>NC_058523.1:134345688-139345688 GCF_904849725.1 Hordeum vulgare subsp. vulgare | reverse complement strand
TTCCATAAAGCGCTCCACTTTTGCGGCCTCAGTGTTGACGTCCTCTGGTGCATATCTTGACAAGAGGTTAAACATCTACAAATACTCCTTGACTGTTCCACTACCTTGCCTTAAGGCTCGAAATTCCCGCTACTTAATGGTCATCATTCCGGGAGGAATGTGAGCCGTGCGGAATCCTTCCTTGAACATTGCCCAAGTGATGACTTGTCCTTCTCGCATGATCTGGAACCCATCCCACCAAGCTCTCGCCGTGCCTCCGAGACAGTGAGAAGCATAAAGGACTTCCTCACGATCATTAGTGCATTTGACCAGCACGAGGAGGTCTTCGATAGTACGGATCCACTCATTGGCATCCAAAGGTTCAGTCGTCTCCGTGAATATGGTTTGCGTACTCCGCATAAACTCAAATAGAGTAGAGCGACCATTGCCATTCCCGTTCTGCGGTGGGTTGTTCACCAAACTTTGAGCCAGCTCCTGGATAGCGGCATTACTGGCTTGACGTTCCTCTCGGAGAGCTTGAAGGAACTGAGCCATAGTTAAGCTTTATGGAGGCGGCGGTGGCGATGGAATATCGCCTTGCTGCTGCTTGTGGTGATCTCCAGCTTGAGAGTCTCCTCCGGTTCCCTGTTGTTGTCCTGAAGAGGCAGAGCCGGGGTTGCCGAAGGTGCTGGTGCGATTTGAAATCACCATCCTGTCACGGGAGTAGACAGGTCAATATGCCGAATTGGCCGGAAACATAAGGGATGATGCTCTATTAAGGGGGTTTGGTGTCGTGCTACTGTGAGATTTTTATAGCTAATGCATTAGATTAAAAACAAGTGATGTAGTCGCTTACAAGCTGCCTAAGGAAAAAATGCGGCTTGCATCAAACATGCTTACACAACACTCATGGTTCGCATGAACCGATACATGAACTCACTACGCTTAGGGAGACTTCTAGTTGCCTAAGCTGCAATCCTAAGCGGCGGACTGCTCGGTCTCGTACGCGGGTTCTGCAGGGTCTTCTTCTTCATCTTCATTGATGCTTTCCTCCTTCAGAGGAGTAGGAGAAGGAAGCGGTCCATCACAACGTCTCTTAGTAGGCAAAGAAGTGAGGAGCTCAGTGTACTCTTCCGCAGTGAGGCGGTGGCTCTGAATAGGAGTGGCTTGAAGCGGTGGTACTCCTCCTCGGAAGGCAATGGTTGATCGCCCTCTGGGTGCTCCATCCTTCTTGACCTTGCGAGTCTTCATCCTCTCCACGCGAAGTAGGTCCTTGACTTGGTGCAGTTCTTGGAAAATCTTTGTCAACTCCTTGATCAATAGGTGTGTCAAAGTGTCAGAGGAGAGACTGAAGTAGGTCTGAAACCTTAGCGCGTCCCGTCCTCTGAAGATGGGTTGAGTGTCCAACTCCCGTCAATCACATCCTTAATAAAAAAAGGTAGGTGATGAGTAGCTGGCTCATTAGACATCTCGGGAAGGATGTCGCAGAGACACACGAGCGCCTCTCATGCGGCTGCCTCCATTGCCAACACTAGATCCTCCATTTGTGGTCCTTCAAAGAACCAACTAGTTAGGGACTCATTAGCCTTCACTATCACGTCCACGTGATATTCCTTGGTGACGGTGTTGACCTAGTGCTCGTGCAAGAGGAAGATGGGCGTGCGGCGTACTTGACACTTCTCGAGGCTATATCCCAAAAGTAGGGGAAAGCCCGTCTCTAGAAGCATCTCAGGTACGGCTGCCATCTACAAAGATGTAAGGGAGAGGGTTAGAAAGTTTTAGTGGGTGCAGAAAATCTCACGGAAAGGACTAGGTGCACTAATCGTCTCGGCTATCATCCATGCTACCTAAGGCTTCCTATAGTCAGGATGGCTCTGATACCATCTCTGTGGGGACCCCGACTTACGAGTCGAGATCTCCCAATAAACGTGCTCAGTGATCCCACAGATCAATGCTCACCGAACACACATATACTAAATATTAAGAGTCTTACATCCAAGTACCGAATTATTACATCACGTGACTGAATGGTCAAGTTCACAAGGTGGGGCCTATAAGGCCAATTCACACAGATACAACTAGCGGTGGAAATCTTGGGGCTAAGCGGGTGCCCATGCCATCATCCTACACCAACAGGCATTCTTACTGGGAAGCGTCCTAGTTTGCAGGGCCGTCTTCGAAGACGTACTCTTCTCCAAACTCCGGTCCTTCCTTGTCTGGTCAATAATATAATCAGTGGCAAGCCAATGCGTACTTTTGAATGTACTCGCAAATAGCCCATGATACGAACAATGCAATTGAAAGGATAACAAGTAATATGCATCTTTGGTGGCTAGCATCTTATCTATGAATAAACTTGATCATGGATATGCATCATAAACTGCATGTTAATTTGAAGAACAGGTTACAGATATCAACACGTCTGTCAAGGGCTGAACACTCCGGGTTCACCCTATATGCCAAGTCACCAAACTTGGTCATATCAACTCTTTCATAATAACACCTTTAAACACACACACACTCTTGGTTTACGCGGAAACGACTGGACGTAGTTTAAGCAGCACCACCCAACTGTCCTTGACCGTGGACACAACTATTATAAAAGTTTTACACTCTGCAGACGTAGTATGCTAGACCCACGAGATCCGAAAAACTTATGTGTCATCCACGACTCACGGTATATAACATACCCGAGGTAAGTACCTGATCAATGCCTTTCCCGTGACGATACTAGACAATGAGGTCCACTCGATTGGTACCGAGCCCACATGTTGTACATGTTACGAGCACCGACTCTGGACAATATCAACCATGCGGGGACCAACGGTGTGCCTGGAACACGTAAAAATGGCATAGTCGCCCTACCTGGCACGACCCCATCACGAGAGTGACCACACATCACTCCCGCCACCAGTAATGTGGCTCTTTGCTAGCACCGACCAGAGTAATCAATAAAGGCCCAGCCCATAAAGGGGTAACGTGGTCGTACATGTAAGGTTCGGATGGTCTACACATCATATATCTATTCCCATTTCCGAAACCATACACACTCAAAATACCCGGTGCACCACTTCACCAAAAGTGGACACCTAACTCATCATCACCCTCGGGCATTAGTGGCACCCGACGGGGTTTTCGTAAACCTTTGATAATACCATCATCATGCTCATGCTACTATGCTTAGCTCTATTTGTCAACATGATATTAGTGTGACCCTCATATGTGGTAGGATCATGCTCAAAATGCAAGTGCTCCGGAGGAGCCATCGGTAACATCACTTCAATGATTTACCGATACTTATGATCACATGCATCGTAAATATTTAATTAACTAGCATGTCATATAACATATGCTCAGACATGGTCAAAGGGCTGCTTGCCTTGGTTAGCTAGGTATCCAGGGTCTTCGGGGTTTTCAAGTCCAACTCCTTCGTCACAGAGGTTTTCTATCATCGTAATAAATAAAAAGCAATAAGTGGCTCACTCCAAAACAGATAACAAAGTCACTATAAAAATGTTGTTTAATTCTAGTAAATCAATATTGTTATTTTAAAAATATTAGTCTCCGGATTTGGTGAAAGAATATTTTTAAAATAAATTTAACAGAAGCAAAACTATTCCAAATATATCTTTTTATTATTAGAAAACAAAATAGTTGTTGCAAAAACAAAATATTAGTCTCTGGTTCTGTTAAATGCTACACATTTTTATAAAAATAACAGTGGAAGAATTATAATTTTTCACTGCATAAATCTTTTTTACAAAAATCATTTAAAATCAGGTTTTCAATAAAAAGAAAAAGGCTACAGCCCCGGCCTGGCTTGGCGTGGGACTGGGTCGTCCTAGTGGCCACCCAAATAGCCTGCCCACGTGCGCGTGATACGTCTCCAACGTATCTATAATTTTTTATGGTTCCATGCTATTTTCATGTCAACTTTGGATGTTTTATATGCATGATTATGCTATTTTTGGGACTAACTTATTAACTCAGTGCCAAGTGCCAGTTTCTGTTTTTTTTCGTGTTTTTTACCTTTTTCAGAGAAGAATATTAAACGGAGTCCCAACGGAATAAAACCCGCGGGATGATTTTTTCCATAATAGAAGATGTCCACGGTACTTGAGAACCAAGGCAGGAGACCTCGGGGGAGGTCACAAGCCCACTAGCCGTGGCCTGGGGGGCGCCTGGCAGGCTTGTGGGCCCCACGTGGCTCCTTTCCCCTACCTCTTTCGCCTATAAATTCTCTAAAATTCTGAAACAAAAGAAGAGAGCCACGAAAATCCTTTTCCGCCGCTGCAGGCTTCTGTCTCCGCAAGATCCCATCTGGGTACCATTCTGGTGCCCTGTCGGAGGGGGATTCGGACAAGGAGGGCTTGTTCATCAACACCATTGCCTCTCCGATGATGCGTGAGTAGTTCACCACAGACCTTCGGGTCCATAGCTAGTAGTTAGATGGCTTCTTCTCTCTCTTGGATCTTCAATACAAAGTTCTCCATGATCTTCATGGAGATCAATCCGATGTAACTTTCTTTTGCGGTGTGTTTGTCGAGATCCGATGAATTGTGTATTTATGATCAGATTATCTATGAATATTATTTGAGTCTCCTCTGATCTCTTATATGCATGATTTCGTATCCATGTAATTCTCTTCGAGTTATGGGTTTTGTTTGGCCAACTTGATCTATAATTCTTGCAATGGGAGAATTGCTTGGTTTTGTGTTCATACCGTGCGGTGTCCTCACCTAGTGACAGAAGGGGTAGCGAGGCACGCGTCATGTTGTTGCCATCAAGGGTAAAAAGATGGGGTTTATATCATATTGCATGAATTTATCCCTCTACATCATGTCATCTTGCTTAAAGCGTTACTCTGTTTGTTACGAACTCAATACACTAGATGCATGCAGGATAGCGGTCGATGTGCGGAGTAATAGTAGTATATGCAGAAAGTATCGGTCTACTTGTCTCGGACGTGATGCCTATATGTATAATCATTGCCTTAGATATCGTCATGACTTTGCGCCATTCTATCAATTAGTCGACGGTAATTTGTTCACCCACCGTAATACTTGCTATCATGAGAGAAGCCTCTAGTGAACACTATGGCCCCCGGGTCTACTTCACATCCTATATTCAGATCTACAAAATTACTTTGTTGCACTTTTCACCTTCAAATCTCACCTTGCAAATAATCTTGAAGGGATTGACAACCCCATTATAGTGTTGGGTGCAAGTTTGTTTGTTTTTGCACAGGTACATTGGTGCCTCATCTTGATACTCCTACTGGATTGATACCTTGGTTATCAAAGTTAGGGAAATACGTATAACTACCGTGCTGCATCGCCCTTTCCTCTTCAAGGGAAAAACCAACGCAAGCTCAAGAGGTAGCAAGAAGGATTTCTAGCGACGTTGCCAGGGAGGATCATGTCAAGAATAGTTTCCTGTCAACGTACCAATTTCTGGCGCTGTTGCTGGGGAGTATTCAAGTGAAGCATACCAAGTAACTATCGCAAACTCATATCTTGCATTTACATTATTTGCCTTTTTCTCTCGTTTTCCTCTCCCCCACTTCTAAAAAAACAAAGATTACAAAAATATTTTCCTTTTTTGTTTTCCTTTCCTTTGCTTGTGTGCTATGTGCCTTCAATATGCTTGCATATTTGCTTGCTGAAAATCTATTGATATGGATCCTCATCCACTTGCTAATCTCTTTAAGAGATCCAATTATGTTGAACCAATTGCTAGTGAGTTTTGTGCACTAGATTATCTTTATGAAGTTTTTCTTGAGATGCATGAATCTGAAAATTGCGATGAAGAAATTTATGAAGTGATTCATGAAGGCTCCTTGAATGAAAAGCATGATTGTAATGGTTTCACTATGAATTCTATTAATGTCAATCATGCTAAAAATATGCAAAACCCTAAGCTTGGGGATGATAGTTTTGCCATGTCCTCTACTTGTTGCAATGATCATGATTGGGGTGATGATTTTTCTTATGATCTTGAAATTTTTTTTAAGCCTCATGATGAATATGATATTGATAATAATGTTTGCAATAATATTGAAAGTGGGTTTGGAGAAGTCATGACTTTAGTTGATGATAATCCCACTATTTTTGAAGAGCGTCAACTTTGCATGCATGTGGATCATGAAAGGAATATCATATGTGATAGTTATATTGTTGAATTTGAATATTATCCCACATGTAATTATTATGAGAGAGGAAAATATGGTTGTAGAAATTTTCATATCACTAAATCACCTCTCGTTATGATGAGATTGCTATTGTCTCTTTCTTCTTCCTTGCATATGGTAGCTATTGGTTCTCTTGATAATTTGTTTTCCAATAAAATGCCTATGCATAGGAAGTATGTTAGACTTACACATGTTTTTCAGATGTTTCATGATGCTCTCTTCGTGTCCGATTGCTATCTTTTATGTGAGCATCACTGAATTGTCAATGCCTATCTAAAAGGCTTTAAAGAAAAGCACTTGTTGGGAGGCAACCCAATGAATAAATTTATTTTTGCTTTTTGCTTCTGTTTTTTTGTGTCCACACCATCATAATTCTGTTATGATTGTGTTTTTTATGTTTCTTTTTGTGTTTGTGCCAAGTAGAACCTTTATGATCAGTTTTGGTGATCGTTGTTTGATCTTGCTGAAAAAGACAGAAACTTTGTGCTCACGAAATTATTTTTAGTCTCAATCCAGAAAGAACTTTTGAGTTGATTATTTTTGCTTCTGGTTGATATGCAAATTTCCCTAATTGTCATAATTATTCAGAATTGTTGGGATAACAGAGGTATACGAAGTATACAGATTGCTACAGACTAGTCTGTTTTTGACAGATTCTGTTTTTGTTGTGTTGATTGCTTATTTTGATGAAGATATGGTCAGTATCGGGGGGTACTAGCCATGGAAAAGTGAGAATATAGTAATATAACACCAATCTAAATATAAATCAAGTTTACTACAGTACATAAAGAGTGGTGGTTTGTTTTCTTATGCTAATGATATCATGAGTTTCTGTTTAAGTTTTGTGTTGTGAAGTTTTCAAGTTTTGGGTGATGTTATCATGGACAATGGAATAAAGAGTGGGATGAGCTTAAGCTTGGGGATGCCCATGTCATCCCAAGCCAAATTCAAGGACACCAAAAATCCTAAGCTTGGGGATGCCCCGGGAAAGCATCCCCTCTTTCGTCTTCAATCCACCGGTAACGTTACTTGGAGCTATATTTTTATTCACCACATGATATGTGTTTTGCTTGGAGCGTCGTGTATTATATGAGTCTTTTATTTTTGTTTTGTCACAATCATCCTTGATGCACACGTTTTTGAGAGGGACATGCACTCATTATGAATTTGCAAGAATACTCAATGAGCTTCACTTATATCTTTTGAGTTAGGCAATTTAGCTCGCATGTGCTTCACTTATATCTTTTGAGCTAGATAACTTTGCTCTAGTGCTTCACTTATATATTTTTAGAGCACGGTGGTGTCATATTTTGAAGAAATAAAAACTCTCGATCTTCACTTATATATTTTTGACAGTGCTCTCTCTTAGTAACTTGGTAATTGGCGTGTGCTATGAAATTAGTCCTAAATATGATAGGCATCCAAAGAGGATATAATAGAAACTTCCATATTCAAGTGCATTGATTAGAAAGAGAATTTTGATTCCTCACAATTAGTTTTGAGATATGGATATGGTAATATTAGAGTTATGTTAGTAGGGTGTTGTGAATCTATAAATACTTGTGTTGAAATTAGTGATTCCCGTAGCATGCACGTATGGTGAAGCGCTATGTTAGGAAGTCGGAGCATAATTGATTTATTGATTGTCATCCTTTGTGTGGCGGTCGGGATCACGCGACGGTTAACACCTACCAACTCTTCCGCTAGGAGTCTGCATTTAGCACTTTGTTTCGATTACTAGTAAAACTTTCACAATAAGTATATGAGTTCTTCATGAATAATGCGAGTCCATGGTATAATTTCACTTGCACCTTCCACCATTGCTAGCCTCTCTAGTGCCGCGCAACTTTTGCCGGTGCACAAACCCACCATATACCTTCCTCAAAACAGCCACCATACCTACCTATTATGGCATTTTCATAGCCATTCCGAGATATATTGCCATGCAACTCCCACCGTTCCGTCTCATGACATGTGCTGTCACTTTCATATTGCCATTGCATGATCGTAAGATAGCTAGCAAGATGTTTTAACGTCATACGCTAAGCTAGATCATTTGCACATCCCGGTACACTGCTGGAGGCATTTCATATAGAGTCATCATTGTTCTAAGTATTGAGTTGTAAGTAAATAAAAGTGTGATGATCACCATTATTAGAGCATTGTCCCATGTGAGGAAATAAAAAAAGGCCAAAGATGCCCACCAAAAAAATAAAAAAAAGAGGCCAAAGAGCCCAAAAAAATTGATGAGAGAAAAAGAGAGAAGGGACAATGCTACTATCTTTTTCCACACTTGTGCTTCAAAATAGCACCATGTTCTTCATGATAGGGACTTCCTCGTTTTGTCACTTTCATATACTAGTGGGAATTTTCATTCTATAACTTGGCTTGTATATTCCAATGATGGGTTTCCTTAAAATTGCCCTAGGTCTTCGTGAGCTCTAGTGCATCCGTTGCATGACAATCCCTACTCATTCAAATTGATATCTATTGATGGGCATCTCCATAGCCCATTGATACGCTGAGTCGATGTGACCATCTCCTCCTTTTTGCCTCACAACCTCCACCACACTCTATTCCACCTATAGTGCTATATACATGGCTCAAGCTCATGTATTGCGCGAGAGTCGAAAAAGTTTGAGAAAGTAAGAGTGCGAAAACAATTACTTGGCCAATATCGGTGTTGTGCATGATTTGAATTCGTTGTGTGGTGATGATGGAGCATAGCCAGACTATATGCTTTTGTAGGGATAAGTTTCTTTGGCCTTGTTATTTCAAAAGTTCACGATCACTTTGCTAGTAGGCTTGAAGTAATATTGTTTTCATGTCAATAGTAAACTATTGTTTTGAATCTTATGGATCTGAACATTCATGCCACAAGAAAGAAGTTACAAAGAACAAATATGATAGGTAGCATTCCACATCAATAATTCGGTCTTTATCACTTCCCTACTCGAGGACGAGAAGGAGTTAAGCATGGGGATGTTTGATACGTCTCCAACGTATCTTTAATTTTTTATGGTTCCATGCTATTTTCATGTCAACTTTGGATGTTTTATATGCATGATTATGCTATTTTTTGGACTAACTTATTAACTCAGTGCCAAGTGCCATTTTTTCGTGATTTGTCCTTTTTCATCGAAGAATATTAAACAGAGTCAAAACAGAATAAAACCTGCGGGGTGATTTTTTCCATAACAGAAAATACGCACGAGACTTGAGAACCAAGGCAGGAGACCTCGGGGGACGTCACAAGCCCCCTGGCCGCGGCCTAGGGGGCGCGCCTGGCAGGCTTGTGGGCCCCACGTGGCTCATTTTCCCTACCTCTTTCGCCTATAAATTCTCTCAAATTCCGAAACCAAAGAAGAGAGCCACGAAAATACTTTTGCGCCGCCGCAAGCTTTTGTCTCCGCAAGATCCCATCTAAGGACCGTTCTGGTGCCCTGCTGGAGGGGGATTCGGACACGGAGGGCTTCTTCATCAACACCATTGCCTCTCCGATGATGCGTGAGTAGTTCACCATAGACCTTCGGGTCCATCGCTAGTAGCTAGATGGCTTCTTCTCTCTCTTGGATCTTCAATTCAAAGTTCTCCATGATCTTCATGGAGATCTATCTGATGTAACTTTCTTTTGCGTGTGTTTGTTGAGATCCGATGAATTGTGGATTTATGATCAGATTATCTATGAATATTATTTGAGTCTCCTCTGATCTCTTATATGCATGATTTCGTATCCTTGTAATTCTCTTCGAGTTATGGGTTTCGCTTGGCCAACTTGATCTATAATTCTTGCAATGGGAGAAGTGCTTGGTTTTGGGTTCATACCGTGCGGTGTCCTCACCAAGTGACGGAAGGGGTAGCGAGGCACGCATCGTGTTGTTGCCATCAAGGGTAAAAAGATGGGGTTTATATCATATTGCATGAATTTATCCCTCTACATCATGTTGTTACTCTGTTTGTTATGAACTCAATACACTAGATGAATGCTAGATAGCGGTCGATGTGTGGAGTAATAGTAGTAGATGCAGAAAGTATCGGTCTACTTGTCTCGGACGTGATGCCTATATGTATGATTATTGCCTTAGATATCGTCATGACTTTGCGCTATCCTATCAATTGCTCGACAGTAATTTGTTCACCCACCGTAATACTTGCTATCATGAGAGAAGCCTCTAGTGAACACTAAGGCTCCCGGGTCTACTTCACATCCTATATTCAGATCTACAAAATTACTTTGTTGCACTTTTCACCTTCAGGTCTCACCTTGCAAATAATCGTGAAGGGATTGACAACCCCTTTATAGCGTTGGGTGCAAATTTGTCTGGTTTTGCGCAGGTACATTGGTGCCTCATCTTGATACTCCTACTGGATTGATACCTTGGTTCTCAAACTAAGGGAATTACTTATCGCTAGTGTGTTGCATCACCGTTTCCTCTTCAAGGGAAAAACCAATGCAAGCTCAAGAGGTAGCTGCGCCGCCCGTCAGGTTTGAACCTGACGCGCGGGCCCCTTTGGTAAGTGGATGCGGGCAGCGATGGAGAGAGAGATGGGCCACCGACAGGTGGGGCACACCTGTCGTGGTCGTCTCCTACCTCTGGCCACAGAGGAGGAGGAGCATGCCGGCGTGGCTACCGATGTCCTCGGGCCCTAATGATGACAGGAATGGGTCCGGTTCGTCGTCGCCTACGTACTAGTGGTCGAGTCGACGAAGGAGGGGCTCTGGTTCACCGGCGACGAGGTAGCCGCGGTGGACGGGTTTCTGGTGAAGGTGGAGGTGGATGCTACGGGCACGGATTAGCTTGGGGAAGAGGGGGAAAGCTTCCTAGGGTCATGGGGAGTGTTCTAGTGGGCAGAGGGACGCAAGAGCCGATGTGTAGCCGGAGATCGACCGGAGCTCCAAGGCGGAGGGGCCTCGGTCGATCTCGAGCACTCGGGCTCTCCTTGCTCAATGGGGTGGCTAGGGAGGTGATTGAGGTCTCGGTGAGGTGGAGAGAGGGGTTCTGGAGCGAGGGGAGGGGCAATCCACATTGAGCCGACTCGGCAGTGCCGGTGATCCACTGTGGCGTGTATGGGGTTGCAGAGAGAGGCTGGGGTTGAAACCACGGTCTTGGGACGTGGTTTTGGACCTCCAGGACTCGTTGCGAGAGAGAGGGAGAGAGGGGAAGCAAGCTATGGTGGCCCCGCTCCTCTGGCGCTTTTGGTGTGCGCCAGCACGCGTCACACCGGCTCTTAGCGCGGGAAAGGAGGGGCCCTGAGGGCTGCCTGATGCAAGGAGGCTGTCGGGGGAGAGGAGAGACACCGTTAGAGGCTGGAACTGGCAGAGGGAGTCGCCCCCACCTCGTTTGCTCTCTATAGCATGCCCAGAGCATAGTTTTGGCATGCCACGGCATGCTGGCGCGCTCTGGGGTGCCTTGGACGTGTCTAGCGAGTCCAGGGCACTGGCTTGGAGATGCCTAGCCGTTGGAGTCCCGTGGGAGCCTCGGCTGGTCAAAGAAAGACATGGAAACAGGTGTTGTCAGCCTTGGACTCAAGCTCAAATTGGAGATTTTGGTTTATCTACTTTGAACCAGAGAGGGGCCACTTGACTGGAGTTAGGCAGTGATGTCAGCCACCTAATCTATGAGTTTGGGAGAAAGGGATTGGGTTTAGCTAAGGTTAGGAGGGGTTTTACCAAACTTTTCAGAAGGTGCTCCACAGTGGTTTGGGGTGGTTTCACCCCACCACTCGCTTTGCAACTTAAGAGGATTGGGTTTGGTGCTAAAACATGGGGCTACACCAAGTTTGAGCTCCACTGAACAAGTTTAGCTTTGAAAACTTGAAAGCATCCCTACATGTCCAGATGTGTTCCTTCCAAAGGGAGTGTAGGCAAATCAAGTCCCACAAATCCCATTTTTTGCATGGAGTCTTCATTTGAGGTATTAGACACTCGTGCAAAGTTTTAGCTCCATTGGATAAACTTTGCTATGTAGAGTTACTCTAACTTCATTCTGGACAGAAGGGGTTTTGCAATTATTTGGTGACCTTAACCACCTTAGATCAAGGTGAAACATTATATGGGCACCGAATATGGCTTAGGATACCACTGGAATTTTCTAGGAATTTATTGAGAATATTTCCTTTGGAAATATTTCGAAAGTTTAAAACAGAAAAAAAGGTTTTCAGGGTTTTACTCAATTAATTATAATATAAATAGGGGTTGAAAACCGTATGTATGGAAAATATATGTCCTTCTGAGTATCTCCAAATTTTCTCAGATTTTTCTAAGGCAGAAAAGTATTTTTCCATATAGGAATACCATTTGTGGCCTCACAAATGGACATGCAAATAAAATAGGGAAATAATTCATAAATAATAATTTTATGGTTTTGGTGAGCTATAATTGTTTTAGAACCAAATCACCAACTTTGGGTAAGAGCACTTCTTGCCATCAAGTACTTGTAGCGCAACCCAAAGCAGGGTTTTGCAACACCAGAAATAAGAAAAAGGTTTTTTAAATAAATAGGTTAGGTGAAATATCATTTTTATATCACATAATCAAGCATACAAGCATACAATGACAATCATGGCACTCACAACATTAGATTTGAATTTTTTTTGAATAAACTCAGATTTTTGAATTACAGAAAAATTGATACTGAAAAAACAGGGTGTGACAGGTGGACTCATTTGGCACAACTATCGATTTAGGATTTGGTTGCACAAGCAACATTCCTCCTTAGTACAAGTGAAGGCTAGCAAATAGATCGAGAAGCACCTAACCTAGGAACAAAAATCATCATAACCTAACATTAAACATAACTAACACCAAATAAGGCAACACAAGTAGGATGTAAATTCATAGCATAATTATTGACTTCATGTGCATGCATAGGGAATCACAAACCTTAACAACAATATTCTTACTACAGCAAAATTACTGATCAACATAACTCAAATATTACTATCATCATATCGCAAAACTATTGCAAAGAATCAAGTTTAATAACTAATGATCTTCAAGAAAGTTTTTATTATATCTTTCCTCGACATTCATCATTTGGGACTAATTTTCATTTAAGGCAAATTGCCAATGCAAATAATGAGCTCTCAAAATAGTATAAGTGAAGCACGAGAGCAAAAGTTTCTTTAAAATTTTCAACTATCAAAATTATATAAGTGAAACAAGAGAGGATTTCTTCAAAATTTCAGCAACTCCCAAAATAATCTAAGTGAAACGTGAGAGTAAATCTTTTCAAAATAATAGCACCACCATGCTCAAAAGTATATAAATGAAGTACTTGAGCAATTGCATAGCTCAAAAAAAATTAAGTGAAGCATAAAGAGCGATTCTAACAAATCATAGCATAATTTAGCTCTCTTAAATGGGTGTTTCCAGCAAGGTTTATTATAAAAACTAATCAGAAAATAAAGCAAAGACACAAATGATACAAGGCTCTCCAAGCAAAATTCATGATATGTGACGAATAAAAATATAGCTCCACGTAAAATAACCGATGGTTTCTAGAAGAAAGAGGGGATGCCTTTTGGGGCATCCCCAAGCTTAGTTGCTTGGTACTCCTTAGATATTGCCTTGGGGTGCCATGGTTATCCCCAAGCTTAGGCTTTTATCACTTCTTATTCCATCATCCATCGTGATCTCACTCAAAACTTGAAAACTTCAATTAGAGAAAACTCAACATTTCGTGAGATCCATTAGTATAAGAAAACCAAACTTTACTACAGGTATTATTGAAAACCTATTATGATTTTTTTTTGCATTATACCTACTGTATTCTGACTCTACGATGGCTTATGCCCCCGATATAAACCATAGAATCATTAAAATAAGCACATAACACAAAGAAAACAGAATCAGTAAAACAGAATAGTGTGTAAAGATTCCAAATTTACTTATACTTCTGTAACTTCAAAAATTCTAAAAAATAGGAAAACATAGGGAATTTTTATATTAATCTTGTGTGTAAAATTCGCACACTTTTGAAGTTTCTGTGATTTTTAGGAATTTTCTACTGGATGCAAAAAAAATTGTTTTATAGCAGGATTACAACAACTAATACCCCACATGGTCCTAAATGTTTTGCTTGGTACAAACACTAAATAAAACAAAACAAAATTATAACAGTACCATAATTTTGCAAACAATCAAGAATATAAAACAAAAATGGAAATAAACCTTATTTATTGGGTTGCCTCCCAACAAGCGGTGTCATTGTAGGCCCCTAGCTAGGCATATAGCATAATTTTAGGTATCGTTATCCTTAGTTTCCAACTCCTCAATCACACATCCTTGATTTATTAGATATTTGGCATGCATGAAAAATCACATTCCTAGGTATAAAGTTAAAGAATTCATTCATATGAAGAGGTTCATTCAAGTTGAAGCGAGCCCTAATCATCTTAAGATCTACATTGTTGCTAGAAGAGGTGCCCTTGTTGTTGGGAGTTCGGGTAGTTTTCTTGGCAAGAGGTTTTCTTAATATTTTCAACAAAAGCAAAAGTTGTGCTCAAGTTACTAAAAATTTCTTCTAATTTATCAATACGAGCGGGACTCTCTACTAGCCTTTCATTGGTTATGGGTTGTTTTTCTTTTAGCATCTTAATAATGTCTCCCATCCTTGAGAAAATACGATAAAAAGATCTTGCACCTTTTTATCCAAATTTTCCACATGTTCTTTGGTAAGAATTTTCTTTTCAATAGCATCTATCCTTTTCATAACATGATCAAGAGTTAAAAATGTTTCATTTATAATGATAGGTGGAGACCCCAATAAACTTCTCATGGCATTGAGAGCATTGGGGGGTGGACAACTTAAGAAATTTCCCCTGGTGATAGTATCAAGAATAAATCTATACCAAATGGTAATTCCCACATAAAAGTTTCAAAGAAGAACGGAAGTAAATTCCCTTGTGAATAGATATATCATGAGCATTGCAATTCCTATAACAAGCATATTTCAAACTTTCTCCTCTCATTTGCTTGAAATTGAGAACTTCAATCTCATGGGTATTCGTAGTAAGGGAGGAGTTTGCCATAGAAATAAGTACATAAAATATTCGGCAAGAAAACAACAAAGGAAAGATGGAAAATATAAAGGCAATTTTTGGCGAAGTGGGAGAGAGGAAATGAGAGGAAAATGACAAATAATGTAATTGCAAGGAGATGACATTTGTATGTAGGAACCTAATAGTTCTTGACTTTATCTTCCCCGTCAACGGCGCCAAAAATCTGGACTCCTTGCAACTGCGTTGGTTTACCTCCAAGCTTAAAGGGTGATGTAGCACAGCGACGGCAAGTATTTCCCTTAGTTAAGAAACCAAGGAATCAATCCAGTAGGAAGATCTACAAGACTATGTAAGTAGCAGCTCCACAGAAATAGAAAATCCTCGCAACCCAAGGCGTAGAGCGGTTGTCAATCGCTCGTGAGTAAAGTAAGGAGAAATTGATAGATGCAAATAGGAGTGATAGAAAATAGAACACACCAAGGTATTTTTGGGTTTTTTGATAATATAGACCTAAAAACAAAAGAGCAAATAAAGTAGAAAAGCAAATAGCAAAGTTGAGATTGCAAATAGATGATGTGAAGTGGACCTTAGGGCTGTAGGTTTCACTAGTGTCTTCTCTCGAGAAAAAAGCAAGCGGTGGGTAGACAAATTAATGTTGGGCAATTGATAGAAAACCGAATATTTATAACGATATTCAAGACAATGATCATGTATACAGGTATCACGTCCAAAATAAGTAGACCGACTTCCGCCTGCATCTACTTCTATTATTCCACACATCGACTGCTATCCAGCATGCATCTAGTTTATTGAGTTCATGGATAAATGGGGTAATGCCTTAAGCACGATGACGTGATTAGACAATATCTATTCATGTAGGAAAACCCCATCGTTTTATCCTTAATGGCAACGATACATGCATGTCATGTCTCTTTCTATCACTGAGACTGAGCACTGCATGATCGAAGCCATCACAAAGCACCTCTTCCCATTACAAGATAAAATATCAAGTTGGCTAGGCAAAAACCAAATATCAGCGAAGAAATGCGAGGCTATAATAATAAAGCATGAATATCTTTTCATAGATCTGATCATAAACTCACAATTCATCGGATCCCAACAAACACACCACAAAAGAAAGAGTTGAATCATATGTATCTCCAAGAGACCATTGTATTGAGAAACAAAACAAGAGAGAAAGCCATCTAGCTACTGCCTACGGACCCGTAGGTCTAATATGAACTACTTACGCATCATCGGAGGAGCGCCAACGAAGATGGTAAACCCCTCCATGATCATGTTCTTCTCTAGAAAAGGCACTAGATTGGTTTTCATGACTGTGGAACTTGCGGCGGCTAAAACAATATTTTCTTCAACTCCTCTAGGGTTTCTAGAATATTGGGGTATTTATAGAGCTCAAAGCCAGTGTATAAGCTTCCAAAGGGTCCCACTAGACACCAGGCCACACGAGGCGCCTCTGGCGTACCGTGGTGTCTAGTGGGAACTCTCGGCCTTGGCTGTGGATCAATCTTGGCCCCCCAAGTTTCCTTCTGGTCCGAAAAATCTACGTAAAGTTTCGTGGCACTTGGACCTCATCTGATATGGATTTCCTCTGAAGGAAAAAAATAGCAACTAGCACTAGGCACTATGTCAATATGTTAGTCCAATAATGATATAAATTGCTATAAAATGATTATAAACATCCAAGAATGATAACATAACATCATAGAAAAATCAAAAATTATAGATACATTGGAGACGTATCACATGCGTGTGAGCAGTCATCTACGGAGGCTCACCGGAGACGTGTGAGTAGATCTATGAATTGATGGGATATGTGCGAGGAGTCATCTACGGAGGCTCACAAGGAGACGTGCGATCAGGGGCATAAAATAATGGGAGACATGCGAGAACACCATTGCGTAGGATCATCGGGAGGCGAGCCGTTTAACCGCCTCCCGCCTAGCTCCCAACCACTATTTAATCGCGTTCGTGCCGCTGGTTATAACAGGTGGGTGCACTCCCCACTCTCCACATATCACCTGCATCCTCGCCTCCATTCCCAGTCATAAACGCTTTTGAAAGTGTATCGGATTTCAACCAAGCGCACCATCGAAGGGAGTGGTGACGCGGAGTTCGAAGCCGGGGCCGGCGAAGCACCTAAGCATCTCTTGATGTTGGGTGATGAGGTTTCCCTTCCCGCCGATGTGGTATTGCACGGACAGAAGCATGGCCATGACGTCGTAGGCCCCGTCATGACTCCCAAGGAAGAGGCAGTGCTACATAGAGACTACTATGACCTCTCTGATGACCACTCCAACGACGACGACTCCGACGATGATGGAGAATTAGTTAGACCCCCTATTTTGGTAACTATATCATAGGGTATCTCTCATTAGTTTTGTTTCCGCCTTTTTTGGAATGGAGAGCCCAGAAATCATGTTATTTCAATGCATGTAATCAGAGTAAGATTTGATAGATCTGTGGAGTGTATGTATTGACTATCTGTTAGGTAAATGCTAAGTGACTTGGATAAGCGACGTGCGTACAAATGATTATGCTAATATTTTGTCTAAGGTTGATACTTGTTATTTTCATTGGATTTTCCTAAGAGGAACAGATGATGCAGCACAACATAGATAAGTATTTCCCTCAATTAGAACCAAGGCTATCGAACCAATAGGAGTAACACACAACCACCTTCTTCAGTGACATCACACAAAGAAACAAACACTTGCACCCAATGTGGGCAAGAGGGTTGTCAATCCCCTTGGACACATTATTTGCAAGCAAGTAAAGTGTGTAGATGATAGTTGATCATTGTAAAATACATATAAAGTAAATGAAGGCAGCGAGGTAATTCTAGCTTTTGTAGATATATTACTGAATAGACCCGGGGGCCATAGTTCACTAGTGGCATCTCTCAAAAAGTAAGCATAAAGTGGGTAAACAAATTATTGTTGGGCAATTGATAGAAAAGCTTATAGTTATGTGATATTCATGGCAATGATCATGTGTATATAGGCATCACGTCCATAAGAAAATAGGCCGACTCTTGTTTGCACCTATTACTATTACCCCGCCCATCGACCGCAATCCATCATTCATCTAGAGTACTAAGTAAAACAAAGTAATGTTTGGAGAACAGTGACATGATATAGACAAAGATAACTCAATCAATATGAATTAACACCATCATTTTATCCTTAGTGGAGACAATACAAATATATGTCTTGTCCCCTATTATGTCACTGGGATATATAGCACCGCCATATTGAACCCACTACAAGCACACCCCCCACTGAAGAAAGATTAATCTAGTTGGCCAAACTAAATGAATATATCGGAGAGATTTACAAAGCTACAATAATCATGCGAATAAGAATCAAATATATAATTCAGAGAAGACTCAAATCTTTTATCATGAATAATCTGAACATAAACCCACAATTCTCTGAATCCCAACAAACGCACCGCACAAGAGTATTACATTAGATCGAACCAAGCAAAGATTCGATGATAATTGTATTGAAGATCAATGGAGAGAGAGATAGCCATCTAGGTCCTAACTACGGACCCATAGGTTGGTGTTGAACTACTCACACATCACCATGGGAGTAGCAAGGATGATGTAGAGGTCCTCCATGATCGACCCCCCCTCTGACAGGGCACCGGAAAAGGGTTCCTGATGGGCACACGACACAACACAGACTTCTGGTGGCGGGAAAAGTGTCTCGGCATGCTGCTCAGGGTTTTTGGGATTTATTAGAATTTATAGGATGGAGAGGGATGTTAGGAGACGCTACGCGGGGGGCACACAACAGGGCACGACCAACCCCCCCCCCCCCCACCCCCCCCTAGGCGCGCCCTGATATGTGGTGGCCTCCTCGTGTAGCCTGTAGTCTCCTCCAAAAGCTTCCAGGTCTTCTTTTTGTACAGAAAAAAATATCAAAAAGCTTTGGGGCAATTGGACTTCGTTTGGTACTACAAACCTCAAAAGCTAAAAACATGCAGAAAACAACAACTCGCACTCGGCAGTTGGTTAATAGGTTAGTGCTCACAGGTAATAATAATTAGTAAATAAATACCTAGAAAGTATCCTAGAATGATAATATAATAGCATGGAACAATAAAAATTATAGATACGTTTGAGACGTATCAAAGGTTATAGTGATTAATGGTTGATTTGTACAAATGATCATTTTGCTAATAATCCATCTACATAGATGATTACGGATGTACCCCTTTTAAGTAAAAACTATATATGAGCATTTAGATCACTACTTTAGTGATAAAGGGAGTAGTACTTACGTGATAGTTCCTAGTTTTTTTCGACAATAATCGGTTCATGCATTTATAGTCATTAGTTAATAATTTTGTTGCACTAAGTTATTTGTGATATCATTTTATGCATTTCATTCATCAACGTCATGATTTTTTTATTGTATGTATAGGTGCTATGTGATGACGTTGGAACACATAAATATGACCAAAGGAGGTACAAGAAACAAAAGCTTAGGGAGCTCTATGTGGGAAAGCATATCTTCCTATCAGGACCCGAAATGGGGGCTTCGGATGCCTGTTCTACGCCCAAAGGCTTAAATATGCGTTTGCAAGTGTTGTGGCACATGCTAGAGAACGAGCTATTGGCTCCTTCATGAAGAAGTATTCTCGAAGTTGGGCGCACGCCTCGTACGCGGAGTACTTGGAGAAAGTTTACGTTGTTTGTGGCTACGGTCACGATTGAGTTATATATAAATGTCCTGGTGTCCAACACTACTCTAGCTATCTAGGTTGTGTGTCGTATATCTCTACTTGAGTATGTTTATTATGTGTTGATCTAGATGTTGGTAAGACTTTGTTTTATGAACTAGTACGTAGAGCAATGTAATGGCAGTCTTGAGCTACAATCAGTTTGGTTGACGGAATTTACGACTAGCGCCTTTGCCCACAAGACGCACAACTACGTGTGAGTGTTGGCAGTTTTATTACACTATGTATATTACAGTAAAAAATGATAGACTTTCCTGGAAACTGTTGAACATGGTAAAAAAAATTAGGTGTCACACGAAAAAGGAAATTCAGAACCCATTAACAAACTTGGTTATTTTCCTGGATTGAAACCGCGTGCGATGACTAACAATGTGCGACGACATGCATGTTCTGATTGTGAAGAACACATTCCTGCAGATCACACATTTGCAACTATATGATTTACACGGATCACGGCAGTCCGCTCACACCATTGTGGCACTTACTGCACACGGATGTGTGTACTGAACCGTCGCGTGTGAAGTGCAGTATTATTCTAGCCGAGAAAATCCTCACCACCGTCCCCGCCTCACAAAACCCTCACCCCCTTCCCTTCCCTACTCGCACCTACACTCCTCCCCAACACTGCATGTCACACCCGCTGCTTATCTTGAATGTGTGTGATGCTTTAAGTCATTGCATACACTTTATTTTTGCCGGCCATTTTCCATACATGGGAGCTTCTTCCAGCCGACTTGTGGCCAACATAGCCGGTCTATGGTGAACTATTTCACAAAGAAATATCAATCTAGTTGGACAAACTATTTCAATACATCAGAGATAATTACGAAGCTATCATAATCATGCACATAAGAATCATATAAGTATTCAGAAGAGACTCATATATTTATCATGATTAATCTGAACATAAACTCACAATTCATCGGATCCCAACCAATGCACCAGACAAAAGGAATTACTTCATGTGGATCAAAGCAAAGATCTGATGATCATTGTATTGAAGATCAAGAGAGAGAGATTGCCATATAGGTACTAGCTATGGACCCGTAGGTCTGTGGTGAACTACTCCCACATCATCGTGAGAGAAGCAAGATTGATGAAGAGGTCCTCCATGATCGACCCCCTCCGGCAGTAGGAGGGTTACCTCTTGGCACAAATGGTTGTGGATCCAGTCTAGTACATGTGCCATGTCGTGTGCCACGACGGGTCACAAACGTCATGAAAAACATGACCGCCCAGCTGTCCGCAAACATCCGTGTAACCGCGAGGGTTGGCTCTGATACCAACTTGTAATGCCCCAGACACACCCGCCGACGGTCGTTACTCCTGGCAGGATCTAGATTGGCCCCACTTGTCAATACTAATCTTTTCTACGTACTTTGTCCTCACTCATGCGCACCCGAGATCAAGTTCCCGATTAGTCACCCATCCTAGAACTACTCCAAGCCGAGCATGCTTAACCTGGGAGTTCTGTTTGAATAGTCTATCATCCCTAATAAGCCAGGCTATCAGAGGCACGGAGCCGGACGGAGCTCCAGATGGCCTCCCATCGGAAAAAGACTTGAATCAACGTAAAAAGTGTTTTGGGACTCCTTCCCGCGTTTCTAGGGTATATGAGAATTTATAAGCCATAGAACAAAGTCCTAAGGGCCTCAAGGGGCCCACAAGCCAACAGGGTGCCCCCAGGTCGCGTCGGGTTGGCTTATGAGGCACCCGTGTGGCCCCAGCCTTCCTCTGATGCTTTTTGCTCTTCTTTTGGTCCAGAAAAAATCACCAAAAAATTTCACGTCAATTGGACTTCGTTTGGTATGGAGAACCTGAAAAGTGAAAACATGCAAAAAACAGCAAGTGGCAGTGGACACTAGGCCAATAGGTTAGTGCTAAAAAATAATATAAATTAGTAAATAAATATCCCAAAAGTATTCTAGAATGATAATATATCAGCATGGAACAACGAAAAATTATAGATATGTTGGAGATGTATGAAGGATCAACCTTAGTCCTTTTGATAAGTAAGAGTGCCAAACCCAAGGAGGAGTAGAAGGAAGTGACAAGTGATTTTTCGCAAGGTAATTCCTACAAGTAGTGAGAGTAGCAGTAACAACTAGTTTTATAGTAGTATAACTCATAACAAGTGGCCAGTAATAATTGTAACAAGGGTGCACCAAGGTGGCCCAATCATGTTTATAGCAAAGGACAAGCCTGAAATTTTCTTATATGAAGTAAAGCGCTCTCGAGGACACATGTGAATTGTTGTCTAGTCATGTTCAAATTGTTTAGTTGATTCGTGTTCGATGCTTTGATAATTTGATATGCGGGTGTACCGGTGCTAGGGTGATGTTCTTACATGAATAAACAACCCTCTTATGATTACCGCCTCTCGCCATCATCCACAACTATGAAAGAAGAACTAATATAAATCTAACCATAGCATGAAACATATGGATCCAAATCAGCTCCTTACAAAATAACACATCTACTAGGGTTTAATCTCCTATCACTCCCATCATCTACTTATTACTCCCCAATGCTTTCCCTAGGCCCAAATATGGTGAAGTGTCATGTAGTCGACATTCATATGACACCACTAAAGGAAGAGCAATAAACACATCATCAAAATATCGAACGAATACCAACATCACAAGATTACCTATAACAAGACTTATCACATGTCCTCAAGAACAAAAGTAACTACTCACAAATCATCGCAATGTTCAATATCACAGGTATAATGAATATTCTTAAGGATCTGAACATATAATTTTCCACGAGTTAAACCAACTAGCATCAACTACACGGTGTAATCAACACTACTAGTAGCCTCCACGTACCAATCTCTGGTTTTGAGACAAAGATTGAATACAAGAGTTGAACTAGGGTTTGAGGTGAGATGGTGCTAGTAAAGATGTTGATGAAGATTGGTCCTCCCATGATGGAGGAAGCGTTGATGATGACCATGGCTTCGATTTCCCCCTCCTGGCGGGAAGTTACCCTCGTGGAATCGCTCCACCGGAGAGCACAACTGCTCCTACCCAGTTTTCGCCTCGAGACAGAAGTGCTTCATATCGAAAACAATGCCTTGATTTTTTAGGTTAAATGTCATCATATAGGAGAAGATGGGCACCACAAACTTGCTAGGGAGGCCACAAGCTCGGTGGGTGCATCCTGGGGGTAGGGCATGCTTACCAGGCTTGTGGCCACTTAGTGTGTCACGCTGTGGCGACTCTTTTGCCAATAATTTTTATATATTCCAAAACAAATCTCCATCAATTTTCACGTCATTTGGAGTTACAGAAAATATCCACTCTTTTATAGCCTTCTTCAGTCGAGAATTCCAACTCCGATAATTTCCCTCTTTTTATAAATCTTGCAGAATAAGAGAGAAAAGGCATCAAGATTGCATAATAAAGTGAAATAATGACTGAAAATATAATAAATATCAATAGAAAAACTTGTGGAAAAATGGACATATCAATAACCATTTTATTATTGCGTCTTGGGAATATTTCCAACATATGATGCCATCCAAACACTTTCCTCTTTAGTTGACATCTAAGCTAGAACTCAGCATCAGATAGAGCTCAGATATCCCGTGCGTGAGTATTTGAATCACCTCATTGGCCATCAATTATTATTCCTTTATGTTGATAATGGAAGAGTAGCTCCACCTGGTAAGATCCTTGGCCGTAGCCTTATGCCTAGCTATAGGATCCAAAGTATGTCTAGAGGCGGGTGATTAGACTACTTGACAAGATAAAAAAATTCTTGTTCCCAATTTTACTTGAGAGGCACCTACGACAGTTATAACAAGTCAAGTACACCCTACACATGCAATTCTAATAGTATAGTATTGGAAAGTAAAACATGCAAGTGTAAAGTAGAGGAGTAAGGTAGGGAGATCAAAAGCATGAGGTTGACACGGCAATTTTTGGCATGGTTCCGATAGGTGGTGCTATCGTACATCCATGTTATTGGAGACTTCAACGCCCGGAGGGTAAGGGCTCCCAGAGTCCACGGAGGGCTCCACCCACAGAGGGTCCACAAAGAAGCGGCCTTGTCTATTTCACCATGGATTCCATCCACGGAGGACTAGCCTTAATCACGGTAGATATTCATGAAGTAGGTGATCTCCTTGCCCTTACAAATATCTTGGTTCAACTCCACAACACGAAGTAGGAGGCTCCCAAGCGACACATAACCAATATAGGAGGCACCACCCTCCAAAAGGTAATAGATGTGGTACATCAATGAAATCCTTGCTCTTGTGCTTGTAAAGATAGTCTCCTCAACACAAATCACTCTCTCACAGAATATGCATGGGTAGGAGAGGTTGATTTGGTGGAAAGCAGTTTGGGGAGGCTAGAGATCAAGTTTCAAATGATAGGATGGGAATATCTTGGTCTCAACACATGAGTAGGTGGTTCTCTCTTAGAAAATGGATAAGGCAATGAAGTGTGTGTGTTCTGAGTGCTTTGATACATCTCCAACGTATCTATAATTTTTTATGGATCCATGCTATTATCTTGTCAAACTTTGGATGTTTTGTATGCCTTTTATATCTTTTTTGAGACTAACTTATTAACTCAGTGCCAAGTGCCAGTTCCTATTTTTTCCGTGTTTTTGACCCTTTTCCGAGGAGGATTTTAAACGGTGTCCAAACGGAATAAACCTTCTGAAAATATTTTTTCCGGAACAGAAGATACCCACGTGACTTGAGAACCAAGGCAGGGGCCACCAGGGGACCCCACAAGCCCCCTAGGCGCGGCCAGGGGGCGCGCCTAGCAGGCTTGTGGGCCCCCTGTGGCTCGTCTGCCCTACCTCTTCCGACTATAAATTCAAAAAAAAAATCCAAAACTGCGCAAGATATCCACGAAGATACTTTTCCGCCGTCGCAAGCTTCTATCTCCACAAGATCCCATCTGGGGCACGTTCTGGTGCCCTGTCGGAGGGGGATTCAGATACGGAGCGCTTCTTCATCAACACCATGACCTCTCCGATGATGCGTGAGTAGTTCACCATAGACCTTCGGGTCCATAGCTAGTAGCTAGATGGCTTCTTCTCTCTCTTGGATCTTCAATACAAAGTTCTCCATGATCTTCTTGGAGATCTATCCGATGGAATCTTCTTTGTCGTGTGTTTGTCGAGATCCAATGAATTGTGGATTTATGATCATATTATCTATGAATCTTATTTGAATTTCTTCTGATCTATTATATGCATGATTTCATATCCTTGTAATTCTCTTCGAGTTGTGGGTTTTGTTTGGCCAACTTGATCTATGATTCTTGCAATGGGAGAAGTGCTTGGTTTTGGGTTCATACCGTGCAGTGACCTCATCAAGTGACAGAAGGGATAGCGAGGCACGTATCATGTTGTTGCCATCAAGGGTAAAAAGATGTGGTTTACATCATTGGTTTGAGTTTATCCCTCTACATCATGTCATCTTCCTTAAGGCGTTACTCTGTTCGTCATGAACTCAATACACTAGATGCATGCTGGATAGCAGTCGATGTGTGGAGTAATTGTAGTAGATGCATAAAGTATTCTTCTACTTGTCTCGGACGTGATGCCTATATGTATGATCATTGCCTTAGATATCGTCATGACTTTGCGCGGTTCTATCAATTGCTCGACAGTAATTTGTTCACCCACCGTATTATTTGCTATTTTGAAAGAAGCCTCTAGTGAACACTATGGCCCCCGGGTCTACTTCACACAATATTTTCAGCCTTACACTTTTACTTCATTGCACTTCCCGCATTCAGATCTCACTTGGCAATCAATCTTGAAGGGATTGACAACCCCTTTATAGCGTTGGGTGCAAGCTCTTTTGTGTTTGCGCACGTACTCTGGACTTGGCGCGATTCTCCTACAGGATTGATACATTGGTTCTCAAACTGAGGGAAACACTTACTGCTCCTGTGCTGCATCACCATTTCCTCTTCAAGGGAAAAACCAACGCAAGCTCAAGAGGCAGCAGAAGGATTTCTGGCGTCGTTGCCGGGGAGGATCAAGTCAAGAACTCATCCAAGTAAGTGTCGCAAACTCATCTCTTGCATTTACTTTTTTGCCTCTCGTTTTCCTCTCCCACACTTCTGAAAAACAAAAATGTACAAAAATATTTGCCTTTTTCGTTCGCCCTTTTCTCCCGCCTGCTTTCTGTTCGCTTGTGTGGGATAGTCTACCTGTCCTCGTAGCTAGACCCACCGCTTCGAATGATACTCCCAAGAACGAAGTTCTCAATTTCAAACAAAATGAGGAAGAAAACTTAAGGGACGCTTGGTATAGGATTTGCAATGCTCAGAGTAGATCCACTCGTAAGCAATCTACTACCGTCCTGCTTCGCAATTTTTTATGTGGGTATTTCCCCTTGGAATAGGTATATTCTTAACACCATCGTAGGCGGAAATTTCTTAGGTAGCCATACCGTTGATTCTTACGGAGCTGTAACAAATTTGGTAGGCTCACCCCCACTCATGGTTAATGGAACTACCTTACCTCTGGAACATGTGATGCGTAGGCTGGATGTCATTGAAAATAAAGTTGCTACAATCGAACTCATTGAGAATTTGGATAAAAAGATCCACAATTAAATCACTCAGTACGGATCCAAGGCGGGAATGGTTTTGAAAAATTTAAAGGAGAAGGAACCCACAGTTAACAAAAACTAGGTCACGATTCCGCTAGGATTGGCAAACTAGAGGATGTTATAACCAACTTGGGTTCCGCTTTTGCCGCTGTGCAGAATACTCCAAACTTTGCCCACAATAAGGCAACCAAGTCTATTTTTGTTCCTAAAAATAGTGGTTAATCATCTAGTAAGAGAGATGCAGACCTTAAGATGATGAGTGATCACGCTACTTATGGTTTGAGCACTAAAGACGACGATACGTGATTCTATCGCCTTATGCCTAGCTAAGGGCGTTAAACAATAGTGCTTGTTGGGAGGCAACCCAATGAATTCATCTTTTTATTTCTGTTTTGTTGCGTCCACACCATCATAATTCTGTTATGATTGTGTCTTTTGTGTTTCTTTTTGTGTTTGAGCCAAGCAAAACCTTTATGACTAGTTTTGGTGATGGTTGTTTGATCCTGCTGGAAAAAGACAGAAAGTTTTGGCTCACGAAATTATTTTTCATTTTTATTCAGAAAGAGATTTTGTGTTGATTATTTTTTGTGATGGTTGATATGCATTTTTCCTAGTCAGTCGTAATGTTTCAGAATTTGTGAGGTACCAGAAGTATACAAAGTATACAGATTACTACAGACTAGTCTGTTTTTGACAGATTCTGTTTTTTTAGTTGGTTGCTTGTTTTGATGAAACTATGGATAGTATCGGGGGGTACTAGCCATTTAAAAGTGAGAATACATTAATCTAACACCAATATAAATAGAAATCAAGATTTCTGCAGTAACTAAAGAGGTTGTAGTTTGTTTTCTTGTGCTAATGATATCACGAGTTTCTGTTTAAGTTTTGTGTTGTGAAGTTTTCAAGTTTTGGGTGATGCTCTCATGGGCAAATGGATAAAGAGTGGAAAGAGCTCAAGTTTGGGGATTCCCAAGGAATCCCAAGCCAAATTGAAGAAACCAAAAAGCTTAAGCTTGGGGATGCCCCGGGAAGGCATCCCCTCTTTCGTCTTCAATCCATCGGTAACATTAGTTGGAGCTATATTTTTATTCACCACATGATATGTGTTTTGCTTGGAGAATATTGTATCATAGGAGTCTTTTCTTTTTTTGTGTCAAAATCATCCTTTCTGCACACCTTTTGAGAGAGACATGCACTCATCGTGAATTTGCTAGAATGCTCATTGTGCTTCACTTATATCTTTTGAGCTAGATAATTTTGCTCTATGTGCTTCACTTAGATCTTTTTAGAGCACGGCGATGCGTGACTTCGTAGTTGGCTTGTGCTATGAAAGTAGTCCCAAAGGTTATAGGTACCCAAAGAGGATACAAAAAGTTCCATCTTCATGTGCATTGAGTAGAAAGAGAAGTTTGATTCCTCTCAATTAGTTTTGAGACGTGGATTTGGTAATATTAAGAGTTATGTTAGTAGGGTGTTGTGAATCTAGAAATAGTTGTGTTGAGGTTAGTGATTCCCGTAACATGCACGTATGGTGAACCGCTATGTTAGGAAGTCAGAGCATAATTGATCTATTGATTGTCATCCTTTGTCTTGCGGTCGGGATCGCGCGATGGTTAACACCTACCAACCCTTCCCCTAGGAGTATGCATTTAGCACTTTGTTTCGATTACTAATAAAAACTTTCGCAATAATTATGTGAGTTCTTCATGAGTAATGTGAGTCCATGGTATAGATGCACTTTCACCTTCCACCATTGCTGGCCTCTCTAGTACCGTGCAATTTTCGCCGGTGCACAAACCCACCATATTCTAGTGGGAATCTTTATTATATAACCTGGATTGTATATTCTAATGATGGGCTTCCTCAAAATTGCCCTAGGTCTTCGTGAGCAAGCAAGTTGGATGCAATCCCACTAGTTCTCCTTTTGAGCTTTCACATACTTATAGCTCTAGTGCATCCTTTGTATGGCAATCCCTACTCATTCACATTGATATCTATTAATGGGCATCTCCATAGCCCTTTAATACGCCGAGTCAATATGACCATCTCCTCCTTTTTGTCTCACAACCTCCACCACACTCTATTCCACCATAGTGCTATGTCCATGGCTCACGCACATGTATTGCATGAGAGTTGAAAAAGGTTTGAGAAAGTAAGAGTGCGAAAACAATTACTTGGCCAATACCGGGGTTGTGCATGATTTAAGTTAGCTGTGTGAGGATGATGGAGCATAGCCAGACTATATGATTTTGTAGGGATAACTTTCTTTGGCCTTGTTATTTCGAAAGTTCATGATTACCTTGCTAGTTTGCTTGAAGTATTATTGTTTTCATGTCAATAGCAAACTATTGTTTTGAATCTTACGGATTTGAACATTCATGTCACATGACAGAAGTTACAAAGGACAACTATGCTAGGTAGCATGCCACATCAAAAATTCTGTCTTTATCACTTCCCTACTCGAGGACGAGCAGGAGTTAAGCTTGGGGATGCTTGATACGTCTCCAACGTATCTATAAGTTTTGATGGTTCCATGCTATTATCTTGTCAAACTTTGGATGTTTTGTATGCCTTTTATATCTTTTTTGGGACTAGCTTATTAACTTAGTGCTAAGTGCCAGTTCCTGTTTTTTCCGTGTTTTTGACCCTTTTCAGAGGAGGATTTTAAACGGTGTCCAAACGGAATAAAACTTCTGAAAAGATTTTTTCCGGAACAGAAGATACACACGAGACTTGAGAACCAAGGCAGGGGCCACCAGGGGACCCCACAAGCCCCCTAGGCACGGCCAGGGGGGCGCGCCTAGCAGGCTTGTGGGCCCCCTGTGGCTCGTCTGCCCTACCTCTTCCGCCTATAAATTCAGAAATAATCCAAAACTGCGCAAGAGATCCACGAAAATACTTTTCCGCCTCCGCAAGCTTCTGTCTCCGCAAGATCCCATCTAGGGCACGTTCTGGTGCCCTGCCGAAGGGGGGATTCAGATACGGAGGGCTTCTTCATCAACATCATGACCTCTCTGATCATGCGTGAGTAGTTCACCATAGACCTGCGGGTCCATAGCTAGTAGCTAGGTGGCTTCTTCTCTCTCTTGTATCTTAAATACAAAGTTCTCCATGATCTTCATGGAGATCAATCCGATGTAATCTTCTTTGCGGTGTGTTTGTCAAGATCCGATGAATTGTGGATTTATGATCAGATTATCTATGAATATTATTTGAGTTTCTTCTGATCTCTTATATGCATCATTTCATATCCTTGTAATTCTCTTCGAATTGTGGGGTTTGTTTGGCCAACTTGATCTATGATTCTTGCAATGGGAGAAGTGCTTGGTTTTGGGTTCATACCGTCTGGTGACCTCACCCAGTGACAGAAGGGGTAGCGAGGCACGTATCATGTTGTTTCCATCAAGGGTAAAAAGATGGGGTTTATATCATTGGTTTGACTTTATCCCTCTACATCATGTCATCTTGCTTAAGGCGTTACTCTGTTCGTCATGAACTCAATACACTAGATGAATGTTGGATAGCGGTCGATGTGTGGAGTAATAGTAGTAGATGCAGAAAGTATCGGTCTACTTGTCTCGGACGTGATGCCTATATGTATGATCATTGCCTTAGATATCGTCATGACTTTGCGTGGTTCTATCAATTGCTTGACAGTAATTTGTTCACCCACCGTATTATTTGCTATTTTGAGAGAAGCCTCTAGTAAACACTATGGCCCCCGGGTCTACTTCACACCATATTTTCAGCCTTACACTTTTACTTCGTTGCACTTTCCGCCTTCAGATCTCACTTGGCAATCAATCTTGAAGGGATTGACAACACCTTTATAGCGTTGGGTGCAAGCTCTTTTGTGTTTGCACAGGTACTTTGGACTTGGCGCGATTCTCCTACTGGATTGATACCTTGGTTCTCCAACTGAGGTAAATACTTACTGCTCCTGTGCTGCATCACCCTTTCCTCTTCAAGGGAAAACCAACGCAAGCTCAAGAGGCAGCATGCTTCTCCCATGAATGAGAGTTGGGTGAAAGGGTATATATAGGCAGCAGCCAAATCCAATAGTTACACACAAAAGGGAAAACAAGGTTACACCGAAGATGAAAACTCAGTGGTACCGATTATCACTATAAGTGTGAACTTTTGAATCTCAGTGGGACCGATATGTGAAACTCGGTGGCACCGGAAAGGTGACTAATGGTCAGATGGCCAAGCTTGGTGGCACCGATACTTAAACTCGGAAATTTTGATTTTGTGTATCTTGACAACAGAATGTTGGTCACACTGAACTCAGTAGCACCGACTTGGTTTTGGTTGCATTGATTTCGTGGGAATGGTTAGGGTTTCTGTCTGAGGTCAAACTCGTGGGTCCGATATGGAAATGCTGGTGACACCAAATTTGTGTATGTGGATATTGATAGAGTGGATATGTGGGAAAAATGACTGAGTGTTTTGGTGGCTAAGTTTGAGCATTAGAGCAATCAGTTCATTTTACTACCTCACCCTCTGTTAATAGTATTGGCTTTCCTATGGACTCAAAACTGATTTCTCACAAATATAAAATGAAGAGTCTTCTAGCTTGAATCTTGAGCCAACATTGTTCCTTTCTTGCATCCTGGGGCATCTCCACATAAACCTTAAGCCATAGCATCTTTTGAACTTTTTCTGAAATATACTTGGAAAACATATTAGTCCAATTATGCATATGTTGTGATCAATTATCAAAACCACCCTAGGGAGCAATTGTGCTTCCAACAAGACCAAAGGTGTGAGGCAGCCTGTTCTAGTAAGTTGTCTGGCGGCTCTCTACTACGAAGGTGGTGGGTCAAGGCCCATGAGGTAGAAGATAGGAAGAAGATAACCTTGCTTGGAAGACAAGGAGAGTTAGAGATGTTCCGGGTTACGAATCATAGGGAACAATTAGTCCAATGATGCATATGTTGTGATCAATTATCAAAACCACCCTAGGGAACAATTGTGCTTTCAGTCTCCCCTTTTGTGGTAATTGATGACAACATATAGATCAAAACTTCGACAACAGATATAATCAATGGTTAGCATCGATGCTTTGAGAAGTATTTGAAAAGCAAGAGCTCCCCCTAAATTTGCGCATTATTTAAAAAACTTCATTTAAATGCAAATGCACAATCGATTAGGATCATGGGTCACTCTTCCATGTCACGTACATCTTGGTGATGCACATACAAGATAGTAATGAATAGCAATGCACATGGCACCAACAAGATAAGTGAATGATCATCACAAAGATAGCTAAGAGAAAATAGTGTAGCATCAAACAAGCAAAGTGTATGATCAATCACACAGATAGGATAAAGTCATCCAAAATACCAAAGTTTTTAAAACCAAATGAGAGCAAATAAGGTCAAAAGCTCTCTCTCTCTCAGTCTATGATCTATACATTTCTCCCCGTTTGTCAACAACTTACCAAAAAGTTCAAAAGTATATAACTACTCGTCTCTGTAGGCAGCTGATGACGGAGTCGACAGAAGAGCGTCCGCGAAGGCTTCTGTTGAATGTACTGGAGTTGGAGGAGTTGATATTGAAGGTGCTTGAGCTCGAGTTGGTGCTGAAGCTTATGCTGAAGATGTTTGTCTTGTCTCCTGAGCAGGTACAACAGTTGACCTAGGCCTGGTGCTGAATTGAGTAGTAGTGGGAGGAGGAGACTCTTCCAAATCATCATCATCATCTTCCTCATCTTCCTCATATTAGCGTGGGATCATCTCCATTGAGTCAACTTCATGTTGAAGCTGTTTAACTATAGTTCTCAACTCAGAAACCTTCACATCCATGTCATGAAACTTAGTTTCCACGACTCTCTCAAGGCTTTTCTGACTTTGCACTACCTCCTGGATGTTCTTTTCCATGCCATGGACAGAGCTAACTAGAAATGTCATTTACTTAGCTTGAATTCTGAGCTGTGGAACTGGTGGTGGCCTATTTCTATAAGCCTCAGCTTTTGCTGCATCTACTACCATTCTTGCTCCAATTGAGTTTGGATAATTGTCATCCATTACCACTTCATTGTCTTCAAACTCTGGCTGAAGAGGTAGATGGGGACGATCAAGTAGATATGCATGCTTGCCTAGCTTGGCATTGATAAGAATTTGAATGTAAGGAGCATATTGTAAGGGCATCTAGTGCCCTTAGTGATTTTGGTGGTTTGAAGACTTATAGGTTAAGTAACTAATGTGTTTATAAGTGTACACAAGCTCTATAAGTCACTAAGGAGTTTGAGTTATACGATGAATATCGACCCCTAAAAATGTATGTCTTCGGCTGAAGAAATTGGTCTAAAGTTGAAGACTTTGATCGCGAAGAGATTGCAATGAAATTGATGTTCTCATGAAGATATTGAAGATGAGGAATTCGGTGTGTCGTGAAGAAAAGTTGTCCGAAGACTTTGAAGCGTGAAGATTTACTATATATATTTCATTTTCTTTACTCTTGAGTCATAGGAACACCGTACTGTTAAAGGGGGTTGAGGTAATACTATGGAATGAATTTCCTCATGATGCTCAACCCAAGCCTAAACCTACATAACCCTCAAGTGAGGAATATGAGAGACATGAGGACTTTCACAGTTGAAAGTTTTGACCGTTGCCACGACACGCACCACCTCACTGATCTTATCCACTCAACGGTTACAATATTTAAGGGCATTTATGTCAAATCATGTCGGGATGCTCCCACGCTATAAATAGCCACCCCACACAACCACTAGATGGTTGGCTGCTCCGCGAGAAACTAACACTTGTCATTTAGAGAAACACAAATTCCTCAAAATCTTCAAGAGTAAATCATCAGTGAGGAAATACCCCAAACACCAAACCAAAAACCAAAAACCAAGTGATTAAGCATCACTCGAGAATTTGTTCCTGTGTGGAGCTGAATCCTTTTACCTTTGAGGACTGTGCATCGTCCAGACGGTTAGGCGTCATGGTCTAGAGCATCCAACAATCAATTGTGGATCATAGGGTAACCGAGTTTGTGAGGGTTTGGAAGTCTACCCTGAATACACCACAAGTGTTGGGCGAGGACTATGTGTCCCGGGATTGTGTGTCCTTTGGTTTCAATACCAAGCCACTCCAAACCAGATGTACGACTGTCACAACAGTTGGAACTGGGTCATCAACAACTGTGTTCATCGTGATACGGGTTTTATTTCTTCAACTCTTTCAATTCCTCAATATTGTATGTTGATGACTTTCATTGTCACTGTTTGAAGAATTTGCTGAAGACTTTCTCTGAATTTCCTCAACCTCAAATTCTTCATACCAGTTAATCTTCACCTACTTATTCTGTGCGTGCATACTGTGCAAACCGATTCTAATAATCTTCATCAAGTAAACTGTTGTTGTAATCTTTGCACCTCTCATCCTGCGCTATTTCCACTGCACGTTATTCATCAGTGAGGAATTTCCTCAAAAGGAATTTCCTTGGCGATGAAATTCAAAAAATCGTCTATTCACCCCCCCTCTAGTCGATATAACGCACTTTCACATATCGACATTATCTCTTCTGGTCTGCAGCACTCCTGTGGATAGTCTATACTATCATGTCTGTCACTCTGAATCTGGTATGGCTGTCTATCAGGTGCAGCAGGTTGATGGAATGTCCTCTGATCATATTTTCATCTCCTGATTTAGGCATCGGGGTGTGTCTCAGAATAGTGTTTGTAGTAGGAATGCCTGCTTGCAAAAAGTACACAGAACACATCTTGTGACTAGCCAAGTACTTGTGTGGAACTGTCTTGTACATATTTTCCATTGAATTGTGACTCTACTTCGCTTCTAAGTACACATCTACATCTCGATCTTCCTGCTTGGGGCAGCAATGATAGTAGCCCATTCGTCAATTGTGGCTTCATACTTGTGACCATCAGTCATCCAGACTAAAGAACCATCTCCATAGAAATGAACAGTGCTACCTCTTGAGCTTGCGTTGGTTTTCCCTTGAAGAGGAAAGGGTGATGCAGCGAAGTAGATAAGTATTTCCCTCAGTTTTTTGAGAACCAAGGTATCAATCGAGTAGGAGGAACAAGCAAGGCTCCAATAGTAGTACCTACAAAAATAATCAAACACTTGCACCCAATGCTATAAAGGGGTTGTCAATCCCTTCAGAGTTATTTGCAAGGATGAGATCTCATAGAGATAGGTATAGAATAATGATAGATATGAAAGTAAAACCAAAGTAAATAAATTGCAGCAAAGTATTTTTGGTTTATAGATCTAAAAACATAATATGGAAAATAGACCCGGGGGCCATAGGTTTCACTAGAGGCTTCTCTCATAAAGGAAAAATAATACGATGGGTGAACAAATTACTCTTGAGGAATTGATAGAAAAGAAAATAATCATGAAGATATCCAAGGCAATGATTATGCATATAGGCATCATGCCCGTGTCAAGTAGACCGAAACGATTCTGCATCTACTACTATTACTCCACACATCGACCAACTCTTGCCTGCATCTAGAGTATTAAGTTCATGAAGAATAGAGTAACGCATTAAGTAAGATGACATGATGTAGAGGGATAAACTCAAGCAATATGATGAAAACCCCATATTTTTATCCTTGATGGCAACAATACAATATGTGCCTCGCTACCCCTACTATGTCACTGGGTGAGGACACGACAAGACTGAACCCAAAACTATGCACTTCTCCCATTGCAAGAATTACCAATCTAGTTGGCCAAAACAAAAAAATAATTCAAAGAAACTTGGAAAGATATGAAATCATGCATATAAGAATTGAAAAGATTCTCAAATAATATTCATGGATAATTTGAACATAAACTCAGAATTCGGATCTTGACAAACACACCGCAAAAGATTATTACATCGGATAGATCTCCATGCAGATCATGAAGAACATGGTATTAAAGATCAAAGAGAGAGAAGAAGCCATCTAGCTACTAGCTATGGACTCGTAGGTGTGTGGTAAACTACTCACACATAATCGGAGGGGAAATGGATTTGATGTCGATGTCCTCCGTGATCAATTCCCTCTCGGCACATTACCGAAAAAGGCTCCCAGATTGGATTTCTCGGGAATAGATGCTCCCAGGGGCGTAAAAGTATTTTCGTGGCTCTCTTTGGCGATATGGGAATATTTGGGAATTTATAGGCCAAGAATTAGTGTTAGGAGACCTGCAGGGGGCCCACAAGCTAGGGGCGCGGCCACTACCCCCCTCATGGCGTGCCCTGCATGCTTGTGTCCTCCTGGCAACTGCCTTGCCCCCTGCTCCAAGTTTGTTACGTGTCTTTTGGTCCAAGAAAAACCTTTCAGGAGATTTTATTCCGTTTGGAATCCATTTAATATTCCTTATCTGCAATACTCAAAAACATGGAAAAAACAGAAACTGGCACTTGGCTCTAGGTTAATAGGTTAGTCCCAAAAGTAATATAAAATAGCATATAAATGAATATAAAACATCCAAAACAAATAATATAATGGCATGGAACAAACAAAAATTATAGATACGTTGGAGACATATCAAGCATCCCCAAGCTTAATTACTGCTCGTCCTCGAGTAGGTAAATGATAAAAACAGAATTTTTTATGTGGAATGCTACCTAACATATTTATCCATGAAATATTCTCTATTGTGGCATGAATATTCAGATCCATAAGACTCAAAACAAAAGTCTAATATTGACATAAAAATAATAATACTTCAAGCATACTATCGTATTTTCGGCTCCACAACACCCAAAGGACTCGAACTCAAGGGCGCGTGCAGCGTCCACTGATACGTCCCGAACGTATCTATAATTTATGCTTGTTCCATGATCTTTTGGGTGACATTGTTATATGTTTTGCTACACTTTTATATTATTTTACACATATTTGGACTAACCTACTAACTCAGTGCACTCAGTGCCAGTTCCTGTCTGTTGATGTCTTTTTGCACGGGCTTTTACCCAATTTTCCGAAGTCCCAAAAATCCCGAGAAAAAAAATAAAAAATCAGTGTACCGGAAGCTTCCAGATCATCGAAGATGGGCCACAAGGGGGCCAGGGGCCGTCCAGGCGACCTCCTGGCGCGGCCTACCCCCTGGACGCGCCCACAGGCCGCCTGGGTGGGTCCCACGCCCTCCGGTGCCCTCCTTCGGCATATATATTTACCTGTCCGAGAGGGAACCCTTCCAGAATATCCAGAATTGCGAATTTCTCCATCGTTCCGCCGCCGCAGCGCTTCCGAGATCGGGAGCGTCAGGAGATCTCTTCCCAGCACCTTGTCGGAGGGAGGATTGACCTCCGGGAGTTTCTCCGCCACCATGGATGCTTCCCGGACGTGTCGTGAGTAGTCGTCCTTGGACCATGAGTGCATGACCAGTAGCTATGTGATATCTTCTCTCCAATCTTGTGCTTCCATGATTAGTCCTTGTGAGCTTCCCTACATGATCAAGGCATCTATGTAATTCTCTTGCTATTGTTATGCTCGGTTTGTTGGGATCCGATGGATTATGAGATTATATTCATATTGTTATGAGTAATATATTTGATTATCCTTTTATATTATATTCCATAGTGATTCATGCATGTTCTCCGTTGCTATTTATTGCTTTGGCCGAGTAGTAGATTGTAACTCCAAGAGGGAACATTATGCATGATTGTGGGTTCATGCCCTTTGATGTCTAGCTTGAGTTACAGAAACATTAGACTAGGGGATGTGTTGTTTCCACCAGGGAGAAAACAACGGTGCTTGTGACCATGGTTGCAAGGATTGTTTACCTTACGCGTAGTTCGTTAATGCAGTTGTCCATTGCTTTGAGTTTACACTTTGGGTGGGGCTCGCAACTTAATACCGGCGAGATGTTCTGGATAGATATCTCAAGGTGTATGATTACTAAGTAGATGATGATGAATAAATGGTCTTCTTGTCTTGGCGTACTGCCCATTACTATTGAGCCTCTAACTATCAAGTAGCATAATTAGGATTGCGGTGCGTTCATAATTCTATCAATTGCCCAAATGTAATTTGTTTACCCAAGCATAGTTGTTTATCGTCTTTTGGGAGAGACATCACTAGTGAACATGATGTGACTCCGGTCCATACCACCATCATTGTTTACACCTCCATCATTTACCGCTTTCATTTACTTTTCGGTTGCAATCACTATTACTCTTCCAGCTTGTGTTTTGATCCTTTGAAAAGTACAAGGTCGGAGAGATTGACAACCTCTATGTACTCGTTGGGAGAAAAGTTATTTGTGTGTGTGCAGGTCCACGTCTTCTGCTAGCGCCAGGGTGGGAGACACCTACTTGTTGATCCTAGGAGTCCTCCTGGTTCGATAAACCTTACAGTCTCCGTGTAAGGGAAAACTTGCTGCTGACTACATCTCAACCTTCCACTTGGGGTAACCAACAAAGAGCGAGAAGTATATACATCATCTCGTCATCAAGCAAAGTTTTCTGGCAGCGTTGCCGTGGACTCCAATCTTCAAGATAGGGGAGTTGCATGCTATCTTTTACCTTTGTTTTTAGTCTTTCTAGTTTGCTTCTAGTTTTTTCTTTAGAGTCTTATACCAAAAACCAAAAAAAATAGTTATTTTGTTATTGCTTGTTGCTTCTTCTATGGGTTCCACTGAAAACACCAAGTTGTGTGACTTCACTAGTCACAACAACAATCACTTTATCTGCACTCCTATTTCTGCTCCTCCAACTGGGGATATGTCCTGTGAGATTAAACGTGCTTTACTGAACCATGTTATGAAAGATCAATCCTTTGGTGTTGGAGATGATGCTCCTCTGCACTTGAAAAAATTTGTTGAGCTTTGTGATATGCAAAAATATAAAGAAGTAGATGGTGATATTGTTAAACTTAAGCTTTTTCCTTTCTCCTTGGGAGGAGGAGCTAAAGTGTGGCTTCAATATTTTCCTACGAATAGCATAGATTCTTGGGATAAGTGCAAATATGCTTTTATTGGGAAGTACTACCCTCCTGCTAAGATTATCCAGTTAAGAAGTAACATTATGAATTTTAGACAATTGGATAATGAACATGTTGCTCAAGCTTGGAAACGTATGAAATCTCTTGTTAAGAATTGCCCTACACATGGTTTGACTACTTGGATGGTTATCGAAACTTACTATGCAGGATTGAACTTTACCTCACGGAATTTGTTAGACTCGAATGCGGGAGGAACATTTATGTCAACTACACATGGTGCTGCCACAAATCTATTGGATGAGATGATGACAAATTATTCTCAATGGCACACCGAGAGAGCTCCAACAGGTAGGAAGGTTGACTCTGTTGAGGAGATCTCCTTCCTTAATGATAAGGTTGACATGATCATGACTCTACTTACTAAGCAACCTCCTATTGATCCTCATGATGTTCCTTTAAATTCTTTGGTTGCTCAAGAAGAGAGAAAGTTGATGTTAATTTTATCTCTAGTAACAACTTTAACAATAATGCTTATAGGAGTAATTTTGGTAGCAATCCTAGACCGTTCCCATCCAACAACTATGGGAACAACAACAATTATCCTAGCACCAAAAACTCCACTTATGAATTAGAGATCATGCTTAAATATTTTATCACTTATAAAAAATCCTTCAACAAGAGTGTAGAAGAGAAATTAGAAAAATTAGATAGTCTCTCTTTCAAGGTGGACAACATAGCTCATGATGTAGAGATGCTTAAAATTAGAACTTCCCCACTTGAGGAAAGGAACACTACACCCATGAATGCTATCCAAGTCCAAATTAATGAGAACATAAGAATTCTAGCCAAACTTAAATATAGATGGGCTAGAGAAAAGGAAGAGGAAGAGAGAATTAAGAGCCTTCCTACACAAACTACCCTTGCTACTATACAAGTTGTTGAGGATCTCAAAACTTTTAGCACCCATCGCACTACTAGTCCCAATGGACCTATTAATGGTGATGCTAATACCTCAACTATAGGACAAGAAGGTCCTTTGAATTTAGAGACTACCAAAAGAATGAGCTTACATGACATTACTACCACTTTAATTAATGGTATTAATCTTGATTTTGACAATTGTAGTCTTTCCGAAGTTATCACCTTTTTGCAAAGAATGGCTAAAGACCCCCACACTAGTACACGTAGTATTGCCTTCACCGAGCATATTACCAATGCTCTCATCAAAGCTAGGGAGGATAAGCTCAAGCTAGATACTTCTATTCCTAGAAAACTAGAAGATGGTTGGGATCCTATGGTCAAAATTAAATTGAATAATATCTCTTGCTTTGGTTTATGTGATGTTGGAGCTAGTGCCTCCGTTATGCCCAAAAGAATGTATGATATGCTTGATTTGAAACCTTATGATCAATGTTCTTTTGGTGCTCGTATTGTTGATTCTTCTATAAAGTAACCTTTAGGGAGAATTGATGATGTGCTTATTATTGTCAATGATAATTACGTGCCCGTTGATTTTCTTATTATGGACATTGATTGTGATCCCTCGTGTCCAGTTATTTTGGGACGTCATTTTATCCGCACCGTTGGTGCTATCATTGACATGAAAGAGGGGATCATCAAATCTCAATTCCCCCTTATAAGGGAATAGAACACTTCCCTAGAAAGAAGATTAAGTTACCTTATGAGTCCGTTACTCGGGCAAGTTATTCTTATGGAGTTGATAACACTTGATCTTTTTGCATTATGCCTAGCTCAAAGGCATAAAAGAAAGCCCTTGTTGGGAGGCAACCCGATTTGTTTTTACTTTCAGTTTTAGTGGTCTTGATGTTTCTTACTACTGTAGAAACATCATTGTATCTTTATTTTTAAGCTTTGTGCCAAGTTATAGCCTCCGTTTGCAAGAAAGTTCAAAAATTGTGACATGCTATCCAGAAAACAGATTCTGCCTGCTTGACGAAATAATTCACCAAAAATCACCAGATCATCTTTTCGATCTGAAGTTTTTTGAAAGCATGCTCTATATAATTGCCTTGCTGGGATCCGTTCTGAGTTTTTTTATTTGAGTGGCAGAAGTGCCCCGAATAAATTATTTACTACGTGATGTTCTGTTTTTCACAGATTCTACCCTGTTTTGCGTTTTCATTATTTTGCAAATCCTAAGCTTACTTTTTATTTGCAAATTTTTTTTGTCAATCATGAGAAACAGTAGCTATTCATGAAAATATTTATTTCCAGCAGGTAATAAATTATTTTATTAAAGGTACTAACCACTCGAATCAGCTTATGATGAGGTTCGTATGAAGGGAGCTTTCAAGTATGCGATGGGAGATGATGAAAGAAGATAGAGGAGTGTCAACCGCTCAAGCTTGGGGATGCCCCCATCCACCCCAAGAAATATTCAAGGATACTCAAGCATCTAAGCTTGGGGATGCCCCGTGCATCCCCTTCTCTATCAACAATCATCAGTTCGTCCATCTCCATGCTATATTTTTATCACTTCATATGTTATGTGCTATGCTTGGAGCGTCCCGCTATTTACTTTTTAGTTTTTTTAGTTTTTCTTGATGTTCATAACAACTCAGAACCTCGCCTACCTTGTTTGGGAGTGAAACATGCTCCATTCCACTCTAGAACACAACATAGGTTTCCATGCTTATCCTTTTTTGTGTGTACTTTACCTTTACATAGCTACTGTCATGCTTAGCTCTTAGTTTTCATGCTTATGTTTTTAAGAGCTTTTATTTAGATTGATTTTGGACTCTCTTGAGTTATCATGCTTATCTTGTTTACACAGTTGGCTTGTTGCACTGAGTTCTGTGTCTTGCATGAGCAGGTAATTGAGGTTGCTATTTAAGTATAGTAGTAACTTGCAATAGTTTTGTGGTATTGATTTGAGTAATGTTTGGACTATTGGTGCCAAGATCTTGAGCCTATTAGTGATAGGTGTAGTATTTTGGGAAATCCGTGTGTTTTTCAAAAACTAAAAATTAGTTGAGAACTCTAGCTACTAAATTGATCGCTAACCTCTGGAGGGGTTAGAATATATAGAGTACCCTCACGTTACCATGAGTCGAGGATGCGCAAGGATAACCAAAGCCCCAAAGACTCCTCCTTGGGGTACTTGTCTCTTTGTGAATTTCCTAACTTGATAGAGAGTTACCGATAATAAGTGTATGAGTTCTTCGGACTAATGTGAGTATTCGATTGTTGGCACTTCCATCATCCATATTTTGCTAGCCTCTTCGGTACCGTGCATTGCCCTTTCTCACCTTGAGAGTTGGTACAAACTCCGCCGATGCATCCAAACCCATGACATGATACGCTCTGTCATACATAAGCCTCATTATATCTTTCCTCAAAACAGCCACCATACCTACCTATTAAGGCATTCCCATAGCCTTTCCGAGATACATTGTCATGCAACATCCACCATCTCATGACTTGATCTTCATGTCATACATGCTTTTGCTTGGTCATAGAGCCGCATGCTAGTTGGGCCTTGCCCTTAGTATTGCTACATGACAAGCTAGTATCATTGCATATCCTGCTACACTGGGAGAGGCATACATTTGCATACATCATGATAGTTTTCACTTGTCTTTATGTTGACTACTTCTTATAAAGTGTGATGATCTTCTTTTTATTCATGTAGAACACAGATTGTTGCCCTTAAGTGAGGGAAAGATCCCAAAGAGGACAAAACAAAACATCCCAAAGAGTACATATGAGAGATAAATAGAAAGAGCCAAAGAGGCCATAAAAATAAAAATAAAAAAGAAGAAAAATAAAAGAAATAAAGAAATAAAAAGAGAGAAAGGGGCAACTCTACTATTCCATTTGAAAGATCCACACTCGTACTCCATTGCTATATTTGTACTACATAGAGATTATCTTTCATGCATAACTATGAGGGGACCCTTACACTATAGAACTTGGTTTGCATATTCCAATGATGAGCATCCTCAAATGAGCTCTAGGTCTTCATGAGAAAACAAGTTGGATGCACCCCCACTAGTTCCATTGGAGAGCTTACCTTAGCTCATATGTTCATCCGTTACATGGCAATCCCTACTCCTCACATCATACCTATCTTCGGCTTTCTCTCGCCTGTGGTTGTCCTCATTTATGTGAGCCTTTCACACCTTTTTGTCTTCCTTCCCCATCATAATTCTATTTTCCATCCTAAGTGCCAACATATCTTGCTTACGCTCATCCATTGCATGAGTGCTCAAAGTCGAAAGGGAGAGGATCATTTGGACTTGTTCCTGACTAGTGGTCTAGGGATGAGTCAAAATAAGATTCCGAAGCAGACCAAGTGTGAAATTTTAGTAGATTGAGTTCTCAATTAAAAATATATTTTATGATATCAACCCATCTCCCACTTCTTGCACGCAAACACCATTTGGAGACATTTGAGTCACGGACAGCGAGAGCTCTTGCACCATTATGTTCTTACTTTGCTAATTTCAATACTAGATATAGACTCTTCCTTGTTATTGTCTTGACTTGAATTGCATATCTCACTTGCTTTACTTTGAAGTTCTTATATGTGTGTTAACATGTCACCACAGAAATTATTTGTGTTATCATTTATCTACTCGAGGACAAGCAGGAATTAAGCTTGGGGATGCTGATACGTCCCAACCGTATCTATAATTTCTCCTTGTGCCATGATCTTTGGGTGACATTGTTATATGTTTTGCTACACTTTTATATCATTTTATACATAATTGGACTAACCTACTAACTCAGTGCACCGAGTGCATGTTCCTGTCCGTTGATGTCTTTTTGCAGGGGCTTTTACCCAATTTTTCGAAGTCCCAAAAATCCCAAGAAAAATATATAAAATATCGGCATACCGCAAGCTTCTAGATCACCAAAGATGGGCCACAGGGGGGGCCAGGGGCCGTCCACGCGACCTCCTGGCGTGGCCTACCCCCTAGTCGCACCCAAAGGCCGCCTGGGTGGGTCCCACGCCCTCCGGTGCCCTCCTTCGAACTATATTTACCTCTCCGACAGGAAACCCTTCCAGAATATCTAGAATCGCGAATTTCTCCATCGTTCCGCCGCCGTAGCGCTTCCGAGATCGGGAGCGTCAGGAGACCTCTTCCTGACACCCTACCGAAGGGAGGATTGACCTCCGGGAGCTTCTCCACCACCATGGATGCTTCTCGAATGTGGCGTGAGTAGTCCTCCTTGGACCATGTGTCCATGACTAGTAGCTATGTGATGTCTTATCTCCAATCTTGTGCTTCCATGATTAGTCCTTGTGAGTTGCCCTACATGGAGCGTCAACCGCGCGCGCGCGTCCGTGGCGGCCAAGGTGGGAGGTCGGTGATGGTGATACATCCCAAACGTATCTATAATTTCTGCTTGGTCCATGCAAGTTTTGGGGTGATATTGCTATGTGTTTTGTACACTTTCATACCTTTTTCAACATATTTGGACTAAACTACTAACTTAGTGCACCCAGTAGTTTCTGTCTGCTCGTGTCTGTCAATTGCAGGTTTATACCCATATTTATAGTGCCCGAAAAATTCCACAAAAAATATATAAAAAATCAGCATTCCAGAAGACTCCAAAGGGCCGAAGGAGGGCTAGAGGGGGGCCACGAGGCCTCTATGCGCCCTGGTGGCGCGACCTGCCACCTGGTCGCGTGAGGAGGCCGTCTGGGTGGGGCCCACCCCCTCTGGTGCCCTACCTTGGCTCCTATTGTACCCCCGTGGAGGAAACCCTAATTCCGGAACCTTTTCTCCAGAAGCAAGTCCGATCTCCGCCGCCATCGCCAACAAGTTTCAGGGGACCAAAATTCGTGTGTCGACACCCTGTCGGGACGGGGAAGTACCCCCGGATTCATCTCCATCGATGTTGCTTCCTCCCTTCATGAAGCGGGAGTAGTTCCTCCTCGGGGCTGAGGTCTTCTACAATAGCTATGTGGTTAATTCTCTCTCCTATGATGTGATCTTGATTGTGATCATAGGCTATGTTAAACTAGGGTGATCCCATGATGTTTCCCCTTCTTCTATGTATTGGATTGATGTACTCACTTGATTTATCTAGCATAATCTCCGAGACCATGGTGATAGCGGTCTATTGTACATGGATTAGAAGAATATTTTCATGAGTGATTTCCTCTTTTATGAATTGATTGAAGATTGAGAGTCTCTTGGTGCTTGTCTTTGACTATCCTTGAGATATGTTGTGGTGATTGTGGTACTCTCTTTGGATGGCCGCGGTGACATTGGGAAATCCATAGATGAGAACTACGAACTCTGAGGTATGCTTTTATAGCCCTACATAATTGTTGTCCTCTCTTGATCACAAAGGAATGACCTCCGAGTACGTCACCATTGCATGTTTTAGTGGAAATATCATGTGATTAGACTATGTTAATGTTGTTGGGAGTTTGCACTAGTGAAAGTATGAAGCCTAGGCCCTGTTTCTCACCATTGTTACACCGTTTATGCTCACTTTTGTCACTTGCTAACTTGCTGTAATTTTTATTACAGATATATATTACCTTGCTTTGCCACACCTATCACCCATATTTTACCATCTCTTCGCTGAACTAGTGCACCTATACAATTTACCATTGTATTAGGTGTGTTGGGGACACAAGAGACTTCTTGTTTCTTAATTGCGGGTTTGCTTGAGAGAGACCATCTTCAACCTCTACTTCCCTGAGTTCGATAAACCTTAGGTCACCCACTAGAGGGAATTGCTGCTGTCCTACAAACCTCTGCACTTGGAGGCCCAACATAGTCTACGAGAATAGAAGCGTGCGTATACATCAAGTTATTTCTTGCGCCGTTGCCGGGGAGGTGAGTGCTTGAAGGTATATCTTTAGATCTTGCAATTAAGTCTTTTCATTTCTTTTTTTCATTTTCACTAGTTAGGCTTATGGAAAACTGTACTCTTAGTTCGCTGCTTGGGGAAGACCGCTTTACCACACCCGTGGTAGAGAAGTCTCCTCCACCTACTGAATGTATCCCATTCAAAATACCACTTGGGATAATTGAAATAATTAGGAATGATTGTTATGCAGGAGATGGAACAGTCAATCCTGGTATTCATTTGTTGAAACTTACAGAACTTTGTGAGTTGTTTAAGATTTCAGGTTTGACACGAGATGGATTCATGAGGAAATTATTTGCCTTTTCACTGAAAGGAAAAGCATTGGAATGGTATAGGCTACTAGATGATTCTCACCTACGGGATTGCGAAGAGATTGAGTCTCTCTTTTACTCCAAGTTTTATCCTCTTCATGAAGTCCATGAGAATAGGAATTGTGTTTATAATTTCCATCCTCATGAAGGAGATAGCATAGCTCAAGCTTGGGGGAGACTGAAAACTTTAATGCTAAAATGTACTAACCATGGGCTCCCCAAAGATTATGCTTATGTGGAGAGTAAGAGTAACTTTTTCCATGTGGATGATGGTAACAATTATTTATGTGATACTTATATTGTTGAGTTTATTCATGATCCCACTGAAAACTATTATGATAAGGGAATATATACTTATAGATATTTCAATAATATCAAGTTCCCTCTCTGTATGTTGAAGGTTTTGAAGCTGCACTTGTTTTTCCTTCCTATGCTTATTGCTTTGTGCTTCAATGAATAATTCTATTGCAATATTCCTATTCATAGGAAGCATGTTAGCCTTAAATGTGTTTGGTATTTTCTTCTTGATGCTCTCTTTTGTTCTACAACTCTTATTCCTATGAGAGCATCATTAAAATCTTAAGCCTATCTTTATGGCTATACAGAAAGAGCTCTAGGGAGACAACCCTTATTATCTTTACTTTGAGTTTTTACTTTCAGTTTTTAGTGGTCTTGATATGTGTTACTACTGTAGCAACATCATTGTATCTTCATTTTTAGTCTTTGTTCCCTGAAAAAATCATTTACTACCTGATGGTCTGTTTTTCACAAATTCTGCCACGTTTTGCATTTTCGTCGTTTTGCAAATATTAAGCTTGCTTTTTATTTGCAAAAACTTTTTGGAAATCTTGATAAACAGTAGATCTTCATGAAAGTCTTTATTTATAGTGGATAAAAAAATTATTATATTATGGGTACTAACCACTCTAATCAGCTTATGATGAGTTTCGTATGAAGGGAGTTTTCAAGTATGCGATGGAAGATGATGAAAGAAGATCCAGGAGTGTCAAGCGCTCAAGATTGGGGATGCCCCCATGCACCCCCAAGAAATATTCAAGGAGACTCAAGCGTCTAAACTTGGGGATGCCCTCGTGCATCCCCTTCTCCATCAACAATCATCAGTGCGTCCTTCTCCATGCTATATTTTTATCACTTCATATGTTATGTGCTATGCTTGGAGCGTCCCGCTCTTTACTTTTTTAGTTTGTTTTAGTTTTTCTTGTTGTTCGTAACAAGTTGGACCCTAGGCTTCTTTGTTTGGGAGAGAAACACGCTCCACTCCACCCTAGAACACAACATAGGTTTTCATGCTTATCTTTTTGTGTGTTCTTTATCTTTTCATAGCTGTTGTCATGCTTAGCTCTTAGTTTTCATGCTTTATCTTTTTAAGAGCTTTTATTTAGGTTGCTTTTAGAAATATCTTGAGTTATCATGCTTATCTTGTTTAGAGAGTTGGCTTGTTGCACTGAGTTGTGTGTCTTGCATGAGTAGGTAATTGAGGTTGCTATTTAAGTGTAGTAGTAAATTGCAATAGTTTTGAGGTATTGATTTGAGTAATATTTGGACTTTTGGTGCCAAGAGCTTGAGCCTATTAGTGATAGGTGTCGTATTTCGGGCAATCTGTGTGTATTTTCAAAACTAGAAAAATAGTTGAGAACTCTAGCTACTAGATGGATCGCTAACCTCTAGAGGGGTTGGAATATATAGAGTACCCTCACGTTATCATGGGTCGAGGATGCGCAAGGATAACCAAACGCCCAAACACTCCTCCTTGGGGTACTTGTCTCTTTGTGAATCTCCTGACTAGATAGAGAGTTACCGATAATGAGTGAATGAGTTCTTCAGACTAATGCGAGTATCCGATTGTTGGCACTTCCACCATCCATATTTTGCTAGCCTCTTCGGTACCATGCATTGCCCTTTCTCATCTTGAGATTTCGTGCATACTTCGCTGATGCATCCAAACCCTTAGCATGATACGCTCTGTCATCATAAGCCTCATTATATCCTTCCTAAAAACAATCACCATACCTACCTATTAAGGCATTTCCATAGCCTTTCCGAGATACATTGCCATGCAACATCCACCATCTCATGACTTCATCTTCATGTCATACATGATTTTGCTTGATCGAGGAGCCGCATGCTAGTTGGGCTTTGCCCTTCTTATTGCGACATGACGCGCTAGTATCATTGCATATCCTGCTACATTGGCAGAGGCATACATTTGCATACATCATGATAGTTTTCATTTATCTTTCTATTGAGTACTTCTTATAAAGTGTGAAGATCTTCTTTTTATTTCTTGTAAAATATAGAGTGTTGCCCTTAAGTGAGGAAAAGATCCCAAAGAGGTCAAATTAAAAGATCCCAAAATAGGACAAATGAAAAGATCCCAAAGAGGAGAAATGAGATATAAATAGAAAGAGCCAACGAGGCCACAAAAATAAAAAAAGGAAAGAAAAAAAGAAAAAAAAGTGAGAAGGGGGCAACACTACTATTCCTTTTTGAAAGACCCACACTCGTATTGCATTGTTATATCTGTACTCCATAGAGATTATCATTCATGCATAACTATGTGGGTACGCTTACACTATAGAACTTGGCTTGTATATTCCAATGATGAACCTCCTCAAATGTGCTCTCGGTCTTCATGAGCAAGCAAGTTGTATGGACCCCAACTAGTTCCATTGGAGAGCTTACCTTAGCTCATATGTGCATACGTTGCATGGCAATCCCTACTCCTCACATCATATCTCTCATTTGGCTTTCTCTCGCCTATGATTGTCCTCATTGATGTGAGCCTTTCACACCTTTTTTGTCTTCCTTCCCCATCATTATTCTATTTGCCATCCTAAGTGCCAATATATCTTGCTTGCGCTCATCCATTGCATGAGTGCTCAAATTCGAAAGGGAGAGGATCATTTTGACTTGTGCCTAACTAGTAGTCTGGGGATGAGTCAGAATAAGATTCCGAAGGAGACCAAGTGTGAAGTTTTAGTAGATTGAGTTCTCAACTAAACTATATAGTATTTTTATGCTCTAAACCCATCTCCCACTTCTTGCACGCAAACACCATTTGGAGACATTCGAGTCGCGGACAGCGAGAGCTCTTGCACCTTTATGTTCTTACTTTGCTAGTTTCAATACTATATATAGACTCTTGCACCTTTGTTATTGTCTTGACTTGAATTGCATATCTTACTTGCTTTACCTTGAAGTTCTCATATGTGTGTTAGCATGTCACCACAGAAATTATTTGTGTTATCATTTACCTACTCGAGGATGAGCAGGAATTAAGCTTGGGGATGTTGATACGTCCCAAACGTATCTATAGTTTCTGCTTGCTCCATGCAAGTTTTGGGTGATATTGCTATGTGTTTTGTACACTTTCATACCTTTTCAACATATTTGGACTAACCTACTAACTCAGTGCACCCAATGCGAGTTTATGTCTGTAATGCGTGTGAATTGTAGGTTTATACCCCTATTTACAGTGCCCGAAAAATTCCACAAAAAATATATAAAAAATCAGCGTTCAAGAAGACTCCACACGGTTGAAGGAGGGCCAAAGCGGGGCCACCAGGCGTCCTGGTGGCGCGGCCTGCCTCCTGGCCACACGAGGAGGCCGCCTAGGTGGGGGCCACCCCCTCTGGTGCCCTACCTTGGCTCCTATTTTTACCCCCGTGGAGGAAACCCTGATTTTGGAACTCTTTTCTCCAGAAGCAATTCCGATCTCCGGCGCCATCACCGACTAGTTTCGGGGACCAGAATTCCAGTGTCGGCACCCTGCCGGTACGGGGAAGTGCCCCTGGATTCATCTCCATCGATGTTGCTTCCTCCCTCCATGAAGCAGGAGTAGTTCCTCCTCGGGGCTGAGGTGTTCTACAGTAGCTATGAGGTTAATTCTCTCTCCCATGATGTGATCTTGATTGTGATCATAGGCTTTGTTAATCTAGGGTGATCCCATGATGTTTCCCCTTCTTCTATGTATTGGATTGATGTACTCACTTGATCTTATCTAGTATAATCTCCGAGACCATGGTGACAGCGGTCTATTGGACATGGATTAGAAGAATATTTTCATGAGTGATTTGCTCTTTTGTGAATTGATTGAAGATTGAGAGTCTCTTGGTGCTTGTCTTTGACTATCCTTGAGATATGTTGTGGTGATTGTGGTACTCTCTTTGTATAGCCGCGGTGACATTGGGAAATCCATAGATGAGAACTACGAACTTTGAAGTGTGCTTTTGTAGCCCTACATAATACTCGTTCTCTCTTGATCACAAAGGAATGACCTCCGAGTACATCACCATTGCATGTTTTAGTGGAAATATCATGTGATTAGACTATGTTAATGTTGTTGGGAGTTTCCACTAGTGAAAGTATGAAGCCTAGGCCTTGTTTCTCACCATTGTTACGCCGTTTGTGCTCACTTTTGTCACTTGCTACCTTTCTGTAATTTTTATTACAGATTTATATTACCTTGCTTTGCCACACCTATCACCCATATTTTACCATCTCTTCGCTGAACTAGTGCACCTATACAATTTACCATTGTATTAGGTGTGTTGGGGACACAAGAGACTTCTTGTTTCTTAATTGCAGGGTTGCTTGAGAGAGACCATCTTCAACCTATACTTCCCTGAGTTCGATAAACCTTAGTTCATCCACTTGAGGGAAATTGTGTTGAACCTCTGCGCTTGGAGGCCCAACATAGTCTACAAGAATAGAAGCGTTCGTAGACATCATATGGCCACCCGGTCGCCACGTCCGCGGCTCCGCTCGACTGATACGGCGATGGAGTTTATGACGTGGGTGGAGAGACCAGAAGCTGCTTGGCTGCAACTTCCGAACTTCTTCGCGAAGGCACTGTCGGCCGGCGGGCTCCGGGGCCTCTGGTTGCAGGCCGACGGCTGCTGGAGCGGGGCGTCCTGGGTGGAGGTCGAGATCACCCCCCACAGTTACGTGTATCTGAGCCGCGGGTGGCAGACCTTCGCCCGCGCCCAAGGCTTGAAGGGGAGGCGCCACCTCCACTTCAAGTACAATGGGGAGGTGATGCTCTTCGTCAAGATTTTCGGGGTCGACGGCGATCGTTTGGGTTGGTTCCCTTAGGATGCCTACTGTGGCGATCCCGTAGATGAGCCTGTCTCCGATGGTGGGCTCCGCACCTCCAGCAGCCGCAACACCCCCTCTGGAGGGAGCCCGAGCGACAGCAGTTATGACGAGTCGCCTCGTCGTCGTGCCCGAGCCTCGGGGGGAGCCCCCAAGCGTCGCGCCGCCCGTCTACTCATGCGGCGCCTGTGAAGGAGGAGGTGGACACGGACTGAGTGTCGGCCTATGGATGTCGGGCGTAGGCGACGGCTGCCCTCCTCCAGGATCTCCATCACTAGCTGTCTCCTCTTTGCTTTTGATCCTGCGTCCATGGAAACAAGGATAGGCCCTCCGGGCGTGTAATGGATTTGGGCGGCCGCCCCTTTTGTTAGTAATGTTGCTTCTCTGCTGGTTTGGATACTTAGCTTGGTATGCTTGTAGAGAACTTCTCTGTTGTGGCGCATGACTGTGGTGCTGCCGGGCGGCCTGTTGATTGGTTGGTTTCTCCTTGCTGCACGTGATGTGGGCCGATGCTCTATGTCAGTTGGCCCCAGTCCAGCACATTTTTGTGCCTCCGTGGGGCGCAACCCGTTACCAAGGTCGCTCCTCATGGGGCAAAGCCCTGGCACCAAGGTGCCAGGTGGCTTTGTGACCGGTAAGGCTCCTGAGGCGCTATGGTCAGGAGCCCCCTTAGACATTCATGTGGCTCTATGTCGATAGGTCCGAGTCCCGCACATTTCCGTGTCGTGAGGCACAATGCTACTGCAACAAAAGACCTTCCAACGGCGCCAGAAACGTGCTGACGGGAGACTGTTCTTGTCTTGATACTCCTCAGCAACGGCACCAGGAATCCTTCTGCTACGGCTATGCCTTAAGGGATTTCCTAGGCAAATATGCAAAGGATTTCCCCCGTGGCCTTGGAGCCTTGCGTTAGTGTTCCCTCAGAGCAATGATGACTCTATATGGAATGCCTTCGGTAGTGTACCATGACAATGATCTAGCATGACATAGACATTAATGGAAACATCATGCTAGCTATCTTACAATCATGCAATGGCAATGTAGAAGTGGTGGCACATGTCATGGTGGTAGTTGCATGGCAATATATCTAGAAATGACTTTGAAAAAGCCATAGTAGGTAGGTATCGTAGCTGTTTTGAGGGAGGCTAATGGTGGGTTTTGTGCACCGGCGAAAGTTGCAAGACACTAAGAAGATAGTGATCATGGAAGGTGAAAGTACATCTAAACCATGGACTCAACATTAGTCATGAAGAACTCATATACTTGTTGCAAAAGTTTTATTAGTAATCAAAACAAAGCACTCAACGCATACTCCTAGGGGAAGGGTTGGTAGGTATAAACCATCGCGGGATCCCGACCGCCACACAAAGGATGACAATCAAAAGACTAACCATGCTCATACTTCGTCACATAGCGGTTCACCATACGTGCATGATACGGGAATCACTAACTTCAACACAAGTATTTCTAGATCCACAACACCTTACTAGCATGACTTCAATATTACCAAAACCACAACTCAAAACTAATTGAGATGAATCAAACTTCTCTAACTATTCAATGCACATGAAGGTGGAAGTTTTCGTATCCCTTTGGATAACTACCCCTTTTGAAACTAATTTCAAAGCATAGATCAACTACCAAGCCACGCACCGTTGTGCTCTAAAAGATATAAGTGAAGCACACAGAGCAAAAGTATCTAGCTTAATAGATATAAGTGAAGCACATGTGAGCTCAATTGTCTACTAAAGGATATAAATGAAGCTCGACAAAATCATGGTGAGTGCATGTCTCTCTCTCTAGGTGTGCAGAAAGGATGATTGTGACACAACAAAAATAAAAGACTCCTACGATACAAGACGCTCCAAGCAAAAACACATAACATGTGGTGAATAAAACTATAGCCCCAAGTAACGTTACCGATGGATTGAAGACGAGAGAGGGGATGCCTTCCCGGGGCATCCCCAAGCTTAGGCTTTTACGACATCCTTGAATCTCTTGGGGTGCCTTGGGCATCCCCAAGCTTGAGCTCTTGCCACTCTTTATCTCTTTGTCCATAAGAACTTCACCCAAAACTTGAAAACTTCACAACTCGAAACTTAAACAGAAACTCGTGATAATATTAGTATAAGAAAGAAAACCACCACTTCCTTAGGTACTGTAGCAAACTTAAATTCTACTTATGTTGATGTTGGGTTACTGTATCTCCAATCTTCCATGGCTAATACCCCCCGATACTATCCATAGTTTCATCAAAATAAGCAACCAACACAACAAAAACAAAATCTGTTAACAGCAGACCAGTCTGTAGCAATCGGTATATTTCGTATACTTCTGGTACTTCACAAATTCTGAAAACTTGCGACAGTCTTAAGAATTTGCGTAGCAATCAGCAGCAAAAAGAATCAACTCAAAATCTCTTATAGACAAAAAATGAAAATTATTTTCATGAGCAGAAAGTTTCTGTCTTTTCCAGCATGACCAAACGATCATCGCCAAGACTAATCATAACGGCTTTGCTTGGCACAAACGCAAAAAGAGACACAAAAAACACAATCATAACAGAATTATGAAAGTGTGGAAAACACAAAACAGAAAGAAAAAGGATAGATTCGTTGGGTTGCCTCCCAACAAGCGCTTTTCTTTAACGCCCTTAGCTAGGAAAAAGGTGATGGAATCACGTATAGTCATCTTTGGTGATCAAACCATAAGAAGCCCACATCATAGATTCATAAGGCAATCTTATTTTCTTTCTAGGAAAGTGCTCCATGCCCTTCTTTAAAGGAAATTGAAATCTAATGTTCCCTTCCTTCATATCGATGATAGCACCAATAGTCCTTAGGAAAGGTCTACCAAGAATAATGGGACATGAAGGATTGCAATCTATGTCAAGCACAATGAAATCCACGGGTACATAGTTCTTATTTGCAACAATAAGAGCATCATCGATCCTTCCCATGGGTTTCTTGACAGTAGAATCCGCAAGATGCAAATTAAGAGAACACTCTTCAATCTCATAAAAACCAAGAATATCACATAAAGACTTTGGAATCGCGGAAACACTAGCACCCAAATCACACAAAGCATTGCACTCATAGTTTTTTATCTTGATTTTGATAGTATGTTCCCACTCATCATGAAGTTTTCTAGGTATAGAGACTTCTAGTTCGAGCTTCTCTTCAAGAGATTTCATCATAGCATCTACGATATGCGCGGTAAAGGCTTTGCTTTGCCTATAAGCATGTGGAGAGTTTGCAATGGATTGCATCAAAGAAATGCATTCAAACAAGGAGAAATTATCATAATTGAATTCCTTGAAATCCAAAGTGGGAGTTTCATTACTACCCAAAATTTTGATTTCTTCTATTCCACTCTCCACACCTTTATCATCAAGATGGGTGAACTCCGAATCATTGGGGCATTCTTCAACCAAAGTGGATTCATATCCAGCCCCTTCATCAATAGGTTTGACACGCGAAAACAAAGATTCAAGAGGAGTCACACCAAGCACTTTAAGATCTTCGTGATTTGCATCACTAGAACGCACCCTTTTAAACAATTCATGCCTAGCGCGAATTTGGGCGGTTCTTTCTTTGCTCTCATTCATGGAGACACGCATAGCTTTCAACGTTTCATCCAAGTTGACCTTGGGTGGAGCGCATCTAACTTTCAAAGCATCAATATCACAAGACATCCTATCAACGCTCTTAGCCAAATCGTCTATTTTGAGTAGTTTTTCCTCTATGGACGCATTGAAAATCTTTTGAGAGTTGACGAACTCTTTGATATTACTCTCTAAATCAGAGGGTAATTTGTTGTGATTTCCATAAGTGTTGTTGTAGGAATTGCCATAATTGTTAGAGGGGTTACTAGGAAAAGGCCTAGGAACATAGTTTCCTCTAAAAGCATTGTTGTTGCCAAAATTGTTCCTACCAACAAAATTCACGTCCAAACTAGCGTTGCTACTCTCAATCAAGGAAGATAGTGGCATGTCATTAGGATCTACAGTAGCATTTCTACTAGCAACCAAATTCATCAACTCGTCCATCTTAGCACTAAGCGAGTTAATTTCTTCTATAGCATGCACCTTTTTGCTAGCAGGCGACCTTTCAGTGTGCCATTGAGAGTAGTTGCTCATGATATTGTCTAGGAGTTTTGTAGCATCTCCTAACATGATTTCCATGAACGTTCTACCTGAGGCGGAGTCCAAGATATTGTGAGAAGCGAAATTCAAGCCAGCGTAAAAGATTTGTATAATCATCCACAAACTCAAGCCATGAGCGGGACAATTTCTAATCATAAGCTTCATCCTCTCCCAAGATTGTGCAACGTGTTCATGATCAAGTTGCTTGAAATTCATGATATCGTTACGTAAGGAGATGATCTTAGCTGGCCGGAAATACTTGGATATGTAAGCATCTTTGCACTTATCCCGAGAATCGATACTATTTTTAGGCAAAGAAGAAAACCAAGTTTTTGCGTGATCTCGCAACAAGAAAGGAAAAAGTTTCAACTTAATCACGTCATTATCCACATCTCTTTTCTTTTGCATATCACAAAGCTCAATGAAGGTATTGAGATGGGATGCGGCATCTTCACTAGGAAGGCCAGAGAATTGCTCTTTCATAACAAGATTCAGCAAAGCTGCGTTGATTTCATACGATTCCGCACTAGTGGCGGGAGCAATCGGAGTACTAATAAAATCATTATTATTGTTACTCGAGAAGTCGCAAAGTTTGGTGTTTTCATCCATGATGGACCCAACAAATAAACAAGCACACAAGCAAGCAAGAAAACCGGCGAAGGAAAACGGCAAAAAGGCAAAAGGCAAAAGAAAAAGGCAAAGGAGAAAGGCAAATGAAAACGGCAAATGTGAAGTGGGGAGAGGAAAACGAGAGGCAACTGGCAAAAAAGTAAATGCAAGAGATGAGTTTGTGAGACCTACTTGGATAGATCTCTCCTTCCCCGGCAACGGCGCCAGAAATACTTCTGCTAATGCAACAAAAGACCTTCCAATGGCACCAGAAACGTGCTGACGGGAGACTATTCTTGTCTTGATACTCCTCAGCAATGGCACCAGGAATCCTTCTCCTACGGCTACGCCTTAAGGGACTTCCTAGGCAAATATGCAAAGGATTTCCCACGTGGCCTTGGAGCCTTGCGTTGGTGTTCCCTCAAAGCGAAAAGGGTGATGTAGCGCAGCGGTGGTAAGTATTTCCCTCAGTTTGAGAACCAAGGTATCGATCCAGTGAAGGAGTATCTCAAGTGCCTGCACAAACACAAAAAGCTTGCTCCCAACACTATAAAGGGGTTGTCAATCCCCTATAGATTGTTCGCCAAGTGAGAACTGAAACCAACAAAGTAACAAAGCAAAATAAAAGCAGAAGTGGAAACGATAGGTGTGAATAGACCCCAGGGGCGTAGTGTTTACTAGTGGCTTCTCTCATCAAAGCAAGTAGATGGTGGGTGAACAAATTACTATCGAGCAATTGAAAGAACCGCGTAAAGTCGTGACGTCATCTATGGCAATGATTATATCTATAGACATCACATCCAAAACAAGTAGACCGATACTTTCTGCATCTACTACTATTACTCCGCACGTCGACCGCTGTCCAGCATGCATCTAGTGTATTAAGTCCAAAAGAAAAGAGTAACGCCTTAAGCAAGATGACATGATGTAGATGGACAATCTCATACCTACGACAGAGCCACCTTATTACCCTTGATGGCAACTACACGATGTGTGCCTTGCTGCCCCTACTGTCACTCGGAAAGGTCACCACACGGTAAGAACCCAAAACCAAGCACTTCTCCCATTGCAAGAATCATAGATCTAGTTGGCCAAACAAAACCCAAGACTCGGAGAGACTTACAAGGATATCAAATCATGCATATAAGAAATCAGCAAAGACTCAAATATATATCATAGATAATCTGATCACAAATCCACAATTCATCGGATCTCGACAAACACACCGTCAAAGAGGATTACATCGGATAGATCTCCATGAAGATCATGGAGAACTTTGTATTGAAGATCCAAGAGAGATAAGAAGCCATCTAGCTACTAACTACGGACCCGTTGGTCTGAAGTGAACTACTCACGAGCCATTGGAGGGGCGATGATGTTGATGTAGAAGCCCTCAAACTCCAAAGTCCCCTCCGGCAGGGCACCGGGAAGGGTCTCCAGATGAGATCTCGCGGAAACGGAAGCTTGCGGTGGCGGAAAAGTGTTTTCGTGGATTCCCTGATTTTTTTTCTGTTTTTTAGGGAATATATAGGCGAAGGAGCTAGGTCAGGGGGGCGCCAGGGAGGCCACAAGCCTGCTGGCCGCCGTCCCCCTGGTGGCGGCTACAAGGCTTGTGGGCTCCCTGTAGCTCTCCTGGCTTGGCCCATAAGCCCCCTGATCTTCTTCTGTTCGGGAAAAATTTATTTCGGGGATTTTATTCCGTTTGGACTCCGTTCGGAAATCAGATCTGAAAAGAGCCAAAAACACAGAAAAAACAGGAACTGTCACTTGGCACTGAATTAATAAGTTAGTCCCAAAAAAGATATAAAAGGTACATAAAACATCCAAAGATGACAACATAACAACATGAAACATAAAAAATTATAGATACGTTTGAGACGTATCACACGACCCGTCAAGGTCGCCCCTCACAGAACAAGGCCGTGGCACCTGGGTACCACGTGGCTTTGTGACCGGTAAGGTTCCGCAGGCGTGATGGTCAGGAGCCCCCTTAGACGTCCAAGAGGCCCTCGTGAGTCCTGTTTTTTGGAGATCCCTAGCCTCATTCAGGAAGCTCTACGTCGGCAGGTCCCAGTCGTGCACACTTCCCAACCGTCGTGAGGCGCGACCCGTTACCAAGGTCGTTCCTCACGGGGCGAGGCCCTGGCACCGGGGTGCCAAGTTGCTTTGTGACCAGGAAGGCTCCTGAGGCGCTATGCTCAGGAGCACCCTTAGGCGCTCAAACTGTCCCAAGAAAAACAACTGTTGTGAGAAAAGACCAAATGTTGTTCCCTCTCCAGGATGGTGCACCGAGCCGCGAATGGGACTCTTGAGCGAGTATTGGTTGGCATGAGTTTGCCGACTCGTCGGTGACTACCACACGTGGGTTCGGGCGCCAAGGCCTTGGCGAGGTGCCGGCACCGTGCCCCCAGCCCCCACTTGTGATGTACGAGCGGGTGGGGATAGGCGGATGCTCGACTCAGAGGAAGAGAGCATGCTACAAAGAGTAGCAAGGAAAACAAGTTTTTTCAAAAGCTTCATTTGGAAAGGCCCCGAGTTTTGATTTCATAAACATCAGCAAATCCAAGCTAGAAAAAGCAAATGGAAGCCGTGTCCGGCACCTACTCTATTCTTCGCCTCCATCACCCCTAGCCCTAAGCATAGGGCTTCCACTAGGTGTGGGGTGGACCCCTTCCACGTCCTCGGGGGCCCTGGGCGTATACATCCTCGGCTCGTTATTACGTGAGAGTGTCACGGTGGGGGTGTATCTGGGACGTCGTGAGAACGCTTTGGCCTAGCGAGTGTCCCTACCCCCGAGTAGGGCTGGGCATTCGGTTTATATGGTTAATATGGTTTGGTTTATTTGGTTCTTTATAATTTCGGTTCTGGAGAAATAGAAACCGAAATACTTACTCAATATTTAGAAATCGAACCATATTAACCATAATATATCGGTTCAGTTTGTTCAATTAACCGAAAAACTTAAATTCATGCACTTGTAAGTATAAGTGTAATGACTTAAGAGCACTCATTTGGATTGTATAATATGCAAAGAAATACTCACAAGATCTAGCAACCTTAAGATTATTCTATGGTTTATTCGGTCAAGCAAACTAGTAAACATAATTAAGTAAAAACACATGGAATGTGAAATGTATTATGTACGGAGAAATACGTGGTGCCTCCAAACTGTTGCACTTTTGGAAAAAAGGTATTCCATGGGGTATTCTACATATCGGTTTGTTCGGTTATTCGGTTTCTGACCACTGAAAACCGAACAAAAAGAAAACACCTAATAACCTTAAAATTTCCCACCAAACGAAAAATCAAACCACCAAATAAACCAATAAATTGGTTAATACGTTCGGTTCGGTTTTTCGGTTTTCGGTTTTATAGTGCCAACCCCTACCCCCGAGGCATTAGGTGCCTGATTCCGGAAGTAATTGGTGGACTATGTTGATTCCTCCGTCTTCCCCAGTAGGTGTTGTGTGGACCCCTTCTGCGTCCTTCGGGGGGCCTGGGTGTATACAGCCTCGGCTCATTATTATGTGAGAGTGTCACGGGATGAAGTAGGTTCCGAAAGAATTGAAGGACGATGCAGGGTCGATGCAGAGGTGGCGCAGAGGCGGTGCACGGGCGGTGCAGAGTCGTCACGGGTAGAACTTGTAGAGGTGTCGGATGTTCCAAGCGTTCTGGATGGGAACTCCATCTTGAGTCTCCAGACGCACGGAGCCATGCCTGGAGACGTGGACGTCCTTGAATGGGCCCTCCCACATGGGCGAAAGCTTATGCCAGCCCTCCCTAGATTGGACCCGCCTCAGGACGAGATCACGGACTTCGAGGGTCCTGGAGCATATGTTGCAGCAGTGGTTGCGCCACAAGGCCTGCTGGTACCTCGCGGCTCGGAGAGAGGCCCGGCGGCACGCCTCCTCTCCAAGTACGAGGTCCGTCCCCCGCGCAGCCTCCTAACGCTCCTCATTGAATTCTAAGACCCACGAGGACCGGTGCTTGATTTCGTGGGGAAGGACCGCCTCGGCCCCGTAGACGAGGAAAAACAGGGTTTCGCTGGTGGGTTTAGTTACAGTGGTGCGGATGGACCACAGTACCAATGGGAGCTCGTCAACCCAACCCCGGACGCAAGCTTAGAGTTTCTTCTTGAAGCTCCTCACTTTGAGACCTCGCACGGCCTCCGCGTTGGCGCGCTCCGCTTGGCCATTGCTCCGCGGATGGCCACCGATGCATAGCATATCTGCGTACCAAGGTTAGCATAGTAAATCTTGAAGAGCTGACTGGTGAACTGCGAACCGTTATCGGTGATGATGCGGTTGGTGACGCTGAAGCGGCTCACGAGGCCCTTGATGAACTTGACGGTCGACCCGGCTGGGATGGTGCGCATGGGCTCCACCTCCGCCCACTTCGTGAATTTGTCGATGGCGACGTAGAGGTAGCCGAAGCCCCCCGCCGCCTGCGGGAAGGGCCCCAGTATGTCTAGCCCCTAGAAAGTGAATGGCCAGGAAAACGGGATGGTCTGGAGGCCCTGCTCGGCCTGGTGGATCTGCTTGGCATGGAACTGGTAGGCCTTGCTAGACCTGACCAACTCGGTGGCGCCGTCCAACATTGTAGGCCAGTAGAAACGTGACCTGAACGCATTACCTGCGAGCGTGCGTGAAGAGGAGTGATGCTCGCAGTTCCCACCATGTATGTCGGCTAGTAGTTCGCTCCCCTACTCCCTCGAAATGCACCGCAGCGCGACGTCGTTCGGGCGTGTGCGGTACAAGGCGTCGTCTCGTATGCAGTAGGTTGAGGCTTGTCGTGCCATGAACTCCGCGTCCTCCTCCTTCTCTGGCAATGTACCATGGAGCAGGTACGCCCCAAGTTCCCACATCCAATCATCGACCTAAGCCTCCAGGGCTAGGAGCAGTCGAGCCCCCGAGGCCTGAACGCAGTCCAGACCCCCGAGGGCTTTTCTGGGGTGCTCCTCTCCATGCGGCGCCGGGTCCTCAGGTGACGGCATCACGGAAGGCTTGAAGAGTCACTCCTCAAAGAGGCCTTGCTCTTGAGCCTCGCAACGCGAAGCTCTTTTGGTGATGTCGTCCGCCTCCTTGTTTTTGCCTCGCGGAGCGTGCTGCAGCTCCAGGCCCTGAAAACGTTTCTCAATCTTACGTACCTCTTGCAGATATGCCTCCATGTGTTCGTCCTTGGGTGTGTACTGCTACCTCTTGAGCTTGCGTTGGTTTTTCCCTTGAAGAGGAAAGGGTGATGCAGCACAGTAGCAGTAAGTATTTCCCTCAGTTTGAGAACCAAGGTATCAATCCAGTAGGAGTATCAAGCCAAGTCTCCAAAGTACCTACGCAAAAACATCAAACTTGCACCCAACGCTACAAAGGGGTTGTCAATCCCTTCACGATTGATTGCAAGGTGAGATGTGAAGGCGGAAAGTGCAACAAAGTAAAAGTGTGGGGCTGAAAATATGATGTGAAGTAGACCCGGGGGCCATAGTGTTCACTAGAGGCTTCTCACAAGATAGCAAATATTACGATGGGTGAACGAATTACTGGCGAGCAATTGATAGAACCACGCAAAGTCATGACGGTATCTAAGGCAATGATCATACATATAGGCATCATGTCCGAGACAAATAGACCGATACTTTCTGCATCTACTACTATTACTCCACACATCTACCGCTATCCAGCATGCATCTAGTGTATTGAGTTCATGAGAAACAGAGTAACTCCTTAAGAAAGATGACATGATGTAGAGGGATAAATTCATGCAATAGACATAAACCCCATCTTTTTACCCTTGATGGCAACAACACGATTCGTGCCTTGCTACCCCTTCTATCACTGGGTGAGGTCACCGCATGGTATGAACCCAAAACTAAGCACTTCTCCCATTGCAAGAACTATAGATCAAGTTGGCCAAACAAGACCCACAACTGGAAGAGAATTACAAGGATATTAAATCATGCATATAAGAGATCAGAAGAAACTCAAATAAGATTCATAGATAATCTGATCATAAATCCACAATTCATCGGATCTCGACAAACACACCGCAAAAGAAGATTACATCGGATAGATCTCCATGAAGATCATGGAGAACTTTGTATTGAAGATCCAAGAGAGAGAAGAAGCCATCTAGCTACTAGCTATGGACCCGAAGGTCTATGGTGAACTACTCACGCATCATCGGAGAGGCAATGGTGTTGATGAAGAAGCCCTCCGTGTACGAATCCCCCCTCTGGCAGGGCACCAGACCGTGCCCTAGATGGGATCTTGCGGAGACAGAAGCTTGCGGCGGCGAAAAAGTATTTTCGTGGCTCTCCCCCGTGGTTTCAGATTTTTCGGGGATTTATAGGCGGAAGAAGTAGGGCAGAGGAGGCACAGGGGGCCCTCAAGCCTGCTAGGCGCCCCCCAAGCCGCGGCTAGGGGGCTTGTGGCCTCCCTTGGTGCCCTTTGCCTTGGTTCTCAAGCTTCCTGCGTATCTTCTGTTCCAGAAAAAATCTTTTTGGAGGTTTTATTCCGTTCGGACTCTTTTTGATATTCTCCTCTGAAAAAGGTCAAAAACACGGAAAAACAGGAACTGGCACTTGGCACTGAGTTAATAATTTAGTCCCAAAAAAGATATAAAAGGCATACAAACCATCCAAAGTTTGACAAGATAATAGCATGGAACCATCAAAAATTCTAGATACGTTAGAGACGTATCATGTACTCTTTGTTGGAGAAGTTGACGAGGAGCTGAGAGTCACCCATCACGGTGAGGCGCCGGACCCCCAAGGCCGCCGCTGCCTTGAGGTCGGCGATGAGGCCCTTGTACTCCGCTATGTTGTTGGAAACCTTCTCCCCACGCTGGTAGCCGAGCTGTAGGGCGTAGCTAAGCTTGTCTCCCATTGGGGAAGTGAGAAGGACACCAACCCCTGCTCCTTTTCACGTGAAGGCTCCGTCAAAGTGCATGGTCTATCCCTCGGGCGCCTCCACTCCAGGGGAAAGGGATTGGTTCCCTTCCGTCCCCCGGTCCGGTGCGTCCTTCCATTCCACCACGAAGTCAGCCAGGGCCGCCCCCTTGATGACCCTGGTCGTGTTGAATTCGATGTTGAAGGCCTGAAGCTCGATGTTCCATTTGGCAACTCTTCCCGCTGCATTTGGGTTGTGCAGGATGTTCTGTAAGGGATAGGAAGAGACGACCTTGATCGGGTGTCCTTGAAAGTAGTGACACAGCTTACGTGAGGCGACGAGGAGCGCCAAAAGGAGTTTCTGTTGCATGGGGTAGCGCGAGCGTGCGTCCCGTAGTACCGTGCTGACGAAGTAGACTAGGTGCTCGACGAGGGTGCTGATACGTCTCTGTCGTATCTCTTTTCCGAACTCTTTTGCCCTTGTTTTGGACTCTAATTTGCATGATTTGAATGGAACTAACCCGGACTGACGTTGTTTTCAGCAGAATTGCCATGGTGTTGTTTTTGTGCAGAAATAAAAGTTCTCGGAACGTCCTGAAAATTTACGGAGATTTGTGCAAAGATCCACCGGAGGGGGCATGCCAGTGGGCGACAAGCCCCTGGGCCGCGGCCACCCCCTAGGTCGCGCCGTGAGGGCTTGTGGGGCCCACGTGGCACCACCGCCCTCAATCTCAGCTCTATATCTTCCATTTTGCATGGAAAAAAAATCAAAGAGAAGGTTTCATCGCGTTTTGCGATACGAAGGCGCCGCCACATCCTGTTCTTCATCTGGAGGGCAGATGTGGAGTCCGTTTTGGGCTCCGGAGAGGGGAAATTGTCGCCATCATCATCATCAACCATTCTCCATCGACAATTCCATGATGCTCTTCATCGTTCGTGAGTAATCTCATCGTAGGCTTGCTGGACGGTGATGAGTTGGATGAGATCTATCATGTAATCGAGTTAGTTCTTGACGGGGATTGATCCCTAGTATCCACTATGTTCTAGATTGATGTTGCTACTACTTCGCAGTGCTTAATGCTTGTCACTAGGGCCCGAGTGCCATGATTTCAGATCTGAACCTATTATGTTGTCGCCAATATATGTGTGTTTTAGATCCTATGTTGCAAGTTGTAGTAACCTACTATGTGTTCTGACCCGGCAACCCCGGAGTGACAATAGAGGGAACCACTCCCAGAGATGACCGTAGTATGAGGAGTTCACGTATTCATCGTGTGTTAATGCGTTGGTCCGGTTCTTTATTAAAAGGAGAACCTTAATATCCCGTAGTTTCCATTAGGACCCCACTGCCACGGGAGGGATGGACAATAGATGTCATGCAAGTTCTATTCCTAAGCACGTATGACTACATACGGAATACATGCCTACATTAGATTGATTAACGGGAGGTAGCCACATATCTCTCCGTGTTATAGCTGTTACATGATGAATCACATTCGTCACACTCATCCATCATCGATCCACTGCCTATGAGTCTTTTACTACTGGTCCTCGCTACGTTACTTTGCCTAGGCTTGTCCCTTGCTACAAGAGGGATTGGGCAACTTTGCTGTTGTCACTTTGCTGTTGTTGCTACTATTGTTACTTGTTACTTTGCTGCTGCTGCTATTATTGTTCCTTCCAACCCTGTTGTTACTTGTTGCAAGACTTTGTTGGCACCATTGCCGAGGGTAGGTAAGCGGTACTAACGTCGCATCAACCAAGGCTTTTTCCTGGCACCGTTGCTATCGTACTACCTTGCTACTCATACTTTGCTTGCAGACACTAATCTTTCAGGTGTGGTTGAATTGACAACTCAACTGCTAATACTTGAGAATATTCTTTCGCTTCCCCTTGAGTCGAATCAATAAATCTGGGTTGAATACTCTACCCTCAAAAATTCTTGCGATCCCATACGCTTGTGGGACATCAAGACCTTTTTCTGGCGCCGTTGCCGGGGAGGCACAACTATATTCTCTGAGTCACTTGGGATTGACGCCTGCTGATCACTATGAGGAATCTGAAAGATCCAAGAACTAAAATCCTACCTTCCACTACGAGGAGAGGTAAGGAACTGCCATCTAGCTCTGCACTTGATTCACCTTCAGTTTTGAGTAAGTTTGTGACTTCGCCTCCTGCTAGAAATCTTGATATGTCGCCTGTGCTTGATGATGCTATGCTAGATACTATGCCTGATGATGCTATGCTTGATACTATGCCTGATGATGCTATGCTTGATACTATGCCTGATGATGCTATGCTTGATACTATGCCTGGTATGCCTGATACTGTTTTGCCACTTGGTGCATTCCTTGATGCACATATTGCTACAGCTGCTGCTAGATGTGATGATGCTTCTGAAACTGCTGATACTATTGAAGTAGAACCTGCTACTATGCCCGAATTTCCTGTTATGCCTGATATGCGCTATGTTATGGAGGGAGAGATAGCTGAGGACTTTCTTGCATGTAAGGATAGCTATGATGTTGAGGAACTTCTGCGCAAGTGGAAAGAAAAATCTCTGAACGCTAGGATGAAATACGACATCAAGTTTGCCACTTCGCCAATCTTTGTGACCGATAAGGATTATGAATTCTTTGTCGACCCTGAGTTAATCACTCTGGTCGAATTTGATCCTTTTCACGGTTATGAGTCTGAAACGGTTGTAGCCCATCTTACCAAACTGCACGATATAGCCACCCTATTCACTAGTGAGGAAAAGATCCGCCACTACTATATGCTCAAGTTGTTTCCTTTCTCGCTAAAGGATGATGCTAAGACTTGGTTCACTTCTCTTGCTCCTGGTTGTGTGCGTAGCCCCCAGGATATGGTCTACTACTTCTCTGAAAAATATTTCCCTGCCCATAAGAAGCAAGCTGCCTTGCAGGAAATATACAACTTTGCTCAAGTTGTAGAAGAGAGTCTCCCACAAGCTTGGGGGAGGCTTATCCAGCTACTGAATGCTTTCCCTGATCACCATCTTGAGAAGAACGAGATACTAGATATCTTCTGTAATGGACTTACCGATGCTTCTAAAGACCACCTAGATAGTTGTGCCGGTAGTGTTTTTAGGGAACGAACCATAGAACAAGCTGAGATTCTACTGAACAACATCTTGCGCAATGAGAATGCTTGGACTATTCCCGAACCACCTCCTAAGCCAACTCCGAAGAAAAGAGGTATTCTATTCCTCAGTCCTGAAGATAAGCAGGAAGCCAAGAAATCTATGCGAGAGAAAGGCATTAAATCTGAAGATGTCAAAAATCTACAACCTATCGAAGAGATCCATTGTCTCGATAACCCGATACAGGTAGTAGAAGTAAATTCTCTGCGTAGGTTTGATGAGAGTGATATTCCTTTTGATAAACCTGCTAGCTTATGCATGGATGAATTTGATAACTTTGTTGCCAAACAACAGAATTTCAATGATTATGTTAGCACACAATTGGAAAAGAATGCTCGTATGCTTAGTCATTTAAGTGCTTGTGTGGACAGAAATGTCAATGATCTTAAGCTTGTGAGTAAACATGCTTCCATGGTTACTACTTGGGTAGAACAAGTACTTAAAGCTCAAAATGACTTGCTCAATGAGTTGAATGACAATTCTGTCAGAGTCATTACTAGAGGCGGTAGAAAGACCCAGGAACCTTTGTATCTTGAGGGTCATCTGAAGAGAGTTGAACAAGATTCTCAAGGAGTTAGCACTGATGCACCAAGTCATCCTAGAAAGAAGAAGAAAGATGATAGGAACCAGCACGCTAGCAACCCTGTTGCTGCCACCCCTGAGAGGCCAAACGATGCCTCTATCTCGGATGCTGAAACACAATCTGGTGATGAACATGAGCCTAATGATGATATCAATAGTGATGTTCATGAAGATGCTCAACCTAGCAATGAAAAGGATGTGGAGATTGAACCTGATCTTGATAAACCACAGCCTAAGACTAAGAGATACGATGAGAATGACTTTGCTACTAGGAAGCATGATAAAGAAAGGGAACCATGGGTTCATAAACCTATGCCCTTTCCTCCCAAACCATCCAAGAAAAAGGATGACGAGGATTTTGAGCGCTTCGTTGAAATGATCAGATCTGTCTTTCTGCAGATGCATTTGACGGATATGCTCAAAATGTCTCTGTATGCTAAGTACATGAAAGATATTGTGACTAATAAGAGAAGGATACCTGATCTTGAGATCACCGTCATGCTTGCTAATTATACTTTGAAGGGTGGAACTCCAAAGAAACTAGGTGATCCCGGTGTGCCCACTATACCTTGCTCCATTAAAGGCAACTACGTTAGAACTGCGTTATGCGACCTTGGACCCGGTGTTAGTGTTATGCCCCTCTATCTTTATCATAGACTTAAGCTGGATAAGTTGACACCCACTGAAGTCTCTGTGCAAATGGCCGACAAATCAACTGCTTTCCCTATCGGCATTTGCGAGGATGGGCCTGTTGTGGTTGCTAACACCACTATCTTAACAAACATTGTTATCTTGGATATTCCCGAGGACGATGCCATGGTTGTCATCCTCGGAAGACCCTTTTTAAACACCGCAGGGTCTATTATAGATTGCAGCAAAGGCAATGTCACTTTCCGTGTCAACGGTAATGAGCATATGGTGCACTTTTCGAAGAAACAATATCGAGTACATTGCATCAATGCTATCGAAAAAACTTCATCGATTCTTATTGGGAGCTTTGAATGCCCTATTCCTCGTGTCAAGATGAAGTATGATTTGCTTGTTTGGGAGATACACATCCCCATTAACGTGACCTAGTGACGATTCAAAAATTCACTGTCTTCTTTTGCGATTCGAAAAAGTTTTGTCGAGGGGATTTGATCAACCCCATTGACGGATTTCTTTCGATGACCATGAGATGGATGAATCGAGGAGTCACAAACCTCTGTTCCAAGCTTTCACTTTCGGTTGCTTAGAAGAAAAATGATAGATTTAGTTTAGTTTTCCCTGTTTTCTGTTTTAGCGTCCGGTAGAAAAATACCCCGAAAATATAAGTTCTCCGAACGCAGTGAAAATCTAGTATGATTTTTTCTGGAATATTTGAAAAATACTAGGACAAAGAGTTTGTCTGGGGGCCACACCAGTGGGCCACAAGCCCTAGGGGCGCGGGCACCCCACCTGGCCGCGCCACCCAGGCTTCTGGGGCCCACAAGCACCCCCTCCACTCATTCTTGCTCTCATCCGCTTCTCCTACCTCAAAAAAAATCGTTTCGCAGCTCAAACCCGTGTTCTTGCTCCTCTTGCTGGGATTTTTTATCTCTTTGCTCAAATTACCGTTCTCCGAACTATTTTGGGGAAATTACTCCTTGGTAAGTGACTCCTCCATTGGTCCAATAAGTTTTTGCTCTAGTGCCTTATACTCCGTGTATTTTTGTTGCCTTGGTGACCATGTTATTGAGTTTTGCATGCTGATTTTAGCTGGTCCCAAGTAGTTTCGATGCGTAATATGGCCTCTAGGCACTTGTGGGAGTAGTTGCTACGAGTTTCGTTGAGCCTTATTCACTTTTCCTTAGAATCACTAAAAATTTCAGAAATTTTCAGAGATAGAAAAGGGAAAAGATGAGGAGGTTCTTGAGAGGATCGTCAAGCCGTGACCCCAAGGATGATGGGATTGAAAAGAAGCCCAAGTATCTGGTCCCTCGAGTCACGGAATTTATGAGGACTTTTATCACTTGGTGGAGAACGCAGGCCTTACCGCCTTCGTTGAAGATAAGTGTTCGCAATACCTCCTCCTCACTAATATCTTCGTACAAAGCTTTAACTTATATCCGAGGAAGAATCCTCCTATGGTTGAGTTTAAACTTTATGATGTCCCCCAGCGCATGTCACTCCAGGATTTTTGCAATGTTTGCAAATTACCTTATGTTGGGAATATTCATGAACCTCGTCCACGGGACTTGGAAGCTTTTATCGGTACAATTGTTGTAGGAGAGGAGAGAGGAGTGTCTTGCGCTAGAGCTGCTAGCATTCATTTTCCCGTGCTTCGGTACTTCTCATTATTTGTGGGAAAATGTTTAATTGTCCATGGGAAAGTTGGGTCACTTAGTTCCCCAGATCTTGCGGTATTGCGCGAAGCCCTTTATAACGATAAAACTTATAGCTTGGGCACTATAGTAGCTCAACGGTTGAACCTTAACCGTTCTAAAGGTGTTGTCTATGGAGGTATCTATGCTACCCGTCTTTCTAGACACCTTGAGATACCCATTAGACTCGAGGAGGAATAAGAGATTCTTCTTCCCGAGAGATATCTAGATTACGATGGCATGGTTCGCCATGACTTTCTTGATAGAGATATAGGTGGAAGGATGATTTATAACCTGGTATTTAGTCAGGGTACTCGTGATACTATTACTTTGCCTGCTCCTTCTTTGTTCAATCTTCATGCAGGCAGGTACACTATTATGCCCTCGGACATCTACGCATATTGGGACTTGGCCCAACCACAGGTGCTCGTGCCCGAGCCGCCAGTCGAGTACCAGACTCCAGTTTATCAGTGGGAGCCAGAGGAGCTCACACAACAGAGGCATCCTCAGTCCACTCCGGAGTACCCAGGAGCTGCTTATTTCCCTCCTTGGGAGTAGACCAAGTTAGGCCAAAAGCCTAAGCTTGGGGGAGTACGCGTTCTCACCGACTTTACATTCCTGCTTATGCTTTCATTTTGTTAGCCGGTGTTCACACTTTGCCACTATATCATCCATGCTAGTTTATTTATTTTTCTCATTTTCTTTTCGTGTGTCTCTCTAGTTTGAAAAAACCCAAAAATATTTTATTTTCTTCTTTTGCTTGTTGGGAGCTTCCACGTGTAGATAGTTTTCTTTTTCTTTGGGTCAAGGTAGAAGATATTGGTTACAATGTTTAGTGGCTCTTGCATGCATACTGATACGTCCATTTTGCATCATGCTTTGATGTTGATATTTATCGCTTTATTGACTGTTATTATAATTTTTGGTACCATACCTATGCCTTTTCTCTCTTATTTTGCAAGGTTGATTTGAAGGTGGAGAATACCGGCAGTTGGAATTCTGGACTGGAAAAGGAGCAAGTATGAGTCCTCTATTCTGCGCAACTCTAAATGCCCTGAAAATCAACGTGGAATTTTTTGGGAATATATAAAAAATACTGGGCGAAAGAAGTGCCAGAGGGGAGCTGCCAGGGGGCCACAAGACTGGTAGTCGCGGCCTGCCCCCCTAGCCGCGGCTACAGGGCTTGTGGGCACCCTGGTGAACCACCGGCCCCCCTCTTCTGCTATATGAAGGGTTTCGTCCGAAAAAAATCAAGGCGGAGCTTTTTCGAGGAGGCGCCGCCGCCACGAGGCGGAACTTGAGCAGAACCATCTAGAGCTCCGGCACGACGATCCTGCTGGGGAAACTTCCCTCACGGAGGGGGAAATCGCCGCCATCGTCATCACCAACACTCCTCTCGTCGGAGGGGAGTCCTCTCCATCATAATCTTCATAATCACCATCTCCTATCCAAACCCTAGTCTATCTCTTGTAACCAATCGCCATCTCGCGACGCCGATTGGTACCCGTAAGGTTGCTAGTAGTGTTGATTACTCTTTCTAGTTGTTGCTAGTTGGTTTACTTGGTGGAAGATTATATGTTCAGGTCCATTATGATATTCATTACTTCTCTGGTCATGAATATATCCATGCTTTGTGAGTAGTTACTTTTGTTCCTGGCGACATGGGATAAGTCTTGCTATTAATAGTCATGTGAATTTGGTATTCATTCGGTATTTTGATATGTTGAATGTTGTCTTTTCCTCTAGTGGTGTTATGTGAACGTTGACTACATAAAACTTCACCATATTTGGGCCTAGAGGAAGGCATTGGGGAGTAGTAAGTAGATGATGGGTTGCTAGAGTGACAGAAGCTTAAACCCCATTCTATGCGTTGCTTCGTAAGGGGCTGATTTGGATCCACTAGTTTAATGCTATGGTTAGACGTTGTCTTAATTCTTCTTTCGTAGTTGCGGATGCTTGCGAGAGGGGTTAATCATAAGTGGGATGCTTCTCCAAGTAAGGGTAGTACCCAAGCGCCGGTCCACCCACATATCAAACTATCAAAGTAACGAACGCGAATCATATGAACATGATGAAACTAGCATGACAGAAATTCCCGTGTGTCCTCGGGAGCGTTTTTCCTCCTATAAGACTTTGCTCAGGCCTATCCCTTTCTACAAAAGGGATTGGGCCACTTTGTTGCACCGTTTCTATAACTTGTTACTTGTTACTTTTCACCTGCTACGTTTCACCTCACTACACCATCACTTGTTACCGCTACTTTCAGTGCTTGCAGTTATTACCTTGCTGAAAACCGTTTATCAGAGCCTTCTGCTCCTCGTTGGGTTCGACACTCTTACTTATCGAAAGGACTACGATTGATCCGCTATACTTGTGGGTCATCAAGACTCTTTTATGGCGCCGTTGTCGGGGAGTGAAGCGCCTTTGTTAAGGGGAATTTGGTAAGGAACCATTTATATAATGTGCTGAAATTTATTGTCACTTGTCACTATGGAAACTGTTCCTTTGAGGAATCTGTTCGGCGTATCTTCACCATAAACGGAAGCACGAGGAGTTGATCCTCAACCTAAGGTACCTACTGAAAATATCTTTTATGAAATTCCTTCGGGTATGCTTGAGAAACTGCTGGCTAATCCTTTTACAGGAGATGGATCATCACATCCAGACTTGCATCTAATCTATGTACATGAAGTTTGTGGTTTATTTAAGCTTGCAGGTTTGCCCGAGGATGAGGTAAAGAAGAAAGTCTTTCCTTTATCTTTGAAGGATAAGGCGTTGACATGGTATAGGCTATGTGATGATACTGGATCATGGGACTACAATCGGTTGAAATTGGAATTTCATCAAAAGTTTTATCCTATGCATTTAGTACATCGTGATCGGAATTATATTTATAACTTTTGGCCTCGTGACAGGGAAAGCATAGTTCAATCTTGGGGGAGGCTTAAATCAATGCTATATTCATGCCCCAATCATGAGCTCTCGAGAGAAATTATCACTCAAAACTTTTATGCTCGACTTTCTCATGAAGATCGTACCATGCTTGACACTTCTTGTACCAGTTCTTTTATGAAGAAGGATATTGACCACAAGTGGAATTTATTGGAAAGAATCAAACGTAACTCTGAAGATTGGGAGCTTGAAAAACGTAAGGAGTCACATATCAAGTTCCAGTTTGATTGCGTTAAATCTTTTGTTGAAACAAACACTTCTAGAGATTTTAGCGCTAAGTATGGATTTGACTCTGAGATAGTAGCTTCTCTATGTGAATCTTTTGCTGCTCATATTGATCTTCCCAAATAGAAGTGGTTTAAGTATCATCCTCCCATAGAAGTCAACATAGTTAAACCCAATCTAGTTGAAGAGAAAGCCATTGCCTATAATGATCTTATTGTTCCTTGTGCCTACACAGAGAAACCACCTTACCCTGTTAGGAAAAAGGATTACTCTAAAGCTCCAACTGTGATACGTAGGGGTTACATTAGACCACTTGCAACCCCTGAGGAAACTAGAGTTAAACCTAGTGTTGCTATTATCAAAGATATCTTAGCCGAAGACATAGACGGGCATGTTATCAAATTCTGTGAGGACTCCGCTAGAATTGCTAAACCTCACGCGAAAGACAGATACAGACCTGTAGTTGGCCTGCCCGTTGTTTCTGTCAAGATAGGAGATCACTGTTATCATGGTTTATGTGATATGGGTGCTCGTGTTAGTGCAATACCCCGGTCCCTATATGATGAAATCAAATATGAGATTGCACCTGCTGAGTTAGAACCCATTGATGTCACTATTACGCTAGCTAATAGAGACACTATCTGCCGTGTGGGAATTGTGAGAGACGTAGAAGTCCTGTGTGGTAAGACGAAGTATCCTACTGATTTCCTCGTCCTTGCTACTGCACAAGATAGCTTTTGTCCCATCATATTTGGTAGACCCTTTCTCAACACTGCCAATGCTCATATTGATTGCATTAAACAGACTGTCACTGTTAGTTTCGAGGGTGTGTCTCATGAATTTAACTTCTCCAAGTTTGGAAGACAACCCCACAAAAAAGAGTCATCTGGTAGGGATGAAATCATTGCTCTTGCCTCTATTGTCATGCCTCCTATGGATCCTTTAGAGCAATATCTGCTTGAGCATGAAAATGATATGCATATGGATGAAATAGATGAGATAGATAAAATTGTTTTTGAACAATATCCTATTCTTAAGAATAATCTGCGTGTTGAACTGCTTGGGGATCCTCCCCCACCAAAGGGTGATCCTGTGTTCGAGCTAAAACAGTTACCAGATACACTTAAGTATGCCTATCTTGATGAGAAGGAGATATATCCTGTTATTATTAGTGCTCACCTCTCGAATCACGAAGAGAAGAAGTTATTAAAAACTTTGAGGAAGCACCGTGCTGCTATTGGATATACTCTTGATGATCTTAAGGGCATTAGTCCCACTCTATGTCAGCACAAGATTAAAACCGATCCTGATTCTAAGCTAGTTGCTAATCATCAACGGAGATTAAATCCTAGGATGAAAGAGGTCGTGAGAAAGGAAATATTAAAGCTTCTGGAAGCAGGAATCATTTATCATGTTGCTCATAGTGATTGGGTAAGTCCAGTACATTGCGTACCTAAGAAGGAAGGTATCACCGTCATTCCTAATGATAAGAATGAACTAATCCCACACAGGATTATTACTGGCTATAGGATGGTGATAGACTTTCGGAAACTGAACAAGGCAACCAGGAAAGACCATTATCCTTTGCCGTTTATCGACCAAATGCTAGAAAGGCTATCTAAACACACACACTTCTGCTTTCTAGACGGTTATTCAGGTTTCTCGCAAATACCTGTTGCACAATCTGATCAGGAGAAAACCACTTTCACCTGCCCCTTCGGTACCTTTGCTTATAGACGTATGCCTTTTGGCTTATGCAATGCACCTACCACCTTTCAAAGATGTATGATGGCAATATTCTCTGACTTTTGTGAAAAGATTATTGAGGTTTTCATGGATGATTTCTCCATTTCCGGTTCTTCCTTTGATGATTTCCTCAGCAACCTTGATCGAGTCTTACAGAGATGCAAAGATACCAACCTCGTCTTGAACTGGGAGAAGTGCCACTTCATGGTTAATGAAGGCATCATCTTAGGACACAAAATTTCTGAGAAAGGCATTCAAGTTGATAAGGCTAAGGTTGATGCAATTGAGAAAATGCCTTGCCCCACAGATATCAGAGGTATACGAAGTTTCCTAGGTCATGCTGGTTTCTATAGAAGGTTCATTAAATACTTCTCTAAGATTTCTAGGCCTCTTACCAACCTCTTGCAGAAGGATGTTCCTTTTGTTTTTTATGAGGATTGTGAGGAAGCTTTCGAAATACTTAAGAAGGCCTTGATAACCGCACCTATTGTTCAACCACCTGATTGGAACTTGCCCTTTGAAATCATGTGCGATGCTAGTGATTATGTTGTGGGTGCTGTTCTAGGACAAAGAGTTGACAAGAAGTTGAATGTCATTCACTATGCTAGTAAAACTCTAGACAGTGCCCAAAGAAACTATGCCACTACGGAGAAGGAATTTTTAGCAGTCGTGTCCGCATGTAAAAAGTTCAGATCTTATATAGTTGACTCCAAAGTCATTATTCACTCTGATCATGCTGCTATTAAGTACCTTATGGAGAAGAAGGACGCTAAACCTAGGCTAATCAAATGGGTTCTCCTGCTACAGGAATTTGATCTGTACGTTGTTGACCGAAAGGGTGGTGATAACCCTGTAGCAGATAACTTGTCCAGGCTAGAGAATGTCCTTGATGACCCATGACCTATTGATGACATGTTTCCTGATGAGCAATTGAATGTCATCCGTACTTCACATAGCGCACCGTGGTATGCTGATTACGCAAACTATATCGTAGCCAAATACATACCACCCAGTTTCACCTACCAGCAAAAGAAGAAATTCTTCTTTGATTTGAGACACTACTTTTGGGATGATCCTCACCTTTATAAGGAAGGAGTAGATGGTGTTATTAGATGTTGTGTGCCTGAACATGAACAGGGACAGATCCTGTGGAAGTGTCATTCGAAACCTACGGAGGACACCATGCTGGAGATAGAACTGCTCATAAGGTATTGCAATCAGGTTTCTATTGGCCCACTCTCTTCAAGGATGCCTGTAAGTTTGTCTTGTCTTGTGACGAATGCCAAAGAATAGGGAACATTAGTAAACGTCAGGAAATGCCTATGAACTATTCACTTGTCATTGAACCATTTTATGTGTGGGGCTTTGATTATATGGGACCCTTCCCGAGTTCCAATGGGTGTACTCACATCTTAGTTGTTGTTGATTACGTCACTAAGTGGATAGAAGCTATCCCCAGTATAAATGATGATCACCACACCTCTATTGATATGCTTAAAGAAGTCATTTTCCCAAGATTTGCAGTCCCTAGATATCTGATGACTGATGGCGGTTCACACTTCATTCATGGTGTTTTCCGCAAGATGCTCGCTAAGTATGATGTCAACCATAGAGATGCATCTCCTTATCATCCTCAGTCTAGTGGTCAAGTGGAGTTGAGTAATAGGGAGATCAAATTGATCTTACAAAAGACTGTCAATAGATCTCAAAAGAATTGGTCTAGCATACTTGACGATGCACCATGGGCTTATAGGAATGCTTATAAGAATCCCATGGGCATGTCGCCGTATAAAATGGTTTACGGTAAGGCCGACCATTTACCTCTTGAGCTGGAACACAAAGCTTATTGGGCAATCACAGAGCTCAACTTCGATTTCAAACTTGCCGGTGAGAAGCGGTTGTTTGATATCAGCTCATTAGATGAATGGAGGGCCCAGGCATATGAGAATGCCAAGTTGTTTAAGGAAAAGGTTAAGAGATGGCACGATAAAAGAATACAAAAACGTGAGTTCAATGTAGGTGATTATGTCTTGCTATACAATTCTCGCTTAAGATTCTTCGCAGGCAAGCTTCTCTCTAAATGGGAAGGTCCCTACGTTGTCAAGGAAGTATATCGTTCTGGTGCCATCAAAATAAACAACACAGAAGGTAATTTTCCGAGAGTGGTAAATGGGCAAGGAATCAAGCATTATATCTCTGGTACTCCCATAAATGTTGAGACCAATATCATCAATATCATAACTCCAGAGGAGTACATAAGGGATGCTTATCAGCCTGTTTCAGACTCTGAAAACAAAGAGGTATGTGTTTTGGTAAGTAATTGGACTCCAAAACTTTTCCAGTAGGAAATTTTCTCCGTTTTGGAATTTATGGAAAAATAGAAAAATATAAAGCAGTCCGGAGAGCGCACGACGCGGCCACAAGCTTGGTAGCCGCGGCCTCCCCCCCTGGCCACGGCTATAGGGCTTGTGGGCACCTCGTGTGCCTCCCGGACTCCGTTTTCTTGCAGAGCACTCCTTCTGGTCCAGAAAAAATCATTATATATACGCCCGAGGGTTTTGATCTCCGTATCGCGCAGTTTTCCTCTGTTTTCATTTCGAGCCTATTGTTTGCCGCATATTTAGAGTAAAGATCTCTCAGGAATATGTTGGGGCGAATAATCTCCCTCAAGTTCATGAAGAAGTAGATGCTGATCTGAAAAGAGTGGAACTCACGGAAGCCAGGGACAAAGCTAAGGAGAAAACCCAAGCTAGGGAGGAAGTTGAACCTATGTTCAACATTGAAGACGTTGAAGGAGTGGATTTTCTCCAACCCTTCCTCCACATGCTGTCTCTATCCTTGATTGAACTCTTGAGGTTTTGCGAAACAACTCGTGCTCGCAATATTTCCCTTTCTCGTGAAGTTGTTTTGCTGGAGAATCATGTCGCAGATCTCCAAGGTATAAATCAAAGATTGATAGCTCTCTTGGAATCAAAGGCAAAGACTCCACCACCATCACCACCAAAGGAAGACAACTAAGCATTGGTATGGGCAACTCCCTTGACTTATGCCAAGCTTGGGGGACTTGCCCTGGTATCATATCACCTTTATATCTTTTGCGTTTACCTTTGTTTTAGTTCTTTCCTTTTCAGTTTTTATTTCTTGTCTTAGTGGGATAAGTCTTTAGTGTTTAGTTTGAGTCTTTTGCCTTGTGTCTCCCCCGATGTATTCGAGCTTGCGAGCTATATAATAAAGACTATCTTAGTCAAGGGCTTTGTTTTGTGCCGTGATCAAAAGTATGAAAAGAACGATAGCATGAAAGATCATGAGATGATCTTATGGAAAGTGATAGCTTCACATATAACAAGTATGATGATTGAAACTTGTTGAGAATAGACCAACATAGACCCTAGTCATTGTTGCAATTAATAAGAAGTAATAAGGAAACAGAGGTTCACATATAAATATATCATCTTAGACACTTTCTATAATTGTGAGTGATTTATCTCAAACGTATCTATAATTTTTTATGGTTTCACGCTGTTATCTTGTCTTATTTGGTTGTTTTATGTACCTTTTATATATTTTTTGGGACTAACTTATTAATTCAGTGCCAAGTGACAGTTCCTGTTTTTCCGTGTTTTTGACTCTTTTCAGATCTGATTTTGGAACGAAGTCCAAACAGAAGAAAAACCCTGAAATGATTTTTTTCCCGAACGGAAGAAGATCAGGGGGCCTTTGGGCCAAGCCAGGTGGGCTCCAGGGAGCCCACAAGCCCCCACTCCGCCACCAGGGGGAGGTGGCGGTGGGCAGGCTTGTGGCCTCCTTGGCCGCCCCCTGACCTAGATCTTTGGCCTATAAATTCCCAAATATTCCGCAAAAAATCAGGGGAGCCTCGAAAATACTTTTCCGCCGCCGCAAGCTTCCGTTTCCGCGAGATCTCATGTGGAGACCCTTCCCGGCACCCTGTCGGAGGGGACTTTGGAGTTGGAGGGCTTCTTCATCATCATCATCGCCCCTCCAATGACTCGTGAGTAGTTCACTTCAGACCTACGGGTCCGTAGTTAGTAGCTAGATGGCTTCTTCTCTCTCTTGGATCTTCAATACAAAGTTCTCCATGATCTTCATGGAGATCTATCCGATGTAATCTTCTTTGGCGGTGTGGTTGTCGAGATCCGATGAATTGTGGATTTGTGATCAGATTATCTATGATATATATTTGAGTCTTTGCTAATTTCTTATATGCATGATTTGATATCCTTGTAAGTCTCTCCGAGTCTTGGTTTTGTTTGGCCAACTAGATCTATGATTCTTGCAATGGGAGAAGTGCTTGGTTTTGGGTTCTGCCATTTGGTAACCTTTCCCAGTGACAGTAGGGGTAGCAAGGCACACATCAAGTAGTTGCCATCAAGGGTAAAAAGATGGGGTTTTTAACATTGGTTTGAGATTATCCCTCTATATCATGTCATCTTGCTTAAGGCGTTACTCTGTTCTTATGGACTTAATACACTAGATGCATGTTGTATAGCGGTCGATATGTGGAGTAATAGTAGTAGATGCAGACAATATCGGTCTACTTGTTTTGGACGTGATGGCTATATAAATAATCATTGCATAGATATCGTCACGACTTTGCGCGGTTCTATCAATTGCTCGACCGTAATTTGTTCACCCACCGTCTACTTGCTTTCATGAGAGAAGCCACTAGTAAACACTACGGCCCCCGGGTCTATTCACATCCATCGTTTACATCTCCGCTCTTACTTTGCTTTGTTACTTTGTTGCTTTCAGTTCTCACTTGGCAAACAATCTATAAGGGATTTACAACCCCTTCATAGCATTGGGAGCAAGTTTTTGTGTTTGTGCAGGATCTTGAGATACTCCTCCACTGGATTGATACCTTGGTTCTCAAACTGAGGGAAATACTTACCACCGCTACGCTACATCACCCTTTCTGCTTCAAGAGAACATCAACGCAAGGCTCCAAGGCCACGGGGGAAATCCTTTGCACACTTGCCTAGGAAGTCCCTTAAGGCGTAGCCGCAACAGAAAGATCAAGCCAAGTATTCTCCCGTCGACTTGCCTATTTCTCGCGCTGTTGGAAGGTCTTTTGTTGCAGTAGCAGAAGTATTTCTGGCGCCATTGCCGGGGAGGAGAGATCAAGATATATCCAAGTAGGTCTCACAAACTCAGCTCTTGCATTAACTTTTGTTGCCAGTTGCCTCTCGTTTTCTTCTCCCCCACTTCACATTTGCCGTTTTCGTTTGCCTTTTTTCGTTCGCCCTTTTTCTCGCTTGCTTTCTGTTCGCTTGTGTGCCATGTGCCTTCAATATGCTTGCATCTTCATTTGTTAATCTCTTTAAGAGACCCACTGATGTGGAACGAATTGCTAGTGAGTTGAGGGCAATTGACTATTTCTATGGAGTTTTGCTTAAGATGCGTGAATCTGAAAATTGTGAGGAACAAATTCATGAAGTGAGTCACGAGGTATCCTTGGATGAAAAGCATGATTGCAATGGTTTCACTATGAAATCTATTAGTGACAATCATGCTAAAAATATGCAAAACCCTAAGCTTGGGGATGCTAGTTTTTCTATGTCCACTACTTGTTGCAATAATCATGATTGGGGTGATGATCTTTCTTAAGATCTTGAAAATTTGTTCAAACCTCATGATGAATATGATATTTGTAACAATATTGAAAGTGGGATTGGAGAAGTCATGACTTTAGTTGATGATAATCCCACTATTTTTTAAGAGCGTCAACTTTGCATGGATGTGGATCATGAAAAGAATATCCTATGGGATAGCTATATTGTTGAATTTGAATATGATCCCACATGTAATTGATATGAGAGAGGAAATATTGTGGTAGAAACCTTCATGTTACCTAATCACTTCTCGTGATGTTGAGGTTACTCTTGTCTCTTTCTTCTTCCTTGCATATGGCAACTATTGGTTTTCTGGACAATCTATTTTCCTATAAAATGCCTATGCATAGGAAGTATGTTAGACTTAGATGTGATTTTCACATGCTTTATGATGCTCTCGTTGTGCTTCAACTCTTGTCTTTTGTGTGAGCATCATTGATGCCTAGCTAAGGGCGTTAAAACAATAGCACTTGTTGGGAGGCAACCCAATGAATCTATCCTTTTTATTTCTGTTTTGCGTTTTCCAGACTTTCATAATTCTGTTATGATTTTGTTTTTTGTGTTTCTTTTTGCGTTTGTGCCAAGCAAAACCGTTATGATTAGTCTTGGGGATGATCGTTTGGTCATGCTGGAAAAGACAGAAACTTTCTGCTCACGAAAAGAATTTTCATTTTTTTGTAAGAGCTTTTGAGTTGATTCTTTTTTCTGCTGATTTCTACTCAAATTCTTCAGACTGTCGTTACTTTTCAGAATTTTTGAAGTACCAGAGGTATACGACATATACAGATTGTTGCAGACTGGTCTGCTGTTAACAGATTATGTTTTTGTTGTGTTGGTTGCTTATTTTGATGAAACTATGGATAGTATCGGGGGGTATTAGCCATGGAAGATTGAAATTACAATAACTCAACATCAGCACAAGTAGAATTTAAGTTTGCTACAGTACCTAAGGAAGTGGTGGTTTGCTTTCTTGTACTAATGTTATCATGAGTTTCTGTTTAAGTTTCGTGTTGTGAAGTTTTCAAGTTTTGGGTGGAGTTCTTATGGATAACGAGATAAAGAGTGGCAAGAGCTCAAGCTTGGGGATGCCCAAGGAACCCCAAGAGATTCAAGTATGCCGTAAAATCCTAAGCTTGGGGATGCCCCGGGAAGGCATCCCCTCTCTCGTCTTCAATACATCGGTAACGTTACTTGGGGCTATATTTTTATTCACCACATGTTATGTGTTTTTCCTTGGAGTGTCTTGTATCGTAGGAGTCTTTAATTTTTGTTGTGTCACCATCATCCTTCCTGCCCACCTAGAGAGAGAGACATGCACACACCGTGATTTTGTCGAGCTTCACTTATATCTTTTGGTAGACAATCCAGCTGACATGTGCTTCACTGATATCTTTTGAGGTAGATACTTTTGCTCTATGTGCTTCACTTATATCTTTTAGAGCACAGCGGTGCGTGGCTTGGTAGTTGGTCTATGCTTTGAAAGTAGTCTCAAAAGGGGTAGTTATCCAAAGGGATACAAAAACTTCCACCTTCATGTGCATTGAATAGTTAGAGAAGTTTGATTCATCTCAATTAGTTTTGAGTTATGGTTATGGTAATATTAAAATCATGCTAGTAAGGTGTTGTGGATCTAGAAATACTTGTGTTGAAGTTAGTGATTCCCGTAGCATGCACGTATGGTGAACCGCTATGTGATGAAATCTGAGCATGATTAGTCTATTGATTGTCATCCTTTGCGTGGCGGTCGGGATCGCGCGATGGTTTATACCTACCAACCCTTCCCCTAGGAGTATGCGTTGAATGCTTTGTTTCGATTACTAATAAAACTTTTGCAACAAGTATATGAGTTCTTCATGACTAATGTTGAGTCCATGGTTTAGATGCACTTTCACCTTCCACCATCACTATCTTCTTAGTGTCGTGCAACTTTCGCCGGTGCACAAAACCCACCATTAGCCTCCCCCAAACCAGCCAGCATACCTACCTACTATGGCATTTTCAAAGTCATTCTAGATATATTGCCATGCAATTACCACCATGACATGTGCCACCATGTCTACATTGCCATTGCATAATCGTAAGATAACTAGCATGATGTTTCCATTGATGTATATGCCAGGCTAGATCATTGCCACGGTACACTACCGAAGGCATTCCATATAGAGTCATCGTTACTCTAAGTTTTGAGTTGAAAGTGTGATGATCATCATTAATGGAGCATTGTCCCATGTGAGGAAATAAAAGAGGCCAAAGAAGCCCACCAAAAAAAAAGAGGCCAAAGAGCCCACCAAAATAAAAAAAATGAGAGAAAAAGAGAGAAGGGACAATGCTACCACTTTTTCCACACTTGTGCATATTAAGCACCATGATCTTCATGATTGAGAGTCTCTAGTTTTGTCACCACCATATAGCTAGTGGGAAATTTTCATTATATAACTTGGCTTGTATATTCCAATGATAGGCTTTCTCAAAATTGCCTTAGGTCTTCGTGAGCAAGCAAGTTGGATGCACACCCACTAGTTTTCTTTAAGAGCTTTCACATACTCATAGCTCTAGTGCATCAATTGTATGGCAATCCCTACTCATTCACATTGATATCTATTGATGAGCATCTCCACAGCTCATTGATATGCCTACTTAGTGTGACTATCTTCTCCTTTTTGTCTTGCAACCTCCACTACATTCCACACCATCTATAGTGCTATAACCATGGCTCACGCTCATGTATTGCGCGAGAGTTGAAAAGGTTTGAGAAAGTAAAGGTGTGAACCAATTACTTGGCCAATACCGGGGTTGTGCATGATTTAAATTCGTTGTGCAATGATGATAGAGCATAGCCAAACTATATGCTTTTGTAGGGATAACTTTCTTTTGGCCTTGTTATTTCGAAAGTTCATGATTACCTTGCTAGTTTGCTTGAATTATTATTGTTTCCACGTCAATAACAAACTATTGTTTTGAATCTAATGGATCTGAACATTCACGTCACGTAAGAGGAATTACAAAGGACACCTATGCTAGGTAGCATGAAAGCATCAAACATTCATTCTTATCACTTCCCTACTCGAGGACGAGCAGGAGTTAAGCATGGGGATGGTTGATACGTCTCAAACGTATCTATAATTTTTGATGGTTTCACGTTGTTATCTTGTCTTCTTTGGTTATTTTATGTACCTTTTATATATTTTTTTGGGACTAACTTATTAATTCAGTGCCAAGTGCCAGTTCCTGTTTTTTCCGTGTTTTTGACTCTTTTCAGATCTGATTTTGGAATGGAGTCCAAACGGAAGAAAAACCCCGAAATGTTTTTTTCCCGAATGGAAGAAGATCAGGGGGGCCTTTGGGCCAAGCCAGGTGGGCTCCAGGGACCCCACAACCCCCACTCCACCACCAGGGGAGGCGGCGGTGGGCAGGCTTGTGGCCTCCCTGGCCGCCCCCTAACCTAGATATTTGGCCTATAAATTCCCAAATATTCTGCAAAAAATCAGGGGAGCCTCAAAAATACTTTTCCGCCGCCGCAAGCTTCCGTTTGTGCGAGATCTCATCTGGAGACCCTTCCCGGCACCCTGCCGGAGGGGACTTTGGAGTTGGAGGGCTTCTTCATCATCATCAGTGCCCCTCCAATGACTCGTGAGTAGTTCACTTCAGACCTACGGGTCTGTAGTTAGTAGCTAGATGGCTTCTTCTCTCTCTTGGATCTTCAATACAAAGTTCTCCATGATCTTCATGGAGATCTATCCAATGTAACCTTCTTTGGCGGTGTGGTCGTCGAGATCTGATGAATTGTGGATTTGTGATCAGATTATCTATGATATATATTTGAGTCTTTGCTGATTTCTTATATGCATGATTTGATATCCTTGTAAGTCTCTTCGAGTCTTGGGTTTTGTTTGGCTAACTAGATCTATGATTCTTGCAATGGGAGAAGTGCTTGGTTTTGGGTTCTGCCATGTGGTGACCTTTCCAGTGACAGTAGGGGCAGCAAGGCACACATCAAGTAGTTGCCATCAAGGGTAAAAAGATGGGGTTTTTATCATTGGTTTGATATTATCCCTCTACATCATGTCATCTTGCATAAGGCGTTACTCTGTTCTTATGGACTTAATACACTAGATGCATGCTGTATAGCGGTCGACGTGTGGAGTAATAGTAGTAGATGCAGACAGTATCGGTCTACTTGTTTTGTAAGTGATGCCTATAGAAATAATCATTGCATAGATATCGTCACGACTTTGCGCGGTTCTATCAATTGCTCAACAGTAATTTGTTCACACACCGTCTACTTGCTTTCATGAGAGAAGCCACTAGTAAACACTACGGCCCCCGGGTCTATCCACATCCATCATTTACATCTCCACTTTTACTTCGCTTTGTTACTTTGTTGCTTTCAGTTCTCACTTGGCAAACAATCTATAAGGGATTGACAACCCCTTCATAGCGTTGGGAGCAAGTTTTTGTGTTTGTGCAGGATCTTGAGATACTCCTCCACTGGATTGATACCTTGGTTCTCAAACTGAGGGAAATACTTACCACCACTACGCTACATCACCTTTTCCGCTTCGAGGGAACACCAACGCAAGGCTCCAAGGCCACGGGGGAAATCCTTTGCACACTTGCCTAGGAAGTCCCTTAAGGCGTAGCCGCAGCAGAAAGATCAAGCCAAGTATTCTCCCGTCGTAGTGCCTATTTCTGGCGCCGTTGGAAGGTCTTTTGTTGCAGTAGCAGTGAGCACTCACCAAACTATTACATGCTTAGAAGTAGATGTTGGACAAGGAAGACAACATAATGAATTGTGTTTCCTTGGTTCCAAACAATGTTATATGTCTATAGATCCCTTAGCATGTGACGATTGCTTCCACCTCATATTAGCCAAAACTTCCGTACTAAGTACGAATACTACTTGTGCATCCATAAACCTTCAACCCTGTTTTGCCATGAGAGTCGACCATACCTACCTATGGATTGTGTAAGATCCTTCAAGTAAGTTGTCATCGGTGCAAGCAATAAAAAGTTGCTATCTAAAGTATGTATGATTTATTAATGTGTGGAAAATAAGCTTTGTACGAACCTGTGATGAGGAAGACATAAAAGCGACAGACTGCATAATAAAGTTCTTTATCACAGGGGGCAATATAAAGTGACGTTCCTTTACACTAAGAGGTTGTATATCCAAACCTTAAAAGCGCATGACAACCTCTGCTTCCCTCTGCGAAGGGCCTATCTTGTACCTTTACTTTTGTCCTTGTGAAAGTCATGGTGATCAACACCAATTACCTATTTCGTCTTCATCTTGGTGAACATCATATGCTAGGGAAAGATCTATATTCATATATCAACTTGGAGATGAGTACTTATGCTTTATTATTGTTGACTTTACCCTTGAGGTAAATGGTTGGGAGGCAAAATTATAAGCCCTTATCTTTCTTTGTGTCCAACTGAAACTTTGATACCATGAGTACCACGTGAGTTGTAACAATTGTGGAAAACAAAAGAGATGATTGAGAATGTGGATTTGCTTTACAAGCTCTTATTTGACTCTTTCTGATGATATGATAAATTGCGATTGCTTCAATGACTATGAACTGTTGTTGGCTACTTCTCGATAAGGTTTTTGATTCATACTTTGCTTTGTGGAGGAATTGTTACTTTCCCATAAGAATCTTTATGATGTATTCATGTTCTGTGTGTGATCATGATGCCCTCATGTCTGTATTATGTTTTATCGACACCTTCATCCCTAAACATGTGGACATGTTTATGGATCTTGGTTTTCGCTTGAGGACAAGCGAGGTCTAAGCTTGGGGGAGTTGATACGTCCATTTTGCATCATGCTTTGATGTTGATATTTATTGCTTTATGGACTGTTATTATACTTTGTGGTACCATACTTATGCCTTTTCTCTCTTATTTTGCAAGGTTTATTTGAAGAGGGAGAATACCGGCAGCTGGAATTCTGGACTCGACAAGGAGCAAGTCTGAGTCCTATATTCTGCACAACTCCAAATGCCCTGAAAATCAACGTGGATTTTTTTGGGAATATATAAAACATATTGGGTGAAAGAAGTTCCAGAGGGGAACTGTGATATGTCTCAAACGTATCTATAATTTTTGATGATTTCAGGCTGTTATCTTGCCTTCTTTGTATGTTTTATGTACCTCTTTATATCTTTTTGGGACTAACTTATTAATTCAGTGCCAAGTGCCAGTTCCTGTTTTTTCCGTATTTTTGACTCTTTTCAGATCTGATTTTGGAACGGAGTCCAAACGGAAGAAAACCCCGAAATGATTTTTTTCCTGAACGGAAGAAGTCCAGGGGGCTTTTGGGCCAAGCCAGGTGGGCTAAAGGGAGCCCACAAGCCCCCACTCCGCCACTAGGGGGGAGGCGGCGGTGGGCAGGCTTGTGGCCTCCCTGGCCGCCCCCTGACCTAGATCTTTGGCCTATAAATTCCCAAATATTCTGGAAAAAATCAGGGGAGCCTCGAAAATACTTTTCCGCCGCTGCAAGCTTCCGTTTCCGCGAGATCTCATCTGGAGACCCTCCCCGGTGCCCTGCCGGACGGACTTTGGAGTTGGAGGGCTTCTTCATCATCATCATCGCCCTTCCAATGACTCGTTAGTAGTTCACTTAAGACCTACGGGTCCGTAGTTTGTAGCTAGATGGCTTCTTATCTCTCTTGGATCTTCAATACAAAGTTCTCCATGATCTTCATGGAGATCTATCCGATGTAATCTTCTTTGGCGGTGTGTTTGTCGACATCCCATGAATTGTGGACTTGTGATTAGATTATCTATGGTATATATTTGAGTCTTTGCTGATTTCTTATACGCATGATTTGATACCCTTGTAAGTCTCTCCAAGTCTTCGGTTTTGTTTGGCCAACTAGATCTATGATTCTTGCAATGGGAGAAGTGCTTGGTTTTGGGTTCTGCCATGTGGTGACCTTTCCGAGTGACAGTACGGGCAGCAAGGCACACATCAAGCAGTTGCCATCAAGGGTAAAAAGATGGGGGGTTTATCATTGGTTTGAGATTATCCCTCTACATCATGTCATCTTGCTTAAGGCGTTACTCTGTTCTTATGGACTTAATACACTAGATGCATGCTGGATAGCGGTCGACGTGTGGAGTAATAGTAGTAGATGCAGACAGTATCAGTCTACTTATTTTGGACGTGATGCCTATAGATATAATCATTGCATAGATATCGTCACGACTCTGCACAGTTCTATCAATTGCTCGACAGTAATTTGTGCACCCACCGTCTACTTGCTTTCATGAGAGAAGCCACTAGTAAACACTAACGCCCCCGGGTCTATTCACATCCATCGTTTACAACTCTGCTTTTACTTTGCTTTGTTACTTTGTATCTTTCAGTTCTCACTTGGCAAACAATCTATAAGGGATTGACAACCCCTTCATAGCGTTGGGTGCAAGCTTTTGTGTTTGTGCAGGATCTTGAGATACTCATCCGCCGGATTGATACCTTGGTTCTCAAACTGAGGGAAATACTTACCTCCGCTGTGCTACATCATCCTCTCCGCTTCGAGGGAACACCAACACAGAAGGATTCCTGGTGTCGTCAACGTGCCCTTTTCTGGTGCCACTGGAAGGTCTTTTGTGCAGTAACATAACGGACATCAGAATCAGTTCTAGCGTCGTTGCCTGGGAGGAGGATCGCTTGCCGAGGAAGATCAAGACAAGAATAAGCTCCCGTCAACACGCCATTTCTGGCGCTGTTGCCGGGGAGTAGGATCGCTTGCCAGGGAAGATCAAGACAAGAATAATCTCCCGTCAACACGCCATTTCTGGCGCCGTTGCCGGGGAGGAGAAGTAAAGATCTATCCAAGTAGGTCTCACAAACTCTTCTCTTGCATTTACTTTTGTTGCCAGTTGCCTCTCGTTTTCCTCTCCCCCACTTCACATTTATCGTTTGCATTTGCCTTTTTCCGTTCACCCTTTTCTCTCGCTTGCTTTCTGTTCGCTTGTGTGCCATGTGCCCTCAATATGCTTGCATCTTCGCTTGTTGAAAATCTAGTGATATGGATCCTCATCCACTTGCTAGTCTCTTTAAGAGACCGACTCATGTGGAACAAATTGCTGTTGAGTTGAGGGAAATTGACTATTTCTTTGGAGTTTTGCGTAAGATGCATGAATCTGAAAATTGTGAGGAAGAAATTCATGAAGTAATTCACGAGGGCTCGTTGGATGAAAAGCATGATTGCAATGATTTCACTATAAATCCTATTAGTGACAATCATGCTAAAAATATGCAAAACCCTAAGCTTGGGGATGCTAGTTTTGCTTTGTCCACTACTTGTTGCAATAATCATGATTGGGGTGATGATCTTTCTTATGATCTTGAAAATTTGTTCAAACCTCATGATGAATATGATATTTTCTACAATACTGAATGTGGGATTGGAGAAGTCATGACTTTATTTGATGATAATCTCACTATTTTTTAAGAGCGTCAACTTTGCATGCATGTGGATCATGAAAAGAATATCCTATGGGATAGCTATATTGTTGAATTTGAATATGATCCCACATATAATTGCTATGAGAGAGGAAAATAGTTTGGTAGAAACTTTCATGTTACCAAATTACCACTCGTTATGTTGAGATTGCTATTGTCTCTTTCTTCTTCCTTGCATATGGCAACTATTAGTTGTCTTGACAATTTTTTTTCCTACAAAATGACTACGCATAGTAAGTATGTTAGACTTAGATGTGATTTTCACATGCTTTAGGATGCTCTCATTGTGCTTCAATTCTTGTCTTTTGTGTGAGCATCATTGAATGCATAGCTAAGGGCGTTAAACAAAAGCGCTTGTTGGGAGGCAACCCAACGAATCTATCCTTTTTCTTTCTGTTTTGTGTTTTCCACACTTTCGTAATTCTGTTATGATTGTGTTTTTTGTGTTTCTTTTTGCGTTTGTGCCAAGCAAAACCGTTATGATTGGTCTTGGGGATGATCGTTTGGTCATGCTGGAAAAGACAAAAACTTTCTGCTCACGAAAAGAATTTTCATTGTTTTTCTATAAGATATTTTGAGTTGATTCTTTCTTCTGCTGATTTCTACGCACATTTGTCAGACTGTCGTAATTTTTCAGAATTTTGGAAGTAACATAGGTATACGAAACATACAGATTGCCACAGACTAGTCTGCTGTTAACAGATTCTGTTTTTGTTGTGTTGGTTTCTTATTTTGAAGAAACTATGGATAGTATCGGGGGGTATTATCCATGCAAGATTGAAAGTACAGTAACCCAACATCAGCACAAGTAGAATTTAAGTTTGCTACAGTACCTAAGGAAGTGGTGGTTTGCTTTCTTGTACTAATGTTATCACGAGTTTCTGTTTAAGTTTCATGTTGTGAAGTTTTCAAGTTTTGGGTGAAGTTCTTATGGACAAAAACATAAAGAGTGGCAAGAGCTCAAGCTTGGGGATGCCCAACGCACCCCAATATATTCAAGGATGCCATAAAAGCCTAAGCTTGGTGATGCCCCGGGAAGGTGTCCCCTCTCTCGTCTTCAATCCATCGGTAACGTTACTTGGGGCTATATTTTTATTCACCACATGTTATGTGTTTTTGCTTGGAGCGTCTTGTATCATAGGAGTATTTTATATTCGTTGTGTCACAATCATCCTTGTTGCACACCTGGAGAGAGAGACATGCACACACCGTGATTTTGTCGAGCTTCACTTATATCTTTTGGTAGACAATTCAGCTCATATGTGCTTCACTTATATCTTTTGAGCTAGATACTTTTGCTCTGTGTGTTTCACTTATATCTTTTAGAGCACAGCGATGCGTGGCTTAGTAGTTTATCTATGCTTTGAAAGTAGTCTCAAAAGGGGTAGTTATCCAAAGGGATACGAAAACTTCCACCTTCATGTGCATTGAATAGTTAGAGAAGTTTGATTCATCTCAATTAGTTTTGAGTTGTGGTTATGGTAATATTGAAGTCATGTTAGTAAGGTGTTGTGGATCTAGAAATACTTGTGTTGAAGTTAGTGATTCCCGTAGCATGCATGTACGGTGAACTGCTATGTGATGAAATCTGAGCATGATTAGTATATCGATTGTCATCCTTTGCATGGCGGTCGGGATCGCGCGTTGGTTTATACCTACCAACCCTTCCCCTAGGAGTATGCGTTGAATGCTTTGTTTCAATTACCAATAAAACTTTTGCAACAAGTATATGAGTTCTTCATGACTAATGTTGATTCCATGGTTTAGATGCACTTTCACCTTCCACCATCACTATCTTCTTAGTGTCGCGCAACTTCCGCCGGTGCACAAAACCCACCATTAGCCTCCCTCAAAATAGCAACCATACCTACCTACTATGGCTTTTTCAAAGACATTCCGAGATATATTGCCATGCAACTACCACCATGACATGTGGCACCACATCTACATTGCATGTGCACGATCGTAAGATAGCTAGCATGATGTTTCCATTCATGTCTATGCCATGCTAGATCATGGCCATGATACACTACCGAAGGCATTCCATATAGAGTCATAGTTGCTCTAAGTTTTGAGTTGAAAGTGTGATGATCATCATTATTGGAGCATTGTCCCATGTGAGGAAATAAAAGAGGCGAAAGAAGCCCATAAAAAAGAGGCCAAAGATCCCACCAAAATTAAAAAAATGAGAGAAAAAGAGAGAAGGGACGATGCTACCACTTTTTCCACACTTGTGCATATTAAGCACCATGATCTTCATGATTGAGAGTCTCTCGTTCTTTCACCACCATATAGCTAGTGGGAAATTTTCATTATATAACTTGGATTGTATATTCCAATGATAGGCTTCCTCAAAATTGGCTTAGGTCTTCGTGAGCAAGCAAGTTGGATGCACACCCACTAGTTTTCTTTAAGAGCTTTCACATACTTATAGCTCTAGTGCATCATTTGTATGGCAATACCTACTCATTCACATTGATATCTATTGATGAGCATCTCCACAGCTCATTGATATGCCTAGTTAATGTGACTATCTTCTCCTTTTTTTTGTCTTGCAACCTCCACCACATTTCACACCATCTATAGTGTTATAACCATGGCTCACGCTCATGTATTGCGTGAGAGTTGAAAATGTTTGAGAAAGTAAAGGTGTGAAACAATTACTTGGCCAATACCGGGGTTGTGCATGATTTAAATTCGTTGTCCATTGATGATAGAGCATAGCCATACTATATGATTTTGTAGTGATAACTTTCTTTTGGCCTTGTTATTTTGAAAGTTCATGATTACTTTGCTAGTTTGCTTGAATTATTATTGTTTCCACGTCAATAGCAAACTATTGTTTTGAATCTAATGGATCTGAACATTCACGTCACGTAAGAGGAATTACAAAGGACACCTATGCTAGGTAGCATGAAAGCATCCAAAATTCATTCTTATCACTTCCCTGCTCGAGGACGAGCAGGAGTTAAGCTTGGGGATGCTTGATACATCTCAAACGTATCTATAATATTTGACGATTTCATGTTGTTATCTTGCCTTATTTGTATGTTCTATGTACCTCTTTATATCTTTTTGGGACTAAATTATTAATTCAGTGCCAAGTGACAGTTCCTGTTTTTTCTGTGTTTTTTACTCTTTTTAGATCTGATTTTGGAACGGGGTCCAAACGGAAGAAAAACCCCGAAATGATTTTTTCCCGAACGGAAGAAGTCCAGGGGGCTTTTGGGCCAAGCCAGGTGGGCTCCGGGGAGCCCACAAGCCCCCACTCCGTCACCAGGGGGAGGCGGCAGTGGGCAGGCTTGTGGCCTCCCTGGCCGCCCCTGACCTAGATCTTTGGCCTATAAATTCCCAAATATTCCGCAAAAAACAGGGGGGCCTCGAAAATACTTTTCCGCCGCCGCAAGGTTCCGTTTCCGTGAGATCTCATCTGCAGACCCTTCCCGGCGCCCTGCCGGAGGGGACTTTGGAGTTGGAGGGCTTCTTCATCATCATCATCGCCCTTCCAATGACTCGTGAATAGCTCACTTCAGACCTACGGGTCCGTAGTTTGTAGCTAGATGGCTTCTTCTCTCTCTTGGATCTTCAATACAAAGTTCTCCATGATCTTCATGGAGATCTATCCAATGTAATCTTGTTTGGCGGTGTGTTTGTCGAGATCCGATGAATTGTGGACTTGTGATCAGATTATCTATGATATATATTTGAGTCTTTGATGATTTCTTATATGCATGATTTGATATCCTTGTAAGTCTCTCCGAGTCTTGGGTTTTGTTTGGCCAACTAGATCTATGATTCTTGCAATGGGAGAAGTGCTTGGTTTTGTGTTCTGCCATGTGGTGACCTTTCCCAGTGATAGTAGGGGCAGCAAGGCACACATTAGGCTGTTGCCATCAAGGGGAAAAAGATGGGGTTTTTATCATTGGTTTGAGATTATCCCTCTACATCATGTCATCTTGCTTAAGGCCTTACACTGTTCTTATGGACTTAATACACTAGATGCATGCTGGATAGCGGTCGACGTGTGGAGTAATAGTAGTAGATCCAGACAGTATCGGTCTACTTGTTTTGGATGTGATGCCTATATATAAAATCATTGCATAGATATCGTCATGACTCTGCACAGTTCTATCAATTGCTCTAGAGTAATTTGTTCACCCACCGTCTACTTGCTTTCATGAGAGAAGCCACTAGTAAACAGTACGGCCCCCGGGTCTATTCACATCCATCGTTTACAACTCCGCTTTTACTTTGCTTTGTTAATTTGTTGCTTTCAGTTCTCACTTGGGAAACAATCTATAAGGGATTGACAACCCCTTCATAGCGTTGGGTGCAAGCTTTTGTGTTTGTGCAGGATCTTGAGATACTCCTCCGCCGGATTGATACCTTGGTTCTCAAACTGAGGGAAATACTTACCTCCGCTGTGCTACATAATCCTCTCCGCTTCGAGGGAACACCAACGCAGAAGGATTCCTGGTGTCGTCAATGTGCCCTTTTCTGGCGCCACTGGAAGGTCTTTTGTGCAGTAGCATAACGGACATCAAGATGCCAGGGGCCCACAAGCTTGGTAGCCACGGCCTGCCCCCCTGGCCGCGGCTACAGGGCTTGTGGGCACCCTGGTGGCCCACTGTCCCCCCTCTTCTGCTATATGAAGAGTTCCGTTTGGAGAAAAATCAAGGCGGAGCTTTTTCGAGGAGGCGCCGCCGCCACGAGGCGGAACTTCAGTAGAACCAATCTAGAGCTCCGGCAGGACGATCCTGCTGGGGAAACTTCCCTCCTGGAGGGGGAAATCGTCGCCATCGTCATCACCAACACTCCTCTTGTCGGAGGGGAGTCATCTCCATCAACATCTTCATCAACACCATCTCCTATCCAAACCCTAGTCTATCTCTTGTAACCAATCACCGTCTCGCGACGCCGATTGGTACCCTTAAGGTTGCTAGTAGTGTTGATTACTCTTTGTAGTTGATGCTAGTTGGTTTACTTGGTGGAAGATTATATGTTCAGATCCATTATGATATTCATTACTTCTCTGGTCATGAATATATCCATGCTTTGTGAGTAGTTACTTTTGTTCCTGATGACATGGGATAAGTCTTGCTATTAATAGTCATGTGAATTTGTTATTCGTTCGGTATTTTGATATGCTGTATGTTGTCTTTTCCTCTAGTGGTTTTATGTGAACGTCGACTACATAACACTTCACCATATTTGGGCCTAGAGTAAGGCATTGGGGAGTATTAAGTAGATGATGGGTTGCTAGAGTGACAGAAGCTTAAACCCCAGTCTATGTGTTGCTTCGTAAGGGGCTGATTTGGATCCACTAGTTTAATGCTATGGTTAGACGTTGTCTTAATTCTTCTTTCGTAGTTGCGGATGCTTGCGAGAGGCTACTGGTCCTCGCTACGTTACTTTGCCTAGGCTTGTCCCTTGCTACAAGAGGGATTGGGCCACTTTGCTGCTGTCACTTTGCTGTTGTTGCTACTCTTGTTACTTGTTACTTTGTTGTTGCTGCTATTATTGTTCCTTGCTACCCTACTGTTACTTGTTGCAAGACTTTGTTGGCACCGTTGTCGAGGCTAGGTAAGCGGTTCTAACGTCCCGTCAACCAAGGCTTTTTCCTAGCACCGTTGCTATCATACTACCTTGCTACTGGTACTTTGCTTGCAGACACTAATCTTTCAGGTGTGGTTGAATTGACAACTCAACTGCTAATACTTGATAATAATCTTTCGCTTCCCCTTGAGTCGAATCAATAAATTTGGGTTGAATACTCTACCCTCGAAAACTGTTGCGATCCCATACGCTTGTGGGACATCAGGTGCGTCCACCCGGGGCGTCATGCTCCTCGGCGCCTTCAAGAGGTTGGGTGTTTCGTCGTCCAGAGGAGGAACCGGGGCCCCAGGAGGACTGGGCACCTCATGACACAATCCGACAGTTTGGGCCTTAGGTCCCTCTGCTTGCGGGGGAGTTGGAGCTCGTGAGTTGTGCGAGCCCCCAAGCGCTATGGATGGGGGCCCGCTGGGGCTTCCTGAAGCTGCGCCCTTGCTGGTTTGCTCCTCCCTTACTGCCACCAATGTGACTCTGGTGGAGTGGGGGTGGCAGCAAGGTACAGAAGTAGAGGCTCCCGAGGGCGATGCGCCACCATGACTGGCGGGGTCTTGAGGTAACGCTTGAGCTCATCGAAGGTGGCGTCGGCTTCCGGGGTCCACTCGAAGGACCCCTTTCTTTTCATGATCTTGAAGAAGGGTAGGGCCCGCTCGCCAAGCTTGGAGATGAAACGACCTAGGGAGGTAACACACCCAACCAACTTCTGCATTTCCTTGAGGGTTGTGGGCGCACTCATCTTGTTTATGGCATTGACCTTTACTGGGTTGGCCTCGATCCACCAGTGTGACACCAGGAAACCGAGCAGCTTGCCGGATGGGACCCTGAAGAACTTCTCGGGGTTGAGCTTCAGGTTAACCTCCCAAAGGCTGGCGAAGGTCTCCCCCAAGTCCTCCACCAAGGTTTTTGTGTGCCTTAACTTGACCACGATGTCGTCGACGTAGGCCTTTGCGTTCTACCCGAGCTGCGGTCCCAAGGCGATATGCATCAACTACTGGATGGTTGCCCCAACATTCTGCAGCCCGAAGGGCATGCATTCGTAGCAGTATACCCCGCACGGAGAGAGGAAATCCGTCTTCTCGACGTCATCCACCGCCATCTTGATCTGGTGGTACCCGAGAATGCATCCAAGAAGCACAGGAGATCACACTCCGCGGTGGAGTCCACGATCTGGTCGATGCGTGCTAGTGGGAACGGGTCCTGAGAGCAAGCCTTGTTGAGGTTCGTGAAGTCGACGCACATGCGCTCCTTTCCACACTTCTTCGGGACGACTACTGGGTTGGCTACCCATTCTGGGTAGCACACCTCTCTTATGACCCCTTCTTCCTTCAATTTGTGCACCTCCTGAGTGATGAACGCCTGGTTCTCCGGGGCTTGCCTCCTTGCCTTCTGCTTCACTGGACGCGCGTTCGGGCATACCATGAGGTGGTGCTCAATGACGTCCCTCGGGACACCCACCCAGTCGGAGGTGCCGATCCAGGCGCACGCGTCCTTGTTTGCCCTGAGGAAACCCACCAATGTCTTCTCTTGGTCTTGAGGGAGGTTCGTGCCGATGGTGAAGGTGGGAGCCGAGCTTCCTTCATCCACCAGCACTTGCTTCGTCTCTGCCCGGTCCTAGGAGAACGACTACTTCTTCTTCACGGCCGCGATGTAGTGAACGTCCCTTGGGTCCTCCGCGGCATGCGCCTCGCCCCTAAGATTGCACGCGCCATGGTCATGTCCTTGTGGGAGAGCTCAAGCACCCGCGAGGCGTCCTTGATGTCCCCAATGATGGTGAGCACGCCGCCGCTCCTGGGCATCTTGACGACATTGTAACCCGGGTGTGTCGCCGCCATGAACTGCACGAGGGTGGGCTAGCCGTGTATTGCGTTGTATTGTAGCTGGATGTGGGCGACGTCAAAGTCGATCTGCTCGGTGCGGAAGTTGAAGCGGGTGCCGAACGTGACGGGGAGACGAATCCATCCCATGGGGAGGACGGATCCCTCCACAACCCGAAAGAATGGCTTCGAGGGCGCAAGCCGCTCTCAGCGTAGTCTTAGCGCGTCGAAGGCCTCCATTGAGATGACGTTGAGGCCCACACCGCCATCGATGAGGGTTTTGGAGACAGCCACGACGGATTTGGTTGGCGTGCACAACATGGGAAGTGCCTCGACAACCGTCGTGGCCTTGAGGTGATCATGGGGGTCGAAGGTGATGTTGACCTCTGGCCACACGTGGCGTTCCGGTGCTCGGGCCTTGGGCGAGTTGTCCCCCTACGCTACAGGACATGCTTGACGTGACGGCCATAGGGTGGCGCATGTGATTCATCGAGAATACAAGCGACCGCAGGGGCGACCCTACTTTCTCGGACGTCGTCCACCACCGTGGACCGGTGGCCGTCGGTGGTTGCACTTGCCATGGAGTCACCGAGTTGAGATCTGGCTCTTGCTATTGGCGTGGAGGCTCCGACACGCGCCCCCTACCTGGCACGCCAAATGTCGAATTTCGGGATCTGCAACACCAAAAGGATTCGAACTCAGGGGCGCGTGCGGAGACCACGTAACAACTTTGATTCACTAGGCTCTCTACTCAATGGGCAAGGCACAGGACTCACTCGAAGTTTAGGACAACACGGAACACAGTAGTTTACCCAGGTTCGGGCCGTTGGGAAGCGTAAAACCCTACCCCTGCTTTGGTGGATAGCCTTTCATGGAGGTTCACGAATGAACTAGTACAGTGTTCTTCGGCTCCTAACGCTAGGTGGCCTATGAGGTGTGATGGTAGGTGACTGAATGGTTTTCGGATCCCCCCTCTATGAATCAGCCTACCCATATTTATAGTTATGGCCCTGGTCCTCTTCCCTTATCGTTTTGGCGGGAAGGGATTCCACAACGGCCAATTTAAAGGGGGACATAGGAACGTGCTTCCTTGCCCAAAGGTGGTCTTCGCCTGAAAAGTAGCTGCCCGCACTGCAGGGGTGACGTATGCCCTGCTAGAGGCGGCGGTGGCTTGGTTACACCGAAGTGGAAACCTTTGGAAGATGCCTTCGGGTCCCGCGTACGTCCTTGCCCCCTTCGCACCAAAGGGGGAACTGCACTGCTCTGCCATCTGTTGTTCGCATGTCCTTCCTCTACGTCATCCTTGACTCCGGAGGCCGGGCCTTGCCTCGGAATGTCCGCCACTCCGGAGGGGTCCTGAGGAAAAAGATAGTACATCTTTGGCCTCTTTTATTTTTTATGGGCTTCGCTGGCCTCTTTTATTTTTTTAAAGATGTAATTCCTCTTTTATAAAGAGGAAACAGATGTAATTCCTCTTTTATAAAGTATGACTCTATAAGCAATATGGAAGTGATGGTGTGTGTCATAAAAACGGGACGGTGGTGTTGCATGGCAATATATCTCGGTATGGCTATGAAAATGCCATAATAGGTAGGTATGGTAGCTGTTTTGAGGAAAATATATAATGGCTGTTTTGAGGAAGGTGGGTTTAATGTACTAGCGAAAGTTGCACGGTACTAGAGAGGCTAGCAAAGGTGGAAATGTGAGAGTGCGTATAATCCATGAACTCAACATTAGTCATAAAGAACTCACACACTTATTGCAAAAGCCTATTAGTTATCGAACAAAAGTATTAGATGCATGCTCCTAGGGGAAGGGTTGGTAGGAGTTAACCATCGCGCGATCCCGACCTCAACATTTTCTAAAAATCGTTTTAGAAGTGGGGGAGAGGAAAACGAGAGGCAAATGGCAAATAAACTAAATGCAAGATATGAGTTTGCGATGGGTACTTGGTAAGAGTGCTCTTGATATGTATTCTCCCCGGCAACGGTGCCAGAAATCCTTCTTGCTACCTCTTGAGCTTGTGTTGGTTTTCCCTTGAAGAGGAAAGGGTGATGCAGCGAAGTAGATAAGTATTCCCCTCAGTTTTTTGAGAACCAAGGTATCAATACAGTAGGATGGACAAACAAGGCTCCAATAGTAGTACCTACCCAAATAATCAAACACTTGCAACCAACGCTATAAAGGGGTTCTCAATCCCTTGAGAGTTATTTGCAAGAATGACATACGATAGAGATAAATATAAAATAATGATAGATCTGAAAGTAAAACAAAAGTAAATAAATCGTATAGTTGATATGATTAGCATAGAGATGCTTACCACTGAAACTATTCTCAACTCACGTGATGATCGGACTTGAGTTAGTAAATTTGGATCATGTACCACTCAAATGTCTAGAGAGATGTATTTTTTGAGTGGCAGTTTAGCAAGTAATTTGATTAGTTAAACTCTAATTATCTTGAACATAGTCTAAGTCCACTTTGAAATATTTGTGTTGTAGATCAATGGCTCACGCGACAGTCACCCTGAATTTTAATACGTTCCTAGAGAAAGCTAAGTTGAAAGATGATGGAAGCAACTTTGTAGACTGGGCTCGTAATCTTAAGTTGCTCCTGCAAGCTGGGAAGAAGGATTATGTCCTTAATACTGCGCTAGGAGATGAACCACCCGCTACGGCTGACCAAGATGTTAAGAACGCTTGGTTAACTCGTAAGGAGGACTACTCAGTAGTTCAATTTGCAGTCTTGTATGGCTTAGAGCCAGGACTTCAACGTTGCTTTGAGCGTCATGGAGCATATGAGATGTTCCAGGAGTTGAAGTTTATCTTTTAGAAGAACGCCCAGATCGAGAGGTATGAGACCTCCGATATATTCTATGCTTGCAAGATGGAGGAGAATTCGTCTGTCAGTGAACATGTGCTCAAAATGTCTGGGTACTCAAACCGTCTAGCTGAGCTGGGAATTGAACTCATGCAAGAGGCTATCACTGACAGAATTCTTCAATCACTGCCACCAAGCTACAAGAGCTTTGCGTTGAACAATAACATGCAAGGGATGAACAAGTCACCCGGTGAGTTATTCGCGATTCTAAAAGTCGCAGAGTCAGAACTCCGGAAAGAGCATCAACTATTGATGGTCAATAAGACCACTAGTTTCAAGAGAAACGGCAAAGGCAAGAAGGGTAACTCCAAGAAGAGCGGCAAGCATGTTGCCAATCCGATGAAGAAACCCAAGGCTGGACCTAAGCCTAAAACAGAGTGTTATTATTGCAAGGGACTGGGTCACTGGAAGCGCAACTGCCCCAAGTATTTGGCTGATAAGAAAGCGGCCAAGGAAAAATCAGGTGTATTCGATATACATGTTATTGATGTGTACTTAACCAGCTCTCGTAGTAGTGCGTGGGTATTCGATACCGGTTTTGTTGCTCATATTTTCAACTCAAAACTGGAACTGCGGAATAAGCGAAGGGTGGTGAAGGATTAAGTGATCATGCACGTGGGAAATGGTTCCAAGGTTGATGCAATCGCGGTCGGCACAGTTTCACTTCAGTTACCATCATGATTAGTTATGAACTTAAATAATTGTTATTTAGTGCCTGTGTTAAGCATGAACATTATATCTGGATCTTGTTTATTGCGAGACGATTACTCGTTTAAATCTGAGAATAATGGTTGTTCTATTTCTATGAGTAATATCTTTTATGGTCATGCACCCAATGTGAGAGGATTGTTCATATTGAATCTTGATAGCAATAATACACAGATACATAACATTGAGACCAAAAGAGTTAGAGTTAACAATGATAGCGCCATGTTTTTATGGCACTGCCGCTTAGGTCATATTGGTGTAAAGCACATGAAGAAACTCCATTCTGATGGACTTTTGGAATCACTTGACACGTGCGAACCATGCCTCATGGGCAAGATGACTAAGACTCCGTTCTCCGGAACAATGGAGTGTGCAAGTGACTTGTTGGAAATCATACATACCGATGTGTGCGGTCCGATGAGTGTGGAGGCACGTGACGGATATCGTTATTTTCTCACCTTCACTGACGATTTGAGTAGATATGGTTATGTCTACTTGATGAAGCACAAGTCTGAAACGTTTGAGAAGTTCAAGCAGTTTCAGAGTGAAGTTGAAAATCATCGTAACAAGAAGATCAAGTTCCTACGGTCTGATCGTGGGGGTGAATATCTAAGTTTCGAGTTTGGTGCTCACTTAAGACAATGTGGAATTGTTTCACAGTTGACATCGTCTCGAACACCACAGCGTAATGGTGTGTCCGAACGTCGTAATCGTAGTTTGTTAGAAATGGTGCGATCTATGATGTCTCTTACCAATTTGCCATTATCGTTTTGGGGTTATGCATTAGAGACAGCTGCATCACTTTAAATAGGGCACCATCGAAATCCGTTGAGATGACACCATACGAACTATGGTATGGCAAAAGACCGAAGTTGTCGTTTCTTAAAGTTTGGGGATGTGATGCTTATGTCAAAAAGCTTCAGCCTGAAAAGCTGGAACCCAAAGCGGAAAGGAGCGTCTTCAGAGGTTACCCAAAGGAGACCGTTGGGTACACCTTCTATCTCAAATTTGAGGGCAAAGTGTTTGTTGCTAAAAACGGTGCTTTTCTTGAGAATGAGTTTCTCTCGAAAGAATGAGTGGGAGGAAGATAGAACTTGATGATGTTGTCGAACCTCTAATCCCTCTGGATGGTGGCGTCGGGCAAGGGGAAACCCATGTCGTTGCGATGCCGGTTGAGGAGGAAGTTGATGATGATGATCATGGAACTTCGGATCAAGTTCCTATCGGACCTCGCAGGTCGACAAGATCACGCACTGCTCTTGAGTGGTACGGTAATCCTGTCTTATCAATTATGTTGTTAGACAACAATGAACCTGAGAATTATGAAGAAGCAATGGTGGGCCTGGATTCCAACAAATGGCTGGAGGCCATGAAGTCCGAGATAGGATCTATGTACGAGAACAAAGTGTGGACTTTGGAAGTACTACTTGAAGGCCGCAAGGCTATTAAGAACAAATGGATTTTTAGAAGAAGACGGATGCACACAGTAATGTGACCATTTATAAAGCTTGACTTGTAGCAAAGGGTTTTTCACAAGTTCAAGGAGTTGACTACGATGAGGCATTCTCACCGGTAGCGATGCTTAAGTCCGTCTAAATCATGTTAGCAATAGTTGCATTTTTCGATTATGAAATTTGGCAGATGGATGTCAAAATGGCGTTCCTTAACGGTTTTCTTAAGGAAGAGTTGTATATGATGCAACCCAAAGGTTTGTCGATCCAAAGAATGCTAACAAAGTGTGCAAGCTCCAGCGATCCATTTATGGACTAGTGCAAACATATCGGAGTTGGAATAAGCCCTTTGATGAGGTGATCAAAGCATTTGGGTTTATACAAGTGGTTGGAGAATCTTGTATTTACAAGAAAGTGAGTGGGAGCTCCATGGCATTTCTAATATTATATGTCGATGACATATTGCTGATTGGAAACAACGTGGAGTTTTTGGAGAGCATAAAGGATTACTTGAATAAAAGTTTCTCTATGAAGGGCCTAGGAGAAGCTGCTTACATTCTAGGCATTAAGATCTATAGGGATAGATCGAGACGCGTGATAGGACTTTCACAAAGCACATACCTTGATAAAGTTTTGAAGAAGTTCAAAATGGATCAGTCCAAGAAAGGGTTCTTTCCGGTATTACAAGGTATAAAATTGAGTAAGACTAAGTGACCAGCAACTGCGGAAGATAGAGAACAGATGAGTTCCGCCCCCTAAGCTTCAGCCATAGGATCTATCATGTATGCAATGTTGTGCACTAGACCAGACATCAGCTTGCCCATAAGTATGGCAGGCAGGTTTCAGAGTAATCCAGGAGTGGATCACTGGACGGCGGTCAAGAATATTTTGAAGTACCTGAAAAGGACTAAGGAAATGTTTCTCGTTTATGGAGGTGACGAAGAGCTCGTCGTAAAGGGTTACGTCGACGCAAGCTTTGACACCAATCCGGATGACTCTAAGTCGCAAACCGGATACGTATTTATTCTTAATAGGGGTGCGGTAAGCTGGTGCAGTTCCAAGCAAAGCGTCGTAGCAGATTCTACATGTGAAGTGGAGTACATGGCTGCCTCGAAGGCAGCAAAGGAGGGTGTCTGGATGAAGCAGTTCATGACGGATCTTGGAGTTGTGCCGAGCGCACTAAATCCAATAACTCTGTTTTGTGACAACACTGGTGTCATTACTCTAGCAAAGGAACCAAGGTTTCACAAAAAGACCAGACACATCAAACGACACTTCAACCTCATCCGCGACTACGTCGAAGGAGAGGACGTGAATATTTGCAAAGTGCACACAGATCTGAATGTAGCAGACCCGCTGACTAAACCTCTTCCACGGGCAAAACATGATCAACACCAGAACTGTATGGGTGTTAGATTTATTACAATGTAAATCGCATGGCGATGTGAGGACAAGATTATTGACTCTAGTGCAAGTGGGAGACTGTTCGAAATCTGCCCTAGAGGCAATGATAAATAGTTATTATTATATTTCCTGTTTAAAGATAATCGTTTATTATCCATTCTATAATTGTATTGAATGAAAACATAGATACATGTGCGGATACATAGACAAAACAATGTCCCTAGCAAGCCTCTAGTTGGCTAGCCAGTTGATCAAGGATAGTCAAGGTTTTCTTACTATGTGCAAGTGTCGTCGCTTGATAACTGGATCACATCATTAGGAGAATCATGTGATGGACTAGACCCAAACTATGAACATAGCATATTGATCGTGTCATTTTATTGCTATTATTTTCTCCGTGTCAAGTACTTATTCCTATGACCATGAGATCATATAACTCACTAGCACCGGAGGAGTGCCTTGTGTGCATAAAACGTCACAACGTAACTGGGTGACTATAAAGGTGTTCTACAGGTATCTTCGAAGGTGTTCGTTGAGTTAGTATGGATTAAGACTCGGATTTGTCACTCCGTGTGACGGAGAGGTATCTTGGGGCCCACTCGGTAATACAACATCACAAACAAGCCTTGCAAGCAATGTGACTAAGTGTAAGTCACGGGATCTTGTATTACGGAACGAGTAAAGAGACTTGCCGGTAACGAGATTGAAATAGGTATGCGGATACCGACGATCGAATCTCGGGAAAGTAACATATCGAAGGACAAAGAGAATGACATACGGGATTATATGAATCCTTGACACTGATGTTCAACCGATAAGATCTTCGGAGAATATGTAGGATCCAATATGGGCATCCAGGTCCCGTTATTGGATATTGACCGAGGAGTGCCTCGGGGCATGTCTACATAGTTCTCGAACCCGCAGGGTCTGCACACTTAAGGTTCGATGATTTTTTAGTATAGTTGAGTTATAGGTGTGGTTACCGAATGTTGTTCGGAGTCCCGGATGATATCATGGACGTCATGATGGTTTCCGGAATGGTTCGGAAACGAAGATTGATATATAGGATGGTTTAATTTGGTTACAGGAAAGTTTTGGGCAATTCCGGCAGTGTACCGGGAGTGACGAATGGGTTCCGAGAGTTCACCGGGAGGGGCCACCACCCGGGAGTGAGCCCAAGGCCCTTGGGTGGCGCCACAAGTCCTTACTGGGCTGGTGGATTCAGCACAAGAGGGCTATGGCGCCACATAAGAAAATACCAAAAGAAAAGAAAAAGAAAAAGGAAAGAGGGAGGTGGGAAGGAAGAGGAGGACTCCTCCTTCCCAAACCGAATTGGAGGACGAGTCCTGCTCCTCCTGGCGGCCGGCGCACCTTGAGGGACTTGTCCCTCAAGGCTAGCCCCTCCCCCTCCCTCTTATATATAGTGGTGGTTTAGGGCTTTTTGAGACACAACTTTGCCACCTGCAACTCTAGCCTAAACCACACATTTTCACCTCTAGATCGGATTTCTGCGGAGCTCGGGCGGAGCCCTGCAGGAGTAGATCATCACCACCACCGGAGCTCCGTCACACTGCTGGAGAACTCATCTACTTCTCCATCTTGCTTGCTGGATCAAGAAGGCCGAGATCATCGTCGAGCTGTACGTGTGCTGATCACGGAGGTGTCGTCCGTTCGGCACTAGATCGGAACGGATTGTGGGACGGATCGCGGGACGGTTTGTGGGACGGTTAGAGGTACGTGAAGACGTTCCACTACATCAACCGCGTTTCTTAACGCTTCCTGTTGAGCGATCTCCAAGGGTATGTAGATCGAAATCTCCACTCGTAGATGGACATCACCATGATAGGTCTTCGTGTGCGTAGGAAAATTTTTGTTTCCCATGCAACGTTGCACAACAAGTCTAGCTCAAGTTTGAAGCATCAATGATGTTCAACTCACTCCTCAAATGACAAAACACTTTCTCATCAAGTGGTTTGGTGAAAATATCAGCCAGTTGTTTGTTAGTACGAACATGCCTGAGATCAATATCTCCTTTGGCAACATCATCACGGATGAAATGACGTCGCACGTGGATGTGCTTAGTTCTAGAATGTTGCACAGGATTATATGCAATCTTAATAGCACTTTCATTGTCACACAACAATGGGACTTTTCTAACATGAATGCCATAATCCTTAAGCGTTTGAGACATCCATTGTAATTGAGCACAGCATGTTCGAGCGACAATGTATTCAGCATCGGCAGTTGAGAAGGATACCGAGTTTTGTTTCTTGGATGTCCAAGAGAAAAGAGATCTCCCAAGAAATTGACATGTACCCGAGGTGGATTTTCTATCAACCTTGTCTCCAGCATAATCCGAGTTGGAATAGACAACAATATCAAAAGAAGATCCCTTGGGATACCATATGCCAAAGTTTGGTGTATGTATAAGGTATCTCACTATCCTTTTCACTGCCAATAGATGACATTCTTTAGGTCCTGCTTGATAGCAGGCACACATGCAAACACTTAGCATGATATCAGGATGAGAGGCACTTAGATATAACAATGATCCAATCATTGATCGATAAACCTTTTGATCAACAGGTGCATCATCCTTAGTGAGGTCAAGATGCCCAGTAGTAGGCATGGGGGTTCTCATACCTTTGCATTCTTGCATGTTGAACATCCTGAACAAGTCCTTGATGTACTTGGTTTGAGAGATGAACGTACCTTCTCTCGATTGTCTGATTTGTAATCCAAGGAAGGACTTCAGTTCACTCATCATGGACATCTCGTACTTCTCCCACATCAGCTTTCCAAACTTTTCACTAAAATGTGGGTTAGTAGAACCAAAGATAATATCATCCATATATATTTGACAAACAAATATTTCGCCATTTACTCTTTTAGTGAATAAGTTTGCATCAATTTTTCCAATATCAAATCCCTTTTCAATGAGAAACTTCATTAGGCATTTGTACCAAGATCTAGGTGCTTGTTTAAGGCCATATAAAGCTTTGTGAAGTTTGTAAACATGATCAGGTTTCTTAGGGTTCACAAAACCAGACGGTTGTTTAAGATAAACTCCATCTTCAATTTCTCCATTGAGAAAGGCAGTTTTAATATCCATTTGGCAGAGAGTTAGATCATGTTTATTGTCATAAGCTAGAAGAATATGAATGGCTTCAAGTCTAGCAACATGAGCATAAGTCTCACCATAGTCCATACCTTTGACTTGCATGTATCCTTGGGCTATGAGACGTGCTTTTTTGCATACAACTTGACCGTCTTCATCTTGCTTGTTCCGAAACACCCATCTTGTACCAATGATATTCTCCTCGCCTTCTGGTTTTCAACAAGTGTCCAAACTTGGTTCCTCTCGAAATTGTGTAGCTCTTCATGCATGGCATTCACCCAATCTGGATCTTGGAGAGCATCTTCTACCTTCAAATTAACAAGATATGAAAGAATAATGCTCACAAAAGTTAGCTAATCGAGATTTAGAGCGAGTGATTCTCTCGTTGTTTATGTTGTTGTAGATTCGTTTCAGCAGATGATCTCTATCCACTCTTGCTTTAACTCTTGAGAACTTCTTCTTATTTGGTGGAGGAGCTTCTTATTCTTCATCATCATCTTGAGCATTGTCGTTGGCGTCATCTTCTCCTTGGGGTGATGGTGAGGAAGATTGAGGTGGATCATCACGATGTACTTCTTCCTCTTCTTCATCATGTCATGTTCCGCTTGTGGATGCTTCCATGTCATTTTGCGGTCCACCTTGATGCGAAGTAGGAGCATCCACTTGAGTTGATGAAGTGCTTTACTTCACCTCCATGGGACGAATCTTGCTAATGGACAAATCTTTGATAGCTTTTGAAGGTTCCTTATCTCCTATATCAGTTGGCAATTTTTCGACTTGCGAACCCTTAGTCTCATCAAACTTCACATCTACCGTCTCTTCAACTTTTCGAGTGAAGTTGGTGTAGACACGGTAGGCGTGAGAGTTTGATCCGTAACCAAGAAGAAAACCTTCATAAGATTTAGGTGCAAATTTAGATCGACAATGCTTATCAAGAATATAGCACTTAGAGTCGAATACTCGAAAGTATCCAACTTGGGGTTTGTTACTAGTGAATATCTCGTATGACGTTTTACCGAGAAGATTGTGCACGTAGAGTCGGTTTATGGCATGGCAAGCTGTTTCCATTTCTTCTGCCCAAAAGTATCTTGGAGTCTTGTATTCGTTAAGCATCGTTCTTGCCATCTCTATGTGCGTCCTGTTCTTCCTCTCAACAACTCCATTTTGTTGAGGTGTGTACGTCGTCGAGAACTCATGTGAGATACCTTCTTCGTCAAGAAAAGTAACCACATTAGTGTTCTTGAACTCTGTTCTGTTGTCGCTCCGAACCTTCTTGATCTTCACTTCAAACTAGTTTTGAGCTTTTCGAGGAAGTTCTTGAAGATCATTTGTACCTGCGACTTATCATTGATAAAGAACACCCACGTAAATCTGGAAAAATCATCAACAATAACTAGACCATAAGAATTTCCACTGAGGCTCTTGTAAGCATTGGAACCAAAGATATCCATGTGAAGCAGCTCGAGGGGTCTTCTTGTGGTCATGATGTTCTTCACGGGATGACTTCCTCCAACCTATTTTCCTGCTTGACAGGCACTACAAAGTCTATCTTTGTCAAAGATAACATCTTTAACACCAATAATATGATCACCTTTGATAAGTTTGTCAAGATTACGCATACCAACATGTCCAAGCCTTCTATGCCATAACCAACCTTTAGAAGATTTTGCAACAAGGGATGTACGGGGTTTGGATATCTTAGAGAAAACAACAATGTATAGATCACCTCTGTGGAATACATTAAAGACGATGTCATGATTGTCGCTATGAAACACTCGGCATTCAACTTCCGTAAATAGCACATCGAAACCAAAGTCTACTGGTCTAGATATGAAAAGTAGATTGTAGCCAAGACATTCTACTATCATTACATTCTGAATAGAACTATCATGAGATATGGCCACCTTACCCAGACCAAGTACCTTACCTCTGGAATTGTCTCGAGAAGTTACATACCTTCGAGGTCCACGATACGGTGTGATCTCATGGAACATGTCTTTATCTCCGGTCATGTGATCAGTGCATCCAATGTCGAGAACCCACACTTTTCCACCAGCCTTGTAGTCTTTAAGGTTAGCCATCGGACTGAGATTATCCATGGCCTTCTCATACTCGGTCTCGAAGTCCTCATCATCATTGTAGTAGCCACATTCCGTGTAGTCATCATCAGATGAAGTTTCCTCGTAAGAGACAAATGTTTCATCAGAAATTTGACTCTTACAATATTCAAGTTTATGCATTCGAATGGCTTCAACAATGATGTTGTTGATGGTAATGACATTTCCTTTGGCACGCATGAGGTCACGGAGCACAAATAAGCATTTATCGAAGTTTGGATCGGTTGGCTTCATTTTATGGAAAACAATGTATTTGTGAACAATGATATCAAGATTTTTCAAGGAATAATTTGGATATATTTCCTCTAAGTCTTTCCACAAAGTATGAGCACACTCAAAGTTTTGCAACTGATTAAGCACGCTTCTTGGTAAACCTCTAATGGTAATATTGACGGTGTTGAGATTGCCAAGCATGTTAACTTCATCATCATGAGAAGGATGTATGGGGTCAATGCGAGGCGCATAGGGATATTCAATATACTTGCGCAAATGGAACTTATTGAATATATCAAGCATTTCTTCATTCCATTGTCTAAAGTACTCCCCATGAAGAATAGGCACTCTACAACTAAAAATCTTGGAACTAGTCACATTCATCTTCCTCCAATGGTTGTTAAACCAAGGTTTTGGAGACCTTGCTCTCATACCAATGAAGGGATCCATAGAAGATGTGTCTAGAGGGGGGTGAATAGACTACTTGGCAAGATAAAATTTCTAGCCTAACCCAATTTCTAGGAGGGCAGAAATCTAGCAGTTCTAACAAGTCTAGAGCAGCCTACACATGCTAGTCAACATATATGGCAGCGGAAAAGTAAAGACTTCACACATGTAAAGTGTTGGGGAACGATGCATGGGAAACAAAAAATTTCCTACGCACACAAAGACCTATCATGGTGATGATCATCTACGAGAGGGAGATTGGATCTACATACCCTTGTAGATCGCTAAGCGGGAAGCGTTAAGAAACGCGGTTGATGTAGTGGAACGTCTTCGTGATCCAAATCTCCGCCGCCCCACGATTCGTCCCGATCTAGTACCGAACGGACGACACCTCCGCGTTCAGCACACGTACAGCTCGATGATGATCACTGCCTTCTTGATCCAGCAAGAGAGACGGGGAAGTAGATGAGTTCTGCGGCAGTGTGATGGCGCGCCGGTGGTGGTGATGATCTTTTTCCTACAGGGCTTCGCCTAAGCACCACAGAAATCTGATCTAGAGGAAGAACTACGAAGTATAGGTTTAGGGTTGCACGTGGCAAAGTTGTGTCTCAGAAACCTTATACCTCTAGTATATATAGGAGGAACCAAGGGTGGGGCTTGCATCCTACTCCAAGTAGGAGGGCTTCGGCCGAGGGAGGAGAGGAGGGATCCTCCTCCAATTCGGTTTGGAGGGAGGAGTCCCTTCCTTCCTTCCCACCTCTTTTTTTTCCTTTTGCCTTTTTTCTCCTTGGCCGACATAGCCCTATTGGGATGGCTTCACCAGCCCACTAAGGGCTGGTGTGCCACCCATGGGCCTATTAGGTTCTCTCCCGGGTGGGTAGCCCCACCCGGTAAAACCCCGGAACCCATTCGTCACTCTCGGTACACTCTCGGCAATGCCTGAAATCTTTCCGGAAGCCAAATGCAACAATCTTATATATCAATCTTCGTCTCCGGACCATCCCGGAAACCCTCGTGACATCCGGGATCTCATCCGAGACTCCGAGCAAAACTTCAGCCACCAGCACCTATAACTCAACTATACCGAAACGTCACCGATCCTTAAGTGTGCAGACCCTGTGGGTTCGAGAACTATGCAGACATGACATGAGGCACTCCCCGGTCAATATCCAATAGTGGGACATGGATGTCCATATTGGATCCTACATATTCTATGAAGATCTTGTCGGTTGAACCTCCATGTCAAGGATTCAAACAATCATGTATATCATTCCCTTTGTCCTTCGGTATGTTACTTGCCCGAGATTTGATCGTCGGTATCCTCATACCTATTTCAATCTCATTACTGGCAAGTCTCTTTACTCGTTCCGTAATACAAGATCACGTGACTAACTCTTTAGTCACATTGCTTGCAAGGCTTGTATGTGATGTTGTATTACTGAGTGGGCCCCGAGATACCACTCCGTCACACGGAGTGACAAATCCCAGTCTTGATCCATGCTAACTCAACGGACACCTTCGGAGATACCTGTAGAGCATCTCTATAGTCACCCAGTAATGTTGCGATGTTTGATACACATAAAGCATTCCTCCGGTGTCAATGAGTTACACGATCTCATGGTCATAGGAATGAATACTTGACATGCAGAAAACAATAGCAACAAAATGACACTATCACATGCTATGTTTATAGTTTGGGTCTTGTCCATCACATCATTCTCCCAATGATGTGATCCCGTCATCAAGTGAAAACACTTGTCTATAGTTAGGAAACCTTAACCATCCTTGACCAACAGGCTAGTCAACTAGAGGCTTACTAGGGACATATTTTGTCTATATATCCACACATGCATTTATGTTTCCATTCAATACAATTATAGCATGGATAATAAACGATTATCTTCAAATAGGAAATATAATAATAACTATTTTATTATTGCCTCTAGGGCATATTTCCAACAGTCTCCCACTTGCACTAGAGTCAATAATCTAGTCTCACATCGCTATGTGATTTACATTGAAATGAATCTCACACCCATACAGTTCTGGTGTTGGTCATGCTTCGCTCGTGGAAGAGGTTTAGTCAGCGGATCTGCAACATTCAGATCCGTGTGCACTTTGCAAATATTTACGTCCTCTCCTTCGACATAGTCGCGGATGAGGTTGAAGCGTCGTTTGATGTGTCTGGTCCTCTTGTGAAACCTTGGTTCCTTGGCCAGAGCAATGGCACCAGTGTTGTCACAGAACAAAGTTATTGGATTTAGTGTGCTTGGCACAACTCCAAGATCTGTCATGAACTCCTTCATCCAGACACCCTCCTTAGCTGCCTCCGAGGAAGCCATGTAATCCGCTTCGCATGTAGAATCTGCTATGACGCTTTGCTTGGAACTGCACCAGCTTACCGCACCCCCATAGAGAATAAATATGTATCCGGTTTGTGAGTTAGAGTCATCCGTATCAGTGTCAAAGCTTGCACCGATGTAACCCTTTACGATGAGCTCTTCGTCACCTCCATAAACGAGAAACAATTCCTTGGTCCTTTTCAGGTACTTCAGAATATTCTTGACCGTCGCCGAGTGTTCCACTCCTGGATCACTTTGAAATCTGCCTGTCATGCTTATGGCTAGGCTGACGTCCGGTCTTGTGCACAGCATTGCATACATCATAGACCCTATGGCTGAAGCATAGGGGACGGTACTCATCTTTTCTCTATCTTCTGCAGTTACTAGACACTGAGTCTTACTCAACCTTATACCTTGTAACACAGGAAAGAACCCCTTCTTGGATTGTTCCATTTTGAACTTTTTCAAAACTTTATCAAGGTATGTGCTTTGTGAAAGTCCTATTAGGCGCCTCGATCTATCTCTATAGATCTTAATGCCTAATATGTAAGCGGCTTCTCCTAGGTCTTTCATTGAAAAACTTTTGTTCAAGTAATCCTTTACGCTCTCCGAAAACTCCACATTGTTTCCAATCAACAATATGTCATCCACATATAATATTAGAAATGCTACAGAGTTCCCACTCACTTTCTTGTAAATACAAGCTTCTCCTACAACTTGTATAAACCCAAACGCCAAGATCACCTCATGAAAGTGCTTACTCCAACTCCTAGATGCTTGCACCAATCCATAAATGGATCGCTGGAGCTTGCATACTTTGTCAGCATTCTCTGGATCGACAAAACCTTCGTGTTGCATCATATACAACTCTTCCTTAAGAAACCCATTAAGGAACGCCGTTTTGACATCCATCTGCCAGATTTCATAATCGAAAAATGCAGCTATTGCTAACATGATTCGGACGGACTTAAGCATTGCTACGGGTGAGAATGTCTCATCGTAGTCAACTCCTTGAACTTGTGAAAAACCCTTTGCCACAAGTCGAGCTTTATAAACGGTCACATTACTGTCCGCGTTTGTCTTCTTAAAGATCCATTTGTTCTGCATAGCCTTGCAACCTTCAGGTAATACTTCCAAAGTCCACACATTGTTTTCATACATAGATCCTATCTCGGATTTCATGGCCTCTAACCATCTGTTGGAATCTGGGCCCAACATTGCATATCCACAATTCGCAGGCTCATTGTTGTCTAACAACATGATAGATAAGAGAGGATTCCTATACCACTCAGGATCAGTACGTGCTCTTGTCGACCTGCGAGGTCCGATAGTAACTTGATCTGAAGCTTCATGATCATCATCATTAGCTTCCTCTTCAACTGGTGTCGCCTCGAGAGAAATTTCTTTGTGCCCTGCGCCACCATCTTGTTGAAGCAAAGGTTCCACAACCTCATCAAGTTTATCTTCCTCCCACTCAATTCTTTCGAGAGAAACTCTTTCTCAGGAAAAGCTCCGTTCTTAGCGACAAACACTTTGCCCTCAGATCTGAGATAGAAGGTGTACCCAACTGTCTCTTTTGGGTAACCTATGAAGATGCACTTTTCCGCTTTGGGTTCCAGCTTTTCAGGCTGAAGCTTTTTGACATAAGCATTGCATCCCCAAACTTTAAGAAACGACAACTTTGGCTTCTTGCCATACCATAGCTCATATGGTGTCGTCTCAACAGATTTTGGTGGTGCCCTATTTAAAGTGAATGCAGCTGTCTCTAATGCATAGCCCCAAAACAATAATGGCAAATCGGTAAGAGACATCAAAATCGCACCATATCTAATAAAGTACGATTACGACGTTCGGACACACCATTACGTTGTGGTGTTCTAGGCGGTGTCAACTGTGAAACAATTCCACATTGTCTTAAGTGAGCACCAAACTCGTAGCTCATATATTCACCCCCTCGATCATATTGTAGGAACTTGATCTTCTTGCTATGATGATTTTCAACTTCACTATGAAATTGTTTGAACTTTTCAAATGTTTCAGACTTGTGCTTCATCAAGTAGATATAGCCATACCTACTCAAATCGTCGGTGAAGGTGAGAAAATAACGATATCCGCCGTGCGCCTCCACACTCATTGGTCCGCACGCATCAGTATGTATCATTTCCAACAAGTCACTTGCACGCTCCATTGTTCCAGAGAACGGAGTCTTAGTCATCTTGCCCATGAGGCATGTTCGCATGTGTCAAGTGATTCGAAATCAAGTGACTCCAAAAGCCCATCATCATGGAGTTTCTTCATGCGTTTAACACCAATATGACCTAAGCGGCAATGCCACAAGAAAGTGGCGCTATCATTGTTAACTCTACATCTTTTGGTCTCAATGTTATGGATATGAGTGTCATCACAATCGAGATTCAATATGAACAAACCCCTCACATTGGGTGCAAGACTATAAAAGATATTACTCATATAAATAGAACAACCATTATTCTCTGACTTAAATGAGTAACCGTCTCGCAATAAACAAGATCCAGATATAGTGTTCATGCTTAACGGAGGCACTAAATAACAATTACTTAAGTTCATAACTAATCCCGATGGTAACTGAAGTGAGACCGTGCCGACGGCGATCACATCAACCTTGGAACCATTTCCCACGTGGATCGTCACTTCGTCCTTCGCCAGCCTTCGTTTATTCCGCAGTTCCTGCTTCGAGTTGCAAATGTGAGCAACAGAACCGGTATCCAATACCCAGGCACTACTACAGGAGTTGGTTAGGTACACATCAATAACATGTGTATCACATATACCTTGTTTGGCGTTGGCCGCCTTCTTATCGGCCAAATACTTGGGGCAGTTGCGCTTCCAGTGACCAGTCCCCTTGCAATAATAGCACTCAGTTTCCGTCTTAGGTCCAGCCTTGGGTTTCTTCGTCGGAGGGGCAACAATTTTTCTGCTCTTCTTGGAGTTACCCTTCTTGCCTTTGCCGTTTTTCTTGAAACCAGTGGTCTTATTGACCATCAACACTTGATGTTCTTTCCGGATTTCTGACTCTGCGACTTTCAGCATCGCAAACAGCTCATCGGGTGACTTATTCATCCCTTGCATGTTATAGTTCAACACGAAGCTTTTATAGATAGGCGGCATCTTTATAGTCACCTAGTAACTTTGTGACGTTTGATACACACAAGGCATTCCTCCAGTGTCAGTGAGTTACATGATCTCATGGTCATGGGAATGAATACCTGACATGCAGAAAACAATAGCAACAAAATGACACGATCACATGCTACGTTTATAGTTTGGGTCCTGTCCATCACATCATTCTCCCAATGATGTGATCCCGTCATCAAGTGACAACACTTGTCTATAGTTAGGAAACCTTAACCATCATTGACCAATAGGCTAGTCAACTAGAGGCTTACTAGGGACATAATTTTGTCTATATATCCACACATGCATACATGTTTCCATTCAATACAATTATAGCATGGATAATAAATGATTATCTTGAAACAGGAAATATATTAATAAATATTTTATTATTGCCTCTAGGGCATATTTCCAACATAAAGGAGTAGAGTTTAGGAGATCAAACACAAGGGGTTGACACAACGATTTTTGGCATGGTTCCGATAGGTGGCTACCGTACGTCGATGTTAGTGGAGACTTCAACCCACGAAGGGTAACAAATGCCAGAGTCCATGGAGGGCTCCTCCCATGGAGGATCCACAAAGAAGCGGCCTTGTATATCCCACCATGACTTCCGTCCATGGAGGACTAGCCTTACTCACAGTAGATCTTCACGAAGTAGGCGATCTCCTTGCCCTTACAAACATCTTAGTTAAACTCCACAACACGAAGTAGGAGGCTCTCAAGCGACACCTAACTAATCTAGGAGGCACCACCCTCCAAAAGGTAATAGATGGTGTAGATCATTGAACTCCTTGTTCTTGTGCTTCTAAAGATAGTCTGCGCAACACAAATCTCTCTCACACGGAATATGCATGGATAGGAGAGGTTAATTTGGTGGAAAGCAGTTTGAGTAGGCTAGGGATCAAGATTCAAATGATTGGATTGGAATATCTTGGTTCCAACACATGAGTAAGTGGTTCTCTCTCAGAAAATGGATCTGGAAATGAAGTGTGTGTTCTGAGTGTTTCTCCCACGAATGAGAGGTGGGTGAAGGGGTATATATACATAGCAGCCAAAATCCAACCATTACACACAAAAGAGCAAACTCGGTGACACCAGAGTGGACAACTCGGTGGTACCGACTAGCACTAAAGTGGTGAACTTTTGAATCTCTCTGAGACCGATATATAGAACTCGGTGGCACCGATAAGGTGACTAACGATCAGATGGCCAAACTCGGTGGCACCGATACTCAAACTCGGAAATTCTGATTTTGTGTATCTTGGCAACAGAATGTTGGTGACACTAAACTCGGTAGCACCAATGCAGTTTCGGTTGCACCGATTTGGTGGGAATGGCTAGGGTTCTGTCTTAGGTTCAAACTCAGTGGGTCCAACGTGGCAATGTTGGTAACACCGAATTTGTGAATATGGAACTTGACAGAGTGGATATGTGGCGAAAATGACTGAGTGTTTTGGTGGCTAACTTTGAGCATTTGAGCAATGAGTTCATTTTACTACCTCACCCCCTTTTAATAGTATTGGCTTTCCTATGGACTCAAAAGTGATTTCTCACAAATATAAAATGAAGAGTCTTGTAGCTTAAAGCTTGAGCCAATATTATTCCTTTCTTGCATCCACGGGCATCTCCACATAAACCTTAAGCCATAGCTCTTCATGGACTAAACCTAAAATATCTAGGTAAAAGTATTAGTCCAAGAGGCAATGTATATTGTTATGAATTATCAAAATCACCAAGGGAGCATATGTGCTTTCACAAACACACCGCAAAAGAGTATTACATCAGACAGATCTCTATGAATATCATGAAGAACATGGTATTGAAGATCAAAGAGAGAGAAAAGCCATCTAGCTACTAGCTAAGGACCCGTAGGTCTGTGATAAACTACTCACACATCATCGGAGGGGCAATGGAGTTGATGTAGATGCCCTCCATGATCAATTCCCTCTCCGGAATATTACTGAAAAAGGCTCCCAGATTGGATCTCTCAGGAACAGAGGCTCCCGGTGGCGTAAAAGTATTTTCGTGGCTCTCTTTGGCGATACGGGAATATTTGGGAATTTATAGGCCAAGAATTAGGGTTTGGAGACCTGCAGGGGCCCCACAAACCAGGGGCGCGGCCACCCCCCAGGGCGCGCCCTGCACGCTTGTGGCCTTCCGGCAACTGCCTTGCCCCCTACTACAAGTGTGTTCCGTGTCTTCTGGTCCAAGAATTTTTTTTCCAGAGATTTTATTCCGTTTGGACTCCGTTTAACATTCCTTATATGTAATACTAAAAACATGGAAAAAACAGAAACTAGCACTTGGCTCTAGGTTAATAGGTTAGTCCCAAAAATAATATAAAACAACATATAAATGCATATAAAATATCTAAAACGGATAATATAATAGCATGTAACAATCAAAAATTATAGATACGTTGGAGACGTATCAAATAGTTGCATAGAATTGCATGATCAGCTTGTCATTCCATGGGGTCATCTCTTCGCCAACAAACTTTTCAATGTCCACTAGCCTGAAGTTTTCTTGGACATGGGGAAAGAAATTCTCATTTTCCTTGAAATATGCCCAGTCGACATACCTCATATCACTAACAGCAAGACTCTTGTCACACATGATAGTCTCATAAAAATCTTGTTGTTCCTTGGTGTGAAACCTTGGATCTACAACAGTTCTTCTCCTGACAGCATATGGATCATTAGCTGTCCACTTTCTTAGTCCGACATCCTTCCTCTTATTCATATCTTCTACTATTGGATGAGCAACATTGTGAATAGGCAGGGTTGGTCTAAGCTTCATAAGAATTGGCACATTGTCATCTTCTACCTCCTCTGTAGCATGGGCACTGGATGTAGGGCCTTTTCTCTTGACAGCTGCAGGTATGTCCTTGGTAGTCCTTCCGGGAGCTATAGCCTTCTTTGCTTTGGCAGGAGGCTTAGGAGCAGATTTCATAGCATCAGCCATCAGCTTCTTCTTCTTGGGAGGAACTGGGATCTCCTCACGAGCTTCTTTCTCAGCAGCTTCCGGGTCTTCATACATTGAAGTCTTTTTTCAACAAGATGAACAATTCTCTTCCCGGGCCTCTTCACGCCAGCCTTCTTGGCAGGTACATCATGGGTAAGTGTTGTGCTCTTCCTGGCATATTCAGGTGCTCTCAGATCAGCAGGGGTAGAAGTTACCTTCCTAACAGACTTCCTTGGAGGATCTGAAGTTACCTCTCGCATAAAGTTTGAGTCCTCTTCATCCGAACTTAGCTTCCTCCTTTGTCTGGTGGTTGCCTTAGGAAAACCATGGGAGCTAGGAGAACTTGGGTCAGAGGCAGACTTCTCTAGACTAGTGCCTCGGTCCATCTCTATGCTCTGCTCTCTGAAGTCATTTTGACTATCTTCTAAACCATACATATCTGACAGACACGCAGAAACTCAACATCAAACAACAAAACCTGTGAAGTAGATATAGGAAAGACAGAAAGGATGAGCATCACAAAATTCAGATGTTTTTGAAAATTTGAACAGAGAAATCCTTAGTTTTAAGTTCCTACAGAACACATATCGGTGGAACTGAGTTTGAACTTTCGGAGTCACCGAGACACATGAACTCCTTAACAGAAATTTGGTCATCATTTCGGTGGAACTAAAAATGACAACTCGGTCTCACCGAGTTCATTCTCAGTAACCCTAGGTCCAAAATCGGTAGCACCAAGTTTTGCAACTCTAAGGCACGGATACAAGATCTTCGGACAATTAACCCTAAAATTTTCCTAGTTCTCCAATCTATGGATTCATCTGGTGGATGGAGAGGATGCACACAGTGGCTTGTGGATAAATCTTTCTATTGCGTAGGAATTAGATGGAGTAACGCAGAGGGGATCCAAACCATACCCTAACTCGCCGGTGGTCTGGCTACGTCGGTGATGGCGGTGAGGAATCCGTTGGCGGTGGCGATTCCCAGCGATGGATACGCTCGGGGATTCAAGGGCGACGACCAGGGGTCCACAGGTAGCGTAGGGTTTAGGGACAAAATGGCTTTGAGCAAGTGAAATCAAAGGTTCGGTCTGCTGGAATATATACCCATTCGCTGTCGGTGTCACCGAGATTACGAAATCGGTGTCACCAAGTTCCTCTACTGTCAGTTGACAGGGAAACTCGATGGTACTGAGTTTGTGATTCTAGTGGTACCTAGATGGAAAACCTAGATCAACTCTGGAATTCAGTGTAACCAAGTTTGTAAAGTTGGTTTCACCGAGTTCATTCACACAAAGGCTTTGGAGGTCAGCCATTGACGATACGGAACTCCGAGTGCACCTTCACACGAAGGGATCGACAAGTGCTTGTCCAAGTTTTGTGATAAAGCGTGAATAGAACTTGAGATGAGATAGCATAGATAGCTAGAGAAGGGTCCTAGGCATTCTTGTCCATCCAATTGGCAAAAGATAAACCAAGAGCCAAATAACAACAATTGGATGTCCTCAAATGATCAAACACATGCAGACCAACATGCTCACACAATAAGAATGATAGAGAAAAACATGGAGAACATGCACAAACATCCTAGCAGCTGTCAAGCACTTGGGAGATGACAAAGTCATCTATATATGAATATATTGACATAGGATCCAAGTACGAGTACTTGATCATAGGTCATACTCATCGTTAAGCACAAGTGGGGTTACCACTTTTACAAAAGCATTAATGTGTTTATATCCTTAGGAGATGCTTATACTCAAGTCTTAGAGTAAAGCTCCCACTTGATATGATATCCCCACTAAGAGGGATCAACTAACCTTGGGTTTTGTTGTAGAAGACTTCAAGTAGGTGAAGTAGTGGTGGATGCTCAATGTTGATGAAGATCATCTTGAGTTGGGAGGAATCCTTGTTGTTTTCATACTATTCTCACCTACATGGGTTAGTCCCGAAGCACGAGGAACATATGCAAGAATATATATGGACATGGAGTGAAACACAAATGGGATGATGTCCAAAGATGCATTAATTATCTTGTTCCTTCCTTACCTTTGAGGAAATATGTGACTCCTTGAACTAATGCATATGGTTGAGGTTGATTGCAAATAGTTCTTGAAAAAATGTATAGGAGTGAATTTCATTAGCGGAGTCATCCCTCAAGGACTTCCCTAGTTCTTCCTTTTGGGGATCCACATCAAATTTATGGGAATCCTTGGCGTTGTGGTAGCACTTGTTGAGGTAGAGCTAGTAGTGTCCTTGGCAACCCACTTGACATTGGCTTGGGGTTCTTCGTCAAATAGGTCAATGTCATCTTGAAGCTTTCCCTTGACTTTGTGGTCTTGTGGTAGAAGGCCATCTTGTGAGCTTGTTCCTTTGGGAGGAGTGGGATCACACTTCTCCTCTTGGGGAACAAACTTAGGATTGGGATATGAAACTTCTTCCCAATCATCTCCGTTGACGTTGAAGTAGCCAACACCTTGTTTCTTCCGATGTCCTCCTTGCTTGCGCACAATTTCCTCGAGTTGTTTACTTCCGGCAAGGCTCTTTAAGACATCTTTCTCTATAATCCCTTTCAATAGATAATTTTCTTGCTCAAGTGTAACTTCGCAAAGACAATCGTTAGTGGAGTCAATATATCTACTAGCAACAACATTATTGGATTTAGCATTAGCATATTTGTTACTAGATGAAGAAACCTTCTTTCCTTTGTTACTAGTGTTCCTAGGTTTAACTTGTGGAATAAAGTTGGACAAGATTAATCGTTTGGCTAATAAGAAGAACTCTTCTTTTGAAGATCATCATTGGTCGCTTTTAAGAACTCATGCTTTTGCTCCAAGTTGAGCTTCTTGAAGCGTAGCTTCTCATGGGTTCTTGCAAGCTCTCTATGATCTTCTAGAGTAGTCTCATGAGCTCACTTAAGAGTTTTTAATTCTTGAGTTAGTCATTCCATTTCTTTCTTATCATCATCATTTGATTTCTCTTTACTAGCATGATAATTAGCAAGTTCATTTTCAATGCAATCACTAGTTTTATCAAGAAGCAAGTCATCTTCTCCTAACAAGTCATCCTCGCCACTATTAAAATCAAGATACTCGGGATGTGATGCATTGGGAACTTCTGCCATGAAGCAGTTTCCGACTCCCTCATTTGGTGAATCAAATAAGTCGTAGGAGTTGGTGGAAACAAGTGCAATCCCGGCAACACCTTCATCTTGACTATAGTCGGGGTTGGAGTGATAGCTTCTCTCGAAGTGGTGATCAGACTCGGAGCCAGACACCCATTCACCAACAAGAGCTTGATGTCTTCTTCTTGAACTGCCCTTCGTGTATTTGTCCTTCTTCTCCAATTCCTTGCCTCTCCATGAGTGTCTTCATTCATAGTGATCTTCTCTTCTCCTTCTCTCTCTACAAGGTGACTCATCTCTTGAGCTTCGTCTTTGAAGTGACTCTTCCCTTCTTTTGTAGGGAACCGGGCACTCATTTGAGTAGTGTCCGGGCTTCCCACAATTGTAGCAGTTTCGGCCACGACTGGATGAACGCTTCTCTTCATGTCTCGAGCTTAAGCTTCTCTCTTTGCCTCTACTCTTATAGAACTTGTTGAATTTTTTGACCATGAGGCTTATCTCTTCATTAGTGACAAGATTGTCCTTTGAAGTAGAGGGAGCATCACATGAAGCTATATAAGCACCACTTTGTCCTTGAATGACATCTCATGAGCAACAATCCTAGCAATGACTTCAGTTGGCTTGAGATCTTTGTAACTTGGCATCATTTGGATCAATGTGCACACTGTGTCATACTTGCCATCGAGAGCTCTAAGTATCTTCTTGATGATAAATTTCTCGATCATCTCTTCGCTTCCTAAGCTGGCAATCTCATTGGTGATGATAGCTATCCTAGAGTACATTTCAGCGACACCTTCACCATCCTTCATCTTGAACTTGTCAAGCTGACTTTGAAGCATCCAACTTAGATTATCTGACAGAATTAGTACCTTCGTACATACCGACCAAAGTATCCCAAACTTCTTTTGCATTCGCAAGACGACTAATTTTGTTGAATTATTAGGGGCATAGGCAGTGGAAGTCATCTCGCGGGCTTGAGCATTAAGTTGCAACATCTTCAGTTCATCAGTTGTCGCATCACGATATGGCTCATGCCCTTCTCCAAAGAGGTTACTGCTACCTCTTGAGCTTGCGTTGGTTTTCCCTTGAAGAGGAAAGGGTTATGCAGTGAAGTAGATAAGTATTTCCCTCAGTTAGTTGAGAACCAAGGTATCAATCCAGTAGGAGGAACAAGCAAGGCTCCAATAGTAGTACCTACACAAATAACCAAACACTTGCACCCAAGGCTACAAAGGGGTTGTCAATCCCTTCACACTTATATGCAAGGATGAGATCTAACAGAGATAGGTATAAAATACTGCGGAAACAAAAGTAAATAAATTGCAGGAATATATTTTTTGTATTTTTGGTTTATTGATCTGCAAATATAATATGGCAAATAGACCTGGGGCCATAGGTTTCACTAGAGGCTTCTCTCATAAAGGAAAATAATACGGTGGGTGAATAAATTACTGTCGAGCAATTGAGAGAAAGGTGAATAATTATGAAGATATCCAAGGCAATTATTATGCATATAGGCATCACGTCCGTGTCAAGTAGACCGAAACGATTCTGCATCTACTACTATTACTCCACACATCGACCGACTCGTGCCTGCATCTATAGTATTAAGTTCATGAAGAATAGAGTAATGCATTAAGTAAGATGACATGATGTAGAGGGATAAACTCAAGCAGTATGATGAAAACCCCATCTTTTTATCCTCGATGGCAACAATACAATACGTGCCTCGCTACCCCTACTATGTCACTGGGTGAGGACACCGCAAGATTGAACCCAATACTAAGCACTTCTCCCATTGCAAGAATTACCAATCTAGTTGGCCAACAAAACAAACAATTCGAAGAGACTTGCAAATATATAAATCATGCATATAAGAATTAAGAAGAGACTCAAATAATATTCATAGATGTAGCGACCAGACTCAAAACGAGTCAAGCCTCTGTGTTTCTGTGCCATCCCTGGATCAGTATGCTGGCACACACAGTACATCAATGTATATATCAAAGTGCAATCACATGTAAATAGCGTAAAACTGATATATATACCTTAAATATCTCAGCGGAAGCGGTCAAGGGAGTGGAGTCCCAATAAACACCAACGGCAAGTTGAGTGTAGACCGTAACCCTGAATCGTACTCTTACTCGTCAAAGAAAAATATCTGCAACATAAGACGTTGCAGCCGTGTAGGTCAGCATATTGAATATGCCGGCAAGTCACATAAGAGAGGGGTAAAATGTCATCTATACTATATGCATATATGGCAGGTGGGGTTGTAAGTTTTAGCGTAAAGCAAATTTTTCTCCTACAACAAGAGAGGGCTAAAAGCAAAATGTTACTACATTGTTGGTTGTTAACGAGAAGGTTCCGCCAACCAGTTCTCGTACCCGAGTTGTCAATAATTACCCTCATCACATATATTTAATGGTGTTGAGAAATCCAGATAACTTCACTTCCTTTGGCTCAAGTTGTCCATGACCGTGGACACGGCTAATCGATTAGGTTTGAGTACTCTGCAGAATTTTGCACACGTTCCCCACAAGATTTGATCGCCTCCGTGTATGTCCTCGCACTTCAGGGTGTTTGAAGACCGGATGATCAAAACATGGTCTTTCAACGGGTCCCTCTGAATCCCTGTCGGTGCCCATACATTCCTACCGTTCTTCTACATCTGCTAGCACCGCCTGTCCAGAGTCGCCGCGTTGTCCAACCAAGCCAGAGCCCATAATGACTTGTGGCTGTGCAGGTAAGCCTTGGGTCTTGAAAATATCCGTCCGTCTCTTTGAGCGTGGGTGAAGGTTTCCGTAGGATGTCATGGCCTCTCCAGCATCCCGGGTCATCCACTCGGTTCCCCAGGGAGCCGATCAACCGTCCTTCACCCAGAGTTGCATTGCGTCCGAGGTCTTGAAAATCTTGTCTTAACCGGTCTTGATTATTTAATCAACCTTGCATCACTCGTGTTATGCACTCAACCAAAATCCCGTCTACTCAAGCATAGCAATATGAAATTTGTCGTCCCGGGCCAAGTATCGGGGTTGTTGTGTGCCTACCACATGATACTACAATCTATACTAAAATTTCCAAGTACCTAAGCAGCATGCAATTGGGCATAGGATGGTAGAACTACAATGCATAAAACATAGGTGATAGTATGATCAAAGTGACTTGCATGATGATGTTGATGAAGAAGAATTTCTCGAGAAATAACTTGATAGACTACTCATCACTCTCCGATGAAATCTATATAACAAACGTATCATTCACATAAGCACTAATACTAGCAATCATTCTAACAATCAAAACAAAAGAGAGAGCGAATAGGAATCCGAAAGAAACTTCAAATAAGACTAGGGAGTCTTCTACTACGTCAAACACTAAATAGTTTTTGTCTAACAGAAAATAATACAAGGAACTAAGATATAAATCTAACTAAGATAAAATAGAGTATTTTTCACAAAACTATTTGAAAGTACTTCCAAACGGGATTTGAAACAGTGGGGAAACCAATTGCAAGTTACTAAGGAACTAGAATTGATTTCATGAAAACAAATAAAAATAAAATAAAAACTTGTTGCAAAACTACTGTTTAACTAACATAAACAAAACAATAATCTTTCTGAAATAATAAAGAAAATATTTTAAAAACAAATATAGAAAAGGAATTAACCGTAATCCTAAAAGAGGTGAAACATAAATTGTTTCACAAGAAACAGTGAGCTAAAATAATCAAACAAATCTGACATTTTTACCACTGATAAATAAGATCACTAGTGATCAGTAGCAAAAGGAATCAAATTAAAACCTATTTTTAAACTCCTGCAATAGGCAAAACAAGGTTTAAACTAAATCTGATCTAATTCAAATTTTAAAATTTCAAACACAGACAAATTATATGTTTTTAAAAACTACAGAAAATTTGTGATTTACTGGAAAAAGAATTAACATCATTGGACTTCGGGATCAAAAGCTATGGGCTAAACAAGATTGGAACTTTTCTGTTTTTGGAATTAAACAGAAAAAATAGAATAAAAGCTAACTAACTACGTGGCAGTCCCTGATTGGCTGCGGGGCTGTGCGCTGCGTAGGCTAACCAGCGAATGGCCGAAGCTTAACGAGAATTCTCTGGCTAATAAGTTAAGTGAATAAAAACCGGTGGTCTTTGTTTAAAAACCGAAAGGGTAAGTACCTTCTAATCTACACCGTGGGATCTAGATCTAATGGTAATACAAAAAAAGAAAAAAGAAAAACAAGAGGAGGAGTCTTACCGTGGTTGGGAGTAGCTCCCGTGCTGGCAATGGTGGCCGATGGTGGCTGGGGTCGGGGTGGAGCTCCGGTGGGGTGGGGTCGCCGGTGGGGGGGTGCGGTGCCGGTGGAGGAGGGGTGGGGCGGCGAGGCGGAGGCAGGGTGGCGAGGTGGAGGGGCCTGCAGGTGGGGGGGCCGACGGGAGGAGTTCTTCCTGGTCGTGGCGATGTGGGGGAGCAGGGGGGTGGCCGACGGGGTGGGGTGGTGGAGGAGGGGGGCGAAGGGGTGGGGAGGCGCGGCAAGGGTGGGATGGGGTGCAGCGAGGTAGGGGAGGGGGTGCAGAGGCGATGTGGAGGAGCACGGCGAGTCTCTGGTGACCGACTCCGGCGATGGTGCAGGGGGAGGAGGAGGTGGGGAGAGGCGGCGGTTTCAACGGGAATGGAACGAGGAGGACCGAGGCCTTCTTATAGGGGCGACGGGAGGTGCTGGGAGGGAAAGAGCTTCGCGAATCCCGGAGGTGAAGATCTCCCTGTCCATGGCTAAGGAAAGCTCCTGTGACGTGGGGAAGAAACAGAGGAGGAAGAAGATCCTCTGTTGGGCCAAAATAGGAAAACTCTTGATGGGCCACTAGGTGTTTCCAAATAAAAGTGATTCCTTTCCTATTTTTAAAACTAGGAAACTAAAACGATAAAAGGGAATTCAAATCAATTCGGAATAAAGAGTTTCTATATACTAAAATTATCAAAAAAATGAAATATAAATGATGGGCATTTTTCCACGGCAAAAATAAAAACTTCAGAAAAAATTATTTTCACAAAATTGCCTAAAAGATTTATTTTATTTTGCAAATAATTTTCAAATGACCCTCTAAGTTTTAGGGTTCAAATAACTTTCAAAATGCCCGTGGGTTTGAGGGTCATGTTCCTCCTCTCTTTTTTTCTGTTTGACAGAATGTATTTCCCGGCATTTCTTGCACGAAGAAAACGAATAGAAATGCAAAAGAATTCAAATGCAAATATCTCCGTTCAAATTATTTATAGTTGAAGAAGTCATGTCATCTTCTCTCTTTGCTTTTAAATGATTGAATTTGAATTCACCGGAGAAGGGGAAAGTCATTTTATTCTCTCTCATTCAAAAGTTTTTGAAAAGTTTCAAATTTCACTCAAGTTTCAATCACTCAAGCAAACAAACAATCAATCTAATAATTTATTAACATTCCAAAATTTGGGATGTTACAATAGATAATCTGAACATAACTCACAATTCATCGGATCTCGACAAACACACCACAAAAGAGTATTACATCAGATACATCTCCATGAAGATCATGAAGAACATGGTATTGAAGATCAAAGAGAGAGAAGAAGCCATCTAGCTACTAGCTATGGACCCGTAGGTCTATGGTGAACTACTCACACATCATTGGAGGGGTAATGGAGTTGATGTAGATGCCCTTTGTGATGAATTCCCTCTCCGGCAGATTACCGGAAAAGGCTCCCAGATTAGATCTCTCGGGAACAAAGGCTCTCAGCGGAGTAAAAGTATTATTGTGCCTCTTTTTGGCGATACGGGGATATTTGGGAATTTATAGGCCAAAGAATGGGGTTAGGAGACCTGCAGGGGGCCCACAAGCCAGGGGACGCGGCCACTCCCCAAGGTGCACCCTGCAGGCTTGTGGCCTCCAAGCAGTTGCCCTGCCCCCTACTCCAAGTCTGCTACATGTCTTCTGGTCCAAGAAAAATATTTCCAGAAATTTTATTCCGTTTGGACTCCGTATAATATTCCTTATCTGCAATACTCAAAAACGTGGAAAAACATAAACTAGCACTAGGCTCTAGATTAATAGGTTAGTCCCAAAAATAATATAAAACAACATATAAATGCATATAAAACATCCAAACCAGATAATATAATAGCATGGAACAATCAAAAATTATAGATACGTTGGCGACGTACCAAGCATCCCCAAGCTTAATTCCTGCTCGTCCTCGAGTAGGTAAATGATAAAAACAGAATTTTTGATGTGGAATACTACCTACCACATTTATCCATGTAATATTCTCTATTGTGGCATGAATATTCAGATCCATAAGACTCAAAACAAAAGTCTAATATTGACATAAAAACAATAATACTTCAAGCATACTAATAAGGTAATTGCTTCCTTTCGAAATATCATGGTCTTAGAAAGTTATCCCCACAAAATCATATGGTGTGGCTATGCTCCAGCTTCACCACACATAAGTATCTAAATTATGCACAGCCCCTAGGAAAATCAAGCAATTATTTCACACTTTTTATGTTCTCATACCTTCTCAACTCTCACACAATACATGAGCATGAGCCATGGATATAGCACTATAGGTGGAATAGAGTGGGGTGGAGGTTGCAATAGAAAGAGGAGAAGATAGTCTCACATCAATTAGGCATATCAATGGGCTATGGAGATGCCCATCAATAGATATTAATGTGAGTGACTAGGGATTGCCATGCAACAAATGCACTAGAGCTATAAGTGTATGAAAGCTCAAAAAGAAAACTAAGTGGTTGTGCAATAGATGTAATTCCACTAGTTATATGAAAGTGACAAAATAGGAGACTCTCTATGAAGAACATGGTGCTACTTTGAAGCACAAGCGTGGAAAAAGATAGTAGCATTGTCCCTTCTCTCTTTCTCTCATATAATTTTTTTTTCTTTTTTTCTTTTTTCTCTCTTTTTTTTGGTGGGCTTCTTTGGCCTCTTTTTATATGGGCTTCGCTGGCCTCTTTTATTTTTTTTGTAAAGTCCGGAGACTCATCCCAACTTGTGAGGGAATCACAGCTTCCATCATCCTTTTCTCACACGGGATATTGCTCTAATAATGCAAATCATCACACTTTTTTTACTTACAACTCAAAAGATTACAAATCGATAGCTGGAACAAAGTATGACTCTATAAGAAATATGGAAGTGATGGTGCGTGTTACAAAAATAGGTCGGTGGTGTTGCATGGCAATATATCTCGGAATGGCTATGAAAATTCCATAATAGGTAGGTATGGTGGCTATTTTGAGGAAAATATATGGTGGCTGTTTTGAGGAAGGTGGGTTTAATGTACCGACGAAAGTTGTGCGGTACTAGAGAGGCTAGCAAAGGTGGAAGGATGAGAGTGCGTATAATCCATTAACTCAACATTAGTCATAAAGAACTCACATACTTATTGCAAAATTCTATTATTTATTTAAGCAAAGTATTATACGCATGCTCCTAGGGGAAGGGTTGGTAGGAGTTAACCATCGCACGATCCCGAGCTCCACACAAAGGTTGACAATCATTAAACAAGTCATGCTCCGACGTCATCACATAATGGTTCACCATACATGCATGCTACGGGAATCACAAGCTGTAACACAAGTATTTTTTTTCTAATTCACAATTACTTACTAGAATGACTCTCATATTACCATCTTCACATCTCAAAACTATATGCAAGGAATCAAACTTCTCATCATATTCAATGCACTTAATATGAAAGTTTTTATTATATCCCTCTTGGATGCCTATTATATTAGGACTAAATACATAAACTAAATCAATTACCATGCTGTTTAAAGAATTCTAAAAATAATATAAGTGAGGTACGAGAGTTTAATAATTTCTATAAAACACAACACCGCCATTCTTTAAAAGATATAAGTGAAGTACTAGAGCAACATTGCCTAGCTCAAAAGATATAAGTGAAGCATAAAGAGTATTATAATAAATTCATGATTTAGTCTCTCTCTCTCTCGAAAGATGTGTGCAACAAGGATGATTGTGTCAAACTAAAAATTAAAGACTCATATCATACAAGACGCTCCAAGCAAAACACATATCATGTGGTGAATAAAAATATAACCTCAAGTAAATTTACCGATGGATTGAAGACGAAAGAGGGGATGCCTTCGGTCCTTGAATTTAACTCGGGGTGCCTTGGGCATCCCCAAGCCTAGGCTCTTGCCACTCCTTATTCCATAGTCCATCAAATCTTTACCTAAAACTTGAAAACTTCACTACAAAAAACTCAACAGAAAACTCATGAGATTTGTTAGTATAAGAAAAATAAATCACCACTTTAGTTAATGTTGTGAACTCATTCTTTATTTATAGTTATGTAACATTTACTGTATTCCAACTTCTCCATGATTCATACCCCCCGATACAACCCATAGATTCATCAAAATAAGCAAACAACACAAAGAAAACAGAATCTGCCAAAAACAGAACAGTCTGCACAAATCTGTTTACTTCGAATACTTCTGTAACTCCAACAATTCTGAAAAATTAGTAAAATCTGGAAAATTTGTAAACTAATTGTTTGTAAAGAATTGATATCAAAATCACATTACAGTGAATTTATTAAATTCCTGGACTGAGAGCAAAAGTTTCTGTTTTTCAGCAAAATCAACTTGAAACACCATAGACCATCCCAAAGGTCTTACTTGGCTCAAACACTAATTAAAAAGAGAAAACACAATTATTACAGATGTAATATTGTGTGCATGACTCAAAAACAGAAACAAAAAACAAAAGCAAAACAAATAAAATTGGGTTGCCTCCCAACAAGCGCTATTGTATAACGCCCCTAGCTAGGCATAATGCAACAAATCTAGGTATTGTCATCCTTGGTATGCAATACATAGGTAGCTCTCATAATAGATTCATAAGTTAATATTATTTTATTTCTAGGAAAGTGCTCCATGCCTTTCCTTAATGGAAATTGTAATCTAATATTACCTTCTTTCATGTCAATAATTGCACCAATCGTTCTAAGGAAGGGTCTACCAAGAATAATAGGACATGTAGGATTGCATTCTATATCAAGAACACTGAAATCTACGGGCACATAATTCCTATTTGCAACAATAAGAACATCATTAATCCTTCTCGCAGGTTTCTTAATTGTAGAATCCGCTAGATATAAATTTAAGGAACAATCACCAAATTTACGGAATTCTAACACATCACATAAAGTTTTTGGAATCGTGGAAATGCTAGCACCCAGATCACACAAAGCATGGCACTCATAATCTTTAATTTTAATCTTAATAGTAGTTTCCCACTCATCATAAAGCTTTCTACGTATAGAAACTTCCAACTCAAGTTTTTCTTCAAAAGATTTCATCATGGCATCCACAATATGTTTAGTAAAGGCTTTATTTTGACTATAAGCATGCGGAGAATTCAACATGGATTGCAACAAGGAAACACAATCAATTAAATAGCAACTATAATAATTAAAGTCCTTGTAATCTGAAAGAGTGGGCTCATTGCTATTTAAAGTTTTGACCTCTTCCATCCCACTTTTATCAATCTTATCACTAACATATATGAACTCCGAATCATTGGGACGCCTCTTAACTAAGGTTGACTCATCTCCAGTCCCATATTTTTCAAGATTTATGCTAGAAAACAAAGATTCAATAGGTGTCACACCAATCACTTTTAGATCTTCATCAATATTATCACGAGAAAACACTTTTTCAAGCCATTCACGCTTAGCACGTATTCTAGCAGTTCTTTCCTTACACTCATCAATAGAAATTCTCGTAGCTTTTAAAGACGCATTATATCATGCTTGGGTGGAATATATCTAATTTTCAAAGAATCAATCTCAAGAGAAATTCTATCAACGTTCCTAGCCAAATCATCAATCTTGAGCAATTTTTCTTCAATCATAGCATTGAGACATTTTTGAGAGCTGATGAATTCTTTAATATTATTCTCACGATCAGAGGGCATCTTATTATGATTTCCATAAGAATTTTTGTAGGAATTACCATAATTATTAGAGGAATTACTAGGAAACAACCTAGGATTGAAATTACCTCTATACTCGTTATTACCAAAATTGTTCCTACCAACAAAATTCACATCCATAGATTCATTATTATTTCCAATGAAAGAAGACAAAGGCATCATTGGAATCAATAGGAGCACTCTTACTAGCATATAATTTCAGTAATTCATCCATCTTTCCACTCAAAGTATTTATTTCTTCGATAGCATGCACCTTTTTATTAGTAGGAGATCTTTCGGTATGCCATTGAGACTAATTTGCCATAATATTATCTAGGATATTAGTAGCTTCTCCTAATGTGATTTCCATAATGGTGCCACCTCCGGCGGAATCTAAAATATTTCTAGAAGGAAAATTCAATCCTGCATAAAAAATTGTATAATCATCCATAAACTCAAACCATGCGCGGGGCAATTCCTAATCATTAGTTTCATCCTCTCCCAAGATTGGGAAACATGCTCATGATCAAGTTGCTTAAAATTCATTATATCGTTCCTAAGGGAGATAATCTTAGCGGGCCGAAAGTACTTGGAAATAAAAGCATATTTACACTTATCCCATGAATCAATACTATTTTTAGGTAAAGATGAAAACCAAGTTTTGGCACGATCTCATAGTGAGAAAGGAAATAGCTTTAATTTAACAATTCCCTTATCCACGTACTTCTTCTTTTGCATATCACACTGAAAGTGCGTTATATCGACTAGAGGGGGGTGAATAGGAGATTTTTAGAATTTCATCACTGAGGAAATTCCTTTTGAGGAAATTCCTCACTTATGACTAACTTACAGCGGAAACAGTTAAGGATCAGTTGTGCAATCGTTCACAATAGCAGTATTACAGTGTGAAGATTATGAAAACAGATTGCACAGCAAGCAGGCACGCAGAATACAGATGATGATTTACTCAAGTGAAGAATTTGAGGTTGAGGAAATTCAGAGAAAGTCTTCAGCAAATTCTTCAAACAGTCACAGAGAAAGTCATCAACACATAATAAGAATGTAAAGAGTTGAGGAATTAGAACCCGATTCTTGGTGAAGACTGTTGTTGATGACCCAGTTCCAACTGCTGTGACAGTTGTACATCTGGTTTGGAGCGGCTTAGTATTTAAACCAAAGGACACCCAGTCCCGGGACACACAGTCCCTACCGTATTCTCCTTGAGCTAAGGACACACAGTCCTCGCCCAACACTCGTGGTAAGTCTTCAGGGCAGACTTCCAAACCCTCACAAACTCGGTCACCCGGCGATCCACAATTGACTGCTGGATTGCTCTAGACCATGACGCCTAACCGTCTGGAGGATGCACAGTCCTCAAAGGTAAAAGGCTTCAGTCCCACACATGAACAACTTCTTCAGTGATGCTCAATCACTAGGTTTGGTTTGTGGTTTCGGTGGGTGGTGTATTTCCTCACTGATGATTTACTCTCGAAAGCTCTGAGGAATTGGGTTGCTCTTATGACAAGTGTCAGTTTCTAACGGAGCAGCCAACCAGCTAGTGGTTGTGGGGGCGGCTATTTATAGCCTGGGAGCATCCCGACATGATTTGACATTAATGCCCTTAAATAATATGACCGTGGAGTGGATAAGATCAGTGACTTGGCGTGGCTTATCGAAACGGTCGGGACTCTCAACTGTGAGAGTCCTCATGTCACTCATATTCCTCACTTGAGGCTTTTGGTAGGATTTGGCTTGGGTTGAGCATCATGAGGAAATCCATTCCATAGTGTTACTTTGACCCCCTTTAACAGTACGGTGTTCCTATTCATTAAATGCGAAGAAAGTGAAACAGAAAACGTAAATATTCACGCTTCAATTTCTTCAGAACGATTTTCTTCAGGAACCACCGATCTTCTCAATATCAATATCTTCATGAGGAATATCAGTTTCATCGCAAATTCTTCGCGATTCATTTCTTCAGCTTGAGACTAATTTCTTCAACTGAAGACATATATTTTTAGGGGTCGATATTCTTCAAATATCTCAAACTCCTCAATGACTTATAGATCCTGTGTACACTTAAAAACACATTAGATACTGAACCTATAAGTCTTCAAACCACCAAAATCACTAAGGGGCACTAGATGCACTTACAATCTCCCCCTTTTTGGTGGTTGATGACAATTAGGTTAAGTCTTCAACAGGGATCAAAAATATGAAGTGTAAATACTCATTTGAGGAATTTGAAAACAAGATTCACAGAGACTCCCCCTGAAGATGTGCATACCTTGAGGATTTTGCTTTTATAGCATATGCACATTGATGATTTATATCATGGAGATCTCCCCCTGAATCTTGTAAATCATGCATACATATAACATATCATATGAAGAAAATGAGGATGCACGATGGCAAATGGTATCTGACGAATTTCAGCATGCGTGCATTAAAACTTGAGGAATAAGCATGCGAAGAAAAACGTTCAAAAGCTTCAGAGTACCATCGGGCTTAAGTTACAACTCATTACATAAAAACTTCAGAAGAGCCAAGAGTTTGTAACTTAAATATAGTTCATAAGCCCCAAGAATAAATCTCGTTTGAAGACTAACTCTCAAGTTTCTCCCCCTTTGTCATCAAGTGACTAAAAGGGACAAACTGAGGACTAACGCCCGTGAAGACTTCATTTCTTTGCGGTTGATGAAGATCCTTGGCGCTTCTTGGGGGTAGTCTTCTTTCTTGGTCCTGTTGCAGTGTCGAGTTGTTCCTCATCAGATTCGGCGGTGCGGAATGACGAGAAGGAGTTGTCTTCAAGATCTGGCACAGGAATGGGCCTGAACTTCTTCTTGGGAGGCCACGACCAGTCAAAGTCCTGCTCAAAGTTCAATTCTTCAAGCTCAGTCTGGGTCTTCAAATGAGCAAGGGTAGCCCAGGTGCAATCAAAAACCTCATGCAGATAGTGATGATTAAGCTTCACACTGTTCTGTGTCTCAGTGAGGGTTTTCACAATGGCACCAAACTGGCATTTGACCCATTTGTGGTTGTGATCCACCTTCTGATGAAGACTGAGAAGAAGCTCTCTGGTGGTTAGCACGCGAGGAGGAACTGGGCTTGGTGGACGAGTCTCAGTATCGTCCCATGAGGAATATTCATCTGGCTCTTTAAATTGACCATCAAGAGGCCTGCTTCCTTCATCAATTACAGACTTTCCTTTTCCCTCAATAGGCTCGAAAGTCTTCTTGTTGACTCGGATAGGAGGTATATAACCAACATGGTTCTGGAAATCTGCGTGGAAGTTGATGCCTGTCCTTGTCCTGAGGAATCTCATGATCCATGGTGCATAAATTTTGTGATCATATGGGCACATTGCATTGTCAGCCAAAGTCCTCAAGAAGAAATCATGGATATTCATGGGGATACCGTGAATGATGTTGAAGAGGATATTCTTCATGAGGCCGACGGCATCTTCGTCATCATCATGGCCTTTGATTGGCGCTAGCATACTGCAGAGAATGCGGTAGACAGACCGTGGTGTGTACTTTAGCTCATGGACGAGGAATGTGGTTCTTGAGGGTTTTCCTGCAGCCAAAGGCTTCATGAGAACTTCCATCATTCCATTTGGCAGCTCACGCTCACCATAAAGCTTCACTGCCCCTTCTGAAGGAATTGCTACGGGCAGTTCTCTGAGGAGTTCAGACGCTGGAGCCTTGTAGTGAGTATTTTGGGTCATCCAGTCGAACACCCAAGTGTTGATGTCATCAGCATTGCCCGAGATGTGCAGAGTTGAATAGAACTGAAGAATTAGCTCACTATTCCAATCTGATATGTCGGAGCACATAGGGAGCAAACCTGCATCATGTAGTACACTGAGGACTGGTTCCATGCAGGGAATTTCTTCAAGTTCAGCATGAGGAATGTGCCTGTGCTGGAATATCTTGTTGCGGCCACAGAGCACAGAAGCATAGTAGTTCATCTGCGTCCTTGTCCAAAACTTCAGATGCCGCATTTGAGGCTTGTCATAAGGATTCTCTCCGATGAAATACATGCGTTCCTCAAAGAAATTTTCTTTCTGAAACTTTGGCCTCTTCGAGAATGGCAGGCGCTGAACTGGATTGAGATTGTGCTGAGGAATGGGAGGGGAAACAACCATGGCAGATTCTGGGTTGAGGACAATGAACTCATTGTCAGGGGCGGGAACATGTTCTTCAGCAGTTTCCTCAGGGTGAGGAATTTCTTGCTCTGGCCGAGCATCAGGCTGAGGAATTTCTTCTTCCTTCTCAGCTTGAGGAGTTTGGTCAGCCTGCTCAGTGGGAGGAGCCTGCTCAGACTGGACATTTTCTTCAGCTTCATTTTCATCAGCTGACTTTGTGGCAGAAGCAGATTCATCAGCTGCTTCGGCTGAGGCTTCAGTAGTCTCTTTCTGAGGAATATGAGGTTGAGGACTGTCATCAATTTGTATTTCCTCATCAGTATGCTCCTCAGAGGCAGCATCCTTCATTTCCTCATCTGCCCTCGTAGTGTGGTCACCAACGACGACCATTTCAAATGAGGGTGCAAAATTAAGAGGCACCGGGTCCAGTGGGGCAGATTCTTCAGTTTCCTTGAGGCGTTTTTCCTCAATCTTTTCTTCTGCCGAGGAAGCTTTTCTCTTCTTCGCTTCCTTCTCAGCAGCCCTTGTCTTTTTCGCGTCTGATGCAGACGGGATTAACTTCTTCACCTTTGAAGTTTTTGGTGAAGGTGTTTTCTTAACAGATTCTTCAGCTGGCAGTGAGGAACCAGCTGGAACATAGTCATCAGCCTGCTTTGGTGAAGCAGCTGGATCAGTAGCAGTTTCATCAGGGTTTGCAGTTTCATCAGGAGCGGTCTCAGTGATGGTTTCTTCAATGGCCGGCTCATCAGCACGGCGCTCTTGGTGTTGTTCCTCAGCTTGAGGAATTTCCTCCTCAACAGGAGATGCATCTTTTGGCTGTTCAACCAGGGGCTGAGGAGTTGGTGCTGGTGGGGGTTGACGTCTGTTGTAGTCATCAACAGCACTAGTGGCTAGCTTGATGAAATTGCTTTTGATGCTTGTGCGATCTGACAGTTTCTCACACTTGTCAGTCAAAACTTGCAGCTCTGCCTGGGTGGACACCAATGCTTCAGGTGTCAGCTTGAGAACATTTTGCCTGAGGAATTTCTCCTTTCTGGTCTTTGCAATCTTTGCCTGCTTGGCCTTCTGTTCCTTCCACTTGGCTTCGTTTATGAAAGTAGCCACCATGTGGCTAACACCAGGAGGAAGTTTCAAATCATCAATGGGTGTGTTTGGGTCTTCATACCACACATTGATGAAATCGAGGAGGACCTTGGGGTCCATCGCCAGAGGAATAGCACTGCCTGATGCTTGTGCTACCCTTTCTGGCAGGAGAGCGATGAGGCGAAGAAGATGATACCGAGGGGATTAAGGACATATTTATAGCCCGAAAGTTACTGTTTGGCGCGAAAGTTTCGGACCGAATAGCCCTTGCCTCTACGTCTCCGCAGGACACGTGTAGCTCCCGTACGATGCGGTGGAGATAGTGGAGATCGTGGCTATCCAATCGTGGTAAGTGGGGGTTCAGTTACTGTTCCTTTGAAGAAAACAATTTTTCGAAGATTTGAGGATTTTCGATACAAAATCATCAGCTGACAAGGATGCAGTTAGGATTTTGAACAAAGTTTCAAGTAGAACACATATGAAGAATTGAATAGACTGGATAAGTATAGCATAGAGGGGAAAATAGGGTCCGATCACATTCACTTAGCAGAAACATCAACTTGAAGAAATAGCAATAAGTGAATGTTGTTGAGGACTAGAAATCACAGTCTACCTAGGCAAATGAAAGTCATCAAGTGTTTTTGAAGATTTTGCAATAGATCATCACAATGAAGAACAACTGTTTTGAAGAAAAATGCATTGTGAGGAATTTGATCATTTGAAGAAAATCAACTTGAGGAATTTCACATTGGGCGGTGGCGTTGCCCACCATATAAGAATGTTGATTTCAGACGCCGCGTACAATTGTCGTAGGGCCCTGAGAATCAATTTCTTCGTTAATTTCTTCACATTCAGAGTGACTTTCTTCATTGGTTGAAGAAAATCGTTTCATCATGTGTTGCACATCTAAGTCATCAACTTTGCATAAGTGTTAGGATGTGTGCATGTTTTTACAAAACATTTGAAGACTCTAAGATATTTAGCTCACACCGCAACTTGCAAAACCTTTTCTCATCCAAGGGCTTAGTGAAGATATCAGCTAGTTGATCATCAGTCTTCACATGGTCGATGAGGATATTGCCCTTGAGGACATGGTCCCGAAGAAAATGATGACAAATCTGGATGTGCTTGGTCTTCGAGTGCTGTACTGGGTTGTAGGCAATCTTGATAGCACTCTCATTGTCACAGTAGAGAGGCACATTCTTCATGTTGATGCCGTAGTCCTTGAGGGTTTGCTTCATCCATAGTAATTGAGCACAGCAAGAACCAGCAGCAATGTACTCAGCTTCAGTAGTGGAGAGTGATACGCAGTTCTGCTTCTTTGAGGACCAGCAAACCAATGATCTTCCGAGGAAATGGCATGTGCCAGATGTTGACTTGCGATCCACACGGTCACCAGCATAGTCTGAATCAGAATACCCTACCAGATGAAGATTGGAGCCCTTGGGATACCATAATCCTAGTGTTGGTGTGTGAGCTAAGTATCGAAGAATATGTTTCACAGCCTTATGGTGTGATTCCTTCGGTTTTGCTTGAAAACGTGCACACATGCAAACACTAAGCATTATGTCTGGCCTAGATGCACATAGATACAATAAAGAACCAATCATAGAACGGTATACCTGTTGATCGAAGTCTTTACCAATTTCATCAGTGCCGAGGTGACCGTTGGTAGGCATTGGAGTCTTGGCACCTTTGCATTCATGCATATCGAATTTCCTCAGAACATCCTTGAGGTATTTCTCCTGTGATATGAAGATTCCATTGCTTTGTTGATGAATTTGAAGACCTAAGAAGAATTTCAGCTCCCCCATCATAGACATCTGATATTCTTCACTCATCATATAGGCAAATTCATCACTGTATCTTTTGTCAGTACAGCCAAATATGATATCATCAACATATATTTGACATACAAACAGTTCATTATCATAAGATTTTGTGAAAAGAGTTGGATCGAGTGAACCAGGTTTGAAGCCTTTCTTCATGAGGAATTCCTTCAATGTATCATACCATGCCCGAGGGGCTTGCTTGAGGCCATACAGAGCCTTTTTGAGTCTGAAGACTTTGTCTGGATTCTTTGGATCCTCAAAACCTGGGGGCTGAGCAACATATACTTCTTCCTCAAGCTTACCATTGAGGAATGCACTTTTCACATCCATTTGATATAAGATGATGTTATGATGATTAGCATAAGCAAGTAGGATTCGAATAGCTTCAAGTCTAGCGACAGGTGCAAAAGTTTCATCGAAATCTATTCCTTCAACCTGGGTGTAGCCTTGGGCTACAAGTCGTGCCTTGTTCCTCACCACTTGACTGTCCTCATCTTGCTTGTTTCAAAAAATCCACTTGGTGCCGATGATGTTATGCTTGCGAGGATCTGGTCGTTTGACGAGCTCCCATACATAATTCAGCTTGAATTGAAGAAGTTCGTCTTGCATGGCTTGGATCCACTCCGGTTCCAGAAAAGCCTCAGCTACTTTTGAGGGTTCTGTGATAGATACAAAAGAAAAATGCCCACAAAAGTTAACTAAGTGTGAAGCTTTTGAGCGAGTGAGAGGACCTGGCGCGTTGATGTCGTTGAGGATTTTGTCAAGTTCTACTTCATTTGCAATCCTCGGATGAGCTGGTTGAGGATTTTGTCTGGGCTGAGGAAGTGGTGCTGTTGCAATTTCCTCAGGAGCATCTTCTTGGTTTTCATCAGCGATGGGGATTGTTTCTTCACCAATTTCCTCAGTGGGGACAATGTCTTCAATAGGCTTAAGCTTTATTGCTTCCTCAGGAGACAGCTTATGTGGATCAGAAGGCAATTGCTCTCTTTGCGAGCCATTAGTTTCATCGAACCGCACATCTACAGTCTCAACAACTTTGTTGTGATAGTTGTTGAAGACTCTATAGGTGTGCGAGTCCTTTCCATAACCGAGCATAAAACCTTCATGTGCCTTAGGTGCAAATTTCGAGCTATGATGAGGATCTCTAATCCAGCATTTTGCACCGAAGACTTTGAAATAACTTACATTGGGTTTCTTGTCTGTGAGGAGTTCATATGAGGTTTTCTTGAGGAATTTGTGAAGATATACCCTGTTGATGATATGACATGCAGTGTTGATTGCTTCAGGCCAGAAGCGTCGAGGAGTCTGATATTCTTCAAGCATAGTTCTTGCCATTTCAACCAGAGTCCTGTTCTTTCTTTCGACGACACCATTCTGCTGAGGAGTATAAGGAGCAGACAATTCGTGAGTAATACCAAGTTCATCAAGATAATTATCAAGACCAGTGTTTTTGAACTCGGTTCCATTATCACTCCTGATATGTTTGATCTTGATGCCGAAGTTCGTCGAGGCCCTTGAATAAAATCGTTTGAAGATTTCCTGCACTTCAGTTTTATACACTATGATATGCACCCAGGTGTATCTGGAATAATCATCAACTATGACAAAGCCATATAGAGATGCTGCATTGGTTAGTGTTGCATAGTGAGTAGGTCCAAATAAATCCATATGAAGCAATTCGAATGGACGTGTAGTGGTCATGATGGTTTTGGAGGGATGCTTGGATCTGGTCATTTTCCCAGATTCACAAGCACCGCAGAGATGATCCTTGAGGAATTTGACTGATTTGATGCCAATGACATGCTTCTTCTTTGCAAGTGTGTGCAAATTCCTCATGCCTGCATGACCTAGTCTTCTGTGCCACAGCCATCCTTCTGAGGTTTTTGCTAGTAAGCAAGTGGCTGGTTGAGGACCTGTAGAGAAGTCAACAATGTACAAATCCCCTCTTCTTACACCTTCGAAGACTTTGGATCTGTCAGATTCCATGATGACTACACATCTATATCTACCAAAGATAACAATCATATCAAGATCACAAAGCATCGAGACTGACATGAGGTTAAAACCAAGGGATTCAACAAGCATCACTTTGTCCATATGCCTATCCTTGGAAATAGCTACTTTGCCAAGTCCCAATACCTTGCTTTTACCTTTATCAGCATATGTGATTTGCATTAGAGGTGATGGAGTTAATGGCATATTCATCAGTAGGCTTTTATCACCAGTCATGTGATGTGTGCAGCCACTATCGAGAACCCACTCAGTATTTTTGGGTTTGTCATCCTGCAGATGAATTAGTACAGCTTACCATCTCATATGCTTCAAGTTTGAAGAATATGATACTAATTTCATCATAAAAAAAATGTAAGGACGTGTGAAATATTTCTATTTCATCAATCACTAGCTTGCGTCCTATCAAGCATTTCCTCAGGTCTCCAGCAAATTCTTCAGATGATGATTTTCATCTGGAGACCTGACCTGCAGAAGTGATTAGTTTGATTTCTTCACCACCCACATTTGAAGGGGTGGCAAAGCGTTCATCATCCTGCGAGCACCATATGAAAAAGGTGGCATTGACGCTAATGCACTTCTCTTAACAGTAGGGGGGTTAAAGTACTCATATGAGTATGCAGAGAACTGGTTTGAGGATTTATGAACATAATGATTTGAAGAATAGCACACATAATCATATTCCTTGTAGTTTCCGTGCATGTTAGACGCATAAGCACGGGTATGAGCATAGTTTTGACCAGTTGAGGATTTTGATCCTCTTGAAGACTTTGGTCCTCCTGAGGAATTTGATCTGGGGTTCAGATTCTTTAGAGGTGATGTCATGAGGACAGTCACTTGAAGATTTTCAAGACAACTTTTGGGAACCCAGATTTTCCTCAGAGGAGGGCCATTCCTGCAGTTAGTTCCAACATATCGAGCAAATACTTTACCAGATTGATCTTTGAACAGTTTATAGTTGGAATCAAATGACTCATCAGAGGAATAGGATAATTCACATGAGAAGCCAGTTAGATTAGATGGATCAAAAGGAGGCCCAGTAGAAGCAACCCATGAGGTTTTGGGATACTGCTCAGGTTTCCAATAAGATCCATCAGCATTCAGTTTCCTCTGAAAGGCAATTCCTTCTTTCCTCGGGTTCCTGTTCAAGATCTGCTTTTTGAGCACATCACAAAGGATTTGATGTCCTTTGAGGCTTTTGTACATGCCTGTCAAGTACAATTCCTTCAACCCTGCATTTTCATCAGTGACATTTGTGTTTTCCTCAAGTGAGGAAATAGACACAACATGTGCAGTTGAAGAATTTGTAGAAGTAGTAGCATTTGAAGATTCTGGTGAAGAATTAGCAGTTTCACGATCAATGCATTTAAGACATGGAGGAATAAATTCAACTTGACTAGCGCTGATCTGTTGAGCTAGTAATGAATCATTTTCCGTATGCAGATCATCATAAGACATCCTCAGCTTCTCAAGATCAAGCTTCCTTTGAAGAAATTCATAGGAAAGCTTCTCATGATCAGTAAGGAGTGTATCATAACGATCCTGAAGAATATCAAATCTAGACTGAAGATTTTTCATGTCATCAACGAGGATTTGATTAAGATTCATTTCATCATTCAGCAGATCATCACTTTTGTCTAGCAGTTTTTGAAGCTTTTCCAGAGCAGTTTGTTGTTTAGTGGCAATGATGGCAAGTTTACTGTAACTGGGTTTTTTGTAATCATCATGTTCACAGTCACTTGAATCAGATGAGGAGGCAATATGTGATACCTTTGAACCTTTTGCCATGAAGCAATAGGTTGGAGCGAAGTCATCAGCATAGTCATTAGTATGGATGGTGCACTCATTTTCTTCAAGATTGAAGATTGACTTGCTGACGAAATTGGTTGCTAGTGCAAGACTAGCCTGTCCGGATTCTGAATCTTCTCCAGAGCCTTCTTCATCATCACATTCTTCTGATTCTGCCTCGGAATCCATTTCCTTGCCAATAAGTGCCCGAGCCTTTCTGAAGCTAGTCTTCTTGTGTGAGGAGGACTTTGAGGATGAGGATTTTGAAGATTTCTTCTTCTTCTTTGAGTCATCAGAACTGTCATCCTTGTATTTCTTCTTCTTTGATTCCTTTCCCCAGCGAGGACAATCAGCAATGTAATGGCCTGATTTCTTGCACTTGTGACAGGTCCGTTTCTTGTAGTCCTCAGATGCAGATTCTGATTTCCTCATGTCTCTTCTTGATGATTTACCGAACTGGCCTCGTCGTGTAAATCTCTGGAATTTCCTCACAAGCATTGCAAGTTCCTGACCAAATTCTTCAGGGTCACAACTGTTGTCATCTGTGTCTTCTTCTTCAGATGAGGAAATTGCTCTTGCCTTCAGTGCACGTGGTCTGGAATAGCTTTGTCCATAAAGATCTCTCTTTTCTTCTAGCTGGAATTCATGAGTATTTATCCTTTCAAGGATATCAGCAGGATCTAGCATCTTGTAGTCTGGTCTTTCTTGTATCATCAGAACTAAAGTGTCAAATGAAGAATCCAAAGATCTCAGCAGTTTCTTCACAACTTCGTGATCAGTGATGTCTCGAGCTCCCAGTGCTTGCAGTTCATTTGATATGTCAGTGAGGCGATCAAAGGTGTCTTGGCAGCTTTCATTTTCATGTCTTTTGAAGCGATTGAAGAGATTGCGAAGAATATCAACACGAGAGTCGCGCTGGGTTGATACTCCTTCATTTACCTTGCACAGTCTTTCCCAGATCAGTGTTGCAGAGCCTAAGGCACTTACTCTTCCAAACTGGCCAGGGCTCAGATGACCACAGATGATGTTCTTCTCTTGAGAATCGAGTTGCTTGAATTTCTTCACATCAGCTGCAGTGACACTAGCAGAAATGATGGGAACACCATTTTCCACAATATACCAGAGATCATTGTCTATAGCTTGTAGATGCATTTGCATTTTGTTCTTCCAGAAGGGAAAATTCTTTCCCTCGTAGGTAGGTCATGCTGCAGTCACCTTAAACATGCCTGCAGTCGACATAACTAAAACTCCAGGTGGTTAAACCAAAATCACACAGAACAAGGGAGTACCTTGCTCTGATACCAATTGAAAGTGCGCTATATCGACTAGAGGGGGGTGAATAGGAGATTTTTAGAATTTCATCACTGAGGAAATTCCTTTTGAGGAAATTCCTCACTGATGACTAACTTACAGCGGAAACAGTTAAGGATCAGTTGTGCAATCGTTCACAATAGCAGTATTACAGAGTGAAGATTATGAAAACAGATTGCACAGCAAGCAGGCACGCAGAATACAGATGATGATTTACTCAAGTGAAGAATTTGAGGTTGAGGAAATTCAGAGAAAGTCTTCAGCAAATTCTTCAAACAGTCACAGAGAAAGTCATCAACACATAATACAGAGAATGTAAAGAGTTGAGGAATTAGAACCCGATTCTTGGTGAAGACTGTTGTTGATGACCCAGTTCCAACTGTTGTGACAGTTGTACATCTGGTTTGGAGCGGCTTGGTATTTAAACCAAAGGACACACAGTCCCGGGACACACAGTCCCTACCGTATTCTCCTTGAGCTAAGGACACACAGTCCTCGCCCAACACTCGTGGTAAGTCTTCAGGGCAGACTTCCAAACCCTCACAAACTCGGTCACCCGGCGATCCACAATTGACTGCTGGATTGCTCTAGACCATGACGCCTAACCGTCTGGAGGATGCACAATCCTCAAAGGTAAAAGGCTTCAGTCCCACACAGGAACAACTTCTTCAGTGATGATCAATCACTAGGTTTGGTTTGTGGTTTCGGTGGGTGGTGTATTTCCTCACTGATGATTTACTCTTGAAAGCTCTGAGGAATTGGGTTGCTCTTATGACAAGTGTCAGTTTCTAACGGAGCAGCCAACCATCTAGTGGTTGTGGGGGGCGGCTATTTATAGCCTGGGAGCATCCCGACATGATTTGACATTAATGCCCTTAAATAATATGACCGTTGGAGTGGATAAGATCAGTGACTTGGCGTGGCTTATCGAAACGGTCGGGACTCTCAACTGTGAGAGTCCTCATGTCACTCATATTCCTCACTTGAGGCTTTTGGTAGGATTTGGCTAGGGTTGAGCATCATGAGGAAATCCATTCCATAGTGTTACTTTGACCCCCCTTTAACAGTATGGTGTTCCTATTCATTAAATGCGAAGAAAGTGAAACAGAAAACGTAAATCTTCACGCTTCAATTTCTTCAGAATGATTTTCTTCAGGAACCACCGATCTTCTCAATATCAATATCTTCATGAGGAATATCAGTTTCATCGCAAATTCTTCGCGATTCATTTCTTCAGCTTCACACCAATTTCTTCAACTGAAGACATATATTTTTAGGGATCGATATTCTTCAAATATCTCAAACTCCTCAATGACTTATAGATCCTGTGTACACTTAAAAACACATTAGATACTTAACCTATAAGTCTTCAAACCACCAAAATCACTAAGAGGCACTAGATGCACTTACACACACAACTCAACGAAATTATTTAGATTGGATGCGGTATCTTCACTAGGAAGGCCAGGAAATTGTTCTTTCATAACAAGACTAAGCAAAGAGGCATTAATTTCACAAGATTCCGCATTAGTGACGGGAGAAATCGGAGTACTAATAAAATCATTATTATTAGTAGAGGAAAAATCACATAAGTTGGTATTCTCATGAGCCATCGCGACAAAGCAAGCAATCTAGCACACAAGCAAGAAAACAAAAATACGAACGGAAAAGGGTGAATAAAAAGGCAAATCTTTTTGGTATTTTCTCAAAATCGTTTTAGAAGTGTGGGAGAGGAAAACGAGAGGAAAATGGCAAATAAAGTAAATGCAAGAGACGAGTTTGTGATGGGTACTTGGTAAGCGTGATCTTGCTATGTATCCTCCCAGGTAACGGCGCCGGAAATCCTTCTTGCTACCTCTTGAGCTTGCGTTGGTTTTCCCTTGAAGAGGAAAGGATGATGCAGTAAAGTAGATAAGTATTTCCCATAGTTTGTTGAGAACCAAGGTATCAATCTAGTAGGAGGGACAAGCAAGACTCCAGTAGTAGTACCTACACAAATAATCAAACACTTGCACCCAACGCTATAAATGGGTTGTCAATCCCTTCATAGTTATTTGCAACGATGAGATCTAATAGAGATAGGTATAAAATATTGCGGAGACATAAGTAAATCAGTTGTAGGAATATATTTTTGGGATTTTTGGTTTATAGATCTGAAAATATAATATGGAAAATAGACCCAGGGGCCATAGGTTTCACTAGAGGCTTCTCTCATAAAGGAAAATAATATGGTGGGTGAACAAATTATTGTCGAGCAATTTATAGAAAAGTGAATAATTATGAAGATATTCAAGGCAATGATTATGCATATAGGCATCACGTCCGTGTCAAGTAGACCGAAACGATTCTGCATCTACTACCATTACTCCACACGTCAACCAACTCATGCGTGCATCTAGAGTATTAAGTTCATGAAGAACAGAGTAACGCATTAAGTAAGATGACATGATGTAGAGGGATAAACTCAAGCAATATGATGAAAACCTCATCTTTTTATCCTCAATGACAATAATACAATACGTGCCTCGCTACCCCTACTATGTCACTGGGTGAGGACACCGCAAGATTGAACCCAAAACTAAGCACTTCTCCCATTGCAAGAATTATCAATCTAGTTGGCCAAATCAAACAAATAATTCGAAGAGAGTTTCAAAGATATGAAATCATGCATATAAGAATTCAGAAAAGACTCAAATAATATTCATAGATAATATGAACATAAACTCACAATTTATCGGATGTCAACAACCACACTGGAAAAGAGTATTACATCGTATAGATCTCCATGAAGATCATGAAGAACATGGTATTGAAGATCAAAGAGAGAGAAGAAGCCATCTAGCTACTAGCTATGGACCCGTAGGTCTGTGGTGAACTACTCACACATCATCGAGGGGCAATGGAGTTGATGTAGATGCCCTCCGTGATCAATTCCCTCTCCGGCAGATTACTGGAAAAGGCTCCCAGACTGGATCTCTCGGGAACAAAGGCTCTCGACGGCGTAAAAGTTTTTTCGTGGATCTTTTTGGCAATACGGGAATATTTCGGAATTTGTAGGCCAAAGAATAGGGTTAGGAGACCTGCAGGGGGCCCACAAGCCACGGGGCGTGGCCACCCCCCAAGGCACGCCCTGCAGGCTTGTGGCCTCCTAGTACTTGCCCTGCCCCCTACTCCAAGTCTGTTGCGTGTCTTCTGGTCCAAGAAAAATCTTTCCGGAGATTTTATTCTGTTTGGACTCCGTTTAATATTCCTTATCTGCAATACTCAAAAACGTGGAAAAAACATAAACTGGCACTAGGCTCTAGATTAATAGGTTAGTCCCAAAAATGATATTAAAGAGCATATAAATGCATATAAAACATCCAAAACAGATAATATAATAGCATGGAACAATCAAAAAATTTATATACATTGGAGACGTATCAGTTACCTTGCACACCAACACGAATTACAGCCCAAACATGAGGATTAAAGCCAAGAATATGCATTTTCATTTTATGCTTCCGACTAGCAAAATTAGTTGCATCGAAATATGGAGCTCTACGATGATAATTTCCCTCACTAGATGCCATACTCTCCTAGGTTGTTAAACCAATGAACTGGAGACCAAAGCTCTGATACAACTTGTAGGATCGAAAGTATGTCTAGAGGGGGTGATTAGACTACTTCACAAGATAAACTCTTTGCCTTTTCCCAATTTTACTTGAGAGGCAGCTATGATAGTTATAACAAGTCAAGTACACCCTACACATGCAATTCTAATAGTATAGCAGTGGTAAGTAAGACATGCAAGTGTAAAGTAGAGGAGTAAGGTAGGGATATCAAACGCATGAGGTTGACACGGCGGATTTTGGCATGGTTGAGCTAGGTGGCGTTATCAATCGTCCATGTTAGTGGAGACTTCAACCCACACAGGGTAACGGCTGCGAGAGTCCACGGATGGATCCACCCATGGAGGGTCCGCAAAGAAGCGGCTTTGTCTATTCCACCACGGCTCCCATCCACACAGGACTAGCCTTACTCATGGTAGATCTTCACGAAGTGGGCGACCTCCTTGCCCTTACAAACATCTTGGTTCAACTCCACGACACGAAGTAGGAGGATCCCAAGCGATACCTAACCAATCTAGGAGGCACCACCCTCCAAAAGGTAATAGATGTGGTAGATCAATGAAATCCTTGCTCTTGTGCTTCTAAAGATAGTCTCCTCAACACAAATCACTCTCTCACAGAATATGCATGGGTAGGAGAGGTTGATTTGGTGGAAAGCAGTTTGGGGAGGCTAGAGATCAAGTTTCAAATGATAGGATTGTAATATCTTGGTCTCAACACTTGAGTAGGTGGTTCTCTCTCAAAAAATGGATGTGTCAATGAAGTGTGTGCTCTGAGTGCTTCTCCCACTAATGAGAGGTGGGTGAAAGGGTATATATAGGTAGCAGCCAAATCTAACCGTTACACACAAAAGGGCAAACTCGGTGACACTGAAGTTGCAAACTCAGTGGTACCGATTAGCACTAAAAGTGTGAACTTTTGAATCTCGGTGGGACCGATATATGAAACTCGGTGGCACCGAAAAGGTGACTAACGGTCAGATGGCCAAACTCAGTGACACCGATACTCAAACTCGGAAATTGCGATTTTGTGTATCTTGGCAACAGAATGTTGGTCACACTGAACTCGATAGCATTGACTTTGTTTCGGTTGCACCGATTTGGTGGGAATGGCTAGGGTTTTTGTCTGAGGTCAAACTCGATGGGTCCAATATGGAAATGTTGGTGACACATAATTTGTGTATGTGGATCTTGATAGACTGGATATGTGGGGAAAATGACTGAGTGTTTTTGTGGCTAACTTTGAACATTTGAGCAATCAGTTCATTTTCCTACATCACCCCCTTTTAATAGCATTGGCTTTCCTATGGTCTCAAAAGTTATTTCTCACAAATATAAAATGAAGAGTCTTCTAGCTCGAAGCTTGAGCCAACATTGTTCCTTTCTTGCATCCCGTTGCATATCCACATAAACCTTAAGCCATAGCATCTTTTTGAACTTTTTATGAAATATACTTGGAAAACATATTAGTCCAATGATGCATATGTTGAGATCAATTATCAAAACCACCCTAGGGAGCAATTGTGCTTTCACTACCCATGAGATCCATGAAGGAGTCTGCCCTGGGAGGCACGACACTCCACCTGACCGAGACAGCTTCCTGAAACTCCCTCAGCTTTGGCCAAACCGACTGAAAGAGGAAGAGAGCTTTCCTCTGAAAGCATATATTTGTTGATAGCAGCAAGGGGAAATAATCATACATCAATGAATACATAGCATGCAACAGATGGTCAGGGTTGTCCACTTTCCAGTCAAGCAACGAGAACGACCATTCGATTTTCTCCAAATTAGGATCCCAACACTCATTGCACCAGGTGTACTACCTACCCAGCAAGGCAATGATAACCCACAAGTGTAGGGGGTCATATTCCTTTCTATAAGTAAGGGTGTCGAACCCAACGAGGAGCAGAAGGAAATGACAAGTGGTTTCTACCAAGGTGATTCCTGCAGGCACTGAGAATAGATATAACATGTAGTTTGATAATAATGCAATTTGTAACAAGTGTGAATAAGGTGCAGCAAGGTGTCCCAATCCTTTTTGTGGCAAATGAAAATACTGAAAAATCTCTTATATAAAGTACAATGCTCTCGAGGACACATGGGAATTGTTGTCTATTCATGTTCATCATGTTGAGTTGATCGTGTTTGGTACTCTGATAATTTGATATGTGGGTGGACCGATGCTAGGGTGCTCTTCTTACTTGAACAAACAACCCACTTATGATTACCCCCTCTCACAACCATCCACAACTAGGAAAGAAGAATTAAGATAAATCTAACCTAACATGAAACATATTGATCCAAATCAGCCCCTTAAGAAATAACGCATAAACTAAGGTTTAAGATTCTATCACTCTCGCAACCATCATCTACTTAGTACTCTCCAATGCTTTCCCTTAGTCCCGAGTATGATGAAGTTTCATGTAATCGATGTTCACATGACACCACTAAAGAAAGAGCAACATACACATCATAAAAATCAAGCAAATACCAACATCACATGATTACTTATAACAAGACTTATACCATGTCCTCAAGAACGAAAGTAACTACTCAAAAATCATCATCATGTCCTTAGAGAGTAAGGATGTCGACTAGGGATTAGGATTCTCTCACTGTGCTAGTTTCGATGGCACAAATTTTGATTTTTGGGTAATTCGCATGCTTAATATCTTTAGGGTCATGGACCCAAATTTAGAGTGAATTCTAGATATGGGTTTTTATCCTCGAAAGGATTCTCAAAACATATCCTTGGAGGATGATAAAAACTCTTATCTCAATGCTCAAGCTTCTAATGTGCTTTTTGATGCTTTGAGCAATGTAGTTATATTTCATGTCATTACATTCTGGGATGCTCATGAGTTGTGGACAAAGCTTCAAGATAAATATGGTGTGTCCAAGATTTGTAGGGATGAATGTTCTCCCTCCACCTCCAGTCGTGTTGTCTTCTCAACTTCATCTACTTCACCTACATGTGGATTGCCACAAGGTAATGATATGATGAGTGGTGGTGATCATTGCAATGATGATAATGGGCTTATTGTTGATGATACTTCATCATATCTTATTGCAATGCTTCATCTTTGGGCGTTAACACTTCGAGCACTCTAGATGTTTGATAGGTCTCTGTCGTATCTACTTTTCCAAACTCTTATGCCCTTGCTTTGGACTCTAATTTGCATGATTTGAATGGAACTAACCCGGACTAACGTTGTTTTCAGCAGAATTGCCATGGTGTTGTTTTTGCGCAGAAATAAAAGTTCTCGTAATGACCTGGAAATTTACGGAGTATTTTTGTGGAATATATAAAAAATACTGGCGCAAGAATTAACGAAGGAAGTGGAGCGTGGATCCCACAAGCCCACCAGGCACGCCCCTCCCCCCCCCCCTGGTCGCGCCTGGCAGGCTTGTGGGGCCCACAAAGCTCCACCGCCTCCAATCTCAGCTCTATTTAGCCTCTTTCGTCCGGAAAAAATCAAGAAGAAGAGTTCAACGCGTTTTACGATACAGAGGCGCCGCCACCTCCTGTTCTTCCTATGGAGGGCAGATTTGGAGTCCATTCTGGGCTTCGGAGAGGGGAGATCGTCGCCATCGTCATCACCAACCTTCCTTCATCGCCAATTCCATGATGCTCTTCACCGTTCGTGAGTAATCTCATCGTAGGCTTGTTGGACGGTGATGGGTTGGATGAGATCTATCATGTAATTGAGTTAGTTTTGACGGAGATTGATCCCTAGTATCCACTATGTTCTGAGATTGATGTTGCTACTACTTTGCCATGCTTAATGCTTGTCATTAGGGCCCGAGTGCCATGATTTCAGATCTGAACCTATTATGTTGTCGCCAATATATGTGTGTTCTTGATCCTATCTTGCAAGTTGTAGTCACCTACTATGTGTTATGACCCGGCAACACCGGAGTGGCAATAGCCGGAACCACTCCCGGAGATGACCATAGTATGAGGAGTTCATGTATTCACTAAGTGTTAATCGTTGGTCCAGTTCTTTATTAAAGGGAGAACCTTAATATCCCATAGTTTCCATTAGGACACCGCTGCCACGGGAGGGATGGACAATAGATGTCATGCAAGTTCTTTTCCCTAAGCATGTATGACTACATATGGAATACATGCCTACATTAGATTGACGAACTGGAGCTAGTTACATATCTCTCCGTGTTATAACTGTTACATGATGAATAGCATCCGGCGTAATCATCCATCACCGATCCAATGCCTATGAGTTTTTCCTACAGGTCCTTGCTACTGTTACTCTGTTGCTACTGTTGTCACTGCTGGTACTGTTACTCTGTTGCTACTCTTGTACTCTTTTGCTACTGCTGTCACTATTGCTACTGATTACCGTTGCTACTGCTACTATCATACTACCTTGCTACTGATACTTTGCTGCAGATACTAAATCTTTCAGGTGTGGTTGAATTGACAACTCATCTGCTAATACTAGAGAATATTCTTTGGCTTTCCCTTGAGTCGAATCAATAAATTTGGGTTGAATACTCTACCCTCGAAAACTGTTGGGATCCCCTATACTTGTGGATTATCAAGACTATTTTCTGGCGCCGTTGCCGGGGAAGCACAGCTATATTCTCTGAGTCACTTGGGATGTACGTCTGTTGGTCACTATGAGGAATCTGAAAGATCCAAGAACTAAAGTCTTTCCCTCAACTACGAGGACAGGTAAGGAACTGCCATCTAGCTCTGCACTTGATTCACCTTCGGTTATGAGTAAGTTTGCGACACCACCTCCTGCTAGAAATCTTGATATGTCGCATGTGCTTGATGATGCTACTTCTGCTTCCCATGATGCTTATGATGATGCGATGCCTGATACTGCTTTGCCACTAGGTGCATTCCTTGATGCAAAAATTTCTAGAGTTGCTGCTAGATGTGATGATACTTCTGAAACTGCTGATACTATTGAAGTAGAACCTGCTATTTTGCGTTCTAGAAGTAGCTCTCCTAGATATGAACTGCCTGATATGCCTGAGTGTTATGTTATGGAGGGAGAGATAGCTGAGGATTTTCTTGCGTGTAAGGATATCTATGATGTTGAGAATTTACTGCGCAAGTGGAAAGAAAAATCTCTAAACGCTAGGATGAAATACGACCCGAAGTTTGCTACTTCGCCTATCTTTGTGACCGATAAGGATTATGAATTCTCTGTCGACCTGAGTTAATCACTGTGGTCGAATATGATCCTTTTCACGGTTATGAGTCTGAAACGGCTGTAGCCCATCTTACCAAACTGCACGATATAGCCACCCTATTCACTAGTGAGGAAAAGATCTGCCACTACTATATCCTCAAGCTCTTTCCTTTCTTGCTAAAGGATGATGCTAAGACCTGGTTCACTTCTCTTGCTCCTGGTTGTGTGCGTAGCCCCGAGGATATGATCTACTACTTTTGTGAGAAATATTTCCCTGCCCATTAGAAGCAAGATGCCTTGCAGGGAATATACAACTTTGTGCAAGTTGAAGAAGAGAGTCTACCACAAGCTTGGGGGAGGCTCGTCCAGCTAGTGAATGCTTTGCCCGATCACCCTCTTGAGAAGAATGAAATACTTGATATCTTTTATAATGGACTTACCGATGCTTCTAAAGACCACCTAGATAGTTGTGTCGGTTGTGTTTTTAAGGAACAAACTGTAGAACAAGCTGAGATCCTATTGAATAACATCTTGTGCAATGATAATGCTTGGACTATTCCTGAACCACCTCCAAAGCCAACTCCGGAGAAAAGAGGTATTCCTCAGTCCTGAAGATATGCAAGAAGCTAAGAAATATATGAAAGAGAAAGGCATTAAATCTGAAGATGTCAAAAACTATCACCTATCGAAGAGATCCATGGTCTTGATAACCCGATACAGGTAGTAGAAGTAAATTCTCTGCATAGATTCGATGAGAGTGATATTCCTTTTGATAAACCTGCTAGCTTATGCCTGGATGAATTTGATAACTTTGTTGCCAAACAATAGAGTTTCTATGATTATGTTAGCAGACAATTGGAACAGAATGCTCGTATGCTTAGTCATTAAAGTGCTTGTGTGGACACAAATGTCAATGATCTTAAGCTCCTGAGTAAACATGCCTCTATGGTTACTACTCAGGTAGAACAAGTACTTAAAGCTCAAAATGACTTGCTAAATGAGTTGAATGACAATTCTGTCAGAGTCTTCACTAGAGGTGGTAGAATGACCCAGGAACCTTTGTATCCTAAGGGTCATCCTAAGAGAATTGAACAAGATTCTCAAGGAGTTAGCACTGATGCACCTAGTCATCCTAGAAAGAAGAAGAAAGATTATAGGGATTTGCACGCTAGCAGCTCTATTGATGCTACACCTGAGAGTCTAAACGATGTCTCCGCCTCTGATGCCGAAACACAATCTGGTGATGAACATGAGCCTAATGATAATATCAATAGTGATGTTCATGATGATGCTCAACCTAGCAATGATAAGGATGTGGAGATTGAACCTGTTGATCTTGATAACCCATAGCGTAAGAATAGGAGATACGATAAGAATGACTTCGCTGCTAGGAAGCATCGTAAAGAAAGGGAACCATGGGTTCAGAAACCCATGACCTTTCCTCCCAAACCATCCAAGAAAAAGGATGATGAGGATTTTGAGCGCTTTGTTGAAATGATTAGACCTGTCTTCCTGCAAATGTGTTTGACAGATATGCTCAAAATGTCTCTGTATGCTAAGTACATGAAATATATTGTGACTAATAAGAGGAGGATACCTGAGGTTGATATTTCCACCATGCTTGCCAATTATACCTTCAAGGGTGAAACTCCTAAGAAACTAGGTGATCCCGGTGTGCCCACTATACCTTGCTCCATTAAAGGAAACTACGTTAGAACTGCTTTATGCGACCTTGGAGCCGGTGTTAGTGTTATGCCTCTCTCTCTTTATCATAGACTTGAACTGGATAAGTTGACGCCCACTGAAATCTCTCTGCAAATGGCCGACAAATCAACTGCTTTCCCTATCGGCATTTGCGAGGATGTGCCTGTTGTGGTTGCTAACGTCACTATCTTAACAGACTTTGTTATTCTGGATATTCCCGAGGACGATGCCATGGCGGTCATCCTCGGAAGACCCTTTTTAAACACTGTAGGGGATGTTATATATTGCAACAAAGGCAATGTCACTTTCCATGCCAACGGTAATGAGCATACGGTGCACTTTCCGAAGAAACAATATCGAGTACATTGCATCAATGCTATCGAAAAAACTTCATTGATTCTTATTGGGAGCTTTGAATGCCCTATACCTCCTGTCAAGATGAAGTATGATTTGCTTGTTGGGGATATTCATATCCCCATTGAGGTAACTTAGTGGCTATTCAAAATTTCTCCGTCTTCTTTTGCGATTCGAAAAAGTTTGTCAAGGAGACTTGATCAACCTCATTGATGGATTTCTTTCGATGACCATGAGATGGACGAATCGAGGAGTCACAAACCTCTCTTCCAAGCTTTCACCTTCGGTTGCTTAGAAGAAAAATGATAGATTTAGTCTAGTTTTCTCTGTTTTCTGCTTCTAGCGTCCCGTAGAAAAGTACCACGAAAATAAAAGTTCTCCGAACGTCCTGAAAATCAAGTACAATTTTTTCTGGAATTTTTGAAAAATACTGAGACGAAGAGCTAGTCAGGGGGCTGCACCAGTGGGCCACAAGCCCTGGAGGTGCGGGCACCCCCCTGGCCGCGCCTACCAGGCTTGTGGGGCCCACGTGCACCCCCTCCACTCATTCTAGCTCCCATCTGTTTCTCCTACCTCCAGAAAAAAATCGTTTCGCAGCTCAAACCCGTGTTCTTGCTCTTCTTGCTGGGATTTTCGATCTCCTTGTGCAAAGCACCATTCACCAAGCTATTTTAGGGAAATTGCTCCTTGGTAAGTGACTCATCCATTGGTCCAATTAGTTTTTGCTTTAGTGCCTTATACATCGCGTATTGTTGCTGCCTTGGTGACCCTGTTCTTGAGCTTTGCATGCTAATTTTAGTTGGTCCCAAGTAGTTTTGATGCGTAATATGGCCTCTAGGCACTTGTGGGAGTAGTTGCTACGAGTTTACTTGAGCCTTGTTCACTTTTCCTTTGAGTGACTGAAAATTTCAGAAAAGGAAGATGTTCAGGAGAAACTATCATAGTGGTTCCTCAAGCAAGAGAGGTCCCCGTCTTGCGATTAGCGAGCCCGATCCTTACCAACCGAGGAACGCATAGATACAACCATGTGAATGGCCTTCTGATGAATTCATGATTGAGGCAGGTTTCAAAGACGAGTTTGATACACTTGTTCACAACGTCGAACTTGAAGAATTCATCTCCGATAAATGTGAACAGTATGTTACTATCACTACCTGTTTTGTTCGTAGATTCAAATTTTCAGTTGGCCATGATACATCTGTACTGTTTGATCTCTATGAAAAATCGTATACCATGGATTTAGAGGATTTCAATAGAATTTGCAAGATACCTGTTTGGGGTAGTCTCAATGATCCTCCTAAATCTTCAGTTAGAGATTTTTTCTCTGGCATAACTCTCGGAGAAACAAGAGATATTACACAGGCTACCATGGGGAGCATTCATTTTCCTGCCTTGCATTATTTTGCCCTTTTCATAGGCAGATGCATTAATGTCAAGATTGTGCATTGTCACCTCTACGCACCCGGCCTTAGTATTCTTAAAAGCGCAGTAACGGGTGATAGAAGTTTCAACATGGGAGCTATAATAGCAAGGAGGCTGAATAATAATGCTAATGAAGGGGATTTCTTTGGTGGGATCTATGCCACTCGCATAGCAGATTTTCTTGGAGTACCCATCCGCGAAGGAGATCCCCTGCTTCATACAGCTTTCCTTGATCGCACCGCTTTGACACGCTATCAGTTCCTTGAGAGGGGTGATGAATCCCTCCTATACCGTTTAATACTTAACTGGCAGCGTGTTTTCCATATTACCCTTCCTGCTCCTCCCTTCTTTGACTTTCACGTAAAACGGAGATATTAGATAACAAGAGGAGAGGCAGATGAGTATGAGAGGGAGGCAAAGGCTGCTCGTCTCCGTGAGGCAGCTATTCAGGCAGTGGCTGCAGCACTCTCATATAACCCCCGTTATGATTTTGGGTATCGCCCGGACCATCCTTGGGAGTAGACCAACTTAGGCCAAAAGCGTAAGCTTGGGGGGGTACGTGTTTCTCACTAACTTTATATTCTTGCTTACGCTTTCACTTTGTTAGTCGGTGTTCACACTTTGCCACTGTATCATCCATGCTAGTTTATTTCTTTCTCTCCTTTTCTTTTCGTGTGTTTGTCTAGTTTGAGAAAACCCCAAAAGATTTTCTTGTTCTTCTTTTGCTTATTGGGAGATTTCCCATGTAAATAGTTTTCTTTTTCTTTGGGTCAAGGTACAAGACCATGGTTACAATGTTTAGTGGTTGTCGCATGCATATATGTTTATCTATTATAGAGCCATATTACTTTGTCTTCTCCTTTGTGTTTGCCTGCAGATTCCAGATTAGTCCAATGCACGAGCACTCTTATGTCGTGCAAGTGAAAGGCAATAATGACGATATATGATGAAGTGACTGAGCCTGGAAAAGCTGGTATGAACTCGATCTATTTTGTTTTTGTAAATATGACTAGCTCATCATTCCAGATTCAGCTTTGTTGCGAGAGAAACATGTTTGCAATGACAACTTAGAGATCATAGTTTCTGATGCCATGCTTAATTAGCTAGGAGCTTGTAATGGTTTGCCTTGGATGCCAACATGAATTTTGAGATGACTATGATGTAGTATGATAGGATGGTATCCTCCTTTGAATGATTCAAGTGGCTTGACTTGGCGCATGTTTATGCATGTAGATGAAACAAAATCAACATAGCCTCTATGATATTCATGTTCATGGTGATTTATGTCCTACTCATGCTTGCATTCAATGTTGGTTAATCTCAATGCATCTTGATGACTGTTGTCGCTCTCTAGTTGGTCGCTTCCCAATCTTTTGCTAGCCTTCACTTGTACTAAGCGAGATTATTGCTTGTGCATCCACTTCCATAAACCCAAAGTTGTTCCATATGAGTCCACCATACCTACCTATATGCGGTATCTACCTGCCGTTCCAAGTAAATTTGCATGTGCCACTCTCTAAACCTTCAAGAAATAATTTGTTTTGCATGCCCAAACCGCTCATGTGGTGACAGGGGGCTATCAGTATCTTCCATGCTAGGTGTGTTATCCTTGATATGTGTTTATTCACTATCATTCACGAGAAAGGGGCCGGTAATTGGAATGCCCAGTTCCATTCTCAAATCGAAAAGATAATTGCAAACAAAACTCCCCCTAGATTCATGTTGGTATGGACGGCACCCGAGTATTCGGCTAGTCGTGGAGTGTGATTTATCGGTGGTGGGGGAGTCAAAACTTTACTTTTCTGTTTGGGAACCTCCTATAGCATGTGTAGCATGGAAGATGGTGAGAACTCTTGGTCATTGCGTTGACAATGAAAGCATGCCACCCAAAATTATTATCTCTGTTTTAAAAGCTTGAGCTCTGGCACCTCTACAAATCAATGCTTCCCTCTGCGAAGGGCCTGTCTATTTATGTTCCCATTGAGTCATCCTCTTCTTATAAAAGCACCAATTAGAGAGCACCTCTGTCATTTTTATGCTTTGCTTTTGACTGTGATTCAGTATGACTGTGACTGGATCTTCTTTGCCATGAATTACAATGTTTAGTCAGCCCTTGGTCTTTGAAGGTGCTTTGCATTTATGTTTTGCGGTCTTAGCAAGAGTTAGCGAGATACCATATGTTCGTACTCCTTCATGATTGTCTTGATTGAAGTGTTGACGTTTCAAACTTACTATTATTTGCTCACTAGTTGATTATGCCATTGATATGAGTTTACCGTGAGACCTAGATGTCATTTGCTTATGTGGTTAGCTTGTGATCTTGCTGAAATTCTGGATACGAGTTAGACATAGTTGCAACAACAAGATCAAGCAGAGTTCGGAATTTTTTTTCTTTTGTCTCTTTCAGTTTGTCAACTGAATTGCTTCAGGACAAGCAAGGTTTTAAGCTTGGGGGAGTTGATACGTCTCCGTCGTATCTACTTTTCCAAACTCTTTTGCCCTTGTTTTCGACTCTAATTTGCATGATTTGAATGGAACTAACCCGGACTAACGTTGTTTTCAGCAGAATTGCCATGGTGTTGTTTTTGCGCAGAAATAAAAGTTCTCGGAATGACCTGGAAATTAACGGAGAATTTTTGTGGAATATATAAAAATACTGGCGCAAGAATCAACGAAGGAAGTGGAGCGTGGAGCCCACAAGCCCACCAGGCGCGGGCCCCCCTGGCCGCGCTTGGCAGGCTTGTGGGGCCCATAAAGCTCCACCGCCTCCAATCTCAGCTCTATTTAGCCTCTTTCGTCCGGAAAAAATCAAGAAGAAGAGTTCATCGCGTTTTACGATACGGAGGCGCCGCCACCTCCTGTTCTTCCTTTGGAGGGCAGATCTGGAGTCCGTTCTGGGCTCCGGAGAGGGGAGATCGTTGCCATCGTCATAACCAACCTTCCTTCATCACCAATTCCATGATGCTCTTCACCGTTCGTGAGTAATCTCATTGTCGGCTTGCTGGACGGTGATGGGTTGGATGAGATCTATCATGTAATCGAGTTAGTTTTGATGGGGATTGATCCCTAGTATCCACTATGTTCTGAGATTGATGTTGCTACTACTTTGCCATGCGTAATGCTTGTCACTAGGGCCCAAGTTCCATGATTTCAGCTCTGAACCTATTATGTTGTCGCCAATATATGTGTGTTCTTGATCCTATCTTGCAAGTTGTATTCACCTACTATGTGTTATGACCCGGCAACCCCGGAGTGACAATAGCCGGAACCACTCCCGGAGATGACCATAGTATGAGGAGTTCATGTATTCACCAAGTGTTAATGCATTGGTCCGGTTCTTTATTAAAAGGAGAACCTTAATATCCCGTAGTTTCCATTAGGACCCCGCTGCCACTTGAGGGATGGACAATAGATGTCATGCAAGTTCTTTCCCTAAGCACGTATGACTAGATACGGAATACATGCCTACATTAGATTGACGAACTGGAGCTAGTTACATATCTCTCCGTGTTATAACTGTTACATGATGAATAGCATCCGGCATAATCATTCATCACCGATCCAATGCCTACGAGTTTTTCCTACTGGTCCTTGCTACTGTTACTCTGTTGCTACTCCTGTCACTGCTGCTACTGTTACTCTGTTGCTACTGTTGTTACTCTGCTGCTACTGCTGTCACTATTGCTACTGGTTACTGTTGCTACTGCTGCTATCATACTACCTTGCTACTGATACTTTGCTGCAGATACTAAATCTTTCAGGTGTGGTTGAATTGACAACTCAGATGCTAATACTTGAGAATATTCTTTGGCTTCCCCTTGAGTCGAATCAATAAATTTGGTTGGAACACTCTACCCTCGAAAACTGTTGCGATCCCCTATACTTGTGGGTTATCAATGTTTTACACGCTTTTGTTGATAGTCCTTGCATATGATGTACAAATTTCTTGACTAAACCTCATGATGATATGCTTGCTATATCTTGTTTCCATGATAAAAATGTATCTATTTCCTCGAGTTGGTGTGCTAAGAATGTAGGGGAAACTCAATGCTCCATGGAACAAGATGTGGTCTTGAATGATGCTTCAAGGGATCCTACATCATCATCTATTGTTTCTCACTTTTACCTTATGGTTAAGGCTTCAAAGGTATCTCCTACTTTGGATCCCAATGTATCTCATCATGATGATGTTGATGATAATGAGGATGAGGATAATGATGAAGAGAGTGATAATATTACTTCCTTAAAATTAAGGGTGAAATGATTTTTAAATATCTTTATAAGAATAAACTTGCTTGTTCTAACTTCATGGAAATAGTGTCTATTTCCATTGAGGGCAAGAAATATATTGAGGAGTTGGAAGCTCGTCTTGAGGAGCATGAGGCCACCATTGAGAAAATGGAAGGTCATGAGTGTGATTACACTAATGAGATAGGAATCTTCTCTCGATGTGGCTAATGATTTTTGAACTAAAAATGATAGGGTTGAAGTTGCTCACGCTAAACTTCTTGAGAACTTTGAGCACCTCGAAAATGGCTCATGGATCATTAAGAGTTCACTCATCGAATTCACCGAGTTTCATGCTCAACTTGAAGCTTCATATGCAAAATAGCTTGCCAATTTGCCTTCTCATCTTGTTGTTAATGATGATGCTTGTGCTACTAACTCCATTTCTTGTGAAGCATCCATATTAAAGGAGAATGTTGAGCTAAGGGCTCAACTTGAGTTTCTATATAGCAATTACGGGAAATTGGAAGAAAGTCATGTAATGCTCACAAGCTCTCATGATGATCTTCTTGTATCCCATAATGTGCTAAAGTTAGCTCATGAGCCTATTACTGGCAAGGTAACATCAAGTGAGTCTCATGTGGACATTAGCACTACTTCTAGTCAAAATGCTATATTGGCATGTGTTACTCCTCGTAATTCATCTACCCATAATGTTTCTACATCTTGTGATGAACTATTTTCCTTTCCTTGTTGCTCTAACAATGATGCTTATACTTCCTCTGGAACTTGTGTGGATACTAACCATGTAGAGGAAATCAAAGAGCTCAAGGCCCACGTCACTTCTTTGAAGAAAGACTTGGAAAAGAGTCATGAAGGGATGTCCACACTCAACAATATCTTGTGTGGGCAAAAATCCCCAAATGACAAGGGTGGACTTGGATTCAACTCCAATGAAAAGTCCAAGGGTAACAATAAGAAGGACCAAGAACAAATCAAGAACTCGGCCAAAATTGTTTGCTTCATGTGCAAGATTGAAAGGCACCATGTTAAATCTTGCCCATTGAAGAAGAAGCCTCATAATCACAAGCAACAAGGGAAGTGGACACAAGTTCAATTACATACTCAACCACAAGTTGAAGAAAGGCCCCTTCCCAAGAAGACCCAAGCCAACGCTCCTCAAGTTGAGAAATCAATTGAGAAGAAAGTAAATGGTAGATGTTACTACTTATGTCGTGAGAAGGGTCGCTTCGCTTCTTCATGCACGAACGATACCTTATACAACCCTATTCTAAATGATGATATTTATTATCTTGAGAAGGATAAGGTTGGTAATGTGTTTGGCAAGTTGGTTGGTACTCAAAGTGGTGTCAATAAAAGAACCATTTGGTTAGCCAAGCATATTGTAGCTAACCTCTTAGGACCCAACGTGGTTGGGGACCAACAAGCTCAAAGTTGATCAATAAGTGATGGTGGAGGGCATTGGTGACATGGCTTCATTATGAATAATTAAGGAGTCTCCATCATTCATCTTGTCTCAATCCAAGTCATTTGGATTATCAAGTTTCCATCTTATAACCAATGTGCCTCCTTGTGGTAACTTGTACTTAATTTTCTTTACATTGTTAGTTATTTTCCCCTTTGCATGTTGTGGTTTTGTACCTTGCATGTGTGTGTGTGTGTATATGTTGTGCTTTCAACTTGCTTATCTTGAGTAATCAAGTATGTGTATGTTGTTTTGCACATCATGTACATGTGAGTCTTGTGTTGAGCCTTTTTGCATCTTGTTTGTATCTTTATTGGCTCTTTTGAGAGATTGATAGATTATCCCATTTTTGGGGAGTAATGTGCTTTGCGCACCTCACAATCCTATAACTGTGTATACATGAGGAATACCACTTAATATTTATATTTCAAAATTATCTAGTCTCTATGTGGTATACCTTACTCATGAGAAATTAAAATTCTAAAAGGTCCATTAATTATCTCTTGTTGGTTTTCATTTGCCAGTTGTTAATAATGTTTGGTTATCATATTATGGGGGAGTAATATGCTATGTGCATATTACAAGCCTAGAAAATGTGTATATTTTAGGTATTGCCACTTAGTGTTGATATTGTGAATTATCTTGTTCCTAGGTGGCATGTTAGCTCTGCAAGTGTCATTTGTTTGTGATTTAGGAGTAAATATGATGTTGGATCTTTTTGCAATCTACCAATGGGAATTATTTTCCAAATACTTCTTGTCCTTTGACAATTGGTATTCCCTTTAAAGTGGTAGAAATTGCTAATCATCTTTACATTGGGTTTTGTTTATTGTTTGCCTTCCTTGCCTCTCATGGATCTTTTTGAACATGTCTAGTGTTTCTATAGATATAGAGAAAGTGATGACCCCATCATGTTCATCTTGTATTCAAATGAAAATTCTATATAATGCACATCTCTTGGGGAGATATCCTATTTTCTTTAGAACACTCTCTTTGTGCGTTTATCATTAAATCTTTTGATCCCCATCAAGTGTGTGTTAGCGGGAGGCAAGTATTTCTCTTTACGACGCTTTGTGTCATCATGAAAATTTGTCGAGGGTTTGGTTTGTTCGGAACATAGCTCTCTTTTGGGAACTTCATATCTCTTGTTTGTTTTCCTTCAATTGGTATCTTGTTTCCTTTTATTTGGAATGTGTCAATGGATATCACATTCATTGATGTATATTTTAGTTGGTATCCTTCAAGTGATAATTTTTCAGTTGGTATTTTATTCTCACTTGATACCTTGTCTTTTTGTATCTTATCAACTATGTGGTGATTTGATTCTTGAAAGCCTTGATCATGTATATTTACTGTATGTACTTTATTTGGCATGCTTTATTTCTTTGACCCAATATATAGGGTAAGCTCCACCATGTCATAAATTGGCTAAAGTGTGCATAAAATTCAGTTTCATATATATATGCACAAATTTATGTGGAGGTTGTCCTATTTATTGTTAGTTTTCTAACTGTTTGGTCCTAGTGAGTTTGGGGTGCCATTTTCTTTGTGTTGTTGTTTTAGGAACAATTGGATATACATTGGATGCTCGGAACACTTACAAGGAAGGTGTTGACACCATGTGCTTATTGGATCCAAGTTAGGATGATCGACGAACAATTATCTACTACATCAATCCAATGCTATATCGGTAACGATTATCTACTTCATGCATACGTTTCTTGCATTCAACCTTATGTAGGTTGAATCATGGCATAAATTTCTTGATTGGTTCTTGTGGTACTTGTTTCCTTTCTCAAAGCATCCCGACGATGATGTCTTATTGCTAGTTGTGATGTCTTTGATGTTCGTAAGTTGGAAGTTCATTTATGTACGATAAGAAAATATTAGGCCATGTGTTATGCTTTCAAGTAAAGATATTATTGTTATATTTATGACTTCCTTTTGGATATCTTGTTCATTCCTTCTTGTAACTATTTTGCGTGTACATCCTTCTTTATGGATATATATCATCATGATTGTCTTCTACCAAGAGGTTTTTACACATGAGAGTAGTTACATCTCTAGTTGATATCCTCTTTTCTTTCACGTCCACCATTGCATTTCCTTTTTCAGTTTTTGGTGGTTTCATGAAAGGATTTGTCTTGAGTGCGGATCTTATATCCTTACATCTTAATGCACTCTTTGTTGGTGAAGATTATTTTTTCCTCATGCTTGTCTTAACAAGGGTTCGCATTTCGTTTGGTATCCCTCCTCTTGACAATGCTATTATTTCCTATCTTCACCATGGGTTGTCACAAGCATTGGTTCTTATTTTTTATTAGTAAGCTTGTGAACCCATTTGCTAGTTGTGTGTGTGGGGGGGGGAGGATATGTCTTGCACTTTGTGCCTCATTTCATTAAGACTATGTTGCTGCTTAATGCTCATCCCTATGTTAGTCTTCTTAAAGTGCTTTGCCATGACTCACACACATCATTTTGGTTGAGGATATTCTTAAGTTGCCTCTTTTACATGTTGCTCAACCATATGTTTGGTGCAAGTGCTATGATTATCTTCTTAACCATTTTCTTGCACTTGTTGAGTGTTTCTATTGATTTCGGGGGAGTAATTATCCTATTTTGTGAACTTGTATCCAAATATAAAAATTCTTAATAGTGTACAAATCATGGGGAGATTCTCTAGTTTCCGATAAAACACTCCTTTGCCCACATCATAATATCTTTTATTCATGTGATTCAAAGGACCATGTGATTGTTTGTCCCAATTGGTATCTTTAGATTGCTTGTTTCTCTCTTTTGTATGGCTTTGTGCCATACGATCATTTTTGCAATCTTTGGGTCCAGTTCATTTTCCTCCAACTACTTATCATTGTGTATGTGTATTTCTTCGCACTCATTTGTTGAGAAGTACACACTTTTCATAGGACCACCTATTATATTGGCCTTCTAAGCTTTTTGCCAATTTTGGCAATCGATGCCAATGGAGGAGAAGTTTAGAGAGTTCAGTTTGGAGAAGTTAAGAGAGTTTCTGCTTTTGTTGCTTAAGCATTTGCATATCATACACATGCATTTCTTTGCATGTGTGTGCTTGGTTGTGCTTATTTCCTTATATAAACTCTCTTGAAAGTGATTGTCATCCATTACCAAAATGGGGGAGATTCTTAGAGCATATTTCTCCATATGTGGTTTTGGTAATTGATGACAATCCCTATGGACTAATGATTGCCTTGAGTTATATTCGAAGGATTTGTCCATAGGCACTTATTGAAGTCCATATGTTGGTTTTAAGGAGTTTATATGATGACCAAGGTGGTATTCAAGGTTTTATTCAAAGATTGGTATAAAGACTCAAGGTTGATCAAGACTAAGTCAAAGAGTGAATCAAGTTGGTCAACACACAAAGCGTGCAAGATGTACCGAGAGGGATCAAGTGATCCCATGGTATGGTAAGCATCGTCCATTACGCTTTGTGTACTAACCCATGGTCTTCTGAGAGTTCTATGTGGGGTTAGGTGTGTTTCCATGGGCTTGAGTCAAGAGGAAGATCTCATACAACCCATGAAGGATGACATCAAGTGGTGATCATCATCAAGATTGCAGTGTGCAAATTCAACTCGAGCATCACGAAGATATCATGCTTGAAGCTTGTCGTCCGTTGTGGTGGCAATGGACTTGTGAAGATGTGATGAAGAGTGGCTCACCCATAGTGAGTATGGGGAGCAATCAACTAGTATTCATCGAGCCAACACAATCAAGAAAGGTGGTCCATCTTGAGGAAGTCAAGATCGTCATCACCTAGCTCAAGTGGACTATGTGAAAGGTATAGGTTTTCCCTTGATAGATTTTCTATTTTACCGGTCTCACGGTGGTAGTTGGGAAACAAGGTTATAGAATAGATTGTCGTACTGTCAAGGGGGGATCTCAAGTGAGTAGCTTGATCGTATCGTTCGTCGAGAGCTCTAACCATTTGCATCCATGCATCATATTTCTTGGTTCTTGTTAGGTGTTTCTCTGTGAGTTTTAGAGCTTATGATCATCTTTGTGACAAGCTCCATGATGTTTTCATTGTTGGAGTTTTTGCTGGTTCTTCACTCACAGAGGTATCACATCTCTATATCATTGGCATTTTTATACTGCCATTTCTTAATATGTTCCTTTGGCTGTTGGGTAGCTCTTGTCATCCTGAATCCAACAAGCTTGAGTTTGCTCAATTCGGAGCTCGTATGCGAAAGTTATGGCCGTTCTAGTATTCATGTTTTTCGTTCTCAAAAGGTCCAAGCGGTAGTACCACTCCGACGAGCGGTACTACCTTTTTTCTGAGGTAGTACCGCCCAGTTCAATGGTAGTACCGCTCTCGGGCGCTAGTACCCTCACCAGCGTCGCTGCCTCGGGGTCTCGACACTTTTTGTGTCGGACTGAGCGGTTTCTCGAGCGGTAGTACCTCTCAAGCGGTACTACCTCTCCCACGAGCGGTACTGCATCTGATAAGAGGTACTACCTCTCCCCCGAGCAGTACTACATCTCCCCCGAGCAGTACTACCTCTCAAGGAGTACCACCTCTCCCCGGAGCGGTACTACCTCTCCCCCAAGCAATACTACCTATGATAAGAGGTACTACCTCTCCCCCGAGCGGTACTACCTCTCTGGCACAACTACACTCGTGTTTTCTGTCTCGTTGGGCTGTTTTGACCGTGCTAAGCGGTAGTACCGCTCACCCGAGTGGTAGTACCACTTGAGCACTACTTGTGGGCATATGGTTGGATTCGGGAGAGCCTATTTATGGGGCCTTCTTCCCTAATGGTCCCTATCCGTTGAGCTCGTCCATGTGTAGCTCTGAGACCCTGGAAGTGATTGCAGCCACGAGGCCACGGCCTCAAAGGTTTGCCTCCGCCAGCGCTTTTGTCGCTAGTTTCTTCGGGGGTGATTGGGCCTGAATAGGTACCATCTAAGTCGTGGTTGGCACCGTCAATGTCGCAGCTAGCCCAAACACAACCTCCTGGCCCGCAACCCAACTATGTTCCAGCGTTCCGTCGTAGACCTGATCTGCCATCAAGCTATGGTTGGTAAGGAGCGTCGTTGGCTCCCAAACCTCCTAGCATAGCTTCTGTGTTGCATTCCGTTGATCGGTGATACTGATTTCTAGTGATGGCGGTAGAGGTGGCACCTCATAAGCGCTTTGCAGGCTCTGAGATACAATGAGTGTCCCACCGGTTGTGTGGATGGCATGAGTCTCACAAGTATCCAGTGGGAACCATGGCAGCGTGGTGTCAAACATCAGCTGTGTCTTCCCTTTCTGAGAGCCCCAGTTTTGCGGCAGCGAGTCCCAGCTTTCTTGCAGCTCAAGCACCAGGGGAGCAGGCCAACCAAGCACAGGTGGCAGAGGCGCAAGCTCGCAACTGCTATGCTCGTGGTCACCTAAACAGCCTGCCCCTGCTGCGTGGAAGGATGCAGCACAGCTGGTCTCGGCCTCAGTTGCGTTGAGGTCGTGCATAGCCCAGTGACGCGGTGGTGAGTAGATAGGCAGCAAACCACAGAGGCCGCGATCTCCACCACCCCGCTCTTCACCGATGATACTGGGGAGAGCACATACGTTTTTTGCAAGCTCAGCTGGAGATAGCTCGTCGTGACGCCTTTCTCCAATAGGACTGTCCAAACTGACCCTCCCAGCTAGAACGCTTTCACCATCACTCCTAAATTGGTCAGAATCTTCCTGCATGTCTTGCCCCCTCGAACCAACAGTTGTGTCAGCTTGGACCACTGTAGCTCAAGCGTGACAAACCCTCAGTCCTCACCCTGCAGCACCAAGGTTTTTGGTGCCCATGCTACCGCAACTGCACCCGGTCCAGCGCCTGAGTCAGCACCAAGGGCAATCGGAGCCGTGCTTGTATTCGCTTCGTGCCGCCGATACCAACGAGGCTCCGGTTCCCGCACTGTAGTGTTGCGGTAGTGTAGTCGATCGCGGACCTCATGCCAGAATCGGACCTGGGTTCCGCTTGGATTTTTTCACTGTTCTAACCTTTTTGTGGAAGTTGTGCACAAAATGGACCCAGTTTGAAAAGATTTCACGATCTAACCCTTTTTGAAATGCCACAAGCCATGGCTTGTTGTCCCACTACAAAACGCCACTCAAGTGTGGCGTTTCTTACCACCACCCTAACGCCAGTCTGCCGTGGCGTTTTTATTTCCTCGCAACGCCATGGTTGTCTGGCGTTTCTGGCAAGCAGTGCAACACCAAAAGCTATGACGTTTCTTCGTGCCTATTTATTATGGGGCCACCCTCCACTCACCACTCACTCTCTTCTTCCACCGCTCTCACTCTCTTATCTCCCCAAGCTGCAGCCCCTTTTCCCTCATTTCTCCCCCACTTCTCCCCTCTCAAATCTTTTCAAAAGGATTGGTTTGGTCCGTGGATCCGGTATCATTTGCGTTGCTTGAGGTAATCACCTTCATCTCCCCATTTTTTTATTGGTTGCAATTGTCTATTTGGGTGGCTTTTTTATCATGTGTTGTAGCCCTAATAATGAGTATAGTTTTTGCAATAATTAGTATAGATGTTCTTAGTTTATCTACTAATGAGTATAGTTGTTCCATTTATGTTGCATTGTATTGGTTGGTTTATGATTATTGATAAGATTTAGTGTTAGGGTTAGGGTTTGGGAAATGCCTAATTTGGATGGACAAGGGTTAGGGTTTGGGTTTGGGTAATGTTTTGTTAGTTGTTTTGTTAGGAATGTGTTATACTTAGCATTGGTAATTTTGTTCTCGTTTTTAGATGAACAAGATTGTGAATATTCATTATGTTGACAAAGAGGCATTCATGAATGTTGCTATTGTTGACAAATATGAGGAAGTGTTGACATTTCTTGAGAGTCCTACTTATGAAGAGGTTGTGGCAGAAACTCGGATAAGATTGAAGTGGGTTGATCCAAGTGACCAAGTAGAATTATTAGGAAGATATGATGTTGGGTCGGCACACAAGTGTCGAATGAAGACAATTCCTATCAAGTCTAATTTGCATTGGGTTGCATACAAGGAGGCTGTTGCATCCTCGATAGTCAAGTCACTCGAAGTGTTTGCTAGTATGGTGGTCAATGCTCCTCTTTTTCATGTTGACTTGAACCAACCCTTAGTAGATGATTTGAGCCCGTATAGTGGTGTGGCATATATTGTTGAGCATAAAGTTGAAGTGGAAGCCAATGAGTATCCCCAATATGAGTTTGGAGGTAGTGCGCCGATCAAAGATGATGGTCATGACTCCGACCAAGAGTATGAGAGGCACCACAACATTGTTGTTGACGTATAGGCTCAAGTAAGGCATGATGACATGGATCCTGGCATTGTGTATCAGCGTGCTTGTGTGGATGAGTCAGATGATGAAGGCCTGGTGAATGAGTTGGACGAGGATGGCTTCACTGAGAAATAAGCAGGGTGGTATACAAAAATCACCGGTAGGGATCACAAAGTTCCCTTGTTTTGTGATGTTAGCCTTGCAGATAAGGCTATAGTCGACGGTGGCATGAGCAAGACAATTGAGGCTAGAATGTTCCCAAGTAGCACACCCGACGCGATTTCTACGTCTTACCTAAGGAAAGGTTTGATGTTCAAGCACATGCTAGAATTCAAGATGTGGTTGTGTGAGTATGCCGTCAAACACTACAGGCCTTTCATAGTTGTGCACTCGGACCACCACAAGCGATACACAGTGAAATGCGAGGTAGAAAAATGCAAATGGAAAGTCAATGGAAGACTCAGGAAAGATGGTTGGTGGAAGATAAGTAGTTGCAGTGCAAATCACCAATGCACACCGCCGACCGATGAAGCACCGACGACACACCATCAGCTAACCTCGGAATTCATCAGTTATAAATACCAGAAACATATAGCTGAGGATCCAACCATTAAAGTGAAGTTGTTGATGAGTTGAGTTTACGAGAGGTTTGGATATAAGGTCAAGTACGGGAAGACATGGAAGGCCAAACAAGTTGCTTTTAGAATGTTGTACGGTGGATGGGAAGAGGCATACAATAGGCTACCCTGGTTGCTGGGCGCGATGGCCTATGGAAACCCCGGAATGTACCACTATGTCCAAGATATTGAAGGAGTGTTCCGTCGTGCCTTTTGTACATTTGGCCCATGCGTTGCAGCTTTTGAGCATTGTCGTCCGGTTTTGTGTATAGATGGAACATTCCTGATAGGCAAATACAAAGGCACACTAATGATAGCAATGGCACATGATGCTAATGATCAGGTGTTGCATGTGGCATTTGCTTCGGTGTCAGCGGAGAACCAACACAACTGGGAATGGTTCATGAGACTTGTGAGAAGCACGGTCATTCCTCCCAATAGGGAGGTATGCATCATATCTCATCGGCACCAAGGCATATTGAAGTCCGTGGATGTTCACATGCCAGGGCATGCGAGGCTTCACCATCGATGGTGCATGAGGCACTTTGTTGCAAACTTTTGCAGGGCTTTTAAGAACAAGGATCTGGCAAAGGATCTTAACTCCGCATGTGTGGCCTTCTCCGTTGAGTCGTTCACGAAATGATTGAACATAATCTATGAGAAGGCAAATGAAGGTGGGAAAGATTTCCTAGAAAGGAATATAGATGAGAGACATAAGTGGTCACAGGCATGTGACGAAGGAGGCATGAGATATGGTGACATGACAAGCAATCTTGTTCAGTGCTTCAACTTTGTCTTGAAGGGGGGACGTCAGTTGCCGGTGACGACAATAGCTGAATATACCTTCTACAAGCTCAATGAGTATTTTCTGAAGCACTCTGAAGAAATCGACAAGTTGATTGGTGAGAGTGAGAAGCCTCCCAATGAGATCTATCCGAAGAAGGTTGTCGAGTGGCAAGAGTTTCAAAAAGAGAAGTCAGCCATGCAGCGAGCCACTTGTTTTGATAATGCTGAAATGAAATACCAAGTGGATGCGCCAGGCGGTACAACGAGAGATGGGCAATCATATGGTGGTCGCTCATTTACGGTGTCCCTTCGGACGCGACATTGCACTTGTGAGCGGCCTAGTAAGTACCACTGGACATGCTCGCACATGATTACGGCATGTCGCATGAGGAATTTTCCCTTCTTTGATGGTGTAGTTGTGAGGTTGCATGAATTCAACTTGCAAACTCATAAGTTAACATGGGCGTCAAGATTCCACCCTTTTCTTGACCCATCACAGTGGCCAGAGTATCACGGTCCTAATATTAGGCCGGATCCAGGGATGATGGTTCAACCGAAGGGTAGAAGGAGAACAAAACGATACAGGAATGATATGGATGACCTCATGAGCACCAGAGAGTTTGGTAGTGGACATTTCATGGAGCCACGTGATAGGAACCAATGCGGTGATTGCAATGAAACGACACACAGTAAGAGGACTTGCAAAACAAACAAAACTTCAAAAGGTCACAATGCATCTACTAGTGATGTGGGTGGCAGAGGTGGTTCAAGTGTTGGTGGTGAAGGCGATTCAAGTGGTGGCCTTGCTGTGGGCCGAGGATCTGACGGTGGTAGACGTGGTCGTTCAAGTGGTGGCCTTGTTGTGGGCCGAGGATCCGGCAGTGGTAAACATGGTGGTTCAAGTGGTGGCCTTGCTGTGGGCCGAGGATCCGGCGGTGGTAGACGTGGTCGTTCAAGTGCTCGTGGTAGTGCTGGTCGTATAGGAGGTTTTATGGGTAGAGGTTCGGGTGGTGGTAGAGGAATGTTCGGATACCTATAAGGACCATTTCCGTAAGTTTGATATATTTCATTATTATTGTCATGTTGTGCATTTTCTTCATGTTGTTTTTCTCTTTACTAACTAATGTCTTGTAATTTTTTGTAGGTATGGCGTCTTCTCAACCCAACAAAGCAACAATGAAGTGGGTGGAGGACACGGAGGGGGGAGGTGAGATGCCGGGGTGGTGGGACAAGGCTGTCAAGAAGGTCAAAGAGGAGGAGACAGTCGGTCTAGCGAAGAAGAAGCAAGAGGAATACGAAGCAAAGCAAAAGGAGGAATGGTTAATGTTTCAATGTGGTCGTGATATGGAGAAGGCGCTGCAGAAGAAGATAAAGATGGCTGAAGAGAAACGGATGAAGGATTTTCGAGAGAACACCGCGAAACTTTGGGCTGGACATGCGGCAAAGAAAGAGAGGGATCACAAGCGCTTCATAGAGAAGGTGGTTCACGAGGCAAGTCTCATAAGGAAAAGGGAGGAGGAACAAGAAGAAGAAGAAGGGAAAGAGACTTGGCCCTTGCTCTACACAGTAGAGCTACATCGTTGTCATCATGTTGTGCACTTTATTGTGCACCTTTGAACTTTAATTTAGTATTCCATCTCTATGTGCACTCTAAATCGCTATGGGAACTCCATTGTGTGTACTTTTAGTCGCTATGTGATATTTGAACTTTAATTGCTATGAATCTATATGATGTGTGTACTTTATATGGGCTATGTGATGTGTGTACTCTTTGTTCTTTAGCAATACTCTTTATGTGATGTGTATACTATATGAATCTTATATCCCATATTACATTTATCAAGGAAAATGCATAGTTGCAAAAGCCTCTGTGTGAAACGCCAGCCTTGTTGGCGTTTCTGCCTACTGTCAAAACGCCAGAGAAGTTGTGGCATTCCCTTAAAACTGTAGATGTCACACTAGTCGTCTGGCAGCGTTTTCATATAGGTAGGAAACGCCACGGTTGCCTGGCGTTGCAGCCTCTACGTGAAATGCCAGCCTTGTTGGCGTTTCTGTCTCCAGTCAAAACGCCAAGGAAACATTGGCATTCCCTTCAAACAGTAGGTGCCACACTTGTTCTCTGGCAGCGTTTGCATAGTGCTTGGAAATGCCATGGTTGCCTGGCGTTGCAGACTCTACTGGAAATGCCAACTAGGCTGGCATTTTTGGCCTGTTTTGCTAGTTTGTAGTTCGTACTTCAAACTAGCATGACATATTGACAATCTATACCAAATATTGACAGTTTATACCCAAATATTTAGAGTCTAAACAGCATGACAAGTTCACTAGTTCATAAAACTCCATAAGCCAAGTTCATAGTTCATAAAACTCCATAAGCCAAGTTCATAGTTCATACTTCAAACTACATAAAACTCCATAAGCCAAGTTCATAGTTCAAACTTCAAACTACATAAAACTCCATAAGACAAGTTCATACTAGCATGACATGACACTAATAGTTCATACTTCAAACTACAAGCCAAGTTCATAAAACTCCATTGTGTGTACTTCACTTCCCCCCTCTCTTCGGAGCCATATTGCCCTTAGTGACGTAGCCCTCTGGAGTGTTCTGCCAGCCAGGATGTCGGATGTTCCTTGAGCTTGCTCGAGGTGTTTCTTCCGTCGACTGAGTAGGTTGACTTGGTTGCGGAGCATCTTTCATTTGCGAAGCCCCAAACTCAATGAAGTCTGGATCCACGACCTCGTTGTTTGTCTCCTCTTCTTGCTCAACTTCCTCGATATGTGCCTAGCTCGAAGAAGCACGTGGTCCGGCTGGAAGACGGACGAGCGATAGAAACACGTGGTCGGCTGGAAGACGGACGAGCTAAAGAATGCACAATTTTGTCCTGACCACATGCCCGCACATCGGTGGATGAAACACCGTGGCAAGACAGTAAAGCGGCTACTGTGCGGCATCGATTGGCGACCTTCTGCACAATGAAAAGACATTGACATGTTAATATGCTAACAGAGCTACGACAAATAAAAAAAGGTTAACAAGGCATCTAACCTGCAGAGTAGTTCTAACAAGCCCGTCTGTTTCAGGACCTGGGGCACGGCCAAGAACCACGTTACTATCATCGATACATCTCCATAGCTCCGTGTCGTGGATAAAACATATATGACACACCACCCACGAATAAATGACACATGCTCATATTTCAAAGGAGGGACATACCACTCGGTCATGGAGAGGGCCATAGTCAAGATGCGCTCCAACTGTCTCCCTAATAGAATTGTTGAACGCAACATCAGCAGCCTCACTTGGCAGTAAGTCCAAACAATTCGAACGAGTCCAAGCACCCTTGTGGATAACTCTGTACTCTTTACGCATCCACTCCAAATGCCTTAAATATGCCGCCTCGTCAGTGTCTGGTGTTTGATCAGTTTCAACTCGAGCATTCCTCTGAGCATTCCACATGTCCACCCACATAATGTGGTGCTCCTCCCAATTGATGACACTCTTATTGGTTTGCCGGTTTGTCCTACAAAGCAATAGAATAATACATCAATTCCATTTTCTCGTTTTAGACATTGATAAAAAGTTGAGCACAAAAAACTCACTTATGTAGCACCACACTTGTCTCGACGTGATCCGGCAGGCTGCGTTGTTGGACTCCGAACTGCCTTGAAACACGATGAGGAAGATGCCACTCCACCGCAAAAAAGCATATCATGGGGCACCACACACGCCAAATATGTTGGTCACAAAGGCACATGTTGCTCAGAGGGAACTTCCTAAGTATCGTGTACGACCTCCAATTGACCTACATCACAACAAGTCACTCGACCATCCATGAAAAATTTCAGAAAAGTTGCTAAAGCATTTGGCTAAATACCTGTTCATAAGTGAAAGTGCAGTCATGCCCTTAATCGTGTTTTGGTGTTGCTGACAACACACATATAGATAACTAATCACTAATCCCCTTTAAGCTGTCGTTAATGATCATGTGTTGATAAGGACAAGCTCATGTGCTAACAAGGACAAGATCAAGATAAGCATTCCTGAGTACTACATGCTTGAATCTTGTGGATGCTCACATGATGGACAGATGAAGATGAATACACAAGCTAGGCTTTCCACATTATGTATGGGAGAGCTTCTTGAAGACTTCATCATGTCTTGCTTTCAACTTGAGTCAAGAAGGAACAACAACACCAAGCTCAAGTGAATGGCTAACTCAAAGGTATCAGTTCCTTTGACGTTAGTGGTGCGGAGTGATGATCAGCGAATAAAAGTATACACGCAAGTATAGATCATCGGTACCCCTTCTTTTTATGATTCTTGAGTCTTTAGGGATACCGCACTATTAAGAGGGGATCACTGGGTATTGCGATAAATTTGCTCAAAACTACATCTCTACTTCTCTGCTGAAAGTGCAGTCATACCCTTAATCGAGTTTTGGTGTTAATGACAACACATACATAGGAAACTAATCTTATGTGTTGAGTGTATCTCAGGATGGCAAGTACTCTTAGTATATCGAGAATTATGTGCCAAGGTGGCCTCAGAAGATCGGGACTTATATGTCAAGAAGGCTCGGGATTGAGAAAAGATGATGTAGCCTATCCTTTAAATTTACTATTCTTGAGTATAGGGATGCCGCACTATTAAGAGGGGATCACAGGTTTTGCGATGAACTTGCTCATACTACATCTCTACTTTTCTGCTCATACCACATCTCCACTGCTCTGCTTTTATCTCAAAACAGAACCAATGCCTCGGACATCCGGCTTCCTCCGGACGTCCGAGGGCCGGACGCCCGACCACTTCGGAAATCCGGAACCTTATACCACAGAAATCCAGAGTCAAATAACTCGGACTTCCGGCTCCCTGCAGACGTCCGAGGGCCGGATGCCCGACCAATTCGGAAAACCGGAACCTTGCACCAGAGAAATTTGAGTCAAATAACTCGGACTTCCGGCCTCCTCCTGTCATCCGAGGGCCGGACGTCCGACCTCCTTCGGAAATCCGGTGCCCTTGAACAGAGCCAATGTCTCGGACATCCGGCTTCCTCCGGACGTCCGGCCCCTGTTCAACTACACAGTGGTTCCTGATATATATACATCCCTCGAACGACGGACCCCTCTCGGACGTCCGACCCCTTGTGGGTGTCCGGACATCCGAGAACTGCCGGATGTCCGACCACTATCAGACTTAAGTGACCCCAACGGTTGTTTTAGTCTCCCCACTATATATACCCCCCTCCCAGTTCGTGAGAGGGTGTTCAACACAGCAAGAACACTTAGAAGAACACCTTTCTCCTCACTCACTCTTGCCTACACCCAAACTTAGATCCCAAGAGCATTTGTGAGCCCCTTTGAGTGTTGTTCCAATCAAAAGATAGACCGTCTCCTTCTCCTCCTCTCCACCAAAGCGATTTGTGATTTGAGCAAGTTTTGAGCAATCCCCGTGATATTGTTACTCTTGGAGGTTGGAGACTCCTAGGCGGTAGGAGTCTTCGGAGAGGAATCAAACCATTGTGATTACCCCCCAAAAAGTTTGTGAGGGTTTGGAAACCACCTCAAGGCTTACCTCTAGTGGTTGAGAAACGCCTTCGTGGTGTTGTCTCAAAGGGAGAATAGGGTGAGCCTTCATGGCGTTGGTGTGCCTTCGTGGTAACATCCGCCCCTCTAACGGTGACGTAGCTTCCCTCCAAGGAAGTGAACATCGGGTACATCCTCGTCTCTCTTGGAGTTTCGGTTATCCCTAACCCTAACTCTCTACTTGTGTTAATCCTTATTACGTACTTGCATTTGATTATTGTTTACCGGCTGCCTTACTTTACTCTAAATAGCTTACTCTTTGTCTTTGCAATTATTAGGCTCACGCTCATATTCCGCACCATTTCCTAAAATTGCTAAGTAACTATTAAAATTTGGAACTGTACCTATTCACCCCCCCCCCTCTAGGTCCATCTCGATCCTTTTCAATTGGTATCAGAGCCTCGTGCTCTATTCTTGTGGCTTAACCGCCCTAGAGCGAGATGGATGGGACTCCCATTACTGTAGCTCCAGTGGAAAGGGACGGGACTTCCACGGAAGTCAGGTCCTTCACCTCTGAGGATCTGGAACGGGCCCTTGCCAAGCAAAAAGAGGAGCATGATGCTTCTCTTGAGGCCTTGGTCCAAATAAGACTGGCATCATTAACCACGGGGACAGCCACGTCCCTGAGGGCCTCAGGGCAAAATGTGCACTGTTCTTCATTTGGCCAACAACCACCAAGCAATAACCAAACCAGTGTTCCATGGCTTTATCTAGATCTCAAGTTGAGAAACCTAAGTACAATCCTGGAGGAAAACCTCCTTTGCTTGATGACAATTCCGATTTTGCTTTGTGGAGAGTTGGTATGCAGGATCATCTTAGGTACGCCAATGATGAGATGTTGGACATCCTCGAGCATGGCTACCATCCTGTAGATCCAAGGTGCCTCACTCCCAGAGAAACTTATGACAAGCATCTCAACGACACTGTGATCATGTGCATAAGAAAAGGAATGAGTGACAACCAACGGAGACCTTACATACACATCACAAGCGCCAAGAAACTGTGGGATAGCATTATAAGGACCAAGACCGGTACTTCCACTCTTCGGCTTGCTCAATATGAAATTGCCAAGGGGCAATTGCAGAACTTCTGCATGGAAAAGGGTGAATCTCCCAAGCAACTTCTAGAACGGCTCATGACTCTCGTCGCAGACATTGAGTCCCGTGACTGTGACAAGACGCAAGATGGTTTCAACCTGACCAAGAGATTTCTCGTGGACAAGTTACTTCATGCTCTTGCTCCGTACCACCATCAAATGGTATGGGACATAAGGCAGCACCATGGGTTCAAAGAAATGACCCCAAATGACATCATATCCACTTTCCAATTATTTGAAGAGTCAAAGCCAAATGCAACAAAGCACCTTGCCATGCATGGCACTTCAACATCAAAGATCAATCTTGCTTTGAAAGCCAAGCATGAATGTGACGAAGAAGAAAGTGAAGAAGAAGAGGGTGATGAAGACTGCAAAGATGGTGATGATAGTGACTCTTATGAAAGCCCATCTTATGAGGAAATTGCTCTCTTTGTAAAGAAGTTCAGTGCAGGAAAATTCAAGGGAAGATTCCCAAAGAAGAAAGTAAGAAAATGCTATAACTGTGAGGAAACCAACCACTTCTCCAATGACTGCCCTTATGAGAAGAGAGAACATAAACCAAGGTTTCCGAAGACCTTTGTAAAGAAGAAATTGCCAAACCCTATGAACTCCAAGCTCAAGAGGAGAGATGGAAGAGCAATGGTTGCACAAGAAGAATCAGATCCAGAAGACGTTGGTGGGGTTGCCGGAGTAGCTCAGGATACACAAAACACCTTGAGGCTCGTCAACAACAGTGGCGATGTTGTTCACTACAACTATATGAAAGACTACAAGGGCAACGCCCACAAGTGTTGGATGGCGAAGACTGCATAGAAGATGAGGAAGACCAAAGCTCCCATGATAAGGTTAAGGTAACTCCACGGTTAAACTCTTTCAGTCTAGCTTCTACCTCATCTGATGAGTACCTTGATGCGGAAGATCACTATGAGGACAATGACTTAGATCATCCTATGTTTGCCAAAATAAACAAATTTATGTGCTCTCTTAAAGGAAAGAAGCTCACTATGATTCGCATACTTATGGAAATGGTGAGTAAGCACACCAATACCATCAAGGAACTCGAAATCCTCGTCACTGAGGAGAAGGAAAGGAATGAAATCCTTGAGCAGAAAGTCCTGTATGAGGAAGCACAAAATGATGCATTATGCTCAAAAGTTGGTGAAAACCTTGATAAACATGCTAACGATCTTGCCTCCTTGAAAAAGGTTGAATCTGTGTGCAAAGAGTTATTAAATGATAAAAACCGAATTGTGAATTCTCATGCTTCTCTTTCTAAGGACTGCGAGCGCCTATCCTTGTCTCTCAAGGACAAGGAAGAGAAACTCACTGTTCTTACAAGGAGCTTTGAGGCACTCAAGGTTACTTATCTTGACACTCTAGCTAAGGCTTACTCCTCACCTATTATTAATGTTGATACCTGCACTGCTAACTCTAGTAGTGAACTGGCATCTATTCTTGAGGAAAACTGTTCGCTAAAGGCACATCTAGATAGAGGTCTCATGACATGTGCACAAGGACAAAAGACTCTCAATGAGATCTTAAGTCAACACAATGAAGTCTTTGCCAAGGAAGGGCTTGGGTTCAATCCAAGCACCGCCAAGAAAAGTGTATCTCCTCTCAAGTGCACCACCCCGCTTAAAGAAATATTTGTACGAGAGGGACACAAGGAGAAAGGTAAGGTTGTGAGTGGGTCGGCCACTAGGGGTTTGCCCACTCTCAACAACACAACTGAGTTCATGCCTCTATCCTATGTACTTCACAAATCAAAGGAAGGAGAGGTTTTTGCTAAATTCGTTGGTCCCCGTAATGCATTCCGGTTTTATGCTATTTGGGTCCCTAAGACTCTTGTAACTAATGTGAGAGGCCTCATGAAAAAATGGGCACCTCAAACCAAGTCTTAATTCGTGTACAGGTTGTTTTCTCCGGAGGAGTCAAATGCGTGATCGATAGTGGATGCACCAATCATATGACCGGAGATAGTAACTTGCTCTATGACTTCATGCAAGCCATTCGACCATACATGAGCATTGTATTTGGTGGAGGGTCGAAAGGGCAGGTAATTGGGTTGGGCAAGGTGGCAATCACTAATGATATGTCTCTTGCAAATGTCATGCTTGTCCAATCTCTTCAATATCATTTGCTTTCAGTTCGCCAATTGGCTTCCGTTGGTTATGACACACTATTCGGACTAACGGATGTGAAAGTCTTTAAGAGAGACACTCTCGAAGTGGCCTTTGTTGGAGAGTTGGATGGCAACCTTTACACGGTTGATTTCTCGAAAGAGAGCACTTTCCATACAACTTGTCTGATGGCCAAGGCTGACATGGGATGGCTGTGGCATCGCCGGCTCGCCCATGTCGGCATGAGAAATATTCAAAATCTCTTAAAAGGCAATCACATCCTTGGACTAACTAATGTATCTTTTAAGAAAGATCGTGTGTGCAGTGCATGCATAGCTGGGAAGCAACATCAATCAAAACACCCACCCAAGAATATTGTATCCACCTCAAGGCCTTCAGAGCTCCTTCATGTGGATCTGTTTGGGCCTCCTTCATGGGCAAGTCTTGGTGGGAAAAAGTATGGACTAGTCATTGTTGATGATTACTCAAGATACACATGGGTATTCTTTCTCAAGTCCAAGGACGAGACGAAGATCACCTTCATTGATTTTGCCAAACAAGTCCAGTGGAAGTTTGACAAGGACATCAAGGCAATAAGAAGTGATAATGGCTCCAAGTTCAAGAATTGCACCCTAGAAGAATTTCTTAGTGAAGAGGGAATTGAACATCAGTACTCCGCACCTTACACCCCTCAGCAAAATGGTGTAGTAGGGAGGAAGAATCGGACACTTGTGGAAATGGCAAGGTCCATGTTAGACGAATACAAGTCACCACATAGTTTTTGTGCTGAGGCTATCAACACAGCATGTCATGCATCAAACCGGCTTTTCCTTCGACCAATATTGGAAAAGACTCCATATGAGCTCCTAACCGGGACCAAGCCCAATGTAAAGTACTTTCGTGTATTTGGATGCAAGTGTTTCATCCTCAACAAACGGGGTCGGTTAGGTCAATCCAAAACTGAAGGGATTTTTGTTGGCTATGGATCAAACTCTCACGCCTACAGAGTCTACAACAAATCCACTGGATGTGTTATAGAAACCTGTGACGTGATGTTTGATGAATTTAACCGCTCCCATGGGGAGCAAGTTGATCTAAGTGATGCAGGTGCAGAAGATTCCTCGCAAGATATCTTGAACATGGGTGTAGGTGCACTTCTTACCATGGAACAAAAACCCCATGATGATGATGAAGATGATGAGAGTATTTCTCATCCTCAAGACAGTTCACTGCCCGTACCTCCACAAGATACTAGCACACATATCATGCCAGATGTTGAGGATCAAGTGGGAGAACATGTCTCTCACCCTGATCACACTCAAGAACAAGTTGACCTTCAAGAGCTAGACCAAAGTATGGATATGCTTGATGATGAACCTCAACAGGTGCAACGCGAAGAGGAATATCTTCCACCGCACGTTAATGATACATATGTTGAGGACGTTGATGATGGAAACAAAGTCGAACCTCGTGAAACCCTGACCTCCATCATGCCACGTGTGGCCGGTCGTGTTGATATTGATCAAATCCTCACCGGCGTGTCAGAAGGTAGAGTGACTCGTAAACAATTAATAAACTTGTGTGCTCACTTTTTGTTTGTCTCTAGTATTGTGCCACACAGGGTTCAGGATGCATTGTGTGACAATGACTGGCTCCTTGCTATGCAAGAAGAGTTAAACAGTTCTACACGCAATGAAGTATGGTCATTGGTAGAACGACCAACTAAGGAACACAATGTCATTGGAACTAAATGGATCTTCAAGAACAAGGAAGATGAGAATGGGACTGTCCTCCGCAACAAGGCAAGGTTAGTAGCACAGGGGTACTCCCAAGTTGAAGGTTTGGACTTTGGTGAGACTTTCCCCCCTGTTGCTCGTCTTGAATCCATTCGCATTCTATTGGCCTATGCTGCTTTCAATGGTTTTACTTTGCATCAAATGGATGTGAAAAGTGCTTTCCTTAACGGTCATCTATAAGAAGAGGTATATGTATCACAACCACCTGGGTTTGTTGACCCCCATCACAAAGACCATGTGTACAAACTTCACAAGGCTCTGTATGGCCTCAAACAAGCACCCCGTGCTTGGTACGATCATCTTAAGAAGTTCTTACTCGATGATGGCTTTGTGAGAGGGGTGATCGATCCCACTCTTTTTACTAAGAGGGAAAATGGTGATTTGATCTTATGCCAAATCTGTGTAGATGACATCATTTTTGGTTATCCTAACATCCATTTATGCAAGAAGTTTGCGGCCTCCATGACCAAGACCTTTGAGATGTCACTCAACACGGACTTGAAGTTCTTTCTTGGGTTTCAAATACAACAATTTCAAGAAGGAATTTTCTTGTCTCAAACTAAATACCTCAAGGACATTCTAGAAAAAATTGATATGACAAATGCTAAACCAATGAAGACACCCATGGCCAAAGATGTTGTTCTAAATGAATACACCAACGGTATTCCTTTTGACCCATCTACTTACCGCTCTATGATTGGTTCGTTACTTTATCTTTGTGCATCTAGACCAGGCAGCATGTTAAGTGTAGGCATATGTGCTAGATTTCAAGCTTCCCCTAGGGAAGGCCATCATACGGCGGTTAAGCATATTCTTAGATACCTTGTTCACACCCAAGGTTAGGCCTATGGTACCCTAAGGATGCAAAGTTCGATCTTATTGGGTACTCCAATGCGGATTGGGCTGGTGACAAAGTGGGACAGAAATCCACTTTTGGTGCATGTTAGTTTCTTGGACGTTCCTTGGTAAGTTGGTCCTCGAAAAAGCAGAATTGTGTTTCTCTCTCCACAGCCGAGGCCGAATATATTGCAGTCGCAAGCTGTGTAACCCAACTGCTATGGATGAGGAAAACCCTAAAGGATTATGGCATCACGTATCGACACATGCCTCTTCTTTGTGATAATGAAAGTGCCATCAAGATCCCCGAGAACCCCATTGATCACCCTCGCACAAAACATATTGATATTATGTATCATTGGGTGACATTGATATTGCTCATGTGGGTACCGACATGCAGCTCGCTGACATTTTCACCAAGCCACTTTGCGTAGCAAGATTCTGTCAACTTAGGCGTGAACTTGGTATCTTGGAGCTTGATAACATAACTTGAAATCATGTACACATGCACACACTCACATTATGTTCTTGTCTTGATGTCGGCATGCATTTAGGGGGAGACACTAGCACTCACGTCATAATTTTTTTGTTTTAACCCTATAATATGCATAAATCAACTACCTTCCACAAGTAGTATATATAATTCTTGTAGGCAACACTGTTGGGTGTCCCTTGTGAGAAACCATGTCAAATCACCTCATCATCCAAATCCCAGAAATTGCCTCTGCCTACTTCTCTCTCGGTCGTCCGACGAGTCTCGGACGTCCGACGGCTAAACACACTCCGGACGTCCGGCACATGTCGGTCGTCCGACGGCTGATGCTCTCCGGACGTCCGACGCCCGTCGGACGTCCGACACATCGGGAGCCTCTATAAATAGAGGGGCACGGGCTGGGCCTTGCCCTAGCCCCCACGCCCCCCCTTTCTCACAGCCGCCTCCCTAGCCGCCGCCAGCTGCCTGAGGAGCTCGACCTCGCCGCCACCGGGGCCCTGCCCCGCGATCTGGCTATTCTCCTCCGTGGGATCCTTCTTCCATCCCTCTGCTCTCTCGATCTGCAGGTATCCTCTCGGTCTCTCTCGTGATTGGTTCCCCTTTCTCACTAGTTCATGTGTTCGTTCATGTGTTTTGACCGTGACAGTTTCCCATTGGGTTTCCAATCGTGTAGGCCTTTTTCCATCATGCCCAAGATTAAGCACACTGCCCGGAAGAACTCTGCTGGCTCATCCGCTCGTGCCCCTCCTGGCACGGGGTCGGATAACTCCGATATACCATGTCGTCCCTTCAAATGGCTCGCCCGGCGTCCTCCTCCACAACCCCACTCCTCGTCTGATGGCTCTGACTTCAAGGATGAGCTTGCAGCTGAGGAACGTGTTGAATATGTCGCCGTTCGGAAGACTATGCCAAAGCCGAGGACTCGCAGGCCTTCATATATGCCACCGCCTCCTCCTGAACAGCCCGAAGGTGATGCTCGTCGCATCTCCCTTGAACCTCCTCCTACTTTAGGTCGTCAAGTCAATGACTTCACCAAGGTTCCTAAGTCTTCCTACTTTACATTCCGTCGCGATGTTAACCAATTTTCTGTTGAACGTGACTCTATGGACTCACGTTTTTGCACACACGTCCAAGCGGACATCTTTTCTACTGTCATCGTTCCTAAGGGTCTCTCAGTACATCATTATATTGATCTTGAGCATATTCGCACAAACCCGGTGAAATACCCGGGTGCCATTGAGCTCATTGAGTCATCGGGGCTTGCTGCCCCCTTTGCTTTTCGGTGCGATTTTAACAGTGCCGCTATCCATCAATTTTATGCCACGTGTTTCTTTGGCTCAAACAACACTGTTAGCTGGATGACTTCTGATGTTGAGTTCACAGCCTCTTATGATGAGTTTGTTGCCGCACTCGGTTTCCCCGACTCCGGCACCAAAATCCATAAGAATGATCCTAACCATGCACATAAGCCCATTGAGGCGTGTGGCCTTCTCCTCAAACCACTTCGTGAACTTGATGCAGACGAACGGATGAAGGATCTTAACCAAGTATCCATCTGGCGCTCTCCCTTCTTTATCATTTTCAGTGTCTTATCCGCACCATCTATCCCAAGATGGGTGATAGGGGATCCTGCAACGGCTACTGTATTGATATCATCTCACATTTACACGAGTTCCCCGAGCGCAAGATTAATGTGCCTCACTTTCTCTGGCATGAGATTTGGCTCGCTAGTCTTCAATACAAGCGAGCCTTCCCTCATGCCCCCTTCATCCAGGCCTTTATTCACCATGTTGCTGAATTCACTGTTGCTCCCACTCACACGCATCACAAGTGGGCCATTCCCAATCACATGGCGGATGACTATGCTCCTAAGAAAACCTCATCCACCTCCACTCGCCGCACTGCTGCCCGGTCAGCAACCCCTTCATCCAGCTCAGCTCCTCTCGGTCGCTTTGCCAAATTCATTGGCAAGGCACATTCTGCCATGATGAAGGCTTTCTCTTTCCAGTGTGGTCAAACGCATGATGTGGTTTCTCGCCTCGTCTCCTCCAAGAATGCCCTCAAGGCTCGTCTGAGAGACTCGGGCGCTCTTGATGTGAGTGACGATGAGGATCTTCCTGCTGCTCCTCCTTCTGACTTTGGCTTCCCATCTGGTCCTGAGTGGGCTGATTTTCTTGACGAGGCTGGTGGCAGTGGCTTGCCTGAGGATGAGGATGATGAGGATGATGGTGCTGATGATCTCTGAGCATGGTTGATGCTTTTGGTGCCTCCCTTTTCAGTACTTGATGCCAAAGGGGGAGTAATGTATCCTAGTTTTAGTCTTTGGAGATTTAGTTTTTGAACTCAATTTGCATGTTTGAATAATGTAATGACTGTGATGCACTATGTATGGCTACCTATGAATGTCGTGATTGCTATGATATCATCGTATGTTATTATTTTTTGCTCTATTACTCCATATGATGATCGGTTGCCATATGATGATCTATTATCTCCGCTAAGTTACATGATATCTTCTATACACACATTAAGGGGGAGCTTCGTTATTTTTTACTGTGCACATACTAAGGGGGAGCTCCGTACTAAACCTCTCCAAAGCTAAAATGTATGACAAATCTTTTGAGAGCTATGTATATGTTGTCATCAACTACCAAAAAGGGGGAGATTGAAAGTGCAGTCATGCCCTTAATCGAGTTTTGGTGTTAATGACAACACATACATAGGAAACTAATCTATGTGTTGAGTGTATCTCAGGATGGCAAGTACTCTTAGTAGATCGAGAATTAGGTGCCAAGGTGGCCTGAGAAGATCGGGACTTATATGTCAAGAAGGCTCGGGATTGAGAAAAGTTGATGTAGCCTATCCTTTAAATTTACTATTCTTGAGTATAGGGATCCCGGACTATTAAGAGGGGATCACGGGTTTTGCGATGAACTTGCTCATACTACATCTCTACTTTTCTACTCATACCACATCTCCAGTGCTCTGCTTTTATCTCAAAACAGAACCAATGCCTCGGACAGCCGGCTTCCTCCGGACGTCCGAGGGCCGGACGCCCGACCACTTCGGAAATCCTGAACCTTATACCAGAGAAATCCAGAGTCAAATAACTCGGACTTTCGGCTCCCTCCGGACGCCCGACCACTTCGGAAAACCAGAACCTTGCACCAGAGAAATTTGAGTCAAATAACTCGGACTTCGGGCCTCCTCCTGTCATCCGAGGGCCGGACGTCCGACCTCCTTCGGAAATCCGGTGCCCTTGAACAGAGCCAATGTCTCGGACATCCGGCTTCCTCCGGACGGCCGGCCCCTGTTCAACTACACAGTGGTTCCTGATATATATACATCCCTCGGACGACCGACCCCTGTCGGACATCCGACCCCTTGTGGGCGTGCGGACATCCGAGAACTGCCGGATGTCCGACCACTATCAGACTTAAGTGACCCCGACGGTTGTTTTAGTATCCCCACTATATATACCCCCCCCCCTCCCATTTCGTGAGAGGGTGTTCAACACAGCAAGAACACTTACAAGAACACCTTTCTCCTCACTCACTCTTGCCGACATCCAAACAAAGATCCCAAGAGCATTTGTGAGCCCCTTTGGGTGTTGTTCCAATCAAAAGATAGATCGTCTCCTTCTCCTCCTCTTCACCAAAGAGATTTGTGATTTGAGCAAGTTTTGAGCAATCCCCGTGATCTTGTTACTCTTGGAGGTTGGAGACTCCTAGGCGGTAGGAGTCTTCGGAGAGGAATCAAACCATTGTGATTACCCCCCGAAAAGTTTGTGAGGGTTTGGAAGCCACCTCAAGGCTTACCACTAGTGGTTGAGAAACGCCTTCGTGGTGTGGTCTCAAAGGGAGGATAGGGTGAGCCTTCGTGGCGTTGGTGTGCCTTCGTGGTAACATCCGCCCCTCTAACGGTGACGTAGCTTCCCTCCAAGGAAGTGAACATCGGGATACATCCTTGTCTCTCTTGGAGTTTCGGTTATCCCTAACCCTAAGTCTCTACTTGTGTTAATCCTTATTACGTACTTGCATATGATTATTGTTTACCGGCTGCCTTACTTTACTCTAAATAGCTTACTCTTTGTCTTTGCAATTATTTGGCTCACGCTCATATTCCGCACCATTGCCTAAAATTGCTAAGTAACTATTAGAATTTGGAACTGTACCTATTCACCCCCCCCCCCTCTAGGTCCATCTCGATCCTTTTCATCTGCTCAAGCCACATCTCCTCTGCTCTTGTTTGATTCCAAAACAGAACCAAAGCCTCGAACATCCGGCACTCTCCGGACGACCGAGGGCCGGACGCCCGACCACTTCGGAAAACCGGAGCCTTATACCAGAGTCAAAATCTCGGACATCCGGCTTCCTCCGGACGTCCGAGGGCCGGACGCCCGACCACTTCGGAAATCCGGAACCTTATACCAGAGTCAAAGTCTCGGACATCCGGCTCCCTCCGTACGTCCGAGGACCGGACGCCCAACCACTTTCAGAAATCCGGTGCCCTTGAACAGAGCTGAACTCTCACACATCCGACCCTCTTTTCGTACGCCCGGTCCATGTTCGATTACACAGTGGCCAACTGATATGAACACTCCTTCGGTCGTCCGACGCTTGTCGGACGTCCGGAAACCATCGGACGTCCGACCACTGTCAGACTTAAGTAACCCCAACAGTTACTTTAGACTCCCCACTATATATACCTCCCTCCCACTTTGTGAGAGTGGGTCCAACACATCCATATCTTCATAAGAACACATTTCTACCTCACACACATTTGCTCACACCAAATCTTAGATCCCAAGAGCATTTGTGAGCCCCTTTGAGAGTTGTTCCAATCAAAAGATAGATCGTCTCTCTCTCCTCCTCTCAACCCAAGCTATTTGAGATTTGAGCAAGTTTTGAGCATTCCCCCTGATCTTATTACTCTTGGAGGTTGGAGACTCCTAGGCGGTAGGAGTTCTTCGGAGAGGAATCAATCCGTGTGATTACCCCCAGACAAGTTTGTGAGGGTTTGGAAGCCACCTCAAAGGCTTACCACTAGTGGTTGAGAAACGCCTTTGTGGTGTTATCTCAAAGGGAGAATAGGGTGAGCCTTCGCGGCGTTGGTGTGCCTTCGTGGTAACATCCACCTCTCTAACGGTGACTAGCTTCCCTCCAAGGAAGTGAACATCGGGATACATCTTTGTCTCAGTGACCTTGGTTATCCTTAACCCTAACTCCTTGTGGTTTACTTGTGTTACTTGAGCATACATACATTGCATATTGTTTGTGCTCATTATATTGTGTTGGCTATTTCTTTGTACAACATTAATCGTTCAAGCATACCCTCTATATCCACACGTTCAAACTTGCAGCTTTTGATATATCGTGTGCTATAGTGTGATCTAGTATCTTGTGTCGTTCACCTACTCGTTGTGTGATATAGCTCAAGTAAGTTTGTGTAACTTACTTGTGCTTGTTAGTAACCGTGTTGTGTCCATCTTGGTAGATCGTGTTGTTGGTGCATGTTGTGGTGCCTATTGCATTTAGGATGTGTGCTTGAAAAGTATCCTCTTAGTTTATTTCCGCATTAGGTTTAAGCCAAATCCAAAGAAGTTTTTAAATAGCCTATTCACCCCCCCCCCTCTCTAGGTGTCATCGTGGTCCTTTCAATTGGTATCACAGCAAGGTCTCTCTTTAATTAGGTTTCACGACCTAGAGAGTATCGATGTCGACTATTGGACTAGTGCACAATGACACCTTTGACTTTGATGGCACAAATTATACCCTATGGAGAATTTGTATGCTCCATCACTTTCGGGCCATGGGCCCAAATACTTTACGAATTGTTCTTGTAGGGATTGCCGACAAAACGGATGATGCATCTTCATCTACTAATGAAATGTATCTTGATTGTGAGGCTTTCTTACCATTCATCGAACCATAAGTCCTGAAGTGTTTAAGTCTATCTCAACTTGCAAGTCAGCTCATGAAGTTTGGACTAAACTTAAAGATATATATGGTGGGTCCAATCTTGATGAAGACGATATTATGATGAAGGAGTTGGTGCATGAGCTCTTCACTCTTTTCGATCATAAAGAGTCCACCACTACTTCCATATCCGATTGCTTGCACACCTCAACATCTTCAATCTCACAAGGTAATGACATGGTGAGTGAAGAAATATATGTTGATGAAAATGTCATAGCCTCTATGGACACGAGCATATCTAGCACCACACATAGTGTAAATTATTGTGCTGATAGATCATGCATTTCACCAAAAGATCCCTCGACAAATGTATGTGGTGATATGCCTGCTTTCCCGTGTCCTCTTAATCAAAATATCTTGTTTCTCCCTAGTTGCTCTATGACTAATCATTTAGGGGAAATCAAGAAATATGAAGTACTTTTGACTAATGAAGAATCTGATTCACCAAAAGAATCACCATCAACTCCTCCAGTTTACATGTGCCTCATGGGAAGAGGTAATAATGAGGTATCATCTTCCCTGTGCAATAACGATGATATTTGCGATGATGATGATGGTGATGACTTGATTGAAAATATCTATGTGATCAGTAAAATTCTTCATAAAGCTAAAAATAACGCTCTTCAAAGATTCCAAGATGTTCTTGCTTACTTTGAAAATTGTAATGATTCACTTAACCATGAACAAGCTAAAAGTGAACAACTTGAACATGAACTTGAGAAGAGTCATCAAGCATGTAGAGACTTAAGATCTTCAAAAGGAGAGATTGAAGTTGCTCATGATAAACTTAAAAAGGATTTTGAGGTCCTTCTCCTTGAATGCAATAATGTCAAGGGAGAGCTCATCAAAACCTCTAAGATCTACGAGGAGCTTCAATCCACTCATGAGAAGTCTCTATTTGCTACTTACTCCTCTCATATTGTTGATGATACTTGTACATATAACTCTACCTCATTTGAAGTATCAGCATTGAAGGAGAATGTTGAGCTACGTGCTCAACTTGATTTACTAACTAGCAATTATGGGAAGTTGGAAGACAACCATGTAATGCCCACAAGCTCTCATGCCGATCTTCTAACATCCCATAATGTGCAAAAGTTAGCTCATGAGGCTATCATCACCAAGGTAACATCAAGTGAGCCTCATGTGGACAATGGCACTACTTCTAGTCAAAGTACTATATCTCCATGTGTTAGTCCTCGTAATTCGTCTACTCATAATGTTGCTACCTCGTGTGATGAATTACTTTCCTTGCCTTGTTGCTCTAACATTGAAGCTTACACTTCCTCTAGTACTTGCGTTGATACTAACCGTGCAGAGGAAATTGAAGAACTCAAGGCCCAAGTCACTTCTTTGAAGAAAGACTTGGAACAGTGTCATGAAGGGATGTCCACATTCAACAACGTCCTGTGTGAGCAAACATCTCCAAATGACAAAAATGATGTTGGAGTAAACTCAAACAAGAACAAGAGGGGCCTACAACAAGTCAAGAATTCGGCCAAAATCATTTGCTTCGAGTGCAAAGTTAAAGGGCACCATGTTAGATCTTGACCTTTGAAGACGAAGTCTCAAAGTCACAAGCAACAAGGGAAGCGGCCACAAACTCAATCACATACTCAGCTACAAGTTGAAGGAAGGCCTCTTCCCAGTAAGACCCAAGCCAACACTCCCCGAGGTGAGAAATCAACTGGGAAGAAAGCAAAGGGTAGATGTTGGTACTTATGTCGTGAGAAGGGTCACGTCGCTTCGTCTTGCACGAGAGGTAACTTATCCAACCCAATCACTATTGATGATATCTATTCCCTTGGGAAGGATAAGGTTGGCAATGTGTTTGCCAAGTTTGTTGGTACTCAAAATGGTGTCAAGAAAAGAACCATTTGGGTTGCCAAGCCTATTGTGACTAACCTCTTAGGACCCAATGTAGTTGGGGACCAACAAGCTCAAACTTGATCAATAGGTGACTTTGGAGGACACTGGAGACTTGGATACACAATGAAGATTTGAGGACTCTTCATCATTTGTATTACCTCAAGCCAAGTCATTTGGATTATCGAGCTCATATCCCATATCCAATGTGCCTCTTTGCGGTAACTTGTACTTAAATTGTTTACATTGAAAGTTGCCTGCCCCACTCCTTCTCATGTCTAGGTTTGGTTCCTAGCATGTACTTTGACATGTTGCGCCTACTAGTATGATTGTTATGTGTTATCTATCATGTGTAGGTCGTTATGTATGTCATATAGTTGTGTGTAGTCCTGATCATTACTTGCATCCTAGTTCACCGTTGTGTGGGTCTTTTGAGACGTTAATAGCTCATCACATTAAGGGGGGTGTTATGCTCTACGCACATCACTAACCCAAAATGTGTATATATGTATTGGACTCCATCTAGTATCCACGGTGCAAGATTATCCAATCATTTCGTTGGATGTCAAAGCCATCCGAAGTTCAAATTGGCATCTACTTATCAGCTTAGTTGGATGATTGATTGCCTTGTATGATAAATACATGGATTATCACATTAAGGGAGTGTGATATGCTTTGTGCATGTCACAACCCTTGCTAACATAAACATCTGATGTATGCCACTCAGAATGTACCACATGGGGTTATCCTATAACTGTGTGGCTTGTCATGCTCCACGTAACTTAATTCGCTTAATAACATTTTTGGTGTTTAAATCCCTTAGATGTGCGTGAGTATGACATTCTACTACACGTATACTCATGGCTTAGTCGCTAGATCGTACTTGAAGGAAGGGCATATATGATGCAAGCCTTTCAAATTATTTCTCTACACTATGATCTAGCTAATTGGGATGTTAACGCATGGTATCTAAACATTATGCTTATGGCTAAACTTCCATATCACACTTGTGTGAGTATAAAACGATCTGGGTGCTCGTTTGGCATCTACCGCCACTGATAATTCCAAATACCATTGTGTTCACTCACACACGGTATCTCTTGCTTGGTAGTGTTTTGATGGTCATCCTATTTCGGCCTTTCCTCCATTTGACCTACATAACTTGCCGAGAAATTAATGTGTCTTCCGGTAATCTCCCATGCATGTGTTTGAGGTTGTATTATTTACTTTATAATGTTGTGGGAGTTATAATCGTATTACCTACACTGATATATCTACTGGAGTGAGACATGCATGTAAGTTTATGCAAAATGCATACCTTACATGGTGTGATGCTTTTACCGGTTCATGTGTTGAACTTGGGGTGCTATCATATGTTGATTTGTCACCATGATCCATCTTGGACAACATGAATGTTCTGTAATTAACAGTTATATGCTCATTTGTCCAATTTGTATATTCTTGGTTTTTGATAGGCTTGTGTAGGCATATCTACTATGTGTAGATTCACATGCCTTGTCTATCGTATCTTTGATTCAATATATGTATATGGTAAATCTGACATATCCATTAAAAGGTTAAGGTGTGCATGAAAGTAAAATTTATATCTATGAGCACATAATTAAGTGATTTTACCCTATATATATGGTAGTTGGACTTAGTACTTCGGACCCAATGAGTTTGGGGACCATATTGTACTTGAATGGTGGTTTAGGTACTTTGGAGAAGCATTTCTATCTTGACTTACTCTCAGAAGAAGTTGGTGGTGCTGGTCACGAAGAAATAAGAGTCAAGGCAGGACTCCGCTACTTCTACGCCATATCAATGCTTTTCGGTAACAAGTATTTACTTCATGCATGTATAACATTAGAGTCAACCCTATGTAGGTTGCATTATCGCATGAACATAATACTTTTTCCACTGTGTAATTTCCTGCATGTCCTTGTCAATCACGCTGATGAAATGCTTAGTGTTGGTGCTCTCTTAGCTCTTCATGGTCATATGTATGAGACAAATTTGTGCCATGGCCCTTGTGTCATGTGCCTTGCTCTTATAATAGGTTAACATGTGCATAACACTATGCACTCATGCGTCTGACCGTATTTTGGACCAACACTTATCATAGTAATCGAGTTAGAAGATTTACAGCATACCATGTCCAAAATATGTTAGTTGAGAGGCTCTTGGTTGCTACACACGCGAAAATGCTCCTTATCACTTCACCATCATGAGCATGCCAGAAAATGTTTAAGTGTCCCTGTCTCGATGTAGCACTTGAACTTGGTGGTTAAACCCACCACATACTCCATTGTTCGAGTGATGGGAAGGTATAGTTACTATATGTAATGATTGTTGGATGCTACCTCCGCTCGATTCACTCAAATCACCTCATCATCAAGATTCCAGAAATTGCCTCTGCCTACTTCCCTCTCGGACGTCCGATGCGTCTCGGACGTTCGACGACTGACACACTCCGGTCGTCCGGCACCTGTCGGTCGTCCGACGGCTGATGCCCTCCGGACGCCCGACACATCGGGAGCCTCTATAAATAGAGAGGCGCGGGCTGGGCCTTGTCCTAGCCACCACACGCCCTCTTTCTCTCCCTCCACAGCCACCGCCAGTCGCCATAGGTGTTGTTCCCCGCGATTTCTTCTTCCGGTTGCCCTCTTCCTCCGCGGGATTCTTCTTCCGGCCATACCCTTGGCTGATTCCATCCCTTTCTCCTTCCGATCTGCAGGTAAATCTCGGTTTCCCTCTTGATTGGTTCCCCTTCTCACTAGTTCATGTGTTCGTTCATGTGTCTTGTCCGTGACAGTTCCCCATTGGGTTTCCAATCATGTAGGCCTTCCAATCATGCCAAAGATTAAGCACACTGCCCGGAAGAACTCTGTTGGCTCATCCGCTCGTGTCGCTCCTGGCACCGGGTCGGATGACACCGATGTACCACGCCGTCCCTTCAAACGGCTCGCCCGGCGTCCTCCTCCACAGCCCAGCTCCTCGTCTGATGGGTCTGACTTCGAGGATGAGCTTGCAGCGGAGGAATGTGCTGAAGATGTTGCCGTTCAGAAAACTATGCCGAATCCGGGGACTCGCAGACCCTCATATATGCCACCGCCTCCTCCTGAACAGCCAGCAGGTGATGCTCGTCGTATCTCCTTAGAGCCTCCTCCCTCCTTGGGTCGTGAAGTCACGGACTTCACCAAAAAACCCAAGTCCACCTATTTTACTTTCCGTAGAGATGTCAACCAATTCGATGTTGAACGTGATTCTCTGGATTCACGGTTTCGCACAAATGTCCAAGCGGACATTTTCTCTAGTGTCATAGTTCCTAAAGGCATTTCAGTTCATCATTGCATTGACCTTGAGCACATCCGCACTCACCCGGGGAAATATCCGGGTGCCATTGAGCTTCTTGAGTCCTCGGGGCTAGCTGCTCCCCTTGCCTTTAAGTGTGATTTTAACAGTGGCGTCATCCACCAATTCTATGCCACTTGTTACTTTCATTCTGATGACTCCGTCAGCTGGATGACTTCTGATACGGAGTTTAGGGCCACTTATGCGGAGTTTGTTGCCGCTCTGGGTTTTCCCGACACCGGTATCAAAATTCACAAAAGTGACCCTAATCATGCTCCCAAATCCATTGCGGCATGTGGTTCTCTTCTAAAACCACGTCATGAACTTGATGCTGATGAAAAACAGAAAGATCTCAACCAAGTGTCTATCTGGCGGTCTCCATACTTCATCATTTTTCAATGCCTTATCCGCACCATCTACCCCAAGATGGGTGACAGGGGAACCTGCAGTGGCTACTGCATTGATATCATGTCACACTTGCATGATTTTCCCAAGCGCAGGCTAAATGTGCCTCATTTTCTGTGGCATGAGATTTGGCTCGCTAGTCTTCAATACAAGCGAGCCTTCCCTCATGCCCCCTTCATCCAGGCCTTCATCACCTTTATTGTTGCTTTCCCGCTTGCTCCTACTCACACGCACCACAAGTGGGTCATCCCCACTCATATGGCGAATGACTATGCTCCTAGGAAAACCCCATCCACCTCCACTCGTCGTGCTGCTTCCCGGTCAGACACTCCTTCATCCAGCTCTGCCCCTCTCAGTCGCTTTGCCAAATTCATTGGCAAAGCCCATTCTACCATGATGAAGGTGTTCTCCTTCCAGTGCGCTCAGAACCACGATGTGGTTTCGCGCCTGATCACCTCCAAGAATGCCCTCAAGGCTCGTCTGAGAGACTCAGGCAATCTTGATGTCAGTGACGATGAGGCTCTTCCTGCTATTCCTCCTTCTGATTCTGCCTTCCCATCTGGTCCTGAGTGGGCTGATTTTCTTGACGAGGCTGGTGGCAGTGGCTTACCTGAGGATGAGGATGATGAGGATGATGGTGTTGATGATCTCTGAGCATTGTGGTTGTTTCTGATGCCTTCCTTTTCGGTACTTGATGCCAAAGGGGGAGAAATGTATCCTAGGTTTTAGTCTTTGGAGTTTTAGCTTTTGAACTCATTTACATGGTGGAACTACGATAATGTATGGATAAACGACTATGATGTACTATGTATGAATGTCGTGCATCATCGTATGCTATTATGTTTTGTTCTATTACTCCATGTGATGATCTGCTGCCATATGATTTCTTCGATACACATATTAAGGGGGTGCTCCCGCATTTACCTGTTTTACCATGCATATAATCAACGAGAGTTTCGACAAAACTCTCACTCTCCCATTCATTCTTACCATGCATATAATCAGGGGGAGCCTCGTAACAAATCTCTCCTAAGCCACACATGTTTATTACTATTTTGGAGAGCTATATGTATGTTGTCATCAACTACCAAAAAGGGGGAGATTGAAAGTGCAGTCATGCCCTTAATCGTGTTTTGGTGTTGCTGACAACACACATATAGATAACTAATCACTAATCCCCTTTAAGATGTTGTTAATGATCATGTGTTGATAAGGACAAGCTCATGTGCTAACAAGGACAAGATCAAGATAAGCATTCCTGAGTACTACATGCTTGAATCTTGTGGATACTCACATGATGGACAGATGAAGATGAATACACAAGCTAGGCTTTCCACATTGTGTATGGGAGAGCTTCTTGAAGACTTCATCATGTCTTGCTTTCAACTTGAGTCAAGAAGGAACACCAACACCAAGCTCAAGTGAAAGGCTAACTCAAAGGTATCAGTTCCTTTGACGTTAGTGGTGCGGAGTGATGATCAGCGAATAAAAGTATACATGCAAGTATAGATCATCGGTACCCCTTCTTTTTATGATTCTTGAGTCTTTAGGGATCCCGCACTATTAAGAGGGGATCACTGGGTATTGCGATAAATTTGCTCAAAACTACATCTCTACTTCTCTGCTCAAGACACATCTCCTCTGCTCTTGTTTGATTCCAAAACAGAACCAAAGCCTCGGACATCCGGTTCTCTCCTGACGACCGAGGGCCGGACGCCCGACCACTTCGGAAAACCATAGCCTTATACCAGAGTCAAAATCTCGGACATCTGGCTTCCTCCGGACGTCCGAGGGCCGGACGTCCGAGGGCCGGACGCCCGACCACTTCGGAAATTCAGAACCTTATACCACGGTCAAAGTCTCGGACATCCGGCTCCCTCCGGACGTCCGAGGATCGGACGCCTGACCACTTTCGGAAATCCGGTGCCCTTGAACAGAGCTGAACTCTCGGAGATCCAACCCTCTTTTCGGAAATCCGGTCCCTGTTCGATTACACAGTGGCCAACTGATATGAACACTCCTTCGGTCGTCCGACGCCTGTCAGACGTCCGAAAACCGTCGGACGTCCGACCACTGTCAGACTTAAGTAACCCCAACGGTTACTTTAGACTCCTCACTATATATACCTCCCTCCCACTTCGTGAGAGTGGGTCCAACGCAGCCATATCTTCGTAAGAACACATTTCTACCTCACACACATTTGCTCACACCAAATCTTAGATCCCAAGAGCATTTGTGAGCCCCTTTGAGAGTTGTTCCACTCAAAAGATAGATCGTCTCCCTCTCCTCCTCTCAACCCAAGCTATTTGAGATTTGAGCAAGTTTTGAGCATTCCCCATGATCTTGTTACTCTTGGAGGTTGGAGACTCCTAGGCCGTAGGAGTTCTTGGGAGAGGAATCAATCCGTGTGATTACCCCCGGAAAAGTTTGTGAGGGTTTGGAAGCCGCCTCAAAGGCTTACCACTAGTGGTTGAGAAACGCCTTCGTGGTGTTATCTCAAAGGGAGAATAGGGTGAGCCTTCATGGCGTTGGTGTGCCTTCGTGGTAACATCCACCTCTCTAACGGTGACTAGCTTCCCTCGAAGGAAGTGAACATCGGGATACATCTTTGTCTCAGTGACCTTGGTTATCCTTAACCCTAACTCCTTACTTGTGGTTTACTTGTGTTACTTGAGCATACATACATTGCATATTGTTTGTGCTCATTATATTGTGTTGGCTATTTCTTTGTACAAGATTAATCGTTCAAGCATACCCTCTATATCCACACATTCACACTTGCAGCTTTTGATATATCGTGTGCTATAGTGTGATCTAGTATCTTGTGTCGTTCACCTACTCGTCGTGTGATATAGCTCAAGTAAGTTTGTGTAACTTACTTGTGCTTGTTAGTAACCGTGTTGTGTCCATCTTAGTAGATCGTGTTGTTGGTGCACGTTGCGGTGCCTATTGCATTTAGGATTTGTGCTTGAAAAGTATCCTCTTAGTTTATTTCCGCATTAGGTTTAAGCCAAATCCGAAGAAGTTTTTAAATAGCCTATTCACCCCCCCCCCCTCTAGGCGTCATCGTGGTCCTTTCAATAAGTCAACATGTCAAGCTCGCTTATGTATGCCTTATACCGCCCCATAGATGCGATACTCGTCCATTGGACATTAGCCAATGTGTGTGCGATAGTGGGGTACCGCTCCTCATCTTCGTCAAACGGGTACCTCCAAGGTTCTTCTGGAGGAAGGCTGAGGTTACGGCCAACAGGGATACGCTCCCACATCCAAACCTGTAGGGCCCAAACGAAACCTCGAAGAGTGGACGTCGGTTACTCCTCATACATGCTCCATCCAACTACAAATTTAATAAAATGAAAATGCAACGTATAACCATTTAATATAATGAAAATGCATCATATACCCATTGAATAAAATGAAAATGCATGATATTAAGACGTACCTAATGGTACAAGAAGGCTAGATCTGCCGAACCCCAACTCCACTTAACATCTCAGTCACAAAGAGGATCCAAGAACATCCACGAGGCTGTGTCCCCCGTGCCATCCGGAAACACCACTTGGGTCAAAAGGTTCCATAGGTAAGCCCTAGCGAACCTCTCCACAACAGCCGGACTAGCATCCTTTGGGCACTTGCGAAAATGTCTCTGTATCCAAGAGAACAACACACCAGATGGCCTAGGATCCTTCCTGGTTTCATGAGTCCATGGCTCGGGTTCAACACCAACCAATGATGCAACCCGTTGTCGCCACCCATCGGATCTAACCTTCCCTGTAAGAGCCCTGCCCTCGATTGGAAGCCCGATGATCATAGCAATATCCTCCAGAGTTATGGTCATCTCACCAAGAGGAAGGTGAAAAGAGTGCACCTCCGGCCTCCAACGGTCCGTAAGGGCGGTAAGGGCCGTGGCATTCAACCATGGTGGTGTGCCTTTAAAGTTGAACACAAACTGAAGAAGATCCATTCTTCTAAAATAAGGCTCGTACCAAGGGTCATATAAGAGAGATTCATTCGGGTTGTGCCCCCTCAAACGAAGTAGTGGAGGAACCTAAACAAACAAACACATAATTTGTTACTTGTCTCAACTTGTCACAATATGAAAATCATGGAATATAAAAAAAATCATCAAGACCGGCATAATTACCTCTCCTCTTTCCACTAGCACCGCACGATGCTTCTGCTCGTAGAAATCATCAAGGCTCGGATATTTATCCGGCTAAAACATCCTACATAATATGAACAAAATTATTTTAGGCATTAACTTAGTGCCAAAAACAATCACACTACACCTAGTGCTAAAAACCTAGGCATTCACCTAGTGTCAATAATATGAACAAAACCTAGGCATTCACCTAGTGCCAATAATATGAACAAAACTTAGGCATAAACCTAGTGCCAATAATATGAACAAAACCTAGGTTACACATAGTGCCACCAAAAACTACACCTATTGCCAAAAACATAGGCATTCACCATCACAAATTTAGTTTTACTTTAAAACATATGCATTAACCATCACAAAATAGATTTTACTTCAAAACCTAGGTTACACCTAGTGCAAAAAAAGCTACACAAATACAAAGGTATTGGAAAAACTAATTGGAGGGATTGGAGGAGTTTACCAACCTCTTTGATTTTCCCCAAAGAACCCACAAAATGGTTGAGGGAGGAGGGAGATCGAAGGGGGGATATGGAGGAGGAGGGAGAAGTTTTTTGCCCAAGCTCGAAGGGAAGAGGAGGAAGAAAAGGTGGTTGGTGGGCAATGGGTCGGGCTGGGCAGATACGGCCCCTAGAAACGCCATGGAGGTTGACGTTTCTAAGGTGACAACCAACGCCATGATACACTGGCGTTCAAATGAAGGCAGGAAACACCACATTAGAACGGCGTTTCATTGTTGACCTGCAACGCCATGGTGTATGGCGTTTCTAAAACGGGTCAAAACGTGAAATTGTTTCAGGGCGAGTTCGGTCTGTGAATTTTTTACGTCACATGGGTCAGAATAGTGACAAACCTCGTTCCACTTCTCTTCCCGCGTCTCCTGCAATGGTCATTGTCATCATCTTCTCTGTCGTCGTCTGGTGAAAGAGGCGGTCGCAGAAGCCACCCCTCGGGCCCTGCCCTCGCCATCCTTCGTGCCCATCCGCCAGTCTTTGTGGCGCTAGACACGCGACCACTCGATGTCCTCGTCGCACATCGGACTAACTGCTGGTGAGAGTGGCGTGAAGTCCTTAACCACGTCCAGGTGGATCAGGACTGGAAAGTGCGGCCTTTCCTTGCCCTGCTCCGTCGGCCTCCCCTCCGATAGCAGTTCCTTGGAGCGCACCTGCTCATCGCGGTTGAGGACGTTGAACTCCGAGGTGCATGGGATAAGATCAGCATCCCATGTCCAGGGCCATGCGAATAGAGCACAACAGTCGGACTTGGTTAGGGATTGGAGCTTGCTGCGGCAACAAAAGTCCTTCCCTGGCGCTTAGGAATTCTTCTTGTTACTTCTCTGGTTTGCGTCGGTTTTTCTCTTGAAGAGGAAAGGGTCATGCAGCACAGGAGCAGTAAGTATTTCCCTCAGTTTGAGAACCAAGGTATCGATCCAGAAGGAGGGCCTCGTCAAGTCCAGAGTACCTGCGCAAACACAAACAAGCTTGCACCCAACTCTTCAAAGGGGTTGTCAATCCCTTCAAGATTGTTTGCAAAGTGAGATCTGGCGGCGGAAAGTGCAACGAAGTAAAAAGTGTAAGGCTGGAAATATGGTGTGGAGTAGACTGTGGGGGCCATAGTGTTCACTAGAGGCTTCTCTCATAATAGCAAATATCATGGTGGGTGAACAAATTACTGTCGAGCAATGGATAGAACCGAGCAAAGTCATGACGATATCTAAGGCAATGATCATACATATAGGCATCACGTCCGAGACAAGCAGACCGATACTTTCTGCATCTACGACTATTACTCCACACATCGACTGCTATCTAGCATGCATCTAGTGTATTGAGTTAATGACGAACAGAGCAACGCCTTAAGCAAGATGACATGATGTAGAGGGATAATCTCAAACCAATGATAAAAACCCCATCTTTTTACCCTTGATGACAACAACATGATGTGTGCCTTGCTACCCCTTCTGTCACTGGGTGAGGTCACCACACGGTATGAACCCAAAACCAAGCATTTCTCCCATTGCAAGAATCATAGATCTAGTTGGCCAAACAAAACCCACAACTCGAAGAGAATTACAAGGATATGAAATCGTGCATAAGAGAGATCAGAAGAAACTCAAATAAGATTCATAGATAATCTGATCATAAATCCACAATTCATCGGATCTCGACAAACACACCGCAAAAGAAGATTACATCGGATAGATCTCCATGAAGATCATGGAGAACTTTGTATTGAAGATCCAAGAGAGAGAAGAATACATCTAGCTACTAGCTATGGACCCGTAGGTCTATGGTGAACTACTCACGCATCATCGGAGAGGTCATGGTGTTGATGAAGAAGCCCTCCGTGTCCGTATTCCCCCTCCGGCTGGGCACCAGGACGTGCCCCAGATGGGATCTTGCGGAGACAGAAGCTTGCGGCGGCGGAAAAGTACTTTCGATGATCTCCTGTTTTTTTTTGGATTTTTAGGGAATTTATAGGCGCAACCCCTAGGTCATGGGACGCTCAGGGGGCCCACAAGCGTGGATGGCGCGACCTCCCCCCTGGCCTCGGGGTGGGGGCTTGTGGGGCCCCTGGGGATCCCCTGCCTTGGATCCCAAGCTCCCTAATCTTCTTTCGTTCCAGAAAAAATCTTTTCGGGGATTTTTTTCCGTTTGGACTCCGTTTCAAAATCTCCTCTGAAAGGGGTCAAAAACATGGAAAAAACAGGAACTGGCACTTGGTACTGAGTTAATAAGTTAGTTCCAAAAAATATAAAAAAGGCATGCAAAACATCCAAAGTTTGACAAGACAATAGCGTGAAACCATCAAAAATTATAGATACGTTGGAGACGTATCAAGCATCCCCAAGCTTAGCTCCTGCTCGTCCTCGAGTAGGGAAGTGATAAAGAATGAATTTTTGATGTGGAATGCTACCTAGCATAGTTGTCCTTTGCAACTTCTTTCACGTGGCATGAATGTTCAGATCCGTAAGATTCAAAACAATAGTTTGCTATTGACATGAAAACAGTAATACTTCAAGCAAACTAGCAAAGTAATCATGAACTTTCAAAATAACAAGGCCAAAGAAAGTTATCCCTACAAAATCATATAGTCTGGCTATGCTCCATCATCCACACACAACTAATGTAAATCATGCACAACCCCGGTATTGGCCAAGTAATTGTTTTCGCACTCTTACTTTCTCAAACTTTTTATAACTATCACGCAATACATGAGCGCGAGCCATGGATATAGCACTATAGGTGGAATAGAGTGTGGTGGTGATTGTGAGACAAAAAGGAGGAGATGGTCACACTGACTCGGCGTATCAATAGGCTATGGAGATGCCCATTAATAGATATCAATGTGAATGAGTAGGGATTGACATACAAAGGATGCACTAGAGCTAAAAGTATGTGAAAGCTCAAAAGGAAAACTAGTGGGTGTGCATCCAACTTGCTTGCTCACGAAGACCTCGGGCAATTTTGAGGAAGCCCATCATTGGAATATACAAGCCAAGTTATTTAATGAAGATTCCCACTAGCATAAGGTAGTGACAAAGCAAGAAGCTCTCAATCATGAAGAACATGGTGCTATCATGAAGCACAAGTGTGGAAAAAGATAGTAGCATTGTCCCTTCTCTCTTTTTCTCTTTTTTTCATTTGGGCTCTTAGGCCTGTTTTTTTCTTACCTTTTCTTTTCTCTTTTTTTTTGTTTTTGTTTTTGGGCTCTTTGGCCTCTTTTTTTTATTTCCTCACATGGGACAATGCTATAATAATGATGATCATCACACTTTTATTTACTCACAGCTCAAAGATCACAATGATGATGACTCCATAGGAAATGCCTCCGGCAGTGTACCGGGATGTGCAACGATCTAGCATTGCGTATGACGTTGAAACATCTCGCTAGCTATCATACGATCATGCAAAGGCAATATGAGAGTGATGACACAAGTCATGAGACGGAACGGTGGGAGTTGCATGGCAATATATCTCGGAATGGCTATGAAAATGCCATAGTAGGTAGGTATGGTGGCTGTTTTGAGAAAGGAATATGGTGGATTGGTGCACCGACGAGAATTGCACGTCACTAGAGAGGCTAGCAATGGTGGAAGGTGAAAGTGCATCTATACCATGGACTCACATTAGTCATGAAGAACTCACATACTTGTTGCGAAAGTTTTTATTAGTAATCGAAACAAAGTGCTAAACGCATACTCCTAGGGGAAGTGTTGGTAGGTGTAAACCATCGCGCGATCCCGACCTCAACACAAAGGATGACAATCAATAGATCAATTATGCTCCGACTTCCTAACATAGCGGTTCACCATACGTGCATGCTACGGTAATCACTAACTTCAACACAAGTATTTCTAGATTCACAACACCCTACTAACATAACTCTTAATATTACTGAATCCACGTCTCAAAACTAACTGAGAGGAATCAAGACTTCTCTTTCTACTCAATGCACATGAAGATGGAGGTTTTTGCATCCTCTTTGGGTACCTATCACATTTGGGACTATTTTCATAGCATAAGCCAACTACCAAGCCATGCACCGTCGTGCTCTAAAAGATATAAGTGAAGCACAAAGAGCAAAAGTATCTAGCTCAAAAGATATAAGTGAAGCACTATGAGCATTCTAGCAAAAAACACGATGAGTGCATGTCTCTCTCTCTCAAAAAGGTGTGCAGCAAGGATGATTGTGACACAGCAAAAGTAAAAGACTCCTACGATACAAGACGCTCCAAGCAAAAACACATATCATGTGGTGAATAAAAATATAGCTCCAAGTAATGTTACCGATGGATTAAAGACGAAAGAGGGGATGCCTTCCCAGGGCATCCCCAAGCTTAGCCTTTTTGGTGTCCTTGAATTTGGCTTGAGATGCCTTGGTCATCCCCAAGCTTGAGCTCTTTCCACTCCTTATCTCTTTGTCCATGAGAACATCACCCAAAACTTGAAAACTTCACAACACAAAACTTAAACAGAAACTTGTGATAACATTAGTACAAGAAAACAAACTACCACTTCTTTTGGTACTGTAGCAAACTTGAATTCTATCTATATTGATGATGGGCTACTGTATTCTCACTTTTCCATGGCTAGTACCCCCCAATACTAACCATAGTTTCATCAAAACAAGCAACCAACTCAACAAAAATAGAACCTGTCAAAAACAGACCAATCTGTAGCAATCTGTATACTTTGTATACTTATGGTACCTCAAAAAATCTGAAAAATTACGACGACTTGGGAAAAAAGCATATAAATCAGCAGAAAAAGGAATCAATTCAAAATATATTTCTGAATAAAAATGAAAAATCATCTCGTGAGCGAAAAGTTTCTGTATTTTTCTAGCAGGATCAAGCAACCATTACCAAGACTAGTCATAAAGGCTTTGCTTGGCTCAAACACAAAAAAACACAATCACAACATAATTATGAAAGTGTGGACGCAAAAAAATAAAAATAAAAAGATAAATTCATTGGGTTGCCTCCCAACAAGCGTTATTGTTTAACGCCCTTAGCTAGGCATATAAGCGATAGAATCACGTATCGTCGTCTTTGGTGCTCAAACCATAAGTGGCCCTCATCATGGATTCATAAGGCAATCTTATTTTCTTTCTAGGAAAGTGTTCGATGCCCTTCCTTAAAGGAAATTGAAATCTAATATTCCCTTCCTTCATATCAATGATAGCACAGATAGTCCTTAGGAAAGGTCTACCAACAATAATGGGGCATGTAGGATTGCAATCAATGTCAAGCACAATGAAATCCACGGGTACATAGTTCCTATTTGCAATAATAAGAACATCATTGATCCTTCCCATGGGTTTCTTGACAGTAGAATCAGCAAGATGCAAATTAAGAGAACACTCTTCAATCTCATTAAAACCCAGAACATCACATAAAGACTTTGGAATCGCAGAAACACTAGCACCCAAATCACACAAAGCATTGCACTAATAGTTTTTTATTTTGATTTTGATGGTAGGTTCCCACTCATCATGAAACTTTCTAGGGATAGAGACTTCCAATTCAAGTTTCTCTTCAAGAGATTTTATCATAGCTTCGAAGATATGATCGGTAAAGGCCTTGTTTTGGCTATAAGCGTGTGGAGAGTTCAACATGGATTGCATCAAAGAAATGCATTCAATCAAGGAGCAACTATAATAATTGAATTCCTTGAAATCCATGGTAGTAATTTCATTACTACTCAAAGTTTTAACATCTTCTACTCCACTTTTAATGCTTTTAGCATCAAGATAGATGGACTCCGAATCATTGGGGCACTTTTCAACCAAAGTGGATTCATATCCAGCCCCCATAATCATTAGGTTTGACACAATAAAAACAAAGATTCAATGGGAGTCACACCAAGCACTTTAAGATCTTCGTGATTCTCATCACGAGAACACGCCTTTTTAAGCCATTCATGTCTAGCACGAATTTGGGCGGTTCTTTCTTGGCTCTCAATCATGGAAACACGCATAGCTTTCAAAGTTTCATCCATGTTGATTTTGGGAGGAGCACATCTAACTTTCAAAGCATCAACATCACAAGAAATCTTATCAACGCTCTTAGCCAAATCGTCAATTTTGAGTAGTTTTTCCTCTATGGACGCATTGAAAATCTTTTGAGAGTTGATGAACTCTTTGATATTACTCTCTAGATCAGAGGGTAATCTATTGTAATTTCCATGAGTATTGTTGTAGGAGTTGCCAAAGTTATTAGAGGAGTTACTAGGAAAAGGCCTAGGAACATAGTTTCCTCTAAAAGCGTTGTTGTTGCCAAAGTTATTCCTACCAACAAAGTTAACGTCCAAGCTAGCGTTGCTACTCTCAATCAAAGAAGACAAGGGCATATCATTATGATCCAAAGGAGCACTTCTACTAGCAACCAAATTCATTAACTCGTCCATCTTAGCACTCAACGAATTAATTTCTTCTATAGCGTGTACCTTCTTACTAGTAGGTGACCTTTCAGTGTGCCACTGAGAGTAGTTCGTCATGATGTTGTCTAAGAGCTTTATGGCTTCTCCTAACATGATTTCCATGAACGTTCGACCTTAGGCAGAGTCCAAGATATTTCTAGAAGCGAAATTCAAGCCAGCGTACAAGATTTGAATAATCATCCAAAGACTCAAGCCATGAGTGGGACAATTTCTAATCATCAATTTCATTCTCTCCCAAGATTGTGAAACATCTTCATGATCAAGTTGCTTGAAGTTCATGATATCATTACGGAGAGAGATGATCTTAGCCGGCGGAAAATACTTGGATATATAAGCATCTTTGCACTTATCCCAAGAATCAATACTATTTTTGGGCAAAGAAGAAAACCAAGTTTTGGCGCGATCTTGCAACGAGAAAGGAAAAAAGCTTCAATTTAATCATGTCATTATCCACATCTTTTTTCTTTTGCATATCGCAAAGCTCAATGAAGGTATTGAGATGGGATGCAGCATCTTCACTAGGAAGGCCAGAGAATGGCTCTTTCATAACAAGATTCAGCAAAGCGGCATTGATTTCGTATGACTCCGCACTAGTGGTGGGAGCAATCGGAGTACTAATAAAATCATTATTATTAGTATTCGAAAAGTCACAAAGTTTGGTGTTTTCGTTCATGGTGACTTAAGCAAGGAAGAAATCACACAAGCAAACAAAGAGCACACGAGAAAAAGGGCGAACGAAAAAGGCAAACGAAAAAGGCAAATTGATGAAGTGGGGGAGTGGAAAACGAGAGGCAACTAGCAAACAAAGTAAATGCAAGAGATGAGTTTGCGACACCTACTTGGATGAGTTCTTGACTTGATCTTCCTCCCCGGCAACGGCGCCAAAAATTCTACTGCTACAGCGACAAAAGTCCTTCCCTGGTGCTTAGGAATTCTTCTTGTTACTTCTCTCGTTTGCGTCGGTTTTTCCCTTGAAGAGAAAAGGGTGATGCAGCATGGGAGCATTAAGTATTTCCCTCAGTTTGAGAACCAAGGTATCGATCCAGAAGGAGGGCCTCGTCAAGTCCAGAGTACCTGCACAAACACACACAAGCTTGCACCCAACACTTCAAAGGGGTTGTCAATCCCTTCAAGATTGTTTGCAAAGTGAGATATGACGGCGGAAAGTACAACGAAGTAAAAAGTGTAAGCCTGGAAATATGGTGTGGAGTAGACCCTGGGGGCCATAGTGTTCACTAGAGGGTTCTCTCATAATAGCAAATATCATGGTGGGTGAACAAATTACTGTCGAGAAATTGATAGAACCGCGCAAAGTCATGACGATGTCTAAGGCAATGATCATACATATAGGTATGACGTCCGAGACAAGCAGACCGATACTTTCTGCATCTACGACTATTACTCCACACATCGACTGCTATCTAGCATGCATCTAGTGTATTGAGTTAATGACGAACAGAGCAACGCCTTAAGCAAGATGACATGATGTAGAGGGATAATCTCAAACCAATGATAAAAACCCCATCTTTTTACCCTTGATGGCAACCCCTTCTGTCACTGGGTGAGGTCATTGGGTGAGGTCACCGCACGGTATGAACCCAAAAACCAAGCACTTCTCCCATTGCAAGAATCATAGATCTAGTTGGCCAAACAAAACCCACAACTCGAAGAGAATTACAAGGATATGAAATCATGCATAAGAGAGATCAGAAGAAACTCAAATAAGTTTCATAGATAATCCGATCATAAATCCACAATTCATCGGATCTCGACAAACACACCGCAAAAGAATATTACATCAGATAGATCTCCATGAAGATCATGGAGAACTTTGTATTGAAGATCCAAGAGAGAGAAGAAGCCATCTAGCTACTAGCTATGGACCCGTAGGTCTATGGTGAACTACTCACGCATCATCGGAGAGGTCATGGTATTGATGAAGAAGCCCTCCGTGTCCGAATCCCCCCTCCGGCAGGGCACCAGGATGTGCCCCAGATGGGATCTTGCGGAGACATAAGCTTGCGGCGGCGGAAAAGTACTTTCGATGATCTCCTGATTTTTTTGGGATTTTTAGGAAATTTATAGGCGCAACCCCTAGGTCAAGGGATGCTCAGGGGGGCCACTGAAAGGACCACGATGACACCTAGAGGGGGGTGAATAGGCTATTTAAAAACTTCTTCGGATTTGGCTGAAACCTAATGCAGAAATAAACTAAGATGATACTTTTCAAGCACAAATCCTAAATGCAATAGGCACCGCAACGTGCACCAACAGACACAACACGATTACTAACAAGCACAAGTAAGTTACACAAACTTACTTGAGCTATCTCACACGATGAGTAGGTGAACGACACAAGATACTAGATCACACTACAGCACACGATATATCAAAAGCTGCAAGTGTGAACGTGTGGATATAGAGGGTATGCTTGAACGATTAATCTTGTACAAAGAAATAGCCAACACAATATAATGAGCACAAACACTATGCAATGTATGTATGCTCAAGTAACACAAGTAAACCACAACTAAGGAGTTAGGGTTAGGGATAACCAAGGTCACTGAGACAAAGATGTATCCCGATGTTCACTTCCTTGGAGGGAAGCTAGTCACCGTTAGAGAGGTGGATGTTACTACGAAGGCACACCAACGCCACGAAGGCTCACCCTATTCTCCCTTTGAGATAACACCACGAAGGCGTTTCTCAACCACTAGTGGTAAGCCTTTGAGGTGGCTTCCAAACCCTCACAAACTTTTCGGGGGTAATCACACGGATTGATTCCTCTCTGAAGAACTTCTACTGCCTAGGAGTCTCCAACCTCCAAGAGTAACAAGATCACGGGGAATGCTCAAAACTTGCTCAAATCTCAAATAGCTTGGGTTGAGAGGAGGACAGGGAGACGATCTATCTTTTGATTGGAACAACTCTCAAAGGGGCTCACAAATGCTCTTGGGATCTAAGATTTGGTGTGAGCAAATGTGTGTGAGGTAGAAATGTGTTCTTATGAAGATATGGCTGTGTTGGGCCCCCTCACACGAAGTGGGAGGGGGTATATATAGTGGGGATACAAAAGTAACCGTTGGGGTCACTTAAGTCACACAGTGGTCGGACGTCCGACGGTTTTCGGACGTCCGGACGGCCACAGAGGTTGGACGTCCGACAGGTGTCGGACGATCGAGGAAGTTTTCATATCAGTTGGCCACTGTATAGTCGAACAGGGACCGGACGTCCGAAGATAGGGTCGGATGTCCGAGAGTACGACCCTGTTCAAGAGCACCGGATTTCCGAAAGAGGTCGGACGTCCGGCCCTCGGACGACCGGTGGAAGCCGGAAGTCCCATGTTTTTGACTCTGGTGCAAGGCTCCGGATATCCGAAAGGGGTCGGACATACGGCCCTCGGATGTCCGGAGGAAGCCGGATGTCCGAGAAGTTGACTCTGGTATAGGGCTCCGGTTTTCCGAAGTGGTCGGGCGTCCGGCCCTCGGACGTCCGGAGGGAGCCGGATGTCCGAGGCTTTGGTTCTGTTTTGGAATCAAACAAGAGCAGAGGAGATGTGGCTTGACCAGAGAAGTAGAGATGTAGTTTTGAGCAAATTTATCGCAATACCCAGTGATCCCCTCTTAATAGTGCGGGATCCCTAAAGACTCAAGAATCATAAAAAGAAGGGGTAACGATGATCTATACTTGCGTGTATACTTTTATTCGCCGATCATCACTCCGCACCACTAACGTCAAAGGAACTGATACCTTTGAGTTAGCCTTTCACTTGAGCTTGGTGTTGTTGTTCCTTCTTGACTCAAGTTGAAAGCAAGACATGATGAAGTCTTCAAGAAGCTCTCCCATACACAATGTGGAAAGCCTAGCTTGTGTATTCATCTTCATTTGTCCACCATGTGAGCATCCACAAGATTCAAGCATGTAGTACTCAGGAATGCTTATCTTGATCTTGTCCTTGTTAGCACATGAGCTTGTCCTTATCAACACATGATCATTAACAATAGCTTAAAGGGGATTAGTGATCAGTTATCTATATGTGTGTTGTCAGCAACACCAAAACACGATTAAGGGCATGACTGCACTTTCACCCACAAGCCTGGATGGCGCGGCCTCCCCCCTGGCCGCGGGGTGGGGGCTTGTGGGGCCCTTGGGGCTCCCCTGCCTTGGCTCCCAAGCTCCCCGATCTTCTTCCGTTCCAGAAAAAAACTTTTCAGGGATTTTCTTCCGTTTGGACTCTGTTTGAAAATCTCCTCTGAAAGGGGTCAAAAACATGGAAAAAACAGAAACTGGCACTTGGCACTGAGTTAATAAGTTAGTTCCAAAAAATATATAAAAGGCATGCAAAACATCCAAAGTTTGACAAGATAATAGCATGAAACCATAAAAAATTATAGATTCGTTGGAGACGTATCAACGCTCGATGAGGTCGAGCTTGCAGCACTTCCCGATCACCTCTTGCACGTTGTCCCAGGCCCACGCACCGAGAGGCAGGCGCTCGATGGCCACTCTGCAGTAGAACCACCAGACCCGGCTGTCGCTCGATGGAGGGAACCACGACTGGAGCTGGAACTTGACACTGGCCACCTCGACGTAGCGCCCTTTGAAGACCATGTCGCGCTGCCAGCGCTCTGATAGGGTGAGGATGAAATCCTTCGGGAAGCACGGGCCACGTCAATGTCGCGGCGCTAGAAGCAGTGGTCCTGCTCAATCGCCCTCGCCGCCATGTCCGTCGTGATGGCGTTGCATGTCCCGTGGCAGTGAGCAGCAACGCGGTGGTCCTAAGGTGGTAGGATTCCTCCTCCATTATCGGTGTGCTGACCACCAAGCCGGTGGATGTGGCCGGCCTTCGGTGTGCTGCTCCCGGGATGAATTGATCCTCCATTAACGCTTGAGATGGCACCGCGGCCAGGTCCTTGTCAGGAACCTGATGTGCGAGTTGTGCAGCGGGAGCAAGCGGCGGAGAAGGCGGAGCTAGGATGGAGGTGGGTGGCGCGGCAGGTGCAGGTGGAGCGGTGCGACCAGCTGGGGATCTTCTACGAATACGACACTCACGCTCGATGTGGCCAGTTCGCTTGGGGTGTAGCATATTTGAGGATCACGGCATTCGAAGAATTTATGCCTACAGGATAGGAAACGGTAGCAGCAATTCCCAAATCTTCTCTTGAAAGCCTCTACAACAGAAGATGCAGGGCGTTCATGGCGAGGCCTCGCCAAATCCTTTGGCCACTACCTCGGGCGATCGTCCTGACGCCTTGCCAGGCTCTTCTCCCGTTGTGTGAGCACCCGCGTCCATTTGCGTCCATCTGGGGCGGGGTCAGACGACACTTGCGCGCCGCGGGTCTCGTGCCCAAGTGCAAGCGATCCTCCGTGTGCCTGACTAGCAGCGGCGCTCGGAGTGAGGAGGGCTTCCACTGGCGCAGGAGCCACAATATTGGAGCTCAGACGCGGCGTGTCCGGGTTGGCCACATCTGCCCAAGAACGCCGAGGGAGCTCAAGCCGCTCCGGCTGAGCGGCGCGGCCCTGTCCAGAAAGCGGGGGTGGGTGGAGGGTGGAGCACTTACTTGGATTGCAGCATCCTCCGCAAAGGCAGACAGAGCCACAGATGGGAGAATCCTCCCGGAGATCTGGTCTACCCAGCTCTTGGGCGGACCAACGGTTGCCTCCCATAGAGCGATGCAAGGCAACATGCGACCTGTAGCTCCATCAATGATAAGCGGAATAGCCAGGCCAGCGGGCACGACGGTGGCCGGTGCGGAGGTAGCGGTAGGTGGTGTAGGGGGCACTAAGAACTCGCCATCCCACCTCTTCCTATACTCACTAGTAAGCATGTACGTGCAACACACGCATGATATGAAACTTGATCAAATATTGAATAGATTTCTTAAAAAATTGAAAATTCAGAGAGTGCACAACATCTAATTCATGAATCATACAAGTATTTTATAATATCATCCTTCATGAATCAACATTCTTCTTGAAACAAAAATAACACAGATTTGCATCAATTGTATATCTTTCATCTCAATGGACAATTATCACATGTACTCTATACTGGAATCTTCAAAATGTCTTATAATTAGAAATAGAGGGAGTAATAGTTAGCATCAAAAGATTGGATATAAAACTATATGGTGAACACATGCTGCAACCTGCAATGAACCATTAGCTGATCTAAAAACCAACATTGACATCCAAACTAGGCCCAACAACTCTCCATCTAAAACCAATCTTAAAGGAAAAAATGCAACATCAAGGGAATTCGTTCAAATATTCTTCGTGTTTGGTTGACCAATATTCTTCCTTTTTGTGTTCCAATATTCTTTGTTTTTTGGTTGATGAAAGACCATCTCGTATTATGGTTTATGAAGCGGTCATTTAACACCACAATATCCCAAAGTATGAGGCATATTCTTTTCCTCAAAAAAATAGCTCACATATTCTTAAGATTCTGTACAAGCCTTGCAAAGAAATTTTATAAACCCTCTAGATTATCTGAGCAGCAGTACTGATTTCAGATTGTCGGTTGTATCTCAAACTGAAAGCGTAAGTTAAATACTTGTGACAACCTAGCCATAAATTCTCAATCTCAATAACAATTGCTTCCAAATAAATTATTGCGATGGAACAGTAACTCGTAGATGGCAAGGAGAATGAAATTCTATCTAAACGGACCAAATCTTGCTAATAAACCCAACACATAATAGAATTAAACATAGCAATTATGGCAAGTTACAACCATAGAATCCATTAGCTTTAGGTCGGAATAAGAAAACATTGATTTTGTGCCCTTCCCGATGTTTGTGGATGTAGCGGTGGCAATTAGTTTGGCGCGGTCGATCATCGAGCCTCCCCCGTTCCACACTTGTGGGTTGGGAGCGCAACAGCCAGTCGAGGTTGCTGCTGTGTTCCACACCTGCAACACGACTAGGCAATCCCATAGCGGGTGAACGGAGGTCTCCAGGTTTCTGAGACAGAGAGAACAGAAGTATCCATTTTCCCAACCCCTCCATTGCAGTTGGTCATCGCACCAAAGCCCGTCTTGGTGCAGCAGCCAAAGAAACATTGATCTTTCCCCATGCCCAAACCTTCGAGATGATCACTCTGATCTTTCTACCTTCGAGAAACAAAACTAATTGCAAACTTATATATCAAGGAAATGTTTCAATCTGCAGAGGGGTCCAAACTGTGTACTCCGATACACCCCTTGTTCAAAGACTGCCCGCTGTTTGAAGACCTAGATAACAAGAAAGAAAACTAATTGAAGATGATTGAGCTGATCTCATACCTGAAGCGTTAATGCCACGTATCATGGCATCGTCTCAATCCCAATGTATGCAGTGAACAGGGATTTGATACACCAGAACACCTAAAAGCAAATACTATTGTCCTATTCATAAATTGAGTTTGCAAGAACCATTTGAAAATGCAGTTTTTAACGTTCCAAATTATTTTCCACAAAAAGAATCACCTGAGATGAACAACAAACCAGATCAAAAACTGCGTGTCGCCGGCAAGCTCCTGTTACTTGCATGATCAAAATTGCAGGCTCAAACCTGGTAATGCACATGGAGCTTATGGACAAAGCTTGGATGCAAAGGAGGATGACCATGGTGGCCGATGTGGGAGGATGGGACGGATCTTGGCTAGATCCGGTGATCCGAGGAGTAGGACCACGGGCTCGGCGGTGTCGTCCAGATCAAGGGCGTGCATGGCGAGAGGGCGCCGTCTCAGCTCATCGTCGCTGTAGGTGAAGGAGGGAGACGTCAGCTCCACCTCCTTTGGTCGTTGGCTGGGTAGGAATATGGAAGATGACATGAGGGGTTGGCCGACGACGCTTGTGGTGTAGATGTCCGACCCTCATCCGGTGGCTAGAGGCACGTGACGTGGGTCGCGGCCTGATGAGGAAGTTAGCGAGCGAGGTGAGACGATTCCGACGGTTTCCTTTTTCTTTTCTGCCATTGCGTGATCGTAAGGATTGCGTAGGTGGAGGATGGAGCTTGGAATATTCCTCTGCAATGAACCAGGTTCAGCCAATGTAAATTACTAAGTGCACACGAGAGAACAAATCAAACTGTATACATATGCCGTGTGGATTTAAGAAAGAGTTAGTTTGCTTGTTTAATAGTAGTATAGATAAGCGTTCGGCTTCCAGGACGTGAACCAACACACTCTTGTCCCAGTCAAGAGCACAGGCCGCCGCGCCGCCTCCTCGTCTCCGCAGAAACCGCGAGCGACGTCTTGTCTATTGCACCGTTTTGTGTGTTCTCCTGCGATTGCTTGTATGATGTTTTAAATTTTGAGTTGAAACTTTGTGACAATCCGATTTTATGTGATTGTGCTATTTTGTTAACAAATATTTTTAAATGTAATATGGTAGTCCGGTGCACCTCCCCCAATTCATAGACCGCTGTGGCTACTTGGCACTCCGCCGTCCAGAACGCAGTCCAAATACATTGACTTTTTATTTCCATCGCTGTCTCCCACTCTCTTCGCTCAAAAGTGGAGTTTACTAGCAGTGTGACGTACGCTTCCCCCTCCCGCACCGAGCATCGGCATCGGCAGGAGCATTCATTTCAGGCAAGCAGACAATCACCGCGACAGACGACGAGCAGCAGCACACCCATATACCAGAAGCGGCCGTCGAAGCCAAGGCGCACACAGGACGCCACCAAGAAGTCGGAGCCACCTTCCAATCGACCGAGCCCCCCTCCCTCCGGCCTCTGAATCGGGCCCGCCGATCTCTCGAGCTCCCCTGCCGCCCCTTCCCGCGGCGGCGCGCAATGGGGGCCGCCGCCGAGGACGCCGTCAGGCAGCTCGGCATCCTCATGGATCAAGGTCCGTGCGTCTACTCTCTCCCTCTCTCTCTCTGCCCCTGCCCGAGTTCTTCTCGCAATTGTTGCGGCGCCCTGACGTGATCTGCTTCTTTGCTTGCAGTGGACGCGCCGCTGAGGATGACGTTCCAGGTACGGATCTGGGCTGCGTGCACCCGTGGCCAAAGCTTGGATCTTGCTACTGATTCTCGTAGATTCTCGTAGCTCCTGTCACTGGATCATGGCCTAGACTAGCCCTACAGATTTGATCTGATTCGGTGCGGGGGGAATGAGCTACTCCGCGTATCCTTCTAAAGCTTGGGCTGTCCTAAATCTTTTACTTCAAAATGGACTATCTCTGACCCTCTCTTGGTCAATGCCACATGCTAGAGGTATGATCTTGTCAGTCATGAGTTGTCAGGTGGGCGGCGTGTTTGGAGAGTGGTGCTTGATCCATCATTCATGACCCGAAAAGGCGGCAAGTGAAGGTGGTGCACTTCCTATGGGTTGCTGAGGCGAGAATATAGTGCTGCTTTAGCTGTCTAGTGTACCGACATTGCATGTTCGATGACGTCCAATTACGATTGCATGGATTGGCGTTCGTTGGTGGCCTCGTGGATCATCATCCTATTTTATGCAGCCGATGGATGGTGGCGTTTTGCTGTTCTCAGGTCCACTAAGTGAGCTGAGTTAATGTGGATATACTCGCCAAACATTACGTCGTTTGCCATCTTATTAGGACTGCAGCTACCTATCGTTTATGACGTTTCGACTGCTGTGGCGTTTTCCCTTTTTGACCTCCGATGTTCACCGAACTTGTATCCCAAATCTGGACACGTGCACGTTAACAGTAAAGGCGGGACATTTCAATATGTCTTTCTGCTACCATTTAATTAAGTGTCTCTAAAATTAAGAGGAAAGATGTTACACGTGTGCTAAATCTTGAAGGTAAGCAATGCCAGCTTATTTGAAGCGTAATTGTTAGTTAGTGTAGTGAAATTGGGATGATAACACTGCTTTGGAATTCATAACTCATCAGAAGTGCAAAATTAAATTCAATTTGTTGTGGCACCTAGGGATGTGCCGGATTCAACTGAACAATGTCTGATTCTGAACAATCCTGGCTGCTTTGCTATTTACCACTAGTAATTTAACATTTTTTGGAAAATAATTTTTTAATACTGGTTATTTTCCAATGAAGTGAAAATAAGACCAAAGCCATGATATCCATACATAATTGGCCCTGCAAGAACATATACTGTTAATTTTGGTAGTACATGTAACTACTACACCAGTAATTGGTATAATCATCAAATGTGATACTATTTGTCTTTGTATTTTCTTTCTTTTGGTCATTGAAGGCTCATCAAATGTTAATAAATTTGAGTGGCCAAATAAATCAACCTTGAGTTATATTCCTTTTTTGTAGCCCTTTCTTACAAGAAAATAGCTACCCTAGTGGGGCAGAAATCAGTAAATGGCCACTTCTATCTCTATCTGGAAGGTTTAATTCTAGCCTTAGATTTTATGATTTTGCTTGGTAGACCCATTCACAAATGACTGTCTATATGTTTTGTAACAGTAAAAAAATATTTTGGTTCATAGAAGAATTATTTTGCAAGTTCTTATTAGTTTCATAAACCATAATCAGATGAATCGCAGATCAGAATTTCATGCATTTGCAGCTATTTAAATATTTGGAATAAATCATCAGTGGTTTTGGAGTTTGTTTCTCATCTATGTAAGTTTCAAGTAATTGCAGGGACACTTCCAAGATCCCTTCAGCCCTGCTGTAAAGTATAATAAATGTCATAACCAACAATTTTCCCCAAATTAGAAATAATACAGCTAACAGGTGCCACTCTCTGATTATGTACCTATATGCCTGATTAAGCATATACACACACACGTCTCTACCTTAAAGAAAAGTTGATTTATAATCTTGGATCCTTCACTAGGATATTATTTAATGTAATATAATTGTTTGTCCATTTGTCTTAAATGATTATCGCTGTTGAATGAAAGGAAAAAATGTAAACATATCTTGTTTATTTCAGAATGTGCACCAAGGCCACCCTAGAGAAACAATGTTGCGCTTTCTCAAGGCTAGAGAATGGAACGTTTCCAAGGCTCATAAAATGGTAATCTTTCTCATATTTTCTCATCCAATAAAGGAACAGATAAATTATATTCTTAAGGTTATTAACTACAGTACTTAATTGGGTTTGAATACTGTTTCTGCAGCTTGTAGATTCTTTGAATTGGAGGATTGAAAACGAAATTGATAGTGTATTGGAGGTTAGTAATCCTTCTGGGTTATAATACTAATCCTGTTAGGTACTCAGATCTTACTAGCATGGCATAATCTCTTATTCATATACAATTTCAAGCTCTTGTTGTTAATATATTATTTCATGTATCTTGTTAATCACTAACCGCTGTCTACATTGGACATGTACAGAGACCTATACTCCCAGTAGATTTATACAGATCAATACGTGATTCACAACTTGTTGGACTCTCAGGATACACCAAGGAGGTATAGCTATCTACTAACACTAGTAATATGCTTGTTATCCTGAATAATTGATCATGATGCAACTATTTGTTTCCATGCATGTTTGTGTGCAAGAAAATGGGCACACCCTTTTGGCTGTTAGTGGTCTAGGTCATGTCTACCGGTTAATCAAATTATTTTTATTGACAAATGAACGGATAGTACTGAACAAAGTTGGCAGAATTGAAGAGGTTAATGTTTATTTTTGTTGATCTGCAATCTTCCATAGAATGTTGTCCCAGTCAGAGCGGCAAAGTTGTGGGTTGTGACAGACCTTCTAGCTAGGAAGAGCCCAAGGGACTGTTAGTATTTAGTAAACTATGACATAAGCTTAGGTATGGTTAAGTTCAAAATAAAGCATGGCACTTTAGGATATCTCTTGCTTGAACCTGTGATTATTGCTGTTGGCTTAATATCCCTTTATTATTAAGACATGTTAGAGGTCAGGGCATGTTCCTCATTTATGGCTGTGTCATTGACTGTTCCCACTAAATGTGTCATCCTGTAGGACAACATCAGATAATGTTCTTTGACTTCTTGTAACACACCATCAAAGAGTTATTGGCCCTTTCATGGAATGGGTCTGAAATTTCGTGAATTGGTTATGTTGTTGCTTGCTATGTGTTACCCAAGTCTCTGCCCATCAATGTTTTTTTTAGCTAGCCCACCAAAAATTACTGGTAGTGTGGTTGTTAGTTAACGCAGCTAAATGCTCGTCGTTGCTATGGATTTATTATATATTATCAGTTGTTTAAATGCTTGTGATGCCATACCAGTCCTTGAGCTCGTATAAAATAGTTTACTTTGATTTTTTTCAGACTCCTAATAATTTGTTCTGATTTTTTTTCTCTTGTTGGCAGGGTCTTCCAGTTTTTGGCATTGGTGTTGGTCAGAGCACATATGACAAAGCTTCGGTACTTTCTCAGATGCTTACTAGTTACTACGTATTTCTTAATTAGGCTACGACAAAAACTATGGAACTTGATGGTTTTTACCTTCCGTAGTGTAGACTAGATACCTTTTTGAGGTTGATGTAACTTAAGTATATTTGTTGGGTATTAAAATGATATGATCCCTGTTTAATGATTGACATGGTTATATCTTACTGCCAGTACCTTGTTATTGTGATTGAAGTAACGGATACCTCTTTTATGGGATCAACTAATCAACCAACTTACTCTAGTTCTGGAGTACCATTTCCCCATTTTGTCAACTAAAGTTGGCCTGTTTCCTTTTCAGGTGCACTACTATGTGCAATCTCATATTCAGATTAACGAATACCGTGATCGCATAATTTTGGTAAGTGTCGAGCTAAATGTTCAAATCTTAATTTTTGTGTTAACACATATTCTTCTTCTTATGTTTGTTCACACCACACTTAGCCCATGTTGACGGAAAGATTTGGACGCCCTATCACCACTTGTGTAAAAGTTCTCGACATGACTGGTTTAAAGTTGTCAGCACTGAGCCAAATGAAGGTACATATTATAGTCTTCTTCTCAAAATGGTTTTCTTCTGTGAGCAAATATAACATTATCCTTGTACTATATATACATGTATGGACTTAAACACTGCTGAAATAAGCATGTCTTAATACATCAAGGGATATGACCACACTGGTATTCAGGTTTACCTTAGCACGTTAATTTTTTAGAGGAACAACTCTTAAATCTTGGATGTTTACCTGTCCACCATAGAGGTCAACGTAGTTTAGCATTAAAAAAACTAATTCATTATTTTTATGCGTAAATATTTATTTTTCTGATAAAATTGCAGAGTGCTCATTACTTATGTTGCTTGTGTGTTCTGGTGAGATAGCATGAAATTTTTGCTGTTGTTTGGATTACAGATGCTGAGTTCAATATCAACTGTTGATGATCTGAATTACCCTGAGAAGTCAGAGACATATTACATAGTTAATGTTCCATATATATTCTCTGCATGCTGGAAGGTACAACGATTTTTCCATCAAAAGTCCGTCCTCAGATTGTATCAGCAAATTTTGTAGTGAATGCTAACTGACATTTCATCTGAGCATACTGGTAGGTTGTGAAGCCCCTATTGCAGGAGAGGACAAAAAAGAAGGTTAAAGTTTTGAGTGGTTGTGGGAGAGATGAACTTCTAAAGGTTCTTTTTTTCACTGTAGTTATTATTTTGTTACTCTCTCATATTGTTGTCTTTGCATAGATTCGTAACCGTTGAGTAATATTATTACTCCTACCAATATAGGTACCACCAATATGGTGGTGGAGAACAAAACATTACCTATGTTTAGCATTTATTTTCTGTGATATGAAAAGTTAGAATGACATGTTTCCTTACCCAAACTGTGTAGATTATGGACTACTCAGCTCTCCCCCATTTCTGCCGACGAGAGGGATCAGGCTCATCCAAGCATTCATCTTCCAACGTCGACGACTGCTTCTCCCCTGACCATCCTTTCCACAAAGAGCTCTACGAGCTCACCAACCAACAGTCATCACACAGGGAGCTCCTCAAGATGGGATCGTTGCATGTGAGCATCCCGGAGCCTGACCCGGACGACGCGAAGATCGTCGAGGTCATCCAGGCCGAGTTCCACAAGATGGGGGAGCAGAACGGGTCGACCAACATCCAGGCCGAGTTCCACAAGATTGGTGAGCAGAACGGGTCGACCAACGGCCACAATAAGGTTTGACGCTGCGCCGACACCGAAGAAAGACGGTGGCCATCTGCATGCGGAGCACCTTCCTTAACCAATGGGGGCAGCGACCTCCGATGAAACCGACAATTTTACCTGTCCATGTTGGTTTGAATTGGATCCCCACCCCCGATCACCCAGGGGGAATATAGCAGCAAAGGGCCTCGGCATCTCCTCCGAGTGATGATGCGTAGGGGTCGGTGGTAGCTGGAAAAGATGAACCGGACAGTGTATATCCGTTAGCGTAGAACCTGCATATGTTGAACTGGTACTATAACAAGATCCATGAATGCTGGATGTTTATTATGACAACTTGTAAGGTTCAGTGTTAAAAAAAAAGTTGCAAGGTTCAGCACAGTTTTGCAGAAATGAGGTGGCAGGATGAGTAGGGTGGGATAGGATGGTATTACCTGGCAAGAAGCAGCGGCAGGCCAGGCGGGGCGGAGCAACGTCGTGGTGGGCTCACGTCCGGTTGCTGAGCCCCGAAGAGCAGCCCAGCACCGGCGGCAGGGGCGGCGACGTTCTCTCTCGACGGTTTGGCAGCCGTCGGCCATATGCGTTGGGGCGATGCTTGGAAGGGGGGATCATATGCGTGCCTGCCAAAGGGGAAACCGCTTTGGCAGCAACAAACGCGTGAGGTCCAGATGTAACCATCTTTTTTTATGATCCCATTCCCACCACCGTCCCGGGTATAGTAGGCGTCTCAGTTTTTTCTTTTCCGGAGTCCTGCCCGTTTTTCTCCCCGGAGCCGGAGACCAAGGAGGAAGGAGATAATTGCAGTTGGCAGCGAGGTTTAACATGATCCTGGATGTTGAGAAGTGATCCAATACGCTCTCGGTATAAAGAAATACGTTGTCAATACGGTCTTGGATTTTGGACCGACGGTCCTGGCTCTACATGTTGCATACGTATCATGTATTTTTTTCGTATTGACATGTCAGCACATGGATTTTTTTATGAAACGTCAAAACGGGCTGGACGGGCCTGCTTTTTTTGTTTTAAGGCTACGGCCCAGATGGGAGGTGGCAGGCTGGCAGCACACGCGTATGTTACAACAAACGCAACAGAAGGATCATATTACTGCGATTTGTTTCTACGCATGCTTGGGTAGACGCTGAATAAATCATTTCTTGTAGAATAGCTTAACATGTACCGCTAAAAAATGCTCAACACATTGCGAGTAATGGCATTGGAGCACGGGCATAATGTGCTTGTTATTTTGAAGTCAAAATATTGGGTTTTTATTGCCTAAAAAAGTTACAAAATTTTTATGCATATGCATGTATAGTAGTGTAATATAACGGTGCAAAATTTCATCAATATACGTACTTGCATGTTTAAAATACATGAAAAAAGGCTTGTTGAGCAGAAATTCATCGAAAACACTAACATTATTTTAAATTCTGGATCATTTTTTGGAAAGCGGTCATTTTTAAATTGCTGAACAAAATTTGAGATTGAGAACAAGAATTTATAACCGAGTATAACTATGCAAAATTTCATCTATATACGTGCTTGCATGCGAGAGATACAAAAAAGATAAATACATGAAAAAAGACTTGTTGAAAAAGAAAATCATCAAAAACATAAAAACACTAACATTATTTTAAATTCTGGATTATGTTTTGATATGTGAAACATTTTTTCAATTTCTGAACAATATTTTAGATTCACAAAAAGAATTTATAGCCGAGAACAATTTGAAAATCCGAAAAAAATAAAAAATGCAAATGCTTTTTGAATGTGTGATTTTTTTTGGAAATGGTTTAAAAGTTCTAATATTTTTGTATGGTGTGACCAATTTTTGAAACTTCAAACTGTTAGAGCATATATCTCCATATGTGGTTTTGGTAATTGATGACAATTCCTATAGACTAATGGTTGCCTTAAGTTATATTTATAGAATTTGTCCATAGGCACTTCTTGAAGTCCATCCATTGGGTTCAAGGAGTTTATATGATGACCAAGATGGTATTCAAGGTATTATCCAAAGAATGGTCATAGAGACACAAGGTTGATCAAGATCTCAGACAAAGAGTAAATCAAGATGATCAACACACAAAGCGTATAAGATGTACCGAGAGGGATCAAGTGATCCCATGGTATGGTAAGCATTGTCCATTACATGTTTGTGTACTAACGCATGGTCTTTGTGAGAGTTCTATGTGGGGGGTAGGTGTGCTTCCATGGGCTTGCGTCAAAAGGAAGATCTCATACAACCCATGAAGGATGACATCAAGTGGTAATCGTCATCAAGATTGCGGTGTGCAAGTTCAAGTGGATCAGCACGAATATATCATGCTTAATGCTTGCCGTCCATTGTGGTGGCAATGGACTTGTGAAGATATGCTGAAGAGCAGCTCACCCATAGTGTGTATGGGGGAGCAATCAACTAGTCTTCATCAAGCCAACGCAATCAAGAAAGATGGTCCATCTTGAGGAAGCCAAGATCATCGTCATCTAGCTCAATAGGACAAGGTGCAAGGTATAGGTTTGCCCTTGATAGGTTTTCTATTTTAGGATAGATTGTCGTACTGTCAAGGGGGACTCTCAAGTGAGTAGCTTGATTGTATCGTTCGTTGAGAGCTCAAACCATTTGCATCCTTGCATCATACTTCTTGGTTCTTGTTTGGTGTTTCTCTTTGTGAGTTTTAGAGCTTATGTTCATCTTCATGACAAGCTCGAGTTCATCGAAAACGGAGTCCATATGCATCTTCTGTGATGTTTTCGATGTTGGGAGTTTTTATCAGTCTTATTCGAAGAAGGGTTCTCACCATTTTATTATGGGACTTTTCTCACTTGCTTCTTATTGATATTTCTATCAGGATTGTGTTATCCCATGTCGTTAGCTTTCCAACAAACTTGGTTTCATTGAATTCGGAGTCCGCATGCGAAAGTTACATCAGTTTCAGTACCGAGCGGTAGTACCGCTCCTCGTGCGAGCGGTAGTACCGCCCCCGGAGAGGTAGTACAGCTCCGTCGAACTATTTTTTGCATACTTTTTGGCCTCAGCATGGTTGTTGAACCTACCGCGCGGGCTGTGAGGCTTAACGGTTGGATTTTTTCCCACCTATAAAAGGGGGTCTTCTTGCCCATTGAACCTTACCTCTTTAGCTCGTGTTCTTCCCCCATTGTTGACCTTCTTCGAGCTTGCTAACTCTCAATCCCTCCAATGATTCTTGCTAGTTCTTGAGGGAAAATAGAGAGGAGATCTAGATCCATATTTCCACCAATCACTTTCTCCTCTAAGTGAGGGGAACCCCTTGGGTCTAGATCTTGGAGTTCTTCGTGTTTTTCTTCATTCTTCCTCTCATTTTCCTCCCTAGCATTAGTTGCTTTGGTGGGATTTGGGAGAGAAGGACTTGGGCACTCCGTGTGCCCTTGCCATTGCATTAATTGCATCATTTGAGTTCTCCACAGTGATACGTGGAAGTGAAGTTTGAGAAGCTTATTACCTTTGGTACTTAGTACCCTAGATATTGTTCTTCGTGGATGCTTTGGCGTCCTAGAAGCTTGGTGGTGTCTCGGAGCTCAATCATTGTGGTGTAAAGCTCCGGGCAAGCGTCGGGGTCTCCAATTAGGTTGTGGAGATTGCCCCGAGCAATTTGTACGGGTATCGGTGACCGCCCCAAGGTTTGCCATTTGTACGGGTTCGGTGACCGCCCTCAAGGGTCCCTTAGTGTAATCACGACATCTTGCATTCTACGAGAGCGTGAGGAGATTACGGTGGCCTTAGTGGCATCTTGGGGAGCATTGTGGTGTAAAGCTCCGGGCAAGCGTCGGGGTCTCCAATTAAGTTGTGGAGATTGCCCCGAGCATTTGTGGTCACCTCGAAGCCATATGCCATTGTGGTGAAGCTTCGTGGTGTCGTTGGGAGCCTCCAATTAAGTTGTGGAGATTGCCCCACAACCTTGTTTGTACGGGTTCGGTGACCGCCCTCAAGGGTCCCTTAGTGGAATCACGGCATCTTGCATTGTGCGAGGGCGTGAGGAGATTACGGTTGCCTTAGTGGCATCTTGGGGAGCATTGTGCCTCCACACCGCTCCAACGGAGATTAGCATCCGCAAGGGTGTGAACTTCGGGATACATCATCGTCTCCGCGTGCCTCGGTTATCTCTTACCCGAACCCTTTACTTATGCACTTTACTTTGTGATAGCCATATTGTTTATTGTCATATATCTTGCTATCACTTAGTTGTTTATCTTGCTTAGCATAAGTTGTTGGTGCACATAGGTGAGCCTAGTTGTTGTAGGTCTTGTGCTTGACAAATTAAACGTTAGTTTTATTCCGCATTTGTTCAAGCCTAAACCGTAATTATTTTAAAGCGTCTATTCACCCCCCCTCTAGGCGACATCCACGTCCTTTCACAAACTATTTTTCGAAAAAAAATATTTGCTAGAAATTTCTGAAATAATTATGTATACTTAAAATTTATTTTAAAAGGAGTAAAACAAAAAAAACAGAAAAACGAAAAACAAATGAAAATATGGTTCAAAACCTTGTGCATCTTTTTTATTTGAGGATAACCATGTGTATCTTATTACTCCCTCCGTTCTTAAATATAAGTCTTTTTAGATGTTTCGCTAAAAGACTATGTACGGATGTATACAGACATACTTTAGAGTATAGATTCATTAATTTTGTTCCGTATCATCGTATGTGATCTCCTAGTGAAATCTCTAAGAAGACTTATATTTAAGAACAGAGGGAGTAGTAGCAAATCCTACTTTTTTACAATAACAAAACCAAATCAGTGCGTGCTACAGTGGAAAAAATGGGATTTATATACGAGGACATACACCAAGTTATAAATAGAAAAAGGTACTTAGTGTGGTGTCTAGCGTGTGGAAATACCGGCCGTGGACTTGCGGGTTCGAAATCTTACAATGTGTTGAAGTCCAGGCCCGTCCAGCCTTAAAAAAACATGCCCATTCAACCCATTTTGATGTTTTAAAAAAAGAGATCCACATGCTAACGTGTCATACAGGAAAATACGAGGTACTTATACAACGTGTAGAGTCAGGACCATCGGTCCAAAATCCAGGACTATATTGAAAACATCAGAACCATATTGAATCACTTCTCAACATTCAGGACATGTTAGGCATGTGTCAATGCATCGTTTCTTAGCACATTATCATAGGAGCATTAATAATTTAGGAGACTACTAGCCCAATGCATTATTTCTTACATGTTGTCTCTAAATTTAATGATTTGGTACTCATGCATAGATGTGACTGGGCTATTAACCATTTTTACCTATGACGACTGCATATGTTGTATCTTACTCTCTCCGTCATGGTTTAAAGGCGTGTTTAGAAATTCTCTGAAACCTAGGTGGTTATTGATTGGTTGTGAGATGGGCTCAAAAATAACATTCATACTACGGCCCTGTTTGGATCCCACTGCTAGAGCTAGTTTGAGCTAGTTTGAGCTGAACTAGCTCCCGAAGTATCCAAACACATGGGCTAGTTTGGGTTAGATGCAAACTAACCCACCAAAAAAACTAGCCCTGAGAAGAGGTGCTAATTGGAGCTAGTTGGAGATGGATAGGTAAAAATAATAATATTTTGACCGCATCGGATCCTTTCCCCCGGTCGCGCTCGCCCCGCCCGGCCGCGTCGCCCCGCCGGCCGCGCTCGCCCCGCCCGGCCGGCTCGGCTCGCCCCGCCCGGCCGCGCTCGCCCCGCCCGGCCGCGCTCGCCCTCACTTGGCCTGCTCGCCCCCGCCGGCCGCGCTCGCCCCCGCCGGCCACCTCCGTCGCGTCCCGTCCAGACCGCCTCGTCCGCCTGCCACCGGTCGCCTCTATCCTCCTCCATACCCCTGCACCACGCCTACACAAAAGCTGACCACAACAAATCCTGGTTAAAAGAGACACATGATTGAAAAAAATGCATTTATTGTCAAACTAACCTTTGCATCCAAACACCACCAAAGGCTAGAGTTAGTTCATGGTTAGACTAAAGTTAGAAACTAACTCTAACCTCTAGCCAAGTTAGAGTATCCAAACAGAGCCTACACATGCATATAGAAGTAGTACACTAGAGTACTAATTAGCTGTTAGGAGTAAATGCAATGCGCCTTAAATCTTTTCTATTATAAAAATGCATGTAAATTTAACCGTGCCTTGTAAACTGTGACGGAGGAAGTACTAGCTAAGAGGGTGCTTGGATAAGTTTTAGTACCATGACTAAAAGTAGTGGGACTAAAACTTGCTAGACTCACCTATGCTTGGATCCAAATACTAAAAAGACTAAAATCAAGTTAATGAGCATTTATTATCCTCCAAACCCTCCAATCCACAACTCGTCTGTGTTAAAGGAGAGGAGTTAAATGAGGAGAGAGATGACTAATCCATAATTTAGTAGGGGTATCCCTGACTAAAATATTTTAGTCTCAAAACTAGTTTTAGCCTCTCTTTAGTCAGATGTGTTTGAAACTTTAGCCTCTTAAAAGAGACTATTTTTAGTCAGACTAAAATAAGTCCTTTGGATCCAAGCACCCTCTAAGATACAACCTTACTCCTTTTCTCTCATCATTAAACACATCAACAAAAACCCGCGCTAAAATACCTCCATTGACACACGCTTAAACCTCACCGCTAACTTCCAAGACTATAGCTGCAATTATCTGGAGGAAGCCCAGCAATGGCCACGCCGCCCTTCTTAGCTAGAAGCGCTTGGTCGCATACGCCTCCAATCCCTCCCTCATCATGAATAGGGTCTCGCGCATGCATGCAAATGCAACCTCCCTTGCGCCCCGCGCCAGTTAATCCCTAGTCGCTTTGGAAACTGTAACGTTTAGGGGATTGAAGGGGAGGGAAATGGCCGCTTGGAATTTCAGATTTCGTTTTCATTCCCCCCTATAATATAACCTCGTCAGTTCACCACACCCCTCATCTTCTTCTCCATGCTCCATGCTCCGTCCGAAACGATGGCTCTGTTCGATCTGAATCAACCCATCCACTGGGAGTGTGAGGAGACAGAAGAGTACGGACGAGCCGATGGCGCCGGTCACAGAGGAGATGGGGCGGACGGAGAAGGTGTGAACCATGGAGGCTTTGCCAGCCACGGTAGCACCCGCTCGGACATCGGCGGCTACCACGCAAGGGGAGATGGAGGAGTTCACTCGGACGCCGACGGCAACGGTGGAGGTGGCGGCGATGATGTCCACCTATTGATGCATAATTAATTGATTACGTCCAGAATTAGTTTTTGTCCACCTATTGATGCATAATTAATTGCATACTATGGGAGAATGCGTAGTTGCGCACTCAATTTCGAAAACACAAATACTAGTAGTAGTATATTGCTATGGGAAGCTTCCCATCTACCAGACCAGTCCACGACCTTTAGATTAGATGCACGTTGGCCATTAGATTAGCTACTAATCTCCGGTGCGTGATTGATGGATTGTAGCATTAATTGAATAGTACATTGTAACTGCTATGCGTGCATGGCCCGGTGGTAGTTTTTTTTTTCCGGAGATGGGCTTGGTCGTAGCTAGTTTTCAGTAATTATGTTTAGGATTTATTTCCTGCTTCCGAGAATCATACTTTCAAGAATTGTGCTAAATATGATTATTGATTTATTTCATGCTTCCGAGAATTATGCTTCCCAGACTTGTTTCCAAAAATCATTTTTTATCCATATTTACTGTAGATAATGTGCATATTTATGCCATGGGAACATTCCCTATATAACCGCTGGAAGCATACGGGAGATATTGTGCATCTAGTATACTACCAATGTTTTTCCGAGACTCATTTTTATGCAAAGTAGACATTGCTTTTGTGCCATGGAAACATTCAAAAATGCTCGAAGTATATGCTTTGTGGTGCTGCAATTTTTTTTTGTTCAACGGAATGATTTAATCTATGCTATATGTTTAGGAGATGGAAATACTTTTTTGATGTAAAGGAGGCATTTTTCTTATATAGTGGAAGCATTTGCTTCGCAAAGAAATCATCGGCAAGCACAACAAAAGATCAAACCATCAAAATAATTCATAAGATATGCACAAAATATTACAAGTCATTTTTGCAACTAAATAGAAGAGTATACAACAACACTTTTTACAAGCCGGTCATGGACAAGATCGTCACGTGCCATGAGCTCTCCGTTGTTCCAGTGCAACCGACAACTTAAAGCAGTGACGGGTTTGTCTAAGTTATAGGGCACTCAACGTCATTGCGAGGCATCTTGGGGACAACAAAGAATCATATTTGGAATCGGGTGCCTGTGTATGTACATTAGAACCATTCAGTTAGAAGGACGAAAACATACACCGATGGCTGTTCATAAAATAAAAAGGTTCAAAATTGTATGTACAATAAAGTTTCACAAACTAAAGCAACACTGACATTGGTTGAAGCACATATGTCTGCTAATGGTTTCATCAAAATGATTTTACAGTAAAAATAAGCATACGGTTACAATGTTGGAAGAAAATTTTGCTATACCATAGAAACACGCACGTAAGAAAAGTAGCATGTCTACTAGGAAGCATCAGCTCCATTATATCATAACATATATAAACACAGTGGAAGCATGGATTTTTTTAATTGCCAGCATCATTGGATGCAGAAAGTTATGTCTTGCAAATGAGTTTGGAATATACGATTAATTAGCTATTAAAATAATTCGTTGTCAATATAACTGACAACATGTATAAGAATGAACTACTTCCAAGAAAAAATAAATAAATTTGTCAACCTAATTGTGGACTAAGGATACAATCTATATGGAGTGGAGTACAATAATTCAAGATCATGGATATTTGCAAGCATCAATTTTCATGCTATGTAACATAAAACAAGAGTATAAAAAATGGAAGCATGGTTTAAATGCTGATAACTCTAAAAAGTAAAAGAATGATACATAAGTAGCACAACATCAGATTCATTCAAAAAGGCAAAAGGGGGTAGTGGTGACAGCAGGAAGAGGATGTTGAACCTCAGAAGCCTGGTTGTATTTCAAATTCATCCACAAGTACAAAGCACATAAGGGATATATCTGTAGCACCGAGCAAAAAGGAAAAATCTTGCAAGCAGAACACATATATGTCCTAGTGGAAGCATATATACAAATCACTGGATATTAGAATCCTTGCCGCAAAGATGAGATGATTAGTATCATTGAACAAAAGTAGGAATTTGTTTATTGCGTAAACTAATGAATGGAAGTGTTTTTGTAGACGACCTTGAAAAATGATTATAATGTAGAAGCAACCAGGTATGAAGCTGCAAACTAATGCCAAGGGTGCATTATTACTGTTAGGTGGAAGCATGAACTTTCAAAAATGAAACGATAATAAATTGTTGTTGCCTAGCGGAAACAATTTTCTAGCCCAAAAATTGGGGAAATATTAAAAAAGTAGATGCGTCATGGTAAGAAGCACACACAAAAAAAGTGTGCAAATCAATTTCTATCCTACAAGTGGATGGATGTTTTGTGTCACCAACATACCAATTGATCAATTTTTAATAACGCATGAAAATAACTGTATAGATTTAAGAAGCATTTTTATTCCTACATAGGTGGTGCATAATAAAGAAGAAACAACGGAATTTTGGAAGAGAACTAATCGTGGCTGCAAGCATGAAATATGGAAAATTGTAATGACAACTAATATGAACACAAGAATCAAAGATTGGACGACTAAATACCTAGGTCAGATGGCGAATTCTGCAATCTTCCTCGTGTGCTGGATTCTTTCGGCAACTGAGACGATGATTTGCCGCGATGGACTGAAGAACTTGGGGGCAGAACCTAGTTGAGACGACCATGCAGGGGGTGGGAGCTCGCTCGTGGTCAAGGTGGATAATACCTGTGCAACCACCGGATGGGACGGCGCACCAGCGTGTTGAATCTCACCGGCGTAGTGGGTATGGCAGGTTCACGTTGGAGAGATGCAAAGCGGCAGGGCAATGGTGACATCGGCCATCAGCGATGGAGACGATTCGGGAGCAGGCCAGACCTCGGGATGGGGAAGAGGTCGGGTGGGTTTGGAAGGTGAGATTAATGCAGGATAATTAGGAGGGATTATAGGAGGGACGTGACCAAATAAATCGGTCTGGTTTAAAAACAAGATGATGGATTTTGGAAGCAATCTTAGCCGTGAGAGTAAAACGCATGGACGTCACCAGACTGGTCTGGCAATTGCTTTCTACTCCCTCCGTTCCTAAATATAAGTCTTTGTAGAGATTCTACTAGTAGACTACATACGGATGTATGTAGACATACTTTAAAGTGTAGATTCACTCATTTTGCTTCGTATGTAGACTCCTAGTGAAATCTCTTAAAAGACTTATATTTAGGAACGGAGGGAGTATATTACTACTGATAGGAAGGGTTTCCCTATTGCTATTGTCCACAACATGTCTCAATTAATATGAACTGCACTACAATTACATTCGGTAGAATTATGATGCATATGATTGTAACCTAGCTAGTGTTTCCATTCTCTTTATAGATCAGATTGCTAATAGAAAGCGCAGGACGCAGTACACCGACGACGAACGCCGTTACAAATACAGCATGCTTGTACAGAGGAACGGTGGCGGCATTATGAAGCGTGGAGTCGGTAGAGCCGTGTCTGACAAAATGCGGGTGCCTGTGAGGGTCGTGCAGCGCATATGGATGGCCGGGCGCCGCGGCGGTGGAATACATGCCGTGGCGAGCAAGAAGCCTAAGAACTGCGGCCGCAAACGGGTAGAGCCTGACCCTGACGCTCTGCGGGTGTTGCCATTGGATGGACGCATGACGATCCGAGAGCTAGCCGAGGCTTTGGGTATGAAGAAGAGCACCCTGTTCCAGCGGCTGAAAGAAGGTAAACTGAGGCGCCACGGCGAATGATCTCATCTCATCTCATGCCTGCTTTGAGGGATGGTAGCATTGTTTGTTGATGCCTGTCCATGCTGCTAGAGGCCGCAAGCATTCCTAAGAATTCCTGAGTAATAGTATAGCTATGGAATTAATATATGCTTTACTTCCTGACACTTAGTTTGACGATGTTATTGCTGTATCAGATGGGCTTGGCCATGTTATTTTGGAAATGATCCTCTAAAGCAGTTTAGGGAGTAACGTATCATGATCTTGTCTTCTTTGCTAGGTAGTTATATCAAGCGTTATGTTGTGTCGCTTTAACAAAAAGCGCATCTGGTGTAGTGGTATCATAGTACCCTCCCACGGTACTGACCAGGGTTCGATTCCCTGGATGCGCAGCATTTATGTTTCGTTTTCTTTTTCCTCTACTCTACATTTTTTTTCTGTATTTCATTTTGTCTCTCCACTTTTTTTTTTATAGTTTCATTTTGTCTCTCCACCTTGCTTTGAGTACGACCCTCGCTACATTGTTTTCCCCTTGCCACTAGAAGAATGGTCGTCTCATCTTTTTGCAAATTCTTTCACCTGTATTGGTTAACATATTAATTAAGTTGGTACCAAGTATATTTGCACGTGTAAGGGCATCTTCAACACTGACATGTAAACTGTCCGCATCTATCCACACCGTGAAAGGCATCCAACATGGTCTTGTATCGGTCCGCGAAGGGTCCTGACACGGTTTCTCCCGCAAACTAAAGACAAACGTGAGGGGAGGGGGGGGGGATTCGTGGGAGTCCAGACAAGAGAAATGTCGCTATCTACACACTCACCCTTGGCCCATCCAAAAGGAAGGTGTATCCCGCGTTCTTGTAGTATCACGCGTTGTTTCAGCGTTAAAATCCCCCACTTCTCTTCTTCCATTCATCGCCGCTCTCCGTCCACTTCCTACTCTTTTCTCCCACCCTCTACTTCCTTTCGTCACGGACACATGGAGCTGTTGGAGAATCTGTCGGAGATAGAGATGGTGGAGTTGCTAGAGGATCTGTGCGTCACGCTTGCCTGGAAGATCAACTCTGCGACGCGGTAGGATCGCCAGGTCAAAGCGGGCCGCAAAGGAGGAGAAGCTCAAGAAGCGGTTGGCTGACGGTGGCCTATTGGTTGTGATGGGCGTGGAGGTCGTGGCGGGCGGCGCAAGACGGGCGGGCACACAACACATGAGGTGCCATAGCCGGAGCCTTACAAGCCTCCGTAGTACTACATCGCCAAGCAACTAGGCATCCCTGCCGGTACGGTACCTTACATAGTCGACGTTAATGCAACACCGCTCTTCTTTGAGTATTCTTCACCGCATCTCGTCCGAGTGTGACCGACGGTCGGGGAGCAAATGGGTGCCCGCATCCTGTTCGCTGCAATGCCTAGAGTGGGGGAGCAGGCGTACAACGCGGACATGGAGATGCTCAAAATCATCTATGACGGAGGTGACGGAGTGGGGGGGGGGGGGTTGTGAGGACGGGCAGGTGAAAGACATCGATCCCACCGAGTCCGACAACTACCAGCAATAGTCCTACACCCACACAGCTAGGCAACAGACATACACCCAGACCGATGATGGCACAATAATAGCAGCATTTGGTCGCCGGAGAGCAGCAACTCGATGGGGAGGAGGAGGAGGAGGAGGAGGGTGACAGCGATGATGATAATCCGGATGATACAGTTGATGATCCAAAGAAAGGAAGGGGAGAAAGTTTCAACATGCGGGAGGACGAGTTGTTGTGCGAGGCATTGTTTACCACTAGCCTTGATCCGTTCCATGGCACGGAGCAAAAGGCCACAACCTTTTGGAGGAACATTCTCATATGGTTCTATGAACACAAGCATTTTGCGGCCTACTCCGACACGCTCATCCGCAACTGTAAATGAAATCCCTCAACCATCGATGGTACACCATCCAAGAGGCCATGTCCAAGTATCGTGGGCACTTGAAGCATCTCATCACACGGTGGCCTAGCGGTGCACAAATCACCGAGCAAGTAAGTTGATCGTTAGTCAGATATGCTTCAGTTTTGTTGATCACTAGCGGGACATGTATTGTCTTGTTGCACACTAGACGGATATGCATGGTCAACCTTGTTTCACTTTGTAACCTATCCGTGCTTGTGCGGTGTACAAAAAGTAGGAGAAGAAGTTCTTCACTGTCATGCATTGTTGTTTGAACACTACGAGCAAAATGCCTATAGGTAGATCATTAGTAATAGCACGGGGGTCTGCGGCCAGCGCTAGTGTTAGTTAGTAGTAGCGTTGGCCCCCAACCAACGCTAAATGTATAACATAGTAGTCGGGCTCCCACGGTCCTTCCTCGGTCGAACCATAATACCAGCATGGTCCCTGCACCCAACGCTACATGTAAAATTTAGCAGTAGCGTCGGTTATATAGCCATCATTGGCACTAAAGTTAGAGGATGGAAGCTGGTGGGTCCGAGTTATCAATAGCGCGGGGCTAACAACATGCGCTATAAGTAAACTTATAGCAGCAGCGCGCCCCGTGTCGGTGTTAAAACCAGTGGATCTCGGGTAGGGGTCCTGAACTGTGGATCTTGGATCAATGGGTAACAAGGGGACAAGGGAGACGATGTTTTACCCAGGTTCGGGTCCTCTTGATGGAGGTAATACCCTACGTCCTGCTTTGTTGTATTGATGATGAAGTATCGAGTACATAATTGATCTACCTCGAGATCACATGTTGTGGTCTAAACCCTAGGAGTAATGATATTAACCTACCCTACGGACTAAAACCGTCTGGTTTATATAGATACCAGGGGTGTCTAGGCTTACACAATGTCGGTTACATCAGAGAAGGATGTGACACACTCGATTTGATCGTACGCTAATCATACACGCAAATGCGTACGACCAAGCTCAAGGACCCACGGGAAGATATCACAACACAACTCTAGACACAAATAAAAACATACAAGCTTCATATTACAAGCCACGGGCCTCAAGGGCTAGAATACAGAAGCTCGACAAACACACGAGTTAGCGGAAGAAACATATATCTGAGTACATGCATAAAACAAGGATAATCCCTTAGAGAAGGCTAGCACAAAATATACATCGATGAAAGGAGGCGGGGCCTCCTTCCTGGGAACCTCCTAAACTACTCCTGGTCTTCAGTGGCCTCCACGTAGTAGTAGGCACCATCGGGGTAGCAGTCGTCATCGGCGGGATACACCAACTCCCGGGCTCCATCATATGGTCGCAACAAATGAATCAAGGGTAAAAGGGGGATCAAAGCAACGGTGAGTACTCATCCAAAGTACTCGCAAGACTAACATCAGAACTATGCTAAGTATGCATCAGTATCAAAGGATTGGGGTTATATGTGGACTGACTGCAGCAACGCGAGAATAAAGAGAGGGGACTAGTCCTATCGAAGACTAGCATCTTCAAGGTCTTGCACTAGTAGATGAGAGTAGAGCAAACAACACACATATATAGTCATATTGTTGCAACAATATTAATTAAGGTCACGCCCACATATTCTTCCTCGACTCCCTGCGAGGAAGCAATCCCGGAGCAAACATTCCAGTTAAGTAACAGTTGTAGTTGTATAAGATTGGGGCACAACTCCAAGTCGTCCTGTAACCGTGGACACGGCTATTCAAATAGTTATTTTTCATCCCTGGAGGTGTGCACCATCTTACCCATCATGCTTGATAAACTCTGACCGGACACACTTTCCACGGTCATGCCTGGCCTCGGAACATCAACACGTCGCAGCCCTACCTAGGCTCAACAGAGAGGCCAGCCCGTCGGTCTAACTCCTAAGCGCACAGGGTTCATGGGCCCATCACCATCTGTGCTCCTGCATGTTGCGTGGGCAGCCGATGTCAGTCCCGACGCCTCTTATACAAGAACGATGCTTATCCAGACCACTCGGGCGCGCGCCGCTCCAATGCTGACGTCTGAAGTGTTGGAAATATGCCCTAGAGGCAATAATAAATTGGTTATTAATATATTTCCTTCTTCATGATAATTGTTTATTATCCATGCTAGAATTGTATTGAATGGAAACTCAGATACATGTGTGGATACATAGACAACACACTGTCCCTAGTGAGCCTCTAGTTGACTAGCTCGTTGGTCAAAGATGGTTAAGGTTTCATGGCCATAGACAAGTATTGTCTCTTGATAACGAGATCACATCATTAGGAGAATGATGTGATGGACAAGACCCAAACTATGAACATATCATATGATCGTGTCAGTTCATTGCTACTATTTTCTGCATGTCAATGTATCAGTTCCTATGACCATTAGATCATGTAACTCCCGGACACCGGAGGAATACCTTGTGTGTATCAAATGTCGCAACATAACTAGGTGACTATAAAGGCGCTCTACAGGTATCTCCAAAGGTGTGTGTTGGGTTGGCGTGAATTGAGACTGGGATTTGTCACTCCGTATGACGGAGAGGTATCTCGGGGCCCACTCGGTAATACAACATCACAATAAGCCTTGCAAGCAATGTGACTAAGGAGTTAGTCACGTGATCTTGTATTACGGAACGAGTAAAGAGACTTGCCAGTAACGAGATTGAACTAGGTATAGAGATACAACCGATCAAATACCGATGGACAAAGGGAATATTATACAGGATTAACTGAATCCTTGACATAGAGGTTCGACTGATAAATATCTTTGTAGAATATGTAGGAGCCAATATGGGCATCCAGGCCCCGCTATTGGTTATTGACCCTGGAACCCGCCGGGTCTGCACACTTAAGGTTTGGTGACGATTTGATATTAATGAGTTATGTGTGGTAGTAACCGAAATTTGTTCAGAGTCCCGGATGAGATTCCAGATGTCACGAGGAGCTCCGTAATGGTCCGGAGGTAAAGATTTATATATGGGAAGTCATATTTTGGCTACCGGAAAAGTTTCGGGGTTTTTCCGGTATTGTACCGGGAAGCTTCTAAAAGGTTCCGAAAACTTCCGGAGGAGTCTGGAAGTCCACCAAGGGTTCCAGCACGTCCCAAGGGTTTGCATGGGCTGAGGGGATACGTCGTGGCCTTATTGGGCCAAGCGCACAACTCCCTCAAGGCCCATGCAGTTGGGAAAGGTGGGAAGTCCACCTTTGTATGGAAGGGAAGGAAGGGGACTAGGATTCCACCTCCTCTCTCCATGTCTGCACCCTAGGGCTTGGAGGGGCTGTTCCCCATGTCCCTCCACCTATATATAGAGAGGAGGGGGCGCCCCAAGAGGACACACGAAGCCCTTGGCGCCACTCTCTCTTCCTAGATCGTTTTCTCCCCCGTTTGCGGTTTCGGTAGCGCTAGGCGTAGCCCTGCCGGGATAGCACCACCACAACCACCACCATGCCGCCGTGCTGGAGAAATCATCTACCTCTCCGCCCCTCTTGCTGGATTAATAAGGCAGTGATCGTCATTGAGCTATACGTGTGTTGAATGCGGAGGTGACGTTCGTTCGGCACTAGATTGGGATGAATCGTGATGAGATCGCGGGACGGGCTACGATTTGGATCGCGAAGATGTTCCACTACATCAACCGCATTATATACGCTTCTGCTTAGCGATTTACAAGGGTATATAGATACACTCTCCCCTCTCGTAGATGATGATCACCATGGATAGGTATTGCATGTGCGTAGGAATTTTTTTGTTTCCCATGCAACGTTCACGCACAGTGGCATCATGAGCTAGGTTCATGCGTAGATGATATCACGAGTAGAACACAAAAGAGTTTGTGGGCGTTGATGTTAAATTTGCTGTCCTCCTTAGTCTTTTCTTGATTTGGTGGTATTGTTGGATTGAAGCGGCCCGGACCAACATTACTCGTACGCTTACGAGAGACCGGTTTCATCGACTAACATGCAACTTGTTGCATAAAGATGACTGGCAGGTGCCTGTTTCTTCAACTTTAGTTGAATCGGATTTGACCGAGTCGATCCTTGGAGAAGGTTAAATAGCAACTTGCATATCACCGTTGTGGTTTTGCGTAAGTAAGATGCGATCATACTAGATATCCATAGCAGGCACGTAAAACATGCAACAACAAATTAGAGGACGTCTAACTTGTTTTTGCAGGGTATGCATGTGATGTGATATGGCCAAAGACATGACATGATATATTGGATGTATGAGATGATCATGTTGTAATAGTTAAATATCGACTTGCACGTCGATCCTACGACAACCGGCAGGAGCCATAGGGTTGTCTTTAATTATTTTCGCGCTTGGAAATGCTTTGCTTTATCGCTAGTAGTAGCTTTAGTAGTAACATCATAGTTAGTGCGACAACCTTGATGGCAGCACAATGATGGAGATCATGGTGTGGCGCCGATGACGATGAAGATCATGCCGGTGCTTTGGTGATGGAGATCAAGAAGCACAAGTTCATGGCCATATCATGTCACTTATGATTTGCATGTGATGTTAATCCTTTTATGCACCTTGTTTTGCTTACGACAACGGTAACATTATAAGGTGACCCCTCACTAAAATTTCAAGATAAGATTGTGTTCTCCCTGACTATGCACGGTTGCGACAGTTCATCATTTCGATACACCACGTGATGATCAGGTGTTATAGACTCAACGCTCACATACAACGTGTGCAAAATAGTTGCACACATGGAACACTCTGGTTAAACTTCACAAGCCTAGCATGTACAAAAATAGCCTCGGAACACAAGAGACTGAAAGGTCGAGCATGAGTCATATAGTGGACATGATCAACATGGAGATGTTCACCATTGAAGCTAAACTCAACTCACGTGATGATCGGACTTGAGTTAGTGAATTTGGATCATGCGACACTCGAATGACTAGAGGGATGCCAATTTGAGTTGGAGTTCTTAAGTAATATGATTAATTGAACTCATTATCATGAACATAGTCAAAAGGTCTTTACAAATTATGTTGTAGCTTGCGCTATAGCTCTACTGTTTTTTTAGATATGTTCCTTGAGAAAACTTAGTTGAAAGAAGATAGTAGCAATTATGCGGACTAGGTCTGTAAACTGAGGATTGTCCTCATTGCTGCACAAAAGGCTTATGTACTTAATGCACCGCTCGGTGTGCTGAACCCCGAACATCGTCTGTGGATGTTGCGAACATCTGACATACACGTTTTTGACGACTACGTGATAGTTCAGTGTGTAATGCTTAACGACTTAAAATTGAGGCACCAAAGATGTTTTGAACATCACAGAACATATGAGATGTTCCAAGGGATGAAATTGGGATTTCATGCTCGTGCCCTTGTTGAGAGGTATGAGACCTATGACAAGAGTCTACAAAGTAAGGGAGAAAAACTCAATCGTTGAGCATGTGCTCAGATTGTCTGAGTGCTACACTCACTTGAATCGAGTGGGACTTAATCTTCCAAATAAGACAGTGATTGACATAGTTCTCCAAAGTCACTGCCACCAATCTACAAAGCTTCGTGATGAACTATAACATATCAGGGATAGATATGATGATCCTTGAGCTATTCACGATGTTTGACGCCGCGAAAGTAGAAATCAAGTAGGAGCGTCAATTGTTGATGGTTAGTAAAACCACTAGTTTCAAGAAGGGCAAGGGCAAGAAAGGATACTTCATGAAATGGAAAACCAGTTGCTGCTCTAGTGAAGAAACCCAAGGTTGAACCCAAACCCGAGACTAAGTGCTTCTATTATGAGGGGAACGGTCACTGAAGCGGTACTACCCTAGATACTTGGTAGATGAGAAGGCTGGCAAAGTTGACAAAAGTATATTGGATATACGTGATATTGATTTGTACTTTACTAGTGCTCCTAGTAGCGCCGGGGTATTAGATACTGGTTCGGTTGCTAAGTGTTAGTAACTCGAAAGAAGAGCTACGGAATAAACGGATACTAGCAAGGGTGAGGTGATGATGTGTGTTGGAGGAAATTTCAAGGTTGATATGATCAAATATCACACGCTCCCTCTACCATCAAGATTAGCGTTGAACCTAAATAAATGTTATTTGGTGTTTGCGTTGAGCATGAACATGATTAGATCGTGTTTATTGCAATACGATTATTCATTTAAAGAGTATAATGGTTATTCTATTTGTCTGAATAAATACCTTCAATGGTTTATTGAATCTTGATCGTAGTGATACACATATTCATGATATTGATGCCAAAAGATACAAAGTAGTAATGATAGTACACTTACTTGTGGCACTGCCCCTTGAGTCATAGTGGGATAAAACACATGAAGAAGCTCCATGCTGATGGATCGTTGGACTCACTCGTTTTTAAATCGTTTGAGAGATGCGAACCATGCCTATTGGTGTAAAGACATGAAGAAACTCCATGCATATGGATCGTTTGGACTCACTTGATTTTGAATCACTTGAGATATGTAAATCATGGGCAAGATGACTGAAAGCCTCGTTTTGAGTGAGATGGAACGAGCAAGTGACTTGTTGGAAATAATACATTTTGATGTATGCAGTCCAATGAGTGGTGAGGCACACAATGGATATCGTTATGTTCTTACTTCACTGATGATTTGAGTAGATACAAGTGTATTTGCTTGATGAATCAAAAGTCCGAAATATTGAAAAGTTCAAGCAATTCCAGAGTGAAGTTGAAGATTACCGTGACAAGATGATAATATGTCTATGATGTGATCATGGAGGTAAATATATATATGTGAATTGCGAGTTTGGTAAACATTTAAGACAATGTGAAAATTGTTTCACAACTCATGCCACCTGGAACACCATAGTCTGATGGTGTGTCAGTATGTCATAGTTGTGCCCTATTAGATATGGTGCATACTATGATGTCTCTTATCGAATTACGACTACCGTTTTGGGTTTAGGCATTGGATACAACAACATTGACTTTAAATAGGGCACCACGTAATTCCGTTGAGAAGACACCATAGAAATATGGTTTGGAGAAACCTAAGCTGTCGTTTCTTAAAAGTTTGATGCTGCGATGCTTATGTCAAAAGGCTTCAACCTGGTAAGCTCGAACCCAAAGCGGATAAATGCATCTTCATATGACACCCAAAATAGTTGGGTATGCCTCCTATCTCAGATCCAAAAGTAAAGAGTTTGTTTCAGGAAACGGGTCCTTTCTCGAGAAATAGTTTCTCCCGAAAGAATTGAGTGGGAGGATGGTGGAACTTGATGAGGTTATTGAACCAACACTTCAATCAGAGAGTAGAAGGGCGCAGGAAATTGTTCCCGTGGCGCCTACACCAGTTGAAGTGGAAGCCAATGATGGTGATCATGAAGCTTCACATCAAGTTACTTGCAAACCTCGTAGGTCGACAAGAACACACACTACTCCGGCGTGGTATGATAATCCTGTCTTGGAGGTCATGTTGCTAGACAACAATGAACCTACGAGCTATGGAGAAGCGATGGTGGGCCTAGATTCCGACAAATGGCTGGAGGCCATGAAACTCGAGAGAGGATCCATGTATGAAAACAAAGTGTGGACTTTGGAAGAACTACTTGATAGTCGTAAGAATGTTAAGTACAGATGGATCTGTATAAGGAAGACATACGATGATGGTGAAAGTCACCATTTAGAAAGCTTGACTTGTTGCAAAGAAGTTTCCAACAAGTTCAAGGAGTTGACTACGATGAGACTTTCTCACTTGTAGTGATGCTAAAGTCTGTTGGAATTATGTTAACAGTTGCTGTATTTTTCGATTATGAAATCTTGCAGATGGATATCGAAACATTGTTTCCTCGACGGTTTCCTTGAGGAAAGGTTGTATGTGATACAACCAGAAGGTTTTGTCAATCCTAAGGATGCTAACAAGTATGCAAGCTCTAGAAATCCTTTTAAGGACTGGAGTAAGCATCTTGGAGTTGGAATATGAACTTTGATGAGATGATCAAAGCTTTTGTGTTTATACAAAGTTTATGAGAAACTTGTATTTCCAAGTAAGTGAGTGGGAGCACCATAGAATTTCTGATGAGTATATGTGGTTGACATATTGTTGATCAGAAATGATGTAGAATTTTCGGAAAGCATGTTGGGTTGTTTGAAAAGTGTTTTCAAAGGAAAACCTGGAATTAGCTACTTGAACATTGAGCATCAAGATCTCTAGAGATAGATCAAAACGCTTAATAGAACTTTCAAATGAATACATACCCTGACAAGATTTTGAAGGAGTTCAAAATAGATCAGTCAAATAAGGAGTTCTTGGGTGTGTTGTAAGGTGTGAATATTGAGTATGACTACAAGCCCGACCACGACAGAAGAAAGAGAAAGGACGAAGGTCGTCCCCTATGCATTAACCGTAGGCTCTAAAGTATGCCATGCTATGTACCGCACCTGAAGTGTGCCTTGCCATGAGTCAGTCAAGGGGTACAAGAGTGATTCAGGAATGGATCACTGGACAACAGTCAAAGTTATCCTTAGTAACTAGTGGACTAAGGAATTTTCTCGATTATGGATGTGGTAAAAGAGTTCGTCGTAAAGGGTTACGTTGATGCAAGCTTTGGTACTAATTCGTATGACTCTGAGTAGTAAACCGGATTCGTATAGTGGAGCATCCGTTTGGAATTGTTCCAAGTGAAACGTGGTAGAAGCATCTACAGGATGACATAGAGATTTGTAAAGCACACACGAATCTTAAAGGTTAAGACCCGTTGACTCTAAACCTCTCTCACAATCAAGACATGATCGAACACCAGAAGTGTATGGGTGTTAGATTCATTACAATCACATAGTGATGTGAGCTAGATTATTGACTCTAGTGCAAGTGGGAGACTGTTGGAAATATGCCCTAGAGGCAATAATAAATTGGTTATTAATATATTTCCTTGTTCATGATAATCATTTATTATCCATGCTAGAATTGTATTGAATGGAAACTCAGATACATGTGTGGATACATAGACAACACAGTGTCCCTAGTGGTCCTCTAGTTGACTAGCTCGTTGGTCAAAGATGGTCAAGGTTTCCTGGCCATAGACAAGTGTTGTCACTTGATAACGGGATCACATCATTAGGAGAATGATGTGATGGATAAGACCCAAACTATGAACATAGCATATGATCGTGTGAGTTTATTGCTACTGTTTTCTGCATGTCAATGTATCTGTTCCTATGACCATGAGATCATGTAACTCCGTGAAACCGGAGGAATACCTTGTGTGTATCAAACATCGCAACATAACTGGGTGACTATAAAGGTGCTCTATAGGTATCTCCAAAGGCGTCTGTTGGGTTGGCGTGAATCGAGACTAGGTTTTTTCACTCCGTATGACGGAGAGATATCTCGGGGCCCACTCGATAATACAACATGACAATAAGCCTTGCAAGCAATGTGAATAAGGAGTTAGTCACGGGATCTTGTATTACAGAACGAGTAAATAGACTTGCTAGTAACGAGACTGAACTAGGTATAGAGATACAAATGATCGAATCACGAGCAAGTAACATGCCGATGGACAAAGGGAATAGCATACGGGATTAACTGAATCCATGACAGAGAGGTTCGACCGATAAAAATCTTCGTAGAATATGTAGGAGCCAATATGGGCACACAGGCCCCGCTATTGGTTATTGACCGGAGAGTGTCTCACTCATGTGTGCATAGTTTTCGAACCCGCAGGGTCTGCACACTTAGATTTGGTGATGATTTGGTATTAATGAGTAATGTGTGGTAGTAATCGAAAGTTGTTCGGAGTCCCGGATGAGATCCCGGACATCACGAGGAGCTCCTGAATGGTACAGAGGTAAATATTTATATATGGGAAGTCATATTTTGGCTACCGTAAAAGTTTCGGGGTTTTCCGGTATTGTAACGAGAAGCTTCTAGAAGGTTCCGAAAACTTTCAGAGGAGTCCAGAAGTCCACCAAGGGTTCCACCACGCCCAAGGGTTTTCATGGGATGAGGGGAGACGTCGTGGCCTTATTGGGCCAAGCGCACAACTCCCTCATGGCCCATGCAGTTGGGAAAGGTGGAAAGTCCACCTTTGTATGGAAGGGAAGGAAGGGGACTAGGATTCCACCTCCTCTCTCCTTGGCTGGTCCCTAGAGCTTGGAGGGGCTGTTCCCCATGTTCCTTCACCTATATATAGAGAGGAGGGGGCACCCAAAGAGGACACAGAAAGCCCTTAGCGCCACTCTCTCTTCCTAGATTGTTTTCTCCTGAATTGGCGGTTTTGGTAGCGCTAGGCGTAGCCCTGCCGGGATAGCACCATGATACGTCTCAAACGTATCTATAATTTTTGATGGTTTCATGCTGTTATCTTGTCAATTTTGGATGTTTTATATACCTTTTATATCTTTTTTGGGACTAACTTATTAATTCAGTGCCAAGTGCTAGTTCCTGTTTTTTCTGTGTTTTTGACTCTTTTCAGATCTGATTTTGGAACGGAGTCCAAACGGAATAAAATCCCCGAAATGAATTTTTTGAGAACAGACGAAGATCGGGGGACTTGAGGGCCAAGGCAGGAGGCCCTCAGGGAGCCCACAAGCCCTATAGCCGCGGCCAGGGGGGGGGGCTACCAGGCTTGTGCCCCCCCTGGAGCTCCCCTGCCCTAGCTCTTTGGCCTATACATTCCCTAAAATCCCAGAAAAATGAGGGCATCCACGAAACCACTTTTCCGCTGCCGCAAGCTTCCGTTTCCGCGAGATCTCATCTGGAGACCCTTCCCGGTGCCCTGCCAGAGGGGACTTTGGAGCTGCAGGGCTTCTACATCAACATCATTGCCTCTCCAATGACTCGTGAGTAGTCTACTTCAGACCTACGGGTCCGTAGTTAGTAGCTAGATGGCTTCTTCTCTCTCTTGGATCTTCAATACAAAGTTCTCCATGATCTTCATGGAGATCTATCCAATGTAATCCTCTTTGGCGGTGTGTTTGTCGAGATCCGATAAATTGTGGATTTGTGATCAGATTATCTATGAATTATATTTGAGTCTTTGCTGATTTCCTATATGCATGATTTGATATCCTTGTAAGTCTCTCCGAGTCTTGGGTTTTGTTTGGCCAACTAGATCTATGATTCTTGCAATGGGAGAAGTGCTTGGTTTTGGGTTCATACCGTGCGGTGACCTTTCCCAGTGACAGAAGGGGCAGCAAGGCACGCATCATATTGTTTCCATCAAGGGTAACAAGATGGGTTTTCATCATAGATTTGAGATTGTCCATCTACATCATGTCATCTTGCTTAAGGCGTTACTCTGTTCTTATGAACTCAATACACTAGATGCATGCTGGATAGCGGTCGACGTGTGGAGTAATAGTAGTAGATGCAGAAAGTATCGGTCTACTTGTTTTGGACATGATGCCTATATGTATGATCATTGCCATAGATAACGTCATGACTTTGCGCGGTTCTATCAATTGCTCGACAGTAATTCGTCCACCCACCGTCTACTTGCTTTCATGAGAGAAGCCACTAGTGAACACGCGGGTCTACTCACAATTATCATCTCAGCTTTTACTTTTACTTTGCTTTGTTTACATTTTGCTTTCAGTTCTCACTTTGCAAACAATCTATAAGGGATTGACAACCCCTTCATAGCGTTGGGTGCAAGCTCTTTGTGTTTGTGCAGGTACTTGTGACTTGACGCGATCCTCCTACTGGATTGATACCTTGGTTCTCAAACTGAGGGAAATACTTACCGCCGCTGTGCTACATCACCCTTTCCTCTTCAAAGAACACCAACGCAAGGGTCCAAGGCCGCGGGGGAATCCTTTGGATACTTGCGAAGGAAATCCCTATAGGCGTATCCAGCAGCAGAAGTATTTCTGGCGCCGTTTCCGGGGTGAGATCAAGTCAAGATCTATCCAAGTAAGTGTCACAAACTCATCTCTTGCATTTACCTTTTTTGCCAGTTGCCTCTCGTTTTCCTCTCCCCCACTTCACAGTTGCCGTTTTCATTTGCCTTTCTCCTTTGCCATTTTCTTTTGTCTTTTGCCTTCTTTTTGCGCCTGTTTGTCTCGCTTGCTCTTGGGCTTGTTCGTGAGAGACCTTTCCTCATGGCCAAACCAAATTATTTCAGAAGGTTGGAAGAGATTGAAACTGGTGTCAAAGTTTTCATGTCTTCTCAGTTTGACCAAAATAGTTACTTCCGTAGGGAATTAAAAGAGCAAAATTCTTTTATGGGCTATTTGAATAAAGAAGTTGATGATATGGCCAAAGAATTCTTTGCACTAAATTCTCAGCTTGCTCACCTTGAAAAATTGGTGGGCCAAATTTCTGACAAGCAGGCTACCTTAGTCAATAAGATGGCAGCTAAACCTGAATTTGTGATGCAAATCATGAAGATCTTAAAGTGCTTGGTGTGATTCCTGTTGAATCTTTGTTTTCGCGTGTCAAACCTATTGATGAAGGGTCTGGATATGAATCCACTTTGGTTGAAAAATGCCCCAATGATTCGGAGTCCACCTATCTTGATGATAAAGGTGTGGAGAGTGGAGTAGAAGAAATCAAAATATTGGGTAGTAATGAAACTCCCACTTTGGATTTCAAGGGATTAAATTATGATAGTTGCTCCTTGTTTGAATGCATTTCCTTGATGCAATCCATTGCAAACTCTCCACATGCTTATAGCCAAAGCAAAGCCTTTACCACACATATGGTAGATGCTATGATGAAATCTCTTGAAGAGAAACTCGAATTAGAAGTCTCTATACCTATAAAACTTCATGATGAGTGGGAACTTACTATCAAAATCAAAATCAAAAACTATAAATGCAATGCTTTGTGTGATTTGGGTGCTAGTGTTTCCGCGATTCCAAAGTCTTTATGTGATATTCTTGGTTTTCATGAGATTGAAGAGTGTTCTCTTAATTTGCATATTGCGGATTCTACTGTCAAGAAACCCATGGGAAGGATCAATGATGTTCTTATTGTTGCAAATAAGAACTATGTACCCGTGGATTTCATTGTACTTGACATAGATTGCAATCCTTCATGTCCCATTATTCTTGGTAGACCTTTCCTAAGGATTATTGGTGCTATCATCGATATGAAGGAAAGGAATATTAGATTTCAATTTCCTCTAAAGAAGGGCATGGAGCATTTTCCTAGAAAGAAAATAAGATTGCCTTATGAATCTAGGATGAGGGCTACTTATGGTTTGAGCACCAAAGATGACTATACGTGATTCCATCACCTTATGCCTAGCTAAGGGCGTTAAACAATAGCGCTTGTTGGGAGGCAACCCAACGAATCTATCCTTTTTCTTTCTGTTTTGTGTTTTCCACACTTTCATAATTCTATTATGATTGTGTTTTTTGTGTTTCTTTTGCGTTTGTGCCAAGTGAAACCGTTATGATTAGCCTTGGGGATGACCGTTTGATCATGCTGGAAAAGACAGAAACTTTCTGCTCACGAAAAGAATTTTCATTTTTTTTCTGTGATAGATTTTGAGTTGATTCGTTCTGCTGCTGATTGCTACGCAAATTCTTCAGACTGTAGTAATTTTTCAGAATTTTGAAGTAGCAGAAGTATACGAAGTATACAGATTGCTACAGGCTGGTCTGCTGTTAACATATTCTATTTTTGTTGAGTTGGTTGCTTATTTTGATGAAACTATGGATAGTATGGGGGGGGGGGGGGTATTAGCCACGGAAGATTGAAAATACAGTAACCCAACATCAACATAAGTAGAATTTAAGTTTTCTACAGTACATACGGAAGTGGTGATTTGCTTTCTTATACTAATGATGTCACGAGTTTCTGTTTAAGTTTCGTGTTGTGAAGTTTTCAAGTTTTGGGTGAAGTTCTTATGGACAAAGAGATAAAGAGTGGCAAGAGCTCAAGCTTGGGGATGCCCAAGGCACCCAAGTTGATTCAAGGATGCCGAAAAAGCCTAAGCTTGGGGATGCCCCGGGAAGGCATCCCCTCTTTCGTCTTCAATCCATCGATAACGTTACTTGGGGCTCTATTTTTATTCACCACATGTTATGTGTTTTGCTTGAAGCGTCTTGTATCGTAGGAGTCTTTTATTTTTGTTGTGTCACAATCTTCCTTGCTGCAAACCTAGAGAGAGAGACATGCACTCACCGTGATTTTGTCGAGCTTCACTTATATCCTTTGGTTAGGCAATTCAGCTCACATGTGTTTCACTTATATCTTTTGAGCTAGTTGATTTTTCTCGATGTGTTTCACTTCTATCTTTCAGAGCACGGAAGTGCGTGGCGTGGTAGTTGATCTATGCTATGAAAGTCGTCTCAAAAGGGCTAGTTATCCAAAGGGATATGAAAACTTCCACCTTCATGTGCATTGAGTAGTTAGAGAAGTTTGATTCATCTCAATTAGTTTTGAGTTGTGGTTGTGGTAATATTGAAGTTATACTAGTAAGGTGTTGTGGATCTAGAAATACTTGTGTTGAAGTTAGTGATTCCCGTAGCATGCACGTATGGTGAACTGCTATGTGATGAAGTCTGAGCATGATTAGTTTATTGATTGTCATCCTTTGTGTAGCGGTCGGGATCGCGCGATGGTATATACCTATCAACCCTTCCCCTAGGAGTATGCGTTTAATGCTTTGTTTCGATTACTACTAAAACTTTTGCAACAAGTATATGAGTTCTTCATGACTAATGTTGAGTCCATGGTTTAGATGCACTTTCACCTTCCACCATCACTATCTCCTTTAGTGCCGTGCAACTTTTGCCGGTGCATAAAACCACCATTAGCCTCCCTCAAAACAGCCACCATACCTACCTACTATGGCTTCTTCAAAGCCATTCCAAGATATATTGCCAGGCAACCACCACCATGACATGTGCCACAGCTTCGACATTGCCATTGCATTATCATAAGATAGCTAGCATGATGTTTCCATTGATGTCTATGCCATGCTAGATCATTGTCACAGTACACTAACGAAGGCATTTTATATAGAGTCATCATTGCTCTAAGTTTTGAGTTGTAAGTGTGATGATCATCATTGATGGAGCATTGTCCCATGTGAGGAAATAAAAGAGGCCAACAAGGCCCATTTACAAAAAGAGGCCAAAGATGCCCACAAAAAAAAAGAAAAAGAAAAAAAGAGACCAAAGAGCCCACCAAAAAAATGAGAGAAAAAGAGAGAAGGGACAATGCTACTATCTTTCCACACTTGTGCTTATTAAGCACCTTGATCTTCATGATTGAGAGTCTCTCGTTTTGTCACCACCATATAGCTAGTGGGAAATTTTCATTATATAACTTGGCTTGTATATTCCAATGATGGGCTTCCTCAAAATTGCCTTAGGTCTTCGTGAGCAAGCAAGTTGAATGCACACCCACTAGTTTTTAAGAGCTTTCACATACTCTTAGCTCTAGTGCATCATTTGTATGGCAATCCCTACTCATTGACATTGATATATATTGATGAGCATCTCCATAGCTCATTGATATGCCTAGTCAATGTGACCCTCTTCTCCTTGTTTGCCTTGCAACCTCCACCATACTCCATTCCACTTATAGTGTTAAAACCATGGCTCACGCTCATGTATTGCATGAGAGTTGGAAAAGTTTGAGAAAGTAAAGGTGTGAAAATAATTACTTGGCCAATACCGAGGTTGTGCATGATTTAAATTCGTTGTGCAAGTATGATAGAGCATAGCCAGACTATATGATTTTGTAGGGATAACTTTCTTTTGGCCTTGTTATTTTGAAAGTTCATGATTACCTTGCTAGTTTGCTTGAAGTATTATTGTCTCCACGTCAATAGCAAACTATTGTTTTGAATCTAACGGATCTGAACATTCATGTCACATAAGAGGAGTTACAAAGGACATCTATGCTAGGCAGCATGAAAGCACCAAAAATTCATTCTTTATCACTTCCCTACTCGAGGACGAGCAGGAGTTAAGCTTGGGGATGCTTGATACGTCTCAAACGTATCTATAATTTTTGATGGTTTCATGCCGTTATCTTGTCAACTTTGGATGTTTTATATACCTTTTATATCTTTTTTGGGACTAACTTATTAATTCAATGCCAAGTGCCAGTTCCTGTTTTTCTGTGTTTTCGACTCTTTTCAGATCTGATTTTGGAACGGAGTCCAAACGAAATAAAATCCCCGAAATGAATTTTTCCAGAACGGAAGAAGATCGGGGGACTTGAGGGCCAAGGTAGGAGGCCCACAGGGTGCCCACAAGCCCTGTAGCCGCGGCCAGGGGGTGGCTACCAGGCTTGTGGCCCCCCTGGAGCTCCCCTGCCATAGCTCTTTGGCCTATATATTCCCTAAAATCCCAGAAAATATGAGGGCGTCCACGAAACCACTTTTCCGCCGCCGCAAGCTTCCGTTTCCACGTGATCTCATCTAGAGACCCTTCCCGGTGCCCTGCCGGAGGGGACTTTGGAGCTGGAGGGCTTCTACATCAACATCATTGCCTCTCCAATGACTTGTGAGTAGTCTACTTCAAACCTACGGGTCCGTAGTTAGTAGCTAGATGGCTTCTTCTCTCTCTTGGATCTTCAATACAAAGTTCTCGATGATCTTCATGGAGATCTATCCGATGTAAACCTCTTTGGCGGTGTGTTTGTCGAGATCTGATGAATTGTGGATTTGTGATCAGATTATCTATGAACTATATTTGAGTCTTTGCTGATTTCTTATATGCATGATTTTATATCCTTGTAAGTCTCTCTGAGTCTTGGGTTTTTTTTGGCCAACTAGATCTATGATTCTTGCAATGGGAGAAGTGCTTGGTTTTTGGTTCATACCGTGCGGTGACCTTTCCCAGTGACAGAAGGGGCAGCAAGGCACGCATCATGTTGTTGCCATCAAGGGTAACAAGATGGGCTTTCAGCATAGATTTGAGATTGTCCATCTACATCATGTCATCTTGCTTAAGGCGTTACTATGTTCTTATGAACTCAATACACTAGATGCATGCTGGATAGCGGTCGACGTGTGGTGTAATAGTAGTAGATGCAGAAAGTATCGGTCTACTTGTTTTGGACGTGATGCCTATATGTATGATCATTGCCATAGATAACGTCATGACTTTGCGCGGTTCTATCAATTGCTCGACTGTAATTCGTTCACCCACCGTCTACTTGCTTTCGTGAGGGAAGCCACTAGTGAACACTACGGCCCCCGGGTCTACTCACAATTATCATCTCAGCTTTTACTTTTACTTTGCTTTGTTTACTTTTTGCTTTCAGTTCTCACTTTGCAAACAATCTATAAGGGATTGACAACCCCTTCATAGCGTTGGGTGCAAGCTCTTTGTGTTTGTGCAGGTACTTGTGACTTGACGCGATCCTCCTACTGGGTTGATAACTTGGTTCTCAAACTGAGGGAAATACTTACCGCCGCTGTGCTACATCACCCTTTCCTCTTCAAGGGAACACCAACACAAGGCTCGAAGGCCGCAGGGGAATCCTTTTGCATACTTGCCGAGGAAATCCCTATAGGCGTAGCCAGCAGCACACCACCACAACCACCACCGTGCCGTTGTGCTGTAGAACTCATCTACCTCTCCGCCCCTCTTGTTGGATCAAGAAGGTGGTGATCGTCATCGAGCTGTACGTGTGCTGAATGCGGAGGTGCCGTCCCTTCGGCACTAGATCGGGACGGATCGTGATGAGATCACAGGACGGGCTGCTATTTGGACCGCGAAGATGTTCCACTACATCAACCACATTATATACGCTTCCTCTAGCAATCTACAAGGGTATGTAGATACACTCTGCCCTCTCGTAGATGATCACCACCATGTATAGGTATTGTGTGTGCGTAGGAAATATTTTGTTTCCCATGCAACGTTCACCAACATGAAGAGGTTCGGCTGATACCACGACGTCAAGTACCCATAACTTCTCCCACGTCGACGGTGAGTGCGAAAAGGTCTACAACCAACCGAGATCAAATACCCAAATCCATTAGCATTTCAATTAACACATCGCCACATCCACGCGGGAATCCACCCTCAACACACCATTCATCAAGTTTCTAGTAACAAGGTCAAGTAGTTGTGCGGCTATAACATTAGAGGGATCCGAGGTAATCGTCATGGTGGCCAAGGAGGAATCACCCTCGATGGTCCACACTTGATGGGTTGTACGATAGAGTCGTTTGTCGGAGGTGGTGAAGGAGGAATCACCCTTCGAGAACCACCGTCGGTCAACTACACTACAGAGCTAAAATCAGGAGTACGTATCGAGGTGTCACCCTCGGTACTCGATAGTAGCTCTACAGTGTCATACAACTAAGGGGGTGTGAGTGCTATTATGGGTCTTGGCTCATCGATCAGATGATCGAGGCTTGATGAAAAGGCAGGGGCAACTGGACTAATGGTCAAAGGGGATCATTGCTCCACCTATACTAAGCAGTTCAAAGTACGGTACAATAAGTTAACAGTTCATCAAAAATAGGCTATGCATCAGATATAGGAGCTAACTACAGTAGTAGCAAAATCTAATGCAAGCATGAGGGAGAAAGAAATAGACGATATATGAATGATCAAGGGGGTTTGCTTGCCTGGTTGATCTGCAGACAAAAACGGACCCTCGACCAGGAAGTAGTCGATCACTAGATCATCACCGGTCTTGGGGGTCTACCGGAATGGAAGTAGTGTAGGGGAAACACAATAAATAACAGAGCAATCAAATGCATCACAAAGCATGACATAGCTATATGCAACGCTAGGCATGAGCTAACACAGTAACACACGTCATGGACGGATCGGGAAAATATCTGATGATATTTCCCGGATCTTTGGCTACTACTAGACAAGCGAAATGGATGGAAAAGTTCCATGTTCGCTATGATAGAGACGCGTGAGACGAATGGATAGCGTATCCGGGTTCGTCTCATTTTTCTGATCAACTTTCATGTATAAAATATTTTCGTCCGGATTACAACTTATTTTTATATTATTTTTTAAACTTTTTTTAAAGAATTAAATAGGTTTAATTAAATTCAATAAATATCTATGACATCAACATGATGTCATGGTGACATCAGCAGTCAACAGGGCCTTTGACTGGTCAAACTGACCAGTGGGGTCAACCTGTCATAGACAAAGGGCTCACCCAGGGATTTAATTGACTCTAATTAGTGATTTATTAACAAGGGGTCCCACCTATCATATCTAGTTAGTGCAAATTAATTAATTTAATTAGTTTAACAGATAAGTTAGTGACTAATTAGTCTTGGGTCCACATGTCATAGGCTATTAAGTTAACAAGAGGTTAATTAACCTAATTAACCTCAATTAACTAATTATTTATTTATTTAACCAATTAATTAATTTATCTAATTAACTTATTTATTTACTTATGTTTATTTTTATTTTTTTAGGGGCGGACCCCACACGTCATTCTGTGGGGGCAACTTGCCCCCCAAAATATCTAATCACACTGGGTGGGGGGGGGTTAATTCCCCTGGTTTTACATGAGAGGCCCGGGGTCGGCCGGCGCATGGCCAGCCGGCGAGCGGCGGAGTGAGAAGCGATGGGGGGGGTGCGCGTCCTGGGGGAGGGGCGCACGATGCAGGTGCTCGGCTGGGGCGTTGCGGTAGCCGGGGAGGCCCGGCGGAGCGGGGTACATAGGTGGGTAGGGGGCGCACCAGAGCGGCGGCCGGGGTGTGCTGGCAGCGATGACGAGCATAGAAGTGGTCGGGGGCTGCACAGGGCACTCGTCGGAGTTGGGGGAAAGGAGGGAGGAGGGAGGAGCCCGCGGTTCCTCACCGTCGTTGTAGGGTAGGAGGCGGTGAGGCGCGGTCTGGGCCATCGGTGAAGGGTTGAATAAGGTGTGGCGGGGAGGCCGTAGCGGGGCGGTGGTGCGGCGACCCGATAGAGGTCCGACAAGGTGGGAGGACGGTGCAGCGGCACCCATGCAGGGCGGCGTCGAAGTCGGCTGAAGGGACGCTGCGGCATGGTGAGAGGGGCGCAACAGGGGGGCTGCGGGGTCGGGATCCGGCCATCCAGATCGGGTGAGGGGAGCCGTCAGGGAGGACTCGAGGGGAGTGGGAGGGAATGAGGGAGGGAACGTGGGGAAGGGAGTGGAGCACATGGAGGGTTTGGGGGGGGGGGTGCTGGGGTTATACCCCCGCTTGGGCCGGCTCGGGGAGGAGTGGGCCGGCCGGCTAGGGAAAGAGGCCTAGTGAGGGGGAGAGGGGCCCCTTTTTCTTTCTTTTATTAATATGTTTTTAATGAAATTTCCGGTTTTTCATAAAAGCAAATCCTTTTTAATATTAAGTGTGCTTTGTTATATATAAAATTTTGGGGAACTTGCCCATTATTACAAAATCAGTAATAGACAGTTCCATAAAAATAATTGGGGGCAAAAGAAATTGTTTGCAACTTTTATAATTAAGAAGGTAATTATTTAATTTTTTTTGACCATGTTTTATTTATTTTAGGGTACTTAACCATTTTTATAAATTGTTGATTTCTACCCCATAATCTCTGAGGGATTATTTGCAACATTAAGAACATTTTTGTTTTATAGTTTTGAAGAAATAATTTATTTGACTTTATTTTAAATTTTGAATTTAGTTTTGGTTTTTATCAAGTGGCAATTTAACTTAGTTTAACTTGATGACATGGCACCATTAGTGTGTGGTTACTGTAGCTTAAGTACCGGGAAGTCACCAAGGACCATGCCGAATCCCTCATTGTGTTCATGAAGTCCCAAGCTTAAAGCCTTTATTGTCCTCAAGCAATTCAGTTGACAAACTGCAAGAGACAAAAGAAAAACTTTTACGAACTCTGTTTGAGATTGTTGCTGTAATTATGTCTAACCCATATTCAGATTTTCAGCAATATCATAAGCTAACCACATAAGCAATGACATTTAGATCTCACGGAAAACTCATATCAATGGCATAATCAACTAGCGAGCAATAATAATAAGTTTCAAACGTCAACACTTCAATCAAAACAATCATGAAGCAATATGAACAGATGGTATCTCGCTAGCTCTTTCTCAGACCGCAAAACATAAATGTAGAGCACCTTCAAAGACCAAGGGCTGACTGAACATTGTAATTCATGGCAAAGAAGATCCAGTCACAGTCATACTCAATAACAATTAGAAGCAAAGCATAAAAATGACGGAGGTGCTCTCTAATTGGTGCTTTTTGAAAGAAGAGGATGACTCAGCAGGAACATAAATAGACAGGCCCTTTGTAGAGGGAAGCATTGATTTGCAGAGGTGCCAGAGCTCAAGCTTTGAAGACAAAGATAAATAATTTTGGGTGGCATGCTTTCATTGTCAACGCGATGACCAAGATGTTTCACCATCTTCCATGCTACACATGCTATAGGCGGTTCCCAAACAGAAAAGTAAAGTTTTGACTCCCCCACCACCGATCAATCACACTCCACGACTAGCCGAATACTCGGGTGCCGTCCATACCAACAACAATCCAGGGGGAGTTTTGTTTGCAATTCTATTTTTGATTTGAGCATGGAACTGGGCATTCCAATTACCCGCCCCTTTCTCGTGAATAATAGTGAATAAACACGTATCGAGGATAACACGCCTAGCATGGAAGATACTGACCGTCCCTTGTCACCACATGAGCGCTTCGAGCATGCAAAACAGATTATTTCTTGAAGGTTTAGAGAGTGGCACATGCAAATTTACTTGGAACGGCAGGTAGATACGGCATATAGGTAGGTATGGTGGACGCATATGGAACAACTTTGGGTTTATGGAAGTGGATGCATAAGCAGTATTCTCGCTTAGTACAAGTGAAGGCTAGTAAAAGACTGGGAAGCGACCAACTAGAGAGTGACAACAGTCATCAATATGCATTGAGATTAACCAACATTGAGTGCAAGGATGAGTAGGATATAAATCACCATAAACATGAATATCATAGAGTCTATGTTGATTTTGTTTCAACTACATGCGTAAACATGCGCCAAGTCAAGCCACTTGAATCATTCAAAGGAGGATACCATCCTATCATACTGCATCATAATCATCTTGAAATTCATGTTGGCATCCAAGACAAACCATTATAAGCTCCTAGCTAATTAAGCATGGCATCAGAAACTATGATCTCTAAGTTGTCATTGCAAACATGTTTCTCTCACAACAAAGCTGAATTAGGAACGATGAGCTAGTCATATTTACAAAAACAAAATAGATCGAGTTCATACCAGCTTTTCGAGGCTCAGTCACTTCATCATATATCGTCATTATTGCCTTTCACTTGCACGACCGAACGATGTGAAAAATAATAAGAGTGTTCGTGTTGGGGAACGTCGCATGGGAAACAAAAATTTTCCTACGCGCACGAAGACCTATCATGGTGATGTCCATCTACGAGAGGGGATGAGTGATCTACGTACCCTTGTAGATCGTACAGCAGAAGCGTTTAGAGAACGCGGTTGATGTAGTGGAACTTCCTCACGTCCCTCTATCTGCCCCGCGAACAATCCCGCGATCAGTCCCACGATCTAGTACCGAACGGACGGCACCTCCGCGTTCAGCACATGTACAACTCGACGATGATCTCGGCCTTCTTGATCCAGCAAGAGAGACGGAGAGGTAGAAGAGTTCTCCGGCAGCTTGACGACGCTCCGGAGGTTGGTGATGATCTTGTCTCAGTAGGGCTCCGCCCGAGCTCCGCAGAAACACGATCTAGAGGAAAAACTATGGAGGTATGTGGTCGGGCAGCCGTGAGAAAGTCGTCTCAAATCTGCCCTAAAAGCCCCATATATATAGGAGGAGGGAGGGGGACCTTGCCTTGGGGTCCAAGGGATCCCCAAGGGGTCGGCCGAGCCAGGGGGGAGGACTCTCCCCCCTCAAACCGAGTTGGACTTGGTTTGGTGGGAGGAGTCCCCCTCCCTTCCCACTTCTTCCCTCTTTTTTTTTTCTTTTCCTTTGATTTTCTTATCTTGGCGCATAGGCTCCCTTGGGGCTGTCCCACCAGCCCACTAAGGGCTAGTGTGTCCCCCAAAAGCCTATGGGCTTCCCCGGAGTGGGTTGCCCCCCTCCGGTGAACTCCCGGAACCCATTCGTCATTCTCGGTACATTCCCGGTAACTCCGAAAACCTTCCGGTAATCAAATGAGGTCATCCTATATATCAATCTTCGTTTCCGGACCATTTCAGAAACCCTCGTGACGTCTGTGATCTCATCCGGGACTCCGAACAACATTCGGTAACCAACCATATAACTCAAATACGCATAAAACAACGTCGAACCTTAAGAGTGCAGACCCTGCGGGTTCGAGAACTATGTAGACATGACCCGAGAGACTCCTCGGTCAATATCCAATAGCGGGACCTGGATGCCCATATTGGATCCTACATATTCTACGAAGATCTTTATCGTTTGAACCTCAGTGCCAAGGATTCGTATAATCCCGTATGTGATTCCCTTTGTCCTTCGGTATGTTACTTGCCCGAGATTCGATCGTCAGTATCCGCATACCTATTTCAATCTCGTTTACCGGCAAGTCTCTTTACTCGTTCCGTAATACAAGATCCCGCAACTTACACTAAGTTACATTGCTTGCAAGGCTTGTGTGTGATGTTGTATTACCTAGTGGGCCCCGAGATACCTCTCCGTCACACGGAGTGACAAATCCCAGTCTTGATCCATACTAACTCAACTAACACCTTCGGAGATACCTGTAGAGCATCTTTATAGTCACCCAGTTACGTTGCGACGTTTGATACACACAAAGCATTCCTCCGGTGTTAGTGAGTTATATGATCTCATGGTCATAGGAATAAATACTTGACACGCAGAAAAACAGTAGCAACAAAATGACACGATCAACGTGCTACGTCTATTAGTTTGGGTCTAGTCCATCACGTGATTCTCCCAATGACGTGATCCAGTTATCAAGCAACAACACCTTGTTCATAATCAGAAGACACTGACTATCATTGATCAACTGGCTAGCCAACTAGAGGCATGCTAGGGACGGTGTTTTGTCTATGTATCCACACATGTAAATGAGTCTTCATTCAATACAATTATAGCATGGATAATAAACTATTATCTTGATACAGGAATTATAATAATAACTATACATTTATTATTGCCTCTAGGGCATAATTCCAACAGTCTCCCACTTGCACTAGAGTCAATAATCTAGCCCTCACATCACCATGTGAATTACATTGTAATAAATCTAACACCCATACAGTTCTGGTGTCGATCATGTTTTGGCCGTGGAAGAGGTTTAGTCAGCGGGTCTGCTACATTCAGATCCGTGTGCACTTTGCATATATTTACGTCCTCCTCCTGGACGTAGTCGCGGATGAGGTTGAAGCGTCGTTTGATGTGTCTGGTCTTCTTGTGAAACCTTGGTTCCTTTGCTAAGGCAATGGCACCAGTGTTGTCACAGAACAAGGTTATTGGATCCAGTGCACTTGGCACCACTCCAAGATCCGTCATGAACTGCTTCATCCAGACACCCTCCTTAGCCGCCTCCGAGGCAGCCATGTACTCCGCTTCACATGTAGAATCTGCTACGACGCTTTGCTTGGAACTGCACCAGCTTACTGCACCCCCATTAAGAATAAATACGTATCCGGTTTGCGACTTAGAGTCGTCCGGATCTGTGTCAAAGCTTGCATCGACGTAACCTTTTACGGCGAGCTCTTCGTCACCTCCATATACGAGAAACATCTCCTTAGTCCTTTTCAGTTACTTTAGGATATTCTTGACCGCCGTCCAGTGATCCAGTCCTGGATTACTCTGGAACCTACCTGCCATACTTATGGCCAGGCTAACATCCGGTCTAGTGCACAGCATTGCATACATGATAGAGCCTACGGCTGAAGCATAGGGGACGGAGCGCATATGCTCTCTATCTTCATCAGTTGCTGGGCACTGAGTCTTACTCAATCTCGTACCTTGCAACACCGGCAAGAACCCTTTCTTGGACTGTTACATTTTGAACCTCTTCAAAACTTTATCAAGGTATGTGCTTTGTGAAAGTCCTATCAGGCGTTTTGATCTATCCCTATAGATCTTAATACCTAGAATGTAAGCAGCTTCTCCTAGGTCCTTCATAGAGAAACTTTTATTCAAGTAACCTTTTACGCTCTCCAAAAGCTCTACGTTGTTTCCAATCAGTAATATGTCATCCACATATAATATTAGAAACGCCACAGAGCTCCCACTCACTTTCTTGTAAATACAAGATTCTCCAACCACTTGTATAAACCCAAATGCTTTGATCACCTCATCAAAGCGCTTGTTCCAACTCCGTGATGCTTGCACCAGTCCATAAATGGATCGCTGGAGCTTGCACACCTTGTCAGCATTTTTAGGATCGACAAAACCTTCGGTTGCATCATATACAACTCTTCCTTAAGGAAACCATTAAGAAATGCCGTTTTGACATCCATCTGCCAGATTTCATAATCGAAAAATGCAGCTATTGCTAACATGATTCTGACGGACTTAAGCATCGCTACGGGTGAGAAGGTCTCATCGTAGTCAACTCCTGGAACTTGTGAAAAACCCTTTGCCACAAGTCGAGCTTTATAAACGGTCACATTACCGTCAGCGTCCGTCTTCTTCTTAAAGATCCATTTGTTCTGAATAGCCTTGCGGCATTCAGGTAGTATCTCCAAAGTCCACACTTTGTTCTCATACATGGATCCTATCTCGGATTTCATGGCTTCTAGCCATTTGTTGGAATCTGGGCCCACCATTGCTTCTTCATAATTTGCAGGTTCATTGTTGTCTAACAACATGATTGACAAGACGGGATTACCGTACCACTCTGGAGCAGCGCGTGATCTCGTCGACCTGCATGGTTCAACAGAAACTTGAACTGGAGTTTCATGATCATCATCATTAACTTCCTCCTCAACCGGCGTCGCAATGACAGAGGTTTCCCCTTGCCCTGCGCCACCATCCAGAGGGATGAGAGGTTCGACAACCTCGTCAAGTTCTATCTTCCTCCCACTCAATTCTCTCGAGAGAAACTCCTTCTCGAGAAAAGTTCCATTTTTAGCAACAAACACTTTGCCCTCGGATTTGAGATAGAAGGTGTACCCAACTTTCTCCTTTGGGTAAGCTATGAAGACGCACTTTTCCGCTTTGGGTTCCAGCTTTTCAGGCTGAAGCTTTTTGACATAAGCATCACATCCCCAAACTTTAAGAAACGACAATTTTGGTCTTTTGCCATACCACAGTTCGTATGGTGTCGTCTCAACGGATTTTGATGGTGCCCTATTTAAAGTGAATGCAGCTGTTTCTAATGCATAACCCCAAAATGACAACGGCAAATCAGTAAGAGACATCATAGATCGCACCATCTCTAACAAAGTACGATTACGACGTTCGGACACACCATTACGCTGTGGTGTTCCAGGCGGTGTTAACTTCGAAACAATTCCACATTGTCTTAAGTGAGTACCAAACTCGAAACTCAGATATTCACCCCCACGATCAGACCGTAGGAACTTGATCTTCTTGTTACGATGATTTTCTACTTCACTCTGAAATTGCTTGAACTTTTCAAATGTTTCAGACTTGTGCTTCATCAAGTAGACATAACCATATCTACTTAAATCGTCAGTGAAGGTGAGAAAATAACGATATCCGCCGCGTGCCTCCACGCTCATCGGACCACACACATCGGTGTGTATGATTTCCAACAAGTCACTTGCACGCTCCATTGTTCCGGAGAACGGAGTTTTAGTCATCTTGCCCATGAGGCATGGTTCTCACGTGTCAAGTGAATCAAAGTCAAGTGACTCCAAAAGTCCATCTGCATGGAGTTTCTTCATGCGCTTTACACCAATATGACCCAAGCGGCAGTGCCACAAAAATATGGCGCTATCATTGTTTACTCTAACTCTTTTGGTCTCAATGTTATGTATATGCGTATCGCTATCGAGATTCAATATGAACAATCCTCTCACATTCGGTGCATGACCATAAAAGATGTTACTCATAGAAATAGAACAACCATTATTCTCAGACTTAAAAGAGTAACCGTCTCGCAATAAACAAGATCCAGATATAATGTTCATGCTCAACGCAGGCACTAAATAACAATGATTTAAGTTCATCACTAATCCCGATGGTAGTTGAAGTGACACGGTGCCGACGGCGATTGCATCAACCTTGGAACCGTTTCCTACGCGCATCGTCACTTCGTCTTTCGCCAGCCTTCGTCTATTCCGCAGTTCCTGCTTCGAGTTGCAAATGTGAGCAACAGAACCGGTATCGAATACCCAGGCACTACTACGAGAGCCGGTTAAGTACACATCAATAACATGTATATCAAATATACCTGATTTTTCTTTGCGCGCCTTCTTATCTGCCAGATACTTGGGGCAATTGCGCTTCCAGTGACCCATACCCTTGCAATAGAAGCACTCTGTTTCAGGCTTAGGTCCAGCCTTGGGTTTCTTTGGCGGATTGGCAACAGGGTTGCCGCTCTTCTTCGAATTGCCCTTCTTGCCTTTGCCGTTTCTCTTGAAACTAGTGGTCTTGCTCACCATCAACACTTGATGCTCTTTACGGAGTTCAGACTCTGCGACTTTCAGCATCGCAAACAACTCGCCGGGAGACTTGTTCATCCCTTGCATGTTGTAGTTCAACACAAAGCCTTTGTAGCTTGGCGGCAGTGATTGGAGGATTCTGTCAGTGATAGCTTCTTGCGGGAGTTCAATCCCCAGTTCAGCTAGACGGTTTGAGTACCCAGACATTTTGAGCACATGTTCACTGACAGACGAGTTTTCCTCCATCTTGCAAGCATAGAATTTATCGAAGGTCTCATACCTCTCGATCCGGGCGTTCTTCTGAAAGATAAACTTCAACTCCTGGAACATCTCGAATGCCCCATGACGTTCAAAGCGACGTTGAAGTCCCGGCTCTAAGCCATACAAGACCGCACATTGAACTATTGAGTAGTCCTCCTTACGTGCTAACCAAGCGTTCTTAACATCCTGATCAGCCGTAGCGGGTGGTTCATCTCCTAGCGCAGCATTAAGGACATAATCCTTCTTTCCAGCTTGTAAGATTAGCTTAAGATTACGAGCCCAGTCTACAAAGTTGCTTCCATCATCTTTCAACTTAGCTTTCTCTAGGAACGTATTAAAATTCTGGATGACACTTGCGTGAGCCATGATCTACAACACAAATATATTCAAAGTGGACTTAGACTATGTTCAAGATAATTAGAGTTCAACTTAATCAAATTATATGCTAAACTCCCACTCAAAAAGTACATCTCTCTAGTCATTTGAGTGGTTCATGATCCACTTACACTATCCCAAGTCCGATCATCACGTGAGTCGAGAGTAGTTTCAGTGGTAAGCATCCCTATGCTAATCATATCAGCTATATGATTCATGATCGACCTTTCGGTCTCATGTGTTCCGAGGCCATGTCTGCACATGCTAGGCTCGTCAAGCTTAACCCGAGTGTTCCGCGTGCGCAACTGTTTTGCACCCGTTGTATGTGAACGTTGAGTCTATCACACCCGATCATCACGTGGTGTCTCGAAACGACGAACTGTAGCAACGGTGCACAGTCGGGGAGAACACAATTTCGTCTTGAAATTTTAGTGAGAGATCACCTCATAATGCTACCGTCGTTCTAAGCAAAATAAGGTGCATAAAAGGATTAACATCACATGCAATTCATAAGTGACATGATATGGCCATCATCACGTGCTTCTTGATCTCCATCACCAAAGCACCGGCACGATCTTCTTGTCACCGGCGCCACACCATGATCATCCATCAACGTGTTGCCATCGGGGTTGTCGTGCTACTTATGCTATTACTACTAAAGCTACATCCTAGCAAAATAGTAAACGCATCTGCAAGCACAAATATGTTAGTATAAAGACAACCCTATGGCTCCTGCCGGTTGCCGTACCATCGACGTGCAAGTCGATATTTCTATTACAACATGATCATCTCATACATCCAATATATCACATCACATCATTGGCCATATCACATCACAATCATACCCTGCAAAAACAAGTTAGACGTCCTCTAATTTTGTTCTTGCAAGTTTTACGTGGTGACCAAGGGTATCTAGTAGGATCGCATCTTACTTACGCAAACACCACAACGGAGATATATGAGTTGCTATTTAACCTCATCCAAGGACCTCCTCGGTCAAATCCGATTCAACTAAAGTTGGAGAAACCGTCACTTGCCAGTCATCTTTGAGCAAAGGGGGTTACTCGTAACGATGAAACCAGTCTCTCGTAAGCGTACGAGTAATGTCGGTCCAAGCCGCTTCAATCCAACAATACCGCGGAATCAAGAAAAGACTAAGGAGGGCAGCAAAACACACATCACCGCCCACAAAACCTTTTGTGTTCTACTCGAGAAGACATCTACGCATGAACCTGGCTCATGATGCCACTGTTGGGGAACGTCGCATGGGAAACAAAATTTTTCCTACGCGCACGAAGAGCTATCATGGTGATGTCCATCTACGAGAGGGGATGAGTGATCTACGTACCCTTGTAGATCGTACAGCAGAAGCGTTTAGAGAACGCGGTTGATGTAGTGGAACGTCCTCACGTCCCTCGATCCGCCCCGCGAACAACCCCGCGATCAGTCCCACGATCTAGTACCGAACGGACGGCACCTCCGCGTTCAGCACACGTACAGCTCGACGATGATCTCGGCCTTCTTGATCTAGCAAGAGAGACGGAGAGGTAGAAGAGTTCTCCGGCAGCGTGACGGCGCTCCGGAGGTTAGTGATGATCTTGTCTCAGCAGGGCTCCGCCCGAGCTCCGCAGAAACACGATCTAGAGGAAAAACTATGGAGGTATGTGGTCGGGCAGCCGTGAGAAAGTCGTCTCAAATCTGCCCTAAAAGCCCCATATATATAGGAGGAGGGAGGGGGACCTTGCCTTGGGGTCCAAGGGATCCCCAAGGGGTCGGCCGAGCCAGGGGGGAGGACTCTCCCCCCCCCAAACCGAGTTGGACTTGGTTTGGTGGGAGGAGTCCTCCTCCCTTCCCACTTCTTCCCTCTTTTTTTTTTCTTTTCCTTTGATTTTCTTGTCTTGGCGCATAGGCTCCCTTGGGGCTGTCCCACCAGCCCACTAAGGGCTGGTGTGTCCCCCAAAAGCCTACGGGCTTCCCCGGAGTGGGTTGCCCCCCTCCGGTGAACTCCCGGAACCCATTCGTCATTCCCGGTACATTCCCGGTAACTCCGAAAACCTTCCGGTAATCAAATGAGGTCATCCTATATATCAATCTTCGTTTCCGGACCATTCCGGAAACCCTCGTGACGTCCGTGATCTCATCCGGGACTCCGAACAACATTCGGTAACCAACCATATAACTCAAATACGCATAAAACAACGTCGAACCTTAAGTGTGCAGACCCTGCGGGTTCGAGAACTATGTAGACATGACCCGAGAGACTCCTCGGTCAATATCCAATAGCGGGACCTGGATGCCCATATTGGATCCTACATATTCTACGAAGATCTTTATCGTTTGAACCTCAGTGCCAAGGATTCGTATAATCCCGTATGTCATTCCCTTTGTCCTTCGGTATGTTACTTGCCCGAGATTCGATCGTCAGTATCCGCATACCTATTTCAATCTCGTTTACCGGCAAGTCTCTTTACTCGTTCCGTAATACAAGATCCCGCAACTTACACTATGTTACATTGCTTGCAAGGCTTGTGTGTGATGTTGTATTACCGAGTGGGCCCCGAGATACCTCTCCGTCACACGGAGTGACAAATCCCAGTCTTGATCCATACTAACTCAACTAACACCTTCGGAGATACCTGTAGAGCATCTTTATAGTCACCCAGTTACGTTGCGACGTTTGATACACACAAAGCATTCCTCCGGTGTCAGTGAGTTATATGATCTCATGGTCATAGGAATAAATACTTGACACACAGAAAAACAGTAGCAACAAAATGACACGATCAACGTGCTACGTCTATTAGTTTGGGTCTAGTCCATCACGTGATTCTCCCAATGACGTGATCTAGTTATCAAGCAACAACACCTTGTTCATAATCAGAAGACATTGACTATCATTGATCAACTGGCTAGCCAACTAGAGGCATGCTAGGGACGGTGTTTTGTCTATGTATCCACACATGTAAATGAGTCTTCATTCAATACAATTAGAGCATGGATAATAAACTATTATCTTGATACAGGAATTATAATAATAACTATACATTTATTATTGCCTCTAGGGCATAATTCCAACAGTTCGTGCATTGGACTAAGCTAGAATCTGCAAGCAAACACAAAGGATAAGACAAAGTAATATGGCTCTTTGACAGATAAACAGATATGCATGCGAGAGCCACTAAACATTGAAACCATGGTCCTCTACCTTGACCCAAAGAAAAAGAAAACTATTTACACGGGAAAGCTCCCAACAAGCAAAACAAGAACGATAAATCTTTTTGGGTTTTCTCAATCTAAACAAACACACGAGAAGAAAGCAAGAAAAATAAATAAACTAGCATGGATGATACAGTGGTAAGGTGTGAACACCAACTAACAAGGTGAAAGCGTGAGCAAGAATATAAAGTCGGTGAGAAACACGTACTCCCCCAAGCTTAAGCTTTTGGCCTAAGTTGGTCTACTCCCATGGCTGGTCCGGGCGATATCCAAAATCATAATGGGGGTTGTACGGGAACGCGGCAACTACCGCCTGAATAGCTGGCTCACGGAGGCGAGCAACCTTTGCCTCCCTCTCATACTCCTTTGCCTCTCCTCTTGTTATGTAATATCTCCGTTTTACTGTGCGTTCATCGGTTGGTAAGGATCGGGCTCCCGAATCGCGAGACAGGGGCCCCTCTTGCTTGAAGAACCACCATGATAGTTTGTCCTGAACATCTTCCCTTTTCTGAAATTTTTAGTGACTCAAAGGAAAAGTGAACAAGGCTCAACGAAACTCATAGCAACTACTCCTACAAGTGCCTAGAAGCCATATCATGCATCAAAACTACTTGGGACCAACTAAAATTAACATCCAAAGCTCAAGAACAGGGTCACCAAGGCAACAATAATACACAACAAATAAGGCACTAGAGCAAAAACTAATTGGACCAATGGAGGAGTCACATAGCAAGGAACAATTCCCCCAAAACAGTTTGGTGAATGGGGCTTTGCACAAGGAGATCGAAAATCGCAGCAAGAAGAGCAAGAACACGGGTTTGAGCTGCGGAATGAATTTTTCTGGAGGTAGGAGAAGGAGATGGGAGCTGGAATAAGTGGAGGGGGCCACGTGGGCCCCACAAGCATGGTATGCGCGACCAGGGGGTGCCCGTGCCTCCTGGGCTTGTGGCCCACTGGTGCATCCCCCGGACTAGCTCTTTGTCTCAGATTTTTTCAAAAATTCCAGAAAAAATCATACTTGATTTTCAGGGCAATTGAAGAACTTTTATTTTCGGGACACTTTTCTACGAGATGCAAAAAGCAGAAAACAGGAAAAACTAAAGCTAAATCTATCATTTTTCTTCTAAACAACGGAAAGTAAACGTTGGGGCAGAAGGTTGTGACTCTCAGATTCATCCATCTCATGATCATCAAAAGAAATCCGTCAATGAGGTTGATCAAGTCTCCTTGACAAACTTTTTCCGACTCGCATAAAACCGTATAATTTTCGAATAGTTACTAGGTTACCTCAATGAGGATGTGCATATCCCCAACGAGCAAATCATAGTTCATCTTAACAGTTGGTATAGGGCATTCAAAGCTCCCAATAAGAATACATGAAGTTTTTTCGATAGCATTGATGCAATGTACTCGATATTGTTTCTTCGGAAAGTGCATCGTATGCTCATTACCATTGACATGGAAAGTGACATTGCCTTTGTTGCAATCAATAACAGCCCCTGTAGTGTTAGAAAGGGTCTTCCAAGGATGACCGCCATGGCATCGTCCTCGGGAATATCCAGAATAACAAAGTCCGTTAACAGCGTCAGTCCGGGTTAGTTCCATTCAAATCATCCAAATTAGAGTCCAAAACAAGGGCAAAAGAGTTCGGAAAAGTAGATACGACGGAGACGTGTCAATTCCCCTAAGCTTAAAGCCTTGCTTGTCCTCAAGCAACTCAATTGACAAACTGAGAGAGACAAAAGAAAAACTTTGACGAACTCTGTTTGATCTTGTTGTTGCAACTATGTCTAACTCATAACCAGAATTTCAGCAAGATCACAAGTAAACCACATAAGCAAATGACATCTAGGTCTCACGGTAAACTCATATCAATGGCATAATCAACTAGCGAGCAAATAATAATAAGCCTCAAACATCAACACTTCAATCAAAACAATATGAAGCAGTACGAATAGATGGTATCTCGCTAGCTCTTTCTGAGACCGCAAAACATAAATGCAGAGCACCTTCAAAGACCAAGGGCTGACTAAACATTGTAATTCAAGGCAATGAATATCCAGTCATAGTCATACGCAAGACAGTTAAAAGCAAAGCATACAAATGACATAGGTGCTCTATAACTGGTGCTTTTGTAAGAGGAGGATGACTCAACAGGAACTTAAATAGACAGGCCCTTCGCAGAGGGAAGCATTGATTTGCAGAGGTGCCAGAGCTCAAGCTTTGAAAACAGAGATAATAATTTTGGGTGGCATGCTTTCATTGTCAACGCAATGACTAAGAGTTCTCAACATCTTCCACGCTACACATGCTATAGGCGGTTCCCAAACAGAAAAGTAAAGTTTTGATTCCCCCACCACCAATCAATCACACTCCACGGCTAGCCGAATCCTCGGGTACCGTCCATACCAACATCAATTCTGGGGGAGTTTTGTTTGCAATTATATTTTCGATTTGAGTATGGAACTGGGAATTCCAATTATCGGCCCCTTTCTCGTGAATGATAGTGAATAAACACATATCGAGGATAACACGCCTAGCATGGAAGATACCAATAGCCCCCTGTCACCACGTGAGCGGTTCAGGCATGCAAAACAGATTATTTCTTGAAGATTTAGAGAGTGGCACATGCAAATTTACTTGGAACGGAGGTAGATACCGCACATAGGTAGGTATGGTGGACTCATATGGCACAACTTTGGGTTTATGGAGGTGGATGCACAAGCAGTATTCCCGCTTAGTACAAGTGAAGGCTAGCAAAAGACTGGGAAGCGACCAACTAGAGAGCGACAACAGTCATCAAAATGCATTGAGATTAACTAACATTGAGTGCAAGCATGAGTAGGACATAAATCACCATGAACATGAACATCATAGAGGCTATGATGATTTTGTTTCAACTACATGCGTGAACATGCGCCAAGTCAAGCCACTTGAAACATTCAAAGGAGGATACCATCCTATCATACTACATCATAGTCATCCCAACATTTATGTGGGCAACCAAGACAAACCATTATAAGCTCCTAGCTTAATAAGCATGGCATAAGCAACTATGATCTTGAAGTTGTAATTGCAAACATGTTTCTCTCAAAACAAAGCTGAATCAGGCATGATGAGCTAGTCATATTTACAAAAACAAAATATATCGAGTTCGTGCCAGCTTTTCTAGGCTCAGTCACTTCATCATATATCGTCATTATTGCCTTTCACTTGCACGACTGAACGATCTGAACAATAATAAGCGTGCTCGTGCATTGGACTAAAGCTGGAATCTGCAGGCAAACACAAAGGAGAAGACAAAGTAATATGGCTCTTTGAAAGCTAAACATGTATGCATGCAAGAGCCACTAAACATTGTAACCAATATCTTCTACCTTGACCCAAAGAAAAAGAATACTCTCTACACGGAAAGCTCCCAACAAGCAAAAGAAGAAAAAGAAAATACTTTTGGTTTTTTCTCAAACTAGACAGACACATGAAAAGAAAACAAGAAAAAGAAAATAAACTAGCTTGGATGATACAGTGGCAAAGTGTGAACACCGGCTAACAAAGTGAAAGCATAAGCAAGAATGTAAAGTCGGGGAGAAACACGTACTCCCCCAAGCTTAGGCTTTTGGCCTAAGTTGGTCTACTCCCAAGGAGGGAAATAACCAGCTCCGGGGTACTCCGGAGTGGACTGAGGATGCCACTGCTGTGTGAGATCCTCTGGCTCCCACTGATAAACTAGCGTATGGTACTCGACTGGTGGCTCGGGCACGGGCACCTGTGGTTGGGCTAAGCCCCAATATGCGTAGATGTACGAGGGAATAATAGTGTACCTGCCTGCATGAAGATTGAACAAAGAAGGAGCAGGCAAAGTAATAGTCTCACGAGTACCCTGACTAAATACCAGGTTATAAATCATCCTTCTATTTATATCTCTATCAAGAAAGTCATGGCGAACCATGCTATCGTAATCTAGATATCTCTCGGGAAGAAGAATCTCTTCTTCCTCGTCCAGTCTAATAGGTATCTCAAAGTGTCTAGCAAGACGAGTAGCGTAGATACCTCCATAGACAACACCTTTAGAACGGTTAAGGTTCAACCGTTGAGCTACTATAGCACCTAAGCTACAAGTTTTATCGTTATAAAGGGCTTCGCGCAAGACCGCAAGATCTGGGGAACTAAGTGACCCAACTTTCCCACGGCTAATCAAACATTTTCCCACAAATAATGAGAAGTACCGAAGCACGGGAAAATGAATGCTAGCAGCTCTACTGCAAGACACTCCTCTCTCCTATCCTACAACAATTGTACCGATGAAAGCTTCCAAGTCCCGTGGACGAGGTTCATGAATATCCCCAACAAAAGACAATTTGCAAACATTGCAAAAATCCTGGAGTGACATGTGCTGGGGGACATCATAAAGTTTAAACTCAACCATAGAGGATTCTTCCTCGGATAGAAGTTAAAGCTTTGTACGAAGATATTAGTGAGGAGGAGGTATTGCATACACTTATCTTCAACGAAGGCGGTAAGACCTGCGTTTTCCACCAAGTGATAAAAGTCCTCATAGATTCCAGCGGCGTGTAAGAACACGCCGCTTGGCCATTCGCACGCTCGAACTTCTGCGACTCGAGGGAACGGATACTTGGGCTTCTTCTCACTCCCATCATCTTTGGGGTCACGGCTTGAAGAGCCTCTCAAGAACCTCCTCATCTTTTCCTTTTTCTATCTCTGAAATTTTCTGAAATTTTTAGTGATTCTAAGGAAAAGTGAATAAGTCTCAATGAAACTCGTAGCAACTACTCCCACAAGTGCCTAGAGACCATATTACGCATCAAAACTACTTGGGACCAGCTAGAATCAGCATACAAAGCTCAAGAACATAATCACCAAGGCAGCAAAAATACGCGGAGTATAAGGCACTAGAGCAAAAACTAATTGGACCAATGGAGGAGTCACTTACCAAGGAGTAATTTCCCCAAAACAGTTCAGAGAATGGTGATTTGAGCAAAGAGATCAAAAATTCCAGCAAGAGGAGCAAGAACACGGGTTTGAGCTGTGAAACAATTTTTTCTGGAGGTAGGAGAAGCGGATGAGAGCAAGAATGAGTGGAGGGGGTGCCTGTGGGCCCCACAAGCCTGGGTGGTGCGACCAGGGGGGTGCTCGCGCCCCTCGGGCTTGTGGCCCACTCGTGTGGCCCCCAGACAGACTCTTTGTCCCAGTATTTTTCAAAAAATCCAGAAAAAATCATACTAGATTTTCACAGCGTTCGGAGAACTTTTATTTTCGGGGTACTTTTCCACCGGACGCTAAGACAGGAAACAGGGAAAGCTAAACTAAACCTATCACCTAAAGTGAAAGCTTGGAACAGAGGTTTGTGACTCCTCTATTCATCCATCTGATGGTCATCGAAAGAAAATCCGTCAATGGGGTTGATCAAATCCCCTCGACAAAACTTTCTCGAATCGCAAAAGAGAACGGAGAATTTTCGAATAGTCACCAGCTCACCTCAATGGGGACGTGTATTTCCACAACAAGCAAATCATACTTCATCTTGACACGAGGAATAGGGCATTCAAAGCTCCCAATAAGAATCGATGAAGTCTTTTCAATAGCATTGATGCAATGTACTCGATATTGTTTCTTTGAAAAGTGCACCGTATGCTCGTTACCGTTCACATGGAAAGTGACATTGCCTTTGTTGCAATCTATAACAACCCCTGTAGTGTTTAAAAAGGGTCTTATGAGGATGACCGCCATGGCATCGTCCTCGGGAATATCCAAGATAACAAAGTTTGTTAAGATAGTGGTGTTAGCAACCACAAGAGGCACATCCTCGCAAATGCCGATGGGGAAAGCAGTTGATTTGTCGGCCATTTGCAGAGGGATTTCAGTGGGTGTCAACTTATCCAGTTCAAGTCTATGATAAAGAGAGAGAGGCATAACACTAACACCGGCTCCAAGGTCGCATAACGCAGTTCTAACGTAGTTGCCTTTAATGGAGCAAGGTATAGTGGGCACACCAGGATCACCTACTTTCTTCGGAGTTCCACCCTTGAAGGTATAGTTAGCAAGCATGGTGGAAATCTCAACCTCAGGTATCCTCCTCTTATTAGTCACAATATCTATCATGTACTTAGCATACGGAGACATCTTGAGCATATCCGTCAAACGCATCTGCAGAAAGACAAGTCTGATCATCTCAACGAAGCGCTCAAAATCCTCATCATCCTTTTTCTTGGATGGTCTGGGAGGAAAGGGCATAGGTTTCTGAACCCATGGTTCCCTTTATTTACCGTGCTTCCTAGCAGCGAAGTCATTCTTATCGTATCTTCTATTCTTAGGCTGTGGGTTATCAAGATCAACACTAGGTTCAATCTCCACATCCTTTTCATTGCTAGGTTGAGCATCTTCATGAACATCACTATTGATATTATCATTAGGCTCATGTTCATCACCAGATTGTGTTTCAGCATCAGAGATAGAGGCATCGTTTGGACTCTCAGGGGTAGCAGCAACAGGGTTGCTAGCGTGCAGGTTCCTATCATCTTTCTTCTTCTTTCTAGGATGACTAGGTGCATCAGTGCTAACTCTTTGAGAATCTTGTTCAATTCTCTTTGGATGATCCTCAGGATACAAAGGTTCCTGGGTCATTCTACCTCCTCTACTAACGACTCTGACAGAATTGTCATTCAACTCATTGAGCAAGTCATTTTGAGCTTTAAGTACTTGTTCTACCTGAGTAGTAACCATAGAGGCATGTTCACTCAGAAGTTTAAGATCATTGACATTTCTGTCCACACAAGCACTTAAATGACTAAGCATACGAGCATTCTGTTCCAATTGTCTGCTAACATAATCATTGAAACTCTGTTGTTTGGCAACAAAGTATCAAATTCATCCATGCATAGGCTAGCAGGTTTATCAAAAGGAATATCACTCTAATCAAACCTACGCAGAGAATTTACTTCTACTACCTGTATCGGGTTATCGATACCATGGATCTCTTCGATAGGTGGTAGATTTTGACATCTTCAGATTTAATGCCTTTCTCTCGCATAGATTTCTTGGATTCTTGCATATCTTCAGGACCAAGGAATAGAATACCTCTTTTCTTTGGAGTTGGCTTAGGAGGTGGTTCGGGAATAGTCCAAGCATTCTCATTGCACAAGATGTTATTCAGTAGAATCTCAACTTGTTCTACGGTTTGTTCCCTAAAAACACAACCGGAACAACTATCTAGATGGTCTTTGGAAGCATCGGTAAGTCCATTATAGAAGATATCAAGTATCTCATTCTTCTCAAGAGGGTGATGAGGCAAAACATTCAGTAGCTGGATAAGCCTCCCCGAAGCTTGTGGGAGACTCTCTTCTTCAAATTGAGCAAAGTTGTATATTTCCTGCAAGGCAGCTTGCTTCTTATGGGCAGGGAAATATTTCCACAGAAGTAGTAGACCATATCCTGGGGGCTACGCACACATCCATGAGCAAGAGAAGTGAACCAGGTCTTAGCATCATCCTTTAGCGAGAAAGGAAACAACTTGAGCATATAGTAGTGGCGGATCTTTTCCTCACTAGTGAATATGGTGGCTATATCGTGCAGTTTGGTAAGATGGGCTACAACCTTTTTAGACTCATAACCGTGAGAAGGATCAGATTCGACCAGAGTGATTAACGCAGGGTCGATAGAGAATTCATAATCCTTATCGGTCACAAAGATAGACGAAGTAGCAAACTTTGGGTCGTATTTCATCCTAGCATTCAGAGTTTTTGCTTTCCACTTGCGCAGAAGTTTCTCAACATCATAGCTATCCTTACATGCAAGAAAGTCCTCAGCCATCTCTCCTTCCATAACATAGCGCGTATGAGGCATAACACACAATTCAGGCATAGTAGCAGGTTCTACTTCAATAGTATCAACAGTTTGAGAAGTATCATCACATCTAGCAGCAACTCTAGCAATATGTGCATCAAGGGCACCAAGTGGCAAAGCAGTATAAAGCATAGCATCATCATGCATAGTATCAAGCATATCATCATCAGGCATAGTATCAATCATAGCATCATGGACAACAGAAGTAGCATCATGAAGCACATGCGACATATCAAGATTTCTAGCAGGAGGTGATGTCGCAAACTTACTCAAAACTGAAGGTGAATCAAGTGCATAGCTAGATGGCAATTCCTTACCTCTCCTCGTAGTGGAAGGCAGGATTTTAGTTCTTGGATCTTTCGGATTCCTCATAGTGATCAGCAGACGTCAATCCCAAGTGACTCAGATAATATAGCTGTGCCTCCCGGTTAACGGCGCCAGAAAAAGCCTTGATGTCCCACAAGCGTACGGGATCGCATCAGTTTTCGAGGGTCGAGTATTCAACCCAAATTTGTTGATTCGCCAAGACGGGAAGCGAAAGAATATTCTCAAGTATTAGCAGCTGAATGTGTTAGATTCAACCACACCTGAAAGATTAGTGTCTGCAAGCAAAGTATCAGTAGCAAGTTAGTATGATAACAACGGTGCCAGAAACGATCTGATGACAAGGCAGACTATTCCTAACTGTTGTATCAATGGAGGCAACACGTTGACGGGGGATTATTCTTGAGAAGAATGCTTCCCCGGCTACGGCTCCAACAAAGTCTTGCAACAAGTAACAGAGAAGAAGCAAGGAACAATAGTAGTAGTAGCAGCAGCAAAGTAACAGAAGTAGCAAAGTGACAAGTAACAGCAGTAGCAAAGTGGCCCAATCCCTTTTGTAGCAAGGGACAAGCCTAGACAAAGTAACTTAGCTGTAGCGACCCGACTCAAGATGAGTCAAGCCTCTGTGTTTCTGTGCCATCCCTGGATCAATATGCTCGCACACACAGTACATCAATGTATATATCAAAGTGCAATCACATGTAAATAGCGTAAAACTGATATATACCTTAATTATCTCAGCGGAAGCGGTCAAGGGAGTGGAGTCCCAATAAACACCAACGGCAAGTTGAGTGTAGACCGTAACCTTGAATCGTACTCTTACTCGTCGAAGAAAAGTATCTGCAACATAAGACGTTGCAGCCGTGTAGGTCAGCATATTGAATATGCCGGCAAGTCACATAAGAGAGGGGTAAAATAATAATCAACTATCTCTACATGCATATTTGGTCGGTGGAGCTAAGTTTTGCATAAAGCCAGTTTTATCCTACAACAAGAGGGGTTGAGAGCAAAATGTTACTACCAGATTTGTTGTTAACGAGATGGTTCCGCCAACCAGTTCTCGTACCCGAGTTGTCAATAATTACCCTCATCAAAATATATTTAAAGGTGTTGAGAAATCCAGATAACTTCAGTTCCTTTGGCTCAAGTTGTCCATGACCGTGGACACGGCTAATCGATTAGGTTTGAGTACTCTGCAGAGTTTTGCACACGTTCCCCACAAGATTTGATCGCCTCCGTGTATGTCCTCACACTCCAGGGCGTTTGAAGACCGGATGATCAAAACATGGTCTTTCAACGGGTCCCTCTGAATCCCTGTCGGTGCCCATCCAATCCTACCATTCTTCTACATCTGCTAGCACCGCCTGTCCAGAGTCGCCGCGTTGTCCAACCAAGCCAGAGCCCATAATGACTTGTGGCTGTGCAGGTAAGCCTTGGGTCTTGAATATATCCGTCCGTCTCTTTGAGCCTGGGTGAAGCTTTCCACAGGATGACATGGCCTCTCCAGCATCCCGGGCATCCACTGGGTTTTCCAGGGAGCCGATCAACCGTCCTTCACCCAGTGTTGCATTGCGTCTGAGGTCTTGAAAATCTTGTCTTTAGTCCGGTCTTGATTATAATATCAATCTCGCATCACTCGTGGTATACACTCAACCGATAACCCGTCTACTCAAGCATAGCATTAAGAAATTGTCGTCCCGGGGCCAAGTGTCGGGGTTGTTGTGTTCCTACCACATGATACTACAACTTATGCTAAAGTTTCCAAGTACCTAGGTAGCATGCAAAATTGGGCAAAGAAGGTGATCTACCATGCATCAAAAACATAGGTAAAATAACATGATCAAAGATGACTTGCCTGTGATGTTGACGAAGAAGAATTTCTCGAGAAAATAACTTGATAGACTACTCGTCACTCTCCGATGAAATCTATATAACAAACATATCATCCACATAAGCACTCATACTAGCAATCATTCTAGCAATCAAACAAAAGAGAGAGAGCGAATAAGAAACCGAAAGAAACTTCAAATAAGACTAGGGAGTCTTCTACTACGTCAACCACTAAATAGTTTTGTCTAACAGAAGATAATAACAAGGAACTAAGATATAAGTTTAACTAAGATAAAATAAAATATTTTTCACAAAACTTTTAGAAAGTATTCCCAAACGAGATTTGAAACAACGGTGAAAACAATTGCACGTTACTACGGAGCTAGAATTGATTTCATGAAAACAAATAAAACTAAAATAAAAACTTGTTGCAAAACTACTGTTTATCTAACAGAAACAAAACATAATGTTTCTGAAATAATAAAGAAAATATTTTAAAACAAAAGTATAAAAGGAATTAGCCGAAATCCTAAAAGAGGTGAAACAGAAATTGTTTCACAAGAAATAGTGAGCTAAAGTACTCAAACAAATCTGAAATTTTTACCACTGATACTTAATATCACTAGTGATCAGTACCAAAAGGAATCAAATTAAAAGCTATTTTTAAACTCCTGGAATAGGAAAAACAAGGTTTAAACCAAATCTGATCTAACTTATATTTGAAAAATTTAAACATAGACAAATTATATATCTACAGAAACGACATAAAATTTGCGATCCAACGCAAAAAGAATCACCTAATTCGGAGTTATAGACTAATAGATATGAATTTTCTAAGATTGCAATTTTCTGAAAAAACTGCAATACGGGATTTCGTGAATCTCACCATGGGTGACACAGAGGAAGAACTCCGGCGAGGTGGGGCACGAGCTAGGGGCGAGGAGAGGTGAATTTTTCGACGGGAATGGAATGAGGAGAGGTAGGGGCTTCTTATAGAGGCGACGGGAGGCGCCGGGAAGGAAAGGGCTTCGCGAATCCCGGAGGTGGGGATTCTCCTCTCCATGGAAGGAAACTTCCTGTGACGTGAGGGAGAGAGGAGGAAGAAGATGATCCTCTGTTGGGCCAAATTTGGAAAGCTCCTAATGGGCCACCTAGAGTTTCCTAATAAAAATGATTCTATTCCTATTTTCAAAACTAGGAAACTAAAACGTTAAAAAGGAAATCAAATCAATTCGGAATAAAGAGTTTTTATATACTAAAATTATCAGAAAAATAAAATATAGATGATGGGCATTTTTCCACGGCAAAAATAAAAACTTCAGAAAAAATCTTTTTCCAAAAATCCCTAAAAGGTTTATTTTCTTTTGCAAATAATTTTCAAATGATCCTTTAAGTTTGAGGGTTCAAATAACTTTCAAAATGCCCGTGGGTTCGAGGGTCATGTTTCTCCTCTCTGGAAATACATGTATTTCCCGGCATTTTGTTGCACGAAGAAAACGAATGGAAATGCAAGGAAATTCAAATGCAAACACCTCCGTTCAAATTCTTTATAGTTGAAGAAGTCATGTCATCTTCTCTCGTTGCTTAAAAAAAATTGAATTTGAATTCACCGGAGAAGGGGAAAGTCATTTTATTCCCTCTCATTCAAAAGTTTCGAAAAGTTTCAAATTTCACACAAGTTTCAATCACTCAGGCAACCAACAAACAATCAATCTAATAATTATATTAACATTCCAAAATTTATAATTTTGGGATGTTACAGTAGCGAGAACCAGTAGTAAAAGACTCGTAGGCAGTGGAACGGTGATGGATGAGTATGACGGATGTGATTCATCATGAAACAACTGTAACATGGAGAGATATGTAACTAGCTACCGTTCGTCAATCTAATGTAGGCATGTATTCCGTATGTAGTCAAACGTGCTTAGGGAAAAGAACTTGCATGACATCTATTGTCCATCCCTCCCGTGGCAGCGGGGTCCTAGTGGAAACTACGGGATATTAAGGTTCTCCTTTTAATAAAGAACCGGACCAACGCATTAACACACGGTGAATACATGAACTCCTCATACTATGGTCATCTCCGGGAGTGGTTCCGGCTATTGTCACTCCGGAGTTGCCGGGTCATAACAAATAGTAGGTGACTACAACTTGCAAGATAGGATCTAAAACACACATATATTGGTGACAACATAATAGGCTCAGGTCTGAAATCATGGCACTCGGGCCCTAGTGACAAGCATAAAGCATAGCCAAGTAGTAGCAACATCAATCTAGAACATAGTGGATACTAGGGATCAATCCCCGTCAAAAACTAACTCGATTACATGATAGATCTCATACAACTCATCACTGTCCAGCAAACCTACGATGAGATTACTCACGAATGATGAAGAGCATCATGGAATTTTCGTTGGAGGAAGGTTCATGATGACGATGGCGATGATTTCCCCTCTCCGGAGCCCCGAACGGACTCCAGATCTGCCCTCCAGATGAAGAACAAGAGGTGGCGGCGCCTCCGTATCGTAAAACGCGATGAAACCTTCTCTCCGATATTTTTCCAGGCGAAACGGAAGATATAGAGCTAAGATTGGGGGCGGTGGTGCCACGTGGGCCCCACAAGCCTGCACGGCGCGACCATAGGGGGTGGCCGCGGCCTGTGGGCTTGTGGCCCACTGGCACGCCCCCTCCGGTGGATCTTTGCGCAGGTATTTTTATTTTATTCCAGAAAAAATCTCCGTAAATTTTCACGACATTCCGAGAACTTTTATTTCTGCACAAAAACAACACCATGGCAATTGTGCTGAAAACAGCGTCAGTCCGGGTTAGTTCCATTCAAATCATGCAAATTAGAGTCCAAAACAAGGGCAAAAGAGTTCGGAAAAGTAGATACGGCAGAGACGTATCAGCGTGCCTCGCTACCCCTTCTGTCACTTGGTGAGGTCACCGCATGGTATGAACCCAAAACCAAGCACTTCTCCCATTGCAATAATCATAGATCAAGTTGGCCAAATAAAACCCACAACTCGAAGAGAATTACAAGGATATGAAATCATGCATAAGAGAGATCAGAAGAAACTCAAATAATATTCATAGATAATTTGATCATAAATCCACAATTCATCGGATCTCGACAAACACACCGCAAAAGAGGATTACATCGGATAGATCTCCATGAAGATCATGGAGAACTTTGTATTGAAGATCCAAGAGAGAGAAGAAGCCATCTAGCTACTAGCTATGGACCCGAAGGTCTATTGTGAACTACTGACGCATCATCGGATAGGTCATGGTGTTGATGAAGAAGCCCTCTATATCCGAATCCCTCCTCCGGCAGGGCACGAGAACGTGCCCGAGATGGGATCTTGCAGAGACAGAAGCTTGCGGCGCCGGAGAAGTATTTTCGTGGATCTCCTCGTCAGTTTTGGAATTTTTCTGAATTTATAGGCGGAAGAGGTAGGACAGACAAGCCACAGGGGCCCCACAAGCCTGCTAGGCGCGGGCCCCCTGGCCGTGCCTAGGGGGCTTGTGGGGTCCCCTGCTGGCCCCTGCCTTGGTTCTCAAGTCTGGTGCGTATCTTCTGTTCCAGAAAAAATCTTTTCAGAAGTTTTATTCCGTTTGGACACCGTTTAAAATGCTCCTCTGAAAAGGGTCAAAAACACGGAAAAAACAGGAACTGACACTTGGCACTGAGTTAATAAGTTAGTCCCAAAAAAGATATAAAAGGTATACAAAACAACCAAAGTTTGACAAGATAATAGCATGGAACCATCAAAAATTATAGATACGTTGGAGACGTATCAAGCATGTCCAAGTTTAACTCCTGCTCGTCCTCGAGTAGGGAAGTGATAAAGACTGAATTTTCGATGTGGAATGCTACCTAGCATAGTTGTCCTTTGTAACTTCTTTCATGTGACATGAATGTTCAGATCCGTAAGATTCAAAACAATAGTTTGCGATTGACATGAAAACAATAATACTTCAAGCAAACTAATAAGGTAATCAAGAACTTTTGAAATAACAAGGCCAAGAAAGTTATCCCTACAAAATCATATAGTCTGGCTATGCTCCATCATCCTCACACAACTAATTTAAATCATGCACAACCCTGGTATTGGCCAAGTAATTGTTTTCGCACTCTTACTTTCTCAAACCTTTTTCAACTATCACGCAAAACATGAGCATGAGCCATGGATATAACACTATAGGTGGAATAGAGTGTGGTGGTGGTTGTGAGACAAAAAGGAGGAGATGGTCACATTGACTCGGCGTATTAAAGGGCTATGGAGATGCCCATTAATAGATATTAATGTGCATGAGTAGCGATTGCCATACAAAGGATGCACTAGAGCTATAAGTATGTGAAAGCTCAAAATGAGAATTAGTGGGTGTGCATCCAACTTGCTTGCTCACGAAGACCTAGGGCAATTTGAGGAAGCCCATCCTTAGAATTACAAGCCAAGTTATATAATGAAAATTCCCACTAGCATATGGTGGTTACAAAACAAGAGGCTCTCAATCATGAAGAACATGGTGCTATTATGAAGCACAAGCGTGGAAAAAGATAGTAGCATTGTCCCTGCTCTCTTTTTTTCTCTTTTTTGTGCTCTTTGGCCTCTTTTTTCTCTCTTCTCTTTTTTTTCCGGCTCTTTGGCCTCTTTTTCTTATTTCCTCACATGGGACAATGATCTAATAATGATGATCATCACACTTTTATTTAGTCACAGCTCAAAGCTTAGAACGATGATGACTCTATAGGAAATTCCTCCGACAGTGTATCGGGATGTGCAACGATCTAGCTTGGCGTATGATGTTGAAACATCTCGCTTGCTATCTTACTATCTTACAATCATGCAATGGCAATATGAGAGTGACGACACAAGTCTTGGGACGGAACAGTGGGAGTTGCATGGCAATATATCTCGGAATGGCTATGAAAATGCCATATTAGGTAGGTATGGTGGCTGTTTTGAGGAAGGCATATGGTGGGTTTGTGCACCGGCGAAAATTGCGCGATACTAGAGAGGCTAGCAATGGTGGAAGGTGAAAGTGCATCTATACCATGGACTCACATTAGTCATGAAGAACTCACATACTTGTTGAGAAAGCTTTTATTAGTAATCTAAACAAAATGCTAAACGCATACTCCTAGGGGAAGGGTTGGTAGGTGTAAACCATCGCGCGATCCCGACCGCAACACGAAGGATGACAATCAATAGATCAATTATGCTCCGACTTCCTAACATAGTGGTTCACCATACGTGCATGTTACGATAATCACTAACTTCAACACAAGTATTTCTAGATTCATAACACCCTACTAACATAACTCTTAATATTACCAAATCCACGTCTCAAAACTAATTGAGAGGAATCACAACTTCTCTTTGTACTCAATGCACATGAAGGTGGAAGTTTTATTGTATCCTCTTTGGGTACCTATCACCTTCGGGACTACTTTCATAGCACAAACCAACTACAAAGTCACGCACCGCCGTGCTCTAAAAGATCTAAGTGAAGCACATAGAGCAAAATTATCTAGCTCAAAAGATATAAGTGAAGCATGATGAGTATTCTAGCAAATTCACGATGAGTGCATGTCTCTCTCAAAAGGTGTGCAGCAAGGATGATTGTGACACAAAAAAAGACTCCTACGATACAAGACACTCCAAGCAAAGCACATATCATGTGGTGAATAAAAATATAGCTCCAAGTAATGTTACTGATGGATTGAAGACGAAAGAGGGGATGCCTTCCCGGGGCATCCCCAATCTTAGGCTTTTTGGTGTCCTTGAATTTGGCTTGGGATGCCTTGGTCATCCCCAAGCTTGAGCTCTTTCCACTCTTTATCCCTTTGTCCATGAGAACATCACCCAAAACTTGAAAACTTCACAACACAAATCTTAAACAGAAACTCATGATATCATTAGCGCAAGAAAACAAACCACCACCTCTTTAGGTACTGTAGAAAACTTGATTTCTATTCATATTGGTGTTAGATTACTGTATTCTCACTTTTCCATGGCTAGTACCCCCGTTACTATCCATACTTTCATCAAAACAAGCAACCAGGGACGGAGCCAGCATTCATGCATAGAGGGGGCAAATTTGTTCATGAAGGGCGCAAAGTTCATATGAAGTGAATTTTTTTTGGCTACAACAACCATAATTATAGTAGAAGAATCAATTTGTTAGGGGGGTATAGCCCCCCCCCCCCGCCCCCTAAATTCGTCCGTGCAAGCAACCAACTCAACAAAAAATAGAATCTATCAAAAATAGACCAGTCTGTAGAAATCTGTATACTTCGTAAAGTTATGGCACCTCAACAATTCTGAAAAATTACGACTGCGTGGGAAAAAGGCATATCAACCATCAGAAAAAAGAATCAACTCAAAATCTCTTTCTGAATAAAAATGAAAAATAATCTCGTGAGCGAAAAGTTTCTGTCTTTTTCCAGCAGGGTCAAACAACCATCACCAAGACTAGTCATAAAGGTTTTGCTTGGCTCAAACACAAAAAGAAACATAAAAGACACAATCATAACAGAATTATGATGGTGTGGATGCAACAAAATAGAAAGAAAAATATAAATTCTTTGGTTGCCTCCCAACAAGTGCTATTGTTTAGCGCCCTTAGCTAGGCATAAGGTGATAGAATCACGTATCGTCGTCTTTGTTGCTCAAACCATAAGTAGCCCTCATCAGAGATTCATAAGGCAATCTTATTTTCTTTCTAGGAAAATGCTCCATGCCCTTATTTAAAGGAAATTGAAATCTAATATTCCCTTCCTTCACATCGATGATAGCACCGATAGTCCTTAGGAAAGGTCTACCAAGAATGATAGGGCATGTAGGATTGCAATCAATGTCAAGCACAATGAAATCCACGGGTACATAGTTCCTCTTTGAAATAATAAGAACATCATTGATCCTTCCCATGGGTTTCTTGACAGTAGAATCCGCAAGATGCCAATTAAGAGAACACTCCTCAATCTCATTAAAACCCAGAACATCACATAAAGACTTTGGAATCGCGGAAACACTAGCACCCAAATCACACAAAGCATTGCATTCATAGTTTTTGATTTGGATTTTGATAGTAGGTTCCCACTAATCATGAAGCTTTCTAGGGATAGAAACTTCTAATTCAAGTTTCTCTTCAAGAGATTTTATCATAGCACGGACGATATGATCGGTAAAGGCCTTGTTTTGGCTATAAGCGTGTGGAGAGTTTAGCATGGATTGCATCAAGGAAATGCATTCAATCAAGGAGCAAATATTATAATTGAATTCCTTGAAATCCAAATTAGTAGTTTTATTACTACTCAAGGTTTTAATATCTTCTACTCCACTTTTAATGCTTTTAGCATCAAGATAGATGGACTCCAAATCATTAGGGCGTTTTTCAACCAAAGTGGATTCATATCCAGCCCCATCATCATTAGGTTTGACACAATAAAACAAAGATTCAATGGGAGTCACACCAAGCACTTTAAGATATTCGTGATCCTTATCACGAGAACACGCCCTTTTAAGCCATTCATGGCTAGCACGAATTTGGGCGGTTCTTTCTTTGCTCTCACTCATGAAAACACGCATAGCTTTCAAAGTTTCATCCATATTGATCTTGGGAGGAGCACATCTAACTTTCAAAGCATCAATATCACTAGACATTCTATCAACGCTCCTAGCCAAATCGTCAATTTTGAGTAGTTTTTCCTCTATGGACGCATTGAAAATCTTTTGCGAGTTGATAAACTCTTTGATATTACTCTCTAGATCAGAGGGTAATATATTGTAATTTCCCTGAGTATTGTTGTAGGAGTTGCCAAAGTTATTAGAGGGGTTACTAGGAAAAGGCCTAGGAACATAGTTTCCTCTAAAAGCATTGTTGTTGCCAAAATTATTCCTACCAACAAAATTAACGTCCAAGCTAGCGTTGCTACTATCAATCAAGGAAGACACGGGTATGCCACTAGGGTATAAAGGAGCACTTCTACTAGCAACCAAATTCATTAACTCATCCATCTTAGCACTCAACGAGTTAATTTCTTTTATAGCGTGTACCTTCTTACTAGGAGGTGACCTTTCAGCGTGCCACTGAGAGTAGTTTGTCATGATATTGTCTAGGAGTTTTGTGGCTTCTCCTAACGTGATTTCCATGAACGTTCCACCTGAGGCGGAGTCCAAGATATTTCTAGAAGAGAAATTCAAGCCAACATAGAAGATTTGTATAATCATCTAAAGAATCAAGCCATGAGCGGGACAATTTCTAATCATCAATTTCATTCTCTCCCAAGATTGTGCGACATGTTCATGATCAAGTTGCTTAAAATTCATAATATCATTACTAAGAGAGATAATCTTATTCGACGGAAAATACTTGGATATGTAAGCATCTTTGCACTTATTCCAAGAATAAATACTATTTTTGGGCAAAGACGAAAATCAAGTTTTTGCTCGATCTCGCAACGAGAAAGGAAAAAGCTTCAATTTAATCACATCATTATCCACATATTTCTTCTTTTGCATATCACAAAGCTCAATGAATGTATTAAGATGGGATGCGGCATCTTCACTAGGAAGGCCGGAGAATTGCTCTTTCATAACAAGATTCAGCAAAGGAGCATTGGTTTCGTATGATTCCGCACTAGTGGCGGGAGCAATTGGAGTACTAATAAAATAATTATTATTACTATTCGAGAAGTCACAAAGTTTGGTGTTTTCAGTCATGGTGACTTCAGCAAGCAAGCAAGCACACAAGCGAACAGAAAGCAAGCGAGAGAAAAGGGCAAATGAAAAAGGCAAACGAAAAAGGCAAATATTTTTGTAAATTTTTGTTTTTCAAAAGTGGGGGAGAGGAAAACGAGAGGCAAAAAAGTAAATGCAAGAGATGAGTTTGCGACACTTACTTGGATGAGTTCTTGACTTGATCCTCCCCTGCAACGGCGCCAGAAATTGGCACGTTGACGGGAGACTATTCTTGGCTTGATCCTCCACGGCAACGGCGCAAGAAACTCTTCTGCTACGGCGACAGAAATCCTTCTGCTGCCTCTTGAGCTTGAGTTGGTTTTTCCTTTGAAGAGGAAAGGGTGATGCAGCACAGGAGCAGTAAGTATTTCCCTCAGTTTGAGAACCAAGGTATCAATCCAGTAGGAGAATCGTGCCAAGTCCAGAGTACCTGCGCAAACACAAAAGAGCTTGCACCCAACGCTATAAAGGGGTTGTCAATCTCTTCAAGATTGATTGCAAAGTGAGATCTGAAGGCGAAAAGTGCAACGAAGTAAAATTGTAAGGCTGAAAATATGGTGTGAAGTAGACCCGGGGGCCATAGTGTTCACTAGAGGCTTCTTTCAAAATAGCAAATAATACGGTGGGTGAATGATACGTCTCCAACGTCTCTATAATTTTTGATGGTTTCATGCTATTATCTTGTCAAACTTTGGATGTTTTGCATGCCTTTTATATATTTTTTGGGACTAACTTATTAATTCAGTGCCAAGTGCGAGTTCCTGTTTTTTCCATGTTTTTGACCCTTTTCACAGGAGGATTTTGATTGGAGTCCAAACGGAATGAAACTGCCAAAAAGTTTTTTTCCGGAACAGAAAAAGATCGGGAAGCCGGAGGATCAGGGCAAGGGGCCACCAGGGACCCCACAAGCCCTCATGGCGCGACCAGGGGGCGTCTCCCTGGCTTGTGGGCTCCCTGAGCCTCCTTTTCCCTATGTTTTGCGCCTATATATTCCCTAAAATCCCAAAAACAATTAGGAGATCATCGAAAGTACTTTTCCGCCGCCGCAAGCTTCTGTCTCCGCAAGATCCCATCTAGGGCACGTTCTGGTGCCCTGCCGGAGGGGGATTCAGATACAGAGGGCTTCTTCATCAACACCATGACCTCTCCGATGATGCGTGAGTAGTTCACCATAGAACTACGGGTCCATAGCTAGTAACTAGATGGCTTCTTCTCTCTCTTGGGTCTTCAATACAAAGTTCTCCATGATCTTCATGGAGATCTATCCGATGTAATCTTCTTTTGCGGTGTGTTTGTCGAGATCCGATGAATTATTGATTTATGATCAGATTATCTACGAATCTTATTTGAGTTTCTTCTGATCTCTCTTATGCATGATTTCATATCCTTGTAATTCTCTTCGAGTTGTGGGTTTTGTTTGGCCAACTAGATCTATGATTCTTGCAATGGGGGAAGTGCTTGGTTTTGGGTTCATACCATGCGGGGACCTCACCCAGTGACGGAAGGGGTAGCAAGGCACACTTCGTGTTGTTGCCATCAAGGGTAAAAAGGATTATCCCTCTACATCATGTCATCTTGCTTAAGGCGTTACTCTGTTCGTCATGAACTCAATACACTAGATGCATGTTGGATAGCGGTCGATGTGTGGAATAATAGTAGTAGATGCAGAAAGTATCGGTCTAGTTGTCTCGGACGTGATGCCTATATGTATGATCATTGCCTTAGATATCGTCATGACTTTGCGCGGTTCTATCAATTGCTCGACAGTAATTTGTTCACCCACCGTGATATTTGCTATTTTGAGAGAAGCCACTAGTGAACACTATGGCCCCCGGGTCTACTCCACACCATATTTTCAGTCTTACACTTTTTCTTCGTTGCACTTTCCGCCTTCAGATCTCACTTTGCAATCAATCTTGAAGGGATTGACAACCCCTTTATAGCGTTGGGTGCAAGCTCTTTCGTGTTTGCGCAGGTACTCTGGACTTGACGAGATTCTCCTACTGGATTGATACCTTGGTTCTCAAACTGAGGGAAATACTTACTGCTCCTGTGCTCCATCACCCATTCCTCTTCAATGGAAAAACCGACGCAAGCAAGAGAAGTAGCAAGAAGAATTCCTCGCGTTGTCGGGGAAGGACTTTTGTTGCCGTAGCAGAAGAATTTATGGCGCCGTTGCCGGGGAAGATCAAGTTAAGAACTCATCCAAGTAGGTGTCGCAAACTCATCTCTTGCATTTACTTTGTTTGCGAGTTGCCTCTCGTTTTCCTCTCCCCCACTTCACCAATTTGCCTTTTTCGTTCGCCTTTTCATTTGCCCTTTTCTCTCGCTTGCTTTCTGTTCGTCTGTGTGGGATAGTCTACATGTCCTCATGGCTAGATCCACCACTTCAAACGAAACTCCTGAGAGAGAAGTTCTCAATTTCAAACAAATTGAGGAAGAAAACTTAAAGGATGCTTGGTATAGGATTTGCAATGCTTAGAGTAGATCTACTCATAAGCAATCTACTACCGTCCTGCTTCGCAGGTTTTATGTGGGTGTTTCTCCTTGGAATAGGTATATTCTTGACACCATCGTAGGTGGAAATTTCTTGGGTAGCCATACTGTTAATTCTTACGGAGCTGTAATAAATTTGGTAGGCTCACCCCCACTCATGGTTAATGGAACTACCTTAACTCTGGAACATGTGATGCGTAGGCTGGACGTCACTGAAAATAAAGTTGCTACGAACGAACTCATTGAGAATTTGGATAAAAAGATCCACAATCAAATCACTCAGTATGGATCCAAGGTGGGAATGGTTTTGAAAAATTTAAAGGAGAAGGAACCCATAGTTAACGAAAAGCTAGGTCATGATTCCGCTAGGATTGGCAAACTAGAGGATGTTATAACCAACTTGGGTTCCGCTTTTGCCGCTGTGTAGAATACTCCAAACTTTGCCCACAATAAGGTCACCAAGTCTGTTTTTGTTTCCAAAAATAGTGGTGAATCATCTAGCAAGAAAGATGAAAACCTTAAGATGATAAGTGATCACGCTACTTATGGTTTGAGCACCAAAGACGACGATACGTGATTCTATCGCTTTTATGCCTAATTAAGGGCGTTAAACAATAGCGCTTGTTGGGAGGCAACCCAATGAATTTATCTTTTTCTTTCTGTTTTGTTGCGTCCACACCATCATGATTCTGTTGTGGTTGTGTTTTTTGTGTTTCTTTTTGTGTTTGAGCCAAGCAAAACCTTTATGACTAGTCTTGGTAATGGTTGTTTGATCCTGCTGGAAAAAGACAGAAACTTTTTGCTCACGAGATGATTTTTCATTTTTATTCAGAAAGAGATTTTGAGTTGATTCATTTTGCTTCTGGTTGATCTGCCTTTTACCCAGGCAGTTGTAAGTTTTCAGAATTTTTGAGGTACCATAAGTATACGAAGTATACAGATTGCTACAGAGTGGTCTGTTTTTGACAGATTCTGTTTTTGTTGAGTTGGTTGCTTGTTTTGATGAAACTATGGTTAGTATCGGGGGGTACTAGCCATGGAAAAGTGATAATACAGTAGCCCAACACCAATATAGATAGAATTCAAGTTTTCAACAGTACCAAAAGAGGTGGTAGTTTGTTTTCTTGTGCTAATGTTATCACGAGTTTCTGTTTAAGTTTTGTGTTGTGAAGTTTTCAAGTTTTGGGTGATGTTCTCTTGGACAAAGAGATAAGGAGTGGAAAGAGCTCAAGATTGGGGATGCCCAAGGCATCCCAAGCCAAATTCAGGGACACCAAAAAGCCTAAGCTTGGGGATTCCTCGGGAAGGCATCCCCTCTTTCGTCTCCAATCCATCGGTAATATTACTTGGAGCTATATTTTTATTCACCACATGATATGTGTTTTTCTTGGAGCGTCTTGTATCATAAGAGTCTTTTCCTTTTGTTGTGTCACAATCATCCTTGCTGCACACCTTTTTGAGAGAGAGACATGCACTCATCGTGATTTTGCTAGAATGCTCATAGTGCTTCACTTATATCTTTTGAACTAGATGATTTTGCTCTATGTGCTTCACTTATATCTTTTAGAGCACGGCGGTGCGTGACTTGGTAGTTGTCTTATGCTATGAAAGTAGTCCCAAAGGTGATAGGTACCCAAAGAGGATATAAAAACCTCCATCTTCATGTGCATTGAATAGAAAGAGAAGTCTTGGTTCCTCTCGATTAGTTTTGAGACGTGGATTTGGTAATATTAAGAGTTATGTTAGTAGGGTGTTGTGAATCTAGAAATACTTGTGTTGAAGTTAGTGATTCCCATAGCATGCACGCATGGTGAACCACTATGTTAGGAAGTCGTAGCATAATTGATCTATTGATTGCCATCCTTTGTGTTGAGGTCGGGATCGCGTGATGGTTAACACCTACCAACCCTTCCCCTAGGAGTATGCGTTTAGCAGTTTGTTTTGATTACTAATAAAAACTTCCGCAACAAGTATGTGAGTTCTTCATGACTAATCTGAGTCCATGGTATAGATGCACTTCCACCTTTCACCATTGCTAGCCTCTCTAGTGCCGCGCAATTCTCGCCGGTGCACAAACCCACCATATGCCTTCCTCAAAACAACCACCATACCTACCTACTATGACATTTTCAAAGCCATTCCGAGATATATTGCCATGCAACTCCCACTGTTCCGTCTCATGACTTGTGCTGTCACTCTCATATTGCCATTGTATGACCGTAAGATTGCTAGCGATATGTTTTCAACGTCATACGCCATGCTAGATCATTGCACATCTCGGTACACTACCGGAGGCATTTCCTATAGAGTCATCATCGTTCTAAGCTTTGAGCTGTGAGTAAATAGAAGTGTGATAATCATCATTATTAGAGCATTGTCCCATGTGAGGAAATAAAAAAAAGAGGCCAAAGAGCCCAAACAAAAAAAGAGAGAAAGAAAAGAGGCCCAAGAGCCCAAACAAATAAAAAAAGAGAGAAAAAGAGAGAAGGGACAATGCTACTATCCTTTTCCACACTTGTGCTTCATAATAGCACCATGTTCTTCATGATTGAGAGGTTCTTGCTTTGTCACTACCATATGCTAGTGGGAATCTTCATTATATAACTTGGCTTGTATATTCCAATGATGGGCTTCCTCAAAATTGCCCTAGGTCTTCGTGAGCAAGCAAGTTGGATGCACTAGGTCTACTTGTCGTAGGTCTACTTGTCTCGGACGTGATGCCTATATGTATGATCTTCCGTTCGGGAAATATTCATTTCGGGGATTTTATTCCGTTTGGACTCCGTTCCAAAATCAGATCTGAAAAGAGCCAAAAACACAGAAAAAACAGGAACTGACACTTGGCACTGAATTAATAAGTTAGTCCCAAAAAAGATATAAGAGATACATAAAACATCCAAAGATGACAAGATAACAACGCGAAACCATCAAAAATTATAGATACGTTTGAGACGTATCATGCACCTAGTGGCAAAGCAGTATCAAGCAAAGCATCATCACAAGTATCATGGATAGCAGAAGTAGCATCAACAAGCATAGGCGACATATCAGAATTTCTAGCAAGAGGTAGTGTCGCAAACTTACTCATAACTGAAGATGAATCAAGTGCAGAGCTAGATGGCAGTTCCTTACCTGTCCTCGTAGTTGAGGGCAATACTTTAGTTTTTGGATCTCTAGGATTCCTCCTAGTGATAAATATACGTAAATCCCAAGTGACTCAGATAATATAGCTATGCCTCCCCGGCAACGGCGCCAGAAAATAGTCTTGATAACCCACAAGTATAGGGGATCGCAACAATTTTCGAGGATAGAGTATTCAACCCAATTTTTTTGATTCGACACAAGGGGAAGCCAAAGAATATTCTCGAGTATTAGCAGTTGAGTTGTCAATTCAACCACACCTGAAATACTTAGTATCTGTAGCAAAGTTTTAGTAACACAGTAGTGTGATAACAACAGTAGCAACGGTAACAGTAGCAGAAGTGACACCACTAGCGGTAATAGTAGCAACAGTGACATCAGTAGTGGCAAAGTAACGTGGTAAGGACCAGTAGGAAAAGACTCGTAGGCATTGGATCGGTGATGGATAATTATGCCGGATGACATTCATCATGCAACAGTTATAACATGGAGAGATATGTAACTAGCTCCAGTTCGTCAATGTAATGTAGGCATGTATTCCGTATATAGTCATACGTGCTTATGAAAAGAACTTGCATGACATCTATTGTCCATCCCTCCCGTGGCAGCGGAGTCCTAATGGAAACTACGGGATATTAAGGTTCTCCTTTTAATAGAGAACCGGAACAAAGCATTAGCACTTAGTGAATACATGAACTCCTCATACTATGGTCATCTCCGGGAGTGGTTCCGGCTACTGTCACTCTGGGGTTGCCTGGTCATAACACATAGTAGGTGACTACAACTTGCAAGATAGGATCAAGAACACACATATATTGATGAGAACATAATAGGTTAAGATCTGAAATCATGGCACTCGGGCCCTAGTGACAAGCATTAAGCATGGCAAAGTAGTAGCAACATCAATCTCAGAACATAGTGGATACTAGGGATCAATCCCCATCAAAACTAACTCGATTACATGATATATCTCATCCAACCCATCACCGTCCAGCAAGCCTACGATGAGATTATTCACGAACGGTGAAGAGCATCATGGAATTGGCGATGAAGGAAGGTTGGTGATGACGATGGCGACGATCTCCCCTCTCCGGAGCCTAGAACGGATTCCAGATCTGCCCTCCAGAGGAAGAACAAGTGGTGGCGGCGCCTCCATATCATAAAACACGATGAACTCTTCTCCTTGATTTATTTCTGGGCGAAAGGGACTAAATAGAGCTGGAGTTGGTGGCGGCGGAGCCCTGAGGGCCCCACAAGCCTGCTAGGCGCGGCTAGGGGGGGCCCGCGCCTCCTGGGCTTGTGGGCTCCTCGCTCCACGTCTCTGGTTGATTCTTGCGCCATTAATTTTTATATATTCCACAAAAAATCCTCATAAATTTCCAGGTCATTCCGAGAACTTTTATTTATGTGCAAAAACAACACCATGGCAATTCTGCTGAAAACATCGTTAGTTCGGGTTAGTTCCATTCAAATCATGCAAATTAGAGTCCAAAACAAGGTCAAAAGAGTTTGGAAAAGTAAATACGATGGAGACGTATCACTCCATCCTCCCCTCACTCTCTTCGATCTCTCCTTCCCACTTCAGCCATGACCGGCTCAGGCTCTAAGGGCAAATGGGAGGCATTCTGTGTCACCAACAAGGACATTTTGGAGTTGAAGCACACAAACTATTTGTCGGTGAACATTGTTCATCACGCTCCGGAAAAGGGCCAGGTCATCCCTACGCCTCTAGAAGGCGATAGGGTGGTGTTCACCCCTCACTTCCTTCGGGGCCTCGGGTTCTCCCTCCACCCTTTCGTAAGGGGTTTGATGTTTTACTACAGGTTGGATTTCCATGACCTGCGCCAGAATTATGTTATGCATATTTCTGCTTTCGTTACTATCTGCGAGGCCTTTCTACGGCTCCAACCCCACTTCGGCTTGTGGTTGAAAGTTTTCAATGTCAAGCCAAAGGGAATTAGCGGCGAGCAGGCACACTACGAGGGAGTAAAGATTAACAAGTTTCCCCTGGTACAATGGTTGGACGATTCTTTCATAGATACTGTCAAGGTTTGGCAGCAGGAGTGGTTCTATATCATCCAACCATGCGATGCGGGGTGGGCAACACCCCCCGGTCCCGTGATAACCCACAAGTATAGGGATCGCAACAATTTTCGAGGGTAGAGTATTCAACCCAAGTTTATCGATTTGGCTCAAGGGGAACCAAAGAATATTCTCGAGTATTAGCAGCTCAGTTGTCAATTCAACCACACCTGAACGACTTAATATCTACAGCAAAGTATTTAGTAGCAAAGTAGTATGGAAGTAACGGTAACGGAGGCACACGCGACAGTAGCAGTTTTGTAGTGATTGTAACAATAGCAACGGAAAAGTAACTTAGCAAAGATCAATATGTGGAAAGCTCATAGGCAATGGATCAGTGATGGATAATTATGTCGGATGTCATTCATCATGCAATAGTTATAACATAGGGTGATACAGAACTAGCTTCAATTCGTCAATGTAATGTAGGCACGTATTCCATATATAGTCATACATGCTTATGGAAAAGAACTTGCATGGCATATTTTGTCCTACCCTCACGTGGGAGCGGGGTCCTAATGGAAACTAAGGGATTTTAAGGCCTCCTTTTAATAGAGAACTGGACAAAAGCATTAGCACTCTAACTTGTAATAGGTATCTACAACTTGCAAGATCGGATTAGGAACACATATATATTCATGAAAACATAATAGGTTCAAATCTTAAATCATGGCACTCGGGACCTAGTGACAAGCATTAAGCATAGCAAATTCATAACAACATCAATCTCAGAACACAGTGGATTCTAGGGATCAAACCATAAGAAAACTAACTCGATTAGATGGTAAATCTCATCCAACCCATCACCGTCCAGCAAGCCTATGATGGAATTACCCACGAAAGGCGGAGAGCATCACGAAATTGGTGATGAAGGATGGTTGGTGATGATGACTGTCGGAATTATGCCCTAGAGGCAATAATAAATATAGTTATTATTATAATTCTTGTATCAAGATAACCGTTTATTATCCATGCTATAATTGTATTGAATGAAGACTTATATACATGTGTGGATACATAGACAAAACATTGTCCCTAGAAAGCCTCTAGTTGGCTAGCCAGTTGATCAAAGATAGTCAGGGTCTTCTGACTATGTACAAGGTGTTGTTGCTTGATAACTGGATCACGTCATTAGGAGAATCACGTGATGGACTAGACCCAAACTAATAGACATAGCATGTTGATCGTGTCATTTTGTTGCTACTGTTTTCTGCATGTCAAGTATTTGTTCCTATGACCATGAGATCATATAACTCACAAACACCGGAGGAATGCTTTGTGTGTATCAAACGTTGCAACGGAACCGGGTGACTATAAAGATGCTCTACAGGTATCCCCGAAGGTGTTCGTTGAGTTAGTATGGATCGAGACTTGGATTTGTCACTCCGTGTGACGGAGAGGTATCTTGGGGCCCACTCGGTAATACAACATCACACACAAGCCTTGCAAGCAATGTAACTTAGTGTAAGTTGCGGGATCTTGTATTCCAGAACGAGTAAAGAGACTTGCCGGTAAACGAGATTGAAATAGGTATGCGGATACTGACGATCGAATCTCGGGCAAGTAACATACCGAAGGACAAAGGGAATGACATACGGGATTATATGAATCCTTGGCACTGAGGTTCAAATGATAAGATCTTCGTAGAATATGTGGGATCCAATATGGGCATCCAGGTCCCGCTATTGGATATTGACCGAGGAGTCACTCGGGTCATGTCTACATAGTTCTCGAACCCGCAGGGTCTGCACACTTTAGGTTCGACGTTGTTTTATGCGTATTTGAGTTATATGGTTGGTTACCGAATGTTGTTCGGAGTCCCGGATGAGATCATGGACGTCACGAGGGTTTCCGGAATGGTCCGGAAACGAAGATTGATATATAGGATGACCTCGTTTGATTACCGGAAGGTTTTCGGAGTTACCGGGAATGTACGGGGAATGTACCGGGAATGACGAATGGGTTCCTGATGTTCACCGGGGGGTGGGGGGCAGCCCACCCCGGGGAAGCCCATAGGCCTTGGGGGTGGCGCACCAGCCCTTGGTGGGCTGGTGGGACAGCCCAAGAAGGCCCTATGCGCCATAGATAGAAAATCAAAGAGAAAAGAAAAAAAAAGAGGTGGGAAGGAAGAGAAGGACTCCACCTTCCAATCCTAGTTGGACTAGGATTGGAGGAGGACTCCTCCTCCCCTTGGTGTGCAGCCCTTGGGGCTCCTTGAGCCTCAAGGCAAGCCTCCCCTCCCTCCTCCTATATATATGGAGCTATTAGGGCTGATTTGAGACAACTTTTTCAAGGCAGCCCGACCACATACCTCCACGGTTTTACCTCTAGATCACGTTTCTGCGGAGCTCGGGCGGAGCCCTGCTGAGATTAGATCACCACCAACCTCCGGAGTGCCGTCATGCTGCCGGAGAACTCATCTACCTCTCTGTCTCTCTTGCTGGATCAAGAAGGCCGAGATCATCGTCGAGCTGTACGTGTGCTGAACGCGGAGGTGCCGTCCGTTCGACACTAGATCGTGGGACGTATCGCGGGACGGTTCGCGGACGGATCGAGGGACGTGAGGACGTTCCACTACATCAACCGCGTTCACTAATGCTTCTGCTAGGCGGTCTACAAGGGTACTTAGATTGGAAATCCCCTCCCGTAGATGGACATCACCATGATAGGTCTTCGTGCGCGTAGGAAATTTTTTGTTTCCCATGCGACGTTCCCCAACAGTGGCATCATGAGCTAGGTTCATGCGTAGATGTAATCTCGAGTAGAACAAAAAAGTTTTTGTGGGCGTTGATGTGCGTCTTGCTGCCCTCCTTAGTCTTCTCTTGATTCCATGGTATTGTTGGGTTGAAGCGGCTTGGACCGACATTACTCGTACGCGTACGAGAGACTGGTTTCATCGCTACGGGTAACTCCGTTGCTCAAAGATGACTGTCAAGTGTCGGTTTCTCCAACTTTAGTTGAATCGGATTTGACCGAGGAGGTCCTTGGATAAGGTTAAATAGCAATTCATATATCTCCGTTGTGGTGTTTGCGTAAGTAAGATGCGATCCTACTAGATACGCATGGTCACCACGTAAAACATGCAACAACAAATTAGAGGACGTCTAACTTGTTTTTGTAGGGTATGCTTGTGATGTGATATGGCCAACGATGTGATGTGATATATTGGATGTATGAGATGATCATGTTGTAATAGATAATATCGACTTGCATGTCGATGGTACGACAACCGGTAAGAGCCATAGGGTTGTCTTTAAACTAAAGTTTGTGCTTGCAGATGCGTTTACTATTTTGCTAGGATGTAGCTTTAGTAGTAATAGCATGAGTAGAACGAGAACCCCGATGGCGACACGTTGATGGAGATCATGGTGTGGCGCTAGTGACAAGAAGATCGTGCTGGTGCTTTGGTGATGGAGATCAAGGAGCACGTGATGATGGCCATATCATGTCACTTATGAATTGCACGTGATGTTAATCCTTTTATGCACCTTATTTTGCTTAGAACGACGGTAGCATTATGAGGTGATCTCTCACTAAAATTTCAAGACGAAATTGTGTTCTCCCCGACTGTGCACCGTTGCTACAGTTCGTCATTTCGAGATACCACGTGATGATCGGGTGTGATAGACTCAACGTTCACATACAACGGGTGCAAAACAGTTGCACACGCAGAACACTCGGGTTAAGCTTGACGAGCCTAGCATGTGCAGACATGGCCTCGGAACACATGAGACCGAAAGGTCGATCATGAATCATATAGTTGATATGATTAGCATAGGGATGCTTACCACTGAAACTATACTCAACTCAGGTGATGATCGGACTTGAGCTAGCGTAAGTGGGTCATGAACCACTCAAATGACTAGAGAGATGTACTTTTTGAGTGGGAGTTTAGCAAGTAATTTGATTAAGTTAAACTCTAATTATCTTGAACATAGTCTAAGTCCACTTTGAATATATTTGTGTTGTAGATCATGGCTCACGCAACAGTCACCCTGAATTTTAATACGTTCCTAGAGAAAGCTAAGTTGAAAGATGATGGAAGCAACTTTGTAGACTGGGCTCGTAATCTTAAGTTGATCCTACAAGCTGGGAAGAAGGATTATGTCCTTAATGCTGCGCTAGGAGATGAACCACCCGTTACGGCTGACCAAGATGTTAAGAACGCTTGGTTAACACGTAAGGAGGACTACTGAGTAGTTTAATGTGCAGTCTTGTATGGCTTAGAGCCGGGACTTCAACGTCGCTTTGAGCGTCATGGAGCATATGAGATGTTCCAGGAGTTGAAGTTTATCTTTCAGAAGAACGCCCAGATCGAGAGGTATGAGACCTCCGATAAATTCTATGCTTGCAAGATGGAGGAGAATTCGTGTGTCAGTGAACATGAGCTCAAAATGTCTGGGTACTCAAACCGTCTAGCTGAGCTGGGGATTGAACTCCCGCAAGAGGCTATCACCGACAGAATTCTTCAATCACTGCCGCAAAGCTATAAGGGCTTTGTGTTGAACTACAACATGCAAGGGATGAACAAGTCACCCGGTGAGTTGTTTGCGATGCTGAAAGTCGCAGAGTCTGAACTCCGTAAAGAGCATCAAGTGTTGATGGTGAATAAGACCACTAGTTTCAAGAGAAACGGCAAAGGGAAGAAGGGTAATTCAAAGAAGAGCGGCAAGCCTGTTGCCAATCCGACGAAGAAACCCAAAGATGGACCTAAGCCTGAAATAGAGTGCTACTATTGCAAGGGTATGGGTCACTGGAAGCGCAACTGCCCCAAGTATGTGGCTGATAAGAAGGCGGCCAAAGAAAAATCAGGTATATTTGATATACATGTTATTGATGTGTACTTAACCGACTCTCGTAGTAGTGCCTGGGTATTCGATACCGGTTCTGTTGCTCATATTTGCAACTCGAAACAGGAACTGCGGAATAGGCGAAGGCTGGCAAAAGATGAAGTGACGATGCGCGTAGGAAATGGTTCCAAGGTTGATGCAATCGCCGTCGGCACAGTTTCACTTCAGTTACCATCAGGATTAGTTATGAACTTGAATAATTGTTATTTAGTGCCTGCGTTGAGCATGAACATTATATCTGGATCTTGTTTATTGTGAGACGGTTACTCTTTTAAGTCAGAGAACAATGGTTGTTCTATTTCTATGAGTAACATCTTTTATGGTCATGCACCCAATGTGAGAGGATTGTTCATATTGAATCTTGATAGTGATAATACACATATACATAACATTGAGACCAAAAGAGTTAGAGTTAACAATGATAGCGCCATGTTTTTGTGGCACTGCCGCTTAGGTCATATTGGTGTAAAGCGCATGAAGAAACTCCATACCTATGGACTTTTGGAGTCACTTGACTTCGATTCACTTGACATGTGCGAACCATGCCTCATGGGCAAGATGACTAAAACTCCGTTCTCCAGAACAGTGGAGCGTGCCAGTGACTTGTTGGAAATCATACATACCGATGTGTGCGGTCCGATGAGCGTGGAAGCACGCGGCGGATATCGTTATTTTCTCACCTTCACTGACGATTTGAGGAGATATGGTTATGTCTACTTAATGAAGCACAAGTCTGAAACATTTGAAAAGTTCAAGAAATTTCAGAGTGAAGTTGAAAATCATCGTAACAAGAAGATCAAGTTCCTACGGTCCGATCGTGGGGGTGAATATCTGAGTTTCGAGTTTGGTGCTCACTTAAGACAATGTGGAATTGTTTCACAGTTGACACCGCCTGGAACACCATAGCGTAATGGTGTGTCTGAATGTCGTAATCGTACTTTATTAGAGATGGTGCGATCTATGATGTCTCTTACCGATTTGCCTGTATCGTTTTGGGGTTATGCATTAGACACAGCTGCATTCACTTTAAATAGGGCACCATCAAAATCCGTTGAGACGACACCATACGAACTTTGGTATGGCAAAAGGCCAAAGTTGTAGTTTCTTAAAGTTTGGGGATGTGCTGCTTATGTCAAAAAGCTTCAGCCTGAAAAGCTGGAACCCAAAGCGGAAAAGTGCATCTTCATAGGTTACCCAAAAGAGACAGTTGGGTACAACATCTATCTCAAATCCGAGGGCAAAGTGTTTGTTGCTAAAAATGGAGCTTTTCTCGAGAAGGAGTTTCTCTTGAGAGAATTGAGTGGGAGGAAGATAGAACTTGATGAGGTTGTCGAACCTCACATCCCTCTGGATGGTGGCGCAGGGCAAGGGGAAACCCCTGTCGTTGTGACGCCGGTTGAGGAGGAAGTTAATGATGATGATCATGAAACTCCGGTTCAAGTTCCTATCGAACCACGCAGGTCGATGAGACCACGTGCTGCTCCAGAGTGGTACGGTAAACCCGTTTTGTCAATCATGTTGTTAGACAACAATGAACGTGCAAATTATGAAGAAGCAATGGTGGGCCCAGATTCCAACAAATGGCTGGAGGCCATGAAGTCCGAGATAGGATCCATGTATGAAAAAAAAGTGTGCACTTTGGAAGTACTACCTGAGGGCCGCAAGGCTATTGAGATCAAATGGATCTTTAAGAAGAAGACGGACGCTGACGGCAATGTGACCGTTTATAAAGCTCGACCTGTGGCAAAGGGTTTTTCACAAGTTCAAGGAGTTGACTACGATGAGACATTCTCACCCGTAGCGATGCTTAAGTCCGTCAGAATCATGTTAGCAATAGCTGCATTTTTCGATTATGAAATATGGCAGATGGATGTCAAAACGGCGTTCCTTAATGGTTTCCTTAAGGAAGAGTTGTATATGATGCAACCCGCCCGAAGGTTTTTTCGATCCTAAAAATGCTAACAAGGTTTGCAAGTTCCAGCGATCCATTTATGGACTGGTGCAAGCATCTCGGAGTTGGAATAAACGCTTTGATGAGGTGATCAAAGCATTTGGGTTTATACAAGTGGTTGGAGAATCTTGTATTTACAAGAAAGTGAGTGGGAGCTCTGTGGCATTTCTAATATTATATGTGGATGACATATTGCTGATTGGAAACAACGTAGAGTTTTTGGAGAGCATAAAGGATTACTTGAATAAAAGTTTCTCTATGAAGGACCTAGGAGAAGCTGCTTACATTCTAGGCATTAAGATCTACACGGATAGATCGAAATGCCTCATAGGACTTTCACAAAGCACATACCTTCATAAAGTTTTGAAGAGGTTCAAAATGGAACAGTCCAAGAAGGGGTTCTTGCCAGTTTTACAAGGTACGAGATTGAGTAAGACTCAGTGCCGAGCAACTGATAAAGATAGAGAGCATATGAGCACCGTCCCCTATGCTTTAGCCATAGGATCTATCATGTATGCAATGCTATGCACTAGACCGGACGTTAGCCTGGCCATAAGTATGGTAGGCAGGTTCCAGAGTAATCCAGGAGTGGATCACTGGACGGCGGTCAAGAATATCCTGAAGTACGTGAAAAGGACTAAAGAGATGTTTCTCGTGTATGGAGGTGACGAAGAGCTCACCGTAAAGGGTTACGTCGATGCAAGCTTTGACACAGATCCGGACGACTCTAAGTCGCAGACCGGATACGTATTTATTCTTAATGGGGGTGCGGTAAGCTATTGCAGTTCCAAGCAAAGCGTCGTAGCTGATTCTACATGTGAAGCGGAGTACATGGCTGCCTCGGAGGCGGCTAAGGAGGGTGTCTAGATGAAGCAGTTCATGATGGATCTTGGAGTGGTGCCAAGCGCACTGAATCCAATAACCTTGTTCTGTGACAACACGGGTGCCATTGCCTTAGCAAAGGAACCACGGTTTCACAAGAAGACCAGACACATCAAACGACGCTTCAACCTCATCCACGACTACGTCGAAGGGGAGGACGTAAATATATGCAAAGTGCACACGGATCTGAATGTAGCACACCCGCTGACTAAACCTCTTCCACGGGCAAAGCATGATCAACACCAGAACTGTATGGGTGTTAGATTTATTACAATGTAATTCGCATGGTGATGTGAGGGCTAGATTATTGACTCTAGTGCAAGTGGGAGACTGTTGGAATTATGCCCTAGAGGCAATAATAAATATAGTTATTATTATAATTCTTGTGTCAAGATAATCGTTTATTATCCATGCTATAATTGTATTGAATGAAGACTTATATACATGTGTGGATACATAGACAAAACATTGTCCCTAGCAAGCCTCTAGTTGGCTAGCCAGTTGATCAAAGATAGTAAGGGTCTTCTGACTATGTACAAGGTGTTGTTGCTTGATAACTGGATCACGTCATTAGGAGAATCACGTGATGGACTAGACCCAAACTAATAGACATAGCATATTGATCGTGTCATTTTGTTGCTACTGTTTTCTGCATGTCAAGTATTTGTTCCTATGACCATGAGATCATATAACTCACAAACACCGGAGGAATGCTTTGTGTGTATCAAACGTTGCAACGTAACTGGGTGACTATAAAGATGCTCTACAGGTATCTCCAAAGGTGTTCGTTGAGTTAGTATGGATCGAGACTTGGATTTGTCACTCCGTGTGACGGAGAGGTATCTTGGGGCCCACTCGGTAATACAACATGACACACAAGCCTTGCAAGCAATGTAACTTAGTGTAAGTTGCGGGATCTTGTATTGCGGAACGAGTAAAGAGACTTGCCGGTAAACGAGATTGAAATAGGTATGCGGATACTGACGATCGAATCTCGGGCAAGTAACATACCGAAGGACAAAGGGAATGACATACGGGATTATATGAATCCTTGGCACTGAGGTTCAAACGATAAGATCTTCGTAGAATATGTGGGATCCAATATGGGCATCTAGGTCCCGCTATTGGATATAGATCGAGGAGTCACTCGGGTCATGTCTACATAGTTCTCGAACCCGCAGGGTCTGCACACTTAAGGTTCGGCGTTTTTTTATGCGTATTTGAGTTATATGGTTGGTTACCGAATGTTGTTCGGTGTCCCGGATGAGATCACGGACGTCGCGAGTTACCGGGAATGTACCGGGAATGATGAATGGGTTTCGGATGTTCACCGGGGGGGGGGGGGGCAGCCCACCCCGGGGAAGCCCACAGGCCTTGGGGGTGGCGCACCAGCCCTTGGTGGGCTGGTGGGATAGCCCAAGAGGGCCCTCTGCGCCATAGATAGAAAATCAAAGAGAAAAGAAAAAAAAAGAGGTGGGAAGGAAGAGAAGGACTCCAGCTTCCAATCCTAGTTGGACTAGGATTGGAGGAGGACTCCTCCTCCCCTTGGTGCGCATCCCTTGGGGCTCCTTGAGCCTCAAGGCAAGCCTCCCCTCCCTCCTCCTATATATATGGAGCTATTAGGGCTGATTTGAGACAACTTTTTCAAGGCAGCCCGACCACATATCTCCACGGTTTTACCTCTAGATCACGTTTCTGCGGGGCTCGGGCGGAGCCCTGCCGAGATTAGATCACCACGAACCTCCGGAGTGCCGTCACGCTGCCGGAGAACTCATCTACCTCTCTGTCTCTCTTGCTGGATCAAGAAGGCCGAGATCATCGTCGAGCTGTACGTGTGCTGAACGCGGAGGTGCCGTCTGTTCGGCACTAGATCGTGGGACGGATCGCGGGACGGTTCGTGGGACGGTTCGCGGGGCGGATCGAGGGACGTGAGGACGTTCCACAACATCAACTGCGTTCACTAACGCTTCTGCTGTGCGACCTACAAGGGTACGCACATCGGAAATCCCCTCTCATAGATGGACATCACCATGATAGGTCTTCGTGCGCGTAGGAATTTTTTTGTTTCCCATGCGACGTTCCCCAACAATGACGGCATCGATTTCCCCTCTCCGGAGCCCAAATCAAACTCCAGATCTGCCCTCCTCAGGAAGAACAGGAGGTGGTGGCGGCTCCGTATCGTAAAACGTGATGAACTCTGCTCCTTGATTTTTTCCTCTCTGAATAGGAATATATGTTGGAAATATGCCCTAGAGGCAATCATAAATTGGTTATTATTATATTTCCTTGTTCATGATAATCATTTATTATCCATGCTATAATTGTATTGATTGGAAACTCAAATACATGTGTGGATACATAGACAAAACACTGTCCCTAGTAAGCCTCTAGTTGACTAGCTCATTGATCAAAGATGGTTAAGGTTTCCTAGCCATAGACAAGTGTTGTCACTTTGTAATGGGATCAGGTCATTAGGAGAATGATGTGATGGACAAGACCCAAACTATAAACGTACCATATGATCGTGTCAGTTTATTGCTACTGTTTTATGCATGTCAATGTATCTGTTCCTATGACCATGAGATCATGCAACTCCTGGACACCGGAGGAATACCTTGTGTGTATCAAACATCGCAACGTAACTGAGTGATTATAAAGGTGCTCTACAGGTATCTCCGGAGGTGTCTGTTGGGTTGGCGTGAATCGAGACTGGGATTTGTCACTCCGTATGACGGAGAGGTATCTCGGGGCCCACTTGATAATACAACATCACAATAAGCCTCGCAAGCAATATGACTAAGGAGTTAGCCACAAGATCTGTATTACGGAACGAGTAAAGAGACTTGCCAATAACGAGATTGAACTAGGTATAGAGATACCGACGATTGAATCCCGGGCAAGTAACATACTGAAGGACAAAGGGAACAACATACGAGATTAACTAAATCCTTGACATAGAGGTTCAACCGATAAAGATCTTCGTAGAATATGTAGGAGCCAATATGGGCATCCAGGTCCTGCTATTGTTTATTGACCGTAGAGGTGTCTCGGTCATGTCTGCATAGTTCTTGAATCCGCAGGGTTTGCACACTTAAGGTTTAGTGACGTTTCAGTATAGGTGAGTTATAGGTGTTGGTAACTGAAAGTTGTTCGGAGTCCCGGATGAGATCCCGGATGTCATGAGGAGCTCCAGAATGGTCCATAGGTAAAGATTGATATATATGAAGTCCTGTTTTGGTCACCGGAAAAGTTTCGGGCTCATCGGTAGTGTACCGGGAGTGTTGGGAGGGTACCGGGGACCATCGGGAGGAGTGTCATGCCCCGAGGGGACTTATGGGTTGTGGGAGGTAACAAACCAGCCCCTAGTGGGCTGACATAAGCTCCCACTAAGGCCCATGAGGTTTGAGAGGCAAAAAACCCAAAGGTGGAAAATGTGGAAAGGGTTTCCAAGTGGAAAGGAGGAATCCTACTCCTAGTAGGATTGGAGTAGGACTCCTCCACCTCCAATTTCGACAAAACCTTGACGCCACGTTTGGTTAATGGGGATTGGGGAGGTTTTGAGAGGAAAATCCCCGGGAGGGCCAGAAACCCCACAGATCCTCCGGCGCCCATTTGGTAGGAGGGGTTTGCTTAGCCCAATCCCCTCCGTTCCCCTTCAATCCCTTCCTATCCATGTGTTTCAAAACCCTCCTGGGGGGACTAGTGGAAGCGAAACCCCAGGGATTTGAGAGGATTGGGTGGAACAAAGGGATTCACCCAATGCCCTAAAATCCCTCCCTCTCAAAACCTCCCCAATCCCCCTTAACCAAACGAGGCCTGTGGGTTTGAGGCTTCCTCCTCCCCTCCCTCCCTCCTATATATACTAGAGGTATTGAGGGTTTTTGAGACAAGGAAAAACAGCCACGTGCTGCTCTCTCTCTCTAGATCTGTTTCTCCTCTAGTCTAGTTTCAGCGGTGCTTAGGCGCAGCCCGGCTGGAATAGCTCCACCACCACCACCACCATGCCGCCGTGCTGGATAACTCATCTGCCTCTTTGCCCCTCTTGCTGGATCAAGAAGGCGGAGATCATCATCGAGCTGTACGTGTGCTGGCCGCGGAGGTGCTGTCCGTTCGACACTAGATCGGGATGGATCGTGATGGGATCGCGGGACGGATCATGATGAGATCGTTGGACGGGCTGCTATTTGGATCGTGAAGATGTTCCACTACATCAACCACGTTATATACGCTTCCGCTTAGCGATCTACAAGGGTATGTAGATGCACTCTCCCCTCTCGTAGATGATGATCACCAAGGATAGGTATTGCGTGTGCGTAGGAATTTTTTTGTTTCCCATGCGACGTTCCCCAACAATATATAGAAGTGGAAATGAGGCCGGAGGAGCCATAGGGGCCCCACAAGACATGGGGGCGTGCCCTAGGGGGGGCGCCCTGCATGATTGTGGCCACGTGGTGGCCCCTCTCTAGTTGATTCTTTGGTCAATATTTTTTATCAATTCCAAAAATATTCTCCGTAAATTTTCAGGTCAATCCAAGAACTTTTATTTCTACACGAAAATAACACCAAGGCAATTCTGGTGAAAACAGCGTCAGTCCGGGTTAGTTCCATCCAAATCATGCAAATTATAGTCCAAAACAAGGGGAAAAGAGTTTGGAAAAGTAGATATGTTGGAGACGTATCAACTCCCCAAGCTTAAACCTTTGCTTGTCCTCAAACAATTCAGTTGATAAAGTGAAAGTGATAAAGAAAAACTTTTACAAACTCTGTTTGATCTTGCTATTGTAAATATGTCTAATTGATGTTCATATTTTCATCAAAGATTATAGACTAACCACATTCACAATAATATTTAGGTCTCATATTTACTTATATCAATGGCATAATCAACTAGCGAGCGATGATAATAAGCCTCATATGACAACAATTTTATGAAAACAATCATAATACAATATGATATACTAGTATCTCGCTAGCACTTTCTGAGACCGCAAAACATAAATGTAGAGCACCTCTGAAGAACAAGGACTGACTAGACATTGTAATTCATGGTAAAAGATATCCAGTCATACTCATTCTCAGTATCAATTGATAACAAAGCATACAAATGACGGATGTGCTCTCTAACTGGTGCCTTTTTATAAGAAGAGGATGACTCAACGGTAAAGTAAAATAGAAAGGCCCTTGGGAAGAGGGAAGCATTGATTTACAAAGGTGCCAGAGCTCGAGATTTTAAAACAGGGATGAATCAAAAAAATTGGCGGCATGCTTTCGTTGTAAACATAACAACTAAGAGATCTCAATATCTTCCATGCTAGATACATTATAGGCAGTTCCCAAACAGAATAGTAAAGTTTTTACCCCCCTCCACCAATCGATCACACTCCACGGTAGGCCGAATCCATGGGTACCGTCCATACAAACAACAATCCTGGGGGAGTTTTGGTTTATTATACTTTGATTTGACTTTTGAGCATGGAACTGGGCATCCCGAATACCAGCCACTTTCTCGTGAATGATAGTGAATCAACACATAACGTGAGAATAACCCACCTAGCATGGAAGATACTGGCATCCCCTTGTCACTACATGAGCGATTCGGGCATACAAAACACAATATTTATTTGAAGTTTTAGAGTATGGCACATGCAAATTTACTTGGGACGACAGGTAAATACAACATACAGGTAGGTATGGTGGACTCATATGAAACAACTTTGGGTTTATGGAAATGGATGCACAAGCAGTAGTCCCGCTTAGTACAAGTGGATGCTAGCAAGAGACTGGGAAGCGACCAACTAGAGAGAGACAACAGACATAAACATGCCTTGAGATTAACCAACATTGAATTCAAGCATGAGTAGGATATAAATCACCATGAACATAAACATCGTGGAGGCTATGTTGGTTTTGTTTCAACTACATGCGTGAACACGTGCCAAGTCAAGCCACTTGAATCATTCGGAGGAGGATTCCATTCTATCATACTACATGTCTACATCACAACCATTTTAATATGCATGTTGGCACTCAAGACAAACCATTATTCACTCCTAGCTAATTAAGCATGACATAAGTAACTATAATCTCTAATTATCATTGCAAACATGTTCAATCCATAACGAGTTGGATCCAGAACGATAAGCTAATCATATTTACAAAAAACAAAATAGGTCGAGTTCATACCAACTTTTCTCCATCTCCGTCATTTCGTCATATATCGTCATTATTGACTTTCACTTGCACGACCAAATGGTGTGAATAATAGTAATAAGAGTGCACTGCATTGGACTATTCTGAATCTGCAAGCAATAACTCAAAGGAGAAGACAAGGTAATATGGGCTCTCTGATAGATAAACGATAATGCATATGAGAGCCACTGAACATGTCATCATGGTCTTCTCCTTATGACCCAAAGAAGAAAGAAAAACTATTTACATGGGAAAACCTCCAAAAGCAAAAGAAGAACGAAAAATATTTTTGGGTTTGTTTTAACACTACAACTAAACAAACTAGAAGGTAAAGCTAGAACTAATTTTGTTGGATTTTCTCAAGGTTAATGAAACACACAAGAAAAAAACAAAAGGAAGAAATAAACTACCATGGATGGTACAATGATAATGTATGAACACCGACAACTGGAATGAGTGTGTGAACATGAATGTAATGTCGGTGAGAAATACGTACTCCCCCAAGCTTAGGATTTTGTCCTAAGTTGGTCTAGGGCCATGGCTGGAAATAACCCTCTCCTGGATACTCCAGAGGATATTGATGGTTCCACTGGTTTGCGAGCTGCTACGGCTCCATGTGAAAAACTGGAGCCTGATACAGATCGAGGGCTGGTGCAGGCTCAGGTGCTCGGGGTTGCGAGAGGCCCCAATAGTTGTAAATGTCCTCAGGCATAATAGTGTACCTGCCTGAATGGATATTGAACAAACAAGAAGGAGGCAAAGCAATAATCTCAAAAGTACACTGACTAAATACTAAGTTATAAAGCAGCCTCTTATCATTATTTTTCTTAATAAAATCATGTGCTACCATCCTATTACAATCTAAATATCTTATAGGAAGTAGCATTTCCTCTTCCTCGTCATGCCTAATAGGTATCTGAAAGTGTTTAGCTAAACGAGATGCATAGATACCTCCGAATATAGGGCCCTTCGAACGGTTTAAGTTCAACCGTTGGGCCACTATAGAGCCCGTACTAAAAGTTCTATCACCAAGTAAACCGTGGCGCACAATAGTGAGGTCGGGTGCACCGAGACATCCACTCTCGCCACGACCAACTAAACATCTCCCTGCAAATAGTAATGAATAACAACGTAGAATAGGAAAAGGTAAGCTGGCCGCTCTTGCTTTTGACACCTCTCTCTCTTCCCCTACAGTGATTGCAGAAATAAAATCCTCCATGTCTCTAGGACGTGGTTCACTGATGCTGCCCTCAAAAGGTATTTTGCAAACATTGCAAAAATCGTAAAGTGACATTTCCTTAGGCACATCATATAAATGACATTGTACCATGGGACACTACAAAAAATCTGTTAATCCATGACGGATTTCTCATGACGTTCATGAAAACCGTCACATAAACCGTCGCAAATTGACATGGTGAGGCTGGGCCCGAAATGGTATCCCTATCATGACGGACATCGAGGTACCGCCATAAAAACCGTCACATATCTAGGAGCTGGTCCGTCATGGATGACTCGTGCTGATGTGGATGGAGCAGGGAGTGATCCTATCTGAGAAAAACTATGCATTCCCATTGGTCGAGTCAACCTACCCACGGATCGAGCTCCCAAACCGTTTGATTTTCCAAGATCCAACGGGCATCGCACAATCCCTATCCATCTGTTTTCCCCGTCTATCCTGACACCGCTGGCTTCTCTTTTGCCGAGGAGCCGACATGTCGTTCCTCCTATCTCCAGTGCGTTCCTCCTCCTATAGCTCACCGCCGGCCCTCCCCCTCTCCTCCTCTCACGGTATGAACCCAAAACCAAGCACTTCTCCCATTGCAATAATCATAGATCAAGTTGGCCAAATAAAACCCACAACTCGAAGAGAATTACAAGGATATGAAATCATGCATAAGAGAGATCAGAAGAAACTCAAATAATATTCATAGATAATCTGATCATAAATCCATAATTCATCGGATCTGGACAAACACACCGCAAAAGAAGATTACATCAGATAGATCTCCATGAAGATAATGGAGAACTTTGTATTGAAGATCCAAGAGAGAGAAGAAGCCATCTCACTACTAGCTATGGACCCGAAGGTCTGTGGTGAACAACTCACGCATCATCGGAGAGGCAATGGTGTTGATGAAGAAGCCCTCCGTGTCCGAACCCCCCTCCGACACGGCACCGGAATGGTCCCCAGATGGGATCTTGCGGAGACAAAAGCTTGCGGCGGCGGAAAAGTATTTTCATGGCTCCCCTCCGTGGTTTTAGAATTTTTGTTCCTTCTGGACTCCGTTTAATATTCTCCTCTGAAAAGGGTCAAAAACACGGAAAAACAGGAACTGGCACTTGGCACTGAGTTAATAGATTAGTCCCAAAAATGATATAAAATGCATGCAAAACATCCAAAGTTGACAAGATAATAGCATGGAACCATCAAAAATTATAGATACGTTGGAGACGTATCAAACATTCCCAAGCTTAACTCCTGCTCGTCCTCGAGTAGGGAAGTGATAAAGACTGAATTTTTGATGTGGAATGCTACCTAACATATTTGTCCTTTGCAACTTCTTTGATGTGACATGAATGTTCTAATCCGTAAGATTCAAACAGTAGTTTGCTATTGACATGAAAACAATAATACTTCAAGCAAACTAGCAAGGTAATCATGAACTTTTGAAATAACAAGGCCAAAGAAAGTTATCCGTGCAAAATCATATAGTCTGGCTATGCTCCATCATCCCCACACAACGAATTTAAATCATGCACAACCCCTGTATTGGCCAAGTAATTGTATTCGCACTCTTACTTTCTCAAACCTTTTTCAACTCTCACGCAATGTATGAGCGTGAGCCATGGATATAGCACTATAGGTGGAATAGAGTGTGGTGGAGGTTGTGTGGCAAAAAGGAGGAGATGGTCACATTGACTCGGCGTATCAAAGGGCTATGGAGATTCCCATCAATAGATATCAATGTGAATGAGTAGGGATTATGTGATAGCCTCGCTTATTAGGGATGACAGACTACTCATATCAATAAGGAATTCCTTCTTTTCTGGGAGCCCATTCAAACAGAACTCCCAGGTTAAGCGGAGAAAGTGCGTAGAAAAGACTATTATTGATATGTGGGGCCAGTCTAGCTCCCGCCAGGAGTAACGACCTCCGACGTGTGTGTCCGAGGCGTTACAAATTACCATGCAACAGATGCAGTTAGAGCTATAAGTGTGTGAAAGCTCAAAAGAAAACTAGTGGGTGTGCATCCAACTTGCTTGCTCACGAAGACCTAGGGCAATTTTGAGGAAGCCCATCATTGGAATATACAAGCCAAGTTATATAATGAAGATTCCCACTAGTATATGGAGGTGACAAAACGAGAGACTCTCTATCATGAAGAACATGGTGCTGTTTTGAAGCACAAGTGTGGAAAAAGACAGTAGCATTGTCCCTTCTCTCTTTTTCTCTCTTTTTTGTTTGGGCTCTTTGGCCTCTTTCCATTTTTTGTGGGCATCTTTAGCCTTTTTTTATTTCCTCACATGGGACAATGCTCTAATAATGATGATCATCACACTTTTAATTACTCACTGCTCAATGCTTAGAAGAATGATGACTCTTATAGGAAATGCCTCCGGCAGTGTACTGGGATGTGCAACAACCTAGCTTAGGGTATGACGTTGAAACATCTCGCTAGCTATCTTACGATCATGCAATGGCAATATGAAAGTGACGACACAAGTCATGAGACGGAACGGTGGGGGTTGCATGGCAATATATCTCAGAATGACTATGAAAATGCCATAGTAGCTAGGTATGGTGGCGGTTTTTAGGAAGGTATATGGTGGGTTTGTGCGTCGGCGAAAGTTGCGCGGCACTAGAGAGGCTAGCAATGGTGGAAGGTGAAAGTGCTTCTATACCATGGACTCACATTAGTCATGAAGAACTCATATACTTATTGCGAAAGTTTTTATTAGTAATCAAAACAAAGTGCTAAACGCATACTCCTAGGGGAAGGGTTGGTAGGTGTTAACCATCGTGCGATCCTGACCGCAACACAAAGGATGACAATCAATAAATCAATTATGCTCTGACTTCCTAACATAGCGGTTCACCATACGTGCATGTTACAGGAATCACTAACTTCAACACAAGTATTTCTAGATTCACAACACCATACTAACAAAACTCTAATATTACCATATCCATGTCTCAAAACTAATTGAGAGGAATCAAACTTCTCTTTAATAATCAGTGCACAAGAGTACAGAAGTTTTTATTATATCCTCTTTGGATGCCTATCATCTTTAGGACTACTTTCATAGCACAAGCCAATTACCAAGTTTCTCATAGAGAGCACTCTCAAAAAGATATACATGAAGGTAGAGAGTTCTTATTTCTCCAAAATATGACACTGCCGTGCTCTAAAAAGATCTAAGTGAAGCACTTAGAGCAAAGTTATCTAGCTCAAAAGATATAAGAGAAGCACATGCGAGCTAAATTTCCTAACTCAAAAGATATAAGCGAAGCTCAATGAGTATTCTAGAAAATTCATGATTAGTGCATGTCACTCTCAAAATGGTGTGCAGCAAGGATGATTGTGACACAACAAAAATAAAAGACTCCTATAATACACGACGCTCCAAGAAAAACACATATCGTGTGGTGAATAAAAATATAGCTGCAAGTAATGTTACCGATGGATTGAAGATGAAAGAGGGGATGCCTTCCCGTGGCATCCCCATGCTTAGGCTTTTTATTGTCCTCTAATTTGGCTTGGGATGCCTTGGGCATCCCCAAGCTTGAGATCTTTCCACTCTTTATCCCATTGTCCATGAGAACATCACACTTTTAATTACTCACAGCTCAATGCTTAGAACAATGATGACTCTTATAGGAAATGCCTCCGGCAGTGTACCGGGATGTGCAACGATCTAGCTTAGCGTATGATGTTGAAACATCTCGCTAGCTATCTTACGATCATGCAATGGCTATATGACAGTGACGACACAAGTCATGAGACGGAACTGTGGGAGTTGCATGGCAATATATCTCGGAATGACTATGAAAATGCCATAGTAGGTAGGTATGGTGGCGGTTTTGAGGAAGGTATATGGTGGGTTTGTGTGCCGGCGAAAGTAGCGCGGCACTAGAGAGGCTAGCATTGGTGGAAGGTGAAAGTGCATCTATACCATGGACTCACATTAGTCATGAAGAACTCATATACTTATTGCGAAAGTTTTTATTATTAATCGAAACAAAGTGCTAAACGCATAGTCCTAGGCGAAGGGTTGGTAGGTGTTAACCATCGCGCGATCCCGACCGCAACACAAAGGATGACAATCAATAAATCAATTATGCTCTGACTTCCTAACATAGCGGTTCACCATACGTGCATGTTACGGGAATCACTAACTTCAACACAAGTATTTCTAGATTCACAACACCCTACTAACATAACTCTAATATTACCATATCCATGTCTCAAAACTAATTGAGAGGAATCAAACTTCTCTTTAATAATTAGTGCACAAGAGTACGGAAGTTTTTATTATATCCTCTTTGGATGCCTATCATCTTCAGGACTACTTTCATAGCACAAGCCAATTACCAAGTTTCTCATAGAGAGCACTCTCAAAAGATATGAGTGAAGATCGAGAGTTCTTATTTCTCCAAAATATGACACCGCCGTGCTCTAAAAATATCTAAGTGAAGCAGTTAGAGAAAAGTTATCTACCTCAAAAGATATAAGCCAAGCACATGCGAGCTAAATTGCCTAACTCAAAAGATATAAGCGAAGCTCAATGAGTATTCTAGCAAATTCACGATGAGTGCATGTCTCTCTCAAAAGGGTGTGCAGCAAGGATGATTGTGACACAACAAAAAGAAAGGACTCCTATAATACACGACGCTCCAAGCAAAACAAATATCATGTGGTGAATAAAAATATAGCTCCAAGTAATGTTACCGATGGATTGAAGACGAAAGAGGGGATGCCTTCCCGGGGCATCCCCAAGCTTAGGCTTTTTGGTGTACTTGAATTTGGCTTGGGATGCCTTGGGAATTCCCAAGCTTGAGAGCTTTCCACTCTTTATCCCATTGTCCATGAGAACATCACCCAAAACTTGAAAACTTCACAACACAAAACTTAAACAGAAACTCGTGATATCATTAGCACAAGAAAACAAACTACCAACTCTTTAGGTGCTGTAGCAAACTTGATGTCTATTTATATTGGTGTTAGATTACTGTATTCTCACTTTTCCATGGCTAGTACCCCCCAATACTATCCATAGTTTCATCAAAATAAGCAATCAACACAACAAAAACAGAATCTGTCAAAAACAGACCAGTTTGTAGCAATTTGTATACTTCGTATGCTTCTGGTATCTCAAAAATTGTGAAAAATTATGACAATTTGGGCAATTGGCATATCAACCAGCAGCAAAAAGAATCAACTCAAAATCTGTTTCTGGATAGGAATGAAAAAAATTTGTGAGCGCAAAGTTTCTGTCTTTTTCACCACGATCAAACAACCATCACCAAAACTAGTCATAAAGGTCTTACTTGGCTCAAACACAAAAAGAAACACACAAAAAACACAATCATGACAGAATTATGATGGTGTGGACACAACAAAACAGGAAGCAAAAAAGCAAAGATAAATTTATTGGGTTGCCTCCCAACAAGCGCTATTGTTTAACGCCCTTAGCTAGGCATTGATAATTCAATGATGCTCACACAAAAGACAAGAATTGAAGCACAACGAGAGCATCATAAAGCATGTGAAAATCACATCTAAGTCTAACATACTTCCTATTCATAGGCATTTTATAGGAAAACAGATTGTTAAGACAACCAATAGTTGCCATATGGAAGGAAGAAGAAAGAGACAATAGCAATCTCCACATAACGAGAGGTCATTTGGTAACATGAAAGTTTCTACCACATTATTTTCCTCTCTCATAGCAATTACATGTGGGATCATAATCAGATTCAACAAAATAGCTATCCCAAAGGATATTCATTTCATGATCCACATGTAGGCAAAGTTTATGCTCTTCAAAAATAGTGGGATTATCATCAACTAAAGTCATGACGTCTCCAAACCCACTTTAAATAATATTGCAAACATCATAATCATCATGAGGGTTAAACAAATTTTCAAGATCATGGAGAACTTTGTATTGAAGATCCATGAGATAGAAGAAGCCATCTAGCTACTAGCTATGGACCCGAAGGTGTGTGGTGAACTACTCACGCATCATCGAAGAGGCAATGGTGTTGATGAAGAAGCCCTCCGTGTTCGAATCCCCCCTCTGGCAGGGCACCAGAACGGTCCCCAGATGGGATCTTGCGGAGACAGAAGCTTGCGGCGGCGGAAAAGTATTTTTGTGGCTCCCATCCGTGGTTTCAGAATTTTCGGGGATTTATAGGCGGAAGAAGTAGGGCAAAGGAGCCACGGGGGGCCCACAAGCCTGCTAGGCGCGGCCCCCTAGGCCGCGGCTAGGGGGCTTGTGGCCTCCCCTGGTGCCCTTTGCCTTGGTTCTCAAGCTCCCTGCGTATCTTTTGTTCCGGAAAAAAATCTTTTCAGAGGTTTTATTCCGTTTGGACTCCGTTTAATATTCTCCTCTGAAAAGGGTCAAAAACACGGAAAAAACAGGAACTGGCACTTGGAACTGAGTTAATAGATTAGTCCCAAAAAAGATATAAAATGCATACAAAACATCCAAAGTTGACAAGATAATATAGCATGGAACCATCAAAAAATATAGATATGTTGGAGATGTATTAGTCCACAACCGACCCTGCCCCTGGCTTGCTGCTGCTTGCTTGCTACTGTTCGATGCTTCCTTGCTGCTAACATACATTGCCCGATTTTGGTTCAGACCATTGGAAGCTAGGGTTCATCACTGCACATTGGGGAATTTCGTGTGCAGGACCACTTCTTCATTCAACATGAAAAAATGATATTATATGTTGCTCATCAAAGTGCACGAATAACCTTGCATAGTTATTTTGAGATGGCCATAATCATCTTGAGTTTGTGTGCTCACATAATTCTGCTCCCAAATAGAAAAATATTTATATGATTCCTGTTAGCTCAAAGTATGTTAGTTTTTTGCCTCAAAATTTCATTGCCTCTAATGGCCAGGTTGAGCCGAGCCCAACCTATCATACATGCCTCGTTCTTAGCAGCTGCAGACGTTCCCTAAGAAAATAGGAAAGCGTTGCCGAGAAATCGATCGAGGACTGGGGTCGCTAAGGGAAACGAGACGAGCGGTTGATTGAGATGGAGGTTGTGGTGTGGAATATGCAGCGGTGGGTGAGGAATGCACATGAGGAGATGGAGCGATGGGATGATCTCAACTCCCGCCTCCTGTCCCAGTTCTCCAATGCTGGTGCCATCATCACTCGCCTTCTGGTACCTTCCATTCTCCTCAGATCCTTCCTTGCGCTTATCTGCATCCAACTTGTACGCAACAGCTTGAGTGATGCACTGCACGTGATCAATTCCACAGCTGTAATGGGGATTGAGAAATTTAATAAATGTGCATGGTTCACTGTAAGGTGGTTACAGTATCGAATTTTATTGGCTTCAGTTAAAGAGCAGGCCAAAATTTAGGAATAGGGATAACTGGTACCGCTGCTAATATGCAAGCTACACAGAAGGTGCTCATTTAATGTTAGTTGCTCCTTTTTGGGATTATATGTGTGATATCTTCTGATGCAAGGATTTACTACTAGAAGCGAGGAGCATGTTGACCTTTTCCTCTTTATTTTCTCTATTTGGTTGCACCATGAGTTCACGCGTTACTTTTTTGTGACCAGCTAAGGCAGTGAGATTGCAGGACCAACTTAGTAAAATCATATTAGGGTGTTTGGTATGTTCATATATGGAAGCTGCTTATTGTGACAATTGGAATCGATTCTTGCCTATTTCTACTGTTGGTATAATGATAAATAGAAGCTTTACTTCTACTTAGGGGTTCTACATGATGATTTAATTGACCTCTATGCTTTCCACACAGCCTGGACCAAGGGATGCGCCGATGCACTGCTTCATCAGGAGGAACAAAAGCACCTCAACCTTTTATCTTTATCTCAACTTAACACAGGGTAAGTCACCATCCTTAAATTTTGGCTCCTTCGTGTTCATAACTCAATGTTATTTTGAAATTGGCACCGCATCATGGGCTACTATAGGGTTTCCACATCCTTTTTTAATAACTAGCGCCAAATTGCCTAGTAATAAGCAACTAAAAGGGCCCGTATCTGTCTTTTTCAACGTCCATGTTCTACCTATGATACGTGACGATGCAATCTTATAATCTTATAAAAAAATGTTTAGAATATCAAAAATAATGTAGGTGCTGCCAAATAAGAAGTGCACACACGGGTAACAACGTTGCGTACTCTCCTGCTGCTTATGACTTTTCCTCGTGCTCCTCCTCAAGATCAGGTGAGGCTTTGCTTCTCTCCATCCCTCTGTTCCACAATGTTTTTTGTTCTGCATTCATGCGCTGGTTGCAAACAAAATATGTAATGCATTTCTGTGATAGAGATTTGTGAAGAACTACATGTCATTGAAAGATCTGTGATATTTTCCTCTATCTCTTTTCCTCCTAGTGAAAGTTCTGCATTTTTTGCATATTTTGGACATATACAGTACAGCAAAACCACATAAATCTGTTATGCACTAGTTATTTTGTTGCTTAGATAAGTCAAAGCATGCATACTGCAATGTTGACTTCTTTGTTTCATATGATTTTATATTGCGGTATATGTTCTGTTAAAAAATGTCCTTGAGAGATCTGTCATTCATTAATATGATTGATGTTTGTGATATAGAAGCTTTTCTACACGTCCTTGAATATAAATGGAATATTTCATTGCTTCTTAAGTATTTTTCAAGTTTCATAGTCCACTAGATCACAAATTCTATTTTTCATTTAATAATAAGTACGTAGATTAATGTTCTCTGAGGAAGGGTGGGAAATTTCTCTAGGAAAATGTATCATATTCTTTGTTGATATTTTCCATGCCATTTGCAGTTATTACCCTATATTTGTCAGCGCTTTGAGATGTACCAGCAACATAAACATTGAGTTTCATGTCGCTGCTCGTCAAATGTTCATTTGTGTTTCCTTACTTTGTTACTTATAGGTTGACTTGGTTTGACCTTCGTGTGACACACTTTTAATGGATTAATTTTAAGGAACCTTTTGTTTACTCTTGTTAAATTGTAGATGCCATGTTATTCTCATTTGTAGGAACAATAAGATTTCAAGAATTTTGGACATGTAATTCATTTTTTACCTTTGTTGTAATTCTCTTGTCTCTACTATTTATGAACCTGCATAAATCTAATGTTCTTTTAAATATGCTAGGTATGATTGGGTAGCAGGCTACTCGGTGCTACACATCATAATACACGACAACATGATAGTTGCCATCAGCAGAGTCGTCGACAAGATCCTGAATAAACCCTTGAAAGTTTATTTTTTTTGTTATGTAAGCTAGATTGTACTCCTTCTTAACCTTGTTGTGTGATATATTTAATGAATCTATGTTGTAAATTATCACTACATGATGTACATATTGATATGTTGTATATACATACAGATTCTTTTTTAGCAAAATATATACTTACATATTGCTGCATATTGTGTGAACGGGTTAGAGATACTTTCTCTTTGGGCCAAAATTGGCTGAAGAATGCATTGTGTCAAAATTGGGCTGAAAGAAATGGATTGGACCAAATTTGAATTGTGTCTAAATCCACGACGAATTCTATGACGAAAAGTAATATCCACGTAGGCAGCCACATCATCCCAACTGGAAATCGAAAATCCAACGTGCCATAAGGCTATGACGGATTGTTCCGTCACAATGGTTTGGGCCTGGGCGGGCTTGGGGCAGATCCATGACGGCCAAGATCCGTCATGGAAGGTACGATGTCAAATTATGACGCGATATACATGACGAATTTCAAATCCGTCAAGCATGGACACCCATGACAGTTTTGCACTCATCTGTGACGGATGAGTTCCGTCACATATTAACAAAATTCTTGTAGTGAGGATTCTTCCTAGGATGAAAGTGAAATTTTTGCACGAAAGTATTAGTAAGTAGGAGGTACTGGTCACACTTATCGTTGAGGAAGTCGGTGATGCCTGCATTTTCTACTAGATAGTAGAAATACTCATAAATTCCGACCACCCTCAAAATGCCTCACTTGGCCTTTCACATGGTCGAACTTCCATGGTGCGAGGAATATGTATCTAGGCTTCTCATTTTCATTTTCTTTAAAGCTCCGAGTTGGAGAGTCTGTCGACAATCTCCTCATCTTTTCTTTCTCGATGAACAATCCCCTAAAATAGTTTTGCAAATGGAGCTTTGAGCAAGGATATCGAAAATGGCAGCAAGAAGAGCTAGAACACGGGTTTGAGCAATGGTGGGATTTTTTCTGGAGGAAGACAAAGTGGATGGGTACTAGAACAAGTGAAGGGGACCCACGTGGGACCCACAAGCCATGGGGCACGCCCTGCAGGCTTGTGGCCCACCGGTGCACTCCCCTGATGTGTTCTCAGGGCCAAAAATTCTTAAATATTTGAGAAATAATCATACTAAATTTTCAGGGCGTTCTAAGAACTTTTATTTTCAGGTCATTTTTCTACTGCATGGATAAAATGGAAAACAAACAAATAATAGCATTTTTACTAAATTGAAACTAAGGAATAGAAAATAAAAGTTTGGTACAAAAGGTTGTGTTTCCTAAATTCATCCATCTCATGCCCGTAAAAAAGAATCCATCAATAAGGTTGATCAAGTATTATTGACAAACTTTTTTGAATGACATGGAACCAGAGAACTTTTGAATAACACTAGGTTACCTCAATGGGGATATGCATGTCCCCAACAATAAGTATATCGTATTTCTTTTTGACAGTAGGGAGAGGGAATTCAAAGTCTCCAATAGTAAACGTTGGAATTTTTTCAATGGAGTTAATACTATGAACTTGAGGTTGTTTCTTCGGAAAGTGTAACGTATGCTCATTACCATTAACATGAAAAGTGACATTGCCTTTGTTGCAGTCAATAACAACCCCTGCAGTATTCAGAAAGGGTCTACCAAGGATGATCGACAAACTGTCGCCCTCGGGAATATCAAGAATAACAAAGTGCGTTAGGATAGTAACGTTTGCAACCACAACAGGCACATCCTCACAAATACTGTTAGGTAAAGCAGTTGATTTATCAGCCATTTGCAGAGATATTTCAGTAGGTGTCAACTTATTCAAATCAAATCTACGATATACAGAGAACAACATAGCACTGACACCAGCTTCGAGGTCACATAAAGCAGTTTTAACATAATTTCCTTTAATAGAGCATGGTATAGTAGGTACTCCGGGGTCTCCTAGTTTCTTTGGTATTCCACCCTTAAAATTATAATTAGCAAGCATGGTGGAAATCTCACCTTCTGGTATCTTTGTTTTATTTGTAACAATATCTTTCATATACTTAGCATAAGGAGACATTTTCAAAATATCAGTTAAGCGCATACGTAAAAAGACAGTTCTCAACATTTCAACAAAGCGCTCAAAATCCCCATCATCCTTCTTCTTGGATGATTTAGGAGGAAAGGGCATGGGTTTCTGAAACCATGGTTCTCTTTCTCTACCATGCTTCCTAGAAATAAAATCTCTTTTATAATATCTCTTATTCCTAGGTTGTGGGTTATAAAGATCAACAACAGGTTCAATCTCCACATCATTGTCACTACTAGGTTGAGCATCAACATGAACATCATTATTAATATTATCACTAGGTTCATGTTCATTACCAAATTGTGTCTCAGCATCAAAAATAGAGATATCTTTTGGGTTTTCATGTGACTCTACAACAAGTTCACTAGCAGCATGCAAAGTCCTATTGTCATTCTTTTTTCCTTTTATTATAAGGACTAGGTGCATTAATATTAACTCTTTGAGAATCTTGCCCAATTCTCTTAGGATGGCCCTCAGGATACAAAGGTTGTAGAGTCATTCTACCACCTCTAGTCACAACACTAAGAGAATGATCATTGTTCTTACTAATCATCTCATCAAGCAAATCTTTTTGTGCCTTAAGTACTTGTTCTACTTGAGTAGTTACCATGGAAGCATGTTTACTAATAAGCCTAAGGTCATTAACAGTTCTACTCATATAATCACCCAAGCGATCAAGCATGTAAGCATTATGTTTCAGTTGTCTACTAACATAAGCATTCAAAATTTCTTGTTTAACAACAAAGTTATCAAATTCATCCAAGCATTCGCTAGCAGACTTATTATAAGGAATATCACCTTCATCAAATCTACGAAGACAATTTACCTCAACTACCCATGTCAGGTTATCAAGACCATGTATTTCCTCAATAGGTGGTAGATTCTTAACCTCTTCAGCTTTAATACCTTTTTATTTCATATATTTATTTGCCTCTTGCATATCTTCATGACTAAGGAATAGAATACCTCTTTTCTTCGGAGTTGATTTTGGAGGTGGTTTGGGAATGGTCCAATCATTATCATTGCTCAATATATTATTCAATAGTAGTTCAGCTTGTTCAAACAGTTCGTTCCCTGAAAACACAACTAGCACAACTATCTAGGTGGTCCCTAGAAGCATTGGTTAGTCCATTATAAAAGATATCAAGTATTTCATTTTTCTTGAGAGGGTAATCGGGCAAAGCATTAAGTAACCGAATAAGCCTCCCCCAAGCTTGTGGGAGACTCTCTTCTTCAATCTGCACAAAGTGAAATATTTTCCGCAAGGCAACTTGTTTCTTATGGGCAGGAAAATATTTTTTAGAGAAGTAAAATATCATATCGTGGGGACTACACCACAACCAGGAGAAAGAGAATTAAACCATATTTTAGCATCACCCTTTAATGTAACGAAAAAAACTTAAGAATATAGTAATAACAAATTTTTCCCTCATGAGTAAATAGGGTGGCTATATCATTCAATTTAGTAAGGTGTGCCACTACAATTTCAGAGTCATAACCATGGAAAGGAATAGATTCTACCAAAGTAATTAAGTCAGGATCGACAAAGAATTCATAATCCTTATGAGTAACAAAGATAGGTGAAGTAGGAAACTTGGGATCATATTGCATTCTAGCATTCAAAGATTTTTCCTTCCGTTTGCATAGCAATTTCTTAAGATCATCTCTATCCTTACAAGCAAGAAAGTCCCTAGCTACTTCTCCTTCCATAACATAACCCTTAGGTACATTATGCAATCCATATCTAGGAGAGCTAGGTCTAGCAGGTGCATCATAGTGTTCAGTTTCAATAATCTCATCAGATTCAGAAATATCATCAGTTTCATCATTCACTCTAGATATTTGTTCATCAAGAAATTCACCAAGTGGCACAATAGTATCAAGAAAAGTATCATCATAAGCATCATGCATAACAGAAGTAGCATCATCAATTACTTGCAACATATTAGATTCAGTAGCAGGTGGTGGTGTCGCAAATTTACTCATAATAGAAGGTGAATAAAGTGCAGAGCTATATGGCAGTTCCTTACATGTCCTCGTAGTTGAGGGGTAGATCTTGGTTTTAGCGTCTTTCAGATTCTTCATAGTGATCAACAGATATAATTTCCAAGTGACTGAAAGAATAGAGCTATGCTCCCCGGCAATGGCGCCCGAAAAAGGTCTTGAAAACCCACAAGTATTGGGGATCGCAATAGTTTTCGAGGGTAGAGTATTCAACCCAAATTTATTGATTCGACTCAAGGGGAGCCAAAGAATATTCTCGAGTATTACCAGCTGAGTTGTCAATTCAACCACACCTAAAAGACTTAATATCTGTAGCAAAGTATTTAGTAGCAAAGTACTATGGAAGTAACGATAACGGTAGCAAACGTGATAGTAGCAGTTTTGTAGTGATTGTAACAATAGCAACGAAAAATTAACTTAGCAAAGATCAATATGTGGAAAGCTCGTAGGCAATGGATCACTGATGGATAATTATGTCAGATGGCATTCATCATGCAACAGTCATAACATAGGGTGATACAGAACTAGCTCGAATTCATCAATGTAATGTGGGCATGTATTCCATATATAGTCATACGTGCTATTGGAAAAGAACTTGCATGACATCTTTTATCCTACCCTCCCATGGCAGCGGGGTCCTAATGGAAACTAAGGGATATTAAGGCCTCTTTTTAATAGAGAACCGTACCAAAACTAATACATGAACTCCTCAAACTACGGTAATCACCGAAAAGATACCAATTATTGTCACCGTGGGGGATGCGGATCATAACACGTAGTAGGTGTCTACAACTTTCAAGATAGGATCAAGAACATATATTTGATGAAAGCATAATAGGTTCAGATCTGAAATCATGGCACTCGGGCCCTACTGACAAGCATTAAGCATAGCAAAGTCATAGTAACATCAATCTCAGAACATAGCACATACTAGGGATCAAACCCTAACAAAACTAACTCAGTTACATGGTAGATCTCATCCAACCCATCACCGTCTAGCAATCCTACGATGTAATTACTCACGAACAACACAGAGCATCATGATATTGGTGATGAAGGATGGTTGGTGATGACGACGGTGTCGTTTTCCCTTTCCGTTGCCCAAATCAGACTCCAGATGTGCCCTCCCTGAGGAAGAACACGTGGCGGCGGCGGCTCCGTATCGTAAAATGTGATGAACTATCCTCCTTGATTTTTTCCTCCCCGTATAGGAATATATAGAAGTGGAAACGAGGGCAGAGGAGCCACAGGGGCCCCACAAGATAGGGGGCGCGCCCTAAGGGGGGGCTGCAGGCTTTTGGCCAGGTGGTGGCCCCTCTCCAGTTGATTTTCTCACCAATATTTTTTATTAATTCCAAAAGTATTATCCGTAAACTTCCAGGTTAATCCAAGAACTTTTATTTCTGCACAAAAATTAACACCATGGCAATTCTGCTAAAAACAGCGTGAGTCCTCGTTAGTTCCATTTAAATCATGCAAATTGTAGTCCAGAACAACCCCCACCAGACTGGTGTCATGGACGAGGAAGGGGCTCGATTGGGGGCAGGCTGCCTAAGTAAAGGCACTGCAAAGGTGCGTCTCCATTCTAGTGACGAAGAAGATCGAGCCGACCAACATGGTCCAGGTCATGCTACACCACCGCCTCCTCCCGTGTCAACACCGGGCTGCCCCTATGTGGGACTATAGCCCGAATGACCCGGTAATTATGCAACGCTTCTACCTCATCACTCACGACAAGCTGTGGAAGGTGTTGTTCAAGCCGCAAAGGACTTGGCCAGCCAAGGACGAAGACATCGGCATCGACGCCATGCACCCTTCCAGACCGGTAAAATTTCATTACTTGTGTTCGGATTTTCCCCTTTGATAAGGTTCTTACTGTTAGAACTCAGTGGGAGAGAAAACCATCATGATGTAAAAGTAAGCTCCATTGATCTCTTTCATTCATGATTAGGCTTATATACAATCCGTGAGGACGCAACAGAGGGACGCGTTCATTCCCGAACAATAAATGCGGTTGTTGCAGAGGGGCGGTTAGGACAAGGGGAGATTTCCCTTTAATTAAGTATCTTAATTAAATCCTAACACTCCCCATAATCTACTCTTGTCCATGCCATATCATCATGTTGAAAAGAGGCTCCTCCAAAAATCCTGTGGGAAAATGTGAGGAGTATAATATGTTGCCAAAACTCCTTAAACCCAGTGGGAAAAATAAGGAGAAAATTATGCAACATATAATCATTATTGTCTTCTTTAACTCAATACGAGAAAACCCGTAGAATCAAGAGAACAATAAATATGTCATATATACTTTCCTAAAAACCCCGATAGGGAAAACTGAAAGTATGACATATGATCTCATGTTGATATTACCTCATTAAAAACCTTTATGAGAACCTGTATAGTAAACTCATGAAGGGAAAAAGAGTATAATATGATGCATTGAACAGGAACAATTCAGTAAGATACTCCCCCTAATTCTTGCAAATTTTGAAGCCGTCACATACCAATTCCAAGAACATATATCTGGAATGTAGAAGTTGGCACAGACTTCTTGAACAAATTAGTCATATGATTTGACTTGCAAGATATGCAATATGGCGATATTGCTTATTATGTAACCTGTTTGCATCCGGGAAACACAAGAAACATTATCATTGATATAATGGTTGGTGGATGTAGCCATGAGGTCTATTTGGAAGACTCTTCATGAGAGGGCTACCACACCTAGTAGGAACACTAAGCTTGTCTACGCCGACATAGTGGGGATCTGATCGATGTATCCAATGATATCGGTGTTCACATTTCTGTGAAACTGAAAAACCAGGACAAGATGTTTGATGGCTTGGAGATATTTAAAGGTACTCTTGAGTACCAACCAATTGTGTTTGGTGGATCCAATGGCAATATTGGAAGTCCCAATATCTCATTTCCATCATCTCTTGGTCTATATAGATGTTTCTCTACGTCTAGAGAATGAACTACCATCAGAGTTATGGATTGATAAGATTTGTCCACAATGAATTTCTACAATATATTTTGGATATAGACAACATAGTATACCATAATGCATGAATGAAGGTGCTCAATTTGTAATAATGAGCGGTATTTGGTTTACCAAAATCCTTCATTTTAAAGTCCGTCATTTAGATGATTATATCTATCATCATTGCAGACACACAAACATGGATAATCATCATTGTAGGAGTAATCCTTATGCACAAGGAACTCAATACGTCGGTTGTACCATATGTACCGACAACAATAAGTCGTTTGGTGACTTGCTGATTTTTACACAATGTATGTTGCATTTTGCATTTCAATTCAGAAGTGAGATTCCATCGGGAATCAATCATATATGTCTGAATCTAGTGATCCACATGGATATGTGATCACTACATCTATCCACTGCGTAGATAGATGATTTTGTACTGCGAGTGATATGAGTTATCGAAAAGAGATTCCACCTCTAGAGAATAGTTGGGTATCTGCGTGAACCCTTGTGCCACAATACTTAATGTTTGTTTCATCGCGTGGTTGTTCTCAATTCAGTTTCCAGAAGAGAACCGGTGTAGGTATTGCTTATTAGTACCTTCCCATTACTAAGCATGATCATTTTCTACCTAGATTATACCCTTTGCTGGAGTTCAGTCTGAGTGTTGTGCACACTTTGCAATGACCATGGTCTTTGGACCTGAATCATGTGAAAGGTTTTGGGATCTAGTTGAGAAATGTATGTTGACAATTGTAGACTTTCAGTTATATGATTCTCGAGAATAATATATATGAATATAGAGTTGATGGAAATATCGTTACCAATGGTGACCACTCGCGATTTCCCAATGCGATTAAGCCGGGTATTCCAATGTCCCGGTCATTATGTACACTATGACCTGGGTTGGTGGAGGTTTCCCATCCACTAGGTATATACTACCCATTAGGTGCCTGTCAACATGAAGTTGACTTGCATTTGCCGATTCAAAGGCCTTGATATCCTTGCTTGCAAGAAGCTGAATCCTGATATACCATCGTCATACTTCTCCCCCTGTTGCTCTGAACGGGGAGTTGAGTGGTTTTAGTTGGTACCTCCACTCTTTCCAACGTATTTTTGCAGGATTGTAGGATTGCATGACACATTTATAGTTAGTAAATGAATCTGGCAAGTTATTTGCAATGTGTTGCAAACCTTCTGAACACGTGGTTCATCTCTTTGAGTACGTGGATTTGAGGAAGAAATGTGTTAAACATTCCACTAATTTCCTGGCATTCTTTATGGTACTTGAAATCTCCCCCTAATGCATGGAAATATTCCTCATGAATCAACATACTAGCCTTGAATAACTCCCCATGGTAGAAGCTTGAGGTACTGACGGAAATACAATTATTCCTCACATAGATCCCAACTATATGTTGAGGGGCCAATGATGCATGCGGGGTGGAGATATCGGTATGCAACCTAATTACCTCAGATGGGAAAAACTTGGTAGATTTCCATGTATCAAAGTTAGAGGGGAATACTAGAATGAAGTTTGGTCATGAGCGTGTAAAACTTCATCACTCCAACGTAAAGTTAGTAAGTTGCAACTTCAAAGTAAAGATCATGCAATGAGCTTAATTCTTTGGATAAGATTCTACCAAACCATTATGGGTCTAAACAAATAGGACAAATTGCTAAACTTCAATCAACGGGCCATAGAGAAGGCACTCAAGGAGAATTCTGCAATTTTTATCCATTCGATTTTCTTGAAATCGATGTCAGGATAATGAGCCAACGGTTTCATGTGAGTAAAGCCCACACTCAAGACCATCATGTAGATATGTCTTGTACAACCATGGAATACCTGAATAGTCTAGTCAATGGATGGGAAGAGCCACTTACCTCTACTTGATGCATTCAAGGAGTCTGAGTGGTTCAACGTAGACTTTAAGGTGCGCAAGCCTTAAAAATAGCTTCCCCGTGTCACATGTAGTGCACATAAATCCAAGTATTGTTAGAATTTAGCATAATAATAATCATAAACCACTGGAATTGCTGATAGTTTCGGTTTCAACCCAATGTCTGGATGACCAAGGCGAGGATGCCAAGTTTGTCATGTACAAGACACTCTGGAAAACTATCTCATATGCAACATGTGCTACGGGTTTTCTAGTATTTGTAGTACAATCCAGATGATACATAGAAAATGTGCTTGCCATATCCGTTGCATATGGTAAAGAGAAGTTACTTCTCTTTGTTGTCATCATAAGTTTCGCTATGGAAACTATTTTGACGGATACCTCTATAGTTTAGTCGGGTACAAGTTAAACTCGGGAAGCAATAAAGCATCCCGAGGTTACTCGAGTACTCACAAGGATAGTAAATATGACTCAAGTTGAGCCAAAAAATACCTCATCACGTCTAGCGATTTTAAAATATTTCCTTTCTCTTAACAAGAGTGCAAACATTTCACTTCCCTGAATATAGAGTTTGTGGTGCATATGTCCACAAGGCACAAATCATCTTTCATCAGATTGACCCCGGTAGAAGTCTATATATAGACATGAAGATTCTCAAAATAATCACTGTCAGATATATAGAATACATACAAATGTATTTGTACCAAAGTGTTGATACAATATATTGTGATATACAATATATGATGACAACAATATTTATGTTATTGTTATAACATCATGAATGGACATAAATTATCTTGACCACTCAAGAGACTGAGAGACTATTCATAGTCTCCAAACATGTCGGTTGAGGCATATTCAACCACACGTTCTCCATGCCCATAGGATCCCGTCATCACTGGTGATGTCAGGTTGAAGGTTGAAGTGAGCTTGAAACCTTTCCCCTTGAGTTCATTATATCCTAGGAATTGCTGATACAAAATAACTAGATGCTGAGATCTGAATCTAATGCCTTATAATGTATAAGACACCATTTTTTGGTTAGCGGTGTGATCCTGACTAGGAGTGAAGCTTGGATTGCACACATTATCCCACGAGACACAAGATCGATGATGATGTCCATGGCCCAGATAGGGCAGTGGTGGCCATTCAGGATGAATGCCTGAAATTCTATAGCCATATGTTACCTCTATGGGTAAACCAGAGATAATTAATTTACATTCATTAAATTAAAGACCATCATGGTTGATGTTGTAATGAAATTAGCAAACTTAATGGGTATTTCAAGAAGTTATCTTGAAACCATTCATGTGAATCTCGAGTTGTTAAGTATTACACCTTGAAGATAATCTCCAAAATGGAGTAGATCTCGCAGCACTAGGGAGTATAATCTGATGAAATCAATAGATACTCACTCGTAATATCTTATGTCATGACTTAGAAAAATGTGTGGGAGAGCACTTTATAAAGCAACCATAATGTCGGAACGAAAAATGTAGGCTTTATCAGTAGTCATCGATAATCTGTCGTAGGCAGTAGATCCAAATGACTACCTTGTGATCCCAAGCATCAATTTCAAGAAAATCACTTTGAATTTTGCATATGTATTTGCAAGAAATTGAAAATCTCAATTGCAAATAGACGTATTAATCTCGACATGTGTTTAACATGGAAATAGATACATCATAGAAAATATTCCAGAATACATCATACTCAACGGACAAACAATACTCTAGAGGTACTAAATTTATCTTTGCAAGAGATTAAAAATCTCTATTGTAAATGGACGTAACTGATCTCAATACGTGATAAACGCGGAAATATATTACATCAACTTAAGATCTGGAATACAACTTGGTACTAAATATAAATACACTACTATTTTTAATGAATAGTAATGATGTTGCAAACTTGATACTCAAGTGAAAAACTTGAATTGTATAGACCTCAAATTAAATGAGATGATCTTGTATCAAGTTGTAAGATAATTCAGGTGTGGTGAATTAATATTTTACGAGAGAAAATTGATCTCAATCGCAATGAGGTTGTTTTGTGAGAGAAAAAAAATCTCAATCTCAAATCAATATTGTTGTGCGAGAAAATTTAATCTCAATCGCGAAAAACATGTTCTAGAGAATGTGGTAAACACATTGAACATGTCAAGTACAAACATACATGTATTTCTGGAATTGTAAAACTCAACAGAAAATGTGTTGAAAATGCAAAGTTCAAGGAGCGAGATGACTCGATTGTAAAATAGAGTAAAGTGTAGAGCTAAACTTTAAAGATTCGTAAGCCTGAGGATCGAATCAGAATTAACTTGAAGCCATTTAGCATTCAGATAAAGTCCAAGGACTAAATCGAGGAATGGCCGACATGGTAAGATGCCCTTTCTTCCTGACCATCCCGTAACCATCGCCAGTGGACTGGGCGGTTGCGTCCACGGCCTGGCGCGGGCGGGCGCGGGCGCGAGCGGCAGCCTGGCGCATCCGGGCTAGGCCACGCGGCCTGGCGCGACCGGGCATGGGCGGGGCCAGCCACGGCCTAAGCGCCTGAGGGCGCCTTGCCACGCTACTCAAGAGCATGGATCCATGTTCTTGTATGACGCCATGGACTTCTTCCGTGGGAAGCGACTCCTGCTATGCCAGTCAAGAACAAAACAAGTAGCACTGATGACTATCGTAGCAATTGTATCAAGATGTGACAAACGCTTTGGGATTTCTAAAGCCATACTTCATGCTTGAGGCCTGATGACATGAATCCTTTTTCTCATGTTCTTGCCTCACCGGGGGCAGCGACAGCCAGGTGCTTTGTGGTCACAACACCGGAGGGCTTTATCATCGGAGATAATTACACCCGTGGTCATTGTATTCGAACCCAAAGCATGATACGGTTATTAAACTTTAGAATACACTCGCTACGGTCGTTATATACACGAAGCGGTGATTATACGGTCACTGACGAACTGTATAGCATCATATTACACTTCTAGACTAGTCAAATGATCTGTTGACCAGTCCCGTGTCGCTGATGCCGCCGTTTGCCAACGCCCCGCCGCCTCGTCGCAGCGCGCCCCGCTCTGCACCATGCTATCCCTAGCAGCGGCGCCAGAAATCATTTGGCTATGGCGACAGAAATCATTTGGCTATGGCGACAGAAACCTTCTGTCGTCTCTTGAGCTTGTGTTGGTTTTTCCCTTGAAGAGGAAAGGGCGATGCCGCATAGGAGCAGTAAGGCAATGATCATACATATAGGCATCACGTCCGAGACAAGTAGACCGATACTTTCTGCATCTTTTACTATTACTCCACACATCGACCGCTATCCAGCATGCATCTACTGTATTGAGTTCATGACGAACAGAGTAACGCCTTAAGCAAGATGACATGATGTAGAGGGATAATCTCAAACCAATGATGAGAACCCCATATTTTTACCCTTGAAGGCAACAACATGATGCGTGCCTCGCTACCCCTTCTGTCACTGGGTGAGGTCACCGCACGGTATGAACCCAAAACCAAGCACTTCTCCCATTGCAAGAATCATAGATCTAGTTGGCCAAAGAAAACCCACGACTCGAAGAGAATTACAAGGATATGAAATCATGCATAAGAGAGATCAAAAGAAACTCAAATAAGATTCATAGATAATATGATCATAAATCACAATTCATCGGATCTCGACAAACACACCGCAAAAGAAGATTACATCGGATAGATCTCCATGAAGATCATGGAGAACTTTGTATTGAAGATCCAAGAGAGAGAAGAAGCCATCTAGCTACTATCTATGGACCCGTAGGTCTATGGTGAACTACTCACGCATCATCGGAGAGGTCATGGTGTTGAAGAAGCCCTCCGTATCTGAGTCCCCCCTCCGGCAGGGCACCAGAACATGCCCCAGATGGGATCTTGCGGAGACAGAAGCTTGCGGCGGCGGAAAAGTATTTTCTATGATCTCTTGATTTTTTATGGGATTTAGGGAATATATAGGCGCAAAACTTAGGGTAGAGGAGGTCCAGGGGGGCCACATGCCCGTGAGGCCCAGCCTCCCCCCTGGCCGGGGCTGGGGGTCTTGTGGGGTCCCTGGGGACCCCCTGCCTTGGTTCTCAATATTCCCGATCTTCTTCTGTTTCGGACAAAAATCTTTTCGGGGATTTTATTCCGTTTGGAATCCGTTTCAAATCTTCCTCTAAAAAGGGTCAAAAACACGGAAAAAACAGGAACTTGCGCTTGGCACTAAGTTAATAAGTTAGTCCCAAAAAAGATATAAAAGGCATATAAAACATCCAAAGTTTGACAAGATAATAGCATGAAACCATCAAAAATTATAGATACGTTGGAGACGTATCAAGCATCCCCAAGCTTAACTCCTGCTCGTCCTCGAGTAGGGAAGTGATAAAGACTGAATTTTTGATCTGGAATGCTACCTAGCATAGTTGTCCTTTGTAACTTATTTCACGTGACATGAATGTGCAGATCCACAAGATTCAAAACAATAGTTTGCTATTAACATGAAAACAATAATACTTCAAGCAAACTAGCAAGGTAATCATGAACTTTCAAAATAACGAGGCCAAAGAAAGTTATCCCTAAAAAATCATATAGTCTGGCTATGCTCCATCATCCTCACACAACTAATGTAAATCATGCACAACCCCGGTATTGGCCAAGTAATTGTTTTCGCACTCTTAATTTCTCAAACTTTTTAAAACTATCACGCAATACATGAGCATGAGCCATGGATAGAGCACTATAGGTGGAATAGAGTGTGGCGATGGTTGTGAGACAAAAAGGAGGAGATGCTCACATTCACTCGGCATATCAAAAGGCTATGGAGATGCCCATTAATAGATATCAATGTGAATGAGTAGGGATTGCCATACAAGGGATGCACTAGAGCTATAAGTATGTGAAAGCTCAAAATGAGAACTAGTGGGTGTGCATCCAACTTGCTTGCTCACGAAGACCTAGGGCAATTTGAGGAAGCCCATAATTGGAATATACAAGCCAAGTTATATAATGAAGATTCCCACTAGCATATGGTAGTGACAAAGCAAGCAGCTCTCAATCATGAAGAACACGGTGCTACTATGAAGCACAAGTGTGGAAAAAGATAGTAGCATTGTCCCTTCTCTCTTTTTCTCTTTTTTTATTTGGGCTCTTTGGCCTCTTTTTAAAAAAAATTGGGATCTTGGCCTCCTTTTTTATTTCCTCACATGGGACAATGTTCTAACAATGATGATCATCACACTTTTATTTACTCATAGCTCAAAGCTCAATATGATGATGACTCTATAGGAAATGCCTCCGGCAGTGTACCGGGATGTGCAACGATCTAGCTTGGCGTATGACGTTGAAATATCTCGCTAGCTATCTTACGATCATGCAATGACAATATGAGAGTGGCGGCACAAGTCATGAGACGGAACGGTGGGAGTTGCATAGCAATATATCTCGGAATGGCTATGAAAATGCCATAGTAGGTAGGTATGGTGGCTGTTTTGAGGAAGGCATATGGTGGGTTTGTGTGCCGGCGAGAATTGCGCGGCACTAGAGATGCTAGCAATGGAGGAAGGTGAAAGTGCATCTATAACATGGACTCACATTAGTCATGAAGAACTCACATACTTGTTGCAGAAGTTTTTATTAGTAATCGAGACAAAGTGCTAAACGCATACTCCTAGGGGAAGGGTTGGTAGGTGTTAACCATCGCGTGATCCCGACCTCAACACAAAGGATGACAATCAATAGATCAATTATGCTCCGACTTCCTAACATAGCGGTTCACCATACGTGCATGCTACGGGAATCACTAACTTCAACACAAGTATTTCTAGATTCACAACACCCTACTAACATAACTCTTAATATTACCAAATGCACACCTCAAAACTAATTGAGAGGAATGAAAACTTCTCTTTCTACTCAATGCACATGAAGATGGAGGTTTTTGTATCCTCTTTGGGTACCTATCATCTTTGGGACTACTTTCATAGCATAATCCAACTACCAAGTAACGCACCGCCGTCCTCTAAAAGATCTAAGTGAAGCACATAGAGCAAAATATCTAGCTCAAAAGATATAAGTGAAGCACGATCAGCATTCTAGCAAAATCACGATGAGTGCATGTTTCTCTCTAAAGGTGTGCAACAAGGATGATTGTGACACAACAAAAAGGAAAGACTCCTAAGATACAAGACGCTCCAAGCAAAACACATATCATGTGGTGAATAAAAATATAGCTCCAAGTAATGTTACCGATGGATTGAAGATGAAAGAGGGGATGCCTTCCCGGGGCATCCCCAAGCTTAGGCTTTTTGGTGTCCTTGAATTTGGCTGGGGATGCCTTGGGCATCCCCAATCTTGAGCTCTTTCCACTCCTTATCTCTTTGTCCATGAGAACATCACCCAAAACTTGAAAACCTCACAACACAAAACTTAAACAAAAACTCGTGATAACATTAGCACAAGAAAACAAACTACCACCACTTTAGCTACTGTAGCAATCTTGATTTCTATTTATATTGGTGTTGTGCTAGTGTATTCTCACTTTTCCATGGCTAGTACCCCCCGATACTATCCATAGTTTCATCAAAACAAGCAACCGACTCAACAAAAACAGAATCTGTCAAAAACAAACCAGTCTGTAGCAATCTGTATACTTCTTATACTTCTGGTACCTCAAAACTTGTGAAACATTACGACTGCCTGGCCAAAAGGCACATCAACCAGCAGCCAAAATAATCAACTCAAAAGCTCTTTCTGAATACAATGAAAAATCATCTCGTGAGGGAAGAGTTTCTGTCTTTTTCGAGCAGGATCAAAAAACCCTCAGAAAGACTAGTCATAAAGGTTTTGCTTGGCTCAAACACAAAAAGAAACACAAAAGCACAATCACAACAGAATTATGATAGTGTGGATGCAACAAAACAGAAAGAAAAAGAAATAAATTCATTGGGTTGCCTCCCAACAAGCGCTATTGTTTAACGCCCTTAGCTAGGCATTGATAATTCAATGATGCTCACACAAAAGACAAGAATTGAAGCACAACGAGAGCATCATAAAGCATGTGAAAATCACATCTAAGTCTAACATACTTCCTATTCATAGGCATTTTATAGGAAAACAGATTGTTAAGACAACCAATAGTTGCCATATGGAAGGAAGAAGAAAGAGACAATAGCAATCTCCACATAACGAGAGGTCATTTGGTAACATGAAAGTTTCTACCACATTAATTTCCTCTCTCATAGCAATTACATGTGGGATCATAATCAGATTCAACAAAATAGCTATCCCAAAGGATATTCATTTCATGATCCACATGCAGGCAAAGTTGATGCTCTTCAAAAATAGTGGGATTATCATCAACTAAAGTCATGACGTCTCCAAACCCACTTTAAATAATATTGCAAACATCATAATCATCATGAGGGTTAAACAAATTTTCAAGATCATAAGAAAAATCATCACCCCAATGATGATCATTGCAACGAGTAGTGGATATAGCAAAACTAGCGTCCCCAAGCTTAGGGTTTTGCATATTTTTAGCATGATTGTCACTAATAGAATTTATAGTGAAACAATTGCAATCATGCTTTTCGTCCAAGGAGCCCTCGTGAATCACTTCATAAATTTCTTCCTCACAATTTTCAGATTCGCGCATCTGAAGCAAAACTCCATAGAGAAAGTCAAGTGCACTCAACTCACTAGCAATTGTATCAACATAATTGGATCTCTTAAAGAGATTAGCAAGTGGATGAGGATCCATATCACTAGATTTTTAGCAAGCGAAGATGCAAGCATATTGAAGGCACATAGCACACAAGCGAACAAAGCAGGCGAGAGAAAAGGGCGAACTAAAAAGGCAAACGAAAAAGGCAAATATTTTTGTAATTTTTGTTTTTCAGAAGTGGGGGAGAGGAAAATGAGAGGCAAAAAAGTAAATGCAAGAGATGAGTTTGCGACACTTACTTGGATGAGTTCTTGACTTGATCCTCCCCGGCAACGGCGCCAGAAATTCTTCTGCTATCCCTGGCAGCGGCGCCAGAAATCCTTTGGCTACAGCGATAGAAACTTTCTATCGTCTCTTGAGCTTGCGTTGGTTTTTCCCTTGAAGAGGAAAGGGCGATGCAGCACACGAGCAGTAAGTATTTCCCTCAGTTTGAGAACCAAGGTATCAATCTAGTAGGTGAATCTTGTCAAGTCTGGAGTACCTGCGCAAACACAAAAGAGCTTGCACCAACGCTATAAAGGGGTTGTCAACACCTTCAAGATTGATTGCAAAGTGAGATCTGAAGGCGAAAAGTGCAACGAAGTAAAAGTGTAAGGCTGAAAATATGGTGTGGAGTAAACCCGGGGGCCATAGTGTTCTCTAGAGGCTTCTCTCAAAATTGCAAGTATTACGGTGGGTGAACAAATTACCGTCGAGCAATTGATAGAACCGCGCAAAGTCATGACGATATCAAAGGCAATGATCATACATATAGGCATCATGTCCGAGACAAGTAGACCGATACTTTCTGCATCTACTACTATTACTCCACACATCGACCGCTATCCAGCATGCATCTACTGTATTGAGTTCATGAAGAACAGAGTAACACCTTAAGCAAGATGACATGATGTAGAGGGATAATCTCAAACCAATGATGAAAACCCCATCTTTTTACCCTTGACGGCAACAACACGATGCGTGCCTCACTACCCCTTATGTCACTGGGTGAGGTCACCGCACGGTATGAACCCAAAACCATGCACTTCTCCCATTGCAAGAATCATAGATCTAGTTGGCCAAACAAAACCCATAACTCGAAGAGAATTACAAGGATATGAAATCATGCATAAGAGAGATCAGAAGAAACTCAAATAAGATTCATAGATAATATGATCATAAATCCACAAATTCATCGGATCTCGACAAACACACCACAAAAGAAGATTACATCGGATAGATCTCCATGAAGATCATGGAGAACTTTGTATTGAAGATCCAAGAGAGAGAAGAAGCCATCTAGCTACTAGCTATGGACCCGTAGGTCTATAGTGAACTACTCATGCATCATTGGAGAGGTCATGGTGTTGATGAAGAAGCACTCCGTATCCGAATCCCCCCTCTGACAGGGCACCAGAACGTGCACCAGATGGGATCTTGCGGAGACAGAAGCTTGCGGCAGCGGAAAAGTATTTTCGATGATCTCTTGATTTTTTCTGGGATTTTAGGGAATATATAGGCGCAAAACCTAGGGCAGAGGAGGTCCAGAGGGCCCACAAGCCCGTGAGGCCCGGCCGCCCCCCTGGCCGGGGCTGGGGGCTTGTGGGGTCCCTGGGGACCCCCTGCCTTGGTTCTCAAGTCTCCCGATCTTCTTCTGTTTCGGAAAAAATCTTTTCAGGGATTTTATTCCGTTTGGACTCCGTTTCAAATCTTCCTCTAAAAAGGGTCAAAAACATGGAAACAACAGGAACTGGCACTTGGCACTGAGTTAATAAGTTAGTCCCAAAAAAGATATAAAAGGCATATAAAACATCCAAAGTTTGACAAGATAATAGCATGAAAGCATCAAAAATTACAGATACATTGGAGACGTATCACACCACGTCCGCTCCGCCTGCCACCATGCCACCCTTGTCGGCCAACACTGCCTTGAGCGCCAGCGACGACACCCTCGTCGCGCAATTCGCCACCCGTCGTACCTCCTGCTCGACGTGCCCCGTAGCACCGCGCCCTCGGGCTTCCTATAGTCAAGCACCTCGTCGGCGCCCAGGCCTCGGACGAAGTCCACCTTGCACGTGCCGCAGGTGGCCTGCGAGCATCGCGAGCTGCACGACGTAGTGGCCCACGCCGCCCCAGGGTCGCGTTATGTCTAGGAACTGCAACAACTGTTTGAATTGGTATGGATTTTAGAAGCTTTTCGTTTCTGATTCAGCAGCAGAGAGATAGCAGTGGAATAGAAAAGGTTCGATTCAGAAAAGGACAACATATTCACTAGCCAAATGATACGGAGGAGATTTTATTAGCTATCAAGCCGGCTGGTATCATGCGGATTTCATCTCTATTTGGCGATTATTGCCGCAACCAATTCTGAATTGGGTAGTGATGTGTCTGAAGCTCAATTACCTGGCGTGAAGGTGAACTGTGATGTCCTCGATTTGATCGTACGCTAATCATACACGCAAATGCGTATGACCTAGCTCAAGGACTCATGGGAAGATATCACAACACAACTCTAGACACAACTAAAACATACAAGCTTCATATTACAAGCCAGGGGCCTCGAGGGCTAGAATACAGAAGCTCGATAAACACATGAGTCAGCGGAAGCAACAAATATTTGAGTACAGACATGAAACATGAGGTGCCTTAGAGAATTCTAGCACAAAAGATACAACGATCGAACGAGGCGAGGCCTCCTGCGTGGGAGCCTCCTAACTACTCATGGTCATCAGCGGCCTCCACGTAGTAGTAGGCACCGTCGGGGTAGCAGTCATTGTCGGTGGGATACGCCATCCCCTGGGCTCCATTATCTGGTCGCATCAACGGGTCAAGGGGAAAAGCGGGAGCAAAGCAACGGTCAGTACTCATCCAGAGTACTCGCAAAGCTGACATCAGAACTATGCTAAGTATGCCTCGGTATCAAAGAAAGGGGTTTATGTGGACTGACTGCAGCAATGCGAGAATAAAGAGAGAAGGCCTAGTCCTATCGAAGACTATCATCTTTAGGGGTCTTGCAGCAATAGACGAGAATAGAGAAAGTAACACAATTAATAGTTATATTGTTGCAGCAATATTAATTAAAGTCACGCCCAGAGATTCTTCCTCAACCGCCTGCGAGGAAGCAATCCCGGAGCAAACATTCCAGTTAAGTAACATTTGTAGTTGTATAACATCGGGGCACAACTCCAAGTCATCCTGTAACTGTGGACACATCTATTCTAATAGTTAATTTTCATCCCTGTAGGGGTGCACCAAGTTTCCCGTCACGTTCGATAAACTCTGGCCGGACACACTTTCCTGGGTCATGCCCGGCCTCGGAACATCGACACGTCGCAACCCCACCTAGACTCAACACAGAGTCCAGCCCATCGTTCTAAATCCTAAGCACACAGGGGTCATGGGCCCATCACGCTTTGCACTCCTGCATGATGCGTGGGCGGCCGAGGTCAGTCCTAGCACCCGTGATTACAAGCGCGTTGCATATCCAGACCACTCGGTTCATTGTTGATGTCTGAAGAGATTCACCTGATACAACGACGTTGAGTACCCATAACTTCTCCCGCGTAGCCGGTTAGTGCAAAAAGGTCTCCGACCAACACAGATCAAATACCCGAATCCATTAACATTTTAATTAATTCATCGACACATCCATGAGGAATCCACCCGCCTAACATTTATTCATCAATGTTCCCAGTAAAACGGTCAAGTAACTGTGTGGTTGTATCATCAGGGGGATCCGAGGTATCACCCTCGTCGGATTCCGAACGATGTAACTGTCAAGGTGGACTTAGAGGAATCACGCTCGAGGGTCTCATACTTGAGGGGTTGCACGACAGATTCATCGTCGGGAGTGGTGAAGGAGGAATCACCCTCGATAATCACGACCGCCTAGCTGCACTACATAGATAACATCATGAGTACTTCATGAGGTGTCACCCTCGGTACCCGATAGTAGCTCTGAAGTGTCGTACAAGTAAGGGAGTGTGAGTGTTGTGTCGGGTCTTGGCTCGTCGATCAGGGATTGAACTTGTCGATAAAGCGGGAGCAACTAGACTAAGGGGGCAAAGGGGATGACTGCTCCACTTATACTAAACAGTTTAGATTGCGGTACAATAAAGTAGCAGTTCATCAAAAAACAGGCTATGCATCAGATATACGAGCTAACTACAAAGTAGCAAAAATTTAATGCAAGAATGAGGGGAGAAAGAAATAGGTGATATAGGTATGATGAAGGGGGGTTTGCTTGCCTTGTTGCTCTGCGACAAAGGGCTGGTCATCAAGGAGAGTAGTCGTACCCGGCAGCAGCGTCAGTCTCGGGGTCTACCAATAAGAAGAGGGGGGAAGAATCAATAAATATAAACACCGATGTAATCACTAAGCAAGCCATGGCAATATGCAGGGCTTCGAATGCACTAACGTAGTATCATCTGTCATAGACGGATCGGGAAAATATGAGATGATATTTCCCATGTCTCTAGCTACTACTGGTCAGATGGAAACCGGGAGGAAAATCCCATGTTCATCATGTTAGAGGCATGTGACAGATGAACGGATAGCATAATCTGATTCATGAGATTTTTCTAAGCAACTTTCATATATAGATTATTTTCATGTGAGCTACCGAATAATTTCTATGTTTTTTAGAAGTTTTAATCATTTTCTAAAATTACAGAATTATTATTAAATCGAAAAAGGCATTTATGACGTCAGCATTGCGTCAGCAGTCAACAGTGGGGCTGAGTGGAGTCAAATCTGACAGTTGGGTCCATGGGAACCCACATGTCAGCCCCTTAACTAATTAACAAGGTTAATTTTAAACAAATAATTTAATTAGATTGTGGGCCCTACTAGTCAGTGATAGAAAAGTGTCTCAATGAACTAATTAATTATTTAATTAACAGTTTTAGTTAACTAAAAGGGGCACGGGCCCACATGTCATAGACACAGGGGTGTTGGGGCCCCACAGGTCAGTGACTCGGCATCGGTGAGTTAGCCAGTTGACCAAGTTAACTAGTCAACTCGGGCGCTGGGGCCCACACGCAGGGTCACTAGGGGGGTGGCCCTAGTCAGGCCAGGTCCGCTCGGCTCGTGACCGGTGCCGGCCATGCTCCAACGAGGGCCAAAAATGGCGAGGTGACCGGAAATGCAGCTCCAACCACCGTTTCGAGCGTCGCGGGAAGCTATGGGCAGCTGGCGCCGCCGCCGTTCCATTTTGGGCATTGAGACGAGCGGTGGTGGCCGGAATCGACGCCAGCGAATAAGGGGGCAGCGGCCGCTATGGGCGAGTGGCGGGACAACAGCATCCTCACGCGGGCGAGCTAATTAGGGGGAGGGATCTACGCAGGGGACGACCTGGAGCACGCCCACAGCATGCACAGGTGCTCAAACGCATGCACGCCACGAGCACATCGGCAATGGTGGGCGACAGAGCTCGGTTATGGCGGGGGGGTGGCTACAGGGGGCTACGGGAGCTAGCAGAGGAAGAGGAGGTCATGTGGGAGCTCACTAGCGGTGATGGGAAGGCCCGATGCAGTGACGGAACAACGGCGACAATGGATCGATGATGGCGAGCTCCTGGATCCAAGGAGGAAGACGATGACGCAGGGGACGATGCAGCAGCATTGAGCTCGGGCCCGTTGGCGGAGGCGAGGTGGACGAGCACCATGGTGATGCTGGACACGAAGAGGCAGCGACAGGGGCTCGGTGGCCGTGCGGTCTACGGCGGCGAGGCCATGGTGGCGCTCGGGTGAGCTGGCGCCGCCGAAGTTCCATTTTGGGCATTGAGACGAGTGGTGGTGGTCGGAATCGACGCCAGCGATGAAGCGGGCAGCGGCCGCTACGGGCGAGTGGCGGGACAGCAGCATCCGCATGCGGGCGAGCTAATTAGGGGGAGGGATCGACACAGGGGATGGCCTGGAGCACGCCCACAGCACACACGGGTGCTCAAATGCATGCACGCCACGAGCACATCAACAATGGTGGGCAACGGAGCTCAGTTACGGCAGGGGGTGGCTACAGGGGGCTACGGAAGCTAGCAGAGGAAGAGGAGGTCATGGGGGAGCTCACTAGCGGTGATGGGAAGGCCCGATGCAGTGACGGAGCAGCGAGATGATGGATCGATGACGGCGAGCTCCTGGATCCTAGGAGGAAGACGATGGTGCAGGGGACGATGCAGCGGCGTTGAGCTCGGGACAGTTGGCGTAGGTGAGGTGGACGAGCACCGATGCTAGACACGGAGAGGCGGCGAGAGGGGCTCGGTGGCCGTGCGGTCTACGGCGGCGAGGCCATGGTGGCGCTCGGGTGAGGTGGAGAATAAGGGAGAGGGGCGGCGTGAGGAGAGAGCAAAGGGGGATCTGGGGGCTAGGGTTTTAGTGGGGCAGCGTCGGTGGTTTTATGGGAGGGGGCGGCCGCCGGATGACTGGCGCGTGGCCGGTTGTCGCCGTGGAAGCCATCCCCTCAACTGTCCACTATAGCGAGAGGAGGGAGATGACGCGGGGGTGGGCTGGGCCGTACTGTGGACTCAGTCCACTGCCCAAGAGCGGTCTCCTTTTTCCATCTTTTCTTTCTATTTCTTTTTCTTTGCTTCTGTTTTATTTAATTTAGGCATTAACTCTTCTCCACAAAAATGTGCCACATGGTCCAATAATTATATTGCAATATTCCACATGGCCACATAAAGTTTGGGCAATTTTGGAAACTGTTTGCATTTTATATTTGAATTTAATAGCAATTTGAATTGCCAATTGGTGTTGTTATTAAAGGTGGGGTCCACACCAACATCAAGGTGATGCTGTTTTCCTTAACATTAACTATTTTTAATTTTTCATAATAGGTGCAACACTTTTCCCATAATGTTTGAGGATTTGTTTTATCACAATAAAATTCAAGTGGCTTTTGAAGTGGAATTTGAAATGAGATATGAATTTCAACTTGATCATATCCAATTTAGTAAAATGATTTGTTGCTGGTCATGGTCATCACTGTAGCTTAATTACAATGCTCACTGTAGCAAAAGCTGAGGAAGTGACAACTCTCCCCTACCAACAAGAATTCTTGTCCCGAGAATTAAGAAGTAGAAGGAAAGAGCTCGGGGTATTCATCACGAAGATGATCCTGTCGTTCCCAAGTGGCTTCATCTTCAGAATGATTTGACCACTGCACTTTAAGGAACTTGGTGAACTTGCGACGAGTCTGGCATTCAGCCTAATCGAGAATGCGGACCGGATGCTCTTTATAAGAGAGGTCTTTGTTGCAGCTCAAGCATATCACGATCCACTGCTCGAATAGGATCCTTGAAGCAGCGACGGCGCTGAGACACATGGAAGACATCGTGAACCTGAGAAAGGTTCACTGGTAGTTCCAATTGATAAGCTACTTCTCCACGCCTTTCGAGAATCAATGAATGGACCAATATAGGAGGAGCTAGATTGCCCTTGATCCCAAAATGGTGTGCACCTATCATTGGTGTGACTCGAAGATAAGCCTTTTCACCACGTTGATAGACCATATCTTGGTGACGACGTTCATTCTTACTTTTTTGATGAGACTGAGCAGCCTTCAGATTCTCATGAATAATGTGGACTTGATCTTCAGCATGTTGGATAACATCCGGACCGTAAGGTGATCATTCCATTGGACGGTGGCTATGGAATTTCATATGAAGGCAGGTGTAAAGGATACCTTGGAGTCAATGATGTCCAGGAGAGTCAGGTTTCGATCCTATGGAACTTTGGGTTATGTGCCCATCTTGCGGGCCAAGATTAGGCACAGCGGTGACATCTTGTACGGTCTTGGTAGCAAGACTTGTCAGAGGATAACCTGTCAGTTATGTTGGCAACAACGTCAGCACCAAGGGCAGGGGACGAATAGAACCATTTTCCTACTCGTTGAAACGAGGTGGGCCAATAGGGAAAGTTCTCGTCCACCGGTGGCTACCGGAATGTTATCCACAATAGTAACACGGTCTTACTGACAGAGTTGTATACCGAGGTTGTTACCTAAGCAAGGAATTAACACTGCTTAGATAAGTTCTGATTCAAGAAAGGTTAAACTCACCAGTGGGAAGGAAAAGGTGACTGTCACGTCAAACAGACCAACGGAAAGGAAAAAATGGGTTCACACACACACAAGTATTAGAGTATATCATTTTGAGGAAAATATAAAGTATGGTATACATGATAGGTAATCAATTATATAACCATTTTTATAAAATGGCAAGGAGAATCATGATGTTTACCCATACCATACGGTTTGGTTAATTGATAAAGAACAATCTAGCATTGTGCTTCCAATGTTCCTGTTCAAATTTGAAGTACCACATTCGTGCTTCGGGGTAGCATCGACATGGTCATCAGGCAAAGGTCGGACCTTGGTTATACAAAAAGGATGCACGAGGAACAACTTATAAAACTAAGTCATACAATTTCCTCATGAGAGAATGGCAAATCTTGTTGGACAAGATGCCATAACAATAGGGCATTCGACTAGGTGTGGTAGACAAGACATCACCGTACCGGGTTACATAAATACAGAAATTATAATTATTGGGAAAATGTTCCAACCATCATATGTGCCCGAGATCTAGATCGAATTGGTGTCGGGACACCTCAGGCTTAGGATGCCTAAGAAGAAAAGGGGCAACAATTTTTTTTACGAGATGATGATGTAAGATTCTGAGGATATGAGCTGAAGAAGAAAGTCTTGAATCATGAGCTGGGTTGTAAGACACGTGAACACAATATCAAGACATTTGTGCCCACATGGAATTCTTACCATGAAATGCAACTGAGTTATGATTTGAGGACCATCATCGAGTATATCAAGGTCCTTGTGTAAGCCTGGATTAGCGCTTATGAAGGAACTTCTTTTCCTTGATCAAATCAGTAAGTGGCTTGGGGTGCTAAGATAAGTTATATGAAGTGAAGATAGCAAATCTTCAAAACATATAACGCTTCGCACATGCGTGAATGATTTGGTATTACCCGAGAGGAAGTGAAACAAAACTTTCACATATTCATGGCGCAATAATGCACGTGAACCTTGGGAAAACACTTATTCTTATCAAATATATTCTTCATGACCTGGGCACAAAGATAGTGCTTTCAAAAGCTTCAACATGAACCATGGAGAAGTTAAGGGTGTTTCCGATGGGCTCAGCAACAATCCCTCAAGATTTTGATGGGGATGAATTTCCAGCATTATAAGAACAAGGAGATAGCATTTGTCGGATCAAATGATATGATGATGTATGCTCGAGGGAACATCAACAATTAAACATTGGTCGAAGGGTGCACTCGAAAATACGGAATGAGTAGCACGACCAATGCTAGAATGGTGAGTCAACAACCAACACACCAAGAATGAAACAATCAATTGTTAACCTCAAGGCAATAGGCTTCCCAGAAGTATTGGGATCACACATCAAAGTTCACTTGTTGGTATTCCGGTTTGAAACAACATGAGACCAAGAAATAGATGGTGATGGCGAGAAGTATCACCATATCAAGAATTCTTTAAGAGGTGCGACAATTCTCACAACATTCTTGACAAAAAAGATGGTAATACTCCAAGGTAGAAGATAACATAAGCTGAATTACCAAGGAACTCAAAGGACAACACAAAACATGATCAAGTGTGTGTTGTAGGGAAGGCAAAAATGATGTCGATGATAATACAAATCATCGAGGGGCAAGGATGGTATTTCTCATCATGTATTTGATTAATACCTTGAAGGAGCTCAAAATGCTGATGATGATCAAAACGATGTAATCGTCCAGCGGCGACATTAAGCAAAGGAATGAAGAAGCAAAAGGTTGTCGGAACCATAGATAAGGTTACTAGCTCTGAATTGAGATTGCCTTTCAAGACAACCAACATGATATTGAAAGCTCGATGTAAGCTTAACGCACTGTTGGAAATGTGTTCCTGGGATGGAGGACATAGATAGCATGGTCAAGCTCTAGCATGACGATGATGATGCAGCCTAATAGCTTGGATCAAGTACAAACTCGTAAACAAGGACGATTACCTAAAAGTTGTTGAATCGCAATGCATACTCGATTCAGTTATTGGTGTACTTGAGTGTCCAACAACTGAAATCACGAGGAATTGGAAATAGTGAAGTATCATAGCTGACGAGGAGCTCACAAGAAGTTAGATAGCCCCGTTATATTCTCGAGCTACAAGGGATAATACTTGGTGGTAGATCGACATTAAGGCTTGGACCGATGTATTGATCTAAAGAACACAAGCACTTTAACTTGTCGGAGAATGAAACCAAAGTAGAACTACACGGTCGGGACCACGATTGTAAAGGATAAGATCACAGATAACATATCGAATCATATAAAGGAAATGATTATTGATATGAGAAGCTTCTATGGTAGGATTAATGTTGTCTCCATGGGCATGAACACAAAGTTCAAGGTCGACTCCCACTTCATCAATGCATCACCGGCCATTTACTCCTGGACTTTGATGAGGTTGTAGCTTGGAAAGATTATCTGGAAAAATACCAGAAGAGTAAGATTCGTGAAAACTCTTCGGGTCATATTGATTTAGGAAGGCATAGGTTCAACCCATCGGGGCATCTTATGAACATATACCACAACTTCAAGAGTAATCAACACATGCTTGATAACAGAGCATGGTCGACAAAAGCATAGGATACAATTTATCAGAGGGAGAACACACAATTTACCAATGGCATCAGATGTCGGGGGAAGAATATCGCAATAATTTTTGAATGCAAAGGATGCCGTCGGATAATAATCCAACAATGGGCTCTGCTGGTCCACAGAGGTCCTGATGTGAGTATCGGTACTCAATCAGAGAAAGATAGAATGCAAGGTATTGGGTTATAGAACATATGAAAAATATCGATACTTAAATACCAAAGGAATTTATGATTTCCAAGTTGGTGTATCAGATTCAGATGCTCTGATCAATTACAAGTAAGCTGAATGGACTTAGATGGACAACCAACCAAAGTTGATTTCTCGAGAACGAGATCCTGTCTGGAAGGACGTCTGAGCCGGAAAGATAATTTATGAGTATCAACAGATGATTGTGTGCATTCACACATAGGTTGAATCAATAAGATCAAAGAACAATCACAAAGGATTTTAACGACTGTTGCTAGACATATGGATCTAACCATAGTGCAAGCAGGTGAGGAAGTTCATGAACAATAGGCTACTGAGGGTTTCAAAAGATTGAATAGTAATTCGAAGGACTTTGAGAAACCCATGATAACTGAGGACGAACGAATCCACGATAAGACAATTTGGTGTACCTTGTAATAACAAGAGCAACTGGAAAGAAAATATGAACGACATTTGTATGTAGTCATCCATAGGGACTGACGGAGGAAAGGAAATCCCAGAAGCGATGAGCATGAGTTCTCAAGAGAACATCAGAGAGTATATTCGAAGTCTTCTCATGAATCAAGCCATAATATGGAATGCGGGGCTCCTCGGGAGAAAGTATTTACGAGAACATAAAGCTAGAGTTCGTAAAATGTTTAACCCAAAAGAGAAGAGAGATTAGAACCCAGAGTATAGAAAATGAGTAAAAGATCCTAATACCACCCGATTGAGATGTGGGCCCGTAAGCCACAACATCAAAGTTAGTAAGTTTTTAAGTACTAGAGTCAACTTCGGCCAAGGAGTTGGAAAGGGGGCTACCTACAGGAAGTTGGCTCTGAGACCAACTTGTGATACCCTCGATTTGATCGTATGCTAAACATACACGCAAATGCGTACAACCAAGCTCAAGGACTCACGGGAAAAGATCACAACACAACTCTAGACACAAATAAAACATACATGCTTCATATTACAAGCCACGCCCCTCGAGGGGTAGAATATAGAAGCTCGATAAGCGCACGAGTCAGCGGAAGCAACAAATATCTGAGTACAGACATGAAACATGAGGTGCCTTAGAGAAGGCTAGCACAAAATATACAACGATCGAACGAGGCGAGGCCTCCTGCCTGGGAGCCTCCTAACTACTCCTGGTCGTCAGCGGCCTCCACGTAGTAGTAGGCACCATCGGGGTAGGAGACGTCGTGAGCGGGATACGCCATCTCATGGGCTCCATCATCTGGTCACAACAATGGGTCAAGGGGGAAAGGGGGAGCAAAGCAACGGTGAGTACTCATCCAAAGTACTCACAAGGCTGACATCAGAACTATGCTAAGTATGCCTCAGTATAAAAGAAAGGGGTTTATGTGGACTGACCGCAGCAATTTGAGAATAAAGAGTGAAGGACTAGTCCTATCGAAGACTAGCATCTTCAGGGGTCTTGCAGCAATAGACGAGAATAGAGAAAGTAACACAATTAATAGTCATATTGTTGCAAAAATATTAATTAAAAGTCACGCCCAGAGATTCTTCCTTGACTCCCTGCGTGGAATAAATCCCGGAGCAAACATTCCAATTAAGTAACAGTTGTAGTTGTATACGATCGGGGCACAACTCCGAGTCGTCCTCTAACCGTGGACACAACTATTCGAATAGTTAATTTTCATCCCTGTAGGGGTGCACCAAGTTTCCCGTCACGCTCGATAAACTCTGGTCGGGCACACTTTCCAGGGTCATGCCCGGCCTCGAAACATCAACATGTCGCAGCCCCACCTAGACTCAACAGAGAGGCCATCCCACCGGTCTAAATCCTAAGCACGCAGGGGTCATGGGCCCATCACCCTTTGCACTCCTGCACGATGCATGTGCGGCCGAGGTCAGTCCTAGCACCCCTTATTAAAAACGCGATGCATATCCGGACCACTCGGGTGCACGCCGCTCCATTGCTCACGTCTGAAGAGATTCGGCTGATACCACGACGTCGAGTACCCATAACTTCTCCCGCGTAGCCGGTTAGCGTGAAAAGGTCTCCGACCAACCCAGATCAAATACCCAAATCCATTAACATTTCAATTAATTCATCGACACATCCACGCGGGAATCCACCCGCCTAACATTTATTCATCAATGTTCCCCGTAACACAGTCAAGTAACTGTGTGGTTGTAATATAAGGGGGAACCGAGGTATCACCCTCGTTGGATTACGAACGATGTAACCGTAAAGGTAGACTTAGAGGAATCACCCTCGAGGGTCTCGCACTTGAGGGGTTGCACGACAGAGTCATCGTAGGGAGTTGTTAAGGAGGAATCACCCTCGATAACTACAACCCACTAGCTGACTACACAGATAACATCATGAGTACTTCGCGAGGTGTCACCATCGGTACCCGATAGTAGCTCTGAAGCATCATACAATTAAGGGGTGTGAGTGCAGTGTCGGGTCTTGGCTCGTCGATCAGGGATCGAGACTTGATGATAAAGCAGGGGCAACTGGACTAAGGGGGCAAAGGGGATGATTGCTCCACTTGTACTAAATAGTTTAAATTACGGTACAGTAAAGTAGCAGTTCACCAAAAACAGGCTATGCATTAGATATAGGAGCTAACTACAACAGTAGCAAAATTCTAATGCAAGCATGAGGCATAAAGAAATAGGTGATATAGGGATGATCAAGAGGGGTTAATTTTAAACTAAATAACTTAATTAGATGGTGGGCCCTACTAGTGAGTGATAGATTAGTGTCTCAATGAACTAATTAATTAGTTTATAGTTTTAATTAACTAAAAAGGGGCAGGGCGGCACATGTCATAGACACAGGGTTGTTGGGGCCCGGCAGGTCAATGACTCGGCACCGCTGAGTCAGCCAGTTGACCAAGTCAACTAGTCAACTCGGGAGCTCAGGCCCATTAGCACGGTCACTGGGGGGTGGCCCCAGTCAGGCCAGGTCCATTCGGCCAGTGACCGGCGCCGGCCATGCTCCGACGAGGGCCAGAAACGGTGAGGTGACCGAAAATGCTGCTCCGACCACCGTTTCGAGCGTCGCGAGCAGCTACGGGCAGCTGGCGCCGCCGCCGTTCCATTTTGGGCATTGAGACGAGCGGTGGTGGCCGGAATCGACGCCAGCGAATAAGGGGGCGGCGGCCGCTACGGGCGAGTGGCGGGACAACAGCATCCTCACGCGGGCGAGCTAATTAGGGGGAGGGATCGACGCAGGGGACGGCCTGGAGCACGCCCACAGCATGCACAGGTGCTCAAACGCATGCACGCCACGAGCACATTGGCAATGGTGGGCGACAGAGCTCGGTTATGGCGGGGGGGGGGGTGGCTACAGGGGGCTACGGGAGCTAGCAGAGGAAGAGGAGGTCATGTGGGAGCTCACTAGTGGTGATGGGAAGGCCCGATGCAGTGACGGAACAGCGGCGACAATGGATCGATGATGGCGAGCTCCTAGATCCAAGGAGGAAGACGATGACGCAGGGGATGATGCAGCAGCATTGAGCTCGGGCCCGTTGGCGGAGGCGAGGTGGACGAGCACCATGGTGATGCTGGACACGAAGAGGCAGCGAGAGGGGCTAGGTGGCCGTGCGGTCTACGGCGGCGAGGCCATGGTGGCGCTCAGGTGAGGTGGGGAATGAGGGAGAGGGGTGGCGTGATGAGAGAGCAAATGGAGGATCTGGGGGCTATGGTTTCACGGGTGCGGCGTCGGTGGTTTTATGGGAGGGGGCGGCCGCCGAATGGTTGGCGCATGGCCGGTGGTCGCCGTGGAAGCCATCCCCTCCCCCGTCCACTGTAGCGAGAGGAGGGAGATGACGCGGGGGTGGGCTGGGCCGTACTGTGGACTCAGTCTAGTGCCGAGGGGTGTCTCCTTTTTCCATCTTTTCTTTCTATTTCTTTTTCTTTGCTTCTCTTTTATTTAATTCAGGCATTAACTCTTCTCCACAAAAATGTGCCACTTGGTCCAATAATTATATTACAATATTCCACATGGCCACATAAAGTTTTGGCAATTTTGGAAATTGTTTGCATTTATATTTGAATTTAATAGCAATTTAAATTGCAAATTGGTGTTGTTATTAAAGGTGGGGTCCACACCAACATCAAGGTGATGTTGTTTTCCTTAACATTAACTATTTTGAATTTTTCATAATAGGTGCAACACTTTCCCATAATGTTTGAGGATTTATTTTATCACAATAAAATTCAAGTGGCTTTTGAAGTGGAATTTGAAATGAGATATGAATTTCAACTTGATCATATCCAATTTAGCAAAATGATTTGTTGCTAATCATGGTCATCACTGTAGCTTAATCACAATCCTCACTCTAGCAAAAGCTGAGAATGTCACGCGAAGTGAGTGGAGAACACCAGAAAAGCAGAGTGAACTCACCTGAGAAGGGTTCGCGACAGAGAGCCAACACCTTCTCGGAGAGGTTGTGCACCTCAAAGGCGCGGGTGCGCTCGCTGCCTGACCCGCCTTCCCGTCCAGGCGGTTGGTGGTCCCTTGCGGCTTGGGCTGTGATGACCCACCCGCCTCACTCTCGTAGAACACGCCTTCGGCGCTGCCCCCGAGGTTGCCCAGCTCCACCACCTCGCCGGCCACGATGAGCCCATCCCTCAACCTCCGCACCTCCATCTCACCCTGCTCCAGCTTGCTCTATCACTGCAGGTTGTCCTCCCGCCACGCCAGCGCCAGCCTCATCGTCCTCTCCTCCACCGTGTCATGGGGGCGCAAGCTCACTCCAGCTCAGTCATGAGCACGTCGAGCTCCACGGCAGCCTCCCACGGGTCCTCGCTGGCCTGCACTACCTCGCGAGCAGTGTGCCGCACACGCGTCGCCGCATCACTGGCCTCCTCCGCGACGGCGTCCTTCCCCTTCTTGAGCGTGTCCAAGTCGTCCCTGGCGGCGCGCAGGTCCGTGAGCGCGGCGGCGTGGAGGTTCCGGAGGGATTCGAGCTCGGCCTTGGTTGCGGCATGCTACCATACGCCCTTCTCCAGCTCACTTACAGGTGGGACCCGCATGACATATTCACCCATTAACCGATCAATGTTGCTTTGGTTGACTAGTCAACTCCACTGCATACAGAGCTATACGACGACCGAGTGACCATATAATCATGTCAACACGTATACAATGACCGTCACGAGCGTATTCCAAAGTTCATTGACCGTATTGTGCTTTCGACTTAAATAGAATGACCACTAGTGTATTTATGTCTTATCATTGGATGGGCGTTGCGTGCGAGACACCTACTACGCCTTCAAATGCGATAGAGAAGTTCTCTCCGCTATTGCGGACCATGTCAAGATATCCTCGTGGTTTCTGCGACTCCATCTGTATTGCTTCATCATTAATGGATCAAAAGAAGGCCAAAAGGAATTAAAAATATGTTGATTTCAGAGCAACGTCGGGGTCGTGGGCGGCCGCGTCCTCGGTGCCGAAAGGCATAGCCTGTGCGTCCAAGTCTCTCACGGTAGAGTGTGCTCACAACATGGTAGAACTCAACGACAGAGAAAACCATCATGATATAAAGTAAACTCTGTTGATCTCTTTCATTCATGATTACGCTTATATACAATCTGAGAGGATGCAACAGAGGGACGCGTCCGTGCCCGAACAACGCATCGAGGGTAGTGGTTGTTGCAGAGGGACGGTTAGGACAAGGGGAGATTTCCCATAATTAAATCCTAAACTTACATCGCAATCCTCTGTATTTGCATATCTGGTTGGAGAAGTCCAAGCGGATCAACTGCCCGGAACAATTACCCGAGGGCCCCAGGATGAACTTATGAACGACCATGTTGGTTCAAAGCCATACACAGTGCCGAAGAAGGAAGAGAAGAAGGGAGCCCGAGGTCTCCGTTCAAAAGGTCCTTCGGATACTAGTTCCAAGGACACACATGCTCCCTCCGCTCTTGAAGGAGGGAAGGAAGAGGTCACAGAGGAGAGTGACTCCTCCCATATGAAGAAAACGGCGGCTTCTGAAGATGTTGAGGGAGATCTAGCTCCCACTGCCCCCAAAGAGACTATGTAGGGCCAAAGTGGCCCTGTTTGATGATGTTCTGGACTCTGACGAGGAGTCCGAGAACTTTGGAAGGGTTCCTTGAAGGACCCTCAGAGTCAAGCCCCGGGAGCAAGGGTATGAACCCGAAGATTATATCATCTTCCCGCTTTGAAGGTTTTTTTTACGAGCTACACATATATGTTTTTTCCATTGCAGTCCACCACGCGATTTCCCCATAGACCAAGCCTTGGAAGGGGACTCTCTACTATCCGAACTGGGAGAGTGGGACCACATCCCATAAGTCCCTTCCCCCGGTCCTCGATGAGGCGGTGGCGAAAAGACCCTCCCACAACCGGATATGAGGGGCGGGAATGATGATATCATGGCCGAGGTTAACACCTGGTCGTCGAAGAACAGGAGGGCAAATCTTTCCTAGCAAGCAAAGAGGGAGAGCCCGGTCAATCCGAGATATCTTTGGAGGCCGTTGTGGAGGCCTCTAAGCCTGTGGAGTCGTCTTCTCTGGCTTCTCCGAGAGGAGAAACCGCAATGCCGCACCTCAAGCCACCTGTAATAGAGCGGCCCCAAATCGATTGGACGGTCATGATGGAGGAGGGTTTAAACGATTCCTCCATCGCTGAAGAGCACCGCACTCTTCTAGGTGCGATTTTACAAGGCATTCGATCTGTTGACAACAGATTGAAGGAAGCTTTCGGCAGCTTGTTGATAGGTTTTAAGGTAATACTCTTCTTTACAAAGTAATTTTTATGCAGTGTTGCGTGAGTTTGAAAAACTCATGCGGGGGTAAAATTGTGTGAAAAAACACGTATAATATCATTTCTAAAATGATCCGTAGCCCCCAAGACACTAACACAATGAAAGCAAAGACCTCGCAGAGGGTTTAAAATCCGATAACTTGGGATTCTAACGCATTTGAACTTTCTATGCAGGCCTCATCTTCGACAGTATCCCCCAACATCATGGAACGGGCGGAGACGAATCGGAAGCTTAAGAGCTTCGAGGACGAGCTCGTCCTTCTCAAAAAGCAGTTTGATGACACAAGGTAAGTCCAAACAAGACTACCATCATTATTATCCTCATTTAGGCGAGGCACTGGTGCTTTTATCCTTAAGTGTGGAGTGTTTCTATGAAAATTGTAGTTGTCGCTGCGGATGTCGAGAATCTCAAGGGTGAGTTGAGAAAGGTGAGGCGAGAGGCTTCCGAATAGAAAGCGGCGGCCAAGCAAGCAGCTGCCGATCTGTTGTCGACAAAGTATGTTAGCGACAAGCACGAGGCTAGGGTTGCCGAAGTGCAACAAGAGATCAAGGACACCATCACTAAATGTGAGGTCCTTGAGAAAAAGGATAAGGATCAAGCCTCTGAGATGTCCTAATTGACTCCAATGATCCAGGAGGCGCGGATGGAAGTACAAGGCCACCAGAAGGAGATCCACTAGATCACCCGAATTGCAGAGGGTAAGCGATACTTACTGCAATGTCCCTTGGTGGAAAAAGGTTCGTGTTGTTCGCCCTCGTGTGACATTCTCAAGGCGTGTTTGTCGAACTCCCGAAGAGTGCAGCAAATGTGGCACGACACTATGCATCCCAAGAAGGGGATGTCGAGTGGAGACTGTTCTGGGCACAATTTTAAGCCCGTGAGCAACCTCTCCTTGTCTGTGATCAGTTAAAATAGTTGATGGAGTTGCCAAATGGCAGAGCCAACCATGAAGAACCTCTGCATCAAGTTGTGACCTACAGAGCCGCTGCCAAGCAGCTACTTCAGCTTGGTGGAGAGACTGATCGCCGCCGCGCCCCTAATTGACACCGTGACGTACTTCGCATGCATTGAGGGAGCTTAGATGGCCTTCGCAAAGACCATGGTGCACTTGCCTAAGTTAAAGATGACCGAGATGGCCACAGGTTCTCCGCCGCCCGGGAAGGAGTATAGGTGCCCCCAGCTGCATTTTCCCGCTGTTATGGACGGTGCTCGGGTGATAGAAACCTTGTGCCCGAAGGATGTAATGCTTGAGTAAAAATACTATCCTATATTGAAAGTTAAACTTTGGTGTATGTTACTTTGCATGGTATATATCATGCTTTGCTTTGTTCAGTTTTGACTCCCGTGTTGTCGTTTTAATATGAAAGTTACTGATGTCTACTATGCAGCTTTATCCTTGTAGACGTTGTTGGGCCTCCAAGTGCAGAGTTTTGTAGGACAACAAAAAACTTCCCCCAAGTGGATGACCTAAGGTTTATCAACCCGCTGGAGGTGCAGGATGAAGACGGTCTCTCTCAAACAACCCTACAGTCAAATAAAAGGAATCTCTTGTGTCCCCAATACACCCAATACAATGGTAAATTGTATAGTTGCACTAGTTCGGCAAAGAGATAGTGATACAAGTGTAGTATGAATAGTAGATATATGTTTTTATAATCTGAAAATATAAAAACAGTAAGGTAGCAAGTGGAAAACAGCGAAAAAATGTTGTATAAATGCTTGCAAATAAGTCCTAGGGTTCATACTTTCACTAGTGCAATCTCTCAACTCTTGGGGAACGTTGCATGGGAAACAATTTTTTTCCTATGCACACATAAGAACTATCCATGGTGATGACCATCTATGAGATGAGAGATCGGATCCACATACCCTTGTAGATCTCTAAGCGGGAAGCGTTTAGAAACGTGGTTGATGTAGTCGAACGTCTTGGCGATCCAAATCGTAAGCCGTCCCGCGATTCAATCACGATCTAGTGCCGAACGGACGACACCTCCGCATTCAGAACACGTGCAGCTCAATGACGATCTCCGCCTTCTTGATCTAGCAAGAGAGATGAAGAGGTAGCTGAATTCTTAGAGAACACGACGGCGTGGCAGTGATGATGGTGGAGCTAATCCGGCAAGGCTTCATTGTGCACTACCGGAATAACCTACGGGGTGTCATGAAGTAGTGGAGGGAGAGGTGATGCACCGTGGCTTGAGGTGCCTCTAGCCTCTCTCACCTCCACTATATATAGGTGGGAAGGAGGGGTGGCACCCTAGGGGAAAACCCTAGGGTTCGGTCGACGCACCAAGGAGGAGGAGGACTGCTCCTTCAATTTGGATTGGTGGAGGTGGACTCTCCTTCTTGGTGGACTCCTTCCCCCTTTGCACTTCGGTCGAATAGGCCCACAAGGGCAGGTCGCCAAGCCCACCTTGGAACAATCTCCCACGTGCATCGACACGTCATTCTTCGCCAACCTTCGTCTATTCCGTAGTTCACGCTTTGATTTGCAAATATGAGCAACCGAACCGGTATCAAATATCCAAGCACTACAACGAGAGTTGGTGAGGTACACATCAATCACATGTATATCAAATATACCTTGTTTGGCATTGGCCGCCTTCTTATCGGCCAAATACTTGGGGCAGTTCCACGTCCAGTGACCAGTCCCCTTGCAATGATAGCACTCAGTTTGCGGCTTGGGTCCAGCCTTGATTTTTTTTGTGGGAGAGGCAACTGTTTTGCCACTCTTCTTGGAGTTACCCTTCTTGCCCTTGCCATTTTTCTTGAAACTAGTGGTTTTATTGACCATCAACGCTTGATGTTCTTTCTGGATTTCTGACTCAGCAACTTTCAGCATCGCAAATAGCTCAACGATTGATTTATTCGTCCCTTGCATGTTGTAGTTCAACAGAAACCTTTCCCCATCCTTTTTTCTGAGATGGTGTTCATTGCCTGTTGGAACATTTGGCTTGTGAGAAATGCCAATGTTTTCCAGAATGTTCAGCCTAGATTTTCCAGAACATCAGGATTTATAACTAACATGTGTCTTATGGCACACATGATCAAGCCTAAATTTAAAGAAGACTTGCTGAAATGGGTCTCTTTCTTACCACCTTCAATGTAGCCCTCTCATTAGGTTAGGCTCCTCATCCATTTCCTTCTTCTTTTCTTTCGGTTATCGAGGTAACCATGTACATATTGTAAATTCATTTTAATAAAGGTGTGTGGCTGTGGGGGGCTTTGCCCTTGCAGTGTTCGGCCAAAAAAACACAAAGCTTTTATAGCTAGGTGGTAGTGATTGAAGAACTCTGTTAGTGATTGCCTCTGGCAGGAGAACAATTCCCAACTAAGCAAGACAGTTAGAGTACACAGACAATTTGAGCACATGCTCACCGACAGACCCGTTCTCCTCCATTTTACAAGCATAGAACTTATCGGAGGTTTCATACCTCTCGATCTTGGCATTCTTGTCAAAGATAAACTTCAACTGCTGGAACATCTTATATTCTCCATGACATTCAGAATGTCCTTGAAGTCCCGGATCTAAGCCATACAAAATTGCACACTGAACTACTAAGTAGTCATCCAGAAGTGATTGCCAGATGTTTATATCATCTTGGGTCGCCGGTTGGGGTGGAATGTCACCTAACGGTGCATCAACGACATAAGCCTTTTGAGAAACCGTGAGAACAATTCTTAGATTTCGGTCCCAGACTACAAAGTTACTCCCATAAGCTTTTAGCTTAGCTTTATCTAGGAACGCGTTAAAATTCAAGGGTGCTACTGCACGAGCCATTGATCCACAACACAAAATTTGCAAAGATTACTTAGACTATGTTCAAGATAATGAGTTTAGTTAATCATATTACCAATAAACTCCCACTCAAATTGACATCCCTCTAGTCATTCGAGTCACACATGATCCAAATTCACCAACTCGAGTCCGATCATCATGTGAGTTGAGTTGGCTTCAATGGAGAACATCTCTATATTGATCATATCTACTATATGACTCATGTTCGACCTTTTGGTCTCTTGTGTTCTGAGGCCATATCTGTACATGCTAGGCTTGTCAAGTTTAACCCGAGTGTTCCGCGTGTGCAGCTGTTTTCCCCTGTTGTATGTGAACGTAGAGTCTATTACACCCGATAATCACATGGTGTCTCGAAACGATGAACTTTTGCAACAGTGCACACTCGGGGGGACACAATTTTATCTTGAAATGTTAGTGAGGGATCACCTTATAATGCTACCGTCGTCCTAAGCAAAATAAGGTGCATAAAAGGATTAACATCACATGCAAATCATAAGTGACATGATATGTCCATGAACTTGTGCTTTTGATCTCCATCTTCAAAGCACCGACATGATCTCCATCGTCACCCGCGCCACACTATGATCTGCATCATTGTGCTGCCATCGAGGTTGTCGTGCTAACTATGCTATTGCTACGAAAGCTACTGAACTAGCGATAAAGCAAAGCATCACAAAGTGCAAAATAATTAAATACAACCCTATGGCTCATGCCAATTGCCGTAGCATCGACATGCAAGTCGATATTTAACTATCACAACATGATCATTTCATATATAAAATATATCATACCATGTCTTTTTCCATATCATATAACAACATACCCTACAAAAACAAGTTAGACGTCCTCTAATTTGTTGTTGCATGTTTTACGTGGCTGTTATGGGTATCTAGCATGATCGCATCTTACTTACGCAAAACCACAATGGTGATATACAAGTTGCTATTTAACCTTCTCCAAGGACTGCCTTTGCCAAATCCGATTCAACTAAAGTAGGAGAAACAGACACCCACCAACCATATTTATGCAACAAGTTGCATGTTAGTCGATGGAACCGGTCTCTCATAAGCGTACGAGTAATGTTGGTCCGGGCCGCTTCATCCAACAACACCGCCGAATAAAGAAAATACTAAGGAGGGAAGCAATCTGAATATCAACGCCCACAAACTCCTTTGTGTTCTACTCGAGACGTCATCTATACATAGACCTAGCTCATGATGCCACTGTTGGGGAACGTTGCATGGGAAACAAAAACTTTCCTACGCACACATAAGATATATCCACGGTGATGACCATCTACGAGAGAAGAGATCGGATACACATAACCTTATAGATTGCTAAGAAGGAAGCATTAAGAAACGCGGTTGATGTAGTCGAACGTCTTCGCGATCCAAATCGCAAGTCGTCCCTCAGTCCAATCACGATCTAGTACCAAACGGACGACACCTTTGCGTTTAGCACACATGTAGCTCGATGACGATCCCCGCCTTCTTGATCCAGCAAGAGAGACGAAGAGGTAGCTGAATTCTCCGACATCACGACGGCGTGAAAGTGATGATGGTGGAGCTAATCCGGCAGGGCTTCGCCGTGCACTACCGAAATAACCTACATGGTGTCACGAAGTAGTGAAGGGAGAGGGGCTATGTCATGGCTTGAGGTGCCTCTATCCTCTCTCACCTCCACTATATATAGGTGGGACGGAGGGGTGGCGCCCTAGGGAAGAACCCTAGGGTTCGGCTGGTGCACCAAGGAGGAGGATGACTCCTCCTCCAATTCGGATTGTTGCAGGTGGACTATCCTTTTTGGTGGACTCCTTCCCCTTTTGCACTTCGGCCGAATAGGCCCACTTGGGCTGGCCGCCCAGCCCATCAGGCACTGGTGCACCACCCTTAGGCCTATTTAGTCCCTCTCCGGGTGGGTGGCCCCTCCCGGTGGAACCCTGGAACCCATTCGTCACTCCCGGTACTTTATTGGTAATGCCCGAAATCTTTCCGGAAGCCAAATACACCCTTCCTATATATCAATCTTCGTCTCCGAACCAATCCAAAACTCCTCGTGATGTCTAGTATCTCATCCAGGACACCAAACAACACTCGGTTACCAACAAACATAATTCAACTATACCGAAACGTCACCGAACCTTAAGTGTGCAGACTATGCGGGTTCGAGAAGTATGCAGACATGATTGAGACACTCTTCGATCAATAAGCAATAGCGGGACCTGGATGTCCATATTGGTTCCTACATATTATACTAAGATCTTTATCGTTTGAACCTCTATGTCAAGGATTCAATTAATCCTGTAGAACATTCCCTTTGTCTTTCGGTATGTTACTTGCCTGAGATTAGATCGTCGGTATCTCTATACCTATTTGAATCTTGTTACCGGCAAGTATCTTTACTTGTTCCTCAATACAAAATCCCATGGCTAACTCTTTAGTCACATTTCTTGCAAGGCTTGTTGTGATGTTGTATTACCGAGTGGGCCCCAAGATACCTCTCCGTCATATGGAGTGACAAATCCTAATCTTGATCCATGCTAACTGAACAGACACCTTCAGAGATACCTGCAGAGCACCTTCATAGTCACCCACTTACGTTGCGATGTTTGATACACAAAAGGTATTCTTCCGATGTCAGTGAGTTACATGATCTCATGGTCATAGGAACATATACTTGACATGGAGAAAAACAGTAGCAATAAAACGACACAATCACATGCTACATTCATAGTTTGGGTCTTGTCCATCACATCATTCTCCTAATTATGTGATCCCGTTATCAAGTGACAACCCTTGTCTATGGCTAGGAAACCTTAACCATATTTGATTAATGAGCTAGTCAACTAGAGGTTTACTAGGGACAATATGTTGTCTATGTATCCAAACATGTAACTGAGTTTCCATTTAATACAATTCTAGCATGGATAATAAACGATTATCTTAAACAAGGAAATAAAATAATAAATATTTTATTATTGCATCTAGGGCATATTTCCAACATCAACAATGCTAATATAATAGAATCATATGATCATCCATCAACGTGCAACAAAGAATCACTCCAAAGTTCATATGTACCAGAGAACAATACGATTAAATTGGTGTAGGTAGTAGAACCACCTCAAAGTTATTCTTTCTGATCAATCTTTTCAGCTATTCTTGTAAGTGTCACAAACAGTCCTAGTGTTCGTACTAGAATAACACTCATGATATATATCAATCAACCCTAATGTCACCTAGATACTTCAATGTCACCTCAAGTATCTGTGCCTAAGTGATGCGACATGCATCAAACAATTTCAGATTTATCATATTCAATCCAACATAAAGAACTTCAAGGAGCACCCCAAGAATTCTATCAGAGAACATAGTATGAAAACATGCAATCAACCCTTATGCATAGATCCCCAAGGTCACTTGAATCCGCAAGTTGATGCCATAACATATATCAAGTGAATCACTTGAATACCTGAGTGTGACTACGGGTATCTGCATGCACGACATACATAAAGTGTTCTCAAACCAAAATATTCAATCCAGCGTAACAAGATCTCAAAGGCAAAGATTTAATTCATAACAACAAGGCACCAAGGGAATAACATCATATAATCCAATTAGATTAATAAGGCCCGTGATACATCAAGATCGTGTCATCTGAAGAACACGAGAGAGAAAGAGAGAGAGAGAGAGAGAGAGAGATTGAACACATAGCTACTCATACATACCCTCATCCCCTAAGAGAACTACTCATACATTATCATGATGAGACAAAGAGAGTTGTTGACGGAGAGGTGCAACCCGAAGAGATGGAGGCCTTGGCGGCCACAAGGTCGGCGACGGGCGACGATGATAGCGGCCACGACGTTGGCGATGGGTGGCGGCCCCTTGGCTCACCTTTTTTCCTTAGTCTTCGTGCTGCAATGGAGTAGCCTCTCCCCCTCTTGGCAACTGCCAAGGGAGAATTACATTTGTGGCTTTTAGTGGCTGCCCTGAAATTAGGGTTTTCTTCTCCTTATATGTGCCTTTGTGGTGTTCTATGGCCCTCTGATGGATAGACCCTTGATCCAATGGCTTTTGGGCATCTCCAGAACCTTTATATGGACTCTTCACACACACATGAGTCCCCAAAGTCGTGGCTTGGCCAAATACATCAAATATGGTAAGAGTTGGACTCAATCACGCCAACAATTCTCGTAATCCCGTAATTAGGTATTTGCCTCCGGTAAAATGGATCTAGAGACCGCATCCGAACTCTGTTTTCGACAAATTTTTATTTAAGAATCAATGCCATATAATTCTACACATTTTTCTAGTTTTAGTATTTTACTTTTGACGCTGTCTTCGGAGTTAAACCTAATGACCTCTAAAAACTGTTCGTGGACAGAATTCAGGAAAGTTAGAGTCCTCCTCCAACAAGGCTCCTTTTGCGTTTTTTCGTAAATTTCCAATTAGTTCCTACACATAAAAGTGTAAAACAAGAACTTGTGAATTTTTGCAACCTTTAATAGGTTAGTACTAATAAATCATAAATCCATAGTAAAACATAGGACAAATGGTAGAAAACAAGCATGGAGCATAAAAAATTATAGGTACGTTTGGGACATATCAGTTATGAGTCATCGTCTTGAACCCCCTTGTAGAGACTAGAAGGTGTGTCTTCAATATCCGCACTGTTACCCTTAGCCAAAGTCTTACTGCTTGGAGGCGGTAGTGCAGAAGAAAACAAGGTATTAGACTATGTGGTTTTAATGCTTTCACTTAACTGTAGGAGCTTGACTGCGGGGACTAAGTTCTAGCCCCCTGTATTTTGTGATGTTCGACTTATACCAAGGTTGAAAACCATTATCACCTGGTTTGTGTAACTTCAAACCCTCCGTTTAACACGGTAAACCTCCAACACTTTTTTAGTTTAATACTTTTCATCGGATCGTAGACCGGTTCCCGCTTATTATGCGAGTCACTTTTCGGCTTTCTCCACTCAGGTACTTAACCAGACAAACTAGAAATACAATCGCAGTGGTTCTCCCTTTACCCTTTAGCCAAACTAGCGGAACGTAAAGGGGTAAGCAGAGGAGCCGGTCAACCCAACTTTTGACTCAAGACATAATTCGGAACCAATGCATATAACGCAATATCCAAGACATCGAACACACAGGAAAAAGGCGGTGTCAAAGTGATGCTCGGGGCGAGCTTAATGGTCGAGCCCCTGGTCGATTAGCCGGCCACATCTAAAATATGTATCGAACTCGCTTGTTTTGGTGTCCAAGAGTGAAAGAAGAAAAAGGGAACAAAAAGGATTATGCAATAAATGACTAACATAGGACCGTAAAAATTGGTGTTCACTTCCGCTGAACTTTTTTATCCGTACACTCTGATCTGCCCAAGCAACTGCTATAGATACGTAAAAATAAATTACAGATAAAAAACTTTACACAAGACCTTTACGAATGGCTTGATGTTCTTTAATGTGTCATGTTGCACGTTTGTGTCTTTGTTCTCCAAAGGGTGCTCCTTGAGAGGAGGTAGTAGCCGACGAGCGAGCCTTTGTAAGAGATGGTCTTGAGAAGTCGCTGAAATATATTAGCTTCATGTTGCTGCATAGGTCCTTGATGGTATCTAACATTGTCCGAAGACATGTGTGACCATAGTTCGGTCACGCCGAACACTAGACCTTTGGATGGAGGGTCCCCATAGTTGCGCATGGAATTTTAAGCATGAAATTGTGCCTCTGAGGTACGTACCTTACGGATAGCTGAGCCATACTATGGTGAGCGTATTCCTATTTGTGCGGAGCATGAGAACACTCCGAGCTGAACCAGAGGTCAGGCTCGCTTACTTACCTTTCGTGCCATGACGGTGGATTAGGACTTCGGCGTTTCATTGCTGAGTTGAACCTCAACTGCTAGAACCGCGATGTGTTCCTTTGTTCGGAGCGAACGCTCTGTGTTGCCGCTAAAGGTAATGATCCCCTTGGGTCTGGGCATCTTCAGCTTTATATATGCATAGTGGGGGACAACATTAAAGCGGGCGAACGTTGTTCGGCCAAGAAGTATCTGATAGCCTCTGCGAAAAGGGATGATGTCAAATATTAAGTCCTCGCTGCAGAAATTGTCGGGCGAACCAAACACTAATTCCAAAGTTATGCTTCCCGAGGAGCGGGCCTCGATGCCTATGATTATTCCTTTAAAGGTGGTGTTACTGGGTTTGATCCTTGATGGATCGATGCCCATTTTGTGCATCGTATCTGCAATATGAGATTGAGGCTACTGCATCCGTCCATTAGGACTCTTTTGAGGTGGTACCCATCTAGTATGGGGTCAAGTACCAAGGCCACTGACCCTCCATGTCGAATACTGGTCGGGTGGTCAGTGCGGTCAAAAGTGATCGGGCATGGCGACCATGGGCTGTACTTCGGGGCTACGAGCTCTATGGCATAGACGTCCCGAAGTGCTTGCTTCCTCTCCCTCTTTGGTATTTGTGTGACGTAAATCACGTTCATAGTTTTTACCTCGGGGTAAATTGCTTCTGGCCTCCATTATTTGGCCTGCGAGGTTCTTCATTGTTCTTGCTGCGGGGGACCTTGCCTTGGTCCTCGGTTATGAGTTTGCCTCCTTGGTTAAACACCCAACAATTATGGTTCGTGTGGCTGGCAGACTTGTCTTGGGTGCCGTGGATCTCGCAGGGCCTATCCATGATTTTGTCCAGGTGAGTAGGTCCATTCGTATTCCCTTTAGAGGGTTTGTTTTGTTGTGATGACTTTGAATTGCTGAATCCACCATTCACTGTCGTGTCTTCGGACTCACCGCCATTGTGTCGACGCTTATTCTTGTTACGTCATGGCTTCCCGTTGTCGTACCGAACTTCAGAATGATGGCGAACGTTGCATGGGAAACAAAAAATTTCCTACGCTCACCAAGACCAATCTAGAAGATGCACATCTATGAGGAGAGAGATTGTATCTACATACCCTTGTAGATTGCTTAGCGAAAGCGTTAAGGAACGCGGTTGATGTAGTCGAATGTTTTCGTGATCCAATCACGATCCAACCCGCGAACTCCTGATCAAGTGCCGAACGGACGGCACTTCCATGTTAAACACACATACAACTTGATGACACGTTCACCTCCTCGATCGAGTGAGCGATGGTGAAGTAGCAGTCCGAGTCCTCCGGCATCACGATGGCGTTGTGAGGTGGTGGTGGTGATAGCTCAGCAGGGCTTCGCCGCGCGATTATGAGAGGAGAAAAGCTACGAGGGAGAGGAGGAGTATCATTGTAGCATGTTGTGGTGGTTCTGCCCTCTCTATCCCTCTCTATATATAAGGGGAAGGGAGGAGGGGAGAGCGCCCTAGGGTTTTCCCTAGGGGCCTGCGACCAAGGGGGGTGGCGGCCAAGGTTAGGTGGCCCTCCCACCTAGGTGCCTTGCCACCCAAGTTGGGTTGGCCGATGACCCTAGGGTTTGAGGACCTCCCCTGGCCAAAGTGTGCTGGGGTTTGGTCGGGGCCCAACCCCTTGTGGGTTGGAGTGCCACCTCTCCTTTTCCCATGAGGCCCCCAACACTTGTCAGGGCCGCCGAAACCCCTTTCGGCACTCCATTGATTCCCCGGTATGCCTGGAACACTTCCAGACTCCGATGCCCTTCATCCTATATATCAATATTCACCTCCGGACCATTCTGAAGTTCCTCGACACGTCTGGAATCTCATCCGGGACTCCGAACAACCTTCAGTCACCAGTGTAATAACTCGTCTATGCTTATATCGTCACCAAACGTTAAGTGTGTAGACCGTACGGGTTCGAGAACTATGTAGACATGACAGAGACACCTCTACGGTCAATAACCAACAGAGTAAACTGGATGTCCATATTGGTTTCTACATATTCTACGAAGGTCTTTATCGGTCGAACCTCGATGTCAAGCATTCAGTTAATGCCGTGTGTAGTTCCTTTTTTTATCGGTATGTTACTTGTCCGAGATTAGATCATCAGTATCTCCATACCTAGTTCAATCTCGTCACCAACAAGTCTCTTTCATTTTGTAAGACAAGGTCTCGTGGCTAACTCTTTAGTCACATTGTTTGCAATCTCATCACGGTGTTGTATTATCGAGTGGGCCCTCAGATATCTCTCCGTCACACGGAGTAACAAATCCTAGTCTTGATCCATGCCTGCTCACCACACACCTTTGGAGATACCTGTAGAGCATCTTTATAGGCACCTAGTTACATTGCAACGTTTGATACACACAGGGTACTCCTCCAGTGTCTACGAGTTGCCTGATCTCATGGCCATAGGAACATATACTTGACATGCATAAAATAATAGCAATAAATTGACACGGTCATATGCTAGGTTCATAGTTTGGGTCTTGTCCATCACATCATTCTCCTAATTATGTGATCCCATTATGAAATGAAAACTCATGTCTATGGCCAGGAAACCTTGACCATCTTTGATCAACGAGCTTGTCCATAAGAGGCTCACTAGGGACACAGTGTTGTCTATCTACCCACACATGTATTTGAGTTTCCAATCAATACAATTCTAGCATGGATAATAAACGATTATCATAAACAAGGAAATATAATAATAACCACTTTATTATTTCCTCTAGGGCATATTTCCAACAGTATCCCACTTGCACTAGAGTCAATAATCTAGCTCACATCACCATGTGATTTACATTGTAATGTAACTAACACCCATACCGTTATGGTGTTGATCATGTTTTGCTCGTGGAAGAGGCTTAGTCAATGAGTCTATGACATTTAGATCCCTGTGCACTTTGCAAATATTTATGTCCTCCTCCTTGATGTAATCGCGGATGGAATTGAAGCATCGCTTTATGTGTCTGGTCCTCTTGTGAAACCTTGGTTACTTGGCGAGAACAATGGCACCAATGTTGTCACAAAATAGAGTCATTGGGTCAAATGCATTGGGCACAACTCCAAGATTCGTCATGAACTCCTTCATCTAGACACCTTCTTTAGCCGCCTCCGAGGCATCTATGTATTCCGCTTCGCATGTAGAATCAGTTACCACACTTTGCTTGGAACTGCACCACCTTACTGCTCCCCAATTGAGAATATATACATATCTGGTTTGAGACTTAGAGTCATCCGAATGAGTATCAAATCTTGCATTGACGTAACCATTTACAATGAGCTCTTTATCACCTCCATAAACGATAAAAAAATCCTTAGTCCTTTTCAGGTACTTAAGGATATTCTTGACTGTCGTCCAGTGTTCCATTCCTGGATCACTTTGAAACCTTCCAGCCATACTTATGGCAAGGCTGAGATCCGATCTTTTGCTCAACATTGCATACATGATAGAGCCTATGAAAGAAGCATAGGGGACGACACTCATCTTTTCTCTATCTTCTGCAGTCACTAGGCATTGAGTCTTACTCAACTTCACACCTTGCAATACAGGCAAGAACCCTTTCATGGATTGATCCATTTTGAACTTCTTCAAAACTTTGTCAAGGTATGTGCTCTGTGAAAGTCCTATTAAGTGTCTCGATCTATCTCTATAGATCTTGATGCCTAATATGAAAGCAGCTTCTCCTAGGTCCTTCATTGAAAAACTCTTGTTCAAATATTCCCTTACGCTTCCCAAAAATTATATATTGTTTCCAATCAGCAATATGTCATCCACATATAATATTAGAAACGCTATAGAGCTCCCACTCACTTTCTTGTAAATACAAGCTTCTCCATAAACTTGTATAAACCCAAACGCTTTGATCACCTCATCAAAGCGTTGATTCCAACTCCGAGATGATTGCACTAGTCCATAAATGGACCACTGGAGCTTGCATACTTTGTCAACATTCTCTGGATCACAAAACCTTATGGTTGCATCATATACAACTCCTCCTTAAGGAAACCGTTAAAGAACACTATTTTGACATCCATGTGCCAAATTTCATAATCAAAAAATGTAGCTATTGTTAACATGTTTCTAATGAACTTAAGCATCGCTATGGGTGAGAAAGTCAGATCGTAGTTACCTCCTTGAACTTGTGAAAAACCTTTTGCCACAAGTCGAGCTTTATAGGCGGTGACATTATAGCCCGCGTCCGTCTTCTTTTTAAAGATCCATTTATTTTGAATGGCCTTTCACCCTTCAGGTAATACTTACAAAGTCCATACTTTGTTTTCATACATGGATCCGATCTCAGTTTTCATGCTCTCTAACCATTTTTTGGAATCTGGGCCACCATCGCTTCTACATAGTTCGTAGGTTCATTGTTGTCCAACAACATGACCGTTAAGACATGGTTACCGTACCACTCAAGAGTAGTGCATGCCCTTGTTGACCTATGAGGTTTGATAGTAACTTGATTCGAAGCTTCATGATCATCATCATTAGCTTCCTCTTCAACTAATGTAGGCTCCACAGAAACATCTTTCTACACTACACCACTCTCTGGTTGAAGTAAAGGTTTAACAACCTCATCAAGTTCTATCTTCCTCTCACTCAATTCTTTCAAGAGAAACTCCTTCTCGAGAAATGTTTCGTTATTAGCGACAAACACTTTGCCTTCGGATCTGAGATAGAAGGTATACCCAACTGTCTCTTTTGGGTATCCTATGAAGACACATTTCTCCACTTTGGGTTCGATCTTTTCTAGCTGAAGCTTTTTGACATAAGCATCGCATCCCCAAAATTTAAGAAAAGACAACTTTGGTTTCTTTCCAAACCATAGTTCATACAACATCATCTCAACGTATTTAGATGGTGCCCTATTTAAAGTGAATGCAGCTATCTCTAATGCATAATCCCAAAACGATAATGACAAATCGACAAGCGACATCATAGAACACACCATATCCAATAAGGTTTGATTATGACATTCATGCGCACCATTACGTTGTGGTAATCTAGGTGGCGTCAATTGTGAAACAATTCCACATTGTCTTAGGTGATTGCCAAACTCATAACTCAGATATTCTCCTCCTTAATCAAACCCTAGGAATTTAATCTTCTTGTTATGATGATTCTCAACTTCACTTTGAAATTGCTTGAACTTTTTAAACGTTGTGCACTTATGTTTCATTAAGTAAATATACCCATATCTACTTAAGTCATTGGTGAAGGTGAGGAAATAACGATATCCACCGCGCGCCTCAAAGCTCATCGGACCACACACATCAGTATATATGATTTCCAATAAGTCATTTGCCCGCTCTATTGTTTTGGAGAATGGGGTCTTAGTCATCTTTCCCACGAGGCATGATTCACATGTGTCAAGTGATTCAAAATCAAGTGGCTACATAAGTCCGTCAGCATGGAGTTTCTTGATGCGTTTTACACCAATATGACCTAAGCGACAATGACACAAGAAATTGGTACTGTCATTATCAACTCTACATCTTTTGGCATCAATGTTATGAACATGTGTGTCATCGCTATCAAGATTCAATAAGAATAAACCCCTCACATTGGGTGCATGACCATAAACGATATTACTCATATAAATACAACAACCATTATTCTCTGATTTAAATGAATAACCGTCTCGCATCAAACAAGATTCAAATATAATGTTCATGCTCGACGCAAGCACTAAATAACATTTTTTCGGGTTGATCACTAATCCCAATGGTAATCGAAGAGGGGGTGTGCCGACGGTGATAACATCAACCTTGGAACCATTTCCCACGCGCATCATCACTTCGTCCTTCGCCAACCTTTGTTTATCCCAAAGTTCCTGCTTTGAGTGGCAAATGTGAGCAACCGAACCGGTATCAAATACCAAGGCACTACAACGAGAGTTGGCAAGGTACACATCAATAACATGTATATCATATATACCTTGTTTGGTGTTGGGCGCCTTCTTGTCGGCCAGATACTTGGGGCATTTCTCCTTCCAGTGCCCTGTTTCCTTGCAATGAAACCACTCAGTTTCTGGCTTCGGTCCGGCCTTGGGTTTCTTCACGGGAGGAGCAACTTCTCTGCCACTCTTCTTGGATTAACCCTTCTTGACATTTCCATTCTTCTTGAAACTAGTTGTTTTATTAACCATCAATACTTGATGCTCCTTGTGAATTTCTAACTCAACGACTTTCAGCATCACAAACAAATCGACGACTGATTTGTTCATCCCTTGCATGTTATAGTTCATCACAAAGCTAGCTAGGTGGCACTGATTGAAGAACTCTGTCAGTGATCGCCTTTGGCAGGAGAGCAAGTCCTAACTCAGCCATACAGTTGGAATACCCAATCATTTTTAGTATGTGCTCAGTGATAGACCCGTTCTCCTCCATCTCGCAAGCATAGAACTTATCAGATGTCTCATACCTCTCGACCTGGGCATTATTTTCAAAAATGAACTTCAACTACTAGAACATCTCATATGCTCCATGACGTTCAAAACATCTTTGAAGTCCCGGTTCTAAGCCATACAATGCAGCACACTGAACTATTGGTTAGTCATCACAACGCGCATGCCATCTCACAACTTCTTGAGGCGACCCTGGAGGTGGTGCCGCACCAAGCAGTGCATCAAGGACATAAGCTTTTTGGGAAACCAGGAGGACAATCCTCAGATTACGGGCCCAGTCTACAAAATTCCTTACATCATCTTTCATCTTGGCTTTTTCTAGGAACGCATTGAAATTCACGGGTGCTACTACGCGAGCCATTGATCTAGAGCATAATTTTCCAAAGATTACATAGACTATTGTTCAAGATCTGAGTTAAGGTAATCATATTACTTAAAACTTCGAGTCAAATTGACATCTATCCGGTCATCCAAATGCTACATGATCCAAATTCACCAACCCAACTCTGATCATCATGTGAGATGAGGTGGTTTCAATGGTGAACATCTCCATGTTGATCATATCTACTATATGAATCATGTCGACCTTTCGGTCTCTTGTGTTACGAGGCCATGTCTGTGCATGCTAGAATCGTCAAGTTTAACCCCAGTGTTCTTGATACATCTCCAACGTATCTATAATTTTTTATGGTTTCACGGTATTATCTTGTCAAACTTTGGATGTTATGCATGCCTTTTATATGTTTTTTGGGACTAACTTATTAACTCAGTGCCAAGTGCCAGTTCCTGTTTTTTCCATGTTTTTGACCCCTTTCAGAGGAGATTTTGAAACGGAGTCCAAACGGAAGAAAATCACCGAAAAGATTTTTTCCGGAACGGAAGAAGATCGGGAAGCTTGAGAGCCAAGGCAGGGGAGCCTTAGGGGCCCCACAAGCCCCCACCCCATGGACAGGGGGGAGGCCGCGGCCCACAGGCTTGTGGGCCCCCTGGGCGCCCTCTTCCCTAGGGGTTGCGCCTATAAATTCCCTAAAAATCCCAAAAACATCAGGAGATCATCAAAAGTACTTTTCCGCCGGCGCACGCTTCTGTCTCCGCAAGATCCCATATGGGGCACGTTTTGGTGCCCTGCCGGAGGGGGATTCGGACATGGAGGGATTCTTCATCAACACCATGACCTCTCTGATGATGCGTGAGTAGTTCACCATAGACCTACGGGTCCATAGCTAGTAACTAGATGGCTTCTTCTCTCTCTTGGATCTTCAATACAAAGTTCTCCATGATCTTCTTGGAGATCTATCCGATGTAATGTTCTTTTGCGGTGTGTTTGTCGAGATCCGATGAATTTTGGATTTATGATCAGATTATCTATGAATCTTATTTGAGTTTCTTCTGATCTCTCTTATGCATGATTTCATATCCTTGTAATTCTCTTCGAGTTGTGGGTTTTGTCTGGCCAACTAGATCTATGATTCTTGCAATTGGAGAAGTGCTTGGTTTTGGGTTCATACCGTGTGGTGACCTCACCCAGTGAGAGAAGGGGTAGCGAGGCACGTATCGTGTTGTTGCCATCAAGGGTAAAAAGATGGGGTTTTCATCATTGGTTTGAGATTATCCCTCTACATCATGTCATCTTGCTTAAGGCGTTACTCTGTTCGTCATGAACTCAATACACTAGATGCATGCTGGACAGCGGTCGATGTGTGGAGTAATAGTAGTAGATGCAGAAAGTATCGGTCTACTTGTCTCGGACGTGATGCCTATATGTATGATCATTGCCTTAGATATCATCATGACTTTGCGCGGTTCTATCAATTGCTCGACAGTAATTTGTTCACCCACCGTGATATTTGCTATTATGAGAGAAGCCTCAAGTGAACACTATGGCCCCGAGGGTCTACTCCACAACATATTTTCAGCCTTACACTTTTTTACTTCGTTGCACTTTCCGCCTTCAGTTCTCACTTTGCAAACAATCTTGAAGGGATTGACAACCCCTTTGAAGCGTTGGGTGCAAGCTTGTTTGTGTTTGCGCGGGTACTCTGGACTTGACGAGGCCCTCCTTCTGGATCTATACCTTGGTTCTCAAACTGAGGGAAATACTTACTACTCCTGTGCTGCATCACCCTTTCCTCTTCAAGGGAAAAACCGACGCAAACCACAGAAGTAACAAGAAGAATTCCTAGCGCCAAGGAAGGACTTTTGTTGCCGCAACAGAAGGATTTCTGGCGCCGTTGCCGGGGAGGAAGATCAAGTCAAGAACTCATCCAAGTAGGTGTCGCAAACTCATCTCTTGCATTTACTTTGTTTGCCAGTTGCCTCTCGTTTTCCTCTCCCCCACTTCACCAATTTGCCTTTTTCGTTTGCCTTTTTCATTCGCCCTTTTTCTCGCCTGCTCTTTGTTTGCTTGTGTGCTTGCTTGCTTGTTGAAGTCATCATGAACGAAAACACCAAACTTTGTGACTTCTCGAATACTAATAATAATGATTTTATTAGTACTCCGATTGCTCCCGCCACTAGTGCGGAGTCATACTAAATCAACGCCGCTTTGCTGAATCTTGTTATGAAAGAGAAATTCTCTAGCCTTCCTAGTGAAGATGCCACATCCCATCTCAATACCTTCATTGAGATTTTTGATATTCCAAAGAAAAAAGATGTGGATAATGACGTGATTAAATTGAAGCTTTTTTCCTTTCTCGTTGCGAGATCGCGCAAAAACTTGGTTTTCTTCTTTGCCCAAAAATAGTATCGATTCTTGGGATAAGTTCAAAGATTCTTATATATCCAAGTATTTTCCAACGGCTAAGATCATCTCTCTCCATAATGATATCATGAATTTCAAGCAACTTGATCATGAACATGTTGCACAATATTCGGAGAGAATGAAATTAATGATTAGAAATTGTCCCGCTCATGGCTTGAGTCTTTGGATGATTATTCAAATCTTTTACACTGGCTTGAATTTCGCTTCTAGAAATATCTTGGACTCCGCCTCAGGTGGAACGTTCATGGAAATCACATTAGGGGAAGCCACAAAGCTCTTAGACAACATCATGATGAACTACTCTCAGTGGCACACTGAAAGGTCACCTACTAGTAAGAAGGTACACGCTATAGAAGAAATTAATTCGTTGAGTGCTAAGATGGACAAGTTAATGAATTTGGTTGCTAGTAGGAGTGCTCCTTTGGATCCTAATGATATGCTCTTGTCTTCTTTGATTGAGAGTAGCAACGCTAGCTTGGACGTTAATTTTGTTGGTAGGAATAAATTTCGCAACAACAATGCTTTTAGAGGAAACTATGTTCCTAGGCCTTTTCCTAGTAACTCCTCTAATAACTTTGGCAACTCCTACAACAATACTCATGGAAATTACAATAGATTACCCTCTGATCTAGAGAGTAATATCAAAGAGTTCATCAACTCTCAAAAGATTTTCAATGCGTCCATAGAGTAAAAGCTACTCAAAATTGACGATTTGGCTAAGAGCGTTGATAGAATGTCTAGTGATGTTGATGCTTTGAAAGTTAGATGTGCTCCTCCCAAAATCAACATGGATGAAACTTTGAAATCTATGCGTGTTTTCATGATTGAGAGCCAAGAAAGAACCGCCCAAATTCGTGCTAGACATGAATGGATTAAAAAGGCGTGTTCTCATGATGAGAATCACGAAGATCTTAAAGTGCTTGGTGTGACTCCCATTGAATCTTTGTTTTCTTGTGTCAAACCTAATGATTATGGGGCTGGATATGAATCCACTTTGGTTGAAAAGTGCCCCAACGATTCGGAGTCCATCTATCTTGATGCTAAAAGCATTAAAAGTGGAGTAGAAGATGTTAAAACTTTGAGTAGTAATGAAATTACTACCGTGGATTTCAAGGAATTCAATTATGATAGTTGCTCCTTGATTGAATGCATTTCTTTGGTGCAATCCATGTTGAACTCTCCACATGCTTATAGCCAAAACAAGGCCTTTACCGATCATATCATCGAAGCTATGATAAAATCTCTTGAAGAGAAACTTGAATTGGAAGTCTCTATCCCTAGAAAGCTTCATGATGAGTGGGAACCTATCATCAAAATCAAAATCAAAAACTATGAGTGCAATGCTTTGTGTGATTTGGGTGCTAGTGTTTCTGCGATTCCAAAGTCTTTATGTGATGTTCTGGATTTTAATGAGATTGAAGACTGTTCTCTTAATTTGCATCTTGCTGATTCTACTGTCCAGAAACCCATGGGAAGGATCAATGATGTTCTTATTATTGCAAATAGGAACTATGTACCCGTGGATTTCATTGTGCTTGACATTGATTGCAATCCTACATGCCCTATTATTCTTGGTAGAACTTTCCTAAGGACTATCGGTGCTATCATCGATATGAAGGAAGGGAATATTAGATTTCAATTTCCTTTAAGGAAGGGCATGTAACACTTTCTGGAAAGAAAATAAGATTGCCTTATGAATCCATGATGAGGGCCACTTATGGTTTGAGCACCAAAGATGACGATACGTGATTCTATCGCTTTTATGCCTAGCTAAGGGCGTTAAACAATAGCGCTTGTTGGGAGGCAACCCAATGAATTTATATTTTTTTTTCTGTTTTGTTGCGTCCACACCATCACAATTCTGTTGTAATTGTTTTTTTTGAGTTTCCTTTTGTGTTTGAGCCAAGCAAAACCTTTATGACTAGTCTTGGTAATGGTTGTTTGATCCTACTGGAAAAAGACAGAAACTTTTCGCTCACGAGATGATTTTTCATTTTTATTTAGAAAGAGTTTTTGAGTTGATTCTTTTTCTTCTGGTAGATATGCTTTTTTCCCAGGCCTTCGTAATTTTTCAGATTTTTTGAGGTAACAGAAGTATACAAAGTATAGAGATTGCTACAGACTGGTCTGTTTTTGAGAGGTTCTGTTTTCGTTGAGTTGGTTGCTTGTTTTGATGAAACTATGGTTAGTATCGGGGGGTACTAGCCATGTAAAAGTGAGAATACAGTAGCCCAACACCAATATAGATAGAATTTAAGTTTGCTACAGTACCAAAAGAAGTGGTAGTTTGTTTTCTTGTGCTAATGTTATCACGAGTTTCTGTTTAAGTTTTGTGTTGTGAAGTTTTCAAGTTTTGGGTGATGTTCTCATGGAAAAAGAGATAAGGAGTGGAAAGAGCTCAAGCTTGGGGATTCCCAAGGCATCCCAAGCCAAATTCAAGGACACCAAAAAGCCTAAGCTTGAGGATGCCCCGGGAAGGCATCCCCTCTTTCGTCTTCAATCCATCGGTAACATTACTTGGAGCTATATTTTTATTCACCACATGATATGTGTTTTTGCTTGGAGCGTCTTGTATCGTAGGAGTCTTTTCCTTTTGTTGTGTCACAATCATCCTTGCTGCACACCTTTTTTTTGAGATAGAGAGACATGCACTCATCGTGATTTTGCTAGAATGCTCATAGTGCTTCACTTATATCTTTTGAGATAGATACTTTTGCTCTATGTGCTTCACTTATATCTTTCAGAGCACGGCGGTGCGTGATTTGGTAATTGGCTTATGCTATGAAAGTAGTCCCAAAAGTGATAGATACCCAAAGAGGATGCAAAAACCTCCATCTTCATTTGCGTTGAGTAGAAAGAGAAGTTTTGATTCCTCTCAAATAGTTTTGAGACATGGATTTGGTAATATTAAGAGTTATGTTAGTAGGGTGTTGTGAATCTAGAAATACTTGTGTTGAAGTTAGTGATTCCCGTAGCATGCACGTATGGTGAACCGCTATGTTATAAAGTCGGAGCATAATTGATTTATTGATTGTCATCCTTTGTGTTGAGGTCGGGGTCACGCGATGGTTTACACCTACCAACCCTTCCCCTCGGAGTATGCGTTTAGCACTTTGGTTCGATTACTAATAAAAACTTTCGCAACAAGTATGTGAGTTCTTCATGACTAATCTGAGCCCATGGTATAGATGCACTTTCACCTTCCACCATTGCTAGCCTCTCTAGTGCCGCGCAATTCTCGCCGGTGCACAAACCCACCAAATTCCTTCCTCAAAACAGCCACCATATCTACCTACTATGGCATTTTCATAGTCATTCCGAGATATATTGCCATGCAACTCCCACCGTTCCGTATCATGACTTGTGCCATCACTCTCATATTTCCATTGCATGATAGTAAGATAGCTAGCGAGATGTTTCAACGTCATACGCCATGCTAGATCGTTGCACATCCCGGTACACTGCCGGAGGCATTTCCTATGGAGTCATCATCATTGTGATATTTGAGCTATGAGTAAATAAAAGTGTGATGATCATCATTATTGGAGCATTGTCCCATGTGAGGAAATAAAAAAAAAGAGGCCAAAGAGCCCAAAAACAAAAAAACAAAAAGAAAAGAAAAGAAAAAAAAGAGAGGCCTAAGAGCCCAAATGAAAAAAAAGAGAGAAAAAGAGAGAAGGGACAATGCTACTATCCTTTTCCACACTTGTGCTTCATGATAGAACCATGTTCTTCATGATTGAAAGCTTCTTGCTTTGTCACTGCCATATGCTAGTGGGAATCTTCATTATATAACTTGGCTTGTATATTCCAATGATGGGCTTCCTCAAAATTGTCCTAGGTCTTCCTGAGAAGCAAGTTGGATGCACACCCACTAGTTCTCCTTTTGAGCTTTCACATACTTATAGCTCTAGTGCATCTCTTGTATGGCAATCCCTACTCATTCACATTGATATCTATTAATGGGCATCTCCATAGCCTATTGATACGCCGAGTCAATGTGACTATCTCCTCCTTTTTGTCTCACAACCACCACCACACTCTATTAGACCTATAGTGCTATATCCATGGCTCGCGCTCATATATTTCGTGATTGTTATAAAAAGTTTGAGAAAGTAAGAGTGCGGAAACAGTTACTTGGCCAATACCGGGGTTGTGCATGATCTACATTAGTTGTGTGAGGATGATGGAGCATAGCCAGACTATATGATTTTGTAGGGATAACTTTCATTGGCCTTGTTATTTTGAAAGTTCATGATTACTTTGCTAGTTTTCTTGAAGTATTACTGTTTTCATGTCAATAGCAAACTATTGTTTCGAATCTTACGGATGTGAACATTCATGTCACGTGAAAGAAGTTGCAAAGGACAACTATGCTAGGTAGCATTCCACATCAAAATTTTGTTCTTTATCACTTCCCTACTCGAGGACGAGCAGGAGTTAAGCTTGGGGATGCTTGATACGTCTCCAACGTATCTATAATTTTTGATGGTTTCATGTATTATCTTGTCAAACTTTGGATGTTCTGCATGCCTTTTATATGTTTCTTGGGACTAACTTATTAACTCAGTGCAAGTGCTAGTTCCTGTTTTTTCCATGTTTTTGACCCCTTTCAGAGGAGATTTTGAAACGGAGTCCAAACGGAGGAAAATCCCCGAAAAGATTTTTTTCGGAACGAAAGAAGATCGGGAAGCTTGAGAGCCAAGCCATGGGAGCCTTAGGGGCCCCACAAGCCCCCACCCCGCTGCCAGGGGGGAGGCCACGGCCCACAGGCTTGTGGGCCCCCTAGGCACCCTCTGCCCTAGGGGTTGCGCCTATAAATTCCCTAAAAATCCCAAAAAAATCAAGAGATCATCAGAAGTACTTTTCCGCCGCCACAAGCTTTTGTCTCCGCAAGATCCCATCTGGGGCACGTTCTGGTGCCCTACCGGAGGGGGGATTCGGACATAGAGGGATTCTTCATCAGCACCAAGACCTCTCCGATGATGCGTGAGTAGCTCACCATAGACCTACGGGTCCATAGCTAGTAACTATATGGCTTCTTCTCTCTCTTGGATCTTCAATACAAAGTTCTCCATGATCTTCATGGAGATCTATCCGATGTAATCTTCTTTTGCGGTGTGTTTGTCGAGATCCGATGAATTCTGGATTTATCATCAGCTTATCTATGAATCTTATTTAAGTTTCTTCTAATCTCTCTTATGCATGATTTCATATACTTGTAATTCTCTTCGAGTTGTGGGTTTTGTCTGGCCAAGTAGATCTATGATTCTTGCAATGGGAGAAGTGCTTGGTTTTGGGTTCATACCGTGCGGTGACCTGACCCAGTGACAGAAGGGGTAGCGAGGCATGTATCGTGTTGTTGCCATCAAGGGTCAAAAGATGGGGTTTTCATCATTGGTTTGAGATTATCCCTCTACATCATGTCATCTTGCTTAAGGCGTTACTTTGTTCGTCATGAACTCAATACACTAGATGCATGATGGATAGCGGTCGATGTGTGGAGTAATAGTAGTAGATGCAGAAAGTATCGGTCTACTTGTCTCGGACGTGATGCCTATATGTATGATCATTGCCTTAGATATCGTCATGACTTTGCGCGGTTCTATAAATTACTCGAAAGTAATTTGTTCACCCACCATGATATTTGCTATTACGAGAGAAGCCTCTAGTGAACACTATGGCCCCCAGGGTCTACTCCACACCATATTTCCAGCCTTACAGTTTTTACTTTGTTGCACTTTCCGCCTTTAGTTTTCACTTTGCAAACAATCTTGAAGGGATTGACAACCCCTTTGAAGCGTTGGGTGCAAGCTTGTTTGTGTTTGCGCAGGTACTCTGGACTTGACGAGGCCCTCCTTCTGGATCGATACCTTAGTTCCCAAACTGAGGGAAATACTTACTACTCCTGTGCTGCATCACCCTTTCCTCTTCAAGGGAAAAACCGATGCAAACCAGAGAAGTAACAAGAAGAATTCCTAGCGCCAAGGAAGGACTTTTGTTGCCGCAGCAGTTCTGCATGTGCAAAACTAGCTTGCACCCGTTGTATGCGAACATAGAGTCTATCACACCCGATCATCACGTGGTGCTTCGAAGCGACGAACTTTCGCAATGGTGCACACTCGGGGAGAACACAATTTTATCTTGAAATTTTAGTGGTATCACCTTATAATGCTACCGTCGTCCTAAGCAAAATAAGATGCATAAAAGGATTAACATCAATGCAAATCATAATTGACATGATATGGCCATGAAATTGTGCTTTTGATCTCCATCTCCAAAGCACCGGCATGATCTCCATCATCACAGGCATGACACCATGATCTCCATCATCGTGTTGTCGTCAGGGTTATCGCGCCAACCATGCTTTTACTACTATTGCTACCGTTTAGCGATGAAGTAAAGCATTACAAAGCGCTTAATGATTGGCATGCATGTCATACAATTATTAAAGACAACCCTATGGCTCCTACCGGTTGCGTATGCATTGACATGCAAGTCGATAATAACTATTACAAAATATGATATCTCATACATCGAATATATTTCATCACGTCTTTGGACATATCATATCACAACATACCCTACAAAAACAAGTTAGACGTCCTCTAATTTGTTGTTGCATGTTTTACGTGGCTGCAATGGGTATCTAGCAAGAATGATTCTTACCTACACAAAACCACAACGGTGATATACAAGTTGCTATTAACCTTATACAAGGACCGCCTTTGTCGAATCCGATTCTATTAAGGTGGGTTAGACAGACACCCGCTAGCCATCTTATGCAACAAAGTTACATGTCAGTCGATGGAACCGGTCTCTCGTACGTGGACGAGTAAGGTTGTCTGGGCCACTTCATCCCACAATAATGCTGAATCAAGAAAAGTCTAACGAAGGAACCAATCTTAATATCAACGCCCACAAACTCCTTTGTGTTCTACTCTTGATGCCATATACGCATAGACCTAACTCATGATGCGAGTGAGGATGAACGTTGCATGGGAAACAAAAAAAATCCTACGCTCACCAAGATCAATCTAGAAGATGCACATCTACGAGAGGGGAGGTTGTATCTACATACCCTTGTAGACCGCTTAGCGGAAGCTTTAAGGAACACGGTTGATGTAGTCGAACATCTTCGCCATCCAATCACGATCCGTCCCGCAAACTCCCAATCAAGCACCAAACGGACGGCACCTCCGCGTTCAACACACGTACATCTTCGTGACACCTTCACCTCCTCGATCCCACAAGCAATGGTGAGAAGCCCGAGTCCTCCGGCAATACGATGACATGGTGAGATGGTGGTGGTGACAGTTGAGAAGGGCTTCGTCGCACGATTATGAGAGGAGAAGAGCTACGAGGGAGAGGAGGAGCAGCGTCGTGGCATGTTGTGGTGGTTCTGCCCTCTCTCTCCCTCTCTACATATAGAGGGAAAGGAGGAAGGGAGGGCTCCCTAGTGTTTCCCCAAGGGGTTGGCGACCAAGGAGGGTGGCAGCCAGGGTTGGGTGGCCCTCCCACCCAGGTGCCTTGCCACCCAAGTTGGGTTGGCTGCGCATCCCTAGGGGTTGAGGCCCTCCCCTGGATGAAGTGGGCTGGGGTTTGGTCGGTGCCCAGCCCCTTCCGGGCTGGTGTGCCACCTCTCTTTGGCCCACGAGCCCCCCAACATTTGTCAGGGCCCACTAAAACCCCTTTCTGTAGTCCGTTGATTCCCCGGTATGCCCAAGAACACTTTTGGACTCTGGTGCCCTTCATCCTATGTATCAATCTTCACCTGTGGACCATTCCGAAGTTCCTCTTCACGTCTGGGATCTCATCGGGACTACGAACAACCTTCAGTCACCAACATATTAACTTGACTATGCTTATATCGTCACCAAATGTTAAGTGTGTAGACCGTGCGGGTTCGAGAACTATGTAGACATGACCAGGAAACCTTGACCATCTTCGATCAATGAGCTAGTCCATTAGAGGCTCACTAGGAACACCGTGTTGCCTATGTACCCACACATGTATTTGAGTTTCCAATCAATAAAATTGTAGCATGGATAATAAAAGGTTATCATGAATAAGGAAATATAACAATAACCACTTTATTATTTTCTCTTGGGAATATTTCCAACACAAAAGTGTCGGGGCTTCCGGAAGGGTTGTTCTCACGGGCTAGCCAGCTATCCTCGCCCACCCAAAAGAAGTTCATAAGTGAGATAAGGGCTGAAATTGTTCTAGGATTATCCTGCCCAAGCTGACGGGCTAGCCGTTCATCCCGGATATTGTTCGTGAAGGAGGCTAGTGCCTCGTCATCCGAATAGTCGACAATTTGATTTTTCTTGGTGAGGAATCGGTTCCAAAATTGCCGGGATGACTCATCGGCTTGCTGGACGATGTGGCTCAAGTCATCGACATCTGAGGGCCAGACATAGGTGCCTTGAAAGTTAGCTCGGAAAGCATCCCCGAGCTCTTCCCAACTCCCGATGGAGTTTTCTGGGAGGCTATTCAGCCAATGTCATGCTGGTCCATTAAGATTCAACGATAAGTATTTTATGGCGTGGAGGTCATGTCCTCGGGTCATATGAATGTGGAGAAGGAAGTCTTCAATCCGCACAGTCGCGTCCGTTGTCTCGTTGTATTGTTGTATGTTTACGGGTTTAAACCCTTCGGGGAATGGATGCTGCATCACCTATTTTGTAAAACACATTGGATGAGCAGCGCCCGTGACCCTAGCTATCTCGTGCTCAAGGATGGATGGAATCCTATCCCGGCGCTATCCCCGAACTCTATCATTATGGTCGAGCCATGCTTGGTACCCGTCCCGTCTGGTGGAGGTGCTCTCTGTGGATCCATAGATGGATCTTATCTGGCCTGCTTTAGCATTCAGGTTGTGTCGCAGGTCGAATGTGTCTTCGGGCTGTGCTGTCTCTTTCCTTGTTCTGCAGGGGTCTTCGGGTTGGTCTCCAGCTTTTCTAGCCATCCTATCCTGTTCTCAAGGGGGCGGTCCGGCTGATTGCCCTCGGTGCGTTTGGGAAGTATGGGCTCAAAGGCCTCGTCTTCAAACTCTGGCAGTAACTGGCGGCACAGGTAACTTTTATTGTGTCCCTGCCATTCCTAGCCATACCCTTCTTTGGCGGCTAGGACTTGCATCCATCGGTCGTTGATGGTGTCTTGTTCGACTTTGATTTGCTGCTATTTTATTTTGAGGCTTCGAGTTGTGGCTATGAGTTGCTGCTTGAGCCGTTCTTGATCTAGCGGATCTTTTGGAATGATGAAATCCTCATCTTCGAGAGTGTCCTCATCTTCGGAAGGAGGGAGATAGTTGATGTCTTCGGAATCATCAAGGTCATTGGGTTCTTCCAGATCCATACACCCATCCGAATTGGGGAGCTGCGGGGTCGACGAGGTCTTCTGGGTTGTCCGGGTAGCATTTTCTTCGGTGCCTGTATTGCTTTCCCTGCCCTTGCGCGCCATGGCTTTTTTGCGCTGACGCCGGCGCTTGGGTGGTTCGTTGCCACTTTTCTTTATCGGGGTTCCGTCATCTCTCTTCCCTGTGGTGCCATCATCCTTAGGGGTGTCCACCATGTACACATCGTAGGTGGATGTGGTCGTCCATCGTTCAGTTGTGGGAGGAGCAGTTGCATCGACATCCTCATACATATCCACGGCCTCATCCGAGGAGAAGTCCAGCATATCAGTTAAATCTTCAATATTGGCTATCATGTGGGCGGTCGGTGGGAAACGAAATTCCCTGTGGCCGGCCTTGAGATTGATCTGAGCATAGGCTGAGGCCGAGGCATCAGTAATTTCCGAAGTTTGGATCCGGGCCAATGTCTTGTTTAATAGTGAGAGGTTGGCCGGACTAGTCACTGGAGTTTGGGCCGAGTTGATCTCCGATGCGTCATCACATAGAGTGTGCTTGGCAAGGGTTAACCCCTGATCTTCACACGCCATGGTCTGATCCGGGCTCAAGACCAGATTGGGAGTGGACATCGTCCCGGACATGAGGTCGGGGAGGAGATCTAAAGTCAAGGATTTGGGGTTTCCAGGCTCATCGGATGAAGCCGATAAACAAGTGAGCTAAATATCGCCTTGGGCATCGGCGATGTAATCTAGGACGCCGAACTTGCTTCCCTGACTCGGGACGAACCCGACGATGTGACCAAGTTGACCCTCCGCCTCAACGCGTGGAACAACGCTGCCGAACACGGAAAGCCGGCCGGGGACGAAGATATCCCCGGTGTTGATGCCATGGCTGGTGACCAAGTGGGCCATCGATCTTTCTGGTGATTCTAAAGTGGAACTCTCAACGAAAGCACCAATGTCGGTGTCAAAACCGGCGGATCTTGGGTAGGGGTCTCAAACTGTGGATCTTGGATCGATGGGTAGCAAGGGGACAAGGTAGACGATGTTTTACCCAGGTTCGGGCCCTCTTGATGGAGGTAATACCCTATGTCCTACTTTGTTGTATTGATGATGAAGTATCGAGTACAGAGTTGATCTACCTCGAAATCGTATGTTGTGGTCTAAACCCTAGGAGTATGATCTTAACCTACCCTATGGACTGAAACACTCCGGTTTATACAGATACCATTGGGTGTCTAGGGTTAAAAAATGCCGGTTACATGGGAAAAGTAACATGCCGAATCCCTCATCGTATATGGCTTAGAAGGTTTCCACCTGGGACACGACGTCGTCATGGTCTGCGGTCCTTCAATGATAGTCACACAACGGCCCATTGTCCGGCCCATAGAGATAGGTCGGCGGCCCGAGGACCCCTTAATCCCGGACTCACTCACCCCGTGCACCCAACACTACTACTAATGCGCAACAACGACCTTTTCTTCCCTCCTCTCCCCTCTCCCCTCTCCCTCCCCCTTCCTTCTCCCTTAGATGTCTTTCTCTCCACTTGCTCTCTTTCTCTCTTGCTTCCCCACCCTCATGTCTCTCTCCTTTACCCCTTCATTAATGGCTCATTTTCCTCACTTGCTTTGACCATTGGATTCCTCGCGTTGAGATCTTTAAAACTAGATCCCATGTTGATAGGTTTTGACAAACTTTTTTTCAATAAAAACGGACTAAAAAGCCATACCTCTTGCAAAAAAACGTGTCTTTATCCGCTTTCGAGAGGCACAGATGTGTCTTTCGCGGAAGCAAATCCGTGCCTCTCATGGAAGCCAAACCTGTGCCTTTCGCGCAAAGAGAAAAATAAACACGTTTTTTCTATTTCTGTGAGGTACGGTTGTACCTCTCGTGAAAGCAAATCCATGCCTCTCGCGGGAAAACGCATTTTTTTCTTTTTGAGAGGCACGGGAAGCTAAACCGTGCCTCTTGAGAAAAAAACACGGTTTTCATACAATTTTTTTTATCAAGAAGCCAAAAGTAACGATGAAAAATTGAAAAGCCGAAAACCCCTGAAAAGAACATCTAAAAAGCCAAAAACGAGCAGTAAAAATAAAAAAATTCCAAAAAGAAAGCAACACGTGGTGGCAGATGAAAGTGATCATTGGAAGGCTCTCGAAGGAGAGCTCCTTAGTTAGTTGCTCCCTGAATCCTTTTATTTAACTTAGGGATGGTGTGATGGATAAATTTTAGCGAAGTCTTAGGTGTAATTTAATGACAGACGAACATACACATCAATCCTTTTATCAGTAGGTAACTAGCAAAAGAGCCCGTGCATTGCAACGGAAGAGAAAATAACACACGCTCTGAACGCAATATATTTTCACTTGGCATCACATTTGTGTTTCCCACGATGGCCTCAGTGCTCACACAATGAAAACGCGTTTGAAAATGACTGCATGATTTTTTTAGTGTACTCAATGTATTTTTAAAAATCTTTATGGGCACGATTTAAATAAATACGATGGTCAACATTAATTCACTTGTTTACACAAAACCTCGTATCAACAGTTTAGTATACATCATCGTATATTGATTGGTTATTGTGCACGATGGAAAATAGGATGACTATGTACATATTGTAACCTTTAGCATATGGTAGCTAGTAGGAATCAACATCCGCTATAGTGTCAACTCTATCTTTTGTGAGAGCATTAAACTCTTATATCTACTCAAGTTAAATGGGACAAGAAACATGTGTAATAGGCATTTCCAAAATAACCAATATAGAGAAGGTATTAATTAATATTGCACAATAAGCTTTATTGTAGAAAGTAACATGCAAAATAATAGCATATTTAAAATCTTCACTTTTTTTGAGGGATTTTCATATATAACATGTTAGATTTGGAGTTAGGATTTAAAAGATATGAATGTTTTAAAAGCATTTGAATTTACACAAAAAATGAAGCAATAGAAATCATGTGTAATAGGCATTTCCAAAATAACCAATATAGAAAAGGTATTAATCAATATTGCACAATAAGCTAGAAAGTAACATGCAAAATAATAGCATATTTGAAATCTTCACTTTTTTCTGAGCGGTTTTCATATATAACATGTTAGATTTGGAGTTAGGATTTAAAAGATATGAATGTTTTAAAAGCATTTGAATTTACACAAAACAGAAGCAAAAGGGAAAAAAAATAGGATAGTGGAGGAGTCAAACTCAGGTCTCCTCCTAGCGCTGCAGCAAGGCATCGGTGCATTGGCCAATGGACTAGATCCATGATTGTGCTGAAATAGAGGTGGCACGTTATATATACCAAATGAAACGAACCGTTTTTTCTTTTTCACTTAAGAAGGAGTGCGTGTTGAATACATAAAATGTCAGGGGCTTTTTTACAAAACCGTCATGACGGACAACTAGCTGTTTTATTATTAGAAAAAGATTTTTTGACACCAACAATAGGAATCTAGTCTTTTAGGCATCCGTTGGGTATTTCGATGAAGGATAATATAAACTCTTACAAGCAAGTAAGGGGTTCTTTAAGAAGAATCGCCATCAATATAAATCCAGTCTATTTTATACTTTCTCTGTACCACAATATTTTTTGTTAGAGAGAATTAGTCTAGTTCTATTTAGGAACAGAGGGAGTAATGTTTTGTTTTATATTAAGTGTCACTGATATTAAATCAACCACACATAATATGGAACCGAGGGAGTATAAAACTATTGGCGAGCCTACCTGGTCGCTTCCTGTGCTCCATTGTTTGCAGCAATAATGGAACTCGACCTCATAATGCGGCATGCGTATGAAAAAGAAATAGGTGCGAGGTGAGAAAATCCTGGGAAGTTCATCGAAAGTGAGAGGACAGCGCAACGACAAAGCCTGGATACTTTTCAGCCTCTGCTTTCGAGTTCGCGAGTGTTCAATCAATCTTTTCTCCCCGCGGATACCCAACTTTGCACAAGGATCAGAAAGCGAAAACGAAGAACCCCAATCACTCGACCACACACTTCAGATTCACCCCATCTATCTACTGCTAGTCTTCTACCCCTGTTTGCATTCGCTTTCCTCCCTTTTCAGTCTTGTGATGAAAACTCTTGCCATTGTGATGAAAACTTTTCAGTTCATCCACGTAAAAGAAAAGAAAAAACAATTCATCGCTGTGATTTGCAGAACATAAGGATCACAAATGTTAACCCACATGATGATGGGTTCTCCATGCTGTGCAAGCAATCCTTAACTTGGGAACATCGACTTGTTACCCCAAGGTTTACAGGGAAAACAACCCTGCGGCGAACCAGAGATGCCATATTCCATACGCATACAGGAAAGTGATTCTACAAAGCTTACTGCAGAAGGAACAAGGTTCCATCGGCAAGTACAGAAAATGACACGATGAAGAGGAGATGTCAATTGATCGTGGAAGAAAGAAAAAAAGGTGCGCTTAAAGCTTTTTGTTGTAAAATAAAAGCAGCTCACTGAACTCTGAAGCACGCGATTTGACAAATGATCATTCAGAAACGCATCTTAATTATTTACAGTATTAAGAAGATCGAAGAACAGAAGGCTTGATGCACTGTACATGAGAGGGTCACTCTTTTTAAACCGTGGTGGAATTTACAGAATGCGGGCGAGTTCTGGTCTTCTAAGTATAAACACAGGCTTGCTAATCTGCCTGCAGACAATGTCTGTCAGCAATCAATCAGGTCGACAATGCTAGGAAAATGAATGTGCATGAGAAGAGCGTCGCCGAGTAGCGCAGGATGTTCCACCCCTTGATCGAAGAGGAGGAGGAGGTGAGGCCCTTGAATCCGAGGTCGAGGGAGACGCTGCCGTCGGGCTTGAACAGCCCGAAGTGGCGCTCGCTGCCGGGGCCGGTCTTGAGGTCCTCGTTGAAGAGCGCGAAGATGAAGGCCTTGACCACCCTCTTGGGCCTGTAGGGCGTCCCCTTCCTCAGGAACAGCCGCTTCCTCAGGTTGAAGTTGTAGGTCCGGGCGTTCTCCATGGTGGCGCCGGGCTCCGTGGCGTCGCCGGCGGACGCCCACCCGGTCTCCGACACGCGCACCTCCATGTCGCTGTACCCGGCGGCCTCCAGCGCCGCGTAGGTGGCGTCGATCTGGGCCTCGAACATGTTGTCGTAGTGGAGGTTGGTCTTCTGGTCCAGGATGCCGGCGTTGGGCTTCATCAGCGCGTAGTTCACGTCGATGTGCTCCGGGTCGCTCATGTAGGCCAGGAACGGGTACGCGTTCACGTAGAAGGGCGCGCCCGTCTTGGAGAAGAAGTCGAGGAGCGGCTTCAGGTACGGCATCAGGTCCGGCCGGAACGTGCCGGCGGAGGGCGGGTACGAGGTGCCGAACACGGCCTCCGAGTGCGGCGTGTTCACCTCGATCCTGCCGGACAGGCGGAGCGTGCGGAGCGCGTCGTGGATGTTGACGACGGCGCCGAAGAGCGCCTCGGCGAGCCCCGTGTCCTGCCCGCCCAGGATCTCGTTGCCCACGATGATGGCCACGATGCGGGTGGACGGGTAGTAGGGCCGCACGTTCTCGTTCACCCAGTCCATGGCCTTGCTCGGGTTGGCGGAGATGTCCTTGACGAGGCCGTTGGGGATGGCGATGGCGAGGTTGAGCCCGGAGTTGCGGAACGCGTCCAGCACGGTGTGGTCCGAGTCGAAGATGCGGACGTTTTTGATCCGCGCCATCCGGAGCAGCTTCACCACCTCCGTCGGCGGCGGCAGGTTGTCCGCGATCCGGCCGTAGTTCACCCCGTACGTCCCCACGAACGAGTGGAACGCCGCAACTGCCAATCAATCAAGAAACGAAAAACACTTCAGTCATGGCTGGTCGGAGATGCAGCAATAGAGAGGTCAGCTGATTATATAGACGGGGGCATGCGTAACGAACCACGGCAGGGGAAGAAGGCGAGGAGGCAGAAGAAGAGGATGAGCAGGAGGACCGGCCGGCGGTGACCGAGGCTCGAGTCCGGCCGGCCGCGCGGAGTCACCGCCATGATCTTCCGGCGCGGCGGGGAGCAGGAGGCAAGCAGCGCACGTGACGACTGGAGGAGGGAGAGGAGGAGGAGGCTGTGGCCGGTAGCGGGGCGGGCATTAGAGGAGGGCCTTGGCGCCACTTTGCTTGAGGTGCAGGGCATGGCGGCACGGCGGCAAGTGCCATGGAGGGAGCACGGAGGCGGCAAGTATCCGCGGTTACTTACTCCATCGGCCGCGTTGCTTGCTCGGCCGGAGCAAGCCAAGGATCAAAGTTGCCGAGAGTGGTAAGGCGAGGTTACTGGCGGATCCAAGGATGGAATCCGGTCTCTTGCGTTGCTTCCGCGCGCGACGTACAACGCTCTGCTCTGCCCTGTTCTGTGTCTGTAAATGTGTCTGCACTCTGCACGCTCTTTGTCTGCACTCTGCACCTTGTGGCTTCAGCTGTCTCCGGCACTAGTAGGATATCGTCGTACGGATAAAAAAGATTGCCCGTAGCACTTTGGTTCTGCTCTCTAGATAATTTGGGCCGATATAGTTTATTAATTCTATATAAATTGCTTTAAGAAAAATTTAGACGACTTAGAACACGAAAAGCCTTTTCGAGCTCTGCCTTCATGGAGGCCGATTTTCGAAAAACTTAAAATTCATATTTTTATATTTAAAAAAGTCTGAATATATATATATATATACATTGAGACATAACATATGCGTGTGTAAAGTATTAGGAGAAAATACGCTAAAACAAGGGCTGTATAAAAAAGATAAATTTATGGTTTTTTAACACACGATACTATTCATCAAAAAAGTACATGAATTTATTCTTTTTGTACAGATTGCATTTTAAGGTATTTTATCCTAAATCTTTGCACATATATACATTTCATCCTTGTATACTCGCATATTATTTTTTATTTTTTTAAATCAGAAAAATTGAATTTTAAAATTTTAAAAATAAAGGGCTTCATGGAGGCTGAGTTCCAGAAGGCCCTACTACTTAGAACATCATTAACATGTTTGGTGAGTCGAATAAATAATGAGGTATGGATTTGGAAAAGAACCCTTCTAGTTGCCGAGCAATCACACTCGAAAAAAGAGAGGATGTTTCTCCGGTCATGGGGGTGGGCAAGGGCCAAAAACTAGCCGCCGCCACCCCGCCCTCCTCACCCTCCCTCTCCTCACGGACAATGGAGTACGACGGTGAGTGAAACACGGTCGGCCCACGGTGGCGGCGGGATTTGTTCTCACCTATGGTATGGTGGCAGCCCTCGTCGATGCCGCTCATTTGGGATGGTGGCGATCGCTGGAGCTGTCCTGGCATGGACCGATCAGGTGGTGTCGCTCCATACCGACATAATGTTAGGTTTAACTTTGATTGTATCTGCATCTTAGTTTGCTTTGGTCTGCATATATTTTAGGTTAGGGACTTCCATCGAGCTCACACCAATGTGCGCGATGAAGGCGAGATGCTAGTTGTTGTGTGATATGGCAAAGCGTGATGCCGTAGTGTTGTGCGATGCAACACGACCGTGAGAGGCGGTAAGGAGGCGCAGAAAGCTAGGGCGGCTGGATAGTCAACTAGAGGAGAATTAACAAGTTTGTTAGTTAGTTACTGCATGTGTGCATTAGTTGTTAGCCGGTGCAGGTCCTCGTGAGATTCTAGGAGAAATAGGGACACACGGTCGTTACTTAGTCGCCGGATGTGGTGGCTGGATCGTGCGTGCGTGTGTGCTACTTAAAGTTGTACCCATGCTTGTTTCATTTGACAGAGAATAGAGAACAAAAAACGGCCAGCGTTGCGAGGCTGCGGCCATCAAAATTCTTGTGTTCATCTTATCTTGAGAGCTACGTGAGGTAGTCTAGACATAGAAGAAGGGGCTGCACGGGAGCAGTTCCAACAATTGGTATCAGAGCCACGTTCGTTCGCTCGTGTGATGGAGGGAGATGCACATGAGGCGGCCAAGCTGGCGGAGTTGGCGAGGAAGAAGCTCGAGGAGCCGGAGACTCCACCGAAGGCTCGAACCTAGATAAATTGTTGTCTCCCCTCTCTTCCTGCAACCCATCGATTCAAGGCCCACAGTTCGGGACCCCCTACCCGAGATCTGTCGGTTTTGACACCGACATTGGTGCTTTCATTGAGAGTTCCACTGTAGGATCGCCAAAAGGTTCGATGGCACGTTTGGTGATCAACGAGGAGGCCGGACAAATCTTCGCGTTGGGAAGCATCATTCTGCACGCCAATGCGGCCGACCACCATGGTCAGATTGGAAAATCCCCCCGGTCAGGAAGTCAGGTTCGGGAGCCAAGAGTTCGCCGCCGACTCCGGAGGAGATCTTGTGTTAACAGGGCTCTCCGCTCCATTGAAGGAGCGCGCAGACCTCGATGTTTTGTCCTGTGAGGTCGTGAATCTAATTGTCAAGACAAAACTTATGCCTCATCCAGCCTTAAAGCCTGACACGGTCGGGACGTTCGAACTCGCTTTAGCCGAGCTCTCCCCGTAGGCGATCCGATGCACCGCCGAGGGATTAGGGACACTAGTAGCCCCCGAACATACAGGCAGCGCAACCGCCGCTGAAACCTCAACACTGCATAGATTCCTCGACCAGATCCAAGCCTTGGGCGTGACTAACGATCAGGGCATGATCTATGATCAGATCGGGATCAGACCTGATGACAGGGAAATCCACATCTGGCCCATCACACATATGATCAGTACGGTCGAACGCCCACTCGAGGGCTCCCCATGCCGATCATCGGTACTGAGAACGATACTCGTACCACTCACCGATCACCATCTCGACAACCGGGAACCCCCATCCAGATCCGGGAACAACTCAAGGCCACACGGCGACCGAACCCTCAAGGGCACAGTTAACGGGAATCCAAAATTTAAGCCCACCCGCCACCTACCCTCAACATCTTCCGAATCAGTCCCCGGCTCCAACCCGTCCAAAGTCACTCCAAGACCGGGCGAGTCAGTACACCACTTTTGGGCGAGATTCCTCCTCCTTCGAAAGAAGGAAGGGAGCCGCGACCATTAGATAATAAGTACCTTCCGAACACATTGTCGGTACGAGGGCGTTCTTAACACCCTAGCCCGTTGCCGGGTTCAAACCTTCACGGAGCTATCGAACCTGGTACTCAAATAGTGCACCATGGAGAGCACCTGGCAAATGCAAAAGATGCGCGTCGAGCCCGATCACACCGAGCATGGTTGGCGAATTTGGATGAGGCAGTCATCGCCATTTACGTGGCAAGCTACCTCCAAGCACGCAGAAAATAAAAATAAGTCTCGACCAAGGGGCAAGTCGATCCTCGACACACTACTAGACAAGCCATGCCTCATACACTTTGTCCCGCGAGACACCCTTTCCACACACAACCTTTGGGCTTGTTGGGTTGTCCGGCAAGTCACTAAAAGCGGGGAAGTAATCCTCTAGACATCAAGTCACAAAGAAATTGGGGCACTACCGAGTACCAGTGTGGAGATCCTAACGATCTACAAAACATTCTCCTCGACAAACCGGCGAAAGAGAGCCTTTCGAGAGCTCAATCAAATCAACCATGTAGTGGAGGCAAACCCCTGGTCGAACATACGTATCACCTTCGACCAAGATGACGAGCCGGTAAGAAACACCGGCCGGGCACCTGCCGCCCTAGTCTTGAACCCGATCGTAGGTTCAGATTGAGCAAAGTACTCATGGACGAGGGCAATGGCCTTAACCTCATTTACGAGGACACACTGGACAAAATGCAGTTCGACCGATCTCGGACCGGCCAAAGCTCAACCACCTTCCGAGGCATAGTCCCCGGCAAAGAAGCGCGTTGCATAGGGTGTGTTACACTCGACGTTGTATTCGGTACCCCCGATAACTACCGATCGAAGGAGCTCCTGTCCCACGTCATGCCATTCCGGAGTGGCTATCATGCCCTGCTAGGACGGGAGGCCTTCACAAGATTCCAAGCAATACCACATTATGGGTATATGAAGCTAAAAATGCCAGGGCCAAATGGTATAATCACGATAGAAAGTGATCCTTGATAACCCACAAGTGTAGGGGATCGCGACAGTTTTCGAGGGTAGAGTATTCAACCCAAATTTATTGATTCGACACAAGGGGAAGCGAAAGAATATTCTCAAGTATTTGTTGGAAATATGCCCTAGAGGCAATAATAAATTAGTTATTATTATATTTCTTTGTTCATGATAATCGTTTATTATCCATGCTATAATTGTATTGATTGGGAACACAGTGCATGTGTGGATATATAGACAAAACACTGTCCCTAGTAAGCCTCTAGTTGACTAGCTCGTTGATCAAAGATGGTCAAGGTTTCCTGACCATAGGCAAGTGTTGTCACTTGATAACGGGATCACATCATTAGGAGAATCATGTGATGGACTAGACCCAAACTAATAGACGTAGCATGTTGATCGTGTCATTTTGTTGCTACTGTTTTCTGCGTGTCAAGTATTTGTTCCTATGACCATGAGATCATATAACTCACTGACACCGGAGGAATGCTTTGTGTGTATCAAATGTCGCAACGTAACTGGGTGACTATAAAGATGCTCTACAGGTATCTCCAAAGGTGTCCGTTGAGTTAGTATGGATCAAGACTGGGATTTGTCACTCCGTGTGACGGAGAGGTATCTCGGGGCCCACTCGGTAATACAACATCGCACACAAGCCTTGCAAGCAATGTGACTTAGTGTAAGTTGCAGGATCTTGTATTACGGAACGAGTAAAGAGACTTGCCGGTAAACGAGATTGAAATAGGTATGCGGATACTGACGATCGAATCTCAAGCAAGTAACATACCGAAGGACAAAGGGAATGACATACGGGATTATATGAATCCTTGGCACTGAGGTTCAAACGATAAGATCTTCGTTGAATATGTAGGATCCAATATGTGCATCCAGGTCCCGCTATTGGATATTGACCGAGGAGTCTCTCGGGTCATGTCTACATAGTTCTCGAACCCGCAGGGTCTGCACACTTAAGGTTCGACGTTGTTTTATGCGTATTTGAGTTATATGGTTGGTTACCGAATGTTGTTTGGAGTCCCGGATGGGATCACGGACGTCACGAGGATTTCCGAAATGGTCCGGAGACGAAGATTGATATATAGGATGACCTCATTTGGTTACCGGAAAGTTTTCGGGCATTACCGGAAAAGTTTCGGGCTCATCGGTAGTGTACCGGGAGTGCCGGGAGGGGTGACGGGGACCATCGAGAGGGGTGTCACGCCCCAAGGGGTCTCATGGGCTATGGGAAGAGATAAACCAGCCCCTAGTGGGCTGGAATAAGTTCCCACTAAGGCCCATAAGGTTTGAGAAGGGAAAAACACAAGGTGGAAAGAGTTTCCAAGTGGGAAGGTGGAATCCTACTCCAAGTAGGATTGGAGTAGGACTCCTCCACCTCAAATTTCGGCCAAAACTTGAGGGTTTGAGGCTGCCTCCTCCCCTCCCTCCCTCCTATATATAGTGGGGTTTTAGGGCTGATTTGAGACAACTTTTGTCACGGCAGCCCGACCACATACCTCCGCGGTTTTACCTCTAGATCGCGTTTCTGCGGAGCTCGGGTGGAGCCCTGCTGAGATTAGATCACCACCAACCTCCGGAGCGCCGTCACGCTGCCGGGGAACTCATCTACCTCTCCGTCTCTCTTGCTGGATCAAGAAGGCCGAGATCATCGTCGAGCTGTACGTGTGCTGAACGCGGAGGTGCCGTCCGTTCGGCACTAGATCGTGGGACTGATCGCGGGACGGTTCGCGGGGCGGATCGAGGAACGTGAGGACGTTCCACTACATCAACCGCGTTCACTAACGCTTCTGTTGTGCGGTCTACAAGGGTACGTAGATCGAACATCCCCTCTCGTAGATGGACATCACCATGATAGGTCTTCGTGCGCGTAGGAAATTTTTTTATTTCCCATGCGACGTTCCCCAACAGTGGTATCAGAGCTAGGTTCATGCGTAGATGTAATCTCGAGTAGAACACAAAAGTTTTTGTGGGCGGTGATGTGCGTTTTGCTGCCCTCCTTAGTCTTTTCTTGATTCCGCGGTATTGTTGGATCGAAGCGGCTCGGACCGACATTACTCGTACGCGTACGAGAGACTGGTTTCATCGCTACGAGTAACTCCGTTGCTCAAAGATGACCGGTGAGTGTCGGTTTCTCCAACTTTAGTTGAATCAGATTTGACCGAGGAGGTCCTTGGATGAGGTTAAATAGAAATTCATATATCTCTGTTGTGGTGTTTGCGTAAGTAAGATGCGATCCTACTAGATACCCATGGTCACCACGTAAAACATGCAACAACAATTAGAGGACGTCTAACTTGTTTTTGCAGGGTATGCTTGTGATGTGATATGGCCAACGATGTGATGTGATATATTGGATGTATGAGATGATCATGTTGTAATAGTTAATATCGACTTGCACGTCCATGGTACGGCAACCGGCAGGAGCCATAGGGTTGTCTTTAAACTAACGTTTGTGCTTGCAGATGCGTTTACTATATTGCTAGGACGTAGCTTTAGTTGTAATAGCATGAGTAGCACGACAACCCCGATGGCGACACGTAGATGGAGATCATGATGATGGAGATCATGGTGTGACGCCGGTGACAAGAAGATCGTGCCGGTGCTTTGGTGATGGAGATCAAGAAGCGCATGATGATGGCCATATCATGTCACTTATGAATTGCATGTGATGTTAATACTTTATGCACCTTATCTTGCTTAGAACGACGGTAGCATTATGAGCTGATCTCTCACTAAAATTTCAAGACGGAATTTTGTTCTCCCGACTGTGCACCGTTGCGACAGTTCTTCGTTTCGAGACACCACGTGATGATCGGGTGTGATAGACTCAACGTTCACATACAACGGGTGCAAAACAGTTGCACACGCGGAACACTCGGGTTAAGCTTGACGAGCCTAGCATGTGCAGACATGGCCTTGGAACACATGAGACCGAAAGGTCGAGCATGAATCGTATAGTTGATATGATTAGCATAGAGATGCTTACCACTGAAACTATTCTCGACTCACGTGATGATCGGACTTGAGATAGTGGATTTGGATCATGTACTACTCAAATGACTAGAGAGATGTACTTTTTGAGTGGGAGTTCTTAAGTAATATGATTAATTGAACTAATTTTCATGAACATAGTCTAATGGTCTTTGCGAATTACGATGTAGCTTGCGCTATAGCTCTACTGTTTTTATATGTTCCTAGAGAAAATTTAGTTGAATGTTGATAGTAGCAAACTTTGCAGACTGAGTCTGTAAAACCGAGGATTGTCCTCGTTGCTGCGCAGAAGGCTTATGTCCTTAATGCACCACTCGGTGTGCTGCACCTCGAGCGTCGTCTGTAGATATTGTGAACATCCGACATACACGTTTCTGATGACTACACGATAGTTCAGTACAAAATACTTAATGGCTTAGAAGCAAGGCGCCGAAGACGTTTTGAAACATCACGGAACATAAGAGATGTTCTAAAGAGATGAAATTGTCATTTCATGCTTGTGCCCTTGTTAAGAGGTATGAGACCTCCGACAAGATTCTTTGTCCACGAAGTAGAGGAGAAAATCTCAATCATTGAGCATCTGCTCAGATTATCTGAGTACGACAATCGCTTGAATCAAGTGGGAGTTGATATTCCAGATAAGATAGTGATGGTTCTCCAAAGTCACTGCCACCAAGCTGTGAGAGCTTCATGATGAACTATAACATATCAAGGATAGATACAATGATCCTTGAGCGATTCGCGATGTTTGACACCACGAAAGTAGAAATCAAGAAGGAGCATCAATAGTTGATGGTTAGTAAAACCACTAAGTTTCGAGAAAGGCAAGGGCTAGAAGGGATACTTCGTGAAACGGCAAAGCAATTGTTGCACTAATGAAGAGACCCCAGATTAAACCCAAGCCCGGGACTAAGTGCTTCTGTTATGAGGGGAACGGTCACTGAGGCGGAGCAACTCTAGATACTTGGTAGATAAGAAGGCTGGCAAAAGTCGAAAGAAGTATATTTGATATACATGATGTTGATGTGTACTTTACTAGTACTCCTAGTAGCATGAGGGTATTGGATACCGGTTCGGTTGCTAAGTGATTAGTAACACGAAATGAAAGCTACAGCATAAACGGAGACTAGCTAAAGGCGAGGTGACGATATGTGTTGGAAGTGTTTCCAAGGTTGATATGATCAAACGTCGCACACTCCCTCTACCATCGGGATTGGTGTTAAACCTAAATAATTGTTATTTGGTGCTTGCGTTAAGCATGAACATGATTGCATCGTGTTTATTGCAAGACGATTATTAATTTAAAGAGAATAATGGTTACTCTATTTGCTTGAATAATCACCTTCAATGGTTTATTAAATCTCGATTGTAGTGTTACACATGTTCATGATATTGGTGCCAAAAGATACGAGATAATGATGATAGTACCACTTACTTGTGGCACTGCCGCTTGAGTCATGTTGGTATAAATTGCATGAAGAGGCTCCATGCTGATGGATATTTATACTCACTTGATTTTGAATCACTAGTGACATGCAAATCATACCACATGAGCAAAGCCTTGTTTTCATTGAGATGAAACAAGATAGTAACTTGTTGGAAGTGATACATTTTGATGTATGTAGTCCAATGGGTGCTGAGGCACGCAGTGGATATCATTATGTTCTTACTTCAATGACGATTTGAGTAGATACAAGAGTATTTACTTAATGAATCACAAGTCTGAAATATTGAAAAGTTCAATTCTGTTTCAGAGTGAAGTTCGTCGTAACAAGAGGATAAACGATCTATGATATGATCATAGAAATGAATATCTGAGTTACGAGTTTTGGTACGCAGTTAAGACAACGTGGAAATTGTTTCGCAGTTCATGCCACCTGGAACATAATAGTGTGATGATGTGTCTGAACGTCATAGCCACACACTATTTGGTATGGTGCATACTATGATGTCTCTTATCAAATTACCACTATCGTTTATGGGTTATGCATTAGAGACAACCACATTCACTTTAAATAGGGCACCGCGTATTTCCGTTGAGATGACACAGTATAGACTGAGGTTTAGAGATCTAAGCTGTCGTTTCTTGAAAGTTTGGAGCTTCGCCACTTATGTGAAAAAGTTTCAGTCTGATAAGCTCGAACCCAAAGCGGATAAATGCATCTTCATAGGATATGCAAAATAGTTGGGTACATCTCCTATCTCAGATCCGAAAGCAAAGTGTTTGTTTCTAGAAACGAATCCTTTCTCGAGGAAAGGTTTCGCTCGAAAGAATTGAGTGGGAGGGTGGTAGAACTTGATGAGGTTATTGAACCATCACTTCAACCAGTGTGTAGCAGGGCGCAGGAAGTTGTTCTTGTGGCGCCTACACCAATTGAAGTGAAAGCTGATGATGGTGATCATCGAGCATCGGATCAAGTTACTACAAACCTCGTAGGTTGACAAGGTCGCGTACTACTGCAGAGTGGTACGGTAACCCTGTCTTGGAGGTCATGTTGTTGAGCAACAGTGAACCTACGAGTTATGGAGAAGCAATGGTGGGACCGGATTCCGACAAATGGCTTGAGGCCATGAAATCCGAGAGAGGATCCATATATAAAACAAAGTGTAGACTTTGGAGGAACTACTTGATGGTAGTAAGACTATTGAGTAAAGATGGATCTTTGTAAGGAAGACAGACGATGGTGGTGATAAGTCACTATTAAGAAAAGCTCGACTTGTCGCAAAGATGTTTCTGACAAGATCAAACAGTTGACTATGATGAGACTTTCTCACTCGTAGCGATGCTAAAAGCCTGTTAGAATTATGTTAGTAGTTGCTGCATTATTTATGAAATATTGCACATAGGATGTCAAAACATTGTTTCCTCGACGGTTTCCTTGAGCAAACATTGTATGTGATACAACCAGGAGGTTTTGTCGATCCTAAAGATACTAGCAAGTATGCAAGCTCCAGCGATCCTTCAGTGGACTGGTGCAAGCATCTCGGAGTTGGAATATACACTTTGATGAGATGATCAAAGATTTTGGGTTTGTACAAGGTTTATGAGAAACTTGTATTTCCAAAGAAGTGAGTGGGAGCACTATAGAATTTCTGATAAGTATATGTGGTTGACATATTGTGGATCAGAAGTAATGTAGAATTTCTGTAAAGCATACAAGGTTGTTTGAAAGGAGTTTTCAAAGGAGTGCCTGGATTGAGCTACTTGAACATTGAGCATCAAAGATCTATGGAGATAGATCGAAAGCGCTTAATAGAAGTTTCAACAAGATGCATGCCTTGACAAGTTTTTGAAGGAGTTCAAAATAGATCAGCAAAGAAGGAGTTCTTGGTTGCGTTGTGAGGTGTGAATTTGAGTAAGACCCAAAACCCGACCCCGGCAGAATAAAGAGAATAGATGAATGCCGTCTTCTATGACTTGGCCGTAGAATCTGAAGTATGCCATGCTGGGTACTGCACCTGATGTGTGCCTTGACTCAAAGTCTGTTGAGAGGTACAGAGAGTGATCCATGATTGAATCACTAGCAGCGGTCAAAATTTATCCTTAGTAACTGATGGACTAAGGAATTTTTCTCGATTATGGAGGTGGATAAAGAGTTCATCGTAAAAGGTTACGTCGATGCAAGCTTTGACACTAATCCGAATAACTATGAGTAGTGAAACAGATTCGTATAGTAGAGTAGATATTTGGAGCATTTCCGAATAGCACATAGTAGCAGCATCTATAAGATGACATAAAGATTTGTAAAGAACACACGGATCTGAAAGTTTTAGAACCGTTGACTAAAACCTCTCTCACGAGCAAGACGTTATCAGACCCCATAACTATATGGGTGTTGGATTCGTTGGAATCACATGGTGATGTGAAGTAGATTATTGACTCTAGTGAAAGTGGGAGACTGTTGGAAATATGCCCTAGAGGCAATAATAAATTAGTTATTATTATATTTCTTTGTTCATGATAATCATTTATTATCCATGCTATAATTGTATTGACTGGAAACACAGTGCATGTGTGGATATATAGACAAAACACTATCCCTAGTAAGCCTCTAGTTGACTAGCTCGCTGATCAAAGATGGTCAAGGTTTCCTGACCATAGGCAAGTGTTGTCACTTGATAACGGGATCACATCATTAGGAGAATCATGTGATGGACTAGACCCAAACTAATAGACGTAGCATGTTGATCGTGTCATTTTGTTGCTACTGTTTTCTGCGTGCCAAGTATTTGTTCCTATGACCATGAGATCATATAACTCACTGACACCGGAGGAATGCTTTGTGTGTATCAAATGTCACAACGTAACTGGGTGACTATAAAGATGCTCTACAGTATCTCCGAAGGTGTCCGTTGAGTTAGTATGGATCAAGACTGGGATTTGTCACTCCGTGTGACGGAGAGGTATCTCGGGGCACACTCGGTAATACAACATCACACACAAGCCTTGCAAGCAATGTGACTTAGTGTAAGTTGCCGGATCTTGTATTATGGAACGAGTAAAGAGACTTGCTGGTAAACGAGATTGAAATAGGTATGCGGATACTGACGATCGAATCTCAAGCAAGTAACATACCGAAGGACAAAGGGAATGACATACGGGATTATATGAATCCTTGGCACTGAGGTTCAAACAATAAGATCTTCGTAGAATATGTAGGATCCAATATGGGCATCCAGGTCCCGCTATTGGATATTGACCGAGGAGTCTCTCGGGTCATGTCTACATAGTTCTCGAACCCGCAGGGTCTGCACACTTAAGGTTCGACGTTGTTTTATGCGTATTTGAGTTATATGGTTGGTTACCGAATGTTGTTCGGACTCCCGGATGGGATCACGGACGTCATGAGGGTTTCCGGAATGGTCCGGAGACGAAGATTGATATATAGGATGACCTCATTTGGTTACCGGAAAGTTTTCGGGCATTACCGGAAAAGTTTCGGGCTCATCGGTAGTGTACCGGGAGTGCCGGGAGGGGTGACGGGGACCATCGAGAGGGGTGTCACGCCCCAAGGGGTCTCATGGGCTATGGGAAGAGATAAACCAGCCCCTAGTGGGCTGGAATAAGTTCCCACTAAGGCCCATAAGGTTTGAGAAGGGAAAAACACAAGGTGGAAAGAGTTTCCAAGTGGGAAGGTGGAATCCTACTCCAAGTAGGATTGGAGTAGGACTCCTTCACCTCAAATTTTGGCCAAACCTTGAGGGTTTGAGGCTGCCTCCTCCCCTCCCTCCCTCCTATATATAGTGGGGTTTTAGGGCTGATTTGAGACAACTTTTGTCACGGTAGCCCGACCACATACCTCCGCGGTTTTACCTCTAGATCGCGTTTCTGCGGAGCTCGGGCGGAGCCCTGCTGAGATTAGATCACCACCAACCTCCGGAGCGCCGTCACGCTGTCAGAGAACTCATCTACCTCTCCGTCTCTCTTGCTGGATCAAGAAGGCCGAGATCATCGTCGAGCTGTACGTGTGCTGAACGCGGAGGTGCCGTCCGTTCGGCACTAGATCGTGGTACTGATCGCGGGACGGTTCGCGGGGCGGACCAAGGGACGTGAGGACGTTCCACTACATCAACCGCGTTCACTAACGCTTCTGCTGTGCGGTCTACAAGGGTACGTAGATCGAACATCCCCTCTCGTAGAAGGACATCACCATGATAGGTCTTCGTGCGCGTAGGAAATTTTTTGTTTCCCATGCGACGTTCCCCAACAGTATTACGAGCTGAGTTTGTCAGTTTCAACCACACCTGAAAGATTCATGTCTGCAAGCAAAGTATCAGTAGCAAAGTGGTATGATAGCAATGGTGCGAGAAAAAGATCTGTTGACGGCAGACTATTCCTAACTTGTTGTATCAATGGCGCCAGTAAATAGCACGTTGACGGGGGACTACTCTTCCCTGGCAACGGCTCCAGAAAAGTCTTGCAACAAGTAACAGCAAAGTAGCAAGTAACAGCAGTAGTGACAGGAGTAGCAAGGAACAACAGTAGTGACAGAAGTAGCAAGGAACAGCAGTAACGAGTAGCAGCAGAGTAACAGCAGTAGCAACAGTAGTAGCGACAAAGTAACATACCAAGGACCAGTAGTAAAAGACTCGTAGGCAGTGGATTGGTGATGGATGAGTATGCCGGATGTGATTCATCATGTAACAACTATAACACGGAGAGATAATTAACTAGCTCCCGTTCGTCAATCTAATGTAGGCATGTATTCCGTATGTAGTCATACGTGCTTAGGGAAAAGAACTTGCATGACATCTATTGTCCATCCCTCCCGTGGCAGCGGGGTCCTAATGGAAACTACGGGATATTAAGTTTCTCCTTTTAATAAAGAACCGGACCAATGCATTAACACTTGGTGAATACATGAACTCCTCATACTATGGTCATCTCCGGGAGTGGTTCCAGCTATTGTCACTCCGGGGTTGCCGGGTCATAACACATAGTAGGTGACTACAACTTGCAAGATAGGATCTAAAACACACATATATTGGCGACAACATAATAGGTTCAGATCTGAAATCATGGCACTCGGTCCCTAGTGACAAGCATTAAGCATGGCAAAGTAGTAGCAACATCAATCTCAGAACATAGTGGATACTAGGGATCAATCCCCGTCAAAACTAACTCGATTACATGATAGATCTCATCCAACTCATCACCGTCCAGCAAGCCTACGATGAGATTACTCACTAACGATGAAGAGCATCATGGAATTGGCGATGGAGGAAGGTTGATGATGATGATGGCGATGATTTCCCCTCTCCGGAGCCCGAAACGGACTCCAGATCTGCCCTCCAGATGAAGAACAGGAGGTGGCAGCACCTTCGTATCGTAAAACGCAATGAATCCTTCTCTTTGATTTTTTTCTGGGCGAGACGGAATAAATAGAGCTGAGTTTGGAGGCGATGGAGCCACGTGGGCCCCACAAGCCCTCACGACGCGGCCAGGGGGTGGCCACGGCCCCTGGGCTTGTGGCCCACTGGCACACCCCCTCCGGTGGATCTTTGCGCAGGTATTTTTCATTAATTCCAGGAAAATTCTCCATAAATTTTCAGGTCATTCCGAGAACTTTTATTTCTGCACAAAAACAACAGCATGACAATTCTGCTGAAAACAGAGTTAGTCCGGGTTAGTTCCATTCAAATCATGCAAATTAGAGTCCAAAACAAGGGCAAAAGAGTTCGGAAAAGTAGATACGACGGAGACGTATCAACTCCCCCAAGCTTAAAGCCTTGCTTGTCCTCAAGCAATTCAGTTGACAAACTGTAAGAGTTTGAAAAGTTCAAGCAATTTGAGAGTGAAGTTGAGAATCATCAGGACAAGAAGATTAAGTTCATGTGATCTGATCGAGGAGGAGAATATCTGACTTATGAGTTTGGAATGCACTTAAGACAATGTGGAATTGTTTCACAGCTCACGCCACATGGAACACCACAATGTAATGGTGTGTTCGAACGTCGTAATCGTACTTTATTTGATATGGTGCATTCTATGATGTCTCTTACCGATTTACCGCTACTATTTTGGGGTTATGCATTAGAGACAGCTGCATTCACTTTAAATAGGTCTCCATCTAAATGCGTTGAGACGACACCTTATGAATTATGGTTTGGCAAGAAACCTAAGCTGTCATTTCTTTAAGTTTGGGACTATGATGCTTATGTAAAAAGGCTCTAGTCTGAAAAGCTCAAACCCAAAGCGGATAAGTGCATCTTCATAGGATACCCAAAGGAAACAATTGGGTATACCTTCTATCTCAGATCCGAAGGCAAAGTGTTTTTTGCTAAGAATGGGTCCTTCCTCGAGAAAGAGTTTCTCTCGAAATAATTGAGTGAGAGGAAGATAGAACTTGATGAGGTTACTGAACCGTCACTTCAACCAAAGAGTTGCATGGCACAGGAGGACTTTTCTGTGGCGCCTACATGAGTTGAAGAGGAATCTAATGATGGTGATCATGAAGCTTTGGATCAAGTTACTACCAAACCTCATAGGCCGGAAAGGACACGTAATGTTCTAGAGTGGAACGGTAATCCTGTCTTAGAGGTCATGTTGTTAGACAAAAATGAACCTACAAGCTATGGAGAAGCGAGGGTGGGACCGTACAATCCGAGATAGGATCCATGTATGGAAACAAAGTGTGGAATTTTGAAGTATTGCCTCAGGGTCGAAAGGCAAATCATAAAAAATGGATCATTAAGAGGAAGACAAACGCGGGCCGTAATGTCACCGTCTATAAAGCTCGACTTGTATGAGACTTTCTCACCTGTAGTGATGCCTAAGTCCATCAGAATCATGTTAAAGTAGCTGCATTTTTCGATTATGAAATATGGCAGATGGATGTCAAAACAATGTTCCTTAATTGTTTCCTTAAGGAAGAGTTGTATATGATGCAAACTGAAGGTTTTGTCAATCCGGAGAATGCTGACAAAGTACGCAAGCTCCAGCGATCCATTTATGGACTGGTGCAATTATCTCACAGTTGGAATTTTTGCTTTGATGAGGTGATCAAAGTGTTTGGGTTTATACAAGTTTATCAAGAAGCTTGTATTTACAAGAAAGTGAGTGGGATCTCTATAGTCTTTCTGATATTATATGTGGATGACATATTGCTGATTGGAAACAATATAGAACTTTTGGAAAGCATGAAGATATATTTGAACAAGAGTTTTTCAATGAAAAACCTCGGAGAAGTTACTTACATATTAGGCATCAAGATCTATGGAGATATATCGAGACGCTTAATAGGACTTCCACAAAGCACATACCTTGATAAGGTTTTGGAGAAGTTCAAAATGGATCCGTCCAAAAAGGGGTTATTGCATGCCCTACAAGGTGTGAAGTTGAGTAAGACTCAATGCAAAGGGACTACAAAGGATAGAGAAAAGATGAGCGAGTGTCATCCTGTATGCCTCAGCCATAGGCTCTATCACGTATCCGATGTTGTGCACGGGACCATACGTCAGCCTTGCCATAAGTATGGCCAGAAGATTTCAAAGTGATCCAGAAGTGGAACACTGGACAGTGGTCAAGATTATCCTTAAGTATCCTTAAGTAACTTAGGTGATCAAGAGCTCGTTGTAAAGGGTTATGTCGATGCTAGATTTGACATAGATCGGGGTGACTCTAAGTGTCAAACCAGATATGTATTTAATGAAAGCAGTTCATGACTGATCATGGAGTTGTTCCCAGTGCACTGGATCCAATGACCCTGTCTTGTGACAACACTGGTGCCATTGCTCTAGCCAAGGAACCAAGGTTTCACAAAGGACCAGATAAATAAAGGCTTCTTCAATTCCATCTACAATTATATCAAGGAGTAGGACTTAAACATTTACAAAGTACATAGGGATCTGAATGTTGCAGATTTGTTGACTAATCCTCTTCCACGAGCAAAACACGATCAACACCACAACTCCATGGGTGCTAGATTGATTACTGATACGTCTCCATCGTATCTACTTTTCCAAACTCTTTTGCCCTTGTTTTGGACTCTAATTTGCATGATTTGAATGGAACTAACCCGGATTGTCGCTCTTTTCAGCAGAATCGCCATGGTGTTGTTTTTGTGCAGAAATGAATGTTCTCGGAACGTCCTGAAAATTTACGGAGAATATTTCTGGAAAATATGAAAAATACCTACGCAAAGATCCACCGGAGGGGATGGGCCAGTGGGCCACAAGCCCTGTTATCGCGGCCTCCCCCTGGCCGCGGCAACCAAGCTTGTGGGGCCCACGTGGCTCTGCCGCCCCCAAACTCAGCTCTATATATTCACTTTCGCCCAGAAAACAATCAGAAGAGAATATTTCATCGCGTTTGCGATACGGAGGCGCCGCCACATCCTGTTCTTCATCTGGAGGACAGATCTGGAGTCCGTTTTGGGCTCCGGAGAGGGGAAATCATCGCCATCGTCATCATCAACCTTCTTCCCTCTCCAATTCCATGAAGTTCTTCATCGTTCACGAGTAATCTATTCGTAGGCTCGCTGGGCGGTGATGAGTAGGATGAGATCTATCATGTAATCGAGTTAGTTTTGACGGGGATTGATCCCTAGTATCCACTATGTTCTGAGATTGATGTTGCTACTACTTTGCCATGATTAATGCTTGTCACTAGGGCCTGAGTGCCATGGTTTCAGATCTAAAATTATTATGTTGTCACCAATATATGTGTGATTTAGATCCGATCTTGCAAGTTGTAGTTACCTACTATGTGTTATGACCCGGCAACCCCGGAGTGACAATAACCGGAACCACTCATGGTGATGACCATAGTTTGAGGAGTTCATGTGTTCACCAAGTGCTAATGCGTTGTTCCGGTTCTTTATTAAAAGGAGAACCTTAATATCCTGTAGTATCCTTTTGGACCCCGCTGTCACGGGAGGGATGGACAATAGATGTCATGCAAGTTCTTTTCCCTAAGCACGTATGACTACACACGGAATGCATGCCTACATCACATTGACGAACGGGAGCTAGCCACATATCTCTCCGTGTTATAACTGTTGCATGATGAATGTCATCCAAACGAATCACCGACCCATTGCCTACGAGTTTGTCCCACTGCTGCTGTTACTTGTTTTGCCTTGCTACTTCTGTTACTACTGTTGCTACTTGCTGTTGTTGTTACTACTGTTGCTCCTTGCTACTGCTGTCACTACTGCTGTTCCTTGCCACTGCTGTTACTCGTTACACTGCTGCTACCTGCTACATTACTTTTCTGGCGCCATTGATACAACCGTTAGAAATAGTCTGCCGTGTCAACAAATCGTTTCTGGCACCGTTGCTATCATACTACTTTGCTACTGATACTTTGCTTGCAGATACTAATCTTTCAGGTGTGGTTCAATCTGACATATTCAGCTGCTAATACTTGAGAGTTTCCTTTCACTTCCCGTCTGGTGAACCAACAAATTTGGGTCGAATATTCTACCCTCGGAAACTGTCGCGAACCCACATGCTGGTGGGCCATTGCAACACAATTACTAATTGTTGAGCAACTGGGAGCAGTTCTGGCTCTGTTGCCGCGGAGGCATCAAGTCAGGCACACGTCAACAACATTCTTCTAGTGTCGTTGCTGTGAACTGCTAGCAAGCATCTCATTTCTGGCGCCGTTGCCGGGGAAGGATTGCTATATTCTCTGAGTCACTTGGGATTTATATCTGCTTATCACTATGAAGAATCTGAAAGATCCAAAAACCGAAGTCTTGCCCTCAACTACGAGGGGAGGTAAGGAACTGCCATCTAACTCTGCACTTGATTCACCTTCAGTTATGAGTAAGTTTGCGACATCACCTCCTCCTAGAAATCATGATATGTCGCCCGTGCTTGATGATGATATGCCTGATACTGCTAGAGATGCTATGCCTGATACTGCTAGAGATGTTATGCCTGATATTGCTAGAGATGCTATGCTTGATACTGCTAGAGATGCTATGCCTGATACTGCTAGAGATGCTATGCCTGATATTGCTAGAGATGTTATGCCTGATACTGCTAGAGATGCTATGCCTGATACTGCTTTGCCTGATGATGCTAGAGATGCTATTTTGCTTGATGATACTATGCTTGATACTGCTAGAGATACTACTTTGCATGATGTGCCACTAGGGGTATTCCTTGATGCTCATATTACTAGAGTTACTGCCAATGCTCGTGATGCTTCTGAAACTCCCGATACTATTGAGATAGAACTTGCTTTTGCTCCTGCTAGATCTAGCTCTCCTAGATATGAATTGCCTGATATACCTGAGGGTTATGTTATGGAGGGAGAGATAGCTGAGGATTTTCTTGCGTGTAAGGATGCCTATGATGCTGAGAAATTACTTCTCAAGTGGAAGGAAAAATCTATGAAAGCTAGGATGAAATACGACCCGAAGTTTGCCACTTCACCTATCTTTATCACCGATAAGGATTATGAATTCTCTGTCGATCCTGAGATAATCTCTCTAGTCGAATCTGATCCTTTTCACGGTTATGAGTCTGAGACGGTCGTAGCCCATCTTACCAAACTACACGATATAGCCACCCTTTTCACTAGTGAGGAGAAGACCCGCCACTACTATATCCTTAAGCTGTTTCCTTTCTCTCTAAAGGATGACGCTAAAACCTGGTTCACTTCTCTTGCTCCTGGATGTGTGAGTAGTCCCCAGGATATGGTCTATTACTTCTGTGAGAAATATTTCCATGCCCATAAGAAGCAAGCTGCCTCACAGGAAATATACAACTTTGCTCAACTCAAAGAAGAGAGTCTCCCACAAGCTTGGGGGAGGCTCGTCCAACTACATAATGCTTTGCCTGATCACCCTCTTAAGAAGAATGAGATACTTGATATCTTCTATAACGGACTTACCGATGCCTCTAGAGACCACCTAGATAGTTGTGCCGGTTGTGTTTTTAAGGAACGTACTATAGAACAAGCTGAGACTCTACTGAATAACATCTTGATCAATGATAATGCTTGGACTATTCCTGAACCACCTCCTAAGCCAACTCTGAAGAAAAGAGGTATTCTATTCCTCAGTCCCTAAGATATGCAAGAAGCCAAGAAATCTATGCAAGAGAAAGGCATTAGATCTGAAGATGTCAAAAATCTACCGCCTATCGAAGAGATCCATGGTCTCGATAACCCGATACAGGTAGTGGAAGTAAATTCTCTGCGTAGGTTTGATGAGAGTGATATTCCTTTTGATAAACCTGCTAGCCTATGCTTTGATGAATTTGACAACTTTGTTGCCAAACAACAGAGTTTCAATGATTATGTTAGCACACATTTGGAACAAAGTACTCGTATGCTTAGTCATTTAAGTGCTTGTGTAGACAGAAATGTCAATGATCTGAAGCTTCTGAGTAAACATGCCTCTATGATTACTACTCAGGTAGAACAAGTACTTCAAGCTCAGAATGACCTACTCAATGAATTAAATGACAACTCTGTCAGAGTCATTACTAGAGGAGGCAAAATGACTCAGGAACCTTTGTATCCTGAAGGTCATCCTAAGATAATCAATCAAGATTCTCAAGGAATTAATGGTGATACACCCAGTCATCCTAAGGAGAAGAAGAAGGATGATAGAAACATGCATGTCAGTTCACCAAATACTGTCACACCTGAAGAACCAAATGATATTTCTGCGTCTGACGCAGAAACACAATCTGGTGATGAACATGAACATGGTGACAATATGGACAGCGATGTTCATAATGATGCTTAACCTAGCAATGATAAGGATGTGGAGATTGAACCTACGGTTAATTCTGATAACCCACAACCTAAGAGATATGATAAGAACGACTTCACTGCTAGGAAGCATGGCAAAGAAAGGGAGCCATGGGTTCAGAGACCTATGCCCTTTCCTCCTAAGCCATCCAAAAAAAAGGATGATGAGGATTTTGAGCGTTTTACTGAAATGATAAGACCCGTCTTTCTGCAGATGCGGTTAGTTGATATGCTCAAAATGTCTCCGTATGCCAAGTACATGAAAGATATCATGACTAATAAATGGAAGATACCAGATCTTGAGATCTCCACCATGCTTGCCAATTACACATTCAAGGGTGGAACTCCAAAGAAACTTGGTGATCCCGGAGTGCCCACTATACCTTGCTCCATTAAAGGAAACTACGTAAGAACTGCCTTATGTGACCTTGGAGCCGGAGTTAGTGTTATGCCTCTCTCTCTTTATCGTAGACTTGAACTGGATAAGTTAACACCCACTAAAATCTCCCTGCAAATGGCCGACAAATCAACTCCTTTCCCTGTCAGCATTTGCGAGGATGTGCCTGTTGTGGTTGCTAACACCACCATCTTAACAGACTTTGTTATCTTGGATATTCCCGAGGACGATGCCATGGCTATCATCCTCGGAAGACCCTTTTTAAACACTGCAGGAGCTATTATAGATTGCAACAAAGGCAATGTCACTTTCCATGTCAACGGTAATGAGCATACCGTGCACTTTCCGAAGAAACGATATCAAGTACATTGCATCAATGCTATGGAAAAAACTTCACCGATTCTTATTGGGAGCTTTGAATGCCCTATTCCTCGTGTCAAGATGAAGTATGATTTGCTTGTTGGGGAGATTCATATCCCCATTGAGGTGACTTAGTAGCTATTCAAAAATTCTCCGTTCTCTCTTGCGATTCGAGAAAGTTTTGTCATGAGGATTTGATCAACCCCATTGACGGATTTCTTTCGATGACCATGAAATGGATGAATCAAAGAGTCACATACCTCCGTTTTAAGCTTTCACTTTCTTTTGCTTAGAAGAAAAATGATAGGTTTAGTTTAGTTTTTCCTGTTTCCTGTTTTAGCGCCCCGGAGAAAAATATCCCGAAAATAAAAGTTCTCTGATGGTCCTGAAAATCTAGTATGATTTTTTCTGGAATATTTGAAAAATACTGGGACTGAGAGCTGGCCTGGGGGCCACACGAGTGGGCCACAAGCCCTGTCACCGCGGCCACCCCCTGGCTGCGGCAAGCAAGCTTGTGGGTCCCACAGGGACCCCCTCCACTCATTCCAGCTCCCATCCTCTTCCTCTACCTCCAGAAAAAACCGTTTCGCAGCTCAAACCCGTGTTCTTGCTCATTTGGCTGTGATTTTCGATCTCCTTGCTCAAAGCACCATTCTCTGAACCGTTTGGGGGAAATTACTCCTTGGTAAGTGACTCCTCCATTGGTCCAATTAGTTTCTACTCTAGTGCTTTATCCTTCGCGTATTCTTGCTACCTTGGTGACCCTGTTCTTGAGCTTGAAATGTTGATTTTAGCTGGTCCCAAGTAGTTTTAGCACGTGATACGGTCTCTAGGTGCTAGTAGGAGTAGTTGCTACGAGTTGGGTTAATCTCTATTCACTTTTCTTTCGAAGTCCCTAAAAATTTCAGATTTTTTCAGAGCTAGAAAAGGAAAAAGATGAGGAGGTTCTTGAGAGCATCTTCAAGCCGTAACCCCAAGGAGGATGAGAAGAACCACCCCAAGTACGTGGTTCCTCGATTCACAGAAGTTCGAGCATGTGAGTGGCTAAGTGATGAATTTTTGCGCGCCACCGGGCTTTATGAAGACTTTTATTACTTGGTGGAGAACGCAGGTCTTACCGCATTCGTTGAAGATAAGTGCTCACAATACCTCCTCCTCACCAATATTTATCCGAGGAAGAATCCTCCCATGGTTGAGTTCATGTTGTACGATATCCCCCAGTGCACAGGATTTTTGCAATGCATGCAAATTACCTTATGTTGGGGATATTCATGATCCTCGTCCACGGGACTTGGAGGATTTCATAGGTACTATTGCTGTTGGAGAGGAGAGAGGAGTGTCTCGCGCTAGAATTGCTAGCATGCATTTTCCTGTGCTTCGGTACTTCTCATTATTTGTGGGAAAATGTCTGATTGGCCGTGGGGAGGCTGGATCACTTAGCTCTCCAGACCTTGCGGTTTTGCGCGGAGGCCTTTATAGCACTAAGACTTATAGCCTAGGTGCTATAATAGCTCAACGGTTGAACACAAACCGTTTCAAAGGTGTCGTCTATGGAGGTATCTACGCTACTCGTCTTGCTAGACACTTTGAGATACCTATTAGACTTCGCGAGGAAGAAGAAATGCTTCTTCCTGAAAAATATTTGGATTATGACAGCATGGTTCGCCATGATTTTCTGGATAGAGATGCTAGTAGACGGATGATTTGTAACCTGGTATTTAGTCAGGGTACTCGAGATACTATTACTTTGCCTGCTCCTTCTTTGTTTGATCTTCATGTAGGCAGGTACACTATTATGCCCTCGGACATCTACGCATATTGGGGCTTGGCCCAACCACAGGTGCCTGTGCCTGAGCCGCCAGTCGAGTACCAGACGCCAGTTTATCACTGGGAGCCAGAGGAGCTCACACAGCAGTGGCATCCACAGTCCGCTCCGGAGTATCCCGGAGCTGGTTATTTCCCGCCTTGGGAGTAGACCAAGCTAGGCCAAAAGTCTAAGCTTAGGGGAGTACGTGTTCTCACCGACCTTACATTCATGCTTATGCTTTCACTTTGTTCGTCGGTGTTTACACTTTGCCACTGTATTATCCATGCTAGTTTATTTTTGTTTTCTTGTTTTGTGTCCTTTCGAGAAAACCCAAAAACATTTTCCTTTCGTCCATTTGCTTGTTGGGAGCTTTCCTGTGTAAATAGTTTTCTTTTTCTTTGGGTCAAGGTAGAAGATATTTGTTACAATGTTTATTGACTCTTGTATGCATACCTGTTTAGCTTTCAAAGAGCCAAATTACTTTGTCTTCTCCTTTGTGTTTGCCTGCAGATTCAGCTTAGTCCAATGCACGAGCACTCTTATTATTGTTCACATCGTTTGATCGTGCAAGTGAAAGGCAATAATGATGATATATGATGAAGTGACTGAGACTAGAAAAGCTGGTATGAACTCTATCTATTTTGTTTTTGTAAATATGGCTAGCTTGTCATCCCAGATTCAGCTTTGTTGTGAGAAAACCATGTTTGCAATGACAACTTAGAGATCATAGTTTCTGATGCCATGCTTATTTATCTAGGAGCTTATAATGGTTTGTCTTGAATGCCAACATAGATTTTGAGATGACTATGATATAGTATGATATGATGGTATTCTCCTTTGAATGATTCAAGTGGCTTGACTTGGCGCATGTTCATGCATGTAGTTGAAACAAAATCAACATAGCCTCTATGATGTTCGTGTTCATGGTGATTTATATCCTGTTCATGCTTGCACTCCATGTTCGTCAAACTCGTTGCATCTTGATGACTGTTGTCGCTCTCTAGTTGGTCGCTTCCCAGTCTTTTGCTAGCCTTCACTTGTACTAAGCGGAATACTGCTTGTGCATCCACTTCCATAAACCCAAAAGTTTTTCCATGAGAGTCCACCATACCTACCTATGTGTGGTATTTACCTGCCGTTCCAAGTAAATTTGCATGTGCCATTCTCTAAACCTTCAAGAAATAATCTGTTTTGCATGCCCGAACTGCTCATGTGGTGACAGGGGGCTATTGATATCTTCCATGTTAGGCGTATTATCCTCGACATGTGTTTATTCACTGTCATTCACGAGAAAGGGGCCGGTAATTGGAATGCCCAGTTCCACGCCTAAATCGAAAACATAACTGTAAAACAAGACTCCCCCCGGACTGATGTTAGTATGGACGGTACCCGAGGATTCGACTAGCCGTGGAGTGTGATTGATTGGTGGTGGGAGAGTTAAAACTTTACTTTTTTGTTTGGGAAATGCCTATAGCATGAGTAGCGTGGAAGATATTGAGAACTCTTGGTCATTGCGTTGACAATGAAAGCATGCCACCCAAAATTATTATCTCTGTTTTCAAAGCTTGAGCTCTGGCACCTCTCCAAATCAATGCTTCCCTCTGCGAAGGGCCTGTCTAGTTATTTTCCTGTTGAGTCATCCTCTTCTTATATAAGCACCAATTAGAGAGCACCTCTGTCATTTTTATGCTTTGCTTTTGATTGATATCGAGTATGACTATGACTGGATCTTCGTTGCTATGAATTACAATGTTTAGTCAGCCCTTGATCTTTGAAAGTGCTCTGCATTTATGTTTTGCGGTCTCAGAAAGAGCTAGCGAGATACCACCTATTCATATTGCTTCATGCCTGTTTTGATTGAATTGTTGGTATCTGAAACTCATTATTATTTGCTCGTTAGCTGATTATGCCATGGATATTAGTTTACCGTGAGATCTTTGTGTCACTTGTTTATGTGGTTAACTTGTGATCTTGCTAAAATTCTGGTTATGAGTTAGACATAGTTGCAACAACAAGATCAAATAGAGTTTGTCAAAGTTTTTCTTTCTCTTTCAGTTTGTTAACTCAGTTGCTTGAGGACAAGCAAGGTTTTAAGCTTGGGGGAGTTGATACGTCTCCATCGTATCTACTTTTCCAAACTCTTTTGCCCCTGTTTTGGACTCTAATTTGCATGATTTGAATGGAACTAACCCAGACTGACGCTGTTTTCAGCAGAATTGCCATGGTGTTGTTTTTGTGCAAAACTGAAACTACTCGGAACGTCCTGAAAATTTACGGAGAATATTTCTGGAAAATATGAAAAATACCTGCGCAAAGATCCACTAGAGGGGATGGGCCAGTGGGTCACAAGCCCTGTTGCCGTGGCCTCCCCCCTGGCCGCGGCTACCAAGCTTGTGGGGCCCACGTGGCTCTGCCGCCCCCAAACTCAGCTCTATAAATTCACTTTCGCCCAGAAAAAAATCAGAAGAGAAGATTTCATCGCGTTTGCGATACGGAGGCGCTGCCAGATCCCGTTCTTCATCTGGAGGACAGATCTGGAGTCCGTTTTGGGCTCCGGAGAGGGGAAATCGTCGCCATCGTCATCATCAACCTTCTTCCCTCTCCAATTCCATGAAGCTCTTCATCGTTCGTGAGTAATCTATTCATAGGCTCGCTCGGCGGTGATGAGTAGGATGAGATCTATCATGTAATCGAGTTAGTTTTGACGGGGATTGATCCCTAGTATCCACTATGTTCTGAGATTGATGTTGCTACTACTTTGCCATGCTTAATGCTTGTCACTCGGGCTCGAGTGCCATGATTTCAGATATGAAATTATTATGTTGTCACCAATATATGTGTATTTTAGATCCGATCTTGCAAGTTGTAGTTACCTACTATGTGTTATGACCCGCCAACCCCGAAGTGACAACAACCGGAACTACTCCCGGTGATGACCATAGTTTGAGGAGTTCATGTGTTCACCAAGTGCTAATGCGTTGTTCCGGTTCTTTATTAAAAGGAGAACCTTAATATCCTGTAGTATCCTTTTGGACCCCGCTACCACGGGAGGGATGGACAATAGATGTCATTCAAGTTCTTTTCCCTAAGCACGTATGACTACACACGGAATGCATGCCTACATCACATTGACGAACGGGAGCTAGCCACATATCTCTCTGTGTTATAACTGTTGCATGATGAATGTCATCCAAACGAATCACCGACCCATTGCCTACGAGTTTGTCCCACCGCTGCTGTTACTTGTTTTGCCTTGCTACTGCTGTTACTACTGTTGCTACTTGCTGCTGCTGTTACTACTGTTGTTACTTGCTGTTGCTGTTACTACTGTTGCTACTTGCTACTGCTGTCACTACTACTGTTCCTTGCCACTGCTATTACTCATTACACTGCTGCTACCTGCTACATTACTTTTCTGGCGCCATTGATACAACCGTTAGATATAGTCTGCCGTGTCAACTGATCGTTTCTGGCACCGTTGCTATCATACTACTTTGCTACTGATACTTTTCTTGCATATACTAATCTTTCAGGTGCGGTTGAATCTAACATATTCAGCTGCTAATACTTGAGAGTATCCTTTCACTTCCCGTCTGGCGAACCAACAAATTTGGGTTGAATACTCTACCCTCGAAAACTGGCGCGAACCCACACGTTGGTGGGCCATTGCAAGACAATTACTAATTGTTGAGCAACTGGGAGCAGTTCTCGCTTTGTTGTCGCAGAGGCATCAAGTCAGGCACACGTTAACAACATTCTTCTAGTGTCGTTGTTGTGGACCGCTAGCAAGCAATTACCATCTAATACTAGATTATTGACTCTGGTGCAAGTGGGAGACTGTTGGAAATATGCCCTAGAGGCAATACTAAAGTGGTTATTATTGTATTTCCTTGTTCATGATAATCATTTATTATCCATGCTATAATTGTATTGACTGGAAACTCAAATACATGTGTGGATACATGGATAACACAGTTCCCCTAGTAAGCCTCTAATATAGTAGCTCGTTGATCAAAGATGGTTAAGGTTTCCTAGCCATAGAAATGAGTTGTCATTTGATAATGGGATCACATCATTAAGAGAAAGGATGTGATGGACAGGATACAAACAATAAGCATAGCATTTTACCATTTCATAGAGTTTATTGCTATTGCTTTCTGCATGTCAATGTATGTGTACCTAAGACCATGAGATTCATGCAACTCCGTTACACCGAACGAATGCCTTGTGTGTATCAACCGTCACAAAGTAACAAGGCGATTATAAAGATGCTCTATGCGTATCTCCATGGGTGTCTGTTCAGTTGGCATGGATCGAGACTGTGATTTGTCACTACATATGACGGAGACGTATATCTGGGCCCACTCGGTACGACAACGTCACAATGAGCTTGCAAGCAATGTGAGTAAGGATGTAGTCACAGGATCTTATATTACGGAACGATTAAAGGGACTTGCCGGTAACGATATTGAACTAGGTATGGAGATATCAACGATCGAATCATGGTCAAGTAACATATTGATAGACAAAGGGAGCTCCATACAAGATTAACTGAATCCTTGACATCTTGGTTCAACCAATAAAGATTTTCGTAGAATATGTAGGAACCAATATTGGCATCCAGGTCCCGCTATTGGTTATTGGCCGTCGTGGTGTCCCGGTCATGACTGCATAGTTCTCGAACTTTTAGGGTTCACACGCGTAACGTTTGATGACCATATTGATATAGTTGAGTTATTATGTTGGTGAAAGAACGTTGTTCGGATTCCCGTATGAAATCTCAGACATATATGAGAAGGTAAAGATTGATATGTGAGAAGTTGGTATTCGAGTTTTGGAAGAGTTTCGAAGAGTTGCCGATTTTGTGACAGAGGTTCCAAAAGTGTTCTCGTTGTCCACCGGGTGTTCCACCTGCCCCGGAGGGCTCCATGGGACTTGAGAGCTGGCGCACCAGGCCCTGGTGGGACCGCCGCCCCTCCCACCTAAGTGACATGTGGCCAAGGGGCTCGCCTGGCCCAGAGGTGGTCGACGCCCCTCTTTCCTTGAGGGCAAAGTCTCCTCTTGGTCGCCGCCCCACCCTACGGAAACCCTAGGGCGCCGGCCTCCTCCTCCCTTCCCCCTATATATACTAGAGGAGAGGGATGAAAGTGGCACCTTAAGCCATGGCGCAACCCTCCTCTCTCTCTTATAGTACTTCTCCACCGTCACGACCGCGGTAGTGCTTGGTGAACTCTCCCAAGATCGCAACACAACCACCAACATCACATTCGCTCGCTGTACCGAGGTGGTGAAGGTGTCATTGATATGTACCTGTGCTGAATGCGGATGTAGCGCCCGTTCGGTGCTTGATCAGGACAGATCGTGATTGGATCACGGGACGGATCATGATTGGATCGCGAAGACGTTCGACTACATCAACCGCATTGCTTAATGCTTCCGCTTAGCGATCTACAAGAGTATGTATATGCACTCCCTTCTCATAACTATTGACCTCCATAGATTGATATTGGGTGTTCGTAGGAAATATTTTGTTTCCCATGCAACGTTCCCCTACAACCACTTCTAAGCTACGAGCAGTGGAGGGGTACATTTTATTACCTGCCACAATTGATTATCTAAAATTTGAGTTCACCAATAAGCCTTTTTCTAGTAGTGCATGACTTGATTAGCCACGCATGTTGTTGTATAGACACGACAGTCGCACGTCTCGTATCTTGTCTATTGGTTTTTCCAACTCGCATCACTCGTATGTTTGTGTATAGCTCGGTCGACGGACACCAGGAGCAAGCAGATCGATGCAGATCAACTGCTGCAAGCAAAATTATAGCCCAAAATTGAGATAATCAATATTTCCATATCTCCTTCCTCTTGTGAATTTTCTATCTAGCCTAATAGCCTTGTGCGATAATTAATATTTCCCCCTTGTTTCTAAATTTATTCCTCCATGGACTTTGTTATGCAATCCCTGGTCCTCTAACCAACGTTTTCGACCCACATGCGTCAACTAGACCGAATTGAAGAGAAACACCCACTTATGAGAGGCCTTGGGCCCTCTCCCCCAAAATACTACCTCTTTGGAGGGACAACCCGCCCTTATAAGTCGTGTTTTGCCTCCCCCACAACCAATGTGGGACTAAATCCAACAATATCCCTGCACACATCAGTTATTACGAGACCGCTAAAACCAACGTTTCTAATCCACATGCATCAACAATCTCCCCAACTAGAGAGCACCACAGATTTATGAGAGGCTTTGGGCCCTCCCCTCCCCTCAAAGACTAGTCTGGTAGGAGGGGACACGCCGCCCTAATAAGTAGCGTTTTGCCTCCCGTCAAAATCGATGTGGGAGTGAACCCAATAGAGTATGATTAATCTATGCTATGGAAGGTATTATTCAAAGATAAATTGGCACGAGATCTTGATAATGACACAAGCACGTCAAGTTCACCTAATAGATGTAGGCAAAGTGCATCAAATGTCACCGTAGTGTTCTGATGATTCCTGGAATGAAATCCAACTTGATGAAAACTTTGCCCTAGCATAGTAGATGTTGTCAAATAGCCTATCTCTAGCTTGTTGGTCTTGTCGGTGACAATTTTCATAGGAAATGTCTTCTCGTGGCCTCAATCTTGATTAAGACTTGCATGCCACATGAGGAGGGGCATGGAATTGGTCAGGAAGGCTAGAAACTGTTACCCACTGCCAAGGATATCATAGCCCATACAAGACAGTTCCATGGGGACCCTGGTCTTCACACGGCCTACACCATCACACTGGCAGGCGACAGCGACAAGCCGTCAATTGTTGTTCAAAATATTGTTGGGACACATCCTCTCCCTCTTATGCGAGTCTTATCTAGCCCTAGTTCTCTGGTTGCCTTTTACCCCGAACCTTGATCTAGGTCGTGGAAGAATGTTTCACTTAACTATACTCATTTACGATATAAGAAATTGGCACGTATGTTTTTTTCCTTTTTGGAAGACATAATCAAGCTACCCATGAAACTATGAACTTGTTCATTTGACTACTTTGTTTGAAACATGTGAAAATGATTTTTACATTGCTTCAACTAATATTTATTCACCCTATAGTTTTATTCAACTATTATATGCAGTATGATATTTTAGTTTTCTTATTTTTGTCTTTTGAGTGTTATAATTTCAAGATAGTACAAACAATCAGTGGTAGAGCTATGCACATATCAAGGGGGAGAGGGAGGCATTGCGCCCCAACCTTGGATCAAGTTGTGAAGGATTTTTTGGGCGAGCTTATATTGCATTTTTAGCAAACTTCGCCACTGCATACAATAGTTATTTCATACAACACTTCTTAACGAACCCAATAGCAAAATTTCATGCATCCTCCGGACAATCATAAGAATTGCTTCCTTTTTCTTCATCTTCATGCGTGCAAACAGTCATTTACTAATGATTAAGTGATTTTGAAAGAAGTACATATCAAAATCATGCATGTTTGGGGCAAACAAATCAATGCAGACAAAAGTTTCAAAATCCAACTTGTTGTGTGAAGGATGATGCACAGGAACGACCCAAAGAGATGATAGATACACAAACAAGCCTTTGGTACAAAATATGAGAGAGGAGAGGGTTGCCTGCAAGCTGTCCCCGTGGCAACTTTTGGGGATAATGAAGGAAATGTAGTAATGTTTGCCAGGGGAAAATGTTATAAGTATGTAGGTACATGCGTCAACCAAGTCTGGTAAACCCTGGTTTATTTCCATAAAGATCACTTTACTATCAAAAAAATGTACAATTAAGTAGATAGAAAGCAGCCAAAAGTGAGGAGACAACTAGTGGAGAGGTTGCTAGGAGCACTAATGGCTAGGAGTGATAATTTTGATAATCAGCATGCATAGTGTTCGGGTGAAAGCCTATGATTTGGCATTGTCGTTGTGCATGCATCATGCCTTATCAAAGATGCTAACTCAAAGCTATGTTTTATGGATAAAAGACTCAAATTCTAGTTTTGGTTGGAACCATAAACATTATTAATGTGCGGTGATTTCATCACGAAGTTTTCATCTAGGAGTAAGGTACTTCTCATTGTTTTGTTACTTGTCAACTAGTGAATTATGGTCAATGGTCATAGGGTTCGTGGTAGGTTTGTTGAGATACTACTGCGACACACGTTGAACTTGGAGGACTTTGAATATTTCTTTCACTTTTAAGCCAGTGTGTTCACTATATATCGACTATTCAATTTCACTCAACTTGAACAAATAATTAATGCTATATAGATATGTGTGTAAATATATACAGATGGCGGAGGCATGATTATGTTTCTTGTTGAAAATAGACATTCTCAATGAAAATAACAAAATCGAAGGTTTTGTTCCTTAATCAAGGAAGAAATATTCGACCCTAGTTAAAGCACCATTGATGTTTCATGTTGTATCATTCATTGAATATACTTTCTCCATTCACAAATATAAGATGTTTTGGATATTTTAATATGGACTACATATAAACTGAAATAATTAAACGCACCGTTGAAATGTGTGTTTATACATTCAATTCTGGAAAAAATTTAAAAATGTTATATTTGTTTTTTAGCCTAAGACACAGAACAATTGTTCTATGGTATTATCACTAATTAATAAAAAGTTACAACAAAAATTCATAACAAAATCAACATATTCCTTCCATAGGAAAGAGAGACATATTAAATTACATGTGTTGTTCTATCCAAAGGTTTATTAATTGTGCTTTACTTTGCTCCGTCCTATGTTGAACAACCCAAAGTCCTTCTTTCAGATAATAGAGCTAAGTATCCAAATGTGGTGCCTCTGCTCTCAAGATCTTGTCATTTCTAACTGACCATAAACTCCATCAACCTATAATAACAATATCCATCGCAAGTTCAGCTGGGAAGTGTTGCAAAGTGAGGAGGATTTCATCATGTTGTGAGATGCCTCTTAGTTTGCGAGGTGCAAGATGTTTCCAACAATGGTGTGCAAAAGGAAAATTCTGGAAGAGGTGAAAGAGTGTTTAATCGGTGTGATCGAAGCATAGAGCACAGTGGTAGTCCTCCAGGAACATATTTTTACGATGGAGCAAGTTCCTAATGCTGAGTATATCATGAAGGAGCAGCCAACAATAGATTGCATGTCCTAACCTACATGATATTTTCCATCGATACTTGAACATAGAATGAGCATTAGATTCCCCCAACAATGATTTATACACCTTCATGGAGAAGAAATGTTTGTAGTTCTAGTAATAAGTCCATGTGCCATTGGTTTCTGAAGTGACTTGAGCAACCAGGAGATTTTGCATCAGATTAATTTGTTGGTAGTTTGGTTGTGAGAAGGCATATGGAAATGTTGGCTTAACTCTGGGAGCTCACAAATGGAGGACAGTGAAATGTTTGATTTAGTGGCACAAGAGAAGATCTCTAGGTACTTGTGTTTAAGAGGTTCTCCTGTCCATTTATCAGTCCAGTATAAAATGGTATCCCCTTTTCCTTCTTGCAAACTGCCTTTTCCTTGTTATTATAAAATGCAGTAGGAGGCTTCTAATATGATATTGTCTTGTTTCAACATTAGACACCAGAATAGTGTCATCTTCATATTGGATAATGGGGTAATCAGGGCAGGAGGAGTGTATGAAAGGAGATTCGACCAGGGAGTGATTTATTGCTTCATTGAACATGGACTGGAGGATATTAGCTGGTACGAAAAATATGTGTGGGGAAATTGGATCTCCTTGTACTACTTCTTTCCTACAGAGGAATTGTTTATGAGGAACTCCATTAAGTAGCACACATGAGAAACATGTGCCATAGATGATCTTAATCGAGGTAATCCACTTAGAACCAAAACCTTTGGCTTGCAGAATTTCAATAATTGTGTAGTGGTACAATGTGTTAAATGCATTTTCAAAGTGTAGTTTCAACAATATTAGTCCTTTGTCTACTTGATGGCATTGATAGATATACTCATAAGACCATGCCAAACAATCTTGGATGCATCTGTAGTTGAGAAAGCCATATTGATTTTTGTTGACAAGTTTGAGAATGACTTTTTGGAGTCTATTGGCTAATAGCTTAGTGATGATCTAGAGAGTATAGCTGAGCAAAGATATGGGCATTTCAACAGATATGCGAGCAACCTCAGTCTTGGGGATGAGGGTAATGAAAGAGTAGTTGATGCTTTGAAGGTTTATAGTAAAACTACGGAAATCTTCAATCAATTTGTAAAAGACCTGGGCAGTTTTGTCGCAAGAACTTTCCAAGATTGCAGCATTAAACACGTCAGTTCTAGTGACTTATCTCCTGGCATATTTTTAACAACATTGTCAATCTCCTCTTTGGTAATTGGGGTTTCTACATCTGCTAAGTTGTCCTGTTGTAACAGAATGTGATGCAACATTAGAGGATTTTGAGTATTAGCAAAAGTGCCCATCCTATCTTTAAAAGCCCTATAGAAAATGGCAGCTTTTGCTTCGTGATTGTGGTGCACATGGCCATTTTCATCTCTAAGCATGGAACTACAATTGTTTCTTTATTTGTTAGTTGTCTTTGCTTGCAAATATTGTTGTTTGCCTCCCCCGCTTTAATTTTTCTTATAGTGGCCCTCTATTTCCAATAAACTCTCTGCCGATTTGAGATATTTTTGCAGATGACTTTTAAGTATGTGTCTACCATTTGATTCTACAATAGATAGGGTTCTTGTCTCCTTAAAAGTATCATAGCTGAGAATTATGAAGTTAGTATTCTCAATGATTTACTTGAGATCAGATAGACTTTTTTCCCGAACTTCGAGACCTTACCTTAGTGTCATGAGTTTAGTTGTTATAACCTTAACATTGTCTCTTTTTTCTACCTCTTAAGACCATATTCTATCAACAACTTCTTTAAATTCATTATGTTCCAGCCAGTAGTTGTCAAATCTGAAAATATGCGACTTTAGAATTATTGGTACCAATCTTAATCATAATGGGTATATTATTGCATGTGGTTTTGGCAAGAGGACAAGCAAAAGTAGAAGGGTAGACTAGAGTCCAATTTTTCAGATATGAAGCACCAAACCAGTTTCTCTAGGAGTGGTGCTTCCTGCATGTTTCTCCATGTATATTTTCTACCCTTTAGACAAATTTCAACTAAAGCTAGATTATTGATAGCTTCATTAAAAGCCAAAATTTCAGAACAGCTCCATCCCTCTCTGTTCCTGTTATGAGGATATGTGATATAGTTGAAATCTCCCAATACGAACAAATTAATATCATCTTGCATTTGTAGGTCTTTAAACCAATGGATGAAGGAAGTTATATCATTTAGTTAGCATGGACCATATATATTTGGGATAATCCAAGACTCCCCATTATGGTTGGATGTAAAAGTGACGTATACTGAATAATCATTAATATAAAAAGGTTCCCCTTTAAAGATCTTCTCATTCCAAGCTACTAGTAATCCTCGAGAAGCCCCATTAAAAGATAAATACTCAAATTTACTAACCCTGTCTGGAGCTATCAAAAAATTCGCTTTTGGTTTCTTGCAAACATAGGATACACCACTGCACGAAGGTTTAAAATGACACATCAATCTTGATACCCTCCGACCAAACTATGTGTGATGCATGAATCGCAACCGGTGTAGTTAAAGTTCCATCGCCAGTAGCATGAATTGCGTGCGATGGCGGATCCATCAAATATGATTCAGAATATAGTTGCATGTGAGATCTACGGTAGACAGATGACCCAAACCAACTGTTTGCGATGATCCAAAATAACACACACGGTAAACTAAATACAGATGTGTGCAATGTACAACATATAGTTCACCTGGATAAACTGTTTGCGCTGATCCAACGGAACACCAATGGTAATCCATATGATTATGTGTGCGATAAATGGCATACAGGTCACCCGAATGAAATGTTTGTGATGACATAAATAACACAAACGTTATTCACATCAAGAAGTTTGCGATAGATGGCAAAAATGTTGCCCGGATGAGCTGTTTATGGTGAGCCAATTTTGACACAAAATGTTGCACACATGAAAATGTGTGTCATAAACGACATATGAATAACTCAGATGAATTGTGTGCGATGAGCCAAAATTACACAAACAAATAACATGGTTGCAGAACCAAGCTAAACATCCAAATACATAAGTGACTACACACATAACATTGGGACACCTCAATAAACAATTACACACATAAAAACATGATTGCATCCAAATACATAAGTGACTACACACATAACATTGGCGCACAAATCAATAAACAACTACATGCATTTAAACTCTGAGAATCGATCATCAAATCATCTACTTCCTGTGACGCTTGCCACCACTGCTCTGCTTGTGGCTCGATCCCTCGCCGTCTTTAGGTAGGAGGCACTTCCTCATGTCAACGATCCTCTTGAACATCTTGTAGCATGTGTACGCTTCCTTGGCCATGGTCTGGATGTCATATTCATCCAATCTGTTCACCCAGGCCCTATGCCACACAAGCTTATTCTTCTCACACTCAGTCTTGATGTCTGTATAGTAGGGGTTGATGATGGACACGGCGAGGTCAACATGGGATTCCTTGTCCTCCTTGCTGCCCCACACCTTGTAGTGGTCGTGGATGTCGACAAGCTTCTGGCAGTCCAAGCCTGAAGTCTTGAGCACCTTTGGTTCGTTTGTGGTGTCCACCGTAGCGAACCTGTAGTCAGGGCTATTGACAGACCTGGTGAAATGGTCTCAAGGCATTGTGGTCAAGCATTAGTGGCAGAGAAGGATGTAATGATGCACGCACAACTGGGCGAAGGCAACCTTCTAATCATGCCCGGCACAACCGCTGGTGTACATGAGGTTGAAGTCGACCACTTCGTACTTGTCAGCCGTAGCAAGCAATCGCTCCATAGTGTTTATGGAGTTATCTAACACAGTCGGTGAGGGAGTCCGGGATTAAGGGGTCCTCAGGTAGTCGGATTACTATGAAGAGGTCAGCCTAATGGGCCATGCCTATGGGAGGTCGGGCTTTGCAATCATCTTGTACTCATGGAGGAAAACACCGAAGACCGGCGTGACGTCCAAGTAAAGTAGACTAGGTTGGTTTTTTGTAACCCTAAGTCCCCTCGTGACTATATAAACCGGGGGTCCTCATTCGTGTAGACAGGTTGATTCACCTAGGGTTTAGTATACACAATCTCGAGGTAGACTCTGTAATCATCATCCACATCAATATAACCAAGCAGGACGTAGGGTTTTACCACCTCAAGAGGGCCCGAACCTAGGTAAACATTGTCCCCCCTCTTTCGTGCAACCCATCGATCTAAGGTCCATAGTTCGAGACCCCTACCCGAGATCCGCCGGTTTTCACACCGACATTGGTGCTTTCATTGAGAGTTCCACTGATCCGATCGTTGTAAGGATTGATGGCATGCCTTGCCATCATCCAGGAGATCATCAACATGGACGTCTTCGTCCCCGGACAGATCTTCGCTTTCGGAAGCGTCGTTCTGCATGCCAATCCGACCGACCACCTGACCTGGTCGAGAATGTTACCCCTAGTCAGGAGGTCAGGTTCGGGAACATCGAGTTCACCACTGACCCCCGGAGAGATCTTGCGTTAACAATGTTGGAAATATTCCCTAGAGGCAATAATAAATTAGTTATTATTATATTTCCTTGTTCAGGATAATCGTTTATTATCCATGCTAGGATTGTATTGATTGGAAACTCAAACATATGTGTGGGTACATAGACAACACACTGTCCCTAGTGAGCCTCTAAGGACTAGCTCATTGATGAAATATCGTCAAGGTTTCCTGTCCATACACATGAGTTTTCATTTGATAATGGGATCACATCATTAGGAGAATGATGTGATGGACAAGACCCAAACTATGAACGTAGCCTATGATTGTGTCAGTTTATTCCTACTGTTTTCTGCAAGTCAAAGTATCCATTCCTATGACCATGAGATCATGCAACTCCCGAACACCGGAGGAATACCTTCACAATGTAACTATGTGACTATAAAGGTACTCTACACGTATCTCCAAAGGTGTCTGTTGGGTTGGCATGGACCAAGACTGGGATTTGTCACTCAGTATGACGGAGAGGTATCTCGGGGCCCACTCGGTAATACAACATCACAACAAGCCTTGCAATCAATGTGACCAAAGAGTTACCCACGGGATCTTGTATTATGGAACGAGTAAAGAGACTTGCCGGTAACGAGATTGAACTAGGTATGGAGATACCGACGATCGTATCTCAGGCAAGTAAAATACCAATGGACAAAGGGAACAATATACGAGATTGATTGAATACTTAACATCGTGATTCGACCGATAAAGATCTTCGTAGAATGTGTCGGAGCCAATATGGGCATCCAGGCCCCACTATTTCTTATTGGCCGGAGAGTGTCTCAGGTCATGTCTGTATAGTTCTCGAACCCGCAGGGTCTACACACTTAAGGTTCGGTGACATTTCAGTATAGTTGAGTTATGTATGTTGGTGACCGAAGGTTGTTCGGAGTCCAGGATGAGATCCCAGACACCACGAGGAGCTCCGAAATGGTACGGAGGTAAAGATTTATATATAGGAGGTCATATTTTGGCTACCAGAAAAGTTTCGAGTTTTTCCGGTATTGTACCGGGAAGCTTCTAGAAGGTTCCGAAAACTTCCGGAGGAGTCTGGAAGTCCACCAAGGGTTCTAGCACGTCCCAAGGGTTTGCATGGGATGAGGGGAGACATTGTGGCCTTATTGGGCCAAACGCACAAGTCTCTCAAGGCCCCTGCAGTTGGGTAAGGTGGAAAGTCCACCTTTGTATGGAAGGGAAGGTAGGGGACTAGGATTCCACCTCCTCCCCCCTTGGTTGCTCCCTAAGGCTTGGAGGGACTGTTCCCCACGACCCTGCACCTATATATAGCGGGAAGGCGGTGCCCCAAGAGAACACACGAAGCCCTTGGCACCCCTCTCTCTCCCTAGATCGTTTTCTCCTACGTTCGCGGTTTCGGTAGTGCTAGGCGTAGCCCTGCCAGGACAGCAACACCACCACCACCGTCACGCCGTCACGCTACTGAAGAACTCATCAATCTCTTCGTCCTCGCTTGCTGGATCAAGGAGGCAAACAACATCATAGAGTTGTACGTGTGCTAAACGCGGAGGTGTCGTCGTCCATTCGACACTAGATCGGGATGGATCGTGATAGTATCGTGGGACGGATTGCAATTTGGATCGGGAAGATGTTTGACTACATCAACCGCGTTATATATGCTTCTGGTTAGCGATCTACAAGGGTATCTGGATCCGATCTCTCCTCTTGCAGATGGTCATCACCATGGATAGATCTTATGTGTGTGTAGGAAATTTTTTGTTTCCCGTCCAACTTTTCCCAACAGTGGTATCATGAGCTAGGTCTATGCATAGATGACATCTCGAGTAGAACACAAAGGAGTTTGTGGGCGTTGATATTCATATTATTGTCCTCCTTACTCTTTTCTTGATTCGGCGGTATTGTTGGATGAAGCGGCCCGGACCAACCTTACTCGTACGCTTACGAGAGATCGGTTCCATCGAGTGACGTGCAACTTGTTGCATAAAGATGGCTGGCGGGTGTGTATTTCTCCTAATTTAGTTGAATCGGATTTGACAGAGGCGATCCTCGGAGAAGGTTAAATAGAAACTTGTAGATCACAGTTGTGGTTTTGCGTAAGTAAGATGCGATCATGCAAGATACCCATAACAACCACGTAAAACATGAAGCAACAAATTAGAGGACGTCTAACTTATTTTTTCAGGGTATGCATGTGATGTGACATGACCAATAAAATGATCGAAAGGTTGAACATGAGTCATATAGTATATATAATCAACATAGAGATGTTCACTGTTGAAGCTAACTCAACTCACGTGATGATCGGACTTGAGTTAGTGGATTTGGATCATGTATCACTCGAATGACGAGAGGGATGTCAGTTTGAGTGGGAGTTCTTAAGTAATATGATTAATTGAACTCATTATCATGAACATAGTCAAAATGTCTTTGCGAATTATGTTTTAGTTGATTAGCTTGCGTTGTAGCTCCCCTTTTTGTTTTGATATGTTCCTACAGAAAATTAAGTTGAAAGATGATAGTAGTAATTATGCAAACTGGATCCATAAACTGAGGATTGTCCTCATTGCGGCACAGGAGGCTTATGTCCTTAATGCATAGCTCACGTGTGCTACCCCCCGAGCGTCGTATGTGGATGTTGCGAACATCTCACATACAAGTTTTTATGACTACGTCATAGTTCAATGTGTCATGCTTTATGGCTTGTAATGTGGCGCCCAAGACATTTTGAACGTGACGGAACATATGAGATGTTCCAAGAGCTAAAATTAGGATTTCAGGCTCGTGCCCATATTGACAGGTATAATACCTCCGACAAGATTCTTTTTCTACAAAGTAAAGGAGAAAAACTCAATTGTTGAGTGTGTGCTCAGATTGTCCGGGTGCTACAATTACTTGAATCAAATGGGAGTTGATCTTTCAAATAAGATAGTGATTGACATGGTTCTCCAAAGTCACTACTACTAAGCTGCTGAGCTTCTGATGAACTATAAAATATCAGGGATAGCGATGATGATCCCTAAGCTATTCGTGATGTTTGACACCGCGAAGGTAGAAATCAAGAAGGAGCATCAAGTGTTGCTGGTTACTAAAACCACTAGTTTCAAGAAGGGTATAGTGAATGAAGGGAAACTTCGAGAATGACAAGTCAGTTGTCACTCAATGAAGAAACCCAAGGTTGAATCCAAACCCGAGACTAAGTGCTTCTATGACGAGGGGAATGATCGCTGAGGCGTAAATGCGCTAGTCACTTGGTAGATAAGAAGGCTGGCAACATCAACAAAAGTATATTGGATATACATGTTATTGATGTGTACTTTAATAGTACTCCAAGTAGCACATGGGATTAGATTCTGATTCAGTTGGTAAATGTTAGTAACTCTAAATGAAAGCTACGGAATAAACGGAGACTAGCTAAAGGAGAGGTGACGATGTTTGTTGGAAGAGTTTCCAAGGTTGATGTGAAAACACTTCAACCACGTTATATACGCTTATATACGCTTCCACGGTTGGAGGGGTGACAATGACGATTTGGATCGCGAAGTCATTCGACTACATCAACCGCGTTATATACGCTTTAGCTTAGGGACCTACAAGGGTATGTGGATCCGATCTCTCCTCTCATAGATGGTCATCACCATGGAAAGATCTTATGTGTGCGTAGGAAAAGTTTTGTTTCCCATGCAACATTACCCAACAAACAAGACTCTTAGTTCCACTCGAGGGACCCGCGGATACTGATACCTCGGCATCGGAAACCACGAATCTCGCCACTGGGACGACCTGCATCCCCACCCCAGCCTTAGAACCCAACGTGGTAAACACGCCGGAGCGCGTCTAAGCCAAAAACACTCTAGAAGCGACCTTGAGAATCACCAGGGGATCAATGACATGGGTTAAACCCGAACTCATAAGCGGCACGAGCTCCGCCGAAACCTCGGGGCTACACGAACTACTCAATCAGATACAAGCCATGGGCGTGATGAACGACCTGGTTATGGTCTACGATTAGATCGGGCTTAGACCCAACGATGGGGAAATTTAGATCCTGCCCATCACACACTTGACCAAGGTCGTTGAGTGCCCGGTCACAGGCTCCCCGCACCAGTCACCTCAGTTGAGGACGGTTTACGTCCCGATCAATAATCTTCGGGACATATCCAATAGTCCAAAATATCTATCTCACCCCAACAACGTGTTGGGGCCAACGACAGGTCCAGTGCGCGACCCATCTGGGAATGTGACCGCCAAGGTTTCCTGCCCACAAATCACGGAAATTCAATATATTTTCCCACCCACCACCCAACTCGAGCATAAAGCGGAAGAGTACGGTTCTTCGGCCACACGCAAAGTCATGCAAAGGCTAGGAAAATTAGTACACCACTTTTGGGCCAGATTCCTCCTCAACAACATGACCGGAGGCTGCAACAAGCAGGAGCTTATTCGTGCTTTCCACCGTCATTGTCGTGATGAGGGTATCCTCAATGCCCTCTCCCGTCGCCGGATTAAAACCCTCCCCAAGTTGTCAAGCCTAGTACTCAAATTTTGTGCCATGGAAAGCACTTGGCAGGTACAACAAATGTGCAACGGCCCTAGCCTTGTCGAAAAAACCAGACAAACCCATGTACTGACAAGCGATCTTGAGCAAGGAATAACTGCAAGCACTGAAAGGTAACTTTTTATGTGTTTTCTAGTATAAGCAACAAGGAAATAAATGCAGGGAAAGTAAATGGTGCCGAGGTGCAGCAAGTGGCCCGATCCTTTTGAGCACAAAGGATAAGCCGGGGGGCTAAGCTTATAAAGACTAAGGCATTCCTAAGGACACACGGGAGAGATAGTCCAGTGCTTTCACCATATTCTGTTGAGTACTATGTTTTGTATTGATAAGTGTTATGTGGGTGGATCTTTGTTAGTGCACCATGTAGGCTAAGACAAGTACACTCTTATGGTTAAACCCCTTTCAAGCATCCGCAAATACAAGAGATAAATTAAGGCAAAGCCTAACCATGGCAATAAACTTTAGGATCCAACACTCCCTCATGCAAAAACATGCGAACTGGGGTTCAGGTTTCTGTCACTGCGGCAACCCACCATAAGCATTCTTTATACACGATGCATTCCCCTAGGTCCTTAAAAAGGCGAAGTGTTATGTAGTTGATGTTCACATAACACCACTGGAAGAATAACACCACAACTTAAATATCAATCGACACATATTACTTCAACATCATATGACTACTACCAACTAGACTTCTCCCATGTCCTCAAGAACTAAAGGAACTACTCATAATAAATAAAAGATATCATGATCACAGGGGATGAAAATATGATAAACAATGTGGTCATAACAATAATTATCCAACAAAACTCAATAGCATTCACCACAAAAGAGTAATCAACACCGGTGGAGTAAAGGGGATGAACAGTGCAAGGTACAACTCGGATTGCGATGGTAAAGTGAGATGGGGTGAAGATGGAGATGGTGTTGGTGATGAAGATGATGGTGATGAGGATCTCGATGATGCCCGTGACGATGGTGATGACGATGAGGACGATCTCCCCCTCCGGGAGGAGTTCTCCTCGACGGAATCTGCCCGTCAGAAAGGTCTTTTCTCTTTGTAGGTTTCCGACGCAGAGCGACGGCGAACTCCCGAAACTATTCTCTCTCTGGGATTTTTAGGTCACGAGGGTCATATAGGCCAAAGGGGGCACCGGAGGTGGGACCCACTGCCCAGGCGCCTACCTAGCGCGACCTAGGGGGGACCCGTGCCACCAGGGCACTTGGGTGCCTGGTGGCCCCCTCCGGCCCTTCTTCGGCCTGTCTTCGTGATTTGTTCGAAAACTTCTTCCCCGTAAATTTCTGCTCAGTTGGAGATGTTCTGATATGGCAACTCTTCATGCTCTTTTCCCGCTGAATCCTGCGTGTGCTATTTCGGCATCGGAAAGTTCTAAATTGTGGAAAATAAGCCAAAACACTATAAGAGCAACATCATATTGTGAAATATATCAATGAATAGTGACAAATTATAATACAAAATAGTGATGCATTTTGGACGTATCAACTCCCCCAAGCTTAGACCTCGCTTGTCCCCAAGCGAATACTGAGCTCGGTAAACTTGTCCACAAGTTTAGAGAGTGAAGTGTCGATAAATAAGAATACGGACAAGAAGCATCATAATTTCTCTACCAAACTCAACCATCCTCAACACCAATCCCAACTCATAAGGTTCATATGAAAGAGTAATATCAATTAAAATCAAAAGTAGGGCTAAGGAAACTCATCAAACCATGGAAAACATGTCCTTGGTCAAAGAACAACTAATAACTTTTACTTTTGCTCTTCCTCTTATATTTTGATGAGATCAATTGAAGCTTTTTGAAAGAACATGTTATTAGTCAAGAAGTGAAAATGCTAACACAAAGGAAGATGTTTGCTTTAGCTAGGCTTAACAAACAACTTACTTATCTTAATGATAATGTCAACAAAGTTGTGATATGGCAATTCTCAATGAAACAATATAAATGCATGCATGTTTGTCAACATAAGGTGTCTACTCTTTTATAGGATAGAAAGAAGTAGGCTTACTGACTCCAAATAAAAGTAAAGGATTAGCCCTTCATAGAGGGAAGTAGGAAAAACTCATGTGCTAGAGCTTTTAGAGATTTTGAAATCAATAAGATTGTAAAACAAGCTTTTGGGAGGTGCATAATTCATCAACGAATGCTAGAAGATAGCCCAATACTTCTCATGCTGGACAAGTTTTGAGGAAGGGATCCCAAAGTGGGGACGATAACATCCCGTTAGTCTCCTTTGTTTATCACGATCAAAGTTTTCTGATTTCTCATAAACAAAGCGCGAAGGAGGCTTTGTTTGTTGCTATTATCTTTTACGATCTGGGCACGCTCATGCCAGTCCCTCCTTGTATTAGGGGTTCGCGGATTAGACATGCAAACCCAGGATAAAGCTTGTCCAGTATGAGAATGTCATGAATTGTCTACCACTTCCTCATGAGCTAAAACAGGGGCACAAAACAGGGAATAATATTTTGAAGGCTTAAAGATAGCACATGAGTAATATACTTTAGGAATGGCAGTGAAATGCCACATATAGGGAAGGTATGGTGGACTCTATGGAAGGTAAAGGTTTCAAGGTATGGGTGCGCAAGCAGTAATCCCGCTTAGTACAAGGGTTGGCTCACAAAGGCTTTTGAAAGCAGACAAATGATGTTGACTTGGATGCAAAACAATATAAAGTTTAACATAAAGAATTGGCATGAAACATCAAGTTGTCTTCCTTGTCAGTATAACACCTCAAGCATAAGAACATAAAGGTTTTGGCTATGTCGCTACTAGAAAATCTCATGCTTGTTGTTATGACCAATGCTATGTTTGCCAAGAATAAATAAAGTTTCCAAAGCCATACCTAATATATAAGATCAATACTCCCATAAGAATCAACATATAAGGTCGATTGCATGAAGAGCATACCAGGTGCAAGGAAGAAACAAATATACTTATCATTAATATTCCATCATAGAAAACTTCACACTCACGGATACAAAACTCTCCACAAAGGAGTGATAGACCTCAATGCAAAGACCTATTTCATAAGATAACTTCCCTAGACATGATACGACACTAGACTTGACCATAAAAGATAAAGGATGAAGATAAAGATAACGGACACTCCCCCAAGCTTGGAACAAGCTAAGGGGATGCCATTACCCATGAAGATTTCACTCTTCATCCTACTTTTTGTTCTTCAAGTCCGCTATTATGCGCCGAAGGGTTTGGTTTTCAGCTTCCAATATGGCCACCTATACTTTAAGCACACGGAAGTCTTGATAGAATTGGTTAGTGATTCCGTGAGCTTCGGATATAGTAGATAACACATGTGGAGCTTCAAGTGGAGGGACAATTCCTGAAAGGTTCAGAGAAAGATCATGTTGAGGGTTAATAAACCCCACGAGGATGGGGTTGTTGGAGCTTTGATCCTCGTGATGAAGGATCTCCATCTTGCTGGATGGTGATCATCTTGAGTTCCTCTCTCACGGAGCGCTCCATCTCTTCTTGTCTTACGGCAATTTCTTCATTTGTAGCCCATCTGTTGACCTTCCCTTGGTTGATATCTTCCTGGACACGACGGAGACGACGACCCGTGTAGTCTTCCATGCTTGAGTCGCAAGAAGACATCTCGAACAATAGCTTCTTAGCCTGGGAGAAAAAGATCAAAAGAGAAAATGCACGGAATCGCAAGATACAAAACCGGGACGGTCCGGGAAAATATATAGCAAAAATTTCTGCACCGAAAGGAAGGTAACAAGCCAAAGTGGGGTCGGAGACGGACTCCTGGTGGCCCAGGCGTCCTCCCTGTATGGCTGGGAGGCAGGTCGCGCCACCAGGTCACGTGGAGCACCGGGAGCTTTATTCCGGCTCCACTCTGGCTCGGAATTTTCCTAATTTTGCAAAAACACATAATACAGAACTTTTATTGATGTTCGCGAAGTTTCCTTACCGTATTACATACCTATTCTTGTTCTGCTTCTGCTGGTGTCTAACACAATATTGCAATATGTTCTTCATGAGTAGCTATCTGTATCACATCCACCTCTACATTGATGGGGTCTCCTGCCATGTAATGCTTGGGTCTTTGCCCATTCACAACTTGTGGTTTGGTGCCTTCAAAATTGTTAATCTTGATTGCACCGGAGCGATAGACTTCTTCGATATGGTACGGTCCTTCCCACTTGGAAAGTAATTTACCTGGAGAAAATCTGAAACGAGATCTATACAACAAAAATTTATCACCAATATGAAATTCACGTTTGAAAATTCTCTTGTCATGCCACTTCTTTACCTTTTCTTTGAACATTTTTGCACTCTCGTAAGCTTCACTTCTCCACTCATCTAGAGAAGTCAAGTTCATGAAATGGTTTTCACCAGCAAGCTTTGGGTCAGCATTAAGCTCTCTAACAGCCCAGAAAGCTTTGTGCTCTAACTCTAAAGGTAGATGGCATGCCTTGCCATAGACCATCTTATACGGAGACATTCCCATGGGATTTTTGTAAGCAGTTCTATACGCCCACAAGGCATCTCCTAACTTTTTGGACGAGTCCTTTCTAGAATTGTTCACTGTCTTTTGCAAGATGAACTTGATCTCTCTATTTGTGAGCTCAACTTGCCCACTTGTTTGAGGGTGGTAAGGTGAACCAATTCTATGATTAACATCATATTTGGCTAGAGATTTTCTAAAAGCACCATGTGTAAAATGTGATCCTCCGTCGGTCATGAGGTACCTAGGTACACCAAACGTAGGGAAGATGACATCCTTGAGCATTTTCAAAGATGTCTTGTGATCAGCACTTCCAGTGGGGATTGCTCCAACCCACTTGGTCACATAATCAACAGCCACTAAGATGTGAGTGTACTTGTGTGAAGGAGGAAAAGGACCCATAAAATCAAAACCCCAGCAATCAAAAGGCTCAATGACTAGAGAATAAATCATAGGCATCTCATTTCTCCTACTAATATTACCTACTCTTTGACACTTATCACAAGATAAAACATAATTTCTAGTGTATTTAAAGAGAGTAGGCCAATAAAAACCTGACTGGAGAAACTTGTGTGCGGTCCTGTCACCGGCATGATGTCCTCCATAAGGACTATCATGACATTGTCTCAAGATATCCTTCTGCTCATGCTCCGGTATGCAGCTCCTCCCATCCGCACCTTCTCTAAAAAGATGTGGTTCATCCCAAAAGTAATACCTCAAGTCGTGGAAGAATTTCTTCCTTTGCTAGAATGTTAAACCTAGAGGCAAAAACTTTGCAACAATAAAGTTAGCATAATCTGCAAATCATGGATCGGAATTAGATTGTACCCTCAAAACAGCTAACTATTCATCAGGAAAACTATCGTTGACCAGAATACGATCATGTGGTATGTCCTCCATCCTGGAAAGGTTGTCTGCTACAGGGTTGTGTGCTCCCTTCCTATCAACAATATGCAAATCAAATTCTTGAAGAAGAAGGACCCATCTGATAAGCCTTGGTTTGGCATCCTTCTTTTCCATAAGATATTTAATAGAAGCATGATCGGTATGAATGATGACTTTGGAATCAATAATGCAAGGCCTAAACTTATCACAAGCAAACACTACCGCTAAAAACTCTTTCTCAGTAGTAGCGTAATTCTTTTGAGCACTATCAAGGGTTTTGCTAGCATAATGTATAACATTCAATTTCTTATCAACCCTTTTTTCCTAACACAGCTCCAACAGAAAAATCACTAGCATCACACATGATTTCAAAAGGCAAATTCCAATCAGGTGGTTGGACTATAGGGGCGGTTATCAAAGCTTTCTTAAGAACTTCGAAGGCTTTCTTACAATCTTCATCAAACACGAAAGGAATATCCTTCTGGAGAAGATTAGTGGGGGGTTTCGAAGTCATAGAAAAGTCTTTAATAAATCTTCTATAGAAACCAGCATGACCGAGGAAACTACGAATACCTCTAATGTTCTTTGGATAAGACATCCTCTCGATTGCTTCGACCTTTGCCATGTCCACCTCGAGTCCCTTTTTAGAAATCTTGTGGCCAAGAACAATTCCCTCATTGACCATGAAGTGGCACTTCTCCCAGTTGAGTACCAAGTTCATCTCCTCACATCTTTGCAAAACTTTATTAAGGTTGTGGAGACAATGGTCAAAAGAGGTTCCATACAAGGAGAAATCGTCCATGAAAATCACCACAATTTCCTCACAAAAACCATGAAAGATAGCAGACATACACCTTTGAAAAGTAGCAGGGGCATTGCATAAACCAAAAGGCATACGTCTATAAGCATAAGTACCAAATGGACAAGTAAAAGTAGTCTTCTCTTGATCGACAGTGTTAACATGAATTTGAGAGAAGCCAGAATACCCATCAAGATAGAAAAAGTGAGTGTTTTGGATAACATTTCAAGCATTTGGTCGATGAATGACAACGGGTAGTGGTCCTTCCTAGTTGCTTTTTTTAGCTTCTTGCAATCAGTACACATTCTATATCCAATAATAATCCGTTGAGGTATTAGTTCATTCTTATCATTAGGAACCACAGTCGTACCTCCTTTCTTGGGAACACAATGTATCAGACTTACCCACTTACTATCAGCTATAGGGTAGATAATACCTGCGGCTAGAAGCTTGAGGATTTCGGTCCTGACAACATCCTTCATCTTCGGGTTCAACCGTCGTAGATTATCAACAACCGGTTTAGCATCAGGCTCAAGATTGATAGTATGCTGACAAATAGATAGACTAATCCCCTTCAGATCATCAAGGGTGTATCCAATAGTGCCTCGGTGTTTACGAAGGACTTCCAATAACCGCTCTTTTTCATATCCCGAAAGGTTAGCATTGATAATAATAGCATATACTTTATTTTCATCTAAATAAGCATACTTGAGCGTATTGGGAAGAGGTTTAACATCAAACACCGGGTCTTCTTTTGGTTTCGATAGAATTCTCAAAAGGCTCAACCGGAAGGTTGTGCTTCAGGATAGCAAGTTGTCTCATGAATATGTCATCTAGCTCATTCCATTCCTGCATATGCATATCATTCTCGTGGTCCTCCATAAATTGCTGCAAAGGATCGTTAGGAGGAATATCAATAGAAGCAATCTCTTCAATAATTTTATCATTACTAGGCAAATCAGTACCACGAGTTTGCTTCGAGAATTTTGAACAGTTAAATTCATATATCTCACCATTAAATTCAACAGATACTTTTCCTTTCCTGCAATCTATAATAGCGCCACAAGTTTTGAGAAAAGGCCTACCAAAGATAATAGGGCAAAAACTATCTTGCACTGAACCGAGTACTAGAAAGTCGGTAGGATATTTTACCTTTCCACATAGTACTTCAACATCTCGCACAAGTCCAATAGGAGAGATAGTATATTTGTTTGCAAGATGAATAGTAACATCAACGTCTTCAATTTCACATGTTAGAATATCATTCATGATCTCTTGATAAAGTGAAAAAGAAATAACACTAGCACTGGATCCCAAATCACATAGCCCATAATAATTATGATCTCCTATTTTAACAGATACAACTGGAGTACCTGAAATTTGGCCTTTATTCTTGGTTGTAACAAGGTTAGTAGAAACAGCACAAAAAATTATATTGGAATCCTCAATATTACTAGTAACAAGATCCTTGACTAATGCAACTTGAGGATTGACCTTAATCGGGTCCTCGTGATCATCAGTCGTTCTTTCACTTTTATTTAGTATGTATGTGACAAAAGAATGCTCCCTCGTCCTTGTGGGAAAAGGAGGATTTTCATATAAAACTGCAGGCAAGATAGGGTCAGCAATATTGATATCAACAGGTAATTCCTTAAAAGGTTTATGGTGTTGATCCTCCTTCTTGTTAGAGGAATCAATATGAGAGGCTGATAAGTCTCAAACGTATCTATAATTTTTGATGGTTTCACGCTGTTATCTTGTCTTCTTTGGTTGTTTTATGTACCTTTTATATCTTTTTTGGGACTAACTTATTGATTCAGTGCCAAGTGCCAGTTCTTGTTTTTTCCGTGTTTTTGACTCTTTTCAGATCTGATTTTGGAACGGAGTCCAAACGGAATAAAAACCCCGAAATGATTTTTTCCCGAACGGAAGAAGATCAGGGGGCCTCTGGGCCAAGCCAGGTGGGCTCCAGGGAGCCCACAAGCTCCCACCACGCCACCAGGGGGGAGGCGGCGGTGGGAAGGCTTGTGGCCTCCCTGGCCGCCCCTGACCTAGATCTTTGGCCTATAAATTCCCACATATTCCGCAAAAAACCAGGGGAGCCTCGAAAATAGTTTTCCGCCGCCGCAAGCTTCTGTTTTCACGAGATCTCATTTGGAGACCCTTCCCGACACCTTGCTGGAGGGGACTTTGGAGTTGGAGGGCTTCTTCATCATCATCATCGCCCCTCCAATGACTCGTGAGTAGTTCACTTCATACCTACGGGTCCGTAGTTAGTAGCTAGATGGCTTCTTCTCTCTCTTGGATCTTCAATACAAAGTTCTCCATGAACTTCATGGAGATCTATCCGATGTGATCTTCTTTGGCGGTGTGTTTGTCGAGATCCGTTGAATTGTGGATTTTTGATCAGATTATCTATGATATATATTTGAGTCTTTGCTGATTTCTTATATGCATGATTTTATATCCTTGTAAGTCTCTCCGAGTCTTGGGTTTTGTTTGGCCAACTAGATCTATGATTCTTGCAATGGGAGAAGTGCTTGGTTTTGGGTTCTGCCATGTGGTGACCTTTCCCAGTGACAGTAAGGGCAGCAAGGCACACATCAAGTAGTTGCCATCAAGGGTAAAAATATGGGGTTTTTATCATTGGTTTGAGATTATCCCTCTACATAATGTCATCTTGCTTAAGGTGTTACTCTGTTCTTATGGACTTAATACACTAGATGCATGTTGGATAGCGATTGACGTGTGGAGTAATAGTAGTAGATGCACACAGTATCGGTCTACTTGTTTTGGACGTGATGCCTATAGAAATAATCATTGCATAGATATCGTCACGACTTTGCGCGGTTCTACCAATTGCTCGACAGTAATTTGTTCACCCACCGTCTACTTGCTTTCATGAGAGAAGCCACTAGTAAACACTACGGCCCCCGGGTCTTTTCACATCCATCGTTTACATCTTCGCTTTTACTTTGCTTTGTTACTTTGTTGCTTTCAGTTCTCACTTGGCAAACAATCTATAAGGGATTGACAACCCCTTCATAGCGTTGGGAGCAAGTTTTTGTGTTTGTGCAGGACCTTGAGATACTCCTCCACTGGATTGATACCTTGGTTCTCAAAGTGAGGGAAATACTTACCACCGCTACGCTACATCACCCTTTCCGCTTCGAGGGAACACCAACACAAGGCTCCAAGGCCACGGGGGAAATCCTTTGCATACTTGCCTAGGAAGTCCCTTAAGGCGTAGCCGCATCAGAAAGATCAAGCCAAGTATTCTCCCGTCAATGTGCCTATATCTGGCGCCATTGGAAGGTCTTTTGTTGAAGTACCAGAAGTATTTCTGGCGCCGTTGCCGGGGATACACAGCTGACATCAGAAGTATTTCTGGCGCCGTTGCCGCCGAGGAGAAATCAAGATATATCCAAGTAGGTCTCACAAACTCTTCTCTTGCATTTACTTTTGTTGCGAGTTGCCTCTCGTTTTCCTCTCCCCCACTTCACATTTGCCGTTTTCATTTGCCTTTCTGCTTTTTTTTTGCCCGTTTCACTCTCTCTTCCTTCTCGTTTGTGTGTGAGATAGTCCATCAATGGATAGACCCACCACTCCAAACGACACCCCTGAAAATGAAGTTCTCAATTTCAGGGAGAATGAGGAACAAAATTTGAAGGACGCTTGGTACAGGATTTGCAATGCTCAAAGTAGATCTACTCGTAAGCAATCCACTACCATCCTCCTTCGCAGTTTCTATGTTGGAATTTCTCCTTGGAATAGGTATATCCTTAATACCATTGTAGGCGGGAACTTTTTGGGGAGCCATACTGTTGACTCCTATAGATCTATCATTAATTTGGTAGGCTCACCCCCGCTCATGGTTAATGGAACTATCTTGACCTTGGAACACGTGATGCAAAGGCTTGACGCTATTGAAAACAAAATTGCCACAGTTGAACTTATTGAGTGTTTGGATAGAAAGATCCACAATAAAATTTATCAGTACGGATCCAAAGTGGGAAACTTTTTAAAAAAATTAAAGGAGAAAAGGAACTTATATTTAATGATTCGTCTAAAATTGGCAAATTAGAAGATGTCATAATCAACTTGGGTTCCGCTTTTGCCGCTGTGGAAAATACTCCAAATATTACTCTCAAAAAGACCGTCAAGCCTGTCTTTGTTCCTAAAGCTAGTGGTGAGTCATCTAATAAATATGAAAGTCTTAAGATGATAAATGATCACACTACTTATGGTTTGAGCACCAAAGATGACTATATGTGATTCCATCACTTTCGCCTAGCTAAGGGCGTTAAACGAAAGCGCTTGTTTGGAGGCAACCCAACGAATTTATCCTTTTTCTTTTTGTTTTGTGTTTTCCACACTTTCATAATTCTGTTATGATTGTGTTATTGTGTTTCTTTTTGCGTTTGTGCCAAGCAAAACCGTTATGATTAGTCTAGGAGATGATCGTTTGGTCATGCTGGAAAAGACAGAAACTTTCTCTCAAGAACAGAATTTTCATTTGTTTTATGTAAGAGCTTTTGAGTTGATTCTTTTTGCTTCTGATTGCTATGAAAATTCTTCAGACTGTCGTAATTTTTCAGAATTTTGGAGTACAAGAGGTATACGAAACATACAGATTGCTACAAACTGGTTTGCTGTTAACAGATTCTACTTTTGTTGTGTTGGTTGCTTACTTTGATGAAACTATGGATAGTATCGGGGGGTATTAGCCATGGAAGATTGAAATTACAGTAACCCAACATCAGCACAAGTAGAATTTAAGTTTGCTACAGTACCTAAGGAAGTGGTGGTTTGCTTTCTTGTACTAATGTTATCACGAGTTTCTGTCTAAGTTTCGTGTTGTGAAGTTTTCAAGTTTTGGGTGAAGTTCTTATGAAAAAGAGATAAAGAGTGGAAAGAGCTCAAGCTTGGGGATGCACAAGGCACCCCAAGAGATTCAAGGATGCCGTAAAATCCTAAGCTCGGGGATGCCCCGGGAAGGCATCCCCTCTCTCGTCTTCAATCCATCGGTAACGTTACTTGGGGCTATATTTTTATTCACCACATGTTATGTGTTTTTGCTTGGAGAGTCTTGTATAGTAGGAGTCTTTTATTTTTGTTGTGTCACAATCATCCTTTCTGCACACCCAGAGAGAGAGACATGCACACACCGTGATTTTGTCGAGCTTCACTTATATCTTTTGGTAGAAAATTCACCTCACATGTTCTTCACTTATATCTTTTGAGCTAGATACTTTTGCTCTATGTGCTTCACTTATATCTTTTAGAGCGCAGCGGTGCGTGGCTTGGTAGTTGATCTATGCTTTGAAAGTAGTCTCAAAAGGGGTAGTTATCCAAAGGGATACGAAAACTTCCACCTTCATGTGCATTGAATAGTTAGAGAAGTTTGATTCATCTCAATTAGTTTTGAGTTGTGGTTATGGTAATATTAAAGTCATGCTAGTAAGGTGTTGTGGATCTAGAAATACTTGTGTTGAAGTTAGTGATTCCCGTAGAATGCACGTATGGTGAACCGCTATGTGATGAAATCTGAGCATGATTAGTCTATTGATTGTCATCCTTTGCATGGCGGTCGGGATCGCGCGATGGTTTATACCTACCAACCCTTCCCCTAGGAGTATGCGTTGAATGCTTTGTTTCGATAACTAATAAATTCTTTGCAACAAGTATATGAGTTCTTCATGACTAATGTTGAGTCCATGGTTTAGATGCACTTTCACCTTCCACCATCACTATCTTCTTAGTGCCGTGCAGCTTTCGCCGGTGCACAAAAACCACCATTAGCCTCCCTCAAAACAGCCACCATACCTACCTACTATGATTTTTGTAAAGTCATTCCGAGATATATTGCCATGCAACTACCACCATGACATGTGCCACCACGTCTACATTGCCATTGCATGATAGTAAGATAGCTAGCATGATGTTTCCATTGATGTCTATGCCATGCTAGATCATTGCCACGGTACACTACCGAAGGCATTCCATATAGAGTCATCGTTACTCTAAGTTTTGAGTTGAAAGTGTGATGATCATCATTAATGGAGCATTGTCCCATGTGAGGAAATAAAAGAGGCCAAAGAAGCCCACCAAAAAAAAGAGGCCAAAGAGACCACCAAAAAAATGAGAGAAAAAGAGAGAAGGGACAATGCTACCACTTTTTCCACACTTATGCATATTAAGCACCATGATCTTCATGATTGAGAGTCTCTCGTTTTGTCACCACCATATAGCTAGTGGGAAATTTTCATTATATAACTTGGCTTGTATATTCCAATGATAGGCTTCCTCGAAATTGCCTTAGGTCTTCGTGATCAAGCAAGTTGGATGCACACCCACTAGTTTTCTTTAAGAGCTTTCACATACTCGTAGCTCTAGTGCATCATTTGTATGGCAATCCCTACTCATTCACATTGATATCTATTGATGAGCATCTCCACAGCTCATTGATATGCCTAGTTAATGTGACTATCTTCTCCATTTTGTCTTGCAACCTCCACTACATTCCACACCATCTATAGTGCTATAACCCTGGCTCACGCTCATGTATTGCGTGAGAGTTGAAAAGGTTTGAGAAAGTAAAGGTGTGAAACAATTACTTGGCCAATACCGGGGTTGTGCATGATTTAAATTCATTGTGCAATGATGATAGAGCATAGCCAGACTATATGCTTTTGTAGGAATAACTTTCTTTTGGCCTTGTTATTTTGAAAGTTCATGATTACTTTGCTAGTTTGCTTGAATTATTATTGTTTCCACGTCAATAGCAAACTATTGTTTTGAATCTAATGGATCTGAACATTCACGTCACATAAGAGGAATTACAAAGGACACCTATGCTAGGTAGCATGAAAGCATCAAAAATTCATTCTTATCACTTCCCTACTCGAGGACAAGCAGGAGTTAAGCTTGGGGATGCTTGATACGTCTCAAACGTATCTATAATTTTTGATGGTTTCACATTGTTATCTTGTCTTCTTTGGTTGTTTTATGTACCTTTTATATCTTTTTTGGGACTAACTTATTGATTCAGTGCCAAGTGCGAGTTCATGTTTTTTCCGTGTTTTTGACTCTTTTCAGATCTGATTTTGGAACGGAGTCCAAACGGAATAAAAACCCTGAAATTATTTTTTCCCGAACGGAAGAAGATCAGGGGGTCTTTGGGCCAAGCCAGGTGGGCTCCAGGGAGCCCACAAGCTCCCACCACGCCACCAGGGGGAGGCGGCGGTGGGCAGGCTTGTGGCCTCCCTGGCCTCCCCCGGACCTAGATCTTTGGCCTATATATTCCCAAATATTCCCCCAAAGAACCAGGGGAGCCTCGAAAATACATTTCCGCCGCCGCACGCTTCCGTTTCCGCGAGATCTCATCTGGAGACCCTTCCCGGCACCCTGCCGGAGGGGACTTTGGAGTTGGAGGGCTTCTTCATCATCATCATCACCCCTCCAATGACTCGTGAGTAGTTCACTTCAGACCTACGGGTCCGTAGTTAGTAGCTAGATGGCTTCTCCTCTCTCTTGGATCTTAAATACAAAGTTCTCCATGATCTTCATGGAGATCTATCCGATGTAATCTTCTTTGGTGGTGTGTTTGTCGAGATCCGATGAATTGTGGATTTCTGATCAGATTATCTATGATATATATATGAGTCTTTGCTGATTTCTTATATGCATGATTTGATATCCTTGTAAGTCTCTCCGAGTCTTGGGTTTTGTTTGGACAACTAGATCTATGATTCTTGCAATGGGAGAAGTGCTTGGTTTTGGGTTCTGCCATGTGGTGACCTTTCCCAGTGATAGTAAGGGCAGCAAGGCACACATCAAGTATTTTCCATCAAGGGTAAAAATATGGGGGGTTTATCATTGGTTTGAGATTATCCCTCTACATCATGTCATCTTGCTTAAGGCGTTACTCTGTTCTTATGGACTTAATACACTAGATGCATGATGGATAGCGGTCGACGTGTGGAGTAATAGTAGTAGATGCAGACAGTATCGGTCTACTTGTTTTGGACGTGATGCCTATAGAAATAATCATTGCATAGATATCGTCACGACTTTGCGAGGTTCTATCAATTGCTCGACAGTAATTTGTTCACCCACCGTCTACTTGCTTTCATGAGAGAAGCCACTAGTAAACACTACGACCCCTGGGTCTATTCACATCCATCGTTTACATCTCTGCTTTTACTTTGCTTCGTTACTTTGTTGCTTTCAGTTCTCACTTGGCAAACAATCTATAAGGGATTGACAACCCCTTCATAGCGTTGGGAGCAAGTTTTGGTGTTTGTGCAGGATCTTGAGATACTCCTCCACTGGATTGATACCTTGGTTCTCAAACTGAGGGAAATACTTACCACCCCCACGCTACATCACCCTTTCCGCTTCGAGGGAACACCAACGCAAGGCTCCAAGGCCACGGGGGAAATCCTTTTCATACTTCCCTAGGAAGTCCCTTAAGGCGTAGCCGCAGCAGAAAGATCAAGCCAAGTATTCTCTCGTCGACGTGCCTATTTCTGTCGCCGTTGGAAGGTCTTTTGTTGCAGTAGCAGGAGTATTTCTAGCACCGTTGCTGGGGATATATAGCTGACATCAGAGGCAAAGTCTTTGAAAAAATCAATTAGAAGCTCGGAATCAAGACCAATCTTAGCACAAAAGGTATTGAAGTAATCAGTTTTCACATAGCTCTCAATGTAATCATGCTCATAATTTATAACGGGTTCAATACCTTTATCAATCTCCCAATCTTCAGTGTTCTTCTGGATCCTTTCAATAAGATCCCACCTAGCTTCAGTGCTTTTGTTAGAGAATGCCCCACTAGAGGAGGCACCAAGCATCTCTTTATCTTGACGAGAAAGCCTTCATAAAAATTTGTAAGAATGATTTCCTTGGGGAGCTCATGATTGGGACATTTGAGCACTAGAGACTTCAATCTCCCCCAAACTTGAGCGATGTTTTCTCCATCACGAGACCAAAAGTTATAAATATAGTTCCTGTCTCGATGTATTTCATGAATAGGATAAAACTTTGCATAAAAGAGAGGCATAAGATCTTGCCAATTTAAGAAATGAGAGTTATCAAGAAGCCTATACCAATCCAAAGCCTTATCTTTTAATGATAGAGAGAATATCTTTCTCATAACAAAATCCATCGATATACCTGCAAGCTTAAATAAGGAACATATTTGTGAAAGATATAGCAAGTGTTTGCCTGGATGTCCATCTCCTACATATCGATTAGCCAAGAAACAATAAATAATACCAGTTGGTATTTTAAAGAGCACAATTTACGTAGGTGGGGGAGGCTTATCCACCACAATAGCGGTGGGGTGGTTCCCCACAAGCAACAAACCAAGAGCAGAGTTGTCCATAGGGACAAAAAGCAGAAACAACAAAATAAAAACAACATGTACAGTGTAAAGGTTTCCTTACCAATAGCGCTACACTCCCCGGCAACTATTGTAGCCTTTTCGATAAGTAAGAGTGTCGAACCCAACGAGGAGCAGAAGGTACTGACAAGTGATCTTGACCAAGGAATAACTGCAAGCACCGAAAGGTAAAGTTTTATGGGTTTCTGGTATAAGCAACAAGGAAATAAATGCAGGGAAAGTAACTGGTGCCGAGGTGCAGCAAGTGGCCCAATCCTTTTGAACACAAAGGATAAGCCGGGGGACTAAAATTATAAAGACTAAGGCGTTCCTGAGGACACACGAGAAAGATAGTCAAGTGCTTTCGCCATATTCTGTCTAGTACTATGTTTTGTACTGATAAGTGTTATGTGGGTGAATCTTTGTTAGTGCATCGTGTAGGCTAAGACAAGTACACTCTTATGGTTAAACCCCTTGCAAGAATCCACAAATACAAGAGATAAATTAAGGCAAAACCTAGCCATAGCAATAAACTTTAGGATCCAACACTCGCTCGTGCAAAAGCATGCGAACTGGGGTTCAGGTTTCTGTCACTCCGGCAACCCACCATAAGCATTCTTTATACACGATGCATTCCCCTAGGTCCTTAAAAAGGCAAAGTGTTATGTAGTCGATGTTCACGTAACATCACTAGAAGATTAACACCACAACTTAAATATCAATCAACACATATTACTTCAACATCATATGACTACTACCAACTAGACTTCTCCCATGTCCTCAAGAACTAAAGGAATTACTCACAAGACATAAAAGAAATCATGATCAGAGGGGATGACAATATGATGAACAATCTTGTCATAATGATAATTCTCCAACAAAACTCAATAGCATTCACCACAAAAGAGTAATCAACACCGGTAGAGTAAAGGGGATGAATAGTGCAAGGTACAACTCGGATTGCAATGGTAAAGTGGGATGGGGTGAAGATGGAGATGGTGCTGGTGATGAAGATGATGGTGATGATGATCTCTATGATGCCCATGACGATGGTGATGACGATCAGGACGATCTTCCCCTCCGGGAGGATTTCTCCTGAGCGGAATTTGCCCGCCGAAAAGGTCTTTTCTTCTCTGTAGGTTTTCGCCGCGGAGTGGCGACGCAACTCCCTAACCTCTTTCTCTCTGGGATTTTTAGGTCACGAGGGTCCTATAGGCCAAAGGGGGGCACCGGAGGTGGGACCCACCGCCCAGGCGGCCACCTGGTGCGGCCTAGGGGGACCCGCGCCACGAGGGCGCCTGGGTGCCTGGTGGCTCCCCTCCGGCCCTTCTTTGTCCTTTCTTCGTGATTTGTTCGGAAACTTCTTCCACGTAAATTTCAGCTAAGTTCGAGATGTTCTGATATGGCAACTCTTCATGCTCTTTTCTCCGCTGAATCCTGCGTCTGCTGTTTCGGCACCGGAAAGTTGTAAACTGTGTAAAATAAGCCAAAACACTATAAAAACAACATCATATTGTGAAATATATCAATGAATAGAGACAAATTATGATACAAAATAGTGATGCATTTTGGACGTATCAACATTCACCTCAAAAATCAGAGAAAGATCCTTTCGAGACCTCCATCAAATCCACCAGGTAGCGGCGGCAAACCCATGGTCAAACACACCTATCACCTTCGACCAGGGCAATGAGCCAATGGCCAACACAAGCTAGGTACCTGCTGCCCTAGTCCTGAACCCCATAGTCGACAACTTCAAACTCAACAAAGTACTGATGGATAGGGTAGCGGTCTCAACCTCATCTATGAGGACACACTTGAAAAAATGCAGTTCGACCGATGTCCAATCGAGGTGAGCACAACCACCTTCTGGGGTATTGTCCCCGGGAGAGAGGCCAGCTACATCGGACGAGTAGCGCTCGACGTAGTATTTCGTACACCCGATAATTACTGATCCGAAGAGTCGCTCTTTCATATCGTCCCGTTGCAAAACGGTTACCATGCATTGTTGGGACGCGAAGCCTTCACATGGTTCCAGGCCATACCACATTACGGGTACATGAAACTCAAAATGCCAGGGACAAACAGAGTGATCACAGTAAACAGTAACCCCAAAAGAACCATTCGAGCCAAAAACAAAATGGCATCACTCGCCCTGGATGTGCCAGCGGAGACCATTGCCACAAAAGAACTCACGACACTACGTGTCGTGGTGGACAAAGATGACGTGATCCTCGGCAAGCAGCCCAAGTCCACATCCTCCAAACCCGCGGACGAAATTGTCAAGTTTGAGGTACACCATACGGATACCAATAAAATAGCATCTATCGGGGCACAACTGGAGCACGAAATCTACAAAGCACTACGCGCTTTTCTATGCAAAAATTGGGATATATTTCCCTGGCACCCCACGGACATGCCACGAGTCGCTTAGGGGCTGGCGGAGCACAACATAAACATAAGCGTCGGTTTCAAACCCGTCAAAGAGGCCTTGTGCCGATTTCCCGAACCTAAACGCCAAGCCATGGGCGAGCATCTCACCAAGCTATTGGAAGCCAGGTTTATCAGGGATATTAAACACCCCGACTGGTTGGCAAACCTGGTCATGGTACCAAAGAAGGATAAATCTTGGCGGCTATGTGTCTATTTTAAAGACCTAAACAAAGCCTTCCCTAAGGATTGCCCCGAATAGATCGAATTATCAACGCTACAGCGAGACACGATTCCTTGTGTTACCATAATGCCTATTCCAGATACTATCAGATAAAGATGAAGGAATCCGATCAGGCAGCAACCACTTTTATAACACCCTAGAAGCCATTCTGCTTTAACACAATGCCGTAAGGGCTAAAAAAATACGGGCTCCACTTACCAGCTCATGATCCAGACATGCTTGGGGAAACAAATTGGCAAAACGGTAGAGGCATATGTGGACGATGTGGTTGCTAAAACTAGACACGTCAACCAGCAGGTGGACGACCTCAGGGAGACCTTTGACAACTTATGGGCATACGATATTCGGCTTAATCATGATAAATGCGTCTTCGGAAAGAGGAATCAAAGTCAATCCGGCCAAAATACGAGCATTGTCATAGCTCGCAATACCAACAGAGCTACATCACGTCCAAAAGCTAGCAGGCTGTGTGGCGGCCTTAAGCCGATTTGTATCTCATCTAGGCAAGGAGGCCCTCCCGCTGTACCGATTGCTGAAGAAAACCAAAGACTTCAAGTGGATTCATTAGACCACTACGGCTCTGGAGGACATCAAGGCGATATTAGCCAACAACCCCATACTAGTAGCACCCTTCACATGGGAGCCGATACTGCTATACATCTCGTCCACCAATCAAGTCGTCAGCGCGGTACTCGTCGTAGAACGAGAAGCTGAGGGCCAACAACTACGGATTAAAAGCCTGGACTATTATGTATCAGAAGTACTCACCCCATGCAAAACCAGGTACCCACACTACCAAAAGATCGCCTATACAATTTGTATGGCATCACGGAAGCTTCAACACTATTTCCGGGAGTGTGCGGTCACCGTGACTTCGGAAGTTCCGTTCAATCATACCATCAACAATAAGGATGCCACCTGCCAAATAGAAAAATGGGCCATTCAGCTCCTGCCATTCAAGATCACTTACAAACCATGACGATCCATCAAACCTCAGGTCCTAGCCGACTTCGTGGCTGAATGGACCAAGGCCGAACTTCCGAGAGAGTACATCACTTATGCTCATCGGACCATGTATTTTGACGGGTCCAAAACTCTCGCCAGTGTGGGGGCTAGAGTGATTCTCACATCCTCTACAGGGGATAATGTTTGGTACATGCTACAGATCATATACGCCGACTCAAACAACGTAGCGGAATACGAGCGCTATGACACGGTCTTCAGATGGCATCCTCAATGGGCATACAGTGGCTTGAGGTACGAGGAGACTCTAATCCTGCCATCTCACAAATCAACGACGAATTTGATGCAAAGAATCCAAAGATGGCGGCTTATAGAAATGTTGTCCTCAAAATATCAGAATGATTTGAAGGGTTAGAGTTCCACCATGTCTAAAGAGACAATAACCAAGCAGCAGATTTTCTCGTCCGCATAGGCGCCAAGCGTGACCCCGTCACCAACAACATATTTCTAGAACAGCTATTCAACCCAGTCGTAGTATGGCAAGATGAGACCGTCCGCGTCGGAGCCAATGACGAAGAGCAGGTAGTACCCCCAACGATCAGCAAAGTGTTCAAGTCATCGGTGGATCTTCAATCGAAGACCGAACGCTTCCTTGCTTACCTACTACGCAAGGAACTCCCAAACGACTGGGCCGAGGCGTAATGTATCATCTGCTGATCAAAGTCTTACAAGGTCCACGAGGGCAAGCTATATAAAAAAGAGAACCACAGGAGTACTCCAACGGGCGGCTTTTGGCCGAGGTACACGCCGGTATGAGCGGTCATCACGCAACAGCTCAGACCCTGGTCAGCAAGTCTTTCTCAGCTGGTTACTTCTGGTCGACAGCCCAAGAGGACGCCCAAGCGCCCGTTCAGCATTGTATGGGGTGTCAACTCTTTGCAAATCAATGCCACATGCCCCCAACAGCTCTTTGGACAATTCTGTTCACATGGCCCTTTGAAGTCTGGGTTCTAGATACGGTCGGCCCACTTAAAGGGGGGGCCAAGAGAAAGAAATACGTCCTAGTTATGGTTGACAAATTCACCAAATGGATTGAAGCAAAGCTGGTCAGCTCTGCCAAAGCTAAGTCAGTAATCAATTTATCTACGGTCTCATACACCATTATGGTGTGCTGCATAGCAAAATAAGAGATAACGGATCCAATTTCACCGCCTAGGAGGTAAAAGAGTGGTGTGCAAACCTAGGCATCAAGCTCGATTATGCTTCCATATACCACCCACAGACCAACGGACAAGTCGAAAGAGCCAATGGGCTCATTTTGAGCAGCATTAAACCTCGGTTTGTCTACTCCCTTCAAGAATCCGATTATCATTGGGTGGAGGAGCTCGACTCCGTGGTATGGGGCTTGCGCAGTACCCCTAATAGTTCCACAGGGTACACCCCCTTTTTTATGAAGTACGGGGCTGAAGCACTCCTCCCCTGCGACATAATACACGACGCACATCGGGGTAGATCATCAAGACGACTTAGATGCACTAGAAGGCGAGCGTGACATACCTCTGGCCCGATCTGCTTTCTATCAACAACAAGCTCGGCGCTATCAAAGGAGGGAAGTTCGGGCAAAGACATACAACATGGGAGAAATCGTCCCACACCTCCTCGAGAAGCAGAAGCATAAACTTCACCCAAAATGGGAGGGCCCTTTTATAAATGATGAAATCTTAATAGGAGGAGCTTATCGCTTGCGCAATTTCGAAGACAACCGCCTCGAGCCGAACCCGTGGAATGCAGCTCGCCTTCGGTGTTATTACGGCTACATCAATGTCATCACCCCTTTTTCATCACTTTCTTTCTCCCGTTTCACCCACAGTTTTTTCTGTAGAGCTCATTAGTTGTTCACGGGGCATGTTCGGCTTAACCGGACGTCCTCGAGTATTTAGCAAAGTACCCGCGTTAAATGGAATGATCAGGTTGCAAGTGGGGGCATCCTCAAGAAGTTGTTCAATGTATTCGTCATACCTACTTGTTTATGTATACACCTTGATGTAAAGCATCAATTCCAGTCATTTTATGCATCAATTGTACATAAGATTTTAGAAATGCTGGGTTGCCTCTCTCTTGTGCTTACTCTCTACGTTCCCGATATGTTCGGCTAGAGGGTAAAGGGAGAACAACTACGATTGTTACGACCGGTTAACCCGGATACATAGCTCAGATGGGTAATGCCAAAACATAGCATTTCTTGAGATACAACTTGATCGACTAGAACGATGCCCATCTGCTCGGCAATTTTGCATCCTAAAAACGGTTGTCTATGTTCCACGAAAAAACAGCCATACCAACTACAAATTATGTAGAAACCCGGAAAAAGGAACCCATCAAGGAACTATTTTTTGGAAGATGTCTCTTACGTCTCGTCGTAATATAACATAATCCCCCCGTGTAATTTCTATCTGTTAGTACCACATGGCCAGATTGTCTGGTTCTCGGAAATTACTTCCTACGTTCATAGGGTACAAAGTACAAAACACTCCCTAGTTGATAACATGGGAGGTAGAAGCCGATGGCCGGTTAAAGATTGAATTTTCAAAATATGGAGGGAAGAGCCTTAATGCACAAATATCATTACATATGATTACATGTTTGGTGATTGGTTCAGTTGATCTATTATAGCATCTAACATGCAGTCCTCCTACGACATGCGTGCGGCGGGCATTACTTGTTCATCCACCGGGTGTAGAGAAATCTCCTTCCCATCCATCCCCGCTGGTCCAACCTAGCCATGTGCTCAGGATCTAGACGAGTAAAGCGGGTCTTCACCATAGCCCACGCCTCCCGAGCTCCTTCTCGGCAGGCCGAGGTCTTCCACAGTTCGAGGTGACTTCGACCTCCTTTAAATCGCTCAGCAAGCTCGAACATCCCATGCGGAGGGTTTTGGTTCGGCCGTAAAGCGCAGACCATACTCCACATAGCCTTCCGAGCCCGCTCATGCACAATGGATAGTTCCTTCAATTGGTACCCCCCAAAGGAATTGGCCTCCCATTCAAGATGTCGAGTTAGGAGACCTAATAAAAAAGAAGCGCATATTTTCATGATCAACACAATAAAACTCGGATCAGTTACAGGTTAGATCTTTACTTACAGAATAGGCCTTGTTTTAATTTCTAGTTCTCTTCTCGAGTTTGCGCCAACTAAGTTTTCAAACTCTCAATGTCCTTCTCTTGTTTTTTATTCTCTTTCTTGAGATTCTTATTTTCCTCGCGGCATCACTTCAATACGCGATGACCAGCTTCAAGCTGAGATTCGGCATATCACTTAGACTCTCGAGAGGCATCCAAATCATTTTGCATTTGGCCTATTGATTCACCTCCTATATCAAATTTTTTGGCTATTAAAAAATATTTTACAAAAATTTAGCATATCACAAATTAAACTCCCTTACCATGGGCTTCTCTGGTGAATTTCTTCACATCTTCCAGCTCAACCCTACTTGCTTTTAAACCGGCCTAGCTATGTCGGAAATCTTTGGATAATCTTTCATTTTCCTATTTTAAAGCCTGCATATTGAAAGATTATTAAGTTGATCCTTAATTCAGCTGCCCCTCCCAAATTAAGGCTCAGGGGCTAACGGGTCCGAACTTTTGTTGAGATACAATGACATCGATAACCCACCTGCAGATGGGCAGACACTTGCCCGGCCACTTCTTTAAGGTCGATGCATGCGGCTATGAGGTATGCATGGGCAGAGTTGATAGCATGAAACTCTTGCTCAGAAAATATAGGATGAGGCAATGACTCCTTCCGTTGTTGATGATTCATTGCACTCTCGTATTCGGGGTTAGTTACCGACAATCCGGACGAACCGTGTGGGAGCGGGCCCGTGTTAAGGACCCTGGCGTCAGCTCACACTCTTGGGTTTGGTTGACTACCCAATTCCTTGACACCGTTTTCGGGAGAGGAAAGTTGCGCGTGTCTCCTAAATTGGTCGATCAAGGGTCATAAAAGTACAGAAGGACAACTATTATCATAAGGGACATGAATCGATCCGTGTACCTTTTTGTCGAAGGGCAGCGAATGAGGTTTCCCCCGCCACCTCTTGTTCGGGAATTCTATCCTCGCTTGACAAAACCCCAGTCGGTTTAGTCCGGGGGGTGGTCCAGCGTGTGCTCCGACGATCCCTAAGCACAGCCCCTCGTCGGGCAGTCGTTTTTCTCTTATTCCCTGAAGAAGGAAGGGAACTAGGGTTGTCGGCTATAAGGGGCACCTTTTGCTCTTCAACACTCTCCTGATAAAACACCGTGTCCTCAAATATAATCGAAAGCCCCGGGTCTTCATGAAACCGGGGGTCGTCGTTATGGGCAAAAGTCCTTGGATTGGGGCGCACTATAGTTCACCATCTCGATCCAACGCTTCGAGGGCTGCGAGGAAGGGGTAGGGGTTATAAATCAAACAATGATGGGCATGAACACCGGAAACTTTGAACATGAACATGCTTACCCATCCGACGGGGTTGTATGCCGAATAGATATCATTGGGGATGAGGCCCTTGAAGAAATCGGCCAGAATGGCCGCTAAGGCCTTTTGGTCGTCCGCTCCTTGACTTCTGGATCGGGTGGAATTGCTCGTCTCAGTATAACGCCACAAAGGATGTGTGCACTGTTGGAGCGGTTGGATGCACCGGGTAATCACCACAGCCATCACATCGATGATAGTTAGCCCCCTGTGAGTAAGCACCCTGACCTTGGCGGCTTGGTGCTTCACTTCACAGTTCTCCTCTTCGGAAGAACTCTTCGGCCTCCAGCTGAATTGCTTCTTTAAAGGATCCAAGGAGTATTCGGGAAGGCCTCTCCGAACTGGTTTGAATAGTGGAACATCCTCAATATAATACCACTCAGAGGGCCATTCGTCAAGCTCCTTCTTCGGTGTCCCAATAGGGTATCATGTGGCAGCTATGCGCCATGCTTCGGCTCCACGCACTTCCAAAATTTATGTTCCTCTAATTCGGCGAACGATGCAAAAGTACTCTCTCCATAGGTCAAAGTGGGGCTCACAACCCAAGCACATCCCGCATAAGTCAACAAAGCCTGAGATATGAAGGATGGAACTGGGGGTTAGATTGTGGAGCTGCAGCCCATAAAATTCCAATAACCCACTTAGGAAAGGGTGAATGGGGAATCCCACCCCTCGCAGTAGGAAGGAGACGAAGCAGACCCGTTCTCTACTTTGTGGGGAAGGGAAGTTCTCCGCGAAGGCTTTTCCATCAATGGAGGTCGGACCGGCGTGAGTAGGTGTGAGATCTGATTGGGGAAGATATCCCTGCATATCGAGCTTGTGCACACGGAGGAGGGAAACAAAGAAGCTGACCCTGTCCCCGGAAGGGGGCCGAGGGGGCGTCAAAAGGAACCTGCCATGACTCCTCAGGTGTTAAGAGCTTTAGGGTTTCTCGACGGGGCTTGGAGGCGATTGATCCCTAGAATAGATTTTAATCTTTTTATAAAGGGCGTTACGCCCTCTTGCTATAGGGAACGGTTCCGTCAAGGATTTCTAAAGGTGTTTTCCTCTACAAAGGCACAGAAGAATCGAGAATTATTATTAATCTTTGTGTAGAGTTAAAAGTTGCGGTCCCCGCGACGCTTCGGTAATCATGAATTGGTCGAGGACGGAATCATCATTTCTTGCTCGGAGGAAACAAAGGAACTCGTCTTGCAAACCGATCACTTTGGGCATGATCATCCGAATACCCTACACATCGGCATTGAAGGATAGTTCGGGGGCTACTGAAGGAGTCCGGGATTAAGGAGTCCTCAGGTAGTCGGCTTACTATGAAGAGGTCGACATGATGGATCGTGCCTATGGGAGGCCGGGCTGTGCGATCAGCTCATACTCAAGGAGGAAAACACCGAAGACCGGCGTGACATCCAAGTAAAGGAGACTAGGTCAGTTGTATGTAACCCTAAGTCCCCTGGTGACTATATAAACCGGGGGTCCTCGTCTGTGTAGACAGGTTGATTCACCTAGGGTTTAACATTCACAATCTCGAGGTAGACTTCATAATCATCATCTACATCAATATAATCAAGCGTTACATAGGGTTTTACCTCCTCAAGAGGGCCCGAACCTGGGTGAACCCTGTCTCCCCCTCTTTCCTGCAACCCAATGATCTAAGGTCCATAGTTTGGGACCCCCTACCCGAGATCCTCCAGTTTTGACACCGACAGCCGGGTTGTTGGTGTACACCACCATGAGGTCCATCTTTATCATGTGGGTGTCCTCTCTGTATGGGGGTCCACCGCTAGATATCCTCTTTGTACGCATAATCGAGGGTGTGCTTATTATGTTGTGGGGCGCAATCAAAATCATGAAGAGACTATGGTTAATGGTCGCGGTTATAAATGATGGTTGAACGTCCTGGAAAATTGGCACGTCCGGATGGCAGTTTTTGCAGCACATGATTCAGTCATGAATCACGTAACTGCATGGGGGTAACACACATGGTGCAACCGCATGCATATGGAGCCCCGAATGTGATCGTGCGCCAGCCCCAACCGCTATTAGAGCGTGTGTGGAGGGGCGCGAGAGCGGAGCATGGAGAGGGGCGCAGGGGCAAAGCGCCAGGAGGAACGCGAGGTCGAATCAAACCACTTTGACCATCCCCTGGTCAACCAACAAATCCATAATATTTATGAAGTTCTCCGCCTAGATTGGATGGTTGGTCTACACCACCAAGAGCCCCGTGAACCTTCTGTGCATGTCCACTATGCATGCACGGTGAACTGGCGCTCGTCGACACCAGCCGTTGAGAGCGTCATTGGAGCCGCGCAGGATAACCTCGGTCGTGGTTGTGCTTCTTAAGGTCCGGATATTAATCATCAATTGCATATTAAGGTCTAGATATTAATCATTAATTGCCTACTAAGGAAAAAATAGAACTACCAAAATACGAGTCTCATATGATGCCATTTGAATGATTCTATCACAAATGAAAGAAATGTTACAAAGGTTCAAACTCCAACATTACAAGACTCAAATTCAAAGATTACAAGGTTTACACCGATAATATAAATGAAATTCAGCTTATGCAGAAACTTTGTTATGCAGCTCTAGACTCCCGCGCTGATGACCTGAACATGAACATATGAGAGGTTCATACTGATATTACAACTAGTTTCGCAACTTCAATATTTATGCAAAGGAATCCTCCACTAACAAGTTATGTATGTGCTTGACATAAGGACTTCCGAATAGTCTATAAATTGAAGTTACAAAATGAAATTGAGCTTCTGTAGAGCCTTTTTTATTCTATCCTAGTCGGCGGCGCTGATCAACAGACCATTCTTTGGTGCGGAGTAAATGTAGGGGAAATCTCATTATCTTTAGCACACTTTCTTTCAAAACAAGGAACTTGGCGAATATAATCTCCAATAAGGTCCCTCGACAGGAGTTCAAAGTAATTTTTGAGATATGGAAATCGATGTATTTGATGGGATTGTTATATTGTATCACATTATCCACTACGGGGCCTACTCATATTTGTAAAAGAAGAGAATATATTAGTTCTTGGAGACCCAAGGGGCCTCTTTGATTTGCAGGGTTTGAAAAATTCAACTTCCTATTGGTTAACATTTAACATGAAAGGAGCATCACCTTGATATATAGCTTCTCGAGGCACGGAAAGCATCTCAGCAATCTAAAAAGTTGGTCCAGGTCGAAGCCGGTAGATTCCAGTGCCAAGACCTTCACTGTGCGCAGATACATGTCGAGCTTGACAAAATCATTTTCTAGATGATAGACGAACATACATCTTGAATAGAGATAAAAAGAAATGTTTATCTCAAGAAGGAAAAGAAAGCGACCATTGTACGTGGACGATTATGGATTGAATAACAAGTTTGGAGAAGTTAACGGGTGAGTAGCCAAACACTGCCAACTTCGGCACATAAATGACCCAGATTCTTGTTGGACCTTGTTGACCAACTACAAGTAATCTCTCAAGTAAAGGCACATTATCAATGACCATTTCGTGATTCACCTTGTGGGACCACCTGTTGCAGCACCAGCAATACACACAAATTTTTCGGAGACTCATGATACCGATGTGGAGGCTAACCAACCCATTGATTGCCTGAAGATGAAGGTACTCGAGCACAGTACCGCCACGGAGTAGGTTACGCGGGTTTTCCCTATTTGACAGCACACGGTTATTATGTTTGGGTTGTATGCGATGTTTGTTGCTCCCACGTGGGTCGTGCCACTTCAATCGCGTAATCAAAATTATCAGTCGCCCGAGCATCTCGGCATTTCACTCCCGCGAGCTAATATTTTCAATCGATGTGGCATTTCCTCAAACATCACCTTCCCTCTCCCCCCCTGCACCACAAAACCTCTGCTAACATTACGTAAAAAAGGAAAGCTTCTGCTCACACACACACATCCCTTGCTCAAACCATAGCTAGCTCATGCCCGCCGCCCTCGACTGCATCGTCAACCTTGGTCGGTCTGCATGTGCATGTTATCCACCGATCTCTATACACTTGCTGCCCTGAGTTTCTTAGACAACACTTGTGAAACACCCTATTTTCCATATATCCCAATCCCCATGCTCACCCCCACTCTAAAGCATTCCAGCCTAAGCTCGACTATGCATCCCGGGGACCTCGAGGAGCGAATGGAAAAAAGACGTATATCGAGGCATGTCCGTTGGATGATGGCGAGGTGGTCACCGAGGCCCCCGAGGAAGCTCACTATGATAACTGGTCGTGGGCTTTAAATAAATGGGCTTGCACATGTCTGTATGTCATGACAACCAACTATGACATCGAGCTCGTCGACATTGACGGCTTGACACTGGCCATGCCACTAGTTAAGTGGCACACCCCCACCCCCTTGGGTTCAACCCCCGTGGATCTCCTTCATGGCCCCTCCGCTGATCTACTCTGCGTCGCTGTCAGGAATTTGCCTTCATTGCCATCAAGACCCTTTTGTCATTTCTGAAGGTCGCGTTTAATTTCACAAATGCCTATGTTTGGTTGTTTGTAGTGAGCATATACCTTTTATGTTTTTGGTTGTTTGTAGCAAACATATGTCTAGTTTCCATTCCTATATTTGGTTATTCAGTAATACAATTGATTCCTATTAAAGTTGGTGTAATTAACATGCCCCTATTTATTTCGGTTTTCTCACAATGTGATGTTCAATCATACAGTTTGATGTTTAAGAGTATGGTATGTTCTATCTTCTATGCAATATCAATAATACAAATATGAATGAATGTTTGGTTGTTGTTAAGTCTCTTGTAGTGAGTCTATGCCTCCTTTAAAGGTTTTTGGTTGTTTGTGGTTAGCATTTGTCCATTTTGAGTTTCTATATTTGGTTGTTTGTAGTATGTCTTGTTCATTTAGTTATTCACAATGTGCGGTACAATTTGATCAATACCTATTCAATGGCCGTATTATTTTCTTGTGAAGCCCGGTGTAGGTTATACGCCCCCTGTTTTTTCACTTTGTGATGTTGAAATATACAATTTTATGTTTAAGTGCAAGCTATGTTCTATGAAATTTCAACACTACCATTATGAATGGCTACATTTGGTTGTTGTTAAGCTTGCTGTAGTGAGCATATGCCTATTTTAATGGTTTTTGGTTCCCATGGCTATATTTTTTCCATGTTATACTCCCTCTGCCCCATAATATAAGATGTTAATACATCCAATATGTTAGTATATTGGATGTAATTACATCTTATATAGTGGGATGGAGAGAGTATTGTACTACTTCATTCTGCAATTACAATTTAGCTTTTAATATTACTTGTTGCTTGTAGGTACATATGTCACTCGTAAAGAACCACACCTAGACCATTTTTGCATATGGGGGTAATGAGATATTCATGAACTAGCATCGTGTGAGGTAAATATTAAACATTGTAGGTACAATGGGTCAAAATGTGGCAATTAAAATATTTATTTACAATTTGCCCAAGATAACAATGATCCGCAATATATTAACTCAGAACTCTGTAGCCTTTTTACTGCCTATAATAACTTGTTAGATGACAATGTTTGTATCTTTTTCCTTTGTAGTGGTTCCCAACGTAGTCTACTCAAGATCACCTCTCAAACTAGATGAAGGCAAGGTGGTTCCATAATGAGTGGATGGCAAAAAAGAGGTATATTAAGTCAGAACTCTATAGCCTTTTTACTGCCCATAATAGGTTTGTAGATGAAAATGTGTGTATCTTTTTCTATTGCAGTGGTTCCCAATGCAGTCTACTCAAGATGACCTCTCAAACTACATGAATGTTGGACATACAAATGTACATGTATTTCTACCAGCCTACAATGACTATCTAGAAGTCCTCGTGACAATCCATCACAAGGGGATAGACTAGAGTCGTGTGTGCATTCAATAGTAGTGCTCATCCATGTCGAATGCACGGACAACTTTAGTCCACCCCCTAGTGACGGACTCTGAAACACCCTCTTTCCCACAAATCCCCATCCACATACACACCGACACTCCAAATAGTCACAACCTAAGCTCGGCTATGCTTCCTGGGGAGCCGGAGGAGTGAATGGGAAAAACAGGTATATCGAAGCTTGTGCGCCAAATGACAGCGAGGTGGTTCCATAATGAGAGAATGGCAGAAAAGAGGTATATTAACTCATAACTCTAAAGCCTTTAAAGTTCCCATAATGAGTTCTTAGATGACAATGTATGTATCTTTCGCCTTTGCAGTGGTTCCCAACACAGTCTACTCAGGATCACCTCTCAAACTACTCCCTCTGTACCACAATATTTGTACCTGGGAACCTATATTAGTTTTCCCCAACAACAAGTATTTAGGTACAGAGGGAGTACATCATTGTTGGACATGCAAATGTACAGATATTTCTATGAGAGTAGAATGACTATCTCGAAGTCCTCATGATGATATTGAAGGATGGGTGATCGGCCATCATAAGGGGTTGTTCTAGAGTCGTGTATACATTCGACGTGGAGGAGGGCACACTATAGGCATTCTTCTTCACCTTTTACAGCAACTATTGGCATTCGACATGGAGGAGGGCACACTATAGGGATTAATTCTTGAACGTGTGTACATTTGAATCGAATAATGCATTGGTTGTTGAACCTATCTATGTATATGATGGATATGTAAAAAGCTATTCCCTACTTTCAAATTCAAATTATGTATAAAATTTAAATTCTAGCGATTAAAATAGAAAAAGGATGATCTACGGGTCATTAAGTCGCACACCTTTTGTAAATCCCTACGTTTGTGATATACCTTATGATCCGACACGTTTAACACATAAAAACCGTGTGTGGGTATGCACAAAATTGTCGTTTCCAAAGCATGGGTTATGTGAGACAATATCACAAACGGTGCAACCGAATTTAATGTTGGTGATAAAATCTCTATCACACACAGTTTAAAATGATGAACTGTTTGTGATGTAGGAGACATCCTAAATGTTGGACCACAGAATAGCGCGTGCAATAGTTACCATGTCTGACATGAGTATGATAGCCACATGTTACTTAAACTTATCTGACACTTTTATGACGTTTAAATTATCTTCTTAGTTAAAAATTGCAAACGATTCGGAAAATATAAGTGTGCACGATATACTCCTTATCCTACACGATTTACAATTATGGACAATTTTTTGATACGGTGTGCATCGTAAACGGTGGACCACACAATAGCACATGTGATGCCAATGTGATCTCGCACGAATGTCAAAGATGGATTGTTTGTGATAGATGCAGACATCACATACGCTTAGTTTTGTCAAACATTTGCGTTCGTTGATCACCATCACTGACGATTTTTTGTGTCGTGTGGGATGGGCCCCCTATCACCCACACAGGTAAGGCGACGGTTTAAAACTTGATCATGGAAAGAGGTTAAAACCCATTTGTATAGCACGGTGCTGCACTAGTGATAGTACATTGAGACTCCACTATTTTATTTCTGATTGCACTCCATTTTTAGGGTCATTAATCCCTATGATGTTCCAATTGAGCACAAACCATGCTCTAGCCATAATTCAACTAATGCACTGCAAAAGAGTAACATTTGCTGCCTACACGGGTGCAACATCTTTACTTAACAAGCAATCAAGAAGGTTACTATCATCAACAGCAGAAACAAACTAAAGTCTGAGTGTCTTATATGCAGGTAGAGATGCACTGTAACCAGTAATAACATAAACCTTACAAGCCATATTACCAAAATGCAACATACTTTGTGAGCAGGTACTAGTACAAGTAGTTAAGTACTTAAAGCTAAAAAGGCTCCTAGCTCAAGTATTTTCTTTCTCCTTGGAGTTTCCTTTTCTACGGAGGTGTCCTTGGCTCCTTGTTGCTTGATTTTGCTCTAGTGATAGGCTTGTTCTTCTTTGCCTTCTTGGGCATCACCTCCTGAGTGGTCTCCTTTATAGCAACATTGCAAAAAGTAGTATTAATATTTTTAACTACTTTTGTACGGATAGGAGGGGGAAGTGCATGACAAGCCAATCAGTTTATGTCTACACAAATGTTGGTTGTAAAACCTTTTTTGATTTTACATAACCTGCAACTTCTTGTTACCTTTGTCTCTACTAGGTGCACTTTCTATTTTCTCTTTCTGTTGTTGTGGAGAGAAGATGTGGATGAGGCTATAACAGAATCTCTGGATGCAGTGGACATAGGGGAGGTAGCTTATTCTTCATGAGTGTCATGTTCATGAAGTAACTCTAAGGAATTTGTAAGAAGACATACAGAAGGAATGACAAATGGCAGAGTAGGAGAGCCCGTAGATCCTTGAGTAATAATCTCCCGCATATTTGGAGATATAAACTTTCTAGCCCAAGAATGTTTTTTGGAGATAGTAATGTAAGTGGAAGAAAGATTACCCAATCAATTGCCACATGTAACACCTATTTGCTATCTTTAGTTGGGGCAAACTTCTTCTTCCAAATGTTGGCCCCATCTTGCCCGAGTAATTACTCCTCCTGCCCTTGTACAACCAATAACTCATGTAGAACTAGATCTGCATCCTATTTACTCATTTGTGTTGCACCTGCAGTGATGGTATGTTGTTCATTAAGGAAAGCATGGGTAGGAAAGCCAGGAGGAGGTGACAAATCCGATGCAAAAAGAGCACCTGCTTCAGAAATAGTAAGTTGTGTGATTGGCCGCCCATTACTGATTTCATGAGCAATGTCCATTGCCTTCTCTTTGTTTTGTTATTCCATCATAAGCATCTTCTAAAACTTAGAGGTTGAGCCAAGATTTTCCTCCTCTGTTACTGTAGCCACTACTGGTATAGTAGGATTTACAGTGGTGAAAGGACATGGATGTCACCTAGAGGGGGGTGAATAGGCGCTTCAAAATAATTATGGTTCAGGCTTGAATAAATGTGGAATAAAACTAATTTTTAATTAGCCAAGCACAAAACCTAAAACAAATAGGGTCGCCTATGTGCACCAACAACTTTATGCTAAGCAAGATAAACAACTAAGTGATAGCAAGATATATAACATGAAACAACATGGCTATCACAAAGTAAAGTGCATAAGTAAAGGGCTCGAGTAAGAGATTGTAAGTGCGTCTAGTGCCCTTTAGTGATTTTTTTGGTTTGAAGACTTATAGGTTAAGACACAGATATATTTGTGAGTGTACACATGCTCTATAAGTCGCTAAGGAGTTAGAGTTATTCGATGAATATCGACCCCTAAAAATATATGTCTTCGGGTGAAGACTTTATTCATTCCTTGAAAACTTTGATCGCAAAGAAATTTCAAAGAAATTGATATTCCTCATGAAGATATTGAAGATGAGAATTCGGTGTGTCCTGAAGAAAACACTCTGAAGACTTTGAAGCTTGAAGATTTACTCTTTCTGTTTCATCTTTTTCATACTTGTGTCATAGGAACACCACACTGTTAAAGGGGGTCGAGGTAAAACTATGGAACGTATTTCCTCATGATGCTCAACCCAAGCCTACATCTACCAAAGCCTCAAAATGAAGAATATAAGAGACATGAGGACTTTCACAATTGAAAGTTCCGACCGTTACCGCACCACGTGCCACCTGTCACAGATCTTATCCACCCAACGGTCATATTATTAAAGGGCATTTATTTCAAATCATGTCGGGATGCTCCCAGGCTATAAATAGCCGCCCCCACAACCACTAGCTGGTTGGCTGCTCTGAGAGAAACTGACACTATGCATTTAGAGCAACCCAAATTCCTTAGAGCCTTGGAGTGAAAATCATCAAGTGAGGAAATACACCAAACACCCAAACCCAAACCAAAATCCATGTGATTGAGCACCACTTAAGAAGTTATTCCTGTGTGGAACCGATGCTTGTTACCTTTGAGTACTGTGTATCCTCTAGACGGTTAGGCGTCAAGGTCTAGAGCATCCAGCAGTCAATTGTGGAAGAGTGACCAAGTTTGTGAGGGTTTGAAAGTTTGCACTGAAGACTTACCACGAGTGTTGGGCGAGGATTGTGTGTCCTTAGCTCAAGGAGAATACGGTAGGGACTGTGTCTCCTTTGGTTTCAATGCCAAGCCACTCCAAACCAGACGTACAAGTGTCACAGTAGTTGGAACTGGGTCATCAGCAATTGTCTTCATTGAGCTACAGGTTCTATTTCCTTAGCCTTCTCATTTCCTCAATTGCATGTTCAAGACTTTCATGTGTACTGTTTGAAGAATTTTCTTGAATACTTTCTCTGAACTCCTCATCTCAAATTCTTCACTTGAGCTAATCTTCACCTGCTTACCATGTACTTGCGACCTGTGCAACCAGAATCTGTGAAATCATGTTGAGTACTCTGTTGTAGACGCTTTTGCACATCTTATCATGTACTATTTCCGCTGCACTCAGTTCATGACTGAGGACTTTCCTCACTAGGAATTTCCTCAGTGATGAAATTGTAAAAATTGCCTATTCACCCCCCTCTAGTCGATATAACACACTTTCAATTGGTATCAGAGCAAGGTACTCCCTTGTTCTATGTGATTTTGGTTTAACCACCTGGAGTTTTAGTTATGTCAACCATAGGTATGATCAAGGTTACTGCAGGATGTCCTACCTTCGAAGGAAAGGACTTACCCTACTCGAAGACCAAGATGCAAATGTATCTTCAAGAAATTGACAATGATCTCTGGTATATTGTGGAAAATGGTATTCCCTCCATCACTGGTACTATCTTTGCCGCTGATGTGAAGAAATTCCAGCAACTTGACTCGCAAGCGAAAAATAACATCTCTGGCCATGTGAGCAAAGGTCAGTATGGTAGAGTTGGTGCTTTGCGCACAGAGAAGCTTATATGGGATAGGCTGTCCAAAGTCAATGAGGGAATCTCAACACAGCGTAACTCTCGTGCGATGTTATTCGCAATCTCTTCAATCGCTTCAAGAGGCTTGACAATGAAAGCTGCCAAGATACCTTTGATCGCCTCACTGACTTCTCAAATGAACTCGAAGCACTGGGAGCTAGAGACATCACTGACCATGAAGTTGTGAATAAACTGCTACGATCTCTTAATCCATCATTTGACACAGTTGTTCTGATTATTCATGAACGAAGAGACTACAAGATGCTTGATCCTGCTGATATGCTTGAGAGACTCAATACTCATGAATTCCAACAAGAAGAAAAGAGAGATATGTATGGACCAAGCTACTCAAGACCTTATGCGCTGAAGGCTAAGGCTATTTCCTCATCTAAAGAAGAAGAATCTGATTGCAGTCTTGGCGACCCTGAAGAATTGGGACATGAACTTGCTATGCTCGTGAGGAAATTTCAGAAGTTCAAAAAACATGGCTAGTTTGGAAAATCTTCAAGAAAAGATATGAGGAAATCAGAATCTTCATGTGAGGACTACAAGAAAAGAACATGTCACAAATGCAAGAAACACGGTCACTACATTGTTGATTGTCCTCGCTGGGTGAAAGAATCAAGTAAGAATAAATACAAAGATGAAAGTTCTGATGATTCCAAGAAAAAGAAGAAATCTTCAAAATCCTCATCTTCAAAGTCCTCATCGCACAAGAAGACCAGTTTCAGAAAGGCTTGGGCACTCATTGGCCAGGAAATGGATTCTAAAGAAGAATCTGAGGAATGTGATGAAGAGGAAAGTTCTGAAGTGGAGTCATAATCTGGTGTGGCAAGTCTTGCACTAGCTACCACATTCGTCAGCAAGTCAATCTTCAACCTTGAAGAAAATGACAACACCATATACGCTGATGAATATGCCGATGACTTCGCTCCAACCTATTGCTTCATGTCAAAAGGTTCAAAGGTACCAAACCACACTTCCTCCTCTGATTCTAGTGAATGTGAACCTGATGATTATCAAAAACCAAGTTACTATAAACTTGCCAACATTGCCACTAAGCAACAAAGTGCCATTGAAAAGGTTCAGAAACTGCTAGACAAAAGTGATGATCTGTTGAATGATCAAATGAATCACACTCAAGTCCTCACTCAAGACATACAACGTCTTCAGTCTAGATTTGACAGTCTTCAAGTTTGCTATGGCACACTCTTGGCTGATCATGAGAAACTTTCCTATGAATTTCTTCAAAGGAAGCTTGATCTTGAGAAGTTAAGAATGTCTCATGATGATCTTCGAATGGAAAATGATTCATTGCTTGCTCAACAGATCAGTACCGCTCAGGTTGAATTCATTCCACCATGTCTGAAATGCATCGAGCGTGAAACTGCTAATTCTTCACCAGAATCATCAAATGCTTCTATCACTACAAATTCTTCAATTGTTCATATGGTATCAAATTCTTCACTTGAGGAAACCACAAATGCTACTAACGAAAATGCAGGGTTGAAGGAATTGTATGTGACAGGCATATACAAAAGTCTCAAAGGGCTTCAAACCCTTTGCTATGTGCTCAAAAAAGCAGATTTTGAACAAGAACCCGAGGAAAGAGGGCATTGCCTTTGAGAGGAAATTGAATGATGATGGATCGTATTGGAAACCTGCGCAATATCCCAAAACTGCATGGGTTGCTGCTAAAGGCCCTTCCATTTATCCATCCACTCTAACAGGCTTTGCATGTGAAATGTCCTATTCCTTTAATGAGTCATTTGAATCCAACTATAAACTATTCAAAAATCAATCTGGTGAAGTATTTGCTCGATATGTTGGAACTAACTGCAGGAATGGACCTCCCCTGAGGAAAATCTGGGTTCACAAAAGTTGCTTGGAAAATCTTCAGGTGAATGTCCTCGTGAGACCACTAGTGAAGAACCAGAACCCCAGATCAAATTCCTCAGGTGGACCAAAGTCTTCACGAGGATCAAATTCCTCAAATGTTCAAAATTATGCTCGTACCCGCACTAATGCTTCCGATATGCAGGGAAACTACAAGGGACATGAATATGAGCATTATTCCTCAAATCATTATGGTCATAAGTCCTCAAATAATTTTTGTGCCTATTCATTTGAGTACTATAACCCCCCCTTGTGAAAAGAAGTGAATTGGCTTCAATGCCTCCATTCTCGTATGGGGCTCGCAGGATGATGAACTCTTTACCACCCCTGCAAATGTGGGAGGTGAAGAAATCGAACTAATCACTTCTGCAGGTCGGGTCTCCAGATGAAAGTCATCATCTCAAGAAGTTGCTAGAGACCTGAGGAAATTTCTTGATTGGACGCAAGCTAAAACATGATGAAATAAACTAACATTTCACCCGTCCTCAAATTTACTGTTTGTGATGAAATTCTTATCCGATAAAATTGATATCATATTCTGCAAGTCTGAAGCATATGAGATGGTAAGTTGTACTAATTCATCTGCAGGCTGACAAACCCAAGAATACAGAGTGGTTTCTCGACAGTGGTTGCACAAATCACATGACTAGAGATAAAAGCTTATTGATGAATATACCAATGACTCCATCACCACTGAAGCAAATCAGTTACGTTGATAAAGGTAAAAGCAAGGTATTGGGACTTGGTAAAGTGGCTATCTCCAACGACCGACACATGGACAAAGTCATGCTTGTCGAATCTCTTTTGTTTAACCTCATGTCAGTCTCAATGCTTTGTGATCTTGATATGATTGTCATCTTTGGAAAATATAGATGTGTAGTCATCATGGAATCTGACAAATCCAAAGTCTTCGAAGGCTTTAGGAGAGGAGATTTGTATATTGTTGATTTTTGTACACATCCTCAACCAGCCACATGTTTACTAGCAAAAACTTCAGAAGGCTGGCTATGGCATTGACAACTTGGTCATGCGGGCATGAGGAATTTGCACACACTGGTGAATAAAAGCATGTCATTGGCATTGAATCCGTCAAATTCCTCAAGTACCATCTCTACGGTGCTTGTGAGTCTGGAAAAATAACCAAATCCAAACACCCCTCGAAGACTATCATGACTACTACTCGTCTGTTTGAATTGCTTCACATGGATGTGTCTGGACCTAATCATTATGCTACTCTAACCAATGCAGTATTTGTATATGGCTTTTTCATTGTTGATGACTATAATCGTTATACTTGGGTACACATCATTCTATATAAAACTGAAGTGCAGGAAGTCTTCAAACGATTTTCCTCAAGGGCCTCGATAAACTTCGGCGTCAAGATCAAACACATCAGGAGTGATAATGGGACAGAATTCAAAAATACTGGTCTTGATGATTATCTTGATGAACTTGGTATTACTCACGAATTGTCTGCTCCTTATACTCCTCAACAGAATGGTATTGTTGAACGCAAGAACATGACTCTGGTTGAAATGCCATGGACTATGCTTGAAGAATATCATACTCCTCGTTGCTTCTGGCCTGAAGCAATCAACACTGCTTGCCGCATCATCAACAGGGTATATCTTCACAAATTCCTTAAGAAAACCTCATATGAACTCCTCACTGACAAGAAACCCAATGTAAGTTATTTCAAAGTCTTCGGTGCAAGATGGTGGATTAGAGATCGTCATCATACCTCAAAGTTTGTACCTAAAGCACATGAGGGTTTTATGCTTTGTTACGAAAAGGACTCGCACACCTACAGAGTCTTCAACACCTATCACAACAAGGTTGTTGAAACTGTAGATGTGTGGTTTGATGGAACTAACGGCTTGCAAAGAGAGCAACTGCCTCCTATGCCAGATAAATTGACTCCTGAGGAAGCTATCAAACTCAAGGCTACGAAATATATAATTCCTACTGAGTAACAACCCCTTGTTGAAGAAGTCATCCACAACACTGATGAAATTCAAGCAGGTGCACCTCAGGAGAATGCTATAGATCGAATTCCTCAGCCCAACCAAAGTCTTCAATCGGCTCATCCAAGATGAAGTGGAACTTGACAAAATCCTCGATGACATCAATGGGCGAGGTCCGCTCACTCTCTCAAAAGCCTCACATTTAGTTAACTTTTGTTGGAATTCCTCTTTTGTGTCTATCACAAAACCATGAAAAGTTGTTGAAGGCTTCATGGAACCTGAGTGGATACAAGTCATGCAAGATGAACTTCTTCAATTCAAGCTAAATGACGTGTGGGAACTCATCAAAAGACCAGATCCTTGCAAGCACAATATCATAGGCACCAAGTCGATCTACCAAAACAAACAAGATGAGGATGGTCAGGTTGTGAGGAAAAAGGCATCGCTTGTAGCCCAAGGCTGCACACAGGTTGAAGGAATTGACTTTGATGAAACTTTTGCACGCGTTGCTAGACTTGAAGATATTCGAATATTACTTGCTTATGCTAACCCTCACAATATTACTCTATATCAAATGGATGTGAAAAGTGCATTCCTCAATGGTAAGCTTGAGGAAGAAGTATATGTTGCTCAACCCCTAGGTTTTGAAGACCTGAAGCATCCTTACAAAGTCTTCAGACTCAAAAGGGCACTCTATGGCCTCAAGCAAGCCCCTCGGACATGGTATGATACATTGAAGGAATTTCTCATGAAGAAAGGCTTCAAACCCGGTTCACTTGATCCTACTCTTTTCATAAAATCCTATGACAATGAACTATTCATGTGCCAAATATATGTCGACGCCATTATTTTTGGTTGTACTGACAAATGTTATAGTGATGAATTTGCCTACATGATGGGTGAAGAATATAAAATGTCCATGATGGGGGAGCTGAAATTCTTCTTAGGTCTGCAAATTCATCAACAATGCAATGGCATCTTCATATCTTAGGAGAAATACCTCAAGGATGTTCTGAGGAAATTTGGCATGCATGAATGCAAAGGCGTCAAGATACCTATGCCTACCAACGACCACCTCTGCACTGACGAAAATGGTATAGATTTCGATCAGCGGGTATATCGTTCTATGATTGGCTCTTTATTGTACCTATGTGCATCGAGGCCAGATATTATGCTTAGTGTTTGCATGTGTGCACGTTTTCAAGCAAAATCGAAGAAATCACACCATAAGGTTGTAAAACATATTCTTCGATATCTAGTTCACACACCAACACTAGGATTATGGTACCTCAAGGGCTCAAATCTTCACCTTGTTGGATATTCTGATTCTGATTATGCTGGTGACTCTGTGGATCGCAAGTCAACGCCAGGCACATGTCATTTCCTCGGCAGATCGTTAGTCTGCTGGTGCTCAAAGAAGCAGAACTGTGTATCACTCTCCATAGCTGAAGCTGGATACATTCCTGCTGGATTTTGCTGTGCACAATTGCTATGGATGAAGCAAACCCTTAGAGACTACGACATCAACATGAAGAATGTGCCCCTCTACTTCGACAATGAGAGTGCAATCAAGATCGCCTACAACCCGGTACAACACTCGAAGACCAAGCACATCCAGATTCGTCATCATTTTCTTTGTGATCATGTACTCAAGGGAAATATCATCATCGACCATGTGAAGACTGATGGCCAGATAGCAGATATCTTCACAAAGCCTTTGGATGAGAGAAGGATTTGCAAGTTGCGGCGTGAGCTAAATACCCTAGAATCTTCAAATGTCTTGTAAACATGCACACATCCTAACACTTACGCAAAATTGATGACTTAAATGTGTAACACAAGAAGTTAAGATTTTCTTCAATCAATGAAGAATATCACTCTAAGTGTGAAGAAATTAATGAAGAATTTGGTTCTCAAGGCCCTACGACAACTGTACGCGGCGCCTGAAATCATCATTCTTATACGGTGGGTCACGCCACCTACAAACTTTGAAATTCTTCAAGGGGGAAATTCTTCAAAGTTAAAATTCTTCAATCTGAGATTGTTCACAAATTCCAAAAAAATTCAAAGTCTTCAAAATTTTCAAGTTCTTCAAAACTTTCTGTAAAGATCTTTATTTGACTATGTACAATATATTGAGCTTTCAATGTCCTCAACATCATTCACTTATTGCTAAATCTTCAAGTTGGTATATCTTCTACGTGAATGTGATCGGACCCGTCTCCCCTCTATGATAAGCTCAACCCAGTCTATTCTCAATTCTTCATATGTGTTCTGTTCGACACTTGTTCAAAATCCTCACTGAGTCATTATCAGCTAAGGACTTTGAAACAAAAACCTCAAAATTCAAAAAATTATTTTAATGTTACCACAGTAACTGCACCCACTACTTACGAACGGATAACCATGATCTCCACCTCTTCAATCGTGGGAAGCAAATGACATGCGGAGACAAAAGGGCAAGGGCAGTTTCGTCTGAAATTTTCGCTTTAGGCCGTTTTCACCTGAGCTATAAATAGCCCCTTACCGCCCTCAGTCAAAACTCTTCTCTCCCTCTCGTCTTCTCTGCTCGAGCTCAAAACCTAGCGCCGCCGCTAGCATCTTCGTCGTCGGTGAGGAAAAGCTTCATTGCGTCGACCTTGTCATTGCCGGACTCACGCCGACTGCAGAACATCTTCCTCCACTGTCGCGATAGCTGTGTTGAGTCACCGAGTTAGGGCACTGAAGATCTGAACCGAAGAACTTCTACTTTTACTTCCCCAGTTCATCGTGTTCTTCATACATGGTAATCAAAATCCTATTTTACTGCCCTTGTTGATCTCTTTATTCTCTTAAGATTTGTGAATTCAGTTTTTCCCTAGAAAATCTCTCAGCTGTGCACACCCATGTCTAGAACACTTGATGAATTTCACTAAGCCACTAAATTCTTCACGAGATTCCTCAATTGTGTAAATTTTTAAATCTGCACAACTCTGGAACCCAAGATCGGAATGCTTAATCAAATTCCTCAACTCACTGGTCAAATTCCTCAACTTCAGAAATTTTTCAATTTCCTCAAATGTGAGAATGCATATGACCTCTCCAAATTCTTTGCACCTATATTGTATTCATACGTACAAAATGACAGCTGATGAATCTCTAGGTTCTCATCAACCTAACTCATTTGCAGCATTTCTTGAAGACACATTACCTGTGTCGTCAGATTCCTCAAGAATACAAATTCCTTAGCAAAACTCTCAACTGAAGAAAATGGAGGAAGATAAAAAACAAATGGGTTTGAAGAAACTGGAGAAAAACACTGCTTTTGAGATTCCTGAGGAGATATATGTTGAGTACTGCACACCAGATGAATAAATTCATGGAAAATAAAATATGGAAAAACGCAAGATAAGGCTTCAAAAGATTGAACGCAGATGGTCTAAGGAGTGGAAGGAATACAGGTATGCCACTCCAAAGTATTCCAAGAAGTTTGCCCTCAAACCTCCTTGCAAAAGGTTGCCACAGGGAGATCAACAAACTGCTCATCCCTCAAGCGTAGCCACAATTGAGGATTATCCTGATGAAAAAGACAAGTATTTTTCTAAGCTACAGAAAAAGGCTAAAGGTGTTGTCACAAAGTTTAATGAGGATGCTGTTGCTGCAGCTACTGCTGCCACTTCTTCTGCTTATGAGGCTTCTGCTTCAGAAAAACCTCAGAAGAAGGTTCTGTGGAAGAAACCAAGTCTCAAGCGAAAAGCCTCATCAACAGTATCAAAAGATAAACTTCCTCGGAACGTGGCAACAACAACTGCGAAGTCCTCGACTGCACCAAAGTCTTCACTGCCTATACAGTCACAACTCAATCAGCATCAACCAGGCAATCCAAGTTCCTGTGTACCATCTGCCACAGGCTCAACTTCAAAATCTTCCTGGTCTATTGAAGACCAAGATGACTGCTGGTAGAGGTACCAGGCCAAGTCCAAGCAAGATTGTGAACATTCCTTCTGAATGAGAAGGAAGTGAAGAATACGATGATGAAACTCTTCAAGCCATCATCAGGAACAAGCAAGAAAGAGTTGCACAAGTTACTCAGAACACCATTCCCCTCGCAATAGACCCCAAAGTTGGGCTGAATTTCATCGACCTCTGGTATGAGGATCCAAACACACCAATTGATGACTTGAAACTTCCACCTGGACCCAGTCACATGATCACCTCATTCATCAATGAGGCAAAATGGAAGGATCATCAAGCCAAACAGGCTTGGACTGTAAAGGTTAAAAAGGAGAAATTCTTGAAGCAAAACATCCTTAACCTATCGCCTGAGAAACTTGTTTCTCCTGAGGAAGAGCTGAAAACCCTCGCTGATGCATATACAAGTCTTCATGCTGATCAAAAGAGTGTCAAAGTGAAGTTTGTCAAAGCGGTAACTACTACAGTTGATGAATACAACAGCATGGTTGCAGCCCCAAAGCAACTAGAAAATCCTCAGCCCAGCTATACTATAACATTGCCTCACTCTGATGAAGAAGAAGTAGAGGCTGCTAATGAAATCACTCAGCATATTCCTGCCGAAGAATCTGCCACGCCACACACTACTAAAGCAACGAGTGATGAAAATGCTCCATCACCAAAGTCTTCAAAGGTGAAGAAAGTGACTCTTCTATCTGCATAAGACGTGAAGACAACAAAAGCTGCAGAAAAGGAAGCCACACAGAGAAAAGCTTCAACAACTTCAGAGTTTTAAAGGAAAAATGCCTGAAGACTATGCCTACTACATCATCAGCTCCAATGGATGCTACTCCCCTCAATGTAGCACCATGATATATGATTGTTCCATTTGGTGAAGAAATACATCATTCTAGAATAGGATGAGGAAATGGATGATAATCGCTCTACTGCATCCACACCAATGGATGAGGAAATTCAAGCATATCAAATTCCTCAAGTCACAACATCTCCTCCTCAAAACCCAAAAATGACTGCTAAAGAAAAGGAGGGTGATGAAGACATTGGAAGCAACACACATGTTATCCATGATGAGTTCTGGGAAAAGGCTCACCAAACTTACCATTAACAGCTCAAATTCCTCACACTCCTGCAGCCAGTGAAATACTGACTGGCTCTGATGAAAAGAGCTCACATGTGAAATCAGCACCAGTTCAAGATTCAACTGGATCAACTGAAGAAACTGAAAAGGAAATTGTTGCACCAGAAACTGCATCTGCTTAATCGGCACATCAAATTCCTCAAACTGAAGAACAAGCTCCTGATGAAAATGCCTCATCTCAGGATAGATCTACTGCTAATGAAACTGCAATTGTAGTGGTAAATCATGACACCGCAATTGTGGTGGCCCACACTCCTCAAGATGAGCAGCATCATAATCTTCAACCAAAGCCGCATCAGCCCTTCTCAAAGAGGCCAAATTTTCAGAAGCAAGACTTCTATGATGAACATCATTTCTTCACAGGTGAGAATCCTTATGATAGGCTTCACACTAGGCACAGAAAGTTGTGGACTAGAACTGAAGTTAACTACTATGCTTCTGTGCTCTGTGGGAGAAGGAAGATATTTCATCACACCCATATTCCTCATTGTGACATCGAGGAAATTCCTTACTTCACCCCAGTACTAAGTGTTCTTCACGATGCAGGGCTGCTGCCATTCTGCTCATATATTAGTGACTGGAATACGGACATTATTCTTCAGTTCTATGCCACACTGCATATATCTGGTGACCCCAAAGACGTCAACTCAAGGTTCCTGGACAGGATGACATAGGACACTCACTACAAAGCTCCAACCATAGAATTGCTTCGAGCTATTCCTATCCCAATTCCTTCAGAAGATGCAGTCGAGTTCTATGATGAAAAAGAACTGCCAAAGCACCTCATGGAGGACCTCATGAAACAATTGGCTCTGAGCCAACCTCCAAGGACTAGATTTCTTGTGAAGGAATTAAAATATGTGCCTAGAAATATTTACAGAATTTTGGAATATTCTATTGCACCTATGAAAGGGCATGACAAGGAAGAAGACGTTGTTGGATCATGGAGAATATCCTATTCAATGTCATTCATGGCATCAAGATGAACTTTCAGGATTACTTCATGAGGACTTTGGCTAACAATGCTTTGTCACCACTAGAGCTGAAGGTTTATGCACCTTGGATCATGAGATTCATCAGAAACAGATCCGCCATCAACTTCCAAGCTGACTATCAGAATCACCTCGGTTATCTGCCGCCTCTCAAAGTCGTCAATAAATATTTTGAACATGTTGAAGGCAAAGGTAAGTCAGTGATTGATGAAGGAAATCGGCCCCTGGATGGTCAATTTCCCAAGGCTGTCTCTTATTCCTCATATGATGACACTTCCACTCAAGAATATGATGGCAGAGCAAAACCTCCAACTGCCCCAAGGGTGATGACTAATAGAGAGCTTCTCCTCGGTCTTCACCAGAAAGTCGATCGCAATCGCAAGTGGGTAAAACGCCAGTTTGGCTCCATTGTGAAAACCCTCAACGAGACTCAAAATGTTGTGAAGAAAATTAACTATTATTTTCATGAGATATTTGATCGCACCCGGGCCATATTGTCTCACTTGAAGACTCCTCGGGAACTTGAAGAACTGGAATTCACTCAAGACTTTGACAGGTCATGGACACCAAAGAAGAAATTCAAGAATATTCCAGTTCCTAACTTGGTGGACAGATCATTCTCTTCATTCCGCACTGCATATTCAGATGAAGAACCTGAGGATACTGCAACTGGTCCAATGGAAAAGTCTGACTCCAAGGATGTTCATGCCACTACATCAACAAATAAGTGAAATTCTTCACGGGCGTTAGTCCTCAGTTTTGTGCCTTTTTGTCACTGATGACAAAGGGGGAGAAATCTAAGAGTTAGTCTTCAAGCGGGTTTTATTTATGGGCTTATAAACTTTATTAACTTACAAACTCTTGGTTCTTCTGAAGTTTTTGATGTAATGAGTTGTAACTTAATCCCGAGGGTGTTCTGACACTTTTGAACGTTTTTCCTCACATGCTGATTCCTCAAGTTAATTAATGCATGCATGCTGAAATTCGTCAGACACCATTTTTCATCATGCATTTCAAATTCCTCTTACTATAAGTCAAATGCATGCATGAATTGCAACATACACGGGGAGATCTCCATGATATAAATCATCAATGTGCATCTATTATTCAAAGCAAATTCCTCAAAACATGCACATCTTCAGGGGGAGTTTCTCTGTATCTTAACTTCAAATTCCTAAAACTTTGTACTTACATTCCAAATTATTATCACCGTTGAAAACTTAACCTAATTGTCATCAACCACCAAAAAGGAGGAGATTGTAAGTGCATCTAGTGCCCTTTAGTGATTTTGGTGGTTTGAAGACTTATAGGTTAAGAGACTGATATGTTTGTGAGTGTACACAGGATCTATAAGTCGCTGAGGAGTTTCAGTTATTCGATGAATATCGACCCCCTAAAAATGTATGTCTTCGGGTGAAGACTTCGGTCATTCCTTGAAGAATTTGATGACGAAGAAATTGTGAAGCGATTGATATTCCTCGTGAAGATATTGAATATGAGGAATTCGGTGTGTCCTGAAGAAAACACTCTGAAGACATTCAAGCCTGAAGACTTACTCTTTCTGTTTCATCTTCTTCATACTTGTATCATAGGAACACCGTACTATTAAAGGGAGTCGAGGTAAAACTATGGAACGAATTTCCTCATGATGCTCAACCCAAGCCTACATCTACCAAGGCCTAAAAATGAGGAATATGAGAGACATGAGGACTTTCACAACTGAAAGTTCCGACCGTTACCGCACCACGCGCCATGTATCACAAATCTTATCCACCCAACGGTCATATTATTAAAGGGCATTTATGTCAAATCATGCCGGGATGCTCCAAGGCTATAAATAGCCGCCCCCCACAACCACTAGCTGGTTGGCTGCTCCGATAGAAACTGACACTAGTCATTTAGCGCAACCCAAATTCCTGAGAGCCTTGGAGTGAAAATCATCAAGGGAGTAAATACCCCAAACACCCAAACCCAAACCAAAACCCAAGTGATTGAGCATCACTGAAGAAGTTATTCCTATGTGGAACTGACGCCTGCTACCTTTGAGGACTATGTATCCTCCAGACGGTTAGGCGTCATGGTCTATAGCATCCAGCAGTAAATTGTGCATCGTCGGGTGACCGAGTTTGTGAGGGTTTGGAAGTCTGTCGTGAAGACTTACGATGAGTGTTGGGCAAGGACTGTGTGTCCTTAGCTCAAGGAGAATACGATAGGGGCTCTGTGTCCCGGGACTGTGTGTCCCAGGACTATGTGTCCTTTGGTTTCAATACCAAGCCGCTCCAAACCAGACATACAAGTGTCACAACAGTTGGAACTGGGTCATCAACAACTGTCTTCATCGAGCTACGGGTTCTATTTCCTCAACCATCTCATTTCCTCAATTGCATGTTGAAGACTTTCATCCATAGTGTTTGAAGAATTTTCTTGAAGACTTTCTGTGAACTCCTCACCTCAAATTCTTCACTTGAGTTAATCTTCACCTTCTTACCATGTACTTGCGACCTGTGCAAACTGAATCTCTCAAATCATGTTGAGTACTTTGTTGTAGACCTTTTTGCAGATATGATCCTGTACTATTTCGGCTGCACTCAGTTCATTACTGAGGACTTTCCTCACTAGGAATTTACTCAGTGATGAAATTGTAAAAATCTCCTATGCACCCCCTCTAGTTGATATAACGCACTTTCAGAGATAAACGAGGCACGCAGAGACGAAGATCTATCCCGAAGTTCGCACCCTTGCGGATGCTAATCTTTGCTTGGAGCAGTGTGAAGGCACTATGCTCCCCAAGAAGCCACTAGGGCCACCGTAATCTCCTCACGCCCTCTCACAATGCAAGATGTCGTGATTCCACTAACCGACCCTTGAGGGTTGTCATCGAACCCATACGATCAAGGTTGGGGCAATCTCCACAACTTAATTGGAGGCTCCCAACAACACTGCGAAGCTTCACCACAATGGATTGTGGCTCCGAGGTGACCTTAAATGCTCAGGGAAATCTCCACAACCTAATTGGAGACCCCAACGCTCGCCTGGATCTTTACACCACAATGATTGAGCTCTAAGGCACCTGAAAGTGCAATCATGCCCTTAATTACATTTTGATGTTGTTGCCAACATACATATAGGAAACTAATCATCTTAATCGAGTGTATCTAAGGTTTGGTTCCCATGGGAGATTTTGTATGGTTCATGACTAATTTTTTCAGGATGCTCAAGAATGAAGAAACACGACGAAGTGGTCTATCATTCTATTTGCCTTTCTTGAGTATAGGGACCCCGCACTATTAAGAGGGGATCACTAGGTCTCACAAGAAACTTGCTCAAAACTTTAGGCAATTCCTCTCTCTTTACCTTTTTTTCTTGGTCTGCTCATGTTCGGTCGTCTGGTGGTTCTCGGACGTTCGTACGCCGGATGGCAGACGTCCTCTGGAAACCGGAGCCATCCAACAAATTCAAACCCTCAAACTTCCGGCTCCTCCGGTCGTCCAAGGACCGAACGCCCGGGTATGATAGGAATTCTGTTGCCACTCAACAGATTCAAAATGTTGAACTTCTGACCATTTCCGGGCGACCGTGCCCCGGACGGTCGATCCCTTTCGGACGTCCGTATGTTGTTCACCTTTTCACCAGATGTTGTGCTAACCTAATACTTTATGTATCTTCGGACGGCCGACGTCTTCCGGATGTCCGTATGATGATTAGCTCTCCACCAAGTAACCTGATACTTTCTGCATCTTCGGACGACCGACCACTGTCGGACGTCCGACCCCTCATGGTTGTCCGGACCACCGTGAACTGCCGGACGTCCAGCAACTGCACAACATAAGTGGCTCCAACGGCCACTTTTCTACCACCACTATATATAGTATTCTCCCACCTCGACCGGGAGTTGTCCAACACAGTGAAAAGATTCCAAGAACACTTTTCTCTCTCACTCCCATTTTCCTACACCAAAATCCTAGATCCCAAGAGCATCTGTGAGTTCCCTTGAGTGTTTTTCGAATTGAAAGATAGATCGCCTTCCTCTCCTCCTCTCAACCCAAGTTATTTGTGATTTGAGCAAGTTTTGAGTAGTCCCCATGATCTTGTTACTCTTGGAGGTTGGAGAATCCTAGGCAGTAGGAGTTCTTCGGAGAGGAATCAAACCATTGTGATTTTCCCCTGAAAGTTTGTGAAGGTTTGGAGGGCACCTCAAAGGCTTACCACCAGTTGTTGAGAAACGCCTTCGTGGAGTTGTCTCAAGGAGAGAATAGGGTGAGCCTTCGTGGCGTTGGTGTGACTTCGGGGTAATACCCACCTCTCTAACAGTGACGTAGCTTCCCTCCAAGGAAGTGAGCAACAACATACATCCTTGTCTTTCGGAGTTGCGGTTATCCCTAACACAAACTTCCTAATTGTTACTAGTCTTTGATTACTTACTTGTGCTTTATCATACCCTACTTGTTGTCGTGCTTGTTACACAAAGAGTAACCTTCAACCTTGCAATTGTTAGGCTCACTTTCATATTCCAAAGTATTGCCTAATATTGCTATGTAACCATTTAAAATTTTATCTGTACCTATTCAACCCCCCCCCCCCTATATGTCCATCTCGATCCCTTTAAATTGGTATTAGAGCCTCGTGCTCTATTCTTTTGGTTTAACCGCCCTAGAGTGATATGAACCCCGATGGGACTCCCCTTGTTGCGCATCCAAAGGATAAGGGTGCGACTTCCATGGAAGGCAAGTCCTTCACTTTTGAGGATCTGGAACGAGCTCTTGCTAAGCAAAAAGAGGAGCATGATGCTTCTCTTGAGGCCTTGGTCCAAGTGAGATTGGCCACATTATCCACGTTAATGGCATCACCTCCAAGTGGTGGGGCCTCAAGGCCAAATGTGCCTATTTCTTCACCTGGGAAACAACCTCCTAAGAATGACCAAACTAGTGTTACATGGCTTTATGATAGACCTCAAGTTGAGAAACCTAAGTATAACCCTAGAGGAAAACCTCCTTTGCTTGATGACAGTTCCGATTTTGCCTTGTGGAGAGTTGGTATGCAGGATCTGTTGGGTAACGTAGCATAAATTCAAAATTTTCCTACGCATATTCAGATCTTCCTATGGAGAGACCAGCAACGAGAGGGGTAAGAGCATCTTCGTACCTTTGAAGATCGCTAAGCGGAAGCGTTGCTAGAACGCGGTTGATGGAGTCGTACTCGCAGCGATTCCGATCTAGTGCCGAACAACGGCACCTCCGCGTTCAACACACGTGCAGCCCGGTGACGTCTCCCACACCTTGATCCAGCAAGGAGGAGGGAGAGGTTGGGGAAGAAGACCAGCAACACGACGGCGTGGTGTTGGTGGAGAGACGAGGTCTCCCGGCAAGGCTTCGCCAAGCACCGGCAGAGAAGAGGAGGGAGAGGGCAGGGCTGCGAGAGAGAGAGATTAAACCGTGTCTCAAACAGCCCCGAACCCCATCTATATATAGGGGAGAGGGAGGGGGCGCAGCCCTTAGGGTTCCCACCCCTAAGGGGTGCGGCAGCCCTCAGATGGGGAAGGGGTGGCGGCCAGGGCAAGGGGGAGGGGTGGCGCACCCCTCTGGTGGGCCTAAGGCCCACCTGAGTTAGGGTTCCCCCCTCTTTTTCCTTCCCCTGCGCCATGGGCTGAGTGGGGAGGCGCACCAGCCCAACTAGGGGCTGGTTCCCACCCCCACTTAGCCCATCTTACCTCTTGGGGTCGCATCCCCCCTTCGGTGGTCCCCCGGGACCACCTCCGGTGGTCCCGGTGGTCCCGGTACGTTACCGGTGATGCCCGAAACACTTCCGGTCTCCGAAACCATCCGTCCTATATATCAATCTTTACCTCCGGACCATTCCGGAGCTCCTCGTGACGTCCTGGATCTCATCCGGGACTCCGAACAACTTTCGGTAATCTCGTATAACAATTCCCTATAACCCTAGCGTCATCGAACCTTAAGTGTGTAGACCCTACGGGTTCGGGAGACAGGCAGACATGACCGAGACACCTCTCTGGCCAATAACCATCAGCGGGGTCTGGATACCCATGGTGGCTCCCACTAGCTCCACGATGATCTCATCGGATGAACCACGATGTCAAGGATTCAATCAATCCCGTATACGATTCCCTTTGTCTGTCGGTATAGAACTTGCCCGAGATTCGATCGTCGGTATACCTATACTTTGTTCAATCTCATTACCGGTAAGTCTCTTTACTCGTTCCGTAGCACGTCATCGTGTGACTAACTCCTTAGTCACATTGAGCTCATGATGATGTTCTACCGAGTGGGCCCCGAGATACCTCTCCGTCACACGGAGTGACAAATCCCGATCTCGATTCGTGCCAACCCAACAGACACTTTCGGAGGTACCCGTAGTGCACCTTTATAGTCACCCAGTTACGTTGTGACGTTTGATACACCCAAAGCACTCCTACGGTATCCGGGAGTTGCACAATCTCACGGTCGAAGGAAAAGATACTTGACATTAGAAAAGCATTAGCATACGAACAACACGATCTAGTGCTAGGCTTAGGATTGGGTCTTGTCCACCACATCATTCTCCCAATGATGTGATCCCGTTATCAATGACATCTAATGTCCATGATCAGGAAACCATGATCATCTATTGACCAATGAGCTAGCTAACTAGAGGCTTGCTAGGGACACATTGTGATCTATTCATTCACACATGTATTACTGTTTCCTGTTAATACAATTATAGCATGAACGATAGACGATTATCATGAACAAGGAAATATGATAATAACCATTTTATTATTGCCTCTAGGGCATATTTCCAACAGTCTCCCACTTGCACTAGAGACAATAATCTAGTTACATTGTGATGTATCGAACACCCATAGCATTATGGTGCTGATCATGTTTTGCTCGTGGAAGAGGTTTAGTCAACGGGTCTGCAATATTCAGATCCGTGTGTACTTTACAAATATCTATCACTCCAGTTTGGACATGGTCCTGGATGGAGTTGTAGCGGCGCTTGATGTGCTTCGTCTTCCGGTGAAACCTGGGCTCTTTGGCTATGGCAATGGCTCCAGTGTTATCACAGAAGAGTGTCATAGGACCCGACGCGCTTGGAACCACTCCAAGGTCGGTGATGAGCTCCTTCATCCAAATTCCTTCATGAGCCGCTTCTGAAGCAGCTATGTACTCCGCTTCACATGTAGATGCTGCCACGACTTCTTGCTTGCTGCTGCACCAGCTCACTGCCCCACCATTCAACACATATACATATCCGGTTTGTGACTTAGAGTCATCTGGATCTGTGTCGAAGCTAGCATCGACGTAACCCTTTACGACGAGCTCTTCGTCACCTCCATAAACGAGAAACATTTCCTTAGTCCTTTTCAGGTACTTAAGGATATTCTTGACCGCTGTCCAGTGTTCCGCACCGGGATTACTTTGGTACCTCCCTACCAAGCTTATCGCAAGGTTTATATCAGGTCTGGTACACAACATGGCATACATTAGAGAGCCCACGGCTGAAGCGTAGGGGACAGAACTCATCTTCTCTCTATCTGCTGCCGTGGTCGGCGACTGAGTCTTACTCAATCTCATACCTTGCAAAACTGGCAAGAACCCTTTCTTTGAGTTTTCCATATTGAATTTATTCAATATCTTGTCAAGGTATGTACTTTGCGAAAGACCTATGAGGCGTCTCGATCTATCTCTATAGATCTTGATGCCTAAAATGTATGCAGCTTCTCCAAGGTCCTTCATTGAAAAACTCTTGTTCAAGTAGGCCTTTATGCTCTCCAACATCTCTATATCATTCCCCATCAATAATATGTCATCCACATATAGTACGAGGAAAGCTACAGAGCTCCCACTCACTTTCTTGTACAGACAGGCTTCTCCGTAAACCTGTATGAACCCAAACGCCTTAATCACCTCATTAAAGCGAATGTTCCAACTCCGAGATGCTTGCACCAGCCCATAGATGGAGCGCTGGAGCTTGCATACTTTGTTAGCACCTTTAGGATCGACAAAACCTTCTGGTTGCATCATATACAACTCTTCCTTAAGATTCCCGTTAAGGAATGCTGTTTTGACGTCCATTTGCCAAATTTCATAATCATAAAAGGCGGCAATTGCTAACATGATTCGGACTGATTTCAGCTTCGCTACGGGAGAGAAAGTCTCTTCATAGTCAACTCCTTGAATTTTTCGAAAACCCTTTGCGACAAGTCGAGCTTTGTAAACGGTTACATTACCGTTTGCATCAGTCTTCTTCTTGAAGATCCATTTATTCTATGGCTCGCCGTTCATCGGGCAAGTCCACCAAAGTCCATACTTTGTTCTCATACATGGATCCTATCTCGGATTTCATGGCCTCAAGCCATTTGTTGGAATCCGGGCCCGCCATCGCTTCTTCATAGTTCGAAGGTTCACCGTTGTCTAACAACATGATTTCCATCACAGGGTTGCCGTACCACTCTGGTGCGGAGCGTACCCTTGTGGACCTTCGTGGTTCAGTAGTAACTTGATCCGAAGCTTCATGATCATCATCATTAACTTCCTCTTCAGTCGGTGTAGGCACCACAGGAACAACTTCTTGCGCTGCGCTACTCTCCTGTTCGAGAGGGGGTGTAATTACCTCATCAAGTTCTACCTTCCTCCCACTTACTTCTTTCGAGAGAAACTCTTTCTCTAGAAAGGATCCGTTCTTGGCAACAAAGGTTTTACCTTCGGATCTAAGATAGAAGGTATACCCAATAGTTTCCTTAGGGTATCCTATGAATACGCATTTCTCCGCTTTGGGTTCGAGCTTTTCTGGTTGAAGTTTCTTCACATAAGCATCGCAGCCCCAAACTTTAAGAAACGACAACTTAGGTTTCTTGCCAAACCATAGTTCATACGGTGTCGTCTCAACGGATTTAGACGGTGCCCTATTTAAAGTGAATGCTGCAGTTTCTAATGCGTATCCCCAAAATGATAGCGGTAAGTCGGTGAGAGACATCATAGATCGTACCATATCTAATAAAGTGCGATTACGACGTTCAGACACTCCGTTGCGCTGCGGTGTGCCAGGCGGTGTTAGTTGTGAAACGATTCCATACTTCCTTAGGTGTGTGCCAAACTCGTGACTCAAATATTCTCCTCCACGATCAGATCGTAGACATTTTATTTTTCTGTCACGTTGATTCTCAACCTCACTCTGAAATTCCTTGAACTTTTCAAACGTCTCAGATTTGTGCTTCATCAAGTAGATATACCCATACCTACTCAAATCATCGGTGAGAGTGAGAACATAACGATAACCACCGCGAGCTTCAACGTTCATTGGACCACACACATCAGTATGTATTATTTCCAATAAGTCGGTGGCTCTCTCCATTATTCCTGAGAATGGAGTCTTAGTCATCTTGCCCATGAGGCACGGTTTGCATGTGTCAAATGATTCAAAGTCAAGAGACTCTAGCAGTCCATCAGTATGGAGCTTCTTCATGCGCTTAACGCCGATATGACCAAGGCGGCAGTGCCACAAGTATGTGGGACTATCGTTATCAACTTTGCATCTTTTGGTACTCACACTATGAATATGTGTAACATCACGATCGAGATTCATCAAGAATAAACCATTCACCAGCGGAGCATGACCATAAAACATATCACTCATATAAATAGAACAACCATTATTCTCTGACTTAAATGAGTAGCCGTCTAGCATTAAGCAAGACCCTGATACAATGTTCATGCTTAAAGCTGGTACTAAATAACAATTATTAAGGTTTAAAACTAATCCCGACGGTAGATGTAGAGGTAGCGTGCCGACGGCGATCACATCGACCTTTGAACCATTCCCGACGCGCATTGTCACCTCGTCCTTGGCCAGTCTCCGCTTATTCCGTAGTTCCTGCTTTGAGTTGCAAATGTGAGCAACAGCACCGGTATCAAATACCCAGGAGCTACTACGAGCGCTGGTAAGGTACACATCAATAACATGTATATCACATATACCTTTAACGTTGCCGGCCTTCTTGTCCGCTAAGTATTTGGGGCAGTTGCGCTTCCAGTGACCTTTTCCCTTGCAGTAGAAGCACTCAGTCTCAGGCTTGGGTCCGTTCTTTTTCTTCTTCCCGGCATCTGGTTTACCGGGCGCGGCAACAGCTTTGCCGTCTTTCTTGAAGTTCTTCTTACCCCTGCCTTTCTTGAAACTAGTGGTCTTGTTGACCATCAACACTTGATGCTCCTTCTTGATTTCTACTTCTGCAGACTTGAGCATCGAATACAATTCGGGAATGGTTTTCTCCATCCCTTGCATGTTGTAGTTAAGCACAAAGCCTTTGTAGCTTGGTGGGAGAGACTGGAGGATTCTGTCAATGATAGCATCATCCGGAAGTTCGACTCCAAGTGAAGTCAGACGACCGTGTAACCCAGACATTTTGAGTATGTGCTCACTGACAGAACTGTTCTCCTCCATCTTACAGCTGAAGAACTTGTCGGAGACTTCATATCTCTCGACACGGGCATGAGCTTGAAATACTAGCTTCAGCTCTTGGAACATCTCATATGCCCCGTGTTGCTCAAAACGTCTTTGGAGCCCCATTTCTAAACTGTATAACATGCCACACCTGACTAGAGAGTAGTCATCACTCCGCGCTTGCCAAACGTTTAGAACGTCCTGGGCTGCTGCGGGAGCGGGAGGGTCACCTAGCGGCGCATTAAGGACATAAGCCTTTTTAGCTGCTTCAAGGATGAGCTTCAGGTTGCGAACCCAGTCCGCATAGTTGCTACCATCATCTTTCAGCTTGTTTTTCTCTAGGAATGCGTTGAAGTTGAGGTTGACGTTGGACATCTACAATATTTATAAAGACAACTTTTAGACTAAGTTCATGACAATTAAGTTCATTTAATCAAATTAAGTATGAACTCCCACTTAAATCGACATCCCTCTAGTCATCTAAGTGATACATGATCCATGTTGACTAACCCGTGTCCGATCATCACGTGAGACGGACTAGTCACCATGGTGAGCAACTTCATGCTGATCGTATTCAACCATACGACTCATGTTCGACCTTTCGGTCTCTTGTATTCGAGGTCATGTCTGTACATGCTAAGCTCGTCGAGTCAACCTAAGTGTTTTGCGTGTGTAAATCTGGCTTACACCCGTTGTATGCGAACGTTAGAATCTATCACACCCGATCATCACGTGGTGCTTCGAGACAACGAACCTTCGCAACGGTGCACACTTAGGGGAATACGTCCTCGAAATTTTAGGAGGGATCATCTTATTATGCTACCGTCGTTTTAAGCAATAAGATGTAAAACATGATAAACATCACAATGCAATCATATAGTGACATGATATGGCCATTATCATCTTTGCTCATTCGATCTCCATCTTCAGGCAACGCATGATCATCATCGTCACCGGCGTGACACCATGATCTCCATCATCATGATCTCCATCATCGTGTCTCCGTGAAGTCGTCACGCCAACTACTACTATCACTACTACTATGGCTAACCGTTAGCAATGAAGTAAAAGTAGCAAGCACATGGCGTTGCATCTCATACAATAAATTAAGACAACTCCTATGGCTCCTGCCGGTTGTCATACTCATCGACATGCAAGTCGTGAAACCTATTACAATAACATGATCATCTCATACATCATACATGCAACATCACAACTTTGGCCATATCACATCACATGTCAAACCCTGCAAAAACAAGTTAGACGTCCTCTAATTGTTGTTGCAAGTTTTACGTGGCTGATTTGGGTTTCTAGCAAGAACGCCTTCTTACCTACGTGACAGCCACAACGATGATATACCAAAGCTATTTACCCTTCATAAGGACCCTTTTCATCAAATCCAATCCGACTAGAGTAGGAGAGACAGACACCCGCTAGCCACCTTTATGCACGATGTGCATGTCTGTCGGTGGAACCAGTCTCACGTAAGCGTACGTGTAAAGTCGGTCCGGGCCGCTTCATCCCACAATACCGCCGGAAAAGAATAAGACTAGTAACGGCAAGCAAATTGACAAACCATCGCCCACAACTTTTGTGTTCTACTCGTGCATAGAATCTACGCATAGAAAACCTGGCTCGGATGCCACTGTTGGGTAACGTAGCATAAATTCAAAATTTTCCTACGCATATTCAGATCTTCCTATGGAGAGACCAGCAACGAGAGGGGTAAGAGCATCTTCGTACCTTTGAAGATCGCTAAGCGGAAGCGTTGCTAGAACGCGGTTGATGGAGTCGTACTCGCAGCGATTCCGATCTAGTGCCGAACAACGGCACCTCCGCGTTCAACACACGTGCAGCCCGGTGACGTCTCCCGCACCTTGATCCAGCAAGGAGGAGGGAGAGGTTGGGGAAGAAGACCAGCAACACGACGGCGTGGTGTTGGTGGAGAGACGAGGTCTCCCGGCAAGGCTTCGCCAAGCACCGGCAGAGAGGAGGAGGGAGAGGGCAGGGCTGCGAGAGAGAGAGATTAAACAGTGTCTCAAACAGCCCCGAACCCCATCTATATATAGGGGGAGAGGGAGGGGCGCAGCCCTTAGGGTTCCCACCCCTAAGGGGTGCGGCAGCCCTCAGATGGGGAAGGGGTGGCGGCCAGGGCAAGGGGGAGGGGTGGCGCACCCCTCTGGTGGGCCTAAGGCCCACCTGAGTTAGGGTTCCCCCCTCTTTTTCTTTCCCCTGCGCCATGGGCTGAGTGGGGAGGCGCACCAGCCCAACTAGGGGCTGGTTCCCACCCCCACTTAGCCCATCTTACCTCTTGGGGTCGCAGCCCCCCTTCGGTGGTCCCCCGGGACCACCTCCGGTGGTCCCGGTGGTCCCGGTACGTTACCGGTGATGCCCGAAACACTTCCGGTCTCCGAAACCATCCGTCCTATATATCAATCTTTACCTCCGGACCATTCCGGAGCTCCTCGTGACGTCCTGGATCTCATCCGGGACTCCGAACAACTTTCGATAATCTCGTATAACAATTCCCTATAACCCTAGCGTCATCGAACCTTAAGTGTGTAGACCCTACGGGTTCGGGAGACAGGCAGACATGACCGAGACACCTCTCTGGCCAATAACCATCAGCGGGGTCTGGATACCCATGGTGGCTCCCACTAGCTCCACGATGATCTCATCGGATGAACCACGATGTCAAGGATTCAATCAATCCCGTATACGATTCCCTTTGTCTGTCGGTATAGAACTTGCCCGAGATTCGATCGTCGGTATACCTATACTTTGTTCAATCTCGTTACCGGTAAGTCTCTTTACTCGTTCCGTAGCACGTCATCGTGTGACTAACTCCTTAGTCACATTGAGCTCATGATGATGTTCTACCGAGTGGGCCCAGAGATACCTCTCCGTCACACGGAGTGACAAATCCCGATCTCGATTCGTGCCAACCCAACAGACACTTTCGGAGGTACCCGTAGTGCACCTTTATAGTCACCCAGTTACGTTGTGACGTTTGATACACCCAAAGCACTCCTACGGTATCCGGGAGTTGCACAATCTCACGGTCGAAGGAAAAGATACTTGACATTAGAAAAGCATTAGCATACGAACAACACGATCTAGTGCTAGGCTTAGGATTGGGTCTTGTCCACCACATCATTCTCCCAATGATGTGATCCCGTTATCAATGACATCTAATGTCCATGATCAGGAAACCATGGTCATCTATTGACCAACGAGCTAGCTAACTAGAGGCTTGCTAGGGACACATTGTGATCTATTCATTCACACATGTATTACTGTTTCCTGTTAATACAATTATAGCATGAACGATAGACGATTATCATGAACAAGGAAATATGATAATAACCATTTTATTATTGCCTCTAGGGCATATTTCCAACAGGATCATCTTAGGTACGCCAATGATGAAATGTTGGACATTCTGGAGCATGGCTACCACCCTGTCAATCCAAAGGATCTCACTCCAAGAGAAACTTATGACAAGCATCTCAGCGACACCGCAATCATGTGCATAAGAAAAGGAATGAATGATAAGAAACGGAGATCTTACATACACATCACAAGTGGCAAGGAATTATGGGACAACATTGTAAGGACCAAGACCGGTACCTCCACCCTCCGGCTTGCTCAATATGAAATTGCCAAGGGGGAATTGCAAAACTTTTGTATGGAAAAGGGTGAATCCCCCAAGTAGCTTCTAGAGCGGCTCATGACTCGCATCGCCGACATTGAGTCATGTGACCATGACAATACACAGATGGATTCAACTTGACCAAGAGATTTCTTGTGGACAAGCTACTTCATGCCCTTGCTCCATATCATCACCAAATGATGTGGGATATAAGACAACATCATGGGTTCAAGGAAATGACTCCAGATGATATCATATCCACTTTCGAGCTATTCAAAGAGTCAAAGGCAAATGCTACAAAACATCTTGCCATGCAAGGTACCTCAACATCAAAGATCAATCTTGCTTTGAAGGCCAAGCATGTATGTGAGGAAGAGAAAAGTGAAAAAGAAGAAGATGATGATGATGACGAAGATGGTGATGAGATTGCCTCCGATGAGAGCCCATCATATGAAGACATTCCCTCTTTGTAAAGAAGTTTAGTCCAGGAAAATTCAAGGAAAGATTCCAGAAGAAGAAGGTGAGAAAGTGCTACAACTGTGTGGAAACGAACCACTTCTCCAATGACTGCCCTTAAGAGAAGAGAGAAGATAAACCAAGGTTTCCCAAGACCTTTGCAAAGAAGAAGTTCCCAAATCCTATGAACTCCAAGTTCAATATAAGAGATGGGAAAGCAATGGTTGCTCAAGAAGAATCCGATTCAGAAGATGTTGGTGGGGTTGCCGGAGTAGCTCAAGATTCACAAAACACCTTGGGGTTAGTCAACAAGAGTGGTGATGTTGTCGCCCACAACTATATGAAAGACTACAAGGGCAATTCTCACAAGTGCTTGATGTCAAAGGCCGTCATAGAAGATGGAGAGGACCAAAACTCTCCTGAAAAGGTTAAGGTAACTCCACGCTCAAATTTCCCCTTTTTATTGTCTACTCCTTGTGATGAGTATCTTCATACGGAGGATAACGATGATCATGACGATATAGATGATCCTATGCTTGCTAAAATAAATAATTTGATGTGCTCCCTTAAAGGAAAGAAGCTCACTATGTTTCGTATGCTTATGGAGATGGTGAGTAAACACATCAATAACATTAAGGAACTCGAAACCCTCGACATCGAGGAAAAGGAAAAGAACGAAATCCTTGAGCGGAAAGTCCAATATGAGTAAGTACAAAATGATGAGCTATGCTTAAAAATTGGTGCAAACATTGAAAATCATGCTAACAATCTTGCCTCCTTGTAAAAGGCTAAGAACTCGTGCAAGGAGTTCATGAATGATAAAAGTAAGCTTGTGAAATTTCATGCTTCTCTCTCTAAGGATTGTGAGTTTTTACCCGTGTCCCTCAAGGCTAAGGAAGAGGACCTCACTCTTCTTACAAAGAGCCTTGAGACACTCAAACTTACTTATCTTGAAACTCTAGCCAAGGTTTACTACTCACCTATTATCAGTGTTGATACTTGTACTACTAACTCTAGTGGTGACCTAGCATCTATTCTTGAGGAAAACCGTTTTCTAAAGGCATAATTGGAGAAAGGACTCATGGCATGTGCACAAGGACAAAAGAATCTTAATGAAATTTTGAGCCAACACAATGAGGTGTTTGCCAAAGAAGGGCTCGGGTTTAACCCAAGCACAAGCAATAAAAATATGTCTCCTCTCAAGTGCACCACCCCTCTCAAAGAAACATTTGTACGAGAAGGGCAGAAGGAGAAAGGTAAGGTTGTGAGTGGGAAGGCCACTAGGGGCATGCCCAATCTCAACAAGCCAAAAGAGTTCATGCCTCCATCCTATGTACTTTGTAAAACAAAGTATGGAGAGGTTTATGCTAAATTTGTTGGTCCTCATAATGCATTCCGGTACTATGCTATTTGGGTCCTTAAGACCCTTGTGACTAACTTGAGAGGTTCCATTGTAAAATGGGCACCTCTAACCAAGTTATAAATTGTGTGTAGGTTGCTTTCTCTCGTGGAGTAAAATGGGTGATCGATAGTGGATGCACCAACCATATGACCGGAGATATAAAATTGCTTTTTGATTGCATGGAAGCTATTCAACCATTTATGAGAATTGTGTTCGCTGGAGGATCAAAAGGACAGGTACTCGGGATGTGCAAGTTGGCGATCACAAATGACATGTCCTTTGCAAATGTCATGCTTGTCCAATCCCTTAAATATCGTTTGCTTTCTGTTCGCTAATTGGCTTCCATTGGTTATGATACACTATTTGGGCTAACGGATGTGAAAGTATTTAAGAGAGATAATCTTGAAGTGGCTTCTGTTGGAGAGTTGGATGGCAACCTTTACACGGCTGATTTCTCGAAAGAGAGCACATTCCATGCAACTTGTCTAATGGCCAAGGTGGATAAGGGATGGCTATGGCATCTCCAGCTAGCCCATGTCGGCATGAGAAATCTTCAAAATCACTTAAAGGGTAATCACATCCTTGGACTAATCAATATCTCTTTTGAGAAAGGTCGTGTGTGTAGTGCATGCATAGCCGAGAAGAAACATCAATCAAAGCACCCACCCAAGAATATTGTATCTACTTCAAGGCCTTTGGATCTCCTTCATGTGGATCTTTTTGGGCCTCCATCATGGGATAGTCTTGGTGGGAAAAAGTATGGACTTGTCATTTTTGACGATTATTCAGGATATGGGTGTTTTTCCTCAAGTCCAAGGACGAGATGAAGATCACCTTCATTGATTTTGCCAAGCAAGCCCAACGCAAGTTTGACAAAGAAATCTTGGCAATAAGAAGTGATAATGGCTCCGAGTTCAAGAGCTACACCTTGGAAGAATTTTTTAGTGATGAGGGGATTGAGCATCAATATTCCGCATCCTACACTCCTCAACAAAATGGTGTAGCCGAGAGGAAGAACCATACACTTGTGGAAATGGCAAGGTCCATGTTGGATGAATACAAGTCACCATTAGTTTTTGGGCTGAGGTTGTCAACCCAGCATGCCATGCATCAAACCGGCTCTACCTCCGCCCAATATTGGAGAAGACTCCATATGACCTCCTAACCGGGAACAAGCCAAATGTCAAGTACTTTCGTGTATTCGGATGCCAACAAACGGGAATGGTTAGGAAAATTTCAATCCAAGACAATTGAGGGGATATTTGTTGGTTACGTATCAAACTCTCACGCCTATAGAGTCTACAACAAATCCAACGGATGTGTTGTAGAAACTTGTGACGTGATGTTTGATGAATTTAATGGCTCCCATGGGGAGCAAGTTGATCTAAGTGATGCAAGTGAAGAAGGTCCCTCTCAAGATATTTTGACCATGGGTGTTGGTGCCCTTCTTCCAATGGAACAAGAACCTCATGGCGATGATGAAGAAGATGGAAGTTTCCCTCATCCTCAAGTCGACTCAACACCCATACCTCCACAAGATCCTAGTGCTCAAACCATGCCAGTTGTTCAGGATCAAGAAGGAGAACACGTCCCTCACCATGATCACATTCAAGAAAAATATCATCGTCAAGAGCTAGACCAAGAAAATGCTATCATTGATGATGAACCTCAACAATTGCAACGTGAAGAAGAATATATTCCACCACATATTAATGATCTATATGTTGAGGATATAGATGATGGAAATGAAGTTGAACGTCGTGAAACCCTGACCTCCATCATGCCATGAGTGGCTGGTCGTGTCGATGTTTATAAAATTCTTACCGGCATATCGGAAGGTAGAGTCACTCGTAAACAATTAACAAACTTTTGTGCTCACTTTTCATTTATCTCTAGTGTTGTACCACTCAAGGTACAAGATGCATTGTGGGACAACGATTGGCTCGTTTATATACAAGAAGAGTTGAACAGATTTAAACACAACAAAGTATGGTTATTAGTCGAAAGACCAACTGAGGAACACAATGTCATTGGAACAAAATGGATTTCTAAGAACAAGCAAGATGAGAATGGCATAGTCATTCGCAACAAGGCAAGGTTAGTGGCACAAGGGTACTCCCAAGTTGAAGGTTTGGACTTTGGTGAGACCTTTGCTCCTGTTGCTCGTCTTGAGTCTATTCGCCTTTTACTGGCTTGTGTTGCTTTCAATGGTTTTACGTTGCATAAACTGGATGTGAAGAGTGTTTTCCTTAACGGTCCTCTACAATAAGAATTATATGTATCACAACCACGTGGGTTTGTTGACCCCGATCACAAAGACTATGTGTATAAACTTCACAAGGCCTTGTATGGCCTCAAACAAGCACCGCGTGCTTGGTATGATCATCTTAAGAAGTTTCTACTCGATGATGGCCTTGTGAGAGGGGTGACCAATCCTAATCTTTTTACTAAGAGGGATAACGGTGATTTGATCTTATGCCAAATCTATGTGGATGACATCATTTTTGGTTCTCCTAACATTCATTTGTGCAAGAAGTTTGCGGCCTCCATGACCAAGACCTTTGAAATGTCACTCAATACGGACTTGAAGTTCTTTCTCAGATTTCAAATATAAAATTTCAAGAAGGAATTTTCTTATCTCAAACAAAATACCTCAAGGACATTCTAGAGTAGTGTGACATGACAAATGCTAAACCATGTAAGGCACCCATGTCCACAAAACTTGTTCTCACTGAAGACACCGACTTCCTTTTGACCCATCTATTTACCGCTCTATGATTGGTTCATTGCTTTATCTTTGTGCATCTAGACCAGACATCATGTTAAGTGTAGGCATATGTGCAAGATTTCAAGCTTCCCCTAGAGAAATCTGTTGGAATTATGCCCTAGAGGCAATAATAAATGTATAGTTATTATTATAATTCCTGTATCAAGATAATAGTTTATTATCCATGCTATAATTGTATTGAATGAAGACTCATTTACATGTGTGGATACATAGACAAAACACCGTCCCTAGCATGCCTCTAGTTGGCTAGCCAGTTGATCGATGATAGTCAGTGTCTTCTGATTATGAACAAGGTGTTGTTGCTTGATAACTGGATCACGTCATTGGGAGAATCACGTGATGGACTAGACCCAAACTAATAGACGTAGCATGTTGATCGTGTCATTTTGTTGCTACTGTTTTCTGCGTGTCAAGTATTTCTTCCTATGACCATGAGATCATATAACTCACTGACACCGGAGGAATGCTTTGTGTGTATCAAACGTCGCAACGTAACTGGGTGACTATAAAGATGCTCTACAGGTATCTCCGAAGGTGTTAGTTGATTTAGTATGGATCAAGACTGGGATTTGTCACTCCGTGTGACGGAGAGGTATCTCGGGGCCCACTCGGTAATACAACATCACACACAAGCCTTGCAAGCAATGTAACTTAGTGTAAGTTGCGGGATCTTGTATTACGGAACGAGTAAAGAGACTTACCGGTAAACAAGATTGAAATAGGTATGCGGATACTGACGATCGAATCTCGGGCAAGTAACATACCAAAGGACAAAGGGAATGACATACGGGATTATACGAATCCTTGGCACTGAGGTTCAAACGATAAGATCTTCGTAGAATATGTAGGATCCAATATGGGCATCCAGGTCCCGCTATTGGATATTGACCGAGGAGTCTCTCGGGTCATGTCTACATAGTTCTCGAACCCGCAGGGTCTGCACACTTAAGGTTCGACGTTGTTTTATGCGTATTTGAGTTATATGGTTGGTTACCGAATGTTGTTCGGAGTCCCGGATGAGATCACGGACGTCACGAGGGTTTCCGGAATGGTCCGGAAACGAAGATTGATATATATGATGACCTCATTTGATTACCGGAAGGTTTTCGGAGTTACCGGGAATGTACCGGGAATGACGAATGGGTTCCGGGAGTTCACCGGGGGGGCAACCCACCCCGGGGAAGCCCATAGGCTTTGGGGAGACACACCAGCCCTTAGTGGGCTGGTGGGACAGCCCCAAGGGGGCCTATGCGCCAAGAGAAGGAAATCAAAGGAAAAGAAAAAAAAAGAGGGAGGAAGTGGGAAGGGAGGGGGACTCCTCCCACCAAACCAAGTCCAACTCGGTTTGGGGGGGGAGTCCTCCCCCCCTTGGCTCGGCCGACCCCTTGAGGGTCCCTTGGACCCCAAGGCAAGGCCCCCCTCCCTCCTCCTATATATATGGGGCTTTTAGGGCAGATTTGAGACGACTTTCTCACGGCTGCCCGACCACATACCTCCATAGTTTTTCCTCTAGATCGCGTTTCTGCGGAGCTCGGGCGGAGCCCTGCTGAGACGAGATCATCACCAACCTCCGGAGCGTCGTCACGCTGCCGGAGAACTCTTCTACCTCTCCGTCTTTCTTGCTGGATCAAGAAGGCCGAGATCATCGTCGAGCTGTACGTGTGCTGAACGCGGAGGTGCCGTCCGTTCGGTACTTGATCGCGGGATTGTTCGCGGGGCGGATCGAGGGAAATTAGAGGACGTTCCACTACATCAACCGCGTTCTCTAACGCTTCTGCTGTACGATCTACAAGGGTACGTAGATCACTCATCCCCTCTCGTAGATGGACATCACCATGATAGGTTTTCGTGCGCGTAGGAAAATTTTTGTTTCCCATGCGACGTTCCCCAATAGTGGTATCAGAGCTAGGTTCATGCGTAGATGTCTTCTCGAGTAGAACACAAAAGGTTTTGTGGGCGGTGATGTGCGTTTTGCTGCCCTCCTTAGTCTTTTCTTGATTCCGCGGTATTGTTGGATTGAAGCGGCTTGGACCGACATTACTCGTACGCTTACGAGAGACTGGTTTCATCGTTACGAGTAACCCCCTTTGCTCAAAGATGACTGGCAAGTGACGGTTTCTCCAACTTTAGTTGAATCGGATTTGACCGAGGAGGTCCTTGGATGAGGTTAAATAGCAACTCATATATCTCCGTTGTGGTGTTTGCGTAAGTAAGATGCGATCCTACTAGATACCCTTGGTCACCACGTAAAACATGCAACAACAAAATTAGAGGACGTCTAACTTGTTTTTGCAGGGTATGATTGTGATGTGATATGGCCAACGATGTGATGTGATATATTGGATGTATGAGATGATCATGTTGTAATAGAAATATCGACTTGCATGTCGATGGTACGACAACCGGCAAGAGCCATAGGGTTGTCTTTATACTAACGTTTGTGCTTGCAGATGCGTTTACTATTTTGCTAGGATGTAGCTTTAGTAGTAATAGCATAAGTAGCACGACAACCCCGATGGCAACACGTTGATGGATGATCATGGTGTGGCGCCGGTGACAAGAAGATCGTGCCGGTGCTTTGGTGATGGAGATCAAGAAGCACGAGATGATGGCCATATCATGTCACTTATGAATTGCATGTGATGTTAATCCTTTTATGCACCTTATTTTGCTTAGAACGACGATAGCATTATGAGGTGATCTCTCACTAAAATTTCAAGACGAAATTGTGTTCTCCCCGACTGTGCACCGTTGCTACAGTTCGTCGTTTCGAGACACCACGTGATGATCGGGTGTGATAGACTCAACGTTCACATACAACGGGTGCAAAACAGTTGCGCACGCGGAACACTCGGGTTAAGCTTGACGAGCCTAGCATGTGCAGACATGGCCTCGGAACACATGAGACCGAAAGGTCGATCATGAATCATATAGTTGATATGATTAGCATAGGGATGCTTACCACTGAAACTATACTCAACTCACGTGATGATCGGACTTGGGATAGTGTAAGTGGATCATGAACCACTCAAATGACTAGAGAGATGTACTTTTTGAGTGGGAGTTTAGCATATAATTTGATTAAGTTGAACTCTAATTGTCTTGAACATAGTCTAAGTCCACTTTGAATATATTTGTGTTGTAGATCATGGCTCACGCAAGTGTCATCCTGATTTTTAATACGTTCCTAGAGAAAGCTAAGTTGAAAGATGATGGAAGCAACTTTGTAGACTGGGCTCGTAATCTTAAGCTAATCTTACAAGCTGGAAAGAAGGATTATGTCCTTAATGCTGCGCTAGGAGATGAACCACCCGCTACGGCTGATCAGGATGTTAAGAACGCTTGGTTAGCACGTAAGGAGGACTACTCAATAGTTCAATGTGCAGTCTTGTATGGCTTAAAACCGGGACTTCAACGTCGCTTTGAGCGTCATGGAGCATTTGAGATATTCCAGGAGTTGAAGTTTATCTTTCAGAAGAACGCCCGGATCGAGAGGTATGAGACCTCCGATAAATTCTATGCTTGCAAGATGGAGGAAAACTCGTCTGTCAGTGAACATGTGCTCAAAATGTCTGGGTACTCAAACCGTCTAGCTGAACTGGGGATTGAACTCCCGCAAGAAGCTATCACTGACAGAATCCTTCAATCACTGCCGCCAAGCTATAAAGGCTTTGTGTTGAACTACAACATGCAAGGGATGAACAAGTCTCCCGGCGAGTTGTTTGCGATGCTGAAAGTCGCAGAGTCTGAACTCCGTAAAGAGCATCAAGTGTTGATGGTGAGCAAGACCACTAGTTTCAAGAGAAACGGCGAAGGCAAGAAGGGCAATTCGAAGAAGAGCGGCAAGCCTGTTGCCAATCCGCCGAAGAAACCCAAAGCTGGACCTAAGCCTGAAACAGAGTGCTTCTATTGCAAGGGTATGGGTCACTGGAAGCGCAATTGCCCCAAGTATCTGGCAGATAAGAAGGCGCGCAAAGAAAAATCAGGTATATTTGATATACATGTTATTGATGTGTACTTAACCGGCTCTCGTAGTAGTGCCTGGGTATTTGATACCGGTTCTGTTGCTCACATTTGCAACTCGAAGCAGGAACTGCGGAATAGACGAAGGCTGGCAAAAGACGAAGTGACGATGCGCGTAGGAAACGGTTCCAAGGTTGATGCAATCACCGTCGGCACAGTGTCACTTCAACTACCATCGGGATTAGTGATGAACTTAAATCATTGTTATTTAGTGCCTGCGTTGAGCATGAACATTATATCTGGATCTTGTTTATTGCGAGACGGTTACTCTTTTAAGTCTGAGAATAATGGTTGTTCTATTTCTATGAGTAACATCTTTTATGGTCATGCACCGAATGTGAGAGGATTGTTCATATTGAATCTTGATAGCGATACACATATACATAACATTGAGACCAAAAGAGTTAGAGTAAAACAATGATAGCGCCATATTTTTGTGGCACTGCCGCTTGGGTCATATTGGTATAAAGCGCATGAAGAAACTCCATGCTGATGGACTTTTGGAGTCACTTGACTTTGATTCACTTGACACGTGCGAACCATGCCTCATGGGCAAGATGACTAAGACTCCGTTCTCCGGAACAATGGAGCATGCAAGTGACTTGTTGGAAATCATACATACCGATGTGTGTGTTCCAATGAGCATGGAGGCACGCGGCGGATATCGTTATTTTCTCACCTTCACTGACGATTTAAGTAGATATGGTTATGTCTACTTGATGAAGCACAAGTCTAAAACATTTGAAAAGTTCAAGCAATTTCAGAGTGAAGTGGAAAATCATCGTAACAAGAATATCAAGTTCCTACGGTCTGATCGTGGGGGTGAATATCTGAGTTTCGAGTTTGGTACTCACTTAAGACAATGTGGAATTGTTTCGCAGTTAACACCGCCTGGAACAGCACAGCGTAATGGTGTGTCCGAACATCGTAATCGTACTTTGTTAGAGATGGTGCGATCTATGATGTCTCTTACTGATTTGCCGTTAACATTTTGGGGTTATGCATTAGAAACAGCTGCATTCACTTTAAATAGGGCACCATCGAAATCCGTTGAGACGACACCATACGAACTGTGGTATGGCAAAAGGCCAAAGTTGTCGTTTCTTAAAGTTTGGGGATGTGATGCTTATGTCAAAAAGCTTCAGCCTGAAAAGCTGGAACCCAAAGCGGAAAAGTGCGTCTTCATAGGTTACCCAAAAGAGACAGTTGGGTACACCTTCTATCTCAAATCCGAGGGCAAAGTGTTTGTTACTAAGAACGGAACTTTTCTCGAGAAGGAGTTTCTCTCGAGAGAATTGAGTGGGAGGAAGATAGAACTTGACGAGGTTGTCGAACCTCTCATCCCTCTGGATGGTGGCGCAGGGCAAGGGGAAACCTCTGTCGTTGCGACGCCGGTTGAGGAGGAAGTTAATGATGATGATCATGAAACTCCAGTTCAAGTTTCTGTTGAACCACGCAGGTCGACGAGATCACGCGCTGCTCCAGAGTGGTACGGTAATCCTGTCTTATCAATCATGTTGTTAGACAACAATGAACCTGCAAATTATGAAGAAGCAATGGTGGGCCCAGATTCCAACAAATGGCTAGAAGCCATGAAATCCGAGATAGGATCCATGTATGAGAACAAAGTGTGGACTTTGGAGATACTGCCTGAGGGCCGCAAGGCTATTCAGAACAAATGGATCTTTAAGAAGAAGACGGACGCTGACGATAATGTGACCGTTTATAAAGCTCGACTTGTGGCAAAGGGTTTTTCACAAGTTCCAGGAGTTGACTACGATGAGACTTTCTCACCCGTAGCGATGCTTAAGTCCGTCAGAATCATGTTGGCAATAGCTGCATTTTTCGATTATGAAATCTGGCAGATGGATGTCAAAATGGCGTTCCTTAACGGTTTTCTTAAGGAAGAGTTGTATATGATGCAACCCGAAGGTTTTGTCGATCCTAAAAATGCTGACAAGGTGTGCAAGCTCCAGCGATCCATTTATGGACTGGTGCAAGCATCTCGGAGTTGGAACAAACGCTTTGATGAGGTGATCAAAGCATTTGGGTTTATACAAGTGGTTGGAGAATCTTGTATTTACAAGAAAGTGAGTGGGAGCTCTGTGGCGTTTCTGATATTATATGTGGATGACATATTACTGATTGGAAACAACGTAGAGCTTTTGGAAAGCATAAAAGGTTAGTTGAATAAAAGTTTCTCTATGAAGGACCTAGGAGAAGCTGCTTACATTCTAGGCATTAAGATCTATAGGGATAGATCAAAGCGCCTGATAGGACTTTCACAAAGCACATACCTTGATAAAGTTTTGAAGAGGTTCAAAATGGAACAGTCCAAGAAAGGGTTCTTGCCAGTGTTACAAGGTACGAGATTGAGTAAGACTCAGTGCCCAGCAACTGATGAAGATAGAGAGCATATGCGCTCCGTCCCCTATGCTTCAGCCATAGGCTCTATCATGTATGCAATGCTGTGCACTAGACCGGATGTTAGCCTGGCCATAAGTATGGTAGGTAGGTTCCAGAGTAATCCAGGAGTGGATCACTGGACGGCGGTCAAGAATATCCTGAAGTACCTGAAAAGGACTAAGGAGATGTTTCTCGTGTATGGAGGTGACGAAGAGCTCGCCGTAAAAGGTTACGTCGATGCAAGCTTTGACACAGATCCGGACGACTCTAAGTCGCAAACCGGATACGTATTTATTCTTAATGGGGGTGCAGTAAGCTGGTGCAGTTCCAAGCAAAGCGTCGTAGCAGATTCTACATGTGAAGCGGAGTACATGGCTGCCTCGGAGGCGGCTAAGGAGGGTGTCTGGATGAAGCAGTTCATGACGGATCTTGGAGTGGTGCCAAGTGCACTGGATCCAATAACCTTGTTCTGTGACAACACTCGTGCCATTGCCTTAGCAAAGGAACCAAGGTTTCACAAGAAGACCAGACACATCAAACGACGCTTCAACCTCATCCGCGACTACGTCGAGGAGGAGGACGTAAATATATGCAAAGTGCACACGGATCTGAATGTAGCAGACCCGCTGACTAAACCTCTTCCACGGCCAAAACATGATCGACACCAGAACTGTATGGGTGTTAGATTTATTACAATGTAATTCACATGGTGATGTGAGGGCTAGATTATTGACTCTAGTGCAAGTGGGAGACTGTTGGAATTATGCCCTAGAGGCAATAATAAATGTATAGTTATTATTATAATTCCTGTATCAAGATAATAGTTTATTATCCATGCTATAATTGTATTGAATGAAGACTCATTTACATGTGTGGATACATAGACAAAACACCGTCCGTAGCATGCCTCTAGTTGGCTAGCAAGTTGATCGATGATAGTCAGTGTCTTCTGATTATGAACAAGGTGTTGTTGCTTGATAACTGGATCACGTCATTGGGAGAATCACGTGATGGACTAGACCCAAACTAATAGACGTAGCATGTTGATCGTTTCATTTTGTTGCTACTGTTTTCTGCGTGTCAAGTATTTATTCCTATCACCATGAAATCATATAACTCACTGACACCGGAGGAATGCTTCGTGTGTATCAAACGTCGCAACGTAACTGGGTGACTATAAAGATGCTCTACAGGTATCTCCGAAGGTGTTAGTTGATTTAGTATGGATCAAGACTGGGATTTGTCACTCCGTGTGACGGAGAGGTATCTCGGGGCCCACTCGGTAATACAACATCACACACAAGCCTTGCAAGCAATGTAACTTAGTGTAAGTTGCGGGATCTTGTATTACGGAACGAGTAAAGAGACTTGCCGGTAAACGAGATTGAAATAGGTATGCGGATACTGACGATCGAATCTCGGGCAAGTAACATACCGAAGGACAAAGGGAATGACATACGGGATTATACGAATCCTTGGCACTGAGGTTCAAACAATAAGATCTTCGTAGAATATGTAGGATCCAATATGGGCATCCAGGTCCCGCTATTGGATATTGACCGAGGAGTCTCTCGGGTCATGTCTACATAGTTCTCGAACCCGCAGGGTCTGCACACTTAAGGTTCGACGTTGTTTTATGCGTATTTGAGTTATATGGTTGGTTACCGAATGTTGTTCGGAGTCCCGGATGAGATCACGGACGTCAACGAGGGTTTCCAGAATGGTCCGGAAACGAAGATTGATATATAGGATGACCTCATTTGATCACCGGAAGGTTTTCGGAGTTACCGGGAATGTACCGGGAATGACGAATGGGTTCCGGGAGTTCACCGGGGGGGCAACCCACCCCGGGGAAGCCCATAGGCTTTGGGGAGACACACCAGCCCTTAGTGGGCTGGTGGGACAGCCCCAAGGGGGCCTATGCGCCAAGAGAAGGAAATCAAAGGAAAAGAAAAAAAAGAGAGGGAGGAAGTGGGAAGGGAGGGGGACTCCTCCCACCAAACCAAGTCCAACTCGGTTTGGGGGGGGAGTCCTCACCCCCTTGGCTCGGCCGACCCCTTGAGGGTCCCTTGGACCCCAAGGCAAGGTCCCCCTCCCTCCTCTTATATATATGGGGCTTTTAGGGCAGATTTGAGACGACTTTCTCACGGCTGCCCGACCACATACCTCCATAGTTTTTCCTCTAGATCGCGTTTCTGCGGAGCTCGGGCGGAGCCCTGCTGAGACGAGATCATCACCAACCTCCGGAGCGCCGTCACGCTGCCGGAGAACTCTTCTACCTCTCCGTCTCTCTTGCTGGATCAAGAAGGCCGAGATCATCGTCGAGCTGTACGTGTGCTGAACGCGGAGGTGCCGTCCGTTCGGTACTAGATCGTGGGACTGATCGCGGGATTGTTCGCGGGGCGGATCGAGGGAAATTAGAGGACGTTCCACTACATCAACCGCGTTCTCTAACGCTTCTGCTATACGATCTACAAGGGTACATAGATCACTCATCCCCTCTCGTAGATGGACATCACCATGATAGGTTTTCGTGCGCGTAGGAAAATTTTTGTTTCCCATGCAACGTTCCCCAACAAAATCCATCATACGACGGTTAAGCATATCCTTAGATACCTTGTTCACACCCCAAAGTTAGGTTTATTGTACCCCAAGGATGCAAAGTTTGACCTCATTGGGACACAGATGCAGATTGGTCTGGTGACAAAGTGGGACGGAAATCCACTTCAAGTGCATGTTAGTTTCTTGGACGCTCCTTGGTAAGTTGGTCGTGGAAGAAGCATAATTGTGTTTCCTTCTCCACTACCGAAGCTGAATACATTGCAACTGCAAGCTATGCAACTCAATTGCTATGGATGAGACAAACTTTAAAGGATTATGGTATCACCTATGCACATGTGCCTCTTTTATGTGATAATGAAAGTGCCGCCAAGATTGCTGAGAACCCCATTGATCACCCTTGCACAAAACACATTGATATTAGGTATCATTTCTTGAGAGATCATGTGCAAAAGGGTGACATTGATATTGCTCACGCGGGTACAGATATGCAACTAGCAGACATCTTCACCAAGCCGTTCGACGAAGCAAGGTTTTGTCAACTTAGGTGTGAACTTGGTATCTTGGAGCTTGATAACATTATGTGAAATCTTGTAAACCTACATACACTTACTTCATGATTTTTCTAGGTGTAGGCATGTATTTAGGGGGGAGACATTCAATTCATGGGTTCTCTCACCCTATATGATGCATAAATCAACCCAACACTCTCAAATTTACTATGTTCGCCTTGGTGACTTGGTGCTTTAAATGATGGAATTGTGGTGATGAGCTCAAGTTATCTTTGAAGTGCCATCCCACGTTTACTCAAACATGGTGACTTAAACCACCACCCATACCCTAATAATGAACATCGTTAGAGCTCTTTAGCTAGAATGGTCACTATTTGAAACAATCTTGGGTGTTACATGTGTTAGGATATTCTCCATCATATCACTATCACGGGTGACACAAAACACGAAAAACAAATCTCCATGTTTGCCTCTCTCTCCTATTTACCCCTCTCGGACGTCCGACGTGTCTCGGCCGTCCAGTGACCTGTTGATGTCCCGACGTCTAACGAGTGTCGGTCGTCCGACGATTTATTAATATCCGGACGTCTGCCGTCTGCTGGTTGTCCGATGATTTCACCTTCATATGAAGTCTGGAGGCCCATGGGTCTGGGCATTTGCCCAAACACCCTACACCGCCTCCCCTCTTCGTTCTTTCCCCTTGTGTCGCCAGGCCGCCGCCAGGTTCCCTATGGCCGCTTCTCCGGCCAGAGCCCTTCTCTTTCTGCGCCTCGAGGTAACCTCCTCCTTCTCTCTCTCTTTCAACTAATTCCTTCCCTGTAGTTCTGCTCTCGGTGCTCCAAATGCATCTAGTCCCAGACATAGGGTTTCTCAAACATAGTTCAAGGAGTTTTTTCCATGCTGAGGATCAAGGATGCCACGCGCAAGATCCCTGTCGGTTTGTCCTCTCGTGCCACCCATGGTGCGGGGTCCGACGACTCCCAAGAACGGGCTCGTCCCTCCAAGCGCGTCGCCAAGCGTCCGGTTTGTGGAACCGTCTCATCCTCGGAGGGTTCGGACTACGAAGAAGAGATGGAGTATGAAGAACGGGCTGAATTTATTGGGATTCGCATAAATCTTCCAAAGCCCGGCACTCGGAGACCGTCATACATGCCTCATCTGCCTTCGGATCACCCTCAAGGTGATGCTCGCCGCATCTCTCTTGAGCCCCCCTCCTTCTCTAGGTCACAAAATTAAGTATTTCACCACGGTCCCTAAATCTTCCTATCTTAAGTTTCGTCGCGACACTGATCAATTATCTGTTGTGCATGATTCCATGGACTCATGTTTTTACACAAATGTTCAGGCACACATTTTCTCCACTGTCATTGTTCCGAAAGGTCTATCGGTTCATCACTACATTAATTTACAGCATATTCGCACTCACCCGGCAAAATATTCGGGTGCCATTAATTTCATCGAGTCATCTGGTCTTGCTGCACCCTTTGCTTTTCAGCATGACTTCAACCATGCTACCATTCATCGGTTCTATGTAACTTGCTTCTTTTGTCCGGATAACACCGTCACTTGGATGACGTCTGACGCCGATCTCTCAGCCTCTTATGCTCAGTTTGTCGCTGCTCTTGGTTTTCCAGACATCGGCTTTAAAATCCATAAGAGTGATCCAAATCATGCACCTCGAGCCACTAAAGCACGTGGCTATCTTTTCAAAAGCCTTGATGAGCTTGATGAAGAGGAAAAGGGCAAAGATCTCAATCAAGTTTCTATTTGGAGATCTCCCTTCTTCATTATTTTTCATTGCGTCATCCGCACCATCTATCCCAAGATGGGTGACAGGGGAACCTGTAGCGGATATTGCATTGATCACATGACCCACCTTAATGAACGTCCTAAAATGAATATCAATGTTCCTCACTTTTTATGGCATGAGATTTGCCTCGCTAGTTTTCAATACAAGTGAGCCTTTCCTCATGCCCACTTTATTCAGGCTCTCATTGAACAGTGGCTCCCTTTTCTATTTCTCGCACTCATGTGCATCAAAAATGGGTCATTTCCCCTCACATGGCGGATGATTGGGCTCCCAAGAAATCCTCATCTGGTCCTGCTCGACGGGCTGCTCCTCGGTCTAGGTCTGTGTAATCTAGTTTTGTCTCTTTCGGTAGCTTTGCTAGTTTTCTTGGGAAAGCACATTCTACCATAATGAAGGCTTTCACCTTTCAGTGCTCACAAAACCATGATGTAGTCACTTGCATGATCTCTTCTAAGAATGCTCTCAAGGCTCGTCTGAGAGACTCGGGCGCAACTGATGTGAGTGAGGATGAGGATCTTCCCCCTGCTCCTCCTTCCGACTTCGGTTTTCCCTCTGGCCCTGAGTGGGCTGATTTCCTTGACGAGGTAGGTGGCAGTGGCACCTATGGTGATGATGATGATGGCAGTGGTGTCTGAGTGTGTGGTTGCATGTCGCGGTCCTTCCCTTTTCGGTATTTGATGTCAAAGGGGGAGGACATTATCTTAGTATTCGACTTGTTACCCTTAATGTATGGATGATGAATTTTGCCTTAATGTATGGATGATTAATTATGCTTTAATGTATGGATGATGAATTATGCTGAATTATGCTGAACTATTATGACATATATGGATGATGTGTTATCATGCTATTTTATTGATCTATATGATATCTTTGATGCACCCATTATCAAAGTAAGGGGGAGCTCCCCGACCATAATTATTTTACTATGCATATAATCAGGGGGATCTCCATTACAAATCTCTCCTAAGCTACATAAGTCTACTTTACTTTTTGAGAGCTATATGTATGTTGTCATCAACTACCAAAAATGGGGAGATTGAAAGTGCAATCATGCCCTTAATCATATTTTGATGTTGTTGACAACATACATATAGGAAACTAATCAGCTTAATCGAGTGTATCTCAGGTTTTGTTCCCATGTGAGCTTTTGTATGGATCGTGACTAATTTGTCCAGGATGCTCCAGAATGAAGAAACAAGACGAAGTGGTCTATCATTCTATTTGTCTTTCTTGAGTATAGGGATCCCGCACTATTAAGAGGTGATCACTGGGTCTCACGAGAAACTTGCTCAAAACTTTAGGCAATTCCTCTCTCTTTACCTTCCTATTGTTGGTATGCTCTTGTTCGGTCGTCCGGTGGTTCACGGACGTCCGGACGCCGGATGGCTGACGTCCTTCGTAAATCCGGAGCCAGCCAACAGATTCAAACCCTTGGACTTCCGGCTCCTCCGGTCGTCCGAGGACCGAACGCCCGGGTACGTTAGGAATTCTATTGCCACTCAACAGATTCAAAATGTTGGACTTCTCACCATTTCCGGGCGACTGTGCCCCGGACGGCCGATGCCTTTCGGACGTCCGTATGTTTTTCACCTTTTCACCAGATGATGTGCTAACCTAATACCTTCTGTATCTTCGGACGGCCGACGTCTTCCGGACGTCCGTATGCTGATCAGCTCTCCACCAAACAACAGGATACTTTCTACATCTTTGGACGACCGGCCACTATCGGACGTCTGACCCCTCGTGGTTGTCCGCACGACCGTGAACTGCCGGACGTCCAGCAACTGCACAACATAAGTGGCTCCAACGGCCACTTTTCTACCACCACTATATATAGTATTCTCCCACCTCGACCGGGAGTTGTCCAACACAGTGAAAAGATTCCAAGAACACTTTTCTCTCTCACTCCCATTTTCCTACACCAAAATCCTAGATCCCAAGAGCATCTGTGAGTTCCCTTGAGTGTTTTTCGAATCAAAATATAGATCGCCTTCCTCTCCTCCTCTCAACCCAAGTTATTTGTGATTTGAGCAAGTTTTGAGTAGTCCCCCTGATCTTGTTACTCTTGGAGGTTGGAGTCTCCTAGGCGGTAGGATTTTTTCGGAGAGGAATCAAACCATCGTGATTTTCCCCTGAAAGTTTGTGAGGGTTTGGATGCCACCTCAAAGGCTTACCACCAGTTGTTGAGAAACGCCTTCGTGGTGTTGTCTCAAGGAGAGAATAGGGTGAGCCTTCGTGGCGTGGGTGTGCCTTCATGGTAACACCCACCTCTCTAACGGTGACGTAGCTTCCCTCCAAGGAAGTGAACATCGTCATACATCCTTGTCTCTCAGAGTTGCGGTTATCCCTAACCCTAACTTCCTACTTGTTACTAGTCTTTGATTACTTAATTGTGCTTTATCATACCCTACTTGTTGTTGTGTCTGGTACACAAAGACTAACCTTCACCCTTGCAATTGTTAGGCTCACTTTCATATTCTGCATTATTGCCTAAAATTGCTAAGTAACCATTAAAATTTGTAATTTTACCTATTCACCCCCCCTCTAGGTCCATCTCGATCCCTTTTAGCACCACCAACCGTCTAGGGCGCCAAAGCACCCAAGAGGCACAAGCTCTAGGATGCCCAAACACCCAACAGTAATAAGCTTCTCAAGCTTCACTTCCACATATCACCATGGAGAACTCAAACCTATGGACCAAATGCAATGGCAAGGGCACATGGAGTGTCCAAGTTCTTCTCTCCCAAGTCCCACCACAACAAGTAATGATATGGAACAAAATGAGAGGAAGAACAAAGAAGAACACGAAGAACTCCAAGATCTCGATCCAAGTGTTTCCCCTCACAAAGAGGAGAAAGTGATTGGCGGAAATGTCAATCTAGATCTCCTCTCTCTTTTCCCTCAAGAACTAGCAAGAATCATTGGAGGGACTGAGAGTTAGAAAGATTGAAGAAGGTCAACAATGGGGGAAGAACACGATCTCCATAGATAGGAACCATTGGGAAAGAAGACCCCCTTAAATAGGCCCCTCCAAATCCATCTGTTATGCACTCAGCCCGTGCATAAGCGGTTGTACCGCTCAGCCGAGCAGTACTTCCGCTGGAACGAAAGTTTCATGGAAAAGCATGCAAACGGCAGATATCTCGAGGTGGTATTGCCGCCAGAGCAGTAATACTGGACGACCTAGAGGCACTACTGCTAGGGCTGCAAAACCAATACTAGAGCGCTCAAATAAGCGGAAGTGGGGCCAGAAGTTGAGGGCGGCAGTACCACCCAAACGGTACTACAGCTCCGCTCCTAGCGGTACTTCCGTTGAAAATGGGTAAGGGCACCCGAGGACACTAGAGATCACAAAGAAGTGACAGTGGGGCCGGAAGTGGAGGGTGGCACTACCGCCCGAGTGGTACTACCACTCTGCTCCTAGCAGTACTTACGGTAAACACAGACAAACTGCTTTATCACTAAAACTACCATAACTTTCACATATGAGTGGGCGAAAACTCCAACTTGCCAATGATATAGATATGTGAAACTTGTGTGAATGAAGAGCCGGCAAAAACTCCAACAACGAAAACATCATAGAAGATGCATATGCACTCCATTTTTATGAACTCGAGCTTGTCATGAAGATGACCATAAGCTCAAGAACCCACATATACAAAGACCAACCAAGAACCAAGAAAGATGATGATACCAAGAATGCAATGGTTTGAGATCTCAAGGAATGACATGATCAAGCTAGTCACTTGAGATCCCTCTTTGATAGTACAACAATATATCTATAACCCGGTCTCCCAACTAACACACTTAGACCGGTAATATAGAAAACCTATCAAGGACAAAACTTTGCCGTGTGAATAGTCCACTTGAGCTAAATGAGGATGATGGTGTCCTCCTCTAGATGGACCACCTTTCTTGATTGTGTCGGCTCGATGAAGACTAGTAGATTACTCCCCCATACTCCACTATGGGTGAGCCACTCTTCAGCACATCTTCACAAGTCCATTGCCACCATAATGGATGGCAAGATTCAAGCATGATATTTTCGTGATGCACCACTTGAACTTGTTGTTGGGTAACGTAGCATAAATTCAAAAATTTCCTACGCCATATTCAGATCTTCCTATGGAGAGACCAGCAACGAGAGAGGGGTGAGTGCATTTTCATACCTTTGAAGATCGCTAAGCAGAAACATTGCTAGAACGTGGTTGATGGAGTCGTACTCGCGGCGATTCAGATCGCGGTGCGATTCCGATCTAGTGCCAAACCACGGCACCTCCGCGTTCAACACACGTGCAGCTCGGTGACGTCTCCCGCACCTTGATCCAGCAAGGAGGAGTGAGAGGTTGGGGAAGATCTCTAGCAGCACGACAGCGTGGTGTCGATGGAGAGGCGAGGTCCTCCGGCAGGGCTTCGCCAAGCACCGTGGGAGAGGAGGAAGAAAGGGGGCAGGGCTGCACCGAGGGAGATGGAAAACTATGTGTTAAACAACCCCAAAACTGCCACTATATATAGGAGGAGGGGAGGGGGTGCCACCCCTAGGGTTCCCACCCTAGGTGGTGCGGCAGCCCCCCCAGATGGGAGGTGCGGCGGCCAGGGCAGGGGGAGGGGGTGGCGCACCCCTAGGTGGGCCTTAGGCCCACCAGCGCCTACGGTTTCCCCCCTCTCCACCTCCTGCGCCTTGGGCCTCCTTGTGGGAGGCGTACCAGACCACTTTGGGCTGGTTGCCCTCCCTCTTTTGGCCCATGCTACCTCTTGGGGCTGGTGGCCCCTCCCGGTGGACCCCCGGGACCATTTCCGGTGGTCCCGGTACATTACCAGTGACGCCCGAAACATTTCCGGTGTCCAAAACCATCCATCCTATATATCAATCTTTACCTCCGGACCATTCCAGAGCTCCTCGTGACGTCCGGGATCTCATCCGGGACTCCGACCAACTTTTGGTAATCTCGTATAACAATTCCCTATAACCCTAGCGTCATCGAACCTTAAGTGTGTAGACCCTATGGGTTCGGGAGACACGCAGACATGACCGAGACACCTCTCTGGCCAATAACCATCAGCGGGGTCTGGATACCCATGGTGGCTCCCACTTGATCCACGATGATCTCATCGGATGAACCACGATGTCAAGGATTCAATCAATCCCGTATACAATTCCCTTTGTCTGTCGGTATAGAACTTGCCCGAGATTCGATCGTCGGTATACCTATACCTTGTTCAATCTCGTTACCGGTAAGTCTCTTTACTCGTTCCATAGCACGTCATTGTGTGACTAACTCCTTAGTCACATTGAGCTCATGATGATGTTCTACCGAGAGGGCCCAGAGATACCTCTCCGTCACGCGGAGTGACAAATCCCGATCTCGATTTTACCAACCCAACAAACACTTCCAGAGGTACCCGTAGTGTACATTTATAGTCACCGAGTTACGTTGTGACATTTGATACACCCAAAGCACTCCTATGGTATCCGGGAGTTGCACAATCTCACGGTCGAAGGAAAAGACACTTGACATTAGAAAAGCTTTAGCATACGAACAATACGATCTAGTACTATACTTAGGATTGGGTCTTGTCCATCACATCATTCTCCCAATGATGTGTTCCCGTTATCAATGACATCTAATGCCCATGATCAGGAAAGCCTGATCATCTATTGATCAACGAGCTAGCCAACTAGAGACTTGCTAGGGACACATTGTGATCTATTTATTCACACATGTATTACTGTTTCCTGTTAATACAATTATAGCATGAACAATAGACGATTAACATGAACAAGGAAATATGATAATAACCATTTTATTATTGCCTCTAGGGCATATTTCCAACACTTGCACACCACAATCTTCCATGGGTTGAATGAGATTTCCTCTTGACGCAAGCCAACTCCTTGAAACCAACATATGGACTTCAAGAAATGCCTGATACGTCTCAAAAGTATCTATAATTTTTGATGGTTTCATGCTATTATCTTGTCATCTTTGGATGTTTTATGTACCTTCTATATCTTTTTTGGGACTACCTTATTAATTCTGTGCCAAGTGCCACTTCCTTTTTTTTCTATGTTTTTGGCTCTTTTCAGATCTGATTTTGGAACAGAATCCAAACGGAATAAAATCCCCAAAATGATTTTTTCCCAATCGGAAGAAGATCAGGGTGCATGTGGGCCAAGCCAAGTGGGCTCCAGGGAGCCCACAAGCTCCCACTCCGCCACCAGGTGGAGGCGGCGGTGTCAGGGCTTGTAGCCTCCCTGGCCGCCCCCTGACCTAGATTCTTGGCCTATATATTCCCAAAAATTCAGCAAAAATTTAGGGGAGCCTCGAAAATACTTTTCCGCCGCCGCAAGCTTACGTTTGCGCGACATATCATCTGGAGACCCGTCCCGGCGCCCTGCCGGAGGGGACTTTGGAGTTGGAGGGCTTCTTCATCATCATCATCGCCCCTCCAATGACTCGTGAGTAGTTCACTTCAGACCTACGGGTCCGTAGTTAGTAGCTAGATGGCTTCTTCTCTCTCTTGGATCTTCAATACAAAGTTCTCCATGATCTTCATGGAGATCTATCCAATGTAATCTTCTTTGGTAGTGTGTTTGTCGAGATCCGATGAATTATGGATTTGTGATGAGATTATCTATGATATATATTTGAGTCTTTGCTGATTTCTTATATGCATGATTTGATATCCTTGTAAGTCTCTCCGAGTCTTGGGTTTTGTTTGGCCAACTAGATCTATGATTCTTGCAATGGGAGAAGTGCTTGGTTTTGGGTTCTAACATGTGGTGATCTTTCCCAGTGACAGTAGGGGCAGCAAGCCACACATTAAGTAGTTGCCATCAAGGGTAAAAAATGGGGTTTTCATCATTGGTTTGAGATTATCCCTCTACATCATGTCATCTTGCTTAAGGCGTTACTTTGTTCTTTTGGACTTAATACACTAGATGCATGCTGGATAGCGGTCGACGTGTGGAGTAATAGTAGTAGATGCAGAAAGTATCGGTCTACTTGTTTTGGACATGATGCCTATAGATATAATCATTGCCTTAGATATCGTCACGACTTTGCGCGGTTCTATCAATTGCTCGACAGTAATTTGTTCACCCACCGTCTACTTGCTTTTATGAGAGAAGCCACTAGTAAACACTACGGCCCCGGGGTCTATTCACATCCATCGTTTACACCTCCGCTTTTACTTTGCTTGTTACTTTGTTTCTTTCAGTTCTCACTTGGCGAACAATCTATAAGGGATTGACAACCCCTTCATAGCATTGGGAGCAAGCTTTTGTGTTTGTGCAGGATCTTGAGATACTCCTCCACTGGATTGATACCTTGGTTCTCAAACTGAGGGAAATACTTACCACCGCTATGCTACATCACCCTTTCCGCTTTGAGGGAACACCAACGCAAGGCTCCAAGGCCATGGGGGAAATCCTTTGCATACTTGCGTAGGAAGTCCCTTAAGGCGTAGCCGGAGCTGAAGGATTCCTGGTGCCGTTGCTGAGGAGTATCAAGTAACACTCCTATTTCTGGCACCGTTGGAAGGTCTTTTGTTGCACTAGCAGAAATATTTCTGGCGCCGTTGCCGGGGAAGCACAGCTGACATCAGAAGTATTTCTAGCGCCGTTGTCGGGGAGGAGAACTCAAGATCTATCCAAGTAGGTCTCACAAATTCTTCTCTTGCATTTACTTTTGTTGCTAGTTGCCTCTCGTTTTCCTCTCCCCCACTTCACATTTGTCGTTTCCATTTGCCTTTCTCCTTTGCCTTTTTTTCATTTGCCTTTTTCGTTCGCCCTTTTCTCTCGTTTGCCTTTCTGTTGCTTGTGTGCTATGTGCCTTCAATATGGTTGCATCTTCGCTTGTTGAAAATCTAGTGATATGGATCCTCATCCACTTTCTAATCTCTTTAAGAGACCCACTTATGTGGAACGAATTGCTAGTGAGTTGAGGTCACTTGACTATCTTTATGGAGTTTTGCTTGAGATGCGTGAATCTGAAAATTGTGAGGAAGAAATTTATGAAGTGATTCACAAGGTCTCCTTGGATGAAAAGCATGATTGCAATGGTTTCACTATAAATTCTATTAGTGATAATCATGCTAAAATTATGCAAAACCCTAAGCTTGGGGATGCTAGTTTTGCTATGTCCACTACTTGTGGCAATAATCATGATTTGGGTGATGATCTTTCTTATGATCTTGAAAATTTGTTCAAACCTCATGATGAATATGATATTTGCAATAATACTGAAAGTGGGTTTGGAGAAGTCATGACTTTAGTTGATGATAATCCCACTATTTTTGAAGAGCGTCAACTTTGCATGCATGTGGATCACGAAAAGAATATCCTATGGGATAGCTATATTGTTGAATTTGAATATGATCCCACATGTAATTGCTTTGAGAGAGGAAAATATTGTGGTAGAAACTTTCATCTTACCAATTTACCTCTCGTCTTCTTGAGATTGCTATTATCTCTTTCTTCTTCCTTGCATATGGCAACTATTGGTTGTCTTGACAATATGTTTTCCTATAAAATTCCTATGCATAGGAATTATGTTAGACTTAGATGTGATTTTCATATGCTTTATGATGCTCTCGTTGTGCTTCAATTCTTGTCCTTTGTGTGAGCATCATTGATTTATCAATGCCTAACTAAGGGCGTTAAACGAAAGCGCTTGTTGGGAGGCAACCCAACGAATCTATCATTTTTCTTTCTGTTTTGTGTTTTCCACACTTTCATAATTCTTTTATGATTGTGTTTTTTGTGTTTCTTTTTGTTTTTGTGCCAAGCAAAACCGTTATGATTAGTCTTGGGGATGATCGTTTGGTCATGCTGAAAAAGACAGAAACTTTCTGCTCACTAAATGAATTTTCATTTTATTTTTCTATAAGAGCTTTTGAGTTGATTCTTTTTGCTGCTGATTTCTACGCAAATTCTTCAGACTTCGTAATTTTTCAGAATTTTTGAAGTACCAGAGGTATACGAAATATAGAGATTGCTACAGACTGGTCTGCTATTAACAGATTCTGTTTTTGTTGTGTTGGTTGCTTATTTTGATGAAACTATGGATAGTATCAGGGGGTATTAGCCATGGAAGATTGAAAATAAAGTAACCCAACATCAGCACAAGTAGAATTTAAGTTTGCTACAGTACCTAAGGAAGTGGTGGTTGGCTTTCTCATACTAATGTTATCACGAGTTTCTGTTTAAGTTTCCTGTTGTGAAGTTTTCAAGTTTTGGGTGAAGTTCTTATGGACAAAAGGATAAAGGGTGGCAAGAGCTCAAGCTTGGGGATGCCCAAGGCACCCCAAGAGATTCAAGGATGTCGTAAAAGCCTAAGCTTGGGGATGCCCCGGGAAGGCATCCCCTCTTTCGTCTTCAATCCATCGGAAACATTACTTGGGGCTATATTTTATTCACCACATGTTATGTGTTTTTGCTTGGAGCGTCTTCTATCGTAGGAGTCTTTTATTTTTGTTGTGTCACAATCATCCTTGCTGCACACCTAGAGAGAGAGACATGCACTCACCGTGATTTTGTCGAGCTTCACTTATATCTTTTGGTAGACAATTCATCTCACATGTGCTTCACTTATATCTTTTGAGCTAGACACTTTTGCTCTATGTGCTTCACTTATATCTTTTAGAGCACAATGGTGCGTGGCTTGGTAGTTGATCTATTCTTTGAAAGTAGTCTCAAAAGGGGTAGTTATCCAAAGGGATACGAAAACTTCCACCTTCATGTGCATTGAATAGTTAAAGAAGTTTGATTCATCTCAATTAGTTTTGAGTTGTGGTTATGGTAATATTGAAGTCATGCTAGTAAGGTGTTGTGGATCTAGAAATACTTGTGTTGAAGTTAGTGATTCCCGTAGCATGCACGTATGGTGAACCGCTATGTGATGAAATCTGAGCATGATTAGTATATTGATTGTCATCCTTTGTGTGGCGGTCGGGATCGCGCGATTGTATATACCTACCAACCCTTCCCCTAGGAGTATGCGTTGAATGCTTTGTTTCGATTACTAATAAAACTTTTGCAACAAGTATATGAGTTCTTCATGACTAATGTTGAGTCCATGGTTTAGATGCACTTTCACCTTCCACCATCACTATCTTCTTAGTGCCGTGCAACTTTCGCCGGTGCACAAAACCCACCATCAGCCTCCCTCAAAACAGCCACCATACCTACCAACTATGGCTTTTTCGAAGTCATTCCGAGATATATTTACATGCAACTACCACCATGACATGTGCCACCACATCTACATTGCCATTACATGATCGTAAGACAGCTAGCATGATGTTTCCATTAATGTCTATGCCATGCTAGATCATTGCCACGGTACACTACCGAAGGCATTGCATATAGAGTCATCGTTGCTCTAAGTTTTGAGTTGAAAGTGTGATGATCATCATTAATGGAGCATTGTCCCATGTGAGTAAATAAAAGAGGCCAAAGAAGCCCACCAAAAAAAAGAGGCCAAAGAGCCCACCAAAAAAATGAGAGAAAAAGAGAGAAGGGACAATGCTATCACTTTTTCCACACTTGTGCATATTAAGCACCATGAGCTTCATGATTGAGAGTCTCCCGTTTTGTCACCACCATATAGCTAGTGGGAAATTTTCATTATATAACTTGTCTTGTATATTCCAATGATAGGCTTCCTCAAAATTGCCTTAGGTCTTCGTGAGCAAGCAAGTTGGATGCACACCCACGAGGTTTCTTTAAGAGCTTTCATTTACTCGTAGCTCTAGTGCATCATTTGTATGGCAATCCCTACTCATTCACATTGATATCTATTGATGAGCATCTCCACAACACATTGATATGCCTAGTCAATGTGACTATCTTCTCCTTTTTTTGTCTTGCAACCTCCACCATGCTCCACACCATCTATAGTGCTATAACCATGGCTCACGCTCATGTATTGCGTGAGAGTTGAAAAGTTTTGAGAAAGTAAAGGTGTGAAACAATTACTTGGCCAATACCGGGGTTGTGCATGATTTAAATTCGTTGTGCAATGATGATAGAGCATAGCCAGACTATATGCTTTTGTAGGGATAACTTTCTTTTGGCCTTGTTATTTTGAAAGTTCATGATTACCTTGCTAGTTTGCTTGAATGATTATTGTTTCCACATCAATAGCAAACTATTGTTTTGAATCTAATGGATCTGAACATTCACGTCACATAAGTGGAATTACAAAGGACACCTATTCTAGGTAGCATGAAAGCATCAAAAAATCATTCTTTATCACTTCCCTACTCGAGGACGAGCAGGAGTTAAGCTTGGGATGCTTGATACGTCTCAAACGTATCTATAATTTTTGATGGTTTCATGCTGTTATCTTGTCATCTTTGGATGTTTTATGTACCTTTCATATCTTTTTTGGGACTAACTTATTAATTCAGTGCCAAGTGCCAGTTCCTGTTTTTTCTGTGTTTTTGGCCCTTTTCAGATCTGATTTTGGAACGGAGTCCAATCGGAATAAAATCCCCGAAATGATTTTTTCCCAAACGGAAGAAGATCAAGGGGCCTGTGGGCCAAGCCAGGTGGGCTCCGGGGAGCCCACAAGCTCCCACTCCACCACCAGGGGGGAGGCGGCGGTGTCAGGGCTTCTGGCCTCCCTGGACGCCCCCTGACCTAGATCCTTGGCCTATATATTCCCAAAAATTCAGAAAAAAATTAGGGGAGCCTCGAAAATACTTTTCCGCCGCCGCAAGCTTCCGTTTCCTCGACATCTCATTTGGAGACCCTTCCCGGCGTCGTGCCGGAGGGGACTTTGGAGTTGGAGGGCTTCTTCATCATCATCATCATCGCCCCTCCAATGATTCGTGAGTAGTTCACTTCAGACCTACGGGTCCCTAGTTAGTAGCTAGATGGCTTCTTCTCTCTCTTGGATCTTCAATACAAAGTTCTCCATGATCTTCATGGAGATCTATCCGATGTAATCTTCTTTGGCGGTGTGTTTGTCGAGATTCGATGAATTGTGGATTTGTGATCAGATTATCTATGATATATATTTGAGTCTTTGCTGATTTCTTATATGCATGATTTGATATCCTTGTATGTCTCTCTGAGTCTTGGGTTTTGTTTGGCCAACTAGATCTATGATTCTTGCAATGGGAGAAGTGCTTGGTTTTGGGTTCTAACATGTGGTGATCATTCCTAGTGACAGTAGGGGCAGCAAGGCACACATTAAGTAGTTGCCATCAAGGGTAAAAAGATGGGGTTTTCATCATTGGTTTGAGATTATCTCTCTACATCATGTCATCTTGCTTAAGGCGTTACTCTGTTCTTTTGGACTTAATACACTAGATGCATGCTGGATAGCGGTCGACGTGTGGAGTAATAGTAGTAGATGCAGAAAGTATCGGTCTACTAGTTTTGGACATGATGCCTATAGATATAATCATTGCCTTATATATCGTCACGACTTTGCACGGTTCTATCAATTGCTCGACAGTAATTTGTTCACCCACCGTCTACTTGCTTTTATGAGAGAAGCCACTAGTAAACACTACGGCCCCCGGGTCTATCACATCCATTGTTTACACCTCCACTTTTACTTTGCTTGTTACTTTGTTGCTTTCAGTTCTCACTTGGTGAACAATATATAAGGTATTAACAACCCCTTCATAGCGTCGGGAGCAAGCTTTTGTGTTTGTGCAGGATCTTGAGATACTCCTCCACTGGATTGATACCTTGGTTTGCAAACTGAGGGAAATACTTACCACCGTTGTGCTACATCACCCTTTCTGCTTCGAGGGAACACCAACGCAAGGCTCCAAGGCCACGGGGGAAATCCTTTGCATACTTGCCTAGGAAGTTCCTTAAGGCGTAGCCGCAGCTGAAGGATTCCTGGTGCCGTTGCTAAGGAGTATCAAGTAACACTCCTATTTCTGGCGCCACTGGAAGGTCTTTTGTTGCAGTAGCAATGCCTATGGACAAATTCTGTGAATATAACTCAAGGCAAGCATTACTCCATAGGGATTGTCATCAATTACGAATACCACTCATGGAGAAATATGCTCTAACAAATAGTTTGTGCTCTAGAAGTGATGTTTGCAAGCAGTTCATGTTGCATAGGGTATTCCATTATATTTGTAGAAGCAACAATGTGTTGCTCCGAAATAACTTCACTGTCGAGATCAATGATGGGCCGCCTATTGTCAATAGGTCCCATGTCCATAGGAGCTAACGTGGGGGGTTATCGGGCCAAGTCTTCCAAGGCATCTCCAATATTCAAATCTGGCAGCATTGGCACAAAAGGCCCATTAGCGCATGCTGCAGAGTTCCCACTGTGATCAGATAGGCCCATGGAAAGTGTAATACCGTTGTTTTCCATATAAAATTGTGGGTTCTGTAAATTTTCCTGCTTATGTGCCATCAAGTCAGTTAATTCCATGAATACTCCTGGGTGAAGCTCAATATCAATACTGGGGTTTGCCTCTGTCATAGCCCAGTGTCCCCATCCTGGCAGCTATGGGTCCTCTTCATCATCCATATCATCTCCCTCTGCTGCCTCAGCGATATTAGGATTGTGCAGTGCTAACTGAAGATTCGGTTGAGGTCCAAGAAAATGATTGTGTTGATTAGGAGGATAGTTTATGATGTTGTACAGGTCCAAGAAAATGATTGTGTTGGTTAGGATGATAGCTTACTTGCAATGGAACATGATGTGGATTGCCAAATAGATGGATTGGGTCCTCATCATGTAGCTCCATACCTAAGATCTAATGACAAAGAATGACCACACGTACACTTAGTGAGTCCAAATTTTCTCCATCCCCAAATAGAATGTTGTTTGGAATAACCCTCAACTCCTGAACTTTTACTTTAATCATCCGATTTGCTCGGGTGCTCCTCACTCTATTCACCAACCCAAATTTTCCAAACTTACTAACTGCATCATCGATTTCTTGAATATTTTTGCGATCAAAGAGGAAACCACATAACAGATGCCAAGCTTCTCTGGTCAGATCTAGTTTCCTCTGGTTCATTCCCCTCTTATGCTTCTCAAATGTAATGTGCACATCAGTCAATAGATGAGGACTATTTGTGACCAGATTATCTCGATCAAACACAATGTTCAACTTAATATAGGCATGTACGAAAGGGCAAGGAAAAATCTCAAAAAAAACCGAGTCTTCTATCAGCAAGAAAATCGGATAGTACCTCTCTCACTGTGCTGAACACCACATGCAGGCTGGGCATTGGAAGAATCATGGAAATCGTCGACTCTTCGTGCATTGCAGCGCCGCACTAGTAAGAACATGAACCTTAGCAGGTCTTCCTTCCACTTCCACGCTATGGTGATTTGGTGGCAGGAAAGGTGTGGGATCAAAAGGGAAGGAGGCCATGGCGAACGTGGGGGTGAGCTGGGACACAATAGAGATCGATGGGCAGATGGCGGTAGCGAGGAAGTGATCAGTGATGGAATGCGAGGAGGCAGAGTAATGGAGTCCACCTACTTGGGAAGGCCCTAGAAGGGAAAACCCACAATTACCTCAATTGACGTGTGGATTGACACCACTTGTAATCTCACTCGTGGGAATAGTGGCGTTCTCCCTTGGAATACCGGATGTTCGGCTGGGTTGTGGCTGGTTCGTGGGTTGGGCTTGATAAAAGCAATCTCTTGCAATGTGTCCCCAGCCTTTGCAGGCTCAATAATTGATCATATTTGTGCAAATGAGCCTAGAGTCACTAGTAAAAATAGGCCCATTTGTCCCGGTTCCAGAGGCCCATTAGCCCTGGTTCTTGAACCGGGACTAAAGGCCGAAACATTTAGTCCTGATTGTCTTATGAACCGGGCCCAAAGGAGCCCAGACAGGAGGAACGTTAGTCCCGGTTGGTCACACCAACCGGGACCAAATGGCATCCACGCGTCAGCATCTGGCCGGAGCTGGGGTTTTTTTTGAATGGCGGTGGGGGGTTTTGGAGGGTTAATTTAGTGGTTTCATATTGTGTTAGCTAGCTAGTAGAGAGAAGTGGCCTCTCTTTCTCCGTGGTTGGTCGACGCTAGCTACTATACATATAGAAAGAACTTGATGCTAGCTAATAAGAAAATGAAGGTAACCATTTACAATCCCCATATATATACAATATAACATATTCTACAATCCCTAACATCATCTAATTAAGATTCAATCACAAATCCACATGGTATTCTCCGTCTTTAGGTATGACGTGGTCAAGAAATAATCCTGCCAATTCCTCTTGAATTGATCGTGTGCGATCATATGGTAGGAGTTCATCCCGCATCTCCCAGATTTAATTTAAAGAAGGGGGTCACTACATGCATATATATGAATAAAACTCAACAAAATTGATGGTAATATAAAAAATAAAATTGTGACTATTATTTACGTACTTCAAATAGTTCCTTAGAGAAGCCCCGCTCACAGGTCGAGTGGCGAATGAACTCGCATATGTAGTATCCACATAAAACAATCCCTTCTTTGTGGTACATATATTTTACGAGAATAGAGTTCAATCAAACTCATAAGCAAGCATGGTAATGATATATTTGAATCAAATAGAGATGCGCGGAACTAGCTAGTACTACTTACGTTGGGGTGCGTAAATCGCTATTCTTTGTTTAGACCGGGAACCTTATTGTCAAACTTCTTCCAAACCCTGCCAGGCAAAGAAAATGATTACTTGATATCAGCCCATGAACGAAAGTTTCATGCCGATATGGTCCCGGTATTGACTGGACTTACTTCTTGAGCATTGTAGTCATGTCCGCATAATCCTCTTCGGCTTTACTTCTCGAGTCTAAGGCAGTTACTAATGCCCTGCCAACGTCAATGGATAGCAGAATAAAGTGGTAACTGCGCACGCATATATAACTCATCAATTACATTACTTAACCTCGAGTAAGGGAAACCGAGTATACAGAGAAGACAACAACACTCACTTGAAGTTGTAAGGAAGGATTATTTCCCTTTTGTTTTGATGTATAAGGAACGAGTTTAGCAAGTTCTCCTCGGTCACTTTGATTGAGTTTCGTACCATCAATTCATTTACGACATCTGGGCTAATGAACCCAACATCGACGATTCCTGCTTTTTTTAATTCGACGATCTTCAATCTGCATAATATATGTAGTGAGGATAATTATATATACATGCATTGAACGAACTGAGCTAGAGACTTACAGACAGTAGGAAGTCATGAGTTGTTTGTCGAGGTCGAGTTGATTGTATAACTGAAATAACTCCTCAAATTGAATAGGAATCACGGGAAGTCCGATGAATTCGTGCTCTCGTTTCACTGCCACATACATAGCATTTTTCTCAGACTCCCTACAGGTTTTCATGTACCACTCATGCAATTTGTGCATCATCATTGTTAGATGAGGATGACCAAGTTTGACGAGAGGCTTACCGTGCACGTATTTATATTGTTCTTTTGTTACCTCATCCCCCAAGTAATCATCAGGATCGGTACCGGCCACCATCCCCGGATGATTAGCAACGACGATATTGCTAGACACCTTGAGCGGGGGGCACGATTGCTTCTCCTGTTGGCCGAGCTGGGGAATTGTTTTCCCTCTTCGCCTTGCATCACCGGAAGTAGTTCTCGGCCGCCACACTTGTGCGTATGTATTTTTTAAGAATGAGGTCATAGTTGGAATCCAGCGGAGGCGGTGATGGTCGCTTCAGTTGATTGATAGTGCGTTCCACTTTCACCGGATCTAGCTTCTCCTTCTCAGGTGGCGTTTTGTTTGCAAAATGGGCCCTCAATTCGGCACGACATATTGCTACTTCTTGAGCTTGCGTTGGTTTTTCCCTTGAAGAGGAAAGGGTGATGCAGCAAAGTAGAGATAAGTATTTCCCTCAGTTTGAGAACCAAGGTATCAATCTAGTAGGAGTAACAAGATGAGGCACCAATGAACCTGCGCAAAAACAAACAAACTTGCACCCAACGTGATAAAGGGGTTGTCAATCCCTTCACGATTACTTGCAGGGTGAGATCTGATAGTGATGAAAGGTAAAAAGATAAAAGTGCAGCAAGGTATTTTTGGTATTTTTGTATGTAGATCTGAATATATGATGTGTAAAATAGACCCGAGGGCCATAGTGTTCACTAGAGGCTTCTCTCATGATAGCAAGTATTACGGTGGGTGAACAAATTACTGTCAAGCAATTGATAGAATCACGAAAGTCATGACGATATTTAAGGCAATGATCATACATATAGGCATCACGTCCGAGACAAGTAGACCGATACTTTCTGCATCTACTACTATTACTCCACACATCGACCGCTATCCAACATGCATCTAGTGTATTCAGTTCATAACAAATAGAGTAACTCCTTAAGCAAGATGACATGATGTAGAGGGATAAATTCATGCAATATGTTATAAACCCCATCTTTTTACCGTTGATGGCAACAACACGATGCGTGCCTTGCTACCTCTTCTGTCACTAGGTGAGGACACCGCACGGTATGAACCCCAAACCAAGCACTTCTCCCATTGCAAGAATTATAGATCAAGTTGGCCAAACGAAACCCTAACTCAAAGAGAATTACAAGGATACGAAATCATGCATATAAGAAATCATAGGAGGCTCAAATAATATTCATAGATAATCTGATCATAAATCCACAATTCATCGGATCTCGACAAACACATCGCAAAAGAAAGTTACATTGGATAGATCTCCATGAAGATCATGGAGAACTTTGTATTGAAGATCCAAGAGAGAGAAGAAGCCATCTAGCTACTAGCTATGGACCCGAAGGTCTGTGGTGAACTCCTCACACATCATCGGAGAGGCAATGGTGTTGATGAAGAAGCCCTCCGTCTTTGAATCCCCCTCTGTCAGGGCACCAGAACGGTCCCCAGATGGGATCTCGCGGAGACAGAAGCTTCTGGCGGCGGAAAAGTATTTCCGTGGCTCTCCATGATGTTTTCGGGATTTTTGGGGATTTATAGGCGAAAGAGGTAGGGCACAGGAGGCAAGGGGGGCCCACGAGCCTGCTAGGCGCTCCGCTAGGGCGCGCCTAGGGGGGCTCATGACCTCCCACGAGACCTCCTGCCTTGGTTCTCCAGTCTTGTGGGTATCTTTTGTACGGAAAAAATCATCCCGCGGGTTTTATTCCGTTTGGACTCTGTTTAATATTCTTTCCTGAAAAAGGTCAAAAACACGAAGAAAAGAGAAACTGGCACTAGGCACTGAGTTAATAGGTTAGTCCCAAAAATGATATAAAATGGCATATAAATGCTTATAAGACATACCAAGTTGAGAATATAATAGCATGGAACAATCAAAAATTATAGATACGTTGGAGACGTATCAAGCATCCCCAAGCTTAACTCCTGCTCGTCCTCGAGTAGGGAAGTGATAAAGACCGAATTTTTGATGTGGAATGCTACCTAACATATTTGTTCTTTGTAACTTCTTTATTGTGGCATGAATGTTGATATCCGTAAGATTCAAAACAATAGTTTAATGTTGACATGAAAACAATAATACTTCAAGCATACTAGCAAAGTAATCATGAACTTTTGAAATAACAAGGCCAAAGAAAGTTATCCCTACAAAATCATATAGTCTGGCTATGCTCCATCATCCCCACACAACGAATTTAAATCATGCAAAACCCCGGTATTGGACAAGTAATTGTTTTCGCACTCTTACTTTCTCAAACCTTTTCAACTCTCACGCAATACATGAGCGTGAGCCATGGATATAGCTCTATAGGTGGAATAGAGTGTGGTGGAGGTTGTGAGGCAAAAAGGAGGAGATGGTCACATAGACTCGGCCTATCAATGGGCTATGGAGATGCCCATCAATAGATATCAATGTGAATGAGTAGGGATTGCCATGCAACGGATGCACTAGAGCTATAAGTGTATGGAAGCTCAGAAAGAAAACTAGTGGGTGTGCACCAAACTTACTTGCTCACGAAGACCTAGGGCAATTTTAAGGAAGCCCATCATTGGTATATACAAGCTAAGTTATATAATGAAAATTCCCACTAGTATATGAAAGTGACAAAACAAGAGACTCTCTATCATGAAGAACATGGTGCTATTTTGAAGCACAAGTGTGGAAAAAGATAGTAGCATTGTCCCTTCTCTCTTTTTCTCTCATCATTTTTTTGTTTGGGCTCTTTGGCCTCTTTTTATTATTATTATTATTTTTTGGTGGGCATCTTTGGCCTTTTTTTTATTTCTTCACCTAGGACAATGCTCTAATAATGATGATCATCACACTTTTATTTACTTACAACTCAATACTTAGAACAATAATGACTCTATATGAAATGCCTCCAGCAGTGTACTGGGATGTGCAACGATCTAGCTTAGCGTATGATATTCAAACATCTCGCTAGCTATCTTAAGATCATGCAATGTCAATATGAAAGTGATGGCACATGTCATGAGACGGAACGGTGGAAGTTGCATGGCAATATATCTCGGAATGGCTATGAAAATGCCATAATAGGTAGGTATGGTGGCTGTTTTGAGGAAGGTATGTGGTAGGTTTGTGCACCGTCGAAAGTTGCACGACACTATAGAGGCTAGCAATGGTGGAAGGTGAGAGTGCATATATACCTTGGACTCACATTAGTCATGAAGAACTCATATACTTATTGCGAAAGTTTTATTAGTAATCGAAACAAAGTGCTAAACGCATACTCCTAGGGGAAGGGTTGGTAGGTGTTAACCATCGCGTGATCCCGACTGCCGCACAAAGGATGACAATCAATAAATCAATTATGCTCTGACTTCCTAACATAGCGGTTCACCATACGTGCATGCTACGGTAATCACTAACCTCAACACAAGTATTTCTAGATTCACAACAGCCTACTAACATGACTCTAATATTACCATATCCATATCTCAAAACTAATTGTGAGGAACCAAACTTCTCTTACTACTCAATGCACTTGAATATGAAAGTTTTTATTATATCCTCTTTGGATGCCTATCATATTTAGGACTAATTTCATAACACACGCCATTTACCAAGTTACTTAGAGAGAGCACTCTCAAAATGATATAAGCGAAAATCGAGCGTTTTTATTTCTACAAAATATGACACCACTGTGCTCTAAAAAGATTTAAGTGAAGCACTAGAGAAAAATTATCTACCTCAGAAGATATAAGTGAAGCTCATGGGGGCTAAATTATCTAGCTCAAAAGATATAAGTGAAGCTCATGGGAGCAATATTGCCTAGCTCAAAAGATATAAGTGAAGCTCATTGAGTAGTCTAACAAATTCACGATGAGTGCATGTCCCTCTCAAAAAGGTGTGCAGCAAGGATGATTGTGATAAAACAAAACGAAAAGACTCCTATAATACACGACGCTCCAAGCAAAACACATATCATGTGGTAAATAAAAATATAGCTCCAAGTAACGTTACTGATGGATTGAAGACGAAAGAGGGGATGCCTTCCCGGGGCATCCTCAAGCTTAGGCTTTTTGGTGTCCTTGAATTTGGCTTGGGATGACTTGGGCATACCCAATCTTAGGCTCTTTCCACTCTTTATTCCATTGTCCATAAGAACATCACCCAAAACTTGAAAACTTCACTACACAAAACTTAAACAGAAACTCGTGATATCATTAGCATAAGAAAACAAACCACCAACTCTTTAGGTACTGTAGTAAACTTAATTTCCATTTAGATTGATGTTATATTACTGTATTCTCACTTTTCCATGCCTCGTACCCCCAGATACTAACCATAGTTTCATCAAAATAAGTAATCAACACAAGAAAAATAGAATCTGTCAAAAACAGAACAGTCTGTGGCAATCTATATATTTCGTATACCTCCGCTATCCGAACAATTCTGAAAAATTATGAAAATTAGGGAAATTTGCATATCAATCAGCAACAAAAATAATCAACTTAAAATATCTTTCTGTATAGGAACTAAAAATAATTTTGTGAGCACAAAGTTTCTGTCTTTTTCAGCATGATTAAACAACTATCAGCAAAACTAATCATAAAGGTTCTACTTGGCACAAACACTAAGTTAAACATAAAAAACACAATCATAACAGAACCATGATGGTGTGGACTCAACAAAACAGAAAGTGAAAAGAAAAGATAAATTGATTCATTGGGTTGCCTCCCAACAAGCGCTATCGTTTAACGCCCTTAGCTAGGCATAAGGCAATAGAATGAAGTATCGTCATCCTTAGTGGTCAAACCATAAGTAGCTCTCATAATGGATTCATAAGTCAATCTTATTTTGTTTCTAGGAAAGTGTTCCATGCCCTTCTTTAATGGAAATTGAAATTTAATATTCCCTTCCTTCGTATCAATAACAGCAACAATAGTCATAAGGAAAGGTCTTCCAAGAATAATGGGACATGTCGGATTGCAATCAATATCAAGCACAATGAAATATGTGGGCACATAGTTCCTATTTGCAATAATAAGAACATCATTGATCCTTCCCATAGGTTTCTTAATAGTAGAATTCGTAAGATGCAAATTAAGAGAGCACTCATCAATCTCATTGAAACCTAGAACATCACAAAAAGATTTTGGAATTGTGGAAACACTAGGACCCAAATCACACAAAGCATGGCATTCATAATTTTTAATCTTGATTTGTATAGTAGGTTCCCACTCATCATGAAGTTTTCTAGGAATAGATATTCCCAACTTAAGTTTCTCTTCAAGAGACTTCATCATAGCATCAACGATATGATTGGTAAAAGCCTTATTTTGGCTATAAGCATGTGGAGAGTTTAGCATGGATTGCATCAAGGAAATACATTCAATCAAAGAGCAACTATCATAATTAAATTCCTTGAAATCCAAAGTAGTAATTTCATCACTATTCAAAGTTTTGATATCCTCTACTCCACTTTCAGTACCAAGATAAATATACTCCGAATCATTGGGGCGTTTCTCAACCTAAGTGGATTCACATCCAGCCCCATCATCATTAGGATTGACATTACAAAACAAGGATTCAATAGGAGTCCCACCAAGCACTTTAAGATCTTCGTGATTCTCATCACATATTTCAGGTTTAGCAGCCATTTTATTGACTAAGGTAGCTTGTTTATCAGAAATTTGGCCTACCAAAGTTTCAAGATGAGCAAACTGAGAATTTAAGGCAAGGAATTCTTTGGCCATATCATCAACCTCTTTATTCATATAAGCCATAGAAGAATTTTGCTCCCTTAGTTCTCTACGAAAGTAACTATTATGATCAAACTATGTAGACATGAAGCTTTTAGCACTAGTTTCAATCTCTTCCAACCTTTTATAGTAAGCATCATAATCATTTGGTTGGGCCATGAGGACTTAGCAAGCAGACAAGCACACAAGCAAACAGAAAGCAAACAAAAGAAAGGGGCCAACGGAAAAAGGCAAATATTTTTTTAAATTTCATTTTTAGAAGTGGGGGAGAGGAAAACGAGAGGCAAATGGCAAATAATGAAATGCAAGAGATGAGTTTGAGATAGGTACTTGGTAGATATGCTTCACTTGAATACTCCCCGGCAACGGCGTCAGAAATTCTTCTTGCTACCTCTTGAGCTTGCGTTGGTTTTTCCCTTGAAGAGGAAAGGGTGATGCGACAAAGTAGAGATAAGTATTTCCCTCAGTTTGAGAACCAAGGTATCAATCCAGTAGGAGTATCAAGATGAGGCACCAATGAACCTGCGCAAAAACAAACAAACTTGCACCCAACGCGATAAAGGGGTTGTCAATCCCTTCATGATTACTTGCAAGGTGAGATCTGATAGTGATGAAAGGTAAAAAGATAAAAGTGCAGGAAGGTATTTTTGGTATTTTTGTATGTATATCTGAATATATGATGTGTAAAATAGACCCGGGGGCCATAGTGTTCACTAGAGGCTTTTCTCATGATAGCAACTATTACGGTGGGTGAACAAATTACTGTCGAGCAATTGATAGAATCGCGCAAGGTCATGACGATATCTAAGGCAATGATCATACATATAGGCATCACGTCCGAGACAAGTAGACCGATACTTTCTGCATCTACTACTATTACTCGAGACATCGACCGCTATCGAGCATGCATCTAGTGTATTAAGTTCATAACAAACAGAGTAACGCCTTAAGCAAGATGACATGATGTAGAGGGATAAATTCATGCAATATGATATAAACCCCATATTTTTACCCTTGATGGCAACAACACGATGCGTGCCTCGCTACCCCTTCTGTCACAAGGTGAGGACACCGCACGGTATGAACCCAAAACCAAGCACCTCTCCCATTGCAAGAATTATAGATCAAGTTAGCCAAACGAAACCCATAACTCAAAGAGAATTACAAGGATACGAAATCATGGATATAAGAAATCAGAGGAGACTCAAATAATATTCATAGATAATCTGATCATAAATCCACAATTCATCGGATCTCGACAAACACACCGCAAAAGAAAGTTACATCAGATAGATCTCCATGAAGATCATGGAGAACTTTGTATTGAAGATCCAAGAGAGAGAAGAAGCCATCTAGCTACTAGCTATGGACCCGAAGGTCTGTGGTGAACTACTCATGCATCATCGGAGAGGCAATGGTGTTGATGAAGAAGCCCTCCGTGTCCGAATCCCCCTCCGGCAGGGCACCAGAACGGTCCCCAGATGGGATATCGAGGAGACAGAGGCTTGCGGCGGCGAAAAATTATTTGCGTGGCTCTCCGTGATGGTTTCACGATTTTTGGGGATTTATAGGCGAAAGAGGTAGGGCAGAGGAGGCAAGGGGGGCCCACGAGCCTGCTAGGCGCCCCCCCTAGGGCGCGCCTAGGGGGCTCATGACCTCGCACAAGACCTCCTGCCTTGGTTCTCAAGTCTTCTGGGTATCTTCTGTTATGGAAAAAAATCATCTGACAGGTTTTATTCCGTTTGGACTCTGTTTAATATTCTTTTCTAAAAAAGGTCAAAAACACGGAAAAACAGAAACTGACACTAGGCACTGAGTTAATAGGCTTGTCCCAAAAATGATATAAAATGGCATCTAAATGCTTATAAGACATCCCAAGTTGATAATATAATAGCATGGAACAATCAAAAATTATAGATACGTTGGAGACGTATCACATATGTCCTCGTTTTCCTGTTTGGCCCTCTTGTATGGTAACTTTTCCAGAGGCTTGAGAGATGGACCGTATTTCCCGCCTCTGCTTGTACTGCTAGCCACCGGAGAGAAGGAGGCGTATCTCTTCCGCTTAAGAGTAGGAGGCAGACTGCTCTGACGTGTCGGAGGAGCCGGAGTGGCGGCATTTATCTTCTGACGTTGCCGATGAGGCGAAGGAGGAGGCGGATTGCTCTGACGTGCCAGAGTAGGCGAAGGAGGAGGCGAATTACCCTCATGCGTCGGAGGAGCCGGATAAGGAGGCAGAGTTCCCTGATCACTCATCGTCGGAGGAGGACGAGTGGGAGGAGGCGGAGTGCCCTGATCACTCGTCGGAGGAGGAGGAGGCGTCTAGTTTCGAAGCTTGATTAACTCCTTCTTCCATAGACATGTACTCCTGAGAGCATGAACCAGCTGATTCTCCCCTTCACCTATAGGGTGGTCAAGCTCGAGCTCCTCAAATCCCTACTTTACTTGATCCACCATCACAACAGCATAACCATGTGGAATCGGAAGGCAGTGAAAAGTTCCGTTGGGTTGAGGAGGTGCAACAGAGCCGACAGCCGCCTTGAAAGTGAGGTTTTGACATTTCATCATAAGATTGCAATGTTGAGCCTCCGTGATAGTATCCACGGGGTACCTAGGAGCCGTGAAGTCATGATGAACGGGCTCCGTGGAAGCCACGCTGCTTCTCTGCTGAGATGGCGGGGTACCTTCTGGGGTAGCTTCATGCCGCTGAGATGGTTGGCCGGCAGCTCGCTCGCTCTCAAGTTCCTCAAGCTTTTGTAGTCTTGCTTGGATCTTCTGCATGTCGCTCAGCTCCGCTTTCCTCTTTCTCTCCCGGCTTATATAACCGCCTGCGTCGGGAAACCGAACCTTCCACGGAACGGAGCCTGGTGTGCCTCGTGTTCGTCCAGGGTGCTCAACATTCCCTAGGGCCTCAGTCAGCTCGTCCTTCTCTCTATCGGGAATGAACGTCCCTTCCCGCGCTGCGGTGATATACTTCTGAAGCTTGTTGATGGGTATTGCAAGTTGCTTGTCTGTCCAACACACTTCCCTATTTCAGGGTCCAAAGTTCCCCCAACCCCGAAGAACCAAGTCCTTGAATGGTCTGGCCAGTTCAAAGTCTCTGGTTCAACCCCTTTAGCAATCAGGTCATTCTCAGCTTTGTCCCAGTACGGTCGAGCTTTGAGGTAGCCACCTGACCCCGTGTGATGGTGATACTACTTCTTTGCAGCATTGTTCTTGTTTGTCTCTGACATTTTCTTTCTCTTGTCCCATGTCTTGTACGCCACAAATGCGGGCCAGTGATCTCTTATCTTCTCAAATCGGCCGATGAATTCTAGAGTCTTCCCTTTGTCGACAAACATTGATTTCAAATCATTCTTCCACCTCCTGAATAGATGTGCCATCTTCTTAAGAGCACACTCCTTGACCAGTGGCTCTATAACTGGCTTATTCGAATCATCCTCTGGCGGTAGGGTGAAATTTGCCTTCAGCGCGGTCCAAACATCATCTTTCTGCCTATCGGTGAAATAATCACCTTCAGGGACGTCGTCACCCTTAGGCTTATTCCATTTCTTGATGCTGATCGGGATGTTGTCCCTAACAATAGCTCCGCACTAAGCAGAAAATGCGTCCTTGGTCCGCCTAGGTTCAATCGGTAGGCCATCATTCGCGAGTGTTGTGATCGTGAACTATTCATCCATGCGCAACCTTCTGCTTGGGCCTCGACTTTTTCCCGAAGTTTGGCTCGATCCGTAGGGCTATAAAAGAAGAAAGAAGAGTTAACATATGTACATACCTTCGGGCTTAATTAATATATATACCTCGTCGGACGTTGCAATAGCTTCATCCTTCGTTCGGTCACCGGAGTCATCATCATGGTCTCCTTCTTCCTCCGGCATTCGGTAACTGGAGCCATCATGATCATGTCCTTCCTCCTCCATTGTTCGATCACCCGAGCCGTCATCCTCTCCTTCTAGAAATATTTCATTGTTGAGATACGACAAGAAATTACCTCCGCCGGGGATTATCTCCCCCAATAACTGGTCTTGTTCCAAGTCTCTTTGATCCATAGTTTCTGCAAATATTTCAGCTCCTTGTATGAACAACCGAATTACACGAACTTCTATGTTTTAAACATGCACAAACTTTTTTATATTTCATTTCCAAATGCTGAATAGTTCATAGATGTATGTTATGATATATAATGCAATAGATCTCAATAGGCAAAAAGGTTTTCTTTCAGTTACAACCAATAATCAACTTAATACATCTCGAATTTTTTCGAATATAATCTTGAATACATCTCTAGTATAAGCTCTTCCACTCACGGTTCATCATCAACTGATCACCCAAAGAGTTGTTGTTGTACTGAGGCACGGGCGGTGGAAACCCACACAGAAGGAACCATAACAGGATCATAGCTCGGGTGAGATCCCTGAAGAACCTGCCAGGTATTGGAGAACCTGGTGTCCAACGCAACCAAGTAGCGACGGACGTGCTCGTCCTCCTCCCTCACCCGGCGAAGTACCTCCTCCTCGGGGGCCGGCTGCCTCCGCACCGAAAGTGGCCCACGCGACCGCCACCAAAGAAGCTCCGGGTCTACAACGGGAGCCTGATTCCTTGCCAAGATGCGCGCCCAGAAGGTAGCACCTCCCAGTGCCAGCCCGACGAAGCCCAGTCCCACACATGCTGGCGCCTATCAAGCAGGTGGTCGCCACCGAGTCGACGACGAGGATGCGGGATGGGCATCGTCGACGTCGAGAACAATTTGTACAACTTTTTAAAAACCCTACTATTTAAAGAATAAATCTGGAATTAGTATATGTCGTTGATGATTTGTTTGCAAATTCCAATTTAATTAGGTAGCAATGGGCAGGAATAGAGAAACAAATTTGCAAAAGCTTTGACTCATCTTTTACCGCAAAAAAAGAAATCTACAACTAAACCTAAAATACATCTAAAACTAAATTTGCAAAAGCTTTGACTCATCCAATTTAATATGAAATCTAGAACTAAAATACATCTAAAACTAGCAATTTAATTAGGTAGCGGAGGAGCTCACCGGGGCAGATGGGCTCGGGGCGGCAACGACGACGGGCTCGGGGGGCGGCGACGACCACGACGGGCTCGGGAGCGACGATGGCGGGCTCGGGGCGGCGATGACGATGGGCTCGGGGCGACAGCGATGGGCTCAGGGGAGAAGACGACGGGCTCGGGGCGGCGACGGTGACGGGCTCGGGGGTCGCTACGACGACGGGCTCGGGGACGGCGGCGACGAGACGAGGAGGACTGGATCAGGGGCGACGACGGCGACGGCTCGGGGGCGGTGACGACGACGACGAGGAGGACAGGCTCAGGGCGGCGGCGATGAGGAGGAGGAAGACAGGCTCGGGACGGCGGCGACGACGAGGAGGACGGGCTCGGGGCAAATGGGAGAGTTTGGGGGAAATTTTGACAACTCCCGCATATATGCGAAAACCTATGGTCCCGGTTCGAAGCACAAACCGGGACCAATGCCCCCCTTTCGTCCCGGTTGGTGCCGCAAACCAAGACTAAAATGTCAATTTTCAGCAGCCCGAAGGACGGGAAGAAGAGACCTTTTGTCCCGGTTGGTGCCACCAACCACCACGAAAGGGCGTCTTTCGTGTCGGTTGGTGGCACAAACCGGGACTAAAGGCCTCTGCGTGCCACAGCCGCGTTGCGGTTGGATGTTTAGTCCCACCTCGCTAGCCGAGAGAGCCCGGGAGTGGTTTATAAGCAGTGGTGCGCAAATCCTCTCGAGCTCCTCTCAACTGCAGGCTTCCGGGCCTAATTTGTCACCGCGTGTGGGCCTATTGGGCTTTGTGTGGGCCTGAATCCTGGCCCAACTCTCTCGTTGGGTTTCTAGTCGTATTCAGGCCGTGGTGGCCCAGTAGCTGGCATTTTTTTTAAAAAAATCTAGTTTTTTTGTTTCGTTTTTTACTTTATTTATTTTATTTTGTGAATAACTTTACTAAAAAATAGATTTTTGAGTGATTCTTTTTCCTGCTATTTAATATTAGTGTGTTTTTATCATTATATTCAATTTGGTAGGTTTTAGGTTATTTTAAATGATTGTTTTAATCAAAAATAGATCTGTTACAAAAGGGATTACATTTTTTGAACTTATTTCAACTCAAGACTTTTTGTGTGTTCAAAATGCACCATTCAAGGCCACATCATAAATTTTCAACACTTTCTGAGTTCATTTGGTATTTTTCATGCATTTACTAATTATTATTTTTGAGCTAAATGACCTAGAAATTGAAAAGCACTACAAATGAACTCAAAATAGGTTGAAAGTTGGCATGGTATCATCATTTCACCCACATAGCATGTGTTAAAAAGTTGAGAGGGTTGCGGCAAAAACTGGATGCACTTCGTGTACAAATCGGACAATCTCTTTCGAAGTATCAAGGTTTCTTATGAAAACCCATCTGTTACAAAAGGGATTTCATTTTTTTAACTTATTTGAACTCAAGACTTTTGTTTGTTCAAAATGCACCATTCAAGGCCACATCATCAATTTTCAACAATTTCTGAGTTCATTTGGTATTTTTCATGCATTTACTGATTTTTTTGAGCTAAATGACCCAGAAATTGAAAAGCACTACAAATGAACTCTAAATAGGTTGAAAGTTGGCATGGTATAATCATTTCACCCACATATTATGTGCTAAAAAGTTGAGAGGGTTGCGGCAAAAACTGGATGCACTTCGTGTACAAATCGAACAATCTCTTTCGAAGTATCAGGGTTTCTTTCGAAAACTCATCTCTTACAAAAGGGATTTCATTTTTTTGAACTTATTTGAAATCAAGACTTTTTGTGTGTTCAAAATGCACCATTCAAGGCCACATCATCAATTTTCAACACCTTCTGAGTTCATTTGGTATTCTTCATGCATTTACTGATTTTTTGACCTAATGACCCAGAAATTGAAAAGCACTACAAATGAACTTTGAATAGGTTGAAAGTTGGCATGGTGACATCATTTCACCTAGATATCATGTGCTAAAAAGTTGAGAGGGTTGCGGAAAAAACTGGATGCACTTCGTGTACAAATCGGACAATCTCTTTTGAAGTATTAGGGTTTCTTACGAAAACTCATCTATTACAAAAGGGATTTCATTTTTTAACTTATTTGAACTCAAGATTTTTTGTGTGTTCAAAATGCACCATTCAAGGCCACATCATCAATTTTCAACACCTTCTGAGTTCATTTGGTATTTTTCATGCATTTACTGATTTTGTTTGAGCTAAATGGCACAAAAATTGAAAAGGACTACAAATGAACTCTGAATAAGTTGAAAGTTGGCATGGTATCATCATTTCACCCACACATAGCATGTGTTAAAAAGTTGAGAGGGTTGCGTCAAAAACTGGATGCACTTCGTGTATATATATGTGGTCCAAATGCATGATACCATGAAAAGTAGCAAATGAAGTTAGAAAGGCCTAAATCATTCAAATTTGGAAACTATAATGGCACAAACAGAAACTAGACATATATAAATTGGTCCAAGCAGTACATAATAATACTCATCCAAACAGTACATAATAATAGCTAGCATAGATATATATACAAGTGTTCACCGTTCTGAACACTACTCGTCTGAATCGTCTGAATCGGAATGTCCCCAACCTGGTGTGAGGTGACGCTTGCCATAGTTGATGACTCGAATCTCGCGGTACAACTCGGATGAAACGTATGCATCTTTTATTGCATACTGAATGTTGATAGGGTCAAGTGGGGTCCTCTCCCAATGTCTGTGCTGAGACCTTGGGAATTTGGTCTTCATATTAGCATACTCCTCGACGATCAAGGCGGCTGCCATATGAGCCATCGAAGTCCTATCATGTCGAAGCCTGAATTTCTGTTGGAGATCAATGTGGCAATCAGCTGGTATCTCAATACCAAAGTTGTGCCTCATCTTCACCTTGTCGTTCCTTATGTCAACGCTAGCAAAACTTATGCCACTGCAAAGGAAGTCCATGAGTTCTGAACAATGCTTGTCACTACTGCAACAACAATAAATTAAAATGGCACAAATGTTACATACTGCTGTAACAAGGAAAAATATTTCACTGCAACTAAAGAGAAAATTATCTTTAGGATTCAAATGGAACATATTGCTATCCTATGCAATTTTCATATCATGTGAATTGATCAAGAAACCGTAAATTAACTATGATACACACACACACACACACACACATATATATATACATATATATATATATATATATATATATTCTCCCATGGTTTTGCAAATATGCAACAAGGAAAATTGTTTCACTACAACTAAAGAGAAATTGATCTTTATAGGATTCCAATGGAAGATATTGCTATCCTATGCAAGAAACCCTCAATTAACTATCCAATGGAACATATATAGAAACTGCATATTGCTATCCAATGGAACCTAGAGAGATCACTATATGCAATTTTCATAACCTTGGATTAAGGAACGTCGTGGAAAATTGTTTCACTACAACTAAAGAGAAATCGATCTTTATAGGATTCCAAAATGAAACATATTGCTATCCTATGCAATTTTCATATCCTATGAATTGATCAAGAAACCCTCAATTAACTATCCAATGGAACATATATAGAAACTGCATATTGCTATCCAATGGAACCTAGAGAGATCACTATATATATGCAATTTTCATAACCTTGGATCAAAGAAAGCCTCAAAACATACCTCGCCCATTGGAAGATCAAGACATGGAGTTTGAAACATAGTTGGATGACGGAAACACCTCGTTGATCGGCCGTGTACTCCAGATCAAGCCCCAAGAATTGCTCATGCTCCACCGCGGCGTCAAGCCATCCCTTCAACTGTCTAAGAAAATGTGGCACCTCCCTGCTGCCGTTCGTGTACACGACATCAAGTTTGGTCTTGCCATGTGTGAGCACCTCTCCGAAGCGAGTTGGCATGGTGGAAGAAGAGAAGGGAAGAAGAGAGGGGGAGAAGAGAAGAAGAAGAGAGGAGAGTGAGAGAGGAGAAGAACAGAGAATGGCGAGAGACTCTACTTTGGTTGTGCTTTTCATCGCTGGAAACGACGCGGGAGGCAAACTGTTTGGGCCTTTAGTCCCGGGCTGAGCCACCAACCGGGACTAAAGGGTGATACGAACGGTTGCCACCGCCACTTAGTCCCGGTTTGATCCACTAACTGGGACTAAAGAGGGATACGAACGGTCCACCTGGTCCCGGTTTGATCCACCAACCGGGACTAAAGGGGGATACGAACGGTTCCGGTCTATTGGTCCCGGTTCGTGTCTGGAATCAGGACCAAAGGGTTGACACGAACTGGGACCAATGGCCCACGATGCCCGGCTGGCGCCCTGGCCTCATGAACCGGGACCAATGACAACATAGGTCTCGGTTCGTGGGTGAACCAGGACTAATGGGATTGCAGGCCCTAGACCAAAGCCCTGGTTTCTACTAGTGAGTGGCCCGATAGCAAGCATGTGACACATAAATTAGTTTGTTGATTTTGAAATGCTGAAATCCTGCCCTGGAGTTAGTGAATGTCCCGGAATTATTTCTGCCCTCATAATTGCCATTATGCCCCGCACATGAATCCCTCAATGAATGTTGCTGATGAACATGACGAGATCTATCAACCTGCTTACTGGACGCATGATAGACTCCCGACGATCTAAGTGCTTGGAGGTAGGATTTCCTCGGATGACGTCGAAAACCATGGGTCCATTCATCTTCTTCTTGAAGATATTTGTCAAGTTCCCATCGGGAAATTGGGCATCCATTGCCCTACAGTAAAAAAATAACATTGAGCATAAGCAGAGAAATATTACCTCCCTTGATAATTGAAAACCCCGCTTCTTTAGACGAAACTGAGAACTTGAACGATCAATTTTGGAGCATCTTAACTTTGAAAAGAGAGGCCCTGCCTCCAAAACATGCCAACAGAATGATACTAACCGATGATTCTATAAGGCGGATCTGAGATCTTATGAATTCAGCCACAAGCAAAAATTGCTCCATCTCCTTATCCTTCTCATAGTTGATCGGAACACCATATTTGTTCTGGACTTTGTTCGCAAAATCATGCCCGTGATCGAAGTTGGGATCCGCAAGTGCCATAGTAGAGATCGGAGAGAGCAGCAAGGATGGCAAACGAGATCGGGGCGGCCTCCGAAGTTGATGGTGGACGCCAGGGCCGGAGTGGCAGTGAGCGGAGCGGGTGGAAGCTTAGAATGTGGCTACGCCTCCGGGTGTCCCTCGAGCCAAACATTGCATCTTATATTTGTGAACCAAGAGAATATTTAGTTTTGAGTAATACTCCCCTTTGGTGTGATCTTGCTTACATTTGTATCCAAGTTTCTTTAGACAAGGAGGAAAACCCCTCGCCTTTGCCATTTGTATCCAAATAAAGAATGGAAAGCACTCTCATAGTTATTTCTGAAGTCTTCTTTAACTTTGACCAATTTTTTATTGAAAATATCAGCATTGTACACAATGTTAGTTATATAATACAAAAAATCATTTGATGATGCATCTAATAATATAGAGGAATATGAATGTTATATACTCGAGATAAATGTTATATGCGAATTAAAAATAAATGGAGGGGTACTTTTGAAAAGCTAACATAATGGGAAAGATAGAGGAAGGTTAGGAGGAAAGAGTCATTGCACGGGGCAGAGAAATGGAATGCTGACAATGCAGAAAGTAGAGATGAGAACCGAGCTATACTCGTTGTGCAACGTGCACCTTTGGCGCAGTAGTCTTTTTAATTTGCACATGCACGTTTTTCTCTAACATAATCCTGCCGTGTTCTTTCTGTTCCAGGCGATTGGATCTTTAGGTTTTAGATAGATAGCAGCAACCACCGAACTTAATGCTCAAACTTTCTACTTTGTTTAGTGCTTACATAGCTTTTCAGCCTTTATTCAAACGTTGATCAAAGAGTGGTCTTTCCGGAGTGTCTAAGAGTTGCCTTTTGCTTGTTCCTCTTTCGGACACATTACCACGGACAGGGTGGCCTGCAAATGATTAACATGCATGTTGAGCCAACATTTAGCTCAAATTTGCATCTTTTTTATTAGACTAAACAACAGTCTGGTGTCTCTGTTCTGGTTAGTTGTTTAATTTAATTTTTTAATCTCCGTAGGTGCATCTTTGTTAAGTTTGATATATCTTCATTAAGTTTGATTTTTTATTCGACTAAACAACAGTCGAACGAATGACGATGCATCTTTGTTAAGTTTGATGTACTCTCTCCGTTCCTAAATATAATACATTTTAGAGATTGCACTATGAACTACATACGGATGTACATAGACATATTTTAAATTATATATTCATTCATTTTGTTCCGTATGTAGTCTCCTAGTGAAATCTTTAAAAGATCTTATATTTTGGAATGGAGGGAGTAGTTTCTATTATGTTTGCGATGCATGAACTTTTGTTATAGAAAAAAAAGAACGGAGAGGTTTCATAGGTTTTTTTTATCCCGTTCCTTCACTATTTCGAAAGCTACAAACATTTACACCGCGAGTATTTGCCATGCTGAAAAAGTCCAGATCAAAATGTGATCGACACGTCGGGGGACTGAAATGGGAAATCGATTGTGAGCGTACAAAGTGGGACGAGAGCGCTGCTCATTTTGATACCGTCCACAGCCACAGATTGCCACTGAAAGGTGAAAGCGAGAGGGCATACACATCCCGTTGATGGACCGGATGCCGCTGCTTTGTGGATAAGCACACACAACACGGCCGGCGGCCTGTTGCGTTCGTTCCTGATGAGAAAGTGATACAGACAGCCACCACCCCACGGACTTGTCCGAAGAGGAGATCCCATAGCGTAGCTAGCTCACGGATGACGTTTACACAATGCATGAGAAAAAGGCATTGATCGTCTTGTCGGTAAGGGCACGGATCGATCCAAACGAACGATGATTTTGTTTTTTTTGTCCGTTTGGGTCGGTCAGACGGACACGAACATCCGCTTCGACGTTTGGGTCAGCGCTGCCTCGACCTATTTTTACCGGCGTACATCAAACATGCACAATAAATCATTAGAAGCCGGCCACGAAGGCCGACAAGAATCCACGCGTTACATTATAAATAAAAAAGAGAAAAACCTAAGCGTCCTCGGCGGCGACGGCGAGGTCGGGCTGTGCCGGAGCGGGGACGGGCTGTGCCGGCGCGGGACGGGCTGTGCCGACGCGGGTAGTGCTGGTGTCGGCGGTGGCGCGGCACGGATGTGCTCGTTTGCCAGGGCGCAGCGCCATCTTAACATGAAGGTAGACGGCCTTCTCTGAAAGAAGCGCGTGGGGGTGCACGACGAGGGTGTTCTGGAAGAAGCCGGGCGTAGCAGGGGCGCGCTCGTGCGCCTGGTGCATCGCCCTCTTAGCCTGCAGGTAGGTGACCTCCTCTGGAAGAAGCGTGCGGGGGTGGACGGCGATGTTGTCGCCGTTGTCCATGGCTGTTGGGTCGTCGACGAGGAAACAGAGAGGTGGCGAGATCTGGGGGTGACGGGGGGGGGTTCTGAAAGCAGATGGCCGAACCCCACCGCATGTTTGGATTAAAAAAGGTCGACCACGGTCGCTGACGCGTGGGTTCGAGGAAGACGGCCGTCATAAATTATGTTGTTGACCGCGATGGTTGGGACAGACATCGAGGGGGGCGCGCGTCCGAGCTGACGCATTTCAGTCTCAAATTTGGGTTGAAAAAGGGTCGACGCGGACATGAAGCAGACATGTTCTTAAAATGAATCGACGCGTTGAATCGTTTTTGTATCCGCACCGATCAAAACAAACGCGGCGGCCAATGAAATGGGTCGCTTCATTCGCTGAAGAACACATCCGCAGTGCTCGAAAAGAGAACGGCGTGTGGCATGGCAGGATTGTTTCAGTCATATTTCGCTCGAGAGTGAGAAGCAGCTTCCGATTCACAGCTTTGAGGTCGGCGTTGTGGCTCGAAAAAATTTAGAGGCACGCTGGTGCGGGTGTATGCGGACGTAGGTGCCGATCCTTTCGCAACCATTCATCTGCGTCGTGGTTCCAACAAACGTTGCGCTTGAAATGACACCTAGGTGTCTGGGTATCTTGTTTGGGTCCAACCAGCTAATACATTTAAATGGAAACATAATGTATTAATGTTTATTTGTTTTCTACTCCCTTCGTTCTAAAATATAAGACATTTTAGAGATTTCACTAGGAGACTGCATACGGAGCAAAATAAGTGAATGTACACTATAAAATATGTCTATATACATCTGTATGTAGTTTATAATGCAATCTTTAAAAGGTCTTATATTTAAGAACGGAGGGAGTAATACATTTGCATGCTTGGAGTGTTTATAATATATTTCTAAATTTATGTGCCTGCTCTATTTGGAGATGACTCCCACGCATGCAAAATCAACATTCATCATGTGCACACGTACACATTATTAGACGCGACACTAGTTATTATAATATACACTTATACATGAAATTAGACCACGACACTATTTGTTGGGTATTATACCTAATACTAAGATGCCTAACAAAAATATACACACACATGAAATATTATACCTAATAAAGACACACACACATACCTCGGATGTTATACGTAATGAAAAATAAAAAATGTACCTAGGGCGTTATATTTAATGAATATAGACAAACCAGTGATGTTATACCTAATGAAAAAATATTATACCTACTGAAAATATAGATATATTGTTTGTATCTATTAAAAATACACATATAATTTTATCTATTAAAAATATACATATAGCAGATGTATTATATTTATTGAACATATTAACATACCCGGGCTACTATACCAAATGAAAATATACACATATCCGAATATTATACCTAGTTAAATATACACCTAAAGTAAAATATGGACGAAATACTATCTTGTAGGTATCCAGCTAATGCGTATATACCTAATTAAAAACTCAGGGCATTGTATCTAATTAAAATATTCATATACTAAAGATACCCATGTGTACGGCTTGTATTTTAATAAATATATGCATGCATCTAATTACAAATAGTTTTTCTCTAATACCACATACCTTCCATCTATGAAACATGGCAAGAAAGAAGATGCAATTAATCATGACACATTAATTATTAATTACTTTCTCTTATTATGTCTCAACATGGAACGTTGTCGTATGCAGTGCCATTATTATGGCATTCAATTAGTGACTATGTCATATTTTTTCATTAGCGGTTTCTAAATAAATAATCCGTAAACAAATATACCCGTTACGGCAGTGTGCATCTAAATGCAATCTAGTGGTGGAAAGGCAAGGAGTCTAGGTACCTAGGTGACTGTAACGACTAAGATGCGGTCCTTTCCGATTTAGGGAACGAGACCCTAAAATGGAAAGAAGCGCATCTAAGCGTTTCGCAAGCAAGATAAACATATCACGTACATAATTTAAGAATGACAAATAGGAAATCGTTTGCCATCTCCATAGATAATATCAGAGTTACATCCACACATTTATTCAGACAAGGTGTTCCGCTACGGACTACATAACATAAGAAAAGGCTATGCTATCCCGCATGCTTTCCCACGATCACGACCACGACCTCAGTCTTCTAGATAGTTCACGTACAGGCGGTCGTTCTCCTCATCGTACTGCCACGTCAGTTGCGTGCCATCGGGATCACCTGTGTCGGGCGTACCTGTACCTGTTGGGGTGTTGAAGTAATCTGTGAGCCACAGGGACTCAGCAATCTATGACCTCGGTACCGAAACTAGTCAAGTTATTAGGTGAGGAAGGTTCAATGTTTAGGTTGCACCGTCCTAAGCATTTATGGTGGCTAACTTACGTAGAACAAGTTATTGGTGTGGTGGTCTACGCGAGCGGCCGAAGACTAGGTGATCACTAAGTGATCCTGAACACCTACTTACGTCAATCATAACCCCACCGTGTTCCCGATCGAAGAGAGGTCTTCGAAGGGGACAGTCACGGTTACGCACACCTTGGCAGTTTTATTAGAATTAGTTCAAGTTATCTAGAACCGGATGTTAACAAATATTCCAAGTTGCCACATAACCGCGGGCACGGCTTTCCGAAAGATTAAACCCTGCAGGGGTGCTCCAACTAGTCCATCACAAACGGTCACGGGCCGCAAAGTAATCCTCTATCACGAAACTCGTGATCTCGTCGGATTCCTTAGAGGAAAACCTCAACTCTGGGGAGAACCAAAGCTTCACCGGGATTCCTATACGCAAGATATATCGCTAAGGAAAGACAAGACTGGCAGGACCTCCCGTCGTGTCGACGACCCCGATAAGAGGCGCGTATCTCAGTCTCAGGACACGACGGATGAGCTAGACGTCGGGATGGCTAAACCTCTGAGTGACCAGGGGGGCCCCGGACATCGCTCAGGTGGGACCAACACTCATGAGGACCACTGGCTCGGGTTGTTGATTAAAAACCTCGGGGTAGCTATTCCCTATGCAAAATTATTATTAGGTGATTAACAAATTAAGAACCAATGTTGGGTCCTGCCGGACAAGTCTTAACACTACACGATTTATCAAGGGGGTCCCCATAACAACCCCGGACGTGTTAGGAGCGATCAGTTATGAAATCAAACACCGGTAGCCGGAAACTAAGGCGGCAATAACGGAACACAACACCCGGCAAGAGGCTAGGCCTTCCGTCATTTACCAAGTATATAAGTGCATTAATTAAATAACAGATTTAAACAAAATGATATCAAAACTCATGTTAGCACATGAGACAATTGCACCTGCAACTAGCAACGCTAACATTAGAAGCTGAGCAAGCATACTTAGCCAGTCAATATTAACTAGGAGGGGAAAGTGTTTGGGTTTCATGGCAATATCAGGAGGCAATTATTTCAGTGGTAGGCAGCAAGCATAAGACGAAGGAAACGTGAATCTAGGCATAACAAAGCTAGAGACGGTATCAAGGTCATGGTCATCTTGCCTGTGATGTCTTCAGCTTGGAACTGCTCTTGTTCGTCCTGCACGTACTCTCCCGAATCCATGTAATCGCTCTCCGATCCCGGTGCTACCCAATATAAACAACATCCAATGAACAACAACACAACATAATGCAACAAACACATGATGCATGAGATGAGAATGTAGCATGCATCTCTATTCTAGTCACTTGCTTATGCATGAGAAGAAAATACAAACTTCTGAACAGAACTTCACTCTAAGATATCTTGACATGCATGAAGATGACATGAACAGGTGCATCACGCGGAAAACGATGCAAAAAACATATAAAGAACGTTGAGAACGGAGCTATGGATCAACCGGAAACTACGAAACAACATATGGAGTTCTACGGGTCAAATCTACCACAAGCACTCTCCAATGGCAAACTTCTGGTATTACCAGGTTGCCACATCACCAAACAAACAAGTATAGATGAGGTGGTGCAAAGAAACTCACCACATCATCAACTATGCACACACAAGCATCAAAACAACAAAACTATACAATCTGTCCTAAACAGCAACATAGCAGTTTCAGAGGAACATGCAAAGCACCTACAGCCACCCAAATGTGCCAACAAGATATGTGGCAAAAGCTATTCAAAAGCTCTACAAGCATGAGCAAAAGGATAGTACAAAGGAGTTACACACAGAAATATGTACAGGTGCTAACTTGGACAAAAATATCAGTTTTCAGGGACTTGGTGAAAATCTCAGATTCCTCACGAGCTGTTTATGCTCTGAAGCATTTTGACGGCCCCCAAAACAATATCTACAGGAAGTGAAATGGAATGAAAATTCACAGAGAGCTAGACAAACACAAAAGCTAAAACTCTCTAGTTGATTGCAAGGGCTGATTCCCAACACATGAACTTCTGCTACCAGCACTACAAGGGAAGAAAATAACAGCAGTTTCTCAGACTTAGTGAAAATCACATATTTTCACTAAACTGACAATTTCAGCCACATGCCTACTTTGACAAAGCACAACTTGCACATACAAACTCCTAAACATAAAACAAAACCACCATGTTGTAGAGGGGTTCACCCACTACTGCCACAACAAGGAATCATCCTCTTGGGCTTATCACATTACATGGCACCAAGCTCTAAACATAGATCAAAACAGAAAGATGACATTTCCAGAAAGTGTTCCAAAGGGAAATCTGATTCCACCAATGGATTCCTGGGATGATTCTACCCCAAAAACATATATAATACCTAAGTACCTGCATAGAACAAATAGGCACAAAGTTGAAAGGAAAAACTACATGTAATCACATAGTCTCAATAGTGCCATAGCACATGTGTAGCACACTAGAACATCATCTACACATGCACTTGCACACACTCACAACTCCAATGGTGACATGAGGGTTTAGACCTCATGTATGTGTGCCATAGCACATCACCATACACACACACATCCATCAAGCATACACACACTCACATACATTCACTCACATCAACTACCACTATTTCACACACATACATGCTTGCAACATAAAAGCTCACTAAGACAATACCATGCCTTGGGCATGTGGGTGTCACAGCACACACATGCACACACAACTCCACATGCTAGTGAGCTCACACTCACACATGCATGATCACATCTACATCAACACAAGCACTTGGGTGCTTGCACCACACAAGCACACATACCTCATGCACATGCACTAGTGCACATATGCACAAGCACACACATATAGGCACATACACCTACACAAACTCTTGGGTGCTTGCACCACACAAGCACACATACACATGGTAGCTTGCACTCACATATACATCCTACACACATACACTAGCACTTTAAATCCCTACAAATGCATATTACTAGCTCAAGGTGAAAAACATACTGGATATGAGGTAGGAACACCTCCACTTGCTGCCCAAGCAATGATATGGAGCACCTAGTTGAAACAGCAACAAGAAACACAAAAGGAAACAAAAATAAAAGGGGGTCAGAGGGGTTTCGAACCCATGACCTGCTGCACCACACACAACGCCACTACCACTGCGCTACAACACTTGGCTCGACAGAACAGAGGGAGTATACAGGATATGCCTACCCCCTATGCTATTGTGCCTCAAAATCAACAAAACAAAAAGGGGCGCCGCGGGGTTTCGAACCCAGGACCTGTTGATCTGCAAAACCCTGCCTACCACTGTGCTACTGCTATCGATTCTTAACAGAGAGGGGGACTCTGCTCTTTTGAGCAACCCCCTCTGGATCTATCACAACCCGACGATGGCCGGAACAGGGGAGGCTCACCGCCGGCGATACGCGTCAAATTGGTCGATGGCTCGTTGCTGGAAGGGAGAAGGACCTCCCATGGTTCCATTCCTCTACTAAACACAGCGCGAGGAGCCCTACAGCTACTGCTCCACGTCACGCGGCGGCGCCGGCGACAGAGAGATGCACGGCGGCGAAGCTACAGATCCTACACGCGATCTGCTATCGGGGAAGGGGGAGGAGAGCTTGTGCTCACCCACTGGTCTAGGAGACCGCGTCTGCCGGAGAGGAAGCATGGGAAGTCGAGGAAGTAGCCGTGGCGGAGCAGGTCGTCGGAGCGGAAGAAGGTCATCGTTGAAGTAGGGGAAGCAGGGGCAACCATCGACGGCTAGCTGCGGTAACGGACCCCCTTGAGGTCCCGCGTGCTCCTGGGCTTCTCGAAGAGGACGGAGATGCACGGCAACGACGGCGATGAGCTCCTCATGGATCGACCATGGCGGAGGAGGAACTCGGCCCGCCTACTTGCGATCTCGGGAGAGGGAGGAGAAGAGGAAGGAGGTGGCGGCGCTGCGAGGGAACCCTAGCCCACTGCCCGGACGCCAGGGGATTAAATAGAGGGGCGAGGAGGCCGCCTCAACGTCCTGTGAGCGACAACGTCGCCCTCTGTATCGCGCTCTCTGACGAAACTGATGGAAAAGGCAAGAGGAAGGAGACGACGTCTACAGGAGAGGGCAAGGAGTGGGCTGCGCGCGCGAGGGGTTAGTTGGGCCAGCCAGAGGGAGGAAGCCCATTCGGATGCGCCAGGTAAGAAAAGAAAAACCCACTGGGGTTTTTCTATTTGAAAACAAAACAGAGATAAAATAAATCACACAGGCCACACTGTTGATGCTAAAATAAAACAAAAATACCCCTGGTCATAAGGGAATTATGACCTATTAAAATAAAATGAAAACAAAATTTTTGGAGCATTTAAATATTTACAAAACAGAATTAAATAACATGTTTTGTGAATATTTACCCCACTTAAACAAAGGTTCAAAACATATTAAACATAGCACCACATCCATCACAAATCACTCTAATTGAACTACATTTTTTAATCAGGGATAGAGCAAGTAAAACTTGAGCTTTGAAAAATAGAGAAGGGGGAGTTTTGAAACCTATTTGAAAACTAACATAGTTTACACCCCACTTTCAAATGCACCACTTCATCACATCACATATCATCATCTCATATCACATCCATGGAACCATAACAACAACAAACACAAAAAGGCATGAATGGAATGAATGCATGAATGCAAAGGGGAGACAAAGTAACATCACATGAAATAACACATGCATATAATTCACAAGGCAATGACATCATGGACCCACATACAAGAAGGTTTCAAATATGGCAAGTTACACTCTGGGGCATTACAGTGCCCCAAACGGCCGTCATATATAGGTAAATTGTTTAGAGCACCTACGTGCCCGGGCACCTTGATCGGGTCCAACCCGTTAAGACTTCAAGTTGTAATCTAGAGTATATAGGTAAATTGTTTAGAGCTCCTAGGTGCCCAGGCACCTTGATCGGGTCCAACCCGTTAAGGCTTCAAGTTGTAAATGACGTGCATTTTAATGATCCCTTTCCTAATTTACATGTATGCAAGATAGGATAGCTTTAACCAATTCAAACTTTCTTATTTAGTATGTCTCTTTTTTATTCTTGGCTCATTAGATTTTTTGGTATGTGTGTACGAGAGATATGAATATGTGGAACTTGAGAGTATACAACATATAAATTTATATTGAAGATATTTCTATGTATATACATACCTAGATATGTAATTTATTTGTATATACATACCCATAAATGACGCATACTGATATATTTTCAGGATATGTACGCATACATTTCATGTCGGGGTATGTAGTTTGTGGAGAAATACGATGAGTATGCGCATATATGGAAATATATTGAGTACTTTACATCTCGTATATCTATAAATATTTCGGGTATGCAGTTTTGGGGTATTATACCTAATGAAAATATACATGTGTTTGTGTTATACCTTATCAAAATATACACATACTCAGGGTATTGTACATAACAAAAATATACACATACTCAAGATATTCATGTGTACGTGCTAGTAATTCAGTTAAAATACACATGCATACCCTTCTAAGTAAAACTGTCTTTTCTCTCTTTGTAATGAGCATCATGTACGTTCCATCCATGAAATATCAGAATGGTAAGAAATAAGAGACAGTTAATCATAATGAATTAATTATTAATTTCTTTTTCCTATTATGTCTCTCAAATCTCATTCATGGAAGGTTGCCATGCATGATGTGTGGGGCCACATTTATTACATTCAATTAGTGTTTATATAATAATGATTTCATCAATGGTTTTTACGGAATAATCCGTTAACAAACATACCCGTTATGACAGTGAGCATCTAAATGCAATCCATCGGTGGAAAGGCAAGGAGCCTTATATTTTAATATCAATGCACCATGATTTTACGTTTCGTAAATTTTGTCTTATTTCAAACATAAAAAAGAGACCTTAAAAATGTATAATCAACGTAAAAATATTTTATGTCACGTAAAATTACAAACATACAGAAATAGTGTAAAATATATACCTTTTTGTATGTTTTATTATACAATAAACGATATTACACCTTATATTTAGGAACGGAGGGAGTACGTAAAAAGATGCCGTAATAGAATATATAGTCATCATAAAAAATATTTTATGTTACATAAAATTTCAAACATAAAAACATACTGTAAAATATACATGAACTGCGATTTTTCTGGTCTTATGATGTATATTTCTAAAAAAATTATATCAAATTTTAGGTAATGAATCAATATAAATGTAACTATTGATATTCTAAATGTAATTTATTTAAGAAACGGTCGTAACTCTACCTGGTGAAGAATAACTTATTTTGCACCCTGAGTGACGAATAGACTTTCTATATATATATATATATACATACACACACACGCATATAGTCATTTTAAAACGCACAAAGACATATTTTATCCTTGTGAACATATTTGAAAGACTGAACCGACCCATCATTATAAGATTTACGAAGTCAAAAATTCTGAAATTGGTCCAGAAATAATACGAGCATCGGGACGTGAATCGTAATGGACTGAGAATACCCCTATCCTTCTAACCATCCAACCACAGATTGCTTCGCCGGTAAAATTTGATTGAATTTTTTTATGTTCTTAATTATCTATATATTCCTTCCATTCCTAAATATAATACCATTTAGAGATTTCATTATAGACTACATATGTAGCAAAAATGAGTGAATCTATATTGAAATATGTCTATATATACCACTAGTAGGTGAGAATTGCTTCAATAGACGGCTGTTAAATTTAACTGAATATCTGACAGACCGCACACACTCCATAACCAGAGCAACCCACTGTGATGCAAAACCCCATTTCAAAAGTGCATGCTCCAAATAGTCTCAATCAACTCGATCATATGCCTTTGAAAGGTCCAGCTTATAAGCACAAAAATCAGTACTCCCGGGAGAAGATTGGATATGATGGATACACTCAAAAGCAATTATGGAATTATTCGAAATTAAGCGACCAGGAATGAACGCGCTTTTGATTTTCTGAAATCAGCTCTGAAATACATGGTCTTAGCCTATTAACCATGCACTTTGACACTATCTTATACTCCCTCCGTTCCTAGATGTAGGGTGTATAGTTTTTTGCACCAATATTAACGCATGGCCTGGAAAAGAAACTTTCGTTGGTTTTGGACGTAAATGCCCCTACCATAATCACGTGAGAGTAGGGAAGAAAAAAAGGAATCCTGGATCCTCTCTCTCGGTAGTTGAGTTTGTTTAGCAACAAATCTCAGAAATCCTACGATGGCGCATTCTCCCCCGATCCTCAGGGAAAGACTCCCCAATCGCAGCCACCCCTTTGCCCCGCGCATTCTCCCGCGATCAACATGGCGCGCGCCTCTTCCCTACTCTCTCCCGCGCGGCTAGCAGGCAAAAGCCTGAAGCAAATTCGAAATCTGACCTGAAAACTTTCAGCGGAGCGGAGCAGCAAAGCCTCAACATGGCGCCATTACCTGAAAATTTTTCCTTCAAAATTGGAGGAGACGGGGCTATAAAATCTCCCCTCCCGACCTCCCCACCTCGCCGTCCCATTCTCTCTCCCGATCGCATCCCTTCCCACAGTCGCCATCTGTTTCTCTTGCTCGCCATCTCCAATGGCTGGTCGCCCCTCCGAGAGTATCAACTGGGACGGCCTTGGGAACGAGGCGGATGAGGATGCGTCTGAGATGAACTACGAGTACGAAAGGGTCGTCCCCGACCACGGTATGTCCAACTGGATTAATTCATTCTCTCGCATCCGTTCTGTGACTCCAAAGTTGATTGTTTTGTGCTGTCATCATAGATGAAGACATGGAACTTCCTCCTCGCCACATGGCAAAGACGACGCTATGGCGTCGTTTGAAGGATGGCTTGTTCAGGCGTCACACATATGCCATCAAATCCACATTGACAGATGAAAACAAGGTTGGACGGGTTAGGTTTTGCTTGTCCATGTTTGACGAGCATATAGGTTTTGCTTGTCCATGTTTGACGAGCATACTATTCCAGAGGAACCAACATTTAAAGAGATGTACAATGTCATCCATATTGACGAGAAATGGTTCTACCGCTCTCGTGGTAGCCAGAATTACTACCTGGCGAACGATGAAGAAGATCCATACCGTAGCACACAAAGCAAGAATTTCATTGAGAAGGTCAGAAATATTTTTCTTTAATTTCAACATCTCTATTGTTCTGACATGACTATTTTTTGTGTAGGTGATGTTTTTGGCAGCGGTCGCTCGTCCACGCTTTGATGGAAATGGCACAATGACTTTTGATGGAAAACTTGGGATTTGGCCGTTCACATACCAAGAACCGGCAAAGAGAAAAAGCAAGAACAGAGATGTTGGAACCATGGTGAGTACCGTATTCACATCATGCATTTTTTGTTGTAAAGTGGTCATTTCATTGTTCGCAACTTCGCATTGCGCAGGTCACAAAAGTGCTTCCCGCAGTTACTCAAAATGTTGTCAGGGAGTACATGATTAATTTTCTTATTCCATCCATAAGGGCGAGATGGCATGCAGCTGAGCGTGGCATGCCGATATATGTCCAACAAGATAATGCTAAGACCCATATCCCGTTAGATGACCCTGAATTTGTCGCAGCGGCTCAAGCAGAAGGGTGGGACATCCGTCTCACGTGCCAGCCTCCAAACTCCCCTGACCTAAATATTCTCGATTTAGGTTTTTTTGCAGCGCTGCAAGCACTTTTTTAGAAGTTGACACCAGGTATTTGTAGCACTTGCAGAATTTCAATACTCCTACATGTAAATTTGAGTTGTGATGAATTTATGAATTCGGGCAGGTTCTATTGATGACATTGTGATCAAGGTGGAGCACGCATTTGATGAGTATCCAGCTGAGAGAAGCAACAGGATTTTCCTCACTCTGCAATCATGCATGGTAGAAGTGTTGAAGCAACTCGGAGGAAACCGTTACAAAGTTCCGCACATGCGGAAGGCTGACAAAGAGAGACTCGGCAACCTCCCAATTACATTACAATGCACTGCAAGCATTGTAAAGGATGCAATTGAATCTTTACCAGATGTTTAGGTTTTGTCATTCAAAGGTCATAGTAATAGTCGATGCCAATGTTTAGAGTATACGTCAATGTCGTCAATTTTAGTTGATGGGTTTGTTCAGTTTGCTGAAATAATGTAACGGATTAATACTCAATGTGCGGAAATTTTAGTAGAGTACAGTCGATGCCAATGTTCCAGTAATGTTCATTTCATCTGTTTTCAACAACCAGCTGCAAGAATAAGCCAACAATATACTCCTGAATCAAGTACCACAATAAATTTACTATGCTTTCGATCAAGTACATAAGGATATCACGATTAACAATATGAGTACCACAATAAATTTATTTATGCTTTCGATCAAGTACATAAGGATATCACGATTAACAATATGAGTATCACAATAAATTTATTTATGCTTTCGATCAAGTACATAAGGATATCACGATCAACTAGCATATGTATGTGGTGTCGTTTTTGATTTTCGCAAACTCTCTAACTTTTAATCCCGAATCGGAGTCGCTCCCATGGTCTTCATCGTTGCTGCATTTGTAGTCCGAGCTTCTTGGTGTAGATTCGTTTGACGACGACTCAAACAAAATTCGAGTCTCGCCGCAGCCGGAACATACGTATGAAGCCATGTCCGTGAGCCAGTTAATTACCGGCATGTTCATTGTTGCTTTCACTTCATGACACTTGAGACAAGGCATGGCGGATAGCTGCATCTCATCTTTTTTTGATGAAATGGAACTGGTAGGCTTTACCTTCTCGACGCAGTCCGCCGTCTTGCTCTCCTCCTCATTACTCCATGAAAACGCTGGCTTCGTCGAAAGCAAGGTGGCCGGCTCCGTCTGTGGCTCCACCGGAATCGCCGACTGCATGCGATAGGAGGTTGCGCCATGCTGCTCGTCCATGTGAAAGACCGAACAGAGATGACACGTGAGTAGTACTGCATGGGATAGGAGTATAAGAGGAGCAAATCAGTTTTTTATTCCTAAAATGAAGGACCGGCGGGATTTGGGCTGATCTCTTTCTTAACTAACCACAAATCTTACCTAACCACAACATGCACGTCACATGTAATCTCCTTTTTTCTAGGAAGGCCGGGCGTGGGACTAGCTATTGCAGGGGCAAAAGTGTCAATTAAATGAATACACCTTATAATCTGAATTTTTTCACAAAAAACTATACACCCTACATCTAGGAACGGAGGGAGTATATGACATTGCAAAGAGAAATTGGGTGAAAATCCTGCAGCGACGCCGGGTGTTGGACTTTTGGGATCAAAACAATGCACGTATCATTAACCCCCTCTGGCATATGACCTGTGGCAACGAACTGTCGGACCGCCATTATCATTTTGTCCTTAAGACAGCCCCAATTTCTCTGGTAAAACCGAGCCAGAAAGCCATCAGGACCAGGTGCCTTCAACGGTCCAATTTGGAACAAAACATCAAATATCTCAGAATCTAAGAAATATGCGAGCAGACGATCATTCATCTCTACCAAAACCATTGGCACAAGAACATCCAGAACGGCCTCCGGAGCTAAGGTTGGGTCTTTCGTATATACCTCCTGAAAGTATGAAGTAGCCATACGCTCCATCTCCGAAGGAGAATTGCACCACGAACCATCAAGCTTTTGTAATCTGCGGATGTTGTTCCTTCTCGCACGCCAAACTGCTTGCCGATGGAAAAAGTTTGTGTTGTGGTCACCCTCCTTCAACCAAACAATGCGACTACGCTGCAGCCACATCATTTCTTCACAATAGAGGAGCTCGTCCAGATTTTGCATCTTCCGACGAATCAATAGACGATCCGCACTGCTTAGTTGTAAGTTTTCCAGCTCCTTGCGAAGATTCTCAATATGTTTCTCCACGTGCCCAAAGTTTTCTTCGCTCCACTCTCGAAGGTCTGTCATAACAGATTTCAGAGAAGCCGCAACATTGCCTAAGTCGCCCACTGGTTGGGACCGTGCCCACGCTCTTGATATAATCTCGAGGAGCTTTGAATCACGTTCCCACATTATCTCATATTTCGGCGACCCCTTACTGTGGCGATCTTCCGATACATCAAGGAACAGCAAAATGGGGCAATGGTCCGACCGAGGGGAAACGAGGTGTTGCACCCTCACATACGGGAACAACTCCCTCCACTCATGACATGCACATGCCCAGTCCAACCGAACTCGCACATTGCCTTGTCCACTCTGGCCGTTTGTCAAACGTATAAGGCACTCCAGAGAACCCTAAGTCCACCAGTTCACAACATTAGAGTATCTCTAAACACCTACATTTGGCTTTCCCCTCTGCTAGTTCTGGAGAAGTGCTCATGTTGCCAAAGAGCTTCATTAAAGTCACCACAAACAACCCAAGGGAGGGTCGAGGTTCCCTTTAAACGGACTAGACGATCTCACATGCGCTGACGATGTTCCACACGTGGTTCTCCATAAACAAAGGTAGACCTCCAAGTTTTCCCAGCTCTATTATCCACAACAGCTACATCAATATATCTCTTACAAGACTGAATTACTGTCACATTGAGGGATTCATCCCAGAATAAAGCGAGTCCACCCCCACGGCCCTCGCAATCCACACCACAGAAGCCTTTCAATCCTAGTTTCCACTTCATCTTTTTAACTTTAGCACTTGACTGTCTCGTTTCAGCAAGAAAGACCAAGCTTGGGGAATGGGATTTTACAAGAGCCCGAACTTCATGAACTGTCCGGCGGTTCCCCACCCCCCGGCAATTCCAGACTAGGTGACTCATTGAGACTGGCGGCACTCCACCAGGGAGCCCGCCGGAACTTCTTCAGAGTTTAATGTTTCACCGACAACCTTTGCTCTTTTGCTACCCACGGTATTGCTTGGCTCATCCTGGACATCAGCTCCTTGTCCATCAGTAATCAACAATACTTTCCCCCTCGGGGTAAAGGATCCATCTGCAGCTGGTATATCAATACCCTCATTCACATTAAGACGCTTACATGAAGATTTATCCAAGTCCAGGTCAATACCCTCATTCACATTAAGACGCTTATTTTGTTCCCCCTTCGCCACTTGCACTTCTTTGATCACCACTGGACTAGACACAGATGGGTTGATATTGGCGTTTTTCATAGTCTGATCCTCCCAGTCCGATCTACCACGTACCAGGTGATCAGCGTATAGGTAGGCGCCGAACTTGAGATCCTTCTCCTCAAACATGTCATTGCCATACTCCTTGTGCTCATGCCCAATGATACTGCAAGCACTGCAGAACCTTGCCAACTTCTCGTATCTCACTACAAAAACTTTGCGAGTTTTGTCCTTGACAATGCCAATGAATTTGGTCAGAAGCTTCCTGATATCATGTTTCACTCTAACACGGACATAGTCTCCTCTGGAATTCCCATTAATTCTGGTCTCAAGAACTTCTCGTGCACCGCGAAGCAACTTAACGATAAGAGCATGTCTACAATACTCATCTGGCAACTTGTGTATCTGCATACAGATGGGCATATACACTACCGGCACCTCTTCAGCTTTTGTGAAACCATCATAAGGAGCCAGCTGAACATCCATGTTACGGAAGAGCCATGGTCCCTCTTGCATAATGCGGTCCCAATCACCAAGACAGTAAACTTGCACCACAAACAGATTCGGCCCTATCGGCCGGAAATGAACTTGTTGGGAGCAATTCCATGCAGCCCGCATGTCCTTGTAAAACGTTGTTTGGCTAAAACTTTTCAAGGTATGAACCCTAGCTAGGGCAACCCAACGAATATCCTCAAGCAGCTCGGGGGCTTCCTCCTCAACCACAACATCATCAAACTCCTCATGGAGATCCAACTTGTCAAAGAAATCCCCGAGGTCATCCTCTTTCCCTTGGGAATCATAGTTCGTCGAGGAAAACGCATCTGACGCCGCTGCCATGGATAGCGCACCTAGGGTTTCCTTCTGGCGCAAACAAGAACAAACGGAACAGGGAGGGGTGAGTGCAGGGTAGGGTAGCACACACACGGTAGATCGATGGGGACGCCGGCTATGGTGGACTTACGGCGGGGGATCGCCGTAAGGATATAAAACCCTAGCCTACGCTAGGGGATTCCAATCCCACCTTTACGCCAAGGTGATCCTTTATCACCCTTTCTATTTCTCTTTGTGGCTGATTCTCTGTCATCTCTATTACATGTGGCAGTCCAACAAAGAGGGCTAGAGGGCTATTACTTATGCTTCAGCTACCAGTCAACTTATAAACCCATCAAAGTGTTCCATTCTGTTTGCTGACAGTTGTCCCAGTCAAGTTGCAGAGGAGGTGAAACAGATTTTGGGTGTAACACAACAAGCATTTGAATCGAAATACTTGGGTCTCCCAGTTCCAGAGGGACGCATGCATAAGGGTCGCTTTGAGTCATTGCAATCCAGGTTGAGCAAGTGTTTGGTCGACTGGAGCGAATGGTATTCATCTTTTGCTAGTAAGGAGGTGCTTATAAAGGCTGTTTCTCAAGCCATCCCGGTTTATGTTATGAGTATCTTCAAGCTCCCTTCGTCTGTGTGTGATGAATTGACAAAAATGATGAGACAACACTGGTGGGGGTGGAAAATGGGAAGAAAAAGATGGCATGGGTTGCTTGGGAACATATGTCTCTCCCTAAATCTCAAGGCGGTTTGGGTTTCCGTGATATGCGTGCGTACAACCAATCTTTGTTAGCCAAACAGGCTTGGAGGCTTCTCACCGCTCCAGACTCGCTATGTGCAATACTTCTATGTGCCAAGTACTTCCCTAACGGCAACCTTGTTGATACGGTATTTCCTGCAAATAACTCGGCGGTGTGGAAGGGCATCGAATATGGCTTGGAACTCGTGAAAAAAGGTATGATTCGGCGGGTTGGCAATGGTGCAAGCAAAAGGGTTTGGAGGGATCCGTGGATTCCTAGGGGTCCTCCTTTTACCCCTATCTTGCCAAAGCGCAATTGTTGCCTCAATAGTGTAAAGGATTTTCTTGGTGATCATGGAAATTTGAAGATTAATTTGCTGCAACAGTTCTTTTGACCTGCTGATGTCAACTCCATACTGAAGATCCGGACCTCCCCGCGCCAATTGGATGACTTTGTGTCATGGCCATGGGATAGATCAGGTAATTTGTTGGTCAAGAGTGCCTATCATTTTGCAATGTCAACCTTGTGGGATCAAATCAATCCGGGTGCGTCTACTTCAGCCCCATCAGGTGGCCGTTCGGTGTGGAAACTTGTCTGGAGTGCGTCTGCTCCCCCCAAAATGCGGCACTTTGCTTGGCACGTCATATAGGGATCGCTTCCTACAATGGCTGAGAAACACCGGAGACATATAGAAACATCCGCTGTCTGTGTTCTATGTGACCGGGATGAGGAGACGTCATTTCATGCATTTCTCGTGTGCCCTAATGCTGTTCGGTTATGGGATACAATGCAAGTGCATTGGCCACTACCTAATAGGACGGATATCACATGTACGGGGCCGGAGTGGTTACTTCATCTTCTTGTTGAGTCGCATGAGCTTATCAGGAGCAGGATCATCATGACGCTATGGCGGATTTGACACTTGAGGAATGAGATCATAAATGGTAAAACCATTCCCCCATTGGACGTTTCTTGCTCGTTTCTATCAAGGTACTACAATTCCTTCCAACAAATATCGCTGAGTGTTGAGGAGATTTTGAAAGGGAAAGCCCCAGTTCTTGCAACTGTCGATACAGAGGTAACGCCAACTTCCGTTCATCCTTGTAAGCCATGGCCGGCCCCGGCGGTGCAGGAAGTGGCATTGTCTGATGATGGATCTTTTGATCCTGCGGATGGATCAGCGGGATCTGGCATGATTCTTAGAGACAATAAAGGGGCTGTTATTTTTGCTTCCTATCGCAAACTGTTCCTTTGCAATGAGGCTCATGAAGCAGAACTACAAGCTATGAAAGAAGGGCTAGAGCTGGCGGTGGTGCACTCTCATTGCCACTATTGTACTTCAGTCCGATTGTGATGTGGCTCTCAAGATGATTGTGGAGGAGTCCTTTGATAGATCTGCGTATGGTCATATAGTATCGGAGATTAGGAGGTATCTCAGGGATAGGGTTGTTATTTCTCTTAAAATTAGTCGGGAACAGAATAGAGTTGCTCATTGTTTAACGAACTATGATAGATGTGGTGATAGCACAACTTGTTGGTTGGGCGAGCCACCCCATGCATGATCAAATTAGTTGCTGAAGATTGTAATTCTATACCTTTGGAATAAAACCCTATGCTTCATCGCAAAAATAAAATAAAATAATATGTCTATATATATTTGTATGTTGTTCATAATGAAATCCTTAAAAGGTCTTATATTTAGGAGTATATTCTATGTAAATACTTCAGCAGACTGTTATTCTACATCTTTCTAGCTGTTTTGTATGTTGCATCCCCGTTCTGTTACATAGGATCTTCTTTCTTTTGCAATCATGTTTCCACCATGTTCACCTTCATCTTCCAGATTCCAGAAGTCTTTCATCGTCTTTTTTTCTATTTTGTTTTTTATGTGCACTTATTTTTCTTTACTTCATAACTCGTCACTTTGTCACGTTCCGTCCCTTTACAACTTTATGCCATCGTTTTTTAAGAGAAATATGTACACTCGATATCCTCTTCCTATTCTCTCCGACTTTCATGGTTCTTCGGTCTGAAATTGATGGACTTTTTCCCTTTTCTTTACTGCGATACGCTAGTTTATGTCATGCCACATATTAATCTTCATCTATTGTGATTTGATTAGTTACATATACCACTGCAATCTCATTGTTCCACCCGCAGTTGCTCTTTTCCCATTTGATCTTATCGTTGTTGCTAACGTATTAGATCTTGTTTTCTTAAGAGCATCTCTTAGCACACACCGTAAAAGAATTGAACCCGTAAAATTTCGGTGAGTATACGGGTTCGATCGGTTTTAGTGATCAGAATAGACCCCATATCGCGCATCCAGTCCATAATTTTTTTACCGCGACCCGGAAAAAGACCACCTAACCGGCATATATGCGGTTTCACAACGCGTTTACGGGTCAAACCCTATCCTCCACCGCGATTCATCTCCCACTCCGCCCTAATTTCTCACCGCCAGCGAGACAAAAAACCCATAGCGGGCCGTCCCGACCGTGGACGGGCACGGAAATGGAGGGGATGATGTCGAGCGCCGTCGCCACCGCGCCTCCGACGCCGCACGCAAGCGGCGATCGCGACGGTGGATGAACTATGGCCGTCGGCCGCCGCCGGCATTCGAACGTCGCGTGCTCGAGGAGTACGAGCACGAGCTTGCGGCTCGACGCATCCGCTCCTCCGGCTCCTCTACCGCTGGGAGTTCGTCCGCGGGCACCTCGTCCTCGCGGACCATCACTCTGGTGAAGAGAAGGCAGGAGGAGCTCGGGCCGCTCACCGTCAAGCTCGAGGACGACGTTGTCCCGCTGCGTGGAGGGGTCATCGGCCCCGAGGACTACCCCCCCCAGGGGCAGGAGGATCTCCGCCCTGTCGTCGCCGTTGCACCCGTCATTTTTGGTAGCCTTGGCTCGGGTACGTTGCACGGCCCGGAGACCCCCCCCCCCCCTACCTAGTAGTAGTATGAAGAACTGGCGTAGTTTGATAAAGAACTGATATAGTTTGATGAAGAACCATGATGTAGTTTGATGAAAACCATGATCGAGTTTCACCCACGAACCCTTTTTTTTCAAATTTTACAGTTTCATATACGGGGTCTGATCTTTGCCGCACGAAATGGCCCCGTAAAATTGCTCTGCAACGACCTATAAATTCATTTTGCGGGTCGCTCTTTTACGGGGTCTGCTAGAGATGCTCTAAGTTACATTATGTGAAACTTATGATTTCTTTATTTACTATAATATTTTCCTTTAATTCTTTACTTTTTATGCTGTTAGCCTTGTCAGACATAAAGTATCATTACTTGTTCGTGTATCTCAAAGTTGCCTTACTAGAAGGGCTGAAGTGTCATCAGGATATAGGAAGCATATATGACATCAAAGACAACGGTGTTGCATCGTCAAAGTGCACCACAATGCCCAAAGAATATTTAGGTGAACAAGAATAACCAATAATCGTCTTTTCTGAACTTTCTACCAATTTTGCTTTCTTTCCTTTTCGTATTTGCATTTTACCTTGTTTACTTTCGTATGCAAACTTACTTCAAAAACAGAATCGGGACAAGTTTTTAGCTTCAAACTTACCCTAAACGAAGGGCATATCCTAAGAAACCCTCACCCCAAAATCCTAAACCCTACACTCTTTAAGCCTTTCTTTTAGCCTACCGGGCCTAGATTAACCCTAACCACACAATGGGCGCATTAATTGGGAAATGCCCATTGTATCCTTTTTTTTATCAAGGGGTATGGGCTAATCTCGGTCGTCTCTGTGTCCAGGGGGTGTATCAAAGCATATGTGACACAAAACAATGTTCAGACGCAAAAGACAGGTCAAACAAAGGAAATGCATGGGAGCTCTAGGATACCACACACTCCTATATCAACGTAGTATTAAAAACATACCATGAAATTTAAAAAAAATAATTGAATTTTGGATATCAAACATGGGTTCCCATTCTACTCTTGCATTTAGTTTCGTGAGGAATGGACGCCTATGCTATCCGCCGTGAAGAAAATACGATCTAACATACAATTCATCCAAAAAAAATCTATACATAGGAACTTTTTTTTACTGAGAATACCACGAGCATCCATTCCATAGGAAACTAAACACAAGAGTAGAATGGACATCCATGTTTAATATTATGTATTTTTTCAATAAAGGGAGAGTTTTGTTTGTTCAAAGTGGAGCATCAAGAAGATACATAAAACAATAAGCACACAACGTGCCTCTTATAGTTATGATGCACAGAACCAACACCAATTCACACATACCGAAAACCTGCTCACAACTAACAAAGTCATATGAAACCAAAGCTTTGTGTAGGCGAGAAAAATAATAATCAGATCTGCAATCGGCAAACTACAATAACGACCATATCCACACAAATCATGTCATGACACAACATTGATGTCATGGCTCTTCAATGGCAATGCCTTCAGGAAGGGAGCGACACTCAAACATCGTTATTACCGGATCCAACCGCAAGGCTAGAATTAAAATTTTCACTCTGAAGAATCAGTCTGGGCATATCCCAGAAATACTTCAACAAGGTAACGATGTAAGAAAACATGTGATGGCAGGGCCCCCGACATGAGCAACAGCCGCGCTGACGGCAAGGACCCAACAGCCAGAGGCTCACCAGCCTCGCCTTTGGACCAATGGCCCACGAGGGACCGTTGGCCCAACCCGTGCGTCAATGGGCCAGCATGGACGCAGTGAGCCCTCCCTCTCCATCTACTAAGGGCGACGACGCACCGTGTGGGAGGCATCCAGAGGATCACGGCACGACGACGGCTTAGAACCCCAAAACCATTCCACTCTTTGTATCATCAATTGTAACCGAATTGCTACTCCCAGTTCATGTAATCGAAGTTACCACTATCGCTACCCTTACATCTGGTATCAGAGACCAGCCCACCCCACCTCCGCCTCGCCGATCTGGATCGGTTCATCACGACCAGATCCCAGAGCCAGGCCCACGCCCACCTAGCCGCCATGGATCCAGCCATCCAAACCTTCCTGGAGCGCCTCGACAACACCCTAATGGAGCACACCGTGGCAATCCATGCCTCCAACGCCAAGGTCGACGATCTCCTCGCCTAGCGGTCTGACCTCGAGCGACGCGTCAACGATCTGAGCAACACGGTGGCGGCCCTGCAGCTCACACCTCCATCGTCGTGCGTGGAGGGCGCGACAATCCACGCGCCACCACCTCCGCCCTCGCCCCCGTTACCTGCGACGACCGCTCTCCACATCGGGGTCGCATCTGGCATGGTGATTCCACCAGTTCAAGGGCCAGATGGCCACGACACCTTCACCACCGCACGAGGGCCACCGGCGGCGTCCTTCCACGCGCCGCCACCGCCCCCGAATAACGGTCAGTTGCCCGATCCCTCTTCACCTACCGCTCTCTCCCCCTTTGCACACGCCGGTCAGCTACTAAGCGGATTCGGCCAAACCCGCCCGTCAATTCAGTTTCCTCAGTTCACAGGAGATAAGCCGAAACTCTGGAAATCTATGTGTGAACAATACTTCACCATGTTTGGCATATTACCATTGATTTGGGTACCGATGGCTGCCTTGAATTTTTGGGGTCTGCATCCGTATGGTCGCAATCGATCCAAAAACAGCTGGCAGATTTTGACTGGGAGTCTTTCACTAGTGTGATGTGCACATGATTCGGTTGTGATCATCATCAGACTCTAATTCGGCAATTTTACAGTGTCCGCGAAATCACCTCTCTTGCTGATTACATAGAATAGTTTGAATCAATTATCAATCATCTCATTTTTTATTATGATACTATCCATCCATTTTATTTTCTCACTCGCTTTGTGGAGGCACTCTGGAAGGACATTCACACGGTGGTTTAGGTTCAAAGACCGCCGGACCAGGACACGGCATGTGCACTGCTGCGGTGTGACAGCCCGATGCCAGCGTTCGAGAAGATTCCCCTTCTATTCCGTTTTCGTCGTGTGTCTATTTTCTTTTGTCGCATCATCATCGCATCATGCGCATCATCTGCATTGCATCGGCATCTCCGTTGCCGCCAGTTTTCAAAACTTGCATCCGTTGTTAGTTGCCGGTTCTCGTCGTTGTTCGTTCCGAGTCCGACCGCACTCACACGCGCCCGCGGCATCGTCGAAACCCGTTTTAAAAGTGTGTTTAAAACTTTCTCTGATTGGGGTGAGATTTGACGTGCGGTGTTATTTTAATATAGCTAAGCCGCCTGTCAAATTTCGTCGCGATCAGAGTTCGTCTGGTACCCGAACGGTCGACCGTAGCGGCACCGTATTCGGTCTACCGTCGGACGGTCATCGGTGTTTTAAAAATCGTTGCCGCGCCGTCCATTTTCCCTCTCATCCCTGCTGAGACCCTCTACACAGTGCACCGTCCATACGCGTAGCCTAGTCCGGAGACCTCCCGAAACCCGAACCGGGTGCTCGTGACCGTTGGGTCCAGATTAACCCGGTTTTACTGTAAATCGTCTTCGGTTTGTTCATTGGACTCCCTACCCTAATTATCTGGACTCCCTAACCTAGCCATTTCCGACCGTCCGATTTAATCGGAAGGTCCTAATGCCCCTTAAGCTAATCCATTTGCGGCATTTAGTCCAAACCCTAGATCCTAGGCTCTTGTCCCATCGCCCGCCGCCACTCCTCGTTTTTTCCATCGGGCCAACCAGAGCCACTCGCCCGCACACGCAGCTTCCCCCCGCAAGCGTTGCGCGCAGCAGCAGCTCCAGCAAGCCGCCGGGATCCCATGCTTCCTGACCAGGCCGACCCTCTCCCTGCTCCCTTCCTCCTCCTTCCTTCGGTTCTCATCTCTCCCTTCCTCTCGTTTTCTGTAGGGAGAGTGGAGACCACCATGGCCATGGCCTCGAGCTCACCATGGGCACCAACCTATGCAGCCGCCCGCTCGCGGGAGTTCCCCATGGCCGGATCCGCCTCCCCGACCCTGGATCCGCCCGCCCCCGACTCCGTCCGTGTGGACCTCCATGACCTTGCCGGAGGATGGCGCCGCCGGAGCTGCGCAGGTCCCGGTCGCATCTCTCTCCCCTGCTGTGTTCCCCCGCTGTTCTCCCTCTCTCAAACACCTATGTTCCTCGTTTCTTTTCTGCAGGTGACATCCATGGCGTTCCAGAGCTCCGTGATGCCTCTCCTGTGCCCGAGCTTGCCCCAGCCACCTCCAGCTGCGCCGGCTCGCGACCTCTCCTGCCCAGACAGCCATGGCCTCCCCGTCCCTCGATGTGAGCAAGTTCCCGTGCAAAGGACGTGGATGTCGCCTAGAGGGGGGGTGAATAGGCGCTTTAAAATAGTTAAGGTTTAGGCTTGAACAAATGCGGAATAAAACTAACGTTTAATATGTCAAGCACAAAACCTACAAACAACTAGGCTCACCTATGTGCACCAACAACTTATGCTAAGCAAGATAAACAACTAAGTGATAGCAAGATATATTACAATAAACAATATGTCTATCATAAAGTAAAGTGCATAAGTAAAGGGTTCGGGTAAGAGATAACCGAGGCACGGGGAGACGATGATGTATCCCGAAGTTCGCACCCTTGCCGATGCTAATCTCCGTTAGAGCGGTGTGGAGGCACAATGCTCCCCAAGATGCCATTAAGGCCACCGTAATATCCTCACGCCCTCGCACAATGCAAGATGTCGTGATTCCATTAAGGGACCCTTGAGGGCGGTCACCGAACCCGTACAAATGGCAAACCTTGGGGGCGGTTACCGAACCCGTACACGTGGCAACCCTTGGGGGCGGTTACCGGTACCCGTACAAATTGCTCGGGGCAATCTCCACAACCTAATTGGAGACCCCGACGCTTGCCCGGAGCTTCACACCACAATGATTGAGCTCCGAGACACCACCAAGCTTCTAGGACACCAAAGCATCCACGAAGAACAATATCAAGGGTACTAAGTACCAAAGGTAGTAAGCTTCTCAACTTCTCACTTCCACGTATCACCGTGGAGAACTCAAACTGATGCAACTAATGCAATGGCAAGAACACACGAAGTGGTCAAGTCCCTCACACTCAAATCCCTCCACAACAACAAAAGCTATGGAGAAATATGAGAGGAAGAACAAGGAGCTCACAAAGAACTCCAAGATCAAGATCCAAGGGGTTCCCCTCACACAGAGGAGAAAGTGATTGGTGGAGATGTGGATCTAGATCTCCTCTCTCTTTTCCCTCAAGAACAAGCAAGAATCATTGGAGGGATTGAGAGTAATCAAGCTCTAAGAATGTCAACAATGGAGGTAGAACAAGAGCTCAACAGATGGATAAGACCAAGGGGGAAGAAGACCCCCTTTATATAGTGGGGGAAGGAATCAGACCGTTACCCCCACTTTTTGCCCGAGCTCCAGCGGTACTACCGCTGGCTGCAGCGGTACTACCGCTGGCACTCCAGCGGTACTACCGCTGGCCCCAGCGGTACTACCGCTGGCCCCAGCGGTACTACCGCTGGGCCCCTGGTAGTGCAACGGCACTACCACCGCCAAGAAAGTCTTCGCAAAAAGGTCCATCCACGAACAGCCGCTAGGCAGGCGGTACTAAGCTCCTGGAGCGGTACTACCGCTGACCAGGGGCGGTACTACCGCCAACTCTAGCGGTACTACCGCTAGGTCCAGCGGTACTACCGCTCGCCACTGAAACAGCCATAACTTTCGCATACGAGCTCCGAATCGAGCAAACCCAAGCTTGTTGGATTCAGGACGACAAGGGCTATCCAAACAGCGAAAATGCCAATGATATAAAGATGTGAGTCCTCTAAGAATGAAGAACCGGCAAAAACTCCAACATCGAAAACATCATAGTAGTTGCATATGGACTCCGTTTTCGATGAACTCGAGCTTGTCATGAGGATGACCATAAGCTCTAAAACTCACAAAGAGAAACACCAAATAAGAACCAAGAAGTATGATGCAAGGATGCAAATGGTTTGAGCTCTCAACGAACGATACGATCAAGCTACTCACTTGAGAGCCCCCCTTGATAGTACATCAATCTATCCTAAACAGAAAACCTATCAAGGGCAAACCTATACCTTGCACCTCGTCCTCTTGAGCTAGATGATGATGATCTTGGCTTCCTCAAGATGGACCACCTTTCTTGATTGCGTTGGCTTGACGAAGACTAGTTGATTGCTCCCCCATACTCATTATGGGTGAGCCACTCTTCAGCATATCTTCACAAGTCCATTGCCACCACAATGAACAGCAGGCTTCAAGCAAGATATCTTCGTGTTGATCCACTTGAACTTGCACACCGCCATCTTGATGACGATCACCACTTGACGTCATCCTTCATGGGTTGTATGAGATCTTCCTCTAGACGCAAGCCCATGGAAACACACCTAACCCCCACATAGAACTCTCACAAAGACCATGGTTAGTACACAAACACGTAATGGACAATGCTTACCATACCATGGGATCACTTGATCCCTCTCAGTACATCTTGTACGCTTTGTGTGTTGATCATCTTGATTTACACTTTGTCTGAGATCTTGATCAACCTTGTGTCTTGATGACGATCACCACTTGACGGCATCCTTCATGGGTTGTATGAGATCTTCCTCTAGACGCAAGCCCATGGAAACACACCTAACCCCCACATAGAACTCTCACGAAGACCATGGGTTAGTACACAAATACGTAATGGACAATGCTTACCATACCATGGGATCACTTGATCCCTCTCGGTACATCTTGTATGCTTTGTGTGTTGATCATCTTGATTTGCTCATGGGTTGTATGAGATCTTCCCTTTGACGCAAGCCCATGGAAACACACCTAACCCCCACATAGAACTCTCACGAAGACCATGGGTTAGTACACAAATACGTAATGGACAATGCTTACCATACCATGGGATCACTTGATCCCTCTCGGTACATCTTGTACGCTTTGTGTGTTGATCATCTTGATTTACTCTTTGTCTGAGATCTTGATCAACCATGTGTCTCTATGACCATTCTTTGGATAATACCTTGAATACCATCTTGGTCATCATATAAACTCCTTGAACCCAACAGATGGACTTCAAGAAGTGCCTATGGACAAATCCTATAAATGTAACTTAAGGCAACCATTAGTGTTGGAATTATGCCCTAGAGGCAATAATAAATGTATAGTTATTATTATAATTCCTGTATCAAGATAATAGTTTATTATCCATGCTATAATTGTATTGAATGAAGACTCATTTACATGTGTGGATACATAGACAAAACACCGTCCCTAGCATGCCTCTAGTTGGCTAGCCAGTTGATCGATGATAGTCAGTGTCTTCTGATTATGAACAAGGTGTTGTTGCTTGATAACTGGATCACGTCATTGGGAGAATCACGTGATGGACTAGACCCAAACTAATAGACGTAGCATGTTGATCGTGTCATTTTGTTGCTACTGTTTTCTGCGTGTCAAGTATTTATTCCTATGACCATGAGATCATATAACTCACTGACACCGGAGGAATGCTTTGTGTGTATCAAACGTCGCAACGTAACTGGGTGACTATAAAGATGCTCTACAGGTATCTCCGAAGGTGTTAGTTGATTTAGTATGGATCAAGACTGGGATTTGTCACTCCGTGTGACGGAGAGGTATCTCGGGGCCCACTCGGTAATACAACATCACACACAAGCCTTACAAGCAATGTAACTTAGTGTAAGTTGCGGGATCTTGTATTACGGAACGAGTAAAGAGACTTGCCGGTAAACGAGATTGAAATAGGTATGCGGATACTGACGATCGAATCTCGGGCAAGTAACATACCGAAGGACAAAGGGAATGACATACGGGATTATACGAATCCTTGGCACTGAGGTTCAAACGATAAGATCTTCGTAGAATATGTAGGATCCAATATGGGCATCCAGGTCCCGCTATTGGATATTGACCGAGGAGTCTCTCGGGTCATGTCTACATAGTTCTCGAACCCGCAGGGTCTGCACACTTAAGGTTCGACGTTGTTTTATGCGTATTTGAGTTATATGGTTGGTTAACGAATGTTGTTCGGAGTCCCGGATGAGATCACGGACGTCACGAGGGTTTCCGGAATGGTCCGGAAACGAAGATTAATATATAGGATGACCTCATTTGATTACCGGAAGGTTTTCGGAGTTACCGGGAATGTACCGGGAATGACGAATGGGTTCCGGGAGTTCACAGGGGGGGGCAACCCACCCCGGGGAAGCCCATAGGATTTGGGGAGACACACCAGCCCTTAGTGGGCTGGTGGGACAGCCCCAAGGGGGCCTATGCGCCAAGAGAAGGAAATCAAAGGAAAAGAAAAAAAAAAGAGGGAGGAAGTGGGAAGGGAGGGGGACTCCTCCCACCAAACCAAGTCCAACTCGGTTTGGGGGGGGGAGTCCTCCCCCCCCCTTGGCTCGGCCGACCCCTTGAGGGTCCCTTGGACCCCAAGGCAAGGTCCCCCTCCCTCCTCCTATATATATGGGGCTTTTAGGGCATATTTGAGACGACTTTCTCACGGCTGCCCGACCACATACCTCCATAGTTTTTCCTCTAGATCGCGTTTCTGCGGAGCTCGGGCAGAGCCCTGCTGAGACGAGATCATCACCAACCTCCGGAGCGCCGTCACGCTTCCGGAGAACTCTTCTACCTCTCCGTCTCTCTTGCTGGATCAAGAAGGCCGAGATCATCGTCGAGCTGTACGTGTGCTGAACGCGGAGGTGTCGTCCGTTCGGTACTAGATCGTGGGACTGATCGCGGGATTGTTCGCGGGGCGGATCGAGGGACGTGAGGACGTTCCACTACATCAACCGCGTTCTCTAACGCTTCTGCTGTACGATCTACAAGGGTACGTAGATCACTCATCCCCTCTCGTAGATGGACATCACCATGATAGGTCTTCGTGCGCGTAGGAAAAAATTTGTTTCCCATGCGACGTTCCCCAACAATTAGTCCATAGGAATTGTCATCAATTACCAAAACCACATATGGAGATATATGCTCTAACATTCCGCGTAACTGAATTTCAGTTCTTTCCAAGATCTGTTCCGCCATGCTGCTGTTATATAGTTTTTCCACTGAATTCCTACACGAGCACATGGTTACCGCAGTGGCTAGCGCTCTCTCCTTCCAGTCGGGAGACCTGGGATCAAATCCCAGCGAGCTCTTATTTATTTTTTTGGTGCCCCATCGACGTACACCTGTTGCTAATTCATGTTCGATGTACACCTGTTGCTAATTCTTCTTCGGTATTTGAGATGCTTATAGCACAAGCATTGACCAGCTTGTGTGGTAAACCTAGCAACGCCAACACCAGGGGGTCTAGGGTTCGAATCCCATTCACCCCTATTTCTGTTTTGCTTTGTTTTACTTTTACTCCAGGTTGGTTCCTTGTGCACTTTCATATAGGCTAAAACACATGCCTTATCACAACTGATTCGTAGCTCGGTTGGTTTGTGCCTTCCTTTGCACCAGAAAGGTATTGGGATCAAATCCCAGGGAAGCCTCTGTTCTTTTTGTTGTTGGTGTTTTTGTCTTCTGTGTGCACAGAATCCCAGGGAAGCCTCTGTTCTTTTTGTTGTTGGTGTTTTTATCTTCTGTGTGCACAACCACTTGGGCTGAATCCTCTAATGGCCACTGCAAGATGTTGCAATTCGGCCTATGTTCATTTTTTTTCCTCCCGCCTTTTTGCTAGATTCAGTAATAGCATGCTTTAAAAACGCATGAACTTTTAAACCGTGTAATGGACCGGAACGAGTTATATATGTAGAACATGTATAATTTTGCGTAGATTAATACTTTCCAACTCTCATGCATAATTAGAACTGTTTAGTGTGCTGTTTGCATCGGTTTGTGTGTCGACGTGTTGGAAACGGGTTAGGTCGTAACTATTTGTCCGTAGCTCCGTTGGGGATGTGCCATATATGTAAATGGAGCAGAACGACGAGTAGAATCACGTGAACCACTTTGTTTTGCCGTTTAACTAACCTAAAATGTGATTAGGACAAATCTGGATAGAATTAAGTTTTAACACGTGGGGTCATTTCGGAGATGCTATATGTCGTTTCCGGTCTCATTTAAAATGCCTAGCTAGGTAGATTAATTTGTGCTTCACCCTCGTGCCATGTTTAACAACATTTAACATAGCCGTGTACCTGAACGGGAGTGAACTAAATAAATCAACGTGGAGTTTCGTCGATATGCAACTCGTTGCATATCGAGCTTCACTTAATGTGTAGTGTTTGATTGTCGTGATTGTCATGCCTTGCATTAGACCGTTCATGCATCATATGTGTAATGCATCGTGTGGTGAATATCGTGTGTTGATTTGTGTTTCTGGTTTGCTTCGTCTCGATAGAGTTCCGCAAGCGTGTCGGATTGTGAGGACCCGTTCGACTACATCGGTTCGTCTGCTTCACGGAGTCATTCTTCTTCCAAGCGGGATCTCAGGCAAGATGACCATTTCCCCAGATACCATTACTATCATTGCCATGCTAGTTTTATCGCTTCTATCGATTATGTCTCGTTTCCTACCACATGTTAAATATCAGCCTCTCAACAATGCCATGAAACCTTCAACCTGTTCAACCTAGCAAACCACTGATTGGCTATGTTACTGCTTGCTTAACCCTATGTTAGCGTTGCTAGTTGCAAGTGCATTGCTTCCATGTGAAAACATGGGTTCCTTGTTCTATCACCATATTAATGTTATTTAATTTAATGCACCTATATACTTGGTAAAAGGTGGAAGGCTCGGCCTTTCTAGCCTGGTGTTTTGTTCCACCTTTGCCCCCTTAGTTTCGGCTACCAGTGTTATGTTCCATAATTGAGCGCTCCTAACACGATCGGGGTTGTTATGGGGACCCCCTTGATAATTCGTTTTAGATTAAAGCTGGTCTGGCAAGGCCCAACATTTGTACTACATTTGCCCAACATAATAATTCTGTTAAATTGAAATGCATAGGGAGTTAGCGCTACCCGAGGAGTAATTCTACATAATACAGGGAGGGCCAGTGCTGGTCCAAAACAGAGCACCGTGTGGGGCCACCGCGAGGAAACTCGAGGTTTGGCACTCGTACGCTTCGCTTATCCGTCGTGTCCTGAGAACGAGATACGCGGCTCCTATCGGGATCGTCGACACGCCGAGCGGCCTTGCTGGATTAGTTTTACCTTTGACGAGATATCTTGTGCATCGGGATTCCGGTGATGCTTTGGGTAATCTCAGAGTTGAGGTTTTCCACTAAGGAATTCGACGAGATCACGAGTGTCGTGATCGAGGATTTCTATGAGGCTTGTGGTAATTTGTGATGGACTAGTTGGAGCACCCCTGCAGGGTTAAATCTTACGGAAAGCCGTGCCCGCGGTTATGTGGCAACGTGGAAACTTTGTTTAACACTCGTTCTAAATAACTTGAAGTTAACTTAATTAAAACATGCCAACTGTGTGCGTAACCGTGGCTCTCTTTTTCGTGAGTTCCTTCTCCGATCGAGGACACGGTGGGGTTATGTCTGACGTAGGTAGGTGTTAAGGATCATTCATTTGATCATCCGTAGTTCACGTCCGCCATGCGTAGATCTTCCCCTTCTTATTTCTTGTACTCGTAAGTTAGCCACCAAATATATGCTTAGCCGCTGCTGCAACCTCACCACTTAACCATGCCTCACCCATTAAGCTTTGCTAGTCTTGATACCTTTGGAAATGAGATTGTTGAGTCCCCTGTGGCTCACGGATTACTACAACACCAGTTGCAGGTACAGGTAAAGGTTATTTGACGCGAGCGCGTTGATTGTTCATTTGGAGTTGCTTCTTCTTCTTCATCATCATCGATATAGGATGGGTTCCGGGGCGGCAGCCTGGGATAGCTAGGATGGACGTCGTTCTTCTTTTCTCGTTTATTTTCGTCGGTAGTCGGACCCTGCTCTTACTCTTGATGTTTATGTAATGTACTGATGTGACTCCGATGTAGCCTGTGGCGAGTGCAAGCCAATTCTATATACATCTCATCTTTTCAGTACATGTACTTGTAACGATATACATTCTTGCGACACGACGAGATGCGCTTCTATCCCTGACGAGGCCTTCGTGCCAAATTGAGGATAGGGTCGCATCTTGGGCGTGACATGCGGTTTCAGGAGGAAGTGGCTGACGGGTTTCCACATCCCCCGTCTTGACCGAGGCCGGGGTTGCCTCTCTCGCCGCGTACACCGCCTCCTCGACCTGTCATGGGGTCGACCATGCCAGCAGCAATGGACCGCCACGGCATAGAGGCCGCACACACTGACAACAACAAGGTCAAGGCCCTACGCAACTATGGACGCGCTCGTGGCTTGTGCTTCAAGTGCGGCGAGCACTCGGGGCATGACCATGTCTGCCCCACCTCGGTTCAACTCCACGTGGTCGAGGAAATGTTGGAGCTCCTCGGCATCGACTCATCTTCCGAGTCTGATGACTACACTCCCTCAGGCGACATAGTCATGGCTATTTCTCACTCTGCTTTGGAAGGCGGGGTCTCTTCCCGAGCATTCCAGCTGCTCGCGTCGATGCAGGGTCGTGAAGTTCTGTTGCTAGTGGACAGCGGCAACTCCACATCATTCATCGACCAGAAGCTGGCGCAACAGCTATCAGGAGTCACAACACTAAAGCAACCATGTCGGGTGCGCGTGGCAAATGACAATGAACTAACCTGTACCGCCGTTCTGCCAGCGTACGCCTAGTCGGCGCGCTTGTGACCACAAAATTCCCTTGATGCTGGGAGCACAATCGGTCAACATGAGACCCTAGAGACACAAGCCAGAGCATAAAACTGAGATTGAGCAGCAAGTTGAGGAGTTGTTATGCTCAGGGGTGATCCAACGCAGCCAAAGCAGTTTTAACTCACCAGTAATTTTGGTTAAGAAGAAAGATGGCACTTGGCGTCTCTACAATGACTATCAACACCTCAATGCGATGACTTGCATCAGCAAGTTTCCTGTACCAGTCATTGAAGAGCTATTGGATGAACTGCATGGAGCCACTTGGTTCTCAAAGCTGGACCTCAGAGCGGGCTATCACCAAATCAGGCTGGCAGAAGGAGAAGAGTACAAAACTGCATTCGAGACGCACACAAGACACTATGAATTCAAGGTCTTATCATTTGTCTTGGCAGAGGGTCCAGCAACGTTTTTGGGGGCCATGACACACACCTTGCATCCCCTTCTTTGACATTGTGTACACATCTTCTTCAAATCCTCATTTTCAGCAAGACGTGGGAACAACATTTGGACCATATTCGACAAGTCCTGGAGCTCCTCCATAGGGATCGGTGGAAGGTCAAATTCACTAAGTGTGAATTCAGCCAACGACAACTGTCCTACTTGGGTCATGTCATCAGCGATCAAGGGGTAGCAATAGAACCCAACAAGATAGTAGCAGTTCAACCATGGGCAACTCCAAAGGACACAAAGGATGTGCGACGCTTCCTCGGGATGGCAGGATACTATCGTCGGTTCATCCGCAACTTTGGCATCATCGCGCGACCATTGTTCAACGTGTTGAAGAAGGGTTGTCCCTTTGTCTGGACAAATAACACAGAGCAAGCATTCCAACTCCTAAAATAACGTCTCACCAAAGCTCCTGTCCTAGCCCTTTGAGATTTCAACCACACCTTTACCGTTGAGACCGATGCATGCGACAAGGGAATCAGAGTTGTGTTGCAACAAGATGGTCACCCAATTGCATTCATGAAAAAAAGCCTGAGCCCACGGTACCAGGGACTTTCCACCTATGAGAAAGAATACGTCGCCATTGTGGTTGCTATTGATCAGTGGCGTCCCTACTTGTAGCACAGTGAGTTCATAATAAATATGGATCACAAGAGTTTGATCCATTTCGAAGAGTAGCGACTGACCACACCCTGGCAGCAACGGGCCTTCACTAAACCCATGGGTCTCCGTTACACAATCAGGTACAAGAAAGGTATAGAGAATACCGCAGACGACGCTCTATCCCGTGCCCCAGCTGAACCCACTCTATTCGTGGTTACATCTTGTCAACCAAGTTGGCTTGAAGATGTGACCGCCAGTTATAACAGCAACCCCAAGCGCAGAAACTCGTTGAGTGGCTAGCTATTCGGGATGACCCTAAAGGCCGCTTCACCCTGCAAAATGGCCTCTTAAGGTTCCGTGGACGAATATGGCTGGGAGGATCCACTTCTCTGCAGCAGAAAATCATGGCAGCCTTCCATGATAGCCCGATGGGAGGACATTCCGGCTTCCCAGCAACCTTTCGGCACATCAAGCATCTCTTCGCGTGGCCAAAGATGAAGCTGCAGATACTACACTACATTCGGTGCTGCCACATATGCCAACAACCCAAGCTGGACCGTGCAGCATCACATGGACTTTTGGTACCACTACTAGTGCCAACCAAACCTTGGGAGATGGTAACAATCGATTTCGTCGACAGGTTGCCACAGTGGGGTAAATTTAATTGTCTATGGGTTGTGGTAGTTAAACGCGCTAAGTTTGCACACTTCCTTCCCCTCGCTCACCCATACACAGCTTCCAAGGTGGGCTTACTTTACATGAACAACATCTACAGAATCCACAGGTTCCCGGTCCATTGTCTCCGATTGGGACCTAGTGCTCACAAGCCTCTTTTGGCGGGAGATGTTCAAGTATGCTGGTACTGAGCTGCGGATGAGCACAACAAACCACCCTCAGAGAGACGGACAGACCGAGCGGATGAACCAGTGTGTGGAGACATATCTGAGGTGCTTTGTACATGCGTGCCCGCGCCGGTCGAGCTACTAGATACCATTGGCATAATTCTGGTACAACTCCACTCATCATTCCAGCATTGGCATGTCACCCTTCAAAGCTATGTTCGGCCACGAACCACAATACTAGGGCATAACCACAACCAACGCCTGCATAGTTCCAGCACTGCAGTCATGGTTAGACGAACGAGCAATTATCCAAGACCTCTTACAGGAACACCTCAACGGAGCCAACCAGCACATGAAGACCCAAGCAGATAAGCACACGTCACCACGTGCCTTCACTGTCGGCGATTTAGTCTTCCTCAAGCTGCAACCGTACATCCAAACTTCTGTTGCAAGGCGAGCGAACCACAAGCTTTCAGTCAAGTTTTTCGGCCCGTTTCCAATAATCGCCAAGATCAATGAGGTTGCCTTCAAGCTGGAGTTGCCGCCACAATCTCAGATTCACCCGGTCTTCCACGTCTCGCAGTTGTGCCACTGCTTAACCCCGGGTACAACATCTTCCCCTACCCTTCCTAATCAAATTGATGTCTCGTTCGTCCCAGTCGCACTCCTTCGACACCGCGGGCGCAAGAAGAATGGCACCATGACCGAGCAAATGCTCACTCGCTGGTCCAACCCAGCCGCCATCGACGACACCTAGGAGGACAAGGTGGCACTTCAAGCCTGATTTCCAGGAGTTGAGGCTTAGGGGCAAGCCTCATCCCAGGAAGGAGGGGATGTTAGCGCCCCCAACACGAGCAACAGTCGCGCTGACGGCAAGGATCCAATAGCGAGAGGCTCACCAGCCTCGCTGTGGCCCAACATCCCACGAGGGACCGCCGGCCTAATCCGTGCATCACTCGGCCAGCGTGGATGGCGTGAGCCCTCCCTCTCCATCTACTAAGGGCGACGACGCGCCGTGTGGGAGGCATCCAGAGGATCACTCACCATCATCCGACCGACATTATCTTTATCAACACCACCCAAGCATAGACTGTAGCGTCGTCGACTGGCCACCACACGCCCGGAAGGCCAGGGACAAATTCACTGTTCCGACCCGCGTGACGTAAAGAATTCACAGAACGAACTCGTTTTAAAAAGATTTCACGATCTGACCCTTTTCGAAACGCCAGAAACCGTGGCGTTTCTGCGGCACTTAGAAACGCTAGTCTAACATGACGTTTCTGGTGCATACTCAAACGCCAGTCTACCGTTACGTTGCTGTCCAAACAGAAACACCAGGGGTGTTGGCGTTGCTACCCACGCGCCAAACGCCGTGGACAGTGGCGTTTCAGCATTGTCACCGCTCGCGTGCACGCTGGCAGGCATCCTCGACGGCCATGTTCTGCAGCGGTAGAAAGAAAATGGACGTAGGCATCCTCGGCAGCCATGTTCTGCAGCGATAGAAAAAAAATGGACTCCAAGCTGGCTACTCCCCATTCCCAACTCTAGCTGTCGTGGACAGGCTCGGCACTAGTCCATCAATGCTTGTGCATGCACATATTCTACTGTGAGCGTCTGCAGCAGTAGCTTGATGATGGCCGTAACACCGTCAGTCTCAAGTAAATAAAGTTACCTCCATGCGGTAGCGGTACAGTATCCACACAGGACAGGGAGCTGGGCTCACGTGCACTGTGCGGCCACTGTCCCCGTGGGGACCACGCTCGCTCCATCGCTGCAGTGCGTGGCTAGAAACGCCATTGTCGGTATCGGCTAGCAACCCCAACACCCCTGCTGTTTCTGTTTGGACTGCAACGTAGCGGTAGACTGATGTTTGAATATAGATCAGAAACGCCACGTTAGACTGGCGTTTTTAAGTGCCGCAGAAACGTCACGGTTTCTGACGTTTCTAAAAGGATCAGATTGTAAAATCTTTTCGGAATGAGTTCGTTCTGTAAATTCTTTACCTCACGCGGGTCGGAACTGTGAATTTGTCCGAAGGCCAGCAACTCGCCAATGTGTTCCACATCCAGCAGAGCGCCCGACTCTCACCGAACCCCGACGTCAAATCCGATCGGATCTGGCCGGAGACCGTTCCACCACCTGGGATCGATCAAATCCCAGTACACACCACCACCCAGCAGGGTCAACACCTGTTCCGACGACTTGCAAGAAGAGCCAACACCTGGTTAGAGTTAGAGTTAGATTCTAACCCTTGAACTAACCTAAACTAACTCTAACTTTAAAGGTGTTTGGATGGGAGGGTTAGATGGACATTAAAGCTCTTTCTCAATCATTTGGCTACTTTGGACCTCTCTCTTTCCCTGGACCCCGCCTACTCTAACCCAAAAAAAAACACCTCTTGGATGGGTTAGAGTTTTTGGGTGGGTTAGATGCATCTAACCAACTCTAACCCACCTGTTTGGATCTTTGAGGGTTAGATGGCTCAAATCTAATCCACTCTAACTCTAACCCTAGGATCCAAACAGGGCCCTAGTAACCCACCGTAGCAAAACATCGAGCCGAGCACCACCGCTCCGGCCTAGATCCGCCCTGCCAGTGTGCGGCAAAAGCTATAGATCCGCCCAAGCAAACACTAGCGAGCGCGACCAGGTCCTTCGTCGGTTAGACCGCCTGCACCCCCACTCTATGCCTTTAAAAAAATAAGAGGGCCCAACATTGGAGCATGAAATTGTTGTAGTTCTGTTCGTAATTTGTGTGTTGTGATGATGGCCGCAGAGTTTAAATTTTGGCCCTGTTTGGATACTCTAACTTAGCTAGAGGTTAGAGTTAGTTTCTAGCTCATGACTAACCTTAAACTAACTCTAGCCGAAGAGGTGTTTGGATGATAGAGTTAGATTGACAATAGTTGTACTTGATGGAGAGAGGAAAGTGATTTTTTAATGGGTCATTACCTGGTGGATAGAGAGAGAAAAGTGACTTTTTAGTGGGCCCCATGAAAACTAGCTCCAATTAGCACCTCTTGGGTGGGCTAGTTTTTTTGGGTGGGTTAGATGCTACTAGCTTCAATCTAACCCTCATGTTTGGATACTTTAGTGCTATTTGAACCCCAACTAGCTCAAACTAACTCTAGCTTATGGATCCAAATAGGGCCTTTATAACGAAAAATTTATTGACATGAGTTTGTCTCCCCATTTTAATTCCGTACTTTCTATGTAAAGAAATATACGAGTGTTTAGATCACTATTTTAGTGACCTACACGCTCTTATATTTTTGTACCGAGAATAGTGGCGAGTTTACTAGGTAGGCATCATCAGGCTTAAGCATACTCTTCACGAACATATTTCAGCTAACCATACCACTTAAAAATTATATTTAGATGCTTTACATGCAAGAATCACAATGCAATTGCTAATTAGGCTTAGAAAGTTGATGTTGTAAGTCAACCCTTCATTATAATGCTAGATTCGCCATTGACTGAGGGAGTGCATCTTAGTGATCCTGACCGTGAGGACTATGGCTATGCGAGTGCTCTCCTCTCTCTTCTCATGACGACTTTGAGGACTCTATGATGGCGACGGATCAAGGTGGTGGCAAAACCATAGCTGAGTGTTCGAGTTCAGCCTTGCAGAGTGTGGCCGTGTAGGAGCAGACCTCCTGTTCACCGTGTCGCATGATGGATCTGCACCTAATATGGGATTTTTTCACTGTTTTGATCCTTAAGGCGTAAGTTCATCACAAAACGAACTCGGTTCGAAAGTATTTCACGTTTTGACCCTTTTGGAAACGCCAGAGACCGTGGCGTTGCAGTCCTTAGCAGAAACGCCAGTCTACTGGACGTTGCAGGCCTCATGTGCAACGCCAGTCTACTGGACGTTGCAGACCAAAGCAGAAACGCCAAGGGGGCTGGCGTTGCAGACCAAAGCAGAAACGCCAAGCTCCCTTGCGTTGCAGGGCTCATAAGTAACTGGCCCGCGGCCCCTTCCTCCACCTCCACTTCTTTCTTCCTCCTCTTCCACGAAAAAGCTCTCCCTCCTCCTCCAGATCCCTCCCTTCGATCTCCCTCCTCCCCCAACCGTTTTGTTGGTTCTTTGGGGCAAATCGAAGAGGCCGGTAAGCTCCTCCAATCCCTCCAATTAGTTTTTGCAATGATTTTGTATTTGTGTAGATTTCTTTTGCACTAGGTGTACGTATGTTTTGAAGTAAAATTTATTTTGTGATTGTTAATAGGTGTAGTTTATGGTGTCTCTATGTGTAGCTTTTGGTGGATATATGTATAACCTAGGTTTTGTTCATATTATCCGCATTAGGTTTATGCCTAGGTTTAGTTCATATTATTCGAAGAGGCCGGTAATAATTTTCTTCATATTATGTAGGATGTTTCGTCCCGATCAATATCCGGGTCTTGATGACTACTATGAGAAGAAGCATCGTGCGGTGCTAGTTGAGAGAGGAGAGGTAATTATGATTTTATTGATGATTATTTTTATATACTCCATGATTTGTATATTTTCACAAGTTGAGCCCATTAACAAATTATGCCTTTGTTTGTTTAGGTTCCTCCACTACTTCGTTTGAGGGGGCACAACCCCAATGAAACTCTTGTATATGACCCTCGTTACGAGCCATATGTTAGAAGAATGGATCTTCTTCAATTTGTGCTCAACTTTAAAGGCACACCACCATGGTTGAACGCCACTGCCCTAACAGCACTTACGGATCGATGGAGGCCGGAGACGCACTCTTTTCACCTTCCTCTTGGTGAGATGAGCATAAGCTTGGAGGATATTGCTATGATCTCCGGGCTTCCTATCGAGGGCAGGGCTCTTACAGGGAAGGTTAGGACCGCCGGGTGGCGACAACGGGTTGCAGCATTGGTTGGTGTTGAACCTGAGCCATGGATTGATGAAACTAGGAAGGATCCTAGGCCATCCGGTGTGTTGTTCTCTTGGATACAGAGATATTTTCACAGATGCCCAAGGGATGCTAGTCCGCTTGTTGTGGAGAGGTTCGCGAGAGCTTATCTCTGGAATCTTTTGACCCAAGTGGTGTTTCCGGATGGCACTGGGGACACAGCCTCATGGATGTTCTTGGATCCGCTTCGTGCTTGGGATGTGAAGTGGAGTTGGGGTTCGGCGGCACTAGCCTTCTTGTACCGTCAGGTATGGCTTAATATCATGCATTTTCATTTTATTCAATGGGATATGATGCATTTTCATTTTATTAAATCTGTAGTTGGATGGAGCGTGCATGAGGAGTAAGCCGACGTCCTGTCTTGGAGGTTTCGTCTGGGCCCTACAGGTTTGGATGTGGGAGCGTATCCCTGTTGGCCGGAACTTCAGCCTTGCTCCGGAAGAACCCTGGAAGTGCCCGTTTGACGGGGACGAGGAGCGATACCCCACTATCGCACACACATGGGCTAATGTCCAATGGACGAGTATCGCGGCTATGGGCGGTATAAGGCATACATAAGCAAGCTTGACATGCTAACTTACAAACAGGTAAATGCTTTACCAAATTTGCTAATTTTTTTCATGGATGGTTGAGTGACTTGTTGTTATGTAGGTTAATTGGAGGCCATACACGGTACTTAGGCAGTATCCTCTGAGCAACATGTGCCTTCGTGACCAGCATCTTTGGCGTGTGCGGTGCCCGATGATATGCTTTTATGCGGTGGAGTGGCATCTTCCTCATCGTGTTTCAAAGCAGTTCGGGGTACAACAACGCACCCCGCCGGATTACGTCGAGACAAGTGTGAAGCTACATAAGTGAGTCTTTTGTATCACGTGTTTCTCCTGTTGATCAATGTCTAACATGAAAAAATGAAACTGATGTAGTATTCTAATGCTTTGTAGGACAAACCGGCAAAGCAATAAGACTGTCATCAATTGGGAGGAGCACCACATTACTTGGGTGGACATGTGGAATGCTCAGAGACAACATCGAGTTGAAAATGATGAAACACCAGACACTGACGAGGCGGCATACTTAAGGCATTTGGAGTGGATGCGTACAGAGTATAGAGTTATCCATAAGGCTGCCTGGACTCGTTCCGATTGCTTGGACTTACTGCCGAGTGAGGCTGCTGATGCTGCATTCAACAATTCAATTAGGGAGACAGTTGGAGCGCATCTTGACTATGGTCCTCTCCATGACAGAGTGGTACGTCCCTCCTTTAAAATATAAACAAGTGTCATTTATTCGTGGATGGTATGTCACATGTGTTTTATCCAGGGCACGGAGCTATGGAGATGTATCAACGAGAGTAATGTGGTCCTTGCCCGTGCCCCATGTCCACAAACGGACTGACTTGTTAGAACTACTCTGCAGGTTTGATGCCTTGTTAACCTTTGTTTTATCATACCTTTGTTAGCATATTAACATGTCATTATCTTTTCCTTGCGCAGAAGGTCGCCAATCGGTGCCGCACACTAGCGGCTTTACTTTCTTGCCACAGTGTTTCGTCCACCGATGTGAGGGCACGTGCGCAGTACACGATGGATGTGCAGTCTTTCGCTCGTCCGTCTGCCAGCCGGCCACGGGCCTCTTCCGCTCGTCCGTCTTCGAGTCGAGCACATGTTTCTTCTAGCCGAGCACATGAAGAGGAGATTGAAGAAGAAGATGAGTCCGACAACGAGGCCGCGGATCCGGACTTCATTGAGTTTGGGGCTTCGCAGATGGAAGATGCTCCGCAGTCAAGTCAACCCACTCAGCCGACGGAAGAAACACGTCAAGCTAGCTCAAGGAACATCAGACGTCCTGGCTGGCAGAACACTCCAGAGGGCTACGTTACTAAGGGCAAGATGGCTGCAAAGAGAGGGAGGAAGTGAAGTATGTTACCTATGTCGTATTCTGAGTGTTATGATGTTGTCTATTGAACTATGTTTTCTGTTGAACTATGTTGTTTGTTGAACTACGTCTGTTAAACTATGAACTATGATGTTATGGTGAGTCTTATGATTTAAATTATGGTGTTATGCTGTGAATTATGGTGTTATGTTTTGATGAATGGTGTTATGCTGTGAATTATGGTCTTACGATTTAAACTATATTCTATGAAATATGTTTGTTGATCAAAACAGTGAAAAAAATCTTGTTTTGGGGTACTGGACTAAGGAAACGCCAGGAAGCTTGGCGTTTCTGGTTGGGTCTGCAACGCCAGCATGTCTGGCGTTTCTGCGCTGGGTGCAACGCTGGCCAGGAACCCAACACTGCGGTACTGGACTAAGGAAACGCCACGGAGCTTCGCGTTTCTGCTTTGGTCTGCAACGCCAGCCCCTTTGGCGTTTCTGCTTTGGTCTGCAACGTCCAGTAGACTGGTGTTGCACATGAGGCCTGCAACGTCGAGTAGACTGGCGTTTCTGCTAAGGACTGCAACGCCACGGTCTCTGGCGTTTCCAAAAGGGTCAAAACGTGAAATACTTTCGAGCCGAGTTCGTTTTGGGATGAACTTACGCCTTAAGGATCAAAACAGTGAAAAAATCCCTAATATGCAACCTGCTCCTCCTGCGTGCACTGTGGGCCAGCCCATGTGCAAGGCGGCTACCCCAATGTTTTTTTTCTATTTTTGTTTTTGCTTCATTAAACATTGTTTCAGGATTTCAAAACAAAATGAAATTTCAAAAAATGTTTACACTTTCGGAAAAGTCTTGAATTATTGGGGATTGCTACGCGTCCACCGGCCAATCGTGTGATATACGTCGGCCACCTTGATAGCCGTTGGATGTACGTGCGGGCGGTTGTTCGATCAATCTCCTCGCACACCTTGCTTGTGCCTTTCCCCACTCATTAAGTCTTAAATCAACGATGTGTTGCAGAAACAACTGCTTTGATTGTGGAAAATGCGTGACAATTAATCTTGAAACAACCATCGTGTTGCAGAAACAGCTGCTTTAGCTATTGCACTCGTATGGCAGAGTGGCAACTTTCACCACCACAACAAACTTATTCTTGTAGAATTTTTGTAACAGAGGACTCGTTGCAGAAATCTTTGCAACACATGCCTTGTTGCTGATTTTTTTTTTTACAACGAAGGTCTTGTTGCAATTTTTTTTGCAACAATGGTAATGTTGCAGATTCTTTTGTCTTCACCTACGTATGATATTACGAAAGAGATGTTTTGCACCATGATTGATGTTATAAAAAACAACACGACTAAGGTAGGCCCATATAGAACACGCGTCGCACGAACAAGAGGTTGCTGCTCTAAGGGATCCAGATTTAGATCCTGCAACATAAGAGCTGTTGTGGTGCGTGAACTGCAACAAGCCGTAAGTTACACAACCGTAAGCTGATGAATCCGTATAAAACACGTGACACACGAATGAGGGTGCGGATGCCTGCATGCAATCCGTCGGCTGGAGCACAGAGTTTCCCTTCTAACAATGATTGCCCATTCAAAAATTGTTCTTGAATTCAGCAAATGCTGTCAAGTGTGAAAGATGTTCATGATTTTGAAAAATAATCATGTATTTCAAAATTTTGTGCAAAGTTTAAAAAATGTTGTTGATTTTCAAAAAACGTTAATTAATTCTGTAAAATTTCATGATTTTTATAAAATATTATTGAATTTGAAATAAAATCACGGACTAAAAAACTGTTGTTGATTTTGGCAAATGTTCAGTTTCAAAAAGAAATCACGAATTCAAGAAAATGTTCATAAGGTTAAAAATATGTTTGTGAGTCCGAGAAATGTTCACTAATTTCAATAGATGTACTTAAGTTTAAGAAATACTCACGAATTTTACAAAATGGTTTAGAAATTAATATGTCTATGAAATTTCAAAAATGTTAGGAAAATCGCAAAATGTTCACCAATTTGAAAAAATAATTACGACTTTCAAAATATATTCATAAAATTAAAATTATGTTCCACAAATTTCAAACTATGTTCACAACTTTCAAACAAATCACAAATTGAAAATATTCTTGCGGCTTTCTAGAAAGTTCACTATTTTGAAACATATTTGTGATCGTTATAGTAGGTCGCAAATTTGAAAAAAGTTCATTAATCCAATAAAATGCGACGTTGAAAAAAGAGGAAAATATGAAAAGGTAATGATAAATAAAATGAATAGAAAAAAAAGAAATGGAAGAAACAAAAACTGGGTCAGGAAAGGTTAATCTGAAATGGCCGGGCCACACATCAGGACGATAGTTCGTGGTGTATGTGTTCGACCTCTATTCCCCGACCCATGCTGGGAATAGGACTCGCTCTGCAGGTGGGGAGTTCTTAATTCACACATGGCTCACTAGGTTCAGGCCGGTTCAGGCATTCGGGAACAACAACCTCATTTTTTTCACATTTGTTTTCCTTCTTTTGATTTTATTAGTTTATACTTTCAAATAATATAAATAAATATATTATAAAAGTAACTCTACATTATAAATTTGTAAATGTTGACCAAAAATTTGAAAATATTAAATGTGTATAATATTTATCAAGTATATGAAAATTCTATACAAAACAGTAAACTGTGTATGAAAAAAATTGATCACAGAATTAAAAAAATTCAAACCATGTATTAAAAGTTCTTAAAAGTGTTTGAAAAATGTTAATAAAGCATTTCTAAAATGTTACAAGTGTATAAAACAATGTTAACCATGTATTTTAAAATGCTAATTAATCATTTGAAAATTTATTAAATAATATATGAAAATGTTAACGAAGATTTGAAAAATGCTTATGTGCTTAGAAAAGCTGTTGACCATGTGTTCAACAAATATTAATATTGTATTAAAAAAATTTAATGAAGTAGTTGAAAATTGTGAATTTTTAATAGAGGAAAAGTTAACCATGTATTAAAAATGTTAATCTTATATTTTTAAAATGTTAGCCATGCATTTGAAAAGGTTTAAAAGTGTGTATAGGAAAACAAATTGACCATGTATTAAAAAATATGAATTTTGTATTTGAATTTCCTTAATCAAGCATTTGAAAAATGTTAAAAATGTGTATAGATTTTTTTTGAAACTGTACATAAAAATGGTATTGAATAAATGTTAAACGTGTATTTCCAAAAAAATGCTGATATATACAAAAAATGTAGATTGAAAACCAAAGAAACCCAGAAAAGTGAACGAAAAAAAACAAAATAAACCAAATAAAAAAGGAAAAGCAAAATGAAAAAGCAAACGTACAAATGCAAGAAATAATGAAAAAATGCAAAAGAAAATAAAACACATAAAACAAGAAAAAAGCCGAAGAAAACTGGCTCGAATTGCGTCGATTAGGTTGTACCCCTAGAACTAAGAATGTGGTCGTAGTGACTAGCAGTGTTTCTATTGCCCTGGTTCTCTCCTTTTCCTTCTCTTTTTTTTCCTTTTCTTTTTTTTCCTACCGTCTCGCTGACTGCAAGATATATTAGTTGCCGTGCTTTTAGGCCGGCCATATGGGGCCGGGGTGCCCCTTTTTTATTCTTGCATTTCTCTTTCTTAGTTATATATTTTTATTTCATTTATAAAGAAAAAATGATTTAAAAACTGGTCCGACTATTATAGAATTGTCGGGATTTTTAGAAAAAATCGAACTCGTCAAAATTCATGAGTCTGAAAAATAGTTTTCAAATCAGAAAAATGTTCGCAAGTTTGGAAAATGTTACTGAATTAAAAAAAGTTATCGCAATTGAAAAAATGGTCGTATATGGATTAGAAAAAATGCATCGACTAAAAAATCTACATGAATTCGAAAAACTGTCATGCATTTGAAAACAAATTTTCGTAACTTAGATAAATTGTTCCCGAAGAATATGTTAGTATATTCCAAAAATGATTTACTATTTAGAAAAATATTCATGTGGTTTGATTAAATGTCCACTCTTTTTAAATAATGTTCCTGAATTTGCAGAATATTAGGTATCTGATAGATCTTCGATTTTGAAAAGAATTCATGATTCCATAAATAATGTTCATGAAATTTAATAAATAATTAAGATTTCGTGAAACTGTTCACAAAATTTGAAAATCTGTTTGGAAAATAAAAATAAATAAAACAATGTAAAAAATGGAAGAACAAAATGAAAAGGCAGAAAAAAATAAAGAAAACACAAAACGAAAAAACTAGCATGGGAAGGTCGTTGAAACTTCTCAAAACCTAGAAAACAGTAGTTGGGCCGATCCAACATTATAGGTGCAGGGAGGTGGTGGTGGGGTCGGGGGGGGGGGGTGTGCCCATGGTCATTATCCAACGATCCGGGCAAAATAGAATTCCACTGCAAGTACTATCTTTTGGTCAAGGAGTATGTTGCTATTCAATCCATCCCGACCGGCTTGAACTCTAGCCTCAAGTTGCCCACCTCGTCGGGGACTTATGGATACAGAAAGGTCGCCTCGAACTCAATTCTTGTTTGGTGCTTATAGCACCAAATATAGCATACTATACAATGACACACCTTCACTCCCTTCATTAGTTCTATCTTCTAAGTGGGCTGGCCCATTTGTTTCTTTTGTACTTTCGTCGTTTCTAAATATATATATTTTTTAGAAATTTTGCTGCATACTACGCATGGATGTATGTAAACTTATTTTAAAGTGTGAATTAATTCATTTTACTTCATATGTAGTTCGTAATGAAATATTTAAAAAGACATATATTTAGGAGCGGAGAGAGTACATTGGTTTGGGGAACCTTCCAACGTTTCCTCTATTTTTTCACCCAGTTTCCCATATTTATGTTGGGTAAGGTTCTGTTTTTTTTTTTTCGTTTTCCCTTTTGGCATATCCAATATTTAAAAATATTGTGATTTTTTTCAAATCCATGAGCTTTTGTCTTGTTTTTCCAAATTCATGCATTTTTTTAATTCACCAATTGTTTTCAAGTCTGTGAAGTATTTTTAATTCAAAGATATTTTTAATTTCGTAGCCTTTTTCCGGTTTGTGAACATTTTACAAAATTTTGCTAACATTTTTTCCCAAATTCGTTACCTTTTAAAAATTCATGAACCTTTTCATATTCAAAATTGATATCAAATATATGAAATTTTCCCAAATTTGTGAACATTTTTATGAATTCATGAAATGTATTCAAATATGATGAATTTTTTAATTTCATGATATTTTTTCGAAACTGTGATTTTTTCAAATTCATAAGGTTTTGCTCTGACTTTTTGGTTGAACATTTTTGTACAACAATTAACAACCTGACCAGTGGTTCAGGGTCGTGGTAATTCGGTCAGCCGTCGACCTGGTATTGATCCGGCCCAGGTGCTCTGGAGGGTTTTTTTTTCCTGTTTTTCATTTTCGTTTTTTTCGTTTTTTTGATTTTTTTTTTACAATTCGAAAATTATAAACATATATATTATGAAAATGTACTTCAATAATGTTTCAAAAACTGTTAATCATGCATTTGCAAAATGTTAAGTGCGTATAGAAAAAATGATGACCATGTATACGAAAAATGTATTAAAAATATACAATGTGTGAAAAAATTATCCTGTATTTCTAAAAACAGTTGACAGCTTTTGAAAAATAATAATAATTATTTGAAAAATGTAAATAAAACATTTTAAAATTGTTAAATGTGTATAGGAACAATGTTGACCATGTATGGAGAAATGATTAACTTGCATTTTAAAATCTAAAATGTGTGTATAAAAAATAATGGTCATGTATTCAAAAAATGGGAAACTTATATAGTAAAAATGTTGACCATGTAATAAAAAAAATGTATGTAGTAAAAATGTTGTGAAACAATGTTAAACTTATATTTGAAATAAATTAACAAAGCATTTCAAAAATAAAAATATTAAATATGTGTAGAAAAATGTTCGTCATGTACGAAAAAAATGTTAATGCAGTATTAAAAAATTAATAATCAATCGTTTTAAAAGTGTTAGAAAAATGTACAAGATATATAAAAATTATGAAACCCAAGTGTATACAAAGAAAATTGTTGGAAACCAGAAAGAAAGAAAGAACACGGAAGAAAAAAAGAAGAAAGGGGAAGCAAAGAAAAAATCTAGTGAAAACCGAGAAAGCAAAAAAGAAAACCAAAGAAATACAATTAAAAAATAAACAGTAAAACTAGAGAAGAAGAAAAAAAACTCATGAAAAAACCCTGAAAAACCCGCCTCCATTTACATCAAGTACGTCTTACCTCGACTAGTTATCACGAACTGAATGTGAGCATAGTGGCTCGCAGCGCTGAGTGATATCCTAGTAGACCAAGGTTCAATCCTTGTAGCTCCTCCGTTTTCATTCTTTATTTTAACCCCACGTGAATGGGTCGGCACAAACTGTCTCGTTGAATACAAGATTCCGTGGTATTGAGCAACCTATAATCAAGCAAGCGCTCGTGCTAAATGGACATGCCCAGCTACCATTCACTTGAGTGTTGGTTGATAAGTTGGCGCAAAAGACGTGATATAGGAGGTTTATGCCATGAAATCCAGGTGGAGTTTCCTCGCTTCGCCATAAAAGTGGATCAATTGCCGTGTTCGCCCTCTCATTCTTCTTCCCATCAATGATCTCCTACCTCTCTTCCTCCCCTTTTTGGTCGTTGTGTCAATTGATCGCTTGTGGTCCATCTGTGAGCACAATGCCAGTGACAAGCATCACTTCACGTCAAATCTAATACTCGATGCGGTCCACGCCCATGCTCCTACGACACTTCGCTCCGGCGCCCGCAACCAACCTAAGCCGTCGCTCAGATCAAAGCCGAGGCCAACACCCCTCCATTGGCGTTGTTCCCCCCAGGCTTTATGTGCCTGCGTGTGTCTCTGGGAGTGTGTTATGTGATGCGGTCCCAATCTCCGTATGAAGCCCGTCAAGAGGCCACCGAAATCTTCCTTCAATCCACTGTCATTGAACCGAATGCTTTGTAAAGCCGCACCTAGAGGAGTGTGGTGTTCTTCGGTGATGGAGGAGGCATTTAAAGTCTCCTCCATCATGGTCGGCCACTCGGTTTGGACCCGTTCTGCTATGTGCGGCTCTGATGGCGGCACTGGAGTGTCCCCTCTAGGAGAAACTAGAATAGAAGACTCCGGAGGCTTAGAGGTCTCTAGAACTGTCTTCGGAGAGAGCTCGGACTGGCCGAGTTCCCCCTCTTTGTTCGCTAGAAGGATTCGCCCTCCTGGTCTTCAGTGACCGAGGTGTTAACCTCGGCCATATTACGATCACCCCCCCCCCCCCCCCGTGTTCGGCTCATGGGGGATTCTTCGGGATAGCACCTCCCCGGTCTCCTCGGGAACCGAGGGGAGTATGTTATGTGATGCGGTCCCGCTCTCCGCCAATTCGGAAGGCACGAAATCCCCCTTCGAGGCCTGGTCGGTGGGGAGGTGAAAGCACATATGATCCCTTGGTGTATTTGATAATTCATGATAACATACATTGTCTCTTGGACTAGGACTTTTACCTAGTATATTTTAGGTATAGTCCACACACAGCCTTGGCATAAAGGATTGTGAGGAGATGCCTCTTGATGCAACGAAAGGAATAGGATTGGCTCTAGATTTAATCAAAAGGATTCTACATTTTATATTTGTGAGAAATCACTTTGAGTCCATAGGAAAGCCAATACTATTAAAACGGGATGTGGTATTATGATGAATTGGTTGCTCAAGTGCTTAGCGGTAGCCACCAAAAATACTCAGCCATTCTCCCACAAAGTATCTATGTCCAAAGCTAAACGAGCAAAATCGATGCCACCTCGGCCCTACCGATTTTACACTTGACAGATCTTATGCCAAACCCTACCATCTCGGTACCACCAACTTTCACATTGGTGCCACCGAGATTCAGTGACCAACTTTCTGTTGAGAAGATTTCAAGAATCGCAATTTCCGAGTTTGAAATTGGTCTTACTGAGATTTGGAAACTAGTCTAGGTCATCGTATCGGTAGCACCGAGATTCCTATATCGGTCTCACCGAGAATTCAAAAGTTGCCACATTTAGTGCAACTCGGTACCACCGAGGTTATTCTCGGTGTCACTGAGTTGGAAAATAATGTTGTAATGGTTGGATTTTGGGGAATACCTATATATACCCCTTCATCTACCTCTCATTCGTAGAGGAAGCACTCAGAACACACTTACACTTGCCAGATCCATTTTTCTGAGAGAGAGCCACCTATTCATGTTTGAGATCGAGAGACTCGATTCCAACCATTGGAACCTTGATGTCTAGCCTCACCAAGTTGCCTTCCACAACATCAATCTCTCCTACCCATGCCAAATCTGAGAGAGAGTGATTGAGTGTTGAGGAGACTATCTTTAGAAGCACAATAGCAAGGAGTTCATCGTTCTACCACATCTATTACCTTTTGTAGGGTGGTGCCTCCTAGATTGGTTAGGTGTCGCTTGGGAGCCTCCTACTTCGTGTTGTGGAGTTGAAGCAAGAAGTTTGTACGGGAAAGGAGATCCCCTACTTCGTGAACATCTACCGTGAGTGAGGCTAGTCCTGTGTGGACGGAAGCCGTGGTGGAATAGACAAGGCCACTTCTTTATGGACCCCTTGTGGGTGGATACCTCCATGGAATCTCGTGGTTGTTACCCTTTGTGGTTTGAAGTCTCCACTAACATGGACGTACGATAGCGCCACCTATCGAAACCATGCCAAAAATCGTCGTGTCAACTTCTTTGTGTTTGATCTTCTTAAATTCTACTCCTTACTACATGTGCAATGTCTTTACTTTACGTTGCCATATTTGTTGACTAGCATGTTTAGGGTGCACTAGACTTGTTAGAAATGCTAAAATCTGCCAACCACTAAAATTGGGAAAAGGCTAGGATTTTAATTTATGCAAGTAGTCTATTCACTCCTCCCCCCTGTAGACACCTCTTCTATCGATCCCACAATTGGTATCAGAGCAAGTTCTCCATAACCTTGGTTTAAACACCATTGGAGGAATATGGATGTGCCTAGTTTGGGAATATTATTTGTAGAGTGCCTATTCTTGATGGGGAATATTTTAGACAATGGAAAGATGAAATGCTTGGTACATTTTATGAATTCCATTTGCGAAATTATGTTGAATATTCCTATGAGCCTCCCATTAATCCTTTACATCCTTCTCATGATGAAGAACTTGATATGCTTGGTAATCTTAAAATTGTAAATCTAATCATTAGAGGACTGCCAAGAAATGTGCTTAATCAATTGCAAAACTTTGAGTGTGCTCATACTTTGTGGAAAAACTTATAGAAAATATATCTCGAGTATTCACTGAAAAATCTTGAGATCATTTTCCATGAATGCATTGCCTTTCACAAAATGAAGCCAACCGATCCTAATTTCGATAAATGCCTATTTGAGCTTCGTGAACTCATGCGTGCTAAAGGAGATTTCATTACCATTACCAATGTCATTGTTGAAGCCATTCACATGCATAAGTATGAACATTGTCATGGTCAAAATTCTGATGAAATTATTGTTTCCTATGAAGGGGGTATTTCGTATGACGACGACAATGTGGAGCATGGCTACTACGATGAAGATGAAGAGTTTGACATTGAGTATGAGAAGACCATCAGGAACCTTAGTCTTGAGGTGAACCTTAGAGACTACATGGCCGGAGGAAAGGAGTGGATACTTGACAGTAGATGCACTGATCACATGACCGGAGATAAAGACATGTTTGATGAGGTCACACCAAACTGTGGACCTTGAAGGTATGTGACTTTTGGAGACAACTCCAAGGGTAAGGTACTTGGTCTTTGTAAGGTGGTCATATCTCATTATAGTTCCATTCAAAATGTCATCCTTCTTGAATCCCTTGCATACAATCTTCTTTCCATATCTAGACTAGCAGACTTTGGTTTCAATGTGCTATTTACGAAAGTTGACTGCCAAGTGTTTCATAGCGACAATCATAACATGGTCTTTACTGGTTTTCGCAAAGGTGATCTATACATTATCGATTTCACTACAAAATCCAAACCATGTACATGTCTTATTGCAAAATATTCTAAAGGTTGGTTGCGGCATAAAAGGTTAGGACATGTAGGTATGCGTAATCTTGACAAACTTATCAAAGATGATCATATTCTTGGTGTTAGAGATATTATCTTTGACAAAGATAGACTCTGTAGTGCTTGTCAAGCAAGAAAGCAAGCCGGTGGAAGTCATCCCGTGAAGAACATCATGACTACAAGAAGGCTACTCGAGCTACTTCACATGGATCTTTTTGGCCCCAATGCTTACAAGAGACTTGATGGAAATTCTTATGGTTTAGTCATTGTTGACGTTTTTCTGATTTAAGTGGGTATTCTTTCTTGATGATAAGTCGCAGGTACAAAAGATATTCAAAAACTTTGCTCGGAAAGCCCAAAATCAATTTGAATTGAAGATCAAGAAAGTTCGGAGCGACAACGGAACGAAGTTCAAGAACACTAATGTGGATACTTTTCTATTTACGAAAGTTGACTGCCAAGTGTTTCGTAGCGACAATCATAACATGGTATTTACTGGTTTTCGCAAAGGTGATCTATACATTGTCGATTTCACTACAAAATCCAAACCTTGTACATGTTTTATTGCAAAATCTTCTAAAGGTTGGTTCTGGCATAGAAGGTTATGACATGTAGGTATGCGTAATCTTGACAAACTTATCCAAGGTGATCATATTCTTTGTGTTAGAGATGTTATCTTCGATAAAGATAGACTTTGGAGTGCTTGCCAAGCAGGAAAGCAAGTCGGTGGAAGTCATCCAGTGAAGAACATCATGACTACAAGAAGGCCACTCGAGCTGCTTCACATGGATCTTTTTGGCCCCAATGCTTACAAGAGACTTGATGAAAATTCTTATGGTTTAGTCATTGTTGATGGTATTTCCAGATTTACGTGGGTATTCTTTCTTGATGATAAGTCGCAGGTACAAAAGATATTCAAAAACTTCGCTCGGAAAGCCCAAAATCATTTTGAAGTGAAGATCAAGAAAGTACGGAGCGACAACGGAACGGAGTTCAAGAACACTAATGTGGATAGTTATCTATTTACGAAAGTTGACTGCCAAGTGTTTTGTAGCGATAATCATAACATGGTATCTACTGGTTTTCGCAAAGGTGATCTATACATTGTCGATTTCACTACAAAATCCAAACCATGTATGTGTCTTATTGCAAAATCTTCTAAAGGTTGGTTGTGGCATAGAAGGTTAGGACATGTAGGTATGCGTAATCTTGACAAACTTATCCAAGGTGATCATATTCTTGGTGTTAGAGATATTATCTTTGATAAAGATAGACTTTGTAGTGCTTGTCAAGCAGGAAAGAAAGTCAGTGGAAGTCATCTTGTGAAGAACATCATGACTACAAGAAGGCCACTCGAGCTGCTTCACATGGATATTTTTGGCCCCAATGCTTACAAGAGACTTGATGAAAATTCTTATGGTTTAGTCATTGTTGATGATTTTTCCAGATTTATGTGGGTATTATTTCTTGATGATAAGTCGCAGGTACAAAAGATATTCAAAAACTTCGCTCGGAAAGCCCAAAATCAATGTGAAGTGAAGATCAAGAAAGTTCGGAGCGAGAACTGAAATGAGTTCAAAAACACTAATGTGGATACTTTTCTTGATGAAGAAGGTATCTCACATGATTTATCGGCGACTTACACCCCTCCACAAAATGGAGTTGTTGAGAGGAAGAACCGGACTCTCATAGAGATGACCAGAACGATGCTTGACGAATACAAGACACCAAGACACTTTTGGGCAGAAGCCATGGAAACAGCTTTTCATGCCATAAACCGACTCTACTTACACAAGTTTCTTGATAAGATGACATAGGAGCTACTCAGCGGTAACAACCCCCAAGTTGGATACTTTCGAGTATTAGGCTCTAAGTGCTACATTCTTGATAAGCATTGTCGAACTAAATTTGCGCCTACATCTCATGAAGGTTTCCTACTTGGTTACAGATCAAACTCTGACACTTCTGTGTCTACAACAGCTTCACTCTAAAAGTTGAAGAGACAGTAGATGTGAAGTTTGATGAATCTAATGGTTCGCAAGTCGAAATGCCAAATGATGTAGGAGATAAGTAACATTCGGTAGCCAGACAAGATATACCTATCGACAAGATTCGTCCCATGGAGGTGATGGAAAGTACTTCATCAACTCAAGTGGAAGCTCCAACTTTGCATCAAGGCTAACCAAAAAACAACATGGATGCATCTACAAGTGGTACACGAAATGATGACGAAGAGGAAGAAGTACATCGTGATGATCCACCTCAACCTTCCTCGCCACCACCTCAAGGAGTTGACATCGTAACCGACAACGAGAAAGAAGATGATGATGAAGAAGCTCCACCATCCAACAAGAAGAAGCTGTCACGAGTTCGAGCAAGAGTGGACAAATATCATCCACTGAATCAAATCTTCAGTGACAAACAAACCGGAAGAATCACTCGCTCTAAATCTCGTTTAGCTAACTTTTGCGAGCATTACTATTTCACCTCTAGCATTGAGCCTTTGAAGGTAGAAGAAGCCCTTCAAGACCAGGATTGGGTGAATTCCATGGACGAAGAGCTACACAACTTTGAGAGGAACCAACTGTGGACACTTGTTGAAAACCCCGAAGACGGGCACAACATCATCGGTACAAGAGGGTGTTTTGGAACAAGTAAGATGAAGATGGACAAGTTGTACACAACAAGGCGCGTCTTGTAGCCCAAGGATACACGCAGGTCGAAGGTATGGACTATGGTGATACTTATGCCCCCGTTGCTAGACTTGAAGCTATTCGCATTGTTCTCGCTTATGTCAATCACCATGACATTACTATTTACCAAATGGATATCAAAAGTGCTTTTCAAAATGGTGAAATTGAGGAGGAGGTTTATGTCAAACAACCTCCCGGCTTTGTGAACCCCAAGAAACCTAATCATGTTTATAAACTTCGTAAAGCTTTATATGGTCTTAAATAAGCCCCTAGAGCTTGGTACAAATGCCTAACGATGTTTCCCACTGACAAGGGTTTTGAGATTGGTAAAATTGGCACAACCTTATTCACTAAAAGAGTTAATGGAGAACTATTTGTGTGCCAAATATATGTGGATGATATAATCTTTGGTTCTATGAACCCACATTTTAGTGAGAAATTTGTAAGATTGATGTCAGAGAAATATGAGATGTCTATTATGTGCGAGCTGAAATTCTTCCTTGGATTGCAAATCAAACAATCGAGAGAAGGTACATTTATCTCTGAAACCAAGTACACCAAGGACTTAATCATGAAGTTCAACATGCAAGAGTGTAAAGGTATGACAACCTCCATGCCTACTAGTGGACATATTGAATTCACTAAGGAGGACAAACCGGTTGATCAAAGAGTTTATCGATCAATGATTGGTTCATTGCTATATCTTTGTGCCTCCCGTCCTGACATCATGCTGAGTGTTTGCATGTGTGCCCGATACCCAGTGGCACCTAAAGAGTGTCATCTATTGGCCGTGAAAAGAATCGTGAGATACCTGATACATACACCAAATTTTGCCATATGGTATCCCGAGGCATCTTCTTTTAATCTTGTTGGATATTCCAACTCGGACTATGATGGAGACAAGGTTGATAGAAAATCCACCTCGGGTACATGCCAATTTCTTGGGAGATCTCTTGTGTCTTGGTCATCCAAGAAAAAAACTCGGTACCTTTATATACTCCCCAAGATGAATATATAGCTGCCGGATCATTTTGTGTGAAATTACTATGGATGACTCAAACTATTAAGGATTATGGCATTCATGTTAGAAATGTTCCAGTATTGTATGACAATGAAAGTGCTATTAAAATTGCCTATAATCCTGTGCAACATTCTCGAACAAAACATATTCAAGTGCGACATCATTTCATTTGTGATCATGTTGGTAAAGGAGATATAGATCTTAAGCATGTTCGTACCGACAAACAATTAGCTGATATATTTACCAAACCACTTGATGAGAAAGTATTTTTTTCATTTGAGGATTGATTTGAACATCATTGATGTTTCAAACTTGAGCTAGACTCACTCGAATGCATGCAAGGGCATGAACTTGATTGTCTATTCCATGATGCCATTGATAAGACACTATCTTATATCTTGGAAACTATGCTCCCTTGTATTGCATCTAACCTTTTGTAGGTACTTGGAAGGACTACACTCCAGAAGATTGCCATCAACTCACATAAAAAGCAATCTTGACATAGCCAAGTATCAACAATCCTTTCTTCAGAGATGGAGGAAGAAGATAACAAAAACATATCCTTGACAACTATATGATAATGAAGTTCACTCATGTCATTTGGATATCTTATGTTTTTCCTTGCACGACTGACCAATGTAGGTGAAAATTGAACCTACATGACAAGGATAGCTCCCAACTCCATATGATTGTCATCAACGTTGGGCATTCATGACAAGTTTACCTACATGCCACGTCATCAACAAGATTCGAAGGTATGTACTCATATCCTTGATAAAGCATTACACCAAGTCATGATGAAAAGTAACTCAAGTGATATGAAAACATTAAAGGCTTAATAAAACATGGTAACCCCATTTTGCGCTTAATGATGAGTATGACCTATGATCAAGCATTCTTGCTTGACTCCTCAAGTCAAATACTCTAATATAGGTGACCTAGTCACCGCCCCACATCTAGATGGAGTTTCATGTATGGTTCACATTTGTCATTGCATGCTTTCTTGGAACCATTCAAATCTCATCTATATGTATGTATATTTCAAAAAATATGTGTATTCTCTTATTTCCTTTTAATCTTGGATATTTTATTTTTTCAAGGTCTGTGGACATTTTTCTGACTATTTTAATTATGGAGTTGATTTTCAATAGAACTCAGTTTCACCGATCTAGGAAACTCGGTCCAAACGATTTCTTTGAGAGGCCTGCTATCATTCTCCGTTCTACCGAACCATATTGCCTCGGTGACTCTGAAATTTCCCACTACCTATGATTTTCAGATATTTTTTGGACTTTCGCCTTAGGGGGAGAAAGACCGTCAATGAGTTTTACCATAATTTTCGAGGGGGATAATACTACTCTAGGGGAGAAATCCTCAATGATCCCACAATATAAGAGGCAGAAACATCCAGGATCCCTAACACAGGGGGAGATAGTTCAAGAAAATCTTATCTGTTCTTAAGGGGGGGGGGAAGCCAAATTCAAGGAACCCTTATCCAAGAGAGAAGAATCATGGATCCCTTTCTCTCAATGATCCCTTACCCTCTGGACTTTTTTGAAATTAATGCCAAAGGGGGAGAAATATCAAAGCTTCCAAGAAAGTTACATAAAGGGGGAGAAATATCAAAGCTTCCAATAAAGTTACATAAAGGGGGAGAAATATCAAAAGGGGGAGATATATGTTCCTAAAGGAAGGTCTAGCTAAGGGGAAATCTGCCAAAGGGGAGATATATCGAATCTTACATATTCAGGGGGAGAAACACCATTAAGGGGGAGATAGATACAATTGTTTCAGATACATTTGTTTTCCACTATCTTTGGATTGAATTTGTCTTACCCTACCTACTCCCAATATCTACATGCTATGATTGAGGGGGAGAGAAAAATCTTACATATTTATTCTTAAGGGAGAAGGTTCTATATTCTCTTGGATACATATCTATCATCTAATCCTATTTCCAATATGTCTTCAATATCTTGGTACTTTTGAAGCTCTTTCCATCTTTACAATAGAGTACTCTTGTGTTATCTAACATTTGTTTTCCCAAGTGTACTCCTACCGCTAAGACGCTCAAGAACCTCAAGGTAAGTATATGCATCATATTCTTGTTAATGATGATCTCTTGTCTCTTGCACATATTGTTTGCAAGAGTGAGTCTTCAACATGGAAGTTCTTTATTCACATATGTTTGATGCATATAAACAAGATTTATATGACTTGTCTTGTCCTTTCTACCATGTGTGTGCCCATGCAGTCCAAAGCAACTATCCTTTAAAAAGGGATTGCACACATTTAGGGGGAGCTTGTACTAGTCATATATCTTTCAAAGCTGTCATATTCTAATGTCTATCTCTATTTGAACCTTTGTTTGTATGTTGTGATCAATTACCAAAAATGGGGACATTGAAAGCACATATGTTCCCTTGGTGGTTTTGATAATTCATGACAACATACATTGTCTCTTGGACTAACACTTTTACCTAGTATATTTCTGGTATAGTCCACACAGAGCATTGGCATAAAGCATTGTCAGGAGAACCCCCTTGATGCAAGGAAAGGAATAGGATTGTCTCAAGCTTCAAGCAAGAGGATTCTACATTTTATATTCGTGAGAAATCACTCTGAGTCCATATAAAAGCCAATACTATTAAAATGGGATGAGGTATTACGATGAATTGGTTGCTCAAGTGCTTAGAGGTAGCCAAAAAAATACTCACAAAATATCTCTGTCCAAAGCCAAACCAGCAAAATCGGTGCCACCAACAATTTCCACTAGGCCCTACCAATTTTACACTTGACACATCCTATGCCAAACCCTACCATCTTGGTACCACCAACTTTCAAATCGGTGCCATCGAGATTCAGTGGGCAACTTTCTGTTGAGAAGATTTCAAGAACCAGAATTTCCGAGTTTGAAATCGATCTCAACGTGATTTGAAAATTGGTCAAGGTCATCGTATTGGTACCACCGAGATTCCTATATCTGTCTCACCGAGAATTTAAAAGTTGCCACATTTAATGTTACTCGGTACCATCAAGATTCTTTTTTGTGTCACTGAGTTGGACAATAATGTTGTAGTGGTTGGATTTTGGGGGATGCCTATATATATATCCTTCCAGCTACCTCTCATTCGTATAGGAAGCACTCAGAACACACTTACACTTGCGAGATCCATTTTTTCGAGAGAGAGCCACCTACTCATGTGTTGAGATCAAGAGATTCCATGCAACCATTTTGAACCTTGATTTCTAGCCTCCCCAAGTGTCTTTCCACAAGATCAATCTCTCCTACCAATGCCAAATCTCAGAGAGAGAGAGAGTGATTGAGTGTTAAGGAGACTATCTTTAGAAGCACAAGAGCAAGGATTTCACCGTTCTACCACATTTATTACCTTTTGGAGGGTTGTGCCTCCTACATTGGTTAGGTGTTGCTTGGGAGCCTCCTAATTCGTGTTGTGGAGTTGAAGCCATAAGTTTGTACTGGCAAGGAGATCGCCTACTTCGTGAAGATCTACCATGAGTGAGGTTAGTCTTGTGTGTACGGAAGCCGTGCTGGAATAGACAAGGCCGCTTCTTCGTGGACCCCTTGTGGGTGGAGCCCTCCGTGGACTCTCAGAGCCCTTACCCTCCGTGGGTTGAAGTCTCCACTAACATGGACATATGATAGCGCCACCTATCGGAACCATGCCAAAAATCGCCGTGTCAACTTCTTTGCGTTTGATCTTCTTAAACTCTACTCCTTAACACATGTGGAGTGTCTTTACTGTCCGCTACCATACTTGTTACAAATGCTAAAACCTGCCAACCACTAAAATTGGGAAAAGGCTAGGATTTTAATTTATGCAAGTAGTCTATTCAACCCGCCCTCTAGACACCTTTTCTATCGATCTCACAGGAGGTCATGCAACGGGCTACGATATGAGAAGTATGCATATGGTCAATACTAAAACTTCAATACGGAAAAATGATAGAGTCAAGGATTCATACCTTTGGGTTGGGGGCTTGACCCTAGGGTTCCTTCGCGGAACCCTCTCGAAATCCTCACACTCCTTACCGGAGTCCAAGGTGTCATCAAATAGGGTCACCTTGGCCCTGTATTTCCTTTTGTGGGCAGTGGGAGGTAGATCTCCCTCGACGTCTTCGGACACCGCCCTCTTCCTTATGTGGGAGGAGTCACTCTCCTCACCGCCCTCTTCCCACTCTCCTTGAAGAGCACAAGAGGTGTGGGTGCCGTCAGACTTAGTGTCCGGAGGTCCTTTGAGCGGAGGCCTCCTCGGGCCTCCTTCTTCTCTTCCTTATTATTTTCCTTCTTCTTCGGCACCGCGTACGGCTTTTCGAACAACATGGCCACTAGTAAGGCTATCCTGGGTCCCTCGAGGAGCGGTGCCGGGAAGTTGATACGTTTGGATTTCTCTACCCACTTGTGCGAATACGGAGAATAAATGGTTAAGTATCTTATTAAAAGTAAATACCCGGACACAAGAATAAAATTTTATCATACCTCTCGAGGGGGTGTGTGGCGTCGAGGCATGTGTCTTCCTCCTCGACCGGCAAAGTTGTCGGGACCCCGATCCTGAGTCATAAGAACCCAGCCCGTAACACATCACATCACTTTGCGGCCTCACGCACGGTAAACTCCACGGCTGCCACCTTACCTTGGCCGGGACCGTTTGCGTCTTTTGGCTCATGTATATGAATATGTTGCTAGCGTTCAAATGACAAAGAACCCGGGTCGACATGACTAGTTATAAACCCAAGCGGTACATCCGTACAGGGACATGCATACATAACCCAGCAAGGCAGGTGTCGATCAACAGCGTGTGTAGACGAGTCGTAGCAAGCTACAAGGACTCCATTACACCGCGTGACATTTCCCCGAGGGGACAGACACAGCAGCAAAGAAGGATACACGCCGGTCAATCAATGTGTCTAGAGCAGTAGCAAGCTACCAAGGCTCGATAGAAGCACAAAGAGGCATTTCCCTGTAAAGAGTACTACTAAAGGCACACAACTAGGTATCGAATCCCACACATATAATGCATTTCATAACATACACACAATATGCACGATATGTGTAGATACAACATGACATCACAACATAACTCTATGACTCAAGCTTTTATTAAGGACTCATAAGAATTAACATAGCGTGTTATTACAAACAGGGGTCCCGTGACCCGACACTGAAGTCATACAAACAACAAGCGGAAGCAAATCATGTCTGGGTACAGACATCTACTAAAAGTGGCTGGAAGAGCCTGAAAAGCTACTACGACCCTACCAAAGGAGCCAGACCTGTGTCTGGGATTCCCAAGCTATTCCGGTCAACATCGAACACATCGCGTAGAACCCTTTAATGAGTCGAAGTCTTCTTGCCAAAACACAAATAAAGCAACCGTGAGTACAAAGGTACTCAGCAAGTCTTACATCAGAACTATCTACATATGCATCATGTTTCAATGAAAGGATTGTGGGGTTTGATTGCAGCAAGCCAGCTTTGACTCTTGGCTAACCTGTACTACGACTACAAGTTCTTTCTTTGAGGTGGGATAGCGCACACGAGTCCACATATTCACCAGTTCAATACACCACTATGGATCCACTCTCGTCTCCCTTCGAGAAGGCCTTCCATAGCACTCACACTTATATTGCATGTTTTAGAGTATCCATTTAACTTGTCTATGTACCACGTAATGCTTCCAAGTAGTCCATATCTGAGGACGCGGCTATTCGAACAGATTAAATCACCCTGCAGGGGTATACTTCTTCACACACGCTCCCACCACTTATCACCATGTGCACGTCATGCATCTCGGCAACCCTCAAGCGGAAGCACTGGCGCGGGTGTCGGCCATGACCGTTAACCACACAAGACCCTAGTCCAGGTTTATTGCCTATTTGAGACTGAACCCGCAAGGAAGTCCGGCCGAGGTTTCCTCTACGGCCCCAAACGATGTGCGCAGGGTTCCCAAGCCCACCATCCGGGTGCCACTTGGTACACCGTGCCACTGTGTATCTACCGCAGAGAAGCCTACCCCATCGGGAAGAGCTAAACACGGCCGCCAACACTTTTCCTACAAACACCAGAAACTAGTTGCAACTCGTGGACAGAGATCTAGGCGATTAATAAGCCAAGAGGGTCAATTAAGTATCCCAATGTGTGGTAGTATCTTGTCTTGGATAACATACACAGAACTCAGTTCTTAAGGACGGTCCCAATGAGACAACCCACCATGTACTCCTACATGGCCTCTCATCGCTACCTTTACCAAATCGGATTCACACTTTTACTCTCACACTGTAGAACATGATCACAACCATTCCAATTCATCATCCAGATGGATCAGACCCGACACGACTCTAAGCATAGCAGGCATCATAAACAAGCATGGATGAGTAAGCACAAACAAGGCTCAAGCAGTTGCTACTCATGCTAAGTGGTTTCAACTATTTACTGTGACAAAATCAGGTCATGCAGAGGAATGAGTTCAACTACCGATAACATGTACAGTTGAATCGTGTTTGTCCTAATGCAGTAAAAGAGAGCAGGAGCGAGAGAGTGGGTTTATTTCAATATGCTCAAGGGGGTTTGCTTGCCTGACACGTCTGAAGATAGCAATGAGTCTTCATCAATGTCAACGATCACATCGTCGGAACCATCGTCTACCGGGAGGGAACAACACCGGCAAACAAGAAAGGAACAACAATCACTTCACGGAAATGCAACACCATGATGCATGCTCATGACATGAAATGAAAGGCGGCAGGGCTAATGTGGCTATCATTTCTTAAGTTGAAGTTGGTTTGAATTAGGATTCAAACATCACTTCAAGCCGGGTATTTTTCCAAGTACCCTTATAATTGATTCGACCTGATGCTCATAACAAATTGTTCCAACATGCATGGAGTTAGAATTTTGAGATACTGATTTGCATTGACCAATGTTTGGTCATAACAATTGAAGTGGAATTCAAATAAGTATCAAATTCCATCTCCAAACTAAATACGAAATTTATCCTATTCACCATTTTGCCTATTTGGTGATGTTAACTTCTTCAAACATGCATGAAAATGCCATAATCAGATTCTTTGGATTTTTCTGATCCTTTTTCATATATAAATTATTTTCATCCGAGTTATATTTTAATTTCTATGATTTTTTACAAGTTTTAGCAATTTCCTGGATATAAATTAATTCAGAAAAGCTATTACTACGTGAGGCTGATGTCATCCCTGCGTCAGCAGGTCAACCAGCCGGTCCAGGTCAAACCCTGACCAGTGGGCCCACTGGTCAGTGACCCAGAGGCTAACCCCGCGCTGACCAGCCCCTAATTGGGGTTTGACCAGGCGTGGGGCCCTCTGGCAGTGACTGAGCGGGGATTAATTACGCGCTAATGGTCGGCCACGTCGACGCCCACCGAAGGGTGGTCACCGGCGACCAAGCCCGCGGTGGAGGGCTCGCCGGAGTTGGCCGGAATTGCGCTACAGAGGTCCAAATCGAGCGCGGTTGGGTTCTACAGGAAGCTGGAAGTGCGCCGCATCTGTTCCGACCAAACCACGAGCCAGGAGGTGGCCGGAGCGAGGTCGGCGACGACCTCGGGCGGTGGCCGGAGTCGGCCATGGTGGGGATCGAGGCTACGGGGCACGGAAGAGCGTGGGGTGAGAGGGGAAAGGAGCAGGGGCTCACTGCATCTCCGTTTTTGGCATCGGGCAGACCGGAGAGGGACCCTGGCCGGCTAATCGAGGTGGGGAGCTCTGGCGACCGGAGAAGGAAGAAGGTGGCGATGGCGACGCTGCAGTGGCTCGGGTGCTCGGGGAGGTTGACGGAGAGGAGCTTCTCGACGAGGCGGAGCTAATGAGCCGGTCAGGAAGGCGAGGGGTGGCCGGAGACGAGCTGCAGGCGAGCTTGGAGATCTCGGCAATGGCGGCAACGAGGGAAAGCAGAGAGAGAGAAGAGGGAACTGGAGAGAGAAGAGGAGGTGGCAAGCACGAGGTGGAGCCGGCGCACGCGCTGCTGCCACACAGCTGCTCGGGAAGACGACGAGCAGGGGGAGGCCCTGGTGGGCTCGGCCTGCAGGGGGCGACAGGTAAGCGTTTCCTTTTTTTTTTCTCCTTTCTGTTGTGTTATTTCTAACATTTGTTTTATTTGTTTTTGCTGCAACTAAATCAAAGAAAATAGCTAAACAACTCTCGGGTGTTATTTGGAATATTTCCAACCCCATGTGAAGTTTTCAACATTTTATAAAACTAGGAAGTATTTGAAATCAATTAATTAATTGATTTCAGTGGCTTTTGAGTTTAAAATAAAATGCCAAAAGTATTTTTAAAAAGAAAACCAATCCTGAATTGTGTTTTCCAAGTTTTATAAAAAATGATGGACTTTTATGGAGGCCATTTTGGGTTTATTGATTTGTCACAACTTTGGATTGATTTTGAATATAGACTATGATGGAGTTTTGCTTTGATTTCACTTCTTTCTTGGGTTCAATTCATTTTCTTAGAATGCAAAGAAAGAAAACATGAGCTCAAACTTGCTAAGCTCTACTAGGGATTTCAGGGATGTGACAAAAGTCTTTTGCGGCTTGAACAATACCTTCCATAGCTTTTTGTGGGTAGTACGGTAAAAGCGGAGCATGATGGCTGGGTCTTCGATATTGTAGGAACACATGGTTGTGGTCCGATGTTGACAGGGGAGGCGACGACGATGAAGCATGACCTGAACCACATTGGTCAGCTCAAACTTCTTATTCACCAGTTGGGAGACGCACCTCTGCAGTGACTCCACCTCCATGGCAGACCCCCAATCAAGCCCCTTCCTCGTCCACGACACTAGCCTGGTGGGAGGTCCGTATCTGAATCCGGAGGGATTTTTCTAGTCTGCATCGCGTGTACTAGTGAAGTAGAACCACTCTTGTTGCAGATCTCGTCGATATCTATAAAAGAACCGTCCGGCCATTTTACCACGGGGAGCTTTCCAATCATCACCCCCTCCCCGCGGCCTCCCTTCTCGCTGCTAACCACTTTCATCGGCATTGAAAACTTTTAACAACAAGTAGAAATGTGGTTGGACCCGCAGGAAGGCCTCGCATACTATAATGAAGGCCGAGATGTGCATGAAAGAATTCGGGGGGAGATCATAAAAATCTAACCCATAGAAAAACATCAAACCCCTTACAAAGGGGTGGAGCAGAAAGCTGAGTCCCCGGATGAAGTGGGGGATGAACACCACCCTCTCGCCTGGTTTTGGCATGGGGATTACTTGGCCCTTATCCGGAGCGTGATGAGGTATGTCACCTGACAAATAGCCAGCGGGCTTTAGCTCCTGGATGTCATCGCTAGTGACGCAAGAGGCCTCCCACTTACCCCTGGAACCATAGCCGGCCATGGCCGAACTGGGAGTGGTTTGAGGATATTGGGGGACGGTTGAGCATGTGTTCTTGGAGCTCAAAAGGTCGGGGAAGGCAATGGCAATGATATATTTCAGAAGCATGTGGAGGCCATGTTGGCTATTTCCTTTTTATAAGCTGATGTAACACCTAGATCCCCTTTACTTCGCCGCAGACCTCACCACTTCCCGATATAATCGTGCAATTATGCGCGCATGGAATAACCAAAATCATAAATCGTATCCCTTAAAAAAGGGGCACGATCTCCATATCGATGGGATGTTCCAATGAAGGAACGACCTTGAACCTTGGATCGAGTTTTTGTAACTGGTCAGTGGTCGTGACCGGCTGCGACCTTTCATTAAAAAGGTGTCAGATAAAGGCACCGATCACACTCAAGTGGTTGTACTTCGAGGCTAAGTAGCACATACTGCTCGGAAATAGGGAAGTCATCGGTGTCCGAATTAATGCTAGCCGAGCATAAATGGGGAGAAGAACTCGCCCAGAATACTTTGGGCACGAGAAGCTGCTAGGAATCAAGACTAAGGCATTGGAGGCTAGTTCGAGGGCTATTGAGGGAGTCGAGGACTAAGGGGTCCTCGGGCCGCCGACCTATCTCTATGGGACGGACTCATGGCCCGGTTTGTGACTATCAGTAAAAGACCGGACTACAAGTTGACGTCGTGTTCAGGATGGAAACTTCCGAAACCGTGGTGTGTTCTCCAAGTCAAGATGATAATATCGACATGTTTATTACTGTATGTAACCGACCTTATGTAATCCTAGGTACACCTAGTGTCTATATAAACCATAGGGTTTTAGTTCTTACCCAACATCATTACTCCCAGGGAGACCACACCATATGATCTCGAGGTAGATCAACTATGTACTCGATACTCCATCACCAATATAAACAAGCGCGGGGCATAGGGTTTTACCTCCATCAAGAGGGACCGAACCTGGGTAAACATCGTCTCCCCTACCCTATTACCATTGATCCAAGATCCACAGCTCGGGACCCCCTACCCGAGATCTATCGATTTTGACACCGACACCGGCTTTAGCAACCCAAGGATCGCTTACTTCTACACAGGAGGAGCCAGCCACTCTGGTTTTCATTCCAATGTCCAGCCCGACACTCGGCCCGGTTGCAACCAATTCTTCTAGTCCACTCATGCAGTCCTTGTTGTTTGTTGCTTGTGCCCCACCCGTGTTGTCAGCGCCGAGCTCTACACTGCCAAGGCCGCACAAGACTAGGAGGAGGACGCTCGCTGGTGTGTCGGGCCTCAACCTCAATCGAAGCAGCCAGCGTATCCAAGCAAAGAAGAGGACTATGCCGGTGGCGCAGCTAACCGAGCAACTCCTTTGTCAACGTATGGGCATCATCAACGAAGGATAAGAAGCTACTGAAGAAATCATAAGAAAATTTGTTGCCGTGTTCCAGGGACAACTTCCTGGGATCTCATTTTCGGCCCTCCGGCCCCTCTTCAGTCTTGAATGTGACCTTGTGAAGGCCGCGGAGGATGCGCTAGTGGAATGTGGAGGCACGACTGGAAGTGAACTGCACGCCATGAGCAGAGAGGTCGCTAGCGAGGTGGCATGACTGGGTTTCGAGGTCCCTAATGATGTAGTCTAGTTCCTCATGTTAGCTAAGGCAATCTCGTACTTCCTTGATATATATATATATGTGTGTGTGTGTCTGTGTGTGTGTGTGTGTGTGTGTGCGCGCGCGCCTATTCTCGGTTATCGACGAAGATAGCTTCTCCATGTAGCCCTGACAAGGCAAATATGTGTGTGCTATGTAGCTGTTGCAACTGTTGTAGTGATCTGCTGATGTATTGCTGCCACTACAATTTATGCTACGTGAAGATGTTCGCAGATTAAACTATCCCAATCGTCGATCAACCATCTGAGAGACCATCGCTGCTACGCCTTGCCACCATCTTTGTTTGCAGGAGACCAAGCTTGAGCAGATCGAAACCTTCCTAGCCTCCTCTCTTGGTGGCGAGAGGCTCAAAGGCTTTGTGCAACAGCCTGTCATTAGTACTCGTGGCTGCATTCTATAGCTGTGGGAGAAAGGCCTCGTCGAGGTTAAGGATATTAGCACTGGATCTTTATTCCTTTCTGCTACATTCGCCATCACTCATACTGACACTTCTTTCAAGTTCACAACCATATATGGTCCAACTCGTAGTAACCTCAAAGACTCTTTTTTCCAAGAGCTGATCAGCGAGAAACCAACCCCTGGTTCTAAATGGCTGCTTGTTGGTGACGTCAACCAAATTTATCGAGCAAGCGACTAGAATAGAGCTAACAGTGACCAGAGCCGCATGACACGCTTCCAAAACATCCACAATACCTGTGAACTGAAAGAAATACACATGGAAAACATGAAATTCACTTGGAGTAATGAGCAGAGCGTTCCAACACTAAGCAAATTGGACTCTTTTTTCTGCAATGATGAGTGGGACATTGAGTTTTGTAACCATCTGTTGCATGCCCTCTCCTCATCCCTCTCTGACCATTGCCCTCTCCTACTTGCTAATGACCAAGGGTCGCCGAAGACAAAGTGTTTTCGCTTCAAGAACTTTTGGATCAAAATGCCATGCTTCAAGGAGATCGTGCAAGGCGCTTGGAATCACCGGCAAAACTATAGGTGCAGGGAGGTGGGGGAGGGGGGTGGTACGCCCATGGTCATTATCCAACGATCCACGCAAAATAGAATTCCACTTAGCTACTATCTTTTGGTCAAGAAGGCATATGTGGGTCTGCCAAATTATGTTGCTCTTCAATCCATCCCGACCGGCTTGAACTCTAGCCTCAAGTTGCCCACCTCGTCGGGGACTTATGGATACAGAAAGGTTGCCTTGAATTCGATTTCTTTTTGGTGCTTATAGCACCAAATATAGCATACCATACAATGACACACCCTCACTCCCTTCATTAGTTCTATCTTCTAAGTGGGCTGGCCCATTAGTTTTTTTTCCTACTTTCGTCGTTTTTAAATATATATTTTTAGAAATTTCACTGCATACTAGAAACGGATGTATGTAAACCTATTTTAGAGTGTGAATTCATTCATTTTACTTCGTATGTAGTTCATAGTGAAATGTTGAAAAAGACATATATTTAGGAATGAAGAGAGTACATTGGTTTGGGGAACCTTCCAACATTCCCTCTATTTCTTCACCCGGTTTCCCTTATTTATGTTGGGCGAGGTTCTGTTTTTTCCCCTTTTGGCATATTCCATTATTTACAAAAATTGTGATTTTTTCAACTCAGTGAGCTTTGTTTTTCCAAATTCACGCATTTTTTAATTCACTAATTCTTTTCAAGTTCGTGAACTATTTTTAATTCAAAGATATTTTTGAGTTCATGATCTTTTTTAGGTTTGTGTACATTTTATTAAATTTTGTTAACATTTTTTTCCAAGTTCGTTACCTTTTAAAAAATCATGAACCTTTTCAAATTCAAAATTGATATCAAATTTATGAAATTTCTTGAATTTGTGAACATTTTTTTGAATTCATGAAATGTCTTCAAATATCATGAATTTTTTAATTTCATGATATTTTTTTGAAACCGTGATTCTTTTTCCAAATTCATAATTTTTTGTTCTAACTTTTTGATTGAACATTTTTGTACAATAATTAACAACCTGACCAAGGGATTTTTTTCCTGTTTTTCATTCACGTTTTTTTGTTTCATATTTTGATTTTATTTTTATTTTTTGTTTACATTTCTAAAATTATAAACATATATATTATGAAAATGTACTTTAATAATGTTTTGAAAACTTCTAATCATGCATTGCAAAATGTTAAGTGCATATTGGAAAAGTGATGACCGTGTATACGAAAAATGTATAAAATAAACATACAATGTGTGAAAAATTGATCATGTATTTTTAAAAACATTAGACAAGCTTTTGGAAAAGAATAGCAAGTATTTGAAAAATGTTAATCGAACATTTTAAAATTGTTAAATGTGTATGGGAACAATGTTGACCATGTATTGAGAAATGACTAACTTGCATTTTAAAATGTCAAATGTGTGTAGAAACAATATTGGTCATGTATTCAAATAAATGCGAAACATGTATTTTAAAGATGTTAAATGTGTATAGAGAAAATGTTGATCATGTATTAAAAAAAAATTAAACGCATATAGTAAAAAAGTTGAGCATGTATTTGAAAAATGTTAAACTTATATTTGAAATAAGTTAACAAAGCATTTGAAAAATAAATTTTTTAAATATGTATCGAAAAATGTTAAACTTATATGTGCAGGCGCCTTCAAGAAACGCCAGTGTGTAGCTCGGGGTCTACTATATATGAGTATTACATAAACTTATGAAATAAAATTCTTTTTGTAAAAGGATATTACATAATTATCTTGAAGCCCGTCAAGAGGCAGCCGAAAGCTTCCTTCAATCCGCTGTCAATGGACTGAATGCTTTTGTAAAACAACACCTAGAGGAGTGTGGTGTTCTTCGACGATGGAGGAGTCATTTAAAGTCTCCTTCATCATGGCCGGCCACCCGGTTTGGGCACACTCTGCTACGGCGGCTCCGGTGGCGGCACTTCAGTGTCCCCTCTAGGAGAAACTAGAATAGAAGACTCCGGAGCCTTAGAGGTCTCCGGAACTGCCTTTGGAGAGAGCTCGGACTACCCGGGCTCCCCCTCTTTGTTTGCTAGAAGGGATTCACCCTCCTGGTCTTCGGCGACCGAGGTGTTAACCTCAGCCATAATATCATCACCCCCACCCTTTGTGTTCGGCTCAGAGGGGTTCTTCGGGATAGCACCTCCCCGGTCTCCTCGACAACCAGGGGGAGTGTGTTATCTGATGCGGTCCCGCTGTCCGCCAGTTTGGCTAGCAGGGAATCCCCCGTCGAGGCCTGGTCGATGGGGAGGTCACGCGACAGGCTACGATATGAAAAGTATGAATATGGTCAATAATAAAACTTCAATACAAAAAAACGATAGAGTCAAGGATTCATACCTTTGGGCTGGGGGCTTGACCCTATGGTTCCTTCGAGTAACCCTCTCGAAATCCTCAAACTCCTCAGTGGAGCCCGAGGCATCGTCGAACAGGGTCACCTTGGCCCTGCATTGCCTTTTGGGGGCAGTGGGAGGTAGATCTCCCTCGACGTCTTCAGATGCCGCCCTCTTCCTTATGTGGGACGAGTCTCTCTCCTCACCGCCCTCTTCGTGCTCTCCTTCAAGAGCACAAGGGGTGTGGGTGTCTTCGGACTTAGTGTCCGGAGGTCCTTTTGAGTGGAGACCTCATCGGGGCTCCTTATTCTCTTCCATCTTATTTTCTTTGTTCTTCGGCACCGCGTATGGCTTTTTGACCAGCATGACCGCTAGTAAGGCTGTCCCCGCCCCCCCGGCAGCGGTGTCGGGCAGTTGATACGTTTGGATTTCTCTAGCTAGTTCTACGAATACGGAGAAGAATGGGTTAAGTACCTTATTAAAAGTAAATACTCGGACAAAAGAATAAAATTTTATCATACCTCTACAAGAGGGTGTGTGGTGTCAAGGCTTGTGTCTTCCTCCTCGGTCGGCCAAGTCTTTCGTGGCTTGAACAACACCTTCCATATCTTTATGTGGGTAGTGTGGTAAAAGCGGAGCATGATGGCCGGGTCTTCGAGATTGTAGGACCACATGAGGGTGGTCCGATGTTGGCAGGGGAGGCGACGTCCACGAAGCATGACCTGAACCATGTTGGTTAGGTCAAACTTCTTGTTCACGTGTTGGGAGACGCACCTCTGAAGTGACTCGACCTATATGGTTGACCCCCAATCAAGCCCCTTCCTCGTCCACGACACTAGCCTGGTGGGAGGTCCATATCTAAATCCAGCAGGAGTTTTCTAGTATGTGGCGTGTGGTCTCGTGATGTAGAACCACTCTTGTTGTCAGATCTTGATGGTATCTATAAAAGAACCATCCAGCCATTGTACCAAGGGGAGCTTGCTAATCATCACCCCTCCCCGCAGCCTGCCTTGTCGCCGCTAATCACTTTGGGTTTGACATTGAAAACTTTTAACCACAAGCTGAAATGTTGTTGGACCCGCAGAAAGGCCTCGCACACGATAATGAAGGTTGAGATGTGCATGAAAGAATTCGGGGGGAGATCATAAAAATCTAACCCACAGAAAAACATCAAACCCCTTACAAAGGGGTGGAGCGGAAAGTTGAGTCCCCAGATGAAGTGGGGGATTATCACCACCCTCTCGCCTGGTTTTGGCATGGGGATTACATGCCCTTCTCCCCGAGCGCGATGAGCTATGTCACCACACAGATAGCCAGCACGCTTCAGCTCGTGGATGTCGTCGCCGGTGACACTGGAGGCCTCCCACTCACCCGTGGAACCAGAGTCGACCATGGCCGAACTGGGGATTGGTTTGAGGAGATAGGGGGAAGGTTGAGCGTGTGTGCTTGGAGCTCAGAAGATTGGGGAGGGCAATGGCAATGAGAGATTTGAGAAGCGTGTGGAGGCCGTGGTGGCTATTTCCCTTTTATAAGATGATGTAACACCAAGATCCACTTTAGTATGTCGCAGACCTTGCCACTTCCCGATATAATCATGTAGTTATGCGCGCATGGTATAACCCAAATCATAAATCGTATCCCTTAAAAAATGGGGCACGATCTCCATATCGATGGGATGGGCCAATGAAGGAACAACTTCGAAGCTTGAATCGAGTTTTTGTAACAGGTCAGTGGTCGTGACCGGCTACGACCTTTAATTAAAAATGTGTCATATAAAGGCACTAATCACACTCAAGTGGTTGGTCTTCGAGGCTAAGTAACACACATTGCTTGGAAATAGGGAATTCATTAGTGGCTGAATTAACGCTAGACGAGCATAAATGGGGAGAAGAACTCGCCTCGCAAGCCAAAGACTTTAGGCACGAGAAGCTACCAGGAATCAAGACTGAGGCATTGGAGGCTAGTTCGGGGTCTACTGAGGGAGTCCGGGACTAAGGAGTCCTCGGGCCGCTGGCTATCTCTATGGGACAGACTCACGGCCCGCTGTGTGACTACCATTAAAAGACCGAACTACAAGGCGACATCGTGTTCAGGATGGAAACTTCCGAAGCCGTGGTGTGTGATCCAAGTCAAGATGATAATATTGGCATGTTTATTACCGGATGTAACGGACCTTATGTAAACCTAGGTACCCCTCGTGTCTATATAAACTAGATGGTTTTAGTTCGTACCCAACATCATTACTCCTAGGGTTTAGACCACAACATATGATCTCAAGGTAGATCAACTAAGTACTCAATACTCTATCGTCAACATAAACAAGAGCAGGACGTAGGGTTTTACCTCCATCAAGAGGGCCCGAACCTGGGTAAACATTGTCTCCCCTACTCATGTTACCATTGATCCAAGATCTGTAGCTCGGGACCCCTACCCGAGATCTGCCAATTTTGACACCGACACCGGCTTTATCAACCCATGGATCGCCTACTGCTATACCCGCGGAGCGAGCCACCCGCTACCCAGCCTGGTTACAACCAATTCTTCTAGTCCACTAATGCAGTCCCCGTTGTTTGTTGCTTGTGCCCCACCCGTGTTGTCAGCACCGAGCTCTACGCCTGTGATGCCCAAGATGTGATCCTATCCTTATTTTGGCTTGAGGGCCTCGATAGGGATAGAAGAGCATCTCGTCGTTTTGCAAGAATGGAAATCGTTACAAGTACATGTACATAAGAGATGAGTATATGGAATTGGCTTACACTCGCCACAAGCTACAACATGAACAACACAATACAACAATATATTCAATCATCATGTAGAAGATAAGGGTCCGACTACGGACGAAAAAAAAGATAAAAGAATGACGTCCATCCTTGCTATCCTAGGATGTCGTCCTCGAACCCATCCTAGTTCGATGATGATGAAGAAGAAGAAACTCCAAATAAAACAATCATCACACTCACATCAAAGTATCACTTTACATGTACCTGCAACTGTTATTGTAGTAATCTGTGAGCCAGAGGGAGTCAACAATCTCATTTCCAAAGGTATCAAGACTAGCAAAGCTTAATGGGTGAGGTATGGTTAAGTGGTGAGGCTGCAGCAAGCAACTAAGCATTTATTTGGGTGGCTAACTTACGAGTACAAGAATAAAAGGGGGGTGATCTACGCATAATAGACATGAACTAATCATGATCATGAAGTGATCCTGAATAGCTACTTACGTCAAACATAAACCCACTGTGTCCTCTTCCGGATGCAGAACTCATGAGAAGAGACAGTCATAGTTACGCACACAGTTGGCAAGTTTTAACTAAGTTTACTTCCAGTTAGCTATGACCGGGTGTTAAACAAAGTTTCCAAGTTGCCATATAACCGCGGGCATGGCTCTTAGAAAGATTTAACCCTGCACGTGTGCTCCAGCTAGTCCATCACAAACTACGACAAGCTGCGTCGGAAACCTCGACCACGGAAAACCCATGATCTCCTCGACTTCCTAGTGGAAACCCTCAACCTCGAGATAACCGAAAGTATCCGCAGAATCCCTCGCACAAGACATTCAAGAAAGGTAAAACAAATCCAGCAAGGCCGCCCGACGTGTCAAAGATCCCGATAGGAGCCGTGTATCTCGTTCTCAGGACATGATGTATAAGCACAGCGTACAGTGGCCTGATAGACATATCCTGAGTTGCCCCGGGTTGGCCCGGCACACGGCTCTATTTAGGACCAGCACCATCATCACTGGCCCTCCCTGTATTATGATGAATTACTCCTCGGTTTCATGATGCCTTATGTTTCAATAACGATCTTCAGTATTATTATGTTGGGCAAATATAGTACCAATGTTGGGCCTTGCCAGAAGAGTTTTATACCAAAACGAAAGTCAAGTGGGTCCCCATAACACCCCAAGCATGTTAGGAGTACTCATTTATGGAATATAACACCGGTACACAAGTAACTAGGGTGGCAAAGATTGAACAAAACACCAGGCTAGAAAGCCAAGCCTTCCACCTTTTACCAAGTATATAGGTGCATTAAATTAATTAGCAATAATATGGTGATATAACAAGGAATCCATGTTGTCACACGGAAAGCAACTACACCTGCAACTAGCAACGCTATAAGAACGTTGAGCAAGAAATAACATAGCCTAACAAGGGTTTGTTGGTTGTGGAGGGGGTTAGAGGCTTTTCATGGCAATGTTGGGAGGCTGGCATTTAAGTGGCAGGAAGCAAGACAGAGCGAAAGAAACGAGGCAACTAGCAAGACAATGATAGTAATGCTATCTAGGGAAATGATCATCTTGCGTGTGATCCCGCTTGGAAGAAGAACGAATCCGTGAAGCAGACGAACCAACATAGCCATACGAATCCTCACACTACGACACGCTTGCGGAACTCTATCGAGAAGAAGCAATCTGTAAATAACATTCAACACACGATAACACCACACATATTGCAAGACATGATGCACAAACACATATGATGCATGTTCGGTTTAATTATGCAAGGCATGACAAATTACAACAATCGAATACTACACATTAAGTGAAGCTCAATATGCAACGAGTTGCATATTGATGAAACTCCACATTTGGATTACTCAGTTCACTCCCGTTTAGGTACACATCAATATTTGTCACATCCCTAAGCCTTAAGCAAGATAGCATTGTGCTCATGTCTTCTTTGCATTTGCATCTAAGAAGTTTCAACAAAAACAACAAAGTGGCAAAGGAAAAACTTAAAACCCTAGCCACCATTTCAATTAAAGGAAATTTCAACTAGTTCAAAATCAATGAACCCAAAATGGCCTCAAGAAATGTTCAAACTTTCTGATAAATCATGAAAGTAAATGAGCATTGGAGAAAACTATTTTCTTGACACTTTAAGCATTTTAAATAAATGCAAAAGCCACTGGTTTCAAATTTAAAAATTGAAATCAAAAACTATAATTTTCCAAAAATGTTGAAAGTCTTGGAAATGAGTGGGGATATTATAACAAATATTTCAGGAGGTCTAAAATAGTTTTTACTTTTTGTTTTGGAGCTAAAATAATTAGCAAAGCAATAAATAGCAAAACATAAAAAACAAAAACAGAGAAAATGGGAAAAAAACTTACCTGTCGCCCAAGCCAGGCCCGACCCATCTCCCCGCTCGTCCCCTCCCTCGCACCAGTAGGCAGCAGGAGGTGGCCGCCGCCTCCTCCGGCGCGGCCACGCACCTGCGTGCTGCCTGGCCGCCGGTTCGCGCTGGCGACGACGGGGATAAGCTCCCCAGAGCTTCCCCTATCCATTCCCCGCCTCGGTTCTTCCCCTCCTCCCGGATCCCCTCCTTCTCCCTGCTGCCGCCATTAGAGCCGAGCTCGAGCTCGAGCTGCCCGTGCCCCTGGCCATAGGATCCCCTCCCAGAGCACGCCATTAGCTCCGCCTCATCGCCCTGGTCGTCTCTGCAGAAGCCGAAGCTTCCTCGAGCCCTGCAACGCCCGCAACGCCGTCGTCTTCCTCCTCCGGCCGCCGGACCTCTCCCGTCGATTCGTCGCCCCCAGGCCTTCCCCGAGCCGTCTGAGCTCTGCTCTGCACTCCCTGTGAGCATGCGGTCGTTTCCCCTAAGTTTTCCCCGTCGATCCCCTCCTCTAGCCCTAGTTTCACCAGAGCCCGACGAGGACCGCCGCTGCCGCTCGTCGCCGGTAGCCCTCCGATGTCCAGCTCGTCCTTCCGATGGCACCAACAGCTCCAGGACGACGCGTAGATGCCGTAGCAGCTAAGAACCGAGCGTAGATCCCTCTGATTCAAAGACCCCGATGACGCCCGAGCCTTGGCCGCCGCCAAGCTCGTCGTCGGCGTCATCTCCGGCCAGATCAGCCGCGGCTAGGCGCAGAAATGAAGCTGCGGGAGACGTGCCGTTCCTCTGGTGCTCTCCGCGCAGCATTTGGCCCCCTGTGCGCCGTTTCCGAGCCCCTCCGCTGTGCTGGTGGTCGCCGGAGGCTCCCCGCCGGCGAGGTCGACCTCGCCGGCGGTGGAGGTCGACGTGGCAAGCTAACCCAGCCGATTAGTGACTTAATCACTCGCTGACAAGTGGGCCCAAGGCCAAGTCAAACCTCAGTTACGGCTGGTCAGCGCGGGATTAGTCCCAGAGAGGCTGACCAGTGGGGCCCCTCGTCAGGTTTGACCTGAACAGGTCGGCTGACCTGCTGACGTCAGCCTGATGCAATAAATGGAATTTCTAGTTTAAAACTAATTCAGGAAATTGCTAAAAATTGCAAAAATCGTAGAAATTAATCTGTAACTCCAATAAAAATAAATTATATATGAAAAAGTATCAGAAAAATTCAAGGATTCTGATTATGCTATTCTCAACTATGTTTGAAAAAGTTACAGGACCCTAAATTGTGAAATAAGGAATAATTCAATTCTTATAATTACTTTTTAAATGGAATTTGGAAAATTATTCAAATTTCATTATGAATGCAATGATCACACACTGCCCTAATTACAAATCAGTACCATAACATGACATTTCATGCATGCTAACATCAAGTTGATCTGAGCATCAGGTCGAATCAATTAAATCGGTATCCGAGAATACCCCGTTTGAATTGCTTTTCGAATGTGATTCAAATCAACTCTAAAACTAATACATGTTGAAAATAATAACTTATCACTTTGCATTCTCATGCCATGCTCATGCATCATTTTGATTGCATATGATTGTTATTGAATGTTGCCATTCATTTCGGTAGGCTCCGCACCCCCGGATTCCACCGAATATCCGTCTGACGGATATCGTTCCTCCTCTGAGCAACAAGGCAAGCATCCCTTTTGATCATCCCGATAACTCCTATGTTCTTGCTCCTGCACCTATTTATTGCATTAGGATCAAATGCTTCAACTGCTTTTGCCACGATAGTTGGACCCACTTCCTTTGCATGACTTAACCTTGTCACAGTAAATAGCCGAACCTTGCAACCTAGCATACCTGGTAGTTGCTTGAGCTATGATGTGCCTTATCCTGCTATGCATGCTATGCTTAGAGAGTTGTGTATGGTCTGTCATCTGGGAGATGAACAGAAATGAGGAATGTGTTCGGTGAGCAAAGGTTGTGTGTTGAACTTGATTTGGTAAAGGTACCGGTGAAAGGCTGTGTAGGAGTACATGGCGGGTTGTTCCATTGGAACCGTCCTTAGGAACTGAGTTCCGTGTATGTAATCCAAGACTAGATACTACCACATGCTGGGCCCTGAAATATGACCCCGCTTGGCCTATTAATCGCGTAGTACTCGGTCCAGGAGTTGCAAGTAGTTTCTGGTGTTTATAGAAATGCTGGAGGCCGTGCATGGTGCTGACCTGAGAGGTGGGCCGTGATGCGGTAGGCAGTGGCACGGTGTACCAAGTGGCACCCGGATGGTGGGCTTGGGAACCCTGCGCACATCGTTTGAGGCCGTGTCGGAAACCTCGACCGGACTTCCGTACGGGTTACTCTCAGATAGGCGGTGAACCTGGACTAGGTATTAGTGTTGTTAACGGTCGTGGCCGACTCCCTCGCTGGGCTTCCCCTTGAAGGTTGCCGAGGTGCATGACGTGCACATAGCAATAAGTGGCGAGAGCGTGTGTGATGAAGTACACCCCTGCAGGGTTATGATCTATTCGAATAGCCGCGTCCGCGGATATGGACTACTTGGAGACATATGTTGTTCATAGATAACTTCAATGGCTACTCATAAAAATTGTCAAGATAAGCGTGAGTGTCGTGGACGGCATTTCCGTATGGAGACGGAATGATTCCACGATAGTGTATTGTTGTGGTGTTAGTGGACTCGTGTGCGAGAAATCAAGTTGTCAAAACTAATTTCAAAATGCAAGTTGTCTAGCCACGAGTCAAATGCTGGCTTTCCGCATGAAACCCCACAATACCTTTTGATACCTTGCATGAGTAGTTAGTTCTCCTAAAGTCTTGCTGAGTACCTTCGTACTCATGATTGCTTAATAAATGTTGCAGAGGTTTCTAATGACCCTAATGGAGGGTTCTTCGTAGACATCGACGACGACGAGTAGCTGGTGTCCCAGCTACGATCTGGCCCTACGTCGGCTCTGTAGTATAGTCAGGCCACGTGCCTACTAGTTGCCCTGTCTGTACTCAGACAGTTTATAACTCTTCCGCTGGCTTGTAATTGTATGACTGCTATTATGGGTCATGAGATCCTTAATGTGTAATATTATGTGTGTGGCTCTTCCGAGCCTCTTAAATAAAGCTTGTATGTTTATGGTTATGTTGTGATGCCATCGATGTATCTATACATACCGGTATGCCATGCGTACGTGTGTCGTACTTGATATGTATGGGGTTCGATTACCTAGTCGTGAACTTTAGTAGCACTCCTTACAAGGAAATGCCCCTTTGTGGTCCAACGAGCCTTGGTAGTTCGCTACTGCTCCGGACACATTGGTTGACCGGCATGTGTCCTTCTTAGCTGCTGTGTCTGTCCCCTTTGGGGAAATGTCACGCGATGTAATGGAGTCCTTGTAGCTTGCTACGACTCGTCTACATTCGCTGATGACCGACACCTGCTTTGTTGGGTCATGTATGCCTGTCCTTGTGCGGAACTGCCACTTTGGTTTATGACTAGACATGTCGATCCGGGTTCTTTGACATTGGATTGCTAGCGACACCTATCGCATACGTGAGTCAAAAGACGCAAACGGTCCCGGCTAAGGTAAGGCTGCAGCCGTGGAGTTAACCGTGCGTGAGACCACAAAGAGATGCGATGTGTTACAGGCTGGATTCCTATGGCTTAGGATCGGGGTCCCGACAGCGTTGGTATCAGAGACTGACTGACTGTAGGATTACTAAGCCAAACTGGTCGAAGTTGAGTTTATAATTGCTTTAGTTATATATAAGGGAATTGTTTGTGGAAGGGAACGTAAGATTCTTGTTCTCTTCTCAAGTTATTCTATTCTGGTCATCCTCGTCTTTTCTGCGGGAATTAAGGACTGGATTTCTCATCTTCTCCTAGGCTCGTGTTTCCGATCGGTAGCTTATAGGACTACGGGTCGAGAGACATTGGGTTTCTTTTATTCCTAGGAAGCAGGAAGTAAGTTTGGTGACCAGAGAGTTGAACTTGATAGTTGAGTGGTTACGTTATTCCACTTTGGGTTGTCTCAAATTTGTTTTGAGCATTTACAGCCGTTATGCTGCCCAATTTTTGCATTCAGAGCTCTAATGCTTTTGCATTACTCTCTATTTACAGATGCCTGGCCGTCCTTCTCGTCAGGTGGTACGTCTGACCAGGTGCATTGATGTACCGGGTCATACGGCCATGCTGGTCAGGGTGATGTCGGTGTGCGGTTACCGCTGGTACCCCGAGTACACAGTGGAGGAACAGTACCGAGACTTCAACTAGAGCCAGTACATCTGCACTGTTAGGGTATTTCCAGACTACCCTGGAGCTGAGAAGCCAATCCATTGTTCCTATGGGTTGGGGGTCACCGTTGACATGGCAGTACAGGATGCTGCCTATTCAATGCTGACCATTATGAGAGCGAGACATGCACTGCTGCAGAATTCAGAGTTCTGCTATGTTCCGGCCTCTCAGTCTGGTGAAGAGGGATACCTCAGTGGAGTCTATTTTGATTCTTCTATGGAGGATCCACTACTGCAGTCCACTGTTGAGATGCTAGAGAACAGAGACAGGGATGCTCGTGCTCTCCGCATGGAGCTTTATGCTACCCGTGCCCGTCTGTGGACAACTTTGACGCAGCTGGCACCGGTAGTCCAGACAGGGTATGGAGAGATGGAGATGCTGAAGCCTGTTAGGAACCATCTTCTGGCCCATGTTGACTGGCCAGCTATAGGAGGAGTCACACATCTTCGGGGACCCCTCTTACCACCAGTCAGGGGACCAAGGCCACATCCGTGTCCTTATGGATCCCAGGGATCTCAGGCTAGAGTGTTTCCTGATCCGCAGGTTGAGCTTCCGGGTCATGGAGGTAATCTCTATGAGATGTACTATGCGGATGCCTGAGCTATGAGCGGAAGGATAGTATGGTAGTAGCCGTATGTTCACAGTCCTGCGTGACTTGTGGAGTATGGTAGTAATGTGAAACGAATTCCGGAGGCCTAGATAAATAATGTATAGGAAGCTTGTAAGCCTCTGATGAGTAGTTCCACCATTTTAGTAGTTTGCTCTTCGAGTAAGTTTGTACTGAACTATGTAAGGGTGTGTATGAACCATGGTGAATATATAGTAGTTGCTTGTTACCATGTTGTTGGGATATTCATTTCCGCATTCCGTGTGTTCAGTACATTCTTAATCCATAGCCAGTATTGATATGATTTTGGTCTAAGCTATGAGTTTGTTTGTCAGGATGGTGTTCACCAGGTTGAACCGTGCCCCTGCTCATGAGCAAGGTGAGGGTAGTCAAGCGTCGCAGGAAGACCTGCCTCACCCACCTTCTCTGGTAGAAGTGATGCTTGAGGCAGAAAGAAACAAAAGGGAGACCAACCGACTGCTAGAGCGTATTGAGCAGAATATGGCTCGACAGCCTAGGAATGCTGCAGTGTCCCTCAATGACTTTGTGAAGCTGAATCCTCCAAAGTTTCATCATTCCGTCGATCCCCTCGACGCTGATGACTGGCTGTGCAGCATTTCACGCAAGATTCGCTCTGCAAATGTGTCTGAGGCCGACAAGGTGACCTTTGCGGTGTATTTCCTGGAGGGACCCGCCAATCTGTGGTGGGAGAATTTTGAAGCTATGCGTCCCGCTGAACCAGTGGCCACATGGGCAGACTTCAGCACAGCTTTCCGTCTGCACCATATTCCAGAGGTCCTGATGGACAGAAAGAGAGAGGAGTTCTGTGCCTTCACTCAGGGCAAGTTGTCTGTGGATGCCTATAGCCGCGAGTTCGGTAACCTCGCCCGCTATGCAACAGAGGAGGTGTCTACTGACGCCAAGAAGCAAGCAAGATTCCGTAAGGGTCTGAGCCCTGAGCTCCGTCGTGATCTGCGCCTCCATGAGTGTGCAAGTTTTCAAGCCCTAGTCAACAAAGCGATCAGTGCGGAGACTGGTCATTCTGACTTCGAAGCCACAAGGAAGCACTCCCGTGACTTCGGCTCGTCTTCTGGTTCCGCGTTTCCAAAACGCAGGCTGTGGGTTCCAAACAGTTCTCTACCTCCAAGATACACACCGAGGCCATCCTACGTGGCGCCTCAGACGAATCAGGCCAACCCTCTAGCAAAAGCTTATGGTGGTCCAGCTAGCAATGCTGCACCACGTGCCAACCAGGTGATATGCTACAAGTGTGGAGAACCAGGGCATTATTCCCGTGAGTGTCCTGAGAATGTGGGTGCCAAGCAACCCGGAAAGTCCGTCGGGCAAGCCAAGTCGGGCAAAGCTTTTTATGTGAAGCCAACTCCTGCACGTGGCCGTGTGAACTATGTGTCAGCAGAAGAAGCTGCAGAGGATCCCGACGTCATGCTGGGTACGCTTCTTGTTAATCATCACCCAACGTCCGTTCTCTTTGACACTGGGTCTTCTCATTCCTTCATTTCAGAAAGTTATGCACAGTTGCATAACATGTCATTTTGTGATATGCCAATCCCATTGGTTGTCCAAACCCCTGGTAGTAAATGGCAAACCTCTAGGATAACCTATGACAATGAGATTCTAGTAGACAGGCTAGTTTTTCTAGCCTCATTGATAGCATTGAAATCTTCGGATATTAATATCATCTTGGGCATGGACTGGATGTCAGCTCACTATGCCAAGATTGATACTCACTCTAGAAATGTCCAGCTTACCCATCCCTCGGGTGAGATAGTAAATGTCTCTACTCGAGTTGCCAAATGCCAGCTCTATTCCCTAAATGCCAACCCTCTTCCGGAACTTGAAGACATTCCGATAGTCCGTGACTTCCCGGATGTTTTTCCAGAGGAACTGCCAGGAATTCAACCTGACAGAGATGTAGAGTTTGTGATAGATCTTGTTCCGGGAACTGTCCCAATAGCCAGGAGACCTTATAAGATGGCACCCCTAGAGCTAGCCGAACTTAAGAAGCAATTAGATGAGGCCTTGAACAAGGGTTTCATTCGTCCTAGCTCTTCTCCTTGGGCTTGTCCCGTCCTCTTCGTCAAGAAGAAAGACGGAACGGATCGGATGGTTGTAGATTACCGACCAGTTAACCTGGTCACCATAAAGAACAAGTATCCGCTCCCCAGGATCAACGATCTGTACGATCAGCTCGCTGGATCCTCAGTCTTCTCCAAAATGGATTTGAGGTTGGGATACCATCAAATCAAGATTAAGAACGGGGACATTCCAAAAACGGCTTTTGTTACTCGTTATGGCCAATATGAGTACACCTATGTCCTTCGGTTTAACCAATGCCCCAGCCACCTTCTCTCGGCTGATGAATTCAATCTTTATGGAGTATTTGGATAAATTCGTCGTAGTATACCTCGATGATATTCTCATCTACTCAAAGAATGAACAAGAACATGCCGAGCATCTAAGGCTGGTATTGATGAAACTTCGAGAGCATCGCCTTTATGCCAAATTTTCAAAATGTGAATTCTGGTTACCAGAAGTGACCTATCTAGGCCACGTAATCTATGGTAAGGGTATTGCTGTCAATCCCGAGAGAGTTCAAGCTGTCCTTGATTGGACTCAACCTGAATCGGTTAAGCAAGTTAGGAGTTTTCTTGGTCTAGCGAGCTATTGTCGCCGCTTCGTCGAGAATTTCTCCAAGGTTGCAAAGCCTCTCACTGAACTCCTCAAGAAGGATAAAAAGTTCGAGTGGACACCACAGTGTGAGCATAGTTTTCAGGAACTGAAAAGACGCCTGACTTCCGCACCTGTGTTGCTACCACCAGATTTTTCTAAGGACTTTGTTATCTATTGCGACGCCTCGCGACAAGGATTAGGTTGCATTCTCATGCAAGATCGTCATGTGATTGCATACGCATCTCGACAGTTGCGTCCACATGAGGATAATTATCCCACACACGACCTTGAGCTTGCAGCTGTGGTCCATGCACTAAAAACCTAGCGACATTACCTTCTGGGTAATCGTTGCAAAATATTCATTGATCACCAAAGTCTGAAATATATCTTCACCCAGCCGGATTTGAATCTCAGGCAAAGACGGTGGGTTGAGTTGATCTCGGATTACGACTTAGGGATAACTTACACCCCGGGGAAGGCCAATGTTATGGCCGATGCACTAAGTCGTAAATCTTATTGTAACAATTTGATGCTACAACAAGGTCAACCACATCTCCATGAGGACTTTCGGAAATTGAATCTTCATATTGTTCCTCAAGGATTCCTTTCTACCCTGGTGGCGAAGCCTACTCTTAAGGATCAAATTATAGCTGGCCAAAAACGTGACAAGGGTATATCACGGATCAAGGAGAATATTTTTAGCGGAAACGCTAAAGAATTTTCCATAAATGATCAAGGTGTGGTGTTCTTCCAGAATCGTTTAGTGGTTCCTAAGAACCCACATCTAAGGCAGTTAATCCTTAAGGAGGCTCATGATTCCCCTCTCACCATTCATCCCGGTAGTACTAAGATGTATCAGGACCTACGCCAGAGGTTCTGGTGGACTAGGATGAAGAGAGAAATTGCTGAGTTCGTTGCTAACTGCGATGTTTGTCGCCGAGTTAAGGCAGAACATCAAAGGCCTGCTGGCACCCTTCAACCTTTAGCTATTCCTGAATGGAAATGGGATAAAGTTAGCATGGATTTCATTACCGGATTTCCCAAGACCAAGAAAGGAAATAATGCTATCTTTGTGGTCATTGACCGTCTTTCCAAAGTGGCTCATTTTCTTCCTGTTCGTGAGAGTATAACAGCTAGCCAGCTAGCAGAGTTATATATCTCTCGAATAGTGTCTCTTCATGGTGTTCCCCTGGAAATTAACTCGGACCATGGAAGTATCTTTACTTCTCGCTTCTGGGAAAGTTTTCAGAATGCCATGGGGACTCACTTATCTTTTAGCACTGCTTTCCATCCTCAATCAAGTGGTCAAGTAGAAAGAGTGAATCAAATTCTAGAAGATATGCTCCGAGCTTGTGTTATTTCGTTCGGTATGAATTGGGAGAAGTGCCTTCCATTCGCCGAATTCGCTTATAACAATAGTTATCAATCAAGCTTGGGCAAAGCCCCTTTTGAAGTTCTCTATGGACGAAGATGTCGAACCCCTCTTAATTGGTCAGAAACCGGAGAGAGGCAACTCTTTGGCCCGGACATGATCCAGGATGCAGAAGAGCAGGTTCGCATTATTCGTGAAAAGTTGAAAACAGCCCAGTCTCGTCAAAAGAGCCAATATGATCGTCATCATAAGGCTGTGACCTTTGAAGTTGACGAGAAGGCTTACCTTCGGGTTACACCTTTGAAGGGTACCCATCGATTCGGTATCAAGGGAAAATTGGCTCCTCGTTACATTGGACCTTTTCGCATTCTTGCCAAACGAGGAGAAGTTGCCTACCAGTTGGAACTTCCTCCGCATCTTTCCAAGGTTCATGATGTTTTCCACGTCTCGCAACTCAGGCGTTGCTTTTCGGATCCTATCCGTGAAGTGGACCACGAAACGCTTGATCTACAAGATAACCTTTCTTACTGAGAATACCCCGTGCGTATTCTTGATCAAGATGAGCGTACCACTCGACGTCGAAACCTCAAGTTTCTTAAAGTTCAGTGGTCAAATCATTCTGAAAAGGAGGCAACTTGGGAAAGAGAGGATCGTCTCCGACTCGAATATCCTGCGTTATTCCCGACGACTTCTAAATCTCGGGACGAGATTCTTTTGAGTGGGGGTGAGTTGTCACATCCCTAACCCTTAAGCAAGATAGCATTGTGCTCATCTCTTCTTTACATTTGCATCTAAGAAGTTTCAACAAAAACAACAAAGTGGCAAAGGAAAAACTCAAAACCCTAGCCACCATTTCAACTAAAGGAAATTTCAACTAGTTCAAAATCAATGAACCCAAAATGGCCTCAAGAAATGTTCAAACTTTCTGATAAATCATGAAAGTAAATGAGCATTGGAGAAAACTATTTTCTTGACACTTTAAGCATTTTAAATAAATGCAAAAGCCACTAGTTTCAAATTTAAAAATTGAAATCAGAAACTATAATTTTCCAAAAATGTTGAAAGTCTTGGAAATGAGTGGGGATATTATAACAAATATTTCAGGAGGTCTAAAATAGTTTTTACTTTTTGTTTTGGAGCTAAAATAATTAGCAAAGCAATAAATAGCAAAACAGAAAAAACAAAAACAGAGAAAATGGGAAAAAAACTTACCTGTCGCCCAAGCCAGGCCCGGCCCATCTCCCCGCTCGTCCCCTCCCTCGCGCCAGTAGGCAGCAGGAGGTGGCCGCCGCCTCCTCCGGCGTGGCCACGCACCTGCGTGCCTGCCTGGCCGCCGGTTCGCGCTGGCGACGACGGGGATAAGCTCCCCAGAGCTTCCCCTATCCATTCCCCGCCTCGGTTCTTCCCCTCCTCCCGGATCCCCTCCTTCTCCCTGCTGCCGCCATTAGAGCCGAGCTCGAGCTCGAGCTGCCCGTGCCCCTGGCCATAGGATCCCCTCCCAGAGCACGCCATTAGCTCCGCCTCGTCGCCCTGGTCGTCTCTGCAGAAGCCGAAGCTTCCTCGAGCCCTGCAACGCCCGCAACGCCGTCGTCTTCCTCCTCCGGCCGCCGGACCTCTCCCGTCGATTCGTCGCCCCCAGGCCTTCCCCGAGCCGTCTGAGCTCTGCTCTGCACTCCCTGTGAGCATGCGGTCGTTTCCCCTAAGTTTTCCCCGTCGATCCCCTCCTCTAGCCCTAGTTTCACCGGAGCCCGACGAGGACCGCCGCTGCCGCTCGTCGCCGGTAGCCCTCCGATGTCCAACTCGTCCTTCCGATGGCACCAACAGCTCCAGGACGACGCGTAGATGCCGTAGGAGCTAAGAACCGAGCGTAGATCCCTCTGATTCAAAGACCCCGATGACGCCCGAGCCTTGGCCGCCGCGAAGCTCGTCGCCGGTGTCATCTCCGGCCAGATCAGCCCCGGCTAGGCGCAGAAATGAAGCTGCGGGAGACGTGCCGTTCCTCTGGTGCTCTCCGCGCAGCATTTGGCCCCCTGTGCGCCGTTTCCGAGCCCCTCCGCCGTGCTGGTGGTCGCCGGAGGCTCCCCGCCGGCGAGGTAGACCTCGCCGCCGGTGGAGGTCGACGTGGCAAGCTAACCCAGCCGATTAGTGACGTGGGCCCCCCTGTCAGGTTTGACCTGAACAGGTCGGCTGACCTGCTGACGTCAGCCTGATGCAATAAATGGAATTTCCAGTTTAAAACTAATTCAGGAAATTGCTAAAAATTGCAAAAATCATAGAAATTAATCTGTAACTCCAATAAAAATAAATTATATATGAAAAAGTATCAGAAAAATTCAAGGATTCTGATTATGCTATTTTCAACTATGTTTGAAAAAGTTACAGGACCCTAAATTGTGAAATAAGGAATAATTCAATTCTTATAATTACTTTTTAAATGGAATTTGGAAAATTATTCAAATTTCATTATGAATGCAATGATCACACACTGCCCTAATTACAAATCAGTACCATAACATGACATTTCATGCATGCTAACATCAAGTTGATCTGAGCATCAGGTCGAATCAATTAAATCGGTATCCGAGAATACCCCGTTTGAATTGCTTTTCGAATGTGATTCAAATCAACTCTAAAACTAATACATGTTGAAAATAATAACTTATCACTTTGCATTCTCATGCCATGCTCATGCATCATTTTAATTGCATATGATTGTTATTGAATGTTGCCATTCATTTCGGTAGGCTCCGCACCCCTAGATTCCACCGAATATCCGTCTGACGGATATCGTTCCTCCTCTGAGCAACAAGGCAAGCATCCCTTTTGATCATCCCGATAACTCCTATGTTCTTGCTCCTGCACCTATTTATTGCATTAGGATCAAATGCTTCAACTGCTTTTGCCACGATAGTTGGACCCACTTCCTTTGCATGACTTAACCTTGTCACAGTAAATAGCCGAACCTTGCAACCTAGCATACCTGGTAGTTGCTTGAGCTATGATGTGCCTTATCCTGCTATGCATGCTATGCTTAGAGAGTTGTGTATGGTCTGTCATCTGGGAGATGAACAGAAATGAGGAATGTGTTCGGTGAGCGAAGGTTGTGTGTTGAACTTGATTTGGTAAAGGTACCGGTGAAAGGCTGTGTAGGAGTACATGGCGGGTTGTTTCATTGGAACCGTCCTTAGGAACTGAGTTCCGTGTATGTAATCCAAGACTAGATACTACCACATGCTGGCCCCTGAAATATGACCCCGCTCGGCCTATTAATCGCGTAGTACTCGGTCCAGGAGTTGCAAGTAGTTTCTGGTGTTTATAGAAATGCTGGAGGCCGTGCATGGTGCTGACCTGAGAGGTGGGCCGTGATGCGGTAGGCAGTGGCACGGTGTACCAAGTGGCACCCGGATGGTGGGCTTGGGAACCCTGCGCACATCGTTTGAGGCCGTGTCGGAAACCTCGGCCAGACTTCCGTACGGGTTACTCTCAGATAGGCGATGAACCTGGACTAGGTATTAGTGTGGTTAACGGTCGTGGCCGACTCCCTCGCTGGGCTTCTGCTTGAAGGTTGCCGAGGTGCATGACATGCACATAGCGATAAGTGGCGAGAGCGTGTGTGACGAAGTACACCCCTGCAGGGTTATGATCTATTCGAATAGCCGCGTCCGCGGATATGGACTACTTGGAGACATATGTTGTTCATAGATAACTTCAATGGCTACTCATAAAAATTGTCAAGATAAGCGTGAGTGTCGTGGACGGCATTTCCGTATGGAGACGGAATGATTCCACGATAGTGTATTGTTGTGGTGTTAGTGGACTCGTGTGCGAGAAATCAAGTTGTCAAAACTAATTTCAAAATGCAAGTTGTCTAGCCACGAGTCAAATGCTGGCTTTCCGCATGAAACCCCACAATACCTTTTGATACCTTGCATGAGTAGTTAGTTCTCCTAAAGTCTTGCTGAGTACCTTCGTACTCATGATTGCTTAATAAATGTTGTAGAGATTTCTAATGACCCTAATGGAGGGTTCTTCGTAGACATTGACGACGACGAGTAGCTGGTGTCCCAGCTACGATCTGGCCCTACGTCGGCTCTGTAGTATAGTCAGGCCACGTGCCTACTAGTTGCCCTGTCTGTACTCAGACAGTTTATAACTCTTCCGCTGGCTTGTAATTGTATGACTGCTATTACGGGTCATGAGATCCTTAATGTGTAATATTATGTGTGTGGCTCTTCCGAGCCTCTTAAATAAAGCTTGTATGTTTATGGTTATGTTGTGATGCCATCGATGTATCTATACATACCGGTATGCCATGCGTACGTGTGTCGTACTTGATATGTATGGGGTTCGATTACCTAGTCGTGAACTTTAGTAACACTCCTTACAAGGAAATGCCCCTTTGTGGTCCAACGAGCCTTGGTAGTTCGCTACTGCTCCGGACACATTGGTTGACCGGCATGTGTCCTTCTTAGCTGCTGTGTCTGTCCCCTTTGGGGAAATGTCACGCGATGTAATGGAGTCCTTGTAGCTTGCTACGACTCGTCTACATTCGCTGATGACCGACACCTGCTTTGTTGGGTCATGTATGCCTGTCCTTGTGCGGAACTGCCACTTTGGTTTATGACTAGACATGTCGATCCGGGTTCTTTGACATTGGATTGCTAGCGACACCTATCGCATACGTGAGTCAAAAGACGCAAACGGTCCCGGCTAAGGTAAGGCTGCAGCCGTGGAGTTAACCGTGCGTGAGACCACAAAGAGATGCGATGTGTTACAGGCTGGATTCCTATGGCTTAGGATCGGGGTCCCGACAATATTAAATGATGTTAGACATGGCAAGAGGTGAAGCATAAATAACTACACTATCTAGGCATTTTCAATGAGGTCGGAAACAACATATAGCATCTCCGAAATGACCCCATGTATTAATTTCGAAATTAGTCCAGATCTGAACTGAACATATTTTATATTTATTAAATGGAAAAATAAAATGTACCACGTGATTCTACACGTCATTCTAGTCGATTTACATATATACATCATTTAAAATGGAGCTATGGTTTAAAAGTATGACCAACACAAGCTAATATGACATGAATGCAAAATGTATGTAAATGACAGCCACAAACATGTTAATCGTGGATGTTACAAGATATTATGGAACTACATGAATTCTAAGCAAGTTTAAATGAGGCCAGAACAACGAATAATAATTCAGGAAAGTCCCCATATGCAAATTAAGATTCGGATCTGTTATGTCTATAACACAATTTTAGAGTTGTTAAAGAGCAAAATAAATGCTACCATGCTGTTCTACGTATTTTTCTAGTCAAGTTACATATGTGGAACATTTTAAATGGAGCTACGGTTAATTAATTATGAGAGAGACCATTTTAACATGGCATTGGTGCAAATTAAATTAAAACAACGAGTTGAACATTTGAAACACATGTAAGAGTTGGATATTGAGAAACTACACAAAATTCTAAACAATTTACATGTTGAAGTCATTTTAATCTGGTACGGTTATTTTGCTATGAATTAAATCATTTTAATATGGCATTACACAAATCAATGCAAATAGCAGGTTTAAATATTTTTCACATGCATGAAAGTTGGAATTATTAAACTACACTAAATTCTGGACATTTTACATATCAAAATTATTTTCATACTATGCATGGTTAATTAGTTATTTTTAATATGCATTTTTTGTAAATATTAAATGCAATGGTTAAGTAGGAAATGCATTGGGCAGAAAAAATATGCACTCGGCCGAATGTGCTGCTCGGTCAAAATCAGGCATGGGCGCAATATAACTAAACTGTGCAACGGGTGAAGGATATATCTGCGGGTGCTCACCTTGCTCGGCTTCGTGCCAGATCCTCGGCGGGGTAGAGGCGATGCTCGGCCTTGGCTTGGCGCAAAGTCGTGGCCCACTCGCGCTAGCAAGGCACTGCCGAGGCGGGGCGGGGAAACTAGGATGCGGGGCGACCTGCGGGAGGAGACACAGCTGTGGGGAGAAGAGGCTCGGTGGCCTAGGTACCGGAGACAGAGAAGATGGGGCGGCTCGGGAACTCGGGGCGGCTCGCTCGTGGGCGCGGCCCGATCCAAGCCCGGGAAGGGCCGGATCTGGGTCTGGCAGGCCCCCTCGAGGTGGGAGGCGACCCGGGCACGGGAGGTTGGCTCGTGGCACGGTTTTCGAGGTGGGAGATAGGGGGTCTAGAAATGGCACGGGAGGTCCTTCCTTAAAAGGTAGGCTAGGGTTTGGAGTTTTGTCTCATTTTTGGACATTTCGATCCCGATCGGACGGTCCGGAAGCGGAGGGGTGCTAGCTGGACTATGGTGGTCTGTGTAGAGGGGGTTGGGCCAAGAAGAGAGGGAGGTTTGCGGCCCGTGACACAAGTTTATAAAACCGAAAAAATGTCCGACGAATAGACCGATGATGGTGCTGCTATGGTTGATAATTCGGATATCAAATGGACTCTGATTGTGACGAAATTTGAGAGGTGGTCTAGCTACACTATATTAAGATCGCACACAAACTTTCAACGCAATCCAAGGAAGTTTTATACACACTTCAAAAAAAAATTAATGGTGCCGCGGGCGCGTGCGTGTGTGGTTGGTCTCGAAACGGTCCACGATAAAAAGAGAGAACCGACAACTAATAATGGATGCAAGTTTTGAAAACTAGCGGCAACAGAGTGCCGATGCAATACGGATGATGCGCATGATGCGGTGATGAATGCGACAACCAAATAAATCACAAGGCAACACTGAATAAGAGGGGAATCTTCTCGAGCGTCAGTTCCAGGCTGTTACAACTCTCCTACACTAACAAGAGATATCTCCCCGAGATCTAAGAAAGAAAGGGGAAGAGGAAGATAAAGAGCAAAAGGTAAAACTTAGTTGCTTCTTGATAAAAGAGTGAAACCAACGATCCTTGAAGGTTGCAAAGAGACGAAGACTAGCATGGGGAACAAGCAAGAATTCAAAAGAAATTATGGCAACACTTCGGTAGGAAAGAGAGGCAAAACTGGATAAGATGGAAATATCTTGAAAAGATTTCACAACACTCTGGTTAAATGAATAAGTAAAGAAAGACCATGACCTTGGCAAAACAAAATGATGGGTTGAAGAGAGCAACATCACAATGCCTTCAGAATAAAAGAATAGAAGCTAGATCATTTGACGGAGAAGAAAATGGCAACTTCCACCATATTGAACTTGAAAAAGAATCCTTACACGAAGAATTGAACGGAGTTGTTGGAAAATAAACAATGAAAAGAAGAAGCTTGTAGTGGATTTATGAAAACCATCTCAAATAATGGGGTGACAACCAGCCACTAACGAAAACAGAGATTGGTTGGGAGCAACAAGAGAGGCAAACTTGTTTCACCAAGTGGATACATTGAGAACTTGGATCAACAACAATCACCATGATCGCAACAATCCTTATTAAACACTTTAGGTGAAATCCGGTCCAAGATAACTTAATGGAATAAAAGATGGGTTGAAAACATTGGTGCTTTCATTGAGAGTTCCGCCGTTGGATCATTGAAAGGATCGATGGCTTGCTTGACATTAACGACCGAGTCTGCAACGGAGGCATCTTTGCCCCCCAAAAAGTACCCGCGTTCGGCAGCTTCATGCCATGCGCGGACCTAACCGGCCATCCTAGCCAGATCGGAGGTTTCGTCTCCGATCACCAAATAAGGTTCGGGGCCTTTGAAGTCTCCACCGACTCGCGAGGCAATCTGTTCCCCGCCAACGTCATGGCCTCGTCCGACGAAACCCAAGATCCCTAAGCCTTGACTTCGGGTCCCTTTTCCAGCCACGGTCCTGGTCCCATACTTGTCTGAGAGGTGGCCTTGAGCTCAAAATCGACCATAATGTTCGGACAACAAGAAACGTCCATTGCCGAACTGTCTTCCCCAATGGATGTCACGGAGGTCAGCTCCAAAAATCTTGAGAGAATTGGTTAGGTCGGCCTCGCGATGTTAAATGAGACGCTTGACTAGATCCAGTTACTCCAAATCTCACTTACCCAAAGTCCGGCCTGTTCGAAGATCGGCTCCGAGGTGGATTATGGGGACTTTTGAGAGCCATCCACCACCCACTTGATCGGCACCATCAAAGATCTGGCCGACGCATTGGACTACGCCTCCGAAGAGCTTGAGGATATGGACGATGAGGCCTACTACCCCACCCTCATAAACACTGGGCGATGTGCCACAACATCTACCTATGATGTTTACATGGTAGACATCCTCGCGATACACATACCGTCACACCCAAGCAAAATGACGATAAGCCCGCATAAGAGCCCTCAAAACAACAAAAACTGCGTAAGCGCACCAAGGCAAATAAGGGAAGGGGCTCCGCAGAAGCCATAGGAGAGAAGACGACCCCTGATGGGCACGACAACCTCGAAGCTCCTGAGCACCAACGAGAGGAACCAGCCAATGGCAATCCCGACGATGGTAATAATTCGGATGACGATGACGATCACCTCCCTCCCATCGACGACCTAGACAACCTTGAAGCCAATGAATTCGTAATTCCTGAAGACCGTGAAGGCCAGGAGCAATTTTGGCAGTGGCTCATAGCCACCGCCCAAAGCTTAAAAGAAAAACAACAACAGCTCCAGGACGGACAAGACACCATCTATAATAGATGGACCAAAATCCTAGGGGCCGAAGAAGGATATGACACAGAGTGGTCAGACCATAAGAAAACATACCCATGCCAACGACTACTCCCATAGTTCAACGACGAGGCCCGAGAACAATTGTCCCCCCGATGCACCGACTATGACCAGCCCGACTGGCCACCTCGAGGGTGCGACAAAACAACCGGAGAGAACGAGTACACAGCCGAATCTTCGTGTAGAAAAGGCAAAGAGCATGTGCACCTTGGGAACAGACCCGACATGTGATATGTCAAATCAGGTTGCAATAGGTCCATCTACGGATCCAGGAGGTACCATCCGTCTATCGCACTCGATGGGATGATGAACCACCTCGGATCGCTTACAAGAGTAGAGGCCTGGAAACCTATCGGGCTCAACTCGGAACCGATCTCTGGCACAACATAGCCCAGATCATAGGCGTTGCTCACCCATTGTGTTTCACAGATGAGGTCATGCAGCACCAGTTCCCAGAAGGGTTTAAATCCATAAACATTGAACAATATGACGGGACAACACACCCCGCCGCGTGGATAGAATATTTCCTTCTCCACATTCATATGTCCAGAGGTGACGATCTTCACGCCATAAAATATTTGTCGCTCAAACTCAAAGGACCGTCACGACATTGGTTAAACAACCTACCTGAAGATTCCATTGGAACCTGGGAAGACCTTGAGGAGGCTTTTCTATATAACTTTCACGGAACATATGTTCGGCCACCGGATTCATCCGACCTAAGGAACATCGTTCAAAAGGCACAAGAATCAGCCAGAGAATTCTGGAATCGGTTCCTCACCAAGAAGAATCAAATCGTAGACTGTCGGGATGCCGAAGCGATAGCTTCTTTTTGATACAACATGCGGGACGAATGGATTCCCATACCACTCGGTCAGGACACGCTGAGAACAATGTCCGTCCTTACTTTCCTCATGACCCGCTTTTGCATGGGCGAAGACAATTGGCTAGCTCGGCGCAACCATAATGCGGACGTCCCTGGAACCTCTGTAGTCTGGGACACAAACGGCAAGCCAAGAAAAAACAAGAATAAACGCCGCCATCGTAATGGTGATGCCGATGACACAACAATAAATGTTGAATTCCGCAGTACAAAGCCGGTCAGCGGAAGAAACCTTTCAAAGGGAACAGGGACAAACCAACTCCATGGGATAAAATCATGGAACGACCATGCCAGATTCATGACACCGAAGACAAGCCCGCAACCCACACCAGCCATAACTGCTGGTTGTTTAAACAGACTAGCAAGCTTGCCACCTATGAACAAAACAGGGGCCCATGAAGTGAAGACAAGGAGGAGTCCTGTGTCCCAAACAATGGAGGCCAAAAGGAGTTCCCTCCGGAGGTCAAGATCGTGAACATGACCTATGTCACCCATATACCCAAGAAGGAGAGGAAGCGAGCCTTTCGGGAAGTCTACACCGTAGAACGTGTAGCTCTGAAATACAATCCATGGTCGGCTTGTCCGATCTCCCTTGACCGCAGGGATCATCCGACCAGTATTCGTCATGGAGGGTCGGCTGCCCTCGTCCTAGATCCCATCATAGATGGATATCACCTCACCAGAGTACTTATGGACGGAGCAAGTAGCCTTAATCTGATTTACTCACACACGGTGAAAAAGATAGGCATCGACCCATCCAGAGTCAAACCAAGCAACACTACCTTCAAAGCAGTGATTCCATGCGTTGAAGCCCGCTGCTCCGGCACCATAACATTAGAAGAGGTGTTCAGATCACCTTATAACTTCTGCAGCAAAGATTGTGTTGGGTAACATAGCATAAATTCAAAATTTCCCTACGCCATATTCAGATCTTCCTATGGAGAGACCAGCAACAAGAGAAGGGTGAGTGCATATTCATACCTTTGAAGATCGCTAAGCGGAAGCGTTGCTAGAACGCGGTTGATGGAGTCGTACTTGCGGCGATTCAGATCGCGGTGTGATTTCAATCTAGTGCCGAACCACGACACCTCCGCGTTCAACACACGTGCAGCCCGGTGACGTCTCCCGCACCTTGATCCAGCAAGGAGGAGGGAGAGGTTGGGGAAGATCTCCGACAGCAAGATGGCATGGTGTCGATGGATAGATGAGGTCTCCCGGCAGGGCTTCGCCAAGCACCGTGGGCGAGGAGGAAGGAGGGGAGCAGGGCTGCGCCGAGGGAGAGGGAAAACTGTGTGCAAAACAACCCCAAAACCCTCTCTATATAGAGGAGGAGGGGAGGGGGTGTGCCACCCCTAGGGTTCCCACCCTAGGTGGTGCGGCAGCCCCCCCATATGGGAGGTGCGGTGGCCAGGGCAGGGGGAGGCGGTGGCGCACCCCTAGGTGGGCCTTAGGCCCACCAGCGCCTAGGGTTTGCCCCCTCTCCACCTCCTGTGCCTTGGGCCTCTATGTGGGAGGCGCACCAGCCCACTTTGGGTTGGTTGCCCTCCACCTCTTGGGGCTGGTGGCCCCTCCCGGTGGACCCCCGGGACCATTTTCGGTGGTCCCGGTGGTCCCGGTACGCTACTGGTGACGCCCGAAACATTTCCGATGTCCAAACCCATCCATCCTATATATCAATCTTCACCTCCGGACCATTCTGGAGCTCCTCACGACGTCCAGGATCTCATCCGGGACTCCGAACATCCTTTGGTAACCTCGTATAACAATTCCCTATAACCCTAGCATCATCGAACCTTAAGTGTGTAGACCCTACGGGTTCGGGAGGCATGCAGACATGACCGAGACACTCTCCGGCCAATAACCATCAGCGGGATGTGGATACCCATGGTGGCTCCCACATGTTCCACGATGATCTCATCGGATGAACCACGATGTCAAGGATTCAATCAATCCCGTATACAATTCCCTTTGTCTGTCGGTATAGAACTTACCCGAGATTCGATCGTCGGTATACCTATACCTTGTTCAATCTCATTACCGGTAAGTCTCTTTACTCGTTCCGTAGCACTTCATCCTGTGACTAACTCCTTAGTCACATTGAGCTCAAGATGATGTTCTACCGAGTGGGCCCAGAGACACCTCTCCGTCACACGGAGTGACAAATCCCGATCTCGATTCATACCAACCCAATAGTCACTTTCGGAGGTACCCGTAGTGCACCTTTATAGTCACCCAGTTATGTTGTGACGTTTGATACACCCAAAGCACTCCTACGTTATCCGAGAGTTGCACAATCTCATAGTCGAAGGAAAAGAAACTTGACATTAGAAAATATTTAGCATACGAACAATACGATCCAGTGCTATGCTTAGGATTGAGTCTTGTCAATGATGTGATCCTATTATCAATGACATCTAATGTCCATGATCAGGAAACCATGATCATCTATTGATCAACGAGCTAGCCAACTAGAGGCTTCCTAGGGACACATTGTGGTCTATTGATTCACACATGTATTACTGTTTCCTGTTAATACAATTATAGCATGAACAATAGACGAATATCATGAACAAGGAAATATGATAATAACCATTTTATTATTGCCTCTAGGGCATATTTCCAACAGATTGATCTTCGACATCGTCCCCATTTGCAGCGGGTACCATGCACTGCTCTGCCACACAGCCTTCGCCCATTTCAACGCGGTTCCCCACTATGCTTACCTGAAGCTCAAAATGCCCGGACCCCGAGGAGTCATCACCGTCAACGGCAACACTAAACAGTCACTCCGGATTGAGGAGCACACCACCGCCCTGGTGGCCGAATGCGAGCACGACAGCCAAGCGTCAGGTCATTAGCCGATCAACAAGGCATGACAAGAAGGCAAGCGCGCCCAATCTGGTCCCCTGGAGAGTTTCTTGGCTCCGAGTACATGGGGGTACGCCCCCCACGGCACGGCCTGAACATCCTCAAGGTATGTCCCTCACAAACACAATTTTATTCTCAGAATACCATGGGCGGCTGTGGGGGTCCTCGAACAAGTACCATATGCCTGAATAGACCAAGCTAGGGTACCAACGTCTTTACGGGCGGAAAATGGATATCATGAAGAAATTCTCAAGAATCAAGCTCAACGTCATCGGTAGCTTCTCAAGACCCTTCATTCAAGGTCCATCTGTTGTCTGCAACTACCCAAAAAGGATACTACTCCTCCCCGTAAAGGAATAGGAGAATTAGCGCACCAAAATCCGGGCACATGTCAAGTCACCCATGGAAGGCAGCAGGAAAAAATGTTGCTTCAAATTATGTAGTTTACAAACAATGGTTACGTGTAACAACTGCCTCGGTGCCAAGAATTATAAAAATTATTTACACACGTCTTTTATAGATGCTCTTTTTTATGTGCATGTTTTATACTGATCGACACTGACAGGCCAAATTTGCTTCATGCATGTTAAAGTGCGCCCGACTAATAGACCGGGGTTGGGATAACGTTACCGCCCCAACCACTACACCGTCACTATTTCATCTCCTAAGTGTCCGGTTTCTTAGGATTTTGCTTTATATGCATCAGTTCTGAATTATGTCTTGGGTCTACAGTTGAATTGCCCCGCTCCTGTTCCGCTAGTTCGGTTACAGGGGTAAAGGGAGAACCACTAGGATTGTATTCCCAGCAGGCCTGGTTCGCAGTACCTCAGTGGAGAAAGACGAAAACTGACCGTCATAATAAGCGAGGACTGGTCCGCAATCCGAGCTCATTTACAAAGTCGATAGTGTCTACTCCACGTCACACGGATGGGTTTGCACTTATTCAAATCTTGCGGTAATTATTTCAATTTCCGGTTTTTGTGATTACCGCAAAAGGCTGGGGCTTGTCACTAGCCCCTGCATTCGAAGTTCCTAAGGCTAAGTGAAAGCGATAAGCCACATAGTATGATTGCCTTGTTTCCCTCACGCACTACTGCCATTGAGCACCAATACATCGACTAAGGGTTACAGTGTGTACGCTGAAACAACCCAAGTAGTCTCTAGATGGGGGCTGAAGCCGACGACTGTAACTTTCAGATTAAAATGGCCAAAATAGGAATCAAAGTAATACAAAGCATACCCACTTCGGGCATGCATCTTATAAGATAGATTGTTCTAAGATACACCAACAAATATTTATTCTAATATTACATCTTTTGAGCACTAGGACTCAATCGCCCGAGCACCTTCCATAGCGGAAGAGAAATACATCTCGGAGCGCTTATGCTCGTTTACGACGGGCGGTGGATCCGTGTCCATCTGAAGGGGCATTACCCCCGGCAAGTGCACGATCGTCCGTGCAAAGGCCATCCGAGCCCCTTCTATATAAGCAGAGCACTGCAAGACTTCAATCTGGGGCACGACGTCGATCAACTTTTGCACTAATGCAAAGTAGCTGCTCGGCAAGGGCTCGACATACCATAGATGAACACAGAGATCTTTCATGGTAGGCTCTGTCATCCTTTGCAGTTCCATGAGCTGCCTCATTTGATAGCTCAGACTGGGTTGGACTCGGGAGTTCCAAACTGAGCCCAAAATGGCCGCTGCTCGGCTTCCCCATCGTGGGTCACAAAATGCTTGGCTACATCCGCCACACTCTGCGGGAGGTTCGTGAAGGCGCCTGTGGAATGCCATATCCGCATAAGAAAGGCATACATGTTTCCGCCAACGGCACGTTACAGTACGTACGGCTTACTGATTGCAATAAGCTTGGCTTGGCGCACTTTTTCTTCATAGAACCTTGATACGTCCCAAACGTATCTATAATTTCTGCTTGTTCCATGATCTCTTTGGGTGACATTATTATATGTTTTGCTACACTTTTATATCATTTTACACATATTTGGACTAACCAACTAACTCAGTGCACCCAGTGCCAGTTTCTGTGTGCTGATGTCTATTTTGCACGGGCTTTTATCCAATTTTCCGAAGCCCGAAAAAATCCAGAAAAATATATAAAAAACCAGTGAAACACAAGCTTCGGGATCACCGAAGGAGGGCCAGACGGGGGCCACGAGCCTCCCAGGCGGCCTGCTGGCACGGCCAGGCCCTAGACCGCGCCAGGAGGTCGCTTGGGTGGGTCCCACCTCTTCCAGTGCCCTCCTTTGGCCTATATTTAGAGATCCGTGAGGAAACCCTCGCAGACATTCTGGAATCACGAATTTCTCCATCGTTCCGCCGCGTAGCGCTTCCAAGATCGGGACAGTCACGAGACCTCTTCCCGGCACCCTACCGGAGGGAGGATTGACCTTCAGGAGCTTCTCTACCACCATGGACGCTTCCCGGACGTGCCGTGAATAGTCCTCCTTGGACCATGAGTCCATGACCAGAAGCTATGTGATGTCTTCTCTCCAATCTTGTGCTTCAATGGTTAGTCCTTGTGAGCTGCCCTACATGATCAAGGCATCTATGTAATTCTCTTGCTTTTGCTATGCTCGGTTTGTTGGGATCCGATGGAATATGAGATTATGTTCAGATTGTTATGAGTTATATATTTGATTATACTTTTATATTATGTTCCTTAGTGATTCATGCATGTTCTTCGTTGCTTTTTATTGCTTTGGTGAAGTAATAGATCGTAACCCCAAGAGGGAGCGTTATGCATGATTGTGGGTTCAAGCCCCTCGATGTCTAGCTTGAGTGACACAAACATGAGACTAGGGGATGTGCTTGTTGCCACTAGGGAGAAAACAATGGTGGTTGTGACCACGGTTGCAAGGATTGTTTACCTTACGCATAGTTCGTTAATGCAGTTGTCCATTGCTTTAAGTTTACACTTTGGATGGGGCTCGCAACTTAATACCGGAGAGATGTTCTGGATAGATATCTCAAGGTGGATGATTAGTAAGTAGATGCTGATGAATAAATGGTCTACTTGTCTTGGCGTACTGCTCATTACTATTGAACCTCTAACTATCAAGGAGCATAATTAGCATTGCGGTGCGATCATAATTCTGTCAATTGCCCAACTGTGATTTGTTTACCCTAGAATAGTTGTTTATCGTCTTTTGGGAGAGAGACATCACTAGTGAACATCATGTGACTCCTGTCCATATCACCGTCATTGTTTACACCTCCATCATTTACCACTTTGATTTACTTTTTCGTTGCAATCACTATTTCCTACCTGCTTGTATTTTGATCCTTTGAAAACTACAAGGCCCGAGAGGTTGACAACCTCTTTGTACTCGTTGGGAGAAAAGTTATTTGTTATGTGTGCAGGTCCACGTCTTCTGCTAGTGCCAGGGTGGAAGACACCTACTTGTTGAGCCTAGGAGTCCTTCTGGTTCGATAAACCTTACAGTCTCCGTGTAAGGGAAATTTGCTGATGACTACATCTCCACCTTCCACTTGGGGTATCCAACGAGGGGCAAGAAGTATATACATCATCTCGTCATCAAGCGAATTTCTGGCGCCGTTGCTGGGGACTCCACTCTTCAAGATAGGGGAGTTGCACACTATCTTTTACCTTTTCTTTTTAGTCTTGTTAGTTTGCTTTTGAGTTTTTGCTTTAGAGTCCTATACCAAAAACCACAAAAAAATTAGTTACTTTGCTTTGTTTAGTCAGTATTCCTAAATCCTTTGCCTCTAGTGTTGCGCCCGAAGGAGAGATTCTCACCTTCAAACAAAGGGTTGGAGAAAGTTTGAAAGATGCTTGGTATACAATTAAAAATTCTCAAGATAGAGCTACCAAGAAGCAATCAACCACTATTTTGCTTAGAATTTTTTATGTTGGTATTAGTTCTTGGCATAGGTTGTTTTAGACACAACAATAGGAGGAAATTTCTTGGAAGCTCCCATTGGGGAGGCTCTTAACGTTATGGAAAATCTTGTCGGAATCCCATCTATTGTTGACATAAAGGATGATATCACTTTATCTCATGTTATGAGTAAACTTGAGAAAATAGAGTTAGAGATGCCAAGCATGAATAAGATTAATGAAGTAGATCATAGGATTCAAGGGAACTTAAATAGACTTGATAGCTCCATGATCAAAATTTATAAAATTTTGGAGATCCTTAAATCCCATGATGTGCATCCTTCTAGGATTGATAAGATCGAGGATATTTTTGAAATTCTAGGAACTACTCTATCCTCCATCAAGACTGAAAAGGTAGAAACCCCTGCAAGGAAGGGACCTAGGTTCGTAAACATACCCAAGGTTCCTCTACCCAAAACAAGTATACCTATTGCTAAGGGTGTTGAAACTGTGAAGACCTTGGAAGAGATACCTCTCTTAAATAGAATTAGAAATGAAATTCCAATTGGTCTTAGTACCTTTGCTTTTTCTCCTAGAAGTGTTGCCACTAAGCATCTCTTCGAGAATCCTCTTAATACTAGTTGTATTATTGAAGAGCTCTTTGATGATCTTGATGATGGTTCAATTGATACAACTTGATCTTCTTGCATTGTGCCTAGCTCAAAGGCATAAAAGAAAGCGCTTGTTGGGAGGCAACCCAATTTGTTTTTACTTTATGTTTTAGTGGTCTTGATGTGTTACTACTGTAGCAACACCATTGTATCTTTATTTTTTACGATTTGTGCCAAGTTATAGCCTCTGATTGCAAGAAAGTTCAAAAATTGTGACATGCTGTCGAGAAAAGATTTTGTTTGCTTGACGAAAAAATTCGCCAAAAATCACCAGATCATCTTTTTGATCTGAATTTTTTTGACAGCATGCTATATATAATTGTATTTCTGGCATATGTTCTCAGTTTTCTTATATGAGTTGCATAAGTACCCCGAATAAATTATTTACTACCTGTTGTTCTGTTTTTCACAGATTCTGCCATGTTTTGTGTTTTCATTGTCTTGAGAATCCTAAGCTTGATTTTTATTTGCAAAAAACTTTTGGCAATCATGAGAAGCAGTCGATTTTCATGAAAATCTTTATTGCCAGCAGGTATTGATTTATTTTATTAAGGGAACTAACCACTCTAATCAGCTTATGATGAGTTTTGTATGAAGGGAGTTTTCAAGTATGTGATGGGAGAGATCATGAAAGAACATAAAGGAGTGTCAAACGCTCAAGCTTGGGGATGCCCCCATACACCCCAAGAAATATTCAAGGAGACTCAAGCGTCTAAGCTTGGGGATTCCCCCGTGCATCCCCTTCTCTATCAATAATCATCAGTTCGTCCATCTCCATGCTATATTTTTATCACTTCATATGATATGTGCTATGCTTGGAGCGTCTCGCTATTTGATTTTTAGTTTGTTTTAGTTTTGTTTTCTGGTCATAATAAGTTGGAACCTATCCTACCTTGTTTGGGAGACACACACACGCTCCATTCCACTCTAGAACACAACATAGTTTTCATGCTTATCCTTTTTGTGTGTTCTTCATCTTCTCGTAGCTACTGTCATGCTTAGCTCTTCGTTTTCATGCTTATCTTTTTAAGAGATATTATTTAGATTGATTTTGGAACTCTCTTGAGTTATCATGCTTATATTGTTTATAGAGTTGGCTCGTTGCACTGAGTTGTGTGTCTTGCATAAGTAGGTAACTGAGATTGCTATTTAAGTATAGTAGTAACTTGCAATAGTTTTGAGGTATTGATTTGAGTAATGTTTGGACTGTTGGTGCCAAGAGCTTGAGCCTATTAGTGATAGGTGTCGTATTTTGGGAAATCCATGTGTTTTTCAAAAACAAAAAATTAGTTCAGAACTCTAGCTACTAAATTGATCGCTAACCTCTGGAGGGGTTGCAATATATAGAGTACCCTCATGTTACCATGAGTCGAGGAGGCGCAAGGATAACCAAACCCCCAAACATTCCTCCTTGGGGTACTTGTCTCTTTGTGAATTTCCTAACTAGATAGAGAGTTACTGATAATAAGTGTATGAGTTCTACGTACTAATGTGAGTATTCGATTGTTGCACTTCCACCATCCATATTTTGCTAGCCTCTTCGATACCATGCATTTACATTTCTCACAAGGAGAGTTGGTGCAAACTCCTCCGGTGCATCCAAACCCATGACATGATACACTCTGTCATACATAAGCCTCATTATATCTTTCCTCAAAACAGCCACCATACCTACCTATTAAGGCATTTCCATAGCCTTTCCGAGATACATTGCCATGCAACATCCATCATCTCATGACTTTATCTTCATGTCATACATGCTTTTGCTTGATCATAGAGCCGCATGATAGTTGGTCCTTGCCCTCATTACTGCTACATGACGCGCTAGTATCATTGCGTATCCTGCTACACTCGCAGAGGCATACATTTGCATACATCATGATAGTTTTCACTTGTCTTTATGTTGAGTACTTCTTATAAAGTGTGATGATTTTTCTTTCTATTCATGTAAAACATAGAGTGTTGCCCTTAAGTGAGGAAAAGATCCCAAAGTGGACAAAACAAAAGATCCCAAAGAGGAAAAATGAGAGATAAAAATAAAGAGCCAAAGAGACCACAAAAAATAAATAAATAAAAGAGAGAAAAAAGAAAAAGAAATAAAAAGAGAGAAGTGGGCAACACTACTATTCCTTTTGAAAGATCCACACTCGTACTCCATTACTATATTGGTACTACATAGAGATTATCATTCATGCATAACTATGTGGGGACCCTTATACTATAGAACTTGGTTTGCATATTCCAATGATGAGCCTCCTCAATTGAACTCTAGGTCTTCATGAGAAAACAAGTTGGATGTACCCCCACTAGTTCCATTGGAGAGCTTACTTAGCTCATATGTGCATCTGTTAGATGGCAATCCCTACTCCTCACATCATATCTACCATTTGGCTTTCTCTCACCAATGGTTGTCCTCATTGATGTGAGCCTTTCACACCTTTTTGTTTTCCTTCCCCATCATTATTCTATTTGCCATCCTAAGTGCCAACATATCTTGCTCACGCTCATTCATTGCATGAGTGCTCAAAATTGAAAGGGAGAGGATTAGTTTGACTTGTGCCTGACAAGTGGTCTCGGGATAAGTCAAAATGAGATTCCAAAGGAGACTAAGTGTGAGGTTTAGTCGATTGAGTTCTCAATTAAAAAAATATTTTATCTCTGAACCCATATCCCACTTCTTGCATGCAAACACCATTTGGAGACATTTGAGTCACGGACAGCGAGAGATCTTGCACCTTTATGTTCTTACTTTGCTAAATTCAATACTAGATATAGACGCTTGCTTGTTATTGTCTTGACTTGAATTGCATATCTCACTTGCATTACTTTGAATTTCTTATATGTGTGTTAGCATGTCACCGCAGAAATTATTGTGTTATCATTTATCTACTCGAGGACGAACAGAAATTAAGCTTGGGGATGTTGATACATCCCAAACGTATCTATAATTTCTGCTTGTTCCATGATCTTTTGGGTGACATTGTTATATGTTTTGCTACACTTTTATATCATTTTACACATATTTGGACTAACCTACTAACTCAGTGCACCCAGTGCCAGTTTATGTCTGCTGATGTCTATTTTGCAGGGGCTTTTACCCAATTTTTCGAAGCCCGAAAAAATCCAGAAAATATATAAAAATATCAGCGAAATAGAAGCTTCGGGATCACCGAAGGAGGGCCAGAGGGGGGCCAGGGGCCTCCCAGGCGGCCTGCTGGCGCGGCCAGGCCCTAGGCCACACCAGGAGGTCACCTGGGTGGGTCCCACCTCCTTCGGTGCCCTCCTTTGGCCTATATTTAGAGATCCGTGAGGAAACCCTCGGACACTTTCTGGAATCGTGAATTTCTCCATCGTTCCGCCGCCGCAGCGCTTCCAAGATCGGGAGCGTCAGGAGACCTCTTCCCAGCACCCTGTCGGAGGGAGGATTGACCTCCGGGAGCTTCTCCACCACCATGGACGCTTCCCGGACGTCTCGTGAGTAGTCCTCCTTGGACCATGAGTCCATGACCAGTCGCTATGTGATGTATTCTCTCCAATCTTGTGCTTCAATGGTTAGTCCTTGTGAGCTGCCCTACATGATCAAGGCATCTATGTAATTCTCTTGCTTTTGCTATGCTCGGTTTGTTGGGATCTGATGGATTATGGGATTATGTTCAAATTGTTATGAGTTATATATTTGATTATCCTATTATATTATGTTTCTTAGTGGTTCATGCATGTTCTCCGTTGCTTTTTATTGCTTTGGCCAAGTAGTAGATCGTAACTCCAAGAGGGAGCTTATGCATGATTGTGGGTTCGGGCCCCTCGATGTCTAGATTGAGTGATCGAAACATGAGACTAGGGGATGTGCTTGTTGCCACGAGGGAGAAAACAACGGTGCTTGTGACCACAGTTGCAAGGATTGTTTACCTTACACATAGTTCGTTAATGTAGTTGTCCGTTGCTTTGAGTTTACACTTTGGGTGGGGCTCGCAACTTAATACCGGAGAGATGTTCTTGATAGATATCTCAAGGTGGATGATTAGTAAGTAGATGTTGATGAATAAACGGTTTACTTGTCTTGGCATACTCCCCATTACTATTGAACCTCTAACTATCAAGGAGCATAATTAGCATTGCAGTGCGATCATAATTCTGTCAATTTCCCAACTATGATTTGTTTACCCTAGCTTAGTTGTTTATCGTCTTTTGGGAGAGATACATCACTGGTGAACATCATGTGACTCCGGTCCATATCACCATCATTGTTTACACCTCCATCATTTACCGCTTTCATTTACTTTTCCGTTGCAATCACTATTACCTTCCCGCTTGTGTTTTGATCCTTTGAAAACTACAAGGCCGGAGAGATTGAAAACCTCTCTATACTCGTTCGGTGCAAAGTTATTTGTTTTGTGTGCAGGTCCACGTCTTATGCTAGCGGCAGGGTGGAAGACACATACTTGTTGAGCCTAGGAGTCCTTCTGGTTCGATAAACCTTACAGTCTTCGTGTAAGGGAAATTTTCTGCTGTCTACATCTCCACCTTCTACTTGGGGTATCCAACAAGGGGCGAGAAGTATATACATCATATCATCATCAAACCTCCGCTCCACCTGCTCTGGTTGATGGTCGACGGATATTTTGGTGTGATCGGCCATGTGCTCTTCAGCTTTTTGCTCCAAGGCTTCACACTTCGAGCTTGCCTCATTCAGCTCCTGCTGGATCTCCGTCACCATGGCCTCATGTTTGTTGATGACAACCTCGAGGGAATCAAGCTCGGCGGCCGTTTATTCGGGTGCCACCTTGTGAGAAGCGGCCTCTCATTTGGCTTTCTCCACCCCGGCCCTGATCTTCTGAAGCTCTTGGTCTTGGGCTGCCAACAAAGTTAAAATGCAAAGAGTCGGATGGCAAGGCTAGGATGCTCCTTAAAATTGCTAAAGGACGATATTATTTTTTTGATCGAGCTTACCCTGCTTCTCGTGAGCCGACCATTTATGCGGTTGAGTTGTTCATCAGAATTTTTGAGTTTCTGGTTTAGCTCGGCTATTTCTAATGCATTGGCCTTGGCAGCCGAGGACGAGGCCTGCAAGGTAAAATAGCGTGTTAGTCTGGTTTCGAATTATCGGGGCCAACATTGCTCGGTCAAAATTCTCGAACAAGCAGTTTAAACAAGTCTTCGGGCTATTTTTCGTTTTTCCCACGAATTAGCTTTTGAGCCACGGGTGAGTTTTTCTTTCCAACTCACCCATGGCTCGGGGGCTGTAATACCCGCATGGGCAGAATAAAAACATATAAAACAGATTTAACAACCATGTGGTTTACCTTAAAACCCGTCAGTATGTCGTTGAAGGCTTCATTCGGTCCACTGTTAACAGACTAAATGCTCTGCAAAACCGCACGGGTGCGGTGCTCATCAATGATGGAGGAGCTGGCTAAGATCTCCTCCATAATTGCCGGCCCTTGGACCGCAGTCCATTCTGCCATGTGCGGCTGAAAGTGCGTTATATCGACTAGAGGGGGGGGGGGGTAAATAGGAGATTTTTAGAATTTCATCACTGAGGAAATTCCTTTTGAGGAAATTCCTCACTGATGACTAACTTGCAGCGGAAACAGCAAAGGATCAGGAGTGCAAAGTATCACTACAACAGTTTTTCAAGCTGAAGAATATGAAAAATAGTTTGCACAGTATGCAGGCACACAGACAGCAGGTGAAGAATAACTCGTATGAAGAATTTGGTGTTGAGGAATTTCAGAGAAAGTCTTCAGCAAATTCTTCAAACAGTGGCAATTAAAATCTTCAACATACAATGTGAGGAATTGAAAGAGTTGAAGAAATAGAACCCGTTTCACAGTGAAGACAGTGGTTGATGACCCAGTTCCAACTGATGTGATAGTTGTACATCTGGTTTGGAGCAGCTTGGTATTAAAACCAAAAGACAAACAGTCCCGGGACACACAGTCCCTACCGTATTCTCCTTGAGCTAAGAACACATAGTCCTCTCCCAACACTCGTGGTAAGTCTTCAGGACAGACTTCCAAACCCTCACAAACTTGGTCACCTGGTGATCGAAAATTGACTGCTAGATTGCTCTAGACCATGACGCCTAACCGTCTGGAGGATGCACAGTCCTCAAAGGTAAAACGCTTTAGTTCCACGCAGGAACAACTTCTTCAGTGATGCTCAATCACTTGGTTTTGGTTTGTGGTTTGGTGTTTGGGGTATTTCCTCACTAACTCTCGAAGACTTTGAGGAATTTGGGTTTCTCTTATGACAAGTGTCAGTTTCCAATGGAGCAGCCAAGCAACTAATGGTTGTGGGGGGCGGCTATTTATAGCCTGGGAGCATCCCGAAATTATTTGACATTAATGCCCTTAAATAATGTGACCGTTGGTGTGGATAAGATCAGTGATGTGGCACGACTTCCAGTAACGGTCGGGACCCTCTGTGAGAGTCCTCATGTCTCTCATATTCCTCACATGAGGGTTTTGGTAGGATTAGGCTTAGGTTGAGCATCATGAGGAAATTCATTCTGACGTGTTACTTTGGCCCCCTTTAATAGTACGATGTTCCTATGACTCGAAAGTGAAGAAAATAAAACAGACAGAATAAATCTTCATGCTTCAAAATCTTCAGATTGATTTTCTCCACGACACACCGAATTCCTTATCTTCAATTTCTTCATGAGAAATATCACTTTCAACGCAATTTCTTTGCGATTCAATTCTTCAGCTTCAGACCAATTTATTCAGCCGAAGATATACATTTTTAGGGGTCGATATTCATCGAATATTTCAAACTCCTCAGCGGCTTATAGATCCTGTGCACACTCATGAACACTTTAGATACTTAACCTATAAGTCTTCAAACCACCAAAATCACTAAGGTGCACTAGATGCACTTACAATCTCCCCCTTTTTGGTGGTTGATGACAATTAGGTTAAGTCTTCAGCGGGGATAAAAATATGAAGTGTAAATACTCATTTGAGGAATTTGAAATCAAGATACAGAGAGACTCCCCTTGAAGATGTGCATATCTTGAGGATTTTGCTTTTCAGAGAAAATGCACATTGATGATTTATATCATGGAGATCTCCCCCTGAGTCTTATAAATCATGCATATATTATGAAGAAATTGAGAATGCATGATGAGAAATGGTATCTGACGAATTCCAGTATGCGCACATTAATATTTTGAGGAATAAGCATGCGAAGAAAAAGCGTTCAAAAGCGTCAGAGTACCATCGGGTTTAAGTTACAACTCATTACATAAAACACTTAGAAGAGCCAAGAGTTTGTAACTTAAATAAAGTTCATAAGCCCCAAAATATATCCCTCGTGAAGACTAACTCTCAGATTTCTCCCCCTTTGTCATCAAGTGACGAAAAGGGACAAACTGAGGACTAACGCCCCATGAAGATTTTCACTTCTTGGCAGTTGAGGAAGACGCATGATGATTCTTGGGAGCAGGCTTCCTCCTTGGACCAATGACAGTGTCTTGTTGGTCTTCATCTGATTCTACAGTGCGGAATTAAGAAAAAGAAATGTCCTCAAGGTCTGGAACTGGAATTGGCTGGAATTTCTTCTTTGGTGGCCATGACCAGTCAAAGTCCTGTGTAAACTCCAATTCTTCAAGTTCTGCTGGAGTCTTCAAATGAGCCAGTGTGACCCAGGTGCGAGAAAAAACCTCATGAAGATAATGATGATTAAGCTTCACTGCATTCCGAGTTTCATTGCGGGTTTTCACAATGGTGCCAAACTGGCGTTTGATCCACTTGTGATTTTGATCAACCTTTTGATGAAGACTGAGGAGAAGCTCTCTGGTATTCATCACCCTTGGAGCAACAGGACTTGGCGGCTGGATTTCAGTATCATCCCATGAAGAATATGCATCTCGCTCACCGAACTGGCCACCAAGGGGCCGACTGCCTTCATCGATCACAGACTTGCCTTTTCCTTCGACTGGCTCGAAAGTCTTCTTGTTGACCCTGATTGGAGGCATATATCCAATGTGATTGTTGAAATCAGCATGATAGTTGATGCCTGACCTGTGTCTGATGAATCTCATGATCCATGGAGCGTAAATCTTCAGGTCAAAACGGGACATAGCATTTTCCGCCAGAGTCCTCAAGAAGAAATCGTGAATGTTTATGGGAATGCCATGGATGATGTTGAAGAGGATATTATTCATGATGCCTACGACATCCTTTTCATCATCATGGCCCTTGAATGGCGCAAGAACACTACAGAGAATTCTGTAAACAGTCCTGGGTTCATATTTCAGCTCATGGACCAGGAAGATTGTTCTTGGTGGTTGCCCCTTGACCAAAGGCTTCATGAGAATTTCCATCAACTTATTGGGAATCTCCCATTCATCATACATCTTCATGGCCTGTTATGAAGGAATTGACACAGGAAGTTCTCCAGCAGCTCATTTGCAGGGGCCTTGAAGTGTGTGTGTTGCGTCATCCAATCCAGCAGCCAAGTGTTGATATCTGTTGGATCTCCTGAGATATGCAGACTGGCATAGAATTCAAGAACAATGTCGCTGTTCCAATCGCAGATATCAGAGCATAGAGGGAGCAGTCCTGCTTCATGAAGAACGTTGAGGACTGGGGCAAAGCAAGGAATTTCTTCAAGCTCAACATGAGGAATATGCATGTGCTGAAATTTTTTGTTTCTACCACAAAGCAGAGATGCATAATAGTTGAGCTGAGTCTAGGTCCAAAACTTCATGTGCCTGATGCGAGGCATGTCATGAGGATTTTCTCCAATGAAATACATGCGTTCTTCAACGAACGCTTCTTTCTGAAACTTTGGCCGCTTGGAGAAGGGCTGACGCTGCATGGGCTGAAGGTTTTGCTTCTTCCCTTGAGGAGAGACAATCATTGCAGTCTCTGGATTGATAACTACAAGAGCATTCTCTGTATTTGGCGCAGGGGCACTCTCTTCAGCATGTTGCTCAGGATGAGGAATTTCATCTGCCTGTGCCTCAGGCTGGGGATCTTGCTCCGGGTGAGGAATTTCATCAACCCGAGCCTCTGGTTGAGGGTTTTGCTCAGGAGGAGGAATCTCTTCATCCTGAGCCTCAGGTTGAGGGTTTTGCTCAGGATTTGGATTTTTTTCAGGCTGAGGATTTTCTCCTTGATTTTCCTCAGCTTGAGGAGTTTGCTTGGTGGAGGAGCCAAATTCTTCAGCTGGTGCAGCTGATCCTTGAGCAGTTTCTTTAGGAGGAATGAATGTGTGAGGACTGTTGTCAATTTGAATTTCCTCATCAATGTGTTCCTCAGACTCAGCATTCTTCATTTCCTCATCAGTCATATGCTCCTTGTCTTCGCTTGCGAAGGGAGTCATTTCATAGGATGGAGCAATGTTTAGAGGCAAAGGATCCAGCGGAGCATTTTCATCAAGAGATTTGAGGTGCTTGGCCTCAGTTGATTCTTCTGTTGAGGAAGCTTTTTTTTCTTAGCTTCCTTTTCTGCAACCCTGGTTTTCTTCACGTCTGATGTAGACGGAGTCATTTTCTTCACCTTTGAAGATTTTGGTGAAGGCATTTTCTCTTCAGGAGGCGGAGTCATATCCATCCTCGCAGTTTCCTCAGCTGAACCAGTTTCTTCAGCTGGAGCAGAGTCATCAGCTGGCTTAGAAGCATCAGCTCGACCAGAGTCATCAGCTGGCTTAGATGCATCAGCTGGAGAAGTTTCATCAGGTGGCTTAGATGCATCAGCTGGAGTTTCCTTGGTTATTTCCTCAATAGTCGGTTCATCAGCACGGGTTTCTTGAGGCATTTCCTCAACAGGGGCAGGTTGTTCTTCCTCAATCTCAGGCTGCTGAGGTGTTGCTAGAGGGGCAGCCTTTTTGTTGTAATCATCAACTGCACTGGTAGCAAATTTGATGAAATTGTTCTTGATACTTTGACAATCAGATAGCTTGGTGTACTTGTCTGTCAAAGTCTTCAATTCTGCCTAAGTGGACACAAGTGCATCAGGCGTCAAGCTGAGGAGATTTTGTCTAAGGAACTTTTCCTTTTTCAGCTTCGCACCCTTTGCTTGTCTGGCTTGCGTTTCCTTCCACTTGGCCTCGTTGATGAAAGTGGCCACCATGTGGCTGATGCCTAGGGGAAGCTTCAAGTCATCGATAGGTGTGTTGGGGTCATCGTACCATACATTGATGTAGTCCAAAAGGACTTTTGGGTCCATGGCCAGAGGAATGGCGCTTCCTGAAGCTTGTGCTACCCTCTCCTGCTTGTTTCCGATGATTGCCTGTAGAGTCTTATCATCATATTCATCACTGCCTTCTGATGCAGAAGGAACTTTGATGATTTTGCCTGGGCTTGGTCTGGTTCCTCTCACAGCAGTCACCTTAATCTTCATTGGAGTTGGTGAAGACTTTGTCTCTGAGCTTGTTGCCGAAGGAACAGAGGAGCTGGAAACAGTTGATAGTTGCTTCACAATCTGCTTGTGTTCAGGCTTTGAAGCCTTTGGTAGTGCTGAGGGTTTTGGTGCAGATGCAGGTGCAGCCTTCTAAAGCATTTTCTCCTGAGGCTTTGAAGCCTTTGGTTTTTGTGGCACGGACTTCACTTGAGGAATGGCCGTGCCAGAAGTTTCAGCTGCGGAGGAGATGGCGACAGTAGCAGCAGCAACAGATTCTTCATTGAATTTCCTCACAGCAGCTTCTGCCTGCTTCTGAAGCTTTGACAAGTGTTTTGTCTTTTCCTCAGGATAGTCATCAATTGTCTTGAGGCTTGAAGGATGTGCATCCTGATAATCCTCGAGAGGAGGCCGTTTGCCAGGAGGATTAAGAGCGAATTTCTTCGCATACTTTCGAGTGACGAATCTGTATTCTTTCCACTCCTTAGCCCACCGGCGTTCTATCTTCTGAAGCCTTATCTTCCTCTTGGGCATTGTTTCTTGCTCATCTGGTGTGCAGTATTCCAGGTATATATCATCAGGAATATCGATGGCAGTGTTCTGTTCAAGCTTCTTGCCACCCTTTTGCTTCCTTTCATCTTCCATTTTCTTCAGCTAAGGCTTTTGCTGAGGAAATTGAACTCTTGAGGATTCTGATGACACTTGCAGATTTTCTTCAAGAAACGCTACAAATGAGTTAAGTTGATGAGAACCTAGAGATTCATCAGCTGACATTTTTGTACCTGTGAACGGAGTATAGTTGCGAGGAATTTGGAGAGGTCATATGCGTTCTCAGATTTGATGAAATTGAAAAAAAATTAAAGTTGAGGAATTTGACCAGTGGGTTGAGGAATTTGTCTAAGCACTCTGATCTTGGGTTCCAGAGTTGTACAGATTCGAAAATTTGCACAATTGAGGAATCTCATGAAGACTTTTAGATGCTTAGTGAAATTCATCAACAGTTGAGGAATAGAGACTAATAGACACTTGAGGAAAAAAAACAGATTTCACAAATCTAGGGTAAAATAGTAGATCGAAAGGGGCTGTAAAAATAGGGTTTTATTTACCCTATATAGCGCGCACGAAGAACAGAGGAAGAAGCAGCAGTAGATGCTCTTTGGTGCGAGTCCACTGCGTCCTAACTTGGCAATAGAGGACAGCTACGGCGGCGGCGGACGAAGACGTTCCGGTTTCGGCGTGATTTCGGCGATGGAGAGGTCAAGGCAGTAAAGCTTTTTCTCGCCGGTGACAAAACTTCTAGCGGTGACGCTAGGGCTTTGCTGTAGCGGAGAGAAGGTCGAGAGAGAGAACGAAGAGTTTTGATCGGAGGGGGTAAGTACATATTTATAGCCCAGGTGAAAACTATCTGGCCAATTCTTTCGAACCGAACTACCCCTGCCCTTTCGTCTCCACAGGACACATGTAGCAACCGTTTAAAGTGGTGGAGATCGTGTTTATCTGATCGTGGGAAGTGGGGTTCAGTTACTGTGTAACAATATAAAAATAATTTTTGAAGATTTGAGGATTTTGTTACAAAATCATCAGCTGACAAGGACGCAGTGAAGATTTTGAACAAGGTTTCAAGTAGAACGCATATGAAGAATTGAATAGACTGGGTGAGAGTAGCATAGAGGGGAAGTAGTGTCCGATCACATTCACTTAGATGAAATATCAATTTTAATAAATAGCTATAAGTGAATGCTATTGAGGACTTTGAAATCACAGTCTATATATATATATCTAGGCAAATGAAAATTATCAAGTGTTTTTGAACATTTTGATTAACTTGAGGATTTTGTGACAAAGCGTCATGTTGATGAATTTCAGCTTTGAATAAAGACACATTTGAAGAAAAACAACTTTGAAGAACATCAATTTTGAAGAACATAAACTTTGAAGAAATTCAACTTGAGGAAATTCAAGTTGGGTGCTGGCGTGACCCACCATATAAGAATGTTGATTTCAGACGCCGCGTACAATTGTCGTAGGGCCCTGAGAATCAATTTCTTTGTTGATTTCCTCACACTAACAGTGATATTCTTCATTCGTTGAAGAAAATCGATTCATCGTGTGTTGCACATCTAAGTCATCAATTTTGCATAAGTGTTAGGATGTGTGCATGTTTTTACAAAACATTTGAAGATTCTAAGATATTTAGCTCACACCGCAACTTGCAAAACCTTTTCTCATCCAAGGGCTTAGTGAAGATATTTGCTAGTTGATCGTCAGACTTCACATGGTCGATGAGGATATTGCCCTTGAGGGCATGGTCCTGAAGAAAATGATAACGAATCTGGATGTGTTTAGTCTTTGCGTGCTGTACTGGGTTGTATGCAATCTTGATTGCACTCTCATTTTCGCAGTAGAGAGGCACATTCTTCATGTTGATGTCGTAGTCCTTGAGGGTTTGCTTCATCCTTAACAATTGAGCACAACATGAATCAACAGCAATGTACTCAGCTTCGGCAGTGGAGAGTGAAACGCAGTTTTGCTTCTTTGAAGACCAGCAGACTAAAGATCTTCCGAGGAAATGACATGTGCCAGAGGTTGACTTGCGATCCACACGGTCACCAGCATAGTCCGAATCAGAATATCCCACAAGATGAAAATTTGAGTCCTTGGGGTACCATAATCCTAGTGTTGGTATGTGAGCTAAGTATCAAAGAATATGCTTCACAGCCTTATGGTGTGATTCCTTCGGTTTTGCTTGAAAACGTGCACACATGCAAACACTAAGCATTATATCTGTCCTAGATGCACACAAATATAGTAAAGAGCCAATCATGGAGCGATATACCTGCTGATCGAATTCTTTACCATTTTCGTCAGTGCAGAGGTGGTTGTTGGTAGGCATTGGAGTCTTGGCACCTTTGCATTCATGCATGTCGAATTTCCTCAGAACATCCTTGAGGTATTTCTCCTATGATATGAAGATACATTGCGTTGTTGACGAATTTGAAGAACCAAGAAGAATTTCAGCTCCCCCATCATAGACATATGATATTCTTCACTCATCATGTAAGCAAATTCATCACTGTAACGTTTGTCAGTACAGCCAAATATGATGTCATCGACATATATCTGGCACACAAATAGTTCATTATCATAAGATTTATTGAAAAGAGTTGGATCGAGTGAACCAAGTTTGAAGCCTTTCTTCATGAGGAATTCCTTCAATGTATCGTACCACACCCGAGGGGCTTGCTTGAGACCATAGAGCGTCTTTTTGAGTCTGAAGACTTTGTCTGGATTCTTTGGATCCTCAAAACCTCGGAGCTGAGCAACATATACTTCTTCCTCAAGCTTACCATTGAGGAATGCACTTTTCACATCCATTTGATATAAGATAATGTTATGATGATTAGCATAAGCAAGTAGTATTCGAATAGCTTCAAGTCTAGCAACAGGTGCAAATGTTTCATCGAAATCAATTCCTTCAACCTGTGTGTAACCTTGGGCTACAAGTCGTGCCTTATTCCTCACCACTTGACCATCCTCATCTTGCTTGTTTTGGAAAATCCACTTGGTGCCGATGATATTGTGCTTGTGAGGATCTGGTCGTTTGACGAGCTCCCATACGTCATTCAGCTTGAATTGAAGAAGTTTGTCTTGCATGGCTTGGATCGACTTAGGTCCCATGAAAGCCTCAGCAACTTTTGAAGGTTCTTTGATAGACACAAAGGAGAAATGCCCACAAAATTTAACTAAGTGTGAAGCTTTTGAGCGAGTGAGAGGACCTGGCATGTTGATGTCATCGAGGATTTCGTAAAGTTCTACTTCATTTGCAATCCTTAGATGAGCTGGTTGAGGATTTCGTCTCGGCTGAGAAATTGGTTCTGGAGCAATTTCCTCAGGAGTATCTTCTTGATTTTCATCAGTGTTGGGAATGATCTCTTCATCAATTTCCTCAATGGGAACAATGTCTTCAGTAGCTTTGAGCTTGATAGCTTCCTCAGGAGACAACTTATCTGGATTAGGAGGCAATTGCTCTCTTTGCGAGCCATTGGTTTCATCGAACCGCACGTCTATAGTTTCAACAACCTTGTTGTGCTAGGTGTTGAAGACTCTGTAGGTGTGTGAGTCCTTTCCATAACTGAGCATAAAACCCTCATGTGCCTTAGGTGCAAACTTTGAGCTATGGTGAGGATCTATAAACCAACATTTTGCACCGAAGACTTTGAAATAACTTACATTGGGTTTCTTGTCAGTGAGGAGTTCATATGAGGTTTTCTTGAGGAATTTGTGAAGATATACCTTGCTGATGATATGGCAGGCAGTGTTGATTGCTTCAGGCCAGAAGCGACGAGGAGTCTGATATTCTTCAAGCATGGTTCTTGCCATCTCAACCAGAGTCATGTCTTTCTTTCGATGACACCATTCTGTTAAGGAGTATAAGGAGCAGACAATTCATGAGTAATACCAAGTTCATCAAGATAATTATCAAGACCAGTGTTTTTGAACTCTGTTCCATTATCACTTCTGATGTGTTTGATCTTGACACCGAAGTTCGTCGAGGCCCTTGAGGAAAATCGTTTGAAGACTTCCTGCACTTCAATTTTATACAAAATGATATGCACCCATGTGTATATGGAATAATCATCAACTATGACAAAGACATATAAAGATGCTGCATTTGTTAGAGTGGCATAATGAGTAGGTCCAAATAGATCCATGAGAAGCAATTCAAATGGATGAGTAGTGGTGATCATGGTGTTCGAGGGGTGCTTGGATCTGGTCAGTTTCCGAGACTCACAAGCACCGCATAGGTGGTCCTTGAGGAATTTGACTGATTCGGTGTCGATGACATGCTTCTTCTTCGTGAGCGTGTGCAAATTCCTCATGCCTGCATGACCAAGTCTTCGATGCCACAGCCACCCTTCTGAGGTTTTTGCTAGTAAGAAAGTGGTTGGTTGAGGACCGGTAGAAAAATCAACAATGTACAAATCCCCTCTTCTAACACCTTCGAAGACTTTGGATGTGTCAGATTCCATGATGACAACACATCTATATCTTCCAAAGATAACAATCATATCAAGATCACAAAGCATTGAGACTGACATGAGGTTAAACCCAAGGGATTCAACAAGCATCACTTTGTCCATGTGCCTATCCTTGGAAATAGCCACTTTGCCAAGTCCCAATACCTTGCTTTTACCTTTGTCAGCATAAGTGATTTGCTTCAGGGGTGATGGAGTTAGTGGCATATTCATCAACAAGCTTTTGTCACCAGTCATGTGATGTGTGAAGCCACTATCAAGAACCCACTCAGTACTCTTGGGTTTGTCATCCTGCAGATGAATTAGTACATCTTACCATCTCATATGCTTCAGACTTGAAGAATATGATATCAATTTCATCATATAGGAATTTCATCATAAATACTAATTATAAGGACGAGTGAGATATTTTGATTTCATCAATATTAGCTTGCATCCCATCAAGCATTTTCCTCAGGTCTCCAACAAATTCTTCAGATGATGATTTTCATCTGGAGACCTGACGTGCAGAAGTGATTAGTTCAATTTCTTCACCACCCACATCTGAAGGGGTGGTAAAGCATTCATCATCCTGCGAGCACCATATGAGAAAGGGGCATTGAAGCTAATGCACTTCTCTTAACAGTAGGGCGGGTTAAAGTACTCAAATGAATATGCAGAGAATTTCTTTGAGGATTTATGAACATAATGATTTGAAGAATAACACTCATATTCATATTCCTTGTAATTTCCCTGCATGTTAGAAGCATTAGCACAGGTACGAGCATAGTTTTGACCAGTTGAGGATTTTGATCCTCTTGAAGACTTTGGTCCTCCTGAGAAATTTGATCTGGGGTTTGATACGTCCATTTTGCATCATGCTTTCATGTTGATATTTATCGCTTTATGGACTATTATTATACTTTGTGGAACCTTACTTATGCCTTTTCTCTCTTATTTTGCAAGGTTTATTTGAAGAGGGAGAATACCGATAGCTGGAACTCTGGACTAGAAAAGGAGCAAGTCTGATTCCTCTATTCTGTGCAACTCCAAATGCCCTGAAAGTCAACGTGGATTTTTTTGGGAATATTTAAAAAATACTGGGGGAAAGAAGCGTCATAGGGGAGCAACCAGGGGCCCACAAGCCTGGTTGACGCGGCCTACCCCCCTGGCCGCGGGAACAGGGCTTGTGGGCACCCTGATAGCCCACTGGCCCCCCTCTTTTTCTATATGAAGGGTTTCGTCCGGAAAAAAAATTAGGGTGGAGCTTTTTCGTGGATTCACCGCCGCCACGAGGCGGAACTTGAGCAGATCCAATCTAGAGCTCCGACAGGACGATCCTGTCGGGGAAACTTCCCTCCCAGAGGGGGAAATTATCGCCATCGGCATCACCAACACTCCTCTCGTCGGAGGGGAGTCATCTCCATCAACATCTTCATCAGCACCATCTCCTCTCCAAACCCTAGTTCATCTCTTGTAACCAATCTCCGTCTCGCGACTCCGATTGGTACTTTTAAGGTTGCTAGTAGTGTTGATTACTCTTTGTAGTTGATGCTAGTTGGATTACTTGGTGGAAGAGTTTATGTTCAGATCCTTGATGCTACTCATTACACCTCTGATCATTATTATGATTATGCTTTGTGAGTAGTTACTTTTGTTCCTGAGGACATGGGATAAGTCATGTCGATAATAGTCATGTGAATTTGGTATTGGTTCGGTATTTTGATATGTTGTATGTTGTCTTTTCCTCTAGTGGTGTCATGTGAACGTCGACTACATAACACTTCACCATATTTGGGCCTAGAGGAAGGCATTGGGGAGTAGTAAGTAGATGATGGGTTGCTAGAGTGACAGAAGCTTAAACCCCAGTCTATGCGTTGCTTCGTAAGGGGCTGATTTGGATCCACTAGTTTAATGCTATGGTTAGATGTTGTCTTAATTCTTCTTTCGTAGTTGCGGATGCTTGTGAGAGGGGTTAATCATAAGTGGGATGCTTGTCCAAGTAAGGGCAGTACCCAAGCGCCGGTCCACCCACATATCAACCAATCAAAGTAACGAACGCGAATCATATGAACATGATGAAACTAGCATGACAGAAATTCCCGTGTGTCCTCGGGAGCGTTTTTCCTCTTATAAGACTTTGTTCAGGCTTGTCCCTTGCTACAAAAGGGATTGGGCCACTTTTCTGCACCGTTGCTACTACTTGTTACTTGTTACTTTTCGCTTGCTACATTTCACCTCACTACACCATCACTTGTTACCGCTACTTTCAGTGCTTGCAGTTATTACCTTGCTGAAAACCGTTTATCAGAGCCTTCTTCTCCTCATTGGGTTTGACACTCTTACTTATCGAAAGGACTACGATTGATACCCTATACTTGTGGGTCATCAAGACTCTTTTCTGGCGTCGTTGCCGGGGGGGGAGCGCCTTTGGTAACTGGAATTTGGTAAGGAAACATTTATATACTGTGCTGAAATTTATTGTCACTTGTCACTATGGAAACTGTTCCTTTGAGCAATTTTTTCGGGGTATCTTCACCACGAACGGAAGCACGAGGAGTTGTTCCTCAACCTGAGGTACCTACTGAAAATATCTTTTATGAAATTCCTTCGGGTATGCTTGAGAAACTGCTGGCTAATCCTTTTACACGAGATGGATCTTCACATCCAGACTTGCATCTAATCTATGTAGATGAAGTTTGTGGTTTATTTAAGCTTGTAGGTTTGCCCGAGGATGAGGTAAAGAAGAAAGTCTTTCCTTTATCTTTAAAGGATAAGGCGTTGACATGGTATAGTCTATGTGATGATACTGGATCATGGGACTACAATCGGTTGAAATTGGAATTTCATCAAAAGTTTTACCTATGCATTTAGTACATCGTGATCAGAATTATATTTATAACTTTTGGCCTCGTGACAGGGAAAGCATAGCTCAAGCTTGGGGGAGGCTTAAATCAATTCTATATTCATGCCCCAATCATGAGCTCTCGAGAGAAATTATCACTCAAAACTTTTATGCTCGGCTTTCTCATGAAGATCGTACCATGCTTGACACTTCTTGTATCGGTTCTTTTATGAAGAAGGATATTGACCACAAGTGGAATTTATTGGAAAGAATCAAACGTAACTCTGAAGATTGGGAGCTTGAAGAAGGTAAGGAGTCAGGTATGAATTTCCAGTTTGATTGCGTTAAATCTTTCGTTAAAACAAACACTTCTAGAGATTTTAGAGCTAAGTATGGACTGGATTCTGAGATAGTAGCTTCTCTATGTGAATCTTTTGCTGCTCATGTTGATCTTCCCAAAGAGAAGTGGTTGAAGTATCATTCGCCTGTAGAAGTCAACATAGTTAAACCTAATCTAGTTGAAGAGAAAGTCATTGCCTTTAGTGATCCTATTGTTCCTTGTGCCTACGTTGAGAAACCACCTTACCCTCCTAGGAAAAAGGATTATTCTAAAGCTCCAACTGTGATACTGTCACGCCCAAGATGCGACCCTATCCTCAATTTGGCACGAGGGCCTCCTCAATTTGGCAAGAATGGATATCGTTACAAGTACATGTACTGAAAAGAAGATATATATATATATATATATATATATATATATATATATATATATAATTGGCTTACACTCGCCACAAGCTACATCAGAGTCACAACAGTACAATACATAAACATCATGAAGAAGAGGCAGGGTCCGACTACGGACGAAAACAAACGACAAAAGAAGAACGACGTCCATCCTTGCTATCCCAGGCTGCCGGCCTGGAACCCATCCTAGATCGATGAAGAAGAAGAAGAAGAAGCAACTCCAATTGAACAATCAACGCGCTCGCGTCAAGTAACCTTTACCTGTACCTGCAACTGGTGTTGTAGTAATCTGTGAGCCACAGGGGACTCAGCAATCTCATTTCCAAAGGTATCAAGACTAGCAAAGCTTAATGGGTGAGGTATGGTAAAGTGGTGAGGTTGCAGCAGCGGCTAAGCATATATTTGGTGGCTAAACTTACGAGTACAAGAAATAAGAGGGGGGAAGATCTACGCATAGCAGATGTGACTACTGGTGATCAACTGAATGACCCTGAACACCTACCTATGTCAGACATAACCCCACTGTCTCCTCGACCGGAGAAGGAACTCACGAAAGAGACAGTCACGGTTACGCACACAGTTGGCATCTTTTAATTAAGTTAACTTCAAGTTATCTAGAACCAGTGTTAAACAAAGCTTCCACGTTGCCACATAACTGCGGGCACGGCTTTCCGAAAAGATTTAACCCTGGAGGGGTGCTCCAACTAGTCCATCACAAATTACCACAAGCCGCATAGAAATCCTCAATCACGAAGCTCGCGATCTCGTCGGATTCCCTAGTGGAAAACCTCAACTCTGAGATTACCCAAAGCATCACCGGAATCCCGATGCACAAGATATTTCCTCAAAGGTAAAACTAATCCAGCAAGGGCGCCCGACGTGTCGACGATCCCGATAGGAGCCGCGTATCTCGTTCTCAAGACACGACGGATGGAAAAGCCTACAGGTACCAAACCTCGAGTTGCCCCATGGTGGCCCCGCAGTCTGTCCAGTTTGGACCAACACTCATGAGGAGCACAGGCCCGGGGGTTGATTAAATTATCCTCGGGGTCCGGAAAGTCCCTATGCAATTTTATTAGGTGATTAGGCAAATGTAGTACCAAAGTTGGGCCTTGCCAGACCAGATTTAATCTAAAACGAATTATGAAGGGGGTCCCCATAACAACCCCGATCGTGTTAAGAGTGCTAAATTATGGAACATAACACCGGTAGCTGAAACTAAGGGGGCAAAGGTGGAACAAAACACCAGGCTAGAAAGGCCGAGCCTTCCACCTTTTACCAAGTGTATAGGTGCATTAAACTAAATAGCATTTAATAGGGTGATATAACAAGGAACCCATGTTATCACATGGAAGCAACTGCACCTGCAACTAGCAATGCTACACAGGGTTAAGCAAGCGGTAACATAGCCAAACAGTGGTTTGCTAGGTTGAACAAGTTGAAGGTTTCATGGCATTGTTGAGAAGCTGATATTTAATAGGTGGTAGGCAACGAGACATAATCGATAGAAGCGATAAAACTAGCATGGAAATGATAGTAATGGTATCTGGGGAAATGGTCATCTTGCCTGAGATCCCGCTTGGAAGAAGAACGACTCCGTGAAGCAGACGAACCGATATAGTCGAACGGGTCCTCACATCCGGCACGCTGCGGAACTCTATCGAGACGAAGCAAATCGGAAACACAAATAAACACATGGAATTCACCACACGATGCACAACACATATGATGCATGAGCAGCTGAATACATGCAAGTCACGGTCATGACAAATCACACAATCCAACACTACACATTAAGTGAAGTTCAATAGGCAACGAATTGCATATTGACGAAACTCCACATACGGATTATTTAATTCTATCTCGACTAGGTACACGGCAATATTAAATTTTGTTAAACATGGCAAGAGGTGAAGCGCAATTAAACTACCTATCTAGGCATTTTAAATGAGGTCGGAAATGACATATAGCACCTCCGAAACGACCTCACATGTTAATTTACAATTCTGTCCAGATCTGAGCTAACACATTTAATTAGTTGTTAAACAGAAAAACAAATAGGTTCACGTGAATCTACGCGTCGTTACAAGCAATTTACACATAGAGAACATCTCCAACGGAGCTTCGAATGAAAAGATACGGACACCGCAAGATATGATGGCAGGAGTGCAATATGTGTGAAACGACGGTCACGAGCACTTCAAAACATACAACCAGCAAGAGAAAATGAAACTACACGAGATTCTAAGCAAGTTTCATGTAGGACATGATCAAAACGGAGCTACGGATCAAAAACTACGAGCAAAACAAGTAATCACTACAATCTGCCAAAATCAGCCACATAGCATCTTCTACACCCGAGAACTACGAGCTACAAAATCCCAATAGGCTCAAGAAAGGCATGATATGATAGAGGGAAAGAAGCACTACAACAATCAACTAACAACAACTAGCATGGTATCATGGATCACTAGGAAAAGAAGTCACAAAATGGCTTCTCACACACAATTTCAGACTTAGTAAAAATAACACTTCATGAAAGTGCAGTTTTCGATCTGAAGGCATATTGACAGCAGCAAAACCATAAGCTACAGGACTCCAAATGGCATGAACGCAAGCTAGAGAAACATAAAGTCTACAACTAACTCCATTGCACCAACCTCAAAAGAGCTACAGATTAAAAGATGGAAGCAAGACAAGACAACAACAAAATATAACAGATTCCAGACTTAGAAATATTTCAGCACCTCCAAATCAGCACTATTTCTAGCAACTTGAGAGCAAGCAAACCACACCTAAACATTCATTTCTATTGCAACTAAAAATACCAGGGGCTAGACTAAGAATCAAAGAACAACTCTCTAGTTGACAACTTAATCAAACGAAGCACGGAACAAATCCTACGAAAAAGACAAGAGGGCAACATGGCAAAATATCGTGCGAACTAACTTGCTCAAAAGATAAAAATAATTGCACAGAAAAATATGTGGGGTTGCAACACGAAAATATTGCCACACATAAATGCGAGATAATAACCTAGACATGGAAAAATAAACTAGCGGCAAATCCCTACACGCAAAAATACGAATGACTACTATAAATACCTGGAAAAAGGTTTCCTAAAACATGAACATTTGTATTACGGCATTTGAGCAATCCGGGCATGCGCGAAAAATAAATACGAGCGTCTATCCTATTGGAACAACATGTTAATCTATGCATTTTGCATGGCAAACCACGTCACACAAATATGCAAGTTTTATAATCGGATTCTACCCGCAAAACTACACCAAATACATATGCACACGCCTCGTTCCGAAACACGGAATAGAAACTACGGGCATATTAAATTATGTCTAATTTCTGGAATTTATTAATTCCGAAATTCCTAAATTATCTACATGGGCCGAAACCATGGGCGCAGGATAACTAATACACGCCACGGGCGCAATTTAGAGGGGTTGGGGGCTGCATACCTCGGCCGGCCTGGCTCGGAGTTGGGCCGGCGGCTGCTGCTGGTCAACGGGGTCGGGAGGGAGAGGCGAGGCAGTGGGCCGAGCCTGCTGCTGGGCCTCGCACGGGGGAATCTGCCCAGCCGAGGGCTGGTGGCGCTACCCCTCGTCGTGCACGTGCGCACGAGCTGCCAGCCATGGAGGCGGCGGCCGGTGGCGAGGGCGGACGGCCGAGGCGCGGAGGCAGCCGGGAGGGGGCGGATCCGGGTGGATTCGGTTCCTTCGGTTCCATTCCGGCCGGTGGCGGCACGAGCCGGTGGGCTGTGGAAGAGATCGGGATTTGGCTTCTATGGTGGGTTCCTGCGTGGCACACAGAGAGAAGACGAGTTAGAGGGAGGCCGAGATGGGTAGGAAGAGGGCGGTGGGCTCGACCCGGTGGTCGCCGGCGGCGGGATCTCGCTGGAGTGGCGTGGCGGCGGGGCCGGACGGCGTCAGCGGGGCAGCTCGGAGGAGCACGGGGAGGGCTCGGGAGGAGCTGTGGTCGCCCGGACATGTTCGATTTGACCACGGACATGTCCGGTAGGTGGGGTTTTGGGCGAATCTGAGCCATTAGATGTGAATCCAATGGCCAGATTTGTCCAGAGGATTTGGGCTGCGGGATTTAGAAGGGTGAGGGCTAGCAGGTGGAGTTTTTAAGGGGGGTGGCTGCAAAAATGACTAGGGGAAACCCTAGTGAAGTGAGAGGGCTCTCTCTAGGGGGTGTTACTTATATAGGGTTGGTCTCTGGTTGGGTGGACCTCGTCCGTCCGATCGCGATCCGATGACCATGAATGGAGGAAGTGGCTAGGTGGAACTAGTGGGCTGTGTAGAGCGGTTATCGGGAGACGAGAGGGAAAACGGGCGGCGCGGCAACGCGATTTAAAACACCGGGACACGTCCGACGATAGACCGAATACGGTGCCGCTACGGTCGACCGTTCGGGTACCAGACGAACTCCGATCGCGACGAAACTTGACAAGCGGCCTACCTATATCAAAGTAAGGCCGCACGTCAAACCTCAACCCAATCAGAGGAAGTTTTCAACACACTTTTAAAACAGGGTTTTGACGATGCCGCGAATGCGTGCGAGTGCGGTCGGGCCCAGAACGAACAACGACGTGAACCGACAACTAGCAACGGATGCAAGTTTTGAAAACTGGCGGCAATGGAGATGCCGATGCAATGCTGATGATGCGCATGATGCGATGATGATGCGACAAAAGAAAATAGACACACGACGAAAACGGAATAGAAGGGGAATCTTCTAGAACATCGGCATCGGGCTGTCACAACTCTCCTACACTACAAGAGGATCTCGCCCCGAGATCCAAGAATGAAAGGGGAGAGGATGAGAAAGAACAAGAGGTAAGAACTTAATCGCTTCTTTGACAAACGAGTGAAACCAACGATCCTTGAAGGTTGCAAAGCAATGAGGGATGACATGAGAAAGAAGCAAGAATTCACGGAAAATTTTGGCAGCACTTCGGTAGGAAAATGGGACAAAAATTCGATAAGATGGGAGAAATAGACAATATTCATAACAAACAACCAAATATAACAAGGGAACACCATTATCTTGATAGAACAACATGATTGACCAAAAATAGCAACAACACAATGCCTCTGGAACAATAGAATAGGAACTAGCTCATACGGAGAAGAGAATGAAGAAAATAATGACAATTATATCGCAAATGAACTTGGCAAGCATCCTTGCAAGAAGAATTGAACGAAGTTATTGGAAAAAAACAACAACGAAAAGAACAAGATAGATGTGGGCTTATGGGAACCTTTTCAAACTAATGAAGTGATAACCAACCACTAACAGAAACAAGGGTTGATTGGGAGAACCAAGATATGAACAATTTCTTACACCAAGAGGATACATTGAGAACTTGGATTAATGACAAGCACCATGATAGCAACAATCCATAGGAAAAGATTTAGGTGAAATCCAAACCAAGATAGCTCAATGAAGAAATCATGGGTTCAAAATATCTCATGATCATAGAATTGGTGGATTTAACTATCTCATGCTTGAAAGGAAACTCTTCGAGGATCCTACACTAACAAGAATGCTATAATACCACCTCAAAGGATAAAGGAAGAACAATTGCACATATAAATGCAAGAGAAAGGATACTTGAGGTTCTCCAACACGAATCTTGAAGAACACTTTGAGAATGAATTGATTTCATGAGCCGCTCCGAAAGAAGAATTGAAATCACTATGAACAAGAATAAGAATTACGTTATGCTTATCCTTCATCAAGTTTAATTGATGACAAGCAACGGATTTAGCATACAACTTATTATTCTTGAAAGAAACTTGAAGAGAGAGATAGGTAAGCACCACTTGAAGCATAATTGAAGGAAGCACCTGTAAGAATTCACAATTGAATGGGAAAACCAAGAATTAATGGAGATACATGAGAATGAAGAGATGATGAGCCACCTGAGAGAAAACCAGAACAAGGAACCAGAATAAACGAGAGACGAACGAAGAGACAACAATGGAGAAGAATTTGAGAATGAAAGGTGCAAGCTGAGAATGAAGAATCTCTAAAATGATGGCCTTCGGAGGATCAAGCATGAAAACTCAGAAATGCACCGAATAGCAAGAAAAGAATTACTCATGATTTGAACAAATGAGATAATGCCACAAAGATGAACTGATGAATCTGCAAGAGAATGAACCAAGGTTCGAGAGAAACACTCCTTCAGATTGCAAGCTGAGAATGATGACGAGAACAACACCAAGAATTACTGAGACACTCCGGAAGAACGAATAATGAAAGGTTGAGCTAAATAAGAGAATTAATTCAAATAGATCTTGAAGAAGTAATATGACTAATGGAAATCAAACTTACGTCATAGTTGAAAGAATTAATGATCTCCGAGAAAAGATTAAAAGAGCCAGGAAAGATCCTGGGAAAGAACGTGTGGGTTATGGGCCCACTCAAAGAAACCACCGTTAGAAAAGATTGCATAGAAGAGAGATATTGCACCGGTATGAAGAGAACTAGATGAGGTTGAGAACCTCGAAATAATTAAAATAATTGAAAACACGAAACTTCCGAGATATCTTCAACACTCCAGATAGAAAAGAGAGGAATGAATAAACAAGATAGGCTGAAAGAAATTCCAACATCGGAAAGAATTTAATGGTTGAAAAGGATATGATGACCACGGATAACTGAATTGAATTCACCGGAAAAGATAACAAGACTGAATAAAGATGAACACGAAGCTCCTGAGAATCTTCACAATGAATCACCAGATACGACACGTAATAAAAGATAGCTGAAGCAATAATGAAAAGAAAACTCTTGGATGGAAATCCAATCTCTGAAGAAAAGGGTGGGAGGGCGGGGAAAAACAAAGACAACTCGGGACAGATGAGATGGACTCCGGAAAGAAACGCGAGATTGATCTTGCAAAATTGGAGAGGATAGAATTCACTTGGAGAGAAACACATCGGTTGGAAAAGAATAAACATGACGACTCCGGTTGACAAGAAATGATTAGACAAACTGATTAAGCAAAAGGATGAGCACTCTCATAAAAATATGAGAGCACCTCTTGGAAAGGTCTGAAATCACCACTTGACATCGAAGCAACTTAAATTACCATATTCCAACAACACAAGGGGTGCGGCTTATGAAACAAGCCAGAACAAACTCATGAGGAAGATTCCGTCCGATATTTTCGTGGACAGGATCGCACGGGCTTGATCCTTACAGTAGCCATCAAGTGCAAGGTAGTGCACCCGACATACGAAGCGTCCCCGAGTCATAGCAAGCTACAAGGACTCTTTAAGACACAACGAGAGTCAACAAACGAATCCACTAGATGTCCAACCCCAACCTAACACCATGTATTTGTTGGAAGATTGTCCTATAAGCAACTACTTGAATTCCCACCTAAGAATTCCCGAAATATCTGGTCATGCAATCTGGTACACGGATACAAGGAGTAATAATCACACAACTCCTATACTAACCCGTCACCTATATCACATCCGTCAACACACAACCAGAATCTCGGACCTTCATCTACAACAGACCCTCGTGATCACAACGATACAAAGTATGGCAGTACTGCCAAACAATCTGCACCAGTACTGGGGACATCGGGGTTATGTCGCCACTACTAGTATTGAAGCAATTACGAACATCCTTCATTCTGAGATACTAAGAAATCTGAATGATAACGATGTGCTCAAGAATCCCCTGGAGCTCAACTCCCCGGAAGAAAATCAAGTCAGACAGGAGGCACCAAGACAGAACTCCGTCACATCGGCATCATATAGATCGCAAGAATATCCGTGTGATCCTAAAAATTTTTGAGTGAGAAGAGGAGTAGAATTAAATTATTACATCAAGATTCCTCACCAGAGCATAGAAGAGAAGAAAAAAGAATCCTACTCTCCGATATATAACTAGACTCAAAGTAGTTTTTCACTAGACTCGACTCGACCAAGTTCGATCAATCAAGGGGGCTCCTAGGTCGGTACTGCTGTGATACCAACTTGTCACGCCCAAGATGCGACCCTATCCTCAATTTGGCACGAGGGCCTCGTCAGGGATAGAAGCGCATCTCGTCGTGTCGCAAGAATGGATATCGTTACAAGTACATGTACTGAAAAGAAGATATATATATATATATATATATATATATACATATATACATATATATATATAGAATTGGCTTACACTCTCCACAAGCTATATCAGAGTCACAGCAGTACAATACATAAACATCATGAAGAAGAGCAGGGTCCGACTACGGACGAAAACAAACGACAAAAGAAGAACGACGTCCATCCTTGCTATCCCAGGCTGCCGGCCTGGAAACAATCCTAGATCGAAGAAGAAGAATAAGAAGAAGAAGCAACTCCAAATGAACAATCAACACGCTCGCGTCAAGTAACCTTTACATGTACCTGCAACTGGTGTTGTAGTAATCTGTGAGCCACAGGGGACTCAGCAATCTCATTTCCAAAGGTATCAAGACTAGCAAAGCTTAATGGGTGAGGTATGGTTAATTGGTGAGGTTGCAGCAGCGGCTAAGCATATATTTGGGGGCTAAACTTACGAGTACAAGAAATAAGAGGGGGGAAGATCTACGCATAGCGGACGTGACTACTGGTGATCAACTGAATGACCCTGAACACCTACCTACGTCAGACATAACCCCACCGTGTCCCCGATCGGAGAAGGAACTCACGAAAGAGACTGTCACGGTTACGCACACAGTTGGCATGTTTTAATTAAGTTAACTTCAAGTTATCTAGAACCAGTGTTAAACAAAGCTTCCACGTTGCCACATAACCGCGGGCACGGCTTTCCGAAAAGATTTAACCCTGCAGGGGTGCTCCAAGTAGTCCATCACAAATTACCACAAGCCGCATAGAAATCCTCAATCACGAAGCTCGCGATCTCGTTGGATTCCCTAGTGGAAAACCTCAACTCTGAGATTACCCAAAGCATCACCAGAATCCCTATGCACAAGATATTTCATCAAAGGTAAAACTAATCCAGCAAGGCCACCCGACGTGTCGACGATCCCGATAGGAGCCGCGTATCTCGTTCTCCGGACACGACGGATGGAAAAGCCTCACGTACCAAACCTCGACTTGCCCCATGGTGGCCTCGTAGTCTGTCCAGTTTGGACCGACACTCAAGAGGGGCACTGGCCCAGGGGTTGATTAAATTATCCTCGGGGTCCAAAAAGTCCCTATGCAATTTTATTAGGTGATTAGGCAAATGTAGTACCAAAGTTGGGCCTTGCCAGACCAGCTTCAATCCAAAACGAATTATCAAGGGGGTCCCCATAACAACCCCAGTCGTGTTAGGAGCGCTCAATTATGGAACATAACACCAGTAGCCGAAACTAAGAGGGCAAAGGTGGAACAAAACACCAGGCTAGAAAGGCCGAGCCTTCCACCTTTTACCAAGTGTATAGGTGCATTAAATTAAATAGCATTTAATAGGGTGATATAACAAGGAACCCATGTTATCACATGGAAGCAACTGCACCTGCAACTAGCAACGCTACACAGGGTTAAGCAAGCGGTAACATAGCCAAACAGTGGTTTGCTAGGTTGAACAAGTTGAGGGTTTCATGGCATTGTTGAGAGGCTGATATTTAACAGGTGGTAGGCAACAAGACATAATCGATAGAAGCGAGAAAACTAGCATGGCAATGATAGTAATGGTATTTGGGGAAATGGTCATCTTGCCTGAGATCCCACTTGGAAGAAGAACGACTCCGTGAAGCAGACGAACCGATGTAGTCGAACGGGTCCTCACATCCGGCATGTTGCGGAACTCTATCGAGACGAAGCAAACCAGAAACACAAATCAACACACGGAATTCACCACATGATGCACAACACATATGATGTATGAGCAGCTGAATACATGCAACTCACGGTCATGACAAATCACACAATCCAACACTACACATTAAGTTAAGTTCAATATGCAACGAATTGCATATTGACGAAACTCCACATACGGATTATTTAGTTCTATCTCGATTAGGTACACGACAATATTAAATGTTGTTAAACATGGAAGGAGGTGAAGCGCAATTAAACTACCTATCTAGGCATGTTAAATGAGGTCGGAAATGACATATAACACCTCCGAAACGACCTCACATGTTAATTTACAATTCTGTCCAGATCTGAGCTAACACATTTAATTAGTTGTTAAACAGCAAAACAAATAGGTTCACATGAATCTACGCATCGTTACAAGCAATTTACACATAGAGAACATCTCCAACGGAGCTACGAATGAAAAGATACGGACACCGCAAGATATGATGGCAGGAATGCAATATGTGTGCAACGACGGTCATGAGCACTTCAAAACATACAACCAGCAAGAGAAAATGAAATTACACGAGATCCTAAGCAAGTTTCATGTAGGACACGATCAAAATTGAGCTACGGATCAAAAACTACGAGCAAAACAAGTAATCACTACAATCTGCCAAAATCAGCCACATAGCATGTTCCACACCCGACAACTACGAGCTACAAAATCCCAATATGCTCAAGCAAGGCATGATACGATAGAGGGAAAGAAGCACTACAACAATCAACTAACAACAACTAGCATGGCATCATGGATCACTAGGAAAAGAAGTCACAAAATGGCTTCTCAGACACAATTTCAGACTTAGTGAAAATAACACTTCATGAAAGTGCAGTTTTCAATCTGAAGGCATATTGACAGCAGCAAAACCATAAGCTACAGGACTCCAAATGGCATGAACGCAAGCTAGAGAAACATAAAGTCTACAACTAACTCCATTGCACCAACCTCAAACGAGCTACAGATCAAAAGATAGAAACAAGACAAGACAACAACAAAATATAACAGATTCCAGACTTAGAAATATTTCAGCACCTCCAAATCAGCACTATTTATAGCAACTTGAGCACAAGCAAACCACACCTAAACATGCATTTCTATTGAAACTAAAAATACCAGGGGCTAGACTAAACATCAAAGAACAACTCTCTAGTTGACAACTTAATCAAACGAAGCACGGAACAAATCCTACAAAAAGGACAAGAGGGCAACATGGCAAAATATCATGTGAACTAACTTGCTCAAAAGCTAAAGCTGATTGCACGGATTTTTCTACCCCGAAAACATATAAAACATTTAGGGTTGCAACACGAAAATATTGCCACACATAAATGCGAGATAATAACCAAGACACGGAAAAATAAACTAGCGGCAAATCCCAACACGCAAAAATACGAATGACTACTATAAATACCTGGAAAAAGGGTTCCTAAAACATGAACATTTCTATTACGGCATTTGAGCAATCCGGGCACGCGCGAAAAATAAATACGGGCGTCTATCCTATTGGAACAACACGTTAATCTATGCATTTGGCACGGCAAACCACGTCACACAAATATGCAAGTTTTATAATCGGATTCTACGCGCAAAACTACACCAAATACATAAGCTACAAGCCTCGTTCCGACACACGGAATAGAAACTACGAGCATATTAAATTACGTCTAATTTCTGGAATATATCAATTCCGAAATTCCTAAATTATCTACATGGGCCGAAACCATGGGCGCAGGATAACTAATACACGCCACGGGCACAATTTAGAGGGGTTGGGGGCTGCATACCTGGGCCGGCCTGGCTCGGAGTTGGGCCGGCAGCTGCTGCTGGTCAACGGGGTCGGGAGGGAGAGGCGAGGCGGTGGGCCGAGCCGGCTGCTGGGCCTCGCACGGGGGAATCGGCCCAGGCGAGGGCTGGTGGCGCTGCCCCACGTCGTGCACGTGCGCACGAGCTGCCAGCCATGGAGGCGGCGGCCGGTGGCGAGGGCGGACGGCCGAGGCACGGAGGCGGCCGGGAGGGGGCGGATCCGGGTGGATCCGGTTCCTCCGGTTCCATTCCGGCCGGTGGCGGCACGAGCCGGTGGCCGGTGGAAGAGATCGGGACTTGGCTTCCATGGTGGGTCCATGCGTGGCACACAGAGAGAAGACGAGTTAGAGGGAGGCACTACTGAAATTCATAAATTTGCCGTCCGCCAAAGCTGACGGCAAAGGGTGCAACCAGGGACGGCAAAGGCTTTGCCATCGGTGAGCAGACGGCAAAGTAGACAGTAAAAAAAATCCGGTGAAGAGGTTCTTTGCCGTCAGCTTCCCCAAAGCAGACGGCAAACTATCTTTGCCATGAGTGGGCTGACGGCAAATTAGCTGGGACGGCAAAGGGTGCAACGTCCCCGTTAAGTGTTAACGGCAGGTCGTCTGCCTTTGCCGTCTGCCTCCCCTCCTTTGCCGTGCGTGGGCAGACGGCAAAGAGGGGAGAGAGAGGGGGCAGATTCCCCCCTTTGCCGTCTGCCTCCACCCCTTTGCCATGTGGGGGCAGACGGCAAAGAGGGGAGAGAGAGGGGCAGATTCCCCCTTTGCCGTCTGCCTCCCCCCTTTGCCATGTGGGGGCAAACGGCAAAGAGGGGAGAGAGAGGGGGCAGATTCCCCCCTTTGCCGTCTGCCCACCCCCCTTTGCCATGTGGGGGCAGACGGCAAAGAGGGGAACCAGCCCCTTTTTTATTTATTTTTTGTTATATCCAACATTTTTAACAATAATCAGGATATATATATATATATATATATATATTTGACATAAATAAATTTCTTTCCGTACTCATAACCATATTAAAATAACCTCTTATATCCAGCTATCAAGTTGCATCCACGTGCATACAAAGTTTCATATATTACACCAGTTTCATCCACGTGCATACAAAGTTTCATATATTCATATACTACAATAGTTTCAATACAACCCATGTTATAAGAAATCATCTTCAAGCATTCCATCAATATTTGCCAAGCTTCCCGTGAAGTGAAGGTAATCTGCAAAATGACAAATAAGAAAGTTAGAAGAATAATAGTAGATGAAGTAGTGTATATATAGGTTATTTCGGAGAGAAATTAGCTAAGTATAGACCATTTAGGAGCTAACTAAGCTAATTATGTCATTTAGGTGGAAACCTAGCTAACTATAAGTCGTTTCAGAGCTAACTTGGGTAAAATAGGTCATTCCGGAGCAAACTATGCTTATTAAGCCATTTTTGATCTAGCTAGGCTAATTATAGGCCATTTAACACCTAAGTTAGGGGGAATAGGTCATGTTGTAGCTACGTAAGCCTTATTATGTCATTTCGACGATAATTAGCTAAGTATAGGTCATTTTTTATTAAATAGACCATTTAGGAGCTCACTAAGCTAATTATGTCATTTAGATGGATAATTAGCCAATTTAGGCTTTTTTGGATAAGTCTAAGCTACGTAGAATAAGAGAAAGAGAAGAAGAAGTAAAAGAAGGAGGAGGAGGAGGAGGAGAAGGAGACGGAAGAGGAGAAGAAGAAGAAAAGAAGAAGGAGAAGGAGAAGGAGTAAGAAGGAGGAAGAAGGAGAAGGAGGAGCTCCTTCTCCTTCTTCTCCTCCTTCTTCTTATCCTCCTCCCTCTCCTCCTTCTTCTTCTCCTCTTCTTCTTCTTCCTTCCTTTCATTTTTCCTCTTTCTTGTCCTCTCGTCTCCTTCTTCGGGCTAAATTGGCTAAGAATGCCTTCTTGGAGCTAATTATGTCATTTCGAGGATAATTAGCTAAGTATAGGTCATTTTTTATTAAATAGACCATTTAGGAGCTAACTAAGCTAATTATGTCATTTAGATGGATAATTAGCCAATTTAGGCTTTGTTGGATGATTCTAATTAAGCTATGTAGAATAAGAGAAAGAGAAGAAGAAGTAAAAGAAGGAGGACGAGGAGGAGGAGGAGAAGGAGACGGAAGATGAGAAGAAGAAGAAAAGAAGAAGGAGAAGGAGAAGGAGGAAGAAGGAGGAAGAAGGAGAAGGAGGAGCTCCTTCTCCTTCTTCTCCTCCTTCTTATCCTGCTCCCTCTCCTTCTCCTTCTCCTCCTCTTCTTCTTCTTCCTTCCTTTCATTTTTCCTCTTTCTTCTCCTCTCGTCTCCTTCTTCGGGCTAAATTGGCTAAGAATGCCTTTTTAGAGCTAATTATGTCATTTCTAGGATAATTAGCTATGTATAGGTCATTTTTATTAAACAGACCATTTAGGAGCTAACTAAGCTAATTATGTCATTTAGATGGATAATTAGCCAATTTAGGCTTTGTTGGATGAGTCTAATATAGCTAGTAGAATAAGAGAAAGACAAGAAGAAGTAAAAGAAGGAGGAGGAGGAGGAACAGGAGGAGAAGGAGACGGAAGAGGAGAAGAAGAAGAAAAGAAGAAGGAGAAGGAGAAGGAGGAAGAAGCAGGAAGAAGGAGAAGGAGGAGCTCCTTCTCCTTCTTCTCCTCCTTCTTCTTATCCTCCTCCCTCTCCTTCTTCTTCTTCTCCTCTTCTTCTTCTTCCTTCCTTTCATTTTTCCTCTTTCTCCTCCTCTCGTCTCCTTCTTCGGGCTAAATTGGCTAAGAATGCCTTTTTGGAGCTAATTATGTCATTTCGAGGATAATTAGCTAAGTATAGGCCATTTTTATTAAATAGACCATTTAGGAGCTAACTAAGCTAATTATGTCATTTAGATGGATAATTAGCCAATTTAGGCTTTGTTGGATGAGTCTAATTAAGCTACGTAGAATAAGATAAAGAGAAGAAGAAGTAAAAGAAGGAGGAGGAGGAGAAGGAGACGGAAGAGGAGAAGAAGAAGAAAAGAAGAAGGATAAGGAGAAGGAGGAAGAAGGAGGAGCTCCTTCTCCTTCTTCTCCTCCTTCTCCTCCTTCTTCTTATCCTCCTCCCTCTCCTTCTTCTTCTCCTCTTCTTCTTCTTCCTTCCTTTCATTTTTCCTCTTTCTTCTCCTCTTGTCTCCTTCTTCGGGCTAAATTGGCTAAGAATGCCTTTTTGGAACTAATTATGTTGTTTCGAGGATAATTATCTAAGTATAGGTCATTTTTTATTAAATAGACCATTTAGGAGCTAACTAAACTAATTATGTCATTTAGATGGATAATTAGCCAATTTAGGCTTTGTTGGATGAGTCTAATTAAGCTATGTAGAATAAGAGAAAGAGAAGAAGAAGTAAAAGAAGGAGGAGGAGGAGGAGGAGGAGGAGAAGGAGAGGGAAGAGGAGAAGAAGAAGAAAAGAAGAAGGAGAAGGAGAAGGAGGAAGAAGGAGAAGGAGGAGCTCCTTCTCCTTCTTCTCCTCCTTCTCCTCCTTCTTCTTATCCTCCTCCCTCTCCTTCTTCTTCTTCTCCTCTTCTTCTTGTTCCTTCCTTTCATTTTTCCTCTTTCTTCTCCTCTCGTCTCCTACTTCGGGCTAAATTGGCTAAGAATGCCTTTTTGGAGCTAATTATGTCATTTCGAGGATAGTTAGCTAAGTATAGGTCATTTTTTATTAAATAGACCATTTAGGAGCTAACTAAGCTAATTATCTCATTTAGATGGATAATTAGCCAATTTAGGCTTTGTTGGATGAGTCTAATTAAGCTACGTAGAATAAGAGAAAGAGAAGAAGAAGTAAAAGAAGGAGGAGGAGGAGGAGGAGGAGAAGGAGACGGAAGAGGAGAAGAAGAAGAAAAGAAGAAGGAGAAGGAGAAGGAGGAAGAAGGAGGAAGAAGGAGAAGGAGGAGCTCCTTCTCCTTCTTCTCCTCCTTCTTCTTATCCTCCTCCCTCTCCTTCTTCTTCTCCTCTTCTTCTTCTTCCTTCCTTTCATTTTTCCTCTTTCTTCTCCTCTCGTCTCCTTCTTCGGGCTAAATTGGCTAAGAATGCCTTTTTGGAGCTAATTATGTCATTTCGAGGATAATTAGCTAAGTATAGGTCATTTTTTATTAAATAGACCATTTACGAGCTAACTAAGCTAATTATGTCATTTAGATGGATAATTAGCCAATTTAGGCTTTGTTGGATGAGTCTAATTAAGCTACGTAGAATAAGAGAAAGAGAAGAAGAAGTAAAAGAAGGAGGAGGAGGAGGAGAAGGAGACGGAAGATCAGAAGAAGAACAAAATAAGAAGGAGAAGGAGAAGGAGGAAGAAGGAGGAAGAAGGAGAAGGAGGAGCTCCTTCTCCTTCTTCTCCTCCTTCTCCTCCTTCTTCTTATCCTCCTCCCTCTCCTTCTTCTTCTTCTCCTCTTCTTCTTCTTCCTTCCTTTCATTTTTCCTCTTTCTTCTCCTCTCGTCTCCTTCTTCGGGCTAAATTGGCTAAGAATGCCTTTTTGGAGCTAATTATGTCATTTCGAGGATAATTAGCTAAGTATAGGTCATTTTTTATTAAATAGACCATTTAGGAGCTAACTAAGCTAATTATGTCATTTAGATGGATAATTAGCCAATTTAGGCTTTGTTGGATGAGTCTAATTAAGCTACGTAGAATAAGAGAAAGAGAAGAAGAAGTAAAAGAAGGAGGAGGAGGAGGAGGAGGAGGAGAAGGAGACGGAAGAGGAGAAGAAGAAGAAAAGAAGAAGGAGAAGGAGAAGGAGGAAGAAGGAGAAGGAGGAGCTCCTTCTCCTTCTTCTCCTCCTTGTCCTCCTTCTTCTTATCCTTCTCCCTCTCCTTCTCCTTCTTCTCCTCTTCTTCTTCCTTCCTTCCTTTTATTTTTCCTCTTTCTTCTCCTCTCGTCTACTTCTTTGGGCTAAATTGGCTAAGAATGCCTTTTTGGAGCTAATTATGTCATTTCAAGGATAATTAGCTAAGTATAGGTCATTTTTTATTAAATAGACCATTTAGGAGCTAACTAAGCTAATTATGTCATTTAGATGGATAATTAGCCAATTTAGGCTTTGTTGGATGAGTCTAATTAAGCTACGTAGAATAAGAGAAAGAGAAGAAGAAGTAAAAGAAGGAGGAGGAGGAGAAGGAGACGGAAGAGGAGAAGAAGAAGAAAAGAAGAAGGAGAAGGAGAAGGAGGAAGAAGGAGGAAGAAGGAGAAGGAGGATCTCCTTCTCCTTCTTCTCCTCCTTCTCCTCCTTCTTCTTATCCTCCTCCCTCTCCTTCTTCTTCTTCTCCTCTTCTTCTTCTTCCTTCCTTTCATTTTTCCTCTTTCTTCTCCTCTCGTCTCCTTCTTCGGGCTAAATTGGCTAAGAATGCCTTTTTGGAGCTAATTATGTCATTTCGAGGATAATTAGCTAAGTATAGGTCATTTTTTATTAAATAGACCATTTAGGAGCTAACTAAGCTAATTATGTCATTTCGATGGATAATTAGCCAATTTAGGCTTTGTTGGAAGAAGAAGGAGAAGGAGGAGCTAACTAATCTAACTAAACTAATTAAGCTAACTAAGCTAACTAAACTAACTAAGCTAATTAAGCTAACTAAGCTAACTAAACTAACTAAGCTAACTAAGCTAACTATGTCATCTAGCTATATTTTATTAAATAGGTCTTTTTGGAGCTAACTAAGCTAATTATGTCATCTAGCTATCTTTTATTAAAACACTAGAAATGACATACCTAAGTTAGGGTCAAGCACGGTGGCTCTGGCTTGTTTCACGTGGAGAAGGCTGCCCTGGAGAAGGCTCGATTGTAGAAGGGTCGTGCCATGCGTTTCGGGACATATTCTGCACCAAACATCGTTTGCAATGTGTAGTTAGCATGAGGACACTCTTAAGATCACTCCACTGAAATGAAACTCACCGTCCCCGCCACGTTAACGACTAGCATCGGCGGAGGGACTTGGCCGTTCTTCTCGCACATAGACTGAACATTTGGTTTCGACAAGTCAAAATTTTTATTTATTAATGAAACGGACATTCAAATGCAAGATTTGAAATAACATGAAGAAGAAACTTACCACGAAGAGCTCGTATATGGCCCTGGTAGACGCATCATTCCGTGCCCTCTCCGCCTCCACCAATGCAGTCGTCCTCTCCTCTAGCTCCCTAATTTCCTTATCCTTCTCCGCCATAGCCGCGTGCATTGCCTCTCTCTCTTTCTAAATAGCAGCCTACAACACAACTCATTGTTAGCATATTGGTTCCAACGCACAACATAATGCGGAAATATATTTGAGTCCATTAAACTAACCTCGATGGCAAGCTCGACTGGCCATGCACGACGTGTTATCTCCGGACAAGAGCTCGTTTGGCGTGCCTTTATCTGCCGGAGAGAGCTAGGACAATGTATAAGGCCGTCTCCAATGGCGATCGAGCCATGGGGCCTCCCGTTGCCAGCTATCATCACCAGCTCTGGATCAATAGGCCCCTCGCTCGGGTTAAAGTCCTCCCCTTTCCTCGCCTTCCCGTGATCTCTGTACTTCACGAGCTTGTCGTGGGAGGAGATGTTGGTGAAGTTTTCTGGATGCTCGAGGTCAGACTCAGAGAATGCCTTGACCTTCTTGTACGAGGCAGTATGGGCCATCGCATACAGGTCGTACATCTGTGGCGCCTCCGTCTTATTGTGACGCGCCTAAAAGAGAGAGAGCGGAAAATTGTATTGGTAAAGGAGAAGGAAAATTGAATTGCATGAGGCATGAAGCAAATCACATACCCAGTTCTCGCCAAATTGGATTAAGTTGACGCTCCCTTGATGGTGTGGCACGCCAACCATTTTTCCACGCCTCTCCTTGGCGTTGTTGTGGCTGGCCTCCCACGTTTCGGAGCACCACTGATCCACCAAAGCCTCCCAACAATCCATCTTATCCACACACCATCTCGGGGGCACCTAAATTAATAAAGAGAAATTTGAGCACGTAAGAACCAAATCAAGGAAACTAACTACAAAGCCTTAATAATATGTAATTACCTTCATGTAATGCTCCTTCTCCATCTTAGCATCACGGCACTTCGCCTTGTCAAGCCTAATACGCCGCGTGGCATAGTAGTCTCGAACAGCCTGCACCCGAGCCTCGTGCCGAAAGTTTTGAAGTAGGCGGCGACATTCGGTTTCGATAACCTTTGCCGCGTCCTCCTCGTATCCCTCCTCACACCTATAGTAGGTCTGCAAACGAGACAACACCGATTAATACAATAAATAGCTATGGTTGATTTATAATTGTGTGAAAGAGAAATTACCCAGAACTTTCGGATCACCATGTCCACCCTCGTGTCACACAAAACACCGTCGATCTCCACCTCCGGCGGGGCCGGGGCACCCAAGTAGTGCTCCCAGGTCATTCCTACCTCTCACTCCCAACCGGGCAACGTAACAAACCCTGGGAAGTTTTGACGGCAAAGAACACCAAGGACGCTGTTGGGCTTGCGGACACCCTTGGCAACAATCCAATCCCTACAGTATGAAAAATTAAAGCCAAAACATTAGATATTTGAGAAAACCCGAAGGCAAAAGGTTAAATAAGAGTAAATTAACTTACTTCTCCCCATTTGGCCTAATCGACCACCTCTGCTCGGGGGTCGCTGGCACGAGCGGGAGCCCCAAACTACCACGCTGGTACACGGTAGGCCCCTCACCCAGCTCCTCGTCGCTACCAGCATGGCCACTTGCCTCAGGCCAGGTATCCCACTGGGTCTCTTGGGACGTACCCTCATCCCTGCCTTGCTCCGGAGTCGCCTGGAAGGAAGCCTCTGGGACAGGAGTCTCGTGGGTCGAAGGCTCGTCGACCTGAGGCTCGTCGACCCGAGGCTCATGAACCGGAGACCGTGTAGCCTCCACCTCAGACGAATCCACCCTAGAAGTCCTGTGCTCAGGTGAATCAGCTTGGGGTGGTGGCGGAGACCGTGTAGCCCTACCTCTCCCGCGGCCACGTGTACCTTTAGTACAACATAAATACCAACATGAGTAATAAAATGTATATAAATACCAATATGCATACAACATGAGTACAACATAAATACCAACATGAATACAATGTGTACCTTTAGTGCCTCTCGGCTTCGCGGGGGGTCGACCTCCTCTCACGGGGGCCGCTCCTTGCAAAGTAGAGAGCAACACTCTCCGAAGAGGCGAGGCAGGAAGTAGACCTCAACTCGGCGTCCATAGACTCTGCATTAGCCTACAAGTTTAATACGAAAGAATGGATGCATTAGCTGCAAATTAGACCAATAAATCAAATGGGCCCTTAATGGTAATAAATTACCCTTTGTTTGAACCAATAGATGAAACCGGGATAGTCGCCTCCATGCTTTGCGAGAAGCTCATACTCTTTGACAGAATCCTTTTCGATGACCGCTCCATCCGAGAATTCGGCGACGTATCGACTATATCAAATATCCGGGAATAAGAGTAGTTCAAAGCAATTAGAAGTTGCGGAACAATAAATTACCGAGAACTTACTCGATGTACGGCCGCACTTCTATTAGGTTGGTGAAGATATACAATGAAATGGTCCGCCATTCTTCGACATCCAACGATTTCCCTTTCGAAGCACCGGATGGTGCGAGCTTACCTTTGAATAGGCTGAGGTTGGATCAAACTTTTTCTCGAGCGCCATCACTGTACCGAGGCTTCGGGTTATGCAAATGATGATTTTTGGCTTCGTAGTGTGCTGTCACGAAGTTTGCCGCCTCCTCAGTAATGAATGCCTCGGCCATCGATGCTTCAGTTCTACGTTTATTTTTACACTTAGCTCGAAGCGTCTTCTGCATCCTCTCAGTTGAGTAGCACCATCGATTTTGAACGGGCCCCCCCATTCTTGCCTCGGTCGGGAGATGCAAAATCAAATGTTGCATTGGATTAAAGAAGCCCGGTGGAAAGATCTTTTCTAATTTGCAGATCAACTCCGGCGCCAACTCTTCCATTTCATCTAGCACGCCAGGCGATAGTTCTTTCGCACAAAGAGAATGGAAGAAATAGCTCAGCTCTGCCAGTACTAGCCATTCATCCTCAGGGATAAAGCCACGCAACATCACCGGCATTACCCGCTCAATCCATATGTGCCAATCATGACTCTTGAGCCCAAATATTTTCAATTTCTCAAGACTCGCTCCCCTCTTTAGATTCGCAGCATACCCATCGGGGAACATCAACCGCATTTTCACCCACAATAGCATTTCCCTCATAGCTAGCCTTTCAAGATTGAACCATGCCTTTGGCTTCGCTATGCTTTGCTTTCCTTTCCGTTGTCGCAAGTTTTGCAACGGTCTATCACATAGAGCCTCCAGGTCGATTCTAGCCTTAGGATTATCTTTTGACTTCCCCTCTATGCTGAACAATGTACCAAAAATGGCCTCCGCAATATTCTTTTCAGTGTGCATCACGTCAATGTTGTGTGGGCAAAGGAGGTCTTTGAAGTAAGGGAGATCCCATAAGCATGACTTGTGAGTCCAGGCGTGTTCCGTATTATACCATTTGAAGTATCCTAGACGCAAAGGATCAGGCTCGAGAGCGTTTAACTGATCAAGGGTTTGTTGGCCTGTCAACGCAGCTGGTGCAGTGTTTTTGACAACTCTACCTTTGATGAAATTCTTCTTGTCTTTTCTGAACTTATGGTCGGGATCCAGGAATTGTCTATGCATGTCGAAGCAAGAATACTTGCGACCAGCCTGCAGCCAACGGAACTGAAGAGCTGCCTTGCATGTGGTGCACGGGAACCTTCCGTGCACACACCAGCCAGCGAATAGCGCAAACGCCAGATAATCATGCGTCGAGTACATGTACCACACATGCATTTTGAAATTTGTTTTCGTAGCCGCGTCATAGGTCTTGATCCCATTATCCCAGGCTTCTTGCAACTCATCCTTAAGCGGCTGCATGTACACATTCATATTCTTCCCCGGATAGTTGGGCCCTGGAATTATCAACGTCAGGAATATGTTCTTTCTTTTCATAATCTCTCCGGGTGGCAAATTTAGTGGAATGACAAATACAGGCCAAAAACTGTATTGTGCTGCCGTCATACCATACACATTGAACCCATCCGTGCTGATGGCAACTCTAGGTTGCCTTGGATCTTCCGATTTATCCTTATGTAATGCATCGAAGTGCCTCCACGCAAAACCATCTGAAGTGTGTACCAGCATCTTGTTCCCATCCGCATCTAGTTCGGTTCTTTTGCCAAATTTGTGCCATGTCATCTGTCTGGCCGTCTCTTCGACCATGAAAAGACGTTGAAGTCTTGGTACGATTGGCATATATCGAAGAACACTAATGGGGATTTTGGTCTGATTCTTCTCACCCATGCCGTTGTCTACCACAATATACCTGGAAGAATTGCAAATGGGGCAATAGTTCAAGGCCGCATACTCAAGCCTAAATAAGGCACATCCATTCTTACAGGCATGTATCTTCTCATAGGGCATCTTAAGTACACGGAGGATTTTCTCTGACTGGTACAGGTTTGCAGGCAGTACATGGCCTTTGGGTAGAAAGCGTCCAAATATCGTCATCATCGCGTCGTAGCATTCTCTGCCTAGGTTGAATTGAGCCTTCAGAGCCATTACTTGTGCGATGGCATCGAGCTGACAAAGCTCAGTCTGCTCGTGGAGAGGACGTTTTGAAGACTCCAGCATTTCACAGAAGGCCTTTGCAGATTCCTCCATCTCATCATCCGAATCACGAGCATCATCAAAGTCTTGCACCATGTCTTCAATCCCGGTACCATGCTCGTCGGTGCGATGATGAATCACCTCAGCACTGGCACGTTGGTCAGACTCACCATGAGAAGTCCACACCATATAATTAGGCGTAAAACCCCACTTCTGCAGGTGTTTACCCATTTCAAACTCTGTCTGCTTTTTCCAGTTGTCGCAGTTGGGACAGGGGCACCATGTTTTATGCTGGCCATTTGCAAATGCGGCTCTCACAAACCCCCTGGTTTTTGTTAACCATTCATGGGTCATATCTTTCTGACTAGGGTGACCAGTGTACATCCAAGCATGATCACTCATGTTGCCTAGCTACCTATGGGGGCACATGAAATAAATATATAATTCATCATCTATATTCATACGCTAATCAAGTTTGTCAGTTTTATTACGTCCATGCAACCTACACGCTAATAGGTAAAGATAGGTCGTAATCCCACCCGAGTATGTGTAGACTGGGTTCGTTTTCCCATGCTCTGCTCCAGATGCGACGCAGAATTTCGGCAGCACCTCCCCGCTGTTCTCCTGATACACGTCTCGGCAATAAGCAGAGATGATGTGTACCCGGAGAACAACAGGGGAGGCACTGATGAAATTCCGCATCGGATCCGGAGCACAACATACGGGAAAACAAACCCAATCTACACATACTCGGGCTGTCCATGGATAATGTTGGATAATTCGAAAGGATGGCGGTTATAAATATGCAAAGAAATGCATATTTATAGATGTCGCCCTTTCGAACGGGAGACGCATACTGGTCACGCGTACACATGATTGAAGAAACCTATAGCTAGCAAGTTTCATCGGCACGAAGACCGGGACAGAGCAAATTAAGGGGCTAGGAGGAGAAGTCATTTGTGCTCACCAACAAACGCAAGGGCGGAGCTCGTCCAACGCACGTGGAGGTCGTCGAACAACTGCACATTGAAATTCACCCGATCAACACAAATATGATGTTTTTATAATTAACATAATCGGAAAATATGTGACCTAACTCATAATTTACAAAATTATGACCCCGTCGACTTAGTGGCGGCGATGGTCGGTGGTGTCGGGTGTCGGTGGCGTCGGCGGTCGGGGGTTAGTTGTGTCGGTGGTCGGGGGTTAGTGTTGTTGGGGGTCGAGGATCACTGGCATCGGGGGTTGGGGTCTCTTTGGTCAACAAGAGGCCGAAGAGGTGTCGGGGGTCGGGGGTTGGGGGTCAATGGTGTCGGGGTCGGGGGTAGGGGGCCGGGGGTCGAGGGTTAGGGGCGTCGGGGGTCGGGGGTCGAGGGTCAGTGGCGTCGGGAGTCGAGGGTCAGTGGCGTCGGGCATCGGGGGTCGAGGGTCGAGGGTCACTGGCTTCTGTAGTCGAGGGTCAATGGCGTCGGGCATCGGGGGTCGGGGGTTAGTGGAGTCGAGAGTCGGGAGTCGGGGGTCGGGGGTTAGTGGTGTCGGGCGTCGGGGGTCGGGAGTCGGGTCTCAATGGCGTCGGAGGTCGGGGGTCGAGGGTCAGGGGTTGGTGGCGTCGGGCGTCGGGGGTCGTGGGCCGGGGGTCGGGGGTCGGGGTCCTTTTCTTTCTTCTTCTCCTCTCTCTTCTTCTTCTTCTTCTACTTCTTCTTGATCATCATATTCTTCTTCTTCTTATTATTATTTCTCCTCCTCCTCCTCCTCCTCCTCTTCTTCTTCTTTCTTTTATCTTTCTCCTCCTTTCCTCTTTCTTCTTCTTCTTTTTCTTCTTCTTCTAGTTTATTATTCTCTTATTTTCTTCTATGTTTTTTTCTATCTATTGTTTTCTTCTCTATCTACTTTTTCTACCTAATAAACTAACTATCTAATTTCTGTTTTCTAAAACATACACAAGTAACATGAATCAACTTACTTACACTCTTTTCAACAATACACAAGTATCATCATGAAGGAATTCCACAATATAACCAACTCACTCTTTTCAACTTACTGTGTAATAAAATCCAGCCTCCTATGAACAATTTAAGCTGAGAAAAAACAAGAAATAAAGGAAAGAAGGAAAAAAATTACCTGCAGTGGCGCCCCTTTGCTGGGAGGAGGGGAGCGGGGAGAGCCGGTAGTCGGCGGCGGGGAGGAGGGCCGCGGGGAGGAGGGCAGTGGGAGGAGGGCAGTGGGAGGAGGGGCAGTGGGAAGAGGGCAGTGGGAGGAGGGCAGTGGGGAGGAGGGCAGTGGGAGGAGGGCAGTGGGAGGAGGGCCGCGGGGAGGAGGGCAGTGGGAGGAGGGGCGGGCGAGCTCCGGCCGTGGGGGTGGCACCCCTTTGCGGGGAGGAGGGGAGCGGGGAGGAGGGCCGCAGGGAGGAGGCCGCAGGGAGGAGGGCGGCGGCGGTGGGCCGGAGCAGTGAAGGGAGGAGGGCGGCGGGCGCAGTGAAGGGAGGAGGCCGCAGTGAAGGGAGGAGGCCGCAGGGAGGAGGGCGGCAGTGGTGGGCGCGCGCGAGATGACAGCAGATCGACGGGGGAGCGTGCCGTTAGGGGAGCGAGGGTGGGGGTTGGGTGCCGTTAGGGGGAGCCCCCTTTGCCGTCTGCAGAAGCTGGGAGGCGGACGGCAAAGGGGTGGGTGAGTGGGGTGGGCTTTGGCCGTCAGGGGGAGCCCCCCTTTGCCGTCCGGGTTTTCTTTGCCGTCCACCTCCGGGCCCTTTGCCATGCGTCAGCAGACGGCAAAGAGGTGGCCGACGGCAAATAAAACCTTTGCCATCAGCAACCTCTTTGCCGTCTGCTTTGTGCCAGCTGACGGCAAAGAAGATCTTTGCCATGTGTCAGCAGACGGCAAAGGCATGGAAGATGGAAAATTTCTCAATTCCAGTAGTGAGGCTGAGATGGGGAGGAAGAGGGTGGTGGGCTCGACCCGGTGGTCGCCGGCGGCGGGATCTCGCCAGAGTGGCGCGGCAGCAGGGCCGGACGGCGTCGGCGGGGCAGCTCGGAGCAGCACGAGGAGGGCTCGGGAGGAGCTGCGGTCGCCCGGACATGTCCGATTTGAACACGGACATGTCCGGTAGGTGGGGTTTTGGGCGAATCTGAGCCATTAGATGTGAATCCAATGGCCAGATTTGTCCAGAGGGTTTGGGCTGCGGGATTTAGAAGGGTGAGGGCTAGCAGGTGGAGTTTTTGAGGGGGGTGGCTGGAAAAATGACTAGGGGAAACCCTAGTGAAGTGAGAGGGCTCTCTCTAGGGGGTGTTACTTATATAGGGTTGGTCTCTCGTGGGGTGGACCTCGTCCGTCCGATCGCGATCCGATGACCACGAACGAAGGAAGTGGCTAGGTGGAACTAGTGGGCTGGGTAGAGCGGTTATCCGGAGACGAGAGGGAAAACGGGCGGTGCGGCAACGCGATTTAGAACACCGGGACACGTCCGACGATAGACCGAATACGATGCCGCTACGGTCGACCGTTCGGGTACCAGACAAACTCCGATCACGACGAAACTTGACAGGCGGCCTACCTATATCAAAATAAGACTGCACGTCAAATCTCAACCCAATCAGAGAAAGTTTTCAACACACTTTTAAAACAGGGTTTTGACGATGCCGCGAACGCGTGCTAGTGCGGTCAGGCTCAGAACGAATAACGACGTGAACCGGCAACTAGCAACGGATGCAAGTTTTGAAAACTGGCGGCAACGAAGATGCTGATGCAATGCTGATGATGCGCATGATGCGATGATGATGCGACAAAAGAAAATAGACACACGACGAAAACGGAATAGAAGGGGAATCTTCTGGAACGTCGGCATCGGGCTGTCCCAGATACATAGGGGTTACATTAGACCACTTGCACCCCCTGAGGAAATTAGAGTTGAACCTAGTGTTGCTATTATCAAAGATCTCTTAGCCGAAGACATAGATGGGCATGTTATCAAATTCTGTGAGGACTCCGCTAGAATTGCTAAACCTCACGCGAAAGACAAATACGGACCTGTAGTTGGCTTGCCCGTTGTTTCTGTCAAGATAGGAGATCACTGTTATCATGGTTTATGTGATATGGGTGCTAGTGTTAGTGCAATACCCCGGTCCCTATATGATGAAATCAAAGATGAGATTGCACCTGCTGAGTTAGAACCCATTGATGTCACTATTACGCTAGCTAATAGAGATACTATCTGCCCTTTGGGAATTGTGAGAGACGTAGAAGTCCTGTGTCATAAGACGAAGTATCCTACTGATTTCCTTGTCCTTGCTACTGCACAAGATTGCTTTTGTCCTATCATATTTGGTAGACCCTTTCTCAACACTGTCAATGCTCACATTGATTGCATTAAACAGACTGTCACTGTTAGTTTCGAGGGTGTGTCTCATGAATTTAACTTCTCCAAGTTTGGAAGACAACCCCATGAAAAAGAGTCGTCTGGTAGGGATGAAATCATTGCTCTTGCCTCTATTGCCGTACCTCCTACGGATCCTTTGGAGCAATATCTGCTTGAGCATGAAAATAATATGCATATGGATGAAAGAGATGAGATAGATAAAATTGTTTTAGAACAATATCCTATTCTCAAGAATAATCTGCCTGTTGAACTTCTTGGGGATCCTCCCCCACCAAATGGTGATCATGTGTTCGAGCTAAAACAGTTACCAGATACTCTTAAGTATGCCTATCTTGATGAGAAGGAGATATATCCTGTTATTATTAGTTCTCACCTCTCGAATCACGAAGAGAAGAAGTTATTAAAAACTATGAGGAAGCACCGTGCTGCTATTGGATATACTCTTGATGATCTTAAGGGTATTAGTCCCACTCTATGTCAGCACAAGATTAAAACTGATCCTGATTCTAAGCCAGTTGCTGGTCATCAATGGAGATTAAACCCGAGGATGAAAGAGATCGTGAGAAAAGAAATATTAAAGCTTCTGGAAGCAGGAATCATTTATCTTGTTGCTCATAGTGATTTGGTAAGTCCAGTACATTGCGTACCTAAGAAGGGAGGTATCACCGTCATTCCTAATGATAAGAATGAATTAATCCCACAAAGGATTATTACTGGCAATAGGATGGTGATAGACTTCCAGAAACTGAACAAGGCAACTAGGAAAGACCATTATCCTTTGCCGTTTATAGGCCAAATGCTAGAAAGGCTATCTAAACACACACACTTCTGCTTTCTAGACGGTTATTCAGGTTTCTCGCAAATACCTGTTGCACAATCTGATCAGGAGAAAACCACTTTCACCTGCCACTTCGGTACCTTTGCTTATAGACGTATGCCTTTTGGCTTGTGCAATGCACCTGCCACCTTTCAAAGATGTATGATGGCTATATTCTCTGACTTTTGTGAAAAGATTGTTGAGGTTTTCATGGATGATTCCTCCATTTACGGTTCTTCCTTTGACGATTGCCTCAGCAACCTTGATTGAGTCTTACGGAGATGCAAAGATACCAACCTCGTCTTGAACTGGGAGAAGTGTCACTTCATGGTTAATGAAGGCATCGTCTTAGGACACAAAATCTCTGAGAAAGGCATTGAAGTTGATAAGGCTAAGGTAGATGCAATTGAGAAAATGCCTTGCCCCATAGATATCAGAGGTATACGAAGTTTCCTAGGTCATGCTGGTTTCTATAAAAGGTTCATTAAATACTTCTCTAAGATTTCTAGGCCTCTTACCAACCTTTTGCAGAAGGATGTTCCTTTTGTTTTCGATGAGGATTGTGAGGAAGCTTTCGAAATACTTAAGAAGGCCTTGATAACCGCACCTATTGTTCAACCACCTGATTGGAACTTGCCCTTTGAAATCATGTGCGATGCTAGTGATTATGCAGTTGGTGCTGTTCTAGGACAAAGAGTTGACAAGAAGTAGAATGTCATTCACTACGCTAGTAAAACTCTAGACAATGCCCAAAGAATCTATGCCACCACGGAGGAGTTTTTAGCAGTCGTGTTTGCATGTGAAAAGTTCAGATCTTATATAGTTGACTCCAAAGTTACTATTCACTCTGATCATGCTGCTATTAAGTACCTTATGGAGAAGAAGGACGCTAAGCCTAGGCTAATCAGATGGGTTCTCCTGCTACAGGAATTTGATTTGCACGTTGTTGACTAAAAGGGTGCCGATAACCCTGTAGCAGATAACTTGTCTAGGCTAGAGAATGTCCTTGATGACCCACGGCCTATTGATGACATCTTTCTTGATGAGCAATTGAATGTCATCCGCACTTCACATAGTGCACCTTGGTATGCTGATTCCGCAAACTATATTGTAGCCAAATACATACCACCCAGTTTCACCTACCAGCAAAAGAAGAAATTCTTCTTTGATTTGAGACACTACTTTTGGGATGATCCTCACCTTTATAAGGAAGGAGTAGATGGTGTTATTAGACGTTGTGTGCCTGAACATGAACAGGGACAGATCCTGCAGAAGTGTCATTCCAAGGCCTACAGAGGACACCATGCTGGAGACAGAACTGCTCATAAGGTATTGCCATCAGGTTTCTATTGGCCCACTCTCTTCAAGGATGCCCGTAAGTTTGTCTTGTCTTGTGACGAATGCCAAAGAATAGGGAATATCAGTAAGCGTCGCGAAATGCCTATGAACTATTCACTTGTCATTGAACCATTTGATGTCTAGGGCTTTGATTATATGGGACCTTTCCCGAGTTCCAATGGGTATACTCACATCTTAGATGCTGTGGATTATGTCACTAAGTGGGTAGAGGCTATCCCTACTAAAAATGTTGATCAACACACCTCTATTAAGATGCTTAAAGAAGTCATTTTCCCAAAATTTGGAGTCCCTAGATATCTGATGACTGATGGCGGTTCACACTTCATTCATGGTGTTTTCCGCTCGCTAAGTATGATGTCAACCATAGAGTTGCATCTCCTTATCATCCTTGGTCTAGTGGTCAAGTGGAGTTGAGTAATAGGGAGATCAAATTGATCTTACAAAAGACCGTCAATAGATCTTGAAAGAATTGGTCTAGCAAACTTGACAATGCACTATGGGCTTATAGGACTGCTTATAAGAATCCCATGGGCATGTCGCCGTATAAAATGGTTTACGGTAAGGCCTGTCATTTACCTCTTGAGCTGGAACACAAAGCTTATTGGGCAATCAAAGAGCTCAACTTCGATTTCAAACTTGTCGGTGAGAAGCGGTTGTTTGATATCAGCTCATTAGATGAATGGAGGGGGCAGGCATATGAGAATGCCAAGGTGTTCAAGGAAAAGGTTAAGAGATGACACGATAAAAGAATACAAAAACGAGAGTTCAATGTAGGTGACTATGTCCTGCTATACAATTCTCGTTTAAGATTCTTCGCACGCAAGCTTCTCTCTAAATGGGAAGGTCCCTACGTTGTCGAGGAAGTATATCATTCCGGTGCCATCAAAATCAATAACACGGAAGGTAATTTTCCTAGAGTGGTAAATGGGCAAAGAATCAAGCATTACATCTCTGGTACTCCCGTAAATGTTGAGACCAATATCATAACTCCATAGGAGTACATAAGGGATGTTTATCAGCCTGTTTCAGACCCTGAAAATGAAGAGGTATGTGTTTCGGTAAGTAATTGGACTCCAAAACTTTTCCAATAGGAAATTTTCTCCGTTTTGGAATTTATGGAAAATTAGAAAAATAAAAAGCAGTCCGGAGAACGCACGAGGTGGCCACAACCTTGGTTGTCGCGGCCTCCCCCTGGTCGCGGCAACAGGGCTTGTGGGCACCTCGTGTGCCTCCCGGACTCCGTTTTCTTGCGGAGCACTCCTTCTGGTCCAGAAAAAATCATTATATATACGCCCGAGGGTTTTGATCTCTGTATCGCGCAGTTTTCCTCTGTTTTCGTTTCGAGCCTGTTTCTGTTACAGATCTAGATCGTCATGGCTTCCCCAAAACTTCCTAAGGACAAGATCTTCGAGAAGGTCATCAATCCCAACCTCACGAAAGTATTGCAACACCCCCAATCTATCAATATGAGCGAGGGGATGTTGCACATCCGTGATGTTGAGGGGCCTAAGAAGACCGAAAGCGTGGAGACGAGGCTCGAAGCAATGGAGCAACAAGTTTTCAAGTGCCAAGGGATGGTGGAGCGTGGACTCAACGCCAACCACATGATGATCACGGAGTTAACCAACAATCACAAGATGGATGCCATTGACATTGGGAAGCACCTCTCCAGGCTCTATGACAGGGTTGATCAACTCCAGGGCCAGATCTATGACCTGCAGAACCAAAACTGTGAGTATGAGTATAGATTTAAATCAATACGGTTGGCTGCAGATTTGAGGATTCCGGCGACTCGTTCATCCTGCCATGATGGAGCACCTATGCCTTGGAAGACGGTGGATCAAACTCATGCTGCAATTTCACCCCCGTCACCACCAAAGGAAGACAACTAAGCATTGGTATGGGCAACTCCCTTGGCTTATGCCAAGCTTGGGGGAGTTGCCCTGGTATCGTATCACCTTTATATCTTTTGCTTTTACCTTTGTTTTAGTTCTTTCCTTTTCAATTTTTATTTCATCTCTTAGTGGAATAAGTCTTTAGTGTTTAGTTTGAGTCTTTTGCCTTGTGTCTCCCCCGATGTATTTGAGCTTGCGAACTATATAATAAAGAGTATCTTAGTCAAGGGCTTTGTTTTGTGCCGTGATCAAAAGTATGAAAAGAACGATAGTATGAAAGATCATGAGATGATCTTATGGAAAGTGATAGCTTCACATATAACAAGTTTGATGATTGAAACTTGTTGAGAGTAGACCAACATAGACCTCAGTCATTGTTGAAATTAATAAGAAGTAATAAGGAAAGAGAGGTTCACATATAAATATATCATCTTAGACACTTTCTATAATTGTGAGCACTCACCAAACTATTACATGCTTAGAAGTAGATGTTGGACAAGGAAGACAACATAATGAATTTTGTTTGCTTGGTTCCAAACAATGTTATATGATTAGAGATCCCTTAGCATGTGACGATTGCTTCCACCTCACATTAGCCAAAACTCCCGCACCAAGTAGAGATACTACTTGTGCATCCATAAACCTTCAAACCAGTTTTGCCATGAGTGTCCACCATACCTACCTATGGATTGAATAAGATCCCTCAAGTAAGTTGTCATCGGTGCAAGCAATAAAAATTGCTCTCTAATATGTATGATCTATTAGTGTGTGGAAAATAATCTTTGTACGAACCTGTGATGAGGAAGACATAAAAGTGACGGACTGCATAATAAAGTTCTTTATCACAGGAGGCAATATAAAGTGACGTTCCTCCGCACTAAGAGGACACGCATCCAAACCTCAAAAGCGCATGACAACCTCTGCTTCCCTCTGCAAAGGGCCTATCTTGTACCTTTACTTTTTGTCCTTGTAAGAGTCATGGTGATCTTCACCAATTCCTTATTTAGCCTTTTTCTTGGTGAACGTCATATGCTTGGGAAAGATCTATATTCATATATCAACTTGGAGCTGAGTACTTATGCTTTATTATTGTTGACTTTACCCTTGAGGTAAATGGTTGGGAGGCAAAGTTATAAGCCCCTATCTTTCTCTGTGTCCAACTAAAACTTCGATATCATGAGTACCACGTGAGTTGTAACAATTGTGGAAAACAAAAGAGAGGATTGAGTATGTGGATTTTCCTTACAAGCTCTTATTTGACTCTTTCCGATGTTATGATAAATTGCAATTGCTTCAATGACTATGAACTATTGTTGGCTACTTCTGGGTAAGGTTTTTGTTTCATACTTTTGTTTGTGAAGGAATTGTTACTTTCCCATAAGAATCTCTATGATGTATTGCTGTTCTATGTGTGATCATGATGCCCTCATGTCCGTATTATGTTTTATCGACACCTTCATCCCTAAACATGTGGACATGTTTTGGGTCTTGGTTTTCGCTTGAAGGCAAGCGAGGTCTAAGCTTGGGGGAGTTGATACGTCCATTTTGCATCATGCTTTCATGTTGATATTTATCGCTTTATGGACTGCTATTATACTTTGTGGAACCTTACTTATGCATTTTCTCTCTTATTTTGCAAGGTTTATTTGAAGAGGGAGAATACCGGCAGCTGGAATTCTGGACTGGAAAAGGAGCAAGTCTGAGTCCTCTATTCTGCGCAACTCCAAATGCCCTGAAAATCAACGTGGATTTTTTGGGAATATATAACAAATACTGGGTGAAAGAAGTGTTAGAGGGGAACAGCCAGGGGCCCACAAGCCTGGTTGCCGCGGCCTACCCCCTGGCCACGGCAACAGGGCTTGTGGGCACCCTGGTGGCCCACTGGCCCCCCTCTTTTTCTATATGAAGGGTTCCGTCTGGAAAAAAATCAGGGTGGAGCTTTTTCGTGGATTCACCGCCGCCCCGAGGCGGAACTTGAGCAGATCCAATCTAGAGCTCCGGCAGGACGATCCTGCCGGAGAAACTTCCCTCCCGGAGGGGGGAAATCATCGCCATCGGCATCACCAACACTCCTGTCGTCGGAGGGGAGTCATCTCCATCAACATCTTCATCAGCACCATCTCCTCTCCAAACCCTAGTTCATCTCTTGTAACCAACCTCCGTCTCGCGACTCCGATTGGCACTTGTAAGGTTGCTAGTAGTGTTGATTACTCTTTGTAGATGATGCTAGTTGGATTACTTGGTGGAAGAGTTTATGTTTAGATCATTGATGCTACTCTTTAAACCTCTGATCATGATTATGATTATGCTTTGTGAGTAGTTACTTTTGTTCCTCAGGACATGGGATAAGTCATGCTAATAATAGTCATGTGAATTTGGTATTCGTTCAGTATTTTGAGATGTTGTATGTTGTCTTTTCCTCTAGTGGTGTTATGTGAACGTCGACTACATAACACTTCACCATATTTGGGCCTAGAGGAAGGCATTGGGGAGTAGTAAGTAGATGATGGGTTGCTAGAGTGACAGAAGCTTAAACACCAGTCTATGCGTTGCTTCGTAAGGGGCTGATTTGGATCCACTAGTTTAATGCTATGGTTAGACGTTGTCTTAATTCTTCTTTCGTAGTTGCGGATGCTTGCGAGAGGGGTTAATCATAAGTGGGATGCTTGTCCAAGTAAGGGCAGTACCCAAGCGCCGGTCCACCCACATATCAAACTATCAAAGTAACGAACGCGAATCATATGAACATGATGAAACTAGCATGACAGAAATTACCGTGTGTCCTCTGGAGTGTTTTTCCTCTTATAAGACTTTGTTCTGGCTTGTCCCTTGCTACAAAAAGGATTGGGCCACTTTGCTGCACCATTGCTACTACTTGTTACTTGTTACTTTTAGTTTGCTACGTTTCACCTCACTACACCATCACTTGTTACCGCTACTTTCAGTGCTTGCAGTTATTACCTTGCTGAAAACCGTTTATTAGAGCCTTCTTCTCCTTGTTGGGTTCGACACTCTTACTTATCGAAAGGACTACGATTGATCCCCCATACTTGTGGGTCATCAGGGTTCAAATTCTTCATAGGTGGTGTCATGAGGACATTCACCTGAAGATTTTCAAGGCATCTTTTAGGAACCCAGATTTTCCTCAGGGGAGGCCCATTCCTGCAGTTAGTTCCAACATATCGAGCAAATACTTCACCAGATTGATTTCTGAATAATTTTGATTGGATGGATCAAAAGGAGTCCCTTTAGCAGCAACCCATGAGGTTTTGGGATACTTTTCAGGTTTCCAGTATGATCCATCAGCATTCAATTTCCTCTCAAAGGCAATTCCTTCTTTCCTCGGGTTCCTGTTCAAGAACTGCTTTTTGAGCACATCACAATGGGTTTGGTGTCCTTTGAGACTTTTGTATATGCCTGTCACATACAATTCCTTCAGCCCTGCATTTTCATCAGTGACATTTGTGGTTTCCTCAAGTGAGGAATTTGACACTACAGGAGCAGTTCAAGAATTTGTAGCAATAGAAGCATTTGATGATTTTGGTGAAGAATTAGCAGTTTCACGTTCGATGCATTTAAGACATGGATGAATGAATTCAGCCTGAGTAGCACTGATGTGTTGAGATAGTAATGAATCATTTTCCATACGAAGATCATCATGAGAAATCCTCAGCTACTCAAGATCAAGTTTCCTTTGAAGAAATTCATATGAAAGTTTCTCATGATCAGCGAGGAGTGTAACATGACGATCTTGAAGATTGTGAAATCTGGACTGAAGACTTTTCATATCTTCAGTGAGGATTTGGGTAAGATTCATTTCATCATTCAACAGATCGTCGCTTCTGTCACCAGTTTCTAAAGCTTTTCTAGGGCAGTTTGTTGTTTAGTAGCAATGTTAGCAATTTTACTGTAACTTGGCTTTTTATAATCATTAGGTTCACAGTCACTTGAATCAGAAGAGGAAGCATCATTCGGTACCTTTGAACCTTTTGCCATGAAGCAATAGGTTGGAGCAAAGTCATCAGCATAGTCATCAGTGTGGATGGTGTTATCATTTTCTTCAAGGATGAAGATTGACCTGCCTCAGAAACCATTTCCTTGCCAATAAGTGCCCGAGCCTTTCTGAAACTAGTCTTCTTGTGCGATGAGGACTTTGAGGATGAGGATTTTGAAGATTTCTTCTTTTTCTTCGAGTCATCAGAACTTTCATCCTTGTATTTCTTCTTCTTTGATTCCTTTCCCCAACGAGGACAATCACCAATGTAGTGACCTGATTTCTTGCATTTGTGGCAGGTTCTTTTCTTGTAGTCCTCAGATGAAGATTATGATTTCCTCATATATCTTCTTGAATATTTACCAAACTGTCCACGTCTTGTAAACTTCTAGAATTTCCTCACAAGCATTGCAAGCTCATGTCCAAATTCTTCAGGATCACCAATGCTACCATCCGAGTCTTCTTCTTTAGATGAGTAAATCGCTTTGGCCTTCAGTGCACGAGGTCTAGAATAGCTTGGTCCATATAGATCTCTCTTTTCTTCTTGTTGGAATTCATGAGTATTGAGTCTTTCGAGTATATCAGCAGGATCAAGCATCTTATAGTCTGGCCTTTCTTGAATCATCAGAACTAAAGTATCAAATGAAGAATCCAAAGATCTTACCAGTTTATTCACAACTTCATGATCAGTAATGTCTCGAGCTCCCAGTGCTTGCAGTTCATTTGATATGCCAGTGAGGCGATCAAAGGTATCTTGGTAGCTTTCATTGTCAAGCCTCTTGAAGAGATTGAAGAGATTGCGAAGAACATCAACACGAGAATCACGCTGGGTTGATACTCCTTCATTAACTTTGGACAGCATTTCCCAGATAAGTTTTGCTGAGCCCAAATCACTCACTCTCCCATACTGACCTTTGCTCAGATGGCCACAGATGATATTCTTTGCTTGAGAATCAAGTTGCTTGAATTTCTCCACATCAGCAGAAGAGACAGTAGCAGTGACGAGAGGGACGCCATGTTCCATAATATACCAGAGATCATTGTCAATAGCTTGTAGATCCATCTGCATCTTGGTCTTCCAGAAGGGAAAGTCCTTTCCTTCAAAAGTAGGACATCCTGCAGTAACCTTGATCATGCCCGCAGTCGACATAACTAAAACTCTAGGTGGTTAAACCAAAATCACAGAGAACAAGGGAGTACCTCGCTCTGATACCAATTGAAAGTGCGTTATATCGACTAGAGGGGGGTGAATAGGAGATTTTTAGAATTTCATCACTGAGGAAATTACTTTTGAGGAAATTCCTCACTGATGACTAACTTGCAGCGGAAACAACAAAGGATCAGGAGTGCAAAGTATCACTACAGCAGTTTTTCAAGGTGAAGAATATGAAACACAGTTTGCACAGTATGCAGGCACAGAGATAGCGGGTGAAGAATAACTCATATGAAGAATTTGGGGTTGAGGAATTTCAGAGAAAGTCTTTAGCAAATTCTTCAAACAGTGGCAATGAAAATCTTCAACATACAATGTGAGGAACTGAAAGAGTTGAAGAAATAGAACTCGTTTCACAGTGAAGACAGTGGTTGATGACCCAGTTCCAACTGTTGTGACAGTTGTACATCTGGTTTGGAGCGGCTTGGTATTGAAACCAAAAGACACACATACCCTACCGTATTCTCCTTGAGCAAAGAACACATAGTCATCGCCCAACACTCGTGGTAAGTCTTCAGGGCAGACTTCCAAACCCTCACAAACTTGGTCACCTAGCGATCCACAATTGACTGCTGGATTGCTCTAGACCATGACGCCTAACCGTCTCTAGGATGCACAGTCCTCAAAGGTAAAAGGCTTCAGTTCCACACAGGAACAACTTCTTCAGTGATGCTCAATCACTTGGTTTTGGTTTCTGGTTTCGTGTTTGGGGTATTTCCTCACTTATGAATTACTCTTGAAGACTCTGAGGAATTTGGGTTGCTCTTATGACAAGTGTCAGTTTCCAACAGAGCAGCCAACCAGCTAATGGTTGTGGGGGCGGCTATTTATAGCCTGGGAGCATCCCGACATGATTTGACATTAATGCCCTTAAATAATATGACCGTTGGTGTGGATAAGATCAATGATGTGGCGCGACTTGCGGTAACGGACGGGACCCTCAACTGTGAGAGTCCTCATGTCTCTCATATTCCTCACATGAGGCTTTTGGTAGGATTAGGCTTGGGTTGAGCATCATGAGGAAATTCATTCCGACGTCTTACTTTGACCCCCTTTAACAGTATGGTGTTCCTATGACTCAAAAGTGAAGAAAATAAAACAGACAGAATAAATCTTCATGCTTCAAAATCTTCAGATTGATTTTCTTCAGGACACACTAAATTCCTCATCTTAAATTTCTTCATGAGGAATATCACTTCCAACGCAATTTCTTCGCGATTCAATTCTTCAGCTTCAGACCAATTTCTTCAGCCGAAGATATACATTTTTAGGAATAGATATTCATCGAATATTTCAAACTCCTTGGTGACTTATAGATCATGTGTACACTCATGAACACATTAGATACTTAACCTATAAGTCTTCAAACCACCAAAATCACTAAGGGGCGCTAGATGCACTTACAGCGGCGTCGAATGTGACATCAAAGACATTGGAGGGGGTTCGGACTAAATTCGGCCCTTCCTTCTGCCTTCAGAAGGACCAATCTCCAGGGCCTCCCGGTCTTTGGTAACCGTCACATTATTTGTAGCTGAGACCTCGTAGTCTTCAGTGACTGAGGTTATTGCCTCGGCCATCACCCCCTCGCCCCTCGTATCCGGCATGGCCTGGTGGGAAGCCACCTCCATGGCCTCACCCGAGGCCTGAGGGATGGAGGTGCGGGACGCATTCCCGCTCGCCGCCAGCTTGGCCGTCAGTGATTCTTCGTGTGAAATTTGGTCTGTTGGCAGGTATTAGACTGGGCTGCAACAGGAAAAATGCACGCCCATTTACTAAAAAATCCGGTGTGAAATCACTCAACAAAGTCATTGGATTCCGTACCTTTGGGTCGGGGGCTTGACCCTGGGGGCTCGACGGGGAACCATCTCGAAATCTCCGAGCTCCTCATCAGAGTCCTGGCACTCATCAAGAAGAAAGACATTGCTCTTGCAAGGCCTCTTTGGGGCCCGAGGAGGCAGTTCTGCTTTGGCCACCTCCGACATCGCTCTATTCCTGGATTGGAGTCCCTCTCCTCCTCATCTTCCACGTCCTCCCCCTCGTGGGTAGAGGAAACTTGGGTGTCCTCGGACTTAGTGTCCGGACGACCCCTTGAACGGAGACCTCCACAAGTCTCCTTCTCCTTTTTCTTTGGCTTCGGCGCCGTGTATGGCGCCGGAACCAGCATTAAGGTTAGCAATGCCGGCCTAGGACCTTTAGGTAGAGGGGCTGGGCCGTTGATTTTCTCGGCCTTGGCCAGCCATTCCTATTGGAACAATAAGAGGAAAGGTAAGACTTCCAATAAAAATATGAACTTGGAGCAGGTATAAAGCTCGGACGTACCACAATCAGGGGTGTCTTGGCATCCACGCCAATGTATTCTTCCTCGACTCGCCACTCCTGTTGGGGCTTGAACATAGTCCGCCACACGTCCTTGTGAGTAGTGCCGAAGAACTCCTTTATCACCCAAGGGTCGTCGGGCTTGTAGGTCCACATTGGGTTGTTCCGACGTTGGCAAGGAAGAATACATTGGCGTGAATACGTTGGCGTTGGTCATATGGATGTTTTTGCCACCATCTGTTTGATGCGCTTCTGCAACAGTCTTACGTCTGCAGGCGACTCCCAATCTATGCCCTTTCTAACCTAGGAGGTTAGCCTCATTAGGGGTTCAAACTTGAATTCGACGAGCGCTTGCCATCTTGTCTCCCGTGGTTCAGTGATGTAGAACCACTCTTTCTGCGAGCCCTTGATAGTATCAATCAAGGTTCCCTCTGGCCATACCACGCGGCAGATCTTGCTTACCACCGCCCCATCGCAATTGACATGTTGGCAACTCACCGACTTCGGCTTGACATTGAAAGTCTTTAGCCAAAGCCCGAAGTGCGGGTGAACCCGCAAAAAGGCCTCACATATGGTGATAAACGTGGTGATGTGCATTATGGAGTTTGGAGGAAGGTGATGGAAGTCTACCCCGTAAAAGAACATGAGACCCCTGACGAAGGGGTGGAGAGGAAAACCTAGTCACCGGAAGAAATGGGGGATGAAAACTACCCGCTCACCCGGCCTTGGTGTAGGAACCACCTGGCCTGCCTCCGTCGCCCGGTGAGCGATGGTGTGAGAAAGATACCGACAATGCTTCAGCTCCTGGATATCGGCATCGGTGACAATCGAAACCCCCCACTTTCCCTAAGAGCCCGCCATGGCTAAGCTCGAAAGTGGCGGCTGGAGAATAGAGCACAAGGGTAATTAGATCGGGGCGCTTGAGCTTGGGGAAGGGAGGTGTTGAGCCGAGAATGCAGGTGATAGGATTTGTGGACCCTTGTTCCTTTTTATGGGGGTCCATAATACCAAGGGTCCGTCTTACTGCGCCAGTGGCTCTGCCACTCTCCGGAAATTATCGTGCCGTTGAGCACGTGGGTAAACCTATGCATTTGTATCCCCTTAAATACGGACCATGATCTCCTCATTGATAAGACGTGTCTCGGGAAAGTGGCCTCGAGCCGCGGTTCGAGTTTTTATTCATGGCTAAGTTGATGCGACCTTCCGTCACAAAGCCTACCGGAGGAAGGGTTATTCGTACCGAGGCATTTGAAAGCCCTTGTTGAAAATAATACTTGTTTTGAAGGCATAAAAGTTTCCAGGACGACTAAGTTGAAGCTAGCCGAGCATAAAGGGAACTCACCTTGCAAGCCGATCACTCTGGAAACCTGGAGCAGTCGAAGACTAAGCACACCAGCGTTGAAGGCTAGTTCTGGGGCTACTGAGGGAGTCGAGGATTAAGGGGTCCTCGAGCAGCTGGCTTGTCTACGTTGGGCCGGCCTGGTGGGCCATGCTATTGAAGACTGCACTATATGACGACCTCTACTCTGAAAGGAATATTCCAAAGACTGGCGTGTACTCCAAGCTAGTGAGGACTAGGACGACTCATCTATTCTTGGTTATGGTCGGTAACATGTAAACCCTAGGTGCCCTAGTACCTATATAAACTAGAGGTTCTCATCTGTGTAGAGGAGGCTGAATCATCTAGGGTTTAGCATATACGATCTCGAGGTAGATCAACTCTGTAATCATCATACACATAAATATAATCAAGCAGGACATAGGGTTTTACCTCATCAAGAGGGCCCGAACCTAGGTAAATATTGTCTGCCCCTCTCTCCTGCAACCCATCGATCTAAGTTCCATAGTTTGGGACCCCCTACCTGAGATATGCCAGTTTTTACGCTGACACCTAGCTCCTCATATGTACAATCTTGTATCCACTGCCCAAAGTGCATTCATTAAGAAAAGAAGCATCCACAACAACTTCATGTATGTCAAAAACTAGGCAAGAAAGCTCCATAGAAACCATACACCAGCTTTTTTATTTAAACTTGACATAAGGAAGGCATTTGACTTGGTGAGATGGGACTTACTTATGGACCCGATGAGACACCTTGGGTTCCTGACCAGATTTTGAGATTGTGTTTCGGCACTCCTCTCCATGGCCACCTCAAGGGTTTTGATGAATGGGGTGGTAGGTGACCCGATGAAGCATGGTTGTTGTCTCCGGTAGGGAGATTCACTATCCCCATTCCTATTTATCCTTGCAATCGACCCCTTGTACCATCTCCTCAACAAGGTCAACTTGCAAGGGCATCTACACCCAATATGTGGAAGAGCGTCGACCATCAGGACGGCCTTATACACGAACACTGATATCATCCATCTCAAATCCACGAGAGAAGACATCCAATTTCTTGCTGCCTCTTTGGCTACTTTCGGACAAGTGACCTGCCTGGTTACTAACCGTGCCAACAGTCTGGTGGCTTCCATTTGATTTGTCAACATAAATATGGACAACATTCTACAAGCCTTCCCGATGGTGCGATCTGCGTTCCTGATGCAATATCTTGGCCTTCCGCTGCTAGTAAAGCATCTCAAGAATTTTCACTTTCAACACCTCATCAACAAGGTCGTTGGAAAGCTGCCCCTTGGCAAGGAAGACACATTGCCAGAGCTGGGCGCGTGGTTCTTGTGAAAGTTTTCCTCACGACCATCAAGATTTATCACCTCACACCTCTTGATATCCGTGTGGAGAGCCTGAACGCAATTGACAACCTACTGCGTACTTACCTTTGGACGGGTATGGACAAAGTTTCATGCGGAAAATGCAGGATTGATTGGGACCTCGTGTGCAAGCTTAAGCGATTCAGTGGTCTAGGCGTGCTCAATCTGAACAAATTCGCCAAGGCCCTACCCCTTCGATGGCATGGCTAGAATGGGTGGACAAAAGCAAGCCTTGGATAGGCATTGTATCGCCTTGCACCAAAGACGGCCACAAATTTTTTGCGGCTCCTACAACGGTTACAGTGGGAAATGGGCGCACAACCAGGTTCTGGAACTCACCTTGGCTAAATGGCTTGTGCCCCCAAGACTTAACGCCAATAATCATTGCCATTTCCCGTAGGAAGTATTCCTCTGTTTTGCAAGCTCTTACCAACATGTGACGCCCCGAATTTTCACTGTACGCTAACCATACATGCAATGCGTACGACTAAAATTAGGGACTCATAGGAAGATATCATAACACAACTTTCAACACAAAATAAAAGGATACAAGCTTCATATTACAAGCCAGTGGCCTCGAGGGCTCGAATACAATAGCTCAGAAACAAACGAGTCAGTCGAAGCAAAAATATCTGAGTACACACATAAAACAAGGCAATGCCTTAGAGAAGGCTAGCACAAAAGATACATCAATCGAACGAGGCGAGGACTCCTTCCTAGGAATCTCCTAAACTACTCCTGGTATTCAACGGCCTCCACGTAGTAGTAGGCACTGTCGGGGTAGTAGACTTTGTCGGCGGGATACGCCATGTCCTGGGCTCCATCATCCGGTCGTGACAATCGTATCAAAGGGAAAAGGGGGAGCAAAGCAACGATGAGTACTCAACCAAAGTACTCGCAAGACTGACACCAGAACTATGCTAAGTTATGCATGAGTATAAAAGGAAAGGGGTTATATGTGGACTGACTGCAGCAATGCGAGAAATAGAGGGAAGGGACTACTCCTATCGAAGACTAGCATCTTGAGGTGTCTTGCAGCATTAGACAAGAGTAGAGAAATAACACAATAATATAATTATATTGTTGTAGAAAATTTAATTAAGTCACGCCGAGATATTCTTCCTCGACTACGTGCAAGGAAGAAATCTCGAAGCAAACCTTCTAGTTAAGTAACAGTTCTAGTCGTATTAGATCGGGATACAATTCCAAGTCGTCCGGTAACCGTGGACACGACTATTCGAATAGCTAAGTTTCATCCTGTGGTGCTGCACCAACTTACCCCTCATATTTGATAAACTCTGGCCAGACACAATTTCTTGGGTCATGCCCGGCCTCGGAACATCAACACGTCACAACCCTACCTAGTCTCAACTAAGAGGCCAGCCCGACGGTCTAAATCCTAAGCACACATGGGTCATGTGCCCATAACCCTTTGCACTCCTGCATGATGCGAGGGTGGCCGAGGTCAGTCCTCGCACCTCTTATACAATAATGATGCTTATGTGGACCACTCGGGCGAGCACCTCTCCATTGCTAACGTCTGAAGAGCTTCGGCTGATACCACGACGTCGAGTACCCATAACTTCTCCCATGTGAAGGTTAGTGCGGAAAGGTCTATGACCAACTCAGATCCAATACCCAAATCCCATTAGCAATTTAATTAACACAACATCGATGATCAGCAATCCATGATATGTGGTCCCGTTGCACCGTCTCGAGGATGTGTGGCAAGGGACAAGAATGCCCCGCATGCCTCATCACATCCATGCGGGAATCCACCCGCAACAAACCTCATGTACCCGGTGGCAAGGTCAAGTAACTCTGTGGCTATAACATCAGAGGTATCCGAGGTATTATCCTTGATGGATTCCGAATGATGTAACGGTCAAGGTGGCCAGGGAGGAATCACCCTCGCTGGTCCAGGCCTGAGGGGCTATTTGATACAGCCATTATCGAAGTGGCAGAGGAAGAATCACCCTCCATGAACCACTGTCGGTTAACTACACTACAGAACTAACATCGGGAGTACGTAACGAGGTGTCACCCTTGGTACTCGATAATAGCTCTGTAGCATCATACAAGAAGGGGGTATGAAGTGATGTGAGGGGTCTTGGCTTGTCGATTAGTAGATCGAGACTATTATGATAAAGCGGGGGCAACTCAGACTAAGGGGGTCAATGGGGATCACTGAGCCACCTATACTAAGCATTCGATATTGCACTAGAGTATATAGCAGTGTATCAAAAACAAGCAATGCATCAGAATAGGAGCTACCTATAATAGTAGCAAAATCTAATGCAAGCATGAGGGAGAAAGAATATGCGATATAGGAATGATCAAGGGGGGTTTCTTGCCTTGTTGCTCTTCGGCAAAGGGCTGGTCATCAGGAGGATAGCCGTACCCGTCAGCAGCGTCAGCGTCAGCGTCTACCGGAGAGAAGAGGGGGAAGAAACAATAAATATAAAGCAGACCGATGCATCACGATGCATGACATGGCAATATGCAGTGCTAGGCATGAGCTAGCGCAGTACTACTCGTTATGGTGGATCGGGAAAATATGTGACGATATTTCCTGGGTCTCTAACTACTACGGTACATGCAAAAACGATGAAAAAGTGCCATGTTCGCTATGCTAGGGACGCGTGACACACGAACGGACAGCGTATCCGAGTTAGTCTTGTTTTTGTGACCTACTTTCATGTACAAATTATTTTCATTCGGATTACAAATTATTTTACATTATTTTTTAAAGTTGTATTAATATTCTATATATTAAACATATTTAATTTAATTCAATAATTTAAATATTACATCACCATGATGTCTTGGTGACATACGCACTCAAGAGGGCCTCTTGACTTGTCAAATTGACTAGTGGGCCCCATTGTCATACTCACATTTTTAAACGAGGTTTAATAAATAATAAACAGATTTAAATTTAATTCAATTAGATTAAAAAACAAAGGGGCCCCACATGTCATAAAGTCCTAATTAATTAAGAAGCTGAATCAAGAGTTAATTAAGTCCTTAACTAATTAACAATTAATATTTTAAGTATTAGTATTATTATAATTATATATATTATTAATTTTTGTTCTAATTAGCAGGAAAGTGGAGGCCGGCGGGTGTGGGGCCAAGTGGGGCGACGAACACGACGCGACTAGGGGCCCGGCGATGCAAGAGTGGCCACGGCGATGGCGCGAGAAGGCCAGCGTTGGTGTGGGCGCTGCAAGGGGAAGGTGCGACATGGGGGGCTAAGACATGGGGAGGGAAACGGCGGCGAGGACTAATCGGAGTGGGGAAGGGCGTGGTGGCCGGCTAAGGGGGAGAGAGGAGAGGAGGGGGGCGCTCAGAGCATTGGAGAGAAGGGGTGCGGCGTGGCGTGATGGGGCCGGTCGGGGAAGGGTGCCGGTGATGGTGTGGTGCTGGCAGTGGCCGCAGGGGCGCCGGATCCGGGTCGAGCAGCGGGAGAAGAGGGCATCGTCGACGAGGAGTTGGGTGAGGGGTGAGGGAGTGAGGGGAGGAAAGGGGTAGGGTTTGGAGGGGGTGGCCTTTTATAAGCCAAGGGAGAGGGGGAGGGAGATGGGCTGACACTGGGGGATGGCTGGGCCGGCCGGTGGGGAGTGGCTGGGCCGGGGGCCGGGGATAGGGTTGTTTTCTATTTTTATTTCTCATTTTCCTTCTCATTGACCTATTATTTTATTTAATTAATTTTGTTTCACATTTTATTTTACTACGAAATGACTTTATCTAGTTATGAAACTTGGCACATCATTGCTAGGCTATATACTAGAGAGGCCCTCAAAGTTTGAGGTTAATTGGAAAAGTATAAATATTTTGTTTAATTCAATGTAACGCCCAAGATTCTGTTATATCCTTATTTTGGCGCAAGAGCCTTGACATGGATAGAAACGCATCTCGTCGTTTCGCAAGAATGGATATCGTTACAAGTACATGTACTCAAAAGATGAGTATAAAGAGTTGGCTTACACTCGCCACAAGCTACATCAGAGTCACATCAATACAATACATACAATCATCATAATGAAGAGCGGGGTCCGACTAAGGACGAAAACAAACAATAAAAGAATGACGTCCATCCTTGCTATCCCAGGCTGCCGGCCTGGAACCCATCCTAGATCGAAGAAGAAGAAGAAGAAGAAACTTCAAATAGCACAATCAGCGCAGACGTCAAGTAACCCTTTACATGTACCTGCAATTGGTGTTGTAGTAATCTGTGAGCCACAGGGACTCAGCAATCTCATTTCCAAAGGTATCAAGACTAGCAAAGCTTAATGGGTGAGGTAGGTTAAGTGGTGAGGCTGCCGCAAGCGACTAAGCATTTATTGGGTGGCTAACTTACGAGTACAAGAATAAAGAGGAGGATGATTTATGCATAGTGGACGTGAACTACTGATGATCAAATGAATGATCCTGAACACCTACTTACGTCACACATAACCCCACTGTGTCCTCGATTGGAAAAGGAGATCATGAAAGAGATAGTCACGGTTACGCACTCAGTTGGCAAGTTTTAATTAATTTAACTTCAAGTTTTCTAGAACCGGATGTTACACAAAGTTTCCATGTTGCCACATGAACGCGGGCATGGCTTTCCGAGAATTTAACCCTGCAGGGGTGCTCGAACAAGTCCATCACAAACTACCACACGCTGCGACGGAATGACCTTGATCAGGGAGACCCGTGATCTCCTCGGGTTCCTATTGGAAAATCTCAACCTCGAGATAACCCAAAGCATCCTCGGAATCCCTCACACAAGACGCTCGAGAAAGGTAAAACAAATCCAGCAAGGCCGCCCGGCGTGTCGACAAACCTGATAGGAGCCGCGTATCTTGCTCTCAGGACACGACCGGATGGGACTAGCTACGAGTAAAACCAAAACTCGAGTTTCCTCGCGGTGGCCATGCAGGCAGCCCATTTGGGACCAACACCATCAGCACTAGCCCCTGTATTTTGCATCATGCTTTCATGTTGATATTTATCGCTCTATGGGCTGTTATTACACTTCACGGTACAATACTTATTCCTTTTCTCTCTTATTTTGCAAGGTTTACATGAAGAGGGAGAATGCCGTCAACTGGAATTCTGTCCTGAAAAAGGAGCAAGTTTGAGATACCTATTCTGCGCAACTCCAAAATCCTTGAAAATCAATGAGGATTTATTTTGGATTTTATAAAAAATACTGGGCCGAAGAAGTACCAGAGGGGAGCCAGCAGGAGGCCACAAGCCTGCTAGGCACGACCTACCCCCCTGGTCGCGCCTAGGGGGCTTCTGGGCTCCCTGTTGGCCCTCTGGCCCCCCTCTTTTGCTATGAGGAGGGTTTCGTTCCAGAAAAAATCGAGAGGAGTCTTCGGGAGGAATAGCCGCCACCAGGAGGCGGAACTTGAGAAGAACCAATCTAGAGCTCCGGCAGGGTCGTCCTGCCGGGCAAACTTCCCTCCCGGAGGGGGAAATCGTCGCCATCGTCATCACCAACACTCCTCTCATCGGAGGGGACTCATCACCATCAACATATTCATCAGCACCATCTCATCTCCAAACCCTAGTTCTCCCTTGTAACCAATCTCCGTCTCGTGACTCTGATTGGTACTTGTAAGGTTGCTAGTAGTGTTAATTACTCTTTGTAGTTGATGCTAGTTGGATTACTCGGTGGAAGATTATATGTTCAGATCCTTGATGCTATTCAATACCTCTCTGGTCATGAATATTATTATGCTCTGTGAGTAGTTACTTTTGTTCCTGAGGACATGGGATAAGTCGTGCTATAAGTAGTCATGTGAATTTGGTATTCGTTCGATATTTTGATGCGTTGTATGTTGTTTTTCCTCTAGTGGTGTTATGTGAACGTCGACTACATAAAAATTCACCATTATTTGGGCATAGAGGAAGGCATTGGGAAGTAGTAAGTAGATGATGGGTTGCTAGAGTGACATAAGCTTAAACCCTAGTTTATGCGTTGCTTCGTAAGGGGCTGATTTGGATCCACTAGTTTAATGTTATGGTTAGAATTTGTCTTAATTCTTCTTTCGTAGTTGCGGATGCTTGCGAGAGGGGTTAATCATAAGTGGGAGGTTTTTCCAAGTAAGGGCAGCACCCAAGCACCGGTCCACACAAATATCAAACTATCAAAGTAGCGAACACAAATCATATGTACATGATGAAAACTAGCTTGACAGAAATTCCCATGTGTCCTCGGGAGCGATTTACCTCCTATGGGAGTTTGTCCAGGCTTGTCCCTTTCTATAAAAGGGATTGGGCCACTTTGCTGCACCTTTGTTACTTTTGCTACTTGCTACTTGCTACGAATCATCTTACCACATAACTGTCTGTTACCAATAATTTCAGTGCTTGTAGAGAATACCTTGCTGAAAACCACTTGTCAGATCCTTCTGCTACTTGTTGGGTTCGACACTCTTACTTATCTAAAAGACTATGATAGATCCCCTACACTTGTGGATCATCAATGCCCTATGTTTTCCAGTATTATCAGGATTATTATGTTGGGAAAATATAGTACCAATGTTGGGCCTTGCTAGACGAGCTTTATCCCTAAATGAGACTCTAGGGGGTCCTCATAACAACCCCATGCATGTTAGGAGCGCTCAGTTATGGAACATAACACTGGTAGCCAAAACTAAGGCGGCAAAGGTGGAACAAAACACCAGGCTAGAGAGGTCGACCTTCCACCTTTTACCAAGTATATAGGTGCATTAAATTAAATAGCAATTAATATGGTGATATAACAAGGAACCCATGTTTGCACATGGAAGCAACTGCACCTGCAACTAGCAACACTATCCAATGGTTAAGCAAGCGGTAACATAGCCAATCAGTGTTTGCTAGGTTTTAGAAAGGTTGAAGGCTTTCATGGCAATGTTGGGAGGCTGATATTTAACATGTGGTAGCCAGGGAGACATAACTATACAAATGAAACAACTAGCATGGCAATGATAGTAATGGTATGTAGGAAAATGATCATCTTGCCTGAGATCCTGCTTGGAAGAAGAACGACTCTGTGAAGCAGACGAACCGACATAGTCGAACGGATCCTCACATTCCGACATGCTTGCGGAACTCTATCGAGATGAAGCAAACGGGCAACAAGCATCAACACACGATATTCACCACAGCACATGCATGACATGATGCACACCCTAATATGATGCGTGACGAGTTTAAATTATGCAAGGCATGGTATGGCAATTCACACAGTCAAACGCTACACAATAAGTGAAGCTCAATATTGACGAAACTCCACATTAATTTTTCAGTTCACTCCTGTTTATTAACACGGCAATATTAAAATGTTGTTAACATGGCAAGGGGTGAAGCACAAATTAATCTACCTATCTGGGCATTTTAAATGAGGCCGGAAACGACATATAGCATCTCTGAAACGACCCCACGCATTACTTTCTAAATCTGTCCAGATTTGTCCTAATCATATTTTATGTTTGTTAAATGGCAAAACAAATTGATTCATGTGAAACTACATGTTGTTCTGGTCCATTTAGATAAATGGCTCATCTCCAACAGAGCTACGGTTAATTAACTACAACCTAAACCGTCTTAGCACGTCGACACGCAAAATGATACAACATGTGTAAGTATTTTTATCATGCATGAAAGTTGGAAATTATTAATCTACGTAAAATTGTAGCCAAGTTACATATAGAACTTGTCGCGATCCGACGGACGGAATAACAATTACGGACGATCTAAAATCATGTCTATTTTGAAAATACCGAATTCGTAAAACTCTAAAAAAACTAAATTGGCCAAATCATGCATATGGTCCGAAATAGAGCTGGACTCTTGATAGCAACCAAGCGTCTAGGGCGCGAAATAGAGGCCTCAAAGGGTTCTCATCTCGGTGGGCTTGAGGCCCAGCTCGGAGGAGAGGAGGCTGGCAGGCCGGCTCGGTTGGACCTCAGCAGGGAGGTGCCCGCCCATGGGGGCGCTCGGGAAGGTCCGGCCTCGGCTGCTGGCAACGGGGCTTGCTGGGCGAAGTTGGGCTGAGGTGGGGCTGTTGGGCCGAGGGCAAAGAACTGGTGGCCCGCACGCATTCGTGAGCGGGAGACCTCGCGTGAGCATCTCCCTCCTCCCGATGGAGGCAGCAGCAATAGCGGCAGGACTGCGGCGGCTCGAAGAGCGACTCCACGGCGAGGGGGGCCTAGATCCCGGCGGATATCAGCAGATCCGGGGCTGCGGCACCCGTTCCCGGTGGTGACCGGCCATTCTCGAGCTCCGGCAAGCTCCGTCCATGAGGGGAACCTCGTCCACAGGGGTCACAAGAAGAGAGGGAGCACCAAGATGAGAGAGAGAACGTGAGGAGAAGGAGGGGATTGGCAGCGGGGCTTGCCTGGATGAGGTGGTCGCTGGTGGCGGCCGATGGCCGGCGGGGCTGCTGGAGATGAGGCGACGGGGCTTCTCGGGATCAATGGCTAGGGCTCCTCCCTCGGGTTCACACGGGCAGAGCGGGAGCAGAGGAGCTGCTGGTCTCGTTGGCGGCGCCGGCTCAGGCCCGAGAGGGCCTCGCGCGGGCCGGAGCGGGCCGGCAGCGCTTTTGGGAGGCAGGGTGACCAGGTGGTGGCGGCTGGGTTGGTGGGGCTCGGATTTTGAGGAAGAAGCTAGGGTTTCTAGATTTGGCATGGGAGGGGTCTATTTATAACAATGGGGGCTAGGGTTAGCTGCTTTTCGCCCGGACTTCGACCGTAGGATCAGAATCAGATGGTCCCGGTCGTGGGGACGCTAGGTGGGCTGTCTAGAGTGGCTAGGCGGAGATGAGAGGGAATGTGAGGCCCGACACAATATTTTAAAACACCAAAAAACGTCCGACGATAACCCAATAGCGATGCCACTACGGTCGACCGTTTGGGTACCAAACGAACTATGATTGCGATGAAATTTGGCACGCGGCCTAGCTACATAATATTAAGACCGCATGCCAAGTTTCAACCCAATCTGAGAATATTTTATACGCACTTTTCAAAACAATGTTTTATCGATGCCGCGGGCGCGTGCATGTGTGGTCGGGCTCGAAACGATCAAACAATGGATGCAAGTTTTGAAAACCGACGGCAACGGAGTGCCGATGCAATGCTGATGATGCGAATGATGAGATGATGAGTGCGACAAACAATAATTAACCCGGCGACAGTGGAATAAAAGGGAATCTTCTAGAGCGTCGGTCCCGGGCTGTCACATTCGAAAAGGCTATTGTATTTGCCGAGGGTACACTTTATAATTTCCTATGGGTTAATTGGTGGGTCTGATAATGTTGGGTTCAACATGACAATTCCTTAGTGAATATTTGCAACTGAGCCAAAAAAATTATTTTACAGTTTGAGGAAATAATTCATTGGACTTTATTTTTAAATCCAATTTTGGCTTGGATTTTATTAAGTGATAATCTGGCTTAGAAAAACTTGATGACCTGGCATCATTAGGGTGCGGTTACTGTAGCTTAAATACCGAGGCGTCACAACTCTTCACCACTAAAACAAATTCTCGTCCCAAGAATTAATAGGTAGAAGTAAGTTGGAAGGTTTGGTTACGTAATTCTGACGAATCTTCTCGGTCTTGTTTGTCCTCCCCGAATAAATATATCATTTTCATTGAAGTTTTAAATTCTCTGACTTAGGTCATCCTATTGAATCCGCCATCCTTCCTTCGGTTTCTTCATCATCCTATGAATGCGATAATAGGGAAAAGGTTGGAAGAACGTACCTACACAAAGTTGGGAATCTGACGGGGAACTCATGGAAGAGGACATGAATTATTCCTCAGGTTGTAACTCACAAAATTCATTGGGAATAATACGTGATGTTACAAAGGCTTCAAACGATTAGGCAATTGTTTGATGCCTAAACAGATAAGAAAGGGGTTTAGAGCAATGAAATAAATATTCCGTCTGATACAAGAATAGATCATCCCATTGGACGGTGGCTTGGGAATTTCATAAGAAGCCAAGTGTAAATGATACTTTGAAGTCAAAGATGTACAAGAGAGTCAGGTTTCGATCCCATGGAACTTTGGGTTATGGGTCCACCAAGTGGGTTAAGAGCAGGCAGAGTGGTGACATCTTGCATAGTCTTTGTAGCAAGACATGTTACAGGATAGCCTGTCAGTTACATTGGCAACAACGTCGGTAACAAGGGCGGGGGACGAATAGAACGATTTTCCTGCTCGTTGAAACGAGGCGGACCAATAGGCAAAGTACAGGTCCACCGATGGCTACCAGAATGTTATCCACAATAGTAACATGGTCTTGCTGGCAGAGTTGTTCATTGAGGTTTTTACCTAAGCAGGGAATTACCACTGCCCGGATAAATTAGAATACAAGAAAGGTTAAAGAGATCACTGGGAAAGGAAAATGTGTTCACACACAAGTATTAGAGTATACCTTTCCCAAGGTATTCGGAGCATGGTATACATGATAGGTCACCAAATACATAACCATTTAGATAAAGGGGCAAGGAGAATCATGAGGCTTATCCATACAATATTGTTTGGATAATTGATCAAGAACATTTTAGCATGACACTTCCAATGTTCGTGTTTACATTTGAAGTACCACACGTGCTTTGAGGTAGCATCGACATGGTCATGATATAAAGGTCGGACTTTGGGTACATAAAGGATCCACCATGAACATCTCGTAAAATAAGTCATACAATGTCCTCGTGGAAGAATGGAGAATCTTGTTAAGGAAGATAATATAAGAACAGGTCCTTCGGATAGGTGTGCTAGACAAGACATCACCGTACCGGGTTACATAAAGACCAAAGTTAAAATTATTGCAAAATATTCCAGCCATCATATCTACTCGAGATTCAGATCTGATTGGTGTCAGGATACCTCAGACTCAGGATGCGTGAGAAGAAAGGATGATGATGCAAGATTCTCGGGGTATGGATTACAGAAGCAAGTCCTGAATTACAAGTTGGATTGTAAGACACATGGACACAATGTCAATACATTCATGTCCGCATGGAATTCTCACAGCAAAATGCAACCGAGTTCCGATTTGGGAACCATCACAAAGGATACCAAGGCCCTTGTGTAGGCTTGGATTAGCTCTTATGAAGGAACTAGGAACTTATTTTCCTTGATCAAGTCAGTCAGTGTCTTGGGGTGCTAAAAGAAGTTATATGAAGTGAAGATGGCAAATCTTCAAAACATATAACACCCCACACATGCATGAATGATTTGGGATGACCACAGGCAGCGAAACAAAAGTTTCTCACATTCACGACCACAAGAATGCATGTGAACTTTGGGAAAACATTTCTCCTATCAAACATATCCTTAATGAGATTGGCACAAGGATAATGCTTTCAGAAGATTCAACATGAATCACGAAGAAGTTGAGGGTGTGGCCGATGGGATCAACAACAATCCCTAGAGATTTCAATAGGGATGAATTTCCAAAATTATAAGGACAAGGAGATAGTATTTCTCTAATCAAATGATTTAATGATGTTTGCTCGAGGATACATTAACAATTAAACATTGATCGACGGGTGCGCTCGGAAATACAAACTGAGTAACACGACCAATGCTAAAATGATGAGTCAACAACCAACACACTAAGAATGAAACAATCAGTTATTAACTTCAAAGCAATAGGTTTGCGAGAAGTATTGGAATCACACATCACAGTTCACTTGTTGGTATTCTGATTAGAAAGAACACGCAGACCAAGAAATGAATGGTGATGGCGGGAAGTATTGCTATATGAAGACTTATTAAGAGGTGCAATTATGATCAGAACATTGTTGACATAAAGGGGTGGTAATACTCCAAGGTAGAACACAATCATAAGCTGGTTAGCAAGGAACTCATGGGACAACACAAAAGATGAACAAGTTTGTGTTGGAGGGGAGGCAAAAAAGTTGTCGATGATATCACAAATCATCGAGGGGCAATGATGGTATTTCTCATCATGCATTAAATTGGTACCCTTGAAGAACTCAGAATGCTGATGATAATCATGACACGTTTGTCGATACGTTACATGGAGATGTAACGGATCGACGATGACATCAAGCAAGGAATGGTGAAGCAAAAGGTTGTCGGAACCACAGATAAGACCGCTAGCTCAGAATCAACTTGCCTTTCAAGACAACCAACATGATGTTGAAACCTTAATGTAAGCTTAACACACAGTTGGAAATGTGTTGCAGGGATGAAGGACAGAGATAGTATGGTCAAGCTCTAGCATGACGATGATGATGTAGACTAACAGCTTGGAATGACATGATCGAGTAACAATCCATAAGCAAAGAAGACTACTAAGAGTTGTTGAATCACAATGCATACTCAATTCAGTTATCGGTGTCCTTGAGTGTCCAACAACTCAAAACTTGAGGAAACTGGAATCAGCGAAATATCATAGTTGATGAGGAGCTCATAAGAAGTTATATAACTCCGTGATATTCTCGAGATACCAAGGATAATACTCGGAGGTAGATCAATATTAAAGCTTGGACCGATGTATTGACCTGAAGAAGACAAGTGCTTTAACTTGCCTACATATGGGATCAAAGAAGAACAATCATGGTCAGAACCACGGTTGCAAAGTACGAAATCACAGATGCAAGATCAAATCGTACAATAAATGATTATTGATACGAGAAGTTTCCATGATAGGATCAACATCGTTTCCATGGGCATGAACACAAGTTCAAGGTAGACTCCCACTTCATCAATGCTTCACCTACCATTTACTCCTCGCCTTTGATGAAGTTGTAGCTTGGAAATATTATCTAGGGAAACACCAGAAACTTCTTGGGATCACACGGATTTGGGAAGGCATAGGTTCAACCCATCGGGGCACCTTAGGAACATATACCCCAAAATTCAAGAGTAATTAACACATGCTCGAAGAGCATGGCTCACAAAAGCATAGGATACAACTTATCAAAGGGATAAGACAAAATTTAGCAATGGCATCATGTATCAGGGGCAGAATATCACAAGAATTTTGACAGGTGAAGGATGCCATCGGATAATAACCTAACAATGGGACCGACGCTCCACAAAGGTCCTGATGTGAGTATTGGTACTCAATCGCAGGGAGATAGAATGCAAGGCATCGGATTATAGAACATCTAAAAAATACAATAATTAAATACCAAAGGAATTATGACTTCCAGGTTGGTGTATCAGAATCAGATGCTCCAATCAAATACAAGCAAGTACAACAGACTTAGATGGACAATCAATCAAGGTTGATTTGTTGAGAACCTACTCCTGTTTGGAAAGACGTCTGAGCCCGAAAATAATTTATAAGGATCCACTGATGATTGAGTGCATTCACACACATGTTGAATTAGTAAGATCAAATGACATTCACAAAGGATTTCAATGAATGCTGCCAGACACATGGAATTAACCATAATGCAAGCAGGTGAGAAAGGTCAAGAGAAATAAGCTACTGAGGATTTCGAAAGATCGAATAGCAATTTGAAGGACTTGCGGAACCCATGACAACTGAGGACAAGAGAATCCTCGGTAGGATAATTTGATGTACCTTGTAGTAACAAGAGCAACTAGAAAAGAAAGTATGAGCGATAATTGTATGTAATCATCCACACGGGGTTGGCACTGGAAGGGAATCACAAAGGCGATGAGCACAAGTTCTCGAGAGTACATCGGAGAGTATCTTCGACGTCTTTTGATGAATAAAATTATCATCTTGGATGAGGGGCTCTCTGGGAGGGAGTAGTTACGAGAACCTAGAGATAGAGTTAGTAAAATCTTTAACCTGAAAGAGAAAAGAGATCAGAACCAAGAGTATAGAAGAGGAGTAAAAGATCCTAATACCCCCGATTGAGATGTGGGTCCGTAAGCCACACAAGAATGTTAGTAAAGTTTTTCAAGTACTAGACTTAACTTAGGCCAAGGAGTTGGAAAGGGGGATACCTACAGGCAGTCGGCTCTGATACCACCTTGTGACGCCCCTGATTTTGACTGTACGCTAAACCTACACGCAATGCGTATGACCAAAATTAGGGACTCACAGGAAGATATCACAACACAACTCTAGACACAAAATAAAAAGATACAAGCTTCATATTACAAGTCAGTGGCCTCGAGTGCTTGAATCAACAGCTCGAAAACACACGAGTCAACGGAACCAACAATATACGAGTACAGACATAAAACAAGGCAATTCGTTAGAGAAGGTTAGCACAAAAGATACATCGATCGAACGAGGTGAGGCCTCCTGGCTAGGAACCTCCTCAACTACTCCTGGTCTTTAGCAGCCTCAACATACTAGTAGGCACTATCGGGGTAGTAGACATCGTCGGGATACGCCATCTCCTGGTCTCCATCATCAGGTCCGGCAATTGTATCAAAGGGAAAAGGGGGAGCAAAGAAACAGTGAGTACTCATCCAAAGTACTCGCAAGACTGACATCAGAACTATGCTAAGTTATGCACCAGTATCAAAGGAAAGGGGTTATATGTGGACTGACTGCAGCAATGCGAGAAATAGAGAGAAGGGACTAGTCCTATCGAAGACTAGCATCTTCACGTATCTTGTAGCATTAGACGAGAGTATAGCAATAACACAGTAATATAATCATATTTTTTTAGAAAATTTAATTAAGTTACACCCAGAGATTCTATCTCGGAGCAAACTTTCCAGTTAAGTAACAGTTCTAGATGTACTAGATCGGGATACAATTCCAAGTCGTCATGTAACCGTGGACACTGCTATTTGAATAGCTAATTTTCATCCGTGCACGGGTGCAGCAACTTACCCGTCACATTTGATAAACTCTGGCCGGACACACTTTCCCAGGTCATGCCCGGCCTCGGAACATCAACACGTCGCAGCCCTACCTAGGCTCAAAAGAGAGGCCAGCCCGCCGGTCTAAATCCTAAGCGCGCATGGGTCATAGGCCCATCATCCTTTGCACTCCTGCATGATGCGAGGGCGACCGAGATCAGTCCTTGCACCTATTATACAAGAACGATGCTTAAGTGGACCACTTGGTCGCGCGCCGCTCCATTGCTGACGTATGAAGTGCTTCAGCTCATACCACGACTTCAAGTACCCATAACTTCTCCCACGTAAAGGTTAGTGCAAAAAGGTCCGCTACCAACTCAGATCAATTACCCAAATCCCATTAACAATTTAATTAACACAATGGCAACGATCAGCAATCCACAATATGTGGTCCCTTCGCCCCATCTCGAGGATGTGCGGCAAGGGCCAAGAATGCCCAACCACGCCTCGTCACATCCACACGAGAATCCACCCGCAACACTCCTGATCTATCAAGTGGCAATGTCAAGTAACTACATGGTTGTAACATTAGAGGGATTCGAGATATCACCCTTTATGGATTCCGAACGATGTAATCATCAAGGTGGCGAGGGAGGAATCACACTCGTTGGTCGACGCTTGAGGTGTTGTATGATAGAGTCGTTATCGGAGGTGGCGGAGGAGGAATCACCCTCCATGAACCACTGCCGGTTAAATACACTACAGAACTAACATTAGGAGTATGTAACAAGGTGTCACCCTTGGTACTCGATAGTAGCTCTATAGTGTCGTACAACAAGGGGGTATGAAGTGATGTGACGGGTCTTGGCTCGTCGATCAGTAGATCGAGACTTTGATGATAAAGCGGGGGCAACTAGGACTAAGGGGGTCAATGGGGATCACTGAGGAACTTATACTAAGCACTTGATATTGCAGTAGAGTATATAGCAGCGTATCAAAAACATGATATGCATCAGAATAGGAGCTATCTACAATAGTAGCAAAATCTAATGCAAGCATGAGGGAGAAAGAATTGGTGATATAGGAATGATCAAGGTGTGTTTCTTGCCTTGTTGCTCTACGGTCAAGGGCTGGTCGTCACGTGGGTAGTCGTACCCGGCAGCAGCGTGAGCGTCAGCGTCTACCAGAGAGAAGAGGGGGAAGAAACAATAAATATAAAGCATACATATGCACCATGATGCATGCCATGGTAATGTGCGCTGCTAGGCATGAGCTAACGTAGTACTACTCGTCACGGACGGATCGGGAAAATATCTAACAATATTTCCCGAGTCTCTCGCTACTACCAACCAGGCGAAAACGATGGAAAAGTTCCATGTTCGCTATGCTAGGGACGCGTGACACACGAACCGACGGCGTACCCGGGTTCGTCTTGTTTTTGTGATCAACTTTCATATAAAAATTATTTTCATCCAAATTACGAATTATTTTATATTAATTTTTAAAGTTTTTTTAATATTCTATAAATAAACGGATTTAATTTAATTCAATAATTTAACTATGACATCAACATAATGTCATGCTCACATTAGGAGTCAACATGGTGTGTTGACTGGTCAAATTGACCAATGGGCCCATTGTCATACTCACATCTTTAAACCAGGTTTAATAATTAATAAAGAAATTTAAATCAGTTAAGTTTAGTTTAATTAGAGTAGAAAAACAAAGGGGTCCCACATGTTATAAACTCCTAATTAATTAAGGAGTTTAACCAAGAGTTAATTAAGTCCTTAACTAATTAATCAATTAAATTTATAATTATTAATATTATAATAATTGTATTTATATGTTTTATTTTATTATTTTATTTATTCTTAATTATCTTTCTAATTAGCAGGGCGTGGGCCCTTGCTGTCATTCACTCGGATGGGGGGATATACCCCAAAATAACGAAAACGGATGGGGGGGTGGATCACGGCTGAGGAGCAGCCGCCCGGGCCAGCCGTGGCAAGTGGCACAACGACACAGGGGGAGTGGAGGCCGGCGGGTGCGGGGCCAAGTGGGGCGGCGAGCAGGGCACGATCGGCGGTGTGGCGGTGCAGGAGTGGTCACGGTGGTGGCGAGAGCACGCGAGCACAGGCGCAGGCGCTGCAAGGGGAAGGTGCGACGTGGGGAGGTGAAGTGGCAGCGAGGACTCATCGGAGTGGGGAAGTGTGACAGCCCGAGACCGACCCTCCAGAAGATTCCCCTTTTATTCCATTGCCGCCATGTTATTATTTTGTTTGTTGCGTTCATCATCGCATCATGCACATCATCTGCATTGCATCGGCATCCAGTTGCCGCCAGTTTTCAAAACTGCATCCGCTATTAGTTGTCGGTTCTCTCTGTGTTCGTCATTGACCATTTTGATCCCGACCACACACGCACGCGTCCGTGGCATCGTTAAATTCTTGTTTTTAACAGTGTCCGGAAAATGTTCTCGGATTGTGTCGAAACTTGGCGTGAGGTCTTATTTATATATAGGTAGGCTGCTTGCCAAATTTCGTCGCAATTGGAGTTCGTTTGATACCCAAACGGACGACCGTAGCGGCACCGTTGTCGGTTATCTATCAGACGTTTTTCAGTTTTAAAATATCATTGTCGGGTCACCTGTTTCCCCTCTCACCTCCGCCTAAGCCACCTAGCCCCTACCCGCATACCGGGACCGTCCGATTTGGATCCTACGGTCGAAAATCGGGGCATGAGGTCCCTAACCCTAGCCCCACTTGTCTATTTAAGCCCCTCACCTGCCCCTAATGGAAAACCCTAGGTTTTCCTCGGGATCCGCGCCCCACCAAGCCACAACCACAACTCCTCTCTCCTCTCTCCCAACTCCCCAGCGCCGTCGGGCCCGCGAGCTTGCAACCGACAAGTCACGAGGTAATGATGATAGTACCACTCACTTGTGGCACTGCCGCCTGAGTCATGTTGGTATAAATTGCATGAAGAGGCTCCATGATGATGGATCTTTATACTCACCTGATTTTGAATCACTAGTGACATGCAAATCATACCACATGAGCAAGGCCTTGTTTTCATTGAGATGAAACAAGATAGTAACTTGTTGGAAGTGATACATTTTGATGTATGCAGTCCAATGGGTGCTAAGGCACGCAATGGATATCATTATGTTCTTACTTCAATGACGATTTGAGTGGATACAAGAGTATTTACTTAATGAATCACAAGTCTGAAATATTGAAAAGTTCAATTCTGTTTCGAAGTGAAGTTCGTCGTAACAAGAGGATTAACTGTCTACGATATGATCATAGAAATGAATATCTGAGTTACAAGTTTTGGTACGCAGTTAAGACAATGTGGAAATTGTTTCGCAGTTCATGCCACCTGGAACATCATAGTGTGATGATGTGTCTGAATGTCATAGCCACGCACTATTTGGTATGGTGCATGCTATGATGTCTCTTATCGAATTACCACTATCGTTTATGGGTTATGCATTAGAGACAACCGCATTCACTTTAAATAGGGCACCGCGTATTTCCGTTGAGATGACACAGTATAGACTGAGGTTTAGAGAAATCTAAACTTTCGTTTCTTGAAAGTTTGGGGCTTCGACACTTATGTGAAAAAGTTTCACTCTGATAAGCTCGAACCCAAAGCGGATAAATGCATCTTCATAGGATATCCAAAACAGTTGGGTACATCTCCCATCTCGGATCCGAAAGCAAAGTGTTTGTTTCTAGAAACGGATCCTTTCTCGAGGAAAGGTTTCTCTCAAAAGAATTGAGTGGGAGGGTGATAGAACTTGATGAGGTTATTGAACCATCACTTCGACTAGTGTGTAGCAGGGCACGGGAAGTTGTTCCTGTGGCGCCTACACCAGTTGAAGTGGAAGCTGATGATGGTGATCATTGAGCTTCGGATCAAGTTACTACAAACCTCGTAGGTCGACAAGGTCGCATACTACTATAGAGTGGTATGGTAACCCTGTCTTGGAGGTCATGTTGTTGACCAATAATGAACCTACGAGTTATGGAGAAAGCAATGGTGGGCCCGGATTCCGACAAATGGCTGGAGGCCATGAAATCCGAGAGAGGATCCATGTATGAAAACAAAGTGTAGACTTTGGAAGAACTACTTGATGGTCGTAGGACTATTGAGTAAAGATGGATCTTTAAAAGGAAGATAGACGACGATGGTGATAAGTCACTATTAAGAAAAGCTCGACTTGTTGCAAAGATGTTTCCGACATGATCAAACAGTTGACTATGGTGAGACTTTCTCACTCGTAGCGATGCTACAAGTCTATTAGAATTATGTTAGTAGTTGTTGCATTATTTTTGAAATATTGCACATAGGATGTCAAAACATTGTTTCCTCGATGGTTTCCTTGAGCAAACATTGTATGTGATACAACCAGAAGGTTTTGTCGATCCTAAAGATACTAACACGTATGCAAGCTCCAGCGATCCTTCAATCGACTGGTGCAAGCATCTCGGAGTTGGAATATACACTTTGATGAGATGATCAAAGATTTTGGGTTTGTACAAGGTTTATGAGAAACTTGTATTTCCAAAGAAGTGAGTGGGAGCACTATAGAATTTCTGATAAGTATATGTGGTTGACATATTGTTGATCAGACGTAATGTAGAATTTCTGTGAAGCATAAAAGGTTGTTTGAAAGGAGTTCTTCAAAGGAATACCTGGATTGAGCTACTTGAACGTTGAGCATCAAGATCTATGGAGATAGATCAAAACGCTTAATAGAAGTTTCAACAAGATGCATGCCTTGACAAGTTTTTGAAGGAATTCGAAATAGATCAGCAAAGAAGGAGTTCTTGACTGTGTTGTAAGGTGTGAATTTGAGTAAGACTCAAAACCCGACCACGTCAGAATAAAGAGAATAGACGAAGGTCGTCTTCTATGCCTTAGCCGTAGACTCTAAAGTATGACATGCTGAGTACCGCACGTGATGTGTGCCTTGCAGCAAGTCTATTAAGAGGTACACAGAGTGATCCAGGATTGAATCACTGATCAGCGGTCAAAGTTATCCTTAGTAACTAAATAGACTAAGGAATTTTTCTCGATTATGGAGGTGGTTAAAGAGTTCATCGTAAATGGTTATGTCGATGCAAGCTTTGAGACTAATCCGAATAACTATGAGTAGTGAAACAGATTCGTATAGTAGAGTAGATATTTGGAGCATTTCCGAATAGCACGTAGTAGCAGCATCTGTAAGATGACATAAAGATTTGTAAAGAACGCATGGATCTGAAAGTTTCAGAACCGTTGACTAAAACCTCTCTCACGAGCAAGACGTGATCAGACCCCAGAACTATATGGGTGTTGGATTCGTTAAAAGCACATGGTGATGTGAACTAGATTATTGACTCTAGTGCAAGTGGGAGAGTGTTGGAAATATGCCCTAGAGGCAATAATAATTAGTTATTATTATATTTCTTTGTTCATGATGATCGTTTATTATCCATGCTACAATTGTATTGATTAGAAACACAATACTTGTGTGGATACATAGACAAAACACTGTCCCTAGTAAGCCTCTAGTTGACTAGCTCGTTGATCAAAGATGGTCAAGGTTTCCTGGCCATAGGCAAGTGTTGTTACTTGATAACGGGATCACATCATTAGGAGAATCATGTGATGGACTAGACCCAAACTAATAGACATAGCATGTTGATCGTGTCATTTTGTTGCTACTGTTTTCTGCGTGTCAAGTATTTGTTCCTGTGACCATGAGATCATATAACTCACTGACACCGGAGGAATGCTCTGTGTGTATCAAACGTCGCAACGTAACTGGGTGACTATAAAGATGCTCTACAGGTATCTCCGAAGGTGTTCGTTGAGTTAGTATGGATCAAGACTGGGATTTGTCACTCCGTATGACGGAGAGGTATCTCGGGGCCCACTCGGTAATACAACATCACACACAAGCTTTGAAAGCAATGTGACTTAGTGTAAGTTGCGGGATCTTGTATTACGGAACGAGTAAAGAGACTTGTCGGTAAACGAGATTGAAATAGGTATGCGGATACTGACGATCGAATCTCACGCAAGTAACATACCGAAGGACAAAGGGAATGACATACGGGATTATATGAATCCTTGGCACTGAGGTTCAAATGATAAGATCTTCGTAGAATATGTAGGATCCAATATGGGCATCCAGGTCCCGCTATTGGATATTGACCAAGGAGTCTCTCGGGTCATGTCTACATAGTTCTCGAACCCGCAGGGTCTGCACACTTAAGGTTCGACGTTGTTTTATGCGTATTTGAGTTATATGGTTGGTTATCGGAAATCCCCTCTCGTTGATGGACATCACCATGATAGGTCTTCGTGCGCGTAGGAAATTTTTTGTTTCCCATGCGACGTTCCCCAACAGTCCTCCGTACCGTCGTAGGTGGCGAAGTCAATCTTGGCGAAGCGCGGCGGTGTTTGAGTAAGACCGAAGTTTCCGTACGGCTCAGCGGTGCGGAGCAACGTTGACGGTGTTGGGTCGGTGGCCACAGGGGGTCCCCCGTCGAAAGACGGCCCGTCGCAGATGGCGTAGGGGCCCGCGGAGCTTGAGGGGGGGGTCGTCCTGCATAGCGGTAGCCGGCTGCTCCGACACCATCGTGTAGACCGGCAGCGGAACAGAGTCAGTCAACCAGGCCGGAAGTGGGGACGGTGAGGGCGGGAACCGGACCTGTTGGATCGGGACGCCTGCTGGTGTTGTGGAAGGCGGCCCGGACCTGAACTGCGGCGGCCCCGACAGCTACAGCGGCTGCTGGAAGGGGGCGGCGGGCGCGACCGATGCCGCAAACGTCTGAGTCGGCCAGGGCGACCAAGGCGGGGTGGTGGCTAGTGTGGGCGGCACCTGAAGTGGACCGACGATCGTGGGGCCCGGCGGTGGTGGCTGCTGCCATGGGAGCAGCTGTAGCCCGGTGGTGGGGGCTGGCAGCTCCGCCGGTGGCGGACCGTAGGGGCCGGCCAGATAAATGCGGATCCCCTCGACCGCGGTGGCGAGGTCGCGCAGGGCCCCCATGACCTCCTTCGGGGTGTAGATGACAGGGGCCGGGGCGGCAGTTGTACCCAGTGGCATGATGAAGAGGGCCTGCAGCAGGGTGGTGGTGACGATCGGGAGGGTGGAGGAGGGCGGGAGGGTGGTGGCGGTCGGCGAAGATGACATGATCGGCCTGGAGTCTCTAGATACGAAATTGGTAGGAACCGCTAGGGTTCTACCTGGTCTAGGGCGGAGGTTGTAGGGGATTAAGCGGAGTTGGCGAGGGCTGGCACGCGGAGGCTGACGGCGGCGGAAGGCGGCGGCGGAGCTAGGGTTCCGACTCGTGTGGGAGCCGGACAACAGAGTTATGACTATATTGCTTAATTTCAAAAGAGTTGTTTACATCGGTTTATATAATCTCGATAACTTTTACTCTAAGATAACTAAGATAACTTGAACTCTAAGATAACTTGGACACTAAGATAACTAAGATAACTTGGGCTAAGCCCGTAACTAATCATGTCCATTGGGCCTCCTTCTTTGGTACGTAGTACCGGTCATAACAGCGGATGTGTCTCTTTGGACGGTGACCGATGCAACATATATGAGTATTGTAATGTCATGAGAGTAAACAGTTTATTTGCTTTGCCGCTTGGCGGCTTTTGTTCAAAACTCTTTCTTCTTAATTAATGAAATGGCAAATCTTTCACCTTGTTTCAAAAAACAAGCGTCACTTCAATGACGACAGAGAAGATTTGTTAAACCAGATTCGGGACAAAATTGAGCTTTACTAGAAGCTTCAAATTAAACATGAACGGCACGGGCATCCGAGGTAGGGCTCGCCGGCGGCATGGTACAAGGAGGAGGATCGCCGGTAAGCGACGACGGCTGCTTCTCGCCGTTCTCGGCCTGCTCAAGATAGTTCCCAACTTCCCATGCGGGTGTTCCTGACATGTGGCCTTCTCAGGGCCTCTTTGATTCGTAGGATTCTCAAAATGGAGGAATAGGAAAAACGTAGGAATAGAGTGACATGTCCTTTTCTACACTACATGATTTGAAAGTGTGTCTGATAGTATAGAAAAAACAAAGGAATTCTACAAAGAAGTTTGATTGCCTCTTCGATTCGTAGGATTCTCAAAATGCAGGAATAGAAAAAACGTAGGAATAGAGTGGCATGTCCTTTTCTACATTACAGGATTTAAAAATGTGTTTGATAGCACAGGAAAAATAAAGAAATTCTACAAAAAGGTTTGAGTGGATGGAAATTTTCCTCCAAAATATAGTACAAACGAATCCTATGAAAAAATTCCAAAGGATTTCAATCCTACGATCAAACGACCATCGTAGGAAAAATATCCTAAGGATCCAAATCCTCCAAAAATCCAATAAAATTCCTTTGTATCAAAGGAGCCCTGAATAGATGAAAATTTTCCTCCAAAATATAGTACAAATGAATCCTATGAAAAAATTCCAAAGGATTTCAATCCTACGAATCAAACGACCATCGTAGGAAAAATCCTAAGGATCCAAATCCTCAAAAAATCCAATAAAATTTCTTTGTATCAAAGGAGCCAGGCTAGATGATGGTGGCTTCTGCAACTCCAACTACAACTAATCTAACTTTGACAATAGAAATTCCAACCCCAACTTTCGCAACAACCCTAGATCCAGTTCAAACTATAGGGAGGAGATTTATGACATGCAGGGACGATGGGAGACGGACTGTGGACATCAATATGCGTCAAGATGTATTTCATCTATTTGACCTTGTATATAGCCACCGCTAAGAGCATCTCCAACAGACGCCCAAAAACTGCTCCGCGTGCTAAAAAATCCGTTTTTGAGCGCCGGACTGCTCCAGCAGAAGCTGCAAAACACTGCGCGCGATAAAAACTTTCGGGCGTGCGCTCAAAAACGCTATCGCGCGCAGCATATTTGTTGCGCCGGCTTGCGCACGCAGCAAACTCTGAGCTGCTGCAGATGGGACCGTTGGATCGGACTGGATTGGGCGCCGCACTAGCGCGCGTCTGTTGGAGATGCTCCGGTCCCCGCGCTTCAAAACTGCTACAGTGGCGCGCTAAAAAATTTATTGGGCGCGGATATTTTGCTCTGCCGTTGGAGATGCTCTAAGTATATTTGACCGCTGAGAAATCGACTTGCAACATTATTTTTCAGTCTACTCCATGACTGGTTCCGTATTTCCAACGTCAGTCGTCCGTTGTCATGACTCTCATGCTTTTCTAATCTCTCAGATGCGTTCCTGATGCGGGAGGATGATTTTTAAGAGCATCTCCAACAGCCGCGCTAAACTAGCGCCGCTTCGCAAATTAGGTCGTCTAGCGCGCGCGACGCGGCGGGTGGCTCCAGCGGACGCGCAAAAACCGCACGCGCGCTATAACAAGTTGGGCGCGCGGTCGGATACGCTATCCCGCGTGGTGTATTTGGGGCGCCCGCTTCCGCGCGCGGCACACTCGAGCGCTCGCGCCGCACTCTCTCCTCTCCTCCTCCTACGCACCGCGCGCGCCGACGCCGGCGCCCTGCCACGCATGGACGCGCACACCGGCACCCCGCTCACCCCATTGAACAGCCGCGACCCCCTCCCCCCCCATCCCGCCGCCGCTGCCGTCGCCGTCGCCGGAAGCCCTAGCGCGGGGAGCCTTGGCGTCGCCACCGCCGGAGCGTGGGCATGAACTTTTATTCATCAACTTGTTTGTGTCAAATTTCACATGTTCATTGCATTTTGATGAATGTTTCAAACTCATTTTGTGTCCAAAATGCCATATATGTTAAAATACCCGGCGAGTCGCGCGCGCTGTATTTTTGCGCGCTGCATTTTAGCGCGGCTACTGGAGCGCTGTGTCGCGCCAAATCAGAGGATAGGCGCGCGACAAACTAGTTTTTTGCGCGCGGCGCGTTCCGCGTGGGTTGGATCTCGTCGAGAGCATCTCCAACAGCAGCGCGAAACGGGGCGCGCGCGGTAAACCGCCATTTTAGCGCGAAAAGGGACGCGCGCGCGAAAAGGCGGCAGCTCGCACGCCATTTTTGCCGCGCCGCTTCGCGCGCGCCTATAAAAAGCGCAGCGCTGCCGCTTCCTCGCGCCGCCACCGATCCACTCTCTCTCTCCCCTCTGCCTCTCGCGCCACCGCCGCTCCAGCGCGCCGCCACCGCTCCAGCGCCCCGCCCCCGACGCGCCACCATGTCGTCGCGCCGCCGTTCTGCGTCCGGCTACCGCGGCGTCCGCGAGCGCCCCAACGACGGGTTCTACGCCGAGATACGCTCCGGCGATCTCCGGCTTAGCCTCGGCACGTACGACACAGCGCACGAGGCCGCCCGCGCGTTCGACGCGGCGGCGTGGCGCCTAGGCAGGCCGCGTCGCCAAATGAACTTCCAGGACGTCTACACGCTCCAGCAGGCGTTAGACGTCGTCCCGCCGCCTCGTGTAAACTCCGCACAAGACCGTGCGGAGCACACTGCGCGGCAGCACCGCCTCCTCGTCGCCCAGGAGGACGAGCGGGTCATGGTGGAGTGGCGCCGGCGCCACCCGAAGGACGTCGCCTACGAGCAGGAATATTGGGCAAGGCGCCGCGAGGAGGACACGCGCCGGCGCCGCGAGGAGCGCTTGGACAGGCGTCGGCGGAAGGCATTGGCGAGTGCGCAGGCCGACCTCGTCAATGCAGGCGGGAGCTCCTTCTTCACTGAAGAAGACGAGCGTTGGTTCGACATCTGGCTGTCAACCTCTGGCGACACCAACGACGATGATAATGGTGCAGATGATTGGAGCGACTGATGAGATTTTAGTTTTTATGTTTTCGAACTATTTAGCACCGAATTATCTATCTATGTTTTCGAACTATCTAGCACCGAATTATCTATCTATGTTTTCGAACTACCTATCAAGTTTTTTTTATTTGAATGCAATCTATTTAAAAAATAGTTTGCGCGCGTTGCATTTTTGGGCACTGCTGGAGCGGCGCGCGCTGCGTTATAGCGCGGCTACTCGAGCATGCGTCTAACCCCGCGCTAAATCAGCCGAAGCGCGCGCGGCAAACGCATTTTTTAGACGCGGCGGGAAGCGCGCGGGTGTTGGAGATGCTGTTATGCCAGCGTCAGGTTCTGCAGCATCCGCGGCATTGGCGGCATGTCGACGTGCACGACGCCCTCCAGCGCCTGCACGACCTGCGCCATGGCCGGCCGGTGCGCCTCCTCGTCCTGAATGCACCAGCACGCCACCCTGCACGCCCGCTCCAGCTCCTCCCCCCTCACGTCGCCGCGCAGCCGCGGGTCGGCCACGGCGCCAGCTTCCCCGGCCGCCACCTTCCCCACGGCCCACACCGGGAAGAACGTCGACGACGCGCGCCGCCCTTCCTCCACCTCCATGGAATCGCTGGCATCATCGCCGCCGCCGTCGGCAGAGCTGTCGGCGTTGCGTCGGCCCGAGATGAGCTCGAAGAGCACCATCCCGAAACTGTACACGTCCGCCTTGGCGCTGATGGGCAGCCCGGAGATCCACTCCGGCGCCAGGTACCCGATGGTGCCCCGCATCGTCGTCAGGGCGCGGCTGAAGTCCCTCCCCACCAGCTTCGCCATGCCGAAGTCGGCGAGCTTCACGCACAGGTCCTTGTCCAGCAGTATGTTCTCCGGCTTCACGTCGCAGTGTATGATGCGCTCGCGGCAGCCGTCGTGCAGGTACGCCAGCCCCCTGGCGACGCCGAGCATGATGCCGTACCGGTCGCGCCAGCTCGGGCATGAGCCGCCGCTGCCCTTGAAAAGGTAGCTCTCAAGGGAGCCGTTGGGCATGTACTCGTACACGAGCAGCTTCTCGTCGGCCGACGAGCAGAAGCCGAGGAGCCGGACGAGGTTGACGTGCTGGATGCGCCCGAGCGTGTTCACCTCCGTCCGGAACTGCTTATCGCCCTGCCGGAGACCCTCCAGCTTCTTGACCGCCACATCGGTGCCGGTGTCCCCGCTCTTCAGGACGCCGCGGTACACGGAGCCGAAGCCTCCGCCGCCGAGCCGGTCCGAGAAGTTCTTGGTGGCGGCGCGTAGGTCGCCGTAGCTGTACACGGCCAAGGAGGAGGATACCTCGTTCGCCATGCTGTCCAGCCGCCGCCGCCGCCTCCTCCTGGAAAGAAGGAACCAGGCTAGCAGCGCGGACGCGACCAAAGCTGCTGCCACACATGCCAACACGATTCCAACGACAAGCTGCAGTGCCGGCCCCTCTTTCTTTTTGTTTGCTCTGCTCAAATCTTGCAGCCCTGATTCTGAAAGCCGGAGATACAGGTCGTCCGACGACCCCGAGGCCCCAGAGTCGGCGTAAAGCTGCTGAAGGTTGCGGAACTCGCCGTGCCAGACGGCGCACTGGCCGCCGCCGGAGAAGGTGTAGGCCTGGCAAGAGCAGTTCTCGAGGCAAGCCGACTCGTACTCTGTTTTGCTCTGGGCGCCGCCGACGGCGAGCGAGTCGTCGGGGAGCTTAACGTTGGGCAGCGCCAGGAACCCGTCTGTCGACGTAGACGACGATCCCTTGCCGTTGCGCGCGCACGCGAGCGACGAGTTCCGGCGGCACCCGCCGGTCCAGTCGCTGAGCGCCCAGTCCTGCTCCGACGCCGGCACGAACCCGGGCGGGCACCGGCACGACGGCTGGCTCCTCTGGTCGCAGACGCCGAAGGCGCCGCAGACGGCGTAAGCGTCGCACTGCACGGTGGGCGCGGCCCAGAAGAACTGCCAGCGCTGGCTAGCGGGCACCCAGATGTACTGCTTCGCCTGCCCCGTGCCCTCGAACACCTGGCGCGTGATCGTCGCGTTGTCGTAGAGCGCCCAGCTGAGCCGCCGGTACGCCGGCGTCTCGACGTAGGTCTGGTTGAAGAGCACGTTGTTGACCGCCTCCGGCACCAGCGCGAAGACGCGGCCCGTCCACACGCCGCTCCGCCAGTACACGCGTGTCCGGTTCCAGAAGTAGAAGAACTCGCTGGTGCCGTTGCGGTCTACGGTGTTGCTGAACATGCCCGGCGCCGGGTCCTCGGCGTTCCGCCACGACGTGAGCCTCTGGTACTCGCCGGTGAGCTTGTTCTCGCCGAGCCACGCCCCGGGCACCAGCGTGTCCGTCGGGTGGTCGAAGCTCTGCCAGAGCACGGTGGAGGAGTTGCCGCCGCCGAGGAGAACCAGGTTGCCGTCGTCGCGGATCACCGCAGTGTTGTTGTTGTTGTTCGACTCCTCCGACAGGTTCGATCTCGACGACGACCACACGACGCCCTCGCTGGGGCTGACGAGCTCGAGGCTGCCATCGTCGGCGGACACCCGGAGCTCGGCGGAGTCAGCGCTGGACAGGGGGCTCGCGCGGTTGGCAACCCAGATGACGGTCTGGACGGGGATGTTCTTGTACCATACGCCGAGGTAGAACCGGCCGGAGCTGCCGGGGCTAAAGAGCCCGGCCTCGAACTTGCCCTGCGGCGAGACCACCGTGTCGTTGCCCCGCAGCGGCCGCCGCGCCGAGACGGCGTCCAACTCCGCCGCCGCTGCTGCCGGGCAAGAATGAGCGAAGCATAGCGCAACGAGTGCGAAAGCGGCGACCGTCGGCGACATGTTATCCTTCAGGTGTATTGAATTCTCGATCAGGAGGAGAGATGGCGACGGAGAGCGAGTGACACGCGGTTGCTGTCGCGTTTGCACGCAGCTATATGATGTCGCGTGCTCGCCGCCCGCCTCGTCGTCTGGATGACTTATCCGTGCATACACATGGCCATTATTTCTCCTCCAGATCATGACCAAAGTGGCACATTGGCACCTCCCACAAATGTAAAATGTCAATGGGAATTTTGTCCTTACCTACTCCTCGCAGCAATGGCTACCGATGACGCAGCAAAAATGAGAAGGGAGAATTACTACGAGGTAATATCATCGGTGGTGCTTAAACTTGTCAATGATGTTTACTTTAATGCCCGAACTTGAAAAATACATCGAATTGGGTCTAGAACTTGGCACAAGCGTTCAAATACAGTGGTAATTTTATCTATATGACGTATAATGCACTGACAGGGCATGGCATTATGATTAGCAAGCACACATGACGTGAGAGGCACTTCTAACAAAGGGTGTGCTTTATATATGTCTCTATGACCAACGAACCCACATGTGAGCACAAAGGAAAAAACCCAGTTAAAATTTATTGTACAAATGATTTGTACTAGCTTCCACGGCATAGCGGACAACGTGTGCTAGCCGTCCCTCTTATTAAGATTAAGTGTACAAAGTATGTAAACGTCATATCTATATAAACAAGCTGGCGCGTATGTTTATTAAGGATACTCGTATGGTTTCAATGAAATCGAATCAGTGTGGTCAATGTTAGATTTTTCTTTCTTAAATTTACAGAAAATACGTAAATTATAATGATAGTAACAAATATAGAGTTAAAAATATAATGTGTTATAAATATTATATATATAAAATATAACTTATGTACCATAATGTTCAAGTAATTTAAATAGTATTAATGTACTTTTTCTAGACAAATCATACAAACTAAATTGTATTTCTTGTTATAAAAATGTTTGTATAGTTTCTAATATCATAAAGAAAAATCACAATTTAGAATTATATTTTTAATTATATATTTTTTAAAATATTTATATGCACATTTTGTAATTCCTAAGTTTGTTGTTTAATAATTTTCTGCATAACAAAAAATATTCATAACAATGCAAAATTTAAAATTATTTTATCATTATAAATATTTGCATCTAACTATATTTCAGTTACGTAAAAGTTCTAAATATGTGTCATGAGTGGAAGTTATTACAAGCAAATACTAATAAAAGTGTGAATATTTTTAAAAAGTACTTGAACAATTTATAAATAAGTTATGCTATTTGTCAATATAATATCTATGATACACAAATATTTAAAATTTATAAATGTGATAATAGTTGACAAAGTTTTTTCGAGGTCGAAATGCTGCAATTTTTATTGTTTAGTTTTCTTTTGTGCCGACATATATGAGCCCATTGTCATGATGGCATTTATAAAGAAAGCCATATGTTCTAAGCGGGCCCATGCCACGTGTGTATGTTGGTCAAAATATAATGTCACATCAGCGTATTATATGTCCATGGATGAGATTATTACCGTATATACACCCTCGTGCCAAGTTATAGAACCAGTTTGATGTATTTTTCAAGTTCAGAAACTAAAGTAAACATTGATGACAAGTTTAAGCACTAGTGGTGATATTACCTCAATTACTACGGATAGTGAGAACGGGGAAAAAGGCTGCACGGTTTGGTGGGATAGTGAGAACGGGGAGAGGTAAAAAAGGCTGCACGGTTTGGTGTTGAACCGGTCCGTTGCTTTTCTTGCGCCGGCGGGAGCAGGAGTCTTCCATGGTGACGTCTGAAGTAAGTGGAAACAGATTTGTCACCTTTGCTTGCACCACGGCTGCTCGTCTGGTTGGCCGCACCCCCCTTAATTTCCTGCTTGCTTTCGTGCACGGTCCGAAATATATATTTAATTTAAAGAAAAAGAAAGTGTGGCAGTTTTTTCGCAACAAAAAGCAGGACAAAATTGGTTTTGGTCTCCATCTCGAGTGGCCCTGTGTTCAAACCGTCGTCCTACTACAGTATACATACTACGGTAGACGTGAAAAGGATCGGTCTCCTGGAACAGAACAAGAGCAGATCCTAGGTAGAAAGTCATGCGTGTGGATCTTTCCTTTTTCTTCTTCAGGTTTGTTGACAAGATCTTGCTACTCCGTCTTTGTATATAGCCGGCCGTCGCCGGGATTTGCACGTAATTTCTGGTTTCCATTTTTAAGTTGCTCGTGGAGCCGTCTTTGTATCCTTTCCCCACTGCTGCTTCAATGAGAAGTTCAGTAGAGTAGGTGTGTCGGCATCCACGTAGAGATTACTCTGTACTTATCATGGATTGTGATAGGACGTCCATCCTACCAGCATGAGCAGTCATAAGGCTGGTCACAATGGGAAGAAACTTAGCAGTAACATCACACACTCCAATACAACTTTGCTTATGTGGCACATATTTAATGAAGAGAGAGGTGTTTGTGGTAACTAGCTAAGTTACCGGAACATCACACACTCCAACAAACAATGAGTCTATAGCCTAATAAATGCATTGTTGCATGACACTACATATATGTTACTCCCCATTGTGGAGGTAGGAACATAGTCTAGAAAAGTGTGTAGGTTCCTACCTTATGTTACTCCCCATTGTGACCAGCCTAACACGTCAACCAGATTTGTTAACATGGTTTATTGATCTCATCTACTCATCGAAGAAATGACTATGGATGCCTAGGGAGCGGAGCTAAGAGCATCTAGAGACACGCTTACCAAATTCTATGAACAACCATGGCGGGTACTACTTCCTCCTAACCCTCGTCCGCGCCGTTGGCCACTCCGGCCGTGGTAGACACCTGCACCAACGCCGTGTGCCGCTCCGGCCATAGCGTCCACCATCGACGGCGGCTGCTCCAACAGCTAATCCAAGTCCCATCATGTCATTGTCTGATCTTCGGTTTGATAAGGGTCATACAGTCGCCTTCCCTCCCTCCCTCCCTCCCACCCAATCCTAGCCGCCTCCCCCTCCCCCTTCCTTCCTCGCCGCCGTCTGAGGCAGCCGTCGAGCAAGTCCGGGACGCCAAGGATGGTGGCGGCGGGGCCTAGGCTGCCCTACCTCTGCGCGAGGAGCCCCGGATCTGGAGCGGCGGCTCCATTGGCGAGACACGGCAGGTAGCAGCCGTGCGGGCGATGGATCTGGCGTCTTGGCCGCGCGGGCGGCGGGATTCGGTGGTCGTTGGCGTCCGGCGGCGGCTTTTGCGATGGTCGGTGCGCGCGATTTGGCGCCTCCCCTCCTCCCCTGTTCGGCGTGCCGGTTAGCCTGGTCGGGCCGCGCTTCCTTGGATCGTCGGTTTTGTACAAGAGGCGCTGCTGGTGACGGGGATCTAGTTTGGGCGAAATCCCTGGTTGGCCATGTCCGACCGCGTCGACGACGACGCCTGAGGGCGTCGTTCCCCTCCTTGGAGGCGTCGGTATGGACTGATCCCCTCACTTCCCATCCCCTAGGTCTCCTGGGCGAAAGCCTTAACTTTGTTGGGTGGCGGCGGCGCTCACGGCGTCGTTCCCTTCTTGAAGGCGCCGCTTTGGGAACCTTGGGGCTGGGTGGCGTTTGTGGGTGGTGGGCGACGGCGGTGGTGCGGCCCTATCCTAGCATGGATCTCCGTCCGTTGCTTGGAGATGGACTCGCGTAGGTGGAGGTCGTCATTTGGCGTCATGGTGGCGTCGATGGCGGAGGCACCTGCCAAGGCTGGTACCTCAATCTGATCTGAAGATGGACCAGTGGAAGATGGCGGCGATGACACATGTGAGTGCGTCAGACCGATTTGTGCCCCGGACCCGGTATGTGGCTTGGTCAGGGTCTCCGGATTTAGATGTTAGGCTTAGGTGAGAGGTCCGCGTATTTGGTCCAGCTTGTACCCCTTCAACATATGGATAGGAGTAGCGGCAGATGTTGCCAAGATGGCGGATTCAATCATATTGTTGTACTGCTTTGTAAGGTCCTCGAGAATAATCAATAAAATGGCCGCATGCATCCCCCAGATGCAGAGGTCGGGGGTCATCCTCCTTTTCTAAAAAAAATGCTTTTGAAGACTGCTTTTGGATTTCGCTTAATGGTGATCGGGCGTCTCTCTACAAGGTTCGACATATCCAAGATCATCTTTTCAAGTTCTTGGTTTCATCTATCAACGTGGGTTTCACGATCAACACTAGATGAAATATTTCAATCCTAGAGTTCAACTTAGGTTTCCTTCTATGGGGATCGAATGGGCCAAAAATATGTTCATTATCACATTCCGAGAGAGATGATGGTTGGACTAGAGTGTCCCAATCAAGAAATTATTCCTCATATGTTGATGCCGTTCATGCGCCGAGATTCTTTGATCAATCCCGCAATCTTCCTCAAGCTCAGAATCGAGAGAGAGCTCGATCTACGGTGGAAGTTACTACTATGTTTGATCGTCTTCAATTTCCTCCCCCTCGCAATAATGAAGCGGGAACTACTCTGGTTCAAATTCAGACAAGCGGAATCTTGGGCGCAATTTTAAATCAATCAGTGCGTCAGCCCAATTCCCGTCCCATTAACTCTCAGGCCAAACTTTTTTGTGTTCGATGCCTTCTAGAGGAGCATGAGAGACCACAATGCAAGAATAAAATACGATGTCATAATTGTAAAAGGTGGGGCCATGTCGCCAGTGACTCTCGCTCCACCTTCCTTTCGCTTGCATTGTCAAATCAACGTCTTTCTGCTGCCGCTGTTCCTGCAGAAAATAATGGTTTAGCGGTAAATCCCACTACTTATCCAAGGCAGGTAATCGATGGCTCGGCACACTACAATCCCCGCATTACTCCCCTCCAAACCCACCTGCCAGAGAGATTGCAAGAACTGAGCAAGTAGAACACCCCTAGCCAACCGCTTCTTCGCCATCCTCCCCAATAGAACCAATCTTGCTGCAGCCGCTGGAGCCATTGCAAGAATCCATGGCAAACTTCCCGTTTGATCCAGCTCCGTTCTTGCCTCCGCATCATCTCAAAGCACAATTGCTCCCTAAGGTGTTTTTGGTAATTAATAATAACATATGTATCATTGTACTAATGATTCTATCCAAGTATATTTCGAAAAATTTCAAAGATGCATTGGCTAAAGGATTGTGAGAAGAACCCCCTTGATGCAAGGAAAGGAATAGGATTGGCCAAGCTTCAAGCAAGAGGACTCTAGATTTTATATTTGTGAGAAATCACTTTTGAGCCCATAGGAAAGCCAATACTATTAAAAGGGGGTGAAGTACTTATGATGAATTCGTTGCTCAAGTGCTTACAGATAGCCACCAAAAATACTCTGCATTTCTCTCACCAAAATTCTTTGTCCAAAGCCTACACATCAAAATCGGTGCCACCAAGAATTGCATTTTGGCCCTACCTATTTTCCTAGAGACAGAACCTTTGCCAAACCCTAATCTCTCGGTACAAGCAACTTTCATATCGGTGCCATCAAAAGTCAGCGACCAACTTTCTGGTCTGTCGATTTCAAGAATCGGAATTTTCGAGTTTTGAAATCGGTCTCATCGAGATTTGGAAACTTCCCTAGGTCACCAAATTGATACCACTGAGATTCATATATTGGTCTCACCAAGAATTCAAAAGTTGCCACATTTAGTACAACTCGGTACCATCGAGATTCATGTCGGTGTCACCGATTTGGGCAATAACATTGTAACGGTTGGATTTTGGGAGATGCCTATATATACCCTTCCACCACCTCTTATTTGCAAAAGAAACACTCAGAACACACACACACACACACACACTTGCCATATCCATTTTTCTGAGAGAGAGCCACCTACTCATGTGTTGAGATCAAAAGATTCCAATCCATCCATTAGAAACTTGATCTGTAGCCTCCCCAAGTTGCTTTCCACAAAATCAATCTCTCCTACCCATGCCAAATCCGTGAGAGAGTGATTGAGTGTTGAGGAGACTATCTTTTGAAGCAAAAGAGTGAGTTAATCGTTCTGTCGCATCTATTACCTTTTGAAGGGTGGTGCCTCCTAGATTAGTTAGGTGTCACTTGGGAGCCTCCTACTTCGTGTTGTGGAGTTGAACCAAGAAGTTTGTAAGGGCAAGGAGATCGCCTGCTTCCTGAAGATCTACCCCGAGTGAGGCTAGTCATGTGTGGACGTAAGCTATAGTGGACTAGTCAAGGCCGCTTCTTCGTGAACCCCTTGTGGGTGGAGCCCTTCGTGGACTCTCGCAGCCGTTACCCTTCGTGGGTTGAAGTCTCCACTAACGTGGACGTACGATAGCACCACCTATCGGAGCGACGCCAAAATTCAACGTGTCAACCTTTGTGTTTGTTCTTCCTTTCCCTACCCTCTACTTACATCTGCATGTCTTTACTTTCTGCTACTATACTCTTAGATATGCATGTGTAGGGTGTACTTGACTAGTCACAAATTGCTAAAACTGGCCCACAACTAAAATTGGAAAAATACTAAGTTTTTATTTGGTCAAGTAGTCTAATCAGCCCCCTCTAGACATACATTGAATCCTACAAGTGATATCAAAGCTTTGGTCTCCATTGCATTGGTTTCACAACCTATGAGAGTATTGATAGAGACGAAGTTCTCCCTGTCTTTCGATGAGATCGTGGGTATCGTTTTGGTGGAGTAGACTTTTACGATCCGACTACGAACATGTGAGGACGTCGCGCCTTAGCAATCTCTAAACCAACTCCGAGAGGTTATTGACCACGCCGGAGCACGATCAACCTGACCACGAAGGTCTGTTTCCTGCACGCAAACGAAGAACAAGCAAGAAACTAAGATGCAACCAAGATATTGCGAATATAAGAGGAAAGCTTTATTGATGAAGGTGGGGTTCTGTGACGCCTTTGTGTGGTCGTAGAACACAAACGAAGAACGCGAAGTTGCAGTTTAAACAAAACCCAAGTCTAAACGGTGCCCTAAGGGCTGTATATATATGAGGGAACAGAGAGGCAATTTCGTGACCCTTGGAGGAGGGGTCCGAAAACAGCCCTAAACTCGGTTTCCCCAGACATACAGACTCTAAAAATAGCCTATATTATGGTATTTCGAAATTACATGGGCCTGGCCCAAAAATAAGGTGGCGCAACACCTATAATAGCCTATGGACGAAATTTATAAAGTGGCGTCTTGAATATTTCGTCCAAAGCATTCATGCTCTCCTTATGGTGGCTTTAGAGTGCGAAAATCACCAGTGGAAGCTCCATTGTTCTCTCCCGCGCGTGCACCTTCTTCTCCATGCTTTATCCCACTCCAACGGATATCCTTCTTGTCCATGCTAGGTTCTTCATTCATGAGCACAACAAAAGTATCTAACTTAGGCAGCATCATATGTTCATGAACATTAGAAGTATTCCCCAGAAACGAAAGTACTTGGTAATTCAATTGGTGTGCACGAGCTCTAGTAACTGGTCCAGTATGTATAGCAGCTGGGGCTGTGGGTGTAACAGTGGTGTTGATGTCCTCATCAAGTATGGCGTCTAATGAGGGAAATTTCCATCGTAAAGGTCCATATTTTAATGGTACAAAAAAATTCCATCGTAAAGGTCCATATTTTAACGGTACAAACTTTGCTAGTTGGAAGCATAAGATGAAAATGCATATTGTTGGTCACAACCATGTCGTTTGTTCTGGTGTTCGTGTTGGTGTGCAAGGTGATTTCTTCGGTGGTTGAAGGAAACCGGATCGCGATGCGACAACGGAAGAATCAAAGATGTTGCAATATAACACTCAAGTATGCGACATTCTATTGAACTGCATGTGCCCGGAAGAATTCAACAAAATCACCCGCCTTGAAAATGCAAAGGAAATTTGGGATAATTTGGTTGATATGCACGAAGGTACAAAATCTTTCACGGATTCTGAGTTGGATGTGCTACAAAGTCAGCTTGACAAGTTCAAGATGAAGGATGGTGAAGGAGTCGCTAAGATGTACTCTAGGCTAGCTCTCATCACAAATGAGATTGCGGTCTTAGGAAGAGAAGAGATGACCGACAAATTTATCATCAAGAAGATGCTTAGAGCCTTGGATGGAAGATACGACACCATGTGCACATTGATCCAAATGATGCAAAACTACAAGGATCTCAAGCCAACGAAAGGATTGTCGCTCATGAAATGTCACTCAAGGACAAAGATGAGCTACACAACAAGTCAATCGGTTCTTACAAAGCTTGAAGTGATACTCCTGCTACTTCAAATGACAACCTTGTTACCAATGAAGAGATAAGCGTCATGGTTAGGAAATTCAACAAGTTCTACAAGAGTAGAGGCAAAGAGAGAATCTCTAGCTCAAGATATGAAGAGAAGCGTTCATATAGTCGTGATAGAAAATGCTACAATTGTGGAAAGACCGGACACTATTCTAATGAGTTCTCGGCTCCCCACAAACGAAGAGCAGAGTCACCAAGAAGATGAAGCTCAATAGAAGAGTCACCTCGCACAGAGAGAAGGAGTAGAGAAGATAGCTATGAACGAAGACACTCTCGGAGAAGCAAGGAATCGGAGAAGAAGGACAAGTACACCAAGAGCCACTCCAGAAGAAGACATCAAGCTCGTGTTGGTGAATGGGTATCCGTCTCCGAGTTCGACAACCGATCCGAGATAAGCTACCACTCCAACTCCGACTATAGTCAAGATGAAGGTGTTGCCGATCTTGCACTCGTATCCTCCAACTCCTATGACATATTTGATTCACCAAATGTAGGTATTGGAAGATGCTTCATGGAAAAAGGCCCCAAGGTATCACACCCCGAATACTTTGACTTTGATAGTGATGAGGATGACTTGTTAGGAGAAGATGACTTGCTCTTTGATAAAACTAGTGACAATGATAAAAATGAACTTGATGTTAATAATGCTAGTCAAGAGAAGTCAAATGATGATCATAAGAAAGAGATTGAACGGCTAACTAAAGAATTAAACACTCTTAAGTTAGCTCATGAAACTACTCTAGAACATCATAGAGAGCTTGCAATAACCGATGAGAAGCTACGCTTCGAGAAGCTAAATTTAGAGCAAGAGCATGAGTTTCTAAAAGCAATCAACGATGATCTTCGAAAGAAGAGTTCTTCTTATCTAGCCAAACGATTACTCTTGTCTATTTTTGTTCCACGAGTTAAACCTAAGCACACTAGTAACAAATGCAAGAATTTTTCTTCATCTAGTAACAACAATTCTATATTTAAATCAAATGTTGTTGTTGTTAGTAGCTCTCTTGATTCCACTAATGATTCTCTTAGCCAAGTTACACTTGAGCAAGAAAACGATTTATTGAAAGGAATTATAGAAATAGGTGTCTTCAAGAGTCTTGGCGGAAGTAAGCAATTCGAATAAATTGTACGCAAGCAAGGAGGACACCGGAAGAAGCAAGGTGTTGGCTACTTCAACACTAATAGAGTTGAATGGGAAGAAGGTCAATACCCCATTCCGAAGTTTGTTCCCCAAAAGGAGAAGTATGATCCTACTCCCCCCAAGGGAACAAGCTCTCAAGATGACCTTCCACCATAAGACCACAAGGGCAAGGGCAAGCTTCAAGAGCAGATTGACTCAGTTGAGGAAGAACCTCAAGCCAAGGTCAAGTGGATTCCCAAGGAAACTACTATCTCTACTTCATCTAGTGCTACCACAACTCCAAGGATCCCCATCAAGTTGATGTGGGTCCCCAAGAAGAAGAACTAGAGAAGTTCTTGAGGGGTGAATCCGCCAATGAAATTCACTCTTATTCATTTTGGCAAGAACTATATGCAACCAACTCCAACCATATGCATTAGTTCATGGAGTCACATACTCCCTCAAAGGTAAGCAAGGGACAAGGTAATCAATGTTTCTATGGACATCACCTCACATGTACTTCACTCTGTGTCCATAGATATCCTTGCATATGTTCCTTGTGTTTGGGACTAACCCGTGTAGGTGAGAAGAGTAAGAAACAATAAGGATTGCTCCCAACTCAAGATGATCTTCATCAACAATGAGCAACCACCACTACTACACCCACATGAAATCTTCTACGACAAAACCCAAGGTTAGTTTATCCCTCTTAGGTGGGATGCCACATCAAGGTGGGGGGGTTTACTCTAAGACTTGAGTATAAGCATCTCTTAAGATGTGAACACACTAAAAGCTATATGTAGAAGTGATAACCCCATTTGTGCTTAAACGATGAGTATGACCTATGATAAAGTATTCTTGCTTGGCTCCTATGTCAACATACTCATATATAGATGACTTCGTCATCACAAAGTGCTTGGTAGATACTAGAGTGTTTGTGCATATTTCGCCATGTTTTATTTGACATCTTATTGTGTGAGCATGTTGGTATTTTGCTCATTCGAGGATATCCAATTGTTGTTATTTGGCTCTCTATTTTATTTGGCCATTTGGATATACAAGAATGACTAAGTACCTCTCTCTAGATATCTATGCTTTCTCGTCTCAAATTCTATTCATGCTACATCACAAAATTTGAGCAAGCACTTTAGGGACACTCTGTGTGAGGAGCACCCGGAGATCCGTATCGTTAAGGGCTCACTTAAAAAACCTCCCAAGTGCATCTCGGTGTGACCAACCACAAAACTTGGTCACACCGATGACTAGGGTTGATTTGGATTTTCCATCTCGGTACCACCGATAGGAAGTTTTTGGCTTCACCGGGTTTCACTGTCACCTCATAGTTATGGAACTTGGTGGCACCAAAAAATCCAACTCGGTGTCATGACAGCCAAGGGATATATATCCTCGTGGACCTGACGTTTGAAATAACCCCTCAAACTTTGCCTCCCTACACCTCCTTGCTACCGAGCCCTCGTCCTCGGACATCTACATTGTCTCCAGCGCACCCTCATCGCAGGAGTCCTCGCCGCCGGCGGGAATCATCGCTGGTGTCGTCGCCGTAGCGAGACCTTCACCAAATTAGGTTAAGGTTTCAGCCCCTTCTTGCGCTCTCAAATCCGAATCTTGTGCAATTAGGTTTTTCCATCTTCTTTCCATGTTTGCAATCTTCCTATCTAGAAGAAATCTCGAGTAGATTAGAGAATGAAGAAAATTTTAGGGTTAACTGTCCGGAAAACCGAATCTCGGTGTCACCGAGTTTGAAAAATCGGTATTACCGATTTTGGTTTTGGGCTACTCAGAACAAACTTGGTGAAACTGAGTTACACTTTACAGTGGAACCAAAAACTGTGCCAAGTTTGTGTTAAAGAGATTGTCAGTCTCGGTGGCTCCGAAATTTTTGTCTCGGTGCAACAAATATCCCTTTTTGCGGAAAGTTAAACTTAAGATTTCCAGAGTTCAAATTTGCAAAAGCTTCTGAATTTTTGTGATGCTCATCCACTCCTGCTCTTCTACTCCTATTCACATGGTCAGCTTGTTTGCTTGGTTGTTTGTAGGCATGTCAGGTTCACATGATAGTCAAAATGACTTCAGAGAGCCCAGTGTTGAGATGGGCTTAGGCACTAGTCCTGAGAGGGCTACTTCTGACTCAGGTACTCCTAGTTCCCATGATTCGCCAAAGGCAGCTACCAGGTCTAGGAAGAAGCTTAATTCTGATGAGGAGGATGCTGATTTTATCCAAGAGGAAAGCATTTCCCAGAAGCAAAAGGAGAGGGTCACAGTCACAAAAAGTGTGAGAAAGTAGTATGCCAGACCAAATTCTATGAGAGTTCCAGGGGCTGCTCAAAAAGGGATGACGCTTACCGTTGAGAACCCATGTTCCAAGCAGGCTAAGAAGCCACGACAGAAAAGAGCCACGGAGAGAGTGGTGCATGTTTTTTGAAGGCCAACTGATACGTCTCCAATGTATCTATAATTTTGATTGTTCCATTCTGTTATATTACCATTCTTGGATGTTTTATGATCATTTTATAGAAACTTTATATCATTGTTCGGGACTAACCTATTGACATAGTGCCTACTGCCAGTTGCTGTTTTTTTGCTATTTTTTATCTTTGCAGAAAATCCATATCATATGAGGTCCAAATGCCACGAAACTTTACAAAGATTTTTTTGGACAAGAATGAAACTTGGGAGCCAAGAATGAGCAGCACACGAGGCCCAGGGGGGGCACTAGACATCAGGGCACGCCAAAGGCCCCTAGCGTGGTCTGGTGTCTAGTGGGGCACTCAGGCATTTTTTTAGACTAGAATGAAACTTGGGAGGCAAGAATGAGCAGCACACGAGCCCCCCCCCCCCCCGGGGGGGGGCACTAGACATCAGGGCGCACCAAAGGCCCCCAGCACTGTCTGGTGTCTAGTGGGGCACACGGCACCTCCTCCACCTCCTCTGAGGTCTATAAATACCCAAATATTTAGAAAACCCTAGAGGAGTCGACGAAAAATTGTTTCAGTCGCCGCATGTTCTGGAACCACGAAATCCAATCTAGAGCCCGTTCTGGAGAGCAACACGATCACACAGGGGTTCACCATCCTCAATGGTGACCCTTCGATGATGCATGAGTACTTCATATCATACCTACGCGTCCGTATGCTATAGCTAGATGGCTTTATCTCTTGTTTTGTTTCAGAATACAATGTCTCTAGGAGCTCCATATAATGTAACTCTTTCTTTTGCGGTGTGTTTGTTGGGATACGATGAATTGTGAGTTTATGCTTAGATCTATGAAAACATATTCATGCTTGATTATTATAGCCTTGTATTTCTTCTCCGATATTTGGTTTTTGTATGGCCAACATGATCTTTTAGTTTGCAATGATAAGAGGTGCTTTGTGATGGGTTCGATCGTGCGGTGCTCAATCTCAGTGAAAGAAAGAGACATGACACACATGTATCGTTGCTATCAAGGATAAAATGATGGGATCTATTCCTAGATGAATAGATATTGTCTACATCATTTCATCGTTCTTAAGACATTACTTTGTTTCTCCATGAAATCAATACACTAGATACATGTTGGATAGCGGTCGATGTGTGGAGTAATAGAAGTAGTTGCAAGCAGAAGTCGGTTTCCTTATCTTGGACGTGATGCCTATATATATGATCATTGTCTTGAATATCGTCATAATTATTTGTTCTTCTATCAATTTCCCAGCAGTAAGTTGTCTACCCGTCATTTGCTATTTTTCGAGAGAAGCCACTAGTAGAACTTATGCCCCCGGGGTCAACTTCACATTATCTATTTGCATTCTCTACTTTGCTACTTGCATTTCGACTTTATCTGCTCTTTTGTTTTCAGATCTATATTATCAAAAAAAAAAAAATACCTTGTTGTGTTCTAATTTCTATCACTCTTATTTGCATATATCAATCTATCCTTACTTTACCCACGAGGGATTAACAACCCCTCCACGCGTTGGGTTGCAAGGATTTCCTATTTGTGTGCAGGTGCTACTTACATAGTCTTGTGGATCTTCCTACTGGATTAATACCTTGGTTTCTTAACTGAGGGAAATACTTGACGTCGTTGTGCTACATCACCCTTTAAGCTTGGAGGGAAATCAACGCATAAGCAAGATTAAGCAAGATTTGTGGCTCCGTTGTCAGGGAAGATCAAGTAAGGATCTATCAGGTTCCTACACACAAATCTCGTCTCCTTGCAATTACATTCTTTGCCATTTGCCTCTCGTTTTCCTCTCCCCCACTTCACAAAAATTTGCCTTTTCATTTATCTTCTTTCCGTTTGCCTTTTTCTTGCTTTCTTGCTTCTATTGCCTTCATGACAACAGTCGAAAACAGAAAAATAAATAGGAAAAGTAAAGACATATAGATCCTCCTCCACTTGTTAATATTTTCAAAATATCTAATTATGTTGAACCAATTGCTAGTTACTCAAGTGTTGTTGATTATTTTTGTGAAGTTTTGCTTGAAAATCATGAATCTGAATATTGTGATGAATTGTTAAAACAATAAATTTATAAAGTGATTCATGATATCTCCTTGAATGAAAAGCATGATCGCAATGATGTTATTATAAATTCTATTAAGGTCAATTGTGATAATAATATGCAAAACTACAAGCTTGGTTATGAAAATTTAGTCATGACCACTACTCATTGTAAGGATCATGATTCGGGTGATGCTTCTTATGATCTTGAAAATTTATTTAATCCTCACGATGAATATGATATTGATAATAATGTTTGCAATAGTATTGAAAGTGGGATTGGAAGAGTGTCAACTTTTGGTAATAATGATACCACTATATTGTTGCATTTGAATATGGTCCTACATGTAATTATTATGAGAGAGGTAAATATGGTTATAAAAATATTCATGTTACTAAATTATCCCTCTTCATGTTCAGATTGCTATTGTTTCTTTCTTCTTCCATGCATATGTTAGATATTTCTTGTCTTGATAATTTGTTTACTTATAAGATGCCTATGCATTGGAAGTATGTTAGACTTAAATGTGTTTGTCTTATGCTACATGATGTTCTCTTTGTGTTTCAACTACTATCTTTCATGTGAGCATCAATAAAATCTCAAGCCTATCTTAATGGCTCTAAAGAAAGAGCTTGTTGGGAGGCAAGCCAATGAATAAAATTTATTTTCACTTTGCTTTATGTTCATGAGTGTTTGCACAATTATTCTACTATTATAGTTTTGTTTTTTGTGTTTTATTTAGTGTTTGTGTCAAGTAAAGCCTGTGGAGTCATGTGGGGGGGGGGGGTTAGTTGCTTTAATCCTGTTGAAAAACGGAAACTTTTGTGTCCACTAGAAAAATCCTAAAAATCACAGAAACTATAAAAGTGTATACATTTTTCACAAGAGATTTATATACAACTTCCCTACGTTTTCCTAATGTTTCAGTATTTTTGCAGTTACAAAGTATAACTAAAATTCAAATCTTTACAGACTGTTCTGTTTTGAACAAATTATGTTTTCTTTGCATTATGTGCTTGTTTTAATGATTCTGTGGTTTGTATCGGGGGTCATAAACCATGGTAATGTTATAATACAGTAGGTATAATGCATAAAACATTGGAATAGGTTTTCAATAGTACTTATAGTAAAGTTTGGTATTCTTATACTAACGGATTTCACAAAAATTTTGTTGAGTTTTGCTACTTCAACAAAAGTCCTTCCAACAGCGCCAGAAATAGGTGTGTTGACGGCACCAGGAATCCTTCTGCTACGGCTACGCCTTAAGGGACTTCCTAGGCAAATATATAAAGGATTTGCCCCGTGGCCTTGGAGACTTGCGTTGGTGTTCCCTCGAAACGGAAAGGGTGATGTAGCGCAGCGGTGGTAAGTATTTCCCTCAGTTTGAGAACCAAGGTATCGATCCAGTGAAGGAGTATCACAAGTGCATGCACAAACACAAAAAGCTTGCTCCCAACACTATGAAGGGGTTGTCAATCCCTTATAGATTGTTCGCCAAGTGAGAACTGAAAGCAACAAAGTAACAAAGCAAAGTAAAAGCGAAAGTGGAAACGATAGGTGTGAATAGACCCGGGGCCGTAGTGTTTACTAGTGGCTTCTCTCATGAAATCAAGTAGACGGTGGGTGAACAAATTAATGTCGAGCAATTGATAGAACCGCGCAAAGTCGTAACGTCATCTATGGAAATGATTATATCTATAAGCATCACGTCCAAAACAAGTAGAACGGTACTTTCTGCATCTACTACTATTACTCCACACGTCGACCGCTATCCAACATGCATCTAGTGTATTAAGTCCAAAAGAACAGAGTAACGCCTTAAGCAGGATGACATCATGTAGATGGACAATCTCATATCTACGACAGAGCCCACCTTGTTACCCTTGATGGCAACTACATGATGTGTGCCTTGCTGCCCCTACTGTCACTGGGAAAGGTCACCACACGGTAAGAACCCAAAACCAAGCACTTCTCCCATTGCAAGAATGATAGATCTAGTTGGCCAAACAAAACCCAAGACTCGGAGAGACTTACAAGGATATCAAATCATGCATATAAGAAATCAACAAAGACTCAAATATATATCATAGATAATCTGATCACAAATCCACAATTCATCGGATCTCGACAAGCACACCGCCAAAGAAGATTAGATCGGATAGATCTCCATGAAGATCATGGAGAACTTTGTATTGAAGATCCAAGAGAGAGAACAAGCCATCTAGATACTAACTACGGACCCGTAGGTCTGAAGTGAACTACTCACTAGTCATTCGAGGGGCGATGATGTTGATGTAGAAGCCCTCCAACTCCAAAGTCCCCTCCGACAGGGCACCGGGAAGAGTCTCTAGATGAGATCTCGCGGAAACGGAAGCTTGCGGCGGCGGAAAAGTATTTTCGTGGATCCTTTGATTTTTTTCTGTATTTTAGGGAATATATAGGCGAAGGATCTAGGTTAGGGCGGCGCCAGGGAGGCCACAAGCCTGCCAACGCCGCCCCCTGGTGGCGGATGGGGGGCTTGTGGGCTCCCTGTAGCCCTCCTGGCTTCGCCCACAAGCCCCATGATCTTCCTTCGTTCGGGAAAAAATAATTTCGAGGATTTTATTCCGTTTGGACTTCGTTCCAAAATCAGATCTGAAAAGAGCCAAAAACACAGAAAAATAGGAACTGGCACTTGGCACTGAATTAATAAGTTAGTCCCAAAAAAGATATAAAAGGTACATAAAACATCCAAAGATGACAAGATAACAACATGAAACCATCAAAAATTATAGATACGTTTGAGACGTATCAAGCATCCCCAAGCTTAACTCCTGCTCGTCCTCGAGTAGGGAAGTGATAAAGAATGAATTTTTGATGCTTTCATGCTACCTAGCATAGATGTCCTTTGTAACTCCTCTTATGTGACGTGAATGTTCAGATCCATTAGATTCAAAACAATAGTTTTCTATTGACGTGGAAACAATAATAATTCAAGCAAACTAGCAAGGTAATCATGAACTTTCAAAATAACAAGGCCAAAAGAAAGTTATCCCTACAAAAGCATATAGTCTAGCTATGCTCTATCATCATTGCACAACGAATTTAAATCATGCACAACCCTGGTATTGGCCAAGTAATTGTTTAACACCTTTACTTTCTCAAACCTTTTCAACTCTCACGCAATACATGAGCGCGAGGCATGGTTTTAGCACTATAGATGGCGTGGAGTGTGGTGGAGGTTGCAAGACAAAAAAGGAGAAGATAATCACATTAACTAGGCATATCAATGAGCTCTGGAGATGCTCAACAATAGATATCAATGTGAATGAGTAGGGATTGCCATACAAATGATGCACTAGAGCTAAGAGTATGTGAAAGCTCTTAAAGAAAACTAGTGGGTGTGCATCCAACTTGCTTGCTCACGAAGACCTAAGGCAATTTTGAGGAAGCCTATCATTGGAACATACAAGCCAAGTTATATAATGAAAATTTCCCACTAGCTATATGGTGGTGACAAAACGAGAGACTCTCAATCATGAAGATCATGGTGCTTAATATGCACAAGTGTGGAAAAGTGGTAACATTGTCCCTTCTCTCTTTTCTCTCATTTTTTTGGTGGGCTCTTTGGCCTGTTTTTTTGGTGGGCTTCTTTGGCCTCTTTTATTTCCTCACATGGGACAATGCTCCATCAATGATGATCATCACACTTTCAACTCAAAACTTAGAGCAACGATGACTCTATATGGAATGCCTTCGGTAGTGTACCGTGGCAATGATCTAGCATGGCATAGACATTAATGGAAATATCATGCTAGCTATCTTATGATCATGCAATGGCAATGTAGACGTGATGGCACATGTCATGGTGGTAGTTGCATGGCAATATATCTCGGAATGACTATGAAAAAGACATAGTAGGTAGGTATGGTGGCTGTTTTGAGGGAGGCTAATGGTGGGTTTTGTGCACCGGCGAAAGTTGCACGGCACTAAGAAGATAGTGATGGTGGAAGGTGAAAGTGCATCTAAACCATGGACTCAACATTAGTCATGAAGAACTCATATACTTGTTGCGAAAGTTTAATTAGTAATCAAAACAAAGCATTCAACGCATACTCCTAGGGGAAGGGTTGGTAGGTATAAACCATCGCGCGATCCCGACCGCCACGCAAAGGATGACAATCAATAGACTTATCATGCTCAGATTTCATCACATAGCGGTTCACCATACGTGCATGCTACGGGAATCACTAACTTCAACACAAGTGTTTCTAGACCCACAACACCTTACTAGCATGACTTCAATATTATCATAACCACAACTCAAAACTAATTGAGATGAATCAAACTTCTCTAACTATTCAATGCACATGAAGGTGGACGTTTTCGTATCCCTTTGGATAACTACCCCTTTTGAGACTACTTTCAAAGCATAGATCAACTACCAAGCCACGCACCACTGCGCTCTAAAAGATATAAGTGAAGCACATAGAGCAAAAGTATCGAGCTCAAAAGATATAAGTGAATCACATGTGAGCTGAATTGTCTACCAAAAGATATAAGTGAAGCTCGACAAAATCACAGTGAGTGCATGTCTCTCTCTTTAGGTGTGCAGCAAGGATGATTGTGACACAACAAAAATAAAAGACTCCTACGATACAAGACGCTCCAAGAAAAAACACATAACATGTGGTGAATAAAAATATAGCCCCAGGTAACGTTACCAATGGATTGAAGACGAGAGAGGGGATGCCTTCCCGGGGCATCCCCAAGCTTAGGCTTTTACGTCATCCTTGAATCTCTTGGGGTGCCTTGGGAATCCCCAAGCTTGAGCTCTTGCCACTCTTTATCTCTTTGTCCATAAGAACTTCACCCAAAACTTGAAAACTTCACAACACGAAACTTAAACAGAAACTCGTGATAACATTAGTATGAGAAAGCAAACCACCACTTCCTTAGGTACTCTAGCAGACTTAAATTCTACTTATGCTGATGTTGGGTTACTATATTTTCAATCTTCCATGGATAATACCCCCTGATACTATCCATAGTTTCATCAAAATAAGCAACCAACACAACAAAAACAGAATCTGTTAACAGCAGACCAGTCTGTAGCAATCTGTATATTTCGTATACTTCTGTTACTTCAAAAATTCTGAAAAATTACGACAGTGTGAAGAATTTGCGTAGAAATCAGCAGCAAAAAGAATCAACTCAAAATCTCTTACAGAAAAAAATGAAAATTCTTTTCGTGAGAAGAAAGTTTCTGTCTTTTCCAGCATGACCAAACGATCAGCCCCAAGACTAATCATAACGGTTTTGCTTGGCACAAACTAAAAAGAAACACAAAAAACACAATCATAACAGAATTATGAAAGTGTGGAAAACACAAAACATAAAGAAAAAGGATAGATCCGTTGGGTTGCCTCCCAACAAGCGCTTTTGTTTAACGCTCTTAGCTAGGCAAAAGGTGATGGAATCACGTATAGTAATCTTTGGTGCTCAAATCATAAGTAGCCCTCATCATAGATTCATAAGGCAATCTTATTTTATTTCTAGGAAAGTGCTCCATGCCCTTCTTTAAAGGAAATTGAAATCTAATATTCCCTTCCTTCATATCGATGATAGCACCAATAGTCCTTAGGAAAGGTCTACCAAGAATAATGGGACATGTAGGATTGCAATATATGTCAAGTACAATGAAATCCACGAGTACATAGTTCTTATTTGCAACAATAAGAACATCATCAATCCTTCCCATGGGTTTCTTGAGAGTAGAATCCGCAAGATGCAAATTAAGAGAACACTCTTCAATCTCATGAAAACCAAGAATATCACATAAAGACTTTGGAATCGCGCAAACACTAGCACCCAAATCACACAAAGCATTGCACTCATAGTTTGATCTTGATTTTGATAGTAGGTTCCCACTAATCATGAAGTTTTCTAGGTATAGAGACTTCTAATTCGAGCTTCTCTTGAAGAGATTTCATCATAGCATCTACGATATGCGCGGTAAAGGCTTTGCTTTGGCTATAAGCGCGTGGAGAGTTTGCAATGGATTGCATCAAAGAAATGCATTCAGACAAGGAGCAATTATCATAATTGAATTCCTTGAAATCCAAAGTGGGAGTTTCACTACTACCCAAAATTTTGATTTCTTCTACTCCACTCTCCACACCTTTATCATCAAGATGGGTGGACTCCGAATCATTGGGGCGTTTTTCAACCAAAGTGGATCCATATCCAGCCCCTCCATCAATAGGTTTGAGACGTGAAAACAAAGATTCAAGAGGAGACACACCAAGCACTTTAAGATCTTCGTGATTTGCATCACTAGAACGCGCCCTTTTAAACCATTCATGCCTAGCACGAATTTGGGCGGTTCTTTCTTTGCTCTCATTCATGGAGGCACGCATAGCTTTCAAAGTTTCATCCAAGTTGACCTTGGGAGGAGCGCATCTAACTTTCAAAGCATCAATATCACAAGACATCCTATAAACGCTCTTAGCCAAATCGTCAATTTTGAGTAGTTTCCCTCTATGGACGCATTGAAAATCTTTTGAGAGTTGATGAAATCTTTGATATTACTCTCTAAATCAGAGGGTAATTTGTTGTGATTTCCATAAGTGTTGTTGTAGCAATTGCCATAGTTGTTAGAGGAGTTACTAGGAAAAGGCCTAGGAACATAGTTTCCTCTAAAAGCATTGTTGTTTCCAAAATTGTTCCTACCAACAAAATTCACGTCCAAACTAGCGTTGCTACTCTCAGTCAAAGAAGATAGTGGCATATCATTAGGATCTACAGTAACGTTTCTACTAGCAACCAAATTCATCAACTCGTCCATCTTAGCACTAAGCGAGTTAATCTCTTCTATAGCGTGTACCTTTTTGCTAGCAGGTGACCTTTCAGTGTGCCACTGAGAGTAGTTGGTCATGATATTGTCTAGGAGTTTTGTAGCGTCTCCTAACGTGATTTCCATGAACATTCCACCTGAGGCGGAGTCCAAGATATTGCGAGAAGCGAAATTGAAGCTAGCGTAAAAGATTTGTATAATCATCCACAAACTCAAGCCATGAGCGGGACAATTTCTAATCATAAGCTTCATCCTCTCCCAAGATTGTGCAACGTGTTCGTGATCAAGTTGCTTGAAATTCATGATATCGTTACGTAAGGAGATGATCTTAGCCGGTGGAAAATACTTGGATATGTAAGCATCTTTGCACTTATCCCAAGAATCGATACTATTTTTAGGCAAAGAAGAAAACCAAGTTTTTGCGCGATCTCGCAACGAGAAAGGAAAAAATTTCAACTTAATCACGTCATTATCCACATCTCTTTTCTTTTGCATATCACACAGCTCAATGAAGGTATTGAGATGGGATGCGACATCTTCACTAGGAAGGCCAGAGAATTGCTCTTTCATAACAAGATCGAGCAAAGCTGCGTTGATTTCATACGATTCCGCACTAGTGGCGGGATCAATCGGAGTACTAATAAAATCATTATTATTGGTACTCAAGAAGTCGCAAAGTTTGGTGTTTTCAGCCACGATGACTTCAACAAACAAACAAGCACACAGGCAAGTAAGAAAACCGGCAAAGGAAAACAGCAAAAAGGCAAAAGGCAAAAGAAAAACGGCAAAGGAGAAAGGCAAATGAAAACGGCAAATGTGAAGTGGGGGAGAGGAAAACGAGAGGCAACTGGCAAAAAAAGTAAATGCAGGAGATGAGTTTGTGAGACCTACTTGGATAGATCTCTCCTTCCCCGGCAACGGTGCCAGAAATACTTCTGCTACTGTAAGAAAAGACCTTCCAACGACGCCAGAAATAGGTGTGTTGACGGCACCAGGAATCCTTCTGCTACGGCTACGCCTTAAGGGACTTCCTAGGCAAATATGCAAAGGATTTCCCCTGTGGCCTTGGAGCCTTGCGTTGGTGTTCCCTCGAAGCGGAAAGGGTGATGTAGTGCAGCGGTGGTAAGTATTTCCCTCAGTTTGAGAACCAAGGTATCGATCCAGTGAAAGAGTATCACAAGTGCCTGCACAAACACAAAAACTTGCTCCCAAGCTATGAAGGGGTTGTCAATCCCTTATAGATTGTTCGCCAAGTGAGAACTGAAAGCAACAAAGTAAAAAAGCAAAGTAAAAGCGAAAGTGGAAACGATAGGTGTGAATAGACCCGGGGGCCGTAGTGTATACTAGTGGCTTCTCTCATGAAAGCAAGTAGACGGTGGGTGAACAAATTACCGTCGAGCAATTGATAGAACCGCGCAAAGTCGTGACGTCATCTATGGCAATGATTATATCTATAGGCATCACGTCCAAAACAAGTAGACCGATACTTTCTGCATCTACTACTATTACTCCACACGTCGACCGCTATCCAGCATGCATCTAGTGTATTAAGTCCAAAAGAACAGAGTAACGCCTTAAGCAAGATGACATGATGTAGATGGAAAATCTCATATCTACGACAGAGCCCACCTTGTTACCCTTGATGGAAACTACACGATGTGTGCCTTGCTGCCCCTACTGTCACTGGGAAAGGTCACCACACGGTAAGAACCCAAAACCAAGCACTTCACCCATTGCAAGAATCATAGATCTAGTTGGCCAAACAAAACCCAGGACTCTGAGAGACTTACAAGGATACCAAATCATGCATATAAGAAATCAGCAAAGACTCAAATATATATCATAGATAATCTGATCACAAATCCACAATTCATCGGATCTCGACAAACACACCGCCAAAGAAGATTACATTGGATAGATCTCCATGAAGATCATGGAGAACTTTGTATTGAAGATCCAAGAGAGAAAAGAAGCCATCTAGCTACTAACTACGGACCCGTAGGTCTGAAGTGAACTACTCACGAGTCATTGGAGGGGCGATGATGTTGGTGTAGAAGCCCTCCAACTCAAAAGTCCCCTCCGGCAGGGCACTGGGAAGGGTCTCCAGATGAGATCTCGCGGAAACGGAAGCTTGCGGCGGCGGAAAAGTATTTTCGTGGATCCTTTGATTTTTTTCTGTATTTTAGGGAATATATAGGTGAAGGATCTAGGTCAGGGGGCGCCAGGGAGGCCACAAGCCTTCCCACCGCCGCCCCCTGGTGGCGGATGGGGGGCTTGTGGGCTCCCTGTAGCCCTCCGGGCTTGGCCCACAAGCCCCGTGATCTTCTTTCGTTCGGGAAAAAATCATTTCGGGGATTTTATTCCGTTTGGACTCCGTTCCAAAATCAGATCTGAAAAGAGCCAAAAACACAGAAAAAACAGGAACTGACACTTGGCACTGAATTAATATGTTAGTCCCAAAAAAGATATAAAAGGTACATAAAACATCCAATGATGACAAGATAAGAGCATGAAACCATCAAAAATTGTAGATACGTTTGAGACGTATCAAGTTTCGTATTCAAGTTTTCAAGTTTTGAGTGAGAGCACGATGGATGAAGGAATAAGGATGGATAAAATCATAAGCTTGGGGATTCCCCATGGCACCCCAAGGCAATATCTAAGGAGTACCAAGCAACTAAACTTGGGGATGCCCCGGATGGCATCCCCTCTTTCTTTTAGAAACCATCGGTAATTTTACTTGGAGCTATATTTTTATGCGTCACATATCATGAGTTTTGCTTGGAGCGTCTTGTATCATTTGTGTATTTGCTTATTTGCTGGTTAGTTTTTCATAATAAACCTTGCCGGACACACCCATTTGAGAGAGCCATGTTATGCTAAGATTTGTTAGAATCGCCCTTTATGCTTCACTTAAATATTTTTAGCCATGGAATTGCTCAAGTACTTCACTTATATCCTTTTGAGAATGGTGGTGTTGTTATTTTGAAGAAATTTTCTCTCATGCTTCACTTGGATTATTTTGAGAGTTGCTGACATTTTGAAGAAATCCTCTCTTTCTTCAGTTATATAATTTTGAGAGTAGAATTTTTTAAAGAAACTTGTGCTCTCGTTCTTCACTTATATTTATTTGAGAGCTTGTTATTTGCAATAGCAATTTTATTTAAATGAAAATTAGTTACAAACTGATGAATGTCCAAGAAATATATAATAAAAACTTTCATGAAGATCACTGGAAATTAAACTTGATTCTTTGCAATAGTTTTGTGATATGAAGATAGTGATATGTGAGTTATGTTGATGAGTAATTATGCTATAGTAGGAATATTGGTGTTAAGGTTTGTGATTCCCTATGCATGCACATGAAGTCAATAATTATGCTATGAAATTACATCCTACTTGTGTTGCATTATTTAGTGTTAGTTATGTTTAATGTTCACTTAGGATGATTTTGTTCCTTAGTTGGGCGCTTCTCAATCTATTTGCTAGCCTTCACTTGTACTAAGTGAGAATACTGCTTGTGCATCCAAATCCTAAACCCTACATTGTGCCAAATGAGTCCATCATAGCTAACTATATGCGGTATTTCAACACCGTTCCAAGTAAATTTGCAAGTGCCAACTCTAATGTTCAAAATAATTTTTTGTTTTGTGTGCCTGTACCGCTCATGAAGCGGCAAGGGTGGCCGGTATCTTCCATGTTAAATAGGTTATTATCAAGATGAGTGTTTATTTAGTTATCATTGCACGAGAGTATGGCGGTAATAGGGATGCCCAGTCCCCAAAAGAAAAAAATTATTTCATGTTGTCAAATAATAAATTCCTTGGAAAGTATTGGTATGTACGGACCCATGGATACAACTAGCCGTGGAATGTGAAAAATGGTGGAAAAGGAATAAACTTTATTTTCAGTTTGGGAACCGCCTATAATTTGTTTAGCATGGAGGATATTGGAAACTCTTGTTCATTCTCGTTGACAGGAAAAGCATGCCACCCTAAAATGGGTTTCTTGACAGTAAGTGAGGCAGCATTGCACATAAAAAATTCTATTTTTATCATTTACCTACACGAGGAAATGCAGGAATTAAGCTAGGGATACTGATACGTCTCCAACATATCTATAATTTTTTATTGTTCCATGTGTTATATTATCATTCTTGGGTGTTTTATGATCATTTTATAGGAACTTTATATCATTTTATGGGACTAACCTATTGAAATAGTGCCAAGTATGAGTTGCTGTTTTTTTCCTTCGTAGAAAATCCATATCACATGAGGTCCAAATGCCACAAAACTTTCCAGAGATTTTTGTTGGACCAGAAGGAAACTTAGGAGACAAGAATGAGTAGCACACGAGGCCCAGGGGGGCCACTAGACATCAAGGCGTGCGAGAGGCCCCTGGCGTAGCCTGGTGTCTAGTGGGGCCCTCGGGCACCTCCTCCACCGCTTCTCATCTCTATAAATACCCCCAATATTCAGAAAACCCTAGAGGAGTCTACGAAAAATACTTTCAGCCGCCGCAAGTTCCAGAACCACTAAATCCAATCTAGAGCCCGTTCCAGAGAGGAACACAGTGACACAGGGGTTAACCATCCTCGTTGATGCTCCTCTGATGATGCGTGAGTAGTTCATATCAGACCTACGGGTCCATACGCTGTAGCTAGATGGCTTTCTCTCTCGTTTTCTTTCTCAATACAATGGTCTCTTGGAGATCCATATGATGTAACTCTTTCTTTTGTGGTGTGTTTGATGGGATCCGATGCATTGTGAGTTTATGATCAGATCTATGAAAACATATTCATGCTTGATTATTATAGCCTCGTATTTCTTCTTCGAGAAACTTGATCTTTTATCTTCCAATGGGAAGAGGTGCTTTGTGATGGGTTCGATCTTGCGGTGCCCAATCTCAGTGACAAAGGGACATGAGACGCATGTATCATTGCTATCAAGGATAAAACGATGGGATCTATTCCTACATGAATAGAGCTTGTCTACATAATTTCATTGTTCTTAAGGCATTACTCCGTTTCTCCACGAACTCAATAGACTAGATGCATGCTGGATAGCGGTTGATATGTGAAGTAAAAGAAGTAGATGCAGGCATAAGTCGGTGTGTTTATCTTGGACGTGATGCCTATATACATGATCATTGTCTTGAATATCGTCATTATTATTTGCTCTTCTATCAATTGCCCAACAGTAATTGGTCTACCCAACGTTTTCTATTTCTTGAGAGAAGCCACTAGTGAAACCTACGCCCCCGGGTCTACTTCACATCATCTATTTGCAATCTCTACTTTGCTATTTGCGTTTCTACTTTATTTGCTCTTTTGTTTTTCAGATCTATATTATCAGAAACCAAAAAATACCTTGCTGCATTCTAATTGCTATCACCCTTATTTGCATCCATCAATCTATCCTTACTTTACCCACGAGGGATGGACAATCCCTCCACGCGTTGGGTTGCGGGGATTTGCAATTTGTATGCAGGTATTGCTTACATAGTCTTGTGGATCTTCCTACTGGATTGATACCTTGGTTTCTTAACCGGGGGAAATACATGTCGTCATTGTGCTACATCACCCTTTAAGCTTGGAGGGAAACTAACGCATAAGCAAGACTAAGCACCAACATCCATGTATGAAGATCCTGCAGAAGCTGCTGAGGGAAATGAAGATGAGGTTCCTGCTAATGCACCTCCATCTGAGATTAAGAAGTTCATGGCAGATGCTATGCCTAGCAGGTCAGCACCCAAGACCAAACCTTCAGTTCCTAAGCCCAAGAAGCCAATAGCTCCCAAGAAGACTACCAGGTACATACATGCAATAGAGAAGAACAAGAGCTCTGCATCCAGAGGGGTTATTGCAAAGGAGGAAGAAGATGCATTTTTGCTGAGAAAATTGAGAGCTCACTTGCCATTGCACAACTATGCTCATCCTATTGCTAAAGATATAAAGAGGAGAAGGGATCAAGGTCTCATGCAGTTGAGGACTACAGATCCATATGTTGTAAGGAGGAGAACTAATGTTGATCCTCGTTTTCACACTAAGGAGCAACAAGATTTTTATGAGACAATGTTGTTGGACAAGAGTCCTGCAATCAGTGGCATAAGATATGTTGAGTACACTAGAGGAATCAACTTATTTGTTGTCTTCCATAACTGACGGCAAAGGGAAGTTCACGGACGGCAAAGGCCTTTGTCGTCAGCCTCCGGTCGGCAAAACTTGTACGACTACTTTCGTCGGTAAAGGCCCTTCTTTGCCGTCTACCTGGTGAAAGCGGATGACAAAGGCCTTTGCTGCCAGCCTCCGTGGCCAGCACATGGAAAAGCCCCTTAGACGGCAGCCGACACACAACTACTCCGTTAGGTGCTAACGGAGTATTTGTTGTCTGCTCTATTTGATGGGCTTTGCCGTCTCCCTATTGGGAAAGCTTTGCCGTTTGCCATACGTCAGCATGGGAAGCCCCCCACTGTCGCCACGTGGCGGCTCTTTACCGTCTGCCATAGCGGCCCGTTGTCGTCTGCTCGTTGGGGCAGCAGACTGCAAAGTGACCATATGGGTCAGCCGATGCTGCCCCAGGATGCACACATGGGCGCCATGTGTCCCCCTTGCCGTCTGCGGGCAGACGACAAAGGTCACTGCCATCAGCGAGCAGACGACAAAGAGGACATGTTGTCACTCTTTTGTTTGATTTTATTTATTTCCCTGCATTTTTAAAATACATATAGTTTCACATATAGTTTCTAAAAACATATAGTTTCAAACATCCACATATACTTTTAAACATCAAATAAGCGCCTTAGGCCATGTATCAAACATCATATAAGAGAAAGAACGTCGTATACATAGGCCATAGGCCATGTATCAAACATCTTATCTCCATACATACACATAGTTTCATATTGTTCATGAAATCGAAAATTAAACAGTAGCAGTCCATCAATGCCGGTTATCATGAATGGCACCTTCCATGAGTGAATTATATTTGCAAAATGGGAATAAAAAAGTAAGAAGAAGAAGAATAAAACTAGAAGAAGAATAATAAAACTAGAAGAATAAGAATAAAACTAGAAGAGGAATAGAACTAGAATTAGTTGTTAAACAGAAAAACAAATAGGTTCACGTGAATCTACGCGTCGTTACAAGCAATTTACACATAGAGAACATCTCCAACGGAGCTTCGAATGAAAAGATACGGACACCGCAAGATATGATGGCAGGAGTGCAATATGTGTGAAACGACGGTCACGAGCACTTCAAAACATACAACCAGCAAGAGAAAATGAAACTACACGAGATTCTAAGCAAGTTTCATGTAGGACATGATCAAAACGGAGCTACGGATCAAAAACTACGAGCAAAACAAGTAATCACTACAATCTGCCAAAATCAGCCACATAGCATCTTCTACACCCGAGAACTACGAGCTACAAAATCCCAATAGGCTCAAGAAAGGCATGATATGATAGAGGGAAAGAAGCACTACAACAATCAACTAACAACAACTAGCATGGTATCATGGATCACTAGGAAAAGAAGTCACAAAATGGCTTCTCACACACAATTTCAGACTTAGTAAAAATAACACTTCATGAAAGTGCAGTTTTCGATCTGAAGGCATATTGACAGCAGCAAAACCATAAGCTACAGGACTCCAAATGGCATGAACGCAAGCTAGAGAAACATAAAGTCTACAACTAACTCCATTGCACCAACCTCAAAAGAGCTACAGATTAAAAGATGGAAGCAAGACAAGACAACAACAAAATATAACAGATTCCAGACTTAGAAATATTTCAGCACCTCCAAATCAGCACTATTTCTAGCAACTTGAGAGCAAGCAAACCACACCTAAACATTCATTTCTATTGCAACTAAAAATACCAGGGGCTAGACTAAGAATCAAAGAACAACTCTCTAGTTGACAACTTAATCAAACGAAGCACGGAACAAATCCTACGAAAAAGACAAGAGGGCAACATGGCAAAATATCGTGCGAACTAACTTGCTCAAAAGATAAAAATAATTGCACAGAAAAATATGTGGGGTTGCAACACGAAAATATTGCCACACATAAATGCGAGATAATAACCTAGACATGGAAAAATAAACTAGCGGCAAATCCCTACACGCAAAAATACGAATGACTACTATAAATACCTGGAAAAAGGTTTCCTAAAACATGAACATTTGTATTACGGCATTTGAGCAATCCGGGCATGCGCGAAAAATAAATACGAGCGTCTATCCTATTGGAACAACATGTTAATCTATGCATTTTGCATGGCAAACCACGTCACACAAATATGCAAGTTTTATAATCGGATTCTACCCGCAAAACTACACCAAATACATATGCACACGCCTCGTTCCGAAACACGGAATAGAAACTACGGGCATATTAAATTATGTCTAATTTCTGGAATTTATTAATTCCGAAATTCCTAAATTATCTACATGGGCCGAAACCATGGGCGCAGGATAACTAATACACGCCACGGGCGCAATTTAGAGGGGTTGGGGGCTGCATACCTCGGCCGGCCTGGCTCGGAGTTGGGCCGGCGGCTGCTGCTGGTCAACGGGGTCGGGAGGGAGAGGCGAGGCAGTGGGCCGAGCCTGCTGCTGGGCCTCGCACGGGGGAATCTGCCCAGCCGAGGGCTGGTGGCGCTACCCCTCGTCGTGCACGTGCGCACGAGCTGCCAGCCATGGAGGCGGCGGCCGGTGGCGAGGGCGGACGGCCGAGGCGCGGAGGCAGCCGGGAGGGGGCGGATCCGGGTGGATTCGGTTCCTTCGGTTCCATTCCGGCCGGTGGCGGCACGAGCCGGTGGGCTGTGGAAGAGATCGGGATTTGGCTTCTATGGTGGGTTCCTGCGTGGCACACAGAGAGAAGACGAGTTAGAGGGAGGCCGAGATGGGTAGGAAGAGGGCGGTGGGCTCGACCCGGTGGTCGCCGGCGGCGGGATCTCGCTGGAGTGGCGTGGCGGCGGGGCCGGACGGCGTCAGCGGGGCAGCTCGGAGGAGCACGGGGAGGGCTCGGGAGGAGCTGTGGTCGCCCGGACATGTTCGATTTGACCACGGACATGTCCGGTAGGTGGGGTTTTGGGCGAATCTGAGCCATTAGATGTGAATCCAATGGCCAGATTTGTCCAGAGGATTTGGGCTGCGGGATTTAGAAGGGTGAGGGCTAGCAGGTGGAGTTTTTAAGGGGGGTGGCTGCAAAAATGACTAGGGGAAACCCTAGTGAAGTGAGAGGGCTCTCTCTAGGGGGTGTTACTTATATAGGGTTGGTCTCTGGTTGGGTGGACCTCGTCCGTCCGATCGCGATCCGATGACCATGAATGGAGGAAGTGGCTAGGTGGAACTAGTGGGCTGTGTAGAGCGGTTATCGGGAGACGAGAGGGAAAACGGGCGGCGCGGCAACGCGATTTAAAACACCGGGACACGTCCGACGATAGACCGAATACGGTGCCGCTACGGTCGACCGTTCGGGTACCAGACGAACTCCGATCGCGACGAAACTTGACAAGCGGCCTACCTATATCAAAGTAAGGCCGCACGTCAAACCTCAACCCAATCAGAGGAAGTTTTCAACACACTTTTAAAACAGGGTTTTGACGATGCCGCGAATGCGTGCGAGTGCGGTCGGGCCCAGAACGAACAACGACGTGAACCGACAACTAGCAACGGATGCAAGTTTTGAAAACTGGCGGCAATGGAGATGCCGATGCAATGCTGATGATGCGCATGATGCGATGATGATGCGACAAAAGAAAATAGACACACGACGAAAACGGAATAGAAGGGGAATCTTCTAGAACATCGGCATCGGGCTGTCACAACTCTCCTACACTACAAGAGGATCTCGCCCCGAGATCCAAGAATGAAAGGGGAGAGGATGAGAAAGAACAAGAGGTAAGAACTTAATCGCTTCTTTGACAAACGAGTGAAACCAACGATCCTTGAAGGTTGCAAAGCAATGAGGGATGACATGAGAAAGAAGCAAGAATTCACGGAAAATTTTGGCAGCACTTCGGTAGGAAAATGGGACAAAAATTCGATAAGATGGGAGAAATAGACAATATTCATAACAAACAACCAAATATAACAAGGGAACACCATTATCTTGATAGAACAACATGATTGACCAAAAATAGCAACAACACAATGCCTCTGGAACAATAGAATAGGAACTAGCTCATACGGAGAAGAGAATGAAGAAAATAATGACAATTATATCGCAAATGAACTTGGCAAGCATCCTTGCAAGAAGAATTGAACGAAGTTATTGGAAAAAAACAACAACGAAAAGAACAAGATAGATGTGGGCTTATGGGAACCTTTTCAAACTAATGAAGTGATAACCAACCACTAACAGAAACAAGGGTTGATTGGGAGAACCAAGATATGAACAATTTCTTACACCAAGAGGATACATTGAGAACTTGGATTAATGACAAGCACCATGATAGCAACAATCCATAGGAAAAGATTTAGGTGAAATCCAAACCAAGATAGCTCAATGAAGAAATCATGGGTTCAAAATATCTCATGATCATAGAATTGGTGGATTTAACTATCTCATGCTTGAAAGGAAACTCTTCGAGGATCCTACACTAACAAGAATGCTATAATACCACCTCAAAGGATAAAGGAAGAACAATTGCACATATAAATGCAAGAGAAAGGATACTTGAGGTTCTCCAACACGAATCTTGAAGAACACTTTGAGAATGAATTGATTTCATGAGCCGCTCCGAAAGAAGAATTGAAATCACTATGAACAAGAATAAGAATTACGTTATGCTTATCCTTCATCAAGTTTAATTGATGACAAGCAACGGATTTAGCATACAACTTATTATTCTTGAAAGAAACTTGAAGAGAGAGATAGGTAAGCACCACTTGAAGCATAATTGAAGGAAGCACCTGTAAGAATTCACAATTGAATGGGAAAACCAAGAATTAATGGAGATACATGAGAATGAAGAGATGATGAGCCACCTGAGAGAAAACCAGAACAAGGAACCAGAATAAACGAGAGACGAACGAAGAGACAACAATGGAGAAGAATTTGAGAATGAAAGGTGCAAGCTGAGAATGAAGAATCTCTAAAATGATGGCCTTCGGAGGATCAAGCATGAAAACTCAGAAATGCACCGAATAGCAAGAAAAGAATTACTCATGATTTGAACAAATGAGATAATGCCACAAAGATGAACTGATGAATCTGCAAGAGAATGAACCAAGGTTCGAGAGAAACACTCCTTCAGATTGCAAGCTGAGAATGATGACGAGAACAACACCAAGAATTACTGAGACACTCCGGAAGAACGAATAATGAAAGGTTGAGCTAAATAAGAGAATTAATTCAAATAGATCTTGAAGAAGTAATATGACTAATGGAAATCAAACTTACGTCATAGTTGAAAGAATTAATGATCTCCGAGAAAAGATTAAAAGAGCCAGGAAAGATCCTGGGAAAGAACGTGTGGGTTATGGGCCCACTCAAAGAAACCACCGTTAGAAAAGATTGCATAGAAGAGAGATATTGCACCGGTATGAAGAGAACTAGATGAGGTTGAGAACCTCGAAATAATTAAAATAATTGAAAACACGAAACTTCCGAGATATCTTCAACACTCCAGATAGAAAAGAGAGGAATGAATAAACAAGATAGGCTGAAAGAAATTCCAACATCGGAAAGAATTTAATGGTTGAAAAGGATATGATGACCACGGATAACTGAATTGAATTCACCGGAAAAGATAACAAGACTGAATAAAGATGAACACGAAGCTCCTGAGAATCTTCACAATGAATCACCAGATACGACACGTAATAAAAGATAGCTGAAGCAATAATGAAAAGAAAACTCTTGGATGGAAATCCAATCTCTGAAGAAAAGGGTGGGAGGGCGGGGAAAAACAAAGACAACTCGGGACAGATGAGATGGACTCCGGAAAGAAACGCGAGATTGATCTTGCAAAATTGGAGAGGATAGAATTCACTTGGAGAGAAACACATCGGTTGGAAAAGAATAAACATGACGACTCCGGTTGACAAGAAATGATTAGACAAACTGATTAAGCAAAAGGATGAGCACTCTCATAAAAATATGAGAGCACCTCTTGGAAAGGTCTGAAATCACCACTTGACATCGAAGCAACTTAAATTACCATATTCCAACAACACAAGGGGTGCGGCTTATGAAACAAGCCAGAACAAACTCATGAGGAAGATTCCGTCCGATATTTTCGTGGACAGGATCGCACGGGCTTGATCCTTACAGTAGCCATCAAGTGCAAGGTAGTGCACCCGACATACGAAGCGTCCCCGAGTCATAGCAAGCTACAAGGACTCTTTAAGACACAACGAGAGTCAACAAACGAATCCACTAGATGTCCAACCCCAACCTAACACCATGTATTTGTTGGAAGATTGTCCTATAAGCAACTACTTGAATTCCCACCTAAGAATTCCCGAAATATCTGGTCATGCAATCTGGTACACGGATACAAGGAGTAATAATCACACAACTCCTATACTAACCCGTCACCTATATCACATCCGTCAACACACAACCAGAATCTCGGACCTTCATCTACAACAGACCCTCGTGATCACAACGATACAAAGTATGGCAGTACTGCCAAACAATCTGCACCAGTACTGGGGACATCGGGGTTATGTCGCCACTACTAGTATTGAAGCAATTACGAACATCCTTCATTCTGAGATACTAAGAAATCTGAATGATAACGATGTGCTCAAGAATCCCCTGGAGCTCAACTCCCCGGAAGAAAATCAAGTCAGACAGGAGGCACCAAGACAGAACTCCGTCACATCGGCATCATATAGATCGCAAGAATATCCGTGTGATCCTAAAAATTTTTGAGTGAGAAGAGGAGTAGAATTAAATTATTACATCAAGATTCCTCACCAGAGCATAGAAGAGAAGAAAAAAGAATCCTACTCTCCGATATATAACTAGACTCAAAGTAGTTTTTCACTAGACTCGACTCGACCAAGTTCGATCAATCAAGGGGGCTCCTAGGTCGGTACTGCTGTGATACCAACTTGTCACGCCCAAGATGCGACCCTATCCTCAATTTGGCACGAGGGCCTCGTCAGGGATAGAAGCGCATCTCGTCGTGTCGCAAGAATGGATATCGTTACAAGTACATGTACTGAAAAGAAGATATATATATATATATATATATATATATACATATATACATATATATATATAGAATTGGCTTACACTCTCCACAAGCTATATCAGAGTCACAGCAGTACAATACATAAACATCATGAAGAAGAGCAGGGTCCGACTACGGACGAAAACAAACGACAAAAGAAGAACGACGTCCATCCTTGCTATCCCAGGCTGCCGGCCTGGAAACAATCCTAGATCGAAGAAGAAGAATAAGAAGAAGAAGCAACTCCAAATGAACAATCAACACGCTCGCGTCAAGTAACCTTTACATGTACCTGCAACTGGTGTTGTAGTAATCTGTGAGCCACAGGGGACTCAGCAATCTCATTTCCAAAGGTATCAAGACTAGCAAAGCTTAATGGGTGAGGTATGGTTAATTGGTGAGGTTGCAGCAGCGGCTAAGCATATATTTGGGGGCTAAACTTACGAGTACAAGAAATAAGAGGGGGGAAGATCTACGCATAGCGGACGTGACTACTGGTGATCAACTGAATGACCCTGAACACCTACCTACGTCAGACATAACCCCACCGTGTCCCCGATCGGAGAAGGAACTCACGAAAGAGACTGTCACGGTTACGCACACAGTTGGCATGTTTTAATTAAGTTAACTTCAAGTTATCTAGAACCAGTGTTAAACAAAGCTTCCACGTTGCCACATAACCGCGGGCACGGCTTTCCGAAAAGATTTAACCCTGCAGGGGTGCTCCAAGTAGTCCATCACAAATTACCACAAGCCGCATAGAAATCCTCAATCACGAAGCTCGCGATCTCGTTGGATTCCCTAGTGGAAAACCTCAACTCTGAGATTACCCAAAGCATCACCAGAATCCCTATGCACAAGATATTTCATCAAAGGTAAAACTAATCCAGCAAGGCCACCCGACGTGTCGACGATCCCGATAGGAGCCGCGTATCTCGTTCTCCGGACACGACGGATGGAAAAGCCTCACGTACCAAACCTCGACTTGCCCCATGGTGGCCTCGTAGTCTGTCCAGTTTGGACCGACACTCAAGAGGGGCACTGGCCCAGGGGTTGATTAAATTATCCTCGGGGTCCAAAAAGTCCCTATGCAATTTTATTAGGTGATTAGGCAAATGTAGTACCAAAGTTGGGCCTTGCCAGACCAGCTTCAATCCAAAACGAATTATCAAGGGGGTCCCCATAACAACCCCAGTCGTGTTAGGAGCGCTCAATTATGGAACATAACACCAGTAGCCGAAACTAAGAGGGCAAAGGTGGAACAAAACACCAGGCTAGAAAGGCCGAGCCTTCCACCTTTTACCAAGTGTATAGGTGCATTAAATTAAATAGCATTTAATAGGGTGATATAACAAGGAACCCATGTTATCACATGGAAGCAACTGCACCTGCAACTAGCAACGCTACACAGGGTTAAGCAAGCGGTAACATAGCCAAACAGTGGTTTGCTAGGTTGAACAAGTTGAGGGTTTCATGGCATTGTTGAGAGGCTGATATTTAACAGGTGGTAGGCAACAAGACATAATCGATAGAAGCGAGAAAACTAGCATGGCAATGATAGTAATGGTATTTGGGGAAATGGTCATCTTGCCTGAGATCCCACTTGGAAGAAGAACGACTCCGTGAAGCAGACGAACCGATGTAGTCGAACGGGTCCTCACATCCGGCATGTTGCGGAACTCTATCGAGACGAAGCAAACCAGAAACACAAATCAACACACGGAATTCACCACATGATGCACAACACATATGATGTATGAGCAGCTGAATACATGCAACTCACGGTCATGACAAATCACACAATCCAACACTACACATTAAGTTAAGTTCAATATGCAACGAATTGCATATTGACGAAACTCCACATACGGATTATTTAGTTCTATCTCGATTAGGTACACGACAATATTAAATGTTGTTAAACATGGAAGGAGGTGAAGCGCAATTAAACTACCTATCTAGGCATGTTAAATGAGGTCGGAAATGACATATAACACCTCCGAAACGACCTCACATGTTAATTTACAATTCTGTCCAGATCTGAGCTAACACATTTAATTAGTTGTTAAACAGCAAAACAAATAGGTTCACATGAATCTACGCATCGTTACAAGCAATTTACACATAGAGAACATCTCCAACGGAGCTACGAATGAAAAGATACGGACACCGCAAGATATGATGGCAGGAATGCAATATGTGTGCAACGACGGTCATGAGCACTTCAAAACATACAACCAGCAAGAGAAAATGAAATTACACGAGATCCTAAGCAAGTTTCATGTAGGACACGATCAAAATTGAGCTACGGATCAAAAACTACGAGCAAAACAAGTAATCACTACAATCTGCCAAAATCAGCCACATAGCATGTTCCACACCCGACAACTACGAGCTACAAAATCCCAATATGCTCAAGCAAGGCATGATACGATAGAGGGAAAGAAGCACTACAACAATCAACTAACAACAACTAGCATGGCATCATGGATCACTAGGAAAAGAAGTCACAAAATGGCTTCTCAGACACAATTTCAGACTTAGTGAAAATAACACTTCATGAAAGTGCAGTTTTCAATCTGAAGGCATATTGACAGCAGCAAAACCATAAGCTACAGGACTCCAAATGGCATGAACGCAAGCTAGAGAAACATAAAGTCTACAACTAACTCCATTGCACCAACCTCAAACGAGCTACAGATCAAAAGATAGAAACAAGACAAGACAACAACAAAATATAACAGATTCCAGACTTAGAAATATTTCAGCACCTCCAAATCAGCACTATTTATAGCAACTTGAGCACAAGCAAACCACACCTAAACATGCATTTCTATTGAAACTAAAAATACCAGGGGCTAGACTAAACATCAAAGAACAACTCTCTAGTTGACAACTTAATCAAACGAAGCACGGAACAAATCCTACAAAAAGGACAAGAGGGCAACATGGCAAAATATCATGTGAACTAACTTGCTCAAAAGCTAAAGCTGATTGCACGGATTTTTCTACCCCGAAAACATATAAAACATTTAGGGTTGCAACACGAAAATATTGCCACACATAAATGCGAGATAATAACCAAGACACGGAAAAATAAACTAGCGGCAAATCCCAACACGCAAAAATACGAATGACTACTATAAATACCTGGAAAAAGGGTTCCTAAAACATGAACATTTCTATTACGGCATTTGAGCAATCCGGGCACGCGCGAAAAATAAATACGGGCGTCTATCCTATTGGAACAACACGTTAATCTATGCATTTGGCACGGCAAACCACGTCACACAAATATGCAAGTTTTATAATCGGATTCTACGCGCAAAACTACACCAAATACATAAGCTACAAGCCTCGTTCCGACACACGGAATAGAAACTACGAGCATATTAAATTACGTCTAATTTCTGGAATATATCAATTCCGAAATTCCTAAATTATCTACATGGGCCGAAACCATGGGCGCAGGATAACTAATACACGCCACGGGCACAATTTAGAGGGGTTGGGGGCTGCATACCTGGGCCGGCCTGGCTCGGAGTTGGGCCGGCAGCTGCTGCTGGTCAACGGGGTCGGGAGGGAGAGGCGAGGCGGTGGGCCGAGCCGGCTGCTGGGCCTCGCACGGGGGAATCGGCCCAGGCGAGGGCTGGTGGCGCTGCCCCACGTCGTGCACGTGCGCACGAGCTGCCAGCCATGGAGGCGGCGGCCGGTGGCGAGGGCGGACGGCCGAGGCACGGAGGCGGCCGGGAGGGGGCGGATCCGGGTGGATCCGGTTCCTCCGGTTCCATTCCGGCCGGTGGCGGCACGAGCCGGTGGCCGGTGGAAGAGATCGGGACTTGGCTTCCATGGTGGGTCCATGCGTGGCACACAGAGAGAAGACGAGTTAGAGGGAGGCACTACTGAAATTCATAAATTTGCCGTCCGCCAAAGCTGACGGCAAAGGGTGCAACCAGGGACGGCAAAGGCTTTGCCATCGGTGAGCAGACGGCAAAGTAGACAGTAAAAAAAATCCGGTGAAGAGGTTCTTTGCCGTCAGCTTCCCCAAAGCAGACGGCAAACTATCTTTGCCATGAGTGGGCTGACGGCAAATTAGCTGGGACGGCAAAGGGTGCAACGTCCCCGTTAAGTGTTAACGGCAGGTCGTCTGCCTTTGCCGTCTGCCTCCCCTCCTTTGCCGTGCGTGGGCAGACGGCAAAGAGGGGAGAGAGAGGGGGCAGATTCCCCCCTTTGCCGTCTGCCTCCACCCCTTTGCCATGTGGGGGCAGACGGCAAAGAGGGGAGAGAGAGGGGCAGATTCCCCCTTTGCCGTCTGCCTCCCCCCTTTGCCATGTGGGGGCAAACGGCAAAGAGGGGAGAGAGAGGGGGCAGATTCCCCCCTTTGCCGTCTGCCCACCCCCCTTTGCCATGTGGGGGCAGACGGCAAAGAGGGGAACCAGCCCCTTTTTTATTTATTTTTTGTTATATCCAACATTTTTAACAATAATCAGGATATATATATATATATATATATATATTTGACATAAATAAATTTCTTTCCGTACTCATAACCATATTAAAATAACCTCTTATATCCAGCTATCAAGTTGCATCCACGTGCATACAAAGTTTCATATATTACACCAGTTTCATCCACGTGCATACAAAGTTTCATATATTCATATACTACAATAGTTTCAATACAACCCATGTTATAAGAAATCATCTTCAAGCATTCCATCAATATTTGCCAAGCTTCCCGTGAAGTGAAGGTAATCTGCAAAATGACAAATAAGAAAGTTAGAAGAATAATAGTAGATGAAGTAGTGTATATATAGGTTATTTCGGAGAGAAATTAGCTAAGTATAGACCATTTAGGAGCTAACTAAGCTAATTATGTCATTTAGGTGGAAACCTAGCTAACTATAAGTCGTTTCAGAGCTAACTTGGGTAAAATAGGTCATTCCGGAGCAAACTATGCTTATTAAGCCATTTTTGATCTAGCTAGGCTAATTATAGGCCATTTAACACCTAAGTTAGGGGGAATAGGTCATGTTGTAGCTACGTAAGCCTTATTATGTCATTTCGACGATAATTAGCTAAGTATAGGTCATTTTTTATTAAATAGACCATTTAGGAGCTCACTAAGCTAATTATGTCATTTAGATGGATAATTAGCCAATTTAGGCTTTTTTGGATAAGTCTAAGCTACGTAGAATAAGAGAAAGAGAAGAAGAAGTAAAAGAAGGAGGAGGAGGAGGAGGAGAAGGAGACGGAAGAGGAGAAGAAGAAGAAAAGAAGAAGGAGAAGGAGAAGGAGTAAGAAGGAGGAAGAAGGAGAAGGAGGAGCTCCTTCTCCTTCTTCTCCTCCTTCTTCTTATCCTCCTCCCTCTCCTCCTTCTTCTTCTCCTCTTCTTCTTCTTCCTTCCTTTCATTTTTCCTCTTTCTTGTCCTCTCGTCTCCTTCTTCGGGCTAAATTGGCTAAGAATGCCTTCTTGGAGCTAATTATGTCATTTCGAGGATAATTAGCTAAGTATAGGTCATTTTTTATTAAATAGACCATTTAGGAGCTAACTAAGCTAATTATGTCATTTAGATGGATAATTAGCCAATTTAGGCTTTGTTGGATGATTCTAATTAAGCTATGTAGAATAAGAGAAAGAGAAGAAGAAGTAAAAGAAGGAGGACGAGGAGGAGGAGGAGAAGGAGACGGAAGATGAGAAGAAGAAGAAAAGAAGAAGGAGAAGGAGAAGGAGGAAGAAGGAGGAAGAAGGAGAAGGAGGAGCTCCTTCTCCTTCTTCTCCTCCTTCTTATCCTGCTCCCTCTCCTTCTCCTTCTCCTCCTCTTCTTCTTCTTCCTTCCTTTCATTTTTCCTCTTTCTTCTCCTCTCGTCTCCTTCTTCGGGCTAAATTGGCTAAGAATGCCTTTTTAGAGCTAATTATGTCATTTCTAGGATAATTAGCTATGTATAGGTCATTTTTATTAAACAGACCATTTAGGAGCTAACTAAGCTAATTATGTCATTTAGATGGATAATTAGCCAATTTAGGCTTTGTTGGATGAGTCTAATATAGCTAGTAGAATAAGAGAAAGACAAGAAGAAGTAAAAGAAGGAGGAGGAGGAGGAACAGGAGGAGAAGGAGACGGAAGAGGAGAAGAAGAAGAAAAGAAGAAGGAGAAGGAGAAGGAGGAAGAAGCAGGAAGAAGGAGAAGGAGGAGCTCCTTCTCCTTCTTCTCCTCCTTCTTCTTATCCTCCTCCCTCTCCTTCTTCTTCTTCTCCTCTTCTTCTTCTTCCTTCCTTTCATTTTTCCTCTTTCTCCTCCTCTCGTCTCCTTCTTCGGGCTAAATTGGCTAAGAATGCCTTTTTGGAGCTAATTATGTCATTTCGAGGATAATTAGCTAAGTATAGGCCATTTTTATTAAATAGACCATTTAGGAGCTAACTAAGCTAATTATGTCATTTAGATGGATAATTAGCCAATTTAGGCTTTGTTGGATGAGTCTAATTAAGCTACGTAGAATAAGATAAAGAGAAGAAGAAGTAAAAGAAGGAGGAGGAGGAGAAGGAGACGGAAGAGGAGAAGAAGAAGAAAAGAAGAAGGATAAGGAGAAGGAGGAAGAAGGAGGAGCTCCTTCTCCTTCTTCTCCTCCTTCTCCTCCTTCTTCTTATCCTCCTCCCTCTCCTTCTTCTTCTCCTCTTCTTCTTCTTCCTTCCTTTCATTTTTCCTCTTTCTTCTCCTCTTGTCTCCTTCTTCGGGCTAAATTGGCTAAGAATGCCTTTTTGGAACTAATTATGTTGTTTCGAGGATAATTATCTAAGTATAGGTCATTTTTTATTAAATAGACCATTTAGGAGCTAACTAAACTAATTATGTCATTTAGATGGATAATTAGCCAATTTAGGCTTTGTTGGATGAGTCTAATTAAGCTATGTAGAATAAGAGAAAGAGAAGAAGAAGTAAAAGAAGGAGGAGGAGGAGGAGGAGGAGGAGAAGGAGAGGGAAGAGGAGAAGAAGAAGAAAAGAAGAAGGAGAAGGAGAAGGAGGAAGAAGGAGAAGGAGGAGCTCCTTCTCCTTCTTCTCCTCCTTCTCCTCCTTCTTCTTATCCTCCTCCCTCTCCTTCTTCTTCTTCTCCTCTTCTTCTTGTTCCTTCCTTTCATTTTTCCTCTTTCTTCTCCTCTCGTCTCCTACTTCGGGCTAAATTGGCTAAGAATGCCTTTTTGGAGCTAATTATGTCATTTCGAGGATAGTTAGCTAAGTATAGGTCATTTTTTATTAAATAGACCATTTAGGAGCTAACTAAGCTAATTATTCATTTAGATGGATAATTAGCCAATTTAGGCTTTGTTGGATGAGTCTAATTAAGCTACGTAGAATAAGAGAAAGAGAAGAAGAAGTAAAAGAAGGAGGAGGAGGAGGAGAAGGAGACGGAAGATCAGAAGAAGAACAAAATAAGAAGGAGAAGGAGAAGGAGGAAGAAGGAGGAAGAAGGAGAAGGAGGAGCTCCTTCTCCTTCTTCTCCTCCTTCTCCTCCTTCTTCTTATCCTCCTCCCTCTCCTTCTTCTTCTTCTCCTCTTCTTCTTCTTCCTTCCTTTCATTTTTCCTCTTTCTTCTCCTCTCGTCTCCTTCTTCGGGCTAAATTGGCTAAGAATGCCTTTTTGGAGCTAATTATGTCATTTCGAGGATAATTAGCTAAGTATAGGTCATTTTTTATTAAATAGACCATTTAGGAGCTAACTAAGCTAATTATGTCATTTAGATGGATAATTAGCCAATTTAGGCTTTGTTGGATGAGTCTAATTAAGCTACGTAGAATAAGAGAAAGAGAAGAAGAAGTAAAAGAAGGAGGAGGAGGAGGAGGAGGAGGAGAAGGAGACGGAAGAGGAGAAGAAGAAGAAAAGAAGAAGGAGAAGGAGAAGGAGGAAGAAGGAGAAGGAGGAGCTCCTTCTCCTTCTTCTCCTCCTTGTCCTCCTTCTTCTTATCCTTCTCCCTCTCCTTCTCCTTCTTCTCCTCTTCTTCTTCCTTCCTTCCTTTTATTTTTCCTCTTTCTTCTCCTCTCGTCTACTTCTTTGGGCTAAATTGGCTAAGAATGCCTTTTTGGAGCTAATTATGTCATTTCAAGGATAATTAGCTAAGTATAGGTCATTTTTTATTAAATAGACCATTTAGGAGCTAACTAAGCTAATTATGTCATTTAGATGGATAATTAGCCAATTTAGGCTTTGTTGGATGAGTCTAATTAAGCTACGTAGAATAAGAGAAAGAGAAGAAGAAGTAAAAGAAGGAGGAGGAGGAGAAGGAGACGGAAGAGGAGAAGAAGAAGAAAAGAAGAAGGAGAAGGAGAAGGAGGAAGAAGGAGGAAGAAGGAGAAGGAGGATCTCCTTCTCCTTCTTCTCCTCCTTCTCCTCCTTCTTCTTATCCTCCTCCCTCTCCTTCTTCTTCTTCTCCTCTTCTTCTTCTTCCTTCCTTTCATTTTTCCTCTTTCTTCTCCTCTCGTCTCCTTCTTCGGGCTAAATTGGCTAAGAATGCCTTTTTGGAGCTAATTATGTCATTTCGAGGATAATTAGCTAAGTATAGGTCATTTTTTATTAAATAGACCATTTAGGAGCTAACTAAGCTAATTATGTCATTTCGATGGATAATTAGCCAATTTAGGCTTTGTTGGAAGAAGAAGGAGAAGGAGGAGCTAACTAATCTAACTAAACTAATTAAGCTAACTAAGCTAACTAAACTAACTAAGCTAATTAAGCTAACTAAGCTAACTAAACTAACTAAGCTAACTAAGCTAACTATGTCATCTAGCTATATTTTATTAAATAGGTCTTTTTGGAGCTAACTAAGCTAATTATGTCATCTAGCTATCTTTTATTAAAACACTAGAAATGACATACCTAAGTTAGGGTCAAGCACGGTGGCTCTGGCTTGTTTCACGTGGAGAAGGCTGCCCTGGAGAAGGCTCGATTGTAGAAGGGTCGTGCCATGCGTTTCGGGACATATTCTGCACCAAACATCGTTTGCAATGTGTAGTTAGCATGAGGACACTCTTAAGATCACTCCACTGAAATGAAACTCACCGTCCCCGCCACGTTAACGACTAGCATCGGCGGAGGGACTTGGCCGTTCTTCTCGCACATAGACTGAACATTTGGTTTCGACAAGTCAAAATTTTTATTTATTAATGAAACGGACATTCAAATGCAAGATTTGAAATAACATGAAGAAGAAACTTACCACGAAGAGCTCGTATATGGCCCTGGTAGACGCATCATTCCGTGCCCTCTCCGCCTCCACCAATGCAGTCGTCCTCTCCTCTAGCTCCCTAATTTCCTTATCCTTCTCCGCCATAGCCGCGTGCATTGCCTCTCTCTCTTTCTAAATAGCAGCCTACAACACAACTCATTGTTAGCATATTGGTTCCAACGCACAACATAATGCGGAAATATATTTGAGTCCATTAAACTAACCTCGATGGCAAGCTCGACTGGCCATGCACGACGTGTTATCTCCGGACAAGAGCTCGTTTGGCGTGCCTTTATCTGCCGGAGAGAGCTAGGACAATGTATAAGGCCGTCTCCAATGGCGATCGAGCCATGGGGCCTCCCGTTGCCAGCTATCATCACCAGCTCTGGATCAATAGGCCCCTCGCTCGGGTTAAAGTCCTCCCCTTTCCTCGCCTTCCCGTGATCTCTGTACTTCACGAGCTTGTCGTGGGAGGAGATGTTGGTGAAGTTTTCTGGATGCTCGAGGTCAGACTCAGAGAATGCCTTGACCTTCTTGTACGAGGCAGTATGGGCCATCGCATACAGGTCGTACATCTGTGGCGCCTCCGTCTTATTGTGACGCGCCTAAAAGAGAGAGAGCGGAAAATTGTATTGGTAAAGGAGAAGGAAAATTGAATTGCATGAGGCATGAAGCAAATCACATACCCAGTTCTCGCCAAATTGGATTAAGTTGACGCTCCCTTGATGGTGTGGCACGCCAACCATTTTTCCACGCCTCTCCTTGGCGTTGTTGTGGCTGGCCTCCCACGTTTCGGAGCACCACTGATCCACCAAAGCCTCCCAACAATCCATCTTATCCACACACCATCTCGGGGGCACCTAAATTAATAAAGAGAAATTTGAGCACGTAAGAACCAAATCAAGGAAACTAACTACAAAGCCTTAATAATATGTAATTACCTTCATGTAATGCTCCTTCTCCATCTTAGCATCACGGCACTTCGCCTTGTCAAGCCTAATACGCCGCGTGGCATAGTAGTCTCGAACAGCCTGCACCCGAGCCTCGTGCCGAAAGTTTTGAAGTAGGCGGCGACATTCGGTTTCGATAACCTTTGCCGCGTCCTCCTCGTATCCCTCCTCACACCTATAGTAGGTCTGCAAACGAGACAACACCGATTAATACAATAAATAGCTATGGTTGATTTATAATTGTGTGAAAGAGAAATTACCCAGAACTTTCGGATCACCATGTCCACCCTCGTGTCACACAAAACACCGTCGATCTCCACCTCCGGCGGGGCCGGGGCACCCAAGTAGTGCTCCCAGGTCATTCCTACCTCTCACTCCCAACCGGGCAACGTAACAAACCCTGGGAAGTTTTGACGGCAAAGAACACCAAGGACGCTGTTGGGCTTGCGGACACCCTTGGCAACAATCCAATCCCTACAGTATGAAAAATTAAAGCCAAAACATTAGATATTTGAGAAAACCCGAAGGCAAAAGGTTAAATAAGAGTAAATTAACTTACTTCTCCCCATTTGGCCTAATCGACCACCTCTGCTCGGGGGTCGCTGGCACGAGCGGGAGCCCCAAACTACCACGCTGGTACACGGTAGGCCCCTCACCCAGCTCCTCGTCGCTACCAGCATGGCCACTTGCCTCAGGCCAGGTATCCCACGGTCTCTTGGGACGTACCCTCATCCCTGCCTTGCTCCGGAGTCGCCTGGAAAGGGAAGCCTCTGGGACAGGAGTCTCGTGGGTCGAAGGCTCGTCGACCTGAGGCTCGTCGACCCGAGGCTCATGAACCGGAGACCGTGTAGCCTCCACCTCAGACGAATCCACCCTAGAAGTCCTGTGCTCAGGTGAATCAGCTTGGGGTGGTGGCGGAGACCGTGTAGCCCTACCTCTCCCGCGGCCACGTGTACCTTTAGTACAACATAAATACCAACATGAGTAATAAAATGTATATAAATACCAATATGCATACAACATGAGTACAACATAAATACCAACATGAATACAATGTGTACCTTTAGTGCCTCTCGGCTTCGCGGGGGGTCGACCTCCTCTCACGGGGGCCGCTCCTTGCAAAGTAGAGAGCAACACTCTCCGAAGAGGCGAGGCAGGAAGTAGACCTCAACTCGGCGTCCATAGACTCTGCATTAGCCTACAAGTTTAATACGAAAGAATGGATGCATTAGCTGCAAATTAGACCAATAAATCAAATGGGCCCTTAATGGTAATAAATTACCCTTTGTTTGAACCAATAGATGAAACCGGGATAGTCGCCTCCATGCTTTGCGAGAAGCTCATACTCTTTGACAGAATCCTTTTCGATGACCGCTCCATCCGAGAATTCGGCGACGTATCGACTATATCAAATATCCGGGAATAAGAGTAGTTCAAAGCAATTAGAAGTTGCGGAACAATAAATTACCGAGAACTTACTCGATGTACGGCCGCACTTCTATTAGGTTGGTGAAGATATACAATGAAATGGTCCGCCATTCTTCGACATCCAACGATTTCCCTTTCGAAGCACCGGATGGTGCGAGCTTACCTTTGAATAGGCTGAGGTTGGATCAAACTTTTTCTCGAGCGCCATCACTGTACCGAGGCTTCGGGTTATGCAAATGATGATTTTTGGCTTCGTAGTGTGCTGTCACGAAGTTTGCCGCCTCCTCAGTAATGAATGCCTCGGCCATCGATGCTTCAGTTCTACGTTTATTTTTACACTTAGCTCGAAGCGTCTTCTGCATCCTCTCAGTTGAGTAGCACCATCGATTTTGAACGGGCCCCCATTCTTGCCTCGGTGGGAGATGCAAAATCAAATGTTGCATTGGATTAAAGAAGCCCGGTGGAAAGATCTTTTCTAATTTGCAGATCAACTCCGGCGCCAACTCTTCCATTTCATCTAGCACGCGAGGCGATAGTTCTTTCGCACAAAGAGAATGGAAGAAATAGCTCAGCTCTGCCAGTACTAGCCATTCATCCTCAGGGATAAAGCCACGCAACATCACCGGCATTACCCGCTCAATCCATATGTGCCAATCATGACTCTTGAGCCCAAATATTTTCAATTTCTCAAGACTCGCTCCCCTCTTTAGATTCGCAGCATACCCATCGGGGAACATCAACCGCATTTTCACCCACAATAGCATTTCCCTCATAGCTAGCCTTTCAAGATTGAACCATGCCTTTGGCTTCGCTATGCTTTGCTTTCCTTTCCGTTGTCGCAAGTTTTGCAACGGTCTATCACATAGAGCCTCCGGGTCGATTCTAGCCTTAGGATTATCTTTTGACTTCCCTCTATGCTGAACAATGTACCAAAAATGGCCTCCGCAATATTCTTTTCGAGTGTGCATCACGTCAATGTTGTGTGGGCAAAGGAGGTCTTTGAAGTAAGGAGATCCCATAAGCATGACTTGTGAGTCGAGGCGTGTTCAGTATTATACCATTTGAAGTATCCTAGACGAAAAGGGATCGAGGCTCGAGAGCGTTTAAGCGATCAAGGGTTTGTTGGCCTGTCAACGCATGGTGCGATGTTTTTGACAACTCTACCTTTGATGAAATTCTTCTTGTCTTTTCGAACTTATGGTCGGGATCCGAGGAATTGTCTATGCATGTCGAAGCAAGAATACTTGCGACCAGCCGCAGCCAGGCCGAAGAGCTGCCTTGCATGTGTGCAGGAACCTTCCGTGCACACACCAGCGCAATAGCGCAACGCCGAGATAATCATGCGTCAGTACATGTACCACACATGCATTTTGAAATTTGTTTTCGTAGCGCGTCATAGGTCTTGATCCCATTATCCCGGGCTTCTTGCAACTCATCCTTAAGCGGCTGCATGTCACATTCATATTCTTCCCGGATAGTTGGGCCTGGAATTATCAACGTCGGAATATGTTCTTTCTTTTCATAATCTCTCCGGGTGGCAAATTTAGTGGAATGACAAATACGAGGCCAAAAGCTGTATTGTCTTGCCGTCATACCATACACATTGAACCCATCCGTCTGATGGCAACTCTAGGTTGCCTTGGATCTTCGATTTATCCTTATGTAATGCATCGAAGTGCCTCCACGCAAAACCATCGAAGTGTGTACCGCATCTTGTTCCCATCCGCATCTAGTTCGGTTCTTTTGCCAAATTTGTGCCATGTCATCATGCGGCCGTCTCTTCGACCATGAAAAGGCGTTGAAGTCTTGAGTACGATTGGCATATATCGAAGAACACTAATGGGGATTTTAGTCGATTCTTCTCACCCATGCCGTTGTCTACCACAATATACGGAAGAATTGCAAATGGGGCAATAGTTCAAGGCCGCATACTCAAGCCTAAATAAGGCACATCCATTCTTACGGCATGTATCTTCTCATAGGGCATCTTAAGTACACGGAGGATTTTCTCGTGCAGTACGAGGTTTGCGGGCGTACATGGCCTTTGGGTAGAAAGCGTCCAAATATCGTCATCATCGCGTCGTAGCATTCTCTGCCTAGGTTGAATTGAGCCTTGAGCCATTACTTGTGCGATGGCATCGGTGACAAAGCTCGATCGCTCGTGGAGAGGACGTTTTGAAGACTCCAGCATTTCACAGAAGGCCTTTGCAGATTCCTCCATCTCATCATCCGAATCACGAGCATCATCAAAGTCTTGCACCATGTCTTCAATCCCGGTACCATGCTCGTCGGTGCGATGATGAATCACCTCAGCACTGGCACGTTGGTCAGACTCACCATGAGAAGTCCACACCATATAATTAGGCGTAAAACCCCACTTCTGCAGGTGTTTACCCATTTCAAACTCTGTCTGCTTTTTCCAGTTGTCGCAGTTGGGACAGGGGCACCATGTTTTATGCTGGCCATTTGCAAATGCGGCTCTCACAAACCCCCTGGTTTTTGTTAACCATTCATGGGTCATATCTTTCTGACTAGGGTGACCAGTGTACATCCAAGCATGATCACTCATGTTGCCTAGCTACCTATGGGGGCACATGAAATAAATATATAATTCATCATCTATATTCATACGCTAATCAAGTTTGTCAGTTTTATTACGTCCATGCAACCTACACGCTAATAGGTAAAGATAGGTCGTAATCCCACCCGAGTATGTGTAGACTGGGTTCGTTTTCCCATGCTCTGCTCCAGATGCGACGCAGAATTTCGGCAGCACCTCCCCGCTGTTCTCCTGATACACGTCTCGGCAATAAGCAGAGATGATGTGTACCCGGAGAACAACAGGGGAGGCACTGATGAAATTCCGCATCGGATCCGGAGCACAACATACGGGAAAACAAACCCAATCTACACATACTCGGGCTGTCCATGGATAATGTTGGATAATTCGAAAGGATGGCGGTTATAAATATGCAAAGAAATGCATATTTATAGATGTCGCCCTTTCGAACGGGAGACGCATACTGGTCACGCGTACACATGATTGAAGAAACCTATAGCTAGCAAGTTTCATCGGCACGAAGACCGGGACAGAGCAAATTAAGGGGCTAGGAGGAGAAGTCATTTGTGCTCACCAACAAACGCAAGGGCGGAGCTCGTCCAACGCACGTGGAGGTCGTCGAACAACTGCACATTGAAATTCACCCGATCAACACAAATATGATGTTTTTATAATTAACATAATCGGAAAATATGTGACCTAACTCATAATTTACAAAATTATGACCCCGTCGACTTAGTGGCGGCGATGGTCGGTGGTGTCGGGTGTCGGTGGCGTCGGCGGTCGGGGGTTAGTTGTGTCGGTGGTCGGGGGTTAGTGTTGTTGGGGGTCGAGGATCACTGGCATCGGGGTTGGGGTCTCTTTGGTCAACAAGAGGCCGAAGAGGTGTCGGGGTCGGGGTTGGGGGTCAATGGTGTCGGGTCGGGGTAGGGGGCCGGGGTCGAGGTTAGGGCGTCGGGGTCGGGGTCGAGGTCGGTGGCGTCGGAGTCGAGGTCGGTGGCGTCGGGCATCGGGGTCGAGGTCGAGGTCACGCCGTAGTCCGAGGTCAATGGCGTCGGGCATCGGGGTCGGGGTTAGTGGAGTCGAGAGTCGGAGTCGGGGTCGGGGGTTAGTGGTGTCGGGCGTCGGGGTCGGGAGTCGGGTCTCAATGGCGTCGGAGGTCGGGGTCGAGGTCGGGGTTGGTGGCGTCGGGCGTCGGGGTGTGGGCCGGGGTCGGGGTCGGGGTCCTTTTCTTTCTTCTTCTCCTCTCTCTTCTTCTTCTTCTTCTACTTCTTCTTGATCATCATATTCTTCTTCTTCTTATTATTATTTCTCCTCCTCCTCCTCCTCCTCCTCTTCTTCTTCTTTCTTTTATCTTTCTCCTCCTTTCCTCTTTCTTCTTCTTCTTTTTCTTCTTCTTCTAGTTTATTATTCTCTTATTTTCTTCTATGTTTTTTTCTATCTATTGTTTTCTTCTCTATCTACTTTTTCTACCTAATAAACTAACTATCTAATTTCTGTTTTCTAAAACATACACAAGTAACATGAATCAACTTACTTACACTCTTTTCAACAATACACAAGTATCATCATGAAGGAATTCCACAATATAACCAACTCACTCTTTTCAACTTACTGTGTAATAAAATCCAGCCTCCTATGAACAATTTAAGCTGAGAAAAAACAAGAAATAAAGGAAAGAAGGAAAAAAATTACCTGCAGTGGCGCCCCTTTGCTGGGAGGAGGGGAGCGGGGAGAGCCGGTAGTCGGCGGCGGGGAGGAGGGCCGCGGGGAGGAGGGCAGTGGGAGGAGGGCAGTGGGAGGAGGGGCAGTGGGAAGAGGGCAGTGGGAGGAGGCGAGTGGGGAGGAGGCGGTGGGAGGAGGCGGTGGGAGGAGGGCCGCGGGGAGGGCAGTGGGAGGAGGGGCGGCGAGCTCGGCCGTGGGGTGGCACCCCTTTGCGGGAGGAGGAGCGGGAGGAGGGCCGCGAGGAGGAGGCCGCAGGGAGGAGGCGGCGGCGGTGGGCCGGAGCAGTGAAGGGAGGAGGGCGGCGGGCGCAGTGAAGGGAGGAGGCCGCAGTGAAGGGAGGAGGCCGCAGGGAGGAGGGCGGCAGTGGTGGGCGCGCGCGAGATGACAGCAGATCGACGGGGGAGCGTGCCGTTAGGGGAGCGAGGGTGGGGGTTGGGTGCCGTTAGGGGGAGCCCCCTTTGCCGTCTGCAGAAGCTGGGAGGCGGACGGCAAAGGGGTGGGTGAGTGGGGTGGGCTTTGGCCGTCAGGGGGAGCCCCCCTTTGCCGTCCGGGTTTTCTTTGCCGTCCACCTCCGGGCCCTTTGCCATGCGTCAGCAGACGGCAAAGAGGTGGCCGACGGCAAATAAAACCTTTGCCATCAGCAACCTCTTTGCCGTCTGCTTTGTGCCAGCTGACGGCAAAGAAGATCTTTGCCATGTGTCAGCAGACGGCAAAGGCATGGAAGATGGAAAATTTCTCAATTCCAGTAGTGAGGCTGAGATGGGGAGGAAGAGGGTGGTGGGCTCGACCCGGTGGTCGCCGGCGGCGGGATCTCGCCAGAGTGGCGCGGCAGCAGGGCCGGACGGCGTCGGCGGGGCAGCTCGGAGCAGCACGAGGAGGGCTCGGGAGGAGCTGCGGTCGCCCGGACATGTCCGATTTGAACACGGACATGTCCGGTAGGTGGGGTTTTGGGCGAATCTGAGCCATTAGATGTGAATCCAATGGCCAGATTTGTCCAGAGGGTTTGGGCTGCGGGATTTAGAAGGGTGAGGGCTAGCAGGTGGAGTTTTTGAGGGGGGTGGCTGGAAAAATGACTAGGGGAAACCCTAGTGAAGTGAGAGGGCTCTCTCTAGGGGGTGTTACTTATATAGGGTTGGTCTCTCGTGGGGTGGACCTCGTCCGTCCGATCGCGATCCGATGACCACGAACGAAGGAAGTGGCTAGGTGGAACTAGTGGGCTGGGTAGAGCGGTTATCCGGAGACGAGAGGGAAAACGGGCGGTGCGGCAACGCGATTTAGAACACCGGGACACGTCCGACGATAGACCGAATACGATGCCGCTACGGTCGACCGTTCGGGTACCAGACAAACTCCGATCACGACGAAACTTGACAGGCGGCCTACCTATATCAAAATAAGACTGCACGTCAAATCTCAACCCAATCAGAGAAAGTTTTCAACACACTTTTAAAACAGGGTTTTGACGATGCCGCGAACGCGTGCTAGTGCGGTCAGGCTCAGAACGAATAACGACGTGAACCGGCAACTAGCAACGGATGCAAGTTTTGAAAACTGGCGGCAACGAAGATGCTGATGCAATGCTGATGATGCGCATGATGCGATGATGATGCGACAAAAGAAAATAGACACACGACGAAAACGGAATAGAAGGGGAATCTTCTGGAACGTCGGCATCGGGCTGTCCCAGATACATAGGGGTTACATTAGACCACTTGCACCCCCTGAGGAAATTAGAGTTGAACCTAGTGTTGCTATTATCAAAGATCTCTTAGCCGAAGACATAGATGGGCATGTTATCAAATTCTGTGAGGACTCCGCTAGAATTGCTAAACCTCACGCGAAAGACAAATACGGACCTGTAGTTGGCTTGCCCGTTGTTTCTGTCAAGATAGGAGATCACTGTTATCATGGTTTATGTGATATGGGTGCTAGTGTTAGTGCAATACCCCGGTCCCTATATGATGAAATCAAAGATGAGATTGCACCTGCTGAGTTAGAACCCATTGATGTCACTATTACGCTAGCTAATAGAGATACTATCTGCCCTTTGGGAATTGTGAGAGACGTAGAAGTCCTGTGTCATAAGACGAAGTATCCTACTGATTTCCTTGTCCTTGCTACTGCACAAGATTGCTTTTGTCCTATCATATTTGGTAGACCCTTTCTCAACACTGTCAATGCTCACATTGATTGCATTAAACAGACTGTCACTGTTAGTTTCGAGGGTGTGTCTCATGAATTTAACTTCTCCAAGTTTGGAAGACAACCCCATGAAAAAGAGTCGTCTGGTAGGGATGAAATCATTGCTCTTGCCTCTATTGCCGTACCTCCTACGGATCCTTTGGAGCAATATCTGCTTGAGCATGAAAATAATATGCATATGGATGAAAGAGATGAGATAGATAAAATTGTTTTAGAACAATATCCTATTCTCAAGAATAATCTGCCTGTTGAACTTCTTGGGGATCCTCCCCCACCAAATGGTGATCATGTGTTCGAGCTAAAACAGTTACCAGATACTCTTAAGTATGCCTATCTTGATGAGAAGGAGATATATCCTGTTATTATTAGTTCTCACCTCTCGAATCACGAAGAGAAGAAGTTATTAAAAACTATGAGGAAGCACCGTGCTGCTATTGGATATACTCTTGATGATCTTAAGGGTATTAGTCCCACTCTATGTCAGCACAAGATTAAAACTGATCCTGATTCTAAGCCAGTTGCTGGTCATCAATGGAGATTAAACCCGAGGATGAAAGAGATCGTGAGAAAAGAAATATTAAAGCTTCTGGAAGCAGGAATCATTTATCTTGTTGCTCATAGTGATTTGGTAAGTCCAGTACATTGCGTACCTAAGAAGGGAGGTATCACCGTCATTCCTAATGATAAGAATGAATTAATCCCACAAAGGATTATTACTGGCAATAGGATGGTGATAGACTTCCAGAAACTGAACAAGGCAACTAGGAAAGACCATTATCCTTTGCCGTTTATAGGCCAAATGCTAGAAAGGCTATCTAAACACACACACTTCTGCTTTCTAGACGGTTATTCAGGTTTCTCGCAAATACCTGTTGCACAATCTGATCAGGAGAAAACCACTTTCACCTGCCACTTCGGTACCTTTGCTTATAGACGTATGCCTTTTGGCTTGTGCAATGCACCTGCCACCTTTCAAAGATGTATGATGGCTATATTCTCTGACTTTTGTGAAAAGATTGTTGAGGTTTTCATGGATGATTCCTCCATTTACGGTTCTTCCTTTGACGATTGCCTCAGCAACCTTGATTGAGTCTTACGGAGATGCAAAGATACCAACCTCGTCTTGAACTGGGAGAAGTGTCACTTCATGGTTAATGAAGGCATCGTCTTAGGACACAAAATCTCTGAGAAAGGCATTGAAGTTGATAAGGCTAAGGTAGATGCAATTGAGAAAATGCCTTGCCCCATAGATATCAGAGGTATACGAAGTTTCCTAGGTCATGCTGGTTTCTATAAAAGGTTCATTAAATACTTCTCTAAGATTTCTAGGCCTCTTACCAACCTTTTGCAGAAGGATGTTCCTTTTGTTTTCGATGAGGATTGTGAGGAAGCTTTCGAAATACTTAAGAAGGCCTTGATAACCGCACCTATTGTTCAACCACCTGATTGGAACTTGCCCTTTGAAATCATGTGCGATGCTAGTGATTATGCAGTTGGTGCTGTTCTAGGACAAAGAGTTGACAAGAAGTAGAATGTCATTCACTACGCTAGTAAAACTCTAGACAATGCCCAAAGAATCTATGCCACCACGGAGGAGTTTTTAGCAGTCGTGTTTGCATGTGAAAAGTTCAGATCTTATATAGTTGACTCCAAAGTTACTATTCACTCTGATCATGCTGCTATTAAGTACCTTATGGAGAAGAAGGACGCTAAGCCTAGGCTAATCAGATGGGTTCTCCTGCTACAGGAATTTGATTTGCACGTTGTTGACTAAAAGGGTGCCGATAACCCTGTAGCAGATAACTTGTCTAGGCTAGAGAATGTCCTTGATGACCCACGGCCTATTGATGACATCTTTCTTGATGAGCAATTGAATGTCATCCGCACTTCACATAGTGCACCTTGGTATGCTGATTCCGCAAACTATATTGTAGCCAAATACATACCACCCAGTTTCACCTACCAGCAAAAGAAGAAATTCTTCTTTGATTTGAGACACTACTTTTGGGATGATCCTCACCTTTATAAGGAAGGAGTAGATGGTGTTATTAGACGTTGTGTGCCTGAACATGAACAGGGACAGATCCTGCAGAAGTGTCATTCCAAGGCCTACAGAGGACACCATGCTGGAGACAGAACTGCTCATAAGGTATTGCCATCAGGTTTCTATTGGCCCACTCTCTTCAAGGATGCCCGTAAGTTTGTCTTGTCTTGTGACGAATGCCAAAGAATAGGGAATATCAGTAAGCGTCGCGAAATGCCTATGAACTATTCACTTGTCATTGAACCATTTGATGTCTAGGGCTTTGATTATATGGGACCTTTCCCGAGTTCCAATGGGTATACTCACATCTTAGATGCTGTGGATTATGTCACTAAGTGGGTAGAGGCTATCCCTACTAAAAATGTTGATCAACACACCTCTATTAAGATGCTTAAAGAAGTCATTTTCCCAAAATTTGGAGTCCCTAGATATCTGATGACTGATGGCGGTTCACACTTCATTCATGGTGTTTTCCGCTCGCTAAGTATGATGTCAACCATAGAGTTGCATCTCCTTATCATCCTTGGTCTAGTGGTCAAGTGGAGTTGAGTAATAGGGAGATCAAATTGATCTTACAAAAGACCGTCAATAGATCTTGAAAGAATTGGTCTAGCAAACTTGACAATGCACTATGGGCTTATAGGACTGCTTATAAGAATCCCATGGGCATGTCGCCGTATAAAATGGTTTACGGTAAGGCCTGTCATTTACCTCTTGAGCTGGAACACAAAGCTTATTGGGCAATCAAAGAGCTCAACTTCGATTTCAAACTTGTCGGTGAGAAGCGGTTGTTTGATATCAGCTCATTAGATGAATGGAGGGGGCAGGCATATGAGAATGCCAAGGTGTTCAAGGAAAAGGTTAAGAGATGACACGATAAAAGAATACAAAAACGAGAGTTCAATGTAGGTGACTATGTCCTGCTATACAATTCTCGTTTAAGATTCTTCGCACGCAAGCTTCTCTCTAAATGGGAAGGTCCCTACGTTGTCGAGGAAGTATATCATTCCGGTGCCATCAAAATCAATAACACGGAAGGTAATTTTCCTAGAGTGGTAAATGGGCAAAGAATCAAGCATTACATCTCTGGTACTCCCGTAAATGTTGAGACCAATATCATAACTCCATAGGAGTACATAAGGGATGTTTATCAGCCTGTTTCAGACCCTGAAAATGAAGAGGTATGTGTTTCGGTAAGTAATTGGACTCCAAAACTTTTCCAATAGGAAATTTTCTCCGTTTTGGAATTTATGGAAAATTAGAAAAATAAAAAGCAGTCCGGAGAACGCACGAGGTGGCCACAACCTTGGTTGTCGCGGCCTCCCCCTGGTCGCGGCAACAGGGCTTGTGGGCACCTCGTGTGCCTCCCGGACTCCGTTTTCTTGCGGAGCACTCCTTCTGGTCCAGAAAAAATCATTATATATACGCCCGAGGGTTTTGATCTCTGTATCGCGCAGTTTTCCTCTGTTTTCGTTTCGAGCCTGTTTCTGTTACAGATCTAGATCGTCATGGCTTCCCCAAAACTTCCTAAGGACAAGATCTTCGAGAAGGTCATCAATCCCAACCTCACGAAAGTATTGCAACACCCCCAATCTATCAATATGAGCGAGGGGATGTTGCACATCCGTGATGTTGAGGGGCCTAAGAAGACCGAAAGCGTGGAGACGAGGCTCGAAGCAATGGAGCAACAAGTTTTCAAGTGCCAAGGGATGGTGGAGCGTGGACTCAACGCCAACCACATGATGATCACGGAGTTAACCAACAATCACAAGATGGATGCCATTGACATTGGGAAGCACCTCTCCAGGCTCTATGACAGGGTTGATCAACTCCAGGGCCAGATCTATGACCTGCAGAACCAAAACTGTGAGTATGAGTATAGATTTAAATCAATACGGTTGGCTGCAGATTTGAGGATTCCGGCGACTCGTTCATCCTGCCATGATGGAGCACCTATGCCTTGGAAGACGGTGGATCAAACTCATGCTGCAATTTCACCCCCGTCACCACCAAAGGAAGACAACTAAGCATTGGTATGGGCAACTCCCTTGGCTTATGCCAAGCTTGGGGGAGTTGCCCTGGTATCGTATCACCTTTATATCTTTTGCTTTTACCTTTGTTTTAGTTCTTTCCTTTTCAATTTTTATTTCATCTCTTAGTGGAATAAGTCTTTAGTGTTTAGTTTGAGTCTTTTGCCTTGTGTCTCCCCCGATGTATTTGAGCTTGCGAACTATATAATAAAGAGTATCTTAGTCAAGGGCTTTGTTTTGTGCCGTGATCAAAAGTATGAAAAGAACGATAGTATGAAAGATCATGAGATGATCTTATGGAAAGTGATAGCTTCACATATAACAAGTTTGATGATTGAAACTTGTTGAGAGTAGACCAACATAGACCTCAGTCATTGTTGAAATTAATAAGAAGTAATAAGGAAAGAGAGGTTCACATATAAATATATCATCTTAGACACTTTCTATAATTGTGAGCACTCACCAAACTATTACATGCTTAGAAGTAGATGTTGGACAAGGAAGACAACATAATGAATTTTGTTTGCTTGGTTCCAAACAATGTTATATGATTAGAGATCCCTTAGCATGTGACGATTGCTTCCACCTCACATTAGCCAAAACTCCCGCACCAAGTAGAGATACTACTTGTGCATCCATAAACCTTCAAACCAGTTTTGCCATGAGTGTCCACCATACCTACCTATGGATTGAATAAGATCCCTCAAGTAAGTTGTCATCGGTGCAAGCAATAAAAATTGCTCTCTAATATGTATGATCTATTAGTGTGTGGAAAATAATCTTTGTACGAACCTGTGATGAGGAAGACATAAAAGTGACGGACTGCATAATAAAGTTCTTTATCACAGGAGGCAATATAAAGTGACGTTCCTCCGCACTAAGAGGACACGCATCCAAACCTCAAAAGCGCATGACAACCTCTGCTTCCCTCTGCAAAGGGCCTATCTTGTACCTTTACTTTTTGTCCTTGTAAGAGTCATGGTGATCTTCACCAATTCCTTATTTAGCCTTTTTCTTGGTGAACGTCATATGCTTGGGAAAGATCTATATTCATATATCAACTTGGAGCTGAGTACTTATGCTTTATTATTGTTGACTTTACCCTTGAGGTAAATGGTTGGGAGGCAAAGTTATAAGCCCCTATCTTTCTCTGTGTCCAACTAAAACTTCGATATCATGAGTACCACGTGAGTTGTAACAATTGTGGAAAACAAAAGAGAGGATTGAGTATGTGGATTTTCCTTACAAGCTCTTATTTGACTCTTTCCGATGTTATGATAAATTGCAATTGCTTCAATGACTATGAACTATTGTTGGCTACTTCTGGGTAAGGTTTTTGTTTCATACTTTTGTTTGTGAAGGAATTGTTACTTTCCCATAAGAATCTCTATGATGTATTGCTGTTCTATGTGTGATCATGATGCCCTCATGTCCGTATTATGTTTTATCGACACCTTCATCCCTAAACATGTGGACATGTTTTGGGTCTTGGTTTTCGCTTGAAGGCAAGCGAGGTCTAAGCTTGGGGGAGTTGATACGTCCATTTTGCATCATGCTTTCATGTTGATATTTATCGCTTTATGGACTGCTATTATACTTTGTGGAACCTTACTTATGCATTTTCTCTCTTATTTTGCAAGGTTTATTTGAAGAGGGAGAATACCGGCAGCTGGAATTCTGGACTGGAAAAGGAGCAAGTCTGAGTCCTCTATTCTGCGCAACTCCAAATGCCCTGAAAATCAACGTGGATTTTTTGGGAATATATAACAAATACTGGGTGAAAGAAGTGTTAGAGGGGAACAGCCAGGGGCCCACAAGCCTGGTTGCCGCGGCCTACCCCCTGGCCACGGCAACAGGGCTTGTGGGCACCCTGGTGGCCCACTGGCCCCCCTCTTTTTCTATATGAAGGGTTCCGTCTGGAAAAAAATCAGGGTGGAGCTTTTTCGTGGATTCACCGCCGCCCCGAGGCGGAACTTGAGCAGATCCAATCTAGAGCTCCGGCAGGACGATCCTGCCGGAGAAACTTCCCTCCCGGAGGGGGGAAATCATCGCCATCGGCATCACCAACACTCCTGTCGTCGGAGGGGAGTCATCTCCATCAACATCTTCATCAGCACCATCTCCTCTCCAAACCCTAGTTCATCTCTTGTAACCAACCTCCGTCTCGCGACTCCGATTGGCACTTGTAAGGTTGCTAGTAGTGTTGATTACTCTTTGTAGATGATGCTAGTTGGATTACTTGGTGGAAGAGTTTATGTTTAGATCATTGATGCTACTCTTTAAACCTCTGATCATGATTATGATTATGCTTTGTGAGTAGTTACTTTTGTTCCTCAGGACATGGGATAAGTCATGCTAATAATAGTCATGTGAATTTGGTATTCGTTCAGTATTTTGAGATGTTGTATGTTGTCTTTTCCTCTAGTGGTGTTATGTGAACGTCGACTACATAACACTTCACCATATTTGGGCCTAGAGGAAGGCATTGGGGAGTAGTAAGTAGATGATGGGTTGCTAGAGTGACAGAAGCTTAAACACCAGTCTATGCGTTGCTTCGTAAGGGGCTGATTTGGATCCACTAGTTTAATGCTATGGTTAGACGTTGTCTTAATTCTTCTTTCGTAGTTGCGGATGCTTGCGAGAGGGGTTAATCATAAGTGGGATGCTTGTCCAAGTAAGGGCAGTACCCAAGCGCCGGTCCACCCACATATCAAACTATCAAAGTAACGAACGCGAATCATATGAACATGATGAAACTAGCATGACAGAAATTACCGTGTGTCCTCTGGAGTGTTTTTCCTCTTATAAGACTTTGTTCTGGCTTGTCCCTTGCTACAAAAAGGATTGGGCCACTTTGCTGCACCATTGCTACTACTTGTTACTTGTTACTTTTAGTTTGCTACGTTTCACCTCACTACACCATCACTTGTTACCGCTACTTTCAGTGCTTGCAGTTATTACCTTGCTGAAAACCGTTTATTAGAGCCTTCTTCTCCTTGTTGGGTTCGACACTCTTACTTATCGAAAGGACTACGATTGATCCCCCATACTTGTGGGTCATCAGGGTTCAAATTCTTCATAGGTGGTGTCATGAGGACATTCACCTGAAGATTTTCAAGGCATCTTTTAGGAACCCAGATTTTCCTCAGGGGAGGCCCATTCCTGCAGTTAGTTCCAACATATCGAGCAAATACTTCACCAGATTGATTTCTGAATAATTTTGATTGGATGGATCAAAAGGAGTCCCTTTAGCAGCAACCCATGAGGTTTTGGGATACTTTTCAGGTTTCCAGTATGATCCATCAGCATTCAATTTCCTCTCAAAGGCAATTCCTTCTTTCCTCGGGTTCCTGTTCAAGAACTGCTTTTTGAGCACATCACAATGGGTTTGGTGTCCTTTGAGACTTTTGTATATGCCTGTCACATACAATTCCTTCAGCCCTGCATTTTCATCAGTGACATTTGTGGTTTCCTCAAGTGAGGAATTTGACACTACAGGAGCAGTTCAAGAATTTGTAGCAATAGAAGCATTTGATGATTTTGGTGAAGAATTAGCAGTTTCACGTTCGATGCATTTAAGACATGGATGAATGAATTCAGCCTGAGTAGCACTGATGTGTTGAGATAGTAATGAATCATTTTCCATACGAAGATCATCATGAGAAATCCTCAGCTACTCAAGATCAAGTTTCCTTTGAAGAAATTCATATGAAAGTTTCTCATGATCAGCGAGGAGTGTAACATGACGATCTTGAAGATTGTGAAATCTGGACTGAAGACTTTTCATATCTTCAGTGAGGATTTGGGTAAGATTCATTTCATCATTCAACAGATCGTCGCTTCTGTCACCAGTTTCTAAAGCTTTTCTAGGGCAGTTTGTTGTTTAGTAGCAATGTTAGCAATTTTACTGTAACTTGGCTTTTTATAATCATTAGGTTCACAGTCACTTGAATCAGAAGAGGAAGCATCATTCGGTACCTTTGAACCTTTTGCCATGAAGCAATAGGTTGGAGCAAAGTCATCAGCATAGTCATCAGTGTGGATGGTGTTATCATTTTCTTCAAGGATGAAGATTGACCTGCCTCAGAAACCATTTCCTTGCCAATAAGTGCCCGAGCCTTTCTGAAACTAGTCTTCTTGTGCGATGAGGACTTTGAGGATGAGGATTTTGAAGATTTCTTCTTTTTCTTCGAGTCATCAGAACTTTCATCCTTGTATTTCTTCTTCTTTGATTCCTTTCCCCAACGAGGACAATCACCAATGTAGTGACCTGATTTCTTGCATTTGTGGCAGGTTCTTTTCTTGTAGTCCTCAGATGAAGATTATGATTTCCTCATATATCTTCTTGAATATTTACCAAACTGTCCACGTCTTGTAAACTTCTAGAATTTCCTCACAAGCATTGCAAGCTCATGTCCAAATTCTTCAGGATCACCAATGCTACCATCCGAGTCTTCTTCTTTAGATGAGTAAATCGCTTTGGCCTTCAGTGCACGAGGTCTAGAATAGCTTGGTCCATATAGATCTCTCTTTTCTTCTTGTTGGAATTCATGAGTATTGAGTCTTTCGAGTATATCAGCAGGATCAAGCATCTTATAGTCTGGCCTTTCTTGAATCATCAGAACTAAAGTATCAAATGAAGAATCCAAAGATCTTACCAGTTTATTCACAACTTCATGATCAGTAATGTCTCGAGCTCCCAGTGCTTGCAGTTCATTTGATATGCCAGTGAGGCGATCAAAGGTATCTTGGTAGCTTTCATTGTCAAGCCTCTTGAAGAGATTGAAGAGATTGCGAAGAACATCAACACGAGAATCACGCTGGGTTGATACTCCTTCATTAACTTTGGACAGCATTTCCCAGATAAGTTTTGCTGAGCCCAAATCACTCACTCTCCCATACTGACCTTTGCTCAGATGGCCACAGATGATATTCTTTGCTTGAGAATCAAGTTGCTTGAATTTCTCCACATCAGCAGAAGAGACAGTAGCAGTGACGAGAGGGACGCCATGTTCCATAATATACCAGAGATCATTGTCAATAGCTTGTAGATCCATCTGCATCTTGGTCTTCCAGAAGGGAAAGTCCTTTCCTTCAAAAGTAGGACATCCTGCAGTAACCTTGATCATGCCCGCAGTCGACATAACTAAAACTCTAGGTGGTTAAACCAAAATCACAGAGAACAAGGGAGTACCTCGCTCTGATACCAATTGAAAGTGCGTTATATCGACTAGAGGGGGGTGAATAGGAGATTTTTAGAATTTCATCACTGAGGAAATTACTTTTGAGGAAATTCCTCACTGATGACTAACTTGCAGCGGAAACAACAAAGGATCAGGAGTGCAAAGTATCACTACAGCAGTTTTTCAAGGTGAAGAATATGAAACACAGTTTGCACAGTATGCAGGCACAGAGATAGCGGGTGAAGAATAACTCATATGAAGAATTTGGGGTTGAGGAATTTCAGAGAAAGTCTTTAGCAAATTCTTCAAACAGTGGCAATGAAAATCTTCAACATACAATGTGAGGAACTGAAAGAGTTGAAGAAATAGAACTCGTTTCACAGTGAAGACAGTGGTTGATGACCCAGTTCCAACTGTTGTGACAGTTGTACATCTGGTTTGGAGCGGCTTGGTATTGAAACCAAAAGACACACATACCCTACCGTATTCTCCTTGAGCAAAGAACACATAGTCATCGCCCAACACTCGTGGTAAGTCTTCAGGGCAGACTTCCAAACCCTCACAAACTTGGTCACCTAGCGATCCACAATTGACTGCTGGATTGCTCTAGACCATGACGCCTAACCGTCTCTAGGATGCACAGTCCTCAAAGGTAAAAGGCTTCAGTTCCACACAGGAACAACTTCTTCAGTGATGCTCAATCACTTGGTTTTGGTTTCTGGTTTCGTGTTTGGGGTATTTCCTCACTTATGAATTACTCTTGAAGACTCTGAGGAATTTGGGTTGCTCTTATGACAAGTGTCAGTTTCCAACAGAGCAGCCAACCAGCTAATGGTTGTGGGGGCGGCTATTTATAGCCTGGGAGCATCCCGACATGATTTGACATTAATGCCCTTAAATAATATGACCGTTGGTGTGGATAAGATCAATGATGTGGCGCGACTTGCGGTAACGGACGGGACCCTCAACTGTGAGAGTCCTCATGTCTCTCATATTCCTCACATGAGGCTTTTGGTAGGATTAGGCTTGGGTTGAGCATCATGAGGAAATTCATTCCGACGTCTTACTTTGACCCCCTTTAACAGTATGGTGTTCCTATGACTCAAAAGTGAAGAAAATAAAACAGACAGAATAAATCTTCATGCTTCAAAATCTTCAGATTGATTTTCTTCAGGACGTACTGGTTTGTAGGCATGACATGTCGTTTGGGTAGAACGCGTCCAAATAGTGCCATCATCGCTTCATAGAATTCTCTTCCCAAGTTGAACTGTGCCTTCAGAGCCATTAATTGTGCAATGGTATCCAACTGACAAAGCTTAGTGTGCTCGTGGAGAGGACATTTTGAAGACTCCAACATTTAATAGAAGGCCTTTGCAGATTCCTCCATCTCATCATCCAAATCCCGAGCATCATCAAAGTCTTTCACCATGTCTTCGATCCCAATACCATGCTCGTCGGTGCAACGACGAACCACCTAAACTCTGGTGCGTTGTATAGACTCACCATGAAATGTCCACACCGTATAATTAGGCTTAAAACCCCTCATCTGCATGTGTTTAATCATTTCAGCATTTGTCCTCTTTTTATAATTGTCGCACCCACGACAGGGGCACCAGTTTGTTTCCTGGCCATTTGCAAATGCAGCTTTCACAAACTCCTTGGTTTTAGAAACCATTCTTTGGTCATCTCTTTCTGACTAGGGTGACCGGTGTACATCCATGCACGATCACTCATCTTTCCTAGTCGAACGCATGGGCAGAGCTCATCGAACACCAGACCCTCGCAACGACGAAAACAACTGCACATTAAATCCAAAGATGAGTAACATATCATTGTTGTTTTTTCCGTCAACCTAACTAAATATTTTACAACAGGATGCCACCGCCAAGTTCTACAAAACAACTAACACTGCTCCACCTCAGCTTGTCTATTGGTATGTACATGCTTGAGATTAATATATCCTTTACCAACACTTTCTCATCAAGTGGCTTCGTAAAGGTATCGGGCACCCCTACCCAAAATATATGTCATTCATGGTTCCATCAATGTCGAGGCACCCCTAACCTATATAGATGTCATTTAGGGTTCCATCAACATCGATGAACGCCCTAACTCGCTCGTCCCCGGCGCCCTCAGGTATGGCGACGCACGGTCGAAGGGTCAGCACGCCATCTCTTCCGGTTCCGGAGACCTCTCCTCTCTGCCTCTCCTCTCCTCTGTAAGGCCTAAGAGCACCTTATCGGTCAACAGGAGGCTGAAGAGGTGTCGGTGGTTGGGGGTTAGGGGTATGTGTCGTCGTGGGCGGCGTATTAACAACTATGCAAATTTTCATGCGGGGGTGTTGGGATGTCGTGTCGTGGCATCATTTCGGGGTGTCGGGGCGTCGTCTCGGGGTGTCGGGGCATCATGTCGGGGTGTCGGGGCATCGTGTCGGGGTGTCAGGGTGTCGTTTTCTTCTTCCTGCTCTTCTTTTTTCCTCTTCTTCCTTTTCTTCTTCTTCCTCTTCTTCCTTTTCTTCTTCTTCGTCTTCTTCTTCTTCTTCTTATTCTTCTTCTTCTTCTTTTTCTTCTTCTTCTTCTTCTTCTTCTTCTTCTTCTTCTGCTCTTCTTCTTCTTCTTCTTCTTCTTCCTTGTTTTCATTTTCCCTCTTCTTCTTCTTCTTACTTCTTTTCCTTTTCCTCTTCTTTCTTCTTCTCCCCTCTCCTCTTTTTCTTCTTCTTCTTCTTCATGTTCTTCTTCTTCATCTTCTTCTTCTTCTTCTTCTTCTTCTTCTTCTTCTTCTTCTTTTCTTCTCCTCTAACTAAGGTAATTAACAACCAACCTAACTAATCGAATTAATAATAGCTAATTATGAACTAACCAAAGTAAGCTAATTAAGAGTCGCTAATTAATAACTAACCTAACTAAGGTCATTAACAACTAACCTAACTAAGCTAATTAACAACTAACCTAACAAAGATAATTAAGAGTAGCTAATTAACAACTAACCTAACTAAGCCAATTAACAAATTAAACGAAAGAAGTAAAGAAGGGGGACTCGCGGGAGGGGGGCGATGAGGACGGTGCAGGGAGGTCGAGCGTAGAGGAGGGGGGGGCTCAGGGAGGATGGGTCCGCGGGAGGAGGGAGCGGTGGTGGAGGAGGGGTGGCGCGGTGGTGGAGGAGGGGGTCGCCGTGGTGGAGGAGGGGGTCGCGGGGAGGAAGGGCATGGGGAGGATGGGGCCGGGGCGGTGGTAGTGGAGGGGGTACGGAGAGGAGGGGTCGTAGGGAGGAGGAGGGCCCAGGGTGGAGGAGGGCAGTAGTGGAGGAGGGGCAGTGGTGGAGGAGGGGGCGATGGTGGAGGAGGGTCGCGGGGAGGGCGAGCTCCAGCAGCGGGTCACGGGGAGGAGGGGAGGGTGAGCTCCGGCAATGGGTCGCGGGGAGGAGGGGAGGGTGAGATTCGATGGCGTGGTGGGTTTTGGGGATGCGGGAGAGAGATTGAGACCGTTATGGGGGAAAGAGGGGGTGTGGGGTGCGGGCCGACGTCCATTAGGGCTCTTTATCTCTTTGTCGTCTACCCCTCGTTGGCAAAGAGGTATAAGGCACACGACAAAGAGAGAGAGAGAGAGACCGTTATGGGGGAGAGCGGGGGTGTGGGGTGGGCCACCCCATGCTCTTTGCCGTCTGCGTGCTTATTCTTTGCCGTCAGCTTGCAGACGGCAAAGAGCTCACTGATGGCAAATGAAATATCAGCCAGCGGTCAGTTCTTTGCCGTCAGCTGGCAGACGGAAAAATGCTCACTGATGGCAAAGGGTATCTTTGCCATCAGTGTGCTCTTTGCCGTCTGGTTTTCGACAGCTGACGACAAAGAGGATCTTTGCCATCAGCCAACAGATGGCAAGGAATAGGCGGATGGCAAATTCTCTTATTCGAGTAGTGTTAGGACTACATCAAGTAACATGAGGACTACTTCCCTCACGTGAGAGAAAACTTCAGGCAGATTGACATTGAAGATTTTGTTGACATAGGGATGGCAGCTTGGAATGACAAAATGATTATGCAATTCTACTCAACTACTCATTTCTATCCAGATGGATGATAGTGTGGCTGACGGAAGGTCACAAGTATGAGTCTATCATAGAGGAGTGGGCCACTATCATTGGTGCCCCTGAGACCCAAGAGGGTGATTTGGATGTGTACTTAGAGTCCAAGATGAATCATAACACTATGGCCAACATGTACAATCTAGTTCCCTATTAGTATCAGAAGACACATAAATTTGGCTCTGTCTATTTTCTACAAGCAGGAATGCCAACAATGAACACCATTACAGATACACACTGATGTCCAAATCAGGAGATGGTAAGATGAACCGAGGGTATTCCATGAGCATGCTGCACCACTTAGACAACCACACGAGGATCAGAGTGATGGATCTCATAGTTGACTCTGTCAGGAGAACTCCTGTAGATCAAAAGAGATCTTGTGGGTATGCACCATATATTAAGATGCTCATCAATGCCAAGATGGGCAAGCATGCATGTCAACTTGACCGTCCACACCTGCCACTTTAGCAAGAGTTCAAGGATAATGAAGTTGTGATGGACCCCAACCATCCTAGATCAACTACAACGCGTGAGGGGGCAGAGACCACAGAGGCAGAGGCATCCAGAGATGCTCCAACACCACAGCTGAGATCCAGAGAAGAGTAGATGTTGTTTCTTGTCAGCACCATCCAAGGGATGGAGAAGAGCATTTCAGATATTTTGTTGAACCAGAAGAGCCTTGAGAGGATCGTGGAGACTAAATTCCATGACCTGGATGTCAAAGTGACAGAGTTGGCTACAACTGTTGAGTAGCTCCAACATGAGGTTGATGCAGTGCATATACCTTGCTCTAGCAGTGATGATGAAGATTTGCCTCTTCCTATGACTACTCAATTCAGGACCTAGTCTAGGTCTACACCTGTGCTAGTGACGGAAGCAAGACCAACTTCATCAGCTCAAGCATCAGCGCCTTCAGCTCCTGCTCCAGCTCCAACACCTCCAGTGTCAATGCCTGCACCTCCGAGGACATCCGCTGAAGCCTTCCCCGATGCTCTCCTCTTGACTCCATCAACTGCTACCGGAGGAGATCAAGCCCAGAGCGACACTTAGTTCTAGACCTTTGAAATTTTTAGTAATTTGTTGCCAAAGGGGGATAAGTGTATCGATCATTAGGGTTTTGAGAGATAGAGCTTTGCTTTTTATTTTCTCTCGTTTGGTTTTACAAAACATTTGGTGTTTCGAATGACTTAAAACTTTCATGTTTGATCATACGCTTTGATTGTTGATGCTACTATGTTATACCTTTGAGCTATCTACATGATGATCATTCACTCATTTGTTAGGTGTTATGTGCATTATTATTCAATCATACCATTTATGCGCACCACCGAGATGTATGTGACATGGAAGAGTGACCCATGATCCTAATCGATTGTGCATTTGCATTCAAATGCAAATTCAAAATATTGCACAAATTTAGGGGGAGCTCTTGATTTTCACGTACTTCTCAAAGCGACGAGGTTAATCATTGATTATATCTTCTGCCAAAGCTTTGATCTATATGATGTCATACATTACCAAAAAGGGGGAGATTGAAAGCACAATTGCTCCCGAGGGTGGTCTTGGTAATTAATATCAATATATGTAGTAGTGAACTAATGATTCTATCCAAGTATATTTCAGAAAAGTTCAAAGACGCATTGGTTAAAGGATTGTGAGACGAAACCCCTTGATGCAAGGAAAGGCATAGGATTGGCCAAGCCTCAAGCAAGAGGACTCTACATTTTATATTTGTGAAAAATCACTTTTGAGTCCATAGGAAAGCCAATACTATTAAAAGGGGTGAGGTACTTATGATGAATTGGTTGCTCAAGTGCTTAGAGATAGCCACAAAAAATACACATCACTTCTCTCGCAAAAATTCCCTGTCCAAAGACTACACATCAAAATCGGTGCCACCAAGAATTCCATTTCGGCCCTATGAATTTTCCCAAAGACAGAACCTTTGCCAGAACCTAATCTCCCGGTACCTCCAACTTTCATATGAGTGCTATCGAAAGTCAGTGACCAACTTTTTGGTCTGTCAATTTCAAGAATCGGAATTTCCAAATTTTGAAATCGGTCTCATAGAGATTTGGAAACTGTCCTAGGTCACTAAATTGGTACCACCAAGATTCATATATCGGTCTCACCGAGAATTCAAAAGTTTCCACATTTAGTGCAACTCGGTATCACTGAGATTCATGTCGGTGTCACCAAGTTGGGCAATAATGTTCTAATGGTTGGATTTTGGGAGATGCCTATATATACCCCTCCATCACCTCTCACTCATAGAGGAAGCACTCAGAACACAAACACACACACTTGCCATATCCATTTTTCTTAGAGAGAGCCACTTACTCATGTATTCAGATCAAGAGATTCCGATCCATCCATTAGAAACTTGATCTCTAACCTCCCAAAGTTGTTTTCCACAAAATCAATCTCTCCTACCCATGACAAATCTGCGAGATAGTGATTGAGTGTTTAAGAGAATATTGATACGTCCATTTTGCATCAAGTTTCCATGTTGATATTTATCGCTTCTTTGGCTATTATTTCACTTCACGGTACTATTCTTATGCCTTTTCTCTCTTATTTTGCAAGGTTTACATGAAGAGGGAGAATAACGGCAACTGGAATTCTGGCCTGAAAGTGGAGAAAAGTTGAGATACCTATTCTGCGCAACTCCAAACACCGTGAAAATCAAGAGGGATATTTTCCCAATTTATCAAAACTACTGGGCCGAAGAAGTGCCAGAGGGGCACCAGGGGGTGCCCACAAGCCTGCACGGCGCGGCCACCCCCCCAGGCCGCGCCATGGGGGCTTGTGGGTAGCCCACTGGCCCCCCTCTTTTGCTATATGGAGAGTTTCCTCCAGGAAAAAATCACAGAGGAGCTTTTTCGTGGTTTCGCCGCCGCCACGAGGCGGAACTTGAGCAGGACCAATCTAGAGCTCCGGCAGGACGATCCTGCCGGGGAAACTTCCCTCCCAGAGGGGGAAATCGTCGCCATCGTCATCACCAACACTCCTCTCGTAGGAGGGGACTCATCTCCATAAACATCTTCATCAGCACCATCTCATCTCCAAATCCTAGTTCATCTCTTGTAACCAATCTCCGTCTCGCGACTTCAATTGGTACTTGTAAGGTTGCTACTAGTGTTGATTACTCTTTGTAGTTGATGCTAGTTGGATTATTTGGTGGAAGAGTTTATGTTCAGATCCTTGATGCTACTCATTACCTCTCTGATTATGATTATGATTATGCTTTGTGAGTAGTTACTTTTGTTCCTGAGGACATGGGATAAGTCATGCTAATAATAGTCATGTGAATTTGGTATTCGTTCGGTATTTTGATATGTTGTATGTTGTTTTTCCTATAGTGGTGTTATGTGAACGTCGACTACATAACACTTCACCATTATTTGGGCCTAGAGGAAGGCGTTGGGAAGTAGTAAGTATATGATGGGTTGCTAGAGTGACAGAAGCTTAAACCCTAGGTTATGCGTTACTTCGTAAGGGGTTGATTTGGATCCACTAGTTTAATGCTATGGTTAGACTTTGTTTTAATTCTTCTTTCGTAGTTGCGGATGCTTGCGAGAGGGGTTAATCATAAGTGGGATGCTTATCCAATTAAGGGCAGTACTCAAGCGCCGGTCCACCCACATATCAAACTATCAAAGTAACGAACGCGAATCATATGAACATGATGAAAACTAGCATGACAGAAATTCCCGTGTGTCCTCGGGAGCGTTTTTTCCTCCTATAAGACTTTGTCTAGGCTTGTTCCTTGCTACAAAAGGGATTGGGCCACTTTTCTGCACCGTTGCTACTTTTGTCACTTGTTTCTTGCTACAAATCATCTCACCACACAATCACTTGTTACCGACAATTTCAGTGCTTGCAGATATTTCCTTGTTGAAAACCACTTGTCAGATCCTTCTGCTCCTCGTTGGGTTCGACACTCTTACTTATCGAAAGGACTATGATTGATCCCCTATACTTGTGGGTCATCAAGACTCTTTTCTGGTGCCGTTGCCGGGGAGTGAAGCGCCTTTGGTAAGTGGAACTTGGTAAGGAAACATTCATATAGTGTGCTGAAATTTGTTGTCACTTGTCACTATGGATACTAATCCTTTGAGGGGCTTGTTCGGGGTATCTTCACCTAGAATGGAAGCACAAAGAGTTGCTCCTCAACCTGATGCACCTACTGAAAATATTTTCTTTGAATTTCCTTCGGGTATGCTTGAGAAACTGCTGGCTAATCCTTTTACAGGAGATGAAACATCACATCCAGACTTGCATCTGATCTATGTAGATGAGGTTTGCGGTTTATTTAAGCTTGCAGGTTTGCCCGAGGATGAGGTCAAGAAGAAGGTCTTTCCTTTATCTTTGAAGGATAAGGCGTTGACATGGTATAGGCTATGTGATGATACTGGATCATAGGACTACAATCGGTTGAAATTGGAATTTCATCAAAAGTTTTATCATATGCATTTAGTACATCGTGATCACAATTATATTTATAACTTTTGGCCTCGTGACAGAGAAAGCATCGCTCAAGCTTAGGGGAGGCTTAAATCAATTCTATATTCATGCCCCAATCATGAGCTCTCGAGAGAAATTATCATTCAGAACTTCTATGCTCGGCTTTCTCATGATGATCGCACCATGCTTGACACTTCTTGTACCAGTTCTTTTATGAAGAGAGATATTGACTTCAAGTGGAATTTATTGGAGAGAATTAAACGCAACTCTGAAGATTGGGAGCTTGAAGAAGGTAAGGAGTCAGGTATGAATTTCACTTTTGATTGCGTTAAATCCTTTGTTGAGACAAATACTTTTTATGACTTTAGCGCTAAGTATGGACTTGACTCTGAGATGGTAGCTTCATTGTGTGAATCCTTTGCTGCTCATATTGATCTCCCCAAAGAGAAGTGGTTTAAATATCATCCTCCTTGAGAAGTCAATGTAGTTAAACCCACTCCAGTTGAAGAGAGAGTCATTGCCTATAATGATCTTGTGGTTCCCATTGCTTACATTGAGAAACCACCTTTCCCTGTTAGGATAAAGGATCATTCTAAAGCTTCAACTGTGATATGTAGAGGCTATATTAGAACACCTACACCCCCTGAGAAAATTAGACTTGAACCTAGCATTGCTATTATCAAAGATCTTCTGTCTGAAGAAGTTGAGGGACATAATATTCACTTATGTGAAGATGCTGCTAGAATTGCTAAACCTCATGCTAGAGACAAACATAGGCATGTTGTTGGCATGCATGTGGTTTATGTTAAGATAGGAGATCATTGTTATCATGCTTTATGTGACGTGGGTGCTAGTGTTAGTGCAATACCTCAATCCTTATACGATGAAATCAAAGATGAGATTGCACCTGTTGAGATAGAGCCTATTGATGTCACTATTCAGCTTGCCAATAGAGATACTATCTGCCTTGTGGGAATTGTTAGGGATGTTGAAGTCTTGTGTGGTAAAACAAAGTATCCTGCTGATTTCCTCGTTCTTGCTACTTCAAAAGATAGCTTTTTTCCCATCATATTTGGCAGACCCTTCCTCAATACCGTCAATGCTCATATTGACTGTGAGAAGCAAACTGTCACTGTTGGCTTTGAAGGTGTGTCACATGAGTTCAATTTCTCCAAGTTTGGCAGACAACCTCATGAAAAGGAGTTGCCTAGTAGGGTTTAAACCATTGCATTAGCCTCTATTGTCATGCCCCCTACTGATCCATTAGAGCAATACTTGCTTGAGCATGAAAATGATATGCATATGGATGAAAGGGATGAGATACATAGAGTTGTCTTAGAACAATATCCTATCCTTAAGAATAACTTGCCTGTTGAACTTCTTGTGGATCCACCCCACCAAAGGGTGATCCTGTGTTCGAGCTTAAGCAGTTGCCTGATACTCTTAAGTATGCCTATCTTGATGAAAAGGAGATATATCCTGTAATTATTAGTGCTAGCCTCTCAGAGCAGGAAGAAAAGAAGTCACTAAAAACTCTGAGGAAGCACCGTGCTGCTATTGGATATACTCTTGATGATCTTAAGGGCATTAGTCCTACTCTATGCCAGCACAAGATCAAAACTGATCCTAATTTCAAACCAGTTGCTGATCATCAAAGGAGATTGAATCCTAAGATGAAAGAAGTAGTAAGAAAAGAAATACTAAAGCTCCTGGAAGTGGGTATTATCTATCCTGTTGCTCACAGTGATTGGGTGAGTCCGGTGCATTGCGTTCCTAAGAAGGGAGGCATTACCGTTGTCCCTAATGATAAGGATGAATTGATCCCACAGAGGATTATTACTGGCTATAGGATGGTGATCGATTTTAGGAAATTGAATAAGGCCACTAGGAAAGATCATTACCCTTTGCCTTTTATTGACCAAATGCTAGAAAGGCTGTCTAAACACACACACTTCTTCTTTCTAGACGGTTATTCTGGTTTCTCCCAAATACCAGTTGCACAATCTGATCAGGAGAAAACCACTTTCACCTTCCTTTTCGGTACCTTTGCTTATAGACGTATGCCTTTTGGCTTATGTAATGCACCTGTCACCTTTCAAAGATGTATGATGGCTATATTCTCCGACTTTTGTGAAAATATTATTGAGGTTTTCATGGATGACTTTTCCGTTTACGGGTCTTCTTTTGATGATTGCCTCAGCAACCTTGATCAAGTCTTACAGAGATGTAAAGACATTAATCTTGTCTTGAATTGGGAGAAGTGCCACTTTATGGTTAATGAAGGCATCGTCTTAGGACATAAAATTTCTGAAAGAGGTATTGAAGTCGATAAGGCTAAGGTTGATGCAATCGAGAAAATGCCATACCCCACAGATATCAAAGGTATAAGAAGTTTCCTCGGTCATGCTGGTTTCTATAGAAGGTTCATTAAATATTTCTCTAAGATTTCTAGGACTCTTACCAATCTCTTGCAAAAGGATATTCCTTTTGTCTTTGATGATGATTGTGAGGAAGCCTTCGAAATACTTAAGAGGGCTTTCATAACTGTGATACGTCTCAAACGTATCTATAATTTTTGATGGTTTCACGCTGTTATCTTGTCAACTTTGGATGTTTCATATACCTTTTATATCTTTCTTGGGACTAACTTATTAATTCAGTGCCAAGTGCCAGTTCCTGTTTTTTCTGTGTTTTTGACTCTTTTCAGATTTGATTTTGGACCGGAGTCCAAACGGAATAAAATCCCCGAAATAATTTTTTCCAGAACAGAAGAAGATCGGGAGGCTTGAGGGCCAAGGCAGGGGGCCCACAGGGAGCCCACAAGCCCTGTTGCCGCGGCCAGGGGGCCCACGGCAACCAGGCTTGTGGCCTCCCTGGCGCTCCCCTGCCCTAGCTCTTTGGCCTATAAATTCCCTAAAATGACAGAAAAAATCAGGGCATGCACAAAAACACTTTTCCACCGCCGCAAGCTTCCGTTTCCGCGAGATCTCATCTGGAGACCCTTCCCGGTGCCCTGCCGGAGGGGACTTTGGAGTTGGAGGGCTTCTACATCAACATCATCGCCTCTCCAATGACTCGTGAGTAGTCCACTTCAGACCTACGGGTCTGTAGTTAGTAGCTAGATGGCTTCTTCTCTCTCTCGGATCTTCAATACAAAGTTCTCCATGATCTTCATGGAGATCTATCGGATGTAATCCTCTTTGGCGGTGTTTTTGTCGAGATCCGATGAATTGTGGATTTTTGATCAGATTATCTATGAATTATATTTGAGTCTTGGCTGATTTCTTATATGCATGATTTGATATCCTTGTAAGTCTCTCCAAGTCTTGGGTTTTGTTTGGCCAACTAGATCTATGATTCTTATAATGGGAGAAGTGCTTGGTTTTGGGTTTATACTGTGTGGTGACCCCAGTGACAGAAGGGGCAGCAAGGCACGCATCATGTTGTTGCCGTCAAGGGTAACAAAATGGGCTTTCATCATAGATTTGAGATTGTCCATCTGCATCATGTCATCTTGCTTAAGGCGTTACTCTGTTCTTTTGGACTTAATACACTAGATGCATGCTGGATAGCGGTCGACGTCTGGAGTAATAGTAGTAGATGCAGAAAGTATCGGTCTACTTGTTTTGGACATGATGCCTATAGATACAATCATTGCCTTAGATAACGTCACGACTTTGCGCTGTTCTATCAATTGCTCGACAGTAATTCGTTCACCCACCGTCTACTTGCTTTCATGAGAGAAGCCACTAGTGAACACTACGGCCCCCAAGTCTATTCACAACTATCGTCTCCACTTTCACTTTTACTTTGCTTTGTTTACTTTTTGCTTTCAGTTCTCACTTTGCAAACAATCTATAAGGGATTGACAACCCCTTCATAGCGTTGGGTGCAAGCTCTTTGTGTTTGTGCAGGTACTTGTGACTTGAACGCTCCTCCTACTAGATTGATACCTGGTTCTCAAACTGAGGGAAATACTCACCGCCGCTGTGCTACATCACCCTTTCCTCTTCAAGGGAACACCAACGCAAGGCTCCTAGGTCGCGGGGAAATCCTTTGCATATTTGCCAAGGAAGTCCCTATAGGCGTAGCCGTAGCAGCAGCATTCCTGGCGCCGTTGCCAGGGAAGGTCTGCTGTCGCAGTAGCAGAAGGATTTCTGGCGCCGTTGCCGGGGAGGAGAGATCAAGTCAAGATCTATCCAAGTAGGTGTCACAAACTCATCTCTTGCATTTACCTTTTTTTGCCAGTTGCCTCTCGTTTTCCTCTCCCCCACCTCACATTTGCCGTTTTCATTTGCCTTTCTCCCTTGCCGTTTCCTTTTGCCTTTTTGTCGTTTTCATTTGCCTTTCTCCCTTGCCATTTCCTTTTGCCTTTTTGCCATTTCCCTTTGCCGTTTATTTTGCCCTTTGCTGTTTTCCTTTGCCGGTTTTCTTGCTTGCTTGTGTTCTTGTTGGTTTGTTGAAGTCATCATGGCTGAAAACACCAAACTTTGCGACTTCTCGAGTACCAATAATAATGATTTTATTAGTACTCCGATTGCTCCCGCCACTAGTGCGGAATCGTATGAAATCAACGCAGCCTTGCTGAATCTTGTTATGAAAGAGCAATTCTGTGGCCTTCCTAGTGAAGATGCCGCATCCCATCTTGACACGTCCATTTTGCATCATGCTTTCATGTTGATATTTATCGCTTTATGGACTGCTATTATACTTTGTGGAACCTTACTTATGCCTTTTCTCTCTTATTTTGCAAGGTTTATTTGAAGAGGGAGAATACCGGCAGCTGGAATTCTGGACTCGAAAAGGAGCAAGTCTGAGTCCTCTATTCTGCGCAACTCCAAATGCCCTGAAAATCAACGTGGATTTTTTTGGGAATATATAAAAAATACTGGGCGAAAGAAGCGTTAGAGGGGAGCAGCCAGGGGCCCACAAGCCTGGTAGCCGCGGCCTACCCCCTGGCCGCGGCAACAGGGCTTGTGGGCACCCTGGTGGCCCACTGGCCCCCCTCTTTTGCTATATGAAGGGTTTTGTCCGGAAAAAAAATCAGGGTGGAGCTTTTTCGTGGATTCGCCGCCGCCACGAGGCGGAACTTGAGCAGATCCAATCTAGAGCTTTGGCAGGACGATCCTGCCGGGGAAACTTCCCTCCTGGAGGGGGAAATCGTCGCCATCGTCATCACCAACACTCCTCTCGTCGGAGGGGAGTCATCTCCATCAACATCTTCATCAGCACCATCTCCTCGCCAAACCCTAGTTCATCTCTTGTAACCAATCTCCGTCTCGCGACTCGATTGGTACTTGTAAGGTTGTTAGTAGTGTTGATTACTCTTTGTAGTTGATGCTAGTTGGATTATTTGGTGGAAGAGTTTATGTTCAGATCCTTGATGCTACTCATTACACCTCTGATCATGATTATGATTATGCTTTGTGAGTAGTCACTTTTGTTCCCGAGGACATGGGATTAGTCATGCTGATAATAGTCATGTGCATTTGGTATTCGTTCCGTATTTTGATATGCCGTATGTTGTCTTTTCCTCTAGTGGTGTTATGTGAACGTCGACTACATAACACTTCACCATATTTGGGCGTAGAGGAAGGCATTGGGGATTAGTAAGTAGATGATGGGTTGCTAGAGTGACAGAAGCTTAAACCCCAGTCTATGCGTTGCTTCGTAAGGGGCTGATTTGGATCCACTAGTTTAATGCTATGGTTAGACGTTGTCTTAATTCTTCTTTCGTAGTTGTGGATGCTTGCGGGAGGGGTTAATCATAAGTGGGATTCTTGTCCAAGTAAGGGCAGTACCCAAGCACCGGTCCACCCACATATCAAACTATCAAAGTAACGAACGCGAATCATATGAACATGATGAAACTAGCATGACAGAAATTCCCGTGTGTCCTCGGGAGCGTTTTTCCTCTTATAAGACTTTGTTCAGGCTTGTCCCTTGCTACAAAAGGGGTTGGGCCACTTTGCTGCACCGTTGCTACTACTTGTTACTTGTTACTTTTCGCTTGCTACGATTCACCTCACTACAACATCACTTGTTACCGCTACTTTCAGTGCTTGCAGTTATTACCTTGCTGAAAACCGTTTATCAGAGTCTTCTTCTCCTCGTTGGGTTCGACACTCTTACTTATTGAAAGGACTACGATTGATCCCCTATACTTGTGGGTCATCAAGACTCTTTTCTGGCGCCGTTGCCGGGGGAGGGAAGCGCCTTTGGTAAGTGGAATTTGGTAAGGAAACATTTATATACTGTGCTGAAATTTATTGTCACTTGTCACTATGGAAACTGTTCCTTTGAGGAATTTCTTCGGGGTATCTTCACCACGAACGGAAACACGAGGAGTTGTTCCTCAACCTGAGGTACCTACTGAAATTATCTTTTATGAAATTCCTTCGGGTATGCTTGAGAAACTGCTGGCTAATCCTTTTACAGGAGATGGATCTTCGCATCCAGACTTGCATCTAATCTATGTAGATGAAGTTTGTGGTTTATTTAAGCTTGCAGGTTTGCCTGAGGATGAGGTAAAGAAGAAAGTCTTTCCTTTATCTTTGAAGGATAAGGCGTTGACATGGTATAGGCTATGTGATGATACTGGATCATGGGACTACAATCGGTTGAAATTGGAATTTTATCAAAAGTTTTATCCTATGCATTTAGTACATCGTGATCGGAATTATATTTATAACTTTTGGCCTCGTGACAGGGAAAGCATAGCTCAAGCTTGGGGGAGGCTTAAATCAATGCTATATTCATGCCCCAAACATGAGATCTCGAGAGAAATTATCACTCAAAACATTTATGCTCGGCTTTCTCATGAAGATCGTACCATGCTTGACACTTCTTGTACCGGTTATTTTATTAAGAAGGATATTGACCACAAGTGGAATTTATTGGAAAGAATCAAACGTAACTCTGAAGATTGGGAGCTTGAAGAAGGTAAGGAGTCAGGTATGAATTTCCAGTTTGGTTGCGTTAAATCTTTCGTTGAAACAAACACTTCTAGAGATTTTAGCGCTAAGTATGGACTTGACTCTGAGATAGTAGCTTCTCTATGTGAATCTTTTGCTGCTCATGTTGATCTTCCCAAAGAGAAGTGGTTTAAGTATCATCCGCCTATAGAAGTCAACATAGTTAAACCCAATCTAGTTGAAGAGAAAGTCATTGCCTTTAGTGATCCTATTGTTCCTTGTGCCTACACTAAGAAACCACCTTACCCTGCTAGGAAAAAGGATTATTCTAAAGCTCCAACTGTGATACGTAGGGGTTACATTAGACCACTTGCACCCCTGAGGAAATTAGAGTTGAACCTAGCGTTGCTATTATCAAAGATCTCTTAGCCGAAGACATAGACGGGCATGTTATCAAATTCTGTGAGGACTCCACAAGAATTGCTAAACCTCGCGCGGAAGACAAATATGGACCTGTAGTTGGCTTGCCCGTTGTTTCTGTCAAGATAGGAGATCACTGTTATCATGGTTTATGTGATATGGGTGCTAGTGTTAGTGCAATACCCCGGTCCCTATATGATGAAATCAAAGATGAGATTGCACTTGCTGAGTTAGAACCCATTGATGTCACTATTACGCTAGCTAATAGAGACACTATCTGCCCTCTCGGAATTGTGAGAGACGTAGAAGTCCTGTGTGGTAAGACGAAGTATCCTACTAATTTCCTCGTCCTTGCTACTGCACAAGATAGATTTTGTCCCATCATATTTGGTAGACCCTTTCTCAACACTGCCAATGCTCACATTGATTGCATTAAATAGACTGTCACTGTTAGTTTCGAGGGTGTGTCTCATGAATTTAACTTCTCCAAGTTTGGAAGACAACTCCATGAAAAAGAGTCATCTGGTAGGGATGAAATCATTCCTCTTGCCTCTATTGCCGTACCTCCTACGGATCCTTTAGAGCAATATCTGCTTGAGCATGAAAATGATATGCATATGGATGAAAGAGATGAGATAGATAAAATTGTTTTAGAACAATATCCTATTCTCAAGAATAATCTGCCTGTTGAACTGCTTGGGGATCCTCCCCCACCAAAGGGTGATGCTGTGTTCGAGCTAAAATAGTTACCAGATACTCTTAAGTATGCCTATCTTGATGAGAAGGAGATATATCCTGTTATTATTAGTGCTCACCTCTCGAATCAAGAAGAGAAGAAGTTATTAAAAAGTTTGAGGAAGCACCGTGCTGCTATTGGATATACTCCTGATGATCTTAAGGGTATTAGTCCCACTCTATGTCAGCACAAGATTAAAACCGATCCTGAGTCTAAGCCAGTTGCTGATCATCAACGAAGATTAAATCCGTGGATGAAAGAGGTCGTGAGAAAAGAAATATTAAAGCTTCTGGAAGCAGGAATCATTTATCTTGTTGCTCATAGTGATTGGGTAAGTCCAGCACATTGTGTACCTAAGAAGGGAGGTATCACCGTCGTTCCTAATGATAAGAATGAACTAATCCCACAAAGGATTATTACTGGCTATAGGATGGTGATAGACTTCCGGAAACTGAACAAGGCAACCAGGAAAGACCATTATCCTTTGCCGTTTATCGACCAAATGCTAGAAAGGCTATCTAAACACACACACTTCTGCTTTCTAGACGGTTATTCAGGTTTCTCGCAAACACCTGTTGCACAATCTGATCAGGAGAAAACCACTTTCACCTGCCCCTTCGGTACCTTTGCTTATAGACGTATGCCTTTTGGCTTGTGCAATGCACCTGCCACCTTTCAAAGATGTATGATGGATATATTCTCTGACTTTTGTGAAAAGATTGTTGAGGTTTTCATGGATGATTTCTCCGTTTATGGTTCTTCCTTTGACGATTGCCTCAGCAACCTTGATCGAGTCTTACAGAGATGTAAAGATACCAACCTTGTCTTGAACTGGGAGAAGTGTCACTTCATGGTTAATGAAGGCATCGTCTTAGGACACAAAATCTCTGAGAAAGGCATTGAAGTTTATAAGGCTAAGGTTGATGCAATTGAGAAAATGCCTTGCCCCACAGATATCAGAGGTATACGAAGTTTCCTAGGTCATGTTGGTTTCTATAGAAGGTTCATTAAAGACTTCTCTAAGATCTCTAGGCCTCTTACCAACCTCTTGCAGAAGGATGTTCCTTTTGTTTTGATGAGGATTGTGAGGAAGCTTTCGAAATACTTAAGAAGGCATTGATAACCGCACCTATTATTCAACCACCTAATTGGAACTTGCCCTTTGAAATCATGTGCGATGCTAGTGATTATGCAGTTGGTGCTGTTCTAGGAGAAAGAGTTGACAAGAAGTTGAATGTCATTCACTACGCTAGTAAAACTCTAGACAGTGCCCAAAGAAACTATGCCACCACGGAGAAGGAGTTTTTAGCAGTCGTGTTTGCATGTGAAAAGTTCAGATCTTATATAGTTGACTCCAAAGTCACTATTTACTCTGATCATGCTACTATTAAGTACCTTATGGAGAAGAAGGACGCTAAGCCTAGGCTAATCAGAGGGGTTCTCCTGCTACTGGAATTTGATTTGCATGTTGTTGACCGAAAGGGTGCCGATAACCCTGTAGCAGATAACTTGTTTAGGCTAGAGAATGTCCTTCATGACCCATGACCGATTGATGATAGCTTTCCTGATGAGCAATTGAATGTCATCCGCACTTCACATAGTGCACCTTGGTATGCTGATTACACAAACTATATCATAGCCAAATACATACCACCCAGTTTCACCTACCAGCAAAAGAAGAAATCCTTCTTTGATTTGAGACACTACTTTTGGGATGATCCTCACCTTTATAAGGAAGGAGTAGATGGTGTTATTAGACGTTGTGTGCGTGAACATGAACAGGGACAGATCCTGCAGAAGTGTCATTCCGAGGCCTACGGAGGACACCATGCTGGAGACAGAACTACTCATAAGGTATTGCAATCAGGTTTCTATTGGCCCACACTCTTCAAGGATGCCCGTAAGTTTGTCTTGTCTTGTGACGAATGCCAAAGAATAGGGCATATCAGTAAGCGTCAGGAAATGCCTATGAACTATTCACTTATCATTGAACCATTTGATGTCTGGGGCTTTGATTATATGGGACCTTTCCCGAGTTCCAGTGGATATACTCACATCTTAGTTGCTGTGGATTATGTCACTAAGTGGGTAGAGGCTATCCCTACTAAAAATGCTGATCACCACACCTCTATTAAGATGCTTAAAGAAGTCATTTTCCCAAGATTTGGAGTCCCTAGATATCTGATGATTGATGGCGGTTCACACTTCATTCATGGTGTTTTCCGTAAGATGCTCGCTAAGTATGATGTCAACCATAGAGTTGCATCTCCTTATCATCCTCAGTCTAGTGGACAAGTGGAGTTGAGTAATAGGGAGATCAAATTGATCTTACAAAAGACCGTCAATAGATCTCGAAAGAATTGGTCTAACAAACTTGACGATGCACTATGTGCTGATAGGACTGCTTTTAAGAATCCCACGGGCATGTCGCCGTATAAAATGGTTTACGGTAAGGCCTGTTATTTACCTCTTGCGTTGGAACACAAAGCTTATTGGGCAATCAAAGAGCTCAACTTCGATTTTAAACTTGCCGGTGAGAAGCAGTTGTTTGATATCAGCTCATTAGATGAATGGAGGGCCCAGGCATATGAGAATGCCAAGTTATTCAAGGAAAAAGTTAAGAGATGGCACGATAAAAGAATACAAAAACGAGAGTTCAATGTAGGTGATTATGTCCTGCTATACAATTCTCGCTTAAGATTCTTCGCAGGCAAGCTTCTCTCTTAATGGGATGGTCCCTACGTTGTCGAGGAAGTATATCATTCCGGTGCCATCAAAATCAATAACAGGAAGGTAATTTTCTTAGAGTGGTAAATGGGCAAAGAATCAAGCATTACATCTCTGGTACTCCCATAAATGTTGAGAGCAATATCATCAATATCATAACTCCAAGGGAGTACATAAGGGATGTCTATCAGCCTGTTTTGGACCCTGAAAATAAAGAGGTATGTGTTTCGGTAAGTAATTGGACTCCGAAACTTTTCCAATAGGAAATTTTCTCCGTTTTGGAATTTATGGAAAATTAGAAAAATAAAAAGCAGTCCGGAGAGCGCACGAGGCGGCCACAAGCTTGGTTGCCACGGCCTCCCCCTGGTCGCGGCAACAGGGCTTGTGGGCACCTCGTGTGCCTCCCGGACTCCGTTTTCTTGTGGAGCACTCCTTCTGGTCCAGAAAAAATCATTATATATACGCCCGAGGGTTTTGATCTCCGTATCACACAATTTTCCTCTGTTTTCGTTTCGAGCCTGTTTCTTTTGCAGATCTAGATCGTCATGACTTCCCCAAAAGTTCCTAAGGACAAGATCTTCGAGAAGATCATCAATCCCTACCTCATGGAAGTATTGCAGCACCCCCAATCGATCAAGATGAGCGAGGGGATGTTGCACATCCATGATGTTGAGGGGCCTAAGAAGACCGGAAGCGTGGAGACGAGGCTCAAAGCAATGGAGCAACAAGTCTTCAAGTGCGAAGGGATGGTGGAGCGTGGACTCAACACCAACCACATGATGATCATGGAGTTCACCAACAATTACAAGATGGATGCCATTGACATTGGGAAGCACCTCTCCAGGCTCTATGACAGGGTTGATCAACTCCAGGGCCAGATCTGTGACCTGTAGAACCAAAACTGTGAGTATGAGTATATATTTAAATCAATACGGTTGGCTGCAGATTTGAGGATTCCGACGACTCGTTCATCCTGCCATGATGGAGCACCTATGCCTTGGAAGACGGAGGATCAAACTCATGCTGCAATTTCACCTCCATCACCACCAAAAGAAGACAAGTAAGCATTGGTATGGGCAACTCCCTTGGCTTATGCCAAGCTTGGGGGAGTTGCCCTGGTATCGTATCACCTTTATATCTTTTGCTTTTACCTTTGTTTTAGTTCTTTCCTTTTTAGTTTTTTATTTCTTCTCTTAGTGGAATAAGTCTTTAGTGTTTTAGTTTGAGTCTTGTCCCTTGTGTCTCCCCCGATGTATTCGAGCTTGGGAGCTATATAATAAAGAGTATCTTAGTCAAGGGCTTTGTTTTGTGCCGTGATCAAAAGTATGAAAAGAACGATAGCATGAAAGATCATGAGATGATCTTATGGAAAGTGATAGCTTCACATATAACAAGTATGATGACTGAAACTTGTTGAGAGTAGACCAACATAGACCTCAGTCATTGTTGCAATTAATAAGAAGTAATAAGGAAAGAGAGGTTCACATATAAATATATCATCTTAGACACTTTCTATCATTATGAGCACTCACCAAACTATTACATGCTTAGAAGTAGATGTTGGACAAGGAAGACAACATAATGAATTGTGTTTGCTTGGTTCCGAACAATGTTATATGATTAGAGATCCCTTAGCATGTGACGATTGCTTCCACCTCACATTAGCCAAAACTCCCGCACCAAGTAGATATACTACTTGTGCATCCATAAACTTTCAAACCAGTTTTGCCATGAGTGTCCACCATACCTACCTATGGATTGAATAAGATCCCTCAAGTAAGTTGTCATCGGTGCAAGCAATAAAAATTGCTCTCTAATATGTATGATCTATTAGTGTGGGGAAAATAAGCTTTGTACGAACCTGTGATGAGGAAGACATAAAAGCGACAAACTGCATAATAAAGTTCTTTATCACAGGAGGCAATATAAAGTGACGTTCCTCCGCACTAAGAGGACACGCATCCAAACCTCAAAAGCGCATGACAACCTCTGCTTCCCTCTGCGAAGGGCCTATCTTGTACCTTTACTTCTTGCCCTTGTAAGAGTCATGGTGATCTTCACCAATTCCTTTTTTTTTGCCTTTTTCTTGGTGAACGTCATATGCTTGGGAAAGATCTATATTCATATATCAACTTGGAGCTGAGTACTTATGCTTTATTATTGTTGACTTTACCCTTGAGGTAAATGGTTGGGAGGCAAAATTATAAGCCCCTATCTTTCTCTGTGTCCAACTGAAACTTTGATATCATGAGTACCACGTGAGTTGTAACAATTGTGGAAAACAAAAGAGATGATTGAGTATGTGGATTTGCCTTACAAGCTCTTATTTGACTCTTTCTGATGTTATGATAAATTGCAATTGCTTCAATGACTATGGACTGTTGTTGGCTACTTCTCGGTAAGGTTTTTGTTTCATACTTTGCTTTGTGAAGGAATTGTTACTTTCCCATAAGAATCTCTATGATGTATTGCTGTTCTATGTGTGATCATGATACCCTCATGTCTGTATTATGTTTTATCGACACTGTCATCCCTAAACATGTGGACATGTTTTTGGTCTTGGTTTTCGCTTCAGGACAAGCGAGGTCTAAGCTTGGGGGAGTTTATACGTCCATTTTGCATCATGCTTTCATGTTGATATTTATTGCTTTGTGGACTGTTATTATACTTTGTGGAACCTTACTTATGCATTTTCTCTCTTATTTTGCAAGGTTTATTTGAAGAGGGAGAATACCGGCAGCTGGAATTCTGGACTGGAAAAGGAGCAAGTCTGAGTCCTCTATTCTGCGCAACTCGAAATGCCCTAAAATCAACGTGGATTTTTTGGGAATATATAAAACATACTGGGCGAAAGAAGCATCAGAGGGGAGCAGCCAGGGGGCCACAAGCCTGGTTGCCGCGACCTACCCCCTGGCCGCGGCAACAGGGCTTGTGGGCACCCTAGTGGCCCACTGCCCCCCTCTTTTGCTATATGAAGGGTTTCGTCCGGAAAATAAATCAGGGTGGAGCTTTTTCTTGGATTCGCCGCCGCCACGAGGCGGAGCTTGAGTAGATCCAATCTAGAGCTCCGGCAGGACGATCCTGCCGGGGAAACTTCCCTCCCGGAGGGGGAAATCGTCGCCATCATCATCACCAACACTCCTCTCGTCGGAGGGGAGTCATCTCCATCAACATCTTCATCAACACCATCTCCTCGCCAAACCCTAGTTCATCTCTTTGTAGTTGATGCTAGTTGGATTACTTGGTGGTAGTGTTTATGTTCAGATCCTTGATGCTACTCATTTCACCTCTGATCATGATTATGATTATGCTTTGTGAGTAGTTACTTTTGTTCCTGAGGACATGGGATAAGTCATGCTGATAATAGTCACGTGAATTTGGTATTCGTTCGGTATTTTGATATGCTGTATGTTGTCTTTTCCTCTAGTGGTGTTATGTGAACGTCGACTACATAACACTTCACCATATTTGGGCCTAGAGGAAGGCATTGGGGAGTAGTAAGTAGATGATGGGTTGCTAGAGTGACAGAAGCTTAAACCCCAGTCTATGTGTTGCTTCATAAGGGGCTGATTTGGATCCACTAGTTTAATGCTATGGTTAGACGTTGTCTTAATTCTTCTTTCGTAGTTGCGGATGCTTGCGAGAGGGGTTAATCATAAGTGGGATGCTTGTCCAAGTAAGGGCTATCAAATTATGAAAGTAACGAACGCGAATCATATGAACATGATGAAACTAGCATGACAGAAATTCCCGTGTGTCCTCGGGAGCGGTTTTGCTCTTATAAGACTTTGTTCAGGCTTGTCCCTTGCTACAAAAGGGATTGATCCACTTTGCTGCACCATTTCTACTACTTGTTACTTGTTACTTTGCGCTTTCTACGTTTCACCTCACTACACCATCACTTGTTACCGCTACTTTCAGTGCTTGCGGTTATTACCTTGTTGAAAACCGTTTATGAGAGCCTTCTTCTCCTCGTTGGGTTCGACACTCTTACTTATCAAAAGTACTATGAGTTATCCCCTATACTTGTGGGTCATCACATCTCAATACCTTAATTGAGCTTTGCGATATGCAAAATAAAAGATATGTCGATAATGACGTGAGTAAGTTGAAGCTTTTTTTGTTGTTGAACGTCGCATGGGAAACAAAAATTTTCCTATGCGCACGAAGACCTATCATGGTGATGTCCATCTACGAGAGGGGATGAGTGATCTACGTACCCTTGTAGACCGTACAGCAGAAGCGTTGGTGAACGCGGTTGATGTAGTGGAACGTCCTCACATCCCTCGATCCGCCCCGCGAACAATCCCGCGATCAGTCCCACGATCTAGTACCGAACGGACGGCACCTCCGCGTTCAGCACACGTACAACTCGACATTGATCTCGGCCTTCTTGATCCAGCAAGAGAGACGGAGAGGTAGAAGAGTTCTCCGGCAGAGTGACGGCGCTCCGGAGGTTGGTGATGACCTTGTCTCAACAGGTCTCCGCCCGAGCTCCGCAGAAATGCGATCTAGAGGAAAAACCGTGGAGGTATGTGGTCGGGCTGCCGTGGAAAAGTCGTCTCAAATCAGCCCTAAAACCTCCGTATATATAGGTGGGAGGGAGGGGACCTTGCCTTGGGGCTCAAGGAGCCCCAAGGGGTTCGGCCGAGCCAAGGGGGGAAGGTCTCCCCCCCCAAACCGAGTTGGACTTGGTTTGGTGGGTGGGAGTCCTTCCTTCCCTTCCCACCTCCTCTTTTTTTTTTCTTTCTCTTTGATTTTTCTTCCAATGCGCATAGGGCCCCTTTTGGGTTGTCCCACCAGCCCACTAAGGGCTGGTGCGCCACCCTCAAGGCCTATGGGCTTCCCCGGGGTGGGTTGCCCCCCCCCGGTGAACTCCCGGAACCCATTCGTCATTCCGGGTACATTCCCGGTAACTCCGAAAACCTTCCGGTAATCAAATGAGGTCATCCTATATATCAATCTTCGTTTCCGGACCACTCCGGAAACCCTTGTGACGTCCGTTATCTCATCTGGGACTCCGAACAATATTCGGTAACCAACCATATAACTCAAATACGCATAAAACAACGTCGAACCTTAAGTGTGCAGACCCTGCGGGTTCGAGAACTATGTAGACATGACCCGAGAGACTCCTCGGTCAATATCCAATAGCGGGACCTAGATGCCCATATTGGATCCTACATATTCTACAAAGATCTTATCGTTTGAACCTCAGTGCCAAAGATTCATATAATCACGTATGTCATTCCCTTTGTCCTTCGGTATGTTACTTGCCCGAGATTCGATCGTCAGTACCCGCATACCTATTTCAATCTCGTTTACCGGCAAGTCTCTTTACTCGTTCCGTAATACAAGATCCTGCAACTTACACTAAGTTACATTGCTTGCAAGGCTTGTGTGTGATGTTCTATTACCGAGTGGGCCCCGAGATACCTCTCCGTCACACGGAGTGACAAATCCCAGTCTTGATCCATACTAACTCAACTAACACCTTCAGAGATACCTGTAGAGCATCTTTATAGTCACCCAGTTACGTTGCGACGTTTGATACACACAAAGTATTCCTCCGGTGTCAGTGAGTTATATGATCTCATGGTCATAGGAACAAATACTTGACACGCAGAAAACAGTAGCAACAAAATGACACGATCAACATGCTACGTATATTAGTTTGGGTCTAGTCCATCACGTGATTCTCCTAATGACGTGATCCAGTTATCAAGCAACAACACCTTGTTCATAATCAGAAGACACTGACTATCATTGATCAACTGGCTAGCCAACTAGAGGCTTGCTAGGGACAGTGTTTTGTCTATGTATCCACACATGTAAATGAGTCTTCATTCAATACAATTATAGCATGGATAATAAACGATTATCTTGATACAGGAATTATAATAATAACTATATTTATTATTGCCTCTAGGGCATAATTCCAACAGTCTCCCACTTGCACTAGAGTCAATAATCTAGTCCTCACATCATCATGCGAATTACATTGTAATAATTCTAACACCCATACAATTCTTGTGCTGATCATGCTTTGGCCGTGGAAGAGGTTTAGTCAGCGGGTCTGCTACATTCAGATCCGTGTGCACTTTGCATATATTTACGTCCTCTCCTTCGACATAGTCGCGGATGAGGTTGAAGCGTCGTTTGATGTGTCTGGACTTCTTGTGAAACCGTGGTTCCTTTGCTAAGGCAATGGCACCCGTGTTGTCAGAGAACAAGGTTATTGGATTCAGTGCGCTTGGCACCACTCCAAGATCCGTCATGAACTGCTTCATCCAGACACCCTCCTTAGCTGCCTCCGAGGCAGCCATGTACTCCGCTTCACATGTAGAATCTTCTACGACGCTTTGCTTGGAACTGCACCAGCTTACCGCACCCCCATTAAGAATAAATACGTATCCGGTTTGCGACTTAGAGTCGTACGGATCTGTGTCAAAGCTTGCATCGACGCAACCTTTTACGGCGAGCTCTTTGTCACCTCCATACACGAGAAACATCTCCTTAGTCCTTTTCAGGTACTTTAGCATATTCTTGACCGCTGTCCAGTGATCCACTCCTGGATTACTCTGGAACCTACCTGCCATACTTATGGCCAGGCAAACGTCCGGTCTAGTGCACAGCATTGCATACATGATAGAACCTATGGCTGAAGCATAGGGGACGGAGCGCATATGCTCTCTATCTTCATCACTTGCTGGGCGCTGAGTCTTACTCAGTCTCGTACCTTGTAAAACTGGCAAGAACCCCTTCTTGGACTGTTCCATTTTGAACCTCTTCAAAACTTTATCAAGGTATGTGCTTTGTGAAAGTCCTATCAGGCGTTTTGATCTATCCCTATAGATGTTAACGCCTAGAATGTAAGCAGCTTGTCCTAGGTCTTTCATAGAGAAACTTTTATTCAAGTAATCCTTTATGCTCTCCAAAAACTCCACGTTGTTTCCAATCAGCAATATGTCGTCCACATATAATATTAGAAACGCCGGAGAGCTCCCACTCACTTTCTTGTAAATACAAGATTCTCCAACCACTTGTATAAACCCAAATGCTTTGATCACCTCATCAAAGCGTTTGTTCCAACTCCGAGATGCTTGCACCAGTCCATAAATGGATCGCTGGAGCTTGCACACCTTGTTAGCATTCTTAGGATCGACAAAACCTTCGGGTTGTATCATATACAATTCTTCCTTAAGGAAACCGTTAAGGAACGCCGTTTTGACATCCATCTGCTAGATTTCATAATCGAAAAATGCAGCTATTGCTAACATGATTCTGACGGACTTAAGCATCGCTATGGGTGAGAATGTCTCATCGTAGTCAACTCCTTCAACTTGTGAAAAACCCTTTGCCACAAGTCGAGCTTTATAAATGGTTACATTGCCGTCAGCGTTCGTCTTCCTCTTAAAGATCCATTTGTTCTGAATAGCCTTGCGGCCTTCAGGCAGTACCTCCAAAGTCCACACTTTGTTCTCATACATGGATCCTATCTCGGACTTCATGGCTTCTAGCCATTTGTTGGAATCTGGGCCCACCATTGCTTCCTCATAATTTGCAGGTTCATTGTTGTCCAACAACATGATTGATAAGACGGGATTACCGTACCACTCTGGAGCAGCACGTGGTCTCGTCAACCTGCGTGGTTCGACAGAAACTTGAACCGGAGTTTCATGATCATCATCATTAACTTCCTCCTCAACCGGCGTCGCAACGACAGAGGTTTCCCCTTGCCCTGCGCCACCATCCAGAGGGATGAGAGGTTCGACAACCTCGTCAAGTTCTATCTTCCTCCCACTCAATTCTCTCGAGAGAAACTCCTTCTCGAGAAAAGCTCCGTTTTTAGCAACAAACACTTTGCCCTCGGATTTGAGATAGAAGGTGTACCCAACTGTCTCCTTTGGGTAACCTATGAAGACGCACTTTTCCGCTCTGGGTTCCAACTTTTCATGCTGAAGCTTTTTGACATAAGCATCACATCCCCAAACTTTCAGAAACGACAACTTTGGCCTTTTGCCATACCATAGTTCATATGGCGTCGTCTCAACGGATTTTGATGGTGCCCTATTTAAAGTGAATGCAGCTGTTTCTAATGCATAACCCCAAAACGATAACGACAACTCGGTAAGAGACATCATAGATCGCACCATCTCTAATAAAGTACGATTACGACGTTCGGACACACCATTACGCTATGGTGTTCCAGGCGGTGTTAACTGTGAAACAATTCCAAATTGTCTTAAGTGAGCACCAAACTCGAAACTCAGATATTCACCCCCACGATCAGACCGTAGGAACTTGATCTTCTAGTTACGATGATTTTCAACTTCACTCCGAAATTGCTTGAACTTTTCAAATGTTTCAGACTTGTGTTTCATCAAGTAGACATAACCATATCTACTCAAATCGTCAGTGAAGGTGAGAAAATAACGATATCCGCCGCGTGCCTCCACACTCATCGGACCACACACATAGGTATGTATGATTTCCAACAAGTCACTTGCACGCTCCATTGTTCCGGAGAACAGAGTCTTAGTCATCTTGCCCATGAGGCATGGTTCGCACGTGTCAAGTGAAACAAAGTCAAGTGACTCCAAAAGTCCATCAGCATGGAGTTTCTTCATGCGCTTTACACCAATATGACCTAAGCGGCAGTGCCACAAAAATATGGCGCTATCATTGTTAACTCTAATTCTTTTGGTCTCAATGTTATGTATGTGTGTATCTCTATCAAGATTCAATATGAACAATCCTCTCACATTGGGTGCATGACCATAAAAGATGTTACTCATAGAAATAGAACAACCATTATTCTCTGACTTAAAAGAGTAACCGTCTCGCAATAAACAAGATCCAGATATAATGTTCATGCTCAACACAGGCACTAAATAACAATGATTTAAGTTCATAACTAATCCTGATGGTAACTGAAGTGAAACTGTGCCGACGGCGATTGCATCAACCTTGGAACCATTTCCTACGCGCATCGTCACTTCATCTTTCGCCAGCCTTCGTCTATTCCGCAGTTCCTGTTTCGAGTTGCAAATATGAGTAACAGAACCGGTATCGAATACCCAGGCACTACTACGAGAGCCGGTTACGTACACATCAATAACATGTATATCAAATATACCTGATTTTTCTTTGGCCGCCTTCTTATCTGCCAGATACTTGGGGCAATTGCGCTTCCAGTGACCCATACCCTTGCAATACTAACACTCTGTTTCAGGCTTAGGTCCAGCTTTGGGTTTCTTCGTCGGATTGGCAACAGGCTTGCCTCTCTTCTTTGAATTAGCCTTCTTGCCTTTGCCGTTTCTCTTGAAACTAGTGGTCTTATTCACCATCAACACTTGATGCTCTTTACGGAGTTCAGACTCTGCGACTTTCAGCATCGCAAACAACTCGCCGGGAGACTTGTTCATCCCTTGCATGTTGTAGTTCAACACAAAGCCTTTATAGCTTGGCGGCAGTAATTGAAGGATTCTGTCAGTGATAGCCTCTTGCGGGAGTTCAATCCCCAGCTCAGCTAGACGGTTTGAGTACCCAGACATTTTGAGCACATGTTCACTGGCAGACGAGTTTTCCTCCATCTTGCAAGCATAGAATTTATCGGAGGTCTCATACCTCTCGATCCGGGCGTTCTTCTGAAAGATAAACTTCAACTCCTGGAACATTTCAAATGCTCCATGACGCTCAAAGCAACGTTGAAGTCCCAGTTCTAAGCCATACAAGACTGCACATTGAACTACTGAGTAGTCCTTCTTACGTGCTAACCAAGCGTTCTTAACATCCTGATCAGCCGTAGCGGGTGGTTCATCTCCTAGCGCAGCATTAAGGACATAATCCTTCTTCCCAGCTTGTACGATTAGCTTAAGATTACGAGCCCAGTCTACAAAGTTGCTTCCATCATCTTTCAACTTAGCTTTCTCTAGGAACGTATTAAAATTCAGGGTGACCGTCGCGTGAGCCATGATCTACAACACAAATATATTGTAGCGACCCGACCCAAGACGAGTCAAGCCTCTGGTGTTTCCGTACCATCCCAAGATCATGCTGGTACACTCTCAGTACATAATGTATATATTCAAGAGTTCAATCACACAGCTTTATTAATCGAAATCTCATAAAGAGTACTTTATTACAATAAAGGATTACAATAAAGTGGCTGAAGGCCATCTCATGAGATATCTAACAAAGACTAGCGGAAGCATCAGGTAGATGGGTCCATCCGACTCCAAGGGCATGTCGCTGAGCGTAGATCGTAGCCTCACTCCTGGTCGGAAAAGTACTCTGCAACATGATACGTTGCAGCCGTGTAGGTCAGCATATTGAATATGCCGGCAAGTCATCAAAGAGAGGAGTAAAATAATAATCAACTATCTCTACATGCATATTTGGCCGGTGGGGCTATGAGTTTTGCATAAAGCCAGTTTTATCCTACAACAAGAGGGGTTGGAAGCAAAATATTACTACATTGTTTGTTGTTAACGAGATGGTTCCGCCAACCAATTCTCGTTCCCGAATAGTTGTTAACACCCACATCGTTATTAAGTTGTGTCGAGAGTTCAGGGGAAATTCAATGCCTTCGGCTCAAGTTGTCCATGAACGTGGACACGGCTAATCGATTAGGTTTGAGTACTCTACAGAGTTTTGCACACGTTCCCCACAAGATTTGATCGCCTCCGGGTTTGTCCTCGCACTTCAGGGTGTTTGAAGACCGGATGATCAAAGCATGGTCTTTCAACGGGTCCCTCTGAATCCCTGTCGGTGCCCATCCATTCCTACCGTTCTTCTACATCTGCTAGCACCGCCTGTCCAGAGTTGCCGCGTTGTCCAACCAAGCCAGAGCCCATAATGACTTGTGGCTGTGCAGGTAAGCCTTGAGTCTTGAAGTCTCCGTCCGTCTCTTCGAGCCTGGGTGAAGCTTTCCGCAGGATGACATGGCCTCTCCAGCATCCCGGGCATCCACTGGGTTCTCCAGGGAGTTGATCAACCATCCTTCACCCAGAGTTGCATTGCGTCCGAGGTCTTGAGAATCTTGTCTTAGCAGGTCTTGATTATTTAATCAACCTCGCATCACTCGTGATATACACTCAACTGTAACCCGTCTACTCAAGCATAGCATTAAGAAATTGTCGTCCCGGGGCCAAGTATCGGGGTTTTTGTGTTCCTACCACATGATACTACAACTTATACTAAAGTTTCCAAGTACCTAGGCAGCATGCAATTGGGCAAAGAAGGTGATCTACCATGCATCGAAAACATAGGAAAATAACATGATCAAAATGACTTGCCTTGATGATAGTTGTCTTGCTCGAGCGCTTCTAAGTAACACGCTTCGCACTCCGGATGATCTACCGATACAAACACAAAACACACCATAAGCACTTCAATCATGCAACAAGTAAAAATAACATCACAAGTAAGGATTTGCTAAAGCCTAAGTAAAAGAATTCATCACGCGCCGGTATGGCAGAAACTTGTTTCTGTTGAAAACACCAGTAAAAATAATTTAAAATTTTTGAAACTTCTACCACAGTAAGATTTAATCACTAGGAAGCAGTAGCAAAAAGAATCAACTCAAAATCATTTTTTAAACTCCTGGAATAGGCAAAACAAGGTTTAAACTAAATCTGAACTAACTTATATTTGCAATTTTCAAACTTAGTGGTCCTCCTCCTCGGGGAGGCGTCGGGCGGAGTGAGGCGGCTGACGGGGCTGCTCCAGGGGGCGGCCGAAGGGCAGCAGCTCGGGCTCCGGCAGGCTCGCGGCAGAGGGCTTGGGGGCGGTGGCTTGCCGGGGTTTGGGTGGGAACGGGGGCGGCCGGGGGTGGGGGGGGGTTTATATAGGCCAGGGGTGGCATGGGGAAGGAAGGGGGAGAGAGGAATCGGGGAAGGAAATCCCGAGTTCCAGGAGGGCTCGGTTTCGGTCTGGAGTAAGGAAGGAGAGGGAGAGGGATGACCGACGGGAGGGAAGGCTCGGTCGCGGGGCCCGCCAGGCAGTGGGAGAGAGGGGCGGGGCAGGGAAAGGTCGGCCGAGATCTAAGGCCTTCGGGATCCCGGGGACAGTGGGATTCGACCCATGTCTAAAAAGCGCTCGGGCGGCGGCTGCTAAAAAAAAAGATACTTTCCTAATTTCTAACTTTTTCCGAATCAGAAAATAAAAGCGAATAAAGAGGAAGTAAATCAAAATATTAATATAGGGTATTATATACCAAAAAAACAGAAAAATATCCTCTACCCGAATAACATTTTTCCAAAGCAAAAAAACTTTAAAAAAATGTTTTTTCAGAAATTCACTAAATTGCTTTATTTCTTTTTGCAATTATTTTTGCAAAAGATCTTTGTAGGTCTTGGTTCCAACATTTCAGAAATGTCCGTACTTTGGAGGGTCATTTTCCTCCTCTCTCTCTTTCGTGCAAGAGAGTATTTCTCCAGGCATTTCTCGTGCGAGGAAAAATGGAAATGCAAATCAAAACACGAAAGAATTCCCGTGCTAAGTTTAATTCAATCAATATGCATAGATGTTTAGCTACAATGTAAAACATTCCCAATTAGGAAAATTGGGATGTTACAAACCTACCCACCTTAAGATGAATCTCGCCCTCGAGATTCGGGTTGGCTAGAAAACAGGTGCGGGTGGTCTCGACGAAGATCCTCTTCTCGTTCCCAGGTGGCTTCTTCCTTGGTGTGGTGGCTCCACAACACCTTGCAGAACTTGATGATCTTGCTGCGGGTAACTCTCTTAGCAGTCTCGAGAATCCTGACGGGTTTCTCCTCATATGTCAGATCACTATCAAGCTGTATGGCCTCTAGGGGCACTGTATCTCTCAACGGAACATCGGCCATCTCAGCGTGGCATTTCTTCAACTGGGAAACATGGAAGACATCATGAACTCCGGACAATCCTTCCGACAGTTCCAGTTTGTATGCAACTTCGCCTCTACGTTCAAGAATTTTGTAGGGGCCAATGAAACGAGGTGCTAATTTTCCTTTCACACCGAATCTCTTGATTCCTCGAAGTGGAGACACCCGAAGATATGCTCGGTCTCCCACTTCGTACGTTACTTCCTTGCGTTTGCTGTCAGCATAACTCTTCTGCCTGGACTGAGCTATCTTGAGTCGGTCACGAATTAGCTTGACCTTCTCTTCAGAATCTCGGATAAGGTCGGGACCAAAAAGTTGTCGGTCTCCAACTCCATCCCACATCAACGGTGTTCTGCACCTCCTTCCGTATAGAGCTTCGAAAGGGGCCATCTTCAGACTGGTCTGGTAGCTGTTGTTGTAAGAGAACTCGGCATAAGGCAAATTGTCATCCCAACTAGACCCATAGTCTAGTGCGCAAGCTCTCAACATGTCCTCCAGAATCTGATTAACTCTCTCGGTCTGTCCATCTGTCTGTGGGTGAAAAGCTGTACTGAACTCCAATCTCGTTCCCAAGGTTTCATGCAGTTGGTGCCAAAATTTCGATGTGAACTGAGTCCCTCTATCGGACACAATGCTCTTCGGTACTCCGTGCAGACATACGATCCTCGTCATATATATCTTGGCCAGCTTGGCACTCGTGTAAGTAGTCTTCACCGGAATGAAGTGAGCTACCTTGGTCAAACGATCGACCACAACCCAAATAGAATCATAGCCAGAACGGGTCCGAGGTAATCCTGTGATGAAGTCCATACCAAGCTTTTCCCATTTCCACTCGGGTATCGGCAGAGGTTGGAGCAAACCTGCTGGCTTCTGATGCTCGGCTTTTACTCGGTGACAAACATCGCATATTGCTACGAACTTGGCAATGTCTTTCTTCAATCCTGTCCACCAGAAACTTTCTTTCAGATCCAGATAAATCTTGGTGTTGCCGGGGTGTATCGAGTACGGGGAATCATGGGCCTCCTGAAGTATCAACTTCCTGAGTTCGGGATCATTGGGCACATAGATGCGATCCTCAAACCATAAAGTTCCGTGTTCATCCTCACGAAAACCTTTAGCCTTCCCGTCTTCCATTTTTTGCTTAATCTCAGCTATCTCCTTCTCTGATTTCTGTGCTTCGCGGATCTTTTCTGTCAAAGTAGACTGAATTTCCAGAGTGGCAACAAATCCTCTTGGAACTATCTCCAATCTGAGTTCTCGGAGGTCATCGACTAACTCCTGGGGTAATCCTGCAGCTGTGAGCGTGTTCACATAACTCTTGCGGCTCAACGCATCGGCTACAACATTTGCCTTGCCTGGGTGATAATGCAATCTCATGTCATAGTCCTTGATCAACTCTAGCCATCGCCTCTGTCCGAGGTTCAACTCCTTCTGCGTGAAGATATACTTCAGGCTCTTGTGATCAGTGTAAACATCACAACTATTTCTGATCAGGAAATGTCTCCAGGTCTTGAGAGCGTGCACTACGGCTGCTAGTTCCAAGTCATGCGTGGCATAATTCAACTCATGAGGTCTGAGATGTCTGGATGCATAGGCTACAACTTTGCCATCTTGCATGAGCACTCCTCCGAGTCCTTGACGAGAAGCGTCACAGTAAACCTGGAAATCCTTCCGAATGTTCGGCAATATCAGCACCGGGGCTGTAACAAGACGTTTCTTTAGCTCTTGAAAACTGGTTTCACATTCCTCCGTCCAAATATACTTGGATTCCTTCTTCAACAACTCTGTCATGGGCTTGGCAATCTTTGAGAAATTCTCAATGAACCTCCGGTAATATCCGGCAAGTCCGAGGAAACTGCGGATCTCCTTGACTGAAGTGGGTGCTACCCATTCGGTGACTGCTGCGACCTTGGCAGGGTCCACTGCTATTCCTTCTCCTGAGATGACGTGTCCGAGGAATCTGACTTCTTTCAACCAAAACTCGCATTTGCTAAACTTTGCATATAGCTTATGCTCTCGAAGTTTCTCCAGAACTAGACGCAGATGTTCCTTGTGTTCCTCTTCGTTCTTGGAGAATATCAGTATGTCATTGATGAACACCACGACAAACTTGTCTAGGTATTCCATAAATACCTTGTTCATCAGATTCATAAAATATGCCGGAGCACTAGTCAGTCCAAATGACATGACCGTGTACTCATACAAGCCGTACCGAGTGGTGAAGGCTGTCTTGGGTATATCCTGTTCACGAATCTTCAACTGATGATACCCGGATCGAAGATCGATCTTTGAGAATAAGCGAGCTCCAACTAACTGATCAAACAGATCATTGATCATCCGCAAGGGGTACTTGTTCTTGATGGTCACATCGTTCAATGCACGATAATCGACAACCACTCTCAGGGACTTGTCCTTCTTTTCAACCAAGAGCACTGGGGCTCCCCAAGGTGAAGAACTTGGGCGAATATACCCTTTGTCCAATAACTCCTTCATTTGCTTCTTGATTTCTATCAAGTCATTTGCGGGCATCCGATAGGGTCTCTTGGATATCGGGGCTATTCCGGGTAATATCTCAATCAAGAACTCAATCTCTCTATCGGGTGGCATGCCCGGCAATTCCCCCGGAAATACATCTAGGTACTCCTGTACAATCGGTACTTCCTCCTGGACTACTCCCGTGAGAGAGTTTACTCGCTTACTTCGTGTCGGGCGCTGAGACACGTACTTAATCCGCTTCTGCTCGGGGGTGGTGAGAAAAATAGACTTAAGGGCACAATCAATATTCCCTTCATACTTGGCCAACCAACCCATGCCTAGGATTACATCCAATCCCTGGGACTCTAATACGATGAGGTCGGTGGGAAAATTATGGTTCCCGATGTTGAGACTCAAAGCATGGCATCCTATCCCGGCTGTCATCATGCCTCCTGGGGAACTGACCTTAATAGGCTGGCTGAGGGTTCTAGTTGGCAAACTTTACTTTTCCACAACTACCCTTGATATGAATGAATGTGTTGCACCAGAATCAAAAAGTACCAATACTGGACGTGAATTTAGCAAAAACTTACCAACCACAGTATCGGGGTGATCATAGACCTCTTCAACATCAATGTGGTTCACCTGAGCTCGAGGAAAAGGATTGGGCTTCTTTGCTGCAGAGTTGCCGTTGCCGTTTCCATTTCCCTGCTTGTTCTGGGGACATTCAGTGGCATAGTGTCCCGTCTTCTGACACTTGAAGCAGGTGATGTGAGTCAGATCCTTCTGAGCTGGAGCTGAATGCTGCTGAGTGCCAGTACCGCCATTCTTGAAGTTGCTGTTGTTGCGGTGGTTCCCATTTCCTCCATGGTTGTGGCCTCCATGGTTGTGCACCGGGTGGTTATGCTGAACGTGTCCTCCAAACTTACCGGATCCAGTCCCGGTATTCCCTGGATAGGGGGTGTAGCGAGGTTTCTGCTGAGTGCCGGAGTTGAACTTTCCAACCCCATACTTTCGCTTGCGGTTCTCCATCTGCTGGTGTTTCCCCTCCAAGATGAGGGCCTTATCAACCAGCTCCTGGTAGTTGTTGAAGGTGGCTACAATCAACTGAACGCTCAGCTCATCATTGAGTCCTTCCAAGAACTTTTCCTTCTTGGCCGCATCATCGGCCACATCTCCAGGTGCATAACGGGCGAGCATGCTGAATTCATTGACGTACTGGGCCACAGAGCAATTCCCCTGGCGTAAGTTGCGAAACTCACGCTTCTTCAGACTCATTGCACCAGCTGAGACATGTGCGGTGCGGAAGGCTTGCTTGAATTGCTCCCAAGTGACTCCAGCAATGGGATAAGTGGTGGTGTAGTTCTCCCACCAAGCAGCTGCAGGGCCTTCAAGTTGATGCATGGCAAAACGCACCTTCTCAGCTTCAGAACAACCAGCAGTGATAAGTTCACGCTCCATCTTGCGGAGCCAATCATCTGCCACAACGGGCTCAATGCTGCTGGAGAAAGTTGGAGGGTTCAACCTCAGGAAACGGGTGAGATTGTCGGCCTGGGGTGGGTGACGGTTGTTATTATTGTTCTGGTTCTGGATGATCAGCTGCATTAGGGTGTTTTGTTGCTGGATCAACTGGGTGAGTTCCGGCGGGAAGTTGGACTCAGGGGCGCGTCTCGGAGGCATCTGATGTTTGTGGAGGGGTGAGATTAGCATAGAACAATGGTCTAAGAGGAATTACACTACCCATATGAAATGCAACACACAAGTATCACACCACACATTTTATTCAATACCATCACAAAGGTTCACACAAGGATACAAAATTCGATAATCCTAAACATCGGCCTAAAACGTATAACGATAAAGTAAATTTGGTGGTCTAGTCTAAGTGTCCTCCTCAGAAAAGCATGGTGGTGGGTCCTTCGGTGGAGCTTTCTTCATAGTCCTCGTCGTTGCTGATCAAGGGGGCTACGTCTCCTTCGGGATGAAGGTTCTCGCCCATGTCCAGTTCCTCCTCCAGGTATGCAACTCGAGTCTTCAGCTTCTCGATCCGCTCCAGAAAGTCCATCGCCTCCAGTTCGTGCTCATAGTGGGCTTCCCGGGCTGCTTCTTCTAGTTCAAGCTCGTGGAGTGACAGTTGCTTGATCTTCCTGGCGTCCTTGATCACACAATGCTCCAGAGTCCCGCTGTGCTTCTCCAAGATCTGGGCATAAGAAAAGAGAACGTCCTTGGTCTTGCTTGAGATGATATCTCCGTCTTCGTTTCTCCGGGATACGGTGAATAGGTCTGGAGAAATAGGGCAGCCTTTGTATTCTTCCTTGATACGTCCGAGTGCACAATGGATCGCCATGTCCCTTCCGAGAATCCAATTGGGTGCGATGAACTTGAAATCCATCGGCTCAATGCGCGGCTGGAATGTCCTTCCGGGAATATGCACCTCGATCCTGTAGCGTGAATCCTCCGGGTAAGACGAAGTTGGCTTCCCTGTGATAGTCGGCAGAGCAATCCTCAAGTCCTTGGTGATCTGCACCAGCTCCTTTCCGAACGGCATAGTGGCGTCGAGCTGGCAAAACTCCGTGAACTTAACAGGGATGAAGGTGGCCATCTAAACATTGGAAAATCGGAGAGAAGTCAGAAATGATCAGAAGAGGTAATAGAAGATTTATAGACATGAGAGAAAATAGTTTTCTTCCTAAGGCTTTTCCATTCCTAGAGGTTACGTCCTAAGGTCAGCGCGTGCTCTGATACCATTTCTGTAGCGACCCGACCCAAGATGAGTCAATCCTCTGGTGTTTCCGTACCATCCCAAGATCATGCTGGTACACATTCAGTACATAATGTATATATTCAAGAGTTCAATCACACAGCTTTATTAATCGAAATCTCATAAAGAGTACTTTATTACAATAAAGGATTACAATAAAGTGGCTGAAGGCCATCTCATGAGATATCTAACGAACACTAGCGGAAGCATCAGGTAGACGGGTCCATCCGACTCCAAGGGCATGTCGCTGAGCGTAGATCGTAGCCTCACTCCTGGTCGGAAAAGTACTCTGCAACATGATACGTTGCAGCCATGTAGGTCAGCATATTGAATATGCCGGCAAGTCATCAAAGAGAGGAGCAAAATAATAATCAACTATCTCTACATGCATATTTGGCCGGTGGGGCTATGAGTTTTGCATAAAGCCAGTTTTATCCTATAACAAGAGGGGTTGGAAGCAAAATATTACTACATTGTTTGTTGTTAACGAGATGGTTCCGCCAACCAATTCTCGTTCCCGAATAGTTGTTAACACCCACATCGTTATTAAGTTGTGTCGAGAGTTCAGGGGAAATTCAATGGCTTCGGCTCAAGTTGTCCATGACCGTGGACACGGCTAATCGATTAGGTTTGAGTACTCTACAGAGTTTTGCACACGTTCCCCACAAGATTTGATCGCCTCCGGGTTTGTCCTCGCACTTCAGGGTGTTTGAAGACCGGATGATCAAAGCATGGTCTTTCAACGGGTCCCTCTGAATCCCTGTCGGTGCCCATCCATTCCTATCGTTCTTCTACATCTGCTAGCACCGCCTGTCCAGAGTCGCCGCATTGTCCAACCAAGCCAGAGCCCATAATGACTTGTGGCTGTGCAGGTAAGCCTTGAGTCTTGAAGTCTCCGTCCGTCTCTTCGAGCCTGGGTGAAGCTTTCCGCAGGATGACATGGCCTCTCCAGCATCCCGGGCATCCACTGGGTTCTCCAGGGAGTCGATCAACCGTCCTTCACCCAGAGTTGCATTGCGTCCGAGGTCTTGAAAATCTTGTCTTAGCAGGTCTTGATTATTTAATCAACCTCGCATCACTCGTGATATACACTCAACCGTAACCCGTCTACTCAAGCATAGCATTAAGAAATTGTCGTCCCGGGGCCAAGTATCGGGGTTGTTGTGTTCCTACCACATGATACTACAACTTATACTAAAGTTTCCAAGTACCTAGACAGCATGCAATTGGGCAAAGAAGGTGATCTACCATGCATCAAAAACATAGGAAAATAACATGATCAAAATGACTTGCCTTGATGATAGTTGTCTTGCTCGAGCGCTTCTAAGTAACACGCTTCGCACTCCGGATGATCTACCGATACAAACACAAAACACACCATAAGCACTTCAATCATGCAACAAGTAAAAATAACATCACATGTAAGGATTTGCTAAAGCCTAAGTAAAAGAATTCATCACGCGCCGGTATGGCAGAACCTTGTTTCTGTTGAAAACACCAGTAAATATACTTTACAAATTTTGAAACTTCTACCACAGTAAGATTTAATCACTAGGAACAAGTAGCAAAAAGAATCAACTCAAAATCATTTTTTAAACTCCTGGAATAGGCAAAACAAGGTTTAAACGAAATCTGATCTAACTTATATTTGAAAATTTCAAACATAGACGAATTATATGTTTTTAAAAACTACAGAAAAATTGGAGTCTACTGGAACAAGAATCAATGTCATTGGACTTCGGGATCAAAAGTTGTGGCGAAAACAAAACAGAAACTTTCTGTTTTTGCAATTTAGACAGAAAAATGAAAATAACTAGCTAATAGTTGGGGGGCACACGTGGCGCACTACGATAGGCTGCGGAGGGTGTTTGCTGCAAACTTAGGAGCAAACGGCCGAGGCTAACCAAAAACTACTGGCTAAAAGAATAAGTGAAAATAAAACCGTTGGTTTTCTACTCTAAACCGAAGGGGTACTATAGGATCTAATCTATACCCTACATCCAAGATCTAAGGGCTATAAAGAAAAACAAAAAAAAGAACAGAGAGATGGGGGGGGGGAGTCTACCGTGCTGTGGCTGGTACTCCGGCGGGGAAGAGGGTCGCCGGCGAGGGGAAAGCTCCGGGGGGCGGTGGAGAGACGGGGAGGCGGCGGCGGGGGTGGTCCTCCTCCTCGGGGAGGCGTCGGGCGGAGTGGGGCGGCTGACGGGGCGCTGCTCCAGGGGGCGGCCGAAGGGCAGCAGCTCGGGCTCTGGCAGGCTCGCGGTAGAGGGCTTGGGGGCGGCGGCTTGCCGGGGTTTGGGTGGGAACGGGGGCGGCCGGGGGTGGGGGTTTATATAGGCCAGGGGTGGCGTGGGGAAGGAAGGGGGAGAGAGGAATCGGGGAAGGAAATCCCGAGTTCCAGGAGGGCTCGGTTTCGGTCTGGAGTAAGGAAGGAGAGGGAGAGGGATGACCGACGGGAGGGAAGGCTCGGTCGCGGGGCCCGCCAGGCAGTGGGAGAGAGGGGGCGGGGCAGGGAAAGGTCGACCGAGATCTAAGGCCTTCGGGATCCCGGGGACAGTGGGATTCGGCCCATGTATAAAAAGCGCTCGGGCGGCGGTTGCTAAAAAAAGATACTTTCCTAATTTCTAACTTTTTCCGAATCAGAAAATAAAAGCGAATAAAGAGGAAGTAAATCAAAATATTAATATAGGGTATTATATACCAAAAAAATCAGAAAAATATCCTCTACCCGAATAACATTTTTCCAAAGCAAAAAAACTTAAAAAAATGTTTTTTCAGAAATTCACTAAATTGCTTTATTTCTTTTTGCAATTATTTTTGCAAAAGATCTTTGTATGTCTTGGCTCCAACATTTCAGAAATGTCCGTACTTTGGAGGGTCATTTTCCTCCTCTCTCTCTCTTGCGTGCAAGAGAGTATTTCTCCACGCATTTCTCGTGCGAGGAAAAATGGAAATGCAAATCAAAAGACGAAAGAATTCCCGTGCTAAATTTAATTCAATCAATATGCATAGATGTTTAGCTACAATGTAAAACATTCCCAATTAGGAAAATTGGGATGTTACATATATTCAAAGTGGACTTAGACTATGTTCAAGATAATTAGAGTTTAACTTAATCAAATTATTCACTAAACTCCCACTCAAAAAGTACATCTCTCTAGTCATTTGAGTGGTTCATGATCCACTTACACTAGCTCAAGTCCGATCATCACGTGAGTTGAGTATAGTTTCAGTGCTAAGCATCCCTATGCTAATCATATCATCTATATGATTCATGATCGACCTTTCGGTCTCATGTGTTCCGAGGCTATGTCTGCACATGCTAGGCTCGTCAAGCTTAACCCGAGTGTTCCGCGTGCGCAACTGTTTTGCACCCGTTGTATGTGAACGTTGAGTCTATCACACCCGATCATCACGTGGTGTCTCGAAACGACGAACTGTAGCAACGGTGCACAGTCGGGGAGAACACAATTTCGTCTTGAAATTTTAGTGAGAGATCACCTCATAATGCTACCGTCGTTCTAAGCAAAATAAGGTGCATAAAAGGATTAACATCACATGCAATTCATAAGTGACATGATATGGCCATCATCACGTGCTTCTTGATCTCCATCACCAAAGCACCGGCACGATCTTCTTGTCACCGGCGCCACACCATGATCTCCATCAACGTGTTGCCATCGGGGTTGTCGTTCTACTCATGCTATTACTACTAAAGCTACATCCTAGCGAAATATTAAACGCATCTGCAAGCACAAACGTTAGTATAAAGACAACCCTATGGCTCCTGCCAGTTGCCGTACCATCGACGTGTAAGTCGATATTATCTATTACAACATGATCATCTCATACATCCAATATATCACATCACATCGTTGGCCATATCACATCACAAGCATACCCTGCAAAAACAAGTTAGACGTCCTCTAATTTTGTTGTTGCATGTTTTACGTGGTGACCACGGGTATCTAGTAGGATCGCATCTTACTTACGCAAACACCACAACGGAGATATATGAGTTGCTATTTAACCTCATCCAAGGACCTCCTCGGTCAAATCCGATTCAACTAAAGTTGGAGAAACCGACACTTGCCAGTCATCTTTGAGCAACGGGGTTACTCGTAGCGATGAAACCAGTCTCTCGTAAGCGTACGAGTAATGTCAGTCCAAGCCGCTTCAATCCAACAATACCGCGGAATCAAGAAAAGACTAAGGAGGGCAGCAAACCGCACATCACCGCCCACAAAAACTATTTTGTTCTACTCGAGAAGACATCTACGCATGAACCTAGCTCATGATGCCACTATTGTTGAACGTCGCATGGGAAACAAAAATTTTGCTACGCGCACGAAGACCTATCATGGTGATGTCCATCTACGAGAGGGGATGAGTGATCTACGTACCCTTGTAGACCGTACAGCAGAAGCATTGGTGAACGCGGTTGATGTAGTGGAACGTCCTCACGTCCCTCGATCCGCCCCGCGAACAATCCCGCGATCAGTCCCACGATCTAGTATCGAACGGACGGCACCTCCGCGTTCAGCACACGTACAGCTCGACGATGATCTCGGCCTTCTTGATCCAGCAAGAGAGACGGAGAGGTAGAAGAGTTCTCCGGCAGCGTGACGGCGCTCCGGAGGTTGGTGATGACCTTGTCTCAGCAGGGCTCCGCCCGAGCTCCGCAGAAACGCGATCTAGAGGAAAAACCGTGGAGGTGTGTGGTCGGGCTGCCGTGGAAAAGTCGTCTCAAATCAGCCCTAAAACCCCCGTATATATAGGTGGGGGGGAGGGGACCTTTCCTTGGGGCTCAAGGAGCCCCAAGGGGTTCGGCCGAGACAAGGGGGGAAGGTCTCCCCCCCAAACCGAGTTGGACTTGGTTTGGTGGGTGGGAGTCCTTCCTTCCCTTCCCACCTCCTCTTTTTTTTTCTCTTTGATTTTTCTTCCAATGTGCATAGGGCCCCTTTTGGGCTGTCCCACCAGCCCACTAAGGGCTGGTGCACCACCCTCAAGGCCTATGGGCTTCCCCGGGGTGGGTTGCCCCCCCGGTGAACTCCCGGAACCCATTCGTCATTCCCGGTACACTCCCGGTAACTCCGAAAACCTTCCGGTAATCAAATGAGGTCATCCTATATATCAATCTTCGTTTCCGGACCATTCCAGAAACCCTCGTGACATCCCTGATCTCATCCGAGACTCCGAACAACATTCGGTAACCAACCATATAACTCAAATACGCATAAAACAACGTCGAACCTTAAGTGTGCAGACCCTGCGGGTTCGAGAACTATGTAGACATGACCGGAGAGACTCCTCGGTCAATATCCAATAGAGGGACCTGGATGCCCATATTGGATCCTACATATTCTACGAAGATCTTATCGTTTGATCCTCAGTGCCAAGGATTCATATAATCCCGTATGTCATTCCCTTTGTCCTTCGGTATGATACTTGCCCGAGATTCGATCGTCAGTATCTGCATACCTATTTCAATCTAGTTTACCGGCAAGTCTCTTTACTCGTTCCGTAATACAAGATCATGCAACTTACACTAAGTTACATTGCTTGCAAGGCTTGTGTGTGATGTTGTATTACCGAGTGGGCCCCGAGATACCTCTCCGTCACACGGAGTGACAAATCCCAGTCTTCATCCATACTAACTCAACTAACACCTTCGGATATACCTGTAGAGCATCTTTATAGTCACCCAGTTACGTTGCGACGTTTGATACAGACAAAGTATTCCTCCAGGGTCAGTGAGTTATATGATCTCATGGTCATAGGAACAAATACTTGACACGCAGAAAACAGTAGCAACAAAGTGACACGATCAACATGCTACGTCTATTAGTTTGGGTCTAGTCCATCACGTGATTCTCCTAATGACGTGTTCCAGTTATCAAGAAACAACACCTTGTTCATAATCAGAAGACACTGACTATCTTTGATCAGCTGGCTAGCCAACTAGAGGCTTGCTAGGGACAGTGTTTTGTCTATGTATCCACACATGTAAATGAGTCTTCATTCAATACAATTATAGCATGGATAATAAACGATTATCTTGATACAGGAATTATAATAATAACTATATTTATTATTTCCTCTAGGCCATAATTCCAACATTTTTCTTTCTCGTTGCGAGATCACGCAAAAACTTGGTTTTCTTGTTTTCCTAAAAATAGTATAGATTCTTGGGATAAGTGCAAAGATGCTTACATATCCAAGTATTTTCCGCCGGCTAAGATTATCTCTCTATGTAACGATATCATGAATTTCAAGCAACTTGATCAAGAACAAGTTGCACAATCTTGGGAGAGGATGAAGTTAATGATTAGAAATTGTCCCGCTCATGGCTTGAGTTTGTGGATGATTATACAAATCTTTTACGCTGGTTTGAATTTTGATTCTCGCAATATCTTGGACTCCGCCTGAGGTGGAGCGTTCATGGAAATCACATTAGGAGACGCTACAAAACTCCTAGACAATATCATGACCAACTACTCTCAGTGGCACACTGAAAGGTCACCTGCTACCAAAAAAGGTACACACTATAGAAGAAATTAACTCGCTTAGTGCTAAGATGGACGAGTTGATTAATTTGGTTGCTAGTAGAAATGCTCCTTTAGATCCTAATGACATACCACTATCTTCCTTGATTGATATTAGCAACACTAGTTTGGACGTTTATTTTGTTGGTAGGAACAATTTTGGCAACAACAATGCTTTTAGAGGAAACTATGTTCCTAGGCCTTTTCCTAGTAACTCCTCTAACAATTATGGCAATTCCTACAATAACACTTATGGAAATCACAACAAATTACCCTCTGATTTAGAGAGTAATATCAAAGAGTTCATGAACTCTCAAAAGATTTTCAATGCGTCCATAGAGGAAAAACTACTCAAAATAGACGATTTGGCTAAGAGCGTTGATAGGATGTCTTGTGATATTGATGCTTTGAAAGTTAGATGTGCTCCTCCCAAGGTCAACTTGGATGAAACTTTAAAAGATATGCGTGTCTCCATGAATAAGAGCAAAGAAAGAACCGCCAAAATTCGCGTTAGGCATGAATGGTTTAAAAGGGTGTGTTCTAGTGATGCAAATCACGAAGATCTTAAAGTGCTTGGTGTGAATCCTCTTGAATCTTTGTTTTCGCGTGTTAAACCTATTGATGAAGGGGCTGGATATGAATCCACTTTGGTTGAAAAACGCCCCAATGATTCAGCGCCCACCTATCTTGATGATAAAGGTGTGGAGAGTGGAGTAGAAGAAATCAAAATTTTGTGTAGTAATGAAACTCCCACTTTGGATTTCAAGGAATTCTATTATGATAGTTGCAACTTATTTGAATGCATTTCCTTGATGCAATCCATTGCAAACTCTCCACATGCTTATAGCCAAAGCAAAGCCTTTACCGCACATATCGTAGATGCTATGATGAAATCTCTTGAAGAGAAACTCGAATTAGAAGTCTCTATACCTAGAAAACTTCATGATGAGTGGGAACCTACTATCAAAATCAAGATAAAAAACTATGAATGCAATGCTTTGTGTGATTTGGGTGCTAGTGTTTCCGCAATTCGAAAGTCTTTATGTGATATTCTTGATTTTCATGAGATTGAAGAGTGTTCTCTTAATTTGCATCTTGCGGATTCTACTGTCAAGAAACCCATGGGAAGGATCGATGATGTTCTTATTGTTGCAAATAAGAACTATGTACCCGTGGATTTCATTGTACTTGACATAGATTGCAATCCTTCATGTCCCATTATTCTTGGTAGACCTTTCCTAAGGACTATTGGTCCTATCATCGATATGAAGGAAGGGAATATTAGATTTCAATTTCCCCTAAAGAAGGGCTTGGAGCATTTTCCTAGAAATAAAATAAGATTGCCATATGAATCTATGATGAGTGCTACTTATGGTTTGAGCACCAAAGATGACTATACGTGATTCCATCACCTTTTGCCTAGCTAAGGGCGTTAAACAATAGCGCTTGTTGGGAGGCAACCCAATGAATCTATCCTTTTTATTTCTATTTTCTATTTTCCACACTTTCATAATTGTGTTATGATTGTGTTTTTTGTGTTTCTTTTTGTGTTTGTGCCAAGCAAAACCGTTATGATTAGTCTTGGGGATGATCGTTTGGTCACGAAAATAATTTTCATTTTTTCTGTAAGAGCTTTGAGTTGATTATTTTTGCTTCTGATTGCTATGAAAATTCTTCAGACTATCGCAATTTTGCAGAATATGTGAAGTACGAGAAGTATATGAAGTATACAGATTGCTACAGACTGGTCTGCTGTTAACAGATTCTGTTTTTGTTGAGTTGGTTGCTTATTTTGATGAAACTATGGATAGTATCGGGGGGTATTAGCCATGGAAGATTGAAAATACAGTAACCCAACATTAACATGAGTAGAATTTAAGTTTGCTACAGTACCTAAGGAAGTGGTGGTTTGCTTTCTTATACTAATGTTATCACGAGTTTTTGTTTAAGTTTCGTGTTGTGAAGTTTTCAAGTTTTGGGTGTAGTTCTTATGGACAAAAAGATAAAGAGTGGCAAGAGCTCAAGCTTGGGGATGCCCAAGGCACCCCAAGTTGATTCAAGGATGCCGTAAAAGCCTAAGCTTGGGGATGCCCCGGGAAGGCATCCCCTCTTTCGTCTTCAATCCATCGGTAACGTTACTTGGGGCTATATTTTTATTCACCACATGTTCTGTGTTTTGCTTGGAGCGTCTTGTATCATAGGAGTATTTTATTTTTGTTGTGTCACAATCATCCTTGCTGCACACCTAGAGAGAGAGACATGCACTCACCGTGATTTTATCGAGCTTCACTTATATCCTTTGGTTAGAAAATACAGCTCACATGTGTTTCACTTATATCTTCTGAGCTACTTGATTTTGCTCTATGTGCTTCACTTATATCTTTTAGAGCACAACGGTGCGTGGCTTGGTAGTTGATCTATGCTTTGATAGTAGTCTCAAAAGGGTTAGTTATCCAAAGGGATATGAAAACTTCCACCTTCATGTGCATTGAATAGTTAGAGAAGTTTGATTCATCTCAATTAGTTTTCAGTTGTGGTTATGGTAATATTGAAGTTATATTAGTAAGGTGTTGTGGATCTAAAAATACTTGTGTTGAAGTTAGTGATTCCCGTAGCATGCACGTATGGTGAACCGCTATGTGATGAAGTCTAAGCATGATTAGTCTATTGATTGTCATCCTTGGTGTGGCGGTGAGGATCGCGCGATGGTTTATACCTACCAACCTTTCCCCTAGGAGTATGTGTTGAACGCTTTGTTTCGATTACTACTAAAACTTTTGCAACAAGTATATGAGTTATTCATGACTAATGTTGAGTCCATGGTTTAGATGCACTTTCACCTTCCAGCATCACTATCTTCTTTAGTGTCATGCAACTTTCACCGGTGCACAAAACCAACCATATAGCCTCCCTCAAAACAGCCACCATACCTACCTACTATGGCTTTTTCAAAGCTATTCCGAGATATATTGCCATACGACTACCACCATGACATGTGCCATGATACGTCTCAAACCTATCTATAATTTTTGATGGTTTCACGCTGTTATCTTGTCTTCTTTGTATGTTTTATGTACCTTTTTATATCTTTTTTGGGACTACCTTATTAACTCAGTGACAAGTGCCAGTTCCTGTTTTTTCCGTGTTTTTGACTCTTTTCAGATCTGATTTTGGAACGGAGTCCAAACGGAATAATAACCCTGAAATGATTTTTTCCCGAACGAAAGAAGACCAGGGAGCCTTTGGGCCAGGCCAGGTGGGGCCTAGGGAGCCCGCAAGCTCCCACCACGCCACCAGGGGGGAGCCGGCGGTGGGCAATCTTGTGGCTTCCCTGGCCACCCCCTGACCTACGTCTTGCACCTATATATTCCCAAATATTCCGCAAAAAATCAGGTGGAGCCTCGAAAATACTTTTCCGCCTCCGCAAGCTTCCATTTCCGCGAGATCTCATCTGGAGACCCTTCCCGGCGCCTTGCAGGAGGGGACTTTGGAGGTGGAGGGCTTCTTCATCATCATCATCGCCCCTCCAATGACTCGTGAGTAGTTCACTTCAGACCTACGGGTCCGTAGTTAGTAGCTAGATGGCTTCTTCTCTCTCTTGGATCTTCAATAGAAAGTTCTCCATGATCTTCATGGAGATCTATCCGATGTAATCTTATTTGGCGGTGTGTTTGTCGAGATCCGATGAATTGTGGACTTGTGATCAGATTATCTATGATATATATTTGAGTCTTTGCTGATTTCTTATATGCATGATTAGATATCCTTGTAAGTCTCTCCGAGTCTTGGTTTTTTTGGCCAACTAGATCTATGATTCTTGCAATGGGAGAAGTGCTTGGTTTTGGGTTCTGCCATGTGGTGACCTTTCCCAGTGACATTAGGGGCAGCAAGGCACACATCAAGCAGGTGCCATCAAGGGTAAAAAGATGGGGTTTTTATCATTGGTTTGAGATTATCCCTCTACATCATGTCATCTTGCTTAAGGCGTTACTCTGTTCTTATGAACTTAATACACTAGATGCATGCTGGATAGCGGTCGACGTGTGGAGTAATAGTAGTAGACGCAGACAGTATCAGTCTACTTGTTTCAGACGTGATGCCTATAGAAATAATCATTGCATAGATATCGTCACGACTCTGCACAGTTCTATCAATTGCTCGACAGGAATTTGTTCACCCACCGTCTACTTGCTTTCATGAGAGAAGCCACTAGTAAACACGACGGCCCCCGGGTCTATTCACATCCATCGTTTACAACTCCGCTTTTACTTTGCTTTGTTTCTTTGTTGCTTTCAGTTCTCACTTGGCAAGCAATCTATAAGGGATTGACAACCCCTTCATAGTGTTGGGTGCAAGCTTTTGTGTTTGTGCAGGATCTTGAGATACTCTTCCACCGGATTGATACCTTGGTTCTCAAACTGAGGGAAATACTTACCGTCGCTGTGCTACATCACCCTTTCCACTTCGAGGGAAGACCAACGCGAGCCTCCAAGGCCACGGGGGAAATCCTTTGCATACTTGCCTAAGAAGTCCCTTAAGGCGTAGCCGCAACAAAAAGATCAAGCCAAGTATTCTCCCGTCGACGTGCCTATCTCTGGCGCCATTGGAAGGTCTTTTGTGCAGTAGCAGAAGTATTTCTGGCACCATTGCCAGGGATACACAGCAAACATCAGAAGTATTTCTGGCGCCGTTGCCGGGGAGGAGAAATCAAGATCTATCCAAGTAGGTCTCACAAACTCTTCTCTTGCATTTACTTTTGTTTCCAGTTGCCTCTCGTTTTCCTCTCCCCCACTTCACATTTGTCGTTTTCATTCGCCATTTCCTTTTGCCTTTTTGCTGTTTTCTTTTGCCCGTTTCACTCTCTCTTCCTGCTCGTTTGTGTGTGAGATAGTCCATCAATGGCTAGACCTACCACTCCAAATGACACCCCTAAAAATGAAGTTCTCAATTTCAGGCAGAATGAGGAAGAAAATTTGAAGGACGCTTGGTACATGATTTGCAATGCTCAAAGTAGATCTACTCGTAAGCAATCCACTACCGTCCTCCTTCGCAGTTTCTATGTTGGAATTTCTCCTTGGAATAGGTATATCTTTGATACCATTGTAGGCGGGAACTTTTTGGGGAGCCATACTGTTGACTCCTATAGAGCTATCATTAATTTGGTAGGCTCACCCCCGCTCATGGTTAATGGAACTATCTTGACCTTGGAACACGTGATGCAAAGGCTTGACGCTATTGAAAACAAAATTGCCACAGTTTAACTTATTGAGGGTTTGGATAGAAAGATCCACAATCAAATTTCTCAGTACGGATCCAATGTGGGAAACTTTTTGAAAAATTTAAAGGAGAAGGAACTTATAGTTCATGATTCTTCTAGAATTGGCAAATTATAAGATGTCATAACCAACTTGGGTTCCGCTTTTGCCGCTGTGCAAAATACTCCAAATCTTACTCTCAAAAAGACTGTCAAGCCTGTTTTTGTTCCTAAAGCTAGTGGTGAGTCATCTAATAAAGATGAAAATCTTAAGATGATAAATGATCACGCTACCTATGGTTTGAGCACCAAAGATGACTATACGTGATTCCATCACTTTCGCCTAGCTAAGGGTGTAAAACAAAAGCGCTTGTTGGGAGGCAACCCAACAAATCTATCCTTTTTATTTCTGTTTTGTGTTTTCCACACTTTCATAATTCCGTTATGATTGTGTTTTTTGTGTTTCTTTTTGCGTTTGTGCCAAACAAAACCATTATGATTAGTCTTGAGGATGATCGTTTGGTCATGCTGGGAAAGACAGAAACTTTCTGCTCACGAAAAGAATTTTCATGTTTTTTCAGTAAGAGATTTTGAGTTGATTCATTTTGCTGCTGATTTCTACGCAAATTATCAAGACTTTCGTAATTGTTTATAATTTTTGAAGGACCAGAGGTATACAAAACATAAAGATTGCTACAGACTGGTCTGCTGTTAACAGATTCTGTTTTTGTTGTGTTGGTTGCTTATTTTGATGAAACTATGGATAGTATCGGGGGGTATTAGCCATGGAAGATTGAAAGTACAGTAACCCAACATCAGCACAAGTAGAATTTAAGTTTGCTACAGTACCTAAGGAAGTGGTGGTTTGCTTTCTTATACTAATGTTATCACGAGTTTCTGTTTAAGTTTCGTGTTGTGAAGTTTTCAAGTTTTGGGTGAAGTTCTTATGAACGAAAAGATAAAGAGTGGCAAGAGATCAAGCTTGGGTATGCCCAAGGCACCCCAAGAGATTCAAGGATGTCGTAAAAGCCTAAGCTTGGGGATGCCCCGGGAAGGCATCCCCTCTCTCGTCTTCAATCCATCGGTAACGTTACTTGGGGCTATATATTTATTCACCACATGTTATGTGTTTTTGCTTGGAGCTTCTTGTATCGTAGGAGTCTTTTATTTTTTTTGTGTCACAATCATCCTTGCTGCACACCTAGAGAGAGAGACATGCACACGCCGTGATTTTGTCGAGCTTCACTTATATCTTTTGGTAGACAATTCAGCTCACATGTGCTTCACTTATATCTTTTGAGCTTGATACTTTTGCTCTGTGTGCTTCACTTATATCTTTTATTGCGCAGCGGTGCGTGGCTTGGTAGTTGATCTATGCTTTGAAATTAGTCTCAAAAGGGGTAGTTATCCAAAGGGATACGAAAACTTCCTCCTTCATGTGCATTGAATAGTTAGAGAAGTTTGATTCATCTCAATTAGTTTTGAGTTGTGGTTATGGTAATATTGAAATCATGCTAGTATGGTGTTGCGGATCTAGAAATACTTGTGTTGAAGTTAGTGATTCCCGTAGCATGCACGTATGGTGAACCACTATGTGATGAAATCTGAGCATGATTAGTCTATTGATTGTCATCCTTTGCGTGGCGGTCGGGATCGCGCGATGGTTTATACCTACCAACCCGTCCCCTAGGAGTATGCGTTGAATGCTTTGTTTCGATTACTAATAAAACTTTTGCAACAAGTATATGAGTTCTTCATGACTAATGTGGTTTAGATGCACTTTCACCTTTCACAATCACTATCTTCTTAGTGCCGTGCAACTTTCCCCGGTGCACAAAACCCACCATTAGCCTCCCTCAAAACAGCCACCATACCTACCTACTATGGCTTTTTAAAAGTCATTCCGAGATATATTGCCATGCAACTACCACCATGATATGTGCCACCACATCTACATTGCCTTTGCACGATCGTAAGATAGCTAGCATGATGTTTCCTTTGATGTCTATGCCAAGCTAGATCATTGCCACGGTACACTACCGAAGGCATTCCATATAGAGTCATAATTGCTCTATGTTTTGAGTTGAAAGTGTGATGATCATCATTATTGGAGCATTGCCCCATGTGAGGAAATAAAAGAGGCCAAACAAGCCCATAAAAAAAGAGGCCAAAGAGCCCACCAAAATAAAAAATAAAAAAAGTGAGAGAAAAAGGAGAAGGGACAATGCTACCACTTTTTCCACACTTGTGCATTTTGAGCACCATGATCTTCATGATTGAGAGTCTCTCATTTTGTCGCCACCATATATCTAGTGGGAAATTCTCATTATATAACTTGGCTTGTATATTCCAATGATAGGCTTCCTCAAAATTGCCTTAGGTCTTCGTGAGCAAGCAAGTTGGATGCACACCCACTAGTTATCTTTAAGAGCTTTCACATACTTGTAGCTCTAGTGCATCATTTGTATGGCAATCCCTACTCATTCACATTGATATCTATTGATGAGCATCTCCGCAGCTCATTGATATGCCTAGTTAATGTGACTATCTTCTCCTTTTTCTCTTGCAACCTCCACTACATTCCACACCATCTATAGTGCTATAACCATGGCTCACGCTCATGTATTGCATGAGAGTTGAAAATGTTTGAGAAAGAAAAGGTGTGAAACAATTACTTGGCCAATACTGGGGTTGTGCATGATTTAAATTCGTCGTGCAATGATGATAGAAATAATCATTGCATAGATATCGTCACGACTCTGCACAGTTCTATCAATTGCTCGACAGTAATTTGTTCACACACTGTCTACTTGCTTTCATGAGAGAAGCCACTAGTAAACACTACGGCCCCCGGGTCTATTCACATCCATCGTTTACAACTCCGCTTTTACTTTGCTTTGTTACTTTGTTGCTTTCAGTTCTCACTTGGCAAGCAATCTATAAGGGATTGACAACCCCTTCATAGTGTTGGGTGCAAGCTTTTGTGTTTGTGCAGGATCTTGAGATACTCTTCCGCCGGATTGATACCTTGGTTCTCAAACTGAGGGAAATACTTACCGTCGCTGTGCTACATCACCCTTTCCGCTTCGAGGGAACACCAACGGAAGGCTCCAAGGCCACGGGGGAAATCCTTTGCATACTTTCCTAGGAAGTCCCTTTAGGCGTAGCCGCAACAGAAAGATCAAGCCAAGTATTCTCCCGTCGACGTGCCTATCTCTGGCGTCGTTGGAAGGTCTTTTGTGCAGTAGCAGGAGTATTTCTGGCATCATTGCGAGGGATACACAACAAACATCATGCCACCACTTCTACATTGCCATTGCATGATCATAAGATAGCTAGCATGATGTTTCCATTGGTCTATGCCATGCTAAATCATTGTCAAGGTACACTACCGAAGGCATTCCATATAGAGTCATCATTGCTCTAAGTTTTGAGTTGTAAGTGTGATGATCATCATTGATCGAGCATTGTCCCATGTGAGGAAATAAAAGAGGCCAAAGATGCTCACCAAAATAAAATAATAATAATAAAAAAGAGAGGCCAAAGATGCCCACCAAAATAAAATAATAATAAAAAAAGAGGCCAAAGAGCCCACAAAAAAACTGAGAGAAAAATAGAGAAGGATCAATGCTACTATCTTTCCAGACTTGTGCATATTAAGCACCATGATCTTCATGATTGAGAGTCTCTCGTTTTGTCACCACCATATAGCTAGTGGGAAGTTTTCATTATATAACTTGGCTTGTATATTCCAATGACAGGCTTCCTCAAAATTGCCTTAGGTCTTCGTGACCAAGCAGGTTGGATGCACACCCACTAGTTTTTTTAAGAGCTTTCACATACTCTTAGCTCTAGTGCATCAATAGTATGGCAGTCCCTACTCATTCACGTTGATATCTATTGATGAGCATCTCCATAGCTCATTGATATGCCTAGTCAATGTGACCATCTTCTCCTTTTTACCTTGCAACCTCCACCACACTCCACACCACTTATAGTGCTAAAACCATGGGTCACGCTCATGTATTGCGTGAGAGTTAATTTTTTTTGAGAAAACAAAGGTGTGAAAAAAATTACTTGGCCAATACTGAGGTTGTGCATGATTTAAATTCGTTGTGCAAGGATGATAGAGCATAGCCAGACTATATGATTTTGTAGGGATAACTTTATTTTGGCCTAGTTATTTTGAAAATTCATGATTACCTTGCTAGTTTGCTTGAATTATTATTGTCTCCACGTCAATAGCAAACTATTGTTTTGAATCTAATGGATCTGAACATTCACGTCACATAAGAGGAGTTACAAAGGACATCTATGCTAGGTAGCATGAAAGCATCAAAAATTCATTCTTTATCACTTCCCTACTCGAGGACGAGCAGGAGTTAAGCTTCGGGATGCTTGATACGTCTCAAACGTATCTATAATTTTTGATGGTTTCATGCTGTTATCTTGTCAACTTTGGATGTTTCATATACCTTTTATATGTTTTTTGGGACTAACTTATTAATTCAGTGCCAAGTACCAGTTCGTGTTTTTTCTGTGTTTTTGACTCTTTTCAGATCTGGTTTTGGAACGGAGTCCAAACGGAATAAAATCCGCGAAATAAATTTTTCCAGAACTAAAGAAGATCGGGAGGCTTGAGGGCCAAGGCAGGGGGCCCAGAAGCCCTGTTGCCGCGGCCAGGGGGGCCCGCGGCAACCAGGCTTGTGGCCACCCTGGCGCTCCCCTGCCCTAGCTCTTTGGCCTATAAATTCCCTAAAATCGCAGAAAAAATCGGGGCATCCACGAAAACACTTTTCCGCCGCCGCAAGCTTCCGTTTCTGCGAGATCTCATCTGGAGACCCTTCCCGGTGCCCTGCCGGAGGGGACTTTGGAGTTGGAGGGCTTCTACATCAACATCATCGCCTCTCCAATGACTCGTGAGTAGTCCACTTCAGACCTACGGCTCCGTAGTTAGTAGCTAGATGACTTCTTCTCTCTCTCGGATCTTCAATACAAAGTTCTCCATGATCTTCATGGAGATCTATCCGATGTAATCCTCTTTGGCGGTGTGTTCGTCGAGATTCGATGAATTGTGGATTTGTGATCAGATTATCTGTGAATTATATTTGAGTCTTTGATGATTTCTTATATGTATTATTTGATATCCTTGTAAGTCTCTCCGAGTCTTGGGTTTTGTTTGGCCAACTAGATCTATGATTCTTGCAATGGGAGAAGTGTTTGGTTTTGGGTTCATACCGTGTGGTGACCTTTCGCAGTGACAGAAGGGGCAACAAGGCACGCATCGTGTTGTTGCCATCAAGGGTAACAAGATGGGCTTTCATCATAGATTTGAGATTGTCCATCTACATCATGTCATCTTGCTTAAGGCGTTACTCTGTTTTTTTGGACTTAATACACTAGATGCATGCTGGATAGCTGTCGACGTAATTCGTTCACCCACCGTCTACTTGCTTTCATGAGAGAAGCCACTAGTTAACACTACGGCCCCCGGGTCTATTCACAACTATCGTCTCCACTTTGAATTTTAATTTGCTTTGTTTACTTTTTGCTTTCAGTTCTCACTTTGCAAACAATCTATAAGGGATTGACAACCCCTTCATAGCGTTGGGTGCAAGCTCTTTATGTTTGTGCAGGTACTTGTGACTTGAACGCTCCTCCTACTGGATTGATACCTTGGTTCTCAAACTGAGGGAAATACTTACCGCCGCTGTGCTACATCACCCTTTCCTCTTCAAGGGAATACCAACGCAAGGCTCCAAAGCCACGGGAAATCCTTTGCATATTTGCCAAGGAAGTCCCTATAGGCGTAGCGGTAGCAGCAGGATTCCTGGTGCCGTTGCCAGGGAAGGTCTGTTGTCGCAGTAGCAAACTGCACCTACTGTTCAACCACCTGATTGGAACTTGCCTTTTGAGATCATGTGTGATGCTAGTGATTATGCTATTGGTGCTGTTCTAGGGCAAAGAGTTGATAAGAAGTTGAATGTTATTCACTATGCTAGTAAAACTCTAGACAATGCCCAGAGAAACTACGCTACTATGGAGAAGGAATTATTAGCAGTCGTGTTTGCATGTGAAAACTTCAGGTCTTACATAGTTGATTCCAAAGTCACTATTCACACTGATCATGCTCCTATTAAGTACCTCATGGAGAAGAAGGACGCTAAACCTAGACTTATGAGATGGGTTCTCTTGCTACAAGAATTTGATTTGCACGTTGTCGATAGAAAGGGTGATGATAACCCCATAGCAGATAACTTGTCTAGGTTGGAGAACGTTCTTGATGACCCACAACCTATTGATGATAGATTTCCTGATGAGCAATTGAATGTCATCAATGCTTCACGTAGTGCACCATGGTATGCTGATTATGAAAACTATATCGTTGCCAAATACATACCACCTAGTTTCACGTACCAGCAAAAGAAGAAGTTCTTCTTTGACTTGAGACACTACTTTTGGAATGATCCTCACCTTTATAAGGAATGAGTAGATGGTGTTATTAGACGTTGTGTACCTGAACATGAACAGGGACATATCCTACAGAAGTGTCACTCCGAGGCCTAAGGAGGGCACCATGCGGGAGATAGAACTGCACACAAGGTATTGCAATCAGGTTTCTATTGGCCCACTCTCTTCAAGGATGCCCGTAAGTTTGTCTTGTCTTGTGACGAATGTCAAAGAATAGGTAATATTAGCAAATGTCAGGAAATGCCTATGAACTATTCACTTGTCATTGAACCATTTGATGTCTGGGGCTTTGACTATATGGGACCTTTTCCAAAATCCAACGGGTATACTCACATCTTAGTTGCTGTTGATTACGTCACTAAGTGGGTAGAAGCTATCCCCACTAGTAGTGCTGATCACAACACCTCTATCAAGATGCTGAAAGAAGTTATCTTCCCTAGATTTGGAGTCCCTAGATATCTAATGACCGACGGTGGTTCACACTTCATTCATGGTGCTTTCCATAAAACGCTTGCTAAGTAAGATGTCAACCATAGAATTGTGTCTCCCTACCACCCTCAGTACAGTGGTCAAGTAGAGCTAAGTAATAGAGAGATTAAACTAATTCTACAAAAGACTGTAAACAGGTCTAGAAAGAATTGGTCTAAGAAGCTCGATGATGCACTGGGGGCTTATAGAACTGCCTACAAGAATCCCATGGGCATGTCTCCGTACAAAATGGTGTATGGGAAAGCATGTCACTTACCACTTGAGTTAGATCATAAAGCTTATTGGATAATCAAAGAGCTCAACTTTGATTTCAAACTTGCGGGTGAGAAGAGGTTATTTGATATTAGCTCGCTTGATGAGTGGAGAACTCAGACATATGAGAATGCCAAGTTATTCAAAGAGAAGGTTAAGAGGTGGCATGACAAGAGGATACAAAAGCGTGAGTTCAATGTAGGTGATTATGTCTTGCTATATAACTCTCGTTTAAGATTCTTTGCAGGCAAGCTTCTCTCTAAATGGGAAGGTCCCTATGTTGTTGAGGAAGTGTATCGTTCCGGTGCTATCAAGATCAACAACACGGAAGGTAATTGTACGAGAGTGGTAAATGGGCAGAGAATCAAGCATTATATCTCAGGTAATCCCATAAATGTTGAGAGCAATATTATCAATACCATAACTCCGGAGGAATACCTAAGGGGTGTTTATCAGCCTGTTTCATACTCCGAAAACGAACAGGTATGTGATTCGGTAAGAAAACGGAGTCCAAAACTTTTCCAATAGGAAATTTTCTCCGTTTTGGAATATTTGAAAAAATAGAAAAATTGGAAGTAGTCTGGAAAGTGCGCGAGGAGGCGACAAGCCTGCACGGCGCGGGCCCATCCCCTGGCCGCGCCGTGAGGGCTTGTGGCCACCTCGTGCGCCTCCGGGACTCCATTGTCGTGCAGGGGACTCCTTCTGGTCTGGAAAAAATCATTATATATACTCCCGTTTGGTCTGACCCCTACATCACACAGATTTCCTCTGTTTTTCATTTCGAGCCTGTTTCTGCTGCAGATCTGGATCGCCATGACTTCCCCAAAAGCTCCTAAGGACAAGATCTTCGAGAAGGTCATCAATCCCTACCTCGCGGGAGTGCTGCAACACCCTCAATCTATCGAGATGCGTGAGGGTATTTTGCACATTCGTGATGTTGAGGGGCCTAAGAAGACCGGAAGCGTGGAGACAAGACTCGAAGCAATGGAGCAGCAAGTCTTCAAGTGCCAAAGGATGGTGGAGCGTGGACTCAACGCCAACCACATGGTTATCACTGAGTTCACCAACAAGCACATGATTGATGCCAATGACATTGGGAAGCACCTGTCCTGGCTCTATGACAAGGTTGATCAACTCCAGGGCCAGATCTATGACCAGCAGAACAAAAACTATGAGTATGAGTGTAGATTTAAATCAATAAGGTTGGCTGCAGATTTGAGGATTCCGGAGACTCGTTCATCTGTCCATGATGGAGCACCTATGCCTTGGAAGACGGAGGATCAAACTCATGTTGCAACAACTCCACCATCACCACCTAAGATACAACTGAGCATTGGTATGGGCAATCCCCTTGGCTTTTGCCTAGCTTGTGGGAGTTGCCCCCGTATCGTATCACCATCATATATTTTGCCTTTACCTTTGTTTTAGATTTCCTTTTCAGTTTTCTCTTTCTCTTTGTGTCACCCCCGATGTATTCTTGCTCGTGAGCCATATAATAAAGAGTGTCTTAGTTGAAGGGCTTTGCCTCTTGCCATTTTCGAAAGAGTGAGAATAGAACAAAAGCATGAAAGATCATGTAATGATCTTATGGGAAGTGATGGCTTCACATATAAAAGGAATGAGGATTGAAACTTGTTGAGGGTAGGCAAACATAGACCTTGGTCATTGTTGCAATTAATAGGAAGTGATAAAGAAGGAGAGGTTCACATATAAATATATCATCTCTGACACCATCTATGATTGTGAACACTCACTAAACTATTACATGCCTAGAAGTAGATGTTGGACAAGGAAGACAACGTAATGAATTGTGTTTGCTTGGCTCCGAACAATGTTATATGATTAGAGATCCCTTAGCATGTGACGATTTCTTCCACCTCATATTAGCCAAAACTCCCGCACCAAGTAGAGATACTACTTGTGCATCCATAAACCTTCAAACCAGTTTTGCCATGAGTGTCCACCATACCTACCTACGGATTGAATAAGATCCCTCACGTAAGTTGTCATCGGTGCAAGAAATAAAAATTGCTCTCTAATATGTATGATCTATTAGTGTGTGGAAAATAAGCTTTATACGAACATGTGATGAGGAAGACATAAAAGCGATAGAATGCATAATAAAGTTCTTTATCATAGGAGGCAATATAAAGTGACGTTCCTCCGCACTAAGAGGACACGCATCCAAACCTCAAAAGCGCATGACAACCTCTGCTTCCCTCTTCGAAGGGCATATCTTGTACCTTTACTTTTTTCCCTTGAAAGAGTCATGGTGATCTTCACCAATTCCTTATTTCGCCTTTGTCTTGGCTACCGTCATATGCTTGGGAAAGATCAATATTCATATGTCAACTTGGAGGTAGGCATTCATGAATTATTATTGTTGACATTACCCTTGAGGTAAGCAGTTGGGAGGCAAAACTATAAGCCCCTATCTTTCTCTGTGTCCAGCTGAAACTTTGATCTCATGAGTACCACGTGAGTTGTAGCAATTGTAGAGAACGAAAGAATGATTGAGTATGTGGATTTGCTTTACAAGCTCTTACTTGACTCTTTCTGATGTTGTGATAAATTGCAATTGCTTCAATGACTAAAGGCTATCAGTTGTTACTTCTCGGTAAGGTTCTTGATCCATGCTTTACTTTGTGAAGGAATTATCACTTTATCATGAGAGATTATATGTTGGTATTGTTGTTCTCATATTGATCATGATGCATGCATGTTCGTATCTTGTTTTGTCGACACGTCTCTCCCTAAACACGTGGACATATTTATTGAGCTCGGCTTTCGCTTGAGGACAAGCGAGGTCTAAGCTTGGGGGAGTTGATACGTCCATTTTGCATCATGTTTACATGTTGATATTTATCGCTTTTTTGGCTGTTATTTCACTTCACGGTACTATCCTTTTGCCTTTTCTCTCTTATTTTGCAAGGTTTACATGAAGAGGGAGAATACCGGCAACTGGAATTCTGGCCTGAAAGTGGAGCAAAGTTGAGATACCTATTCTGCGCAACTCCAAACGTCGTGAAAATCAATGGGGATTTTTTTTCCCAATTTATCAAAAATACTGGGCCGAAGAAGTGCCAGAGGGGCACCAGGGGGTGCCCACAAGCCTGCACGGCGCGGCCACCCCCCCAGGCCGCGCAATGGGGGCTTGTGGGTAGCCCACAGGCCCACTGGCCCCCTCTTTTGCTATGTGGAGGGTTTCGTCCAGGAAAAAATCACAGAGGAGCTTTTTCGTGGTTTCGCCGCCGCCACGAGGCGGAACTTGAGCAGAACCAATCTAGAGCTCCGGCAGGACGATCCTGCCGGGGAAACTTCCCTCCCGGAGGGGGAAATCGTCGCCATCGTCATCACCAACACTCCTCTCATCGAAGGGGACTCATCTCCATCAACATCTTCATCAGCACCATCTCATCTCCAAACCCTAGTTCATCTCTTGTAACCAATCTCCGTCTCGCGACTCCGATTGGTAATTGTAAGGTTGCTAGTAGTGTTGATTACTCTTTGTAGTTGATGCTAGTTGGATTATTTGGTGGAAGAGTTTATGTTCAGATCCTTGATACTACTAATTACCTCTCTGGTCATTGTTATGATTATGCTTTGTGAGTAGTTACTTTTGTTCCTGAGGACATGGGATAAGTCATGCTAATAATAGTCATGTGAATTTGGTATTCGTTCGGTATTTTGATATGCTGTATGTTGTTTTTCCTCTAGTGCTGTTATATGAACGTCGAATACATAACACTTCACCATTATTTGGGCCTAGAGGAAGGCATCGGGAAGTAGTAAGTAGATGATGGGTTGCTAGAATGACAGAAGCATAAACCCTAGTTTATGCGTTACTTCGTAAGGGGTTGATTTGGATCCACTAGTTTAATGCTATGGTTAGACTTTGTCTTAATTCTTGTTTCGTAGTTGCGGATGCTTGCGAGAGGGGTTAATCATAAGTGGGATGCTTTTCCAAGTAAGGGCAGTACCAAGCGCCGGTCCACCCACATATCAAACTATCAAAGTAACGAACGCGAATCATATGAACATGATGAAAACTAGCATGATAGAAATTCCCGTGTGTCCTCGAGAGCGTTTTTCCTCCTATAAGACTTTGTCCAGGCTTGTCCCTTGCTACAAAAGGGATTGGGCCACTTTGCTGCATCGTTGCTACTTTTGTTACTTGTTGCTTGCTACGAATCATCTCACCACACAATCACTTGTTATCGACAATTTCAGTGCTTGCAGATATTTCCTTGCTGAAAACCACTTGTCAGATCCTTCTGCTCCTTGTTGGGTTCGACACTCTTACTTATCGAAAGGACTACGATTGATCCCCTATACTTGTGGGTCATCAAATATCTTTTGAAGCACAAGAGCAAGGAGTTCATCGTTCTGCCACATCTATTTCCTTTTGGAGGGTGGTGCATCCTATATTGGTTAGGTGTCGCTTGGGAGCCCCCTACTTCGTGTTGTGGAGTTGAACCAACAAGTTGGTAAGGGCAAGGAGATCGCCTACTTAGTGAAGATCTACCCCGAGTGAGGCCAGTCCTATGTGGGCGTAAGACATGGTGGAATAGACAAGGCCGCTTCTTCATGGGACCCTTGTGGGTGGAGCCCTCAGTGGACTCTTGCAGCCTTTACCCTCCGTGGGTTGACGTCTCCACTAACCTGGACGTATGATAGCACCACCTATCAGAACCACGCCAAAAATCCTCGTGTCAACCTTTGTGTTTGATGTTCCTTCCCGCACCCTCTACTTACATTTGCATGTCTTTATTTACTGTTGCTATACTTATAGGTATGCATGTGTAGGGTGTACTTGACTATTCACAAATTGCTATAACTGTCCCATAACTAAAATTGGGAAAAGGCTAAGTTTTTATTTGGTCAAGTAGTCTAATCACCCCCCTCTAGATATACTTAGGATCCTACATCATCATGCAATCCAAGTAGAAGGAAGGCCAGCTCATGCAAGGGTGATCTTTTCACCATCTGCGACTCTGCATGAAGATTGGGCGATAGCCTCCATTGTTCCAATGCCCAACCAGCACGTATTGTTTCTTAATATTTGGCAAATCATTGGAGAGTTCCTCACCCAAGACAAGCACCTACCATTCCATGAGATCAGTCCTTGCCCTTGTGGTCAAGCATATGTGCGTTTGAATTCCTCATTTGATAGAGATGCTCTGGTTTTGCAAAGTCCTCATTTATATGGATATGTCCACTAAATCTTTCAAAGACACAACCAAGTAATGAATTGGAGTAATATGACCCTTAACAGAGACATATGGGTATTACTTGTGGGGTTTTCCTTTGACATGAGTGAAATGCATGAGATTGCTAATGCTATAAGAAGTTTTAGTAAAGTGCTTCTTTAGGACAGAGCTAGAAGTTCCAGAGCTACAATAATAGTCATACTCAGAATTGAAGATATGAGGGATGTTCCAACTAGTCTGGTGGTTGGTGAATCTGATGAGCCAAACTCTATGTCTTGGACTGTGCGAGTAGTTATCGTGCAGCAAGAGCTCCTTCCTACTGGCCTACCTGATGAAGTCCTTGTTCCCTTGATGGAAATCCTCACTCAACCTGAGCAGATCCTTTATTCCACCCAAACCAGCTGAATCATTTTGTTCGTCCTATTCAACAACATCAGGCTCGGTATGCCATTGGGAATGGATTTGATTTTCATGATCAAGCCATGCTGAACAACCTTGATGATGAGGATGAAAATGATGCGGATCTTCCAGGTTGGGGTCACTGGGTCATGCATGTAAATGATGATGATTTAATTGACCAGGAAATTGAAGAAGGGGAATTCATGGAGCTAACAAAGTTGTTTTAGCCTTTGGATGTGCAACCAGTCCAAGTAGAACTTCCAGATATGGATTTGCACAGTGAGATCACCCTATCTGTGGGATCAAGTGCACTAGAGATGGATGTACTATTGGGCCAAAACCAAGGACAAATGGAGGGAAATGCAGTTTTGAATATGATGGGCCAAGCCCAAGAAGCTCACCATGCTTTACTAGATCTAAACTTGCAGTTGGGCCCTTGATGTCTACTACGCAACCTTCTCCTTGTAGACGTTGTTGGGCCTCCAAGCGCAGAGGTTTGTAGGACAGTAGCAATTTTCCCTCAAGTGGGTGACCTAAGGTTTATCAATCCGCGGGAGGCGTAGGATGAAGATGGTCTCTGTCAAGCAACCCTGCAACCAAATAACAAAGAGTCTCTTGTGTCCCCAACACACCCAATACAATGGTAAGTTGTATAGGTGCACTAGTTCGGCGAAGAGATGGTGATACAAGTGCAATATGGATAGTAGATATAGGTTTTTGTAATCTGAAATTACAAAAACATCAAGGTAACTAGTAACAAAAGTGAGCACGAACGGTATTGCAATGCGTGGAAACAAGGCCTAGGGTTCATACTTTCACTAGTGAAGTTCTCTCAACAATGATAACATAATTGGATCATATAACTAGCCCTCAACATGCAACAAATATTTACTCCAAAGTCACTAATAGCGGAGAACAAACGAAGAGATTATTGTCGGGTACGAAACCACCACAAAGTTATTCTTTCTGATCGATCTATTCAAGAGTCCATAGTAAAATAACACGAAGCTATTCTTTCCGTTCAATCTTTCATAGAGTTCGTACTAGAATAACACCTTAAGATACATATCAACCAAGACCCTAATGTCACCTAGATACTCCATTGTCACCTCAAGTATCCGTGGGCATGATTATACGATATGCATCACATAATCTCGGAATCATCTATTCAACCAACACATAGAACTTCAAAGAGTGCCCCAAAGTTTCTACCGGAGAGTCAAAACGTGTGCCAACCCCTATGCCTTGGTTCCCAATGTCACGAACCCGCAAGTTGATCACCAAAACATACATCGAGTACTCACATGAATCAAACGTGTGCCAACCCATATGCATAGGTTCCCAATGTCACAAACCCGCAAGTTTATCACCGCAGATAGACACGTGCAAGACATACATCAAGTGTTCTCAAAGACTCAATCTGATAAGATAACTTCAAAGGGGAAACTCAATTCATTACAAGAAGGGAGAGGGGGAAGAACATCATAAGATCCAACTATAGTAGAAAAGCCCACGCGGTACATCGAGATCAAGACATCTCAAGAACACGAGAGAGAGAGAGAGATCAAACACATAGCTACTGGTACATACCCTCAGCCCCGAGGGAGAACTACTGCCTCCTCATCATGGAGATCGCCGGGATGATGAAGATGGCCACCGGAGATGGATTCCCCCTCCGACGTGGTGCCGGAACGGGCTCCAGATATGTTTTTTGTGGCTACACAGGTTTGCAGCGGATGAACTCCCGATCTAGGTTTCTTTTTGGGGGTTTCTGAATTTATAGGAATTTATGGCGGTGGCATTGCGTCAGTTGGGCCAACGAGGAGGTCATAAGCCTGCACGGTGCGTCCTGGGGGGTGGCCGCGGCGTCAGGGCTTCTGACTCCCTCATGGCTCTTCTGGCCTTCTTACAAAGCTTCGGGGGTCTCTTTTGGTCCAAAAAAAATCATCGTAAAGTTTCATTCCATTTGGACTCCGTGTGAAAAAAGGTCAAAAACACGGAAAAAACAGAAACTGGCACTTGGCACTGAGTTAATAGGTTAGTCCCAAAAAAGATATAAAATAGCATAACCATGCATATAAAACATCCAAAGTTGACAAGATAATAGCATGGAACCATCAAAAATTATAGATGCGTTGGAGACGTATCATCCCTCTTTAGGACCTAGGACTAATGTAATAGAAGATGTTGCTGCCACCTCAAATTTAGTTTCCACCTCCAACTCTCAAACTCATCAATCTAGAACTTAATTTGCGGCAACCACTTCTACAAGATATAGATCTAAATTTGCAGGAACGGGATAACAACCTAGCCAAAGTCACACGCACTCACCAACAGGACAATTATGCCCCAATTTTCATCGATTCACCTTCAGATGGAAATTTATTTGACTTAAACTTGGCTGAAGGTGAAGACCCAGTGATTCAACTAGCTACTTCAGAAGAATATTTGTTGGCTATTCAGAAAAGGGACACTGCAGATACTTCTGTGGATAAAAAGATTGAAATATATGATTTTGATTCAGAAACAATCCACAAACAAAGGTTGCTTGATAGATGTAATACAGGCGAAAATCTTTCCTCTCCCTCAGCTAGCTTTGCTCCTCCTAGATTTAATATTAAAGGAAGATTTTTAACTGAGAATCACTCTCTTTCATCTCACGTGGATGCCTTTCAAGGTTGCCACAACCTAACTACATGGAAAGATAATTTTGCAATTGAAATTGAGGATTGTGCTGCCACTGAGGTACCTGATACGTCTCCATCGTATCTACTTTTCCGAACTCTTTGGGCCTTGTTTTGGACTCTAATTTGCATGATACGAATGGAACTAACCCGGACTGACGCTGTTTTCAGCAGAATTGCCATGGTGTTGTTTTTGCACAGAAATAAAAGTTTTCGGAATGACCAGGAAATCTACGAGGAATTTTTCTGGAATATATTAAAAATACTAGCGCCAGAATCAACTAGAGGGACGGAGCGTGGAGCCCACAAGCCCACCAGGCCCGGCCACCCCCCCTGGCTGGGGCTGGCATGCTTGTGAGCCCCTCGGAGCTCCGCCACCCCCAATTCCAGCTCTATTTAACCTCCTTCGTCCGGAAATAAATCAAGGAGAAGAGTTCATCGCGTTTTACAATACGGAGGTGCCGCCACCTCCTGTTCTTCCTCTGGAGGGCAGATCTGGAGTCCGCTCTGGGCTCCGGAGAGGGGAGATCGTCGCCATCGTCATCATCAACCTTCCTTCATCGCCAATTCGATGATGCTCTTCACCATTCGTGAGTAATCTATTCGTAGGCTTGCTGGACGGTGATGAGTTGGATGAGATCCATAATGTAATCGAGTTAGTTTTGACGGGGATTGATCCCTAGTATCCACTATGTTATGAGATTGATGTTGCTACTACTTTTCCATGCTTAATGCTTGTCACTAGGGCCCGAGTGCCATGATTTCCAATTTGAACCTATTATGTTGTCGCCAATATATGTGTGTTTTAGATCCTATCTTGCAAGTTGTAGTCACCTACTATGTGTTATGACCCGGCAACCCCGGAGTGACAATAGCCGGAACCACTCCCGGAGATGACCATAGTATGAGGAGTTCATGTATTCACCAAGTGTTAATGCGTTGGTCCGGTTCTTTATTAAAAGGAGAACCTTAATATCCCTTAGTTTCCATTAGGACCCCGCTGCCACAGGATGGATGGACAATAGATGTCATGCAAGTTCTTTTCCCTAAGCACGTATGACTACTTACGGAATACGTCCCTACATTAGATTGACGAACTGGAGCTAGTTACTTATCTCTCCGTGTTATAGTTGTTACATGATGAATCACATCCCGCATAATCATCCATCACCGATCCAATGCCTACGAGTTTTTCCTACTGGTCCTTGCTATGTTACTTTGCCGCTTTGATGACCCACAAGTATAGGGGATCAATCCTAGTCCTTTCGATAAGTAAGAGTGTCGAACCCAATGAGGAGCAAAAGGATCTGACAAGTGGTTTTCAGCAAGGTAAAATCTGCATGCACTGAAATTGTCGGTAACAAGTGATTGTGTGGTGAGATGATTCGTAGCAAGCAACAAGTAACAAAAGTTGCAACGGTGCAGCAAAGTGTCCCAATCCCTTTTGTAGCAAGGGACAAGCCTGGACAAAGTCTTATAGGAGGAAAAACACTCCCGAGGACACATGGGAATTACTGTCATGCTAGTTTTCATCATGTTCATATGATTCGCGTTCGTTACTTTGATAGTTTGATATGTGGGTGGACCGGCGCTTGGGTACTGCCCTTACTTGGACAAGCATCCCACTTATGATTAATCCCCCTTGCAAGCATCCGCAACTACGAAAGAAGAATTAAGAGAAAGTCTAACCATAGCATTAAACTAGTGGATCCAAATCAGCCCCTTACGAAGTAACGCATAAACTAGGGTTTAAGCTTCTGTCACTCTAGCAACCCATCATCTACTTACTACTTCCCAATGCCTTCCTCTAGGCCCAAATAATGGTGAAGTGTTATGTAGTTGACGTTCACATAACACCACTAGAGGAAAAACAACATACAACACATCAAATTACCGAACGAATACCAAATTCACATGACTACTATTAGCATGACTTATCCCATGTCCTCAGGAACAAAAGTAACTACTCACAAAGCATAATCATATTCATGACCAATGAGGTAATGAGTAGCATCAAGAATCTGAACATAAACTCTCCCACCAAATAATCCAACTAGCATCAACTACAAAGAGTAATCAACACTACTAGCAACCTTACAAGTACCAATCGGAGTCGCGAAACGGAGATTGGTTACAAGTGATGAACTAGGGTTTGGAGATGAGATGGTGTTGATGAAGATGTTGATGATGATGAGTCCCCTCCGATGAGAGGAGTATTGGTGATGAAGATGGTGACGATTTCCCCCTCCGGGAGGGAAGTTTCCCCCGCAGCTCTAGATTGGTTCTGCTCAAATTCCGCCTCGTGCCGGCGGTGAAAACCACGAAAAAGCTCCTCCTTGATTTTTTTTCAAACGAAACCCTTCATATAGCAGAAGAGGGGGGCCAGTGGGCCACGAGGCTGCCGACAAGCCCTCATGGCGCGGCCTGGGGGATGGCTGCACCGTGCAGGCTTGTGGCCACCTGCACGCACTCCTCTGGCGCTTCTTCGGCCAAATATTTTTTATAAATCCGGAAAAAATCCTCATTGATTTTTACGGCGTTCGGAGTTGCGCAGAATAGGTATCTCAAACTTGCTCCACTTTCAGGCCAGAATTCCAGTTGCCGGTATTCTCCCTCTTCATGTAAACCTTTTAAAATAAGAGAGAAAAGGCATAAGAATTGTACCGTGAAGTGAAATAACAGCCCAAGAAGCGATACATATCAACATGAAAACATGATGCAAAATGGACGTATCAACTCCCCCAAGCTTAGACCTCGCTTGTCCTCAAGCGAAAGCCTAGCTCAATAAATATGTCCACATGTTTAGGGAGTGAGGTGTCGACAAAACAAGATACGAACATGCATGCATCATGATCATGCTCAGGACAGCAATACCAACATATAATCTCTCATGCTAAAGTGATAATTCCTTCACAAAGTAAAGCATGGATCAAGAACCTTACCGAGAAGTAACAACCGATAGCCTTTAGTCATTGAAGCAATTGCAATTTATCACAACAACAGAAAGAGTCAAGTAAGAGCTTGTAAAGCAAATCCACATACTCAATCATTTTTTCGTTCTCTACAATTTCTACAACTCACGTGGTACTCATGAGATCAAAGTTTCAGCTGGACATAGACAAAGATAGGGGCTTACAGTTTTGCCTCCCAACTGCTTACCTCAAGGGCAATGTCAACAATAATAATTCATGAATAATTACCTCCAAGTTGACATATGAATATAGATCTTTCCCAAGCATATGACGTTAGCCAAGATAAAGGCGAGATAGGGAATTGGTGAACATCACCAAGACTCTTTCAAGGGCAAAAAGTAAAGGTACAAGATAGGCCCTTCGTAGAGGGAAGCAGAGGTTGTCATGCGCTTTTGAGGTTTGGATGCGTGTCCTCTTAGTGCGGAGGAACGTCACTTTATATTGCCTCCTGTGATAAAGAACTTTATTATGCAGTCTGTCGCTTTTATGTCTTCCTCATCACAGGCTTGTACAAAGCTTATTTTCCACACACTAATAGATCATACATATTAGAGAGCAATTTTTATTGCTTGCACCGATGACAACTTACTTGAGGGATCTTATTCAATCCATAGGTAGGTATGGTGGACACTCATGGCAAAACTGGGTTGAAGGTTTATGGATGCACAAGTAGTATCTCTACTTAGTGCGGGAGGTTTGGCTTATGTGAGGTGGAAGCAATCGTCACATGCTAAGGGATCTCTAATCATATAACATTGTTCGGAGCCAAGCAAACACAATTCATTATGTTGTCTTCCTTGTCCAACATCTACTTCTAGGCATGCAATAGTTTAGTGAGTGTTCACAATCATAGAAGGTGTGAGAGATGATATATTTATATGTGAACATCTCCTTTATCACTTCCTATTAATTGCAACCATGACCAAGGTCTACATTTGCCTACCCTCAACAAGTTTCAATCCTCATTCTTTTTATATGTGAAGCCATCACTTCCCATAAGACCATTACATGATCTTTCATGCTTTTGTTCTATTCTCACTCTTTTGATCATGGCAAGAGGCAAAGCCCTTCAACTAAGACAATATTTATTATATGGCTCACGAGCTCGAATACATCGGGGATGACACAAAGCAAAACTCAATACTAAAACACTAAGAATTTTAATCTACTAGAGAAAGAGAAAACTGAAAAGGAAAACTGAAACAAAGATAAAGGCAAAAGATGTGATGGCGATACGATACCTGGGCAAGTCCCCCAAGCTTGGCACAAGCCAAGGGGATTGCCCATACCCATGTTCAGTTGTCTTCCTTTGGTGGTGATGGTGGTGGAGTTGTTGAAATCTTTGACTCCAAGAGGGCCATTAATCTTTGATTTATACCTTGGAGATCTGCGATATGTTTTACCAGCAAAACAACTTCACGAGTGAGACAAGTATTGCGAGCATGAGTTGTTTCACAAAACCTCAAGAGTTCAATCAAGGATGGAGACAGTAGGTGGAGGTAGGGTTGGAGGACATCCACTTCTTCAACTTCTTACTTGTTGATCACAGATTGCACTTCATCCCATGCATGATTCTTCTCCTTAGCTTTTCCCTTCGTTTCTTTAGGTAGCCCTTCCTTAGCCTCCATGACCTCCATCCTTTTCAGATCAGCATGTACTTCTCCATAGACTTGAGGGAAAATTTTCTCCCCCACAGATTCCTGAGACGACATCTTGCTCTAAATCTACGGCAGAAAACAGGCTCAAATGAAAAACAGAGGAAATCTGCGTGATGTAGGGGTCAGCCCAAACGGGAGTATATATAATGATTTTTTTTCAGACCAGAAGGAGTGCCGTGCACGAAAACGGAGTCCAGGAGGCGCACGAGGTGGCCACAAGCCCTCATGGCGTGACCAGGGGGTGGGCCCGCGCCGTGCAGGCTTGTCGCCTCATCGCGCACTTTCCGGACTACTTCCAATTTTGTATTTTTTTCAAATATTCCAAAACGGAGAAAATTTCCTACTACAAAAGTTTTGGACTCTATTTTCTTACCGAATCACATACCTCTTCGTTTTCGGAGTCTGAAATAGGTTGATAAATGTCCCTTAGGTATACTTCCGGAGTTATGGTATTGATGATATTGCTTTCAACATTTATGGGAGTACCTGAGATGTAATGCTTGATTCTCTGCCCATTTACAACTCTCGGACAATTACCTTCCGTGTTGTTGATCTTGATAGCACCGGAACGATATACTTCCTCAATAACATAGGGACCTTCCCATTTAGAGAGAAGCTTGCCTGCAAAGAATCTTAAACGAGAGTTATATAGCAAGACATAATCACCTACATTGAACTCACGCTTTTGTATCCTCTTATCATGCCACCTCTTAACCTTCTCTTTGAACAACTTGGCATTCTCATATGCCTGAGTTCTCCATTCATCAAGCGAGCTAATGTCAAATAACCTCTTCTCACTGGCAAGTTTGAAATCAAAGTTGAGCTCTTTGATTGCCCAGTAATCTTTATGCTCTAGCTCAAGAGGTAAATGACATGCTTTACCGTACACCATTTTGTACGGAGACATGCCCATGGGATTCTTATAGGCAGTTCTATAAGCCCACAGTGCATCGTCGAGCTTCTTAGACCAATTCTTTCTAGACCTATTGATAGTCTTTTGCAGAATTAGTTTAATCTCTCTGTTGCTTAGCTCTACTTAACCACCGGACTGAGGGTGGTAGGGAGACGCAATTCTATGGTTGATATTGTACTTAGCAAGCGTTTTACGGAAACACCATTAATGAAATGTGAACCACCCTTGGTCGTTAGATATATAGGGACTCCAAATCTAGGGAAGATAACTTCTTTCAGCATCCTGATAGAGGTGTTGTGATCAACACTACTAGTGGGGATAGCTTCTACCCACTTAGTGACGTAATCAATAGCAACTAAGATATGAGTATACCCATTGGATTTGGGAAAAGGTCCCATATAATCAAAAGCCCCAAACATCAAATGGTTCAATGACAAGTGAATAGTTCATAGGCATTTCCTAACGTTTGCTAATATTACCTATTCTTTGACATTCGTCACAAGAGAAGACAAACTTACGGGCATCCTTGAAGAGAGTGGGCCAATAGAAGCCTGATTGCAATACCTTGTGTGCAGTTCTATCTCCCGCATGGTGTCCTCTGTAGGCCTCGGAGTGACACTTCTGTAGGATCTGTCCATGTTCATGTTCAGGTACACAACGTCTAATAGCACCATCAAATCCTTCCTTATAAAGGTGAGGATCATCCCAAAAGTAATGTCTCAAGTCAAATAAGAATTTCTTCTTTTGCTGGTACATGAAACTAGGTGGTATATATTTGGCAACGATATAGCTTGCATAATTAGCATACCACGGTGCACTACGTGAAGCATTGATGACATTCAATTGCTCATCAGGAAAGCTATCATCAATAGGTTACGGGTCATCAAGAACGTTCTCCAACCTAGACAAGTTATCTGCTACTGGGTTATCAGCACCCTTTTTGTCAACAACGTGCAAATCGAATTCTTGTAGCAAGAGAACCCATCTGATAAGTCTAGGTTTAGCGTCCTTCTTCTCCATGAGGTACTTAATAGCAGCATGATTAGTGTGAATAGTTACTTTGGAAATAACTATGTAAGACCTGAACTTTTCACATGCAAACTAGACTGCTAAAAATTCCTTCTCCGTAGTAGCATAGTTTCTCTCGGCAATGTCTAGAGTTTTACTAGCGTAGTGAATAACATTCAACTTCTTATCAACTCTTTGCCCTAGAATAGCACCAACAGCATAATCACTAGCATCACACATGATCTCAAAAGGCAAGTTCCAATCAGGTGGTTGAACAATAGGTGCAGTTATCAAAGCCCTCTTAAGTTCAATTTCCTAAAAACGATCACCATCCTATAGCCAGTGATAATCCTCTGTGGGATCAATTCATCCTTATCATTAGGGACAACCGTAATGCCTCCCTTCTTAGGAACGCAATGCACCAGACTCACCCAATAGCTATGAGCAACAGGATAGATAATACCCGCTTCCAGGAGCTTTAGTATTTCTTTTCTTACTACTTCTTTCATCTTAGGATTCAATCTCCTTTGATGATCAGCAACTGGTTTGAAATCAGGATCGATTTTAATCTTGTGCTGGCATAGAGTGGGACTAATGCCCTTAAGATCATCAAGAGTATATCCAATAGCAGCGCGGTACTTCCTTAGAGTTTTTAGCAACTTCTTTTCTTCATGCTCTCAGAGGTTACCACTAATAATAAGAGGATATATCTCCTTTTCATCAAGATAAGCATACTTAAGAGTATCTGGCAACTGTTTAAGCTCGAACACAGGATCACCCTTTGGTGGGGGTGGATCCCCAAGCAGTTCAACAGGTAGATTATTCTTAAGGATAGGATACTGTTCTAAGGAACTCTATCTATCTCATCCCTTTCATCCATACGCATATCATTTTCATGATCAAGCAAGTATTGCTCTAAGGGATCAGTAGGAGGCACGACAATAGAAGCTAAGGCGATAGTCTCATCCTTACTAGGCAACTCCTTTTTATGAGGTCGTCTACCAAATTTGGATAAATTGAACTCATGTGACACACCTTCAAAGCCAACAGTGACAGTTTGCTTCTCATAGTCAATGTGAGCATTGACAGTATTGAGGAAGGATCTGCCAAATATGATGGGACAAAAGCTATCTTGTGCAGTAAAAAGAACGAGGAAATTAGCAGGATACTTCGTTTTACCACACAAGACTTCAACATCCCTAATAGTTCCCACAGGGCAGATAGTATCTCTATTGGCAAGCTGAATAGTGACATCAATAGGCTCTATCTCAACAGGTGCAATCTCATCTTTGATTTCATCGTATAAGGATTGAGGTATTGCACTAACACTAGCACCCACGTCACATAAACCATGATAACAATGATCTCCTATCTTAACAGAAACCACAGGCATGCCAACAACAGGCCTATGTTTGTCTCTAGCGTGAGGTTTAGCAATTCTAGCAGCATCTTCATAGAAGTGAATATTATGTCCCTCAACATCGTCGGACAGAAGATCTTTGATGATATCAATGCTAGGTTCGACTCTAATTTTCTCAGGGGGTGTAGGTGTTCGAATGTAGCCTCTACGTATCACAGTTGAATCTTTAGAATGATCCTTTATCCTAAGAGGGAAAGGTGGTTTCTCAATGTAAGCACTGGGAACCACAGGATCATTACAGGAAATAACTCTCTCTTCAACTGGAGTGGGTTTAACTACATTGACTTCTAAAGGAGGAGGATATTTAAACCACTTCTCTTTGGGGAGATCAATATGGGCAGCAAAGGATTCACACAATGAAGCTACTATCTCAGAGTCAAGTCCGTACTTAGCGCTAAAGTCACAAAAAGTATTTGTCTCAACAAAGGATTTAACGCAATCAAGCATGAAATTCATACCTGACTCCTTACCTTCTTCAAGCTCCCAATCTTCAGAGTTGCGTTTAATTCTCTCCAATAAATTCCATTTGAAGTCAATATCTCTCTTCATAAAACAATCGGTACAAGAAGTGTCAAGCATGGTGCGATCATCATGAGAAAGCCGAGCATAGAAGTTCCGAATGATAATTTCTCTCGAGAGCTCATGATTGGGGCATGAATATAGCATTGATTTAAGCCTCCCCCAAGCTTGAGCGATGCTTTCTCTGTCACGAGGCCAAAAATTATAAATATAATTCCGATCACGATGTACTAAATGCATAGGATAAAACTTTTGATGAAATTCCAATTTCAACCGATTGTTCTCCCATGATCGAGTATCATCACATAGCCTATACCATGTCAATGCCTTATCCTTCAAAGATAAAGGAAAGACCTTCTTCTTGACCTCATCCTCGGGCAAACCAGCAAGCTTAAATAAACCGCAACCTTCATCTACATAGATTAGATACAAGTCTGGATGCGATGTTCCATCTCCTGTAAAAGAATTAGCCAGCACTTTCTCAAGCATACCCGAAGGAAATTCAAAGCAAATATTTTCAGTAGGTGCAGCAGGTTGAGGAGCAACTCTTTGTGCTTCCGTTCGAGGTGAAGATACCCCGAACAAGCCCCTCAAAGGATTAGTATCCATAGTGACAAGTGACAATAAATTTCAGCACACTATATGAATGTTTCCTTACCAAGTTCCACTTACCAAAGGCGCTTCACTCCCCGGCAACGGCGCCAGAAAAGAGTCTTGATGACCCACAAGTATAGGGGATCAATCGTAGTCCTTTTGATAAGTAAGTGTGTCGAACCCAACGAGGAGCAAAAGGATCTGACAAGTGGTTTTCAGCAAGGTAAAATCTGCAGGCACTGAAATTGTCGGTAACAAGTGATTGTGTGGTGAGATGATTCGTAGCAAGCAACAGGTAAAAAAGTAGCAACGGTGCAGCAAAGTGGCCCATTCACTTTTGTAGCAAGGGATAAGCCTGGACAAAGTCTTATAGGCGGAAAAACGCTTCCGAGGAAAAACGGGAATTTCTGTCATGCTAGTTTTCATCATGTTCATATGATTCGCGTTCGTTACTTTGATAGTTTGATATGTGGGTGGACCGGCGCTTGGGTACTGCCCTTACTTGGACAAGCATCCCACTTATGATTAACCCCCCTCGCAAGCAGCCGCAACTACGAAAGAAGAATTAAGACAAAGTCTAAGCATAGCATTAAACTAGTGGATCCAAATCAGCCCCTTACGAAGTAACGCATAAACTAGGGTTTAAGATTCTGTCACTCTAGCAACCCATCATCTACTTACTACTTCCCAATGCCTTCCTCTAGGCCCAAATAATGGTGAAGTGCTATGTGGTCGATGTTCACATAACATCACTACAGGAAAAACAACATACAACATATCAAATTACCGAACGAATACCAAATTCACATGACTACTATTAGCATGACTTATCCCATGTCCTCAGGAACAAAAGTAACTACTCACAATGCATAATCATATTCATGACCAGAGAGGTAATGAGTAGCATCAAGGATCTGAACATAAACTCTCCCACCAAATAATCCAACTAGCATCAATTACAAAGAGTAATCAACACTACTAGCAACCTTACAAGTACCCATCGGAGTCGCGAGACGGAGATTGGTTACAAGTGATGAACTAGGGTTTGGAGATGAGATGGTGCTAATGAAGATGTTGATGGTGCCGAGTCCCCTCCGACGAGTGGAGTGTTGGTGATGACGATGTCGACGATTTCCCCCTCCAGGAGGGAAGTCTCCCCGGCAGGATCGTCCTGGTGGGGCTCTAGATCGGTTTTGCTCAAGTTCCTCCTCGTGGCGGCCGTTGAAAACCACGAAAAAGCTCCTCCTTGATTTTTTTTCCAGACGAAACCCTTCATATAGCAGAAGAGGGGGGCAGTGGGCCAGCAGGCTGCCCACAAGCCCTCATGGTGCGGCCTGGGGGTGGTCGCGCCGTGCAGGCTTGTGGCCACCTGCACGCACCCCTCTGGCGCTTCTTCGGCCCAGTATTTTTTATAAATCCAGAAAAAAATCCTCGTTGATTTTTACGTCGTTTGGAGTTGCGCAGAATAGGTATCTCAAACTTGCTCCACTTTCAGGCCAGAATTCCAACTGCCAGTATTCTCCCTCTTCATGTAAACCTTGCAAAATAAGAGAGAAAAGGCATAAGAATTATACCGTGAAGTGAAATAACAGCCCAAGAAGCAAAATGGACGTATCACGCTACTGCTGTCACTTCTGTTGTTGTTACTCTGTTGCTACTACTGTTACTTTGCTGCTACTGGTTACTGTTGCTACTGTTGTTATCATATTACCTTGCTACTGATACTTTGATGTAGACACTAAATCTGTCACGTGTGGTTGAATTGACAACTCAACTGCTAATACTTGAGAATATTCTTTCGCTTCCCCTTGATTCGAATCAATAAATTTGGGTTGAATAATCTACCCTCGAAAACTGTTGCGATCCCCTATACTTGTGGGTTATCAAGACCTTTTTCTGACGTCGTTGCCGGGGAAGCACAGCTATATTCTCTGAATCACTTGGGATTGACGTCTGCTGGTCACTATGAGGAATCCGATAGATCCAAGAACTAAAATCTTGACCTCCAGTACGAGGACAGGTAAGGAACTGCCATCTAGCTCTGCATTTGATTCACCTTCAGTTATGAGTAAGTTTGCGACACCACCTCCTTCTAGAAATCTTGATATGTCGCCTGTGCTTGACGATGCTACTTCTGCTGCCCATAATGCTTATGATGATGCTATGCTTGATACTGCTTTGCCTGATGATGCTATGCTTGATACTGCTTTGCCTGATGATGCTATGCTTGATACTGCTTTGCCTGATGATGCTATGCTTGATACTGCTTTGACACTAGGTGCATTCCTTGATGCACAAATTGCTAGAGTTGCTGCTAGATGTGATGATACTTCTGAAACTGCTGATACTATTGAAGTAGAACCTGGTATTTTGCCTGCTAGAACTAGCTCTCCTATGCCTAAATTGCCTGGTATGCCTGAACATTATGTTATGGAGGGAGAGATAGCTGAGGACTTTCTTGCGTGTAAGGATATCTATGATGTTGAGAAACTACTGCTCAAGTGGAAAGAAAAATCTCTGAATGCTAGGATGAAATATGACCCGAAGTTTGCCACTTCGCCTATCTTTGTGACCGATAAGGATTATGAATTCTCTGTCGACCCTGAGTTAATCACTCTGGTCGAATCAGATCCTTTTCATGGTTATGAGTCTAAAACGATTGTAGCCTATCTTACCAAACTGCACGATATAGCCACCCTATTCACTAGTGAGGAAAAGATCCGCCACTACTATATCCTCAAGTTGTTTCCTTTCTCGCTAAAGGATGATGCTAAGACTTGGTTCACTTCTCTTGCTCCTGGTTGTGTGCATAGCCCCCAGGATATGGTCTACTACTTCTCCGGAAAATATTTCCCTGCCCATAAGAAGCAAGCCGCCTTGCAGGAAATATACAACTTTACTCAAGCTAGAGAAGAGAGTCTCCCACAAGCTTGGAGGAGGCTTGTCCAGCTACTGAATGGTTTGCTTGATCACCCTCTTGAGAAGAATGAAATACTTGATATCTTCTATAATGGACTTACCGATGCTTCTAAAGACCACCTAAATAGTTGTGCCGGTTGTGTTTTTAGGGAACGAAATGTAGAACAAGCTAAGATCCTATTGAATAACAGCTTGTGCAATGAGAACGCTTGGACTATTCCCGAACCACCTCCTAAGCCAACTTCGAAGAAAATAGGTATTCTATTCCTCAGTCCCGAAAATATGCAAGAAGCTAAGAAATCTATGCGAGAGAAAGGCATTAAATCTGAAGATGTCAAAAATCTACCACCTATCGAAGAGATCCATGGTCTTGATAACCCGATACAGGTAGTAGAAGTTAATTCTTTGCGTATGTTTGATGAGAGTGATATTCCTTTTGATAAACCTGCTAGCCTATGCCTGGATGAATTTGATAACTTTGTTGCCAAACAACAAAGTTTCAATGATTATGTTAGCAGACAATTGGAACAGAATGCTCGTATGCTTAGTCATTTAAGTGCTTGTGTGGACAAAAACGTCAATGATCTTAAGCTTCTGAGTAAACATGCCTCTATGGTTACTACTCAAGTAGAACAAGTACTTAAAGCTCAGAATGACTTGCTCAATGAGTTGAATAACAATTATGTCAAAGTCGTCACCAAAGGTGGTAGAATCACCCAGGAACCTTTGTATCCTGAGGGTCATCCAAAGAGAATTGAACAAGATTCTCAAGGAGTTAGCACTGATGCACCTAGTCATACTAGAAAGAAGAATAAAGATGATAGGCACCTGCACGCTAGCAACCCTGTTGCTGCTACACCTGAGAGTCCAAACGATGCCTCTGTTTCTGATGCCGAGACACAATCTGGTGATGAACATGAGCCTAATGATGATATCAATAGTGATGTTCATGTTGATGCTCAACCTAGCAATGATAAGGATGTGGAGATTGAACCTGGTTATCTTGATAACCCACAGCCTAAGAATAGAAGATACGATAAGAATGACTTTGCTGCTAGGAAGCATGGTAAAGAAAGGGAACCATGGGTTCAGAAACCTATGCCCTTTCCTCGCAAACCATCCAAGAAAAAGGATGATGAGGATTTTGAGCGAATCATTGAAATGATTAGACTTGTCTTTTTGCAAATGCATTTGACGGATATGCTCAAAATCTCTCCGTATGCTAAGTACATGAAAGATATTGGGACTAATAAGAGGAGGATACCTGAGGTTGAGATTTCCAGCATGCTTGCTAACTATACCTTCAAGGGTGGAACTCCTAAGAAACTAGGTGATCCCGGTGTGCCCACTATACCTTGCTCCATTAAAGGTAACTACGTTAGAACTGCTTTATGCGACCTTGGAGCGGGTGTTAGTGTTATGCCTCTCTCTCTTTATCATAGACTTGAACTGGATAAGTTAACACCCACTGAAATCTCTCTGCAAATTGCCGACAAATCAACTGCTTTCCCTATCGCCATTTGTGAGGATGTGCATGTCGTGGTTGCCAATGTCACTATCTTAACAGACTTTGTTATCTTGGATATTCCCGAGGACGATGCCATGGCGGTCATCCTCGGAAGACCCTTTTTAAACACTGCAGGGCTGTTATAGATTGCAACAAAGGCAATGTCACTTTCCATGTCAACGGTAATGAGCATACGGTGCACTTTCCGAAGAAACAATATCGAGTACATTGCATCAATGCTATCGAAAAAACTTCATCGATTCTTATTGGGAGCTTTGAATGCCCTAGTCCTCCTGTTAAGATGAAGTATGATTTGCTTGTTGGGGAGATACACATCCCTATTGAGGTAACTGATACGTCTCCAGCGTATCTATAATTTTTGATGGTTTCATGCTATTATCTTGTCAAACTTTGGATGTTTTGCATGCCTTTTATTTATTTTCTGGGACTAACTTATAAATTCAGTGCCAAGTGCCAGTTCCTATTTTTTCCATGTTTTTGACCCCTTTCAAACGATATTTTGAAACGGAGTCCAAACGGAAGAAAATCCCAGTAAAGATTTTTTCTGGAACGGAAGAAGATCGGGGGACTTGGGAGCCAAGCCAGAAGAGCCCCACGGGCCCCACAAGCCCCCACCCCGCAGCCAGGGGCGCGCCATGCAAGCTTGTGGGCCCCCTGGTGGTCCCCTAGATCTTGCGCCTATAAATTCCCAAATATTCCCAAAAAAATCAAAGGAGCATCGTAATCACTTTTCCGCCGCCGCAAGCTTCTCTCTCCGCAAGATCCCATCTGGGGCACGTCCTGGTGCCCTGCCGGAGGGGTGATTCGGACACGAAGGACTTCTTCATCAACACTATGACCTCTCCGATCATGCGTGAGTAGTTCACCATAGACCTACGGGTCCATAGCTAGTAACTAGATGCCTTCTTCTCTCTCTTGGATCTTCAATACAAAGTCCTCCATGATCTTCATGGAGATCTATCCGATGTAATCTTCTTTTGCGGTGTGTTGTCGAGGTCCGATGAATTGTGGATTTATGATCAGATTATCTATGAATCTTATTTGAGTTTCTTCTGATCTCTCGTATGCATGATTTCATATCCTTGTAATTCTCTCCGAGTTGTGGGTTTTGTTTGGCCAACTAGATCTATGATTCTTGCCGTGGGAGAAGTGCTTGGTTTTGGGTTCATACCATGCGGTGACCTCACTCAGTGACAGAAGGGGTAGCGAGGCACGCATCATGTTGTTCCCATCAATGGTAAAAAAGATGGGGTTTTCATCATTGGTTTGAGATTATCCCTCTACATCATATCATCTTTCTTAAAGCATTACTCTGTTCTTCATGAACTCAATACACTAGATGCATGCTGGATAGCGGTCGATGTGTGGAGTAATAGTAGTAGATGCAGAAAGTACCGGTCTACTTGTCTCGGACGTGATGCCTATATGCTAGATCAGTGCCTTAGATATCGTCATGACTTTGCGCGGTTCTATCAATTGCTCGACAGTAATTTGTTCACCCACCGTAATACTTTCTATTTTGAGAGAAGCCTCTAGTGAACACTATGTCCCCGAGGGTCTACTCCACACCATATTTTCAGCCTTACACTTTTTACTTTCTTGCACTTTCCGCCTTCAGATCTCACTTTGCAAACAATCTTGAAGGGATTGACAACCCCTTTGAAGCGTTGGGTGCAAGCTGGTTTGTGTTTGTGCAGGTACTCTGGACTTGACGACACCCTCCTTATGGATAGATACCTTGGTTCTCAAACTGAGGGAAATACTTACTACTCCTGTGCTGCATCACCCTTTCCTCTTCAAGGGAAAAACCAACGCAAGCCCAATCTCCGTCAACCTTTCAATTTCTGGCGTTGTTGTTTGAGAAGTAGCAGAAGGATTTCTGGCACCGTTGCCGGGGAGGAGATCAAGTCAAGAAATCATCCAAGTAGGTGTCGCAAACTCATCTCTTGCATTTACTTTGTTTGCCAGTTGCCTCTCGATTTCCTCTCCCCCACTTCACCAATTTGCCTTTTTCGTTCGCCTTTTCGTTCGCCCTTTTTTCTCGCTTGCTTTCTGTTCGCTTGTGTTCCATGTGCCTTCAATATGCTTTCATCTTCGCTTGCTGAAAATCTAGTGATATGGATCCTTATCCACTTGCTAATCTCTTTAAGAGATCCAATTATGTTGATCCAATTGCTAGTGAGTTGAGTGCAGTTGACTATCTTTATGGAGTTTTGCTTGAGATGCGTGAATCTGAAAATCGTGAGGAAGAAATTTATGAAGTGATTCACGAGGGCTCCTTGAATGATAAGCATGATTGCAATGATTTCATTATAAATTCTATTAACGACAATCATACTGAAAATATGCAAAACTCTAAGCTTGGGGATGCTAGTTTTGCTATGTCCACTACTTGTTGCAATGATATTTGCAATAATATTGAAAGTGGGTTTCGAGAAGTCATGACTTTAGTTGATGATAATCCCACTATTTTTGAAGAGCGTCAACTTTGCATGCATGTGGATCATGAAAAGAATATCCTTTGTGATAGCTATTTTGTTGATTTTGATTATGATCCCACATGTAATTGCTATGAGAGAGGAAAATATTGTAGTAGAAACTTTCATGTTACCAAATTACCTCTCGTTATGTGGAGATTGCTATTGTCTCTTTCTTCTTCCTTGCATATGGCCACTATTGGTTGTCTTGAAAATCTGTTTTCCTATAAAATGCCTATGCATAGGAAGTATGTTAGACTTAGATGTGATTTTCACATGCTTTATGATGCTCTCGTTGTGCTTCAATTCTAGTCTTTTTGTGAGCATCATTGAATTATCAATGCCTAGCTAAGGGCGTTAAACAGTAGCGCTTGTTGGGAGGCAACCCAATTAATTTATTTATTTTTCTTTTTGTTTTCTTGCGTCCACACTTTCATAATTATGTTGTGATTGTGGTTTTTGTGTTTCTTTTTGTGTTTGAGCCAAGCAAAACCTTTATGACTAGTCTTCGTCATGGTTGTTTGATCCTGCTAGGAAAAGACAGAAACTTTTCGCTCACGAGATGATTTTTCATTTTTATTCAGAAAAGATTTTTAGTTGATTCTTTTTGCTGCTGATTGACATGCTTTTTCCCTAGAACGTCGTAATTTTTTAGATTTTTTGAGGTGCCAGAAGTATACAAAGTATACAGATTGCTACAGACAGGTCTGTTTTTGACAGATTCTGTTTTTGTTGAGTTGGTTGCTTGTTTTGATGAAACTATGGTTAGTATCGGGGGGTACTAGCCATGGAAAATTGAGAATACAGTAGACCATCATCCATATAGATGGAATTCAAGTTTGGTACAGTACCAAAAGAAGTGGTAGTTTGTTTTCTTGTACTAACATTATCACAAGTTTCTGTTCAAGTTTTGTGTTATGAAGTTTTCAAGTTTTGGGTGACGTTCTCATGGACAAAGAGATAAGGAGTGGAAAGAGCTCAAGCTTGGGGATTCCCAAGGCCCCCCAAGCCAAATTCAAGGACACCAAAAAAGCCTAAGCTTGGGGATGCCCCGGGAAGGCATCCCCTCTTTCGTCTTCAATCCATCGGTAACATTACTTGGAGCTATATTTTTATTCACCACATGATATATGTTTTGCTTGGAGCGTCTTGTATCTTAGGAGTCTTTTCTTTTTGTTGTGTCACAATCATCCTTGCTGCACACCTTTTTGAGAGATAGAGACATGCACTCGTCGTGATTTTCCTAGAATGCTCATAGTGCTTCACTTATATCTTTTGAGCTAGATACTTTTGCTCTTGTGCTTCACTTATATTTTAGAGCACGGCGGTGCGTGATTTGGTAGTTGGCTTATGCTATGAAAGTAGTCCCATGTGCTAGGTACCAAAAGAGGATGCAAAAACCTCCATCTTCATGTGCATTGAGTAGAAAGAAAAGTTTCGATTCCTCTCAATTAGTTTTGAGACATGGATTCGGTAATATTAAAAGCTATGTTAGTAGGGTGTTGTGAATCTAGAAATACTTCTGTTGAAGTTAGTGATTCCTGTAGCATGCACGTATGGTGAACCGCTATGTTAGGAATTCAGAGCATAATTGATCTATTGATTGTCATCCTTTGTGTTGAGGTCAGGATCGCGCGATGGTTTACACCTACCAACCCTTCCTCTCGGAGTATGCGTTTAGCACTTTGTTTCGATTACTAATAAAAACTTTTGCAACAAGTATGTGAGTTCTTTATGACTAATGTTGAGTCCATGGTATAGATGCACTTTCACCTTCCACCATTTCTAGCCTCTCTAGTACCGTGCAATTCTCGCCGGTGCACAAACCCACCAAATTCCTTCCTCAAAACAGCCACCATACCTACCTACTATGGCATTTTCATAGCCATTCCGAGATATATTGCCATGCAACTCCCACCGTTCCGTCTCATGACTTGTGTCGTCACTCTCATATTGCCATTGCATGATCATATTAGATCGTTGCACATCCCGGTACACTGCCGGAGGCATTTCCTATGGAGTCATCATCATTGTGATCTTTGAGCTTTGAGCAACTAAAAAGTGTGATGATTATCATTATTAGAGCATTGTCCCATGTGAGGAAATAAAAAAAGAGGCCAAAGAGCCCCAAAACAAAAAATGAAGAGAGAAAAGGAAAAAAGAGGCCTAAGAGCCCAAATAAAAAAAGAGAAACGAGAGAAAAAGAGAGAAGGGACAATGCTACTATCTTTTTCCACACTTGCGCTTCATGTTAGCACCATGTTCTTCATGATTGAGAGCTGCTTGCTTTGTCACTACCATATGCTAGTGAGAATCTTCATTTTATAACTTGGTTTTTATATTCCAATGATGGGCTTCCTCAAAATTGCCCTAGGTCTTCGTGAGCAAGCAAGTTGGATGCACACCCACTAGTTTTCCTCTTGAGCTTTCACATACTTATAGCTCTAGTGCATCTCTTGTATGGCAATCCCTACTCATTCACATTGATATCTATTAATGGGCATATCCATAGCCTATTGATACGCCAATTCAGTGTGACCATCTCCTCCTTTTGTCTCACAACCACCACCACACCCTATTCCACCTATAGTGCTATATCGATGGCTCGCGCTCATGTATTGCGCGATAGTTATAAAAAGTTTGAGAAAGTAAGAGTGCGAAAACAATTACTTGGCAAATTCCGGGGTTGTGCATGATTTACATTAGTTGTGTGAGGACGATGGAGCTTAGCCAGACTATATGATTTTGTAGGGATAACTTTCTTTAGCCTTGTTATTCTGAAAGTTCATGATTACTTTGCTTGTTTGCTTGAAGTATTACTGTTTTCATGTCAATAGCAAACTATTGTTTTGAATCATACGGATCTGAACGTTCATGCCACGTGAAAGAAGTTGCAAAGGACAACTATGCTAGGTAGCATTCCACAATAAAAATTCATTATTTATCACTTCCCTACTCGAGGACGAGGAGGAGTTAAGCTTGGGGATGCTTGATACGCCTCCAACGTATCTATAATTTTTGATGGTTTCATGCTATTATCTTGTCAAACTTTGGATGTTTTGCATGCCTTTTATTTATTTTCTGGGACTAACTTATTAATTCAGTGCAAAGTGCTAGTTCCTGTTTTTCCCATGTTTTTGACCCCTTTCAGAGGAGATTTGGAAACGGAGACCAAACGGAAGAAAATCCCGAAAAGATTTTTTCTGGAACGAAAGAAGATCGGGGGCTAGGGGGGCGCGCCATGCAGGCTTGTGGGCCCCCTGGAGGTCCCCTGACCTAGATCTTGCGCCTATAAATTCCCAAATATTCCCAAAAAAATCAAAGGAGCATCGTAATCACTTTTCTGCCGCCACAAGCTTCTGTCTCTGCAAGATCCCATCTGGGGCACGTCCTGGTGCCCTGCCGAAGGGGAGATTCAGACACGGAGGGCTTCTTCATCAACACCATGACCCCTCCGATGATGCATGAGTAGTTCACCATAGATCTACGGGTCCATAGCTAGTAACTAGATGGCTTCTTCTCTCTCTTGGATCTTCAATACAAAGTTGTCCATGATCTTCATGGAGATGTATCCAATGTAATCTTCTTTTGCGGTGTGTTTGTCGAGATCCGATGAATTGTGGATTTATGATCAGATTATCTATGAATCTTATTTGAGTTTCGTCTGATCTCTTTTATGCATGATTTCATATCCTTGTAATTCTCTTCGAGTTGTGGTTTTTTTGGCCAACTAGATCTATGATTCTTTCCATGGGAGAAGTGCTTGGTTTTGGGTTCATACCGTGCGGTGACCTCACCCAGTGACAGAAGGGGTAGCGAGGAACGCATCGTGTTGTTTCCATCAAGGGTAAAAAGATGGTGTTTTCATCATTGGTTTGAGATTATCCCTCTACATCATGTCATCTTGTATAAAGCGTTACTCTGTTCGTCATGAACTCAATACACTAGATGCATGCTGGATAGCGGTCGATGTGTGGAGTAATAGTAGTAGATGCAGAAAGTATCGGTCTACTTGTCTCGGACGTGATGCCTATATGCTAGATCGTTGCCTTAGATATCGTCATGACTTTGCGCGGTTCTATCAATTGCTCGACAGTAATTTTTTCACCCACCGTAATACTTGCTATTTTGAGAGAAGCCTCTAGTGAACACTATGGCCCCCAGGGTCTACTCCACACCATATTTTCAGCCTTACACTTTTTTACTTTGTTGTACTTTCCGCCTTCATATCTCACTTTGCAAACAATCTTGAAGGGATTGACAACCCCTTTGAAGCATTGGGTGCAAGCTTGTTTGTGTTTGCGCAGGTACTCTGGACTTGACGAGACCCTCCTTCTGGATCGATACCTTTGTTCTCAAACTGAGGGAAATACTTACTGCTCCTGTGTTGCATCACCCTTTCCTCTTCAAGGGAAAAACCAACGCAAGCCCAATCTTCTTCAACGTGTCAATTTCTGCCGCTGTTGTTTGAGAAGTAGAAGTGACCTAGTGACTATTCGAAAATTCTCTGTTCTCTTTTGCGATTCGAAAAGGTTTGTCGAGGAGACTTGATCAACCTAATTGACGGATTTCTTTCGATGACCATGAGAAGGATGAATCGAGGAATCACAAACCTCTGTTCCAAGCTTTCACCTTCGGTTGCTTAGAAGAAAAATGATAGATTTAGTTTAGTTTTCCCTGTTTTCTGTTTTAGCGTCCCGTAGAAAAATACCCCGAAAATAAAATTTCTCCGAACGTCCTGAAAATCAATTATGATTTTTTCTAGAATTTTTGAAAAATACTGAGACGAATAGCTAGTCTGGGAGATGTGCGTGGAATTTTTGAAAAAACCCAGGAGGCCCGGCCACCCCCCTGGCCGGGGCTGGCAGGCTTGTGGGGCCCACATGCACCCCCTCCACTCATTCTAGCTCTCATCCACTTCTCCTACCTCCAGAAAAATTCATTTCGCAGCTCAATCTGACACGCTACCAGTTCCTTGAGAGGGATGATGAATCCCTCCTATACCGTTTAATATTTAACCGGCAGCGTGTTTTCCATATTACCCTTCCTGCTCCTGCCTTCTTTGACTTTTAGGTATAACGGGGATATTACATAACCATAGGAGAGGCAGAGGAGTATGAGAGGGAGGCAAAGGTTGCTCATCTCCGAGAGGCAGCTAATCCGGTAGTGGCTGCAGCGCTCCCGTACAACCCCCATTATGATTTTGGATATCGCCTGGATCATCCATGGGAGTAGACCAACTTAGGCCAAAAGCCTAAGCTTGGGGGAGTACGTGTTTCTCACCGACTTTACATTATTGCTTATGCTTTCACTTTGTTCGTCGGTGTTCACACTTTGCCACTGTATCATTCATGCTAGTTTATTTTCTTTTTCTCGTTTTCTTTTCGTGTGTCTGTCTAGTTTGAGAAAACCCACAAATATTTTCTTTTTCTTCTTTTGCTTGTTGGGAGATTTCCCGTGTAAATAGTTTTCTTTTTCTTTGGGTCAAGGTAGAAGATTATGGTTACAAAGCTTAGTGGCTTTCGCATGCATACCTGTTTATCTGTTAAAGAGCCATATTACTTTGTCTTCTCCTTTGTGTTTGCATGCAGATTCCAGCGTAGTCTAATGCACGAGTACTCTTATTATTGTTCATATCATTTGGTCATGCAAGTGAAAGGCAATAATGACGATATATGATGAAGTGACTGAGCCTGGAAAAGCTGGTATGAACTCGATCTATTTTGTTTTTGAAAATATGACTAGTTCATCGTTCCTGATTCAGCTTTGTTGTGAGGGAAACATGTTTGCAATGACAACTTAGAGATCATAGTTGCTTATGCCATGCTTACTTAGCTAGGAGCTTATAATGGTTTGTCTTGGATGCCCACATGAATGTTGAGATGACTATGATGTAGTATGATAGGATGGTATCCTCCTTTGAATGATTCAAGTGGATTGACTTGGCGCATGTTCATGCATGTAGTTGAAACAAAATCAACATAGCCTCTATGATATTCATGTTCATGGTGATTTATGTCCTACTCATGCTTGCACTCAATGTTAGTTAATATCAATGCATTTTGATGACTGTTGTCGCTCTCTAGTTGGTCGCTTCCCAGTCTTTTGCTAGCCTTCACTTGTACTAAGCGGGAATACTGCTTGTGCATCCACTCCCATAAACCCAAAGTTGTTCCATATGAGTCCACCATACCTACATATATGCGGTATCTACTTGCCGTTCCAAATAAATTTGCATGTGCCACTCTCTAAACCTTCAAGAAATAATCTGTTTTGCATGCCCGAACCGCTCATGTGGTGACAGGGGGCTATCAGTATCTTCCATGCTAGGCGTGTTATCCTCGATATGTGTTTATTCACTATTATTCACGAGAAAGGGGCTGGTAATTGGAATGCCCAGTTCCATGCTCAAATCGAAAAGATAATTGCAAACAAAACTCCCCCTGGATTGATGTTGGTATGGACGGCACCCGAGTATTCGGCTAGTCGTGGAGTGTGATTGATTGGTGGTGGGGGAGTCAAAACTTTACTTTTGTGTTTGGGAACCGCCTATAGCATGTGTAGCGTGGAAAATGGTGAGAACTCTTAGTCATTGCGTTGACAACGAAAGCATGCAACCCAAAATTATTATCTCTGTTTTCAAAGCTTGAGTTCTGGCACCTCTGCAAATCAATGATTCCCTCTGCGAAGGGCTTGTCTATTTATTTTCCTGTTGAGTCATCCTCCTCTTATAAAAGCACCAATTAGAGAGCACCTCTATCATTTTTATGCTTTGCTTTTAACTGTGTTGAGTATGACTGTGACTGGATCTTCTTTGCCATGAATTACAATGTTTAGTCAGCCCTTGGTCTTTGAAGGTGCTCTCCATTTATGTTTTGCGGTCTCAGAATGAGCTAGCGAGATATCATCTATTCGTCCTGCTTCATGATTGTTTTGATTGAAGTGTTTACGTTTGAGACTTATTATTATTTGCTCACTAGTTGATTATGACTTTGATATGAGTTTACCGTGAGACCTTGATGTCACTTGCTTATGTGGTTTGCTTAGTTTTTCTTTTGTCTCTTTCAGTTTGTCAACTGAATTGCTTGAGGACAAGCAAGGCTTTAAGCTTGGGGGAGTTGATACGTCTCCGTCGTATCTACTTTTCCGAACTCTTTTGCCCTTGTTTTGGACTCTAATTTGCATGATTTGAATGGAACTAACTCGGACTGACGCTGTTTTCAGCAGAATTGCCATGGTGTTGTTTTTGCGCAGAAATAAAAGTTCTCGGAATGACCTGGAAATCTACGAGGAATTTTTCTGGAACATACAAAAATTACTAGCGCAAGAATCAACTGGAGGGATGGAGCCAGGAGCCCACAAGACCACCAGGCCCGGCCACCCCCTTGGCCGGGGCTGGCAGGCTTGTGAGCCCCTCAAAGCTCCGCCACCCCCAATTCCAGCTCTATTTAACCTCTTTCGTGCAGAAAAAAAAAATCAAGGAGAAGAGTTCATCGCGTTTTACGATACGGAGGCGCCGCCACCTCCTGCTCTTCCTCTGGAGGGCAGATCTGGAGTCCGTTCTAGGCTCCGGAGAGGGGAGATCGTCGCCATCGTCATCATCAACCTTCCTTCATCGCCAATTCCATGATGCTCTTCGCCGTTCGTGAGTGATCTATTCGTAGGCTTGCTGGACGGTGATGAGTTGGATGAGATCCATCATGTAATCGAGTTAATTTTGACGGGGAATTATCCCTAGTATCCACTATGTTCTGAGATGGATGTTGCTACTACTTTCCCATGCTTAATGCTTGTCACTAGGGCCCGAGTGCCATGATTTCAGATCTGAACCTATTATGTTGTCGCCAATATATGTGTGTTTTAGATCCTATCTTGCAAGTTGTAGTCACCTACTATGTGTTAGGACCCGGCAACCCCGGAGTGACAATAGTCGGAACCACTCTCGGAGATGACCATAGTATGAGGAGTTCATGTATTCACCAAGTATTAATGCGTTGGTCCGGTTCTTTATTAAAAGGAGAACCTTAATATCCCTTAGTTTCCATTAGGACCCCGCTGCCACGGGAGGGATGGACAATAGATGTCATGCAAGTTCTTTTCCCTAAGCACGTATGACTACTTACGGAATACATGCCTACATTAGATTGACGAACGGGAGCTAGTTACTTATCTCTCTGTGTTATAGCTGTTACATGATGAATCACATGCAGTATAATCATCCATCACCGATCCAATGCCTACGAGTTTTCCTACTGGTCCTTGCTACGTTACTTTGCCGCTACTGCTGTCACTGCTGCTGCTATTACTCTGTTGCTACTGCTGTTACTTTGTTGCTACTGGTTACTGTTGCTACTGCTGCTATCATATTACCTTGCAACTGATACTTTGCTGCAGACACTAAATCTTTCAGGTGTGGTTGAATTGACAACTCAACTGCTAATACTTGAGAATATTCTTTCGCTTCCCCTTGAGTCGAATCAATAAATTTGGGTTGAATACTCTACCCTCGAAAACTGTTGCGATCCCCTATACTTGTGGGTTATCAGTACCTCATGACTGTATTAATTTTATTTATGCCCTCTTATTGACTCTTGATAAGTTTGAATGGGCAAAAAGTTCCTTAGATCCCCCATGTGGCACATTATTATGGCAGAAAATCAACATAAGGAATATTTGAATTTCTACATTCCTGATGCTTGCCCGGCTTCTATGGCCCCTATGTGTTGTCAAGTGCAGACATGTGAAGATAGGGACTCAGACTCTACACCTATCAAGGAAAGAAATGAGAATGATCGGGAATAAGAAGAGGTCAGCTTCAACCCACAAGCTGACTTAGTAAAAGGGACAAGGAAAGTTAAAGCACTAGTAGTTGAATCTGAGGTAAGAAGAAGTGAAAGAAGACTTCAATACTTAAATAAAGGGTTTAAAAATAAAATAGGTCAAGATGGCAATTGTTTGGCCTGCTCTGCTAAACCTACAAATTGTTCGGATCATATCATTAAGAACCTGTCCTCTTCTTACCGCAATGCTGATCCCAAACTCTGCAAAGAGGACAACCTCCTGAAGAAGAAAGCTAGGAAGAGGGAAAATCAACCAACATGGAAGAAATAGAGGATTTGCAATGCATGAGTAAAGGATTCTCCAAAGATCTTCATCTGCCTTACAAACTTCAACTTTTGATGCTGAATTTAAAAAAGTGTAACAACTACAATCATCCTTATCTGCTCTTTCTAGACTTTCTGGACTAAGTGGTTTTATGTAATGAGGAAACTTCAAAGTAAGACCTTTATATTGAAAGATATTGTAGCCAAATCCTCCTTTTGTAATGCTTAGATCTTCGAACATCTTAAGCTGGAATGTTAGGGATATTAACTCCAATGAAAAGTGGCTAGCTATATTTAATAAAATAGAAGAAGCGGGATGCTCAATCATTTGCTTGCAAGAAACCAAGAGGGAAAAGATTTGATGGAGAATACATTAAGGATTCCTTTCCGAGAAGAATAAACAAATTTGCCTTTTTGCCCTAAGTAGGAGCCTCGGGAGGTGTGATGGTTGGTTGGAATGACAACATGTTCCAAGGAGAGTGTTTGTTTAAAAATGAGTTCTCCCTCTCCCTTAGGTTCATCTCTGTCCACACTAGTGACAGCTGGATTTTAACAAATATTTATGGACCCTATGATAGTGTGGGAAGAGCTAGTTTCCTAAATTTGTTTAAAAACATTCGAATGCCAATAAATAAAGATATGATGGTGACTGGAGATTTAAACTACATCATATATCCTTCAAATAGAAGTAGAGGAACATGAGATATTTATAACATTCTACAGTTTAATGAGACAATCAGTAACTCGCTTGTTGAAATTCCTCTTAAGGGGAGAAGCTTTACCTAGAGCAATATGCAACAAGTACCTTTGCTAGAAAAAATAGATTGGGTCTTTACTTCTGAAAGATGGTCCAACTCCTACCCAAACACTCTGGCAATTTCCCTAGCAAAGCCTGTCTCTGACCATGCTCCTTGGGTTATCAAGGTTGGAACAGATATCCCAAAATCACAAATCTTCAGGTTAGAAAACTTCTAGCTTCAGCACCATAATTTCAAAGATACAGTTAAAAAATTTGGAGCCAACATTTGCATCAATCAAACCCTGTTAAACTAATTATTGCCAGGTTCAAAAGACTCAGAAAAGGAGTGAAACTATGGAGTAGGAGTCTGTGAGGCATTTCAACAACCATCCATGCAACTAATGAAGATATTCTAATTTGAGATATATTTCAAAAATACAGACCACTAAGTGATTTGGAAATTAATTGTGGAGAAATTCTAATGTTGCATTTGCTTCCGCTTTTGTCCTTCTAGAGAATTTATTGGAAGTAGAGAGAAACAATCAGTTGGGTAAAGTTTGGAGATGAAAACTCAAAGTTGTTTCAGGCAAAACAAACAATCAAATACACACATAACTATATTCAAGTGCTGAAAATGACCAAGGGAGTGAACACACGAATCATTTTCCAAAAGCTACTTTACTTTGGAAGGATTTCAAAGAGAGATAAGGACAAATAACCAACACCTCTGACCCTCTATATCTAATTGATCTCATTAAAAGAGTTGAAGGACTAGAAGAGTTAGCGGTCCCTTTCTATAAACAAGAAATAGATGTGGTTGTTAAGAATTTGCCTTGAGATAAATCCCCTCGACGAGATGGTTTCACTGGTAATTTCTTCAAATATTGTTGGGATATAATTGCACAAGACTATTACAGGTTGATCAGTGACTTCTATGAGGGAAACATCTCCCTCCAAAGCATTAATGCCTCTTTCATCACTCTCATTCCCAAAAAGGATAACTCAGTGAAGGCTAGTGATTTCGGACCAAGCTAGTGATTTCAGACCAATATCACTCCTTAATGTACCATCATGATCATTACCAAATTGCTTGCAAATAGGCTACAAAAGGTGATATTCAAATTGATTCACAAAAACCAGTATGGTTTCATTAAAAATTTATCAATCCAAGATTGCCTCGAATGGGCTTTTGAATATCTTCACCAATACCAACAGTCCAAGAAGCAAACAATCATTTTAAAGCTAGATTTTGAGAAAGCCTTTTATCTCATTGGACACAAGACAATCGTAGCTATTTTGAAGGCAAGAGGGTTTGGGGACATATGGATTAATTGTATAAACATGATCTTCACATCCGACACCTCCTCTATCTTACTCAATAGAGTGCAAGGAAAACTGTTTCACTCTAAGAGAGGTGTCCGACACGGATATCCTCTCTATCCTTTTCTTTTTGTTCTGGTGGTTGATCTATTGCAATCAATTCTAAATGAAGCCATGCATCAAAACCTCATCCAGCCTCCAGTCATCAGTCACGCATGCCCAGACTTTCCAGTAATTCAAGATGCAGATAATACTCTACTAGTACTTCGTGCAGATTCAATTCAACTTACCCACGTCAAAAACCTACTTAGGTTTTATTCTGGTTTCTTGGGCTTTAAATCAATTTTGAGAAATCATTCTTAGTCCCAATCAATGTGCCCGACCAACACATCAATGCATTACTAAACATTCTAGGCTACAAACAAGGACAAATGCATTTCACTTACCTGTGACTTCCAATGGGAACCAACAAACCAAGGATAGAATATTTCAGTCCAATGATGCAAAAAAATTGAAAGAAGGCTTTCTGGATCCTCAGATATGCTCTCATATGATGCTAGACTTCTTTTGATCAAGTCTTTGTTCTGCTGCACTCCCAATCTTTTTCATGAGCACTTTAGCAGTACTAGTGGGGGTGATTGAACAAGTCAACAAATATCTAAGAAACTTATTATGGAGGAAAATTGGGATGGAGGTGTGGGGACCCCGACTAGCAAGTCGAGTTCGTCGTGCCCAGTGACCCGAAGGATCAATGTTCACTGAACACAGATACTGAATAATAGAGTCTTACATCCAAGTACCGAAATTATTACATCAAACGACCAGAAGGTCGGGTTCAAGAGCGAGGCCTAAGGCCAATTAAACAGATACATCGAGTAGCGGAAACTCGTAAGGGCTAAGCAGTGCCCATGCCATCAAGCCTACACCGATAGGCATTCTGACTTGGAAGCGTCCTAGATCGCAGGTTCGTCTTCGATGGCGTACTCGTCGCCAAACTCCGGTCCTTCCATGTCTGGTCAATAATATAACCAGAGGCAAGCCAGTGATTACTTTGAATGTACTCGCAAACAGCCCATGATATGAACATTTATAGTGAAGAATAACAGTAACATGCATCTTTAGTGGAATGCAATTTGGTGGAATGATCAGGTATATGCAACAAGTTAAAGAATTACTCTTTAAGAACAGGTTACAGATATCCACATATCTGCTAAGGGTTGAACCATCCGGGTTCACCCTATATGCCAAGTCATCAGACTTGTCATAACCTCAATGTATTAATGAGGGCTAAACCATCCGGGTTTACCCTATATGTCAAGTCACCGAACTTGATCATATTATTGTGATTATCATAACAACACCTTTTTAACACCACACACACACACTCTTGGTTTATGCGGAAACGCTGGACGTAGTTTAAGCAGCACCACCCAACTATCCTTGACCGTGGACACGGCTATTCGAATAGTTTACACTCTGCAGAGGTAGTACGCTGGACCCACGAGAAACGGGAAACTTCCGTGTCATCCACGACTCGCGGTATATCACATATACCCGAGGTAAGTACCCGATCATCATCTTTCCCCTCACGATACTAGACAAAGAGGTCCACTCGATTGGTACCCAGCCCACATGTTGTACGTCTTACGAGCACCGACTCTGGACTGTACCAACCATGCAGGGACCAACGGTGTGCCTGGAACTCATAATAATGGCATAGTCGTCCTACCTGGCACGACCCCATCACGAGAGTGACACCGATCACTCCCGCCACTAGTAATGTGGCTCTTTGCTAGTACCGACCAGAGTAATCAACAAAGCCCCGTCCCATAAAGGGGTAACGTGGTCGTACTGGTAAGGTTGGGACGGTCGACACATCATAAATCTAATCCCATTTCCTAAACCATACTCACACAAAAACACGGGTGCATCACTTCACCAAAAGTGATCACCAACTCATCATCACCCTCGGGCTTTTGTGGCACCCGACGGGGTTTTCATAAACTCTTTATTTAACTCATCATCATGCTCATGATAATATGCTCTATCATTACTGGTCAACATGGTAATAACATGACCCTCACGGGTAGGGTCAAGCTCAATGCAATGATCTTATAACTTTACTAGTCAACATGACAGTAGCATGATCCTCATAGATGGTAGGGTCAAGCTCATCATGTTTGTGCTCCAAGGATCCATATGAATAACATTACTATCATGCAAGTGCTTCGAAGAAGCCTTCGGTACCATCACCACAATGATGAACCGGCATCGTGATCACATGCAACGTGAAAATACCAACTATACTAGCATGCAACAATGTTTGTGCTCAAGTCATGGTCAAAGGGTTGCTTGCCTTGGTCAGCTAGGTATCCGGGGTCTTCAAGGTCTTCCACTCCGGATCCTCCGTCACTCGGTAACTCTACCATCGAGAAAGGAATAAATAAATAATAGCTCTCACTAAAACAGATCACAAAGTGCTTTTAAAAATGTTGCAAAGCTTGAATAAATTCAGTTTATTATTTTGGAAAATGTTTCCTATAGTTTTTATTAGCTAAGCATATTTATTTAAAAGCAAACAGAAGCAAACAAATGCTTTTAATATCATTTTATTATACCAAAATAGTTTCTGTTTTTGATAAATGTCAAACACTACAGAATCAATTACTACACATTTTTAGAAAATTACTGGTGGAAGAATCATATTTTTCTACTGGCTAAATATTTTTATAAAAATCATTTAAGTTGTTGGATTAAAATAAAAGGAAAAAGGCCAGGGGGAGATCCAGCCGGCCCAGCCAGCAGACAGGCCACCAGGCGCGCGCGGGCCAGGTTCAAACCTGACCTGCGGGCCCCTGGGTCAGCATCAGCGGCTGCGCGCGCTGGCTGCCCCAGGACACCGACAGGTGGGCTCCACCTGTCGGGTCCTTCTCCTACCTCCAGCCAGAGAGGTGGAGTCGGACACCGGCGAGGCTGCCATTGTCCTCAGGCCAATCTAGGAGCGGGAATGGATCCCTCGTTCCTCCGCCTACCTGCTCGTGGTCGGGACGTCACCGGAGGTGGTCTGGGTCGCCGGCGACGAGGTGACCATGGCGGAAGGGTTTCGGGTCGGTGTCGAACTAGTGGCTAGGGGCACGGATTCGCTCTAGAAAGTTAGGGGAAATGGTCCTGGCGTCAAGGGGAGTGTAATGGGAGGTCGGGCAGCGCAGGAGCCGACGTGTAGCCGGAGATCGACCGAAGCTCCGAGGCGGAGGGGCCTCGGTCGATCTCGAGCACTGGGGCTCTACGAGCTCGATTGGGTGGCTAGGGGGAGTCTACTGGTTGTGCTGAAGCTGCCTGGGGTGTGCTGGGGTGCCGGGGGGGCCTATTTATAGGCCAGTGGCGGTGAGCCGACTCGGGCGTGTCGGTGACTCACCATGTCGCACGTGCAAGCACAGTGAGGTGCTGGCCACGAAACCACGGGTTCGGGACGTGGTTTCGGACCTCCTGGTGCATCGGCCGCAGAGAGAAAGCGAGTGGGGTCGACCCGCAGCGACCGTGCATGCTCGGCCGCGTCGGGCACGCACGGGCATGCGTCGCCTGAGCTCTTGCGCGTGGGGAGAGGGTCCCTGGGGGTAGCTTTGCACTGAATGGTTGTCCGGGGAGCGTTTGGACATAACTGGGGAGGTTAGGACCGGCTGGGGCGTCGTCCCCTTGCTGGAGGCTCTCTGCTGCGCGCCCAGAGCGCAGTTTTGGCATGCCACGGCATGCTGGCGCGCTCTGGGGCACTTGGGACGTGACCTCCATGTCCTGAGTGTTGCTGGGAGTGTGTCTAGCCATTGTGTTCTAGTGGGTGCACGAGCTGGTCAAGGGAGCAAAGAACACTAGTGTTGCCAGTACCGCCCTGCGGCTCAAATTGGAGTTCTTGTCACTTGTGCTTGGAGTTGGGGAGGGGCTGATTGACTGGGTGCTCAGGGTGTTCTGGGGCTCTAACCCACCAAGTTTGGGGCCTTGCCATTGGGTAAGACAGTGGCTAGGAGGGTTTTTACCTTCCTGTCAGTAGGTGTTCGACAGTGACTTGGGGTGCTTCCACTCCACCACTGGAAATGAAACTTAACAGGTTTGGTCATGGGGTAAAAACATGGGGTTTCACCAAATTTGAGCTCCATTGAACAAGTTTAGCTTTGTAAACTTGAAAATGCCTCAAAATAACCAGTACTGTCCTTTACAAAGGAAGTGTGGCCAAACAGAGTCTCACAAATCCCATCTTTGGTGTGGAGTCCTCATTTGGGGTGTCAAACACCTCTACAAAGTTTCAGCTCCATTGGAGAAACTTTGCAATGTAGAGTTGTTCCAACCCTTCTCTGGACAGAGAGGGTTTAGGGCTCATTAGGTGCACTTCCCCACCTTGGATCAAGGTGAGATTTTATGTGAGCACCTAATATGGCTTGGGAGGGCTCCTGTAATTTTATGGGAATTTATTGAGATCATTTCCTTTGGAAACATCTCAAAAAGCTAAAACAGACAAAAATGGTTTTCAAGGTTTTAATCAAATAATATTAATATAAAATAGAGTTGAAAATCTTATATATGGAAAATATATGTCCTTCTGAGCTTCCATGAATTTACTCAGAATTTTCTAAGGCAGGAAAGCAATTTTCCTTGTGGGAATATCATTACTGGACTTAGAAACAGACATAAATATAAAATAGGGAAATAATATTTTAAATCACCAATTAATGTTTTTAATGAATGAAAATAATATTTGGATCACATCACCAACTTTGGTTGGAAGTGCCACTTGGCTTCATGAGCTAGTAGTGTATCCCAACATGATGAAGGTGATCTTGATATAAAGGAAAAAATGGTTTTTGAAGAGAGCAAAATAATAAGTTTTTCATGGGTTTGAGTCATCAAACAAGCAAGCATTCACTCATACAAGGGCTGACATTGCACTCATAACATTATTTGAAAAAGTTTTAACAAGCTCTGATTTTTGCAACATAAAATACTTGTGGTGAAAAACAGGGTGTGACAGACTTATCCCTCTTACAAGAATCTCGTCCCCGAGATTCCTAAGCTAAGCGTTAAATAGCTCGGGAAATTCTGATCGGAGATAGTCTTCACATTCCCACGTGGCTTCTGCTTCGGTATGGTTGCTCCACTGAACCTTGAAAAACTTGATGGTGCGGCTTCTGGTGCAACGTTCGGCTTCATCCAAAATGCGGATCGGTTTCTCGCGGTAGGTAAGGTCCGGTTGAAGGTCAATAGCTTGATGATCAATGTCCTTGTAAAGATCGGGACGGTTCGGCACTTGTAAACACTTCCAGAGCTGTGACACGTGGAACACGTTGTGCACGCCCGAAAGCTCAGGAGGTAGCTCCAACTGATAAGATACTTCCCCGCGGCTTGCCGTGGTCTTGAAGGGCCCAATGAACCTTGGAGCTAGCTTCCCCTTGACGTGGAAACGCTTGATCCCCTTGAGAGGCGTGACTTGCAAGTACACCTGGTCTCCGGGAACAAACCCCACGTTTCTGCGGCGAGGGTCCGCATAGCTCTTCTGCCTTGACTTAGCTGCCTCCAAGTTCTCTCGGACAAGCTGAACCTTGTCCCCTACCTCCTGTAGTGCTTCTGGTCTGAAAACTAGTCCTTCACCGGTTTCGGACCAATTGAGCGGGGTGCGGCACTTCCGCCCATATAACGCTTCGAATGGGGCCATCTGAAGACTGGACTGGTAGCTGTTGTTGTAAGAAAACTCAGCAAACGGCAGGCAGTCTTCACAGTTGGCACCATGAGCCAAAACACATGCGCGGAGCATGTCCTCAAGTATCTGGTTTACCCTCTCGGTCTGTCCGCCCGTTTGCGGGTGGAAAGCCGTACTGAAGGAGAGTTTGGTTCCGAGAGCTTCTTGAAACTTCTTCCAGAATCTTGAGGTGAATTGCGTGCCGCGGTCGGACACGATCTCCTTGGGAACTCCATGGAGACTCACCACTCGATGAATGTACAGACTCGCCAGCTGGCTGCCATCGTAGGTGGTGTTAACGGGGATGAAATGGGCCACCTTGGTCAAATGGTCGACTATGACCCAAATGGAGTTACGACCCTTATTCGACCGGGGCAACCCGATGATGAAGTCCATGCCGACTTTATCCCACTTCCATTCCGGCACTTGAAGAGGTTGCAGCAATCCAACAGGTCGCTGGTGTTCAGCCTTGACTCGCTGGCATACATCGCATTTAGCGACATAGGAGCCAATTTCCCTCTTCATGCCATGCCACCAGAATCGTTCTCGGATGTCTTGGTACATCTTGGTACCACCTGGATGGATAGAGTACGGTGTGTCATGAGCCTCTTGCAGGATCAAGTCCTTAAGTTCGGCCTTGTTAGGTACGCATAAGCGCTTCCCGTACCACAGTACTCCTTGCTCATCAATCGAGAATCCTGGGGTTTTGCCTTCTCGCACCTTCCTCTTGAGGCCTTCGATACTCTTGTGCCCCTTCTAGGCTTCCTTGATGTCGTCTGCCAGAGTAGGCTTGACTTCGAGGTTGGCCAGGTATCCTGGTTCGACTACCTCAAGCCCGAAGCCTTCCATCTCTTCACACAAGACGGGTAACCTTTCCTTGAGCGTGACGTTCAAGGAGCCTGCCTTCCGGCTCAAGGCATCGGCTACCACGTTTGCCTTGCCGGGATGATACTGAATGCTGAGGTCGTAATCCTTGATTAACTCAAGCCATCTCCGCTGCCTCATATTCAGCTCCCTTTGGGTGAAGATATATTTCAGACTTTTGTGGTCTGTATATATCTCACATCGCTTCCCCAGAAGGTAATGTCACCACGTCTTCAGAGCATGCACTACAGCTGCTAGCTCGAGATCATGGGTGGCGTAGTTCTCCTCATGCGGTCGCAGTTGCCGTGACAAGTACACCACGACCCTGCCATCTTGCATCAGGACTCCACCGAGCCCGGTTCCAGAGGCATCACAATATATCACGAATTCCTTGTTGATGTCTGGGGTAGCCAATACCGGGGCGGTAGTGAGCCTCTTCTTCAACTCCTGGAAGCTTGATTCACACGCCGGTGTCCACTCGAACTTCCGGCCTTTCTTCAAGAGCTGAGTCATAGGTTGAGCAATGCCAGAGAATCCTTCTACAAACTTGCGGTAGTATCCCGCGAGCCCGAGGAAACTCCTGACATCCTTCACGTCCTTTGGTGATTCCCAGTTGGTCACTGTAGTAATCTTGGACTGATCTACGGCCAAACCGCGTGCCGTCAGGGTATGACCCAGAAATCCAACTTCGTTCAGCAAGAACTCACACTTGCTGAATTTGGCATAAAGTTGGTGCTCTCGAAGCTTTCCCAGAACTAACCTCAGGTGTTGCTCATGCTCCTCTTCGGACTTGGAGAAGATTAATATGTCATCGATGAACACGACGACAAACTTTTCCAAGTATTCCATGAAGACCTTGTTCATGAGGTACATGAAGTAGGCTGGGGCATTTGTCAAACAGAAGGGCATGATAGTGCATTCATATAGACCGTAGCAGTCTTGGGTATATCTTCGGGTCGAATCTTCAACTGGTAATATCCCGATCGAAGATCGATCTTGGAAAATACCCTGGCCCCGTTTAACTAGTCAAACAGGTCTTCGATCTTGGGGAGCAGGTACTTGTTCTTAATTGTGACTTCATTAAGAGAACGGTAATCGACGCAGAGTCGAATGGTACCATCCTTCTTTGAAACAAATAGAACAGGTGATCCCCAAGGTGATGCACTCGGATGGATGAACCCTTTCCTGAGTTGCTCATCCAGCTGCTTCTTCAGCTCTGCCAGCTCTTCGGAACCGATCTTGTAAGGCTTTTTATATATAGTCCTTGATCCGGGCATGAGCTCAGTGATGAACTCGATGTCTCGGTCAGGAGGCATTCCGTGTAGCTCGTCAGGAAAGACGTCCGGGTATTCACAGACTACAGGCACTTGATCAAGCTCTACCTCGGATAGACTGTTGACTCGAGGCACTTGAGCCGATACTGGCTCAGAGACAAACTTGACCTTGACTCCTTAGTTGCTTGTCATGGTAATGGCCCTGTTGGCACAGTCCAAAAGACTCTGGTGCTTGGCCAACCAATCCATGCCGAGGATTACTTCTACACCTTGCGATTTAAGCACAATGAGGTCTGCCAAGAAACTCGTCCCATTGATAACTATCTCGACCCTTCTACACCCTAGGTTGGTCCTCAATACTGCTCCCGGGGTTTGAATTGCCATCTGCCCATGGAGTAGAGTGGCTTTTAAACCACACTTCTCCGCAAACCCTTGAGTAACAAAAGAATGTGAGGCACCACAATCAAACAACACTGTTGTTGGAGTTGAGTTGACGAGGAACGTACCCAGAATGCAGTCCGGGTCTTCCTGCGCCTCTTCTGCAGTGATGTGATTGATCCGGCCCCTGCCATTGAACTGCTGGTTGCGGGGGGCCTGGTTCCTTCCTGGTGCACCTTGACCGGGGTTGGGTGCATTGGGACGCGGTGCGTTGGGCTTCTTGTTGGGGCACTGCCTGGAATAGTGCCCAGTCTGACCACACCCAAAGCAGGTGACCTGCCCGGGAGGGTTGGTCTTGACTCCACCGTTGTTCGGCGGGTTGACTACTGGCTTGGCTTGCTGCTGAGGCTGATAATTCTGGCGGAACACCGGATACTTGTACTGCTGCTGCTGAAAGTTGGGTCTCGCAGGTGCTGACTGCCATGGTCTTGGTCATGCGTTACTAGGTCCTCCACTACCTATCAGTTTGCGCTTGCGGGTGTCGTCCATCGCACAACGCTTGTCTTCCAGCATAAGCGCCTTGTTAACCAACTCACTGAAAGTCTGGCAGTCGCAAACCACCAGCTGGTATTGCAGGGACTGTTGTAACCCTTCCATGAAGCGTTCCACCTTAGTGGCCTTAGTGTTAACATCTTCGGGTGCGTACCTCGACAAGAGGTTAAACTTCTACAGGTACTCCTTAACAGTTCCACTGCCCTGCCTCAAGGCTCGGAATTCCCGCTTCTTAATGGTCATCAGTCCAGGTGGAATGTGAGCCGCGCGAAATCCTTCCTTGAACATCACCCAAGTGATGACTTGCCCTATCCGCATGATCTGGAATCCATCCCACCATGCCATGGCGGTGCCTCCGAGACAGTCAGAAGCATAAAGGACCTTCTCATGGTCGTCGGTGCACTTGACCAGCGCAAGGAGGTCTTCAATGGTGCGGATCCAGTCATCGGCGTCCACTGGTTCAGTCGTCTTCGTGAATATGGGGGGCGTAGTCCGCATGAACTCAGAAAGAGTAGAGTGACCACCGCCATTCCCATTCCACGGTGGGTTGTCCACCAGGACTTGAGTCAGCTGCTGAATAGCGGCATTGCTGGCTTGACGCTCCTCCCGAAGAGCTTGAAGGAACTGAGCCATCGTCCAGTTCTCAGGAGGAGGTGGTGGCGGAAGGTCTCTAGGCTGCTCGTGGTGACCTCCAGCGTGAGCTTCTCCTTCGGTTCCCTGCGGCGTCCCTGAGGAGCCGGCACCGGGGTTGCCAAAGGTGCTGTTGCGGGTAGCGTTCACCATCTTGTCCTAGAAACAGACAGGTCAAAATGCCACCTTGCTCGGGAATACAAGGATTCGCTCCTAGTAAGAGGGGGTCCAATACGTGCATGTGCCAAGTTTTCAAAACCAAAGTTTTTGACAAACTGGAAATTGCATTCATAAAAACTAGGTGATGTAGTCACTTACAGGCTGCCTAAGGCAATATGTGACTTACATCATGCACACATACGCAAATTAGAAACGGATACATGGATACCCTATGCTCGGGGTACTCCTAATTGCCTACGCTAAATCCTACGCGGCGGACTGCTCGGTCTCAAAGGCGGATTCAACAGGATCCTCATCTTTGTCCTCGTCTTCATAAACTTCTTCTTCCTTTATAGGAGTGGAAGAAAGAATCCGCACATCACGGCGTCTCTTAGGCGAGGCGGCGAAGATCTCAGTGTACTCTTCTGCTTTCAGGCGGCGACTCCGAAGAGGGACTGCCTGGATGGGTAACACACCACCCCTAGTAGCAACAGTTGTCCTCCCTTCAGGTGCGCCCGCCTTCTTTACTTTGCGGTTCTGCATCTTCTCAGTGTGGAGTAGGCCCTTGACTAGGTGCAGCTCTTGGTGAAGCTTGGCTGATTCCTTAACCAGGAAGTGTTTCAGGGTGTCCGATGAGAGGCTGAAGTAGGTCTGAAACCTTAATGGCATCCCATCCTCCATGGCTGGGGTGAGTGTCCAACTCCCATCCACTCCTTCCTTAATGAAAGGTAGGTGATGAGTGACAGGCTCATTAGCCATCTTAGGGAGGATGCTGCGGAGACGCACGAGCGCCGCTCGTGCGGCCGTCTCCACTGCCAACATCAGCTCTCCCATCTGTGGTCCTTCAAAGAACCAACTAGACGGGGAGTCATTAGCCTTCACTATCACGTCCACGTGATATTCCTTAGTGTCGGCGTTGACCCAGTGCTCGTGGTAGAGGAAGATGGGCGTGCGACGTACGTGGCACTTCTCGAGACAATCCACCAGGAGTAGTGGAAAGCCGGTCTCCAGAAGCGTCTCTAGTACGGCAGCCATCTACAAGGCATAGGAGAGAAGTCAGAAGGTGGTATGTGCAAAAGTTGTGTAAGGCTGGCGTTCTAACGTTCTGGGCTAACGTCCATGCTATCTAAGGCTTCCTATAGTCAGGATGGCTCTGATACCAGTTCTGTGGGGACCCTGACTAGCAAGTCGAGTTCGCCGTGCCCAGTGACCCCAAGGATCAATGTTCACTGAACACAGATACTGAATAATAGAGTCTTACATCCAAGTACCGAAATTATTACATCAAACGACCAGAAGGTCGGGTTCAAGAGCGAAGCCTAAAGCCAATTAAACAGATACATCGAGTAGCAGAAACTCGTAAGGGCTAAGCGGTGCCCATGCCATCAAGCCTACACCGACAGGCATTCTGACTTGGAAGCGTCCTAGATCGCAGGTTCGTCTCCGATGGCGTACTCGACGCCAAACTCCGGTCCTTCCATGTCTGGTCAATAATATAACCAGTGGAAAGCCAGTGAGTACTTTGAATGTACTCGCAAACAGCCCATGATATGAACATTTATAGTGAAGAATAACAGTAACATGCATCTTTAGTGGAATGCAATTTGGTGGAATGATCAGGTATATGCAACAAGTTAAAGAATTACTCTTTAAGAACAGGTTACAGATATCAACATATCTGCTAAGGGTTGAACCATCCGGGTTCACCCTATATGCCAAGTCATCGGACTTGTCATAACCTCAATGTATTAATGAGGGCTAAACCATCCGGGTTTACCCTATATGTCAAGTCACCGAACTTGATCATATTATTGTGATTATCATAACAACACCTTTTTAACACCACACACACACACTCTTGGTTTATGCGGAAACGCTGGACGTAGTTTAAGCAGCACCACCCAACTGTCCTTGACCGTGGACACGGCTATTCGAATAGTTTACACTCTTCAGAGGTAGTACGCTGGACCCACGAGAAACGGGAAACTTCCGTGTCAACCACGACTGGCGGTATATCACATATACCCGAGGTAAGTACCTGATCATCATCTTTCCCCTGACGATACTAGACAAAGAGGTCCACTCGATTGGTACCCAGCCCACATGTTGTACGTCTTACGAGCACCGACTCTGGACTGTATCAACCATGCAGGGACCAACGGTGTGCCTGGAACTCATAATAATGGCATAGTCGTCCTACCTGGCACGACCCCATCACGAGAGTGACACCGATCACTCCCGCCACTAGTAATGTGGCTCTTTGCTAGTACCGACCAGAGTAATCAACAAAGCCCCGTCCCATAAAGGGGTAACGTGGTCGTACTGGTAAGGTTGGGACGGTCGACACATCATAAATCTAATCCCATTTCCGAAACCATACTCACACAAAAACACCGGTGCATCACTTCACCAAAAGTGATCACCAACTCATCATCACCCTCGGGCATTAGTGGCACCCGATGGGGTTTTCTTAAACTCTTTATTTAACTCATCATCATGCTCATGATAATATGCTCTATCATTACTTGTCAACATGGTAATAACATGACCCTCACGGGTAGGGTCAAGCTCAATGCAATGATCTTATAACTTTACTAGTCAACATGATAGTAGCATGATCCTCATAGATGGTAGGGTCAAGCTCAGCATGTTTGTGCTCCGAGGAGCCATATGAATAACATTACTATCATGCAAGTGCTTCGAAGAAGCCTTCGGTACCATCACCACAATGATGAACCAGCATCGTGATCACATGCAACGGGAAAATACCAACTATACTAGCATGCAACAATGTTTGTTCTCAAGTCATGGTCAAAGGGTTGCTTGCCTTGGTCAGCTAGGTATCCGGGGTCTTCGAGGTCTTCCGCTCCGGATGCTCCGTCACTCGGTAACTCTACCATCGAGAAAGGAATAAATAAATAATAGCTCTCACTAAAACAGATCACAAAGTGCTTTTAAAAATGTTGCAAAGCTTGAATAAATTCAATTTATTATTTTTGAAAATGTTTCCTATAGTTTTTATTAGCTAAGCATATTTATTTAAAAGCAAACAGAAGCAAACAAATGCTTTTAATATCATTTTATTATACCAAAATAGTTTCTGTTTTTGATAAATGTCAAACACTACAGAATCAATTACTACACATTTTTAGAAAATTACTGGTGGAAGAATCATATGTTTCTAGTGGCTAAATATTTTTATAAAAATCATTTAAGTTGCTGGATTAAAATAAAAGGAAAAAAGGGGAGGGGGGAGATCCAGCCGGCCCAGCCAGCAGACAGGCCACCAGGCGCGCGCGGGCCAGGTTCAAACCTGACCTGCGGGCCCCTGGGGTCAACGTCACCGCCTGCGTACACTGGCTGCCCCAGGACACCGGCAGGTGGGCTCCACCTGTCGGGTCCTTCTCCTACCTCCAGCTAGAGAGGTGGAGTCGGACGCCGGCGAGGCTGCCGTTGTCCTCAGGCCAATCTAGGAGCGGGAATGGATCCCTCGTTCCTCCGCCTACCTGCTCGTGGTCGGGACATCACCGGAGGTGGTCTGGGTCGCCGGCGACGAGGTGACCGTGGCGGAAGGGTTTCGGGTCGGCGTCGAACTAGTGGCTAGGGGCACAGATTCGCTCGGAAAGTTAGAGGAAATGGTCCTGGCGTCAAGGGGAGTGTAATGGGAGGTTGGGCAGCGCAGGAGCCAACGTGTAGCCGGAGATCGACCGGAGCTCCGAGGCGGAGGGGCCTCGGTCGATCTCGAGCACCGGGGCTCTGCGAGCTCGATTGGGTGGCTAGGGGGAGTCTACTGGTTGTGCTGAAGCTGCCTGGGGTGTGCTTGGGTGCCGGGGGCTATTTATAGGCCAGCGGCGGTGAGCCGACTCGGGCGCGCCGGTGACTCACCGTGGCACACGTGCAGGAATAGTGAGGTGCTGGCCGCGAAACCACGGGTTCGAGACATGGTTTAGGACCTCCTGGTGCATCGGCCGCAGAGGGAAAGCCAGTGGGGTCGAGCCGCAGCGACCGTGCATGCTCGGTCGTGTCGGGCGCGCACGGGCACGCGTCGCCTGAGCTCTTGCGCAAGGGGAGAGGGTCCCTGGGGGTAGCTTTGCACTGAATGGTTGTCGGGGGAGCGTTTGGACATAACTGGGGAGGTTGGGACCAGCTGGGGCGTCGTCCCCTTGCTGGAGGCTCTCTGCTGCGCGCCGAGAGCGCAGTTTTGGCATGCCACGGCATGCTGGCGCGCTCTGGGGCACTTGGGACGTGTCCTCCATGTCCTGAGTGTTGCTGGGAGTGTGCCTAGCCGTTGTGTTCTACTGGGTGCACGAGCTGGTCAAGGGAGCAAGGAACACTAGTGTTGCCAGTACTGCCCTGCGGCTCAAATTGGAGTTCTTGTCACTTGTGCTTGGAGTTGGGGAGGGGTTGATTGACTGGGTTCTCAGGGTGTTCTGGGGCTCTAACCCACCAAGTTTGTGGCCTTGCCATTGGGTAAGACAATGGCTAGGAGGGTTTTTACCTTCCTGTCAGTAGGTGTTCGATAGTGACTTGGGGTGCTTCCACTCCACCACTGGAAATGAAACTTAACAGGTTTGGTCGTGGGGTAAAAACATGGGGTTTCACCAAATTTGAGCTCCATTGAACAAGTTTAGCTTTGTAAACTTGAAAATGCCTCAAAATGACCAGTACTGTCCTTTACAAAGGAAGTGTGGCCAAACAGAGTCTCACAAATCCCATCTTTGGTGTGGAGTCCTCATTTGGGGTGTCAAACACCTCTACAAAGTTTCAGCTCCATTGGAGAAACTTTGCAATGTAGAGTTGTTCCAACTCTTCTCTGGACAAAGAGGGTTTAGGGCTCATTAGGTGCACTTCCCCACCTTGGATCAAGGTGAGATTTTATGTGAGCACCTAATATGGCTTGGGAGGGCTTTTGTAATTTTATGGGAATTTATTGAGATCATTTCCTTTGGAAACATCTCAAAAAGCTAAAACAGACAGAAATGGTTTTTAGGGTTTTACTCAAATAATATTAATATAAAATAGGGTTGAAAATCTTCTATATGGAAAATATATGTCATTCTGAGCTTCCATGAATTTACTCAGAATTTTCTAAGGCAGGAAAGCAATTTTCCTTGTGGGAATATCATTACTGGCCTTAGAAACAAACGTAAATATAAAATAGGAAAATAATATTTTAAATCACCAATTAATGTTTTTCATGAATGAAAATAATATTTGGATCAGATCACCAACTTTGGTTGGAAGTGCCACTTGGCTTCATGAGCTAGTAGTGTATCCCAACATGATGAAGGTGATCTTGATATAAAGGAAAAAGGGGTTTTGAAGAGAGCAAAATAATAAGTTTTTCATGGGTTTGAGTCATCAAACAAGCAAGCATTCACTCATATAAGGGCTGACATTGCACTCACAACATTATTTGAAAAAGTTTTAACAAGCTCTGATTTTTGCAACATAAAATACTTGTGGTGAAAAACAGGGTGTGACAGGAGGACTCAGGAACTACACTAATTGCATTGTCAAAAGTATGTAAACCGAAAAAGCAAGGGGATTGGGAATTCTAGACGTTGCTCTGCACAACAAAGTCCTTATGATGAAAAATCTATTTAAATTCGTGAACAAGGACAACATTCCGTGGGTCAACCTAATTTGGGACAGATACTGTCACTCCACCACACCCATGGGAAAACCAGAGGGCTCTTTCGGGTGGAAAGCTTATCTCAAACTCCTACAAGATTTCAAGACACTATGCAACTACATAGTAGGTTCACGGCAAACAATACTGTTCTGGAAAGATAAATGCACAGATGAAACTCTACAGCAAAAATTCCCTAAGCTACATTCTTTTTCTCATGATGATAATCAATATGTTCAACAATTCTGTACTAGCCAATGTTGGACAACTAATTTTCATCTACCTTTGTCTAATGAAGCTTATGCTCAATTCACTCAGTTAGACAATTTTATTCCAGAACCGTAACCAAACCAATTGGACAAATGGACATGCATTGATATGATCAACAAATTCTCCTCCATGCACATTTACAATCAGCTCTTAGAAGCTTAGGAGGAACACCCTTTCTTCAATTTAATCTGGGCAACTTTAACAGATTAAGGAACAAACTATTATTTTCGCTGGTACCACATTGCAGAATCAACACTAGATTACTTCTCCTAAGAAAAGGAATGCAGCTTGATAATCCACATTGTCCCAATTGCAATCAAATGGCAGATGAAACAACCATGCATCTTCTTTGGGACTGCAATTTTGCACAAGAATATTGGAATTCACTACTACCAAATAGACAACAAGGTACTTCGTTTATGAATATGATGTATTGGCCATACAACAACTGCCAAAGCAATTCACAACAAAAATAATATTGAGTTGCTGGAACATATGGATTCAGAGAAATAATAAAGTCTTTAGGGGCCAGACTCAAACAGTGCAAGCATGGAGATACTTTCTCACACAGGATCTAAAGCTTCTAAGGTTCAAGATCAAAGAGAAATATGCACAAAGTTTCACAAGCTCGATAGACAATAATCTGTAATATCATGTGTACAATACCGAAACTAGGAATTGGCTAATCTTAGATCTCCAGACATGTCGTAGAACGTTTTCTTGTACGGTTTGGGGCTTCAAAAAAAATCAGCGTGACATAGCAATTCTGAAATCACAGTGCTTCATATTCGTGTACCTGAAATTCAATACCTTATATCTATACTGAAAGATGCAATATAAAAATAAACTACATAGATTATTAAATGGACACTAAAATAAACATAATCCACATTCCGGTCATCAAAAGACCACCACAGTTCATATAAGTAACATAACTGACGGACAAGTTCTAAACTATAAGAGCATCTACAAGAGTTCGTCTCAAACATGGCGACTATATCTTGGCTTCAACGAGCCCGTAGGATGTTTCGCTAAAGCGGCTACAATAGTCGGGTCGGCCTGTTTTACGCACAGTTAAAAAAAGGAAGAACGGGGAAAAACAAGGTTGAACCTTGCAGACCTAGGAAGACAGCAATCGCGGCTAGCCATCATGACTATCAATTGTTCGTGTTAAGTACGAGGGAAGCCACCTACTTGAAGCAAGTCAAGCTTGTTTTCTAAGGATTTTTTTTCTTTTTTTGTTTTGTATTGTTCCTTTTCTATATTTTTCCCTTTTGTTCTCAGGTATTTTTCATTTCTTTTTTAGGTTTACTCTGTTTCTTCTTTGGTTTCCTTTGTTTCTTTTGTTTTTCATTTCTACGTTTTTCAAATGTTTCACTAATATATTTCTAAATGCAATATTAACATTCTTACATGCTCAACATTTTTTCTATACCCATTTAAAATTTTGCATATACTTGATCAAAAAAATTGAAATACTTGTTCAACATTTTTTAAATGTTGGATTAACATTTTTTAATTAGATTGTAAAAAAGTATCATTTTTTAATACATGGCTATCATTTTAATCTGCATGGTAAAAAATAATCATTTTCTAATACATGGTCAATATTTTTTCTTTACACATTTAATATTCTTCAAATGCTTGGTCAACATTTTCCGAATTATTGGTCGAAATTGTCCAAATATTTTACAGTGTTTTTTGTAGTGTATATTTTAAGAATTTTTTAAGTGTAAAAAAACAAGACACACAACATAAGAAATAGAAAAAGCAGGTTGTGGCTCCCCGCGCTCCAGGGTCGGTCCATCTCGGTCCCCCCTTCAACGAGCGTTCCTACCCTCTCGCTGATGGTGAGATATATGGGCTCCCCGATTGTCGGTCCTTAATTCGGCATATCTTGAGGTAGGGGTCCTAAACTAGGCATCTTGGAGCGATGGTAACATGGACATAGGATTGTATCCAGGTTCGAGTCCTGCTCTTGATTGTATTTCTGATAGAGGCGAAGTTGTCCCTATCTTTCGATGAGATGTGACTATCGTTTATGGTTGAGTAGACTTTGACGATTCGACTACGAATGTATGAGGATGCCGCACCTTAACTATCGCTAAAACAATTCCGATAGGTTATTGACCATGTCGGAGCATGATCAACCTGACCACGAGGGTATGTTTCTTGCACACAAATGAAGAACATGTAAGAAACTGAAATTGCAATCTGGATATTGCAAATATAAGAGGAAAGCTTTATTGATGAAAGTGGGGTTATATGACGTCTTGGTCTCGTCGTAGAACACAAACGAAGAACGCGAAGTTGCACCTATGGAAAACTTGTAATCTAAACAAAATCCAAGTCTAAGTGGTGCCATAAGGGTTGTATATATGGAAGAATAGAGGAGGACTTTCGTGACCCCTTGGACGAGGGGTCCTAAACCAACCCTAACTCAGTTTCCCCACACATACGGACTCTAAAAATAGTCTATAATGTGGTATTTTGAAATTACATGGGCCTAGCCCAAAAATAAGGTTATTCGGGACCTATAATAGCCTATGTACAAAATCTATGAACTTACGTCTTGTATATTTCGTCCAAGCCTTTATGCTCTCCTTATGATGACTTCAAAGTGCGAAAATCACCACTGGAAACTCCATTGTTCTTTCCTGCGTGTGCACCTTCTTCTGCATGCTTAATCGCGCTCCAGTGGCCATCCTTCTTGTCCTTGCTAGATCCTTCATTTATAATGGAGTTTCCTACATCCAAATGAAGTAGAGACAAGAAACTGAAATTGAAATCTGGATATTGCAAATATAAGAGGAAAGCTTTATTGATGAAAGTGGGGTTCTATGACGCCTTGATCTCGTCGTAGGACACAAACGAAGGACGCAAAGTTGCAGCTATGGAAAACTTGTAATCTAAACAAAACCCAAGTCTAAATGGAGCCCTAACACTACTGAAATTCAGAAATTTGCCGCCTGCCAAGGCGGACGGCAAAGGCTATGCCGTCTGCCCCCTCATGGCAAAGTAGACGGTAAAAAAAATTCGGTGAAGAGGCTCTTTGCCGTCAGCTTTCACACCACGGACGGCAAAGAATCTTTGCCATGACGGGACAGACGGCAAAATAGATGGGACGGCATATATGGCAACGTCCCCGTTAAGTGTTAACGGTAGGCCTCCTCTCTTTGCCGTCTGCCTTACCCCCTTTGCCATGTAGGGGCAGACGGCAAAGAGGGGAGAGAGGGGGGGGGCGGATTCCCCCTTTGCCGTCTGCCTTCCCCCCTTTGCCATGTGGGGGCTGACGGGAAAGAGGGGAGAGAGAGGGGCAGATTCCCCCTTTGCCATGTGCCTTCCCCCCTTTGCCATGTGTTGGCAGACGGCAAAGAGGGGAGATAGAGGGGGCAGATTCCCCCTTTGCCATGTGCCTTCCCCCCTTTGCCATGTGGGGGCAGACGGCAAAGAGGGGAGAGAGAGGGGGCAGATTACCCCTTTGCCATGTGCCTTCCCCCCTTTGCCATGTGTTGGCACACGGCAAAGAGGGGATAGAGAGGGGGCAGATTCCCCCTTTGCCATGTGCCTTCCCCCCTTTGCCATGTGTTGGCACACGGCAAAGAGGGGAACCAGCCCCTTTTTTATTTATTTTTTGTTATATCCAGCATTTTTAACAATAATCAGGATATATATATATATATTTGACATAAATAAATTTCTTTCCGTACTCATAACCATATTAAAATAACTCTCATCCATAGTGCATACATATTATGCAAGTTACATCCGTACCAAACAATATATTACACCAGTTTCATCCACGTGCATACAAAGTTTCATATATTCATATACTACAATAGTTTCAATACAACCCATGGTACAAGAAATCATCTTCAAGCATTCCATCAACCAAGCTTCCCGTGAAGTGAAGGTAATCTGAAAAATGACAAATAAGAAAGTTAGAAAAATAATACTAGATGAAGTAGTGTATATATAGGTTATTTCGGAGAGAAATTAGCTAAGTATAAACCATTTAGGAGCTAACCAAGCTAATTATGTTATTTAGGTGGAACCCTAGCTAACTATAGGAGAAGAGAAAGAGAAGAAGAAGTAAAAGAAGGAGGAGGAGGAGGAGGAGGAGGAGAAGGAGAAGGAAGAGGAGAAGAAGAAGTAAAAGGAGGAGGAGGAGGAGGAGGAGGAGGAGAAGGAGAAGGAGAAGGAAGAGGAGAAGAAGAAGAAAAGAAGAAGGAGAAGGAGGAGAAGAAGAAGAAGGAGAAGGAGGAACAAGGAGGAAGAAGAAGGAGAAGGAGGAGCTCCTTCTCCTCCTTCTCCTTCTTCTTCTCCTCCTCCCTCTCCTCCTTCTTCTTCTTCTCATTTTTCCTCTTCCTTCCTTTCATTTTTCCTCTTTTTCTCTTCTTGTCCCCTTCTTCGGGCTAAATTGGCTAAGAATGCCTTTTTGAAGCTAATTATGTCATTTTGAGGATAATTAGCTAAGTATAGGTCATTTTTTATTAAATAGGCCATTTTGGAGCTAACTAAGCTAATTATGTCATTTCATAGGATAATTAGCCAATTTAGTCTTTCTTGGATGAGTCTAAGCTACGTAGAAGAAGAGATAGGGAAGAAGAAGTAAAAGAAGGAGGAGGAGGAGGAGGAGAAGAAGGAAGAGGAGAAGAAGAAGAAAAGAAGAAGGAGAAGGAGGAGAAGAAGGAGAAGGAGAAGGAGGAAGAAGAAGGAGAAGGGGGAGCTCCTTCTCCTTCTCCTCCTTCTTCTCCTTCTTCTTCTCCCCCTCCCTCTCCTCCTTCTTCTTCTTCTCATTTTTCCTCTTCCTTCCTTTCATTTTTCCTCTTTTTCTCTTCTTGTCCCCTTCTTCGGGCTAAATTGGCTAAGAATGCCTTTTTGGAGCAAATTATGTCATTTCGAGGATAATTAGCTAAGTATAGATCATTTTTTATTAAATAGGCCATTTTGGAGCTAACTAAGCTAATTATGTCATTTCATAGGATAATTAGCCAATTTAGCCTTTCTTGGATGAGTCTAAGCTACGTAGAAGAAGAGATAGAGAAGAAGAAGTAAAAGAAGGAGGAGGAGGAGGAGGAGAAGAAGAAGGAAGAGGAGAAGAAGAAGAAAAGAAGAAGGAGAAGGAGAAGGAGGAAGAAGGAGGAAGAAGAAGGAGAAGGAGGAGCTCCTTCTCCTTCTCCTCCTTCTTCTCCTTCTTCTTCTCCCCCTCCCTCTCCTCCTCCTTCTTCTTCTCATTTTTCCTCTTCCTTCCTTTCATTTTTCCTCTTTTTCTCTTCTTGTCCCCTTCTTCGGGCTAAATTGGCTAAGAATGCCTTTTTGGAGCTAATTATGTCATTTCGAGGATAATTAGCTAAGTATAGGTCATTTTTTTATTAAATAGGCCATTTTGGAGCTAACTAAGCTAATTATGTCATTTCGTAGGATAATTAGCCAATTTAGCCTTTCTTGGATGAGTCTAAGCTACGTAGAAGAAGAGATAGAGAAGAAGAAGTAAAAGAAGGAGGAGGAGGAGGAGGAGAAGAAGAAGGAAGAGGAGAAGAAGAAGAAAAGAAGAAGGAGAAGGAGGAGAAGAAGGAGAAGGAGAAGGAGGAAGAAGGAGGAAGAAGAAGGAGAAGGAGGAGCTCCTTCTCCTTCTCCTCCTTCTTCTCCTTCTTCTTCTCCCCCTCCCTCTCCTCCTTCTTCTTCTTCTCATTTTTCCTCTTCCTTCCTTTCATTTTTCCTCTTTTTCTCTTCTTTTCCCCTTCTTCGGGCTAAATTGGCTAAGAATGCCTTTTTGGAGCTAATTATGTCATTTCGAGGGTAATTAGCTAAGTATAGGTCATTTTTTATTAAATAGGCCATTTTGGAGCTAACTAAGCTAATTATGTCATTTTGTAGGATAATTAGCCAATTTAGCCTTTCTTGGATGAGTCTAAGCTACGTAGAAGAAGAGATAGAGAAGAAGAAGTAAAAGAAGGAGGAGGAGGAGGAGGAGAAGAAGAAGGAAGAGGATAAGAAGAAGAAAAGAAGAAGGAGAAGGAGGAGAAGAAGGAGAAGGAGAAGGAGGAAGAAGGAGGAAGAAGAAGGAGAAGGAGGAGTTCCTTCTCCTTCTCCTCCTTCTTCTCCTTCTTCTTCTCCCCCTCCCTCTCCTCCTCCTTCTTCTTCTCATTTTTCCTCTTCCTTCCTTTCATTTTTCCTCTTTTTCTCTTCTTGTCCCCTTCTTCGGGCTAAATTGGCTAAGAATGCCTTTTTGGAGCTAATTATGTCATTTCGAGGATAATTAGCTAAGTATAGGTCATTTTTTTATTAAATAGGCCATTTTGGAGCTAACTAAGCTAACTATGTCATTTCGTAGGATAATTAGCCAATTTAGCCTTTCTTGGATGAGTCTAAGCTACGTAGAAGAAGAGATAGAGAAGAAGAAGTAAAAGAAGGAGGAGGAGGAGGAGGAGAAGAAGAAGGAAGAGGAGAAGAAGAAGAAAAGAAGAAGGAGAAGGAGGAGAAGAAGGAGAAGGAGAAGGAGGAAGAAGGAGGAAGAAGAAGGAGAAGGAGGAGCTCCTTCTCCTTCTCCTCCTTCTTCTCCTTCTTCTTCTCCCCCTCCCTCTCCTCCTTCTTCTTCTTCTCATTTTTCCTCTTCCTTCCTTTCATTTTTCCTCTTTTTCTCTTCTTGTCCCCTTCTTCGGGCTAAATTGGCTAAGAATGCCTTTTTGGAGCTAATTATGTCATTTCGAGGGTAATTAGCTAAGTATAGGTCATTTTTTATTAAATAGGCCATTTTGGAGCTAACTAAGCTAAGTATGTCATTTCGTAGGATAATTAGCCAATTTAGCCTTTCTTGGATGAGTCTAAGCTACGTAGAAGAAGAGATAGAGAAGAAGAAGTAAAAGAAGGAGGAGGAGGAGGAGGAGAAGAAGAAGGAAGAGGAGAAGAAGAAGAAAAGAAGAAGGAGAAGGAGGAGAAGAAGGAGAAGGAGAAGGAGGAAGAAGGAGGAAGAAGAAGGAGAAGGAGGAGCTCCTTCTCCTTCTCCTCCTTCTTCTCCTTCTTCTTCTCCCCCTCCCTCTCCTCCTTCTTCTTCTTCTCATTTTTCCTCTTCCTTCCTTTCATTTTTCCTCTTTTTCTCTTCTTGTCCCGTTCTTCTGGCTAAATTGGCTAAGAATGCCTTTTTGGAGCTAATTATGTCATTTCGAGGATAATTAGTTATGTATAGGTCATTTTTTATTAAGTAGGCCATTTTGGAGCTAACTAAGCTAATTATGTCATTTCGTAGGATAATTAGCCAATTTAGCCTTTCTTGGAATAGTCTAAGCTACGTAGAAGAAGAGATAGAGAAGAAGAAGTAAAAGAAGGAGGAGGAGTAGGAGAAGAAGAAGGAAGAGGAGAAGAAGAAGAAAAGAAGAAGGAGAAGGAGGAGAAGAAGGAGAAGGAGAAGGAGGAAGAAGGAGGAGCTCCTTCTCCTTCTCCTCCTTCTTCTCCTTCTTCTTCTCCCCCTCCCTCTCCTCCTTCTTCTTCTTCTCATTTTTCCTCTTCCTTCCTTTCATTTTTCCTCTTTTTCTCTTCTTGTCCCCTTCTTCGGGCTAAATTGGCTAAGAATGCCTTTTTGGAGCTAATTATGTCATTTCGAGGATAATTAGCTAAGTATAGGTCATTTTTTATTAAATAGGCCATTTTGGAGCTAACTAAGCTAATTATGTCATTTCCTAGGATAATTAGCCAATTTAGCCTTTCTTGGATGAGTCTAAGCTACGTAGAAGAAGAGATAGAGAAGAAGAAGTAAAAGAAGGAGGAGGAGGAGGAGAAGAAGAAGGAAGAGGAGAAGAAGAAGGAGAAGGAGGAAGAAGGAGGAAGAAGAAGGAGAAGGAGGAAGAAGGAGGAAGAAGAAGGAGAAGGAAGAAGTAAATGAAGGAGGAGGAGGAGGAGGAGGAGGAGAAGGAAGAGGGGAAGAAGAAGGAGAAGGAGAAGGAGGAAGAAGAAGGAATTATGTCATTAGATGGAAGTCTAGCTATTTTGGAGCTAACTAAGCTAATTATGTCATTAGATGGAAGTCTAGCTATTTTTGAGCTAACTAAGCTAATTATGTCATTAGATGGAAGTCTAGCTATTTTGGAGCTAACTAAGCTAATTATGTCATTAGATGGAAGTCTAGCTATTTTTGAGCTAACTAAGCTAATTATGTCATTAAATGGAAGTCTAGCTATTTTGGAGCTAACTAAGCTAATTATGTCATTAGATGGAAGTCTAGCTATTTTTTATTAAAACACTAGAAATAACATACCTAAGTTAGGGTGAAGCACGGTGGCTCTGGCTTCGCTATGCTTTGTTTTCCTTTCCGTTGTCGCAAGTTTTGCAACGGTCTATCACATAGAGCTTCCAGGTCGATTCTAGCCTTAGGATTATCTTTTGACTTCCCCTCTATGTCGAACAATGTACCAAAAATGGCCTCCACAATATTCTTTTCAGTGTGCATCACGTCAATGTTGTGTGGGCAAAGGAGGTCTTTGAAGTAAGGGAGATCCCATAAGCATGACTTGTGAGTCCAGGCGTGTTCCTTATTATACCCTTTGAAGTATCCTGGACGCAAAGGATCGGGCTCGAGAGTGCTTAACTGATCAAGGGTCTGTTGGCCTGTCAACGCAGCTGGTGCAGTGTTTTTGACAACTCTACCTTTGATGAAATTCTTCTTGTCTTTTCTGAACTTATGGTCAGGATCTAGGAATTGTCTATGCATGTCGAAGCAAGAATACTTGCGACCAGCCTGCAGCCAACGGAACTGAAGAGCTGCCTTGCATGTGGTGCACGGGAATCTTCCATGCACACACCAGCCAGCGAATAGCGCAAACGCCGGATAATCATGCGTCGAGTACATGTACCACACATGCATTTTGAAATTTGTTTTGGTAGCCGCATCGTAGGTCTTGATCCCATTATCCCAGGCTTCTTGCAACTCATCCTTAAGCGGCTGCATGTACACATTCATATTCTTCCCCGGATAGTTGGGCCCTGGAATTATCAACGTCAGGAAAATGTTCTTTCTTTTCATAATCTCTCCGGGTGGCAAATTTAGTGGAATGACAAATACAGGCCAACAACTGTATTGTGCTGCCGTCATACCATACACATTGAACCCATCTGTGTTGATGGCAACTCTAGGTTGCCTTGGATCTTCCGATTTATCCTTATGTAATGCATCGAAGTGCCTCCACGCAAAACCATCTGAAGTGTGTACCAGCATCTTGTTCCCATCCGCATCTAGTTCGGTTCTTTTGCCCAATTCGTGCCATGTCATCTGTCTGGCCGTCTCTTCGACCATGAAAAGACGTTGAAGTCTTGGTACGATTGGCAGATATCGAAGAACACTAATGGGGATTTTGGTCTAATTCTTCTCACCCATGCCGTTGTCTACCACAATATACCTGGAAGAATTGCAAATGGGGCAATAGTTCAAGGCCGCATACTCAAGCCTAAATAAGGCACATCCATTCTCACAGGCATGTATCTTCTCATAGGGCATCTTAAGTACACGGAGGATTTTCTCTAACTGGTACAGGTTTGCAGGCAGTACATGGCCTTTGGGTAGAAAGCGTCCAAATATCGTCATCATCGCGTCGTAGCATTCTCTGCCTAGGTTGAATTGAGCCTTCAGAGCCATTACTTGCGCGATGGCATCCAGCTGACAAAGCTCAGTCTGCTCATGGAGAGGACGTTTTGAAGACTCCAGCATTTCATAGAAGGCCTTTGCAGATTCCTCCATCTCATCGTCCGAATCACGAGCATCATCAAAGTCTTGCACCATGTCTTCAATCCTGGTACCATGCTCGTCGGTGCGACGACGAATCACCTCAGCTCTGGCACGTTGGTCAGACTCACCATGAAAAGTCCACACCGTATAATTAGGCGTAAAACCCCACTTCTGCAGGTGTTTACCCATTTCAAACTCAGTCTGCCTTTTCCAGTTGTCGCAGTTGGGACAGGGGCACCATGTTTTATGCTGGCCATTTGCAAATGCGGCTCTCACAAACCCCCTGGTTTTTGTTAACCATTCATGGGTCATGTCTTTCTGACTAGGGTGACCAGTGTACATCCAAGCACGATCACTCATGTTGCCTAGCTACCTATGGGGGCACAAGAAATAAATATATAATTCATCATCTATATTCATACGCTAATCAAGTTTGTCAGTTTTATTACGTCCATGCAACCTACACGCTAATAGGTAAAGATAGGTCCTAATCCCACCCGAGTATGTGTAGACTGGGTTCGTTTTCCCATGCTCTGCTCCAGATGCGACACAGAATTTCGATAGCACCTCCCCGCTGTTCTCCTGATACACGTCTCGGCAATAAGCAGAGAGGATGTGTACCCGGAGAACAACAGGGGAGGCACTGACGAAATTCCGCATCGGATCCGGAGCACAGCATACGGGAAAACAAACCCAATCTACACATACTCGGGCTGTCCATGGATAATGTTGGACAATTCGAAAAGATGGCGGTTATAAATATGCAAAGAAATGCATATTTATAGATGTCGCCCTTTCGAATGGGAGACGCATACTGGTCACGCATACTCATGATTGAAGAAACCTATAGCTAGCAAGTTTCATCGGCAAGAAGACCGGGACAGAGCAAATTAAGGGGGTAGGAGGAGAAGTCATTTGTGCTCACCAACAAACGTAAGGGCGGAGCTCGTCCAACGCACGTGGAGGTCGTCGAACAACTGCACATTGAAATTCACCTGATCAACACAAATATGATGTTTTTATAATTAACATAACTATATGGCCTAACTCATAACTATGTGGGTCAGTGTCATCGAGGGTCGAAGGTCGCTGGCGTCGGGGATTGGGGTCTTTTCGGTCAACAAGAGGCCGAAGAGGTGTCGGGGCTCGGGGGTTGGGGGTCAGTGGCGTCGGGGGTCGGGGTAGGGGGTCGGGGGTCGAGGGTGAGTGTTGTCGGGGGTCGGGGGTCGGGGGTCAGTGGCGTCGGGGGTCGGGGTAGGGGGTCGGGGGTCGAGGGTGAGTGTTGTCGGGGGTCGGGGGTCGAGGGTCAGTGACGTCGGGCGTTGGGGATCGGGTGTCAGTGGCGTCGGGGGTCGGGGTAGGGGGTCGGGGGTCGAGGGTGAGTGTTGTCGGGGGTCGGGGGTCGAGGTTACCTATAAAACTTTCCAGGTCACCTATAAAACGTTCCAGCTCCAACTAGCTAAAACTAGCTCTAGCGGTGGCATCCAAACAGGGCCATTGTGTCGTGCTTTCTTACCATGTTCTCCTAATATTTTCAGATGTGACGTGGTAGTAATTTTAAATTATTTTATTCATAAACCAGATTACTTACTCAGTCTTCTATTGTATATACGATGCACTTTTTTCCATGACCTCTACTTATACATTGGTTTTGTTCACTAGATTCCTGAATTCAGGGCACGTGCGTCTGCTCGGATTGATGCATGGATAGTACTTGATGTCCTCTACATGCGCGATGACTATATAACTCTTTAACATCACATATTAGGGGCACTTTTACCCATCTTAACATCACATTGAGTTGGTGTAAATATAGAGAGTCGATGCCAGGGTCTATATAATCGATATGCATACAACCAACAGGAAGTTAACACGCGCATATCAAAACGGCCAAACATAGAGCCATGACACAAACTAAGCGCCCTAGGGTATGGAGGGCTAATGACATGCTCCAAATGCAGACACGCACCATTATTCGCAGCAGTCTTAGAATTTATTTTGTTGAACACTAAATCATTAGGAAAATCAATTAAACCAAAGTTGTTACATGTCACTGTAAATTTTGGGAACTTGGTATGGCATTTGTTTAACACAACGCATTAAGTAAAACTGACATTTATATGTTAATCATATTTCCACAGCAGACAAAAAGATATTTGTATTTTCATAATTTCTATAACAGCATTGTGCCATTCTACATATTCGAAGGTGTCACCTCCTTTATTTTGTATCATTTATTCAAAGAGAATAGATATTAGCATGAGAATATTTTCTTTGTGTAGGTATGATGTGTCATGTGTCCAAGAATTACTACCAAATTGATGGTAAATAGCAGTACGAACTCATTTTTTTCATTTTCTCCTATACAGAATAATCTCACCGTTTTTGCTGGCACGGGAGAGGAGTTCCTCCAGGGAGGTGGCTGCTCCGGCTAGGCGGCATAGGAGGGTGCGGGCGACGGAGGGGGGTGGCGGCGAGGCTCCAGGGCGTCCAGGGCGAGGAGGAGCGTCAGGGGGGCTGCTCGTGCTCCTGACGGCGTGGCCGGATCGGGGGAGAGGTGCGGCCTGCTGGGGGGAGCCGATGGGGAGGGGAGCCGATGGGGAGGGGGGTGGCGACGGTGGGGAGGGCGGGGAGGCGCCGGTCGGTGGGGGAGGAGGTGGCAACGGTGGGGAGGGCGGGGAGGGCGGGGAGGTGCCGACCGGTGGGGAGGGCGGGGAGGCGCCGGCCGGTGTGGAGGGCGGGGAGGCGCCGGCCGGTGGGGGAGGCGCCGGCCGGTGGGGAGGGCTGGGAGGCGACGGCCGGTGGGCGCAAGCTGGATGGGGGAGGGAGCGTGCGGGAGGAGGGCGACGAGGTGGGTTTTTTCTTTTTTTTTGAAACAACAAGGTGGGGTTGGAGCGTTAGTGGGCAGCCATGGGGTTAATTTCTTTGCTGTCCGCTGTGCTCCAAGGCAGACGGCAAAGGAGCTTTTGGCGGACGGCAAAGACACGGAGGATGGCAAACGTAATGGCTACAACTGCGATTTTTCTTTGCCGTCTGCATGGGTCATCTTTGTCGTCAGCCATTTCTTTGCCATCAGCTTGGTCCATCTTTGACGTCCGCTAGCTGACGGCAAAGAAGCGACTCATGGCAAAGCACTTCTTTGCCATCTGTCACATTTTTGCCATCTATTTTTTGGTAGCTGACGGCAAAGAGCTTCTTTGCCATCAGCCAGCAGACGGCAAAGACCCGGCAGATGGCAAATTCTCTGATTCCAGTAGTGTAAGGGTTGTATATATGGAGGAATAGAGGGGGAATTTCGTGTCCCCTTGGAGGAGGGGTCCGAAACCAACCCTAACTCAGTTTCCCCACACATACAGACTCTAAAAACAACCTATAATGTGGTATTTTGAAATTAGATGGTGCTAGCCCAAAAATAAGGTGATTCATGACCTATAATAGCCTATGTACAAAATTTATGAAGTGACATCTTGTATATTTCGTCCAAGCCTTCATGCTCTCCTTATGGTGATTTCAAAGTGCGAAAAACACCACTGAAAACTCCATTGTTCTTTCCCGCATGTGCACCTTCGTCTCCATGCTTAATCCCACTCCAATGGCTATCCTTCTTGTCCATGCTAGGTCCTTTATTTATAAGTAAAAAAATAATCTAATTTTGGTAGAATCATATGTTCATGAACATTAGAAGGATTTCCAAGAAATGAACATACCTGCTAATTCAATTTGCATGTGCAAGCTCTAGTCAGTGGCGGAGCCAGGATTTGAGCAAGCCCCAGGATAAAAACAATTTTCTTCGGAAGGAAAAACATTAAGTTCAATAAGTCTTCTAGCTACCACAAAAGATACCTGATATAAAATATGGCTCTATTGCAATCGATATACAATATCATCATCATCAGTACTTGCAAATACATTTCGCTCAATGTAGCAAACCATCCTATAATTAAGCCAATCATCATTTATCTTATTCCTCAACTCTGTCTGTATAATACTCATAGCCGAGAAAGCTTTTTCCACCGATGGATGGGTTGCAACAGGAAAAATCAATGCCAACTCAATGAGGTGATATACCAAAGGAAAAAATCTTTTCATCTTGTTTTTCTACAATATAAAAATATATGACTCGAAACATACATACACACTATTGTAATTAAGATTACTTCAGAATAGTTTAGACAATGATATACAATAATATAGATGTTAAACTGACATTATAGAACATGATACAAGTGGAAGCACTCGGGAAACCGGGAAAGGATAAAAAAATACCCAAGTGCGGCAGTAGCAAGTCGCACCGCGCAGGCGATTCGGCGAATGATGAACATTACGGCAGTACGGCGGTGGCCGAGACGGTGGTAGACAGCAGCACCGACGGCCGTTGCAAATGTTGCAGTCCTCACTCTGGAGATTGATCTTGCGTGCGTGAACTAGGTCGACCGTCGACGTCGGCCAGGCGAGCGATGGTGTCTCTTGATAGCCTCGTGTTGTGCACCCCAGTTGCGTGGGTGTGTTCGTGTTGCATGCGACTTGATTTTATTTCTTTAGGTTAGTTAGATCGTGGCTCGTTGGTTACTTTTCCTGCCACGTGCGTGCGTGAGTAATGAGTTGGAGCTGCGTCCGTTTCATGAGGTAAAACACCCCATGATGCTCTGGACCTTTTTCATTTCACTGCGGTATACCCCGGGCCTGCAGGATACATAAATATATAATTGCCTATCAAAAATTCCATGCCCCGGGCCTGGGCCCTAGGTGCCTGATGACCCAAAAGTATAGGGGATCTATCATAGTCCTTTCGATAAGTAAGAGTGTCGAACCCAACGAGGAGCAGAAGGATCTGACAAGTGGTTTTCAGCAAGGTAATCTCTGCAAGCACTGAAATTATCAGTAACAGAAAGTTGTGTGGTAAGATGATTCGTAGCAAGTAGCAAGAAACAGTAGTAACAACGGTGCAGAAAAGTGGCCCAATCCCTTTTGTAGCAAGGGACAAGCCTGTACAAACTCTTATAGGAGGTAAAGCGCTCCCGAGGACACATGGGAAATTTTGTCAAGCTAGTTTTCATCATGTTCATATGATTCGCGTTCGCTACTTTGATAGTTTGATATGTGGGTGGACCGTCGCTTGGGTACTGCCCTTACTTGGACAAGCATCCAACTTATGATTAACCCCTCTCGCAAGCATCCACAACTACGAAAGAAGAATTAAGACAAAGTCTAACCATAGCATTAAACTAGTGGATCCAAATCAGCCCCTTACGAAGCAACGCATAAACTACGGTTTAAGCTTCTGTCACTCTAGCAACCCATCATCTACTTACTACTTCCCAATGCCTTCCTCTAGGCCCAAATAATTGTGAAGTGTTATCTAGTCGACGTTCACATAACACCACTAGAGGAAAAACAACATACAACACATCAAAATATCGAACGAATACCAAATTCACATGACTACTTATAGCATGACTTATCCCATGTCCTCAGGAACAAAAGTAACTACTCACAAAGCATAATAATATTCATGACCAGAGAGGTAATGAGTAGCATCAAAGATCTGAACATATAATCTTCCACCAAGTAATCCGACTAGCATCAACTACAAAGAGTAATTAACACTACTAGCAACCTTACAAGTACCAATCGGAGTCGCGAGACGGAGATTGGTTACAAGAGATGAACTAGGGTTTGGAGATGAGATGGTGCTGATGAAGATGTTTATTGTGATGAGTCCCCTCCGATGAGAGGAGTGTTGGTGATGACGATGGCGACGATTTCCCCCTCCGGGAGGGAAGTTTCCCCGGCAGGATCGTCCTGTCGGAGCTCTAGATTGGTTCTTCTCAAGTTCCGCCTCGTGGCGGCGGTGATTTCTCCTGAAAGCCTCCTCTTGATTTTTTTTATAGAATGAAAACCTTGTTGTAGCAAAGGAGGGGGGCCAGAGGGCCACCAGGGAGCCCACAAGCTCCCTAGACGCGGCCAGGGGGGAGACCGCGCCTAGTAGGCTTGTGGCTTCCTGTTGGCGCCCTTTTGGTACTTCTTCGTCCCAGTATTTTTTATAAATTCCAAAATAAATCCTCGTTGATTATCATGGCTTTTGGAGTTGCGCAGAATAGGTATCTCAAACTTGCTCCTTTTTTAGGCCAGAATTCCAGCTGTCGGCATTCTCCCTCTCCGTGTAAACCTTGCAAAATAAGAGAGAAAAGGCATAAGTATTGTACCCAGAAGTGTAATAACAGCCCATAAAGCGATAAATATTAACATGAAAGCATGATGCAAAATGGACGTATCAACTCCCCCAAGCTTAGACCTCGCTTGTCCTTAAGCAAAAACCGAGATCAATAAATACGCCCACATGTTTAGAGAGAGAGGTGTCGACAAAACAAGATACGGACATGCAGGCATCATGATCATAATCAGAACAGCAATACCATCATATGAACTCTTATGCTAAAGTGACAATTCCTTCACAAGGTAAAGTATGAATCAAGAGCCTTACTGAGAATTAACAACAGATAGCCTTTAGTCATTGAAGCAATTGGAATTTATCATAACATCAGAAAGACTCAAATAAGAGCTTGTAAAGCAAATCCACATACTCAATCATCCTTTTGTCTTCTACAATTGCTACAACTCACGTGGTACTCATGAGATCAAAGTTTCAGTCGGACACAGAGAAAGATAGGGGCTTATAGTCTCACCTCCCAACCATTTACCTCAAGGGTAATGTCAACAACAATAATTCATGAATACTTACCTCCAAGTTGACATATGAATATAGATCTTTCCCTAGCATATGACGTTAGCCAAGATAAAGGAGAAATTAGGAATTGGTGTAGATCACCATGACACTTTCAAGGGCAAAAAGTAAAGGTACAAGATAGGCCCTTCGCAGAGGGAAGCAGAGGTTGTCATGCGCTTTTGAGGTTTGGATGTGTGTCCTCTTAGTGTGGAGGAACGTCACTTTATATTGCCTCCTGTGATAAAGAACTTTATTATGCAGTCTGTCGCTTTTATGTCTTCCTCATCACAGGTTCGTACAAAGCTTATTTTCTACACACTAATAGATCATACAAACTAGGGAGCAATTTTTATTGCTTGCACCGATGACAACTTACTTGAGGGATCTTATTCAATCCATGGGTAGGTATGGTGGACTCTCATGGCAAAACTGGGTTGAAGGTTATGGATGCACAAGTAGTATCTCTACTTGGTGCGGGAGTTTTGGCTAATATGAGGTGGAAGAAATCGTCACATGCCAAGGGATCTCTAGTCATATAATCATTGTTCGGAACCAAGCAAACACAATTCATTATGTTGTCTTCTGATGACCCACAAGTATAGGGGATCAATCGTAGTCCTTTCGATAAGTAAGTGTGTCGAACCCAACGAGGAGCAGAAGGATCTGACAAGTGGTTTTCAGCAAGGTAATATCTGCAAGCACTGAAATTATCGGTAACAAGTGATTGTGTGGTGACATGATTCGTACCAAGCAACAAGTAACAAAAGTAACAACGGTGCAGCAAAGTGGCCCAATCCCTTTTGTAGAAAGGGACAAGCCTGGACAAAGTCTTATAGGAGGAAAAACGCTCCCGAGGACACATGGGAATTTCTGTCATGCTAGTTTTCATCAAGTTCATATGATTCGCATTCGTTACTTTGATAGTTTGATATGTGGGTGGACCGGAGCTTGGGTACTGCCCTTACTTGGACAAGCATCCCACTTATGATTAACCCCTCTCGCAAGCATCCGCAACTATGAAAGAAGAATTAAGACAAAGTCTAACCATAGCATTAAACTAGTGGATCAAAATCAGCCCCTTACGAAGCAACGCATAAACTAGGGTTTAAGCTTCTGTCACTCTAGCAACCCATCATCTACTTACTACTTCCCAATGCCTTCCTCTAGGCCCAAAATAATGGTGAAGTGTTACGTAGTCGACGTTCACATAACACCACTAGAGGAAAAACAACATACAACACATCAAATTACCGAACGAATACCAAATTCACATGACTACTATTAGCATGACTTATCCCATGTCCTCAGGAACAAAAGTAACTACTCACAAAGCATAATCATATTCATGACCAGAGAGGTAATGAGTAGCATCAAAGATCTGAACATAAACTCTTCGACCAAGTAATCTAACTAGCATCAACTACAAGGAGTAATTAACACTACTGGCAACCTTACAAGTACCAATCGAAGTCGGGAGACGAAGATTGCTTACAAGAGATGAACTAGGGTTTGGAGATGAGATGGTGCTGATGAAGATGTTGATGGTGATTAGTCCCCTCCAATGAGAGGCGTGTTGGTGATGACGATGGCGATGATTTCCCCCTCTAGGAAGGAAGTTTCCCCGACAGGATCGTCTTGCCGGAGCTCTAGATTGGTTCTGCTCAAGTTCCGCCTCGTGGCGGCGGCGAATCATCCGAAAGGCCTCCCTCTTCTTTTTTTCTGGACGAAACCCTTCTTGTAGCCAACGGGGGGAGCCAGAGGGCTAGCTGGGTGCCCATAAGCCCCCTAGGCGCGGCCAGGGGGTGGCCGCGCCTAGCAGGCTTGAGGCCACCTCCTGGCGCCCCTCTGACACTTCTTCGGCCCAGTATTTTTTATAAATCCTGAAAAAAAATCCTCGTTGATTTTGACGGCGTTTGGAGTTGCGCACAATAAGTATCTCAAACTTGCTCCTTTTTCAGGCGAGAATTCCAGCTGCCGGCATTCTCCCTCTTCATGTAACCTTGCAAAATAAGAGAGAAAAGGCATAAGTATTGTACCTTGAAGTGAAATAACAGCCCAAGAAGCGATAAGTAGCAACATGAAAACATGATGCAAAATGGACGTATCAACTCCCCCAAGCTTAGACCTTGCTTGTCCTCAAGCGAAAGCCTAGCTCAATAAATATGTCCACATGTTTAGGGAGAGAGGTGTCAACAAAACAAGATACGAACATGCAGGCATCATGATCATGATTAGAACAGCAATACCAACATATAATCTCTCATGCTAAAGTGATAATTCCTTCACAAAGTAAAGATGGATCAAGAACCTTACCGACAAGTAATAACCGATAGCATGTAGTCATTGAAGCAATTGCAATTTATCACAACATTTGAAAGAGTCAAATAAGAGCTTGTAAAGAAAATCCCCAAACTCAATCATCTTTTTGTTCTCTACAATTGCTACAACTCACGTGGTACTCATGAGATCAAAGTTTTAGCTAGACACACAGAAAGATAGGGGCTTATAGTTTTGCCTCCCAACCATTTACCTCAAGGGTGATGTCAACAATAATAATCTATGAATGCTTACCTCCAAGTTGACACATGAATATAGATATTTCCCAAGCATATGACGTTAGCCAAGATAAAGGCGAAATAAGGAATTGGTGAAGATCACCATGACTCTTTCAAGGGCAAAAAGTAAAAATACAAGATAGGCCCTTCGCTGAGGGAAGCATAGGTTGTCATGCGCTTTTGAGGTTTGGATGTGTGTCCTCTTAGTGCAGAGGAATGTCACTTTATATTGCCTCCTGTGATAAAGAACTTTATTATGCAGTCCGTTGCTTTTATGTCTTCCTCATCACATGTTCGTACGAAGCTTGTTTTCCACACACTGATAGATCATACATATTAGGGAGAAATTTTTATTGCTTGCACCGATGACAACTTACTTGAGGGGTCTTATTCAATTCATAGGTAGGTATGGTGGACTCTCATGGCAAAACTGGGTTTAAGGTTTATGGATGCACAAGTAGTATCTCTACCTGGTGCAGGAGTTTTGGCTAATATGAGGCGGAAGCAATCATCACATGCTAAGGGATCTCTAATAATATAACATTGTTCGGAACCAAGCAAACACAATTCATTATGTTGTCTTCCTTGTCCAACATCTAATTCTAGGCATGCAATAGTTGTTGGGGAACGTCGCATGGGAAACAAAAAAATTCCTACGCGCACGAAGACCTATCATGGTGATGTCCATCTACGAGAGGGGATTTCCGATCTATGTACCCTTGTAGATCGCACAGCAGAAGCGTTAAGAAACGCGGTTGATGTAGTGGAACGTCCTCACGTCCCTCGATCCCCCCGCAAACCGTCCCACGAACCGTCCCGCGATCCGTCCCACGATCCGCTCCAATCTAGTGCCGAACGGACGGCACCTCCGCGTTCAGCACACGTACAACTCGACGATGATCTCGGCCTTCTTGATCCAGCAAGAGAGACGGAGAGGTAGATGAGTTCTCCGGCAGCGTGACGGCGCTCCGGAGGTTGGTGGTGATCTAATCTCAGCAGGGCTCCGCCCGAGCTCCGCAGAAACGCGATCTAGAGGGAAAACCGTGGAGGTATGTGGTCGGGCTGCCGTGGCAAAAGTTGTCTCAAATCAGCCCTAATACCTCAGTATATATAGGAGGGAGGGAGGGGAGGAGGCAGCCTCAAAACCTAAAGTTTGGCCGAAATTGGAGGTGGAGGAGTCCTACTCCAATCCTACTTGGAGTAGGATTCCACCTACTTGGAGACTCTTTCCACCTTGTGTTTTTTCCTTCTCAAACCTTATGGGCCTTAGTGGGAACTTATTCCAGCCCACTAGGGGCTGGTTTATCTCTTCCCATAGCCCATGAGACCCCTTGGGGCGTGACACCCCTCTCGATGGTCCCCGTCACCCCTCCCGGCACTCCCGGTACACTACCGATGAGCCCGAAACTTTTCAGGTAATGCCCGGAAACTTTCTGGTAACCAAATGAGGTCATCCTATATATCAATGTTCGTCTCCGGACCATTCCGGAAACCCTCGTGACGTCCGTGATCCCATCCGGGACTCCGAGAAACATTCGATAACCAACCATATAACTCAAATACGCATAAAACATCGTCGAACCTTAAGTGTGCAAACCCTGCGGGTTCGAGAACTATGTAGACATGACCCGAGGGACTCCTCGGTCAATATCCAATAGCGGGACCTGGATGCCCATATTGGATCCTACATATTCTGAAGATCTTTATCGGTTGAACCTCAGTGCCAAGGATTCATATAATCCCGTATGTCATTCCCTTTGTCCTTCGGTATGTTACTTGCCTGAGATTCGATCGTCAGTATCCGCATACCTATTTCAATCTCGTTTACCGGCAAGTCTCTTTACTCATTCCGTAATACAAGATCCCGCAACTTACACTAAGTCACATTGCTTGCAAGGCTTGTGTGTGATGTTGTATTACCGAGTGGACCCCGAGATACCTCTCCGTCACACGGAGTGACAAATCCCAGTCTTGATCCATACTAACTCAACGAACACCTTCGGAGATACCTGTAGAGCATCTTTATAGTCACCCAGTTACGTTCCGATGTTTGATACACACAAAGCATTCCTCCGGTGTCAGTGAGTTATATGATCTCATGGTCATAGGAACAAATACTTGACACGCAGAAAACAGTAGCAACAAAATGACACGATCAACATGCTACGTCTATTAGTTTGGGTATAGTCCATCACATGATTCTCCTAATGATGTGATCCCGTTATCAAGTAACAACACTTGCCTATGGCCAGGAAACCTTGACCATCTTTGATCAACGAGCTAGTCAACTAGAGGCTTACTAGGGACACTGTTTTGTCTATGTATCCACACAAGTATTGTGTTTCCAATCAATACAATTATAGCATGGATAATAAACGATTATCATGAACAAAAAAATATAATAATAACTAATTATTATTGCCTCTAGGGCATATTTCCAACAGTCTCGCACTTGCACTAGAGTCAATAATCTAGTTCACATCACCATGTGATTTCAACGAATCCAACACCCATATAGTTCTGGGGTCTGATCACGTCTTGCCCGTGAGAGAGGTTTTAGTCAACGGTTCTGAAACTTTCAGATCCGTGCGTTCTTTACAAATCTTTATGTCATCTTATAGATGCTGCTACTACGTGCTATTCGGAAATGCTCCAAATATCTACTCTACTATACGAATATGTTTCACTACTCATAATTATTCGGATTAGTGTCAAAGCTTGCATCGACGTAACCCTTTACGACGAACACTTTAACCACCTCCATAATCGAGAAAAATTCCTTAGTCTATTTAGATACTAAGGATAACTTTGACCGTTGATCAGTGATTCAATCCTGGATTACTCTGTGTACCTCTTAACAGACTTGCTGCAAGGCACACATCAGGTGTGGTACTCAGCATGGCATACTTTAGAGTCTACGGCTAAGGCATAGAAGACGACCTTCGTCTATTCTCTTTATTCTGCCGTGGTCGGGTTTTGAGTCTTACTCAAATTCACACCTTACAACACAGTCAAGAACTCCTTCTTTGTTGATCTATTTCGAATTCCTTCAAAAACTTGTCAAGGCATGCATCTTGTTGAAACTTCTATTAAGCGTTTTGATCTATCTCCATAGATCTTGATGCTCAACGTTCAAGTAGCTCAATCTAGGTATTCCTTTGAAAAACTCCTTTCAAACAACCTTTTATGCTTCACAGAAATTCTACATTACTTCTGATCAACAATATGTCAACCACATATACTTATCAGAAATTCTATAGTGCTCCCACTCACTTCTTTGGAAATACAAGTTTCACATAAACCTTGTACAAACCCAAAATCTTTGATCATCTCATCAAAGTGTATATTCCAACTCCGAGATGCTTGCACCAGTCCATTGAAGGATCGCTGGAGCTTGCATACTTGTTAGTATCTTTAGGATCGACAAAACCTTCTGGTTGTATCACATACAATGTTTGCTCAAGGAAACCGTCGAGGAAACAATGTTTTGACATCCTATGTGCAATATTTCACAAATAATGCAACAACTACTAACATAATTCTAACAGACTTTTAGCATCGCTACGAGTGAGAAAGTCTCACCATAGTCAACTGTTTGATCATGTTGGAAACATCTTTGCGACAAGTCGAGCTTTTCTTAATAGTGACTTATCACCATCATCGTCTGTCTTCCTTTTAAAGATCCATCTTTACTCAATAGTCCTATGACCATCAAGTAGTTCTTCCAAAGTCTACACTTTGTTTTCATACATGGATCCTCTCTCGGATTTCATGGCCTCCAGCCATTTGTCGGAATCCGGGCCCACCATTGCTTTCTCCATAACTCGTAGGTTCACTGTTGCTCAACAACATGACCTCCAGGACAGGGTTACCGTACCACTCTGCAGTAGTACGCGACCTTGTCAACTTACGAGGTTTGTAGTAACTTGATCTGATGCTCGATGATCACCATCACCAGCTTTCACTTCAATTGGTGTAGGTGCCATATGAACAACTTCCTGCGCCCTGCTACACACTGGTTGAAGTGATGGTTCAATAACCTCATCAAGTTCTACCACCCTCCCACTCAATTCTTTCGAGAGAAACCTTTCCTCCAGAAAGGATCCGTTTCTAGAAACAAACACTTTGCTTTCGGATCTGAGATAGGAGATGTACCCAACTATTTTGGATATCCTATGAAGATGCATTTATCCGCTTTGGGTTCGAGCTTATCAGACTGAAACTTTTTCACATAAGTGTCGAAGCCCCAAACTTTCAAGAAACGATAGTTTAGATTTCTCTAAACCTCGTTCTATACTGTGTCATCTCAACGGAAACACGCGGTGCCCTATTTAAAGTGAATGCGGTTGTCTCTAATGCATAACCCATAAACGATAGTGGTAATTCGATAAGAGACATCATAGCATGCACCAAACCAAATAGTGCGTGGCTATGACGTTCAGACACATCATCACACTGTGATGTTCCAGGTGGCATGAACTGCGAAACAATTTCCACATTGTCTTAACTGCGTACCAAAACTCATAACTCAGATATTCATCTCTATGATCATATCGTAGACTGTTTATCCTCTTGTCACGACGATCTTCACTCTAAAATAGCTTTGAACTTTTCAACATTTCATACTTGTGATTCATCAAGTAAATACTCTTGTATCTACTCAAATTGTCAGTGAAGTAAGAACATAATGATATCCACTGCGTGCCTTAGCACTTATTGGACTGCACACATCAAAAATGCATTACTCCCAACAAGTTACTCTACTTGTTTCATGTGGCATGTTTTGCATGTCTCAAGTGATTCGAAATCAAGTGAGTCCAACCGATCCATCAGCATGGAGCTTCTTCATGCATTTTACACCAACATGACTCAAGTGGCAGTGCCACAACTAAGTGGCACTATCATTATTACTTTTTATCTTTTGGCACTAATATTATGAACATGTGTAACACTACGATCGAGATTCAATAAACCATTGAGGGTAATTATTCAAGCAAATAGAATAACTATTATTCTTTTAAATGAATAATCGTATTGCAACAAACACGATCCAATCATGTTCATGCTCAACGCAAACACCAAATAACAATTATTTAGGTTTAACACCAATCCCGATGGTAGAGGGAGCGTGCCACGTTTGATCATATCAACCTTGGAAACACTTCCAACACGTATTTTCACCTCGCCTTTAGCTAGTCTCCGTTTATGACGTAGCTTTCATTTCATGTTACTAATCACTTAGCAACCGAACCGGTATCCAATACCCTCGTGCTACTAGGAGTACTAGTAAAGTACACATCAACATCATGTATATCAAATATACTTCTTTCGACTTTTGCCAACCTTATTATCTACCAAGTATCTAGAGTTGCTCCGCCTCAGTGACCGTTCCCCTCATAACAGAAGCACTTAGTCCCGGGCTTGGGTTTAATCTGGGGTCTCTTCATTAGTGCAGCAACTGCTTTGCCGTTTCACGAAGTATCCCTTCTAGCCCTTGCCTTTCTCGAAACTTAGTTGTTTTACTAACCATCAACTATTGATGCTCCTTCTTGATTTCTACTTTCGCAGTGTCAAACATCGCGAATCGCTCAAGGATCATTGTATCTATCCTTGATATGTTATAGTTCATCACGAAGCTCTCACAGCTTGGTGGCAGTGACTTTGGAGAACCATCACTATATTATATGGAAGATCAACTCCCACTTGATTCAAGTGATTGTCGTACTCAGATAATCTGAGCACACACTCAACGATTGAGCTTTTCTCCTTTACTTCATGGACAAAGAATCTTGTCGGAGGTCTCATACCTCTTACAAGGGCACAAGCATGAAATCACAATTTCATCTCTTTACAACATCTCTTATGTTCCGTGACGTTTCAAAACGTCTTCGGCACCTTGCTTCTAAGCCATTAAGTATTTTGTACTGAACTATCGTGTAGTCATCAGAAACGTGTCGGATGTTCACAACATCTACAGACGACACTCGAGGTGTAGCACACCGAGTGGTGCATTAAGGACATAAGCCTTCTGCGCAGCAACGAGGACAATCCTCGGTTTTACAGACTCAGTCTGCAATGTTTGCTATTATCAACTTTCAACTAAATTTTTCTCTAGGAACATATAAAAACAGTAGAGCTATAGCGCAAGCGACATTGTAATTCTCAAAGACCATTAGACTATGTTCATGACAATTAGTTCTATTAATCATATTACTTAAGAACTCCCACTCAAAAAGTACATCTCTCTAGTCATTTGAGTGGTACATGATCCAAATCCACTATCTCAAGTCCGATCATCACGTGAGTCGAGAATAGTTTCAGTGGTAAGCATCTCTATTCTAATCATATCAACTATACGATTCATGCTCGACCTTTCGGTCTCATGTGTTCCACGTGTGCAACTGTTTTGCACCCGTTGTATGTGAACGTTGAGTCTATCACACCCGATCATCACGTGGTGTCTCGAAACGAAGAACTGTCGCAACGGTGCACAGTCGGGGAGAACACAATTTCGTCTTGAAATTTTAGTGAGAGATTACCTCATAATGCTACCGTCGTTCTAAGCAAGATAAGGTGCATAAAGGATTAACATCACATGCAATTCATAAGTGACATGATATGGCCATCATCATGTGCTTCTTGATCTCCATCACCGAAGCATCGAAATGATCTTCTTGTCACCGGCGCCACACCGTGATCTCCATCATCATGATCTCTATCAACGTGTCACCATCGGGGTTGTCGTGCTAGTCATGCTATTACTACTAAAGCTACGTCCTAGCAATATAGTAAACGCATCTGCAAGCACAAACGTTAGTTTAAAGACAACCCTATGGCTCCTTCCGGTTGCCGTACCATCGACGTGCAAGTCGATATTAACTATTACAACATGATCATCTCATACATCCAATATATCACATCACATCGTTGGCCATATCACATCACAAGCATACCCTGCAAAAACAAGTTAGACGTCCTCTAATTGTTGTCGCATGTTTTACGTGGTGACCATGGGTATCTAGTAGGATCGCATCTTACTTACGCAAACACCACAACGGAGATATATGAATTGCTATTTAACCTCATCCAAGGACCTCCTCGGTCAAATCCGATTCAACTAAAGTTGGAGAAACCAACACTCGCCGGTCATCTTTGAGCAACGGAGTTACTCGTAGCGATGAAACCAGTCTCTCGTAAGCGTACGAGTAATGTCGGTCCGAGCCGCTTCGATCCAACAATACCGCGGAATCAAGAAAATACTAAGGAGGGCAGCAAAACGCACATCACCGCCCACAAAAAAAATTTGTGTTCTACTCGAGAAGACATCTACGCATGAACCTAGCTCATGATGCCACTGTTGGGGAACGTCGCATGGGAAACAAAACTTTTCCTACGCGCACGAAGACCTATCATGGTGATGTCCATCTACGAGAGGGGATTACCGATCTACGTACCCTTGTAGATCGCACAGCAGAAGCGTTAAGAAACGCGGTTGATGTAGTGGAACGTCCTCACGTCCCTCGATCCGCCCCGCGAACCGTCCCACGAACCGTCCCGCGATCCGTCCCACGATCCGCTCCGATCTAGTGCCGAACGGATGGCACCTCCGCGTTCAGCACACGTACAGCTCGACGATGATCTCGGCCTTGTTGATCCAGCAAGAGAGACGGAGAGGTAGATGAGTTCTCTGGCAGCGTGACGGCACTCCGGAGGTTGGTGGTGATCTAATCTCAGCAGGCTCCGCCCGAGCTCCGCAGAAACGCGATCTAGAGGAAAAACCGTGGAGGTATGTGGTCGGGCTGCCATGGCAAAAGTTGTTTCAAATCAGCCCTAATACCTCAGTATATATAGGAGGGAGGGAGGGGAGGAGACAGCCTCAAAACCTAAAGGTTTGGCCGAAATTGGAGGTGGAGGAGTCCTACTCCAATCCTACTTGGAGTAGGATTCCACCTTCCCACTTGGAAACTCTTTCCACCTTGTGTTTTTTCCTTCTCAAACCTTATGGGCCTTAGTGGGAACTTATTCCAGCCCACTAGGGGCTGGTTTATCTCTTCCCATAGCCCATGAGACCCCTTGGGGCATGACACCCCTATCGATGGTCCCCGTCACCCCTCCCGGCACTCCCGGTACACTACCGATGAGCCCGAAACTTTTCCGGTAATGCCCGGAAACTTTTCAGTAACCAAATGAGGTCATCCTATATATCAATCTTCGTCTCCGGACCATTCCGGAAACCCTCGTGACGTTCGTGATCCCATCCGGGACTCCGAGCAACATTCAGTAACCAACCATATAACTCAAATATGCATAAAACATCGTCGAACCTTAAGTGTGCAGACCCTGCGGGTTCGAGAACTATGTAGACATGACCCGAGGGACTCCTCGGTCAATATCCAATAGCGGGACCTGGATGCCCATATTTTATCCTACATATTCTGAAGATCTTTATCGGTTGAACCTCAATTCCAAGGATTCATATAATCCCGTATGTCATTCCCTTTGTCCTTCGGTATGTTACTTGCCTGAGATTCGATCGTCAGTATCCGCATACCTATTTCAATCTCGTTTACCGGCAAGTCTCTTTACTCGTTCTGTAATACAAGATCCCGCAACTTACACTAAGTCACATTGCTTGCAAGGCTTGTGTGTGATGTTGTATTACCGAGTGGGCCCCGAGATACCTCTCCGTCATACGGAGTGACAAATCCCAGTCTTGATCCATACTAACTCAACGAACACCTTCGGAGATACCTGTAGAGCATCCTTATAGTCACCCAGTTACGTTGCGATGTTTGATACACACAAAGCATTCCTCCGGTGTCAGTGAGTTATATGATCTCATGGTCATAGGAACAAATACTTGACACGCAGAAAACAGTAGCAACAAAATGACACGATCAACATGCTACGTCTATTAGTTTGGGTCTAGCCCATCACATGATTCTCCTAATGATGTGATCCCGTTATCAAGTAACAACACTTGCCTATGGCCAGGAAACCTTGACCATATTTGATCAACGAGCTAGTCAACTAGAGGATTACTAGGGACAGTGTTTTGTCTATGTGTCCACACAAGTATTGTGTTTCCAATCAATACAATTATAGCATGGATAATAAACGATTATCATGAAAAAAGAAATATAATAATAACTAATTATTATTGCCTCTAGGGCATATTTCCAACAATGGTTTAGTGAGTGTTCACAATCATAGATGGTGTTAAAGATGATATATTTATATGTGAACCTCTCCTTCTTTATCACTTCCTATTAATTGCAACAATGACCAAGGTCTATGTTTGTCTCCCCTCAACAAGTTTCAATCATCATTCTTTTTATATGTGAAGCCATCACTTCCCATAAGATCATTACATGATCTTTCATGCTTTTGTTCTTTCTCAATCTTTTGATCATGACAAGAGGCAAAGCCCTCAACTAAGACACTCTTTATTATATGGCTCACGAGCTCGAATACATCGGGGGTGACACAAAGCAAAACTCAAGAGTAAAACACTAAGACTTTTATTTTACTAGAGAAAGAGAAAACTGAAAAGGAACAAACTAAAACAAAGGTAAAGGCAAAAGATGTGATGGTGATACGATACTGGGGCAACTCCCCCAAGGATTGCCCATACCCATGCTCAATTGTCTTCCTTTGGAGGTGATGGTGGTGAAGTTGTTGCAGAGGTCTTGAGCTTGTTTATTTTCCACTTGAGCATAAAATTCTGCTCCCTCAGATCATCATTTTCCTCTTCAAGCTTCAACACCCTTTGCCATAATTCCTGCTTACTCTCCTACAAGAAACGAGAAGGGATAAACAAAGTCTTAGGCTTCTTCCTTGAGTCAGGGAGGCTCGACTTCTTGAACTTCACATGCGTGTGTCCGGGTTGAGGTAGAGGAGCCTCCTCTTCATCGGAACTTGTTTGTTCCTTCCCCTTGGGATCATAATCTTCTTCCTCATCAAAGGTCCAGCCATAAGGATCAAAGTCCCCATAGACCTTGGGGTTAGCAAGGTAATCAGCCACATAGCTCTCCCCCTCCGAATCTTGAGAAGACATCTTGCCCTAAATCTGCGGCACAAAACAGGCTTGAAACGAAAACAGAGGAAATATGCGTGATACGAGGGTCAGACCTTACGGGAGAATATATAATGATTTTTTCCAAACTAGAAGGAGTACTCCGCACGAAAATGGAGTCCGGGAGGCACACGAGGTGGCCACAAGCCCCCCAGGCGCGGCCAGGGGGTGGGCCCGCGCCTGGCAGGCTTGTCGCCTCCTCGCGCGCTTTCCGGACTACTTCCAATTTTTGTATTTTTCAAATATTCAAAAATGGAGAAAAATTCCTACTGGAAAAGTTTTGGAGTCTGTTTACTTACCGAAACACATACCTCTTCGTTTTCGGAGTCTGAAACACGCTGATAAATACCCCTTAGGTATTCTTCCGGAGTTATGGTATTGATAATATTTCTTTCAACATTTATGGAGTACGTGAGATATAGTGCTTGATTCTCTGCCATTTACCACTCTCGGACAATTACCTTCTGTGTTGTTGATCTTGATAGCAGCGGAACGATATACTTCCTCAACAATATAGGGACCGTCCCATTTAGAGAGAAGCTTGCCTGCAAAGAATCTTAAACGAGAATTATATAGAAAGATATAATCACCTGCAATGAACTCATGCTTTTGTATCCTCTTATCATGCCACCTCTTAACCTTCTATTTGAACAACTTGGCATTCTCATATACCTGAGTTCTCCATTCATCAAGCGAGCTAATGTCAAATAACCTCTTCTCACCAGCAAGTTTGAAATCAAAGTTGAGCTCTTTGATTGCCCGATAAGCTTTATGCTCTAGCTCAAGAGGTAAATGACATGCTTTACCGTACACCATTTTGTACGGAGACATGCCCATCGGATTCTTATAGGCAGTTCTATAAGCCCACGGTGCATCATCGAGCTTCTTAGACCAATTCTTTCCAGACATGTTGACAGTCTTTTGCAGGATCAGTTTAATCTCTCTATTGCTTAGCTCTACTTGACCACTGGACTAAGGGTGATAGGGAGACGAAATTCTATGGTTGACATCGTACTTAGCAAGCGTTTTACGGAAAGCGCCATGAATGAAATGTGAACCACCGTCGGTCATTAGATATCTAGGGACTCCAAATCTAGGGAAAATAACTTCTTTAAGCATCCTGATAGAGGTGTTGTGATCAGCACTACTAGTGGGGATAGCTTCTACCCACTTAGTGACGTAATCAACAGCAACTAGGATATGAGTATACCCGTTGGATTTTGGAAAAGGTCCCATATAATCAAAGCCCCAGGCATCAAATGGTTCAATGACAAGTGAATAGTTCATAGGCATTTCCTGATGTTTACCGATATTTCCTATTCTTTGACATTCGTCACAAGACAAGACAAACATACGGGCATGCTTGAAGAGAGTGGGCCAATAGAAACCTGATTGCAATACCTTGTGTGCAGTTCTATCTCCTGCATGGTGTCCTCTGTAGGCCTCAGAGTGACACTTCTGTAGGATCTGTCCATGTTCATGTTCAGGTACACAACGTCTAATAACACCATCTACTCCTTCCTTGTAAAGGTGAGGATCATCCCAGAAGTAATATCTCAAGTCGAAGAAGAATTTCTTCTTTTGCTGGTATGTGAAACTAGGTGGTATATATTTGGCAACGATATAGTTTGCACAATTAGCATACCATGGTGCACTACGTGAAGCATTGATGACATTGAGTTGCTCATCGGGAAAGCTATCATCAATAGGTTGTGGGTCATCAAGAACATTCTCCAACCTAGACAAGTGTAGCGACCCGACTCATAACGAGTCAAGCCTCTGTGTTTCTGTGCCATCCCTGGATCAGTATGCTGGCACACACAGTACATCAATGTATATATCAAAGTGCAATCACATGTAAATAGCGTAAAACTGATATATACCTTAAATATTTCAGCGGAAGCAGTCAAGGGAGTGGAGTCCCAATAAACACCAACGGCAAGTTGAGTGTAGACCGTAACCCTGGATCATACTCTTACTCGTCGAAGAAAAATATCTGCAACATAAGATGTTGCAGCCGTGTAGGTCAGCATATTGAATATGTCGGCAAGTCACATAAGAGAGGGGTGAAAAGTAATCATCTATACTATATGCATATATGGCAGGTGGGGCTAAAAGTTTTTAGCAAAAAGCAAGTTTTCTCCTACATCAAGAGAGGCTTAAAAGCAAAATATTACTACAAAGGATGGTTGTTTAACGAGATGGTTCCGCCAACCAGTTCTCGTACCCGAGTTGTCAATAATTACCCTCATAAAATATATATAATGGTGTTGAGAAATCCAGATAACTTCAGTTCCTTTGGCTCAAGTTGTCCATCACCGTGGACACGGCTAATCGATTAGGTTTGAGTACTCTGCAGAGTTTTGCACACGTTCCCCACAAGATTTGATCGCCTCCGTGTATGTCCTCGCACATCAGGGTGTTTGAAGACCGGATGATCAAAACATGGTCTTTCAACGGGTCCCTCTGAATCCCAGTCGGTGCCCATCCAATCCTACCGTTCTTCTACATCTGCTAGCACCGCCTGTCCAGAGTCGCCGCGTTGTCCAACCAAGCCAGAGCCCATAATGACTTGCGGTTGTGAAGGTAAGCCTTGGGTCTTGAAAATATTCGTCCGTCCCTTTGAGCCTGGGTGAAGCTTTCCGCAGGATGTCATGGCCTCTCCAGCATCCCGGGTCATCCACTGGGTTCTCCAGGGAGCCGATCAACCGTCCTTCACCCAGAGTTGCATTGCGTCCAAGGTCTTGAAAATCTTGTCTTAACCGGTCTTGATTATTTAATCAACCTCGCATCACTCGTGTTATGCACTCAACCGAAATCCCGTCTACTCAAGTATAGCAATATGAAATTTGTCGTCCCGGGGCCAAGTATCGGGGTTGTTGTGTGCCTACCACATGATACTACAATCTATACTAAAATTTCCAAGTACCTACTCAGCATGTAATTGGGCATAGGATGGTAGAACTACGATGCATAAAACATAGGTGATAGTATGATCAAAGTGACTTGCCTGGTATTACTTGATGAAGATAGTCGCTCTCATAATCCTGATAATTCTGCTCAACACACCCCGAGCAATCTATCGTAAACAAATAGCATTCAATAAACATTCATGCCAAAAAGGAAGAACCAAGAGAACGTAAGAACAAAGCATGTCTTGGTGCAAAATAACAACGTACTAAGGTTTAATAAAAAAAGATAGGGCCTTATGGTGTTGTAAAAGGAACGGTGAAAGGGGTCAACTCAAAAGAGTCAAAGGATGATCAACTATTGCTATATAAGCTCGACTTGCATACACTATGGGAGATGATCAAAAATATTGGGAGAACAACATGAATGTTGTTTGACAAATAGTATAAGACATAAGAATTTACTTTTAGAAAGAATTTCTTGAAATGGAGCACTACAACGCAAGTTATAGCGAATTGAAGTATGAATTGAATTTGCATTCAAAAGGTCAAGAGAAGTTGAACCGAAGTACGATGGTTACGTACAAAAATATATGACATGAGTGTTTAGGGGTAAAAGGAATCAATTGAAAAGGTGGTACGATTTGCAAGATAAGATCAAATGAATGTTCGAATACAAATTTGAATCGCTCAAATTTGTAAGGTTCAAAGGTCGAAACTAATGATGCTACTGGATATAGGAGATCAATATGAGCGTGTAGAAAAAAGAATTACTAGATTTGAACTAGCGGATCAAAAGATACAAATACGTCAATATAACATGGAATCGGCTTAAAACGATGTGAAAAATTTTGGGCACTAATAGATAAATCTGATTTGATCAAAATTATAAGTTGAAAAGTTAAAACTAATGATACAAACGGAAAGATTACTTTGATACGAATCCGACGCAATTGAATTCATCTAAAACGGAGCTACGGATAAAAAGATATGATCAAAAGAAGTTTGAATATGAATATGAACAAATTTCGAAATTTTAAAATTTTAAAAAGTTGATATGATAGGTTCACAGGATAGGTGGGATCAAGACGAAACTCTAGGCGTTGGTTTCATCTAATTCAGATTTACGAGTAAAAAGTTATGGCTATTTGAAAAATCAGGGACAAGCTGTTTTACGGAATAAAAGTGCTACGTCTAAAAGAATTCTAGTACTAATGTGGAAATACGAAGACTAATTAATATATTTAATTACTCTACCGTATACTAGTGTAGGAATACTACTCTAGAAATAATAAACTACGGGAGTATATAAAAAAAATACGAAGAGAAATACCTTTAGAATGCAAAGTAAGAATTAATTCCAATGAGGAGACGACTTCGAGAAATCCCGCCGAAGAGAAAAGAATATTTTTATTTAATAAATCTAGTTAAACCAAAAGATTGATTTAACCCGAAATAGATGATTTTTGGATGCTCCTCTGGATCTATATTTATAGGTGGAAGGGAGGTCTAATGGTCCATAGGTAGACGATGTGGGACTAAATATATACGTAATGTAGGGAAACTAGAAAAAAGAAGTAAAAAGGTGCATCATGGGCCAAAGGAATCGGCCGGCCGCGCACACAGCACACGCACACGTGCTGGCTAGATCATGAGCTTTTTTTTTTCAAATTTGTTTTTTTTTGCGAACGAACATTTTTTTTAAACAAAGAAGAAAAACGTATAAATGAAAAAGAAAGAACATTTTATATAGACATATTATATATCAAAATTTTCAGAATAAAATTTTCTAAAACATGACATGAAAAAGAAAGAAATACTTTTTTAAAAAAATTATTTTTTTGCAATAACTTTAAAATGAAAAGGAATTTGAATTTCAAATAAGTTGCAAATACTTAAAATTTGAATCAAGACATAGTCTCTGATTTTGGAGGGTCATTTTCCTCCTCTCGTTTGATTTTTTTTTAATCAAAGGGTTTTGAAAATATTCAAACTCAAAATTGAAAAGGGATTCAAAATAGAAAATTTTGGGAAAGTCATTTTATTCCCTCTCATTTTTTTTGAGAAGTTTGAAATTCCACTCAAGTTTCAATCACTCAAACAAACAAACAATCAATCTAATAATTATATTAACATTCCGAAATTTATAATTTTGGGATGTTACAACAAGTTATCTGCTATGGGGTTATCAGCACCCTTCCTGACGACAACGTGCAAATCAAATTCTTGTAGCAAGAGAACCCATTTGATAAGTGTAGGTTTAGCGTCTTTCTTCTCCATGAGGTACTTAATAGCAGCGTGATCAGTGTGAATAGTGACTTTGGAATCAACTATGTAAGACCTCAACTTTTCACATGCAAACACGACTGCTAAAAATTCCTTTTCCGTAGTAGCATAGTTTCTTTGGGCACTCTCTAGAGTTTTACAAGCATAGCGAATAACATTCAACTTCTTATCAACTCTTTGCCCTAAAACAGCACCAACAGCATAATCACTAGCATCACACATGATTTCAAAAGGTAGGTTCCAATCAGGTGGTTGAACAATAGGTGCAGTTATCAAATCCTTCTTAAGTATTTCGAAGGCTTCCTCACAATCATCGTCAAAAACAAAAGGAATATCCTTTTGCAAGAGATTGGTAAGAGGCCTAGAAATCTTAGAGAAGTCTTTAATGAACCTTCTATAGAAACCAGCATGACCAAGGAAACTTCTTATACCTTTGATATCTGTGGGGCATGGCATTTTCTCGATTGCATCAAATTTAGCCTTATCGACTTCGATACCTCTTTCAGCAATTTTATGTCCTAAGACAATGCCTTCATTAACAATAAAGTGGCACTTCTCCCAATTCAAGACAAGATTGGTGTCTTTACATCTCTGCAAGACTCGATCAAGGTTGTTGAGGCAATCATCAAAAGAAGACCCGTAAACGGAGAAGTCATCCATGAAAACCTCGATAATCTTTTCACAAAAGTCACAGAATATAGCCATCATACATCTTTGAAAGCTGGCAGGTGCATTACATAAGCCAAAAGGCATACGTCTATAAGCAAAGGTACCGAAAGGGCAGGTGAAAGTGGTTTTCTCCTGATGAGCTTGTGCAACTGGTATTTGGGAGAAACCAGAATAACCATCTAGAAAGCAGAAGTGTGTGTGTTTAGACAGTCTTTCAAGCATTTGGTCGATAAAAGACAAAGGGTAATGATCTTTCCTAGTGGCTTTATTCAACTTCCTAAAACCGATCACCATCCTATAGCCAGTAATAATCCTCTATGGGATCAATTCATCCTTATCATTAGGGACAACGGTAATACCTCCCTTCTTAGGGACGCAATGCACCGGACTTACCCAATCACTATGAGCAACGGGATAGATAACACCTGCTTCCACGAGCTTTAGTATTTCTTTTCTTCCTACCTCTTTCATCTTAGGATTTAATCTCCGTTGATGATCGGCAACTGGTTTGGAATCAGGATCGGTTTTAATCTTGTGCTGGCATATAGTGCGACTAATGCCCTTAAGATCATCAAGAGTACATCGAATAGCAGCATGGTGCTTCCTCAGAGTTTTTAGTAACTTCTTTTCTTCATCCTCTGAGAGACTAGCACTAATTATAACAGGATATATCTCTTTTTCATCAAGATAAGCATACTTAAGAGTATCAGGCAACTGTTTAAGCTCGAACACAGGATCACCCTTTGGTGGGGGTGGATCTCCAAGTAGTTCAACAGGCAAGTTATTCTTAAGGATAGGATATTGTTCTAAGACAACTCTATCTATCTCATCCCTTTCATCCATATGCATATCGTTTTCATGCTCAAGAAATTATTGCTCTAAAGGATCAGTAGGAGGCACGGCAATAGAAGCTAGGGCAATAATTTCATCCTTACTAGGCAACTCTTTTTCATGAGGTTGTCTACCAAACTTGGAGAAATTGAACTCATGTGACACTCCTTCAAAGCCAACAGTGACAGTTTGCTTCTCACAGTCAATATGAGCATTGACGGTATTGAGGAAGGGTCTGCCAAATATGATGGGACAAAATCTATCTTGTGGGGTAGCAAGAACGAGGAAATCAGCAGGATACTTCGTTTTACCACACAAGACTTCAAAATCTCTAACAATTCCCACAAGGCAGATAGTATCTCTATTGGCAAGCTGAATAGTGACATCAATAGGTTCCATCTCAATAGGTGCAATCTCGTGTTTAATTTCATCATATAAGGATTGAGGTATTGCACTAACACTAGCACCCACGTCACATAAACCATGATAACAATGATCTGCTATCTTAACGGAAACAACAGGCGTGCCAACAATAGGCCTATGTTTGTCTCTAGCAAGAGGTTTAGCAATTCTAGCAGCATCTTCACAGAAGTGAATATCATGGCCATCAACATTGTCGGACAGGAGGTCTTTGATAATATAAATGCTAGGTTCAACTCTAATTTGCTCAGGGTGTGTAGGTGTTCTAATGTGGCCCCTACGTATCACTGTTGAAGCTTTAGAATGATCCTTTATCCTAACAGGGAAAGGTGGTTTCTCAATGTAAGCACTGGGAACAATAGGATCATTATAGGCAATGACTTTCTCTTCAACTGGATTGGGTTTAACTACATTGACTTCTAAGGGAGGATGATATTTAAACCACTTATCTTTGGGGAGATCAATATGAGCAGCAAATGATTCACACAAGGAAGCTACTATCTCAGAGTCAAGTCCATACTTAGCGCTAAAATCACAAAAAGTATTTGTTTCAGCAAAGGATTTAACGCAATCAAACCTGAAATTCATACCTGACTCCTTACCTTCATCAAGCTCCCAATCTTCAGAGTTGCGTTTAATTATTTCCAATAAAATCCATGTGAATTCAATATCTCTCTTCATAAAAGGACCGGTACAAGAAGTGTCAAGCATGGTGCGATCATCATGAGAAAGCCGAGCATAAAAGCTCTGAATGATAATTTCTCTCAAGAGCTCATGGTTGGGGCATGAATATAACATTGATTTAAGCCTCCCCCAAGCTTGAGAGATGCTTTCTCTATCACGAGGCCAAAATTATAAATATAATTCCGATCACGATGTACTAGATGCATGGGATAAAACTTTTGATGAAATTCCAATTTCAACCGGTTGTAGTTCCATGATCCAGTATCATCAGATAGCCTATAACATGTCAGTGCTTTATCCCTCAAAGATAAGGGAAAGACCTTCTTCATGATCTCATCCTCGGCCAAACCTGCAAGCTTAAATAAACCACAAACTTCATCTACATACATTAGATGCAAGTCTGGATGTGATGTTCCATCTCCTGTAAAAGGATTAGCGAGCAGTTTCTCAACCATACCCGAAGGAAATTCATAGCAAATATTTTTAGTAGGTGCAGCAGGTTGAGGAGCAACTCCTTGTGCTTCTGTTCGAGGTGAAGATATCCCGAACAAGCCCCTCAAAGGATTAGTTTCCATAGTGACAAGTGACAATAAATTTTGGCACACTATATAAATGTTTCCTTACCAATTTCCCCTTACGAAAGGCGCTTCACTCCCCGGCAACGGCGCCAGAAAAGAGTCCTGATGACCCACAACTATAGGGGATCTATCGTAGTCCTTTCGATAAGTAAGAGTGTCGAACCCGATGAGGAGCAGAAGGAACTGACAAGTGGTTTTCAGCAAGGTAATCTCTGCAAACACTGAAATTATCGGTAACAGAAAGTTGTGTGGTAAGATGATTCGTAGCAAGTAGCAAGAAACAATAGTAACAATGATGCAGCAAAGTGTCCCAATCCCTTTTGTAGCAAGGGACAAGCCTGGACAAACTCTTATAGGAGGTAAAGCGCACCCGAGGACACATGGGGAATTATGTCAAGCTAGTTTTGATGAGGTTCATATGATTCGCGTTCGCTACTTTGATAGTTTGATATGTGGGTGGACCGTCGCTTGGGTACTGCCCTTACTTGGACAAGCATCCCACTTATGATTAACCCCTCTCGCAAGCATCCGCAACTACGAAAGAAGAATTAAGACAAAGTCTAACCATATTATTAAACTAGTGGATCCAAATCAGCCCCTTACGAAGTAACGCATAAACTAGGGTTTAAGCTTCTGTCACTCTAGCAACCCATCATGTACTTACTACTTCCCAATGCCTTCCTCTAGGCCCAAATAATGGTGAAGTGTTATGTAGTCGACGTTCACATAACACCACTAGAGGAAAAACAACATACAACACATCAAAATATCAAACGAATACCAAATTCACATGACTACTTATAGCATGACTTATCCCATGTCTTCAGGAACAAAAGTAACTACTCACAAAGCATAATCATATTAATGACCAGAGAGGTAATGAGTAGCATCAAAGATCTGAACATATAATCTTCCACCAAGTAATCCGACTAGCATCAACTACAAAGAGTAATTAACACTACTAGCAACCTTACAAGTACCAATCAGAGTCGCAAGACGGAGATTGGTTACAAGAGATGAACTAGGGTTTGGAGATGAGATGGTGATGATGAAGATGTTGATGGTTTTGAGTCCCCTCCGATGAGAGGAGTGTTGGTGATGACGATGGCGATGATTTCCCCCTCCGGGAGGGAACTTTTACCGGCAGGATCGTCCTGCCGGAGCTCGAGATTGGTTCTGCTCAAGTTCCGCCTCGTGGCGCCGGCGATTCCTCCCGAAAGCCTCCTCTTGATTTTTTCTGGAACGAAATCCTTCTTGTAGCAAAAGAGGGGGGCCAAAGGGCCACCAGGGAGCCCACAAGCCCCCTTGGCGTGGCCAGGGGAGGCCGCGCCTAGCAGGCTTGTGGCTTCCTGCTGGCGCCCTTCTCGTACTTCTTCGGCCCAGTATTTTTTATAAATTCTGAAATAATCCTCGTTGATTTTCACGGCTTTTGGAGTTGCGCAGAATAGGTATCTCAAACTTGCTCCTTTTTCAGGCCAGAATTCGAGCTGCCGGCATTCTCCCTCTTTATGTAAACCTTGCAAAATAAGAGAGAAAATGCATAAGTATTGTACCGTGAAGTGTAATAACAGCTCATAAAGCGATAAATATCAACATGAAAGCATGACGCAAAATGGACGTGTCAGTGCCCGGGGCTCAGCTCCGCCCGTGGCTCTAGTAATTGGTCTAGTATATATAGAGCAGGGGTTGTGGGTGTAACATTGGTATTAATGTCCTCATCATCCTCCTCTTTTTGAACGGAAGTCATCCTCAATGGAAGCTCATCTTCCTCACCCAAATAAGGCTTCCAATCACCAATGTTAAAAGTGGGACTAAACCGAAATTCTACAAGCCGATCAAGTTTATTTGCATTATCATTTATTTTCTTTAACACCTTAAAAGTACCATCATCACGTGGCATTAGCTTCGACTTGCGCAAATCAGGAAATCTATCCTTATGCAAATGTAACCAGACTAAATCATGAGGTGCAAAGACAACATGTTTTCTATTCTTATCGCCACCAAGTTTGTATTAAGCATTCAAATTCTCATTTTTTCTTTAGTTACCTCATGCATTTTTAAGATCAATTCAGCACATTATTTGGCATCAAAATTAACCTTCTTCGAAGATGGAAGAGGCAATAGGTGCACGAGCTATGAAACCATACACAATTTTGAAAGGGCACATCTTAGTAATATAATTAAATGAACGATTATAAGCAAATTCAATATGAGGCAAGCATTCTTCCCATATTTTCAAGTTATTCTTCCAAACAGCCCTAAGCATAGTTGACAAAGATCTATTGACTACTTCAGTTTGTCCATCAGTTTGGGGTGACATGTAGTACTAAAAATAAGTTTAGTCCACAACTTAGCCCACAAACATATCCAAAAGTGGCCAAGAAATTTAGCATCATGATCGGAAACAATTGTATTTGGCACACCATGCAAGCGAATAATGTCACGAAACAACAAATCAACAACGTTAGTAGAATCGTCACTTTTATGACATGGTATAAAGTGTGCCATTTTTGAAAATATATCCACGACAACAAATATGATATCCCTCCCCTTGTTTGTTCGAGATAAACCTACAACAAAGTCCATAGATATATCCTACCAAGGAACACTAGGTACACACAAAGGCATATATAAACCATGAGGATTGAGTCGAAACTTAGCTTTTTGGCATGTAGTCAAGCAAGCAACAAAACGCTCAACATCCCATCTCATCTTTGACCAAAAGAAATGTGAAGCAAGTGTTGTTTAACGTCGCATGTGAAACAAAAAATTTCCTACGCGCATACAAGATCTATCCATGGTGATGAGCATCTACGAGAGGAGAGATCAGATCCACATACCCATGTAGATCGCTAAGAGAAAGCCTTAAAGAACGTGGTTGATGTAGGGGTACGTCTTTGCGATCCAATCACGATCCGTGCCATGAACTCCCGATCAAGCGCCGAACGGACGGCACCTCCGCGTTCAACACACGTACAGCTTGATGAAGTCTCCGCCTTCTCGATCCAGCGAGCGAGTGCGGAGTAGTAGATGAGTTCTCCGGCAACACGACGGCGTGGTGGCGGTTGTGGTGGTGGTATCCTGGTAGGTCTATGCCTAGCACTATCGATACCACAAACGGAGGAGAAAGCAATCTAGGGAGAGAGAGGGGCGCCAAGGGCTTCATGTGTGCTCTTGGGGCGCCCCTTCCTCTCTATATATAGGTGAAGGGGCATGGGCAAAATCCCCTCCAAGCCCTAGGGCGCAGCCAAGGGGGGAGAAGGTGGAATCCTAGTCCCCTTCCTTTCATTCCATACAAAGGTGGACTTTCCACCTTTCCCAACTGCATGGGCCTTGAGGGACTTGTGCGCTTGTCGCAATAAGGCCATGACATCTTCCCTCAGACCATGGATAACCTTGGGACATGGTGGAACCCTTGGTGGACTTCCGGACTCCTCCGGAAATTTCTGGAACCTTCTAGAAGCTTCTCGGTACAATACCGGAAAAACCCAAAACTTTTTCGGTAGCCAAAATATGACTTCCCATATATAAATCTTTACCTACAGACCGTTCTGGAGCTCCTATTGACGTGCGGGGTCTCATCCGGGACTCCAAACAACTTTCGGTTACTACCACAAATAACTCATGAATACCAAATCGTCACCAAACCTTAAGTGTCCACACCCTGTGGGTTCGTAACTATGCAGACATGACCGAGACAATCTCCGGCCAATAACCAATAGCGGTACCTAGATGTCCATATTGGCTCATACATATTCTACGAACATATTTATCGGTCAAACCACGATGTCAAGGATTCAAGCAATCATGTATACTATTCCCTTTGTCTATGGGTATGTTACTTGCTCGAGATTCGATCGTCAGTAGCTCTATACCTATTTCAATATCGTTACCGGCAAGTCTCTTTACTCGTTCCATAATACAAGATCTCGTGACTAACTTCTTAGTCACATTGCTTGTAAGCTTCTTGTGATGTTGTATTATCGAGTGGGTCCTAGAGATACCTCTCCGTCATACGGAGTGACAAATCCCAGTCTCGATTCACGCCAACCCAATAGACACCCTCGGAGATACCTGTAGAGCACCTTTATAGTCACCCAGTTACATTGTGACGTTTGATACACACAAGGAATTCCTCCAGTGTCCAGGAGTTGCATGATCTCATGGTCATAGGAACAGATACTTGACATGTAGAAAACAGTCGCAATAAATTGAGATGATCACATGCTGCATTCATAGTTTGGGTCTTGTCCATCACATGATTCTCCTAATGATGTGATCCCGTTATCAAATGACAACTATTGTCTATGGTCAGGAAACCTTGACCATCTTTGATCAATGAGCTAGTCCATTAGAGGCTCACTAAGGACAGTGTGTTGTCTATGTATCCACACATGTATTTGAGTTTCCAATCAATATAATTCTAGCATGGATAATAAACGATTATCATGAATAAGGAAATGTATTAATAACCAATTTATTATTGCCTCTAGGGCATATTTCCAACAGTATCCCACTTGCACTAGAGTCAATAATCTAGTTCACATCACTAAGCGATTGTATTGAATCTAACACCCATACAGTTTTGGGGTTTGATCATGTCTTGCTTGTGAGAGAGGGTTTAAGTCAACGGGTCTGAAACATTCAGATCCGTGTGTACTTTTACAAATCTATATGTCATATTGTAGATGCTTCTACAACTCTTTAGTTGGAACAATTCCAAACGACCGCTCCACTATATTAATTCGGTTTACTACTCAGAGTTATCCACATTAGTGTCAAAGCTTGCATTGACGTAACCCTTTATGAAGAACTCTTTATCACCTCCATAATCGAGAAAAAAATCCTTAGTCCACTATTTACTAAGGATAACTTTGACCGTTGTTCAGTGACTCAATACTGGATCACTCTTTGTACCGCTTGACAAAGTCATGGCAAGGCACACATTAGATGCGGTAGACAGCATGGCATACTATAGAGCCTACGGCTAAGGCATAGGGGACAACCTTCGTCCTTTCTCTTTATTTTGTCGTGGTCGGGTTTTGAGTCTTACTCAAATTCACACCTTACAATACAGTCAACAACTCCTTCTTTGACTGATCCATCTCGAACTCCTTTAAAATCTTGTCAAGGTATGTATTCATTAAAAGTTATATCAAGCGTCTTGATCAACTCTACAGATCTTGATGCTCAATGTTCAAGTAGCTCAATCCAGGTTTTCCTTTGAAAAACTCCTTTCAAACAACCCTTTATGCTTTCCAGAAATTCTACATTATTTCGGATCAACAATATGTCAACCACATATACTTATCAGAAATTCTATAGTGCTCCCACTCACTTTCTTGGAAATACAAGTTTCTCATAAACCTTGTATAAACCCAAAAACTTTGATCATCTTATCAAAGCATATATTCCAACTCCGAGATGCTTGCTCCAATCCATAGAAGGATTGCTGGAGCCTGCATACTTGTCAGCATCCTTAGGATCAAAAAAACCTTCTGGTTGTATCACATACAACCTTTCCTCAAGGAAACTGTCGAGGAAACAATGTTTTGACATCCATCTGCAAGATTTCATAATTGAAAAATGCAGACACTACTAACATAATTCCAACAAACTTTAGCGTCACTATGGGTGAGAAAGTCTCATCGTAGTCAACTCCTTGAACTTGTCGGAAACCTCTTTGCAACAAGTTGAGCTTTATAAATGGTGGCATTCACCATCATCGTCTATCTTCCTTTTAAAGATCCACTTCTACTTAATAGCCTTACGACCATCAAGTAGTTCTTCCAAAGTCTACACTTTGTTTTCATACATGGATCATATCTCGGATTTCATGTCCTTCAGCCATTCGTCGGAATTCGGGCCCATCATTCCATCTTCATAGCTCGTAGGTTCATTGTTGTCCAGCAACATGACCTCCAGATAGGATTACCATACCACTCTCGAGTAGTACGTGTACTTGTCAACTTACAAGGTTTGGTATTAACTTGACCCGAAGCTTCATGATCACCATCATTAGCTTCCACTTCAACTCGTGTAGGCGCCACACGAACAATTTCTTGTGCTCTTCTACTCACTTGTTGAAGTGATGGTTCAATAACCTCATCAAGGTCCACCATCCTCCCACTCAATTCTTTCGAGAGAAACTCTTTCTCGAGAAAGGACCCGTTTCTGGAAACAAACACTTTGCTTTTGGACCTGAGATAGGAGGTATACCCAACTATTTTGGGTATCCTATGAAGATGCATTTATCCGCTTTGGGTTCGAGCTTATCAGGCTGAAGCCTTTTGACATAAGCATCATAGCCCCAAACTTTAAGAAACGGGGGCTTAGGTTTCTCCAAACCATAGTTCAAATGGTGTCATCTCAACGGAATTACTTTCTGCCCTATTTTAAAGTAAATGTGGTTGTCTCTAATGCCTAATCCCAAAACAATAATGTATTTCGATAAGAGATATCATAGTATGCACCATATCCAATTGGGCGCGGCTATGACGTTCGGACACACCATCACACTATGGTGTTCCATGTGGCATGAGTTGTGAAACAATTTTCACATTGTCTTAAACGTATACCAAACTCGCAGCTCAGATATATATTTACCTCCACGATCACATCATAGACATATTATCCTCTTGTCACGACGATCTTCAACTTCACTCTAAAATTGTTTGAACTTTTCAATATTTCAGACTTGTGATTCATCAAGCAAATACACCTGTGTCTACTCAAATAATCAGTGAAGTAAGAACATAAAGATATCCACTGCGTGCCTCAGCACTCATTGGATTACATACATCAAAATGTATTATTTCCAATAAGTTTCTTGCTCGTTCCATCACAGGAAAACGAGGTCTTTAGTCATCTTGCCCATGTTGCATGATTTGCATGCCTCAATTGATTCAAAATCAAGTGAGTCCAAACGATCCATCTGCATGGAGTTTCTTCATGCGCTTACACCAATAGGCACGTTTCGCATGTCTCAAACGATTCAAAACGAGAGAGTCCAAAGATCCATCAGCATGGAGCTTCTTCATGCGTTTTATACCGATATGACTTAAGCGGTAGTGCCATGAGTAAGTGGTACTATCATTACTACTTTGTATCTTTTGGCATCAATATTATGAACATGTGTACCACTATGATCGAGATTCAATAAACCATTCACATTTGTGCATGACCATTGTAGGTATTATTCATGTAAGCAGCATAACTTTTATTCTCTGACATGAATGAATAACGGTATTGCAATAAACACGATCTAATCATGTTCATGCTCAACACAAACACCCAATAACATTTATTTAGGTTCAACACTAATCCCGATGGTAGAGGGAGCGTGCGATGTTGATCACATCAACCTTGGAATCACTTCCAACACACATCGTCACCTCGCCCTTAGCTAGTGTCCGTTTAATCTGTAGCTTTAATTTCGAGTTACTAACATTTAGAAACTGAACCGGTATCCAATACCCAGGTGATACTAGGAGTACTAGTAAGGTACACATCAATAACATGTATATCAAATATACTATTGTCGACATTGCCAGCCTACTTATCTACCAAGTATCTATGGTAGTTCCGATTCAGTGACCGTTCCCCTCATAATAGAAGCACTTAGTCACGGATATCGGTTCAACCTTGGGTTTCTTTACTAGAGCGGCAACTGGTTTGCCATTCATGAAGTATCCCTTCTTGCCCTTGCCCTTCTTGACACTAGTGGTTTTACTAACCATTAACAATTGATGCTCCTACTTGGTTTCTACTTTCGTGGTGTCAAACATCGTGAACAGCTCACGGATCATCATCTCTATCCCTGACATGTTATAGTTCATCACAAAGCTCAGTAGCTTGGTGGCAGTGACTTTGAAGAACTATGTCAATCACTATCTTATCGGGAATATCAACTCCCACTCGATTCAAGCGATTGTAGCACCTAGACAATCTGAGCACATGCTCAATGATTGAGCTTTTCTCCCTTACTTTGTAGGCAAAGAATCTTGACGGAGGTCTCATACCTCTCAACATGGGCATGAGCCTGAAATCCTAATTTCAGCTCTTGGAACATCTCATATGTTCCATGGCGTTCAAAACGTCTTGGGTGCCTCAATTCTAAACCATAAAGCATGACGCACTAAACTATCACGTAGTCATCAAAACGTGTATGTCAGATGTTCGCAACATCCACACATGACGCTCGGGGGGTAGCACACTGAGCAGTGCATTAAGGACATAAGCCTTCTGTGCAACAATGAGGACAATCCTCAGTTCACGGAACCAGTCCACATGATTGCTAATATCATCTTTCAACTTAGTTTTCTCTAGGAACATATCAAAAACAGGGGAGCTACATCGCAAGCTAATCATCTACAACATAATTTGCAAATATACTTTGACTGTGTTCATGATAATGAGTTCAATTAATCATATTACTTAAGAATTCCAACTCAAATTGACATCCCTCTAGTCATTCGAGTGACACAAGATCCAGATTCACTAACTCAAGTCCGATCATCACGTGAGTTGAGTTAGCTTCAATGGTGAATATCTCTATGTTGATCATATCTACTATATGACTCATGTTCGACCTTTCGATCTCTTGTGTTCTGAGGCCATGTATGTACATGCTAGGCTCGTCATGTTTAACCCTAGTGTTCTGCGTGTGCAACTGTTTTGCACCTGTTGTATGTGAACATAAAGTCTATCACACCCGATCATCACGTGGTGTCTCGAAACGACGAATTGCCGCAACGGTGCACACTCGGGGAGAACAGAATTTTATCTTGAAATTTTAGTGAGGGATCACCGTATAATTCTAACATCGTCCTAAGCAAAATAAGGTGCATAAAAGGATTAACATCACAAGCAAATCATAAGTGACATGATATGGCCATGAACTTGTGCTTCTTGATCTCCATCACCAAAGCACCAGCATGATTTCCATCATCACCGGCGCCACACCATGATCGCCATCATCATGATATCCATCATTGTGCTGCCATCGAGGTTGTCGCGCCACCTAGTTGTTACTACTAAAGCTACCAAACTAGCGATAAAGTAAAGCATCACCGTGTGCAAAAATAATTAAAGACAACCCTATGGCTCCTGCCGGTTGCTGTAGCATCGACGTGCAAGTCCATATTTAAATATTACAACTTGATCATCTCATACATCAAATATATGATATCATGTCTTTGGCCATATCACATCACATGCATACCCTGCAAAAACAAGTTAGACGTCATCTAATTTGTTGTTGCATGTTTTACGTGGCTGCTATGGGTATCTAGTATGATCGCATCTTACTTACGCAAAACCACGACGGTGATATGCAAGTTGCTATTTAACCTTCTCCAAGGACCTCCTCGGTCAAATCCGATTCAACTAAAGTTGGAGAAACATACACCCGCCAGTCATCTTTATACAACAAGTTGCATGTTAGACGATGAAACCGGTCTCTCGTAAGCGTACGAGTAATGTTGGTTCGGGCCACTTCATCCAACAATATCGCCAAATCAAGAAAAAACTAAGGAGGGAAGCAACCTGAATATCAACACCCACAAACTCCTTTGTGTTCTACTCGAGATGTCATCTACGCATAAACTTGGCTCTGATACCACTATTGGGAAACAAAAAATTTCCTAAGCGCATACAAGATCTATCCATGGTGATGAGCATCTACGAGAAGAGATGTCGGATACACATACCCTTGTAGATCGCTAAGCGGAAGCGTTAAAGAATGTGGTTGATGTAGTGGTACGTCTTCGCGATCCAATCACGATTCGTGCCATGAACTACCGATCAAGCGCCGAACGGACGACACCTCCGCGTTCAGCACATGTACAACTCGATGACGTCTCTGCCTCCTCGATTCAGCAAACGATGGTGGAGTAGTAGATGAGTTCTTCGGAAACACGACGGCTTGGTGGCGGCTGTGGTGGTGCTATCCCGGCAGGGCTACGCCTAGCGCTACAGATACCGCAAACGGAGGAGAAAATGATCTAGGGAGAGAGAGGGGCGCCAAGGGCTTCGTGTGTTCTCTTGGGGTGCCCCCTCCTCTCTATATATAGGTGGAGGGGCGTGAGGAAAATCCCCTCCAAACCTAGGGCGCAACCAAGGTAGGAGGACGGGGAATCCTAGTCCACTTCCTTCCCTTCCATACAAAGGTGGGCTTTCCACCTTTCCCAACTGCATGGGCCTTGAGGGACTTGTGCGCTTGGCCCAATAAGGCCACGACGTCTCCCCTCATCCCATGCAAACCCTTGGGACGTGGTGGAACCCTTGGTAGACTTCCGGAATCCTTCAGAAGTTTCCCGAACCTTCTAGAAGCTTCCCGATACAATACCGAAAAAACCCAAAAGTTTTCCGGTAGCCAAAGTATGACTTCCCATATATAAATCTTTACCTCCGGACCATTCTAGAGCTCCTCATGACGTCCAGGTTCTCATACAGGACTCCAAACAACTTTTGTTTACTACCACACATAACTCATTAATACCAAACCGTCACCAAACCTTAAGTGTACATACCATGCGGGTTCGAGAACTATGCAGACATGACCGAGACACTCTCCGGCCAATAACCAATAGCGGGACCTGGATGTCCATATTGGCTCCTACATATTCTACAAAGATATTTATCATTCAACCCACGATGTCAAGGATTCAATCAATCACGTATACTATTCCCTTTGTCTATCGGTATGTTACTTGCCCGAGATTCGATCGTCGGTATCTCTATACCTAGTTCAATCTTGTTACCGACAAGACTCTTTACTCGTTACATAATACAAGATGTCGTGACTAACTCCTTAGTCACACTGCTTGCAACCTTCTTGTCATGTTGTATTACCGAGTGGGCCCTAGAGATACCTCTTCGTCATACGGAGTGACAAATCCCAGTCTCGATTCACGCCAACCCAATAGACACCCTCGGAGATACCTGTAGAGCACCTTTACATTCACCCGGTTATGTTGTGATGTTTGATACACACAAGGCATTCCTCTAGTGTCTGGGAGTTGCATGATTTCATGGTCATAGGAGCAGATACTTGACATGTAGAAAATAGTAGCAATAAACTCAAAGGATCACATGGTATGTTCATAGTTTGGGTCTTGTCCATCGCATCATTCTCCTAATGATCTGATCTCGTTATCAAATGACAAATCTTGTCTATGGTCAAGAAACGTAGACCATCTTTGATCAACGAGCTAGTCCATTAGAGGCTCACTAGGGACAGTGTGTTATCTATGTTTCCACAGATGTATTTGAGTTTCCAATCAATATAATTCTAGCATGGATAATAAACGATTATCATGAACAAGGAAATATAATAATAACCAATTTATTATTGCCTCTAGGGCATATTTCCAACAACAAGTATGTCATGTGTATTCTTCTCACCAAAGTGTCCCATTAATCCTCCTCCATGCGCCTCCTCCAACAACAAAATACGAATGGAGCTAGGTGGAATGCATAACTTGTTAGCACGGAACACATATCCATAACTAATGATGATCTTCTTCCATGTTCTTCCTTTTTTACAATTAAGAAACACATCTTTAAATTCGACATCATGCACATATTGATCTTTGATGGTCTCCAAACAAAATATTTTGAAGTCAAGTTGTGAAAGCATAGTATAACGACAAGAAAATGCATGAGCAATAACATTTTATTTTACCTTCTTATGTTTAATGACACAAGGGAAATTTTCAATAAATTCAACCCATTTAGCATGTCTATGATTTAGTTATTTTGACTTTTAATATGTTTCAAAGATTCATGATCAGAATGTATAACAAATTCTTTGGGCCATAAATAATGTTGCCATGTTTCCAAAGTTCAAACAAGAGAATATACTTCCTTATCATATGTAGAATAATTTAGACTAGGCCCACTCAATTTTTCAAAAAAGTATGCAACAGGTTTACCATCTTGTAATAATACACCTCCTAATCCAATTCCACTAGCATCACATTCAAGCTTCGTAGTCTTATTAAAATCAGGAAGTTGAAGTAAAGGAGCATGTGTAAACTTATGTTTCAATAGCATGAATGCTTCTTCGTGTGTGGTACCCCCAGCAAAAGGCACATCCTTCTTTGTAAGATCATTGAGAGGTGCAACAATGGTGGTGAAATCTCTCGTAAAACGCCTATAGAAACTAGCGAGGCCAAGAAAACTCCTCACTTGTGTGCCATTTTGGGTTGCGGCCAACTCTCAATAGCTTTAATCTTGCCTTTACCAACTTCAATTCCCTATAGAGTAACAACATAGCCAAGAAAAGATACTCGGTCGGTGCAAAATGTGCACTTCCCAAGGTTACTAAACAAACATGCATTACATAGAGCAATAAAAACAGCATGCAATGTTCTAAGTGTTCCTCCAAGGATCTAATATAAATCAGTATATCATCAAAATAAACTACCCCAAATCATCCAATGAAAGCATGCAAAACCTTGTTCATTAATATCATGAAAGTACTAGGTGCATTTTTTAACCCAAAAGGCATAACTAACCACTCATATAATATAAACTTCGTTATGAATGTTGTTTTCCATTCATCTCCCATTTTCATATGAATTTGTTGGTATCCACTACGCAAATCAACTTTTGAGAAAATTGTAGAGCCACTTAACTCATCAAGACTATCATCTAGCCTAGGAATAGGATGATGATAATGAATAGTAATATTATTAATGTCTCTACAAACAACAAACATACGTGATGTACCATCCTTTTTTCGGCACTATAATAGTAGGAACCTCACAAGGACTAAGAGATTCGCGTATATAACCTTTGCCGAGTAGTTCTTGTACTTGACGCATAATCTTCTTCATCTCCTTTGGATTGGTACGGTATGGCGCATGGTTGGGTAGCGATGCACCGGGAATTTAGTCAATCTGATGCTCAATCCCTCTAATAGGTAGTAACCCCAGTGGCACGTCTTGTGGAAAGACGTCAGCGAACTCCTACAGAATGTTAGTGACAGAAGGAGGCAAAGAGGAAGGCACATCCTCAAATGAAAATAATACCTCTTTGCACACAAATGTATAGCAAACAGAAGTAGTAAAATCTAGATCAGTAATATCAGATTTAGTAGCAAGTAAATATACACTCTTCAATTGTATTACACATGCAACACCAGTTGATGGTTTATTAGGCTTATTGTGTTACTCAAATTTCATTTGCCACAATATGATTTTCACTCTTATTTAGCTCATGTTTTTATTTACTATCTCTACAATGTCATCTTTCATAATATGTTCACGAGACATAGGAAGCAAAGTTATATTTTGATATGTATGAACAAGAGTATACTGATTTGTCCTTCTATGGTGTACAGAATTTTTATCAAATTGCCATGGTCTACCAAGTAAAATGGAGCATGCTTGCATTGATACCACATCACAATCAACATAATCAGAATATGTAGCAATGCGAAATGCACACAAACAATAAGTGTTACCTTAACCTTGCCACTGTTGTTGAACCATTGGATATAATAAGGATGAGGATGTGATCTGGTGATGAGAGGCAGCTTCTCCACCATCTCCATGCTAGCCAAGTTGTTGCAACTCCCTCCCTCGATGATGATGCAAATAGAACTTTCCTCCCTTTGTATGTAACAAATTGTGCCTCTGATTTTGCTCAACCTGTGTTATCTACACACTCAAAACACGTTGAGCGACTAAACTTTCATACTTGTCGACGTAGTCAGCAGTCATGTATTGTGTCTCTTGGTCAGTATCATGGACACACTGTTTACATGATAGGTCACTTGAGAGTCGTTTAGCCTCATGTGGCTTTTTCCGCCTCCTATCCGGATGGTTTTAGTCATGTAGGTGTGTGTGTGTGGATCATTCATTCGTTGTTGGCATGTTTACCTCGCATCATCCACTAGGTGGTTCAGCAACGTGCCGGTTAGGTTCTCTACCCGCCCGCGTGGTGGGTTATGTCGTTTCGTTTGCTTATTTGTCTTCCTCATGTTTGTTTCTTAGTTTGCTTTTCTTCTCGTTATTTATTGACTACCTTTGCTTGGGGTTCTCTTCCAGCTCTGTTGACGTCGTCCTTCTCTCTCTTTGCTTCACCAGAGGTCTTGCTTGAGCTCTCATCTTGCCGCTTGTTGCTTGCTTTGTTTTTTTACCCCCAAACTATGGAACAATAGTTCTTCGGTGTATATTATAAATAATAATTATTATTATTATAATGATGATGATGATAATACTAATGAAAGGTTACAAGTAGTGGTTCCAACCTAGTTGCGTTGTGGAAGATAGATAGACAGGCGCGGGGCGACAGGCGATAGGCGTGGGGGCACGGGGTTAACTCCGATGGCCGTCGCTGCCGCCGGCCCTACAGTTGGCGGCCAGTTCTGGGCGTTGGCTTCCGACGAGGATGATGAAGACGACGACAGGACACAGCAGGAGGCCCCATCTCCATCGCCATCGGACTTGGTTTGTGAATCAGTTTTAGCAGGCTACTCGGAACAACAGGTGGTAAATTCGATCGATGGGTTCGTCCCTCCCTCAGACCCTGCGTGGGACGGTTTTGGAGATCACAACGACGACGGGCTTGAGGTGCTCCGACTAGTAGTTCACCGACGAACCTCGTCGTCCGCGGTGAGGCCATGGAAAGGTCCGATTCCTAAGGTACGTCTCCCGGCAATAACTCTTGCGGATTACATAGATAACTGGGAACGAGTTCCATTCAAAAGGAAGAACATTCCAACGCCGGTGAGTACAAGGTCGCCCGTGACATTACCGGCAAATCGGATCTCGGGATCCGAGATGCACGAGACAGACGTTTGAATTTGCTACTCGGTCGCGACGGGTCGGTACCTGCAAATCCTGGGCCCGTGTCAGCTGTGTATATGGCCCAGCTGATCATGACACAGAGCCAAAAACTTTGCCCAGGCGGGTCGTATACAGCTTCATTACGGAAGTCTGATTGTGGGACTCCTTCCGACGTTGTTTACCATCTCGATCAGGGTGATAGGGTTGCTCACGAGCAAAAAGCAACAGGCTGCGACAGGACAGGATCGCATCCTGGTTTCCCATCTCGATCAGGGCGAGAGCGGCGCGTTCCTGCGCTCGGCTCCTCGCATCCTGGTTTCCCATCTCGATTGGGGCGAGCACGACGCGTTCCTGCGCTCACCTTGATGGCTGCACGCGATTCGGGCCATCCTCCTGTGCCGGATCCTTCTGCTGTTGCTAATCCAGTGGGGGACAACCAAGCTCCAATGAACCATCCTGCCGGTGGTGGGCTTGGTTCGACCGGAGCACAGCTGTAGACACGTGGTGGCTCTGGTGGTGGTACTGGCCGAGTAGGTTCCGGTTCTGGTCCAACTCGCGGAGGCGGTGGGTACCATGGATACAGGAACTTTTGGCACAATTGGAACGATGGTTATGGAGGTCCAGGTGGTGGCCGCGGCAAGTGGAACACCGGAGGAGGTCCACGGGGAGTTGCTAATCGGTTGCACTGACCCTTTCAGCCTCCGGAAGGTAACTTTGTCGAAGGTGCCAGGGGTTCTAATTATAGACCGTGCGGCGGTGGCGGAGGTCGTTCTTTTGGGCGGAATAATTCTATGCCCAAGTGGAAGAAAATAACACCGACGACAACTGATGGAGTTGTTGTCAATAACACCGGTCCTAATTTGACTACAGAGGCTACAACGCCTAAGTCAGCTGAGGACAGAGAACTGGCGCGGGCCAATAAGGCGGCCCGTAAGAAGGAGAAGCTAACATGTTACAGATGTGGAGTTCCTGGTCACTTTGTGATGGACTGCACCACAGTGCTATGCGATATTTGTCAGAAACCAGGACATGATGAGGCAGTGTGTCCTCTCCTTTTAGCTCCAAAGCCAGTGATTAACATATATGGTGTCGGTCAAAATAGACTTATGTTCTTTGAGACACCAAAGTCTACTTCAGTTCTTGCTCCCCCGCGTCTTGAGAGCTCAAGAACGGGACTAGTTAAAGTCACCAATGGGACACTCACAGCTGACCAAGTTTCACAACAATTGAGAAGACTTGTGTCTGAGACTTACCAGTGGGCACCGGATAGAGTTGATGAACACAGCTTTCAAGTGGAGTTTCCTAGAAGAGAGGATCTTCGAAGGTTGCTCACTTTTGGTGTCAGCAGGGTCGGTGGGAGTAAATGTTTGCTCGAGCTTGAGGAATGTAAAAAACCGGAACCACAGGGTACACGGTTAAAGAAGGTATGGATTAGATTTTCTGGCATTCCAGAAACTTTGCTTAATGATTTCCTTATTGTATGGAGCCTTGGTTCTCTTATTGGTAAGACCGAGAAGGTGGATATGCCATTTACTCGCAAGAGGGGGATAGCTAGATTGCTTGTGATTGTGTTAGATGTTGAGTTTATTCCTGATTTTGCACCTTGGTCATATGATGGAGTACACTATGATCTTGATGTGGAGGTGGAGGAGGATATCCAACCAAAGTCAAATGATGGTGACATTCATATGACTGATGGAGATGAGTGTGATAGGGACCAAGGTGATGCAAATAAGGATAAGCATTCCGACAAGTCCAATGAGAGCATTAAACCTGCATCATCCTCTGCGAATGATAAAACACTCTTGAGCGGGGCTGCACCTTCATCCTCGACGTCCCCCATGGCTACCCTACGATTCGGATCTTTTGAGGTGATACATGACATATGCCACCCAGAGGGGGAAGAAGGGGTGATAAAGGAGCTTGAGTTTGAGGTACCACATTCTGTTGATGTTTATGATTCTGCTACGCGTAGATGCATATTGCCACGTCAGGAGGACGTGACATCGCCAAACATGCAGCTCACGGTGGCAAGGAGTGCCACTTTATGCACACCACAGCGGAGCAGGGAGGAGGCGGACAGCCACCCTGTTTCATCCATGATGGACGCACCACAGTGAAGAAGGGAGGCGGCCAGCTACCCTGCTTCCACGCTGGACACACCACAACGGAAGATGGAGGCGGCCGGCAACCCTGCTTCATACACGCTGGTCAGCAGCGACGTCCTGGAGCAGTGTCAGTCACCTTTCCTTGGATCAGGATGTATCAGATCTCAGGATAACGGGAAGGAGGCCCGGGTTTCTTCGCCGCAGGAGAACGCGCCGACGGTTCAGGTGGTGTCTTGTGAGAAGGATTCAGCTTTTAAGGGGAATGTGTCAGCAGGACGCAGCCACACAGCGGCTTCCACTCAGGACGTTATCTCGTTTGGAGGGATACCAGATCCTACATCTGGAGATCGGCGTTTCAGTCATCGTATCGAGGAGCAGCCGGATGCTGATGACATGTTGCTAGGGCGTGCCATGAGGGCCGCTAAAATTCGAGATGTTGAGATGACTTCAGGTATGTCAGTCGATCATGTTGCCTCTATTCTTCAATTTTCAGATTCACATATCTTGCAAAATGCTAGCGACATAGGTATTTCCCTTGGATCCTCTGGCAAACAAATATCTAAATCAATCGATGATATTCTAGACTTAGAAGCAGACAGAACCATAGATTTCATTCAAAATTTAGCAGCCTTAAAACCAATGAATGAGGCAGAGTTTAATGATTTAGGCGGTACAGAATTACAGAATTTATGTGAGAACTTATTACATTTAGAGGGAGATGATGAGGAAGTGGATGACATGGAATCGGAGGGGTGTATGGCCTCTTCGATTGCTGGTTGTCATCCACCGGAGATATGCCAACAAAATAACCCAGAATTGATTAAATACAAACCCAAGAGACCTTGGAAAAGGAAGGTCTTTCCTGAATCAGCGGTGAGAAGAAGTGCGAGAGTAAAACAAAAGAAAAAAATTCATGATGAGATATGAAAGAAATCTTTTGGAATAGCAGAGGTCTAGTGGACTTGGCTAAAAGGAGGTTCCTTAGAGAGGCATCGCTTGAACATAAGCTTGACTTTATAGCATTGCAAGAAACTGGTAGGCAAAACTTCACGTCGCAATTCCTAAATACTTTATCGGGAGGGGTTGATTTCGATTGGCATTGTCTACCGCCAAGGGAAGATCTGGTGGGGATCTTACTTGGGGTAAAGTGCGACACTCTAGAGGTGTTGAGTGTGGTATATGGCGAGTTTACAGTTAAATTTCCAGTCAGGTCAAAGCATGATGGTTTCAGGTGGGCTCTGGTGGTCGTATATGGGGCGGCGCAACCGGAACTCAAACCTGATTTTCTCGCATATCTAGTAAGGATTTGTGGAGAAGAAACAATTCCAATCTTGGTGGGGGGAGACTTTAATATCATTAGAACGCAACATGAAAAAAAATGAAAATTTGGATGCAAGATGGTCCCTTATGTTCAACATGGTCATTGAGAGTCTCAATTTGAGGGAGATTGACCTCTCTGGTAGACAATTCACTTGGGCAAACTCACTACCGGTGCCAACATACGAGAAATTAGACCGGATACTCGCCAGTGTTGAGTGGGAACAGAAATACCCGCTGGTTACAGTACATGCTTTACAAAGAGCCATCTCAGATCACACACCTCTCTTAGTTGATTCTGGAGAGGCCACTCATGTGGGTAATAGAAATATCTTCTCCTTTGAATCAAGTTGGTTTAAACGAGAAGGATTCATGGATCTCATAGCTAAGGAATGGGCTAGGGATTCGGGTGGTTCAACGAGCATAGAAATATGGAAAAACAAAATTCGAAATTTACCCCAGGTCCTGAGAGGATGGGCTAAAAATCTAAGTGGTCAATATAGAATGGAAAAAAGATAGACTCATTCGTCTCGTTGATGAATTAGACGTCAAAGCTGAGTCTGCTCAACTCAATCTATCTGATAGGAATAACAAGATTGACGCTGAAAAGAAGTTAGAAAAACTATTGAGAGAAGAAGAGATGAAATGGGCTCTTCGAGCCAAGGTGACAAAAGTGGTTCAGGGGGGCGATAATACTCAATTCTTTCACATGATTGCAAATGGCAAGCACCGAAAGAAAAAATAATTCAACTTGAGCAAGATGAAGGGACAATTATAAGCCATGAGAATTTAAAATTATATATTTATGAATATTACAAAAAAATATTTGCTAAGCCAGAAGAGATGGTGGTCTCTCTGGATGAAAGCATCACTCATGATATACCTCAACTCAATGCAGATGAGAATGAGGTGTTATTAGCTCCATTTACAGAGAATGAGGTGTATGACTCAATTACACAAATGAAATTAAATAAAGCTTCGGGACCGGATGGGTTCCCGGCAGAATTCTGTAAGAAATGTTGGCACATAATTAAAGGGGACTTGATGCCTGTGTTTCATGATTTATTTAATGGACATTTGTATTTATTCCACCTTAACTTTCGAACAATTACCTTGTTGCCAAAAAAGGTCCAGGCTATTCAAATTGAGCAATTTAGACCAATTTGTCTGCTTAATGTCAGTTTCAAAAAATTTACAAAAGTTGGAACTAATAGATTAGCAAAGATATCTAATTTAGTAGTCCAACCGACGCAGAGTGCATTCATGCCGGGGAGACACATCTTGGAGGGTGTTGTTGTCTTGCATGAAACGTTGCACGAAATTCATACAAAGAAACTAGATGGGGTTATCTTTAAAGTGGATTTCGAGAAAGCATATGATAAAGTCAAATGGTCATTTCTTCAACAGGCCTTACGTATGAAAGGATTCAATGATAAATGGAGAGATCAGGTTGATAACTTCACTCAAAAAGGCAGTGTAGGTGTTAAAGTTAATGATGACATAGGGCATTTCTTTCAAACACACAAGGGATTATGGAAAGGTGATTCCTTATCTCCCACGTTGCTCAACATAGTAGCAGACATGTTGACAATACTCATTGAAAGAGCTAAAGAAAAGGGCCAAGTAGGAGGTCTCATTCCACATCTTGTAGAGGGGGGGTTCCATATTACAATACGCGGACGATACAATTATCTTTATGCAACACGATATGGCCAAAGCAAGGAATATGAAATTATTATTGTGTCTATTTGAACAATTATCGGGGCTCAAAATTAATTTCAACAAAAGCGAAATTTTCTGCTTTGGGAAAGCAAAAGATGAGCAAGACGCTTATAGACAACTTTTTGGTTGTGAATTGGGATCACTACCATTTAGCTATCTCGGGATTCCTATTCATCATAGGCGACTGACGAATAAGGAATAGAAATGTATTGAAGATAGATTTGGAAAAAAGCTAAGCTGCTGGAAGGGCAAGCTTATGTCATACGGAGGCAGGCTAGTATTAATAAATTCGGTGTTAACAAGCCTACCCATGTTTCTCTTCTCTTTTTGTGAAATACCAGTAGGGGTACAAAAAAGACTAGATTTTTATAGATCGCGTTTCTTCTGGCAAAGTGATGAGGCTAAGAAGAAATACAGACTAGCACGTTGGGATATTATATGCAGACCTAAAGAACAGGGGGGTTTGGGTATTGAAAACTTAGAAGTGAAGAATATATGCCTTCTTAGCAAATGGCTTTATAGGATATCTACAGAAACTGAAGGAATGTGGATCCAAATACTGAAGAATAAATACTTACATTCAAAAACTTTAGCCCAGGTTACCACTAGACCAGATGACTCGCCATTCTGGAAAGGGTTAATGAAGATAAAGGTGACCTTTTTTCCAGAGGGTGAAGTTTCTAGTTGGTGACGGTGCATCAACAAGATTCTGGGAGGACACTTGGCTAGGTGACACCCTTTAGCAATTCAATACCCAACGCTATATAATATTGTCCAACGTAAAGACGAATATGTGTCCACGGTACTACAATCCGTACCTCTTAACATGCAATCCAGGAGAGCTTTAGTGGGAGCACGTTGGAATACATGGTTGCATCTGGTCAGAAGACTCATGCAGGTTCAGTTAACTGACCAGACTAATAGTATTCACTGGATATTGGTTGCCAACGGGGTATTTTCAGTAAAATCCATGTATACAGATCTAATAAATACTGGACCATTATCCAGATCACTACATATTTGGAAAATCAAGGTGTCGCTCAGGATTAAAATTTTCATGTGCTTCATACACAAAGGTGTGGTATTAAGCAAAGATAACTTAACAAAACGACGATGGAGAGGCAGGCCGAATTGTTGCTATTGTGACCAGAATGAAACAATCACACACCTATTCATACATTGTCCACTTGCAAAACTCCTATGGCGTACCGTTCATATAGCTTTTAATATTTCTCCACCAACATGTATTACCTCGCTATTCACAACGTGGCTCAATGGAGTGGACGTTAGAATATCGAAACTTATAAGAGTTGGGATTTGTGTGTTATTTTGGGCTATATGGAATACCAGGAACGACATGATTTTTAATGGCAAGAACTTCAACAATTTTTTGTAGGTCATATTTCGAGCGACGTCCTGGATCCGTATGTGGTCGTTACTCAGTCATGCAGACTCCAGGGAGCTTATGGATATTGGGTGCAGCCGATGGGAGACGGCCGCTCGGGTTATCTTCAACCGGTTTGGATGGCATGCTAATAATAGGCTAGGTGTATAGGCATCGTAGTCTGTTGTTAGTTACGCCGGATATGGCTTTTTCATATCAGATTTTTTAATTGTTACCTCAAGCTAGAGAGCTTTGTGGACCTCAGACGCTTTTTTGAATTATTATAAATAAGATGGTTGTATGCATCGATTGATGCAGAGGCTGGGGGCTCGTTTCCTCCTTTTCAAAAAAAAGTAGTGGTTCCGAAGAACCAAAAAATAAAAAATACAAAAGGCCAAACTCAAACAAGGCCTAGCCAATGCATGTACTATGTATGAGAAACATGGAGTTGCAACTTACTTTCTAACCACTAGAAAAAACTTTGTTCATACCTATCCTTGATCTTGAATGTAAGAAGTTCCAAATATTGCTTGAAACCTCCATGCTTGAACTGACTGTTGTTGGGCTCTGAAAACGTTGTCATTTCTCTGCATTCACACATTCCAGCATCCTAAGATAACAATTTCTGCAACAAATCTTTTAGGAAGAAGTTACATTGAAAATATGGTGTCCTCATATACAGATGTGCCTCTTTTCCTATTTGGTATCAAAGAGTTTCAACATTCTTGAGCAAAATTACAGCCCCATAGCAGGTGCATAATTGTCTCTTCTACCATCTGATTACAGTTAGGACAATAGGGGTTGTCTAAATGCATTCCTTTCCCTGTGAGAAGAGCTCTGGTGTTGATCCTGCAGTGAGCAACCATTCAGAAAAATATTTTATGTTTTAGCCTGCTGGAGCTCGCCCAGATTAATTTAAAGAAAGGATGTTCTTCTTGATGTTCAATCAAATCGTTATACATACCAGCTTCTGCTTAGCGATGTTACATAGGTTTAACAACTACAGTCTCTTATTTAGTTTTGTATGAGAGGGATGATAGACTCAGGCGACCCGGGCGACCCGGACGCGTCGGGTGCCGCCGAGGGCATCATCGGAGAAGGGGAACACCGGCGATCTTCATTCGTTCAAGGGACCCATGCGTGTCAGCACCGGCTTCAGAACTCGCCAGAGGTGGAGGCCAACGAGCGAATTAGATGGACGGTTTCATTTTCAGAGACTGGTTCTTTAGATCTGAAGGAAGGTCAGATAGTCTTTCACCCGGCATCTCGATGGATGACACTCAGGGACGAGGAGGATGACATACTTGCCGGCCGTCATCTCCAAGAGGGAGATCTGATCTGTGAAGGTGCGCACTTCTTGGTGGATGTTTTTTCTGTCAATTGTGTTTTTTTAATCTTGCAGGCAACTCCGCTTGGAGAAAAGATGCAGCATCTTGTTGTGTTATCTGAGGAGGAAGAGAGAATTATGCTGAGACTAGACCCTCCTCGAGTTGGGGGCGGTTTTGGGTCCTGGTTGAGGAGGAAGATGATGAGGAGCACGATATGGCTGCATCTCTTGAGGTATTTACACCACTGAACTTGCAGGAGCAATATCTACCTTTTGAGAGTGATAATATCTTGGTAATTCCCGCTACGAAGATTGTTAAGGACGTTCATCGCAAGGAGAGAACAGTGATTAAACCTTGGAGAGGTCCTTTGCCCAAGGTACATCTAGAACCATTGTGGGTTTCAGATTTCATCTCTTAGGATGTATGGACTACCGTTCTGCCTAGGAGGAAGAAGAAGGGTAGACCCGATATGGTGCAGCCGCCTGTCACCGGCGAGGCACTGTCAATCCGTGATTGTCGTAAAGCGCGTTTGAAAAAGTTGATCGCTCTTAGCGGGCCACTTGGATCAATACATGAGGTGGGCTCGACAGAAACTGGGTATGTGGCCTAGGAAGAGTCCCATTTAGCTAAGTATGCATATCCATCTACTAGTGATATTCAGGATGGGCTTAACGTGACTCAACAGGTGTTGAGCTCCTGTTTTATTACCCCAGGATCGGCTAAGCCTAGGGTTCCACGACGGTCGACATCTGGTTTCCCATCACTGGGGCCTGGTCGTGTTGTGCGAGTTCCTTCGATGCGGCTATCGATGACGGGGCGTGGCGCCAAGCAGATGTCGACGCTGCCTCCTTCACGCCCTCCTGTGGCTCCTAAGCAGCAACCGGCGATGCCGCCTGGGCGCCCGTCGGGCAAGGCTACGCCTTCAGCCGCCCCTGCTGCTGGTCATGCTTTGGCCAATGCTGCGTCTGCGGTGTCTGGCACTAACAGGTTGCAACGAGAGGAAGGTGGGGTGATGATGGGGTCAATGTGTATGGGAATGGACAGCACCGTGGGTCCTCGTCGACTGGAGGAGGACGCGGATACGCCTGGCAGGGCAATGGTGGCGCTGTCAATGGGTTCACTGGTCCTCCTGGTCAGTTTGTGCCGGGGGTTTCGGGTCCTCCACATTCGAAGCACGGCAGCTACAAGCAGCATTGGGGAGGGAGAGGAGGAGGTAGGAGACCGAAGCCGCCTATACTGCCAGTGGAACTTGTTGTTGGCAGGTCTGCGTCGGGGGTGGCATCTGAAGATCCCAAGGGTAATCATGTACTGCTGCCTGCTAGTAAGGTGGATCCTTCCTTAGCTGACAAAGGAAGCTCGCTTGGGAAACCTGAGGGGGGTGATAGGCCGTCCAAGTGGGCGCGCAAGAAGGAAAAGATGACCTGCTATCGTTGCAGTGAGACGGGTCATTTTGTTTCCGAATGCAAAGCGGATCTCTGTGAGTTTTGCTTGAAGCCTAAGCATGGCTCCGCTAAGTGCCCCCTTACGGTTGGTCCTATGCCTGTGGTGACTTCATACGGGGTTTGCTGCCATGAGCTGATGTTCTTCGAGTCTCCTTCTGCCTCAACATCGCTTCATGTACCTGATGCGGCCTTTACGGGGACAGTTACAGTGGCTCATAGGACTATGACTGTTGAGCAGGTGGTACAACAACTGCGGGAGCTAGTTTCCTCGACGTATCGATGGGAGCCATTCCTGATTGCAGATAATGTGTTCAAGGTTGTGTTTCCTACCAAGGAGGACTTAGCTAGACTGCTCAAGTTCGGTATGTGTCGTGTTCCTAGCACGAGCTGTGTGTTAGAGTTTGATGCTTGGAAGAGTGAGGAGCCACAAGGAGTGCCTCTTCCTCAGATCTGGGTTCGTTTTTCGAGGGCTCCATCAAAGGCTCTAAATGACTTTCTGGTTACTTGGAGTCTGGGATCTTTGATAGGAAAGACTGAGAAGGTGGATATGCAGTATACACGGGCTAAAGGTGTTGCGAGGATGAGGGTTAGTGTCATTGCCATCGCGCTCGTTCCGGATGAAGTTATATGGACTTATGCCGGATTGCGTTACACCTTACAGCTTGAGATTGAGAGTCATCATCTGTTCGATGAGGAGGGGTCGAACAAGGATATTGATATGACTGACAGAGATGATGCTTCGGGTTCTAGGGAGTCCGGAAAGAAGGAACACCAGCCTAAGATGTCAAAGAAATTGGATCAACTGGATTCTGTTTCGTATGGAGGGGCTGCTCACTCGGTTACTACTCCTTCGGCGCAGCTCAGGTTCGGTTCCTTTGAACTAGCCTCGGCGCCGGCGATTGTTGGAGGGCGGCTAGAGGAGTGTATGAGGGGGTCTCGGTCCAGCATAAGATGCAGGGGAAGCAAACAAAGCCGGGTTCTATCCGTTTTAATCAGCCTAGGGAAGCTTTGATCGCGGTTTCCCTTGGGGAGTATCTTGCAGGTGCAAGGATTGCTGACCCAGTGATGTCTCGGCAGTGTGCTGAAGTTGAGAATACCCCGGGGCCTCTCACACCATCACCCAGGTTGGATCAGGAGCCCAGGACGGCTACGTCTCCTATGGCGCCCAGGACGGCTTCACCTGTACAGCCGGTTTCGGCTCCAGGGGCTGCTGCTCCTTTAGTGGCACCGGCTACCAGGACTGTCGCGTCATCTCCTGAAGTAGTCTCGGTTCCAAGGGATGCTGCAGCTACCGAGCCGTCACCTAATGGGCCGCCAGTTTTGGAGTGTGCTGGTGAGGGGCACGGCGGTGAGGTGTTTGCACCGGCTTTTGTTGAGCAGGTCATAGCATACGGAGGTATTCAAAGTCCGCGGACAACGCATAGGAGATCCAGTCAGCAAATTCAGAATCAACCTGATGCGGATGACTTACAGATGGGTCGTGCTATGCGTGCTGCAAAAATGAGAGATGTCGAATCTGAGACAGGTATGTCTTTTAGCATAAATAATTTTATTCTTCATTTTTCTCCGCATGATATTATAGATAAGGCAGCTTCTATTGGGGTTACTTTGGGGAGCAATGGCCGAGAAATTTCTAAATCTATTAATGATCTGTTAGACTTAGAGGTTGATAGAGCGTTAGATTTAGTCAGAAATTTAGCGGTAGTTAAACCAATGCAAGACTCTGAAGTTAATGATCTAGGGGGACTGAACTCTCTTTGTGATAGTGTGGCCCCTACAAAGGATCTAGAGGATGGTGCGGACGAGGTCTTAGATGTCCAAGGAGTGGGTGACCAATCTCCTTAGGCAGACCATCAAATTTCTGGTTATATGGACCAGGATTTGCTAGAAAAGCCGAAACGACCATGGAGACGGAAAGTATATCCGGTCTCTGCGGTGCGTAGAAGTGCTAGATTTAAGATTGCCAAAAAAATTATGATGAATAATGAGAGGAATTTTTTGGAATAGCAGAGGTGTTAGAGACTTGGCTAAAAGAAGATTTCTAGCAGAGGCTACGTTAGAACATCACCTCGGTTTTATCGCACTGATGGAGACAGGGCGGGATAACTTTACTTCACAACTTTTAAGTTCTTCATCAACTGGGGTCGATTTTGGCTGGCACTGTCTCCCTCCAAGAGGAAGGTCTGGTGGGATCTTACTTGGAGTCCGTTGTGACACTATTCAAGTGCGGGAGGTGGTGTTTGGGGAGTTTGCAGTCAAATTCAGGATTAGATGTAAGGGGGATGGGTTTCAATGGGCTCTTGTAGCTGTCTATGGCGCAGCACAGCCAGAACTAAAGCCTGATTTCCTAGCGGATCTGGTTAGGATTTGTGATGAGAAACTACCACTTTTGGTAGGTGGTAATTTTAATATTATTAGGCGGGCTGATGAAAAAAGTAGTGTTAATTTTGATGGCAGATGGCCTTTCATGTTTAACACAATAATTGAGAGCTTAGATCTAAGGGAGATTGCTCTATCAGGTAGGAAATAAACCTGGGCGAATGCTCTACAAAACCAGACATATGAAAAGTTGGATCGTGTCCTTACTAGTATTGAATGGGAACAGAAGTTCCCGCTAGTAACTGTTAGAGCACTTCAACGAGCAATCTCGGACCATACTCCTCTTTTGCTGGATTCCGGTGAGGCAATCCATATGGGAAACAAACATGGATTCTCTTTTGAATCAAGTTGGTTCACAAGGGAGGGATTCATGGATATGGTTGCCAGGGAATGGAATAGGGAGTTGAGGGGTGAAACATGTGTAGAAACATGGCAGAACAAGATTAGACATCTTCGACAATACTTACGGGGTTGGTCTAAGAATGTATCCAGAATTTATAAGGATGAGCAAGATAAGCTCCTCAAACTTATAGACAAGCTAGATCGGAAGGCTGAGATTTGTCTTTTGGATGCAAACGAAAGGTCTTTGAAGTTTGAGGCCGAACAGCGATTGCGTGTTCTCCTGAGAGAGGAGGAAATGAAATGGGCACTTAGAGCCAAAGTGAGGGCCATAGTTCTTGGGGACAATAACACTAAGTTTTTCCACTTTATTGTAAATGGCAAACATAGGAAAAAGAGAATTGTGCAGCTTGAGCAAGATGAGGGTACAATAGTAGGTCATGAGAATCTAAAATTGTACATCTCTAACTACTATAAACAATTATTTGGTGCTCCTCATCATAGTTATGTGTCTATGGATGAGCACCAAGTTGCGGATATTCCTCAAGTTGGAGAGACTGACAACGAGATTTTATCCGCTCCTTTCTTCGAGAAAGAGGTGTTTGATGTGATTGGGCATATGAAGAATGGCAAAGCTTCCGGTCCAGATGGGTTCCCGGCAGAGTTTTATAAGAAGTGTTGGCATATTATTAAGACTGATCTTATGTCAATGTTTCATGATCTTTTTTGTGGCACCTTCAACTTTTCCATTTGAATTTTGGTACTATAATGATGTTAGCAAAGAAAGAAGGGGCCACGCGGATTGAACAGTACCGTACGATCTGATTGTTAAATGTTAGCTTCAAGATTTTCACAAAGGTGGGAACGGATAGGTTGATTAAGATGGCCCATTCGGCGGTGTAATCTACGCAAACAGCTTTTATGTCGGGACGTAATATCCTTGAAGGAGTCGTTGTCTTGCATGAAACTCTTCATGAAATTCACTCGAAGAAACTTGATGGGGTTATCTTCAAAGTGGATTTTGAAAAATCATACGATAAAGTCAAATGGTCGTTTCTCCAGCAAACCCTACGTATGAAGGGTTTCGATGAGCTGTGGCGTAAGCACGTCGATTGTTTTATAAAAAAGGTAAGTGTTGGAGTTAAAATGAATGATGATGTGGGTCATTTTTCCAGACACTGAAGGGTCTCCGGCAAGGGGATCCAATGTCTCCCATTTTATTTAACATTGTCGCTGATATGTTGGCACTGCTGATTAAGCGGGCTAATGAGAAGGACCTTGTAGGGGGCTTAATCCCGCATCTTGTTGATGGGGGTGTCTCTATTTTACAGTATGCGGACGACATGATTCTGTTTTTGGAGCATGATCTCAATAAAGCCAGAAACCTCAAACTCATCCTATGCTTATTTGAACAGCTATCGGGATTGAAGATCAATTTTCATAAAAGTGAATTGTTTTGCTTTGGAAAGGCCAAGGATGATCAACTCACTTATAATCAATTGTTCGGTTATGCTAGTGGGATTCTACCTTTTACGTATTTAGGGATCCCAATTCATCACCGAAAATTATCAAATAAGGATTGGAAATGCATCGAGGACTGGTTCAAAAAAAAGTTGAGTTGTTGGAAGGGCAGGCTCTTATCATATGGAGGAAGGTTGGTACTTATTAATTCGGTATTAACAAGTATGCCTATGTTTCTCCTATCTTTCTTCTAAGTACCTGTTGGGGTGCGGAAAAGGTTGGATTTCTATCGGTCACAGTTTTCTGGCAGAGTGATGAGATCAAGACTAAGTACAGGCTCTCGAGAAGGGACATCATTTGTAGACCTAAGGATCAAGGGGGTTTAGGGATTGAAAAATTACAGATTAAAAATAAATGTCTACTCAGCAAATGGTTGTTTAGATTATCTATGAAGACAGAAGGTTTGTGGGTACAGATTCTGACGAGTAAGTACTTACACAACAAGACTTTGGCACAGGTTACAGCGAGACCGACTGACTCCCCGTCCTGGAAGGGGTTGATGCGGTCAAAAAATGCATTTTTAACAGGACTAGGTTTGCCATTGGCAATGGCCAATCTACGAGATTCTGGGAGGATATTTGGCTCGGGGAGACACCCTTAGCCATTTAGTATCCGCAGTTGTACCATATTACACAACGGCGACAGGCGACCGTTGCGTCAATATTGCGCGAGGTTCCTCTAAATATTCAGTTCCGTAGAGCCTTACTTGGTAACAGATGGTCTAGCTGGCTGCATCTAGTTAGAAGGTTGATGGTTATTAACCTTACTGAGTACCCTGATAGTGTTCGTTGGAAGTTGACCACTAACGGAGTATTTTCAGTAAAATCTATGTATTTAGATCTCATAGATTCAGTACCTATTCCGAAGTCCATACATATTTGGAAGGTCAAAGTTCCACTTAGAATTAAGATCTTCATGTGGTTTGTTCACAAGGGGGTTATTCTAACAAAGGATAATTTGGCAAAACGTAACTGGAGAGGTAATACTAGATGCAGCTTCTGTCAAAACAATGAAACGATTAAGCACCTCTTTCTGGATTGTCCTTTGGCTAAACTTTTATGGCGATCGCTTCTTATTACTTTCAACATTAAGCCACCTAATAGTTTAAACATGTTATTTGGGACGTGGTTAAAGGAGGTTGATGTTAAAACTGCTAGCCTTATCCGAGTAGGAACGTGTGCACTTTTGTGGGCTACATGGAACTGTAGAAATGACTTGGTATTTAACAAACATCAACATATTCACTTTTTGCAAGTCATTTTCAGGGCTACTGCCTTGATCCGCACATGGTCATCACTCACTCATGTGGAAGCCAGGGAGCCTTTGGTTGTTGGGTGTGTCCGATGGGAGATGGTAGCTCTGGCTATCTTCAACCGGTTTGGATGGCGTCATATTAATAGGATAGGTGGTTAGTCATCTAGGCTTATTTATGTGCATCCCCGGTTGTGGCATGTTGGACGCTATGTATCTTTTTTTCTCTTTCTTATATTTTGTTGGAGACTTTTTGTACTGTTCGATGACTTGGGATCGTTAATAATATATGGCCGCATGCATCCCTCGATGCAGGGCCGGGGCGTCGCCTCCTTTTCAAAAAAAAGCATGTGCATTGAGGAATATATGTTTGTCAGTCCATTGCAAGTCCATTTATCTTGCATGTCTGGTTGTACGAGAGGTAGAAGTGTTTCTAACTGATTGAATTGGTCATATGCTTGAGTAAACATTGGCAGGTGGAAGTGCTCAGTCCAATCTTGGATTTCACTGAATTTCAACACTGAAATGGTTTCATCAAGTGCATATGAGTGAAGTTCTCGAAATGTTTGTTGTAGTGTTTCTTCTGTTCATTTGTCTTTCCAAAAGTAATAGTTTGGCCAGAACCTATTGTGGAGCTGCTTAAGGTCTTAAGATGGTTTAGGATTTTAACATGGATCTTCCACCAGAAAGAACCTTCTGATTTTCCCATGGATGGAGTTGAATGATAGTATTTCTCCCAAACCAGCTTGATCCAAGGGATGTCAACTTTGTTGAGGAACTTGTTGAGTTTTTCATGAGAAGAGTTTTGCTTTGAAGCGCAATATCTAAATTCCAAGACCTCCATGCTTCTTTGGTTTACAAACTTTTGACCAAGAAATCAGTGTTGTTCCCCTATCCTTCATTCCAAATTTTCTCCACATGAAGTTTATCAAGTACTTATTTATTTGCTCAATGACACCCACCGGGAGGGCAAGAGTGCACATGAAGAAGACTAGAAGTGCTGCAAATACTGATTTGGTCAGTAGATTCCTTCCAACATATGAAAGCATGGTTGAGCATTGTGAAAGCCTTCTTTCAATTTTTTGCATCATTGGGTTGAAATCTTCTATGTTTGGCTTGGTAGTATTTAGTGGAAGGCCAATATAAGTGAAAGGGAATTGCCCTTGCTTGCATCCCAATATATATGTTAAGTAGGCCAGGAATCTGAGGTCGAGCACAATGATTGGTGCCAGAAAAGACTTATCATAGTCAACTTTCAGTCCAATGAATTCAGTATAGTTGCTCGCTTTGTTCCGCTAGAGCTTCTCTTCGTGCTTATACCTTTGTTGTTTAACACCCGACGTGGGTCTTGTTTTTTCTAGTGTGCGATGCTCGTTGGTTGTGGTTCTTGAGATGAGTTTCCTATTTGTTTGTTTATTTTTTATTTGTTTGTTTATTGCTCTGTTGTATCTACATTTTCTTTGAATTGAGTTGTGGGGGAAGGATGGGGAGCTGCTTGTCCTTTTGCTCTGTATGGTGATTTTTCGTTGCTTGTGATATTATTTTGGGTTGATGCTAGGCAGAAGGTGAGTGCTACGGCTCCTTTTGGCCTCACGGTCAGACCGTTACTCACAAGGAAGAAACGAACAATATGCTTGGCTGGATTAAAATCCAATCTTCCGGACCACTTAAGCATGGCACATTTAGGAACGAAGTTTCTTTGTGGTGTGTGTTGTTCATGGGATTAAGGAGCTATTGATCCGGCCAGTTAGCTGCCTTGTAAAGATAAACAAAATAAAAACGGTTTTGCTAAAACACATCTAGATATGAGATAAGTATTGCACATCTAAATCCTATATCATTGATCTTACATGAAGATTCGTATGGTTATTTTATTTTCCTTTTCCTTTTTTTGTGCTTGATTTAGTCATTTAGATGTGCAATAACTATGTCACATCTAGATTGTAGAGGAATGGGATGCAACTCTCGATGTATTGATCGGGTGCAAGCGCACGTATATATGATGTACAAGGTGGGCCGCAACCTCAACTATACAAGGAAGTAGGAGGTGTGTCGGGTATACAAGATACATGTGAAATATACTCAACACCCCCCACAGTTGAAACGTCACAGATGCTGATGCAAAGACTGGACCGGAAGTCTTCAAACGACACCGTAGGCAAGCCCTTGGCCATGATATCTCCAAACTGTTGGGAAGTAGGGACGCGTAAAACACGAACATGGCCAAGAGCCACCTATTCCCAAACGAAATGAATATATAGCTCAATATGCTTGGTCCAACGATGGTGAACGGGGTTGGTGGAGAGGTAGACAGCAGACACGTTGTCGTAGTAGACCACCGTTGCCTTATCAGCAGGACACGATAGCTCAAGAAGTAACTGATGAAGCCATGAACATGCGGCGGCGACGTTGGCCACGGTGTGATACTCAGCCTCTACACTTGAACGGGAGAGTGTAGGTTGTCTCTTGGATGACCAAGAGATGAGTGATGGTCCAAGGAACACACAACAGCCCGAGGTGACGCAGCGAGTGTCCGGGCAGCCGGCACAGTCGGCATCCGAGTAGGCAGTGATGTCGGCGGCACTGGAGACGTGCAATATGATGCCAAGATCCATAGAACCCCGAATGTACCGAAGAATCTACTTCATTGCAGACTAGTGAGCATCCCGGGGAGCATGCATATGAAGACGCACCTGTTGGACCACATATTGCAGCTTCGGTCGAGTAAGAGTAAGGTACTGAAGAGCACCAACAATGGACCGGTAAAGAGATGCATCGGGAGCAGGCAAACCATTTGTGGCAGAGAGCTTGCCCTACGTATCGACCAGCGTAGACGCCGGTTTGCAATTAAGCATTCCAGCGCGGTCGAGAAGCTCATGGGCATACTTCCACTAATGGAGAAAGAAGCCATCGCCATGGCGCACCACCTCAACACCGAGGAAGTAGTTCAAAGGACTGAGGTCCTTGATGGCGAATTCAGCGCGAAGATGATCAGTGAGCTGATGGAGGAGGCCACGCGTGCAGGCTGTCAGGATGATGTCATCGACATAGAGGAGCAGAGATGCTATGTCAGCGTCCTTGTGGTACACAAACAGCGAAGCATCGAAGCGTGTGGAGCGGAAGCCAAGTCGGTGAAGAAATGTCGCGATGCGCTGGTACCAAGCACGGGGAGCCTTCTTGAGTCCATGTAATAAGCGTGAAAGCAGACACACATGATCCGGGAGGTTCGGGTTGAAGAATCCCGTGGCTGCTGATAGAAGACCCACTCATCAAGATGGCCATGAAGGAAGGCGTTGGAGATATCCATCTGATGCACTCGCCATGCACGAGAGACCGCAAGCTGGAGAACAGTCATGATCGTCCCGGGTTTGACAACCGGGGTGAAGGTGTCATTGAGGTTGATGCCAGCACGCTGTCAAAAACCACAAACAACTCAACGTGCCTTGTAGCGACCCAGAGTGCCATCCGGGCACAGCTTGTGCTTGAAGACCCACTTCCCAATTATCACGTTGGCGTGCCGAGGACGGGGAACAAGCTGTGAGGTTCGGTTCCGCTGCAAGGCATCGAACTCCTCCTACATTGCAGCAAACCAGAGAGGCTCATGGAGCACCGCACGGGCGGACGTCGGTAGAGGTGACAGCGATGATGTAAAAGTCGTGCATGCATATTCGTCCGAAGCAGAACGGGGGCTTAGGCGAAAGACCCCCGCATGAGCACGGGTAAGGGGGACAACAAGAGTCGCGCAATCGGCGGTGACGGAGTCACTACGGGTGGCGGTGATGAAGGACACATAGCCAGCAAAGACGATGCAGCCGGCGTCGCGGAAGCCGATGGCACAATAGTCGACGACAAAGCAGCTGGCGGCACATCAGGTGGCAATGAAGCAATTAGTGATGCAGCAGCCGGCGACACAGGAGCCGGTGAAGACGGAGCAGCCGGCGACGCAGCATCCAACGACGAGGAAGCCGGCAACACAGCAACCAAGCGCGTGGGCACGCCTAGGGCCGGTGCGAGGCAGCGACACAGAACGCCATGCGTTGGATATGATTCCACGTGTGTATGTGCAAACAGAAAACAAAGCCCATCAAAGTACACGTGCCGTCAGGTGATGACGCGATGGGACACCGGGTCATAGTAGCGCTAACCTTTGGTGTTAGTCGGGTAACCGAGGAAGACACAAGGGACAGAGCGGGGAGAATGTTTGTGAGGAGTCGTAGACGTGATGCTAGGATAGCAACGGCTACCGAAAATACGAAGGCCGTCGTAGGAGGGTGGAGTGTCATAAAGAAGATGATGAGGGGAGTAATGCCAGCGCGAGCGACATGGACGAAGGTTAACGAGAAGTGTGGCGGTGGAGAGGGCGTCAGGCCTGAATTGTGAAGGTATGTAGGCGTGAAAAAGAAGAGTGTGAACACACTCGTTAAGAGTGCGAAGGATCCATTCAGCGCAGCCATTTTGTTGGGATGTGTAAGGGCAAGTGAGGCAGAAAATGGTGTCGTGTGTTGAGAGAAGAGTGTGAATGGTGAGATTGCCAAACTCTTTCTCGTCGTCATTTTGAAAAGCGAGTATGGAGCAGCCAAATTGTGTGGAGACGTAGGAGTAGAAAGCACGTAGCATAGCAGGAACGTCAGATTTCCTATGAAGAGAAATGTCCACAGAAAGTGAGAGTAATCATCTAGGGTAACAAGATAATAAAGGAAATCAGTGTGACTAGAAACATGAGATGTCCATACATCGCAATGTAGTAGCTCATACGGAAAAGGCGCAACTGTGGAGGAGGAACTAAAAGGAAGGCAACATGTTTGCCGAGATGACATGCTTCATAGGAGTGAGCATTCGTTTTATTATATGTAAAATAAATACTCCTCATTATTTGACGAAGTGAAGCAGAGCTGGGGTGTCCATGACGCGTGTGCCAGAGATCAACACGAGCGAAAAGAGCTCGGGGAACGGTGGATGTGGAGGATGGCGGCTGAACTGGATAGAGGTCATCGGGACTGTCACATCGGTGCAGAACCATCCTGGTGCGGGCGTCCTTAACAGAAAAACCAACTTCGTCAAATTCCACAGTTACAGAATTATCACGGGAAAGTTTATGAACAGAAACTAGGTTGTGAATAAGCTCAAGAAAAACAATGAAATCTTGAAGAGACGGTGGCCTAGATGATGAGGGAAAACTAGTGGAACCAATATGAGAGATGTGAGGCCGACAGCATTACCGACGATGATGCGGGTAGAAGTAGACGTGGGAAAGGCAATGGAGAGGTTACCCGGATGTGCTGCATGTGGGCGGAAGCTCCGGTGTCCATGAACCAATCACCCCCGCCGGTGTAGGGCGCGGCGGGAGGCTACTGAAGAGCAGCGAGGAGCAATGGGTCCACCGCGGGATACCCATGAGGACCACCGTAATCAACGTAGGGGTGGCGGGCGGTGGAACTAGGAGGCCAGCATGGCCAGTCGGTGAAGGTGCGACGTAGCCAGGCTGTGGCATGGCAAGCATGGCGTGATGCGCCGCAGGGTGTGGGGCAAAGAGGCCCAGGGCCCGGGGCATGGCACGGACATGCTGTAGGCGTGCATGACCCTAGTCCAGAGGTTATAACCACCACCCCAAGGCGGAGGAGCCTTCGTGTTGGAGAAGCACGGCTTCCCGCCATCGTCACCGTTTCCAGAACCGCCACCATTGCGGTTGCCATCGCGGCCCCGACGACGGTTTCCATTGCCACCGTCGTCGCTAGTGCGTTGTTGCTGCTATTGCGGCTGTTGTGGCTACGACGGTTGTGGTTGGAACGGCGGGAACAGGGCCGGAGGGTGCTGCTGCGGAGCTGGCGGGGGGGGCACTGGTCCGCCGCGTGAGAGGCCGACGGAGAGGGCGGTGTGGACGGCGCGGGTGAGCGCGTGCTTCATCCGCCTTTCCTCAAGATGGATATAGGCCACCCCACGCTCGAAGGTGGGATCGAGGGTGAGGTTGGAGGCGGCATTGCCGAAGTCCTCGTTGAGACCGGTGGTAAGAGTGGAGAGGAGAACCTCATCTCCGATCTTAAAGTCGATGTCGTTGAGTTCATAGGAGAGGGTCTTGAGCCGAAGACAATAGGCATCGATGGAGAGGTTGTTTTGCTGACACCCAAAGAACTCCTGCTGCAAGAACGCAATGTGTTGGAGCTTGCTGTCGGTGAAGCGTTTGTTGATATTGGTCCACACCGTGTAGGCATCGTCCCCGTCGCGAACGACGGTTTGGAAGATGTCCGGCGAGACGGTGAGGAAGAACCACCGAATGAGGGTGGCGTCAATGGCCATCCAGTTGGCGTCACGACCCATATCGACAAGGTTGGCGGTGTCGTCGACGTGATCACCGAGGTTGTACTCCCGGAAGAGGAGGTTGAAGTAGGTCTTCAAGCCGTAGTAGTTAGCCTCCTTTTAGGAGAGCTTGATGGGAACGTGACCGGACAGAGGAACGTCGTGTATGTGGGTGGCGTTGAGAATCTCGGAGACAGAGGTGAACGACGAGCCAAAGGGGTTGTTACTGCGACCGGAGGAAGACATGGTGGCGGTGGCTAGAGTGGACCGACGGCGCGAGTAGGGTTAGGGTTTGGAGCGGTGCGACCGAGAGGTGGCGGTAGCGCGGGTGGGAAGAGACGCGGAGCGGCCAGGCGGCAGTGCGGGGAGTAGCAACGGCGGCTCGGAGGAGGCACGGCGGGGGGGCGAAGGAGACGTGGCGCGGCGACGACTAGGGTAGGATCAGGTTTAGGTTGATACCATGTATAGGAATAGGATGCAACTCTCGATGTACTGATCGGGTGCAAGCGCACGTATATATGATGTACGAGTCAATTGCAGAAAACCACCACATTTGCAGAAAGCCACCAGGTCACTAATCTGTTGCAAAAAAAACACCACAATCTTAGTTAAGTTGTTGCAAAACCACTGATCAGATGATTTGTCCCATTTAATCATTTTGTGACAAGTGGAGCCGGAGTTTAAGAAGCTGACCTAGCAAACAATTAACACACACGCCCCTAAATCTAAAAAACAAAAGTGATCAGATCCCCCACCGTGTGGACAACCACTGAACCACCTCGCCATCCGGCCAAGTGCGAGCGCCGCCACGCTCCTTTTCAACGTGGGAAACAACGCACAAGTCGCCCCTGCCTGGACCAGCCGTTGCTAGCCACGACCGGCCCAACCACGGCCATGTCGACGGCGCCGTGGCGGTGCGTGGGAGCTAGAGGAGGCACTTGACGAGGCCCTCGGCGAGCCGCGCATCGAGCACCTCGCGGCGACCGTAGTAGGCAACGCGTAGGCAGAGCTCCAGTGCGGGGCGCGCATGGTGGTCGGTGGCGTACAGCAGGGCCACCAGCCGCGGGGAGATCGCCGCGTGCGGGGGTCAATAGCCGCGGGAGCTCTCCGCGCACATGCCGCTCATCCACCAACGGTGTTCGGATTGCCGCTCTGGTTGTCGTCGTCGTTGCCCGGGCGACGCCTCCGTGCTTCTCTTGGACATCGGATCTGGACGGAAACGGGACAGCGGCAAGCGAAGGTGGCCAGAGGAGGAGTGCAGGATAGCTGGGTGGCGCGGTGGAGCTCTTCATTCGTCAATGGCGGCATCCTGCAGAGAACGAGAGAGAGAGGTGCTTTAGAGAAGAAGCCAGGGAAGGAGAAGAAGTGAAGGTAGGGGACGACGACACGAGGGGCCTGCTGGTCGTCGGCGTCAGGTTGCCGGAGGTGCGGGGCAGAGGCCTCATCTGCGCGGGAGGGAGCGGGGATGGTGGATTGCATTGTTCTTTTTCATCCAGGGGTTGTATATCAATGTTTTGACGAGTCAGCTCATTACACACCGACCCTACTTGTGAGAAAGTCATTAAACGGGCGAAATCATCCGATCAGTGCTTTTTGCAATAAAATTAATGGAAAAGCAGTATTTTTTGCAACGGGTTAGCGACTTGGTGATTTTCTACAAACCTAGCCGTAAATGTAATGGTTTTGTGTAATTAACTCTATAATGTACAAGATGGGCCATAACCTCAATTATACAAGGAAATAGAAGGTGGGTTAGGTATACAAGATACATGTGAAATATAGTCAATATAGATGTGTCCTAGATACATCCAAAAAAAATATTTCATCCGACTAGCTTATGCCGTTGTTGACAAAAGTGGGACCCACCTGTCATACCTAAGCCGCGAACTAGTGTTTTTTCTGCCAAAAAATAAAAAAGGCGCAAAGTTAGTGGTTCTGGACACAGAACTGTAAACCTTATCATCCGCGCTCTTAAACATTATCCTACGAAAAATCCGGAGTTGAGAGCAAAACGTAGAGATGCATGTGCCGTTCTGGTGTGGCCGGGGGAGCAAGGACAGTGCACATAAAACAAGCCGTGGTGGCGATGGCGACTTCGGTGAGGGCAAAACGGCAGCGTCACGAGGTGTGAGCGGCAAGAAAGGGACCATGCTTGCACCAACCACCATGGACACACACCCACCCCTCGTGCCATGGTTTTGTCCCTCTTCCTCCTCCTCTCCTTTTAAGTTCGCCCACCCTACGCATATGAGGCCGCCATACAGATGATACCCCAGATAGCTAGGTACATATGCATGGTAGCGGCCACTTATCTCCCCCTCCTTTCTCCTGCTAGAACTGCTGCCATGGACCGACGGACGGACGGACGCCTTTGCTGGTGTGAGAGACTGAAGCTGCCAGCATGATCTGCTCGTCCAGCATGCGCTGAAAACGTGTTCCGTTGCGCGGGGTTATCTTGGAATTTTGGCTCCATCAGATCATGCTGCAGCTTCATTTTCCCACAGCCACCAAAAGATGTAGAGGTTGTTTTCTGGTTTCTCTTGCATAGGCAGGCAGACTTGCATGAAAGGTATATGCTTGCTAATTTGGTCTTGTTTGGCCTGCCTTCTCCTTCTGTTTCTGTGTGAGTATATTCTTTTTGTTATCATGTCTCATGTGTCCTCAAGGTGTTCTCTCATACAAAATCTCTCGGTCCTTTCCAGCTTCTCAAGAGGTTCTCTAATGGTGTGTGGCTTGTTGCACTTGCATTAGTTTTACCCTCCTGCGTATACCATCAAATTAAGATGGCTTCCTTAGCGGAAGGTAAGGAAAATGAAATTTATGCCCCACACATGATTCACTTCTGTTTATTTATTTAGTTCCTTTTTGATGAAGGAAGATTGTAGCTTGTAGGAACCCCAGTATAATAATTAGGAGCCCATGTTCAAGTTTGAGGACTTTTGGAGCCCAATCCAAGTGAGCTAGGCTTACCTACACTTATCTTTCATTCATATATCTTAATGAGAGCACTTTGCATACAAAATCTCGTTGGACGCTTCCACCTATCTTTGCTTTAATTGTACAGAAATTCAAATTAGACGGTTTAATTGCTGTCTCTCCTAACATGAAGACATTTTACCCATTTGTTATTGGATTGTCAGTACTGTTGAGCACAAGTGTTAGCTCATCCAAAAACAATCCTGGCAATGGCAGTCAATTGATATCATTTGACATGCATCTGTTTTTGCTGTATGATGGGAATTACAATGTGTAGAGAAATAAAAATGTTGTAGTCATAACATCTTTGAATAGAGAACTAGGCAGTAGCCTAGTTGCAAGGGTACACAGTGGTGTAGCCCATGGATCTCATTTTTTATAACACCTTTGAATAAATGAACGATACAGACAATGCAATAACTATACCAAATTCAAATCAAGTATTGGGTAATTGAGTTGTCGGTAAAGGGTATAGGAGGAAGCCACAATAATGTAGTACTACAACTTAACCAAATATGATCATGTGCAATTAGATTCTTTGCCTCCGAAAGGGCATGCAACTCATACACTGAGTTCACTAATAAAACATATAATAAAGGCTGTGATGTTTGTGCTTAACAGCGACATAGCATCATGCTACTCCTCTAGACCTCTAGGCTTCCTGTTCAGTCACAATAGCAGGCACATTCAATGGAAGCCTATCTTTTGATACGTAAGTGGTGCATGTTTGCCATCTAAATTATGTGAACTGTGATCTGAAATACTACAGTGATACTTTGTCTACTTGTCTATGAAAAATAATGGCCGCAGCTTTTAGGCCTTTATTAGCTTGCGCCTTGCAGATTATTTCCAGCCATGTAATTGTGTGCCTGTGCATTCAGAAGAAAGAGGATGGCGAAGCAATCTAGGCCAAGGTTTGTCCTGAAGACATCTCCATCCTCCAGGAATGAGTGAAACACGCCCGATCTAAAATAGTTTCATAATGGATGTGGCTACAGTTGACTGATACTCTCGGTTGATATACTTCTTCGTTTCTAAATATAAATCTTTTTCACTACATACGGAGTAATATTACTAAATTTACACTCTAAAGTATACCTATTAATCATATGTCTATATACTCCCTTCGCTTTAAAATAAGTGTCTTAAGCTTAGTATAATTTTATACTAGAGCTAGTTCAAAATTAAGACAGTTATTTTGAAACAGAGGGAGTATATGATTACATTCATATATAGTCATATTACAAGATCAAAGGATTATAGTATTAGTCGTCTAAGACTTGAAAACTACTCCCTCCGTCTCAAAATAAGTGTCTCAACTTTATACTAGCATTAGTATAAAATTGTACTAAGCTCGAGACACTTATTTTGAGACGGAGGAAGTATTTCAGAATGTCCAAAAGAAATGGTAACTAGAGAAATGGACAAACTCACCGATACGCGTCACGTGCGTTCCCCCATGTGTATGCCTAATGCTATTTGGAAGGTAGTGCTAATTAGATTCTTGTAAATCATGATGATTCTTGTAAATCATGGCGGTGCATGAAAGGTTTCATTTCAAACTAAGCAGCGCAAACAACACACAAGGAAACCGGACATAAAGTCACAGAGTTTCAAACGATACACATCCACAGGGGTACGTTAAATTCCAATCGCATCACTTCACTCGCACAAAGTTGATAATTTATTCACGACTCATCTAGCAAAAATTGTCGACAAGCCTTTCTCAAGGTTCCTGGGGACATACTATAACGTTGCAGCGTTACACCAAGATGAGATCCCAAACAAAAGGACACGCAGCGAGCTCATAGGCGAAACCAAATCAACCTACGCCTCGTCAAGGGCAAGAACACCTGGGAGGGGCTTGCCTTCCAGCAGCTCCAAGCTCGCACCGCCACCGGTCGAAATGTGGCTCATCTTGTCGGCCAGCCCAGCCTTCTCAACAGCAGCAACAGAGTCACCTCCACCAATGATGGTGGTCACACCCTTCCCGGTAAGCTCAGCCAACTGCTTCGCGATTGCCTAAGACAACGACAGCTGTAATTAGCAACAACGAATACGAGAAAGATGAATGTGCGCTATGTGATATTGTACTAACATCAGTGCCTGCGGCGAACTTCTCAAACTCAAAGACTCCCATAGGACCGTTCCAGATAACAGTCTTGGTGGTGTCCAAGGCTTCGGCGAAAGTCTTGATGGAATCTGGGCCAACATCGAGACCCATCCAACCATCAGGGATAGCAGTGGCAGGAACAATCTGAAAAATAGTGACAAGGGCAAGCATCAGCAAAAACCATTTTTTGTGCAAAATATCGGTTGAAATCGACTGGGAGCCTTTGAAAACTGAAACTACTAATTTTTAGAGTATAAAGTACTATCACAAGGACCATCCAAGGTGTAAAATGAACAAACCTTGCTTTCGGCATCTGCTGCAAATTTGTCAGCCACAACGACATCAGTCGGAAGCAAGAGCTTAACACCCTTGGACTTTGCCGTTTCAATCAGTGAAGTTGCCAGTTCAAGTTTGTCTTCCTCCACAAGAGACTTTCCAACAGCTAATCCCTGGGCCTTGTAGAATGTAAAGATCATACCACCACCTAGGATGAGGATATCAACCTTGGCCAGCAGAGACTCGATCACACCAATCTTAGATGAGACCTTGGATCCACCAACAATGGCAGCAAATGGCTTCTTTGGGTTGGCAACGGCTCCAACAAGATAGTCAAGTTCCTGGGAAAATTGAAGTAATTAGATATCATGTTAGTTTGCTCAAAAATATTACTTGTTGCAATGCTTTTTGGAAAATCTACGTACGAATCTAATATCTCGCCCAAAGGTTGCAAAATGTAAAGATAACAAAGGATCGATTTACTGATATGCAATCCCATATGTACCAAAGGATACTTTTTCTTTCAATGTAGTTAAGATTTCAAGTAAATAATGTGCAGCAATGAGATTCATTTCAGCTACTATACCTTCTGCATGAGGAAGCCAGCAACAGAAGGCCTCAAAAACTTGGTTACACCCTCGGTTGAAGCATGCGCCCTATGTGCAGTGCCGAAGGCATCATTTACATAAAGGTCAGCAACTGATGCAAGCTTCTTAGCAAACTCAGGTTCGTTCTTCTCTTCCTCCTTGTAGAATCTAACATTCTCTAGAAGTAGAACACCACCATCTGGCAAAGCAGCAGCCAATTTCTCAACTTCTTGACCAATGCAGTCAGGGGCCATCACAACCTATTGACACACATGAAACAATGTACAAACATAAATGCTGTTAATCCAGTTCAAAAAGACAACGGAGTTGCAAGATGCTATCATCCCATAACATACTTCAAGACCAAGGAGCTCAGACAAGCGAGGAACAAGAGGCTTCAAGCTGAACTTGGGGGTGACACCTTTTGGGCGGCCCTGAAAATTACAACAATGAATTATACATCAGAAAAGCAAAAGCAACAATGACGCCTAGTACATTTGACAGTTTACTTATTGTGTTCCTCATCATATCAGATAACAGAAGTAGAGTAATTACACTATTAAACCAAATCACAGCCCAAAGTTGTTTGTTGGCAACATAAGTTCAGGTGAAAGCAACACAGTTAAACCTGGATAGTTCTAAAATCAGTGTACTGTATAAGGGTACATGATCTATAATCGAGACCTCTTTAAGTTCATATCAGGACCTTTTAAGTTCTCATATCAGGACCAAGATATAATATAACATTACATCCCATCAGATGTTCTAATACTGCTTGGCTATGCAGACAACACAAAACAAAAAATTGTCTGAACGGCGCATGCTGAATGTGGAGGTGCAAACAACTTGAAAGGTTTTTGTAACTGCTCTACAAAAAATCAGAACACAACAATGAACAACCACAGTTGAAGACGTTCAATTTAGGCAGAGGGAAGTAATTAACCACCAAATCCGTTAGAAGTGAAAAAGGAAACCGATGCTCAACTTGGGGAGTCATCCTTAAATTCAACCGCCTCACATCTGAGATAAAACAAAGCTATCACGCCAATGCACATTATAACTTATGTTCATCATTACAATGATGAGTAAACCATCTAATAGGGGCCATAATTGTGCAGAAGATACCAATTGGTCCAGATAGTCTGGCAATATTATCTGTTAAGTTGAAGGGGGCATTGACTGAACCTCACTGTAACCCTCATCTAACAGTAGACAAATTACAACCAGGGTTGCAAATTAACTGAGAGCAAAGCTGAAGCACTTCTACCACATGTTGAGATCCTTGGAAACAAGGAACACCAGAAACTGTAGACATGAGTAATGACCACTATCTATGGCCGCTGATCTTAATTCTGAATTAACTCTAAACTTATCATGGAAATGATCATACAGAACCGCATGCAATGCTGCCAGGAGCAACAAATCGGATCCCCGCAAACAAATCCAAGCCTGGCTTCTTATTGACTAGAGTGGGTGGGTTGGGGTGCTCACCAGATGGCTGGCCAGGATGACCTTGGCGCCCTTCTCGAGGAGGTACTTGATGGTGGGGATGGATGCGCGGATGCGGGTGTCGTCGGTGATCTTCTGGGCGTCATCGAGCGGCACGTTGAGGTCGGCGCGCACGAACACCTTCTTCCCCTTGAGATCCGCCTCCCCGAGGGTGCCCACGCTCCTCTTGGTCGCCATCCCTGCACCCAAAACAGACGCCGCCGCGAGGAGGTCAGACGTCGGCCCGCGAGGGAGGGCGGAGGCCGCGGATCGCGATCGGAGGATGGGAATGAGGCTCACCGTGGAGGATCGGAGGATCTGATCGGCGGCGATCTGGCCGAGGTTGTGGATGGAATGGAGTGGCGATGGGCTTGGCTTGGCTTCTGTTTGGATGGATGTGGCGACGCTGCCCGTGCGTTCCGGTTTTCTTTATAGAGAGGCCAAGGCGTAGTTCGCGATGGGAGGGAATATTCGGGGGGATTTGTGGTGGCCGTGTGCCGATGACGTGTGGGGTCAGTGTGGGGTGGGACAGGGTGGCAGCGGGAGAGGATGGTTTTGTGGGGTGTTGTCTGGGTATGGCTTGGAGCGGGGGTAAGATTAAGAACGGTGCGGCGCCCGTGGGTTCTGGGCCCGCGGATTGCCGACGGACGGCTTGGATTGGATGGTTTTGGAACGGAAAGGACGGGAAGGTTCTGGAAAAGCGTGGTGCGTGGAAATGCCGAGATGGGCGGCTGGTCTCCTCGTTTGCTCAGACAGTGGGACATGTGTCGTCCGATCGACGGGGCCGGGGCCGGGGCCGTGGTTTTGTGCGGCGCCGTTTCAAAATACAAGACATTGTAAAGATTTCACTAAAAAAAACTACATACAGACCAAAATGAATGAATTAAATTTTAAAATATGTCTATGTATATCCGTATGTAGTTCATAGTGCAACATTTAAAAGGTCTTATATTTAGGAACGGAGGGAGTAGAAGATAGTCTGAAATAAACCATATGTTCATACTTACTTGAAGCAAAAAATCGAACACTAATCATCTTCAGGCTGACCTACTAATTTGTCCCTGTATCTGTTCGCTGAAACTGATGTTGTAGTCCGTCATCCAACACCGTTCACATACATTTCTAATATATTTTTAATAAAACGGATGGAATTCATGCAAAAAAGATAAAATTCATTCAAATTCTGTTATAATTTACATTAAAAACAATATTTTGACTGTTTAACAAAAAAAACTAGAAAAAACTAAACCTTATAGCACATGACAACCTCGCACTCCTCGCCATCGTGTCATGTTGCGCCGACGCTGTCATCGTCCCTTCAACGGCGAAACGACATCTAAGGGTCACAACAGCCTTGTCCGGCCGATGCCTACCGTTTGCGGAGGAGCCACTCCGCCTCCTGTTGCACGGTGCGGAGGGTCGCAACGGCCACTATCGACGTAGCCTTCGGAGTCGTGGCGGCAGCCTTGCTGCGAATGACGTTGGCGAAGTAGTCACTAAGCGACCACTCATCGTCGATCATGTCGAGCTCGCCGTTGCTTGGCTTTCGTCTTCGTGGTGGTGATGTAGCGACCGAGCGTCCACGCGACGAGGTTAGGGTGCGCAATGGCGACCGGCATTACGCCGGTCGTACTCTTTCGGATGTTCGCGGCAAGCAAGTGTTAACTAGAGGAGACGGAATGAAAGTGACTTCTTTTTCTAGATGAGCAAGATCATTGTGTTCACTATTTTTACCTCACGAACACTTGCATAATAATTATGCCACCCTGTAGCTATGCCAAATTTTGAGGTACACAAGCAGAGGGAAAACCCAAACATCCAAGGCCACAAAGTGATTGAGCATCACTGAAACAATAGTCCTCTGTGGAACCAACGCTTGTTACCTTTGAAGGTTGTGTATCTTCCAGACGGTTAGGCGTCATGGTCTAGTGCATCCGAAAGTGATTGTGAAACGTCGGGTGACCGAGTTTGGGAAGGTTTGGAAGTCTACCTTAAATACTTACCACGAGTGATTGGACGGAATCTATGTGCCTCTAGTTCTTCCCTAATTAATTGCAATAGTTTTTTAGTGGAATTGCAGCATTAACAATATTTGCTTTGGGACGATTCCTTGCATGCTCCTGATTTGAAGTGCTAGAGAGTCCTCTCCCTTTAATTGTCCATGTAGTGGATTTCTTTATCTCAAGCGATGCATATATAGGAGGAAGACTAAGGATTTTTTTTACGTTCAGCATGTAAAAACAGACGGTCTTTTGTGTTACGAATGTAGTACTAATTTGCAAACTGGGTGATGATGTGGATACTGTGCATGTTGAGAGAATTGGTAGTAGTGGGGATCAACTTCTTAAGAATGTGAGATGATGTGGCATGATGATGATGTGGACAGTGTGCATGTTGAGAGAATTGGTAGTAGTAGAACCTAGGGTTCATACTTTCACTAGTGCAATCTCTCAACAATGCTGACATAATAGAATCATATGATCATCCCTTAATGTGTAACAAAGAACCACTCCAAAGTTTCTATCTAGCTGAGAACAGTAAGATGAAATTGATGTAGGTAGTAGAACCACCTCAAAGTTATTCTTTCTTATCAATCTTTTGAGCTATTTCTATAAGTGTGACAAACAACCCTAGAGATTCATACTAGAATAACACCCATGATGCATATCAATCAACCCTAATGTCACCTAAATACTCCAATGTCACCTCAAGTATCCGTGGGTAAATTATGCAATATGCATCAAACAATTTCAGATCTATCATATTCAATCCAACACAAAGAACTTCAAGGGGCACCCCAAGATTTTTATAGGAGAACATAGTATGAAGACGTGTAATCAGCCTCTACGCATAGATCCCCAAGGTCACCGAAATCCATAAGTTGATGCCATAACATATATCAAGTGAATCACTTGGATACCCCAATGTCACTACGGGTATCCGCATGCAGGACATACATCAAGTGTTCTCAAACCAAAATATTAAATCCAACATAACGAGATCTTAAAGGGAAAGATTCAATTCATCACAACAAGTTAGCAAGGGAATAACATCATATGATCCAATTACATTAACAATGTATGTGATACACAAGATCGTGCCATCTCAAGAACACAAGAGAGAGAGGGGGATTGAACACATAGCTACTGGTACATACCCTCAGCGTCGAGGATGACTACTCACACATTATCATGATGAGAAAAAGAGAGTTGTTGGTGGAGAGGTATGTGACGCCCTCGATTTAATCGTACGCTAATCATACACGCAAATGCGTACGATCAAACTCAAGGACTCACGGGAAGATATCACAACACAATTCTAGACACAAATAAAACAATATCAGCTTCATATTACAAGCCAGGGGCCTTGAGGGCTAGAATACGAAAGCTCGATAAACACACGAGTCAGCGGAAGCAACAATATTTGAGTACACACATAAAACATGGGGTGCCTTAGAGAAGGCTAGCACAAAAGATACAACAATCGAACGAGGCGAGGCCTCCTGCCTCGGAACCTCCTAACTACTCCTGGTCTTCAGCGGCCTCCACGTAGTAGTAGGCACCGTCGTGGTAGCAGTCGTCGTCGGCGGGAACCTCCATCTCCTGGGCTCCATCATCTGGTCGCAACAACGGATCAAGGGGGCAAACGGGGAGCAAAGCAACGGTGAGTACTCATCCAAAGTACTCACAAGTCTTACATCAGAACTGTTCTAAGTATGCATCAGTATCAAAGAAGGGGGGGTGTTTATATGTGGACTGACTGCAGCAATGCGAGAAATAGAGAGAGAAGGCCTAGTCCTATCGAAGACTAGCATCTTCAGGGTCTTGCAGCAATAGACGAGAGTAGAACAGGTGTAACACAAATAATAGTCATATTGTTGCAGCAATAGTAAAGTGAGGTCACGCCCAGAGATCCTCCCTCGACTCCGTGCGAGGAAGCAATCCTGAGGCAACTAATTCCAGTTAAGTAACAATTGTAGTTGTATAAGATCAGCGCACAACTCCATGTCGTCCTGTAACCGTGGACACGGCTATTCGAATAATTAAATTTCATCCCTGCAGGGGGTGCACCACATTTCCCGTCACGCTCGATAACACTCTAGCCGGACACACTTTTCTGGGTCATGCCCGGCCTCGGAATATCGACACGTCGTAGCCCCACCTAAGACTCAACACAGAGGCCAGCCCGCCGGTCTAACTCCTAAGCACAAAGGGTTCATGGGCCCACTTCCCCTTCGCGCTCCTACATGATGCGTGGGCGGCCGACGTCAGTCCTAGCATCCCTTAATCACAAAGCGTGATGCATCTCGGGACCACTCGGACGCGCGCCGCTACATTGCTGACATCTGAAAAGCTTCGGCTGATACCGCGACGCCGAGTACCCATAATTCTTCCCACGTAGCCGGTTAGTGCGAAAAGGTCTCCAACCAACCCAGATCAAATACCCAAATCCATTATCATTTTAATTAGGCCATCGACACAATCTCGCAGGAATCCACCCGTCTAACAAATAATCACCAATGATCCCAGTAACATGGTCGAGTAACTGTGTGGTTGAAACATCGGGGGAATCCGAGGTATCACCCTCGTTGGATTCCGAACGATGTATCCGTCAAGGTGGGCTTAGAGGAATCACCCTCGGGGGTCCCACACTTGAGGGATTGCACGACAGAGTCATTATCAGGAATGGTGAAAGAGGAATCACCCTCGATAACCACGACCGACTAGCTCTACTACAGAGATATCATCAGGAGTAGTTAGCGAGGTGTCACCCTCGATACCCGATAGTATCCCTGTAGCGTCGTACAACTAAGGGGGGTGTATGTGTTGTGTCGGGTCTGGCTCGTCGATCAGGGATCAAGATTTGAAAGCAAAGCGGGGCAACTGGATTACGGGGTCAGAGCGGAAGACTGCTCCACCTATACTAAGCAGTTTAAAGGTACAGTATTGAAAGTAGCAGTTCATCAAAAACAGGTTATGCATCAGATATAGGAGCTAACTACAACAGTAGCAAAATACTAATGCAAGCAATAGGGAGAAAGACATAGGCGATATAGGAATGATCAAGGGGGGTTTGCTTGCCTTGCTTCTCTGCGGCAAAAGGCTGGTCGGCAGGGTCGTAGATGTACCCGGCAGCAGTGTTAGTCTCGGGGTCTACCGGTAAGAAGAGGGGGAAGAAACAATAAATAATAGCAACGGTGCAACACAATGCATGACATGGAAAGATGCAGGCTAGAGATGAGCTAACGCAGCAACATCCGTCATAGACGGGTCGGAATAATATCTCACGATATTTTTCGGGTCTGTGACTACTACCGGTCACACGAGAAACGATGGAAAAGTTCCATGTTTGCTATGCTAGGGACGTATGACACACGAATGGACCGTGTATCCGGGTTCGTCTCCCTGTGGTGATCAACTTTCATGTTGAAAATATTTTGATCTGACTTACGGTTTAATTAATATTAATTTTTAAAGTTTTATTAATTATTTAGCAATTAAAAACATATTTAATTAATTTAATTAAATGCTATTATGACATCAGCATGATGTCATGCTGACATCAGCAGTTGATTGGTCAACTGACTAGTGGGTCCCATGCGTCATAGACATAAGTTTTTAATTAAAATTAAATAGTAATTAATCAAATTAATTTAGTGGGGGACCCACGTGCCATACTCTAATTATTCTAATTACCCATTTAAGTAATCAACTAATTAATTAAATAATATATCTATTTATTTATTTAATAAAAACAGAATTTTATTTTATATTTTAATTTTAATTTTTCTTATTTAATTTTCTTACACAGGGTGTGGGGCCTCCCTGTCATAGACAGCGGGGTGGGTGGCCCCACCGGTAAGTGGCACCATGGCCACACACACAAAACACATATACATATTAAACAGAATGTATTCTGTGTACATACATGCATATACACATACGCAATACATACATGATACATACAAAATACATACGGCATCTAATACATACATACATACATACATACATACATACACCTTTACAATATCTTTTTTTCTTTTCTTTTTCTTTCTCTCATCTCTGTGCTAACTCTCTTTGTTTCACATAAGACTCTCAAGAGAGAGAGAGGAGGCTATCTCCATCTACACCTACACGAGCACCACGACGTCGGAACGGAGCGCCGATTGCCGGAATGGAACCGCGAGAGGAAGGAAGAGAATGGCTGGGGCCCGGGGCTCACCGACGTTGACGAGAGGGCCCGGTGTAGCCGAAGTTCTCGTGCGCAGGAGACGGCGAGGAGGAGCCCGAGGTGATGGCGATGGCGGTGGCGCGGTTGGTGACGAGGAGGCGCCGGAGGAAGGGGCCGCCGGGGCCGGCCGGGGTGTGGGCGACGGTGACGGCGCCTCGATGAGGCCGGCGGGGAGAGGGGGACCTCCCTGCTCGATCCCCCCTGGATCGAGCGGGAGGGAAGGGCCGGCGCGTGGAGGGAGGAGGGGTCACCGGCGGGGATGGAAGGTCACCGGCGGGAGGAAGATGACAGGGCGGCGAGGGGCCGATCTGGGCAGGTGGGGGAGACAGGGGCCAGCGGGGTGGGGTGGTTCCTGGCGCGTGGGGAGAGGGAGCCTCGCGAGGTGAGTGGGAGGAGGAGGTGGGGGATCGGGAGAGGTGGATCTGGCGAGGCAGGGATGGATCGAGGGGAAGGGGTTCGTTCTCGGTGGTGTGGGTGAGACCGAGAGAGAGGAAGGGAGACGCGGTAGGTGGGGAGGGTGAGCGGGTCGGGCGGTGGTGCGAGGGAGTGGTAGGTGAGGCGTGGGGCCTCGGTGGGGAGGGAGTTGTGAGCGGGGGAGTGTGGCGGCGGCAGGGGGAAGTGGGAGGGACGCGGGGGCGTGATGACCCACAAGTATAGGGGATCAATCGTAGTCCTTTCGATAATTAAGAGTGTCGAACCCAACGAGGAGCAGAAGGATGTGAGTAGTGGTTTTCAGCAAGGAAAAATCCGCAGACACTAAAATTGTAGGTAACAAGTGATTGTGTGGTGAGATGATTCGTAGTAAGCAACAAGTAACAAAAGTAGCAACGGTGCAGCAAATTGGCCCAATCCCTTTTGTAGCAAGGGACAAGCCTGAACAAAGTCTTATAGGAGGAAAAGCGCTCCCGAGGACACACGGGAATTTCTGTCATGCTAGTTTCATCATGTTCATATGATTCGCGTTCGTTACTTTGATAGTTTGATATGTGGGTGGACCAGCACTTGGGTACTGCCCTTACTTGGACAAGCATCCCACTTATGATTAACCCCTTTCGCAAGCATCCGCAACTACGAAAGAAGAATTAAGACAAAGTCTAACCATAGCATTAAACTAGTGGATCCAAATCAGCCCCTTACGAAGTAACGCATAAACTAGGGTTTAAGCTTCTATCACTCTAGCAACCCATCATCTACTTACTACTTCCCAATGTCTTCCTCTAGGCCCAAATAATGGTGAAGTGTTATGTAGTCCACGTTCACATGACACCACTAGAGGAAAAACAACATACAACATATCAAATTACCGAACGAATACCAAATTCACATGACTACTATTAGCATGACTTATCCCATGTCCTGAGGAACAAAATTAACTACTCACAAAGCATAATCATAATCATGGTCAGAGAGGTAATGAGTAGCATCAAGGATATGAACATAAACTCTTCCACCAAATAATCCAACTAGCATCAACTACAAAGAGTAATCAACACTACTAGCAACCTTACAAGTACCAATCGGAGTCGCGAGACGGAGATTGGTTACAAGAGATGAACTAGGGTTTGGAGATGAGATGGTGTTGATGAAGATGTTGATGGTGACGAGTCCCCTCCGATGAGAGGAGTGTTGGAGATGACGATGGCGACGATTTCCTCCTCCGAGAGGGAAGTTTCCCCGGCAGGATCGTCCTGCCGGAGCTCTAGATTGGTTCTGCTCAAGTTCCGCCTCGTGGCGGTGGAAAAACCACGAAAAAGCTCCTCTGTGATTTTTTCGTGGACGAAACCCTCCATATAGCAAAAGAAGGGGCAAGTGGGCCAGCAGGGTGCCCACAAGCCCCCATGGCGCGGCCTGGGGGGTGGTCGCGCCGTGCAGGCTTGTAGCCACCCCCTGGCGCCCCTCTGGCACTTCTTCGGCCCAGTATTTTTGATAAATCGGGAAAAAAATCCCCGTAGATTTTCACGGCGTTTGGAGTTGCGCAGAATAGGTATCTCAACTTTGCTCCACTTTCACGCCATAATTCCAGTTGCTCGTATTCTCCCTCTTCATGTAAACCTTGCAAAATAAGAGAGAAAAGGCATAAGAATAGTACCGTGAAGTGAAATAACAGCCAAAGAAGCGATAAATATCAACATGAAAACATGATGCAAAATGGACGTATCAACTCCCCCAAGCTTAGACCTCGCTTGTCCTCAAGCGAAAGCCGAGCTCAATAAATATGTCCACATGTTTAGGGAGAGAGGTGTCGACAAAACAAGATATGAACATGCATGCATCATGATCAAGATCATAACAGCAATACCAACATATAATCTCTCATGCTAAAGTGATAATGCCTTCACAAAGTAAAGCATGGATCAAGAACCTTACCGAGAAGTAACAACTGATAGCCTTTAGTCATTGAAGCAATTGCAATTTATCACAACATCAGAAGGAGTGAATAAGAGCTTGTAAAGCAAATCCACATACTCAATCATTCTTTCATTCTCTACAATTGCTACAACTCACGTGGTACTCATGAGATCAAAGTTTCAGCTGGACACAGAGAAAGATAGGGGCTTATAGTTTTGCCTCCGAGCTACTTACTGATACGTCTCAAACATATCTATAATTTTTGATGGTTTCATGTTGTTATCTTGTCATCTTTGGATGTTTTATGTACCTTTTATATCTTTTTTTTGGACTAACTTATTTATTTAGTGCCAAGTGCCAGTTCCTGTTTTTTCTGTGTTTTTGGCTCTTTTCAGATCTGATTTTGGAACGGAGTCCAAACGGAATAAAATCCCCAAAATGATTTTTTCCTGAACGGAAGAAGATCAGGGGGCCTGTGGGCCAAGCCAGGAGGGCTACATGGAGCCCACAAGCCCCCACTCCGCCACCAGGGGGAGGCGGCGGTGGGCAGGCTTGTGGCCTCCCTGGCGCCCCCTGACCTAGATCTTGCGCCTATATATTCCCTAAAAATCAGAAAAAATCAGGGGAGCCACGAAAATACTTTTCCGCCGCCGCAAGCTTCCGTTTCCGCGAGATCTCATCTGGAGACCCTTCCCGGCGCCCTATCGGAGGGGACTTTGGAGTTGGATGGCTTCTTCATCATCATCATCGCCCCTCCAATGACTCGTGAGTAGTTCACTTCAGACCTACGGGTCCGTAGTTAGTAGCTAGATGGCTTCTTCTCCCTCTTGGATCTTCATTACAAAGTTCCCCATGATCTTCATGGAGATCTATCCGATGTAATCTTCTTTGGTGGTGTGTTTGTCGAGATCCGACGAATTGTGGATTTGTGATCAGATTATCTATGATATATATTTGAGTCTTTGCTGATTTCTTATATGCATGATTTGATATCCTTGTAAGTCTCTCCGAGTCTTGGGTTTTGTTTGGCCAACTAGATCTATGATTCTTGCAATGGGAGAAGTACTTGGTTTTGGGTTCTTACCATGTGGTGACCTTTTCCAATGACAGTAGGGGCAGCAAGGCACAGATTGAGTAGTTGCCATCAAGGGTAACAAGGTGGGCTCTATCATTGATATGAGATTGTCCATCTACATCATGTCATCTTGCTTAAGGCGTTACTCTGTTCTTTTGGACTTAATACACTAGATGCATGCTGTATAGCTGTCGACGTGTGGAGTAATAGTAGTAGATGCAGAAAGTATCGGTCTACTTGTTTTGGGCGTGATGCCTATAGATATAATCATTGCCATAGATGACGTCACGACTTTGCGCGGTTCTATCAATTGCTCGACAGTAATTTGTTCACCCACCATGTACTTGCTTTCATAATAGAAGCCACTAGGAAACACTACGGCCCCCGGGTCTATTCACATCTATCGTTTACACCTCCGCTTTTACTTTGCTTTGTTACTTTGTTGCTTTCAGTTCTCACTTTGCGAACAATCTATAAGGGATTGACAACCCCTTCATAGCGTTGGGAGCAGGCTCTTTGTGTTTGTGCAGGCACTTGTGTTACTCCTTCACTGGATCGATACCTTGGTTCTCAAAACTGAGGGAAATACTTACCACCGCTGCGCTACATCACCCTTTCCGCTTTGAGGGAACACGCTCCAAGGCCACGGGGAAATCCTTTGCATATTTGCCTAGGAAGTCCCTAAAGGCGTACTCGTAGCAGAAGGATTCCTGGTGCCGTTGCTGAGGAGAATCAAGACAAGAACAGTCTCCCGTCAGCACGTGTTTCTGGCGCCGTTGGAAGGTCTTTTGTTGCAGTAGCAGAAGTATTTCTGGCGCCGTTGCCGGGGAGGAGAGATCTATCCAAGTAGGTCTCACAAACTCATCTCCTGCATTTACTTTTTTTTGCCAGTTGCCTCTCGTTTTCCTCTCCCCCACTTCACATTTGCCGTTTGCCTTTGCCTTTCTCCTTTGCCGTTTTCTTTTGCCTTTGCCGGTTCTCTTGCTTGCTTGTGTGCTTTTTTGTTTGTTGAACTCATCATGGCTGAAAACACCAAACTTTGCGACTTCTCGAGCACTAATAATAATGATTTTATTAGTACTCCGATTGCTCCCGCCACTAGTGCGGAATCGTATGAAATCAATGCAGCTCTGCTGAATCTTGTTATGAAAGAGCAATTATTTGGCCTTCCTAGTGAGATGCCGCATCCCATCTCAATACCTTCATTGAGCTTTGTGATATGCAAAAGAAAAGAGATGTGGATAATGACGTGATTAAGTTGAAACTTTTTTCCTTTCTCATTGCGAAATCGCGCAAAAACTTGGTTTTCTTCTTTGCTACAAATAGTATCGATTCTTGGGATAAGTGCAAAGATGCTTACATATCCAAGTATTTTCCGCCGGCTAAGATCATCTCCTTACGTAACGATATCATGAATTTCAAGCAACTTTATCATGAACACGTTGCACAATCTTGGGAGAGGATGAAGCTTATGATTAGAAATTGTCCCGCTCATGGCTTGAGTTTGTGGATGATTATACAAATCTTTTACGCTGGCTTGAATTTCGCTTCTCGCAATATCTTGGACTCCGCCTCAGGTGGAACGTTCATGGAAATCACGTTAGGAGACGCTACAAAACTCCTAGACAATATCATGACCAACTACTCTCAGTGGCACACTTAAAGGTCACTTACTAGCAAAAAGGTGCACACTATAGAAGAAATTAACTCGCTTAGTGCTAAGATGGACGAGTTGATGAATTTGGTTGCTAGTAGAAACGCTACCATAGATCCTAATGACATGCCACTATCTTCCTTGATTGAGAGTAGCAACGCTAGTTTGGACGTTAGTTTTGTTGGTAGGAACAATTTTGGCAACAACAATGCTTTTAGAGGAAACTATGTTCCTAGGCCTTTTCCTAGTAACTCCTCTAACAATTATGGCAATTCCTACAACAACGCTTATGGAAATCACAAGAAATTACCCTATGATTTAGAGAGTAATATCAAAGAGTTCATCAACTCTCAAAAGATTTTCAATGTGTCCATAGAGGAAAAACTACTCAAAATAGACGATTTGGCTAAAAGCGTTGAGAGGATGTCTTGTGATATTGATGCTTTGAAAGTTAGATGCGCTCCTCCCAAGGTCAACTTGGATAAAACTTTGAAAGCTATGCGTATCTCCATGAATGAGAGCAAAGAAAGAACCGCCCAAAAATCGCGCTAGGCATGAATGGTTTAAAAGGGTGTGTTCTAGTGATGCAAATCACGAGGATCTTAAAGTGCTTGGTGTGTCTCCTCTTGAATCTTTGTTTTCGCGTGTCAAACCTATTTATGGAGGGGCTGGATATGAATCCACTTTGGTTGAAAAACGCTCCCAATGATTCGGAGTCCACCCATCTTGATGATAAAGGTGTGGAGAGTGGAGTAGAAGAAATCAAAAAATTTGGTAGTAATGAAACTCCCACTTTGGATTTCAAGGAATTCAATTATGATAATTGCTCCTTGTTTGAATGCATTTCTTTGATGTAATCCATTGCAAACTCCCCACATGCTTATAGCCAAAGCAAAGCCTTTACCGCGCATATCGTAGATGCTATGATGAAATCTCTTGAAGAGAAGCTCGAACTAGAAGTCTCTATACCTAGAAAACTTCATGATGAGTGGGAACCTACTATCAAAATCAAGATCAAAAACTATGAGTGCAATGCTTTGTGTGATTTGGGTGCTAGTGTTTCCGCGATTCCAAAGTCTTTATGTGATATTCTTGGTTTCCATGAGATTGAAGAGTGTTCTCTTAATTTGCATCTTGCGGATTCTACTGTCAAGAAACCCATGGGAAGGATCGATGATGTTCTTATTGTTGCAAATAAGAACTATGTACCCGTGGATTTCATTGTACTTGACATAGATTGCAATCCTTCATGTCCCATTATTCTTGGTAGATATTTCCTAAGGACTATTGGTGCTATCATCGATATGAAGGAAGGGAATATTAGATTTCAATTTCCTTTGAAGAAGGGCATGGAGCACTTTCCTAGAAAGAAAATAAGATTGCCTTATGAATCTATGATGAGGGTTACCTATGGTTTGAGCACCAAAGATGACTATACGTGAGTCCATCACCTTTCGCCTAGCTAAGGGCGTTAAACAAAAGCGCTTGTTGGGAGGCAACCCAACGAATCTATCCTTTTTATTTTTGTGTTTCTTTTTGCGTTTGTGCCAAGCAAAACCGTTATGATTAGTCTTGGGGATGATCATTTGGTTATGCTGGAAAAGACACAAACTTTCTGCTCACGAAAAGATTTTTTTTTCTGTAAGAGCTTTTGAGTTGATTCTTTTTGCTGCTTATTGCTACGCAAATTCTTCAGACTGTCGTAATTTTTCAGAATTTTTGAAGTACCAGAGGTATATGAAATATACAGATTGCTACAGACTGGTCTGCTGTTAACAGATTCTGTTTTTGTTGTGTTGCTTTCTTATTTTGATGAAACTATGGATAGTATCGGGGGTATTAGCCATGGAAGATTGAAAATACAGTAACCCAACATCAACATAAGTAGAATTTATGTTTGCTACAGTACCTAAGGAAGTGGTGGTTTGCTTTCTCATACTAATGATATCACGAGTTTCTGTTTAAGTTTCATGTTGTGAAGTTTTCAAGTTTTGGGTGAAGTTATTATGGACAAAGAGATAAAGAGTGGCAAGATCTCAAGCTTGGGGATGCCCAAGGCACCCCAATAGATTCAAGGATGCCGTAAAAGCCTAAGCTTCGGGATGCCCCGGGAAGGCATCCCCTCTCTCTCTCTGTTGGAAATATGCTCTAGAGGCAATAATAAAATGGTTATTATCATATTTCCTTGTTCATGATAATCGTCTATTGTTCATGCTATAATTGTATTAACAGGAAACAGTAATACATGTGTGAATAAATAGACCACAATGTGTCCCTAGCAAGCCTCTAGTTGGCTAGCTCGTTAGTCAATAGATGATCATGGTTTCCTGGTCATGGGCATTAGATGTCATTGATAACGGGATCACATCATTGGGAGAATGATGTGATGGACAAGACCCAATCCTAAGCATAGCACTAGATCATATTGTTCGTATGCTAAAGCTTTTCTAATGTCAAGTGTTTTTTCCTTCGACCGTGAGATTGTGCAACTCCCGGATACCGTAGGAGTGCTTTGGGTGTATCAAACGTCAGAACGTAACTGGGTGACTATAAAGGTGCACTACGGGTACCTCCGAAAGTGTCTGTTGGGTTGGTACGAATCGAGATCGGGATAGGGAATTGTTAGGGAATTGTCTTAGGGTCTACACACTTAAGGTTCGATGACGCTAGGGTTATAGGGAATTGTTATACGAGGTTATCGAAAGTTGTTCGGAGTCCCGGATGAGATCCCGGACGTCACGAGGAGCTCCGGAATGGTCCGGAGGTAAAGATTGATATATAGGACGGATGGTTTCGGACACCGGAAGTGTTTCGGACGTCACCGGTAATGTACCGGGACCACCGGGACCACCGGAGGTGGCCCCAGGGGTCCACCGAAAGGGGGAACGACCCCGGGAGGCTAGATGGGCCAAGTGGGGCAGGGAACCAGCCCCTAGGTGGGCTGGTGCGCCCCCCCACTCAGCCCATGGCGCAGGAAGAGGGGAGAGGGGGGGGAACCCTAGAGCAGGTGGGCCTGAGGCCCACCACAGGGGTGCGCCACCCCTCCTCCTTGCCCTGACCGCCGCACCTCCCATTTGGGGGGGGGGGGCTGCCACACCACCTAGGGTGGGAACCCTAGGGGTGGCACCCCCTCCCCTCCTCCTATATATAGTGGGCACTTTTGGTCTTTTGGAGACAGACTTTTACATCTCCCTCGGCGCAGCCCTGCCCTTCTTTCTCCTCCTCTCTGCCGGTGCTTGGCGAAGCCGTGCCGGTAGACCTCGTCTCTCCATCGACACCATGCCGTCGTGCTAATGGAGTTCTTCCCCAACCTCTCCCTCCTCCTTGATGGATAAAGGTGCGGGAGACGTCACCGGGCTGCACGTGTGTTGGACGCGGAGGTGTCGTAGTTCGGCACTAGATCGGAATCACACCGCGTTCTGAATCGCCGTGAGTACGACTCCATCAACCGCGTTCTAGTAACGCTTCCGCTTAGCGATCTTCAAAGGTATGAAGATGCACTCAACCCTCTCTCGTTGCTGGTCTCTCCATAGGAAGATCTGAATATGCGTAGGAATTTTTTTGAATTTATGCTACGTCACCCAACAATGGCATCTGAGCGAGGTTTTCTATGCGTAGATTCTATGCACGAGTAGAACACAAAAGGTTGTGGGCGATGATTTGTCAATTGCTTGCCGCTACTAGTCTTATTCTTTTCCGTCGGTATTGTAGGATGAAGCGGCCCGGACCGACTTTACACGTACGCTTACGTGAGACTGGTTACACCGACAGACATGTACACCGTGCATAAAGGTGCCTAGCGGGTGTCTGTCTCTCCTACTCTAGTCGGATTGGATTTGATGAAAAGGGTCCTTATGAAGGGTAAATAGCTTTGGCATATCATCATTGTGTCTGTCACGTAGGTAAGAAAGCGTTCTTGCTAGAAACCCAAATCAGCCACGTAAAACTTGCAACAACAATTAGAGGATGTCTAACTTGTTTTTGCAGGGTTTGACATGTGATGTGATATGGCCGAAGTTGTGATGTTGCGTGTATGATGTATGAGATGATCATGTTATTGTAATAGGTTTCACGACTTGCATGTCAATGAGTATGACAACCGGCAGGAGCCATAGGAGTTGTCTTAATTTATTGTATGAGATGCAACGCCATATGCTTACTACTTTTACTTCATTGCTAATGGCTAGCTTTAGTAGTAGTGATAGTAGTAGTTGGCATGACGACTTCACGGAGACACGATGATGGAGATCATGGTGTCACGCCGGTGACGATGATGATCATGCGATGCCTGAAGATGGAGATCGAAAGAGCAAAGATGATAATGGCCATATCATGTCACTATATGATTGCATTGTGATGTTTATCATGTTTTTCATCTTATTTCTTAGAACGACGGTAGCATAATAAGATGATCCCTCTTAAAATTTCAAGAACGTATTCCCCTAAGTGTGCACCGGTGCGAAGGATCGTTGTCTCGAAGCACCACGTGATGATCGGGTGTGATAGATTCTAACGTTCGCATATAACGGGTGTAAGCCAGATTTACACACGCGTAATACCTAGGTTGACTCGACGAGCTTAGCATGTACAGACATGACCTCGAATACAAGAGACCGAAAGCTTGAACATGAGTCGTATGGTTGAATACGATCAGCATGAAGTTGCTCACCATGGTGACTAGTCCGTCTCACGTGATGATCGGACACGGGTTAGTCGACATGGATCATGTATCACTTAGATGACTAGAGGGATGTCGATTTAAGTGGGAGTTCATACTTAATTTGATTAAATGAACTTAATTGTCATGAACTTAGTCTAAAAGTTGTCTTTATAAATATTGTAGATGGCCAACATCAACCTCAATTTCAACGCATTCCTAGAGAAAAACAAGCTGAAAGATGATGGTAGCAACTATGCGGACTGGGTTCGCAACTTGAAGCTCATCCTTGAAGCAGCTAAAAAGTATTATGTCCTTGATGCGCCGCTAGGTGACCCTCCCGCTCCCGTAGCAGCCCAGGGCATTCTAAACGTCCGGCAAACGCGGAGTGATGACTACTCTCTGGTTAGGTGTGGCATGTTATACAGTTTAGAAACGGGGCTCCAAAGGCGTTTTGAGCAACACGGTGCATATGAGATGTTCCAAGAGCTGAAGCTAGTTTTTCAAGCTCATGCCCGTGTCAAGAGATATGAAGTCTCCGACAAGTTCTTTAGCTGTAAGATGGAGGAGAACAGTTCTGTCAGTGAGCACATACTCAAAATGTCTGGGTTACACGGTCGTCTAACTTCACTTGGAGTCGAACTTCTCGATTATAATTGACAGAATCCTCCAGTCTCTCCCACCAAGCTACAAAGGCTTTGTGCTTAACTACAACATGTAAGGGATGGAGAAGACCATTCCCGAGTTGTAGTCGATGCTCAAGTCTGCAGAAGTAGAAATCAAGAAAGAGCATCAAGTGTTGATGGTCAACAAGACCACTAGTTTCAAGAAGGGCAAGGGTAAGAAGAACTTCAAGAAAGACGGCAAAGCTGTTGCCGCGCCCGGTAAGCCAGATGCCGGGAAGAAGAAAAAGAATGGACCCAAGCCTGAGACTGAGTGCTTCTATTGCAAGGGAAAAGGTCACTGGAAGCGGAACTGCCCCAAATACTTAGCGGACAAGAAGGCAGACAACGTTAAAGGTATATGTGATATACATGTTATTGATGTGTACCTTACCAGCGCTCGTAGTAGCTCCTGGGTATTTGATACCGGTGCTATTGCTCACATTTGCAACTCAAAGCAGGAACTGCGGAATAAGCGGAGACTGGCAAAGGACGAGGTGACGATGCGCGTCGGGAATGGCTCCAAGGTCGATGTGATCGTCGTCAGCATGTTACCTCTACATCTACCACCGGGATTAGTTTTAAACCTTAATAATTGTTATTTAGTACCAGCTTTAAGCATGAACATTGTATCAGGGTCTTGCTTAATGCGAGACGACTACTCATTTAAGTCAGAGAATAATGGTTGTTCTATTTATATGAGTGATATGTTTTATGGTCATGCTCCGCTGGTGAATGGTTTATTCTTGATGAATCTCGATCGTGATGTTACACATATTCATAGTGTGAGTACCAGAAGATGTAAAGTTGATAATGATAGTCCCACATACTTGTGGCACTGCCGCCTTGGTCATATCGTCGTTAAGCGCATGAAGAAGCTCCATACTGATGGACTATTAGAGTCTATTGACTCTGAATCATTTGACACATGCGAATCGTGCCTCATGGGCAAGATGACTAAGACTCCGTTCTCAGGAATAATGGAGAGAGCAACCGACTTATTGGAAATAATACATACTGATGTGTGTGGTCCAATGAACGTTGAAGCTCGCGGTGGCTATCGTTATGTTCTCACTCTCACCGATGATTTGAGTAGGTATGGGTATATCTACTTGATGAAGCACAAATCTAACACATTTGAAAAGTTCAAGGAATTTCAGAGTGAGGTCGAGAATCAACGTGACAGAAAAATTAAGTGTCTACGATCTGATCGTGGAGGAGAATATTTGAGTCACGAGTTTGGCACACACCTAAGAAAGTGTGGAATCGTTTCACAACTGACGCCGCCTGGCACACCGTAACACAACGGAGTGTCTGAACATCGTAATCGCACTTTATTAGATATGGTACGATCTATGATGTCTCTTACCGACTTACCGCTATCATTTTGGGGATACGCATTAGAAATTGTAGCATTCACTTTAAATAGGGCACCATCTAAATTCGTTGAGACTACACCGTATGAACTATGGTTTGGCAAGAAACCTAAGTTGTCGTTTCTTAAAGTTTGGGGCTGCGATGCTTATGTGAAGAAACTTCAACCAGAAAAGCTCGAACCCAAAGCGGAGAAATGCGTATTCATAGGATACCCTAAGGAAACTATTGGGTATACCTTCTATCTTAGATCCGAAGGTAAAACCTTTGTTGCCAAGAACGGATCCTTTCTAGAGAAAGAGTTTCTCTTGAAAGAAGTAAGTGGGAGGAAGGTAGAACTTGATGAGGTAATTACACCCCTCTCGAACAGGATAGTAGCGCAGCGCGGGAAGTTGTTCCTGTGGCGCCTACACCAACGGAAGAGGAAGTTAATGATAATGATCATGAAGCTTCGGATCAAGTTACTACTGAACCGTGAAGGTCCACGAGGGCACGCTCCGCACCAGAGTGGTACGACAACCCTGTGATGGAAATCATGTTGTTAGACAACGGTGAACCTTCGAACTATGAAGAAGCGATGGCGGGCCCGGATTCCAACAAATGGCTTGAAGCTATGAAATCCGAGATAGGATCCATGTATGAGAACAAAGTATGGACTTTGGTGGACTTGCCCGATGACCGGCGAGCCATATAAAATAAATGGATCTTCAAGAAGAAGACTGATGCAAACGGTAATGTAACCGTTTATAAAGCTCGACTTGTCGCAAAGGGTTTTCGACAAATTCAAGGAGTTGACTATGAAGAGACTTTCTCTCCCGTAGCGAAGCTGAAATCAGTCCGAATCATGTTAGCAATTGCCGCCTTTTATGATTATGAAATTTGGCAAATGGACGTCAAAATAGCGTTCCTTAACGGGAACCTTAAGGAAGAGTTGTATATGATGCAACCAGAAGGTTTTGTCGACCCTAAGGGTGCTAACAAAGTGTGCAAGCTCCAGCGCTCCATCTATGGGCTGGTGCAAGCATCTCGGAGTTGGAACATTCGCTTTAATGAGGTGATTAAAGCGTTTGGGTTCATACAGGTTTACGGAGAAGCCTGTCTGTACAAGAAAGTGAGTGGGAGCTCTGTAGCTTTCCTCATACTGTATGTGGATGACATATTATTGATGGGGAACACTACAGAAATGTTGGAGAGCATAAAGGCCTATTTGAACAATAGTTTTTCAATGAAGGACCTTGGAGAAGCTGCATACATATTAGGCATCAAGATCTATAGAGATAGATCGAGACGCCTCATAGGTCTTTCGCAAAGTACATACCTTGACAAGATATTGAAGAAGTTCAATATGGAAAACTCAAAGAAAGGGTTCTTACCAGTTTTGCAAGGTATGAGATTGAGTAAGACTCAGTCGCCGACCACGGCAGCAGATAGAGAGAAGATGAGTTAGGTCCCCTACGCTTCAGCCGTAGGCTCTCTAATGTATGCCATGCTGTGTACCAGACCCGATATAAACCTTGCCATAAGTTTGGTAGGGAGGTACCAAAGTGATCCCGGTAAGGAACACTGGACATCGGTCAAGAATATCCTTAAATACCCGAAAAGGACTAAGGAAATGTTTCTCGTTTATGGAGGTGACGAAGAGCTCATCGTAAAGGGTTACGCTGATGCCAGCTTCAACACAGATCCGGATGACTCTAAGTCACAGACCGGATACGTATATGTTTTGAATGGTGGGGCAGTGAGCTGGTGCAGCAGCAAGCAAGAAGTCGTGGCAGCGTCTACATGTGAAGCGGAGTACATAGCTGCTTCAGAAGCGGCTCATGAAGGAATTTGGATGAAGGAGCTCATCACCGACCTTGGAGTGGTTCCAAGCGCGTCGGGTCCAATGACACTCTTCTATGATAACACTGGGGCCATTGCCATTGCCAAGGAGCCCCGGTTTCACCGGAAGATGAAGCACATCAAACGCCGCTACAACTCCATCTAGGACCATGTCCAGAGTGGAGTAATAGATATTTGTAAAGTACACACAGATCTGAATATTGCAGACCCGTTGACTAAACCTCTTCCACGAGCAAAACATGATCAACACCATAATGCTATGGGTGTTCGATACATCACAATGTAACTAGATTATTGACTCTAGTGCAAGTGGGAGACTGTTGGAAATATGCCCTAGAGGCAATAATAAAATGGTTATTATCATATTTCCTTGTTCATGATAATCGTCTATTGTTCATGCTATAATTGTATTAACTGGAAACAGTAATACATGTGTGAATAAATAGACCACAATGTGTCCCTAGCAAGCCTCTAGTTGGCTAGCTCGTTAGTCAATAGATGATCATGGTTTCCTGGTCATGGGCATTAGATGTCATTGATAACGGGATCACATCATTGGGAGAATGATGTGATGGACAAGACCCAATCCTAAGCATAGCACTAGATCGTATTGTTCGTATGCTAAAGCTTTTCTAATGTCAAGTGTTTTTTTCCTTCGACCGTGAGATTGTGCAACTCCCGGATACCGTAGGAGTTATTTGGGTGTATCAAACGTCACAACGTAACTGGGTGACTATAAAGGTGCACTACGGGTACCTCCAAAAGTGTCTGTTGGGTTGGTACGAATCGAGATCGGGATTTGTCACTCCGTGTGACGAAGAGGTATCTCTGGGCCCACTCGATAGAACATCATCTTGAGCTCAATGTGACTAAGGAGTTAGTCACACGATGACGTGCTACGGAACGAGTAAAGAGACTTACCGGTAACGAGATTGAACAAGGTATAGGTATACCGATGATCGAATCTCGGGCAAGTTCTGTACCGACATACAAAGGGAATTGTATACGGGATTGATTGAATCCTTGACATCGTGGTTCACCCGATGAGATCATCATGGAGCAAGTTGGAGCCACCATGGGTATCCATACCCCGCTGATGGTTATTGGCGAGAGAGGTGTCTCGGTCATGTCTACCTGTCTCCCGAACCCGGAGGCTCTACACACTTAAGGTTCGATAACGCTAGGGTTATAGGGAATTGTTATACGAGGTTATCAAAAGTTGTTCGGAGTCCTGGATGAGATCCCGGACGTCACGAGGAGCTCCGGAATGGTCCGGAGGTAAAGATTGATATATAGGACAGATGGTTTCAGACACCGGAAGTGTTTCGGGAGTCACCGGTAATGTGCCGGGACCACCGGGACCACCGGAGGTGGCCCCGGGGGTCCACCAAAAGGGGGCAACGACCCCCGGAGGCTAGATGGGCCAAGTGGGGAAGGGAACCAGCCCCTAGGTGGGATGGTGCGCCCCCCCCACTCAGCCCATGGCGCAGGAAGAGGGGAGAGGGGGGGGGGAACCCTAGCGCAGGTGGGCCTAAGGCCCACCAGAGGGGTGCGCCATCCCTCCTCCCTGCCCTGGCCGCCGCACCTCCCATCTGGGGGGCTGCCGCACCACCTAGGGTGGGAACCCTAGGGGTGGCACCCCCCCTCCCTGTTGGAAATATGCCCTAGAGGCAATAATAAATTAATTATTATTCTATTTCTTTGTTCATGATAATCGTTTATTATCCATGCTATAATTGTATTGATTGGAAACACAGTGCATGTGTGGATACATAGACAAAACACTGTCCCTAGTAAGCCTCTAGTTGACTAGCTCATTGATCAAAGATGGTCAAGGTTTCCTGACCATAGGCAAGTGTTGTCACTTGATAACGGGATCACATCATTAGGAGAATCATGTGATGGGCTTGACCCAAACTAATAGACGTAGCATGTTGATCGTGTCATTTTGTTCCTACTGTTTTCTGCGTGTCAAGTATTTGTTCCTATGACCATGAGATCATATAACTCACTGACACCGGAGGAATGCTTTGTGTGTATCAAACGTCGCAACGTAACTGGGTGACTATAAAGATGCTCTACAGGTATCTCCGAAGGTGTTCATTGAGTTAGTATGGATCGAGATTGGGATTTGTCACTCCGTGTGACGGAGGGGTATCTCGGGGCCCACTCGGTAATACAACATCACACACAAGCCTTGCAAGCATTGTGACTTAGTGTAAGTTGCGGGATCTTGTATTACGGAACGAGTAAAGAGACTTGCCGGTAAACGAGATTGAAATAGGTATGCGGATACTGACGATCGAATCTCGGGCAAGTAACATACCGAAGGACAAAGGGAATGCCATACGGGATTATATGAATCCTTGGCACTGAGGTTCAAATGATAAGATCTTCGTAGAATATGCAGGATCCAATATGGGCATCCAGGTCCCGCTATTGGATATTGACCGAGGAGTCTCTCGGGTCATGTCTACATAGTTCTCGAACCCGCAGGGTCTGCACACTTAAGGTTCGACGTTGTTTTATGCGTATTTGAGTTATATGGTTGGTTACCGTATGTTGTTCGGAGTCCCGGATGAGATCACGGACGTCACGAGGGTTTCCGGAATGGTCCGGAAACGAAGATTGATATATAGGATGACCTCATTTGGTTACCGGAAGGTTTTCGTGCATGACCGGAAAAGTTTCGGGCTCATCGGTAGTGTACTGGGAGTGCCGGGAGGGGTGCCGGGGACCATCAGGAGGGGTGTCACGCCCAAGGGGTCTCATGGGCTATGGGAAGAGATAAACGAAACCCTAGTGGGCTGGAATAAGTTCCCACTAAGGCCCATAAGGTTTGAGAAGGAAAAAACACAAGGTGGAAAGAGTTTCCAAGTGGGAAGGTGGAATCCTACTCCAAGTAGGATTGGAGTAGGACTCCTCCACCTCCAATTTCGGCCAAACCTTTAGGTTTTGAGGCTGCCTCCTCCCCTCCCTCCCTCCTATATATAGTGGGGTTTTAGGGCTGATTTGAGACAACTTTTGCCACGGCAGCCCGACCACATACCTCCACGGGTTTTCCTCTAGATCGCGTTTCTGTGGAGCTCGGGCGGAGCCCTGCTGAGATTAGATCACCACCAACCTCCGGAGCGCCGTCACGTTGCTGGATAACTCATCTACCTCTCCGTCTCTCTTGCTGGATCAAGAAGGCCAAGATCATCGTCGAGCTGTACGTGTGCTGAACGCGGAGGTGCCGTCCGTTCGGCACTAGATCGGAGCGGATCGTGGGATGGATCGTGGGACGGTTCGCGGGGCGGATCGGGGGACGTGAGGACGTTCCACTACATCAACCGCGTTTCTTAACGCTTCTGCTATGCGATCTACAAGGGTACGTAGATCGGTAATCCCCTCTCGTAGATGGACATCACCATGATAGGTCTTCGTGCGCGTAGGAAATTTTTTGTTTCCCATGCGACGTTCCCCAACAGTGGCATCATGAGCTAGGTTCATGCGTAGATGTAATCTCGAGTAGAACACAAAAGTTTTTGTGGGCGGTGATGTGCGTTTTGCTGCCCTCCTTAGTCTTTTCTTGATTCCGCGGTATTGTTGGATCGAAGCGGCTCGGACCGACATTACTCGTACGCTTACGAGAGACTGGTTTCATCGCTACGAGTAACTCCGTTGCTCAAAGATGACCGGCGAGTGTCAGTTTCTCCAACTTTAGTTGAATCGGATTTGACCGAGGAGGTCCTTGGATGAGATTAAATAGCAATTCATATATCTCCGTTGTGGTGTTTGCGTAAGTAAGATGCGATCCTACTAGATACCCATGGTCACCACGTAAAACATGCAACAACAATTAGAGGACGTCTAACTTGTTTTCGCAGGGTATGCTTGTGATGTGATATGGCCAATGATGTGATGTGATATATTGGATGGTTGAGATGATCATGTTGTAATAGTAATATCGACTTGCATGTCGATGGTACGACAACCGGCAGGAGCCATAGGGTTGTCTTTAAACTAACGTTTGTGTTTGCAGATGTGTTTACTATATTGCTAGGACATAGCTTTAGTAGTAATAGCATGAGTAGCAAGACAACCCCGATGGCGACACGTTGATGGAGATCATGGTGTGACGCCGGTGACAAGAAGATCGTGCCGGTGCTTTGGTGATGGAGATCAAGAAGCACATGATGATGGCCATATCATGTCACTTATGAATTGCATGTGATGTTAATCCTTTATGCACCTTATCTTGCTTAGAACGACGGTAGCATTATGAGGTGATCTCTCACTAAAATTTCAAGACGAAATTGTGTTCTCCCCGACTGTGCACCATTGCGACAGTTCTTCGTTTCGAGACACCAGGTGATGATCGGGTGTGATAGAATCAACGTTCACATACAACGGGTGCAAAACAGTTGCACACGCGGAACACTCGGGTTAAGCTTGACGAGCCTAGCATGTGCAGACATGGCCTCGGAACACATGAGATCGAAAGGTCGAGCACGAATCGTATAGTTGATATGATTAGCATAGAGATGCTTACCACTAAAACTATTCTCGACTCACGTGATGATCGGACTTGAGATAGTGGATTTGGATCATGTACCACTCAAATGACTAGAGAGATGTACTTTTTGAGTGGGAGTTCGTAAGTAATATGATTAATTGAACTAATTGTCATGAATATAGTCTAATGGTCTTTGCAAATTACGATGTAGCTTGCTCTATAGCTCTACTGTTTTTATATGTTCCTAGAGAAAATTTAGTTGAAAGTCGATAGTAGCAAACTTTGCAGACTGAGTCTGTAAAGCCGAGGATTGTCCTCGTTGCTGCGCAGAAGGCTTATGTCCTTAATGCACCACTCGGTGTGCTGCACCTCGAGCGTCGTCTGTAGATGTTGTGAACATCCGAGATACACGTTTCTGATGACTACACGATAGTTCAGTACAAAATACTTAATGGCTTAGAAGCAAGGCGCCGAAGACGTTTTGAAACGTCACGGAACATAAGAGATGTTCTAAAGAGATGAAATTGTGATTTCATGCTTGTGCCCTTGTTAAGAGGTATGAGACCTTCGACAAGATTCTTTGTCCACGAAGTAGAGGAGAAAAGCTCAATCATTGAGCGTGTGCTCAGATTATCTGAGTACGACAATCGCTTGAATCAAGTGGGAGTTGATCTTCCAGATAAGATAGTGATGGTTCTCCAAAGTCACTGCCACCAAGCTGTGAGAGCTTCGTGATGAACTATAACATATCAAGGATAGATACAATGATCCTTGAGCGATTCGCGATGTTTGACACTGCGAAAGTAGAAATCAAGAAGGAGCATCAATAGTTGATGGTTAGTAAAACCACTAAGTTTCAAGAAAGGCAAGGGCTAGAAGGGATACTTCGTGAAACAGCAAAGTAGTTGCTCCACTAATGAAGAGACCCCAGATTAAACCCAAGCCCGGGACTAAGTGCTTCTGTTATGAGGGGAACGGTCACTAAGGCGGAGCAACTCTAAATACTTGGTAGATAAGAAGGCTGGCAAAAGTCGAAAGAAGTATATTTGATATACATGATGTTGATGTGTACTTTACTAGTACTCCTAGTAGCACGAGGGTATTGGATACCGGTTCGGTTGCTAAGTGATTAGTAACATGAAAGGAAAGCTACGACATAAACGGAGACTAGCTAAAGGCGAGGTGACAATACGTGTTGGAAGTGTTTCCAAGGTTGATATGATCAAACGTCGCACACTCCCTCTACCATCGGGATTGGTATTAAACCTAAATAATTGTTATTTGGTGCTTGCGTTAAGCATGAACATGATTGGATCGTGTTTATTGCAATACGATTATTCATTGAAAGAGAATAATGGTTACTCTATTTGCTTGAATAATCACCTTCAATGGTTTATTGAATCTCGATCGTAGTGTTACACATGTTCATGATATTGGTGCCAAAAGATACGAGGTAATGATGATAGTACCACTTACTTGTGGCACTGCCGCTTGAGTCATGTTGGTATAAATTGCATGAAGAGGCTCCATGCTGATGGATCTTTATACTCACTTGATTTTGAATCACTAGTGACATGCAAATCATACCACATGAGCAAGGCCTTGTTTTCATGGAGATGAAACAAGATAGTAACTTGTTGGAAGTGATACATTTTGATGTATGCAGTCCAATGGGTGCTGAGGAACGCAGTGGATATCATTATGTTCTTACTTCAATGACGAGTTGAGCAGATACAAGAGTATTTACTTAATGAATCACAAGTCCGAAATATTGAAAGGTTCAATTCTGTTTCAGGAGAAGTTCGTCGTAACAAGAGGATAAACTGTCTACGATATAATCATAGAAATGAATATCTGAGTTACGAGTTTTGGTACGCAGTTAAGACAATGTGGAAATTGTTTCGCAGTTCATGCCACCTCGAACATCATAGCGTGATGATGTGTCTGAACGTCATAGCCATGCACTATTTGGTATGGTGCATGCTATGATGTCTCTTATCGAATTACCACTATCGTTTATGGGTTATGCATTAGAGACAACCGCATTCACTTTAAATAGGGCACCGCGTATTTCCGTTGAGATGACACAGTATAGACTGAGGTTTAGAGAAATCTAAACTGTCGTTTCTTGAAAGTTTGGGGCTTCGACACTTATGTGAAAAAGTTTCAGTCTGATAAGCTCGAACCCAAAGCGGATAAATGCATCTTCATAGGATATCCAAAACAGTTGGGTACATCTCCTATCTCAGGTCCGAAGGCAAAGTGTTTGTTTCTAGAAACGAATCCTTTCTCGAGGAAAGGTTTCTCTCGAAAGAATTGATTGGGAGGGTGGTAGAACTTGATGAGGTTATTGAACCATCACTTCAACCAGTGTGTAGCAGGGCGCAGGAAGTTGTTCCTGTGGCGCCTACACCAATTGAAGTGAAAGCTGATGATGGTGATCATCGAGCATCGGATCAAGTTACTACAAGCCTCGTAGGTTGACAAGGTCGCGTACTACTGCAGAGTGGTACGGTAACCCTGTCTTGGAGGTCATGTTGTTGAGCAACAGTGAACCTACGAGTTATGGAGAAAGCAATGGTGGGCCCGGATTCCGACAAATGGCTGGAAGCCATGAAATCCGAGAGAGGATCCATGTATGAAAACAAAGTGTAGACTTTGGAAGAACTACTTGATGGTCATAGGACTGTTGAGTAAAGATGGATCTTTAAAAGGAAGACAGACGATGATGGTGATAAGTCACTATTAAGAAAAGCTCGACTTGTCGCAAAGATGTTTTCGACAAGATCAAACAGTTGACTATGATGAGACTTTCTCACTCGTAGCGATGCTAAAGGTCTGTTAGAATTATGTTAGTTGTTGATGCATTATTTATGAAATATTGCACGTAGGATGTCAAAACATTGTTTTCTCGACGGTTTCCTTGAGCAAACATTGTATGTGATACAACGAGAAGGTTTTGTCGATCCTAAAGATACTAGCAAGTATGCAAGCTCCAGTGATCCTTCAATGGACTGGTGCAAGCATCTCGGAGTTGGAATATACACTTTGATGAGATGATCAAAGATTTTGGGTTTGTACAAGGTTTATGAGAAACTTGTATTTCCAAAGAAGTGAGTAGGAGCACTATAGAATTTCTGATAAGTATATGTGGTTGACATATTGTGGATCAGAAGTAATGTAGAATTTCTGTAAAGCATACAAGGTTGTCTGAAAGGATTTTTCAAAGGAATACCTGGATTGCGCTACTTGAACGTTGAGCATCAAAGATCTATGGAGATAGATCGAAAGCACTTAATAGAAGTTTCAACAAGATGCATGCCTTGACAAGTTTTTGAAGGAGTTCAAAATAGATCAGCAAAGAAGGAGTTCTTGGTTGCGTTGTGAGGTGTGAATTTGAGTAAGACTCAAAACCCGACCCCGGCAGAATAAAGAGAATAGATGAAGGTCATCTTCTATGCCTTGGCCGTAGAATCTGAAGTATGCCATGCTGGGTACCGCACCTGATGTGTGCCTTGACTCAAAGTCTGTTAAGAGGTACACAGAGTGATCCAGGATTGAATCACTGATCAGCGGTCAAAGTTATCCTTAGTAACTAAATAGACTAAGGAATTTTTCTCGATTATGGAGGTGGTTAAAGAGTTTGTCGTAAAGGGTTACGTCGATGCAAGCTTTGACACTAATCCGAATAACTATGAGTAGTGAAACAGATTCGTATAGTAGAGTAGATATTTGGAGCATTTCCGAATAGCACGTAGTAGCAGCATCTATAAGATGACATAAAGATTTGTAAAGAACGCACGGATCTGAAAGTTTCAGAACCGTTGACTAAAAGCTCTCTCACGAGCAAGACGTGATGAGACCCCAGAACTATATGGGTGTTGGATTCGTTGAAATCACATGGTGATGTGAACTAGATTATTGACTCTAGTGCAAGTGGGAGACTGTTGGAAATATGCCCTAGAGGCAATAATAAATTAGTTATTATTCTATTTCTTTGTTCATGATAATCGTTTATTATCCATGCTATAATTGTATTGATTGGAAACATAGTGCATGTGTGGATACATAGACAAAACACTATCCCTAGTAAGCCTCTAGTTGCCTAGCTCGTTGATCAAAGATGGTCAAGGTTTCCTGACCATAGGCAAGTGTTATCACTTGATAACGGGATCACATCATTAGGAGAATCATGTGATGGGCTAGACCCAAACTAATAGACGTAGCATGTTGATCGTGTCATTTTGTTGCTACTGTTTTCTGCGTGTCAAGTATTTGTTCCTATGACCATGAGACCATATAACTCACTGACACCGGAGGAATGCTTTGTGTGTATCAAATGTCGCAACGTAACTAGGTGACTATAAAGATGCTCTACACGTATCTCCGAAGGTGTTTGTTGAGTTAGTATGGATCGAGACTGGGATTTGTCACTCCGTGTGACGGAGAGGTATCTTGGGGCCCACCCGGTAATACAACATCACACACAAGCCTTGCAAGCATTGTGACTTAGTGTAAGTTGCGGGATCTTGTATTACGGAACGAGTAAAGAGACTTGCCGGTAAACGAGATTGAAATAGGTATGCGGATACTGACGATCGAATCTCGGGCAAGTAACATACTGAAGGACAAAGGGAATGACATACGGGATTATATGAATCCTTGGCACTGAGGTTCAAACGATAAGATCTTCGTAGAATATGTAGGATCCAATATGGGCATCCAGGTCCCGCTATTGGATATTGATCGAGGAGTCTCTCGGGTCATGTCTACATAGTTCTCGAACTCGCAGGGTCTGCACACTTAAGGTTCGACGTTGTTTTATGCGTATTTGAGTTATATGGTTGGTTAATGAATGTTGTTCGGAGTCCCGGATGAAAACACGGACGTCATGAGGGTTTCCGGAATGGTCCGGAAACGAAGAATGATATATAGGATAACCTCATTTGGTTACCGGAAAAGTTTCGGGCTCATCGGTAGTGTACTGGGAGTGCCGGGAGGGGTGCCAGGGACCATCAGGAGGGGTGTCACGCCCCAAGGGGTCTCATGGGCTATGGGAAGAGATAAATCAGACCCTAGTGGGCTGGAATAAGTTCCCACTAAGGCCCATAAGGTTTGAGAAGGAAAAAACACAAGGTGGAAAGAGTTTCCAAGTGGGAAGGTGGAATCCTACTCCAAGTAGGATTGGAGTAGGACTCCTCCAGCTCCAATTTCGGCCAAACCTTTAGGTTTTGAGGCTGCCTCCTCCCCTCCCTCCCTCCTATATATAGTGGTGTTTTAGGGCTAATTTGAGACAACTTTTGCCACGGCAGCCCGACCACATACCTCCACGGGTTTTCCTCTAGATCGCGTTTCTGTGGAGCTCGGGCGGAGCCCTGCTGAGATTAGATCACCACCAACCTCCGGAGCGCCGTCACGCTGCCGGAGAACTCATCTACCTCTCCGTCTCTCTTGCTGGATCAAGAAGGCCGAGATCATCGTCGAGCTGTACGTGTGCTGAACGCGGAGGTGCCGTCTGTTCGGCACTAGATCGGAGCGGATCGTGGGACGGATCGCGGGACGGTTCGTGGGACGGTTCGCGGGGCGGATCGAGGGACGTGAGGACGTTCCACTACATCAACCGCGTTTGTTAACGCTTCTGCTGTGCGATCTACAAGGGTACGTAGATCGGTAATCCCCTCTCGTAGATGGACATCACCATGATAGGTCTTCGTGCGCGTAGGAAATTTTTTGTTTCCCATGCGACGTTCCCCAACACTCCCCTCCTCCTATATATAGTGGGCACTTTTGGGCTTTTGGTGACAGACTTTTACCTCTCCCTCGGCGCTGCCCTGCTCTTCTTTCTCCTCCTCTCTGCCGGTGTTTGGCGAAGCCCTGCCGGGAGACCTCGTCTCTCCATCGACACCATGCCGTCGTGCTGCTGGAGTTCTTCCCCAACCTCTCCCTCCTCCTTGCTGGATCAAGGTGCGGGAGACATCACCGGGCTGCACGTGTGTTGAACGCGGAGGTGCCGTAGTTCGGCACTAGATCGGAATCACACCGCGATCTGAATCGTCGTGAGTACAACTCCATCAACCGCGTTCTAGTAATGCTTCCGCTTAGCGATCTTCAAAGGTATGAAGATGCACTCAACCCTCTCTCATTGCTGGTCTCTCCATAGGAAGATCTGAATATGCGTAGGAATTTTTTTTGAATTTATGCTACATCACCCAACACTCTCGTCTTCAATCCATCGGTAACGTTACTTGGGGCTATATTTTTATTCACCACATGTTATGTGTTTTTGCTTGGAGCGTCTTCTATCGTAGGAGTCTTTTATTTTTGTTGTGTCACAATCATCCTTGCTGCACACCTAGAGAGAGAGACATGCACTCACCGTGATTTTGTCGAGCTTCACTTATATCCTTTGGTAGACAATTCAGCTCACATGTGCTTCACTTATATCTTTTGAGCTAGATACTTTTGCTCTATGTGCTTCACTTATATCTTTTAGAGCACAGCGGTGCGTGGCTTGGTAGTTGATCTATGCTTTGAAAGTAGTCTCAAAAGGGGTAGTTATCCAAAGGGATACGAAAACTTCCACCTTCATGTGCATTGAATAGTTAGAGAAGTTTGATTCATCTCAATTAGTTTTGAGTTGTGGTTATGGTAATATTGAAGTCATGCTAGTAAGGTGTTGTGGATCTAGAAATACTTGTGTTGAAGTTAGTGATTCCCGTAGCATGCACGTATGGTGAACCGCTATGTGATGAAATCTGAGCATGATTAGTCTATTGATTGTCATCCTTTGCGTGGCGGTCGGGATCGCGCAATGGTTTATACCTACCAACCCTTCCCCTAGGAGTATGCGTTGAATGCTTTGTTTCGATTACTAATAAAACTTTTGCAACAAGTATATGAGTTCTTCATGACTAATGTTGAGTCCATGGTTTAGATGCACTTTCACCTTCCACCATCACTATCTTCTTAGTGCCGTGCAACTTTCGCCGGTGCACAAAACCCACCATTAGCCTCCCTCAAAACAGCCACCATACCTACCTACTATGGCTTTTTCAAAGTCATTCCGAGATATATTGCCATTCAACTACCACCATGACATGTGCCACCACATCTACATTGTGATTGCATGATCGTAAGATAGCTAGCATGATGTTTCCATTAATGTCTATGCCATCCTAGATCATTGTCACGGTACACTACCGAAGGCATTCCATATAGAGTCATCGTTGCTCTAAGTTTTGAGTTGAAAGTGTGACGATCACCATTAGTGGAGCATTGTCCCATGTGAGGAAATAAAAGAGGCCAAATATTCCCACCAAAAAAGGCCAAAGAGCCCACCAAAAAAATAAAAAATGAGAGAAAAAGAGAGAAGGGATAATGCTACCACTTTTCCACACTTGTGCATATTAAGCACCATGATCTTCATGATTGAGAGTCTCACGTTTTGTCACCACCATATAGCTAGTGGGAAATTTTCATTATATAACTTGGCATGTATATTCCAATGATAGGCTTCCTCAGACTTGCCTTAGGTCTTTGTGATCAAGCAAGTTGGATGCACACCCACTAGTTTTCTTTAAGAGCTTTCACATACTCTTAGCTCTAGTGCATCATTTGTATGGCAATCCCTACTCATTCACATTGATATCTATTGATGAGCATCTCCACAGCTCATTGATATGCCTAGTTAATGTGACTATCTTCTTTTTTTTGTCTTGCAACCTCCACCACACTCCACACCATCTATAGTGCTATAACCATGGCTCACGCTCATGTATTGCATGAGAGTTGAAAAGGTTTGAGAAAGTAAAGGTGTGAAACAATTACTTGGCCAATACCGGGGTTGTGCATGATCTAAATTCGTTGTGCAATGATGATAGAGCATAGCCGGACTATATGCTTTTGTAGGGATAACTTTCTTTTGTCCTTGTTATTTTGAAAGTTCATGATTACCTTGCTAGTTTGCTTGAATTATTATTGTTTCCACGTCAATAGCAAACTATTGTTTTGAATCTAATGGATCTAAACATTCACGTCACATAAGAGGAGTTACAAAGGACATCTATGCTAGGTAGCATGAAAGCATCAAAAATTCATTCTTTATCACTTCCCTACTCGAAGACGAGCAGGAGTTAAGCTTGGGGATGCTTGATACGTCTCAAACGTATCTATAAATTTTGATGGTTTCATGTTGTTATCTTGTCATCTTTGGGTGTTTTATGTACCTTTTATATCTTTATTGGGACTAGCTTATTAATTCAGTGCCAAGTGCGAGTTCCTGTTTTTTCTGTGTTTTTGGCTCTTTTCAGATCTGATTTTGGAACGGAATCCAAACTGAATAAATTCCCCGAAATTATTTTTTCCCGAACGAAAGAAGATCACGGGGCCTGTGGGCCAAGCCAAGAGGGCTACAGGGAGCCCACAAGCCCCCACTCCGCCACCAGGGGGAGGCGACGGTGGGCAGGCTTGTGGCCTCCTTGGCGCCCCCCTGACCTAGATCTTGCGCCTATATATTCCCTAAAAATCAGAAAAAAAATCAGGGGAGCCACGAAAATACTTTTCCGCCGCCGCAAGCTTCCGTTTCCGCTAGATCTCATCTGGAGACCCTTCCCGGTGCCCTGCCGGAGGGGACTTTGGAGTTGGAGGGCTTCTTCTTCATCATGATCGCCCCTCCAATGACTCGTGAGTAGTTCACTTCAGACCTACGGGTCCGTAATTAGTAGCTAGATGGCTTCTTATCTGTCTTGGATCTTCAATACAAAGTTCTCCGTGATCTTCATGGAGATCTATCTGATGTAATCTTCTTTGGCGGTGTGTTTGTCGAGATCCGATGAATTGTGGATTAGTGATCAGATTATCTATGATATATATTTGAGTCTTTGCTGATTTCTTATATGCATGATTTGATATCCTTGTAAGTCTCTCCGAGTCTTGGGTTTTGTTTGTCCAACTAGATCTACGATTCTTGCAATGGGAGAAGTGCTTGGTTTTGGGTTCTTACCATGTGGTGACCTTTCCCAGTGACAGTAGGGGCAACAAGGCACACATTGAGTAGTTGCCATCAAGGGTAACAAGGTGGGCTCTGTCATTGATATGAGATTGTCCATCTACATCATGTCATCTTGCTTAAGGCGTTACTCTGTTCTTTTGGACTTAATACACTAGATGCATGCTAGATAGCGGTCGACGTGTGGAGTAATAGTAGTAGATGCAGAAAGTATCGGTCTACTTATTTTGGACGTGATGCCTATAGATATAATCATTGCCATAGATGACGTCACGACTTTGCGTGGTTCTATCAATTGCTCGACAATAATTTGTTCACCCACCGTCTACTTGCTTTCATGAGAGAAGCCACTAGTAAACACTACGGCCCCCGGGTCTATTCACATCTACCGTTTACACCTCCGCTTTTACTTTGCTTTGTTACTTTGTTGCTTTCAGTTCTCACTTTGCGAACAATCAATAAGGAATTGACAACCCCTTCATAGCGTTGGGAGCAGGCTCTTTGTGTTTGTGCACGCACTTGTGATACTCTTTCACTCGATCGATACCTTGGTTCTCAAAACTGAGGGAAATACTTACCACCGCTGCGCTACATCACCCTTTCCGCTTCGAGGGAACACCAACGCAAGGCTCCAAGGCCACAGGGAAATCCTTTGCATATTTTCCTAGGAAGTTCCTAAAGGCGTAGCCGTAGCAGAAGGATTCCTAGTGCCGTTGCTGAGGAGAATCAAGACAAGAACAGTCTCCCGTCAACACGTGTTTCTGGTGCCGTTGGAAGGTCTTTTTTTGTAGTAGCACTTACCTCAAGGGTAATGTCAACAGTAATAATTCATGAATACTTACCTCCAAGTTGACATATGAATATAGATCCTTCCCAAGCATGTGACGGTAGCCAAGACAAAGGCAAAATAAGGAATTGGTGAAGATCACCATGACTCTTTCAAGGGCAAAAAGTAAAGGTACAAGATAGACCCTTCGCAGAGGGAAGTAGAGGTTGTTATGCGCTTTTGAGGTTTGGATGTGTGTCCTCTTAGTGCGGAGGAATGTCACTTTATATTGCCTCCTGTGATAAAGAACTTTATTATGCAGTCTGTCACTTTTATGTCTTCCTCATCACAGATTCGTACAAAGCTTATTTTCCACACACTAATAGACCATACATATTAGAGAGCAATTTTTATTACTTGCACCGATGACAACTTACTTGAAGGATCTTATTCAATCCATAGGTAGGTATGGTGGACACTCATGGCAAAACTGGTTTGAAGGTTTATGGATGCACAAGTAGTATCTCTACTTGGTGCGGGAGTTTTGGCTAATATGAGGTGGAAGCAATCGTCACATGCTAAGGGATCTCTAATCATATAACATTGTTCAGAACCAAGCAAACACAATTCATTACGTTGTCTTCCTTGTCCAACATCTACTTCTAGGCATGCAATAGTTTGGTGAGTGTTCACAATCATAGATGGTGTCAGAGATGATATATTTGTATGTGAACCTCTCCTTCTTTATCACTTCCTATTAATTGCAACAATGACCAGGGTCTACGTTTGCCTACCCTCAACAAGTTTCAATCCTCATTCTTTTTATATGTGAAGCCATCACTTCCCATAAGATCATTACATGATCTTCCATGCTTTTGTTCTATTGTCACTCTATTGATCATGGCAAGAGGCAAAGCCCTTCAACTAAGACACTCTTTATTATATGGCTCAGGAGCAAGAATACATCGGGAGTGACACAAAGCAAAACTCAAAACTAAAACAGTAAGACTTTTAAACTACTAAAGAAAAAGAAAACTGAAAAGGAAAACTAAAACAAAGGTAAGGAAAAAGATGTGATGGTGATACGATACCGGGGCAACTCCCCCAAGCTTGGCAAAAGCCAAGGGGATTGCCCATACCAATGCTCAGTTCTCTTCCTTTGCTGGTGATGGTGAATGAGTTGTTGCAATCTTTGACTCCAAAAGGGTCATCATTCTTTGATTTATACCTTGGAGATCTGTGATATGTTTCTCCAGCAAAACAACTTCACGAGTGAGACAAGTATTACGAGCATGAGTTGTTTCACAAAACCTCAAGAGTTCAATCAAAGATGGAGACAGTAGGTGGAGGTAGGGTTGGAGGAAATCCACTTCTTCAACTTCCTTGTTCAGCACGGATTGCACTTCATCCCATGCCTGATCCTTCTCCTTAGCCTTGCCCTTGATTTCTTTAGGTAGCCTCTCCTTAGACTCCATGACCTCCATCCTTTTCAGATCAGCATGAACTTCTCTATAGATTTGACGGAGGTTGTTCTCCCCCACAGATTCTTGAGAAGACATCTTGACCTAGATCTGCGGCAGAAAACATGCTCAAAACAAAAAACAGAGGAAATCTGCATGATGCAGGGGTCAGACCAAATGGAAGTATATATAATGATTTTTCCAGACTAGAAGGAGTCCCCTGCACAAAAACGGAGTTTGGGAGGCGCACGAGGTGGCCACAAGCCCTCACGGCGCGTCCAGGGGGTGGGCCCGTGCCGTGCAGGCTTGTCGCCTCCTCGCGCACTTTCCTGACTACTTCCAATTTTTGTATTTTTTCAAATATTCCAAAACGGAGAAAATTTCCTACTGGAAAAGTTTTGGACTCTGTTTTCTTACCAAATCACATACCTCTTCGTTTTCGGAGTGTGAAATAGGCTGATAAATGTCCCTTAGGTATTCTTTCGGAGTTATGGTATTGATGATATTGCTTTCAACATTTATGGGAGTACCTGAGATATAATGCTTGATTCTCTGCCCATTTACCACTCTCGGACAATTACCTTCCGTGTTGTTGATCTTGATAGCACCGGAATGATATACTTCCTCAACAACATAGGGACCTTTCCATTTAGAGAGAAGCTTGCCTGCAAAGAATCTTAAACGAGAGTTATATAGCAAGACATAATCACCTACATTGAACTCACGCTTTTGTATCCTCTTATCATGCCACCTCTTAACCTTCTCTTTGAAGAGCTTGGCATTCTCATATGCTTGAGTTCTCCACTCATCAAGCGAGCTAATGTCAAATAACCTCTTGTCACCGGCAAATTTGAAATCAAAGTTGAGCTCTTTGATTGCCCAATAAGCTTTATGCTCTAGCTCAAGAGGTAAGTGACATGATTTCCCATACACCATTTTGTACGGAGACATGCCCATGGGATTCTTATAGGCAGTTCTATAAGCCCATAGTGCATCATCGAGCTTCTTAGACCAATTCTTTCTAGACCTGTTGATGGTCTTTTGCAGAATCAGTTTTATTTCTCTATTACGTAGCTCTACTTGACCACTGGACTGAGGGTGATAGGGAGACGCTATTCTATGGTTGACATCGTACTTAGCAAGTGTTTTACAGAAAGCACCATGAATAAAGTGTGAACCACCGTCGGTCATTAGATATCTAGGGACTCCAAATCTAGGGAAGATAACTTCTTTCAGCATCTTGATAGAGGTGTTGTGATCAACACTACTAGTGGGGATAGCTTCTACCCACTTAGTGACGTAATCAACAACAACTAAGATGTGAGTATACCCATTGGATTTTGGAAAAGGTCCCATATAATCAAAGCCCCAAACATCAAATGGTTCAATGACAAGTGAATAGTTCATAAGCATTTCCTGACGTTTGCTAATATTACCTATTCTTTGACATTCGTCACAAGACAAGACAAACTTACGGGCATCCTTGAAGAAAGTGGGCCAATAGAAACCTGATTGCAATACCTTGTGTGCAGTTCTATCTCCCGCATGGAGTCCTCCGTAGGCCTCGGAGTGACACTTCTATAGGATCTGTCCCTGTTCATGTTCAGGTACACGTCTAATAACACCATCTACTCCTTCCTTATAAAGGTGAGGATCATCCCAAAAGTAGTGTCTCAAGTCAAAGAAGAATTTCTTCTTTTGCTGGTACGTGAAACTAGGTGGTATGTATTTGGCAACGATATAGTTTGCATAATCAGCATACCACGGTGCACTACGTGAAGCATTGATGACATTCAGTTGCTCATCGGGAAAGATATCATCAATAGGTTGTGGGTCATCAAGAACGTTCTCCAACCTAGACAAGTTATCTTCTACTGGGTTATCAGCACCCTTTCTGTCGACAACGTGCAAATCAAATTCTTGTAGCAAGAGAACCCATCTGATAAGTCTAGGTTTAGCGTCCTTCTTCTCCATGAGGTACTTAATAGCAGCATGATCAGTGTGAATAGTGACTTTGGAATCAACTATGTAAGACCTGAACTTTTCACACGCAAACACGACTGCTAAAAATTCCTTCTCCGTAGTAGCATAGTTTCTCTGGGCACTGTCTAGAGTTTTACTAGCGTAGTGAATAACATTCAACTTATTATCAACTCTTTGTCCTAGAACAACACCAACAACATAATCACTAGCTTCACACATGATCTCAAAAGGCAAGTTCCAATCAGGTGGTTGAACAATAGGTGCAGTTATCAAAGCCCTCTTAAGTATTTCGAAGGATTCCTCACAATCTTCATCAAAGACAAAAGGAATATCCTTTTGCAAGATATTGGTAAGAGGCCTAGAAATCTTAGAGAAGTCTTTAATGAACCTTCTATAGAAACCAGGATGACCAAGGAAACTTCTTATACCTTTGATATCTGTGGGGTATGGCATTTTCTCAATTGCATCAACCTTAGCCTTATCGACTTCAATACCTCTTTCGAAAATTTTATGTCCTAAGACGATGCCTCCATTAACCATAAAGTGGCACTTCTCCCAATTCAAGACAAGATTGGTGTCTTTACATCTCTGTAAGACTCGATCAAGGTTGCTGAGGCAATCATCAAAGGAAGACCCGTAAAAGGAGAAGTCATCCATGAAAACCTCGACAATATTTTCACAAAAGTCAGAGAATATAGCCATCATACATCTTTGAAAGGTGGCAGGTGCATTACATAAGCCAAAAGGCATACATCTATAGGCAAAGGTACCGAAAGGGCAGGTGAAAGTGGTTTTCTCCTGATCAGATTGTGCAACTTGTATTTGGGAGAAACCAGAATAACCGTCTAGAAAGCAGAAGTGTGTGTGTTTAGATAGCCTTTCTAGCATTTTGTCGATAAAAGGCAAAGGGTAATGATATTTCCTAGTGGCTTTATTCAATTTCCTAAAATCGATCACCATCCTATAGCCAATAATAATCCTTTGTGGGATCAATTCATCCTTGTCATTGGGGACAATGGTAATGCCTCCCTTCTTAGGAACGCAATGCACCGGACTCACCCAATCGCTATGAGCAACAGGATAGATAATACCCGCTTCCAGGAGCTTGAGTATTTCTTTTCTTACTACTTCTTTCATCTTAGGATTTAATCTCCTTTGATGATCAACAACTGGTTTGAAATCAGAATCAGTTTTAATCTTGTGCTGGCATAGGGTAGGAGTAATGCCCTTAAGATCATCAAGAGTATATCCAATAGCAGCACGGTGCTTCCTAAGAGTTTTTAGTAACTTCTTTTCTTCATGCTCTGAGAGGCTAGCACTAATTATAACAGGATATATCTAGTTTTCATCAGGATAGGCATACTTAAGAGTATCAGGCAACTGTTTAAGCTCGAACACAGGATCACCCTTTGGTGGGGGTGGATCCCCATGTAGTTCAACATGCAAGTTATTCTTAGGGATAGGATATTGTTCTAAGACAACTCTATCTATCTCACCCCTTTCATCCATATGCATATCATTTTCATGCTCAAGCAAGTATTGCTCTAAGGGATCAGTAGGAGGCACGACAATAGAGGCTAAGGCAATAGTTTCATCCCTACTAGGCAACTCCTTTTCATGAGGTTGTCTACCAAACTTAGAGAAATTGAACTCATGTGACACACCTTCAAAGCCAACAGTGACAGTTTGCTTCTCACAATCAATATGAGCATTGACGGTATTGAGAAAAGGTCTACCAAATATGATGGGACAGAAGCTATCTTGTGCGGTAGCAAGAACGAGGAAATCAGTAGGATACTTCGTTTTACCACACAAGACTTCAACATCCCTAACAATTCCCACAGGGCAGATAGTATCTCTATTGGCAAGCTGAATAGTGACATCAATAGGCTCTATCTCTACAGATGCAATCTCATCTTTGATTTCATCGTATAAGGATTGAGGTATTGCACTAACACTAGCACCCATGTCACATAAACCATGGTAACAATGATCTCCTATCTTAACAGAAACCACATGCATGCCAACAATAGGCCTATGTTTGTCTCTAACGTGAGGTTTAGCAATTCTAGCAGCATCTTCACAGAAGTGAATATTATGTCCCTCAACTTCTTCAGACAGAAGATCTTTGATAATAGCAATGCCAGGTGAAACTCTAATTTGCTAAGGGGGTGTAGGTGTTCTAATATAGCCTCTACGTATCACAGTTGAAGCTTTAGAATGATCCTTTATCCTAACAGGGAAAGGTGGTTTCTCAATGTAAGCACTGGGTACCACAGGATCATTATAGGCAATGACTTCCTCTTCAACTGGAGTGGGTTTAACTACATTGACTTCTAAAGGAGGATGAAATTTAAACCACTTCTCTTTGGGGAGATCAATATGAGCAGCAAAGGATTCACACAATGAAGCTACTATCTCAGAGTCAAGTCCATACTTAGCGCTAAAGTCACAAAAAGTATTTGTCTCAACAAAGGATTTAACGCAATCAAAAGTGAAATTCATACCTGACTCCTTACCTTCTTCAAGCTCCCAATCTTCAGAGTTGCGTTTAATTCTCTCCAATAAATTCCATTTGAAGTCAATATCTCTCTTCATAAAAGAACCGGTACAAGAAGTATCGAGCATGGTGCGATCATCATGAGAAAGCCGAGCATAGAAGTTCTGAATGATAATTTCTCTCGAGAGCTCATGATTGGGGCATGAATATAGCATTGATTTAAGCCTCTCCCAAGCTTGAGCGATGCTTTCTCTGTCACGAGGCCAAAAATTGTAAATATAATTTTGATCACGATGTACTAAATGCATAGGATAAAACTTTTGATGAAATTCCAATTTCAACCGATTGTAGTCCCATGATCAAGTATCATCACATAGCCTATACCATGTCAACGCCTTATCCTTCAAAGATAAAGGAAAGACCTTCTTCTTGACCTCATCCTTGGGCACACCTGCAAGCTTAAATAAACCATAAACTTCATCTACATAGATCAGATGCAAGTCTGGATGTGATGTTCCATCTCCTGTAAAAGGATTAGCCAACAGTTTCTCAAGCATACCGAAGGAAATTCAAAGAAAATATTTTCAGTAGGTGTAGCAGGTTGAGGAGCAACTATTTGTGCTTCCTTTCGAGGTGAAGATACCCCGAACAAGCCCCTCAAAGGATTAGTATCCATAGTGACAAGTGACAATAAATTTCAGCACACTATATGAATGTTTCCTTACCAAGTTCCACTTACCAAAGGCGCTTCACTCCCCGGCAACGGCGCCAGAAAAGAGTCTTGATGACCCACAAGTATATGGGATCAATCGTAGTCCTTTCAATAAGTAAGAGTGTCGAACCCAACGAGGAGCAGAAGGATCAGACAAGTGGTTTTCAGCAAGGAAAAATCTGCACGCACTGAAATTGTGGGTAACAAGTGATTGTGTGGTGAGATGATTCGTAGCAAGCAACAAGTAAAAAAAGTAGAAACGGTGCAGCAAAGTGGCCCAATCCCTTTTGTAGCAAGGGACAAGCCTGAACAAAGTCTTATAGGAGGAAAAGCGCTCCCGAGGACACACGTGAATTTCTGTCATGCTAGTTTCATCATGTTCATATCATTCGCGTTCGTTACTTTGATAGTTTGATATGTGGGTGGACCAGCGCTTGGGTACTGCCCTTACTTGGACAAGCATCCCACTTATGATTAACCCCTCTCGCAATCATCCGCAACTACGAAAGAAGAATTAAGACAAAGTCTAAGCATAGCATTAAACTAGTGGACCCGAATCAGCCCCTTACGAAGTAACGCATAAACTAGGGTTTAAGCTTCTGTTACTCTAGCAACCCATCATCTACTTACTACTTCCCAATGCCTTGCTCTAGGCCCAAATAATGGTGAAGTGTTATGTAGTCGACGTTCACATAACACCACTAGAGGAAAACAACATACAACATAGCAAATTACCGACCGAATACCAAATTCACATGACTACTATTAGCATGACTTATCCCATGTCCTCAGGAATAAAAGTAACTACTCACAAAGCATAATCATAATCATGATCAGAGAGGTAATGAGTAGCATCAAGGATCTGAACATAAACTCTTCCACCAAATAATCCAACTAGCATCAACTACAAAGAGTAATCAACACTACTAGCAACCTTACAAGTACCAATCGGAGTCGCGAGATGGAGATTGGTTACAAAAGATGAACTACGGTTTGGAGATGAGATGGTGCTGATGAAGATGTTGATGGTGACGAGTCCCCTCCGATGAGAGGAGTGTTGGTGATGACGATGACGACGATTTCCCCCTCCGGGAGGGAAGTTTCCCCGACAGGATCGTCCTGCCAGAGCTCTAGATTGGTTCTGCCCAAGTTCCGCCTCGTGGCGGCGGCGAAACCACGAAAAATCTCCTCTGTGATTTTTTCCTGGACGAAACCCTCCATATAGCAAAAGAGGGGGGCAAGTGGGCCAGCAGGGTGCCCACAAGCCCCCATGGCGCTGCCTGGGGGGTGGCCGCGCCGTTCAGGCTTGTGGCCACCCCCTGGCGCCCCTCTGGCACTTCTTCGGCCCAGTATTTTTGATAAATCAGGAAAAAAAACCCCGTTGATTTTCATGGCTTTTGGAGTTGCGCAGAATAGGTATCTCAACTTTGCTCCACTTTCAGGCGAGAATTCCAGTTGCCCGTATTCTCTCTCTTCATGTAAACCTTGCAAAATAAGAGAGAAAAGGAATAAGAATAGTACCGTGAAGTGAAATAACAGCCAAAGAAGCGATAAATATCAACATGAAAACATGATGCAAAATGGACGTATCAGGGCGCTAGGGTTAGCCCGGTGGGGGGGGGGCTTTATACCCCCACGTGATGGGCTGAATGGGGGGGGGGGGCGGCTAGGCCAAGGGCCAGGGGGTTTTCTGTTTTATTTTTCTTTTTTAATATTCTTTTAATATTATATTTAATTACTTTCTCTCCTTTATTTATTTTACACAAAGCTTCTCTTTTAAATACATAGGGATTACCTAATAATTTCAAAAGTGCCCGATTCACATTTATAATTCGTTATAGAATTTTTATAACTCCCTGACGTTTTTATTTTAACAACATAAAACCTTTCTCGTTCGAATTTAAGTTTAAGTTTCGAATTTCGATTCGGTTTCAACTAACACGAGATCATTGATATAATTCATGGTGACGTGGCATCATTAGTGCGGGATCACTGTCGCTTAATTACAATCATCACTGTAGCAAAAGTCGAGGATGTCACAACTCTCCCCTACTAACAAGAATTCTCATCCCGAGAATTAAGAGGTAGAAGGAAAGAGCTCGGGGTATTCATCATGAAGATGATCCTCGCGTTCCCAAGTGGCTTCATCTTCAGAATGGTTTGACCACTGCACTTTAAGGAACTTTGTGACTTTGTGACGAGTCTTACGTTCAGCTTGATCGAGAATGCGGACCGGATGATATTTATAAGAGAGGTCTTGTTGCAGCTCAAAAATATCATGATCCACTGCTCGAATAGGATCCTTGGAGCAGCGGCGGAGCTGAGACACATGGAAGACATCGTGAACCTGAGAAAGGTTCGCCGGCAGTTCCAATTAATAAGCCACTTTTCCACGCCTTTAGAGAACAGTGAAAGGACCAATATATCAAGGAGCTAACTTGCCCTTGATCCCAAAAGGGTGTTCACCTCTCATTGATGTGATGCAAATATAAGCCCTTTTGCCAGGTTGATAGACCATATCTTGATGATGACGGTCATACTGACTCTTCTGACGAGACTGAGCAGCCTCCAGATTCTCATGAATGATGCAGACTAGATCTTTGGCATGTCGTATAATATCCGGACCGAAGAGTGGTCGATCCATTGAACGGTGGCTCGAGAATTTCATACGAAGCCAAGTGTAAGGGATACCTCGGAGTCAAAGATGTACAGGAGAGTCAGGTTTCAATCCTATGGAACTTTGGGTTATGGGTCCACCATGTGGGCCGAGAGTAGGCAGAGGGGTGACATCTTGTACGGTATTGGTAACAAGACATGTGAGAGGATAACCTGTCAGTTTGTTGGCAACAACATCGGTACCAAGGGCGGGGGACGAATAGAACCATTTTCCTGCTCGTTGAAACGAGGCGGACCAATAGGCAAGGTCCTCGTCCACCGGTGGTTACCGGAATGTTATCCACAATACTAACGGGGTCTTACTGACAGAGTTGTATACCAAGAATTTTACCTAAGAAGGGAATTAACACTGCTTAGATAAGTTATGCCACAAGAAAGGTCAAACAGACCAATGGGAAGGATAATGTGTTCACACACATAAGTATTAAAGTATACCATTCCTGAGGAAAACATAGAGTATGGTATACATGATAGGTCATCCAGTACATAACCATTATGATAGAGAGGCAAGAAGAATCATGATGTTTACCCATACCATACGGTTTGGATATTTAATTAGTAACAATTTAGCATTGCGCTTCCAATGTCCCTGTTGAAATTCGAAGTACCACATCCGTGCTTCGGGGTAGCATCGACGTGGTCATCACATAAATGTTGGAGTTATGGGAATACAAAGAGGATTCATGAGGAACAACTTAAGAAATAAGTCATATAGTTTCCGCATGAAAGGATGGCGAATTATACATATGGAAGAATTTATAACAATAGGTCCTTCGGCCCGGTGTTCCAGACAAGACATCACCGTACCGGTTACATAAAGACCAAAGTTATAATTATTGGGAAAATGTTCCATCCATCATATCTGCCCAAGATTCAAATCAGATTGGTGTCGGGCCACCTCAGACTCAAGATGCCTGAGAAGAAATATGATGATGCAAGATTCTCAGGATATGAACTACGGAAGCAAGTATTGGATCATGAGTTGGATTGTAAGACACATGAACACAATGTCAAGAAAATCGTGCCCACATGGAATTCTTACAATGACATGCATCTTACTTATGATTTGAGAAGCATCATTGAGAATATCAAGGCCCTTGTGTAAGCCTCGATTAGCCCTAATGACAGAACTTCTTTCCCTTGATCAAATCAGCTAGTGGCTTGGCGTGCTAAGAGAAGTTATATGAAGTGAAGATAGCAAATCTTGAAAACATATAACATTTTGCACCTGCGTGAATGATTTGGTATTTCCCGAGAGGAAGCGAAACAAAACTTTCACATATTCACGGCGGAAAGAGTGCATGTGAACTTTGGGAAATACACTTCTTCTATCCAACATATTCTTCATGAGCTAGGCACAAGGATAATGCTTTGAAAAGCTTCATCGTGGGACATGGAGAAGTTGAGGGTGTGGCTGATTGGCTCAGCAACAATCCCATAAGATTTTGATTGGGATGAATTTCCAAAATTTATAGTATCGAGGAGATAGTATTTGTCAAATCAAATGGTATAATGTCGTATGCTCGAGGGAACAACAACAATTAAACATTGGTCGAAGGGTGCACTCGGAAATACGGATTGATTAGCACAACCAATGCTAAAATGATGAGTCAACACCCAACACACCAAGAAGGAAACAATCAGTTGTTAACCTCAAGGCGATAGGGTTGATAGAAGTATGGGAATCGCACATCAGAGTTCACTTGTCGGTGTACCGGTTAGAAACAACATGGGACCAAGAAATGAATGGTGATGGCGAGAAGTATTACTATATCAAGAATTCTTAATACGCGTGCAATTTTCACGACATTCTTGACATACCAGATAGTAATACTCCAAGGTAGAAGATAACATAAGTTGGATAGTGAGGAACACAAAGGACAACACAAAACACCAACACGTCTGTGTTGGAGGGAAGGCAACAAGGGTGTCGATGATAATACAAATCATCGAGGGAAAGGGATGGTATTTCTCAACATGCATTCAACTGACACCCTGCAAGATCTCAGAATGTTGATGATGATCATGACACGTTTATTGAGAAACTTCACGAAGATGTAATCGTTCAGCGACGACATCAAGCAAGGGAATGATGAAGCAAGAGCTTGTCGGAATCACAGATAAGGCTGCTAGCTTAGAATTGAGATTGCCTTTCAGAACAACCAACAAGATGTGGAAAACTCGATGTAAGCTTAACACACAGTTGGAATTGTGTTCCAGGGATGAAGGGTATAGATAGCATGGTCGAGCTCCAACATGACGATGATGATGTAGCTTAGCAGCTTGGAATGACATGATCGAGTACAAACTTGTAAACAAGGAAGATTACTAAAGGTTGTTGAATCGCAATGCGTATTCAGTTAAGTTATCTATGTACTTGCATGTCCAACGACTCAAAACACGAGGAAACTGGAATCAGTGAAAAGTCATAGTTGATGAGGAGCTCACAAGAAGTTATATAGCTCCGTGATATTCTCGGGATACGAGGGATAATACTCGAAGGTAGATCAACATTAAGGCTTGGGCCGATGTGTTGATCTGAAGAAGACAAGTACTTTAACTCGTCTGAGAATAAAATCAAGGTAGGACGACATGGTCGGAACTACGACTGCAAAGGACAAGATCACAGATACCCAAAGTTATCAGATTCGCGACTCAAGTCTTAGAATCTTACGACTTAACGATCCAAAGTAGCCCCTCCGATTCTACGATTTTTCTCATAGAATCTAAGATTCCGCGATCCCGGTAGTTATGATTCTATGATTCACGATCCTACTAACGGAGCTCCGATCCGATTTAGAATCGTGATTCTAATAACCTTGCAGATACCAGACTTAAACCACAAAATGAATGATTATTGATACGAGAAGTTTCTATGATAAGATCAACGTCGTCTCCATGGGCATGAACACAAAGTTCAAGGTCGACTCCCACTTCATCAATGTATCACCTGACATTTACTCCTCGCCTTTGATGAGGTTGTAGCTTGGGAAGATTATCTGGCAAAACACGAGAAGAGCAAGACCCGTGAAAAACTCGTCGGATCATATTGATTTAGGAAGACATAGGTTCAACCCATCGGGGCATCTTAGGAACATTTACCACAAACTTCAAGAGTAATTAACACATGCTTGAAGAGCATGGCTGACAAAAGCATAGAATAGAACTTATCAAAGGGAGAAGACACAATTTACCAATGGCATTATGTATCAAGGGAACAATATCACAAGGATTGTTTTGAATGTAAAGGAATGCCGTTGGATAATAACCCAGAATGAGTCTGGCCATCCACAAAGGACCTGATGTGGGTATCAGTACTCAATCAGAGGGAGACAGGATGCAATGCATTAGTTTATAGAACATCTGAAAAATACTGATACTTAATTACCAACAGAATTAGGATTTCCAGGTTGGTGTATCATAATCAGATGCTCCGATCAAATACAAGTAAGTCGAATGAACTTAGATGGACAATCAATCAAAGTTGATTTGTCGAGAACCAGGTCTGTTTGAAAGGACGTCTAAGCCGGAAAGATACTTTATGAGTCACAACAGATGATTGTGTGCATTCACACAAAGATAGAATCAATAAGATCACAGGAAAATCACAAAGGATTTTAATGAATGCTGCTAGACATATGGATTTAACCATAACACAAGCAGGTGAGAGAGGTCAAAAGCAATAGGCTATTGGGGATTCCGAAAGATCGAATAGTAATTCAAAGAACTTTCAAAACCCATGACAAGTGATGGTGGATGAATCCCCGATAAGATAATTCGGTACATCTCGTAAAACAAGAGCAACTGGAAAAGAAAAGTATAAACGATATTTGTATGTAGTCATCCATAGTGGTTGACGGGGAAGGGAAATCGCAAGAGCGATGGGCACAAGTTCCCCAGAGAAACATCGGAGAGTATCATCGGGGTCTTCTGACGGATCAAGCCATCGTCTGGGATACGTGGTTCTCCGGGAGGAAATATTTACGACAACCTAATGTTAGAGTTAGTAGAATATTTAACCCGAAAGAGAAGAGAGAATAGAGCCCAGAGTATAGAAAAGGAGTAAAAGATACTAATACCACCCAATTGAGATGTGGGCCCGTAAGCCACAACATCAGTGTTAGTAAAGTTTTTCAAACACTAGACTCAACTTCGGCCAAGGAGTTGAAAAGGGGGCTACCTACAGGCAGTCGGCTCTGATACCAACTTGTGATGCCCTCGATTTAATCGTACGCTAATCATACACGCATATGCGTACGATCAAACTCAAGGACTCACGGGAAGATATCACAACACAACTCTAGACACAAATAAAACAATATCAGCTTCATATTACAAGCCAGGGGCCTCGAGGGCTAGAATACGGAAGCTCGATAAACACACGAGTCAGCGGAAGCAACAATATCTGAGTACAGACATAAAACATGGGGTGCCTTAGAGAAGGCTATCACAAAAGATACAACGAACGAACGAGGCGAGGCCTCCTGCGTGGGAACCTCCTAACTACTCCTGGTCTTCAGCGGCCTCCACGTAGTAGTAGGCACCGTCGGGGTAGCAGTCGACGTCGGCGGGAACCTCCATCTTCTAGGCTCCATCATCTGGTTGCAGCAACGGATCAAGGGGGCAAAGGGGGAGCATAGCAACGGTGAGTACTCATCCAAAGTACTCGCAAGTCTTACATCAGAACTATTCTAAGTATGCATCAATATCAAACAAGGGGGGTGTTTATATGTGGACTGACTGCAGCAATGCGAGAAATAGAGAGAGAAGGCCTAGTCCTATCGAAGACTAACATCTTCAGGGTCTTGCAGCAATAGACGAGAGTAGAACAGGTGTAACACAAATAATAGTCATATTGTTGCAGCAATAGTAAAGTGAGGTCACGCCCAGAGATCCTCCCTCGACTCCGTGCGAGGAAGCAATCCTGAGGCAACTAATTCCAGTTAAGTAACAATTGTAGTTGTATAAGATCAGCGCACAACTCCATGTCGTCCTGTAACCGTGCAGAAATGAAAGTTCTCGGAACATCCTGAAAATTTACGGAGAATATTTCTCGAAAATATGAAAAATACCTGCGCAAATATCCACCAGAGGGGATGGGCCAGTGGGCCACAAGCCCTGTTGCCGCGGCCTCCCCCTGGCCGCGACAACCAAGCTTGTGGGGCCCACGTGGCTCTGCCGCCCCCAAACTAAGCTCTATAAATTCACTTTCGCCCAGGAAAAAAATCAAAAGAGAAGATTTCGTCGCGTTTGCGATACGGAGGCGCCGCCACATCCTGTTCTTCATCTGGAGGACAGATTTGGAGTCCGTTTTGGGCTCCGGAGAGGGGAAATCGTCGCCATCATCATCATCAACCTTCTTCCCTCTCCAATTCCATGAAGCTCTTCATCGTTCGTGAGTAATCTATTCATAGGATCGCTGGGCAGTGATGAGTAGGATGAGATCTATCATGTAATCGAGTTAGTTTTGACGGGGATTGATCCCTAGTATCCACTGTGTTCTGAGATTGATGTTGCTACTACTTTGCCATGCTTAATGCTTGTCACTAGGGCCCGAGTGCCATGATTTCAGATCTGAAATTATTATGTTGTCACCAATATATGTGTGTTTTAGATCCGATCTTGCAAGTTGTAGTTACCTACTATGTGTTATGACCCGACAACCCCCGAGTGACAATAACCGGAACCACTCCCGGTGATGACCATAGTTTGAGGTGTTCATGTGTTCACCAAGTGCTAATGCGTTGTTCCGATTCTTTATTAAAAGGAGAACCTTAATATCCCGTAGTACCCTTTTGGATCCCGCTTGTTGGAAATATGCCCTAGAGGCAATAATAAATTAGTTATTATTATATTTCTTAGTTCATGATAATCGTTTATTATCCATGCTATAATTGTATTGATTGGAAACACAATACTTGTGTGGATACATAGACAAAACACTGTCCCTAGTAAGCCTCTAGTTGACTAGCTCGTTGTTCAAAGATGGTCAAGGTTTCCTGGCCATAGGCAAGTGTTGTCACTTGATAACAGGATCACATCATTAGGAGAATCATGTGATGGACTAGATCCAAACTAATAGACGTAGCATGTTGATCGTGTCATTTTGTTGCTACTGTTTTCTGCGTGTCAAGTATTTATTCCTATGACCATGAGATCATATAACTCACTGACACCGGAGGAATGCTTTGTGTGTATCAAACGTCGCAACGTAACTGGGTGACTATAAAGATGCTCTACAGGTATCTCCGAAGGTGTTAGTTGAGTTAGTATGGATCAAGACTGGGATTTGTCACTCCGTGTGAACGGAGAGGTATCTCGGGGCCCACTCGGTAATACAACATCACACACAAGCCTTGCAAGCAATGTAACTTAGTGTAAGTTGCGGGATCTTGTATTACGGAACGAGTAAAGAGACTTGCCAGTAAACGAGATTGAAATAGGTATACGGATACTGACGATCGAATCTCGGGCAAGTAACATACCGAAGGACAAAGGGAATGACATACGGGATTATATGAATCCTTGGCACTGAGGTTCAAACGATAAGATCTTCGTAGAATATGTAGGATCCAATATGGGCATCCAGGTCCCGCTATTGGATATTGACCGAGGAGTCTCTCGGGTCATGTCTACATAGTTCTCGAACCCGCAGGGTCTGCACACTTAAGGTTCGACGTTGTTTTATGCGTATTTGAGTTATATGGTTGGTTACCGAATGTTGTTCGGAGTCCCGGATGAGATCACGGACGTCATGAGGGTTTCCGGAATGGTCCGGAAACGAAGATTGATATATAGGATGACCTCATTTGGTTACCGGAAGGTTTTCGTGCATTACCGGAAAAGTTTCGGGCTCATCGGTAGTGTACCGGGAGTGCCGGGAGGGGTGCCGGGGACCATCGGGAGGGGTGTCACGCCCCAAGGGGTCTCATGGGCTATGGGAAGAGATAAACCAGCCCCTAGTGGGCTGGAATAAGTTCCCACTAAGGCCCATAAGGTTTGAGAAGGAAAAAACACAAGGTGGAAAGAGTTTCCAAGTGGGAAGGTGGAATCCTACTCCAAGTAGGATTGGAGTAGGACTCCTCCACCTCCAATTTCGGCCAAACCTTTAGGTTTTGAGGCTGCCTCCTCCCCTCCCTCCCACCTATATATACGGAGGTTTTAGGGCTGATTTGAGACGACTTTCTCACGGCTGCCCGACCACATACCTCCATAGTTTTTCCTCTAGATCGCGTTTCTGCGGAGCTCGGGCGGAGCCCTGCTGAGACAAGATCATCACCAACCTCCGGAGCGCCGTCACGCTGCCGGAGAACTCTTCTACCTCTCCGTCTCTCTTGCTGGATCAAGAAGGCCGAGATCATCGTCGAGTTGTACGTGTGCTGAACGCGGAGGTGCCATCTGTTCGGTACTAGATCGTGGGACTGATCGCGGGATTGTTCGCGGGGCGGATCGAGGGACGTGAGGACGTTCCACTACATCAACCGCGTTCTCTAACGCTTCTGCTGTACGATCTACAAGGGTACATAGATCACTCATCCCCTCTCGTAGATGGACATCACCATGATAGGTCTTCGTGCGCGTAGGAAAATTTTTGTTTCCCATGCGACGTTCCCCAACAGTGGCATCATGAGCTAGGTTCATGCGTAGATGTCTTCTCGAGTAGAACACAAAAGGTTTTGTGGGCGGTGATGTGCGTTTTGCTGCCCTCCTTAGTCTTTTCTTGATTCCGCGGTATTGTTGGATTGAAGCGGCTTGGACCGACATTACTCGTACGCTTACGAGAGACTGGTTTCATCGTTACGAGTAACCCCCTTTGCTCAAAGATGACTGGAAAGTGTCGGTTTCTCCAACTTTAGTTGAATCGGATTTGACCGAGGAGGTCCTTGGATGAGGTTAAATAGCAACTCATATATCTCCGTTGTGGTGTTTGCGTAAGTAAGATGCGATCCTACTAGATACCCTTGGTCACCACGTAAAACATGCAACAACAAAATTAGAGGACGTCTAACTTGTTTTTGCAGGGTATGATTGTGATATGATGTGGCCAACGATGTGATGTGATATATTGGATGTATGAGATGATCATGTTGTAATAGAAATATCGACTTGCACGTCGATGGTACGGCAACCGGCAGGAGCCATAGGGTTGTCTTTATACTAACATATGTGCTTGCAGATGCGTTTACTATTTTGCTAGGCTGTAGCTTTAGTAGTGATAGCATAAGTAGCACGACAACCACGATGGCAACACGTTGATGGATGATCATGGTGTGGCGCCGGTGACAAGAAGATCGTGCCGGTGCTTTGGTGATGGAGATCAAGAAGCACGTGATGATGGCCATATCATGTCACTTATGAATTGCATGTGATGTTAATCCTTTTATGCACCTTATTTTGCTTAGAACGACGGTAGCATTATGAGGTGATCTCTCACTAAAATTTCAAGACGAAATTGTGTTCTCCCCGACTGTGCACCGTTGCTACAGTTCGTCGTTTCGAGACACCACGTGATGATCGGGTGTGATAGACTCAACGTTCACATACAACGGGTGCAAAACAGTTGCGCACGCGGAACACTCGGGTTAAGCTTGACGAGCCTAGCATGTGCAGACATGGCCTCGGAACACATGAGACCGAAAGGTCGAGCATGAGTCGTATAGTTGATATGATTAGCATAGAGATGCTTACCACTGAAACTATTCTCGACTCACGTGATGATCGGACTTGAGATAGTGGATTTGGATCATGTACCACTCAAATGACTAGAGAGATGTACTTTTTGAGTGGGAGTTCTTAAGTAATATGATTAATTGAACTAATTGTCATGAACATAGTCTAATGGTCTTTGCGAATTACGGTGTAGCTTGCGCTATAGCTCTACTGTTTTTATATGTTCCTAGAGAAAATTTAGTTGAAAATTGATAGTAGCAACCTTTGCAGACTGAGTCTGTAAAACCGAGGATTGTCCTCGTTGCTACGCAGAAGGCTTATGTCCTTAATGCACCACTCGGTGTGCTGCACCTCGAGCGTCGTCTGTGGATGCTATGAACATCCGACATACACGTTACTGATGACTACACGATAGTTCAGTGCAAGATACTTGATGGCTTAGAAGCAAGGCGCCGAAAACGTTGTAAAACGTCACGGAACATAAGTTATGTTCCGAAGAGATGAAATTGTGATTTCATGCTTGTGCCCTTGTTAAGAGGTACGATTCCTCCAACAAGATTCTTTGACCACAAAGTAAAGGAGAAAAGCTCAATCGTTGAGCATGTGCTCAGATTGTCTGAGTACGACAATCACTTGAATCAAGTGGGAGCTAATCTTCCAGATGAGATAGTGATGGTTCTCCAAAAGTCACTGCCACCAAGCTTTGAGAGCTTCGTGATGAACTATGACATATCAAGGATAGATACAATGATCCTTGAGCGATTCGCGACGTTTGACACTGCGAAAGTAGAAATCAAGAAGGAGCATCAATAGTTGATGGTTTGGAAAACCACTAAGTTTCAAGAAAGGCGAGGGCTAGAAGGGATACTTCGTGAAATGGCAAAACAATTGCTGCGCTAATGAAGAGACCCAAGATTAAACCCAAACCCGAGACTAAGTGCTTCTGTAATAAGGGGAACAGTCACTGAGGCGGAGCAACTCTAGATACTTGGTAGATAAGAAGGCTGGCAAAAGTCGAAAGAAGTATATTTGATATACATAATGTTGACGTGTACTTTACTAGTACTCCTAGTAGCATGAGGGTATTGGATACCGGTTCGGTTGCTAAGTGATTAGTAACGCGAAATGAAAGCTACGACATAAACGGAGACTAGCTAAAGGCAAGGTGACGATACGTGTTGGAAGTGTTTCCAAGGTTGATATGATCAAACGTCGCACGCTCCCTCTACCATCGGGATTGGTGTTGAACCTAAATAATTGTTATTTGGTGCTTGCGTTAGGCATGAACATGATTGGATCGTGTTTATTGCAATACGATTATTCATTCAAAGAGAATAATGGTTACTCTATTTGCTTGAATAATCACCTTCAATGGTTTATTGAATCTCGATTGTAGTGTTACACATTGGTGCCAAAAGATACGAGTTAAATGATGATAGTACCACTTACTTGTGGCACTGCCGCTTGAGTCATGTTAGTATGAATTGCATGAAGAGGCTCCATGCTGATGGATCTTTACTCACCTGATTTCGAATCACTAGTGACATGCAAATCATACCACATGAGCAAGGCCTTGTTTTCATTGAGATGAAACAAGATAGTAACTTGTTGGAAGTGATACATTTTGATGTATGCAGTCCAGTGAGTGCTGAGGCACGCAGTGGATATCATTATGTTCTTACTTCACTGACGACTTGAGTAGATACAGGAGTATTTACTTAATGAATCACAAGTCTGAAATATTGAAAAGTTCAATTCTGTTTCAGAGTGAAGTTCGTCGTAACAAGAGGATGAACTGTCTACGATATGATCATAGAAATGAATATCTGAGTTACGAGTTTTTGGTACACAGTTAAGACAATGTGGAAATTGTTTCACAGTTCATGCCACCTGGAACATCATGGTGTGATGATGTGTCTGAACGTCATACCACGCACTATTTAGTATGGTGCATGATGTGATGTATCTTATCGAATTACCACTATCGTTTATGGGTTATGCATTAGAGACAACCACATTCACTTTAAATAGGGCACCGCGTATTTCCGTTGAGATGACACAGTATAGACTGAGGTTTAGAGAAATCTAAACTGTCGTTTCTTGAAAGTTTGGGGCTTCGAAACTTATGTGAAAAAGGTTTTAGTCTGATAAGCTCGAACCCAAAGCGGATAAATGCATCTTCATAGGATATCCAAAACAGTTGGGTACATCTCCTATCTCAGATCCGAAAGCAATGTGTTTGTTTCTAGAAAAGGATCCTTTCTCGAGAAAAGGTTTATCTCGAAAGAATTGAGTGGGAGGGTAGTAGAACTTGATGAGGTTATTGAACCATCACTTCAACCAGTGTGTAGCAGGGCGTAGGAAGTTGTTCCTGTGGCGCCTACACCAATTGAAGTGGAAGCTGATGATGGTGATCATTGAGCTTCGAATCAAGTTACTACAAACCTCGTAGGTCGACAAGGTCGCGTACTGCTGCAGAGTAGTACGGTAACCCTGTCTTGGAGGTCATGTTGTTGAGCAACAGTGAACCTACGAGTTATGGAGAAAGCGATGGTGGGCCCAGATTCCGACAAATGGCTGGAAGCCATGAAATCCGAGAGAGGATCCATGTGTGAAACCAAAGTGTAGACTTTGGTAGAACTACTTGATGGTCATGGGACTATTGGGTAAAATGGATCTTTAAAAGAAGACAGACGATGATGGTGATAAGTCACTATTAAGAAAAGCTCGACTTGTCGCAAAGATGTTTTCGACAAGATCAAACAGTTGACTATGATGAGACTTTCTCACTCGTAGCGATGCTAAAGGTCTGTTAGAATTATGTTAGTTGTTGATGCATTATTTATGAAATATTGCACGTAGGATGTCAAAACATTGTTTTCTCGACGGTTTCCTTGAGCAAACATTGTATGTGATACAACGAGAAGGTTTTGTCGATCCTAAAGATACTAGCAAGTATGCAAGCTCCAGTGATCCTTCAATGGACTGGTGCAAGCATCTCGGAGTTGGAATATACACTTTGATGAGATGATCAAAGATTTTGGGTGTGTACAAGGTTTATGAGAAACTTGTATTTCCAAAGAAGTGAGTAGGAGCACTATAGAATTTCTGATAGGTATATGTGGTTGACATATTGTGGATCAGAAGTAACGTAGAATTTCTGTAAAGCATACAAGATTGTTTGAAAGAAGTTTTCAAAGGAGTACCTGGATTACGCTACTTGAACATTGAGCATCAAAGATCTATGGAGATAGATCGAAAACGCTTAATAGAAGTTTCAACAAGATGCATGCCTTGACAAGTTTTTGAAAGAGTTCAAAATAGATCAGCAAAGAAGGAGTTCTTGGTTGCGTTGTGAGGTGTGAATTTGAGTAAGACTCAAAACCCGACCACGGCAGAATAAAGAGAATAGACGAAGGTCGTCTTCTATGCCTTAGCCGTAGAATCTAAAGTATGCCATGTTGTGTACCGCACCTAATGTGTGCCTTGACTCAAAGTCTGTTGAGGGTACAGAGAGTGATCCATGATTGAATCACTAGCAGCGGTCAAAATTTATCCTTAGTAACTAATGGACTAAGGATTTTTTCTTGATTATGGAGGTGGTTGAAGAGTTCGTCGTAAAGGGTTACGTCGATGTAAGCTTTGACACTAATCCGAATAACTATGAGTAGTGAAACGGATTCGTATAGTAGAGTAGATATTTGGAGCATTTCCGAATAGCATGTAGTAGCAGCATCTATAAGATGACATAAAGATTTGTAAAGAACGCACGGATCTGAAAGTTTTAGAACCGTTGACTAAAACCTCTCTCACGAGCAAGACGTGATCAGACCCCATAACTATATGGGTGTTGGATTCGTTGGAATCACATGGTGATGTGAACTAGATTATTGACTCTAGTGCAAGTGGGAGACTGTTGGAAATATGCCCTAGAGGCAATAATAAATTAGTTATTATTATATTTCTTAGTTCATGATAATCGTTTATTATCCATGCTATAATTGTATTGATTGGAAACACAATACTTGTGTGGATACATAGACAAAACACTGTCCCTAGTAAGCCTCTAGTTGACTAGCTCGTTGTTCAAAGATGGTCAAGGTTTCCTGGCCATAGGCAAGTGTTGTCACTTGATAACAGGATCACATCATTAGGAGAATCATGTGATGGACTAGACCCAAACTAATAGACGTAGCATGTTGATCGTGTCATTTTGTTGCTACTGTTTTCTGCGTGTCAAGTATTTATTCCTATGACCATGAGATCATATAACTCACTGACACCGGAGGAATGCTTTGTGTGTATCAAACGTCGCAACGTAACTGGGTGACTATAAAGATGCTCTACAGGTATCTCCGAAGGTGTTAGTTGAGTTAGTATGGATCAAGACTGGGATTTGTCACTCCGTGTGAACGGAGAGGTATCTCGGGGCCCACTCGGTAATACAACATCACACACAAGCCTTGCAAGCAATGTAACTTAGTGTAAGTTGCGGGATCTTGTATTACGGAACGAGTAAAGAGACTTGCCAGTAAACGAGATTGAAATAGGTATACGGATACTGACGATCGAATCTCGGGCAAGTAACATACCGAAGGACAAAGGGAATGACATACGGGATTATATGAATCCTTGGCACTGAGGTTCAAACGATAAGATCTTCGTAGAATATGTAGGATCCAATATGGGCATCCAGGTCCCGCTAATGGATATTGACCGAGGAGTCTCTCGGGTCATGTCTACATAGTTCTCGAACCCGCAGGGTCTGCACACTTAAGGTTCGACGTTGTTTTATGCGTATTTGAGTTATATGGTTGGTTACCGAATGTTGTTCGGAGTCCCGGATGAGATCACGGACGTCACGAGGGTTTCCGGAATGGTCCGGAAACGAAGATTGTTATATAGGATGACCTCATTTGGTTACCGGAAGGTTTTCATGCATTACCGGAAAAGTTTCGGGCTCATCGGTAGTGTACCGGGAGTGCCGGGAGGGGTGCCGGGGACCATCGGGAGGGGTGTCACGCCCTAAGGGGTCTCATGGGCTATGGGAAGAGATAAACCAGCCCCTAGTGGGCTGGAATAAGTTCCCACTAAGGCCCATAAGGTTTGAGAAGGAAAAAAACACAAGGTGGAAAGAGTTTCCAAGTGGGAAGGTGGAATCCTACTCCAAGTAGGATTGGAGTAGGACTCCTCCACCTCCAATTTCGGCCAAACCTTTAGGTTTTGAGGCTGCCTCCTCCCCTCCCTCCCACCTATATATACGGAGGTTTTAGGGCTGATTTGAGACGACTTTATCACGGCTGCCCGACCACATACCTCCATAGTTTTTCCTCTAGATCGCGTTTCTGCGGAGCTCGGGCGGAGCCCTGCTGAGACAAGATCATCACCAACCTCCGGAGCGCCGTCACGCTGCCGGAGAACTCTTCTACCTCTCCGTCTCTCTTGCTGGATCAAGAAGGCCGAGATCATCGTCGAGTTGTACGTGTGCTGAACGCGGAGGTGCCGTCCGTTCGGTACTAGATCGTGGGACTGATCGCGGGATTGTTCGCGGGGCGGATCGAGGGACGTGAGGACGTTCCACTACATCAACCGCGTTCTCTAACGCTTCTGCTGTACGATCTACAAGGGTACGTAGATCACTCATCCCCTCTCGTAGATGGACATCACCATGATAGGTCTTCGTGCGCGTAGGAAAATTTTTGTTTCCCATGCGACGTTCCCCAACACCGCTGCCACGGGAGGGATGGACAATAGATGTCATGCAAGTTCTTTTCCCTAAGCACGTATGACTACACACGAAATGCATGCCTACATCACATTGACGAACGGGAGCTAGCCACATATCTCTCCGTGTTGTAACTGTTGCATGATGAATACCATCCAAAAGAATCACCGACCCATTGCCTACGAGTTTGTCCCACTACTGCTGTTACTTGTTTTGCCTTGCTGCTGCTGTTACTACTATTGCTACTTGTTGTTGCTGTTACTACTGTTGCTACTTGCTACTCCTGTCACTACTACCGTTCCTTGCCACTGCTGTTACTCGTTACACTGCTGCTACCTGCTACAATACTTTTCTGGCGCCATTGATACAACCGTTAGAAATAGTTTGTCATGTCAACAGATCGTTTCTGGCACCGTTGATATCATACTACTTTGCTACTGATATTTTGCTTGCAGATACTAATCTTTCAGGTGCGGTTGAATCTGACATATTCAACTGCTAATACTCGGGAGTATCCTTTCACTTCCCGTCTGGCGAACCAACAAATTTGGGTCGAATACTCTACCCTCGAAAACTGTCGCGAACCCACATGCTGGTGGGCCATTGCAAGACAATTACTAATTGTTGAGCAACTGGGAGCAGTTCTAGCTCTCTTGCCGCGGAGGCATCAAGTCAGGCACACGTCAAAAACATTCTTCTAGTGTCGTTGCTGTGGACTGCTAGCAAGCAACTCTTTTCTGGTGCCGTTGCCGGGGAAGGATTGCTATATTCTCTGAGTCACTTGGGATTTATATCTGCTGATCACTATGAAGAATCTAAAAGATCCAAAAACCAAAGTCTTGCCCTCAACTACGAGGGGAGGTAAGGAACTTCCATCTAGCTGTGCACTTGATTCACCTTTAGTTATGAGTAAGTTTGCGACATCACCTCCTGCTAGAAATCTTGATATGTCGCATGTGCTTCATGATGCTTATGATGCTACTGCTAGAGATGCTATGCCTGATACTGCTAGAGATGATATGCCTGATACTGCTAGAGATGTTATGCCTGATGATGCTAGAGATGCTATTTTTCCTGATGATGCTATGCTTGATACTGCTAGAGATACTACTCTGCCTGATGTGCCATTAGGGGTGTTCCTTGATGCTCATATTGCTAGAGTTACTGCCAATGCTCGTGATGCTGCTGAAACTGCTGATACTATTGAGATAGAACCTGCTTTTGCTCCTGCTAGATCTAGCTCTCCTAGATATGAATTGCCTGATATACTTGAGGGTTACGTTATGGAGGGAGAGATAGCTAAGGATTTTCTTGCGTGTAAGGATGCCTATGACGCTGAGAAATTACTTCTCGAGTGGAAGGAAAAATCTCTGAAAGCTAGGATGAAATACGACCTGAAGTTTGCCACTTCACCTATCTTTATCACCGATAAGGATTATGAACTCTCTGTCAATCCTGAGATAATCTCTCTAGTCGAATCTGATCCTTTTCACGGTTATGAGTCTGAGACGGTCGTAGCCCATCTTACCAAACTACACGATATAGCCACCCTTTTCACTAGTGAGGAGAAGATCCGCCACTACTATATCCTTAAGTTGTTTCCTTTCTCTCTAAAGGATGACGCTAAAGCCTGGTTCACTTCTCTTGCTCCTGGATGTGTGAGTAGTCCCCAGGATATGGTCTATTACTTCTGTGAGAAATATTTCCCTGCCCATAAGAAGCAAGCTGCCTTGCAGGAAATATACAACTTTGCTCAATTCAAAGAAGAGAGTCTCCCACAAACTTGGGGGAGGCTCGTCCAGCTACAGAATGCTTTGCCTGATCACCCTCTTAAGACGAATGAGATACTTGATATCTTCTATAACGGACTTACTGATGCCTCTAGAGACCACCTAGATAGTTGTGCTGGTTGTGTTTTTAGGGAACATACTATAGAACAAGCTGAGACTCTACTGAATAACATCTTGATTAATGATAATGCTTGGACTATTCCCAAACCACCTCCTAAGCCAACTCCGAAGAAAAGAGGTATTCTATTCCTCAGTCCCGAAGATATGCAAGAAGCCAAGAAATCTGTGCAAGAGAAAGGCATTAGATCTGAAGATGTCAAAAATCTACCACCTATCAAAGAGATCAATGGTCTCGATAACCCGATACAGGTAGTGGAAGTAAATTCTCTGCGTAGGTTTGATGAGAGTGATATTCATTTTGATAAACCTGCTAGCCTGTGCTTTGATGAATTTGACAACTTTGTTGCCAAACAACAGAGTTTCAATGATTATGTTAGCAGACAATTGGAACAAAGTACTCATATGCTTAGTCATTTAAGTGCTTGCGTAGACAGAAATGTCAATGATTTGAAGCTTCTGAGTAAACATGCATCTATGTTTACTACTCAGGTAGAACAAGTACTTAAAGCTCAAAATGACTTGCTCAATGAATTAAATGACAACTCTGTCAGAGTCATTACTAGAGGAGGCAAAATGACTCAGGAACCTTTGTATCTTGAAGGTCATCCTAAGATAATTGATCAAGATTCTCAAGGAATTAATGCTGATACACCGAGTCATCCTAAGGAGAAGAAGAAGGATGATAGAAACCTGCATGTTAGTTCACCAAACACTGTCACACCCGAAGAACCAAATGATATTTCTGCGTCTGATGCAGAAACACAATCTGGTGATGAACATGAACCTGGTGACAGTATGGACAGCGATGTTCATAATGATGCTCAACCTAGCAATGATAAGGATGTGGAGATTGAACCTACGGTTAATCTTGATAACCCACAACCTAAGAGATACGATAAGAAGGACTTCACTGCTAGGAAGCATGGTAAAGAAAGGGAGCCATGGGTTCAGGGACCTATGCCCTTTCCTCCTAAGCCATCCAAGAAAAAGGATGATGAGGATTTTGAGCGCTTTATTAAAATGATAAGACCCGTCTTTCTGCAGATGCGGTTAGTTGATATGCTCAAAATGTCTCCGTATGCCCAAGTACGTGAAAGATATCGTGACCAATAAACGGAAGATACCAGATCTTGAGATCTCCACCATGCTTGCCAATTACACATTCAAGGGTGGAACTCCAAAGAAACTTGGTGATCCCGGAGTGCCCACTATACCTTGCTCCATTAAAGGAAACTACGTAAGAACTGCCTTATGTGACCTTGGAGCCGGAGTTAGTGTTATGCCTCTCTCTCTTTATCGTAGACTTGAACTGGATAAGTTGACACCCACTGAAATCTCTCTGCAAATGGCCGACAAATCAACTGCTTTCCCTGTCGGAATTTGCGAGGATGTGCCTGTTGTGGTTGCTAAGACCACCACCTTAACGGACTTTGTTATCTTGGATATTCCCGAGGACGATGCCATGTCTGTCATCCTCGGAAGACCCTTTTTAAACACTGTAGGGGCTATTATAGATTGCAACAAAGGCAATGTCACTTTCCATGTCAACGGTAATGAGCATACATTGCACTTTCCAAAGAAACGATATCAAGTACATTGCATCAATGCTATCGAAAAAACTTCATCGATTCTTATTGGGAGCTTTGAATGCCCTATTCCTCGTGTTAAGATGAAGTATGATTTGCTTGTTGGGGAGATTCATATCCCCATTGAGGTGACTTAGTGGCTATTCGAAAATTGTCCGTTCTCTCTTACGATTCGAGAAATTTTTGTCATAAGGATTTGATCAACCCCATTGACGGATTTCTTTCGATGACCATGAAATGGATGAATCAAAGAGTCACATACCTCTGTTTTAAGCTTTCACTTTCTTTTGCTTAGAATAAAAATGATAGGTTTAGTTTAGTTTTTCCTATTTTCTGTTTTAGCGTCCCGAAGAAAAATACCCCAAAAATAAAGGTTCTCCCATGGTCCTGAAAATCTAGTATGATTTTTTCTGGAATATTTGAAAAATATTGGGACGAAGAGCTAGTCTAGGGGATGCACTAGTGGGCCACAAGCCCTGCCACCTGCCACCCCCCTGGCCGCGGCAAGCAATCTTGTGGGGCCCACAGGGGCCCCCTCCACTCATTCCAGCTCCCATCCTCTTCCTCTACCTCCAGAAAAAATCGTTTCGCAGCTCAAACCCGTGTTCTTGCTCATTTGGCTGTGATTTTCGATCTCCTTGCTCAAAGCACCATTCTCCGAACCGTTTTGGGGAAATTACTCCTTGGTAAGTGACTCCTCCATTGGTCCAATTAGTTTTTGCTCTAGTGCTTTATCCTTCGCGTATTCTTGTTACCTTGGTGACCCTGTTATTGAGCTTGAAATGTTGATTTTAGCTGGCCCCGAGTAGTTTTAGCTCGTGATACGGTCTCTAGGCACTAGTAGGAGTAGTTGCTACAAGGTGTGGTTGGTCTTTATTCAATTTTCTCTTGAACTTCAAAAATTTCAGCAAAATAAATTATGTTCAGGAGGAAGTTTCATGGTGGTTCCTCAAGTAAGAAAGGTCCCCGTCTTTCTATTCGGGAGCCCGATCCTTATCAACTAAGGGACGCACCGGTACAACCATGTGAATGGCCTTCCGATGAGTTTATGATCGAAGCAGGCTTCAAGGATGAGTTTGATACACTTGTCCGCAATGCCGGGTTAGAAGAATTCCCCTCAGATAAATGTGAACAGTATGCTATGCTCACTGCCTCTTTCGTGCGTAGATTTAAATTTTTAGTTGGTCATGACTCATCCATACTATTTGATCTATATGATAAATCCTATGCCATGGATTTGGAGGATTTCAATAGGATTTGCAAAATACCCGATGGGGGTAATCTTAAAGATCCTGCTAAATCTTCGGTTAGAGATTTTTTTCTCTAGTATATCTGTTGGAGAAACTAGAGACATCACGCAAGCTACCATAGGAAGCATTCATTTCCCTGCCCTGCACTACTTTGCCCTCTTCATAGGTAGATGCATTAACGGCAAGGTTGAACATTGTCACCTATGCGCATCCGACCTTAGTATCCTTAAGAGCAGAGTGACGGGTGACAAAATATTCAACATGGGAGCTATTATAGCAAGGAGGCTGAATAAGAACGCTATTGAGGGAGATTTTTTTTGGCGACATCTATGCCATCGCATAGCAAATTTTCTTGGAGTACCCATCCGCGGAGGAGATCCCCCGCTCCATACAACTTTCCTTGACCGCGTCGCTTTGACACGCTACCAGTTTCTTGAGAGGGATGATGGATCCCTCCTATACTGATTGATATTTAACCGACAGCGTGTCTTCCATATTACCCTTCCTGCTCCTGCTTTCTTTGACTTTCAGGTAAAACGGAGATACTACATAACCATAGGAGAGGCAGAGGAGTATGAGAGGGAGGCGATGGCTGCTCGTCTTCGTGAGGCAACTATTCAGGCAGTGGATGCAGCGCTCCCGTATAACCCCGATTATGATTTTGGGTTTCGCCAGGACCGTCCTTGGGAGTAGACCAAGCTAGGCCAAAAGCCTAAGCTTGGGGGAGTACGTGTTCTCACCGACCTTACATTCATGCTTATGCTTTCACCTTGTTAGCCGGTGTTTACACTTTGCCACTGTATTATCCATGCTAGTTTATTTTCGTTTTCTTATTTTCTTGTTTTGTGTCCTTTTGAGAAAACCCAAAAAGATTTTCCTTTCTTATTTTGCTTGTTGGGAGCTTTCCCGTGTAAATAGTTTTCTTTTCCTTTTTATTTGGGTCAAGGTAGAAGATATTGGTTACAATGTTTAGTGGCTCTTGCATGCATACCTGTTTAGCTTTCAAAGAGTCATATTACTTTGTCTTCTCCTTTGTGTTTTCCTGCAGATTCAGCTTAGTCCAATGCACGAGCACTCTTATTATTGTTCACATCGTTCGATCGTGCAAGTGAAAGGCAATAATGATGATATATGATGAAGTGACTGAGACTGGAAAAGCTCGTATGAACTCTATCTATTTTGTTTTTGTAAATATGGCTAGCTTGTCATCCGAGATTCAGCTTTGTCATGAGAAAACCATGTTTGCAATGATAACTTAGAGATCATAGTTTCTGATGCCATGCTTATTTAGCTAGGAGCTTATAATGGTTTGCCTTGAATGCCAACATAGATTTTGAGATGACTATGATGTAGTATGATAGGATGGTATTCTCCTTTGAATGATTCAAGTGGCTTGACTGGGCGCATGTTCATGCATGTAGTTGAAACAAAATCAACATAGCCTCTATGATGTTCGTGTTCATGGTGATTTATATCCTGTTCATGCTTGCACTCCATGTTAGTCAAACTCATTGCATCTTGATGACTGTTGTCGCTCTCTAGTTGGTCGCTTCCCAGTCTTTCGCTAGCCTTCACTTGTACTATGCGGAATACTGCTTGTGCATCCACTTCCATAAACCCAAATTTTTTTCCATGAGAGTCCACCATACCTACCTATTTGCGGTATTTACCTGCCATTCCAAGTAAATTTGCAGGTGCCATTCTCTAAACCTTCAAGAAATAATCTTTTTTGCATGCCCGAACCGCTCATGTGGTGACAGGGGGCTATTGATATCTTCCATATTAGGCGTGTTATCCTCGACATGTGTTTATTCACTGTCATTCACGAGAAAGGGGCCGGTAATTGGAATGTCCAGTTCCACGCTTAAATCGAAAACATAACTGTAAAACAAGACTCCTGTCGGGACCCCGATCCTAAGCCATAGGAATCCAGCCTGTAACACATCGCATCCCTTTGTGGTTTCACGCACGGTTAACTCCACGGCTGCAGCCTTACCTTAGCCGGGACCGTTTGCGTCTTTTGACTCACGTATGCGATAGTGTCGCTAGCAATCCAATGTCAAAGAACCCGGATCGACATGTCTAGTCATAAACCAAAGTGGCAGTTCTGCACAAGGACAGGCATACATGACGCAACAAAGCAGGTGTCGGTCATCAATGAACGTAGACGAGTCGTAGCAAGCTACAAGGACTCCATTACGTCGCGTGACATTTCCCCAAAGGGGACAGACACAACAGCTAAGAAGGACACATGCCGGTCAACCAATGTGTCCGGAGCAGTAGCGAACTACCAAGGCTCGTTGGATCACAAAGGGGCATTTCCTTGTAAGGAGTACTACTAAAGTTCACGACTAGGTATTCGAACCCCATACATATCAAGTAAGACACACGTACGCATGGCATACCGATATGTATAGATACATCGATGGCATCACAACATAACCATAAACATACAAGCTTTATTTAAGAGGCTCGGAAGAGCCACACACATAATATTACACATTAAGGGTCTCACGACCCATAATAGCAGTCATACAATACAAGCCAGCGGAAGAGTTATAAACTGTCTGGGTACAGACATGGCAACTAGTAGGCATGTGGCCTGACTATACTACAGAGCCGACGTAGGGCCAGATCGTAGCTGGGACACCAGCTACTCGTCGTCGTCAATGTCTACGAAGAACCCTCCATTAGGGTCATTAGCAACCTCTGCAACATTTATTAAGCAAACATGAGTACGAAGGTACTCAGCAAGACTTTAGGAGAACTAACTACTCATGCAAGGTATCAAAAGGTATTGTGGGGTTTCATGCGGGAAGCCAGCATTTGACTTGTGGCTAGACAACTTGCATTTTGCAATTAGTTTTGACAACTTGATTTCTCGCACACGAGTCCACTAACACCACAACAATACACTATCGTGGAATCATTCCGTCTCCATACGGAAATGCCGTCCACGACACTCACGCTTATGTTGACAATTTTATGAGTAGCCATTTAAGTTATCTATGAACAACATATGTCTCCAAGTAGTCCATATCCACGGACGCGGCTATTCGAATAGATCATAACCCTGCAGGGGTGTACTTCGTCACACACGCTCCCGCCACTTATCGCCATGTGCACGTCATGCACCTAGGCAACCTTCAAGCGGAAGCCCAGCGAGGGAGTCGGCCACGACCGTTAACCACACTAGTACCTAGTCCAGGTTTATCGCCTATCTGAGAGTAACCCGTACGGAAGTCCGGCCGAGGTTTCCGCCACGGCCTCAAACGATGTGCGCAGGGTTCCCAAGCCCACCATCCGGGTGCCACTTGGTACACCGTGCCACTGCCTACCGCATCACGGTCCACCTCTCAGGTCAGCACCATGCACGGCCTCCAGCATTTCTATAAACACCAGAAACTACTTGCAACTCCTGGACCGAGTACTACGCGATTAATAGGCCGAGCGGGGTCATATTTCAGGGCCCAGCATGTGGTAGTATCTAGTCTTGGATTACATATACGGAACTCAGTTCCTAAGGACGGTTCCAATGAAACAACCCGCCATGTACTCCTACACAACCTTTCACCGGTACCTTTACCAAATCAAGTTCAACACACGACCTTTGCTTACCGAACACATTCCACATTTCTGTTCATCTCCCAGATGACAGACCATACACAACTCTAAGCATAGCATGCATAGCAGGATAAGGCACATCATAGCTCAAGCATCTACCAGGTATGCTAGGTTGCAAGGTTCGGCTATTTACTGTGACAAGGTTAAGTCATGCAAAGGAAGTGGGTCCAACTATCGTGGCAAAAGCAGTTGAAGCATTTGATCCTAATGCAATAAATAGGTGCAGGAGCAAGAACATGGGATTTATCGGGATGATCAAAAGGGTTGCTTGCCTTGTTGCTCAGAGGAGGAACGATATCCGTCAAACGGATATTCGGTGGAATCCGGGGGTGCGGAGCCTACCGAAATGAATGGCAACATTCAATAACAATCATATGCAATCAAAATGATGCATGAGCATGGCATGAGAATGCAAAATGATAAGTTATTATAATCGAGATGTTTTAGGTTTAGGGTTGATTTGAATCACATTCGAATAGCAATTCAAACGGTATTCTCGGATACCGGTTTAATTGATTCGACCTGATGCTCAGATCAACCTAATGTTAACATGCATGAAATGTCATGTTATGGTACTGATTTATATCTAGGGCAGTGTGTGATCATTGCATTTATAATGAAATTTGGATACTTTTGCAAATTCCATTTATAAAGTGATTAAAGAATTGAATTAATCCTTATTTCACAAGTTAGGGTCCTGTAACTTTTTCAAACATAGTTGAAAATAGCATAATCAGAATCCTTGAATTTTTCTGATACTTTTTCATATATAATTTATTTTCATTAGAGTTACAGATTAATTTCTATGATTTTTGCAATTTTTAGCAATTTCCTGAATTAGTTTTAAACTAGAAATTCCATTTATTGCATCAGGCTGACGTCAGCAGGTCAGCCGACCTGTTCAGGTCAAACCTGACAGGGGGCCCCACTGGTCAGCCTCTCTGGGACTAATCCCGCGCTGACCAGCCCCTAATTGGGGTTTGACTAGGCGTGGGGCCCTCTGTCAGCGACTGAGGGGAGGGCGATTATGCCCTAATGGTCGGCCACGTCGACGACCACCGGAGGGTGGTCGCCGGCGACCAAACCCGCGGCGGAGGGCTCGCCGGAGGCGGCCTAGACGGCACTGCACAGCGCGAAAACGCACGCGGTTGGCAGCTACAGCAAGCTCGCGAAGTGGCCGATCTGGCAGGACCAACTGGGGAGGCTAGGGTCGCCGGAAGAGGCGTCAGCGACGAGCCGGAGCGGCGGCCGAAGCTCGGGCGTCGTCGGGGGCTTTGAATCAGAGGGGTCTACGCTCGGTTCTTAGCTGCTACGGCATCTACGCGTCGTCCTGGAGCTGCTGGTGCCCTCGGAAGGACGAGCTGGACATCGGAGGGCTACCGGCGACGAGCGGCAGCGGCGGTCCTCGTCGGGCTCCAGTGAAACTAGGGCTAGAAGAGGGGATCGACGGGGAAAACTTAGGGGAAACGACCGCATGCTCACAGGGAGTGCAGAGCAGAGCTTAGACGGCTCGGGGAAGGCCTGGGGGCGACGAATCGACGGGAAAGGTCCGGCGGCCGGAGGAGGAAGACGACGGCGTTGCGGGCGTTGCAGGGCTCGAGGAGGCTTCGGCTTCTGCAGAGACGACCAGGGCGACGAGGCGGAGCTAATGGCGTGCTCTGGGAGGGGAACCTATGGCTAGGGGCACGGGCAGCTCGAGCTCGAGCTCGGCTCTAATGGCGGCAGCAGGGAGAAGGAGGGGATCCGGGAGGAGGGGAAGAACCGAGGCGGGGAATGGATAGGGGAAGCTCTGGGGAGCTTATCCCCGTCGTCGCCAGCGCGAACCGACGGCCAGGCAGGCACGCAGGTGCGTGGCCGCGCCGGAGGAGGCGGCGGCCACCTCCTGCTGCCTACTGGCGCGAGGGAGGGGACGAGCGGGGAGATGGGCCGGGCCTGGCTTGGGCGACAGGTAAGTCTTTTTCCATTTTCTCTGTTTTTGTTTTTCTGTTTTGCTATTTATTGCTTTGCTAATTATTTCAGCTCCAAAACAAAAAGTAAAAACTATTTTAGACCTCCTGAAATATTTGTTATAATATCCCCACTCATTTCCAAGGTTTTCAACATTTTTGGAAAATTATAGTTTCTGATTTCAAATTTTAAATTTGAAACCAGTGGCTTTTGCATTTATTTAAAATGCTTAAAGTGTCAAGAAAATAGTTTTCTCCAATGCTCATTTACTTTCATGATTTATCAGAAAGTTTGAACATTTCTTGAAGCCATTTTGGGTTCATTGATTTGAACTAGTTTGAAATTTCCTTTAATTGAAATGGTGGCTAGGGTTTTGAGTTTTTCCTTTGCCACTTTGTTGTTTTTGTTGAAACTTCTTAGATGCAAATGCAAAGAAGACATGAGCACAATGCTATCTTGCTTAAGGGTTAGGGATGTGACAACTCCCCCCGGGGTTGTTAGTATGGACGGTACCCAAGGATTCGGCTAGCCGTGGAGTGTGATTGATTGGTGGATGGGGAGTTAAAACTTTACGTCTCTGTTTGGGAACCGCCTATAGCATGAGTAGAGTGTAAGATATTGAGAACTCTTGGTCATTGCGTTGACAATGAAAGCATGCCACCCAAACTTATTATTTCTATTTTCAAAGCTTGAGCTCTGGCACCTCTGCAAATCAATGCTTCCCTCTGTGAAGGGTCTGTCTATTTATTTTCCTGTTGAGTCATCCTCTTCTTATATAAGCACCAATTAGAGAGCACCTATGTCATTTTTATTCTTTGCTTTTGATTGATATTGAGTATGACTATGACTGGATCTTCGTTGCTATGAATTACAATGTTTGGTGAGCCCTTGATCTTTGAAAGTGCTCTGCATTTATGTTTTGCTGTCTCAGAAAGAGCTAGCGACATACCACATATTCATATTGCTTCATGCCTGTTTTGATTGAATTGTTGGTATCTGAAACTCATTATTATTTGCTCGCTAGCTGATTATGCCATTGATATTAGTTTACCGTGAGACCTTTGTGTCACTTGTTTATGTGGTTAACTTGTGATCTTGCTGAAATTCTGGTTACGAGTTAGACATAGTTGCAACAACAAGATCAAACAGAGTTAGTCAAAGTTTTTCTTTCTCTTTCAGTTTGTCAACTGAGTTGCTTGAGGACAAGCAAGGTTTTAAGCTTGGGGGAGTTGTGTTGGGGAACGTCGCATGGGAAACAAAAATTTTCCTACACGCACGAAGACCTATCATGGTGATGTCCATCTACGAGAGGGGCTTTCCGATCTACGTACCCTTGTAGATCGCACGGCAGAAGCGTTAAGAAACACGGTTGATGTAGTGGAACGTCCTCACATCCCTCGATTCGCCCCGCGAACCGTCCCACAAACCGTCCCGCGATCCGTCCCACGATCCGCTCCGATCTAGTTCCGAACGGACGACACCTCCGCGTTCAGCACACGTACAGCTCGACGATGATCTCGGCCTTCTTGATCCAGCAAGAGAGACGGGGAGGTAGATGAGTTCTCCGGCAGCGTGACGGCGCTCCGGAGGTTGGTGGTGATCTAATCTCAGCAGGGCTCCGCCCGAGCTCCGCAGAAACGCGATCTAGAGGTAAAACCGTGGAGGTATGTGGTCGGGCTGCCGTGGCAAAAGTTGTCTCAAATCAGCCCTAATAGCTCCATATATATAGGAGGAGGGGAGCGGAGGAGGCAGCCTCACAACCTAAAGGTTTGGCCGAAATTGGAGGTGGAGGAGTCCTACTCCAATCCTACTTGGAGTAGGATTCCACCTTCCCACTTGGAAACTCTTTCCACCTTGTGTTTTTTCCTTCTCAAACCTTATGGGCCTTAGTGGGAACTTATTCCAGCCCACTAGGGGCTGGTTTGTCTCTTCCCATAGCCCATGAGACCCCTTGGGGCGTGACACCCCTCCTGATGGTCCCCGGCACCCCTCCCGGCACTCCCAGTACACTACCGATGAGCCCGAAACTTTTCCGGTAATGCACGAAAACCTTCCGGTAACCAAACGAGGTCATCCTATATATCAATCTTCGTTTCCGGACCATTCCGGAAACCCTCGTGGCATCCGTGATCTCATCCGGGACTCCGAACAACATTCGGTAACCAACCATATAACTCAAATACGCATAAAACAACGTCGAACCTTAAGTGTGCAGACCCTGCGGGTTCGAGAACTATGTAGACATGACCCGAGAGACTCCTCGGTCAATATCCAATAGCGGGACCTGGATGCCCATATTGGATCCTACATATTCTACGAAGATCTTATCGTTTGAACCTCAGTGCCAAGGATTCATATAATCCCGTATGTCATTCCCTTTGTCCTTCGGTATGTTACTTGCTTGAGATTCGATCGTCAGTATCCGCATACCTATTTCAATCTCGTTTACCGGCAAGTCTCTTTACTCGTTCCGTAATACAAGATCCCACAACTTACACTAAGTCACATTGCTTGCAAGGCTTGTGTGTGATGTTGTATTACCGAGTGGGCCCCGAGATACCTCTCCGTCACACGGAGTGACAAATCCCAGTCTCGATCCATACTAACTCAACGAACACCTTCGGAGATACCTGTAGAGCATCTTTATAGTCACCCAGTTACGTTGCGATGTTTGATACACACAAAGCATTCCTCCGGTGTTAGTGAGTTATATGATCTCATGGTCATAGGAACAAATACTTGACACGCAGAAAACAGTAGCAACAAAATGACACGAGCAACATGCTACGTCTATTAATTTGGGTCTAGTCCATCACATGATTCTCCTAATGATGTGATCCCGTTATCAAGTGACAACACTTGCCTATGATCAGGAAACCTTGACCATCTTTGATTAACGAGCTAGTGAACTAGAGGCTTACTAGGGACAGTGTTTTGTCTATGTATCCACACATGCACTGTGTTTCCAATCAATACAATTATAGCATGGATAATAAACGATTATCATGAACAAAGAAATATAATAATAACTTATTATTGCTGCCTCTAGGGCATATTTCCAACAAGTTGATATGTCTCCATCGCATCTACTTTTCCAAACTCTTTTGCCGTTGTTTTGGACTCTAATTTGCATGATTTGAATGGAACTAACCCGGACTGACGCTGTTTTCAGCAGAATTGCCATGGTGTTGTTTTTGTGCAGAAATATTTTTGGAAAATATGAAAAAACCTGCGCAAAGATCCACAGGAGGGGATGGGCTAGTGGGCTACAAGCCTTGTTGCCGCGACCTCCCCCCTGGCCGCGGCAACCAAGCTTGTGGGGCCCACGTGGGTCTGCCGCCCCCAAACTCAGCTCTATAAATTCACTTTCGCCCAGGAAAAAATCAAAAGAGAAGATTTCGTCGCGTTTGCGATACGGAGGTGCCGCCACATCCTGTTCTTCATCTGGAGGACAGATCTGGAGTCCGTTTTGGGCTTCGGAGAGGGTAAATCGTTGCCATCGTCATCATCAATCTTCTTCCCTCTCCAATTCCATGAAGCTCTTCATCGTTCGTGAGTAATCTATTCGTAGGCTCGCTGGGCGGTGATCAGTAGGATGAGATCTATCATGTAATCGAGTTAGTTTTGACGGGATTGATCCCTAGTATCCACTATGTTCTGAGATTGATGTTGCTACTACTTTGCCATGCTTAATGCTTGTCACTAGGGCCCGAGTGCCATAATTTCAGATCTGAAATTATTATGTTGTCACTAATATATGTGTGTTTTAGATCCGATCTTGCAAGTTGTAGTTACCTACTATGTGTTATGACTCGGCAACCCTGGAGTGACAATAACCGGAACCACTCCCGGTGATGACCATAGTTTGAGGAGTTCATGTGTTCACCAAGTGCTAATGCGTTGTTCCGGTTCTTTATTAAAAGGAGAACCTTAATATCCCGTAGTATCCTTTTGGACCCCGCCGCCACGGGAGGGATGGACAATAGATGTCATGCAAGTTCTTTTCCCTAAGCACGTATGACTACACACGGAATGCATGCCTACATCACATTGACGAACGGGAGCTAGCCACATATCTCTCCGTTTTGTAACTGTTGCATGATGAATATCATCCAAACGAATCACCGACCCATTGCCTACGAGTTTGTCCCACTGCTGCTGTTACTTGTTTTGCCTTGCTGCTGCTGTTACTATTGTTGCTACTTGCTGCTGTTACTACTGTTGCTACTTGCTACTGCTGTTCCTTGCCACTGCTGTTACTCATTACACTGCTGCTACCTGCTACAATACTTTTCTGGCGCCATTGATACAACCGTTAGAAATAGTCTGTCATTTCAACAGATCATTTCTGGCACCGTTGCTATCATACTACTTTGCTACTGATACTTTGCTTGCAGATACTAATCTTTCAGGTGCGGTTGAATCTGACATATTCAGCTGCTAATACTCGGGAGTATCCTTTCACTTCCCGTTTGGCGAACCAACAAATTTGGGCCGAATACTCTACCCTCGAAAACAGCCGCGAACCCACACGCTGGTGGGCCATTGCAAGACAATTACTAATTGTTGAGCAACTGGGAGCAATTCTGGCTCTGTTGCCGCGGAGGCATCAAGTCAGGCACACGTCAAAAACATTCTTCTAGTGTCGTTGCTGTGGACTGCTAGCAAGCACACGCCGCTACATTGCTGACATCTGAAAAGCTTCGGCTGATACCGCGACGCCAAGTTCCCATAATTCTCCCCGCGTAGCTGGTTAGTGCGAAAAGGTCTCCAACCAACCCAGATCAAATACCCAAATCCATTATCATTTTAATTAGGCCATCGACACAATCTCGCGGGAATCCACCCGTCTAACAACTAATCACCAATGATCCGAGTAACATGGTCGAGTAACTGTGTGGTTGAAACATCGGGGGAATCCGAGTTATCACCCTCGTTGGATTCTGAACGATGTATCTGTCAAGGTGGGCTTAGAGGAATCACCCTCGGGGGTCCCACACTTGAGGGGTTGCACGACAGAGTCATCGTCACGAATGGTGAAAGAGGAATCATCCTCGATAACCACGACCGACTAGCTGTACTACAGAGATATCATCAGGAGTACTTAGCGAGGTGTCGCCCTCGGTACCCTATAGTATCCCTGTAGCATCGTACAACTAAGGGGGTGTATGTGCTGTGTCGGGTCTGGCTCGTCGAGTAGGGATCGAGATTTGAAAGCAAAGCGGGGCAACTGGACTACGGGGTCAGAGGGGAAGACTGCTCCACCTATACTAAGCAGTTTAAAGGTACAGTACTGAAAGTAGCAGTTCATCAAAAACATGTTATGCATCAGATATAGGAGCTAACTACAACAGTAACAAAATACTAATGCAAGCAATAGGGAGAAAGACATAGGCAATATAGGAATGATCAAGGGAGGTTTGCTTGCCTTGCTGCTCTGCGGCAAAAGGCTGGTCGACAGGGTCGTAGATGTACCCGGTAGGAGCATCAGTCTCGGGGTCTACCGGTAAGAAGAGGGGGAAGAAACAATAAATAATAGCAACGGTGCAACACAATGCATGACATGGCAAGATGTCGGCTAGACATGAGCTAACGCAGCAACATCCGTCATAGACGGGTCAGAAGAATATGTTACGATATTTTCCAGGTCTCTGGCTTCTACCCGTCAGACGAGAAACGATGGAAAAGTTCCATGTTTGCTATGCTAGGGACGCGTGACAAACGAATGGACCGTGTATCCGGGTTCGTCTCATTCTGCTGACCAACTTTCATGTTGAAAATATTTTGATCTGACTTACGGTTTAATTAATACTAAAATTTTAAAGTTTTATTAATTATTTAGGAATTCAAAACAGATTTAATTAATTTAATTAAATGCTATTATGACATCAGCATGATGTCACGCTGACATCAGCACTTGACTGGTCAACTAACAAGTGGGTCCCATGCGTCATAGACACAAGTTTTTAATTAGGATTAAATAGTAATTAATCAAATTAATTTAGTGAGGGACCCACGTGTCATATTCTAATTATTCTAATTACCCATTTAATTAATTAACGAATTAATTAAATAATATATCTATTTATTTATTTAATAAAAACAGAATTTTAATTTTATATTTTAATTTTAATTTTTCTTATTTAATTTTCTTCCACAGGGTGTGGGGACTCCCTGTCATAGACAACGGAGTGGGCTGGCCCCACCGGTAAGTGGCACCTTGGCCACACACACAAAATACATATACATATTAAACAAAATGTATTCTATGTACATACATGCATATACACATACGCAATACATACACGATACATACAAAATACATACGACATCTAATACATACATACATACATACACCTTTACAATATCTTTTTTTCTTTTATTTTTCTTTCTCTCATATGTGTGCTAACTCTTTGTGTTTCACAAAAGACTCTCAACAGAGAGAGAGAGGAGGCTATCTCCATCTACACCTACACGAGCACCACGACGTTGGAATGGAGCGCCGATTGCCGGAATGGAACCGGGAGAGGAAGGAGGAGAGAATGGCCGGAGCCCGGTGTAGCCGGAGTTCTCGGGAGGTGCGGAGGAGACGGTGAGGAGGAGCCCGAGATGATGGCGATGGCGGTGGCGCGGTTGGTGATGGGGAGGCGCCGGAGGAAGGGGCCGCCGGGGCCGGCCGGGGTGTGGGCGACGGTGACGGCGCCTCGGTGAGGCCGGCGGGGAGAGGGGGACCTCCCTGCTCGATCCCTCCTGGATCGAGCACGAGGGAGGGGCCGACGCGTGGAGGGAAGAGGGGTCGCCGACGGGGATGGGAGGTCGCCGGCGGGAAGAAGATGGTAGGGCGGCGAGGGGCTGATCTGGGCAGGTGGGGGAGACAGGGGCTAGCGGGGTAGGGTGGTTCCTCGCGCGTGGGGAGAGGGAGACTCGCGAGGTGAGTGGGAGGAGGAGGTGGGGGATCGGGAGACGTGGATCTGGTGAGGCAGGGTGGGATCGAGGGGAAGGGGTTCGGTCTCGGTGGTGTGGGTGAGACCGCGAGAGAGGAAGGGAGACATGGTAGGTGGGGAGGGTGAGCGGGTGAGGCGTTGGTGCGAGGGAGTGGTAGGTGAGGCATGGGGCCTCGGTGGGGAGGGAGTTGTGAGCGGGGGAGTGCGGCGGTAGCACGGCGAAGTGGGAGGGACGCGGGGGCGCTAGGGTTAGCCCGGTGGGGGGGGCTTTATACCCCCACGTGATGGGCTGAATGGGGGGGGGGGGGGGCTCGGCCAAGGGCCAGTTTTTTTTTCTTTTTTGTTTTGATTTTTTAAATATTCTTTTATTATTATCTTTAATTACTTTCTCTCCTTTATTTATTTTACACAAAGCTTCTCTTTTAAATATATAGGGATTACCTAATAATTTCAAAACTCCCGATTCACATTTATAATTCGTTAGAGAATTTTCATAACTCCCTGACGTTTTTATTTTAACAACATAAAACCTTTCTCGTTCGACTTTAAGTTTAAGTTTTGAATTTCGATTAGGTTTCAACTAACACGAGATCATTGATATAATTCACAGTGACGTGGCATCATTAGCGCGGGATCACCGTCGCTTAATTACAATCATGTCACATCCCTGATCCCTATTAGGGTTTAGCAAGTTGCGCTCATGTCTTCTTTCTTTGCATCCAAGAAAATGAAATGAAATCCAAAAGCAAAGCAAAGAAAACCAAAGAAAAACCCTAGCCACCCCTTATTCAAAAACAATTCAACTATTGCCAAAATCAATGAATCCAAAATGGCCATTAGAAAAGTTCATCTTTTCTGTTAAATGTTGAAAACAAAATATGAGGGGTGAAATATATTTTCAAAGTGCTTTTGGCATTTTAAATTTAAGTTAAAAGCTACTGAAATCAACTATATAATTGATTTCAAAATTTTCAAATTTTTCAAAAATACTGAAACTTTTATATATGTTTGGAAATATTCCAAATAACATTTCAACATGTTTCAAACTATTTTAGAATTGGTTTGGAGCCAAAAATAAAACAAAACAAAGTCACTAAGTAATTAACAGAAACATAAATGAAAAAAACTAGAAAAAAACCCTACCTATCGCCTACCTGGCCGAGGCCCAGCTGCTCCCCTGTCGTCGTCCTCGTGCCAGCGAGCAGCAGAAGGTGGCCCCCGCTCCCTCCGGCGCGGCCACGCACCTGCGTGCTTGCCTAGCCGCTGCTTTGCGCTGGCAAGGAGGGGATAAGCCTCCCGCATCCGTCCCTGAGCTCCTCCTCGCCTCATTCCTCCCCCAGCTCTCTCCTCTCTCGGCCACCATTAGAGCCCGAGATGACCTCGAGCTCGCCGTCGCTCCAGCCCCTCTCCCTCTCACCTGAGCTGTGCATTAGCTTCGCCTTGGTCCCGTGAAGCTCTCCAACCAGTCGCTGGACGCCGAGAACCCCTGAGACGCCGTGACGCCATCGTCTTCAACCTCGGATCCCGGGAGCTCGCCGCCGTCGTTCTCCCTCCTCAAACCATCCCCGAGCCTGCTCTCGTCGCCTCTGCACTCCCTGTGAGCTCAGGCTTCTTTCCCCCTCATTTCCCCCTTCGATCCCGAGCTCTAGGCCCCAATTCCACCGGAGCCCAATGAGATCCGCTGCGGGACCTCGTCACCGGTAGCCCTCCGATGATCGGCTGGTCATTCTGAGGCTAACAATGGCTTCAGTGCATCGTGTAGGTGTTGTAGGAGCCTAGCCCCGCGCGTGTTGAGCCCCATAGCAGTGACCCCGATGATGCCCGAGCTCCGGCAGCCACCGAGCTCGTCGTCGGCGTCATCTCCGGCCATTTGAGCCCCTGTTCTTTGCAAAAATGGAGCTGCGATCGTGTGGCCGATCGTCTGGTGCCCTCTGCCGTGCTTTTGGTCACCGGAATCGCAAACACGAGGCCCTGCGCCGTTCTGGTGGTCGCCGGAGCCTCGCCGCCGGTGGGTTTGACCCCATCGCCGGTGGGTTTGACCCCATCGCCGGTGGGGTTGACTCCCGTGAGTCTCTGGCATGTGGGGCCAGCCCCCAGGTTAATTAGGTTTAAACAAATAAAAAGAAAGATTATTTTAAAACCAAATCAGACACTAACATGTGGGTCCAGCCTGTTAAATACCTAATTAGTTTAAATCTAATCTAAAACTGGCCAGAGTCACTGACCAGTGGGTCCCACTGGTAAGGTTTGATTTTCAATGGCCAGCTGACCTGCTGATGTCATGCTGATGCAATAAAACCTTTTTCTGTTTAAAAATAATTCTAAAATAAATGCAAAACTTTAGATATTCATAGAAAATTAAACATAACTCCAAATCTGACAAATAATATATGTAAAATGATCAGAAAAATTCAAGGAATCCAATGGTTCTATTTTCATGCATGAAAAACAAAGTTATGAAAGAGCATCAGGTCAAATCAATTAAAGGAATTTGATAAATTATAATTCAAATGATATTTGAATTATGATTTCAAATCAAGATCACCCAAAGGGTTCTGTTAGTCACCTCAAACATGCTACATTGCATTTCATGCATCATTTTGTTGCATATGATTGACATTGATTGTATGTTATTATTTCGGTAGGCTCTGCCCCTCCGGATACGACTGATTATCCGACTAACGGATATCACCCCTTTGGTGAGCAACAAGGCAAGCAACCGTTCTGATCATCCCGATAAATCCCATGTTCTCGCTCCTGCTCTTACTTATTGCATTATGTCAAAATGCTTACAATGCTTTTACCACATTAGTTGAACCCACTTCCTTTGCATGACCTGTCCTTGTCACAGTAAATAGCTGAACCCTACAACATAGCATACCTGGTAGATGCATGAGCCCTGATGTGCCTTATCCTGCTATGCATGCTATGCTTAGAGTTGTGCATGGTTTGTCATCTGGGTGATGAACAGGATTGTGAGAATGTGTTTAGTTAATAAAGGATGTGTGTTGAACCTGATTTGGTAAAGGAACCGGTGAAAGGCTATGTAGGAGTACATGGCGGGTTGTTTCATTGGAACCGTCCTTAGGAACTGAGTTCCGTGTATGTAATCCAAGACAAGATACTACCACATGCTGGGCCCTGAAATATGACCCTGCTCGACTTATTAATCACTTAGTACTCAGTCAAGGAGTTCCAAGTAGTTTCTGGTGTTTATAGTCATGCTGGAGGCCGTGCGTAGCGCTGACCTTAGAGGTGGGCTATGATGCGGTAGGCAGTGGCACGGTGTACCATGTGACACCCGGATGGTGGGCTTGGGAACCCTACGCACATCGTTTGGGGCCGTGCCGGAAACCTCGGCCGGACTTCCGTGCGGGTTACCCTTAGATAGGTGATAGACCTGGACTAGGTATTAGCGTGGTTAACGGTCGTGGCCGACTCCCTCGCAGGGCTTCCGCTTGAAGGTTGCCGAGGTGCATGACGTGCATGTGTGAAGAAGTACACCCCTGCAGGGTTATGATCTATTCGAATAGCCGCGTCTGCGGATATGGACTACTTGGAAACATATGTTGTTCATAGATAACTATAATGGCTACTCATAAAAATGTCAAGATAAGTGTGAGTGTCGTGGATGGCATTTCCGTAGGGAGACGGAATGATTCCTCGATGGGGTATTGTTGTGATGTTAGTGGACTCGTGTGCGAGAAAACAAAGTTGTCAAAACTATTTGAAAATGCAAGTTTGTCTAGCCAAGATTCAAATGTTGGCTTTCTGCATGAAACCCCACAACTCCTTGTTGATACATTGCATGAGTAGATAGATTATCCTAAAGTCTCGCTGAGTACTTTTGTACTCACGTTTGCTTAATAAATTGTTGCAGAGGTTGTTAATGGCCCTAGTGGAGGGTTCTACCTAGACGTTGACGACGACGAGTAGCTGGTGTCCCAGCTACGATCTGGCCCTAGGTTGGGTCTGTAGATAGTCAGGCCATGTGCCTTTTACCTTTCCATCTGTTTGTACTCAGAAAGTTTTAATCTTCCGCTGGCTTGTAAGACTTGTTTGAATGACTGGTGATGATGGGTCGTGAGACCCCTATCTGTGTAATATTATGTGTGAGGCTCTTCCGAGCCCTCTAAATAAAGTTGTATGATTATGGTTATGTTGTGATGCCATCGATGTATTTATGCATATCGGTATGCCATGCGTACGTGTGTTGTACCTGATATGTATGGGGTTCGAATACCTAGTAGTATGCCTTAGTAGCACTCCTTACGGGGAAATGCCCTTTGTGATTCCACCGAGCCATGTTAGTTCGCTACTGCTCGAGACACATTGGTTGACCGACATGTGTCCTTCTTAGCTGCTTTGTCTGTCCCTTTGGGAAATGTCACATGATGTAATGGAGTCCTAGTAGCTTGCTATGACTCGTCTACACTCGTTGTTGAACGAGACCTACTTTGCTGGGTCATGTATGCTTGTCCATGTACGGAACTTCCACTTGGGTTTATAACTAGACATGTCGATCCGAGTTCTTTGACATCGGAATGCTAGCGACACAATTGTATACGTGAGTCAAAAGGCGCAAACGGTCCCGGCTAAGGCAAGGCTGCAGCCGTGGGGATAACCGTGCGTGAGACCGCAAAGAGATGTGATGTGTTACAGGCTGGATTCCTATGGCTTAGGATCGGGGTCCCGACAGCGTTGGTATCAGAGCCTGGCTGACTGTAGGATTACTAAGCCAAACTGGTCGAAGTTGAGTCTAGAATTGCTTTAGTTATATATAAGGGAATTGTTTGTGGAAGGGAACGTAAGACTCTTTCTTCTCTTCTCAAGTTATTCTATTCTGGTCATCCTCGTCTTTTCTGCGGGGATTAAGAACTAGGTTACTTATCTTTCTCTCAGGATCGTGTATTATTGATCGGTAGATTATAGGACAATGAGTCGAGAGTTACTCCGGGTTTCTTTTATTCCAAGGAAAAGAAAGTAAGTTTTGATGACCATGGAATTGAACTTGATAATTGAGTGGTTATGCTATCTTATCTGTTGTGGGTTGTCTCAAAATTGTTTTTGAGCATTTACAGCCGTTATGCTGCCCAATTTTGTCTTCAGAGCTCTAATGCTTTTGCATTACTCTCTATTTTCAGATGCCTGGCCGTCCTTCTTGTCAGGTGGTCCGTCTGACTAGGTGCATTGATGTGCCGGGTCACACGGCCATGCTAGTCTGGATGATGTCAGTAGCCGGTTACCGCTGGTAGAGTATACGGTGGAGGAGCAGTACCGGGATTTTAATCAGAGTCAGTATCTGTGCACTGTTAGGGTATTCCCAGATTACCCTGGAGCCGAGGAGCCAATCCACTGGTCTTATGGATTGGGGGTTACTGTTGACATGGCAGTACAAGATGCTGCCTATTCAATGTTGACCGTTATGAGGGCCAGACATGCGCTGCTGCAGAATTCAAAGTTCTGCTATGTTCCTGCCTCTCAGCCAGGAGAAGAAGGATACCTGAGTGGGGTCTACTTTGATTCCTCTATGGAGGATCCGCTACTGCAGTCCACCGCTGAGATGTTAGAGAATAGAGACATGGATGCTCGTGCCCTTCATATGGAGCTCTATGCTACACGTGCCCGTCTGTGGTCGGCTTTGACACAGCTGGCACCTGTAGTCCAGACAAGGTATGGAGATATGGAGATGCTGAACCCTGTTAGGACCCATCTTCCGGCTCATGTTGACTGGCCTGCTATAGGAGGAGTCACCCCTCTTCGGGGACCTCTACTACCACCAGTCAGGGGACCAAGGCCACACCCGTGCCCTTACGGTTCCCAGGGGTCTCAGGCTCGAGTATTTTCTCATCCACAGGTTGAGCTCCCAGGCCATGGAGGCAACCTTTATGAGATGTTCTATGCGGATGCCTGAACCCGTGAGTGGAAGAGTAGTATGGTAGTAGTTGTACTTCCACAGTCCTGTGTGTCTTGTGGAGTATGCTTATGTCGTGAGATGAGTTCCGGAGGCATAGATAAATAATGTATAGGAAGCCTGGAAAGCCTCTGATGAGTAGTATCATCTTTTCAGTAGTTTGCTCTTCGGGTTGAGGTTGTACTGAACTATGTAATGGCATGTATGAACCATGATGTATATATAGCAGTTGCTTGTTACCATGTTGTTCGGATGTTCATTTCCGCATTCCATGTGTTCAGTGCATTCTTAATCCATAGCTGGTATTGATGTTGATTTTGGTCTAATATGTGAGTTTGTTTGTCAGGATGGTGTTCACCAGGTTGAACCGTGCCCCTGCTCATGACCAGGGAGAGGGTAGTCAAGCACCTCAAGAGGAACTGCCTCACCCGCCTTCTCTGGCGGAAGTTATGCTTGAGGCAGAAAGAAATAAAAGGGAGACCAACCGTCTGCTAGAGCGTATTGAGCAAAATATGGCTCGTCAGCCGAGGAATGATGCAGTGTCCCTCAATGACTTCGTGAAGATGAATCCTCCGAAGTTCCATCACTCAATCGACCCCCTCAACGCTGATGACTGGTTGTGCAGTATATCGCACAAGATTCGCTGTGCGAATGTTTCTGAGGCCGACAAGGTGACCTTTGCGGCCTACTTTCTGGAAGGACCCGCCAATCTTTGGTGGGAGAACTTTGAAGCTATGCGTCCTGCCGGACCAGCAGCCACATGGGAAAACTTTAGTGCAGTCTTCCGTCTACACCATATTCCAGAGGGTCTGATGGACAGAAAGAGAGAGGAGTTCTGAGCATTCACCCAGGGAAAATTAACCGTGGATGCCTATAGCCGCGAGTTCGGTAACCTCGCCCGCTATGCAACTGAAGAGGTGTCAACCGATGCCAAGAAGCAAGCAAGATTCCGTAAGGGTCTGAGCCCTGAACTTTGTCGTGACCTGTGTCTCCATGAGTGTACAAGCTTTCAAGCTCTTGTCAACAAGGCGATCAGTCCCGAGACTGGTCATACCGACTATGAAGCCATAAAGAAGTACTCCCGTGACTCTGGTTCGTCATCTGGTTCCGCGTTTCCAAAATGCAGGCTGTGGGTTCCAAATAGCTCTTTGCAGCCAAGATACACTTCGAGGCTATCCTATGTGGCGCCTCAGGCAAATCAGACCAACCCTCCAGCAAAAACCTATGGTGGTCCAGCTAGTAATGCTGCACCACGTGCCAATCAGGTGATCTGTTACAAGTTTGGAGAACCAGGGCACTACTCCCGATAGTGTCCTCAGAATATGGGTGCCAAGCAACCTAGAAAGTCCATTGGGCAAGGCAAGTGAGGCAAAGCTTACTATGTGAAGCCAATTCCTGCACGTGGCCGTGTGAACTATGTTTCAGCAGAAGAAGCTGCAGAGGACCGCGACGTCATTTTGGGTACGCTCCTTGTCAATCATCACCCAGCGTCTGTTCTTTTTGACACTGGGTCATCTCATTCCTTCATTTCAGAAAGTTATGCACAGTTGCATAACATGTCTTTCTGTGATATGCCAATCCCTTTGGTTGTCCAAACCCCTGGTAGTAAGTGGTGAACCTCCAGGATAACCTATGACAATGAAATTCTAGTAGACAGGCTAGTTTTTCTGGCATCTTTGATAGCCCTGAAATCTTCGGATATCAATATCATCTTGGGTATGGACTGGATGTCGGCCCATTATGCCAAGATTGATAGTCATTCTAGAAATGTTCAGCTTACCCATCCCTCAGGTGAGATAGTCAATGTCTCTACTTGAGTTGCCAAATGCCAACTCTATTCCCTCAATGCTAACCCTCTTCCAGAACTTGAAGACATTCCGGTAGTCCGTGACTTTCCAGATTTTTTTCCAGAAGAACTGCCAGGAATTCCACCTGACAAGGATGTAGAGTTTGTGATAGATCTTGTTCCGGGAACTGTCCTAATAGCCAGAAGACCCTATAAGATGGCACCCTTGGAGATAGCCGAACTTAAGAAGCAACTAGATGAGGCCTTGAATAAAGGTTTCATTCGTCCTAGCTCTTCTCCTTGGGCTTGTCCCGTCCTCTTCGTCAAGAAGAAAGATGGAACGGATTGGATTGTTGTAGATTATCGACCAGTTAACCTGGTCACCATAAAGAACAAGTATCCGCTCGCCAGGATCAACGACCTGTATGATCAGCTCGCTGGATCCTCAATCTTCTCCAAAATGGATTTGAGGTAGGGTTACCATCAAATCAAGATCAAGAACGGGGACATTCCAAAAATGGATTTTGTCACTCATTATGGCCAATACGAGTACACCGTCATGTCCGTTGGTTTAACCAATGCCCCAGCCACCTTCTCTCGCTTGATGAATTCAATCTTCATGGAGTATTTGGATAAATTCGTCGTAGTATACCTCGATGATACTCTCATCTACTCGAAGAATGAACAAGAACATGCCGAGAATCTAAGGCTGGTATTGATGAAACTTCGAGAGCACCGCCTGTATGCCAAGTTTTCAAAATGTGAATTTTGGTTACTAGAAGTGACCTATCTAGGCCACATAATCTCTGGAAAGGGTATTGTTGTCAATCCCGAGAGAGTTCAAGCCGTCCTTGATTGGACTCAACCTGAATTAGTTAAGAAAGTTAGGAGTTTTCTTGGTCTAGCGAGTTATTGTTACCGCTTTGTCAAGAATTTCTCCAAGGTTGCAAAGCCTCTAACTGAAGTCCTCAAGAAAGATACAAAGTTCGAGTGGACACTATAGTGTGAGCATAGTTTTCAGGAACTGAAAAGACGCCTGACTTCTGCACCTGTGTTGCTACCACCAGATTTCTCTAAGGACTTTGTTATCTATTGCGACGCCTTGCGACAAGGATTAGGTTGCATTCTCATGCAGGATCGATATGTGATTGCATACGTATCTCGACAGTTGCGTCCACATGAGGATAATTATCCCACACATGATCTTGAGCTTGCAGCTGTAGTCCATGCACTTAAAACCTGGCGACATTACCTTCTTGGTAATCGTTGTCAAATATTCACTCATCACCAAAGTCTGAAATATATCTTCACCGAGACGGATTTGAATCTCAGGCAAAGACGATGGGTTGAGTTGATCACAGATTACGACTTAGGGATAACTTACACCCCGGGGAAGTCCAATGTTATGGCTGATGCACTAAGTCGTAAGTCTTATTGTAACAACCTGATGCTACAACGAGGTCAACCACATCTCTATGAGGAATTTTGAAAGTTAAATCTTCACATTGTTCCTCAAGGATTCCTTTCTAACCTGGTGGCGAAGCCTACTCTTAAGGATCAAATCATAGCTGGCCAGAAGCGTGATAAGGGTATAACACGGATCAAGGAGAATATTATTAGCGGAAACGCTAAGGAATTCTCCATGAATGATCAAGATGTTGTGTTCTTCCAGAATCGTCTAGTCGTTCCTAAGAATCCACATCTAAGGCAGTTGATCCTTAAGGATGCTCATGATTCTCCTCTCACCATTCATTCTGGTAGTACTAATATGTATCAAGACCTACGCCAGAGGTTTTGGTGGACTAGGATGAAGAGAGAAATTTTTGAGTTCGTAGCTAACTGCGACGTTTGTTGTCAAGTTAAGGCAGAACATCAAACGCGTGCTGGCACCCTTCAACCTTTAGCTATTCCTGAATGGAAATGGGATAAAGTCAGTACGGATTTCATCACCGAATTTCCCAAGACCAAGAAAGGAAATAATGCTATCTTTGTGGTCATTGACCGTCTTTCCAAAGTAGCTCATTTTCTTCTAGTTCGTGCGAGTATAACAGCTAGCCAGCTAGCAGAGTTATATATCTCTCGAATAGTGTCTCTTCATGGTGTTCCTCTGGAGATTAACTCAGACTGTGGAAGTATCTTTACTTCTCGCTTCTGGGAGAGTTTTCAGAATGCCATGGGGACTCACTTATCTTTTAGCACTGCTTTCCATCCTCAATCAAGTGGTCAAGTAGAAAGAGTGAATCAAATCCTAGAAGATATGCTCTGAACTTGTGTTATATCGTTCGGTATGAATTGGGGGAAGTGCCTTCCATTCGCTGAATTTGCTTATAACAATAGTTATCAGTCAAGCTTAGGCAAAGCTCCTTTTGAAGTTCTCTATGGAAGAAGATGTCGAACACCTCTTAATTGGTCAAAAACCGGGGAGAGGCAACTCTTTGGTCCGAATATGATCCAGGAAGCAGAAGTGCAAGTTCTTATTATCCGTAAAAAGTTGAAAACAGCCTAGTCTCGTCAAAAGAGCCAATATGATCATCATCATAAGGCTGTGACCTATGAAGTTGACGAGAAGGCTTACCTTCGGGTTACACCACTGAAGGGTACCCATCGTTTCGGTATCAAGGGCAAGTTGGCTCCTCGTTATATCGGTCCTTTTCGCATTCTTGCCAAACGAGGAGAAGTTGCCTACCAATTGGAACTTCCTCCGCATCTTTCCAAGGTTCATAATGTATTCCACGTCTCGCAACTCAAGCGTTTCTTTTCGGACCCTATCCGTGAAGTGGACCTTGAAGCGCTTGATCTCCAAGATAACCTTTCGTACCGAGAATACCCCGTGTGTACTCTTGATCAAGCTGAGCGTACCACTCGACGTTCAAACCTCAAGTTTCTTAAAGTTCAATGGTTAAATCATTCTGAAAAAGAGGCAACATGGGAAAGAGAGGACCGTCTACAACTTGAGTATCCCGCGCTATTCTCGACGACTTCTAAATCTCGGGACGAGATTCTTTTGACTGGGGGTGAGTTGTCACATCCCTCATCCCTATTAGGGTTTAGCAAGTTGTGCTCATGTCTTCTTTCTTTGCATCCAAGAAAATGAAATGAAATCCAAAAGCAAAGCAAAGAAACCAAAGCAAAACCCTAGCCACCCCTTATTCAAAAACAATTCAACTATTGCCAAAATCAATGAATCCAAAATGGCCATTAGAAAAGTTCATCTTTTCTGTTAAATGTTGAAAACAAAATATCACGGGTGAAATATATTTTCAAAGTGCTTTTGGCATTTCAAATTTAAGTTAAAAGCTACTGAAAGAAACTATATAATTGATTTCAAATATTTCAAAGTTTTCAAAAATGCTCAAACTTTTATATGTGTTTGGAAATATTCCAAATAACATTTCAGCATGTTTCAAACTATTTTAGAATTGGTTTGGATCCAAAAATAAAACAAAACAAAGTCACTAAGTAATTAACATAAACAGAAATGAAAAAAACTAGAAAAAAACGCTACCTGTCGCCTACCTGGCCCAGGCCCAGCTGCTCCCGTGTCGTCGTCCTCGTGCCAGCGAGTAGCAGGAGGTGGCCGCCGCTCCCGCCGGCGCAGCCACGCACCTGCGTGCTTGCTTGGCCGCCGCTTCATGCTGGCAAGGAGGGGATAAGCCTCCTGCAGCCGTCCCCGAGCTCATCCTCACCTCATTCCTGCCCCAGCTCTCTCCTCTCTCGGCCGCCATTAGAGGCCGAGCTGAGCTCGAGCTCGCCGTCGCTCCAGCCCCTCTCCCTCTCACCTGAGCTGCGCACTAGCTTCGCCTTGGTCCCCTGAAGCTCTCCAACCAGTCGCTCGACGCCGAGAACCCCTGAGATGCCGTGACGCCATCGTCTTCAACCTCGGATCCCCGGAGCTCTCCGTCGTCGTTCTCCCTCCTCAGACCATCCCCGAGCCTGCTCTCATCGCCTCTGCACTCCCTGTGAGCTGAGGATTATTTCCCCCTCATTTCCTCCTTCGATCCCGAGCTCTAGGCCCCGATTCCACCGGAGCCCGACGAGATCCGCCACGGGACCTCGTCACCGGTAGCCCTCCGGTGATCGGCTGGTCATTCTGAGGCCATCTAGTGCATCGTGTAGGTGCTGTACGAGCCTAGCCCTGCGCGTGTTGTGCCCCGTAGCAGTGACCTCGATGATGCCCTAGCTCCGGTAGCCGCCGAGCTTGTCGCCGGCGTCATCTCCGGCCATTTCAGCCCGTGCTCTTTGCAAAAATGGAGCTGCGATCGTGTGGCCGATCGTCTGGTGCCCTCCGTCATGCTTTTGGTCACCGGAATCGCCGCCTGTGGGTTTGATCCCATCGCCGGTGGGGTTGACTCCCCTAAGTCTCTGGCATGTGAGGCCAACCCCTAGGTTAATTAGGTTTAAAAAAATAAAAATAAAGAATATTTTAAAACCTAATCAGACACTGACATGTGGGTCCAGCCTGTTAAATACCTAATTAGTTTAAATCTAATCTAAAACTGGCCAGAGTCACTAACCAGTGGGTCCCACTAGTCAGGTTTGATTTTCAACGGCCAGCTGACCTGCTGATGTCATGCTGATGCAATAAAACCTTTTTGTGTTTAAAAATAATTCCAGAATAAATGCAAAACTTTGGAAATTCATAGAAAATTAAATATAACTCCAAATCTGACAAATAATATATGTAAAATCATCAGAAAAATTCAAGGAATCCAATGGTGCTATTTTCATGCAATAAAAACAAAGTTATGAAACAGCATCAGGTCAAATCAATTAAAGGAATTTGATAAATTATAATTCAAATGCTTTTTGAATTATGATTTCAAATCAAGATCACCCAAAGGGTAGTCACCTCAAACCATGCTACATTGCATTTCATGCATCATTTTGTTGCATATGATTGACATTGATTGTATTTTATTATTTTGGTAGGCTCTGCCCCTTCGGATACGACTGATTATCCGACTAACGGATATCACCCCTCGGCTGAGCAACAAGGCAAGCAACCATTTTGATCATCCCAATAAATCACATGTTCTCGCTCCTGCTCTTAGTTATTGCATTAGGTCAAAATGCTTACAATGCTTTTACCACGTTAGTTCAACCCACTTCCTTTGCGTGACCTATCCTTGTCACAGTAAATAGCCGAACCCTGCAACCTAGCATACCTGGTAGATGCATGAGCCCTGATGTGCCTTATCCTGCTATGCATGCTATGCTTAGAGTTGTGCATGGTCTGTCATATGGGTGATGAACATGATTGTGAGAATGTGCTTAGTTAATAAAGGATGTGTGTTGAACCTGATTTGGTAAAGGTACCGGTGAAAGGCTATGTAGAAGTACATGGCGGGTTGTTTCATTGGAACCATCCTTAGGAACTGAGTTCCGTGTATGTAATCCAAGACAAGATACTACCACATGCTGGGCCCTGAAATATGACCCCGCTCGACTTATTAATCACTTAGTACTCGGTTCAGGAGTTGCAAGTAGTTTCTGGTGTTTATAGTCCTGCTGGAGGCCGTGCGTAGTGCTGACCTTAGAGGTGGGTTATGATGCGGTAGGCAGTGGCATGGTGTACTAAGTGGCACCCGGATGGTGGGCTTGGGAACCGTGCACACATTGTTTGGGGCCGTGGCGGAAACCTCGGCCGGACTTCCGTGCGGGTTACCCTCAGATAGACGATAGACCTGGACTAGCTATTAGCGTGGTTAACGGTCGTGGCCGACTCCCTCGCAGGCCTTCCGCTTGAAGGTTGCCGAGGTGCATGACGTGCACATAGCGATATGTGGCGAGAGCGTGTGTGAAGAAGTACACCCCTGCAGGGTTATGATCTATTCTAATAGCCGCGTCAGCGGATATGGACTACTTGGAAACATATGTTGTTCATAGATAACTATAATGGCTACTCGTAAAAATATCAAGATAAGTGTGAGTGTCGTGGATGACATTTCCATAGGAGACAGAATGATTCCACGATCGGGTATTGTTGTGGTGTTAGTGGCTCGTGTGCGAGAAAACAAAGTTGTCAAAACTATTTGAAAATGTAAGTTTGTCTAGCCAAGAGTCAAATGCTCGCTTTCTGCATGAAACCCCACAACTCCTTGTTGATACATTGCATGGGTAGATAGATTATCCTAAAGTCTTGCTGAGTACTTTTGTACTCACATTTGCTTAATAAATTGTTGCAGAGGTTGTTAATGACCCTAATGGAGGGTCCTACCTAGACGTTGACGACGACGAGTAGCTGGTGTCCCAGCTACGATCTGGCCATAGGTTGGGTCTGTAGATAGTCAAGCCATGTGCCTTTTACCTTTCCATCTGTCTGTACTCAGACAGTTTTAATCTTCCGCTGGCTTGTAAGACTTGTTTGAATGACTGGTGATAATGGGTCGTGAGACCCCTATCTGTGTAATATTATGTGTGAGGCTCTTCCGAGCCCTCTAAATAAAGTTGTATGATTATGGTTATGTTGTGAAGCCATCGATGTATCTATGCATATCGGTATGCCATGCGTACGTGTGTTGTACCTGATATATATGGGGTTCGAAGACCTAGTCGTATGCCTTAGTAGCACTCCTTACGGGGAAATGCCCCTTTGTGATTCCACCGAGCCATGGTAGTTCGCTACTGCTCCGGACACATTGGTTGACCGGCATGTGTCCTTCTTAGATGTTGTGTCTGTCCCGTTGTGAAATGTCACGCGATGTAATGGAGTCCTTGTAGCTTGCTATGACTCATCTACACTCGTTGTTGACCGACACCTGCTTTGCTAGGTCATGTATGACTGTCCCTGTACGGAACTGCCACTTGGGTTTATAACTAGACATGTCGATCCGGGTTCTTTGACATCGGAATGCTAGCGACACAATTGCATACGTGAGTCAAAAGGCGCAAACGGTCCCGGCTAAGGTAAGGCTGCAGCCGTGGGGATAACCGTGATTGAGACCGCAAAGAGATGTGATGTGTTACAGGCTGGATTCCTATGGCTTAGGATTGGGGTCCCGACAAATCATCGCTGTAGCAAAAGTCGAGGATGTCACAAGGTGCACCCCGAACAGGTAGAGGCGATGGCGGCCACGACATCGGTGATGGGCGGTGGCGGTAGCGGCAACGGCGTTGACGATGGGGCGGCGGCCCCTTGGCCTCCCTTATTACTTGGTCTTGGTGCTGCAATGGAGTAGCCTCTCCTCCTCTTGGCGGTTGTCAAGGGAGAGGCAAAATCGTGGCTTTTGGTGGCTGCCCCAAATATAGGGTTTTTTCTCCTTATATGTGCCTTCGTGGTGCTTTATGGTCTTCCGATGGATGGACCCTTGATCCAATGGCTCTTGGGAACCTCTAGGATCTTGTTAGGTACTCCGCACAGCTCCATGAGTACCCAAAGTTGTGGGTTGGCTGAATATATCAAATATAGTAATAGTTTGACTCAATCACGTCATTAATTCTCGTAATCCCCTAATCACATACTCCCTCCGTTTCTAAATAGAAGACCTTTTAGAGATTACACTACGGACTACATACCAAGCAAAATGAATGAATCTACACTATAAAATATGTCTATATACATCCGTATGCAATCTGTAGTGAAATCTCTAAAAGGTCATATATTTAGAAACGGAGGGAGTATTTACCTCCAGTAAAAAGGGTCTAGAGATGGCATAGGAACTCCGTTTTGGACAAATTTGTAGTCCATAATCAATGTCATAAAATTCCCCACACTTGTGTAGTTTCAACTTTTTTATATTTGACGCTGTCTTCATGGGTAAAATTGACGATCTCTGAAAACTGTTGGTGGATAGATTTTAGGAAAGTCAAAGTCCTCCTCCAACAAGGCTCCTTTTGCGTTTTTTCGTCAATTTCCAATTATTTTATACATATCAAAGTGTAAAACAAGAACTTGTGTGTTTTTGAAACTATTAGTAGATTAGTCCCAATAAAACATAAAACTATAGTAAACATAGGACAAATGGTAGAAAAAACAAACATGGAGCATAAAAAAATATAAATACATTTGGGACGTATGAGTTATTTCTTACATAAGGTCTTTACTTATGCACTTTACTTTGTGATAAACATAGTGTATCATGTTATATATCTTGATATCCTTAGTTGATTATCTTGCTTAGTATAAGTTGTTGGTGTAAATAAGTGAGCCTAATTGTTTTATGTTTTGTGCTTGACAAAATAAATGCTAGTTTTATTCTGCATTTATTCAAGCCTAATCCGTAATTATTTTAAAGCACATATTCACCCCCTCTAGGCGATAACCACATCCTTTGAGCAAGAGAGCATCGTCGAATAACAGAAGTCATTCATCAACTATGACAGACCGAGACCGACGCTCGAGAAGATTTATGACGAATTCATCAACGACATCTTAAAGAACGTCATGTATGAGCATATTTCTTGTAGTGTTTTATTTCGTTGTCGTCGTGCAATTAGATTGTCTGTCGCATTCATCATCGCATCATGCGCATCATCCACATTGCATCGGCACTCCGTTGCCGCCAGTTTTCAAAACCTGCATCCGTTATTAGTTGTCGGTTCTTTCTATGTTCGTCGTTGACCCTTTTAAGACCGATCACACACGCACGCGCCCGTGGCACCGCTAGAAATCTTCATTTTAAAAGTGTGTATAAAACTTTCTCGGATTGGGTTGAAACTTGGCATGCGGTCTTATTTTAATGTAGGTAGGTCGCCTGCCTAATTTCGTCGCAATCGGAGTCCGTTTCATACCCGAACGGTCGACCGTAGCGGCACCGTTATCGGTTTATCGTGGGACGTTTCGGGCCACAATATCCCTCTCATCTTAGCCTAACACCCTATCTACACAGCCTCTACCCCATCTAGTAAACCCCCTCCGATCGGAGTCGTCAGATCGCGATCCTATGGTCCGAATCTGATACAAAATTTGCTAACCCTAGCCCCTTTCCCTATATAACCACCCCTAAACTGCCTATTTGGGCGCCCCTCCTCTCATCGGGATCCGCACCCGAAACCCTAGCCGTCAGCCTCTTCCACCTCTAGCCACAGGCCCGCTAGAACCCAGATCAGGCCCTGGGAAGCCCATCTGGGCCCAACCCCGAGCTCCCTCCAGAACTGACTGAGCTCCTCTGCTCCATGGGGCCCGTGCCGGTCGCCGCCGCCAAGACCACGTCGGCAGGCCGCGGGAGCGCCGCCCCCTTGCCGGAGTCGGCCAGAGCCCCGCCGGACTTCCTCCTTCCTCTCTTCTTTCCCTATCGCCGCTGGCACTCCCTCACCTCTCTCCCCTCTTCTCTACAGGACCGAACCGCCCTGGGAGGTGCCCCGAGATCTCCCTTCCGTGGAGCCGTCATGGGCCCCGTCGCTGGATGGAGCTGACCGAATCCGGGTCGGAGGACCCCATCCCTGGCCTCCCCATGCCGCCGCAGCCATGCCTTCCTGCCCGAGCGAGGAGGAGGACGAGCTCCTCCCGCATCGCTATCACCAGCCCAGCGCACCCCTCGATCCGCTTCGTTGCGCCGCCGCATCTGGCAGTCGCCCCAGCCTCCTCCAGCGCCCCGGCCCGACTCCAGGCCCAGCCGGCATGTGGAGAGCCCCGCCTCGTACCGATTCGACCAACCCAATCAGCCACGGCCCACGTCGCCCCGCGCGGCCCAGCCAGCCACAGTCCAAGTCGGCCAGCCCATCTCCAGTCGGCCCAATTGAACAAGGTGAGCATCCCTGCAGCCAGTCTATCCCTCGCCCCGGCGTCATTTTGTAATATTGCGCATAGCATATTCGGCCCATTAGTTTTTTTAGGTTCAGACGAATCTATTAATTTAGAAATTTGCATATTTTTAAAACACACGTAGTTTTTAAACCGTGCGTGAGATCGCAATAAGCTAGATATGTAAAATGTGTAGAATTTCACGTAGAATAATATTTTTCAAATCTCGTGCATATTTAAAACTGTTTAGCATGCTGTTTGCATTGGTTTGTGTGTCAACATAATAGAAACGGTTTAGGTCGTAGTTAATTAACCGTAGCTCCGTTGGAGATGAGCCATATATGTAAATGGACTATGACGACGAGTAAAATCACGTGAACCACTTTGTTTTGCCGTTTAACAAACATAAAATGTGATTAGGACAGATTTGGACAGGTTACAAAGTTAACACGTGGGGTCGTTTCAGAGATGTTATATGTCATTTACGACCTCATTTAAAATGCCTAGATAGGTAGATTAATTTGTGATTCACCCCTTACCATGTTAACAACATTTTAATATTGTCGTGTTAATAAACAGGAGGGAACTAAATAATTAAATGTGGAGTTCCGTCAATATGCAACTCGTTGTATATTGAGCTTCACTTAATGTGTAGAGTTTACGTGATGTGAATTGTCATAACGTGCCTTGCATAATTTAAACTGAACATGCACCATATTAGGGTGTGCATCATATCGTGCATGTGTCGTGGTGAATATTGTGTGTTGATTCTTGTTTCCGGTTTGCTTCGTCTTGATAGAGTTCCTCAAGCGTGTCGGAATATGAGGATCCGTTCGACTACGTCGGTTCGTCTGCTTCACCGAGTCGTTGTTCTTCCAAGCGGGATGTGAGATAAGATGATCATTTCCCTAGATACCATTGATACGTCTCCAACGTATCTATAATTTTTGATGGTTTCATGCTATTATTTTGTCAAACTTTGGATGTTTTGTATGTCTTTTATATCTTTTTTGGGACTAACTTATTAACTCAGTGCCAAGTGTCAGTTCCTGTCTTTTTCGTGTTTTTACCCCTTTCAAAGGAGGATTTTAAACGGTGTCCAAACGGAATATAACTTCCGAGAAGATTTTTTCCGGAACAGAAGATACGCGTCAAGCTTGAGAACCAAGGCAGGGGCCAGCAGGGGACCCCACAAGCCCCCTAGGCGCGGCCGGGGGGGCGCCTAGCAGGCTTGTGGGCTCCCTGGGCCTCCCCTGCCCTAGCTCCTGCGCCTATATATTCCCTAAAATCCCAGAAAAAATAAGGAGACCAACGAAAACACTTTTCCGCCGCCGCAAGCTTCTGTCTCCGCAAGAGCCCATCTGGGGCACGTTCTGGTGCCCTGACGGAGGAGAGATTCGGATACGGAGGGCTTCTTCATCAACACCATGACCTCTCCGATGATGCGTGAGTAGTTCACCATAGACCTACGGGTCCATAGCTAGTAGCTAGATGGCTTCTTCTCTCTCTTGGATCTTCAATACAAAGTTCTCCATGATCTTCATGGAGATCTATCAGATGTAATCTTCTTTGCGGTGTGTTTGTCGAGATCCGATGAATTGTGGATTTATGATTATATTATCTATGAATCTTATTTGAGTTTCTTCTGATCTCTCTTATGCATGATTTCATATCCTTGTAATTCTCTTCGAGTTGTGGGTTTTGTTTGGCCAGCTTGATCTATGATTCTTGCAATGGGCGAAGTGCTTGGTTCTGGGTTCATACCATGCGGTGACCTCACCCAGTGACAGAAGGGGTAGCGAGGCACGCATCGTGTTGTTGCCATCAAGGGTAAAAAGATGGGGTTTTCATCATTGGTTTGAGTTTATCCCTCTACATCATGTCATCTTGCTTAAAGCGTTACTCTGTTCGTCCTGAACTCAATACACTAGATGCATGGTGGATAGCGGTCGATGTGTGCAGTAATAGTAGTAGATGCAGAAAGTATCGGTCTACTTGTCTCGGATTTGATGCCTATATGTATGATCATTGCCTTAGATATCATCACGACTTTCCGTGGTTCTATCAATTGCTCGACAGTAATTTGTTCACCCACCGTAATATTTGCTATTTTGAGAGAAGCCTCTAGTGAACACTATGGCCCCCGGGTCTACTTCACACCATATTTTCAGCCGTACACTTTTACTTCGTTGCACTTTCCACCTTCATATCTCACTTTGCAATCAATCTTGAAGGGATTGACAACCCCTTTATAGCATTGGGTGCAAGCTCTTTTGTGTTTGCGCAGGTACTCTGGACTTGACGAGATTCTCCTACTGGATTGATACCTTGGTTCTAAAACTGAGGGAAATACTTACTGCTCATGTGCTGCATCACCCTTTCCTCTTCAAGGAAAAAACCAACGGAAGCCAAGTCTCCATCAACGTGCCAATTTCTGGCGTTGTGGTTTGAGAAGTAGCAGAAGGATTTCTGGCGCCGTTGCCGGGGAGGATCAAGTCAAGAACTCATCCAAGTAAATGTCGCAAACTCATCTCTTGCATTTACTTTTTTGCCTCTGCTTTCCTCTCCCCCACTTCTGAAAAAAAATTACAAAAATATTTGCCTTTTTCCTTTGCCTTTTTCGTTCGCCCTTTTCTCTCGCTTGCTTTCTGTTCGCTTGTGTGCTTGCTTGCTTGCTGGAGTCACCATGACTGAAAACACCAAAATTTGTGACTTCTCAAATACTAATAATAATGATTTTATTAGTACTCCGATTGCTCCCGCCACTAGTGCGCAATCATACGAAATCAATGCTGCTTTGCTGAATCTTGTTATGAAAGAGCAACTCTCCGGCCTTCCTAGTGAAGATGACGCATCCTATCTTAATACCTTCATTGAGCTTTGCGATATGCAAAAGAAGAAAGATGTGGATAATGATGTGATTAAATTTAAGCTTTTTTCCTTTCTCGTTGCGAGATCGAGCAAAAACTTGGTTTTCGTCTTTGCCCAAAAATAGTATTGATTCTTGGAATAAGTGCAAAGATGCTTACATATCCAAGTATTTTCCGTCGTCTAAGATTATCTCTCTCTGTAATGATATCATGAATTTTAAGCAACTTGATCATGAACATGTTGCACAATCTAGGGAGAGAATGAAATTGATGATTAGAAATTGTCCCGCTCATGGCTTGAGTCTTTGGATGATTATACAAATCTTTTACGCTCGCTTGAATTTGGCTTCTAGAAATATCTTGGACTCCGCCTCAGTTGGAACGTTCATGGAAATCACGTTAGGAGAAGCTACAAAACTCCTAGACAATATCATGACGAACTACTCTCAGTGGCACACTGAAAGGTCACCTACTAGTAAGAAGGTACACGCTATAGAAGAAATTAACTCGTTAAGTGCTAAGATCAAAGTTATCAGAATCGTGACTCAAGTCTTAGAATCTTACAACTTAACGATCCAAACTAGCCCCTCCGATTCTACGATTTTTCTCATAGAATCTAAGATTCTGCGATCCCGGTAGTTATGATTCTACGATTCACGATCCTACTAACGGAGCTCCGATCCGATTTAGAATCGTGATTCTAAGAACCTTGGCCAAGATGGATGAGTTAATGAATTTGGTTGCTAGTAGAAGTGCTCCTTTAGATCCTAATGATATGCCCTTGTCTTTCTTGATTGAGAGTAGCAACGCTAGCTTGGACGTTAATTTTGTTGGTAGGGATAATTTTGGCAACAACAATGCTTTTAGAGGAAACTATGTTCCTAGGCCTTTTCCTAGTAACCCCTCTAATAACTTTGGCAACTCCTACAACAATACTCATGGAAATTACAATAGATTACCCTCTGATCTATAGAGTAATATCAAAGAGTTTATCAACTCACAAAAGATTTTCAATGCGTCCATAGAGGAAAAACTACTCAAAATCGACTATTTGGCTAGGAGCGTTTATAGAATGTCTAGTGATATTGATGCTTTGAAAGTTAGATGGGCTCCTCCCAAGATCAATATGGATGAAACTTTGAAAGCTATGCGTGTTTCCATGAGTGAGAGCAAAGAAAGAACCACCCAAATTCGTGCTAGACATGAATGGCTTAAAAGGGCGTGTTCTCGTGATAAGAATCACGAAGATCTTAAAGTGCTTGGTGTGACTCCCATTGAATCTTTTTTTCTTGTGTCAAACCTAATGATGATGGCGCTGGATATGAATCCACCTTGGTTGAAAAATGCCCCAATGATTCGGAGTCCATGTATCATGATGCTAAAAGCATTGAAAGTGGAGTAGAAGATATTAAAACTTTGAGTAGTAATAAAATTATTACTTTGGATTTCAAGGAATTAATTTATGATAGTTGCTCCTTGATTGAATGCATTTCCTTGATGCAATCCATGCTAAACTCTCCACACGCTTATAGCCAAAAACAAGGCCTTTACCGATCATATCGTCGAAGCTATGATAAAATATCTTGAAGAGAAACTTGAATTGGAAGTTTCTATCCCTGGAAAGCTTCATGATGAGTGGGAACCTACTATCAAAATCAAAATCAAAAACTATGAATGCAATGCTTTGTGTGATTTGGGTGCTAGTGTTTTCGCGATTCCAAAGTCCTTATGTGATGTTCTAGGTTTAAATGAGATTTAGGAGTGTTCTCTTAATTTGCATCTTGTGGATTCTACTGTCAAGAAACCCATGGGAAGGATCAGTGATGTTCTTATTATTACAAATAAGAACTATGTACCCGTGGATTTCATTGTGCTTGACATTGATTGCAATCCTACATGCCCTATCATTCTTGGTAGACCTTTCCTAAGGACTATCGGTGCTATCATCGATATGAAGGAAGGGAATATTAGATTTCAATTTCCTTTAAAGAAGGGCATGGAGCATTTTCCTAGAAAGAAAATAAGATTGCCTTATAAATCCATGATGAGGGCTACTTATGGTTTGAGCACCAAAGACAACGATACGTGATTCTATCGCCTTATGCCTAGCTAAGGGCATTAAACAATATCGCTTGTTGGGAGGCAATCAATGAATTTATCTTTTTTTCTTTCTGTTTTGTTGCGTCCACACTATCATAATTTTGTTATGATTGTGTCTTTTGTGTTTTTTTTCTGTTTGATCCAATCAAAACCTTTAAGACTAGTCTTGGTGATGGTTGTTTGATCCTGCTGGAAAAAGATTATTTTGCATTTTTATTCAGAAAAAGCTTTTGAGTTGATTCTTTTTGCTGTTGGTTGATATGCATTTTTCCCAGGAGTCGTAATTGTTCAGAATGTTTTAGGTACCAGAAGTATACGAAGTATACAGATTGCTACACACTGGTCTGTTTTTGACAGATTCTGTTTTTGTTGAGTTGGTTGCTTGTTTTGATGAAACTATGGATAGTATCGGGGGGGGGGGGGGGGCACTAGCCATGGAAAAGTGAGAATACAGTAATCTAACACCAATATAAATAGAAATCAAGATTGCTACAGTACCTAAAGAGGTTGTAGTTTGTTTTCTTGTGCTAATGATATCACGAGTTTCTGTTTAAGTTTTGTGTTGTGAAGTTTTCACGTTTTGGGTGATGTTCTCATGGACAAAGGGATAAAGACTGGAAATAGCTCAAGCTTGGGGATGCCCAAGGCACCCCAAGCCAAATTTAAGGACACCAAAAATCCTAAGCTTGGGGATGCCCCGGGAAGGCATCCCCTCTTTCGTCTTCAATCCATCGGTAACATTACTTGGAGCTATATTTTTATTCACCACATGATATGTGTTTTGCTTGGAGCGTCTTGTATCGTAGGAGTATTTTCTTTTTGTTGTGTCACAATCATCCTTGCTTCACACCTTTTGAGAGAGACATGCACTCATCGTGAATTTGCTAGAATGCTCATTGTGCTTCACTTATATCTTTTGAGCTAGATAATTTTGCTCTATGTGCTTCACTTAGATCTTTTAGAGCATGGCGGTGCGTGACTTGGTAGTTGGTTTGTGCTATGAAAGTAGTCCCATAGGTGATAGGTACCCAAAGAGTCTACAAAAACTTCCATCTTCATGTGCATTGAGTAGAAAGAGAAGTTTGATTCTTCTCAATTAGTTTTGTGACGTGGATTTGGTAATATTAAAGAGTTATGTTAGTAGGGTGTTGTGAATCTAGAAATACTTGTGTTGAAGTTAGTGATTCCAGTAACATGCACGTATGGTGAACCTCTATGTTAGGAAGTCGGAGCATAATTGATCTATTGATTGTCATCCTTTGTGTTGAGGTCGGGATCGCGCGATGGTTAACACCTACCAACCCTTCCCCTAGGAGTATGCGTGTAGCACTTTGTTTCGATTACTAATAAAAACTTTCGCAACAAGTATGTGAGTTCTTCATGACTAATGTGAGTCCATGGTATAGATGCACTTTCACCTTCCACCATTGCTAGCCTCTCTAGTGCCGCGCAATTTTCGCCGGTGCACAAACCCACCATATGCCTTCCTCAAAACAGACACCATACCTACCTACTATGGCATTTTGATAGCCATTCCGAGATATATTGCCAAGCAACTCCCACCGTTCCGTCTCATGACTTGTTCCGTCACTCTCATATTATCATTGCATGATCGTAAGATAGCTAGCGAGATGTTTCAACGCCATACGCCAAGCTAGATCGTTGCACGTCCCAGTACACTGCCGGAGGCATTTCCTATAGAGTCATCATCGTTCTAAGCTTTGAGCTGTGAGTAAATAAAAGTGTGATGATCGTCATTATTAGAGTATTGTCCCATCTGAGGAAATAAAAAAAAGAGGCTAAAGATCCCAAAAAAAAGAGAAGAGAAAAAAGAGAGGCCAAAGAGCCCAAATAAAAAAAGAGAGAAAAAGAGAGAAGGGACAATGCTACTATCTTTTTCCACACTTGTGCTTCATAATAGCACCATGTTCTTCATGATTGAGAGCTTCTTGCTTTGTCACCACCATATACTAGTGGGAATCTTTATTTTATAACTTGGCTTGTATATTCCAATGATGGGCTTCCTCAAAATTGCCTAGGTCTTCGTGAGCAAGCAAGTTGGATGCACACCCACTAGTTCTCCTTTTGAGCTTTCACATACTTATAGCTCTCGTGCATCCTTTGTATGGCAATCCCTACTCATTCACATTGATATCTATTAATGGGCATCTCCATAACCCTTTGATACGCCGAGTCAATGTGACCAACTCCTCCTTTTTTTTCTCACAACCACCACCACACTCTATTCCACCTATAGTGCTATATCCATGGCTCACGCTCATGTATTGCGTAATAGTTGAAAAAGGTTTGAGAAAGTAAGAGTGCGAAAACAATTACTTGGCCAATACCGGGGTTGTGCATGATTTACATTAGTTGTGTGAGGATGATGGAGCATAGCGAGACTATATGATTTTGTAGGGATAACTTTCTTTGGCCTTGTTATTTCAAAAGCTCATGCTTACCTTCTAGTTTGCTTGAAGTATTATTGTTTTCATGTCAATAGCAAACTATTGTTTTGAATCTTACGGATCTGAACATTCATGTCACATGAAAGAAGTTGCAAAGGACAACTATGCTAGGTAGCATTCCACATCAAAAATTCAGTCTTTATCACTTCCCTACTCGAGGACGAGCAGGAGTTAAGCTTGGGAATTCTTGATACGTCTCCAACGTATCTATAATTTTTTATGGTTTCATGCTATTATTTTGTCAAACTTTGGATGTTTTGTATGCCTTTTATATCTTTTTTGGGACTAACTTATTAACTCAGTGCCAAGTGCCAGTTCCTGTTTTTTACGTGTTTTTGACCCTTTTCACAGGAGGATTTTAAACGGTGTCCAAACGGAATAAAACTTCTGAAAAGATTTTTTCCAGAACAGAAGATGCGCGTCAAGCTTGAGAACCAAGGCACAGGCCAATAGGGGACCCCACAAGCCCCCTAGGCGCGGCCAGGGGGCGCGCCTAGCAGGCTTGTGGGCTCCCTGGGCCTCCCCTGCCCAAGCTCCTTCGCCTATATATTCCCTAAAATTCCTAAAAAAATTAGGAGATCAACGAAAACACTTTTCCGATGCCGCAAGCTTCTGTCTCCACAAGATCCCATCTGGGGCACGTTCTGGTGCCCTGCCGGAGGGGACATTCGGATAAGGAGGGCTTCTTCATCAACACCATGACCTCTCCGATGATGCGTGAGTAGTTCACCATAGACCTACGGGTCCATAGCTAGTAGCTAGATGGCTTCTTCTCTCTCTTGGATCTTCGATACAAAGTTCACCATGATCTTCATGGAGATCTATTAGATGTAATCTTCTTTGTGGTGTGTTTGTCGAGATCCGATGAATTGTGGATTTATGATCAGATTATCTAAGAATCTTATTTGAGTTTCTTCTGATCTCTCTTATGCATGATTTCATATCCTTGTAATTCTCTTCGAGTTGTGGGTTTTGTTTGCCAGCTTGATCTATGATTCTTGCAATGGGCGAAGTGCTTGGTTCTGGGTTCATACCGTGCGGTGACCTCACCCAGTGACAGAAGGGGTAACGAGGCACACATCGTGTTGTTGCCATCAAGGGTAAAAAGATGGGGTTTTCATCATTGGTTTGAGTTTATCCCTCTACATCATGTCATCTTGCTTAACGCGTTACTCTGTTCGTCATGAACTCAATACACTAGATGCATGCTGGATAGTGGTCGATGTGTGGAATAATAGTAGTAGATGCAGGAAGTATCGGTCTACTTGTCTCGGACGTGATGCCTACATGTATGATCATTGCCTTAGATATCGTCATGACTTTGCACGGTTCTATCAATTGCTCGACAGTAATTTGTTCACCCACCGTAATATTTGCTATTTTTAGAGAAGCCTCTAGTGAACACTATGGCCCCCCGAGTCTACTTCACACCATATTTTCAGCCGTACTCTTTTACTTCATTGCACTTTCCGCCTTCAGATATCACTTTGCAATCAATCTTGAAGGGATTGACAACCCCTTTATATCGTTGGGTGCAAGCTCTTTTGTGTTTGCGCAGGTACTCTGGACTTGACGAGAGTCTCCTACTGGATTTATACCTTGGTTCTCAAACTGAGGGAAATACTTACTGCTCCTGTGCTGCATGACCCTTTCCTCTTCAAGGTAAAAACCAACGCAAGCCAAGTCTCCGTCAACGTGCCAATTTCTGGCGTTGTTGTTTGAGAAAGAGCAACCATTACTATCATTGTCTTGCTAGTTGTCTTGTTTCTATCGTTATGTCTCGCTGCCTACCACCTGTTAAATATCAGCGTCCCAACATTGCCATGAAAACCTTCAACCTTTCTGCAACCTACCAAACCACTCATTGGCTATGTTACCGCTTGCTTAACCATTGGATAGAGTTGCTAGTTGCAGGTGCAGTTGCTTCCATGTGCAAACATGGGTTCCTTGTTATATCACCATATTATGTTTGATTAATTTAATGGACCTATATGTTGGAAATATGACCTAGAGGCAATAATAAATTAGTTATTATTATATTTCTTTGTTCGTGATAATTGTTTATTATCCATGCTATAATTGTATTGATTCGAAACTCAAATACATGTGTGGGTACATAGACAAAACACTGTCCCTAGTAAGCCTCTAGTTGAGTAGCTCGTTGATCAAAGATGGTCAAGGTTTCCTAACCATAGACAAGTGTTGTCACTTGATAACGGGATCACATCATTAGGAGAATCATGTGATGGACAAGACCCAAACTATGAACGTAGCATATTGATCGTGTCATCTTATTGCTATTGTTTTCTGCGTGTCAAGTATTTGTTCCTATGACCATGAGATCATATAACTCACTGGCACCAGAGGAATACCTTGTGTGCATCAAACGTCACAATGTAACTGGGTGACTATAAAGGTGTTCTACACGTATCTCCGAAGGTGTCCGTTGAGTTAGTATGGATCAAGACTGGGATTTGTCACTCCGTGTGACGGAGAGGTATGTCGGGGCACACTCGGTAATACTACATCACACACAAGCCTTGCAAGCAATGTGACTAAGTGTAAGTCACGTGATCTTGTATTACGGAATGAGTAAAGAGACTTGCCGGTAACGAGATTGAATAGGTATGCGGATACCGACGATCGAATCTCAGGCAAGTAACATACCGAAGGACAAAGGGAGTGACATACGGGATTATATGAATCCATGACACTGAGGTTCAAACGATAAGATCTTCGGAGAATATGTAGGATCCAATATGGGCATCCAGATCCCGCTATTGGATATTGACCGAGGAGTGGCTCGGGGCATGTGTACATAGTTCTCAAACCCACAGGGTCTACACACTTAAGGTTCGGTGATGTTTTTTATAGTTGAGTTATATGTGTGGTTACCGAATGTTGTTCGGAGTCCCAGATGAGATCACGGACGTCACGAGGGTTTCCAGAATGGTCCAGAGACGAAGATTGATATATAGGATGACTTCATTTGGTTACCGGAAGGTTTTCAGGCATTACCGGGAATGTACCGGGAGTGACGAATGGGTTCCGAAAGTTCACCCGGAGGGGGGTAACCCACCCGGGGGAAGCCCAATGGCCCTAGGGGTGACGCACCAGCCCTTAGTGGGCTGGTGGGAGAGCCCAAGAGGGCCTATGCGCCAAGGAAAGAAAGCCAAAGAGAAAAAAAGAGGTGAGAAGGAAGAGAAGGACTCCATTTTCCAATCCTAGTTGGACTAGGATTGGAGTAGGACTCCTCCTCTCCCTAGGCTAGCGCACCCTTGAGGGCTTGGACCTCAAGGCAAGCCTCCTCCCCCTCCCTCCTATATATAGTGGTGATTTAGGGCTGATTTGAGACAACTTTTGCCACGTGTAACTCAGATCTAGACACCATAGTTTCACCTCTAGATCGTATTTCCGCGGAGCTCGCACGGAGCCCTGCAGGAGTAGATCCTCACCACCACCGGAGCGCCGTCACGCTGCCGGAGAACTCATCTACTTCTCCGTCTTGCTTGCTTGATCAAGAAGGCTGAGATCATCGTCGAGTTGTATGTGTGCTGAACGCGGAGGTGCCGTCCGTTCGGCACTAGATCGGAGCGGATCGTGGGACGGATCGCGGGACGGTTCGTGGGACGGTTCGCGGGGCGGATGGAGGGACGTGAGGACGTTCCACTACATCAACCGCGTTTCTTAACGCTTCCTGTTGTGCGATCTACAAGGGTACGTAGATCCAAATCTCCTCTCATAGATGGACATCACCATGATAGGTCTTTGTGTGCGTAGGAAATTTTTTGTTTCCCATGCAAAGTTCTCCAACAGTGGCATCATGAGCTAGGTTCATCCGTAGATGTTATCTCGAGTAGAACACAAAGGGTTTTGTGGACGGTGATGTCGATTTGCTGCCTGATACGTCTCCGTCGTATCTACTTTTTCGAACTCTTTTGCCCTTGTTTTGGACTCTAATTTGCATGAGTTGAATGGAACTAACCCGGACTGACGCTGTTTTCAGCAGAATTGCCATGGTGTTGTTTTTGTGCAGAAATAGAAGTTCTCGGAATGTCCTGAAAATTTACACAGAATTTTTCTGGAATAAAAGAAAAATACCTGCGCAAAGATCCACCGGACGGGGCGTGCCAGTGGGCCACAAGCCCACAGGCCGCGGCCACCCCCAGGCCGCACCGTGAGGGCTTATGGGGCCCACATGGCACCACCGCCCCCAAACTCAGCTCTATATCTTCCGTGTCGCCCGGAAAAAAAATCAGAGAGAAGGTTTCATCGCGTTTTACGATACGAAGGCGCCGGCACCTCCTGTTCTTCATCTCGAGGGCAGATCTGGAGTCCCTTCGGGGCTCCGGAGAGGTGAAATCGTCGCCATCGTCATCATCAACCTTCCTCCATCGACAATTTCATGATGCTCTTCATCGTTCGTGAGTAATCTCATCGTAGGCTTGCTGGACGGTGATGAGTTGGATGAGATCTATCATGCAATCAAGTTAGTTTTTGACGGGGGTTGATCCCTAGTATCCACTATGTTCTAGATTGATGTTGCTACTACTTGGCTATGCTTAATGCTTGTCACTAGGGCCCGAGTGCCATGATTTCAGATCTGAACCTATTATGTTGTCACCAATATATGTGTGTTTTAGATCTCCTCTTGCAAGTTGTAGTCACCTACTATGTGTTATGACCCGGCAACCCCGGAGTGACAATAGCCGGAACCACTCCCGGAGATGACCATAGTATGAGGAGTTCATGTATTCACCGCGTGTTAATGCGTTGGTCTAGTTATTTATTAAAAGGAGAAACTTAATATCCCGTAGTTTCCATTAGGACCCCGCTGCCACGGGAGGGATGGACAATAGATGTCATGCAAGTTCTTTTCCCTAAGCATGTATGACTACATACGGAATACATGCCTACATTAGATTGACGAACGGGAGCTAGTTACATATATATCCGTGTTATAGATGTTACATGATGAATCACATCCGTCATACTCATCCATCACCGATCCACTGCCTACGATTCTTTTACTACTGGTCCTTGCTATGTTACTTTGTCTAGGCTTGTCCCTTGCTACAAAAGGGATTGGGCCACTTTGCTACTACTGTTGCTACTGTTGTTACTTTGCTGCTGCTGCTACTGCTGTTCCTTGCTACTTCACTGTTTCTTGTTGCAAGATCTTTTCCAACACTGTTGTCGGGGAAGAATAGTTACCCGCTCACGTGCAACCTACTGGCGCCATTGATACAACAGTTAGGAATAGTCTGCCGTCAACAGATCGTTTCTGACACCGTTGCTATCATACTACTTTGCTACTGATACTTTGCCTGCAGACACTAATCTTTCAGGTGTGGTTGAATCTGACAAACTCAGCTGCTAATACTTGAGAATATTCTTTCGCTTCCCCTTTGGCGAACCAACAAATTTGGGTTGAATACTCTACCCTCGAAAACTGTTGCGATCCCCTACACTTGTGGGTTATCAAGACTGCCCTCCTTAGTCTTTTCTCGATTGAGCGGTATTTTTGGATTGAAGCGGCCCAGACCGACATTATTCGTACGCTTACGAAAGACTGGATTCATCGATTTACATGCAACCTCGCTGCGCAAAGATGACTGGCGGGTGTCGGTTTCTACTTTAGTTTAATTGGTTTTGACCGAGGCGGTCCTTGGAGAGGTTAAATAGCAATTTGCAGATCTCTGTTGTGGTTTTTGCGTAAGTAAGATGCGATCATACTAGATACCCATAGCAGCCACGTAAAACATGCAACAACAAATTAGAGGACGTCTAACTTATATTTGCAGGGTATGCTTGTGATATGATATGGCGAATGACGTGATGTGACATATTGGATGTATGAGATGATCATGTTGTAATAGTTAATATCGACTTGCACATCGATGGTACGGCAACCGGCAGGAGCCATAGAGTTGTCTTTAAACTAACGTTTGTGTTTGCAAATGTGTTTACTATATTGCTAGGACGTAGCTTTAGTAGTAATAGCATAAGTAGCACGACAACCTCAATGGCGACACGTTGATGGAGATCATGGTGTGGCCCGGTGATAAGAAGATCGTGCTGGTGCTTTGGTGATGGAGATCAAGAAGCACATGATGATGGCCATATCATGTCACTTATGAATTGCATGTGATGTTAATCCTTTTATGCACCTTATGTTGCTTAGAACAACGGTAGCATTATGAGGTGATCTCTCATTAAAATTTCACATATTGCTAGAGTTGCTGCTAGATGTGATGATACTTCTGAAACTGCTCATACTATTGAAGTAGAACCTGCTACTATGCCTGTTATGTCTGATACGCATTATTTTATGGAGGGAGAGATATCTAAGGATTTTATTGCGTCTAAGGATAGCTATGATGTTGAGAATTTACTGCGCAAGTGGACAGAAAAATCTCTGAACGCTAGGATGAAATACGACCCGAAGTTTGCCACTTCGCCTATCTTTGTGACAGATAAGGATTATGAATTCTCTGTCGACCCTCAGTTCATCACTCTGGTCGAATCTGATCCTTTTCACGGTTATGAGTCTGAAACAATTGTAGCCCATCTTACCAAACTGCATGATATAGCATATTCACTAGTGAGGAAAAGATCCGCCACTACTATATGCTCAAGCTGTTTCCTCTCTCACTAAAGGATGATGCTAAGACCTGGTTCACATCTCTTGCTCCTGGTTGTGTGCGTAGCCCCCAGGATATGGTCTAGTACTTCTCTGAAAAATATTTTCCTGCCCATAAGAAGCAAGCTGCCTTGCAGGAAATATACAACTTTGCTCAAGCTGAAGAAGAGAGTCTCCCACAAGCTTGGGGGAGGCTCATCCAGCTACTGAATGCTTTGCTTGATCACCCTCTTGAGAAGAATGAAATACTTGATATCTTCTATAATGGACTTACCGATGCTTCTAAAGACCACCTAGATAGTTGTGTCGGTAGTGTTTTTAGGGAACGAACCGTAGAACAAGCTGATATCCTATTGAATAACATCTTGTGCAATGAGAATGCTTGGACTATTCCCGAACCACCTCCTAAGCCAACTCCGAAGAAAAGAGGTATTCTATTCCTCAGTCCCGAAGATATGCAAGAAGCCAAGAAATCTATGTGAGAGAATGGCATTAAATCTGAAGATGTAAAAAATCTACCACCTATCGAAGAGATCCATGGTCTCGATAACCCGGTACAGGTAGGAGAAGTAAATTCTCTGCGTAGGTTTGATGAGAGTGATATTCCTTTCGATAAACCTGCTAGCTTATGGATGGATGATTATGTTAGCTGACAATTGGAACAGAATGCTCATATGCTTAGTCATTTAAGTGCTTGTGTGGACAGAAACGTCAACGATCTTAAGCTTCTGAGTAAACATGCCTCTATGGTTACTACTCAGGTAGAACAACTACTTAAAGCTCAAAATGACTTGCTCGATGAGTTGAATGAAAATTCTGTCAGAGTCGTCACTAGAGGCGGTATAATGACCCAGGAACCTCTCTATCCTGAGGGTCATCCGAAGAGAGTTGAACAAGATTCTCAAGGAGTTAGCACTAATGCACCTAGTCATCCTAGAAAGAAGAAGAAAGATGATAGGAACCTGCACGCTAGCAACCTTGTTGCTGCTACACCTGAGAGTCCAAACGATGCCTCTGTCTCTGATGCTGAAACACAATCTGGTGATGAACATGACCCTAATGATAATATCAATAGTGATGTTCACGATGATGCTCAACCTAGCAATGATAAGGATGTGGAGATTGAACCTAGTGTTGATCTTGATAACCCACTGCTACTGCAACAAAAGACCTTCCAATGGCGCCAGAAATAAGCGTGTTGACGGGAAACTATTCTTGTCTTGATACTCCTCAGCAACGGCGCCAGGAATCCTTCTGCTACGGCTACGCCTTTAGGGACTTCCTTGGCAAATATGCAAAGGATTCCCCCGTGGCCTTGGAGCCTTGCGTTGGTATTCCCTCGAAGCGGAAAGGGTGATGTAGCACAGCGGCGGTAAGTATTTCTCTCAATTTTGAGAACCAAGGTATCGATCCAGAGGGAGGATCGCGTCAAGTCACAAGTACCTGCACAAACACAAAGAGCTTGCACCCAACGCTATGAAGGGGTTGTCAATCCCTTATAGATTGTTTGAAAAGTGAGAACTGAAAGCAAAAAAGTAAACAAAGCAAAGTAAAAGTGAAAGTGGAAACGATAGTTGTGAATAGACCCGGGGGCCGTAGTGTTCACTAGTGGCTTCTCTCACGAAAGCAAGTAGACGGTGGGTGAACGAATTACTGTCGAGCAATTGGTAGAACCGCGCAAAGTCGTGACGTCATCTATGGCAATGATTATATCTATATGCATCATGTACAAAACAAGTAGACCGATACTTTCTGCATCTACTACTATTACTCCACACGTCGACCGCTATCCAGCATGCATCTAGTGTATTAAGTTCATAAGAACAGAGTAACGCCTTAAGCAGGATGACATGATGTAGATGGACAATCTCATATCTACGATAAAATCCCATCTTGTTACCCTTGATGGCAACAACACGATGTGTGCCTTGCTGCCCCTTCTGTCACTGGGAAAGGTCACCACACGGTATGAACCCAAAACCAAGCACTTCTCCCATTGCAAGAATCATAGATCTAGTTGGCCAAACAAAACCCAAGACTTGGAGAGACTTACAAGGATATCAAATCATGCATATAAGAAATCAGCAAAGACTCAAATATATATCATAGATAATTTGATCACAAATCCACAATTCATCGGATCTCGACAAACACACCGCCAAAGAGGATTACATCAGATAGATCTCCATGAAGATCATGGAGAACTTTGTATTGAAGATCCAAGAGAGAGAAGAAGCCATCTAGCTACTAACTACGGACCCGTAGGTCTGAAGTGGACTACTCATGAGTCATTGGAGAGGCGATGATGTTGATGTAGAAGCCCTCCAACTCCAAAGTCCCCTCCGGCAGGGCACCGGGAAGGGTCTTCAGATGAGATCTCGCGGAAACGGAAGCTTGCGGCGGCGGAAAAGTGTTTTCGTGGATGCCCTGATTTTTTTCTGGATTTTAGGGAATATATAGGCAAAAGAGCTAGGGCAGGGGGGCGCTAGGGAGGCCACAAGCCTGGTAGCCGCCGGCCCCCCTGGTGGTGGCTACAGGGCTTCTGGGCCCCCTGTGGCTCTCCTGCCTTGGCCCTCAAGTCCCCCGATCTTCTTCTGTTCTGGAAAAATTTATTTCGGGGATATTATTCCGTTTGGACTCCGTTCCAAAATCAGATCTGAAAAGAGTCAAAAAACACAGAAAAATAGGAACTGGCACTAAATTAATAAGTTAGTCCCAAAAAAGATGTAAAAGGTACATAAAACATCCAAAGTTGACAAGATAACAACATGAAACCATCAAAAATTGTAGATACGTTTGAGACGTATCAAGCATCCCCAAGCCTTACTCCTGCTCGTCCTCAAGTAGGGAAGTGATAAAGAATGAATTTTTGATGCTTTCATGCTACCTAGCATAGATGTCCTTTGTAACTCCTCTTATGTGACGTGAATGTTCAGATCCATTAGATTCAAAACAATAGTTTGCTATTGATGTGGAGACAATAATACTTCAAGCAAACTAGCAAGGTAATCATGAACTTTCAAAATAACTAGGCCAAAAGAATGTTATCCCTACAAAATCATATAGTCTGGCTATGCTCTATCATCCTTGCACAATGAATTTAAATCATGCACAACCCCGGTATTGGCCAAGTAATTGTTTTCACACCTTTACTTTCTCAAACCTTTTCAACTCTCACGCAATACATGAGCGTGAGCCATGGTTTTAGCACTATAAGTGGAATAGAATGTGGGGGAGGTTGCAAGACAAACAAGGAGAAGATGGTCACATTAACTAGGCATATCAATGATCTATGGAGATGCTCATCAATAGATATCAATGTGAATGAATAAGGATTGCCATACAAATGATGCACTAGAGCTAAGAGTATGTGAAAGCTCTAAAAGAAAACTAGTGGGTGTGCATCCAACTTGCTTGCTCACGAAGACGTAAGGCAATTTTGAGGAAGCCTATCATTGGAATATACAAGCCAAGTTATATAATGAAAATTTCCCACTAGCTATATGGTGGTGACAAAACAAGAGACTCTCAATCATGAAGATCATGGTTCTTAATAAGCACAAGTGTGGAAGGATAGTAGCATCGTCCCTTCTCTCTTTTTCTCTAATTTTTTTGGTGGGCTCTTTGGCCTCTTTTTTTGTGGGCATCTTTGGCCTCTTTTTGTATATGGGCTTCGCTGGCCTCTTTTATTTCCTCACATGGGACAATGCTCCATCAATGATGATCGTCACACTTTCAACTCAAAACTTAGAGCAATGATGACTCTATATGGAATGCCTTCGGTAGTGTATCGTGACAATGATCTAGCATGGCATAGACATCAAAGGAAACATCATGCTAGCTATCTTACGGTCATGCAATGGCAATGTAGAAGTGGTGTCACATGTCATGGTGGTAGTTGCATGGCAATATATCTCGGAATATCTTTGAAAGTGCCATAGTAGGTACGTATGGTGGTTGTTTTTGAGGGAGGCTATATCGTGGGTTTTGTGCACCGGCGAAAGTTGCACGACACTAAAGAAGATAGTGATGGTGGAAGGTGAAAGTGCATATAAACCATGGACTCAACATTAGTCATGAAGAACTCATATACTTGTTGCAAAAGTTTTAGTAGTAATCGAAACAAAGCATTCAACGCATACTCCTAGGGGAAGGGTTGGTAGGTATAAACCATCGCGCGATCCCGACCGCCACCCAAAGGATGACAATCAGTAGACAAATCATGCTCAGACTTCATCACATAGCGGTTCATCATACGTGCATGCTGCGGGAATCACTAACTTCAACACAAGTATTTCTAGACCCACAACACCATACTAACATAACATAAATATTACCACAACCACATCTCAAAACTAATTGAGAGGAATCAAACTTCTCTAACTATTCAATGCACACGGAGATGGAAGTTTTCATATCCCTTTGGATAACTACCCCTTTTGAGACTACTATCATAGCATAGATCAACTACCAAGCCACGCGCTTCCGTGCTCTAAAAGATATAAGTGAAGCACACAGAGAAAAATCAACTAGCTCAAAAGATATAAGTGAAACACATGTGAGCTTAATTGTCTAACCAAAGGATATAAGTGAAGCTCGACAAAATCATGGTGAGTGCATGTCTCTCTCTCTAGATGTGCAGCAAGGAAGATTGTGGCACAACAAAAATAAAAGACTCCTATGATACAAGACGCTCCAAGCAAAACACATAACATGTGGTGAATAAAAATATAGCCCCAAGTAACGTTACCGATGGATCGAAGACGAAAGAGGGGATGCCTTCCCGGGGCATCCCCAAGCTTAGGATTTTACGGCATCCTTGAATCAACTTGGGGTGCCTTGGGCATCCCCAAGCTTGAGCTCTTTCCACTCTTTATCTCTTTGTCCATAAGAACTTCACCCAAAACTTGAAAACTTCACAACACGAAACTTAAACAGAAACTCGTGATAACATTAGTATAAAAAGCAAACCACCACTTTCTTAGGTACTATAGCAAACTTAGATTCTACTTATGTTGATGTTGGGTTACTGTATTTTCAATCTTCCATGGCTAATACACCCCGATACTATCCATAGTTTCATCAAAATAAGCAACCAACTCAACAAAAATAGAATCTGTTAACAGCAGACCAGTCTTTAGCAATCTGTACACTTTGTACACTTCTGTTACTTCAAACATTCTGAACAATTACGACAGTCTGAAGAATTTGCGTAGCAATCAGCAGCAAAAAAAATCAACTCAAAATCTCTTACAGAAAAAAATGAAAATTCTTTTCGTGAGCAGAAAGTTTCTGTCTTTTCCAGCATGACCAAACGATCATCCCCAAGACTAATCATAACGGTTTTACTTGGCACAAACGCAAAAGAAACACAAAAAACACGATCATAACAGAATTATGAAAGTGTGAAAAACACAAAACAGAAAGAAAAAGGATAGATTCGTTGGGTTGACTCCCAACAAGCGCTTTTGTTTAACGCCCTTAGCTAGGCGAAAGGTGATGGAATCACGTATAGTCATCTTTGGTGCTCAAACCATAAGTAGCCCTCATCATAGATTCATAAGGAAATATTATTTTATTTCTAGGAAAGTGCTCCATGCCCTTCTTTAAAGGAAATTGAAATCTAATATTCCCTTCCTTCGTATCGATGATAGCACCAATAGTCCTTAGGAAAGGTCTACCAAGACTAATGGGACATGAAGGATTGCAATCTATGTCAAGTAAAATGAAATCCACGGGTACATAGTTCTTATTTGCAACAATAAGAACATCATCGATCCTTCCCATGGGTTTCTTGACAGTAGAATCCGCAAGATGCAAATTAAGAGAACACTCTTCAATCTCATGAAAACCAAGAATATTACATAAAGACTTTGGAATCGCGGAAACACTAGCATCCAAATCACACAAAGCATTGCAATCATAGTTTTTGATTTTGATTTTGATAGTAGGTTCCCATCATCATGAAGTTTTCTAGGTATAGAGACTTCTAGTTCGAGCTTCTCTTCAAGAGATTTCATCATAGCATCTACAATATGCGCGGTAAAGGCTTTGCTTTGGCTATAAGCATGTGGAGAGTTTGCAATGGATTGCATCAAAGAAATGCATTCAAACAAGGAGCAATTATCATAATTGAATTCCTTGAAATCCAAAGTGGGAGTTTCATTACTACCCAAATTTTTGACTTGTTCTACTCCACTCTCCACACCTTTATCATCAAGATAGGTGGTCTCCGGATCATTGGGGCATTTTTCAACCAAAGTGGATTCATATCCAGCCCGTCCATAAATAGGTTTGACACGCGAAAACAAAGATTCAAGAGGAGACACACCAATCACTTTAAGATCTTCGTGATTTGCATCACTAGAACGCACCCTTTTAAACCATTCATTCCTAGCGCGAATTTGGACGGTTCTTTCTTTGCTCTCATTCATGGAGACACGCATAGCTTTCAAAGTTTCATCCAAGTTGACCTTGGGAGGAGCGCATCTAACTTTCAAAGCATCAATATCACAAGACATCCTATCAACGCTCTTAGCCAAATCGTCTATTTTGAGTAGTTTTTCCTCTATGGACGCATTGAAAATCTTTTGAGAGTTGATGAACTCTTTGATATTAGTCTCTAAATCAGAGGGTAATTTGTTGTGATTTCCATAACTGTTGTTGTAGGAATTGCCATAATTCCTAGAGGAGTTACTAGGAAAAGGCCTAGGAACATAGTTTCCTCTAAAAGCATTGTTGTTGCCAAAATTGTTCCTACCAACAAAATTCACGTCCAAACTAGCGTTGCTACTCTCAATCAAAGAAGATAGTGGCATGTCATTAGGATCTAGGGAAGCGTTTCTACTAGCAACCAAATACATCAACTCGTCCATCTTAGCACTAAGCGAGTTAATTTCTTCTATAGCGTGCACCTTTTTGCTAGCAGGTGACCTTTCAGTTTGTCACTGAGAGTAGTTGGTCATGATATTGTCTAGGAGTTTTGTGGCGTCTCCTAACGTGATTTCCATGAACATTCCACCCGAGGCGGAGTCCAAGATATTGTGAGAAGCGACATTCAAGCCAACGTAAAAGATTTGTATAATCATCCACAAACTCAAGCAATGAGCGGGACAATTTCTAATCATAAGCTTCATCCTCTACCAAGATTGTGCAATGTGTTCATGATCAAGTTGCTTGAAATTCATGATATCGTTACATAAGGACATGATCTTAGCCGGCAGAAAATACTTGGATATGTAAGCATCTTTGCACTTATCCCAAGAATCGATACTATTTTTAGGCAAAGAAGAAAACCAAGTTTTTGCGCGATCTCGCAATGAGAAAGGAAAAAGTTTCAACTTAATCACGTCATTATCCACATCTCTTTTCTTTTGCATATCACAAAGCTCAATGAAGGTATTGAGATGGGATGGGGCATCTTCACTAGGAAGGCTAGAGAATTGCTGTTTCATAACAAGATTCAACAAAGCTGCGTTGATTTCAAACGATTCCGCACGAGTGGCGGGAGCAATCGGAGTACTAATAAAATCATTATTATTAGTGCTCGAGAATTCACAAAGTTTGGTGTTTTCAGCCATGATGACTTCAACAAACAAACAAGCACACAAGCAAGCAAGAAAACCGGCAAAGGGAAACGACAAAGGTGAAAGAAAACGGCAAAGGAGAAAGGCAAATGAAAACGTCAAATGTGAAGTGGGGGAGAGGAAAACGAGAGGCAACTGGCAACAAAAGTAAATGCAAGAGATAAGTTTGTGAAACCTAATTGGATAGATCTTGATCTCTCCTCCCCGGCAACGGTGCCAGAAATACTTCTAATGTCAGTTGTGCTTCCCTGGCAACGGCGCCAAGAATAGTCGTGTCGACGGCACCAGGAATCCTGCTGCTGTGGCTATGCCTTAAGGGACTTCCTAGGAAAATATGCAAAGGATTTCCCCTGTGGCCTTGGAGCCTTGCGTTGGTGTTCCCTCAAAGCGGAAAGGGTGATGTAGCACATTGGTGGTAAGTATTTCCCTTAGTTTGAGAACCAAGGTATCAATCCAGTGGAGGAGTATCACAAGATCCTGCACAAACACAAAAGCTTGCTCCCAACGCTATGAAGGGCTTGTCAATCCCTTATAGATTGTTCGCCAAGTGAGAACTGAAAGCAACAAAGTAACAAAGCAAAGTAAAAGCGGACGTATAAACGATGGATGTGAATAGACCCCGGGGCCGTAGTGTTTACTAGTGGCTTCTCTCATGAAAGCAAGTAGACTGTGGGTGAACAAATTACTGTCGAGCAACTGATAGAACCGCGAAAAGTTGTGACGATATCTATGGCAATGATTATATCTATCGGCATCACGTCCAAAACAAGTAGACCGATACTTTCTGCATCTACTACTATTACTCCACACGTCGACCGCTATCTAGTATGCCTCTAGTGTATTAAGTCCAAAAGAACAGAGTAACGCCTTAAGCAAGATGACATTATGTAGATGGACAATCTCATATCAACGACAGAACCCATCTTGTTACCCTTGATGGCAACTACTTAATGTGTGCCTTGCTTCCCCTACTGTTACTGGGAAAGGTCACCACATCGTAGAACCCAAAACCAAGCACTTCTCCCATTGCAAGAATCATAGATCTAGTTGGCCAAACAAAACCCAAGACTCGGAGAGACTTACAAGGATATCAAATAATGCATATAAGAAATCAGCAAAGACTCAAATATATATCATAGATAATCTGATCACAAATCCACAATTCATCGGATCTCGACAAACACACCGCAAAAGAAGATTACATCGGATAGATCTCCATGAAGATCATGGAGAACTTTGTATTGAAGATCCAAGAGAGAGAAGAAGCCATCTAGCTACTAACTACGGACCCGTAGGTCTGAAGTGAACTACTCACGAGTCATTGGAGGGGCAATGATGATGATGAAGAAGCCCTCCAACTCCAAAGTCCCCTCCGGCAGGGTGCCGGGAAGGGTCTCCAGATGAGATCTCGCCGAAACGGAAGCTTGCGGCGGTGGAAAAGTATTTTCGAGGCTCCCCTGATTTTTTTGCTGTATTTTAGGGAATATATAGGCCAAGGATGTAGGTCAGGGGGCGGCCAGGGAGGCCACAAGCCTTGCCACCGCCGCCTCCCCCTGGTGGCGGAGTGGGGGCTTGTGGGCTCCCAGGAGCCCTCTTGGCTTGGCCCACAGGCCCCCTGATCTTCTTCCGTTCGGGAAAAAATCATTTTGGGGATTTTATTCCGTTTGGACTCCGTTCCAAAATCAAATCTGAAAAGAGCCAAAAACACAGAAAAAAGAGGAACTGGCACTTGGCATTGAATTAATAAGTTAGTCCCAAAAAAGATATAAAAGGTACATAAAACATCCAAAGATGACAAGATAAGAGCGCGAAACCATCAAAAATTATAGATACGTTTGAGACGTATCAAGAAGCCACAAAGCTCTTAGACAGCATCATGACGAACTACTCTTAGTGGCATACTGAAAGGTCACCTACTAGTAAGAAGGTACACGCTATAGAGGCAATTAACTCGTTGAGTGCTAAGATGGACGAGTTAATGAATTTGGTTGCTAGTAGAAATGCTCCTTTGGATCCTAATGATATGCCTTTGTCTTCTTTGATTGAGAGTAGCAACGCTAGCTTGGACGTTAATTTTGTTGGTAGGAATAACTTTGGCAACAACAATGCTTTTAGAGGAAACTATGTTCCTAGGCCTTTTCCTGGTAACTCCTCTAATAACTTTGGCAACTCCTACAACAATACCCATGGAAATTACAATATATTACCCTCTGATCTTGAGAGTAATTAAAGAGTTCATCAACTCTCAAAAGATTTTCAATGCGTTCATAGAGGAAAAGCTACTCAAAATTGATGATTTGGCTAAGAGCGTTGATAGAATGTCTAGTGATGTTGATGCTTTGAAAGTTAGATGTGCTCCTCTCAAAATCAACATGGATGAAACTTTGAAAGCTATGCGTGTTTCCATGATTGAGAGCCAAGAAAGAACCACCAAAATTCATGCTAGACATGAATGGCTTAAAAAGGCGTGTTCTCGTGATGAGAATCACGAAGATCTTAAAGTGCTTGGTGTGACTCCCATTGAATATTTGTTTTCTTGTGTCAAACCTAATGATTATGGGGCTGGATATGAATCCACTTTGGTTGAAAAGTGCCCCAATAATTCAGAGTCCATGTATCTTGATGCTAAAAGCATTGAAAGTGGAGAAGAAGATGTTAAAACTTTGAGTAGTAATGAAATTACTACCGTGGATTTAAAGGAATTCAATTATGATAGTTGCTCCTTGATTGAATGCATTTCTTTGATGCAATCCATGTTAAACTCTCCACACGCTTATAGCCAAAACAAGGCCTTTATCGATCATATCGTCGAAGCTATGATAAAATATCTTGAAGAGAAACTTGAATTGGAAGTCTATATCCCTAGAAAGCTTCATGATGAGTGGGAACCTACCATCAAAATCAAAATCAAAAACTATGAATGCAATGCTTTATGTGATTTGGGTGCTAGTGTTTCTGCGATTCCAAAGTCTTTATGTGATGTTCTGGGTTTTAATGAGATTGAAGAGTGTTCTCTTAATTTGCATCTTGCTGATTCTACTGTCAAGAAACCCATGGGAAGGATCAATGATGTTCTTATTATTGCAAATAGGAACTATATACCCGTGGATTTCATTGTGCTTGACATTGATTGCAATCCTACATGCCCTATTATTCTTGGTAGACCTTTCCTAAGGACTATCGGTGCTATCATCGATATGAAAGAAGGGAATATTAGATTTAAAATTCCTTTAAGGAAGGGCATGGAACACTTTCCTAGAAAGAAAATAATATTCTCTTATAAATCCATGATGAGGGCCACTTATGGTTTGAGCACCAAAGACGACGATACGTGATTCTATCACTTTTATGCCTAGCTAAGGGCGTTAAACAATAGCGCTTGTTGGGAGGCAACCCAATGAATTTATATTTTTTCTTTCTGTTTTGTTGCGTCCACACCATCACAATTCTGTTGTGATTGTGTTTCTTGTGTTTCCCTTTGTGTTTGAGCCAAGCAAAACCTTTATGACTAGTCTTGCTAATGGTTGTTTGATCCTGCTGGAAAAAGACAGAAACTTTGCGCTAACGAGATGATTTTTCATTTTTATTCAGAAGGAGCTTTTGAGTTGATTCTTTTTTCTGCTGGTTGATATGCTTTTTTCCGAGGCCGTCCTAATGTTTCAGATTTTTTGAGGTACCATAAATATACGAAGTATACAGATTGCTACAGACTGGTCTGTTTTTGAGAAATTCTGTTTTTGTTGAGTTGGTTGCTTATTTTGATGAAACTATGGTTAGTATCGGGGGGTACTAGCCATGTAAAAGTGAGAATATAGTAGCTCAACACCAATATAGATGGAATTCAAGTTTGCTACAGTACCAAAAGAAGTGGTAGTTTGTTTTCTTGTGCTAATGTTATCACGAGTTTCTGTTTAAGTTTTGTGTTGTGAAGTTTTCAAGTTTTGGGTGATGTTCTCATGGACGATGAGATAAGGAGTGGAAATAGCTCAAGCTTGGGGATGCCCAAGGCATCCCAAGCCAAATTCAAGGACACCAAAAATCTTAAGCTTGGGGATGCCCCGGGAAGGCATCCCCTCTTTCGTCTTCAATCCATGGGTAACATTCCTTGGAGCTATATTTTTATTCACCACATGATATGTGTTTTGCTTTGAGCGTCTTGTATCCTAGGAGTCTTTTCTTTTTGTTGCGTCACAATCATCCTTTCTTCACACCTTTTTGAGAGAGAGAGAGATGCACTCATCGTGATTTTGCTAGAATGCTCTAGTGCTTCACTTATATCTATTGAGCTAGATACTTTTGCTCTAGTGCTTCACTTATATCTTTTAGAGCACGGCGGTGCGTGATTTGGTAGTTGGCTTATGCTATGAAAGTAGTCCCAAATATGATAGGTACCCAAAGAGGATACAAAAACCTCCATATTCATGTGCATTGAGTAGAAAGAGAAGTTTTGATTCCTCTCAATTAGTTTTGAGATGTGGATTTGGTAATATTGAGAGCTATGTTAGCAGGGTGTTGTGAATCTAGAAATACTTGTGTTGAAGTTAGTGATTCCCGTAGCATGCACGTATGGTGAACCGCTATGCTAGGAAGTCGGAGCATAATTGATCTATTGATTGTCATCCTTTATGTTGAGGTCGGGATCGCGCGATGGTTAACACCTACCAACCCTTCCCCTCGGAGTATGCGTTTAGCACTTTGTTTCGATTACTGATAAAAACTTTCGCAATAAGTATGTGAGTTCTTCATGACTAATGTGAGTCCATGGTATAAATGCACTTTCACCTTCCACCATTGCTAGTCTCTCTAGTGCCGTGCAATTCTCGCCGGTACACAAACCCACCATATGCCTTCCTCAATACAGCCACCATACCTACCTACAATGGCATTTTCATAGCCATTCCAAGATATATTGACATGCAACTCCCACCGTTCCGTCTCATGACTTGTGCCGTCACTCTCATATTGCCGTTGCATGATCGTAAGATAGCTAGCGAGATGTTTTCTACGTCATACACCATGCTAGATCGTTGCACATCCTGGTACACTGCCGGAGGCATTTCCTATAGAGTCATCATCATTTTGAGCTTTGAAGCTGTGAGTAAATAAAAGTGTGATGATCATCATTATAAGAGCATTGTCCCATGTGAGGAAATAAAAAAATAGGCCAAAGAGCCCAAAAACAAGAAAAGCGAGAGAAAAAAAAAGAAAAAAGAAAAAAAGAGGCCTAAGAGCCCAAATGAAAAAAAGAGAGAAGGGACAATGCTACTATCTTTCTCCACACTTGTGCTACATAATAGCACCATGTTCTTCATGATTGAGAGCTTCTTGCTTTGTCACTACCATATTCTAGTGGGAATCTTCATTATATAACTTGGCTTGTATATTCCAATGATGGGCTTCCTCAAAATTGCCCTAGGTCTTCATGAGCAAGCAAGTTGGATGCACACCCACTAGTTTTCCTTTTGAGCTTTCACATACTTATAGCTCTAGTGCATCTCTTGTATGGAAATCCCTACTCATTCACATTGATATCTATTAATGGGCATCTCCATAGCCCTTTGATACGCCGATTCAATGTGACCATCTCCTCCTTTTTGTCTCACAACCACCACCACACTCTATTCCACCTATAGTGCTATATACATGGCTCACGCTCATGTATTGCGTGATAGTTATAAAAAGTTTGAGAAAGTAAGAGTGCGAAAACAATTACTTGGCCAATACCGGGGTTGTGCATGATTTACATTAGTTGTGTGAGGATGATGGAGCATAACCAGACTATATGATTTTGTAGGGATAACTTTCCTTGGCCTTGTTATTTTGAAAGTTCATGATTACCTTGCTAGTTTTCTTGAAGTATTACTGTTTTCATGTCAATAGCAAACTATTGTTTTGAATCTTACGGATCTGAACATTCATGTAACGTGAAACAAGTTGCAAAAGAGAACTATACTAGGTAGCATTCCACGTCAAAAATTTATTCTTTATCACTTCCCTACTCGAGGGCGAGCAGGAGTTAAGCTTGGGGATGCTTGATACGTCTCCAACGTATCTATAATTTTTGATGGTTTCATGCTATTATCTTGTAAAATTTTGGATGTTTTGCATGCCTTTTATATATTTTTTGGGACTAACTTATTGATTCGGTGCCAAGTGCCAGTTCCTGTTTTTTCCATGTTTTTGACCCCTTTCAGAGGAGATTTTGAAACGGAGTCCAAACGGAAGAAAATCCCCGAAAAGATTTTTTTTCCGTAACGGAAGAAGATCGGGAAGCTTCGGAGCCAAGGCAGGGGAGCCTCAGGGGCCCCACAAGCCCCCACCCCGCGGCCAGGGGGGTAGGCCGCGGCTCATAGGTTTGTGGGCCCCCTGGGCGCCCTCTGCCCTAGGGGTTGCGCCTATATATTCCCTAAAAATCCCAAAAAAATCAGGAGATCGTCGAAATCACTTTTCCGCCGCCGCAAGCTTCTGTCATCGCAAGATACCATCCGGGGCACGTTCTGGTGCCCTGCCGGAGGGGGATTCAGACCCGGAGGGCTTCTTGATCAACACCATGACCTCTCCGATGATGCGTGAGTAGTTCACCATTGACCTACGGGTCCATAGCTAGTAACTAGATGGCTTATTCTCTCTCTTGGATCTTCAATACAAAGTTCTCCATGATCTTCATGGAGATCTATCCGATGTAATCTTCTTTTGCGGTGTGTTTGTCGAGATCCGATGAATTGTGGATTTATGATTAGATTATCGATGAATCTTATTTGAGTTTCTTCTGATCTCTCTTATGCATGATTTCATATCCTAGTAATTCTCTTCGAGTTGTGGGTTTTGTCTGGCCAACTAGATCTATGATTGTTGCAATGGGAGAAGTGCTTGGTTTTGGGTTTATACCGTGCTGTGACCTCACCCAGTGACAGAAGGGGTAGCGAGGCACGCATCGTGTTGTTGCCATCAAGGGTAAAAAGATGGGGTTTTCATCATTGGTTTGAGATTATTCCTCTACATCATGTCATCTTGCTTAAGGCGTTACTCTGTTCGTCATGAACTCAATACACTAGATGCATGATGGATAGCAGTCGATGTGTGGAGTAATAGTAGTAGATGCAGAAAGTATCGGTCTACTTGTCTCGGACGTGATGCCTATATGTATGATCATTGCCTTAGATATCGTCATGACTTTGCGCGGTTCTATCAATTGCTCGACAGTAATTTGTTCACCCACCGTGATATTTGCTATTTTGAGGGAAGCCTCTAGTGAACACTATGGCCCCCGGGTCTACTCCACACCATATTTTCAGCCTTACACTTTTTACTTTGTTGCACTTTCCGCCTTCAGATCTCACTTTGCAAACAATCTGAAGGGATTGACAACCCCTTTGAAGCGTTGGGTCCAAGCTTGTTTGTGTTTGCGCAGGTACTTTGGACTTGACGAGACCGTCCTTCTGGATCGATACCTTGGTTCTAAAAGTGAGGGAAATACTTACTGCTCCTGTGATGCATCATCCTTTTCTCTTCAAGGGAAAAACCAACGCAAGACCAGTCTCCGTCAACGTGTCAATTTCTGGCACTGTTGTTTGAGAAGTAGCAGTATGGCAATTTAGAAGTAAACACTCGGACTAATTCCGTGTACGGTATTTTATAAGTAAACACTCAAAACCATCACACACCCATTTTTACCCCCGCGGGGTCCGGAATCACTCAGACTATGCTACCAAGGAAAAACCATAAGACAGGGAGGCCAACACCCTCGAATAGCATTAGATCACATTTATATCACGCCCTACAAGGGAAGAGCTCTTCCCTCTCGGTCCCAGACCATAAACACCCATGCCCCCCTGACCAGATGACTAGTTTATTCCAGTGCCATGGAGACCATCATCCCGGCCCCTCTACTTGGTGTGTTCCTAATAATAGGTTTACGACCTACTAAACTGTATTCCCTTTCATGAAGACATGTGGCAGCACGAAAGGGTAAGGTGACACACTGACAAGATTCCATCTACGGTCGACTTAGGAGTTTTAAGTTATTCCCTACATGATTCGCACAACAAAAATGTTTCACAATTCGAGACAGAATCACCAGCTGTCATACGTCAACATGCCTCGCTGACCATGCTAGTCCTACCACATGTCAGTCCCTAAGGTCGTGTCTTTCCGAGACACTCACTCTTCTGGATCCCATCTGATAGGCATGTGTGGTAGAAGGGAGTGACTACTATCACATGCATCTCAATAGGCAAAATAAATAATTTCTCACCATGTACTCATGTGCATGATCATATCACCACATGAAATATCATCACTTATTTTAACATAATGGAAATATCTCATTCATCACAACAGTCACACACAACAATAATATATCCAAGTTGAGAATGCTTGCTTTGAGTGTGTATAAAGGCAGGGTGCACTAAAAAACTTTTCGAAAGTTTTATCTTCTCTTCAAATCCCTATTTTGAAATTACTCAAATTAAGAGACAATTCAAACAACACTAAAAAGTTGTTTGGAAAATTTTCAAATAAATACTAAAATAAACTAGATAAAATTTGAAAGAGTTGATAAAAATAATCAACTTATTTTAAAAGATGTGGACACTCAAAGTTCAGTCAAGCTTTTGTTTTTAAATAAATCAGAAAAAGAAAACGCTTCGGAATGGAATACGCATCCTAATAGAGAAAACGTACCCTGAGCTTTATGCTTCCACCTAAGCGCTTCAGCGAGACCAGGGTGTCACTATCGGTGGGCGTGCGGGTTCACGAGTCAGGTTTGACTGGTCTTCCTCGGTCTCCTTCCTCCTTTAACCGAACGGAGGCGGGGCTCCGGTGCTCCACGTCGGCGGACGGCTGCTCCTCCGGGGTCTCTGAGGGCGGGAATGGGTTCATGGCGAGCCGTTGGTCCTCCTGGTGGTCGCCACGACTAGAGAGGAGAGAAGGGCCGTCGGCGGCCATCTTCGAGGCGGACGGCGATTGCAGAAGCAATGGGGATTCGGCCTACGATGGCTCCAAATCAAGTCTTAGAGGTGGGATGGCTTCGCGGGGTCAAGGGAGCGCAACTGGTGGAGTAGGATAAGCTAGGGGGCTCTGGCTGCGGTTGATTTAGTCGACAGACGGAGTCGGCCAAAGTTGCCGGAGATGAAGAAGACGGCCATCTCCAATCAAATTCACGCGAGGGAAGTTGGCTATAGATGCAAGGGAACTCGTGGAGTGTACTACGACAGCGGGGCTGCTCTATTTATAGCATGGTGAGGTGGTTCCCGCGGCCGCCGAGGATAAGATCGTCGGTGAGCCGCCACTATGGCTGCAAGCGACGTGGCGCTACAGGAGGTGGTCGAGGGGTGGTCCTAGCTAGTGGTTGTGCTAGCGAACGGGGGAACTAGTCGCAGTGGCGAGCTGGCGTGTAGCTGCGGCTTTGGCGGTGCTACCATCGTTGCGGCAGGCGCTGCTGGCGTTGGCGGCCAACACGACTACAGGAGGGTTCGGGCGCTAGAAGACGAGCTCATGGATGAGCTCGAGATGTTCCAGGGGCAACTAGCGTGCTGGGGCGGCTTGGGCGGTGCTGTCATGGCATGGTCCTACTGCAGACGTCGGTGTGCTGCCAAGGGGAGTCTATGGCGGCGCTGCAGGGCACTGATACGTCTCAAACGTATCTATAATTTTTGATGGTTTCACGCTGTTATCTTGTCTTCCTTGGTTGTTTTATGTACCTTTTATATCTTTTTTGGGACTAACTTATTAATTCAGTGCCAAGTGTCAGTTCCTGTTTTTTTTTCGTGTTTTTGACTCTTTTCAGATGTGATTTTGGAACGAAGTCCAAACGGAAGAAAAACACGGAAATGATTTTTTCCCGAACGGAAGAAGATCAGGGGGTCTTTGGTCCAGGCCAGGTGGGCTCTAGGGAGCCCACAAGCCCCCACTTCGCCACCAGGGGGGAGGCGGCGGTGGGCAGGCTTGTGGCCTCCCTAGCAGCCCCCTGACCTAGGTCTTTGGCCTATAAATTCCCAAATATTCCGCAAAAAATCAGGAAAGCCTCAATAATACTTTTCTGCTGCCACAAGCTTCCGTTTCCGCGAGATCTCATCTGGAGACCCTTCCCGGCACCCTTGCGGAGGGGACTTTGGAGTTGGAGGGCTTCTTCATCATCATCATCGCCCCTCCAATGACTCGTGAGTAGTTCACTTCAGACCTACGGGTCCGTAGTTAGTAGCTAGATGGCTTCTTCTCTCTCTTGGATCTTCAATACAAAGTTCTCCATGATCTTCATGAAGATCTATCCGATGTAATCTTCTTTGGCGGTGTGTTTGTCGAGATCCGATAAATTGTGGATTTGTGATGAGATTATCTATGATATATATTTGAGTCTTTGCTGATTTCTTATATGCATGATTTGATATCCTTGTAAGTCTCTCCGAGTCTTGGGTTTTGTTTGGCCAACTAGATCTATGATTCTTGCAGTGGGAGAAGTGCTTGGTTTTGGGTTCTGCCATGTGGTGACCTTTCCCAGTGATAGTAGGGGCAGCAAGGCACACATCAAGTAGTTGCCATCAAGGGTAAAAAGATGGGGTTTTTATCATTGGTTTGAGATTATCCCTCTACATCATGTCATCTTGCTTAAGGCGTTACTCTGTTCTTATGGAGTTAATACACTAGATGCATGTTGGATAGCGGTCGACGTGTGGAGTAATAGTAGTAGATGCAGAAAGTATCGGTCTACTTGTTTTGGACGTGATGCCTATTGATATAATCAATTGCTCGACAGTAATTTTTTCACCCACCATCTACTTGCTTTCATGAGAGAAGCCACTAGTAAACACTACGGCCCCCGGGTCTATTCACATCCATCGTTTACACCTCTGTTTTTTACTTTGCTTTGTTACTTTGTTGCTTTCAGTTCTCACTTGGCAAACAATCTATAAGGGATTGACAACCCCTTCATAGCGTTGGGAGCAAGCTTTTGTGTTTGTGCAGGATCTTGAGATACTCCTCCACCGGATTGATACCTAGGTTCTCAAACTGAGGGAAATACTTATCGTCATTGTGCTACATCACCCTTTCCGCTTCAAGGGAACACCAACGCAAGGCTCCAAGGCCACGGGGGAAATCCTTTGCATACTTGCCTAGGAAGTCCCTTAAGGCGTAGCCGCAGCTGAAGGATTCCTGGTGCCGTCGACACACCTGTTTCTGGCGCCATTGGAAGGACTTTTGTGCATTAGCATAGCTGACATCAGAAGCATTTCTGGCACCGTTGCCAGGGAGGAGAAGTCAAGATCTATCCAAGTAGGTCTCACAAACTCTTCTCTTTCATTTACTTTTGTTGCTAGTTGCCTCTCGTTTTCCTCTCCTCCACTTCACATTTGTCGTTTTCATTTGCCTTTCTCCTTCGCCGTTTTCTTTTGCCCTTGCCGTTTTCCTTTGCTGGTTTTCTTGCTTGCTTGTGTGCTTGTTTGCTTGTTGAAGTCATCATGGCTGAAAACACCAAACTTTGCGACTTCTCGAGCACTAATAATAATGATTTTATTAGTACTCCGATTGCTCCCGCCACTAGTGCGGAATCGTATGAAATCAACTCAGCTTTGCTGAATCTTGTTATGAAAGAGCAATTCTCTGGCCTTCCTAGTGAAGATGCCGTGTCCCATCTCAATACCTTCATTGAGCTTTGCGATATGCAAAAGAAAAGAGATGTGGATAATGACGTGATTAAGTTGAAACTTTTTCCTTTCTCCTTGCGAGATCGCGCAAAAACTTGGTTTTCTTCTTTGCCTAAAAATAGTATCGATTCTTGGGATAAGTGCAAAGATGCTTACATATCCAAGTATTTTCCGCCAGCTAAGATCATCTCCTTACGTAACGATATCATGAACTTCAAGCAACTTGATCATGAACACGTTGCACAATCTTGGGAGAGGATGAAGCTTATGATTAGAAATTGTCCCGCTCATGGCTTGAGTTTGTGGATGATTATACAAATCTTTTACGCTAGCTCGAATTTCGCATCTCGCAATATCTTGGACTCCGCCTCACGTGGAACGTTCATGGAAATCACGTTAGGAGACGCTACAAAACTCCTAGACAATATCATGACCAACTACTCTTAGTGGCACACTGAAAGGTCGCCTGCTAGCAAAAAGGTGCACGCTATAGAAGAGATTAACTCGCTTAGTGCTAAGATGGACGAGTTGATGAATTTGGTTGCTAGCAGAAACGCTACCGTAGATCCTAATGACATGCCACTATCTTGTTTGATTGAGAGTAGCAACGCTAGTTTGGACGTGAATTTTGTTGGTAGGAACAATTTTGGCAACAACAATGCTTTTAGAGGAAACTATGTTCCTAGGCCTTTTCCTAGTAACTCCTCTAACAATTATGGCCATTCCTATGGCAACACTTATGGAAATCACAACAAATTACCCTCTGATCTAGAGAGTAATATCAAAGAGTTCATCAACTCTCAAAAGATTTTCAATGCGTCCATAGAGGAAAAACTACTCAAAATAGACGATTTGGCTAAGAGCGTTGATAGGATGTCTTGTGATATTGATGCTTTGAAAGTTAGATGCGCTCCTCCCAAGGTCAACTTGGATGAAACTTTGAAAGCTATGCGTATCTCCATGAATGAGAGCAAAGAAAGAACCGCCCAAATTCGCGCTAGACATGAATGGTTAAAAAGGGTGCGTTCTAGTGATGCAAATCACGAAGATCTTAAAGTGCTTGGTGTGTCTCCTCTTGAATCTTTGTTTTCGCGTGTCAAACCTACTTATGGAGGGGCTGGATATGAATCCATTTTGGTTGAAAAATGCCCCAATGATTCAGAGTCGACCTATATTGATGATAAAGGTGTGGAGAGTGGAGTAGAAGAAGTCAAAATTTTGTGTAGTAATGAAACCTCCACTTTGGATTTCAAGGAATTCAATTATGATAATTGCTCCTTGTTTGAATGCATTTCTTTGATGCAATCCATTGCAAACTCTCCACATGCTTATGGCCAAAGCAAAGCCTTTACTGCGCATATCGTAGATGCTATGATGAAATCTCTTGAAGGGAAGCTCGTACTAGAAGTGTCTATACCTAGAAAACTTCATGATGAGTGTGAACCTACTATCAAAATCAAGATCAAAAACTATGAGTGCAATGCTTTGTGTGATTTGGGTGCTAGTGTTTTCGCGATTCCAAAGTCTTTATGTGATATTCTTGGTTTTCATGAGATTGAAGAGTGTTCTCTTAATTTGCATCTTGCGGATTCTACTGTCAAGAAACCCATGGGGAGGATCGATGATGTTCTTATTGTTGCAAATAAGAACTATGTACCCGTGGATTTCATTGTACTTGACATAGATTGCAATCATTCATGTCCCATTATTCTTGGTAGACCTTTTCTAAGGACTATTGGTGCTATCATCGATATGAAGGAAGGGAATATTATATTTCAATTTCCTTTAAAGAAGGGCATGGAGCACTTTCCTAGAAATAAAATAAGATTGCCTTATGTATCTATGATGAGGGCTACCTATGGTTTGAGCACCAAAGATGACTATACGTGATTTCATTACCTTTCGCCTAGCTAAGGGCGTTAAACAAAAGCGCTTGTTGGGAGGCAACCCAACGAATTTATCCTTTTTCTTTCTGTTTTGTGTTTTCCACACTTTCATAATTCTGTTATGATTGTGTTTTTGTGTTTCTTTTTTGCGTTTGTGACAAGCAAAACCGTTATGATTAGTCTTGGGGATGAGCGTTTGGTCATGCTGGAAAAGACAGAAACTTTCTGCTCACGAAAAGAATTTTCATTTTTTTCTGTAAGAGATTTTGAGTTTATTCTTTTTGCTGCTAATTGCTACGCAAATTCTTCAGACTTTCGTAATTTTTCAGAAGTTTTGAAGTACCAGAGGTATACGAAATATACAGATTGCTATAGACTGGTCTGCTGTTAACAAATTCTGTTTTTGTTGTGTTGGTTGCTTATTTTGATGAAACTATGGATAGTATCGGGGGTATTAGCCATGGAAGATTGAAAGTACAGTAACCCAACATCAGCACAAGTAGAATTTAAGTTTGCTATAGTACCTAAGGAAGTGGTGGTTCGCTTTCTTGTACTAATGTTATCACGAGTTTCTGTTTAAGTTTCGTGTTGTGAAGTTTTCAAGTTTTGGGTGAAGTTCTTATGGACAAAGATATAAAGAGTGGCAAGAGCTCAAGCTTGGGGATGCCCAAGGCACCCCAAGAGATTCAAGGATGCCGTAAAAGCTTAATCTTGGGGATGCACCGGGAAGGCATCCCCTCTCTCGTCTTCAATCCATCGGTAACGTTACTTGGGGCTATATTTTTATTCACCACATGTTTTGTGTTTTTGCTTGGAGCGTCTTGTATCATAGGTGTCTTTTATTTTTTTTGTTGTGTCACAATCATCCTTGCTGCACACCTAGAGAGAGAGACATGCACACACCGTGATTTTGTCAAGCTTCACTTATATCTTTTGGTAGACAATTCAGCTCACATGTGCTTCACTTATATCTTTTGACCTAGATACTTTTGCTCTGTGTGCTTCACTTATATATTTTAGAGCACAGCGGTGCATGGCTTGGTAATTGATCTATGCTTTGAAAGTAGTCTCAAAAGGGGTAGTTATCCAAAGGGATACGAAAACTTCCACCTTCTTGTGCATTGAATAGTTAGAGAAGTTTGATTCATATCAATTAGTTTTGAGTTGTGGTTATGGTAATATTGAAGTCATGCTAGTAAGGTGTTGTGGATCTAGAAATAATGTTGTTGAAGTTAGTGATTCCCGTAGCATGCATGTATGGTGAACCGCTGTGTGATGAAATCTGAGCATGATTAGTATATAGATTGTCATCCTTTGCGTGGCGGTTGGGATCACGCGATGGTTTATACCTAGCAACCCTTCCCCTAGGAGTATGCGTTGAATGCTTTGTTTCGATTACTAAAAAAACTTTTGCAACAAGTATATGAGTTCTTCATGACTAATGTTGAGTCCATGGTTTATATGCACTTTCACCTTCCACCATCACTATCTTCTTAGTGCCGTGCAACTTTCGCCGGTGCACAAAACCCACCATTAGCCTCCCTCAAAACAGCCACCATACCTACCTATTATGGCTTTTTCAAAGTCATTCCGAGATATATTGCCATGCAACTACCACCATGACATGTGCCACCACGTTTACATTGCCATTGCATGATTGTAAGATAGCTAGCATGATGTTTCCATTGATGTATATGCCATGCTAGATCATTGCCACGGTACACTACCGAAGGCATTCCGTATAGAGTCATCGTTACTCTAAGTTTTGAGTTGAAAGTGTGATGATCATCATTAATGGAGCATTGTACCATGTGAGGAAATAAAAGAGGCCAAAGAAGCCCACCAAAAAAAGAGGCCAAAGAGCCCACCAAAAAAAAGGAGAGAAAAAGAGAGAAGGGACAATGCTACCACTTTTTCCACACTTGTGCATATTAAGCACCATGATCTTCATGATTGAGAGTCTCTCGTTTTGTCACCACCATAGAGCTAGTGGGAAATTTTCATTATATAACTTGGCTTGTATATTCCAATGATAGGCTTCCTCAAAATTGCCTTAGGTCTTCGTGAGCAAGCAAGTTGGATGCACACCCACTAGTTTTCTTTAAGAGCTTTCACATACTCGTAGCTCTTGTGCATCATTTGTATGGCAATCCCTACTCATTCACATTGATATCTATTGATGAGCATCTCCACAACTCATTGATATGCCTAGTTAATGTGACTATCTTCTCCTTTTTGTCTCGCAACCTCCACTACATTCCACACCACCTATAGTGCTATAACCATTGCTCACGCTCATGTATTGCGTGAGAGTTGAAAAGGTTTGAGAAAGTAAAGGTGTGAAACAATTACTTGGCCAATACCGGGGTTGTGCATGGTTTAAATTCGTTGTGCAATGACCATAGAGCATAGCCAGACTATATGCTTTTGTAGGGATAACTTTCTTTTGGCCTTGTTATTTTGAAAGTTCATGATTACCTTGCTAGTTTGCTTGAATTATTATTGTTTCCACGTCAATAGCAAACTATTGTTTTGAATCTAATGGATCTGAACATTCACGTCACATAAGAGGAATTACAAAGGACACCTATGCTAGGTAGCATGAAAGCATCAAAAATTCATTCTTATCACTTCCCTACTCGAGGACGAGCAGGAGTTAAGCTTGGGGATGCTGGATACGTCTCAAACGTATCTATAATTTTTGATGGTTTCACGTTGTTATCTTGTCTTCTTTGGTTGTTTTATGTACCTTTTATATCTTTTTTGGGACTAACTTATTAATTCAGTGCCAAGTGCCAGTTCCTGTTTTTTCCGTGTTTTTGACTCTTTTCAGATCTGATTTTGGAACGAGTCCAAACGGAAGAAAAACCCCGAAATGTATGAATCGCATCTTACTTACGCAAACGCCACAACGGAGATGTATGAATTTCTATTTAACCTCATCCAAGGACCTCCTCGGTCAAATCCGATTCAACTAAAGTTGGAGAAACCGACACTCGCCAATCATCTTTGAGCAACGGGGTTGCTCGTAGCGATGAAACCAGTCTCTCGTAAGCGTACGAGTAATATCGGTCCGAGCCGCTTCGATCCAGAAATACCGCGGAATCAAGAAAAGACTAAGGAGGGCAGCAAATCGCACATCACCGCGCACAAAAACTTTTGTGTTCTACTCGAGATGACATCTACGCATGAACCTAGCTCATGATGCCACTGTTGGGGAACGTCGCATGGGAAACAAAAAATTTCCTACGCGCACGAAGACCTATCATGGTGATTTCCATCTACGAGAGGGGATTTGGATCTACATACCCTTGTAGATCGCACAATAGGAAGCGTTAAGAAAAGCGGTTGATGTAGTGGAACGTCCTCACGCCCCTTGATCCACCCCGCGAACCGTCCCACGAACCGTCCCGCGATCCGTCCCACGATCCGCTCCGATCTAGTGCCGAACGGACGGCACCTCCGCGTTCAGCACCCGTACAGCTCGACGATGATCTCGGCCTTCTTGAGCCAGCAAGAGAGACAGAGAGGTAGATGAGTTCTCCGGCAGCGTGACGGTGCTCCGGAGGTTGGTGGTGATCTTATCTCAGAAGGGCTCCGTCCGAGCTCCGCAGAAACGCGATCTAGAGGAAAAACCGTGGAGGTACGTGGTCGGGATGCCGTCGCAAAGTTGTCTTAAATCAGCCTAATACCTTAGTATATATAGGAGGGAGGGGAGGGACCTTGCCTTGAGGCTCAAGGGAGCCCCAAGGGGTCGTCCAAAGGGGGGGAGGAGGAATCTCTTTGATTTTTCTTATCTCCTGCACAAGGGCCTTCTTGGGCTTGCCCACCAGCCCACTAAGGGCTGGTGCGGCAACCCTAAGGCCTATGGGCTTCCCCCGGGTGGGCTTGCCCCCCCCCCCCGGTGAACACCCGGAACCCATTCGTCACTCCCAGTACATTCCCATTAATGCCGAAAACTTTCCGGTAATCAAATGAGGTCATCCTATATATCAATCTTCGTCTCCGGACCATTCCGGAAAGCCTCGTGACGTCCGTGATCTCATCCGGGACTCCGAACAACATTCCCTAACCAACCATATAACTCAAATACGCATAAAACATCGCTGAACCTTAAGTGTGCAGACCCTGCGGGTTCGAGAACTATGTAGACATGACCCGAGAGACTCCTCGGTCAATATCCAATACCAGGACCTGGATGCCCATATTGGATCCTACATATTCTCCGAAGATCTTATCGGTTGAACCTCAGTGCCATGGATTCATATAATCCCGTATGTCATTCCCTTTGTCCTTCGGTATGTTACTTGCCCGAGATTCGATCGTTAGTATCCACATACCTATTTCAATCCCGTTTACAGGCAAGTCTCTTTACTCGTTCCGTAATACAAGATCACGTGACTTACACTAAGTCACATTGCTTGCAAGGCTTGTGTGTGATGTTGTATTACCGAGTGGGCCCCGAGATACCTTTCCGTCACACGGAGTGAGAAATCCCAGTCTTGATCCATACTAACTCAACGGACACCTTTAGAAATACCTGTAGAGCATCTTTATAGTCACCCAGTTACGTTGTGAGGTTTGATACACACAAAGCATTCCTCCGGTGCCAGTGAGTTATATGATCTCATGGTCATAGGAATAAATACTTGACACTCAGAAAACAGTAGCAACAAAATCACACGATCAACATGCTACGTCTATTAGTTTGGGTCTAGTCCATCACATGATTCACCCAATGATGTGATCCAGTTATCAAGCAACAACACCTTGTACATAGTCAGAAAACCCAGACTATCCTTGATCAACTGGCTAGCCAACTAGAGGCTTGCTAGGGACAGTGTATTCTCTATGTATCCACACATGTATCTAAGTCTTCATTCAATATAATTATAGCATGGATAATAAACAATTATCTTAATACAAGAATTATAATAACAACTTATTTATCATTGCCTTTAGGGCATAATTCCAACACTTTCGTCGCAACAACGTGTGCAACATTGTCGCGACTTTGACAGCATGGCCTTGGAGTAGCAGCTACACCCTCTCCCCTTGCAGCATCACCTCAACACATCGCCTGGCCATGTCGCTGGCGGCCGTTGGAATCGTTGTGGTATGAGACGTACATTTTGCATCTTTTTTTTTCTTATATAATTTACTCTCTATTCATGATATTTGCATGCAATACATAGAAAGAGAAATTCTTGGAAAATTATTTGTCATCAGAAAAAGAAATCAGGGGCAGAACATAAAAAGAAGAAAAGGTAAATTTCACCGGAGCTCCAGAAGGACCAGGAATTTTACTGATTATTTTGAAAGAGAAGAAAGCAGATGCCAGAAGATGGGCAAAAAGAAGACCACAGGGACCCTACGCGCCTCCACCACGCGCACGTTGCCATGTGGGGCATGTGTGCACAGCATCTCGACGTCCTTTTTTCTATAAATCCCTTCGGACCTAAAACTTCACGAGAATTAATATGGGAGTTTTCCGAGACCGCTGTGAGGCACAACACTTAAGCCTTCGATATGTTGATTCTGTCGGAGATCACCCTCTTGCAAACTGGTTGTTCCTTGTTGTATGCGTTCCTTCTTATGCTGATGAGCATGGAGGGTATCATCACCTTGATGGTTTATCAGATAACTTAGATTGGTCAACTAATTCAGACACCAATTAGAGCCCCCCACCCCCTCTTCCAAAAATCAACTGTGAAATAACAAAGATATATTTGAAAGAAGTTGTACTTTACCTGAATTTATTAATAATTCCATAAAATAATGAATGTTTTTAAATCAAAATATAGTGTTTCATATGATGTGTTGCTGCTGAAGTATTAAGAAAATGTTTCAGTCCCACGAAAAGTTAAAATGTTTGTGTCTACTCACACCCAAAGATAATGTTTCTCTATTCAATAGAATGCTATCACATTCTCAGACCAGAACATAAAAGAAGAAATAAATAATACTATTACTGTCCATAATTTTTTTTCTTTAAACACTGCATAGACGTAGACGTTCATAGATACGTACCTACATTTATTCTTATAAACAAACGAACTCACATCATATCTCTATTAGCATCTATACGAGATTGAGCCGGCACGTCATTTCAACATTTATAAACCGTCATAGATATTTTTGTAGTCAACGTAAATTTCTCCTCGTCAAACTTTCAGCGTTGAAATGCCCGAAATTAAATTTACAAAAGTACAAACTATGTATTGGATTAAAATATTAATGGACTGAAGATATTATTGTCCTTCTAATTGTCCAACCGAACGTTGATTCACGGTGCGTAACTTGTCGCTGCCAAAAGGGAAACTAGTTTGCATGCTCTAATCCTGCACAAAGGCGGTCCTTAGTTAATTCCTTGCCACATCAGTCCACTTATCACTTCAAACTGTGGTTGGGTTAAAATACTTCCTCATTGCTTACTTCAGCCATCTTTGAAGCTGCATATGACCAATAATGACGCTATGGTAAATATTATATGTGGGGCCATCACTCACATACAAACGCATAATGATTGAGTATCATTTCCTCTGCCGGCCAGGTGACGATGTAGGTTGATTTACTTAGAGCAACTCTAGAGACCCCGCATCCGGTCTCGACCCGGAAAATAACTGTCAAAATGCGGGACGGGGCAAAAAAACCTACCCGATCAGACCCCGCATCCCGCTCCGGTCCGCAAATATTTTTGCGGGGCGCGGCAAAATCTTGGTCTCAACCCGCGTATTCGCGGGTTTCCCCTCGCCGTTGCCGTGCCCTGCATATAAGCGGAAGCGGTTGGTGGGAGGGACATTTCAGCCCGCACGGGGTTTGAAAAAGCATATTCCACGAATATGTTTTTTTACGGGTCCGTTATGCAGGGTCTGCATCCGTAAACTGCAAACACGTTTTGCGGGTCGGACGGATGCGGGGTGTGCTAGAGTTGCTCTTAGACATCTACAATCATAAACATCAAAAAGCCTAAATGCCTACAAATATATTTGGACACGTCCGCAAACAACAGTATACAAAAATCGTTTTTCACAACAATAAAACTCAAACATCATATCTCAAATTTATAATAGCCGTGCAAATAAAAATCTATGCAATATTTACATAGCTAAAACTACTCATCGTTGAACAAACGGGCAAGTGCGCCAGCTCCTGCGCTTGCGGCGGTTCCGGTTCTTTCTCCTCCTTTGCCTCTACATCCAGTTCGACAAACAACACCTTCGTTACTACTTGTTTTTACCAGATGAACTGTCGGTTGGCGTCGACATAAGCCTCGTCCTAGATAGACCCGAGGATGGCGTTCGGCTCCACTATCTCTATTGCTTTGGTGGCTTCATACTCCGCCTTCATGTCCGGCATGGCGAAGCCCACAGCCGGCAACGCCTCCACCTCCTCCTCCTTCACCTCCGCCACCTCCTCCTCCATTGGCTCTGCTTCCGACGGCTACTCCCCCTCATCCTCCTCCGCCGGCTCCTCCTCCAACTCGGGCAAATCAGGTGGAAGGCCCAAAATTGATTCGTGCAGCTTGCCTCTTCCGGGTCTCCTCCATGGGTTACTGACGATGCTCTAGGCTGAGCATAGCGTAGATGGTCATCTCACGCCTCGGCATGCTGCGGCAGGCGGATTGGAAGTAGCGGCGAAGGTAAGAAAACAGGAGAAATGGGGTGGATAGGGTATCGGTTGCCGCCGTCCGGCTTAAATATCCAGCTTCCTTCCTCGGGCGGCACGCCGGAGCGGCACCACACTGCATTGAGTGGAGAAGGCGTCCGTCGAACTAACGATTTCTCCGTGTCCACTCGTGGACTTATTTGTCACTCTGACATGGCGGGCGTGCCCGATGTGTTTGGACCTCCCCATATCCATCCTTGATGAGAACATCAATATTATAGTTACACCCATAGCCCCTGCTGCTATACATACTGGACCAGTTGCTAGAGCTCGTGCACGTCAATTGAATTACCACGTACTTTCGTTTCTTAGAAATCCTTCTAATGTTCATGATCATATGATGCTGCCTAAATTAGATACTTTTATTTTTCTTATGAATGAAGGACCTAGCATGGAAAAGAAGGATGGCCATTGGAGCGGGATCAAGCATGGAGGGGAAGGTGCGCAAGCCGGAAAAAACAATGGAGCTTCGAGTGGTGATTTTCGGACTTCGAAGCCACCATAAGGAGAGCATGAAGGCTTGGACGAAATATACAAGATGCCACTTCATAAATTTCGTCCATATATCACCACCACATATCCGCTTCTAATCTGAGTACCTCAGTTATTATGTTTGTTTTTGAGTTCTATAATTTTTTGTTCCGTGTTTCCTTGCCTGAGTAGGTCTTGGAAAAAAAGAGTCTCGAGACCCCCGAACAGTTTTCACGCCAAAATTTGAGTGGGTGAAAATATTTTTTCCTTGTCCTCTTTTTAGGCTTTGCGGAGCGTTTTGAGACACTCGCTATCATAGCGATTTTTTGACACACTTTTTGGTCGTCGCAGCCCTGTATCGTTCCAAAAAAAGATACTCAATTTTTTCGTGCATATCCTGTTTCTAGACCTCCGGAAGAGTTTTGAGACACTCGTCGTTTGAGTGTTTTTCTAGAAAAAAAAGGCGCAAAATATTGGTAAAAATTAGAGTGCCCTCTTCTATTGATACCTATAGCGTTGTGATTTTATTGGCGTTCAAGGCTCGTCGTTGAGTGTCTGTTCAACTTTGCATCTCTGAACTGATTATTACTAATCCTTTTTTGCTACCATATTATAAGCCTTCCCAGCTCCACATACATCTACTTCGTGTGTTTGACAACATCTGTCAATCGCTTTATCCAAGTTTTGGGAGTTTTGACTACAACGGTTGTTGCTGGGAAAGAAGTCGTAGGAAGTTGAGATTTGCTTGACGGATTTGTGACACACCACCACCACCACCACTTCCACTTCCTAGTAGTATGTAGGTTCCTATTGCTTCTAACCATGCCAGGATCACAAGCTAAAGATATCAACTGGGAGGGTATGACCAACTAGGAGCTCCATGATAAATTTCAGCAAATGATGGTTGAGCAGGTATAAGACTTTGTGACAAGCCTTTGAGAGGCCATGGACAAGCTAGATGGTTTATAAAGACGGTCGATGCCAAGCTTGATGCTAAATTCAATGAGGTGCTTGCACGTCTACCACCACCAGCTACAGCTAACGTCCCTCTCCAACAACAACAACAACAATAATAATAACAATAGCAATTACCGAATTTCGTGGGATGAGCGCAACATGTGCCTCTCGACCAAGGCCGGAATTCTGGTGTCGTTACTACTGCTATAATTTCTATGGCCGTTGTTGCTATTGTTGTTGAGCAGAATGTGAATTGTGATAGTGATATGATGATGATGGAGAGGTTGTACCAAATGAGCACCAGGGACAACAACCACCACCACAAGCACGAGGTCGTCCACATGGATACAATCGCAATGGTAGGGCTGCACCACCCCCTCAGGTATGGGGTCAGGGTCATCTCCCTAAATTTAAATTGAATATTCCTACATTTGATGGTAGATATGTTCCTGATATATGTCTTACTTGGGATTTAGAAACAAAACCACATTTTATATGCTTACAATTTCCTGAGGGTAGACGTGTTGCTGTTGTTGTTTGTTTATTCACTAGTTTTGCTTATGTTTGGTGGTCTCAACATTATAGAATACATCATGCTAATATTCCTACTACTTGGGCTGCTTTTGAAAACTGTTATGCGTACTTGTTGGGTTACACCATATTATCAACGTGAATTACTTCGAAAATTGCAACGTTTAAAACAAGGAAAACATTATATAGAAGAATATTATCAGGAATTACAAACTGGCATGATTAGATGTGGTTTTTTTAGGACAATGAAGCTATGCTTGCATGTTTTATGGATGGATTAAATAGAGATATTCAGACTATTTTAGAGTATAAGGAGTATAACACTATCACTTGTTTATTCCATCTTTCTTGCAAAGCTGAACGTGAACTGCACGATCGACACGCATTGGCGGGAACTAATTTTTTTGTAGGTCGCACTTCATCAAAGACGTTATGAACCTCATCTGCTTTCACACATACTGCCGCGGCATCGCCTACTTGAGCCACTAACTCCAACCGAAATAGAAGGAAACAAGCACCTGCCCCACCTTCCTTCAAGAGCACACCTTTCGGGCATGCACACATCTCTTTTTCATCCATTGAATCCATAGGGCGAACACATGAGGTTATATGTCATCGCTGTCAGGCTAGAGGTCACTATGCGAGAGACTGCCCATCCAAGCATGTGATGATTGTTATTGAGGATGGTGGATATGACTCCGCTAGTGATTATGATGAGGATACTTTGGCTCTTCTTGCAAGTGAAGAACTGGATGTCGATGATACTGAACATGAGACACAATACATGGCCTCTCACTACGCCGAAACGTATGAAAGTTTAGTTGCTAAACGTGTTTTGAGTGTGCAGGTAACACGGGTTGAGAAAAATCAGAGGCACAATTTGTTCCATACAAAGGTAGTTGTGAAGGAATGTTCTATTCGTGTCATCATCGATGGAGGAAGTTGCAACAACTAATGGTGGAGAAGTTGTCTCTCACCATCAGACCACATCCTCATCCTTATTACATTCAATGGTTCAACAAAAGTGGCAATGTTAAGGTAACACGTATTGTTCATGTGCATTTTAGCATTGCTATATATTTTTATTGTGTTGATTGTGATGTGGTACCCATGCAAGCATGCTCTTTTTTACTTGGTAGACCATGGCAATTTGATAAAAAACAATTATACACCATGATAGGACAAATCAGTATACTCTTGTACATAAGGATCAAAATATAACTTTGCTTCCTAAGTCTCGTGAACATATTATGAAAGATGACATTGCTAGAGCTAGTAAAGCAAAACCGGAGCTAAAAAAGTGAAAATCAGATTGTGGCAAAGGAATTTGAGCAACACAATAGGCACAATAAACCATCATTTAGTGTTGCATCTAAAATAAAATTGAAGATTGGATCTTTACTTGGTACTAAATATGATATTATTGATCTGGATTTTACTACAACTGTTTGCTATGCATTTGTGTGCAAACATGTATTATGTTCATTCGAGGACATACCTCCCTCTTTGCCTACTACTGTCACTAACATTTTGCAGGAATTCCCTGACGTATTTCCACAAGATGTGCAACCGCGATTACCACCTATTATCGGGATTGAGCATCATATTGACTTAATTCCCGGTGCATCGCTACCGAACCGTGCTTCATATCGTGCCAATCAAGATTAGACGAAGAAGATTATGCGTTAAGTACATGAGCTCGTCGACAAACGTGATATACGTTAATCACTTAGGCCTTGTGTCGTTCCTATTATTCTAGTGCCAAAAAAGGATGATACATCGCGTATGTGTATTGATTTTAGAGACATTAATAATATTACTATTCGTTATCGCCATCCTATTCCTAAGCTAGATGCAATGCTTGATGAATTAAGTGGCTCGACAATTTTCTCCAAAGTTGATTTACGTAGTGGTATCATCAAATTCATATGAAATTGGGAGATGAATGGAAAAGAGCATTTAAAACTAAGTTTGAATTATACGGGTGGTTCTCATGCCTTTTGGGTAAACTAGTGCACCTACCACTTTCATGAGATTAGTGAACGAGGTTTTAAATGCTTTCATTGGATGATTTGTGGTAGTTTATTTTGATGATATACTGATTTATAGTAGATCTTTGGAGAAACATTTGGAACATTTACGTGTTGTTTTTATTGCTCTACGTGATTCAAGTTTGGTTGGTAACCTTGAGAAGTCCACCTTTTGCACCGACCGAGTATTTTTTTTCTTGGCTATGTTGTTATTCCACAGGGAATTGAAGTTGATAAATCCAAGACTGAAGCTAAGAGTTGGCAGCAGTCCAAAACGGTCACACAAGTGAGGAGTTTTTTGGCCTCGCTAGTTTCTATAAGCGTTTTGTGAGAGATTTCAGCACCATTGTTGCACCTCTCAATGAGCTTACAAAGAAGGATGTGTGAAAGGACGTGGATGTCGCCTAGAGGGGGGTTAATAGGAGATAGTTGCAAGGCATTACCATACTTGGACACGTCATGGCGAATAGGTACCACCAGTCAAAAAATTTGCACGTTAGTACCACTTCAGAGACTAATTATTGCGAAACGGGCTGACACAGGTATAATCCTGTACCTCACCGTGCGGCCCCGCTTTTCAGGTGCTGACGGGGCAAGTTTTTTGTAGAAAGTCCCCTTACTTTATACGTAATCACGTGAACACCCCTTGTTTTTGCAGAAAATATCTCATGTGTTAGGTTTTTTTTGGTTCACAATTTTCACCAGGGACTATTTTGAATATTTTCATCGGTTTGGATGAATAAAGAAAAGAAACAAAATTAGGGCTCCCGCGGGATTCGAACACGAGTCCACTCAAACGAAGGGAACAGGTGCTAGCTACCACCCGAGCTAAACGCTTCTATTTCTGTAAGGCCGTTAAAGCTTTTTATAGTAGATTTCGCGCGCTCGGCCGGCTGGTTCGGCCTAGCAAATCTGTTGACGCTCAGATGCACATTTTTTAAATTATGATTTTAATACAAATTTTTCTTGTGATTACATATTTGTATTATTAAGTGTCAAGCACGAGACTAAAAAAATTTGTGTAATCATAATAAATTTTCGAAACGCATTATACTTTTATTTAAAAAGTCGACGTGTTTCTTGAACTGCAAAATGATTTTACACAATAATATGTAAAATTGGTCATCATACCTTAAAAAATTATGTATTATTGTAGATACATTGTGTAATCAACTATTAAAAAATACATTCAGCAAAAAATCATTCATCATATTGACATTTTCTTGAACATTTTTTGAAATACACATTGCAAAAAAATTCAAAAAAACTTCCCACTTCAATATTTGTTCCAATTTTTCAAAAATGTTCGCGTATCAAAAAATTATTTTTGAATTTAAAAAATGTTCTAGTTTTCTATTTCTAAAAATCCCCAAAAATAAAAAACATGAATAATTTTCAAAACCAGAATATTTTTCAAATTCACCAAACAAATTTTGAAGTGGGAAGTTTTTTTTAAAAATTCTCAAAGATAATTTGTAAACGTGAACATAATCCTAAAAGTGTTTGTTGTTTTATACAACCTTCACGTAAGTGACCGGTTTTGCGTGTAGCAGGGCCCGATCAACCGGCCCAAAATATTTGATCTAGTATAAAAAAGTCTCGGACTGCTATCTAACGCAAGCGCTACTGTGGCATGTTGGCTATTGCGCCGTGCCCCTGAGCGGAAGGTCGGGGTTTGAATTCCGCGTAAGTTCCGTTTTTATTTCATTTATTTAATTGTCTAAATAAAAGGAAATTCGTGTTGAAAAAGTACAACGAGTCCGAATTAGTGTTAAGAAATTACAATAAAACAAATTCTCAGAGTTTTATTTTTCCATAAAATAAAGGACATTTATATGATTAAGTATAAACAAGGGTTTTTTGAAAAAAAAAACTTGCCACGTCGGCCATGGTGACATGCTCGTGTACGCCACTGTGTCGCCTGACATGCAGACCAGGTCTTTCAGATACGTGGTTAATACGTGTTTATACGCATGTCAGCCCGTTTCGCAACAATTAGTTTGTGAAGTGGTACCGACGTGCAAATTTTTTGACTAGTGGTACCTATTCGCCATGACGTGACCAAGTGTGGTAGTGCCTTGCAATTATCTAGGTTAATATGCGCTTTAAAATAATTATGATTTAGGCTTGAACAAATATGGAATAAAACTAACGTTTAATTTGTCAAGCACATAACCTAAAACAACTAGGCTCACCTATGTGCATCAACAACTTATGCTAAGCAAGATAAACAACTAAGTGATAGCAAGATATATGACAAGAAACAATATGACTATCACAAAGTAAAGTGCATAAGTAAAGGGTTCGGGTAAGAGATAACCCCAGGCGGAGACGATGGTGTATCCAGAAGTTCACACCCTTGTAGATGCTAATCTTTGTTTGGAGCGGTGTGGAGACACGATGCTCCCCAAGATGCCACTAAGGCCACCGTAATCTCCTCACACCCTCGCACAATGCAAGAAGTCGCGATTCCACTAAGGGGCCCTGGAGGACGCTCACCGAACCCGTACAAACAAGGTTGGGGCAATCTCCACAACTTAACTGGAGGCTCCCAACAACACCACAAAGCTTCAACACAATGGCATATGGCTTCGAGGTGACCACAAATGCTCGGGGCAATCTCCACAACTTAATTGAAAACCCCGCTGCTTGCCCGGAGCTTTGCACCACAATGATTGAGCTCCGAGGCACCACCAAGGTTCTAGGATGCCAAACATCCACGAAGAACAATCTCTAGGGGTACCAAGTACCCAAGGATAATAAACTCCTCAACTTATCACTTCCATGTATCACCGTGGAGAACTCAAACCGATGCAACTAATGCAATGGCAAGAACACACGAAGTGGTCAAGTCCCTCACACTCAAATCCCTCCACAACAACAAAAGCTATGAAGAAATATGAGAGGAAGAACAAGGAGCTCACAAAGTACTCCAAGATCAAGATCCAAGGAGTTCCCCTCACATAAAGGAGAAACTGATTGGTGGAGATGTGGATTTGGATCTCCTCTCTCTTTTCCCTCGAGAACTAGCAAGAATCATTGGAGGGATTGAGAGTTAGCAAGCTCTAAGAAGGTCAACAATGGGGGAAAACACGAGCTCGATAAATGGATTAGATCCAATGGGGAAGAAGATTCCCTTTACATAGTGGGGGAAAGAATCTGAACGTTACCCCCACTTACAGCCCGAGCGGAGCGGTACTACCGCTGCTAGGAACGGTACTACTGCTGCTAAAGGCGGTACTACTACACGGTAGGTTCACCAACCACAGTAGTAGAAAATTACTACCGTGCCTACCACCGCTGTGGCTGTGGATGCGCAAAAAGTCCGACGGAGGAGTGCTATCGCCCAGAGAGCAGTAGTAAAAAAACTACTACCGCTCCAAGAGCGGTACTACCGCCTAGAGAGAGGTAGTAAAAAACTACTACACCTCCAAGAGCGGTACTACCGCTCACTAGTGAAACTACCATAACTTTCACACACGAGCTCCGAATCAAGCAAACTCAAGCTTGTTGGATTCAGGACGACAAGAGCTATCCAAACATGCACTTGTGAAAATGTCAATGATATAGAGATGTGAGACCTCTATGAACGAAGAACCGGCAAAAACTTCCAACATCGAAAACATCATAGAAGATGCATATGAACTCCGTTTTCGATAAACTCGAGCTTGTCATGAAGATGACCATAAGCTCTAAAACTCAGAAAGAGAAACACCAAACAAGAACCAAGAAATATGATGCAAGGATGCAAATGGTTTGAGCTCTCAATGAATGGTACGATCAAGCTACTCACTTGAGAGCCCCCTTGACAGTACGACAATCTATCCTAAAAGAGAAAACCCATCAAGGGCAAACCTATACCTTGCACCTAGTCCTCCTGAGCTAGATGATGATAATCTTGGCTTCCTCAAGATGGACCACCTTTCTTGATTGCGTTGGTTTGATGAAGACCAGTTGATTGCTCCCCATACTCACTATGGGTGAGTCACTCTTCAGCACATCTTCACAAGTCCATTGCCACCACAATGGACGGCAAGCTTCAAGCATGATATCTTCGTGATGCTCCACTTGAACTTGCACACCGCAATCTTGATGATGATCACCACTTGATGTCATCCTTGATTGGTTGAATGAGATCTTCCTCTTGATGCAAACCCATGGAGACACACCTCACCCCGCATAGAACTCTCACGAAGACAACATGTTAGTACACAAAAGCGTTATGGACAATACTTACCATACCATGGGATCACTTGATCCCTCTCGGTACATCTTGTACACTTTGTGTGTTGATCATCTTGATTTACTCTTTGCTTAGTACTGATCAACCTTGTGCCTTTATGATCAATCTTTGGATAATACCTTGAATACCACCTTGGTCATCATATAAACTCCTTGAAACCAACAGATGGACTTCAAGAAGTGTTTAGGGACAAATCCTTTGAATATAACTTAAGGCAACCATTAGTCCATAGGGATTGTCATCAATTACCAAAACCACATATGGAGAAATATGCTCTAACAATGTGCCTTTTGATTGGGGTACCACACAGGAATAAACATTCACGGTATTGAAAAATAAGTTAACACATGCTTCTTTACTCCAACTTCCTGATTTTAATAAGACTTTTGAGCTTGAATGTGATGCTAGTGTAGTTGGATTAGGAGGTGTGTTATTACAAGATGGTAGAATTGTTGCATACTTTTCTAAAAAAATCGAGTGGGCCTAGTCTGAATTATTCTACTTATGATAAGGAATTATATGCTCTTGTTCAGACTTTGGAAACATGGCAACATTATTTGTGGCCCAAAGAATTTGTTATACATTCTGATCATGAATCTTTAAAACATATTAGAAGTCAAGAAAAACTGAACCGTAGACATGTTAAATGGGTTGAATTCATTGAAACTTTCTCTTATGTCAATAAACACAAGAAGGGTAAAGAATATGTTATTGCTGATGCATTGTCTCGTCGTTATACTATGCTTTCACAAATTGACTTTAAAATATTTGGAGACCAACAAAGATCAATATGTGCATGATGCTGAATTTAAAGATGTGTTGCAAAATTGTAAAGAAGGGAGAACATGGAACAAGTTTGTCATTAATGATGGATTTCTGTTCCATGCTAACAAACTATGCATTCCAGATAGCTTTGTTTGTCTTTTATTGTTGCAGGAGGTGCATGGAGGTGGATTAATGGGACACTTTGGCATGAATAATACGGAGGACCTACTTGCTACATATTTCTTTTGTCCAAAGATGAGACGGGATGTTGAGCGTTTTGTTCCTCGCTGCACTACATGTCAAAAAGCTATGTCACGACTCAATCCTCATGGTTTATATATGTCTTTGCATGTACCTAGTGTTACTTGGAAAGATATATCTATGGACTTTGTTTTAGGTTTAACTCAAACAAAGAAGGAGAGGGATAGCATATTTGTTGTCGTGGATAGATTTCCAAAAATGGCACGCTTCATACCATGTCACAGAAGTGATGATGCTACTAATTTGTTGACTTATTCTTTCGTGAAATTATTCGTTTGCATGGTGTGCCAAATACAATAGTTTTAGATCACGATATTAAATTTCTTATCCACTTTTGAAGATGTTTATGGGCTAAGTTGGGGACAAAACTGCCTTTTAGTACTGCATGTCACCCCCAAGCTGATGGACAAACTCAAGTACTCAATAGATCATTGTCTACTATGTGTAGGGCTGTTTTGAAGAATAGCTTGAAAATGTGGGAGAATGCTTGCCTCATACTGCTTTTTCTTCTAATCATTCACTTCATTCTACTACTAAGATGTGCCCTTTTGAAATTGTGTACGGTTTCGTATCTTGTGCACCTATTGATTTGTTGCCTCTTCCATCTTCGGAGAAGGTTAATTTTAATGCTAAACAACTTGCTAAATTGATATTAATAATGCATGAGGTAACGAAGGAAAACATTTAGCGTATGAATGCTAAATACAAACTTGTTGGGGATAAGGGTACAAGACATGTTGTCTTTGCACCTGGAGATCTTGTTTGGTTGCATTTGTGTAAGGATAGATTTCCTGATTTGCGCAAATCAAAGCTCATGCCACACGCTCATGGTCCTTTTAAGGTATTAGAGAAAATAAATGATAATGCATATAAACTTGAGTTGCGTTCAGAGTTTAGGGTTAGTCCCACTTTTAGCATTGCAGATTTGAAGCTTTATTTGAGTGAGGAAGATGAGCTTCCGTCGAGGAGGACTTCATTTTAAGAAGGGGGGGTGATGAGGACATCAATGCCATTGTTACACCCACAACCCCTGCTGCTATACATACTGGATCAGTTACTAGAGCTCGCGCATGCCAATTCAATTACCATGTACTTTCGTTTCTTGAAAATCCTTCTAATGTTCATGAACATATGATACTGCCTAAATTGGATACTTTTGTTCTTCTTATGAATGAAGGACCTAGCAGGATGGCCATTGGAGCAGGATCAAGCATGGATAGGAAGGTGCACACGCGGGAAAGAACAATGGAGCTTCTAGTGGTGATTTTCGGACTTTGAAGCCGCCATAAGGAGAGCATGAAGGCTTTGACGAAATATACAAGATATCACTTCGTAAATTTCATCCATGGGCTATTATAGGTGTTGTGCCACCTTATTTTTTGGGCCAGGCCAATGTGATTTCGAAATACTACATTATAGGTTGTTTTTAGAGTCCGTATGTGTGGGAAAACCGAGTTAGGACCGTTTTCGGACCCTTCCTCCAAGGGGTCATGAAAATCCCTCATATATACAGCCCTTAGGATAACGTTTAGACTTGAATTTTGTTTAGATTACAAGTACGCCATAGCTGCAACTTTGCGTTCTTCGTTTGTGTTCTACGACTAGACCAGGACGTCACGAAACCTCACTTTCATCAATAAAGTTTCCTCTTATATTCGCAATATACATATTGCAATTTCAGTTTCTTACCTGTTCTTCGTTTGCATGCAGGAAACGCACCTCGTGGTTAGGTTGATCGTGCTCCGCATGATCAATAACATCTCAGAGTTGGCTTAACGATTGCTGAGACGCGGCATCTTCACACATTCATAGTCAAATCATGAAAGTCTACTTCACCAAAAATGATATAGACACCATCTCATCTAAGAATAGAAACAACTTTACCTCTATCAGTCTAGATTTGCGTTGGACATGGGAAGTGTCCGCCGTTACAGACATTTGGCCTGGCTAAGGAAAATCTGATTTGGTGGCCAAAACTCATTCGTGTAGACTGACTAGGCTGGACGTTAGGAACGGTTACAGTGTCGGTTGTAGATGATTTTATAGTGTCGAGAAAAGGGATGAGGATGACCAAATTTCGCAATTCCACTCCATGCATGTTTCACGTTCTCTACTAACCCCCCGGGCCGCCACCCAAAAGATTATTTTCTTGCCGTAGTTTAGGGGTCAACGGATCCTAACTTTTGTAGAGCTAAAAGCCTAACATTTTTTTTTAGAAAAGGAGGTTAAACCCCCGGCGTCTGCATCAATTGATGCATGGAGCCATCTTATTAATTATTCCACAAAGGTCTAACAAGAGTATACATCAATCCACCCAAAGCCACCACTCACACCTACAAACTTGATAATGTGAAGTGCTCTCACTCCACATATCTAAGACCGGTGTTGTCGCCAATCCATCCGTATAACGTATCGGGAGCAACAGCCGGTGCAGCACTAAAACGCACACCTCACGCACACGTTTCACAAGCCGTCGTGATCATCGAACCACTGACCCATCTTCAGGAAAAAGATCCGCATCATCCATGTCAGTCCAAACATCCGTCGACGCCACCACGGCGCCCAACGGCGCCACCGCCCTGCGCTCATTCGTCCAGATGCGAAGACTCCGGGAGATCTGTCGTGCGTAGCACCTGCCAACCAGGCATAACTCAGCGTAGCACCTATCGGCCAGGCATGACTTGACAGCTCCACCGAAATTTCGTGCAAGACGAAGCCGCTCCACCTCCTTCCTCAGTCTGCCAGCGCTGCTCCACAAACGATGCTCCCAAGAGAGAAACGGCACCGCAGTACCGCCATCGTCCGATGTGGAAGACCAGATCCTAGGGTTTCCCCCGAAGCAATGCCCACCACCAGCAACCATTCAGGACCCACACAGTGCCCACCACCACTCAGCCCTCTAGGCGACGCCTTCAGGAAGGTCACGACGTCAAGGACGCCGCCGCCGCCCACCGGAGTTAGGGTTTTCACCCGAGAGGCAAGGAAGGGGAGCAGAGGAGCAGATGTATAGCGACGTCTTCAAAAAGAATAACGGTGCCCTTGAGCGTCGTCGTCGGCGTGGCCGGCCTGGGCCAACCAAGGGGTTTCCCCAAATCCGAATCTCCTCCACCGGCGTCACCCGCAGGTAGGGCCCCGACAACCACGCCGGCACCGCCAAGAATCCGCAGGAGAGAGGCCCACATCAGGGTCGGAGGACAGCGGCCAGATCTGGCACCGCCGACCGCCATAGCAGCCACGTGACGGCTGACCAGGCAGCGACCGACGAAGGGGAGCAGCACACCTCCACAACGACGCTTCCAAGAAAGATAGCGGCACCCGCGGGCGTCGCCGTCGCGGCTCCGATGAGGACCAGAGCAAGGATTTCTCCCGGAGCTGCGCTGAACATCCACCGCCATCGACCCGCGGAGCATGGCCGCCACGCACCACCACGACCCCCAGGCAGGGTCGCGGGTCACCGCAGTCGCGCCTAGCCGACGCTCTCTGCCACCGCAGCCGCGCCCGGCCGCCGCTCCCTAGCACCATGGCCGCGCGCCCCACACAAGATCCGGCCATGGCAGCCCCGGATCCGCCGTCAGGTGCCGCCGGTGGGCGAGATCTCGCCGGATCCCGCAGCCGCCGATGCGGGGCGCAGCCGCCAGAGCCCGAGGGCCGACGCGAGGGGCCCCGCCGCCGCCATCCCCGGGGCGCGCGCGGCTTCGCCGGCGTCCCCTCCGGCAGCGACGAAGCGGGGAGGGGGCGGAGAGGGGGCCCGGTGGCGGCGCGGGAGGGTTGGCCGGTGATGACGCGGGGAGGGGGGAGAGGGGGCCCGATGGCGGCGCGGGAGGGTTGGCCGATGACGACGCGGGGAGGGGGCGGAGATGGGGGCCGGTGACTGCGCGAGATCTCTTTCTCGCAAAAAGACCGATACTCTGTCTACCACGCATGTTAGACTGATACTAAAAGCCTAACATGCATGGAAATAATTATTCTCTCATATGTGCGTATAGTATGTCTAAGGCAAACTTAGTGAGAGCATCTCCAATGAAGCGACCTATTTCATCCGCAGTCGTTCGTTTAGTTTGGCGTGGACAAAACAGATGGCCTAACGCGTTGATTCATTTTTAAAACACGTCCGTTTCGCGTCCGCGTCGACTCATTTTTGGACCAAATTTAGGATTGCAATGCGTTGGCGCGGACGCGAAGCGGGCCCGCGCGCGTCCTCTCGGAGTCCGCCCCAACCACCACGGTCAACCTTATTTATGACGGCCGCCCTCCTTGGGTCACGCGTCAGCGATTGCGATCGGCCTTTTTTAATCCGAGCATGCTGTGGGTTCCGCCATCTACTTCCAGAACACATCCGTCCCCATCTCGCCACCTCCTCGACGACCAAATCCTAGCACCATGGCCGGCGGCTTTACAAACAAGGGCAAGGCCCCGCTCTATCCCCGCGCCATCTCCCCGCCGGCGTCTACCCGCTGGCCTTGCTAGCGTGTGAGTGTCCCGATGCACCAAGCGTGGTGGCACTGGGAGCACCGCGTGCCGCTGCCTTACCCCGACGTCACCCTGTCGCATGGATGGCATCTGGATCCACAGAGGATCCCGGTGTCGGCAGTGCCGTGGTCGGCGTGGTTGCACGCGAAGGACGTGAGCCGCCGTCGGCATCTGCTGACGACGGAGCATCGCAAAACCCTGCATACGCGACCGACTCCTCCAAGTGGGAGCTCTGATTCGCGGTGGAGCACGAGTAGCAGCGTCGTCGTGGCGTGCGCAACATGCAGCCAGGAGGCCCTCCGTCGCCCCCGCCTGTCGTCAGCAACGAGGACCAGGAGGCTAAGACTGCCTACCACGTAGGCTACAGAGCTTCCACTCACTTTCTTGTACATACGGGCTTCTCCATAAACCTGTATGAACCCAACCGCTTTAATCACCTCATTAAAGCGAATGTTCCAACTCCGAGATGCTTGCACCAGCCCATAGATGGAGCGTTGGAGCTTGCACACTTTGTTAGCATCCTTAGGGTCGACAAAACCTTCTCGTTGCATCATATACAACTCTTCCTTAAGATTCCCGTTAAGGAACGCTGTTTTGACGTCCATTTGCCAAATTTCATAATCATGAAAAGCGACATTTGCTAACATGATTCAGACTGACTTCACCTTCGCTACGGTAGAGAAAGTCTCTTCGTAGTCAACTCCTTGAATTTGTCGAAAACCCTTTGCAAGAAGTCGAGCTTTATAAACGGTCACATTACCGTTTGCATCGGTCTTCTTCTTGAAGATCCATTTATTTTCTATGGCTCGCCGATCATCGGGCAAGTCCACCAAAGTCCATACTTTGTTCTCATACATGGATCATATCTCAGATTTCATAGCCTCAAGCCATTTGTTGGAATCCGGGCCCGCCATTGCTTCTTCATAGTTCGAAGGTTCACCGTTGTCTAACAACATGATTTCCATCACAGGGTTGCCGTACCACTCTGGTGCGGAGCGTACCCTTGTGGACCTACGCGGTTCAGTAGCAACTTGATCTGAAGCTTCATGATCATCATCATTAACTTCCTCTTCAGTTGGCGTAGGCGCCAGAGGAACAATTTCCCGCGCCGCGCTACTTTCCGGTTCGAGAGGGGGTGTAATTACCTCATCAAGTTCTACTTTCCTCCCACTTACTTCTTTCGAGAGAAACTCTTTCTCTAGAAAGGATCCGTTCTTGGCAACAAAGGTTTTACCTTGGATCTAAGATAGAAGGTATACCCAATAGTTTCCTTAGGGTATCCTATGAATACGCATTTCTCCGCTTTTGGTTCGAGCTTCTCTGGTTTAAGTTTCTTCACATAAGCATCGCAGCCCCAAAATTTAAGAAACGACAGCTTAGGTTTCTTGCCAAACCATAGTTCATACGGTGTCGTCTCAACAGATTTAGAAGGTGCCCTATTTAAACTGAATGTTGCAGTTTCTAATGCGTATCCCCAAAATGATAGCGGTAAGTCGGTAAGAGACATCATAGATCGTACCATATCTAATAAAGTGCGATTACGACATTCAGACACTCTGTTGCGTTGCGGTGTGCCAGGCGGTGTCAGTTGTGAAACGATTCCACACTTCCTTAGGTGTGTGCCAAACTCGTGACTCAAATATTCTCCTCCACGATCAGATCGTAGAGACTTAATTTTTCTGTCACGTTGGTTCTCGACCTCACTCTGAAATTCCTTGAACTTTTCAAACGTCTCAGATTTGTGCTTCATCAAGTAGATATACCCATACCTACTCAAATCATCGGTGAGAGTGAGAACATAATGATAGCCATCGCGAGCTTCAACGTTCATTGGACCACACACATCAGTATGTATTATTTCCAATAAGTCGGTTGGTCTCTCCATTATTCCTGAAAATGGAGTCTTAGTCATCTTGCCCATGAGGCACGGTTCGCATGTGTCAAATGATTCAAAGTCAAGAGACTCTAATAGTCCATCAGTATGGAGCTTCTTCATGCGCTTAACACCGATATGACCAAGGCGGCAGTGCCACAAGTATGTGGGACTGTCATTATCAACTTTACATCTTTTGGTACTCACACTATGAATATGCGTAACATCACGATCGAGATTCATCAAGAATAAACCATTCACCAGCGGAGCATGACCATAAAACATATCACTCATATAAATAGAACAACCATTATTCTCTGACTTAAATGAGTAGCCGTCTCGTATTAAGAAGGACTCTGATACAATATTCATGCTCAAAGCTGGTACTAAATAAAAATTATTAAGGTTTAAAACTAACCCCGATGGTAGATGTAGAGGCAGCGTGCCGACGGCGATCACATCGACCTTGGAGCCATTCCCGACGCGCATCGTCACCTCGTCCTTGGCCAGTCTCCGCTTATTTCGCAGTTCCTGCTTTGAGTTGTGTAAGTGCATCTAGTGCCCCTTAGTGATTTTGGTGGTTTGAAGACTTGTAGGTTAAGTATCTAATGTGTTTATGAGTGTACATAGGATCTATAAGTCACTAAGGAGTTTGAAATATTTGATGAATATCGAGCCCTAAAAATGTATATCTTCGGTCGAAGAAATTGGTCTGAAGCTAAAGAATTGAATCGCGAAGAATCTGCGATGAAATTGATATTCCTCATGAAGATATTGAAATTCAGGAATTCGGTGTGTCCTGAAGAAAATCATTTAGAAGACTTTGAAGCATGAAGGTTTACTCTTTCTGTTTTATTTTCTTCATACTTGAGTAATAGGAACACCGTACTATTAAAGGGGGTCGAAGTTACACTTTGGAATGAATTTCCTCATGATGCTCAACCCAAGCCTAATCCTACCAAAAGCCTCAAGTGAGGAATACGAGTGACATGAGGACTCTCATAGTTGAGGGTTCCGACCGTTTCGATAGCCACGCCACATCATTGGTCTTATCCACACCAACGGTCATATTATTTAAGGGCATTACTGTCAAATCATGTCGGGATGCTCCCAGGCTATAAATAGCCGCCCCCACAACCATTAGCTGGTTGGCTGCTCCGTTAGGAACTGACACTTGTCATAAGAGCAACCCAATTCCTCAGAGTCTTCGAGAGTAATTCATCAGTGAGGAAATACCCCAAACACCAAACCACAAACCTTGAACCAAGTGATTGAGCATCAGTGAAGAAGTTGTTCCTGTGTGGGACTGAAGCCTTTTACCTTTGAGGACTGTGCATCCTCCAGACTGTTAGGCGTCATGGTCTAGAGCTTTCCAGCAGTCAATTGTGGATCGCCGGGTGACCAAGTTTGTGCGGGTTTGGAAGTCTGCCCTGAAGACTTACCACGAGTGTTGGGCGAGGACTGCGTGTTCTTAGCCCAAGGAGAAAACGGTAGGGACCGTGTGTCCCGGGACCGTGTGTCCTTTGGTTTCAATACCAAGCCGCTCCAAACCAGATGTACAACTGTCACAACAGTTGGAACTGGGTCATCAACTACTGTCTTCGCTGTGAAACGGGTTCTAATTCCTCAACTCCTTACTTTCCTCGGATTATGTGATGATGACTTTCAGTGTTACTGTTTGAAGAATTTGCTGAAGACTTTCTCTGAAATTCCTCAACCCCAAATTCTTCACGCTAGTTAATCCTCATCTGTTTTCTGCGTGCCTGCTCACTGTGCAATCTGTTTTCACATTCCTCACACTGAAAAACTGCTGTTGTGAAACTTTGCACTTCTGATCCTTTACTGTTTCCGCTGTAAGTTAGTCATCAGTGAGTAATTTCCTCAAAAGGAATTTCCTCAGTGATGAAATTCTAAAAATCTCCTATTCACCCCCCCTCTAGTCGATATAACGCACTTTCAATTGGTATTAGAGCAAGGTACTCCCTTGTTCTGTGTGATTTTGGTTTAACCACCTGGAGTTTTAGTTATGTCGACTGCAGGCATGTTTAAGGTTACTGCAGCATGTCCTACTTTCGAAGGAAAGAACTTTCCCTTCTGGAAGAACAAGATGCAAATGCATCTGCAAGCTATTGACAATGATCTCTGGTATATTGTGGAACATGGCGTCCCCATCATCTGTGCCAGTGTCTCTGCTGTGGATGTGAAGAAATTCAAACAACTAGATTCTCAAGCGAAGAATATCATCTGTGGCCATTTGAGCCCAGGCCAGTTTGGAAGAGTGAGTTCTTTGGGCTCAACAAGACTTATCTGGGAGAGACTGTGCAAAGTAAATGTAGGAGTATCAACCCAGCGTGACTCTCGTGTTGATATTCTTCGCAATCTCTTCAATCGCTTCAAGAGGCATGATAATGAAAGCTGCCAAGATACCTTTGATCGCCTCACTGACATATCAAATGAACTGCAAGCACTGGGAGCTCGAGACATTACTGATCATGAAGTTGTGAAGAAACTGCTAAGATCTTTGGATTCTTCATTTGATACTTCAGTATTGATGATTCAAGAAAGAACAGACTACAAAATGCTTGATCCAGCTGATATACTCGAAAGACTCAATACTCATGAATTCCAGCTAGAAGAAAAGATAGATCTATATGGACCAAGCTATTCTAGACCACGTGCACTGAAGGCTAGAGCAATTTCCTCATCTGAAGAAGAAGATTCGGATGATAGCATTGGTGATCCTGAAGAATTTGGACAGGAGCTTGCAATGCTCGTGAGGAAATTCCAGAGACATGAGGAAATCAGAATTTCATATGAGGACTACAAGAAAAGAACCTGCCACAAATGCAAGAAATCAGGTCATTACATTGCTGATTGTCCCCGTTGGGGAAAGGAATCAAAGAAGAATAAATACAAGGATGACAGTTCTGATGACTCGAAGAAGAAGAAGAAATCTTCAAAATCCTCATCTTCAAAGCCCTCATCGCACAAGAAGACTAGTTTCAGAAAGGCTCGGGCACTTATTGGCAAGGAAATGGACTCCGAGGCAGAATCAGAGGAATGTGATGAAGAAGAGGGTTCTGATGAAGACTCAGAATCCGGACAGGCTAGTCTTGCACTGGCAACCACTTTCGTCAGCAGGTCAATCTTCAACCTTGAAGAAGATGATAACACCATCCACACTGATGACTATGCTGATGACTTCGCTCCAACCTATTGCTTCATGGCAAAAGGTTCAAAGGTACCAAATGATGCTTCCTCCTCTGATTCAAGTGACTGTGAACCTGATGATTATAAAAAACCCAGTTATAGTAAACTTGCTATCATTTCCACTAAACAACAAACTGCCGTGGAAAAGCTTCAGAAACTGCTAGATAGAAGTGATGATCTGTTGAATGATGAAATGAATCTTACCCAAATCCTCACTGAAGATGTGAAAAGTCTTCAGTCCAGATTTGATAATCTTCAAGATCGTTATGGTACACTCCTCACTGATCATGAGAAACTTTCCTATGAATTTCTTCAAAGGAAGCTTGATCTAGAGAAGCTGAGGATTTCTCATGATGATCTTCGTATGGAAAATTATTCATTACTAGCTCAACAGATCAGCGCTGCTCAAGCTAAATTCATTCCTCCATGTCTTAAATGCATTGAGCATGAAACTGCTAATTCTTCACCAGAATCATCAAATGCTTCTATTGCTACAAACTCTTCAACTGCACCTGTAGTGTCTATTTCCTCACTTGAGGAAAACACAAATGTTACTGATGAAAATGCAGGGTTGAAGGAATTGTATGTGACAGGCATATACAAAAGCCTCAAAGGACATCAAACCCTTTGTGATGTGCTCAAAAAGCAGATCTTGAACGGGAACCCGAGGAAAGAAGGAATTGCCTTTGAGAGGAAATTAAATGCTGATGGATCTTATTGGAAACCTGAGCAGTATCCCAAAACCTCATGGGTTGCTACTACTGGGCCTCCTTTTGATCCATCCAATCTAACTGGCTTTTCATGTGAAGTATCCTATTCCTCAGATGAGTCATTTGACTCCAACTATAAACTGTTCAAAAATCAATCTAGTGAAGTATTTTCTCGATATGTTGGAACTAACTGCAGGAATGGTCCTCCCTTGAGGAAAATCTGGGTTCCCAAAAGCTGTCTTAAAAATCTTCAGGTGAATGTCCTCATGACACCACCGATGAAGAATCTGAACCCCAGATCAAATTCCTCAGGAGGACCAAAGTCTTCAAGAGGATCAAAATCCTCAACTGGTCAAAATTATGCTCGTACCCATGCTAATGCGTCTAACATGCAGGGAAACTACAAGGAATATGAATATGAGCGTTACACTTCAAATCATTATGTTCATAAATCCTCAAACCAGTTCTCTGCATATTCATATGAGTACTTTAACCCCCCTACTGTTAAGAGAAGTGCATTAGCTTCAATGCCACCTTTCTCATATGGTGCTCGCAGGATGATGAATGCTTTACCACCCCTTCAGATGTGGGTGGTGAAGAAATCGAACTAATCACTTCTGTAGGTCAGGTCTCCATATGAAAATCATCATCTGAAGAATTTGCTGGAGACCTGAGGAAATGCTTGATAGGACGCAAGCTAATATTGATGAAGTAGAAATATTTCACACGTCCTTATAATTCTGTTGTGATGAAATTCTTATCTGATGAAATTGATATCATATTCTTCAAATCTGAAGCATATGAGATGGTAAGATGTACTAATTCATCTGCAGGATGACAAACCCAAGAATACTTAGTGGGTTCTTGATAGTGGCTGCACACATCACATGACCGGTGATAAAAGCTTGCTGATGAATATGCCACTAACTCCATCACGTCTGAAGCAAATCACATGTGCTGACAAAGGTAAAAGCAAGGTATTGGGACTTGGCAAAGTGGCTATTTCCAAGGACAGGCATATGGACAAAGTGATGCTTGTTGAATCCCTTGGTTTTAACCTCATGTCAGTCTCGATGCTTTGTGATCTTGATATGATTGTTATCTTTGATAGATATAGATGTGTAGTCATCATGGAATCTGACAGATCCAAAGTCTTCGAAGGTGTAAGAAGAGGGGATTTGTACATTGTTGATTTCTCTACAGGTCCTCAACCAGCCACTTGCTTACTAGCAAAAAACCTCAGAAGGATGGCTGTGGAACCAAAGACTAGGTCATGCAGGCATGAGGAATTTGCACACACTCGCGAAGAAGAAGCATGTCATCGACATCGAATCAGTCAAATTCCTCAAGGATCATATCTGCGGTGCATGTGAATCTGGGAAAATGACCAGATCCAAGCATCCCTTGAAGACTATCATGACCACTACACGTCCATTCGAATTGCTTCATATGGATCTATTTGGACCTACTCACTATGCCACACTAACCAATGCAGCGTCTTTATATGGCTTCGTCATAGTTGATGATTATTCCAGATATACATGGGTGCATATCATAGTATATAAAACTGAAGTTCAAGAAATCTTCAAACGATTTTCTTCAAGGGCCTCGACGAACTTTGGCATCAAGATCAAACATATCAGGAGTGATAATGGAACAGAGTTCAAAAACACTGGTCTTGATGATTATCTTGATGAACTTGGTATTACTCACGAATTATCTGCTCCTTATACTCCTCAGCAGAACGGTGTCGTCAAAAGGAAGAACAGGACTCTGGTTGAGATGGCAAGAACTATGCTTGAAGAATATCAGACTCCTCGTCGCTTTTGCCCTGAAGCAATCAACAATGCATGCCATATCATCAACAGAGTATATCTTCACAAATTCCTCAAGAAAACATCATATGAACTCCTCACTGATAAGAAACCCAATGTAAGTTATTTCAAAGTCTTCGGTGCAAAATGTTGGATTAGAGATCCTCACCATAGCTCAAATTTTGCACCTAAGGCACATGAGGGTTTTATGCTCGGTTATGGAAAGGACTCGCACACCTACAGAGTCTTCAACAACTATCACAACAAAGTTGTTGAGACTGTAGATGTGCGGTTTGATGAAACTAATGGCTCACAAAGAGAGCAATTGCCTTCTGATCCAGATATGTTGTCTCCTGAGGAAGTAATAAAGCTCAAACCTACTGAAGACATTGTTCCCACTGAGGAAATTGATGAAGAAACGATCCCCATCACTTATGAAAATCAAGAAGATGCTCCCGAGGAAATTGCACCAGAACCACTTCCTCAGCCCAGACGAAATCCTCAACCAGCTCATCCGAGGATTGCAAATGAAGTAGAACTTGACAAAATCCTCAACGACATCAACGCGCCAGGTCCTCTCACTCGCTCAAAATCTTCACACTTAGTTAACTTTTGTGGGCATTTTTCCTTTGTATCCATCACAGAACCCTCAAAAGTTGTTGAGGCTTTCCTGGAACCGGAGTGGATCCAAGCTATGCAGGACGAACTTCTTCAATTCAAGCTGAATGACGTATGGGAGCTCGTCAAACGGCCAGATCCTCGCAAGCACAACATCGTCGGTACCAAGTGGATTTTTCGAAACAAGCAAGATGAGGATGGTCAAGTGGTGAGGAACAAGGCACGACTTGTAGCCCAAGGCTACACCCAGGTTGAAGGAATAGATTTCGATGAAACTTTTGCACCTGTTGCTAGACTTGAAGCTATTCGAATACTACTTGCTTACGCTAATCATCATAACATCATCTTATATCAAATAGATGTGAAAAGTGCATTCCTCAATGGTAAGCTTGAGGAAGAAGTATATGTTGCTTAGCCCTAAGGTTTTGAGGATCCAAAGAATCCAGACAAAGTCTTCAGACTCAAAAAGGCGCTCTATGGTCTCAAGCAAGCCCCTCGGGCATGGTATGATACATTGAAGGAATTCCTCATGAAGAAAGGCTTCAAACCTGGTTCACTCGACCCAACTCTTTTCACTAAATCCTATGATAATGAGCTATTTGTGTGCCAAATATATGTCGATGATATCATATTCGGGTGTACTGACAAACGATACAGTGATGAATTTGCTTACATGATGGGTGAAGAATATCAGATGTCTATGATGGGGGAGCTGAAATTCTTCTTAGGTCTTCAAATTCGTCAACAACGCAATGGAATCTTCATATCACAGGAGAAATACCTCAAGGATGTTCTGAGGAAATTCAACATGCATGAATGCAAAGGTGCCAAGACTCCAATGCCTACCAACGGCCATCTCGGCACTGATGAAAATGGTAAAGAATTTGATCAGCAGGTATATCGCTCTATGATTGGCTCTTTATTGTATCTATGTGCATCTAGGCCAGATATAATGCTTAGTGTTTGCATGTGTGCACGTTTTCAAGCAAAACCAAAGGAATCACACCATAAGGCTGTCAAGCATATTCTTCGATACTTAGCTCACACACCAACACTAGGATTATGGTATCCCAAGGGCTCCAATCTTCATCTGGTAGGATATTCTGATTCTGACTATGCTGGTGATCGTGTGAATCGCAAGTCAACTTATGGTACATGCCATTTCCTCGGAAGATCACTAGTTTGCTGGCCCTCAAAGAAGCAGAACTACGTATCACTCTCCACTGCCGAAGCTGAGTACATTGCTGCTGGTTCATGCTGTGCTCAACTACTATGGATGAAGCAAACCCTCAAGGACTACAGCATCAACGTGAAGAATGTGCCTCTCTACTGCGATAATGAGAGTGCAATCAAGATTGCATACAACCCAGTACAACACTCGAAGACTAAGCACATCCAAATTCGTCATCATTTTCTTCGGGACCATGTCCTCAAGGGCAATATCCTCATCGACCATGTGAAGACTGATGATCAACTGGCAGATATCTTCACTAAGCCATTGGATGAGAAAAGATTTTGCAAGTTGCGGTGTGAGCTAAATATCTTAGAATCTTCAAATGTTTTGTAAAAACATGCACACATTCTAACACTTACGCAAAATTGATGACTTAGATGTGCAACACATGATGAATCAGTTTTCTTCAACTGATGAAGAATATCACTCTGAATGTGAAGAAATCAACGAAGAAATTGATTCTCAGGGCCCTACGACAATTGTACGCGGCGTCTGTAATCAACATTCTTATATGGTGGGTCACGCCACCGCCCAACGTGAAATTCCTCAAGTTGATTTTCTTCAATGTTCCATTTCCTCAAGATGTGTTTTTCTTCAAAACAGTTGTTCTTCATTGTGACGATTTATCACAAAATCCTCAAGTTACTCAAATCTTCAAAACACTTGATGACTTTCGTTTGACTAAATAGACTGTGATTTCAAGTCCTCAACAACATTCACTTATAGCTATTTCTTCCAGTTGATATTTCATCTAAGTGAATGTGATCGGACCCTACTTTTCCTCTTTGCTACTCTCATCCAGTCTATTCGATTCTTCATATGCGTTCTATTTGAAACTTTGTTGAAAATCCTCACTGCGTCCTTGTCAGCTGATGATTATGTAACAAAATCGTCAACTCTTCAAAAATGTTTCTTTAATACACAGTAACTGAACCCCAATTTCCACGTTCGGATAGCCACGATCTCCACTATATCCACCGCCTTGCTCGAGAGCTACACGTGTCCTGCGGAGACGTAGAGGCAGGGGCTGTTTGGTCCGAATTCTTCGCGCCAACAGTAACTGCCTGGCTATAAATATGTCCTTATCCCCCTCGGCAAACACTTCTTGGCCCCATCGCTCTCCCGCTACATCAAAAAGCACAGAACCCTAGCGCCACCGCTGGAAGTCTCGTCGCCGGTGAAGGAGAGCTTCACTGCCTCAACTTCTCCGTCGCCGGAACCACGCCGGAGTCGGACCATCTTCGTCCGCCGCCGCCGTAGACGTCCTCTGCTGCCGGGTTAGGGTGCATTGGACACGCACCGAAGAGCTTCTCTCTACAAATTTTCTGTGTTCTTCGTGCACGCCTTCAAGGGTAAATAAAAACCCCATTTTTACAGCAAGTTAGATCTACTATTTTACATCTCCGATGTGAAATCTGTTTTTCCTCAAGAATCGATATGCACTTGATTCCTCAAACACTGCCTATCACCACACCATTGATGAACTTCACTAAGCATCTAAGATTTTCACGAGATTCCTCAGTTGTGCAAATTTTCGGATCTGTACAACTCTGGAACCCAAGAACAGTATGCTTAGGCAAATTCCTCAACCACTGGTTAAATTCCTCAATTGTCAAACTGTTTCATTTTCTTCAAATCTGAGAAAGCATATGACCTCTCCAAATTCTTCGCAACTATACTCTGTTCACAGGTACACACATGCAGCTGATGAATCTCTCGGTTCTCATCACATTAACTCATTTGCAGCGTTTCTTGAAGAAAATCTTCAAGTCTCATCAGAATCCTCAAGAATTCAATCTCATCAGCAAAATCCTCAGCTGAAGAAAATGGAGGATGACAGGAAACAGAAGGGAGGGAAGAAACTTGAGCAGAACACAGCTTTAGATATCCCTGAGGATATTTACTTGGACTATTGTACACCTGATGAAAATGAAACAATGGCCAAGACAAAAATTCGGCTTCAGAAGATAGAACGCCGATGGGCTAAGGAATGGAAGGAATACAAATTTGTAACTGCCAAGTATGCAAAGAAATTCGCCCTGAAGCCTCCTGGCAAATGGGCCCCACTTGAGGCTCATCAAGTAGCACACCCCTCAAGCCTCAAGACACTTGATGACTATCGTGATGAAAAGGGCAAGCATTTGGCTAAGCTTAAGAAGCAGGCAGATGCTGCGGTGAGGAAATTCAATGAATCCTCAGTTGCTGCTTCAACTGCGGCTACTTCTTCTGCCACCGAGACCTCTAGGTCAGCAATTCCTCAACGAACGTCTGTGTCGTCAAAAACAAGGGCTCCAAAGCCTCAAGAGAAACCAGCTCAGGCATCAGTTACAAAACCCTCAGCACCAAAATCCTCAGCGCAAAAATCCTCAGCACCACCACCAAAGCCTCAAGAGAAACCAGAACTGAAGCCGGTTATGAAGCCGATGCCCGCTACCTCCAGCTCGTCACTCCCAGCTGCAACTAGCTCGGAGAAAAAGTCTTCACCACCTCCTGTGAAGACTCACGTGTCTGCTGAAAGAGCAACACAACCAAGCCCCAGCAAAATCATCACAGTCCCTTCTGCATCAGAGGGTAGTGATGAATATGATGATCAAACCCTGCAAGCTATAATCAGAAACAAGCAGGAGAGGGTAGCCCAAGCGTCTGGTAGCATCATTCCTCTGGCCATGGACCCCAAGGTCCTCCTAGACTACATAAACATCTGGTATGAGGACCCAAACACTCCGCTTGACGATTTGAAACTTCCCCTGGCATCAGCCACATGGTGGCCACATTCATCAACGAAGCCAAGTGGAAAGAACAACAAGCCAAGCATGCCAAGGTTGCTAAGCTTAAAAAGGAGAAATTCCTCAAGCAGAATCTCCTCAACTTGACGCCTGATGCACTGGTGTCAACACAGGCTGAGTTGAAGACTTTGACAGATAGGTACTCCAAGCTATCTGATCGTCAGAGTCTCAACAGCAGTTTCATCAAATTTGCCACTAAAGTTGTTGATGACTACAACAAGACGGCTGCCCCTCGAGTATCAACTCCTCAGCCTCTGATTGAAGAGCCAGCCGATGAATCTCCTCAAGCTGATGCAACTCCTCAACTGAGGAAATACTCCAAGAAAGCCGTGTGGATGTACCGGCTATTGAAGAAATCACCATGGAAAATCCAACTGATGAATCTGCTACAGCTGGTGAGACTGCCCCTGAACCAGCTGCTTCATCAAAGCAAGCAGATGACTCTGCTCCAGCTGGTTCCTCAAAACCAGTTGATGAATCTGTCGAGAGAACCCCTTCACCAAAAGCTTCAAATGTGAAGAAGATGACTCCGTCTGCATCAGACGTGAAGAAAACCAGGGCTGCTGAGAAGGAAGCCAAAAAGAGAAAGGCCTCCTCAGCAGAAGAAGAAACTGAGGCCAAGCGCCTCAAAGCGCTTGAAAATAATGCTCCACTGGACCATGTGCCCCTCAACATCACTCCATCCTATGAAATGGTCACCCTTGCAGACCAAGAGAAAGGGACAGATGAGGAAATGAAGGATGCCGCATCTGAGGAACACACTGACGAAGAAATTCGTATTGACGACAGTCCTTAGCCCTCCATTCCTCAGGAAGACACTGCACAAGGATCAGCTGCACCAGCTGATGAAACTGCCTCTGTCACCAAGCAAGCTGAGGAAGAGCAAAGTGAAATTCCTCAAGCTGATGAAATTCAAAGTCCAGAGAAAAATCCTCAAGATGAGGAACAGGCTGACCCAACTCCTCCACCTGAGCAAAATCTTCACACTGAGGCTCAGAATGAACCCATTCCAGCCTGATGCCTAGCCAGATCCCATTCCTCAACATGAAGCACAACATGAGCAAGCTCCTCAGCCTGAAGCCTGAGCTGATGAAATTCCTCACCCTGAGGGAAATGCTGAGGAAAATGCACCAGACTAAGAAAATGCTTTTGTCGTGCTGAACCCAGAGACTGCAATTATTGTCTCCCCTCCAGTTCCTCAGCAGAATCTTCAGCCAGTGCAGTGTCAGCCATTCTCCAAGCGACCACAGTTTCAAAAGGAGAACTTCTTTGAAGAACGCATGTACATCATTGGAGAAAATCCCTATGATAAGCCTCAAATCAGACATCTGAAGTTTTGGACGAGGACACGGCTGAATTACTATGCCTCTATGCTATGTGGAAGAAACAAGATATTCCAGCACAGGCATATTCCTCACGTTGAACTTGAAGCAATACCATGCCTAGCTCCAGTCCTAAATGTCCTTCATGAAGCTGGCCTGCTACCAATGTGCTCAGACATCTCTGATTGGAATACTGAGCTCATTCTTCAGTTTTATGCCACTCTTCACATATCTGGCGATCCTGAAGACATTAACACCTGGGTGTTTGACTGGATGACACAAAACACTCACTACAAGGCTCCTGCTACTGAGCTCCTCCGCGAACTGCCAGTATCAATTCCCTCAGAGGAGGCTGTGAAGCTTTACAGTGAGAGTGAGCTTCCCAACGTGATGATGGAAGTCCTCATGAAGCCTTTGGCTGAAGGGAAATCACCGAGAAAAACATTCCTCGTCCATGAGCTCAAATATACACCAAGGTCTGTTTACAGAATCCTCTGCAGTGTGCTTGCGCCGATCAAAGCCATGATGATGAAGAAGATGTCGTAGGCATCATGAAGTATATCCTCTTCAACATCATCCATGGTATTCCTATCAACATACATGATTTCTTCTTGAGGACTTTGGCCGACAATGCTATGTGTCCTTTTGATCACAAGATATATGCCCCATGGATCATGAGATTCATCAGGACTAGGACAGGCATCAACTTCCACGCTGATTTCAACAACCATGTTGGTTATATGCCTCCTATCAGGGTCAACAAGAAGACTTTTGAGCCAGTTGAAGGAAAAGGCAAGTCAGTGATTGATGAAGGCCGTAGACCCCTTGATGGCCAGTTCAGAGAGCCGGAAGCTTATTCTTCATGGGATGATACTGAGACTCACCCGACAAGCCATGTTGCTCCTCGCGTGATGAATACAAGAGAGCTTCTCCTCAGTCTTCACCAGAAGGTGGATCGCAATCACAAGTGGGTCAAACGCCAATTCGGCGCCATTGTGAAAACCCTCACTGAAACACATAACTGTGTGAAGCTTAACCATCACTATCTGCATGAGGTTTTCGATCGCACCTGGGCTACACTTGCTCATCTGAAGACTCCGACAGAACTTGAAGAATTGGACTTTGAGCGAGACTTTGACTGGTCGTGGCCTCCCAAGAAGAAGTTCAGGCCAATTCCAGTTCCAGACCTTGAAGATAGTTCCTTTTTCTTCATTCCGCACTGCTGAATCTGATGAAGAACAGCTCGACACTGCTACCGGTCCAAGGAAGAAGACTACTCCCAAGAAGCATCACGCCTCTTTATCAACCGCCAAGAAATGAAGTCTTCACGGGCGTTAGTCCTCAGTTTGTCCCTTTTTGTCACTTGATGACAAAGGGGGAGAAACTTGAGATTTAGTCTTCAAGCGGGATATTTTGGGGCTTATGAACTATATTTAAGTTACAAACTCTTGGCTCTTCTGAAGTTTTTATGTAATGAGTTGTAACTTAAACCCGATGGTACTCTGACGCTTTTGAACGTTTTTCTTCGCATGCTTATTCCTCAAGTTCTTAATGCACACATGCTGGAATTCGTCAGATACCATTTGTCATCATGCATCTTCATTTTCTTCATACTATATGTTACATGTATGCATGATTTACAAGACTCAGGGGGAGATCTCCATGATATAAATCATCAATGTGCATTTGTTGTGGAAAGAAAAATACACAGGATCTATAAGTCATTGAGGAATATTTGATGAATATCGACCCCTAAAAATATATATCTTCGGGTGAAGAAATTTGTCTGAAGCTGAAGAATTGAATCGCGAAGAATCTGCGATGAAATTGATATTCCTGATGAAGATATTGAAATTGAGGAATTCGGTGTGTCCTGAAGAAAATCATTTTTAAGACTTTGAAGCATGAAGATTTACTCTTTCTGATTTATTTTCTTCACACTTGAGTAATAGAAACACCGTACTGTTAAAGGGGGTTGAAGTTACACTTTGGAATGAATTTCCTCATGATGCTCAACCCAAGCCTAATCCTACCAAAAGCCTCAAGTGAGGAATACGAGTGACATGAGGACTCTCACAGTTGACGGTTCCGACCATTTCGATAGCCAGGCCACATCATTGGTCTTATCCACACCAACGGTCATATTATTTAAGGGCATTAGTGTCAAATCATATCGGGATGCTCCCAGGCTATAAATAGCCACCCCCGACAACCATTAGCTCATTGGCTGCTCTGTTAGGAACTGACACTTGTCATAAGAGCAACCCAATTCCTCAAAGTCTTCGAGAGTAATTCATCAGTGAGGAAATACCCCAAACACCAAACCACAAATCTAGAACCAAGTGATTGAGCATCACTGAAGAAGTTGTTCCTGTGTGGGACTGAAGCCTTTTACCTTTGAGGACTATGCATCCTCCAGACGGTTAGGCGTCATGGTCTAGAGCTTTCCAACAGTTAATTGTGGATCGCCGGGTGACCAAGTTTGTGAGGGTTTGGAAGTCTGCCCTGAAGACTTACCACGAGTGTTGGGCGAGGACTGCGTGTTCTTAGCCCAAGGAGAACACGGTAGGGACTGTGTGTCCTTTGGTTTCAATACCAAGCCGCTCCAAACCACATGTACAACTGTCACAGCAGTTGGAACTGGGTCATCAACTACTGTCTTCGGTGTGAAACGGGTTCTAATTCCTCAACTCCTTACTTTCCTCAGATTATGTGTTGATGACTTTCACTGTTACTGTTTGAAGAATTTGCTGAAGACTTTCTCTGAAATTCCTCAACCCCAAATTCTTCACGCTAGTTAATCCTCATCTGTTTTTTGCGTGCCTGCTCACTGTGCAATCTGTTTTAACATTCCTCACACTGAAAAACTGCTGTTGTGAAACTTTGCACTTCTGATCCTTTACTGTTTCCGCTGTAAGTTAGTCATCAGTGAGGAATTTCCTCAAAAGGAATTTCCCCAGTGATGAAATTCTAAAAATCTCCTATTCACCCCCCCCTCTAGTCGATATAACGCACTTTCAAGTTGCAAATGTGAGCAACATCACCGGTATCAAATACCCAGGAGCTACTACGAGCGCTGGTATGGTACACATCAATAAGATGTATATCATATATACCTTTAGCGTTGTCGGCCTTCTTGTATGCTAAGTACTTGGGGCAGTTCCGCTTCCAGTGACCTTTTCCCTTGCAATAGAAGCACTCAGTCTCAGGCTTGGGTCCATTCTTTTTCTTCTTCCCGGTATCTGGCTTACCGGGCGCGGCAACAGCTTTGCCGTCTTTCTTGAAGTTCTTCTTACCCTTGCCCTTCTTGAAACTGGTGGTCTTATTGACCGTCAACACTTGATGCTCTTTCTTGATTTCTACTTCTGCAGACTTCAGCATCGAGTACAACTCGGGAATGGTCTTCTCCATCCCTTGCATGTTGTAGTTCAACACAAACCCTTTGTAGCTTGGTGGGAGAGACTAGAGGATTTTGTCAATTATAGCGTCATCCGGAAGTTCGACTCCAAGTGAAGTCAGACGACCGTGTAACCTAGACATTTTGAGTATGTGCTCATTGACAGAACTGTTCTCCTCCATCTTACAGCTAAAGAACTTGTCGGAGACTTCATATCTCTCGACACGGGCATGAGCTTGAAAAACTAGTTTCAACTCTTGGAACATGTCATATGCACCTTGTTGCTCAAAACACCTTTGGAGCCCCGTTTCCAAACTGTATAACATGCCACACCTAACCAGAGAGTAGTCATCACTCCGCGTTTGCCAGACGTTCAGAATGTCCTGGGCTGCTGCAGGAGCAGGGGGGTCACCTAGCAGCGCATCAAGGACATAAGCCTTTTTAGCTGCTTCGAGGATAAGCTTCAAGTTGCGGACCTAGTCCGCATAGTTGCTACCATCATCTTTCAGCTTGTTTTTCTCTAGGAATGCGTTGAAATTGAGGTTGACGTTGACCATCTACAATATTTATAAAGACAACTTTTAGACTATGTGCATGACAATTAAGTTCATTTAATCAAATTAAGTATGAACTCCCACTTAAATCGACATCCCTCTAGTCATCTAAGTGATACATGATCCATGTTGACTAACCCGTGTCCGATCATCACGTGAGACGGACCAGTCGTCATGGTGAGCAACTTCATGCTGATCGTATTCAACCATACGACTCATGTTCGACCTTTCGGTCTCTTGTATTCGAGGTCATGTCTGTACATGCTAAGCTCATCGAGTCAACCTAAGTGTTTCGCGTGTGTAAATCTGGCTTACACCCGTTGTATGCGAACGTTAGAATCTATCACACCCGATCATCACGTGGTGCTTCGAGACAACGATCCTTCGCAACGGTGCACACTTAGGGGAATACGTTCTTGAAACTTTAAGAGGGATCATCTTATTATGCTACCGTCGTTCTAAGCAATAAGATGAAAAACATGATAAACATCACATGCAATCATATAGTGACATGATATGGCCATTATCATCTTTGCTCTTTCGATCTCCATCTTCGGGCATCGCATGATCATCATTGTCACCGGCGTGACACCATGATCTCCATCATCATGATCTGCATCATCGTGTCTCCGTGAAGTCGTCACGCCAACTACTACTACCACTACTACTATAGCTAATCGTTAGCAATGAAGTAAAAGTAGTAAACACATGGCGTTGCATCTCATACAATAAATTAAGACAACTCCTATAGCTCCTGCCGGTTGTCATACTCATCGACATGCAACGCGTGAATCCTATTACAATAACATGATCATCTCATACATCACACATGTAACATCACAACTTTGGCCATATCACATCACATGTCAAACCCTACAAAAACAAGTTAGACGTCCTCTAATTGTTGTTGCAAGTTTTACGTGGCTGATTTGGGTTTCAAGCAAGAACGCCTTCTTACCTACGTGACAGCCACAACGATGATATGCCAAAGCTATTTACCCTTCATAAGGACCCTTTTCATCAAATCCAATCCGACTAGAGTGGGAGAGACACACACCCGCTAGCCACCTTTATGCACGGTGTGCATGTGTGTCCGTGGAACCTGTCTCACGTAAGCGTACGTGTAAGGTCGGTCTGGGCCGCTTCATCCCACAATACCGCCGGAAAATAATAAGACTAGTAGTGGCAAGCAATTGAGAAATCAGCGTCCACAACCTTTTCGTTCTACTCGTGCATAGAATCTACGCATAGAAAACCTGGCTCGGATGCCACTGTTGGTGAACGTACCATAAATTCAAAATTTTCCTACGGCATATTCAGATCTTTCTATGGAGAGACCAGCAACGAGAGAGGCATGAGTGCATCTTCATACCTTTGAAGATCGCTAAGCGGAAGCGTTGCTAGAACGCGGTTGATGGAGTCGTACTCGCGGCGATTCAGATCGTGGTGTGATTCCGATCTAGTGCCGAACCACGACACCTCCGCGTTCAACACACGTGTAGCCCGATGACGTTTCCTGCTCCTTGATCCAGCAAGGAGGAGGGAGAGGTTGGGGAGATCTCCGGCAGCATGACGGCGTGGTGTCGATGGAGAGACGAGGTCTCCCGGCAGGGCTTCGCCAAGCACCGTGGGAGAGGAGGAAGGAGGGAAGCAGGGTTGCGCCGAGAGAGATGGAAAACCGTGTGTCCAACAGCCCCAAAACCCTCTCTATATATAGGAGGAGGGGAGGGGGGTGCGCCACCCCTAGGGTTCCCACCCTAGCTGGTGCGGCAGCCCTCCTAGATGGGAGGTGCAGCGGCCAGGGCAGGGGAGAGGGGGGCCGGCGCCCTAGGTGGGCCTTGGGCCTCTCCTGCGCCTAGGGTTTGCCCCCTCTCCTCTTAGGCTGCGCCTTGGGCTGGGTGTGGAGGTGCACCAGCCCACCTAGAGGCTGGTTCCCTCCCACACTTGGCCCATGTAGCCTCCCGGGGCTTGTGGCCCCTCCCGATGGGCCTCTGGAACCCTTCCGGTGGTCCAGGCACTATGTCGGTGGTGCCCGAAACATTTCCGGCGTCCAAACCCATCCATCCTATATATCAATCTTTACCTCCGGATCATTCCGGAGCTCCTCGTGACGTCCGGGATCTCATCCGGGACTCCGAACATCCTTCAGTAACCTCGTATAACAATTCCCTATAACCCTAGCGTCATCGAACCTTAAGTGTGTAGACCCTACGGGTTCGGGAATCATGCAGACATGACCGAGACACTCTCCGGCCAATAACCATCAGCGGGATCTGGATACCCATGGTGGCTCCCACATGTTCCACGATGATCTTATCGGATGAACCACGATGTCAAGGATTCAATCAATCTCGTATACAATTCCCTTTGTTTGTCGGTATAGAACTTGCCCGAGATTCGATCGTCGGTATACCTATACCTTGTTCAATCTCGTTACCGGTAAGTCTCTTTACTCGTTCCGTAGCACGTCATCCTGTGACTAACTCCTTAGTCACATTGAGCTCATGATGATGTTCTACCGAGTGGGCCCAGAGATACCTCTCCTTCACACGGAGTGACAAATGCCGATCTCGATTCGTACCAACCCAATAGACACTTTCGGAGGTACCCGTAGTGCACCTTTATAGTCACCCAGTTACGTTGTGATGCTTGATACACCCAAAGCACTCCTACAGTATCCGGGAGTTGCACAATCTCATGGTCGAAGGAAAAGACACTTGACATTAGAAAAGCTTTAGCATACGAACAACACGATCTAGTGCTATGCTTAGGAATGTGTCATGTCCATCACATCATTCTTCCAATGATGTGATCCCGTTATTAATGACATCTAATGTCCATGATCAGGAAACCTTGATCATCTATTGATCAATGAGCTAGCCAATCTAGAGGCTTGCTAGGGACACATTGTGATCTATTTATTCACACATGTATTACTGTTTCCTGTTAATAAAATTATAGCATGAATAATAGACGATTATCATGAACAAGGAAATATGATAATAACCATTTTATTATTGCCTCTAGGGCATATTTCCAATAATACTTACCTGTAGGACGACCCCAAATAGTAGAACCGGTAACCCCATACGACTATGGTGCGGGCATTGTAACTATGTCCAGCCTGTCGATGCTGGGTCGGAAAAAATGGTCTACTAAATTTGCGAAAAATTGTTACCCCATATACCATGATCAGTTTGAGCATCTTAATGACTCACTAATCACATGGAACCCGTGGACTAAGGCACACATTGATATGGTATTTGGTTCGCAACGCATCCCAGTGGAATGCGTGAGAGATAGTGCCTTCTGGATGACTCACTGCAATTTACTCTATGTGTGGTTGGTGGAACCATACAATCCTGACCGTGTCATGAGACAGTTCGGTCTACATCAAGATATTCTACCACCGGTTCCAAGATGTATCGACGAAGAAACTCATAAAAAGGGATGTTTTACTCCACCCCCACCACGCATGTGTTGGCCTTTCTTCTTCCATCTTTCATTCAACCGCAGAAGTTCTTTCCGAATCTCCTCATATGTCCTTGCAAGCCACCCCTTCCTAGCTAATGCGTGTGCAACCTCATTCAGTAGTGTGTCACTATTGATGAGTTCGTCCCATGAAACTATTCTATTGTCTATCTTAAAATTGTTAGCTAAGCGCAGAAGACACTCGGACATACCACTGTGAAAACTACGATCGAAAGGATAATGAGACATTTTGAGGACACTCCTTACCCACCTTGGTCTGGAGGGCGTTTTATAGGTGCCGGAGAGCGAGATGAAAAACTAATGGCGGGAAAGCGAGGCGGGAAAAAAATAACGGGAAAGCGAGGCGGGAACAAAATGGCGGCAAAGCTATACGCGGGAAAAAATGGCGGGAAAGCGAGGCGGGAAATAAATGGCGGGAAAGCGAGGCAACTTGTTTAAATTAACATGATAAAATGAAGATACACGTAGCTGAAATTAAGATACACATTGCAGAAACGAAGATAGAACTTGCCGAAATTAAGATACACATTGCTGAAAATAAGATACAACTTGCCGGAATTAAGATACAACTTGCAGAAATTAAGATACAACTGACAAAAATTAAGAAACAATAAAATAAATCTATTGAGTCCAACGTGGATATTTTCCTTTCCCGTCACCAGCTTCTTCTGCTGTCTTGGCCGCACGAGCCTTTTCTTTCTTTCTCTCCCTCTCAGCATCACGGGTCTCCTGCCGCTGTCTGTAAACCCCCGCCAGTCAAAGTTCCTCTTCTCAGCTTTGCTTCGGCATCTCATCAATCGCAGCCCTCTGCTCCACACAGTATTCTTCCCACTCTCTCTTCTCCTCTGCTTTCGCCTTCGCTCGACGCTCTTCCAAGTCCAAACTAGCCCATGCACGACGAACTCTTTCACAAATCTCGTCACCACCCAGTCTGGCATTTCCGTGTCGATCCAACGATAGTACATGCACACAGGAGGAGGAGAGTACAACAAAAATATAAATATATATATCAAGCTAACAATAATATCCATAACGTGTTTATTCTTGATGACTAAAGCATACCGGAGGACTGATGTATGCTGAAGGAGCAACGGGTGGATCTTCGTCATAATTGGCGCACATGAAAAACTTCATGCCCAATCAAACTGAAAAATCCGTCACCTCCTTCACCTTGCAGAGATCACCATACCAACAACGCAGTACTTCCACCCCCCGAGGAGAGCTCGCACTCTTCATTTTCCTAGGCCTAATGCTTTGATCCGAACAAGGCAAACTCATACTGAATATGAAAGAAGTGTGACACACTAAGGCGAAGTGTGGCTGGATGCTGGCGAAGAGTGTTTCAATGCCTTCTTTTGTAGGCTGAGGCGGATGTGTAGGCAGGAAAATATGGCGCGAAGAGGTTCCCTGCTGACGAAAAAATGGGAGGGAAAAATGAGCATCTCAGAGATTCCTCACAACCTAAAAATGAGAGCCAGCGCCACTTTCGGCACGAAACAGACACCTGATCATCTCAGAGATTCCTGACAGGAGGCAGCGCCACTTTCAACGCGAAACAGTACCTGCCGCCACCGCCCGAGGCGGCAGGGCCCCACTGCTGCGCCCCGTTCCGTGGCAGCGAGCCAGCCAAAATGGGAAAGTCTCGGCCGCCTATGCGTGTGGTGGCAGGCCTGTCGGTCGCCTCGGCTCGTGGCGGCAGGCCCCAGCCACCTGGGCGGTGGCGGCAGGTGAGACGTGTCGCCTGGCGCGTCTGCCGTCACTAAACCTGAGAATGGTTATTATAAAACCGGGTGTAACGGTTCGGTTCTTACTTTGGGTTTGATGGTTTAGGTTTTATTGGAGTGAGATTTTTTTAGTTTGGTTTTGGTTTAGGTATGTGGAGAAACTAGTTTGGTTATAGTTGGTTATGGGTTTAAACGGTTTGGTTATTAGCGGTTATAAACTATGGGCCAAACCGGTTTCTAGGCATTGGTTATATGCAATAACCAACCACAACCGAGAACGAGTATGTTTGATCCGCGTGCATGCTGTAATGCACTCTGTAATTATGTATTATGGAGAAACACCACATGAAAATCGGAAGTGTTTGCTTGTGCTTTGGCTAAGCAATTTGGTTTTAATACACTTATTAGTGAGATTTTCAGTCGTGGGCATTTTCTTTTTGCCTCTTGCTGTGTGCTGACTGTATTTCACGGATAACTTTGTTCTCAAGCTGCTGTAGATGTACTTATGCATTTTTATCTCATTTTCTTCTTAACATGTCAATTTGTGCAATCATATGTAAATTAAAGCAAACTCATAGTTATGTACTGGGTTTAAACCCACGGTTATGTATTGGGTTTAAATTGGTTTGGGTGGAAAAAATAATGAGTTCAGTTTTGGTTGGACTGAAAATGACATTAAATGAGTATGGTTCAAGTATGGTTTTGAGAGATAAATGAATTGGTATGGTTCAAGTATGAAATCATTCTCACGTTTAGACGTCACGGGGGGTGTGTTTTTTTCGGCAGATTTCATCCAGAGGTGGTTTGTTCCGACAAATGCACTCAACTAGGGGTCTTTTTGGAGAAAAATCGAGAAGCCGAACCCAAACCTATGGGGGACTATTTTGGCAACACTTTTTCTACCCTGTATATACTTGGTCCGCCGTTGTTGCAACCGTCGTTTTGGACTCGTAAAATCCTCTACAGACGGTGTTGAATAACTCCGGTGAATTAGCTTAAAATTCTGCCCACGCACATGCAGCCAGCCAACAGACACGTACACAAAAGAATAAGTTCATCTATCATCTGGCATGTTTCTTCTTCACTCGGTGACGACCCTACTAATTTAGTTCCGTGCATGTTTCACGCTGTTGATTTGCCACGAAAGGGTAAGTGAAGAAGGGATACAAGGATCACGGCTGCACACATGTTCGGTGGCTGGGGAGGGTCCGGACGTATGAAGCATGCGGGGCGTGCGACGATTCGGGTCTGGTTGGGTAGCGTTGGATTTCCGATAGCTTTCGGTCGTCCGATGGCTGGAGTGTGTCGCACGTCCGGAAGATATCGGTTGTCCGGCCACTGTAGAGTGTCGGACGTTCGGTGTTTGTCAGTCATCCGGCCGCGCTGTAGACTTCACATCTCCGTCTTCTTCTGTCTCCTCTTCCAAGCTTTCCTCACGAATAGTGTAGTTGTTCCTTTATGTTTGCACTCCTCCTCTCATTCGTGAAGCTCCAAGAATACCTATATACACACGAGAGGACCTTCAAGTAGTATACCATCCTTGAAGGGGTATGGACACCTGTAAAAGAGATGATTCACCTTTATGTATGTGAAATACAAGTCGCACGTGTCACTTGTCAAATAGACTCTTGTCATGGTTATGTCCGTATGATGCTCCTCATCACGGCTACTCCCCCTCCTCCCCCGCCGCCTCCTCCTCCAGCTCGGGCAAAGCAGGTGGAAGGCCCATAGCGAAGCGAGGAACTTTCCTCGCCCAGATCTACTCCAGCAGTTGCTGACGATGCTCTAGAGTGAGCATAGCGTAGATCGTCATCTCACGCCTCGATATGGTGCGGCAGGCGGATTGGAAGTAGCGGCAGAGGAGAGAAAAAAAGGGAAAATGGGGTGGATAAGGTTTCGGCTGCTGTCGTCGAGCTTAAATAGTCGGCCTCCTTCCTCGGGCGGCACGCCGGAGCAGCGCCATACGACATGGAGTATAGGCGGTGTTCGTTGGACTAATGATTTTTTCTGTATCCACTCGTGGACCTATATGTCAGTCGGACATGGAGGACATGCTGACATGTCCGGATCTCCCCATACTCGTCCTAGATTTACGTCGGATTTGGGAAGTGTTGGTCATTCATGACATTTGGCGTAGCTACGAAAAATCTGATTGGGTGGCCAAAACTCATTTGTACATTGACTAGGTAGTCTATTCGAACGTTTGGAACGGTTATAGTGTCCGGTTGTAGATGTTTTCATAGTGTGAAAAAAAAAAGATAAGGATGACCTCCACTCCATGCATGTTTCACGTTCTCTGCTAACCCCCCGGCCGCCACCAAAAATATTATCTTCTTGCCGTAGTTTAGGGGTCAACGGATCCTAACTTTTGTACAGCTAAAAGCCTAGCATGCATGGAAGTATGTACGTATAGTATGCCTAAGGCAAACTTAGTCAGGGATGCCGTTGTTGCAACTGTCGTTTTGGACTCGTAAAATCCCACTACAGACGGTGTCGAATCACTCCGGTGAATTAGCTTAAAATCCTGCTCATGCGCATGCAGCCAGGCAAGCCAACACACACGTACACATAAGAATAAGGTTCATCTATCATCTGGCATCTTCCTTCTTCACTCGGTGACGACCCTACTAATTTACTTCCGTGCATGTTTCATGCTGTTGATTTGCTTCGTCTTAACTCATGATTAACCACACAGCTACCCACCCAGGCACCCACCCACTTGCATGCGTACTCTATAGCACCTAACACAGCATCACAGTTGGCCATGATGCCCGGTATATTACTCGATGTCTCTGAAGGCTGGCCAGAGTAAGAGTAACTTAGCTAGTATTATGAATTTGGGACTAGCAAATATACTGATGCGACACATAATTAAAGAAGAGAAAAAGAGTAGATACCGTTTCATGTTAAATGCTATAGAGTATCGCAGTGTTTGTCAATCTTTTCACCCCCTACAGTATCTACTCTGTATGCCACGCGCTCATGTATTTAAAAGTCCCACTATAGATAATATGAGTATGTACCCTGCACTCGTGCATTTAGAGCAACTCCAACGGGGCGACACATTTCGTCCGCTGGCATCCGTATAGGCCGGCGCGGACATAAAAGTCGGTCCAACACGCCGACCCAAACGGACGCGCGTTCGCTTTTTGTCCGTTGGCGACCCATTTCCGATCCATTTTTGAGCCGGATTTGCGTCGGCGCAGACATGAGACGGACGCGCGCGCGCTCGCCTTCTCCTCCCCCCGAGCCCGCTGGTCGGTGGCACATTGGCCTCGATCCCCATGCAACAGCAACCCTTGCCCCCTTCGTCGCCGATGCCGCCGTCCATTTTTTCGGTGACTCTGCCCGCTGCCGGCGCCGCAACATCCGCTCAGCGATGCCGCCACCTCCCACGTCGCCCGCCACCACCGTTTTGTCGTCGGGGAACCGACTGCCTTCCCACCCCCACTCCCCCTTGGACACAGCCGCGATCGCGACCAAGAAGTCGCCTCGCTGCCCCGGCCAGATCCTCACCGGCACGCTCGTCGGACGCCGACAGGGCAGCTAGCTGGTCCGTGCGCGCCGCAACTCCCTTCCCTGGTCGTCTCCTTCGTCGACGCCTGCAAGCTGCTCGATAGTTTGCCAAGGTACAAAATGGACTCCGCCGACGAGTTCTTTTTTCACAATTTCCTTTGCGAGTCCGACGATTCGTCGTCTGATGACGAGGAGGAAATATTGGCTGCCGTGTTGGTCCATCACCACCTCAATAGCCAGCGGCCGTTGTTTCGTGGCTCCATTCCGGGCCACCTTCCAGCGTTGAATCGCAACCGAGAGAGCAGGCATCTCCTTCTTTGAAAGGACTACTTTGATACAACAAATCCGTTGTTCAAACATCAGAAATTCTGCCGCCATTTCCGTATGAGTAGGCATCTTTTCAACCGTATTAGAGAGGGGGTGGTCGGCTACGATGACTATTTCAAGTGCAAAGAGGATGCCGTTGGAAAGATTGGTTTCTCCTCTTTTTAGATATGCACTGCCGCCATTCGAATGCTTGCATACGGAGTGCCCGGTGATCTCATTGATGAGTACGTCCGTATGAGTGAGTCTACATGCCTAGAGTTCCTGTATAAGTTTTGCAAGGTTGTTATTGTTGTGTTTGGCCCTGAGTACTTGAGAGTCCACTCGTGAAGATACAACCCATTTGTTGGCGATGAATGCCAGCAGAGGCTTCCCAGGGATGCTTGGCAGCATAGACTGCTTGCACTGGAAGTGGAAGAACTGCCCTTCTTTTTGGCAAGGGCAGTATAAGAGTCATGTCAGGGCTTGCACTGTCATACTAGAGCTTGTGGCGTCTTAAGATCCCTGGATCTGGCACTCTTTCTTTGGCATGGACGGATAACACAATGATATCAACGTGCTTCAGCGCTCGCCGGTGTTTGCTAGGCTTGCCGAAGGCAACAACCCACCGATGAACTTTACTATCAACGGGCACAACTACGACAAAGGATACTACCTGGGTGACAGTATCTATCCTCAATGGACCACTATTGTCAAGACAATCACCAACCTTGTCGGGGAGAAGAAGAAAAGATTTGCCCAAGAGCAAGAGAGTGCTAGAAGGATGTCGAGCGTGCCTTTGGTGTTTTGCAATCTCGATGGGGCATCGTTCGGTATCCTCTTAATACCTGGAGCACGCAGAAACTGTGGGAGGTGATGACTGTTTGTGTGATCATGCACAATATGGCCGTAGAAGATGAGTGCCCGGAACGTCTGTACGATCAAGGGTTTCAGTTTTAGGGTGAGAATGTTGTGCCTGAGTATGGAGGAGTGGCAACGTTTGAACAGTTCATCCAAGAGAAGAAGAAAAGATTTGCCCAAGAGCAAGAGAGTGCTAGAAGGATGTCGAGCGTGCCTTTGGTGTTTTGCAATCTCGATGGGGCATCGTTCGGTATCCTCTTAATACCTGGAGCACGCAGAAACTGTGGGAGGTGATGACTGTTTGTGTGATCATGCACAATATGGCCGTAGAAGATGAGTGCCCGGAACGTCTGTACGATCAAGGGTTTCAGTTTTAGGGTGAGAATGTTGTGCCTGAGTATGGAGGAGTGGCAACGTTTGAACAGTTCATCCAATTTCATCATGACATGCATGATTGAGAAACTCACATGCAACTGCAAAATGATTTGGTTAAGCATATGTGGGCTCATGTTGACAACCAATAGATGTATCTTCTTTATTCGACTTGCAAAACTATGTGAGACATTTTTTAGTTTTATTCGGCTTGTAAAATTATGCTATTTTATTCGGTTAAAACTATGTTATTTGACTATATGTTTGAATGCAAAATCAATGCAAAAATAAACTATTTGTTTAAATAGGGCGGCCAGCCGGTCACGCCGGTACATATGGGTCGGTGTGTTGAACGCAGTGCCGAGTCAAATCTAAAATAAGGCGGACATCGGACAAGCGTCCGCCCCAATCAAACAAAAAAGCGGACAAAATCATCATTCATTTGGTTGAGCCTGTTGGAGTTGCTCTTGGAGAGCTCAGTTGATAATAACGAGAAAAATTAAGGGTCAAAGATTTTACTATAAATTAAAATGTTCATGTGATATCTGAAAAGTTATGTTAATCAAATATAACCCCGTCATCCATCGTAATTGACAAGGAGGATAACGTAGTTGACAAGGAGGACGGAAGTACAGTTTTTGTCCCCGTGACGAGACAATGCCAATGCAGGCAAAATTGACAAAAATGATCCCTGGGACGAAAGAACTCATGGATTGACCCCTCGGGAGAAATAATTCACCGGCCTGACCCTTTTGTGTGGCGCCCGACACCTAGGCGCCACACTGTACTGTGTGACGCCTAGAGGTTAGGCGCCACAACCCCGACCACGTGGCAGGGAGGGCCCCACCCCCAGGCAGTGTGACGCCTAAGCCTCGGGCGTCACACATTGTAATGTGTGGCGCCTGATCCTTAGGCGCCACACACTGACTTACAGAGCCACGGACCAGCCCCCTCCCCACCCCCTCCCTCATTCCCCTCCCCCAGCCCCTCTCCCAGCCAGTGCCCCCTCCCTCAAATCCTTCTCTACATCACCAAATCTGAAGGTTTGGAGCGGGCATTTTTTGTCCAATCACTCCCCTAAGGTAATCCCCACCTCTCCCCTCATTCTCATCCAAAGGAAAATCTTTTGTGTTCTTTTTTTTTGCAAATTTGAGGAAACCCTAGTTTTTCATGAAATGTGGGATGTATATCATATTGTTTTATTTGTTTGTATGTTAGGATAAGGGGTATGATGGGGTTAGGATTAGGGTTGTTTGGATGTGTGCATTATGGTTGTTTTAGGGTTAGGCTAGGGTTAGGCTATGGTTAGGCTAGGGTTAGGGATGTTTGGTTGTGTTAGGGTTATGAGGGGGTTAGGGTTATTTGGAAGTTAGGCTATGGTTATTGTAATTGTATGATTGCTCATAAAAAGGTTCTATGTTTTGTTGTTTAGGTATGAGAAGAACATGTGTTTATGTTCATCACGTGGACAAGGATGCCTTTTTAAAAGGCAATATTGATCCGGACCCGGATGAGCTTGACATGGTGTTCGATTTGTGTCCTAGCTATGCTGAATTGTTGGAACAAGTCCGAAAGGATTTGAATTGGATGGACCCTAGTGATGTAGTTGAGTTTGCTGGTAGGCATAATGTGGGATTCGGAATGCACATTCGTTGGAAGTGTTGGGGAACGTCGCATGGGAAACAAAAAAATTCCTACGCGCACGAAGACCTATCATGGTGATGTCCATCTACGAGAGGGGATGAGTGATCTACGTACCCTTGTAGATCGTACAGCAGAAGCGTTAGAGAACGCGGTTGATGTAGTGGAACGTCCTCACGTCCCTCGATCCGCCCCGCGAACAATCCCGCGATCAGTCCCACGATCTAGTACCAAACGGACGGCACCTCCGCGTTCAGCACACGTACAGCTCGACGATGATCTCAGCCTTCTTGATCCAGCAAGAGAGACGGAGAGGTAGAAGAGTTCTCCGGCAGCGTGACGGCGCTCCGGAGGTTGGTGATGATCTTGTCTCAGCAGGGCTCCGCCCGAGCTCCGCAGAAACGCGATCTAGAGGAAAACCTATGGAGGTATGTGGTCGGGCAGCCGTGAGAAAGTCGTCTCAAATCAGCCCTAAAACCTCCGTATATATAGGTGGGAGGGAGGGGAGGAGGCAGCCTCAAAACCTAAAGGTTTGGCCGAAATTGGAGGTGGAGGAGTCCTACTCCAATCCTACTTGGAGTAGGATTCCACCTTCCCACTTGGAAACTCTTTCCACCTTGTGTTTTTTCCTTCTCAAACCTTATGGGCCTTAGTGGGAACTTATTCCAGCCCACTAGGGGCTGGTTTATCTCTTCCCATAGCCCATGAGACCCCTTGGGGCGTGACACCCCTCCCGATGGTCCCCGGCACCCCTCCCGGCACTCCCGGTACACTACCGATGAGCCCGAAACTTTTCCGGTAATGCACGAAAACCTTCCGGTAACCAAATGAGGTCATCCTATATATCAATCTTCGTTTCCGGACCACTCCGGAAACCCTCGTGACGTCCGTGATCTCATCCGGGACTCCGAACAACATTCGGTAACCAACCATATAACTCAAATACGCATAAAACAACGTCGAACCTTAAGTGTGCAGACCCTGCGGGTTCGAGAACTATGTAGACATGACCCGAGAGACTCCTCGGTCAATATCCAATAGCGGGACCTGGATGCCCATATTGGATCCTACATATTCTACGAAGATCTTATCGTTTGAACCTCAGTGCCAAGGATTCATATAATCCCGTATGTCATTCCCTTTGTCCTTCGGTATGTTACTTGCCCGAGATTCGATCGTCAGTATCCGCATACCTATTTCAATCTCGTTTACCGGCAAGTCTCTTTACTCGTTCCGTAATACAAGATCCCGCAACTTACACTAAGTCACATTGCTTGCAAGGCTTGTGTGTGATGTTGTATTACCGAGTGGGCCCCGAGATACCTCTCCGTCACACGGAGTGACAAATCCCAGTCTCGATCCATACTAACTCAACGAACACCTTCGGAGATACCTGTAGAGCATCTTTATAGTCACCCAGTTACGTTGCGACGTTTGATACACACAAAGCATTCCTCCGGTGTCCGTGAGTTATATGATCTCATGGTCATAGGAACAAATACTTGACACGCAGAAAACAGTAGCAACAAAATGACACGATCAACATGCTACGTCTATTAGTTTGGGTCTAGTCCATCACATGATTCTCCTAATGATGTGATCCCGTTATCAAGTGACAACACTTGCCTATGGCCAGGAAACCTTGACCATCTTTGATCAACGAGCTAGTCAACTAGAGGCTTACTAGGGACAGTGTTTTGTCTATGTATCCACACAAGTATTGTGTTTCCAATCAATACAATTATAGCATGGATAATAAACGGTTATCATGAACTAAGAAATATAATAATAACTAATTTATTATTGCCTCTAGGGCATATTTCCAACAGTCTCCCACTTGCACTAGAGTCAATAATCTAGTTCACATCACCATGTGATTCCAACGAATCCAACACCCATATAGTTCTGGGGTCTGATCACGTCTTGCTCGTGAGAGAGTTTTCAGTCAACGGTTCTGAAACTTTCAGATCCGTGTGTTCTTTACAAATTTTTATGTCATCTTATAGATGCTGCTACTACGTGCTATTCGGAAATGCTCCAAATATCTACTCTACTATACGAATCCGTTTCACTACTCATAGTTATTCGGATTAGTGTCAAAGCTTGCATCAACGTAACCCTTTACGACGAACTCTTTAACCACCTCCATAATCGAGAAAAATTCCTTAGTCCATTAGTTACTAAGGATAAATTTTGACCGCTGCTAGTGATTCAATCATGGATCACTCTCTGTACCCTCAACAGACTTTGAGTCAAGGCACACATCAGGTGCGGTACACAGCATGGCATACTTTAGATTCTACGGCTAAGGCATAGAAGACGACCTTCGTCTATTCTCTTTATTCTGCCGTGGTCGGCTTTTGAGTCTTACTCAAATTCACAGCTCACAACGCAACCAAGAACTCCTTCTTTGCTGATCTATTTTGAGCTCTTTCAAAAACTTGTCAAGGCATGCATCTTGTTGAAACTTCTATTAAGCGTTTTCGATCTATCTCCATAGATCTTGGATGCTCAACGTTCAAGTAGCGTAATCCAAGTACTCCTTTGAAAACTTCTTTCAAACAACCTTGTATGCTTTACAGAAATTCTACATTACTTCTGATCCACAATATGTCAACCACATATACCTATCAGAAATTCTATAGTGCTCCCACTCACTTCTTTGGAAATACAAGTTTCTCATAAACCTTGTACACACCCAAAATCTTTGATCATCTCATCAAAGTGTATATTCCAACTCCGAGATGCTTGCACCAGTCCATTGAAGGATCACTGGAGCTTGCATACTTGCTAGTATCTTTAGGATCGACAAAACCTTCTCGTTGTATCACATACAATGTTTGCTCAAGGAAACCGTCGAGAAAACAATGTTTTGACATCCTACGTGCAATATTTCATAAATAATGCATCAACAACTAACATAATTCTAACAGACCTTTAGCATCGCTACGAGTGAGAAAGTCTCATCATAGTCAACTGTTTGATCTTGTCGAAAACATCTTTGCGACAAGTCGAGCTTTTCTTAATAGTGACTTATCACCATCATCGTCTGTCTTCTTTTAAAGATCCATCTTTACTCAATAGTCTTATGACCATCAAGTAGTTCTTTCAAAGTCTACACTTTGTTTTCATACATGGATCCTCTCTCGGATTTCATGGCTTCCAGCCATTTGTCGGAATCTGGGCCCACCATCGCTTTCTCCATAACTCGTAGGTTCACTGTTGCTCAACAACATGACCTCCAAGACAGGGTTACCGTACTACTCTGCAGCAGTACGCGACCTTGTCGACCTACGAGGTTTGTAGTAACTTGATTCGAAGCTCAATGATCACCATCATCAGCTTCCACTTCAATTGGTGTAGGCGCCACAGGAACAACTTCCTATGCCCTGCTACACACTGGTTGAAGTGATGGTTCAATAACCTCATCAAGTTCTACTACCCTCCCACTCAATTCTTTCGACAGAAACCTTTCCTCGAGAAAGGATCCGTTTCTAGAAACAAACACTTTGCTTTCGGATCTGAGATAGGAGATGTACCCAACTGTTTTGGATATCCTATGAAGATGCATTTATCCGCTTTGGGTTCGAGCTTATCAGACTGAAACTTTTTCACATAAGTGTCGAAGCCCCAAACTTTCAAGAAACGACAGTTTAGATTTCTCTAAACCTTAGTCTATACTGTGTCATCTCAACGGAAATACGCGGTGCCCTATTTAAAGTGAATGCGGTTGTCTCTAATGCATAACCCATAAACGATAGTGGTATTTCGATAAGAGACATCACAGCATGCACCATACTAAATAGTGCGTGGCTATGACGTTCAGACACATCATCACACTATGATGTTCCAGGTGGCATGAACTGTGAAACAATTTCCACATTGTCTTAACTGTGTACCAAAAACTCGTAACTCAGATATTCATTTCTATGATCATATCGTAGACAGTTCATCCTCTTGTTACGACGAACTTCACTCTGAAACGGAATTGAACTTTTCAGTATTTCAGACTTGTGATTCATTAAGTAAATACTCCTGTATCTACTCAAGTCGTCAGTGAAGTAAGAACATAATGATATCCACTGCGTGCCTCAGCACTCATTGGACTGCATACATCAAAATGTATCACTTCCAACAAGTTACTATCTTGTTTCATCTCAATGAAAACAAGGCCTTGCTCATGTGGTATGATTTGCATGTCACTAGTGATTCGAAATCAGGTGAGTAAAGATCCATCAGCATGGACCCTCTTCATGCAACTTATACTAACATGACTCAAGCGGCAGTGCCACAAGTAAGTGGTACTATCATCATTAACTCGTATGTTTTGGCACCAATGTGTAACACTACAATCGAGATTCAATAAACCATTGAAGGTGATTATTCAAGCAAATAGAGTAACCATTATTCTCTTTGAATGAATAATCGTATTGCAATAAACACGATCCAATCATGTTCATGCCTAACGCAAGCACCAAATAACAATTATTTAGGTTCAACACCAATCCCGATGGTAGAGGGAGCGTGCGACGTTTGATCATATCAACCTTGGAAACACTTCCAACACGTATCGTCACCTCGCCTTTAGCTAGTCTCCGTTTATGTCGTAGCTTTCATTTCGCGTTACTAATCACTTAGCAACCGAACCGGTATCCAATACCCTTGTGCTACTAGGAGTACTAGTAAAGTACACATCAACATTATGTATATCAAATATACTTCTCTTGACTTTTGCCAGCCTTCTTATCTACCAAGTATCTAGAGTTGCTCCGCCTCAGTGACTGTTCCCCTTATTACAGAAGCACTTAGTCTCGGGTTTGGGTTTAATCTTGGGTCTCTTCATTAGCGCAGCAACTGTTTTGCCGTTTCACGAAGTATCCCTTCTAGCCCTCGCCTTTCTTGAAACTTAGTGGTTTTCCAAACCATCAACTATTGATGCTCCTTCTTGATTTCTACTTTCGCAGTGTCAAACGTCGCGAATCGCTCAAGGATCATTGTATCTATCCTTGATATGTTATAGTTCATCACGAAGCTCTCAAAGCTTGGTGGCAGTGACTTTTGGAGAACCATCACTATCTCATCTGGAAGATTAGCTCCCACTTGATTCAAGTGATTGTCGTACTCAGACAATCTGAGCACATGCTCAACGATTGAGCTTTTCTCCTTTACTTTGTGGTCGAAGAATCTTGTTGGAGGTCTCGTACCTCTTAACAAGGGCACAAGCATGAAATCACAATTTCATCTCTTTAGAACATCACTTATGTTCCGTGACGTTTGAAAACGTTTTCGGTGCCTTGCTTCTAAGCCATTAAGTACTTTGCACTGAACTATCGTGTAGTCATCAGAAACGTGTATATCGGATGTTCACAGCATCCACAGACGACGCTCGAGGTGCAACACACCGAGTGGTGCATTAAGGACATAAGCCTTCTGTGCAGCAACGAGGACAATCCTCGGTTTTACAGACTCAGTCTGCAAAGTTTGCTACTATCAATTTTCAACTAAATTTTCTCTAGGAACATATAAAAACAGTAGAGCTATAGCGCAAGCTACATCGTAATTCGCAAAGACCATTAGACTATGTTCATGACAATTAGTTCAATTAATCATATTACTTAAGAACTCCCACTCAAAAAGTACATCTCTCTAGTCATTTGAGTGGTACATGATCCAAATCCACTATCTCAAGTCCGATCATCACGTGAGTCGAGAATAGTTTCAGTGGTAAGCATCTCTATGCTAATCATATCAACTATACGATTCATGCTCGACCTTTCGGTCTCATGTGTTCTGAGGCCATGTCTGCACATGCTAGGCTCGTCAAGCTTAACCCGAGTGTTCTGCGTGCGCAACTGTTTTGCACCCGTTGTATGTGAACGTTGAGTCTATCACACCCGATCATCACGTGGTGTCTCGAAACGACGAACTATAGCAACGGTGCACAGTCGGGGAGAACACAATTTCGTCTTGAAATTTTAGTGAGAGATCACCTCATAATGCTACCGTCGTTCTAAGCAAATTAAGGTGCATAAAAGGATTAACATCACATGCAATTCATAAGTGACATGATATGGCCATCATCACGTGCTTCTTGATCTCCATCACCAAAGCACCGGCACGATCTTCTTGTCACCGGCGCCACACCATGATCATCCATCAATGTGTTGCCATCGTGGTTGTCGTGCTACTTATGCTATTACTACTAAAGCTACATCCTAGCAAAATAGTAAACGCATCTGCAAGCACATATATTAGTATAAAGACAACCCTATGGCTCCTGCCGGTTGCCGTACCATCGACGTGCAAGTCGATATTTCTATTACAACATGATCATCTCATACATCCAATATATCACATCACATCGTTGGCCATATCACATCACAATCATACCCTGCAAAAACAAGTTAGACGTCCTCTAATTTTGTTGTTGCATGTTTTACGTGGTGACCAAGGGTATCTAGTAGGATCGCATCTTACTTACGCAAACACCACAACGGAGATATATGAGTTGCTATTTAACCTCATCCAAGGACCTCCTCGGTCAAATCCGATTCAACTAAAGTTGGAGAAACTGTCACTTGCCAGTCATCTTTGAGCAAAGGGGGTTACTCGTAACGATGAAACCAGTCTCTCGTAAGCGTACGAGTAATGTCGGTCCAAGCCGCTTCAATCCAACAATACCGCGGAATCAAGAAAAGACTAAGGAGGGCAGCAAAACACACATCACCGCCCACAAAACCTTTTGTGTTCTACTCGAGAAGACATCTACGCATGAACCTAGCTCATGATGCCACTGTTGGGGAACGTCGCATGGGAAACAAAAAATTTCCTACGCGCACGAAGACCTATCATGGTGATGTCCATCTACGAGAGGGGATGAGTGATCTACATACCCTTGTAGATCGTACAGCAGAAGCGTTAGAGAACGCGGTTGATGTAGTGGAACGTCCTCACGTCCCTCGATCCGCCCCGCGAACAATCCCGCGATCAGTCCCACGATCTAGTACCGAACGGACGGCACCTCCGCGTTCAGCACACGTACAGCTCGACGATGATCTCGGCCTTCTTGATCCAGCAAGAGAGACGGAGAGGTAGAAGAGTTCTCCGGCAGCGTGACGGCGCTCCGGAGGTTGGTGATGATCTTGTCTCAGCAGGGCTCCGCCCGAGCTCCGCAGAAACGCGATCTAGAGGAAAACTTATGGAGGTATGTGGTCGGGCAGCCGTGAGAAAGTCGTTTCAAATCAGCCCTAAAACCTCCGTATATATAGGTGGGAGGGAGGGGAGGAGGCAGCCTCAAAACCTAAAGGTTTGGCCGAAATTGGAGGTGGAGGAGTCCTACTCCAATCCTACTTGGAGTAGGATTCCACCTTCCCACTTGGAAACTCTTTCCACCTTGTGTTTTTTCCTTCTCAAACCTTATGGGCCTTAGTGGGAACTTATTCCAGCCCACTAGGGGCTGGTTTATCTCTTCCCATAGCCCATGAGACCCCTTGGGGCGTGACACCCCTCCCGATGGTCCCCGGCACCCCTCCCGGCACTCCCGGTACACTACCGATGAGCCCGAAACTTTTCCGGTAATGCACGAAAACCTTCCGGTAACCAAATGAGGTCATCCTATATATCAATCTTCGTTTCCGGACCACTCCGGAAACCCTCGTGACGTCCGTGATCTCATCCGGGACTCCGAACAACATTCGGTAACCAACCATATAACTCAAATACGCATAAAACAACGTCGAACCTTAAGTGTGCAGACCCTGCGGGTTCGAGAACTATGTAGACATGACCCGAGAGACTCCTCGGTCAATATCCAATAGCGGGACCTGGATGCCCATATTGGATCCTACATATTCTACGAAGATCTTATCGTTTGAACCTCAGTGCCAAGGATTCATATAATCCCGTATGTCATTCCCTTTGTCCTTCGGTATGTTACTTGCCCGAGATTCGATCGTCAGTATCCGCATACCTATTTCAATCTCGTTTACCGGCAAGTCTCTTTACTCGTTCCGTAATACAAGATCCCGCAACTTACACTAAGTCACATTGCTTGCAAGGCTTGTGTGTGATGTTGTATTACCGAGTGGGCCCCGAGATACCTCTCCGTCACACGGAGTGACAAATCCCAGTCTCGATCCATACTAACTCAACGAACACCTTCGGAGATACCTGTAGAGCATCTTTATAGTCACCCAGTTACGTTGCGACGTTTGATACACACAAAGCATTCCTCCGGTGTCCGTGAGTTATATGATCTCATGGTCATAGGAACAAATACTTGACACGCAGAAAACAGTAGCAACAAAATGACACGATCAACATGCTACGTCTATTAGTTTGGGTCTAGTCCATCACATGATTCTCCTAATGATGTGATCCCGTTATCAAGTGACAACACTTGCCTATGGCCAGGAAACCTTGACCATCTTTGATCAACGAGCTAGTCAACTAGAGGCTTACTAGGGACAGTGTTTTGTCTATGTATCCACACAAGTATTGTGTTTCCAATCAATACAATTATAGCATGGATAATAAACGATTATCATGAACTAAGAAATATAATAATAACTAATTTATTATTGCCTCTAGGGCATATTTCCAACAGGAAGACCATGCGTGTCAACTCCGAGCAACGTTGGCTTGCATACAAGGATACGGTGGCCGAATCACTAGACAAGGCTCTAGAGTTATTTGCCATGAAAACAAATGTTCCTAACTTGTTGGATTGAACCGGGTTTCCTCTTTGATTGTTGAAGCTATTCCTGCAACCATCAACGAAGAGGCCAGCATTGAACCTCTTTCTTGTGTGTATGAGGCGAACGAAGAGGTCAACATTGAACATGAACCATTGGTAGAGGCTAATTATGAGCACTATGATGATGGTAATGTTCTTCATGACAACAATCTTGGTGATTTGGACAAATATAATTTGCAAGAGACAATGGACCATTCCATTCCGTACTCACGTGGGTATGCCTCTGAGTCTGACGATGAGGGTCCCGATGAAGAAGTTGATGAGGAAGGGTTCACGGCAAAGGAGGCTGAAGCTTTCACGAAGGTATTAAAGCGTGATCACCGGACACCATTGTTCGAGGATCTTAGCCTTGCGGATGAAGCCGTGGTTGACGGAGGCGAAGGCATATTGTTTGGAGTTAGGCCACCTTCTCATCAGGACACACATGGGAAGAATATTATTTTGTCGGGGTCAAAGTTCGAAACATTCTTTGAACTGAAGATGTGGTTGGATGAATATTCTGTTACGCATTACAGGCCACACAAAGTTGTTCATTCAAACATGAAGCTGCGTTACACGGTTGCTTGTGAGGATAGAGGTTGTCCTTGGATTGTCTGTGCAAGACCATGGAAAGGAGGGCCAGGATGGAACATTGTCAGTTGTATGCCTCACATGTGTCAAGGCAAGAGGGTTGATGGTGCCCTATCGTCGCAAAGCCATAGACAACTAACCTCCGAGTTCATCGCTTATAGGCTTTCCAACTCCATCTCCTCTCTTCCTACAATGAGCATAAAAAGCGTACAAGACCTTGTGAAAGCCCTCTTTCACTACGAGGTGAAATATGGTAAGGCATGGAAAGCAAAGCAAGCCGCATTCAAGATGTTGTATGGTGATTGGGAGGAAGCATACAACCCCATACCTAGGTTGTTGGGAGCTATTGCCCACACTAACCCGGGCATGGTTCATGTGGTCGAGCCGTATGGGGAGAAAACAAGGATTAAGAATGGAAATAGGGTTCGCGTATTTGGCCGTGCATTTTGGGCATTTGAGCAATGTGTGAGGGCTTTCCAGCACTACCGTCCTGTCATCTCCATCGATGGCACGTTTTTGACCGGACAATTCAAGGGCACTTTGTTGGTTGCAATAGCAAGTGATGCCAATAACCGGTTGATGCCTTTGGCTTTTGCTTTGGTTGAGGTAGAGAACAATGTTAACTGGGAATGGTTCTTGCATATTTTGAGAACCAAAGTATTACCGTTTGAGAGGGAAATATGTGTCATATCGGATCGTCATCAAGGCATACTTAACGCGGTTGACATTGTCATTCCCGGCCATGCTCCTTTGCATCATCGATGGTGCATGAGGCATTTCTGTGCAAACTTCTACCGAGCATGTGGTAGCAAGGAGTTGGCGGATGATCTTCAGGATTGTTGTCAAGCATTTTCTGACAAACGATTTGCAAGATTGTACAATGCTTTGCTTGTAAACAAAAAACTTGATGCAGGTGGGCTTGAGTTTCTTAACAGGCACATTGAACTTCGGGCCAAGTGGGCATGAGCTTATGACGAAGATGGCCGAAGATATGGTCAAATGACCAGTAACATGGCAGAATGCTTCAACCGGGTGTTGAAGGGTGTCCGTGCGTTGCCGGTGACGGCAATAGTTCAATACACATTCGACAAGTTGAGAGAATACTTTCTAAAGTACTCACAAGAAACAAATGATCAGATTGCGGGAGAGAACAAGAAAAAGTATAAGTACCAGTTTCCATCAAAGGTTGACAAATGGATGGTATTTCAATCACGGAAGGCTGACTCCCAAACGGCTACCCTGTACAACAACGAGGATTGGACATACGAAGTGAATGAGCCCGGAGGAACGACAAACGATGGCCAGCAACACGGAAACATGGCGTTCAAGGTTTCTTTATCCTTGTGTGATTGCTCTTGTGGGAGACCAAGGTTGCTTCATCTCGCATGCTCGCATTTGTACACGGCAGCTCGCAGTAGGAATGTGGACGTCAACCATCCACTAACCGTGAGGGAGTCCGAGTTCTCGATCATGACCATGAAGCATACATGGGCTCCTAGATTTGAACCATACTTTGACCAATCACAATGGCCAGAGTATCATGGAGTACAACTATGGCCCAACCCAGAGTGGAAGGTTGTGAAACTGGGAAGACGAAAGACAAAGCGTTTTAGAGGAGACATGGATGGATGGGGCCATGGTGGTGGCAGAGAAATGGGGAACAACCAATTCCAAGAGCCTACTGAGAGATCACAATGTGGAGATTGCGGTGTAACAGGGCACAACAGAAGAAGGTGTACGGCGCGAAAGAAGAAGTCCAAAAACAATGATTCCAGGTCAAGCCAACCAAGTCCTAGCCAACCAAGTCCTAGCCAACCAAGTTCAAGCCAACAAGGGACGGGTCAAGGAAGCACGAGCCAACAAGGGACGGGTCAAGGAAGCACGAGCCAACAAGTTCCTACTCAACATGTTCCTAGCCGACTTGGGCTTACTAGAGGACGTGGTACTAGAGGAAGTGGTGGTGGTAGAGGCAGTGGTGGGATAGGTCGTGGTGGTGCTGGAGGCAGGGGTGGGATAGGTCGTGGTGGTGCTAGAGGCAGTGGTGGGATAGGTGGTGGACTTACTAGGATTGGTATGCGTGGATACCTACAAGGACCATTTCCGTATGTCACATATTTCACTTATCTTTATCATGTTGTTTTTGATGCTCCTTTGTGTGTTATTTTACTAACTATGAGCTATGATGCCTGTTTTGTAGGTATGGCCGCTTCTCAGCCGAACAAGGCAAAAGCGGAGTGGGGGGAGGAGAAGGATGCAGCCAGTGAGGAGCAGCTGTTGATGGAGAGGGCTGCAAAGAAGTTGAGAGAGGAGGATGCAGCGGAAGCGCGAAAGAAGAAGGATGAGGAGGATAAGGCAAAGAGGGATGAGGAGTGGCAAATGTTCCTTGAGCATAAGCGATATGAGGCTAGGATAAAGGAGAATGACAGGAAGACACTAGAGAAACGTAAAAAAGAATATGAAGCTAACTTTAAGAAGATGTTGGCAGAGGCCGCAGCAAAGAGAGAGCGGGAGCATCAGCGCTTCACGGAGAGGGTTAAGGAAGAGGCTTCAAAACTGCGCAAAAGGGAAGAGGAAGAGGAAGAAGAGAGGAAGAAGAATAAGGGTAAGGGGCCTTGCTCGACCCAATAGAGCCGGATGCTTGTAATCTATGTGTTGTTGAACCTTGTTTGGTTCCGCGCTTTATGACAATGAAACTCCACTATGTATGCACTTTTGGACGTAAGTTACTTCAAGAACCGTATGTATGTTTGAACTCCACCACCACTACTATGTGCTTTGTGTTGTATGTTTTAACGTATGTATCTGAACTCCTCCACCACTATTTTTGAACTCCTCCTCCATTAAGATGGAGTTCTAGGCATGACAGAGTGTGTGGCGCCTAAGCCTTAGGCGCCACACATGTGTAGTGTGGCGCCTAAGGCTTGGGCGCCACACATGGACTTATACTGGGGGAGGGGGGGTGGGGAGGGGCTGCGCTGAGGCTGTATAAGCCCATGTGTGGCGCCTAAGCCTTAGGCGCCACACTACACATGTGTGGCGCCTAAGGCTTAGGCGCCACACATGGACTTATACTGGGGGAGGGGGGGTGGGGAGGGGCTGCGCTGAGGCTGTATAAGCCCATGTGTGGCGCCTAAGGCTTAGGCGCCACACTACACATGTGTGGCGCCTAAGCCTTAGGCGCCACACATGTGAAAACCTGCTGGAACTGAATTTGGACAGCAATAAAGCAATTTTTGACAGCAATAAAGATCTTATAACAGCAATAAATCAATATATTGACAGCAATAAGGATCTTTTGACAGCAATAAAGCAATATATTTCCAGCAATAAGGATCTTTTGACAGCACTAAATGGTTCACAACAACTGCAACAACAACTAAATGGTTCACAACTCGAAATAGTTCAAGACTACAGTAAATAGTTCAGCTAGACAAGTGCAACACCAACTCCAAATCACTTGGGGCCTCGTCCCCTCTTGGATACTAGCTTCTTCCTTCTCGCAACCACAAATTGATCCGGGTCATCGGACTCATCGTCGTCGTCATCCTCAACCTCATCCTCCCTGCTTCTCATCCTTGACAAACGAGAGCTCCCGGCCACCGGATTCTTCCCTTTCGCATAATCATTCGGTGAGTAGCGCTTAAATTCCTTCCTGGTCTTCAACATGTAAGCGGAGCGTTGGAAAGCCTTCAACGTCATGTCGTCCGCAGCCTAATACATATGAAGGTTGAAAGTTCAAATTTGAAGGTTCAAGGCTGAAGGTTGAATGAAAGTGCAAACTGTATGGCTATGTCATACCTGAGGAGTGTCAACATCATCCTCCTGAGTATTTCTTTGGGTAATGTCACCATCATCCATACGAGCGCCCGAAGAAGCTGAATTGTCAAGAGTATTTCTTTCGGATGAACCGGATCTCGAAGGTGAAACATATTCAGGGTCACGGCAACCTAAAATGTTGGATAGGCGCCGTAACTTCTTGCCCTGTTCCTGTTAGATTCAAATATAAATGACATATATTAGGTAACCTATAATGTTGCATTCGTGGGCAAAATAATAATAATGACACAACACCTTTATGAATAGACGAAGTGCAGATTCTCCCTTTTTTCCTCCAGGTGTGTTATCTAGAATATCTTCGGACTCGTCAGCTTGTTTCTTGACCTCTTTGCTCTATGATCACAAGACAATGACAACAAATAAGTGCAAGTGAATAGGTCCGCTAGAATTCATAAATTACATAGGGGAGCACACTTACCACAAAGTTCACGACAGGGGCGAAGGAAGTTTGGTACCCTTCGCGAATCAACTTGCTGTAACCGCCTTGGGCAAGTTCATCGTACTCAGTGGGTTCTTCCAATATGTCCTCCTCGTAAGCCGGCGGACAAATCTCGACACGAGTACTCTCCTGAAACCATCTTAGGTAGTTGCTGAACGCAAGAGCACAATGCTGACGGTACTGGGTTCGTTGTATGCTCGAAGTTGCCTGCACACTTTGCTCGAACATAAGGACGTAGCTCTTATGATGCTTCTGCCAGTCCTTGATTTTTCGCTGCCTCCTCCTATCCAACCTGCTTTGAACAAAACACATCAGTAGCTTGCTCAACACTAAGAACAAAACTAATCACTAATTATTTTTTGTTACCTGTGAAGCTGTGTGTCCGTGTCCACCCACTCCGGCGGGTGTGGCTGAAAGTAACCAAATTGACGCAGCACACGATGCGGGAGATGCCACTCAACCGCCCAATTGCATATTAGGGGACAACGCATTAGCCAAAGATGTCTTTCCTGCACGCATAGTGCATTCAGCTCGAACGTGTGTGCATCACCAAAGTTTGTCCCGACACCATATGGCTCCCATTCAACCTAAAACACAAGATGAATACCACAATTCATTTCACTCACAACATAGAAGCTGGAAGTCAACTCTGAAACCATCTTACCTGCTCGGGGGTAAGCGAATCCATCTCGTTGGTGTATTGCTTGTACAATAGGTTCACTTCGCTTGCCACCTTCGATACCAAGTCCCACTTGTAAGCCCATGTAGGTTGCCGTACAGGGTTGTCGTGGTCATCCCAGGTATTCCACTTTGAGCTTTTAGGGCGTCCAACAGGTAGGCGTTCCCAGCTCCATACTGAAAGTAGGAGCATACAACCACCAACTCCACCGTCCTTTGTCGTCCTGCGACAAGCATCGTCCAACTACAAGTAACAACAAACATGCATCAGTTTAGCAGAAAAAGATAACAGAGAGTACTTAATATTAACAATTTATTACCTGCCGATACAAGTAAGCCAGTGCGGCCGAGCCCCAGCTGAACTTGTTGTCCAAAACAGTCAACGCCTTCAGCCACATCCAAGGAGCATTCTTGCCTGTGCCGTCCGCAAAGATAGTCCTAGAGATGACGTACCACATGTAGACGCGAGCATACCTCTGGATGACCTCGTCATCTGCGTCCTCAGGACAATGAGCAAAGTTAGCGGCAATCCAAGTGAAAGTGGCGCCGGCAGGGACTCTATCTTTCTTCCCTCCATCTTCCACCTCCGGCTCCTGCGGCGACATACCAATAAGAGCCTCCATTTGATGCCGCCATCCCTCAGAATCAGTGCTCATACATAGTGGCTTCCCCTCAATGGGAAGAGCGGTGATCATGGAAACATCTTGAAGAGTAACCGTCATCTCTCCGGTCCGGAGGTGAAAACTATGTGTCTCCGGCCTCCAACGATCAATGAGTGCTGTGACTGCCGCAGCGTTCAGATTTGGAGTTGACCGACTCACAAGCTGCACGAATGGAAGGAGTCCCGTCATCTCGATGTACGGGGTGTACCGCTCATCGTAATGCATTACGGAGGATGCCCCATGAGACCGGATCTTCAGGGGCGTAAGCTCCTGCAAACATATAGGAGAAGAAGATATCAAGTGCTTATTACATTTTCAAAATATTACTAATCTACTAATCATTTTCTACTTACCATCTTCTTCTCCGACATGAAATAGGCCCGGTGTTCAGCGTCATAAAGATCATTCAGAAGCCACACCATCCTACAAATCACAAAAGTTACTCATTTACTAATATTCAAATAAGACTCATATACTCATATGAACTACTACTAATACTAACTACTACCACTAACTACAAACCAAAACCTAATGCAATTCCTATACCTACTACTACTAACTACTACTACTACTACTAACTACTAACTAGTCATATACTCAACTAACTAGTCAAATCCTAACTCATATCCTAACTAGTCAAAACCTAACTCATATCCTAACTAGTTAAAACCTAATGCAAATCCTAACTCATATCCTAACTAGTCAAAACCTAACTCATATCCTAACTAGTTAAAACCTAATGCAAATCCTAACTCATATACTAACTAGTCAAATCCTAACTCATATCCTAACTAGTTAAAACCTAATGCAAATCCTAACTCATATACTAACTAGTCAAATCCTAACTCATATCCTAACTAGTCAAAACCTAATACAATTCCTATACCTACCTCTACTACTAACTACTACTACTACTACTCACTATTCATATACTCAACCAAAACCAAAACCTAATGCAATTCCTATACCTACTACTACTACTAACTACTAACTACTCATATACTCAACCAAATCCTAACTAGTCAAATCCTAAGAACCTACTCAAATCAACCTACTCAACCAAAACATAATAAAATTGGATAGAAGGATGGGAAAGGGAAGGGATGGGGGAGGACATTACCTTGGGGGATCAATCCAAGCAAGAAATCCTCAGATCTGAAGGAGATGGGGGAGGGGATTAGGGAGGGGATGAGAGCCCGCCGCCGCAATGGAAGTTTCTGTTTGAATGAGGGAGGGGGTGGGGAGGGGGGTGGGGAGGGGGCTGGCCCGTGGCTCTGTAAGTCAGTGTGTGGCGCCTAAGGGTCAGGCGCCACACATTACAATGTGTGACGCCCGAGGCTTAGGCGTCACACTGCCTGGGGGTGGGGCCCTCCCTGCCACGTGGTCGGGGGTGTGGCGCCTAACCTCTAGGCGTCACACAGTACAGTGTGGCGCCTAGGTGTCGGGCGCCACACAAAAGGGTCAGGCCGGTGAATTATTTCCCCCGAGGGGTCAATCCGTGAGTTCTTTCGTCCCAGGGGTCATTTTTGTCAATTTTGCCGCCAATGCATGAGCTGGTTGTTGTACTATGGACCAGAATGGCCCTGCATGCAGGTTTGTTCACTCACATCATCTCATGTGCTCTATTACCATGATTTCAGCTAGGGGGTAATGTTGTACAAAACGTCATCCACTCATTACATTATGATATTTTGACCAAAAGCGTATGGGCACTATAAAATGTATCAGATGGAGTATAGCCGAAAATTGCTTTTGGCTCCCGAGCTCCATGAAGCCCTTTAAATTTAAAACTCAAATTTCATGCAAATTCATATTTTTACATTTCAAAAATTCTGAAAAAAAATACAGGGATAAGTGAAGTCGTAACACACATGTGTGTAAATTTTCAGAAAAAAATACATTGAAATGAGGGTTGTGCAAAAAAGACAAATCTGAGGTTTTTTTACACATGACATTATTCATCATTTCAGTTCATGAATTTGTCTTTTTTGTGCAGATCGTATTTTAAGGTATTTCATCCTAAATTTTTGCACACATATGCATAACATCCTTCTTTACTTCCATATTTTTTTCAGTTTTTTAAAACCGAAAAGTTTGAATTTTGAATTATTCAAAAATTTCGGCCTCCATGAAGGCCGGGCTCCAAACGTCCACACTCGAGTATAGCATACTAGTATGACCGGAAATTGCTTTTGGCTCCCGAGCTCCATGGAGGCCTTTAAATTTGAAACTCAAATTTCATGAAAATTTGTATTTTTATATTTCAAAAAATTCTGAAAAAAAATACAGGGATAAGTGAAGGCGTAACACAAATGTGTGTAAATTTTCAAAAAGAAATACATTGAAATGAGGGCTGTGTAAAAAGACAAATCTGAGGCTTTTTTACACATGACACTATTCATCGTTTCAGGCCATGAATTTGTCTTTTTTGGGCAGATCGTATTTCAAGGTATTTCATCCTAAATTTTTGCACACATACACATAACATACTTCTTTACTTCCATCTTTTTTCCAGATTTTTTTAAACCAAAAATTTTGAATTTTCAATTATTCAAAAATTTCGGCCTTCATGGAGGCCGAGCTCCAAACGTCCGCACTCCTAGTATGACGCCCTCTTTTAGGGCAAGTTCAACGGACCGACTCAAATGGATGGTAATTTTACATGTTTTTTGTTCGTTTGGATTGATCAGGCCGACACGAACGTTCGCTTTCCCAAATGAGTCGACTCATGCGTCTAACGCTAGCACCGACCCATATTTTCTGGTGTGCGAAAAAAATATAAAATGAATAATTAAACATTTAAAACCGGTCACGAAGGCCGGCGAGAGTTCAGGCGTCCGCATTACACTAATTAAACATAAAAAAACCTTAAACTACGAGGCAACCCTAGGTGACGTCGTCGTCGTCGTCGGAGCCGGAGAGGTCGACCAGCGCAGGATCGGCCCAGGAAACGCCGTGTTCCAGAGGTAGCTGCCTGCGCCTCCGTCATCTGTCCCGCCGGCGCAGGATGTACTGGTGGCGGTGGCAGCGCAGCAGCAGGGGCACGCTCCTCCTCCTCCAACTCCCATCGTTCCTCCTCCGCCTCCTTCTCCGGCTCCATCAGCCGAAGGCCTTCGGTGCGCTCCGCTCACAGATGCTGCGCCATCCAGTGCTCGAGGTAGGCTTGCTCTTGCTGTGGTGTCGCACCCAGCCAGATGGGCAGCACACTGACAAACTCGTTGACGATGTCGGTCCACCAGTATACCTCCCGCGGCTCCGTGGGCTCGGGCTTCGACGGAGGTGGCACGACGGGAAGACGACAGCGGGAAGATGGTGCGGGGGTAAAGCAGGGCCTTGTCCTTGTTTGGGACGCCGTCGGCCATGGTGCTAGGGTTTTGGTCGCTGAAGAAATGGCGGGATGGGGACGGACGAGTTCTGGAAGCAGATGGCGGAACCCACCGCACGCACGGATTTAAAAAGGCCGACCGTGGTCGCTGACGCGTGGGTCCGAGGATAACGGCCGTCATAAATAATGTTGATTGCGGTGGTTGAGGACGGACACCGAGAGGGCGCCCGCGCGGCCGCTTCGCGTCTGCGTCGACGCATTTCAGTCCAAATTTGGGTCAGAAATGGGTTGGCGCGGACGCGAAGCGGACGTGATTTATAAATGGGTTGACGCGTTGGGCCATCTTTTTTGTCCGCGCCGACTCAAACGGACGGCGGCGGACGAAATGGATCGTCCCACTAAAATTGCTCTTAGTGAGCTATTGGTTGGCCATACAATTAATCACCCTCTTATTACCCCAGCTTCGGTGTATGTCTTTTTAAATTGGCTTCGATGTATGATTTTCTCTAAAAAAATATGTTTTCCCATGAAAGTCCTATTATACTCCCAAGCTCAAACTCTTCTGGATGAACAATAATTAAAAAAAAACACATTAAAAAATTTCTGAATTTTTTTTGTGATAAACTTTGACAAATGCTTTACATGCATATATACTAAAATTCAGCACGAAATAACATTTGTGCAAGTTGTGGCGAAAAAACAAAATAAGCAATCCAAAATTTATTCAAAACTAGCATTTTTATGTATCAATTTTTTTTTGTCACAACTTCCACGAATGTTATTTCGACCTGAAATGTTGCAAGTGTACCAAACATTTGTCAAAGTTTACCACAAGATAACTTCACATTATTTTGAATTTGTTTACTACTCCCTTCGTCTTAAAATAAGTGACTAAAGACTCTTCTTTATACTAAAATTAGTACAAAACTGAGTCATTTTTGAGTCACTTATTTTGAAACGAAGAGAATATTATTTTTGATTTTACTGTTTATAAGGGGCACTTGTGCTTGGAGCAAAAACTCCATGTCCTCGGTTGGGTTAGAGCATGCTTAATAGTATAGCCTGCTGGTGACTATAAGTTATTGTCATGCCATATATAACTTATTTTATAGCTAATATGTATAATGATTGGTTAGAAAAGTGTATTACTTTTTTTATTATATGACTCACATTTAATTCTCACAAAGTGTTTAGAAGCATGTGCTAGAGCTAGCTATTAATTAAGAACCGTTTACCTTCTTTCTTCTCTTCTTTTTCCTTAAATTAAGCAAAAATATACTATTTTATATTTCTATAGCCAATTGATTCAGCTCTAGTGTAGTTATTCTTATGGATATAGTATGATTGCCAGTTATAATGAACTAATCCTACCAGGCTGGCCGACTTGAGTCAAATCATCGCTCCATTGAACTGCACCAATTGGGCCACCCAAGACACCCAAAAAGTGCACCAACTGGGCGCGTACGTCCGACCGACGCGTTCATGGACGCATCATTCCCCGACACTCTCCGCGTTTGGAACGTTTGTTTAACAGCATACACGATCATTCATGACGTGATGCCCACGCGCATGCAGCCAACACGCACGTACACATAAGAACAAGTTCATGATTCATCTCTATCGTCTGGCATCAAAATTTCCACGCCTCTCGCGCGCGTTTCTACTTCTTCACTCGGTGACGACGACCCAAGTAATAAACTACTGGTACTTCGGCGCATGTTTCACGCTAGCTGTTGATTAGCTTCGTTTTAACTCATGATTACCCACACAACCACCCACCCACTTGCATGCATACTCTATATAGCGCCTAACTAACTCAGCAGCACAGTCCATGATGCTCTATTGACCTAGTTAACTCCATCAAGTTAGAAGCCATTGGAGGCAAACAGCTCACATATGCACACAGCTCGGATCGGATCAGATCGTGCTAACTACCGAGTCACCACTAAGCTACTGTAGATAGTAGCAGCAAGTAGCTAACCACCGAGTCACCACTAAGCTAAGCTAAGCTAAGCTAAGCTACAGGAGGAGAGGAGAGGAGAGGAGAGGAGAGATCTATAGACCGGCGACGGCTAGCTCGATCGATCGATGGCGTTGGCGCAGCTGCAGGCGCAGGCGCGGTTCGTGGGGGTGGCCGCGACGAACGCCGGCGTGGAGCTGGAGCTGGACGAGCACCAGTCGCGGTGGGTGAGCCAGGTGCGGCGGCGGATGGAGGCCGGGGCGGAGGAGCTGGGCGCGGTGGCCAAGGTCTTCGACGTGCCGCGGTTGCTGCGGGCGACCAGGCCCGAGGCTTACGCGCCGCAGCACTTCGCCCTGGGGCCATACCACTACCAGCGGCCTGAGCTCAGGGACATGGAGCGCTACAAGCTCGCCGCGGCCAAGCGCGCCGAGAAGCTCTTCACCGGCGACCGCAGGTTCGACGACCTCGTGCAGAAGTTTGTGAAGATGCAAGAGACGATCCGGGCGCCCTATAACAGGTACCGTACGCATACCGTTCTTTCTCCTTTTACGGGTCTTCTTTTGACCTTTTCGGTTTCATGAAGGCATCCAGTTGAGAACTTGAGAACGGATGAGCACAGCAATCGGACATTTATCTTTTGTGCATGCGTAGAGTTTGGATGAGCTAAGTATAGAATTTGGATGAGCACAGCAATTTGACATTTAATTAGTTTTTGTGCACGAGATTTCACTTAGCTTTTGAAATTGAAAAGATAAGTGAGGGTATTGCTTCTGTGCATGCATAGAGTTTGGATGAGCACAACAATTTGACATTATTTTCTCCTTTTTTTTTGCTGGTAAGCAATTTGACATTTCCAGCCAGCGGATACAAATTGGTGACATGTAGCTTTCACAAAACACTTTATCCTAATTAACATTCTGCACTCTAGCATTTTATTTGATAGGCAAACATAAAACAGGACCTTTTATAATATAGGGGATTGCAACTTGCACCCCGGAATAATAAAATAATAAGAAACTTACATTCAAACTGACGGCATAGACGTACACACACAAAGAATAATGGCTTCAATGTTTAACTAGCATTATCCAATCACTTCTGCAAGCTAGCCACTCAAAAACAAAATGGCAGTGACACACTTTTTTCTCATGCAAAAAAAAGTTAAACCTTGGGCCTCCGCATTAAATCAAGTACAATAAGATACAGTCAACAGGCTAAAAGGATTAAAATACTATATTTTTATTGAATTTGATGAGAAAGAAGAGGAGAGAGAAGGAAAGAGGGCTTTCGTGAAGAGCTAGCTCTATCACGTGCTTCTAGGTACTTTGTGAGAATTAATGGTGGACCATATATGATAAAAATAGTATTCTTTTATAGCTAACTATTGTACAAGTTAGCTATAAGATGGCTAATAGGCAGCAGTTGGCTATACTATTAACCATACTCTTACTATGACGCATACAATGACTTTATTAATTACTGATCAAAGTACATGACAAAGTCAACTATGACTAACAATTACAACATAAATGAAACAACTACCTACCTGAGTATTCTCGAAATATCGCCTTAAGAAGGAATAAGTGCCCTTGCGCTGGTTGTCATATCCGGACGAAAACGTCCGAGACAAGGATTTCTATACCTATTAATAAAATAAATAGGTATTCTTAGTCCGTCATCTTATTTTATAAAAAACTTTCTGATGTTTTTGACATTAAACCCGTAATACATATTAAATATATTTTTAAATACTCATATCTTCTAAACAACAACTTCAAATTTAACATGTTATATACGGATTTTGATTTAAAAAATATGTAGAATTTGAATATGCATATTAAATATATGTTTTTAAATGCTCATATCTTGTAAACCGCAACTCCAAATTTAACACGTTATATATGGATTTTGATTAGAAAAATATGTAGAATTTGAATATGATGTTATTTTACCTATTAATCGTTTAAAAAATATTATCTATGATGCAATCTTAATCAATAATGCATTACCCGTCTTTCTTTCATACCGGTACTGATTTGGATTGTGGATGAACATCTCAGCAAAATCAGGATTAGAGACGAAATTGAAGATCACTTGACCGTTTCTTTCTACGTATTAAATCTACATGCAAGCCTATTTAAATGGAAGACGGGTGAAATCTTGAACTGCGATTTTGTGGGCTAAGATCGTCTTTGTTCGGGTCGTAGCTACAAATACTCAAATTATAGACACTTTTTTGTAAATTAAAAGTGTGTGGTATTGTCATTTCCCGTTGCAACGCACGGGTCCTTTTCCTAGTAATCCTAATTGGCGAGAACAACAGGCAAAGGCCATGAGGCTGCTCATAGTGGGGACTAACATATAGTAGTATCATGCATATGTTACTATTGTATGATACTACCTTCATAGTGCATAATATCATAAGCTAGTATCATAAACTAGTATCATAGATGATCTTATTTATTGACATGCATGATACATAGTAGCATAACATTTAACATGATATGGTATCTACATATGTTACTATAATCCTCTTTTTTTCTTTAATTACTTGCCACATCAGCATGTTTGCTAGTTCCAAAACTATGATATTAGTTATGATACTTTCACTATGGCCAGCCTGACATGAGTAAGGAGACAACACCTTAAACGAGGTAATGATGCAACTACTGAGTCCAACCAATCAAAACAGATGACAGTATAAAAACAGATGACAGTGACGCTAAACCTTTTAAGAGCATGGTTAATAGTATAGCCAACTGCTGGCTATAAGCAGTTTTATAGCCCACCTTATAGCTAGCTTGTACAATAGTTAGCTATAAAAGAGTACTACTTTTATCGTCCACGTTTCATTCTTACAAAACGCCTAGGAGCACGTGCTAGAGCTGGTTCTTCACGAAGAGCCCGCTTTCCTTCTCTCTCCTCTTCTCTCTCATCCAACTCAGCAGAAATATAGTATTTTAAATCCTTACATCCTGCTGACTGTACCTGTACTTGTTCTAAGGCAAAAGCGCGTTCAGTATAAGATTTGTACTGTGTAAGTGAAAGTTAATACAGTACCACTGATCATGTATACGTACACATACAATGAATGTAGGTTCCTTGATTTGAATGGGCAGACGCTGGCATGGATGATGGCTATCGACACGTGCTTCCTCCTCGACTTCCTCGAGAGCTACCACGTCGACGTGGCCACCGACATGGTGTCCTCCGCGACCAACTGGATCAATGCCATGGTGCGCGACGCCATGATGCTGGAGAATCAGATCCCGCTCTTCCTCTTCGCCGGCGCGCTCCAGCTCCGCCACGCCTCCGAGGAGGCCGCCGCCAACGCAATGCACTCCGTCTTGGACCGCTTCATCAGGGACGTGTGCCCTATCAAGACCACCGCGCTGGCCATCGCCGGCGACATCGCCAAGCACGCGCACCTGCTGGAGCTCCTCTACCACTTTCTCGTGCCCGCCTCGGCCGTCTTCGCCGCCGACGGCGCGGAGCTCCCGCCGTTGGTCCCAGAGGAGGTTCTCTCCCTCGACGCGCTCGAGCAGCAGATCCCGGACTACGACAAGGTGAAGCAGGCGTGCATGCAGGTCTCCAGCTTCGACGTGGCGCCTGTGCGTTTCATCAAGAAGAACCTCATCTCCAAGCCGATGAGCGCGGCTTCGAGCCTCCCGGGGTTGATCATGCGCAAGGTGCCGCTGTTGTCGGCAATGGCGCCGCTGTTCGGGAAGTTCATGGCCTCGACGGACGTGGAGGCGCGGCTCAAGGGCGTGAACCTGGCCACCATCATCAACTCACCGCTGGCGCAGGAGATCATGATCCCGTCGGTGGCGCAGCTGGCCGCGTGCGGCGTGCGGTTCGTGCCGGCCCCAGAGGGCATGGCGGGGATCGGCTTCGACGCGGCCACGGCGACGCTGACCCTGCCGGTCCTCCACCTCGACAGCAACACGGAGGTGATCCTCCGCAACCTGGTGGCATACGAGACCGCCGCCGTGCGCGGGCCGCTCGTGCTGGCGCGGTACACGGAGCTGATGAACGGCATCATCGACACCCCAAAGGACGTGAAGATCTTGAGAGAGTGTAAGATCATCTTCAACGCCATGAAGAGCGACAAGGAGGCCGCGGACATGTGGAATGGGATGTGCCGGGCAGTGCGGCCGACCAAGGTGCCGCTGCTTGACGGCGTGATCAGGGAGGTCAACGCCCACCGGAACCGGAGGGTGGCCGTGAAAGCGAGAAGGTTTCTCAAGCGCTACGTGTTCAGGTCGTGGAGGCTGCTCACGCTGCTTGCCGCCGTCGTGCTGCTGCTCATGACGGCGCTGCAGACCTTCTGCACCGTCTACGACTGCAAGCGCTGGTTCGGCGGCATATTGCAACTGCCGCAGATAACGCCCGGAGGAGGGCAGTAGCATATGTGATGCAATGCATTGCAGTAGGTTGCGCATGTCGAGAAAAGCATACGTTCGCCGTTGATTCTACTGGAGATTCACATGCATGCATGCATATTTAATTAGTATTGCTCAATCCATCAGCCCTATATGAATGTGGTCATATCAAGCAATCATTCATAATAAAACTAATTTATGATAGTTGCATAATGTTTTACTTTCATCGTTTAGAAGACGCGATTTCGTTTATATGCATTTTTAGAATAAAAAAGAATTAAAATGATGATATTTATTGTTTAGTTAATCAGGAATATTAGTAGGATGCATGCATAGTGAAAACGTTGGATACGCACGCCGGATAAAAAAGCTCCATTCATGAAAACTCCTCATTTAGTGGTTGTGTGAGTTACTGTGCAGTATCTTCTTAGACGTTGTGGGGCTATTGTGTGAGCGTTTGGAAAGAAAATTCCAGTCAATCATGATTCATCTTGGTCCTAAAGATTGCTCATGCGCGTCATCTAAACTGTGACGGAAGGAGTACCATGTTTCGTAATGCTTTTTTATAATTTCATAACCTTTCATTTTGCGGGTTATAGTTTCATGATGTTTGTGAAGATGCACGAGACGATCCGGGCACCCTATAACAGGTACCGTATGTATACCGTTCCTTTCTTCTTTTACGGGTCTTCCTTTTGCCTTTTCTGTTTCTTGAAGGCATCCAGTCGAGAACTTGAGAACGGATGAGCACAGCAATCTGACATTTATCTTTTGTGCATGTGTAGAGTTTGGATGAGCTAAGTACAGAATTTGGATGAGCACAACAATTTGACATTTAATTAGTTTTTGTGCACGAGATTTCACTTAGCTTTTGAAATGAGAAAGGTGTAACAGCACCCGGGTGCCTAGGCATCATCTATGAACAGTAAAATAAATAAATAAAAAGTTCAAAAATATCTGAAACTTTGCAACATTTTAGATGGTCAAACTTTGTAGAATCTTACAAGTTTTCATGCCAAAATATCTTGTAGAGAAAAGTGTACACACAAATTTCAGATTTCAGTGATAAAATAGCTCAAAATTTAAAGTGCTAAAAAGTTTTTCCTGTGTAGAGCTCTTCAAATGTTTTTTTGGCACGAAAACTTTCAAGCACCTAGAAAGTTTGATCATCTTTGATCTTGCAAAGTTTTAAATTTTTTATTTTATTTCTATTTGTTTTAATGTTACTGTTTATAGAGGGTGTCTAGGCACCCGGGTGTTGAAAATCCACTCTCGAAATGAGAAAGAAAAGATAAGTGAGGGTATTGCTTCTGTGCATGTATAGAGTTTGGATGAGCACAGCAATTTGACATTATTTCCTCTTTTTTTTGCTGGTAAGCAATTTGACATTTCCAGCCAGCAGATACAAATTGGTGACATGTAGCTTTCACAAAACACTTTATCCTAATTAATATTCTGTAATCTAGCATTTTATTTGATAGGCAAACATAAAAAAGGAGTTTTTATAATATAGAGGATTGCAACTTGCACCCCGAAACAATAAAATAATAAAAAACTTACATTCAAACTGACGGCATAGACGTACACACACAAAGAATAATGGCTTCAATGTTTAACTAGCATTATCCAATCACTTCTGCAAGCTAGCCACTCAAAAACAAATTGGCAGTGACACACTTTTTTCTCTTGCAACAAAGAAGTTAAACCTTCGGCCTCCGCATTACTATGACACATACAACTATTTTATGAATTACTGATCAGAGTATATAATAAAGTCAACTGTGACTGAACAAGTACAACATAAATGAAACAACTACCTACTAGAGTATTCTCGAAATAGCGCCTTACTCCCTCCGTCTGGTAATAAGTGTATTTTTTTTTCTTTTCTATCAGTCAAACTAGTTAAACTTTGACTAATTTTATTTAAAAAATGCTAGCATTTATGACACTAAATTAGTATCAATAGATTTATCTTTATATGAAGTTTTCAAATGTATCATTTTACTGCCATATATGTTGCTATTTTTTTTATAAAGTTAGTCAAATTTTAAATTTTTTAACTAAGTATAAATCTATATGTACACTTATTTGTGGACTATAAGTATACGGAGGGAGTAAGAAGGAATAAGCGCCACACGCTGCGGCCGCCATATTCGAACGAAAACGTTCGAGACAAGGATTTAATCCTAATTGGCGAGAACAACCACCAAAGGCCATCATATCAGTAAGGAGACAACAACTTAAACGATGTAATGATGCAACTACTGAGTCCAACCAATCAAGGGCCTATAAAAGAGATAAGATACCACTGTAAGCTTTATAACTAAGCAACTATTATGCAAGAAATTATTTATATGCTAGCAAGGTAAATACAACAGATAAAATTACGTGCAACTGGTTAGTTAAATTCATAACTAGAAAGAGAACCAAGTCAACTTGTTAGTTAAATTCATGAAGAAAACATTCCTAATGCTCTGGTTGAAACAAATGGTGTTCCAAAAGACTAATTTTGAAAACAATTTGTAATGTTGTTTTTGTTATTTTAACCTAGACCTCCATCAATGTGATTTCAAATCACAGAAAAAATTGCACTGAGGGAGGAAACTAAGCAATGTTTGTTGTCAAAACAAAATTCGAAATCTTTTTATTTTTTTATCTGTTTCGATTTAACTACTTATATAAGATTTGAGCTGGGGATTTTTTTTTGGAAGATACTCTAAAGACATATCATATTTTCATATAAGACAGAAAAAAGATTTACAACAGTCTTGAACTCGGGATTTTTTTTTTTTGCATCGTCTTGAACTCCGGATTAGAAGATTAGGGCTTTCACTGTGTAGGCTAAAATTGATGCCAAATCAACTTTTGATGCATTTAGCATCGGTGCCCTACATTATCCATCCGATGCCATAAAAAGAATTCAAGAAAATGGATCACCTACTTGCTCCGGTGCCCACTTCTTTCATGTAATAAGGTATTACTCCCTCCGTTTGAAGACCTTTTAAGGATTTTACTACGAGACTACACACGAAGCAAAATGAGTGAATCTATACTATAAAATATGTTTATGTACATGCGTATATAGTTTGTAGTATAATTTTTAAAAGGCCTTATATTTAGGAACGGATGGAGTACTATTTTACTACTAGCCTCCTCTGATGTGTAGAAGAAAGTTGGCTGGGTCAAGTACTTTCATGCATGTGTGGGTCCTACTTTGTTTCATCTTGCAAACACACATTGCTCAAGCGAAGCTAAAAATTCTTGTGCGGACACCGTTGATGTGATGGCGATATTTTAAGATATCAAGTCCCGATTACATTTTTTTTAAAAGAGGATGACCCGGTCCTGCATCTGAGATATGCATGTGATCATTTTATTGATTATTTTCGAAGACCTTATAAAACAATACAATAATATGTCTAAATCCGTCATCTTGACGACATTTGCCGCTACTTTTATCCATATGATGAAGGGGTGCAAGCTGAGCCAAATACCCAGGCCTTTTACCTAAACCTAACATCTAAAGCCGAAGGCCCCGACCGAGTCACATACCGGATCAGAGGCACAAACCAGTCTATCGCACTCACATGTGTCGTCGTCACCATCTTTCACCGATTCATCTTCAGAGTAGATTGAGGTGCCAGCCTTGACAGGTGCCTCCGCCATCGGCGCCACCATGACGCCAAACGACGACCTTCACCTACACGAGTCCATCTCCAAACAACGGACATAGATCCATGATAGGATAGGGCCCATCACCACAAACGCCACCCAGCCACAAGTCCCGATTACATAGTGAAAGGCCTTAGAAAGCACTTTGGCCCCTTCATGTTTCCAGCCATTGCATGACCAAAGAACAGTGCACCCATTGGCTGCATGTTGCAAGGATAATTGCATGCAGGCGGTAATGCTCTTCTATAAGATATGTAGAGTACTGTGTAAGTGAAAGCTAATACTTCCTTCGTCCCAAAAAATTTATGTTAGATTTTTTAAAAATAAGTATATTTAAATACTAAAATATAACTAAATACATTCATATCTATAAATTTAAAATAAGAATTTTGAAATGGAGGGAGTACCACTGATTATGTATACATACAAATACAATGAATGTAGGTTCCTTGATTTGAATGGGCAGACGCTGGCATGGATGATGGCCATCGACACGTGCTTCCTCCTTGACTTCCTCGAGAGCTACCACGTCGACGTGGCCATTGACATGGTGTCCTCCGCGACCAACTGGATCAACGCCATGGTGCGCGACCCCATGATGCTGGAGAATCAGATCCCGCTCTTCCTCTTCGCCGGCGCGCTCCAGCTCCGCCACGCCTCCGAGGAGGCCGCCGCCAACGCCATGCACGCCGTCTTGGACCGCTTCATCAGGGATGTGTGCCCCATCAAGACCACCGCGCTGGCCATCGCCGGCGACATCGCCAAGCACGCGCACCTGCTGGAGCTCCTCTACCACTTTCTCGTGCCCGCCTCGGCCGTCTTCGTCGCCGACGGGGCGGAGCTCCCGCCGTTGGTCCCAGAGGAGGTCCTCTCCCTCGACGCGCTCGAGCAGCAGATCCCGGACTACGACAAGGTAAAGCAGGCGTGCATGCAGGTCTCCAGCTTCGACGTGGCGCCTGTGTGGTTCATCAAGAAGAACCTCATCTCCAAGCCGATGAGCGCGGCTTCGAACTGTTGGCTTTTGAACGTGCGTATGCAGCCGTACAGGCGTGCCTACACGATTCTTGCTTCGGCCGGCTACTTGACGGAACTTGCGTAACTAGCGACACGAATAAAACTGATCGATGGATTTGATGGCTAAAGGCCCGTGTCGTGCCTTTGCTTTGTATTGCTTTTCGTTTTTCTGGTGTTACAATCAACACCCCTAGGGTGTCTTTTATACACGTCCACAAGGGACTATGAAAATAGACTAGGACTAGGAATCCTAATACTACTAGGACTCGGTTTGGCTTTCTTTCCTAATCCTAAAGAAACAACATGATTAACTTCTACATTCACCTCCTTAATCTTGTTGCTTGACTTCACTTCTTGCACTCCGAATTTCCTCCTCATCTCGATGAACTTCTGTCGACCGAGGGACTTGGTGAAAATATTCGGCAAGTTGGTCTTTCGTGTTCACATGTTGAACCTCGATCAACCCTTCTTTAATGCACTCCCGGATATGGTGGAACCGGGTATCTATGTGCTTGCTCCTTTCGTGATGAACCGGATTTTTGCACAACGAGATTGCAGCTTGGTTATCGATCTTCAGTGACACCTTCTGCACCTCCCGCTTTGCAAGAATAGCTAGGAGTCTTCTCAGCCACACTGCTTGACAAGCCGCCGTGCTTGCCGCTATGTATTCTGCCTCGCATGAAGACAGTGCCACCGCCTTTTGCTTCTGAGAATTCCAGCTAATCGGATTCGGGCCAAGGTAGAAAACCATGCCCGTTGTGCTCTTTCGGTCATCAACATCACCTGCCATGTCACTATCTGAATATCCACGAAGGATCAATCCTTCCTTTCCCTTTCTGTACGTGCAACCAATATTAATGGTGTCTTTCACATAGCGCAAGATTTGATTGACCGCGCTCATGTGCTCGGTTGTCGGATTCTCCATGAAACGACTCACGATCCCGACTGAATAAGCCAAGTCAGGTCGGGTATGCACCAAATATCTTAGGCTGCCCACAACGCTCCGATACATTATGGTGTCCACCGGCGGATTTGAGCTACGGTTGCTCAACTTGTGATGTTGGTCCATTGGAACTTGTGTCTCGTAGCAATCGGACATGCCACACTTTTCCAATAACTTGACCGCATAAGCCGATTGACATAGGGAAATCTCTCCGGAGCTTTGCTTCACTTCGATGCCCAAGTAATAGCTGAGTAATCCCAGATCACTCATGCTAAACTTGTTCTTCATTTGCATCTTGAAACGTTCAATTTCTTGTACGCTATCTCCGGTGATAATCAGATCGTCGACATAAACTCCAACTAGCAGGTTTGAGCCTTTGGAGTTCTTTGTATAGACTGCGTGCTCGAGGGGACATCTCTTGAACCCGAGCGAGACCAGGCTTTGGTCTAACTTTGAGTTCCAAGCTCTTGGCGCTTGCTTCAACCCGTAAAGTGCCTTCTTGAGCTTGTAAACTTTCCCTTCTTCGCCTTTCTTCTCGTAGCCGAGGGGTTGTTTCACGTACACTTCTTCTGTGAGATCGCCGTTGAGGAAAGCGGATTTAACATCCATATGATGAACCTTCCAATCCTCTTGTGCCGCCAAAGCTAGGAGCACTCTCACCGTCTCGATTCGAGCAACCGGTGCAAACACCTCATCATAGTCAACTCCTTGACGTTGTACATAGCCCTTTGCAATAAGCCTTGCCTTGTACTTCACAATGGCACCCTCCGTGTCCTTCTTTAACTTGTAAACCCACTTCAAACCTATCGCCTTTTGGTTTGGAGGTCGGGTTACCAAAGTCCACGTGCCATTGCTCTCAATCGCCTTCATCTCCTCATCCATGGCGTGCGTCCAACTATGGCTTTTGCTCGCCTCTACGAAGTTCGCCGTCTCCTCAACTCCGAACAGACATAGTCCGGAGTACTCGAGCGTAACTGGCTTTGTGTACTTGTAGACTTTCTTGAGCATCTTGTAGCGACGAGGCCCTGAGGAGTCCATTGTGGCTTGCGAAGGAGGTGACACAAATTGTGTCGATGTTGATGCACTTGAGGAAGATGGCTGAGTCTCGGGCATGTCATCGACATCCGCGTCGTCGGCGTAGTCATCGTGATCATGACCATCATCTTGATTGTCATCGTCACTATGCGCCTCGTTGTCGATGTTGTCATCGAGATCTCCACCCGTGTCGTGCGCTTTGTTGTCGCTATCTCCTTGCGACCTATGCACGTCGTCGTCGGTGTCGGCACCATGATGATCACTACCATTGTGGCCACCTTGGTTCGGCGTCTTGCCAACCACCTGGACATCTTCTCCTGCATCATCGTCAGTTGGAAATTCAACTGCAAATATGTTACTGTTTGGAGCATCGTCGGCTGCGCACTCCAATTCCACGCTTTGTTTTCTTCAAACACGATGTCGCGTGAAATCCGTAGACGCTTGGTTTGTGGATCATAGAAGCGGTATGCCTTGGTGCCGGAACTTCTCTCGTATCCGATGAACACCATCTTGGTGCTACGATCGGCAAGCTTTGAGAGGTGCGGCTCCGCCGTCTTCACATGTGCCACGCACCCGAATGTCCTTAGATGAGACACATTCGGCTTACGTCCGTAAATTGCTTCATACGGAGTCTTGCCGATCACCGCCTTCGTTGGAGCCCGGTTGAGAAGATAGACCGCCGTCGAGACAGCTTCTCCCCAAAAAATCCCCGGCAGGTTCTTGCTCTTGAGTAAACTCCTTGCCATGTCAACGACGGTTCGATTGCGCCTTTCAACGACCCCATTCTACTGCGGCGTGTATGGTGCCGTGAGGAACCTCTTTATGCCAATCTTCTCGCAGTAGTCGTTGAACTCATTCGACGTAAACTCTCCGCCGCGATCTGTCCGTAGAGCGCAAACCTTCAGCCTGTGTTCCATCTCTGTTGCAGCCTTCAACTTCTTGAATGCTTCAAACGCCTCATCTTTAGATCGTAGGAGAACGACCCACATATATCTTGAGTAGTCGTCTACCACGAGGAAGAAATACTTATTTCCCGCGTGAGTTGCTGGGGTGATAGGGCCACATAGATCACCATGGAGCAGCTCGAGTGCATCACTTGCACGATAGGTAGACTGAGCAGGGAACGTCCTGCGGTGCTGTTTTCCAACCAAGCACCCGTCACATACTCGATCAACATGGTCGATAACTGGCATCCCGGATACCATCTCCATCTTTGACATCTTCTTCAAGGCGTAGAAGTTAACGTGTCCAAATCTAGCATGCCATAACCACGAATCATCATCAATCTTGGCAAACCAACACTCCAGTTGAGATTGATCAAGGTTGAGGATATAGAGCCTATTCCGTGTGCGATTAACACGAGCTAGCACGTTTCGGAGGTTGTCGAAGATCGTCATCACTCTGCTCTCTATATTCACCTTGCATCCATTCTCGTCAAGCTTCCCAATAGAGATGATGTTGTTGCGCAGCCGTGGGATGTAGTACACTCCGGTGAGTATGTGATGTTTGTTGGGGAACGTCGCATGGGAAACAAAATTTTCCTACGCGCACGAAGACCTATCATGGTGATGTCCATCTACGAGAGGGGATGAGTGATCTACGTACCCTTGTAGATCGTACAGCAGAAGCGTTAGAGAACGCGGTTGATGTAGTGGAACGTCCTCACGTCCCTCGATCCGCCCCGCGAACAATCCCGCGATCAGTCCCACGATCTAGTACCGAACGGGCGGCACCTCCGCGTTCAGCACACGTACAGCTCGACGATGATCTCGGCCTTCTTGATCCAGCAAGAGAGACGGAGAGGTAGAAGAGTTCTCCGGCAGCGTGACGGCGCTCCGGAGGTTGGTGATGATCTTGTCTCAGCAGGGCTCCGCCCGAGCTCCGCAGAAACACGATCTAGAGGAAAAACTATGGAGGTATGTGGTCGGGCAGCCGTGAGAAAGTCGTCTCAAATCAGCCCTAAAACCTCCGTATATATAGGTGGGAGGGAGGGGAGGAGGCAGCCTCAAAACCTAAAGGTTTGGCCGAAATTGGAGGTGGAGGAGTCCTACTCCAATCCTACTTGGAGTAGGATTCCACCTTCCCACTTGGAAACTCTTTCCACCTTGTGTTTTTTCCTTCTCAAACCTTATGGGCCTTAGTGGGAACTTATTCCAGCCCACTAGGGGCTGGTTTATCTCTTCCCATAGCCCATGAGACCCCTTGGGGCGTGACACCCCTCCCGATGGTCCCCGGCACCCCTCCCGGCACTCCCGGTACACTACCGATGAGCCCGAAACTTTTCCGGTAATGCACGAAAACCTTCCGGTAACCAAATGAGGTCATCCTATATATCAATCTTCGTTTCCGGACTATTCCGGAAACCCTCGTGACGTCCGTGATCTCATCCGGGACTCCGAACAACATTCGGTAACCAACCATATAACTCAAATACGCATAAAACAACGTCGAACCTTAAGTGTGCAGACCCTGCGGGTTCGAGAACTATGTAGACATGACCCGAGAGACTCCTCGGTCAATATCCAACAGCGGGACCTGGATGCCCATATTGGATCCTACATATTCTACGAAGATCTTATCGTTTGAACCTCAGTGCCAAGGATTCGTATAATCCCGTATGTCATTCCCTTTGTCCTTCGGTATGTTACTTGCCCGAGATTCGATCGTTAGTATCCGCATACCTATTTCAATCTCGTTTACCGGCAAGTCTCTTTACTCGTTCCGTAATTCAAGATCCCGCAACTTACATTAAGTTACATTGCTTGCAAGGCTTGTGTGTGATGTTGTATTACCGAGTGGGCCCCGAGATACCTCTCCGTCACACGGAGTGACAAATCCCAGTCTTGATCCATACTAACTCAACTAACACCTTCGGAGATACCTGTAGAGCATCTTTATAGTCACCCAGTTACGTTGCGACGTTTGATACACACAAAGCATTCCTCCGGTGTCAGTGAGTTATATGATCTCATGGTCATAGGAATAAATACTTGACACGCAGAAAATAGTAGCAACAAAATGACACGATCAACATGCTACGTCTATTAGTTTGGGTCTAGTCCATCACATGATTCTCCTAATGATGTGATCCCGTTATCAAGTGACAACACTTACCTATGGCCAGGAAACCTTGACCATCTTTGATCAACGAGCTAGTCAACTAGAGGCTTACTAGGGACAGTGTTTTGTCTATGTATCCACACAAGTATTGTGTTTCCAATCAATACAATTATAGCATGGATAATAAACGATTATCATGAACTAAGAAATATAATAATAACTAATTTATTATTGCCTCTAGGGCATATTTCCAACAGTCTCCCACTTGCACTAGAGTCAATAATCTAGTTCACATCACCATGTGATTCCAACGAATCCAACACCCATATAGTTATGGCGTCTGATCACGTCTTGCTCGTGAGAGAGGTTTTAGTCAACGGTTCTGAAACTTTGAGATCCGTGCGTTCTTTACAAATATTTATGTCATCTTATAGATGCTGCTACTACGTGATATTTCGGAAATGCTCCAAATATCTACTCTACTATACGAATCCGTTTCAATACTCATAGTTATTCGGATTAGTGTCAAAGCTTGCATCAACGTAACCTCTTTACGACGAGCTCTTTAACCACCTCCATAATCGAGAAAAATTCCTTAGTCCATTAGTTACTAAGGATAAATTTTGACCGCTGCTAGTGATTCAATCATGGATCACTCTCTGTACCCTCAACAGACTTTGAGTCAAGGCACACATCAGGTGCGGTACACAGCATGGCATACTTTAGATTCTACGGCTAAGGCATAGAAGACGACCTTCGTCTAATCTCTTTATTCTGCCGTGGTCGGGTTTTGAGTCTTACTCAAATTCACACCTCACAACGCAACCAAGAACTCCTTCTTTGCTGATCCATTTTGAACTCTTTCAAAAACTTGTCAAGGCATGCATCTTGTTGAAACTTCTATTAAGCGTTTTCGATCTATGTCCATAGATCTTTGATGCTCAACGTTCAAGTAGCGTAATCCAGGTACTCCTTTGAAAACTTCTTTCAAACAACCTTGTATGCTTTACAGAAATTCTACATTACTTCTGATCCACAATATGTCAACCACATACACCTATCAGAAATTCTATAGTGCTCCCACTCACTTCTTTGGAAATACAAGTTTCTCATAAACCTTGTACACACCCAAAAACTTTGATCATCTCATCAAAGTGTATATTCCAACTCCGAGATGCTTGCACCAGTCCATTGAAGGATCACTGGAGCTTGCATACTTGCTAGTATCTTTAGGATTGACAAAACCTTCTCGTTGTATCACATACAATGTTTGCTCAAGGAAACCGTCGAGAAACAATGTTTTGACATCCTACGTGCAATATTTCATAAATAATGCATCAACAACTAACATAATTCTAACAGACCTTTAGCATCGCTACGAGTGAGAAAGTCTCATCATAGTCAACTGTTTGATCTTGTCGAAAACATCTTTGCGACAAGTCGAGCTTTTCTTAATAGTGACTTATCACCATCATCGTCTGTCTTCTTTTAAAGATCCATCTTTACTCAATAGTCTTATGACCATCAAGTAGTTCTTTCAAAGTCTACACTTTGTTTTCATACATGGATCCTCTCTCGGATTTCATGGCTTCCAGCCATTTGTCGGAATCTGGGCCCACCATCGCTTTCTCCATAACTCGTAGGTTCACTGTTGTTCAACAACATGACCTCCAAGACAGGGTTACCGTACCACTCTGTAGTAGTATGTGACCTTGTCAACCTACGAGGCTTGTAGTAACTTGATCCGATGCTTGATGATCACCATCATCAGCTTCCACTTCAATTGGTGTAGGCGCCACAGGAACAACTTCCTGCGCCCTGCTCCACACTGGTTGAAGTGATGGTTCAATAACCTCATCAAGTTCTACTACCCTCCCACTCAATTCTTTCGAGAGAAACCTTTCCTCGAGAAAGGATCTGTTTCTCGAAACAAACACTTTGCTTTCGGATCTGAGATAGGAGATGTACCCAACTGTTTTGGATATCCTATGAAGATGCATTTATCCGCTTTGGGTTCGAGCTTATCAGACTGAAACTTTTTCACATAAGTGTCGAAGCCCCAAACTTTCAAGAAACGACAGTTTAGATTTCTCTAAACCTCAGTCTATACTGTGTCATCTCAATGGAAATACGCGGTGCCCTATTTAAAGTGAGTGCGCTTGTCTCTAATGCATAACCCATAAACGATAGTGGTAATTCGATAAGAGACATCATAGTATGCACCATACCAAATAGTGCGTGGCTATGACGTTCAGACACATCATCACACTATGATGTTCTAGGTGGCATGAACTGCGAAACAATTTCCACATTGTCTTAACTGCGTACCAAAACTCGTAACTCAGATATTCATTTCCATGATCATATCGTAGACAGTTTATCCTCTTGTTACGACGAACTTCACTCTGAAACGGAATTGAACTTTTTAACATTTCAGACTTGTGATTCATTAAGTAAATACTCCTGTATCTACTCAAATCGTCAGTGAAGTAAGAACATAATGATATCCACTACGTGCCTCAGCACCCATTGGACTGCATACATCAAAATGTATCACTTCCAACAAGTTACTATCTTATTTCATCTCAATGAAAACAAGGCCTTGCTCATGTGGTATGATTTGCATGTCACTAGTGATTCGAAATCAGGTGAGTACAAAGATCCATCAGCATGGAGCCTCTTCATGCAATTTATACCAACATGACTCAAGCGGCAGTGCCACAAGTAAGTGGTACTATCATCATTAACTCGTATCTTTTGGCACCAATGTGTAACACTACAATCGAGATTCAATAAACCATTGAAGGTGATTATTCAAGCAAATAGAGTAACCATTATTCTCTTTGAATGAATAATCGTATTGCAATAAACACGATCCAATCATGTTCATGCCTAACGCAAGCACCAAATAACAATTATTTAGGTTCAACACCAATCCCGATGGTAGAGGGAGCGTGCGACGTTTGATCATATCAACCTTGGAAACACTTCCAACACGTATCGTCACCTCGCCTTTAGCTAGTCTCCGTTTATGTCGTAGCTTTTATTTCGCGTTACTAATCACTTAGCAACCGAACCGGTATCCAATACCCTTGTGCTACTAGGAGTACTAGTAAAGTACACATCAACATTATGTATATCAAATATACTTCTCTCGACTTTTGCCAGCCTTCTTATCTACCAAGTATCTAGAGTTGCTCCGCCTCAGTGACTGTTCCCCTTATTACAGAAGCACTTAGTCTCGGGTTTGGGTTTGGGTCTCTTCATTAGCGCAGCAACTATTTTGCCGTTTCACGAAGTATCCCTTCTAGCCCTCGCCTTTCTTGAAACTTAGTGGTTTTCCAAACCATCAACTATTGATGCTCCTTCTTGATTTCTACTTTCGCAGTGTCAAACGTCGCGAATCGCTCAAGGATCATTGTATCTATCCTTGATATGTTATAGTTCATCACGAAGCTCTCAAAGCTTGGTGGCAGTGACTTTTGGAGAACCATCACTATTTCATCTGGAAGATTAGCTCCCACTTGATTCAAGTGATTGTCGTACTCAGACAATCTGAGCACATGCTCAACGATTGAGCTTTTCTCCTTTACTTTGTGGTCAAAGAATCTTGTTGGAGGTCTCGTACCTCTTAACAAGGGCACAAGCATGAAATCACAATTTCATCTCTTTAGAACATCATTTATGTTCCGTGACATTTTAAAACGTTTTCGGTGCCTTGCTTCTAAGCCATTAAGTACTTTGCACTGAACTATCGTGTAGTCATCAGAAACGTGTATGTCGGATGTTCACAGCATCCACAGACGACGCTCGAGGTGCAGCACACCGAGTGGTGCATTAAGGACATAAGCCTTCTGTGCAGCAACGAGGACAATCCTCGGTTTTACAGACTCAGTCTCCAAAGTTTGCTACTATCAATTTTCAACTAAATTTTCTCTAGGAACATATAAAAACAGTAGAGCTATAGCGCAAGCTACATCGTAATTTGCAAAGACTATTAGACTATGTTCATGACAATTAGTTCAATTAATCATATTACTTAAGAACTCCCACTCAAAAAGTACATCTCTCTAGTCATTTGAGTGGTACATGATCCAAATCCGCTATCTCAAGTCCGATCATCACGTGAGTCGAGAATAGTTTCAGTGGTAAGCATCTCTATGCTAATCATATCAACTATACGATTCATGCTCGACCTTTCGGTCTCATGTGTTCCGAGGCCATGTCTGCACATGCTAGGCTCGTCAAGCTTAACCCGAGTGTTCCGCGTGCGCAACTGTTTTGCACCCGTTGTATGTGAACGTTGAGTCTATCACACCCGATCATCACGTGGTGTCTCGAAACGACGAACTGTAGCAACGGTGCACAGTCGGGGAGAACACAATTTCGTCTTGAAATTTTAGTGAGAGATCACCTCATAATGCTACCGTCGTTCTAAGCAAAATAAGGTGCATAAAAGGATTAACATCACATGCAATTCATAAGTGACATGATATGGCCATCATCACGTGCTTCTTGATCTCCATCACCAAAGCACCGGCACGATCTTCTTGTCACCGGCGCCACACCATGATCTCCATCATCATGATCTCCATCAATGTGTCGCCATCGGGGTTGTCGTGCTACTTATGCTATTACTACTAAAGCTACGTCCTAGCAAAATAGTAAACGCATCTGCAAGCACAAACGTTAGTTATAAAGACAACCCTATGGCTCCTGCCGGTTGCCGTACCATCGACGTGCAAGTCGATATTTCTATTACAATATGATCATCTCATACATCCAATATATCACATCACATCGTTGGCCATATCACATCACAATCATACCCTGCAAAAACAAGTTAGACGTCCTCTAATTTTGTTGTTGCATGTTTTACGTGGTGACCAAGGGTATCTAGTAGGATCGCATCTTACTTACGCAAACACCACAACGGAGATATATGAGTTTCTATTTAACCTCATCCAAGGACCTCCTCGGTCAAATCCGATTCAACTAAAGTTGGAGAAACCGTCACTTGCCAGTCATCTTTGAGCAAAGGGGGTTACTCGTGACGATGAAACCAGTCTCTCGTAAGCGTACGAGTAATGTCGGTCCAAGCCGCTTCAATCCAACAATACCGCGGAATCAAGAAAAGACTAAGGAGGGCAGCAAAACGCACATCACCGCCCACAAAACCTTTTGTGTTCTACTCGAGAAGACATCTACGCATGAACCTAGCTCATGATGCCACTGTTGGGGAACGTCGCATGGGAAACAAAATTTTCCTACGCGCACGAAGACCTATCATGGTGATGTCCATCTACGAGAGGGGATGAGTGATCTACGTACCCTTGTAGATCGTACAGCAGAAGCGTTAGAGAACGCGGTTGATGTAGTGGAACGTCCTCACGTCCCTCGATCCGCCCCGCGAACAATCCCGCGATCAGTCCCACGATCTAGTACCGAACGGACGGCACCTCCGCGTTCAGCACACGTACAGCTCGACGATGATCTCGGCCTTCTTGATCCAGCAAGAGAGACGGAGAGGTAGAAGAGTTCTCCGGCAGCGTGACGGCGCTCCGGAGGTTGGTGATGATCTTGTCTCAGCAGGGCTCCGCCCGAGCTTCGCAGAAACACGATCTAGAGGAAAAACTATGGAGGTATGTGGTCGGGCAGCCGTGAGAAAGTCGTCTCAAATCAGCCCTAAAACCTCCGTATATATAGGTGGGAGGGAGGGGAGGAGGCAGCCTCAAAACCTAAAGGTTTGGCCGAAATTGGAGGTGGAGGAGTCCTACTCCAATCCTACTTGGAGTAGGATTCCACCTTCCCACTTGGAAACTCTTTCCACCTTGTGTTTTTTCCTTCTCAAACCTTATGGGCCTTAGTGGGAACTTATTCCAGCCCACTAGGGGCTGGTTTATCTCTTCCCATAGCCCATGAGACCCCTTGGGGCGTGACACCCCTCCCGATGGTCCCCGGCACCCCTCCCGGCACTCCCGGTACACTACCGATGAGCCCGAAACTTTTCCGGTAATGCACGAAAACCTTCCGGTAACCAAATGAGGTCATCCTATATATCAATCTTCGTTTCCGGACTATTTCGGAAACCCTCGTGACGTCCGTGATCTCATCCGGGACTCCGAACAACATTCGGTAACCAACCATATAACTCAAATACGCATAAAACAACGTCGAACCTTAAGTGTGCAGACCCTGCGGGTTCGAGAACTATGTAGACATGACCCGAGAGACTCCTCGGTCAATATCCAACAGCGGGACCTGGATGCCCATATTGGATCCTACATATTCTACGAAGATCTTATCGTTTGAACCTCAGTGCCAAGGATTCGTATAATCCCGTATGTCATTCCCTTTGTCCTTCGGTATGTTACTTGCCCGAGATTCGATCGTTAGTATCCGCATACCTATTTCAATCTCGTTTACCGGCAAGTCTCTTTACTCGTTCCGTAATACAAGATCCCGCAACTAACATTAAGTTACATTTCTTGCAAGGCTTGTGTGTGATGTTGTATTACCGAGTGGGCCCCGAGATACCTCTCCGTCACACGGAGTGACAAATCCCAGTCTTGATCCATACTAACTCAACTAACACCTTCGGAGATACCTGTAGAGCATCTTTATAGTCACCTAGTTACGTTGCGACGTTTGATACACACAAAGCATTCCTCCGGTGTCAGTGAGTTATATGATCTCATGGTCATAGGAATAAATACTTGACACGCAGAAAACAGTAGCAACAAAATGACACGATCAACATGCTACGTCTATTAGTTTGGGTCTAGTCCATCACATGATTCTCCTAATGATGTGATCCCGTTATCAAGTGACAACACTTACCTATGGCCAGGAAACCTTGACCATCTTTGATCAACGAGCTAGTCAACTAGAGGCTTACTAGGGACAGTGTTTTGTCTATGTATCCACACAAGTATTGTGTTTCCAATCAATACAATTATAGCATGGATAATAAACGATTATCATGAACTAAGAAATATAATAATAACTAATTTATTATTGCCTCTAGGGCATATTTCCAACAATGTTCGCCTGTGAGACCCTCAAAGAGGACAGATCCTTGCCCGCAAATCTCCACAGTTGAACCATCACCGAACTTGACCGAGCCTTCAACATCGTATTCCAGCTCGAGGAATTTCTCCTTGCACCCCGTCATGTGGTTACTGGCATCTGTGTCGAGATACCACGACACGTTCTGATCACCGGATAACTTTGGTGTCACTTTTTCCTCATGAAGTAGCACCTTCCGGCTTGGTTTCACAACCACCGTTTCAGCGAGATCACAAACTTCGGCCATCAGAAGACCTGGACCTTCGTCTTCCTGCTTTGCCAAATTTGCCTTGATCTCCCGCTTGTTAGGCTTTGGACAATCCTTCGCAAAGTGACCCATCTTATTGCAGTTATAGCACTTGACCTCGGACAAGTCCAAGTTCCATGGTTTCTGCTCTTTAGATTAGCCCGCCTTACCACGACCTTGTGGTTTGCCTTTTCCTTTGCCTTTTCCGGTTTGTCCATCGCCCTTCGTGTTGCTTGAGCCTTCGCCACCGTCACGTCTTCCTTTGCTACTTGGGGCCTCCCAATCTGCGCGCGAGTACATGAGTTGGTCACTACCTCCTCCTTTGCCTTTCAGACAGCCACGAGCATTCTCTTCCCATGTCCGCAATCGTCCGATCGCCTCCGTTATGGTCATGTCGTCGATGTCGTAAAGCTGCTCGAGCGTGCCGATGATGTACGTGAATTTATCAGTGACAGAACTGAAAAACTTCTCCACGATCTCGGTCTCATCGAGCTTTGCACCAAGCGCGCGGATCTCTCCCACCAAAGTAGTAAGACGCATGGCGTAGTCATTCACCGATTCAGTTTCCTCCATCTGCAACTTGTGAAATTGGCGCTTCAGCACTTGTGCCCGAGCCTTGGTGACGCGATCTTCTCCAATCCTCATCTCCTTGAGTGCGTTCCACGCCTCTCTTGCCGTCTTGAACTCCGCCACTGTCACCAGCATGGAATCCGGCACAGACTGGGCAATGGCGGCCATGGCACCTTCGTCGCGCTCCTCGTCGACGTCGTCGTCCGTGATGGCCTCCCACACTCGAAGAGATCGGAGAATAATCTTCATCTTCACCGCCCACACGCCGTAGTTGGCGTCGGTGAGCATCGGGTACTGGATGGGGATGTTGCGATGCGCCTGGACGTTGGCGCCGCCCGTTCCTCCACCACTGGTTGCTGACTTGACGTCCTTCTTCACCTTGTCGCCGTTCTTGTTCGCCTTGGCACCGCCGCTGCCGGACTCGACTGACTCAGCGTCGCTGTCCGTCATCGTAGATCGTAGATCGTCGAGGCTCTAGATACCAATTGTTGGCTTTTGAACGTGCGTATGCAGCCGTACAGGCGTGCCTACGCGATTCTTGCTTCGGCCGGCTACTTGACGGAACTTGCGTAACTAGCGACACGAATAAAACTGATCGATGGATTTGATGGCTAAAGGCCCGTGTCGTGCCTTTGCTTTGTATTGCTTTTCGTTTTTCTGGTGTTACAATCAACACCCCTAGGGTGTCTTTTATATACGTCCACAAGGGACTATGAAAATAGACTAGGACTAGGAATCCTAATATTATTAAAACTCGGTTTAGCTTTCTTTCCTAATCCTGAAAAAACAACATGATTAACTTCTACACGAACCTCCCGGGGATGATCATGCGCAAGGTGCCGCTGCTGTCGGCAATGGCGCCGCTATTCGGGAAGTTTCATGGCCTCGACGGACGTCGAGGCGCGGCTCAAGGGCGTGAACCTGGCCACCATCATCAACTCGCCGCTGGCGCAGGAGATCATGATCCCGTCGGTGGCGCAGCTGGCCGCGTGCGGTGTGCGGTTCGTGCCGGCCCCAGAGGGCATGGCGGGGATCGGCTTCGACGCGGCCACGGCGACGCTGACCCTGCCGGTCCTCCACCTCGACAGCAACACGGAGGTGATCCTCCGGAACCTGGTGGCATACGAGACCGCCGCCGTGCGCGGGCCGCTCGTGCTGGCGCGGTACACGGAGCTGATGAACGGCATCATCGACACCCCAAAGGACGTGAAGATCTTGAGAGAGTGTAAGATCATCTTCAACGCCATGAAGAGCGACAAGGAGGCCGCGGACATGTGGAATGGGATGTGCCGGGCAGTGCGGCCGACCAAGGTGCCGCTGCTTGACGGCGTGATCAGGGAGGTCAACGCCCACCGGAACCGGAGGGTGGCCGTGAAAGCGAGAAGGTTTCTCAAGCGCTACGTGTTCAGGTCGTGGAGGCTGCTCACGCTGCTTGCCGCCGTCGTGCTGCTGCTCATGACGGCGCTGCAGACCTTCTGCACCGTCTACGACTGCAAGCGCTGGTTCGGCGGCATATTGCAACTGCCGCAGATAACGCCCGGAGGAGGGCAGTAGCATATGTGATGCAATGCATTGCAGTAGGTTGCACATGTCGAGAAAAGCATACGTTCGCCGTTGATTCTACTGGAGATTCACATGCATGCATGCATATTTAATTAGTATTGCTCAATCCATCAGCCCTATATGAATGTGGTCATATCAAGCAATCATTCATAATAAAACTAATTTATGATAGTTGCATAATGTTTTACTTTCATCGTTTAGAAGACGCAATTTCGTTTATATGCATTTTTAGAATAAAAAAGAATTAAAATGATGATATTTATTGTTTAGTTAATCAGGAATATTAGTAGGATGCATGCATAGTGAAAACGTTGGATACGCACGCCGGATAAAAAAGCTCCATTCATGAAAACTCCTCATTTAGTGGTTGTGTGAGTTACTGTGCAGTATCTTCTTAGACGTTGTGGGGCTATTGTGTGAGCGTTTGGAAAGAAAATTCCAGTCAATCATGATTCATCTTGGTCCTAAAGATTGCTCATGCGCGTCATCTAAACTGTGACGGAAGGAGTACCATGTTTCGTAATGCTTTTTTATAATTTCATAACCTTTCATTTTGCGGGTTATAGTTTCATGATGTTTGTGAAGATGCACGAGACGATCCGGGCACCCTATAACAGGTACCGTATGTATACTGTTCCTTTCTTCTTTTACGGGTCTTCCTTTTGCCTTTTCGGTTTCTTGAAGGCATCCAGTCGAGAACTTGAGAACGGATGAGCACAGCAATCTGACATTTATCTTTTGTGCATGTGTAGAGTTTGGATGAGCTAAGTACAGAATTTGGATGAGCACAGCAATTTGACATTTAATTAGTTTTTGTGCACGAGATTTCACTTAGCTTTTGAAATGAGAAAGGTGTAACAGCACCCGGGTGCCTAGGCATCATCTATGAACAGTAAAATAAATAAATAAAAAGTTCAAAAATATCTGAAACTTTGCAACATTTTAGATGGTCAAACTTTGTAGAATCTTACAAGTTTTCATGCCAAAATATCTTGTAGAGAAAAGTGTACACACAAATTTCAGATTTCGGTGATAAAATAGCTCAAAATTTGAAGTACTAAAAAGTTTTTCCTGTGTAGAGCTCTTCAAATGTTTTTTTGGCACGAAAACTTTCAAGCACCTAGAAAGTTTGATCATCTTTGATCTTGCAAAGTTTTAAATTTTTTATTTTATTTCTATTTGTTTTAATGTTACTGTTTATAGAGGGTGTCTAGGCACCCGGGTGTTGAAAATCCACTCTCGAAATGAGAAAGAAAAGATAAGTGAGGGTATTGCTTCTGTGCATGTATAGAGTTTGGATGAGCACAGCAATTTGACATTATTTCCTCTTTTTTTTGCTGGTAAGCAATTTGACATTTCCAGCCAGCAGATACAAATTGGTGACATGTAGCTTTCACAAAACACTTTATCCTAATTAATATTCTGTAATCTAGCATTTTATTTGATAGGCAAACATAAAACAGGAGTTTTTATAATATAGAGGATTGCAACTTGCACCCCGAAACAATAAAATAATAAAAAACTTACATTCAAACTGACGGCATAGACGTACACACACAAAGAATAATGGCTTCAATGTTTAACTAGCATTATCCAATCACTTCTGCAAGCTAGCCACTCAAAAACAAATTGGCAGTGACACACTTTTTTCTCTTGCAACAAAGAAGTTAAACCTTCGGCGGCCTCCGCATTACTATGACACATACAACTATTTTATGAATTACTGATCAGAGTATATAATAAAGTCAACTGTGACTGAACAAGTACAACATAAATGAAACAACTACCTACTAGAGTATTCTCGAAATAGCGCCTTACTCCCTCCGTCCGGTAATAAGTGTATTTTTTTCTTTTCTATCAGTCAAACTAGTTAAACTTTGACTAATTTTATTTAAAAAATGCTAGCATTTATGACACTAAATTAGTATCAATAGATTTATCTTTATATGAAGTTTTCAAATATATCATTTTACTGCCATATATGTTGCTATTTTTTTTATAAAGTTAGTCAAATTTTAAATTTTTTAACTAAGTATAAATCTATATGTACACTTATTTGTGGACTATAAGTATACGGAGGGAGTAAGAAGGAATAAGCGCCACACGCTGCGGCCGCCATATTCGAACGAAAACGTTCGAGACAAGGATTTAATCCTAATTGGCGAGAACAACCACCAAAGGCCATCATATCAGTAAGGAGACAACAACTTAAACGATGTAATGATGCAACTACTGAGTCCAACCAATCAAGGGCCTATAAAAGAGATAAGATACCACTGTAAGCTTTATAACTAAGCAACTATTATGCAAGAAATTATTTATATGCTAGCAAGGTAAATACAACAGATAAAATTACGTGCAACTGGTTAGTTAAATTCATAACTAGAAAGAGAACCAAGTCAACTTGTTAGTTAAATTCATGAAGAAAACATTCCTAATGCTCTGGTTGAAACAAATGGTGTTCCAAAAGACTAATTTTGAAAACAATTTGTAATGTTGTTTTTGTTATTTTAACCTAGACCTCCATCAATGTGATTTCAAATCACAGAAAAAATTGCACTGAGGGAGGAAACTAAGCAATGTTTGTTGTCAAAACAAAATTCGAAATCTTTTTATTTTTTTATCTGTTTCGATTTTACTACTTATACAGGATTTGAGCTGGGGATTTTTTTTTGGAAGATACTCTAAAGACATATCATATTTTCATATAAGACAGAAAAAAGATTTACAACAGTCTTGAACTCGGGATTTTTTTTTTGCATCGTCTTGAACTCCGGATTAGAAGATTAGGGCTTTCACTGTGTAGGCTAAAATTGATGCCAAATCAACTTTTGATGCATTTAGCATCGGTGCCCTACATTATCCATCCGATGCCATAAAAAGAATTCAAGAAAATGGATCACCTACTTGCTCCGGTGCCCACTTCTTTCATGTAATAAGGTATTACTCCCCCCGTTTGAAGACCTTTTAAGGATTTTACTACGAGACTACACACGAAGCAAAATGAGTGAATCTATACTATAAAATATGTCTATGTACATGCGTATGTAGTTTGTAGTATAATTTTTAAAAGGCCTTATATTTAGGAACGGATGGAGTACTATTTTACTACTAGCCTCCTCTGATGTGTAGAAGAAAGTTGGCTGGGTCAAGTACTTTCATGCATGTGTGGGTCCTACTTTGTTTCATCTTGCAAACACACATTGCTCAAGCGAAGCTAAAAATTCTTGTGCGGACACCGTTGATGTGATGGTGATATTTTAAGATATCAAGTCCCGATTACATTTTTTTTAAAAGAGGATGACCCGGTCCTGCATCTGAGATATGCATGTGATTATTTTATTGATTATTTTCGAAGACCTTATAAAACAATACAATAATATGTCTAAATCCGTCATCTTGACGACATTTGCCGCTACTTTTATCCATATGATGAAGGGGTGCAAGCTGAGCCAAATACCCAGGCCTTTTACCTAAACCTAACATCTAAAGCCGAAGGCCCCGACCGAGTCACATACCGGATCAGAGGCACAAACCAGTCTATCGCACTCACATGTGTCGTCGTCACCATCTTTCACCGATTCATCTTCAGAGTAGATTGAGGTGCCAGCCTTGACAGGTGCCTCCGCCATCGGCGCCACCATGACGCCAAACGACGACCTTCACCTACACGAGTCCATCTCCAAACAACGGACATAGATCCATGATAGGATAGGGCCCACCACCACAAACGCCACCCAGCCACAAGTCCCGATTACATAGTGAAAGGCCTTAGAAAGCACTTTGGCCCCTTCATGTTTCCAGCCATTGCATGACCAAAGAACAGTGCACCCATTGGCTGCATGTTGCAAGGATAATTGCATGCAGGCGGTAATGCTCTTCTATAAGATATGTAGAGTACTGTGTAAGTGAAAGCTAATACTTCCTTCGTCCCAAAAAATTTATGTTAGATTTTTTAAAAATAAGTATATTTAAATACTAAAATATAACTAAATACATTCATATCTATAAATTTAAAATAAGAATTTTGAAATGGAGGGAGTACCACTGATTATGTATACGTACAAATACAATGAATGTAGGTTCCTTGATTTGAATGGGCAGACGCTGGCATGGATGATGGCCATCGACACGTGCTTCCTCCTTGACTTCCTCGAGAGCTACCACGTCGACGTGGCCATTGACATGGTGTCCTCCGCGACCAACTGGATCAACGCCATGGTGCGCGACCCCATGATGCTGGAGAATCAGATCCCGCTCTTCCTCTTCGCCGGCGCGCTCCAGCTCCGCCACGCCTCCGAGGAGGCCGCCGCCAACGCCATGCACGCCGTCTTGGACCGCTTCATCAGGGATGTGTGCCCCATCAAGACCACCGCGCTGGCCATCGCCGGCGACATCGCCAAGCACGCGCACCTGCTGGAGCTCCTCTACCACTTTCTCGTGCCCGCCTCGGCCGTCTTCGTCGCCGACGGGGCGGAGCTCCCGCCGTTGGTCCCAGAGGAGGTCCTCTCCCTCGACGCGCTCGAGCAGCAGATCCCGGACTACGACAAGGTAAAGCAGGCGTGCATGCAGGTCTCCAGCTTCGACGTGGCGCCTGTGTGGTTCATCAAGAAGAACCTCATCTCCAAGCCGATGAGCGCGGCTTCGAACTGTTGGCTTTTGAACGTGCGTATGCAGCCGTACAGGCGTGCCTACACGATTCTTGCTTCGGCCGGCTACTTGACGGAACTTGCGTAACTAGCGACACGAATAAAACTGATCGATGGATTTGATGGCTAAAGGCCCGTGTCGTGCCTTTGCTTTGTATTGCTTTTCGTTTTTCTGGTGTTACAATCAACACCCCTAGGGTGTCTTTTATACACGTCCACAAGGGACTATGAAAATAGACTAGGACTAGGAATCCTAATACTACTAGGACTCGGTTTGGCTTTCTTTCCTAATCCTAAAGAAACAACATGATTAACTTCTACATTCACCTCCTTAATCTTGTTGCTTGACTTCACTTCTTGCACTCCGAATTTCCTCCTCATCTCGATGAACTTCTGTCGACCGAGGGACTTGGTGAAAATATTCGGCAAGTTGGTCTTTCGTGTTCACATGTTGAACCTCGATCAACCCTTCTTTAATGCACTCCCGGATATGGTGGAACCGGGTATCTATGTGCTTGCTCCTTTCGTGATGAACCGGATTTTTGCACAACGAGATTGCAGCTTGGTTATCGATCTTCAGTGACACCTTCTGCACCTCCCGCTTTGCAAGAATAGCTAGGAGTCTTCTCAGCCACACTGCTTGACAAGCCGCCGTGCTTGCCGCTATGTATTCTGCCTCGCATGAAGACAGTGCCACCGCCTTTTGCTTCTGAGAATTCCAGCTAATCGGATTCGGGCCAAGGTAGAAAACCATGCCCGTTGTGCTCTTTCGGTCATCAACATCACCTGCCATGTCACTATCTGAATATCCACGAAGGATCAATCCTTCCTTTCCCTTTCTGTACGTGCAACCAATATTAATGGTGTCTTTCACATAGCGCAAGATTTGATTGACCGCGCTCATGTGCTCGGTTGTCGGATTCTCCATGAAACGACTCACGATCCCGACTGAATAAGCCAAGTCAGGTCGGGTATGCACCAAATATCTTAGGCTGCCCACAACGCTCCGATACATTATGGTGTCCACCGGCGGATTTGAGCTACGGTTGCTCAACTTGTGATGTTGGTCCATTGGAACTTGTGTCTCGTAGCAATCGGACATGCCACACTTTTCCAATAACTTGACCGCATAAGCCGATTGACATAGGGAAATCTCTCCGGAGCTTTGCTTCACTTCGATGCCCAAGTAATAGCTGAGTAATCCCAGATCACTCATGCTAAACTTGTTCTTCATTTGCATCTTGAAACGTTCAATTTCTTGTACGCTATCTCCGGTGATAATCAGATCGTCGACATAAACTCCAACTAGCAGGTTTGAGCCTTTGGAGTTCTTTGTATAGACTGCGTGCTCGAGGGGACATCTCTTGAACCCGAGCGAGACCAGGCTTTGGTCTAACTTTGAGTTCCAAGCTCTTGGCGCTTGCTTCAACCCGTAAAGTGCCTTCTTGAGCTTGTAAACTTTCCCTTCTTCGCCTTTCTTCTCGTAGCCGAGGGGTTGTTTCACGTACACTTCTTCTGTGAGATCGCCGTTGAGGAAAGCGGATTTAACATCCATATGATGAACCTTCCAATCCTCTTGTGCCGCCAAAGCTAGGAGCACTCTCACCGTCTCGATTCGAGCAACCGGTGCAAACACCTCATCATAGTCAACTCCTTGACGTTGTACATAGCCCTTTGCAATAAGCCTTGCCTTGTACTTCACAATGGCACCCTCCGTGTCCTTCTTTAACTTGTAAACCCACTTCAAACCTATCGCCTTTTGGTTTGGAGGTCGGGTTACCAAAGTCCACGTGCCATTGCTCTCAATCGCCTTCATCTCCTCATCCATGGCGTGCGTCCAACTATGGCTTTTGCTCGCCTCTACGAAGTTCGCCGTCTCCTCAACTCCGAACAGACATAGTCCGGAGTACTCGAGCGTAACTGGCTTTGTGTACTTGTAGACTTTCTTGAGCATCTTGTAGCGACGAGGCCCTGAGGAGTCCATTGTGGCTTGCGAAGGAGGTGACACAAATTGTGTCGATGTTGATGCACTTGAGGAAGATGGCTGAGTCTCGGGCATGTCATCGACATCCGCGTCGTCGGCGTAGTCATCGTGATCATGACCATCATCTTGATTGTCATCGTCACTATGCGCCTCGTTGTCGATGTTGTCATCGAGATCTCCACCCGTGTCGTGCGCTTTGTTGTCGCTATCTCCTTGCGACCTATGCACGTCGTCGTCGGTGTCGGCACCATGATGATCACTACCATTGTGGCCACCTTGGTTCGGCGTCTTGCCAACCACCTGGACATCTTCTCCTGCATCATCGTCAGTTGGAAATTCAACTGCAAATATGTTACTGTTTGGAGCATCGTCGGCTGCGCACTCCAATTCCACGCTTTGTTTTCTTCAAACACGATGTCGCGTGAAATCCGTAGACGCTTGGTTTGTGGATCATAGAAGCGGTATGCCTTGGTGCCGGAACTTCTCTCGTATCCGATGAACACCATCTTGGTGCTACGATCGGCAAGCTTTGAGAGGTGCGGCTCCGCCGTCTTCACATGTGCCACGCACCCGAATGTCCTTAGATGAGACACATTCGGCTTACGTCCGTAAATTGCTTCATACGGAGTCTTGCCGATCACCGCCTTCGTTGGAGCCCGGTTGAGAAGATAGACCACCGTCGAGACAGCTTCTCCCCAAAAAATCCCCGGCGGGTTCTTGCTCTTGAGTAAACTCCTTGCCATGTCAACGACGGTTCGATTGTGCCTTTCAACGACCCCATTCTACTGCGGCGTGTATGGTGCCGTGAGGAACCTCTTTATGCCAATCTTCTCGCAGTAGTCGTTGAACTCATTCGACGTAAACTCTCCGCCGCGATCTGTCCGTAGAGCGCAAACCTTCAGCCTGTGTTCCATCTCTGTTGCAGCCTTCAACTTCTTGAATGCTTCAAACGCCTCATCTTTAGATCGTAGGAGAACGACCCACATATATCTTGAGTAGTCATCTACCACGAGGAAGAAATACTTATTTCCCGCGTGAGTTGCTGGGGTGATAGGGCCACATAGATCACCATGGAGCAGCTCGAGTGCATCACTTGCACGATAGGTAGACTGAGCAGGGAACGTCCTGCGGTGCTGTTTTCCAACCAAGCACCGGTCACATACTCGATCAACATGGTCGATAACTGGCATCCCGGATACCATCTCCATCTTTGACATCTTCTTCAAGGCGTAGAAGTTAACGTGTCCAAATCTAGCATGCCATAACCACGAATCATCATCAATCTTGGCAAGCCAACACTCCAGTTGAGATTGATCAAGGTTGAGGATATAGAGCCTATTCCGTGTGCGATTAACACGAGCTAGCACGTTTCGGAGGTTGTCGAAGATCGTCATCACTCTGCTCTCTATATTCACCTTGCATCCATTCTCGTCAAGCTTCCCAATAGAGATGATGTTGTTGCGCAGCCGTGGGATGTAGTACACTCCGGTGAGTATGTGATGTTCGCCTGTGAGACCCTCAAAGAGGACAGATCCTTGCCCGCAAATCTCCACAGTTGAACCATCACCGAACTTGACCGAGCCTTCAACATCGTATTCCAGCTCGAGGAATTTCTCCTTGCACCCCGTCATGTGGTTACTGGCATCTGTGTCGAGATACCACGACACGTTCTGATCACCGGATAACTTTGGTGTCACTTTTTCCTCATGAAGTAGCACCTTCCGGCTTGGTTTCACAACCACCGTTTCAGCGAGATCACAAACTTCGGCCATCAGAAGACCTGGACCTTCGTCTTCCTGCTTTGCCAAATTTGCCTTGATCTCCCGCTTGTTAGGCTTTGGACAATCCTTCGCAAAGTGACCCATCTTATTGCAGTTATAGCACTTGACCTCGGACAAGTCCAAGTTCCATGGTTTCTGCTCTTTAGATTAGCCCGCCTTACCACGACCTTGTGGTTTGCCTTTTCCTTTGCCTTTTCCGGTTTGTCCATCGCCCTTCGTGTTGCTTGAGCCTTCGCCACCGTCACGTCTTCCTTTGCTACTTGGGGCCTCCCAATCTGCGCGCGAGTACATGAGTTGGTCACTACCTCCTCCTTTGCCTTTCAGACAGCCACGAGCATTCTCTTCCCATGTCCGCAATCGTCCGATCGCCTCCGTTATGGTCATGTCGTCGATGTCGTAAAGCTGCTCGAGCGTGCCGATGATGTACGTGAATTTATCAGTGACAGAACTGAAAAACTTCTCCACGATCTCGGTCTCATCGAGCTTTGCACCAAGCGCGCGGATCTCTCCCACCAAAGTAGTAAGACGCATGGCGTAGTCATTCACCGATTCAGTTTCCTCCATCTGCAACTTGTGAAATTGGCGCTTCGGCACTTGTGCCCGAGCCTTGGTGATGCGATCTTCTCCAATCCTCATCTCCTTGAGTGCGTTCCACGCCTCTCTTGCCGTCTTGAACTCCGCCACTGTCACCAGCATGGAATCCGGCACAGACTGGGCAATGGCGGCCATGGCACCTTCGTCGCGCTCCTCGTCGACGTCGTCGTCCGTGATGGCCTCCCACACTCGAAGAGATCGGAGAATAATCTTCATCTTCACCGCCCACACGCCGTAGTTGGCGTCGGTGAGCATCGGGTACTGGATGGGGATGTTGCGATGCGCCTGGACGTTGGCGCCGCCCGTTCCTCCACCACTGGTTGCTGACTTGACGTCCTTCTTCACCTTGTCGCCGTTCTTGTTCGCCTTGGCACCGCCGCTGCCGGACTCGACTGACTCAGCGTCGCTGTCCGTCATCGTAGATCGTAGATCGTCGAGGCTCTAGATACCAATTGTTGGCTTTTGAACGTGCGTATGCAGCCGTACAGGCGTGCCTACGCGATTCTTGCTTCGGCCGGCTACTTGACGGAACTTGCGTAACTAGCGACACGAATAAAACTGATCGATGGATTTGATGGCTAAAGGCCCGTGTCGTGCCTTTGCTTTGTATTGCTTTTCGTTTTTCTGGTGTTACAATCAACACCCCTAGGGTGTCTTTTATATACGTCCACAAGGGACTATGGAAATAGACTAGGACTAGGAATCCTAATATTATTAAAACTCGGTTTAGCTTTCTTTCGTAATCCTGAAAAAACAACATGATTAACTTGTACACGAACCTCCCGGGGATGATCATGCGCAAGGTGCCGCTGCTGTCGGCAATGGCGCCGCTATTCGGGAAGTTTCATGGCCTCGACGGACGTCGAGGCGCGGCTCAAGGGCGTGAACCTGGCCACCATCATCAACTCGCCGCTGGCGCAGGAGATCATGATCCCGTCGGTGGCGCAGCTGGCCGCGTGCGGTGTGCGGTTCGTGCCGGCCCCAGAGGGCATGGCGGGGATCGGCTTCGACGCGGCCACGGCGACGCTGACCCTGCCGGTCCTCCACCTCGACAGCAACACGGAGGTGATCCTCCGGAACCTGGTGGCATACGAGACCGCCGCCGTGCGCGGGCCGCTCGTGCTGGCGCGGTACACGGAGCTGATGAACGGCATCATCGACACCCCAAAGGACGTGAAGATCTTGAGAGAGTGTAAGATCATCTTCAACGCCATGAAGAGCGACAAGGAGGCGGCGGACATGTGGAACGGGATGTGCCGGGCAGTGCGGCCGACCAAGGTGCCGCTGCTTGACGGCGTGATCAGGGAGGTCAACGCCCACCGGAACCGGAGGGTGGCCGTGAAAGCGAGAAGGTTTCTCAAGCGCTACGTGTTCAGGTCGTGGAGGCTGCTCACGCTGCTTGCCGCCGTCGTGCTGCTGCTCATGACGGCGCTGCAGACCTTCTGCACCGTTTACGACTGCAAGCGCTGGTTCGGCGGCATATTGGAACTGCCGCAGATAACGCCCGGAGGAGGGCAGTAGCATGTGTGATGGAATGCATTGCAGTAGGTTGCACGTGTCGACATAAGCATACGTTCGCCGTTGATTACATTGGAGATTCACATGCATGCATGCATATTTAATTAATACTCCTTCCGTTTCTAAATATAGAGATTTTACTAGTAAATCACATACGGATGTATATAGACATATTTTAGAGTGTACATTCAATCATTTTGCTTCCTATGTAGACACATAGTAAAATCGCTTAAAAGACATATATTTTAGAACGGAGGGAGTATTGCTCAATCCGAGCTATTGCATGAATGTGGTCATATCAAGCAGTCATTCATAATAAACTTAATTTACAATAGTTGCATAATGTTTTAGTTCTTTCTTTTAAAAGATGCGATTCCCTTTACATATATTTTTAAATAAAAAACTAAAACAAATGACATTTACTAGTTAATTAGGAATACTAGTATGACGCATGTGTAGTGAAAATATTGGGTATGCACGCGCGGTAAAAAAGCTCCATGCATGAGAACTTCTCATTAGTGATTGTGTGAGTTACTGTGTAGTATATTTTTAAATAATTAGGCGTTGCGGGGTTATTGTATGAGCGCTTGTAAAGAAAATTCGAGTCAATCACGATTCACCTTGGTCCTAAAGACATGCGCATCATCTAAACTGTAACGGAGGGAGAACCATGTTTCGTAGTGCTTTTTTTATAATTTCATAATCTTTCTTTTTGCGGGTTATAGTTTCTTGACGTTTCACCATGTTTGAAGACTTGAATTTATGGGTCAATAGCTCATGTACGACATCTTTAAGGTGAATTAGAAGGAGTGAGACGTCTTTCATCCGAATTGCCTTGGTGCGACACTTTTGAGCGAGGAAATAGCCCAGACACGACATGACCCTTAATCTGAACCGATACCCTCATTAGCTGTTAGGGGCTGGACCCACAACTTATCCACATAAGCGCATGCCCTACTTGGCGGTGCATCCAGTTACGGGCCCCACTTGTCAGTGCATCAGGTGAAACATGTCCCCGTGCCTGTCCGAATAGGTACCCCTGTCTGAACCTGTGTTGCACCCTCCTCTTCGTTCCCGGCAATGAGCCGGCGACGGCGGCGGAGCTTTTGTTCTGGGTGACAGCAGCGGCGAAGCTTTTGTTCTCGGCGACGGCGGCGGTTGTGCTGAGTGAATCCGGAACCCTGTCTTGTTCTCCTCCATGTCGAGATAGATCTCACTGCATCGCCTCTGTTTCCCTCTGTTTTTGGTCGCTTTGATCCAGATTTGGGGGGGGGGGCTCACCGCGATGGAGATGCTAGAGACAACAACATCCTTTCCAACCTATGCGATTTGTGCCTCGTTTGCTTTCGCTAGCTCACCTGACACAGCCCCGCCATTGACAAACAGGGGTGGTGGTGCTCGAACATTCGAATTCACTGTGGAATTTCTTCCTTCTAAGGCGAATCTAGGTGATGGTAGCATGCGGGACATAGAGGGAGATACAATTATGACATGGGAGATTGCTTTTGCAGAGATTGATCCAAGAGACCTACAGAGCATGGAAGAGAAGGCCGTGAAGAATGTGGTGGAAAAAAAATTAGGGAGAGCATTTTCTGGGGTCTAGAGCAAGAGGTAGCATTGTTACGGTTTGATAATTGAAAAGGAGAGTATGTGAGAATTGAGGATGGTGAAGAGATGGTTGACGAAATCGATCGACAAGATGGCTGGACAACCAAACAGACTATGTTTCATGGAGAGCTTGTTGATCTGAAATCAGATTCTAAGGTTGAAGAAAATGGGCAAGCAACTAAATCAGCTGATCGATTTGAAGCAGCAAGCAAGTATGATGGCTGGAGCATTTTATTGTTGTGTCATTGCTATGGGTTTCTTGGGTGGCCCGGGTTTCTTCTACTTGATGTTCATCAATCGCTAGAACTTGTTAGAGTTTCAGTTAGTGTGTCAAGCTAGTAGTTTTAGTTAGTCATGCATCATTTGTTAGCTCAATTTGAAATTGTGTGAAGCCAAACTTGCCTGAATTCTTGTAATGATATTCTCAGTTACAGGTCTAGTTAGTCCATTGATTATTTGCTTCCCTTGATGAATAAAATGGAGCAATTGAATTCATAAAGTGCAACAATTCTTCAATTAACAGAGTGCATCAATTCTTCAGTTAACAGAGTGCAGCAATTCTTCAGTTAATCGAGGAGGGAGGAGCGTAACATTTCGATGGAGATGGGCCAGCGGGCTCCTCGTTTTTGGAGATAAAGAAAGAGACGGTCCAACAGGTGGGCCGGATTTAATTAATCCCAAAAACGTGTGGTAGGCCTGCTCAATCTGCACGTGCCGTTGCTTCAGAACGTTGCAAAAAAAGGTGCTAAAAAGACCAGCCAAAGAAAGCGCAGCCCGCGGATCGCTGACGTAGTCCTACTGCCTGATCCAGACCGTCCATTCACGGTGATCCAATGGTTCGGCAGGTGCGGGGTTTTGATGGGTTTTTGAGGGGTTTTGAGAGGTTTTCAAGGGTTAGGGTTGATCATAACTAATTCAAAAAAAATTCAAAAAAATAGAAAACTTATGCCAATCATCGTTCTATGTGACTAACTCGATAGGAAAAATAGGAAACCTGGACTATGGAGTTTTTCAAGAAAAAACCTTCACAAAGATGGCTATCAAGAACGAGGTTGTAGGGTTTTCAAACAACCCATTTCAAATCAAGTATTTTTGTCCACCATGTCTACAACAGACAAATCAATTTGAGTTGTTAGTATATGACAAAGTAAGAGCATGTGCACTGGTTTCTCAATTTTTTGATTTTTTGAATATTTTATGCACATTTCAAACTTGAGTTTGACCAACATTGAAACAAGTTTTAAACATGAAAATGAAAAACCAAGCCTGGATCCTTCTTAGTCACTCCAAAATGAAGCATTTGTGAGGTTTTTGAAAGTTTCAAGTTGAACACCCAAAATCACTTGTCTTCACACATGAGTTTCAAATTAGCTCCAAAGGTACACTACAGGAATCGGGCATTTTGCCGTCAGGACGCTAAAGACGGCAAAGAGAGAATTACAGACGGCAAAATTTTTGCCGTCAGCCCATGACGGTAAAAAATGTCGTCAGACCATGTGCCCGCAAAGGGTAATTTTGCCGTCAGCATTTGTTCGGGAAGACGACAAAATTATTGCCGTTAGTACAAACGCTTTGCCGTCATGTATTATAAGACATACAGGAAAAAAAAAGCACTCTGACAGAACCTCCCACTAACGGACGGCGTCAATTTTTTGCCGTCAGCCGGACCAAAATGCCAGACGGCGAAAGAAACGTTTGCCGTCATCTGTTGCTAATACCAGACGGCAAATTTTTTGTTTACTTAAAAAATATAAATAACAATCCAGGAGGAGAGGCATGAGTAAATGGTCGAAGGCGTAGACAAAATCTTCCATTGAGATTTCACAACCAATAGTATTAAGAACGAACAAATATTACAAGAGAGAGCCAGATTTACGCATTACATCCATCGCTCACTGATGCAAGAAACAAAATAGTACTAGTATATTTCAACATCCATTGTCGCTCATTATTTCACACAGAAGAACAATAGCACACTCGCCGCCAGAAGTGGAGGGTTCTGCGCGACCGGGGAGGCGAGATCCGTGCCGCTAGCACACAAGGGGCCGACGAGGTGGACGGAGGAGTGGAGGTACCCCGACAGGAAGGATGGGAGGTGCCCCGACAGGAAGGAGGAGGATCCATGGCCACCTGACCCAGCTCCCCGAGCCATGCTCGCAAGCACGGAATGCCCGCACGAGCCGCTGGCCCACCTGGCCACCACCCTCGCCCGTGGCGGCGGCCGGTGGGGGCGAGCAGCGGCGGCCGGTAGGGAAGTGCAGCGGCGGCTGTTGGATCTGGTCGCGGAATCCCGAATCCATTGGACCTTGCCCACTCCGTCAACCCATGTCCGCCGCCTGCAGAGGAGAGCAGCCGAGGAGGAGTCGTGCAGATCGAGAGAAGGGAGATAGTGAGGAAGAGGAGACCAAAGGAGACGGATGCCGGCGGCGCGTCGAGGCGGGCGATGTGACGAGCACGCCGGAGGTGGGAGGCGCCAGGCGGCCCGCATGCCATCGCCACAGCCATGTCTCCCTGTGTGCTCCAGTCACCAGCCCACGCACCAGCAACCGGCCTGTCAGCGCCGGCCTCCCGCACCATCCGTCGGCCTCGCTTGCCGCCGCCTGGGTGGTCAGCGCAAGGGGTGGGGGCTCCGCCGCCGGCGACCTGATCAAGAGCGTGGGTGGTGGTGCGTCGGAGGTAGAGGTGAGTGGTCGGGCACCAGAGGGAGGGGGCGGTGGGCGTCGGAGGTACGGGTGGTGGGTGGTCGGCGCGGGGGTGGCGGCGGCGAGAGTCCAGGTCGCCGGAGACGTGAGGTGGAGGGAGCGTGGTGGGGTGGGGGGGGAAGAGATCGATCCAGATCCACATCATTCGTGCGTGAGGGAAGACGTGAGGTGGGGTGGGCCGGTGGGGTGGTTGATGGAGACGTGAGGTGGGGTGGGGATGTGCGTGGGTGGGCTGGTGGGGTGGGGATCCATATGGTGGTGCTGTGGGAATGTGTGTGCGGTGTGGATGATGCCATGTCATTGATCCACGAGAGGAATCCGCGTGGTGTGCTTCTTCTTTGCCGTCATCAGTTTTTAGTACAGACGGCAAAATTGGCCTTTGCCGTCATCTGTTTCTATTACAGACGACAAAATCTGTCTTTGCCGTCATCTGTTTTTATCACAGACGGCAAAATATTTTTGCCGTCATCTGTTTCTATTACAGACAGCAAAATATTCCTTTGCCTTCAGCAATTTTTACTACAGACGGCAAAATATGTCTTTGCCATCAGTCATTCTTTGCCGTCAACAGTTTTTTATTATAGACGGCAAAAATGGTCTTTGCTGTCATCCACGACGAAAAGGTGATGGCAAAGATCTTCAAAGACGGCAAATTACCCGATTCCCGTAGTGGTAGGGTAAACAACCCATTTCTAAGCAAGTTTTTTTGTTCATTATGTCTACAACAGCCAAATTAATTTGAGTTGTTAGTATATGACAAAGTAAGAACATGTGCACTGATTTTTCATTTTATTATTATTTTTTGAATTTTTTATGCTCATTTTAAACTTTGGTCAAACCTAAGTTTGACCAACATTTAAACAAGTTTCATACATGAAAATGAAAAACCAAGCGTGGATCCTTATTAGTCACTCCAAAATGAAGCTTTTGTGAGGTTTTTGAAAGTTTCAAGTTCAACACACAAAACCACTTTGTCTTCACACATGAATTTCAAATTAGCTCCAAATGTAGGGTAAACAATCCATTTCTAAGCAAGTTTTTTGTCCACCATGTCTAAAACAGCTAAATTAATTTGAGTTGTTAGTATATGACAAAGTAAGAACATGCGCACTAATTTTCCAATTTTTTTGATTTTTTTTGATTTTTTTATGTTCATTTCAAACTGGGTCAAACCTAAGTTTGGCCAACATTTAAACAAGTTTCAAACATGAAAATGAATTTGATAAGTGGTTTTGGGTGTGTAACATGATCTATAGGGTATTGATGTGTTGACAATTACATTTAGATGTGTTGACAATTCCATTTAAATGAATTGCATTGCAAAAGATATTGAATTTACAAGTTTATAGCATTTTCTGGATTATTCAGTAAATAGAAAAGGTTTATTCATGCTCACGTGGGGGGCTGACCGGTCAATCTGGCCCATGGGCCAGGGATGTCAGTCTCACTAGTTAAATCTTCTAGTTATACGGTCAAATGTGTCGTACCCTAGCTATTTACACATCCAGATCTGCGCCACTCTCGCCGCCGGCGACCACCAAAACCATGAAATCCAGCCCCGTTGCCGCAAATCAAGCGTCGCCGTGCGACGATCATGAGGCCCGAATCTTCTAGCTCGCGCGGCGGCAATTCCGGCGACGGAAACCGCTCCGACAAGGTTCGGAATGGGGCAAAGCGGTCGGCTCGCGCCGCCGCCTGCGTTCGATCGGCGTGAGGTGGAGGAGTACGACTGCCAGATGGCGGCAGCGATGCGAGGCGACCGTCTGGTAGCTCCTCTGGCGCGGGGAGCTCCGCCATTGCACGCACACCGCTGCCGCCTCCGAAGAGGGAGGGGAAGGAGCAGGGCTTGGCGCCGTGCCTCGGCTTTCTGTCGAGAGACTACGTCAACGACGACGACCTCGACGGCGTCATCACCGAGATTATGGAGCACACCAAGGACGAGCTGCTGCAGCTAGTCGCGCGCCAGCAGATGGAAGAGGAGCTCGACGAGTTCCGCTTCAACCAAGCCATCGAGAAATCCCACGCCGACAGGGAGTGGGGCGCCTCTGACTCCGACTGAGCGGCACCGCCGCCTCGTCGTAGCTAATTATCGGTGATGAACAAGCTCAAGAAGATGGCGTTGAGAGTGAGCACCGGTTTCATCTATGCTACTGTAGTACTCCTCCGTCTTAAAATAAGTTTCTCAACTTTGTACTAGCTATACTACAAAATTATACAAAGCCTGAGACACTTATTTTGAAACAGAGACACTTATTTTGAACGGAGGAAGTACAAGGCCACCGTGTCCGTATTCATGTGAGTCTGGGAAATAAGGAAATTTGTGACTGTGTGCCTGCAGGTGATTGCCGAGAACTTATCCGAGGAGGATATTGTAGGGCTCAAGGAGATGTTCAAGATGATGGACACCGACAATAGTGAGCAGATCAACTACGAGGAGCTCAAGGCTGGGCTGGAGAGGGTTGGTGCCAACATGAAGCAGTCTGAGATATCTCAGCTCATGCAGGTTGTAAGCTTCTTCCCTCCACATCTTCCATATCGTATCATTTCAAAACCCTTTTCTATTTTTTTAGAATATGCTAAAGAATATCTTTTTTTGAGGAGATGCTAAATAATATCTACATGCAAAGCGGAGTACGTAGCTGCCTCTGAGGCTGCTAAAGAAGGTATCTGGATGAAGCAATTCATGACAGATCTTGGAGTTGTGCCAAGTGCACTGGATCCAATAAATCTGTTCTGTGAGGACAGTGGTGCCATTGCTCTAGCCAAGGAACCAAGGTTTCACAAGAGGACCAGACACATAAAACGACGCTTCAATACCATCCGAGATTATATCAAGGAACAGGATATAAATATTTGCAAAGTGCACACGGATCTGAATGGTTCAGACCCGTTGACTAAGCCTCTTCCACGAGCAAAGCATGGTCAACACAAGAACTATATGGGTGTTAGATTCATTACATTGTAAATCACATAGTGATGTGAAGCTAGATTATTGACTCTAGAGCAAGTGGGAGATTGTTGGAAATATGCCCTAGAGGCAATAATAATATAGTTATTATTATATTTTCTGTTTCAAGATAATCGTTCATTATCCATGCTAGAATTGTATTGAATGGAAACACAAATACATGTATGGATACATAGACAAAACACTCTCCCTAGTAAGCCTCTAGTTAACTAGCTCGTTGATCAGAGATGGTTATGGTTTCCTAGCCATAGACAAGTGTTGTCACTTGATAATGGGATCACATCATTAGGAGAATGATGTGATGGACAAGACCCAAACTATGAGCGTAGCATGTGATCGTGTTATCTTATTGCTACTCTTTTCTGCATGTCAAGTATATATTCCTATCACCATGAGATCATGTAACTCACTGACACAGGAGGAATGTCTTGTGTGTTTGAAACGTCGCAACGTAACTGGGTGACTATAAAGATGCTCTGCAGGTATCTCCGAAGGTGTCTATTGAGTTAGCATGGATCAAGACAGGGATTTGTCACTCCGTCTGACGGAGAGGTATCCCGGGGCCCACTCGATAATACAACATCACAATCAAGCCTTGCAAGCAATGTGACTAAAGAGTTAGCCATGGGATTTTGTATTATGGAACGAGTAAAGAGACTTGCCAGTAACAAGATTCAAATAGGTATAGAGATACCGACGATCGAATCTCAGGCAAGTAGCATACCGAAGGACAAAGGAAATGTTGTACGGGATTAACTAAATCCTTGCATAGAGGTTCAACCAATAAAGATCTTCGTAGAATATGTAGGAGACAATATGGACATCCAGGTCCCGCTGTTGGTTATTGACCAGAGATTGTCTGAGGTCATGTTTCCATAGTTCTCGAACCTGCAGGGTCTGCACACTTAAGGTTCAGTGACGTTTTGGTATTATTGAGTTATGTGTGTTGGTGACCAAAAGTTGTTCGAAGTCCCGGATGAGATCCAGGATGTCACTAGGAGCTCCAGAATGGTCCGGATGTAAAGATTGATATATATGAAAGTTGCATTTGGCTTCCGGAAAGATTTCAGGCATTGCCGGTAAAGTACCGGGAGTGATGAATGGGTTCCGGGGATTTATCGGGAGGGGCCACCCACCCGGGAGAGGATCTAATAGTCCTAGAGGTGGCGCACCAGCCCCTGGTGGGCTGGTGCGGCCAGCCCAATAACCCCTTTTTGGCCAAGGTGCAAAAGGAAAAAGGAAAAGAGGAAAAAAGGAAGGAGGTGCCCAAGTAGGAAGGGAGTCCTCCACCAAACCGAATTGGAGGAGGACTCTCCTCCCTTGGCTCGGCCAAGCCTTCCTCCTTGGAGTAGGATGCAAGGTAGCCCTTCCTCCTATTCCTCCTATATATAGTGGAGGTTTTGAGGGCAAACTACACCACATAAAGCCACGTGTTGCCCTCTTCTCCATAGATCGTCTCCCTCGTCTAGATTAGCTCGGCATAGCTTGGCAAATCCCTGTCACTACAGGAATCAGCTTCTTTGTCGTCTGCCATCACAGACGGCAAAGACTAAATCCCAGACGGCAAAGACAAAACAACAGACGACAAAGAATCTCACGGCCGGCAAAATTTCTGCGTCAGCCTACGACGGCATAGGACCTTCTCTGCCGTCTGTCCCCCCAAAGCGGACGGCAAAGCTCTTTGCCGTCAGCTTTCCTTAGGAGCTATCGGCAAAGTGCTCGAGACGACAGCCGACAGGGGTTAACGGAGGCTTTGCCGTCTGCCTCCCCCTTATTCCTTGTCGTCTGCCTCCCCCTTATTCTTTGTCGTCTGCTCCCCCTTACTCTTTGCCGTGTGCCTCCTCCTCCTCCCCCTCCACTCTTTGCCGTCTGCCTCCTCCTCCCCGATCCTCTGTGCCCTTTTCTTTGCCTTCTGCCCACCCTGGAGGCAGACGGCAAAGAGCCTATATAGACACCCCAGGATGCACAGCTGGGTGCCATGTGGCACCTTTGCCATCTGCCAGCTGATGGCACATGTCTTTGCCATCAGCTGGCAGACGGCAAAGAGCCCATATAGTACCTTTTTTTGTTTTATATTATTTCACAGCACACACACACACACACACATATATATATATATATATATATTTGACATCACATTTATATAATTCACCACACATATATGATATATAGTTCACCACACATATACTTGCCAACACATATATATAATTCACCACACATATATGATATACATAAAAATCAATGTACATCCCCATATATCGAAAGAACCAACATACAAAGTATTGCACTGTTTATCCATATATACATATACATATAGTTCCACATTGTTCATCAACTCAAATGAAAACTAGATGATATACATATAAAGTTCATCCATCGACATTGTTCAACTACATGAATGCCAGCTTCCATGCATGTAGTATATCCAATCTGCAAAAATGTGAATAAGAAAGTCACAAGAAAAACAAAATATGATGTTTTTCAGCTAATTATGTCATTTTTAGCGGAATACAAGCTAAGAATATAATATTCATGAGCTAACCAAGGTTCTTATGCCATTTTTAGCTTATTATGGCATTTTGGAGCTCAATGGGTTATTAAAGCAAGGATAATATGAAATAGGAGAAGAAATAGGAGGAGGAGGAGGAGAAGAAGAAGAAATCAAGAAAAAGGAGGAGAAGGAGGAAAAGGACTAGAAGGTCCTTGGCCTTCTCCTCCTCCTCCTCCTTCTCCTTCTTCTCTTCTTCTTCTTCTTCTTTCTTTTCATTTTTCCTATTTCTTCTCCTCTTCTCCTCTTCTTGGAGCTAAATTACCTAATTATGTCTTTTTGGAGCTAAATGGGCTAATTATCTCATTTTAGAGGAAAACAAGCTAAGTATATAATATTCATGAGCTAACCAAGGTTCTTATGCCATTTTGAGGTTATTATGGCATTTTGGAGCTAAATGGGCTAATTATGTCTTTTTGGGGAAATTAAAGCCAGGATAATATGAAAGAGGAGAAGAAAGAGGAGGACGAGGAGAACAATAAGAAATCAAGAAGAAAGAGGAGAAGGAGGAGGAGGAGAAGGACTAGAAGGTCCTTGGCCTTCTCCTCCTTCTCCTCCTCCTCCTCCTCCTCCTCCTTCTCCTTCTTCTCTTCTTCTTCTTCTTCTTCTTCTTTCTTTTTATTTTTCCTATTTCTTCTCCTCTTCTCCTCTTCTTGGAGCTAAATTACCTAATTATGTCTTTTTGGAGCTAAATGGGCTAATTATCACATTTTAGAGAAAAACAAGCTAAGTATATAATATTCATGAGCTAACCAAGGTTCTTATGCCATTTTGAGGTTATTATGGCATTTTGGAGCTAAATGGGCTAATTATGTATTTTTGGGGAAACTAAAGCAAGGATAATATGAAAGAGGAGAAGAAAGAAGAGGAGGAGAATACGAACAAATCAAGAAGAAGGAGGAGAAGGAGGAGGAGGAGAAGGACTAGAAGGTCCTTGGCCTTCTCCTCCTTCTCCTCCTCCTCCTCCTCCTTCTTCTCTTCTTCTTCTTCTTCTTCTTCTTCTTTCTTTTCATTTTTCCTATTTCTTCTCCTCTTCTCCTCTTCTTGGAGCTGAATTACCTAATTATGTCTTTTTGGAGGTAAATGGGCTAATTATCTCATTTTAGAGGAAACCAAGCTAAGTATATAATATTCATGAGCTAACCAAGGTTCTTATGCCATTTTGAGGTTATTATGGCATTTTGGAGCTAAATGGGCTAATTATGTCTTTTTGGGGAAATTAAAGCAAGGATAATATGAAAGAGGAGAAGAAAGAGGAGGAGGAGGAGGAGAAGAATAAATCAAGAAGAAGGAGGAGAAGGAGGAGAAGGAGGAGGAGGAGAAGGACTAGAAGGTCCTTGGCCTTCTCCTCCTCCTCCTCCTCCTCCTTCTCCTTCTTCTCTTCTTCTTCTTCTTCTTTCTTTTCATTTTTCCTATTTCTTCTCCTCTTCTCCTCTTCTCCTCTTCTTGGAGCTAAATTACCTAATTATTTCAATTTGGAGCTAAATGGGATAATTATCTCATTTTAGAGGAAAACAAGCTAAGTATATAATATTCATGAGCTAACCAAGGTTCTTATGCCATTTTGAGGTTATTATGGCATTTTGGAGCTAAATGGGCTAATTATGTCTTTTTGGGGAAATTAAAGCCAGGATAATATGAAAGAGGAGAAGAAAGATGAGGAGGAGGAGAAGAATAAGAAATCAAGAAGAAAGAGGAGAAGGAGGAGGAGGAGAAGGACTAGAAGGTCCTTGGCCTTCTCCTCCTTCTCCTCCTCCTCCTCCTTCTCCTTCTTCTCTTCTTCTTCTTCTTCTTCTTTCTTTTAATTTTTCCTATTTCTTATCCTCTTCTCCTCTTCTTGGAGCTAAAATTACCTAATTATGTCTTTTTGGAGCTAAATGGGCTAATTATCACATTTTAGAGGAAAACAAGCTAAGTATATGATATTCATGAGCTAACCAAGGTTCTTATGCCATTTTGAGGTTATTATGGCATTTTGGAGCTAAATGGGCTAATTATGTCTTTTTGGGGAAACTAAAGCAAGGATAATATGAAAGAGGAGAATAAAGAGGAGGAGGAGGAGAATAAGAACAAATCAAGAAGAAGGAGGAGAAGGAGGAGGAGGAGAAGGACTAGAAGGTCCTTGGCCTTCTCCTCCTTCTCCTCCTCCTCCTCCTCCTTCTCCTTCTTCTCTTCTTCTTCTTCTTCTTCTTCTTCTTCTTCTTTCTTTTCATTTTTCCTATTTCTTCTCCTCTTCTCCTCTTCTTGGAGCTAAATTACCTAATTATGTCTTTTTGGAGCTAAATGGGCTAATTATCTCATTTTAGAGGAAAACAAGCTAAGTATATAATATTCATGAGCTAACCAAGGTTCTTATGCCATTTTGAGGTTATTATGGCATTTTGGACCTAAATGGGCTAATTATGTCTTTTTGGGGAAATTAAAGCAAGGATAATATGAAAGAGGAGAAGAAAGAGGAGGAGGAGGAGGAGAAGAAGAAATCAAGAAGAAGGAGGAGAAGGAGGAGAAGGAGGAGGAGGAGAAAGACTAGAAGGTCCTTGGCCTTCTCCTCCTCCTCCTCCTCCTCCTTCTCTTTCTTCTCTTCTTCTTCTTCTTCTTCTTTCTTTTCATTTTTCCTATTTCTTCTCATCTTCTCCTCTTCTTGGAGCTAAATTACCTAATTATGTGTTTTTGGAGCTAAATGGGCTAATTATCTCATTTTAGAGGAAAACAAGCTAAGTATATAATATTCATGAGCTAACCAAGGTTCTTATGCCATTTTGAGGTTATTATGGCATTTAGGAGCTAAATGGGCTAATTATGTCTTTTTGGGGAAATTAAATCAAGGATAATATGAAAGAGGAGAAGAAAGAGGAGGAGGAGGAGAATAAGAAGAAATCAAGAAGAAGGAGGAGAAGGACTAGAAGGTCCTTGGGCTTCTCCTCCTTCTCCTCCTCCTCCTCCTCCTCCTCCTTCTCCTTCTTCTCTTCTTCTTCTTCTTCTTTCTTTTCATTTTTTCTATTTCTTCTCCTCTTCTCCTCTTCTTGGAGCTAAATTACCTAATTATGTCTTTTTGGAGATAAATGGGCTAATTATCTCATTTTAGAGGAAAACAAGCTATGTATATAATATTCATGAGCTCACCAAGGTTCTTATGCCATTTTGAGGTTATTATAGCATTTTGGAGCTAAATGGGCTAATTATGTCTTTTTGGGGAAATTAAAGCAAGGATAATATGAAAGAGGAGAAGAAAGAGGAGGAGGAGGAGAAGAAGAAGAAATCAAGAAGAAGGAGGGGAAGGAGGAGAAGGAGGAGGACGAGAAGGACTAGAAGGTCATTGGCCTTCTCCTCCTCCTCCTCCTCCTCCTTTTTCTTCTTCTCTTATTCTTCTTCTTATTTCTTTTCATTTTTCCTATTTCTTCTCCTCTTCTCCTCTGCTCCTCTTCTTGGATCTAAATTACCTAATTATGTCCTTTTGGAGCTAAATGGGCTAATTATCTCATTTTAGAGGAAAACAAGCTAAGTATGTAATATTCATGAGCTAACCAAGGTTCTTATGCCATTTTGAGGTTATTATGGCATTTTGGAGCTAAATGGGCTAATTATGTCTTTTTGGGGAAATTAAAGCAAGAATAATATGAAAGAGGAGAAGAGAAACTCACCGTAGTGGTCATCAAGGAGGAGAAACACCACGGTTGCTTGCGGCGGCTTCGTTTGGAAACGGTTGCCCTGGAGAAGGGTCGTGCGATGCCGCTCGGGATTTATTCAGCAGAAAAGATATTTTGCAATGTCTCAGTTAGCATGATGACACTCAATTATTAATACTAGTTTATAATGAAACTCACCGTGCCAATCGAAGAGAAGACGGGCATCGGCGGAGGGACTTGACCGCTCTTCTCGCACAGACCCTGAAGAGTGGGTCGTATTACTTAGTAATGAAACAGACATTACACACATGATTTGGCTAATGTGAAAAAAACATACCACAAAAAGCTCGTACAGGGCCCGTTGACCCGCCTCATTCCGGGCCCGCTCCTCCTCAATCAATCGTGCCGTGGTCTGGTCCCTCTCATCAAGAGCAGCCTGAAGAGCAGCGTGGCTTGCCAATCTCTCTTTCTCAAGAGCAGCCTAGTTTGCCGCTCTCTCTTTCTGAAGAGCAGCCTGAAACACCATTCCTCGTTACCACAGTAATGATCTATGGTGACACACATAATGAAATGGATGAAAGTGTTCTTAGTCCGTACAACTAACCTCGATGGCAAGTTCGACTGGCCGTGGACGACGTGTTATCTCAGGACAGCTGCTCGACTGGCGCGCCTTGATCTCCGGGAGAGTGAGTGGACAATGTATTATCCCATCTCCAATGGCTATCGAGCCATGGGGCCTCCCGCCACCAGATATCATCACCAGCTCTGGATCCAAAGGTTCTTGGCTAGCGTTAAAGTCATCCCCTTTCGTAGCCTTCCCTGCGTCCCTGTATGCCACGAGCATCTGGTGGGATGATATGTTGGTGAAGTTATTGGGATCATCTAGGTCAGACTCAGAGAATGCCTTCGCCTTCTTGTACGAGGCAGTATGGGCCATGCCATAAAGGTCGTACAAGTGTGGCATCTCCGTCTTATTGTGATGCGCCTAAAAGAGAGGTACAAAATATTAGCATCAAGAATGAATTGCATGAATCATGAAGCAAATCACATACCTAGTTTCGTTCAAACTGAAGTAAGTTGGCGCTGCCTTGATGATGTGGCACACCAACCATTTGGCTACGCCGATCCTTCGCATTCTCGTGGACGGCTCGCCAGCTGCGTGTGCACCACTCATCAACCAACGCCTCCCAACAATCCATATTATCCGCACACCATCTCGGGGGCACCTATAAGTTATTAGAAAGAATTTTCAGCGCTACGCCTATGAATGAAATCAAGAAAACTACGTAGAAGGACTTAAGAATAGGTAATTACCTTCATGTATTGCTCCTTCTTCAGAAACTTTCCGCGGCAATCCTTCTTCTGCTTCTTAATACCACGCGTGGCGTAGTAATCTCGAATAGCCTGCGGCCGAGCCTCGTGGCGCAAGTTCTGTAGTAACCGCCTACACTCGGCCTCGAGAACCCTGGCCGCCTCCTCCTCATATCCATCCTCACACCTATAGAAGGTCTGCAATCAAACGTGAAAACACCGATTAGTACAATAATTAGCTATATTGTTAATTTTAGATTCTGTAAAAGGATAATTTACCCAAAAGCTCTTGATCACCATCTCGGCCCTCGTGTGGCACAAGACACCATCTATAATCTCCTCCGGCGGGGCCTGCGCAGCCTGGTAGTGCTCCCAGGAAAATACTAGTGTGGGAACCTGACCCTGAGCAGGCAACGTGACAAACCCTGGGAAATTTGTCCGGCATAGCACACCAAGGACGGAGTTCGGCGTGCGGACTCCAAGAGTGTGTACCCATCCCCTGCAGTATGATAAGGTCAATGCATTAGATATTTGAACAAACTTGAAGGCAAAAGCTAAAAAAGAGTAAATGTACTTACCTACCTCCTTCAGGTTTAATCACCGGCCTCTGCTCGCGGGTAGCCGGCGCGACCGGGAGACGTGTACTACCACGCTTGTACACGGTGGCCCTGTCCACCTGCACATCGCCCTCATTATCCGTAAGCTCATCCCCGCCCCCTGAGCCACGCGGACCCTCGGTCCAATCCGGCAACTTGGTACATTCCGGCCAGGTCTCCCATCCGGGCCTCTCCACGTCGGGTGAAGCCTCCGGAACCGTAGTCTCCTCCGGTTGCTCCTGGGCCGAATGCACCTCGACCCGAGGCTGCTCCTGGACCGGAGTCTCATGGGACGAATGCCCGTCAACAACAGGCTCCTGGAACGGAGTCCCCGTAGCCTCCTCCACAAACGGGTCGACCATAGTAGTTCTATGCTCGGGTGAATGAGCTGGTGGTGGTGGCGAGGACAGCTCAACAGTCCTCCTGGATCTTCCGCGGCCACCACCTCTCCGTGTACCCTTCCCCTTCTTCCCTACCCGACCAGCACCTCTCCTAGTGGGCAACGCCGCCGACGAAGAAGAACCCACGGGTGGTGTCGACAGACTGTCTGCCAAGGCTCTATGGGGAGATAGGGGTGGAAGGGAAGTACCACCCCTCGTGCGGGGCGCCTGGGAAGAACCCGTCGAGCGATCTGGACCAGCGCCCACCATCTTTCCACACCTGGTGACCTGCCATGATAAAGAGTAAAAGAAATTAGTACAACATAACTAACATGAATAATAATATGTACATGAATAATAAAGATTAATATATATATAATTTAAGTTGTGAATCTTACAAACTAATAATCATTATCAATAAATGCATCATCATCACTATCACGCATGTCTTCATGAATGACGTGCTCGTCGGGTTCAACAGCGTGAAGTTGTGAAAGGCCTTCCTTTAATCGTTGAAGCATTGACAGGTCATCCGCATCAGTAACCTCTACAAGTTCCAGGTCTTCTAGTTCCGGCTCATGGCTGGAGTCGGATTCATTGTCGCTGTCTACTTCCATGTTCTTGGGTGAAGCACGGCGGTTCTTGAAACGTTTCTTGGAAAGACGCGTTTCTTGGAAGAATTCTCCATCATATGTGTCTGGGTTAATATGAGGTTCATAATCCTGTTCATTTGGGAGAGGTGGTCTGACATGTGGCGACACTTCATAAACAACATACAAACCTTCCAGATTCTTATCCGTTTGGCATGCCCACGGTAGATAGAAAACTTGGGTCGCCTGTTGAGCCGTAATATAGACATTGGGAACATCTAAATGGGTGTTTGGATTGATTTCGACTAGTCCTATATGTTCATGAGTCCTTCTAGTCTTTTTCGGCTGGAACCAATAACATTTGAAGACTACGACGTTCGGTGGGTTTTCACCATAGAATCGAAGTTCATAAATTTCTTCAACTCTTCCATAATACTTGATAACACCTTCGCCGATAGCAGAGACACCACAATTTGTAGATTTCCGGTCGGGCATAGATAGCTCTTTGCCAAAGGTACGAAAGAGATACCCGTTGATGTTGTATTTCTCAAATGAACGGACCTTATAGTCAAAACCATTAGCGACTTGTCTCAATTCAGCGTCCATAGACTCTGAATTAGCCTACAAGTTTAATACAAAACGGTTGTTGCATTAGCCGCAAGTTAGACCAGGAATGAAATGGTCCATTATGGATAATTACCGTTTGTTTGAACCAAGAGATGAAACCGGGATAGCCGCCTCCTGTCTTTGACAGAAGCTCATACTCTTCGACGGAATCATTTTCGATCACCGCTCCATCCGAGAATTTGGCGACGTAACGACTGTTTGAAATATCCGGGAATAAGAGCAGTTCAAATGAATTAGAAGTTACGGGAAAATGTGCCGAGAACTCACTCGATGTACGGCCGCACTTCTGTTAGGTTGTTGAAGATATACAAAGAAATGTTCCGCCATTCTTCGACATCCAACGTTATTGGTTTCGAAGCACCGGCTGGTGCGAGCTTCCCTTTGAATGGGCTGAGGTTGGACCCACATTTTTTAGGGTCTGCATCATTGTGCCGAGGCTTCGGATTATGCAAATGATGATTTTTGGCTTCGTAGTGTGCTGTGACAAAGTTTGCCACCTCCTCAGTAATGAATGCCTCAGCCATCGATGCTTCAATTCTACGCTTATTTTTACATTTAGCTCGAAGGGTCTTCTGCATCCTCTCAGTTGCATAGCACCAACGATCTTGCACGGGCCCACCCAATCTTGCCTCGATCGGTAGATGTAAAATCAAATGCTGCATTGGATTAAAGAAGCCCGGTGGAAATATCTTCTCTAACTTGCACAACAACTCCAGTGCAAACTCCTCCATGTCTTCTACCACGCCAGGCGACAATTCTTTCGCACAAAGAACACGGAAGAAATAGCTCAGCTCCGCCAGTACTAGCCATTCATCCTCAGGAATAAAGCCATGTAACATCATCGGCATTACCCACTCTAGCCATATGTGCCAATCATGACTCTTGAGACCAAAGATTTTTAATTTTTCAAGACTCGCTCCCTTCTTTAGATTCGCTGCATACCCATCGGGGAACATCAAGTGCATTTTGACCCACAAGATAAGTTCCCTCATAGCTGGCCTTCCAAGATTGAACCAGGCCTTTGGCTTCGACCACTTCTGCTTTCCTTTGCCTTCTCGCATGTTTTGTAATGGTCTATGACATAGTGTCTCTTGATCGACTGTAGCCTTAATATTATCCTTTGTCTTCCCATCTATGTCGAACAATGTACCAAAAATAGCCTCTCACAACTGGAATCAGAGATTTTGCCGTCTGCCTATTCTTTGTCGTCTGCTAGCTGACGGCAAAGATACTCTTTGCCATCAGCTTTAGCAAAACTGACGGCAAAGAACTGGCTGATGGCAAAGAAGGTCTTTGCCAGCACTCAACTCTTTGCCGTTTGCCGCAGACGGCAAAGAAGGCGCCAACATACGGCAAAGAAGCTCATCTGGCCGGGGGAACCTTAGGTTAACCTACTCCCTTCTTTGCCGTCTGCTGGCGGACGACAAAGATGGCAGAGGCAGCCGACAAAGAGTATAGACCCCTTTGTCGTCCGCCAGCAGACGGCAAAGGTCCTGAATCTACTAACGGTTGTCCCGCCCCCACCGCGGCCCTCTCTCTCTCTCAAACGGCACCTCCCTCTCTCTCTCTCCTCCCCCGACGCCCAACGCCGCCACCACTGTCGCCCGGCCACCCCCGGCGCCGCCTCGGTGCCCCTGGTGCCGCCCCCGAAGCCCCACAACCCCCCCGGCGCCCCCTCGTGCCGCCCCTGAAGCCCCACCGCCGCGCCCCGTGGTGCCCCTGGTGCGCCCCCGCTGCCCCACCCCCGGCGCCCCTGGTGCCGCCCCCGCAGCCCCACCGCCGGTGCCGCCGGCCCAGCCACTGCCCCGCAGGCCTCGGCGCCGCCCCCGCAGCCCCAGTGCCGGTAAGCCCATCCACCCCCGCCCCCTTGTTCTTTATTTTTTGATTTTTTATTGTTTGGTATTTAGTTTTTTGGAATTAGATTCTAACTACCAGCATGATTTTTTATTGTTGTTGTAGTAGTTGTTCTTGTTATTGTAGTTGTTGTTGTTATTGTAGTTGTTGTGGCATATATAGTTTAGTTGGTAGGTTAGTTAATTAGTAGTTTTAGTGGTAGTTTAGTTAGTTGGTAGATTTAATTAGTTAATTAGTAGATTTAGTAGGTAGTTTATGTAGGGGAACATCGCATGGGAAACAAAAAAAATTCCTACGCGCACGAAGACCTATCATGGTGATGTCCATCTACGAGAGGGGATGAGTGATCTACGTACCCTTGTAGATCGTACAGCAGAAACGTTAGTGAACGCGGTTGATGTAGTGGAATGTCCTCACGTCCCTCAATCCGCCCCGCGAACAATCCCGCGATCAGTCCCACGATCTAGTACCGAACGGACGGCACCTCCGCGTTCAGCACACGTACAGCTCGACGATGATCTCGGCCTTATTGATCCAGCAAGAGAGACGGAGAGGTAGAAGAGTTCCCCTGCAGCGTGACGGCGCTCCGGAGGTTGGTGATGACCTTGTCTCAGCAGGGCTCCGCCCGAGCTCCGCAGAAACGCGATCTAGAGGAAAAACCGTGGAGGTATGTGGTCGGGCTGCCGTGGAAAAGTCGTCTCAAATCAGCCCCAAAACCTCCGTATATATAGGTGGGAGGGAGGGGACCTTGCCTTGGGGCTCAAGGAGCCCCAAGGGGGTCGGCCGAGTCCAAGGGGGGAGGACTCCCCCCCAAACCGAGTTGGACTTGGTTTGGTGGGAGGGAGTCCCCCTTCCTTCCCACCTCCTCCTTTTTTTTCTTTCCTCTTGATTTTCTTCTTCTTGGCGCATAGAGCCCTTTTGGGCTGTCCCACCAGCCCACTAAGGGCTGGTGTGCGATCCTCAAGGCCTATGGGCTTCCCCGGGGTGGGTTGCCCCCCCGGTGAACTCCCGGAACCCATTCGTCATTCCCGGTACATTCCCGGTAACTCCGAAAACCTTCCGGTAATCAAATGAGGTCATCCTATATATCAATCTTCGTTTCCGGACCATTCCGGAAACCCTCGTGATGTCCGTGATCTCATCCGGGACTCCGAACAACATTCGGTAACCAACCATATAACTCAAATACGCATAAAACAACGTCGAACCTTAAGTGTGCAGACCCTGCGGGTTCGAGAACTATGTAGACATGACCCGAGAGATACAGGAATTATAATAATAACTATATTTATTATTGCCTCTAGGGCATAATTCCAACAGTCTCCCACTTGCACTAGAGTCAATAATCTAGCCCTCACATCACCATGTGAATTACATTGTAATAAATCTAACACCCATACAGTTCTGGTGTTGATCATGTTTTGGCCGTGGAAGAGGTTTAATCAGCGGGTCTGCTACATTCAGATCCGTGTGCACTTTGCATATATTCACGTCCTCTCCCTCGACGTAGTCGCGGATGAGGTTGAAGCGTCGTTTGATGTGTCTGGTCTTCTTGTGAAACCGTGGTTCCTTTGCTAAGGCAATGGCACCAGTGTTGTCACAGAACAAGGTTATTGGATTCAGTGTGCTTGGCACTACTCCAAGATCCGTCATGAACTGCTTCATCCAGACACCCTCCTTAGCCGCCTCCGAGGCAGCCATGTACTCCGCTTCACATGTAGAATCTGCTACGACGCTTTGCTTGGAACTGCACCAGCTTACTGCACCCCCATTAAGAATAAATACGTATCTGGTTTGTGACTTAGAGTCGTCCGGATCTGTGTCAAAGCTTGCATCGACGTAACCTTTTACGGCGAGCTCTTCGTCACCTCCATACACGAGAAACATCTCCTTAGTCCTTTTCAGGTACTTCAGGATATTCTTGACCGCTGTCCAGTGATCCACTCCTGGATTACTCTGGAACCTACCTGCCATACTTATGGCCAGGCTAACATCTGGTCTAGTGCACAACATCGCATACATGATAGAACCTATGGCTGAAGCATAGGGGACGGAGCGCATATGCTCTCTATCTTCATCAGTCGCTGGGCACTGAGTCTTACTCAATCTCGTACCTTGTAAAACTGGCAAGAACCCTTTCTTGGACTGTTCCATTTTGAACCTCTTCAAAACTTTATCAAGGTATGTGCTTTGTGAAAGTCCTATCAGGCGTTTTGATCTATCCCTATAGATCTTAATGCCTAGAATGTAAGCAGCTTCTCCTAGGTCCTTCATAGAGAAACTTTTATTCAAGTAACCTTTTATGCTCTCCAAAAACTCTACGTTGTTTCCAATCAGTAATATGTCATCCACATATAATATTAGAAACGCCACAGAGCTCCCACTCACTTTCTTGTAAATACAAGATTCTCCAACCACTTGTATAAACCCAAATGCTTTGATCACCTCATCGAAGCGTTTGTTCCAACTCCGAGATGCTTGCACCAGTCCATAAATGGATCGCTGGAGCTTGCACACCTTGTTAGCATTCTTAGGATCGACAAAACCTTCGGGTTGTACCATATACAACTCTTCCTTAAGGAAACCGTTAAGGAACGCCGTTTTGACATCCATCTGCCAGATTTCATAATCGAAAAATGCAGCTATTGCTAACATGATTCTGACGGACTTAAGCATCGCTACGGGTGAGAAAGTCTCATCGTAGTCAACTCCTTGAACTTGTGAAAAACCCTTTGCCACAAGTCGAGCTTTATAAACGGTCACATTACCATCAGCGTCCGTCTTCCTCTTAAAGATCCATTTGTTCTGAATGGCCTTGCGGCCCTCAGGTAGTACCTCCAAAGTCCACACTTTGTTCTCATACATGGATCCTATCTCGGACTTCATGGCTTCCAGCCATTTGTTGGAATCTGGGCCCACCATTGCTTCTTCATAATTTGCAGGTTCATTGTTGTCTAACAACATGATTGATAAGACGGGATTACCGTACCACTCTGGAGCAGCACGCGATCTCGTCGACCTGCGTGGTTCGACAGAAACTTGAACTGGAGTTTCATGATCATCATCATTAACTTCCTCCTCAACCGGCGTCGCAATGACAGAGGTTTCCCCTTGCCCTGCGCCACCATCCAGAGGGATGAGAGGTTCGACAACCTCGTCAAGTTCTATCTTCCTCCCACTCAATTCTCTCGAGAGAAACTCCTTCTCGAGAAAAGCTCCGTTTTTAGCAACAAACACTTTGCCCTCGGATTTGAGATAGAAGGTGTACCCAACTGTCTCTTTTGGGTAACCTATGAAGACGCACTTTTCCGCTTTGGGTTCCAGCTTTTCAGGCTGAAGCTTTTTGACATAAGCATCACATCCCCAAACTTTAAGAAACGACAACTTTGGCCTTTTGCCATACCACAGTTCGTATGGTGTCGTCTCAACGGATTTTGATGGTGCCCTATTTAAAGTGAATGCAGCTGTTTCTAATGCATAACCCCAAAACGATAACGGCAAATCAGTAAGAGACATCATAGATCGCACCATCTCTAATAGAGTACGATTACAACGTTCGGACACACCATTACGCTGTGGTGTTCCAGGCGGTGTTAACTGTGAAACAATTCCACATTGTCTTAAGTGAGTACCAAACTCGAAACTCAGATATTCACCCCCACGATCAGACCGTAGGAACTTGATCTTCTTGTTACGATGATTTTCCACTTCACTCTGAAATTGCTTGAACTTTTCAAATGTTTCAGACTTGTGTTTCATCAAGTAGACATAACCATATCTACTTAAATCGTCAGTGAAGGTGAGAAAATAACGATATCCGTCGCGTGCCTCCACGCTCATCGGACCACACACATCGGTATGCATGATTTCCAACAAGTCACTAGCACGCTCCATTGTTCCTGAGAACGGAGTCTTAGTCATCTTGCCCATGAGGCATGGTTCGCACGTGTCAAGTGAATCAAAGTCAAGTGACTCCAAAAGTCCATCAGCATGGAGTTTCTTCATGCGCTTTACACCAATATGACCTAAGCGGCAGTGCCACAAAAATATGGCGCTATCATTGTTAACTCTAACTCTTTTGGTCTCAATGTTATGTATATGCGTATTGCTATCAAGATTCAATATGAACAATCCTCTCACATTCGGTGCATGAGCATAAAAGATGTTACTCATAGAAATAGAACAACCATTATTCTCTGACTTCAAAGAGTAACCGTCTCGCAATAAACAAGATCCAGATATAATGTTCATGCTCAACGCAGGCACTAAATAACAATGATTTAAGTTCATCACTAATCCTGACGGTAACTGAAGTGACATTGTGCCGACGGCGATTGCATCAACCTTGGAACCATTTCCTACGCGCATGGTCACTTCATCTTTCACCAGCCTTCGCCTATTCCGCAGTTCCTGTTTCGAGTTGCAAATATGAGCAACAGAACCGGTATCGAATACCCAGGCACTACTACGAGAGCCTGTTAAGTACACATCAATAACATGTATATCAAATATACCTGATTTTTCTTTGCCCGCCTTCTTATCTGCCAGATACTTGGGGCAATTGCGCTTCCAATGACCCATACCCTTGCAATAGAAACACTCCGTTTCAGGCTTAGGTCTAGCTTTGGGTTTCTTCGTCGGATTGGCAACAGGCTTGCCGCTCTTCTTCGAATTGCCCTTCTTGCCTTTGACGTTTCTCTTGAAACTAGTGGTCTTATTCACTATCAACACTTGATGCTCTTTACGGAGTTCAGACTCTGCGACTTTCAGCATCGCAAACAACTCATCAGGAGACTTGTTCATCCCTTGCATGTTGTAGTTCAACACAAAGCCTTTATAGCTTGGCGGCAGTGATTGAAGGATTCTGTCAGTGATAGCTTCTTGCGGGAGTTCAATCCCCAGCTCAGCTAGACGGTTTGAGTACCCACACATTTTGAGCACATGTTCACTGACAGATGAGTTTTCCTCCATCTTGCAAGCATAGAATTTATCGGAGGTCTCATACCTCTCGATCCGGGCGTTCTTCTGAAAGATAAACTCCAACTCCTGGAACATCTCAAATGCTCCATGACGCTCAAAGCGACGTTGAAGTCCCGGTTCTAAGCCATACAAGACTGCACATTGAACTATTGAGTAGTCCTCCTTACGTGCTAACCAAGCGTTCTTAACATCCTGATCAGCCGTAGCGGGTGGTTCATCTCCTAGCGTAGCATTAAGGACATAATCCTTCTTCCCAGCTTGTAAGATTAGCTTAAGATTACGAGCCGAGTCTACAAAGTTGCTTCCATCATCTTTCAACTTAGCTTTCTCTAGGAACGTATTGAAATTTAGAATGACTGTCGCGTGAGCCATGATCTACAACACAAATATATTCAAAGTGGACTTAGACTATGTTCAAGATAATTAGAGTTTAACTTAATCAAATTATTTGCTAAACTCCCACTCAAAAAGTACATCTCTCTAGTCATTTGAGTGGTTCATGATCCACTTACACTAGCTCAAGTCCGATCATCACGTGAGTTGAGTATAGTTTCAGTGGTAAGCATCCCTATGCTAATCATATCATCTATATAGTTCATGATCGACCTTTCGGTCTCATGTGTTCCGAGGCCATGTCTGCACATGCTAGGCTCGTCAAGCTTAACCCGAGTGTTCCGCGTGCGCAACTATTTTGCACCCGTTGTATGTGAACGTTGAGTCTATCACACCCGATCATCACGTGGTGTCTCGAAACGACGAACTGTAGCAACGGTGCACAGTCGGGGAGAACACAATTTCGTCTTGAAATTTTAGTGAGAGATCACCTCATAATGCTACCGTCGTTCTAAGCAAAATAAGCTGCATAAAAGGATTAACATCACATGCAATTCATAAGTGACATGATATGGCCATCATCACGTGCTTCTTGATCTCCATCACCAAAGCACCGGCACGATCTTCTTGTCACCGGCGCCACACCATGATCTCCATCAACGTGTTGCCATCGGGGTTGTTGTGCTACTCATGCTATTACTACTAAAGCTACATCCTAGCAAAATAGTAAACGCATCTGCAAGCACACACGTTAGTATAAAGACAACCCCTATGGCTCCTGCCGGTTGCCGTACCATCGACCTGCAAGACGATATTTCTATTACAACATGATCATCTCATACATCCAATATATCACATCACATCATTGGCCATATCACATCACAAGCATACCCTACAAAAACAAGTTAGACGTCCTCTAATTTTGTTGTTGCATGTTTTACGTGGTGACCATGGGTATCTAGTAGGATCGCATCTTACTTACGCAAACACCACAACGGAGATATATGAGTTGCTATTTAACCTCATCCAAGGACCTCCTCGGTCAAATCCGATTCAACTAAAGTTGGAGAAACTGACACTTGCCAGTCATCTTTGAGCAACGGAGTTACTCGTAACGATGAAACCAGTCTCTCGTAAGCGTACGAGTAATGTCGGTCCAAGCCGCTTCAATCCAACAATACCGCGGAATCAAGAAAAGACTAAGGAGGGCAGCAAAACGCTCATCACTGCCCACAAAAACTTTTGTGTTCTACTCGAGAAGACATCTACGCATGAACCTAGCTCATGATGCCACTGTAGGGGAATGTCGCATGGGAAACAAAAATTTTCCTACGCGCACGAAGACCTATCATGGTGATGTCCATCTACGAGAGGGGATGAGTGATCTACGTACCCTTGTAGATCGTACAACAGAAGCGTTAGTGAACGCGGTTGATGTAGTGGAACGTCCTCACGTCCCACGATCCGCCCCGCGAACAATCCCGCGATCAGTCCCACGATCTAGTACCGAACGGACGGCACCTCCGCGTTCAGCACACGTACAGCTCGACGATGATCTCGGCCTTCTTGATCCAGCAAGAGAGACGGATAGATAGAAGAGTTCTCCGGCAGCGTGACGGCGCTCCGGAGGTTGGTGATGACCTTGTCTCAGCAGGGCTCCGCCCGAGCTCCGCAGAAACGCGATCTAGAGGAAAAACCGTGGAGGTATGTGGTCGGGCTGCCGTGGAAAAGTCGTCTCAAATCAGCCCCAAAACCTACGTATATATAGGTGGGAGGGAGGGGACCTTGCCTTGGGGCTCAAGGAGCCCCAAGGGGGTCGGCCGAGTCCCCCCCCCCCAAACCGAGTTGGACTTGGTTTGGTGGGAGGGAGTCCCCCTTCCTTCCCACCTCCTTTTTTTTTCTTTCCTCTTGATTTTCTTCTTCTTGGCGCATAGAGCCCTTTTGGGCTGTCCCACCAGCCCACTAAGGGCTGGTGTGCCACCCTCAAGGCCTATGGGCTTCCCCGGGGTGGGTTGCCCCCCCCGGTGAACTCCAGGAACCCATTCGTCATTCCCGGTACATTCCCGGTAACTCCGAAAACCTTCCGGTAATCAAATGAGGTCATCCTATATATCAATCTTCATTTCCGGACCATTCCGGAAACCCTCGTGACGTCCGTGATCTCATCCAGGACTCCGAACAACATTCGGTAACCAACCATATAACTCAAATACGCATAAAACAACGTCGAACCTTAAGTGTGCAGACCGTGCGGGTTCGAGAACTATGTAGACATGACCCGAGAGACTTCTCGGTCAATATCCAACAGCGGGACCTGGATGCCCATATTGGATCCTACATGTTCTACGAAGATCTTATCGTTTGAACCTCAGTGCCAAGGATTCATATAATCCCGTATGTCATTCCCTTTGTCCTTCGGTATGTTACTTGCCCGAGATTCGATCGTCAGTATCCGTATACCTATTTCAATCTCGTTTACCGGCAAGTCTCTTTACTCATTCCGTAATACAAGATCCCGCAACTTATGCTAAGTTACATTGCTTGCAAAGCTTGTGTGTGATGTTGCATTACCGAGTGGGCCCCGAGATACCTCTCCGTCACACGGAGTGACAAATCCCAGTCTCGATCCATACTAACTCAACTAACACCTTCGGAGATACCTGTAGAGCATCTTTATAGTCACCCAGTTACGTTGCGACGTTTGATACACACAAAGCATTCCTCCGGTGTCAGTGAGTTATATGATCTCATGGTCATAGGAACAAATACTTGACACGCAGAAAACAGTAGCAACAAAATGACACGATCAACATGCTACGTCTATTAGTTTGGGTCTAGTCCATCACGTGATTCTCCTAATGACGTGATCCAGTTATCAAGCAACAACACCTTGTTCATAATCAGAAGACACTGACTATCTTTGATCAACTGGCTAGCCAACTAGAGGCTTGCTAGGGACGGTGTTTTGTCTATGTATCCACACATGTAAATGTGTCTTCATTCAATACAATTATAGCATGGATAATAAACGATTATCTTGATACAGGAATTATAATAATAACTATATTTATTATTGCCTCTAGGGCATAATTCCAACAGTTTAGTGCTAGATTTTGTTTTGTTATTTAGTGGTAGCTAGATTATTTTTTAGTTACTTAATGGTAGATTCTGTTTTTGTTATTTTTTTGTTGTTTAGTGCTATCTAGGTTTAGCGATAGGTTTAGTTAGCTTCGTTAGTTAGGTTAGTTAGTTAGTTAGCTTAACAGAAAGAATAGGAAGAACAAGAGGAGGAGGAGGAGAAGAAGAGGAGAAGAGGAGGAGGAGAAGAAGAAGAAGAAGAAGAAGAAGAACAGGAGGAGGAGGAGAAGACAAAAATAAGAAGGAGAAGAAGAAAAGAAGAAGAAAAGAAGAAGAGATGAAGAAGAGAAGAAGAATACCTTCTCCTCCTTCTCCTTCTTATCCTCCTTCTTCTCCTCCTCCTCCTTCTCCTTCTTCTTGATTTCTTCTTCTTCTTCTCCTCCTCCTCTTTCTTCTCCTCTATCTTATTCTCCTTACCTTATTTTCCCCAACAATGAGATAATTAGCCCATTTAGCTAAAAAATGGCCATTCTTCTCCTCTTTCATATGATCCTTGCTTTAATTTCCGCAACAATGACATAATTAGCCCATTTAGCTCCAAAATTCCATAATAAGCTCAAAATGGCATAAGAACCTTGGTTAGCTCAGTAATATTATATACTTAGCTAGTTTTCCTCTAAAATGGGATAATTAGCCAATTTAGCTCAAAAAAGGCATAATTAGGTAATTTAGCTCCAACAAGAGGAGAAGAGGAGAAGAAATAGGCAAAATGAAAATAAAGAAGAAGAACAGAATAAGGAGAAGGAGGAGGAGGAGGAGGATTCTTTTTTGATTTCTTCTTCTTCTCCTCCTCCTCCTCTTTCTTCTCCTCTTTCATATTATCCTTGCTTTAATTAACCCAACAATGACATAATTAGCCCATTTAGCTCCAAAATACCATAATAAGCTCAAAATGGCATAAGAACCTTCGTTAGCTCATTAATATTATATACTTAGCTTGTTTTTCTCTAAAATGGGATAATTAGCCCATTTAGCTCAAAAAAATCATAATTAGGTAATTTAGCTCCAACAAGAGGAGAAGAGGAGAAAAATAGGCAAAACGAAAAGAAAGAAGAAGAAGAAGAAGAAGAAGAAGAAGAGAAGGAGAAGGAGGAGGAGGAGTAGGAGGAGGAGGAGAAGGCCAAGGACCTTCTAGTCCTTCTCCTCCTCCTCCTTCTCCTCCTTCTCCTCCTTCTTTATTTCTTCTTCTTCTCCCCCTCCTCCTCTTTCTTCTCCTCTTTCATATTATCCTTGCTTTAATTTCCGCAACAATGACATAATTAGCCCATTTAGCTCCAAAATGCCATAATAACCTCAAGGGTCGGCGTAGCCAAATGATTGGTGTGCCACACCATTAAGGCAGCGTCAACTTACTTCAGTTTGGACGAAACTGGGTATGTGATTTGCTTCATGATTCATGCACTTCATTCTTGATGCTAATATTTTGTTCCTCTCTTTTAGGCGCATCACAATAAGACTGAGATGCCACACTTGTACGACCTTTATGGCATGGCCCATACTGCCTCGTACAAGAAGGCGAAGGCATTCTCTGAGTCTGACCTGGATGATCGCAATAACTTCACCAACATATCATCCCACCAGAAGCTCGTGGCATACAGGGACGCGGGGAAGGCTACGAAAGGGGATGACTTTAACCCTAGCCAGGAACCTTTGGATCCAGAGCTGGTGATGATATCTGGTGGCGGGAGGCCCCATGGCTCGATAGCCATTGGAGATGGGATAATACGTTGCCCACTCACACTTCCGGAGATCAAGGCGCACCAGTCGAGCAGATGTCCTGAGATTACATCTTGTCCACGGCTAGTCGAACTTGCCATCGAGGTTAGTTGTACGCACTAAGAACACTTTCATCCATTTCATTATGTGTGTCACCATAGATCATTACTGTGGTAACGAGGAATGGTGTTTCAGGCTCCTCTTCAGAAAGAGAGAGCGGCAAACCAGGCTGCTCTTGAGAAAGAGAGATTGGCAAGCCAGGCTGCTCTTCACGCTGCTCTTGATGAGAGGGACGAGACCACGACATGATTGCTTGAGGAGGAGAGGGCCCGGAATGAGGCGGGTCAACGAGCCCTGTACGAGCTTTTTGTGGTATGTTTTTTTTCACATTAGCCAAATCAGGTGTGTAATGTCTGTTTCAATACTAACTAATACGACCCACTCTTCAGGGTCTATGCGAGAAGAGCGGTCAAGTCCCTCCGCCGATGCGCGTCTTCTCTTCGATTGGCACGGTGAGTTTAATTATAAACTAGTATTAATAATTGAGTGTCATCATGCTAAGTGAGACATTGAAAAATATCTTTTCTGCAAAATAACTCCCGAGCGGCATTGCATGACCCTTCTCCAGGGCAACCGTCTCCAAACGAAGCCGGCGCGAGCAACCGTGGTGTTTCTCCTCCTTGATGACCACTACGGTAAGTTTCTCCTCCAAACTTAGCTTGTTTTCCTCTAAAATGAGATAATTACCCCATTTAGCTCCAAGAAGACATAATTAGGTAATTTAGCTCCAACAAGAGGAGAAGAAATAGGAAAAATAAAAAGAAAGAAGAAGAAGAAGAAGAGAAGAAGGAGGAGGAGGAGAAGGAGGAGGAGGACGAGGAGGACGAGGAGCAGAAGGAGGAGAAGGCCAAGGACCTTCTAGTCCTTCTCCTCCTCCTCCTTCTCCTCCTTCTCCTTGATTTCTTCTTCTTCTCCTGCTCCTCCTCTTTCTTCTCCTCTTTCATATTATCCTTGCTTTAATTTCCCCAACAATGACATAATTAATATTATATACTTAGTTAGTTTTCCTCTAAAATGGGATAATTAGCCCATTTAGCTCAAAAAAGACATAATTAGGTAATTTAGCTCCAACAAGAGGAGAAGAGGAGAAGAAATAGGCAAAATGAAAAGAAAAAAAAGAAGAAGAAGAAGAGAAGAAGGAGAAGGAGGAGGAGGAGGAGAAGGCCAAGGACCTTCTATCCTTCTCCTCCTCCTCCTTCTCCTCCTCCCTCTTCTTGATCTCTTCTTCTTCTCGTCCTCCTCCTCTTCCTTCTCCTCTTTCATATTATCCTTGCTTTAATTTCTGCAACAATGACATAATTAGCACATTTAGCTCCAAAATGCCATAATAAGCTCAAAATGGCATAAGAACCTTGGTTAGCTCAGTAATATTATATACTTAGCTAGTTTTCCTCTAAAATGGGATAATTAGCCCATTTAGCTCAAAAAAGACATAATTAGGTAATTTAGCTCCAACAAGAGGAGAAGAGGAGAAGAAATAGGCAAAATGAAAAGAAAGAAGAAGAAGAGAAGAAGGAGGAGGAGGAGGACGAGGAGGACGAGGAGGACGAGGAGGAGAAGGAGGAGAAGGCCAAGGACCTTCTAGTCCTTCTCCTCCTCCTCCTTCTCCTCCTTCTCCTTGATTTCTTCTTCTTCTCCTGCTCCTCCTGTTTCTTCTCCTCTTTCATATTATCCTTGCTTTAATTTCCCCAACAATGACATAATTAATATTATATACTTAGTTAGTTTTCCTCTAAAATGGGATAATTAGCCCATTTAGCTCAAAAAAGACATAATTAGGTAATTTAGCTCCAACAAGAGGAGAAGAGGAGAAGAAATAGGCAAAATGAAAAGAAAAAAAAGAAGAAGAAGAAGAGAAGAAGGAGAAGGAGGAGGAGGAGGAGGTCGAGGAGGAGAAGGCCAAGGACCTTCTATCCTTCTCCTCCTCCTCCTTCTCCTCCTCCCTCTTCTTGATTTCTTCTTCTTCTCGTCCTCCTCCTCTTCCTTCTCCTCTTTCATATGATCCTTGCTTTAATTTCCGCAACAATGACATAATTAGCCCATTTAGCTCCAAAATTCCATAATAAGCTCAAAATGGCATAAGAACCTTGGTTAGCTCAGTAATATTATATACTTAGCTAGTTTTCCTCTAAAATGGGATAATTAGCCAATTTAGCTCAAAAAAGGCATAATTAGGTAATTTAGCTCCAACAAGAGGAGAAGAGGAGAAGAAATAGGCAAAATGAAAATAAAGAAGAAGAACAGAATAAGGAGAAGGAGGAGGAGGATTCTTTTTTGATTTCTTCTTCTTCTCCTCCTCCTCCTCTTTCTTCTCCTCTTTCATATTATCCTTGCTTTAATTAACCCAACAATGACATAATTAGCCCATTTAGCTCCAAAATACCATAATAAGCTCAAAATGGCATAAGAACCTTGGTTAGCTCATTAATATTATATACTTAGCTTGTTTTTCTCTAAAATGGGATAATTAGCCCATTTAGCTCAAAAAAGACATAATTAGGTAATATAGCTCCAACAAGAGGAGAAGAGGAGAAGAAATAGGCAAAATGAAAAGAAAGAAGAAGAAGAAGAAGAAGAAGAAGAGAAGAAGGAGAAGGAGGAGGAGGAGGAGGAGAAGGCCAAGGACCTTCTCCTCCTCCTCCTTCTCCTCCTCCTCCTCCTTGATTTCTTCTTCTTCTCCTCCTCCTCCTCTTTCTTCTCCTCTTTCATATTATCCTTGCTTTAATTAACCCAACAATGACATAATTAGCCCATTTAGCTCCAAAATACCATAATAAGCTCAAAATGGCATAAGAACCTTGGTTAGCTCATTAATATTATATACTTAGCTTGTTTTCCTCTAAAATGGGATAATTAGCCCATTTAGCTCAAAAAAGACATAATTAGGTAATTTAGCTCAAACAAGAGGAGAAGAGGAGAAGAAATAAGCAAAATGAAAAGAAAGAAGAAGAAGAAGAAGAGAAGAACAAGAAGAAGAAGGAGAAGGAGGAGGAGGAGGAGGAGGAGAAGGCCAAGGACCTTCTATCCTTCTCCTCCTCCTCCTTCTCCTCCTCCTCCTCCTTCTTCTTGATTTCTTCTTCTTCTCTTCCTCCTCCTCTTTCTTCTCCTCTTTCATATTATCCTTGCTTTAATTAACCCAACAATGACATAATTAGCCCATTTAGCTCCAAAATGCCATAATAAGCTCAAATTGGCATAAGAACCTTGGTTAGCTCATGAATATTATATACTTAGCTTGTTTTCCTCTAAAATGACATAATTAGCCCATTTAGCTCAAAAAAGACATAATTAGGTAATTTAGCTCCAACAAGAGGAGAAGAGGAGAATAAATAGGCAAAATGAAAAGAAAGAAGAAGAAGAAGAAGAAGAAGAGAAGAAGGAGAAGGAGGAGGAGGAGGAGGAGGAGAACGCCAAGGACCTTCTATCCTTCTCCTCCTCCTCCTCCTTCTTCTTGATTTCTTCTTCTTCTCGTCCTCCTCCTCTTCCTTCTCCTCTTTCATATTATCCTTGCTTTAATTTCCGCAATAATGACATAATTAGCCCATTTAGCTCCAAAATGCCATAATAAGCTCAAAATGGCACAAGAACCTTGGTTAGTTCAGTAATATTATATACTTAGCTAGTTTTCCTCTAAAATGGGATAATTAGCCCATTTAGCTCAAAAAAGACATAATTAGGTAATTTAGCTCCAACAAGAGGAGAAGAGGAGAAGAAATAGGAAAAATGTAAAGAAAGAAGAAGAAGAAGAAGAAGAAGAGAAGAAGGAGAAGGAGGAGGAGGAGGAGGAGGAGGAGGAGAAGGCCAAGGACCTTCTATCCTTCTCCTCCTCCTCCTCCTTCTTCTTGATTTCTTCTTCTTCTCCTCCTCCTCCTCTTTCTTCTCCTCTTTCATATTATCCTTGCTTTAATTAACCCAACAATGACATAATTAGCCCATTTAGCTGCAAAATGCCATAATAAGCTTAAAATGGCATAAGAATCTTGGTTAGCTCATGAATATTATATACTTAGCTTGTTTTCCTCTAAAATGACATAATTAGCCCATTTAGCTCAAAAAAGACATAATTAGGTAATTTAGCTCCAACAAATGATATATAGTTCACCACACATATACTTAGCTTGTTTTCCGCTAAAAATGACATAATTAGCTGAAAAACATCATATTTTGTTCTTCTTCTGACTTTCTTATTCACATTTTTGCAGATTGGATATACTACATGCATGGAAGTTAGCATTCATGGAGTTGAACAATGTCGATGGATGAACTTTATATGTATATCATCTAGTTTTCATTTGAGTTGATGAACAATGTCGAACTATATGTATATGTATATATGGATAAACAGTGCAATACTTGGTATGTTGGTTCTTTGGATATATGGGGATGTACATTGGTGAATCATATATGTGTGGTGAATTATATATATGTGTTGGCAAGTATATGTGTGGTGAACTATATATCATATATGTGTGGTGAATTATATGAATGTGCTGTCAAATATATATATATATATATGTGTGTGTGTGTGTGTGTGTGTGTGTGTGTGTGTGTGTGTGTGTGTGTGTGTTTTGAAATAATATAAAACAAAAAAAACAGGAACTATATAGTCTCTTTGCCGTCTGCCAGCTGATGGCAAAGACCTGTGCCATCAGCTGGGAGACGGCAAAGGTGCCACATGGCACCCAACTGTGCATTCTGGGGTGTCTATGTAGTCTCTTTGCCGTCAGCCTCCAGGGTGGGCAGACGACAAAGAAGAGGGAACAAGGGAGGGGGGAGGAAGAGGCAGACGACAAAGAGTGGAGAGAGGGGGAGGGGAGGAGCTGGCAGACGACAAAGATGGACGGGGAGGCAGACGGCAAAGATGGAGGGGGAGGGGAGGGGAAGAGAAGGCAGACGGCAAAGATGGACGGGGAGGCAGACGGCATAGATGGACGGCGAGGCAGACGGCAAAGCCTCCGTTAACCCCTAACGGAGGCAACGCCTGTCGGCTGCCGTCTCGAGCACTTTGCCGACTACTCCTAAGGAAAGCTCACGGCAAAGAGCTTTGCCGTCCGCTTTGGGGGGGGCAGACGGCAAAGAAGGTCCTTTGTCATCGTAGGCTGACGCAGAAATTTTGCCGGCCGTGAGAATCTTTGCCGTCTGTTATATTGTCTTTGCCGTCCGGGATATTGTCTTTGCCGTGTGTGATGGCAGACGGCAAAGAAGCTGATTCCTGTAGTGTCTTTGATATTCTTTTCAGTGTGCATCATGTCGATATTGTGTGGAAGAAGGAGGTCTTTGAAGTAAGGCAGATCCCAGAAGCATGGCTTGTGAGTCTAGGCGTGTTTTGAATTATACCCCTTGAAATACCCTGGACGCTCTCGATCAGGCTCGAGGGTGTTTAACTGATCCAGGATCTGTTGGCCTGTGAACGCAGGTGGTGCCAAGTTTTTGACAACTTTACCTTCCGTAAAGTTCTTCTTGTCTTTTCTGAACTGATGGTCAGGATCCAGGAACTGTCTATGCAAGTCAAAGCAAGAATACTTCCGACCCTCCTGCAACCAATGAAACTGAAGAGCTGCCTTGCATTGGGGGCACGGGAACCTTCCATGCATACACCATCCAGAGAATAGCGCATACGCTGGCAAGTCATGCATAGAGTACATGTACCACACATGCATTTTGAAGTTTTCTTTTCTAGCGGCATCGTATGTCTTGACCCCATTATCCCAAGTTTCTTCCAATTCATCCTTAAGCGGTTGCAGGTACACATTCATATTCTTCCCCGGATAATTGGGTCCTGGAATTATCAACGTCAGAAATATGTTCTTTCTTTGCATAATCTGCCAGGGGGGAGATTGAGTGGAATGACAAATACAGGCCAACAACTGTATTGGGTTGCCGTCATGCCGAAGGGATTAAAACCATCCGTAGCGGCGCAGACTCGAGGACTCCTTGGATCTGCCGCTTTATCCTGATGCAATCCATCGAAATGTTTCCACGCTTCCCCATCCGATGTGTGTACCATCATATTATTCCCATCCGCATCTAGTTCGGTTCTTTTGCCCAATTTGTGCCATGTCATCTGTCTGGCTGTCTCTTCGACCATGAAAAGACGTTGAAGTCTTGGTACGATTGGCATATACCGAAGAACACTAACTGCGATTTTGGTCTGCCTCTTCTCACCCATACCGTTGTCTACCACAAGATACCTGCAAGACTCGCAATTGGGACAATAGTCCAAGTGTGCGTACTCCTTCCTAAATAAGACACATCCTTTCTCACATGCATCTATCTTCTCATAGGGCATCTTAAGTACACGAAGTATTTTGTCCGACTCGTACAGGTTTGCAGGCATGACATGGCCTTTGGGTAGGAAACGTCCAAATAGTGTCATCATCGCGTCGTAGCATTCTCTTCCCAAGTTGAACTGAGCCTTCAGAGCCATTACTTGTGCAACTGCATCCAGCTCACAGAGCTCAGTGTGCTCATGGAGAGGACGTTTTGAAGACTCCAACATTTCATAAAAGGCCTTTGCAGATTCCTCCATCTCATCTTCCGAATCCGGAGCATCATCAAAGTCTTGCACCATGTCTTCGATCCCGGTACCATGCTCGTCCGTGCGACGACGGACCACCTCAGCTCTTCTGTGTTGTATAGACTCACCATGAAATGTCCACACCGTATAATTAGGCTTAAAACCCCTCCTCTGCAGGTGTTTAATCATTATAGCCTCTGTCGTCTTTTTATAGTTGTTGCATCCAGGACAGGGGCAATAGTTTCTTTCCTGGCCATTTGTGAATGCGGCTTTCACAAATTCCTTTGTTTTTACAAACCATTCTTTCGTCATCTCTTTCTGACTAGGGTGACCGGTATACATCCACGCATGATCACTCATCTTGCGTAGCTACTAAAGACAGAAGAAATATATTTATATATAATTTAGAATTTATATTCATCGGTTAATCAGGTTCGCCATTTTTATTACGTCCAGGCAACCTACACGCTAATAGGTAAAGATAGGTCCTAATCCCACCCGAGTATGTGTAGATTGGGTTCGTTTTCCCATGCTCTGCTCCGGATCCAACGCAAAATTTCGGCAGCACCTCCCCGTTGTTCTCCTGATACACGTCTCCACAATAAACAGAGAGGATGTGCATCCGGAGAACAACAGGGAGGCACTGACGAAATTTCGCATCGGATCTAGAGCACAGCATACGGGAAAACGAACCCAATCTACACATACTCGGGCTCTCCATGGATAATGTTGGACAATTCGAAAGGATGGCGGTTATAAATATGCAAAGACATGCATATTTATAGATGTCGCCCTTTCGAACGGGAGACGCATACTGGTCACGCATACTCATGATTGAAGAAACCTATATATAGCTAGCAAGTTTCATCGACATGAAGACCGGGACAAAGAAAATTGAGGGGGTAGGACGAGAAGTCATTTGTGCTCACCAACAAACGTAGGGGCGAAGCTCGTCCAACGCACGTGGAGGTCGTCGAACAACTGCACATTGAAATTCACCCGATCAACACAAATATGATGATTTTATAAGATAATCAAAAAATATGTGACCTAGCTCTTCTTATTCTTATTTTCTTTTTTTCCTCTTATTCTTCTTCTTCTTCTTCTTATTTGCTTTTTTCTTTTTTTCCTCTTATTCTTCTTCTCCTTCTTCTTCTTTTCTTCTCTTCTTCAGGTTATGTCTTTTTGGGGAAATTAATTTAGCTAAATGGGCTAATTATGTATTTTTGGGGAAATTAAAGCAAGGATAATATGAAAGAGGAGAAGAAAGAGGAGGAGGAGGAGAAGAAGAAGAAATCAAGAAGAAGGAGGAGAAGGAGGAGAAGGACTAGAAGGTCCTTGGCCTTCTCCTCCTCCTCCTCCTCCTTCTCCTCCTTCTCTTCTTCTTCTTCTTCTTCTTCTTCTTCTTCTTCTTTCTTTTCATTTTGCCTATTTCTTCTCCTCTTCTCCTCTTGTTGGAGCTAAATTACCTAATTATGTCTTTTTGGAGCTAAATGGGTTAATTATCCCATTTTAGAGGAAAACAAGCTAAGTATATAATATTCATGAGCTAACCAAGGTTCTTATGCCATTTTGAGCTTATTATGGTATTTTGGAGCTAAATGGGCTAATTATGTCATTGTTGGGGAAATTAAAGCAAGGATAATATGAAAGAGGAGAAGAAAGAGGAGGAGGAGGAGGAGAAGAAGAAATCAAGAAGATGGAGGAGAAGGAGGAGAAGGAGGAGGAGGAGGAGAAGGACTAGAAGGTCCTTGGCCATCTCCTTCTCCTCCTCCTCCTCCTCCTTCTCCTTCTTCTTCTCTTCTTCTTCTTCTTCTTCTTCTTCTTCTTTCTTTTCATTTTTCCTATTTCTTCTCCTCTTCTCCTCTTGTTGGAGCTTAATTACCTAACTATGTCTTTTTGGAGCTAAATGGGCTAATTATCCCATTTTAGAGGAAAACAAGCTAAGTATATAATATTCATGAGCTAACCAAGGTTCTTATGCCATTTTGAGCTTATTATGGCATTTTTGAGCTAAATGGGCTAATTATGTCATTGTTGGGGAAATTAAAGCAAGGATAATATGAAAGAGGAAAAGAAAGAGGAGGAGGAGGAGAAGGAGAAGAAATCAAGAAGAAGGAGGAGAAGGAGGAGAAGGACTAGAAGGTCCTTGGCCTTCTCCTCCTCCTCCTCCTCCTCCTCCTTCTCGTTCTTCTCTTCTTCTTCTTCTTCTTCTTCTTCTTCTTCTTCTTTCTTTTCATTTTTCCTATTTCTTCTCCTCTTCTTGGAGCTAAATTACCTAATTATGTATTTTTGGAGCTAAATGGGATAATTATCTCATTTTAGAGGAAAACAAGCTAAGTATATAATATGCATGAGGTAACCAAGGTTCTTATTCCATTTTGAGGTTATTATGGCATTTTGGAGCTAAATGGGCTAATTATCTCTTTTTGGGGAAATTAAAGCAAGGATAATACGAAAGAGGAGAACAAAGAGGAGGAGGAGGAGAACAAGAAGAAATCAAGAAGAAGGAGGAGAAGGAGGAGGAGGAGGAGGAGGAGAAGGAGGAGAAGGTCCTTGGCCTTCTAGTCCTTCTCCTCCTCCTCCTCCTCCTCCTTCTCCTTCTTCTCTTCTTCTTCTTCTTCTTCTTTCTTTTCATTTTTCCTATTTCTTCTCCTCTTCTCCTCTTCTCGGAGCTAAATTACCTAATTATGTCTTTTTGAAGCTAAATGGGCTAATTATCTCATTTTAGAGGAAAACAAGCTAAGTATATAATATTCATGAGCTAACCAAGGTTCTTATGCCATTTTGAGGTTATTATGTCATTTTGTAGCTAAATGGGCTAATTATGTCTTTTTGGGGAAATTAAAGCAAGGATAATATGAAAGAGGGGAAGAAAGAGGAGGAGGAGGAGAAGAAGAAGAAATCAAGAAGAAGGAGGAGAAGGAGGAGAAGGAGGAGGAGGAGAAGGACTAGAAGGTCCTTGGCCTTGTCCTCCTCCTCCTCCTCCTTCTTCTTCTTTTCTTCTCTTCTTCTTCTTCTTCTTCTTCTTCTTCTTCTTCTTATTTTCTTTTTTCTTTTTTCCTCTTCTTCTTCTTCTCCTTCTTCTTCTTTTCTTTTTCTCTTCTTCTTCTTCTTCTTCTTCTTCTTCTTCTTATTTTATTTTTTCTTTTTTCCTCTTATTCTTCTTCTCCTTCTTCTTGTTTTATTCTTCTCTTCTTCTTCTTCTTATTATTATTATTTTCTTTTTTCCTCTTATTCTTCTCTTCCTCTCCTATTTTTCTTCTTCTTCTTCTTCTTTCTTCTCCTTCCCTTCCTTTTCCTTCTTGTTCTTTTCCTTCTTGTTCTTATTTTTTTCTTCTCCTTTCTCCTTCTTCTTCTTCTCCTTTCTCCTTCTTCTTCTTCTTATTTCTCCTTCTTCTTCTTCTTCTCCTTTCTCCTTCTTCTTCTTCTCCTTTCTCCTTCTTCTTCTTCTTCTCGTTTTCTCCTTTATTAAACAGGAAACTAACCTAACTAAACCTAAACTAAACTAAAACTAAGCCAAACCTCAGTAAAACATATAACTAATTAAACAAAAACTATTTAAAAGAAGAAGAAAGAAAACTAACCGGGGGGAGGAGGGCCGCAGGGGGAGGAGAGGCCGCAGGGGGAGGAGGGCAGCAGGGGGAGGGGCGTGAGGAGGGCGGCGGCGGTGGGGTGGGGCGCTGGGGTGGGGTGGCGTCGGCGGGGGCGGCGGTGGGGTAGGGAGGCCGGAGGAGGGCGCGGCAGCGGTGGTGGTGTCGGGGGTGAGAGAGAGGGGTGTCGGGGTGGAGGAGGGGGCGCAGGGCGGCGATGGAGGAGGGTGCAGGGCGACTGGGGAGGAGGAGGGGGCGCAGGGCGGCGGTGGAGGAGGGTGCAGGGCGGCCGGGGTGGAGGAGGGGGCGTAGGGCGGCGGTGGAGAGGGTGCAGGGCGGCCGGGGAGGAGGAGGGCGCAGGGCGGCCGGGGAGGAGGAGGGCACAGGGCGGCCGGGGAGGAGGAGGGCGCAGGGCGGCGCAGGGAGGCCGGAGGAGGGCGGGGCGGCGGTGGTGGTGTCGGGGGTGAGAGAGAGGGGAGTCGGGGTGGCCGTTAGGGGGAGAGAGAGGCGCGTGGGGGTGGGGCTAACGGCCGTTAGGGGGGCACCCTCTTTGCCGTCCGCCTCCCGACGGCAAAGAGCATGCAGGCAGACGGCAAAGAAAGTGGTCGTTAGGGGGGAGAGAGGGGCTACGGGGTGGACCACCCATGCTCTTTGTCGTCTGCCTGCATGCTCTTTGCCGTGAGCTGGCAGACGACAAAGAGCTGGCTGATGGCAAATAGTACCTTTGGCATCAGCGTGCTCTTTGCCGTCTGGTTTCTGGTAGCTGATGGCAAAGAGGGTCTTTGCCATCAGCCAGCAGACGGCAAAGAAGCAGCAGATGACAAATAACTGTTTTCCAGTAGTGTGTTGGATTAGTTCATCACCACCACCACCACGTCTTTGTGGTGCCGGAGAACTCATCTACCTCTCCGCCCCTCTTGCTGGATCAAGAAGGCGGAGATCGTCATCGAGTTGTACGTGTGCTGAAGCGGAGGTGTCGTCCGTTCGGCTCTAGATTGAGAAGGAGTTCATGGGACGACTTGCGATTTGGATCGCAAAGACGTTCGACTACATCAACCGCGTTTCTTAACGCTTCTTGCTTCGCGATTTACCAGGGTATGTGAATCTGATCTACCCTCTCGTAGATGATCATCACCATGGATAGGTCTTGCATGTGCGTAGGATTTTTTTTTATTTCCCATGCAACGTTCCTCGATAAAGGCAACTATGGTGACGACTCTGAGCAGCTTTGGGCGTCTGTCGGCGGCGCTAGTGAGAGGGAAGTGGCACTGGCTTGGCTCTGCGAGCAGGGAAAAACGAGGTGCGGCGGGGGTAGGTGGGGTGCGGCAACGCGGCGCGGCGACGCGGCTCAGCTGCGTGCAATAAGCGCTCTCTGGACACGCACCCAAGGTGCTCAACGAAATGCCAGAGCATGTTAGGTTAGTCCAGTGGAGCTAAGCTTCGGCAGGATGGTTACCAATGACATGAGGGAACCTAGGACATGCTGGTTTGGTGAGGGGAGCTAGTCTATAATGCAACCTCAGGATCATGCTGGTGTGGTGAGCGGAGCTAGTCCATAATGCAACCTGAGGATCATGCCAAATCTGGCCATGCACTCCACGTGCTTGACAAAATGCGAGGGCCATCTACAAAACTTTGTTGGCCACTAAACTTCCAAGAGTAAGGTATCTTTAGATGCTAAAAGTGATGGTCTTGTTGGTTTGGCAAAATAGAAAACTCTATAATGCAAGATTTTGAGAAAACCATATCTGGACAAAAACTGCATGGGATTATTCATGGATTTAATAAATTTCAATAGGGCTAAACTCCTGGATTTAAGGGTTTGATAGGGTGTACTAGAAGCAAGAAAAATCTCATAGTCATTAGAGAAAGATAAAATAGGGTTGTTGTTCAAACCACAAAACTAGACCAGCATAGAAATGAGGATGATTTGCTCAAATTTTTCAAAAGGCCAGGAAGGGTTTTGCATAAAAGTGATCTATATGCATCATGGCATCTTCAAAATTTGGTGGATTTTAAAATAAATATTTAAAATGGTTGTAGTGAAATGGAGGCCCTTAAAAGAATGGAAATGCCATTTTAAAGAAATAAAGGTTGACAAAAATATGTCTTATCGAATTCATAAAAATGAGATGAAATGCTTTTAAATCAAACATTCCAGTCCCACAATATTTTTCAAAAGTCCCTATTTGAAGAAAAAAAACTGAATTTAAAGGAAAGGATGGTTTTGAAACCAACAGAGAATCCAGAAAATAAAAATTAATATTTCTGACAAATTTAAATTAATAAAAGCATGAAAAAAATCGGGGTGTTAGGGAGGACAGGATTAAAAGTAAAACAATGGGTATCTCTTGGATGTTGAGAATGGATGCCCCCTTCCTCCTAATTTCTCAATCACGGTTGGGAATGGGAGAAAAGCACTCGGTAGTTAGGAATGCATGGCCCCTTCTTCTTTCTCGATCGCGGTTTTCTTACCCCTCTCATTCCTTGAAAAGTCAGAGCACGCAGCTCGGAAGAATGAAGACACTCTCCTGGTTGAAAATTCAAAGCTCATTCTGCCCTTTGCGTGGACGCAAGATTCGTGCGTGTGCTTGTATAGAAAGCTACTCCGACTCCGTAGACCGGCAACAAGTTTCCAGCAAGTCTCCCGTTGCCGCAAGAAGAACAAAACTCGGATCGTCAGACAGAAGGATAGTTCGAGGCTGAATCCAATTCTCTCTCACAGACACTGGAGAAAACGCAGTCAGTGCTATTTTCACGAATGTTGCACTGGGTGCTCTGCTTCTTCTTTTCTTTTTCTTCCTCCGAGGGAAACAGAGGATTGGCCCCCGTTCCCGTTTGCGACCTGTTTTGAAACGCAAATTTGTGCGGCCACCTGAATTTGACTCGCTTGCGACGCGCCTCGCCGGAATGCTATAATCACCAGAATTCAGAAACAAGGCACGGGGGATGACGTACGTACGGCGGAGAATGCTTTGTCGGGGTCTTAAACCATGGAACGAGGCAAATGCATGCAGTCTACCGTGGTCCGTCACCAAAGGAGAAACGGCTTGCTCGCCAGCGCGACCCGTGCTTTGACGCGGGCAATTACCGGCACACGACACGCGCTGCGCTGCGTGCGCGCGCATTCTTCTTCTTCTTCTTCTTCGATGCGGGGCTCTGCCCGTCACCCACAAGAAAGCGAGCACGTACGTAGCCAGCGTCCTCGACAACTGCTCTCCATCGCGTTTCACGTACACCCCTCGACCATGAAGCCACACAGGAGCAGCCCCTTGTCGCGGAAGGTCTCCGTCGCCGTTGCCACGCCGATCCTCCTCCTGCTGGCCCTCGCCGTCGTCTTGCTCTACGACTTCAGCTTCGCCGAAAGCTACCAGCACACACGCCGCGCCTCCTCCGCATCATCGTCGACGACGTCGCCTCCGGCCACCACCTCCCCGTTGTTGAAATTTGGAGGTGGGCCTTAGGCCCACTAGAGAATTTCAGAAAAATCTAAAGGGCCCATGTAGGTGGTGGCATGGCAAGGTGGTGGGAGTTTAGTCCCACCCCGCTAGTGGAGGAGAGTTTGGACCCCTTTATAAGGGTCTCTCTTCCACATGCTATTGGAGAGTGAGAAGAGAAGGTGCCCTCGCGCACTCCTCCTCCGCCGCCCGCCTCGCCACGCCACGCCTCGTCACGACGCGCCGCGGGTTGCGGGAATGAGCCGAGCCGAGCTCATACCTCGTTACCGACTCGGACTCTTCCACCCAGCCGTCTTTATAAGCACGCGATCGCCTACCCTAGCCGTCACGAAATCAGATCACATCTGCCTCACGCGTTCGTTCCTTGAACTGCTGCTGCCGCCGGCGACTCCGTCCCGTTTACCGCGTACACGGTCGACGGGAGAGCAGGCCTCCGAAACCTCGCCTCTCCGGTTCCTGTACGGGAGAGGGGCGATTAGGTTTTTGGGGAGCGATCACGCGACTGCTCGCCTCCGTCCGTCTGCTTCGTCTACGTCCGCGTCGCCCTCGTCATCGCCATGTCTTCACCAAGCGAAGCTGATCGTCTCCGCGAGGAAGCCGAAAAGAAGACGGCAGAGGATACTGCCGCCGCCGCCGCTGCTGCTGCTACGGCCAACTGGCCGATTGGAGGGTATGACTCGTTTATCCTCTTGTTCGTATTTATTCTAGCAGTACTACTTGTTTGCATAGATGTATCCACTATATGCGTAGTATGTGCTAGGTTAGCTCAACATCAGTATGTCATTAGTCTAGTCAATGCCATGCTAGTTATTATTTTGTGGATTAATCTACTCGGAAAATTGCCTATTTACTCAACAATCCAAAAACCTAATGTCTGTAGGAATTTTTCGAGTAATGGTTTTGCTGCTGCACTGAAACCGGATAAGTTTACCGGTACTTTTTTCAAGCGTTGGCAAACGAGAACCACCTTATGGCTCACGGCTATGAACGTGTTCTGGGTAGCCGGTGTCACTCCTACGGAAACTATCACTCCTGAACAGGAGAAGATGTTTAAGGAGGCCACCGTCCTATTCCTTGGAGCAGTCATTAGCGTGATCGGAGATAAGCTGGTTGATGCATATTTACATATGCAGGTTGCCAAGGACTTGTGGGAGGCGCTCGAATCTAAATTCGGGGCCACCGATGCTGGGAGTGAGATGTATGTTATGGAGCAGTTCCACGATTACAAGATGGTTGACAACCGTTCTGTATTGGAACAAGCTCATGAGATAATATGCATAGCTAAGGAACTTGAGGTTCTTAAGTGCAATTTGCCGGGCAAGTTTGTCGCGGGCTGTATAATTGCTAAGCTCCCTAATTCCTGGAGGAACTTTGCTACTACTCTGAAACATCAGAGGCGTGAGTTCTCAGTAGAGGACATCATCGGCCATCTGAGTGTTGAGCAGAACTCGAGAGCAAAGGACTCCAATGGAAAAGCGGTGGAAAGCTCTTCTGCTGCCAATATGGTACATCAGAGGAACTTCAATTCTCACAAGCCCAAGGGAAAGAACTCTGTCCAACAGAATACCGACTTCAAGAAGAAGGGGAAGAAGCCCTTCAAGAAGAATAAGAAGGGAGATGGCTGCTATACTTGTGGTTCAGAGGAACATTGGGCGAACAAATGCCCAAACAAGTACAAGAAGCCGGCGCAGGACTCCAAGTCTGCAAACATGATTGTGGGCAACAATGAAAGTGGTGCATCTGGGTACGGTAATTTACTTACTGTATTTACAGTTTGTCAGTCCACCGATTGGTGGGTGGACACAGGTGCAAATATTCATGTGTGTGCTGACTTGTCATTGTTCTCTTCTTATCAGGCCACCGGTCGCGGGTCCGTATTGATGGGGAATGGCGCGAGTGCTTCTGTTCTTGGTGTTGGCACGGTCGATCTGAAGTTTACTTCGGGAAGGATCGTGCAGCTGAAGAACGTGCAGCATGTCCCCGCCATCAAGAAGAATCTCGTTAGTGGCTCCCTTCTGTGTAGAGAAGGGTTTAAGTTGGTGTTCGAGTCTAATAAAGTAGTAGTTACGAAATATGGACTTTTCGTTGGAAAAGGTTATGAATGCGGAGGTCTGTTCCGCCTTTCTCTAGCAGATTTTTGTAATAAAGTCGTGAACAATATTCATTCGAGTGTTAATGAATCTGAAGTTTGGCATTCACGTCTTTGTCACATAAGTTTCGGTGTTATGTCGCGGCTAGCAAAACTGAATTTAATCCCAACTTTCACTTTAGCCAAAGGTTCTAAGTGCCACTCGTGTGTGCAAGCAAAGCAACCTCGCAAGCCTCACAAGGCTGCAGAGGAGAGACACTTGGCACCATTAGAACTCATACATTCTGATCTTTGTGAGATGAATGGTGTGTTGACTAAAGGTGGAAAGAAATACTTCATGACATTGATAGATGATTCCACTAGATTTTGCTATGTGTATCTGTTAAATACTAAAGATGAGGCTCTACACTACTTTAAAATCTATAAGGCAGAAGTTGAGAATCAACTTGAAAAGAAAATTAAACGAGTCCGGTCTGATCGTGGTGGAGAGTACTTCTCAAACGAATTTGATTCATTTTGTGCGGAACACGGCATTATTCATGAGAGGACGCCTCCCTATTCACCCCAGTCAAACGGGGTTGCCGAGCGGAAAAACCGTACTCTAACTGATTTGGTTAACGCCATGTTAGATACATCGGGTTTATCCAAGGCATGGTGGGGGGAGGCTATATTGACCGCGTGTCATGTCCTGAATAAAGTTCCTACAAAAGATAATGAGGTCACTCCCTACGAGGAGTGGTCGAAGAGAAGGACGACACTCTCGTACTTACGTACTTGGGGCTGCTTGGCGAAAGTCAATGTACCGATCCCCAAGAAGCGCAAGCTTGGACCAAAGACTGTGGATTGCGTTAATTTGGGATACGCTAAGAATAGCGTAGGCTATAGATTTCTAGTAGTGAAATCTGAGGTACCTGACGTGAAGGTCGGTACAATAATGGAGTCGAGGGATGCTACATTCTTTGAGGATATATTTCCCATGAGAGATATGCAAAGCACTTCTAGACAGGAATCTGAGATAACTCCTGAGCCTGCCATTCCTATGGAATATTATGAACAAACACATGATGAAAATCCTGAGGAGGATGACGAGGAAGCCCGTGGTAGGGGCAAGAGACAAAGGACTGCAAAGACCTTTGGTGATGATTTCTTCGTATACCTCGTGGATGATAATCCCACTTCTATTTCAGAAGCGTATGCTTCTCCAGATGCTGATTACTGGAAAGCTGCTGTCCGTAGCGAGATGGACTCCATCATGGCTAACGGGACATGGGAAATCACTGATCGTCCCTATGGTTGCAAACCATTGGGATGCAAGTGGGTGTTCAAAAAGAAGCTTAGGCCCGACGGTACAATTGAAAAGTACAAGGCTAGGCTTGTGGCCAAGGGCTATGCCCAGAAAGAAGAGGAAGATTTCTTCGATACTTATTCACCTGTGGCTAGACTGACCACCATTAGAGTACTACTCTCATTGGCGGCCTCTCATGGTCTTCTCGTTCATCAAATGGACGTTAAGACGGCTTTCCTGAATGGAGAGCTAAATGAGGAAATCTATATGCAACAGCCAGATGGCTTTGTGATAGAAGGTCAGGAAGGAAAGGTGTGTAAGTTGCTGAAATCTTTATATGGTCTGAGACAAGCACCTAAGCAATGGCATGAGAAGTTTAATACAACTCTGACATCTGTTGGCTTCGTTGTTAATGAAGCTGACAAATGTGTATACTATCGCCATGGTGGGGGCGAAGGAGTTATATTGTGCTTGTATGTTGATGACATACTGATATTTGGAACCAACCTCAAAGTAATTGAGGAGGTTAAGTCCTTTCTGTCTCAAAACTTTGAGATGAAGGACCTTGGGGTGGCTGATGTTATCTTGAACATCAAGCTATTGAGAGATGATGAGGGTGGGATTACACTTCTGCAATCCCACTATGTTGACAAGATTTTGAGTCGCTTTGGATATTCAGACTGCAAGATTTGTCAAACACCATATGATCCTAGTGTGCTTATTCGAAAGTTTAAAGGCACAGCTATAGATCAACTGAGATTCTCTCAAATTATCGGTTCACTTATGTACCTAGCTAGCGCAACGAGGCCTGACATCGCGTTTGCTGTGAGCAAACTTAGCCGGTTTGTTGCAAACCCGGGCGAAGTTCATTGGCGTGCTGTTGAAAGAATTATGCGCTACTTGAAAGGTACTGTCAACCACGGGCTTCACTATACGGGATTCCCATCGGTACTTGAAGGGTATAGTGACGCGAATTGGATCTCTGATGCTGATGAGATGAAGGCCACTACTGGGTATATGTTTACTCTTGGGGGTGGTGCTGTTTCCTGGAAGTCTTGCAAGCAAACGATCTTAACAAGATCGACAATGGAAGCAGAATTAACAGCATTAGACACATCTGGTGTCGAAGCAGAATTTCTTCGAGATCTTTTGATGGACTTACCTGTGGTTGAGAAGCCAGTTCCGGCTATCCTTATGAACTGCGATAATCAGACGGTTATTGTTAAAGTGAAGAGTTCAAAGGACAATATGAAGTCCAACAAACATATAAGAATGAGATTGAAGTCTGTCAGACGTTTGAGAAACTCCGGAGTGATAGCGTTGGATTATATCCAAACGGCTAAGAATCTGGCAGATCCCTTTACTAAAGGGCTATCACGTGTTGTGATAGATAGTGCATCGAGGGAGATGGGTATGAGACCCACATGAGTTGCCATGGTAGTAACCTAACCTATATGATCGGAGATCCCGTGAAGTAGGACCTGGGAAAACAAGCCAGTGGTGAACTGAGGAGAGTAACTTTACTAACCCACTCCGTTGGAGATGCAATACTCTCGGATACTGTATGGTAGGATGACTACTGTCTTAATGTGTTCTAAAGCTTATATGTAAGCAAGATGCTGTCCTACAGAGCGATCTTTGGAGGAACACACCTATATGAGCTTGACTGCTGGTCACAGTCTATGAGATTTGGGTGATCTCTAGTAAACTCATGAATAGGCCAGGAGTGTGACTAATATGCTCCACCCGAGGGGTCACCTTCGGCAGCCTAGTACTAGTAAGACTTGTGGTGAAGCTCCTTTACGCCAAACTGACAATTCAAGGCATAGTCCATTGTTCAGTTGTGAAGGGGTGTAGCTACTTGTTCTAGGTGAAGCTCAACCTTAACAGGTCTTCACTGAAATGCTGGTATATTAAAACAGTGATTGGAACGAGGGAACGCGATGTGCCCTTGAGATCTGGTGGGGGATTGTTGAAATTTGGAGGTGGGCCTTAGGCCCACTAGAGAATTTCAGAAAAATCTAAAGGGCCCATGTAGGTGGTGGCATGGCAAGGTGGTGGGAGTTTAGTCCCACCCCGCTAGTGGAGGAGAGTTTGGACCCCTTTATAAGGGTCTCTCTTCCACATGCTATTGGAGAGTGAGAAGAGAAGGTGCCCTCGCGCACTCCTCCTCCGCCGCCCGCCTCGCCACGCCACGCCTCGTCACGACGCGCCGCGGGTTGCGGGAATGAGCCGAGCCGAGCTCATACCTACGCGCTTATTTTTGCCGGTCAGGAACGGAGAATACGTAACGGACAAGGAAACGATCCGAGACGTCGGATCGTGATCGTTACCGACTCGGACTCTTCCACCCAGCCGTCTTTATAAGCACGCGATCGCCTACCCTAGCCGTCACGAAATCAGATCACATCTGCCTCACGCGTTCGTTCCTTGAACTGCTGCTGCCGCCGGCGACTCCGTCCCGTTTACCGCGTACACGGTCGACGGGAGAGCAGGCCTCCGAAACCTCGCCTCTCCGGTTCCTGTACGGGAGAGGGGCGATTAGGTTTTTGGGGAGCGATCACGCGACTGCTCGCCTCCGTCCGTCTGCTTCGTCTACGTCCGCGTCGCCCTCGTCATCGCCATGTCTTCACCAAGCGAAGCTGATCGTCTCCGCGAGGAAGCCGAAAAGAAGACGGCAGAGGATACTGCCGCCGCCGCCGCTGCTGCTGCTACGGCCAACTGGCCGATTGGAGGGTATGACTCGTTTATCCTCTTGTTCGTATTTATTCTAGCAGTACTACTTGTTTGCATAGATGTATCCACTATATGCGTAGTATGTGCTAGGTTAGCTCAACATCAGTATGTCATTAGTCTAGTCAATGCCATGCTAGTTATTATTTTGTGGATTAATCTACTCGGAAAATTGCCTATTTACTCAACAATCCAAAAACCTAATGTCTGTAGGAATTTTTCGAGTAATGGTTTTGCTGCTGCACTGAAACCGGATAAGTTTACCGGTACTTTTTTCAAGCGTTGGCAAACGAGAACCACCTTATGGCTCACGGCTATGAACGTGTTCTGGGTAGCCGGTGTCACTCCTACGGAAACTATCACTCCTGAACAGGAGAAGATGTTTAAGGAGGCCACCGTCCTATTCCTTGGAGCAGTCATTAGCGTGATCGGAGATAAGCTGGTTGATGCATATTTACATATGCAGGTTGCCAAGGACTTGTGGGAGGCGCTCGAATCTAAATTCGGGGCCACCGATGCTGGGAGTGAGATGTATGTTATGGAGCAGTTCCACGATTACAAGATGGTTGACAACCGTTCTGTATTGGAACAAGCTCATGAGATAATATGCATAGCTAAGGAACTTGAGGTTCTTAAGTGCAATTTGCCGGGCAAGTTTGTCGCGGGCTGTATAATTGCTAAGCTCCCTAATTCCTGGAGGAACTTTGCTACTACTCTGAAACATCAGAGGCGTGAGTTCTCAGTAGAGGACATCATCGGCCATCTGAGTGTTGAGCAGAACTCGAGAGCAAAGGACTCCAATGGAAAAGCGGTGGAAAGCTCTTCTGCTGCCAATATGGTACATCAGAGGAACTTCAATTCTCACAAGCCCAAGGGAAAGAACTCTGTCCAACAGAATACCGACTTCAAGAAGAAGGGGAAGAAGCCCTTCAAGAAGAATAAGAAGGGAGATGGCTGCTATACTTGTGGTTCAGAGGAACATTGGGCGAACAAATGCCCAAACAAGTACAAGAAGCCGGCGCAGGACTCCAAGTCTGCAAACATGATTGTGGGCAACAATGAAAGTGGTGCATCTGGGTACGGTAATTTACTTACTGTATTTACAGTTTGTCAGTCCACCGATTGGTGGGTGGACACAGGTGCAAATATTCATGTGTGTGCTGACTTGTCATTGTTCTCTTCTTATCAGGCCACCGGTCGCGGGTCCGTATTGATGGGGAATGGCGCGAGTGCTTCTGTTCTTGGTGTTGGCACGGTCGATCTGAAGTTTACTTCGGGAAGGATCGTGCAGCTGAAGAACGTGCAGCATGTCCCCGCCATCAAGAAGAATCTCGTTAGTGGCTCCCTTCTGTGTAGAGAAGGGTTTAAGTTGGTGTTCGAGTCTAATAAAGTAGTAGTTACGAAATATGGACTTTTCGTTGGAAAAGGTTATGAATGCGGAGGTCTGTTCCGCCTTTCTCTAGCAGATTTTTGTAATAAAGTCGTGAACAATATTCATTCGAGTGTTAATGAATCTGAAGTTTGGCATTCACGTCTTTGTCACATAAGTTTCGGTGTTATGTCGCGGCTAGCAAAACTGAATTTAATCCCAACTTTCACTTTAGCCAAAGGTTCTAAGTGCCACTCGTGTGTGCAAGCAAAGCAACCTCGCAAGCCTCACAAGGCTGCAGAGGAGAGACACTTGGCACCATTAGAACTCATACATTCTGATCTTTGTGAGATGAATGGTGTGTTGACTAAAGGTGGAAAGAAATACTTCATGACATTGATAGATGATTCCACTAGATTTTGCTATGTGTATCTGTTAAATACTAAAGATGAGGCTCTACACTACTTTAAAATCTATAAGGCAGAAGTTGAGAATCAACTTGAAAAGAAAATTAAACGAGTCCGGTCTGATCGTGGTGGAGAGTACTTCTCAAACGAATTTGATTCATTTTGTGCGGAACACGGCATTATTCATGAGAGGACGCCTCCCTATTCACCCCAGTCAAACGGGGTTGCCGAGCGGAAAAACCGTACTCTAACTGATTTGGTTAACGCCATGTTAGATACATCGGGTTTATCCAAGGCATGGTGGGGGGAGGCTATATTGACCGCGTGTCATGTCCTGAATAAAGTTCCTACAAAAGATAATGAGGTCACTCCCTACGAGGAGTGGTCGAAGAGAAGGACGACACTCTCGTACTTACGTACTTGGGGCTGCTTGGCGAAAGTCAATGTACCGATCCCCAAGAAGCGCAAGCTTGGACCAAAGACTGTGGATTGCGTTAATTTGGGATACGCTAAGAATAGCGTAGGCTATAGATTTCTAGTAGTGAAATCTGAGGTACCTGACGTGAAGGTCGGTACAATAATGGAGTCGAGGGATGCTACATTCTTTGAGGATATATTTCCCATGAGAGATATGCAAAGCACTTCTAGACAGGAATCTGAGATAACTCCTGAGCCTGCCATTCCTATGGAATATTATGAACAAACACATGATGAAAATCCTGAGGAGGATGACGAGGAAGCCCGTGGTAGGGGCAAGAGACAAAGGACTGCAAAGACCTTTGGTGATGATTTCTTCGTATACCTCGTGGATGATAATCCCACTTCTATTTCAGAAGCGTATGCTTCTCCAGATGCTGATTACTGGAAAGCTGCTGTCCGTAGCGAGATGGACTCCATCATGGCTAACGGGACATGGGAAATCACTGATCGTCCCTATGGTTGCAAACCATTGGGATGCAAGTGGGTGTTCAAAAAGAAGCTTAGGCCCGACGGTACAATTGAAAAGTACAAGGCTAGGCTTGTGGCCAAGGGCTATGCCCAGAAAGAAGAGGAAGATTTCTTCGATACTTATTCACCTGTGGCTAGACTGACCACCATTAGAGTACTACTCTCATTGGCGGCCTCTCATGGTCTTCTCGTTCATCAAATGGACGTTAAGACGGCTTTCCTGAATGGAGAGCTAAATGAGGAAATCTATATGCAACAGCCAGATGGCTTTGTGATAGAAGGTCAGGAAGGAAAGGTGTGTAAGTTGCTGAAATCTTTATATGGTCTGAGACAAGCACCTAAGCAATGGCATGAGAAGTTTAATACAACTCTGACATCTGTTGGCTTCGTTGTTAATGAAGCTGACAAATGTGTATACTATCGCCATGGTGGGGGCGAAGGAGTTATATTGTGCTTGTATGTTGATGACATACTGATATTTGGAACCAACCTCAAAGTAATTGAGGAGGTTAAGTCCTTTCTGTCTCAAAACTTTGAGATGAAGGACCTTGGGGTGGCTGATGTTATCTTGAACATCAAGCTATTGAGAGATGATGAGGGTGGGATTACACTTCTGCAATCCCACTATGTTGACAAGATTTTGAGTCGCTTTGGATATTCAGACTGCAAGATTTGTCAAACACCATATGATCCTAGTGTGCTTATTCGAAAGTTTAAAGGCACAGCTATAGATCAACTGAGATTCTCTCAAATTATCGGTTCACTTATGTACCTAGCTAGCGCAACGAGGCCTGACATCGCGTTTGCTGTGAGCAAACTTAGCCGGTTTGTTGCAAACCCGGGCGAAGTTCATTGGCGTGCTGTTGAAAGAATTATGCGCTACTTGAAAGGTACTGTCAACCACGGGCTTCACTATACGGGATTCCCATCGGTACTTGAAGGGTATAGTGACGCGAATTGGATCTCTGATGCTGATGAGATGAAGGCCACTACTGGGTATATGTTTACTCTTGGGGGTGGTGCTGTTTCCTGGAAGTCTTGCAAGCAAACGATCTTAACAAGATCGACAATGGAAGCAGAATTAACAGCATTAGACACATCTGGTGTCGAAGCAGAATTTCTTCGAGATCTTTTGATGGACTTACCTGTGGTTGAGAAGCCAGTTCCGGCTATCCTTATGAACTGCGATAATCAGACGGTTATTGTTAAAGTGAAGAGTTCAAAGGACAATATGAAGTCCAACAAACATATAAGAATGAGATTGAAGTCTGTCAGACGTTTGAGAAACTCCGGAGTGATAGCGTTGGATTATATCCAAACGGCTAAGAATCTGGCAGATCCCTTTACTAAAGGGCTATCACGTGTTGTGATAGATAGTGCATCGAGGGAGATGGGTATGAGACCCACATGAGTTGCCATGGTAGTAACCTAACCTATATGATCGGAGATCCCGTGAAGTAGGACCTGGGAAAACAAGCCAGTGGTGAACTGAGGAGAGTAACTTTACTAACCCACTCCGTTGGAGATGCAATACTCTCGGATACTGTATGGTAGGATGACTACTGTCTTAATGTGTTCTAAAGCTTATATGTAAGCAAGATGCTGTCCTACAGAGCGATCTTTGGAGGAACACACCTATATGAGCTTGACTGCTGGTCACAGTCTATGAGATTTGGGTGATCTCTAGTAAACTCATGAATAGGCCAGGAGTGTGACTAATATGCTCCACCCGAGGGGTCACCTTCGGCAGCCTAGTACTAGTAAGACTTGTGGTGAAGCTCCTTTACGCCAAACTGACAATTCAAGGCATAGTCCATTGTTCAGTTGTGAAGGGGTGTAGCTACTTGTTCTAGGTGAAGCTCAACCTTAACAGGTCTTCACTGAAATGCTGGTATATTAAAACAGTGATTGGAACGAGGGAACGCGATGTGCCCTTGAGATCTGGTGGGGGATTGTTGAAATTTGGAGGTGGGCCTTAGGCCCACTAGAGAATTTCAGAAAAATCTAAAGGGCCCATGTAGGTGGTGGCATGGCAAGGTGGTGGGAGTTTAGTCCCACCCCGCTAGTGGAGGAGAGTTTGGACCCCTTTATAAGGGTCTCTCTTCCACATGCTATTGGAGAGTGAGAAGAGAAGGTGCCCTCGCGCACTCCTCCTCCGCCGCCCGCCTCGCCACGCCACGCCTCGTCACGACGCGCCGCGGGTTGCGGGAATGAGCCGAGCCGAGCTCATACCTACGCGCTTATTTTTGCCGGTCAGGAACGGAGAATACGTAACGGACAAGGAAACGATCCGAGACGTCGGATCGTGATCGTTACCGACTCGGACTCTTCCACCCAGCCGTCTTTATAAGCACGCGATCGCCTACCCTAGCCGTCACGAAATCAGATCACATCTGCCTCACGCGTTCGTTCCTTGAACTGCTGCTGCCGCCGGCGACTCCGTCCCGTTTACCGCGTACACGGTCGACGGGAGAGCAGGCCTCCGAAACCTCGCCTCTCCGGTTCCTGTACGGGAGAGGGGCGATTAGGTTTTTGGGGAGCGATCACGCGACTGCTCGCCTCCGTCCGTCTGCTTCGTCTACGTCCGCGTCGCCCTCGTCATCGCCATGTCTTCACCAAGCGAAGCTGATCGTCTCCGCGAGGAAGCCGAAAAGAAGACGGCAGAGGATACTGCCGCCGCCGCCGCTGCTGCTGCTACGGCCAACTGGCCGATTGGAGGGTATGACTCGTTTATCCTCTTGTTCGTATTTATTCTAGCAGTACTACTTGTTTGCATAGATGTATCCACTATATGCGTAGTATGTGCTAGGTTAGCTCAACATCAGTATGTCATTAGTCTAGTCAATGCCATGCTAGTTATTATTTTGTGGATTAATCTACTCGGAAAATTGCCTATTTACTCAACAATCCAAAAACCTAATGTCTGTAGGAATTTTTCGAGTAATGGTTTTGCTGCTGCACTGAAACCGGATAAGTTTACCGGTACTTTTTTCAAGCGTTGGCAAACGAGAACCACCTTATGGCTCACGGCTATGAACGTGTTCTGGGTAGCCGGTGTCACTCCTACGGAAACTATCACTCCTGAACAGGAGAAGATGTTTAAGGAGGCCACCGTCCTATTCCTTGGAGCAGTCATTAGCGTGATCGGAGATAAGCTGGTTGATGCATATTTACATATGCAGGTTGCCAAGGACTTGTGGGAGGCGCTCGAATCTAAATTCGGGGCCACCGATGCTGGGAGTGAGATGTATGTTATGGAGCAGTTCCACGATTACAAGATGGTTGACAACCGTTCTGTATTGGAACAAGCTCATGAGATAATATGCATAGCTAAGGAACTTGAGGTTCTTAAGTGCAATTTGCCGGGCAAGTTTGTCGCGGGCTGTATAATTGCTAAGCTCCCTAATTCCTGGAGGAACTTTGCTACTACTCTGAAACATCAGAGGCGTGAGTTCTCAGTAGAGGACATCATCGGCCATCTGAGTGTTGAGCAGAACTCGAGAGCAAAGGACTCCAATGGAAAAGCGGTGGAAAGCTCTTCTGCTGCCAATATGGTACATCAGAGGAACTTCAATTCTCACAAGCCCAAGGGAAAGAACTCTGTCCAACAGAATACCGACTTCAAGAAGAAGGGGAAGAAGCCCTTCAAGAAGAATAAGAAGGGAGATGGCTGCTATACTTGTGGTTCAGAGGAACATTGGGCGAACAAATGCCCAAACAAGTACAAGAAGCCGGCGCAGGACTCCAAGTCTGCAAACATGATTGTGGGCAACAATGAAAGTGGTGCATCTGGGTACGGTAATTTACTTACTGTATTTACAGTTTGTCAGTCCACCGATTGGTGGGTGGACACAGGTGCAAATATTCATGTGTGTGCTGACTTGTCATTGTTCTCTTCTTATCAGGCCACCGGTCGCGGGTCCGTATTGATGGGGAATGGCGCGAGTGCTTCTGTTCTTGGTGTTGGCACGGTCGATCTGAAGTTTACTTCGGGAAGGATCGTGCAGCTGAAGAACGTGCAGCATGTCCCCGCCATCAAGAAGAATCTCGTTAGTGGCTCCCTTCTGTGTAGAGAAGGGTTTAAGTTGGTGTTCGAGTCTAATAAAGTAGTAGTTACGAAATATGGACTTTTCGTTGGAAAAGGTTATGAATGCGGAGGTCTGTTCCGCCTTTCTCTAGCAGATTTTTGTAATAAAGTCGTGAACAATATTCATTCGAGTGTTAATGAATCTGAAGTTTGGCATTCACGTCTTTGTCACATAAGTTTCGGTGTTATGTCGCGGCTAGCAAAACTGAATTTAATCCCAACTTTCACTTTAGCCAAAGGTTCTAAGTGCCACTCGTGTGTGCAAGCAAAGCAACCTCGCAAGCCTCACAAGGCTGCAGAGGAGAGACACTTGGCACCATTAGAACTCATACATTCTGATCTTTGTGAGATGAATGGTGTGTTGACTAAAGGTGGAAAGAAATACTTCATGACATTGATAGATGATTCCACTAGATTTTGCTATGTGTATCTGTTAAATACTAAAGATGAGGCTCTACACTACTTTAAAATCTATAAGGCAGAAGTTGAGAATCAACTTGAAAAGAAAATTAAACGAGTCCGGTCTGATCGTGGTGGAGAGTACTTCTCAAACGAATTTGATTCATTTTGTGCGGAACACGGCATTATTCATGAGAGGACGCCTCCCTATTCACCCCAGTCAAACGGGGTTGCCGAGCGGAAAAACCGTACTCTAACTGATTTGGTTAACGCCATGTTAGATACATCGGGTTTATCCAAGGCATGGTGGGGGGAGGCTATATTGACCGCGTGTCATGTCCTGAATAAAGTTCCTACAAAAGATAATGAGGTCACTCCCTACGAGGAGTGGTCGAAGAGAAGGACGACACTCTCGTACTTACGTACTTGGGGCTGCTTGGCGAAAGTCAATGTACCGATCCCCAAGAAGCGCAAGCTTGGACCAAAGACTGTGGATTGCGTTAATTTGGGATACGCTAAGAATAGCGTAGGCTATAGATTTCTAGTAGTGAAATCTGAGGTACCTGACGTGAAGGTCGGTACAATAATGGAGTCGAGGGATGCTACATTCTTTGAGGATATATTTCCCATGAGAGATATGCAAAGCACTTCTAGACAGGAATCTGAGATAACTCCTGAGCCTGCCATTCCTATGGAATATTATGAACAAACACATGATGAAAATCCTGAGGAGGATGACGAGGAAGCCCGTGGTAGGGGCAAGAGACAAAGGACTGCAAAGACCTTTGGTGATGATTTCTTCGTATACCTCGTGGATGATAATCCCACTTCTATTTCAGAAGCGTATGCTTCTCCAGATGCTGATTACTGGAAAGCTGCTGTCCGTAGCGAGATGGACTCCATCATGGCTAACGGGACATGGGAAATCACTGATCGTCCCTATGGTTGCAAACCATTGGGATGCAAGTGGGTGTTCAAAAAGAAGCTTAGGCCCGACGGTACAATTGAAAAGTACAAGGCTAGGCTTGTGGCCAAGGGCTATGCCCAGAAAGAAGAGGAAGATTTCTTCGATACTTATTCACCTGTGGCTAGACTGACCACCATTAGAGTACTACTCTCATTGGCGGCCTCTCATGGTCTTCTCGTTCATCAAATGGACGTTAAGACGGCTTTCCTGAATGGAGAGCTAAATGAGGAAATCTATATGCAACAGCCAGATGGCTTTGTGATAGAAGGTCAGGAAGGAAAGGTGTGTAAGTTGCTGAAATCTTTATATGGTCTGAGACAAGCACCTAAGCAATGGCATGAGAAGTTTAATACAACTCTGACATCTGTTGGCTTCGTTGTTAATGAAGCTGACAAATGTGTATACTATCGCCATGGTGGGGGCGAAGGAGTTATATTGTGCTTGTATGTTGATGACATACTGATATTTGGAACCAACCTCAAAGTAATTGAGGAGGTTAAGTCCTTTCTGTCTCAAAACTTTGAGATGAAGGACCTTGGGGTGGCTGATGTTATCTTGAACATCAAGCTATTGAGAGATGATGAGGGTGGGATTACACTTCTGCAATCCCACTATGTTGACAAGATTTTGAGTCGCTTTGGATATTCAGACTGCAAGATTTGTCAAACACCATATGATCCTAGTGTGCTTATTCGAAAGTTTAAAGGCACAGCTATAGATCAACTGAGATTCTCTCAAATTATCGGTTCACTTATGTACCTAGCTAGCGCAACGAGGCCTGACATCGCGTTTGCTGTGAGCAAACTTAGCCGGTTTGTTGCAAACCCGGGCGAAGTTCATTGGCGTGCTGTTGAAAGAATTATGCGCTACTTGAAAGGTACTGTCAACCACGGGCTTCACTATACGGGATTCCCATCGGTACTTGAAGGGTATAGTGACGCGAATTGGATCTCTGATGCTGATGAGATGAAGGCCACTACTGGGTATATGTTTACTCTTGGGGGTGGTGCTGTTTCCTGGAAGTCTTGCAAGCAAACGATCTTAACAAGATCGACAATGGAAGCAGAATTAACAGCATTAGACACATCTGGTGTCGAAGCAGAATTTCTTCGAGATCTTTTGATGGACTTACCTGTGGTTGAGAAGCCAGTTCCGGCTATCCTTATGAACTGCGATAATCAGACGGTTATTGTTAAAGTGAAGAGTTCAAAGGACAATATGAAGTCCAACAAACATATAAGAATGAGATTGAAGTCTGTCAGACGTTTGAGAAACTCCGGAGTGATAGCGTTGGATTATATCCAAACGGCTAAGAATCTGGCAGATCCCTTTACTAAAGGGCTATCACGTGTTGTGATAGATAGTGCATCGAGGGAGATGGGTATGAGACCCACATGAGTTGCCATGGTAGTAACCTAACCTATATGATCGGAGATCCCGTGAAGTAGGACCTGGGAAAACAAGCCAGTGGTGAACTGAGGAGAGTAACTTTACTAACCCACTCCGTTGGAGATGCAATACTCTCGGATACTGTATGGTAGGATGACTACTGTCTTAATGTGTTCTAAAGCTTATATGTAAGCAAGATGCTGTCCTACAGAGCGATCTTTGGAGGAACACACCTATATGAGCTTGACTGCTGGTCACAGTCTATGAGATTTGGGTGATCTCTAGTAAACTCATGAATAGGCCAGGAGTGTGACTAATATGCTCCACCCGAGGGGTCACCTTCGGCAGCCTAGTACTAGTAAGACTTGTGGTGAAGCTCCTTTACGCCAAACTGACAATTCAAGGCATAGTCCATTGTTCAGTTGTGAAGGGGTGTAGCTACTTGTTCTAGGTGAAGCTCAACCTTAACAGGTCTTCACTGAAATGCTGGTATATTAAAACAGTGATTGGAACGAGGGAACGCGATGTGCCCTTGAGATCTGGTGGGGGATTGTTGAAATTTGGAGGTGGGCCTTAGGCCCACTAGAGAATTTCAGAAAAATCTAAAGGGCCCATGTAGGTGGTGGCATGGCAAGGTGGTGGGAGTTTAGTCCCACCCCGCTAGTGGAGGAGAGTTTGGACCCCTTTATAAGGGTCTCTCTTCCACATGCTATTGGAGAGTGAGAAGAGAAGGTGCCCTCGCGCACTCCTCCTCCGCCGCCCGCCTCGCCACGCCACGCCTCGTCACGACGCGCCGCGGGTTGCGGGAATGAGCCGAGCCGAGCTCATACCTACGCGCTTATTTTTGCCGGTCAGGAACGGAGAATACGTAACGGACAAGGAAACGATCCGAGACGTCGGATCGTGATCGTTACCGACTCGGACTCTTCCACCCAGCCGTCTTTATAAGCACGCGATCGCCTACCCTAGCCGTCACGAAATCAGATCACATCTGCCTCACGCGTTCGTTCCTTGAACTGCTGCTGCCGCCGGCGACTCCGTCCCGTTTACCGCGTACACGGTCGACGGGAGAGCAGGCCTCCGAAACCTCGCCTCTCCGGTTCCTGTACGGGAGAGGGGCGATTAGGTTTTTGGGGAGCGATCACGCGACTGCTCGCCTCCGTCCGTCTGCTTCGTCTACGTCCGCGTCGCCCTCGTCATCGCCATGTCTTCACCAAGCGAAGCTGATCGTCTCCGCGAGGAAGCCGAAAAGAAGACGGCAGAGGATACTGCCGCCGCCGCCGCTGCTGCTGCTACGGCCAACTGGCCGATTGGAGGGTATGACTCGTTTATCCTCTTGTTCGTATTTATTCTAGCAGTACTACTTGTTTGCATAGATGTATCCACTATATGCGTAGTATGTGCTAGGTTAGCTCAACATCAGTATGTCATTAGTCTAGTCAATGCCATGCTAGTTATTATTTTGTGGATTAATCTACTCGGAAAATTGCCTATTTACTCAACACCCGTCTCCCACGGTTCCGGCACCCGTACCATCGTCAACTTCGTCGCCGTCTCCGGCCAGCTCCTCCTCGACTTCGGCGTCTCCGGCCAACTCCTCCTCGCCGGCGTCCGCCGTCGAAGCATGCGATCTTACGCGGGGCCAATGGGTGCCGGACGACGAGCCGCCATACTACACCAACCTGACGTGCCCGTTCATCGACGACCTCCAGAACTGCATGAAGTTCGGCAAGCCGGGCCTCGACCTCATGCACTGGCGCTGGAAGCCTGACGACTGCGACCTCCCCCGCTTCGACGCCGGGCGGTTCCTGGAGGCCATGAGGGGCCGGTCCATGGCCTTCGTCGGCGACTCGCTCGCCAGGAACCACCTCAAGTCTCTGCTCTGCATCCTGTCCCAGGTACGTACGTACACGGCACATCTTTCTCATGTTGGCTCGGTTGGACAGCATCCCGTTGCTCTTGGCAACTCGAGGGCATGCACGGGAATAGCATGTCCGCGGCTCATGCATGGCATGCTAGCTTCTGATGCAACTGGCGTATGAACATGTTGCAGGTGGCAGAACCGGTGGAGCGGGTCACCACGACGGAGACGGACGTGACGGGGAGGGCCGTCCGGCGAGACTTCCACTACGGCAGCCACGGGTTCAACGTGTCGCTCTTCTGGTCGCCATTCCTGGTCAAGGCCAACCTCTCGAACGCGGAGCAGGGCCTGGGCCTGTGGGACGTGCACCTCGACACGGCGGACGCCCGGTGGGCGGCGCACATCGCCGACTTCGACTACATCGTGCTGTCCGGCACCAACTGGTTCTTCCGCCCCTCCGTGTACTACGAGGGCGGCCGAGCCGTCGGGCGCAACGGCGGCGCCCACCACAACGCGACCGAGGCGCCCGTCTCCGGCGTGGTGCGCGCCGCGTTCCGCACGGCGCTCGGCGCCATCGCGGCCCGCGAGGGGTTCCGCGGCGACGCCGTGGTCCGGACGGTCACGCCCGCGCACTTCGAGAACGGGGAGTGGGACACCGGCGGCGACTGCGTCCGCACACGGCCGCTCCGCCGCGGCGAGCGCGCCCGTGACGCCGTCGTGGCCGAGTTCCGCGCCGCGCAGGTGGGAAATGGAGACGGAAACCATGCATGCAGCCCCATACGCATGCCCCAACAAGAAAACTGAAAACTGTTGACGAACGCGGAGACGTGACGCGAATGGCGGGTGACGCCGTCGTCTGACGGTTTGTGTTTGGGCTGTGCGTGCGCAGGTTGACGCGCTGAGGGAGACGGAGGCGGCGGCGGCGCAGCGGAAGTGGAAGCGGGGCGGCGCGGAGCTGCGGCTGCTGGACATCACGGAGGCGATGGAGCTGCGGCCGGACGGGCACCCGAGCCGGTACGGGCATCCGCCGGGCGGGAGCGTGGAGGGGAGCTTCGTGGTGGACTGCCTGCACTGGTGCTTGCCCGGGCCGATCGACCTGTGGACCGAGCTGCTGTTCCACATGCTGGCGGCTCGTCCAGAGCGTGCTGACATCGTGTAAATTGATCTTTCTGTTTTTGCCGCATTAATTCAGAGCGAAGTGAATTCACGGTTGCAAATCAGAGCGTGGTCTGTCTATCTGTATCTACTGGTATAGCAGCAGGGTTTCTGAAAAAGAAACTGAGAGAAATGGTGTGCAAGGCACGCTGTGAGCTCCACCCCCGACAGGCGATACGCAAACTCTTCCATTCCACGTAAGCAGAGCAGAGAGAACATGTGCTCACAGTTCTGAATGCTGCATCCTAGAAGGCGACACCCCTTTGTCCATTAATGTAAGACTTTTTCTTTTTAATTTAATCGTCTTAGGCCCTGTTTTTGAAACCACCCAGATTATATAATCTGATTTTATAATCTATTGTATTTTTCAACAGGACAGTTTATATTGTAGATTTTATAAACTAGATGACCAGATTATTATAATCTCATAATCCCCTCTACCCCAGTTAAAATAAGATTATGGATTACAAATGACGTGTTATCCTTGTAAACTTTAAGAGAATTACGCAGTGCCACCGTCACTTTCCTATTTTTTCTTATAAACTGAGGGCAAACATGTCATTGTACAATTTAAAAGCTGGTTTACAGTTTATATAATCTGACCTCCAAACATGCCCACTTAGATTATTTTTATAAACCAGATTATATAATCTATGTTAATAATCCAGATTATTATAATTCATTATGGTTCCAAACAAGGCCTTATATTAGTGAACTGAGGTATAGTACTACTTAACAAACGGGATGCGGCGTTTTGGCTCCCTGGCTTGGGCGTGAACATTACGATGGTTTGGGTAAAAAAATATTTAAAAAATTCAATTTTTTTTGTGGTACAAGATGCTTTCATGTGTGAATTTACTGTAAAATTTTGTGAAGTTTAGACATTCGAGGAGCTTATGGTAAAAAAAAACGGATGTGCAAGAAACTTTTCGAAAACGCACTATTCATGCCTGATTTTGTCTTTTTTACCGCAAGCTCCTCGAATGTCCAAACTTCATAAAAATTTGCAGGGAATTCACACATAAGAGCATCTTGTACCATTAAAAAATTTGATATTTTTTTTGATTTTTTTTGTAATCCAAACCGCCGTACTGTTCATCGGGCAGAGATGGATTACCGTTAACAAACGGTGGTATTATGAACAATCGAATAAAGATGTTACTTTTTTCAATAAATGACATTTCTACTAACAGAAAATATAGCATCAAGTAGATACAAATACATTAAGGGCCCCACGGGGAAGGATTGCTTTGTGATCAGTGATGGTTGCTACACAGCCGCTGCACAAGTGTTGCACAGGTGCATTTGCACAGTGCGTTTTCATAATTCTAGCAACAGAAGTGGACAATCAACCATAGTTTTATGTCCTGCAAGCAAAAGTCAATTGTCTCAAACAATTCTTGGTCCAACAAATGAAAATGCGCATATATATATCTTAAATTGTGTTCTCCGTTGTCACTAGTGCCATTGTGGACGGCGGTATAAGCATCATCGATGGCATCTTTGTCGAAGTTTTCTTGCGTTGAAGTCTCATTACCGCGAACTCCATCAGAAGCACCTCCGTTGCCACCTCTCGTGCCGCTCATGTTGCCACTGAAGCCACCTTCCATGCCACTCATCATGTTGCCACCGATTCCTTGAGATCATTGTCGCTGACCTTGGTTCCCTTACTTTCTTCACTCCATCCGGCCTATATGATTTAGTCGCCGAATGAGCGGTGGGGTTCCTTCTCTCATCACCGGGGACATCCTCTTCATCCTCCACCAACACATCGGCCGAGGGTTTGCCATCGGGTTGCGGCCACGGCCAGCCGGCCGCTTGATGCCTCCACCGGAGGCTTGACCGTTTGCTTCTTCTTTGCAGCGTCCGGCTCGACGGCGAGCAGACGGGTTGGGCAAATCCAGGGCGGCGATGGCCGCATGAGGAACGATTGTCACGGAGGAGACAGTCGCGCGCGAGGTGGGGCAGGGCACCAGCGGCGGACTCGGAGAAGGCAGCGGGGTCATTGGCATCGGCCATGGCGGCGGCGGGCGGCGACTAAAAGGCGGACAGTCGGGAATCGGGCGGCGGCTATGCGCGCAGAAGGCAACTGAACGACAGTTGGTGGGTTCGTGGACGGTTTCCCTTTTTTACATCTCCTAGATGTGGAGATGCAAATTTACACCGCAACGTGTTCTAATTACATCTTCGGAAGATGGAGATGTAATTCTTTTTGCATTCACACCATTTGTTAAAGAAGCGTTTTGGGGCCTCGAAGATGGAAAAAATAGTTATTTTTGCATATATATATATATATATATATATATATATATATATATATATATATATATATATCTTTTATTGGAGATGTTCTAAGAAGGAGAAGGTTAAAACAACGGAAATAGTTATGTTCACATGTGTGACACGAGGCAACATGGTCTACACGTTTCCATAGTTATTCATCTTGCCACATCAAATTTATGACATCGGTAGAATCTTTTTGATTTTTTAGACTTAAAAATGTTTTATCTCTTAAATAAAAAATCTAATTGAAAATCCGTTTTCACCGTTAAATTCGTCTCAAGGAGATCTTAAAACTAGATCTCATATTGATATGTTTTGATAACTTTTTTTGAGGCCACAAGTTGTCACATGTTTACACTCATGTTGTCATAGTGTTTACAATAAAATTGCCACGACATGTTTCATCCAGTTTTTTCTTCTAGATTTAAAGCTATCATTGTATTTCCACTGTTTTTCATGGCAATTTTTATTAGCTGCCCATGGAAAATTTTGGTAATTAATCACGAAAAATTTAACTCATGGATCATGACAGTTTTTAGTAATTCATCATGGCAATTTAAGTTCACAGATAATGGCACTTTTATTATTTTAACCATGGCAATCTAAGTATTTTGAACATGAAAAAAAATTCTATGAACCATGATAAATTTTAGTGCATGTAGCATGGCAAATTATGTAATTCATCATGGCAATTTTAGTTTATGTTCATGTCAAATTTAAGCTAATGGCCATACATTTTTATAGTAATTAACGACATATATCATTTTTTACTTGTGAAGCATGTCAACATTATTTAATGGATCATGGAGAATCTTAGTAATTCATCATGTCAAGTTTAGTTTATTTATTTCTTTTTTTATAACATGTCAAAGTTTTCTGTAAATATAGAAGAAAAACTAGTTGAAATATATGATGACAACTTTAGTGGAATCATGATGACAATTTATGTGCAATGAACGTGACAACTTTTAATCCAAAAAAGAAGTCGTCGAAATGTATCGATATGAGATCTATTTTCGAAGATCTTGTCCCGACGGATTTGATGATAAAAACGATTTTTAATTGAATTTTTTATTTAAGCGATAAAATATTTTAAATAGTGAAAATACAAAAAAATTCGAATGACATCATCAGTTTCGTCACTTATGCATGCATGCAGTGACATGACGCAACATATGACCATTGAGCGTGTGGTCCGTTGTTGCTTCTACTACAAATGGGCGTTATCTCGACCCTAAATTTGATAGTTGAGAATGGATGCCCCCTTCCTCTTAATTCCTCAATCACCGTTGGGAATGGGAGAAAAGCACTTGGTAGTTGGGAATGATGGATGGTCCCTTCCTCTTTCTCAGGCTGGTTGTAATGGGTAGTATCATATACTAGTATCATGCATATGATACTAGTGTATGATACCACATTCGTAATGCATAGTATCATATGATAGTATCATAGATAGGTCATTTATTGACATGCAAGATACATATTAGCACATCATTTAATATGATACGGTATCATAATATGATACTCAACCCTCTCTTTTCTCATTTAATTCTATGTCACCTCATCAAAATTGCTTAGTTGGCATGTATGATACTACCTATGATACTCCCATTACGGGCAGCCTCAATAACGGTTGTTTTTACTCCTCTCGGTCCTTGAAAAGTCAAAGCACGCAGCTCAGAAGAATGAAAAGTCAAAGATCTTTCTCCCCTTTGCTCGGAAGTACATGTGGTGTGTGATCAATCGCACCTTCATCATTAGCACATTCTACTTCTTCTTTCATGCACATTGGGCTTGAACAAAACAACGGTACGGGCTCCTTGATTCCGCGGTGATCCTACTCAGTTTCAGAAGATGCAAATTTGTGCGGCCACCTAAATTTGACTCGACGCGCTTCGTCGGAATGCTATAACCACCAGAATTCATAAAGAAGGCACGGGGGATGACATACGGAGGAGAATGCATCGTTAGGGTCTTTAACAAATGATGCAGTGATCTACCGTGGTCCGTCGCCAAAGGAAAAACAGGTTGTTATCATTTATGTCATTGGTTATGTCTCACTAATTAGTTTTACCATTGCAAATTTGAACTGCTAAAAAATGTCATTGTTTCATTAGGCATTCTTAAAAGGGAAACACTTCCTACCAGTAGCCTCATGCAAAATATTAGTCAGACTACTCGTGAGCCATTGATCTTTGCTTAATCAGACGGATGATAAATCATAGCTTGACCCCTCGTGTCATTGCTAACTGTCCGGTTTTGGTGGACTCTCGCATAAATCACTCGTCCCACCTCTCCCTGCCTGGCTGTCGACACACCACACCTCCAAGTTCGCCTTGCACATGCCTCCCCATGCCTTCTCTTGCATCGCTCTCGGAATCGATCTCATGTTCACCAGGATTCCAATTCAGCTCACCATCCACCGCAGTTGGCAAATCAGATCTGCCTGTAGCACCCCACTCCTTGGTGCTGCCCCCGGACGACCTCCTGTGTAGGTTACAGCTTGCGCACGTCCCTTCTCCATAGCAACGACATCTCACGTGGCCAATAGTATGTAACCTGTCTTATATCCTCCATTCGTGAAGAGACTGATTAATCTTATTCTTTGTCAATTTCAGAGTTCAAATCCGTACAATGGAAATAATAGACACTCTTATTTGGAAGTATGATTTTGTGACCAGCAGACTGCACTTTATTCGTTTAGGTGGATCTGGTTTGCACATCACACCAAGATGCACTCACACCATGGATGCAAGCATGGCTAATTTCAGGTTCCAATTTTTCATGCTTCCGATACAAATAGTTATATTGAGATTGCATCCATTCCATGCTTCATATACATCTTGCTTTTGCATCGTCCGTATGTACAATACCATGGTAACGCTTTGTCACCAAGTCCAGTTTGCTTGACACATATCAAACTTATGCTTTGACATTGTTTTCAATTTTGCTTCATCTCCATGCAACATACATATTTGCAGGCATCATGTTTTTTATTTAATTGACAATTAACTCAATGAATGGAGGAACCATGGTTAGTATTTTTTTCCATTGGGACATTTTCACTATACTAAGCAGTATAGAGTTCTTGTCCAACGCTCGTTGATTTCATCGAATTATATTAACAAGATTATGGCTTGGATTGCGGGAAGCACAGAAGAAGGTAGTAAGATGCAACATATCTTTTCACATGGTGTTCACACTTTTGCTTGCAGTTCATGTCACGGCCGTAGATGGTGTGGTGCCTTGCGATCACCATGGAAGCAAATTCTTTGTTTAACTGAGACAAATGTTTCATTATTGTGGAAACATATAGTCATATAGGTTAAAATATGTATTTTTCATTTTGATGGAAACAAATCTTTGTTCGTATGACAGCAATGTAGTATCGTAATAATTTAGAAGCAAAATATATATGTTTGAAAGCACAACGTCTGCATTGTGCTAGATCGATGCAAAACCTGATCATATACGTCACTATTGTGCGAAAGCACCGCATTTTTTAGATCTAAGTTCCAAATTCTTTGGAAGCAAATTCTCATTTATTTGTATGCAAATACCAAATTTCTTGGAGGCAAAGTTCCACTTTAAGTTGATGGATGCAAATACCTAATTCCATAATGTTGCTTGCATTGCGCCTAGAGACCTAGCTAGACACACATGACCTACCTTTGTAATCAATTCTGGTTATTGTTGCCGTATAAGCAATTTATATGACATGTTGAAACTATCAAATTCTAAATGGATCGAAAAAATCTCTGTTTATAATGGAAGCAATATTCATGGATGATTGAATTAAACGATTTCTAACTAGATCAAAGTGAACAACGGTTGCAATGGAAATAATTTGTCCGATCGATCGAAGTACAATTTTCAACTAGATAGAAGTGATCTCCTCTTGCTTCGAAAGAAAATCTAATCTTTAAAAGGAAGTGTTTAATGTAAACAAATTTTAATCTTGTCAACAAATCCTTTATCCTACAACCCAAATAATTTTCAAGTTGTTTGAAACGTGTTTTTGTGTGCTTGCATTGGACACAAATATGATCGAAATAGATCGAAGCAACCATCAACTGCTGCGGTGGAAGTGAAAAAATCTGCCAATTGAAGCAAACAATTCTAACCCTAAGGAAGGAATCTTATCTATTAAAAGATCAATTTCTAACCCGAAGGAAGGAATCTTCTCCATTGGAAGACCAATTCTAACAGGATGGAAGCAACCTGTATTTGCCACGGAAACAATTTCTAAAGTTGGCCGAAAAACATAATATTATTTTAGAGGCAGTTAAACTTACAGTCGAAATGAGCAATGAAATCTAATTGTATGGAAGCAAATCACATTCATGGAAGCACTTATCATGGCGCCTAATTAATTCGATATGCCCTCATTTATATGAGTGGTTGTTTGGAAACAAATTGATTGCAATTTGTGTGGAATCACACATGCAAATAAACTAATGGGCGCATTTTTTAAGGAAGCAATTCAACACACCTCGACACCACATGCGGGGCTATACTGCCAAATTTGATGGACATCATGCTTCTTATCGTACAGTCAATGACTAGTCTGATAAAACATAACGGATCAGTAGTCTGATCTCTAGCGCTCTCCTTCTTAAAAATGCCACTAGACGTCATTACTGTGAGCTTTAGTCTCGTTTACGAGGTTATAATGGTCAAAATACCTATCGACCAACATGTCAGCTCTTCATCTATCTCACTACAGTAAAGTATGGATCCCACTTTATCCCAACAACATTGTTATTTTTCCTCTAAAATTAATATCTTGCTTACTCCTTACAAGTGGGGCTCACACTTATCATTGTGAGATAGAGAGAAGTGACATATGGGTCTAGGGGTATTTTTGTGATATAGCATGTCAACGTGCTTGACCTGACAATAAAGATGTCTAATGGCATTTTTGAGCAAACATATAATGGAATGATTGCATTTTTGAGATATCTAATGGCATTTGTGTGCAAGCATCTCATGAACGATGTCATTTTTGGGCAAGCATCTCATAGAACGATGACATTTGTGAGTAATTGTAACTTGTAATGACAAAAATGAGTAGTGAGATATAACTAGTGGCATAAACTTATAAAACCGAAAACTGAATGCTAAAGGAAAGAAAATGTGGTACTAAAGCAATAAACTAACCGCATGTTATAAAATAAAGCATCATTTGTCTTCTAACAAAAGTAATGATTCAAACACTACATGAATTTTGAGTTATGAAATTAAGAAAACATAATATAAAACCAAACCTTGATATTTGAATCAACAACTACATTCAAATTATTTCATATCCTATAATCACTTGTGCACACCTCGCACTGTGAATTTTAATAAATATTCTTACACGGCCCACCGACATACGCCCCTGACCAGTGTTCAACACGGTTGTCGGCCAATCCTTGATTTAGTTGTCTTCCAATGGGGCGCGGGGGGGGGGGGGGGGGGGGGACATTGCACCTAGGCATGCGTCCATGCGATCACATATCATGGGTGCATGTGCCTACGACACCGCGCAGCTATCAGCGACTAGGGTTGGGGCAATCCAAACCTTAATCTAGAGTCTAGTGTGATCAGGCGGAACCATGTTGAAGAACGATCCCACCATCCACACGTATGAAAGTCACATTGGGTTTACATGGCATCCGATGAGTCCCACAGTGGAGAAAACATATTAAATTAGATGACAACTTGAGGGGAACTAGCGGAGACATCGCGTAGGGGCATGTAGCTAATTTATTTTCACTTATAGTGGAACGAACCGAATTTGTGAAATCTTGGTGGTGTCCTTCGAATATCCAAGTTAAGTAGTGGCACAGACCGAAATTTCCAGAAGAAACAACAAAAAGCATGGAATATCCATGCGGTGCAGAGGAGTGCATAGACAACACAAAAAATCATCATCCTCACACTTGTGTTATTTAGGATCTTACACAACAAAGAAAAGGTAATACAATGTGAGAGAACTCACCGAATGCTTGTGTACTACCAAAGATGTGTCACAGTGGTGGGGAGGCGACGACTGACGGGAGAAGGAGGCGTGTTGGGGAGCTGTCACGAGCAGGGCGCAACAGTGGACCGACGACGACAGACACTGCAATACTGGGGGAGGCACGCTGAAAGGCAAGGCATCCCCCGGCATGGAGGCGGCGACATAGCCATGTAGCGGTCGGGCTTGGGACGGGTGGAGAAGCATTTGTGGAGAGAGTGATTTTTTAGGTTTGTTGATGGTGTGACATGTAATGAAGGTTATATAAGGAGAGCGCCACCCCCTTCATATAGGGGGGATAGACTATTTCATTGATCACTAAAACTATTTTGGAAAGTGAGATGTTTGTTTTGACCAACTCCCCCATGATTGGCAAATTATGAGGGAAAGAGAAGTTGTAGGAGATGCTCTTAAAGTGGTGTCATATATCACGTTGGTGCTTGGAAGTACCATTATGCTCTTAGGATGCACCTAGGTGAACAATAATTTTTGAAACAATAAAAACAACACAACCTCTCAATCTAAAACAAGTTAGGATGGACTAGAGTTGAAACCTATAACATATCAAAACCAAGTCACAAATCTGGCACGTGGATAAAAAACTCCCACACACCCCTATCCATGACTATATCTTTGGTGATATTCCAGACCTTCAGATTCTCTTTATGGAATCCTTCCACGTTAAGTTTGCTCTACCCGAAACACTCATGACATTATCAACACACCTTAATCGTGTGTTGTGCACTCAAACTTATGAAGTCTTGTGGTGTATATGCCAAAACAATCTGACGCGATGTTCGCCAACATTCTCTTTAAACGGTGTCACCCCAACTCTGTTATGCATAACATCATTTCAGACCTGATCCTTTCTTATGTTGTCATGTATCCATCTCAACATGCGAGTCTTTCCTGCACCTAATTGTTGGACATATCGCCTTTTAATTGGCCAACACTCAACTCGATACAATACCACATGTCAAATTCTATCTTTTAACTTTTATGGATTATCTTATCATAGAGATTGTCAGAATATTGGTGCCACTTCATCCATCTATCTTTGATTCAATGGCTCACATGTTCATCGATATCATCATCCATCTAGACCCAAATGTGTCCTTGTCAGGCACCACCTACCCATCAAGACTAACTTCCTTATCCTCCCATGCCTAGTAGTAACAAAACCGCACATCATGTACAACACATGCTCACTCCGCCTATGTTGTCTATATAGGGCTAAGTCCCTCCACATGGAGGTATGTTGGCAGCCCAACATCAGCCCATAAGTCCAACACATGTCAGCCGTAGATCTTCGTTGCATCCAACGTTTGTGAGTGTTCTCTGGTGAAGGGAGCAAGGAGAAAACCCTAGCCACTCCACCCTTGCTGGTGGTGGCTGGCATTCATGAGAGTGAGTGAGAGAGAACACACAAAAGAGGAACACAACGTGTATGAGAGAGGAAGAAGAAGAAGTGGAGGTTCTGTCCAGATTTGATGCATCTGACTAGACAGTGTTCAAGCTAGTGATTGAAGGCTCAAACGTACTTGGATCGACCCCAAACTTGGTGAGCTCATTTCTTACTTTGAGTACTCCGGTCTAGTTAGCTGGTTTGAGGATTGGGACAGTGGAGCATCAGATTTGTGACTGGTTTTGTCAGCTCCGGCTGCTGCAGTTTTAGACTAGAGTAGTTTTGGGATACAAACAGTTTGGGTAGGCAAACAGTGTCTGATTGAGCTAACATTTTGAGGGAATCTCAGGAACTCGCGTATCTACTTGTCTGTCAAATTTGGCACCGTTTGATTAAGAGGTTAAAGAGCAGTTTGCAAAATAGTGAAGGGGACATAAGTTGTGTGTACTCTGCTTTGCTGAAATATTGCCTCTTGTGGTTGTTGTTGCTGTTGTTGGTTGGCAATGTGGAGAGTGTGTTGTAAATTTCTCTAGAGGTTCTAGAGAAGACTTTGTACTCATCATTCTAGTAGAAAATTTGTGTGGACCGATCGGTCCACAAAAGTGGTTTTTTACTCCTCAACTTGAGGAGGTTTTTCCACATTAAATCCCGTGTCACATGTGCATGTTGTTTGTGTTATTCCGTTGCTTACTTGTTGGTTTAATCTGTCCTCAAAGTTCGTCGCAAGTGGAGGGTGTTGGGTAGAGTGCATATTTTTTGTGTCGGTAAATTTGTGCAACTCATTGTTATTGTCCAGCCCCAAGAAGTGGCATCAGAGCCTTGGTTTGCTTGTGCAAATTGTTGTGTTTCTTGTGGTGAAAGATGGAAGTGAATATGAGCAGGATGATATGTTTGAATGGTACAAATTACCAAGCATGGAAGGGCAAGATGGAGGACTTGTTATATGTGAAAGAATAGTAGAAGCCAATCTTCTCCATTGAGATGTCGGAGGGCATTAAGGAAGGTGAGTGAAAGGTACTTCATCGCCAAGCTTGTGAGATTATTCGACAATGAGTCAATGCCAATGTTTTGAACCATATCATTAATGAGACACATGCACACACCTTATGGAAGAAATTGGATGAGTTTTTTGCCCGAAAAGAAGGTACAAACAAGATGTTCTTGATCAAAAATTTGATGTGTTTGAGGTACAAAGAGGGCACTCTAATTCCAGATCATGTGCATACATTCCAAGGAATTATAAATCAGCTTTCTTCAATGGGAATAACATTTGAAGATGAAGTGAGAGCCTTGCTACTACTAGGCTCATTACCGGACAGCTGGGAGACCTTTAAAGTCATGGTTTGCAATTCAGCACCTAATGGAGTTGTCACTTAGAATCTTGTGAATACTAGGGTACTAAATGAAGAATTCAGAAAGGTGGCTGAAGCAAGTTCTTCCTCACATTCATAGGTGTTGGTCAGTGAGTCCAGCGGGAGAAGAATAGCATATGTAGAGGTAAAGGGGCAGAAAGAGGTAGGAGCAAATCAAGAGGCAAGTGTGCTAATTAAGTGGCAATGTGACAAGTGGAAGAAATACAAAAAGAAAAATAAGAAGCAAGATAAGAAGGCACCTGACAGTGATAGTGAAACGAAGGGCAACCGAGTTACTGCAGTAGAAGAGGACATCATGCTTGTTATGCACGAAGAAAATGAGGGCAGATTTGGTTCCACTATTGAGGAGAGGATCATTGTTGTTTTTTTATGAAACCGTAAACCTTGTGGATGGTGACGAGATGATTTGATACCAGATAGCGGTTCTACATTTGTGCTACATCTCATAGAGATCTCGTCACTAACTATATATTTGTTGATTTTGGTGTTGTGAAGATGGGAAATAATGATAGGGCAACCATCATTGGAAAAGGAGATGTGCATTTGGAGACCGCAAATGGTACAAGGTTAGTCCTCAAGTCTATGAGGCATGTTGAGGCACTTTGTCTCAATATTATCTCAGTTGGTTTGCTTGATGGAGATGATTACTTGAGAAATTTTAGAAAAGGGCAGTACAAGCTCATCGAAGGCAACATGATTGTTGCAACGAGTAAAACAGTCTCAGTTTTGTATCATGTTCATACTAAGATCTTTAGTACTTATGTCAATGGACTAGAGAAGGATGATCATTGTGCACTATGGCACAAGAGACTTGGGCACATGAGTGAGAAGGGGATGACAGTGCCACTAAAGAAAAATTTGTTGAAGAGTTTGAAATGAGTTCACATCAAAAATTGTTCAAATTGTCTAGCAGGGAAGCAACTTAGAATTGCCTTCAAGACTCTACCTCGTCACAAGAAGCCTAAGAAGCTTGCCTTGATACACTCTGATATTTGTAAAATGTCGGTAAGATCTCTTGGTGGTGCAAAGTACTTTGTGACTTTTATTGATGAATTTTCCACGTAAGTTTGGACCTTCACTTTGAGGACCAAAGATCAAGTACTAGATGCATTCAAGCAATTCCAAGCTTGAGGTGAGAGAGAAATTGAGAAGAAGATCAAGTGCATTCAGCTGATCATGGAGGAGAGTATATTGGGCCATTTGATGCATATTGTAAGCAGCGAGGTATTAGGCATCAATTTACTCCCTCGAAGACACCACAAATGAATTGGTCTTGCTGAGAGGATGAACGGGACAATTGTGGAGAGATTTAGATGCTTGCTGTCAAGTGCAAAGCTACGTAAACACTTTTGGGGTGAAGCTTTGATGACTGCAGTTTATCTTATTAATCTATCGCCATGTTATCCTTTGCAGGGAGATGTTCCTGACAGAGCTTGTCGTGACAAGGACGTCTTATATGACCATGTGAAAGTTTTTGGGTGCAAGGCTTTTTTCATATTCCTCAAGATGAAAGGTCAAAGCTTGATTTAGAGACACGACAGTGCATCTTTCTTGGCTATGGTGGTGATGAGTTTGGTTACAAGATGTTTGACCCTATAGCAAGGGAATTTGTGAGAAGACGTGATGTTGTGTTTGTAGAAGACCAAACAATTGAGGATATTGTGAATACAAAGGGGCAGGTTCCTCCTTAGCAGCATCGAGACATGATTGATTCTGACCCAGTTCCTGCAGCTCCTCCTCATGTGCAAGTTGAAGCAGATGTAGAAGATGTACAAGATGATGTACATGGTGGTGCGGGTGAAGAAGATGCTCCCAAATAGCAGGAAGAGTATGATGTTAAGTTGATGATCTAGATCAGTAGGAAGTAGCACCACGAGAAAGTCCACCAGCCGCTCCACTCAAGGGATCCAAAATGGGTCGAATTCCTTCCAGCAGGTATCCCTCAGATCAATACGTGGTGTTCTTATCTGACGGATCGGAACTTTAATTCTTTGAAGATGCAATGGAATATGAGCACAAGGTGGAGTGGAAAAATGCTATGCAATAAGAGATGGATTCCTTGCATAAGAATCATACTTATGAGTTGGTGAAGTTGCCCAATCATACTTATGAGTTGGTGAAGTTGCCCAAAGGCAAGAAAATTTTGAAGAACAAGTGGGTCTACAGAATCAAGCAAGAAGAGCACACATTACATCCAAGGTATAAGGCGAGGCTAGTTGTAAAAGGATTCGACCAGAGAAAAGGCATTGGCTATGATGAGATATTTTCTTCGGTCGTGAAGATGACATCCATTTGAGTAATCCTTGGCATGGCAGCAAGTCTCAGCTTGGAGGTTGAGAAAATGGATGTGAAGACTGCATACCTTCATGGTGAGTTGGAGGAAGGAATATACATGGAGAAACCTAAGGGGTTTCTTGTGAAAGGCAAAGAAGACTATGTGTGCAAGCTAAAGAAAAATCTCTATGGCGTGAAACAAGCACCAAGACAATGGTACATGAAGTTTGAAACTGTCATGGGGGAGAAAGGCTACAAGAAGCATAGCTCTGACCATTGTGTATTTATTCAGAGGTTCTCAGGTGATGATTTTATCATATTATTGCTCTATGTTGATGATACCCTGATTGTTGGCAAGAATGTCTCTAGGATTGCTAAGTTGAAGAAGGAGCTGAGAAAATGCTTTGCCATGAAAGACTTAGGTCCACCAAAGAACATTCTCGGAATGAAAATTGAGTGAGGCAGGAATTGCAACAAGGTGTACTTCTCTCAAGAGATGTATATTGAGAAGGTACTTCAGAAGTTCAAGATGGAGAATGCTAAAGTTGTGAGTTGTCCACTAGCAGCCCATTTCAAGTTGAGAAAAAAACAATGTTGTTAGAGTATATTTCTCCATATGTGGTTTTGGTAATTAATGACAATCCCTATGGACTAATGGTTTCCTTAAGTTATATTTATAGGATTTGTCCATAGACACTTCTTGAAATCCATCTGTTGGGTTCAAGGAGTTTATATGATGACCAAGGTGGTCTTCAAGGTATTATCCAAAGAATGGTCATAGAGACACAAGGTTGATCAAGAACGTCAGACAAAGAGTAAATCAAGATGATCAACACACAAAGAGTACAAGATGTACCGAGAGGGATCAAGTGATCCCATGGTATGGTAAGCATTGTCCATTACGTGTTTGTGTACTAACCCATGGTCTTCATGAGAATTCTATGTGGGGTTAGGTGTGTTTTCATGGGCTTGCGTCTAGAGGAAGATCTCATACAACCCATGAAGGATGACGTCAAGTGGTGATCGTCATCAAGATTGCGGCGTGCAAGTTTAAGCGGATTAGCATGAATATATCATGCTTGGAGTTTGCCGTCCATTGTGGTGGCAATGGACTTGTGAAGATATGCTGAAGAGCGGCTCATCCATAGTGTGTATGGGGGAGCAATCAACTAGTCTTCATCAAGCCAACGCAATCAAGAAAGGTGGTCCATCTTGAGGAAGCCAAGATCATCGTCATCTAGCTCAAGAGGACGAGGTTCAAGGTATAGGTTTGCCCTTGATAGGTTTTCTATTTTAGGATAGATTGCCGTAATGTCAAGGGGGGCTCTGAAGTGAGTAGCTTGATCATATCGTTCATTGAGAGCTCAAACCATTTGCATCCTTGCATCATACTTCTTGGTTCTTGTTTGGTGTTTCTCTTTGTGAGTTTTAGAGCTTATGGTCATCTTCATTACAAGCTCGAGTTCATCGAAAACGGAGTCCATATGCATCTTCTATGATGTTTTCGATGTTGGGAGCTTTTACCGGTCTTATTCAAAGAAGGGTTCTCACCATTTTCTTATGGGACTTTTCTCACTTGCTTCTTATTGATATTTCTATCAAGATTGTGTTAGCCCATGTCGTTAGCTTTCCAACAAACTTAGTTTCGTTGAATTCGGAGTCCGTATGCGAAAGTTAGAGCAGTTTCAGTATCCAGCGGTAGTACCGCCCCCGGAGCGTTAGTAATTTTTTACTACCGCTCCCTAGTGGTAGTACCGCTCTTGTAGCTATAGTAACGCCCTCGGAGCGGTAGTAATTTTTTACTACCGCTCCCTAGCGGTAGTACCGCTCCAGGAGCGGTAGTACCGCTCCGTCGGACTGTTTTTCGCATCCTTTTTGTCCTCAGCATGGTTGGTGAACCTACCGAGCGGTAGTACCGCTCTGTGCGGGCTATGAAGCATAACGGTTGGATTTTTCCCCACCTATAAAAGGGGGTCTTCTTCCCCATTGAACCTCATCACTTTAGCTCGTGTTCTTCCCCCATTGTTGACCTTCTTCGAGCTTGCTAACTCTCAATCCCTCCAATGATTCTTGCTAGTTCTTGAGGGAAAAGAGAGAGGAGATCTAGATCCACATTTCCACGAATCACTTTCTCCTGTAAGTGAGGGGAACCCCTTGGGTCTAGATCTTGGAGTTCTTCGTGTTCTTCTTCGTTCTTCCTCTCATTTTCCTCCCTAGCATTAGTTGCTTTGGTGGGATTTGGGAGAGAAGGACTTGGGCACTCCGTGTTCCCTTGCCATTGCATTAGTTGCATCGGTTTGAGTTCTCCACGGTGATACGTGGAAGTGAAGTTTGAGAAGCTTATTACCTTTGGTACTTAGTACCCTAGATATTGTTCTTTGTGGATGCTTTGGCGTCCTAGAAGCTTGGTGGTGTCTCGAAGCTGAATCATTGTGGTGTAAAGCTCCGGGCAAGCATCGGGGTCTCCAATTCGGTTGTGGAGATTGCCCCGAGCAATTTGTACGGGTACCAGTGACCGCCCCCAAGGTTTGCCATTTGTACGGGTTCGGTGACCGCCCTCAAGGGTCCCTTAGTGGAATCACGACATCTTGCATTGTGCGAGGGCATGAGGAGACTACGGTGGCCTTAGTGGCATCTTGGGCAGCATTGTGCCTCCACACCGCTCCAACGGAGATTAGCATCTGCAAGGGTGTGAACTTCGGGATACATCATCGTCTCCGCGTGCCTCGGTTATCTCTTACCCGAACCCTTTACTTATGCACTTTACTTCGTGATAACCATATTGTTTATTGTCATATATCTTGCTATCACTTAGTTGTTTATCTTGCTTAGCATAAGTTGTTGGTGCACATAGGTGAGCCTAGTTGTTGTAGGTTTTGTGCTTGACAAATTAAATGTTAGTTTTATTCTGCATTTTTCAAGCCTAAACCATAATTATTTTAAATCTCCTATTCACCCCCTCTAGGCGACATCCACGCCCTTTCAAATGTCCTACCACTGATGAGAAGAAAAAGGAAATGCAAAATATTCCTTATGCTTTAGTAGTTGGGAGTTTGATGTATGCTATAGTGCGTACAAGGCCTGACATTGCTAATGCAGTTAGTACAACAAATTTATGTCTAATTGAGGAAGACCTCATTGGGAAGTCGTGAAGTGGATTTTGAGATATCTCAGGGGCAGCACAAATCTAAAGCTTTGCTTTGGTGGTGGTGAGGCCAAGCTGATTGCTTTTTCAGATTCTAACATGGCTCGAGATGTTGACAGAAGGAAGTCTACTTCAGGTTACTTGGTTACCTATGTAGGGGAGCAGTGTGATGGCAAAGCATGCTGCAAAAGTGTATGGCACCGAATACAACTGAAGCTGAATTCATCTTAGTAATAGAGGCGATCAAAGAGTTACTATGGCTAAAACGGTTGGCTTCTGAGCTTGGTTTTAAGCAAGACAAGTATGTGTTACTTTGTGACAACCAAAGTGTTATCCACTTGAGTAAGAATGCAAGTTTTCATTCAAGTTCTAAGCATATAGAATTCCTCTATCATTGGATTCGATATGTGTTGTATTCCAAGCAAATGCAACTTGAGAAGGTTCACACCGATGAAAATGGGATTGATATGTTGACTAAAGTGGTGACGAGGAAGAAGATCAAAGTATGGCGCTGGCTCGCTGGCATGGATGCCAGAAGGTAGTGAGACTCTCCATGATGTCGGGAGGGGGAGTTTGTTGGGCTAAGTCCCTCCACATGGAGATGTGTTGGCAGCCCAACATCAGCCCATAAGTCCAACATATGTCAGCCATTGATCTTCGTTGCATCCAACAGTTGTGAGTGCTCCCTGGTGAATGGAGCAAGGAGACAACCCTAGCCACTCCACCCCTCCTCATGGTGTCTCCCATTCGTGAGAGTTAGTGAGAGGAACACAACATGTGAGAGATCGGAAGGAGAAGAAGTGGAGGTTATGTACAAATTTGATGCATGTGACTAGACATTGTTCAAGCTAGTGATTGAAGGATGAAACGTGTTTGGATCGACCCTAAAATTGGTGAGCTCATTTCTTACTTTGAGTACTTCAATCTGGTTAGCTGGTTTGAGGATTGGGTCACTCGAGCATCAGATTTGAGAGTGGTTTTGTCAGCTCTGACTGCTGCAGTTTCAGAACAGAGTAGTTTTGGGAGACGAATAGTTCGGGTAGGCAAACGTGTTGGGGAACGTTGCATGGGAAACAAAAAATTTCCTACACATATGCAAGACCTATCCATGGTGATGATCATCTACGAGAGGGGAGATCAGATCCACATATCCTTGTAGATCGCTAAGCAGGAAGCGTTAAGAAACGTTGCTGATGTAGTCGAACGTCTTCGCGATCCAAATCGCAAGCCGTCCCACGAACTCCGTCCCGATCTAGCACCGAACGGGCAGCACCTCCGCGTTCAGCACACGTACAGCTCGATGAAGATCTCCGCCTTCTTGATCCAGCAAGAGGGGAGGAGAGGTAGATGAGTTCTCCGGCAGCACAACGACATGGTGGTGGTGGTGGTGAACTAATCCAGCAGGGCTTCGCCAAGCTATGCCGGACTAATCTAGACGAGGGAGACGATCTATGAAGGAGAGGGCAACACATGGCTTTTCTGTTGTAGTATGCCCTCAAAACCTCCACTATGTATAGGAGGAATAGGAGGGAGGGCTGCCTTGCCTCCTACTCCAAGGAGGAGGGTTTGGCCGAGCCAAGGGAGGAGAGTCCTCCTCCAATTCGGTTTGGTGGAGGGCTCCCTTCCTATTTCATCACCTCCTTCCTTTTTTCCCTTTTCCTTTTAATTTTGCACCTTGTCCGAAAATAGGTTTATTGGGGTGGCAGCATCAGCCCACTAGGGTGTGGTGCGCCACCTCTAGGCCTATTAGGCCCTCTCCCGAGTGGGTGGCCCCTCCCGGTAAAATCTCGGAACCCATTCGTCACTCCCGGTACTTTACTGGTAATGTCCGAAATCTTTCCGGAAGCCAAATGCAACTTTCCTACATATCAATCTTTACCTTCGAACAATTTGGGAGCTCTTTGTGACATCCGGGGTCTCATCCGGGACTTCGAACAACTTTTGGTCACCAACATACATAACTCAATAATACCAAAACATCACTGAACTTTAAGTGTCAAGACCCCACAGGTTCGAAAACTATGCAGACATGACCCGAGACACTCTCCGGTCAATAACCAATAGCGAGAACTGGATGTCCATATTGGCTCCTACATATTCTATGAAAATATTTATCGGTTGAACCTCTATGTCAAGGATTTAGTTCATCCCATATAACATTCCCTTTGTCCTTCGGTATGTTACTTGCGCGAGATTATATCGTCGATATCTCTATACCTATTTCAATCTCGTAACCGGCAAGTATCTTTACTCGTTCCGTAATACAAAATCCCGTGGCTAACTCTTTAGTCACATTTCTTGCAAGGCTTCTTTGTGATGTTGTATTACCGAGTGGGTCCCGAGATACCTCTTCGTCATACAGAGTGACAAATCTCAGTCTTGATCCATGCTAACTCAACGGACACCTCCGGAGATACCTGTAGAGCACCTTTATAGTCACCCAGTTACGTTACGATGTTTGATATACACAAGGCATTCCACCGGTGTCAGTGAGTTACATGATCTGATGGTCATAGGAATGTATACTTGACAATGCAGAAAAGCAGTAGCAATAAAATAACTCGATCACATGCTACGTTCATAGTTTGGGTCTTGTCCATCACATCATTCTCCTAATGATGTGATCCTGTTATCAAGTGACAACACTTGTCTATGGCTGGGAAAACTTAACCATCTTTGATCAATGAGCTAGTCAACTAGAGGCTTACTAGGGACAATGTTTTATCTATGTATCCACACATGTATTTGCGTTTCCATTCAATACAATTCTAGCATGGATAATAAACGATTATCTCGAAATAGGAAATATAATAATAACTTTTTTATTATTGCCTCTAGGGCATATTTCCAATAGTCTCCCACTTGCACTAGAGTCAATAATCTAGCTTCACATCACTATGTGATCTACAATGTAACGAATCTAACACCCATACTGTTCAGGTGTTGATCATGTTTTGCTCGTGGAAGAGACTTAGTCAACGGGTCTGCAACATTCAGATCCGTGTGCACTTTGCAAATATTGATGTCCTCCTCCTTGATGTAATCTTGGATGGCATTGAAGCGTCATTTTATGTGTCCGGTCCTCTTGTAAAACCTTGGTTCCTTGGATAGAGCAAGGGCACCAGTTTTTGTCGTAGAATTGATTTATTGGATCCAGTGCACTTGGCACAACTCCAAGTCTGTCATGAACTGCTTCATGCAAACACCCTCTTTTGCCGCTTCCGAGGCAACTATGTACTGCGCTATACATGTAGAATCAACTACGACGCTCTGCTGGGAACTTCACCAGCTTACAGCACCCCCATGGAGAATAAATATGTCACCGGTTTGTGACTTAGATTCATCCGGATTAGTGTTGAAGCTTGCATCGACGTAACCCTTTACGACGAGCTCTTCGTCACCTCCCTCAACGAGAAACATTTCCTTACTCCTTTTCAGGTACTTTAGAATATTCTTGACCGCTATCCAGTGCTCCATTCCTGGATTACTTTGAAACCTTCCCACCATACTTATGGCAAGGCTGACATCAGGTCTTGTGCACAACATTGCATACATGATAGACCAAAGTTGTCAGAATCGCGATTCTGAATCGGATCGGAGCTCCGTTGCTAGGATCGTGAATCGTAGAATCTTGACTATCGGGATCACAGAAACTTAGATTCTATGAGCAAAATCGTAGAATCGGAGCAGCTATTTTGGATCGTAAGATCGTAAGATTCTAAGACTTGAGTCACAATTCTCACAACTTTGTGATAGACCCTATGGCTGAAGCATAGGGAATGACACTCATCTTTTCTTTAACTTCTGCAGTCACTGAGCATTGAGTCTTACTCAACTTTATACCTTGTAACAGGCAAGAACCCTTTCTTGTATTGTTCCATTTTGAACTTCTTCAAAATCATATCAAGGTATTTGCTCGGTGAAAGTCCTATCAAGCGTCATGATCTATCTCTATAGATCTTCATGCCTAATATGTAAGCAGCTTCTCACAGGTCCTTCAGTGAAAAACTTTTATTCAAGTAATCCTTTACGCTTCCAAAAGTTCTATATTGTTTCCAATCAGGAATATGTTATCCACATATAATATTAGAAACGCTATAGAGCTCCCACTCACTTTCTTGTAAATACAAGCTTCTCCAAAAGCTTGTATAAACCCACACGCCTTGATCACCTCATCAAAGCACTGATTCCAACTCCGAGATGCTTGCACCAATCCATAAATGGATCGCTAGAGTTTGCATACTTTGTCAACATTCTCTGGATTGACAAAACCTTCCGATTGCATCATATACAACTATTCCTTAAGAAACCCGTTAAGGAATGCTGTTTTGACATCCATCTGTCAAATTTCATAATCGAAAAATGTAGCTATTGCCAATATGATTCTGACGGACTTAAGCATCGGCAAAGTCTCATCGTAGTCAACTCCTTGAACTTGTGAAAGACCCTTTGCCACAAGTCGAGCCTTATATACGGTCACATTATCGTCCGCGTCCGTCTTCTTCTTAAAGATCCATTTGTTCTGAATGGCCTTTTTCCCTTCAGGTAATATTTCCAAAGTCCATACTTTGTTTTCATACATAGATCCTATCTCGGATTTCATAGCCTCTAACCATTTGTTGGAACCCGAGCCCACCATTGCTTCTCCATAGCTCGTAGTTTTGTTGTTGTCTAACAACATGATTGATAAGACATGATTCCCGTACCACTCAGGAGCAGTACGTGTCCTTGTCGACCTACGAGGTCTGATAGAAACTTGATCTAAAGTTTCATGATCATCATCATTAGCTTACTCTTCAACTCGTGTAGGTTCGACATAAACTTCTTTCTGTCCTGCGACACCATATGGTTGAAGCAAAGGTTCTACAACCTCATCAAGTTTTGAAAGTGCATTATATCGACTAGAGGGGGGTGAATAGGAGATTTTTAGAAGTTCATCGCTGAGGAAATTCCTTTTGAGGAAATTCCTCACTGATGAATAACTTGCAGCGGAACAACAAAGGATCAGGGGTGCAAAGTATCACTACAATAGTTTTCAAGATGAGGAATATGAAAAAAAGTTTGCACAGTACACAGGCACAGAGTAAGCACGTGATGATTAACTCGCATGAAGAATTTGAGGTTGAGGAAATTCAGAGAAAGTCTTTAGTAAATCCTTCAAACAGAGACAATGAAAATCTTCAACATACAATATTTAGGAATAGAAAGAGTTGAAGAAATAGAACCCGTATCATAGTGAAGACATTGGTTAATGACCTCGTTCCAACTGTTGTGACAGTTGTACGTCTGGCTTGGAGCGGCTTGGTATTGAAACCAAAAGACACACAGTCCCGGGACACACAGTCCCTACTGTATTCTCCTTGAGCTAAGGACACACAGTCCTCGCCCAACACTCGTGGTAAGTCTTCAGGGCAGACTTCCAAACCCTCACAAACTTGGTCACCAGGCGATCCACAATTGACTGCTGGATTGCTCTAGACCATGACGTCTAACCGTTTGGAGGATGCATCATCCTCAAAGGTAAAAGGCTTCAATCCCACACAGGGACAAATTCTTCAGTGATGCTCAATCACTTGGTTTTTGGTTTGTGGTTTGGTGTTTGGGGTCTTTCCTCACTGATGATTTACTCTCGCAGACTCTGAGGAATTTGGGTTGCTCTTAATGACAAGTGTCAGTTTCTCGCAGAGCAGCCAACCAGCTAATGGTTGTGGGGGGTGGCTATTTATAGCCTAGGAGCATCCCGACATGATTTGACATTAATGCCCTTAAATAATATGACCGTTGGTATGGATAAGATCGCTGATGTGGCGCGAATTGCGGCAACTGTCGGGACCCTCATGTGTAAGAGTCCTCATGTCTCTCTTATTCCTCACTTGAGGCTTTTGGTAGGATTAGGATTGGGTTGAGCATCATGAGGAAATTCATTCTGAAGTGTTACCTCAAACCCCTTTAACAGTACGATGTTCGTATGACTTAAGACTGAAGAAAATGAAACACAAAAAATAAATCTTCACGCTTCAAAGTCTTCGGATCGTTTTTCTTCATGACACACTGAATTCCTCATCTTCAATATCTTCATGAGGAATATCAATTTCACCGCAATTTCTTCGCGATCAAAGTCTTCAGCAGAAGACCAATTTCTTCAGCCGAAGGTATCAATTTTTAGGGGTCGATATTCATCGTATATTTCAAACTCCTTAGCAATTTATAGATCCTGTGTACACTCATGAACACATTAGATACTTAACATATAAGTCTTCAAACCACCAAATCACTAAGGGGCACTAGATGCACTTACAAGTTCTATCTTCCTCCCACTCAAGTCTTTTGAGAGAAACTCTTTCCCAAGAAATGCTCCGTCTTTAGCGATTCACACTTTGCCCTCGGATCTTAGATAGAAAGTGTACCCAACTGTCTATTTTTGGTACCTATGAAGGCACACTTTTCCGCTTTGGGTTCTAGCTTTTCAGGCTGAAGCTTTTTGACATAAGCATCACATCCCCAAACTTTAAGAAACGACAACTTTGGTTTCTTGCCATACCACATATGGGGTCGTCTCAACGGATTTTGATGGTGCCCTATTTAAAGTGAATGCAGCTATCTCCAATGCATAGCCCCAAAATGATAACAACAAATCGGTAAGAGACAAAATAGAACGCACCATATCTAATAAAGTACGATTACGACTTTCAGACACACCATTACGCTATGGTGTTCGAGGCGGTGTCAACTGAGAAACAATTCTACATTGTCTTAAGTGAGCACGAAACTCGTAACTCAAATACTCACCTCCTCGATCAGATCGTAGGAGTTTGATCTTCTTGTTACGATGATTTTCAACTTCACTCTGAAATTGCTTGAACTTTTCAAACGTTTCAGACTTGTGCTTCATCAAATAAATATAACCATATCTACTCAAATCATCAGTGAAGGTGAGAAAATAACGATATCCACTGCGTGCCTCTATGCTCATTGGTCTGCACACATCAGTATGTATGATCTCCAACAAGTCACTTGCACGCTCCATTGTTCCGGAGAACGGAGTCTTAGTCATCTTACCCATGAGGCATGGTTCACATGTGTCAAGTGATTCAAAATCAAGTGACTCCAAAAGTCCATCAACGTGGAGTTTCTTCATGTGTTTTATACCAATATGACCTAAGTAGCAGTGCCACAAGAAAGTGGTGCTATCATTATCAACTCTACATCTTTTGGCCTCAATGTTATGGATATGAGTGTCATCACTATCGCGATTCAACATGAACAAACTCCTCACATTGGGTGCATGACCATAAAGGATATTACTCATATAAATAGAACAACCATTATTCTGTGACTTAAATGAGTAACTATCTCGGAATAAACAAGATCAATATATAATGTTCATGCTTAACACATGCACTAAATAACACTTATTTAGGTTCATCACAAATCCCGAAAGTAGTTGAAGTGAGAGCATGCTGACAGCGATCGCATCAACCTTGGAACCATTTCCCACGTGCATCGTCACTTCGTCCTTCACCAACCTTTGTTTATTCCGCAGTTCCTGTTTCGAGTTGCAAATGTGAGCAACAGAACCGTACCCAGGCACTACTACGAGAGCTGGTGAGGTACACATCAATAACATGTATATCAAATATACCTTGTTTGGCTTTGGCCGCCTTCTTATCGGCCAGATACTTGGGACAGTTCCGCTTCCAGTGACGAGTCCCCTTGCAATGATAACACTCAGTCTGTGGCTTGGGTCCAAACTTGGGTTTCTTCGTTGGAGGGGCAACTTCTTTACCACTCTTCTTGGAGTTACCCTTCTTTCCCTTGCCATTTTTCTTGAAACTGGTGGTCTTATTGACCATCAACACTTGATGTTCTTTCTCGGTTTCAGACTCAACGACTTTCAGCATCGCAAACAGCTCGGCGAGTGACTTATTCATCCCTTGCATGTTGTAGTTCAACACAAAGCCTTTATAGCTAGGTGGCAGTGATTGAAGAACTCTGTCAGTGATAGCCTCTGGCGGGAGAGCAATTCCGAGCTCAGCCAGACGGTTAGAGTACCCAGATATTCTAAGGACATGTTCACTGACAGACCCGTTCTCCTCCATTTTGCAAGCATAGTATTTATTGGAGGTCTCATACCTCTCGATCCGGGCATTCTTATCAAAGATAAACTTCAACTCCTTGACCATCTCATATGGTCCACGACGTTAAAATGTCTTTCAAGTCCCGGTTCTAAGCCATACAAAACTGCACATTGAACTAATGAGTAGTCATCCTTGCGCATGTGCCACACGTTCATAACTTCTCGCAATGTCAATTGGGGTGGTTCATCACCTAGCGGCGCATCAAGGACATATTGCTTTTGGGCTGCCGTGAGGATAATTCTCAGATTACACGCCCAGTCAACAAAGTTGCTTCCATCATCTTTCAGCTTAGCTTTCTGTAGGAACGCATTAAAAATCAGGGTTGCTACTGCGCGAGCCATTGATCTACAACATAAAATTTTGCAAAGATTACTTAGAATATGTTCAAGATAACTGAGTTTATTTAATCATATTACTAATAAACTACCACTCAAATTGACATCCCTCTAGTCATTCGAGTGTCACATGATCAAAATTCACTAACTCAAGTCCGATCATCACGTGAGTTGAGTTAGCTTCAATGGTGAACATCTCCATGTTGATCATATCCACTATATGATTCATGTTCGACCTTTCAGTCTCTTGTGTTCCGAGGCCATGTCTGTACATGCTAAGATCATAAAGTTTAACCCGAGTGTTCCGCATGTGCAACTATTTTGCACCCGTTGTATGTGAACGTAGAGTCTATCACACCCGATCATCACGTGGTGTCTCTAAAGGACAAACTGTCGCAACGGTGCACACTTGGGGATAAGATAATTTTATCTTGAAATTTTAGTGAGGGGTCACCTTATGACGCTATCGTCGTCCTAAGCAAAATAAGGTGCATAAAAGGATTAACATCACATGCAAATAATAAGTGACATGATATGGTCATGAACTTGTGCTTCTTGATCTCCATCACCAAAGCACCGGCATGATCTCCATCATCACCGGCGCCATACCATGATCTCCATCATCATGGTATCCATCATTGTGTTAACATTGAGGTTGTCGTGCTAACTATGTTGTTACTACTAAAAGTATTGACTAGCGATAAAGCAAAGCATCACCAAGCGCAAAATAATTAAAGACAACCCTATGGCTCCTGTCGGTTGTCGTAGCATCGACTTGCAAGTCGATATTTAACTATTACAACATGATCATCTCATACATCAAATATATCATATCATGTCTTTGGCCATATCACATCACAACATACCCTAAAAAACAAGTTTGACGTCCTCTAATTTGTTGTTCAAATTTGACGTAGCTGCTATGGGTATCTAGTATGATCGCATCTTACTTACGCAAAACCACAATGGTCATATGCAACTTGCTATTTAAGCTTTTACAAGAACCGCCTCAGTCAAATCCGATTCAACTAAAGTTGGAGAAACAAATACCCACCAGTCATCTTTATGCAACAAGTTGCATGTCAGCCGATGAAACTGGTCTCTCGTAAGCGTACGAGTAATGTTGGTCCGAGCCACTTCATCCAACAATACCTCTGAATGAATAAAAGACTAAGGAGGGCAGAAAATTGAACATCAACGCCCACAAACTCCTTTGTGTTCTACTCGAGATATCATCTACACATAGACCCAACTCATGATGCCACTTTTGGGGAACATTGCATGGGAAACAAAAAAATTCCTACGCACACACAAGACCTATCCATGGTGATGATGATCTACGAGAGGGTAGATCAGATCCACATACCCTTGTAGATTTCTAAGAGGGAAGCATTAACAAACATGGTTGATGTAGTCGAACGTCCCCGCGATCCAAATTGCAAGCCGTCCCACGAACTCCGTCCTGATCTAGCGCCGAACGGACGGCACCTCCGCGTTCAGCACACATATAGCTCGATGACAATCTCCGCCTTCTTGATCCAGCAAGAGGGGCAGAGAGATAGATGAGTTCTCCGGTAGCACGATGGCGTAATAGTGGTGGTGGTGGTGAACTAATCTAGAAGGGCTTTGCCAAGCTATGTCGGACTAATCTAGACGACGATCTATGGAGGAGACGGCACCACGTGGCTTTTCTGTTGTAGTTTGCCCTCAAAATCTCCACTATATATAGGAGGAATAGGAGGGAGGGCTTCCTTGCCTCCTACTCCAAGGAGGAGGGTTAGGCCGAGCCAAGGGAGGAGAGTCCTCCTCCAATTCGGTTTGGTGGAGGACTCCCTTCCTACTTGGCCACCTCCTTCCTTTTTTTTCTTTTCCTTTTCTTTTTGCACCTTGGCCAAAAATAGGTTTATTGGGCTGGCCGCATAAGCCCACTAGGGGCTGGTGCGCCACCTCTAGGTCTAATAGGTCCTCTCCCGGGTGGGTGGTCCCTCCCGGCAAAATTTCGGAATCCATTCGTCACTCCGTGTACTTTATGGGTAATGCCCGAAATCTTTCCGGAAGCCAAATGCAACTTTCCTATATATAAATATTTACCTCCGAACCATTACGGAGATCCTCGTGACATCCAGGATCTCATTCAGGATTCCGAACAACTTTCGGTCACCAACATACATAACTTAATAATACCAAAACATCACCGAACCTTAAGTGTGCACACCGTGCGGGTTCGACAACTATGCATACATGACCTGAGACACTCTCCGGTCAATAACCAATAGCGGGACTTGGATGTCCATATTGGCTCCTCCATATTCTATGAACATATTTATCGGTTGAACCTCTAGGTCAAGGATTCAGTTAATCCCGTATAACATTCCCTTTGTCCTTCGGTATATTACTTTCTCGAGATTCGATCATCGGTATCTCTATACCTATTTCAATCTCATTACTCGCAAGTCACTTTACTCGTTCCGTAAAACAAAATCCCGTGGTTTACTCTTTAGTCACATTGCTTGCAAGGCTTGTTTTTATGTTGTATTACTGAGTGGGCCCGGAGATACCTCTCTGTCATACGGAGTGACAAATCCTAGTCTTGACCCATGCTAAATCAACGGACACCTTCAGAGATACCTATCGAGCATCTTTATAATCACCGAGTAATGTTGCAACGTTTGATACACACAAGGCATTCCTCCGGTGTCAGTGAGTTACATGATCTCATGGTCATAGGAATGCATACTTGCATGCAGAAAACAGTAGCAATAAAATAACACGATTGCATGCTACATTCATAGTTTGGGTCTTGTCCATCACATCATTCTCCTAATGATGTGATCTTGTTATCAAGTGACAACACTTGTCTATGGCTAGGAAACCTTAACCATCTTTGATCAACAAGCTAGTCAACTAGAGGCTTACTAGTTATAGTGTTTTGTCTATGTATCCACACATCTTCATACTCACAGACCACTAGGACTTGAGAAATTGGAGAGATCTCACCCTTCTCATTCAAGGAAAATAGACGGATCGTGTGATCACGCGCAGCGAAGATAATCACATCCTCCGAAGGATGAGTTATCTTGACTTCTTTTGCTTGACAATCAAGAAATGCATTGTTCATAGCCAGCCAATCCATCCGAAAGATCAGATCAATATCAGACTTGCCAAGGACAATTGGAGAAGCCGCAAAGGAATAGCCGCCCGTCTTGACAGAGACATCAGGAACAAACCCATTCGAAGTCATTTGCATTCCCGTAAAAATGATTTTTAACGGCCTAGGAGTGTCTTCTGTCACAAGATTGTGCTTTGCAACAAAAGGCCTTGAAATGAATGAATGGGATGCACCATAATCAAATAAAACCTTTGCAGGAAAATCATTAACCAAAAGATTACCCATGATCACATGAGAGGATTTTTCTGCTTCTGCTGCCTTCACCATACTGACTCTCGTAGACTTGGGATTGAACTTCACCATTGCATTGCATGGAGGCTTCACTAGAGGAGGAGGCGGAAGACGCTGCTGAGTGGTGCACTTGTTAGAGTAGTGACCCTTCTGCCCACACTTGTGACAAGTGACCTCTGACAGAGGACGGAATTGCATTTGAGGATTCCCTTGCTTGTGCTGTTGAAACCTCTGCTAGAAAGCTGGGTTGGGTGGGTAGGAAGAACCACGACCACCTGACTACTTGAACTGCTGAATCTGCCGAGGAGGAGGAGACACCCAATATTTCTACTGCTTCTAGACCACCTGAGTTGAGGACGGGGAACTGGAATCTCTGAAATGCTTCCTTGAGTTCTCCACTTTGAGCAAAGCCGCTTCAGCCCTAAGAGCTGCTATCCCACAGACAACAGCGCCAGAAATTGACACGTTGACGGGGGCTGGGCTTGCGTTGGTTTTTCCCTTGAAGAGGAAAGGGTGATGCAGCACAGGAGCAGTAAGTATCTCCCTCAGTTTGAGAACCAAGGTATCGATCCAGAAGGAGGGTCTCGTCAAGTCCAGAGTACCTGCACAAACACAAACAAGCTTGCACTCAACGCTTCAAAGGGGTTGTCAATCCCTTCAAGATTGTTTGCAAAGTGAGATATGAAGGCGGAAAGTGCAACGAGGTAAAAAGTGTAAGGCTGAAAATATGGTGTGGAGTAGACCCTGGGGGCCATAGTGTTCACTAGAGGCTTCTCTCAAAATAGCAAGTATTACGGTGGGTGAACAAATTACTGTCGAGCAATTGATAGAACCGCGCAAAGTCATGATGATATATAAGGCAATGATCATACATATAGGCATCACGTCCGAGACAAGTAGACCGATACTTTCTGCATCTACTACTATTACTCCACACATCGACCGCTATCTAGCATGCTTCTAGTGTATTGAGTTCATGACAAACAGAGTAACGCTTTAAGCAAGATGACATGATGTAGAGGGATAATCTCAAACCAATGATGAAAACCCCATCTTTTTACCCTTGATTGCAACAACATGATGCGTGCCTCGCTACCCCTTCTGCCACTGGGTGAGGTCACCGCATGGTATGAACCGAAAACCAAGAACTTATCCCATTGCAAGAATCATAGATCTAGTTGGCCAGACAAAACCTACAACTCGAAGAGAATTACAAGGATATGAAATCATGGATAAGAGAGATCAGAAGAAACTCAAATAAGATCCATAGCTAATCTGATCATAAATCCACAATTCATCGCATCTCGACAAACACACCGCAAAAGAAGATTACATCGGATAGATCTCCATGAAGATCATGGAGAACTTTGTATTGAAGATCCAAGAGAGAGAAGAAGCCATCTAGTTACTAGCTATGGACCCGTAGGTCTATGGTGAACTACTCACGCATCATCGGAGAGGTCATGGTGTTGATGAAGAAGCCCTCCGTATCCGAATATCCCCTCCGACAGGGCACCAGAACGTGCCCCAGATGGGATCTTGCGGAGAGAGAAGCTTGCGGCGGCGGAAAAGTACTTTCGATGATCTCCTGATTTTTTCTGGAATTTATGGGAATATATAGGCGAAAGACCTAGGGCAAAGGGCTTCCAGGGGGCCCACAAGTCTAGATGGCGCGACCTCCCCCCTAGCCGCGAGGTGGGGGCTTTTGGGGCCCCTGAGGCTCCCCTGCCTTGGCTCCCAAGCTTCCCGATCTTCTTCCGTTCCAAAAATATATATTTTTGGGGAATTTCTACCGTTTGGACTCCATTTCAAAATCTCCTCTGAAAGGGGTCAAAAACATGGAAAAAACAAGAACTGGCACTTGGAACTGAGTTAATAAGTTAGTCCCAAAAATATATAAAAAGCATACAAAACATCCAAAGTTTGACAAGATAATAGCATGAAACCATAAAAAATTATAGATACGTTGGAGACGTATCAAGCATCCCCAAGCTTAACTCCTGCTCGTCCTCGAGTAGGGAAGTGATAAAGAATGAATTTTTGATGTGGAATGCTACCTAGCATAGTTGTCCTTTGCAACTTCTTTTACGTGGCATGAATGTTCAGATCCGTAAGATTTGAAACAATAGTTTCTATTGACATGAAGACAATAATACTTCAATCAAACTAGCAAGGTAATCATGAACTTTCAAAATAACAAGGCCAAAGAAAGTTATCCTTACAAAATCATATAGCCTCGCTATGCTCCATCATCCTCACACAACTAATGTAAATCATGCACAACCCCGGTATTGACCAAGTAATTGTTTTCGCACTCTTACTTTCTCAAACTTTTTATAACTATCACACAATACATGAGCGCGAGCCATGGATATAGCACTATAGGTGGAATAGAGTGTGGTGGTGGTTGTGAGACAAAAAAGGAGGAGATGGTCACATTGACTAGGCGTATCAAAAAGGCTATGGAGATGCCCATTAATAGATATCAATGTGAATGAGTAGAGATTTCCATACAAGAGATGCACTAGAGCTATAAGTATATGAAAGCTCAAGAGTAGAACTAGTGGGTGTGCATCCAACTTGCTTGCTCACGAAGACCTAGGGCAATTTTGAGGAAGCCCATCATTGGAATATACAAGCCAAGTTATATAATGAAGATTCCCACTAGCATATGGTAGTGACAAAGCAAGAAGCTCTCAATCATGAAGAACATGGTGCTATCATGAAGCACAAGTGTGGAAAAAGATAGTAGCATTGTCCCTTCGCTCTTTTTCTCTTTTTTTTATTTGGGCTCTTAGGCCTCTTTTTTTTCTCCCTTCCTTTTTTTTGTTTTGGGCTCTTTGGCCTCTTTTTTTATTTCCTCACATGGGACAATGCTCTAATAATGATGATTATCACACTTTTATTTACTCACAGCTCAAAATGATGATGACTCTATAGGAAATGCCTCCGGTAGTGTACCGGGATGTGCAACGATCTAGCATGGCGTATGACGTTGAAACATCTCGCTAGCTATCTTACGATCATGCAACGGCAATATGAGAGTGACGACACAAGTCATGAGACGGAAGGATGGGAGTTGCATGGCAATATATCTCGGAATGGCTATGAAAATGCCATAGTAGGTAGGTATGGTGGCTGTTTTCAGGAAGGAATTTGGTGGGTTTGTGCACCGGCGAGAATTGCACGGCACTAGAGAGGCTAGCAATGGTGGAAGGTGAAAGTGCATCTATACCATGGACTCACATTAGTCATGAAGAACTCTCATACTTGTTGCGAAAGTTTTTATTAGTAATCGAAACAAAGTGCTAAACACATACTCCAAGGGGAAGGGTTGGTAGTTGTTAACCATCGTGCGATCCCGACCTCAACACAAAGGATGAGAATCAATAGATCAATTATGCTCCAACTTCCTAACATAGCGGTTCACCATACGTGCATGCTACGGGAATCACTAACTTCAACACAAGTATTTCTAGATTCACAACACCCTACTAACATAACTCTTAATATTACCGAATCCACGTCTCAAAACTAATTGAGAGGAATCAAAACTTCTCTTTCTATTCAATGCACATGAAGATGGAGGTTTTTGTATCCTCTTTGGGTACCTATCACATTTGGGACTACTTTCATAGCATAAGCCAACTACCAAATCACGCACCGCCGTGCTCTAAAGATATAAGTGGAGCACAAGAGCAAAAGTGTCTAGCTCAAAAGATATAAGTGAAGCACAAGAGCAAAAGTATCTAGCTCAAAAGATATAAGTGAAGCACTATGAGCATTCTAGCAAAATCATGATGAGTTCATGTCTCTCTCTCTCAGTTTTTTGCAGCAAGGATGATTGTGACACAACAAAAAGTAAAGACTCCTACGATACAAGACGCTCCAAGAAAAACACATATCATGTGGTGAATAAAAATATAGCTCCAAGTAATGTTACTCATGGATTGAAGACGAAAGAGGGGATGCCTTCCCGGGGCATCCCCAAGCTTAGGCTTTTTGGTGTCCTTGAATTTGGCTTGGGATGCCTTGGGCATCCCCAAGCTTGAGCTCCTTCCACTCCTTATCTCATCGTCCATGAGAACATCACCCAAAACTTGAAAACTTCACAACACAAAACTTAAACAGAAACTCGTGATAACATTAGCACAAGAAAACAAACTACCACTTCTTTTGGTACTGTAGCAAACTTGAATTCTACCTATATTGATGTTGGGCTACTGTATTCTCACTTTTCCATGGCTAGTACCCCCCGATACTAACCATAGTTTCATCAAAACAAGCAACTAACTCAAAAAAATAGAATCTGTCAAAAACAGACCAGTCTGTAGCAATCTGTATACTTCGGATACTTATGGTACCTCAACAAATCTGACCAATTACAACGGCCTGGGAAAAAAGCATATCAATCAGCATAAAAAAGAATCAACTTAAAAGCTCTTTCTGAATAAAAATGAAAAATCATCTCGTGAGCGAAAAGTTTCTGTCTTTTTCCAGCAGGATCAAACAACCATTACCAAGACTAGTCATAAAGGCTTTGCTTGGCTCCAACACAAAAAGAAACACAAAAACACAATCACAACATAATTATGAAAGTGTGGATTCAACAAAACAGAAAAAAAAAAGATAAATTCATTGGGTTGCCTCCCAACAAGCGCTATTGTTTAACGCCCTTAGCTAGGCATATAAGCGATAGAATCACGTATCGTCGTCTTTGGTGCTCAAACCATAAGTGGCCCTCATCATGGATTCATAAGGCAATCTTATTTTCTTTCTAGGAAAGTGTTCCATGACCTTCCTTAAAGGAAATTGAAATCTAATATACCCTTCCTTCATATCGATGATAGCACCGATAGTCCTTAGGAAAGGTCTACCAAGAATAATAGGGCATGTAGGATTGCAATCAATGTCAAGCACAATGAAATCGACGGGTACATAGGTCCTATTTGCAATAATAATAACATCATTGATCCTTCCCATGGGTTTCTTGACAGTAGAATCAGCAAGATGCAAATTAAGAGAACACTCTTCAATCTCATTAAAACCCAGAACATCAGATAAAGACTTTGGAATCGCAGAAACACTAGCACCCAAATCACACAAAGCATTGCATTCGTAGTTTTTGATTTTGATTTTGATGGTTGGTTCCCACTCATCATGAAGCTTTCTAGGGATAGATACTTCCAATTCAAGTTTCTCTTCAAGAGATTTTATCATAGCTTCGACGATATGATCGGTAAAGGCCTTGTTTTGTCTATAAGAGTGTGGAGAGTTTAACATGGATTGCATCAAAGAAATGCATTCAATCAAGGAGCAACTATCATAATTGAATTCCTTGAAATCCACGGTAGTAATTTCATTACTACTCAAAGTTTTAACATCTTCTACTCCACTTTTAATGCTTTTAGCATCAAGATAGATGGACTCTGAATCTTTGGGGCACTTTTCAACCAAAGTGGATTCATATCCAGCCCCATAATCATTAGGTTTAACACAAGAAAACAAATATTCAATAGGAGTCACACCAAGCACTTTAAGATCTTCGTGATTCTCATCACGAGAACACGCCTTTTTAAGCCATTCATGTCTAGCACGAATTTGGGCGGTTCTTTCTTGGCTTTCAATCATGGAAACACACATAGCTTTCAGAGTTTCATCCATGTTGAGTTTGGGAGGAGCACATCTAACTTTCAAAGCATCAACATCACTAGACATTCTATCAACGCTCATAGCCAAATCGTCAATTTTGAGTAGCTTTTCCTCTATGGACGCATTGAAAATCATCCTAACGTGATTTCCATGAACGTTCCACCTGAAGCGGAGTCCAAGATATTTCTAGAAGCGAAATTCAAGCCAGCGTAAAAGATTTGAATAATCATCCAAAGACTCAAGCCATGAGCGGGACAATTTCTAATCATTAATTTCATTCTCTCCCAAAATTGTGCAACATGTTCATCATCAAGTTTCTTGAAATTCATGATATCATTACGGAGAGAGATGATCTTAGCCGGCGGAAAATACTTGGATATAAAAAGCATCTTTGCACTTATCCCAAGAACCGATACTATTTTTGAGCAAAGAAGAAAACCAAGTTTTTTCGCGATCTCGCAACAAGAAAGGAAAAAGCTTCAATTTAATCACCTCATTATCCACATCTTTTTTCTTTTGCATATCGCAAATCTCAATGAAGGTATTGAGATGGGATGCGGCATCTTCACTAGGAAGGCCAGAGAATTGCTCTTTCATAACAAGATTCAGCAAAGCGGCATTGATTTCGTATGACTCCGCACTAGTGGCGGGAGCAATCGGAGTACTAATAAAATCATTAGTATTAGTATTCGAGAAGTCACAAAGTTTGGTGTTTTCGTTCATGGCGACTTCAGCAAGCAAGCAAGAACACAGGCAAACAAAGAGCACGCGAGAAAATGAGTGAACGAAAAGGGCGAACGAAAAAGGCAAATTGGTGAAGTGGGGGACAGGAAAGCGAGAGGCAACTGGAAAACAAAGTAAATGCAAGAGATGAGTTTGCGACACCTACTTGGATGAGTCCTTGACTTAATCTTCCTCCCCGGCAACGGCGCCAGAAATTCTTCTGCTATCCCACAAACAACAGCGCCAGAAATTGACACGTTGACGGAGGCTGGGCTTGCGTTGGATTTTCCGTTGAAGAGGAAAGGGTGATGCATCACAGGAGCAGTAAGTATTTCCCTCAGTTTGAGAACCAAGGTATCGATCCAGAAGGAGGGTCTTATCAAGTCGAGAGTACCTGCGCAAACACAAACAAGCTTGCACCCAACGCTTCAAATGGGTTGTCAATCCCTTCAAGATTGTTTGCAAAGTGAGATTTGAAGGCGGAAAGTGCAACGAGGTAAAAAGTGTAAGTTTGAAAATATGGTGTGGAGTAGACCCTGGAGCCCATAGTGTTCACTAGAGGCTTCTCTCAAAATAGGAAGTATTACGGTGGGTGAACAAATTACTGTCGAGCAATTGATAGAACCGCGCAAAGTCATGATGATATCTAAGGCAATGATCATACATATAGGACGTCCGAGACAAGTAGACCGATACTTTCTGCATCTATTACTATTACTCCACACATCGACCACTATCCAGCATGCATCTAGTGTGTTGAGTTCATGACAAACATAGTAACGCTTTAAGCAAGATGACATGATGTAGAGGGATAATCTCAAACCAACGATGAAAACCCCATCTTTTTACCATTGATGGCAACAACATGATGCGTGCCTCGCTACCCCTTCTGTCACTGGGTGAGGTCACCGCACGGTATGAACCCAAAACCAAGCACTTCTCCCATTGCAAGAATCATAGATCTAGTTGGCCAGAAAAAACCCACAACTCGAAGAGAATTACAAGGATATGAAATCATGCATAAGAGAGATCAGAAGAAACTCAAATAAGATTCATAGATAATCTGATCATAAATCCACAATTCATCGCATCTCGACAAACACACCGCAAAAGAAGATTACATCGGATAGATCTCCATGAAGATCATGGAGAACTTTGTATTGAAGATCCAAGAGAGAGAAGAAGCCATCTAGTTACTAGCTATGGACCCATAGGTCTATGGTGAACTACTCAAGCATCATCGGAGAGGTCATGGTCTTGATGAAGAAGCCCTCCATATCCGAATCTCCCCTTCGGCAGGGCACCAGAACATGCCCCAGATAGGATCTTGCGGAGAGAGAAGCTTGCGGCGGCGAAAAAGTACTTTCGATGATCTCCTGATTTTTTCTTGAATTTATGGGAATATATAGGCGAAAGACCTAGGGCAAAGGGCGTCCAGGGGGCCCAAAAGCCTGGATGGCGCGGTCTCCCCCCTTGGCCGTGGGGTGGGGGCTTGTGGGGCCCCTGAGGCTCCCCTCCCTTGGCTCCCAAGCTTCCTGATCTTCTTCCGTTCCAAAAAAAATCTTTTCGGGGACTTTCTTCCGTTTGGACTCCGTTTCAAAATTTCCTCTGAAAGGGGTGAAAAAGATGGAAAAAACAGCAACTGGCACTTGGCACTGAGTTAATAAGTTAGTCCCAAAAATTATATAAAAGGCATACAAAACATCCAAAGTTTGACAAGATAATAGCATGAAACCATAAAAAATTATAGATACGTTGGAGACGTATCAAGAGCCAAGTTGTAGAACTTATCGAACTCATCGGGATCGTGCAAGGCAAGGGCCAACTGCAAGTCTTCCTTTAGACCACCTGTGAACTGATAAATTTTTCTCTTTTGATCTGGGATGTCCTGTTTAGCATACTGAGCCAGCTCATGGAACTCGACATTGTTCTTGTACACAGAAGATCCTCCTTGCTTCAAGCATGTGAACTTCTCACGCATCTCTTCCACGAAGCTAGATAGAATATAGTGAGCCCTGAAATCCCTGCAGAAATCATCAAAGATGATCATTCTGTCACCTCTAGAGTCCCTCAACTGTTGCCACCATTCTGTTGCCTGACCCTTGAGCTGAAACGTTGCAAAATTGACGAAGTCCTGTGGTCGCCCATTACTGCACTCGAAGTGCTTGGTCATGTCACGAATCCAGTCATCAACATCGAATGGCTGGTCACAAGATGTGAAGGACTTCGGCTGGTTCGCAAGGAATTGATTCAGAGTTGCAAACTGATGTCCACCATAGTTGAAATTGCCCTTCTACTGATTATTCCTCTCTTGCAACAACTGAAGTAACATCTAAGTGTTTGCAATTGTTGCAGCCATCACCGCTTGTCATGCCTCTGGAGGAGGAGGCGGTGGCGGATGATATGGCGGAGGAGGCGTGGTGGAGGATCAGCACCCTCACGACCCGGATTCTGGTGAGTTGGTGGAGCCATCCTAGAGACGAACAATACGTTAGACCACAGATTAACATTCAAAGATTAAGCTGAATCAACAGACACAAATATCTAAACAAGAATACTTAGCAATTGCATTCGAACAATAATTAGTAAGAATGCTTCCTCAAAGTAACTGCTGACAACATTTGATTCAAAGCCACTCGAAAACCAAGTATGAGCTAGGATTGCTCGGAACAAATGTATGACAGAGATTCCATCCAATATCTTTGTGGATATGATCGCACGGGCTCGATCCTGTAGTACCCATCATGTACAAGGCAATGCACACTACATACGAAGCGTCCCCAAGTCAAAGCAATCTACAAGGACTCTTTAAGACACAACGAGAACCACTGTAAAATGACCTTGAACAAACGAATCCACTAAACCTCGAATCCCAGCCTCAAATCATGCATCTATTGGAAGATTGTCCTATAAGTAACTACGTGAGTTCCGACCTAAGAACTCCCGAAATTTCTGGTCATGCAATGTAACATCCCAAATTTTCAATTTGGAATGTTATACATTAGATCATCATTGCATATCATATTTTATTTGCATTCTTGGTTGATCATAGAAATTCTACGCAACTCAATGACCCACGAAGAGAGTTGGGAATTTCGTTATTTTCACATTTGAGTTTTCTCAAAATTTGAAAAAAGGATCATTTGGTTTTAATTATTTTCTCTCAAGTATTTCTAAATATGAAATAAAAGAGAGGGGATAAAATGACTTCCCCAAAATAAAGAAATATTGAAGGTAAAATATTAAGATCAAATAAGAATTTTATTCGGAGTTTTATTGCAATTTTATTTGAATTAGAAAAAAATGCGTTTTTCAATATTGCATTAGAGGCCCAAATAAATGTTCACCTTGTCTGGCATATTTTTAGAGGACGGGGAAAATTTATTTCAGGATTTTTGGAGTCCCTTTGATATTTCTTTTTATTTATCTACTACGGGTCGGAATTATTTTTTAAAAAAAAGAAAAAAAATTCTAAATTTTTTTAAACGGGTTGTATCTGGCCGGGACTCTATCCCTAAGGCCTTTATATAGCCAGCCCACCCCCACACCCAAACCCTAGCCCCGCCGCCCACGCCTCCCCGCCCCGCCCTGACCGCCGCCACCCCGTGCCATCGCCGCCGCCGCCATTGCGCCGCCGGCCAAATCTGAAGGTAGCCCCGGATTTGTTTTAAAAAAATATCAGATCGGTTTATTTATTATTTTTCGGTTTATTTAAATAGCGCGGACGTTCGTCCGTATGTTCGTTTTAACGAATGATGTTCATCCGTTAGCCGCAGACATCAAACGATCATTCATTAGGCTGTTCGTCAGATTTTCTTTTTCTAGGAATTTTCCCAGATTATTTTCGATCGCGATTTCTGCCCTAATTTTCGTTTTAGTTTATCTTTTCGCTCATTTAACGGAATCAGGTGATTCAAATGCCCAGATCTTCGTGACGAAGCCCTCTTTCTGTTTAACCAACTTGCACAAGATTTTTGTATAGTAAAATTGGACTCTAGTCCAGATTAGTAAATGAATCTCGTTTCTTTCGCAGTTTGAGCTTCGTTGCTTCGTTTATTTTGATTCTTTTTGCAAACCGGAGTTCTGCACTTGAACTTTCTGGTTATATCTCTTATTTCAGTTTTACCCATGCATCTAGTTTGATTGCTTATGTATGTTATTGTTTTTTTATGATAGAGTACCCGGAGTGCGAAGCGTGCTACTACGAGTCTCTAGGTTTTGCGGATCAACAACAAGGCAAGTAACACTTTGATCATACTCATTTATTACCTAGTTTTATTGCATTAGATCAACCCTCAAAACATTGCATGGTTAGGATCTGATTTAACAAGTGGATTTTGGGAAGTAGATGATGAGGTAGAACCTATTGTCTTGTTTATTATCAAACCTTTGGGAGTTACTTCGACTTTATGCTTATATTGCTATGCTATGCTCGTAGACGGGGATTGTGTGAGTGTATCCATGACAGATGTGAGTATTTTTAATTAATGGTTCACTTAAGGTGGCTACTTAAATACACATCTGGGTGGATTGCTTGTCAGGGCACCTGGAGAAGTCCAGTGTTGTCCTAGGATATCCCGGAGGACCTGTGTGATCATCCTACGGTCCGCCACCCAGGCTCAAAGGGATCATAAGATTATTCATGCTGGAAACATTCGTGTGCAGCCACAAGCCATTATGGGCTCTGGCATGGTTGAGTAAGTTGCGTGAAGCTCTTGAAGCGGTAGACTAGCAGATGTAGTGGGTTAGGTGGTACGGTCTACCCAGAGTAGAGAGTTAATGCTTCAGAAATACTGTGTCTCGAATCTCCGACCATGGATGTATTTGAGTCTTGTGGGAAAAGTGTGCAAACCTCTTCAGAGTGTACAAACTAATCATGGTTAGCCGTGTCCCCGGTTATGGACATCTTGAGTATCTGCTTCTATGATTATCATGTTGATCTCATCACTCTAAATTAATTTGTTGGGTTAATGATGATGCTTAATTGGGATTGAGTTGGAGGAACCTTCTCAATGTTTAACAACAACCATGATAGTTAAATAAACTTATTCCTTTGTTGTAGGGAAAAGATTGGCTTTATGCAAAACTGTTAACCATAGAGCTTTCCACCAGCCATATATGCATGTAGAGATAGCAATTATTCTGTTCATTACTCTATGTGTTACATTGCCAGCATATTCCATGTGCTGACCCGTTTCGAGCTGCAATATTTCATTATGCAGACTTTTCAGACGTCGAGTAAGGTGCCATAGGTCGTTGTCTTTCACTCAGCTATGTCGTTGGAGTTGATGGACTCACTTTATCTTCCAAGCCTTCCGTTGTTATCGTTTTAGATGGCCTTAAGCCATATTATTGTAATAAGTTCTCTTTTGAGACATTCGATGTAATGAAGTGCGTGATTGAAACTCAGTTATAAATCCTCAAGTATCGTGTGTGTCAGCATTACCGATCCAGGGATGACACAGATGCATAGAGACTCGACTGTTTGAGGTCTGGTCGCTACAAGATGGTATCAGAGCACACCTTGACTATAGGACATGACCACTAAGCTAAAACCATAGGTCACTCTTCTCATCTCATTTCTAACTCCTCACCCCTTTATACTCTATAGGATGGCAGATGCAAGGAACAAGTTCACGCAACCCGATGAAGATACCCCTTTTGGAAGATACTTTAAGGAAGTTACTAGGTACCTGAACATCGGAATACCAAGCTTCACCGGGACCTACATCGCCACTTTACCAGAAGAGGAGCGTTGGAAGATTCGAGTTCAAGTTCCAGGAAGGAAATTCATGCCAGTCACCCATCCCATAGAGTTTTCCTTTGATGCACCAACCTGGAGTCTAGGAAAGAACATGGCAGCCCACGTCACCATGGGACGCATTGGAGAAGTTTACCACCAGGATCTCAAGGATACTATCTACCAGATTTGTGGGCGCCGAGACGAGCAATGGGAGATGATCATCACCAGGAGAGACAGATCCATTGCAGCTTTCATCCAGGAGTAAAACCAACACTTCGACGTCAGGAGAACGAGATGTGTGCAAGCATGAATGATCTGAAGAAGGCAATGACCAGGATCACGGAGATGGAGGAAGAACTCAAGTCTACATGCGATGGATACAAGGAGGAGATAAAGATACTCGTGGACAAGAATGAAGATATGACCAAGAAGCTAGAAGTAATCATGGTAGACCCCGTGCCAAGAGGAGATGAAGACGATTCCACCTGTCCAGAGAACTACATCATCATCGACGACACCGACTCAGACCCTGATGATAGTGATGATGCCTATGTTGATCAAGCTGGAACAGATATCATGGAGTCTTCCACCAATCAAAACTTTTAGTCGACCACCATATCAGTAGTAGTATTTTCCCAATGTATATAGTATAGTCCGAGCACTTTTGTAACGATAGTTAGACCATTTGTATGCCCTTGGTTGAATTGATTGAGTGATATGATTGTGTTTGTCTCATGAGCATATGGGTAGTGTTTTTCTCCTTAGACCTCATTCTATTCTGATTTCTCACTTTTTCTAAACCCATCAGATGCCTCCGAGACGTGACCCCGGATTTGCTTTCCCGCCGGAGCTCACTCAGTTGATCCAACAGCACAATACCCTGATGCAGCTACTAGTCCAAAATCAGAACGAGGGAAACAACAACAACAACCCACCACCACCACCAGATGTTGATCACTTAGCCCGTTTCTTAAGGCTAAATCCGTCGGTGTTCTCCAGTAGCACCGAGCCGATTGTTGCAGATGATTGGTTGCGCAAGATTGGAAGGGAGTTGACCACTGCAGGATGCACAGATGCGGAGAGAGTGCATTTTTCCGCACATCAGCTAGATGGGCCCGCAACATCATGGTGGTAGAATTTCACAGTCACTTACCCCATCGACACTTTCCCATGGGACCAGTTTCAGCAAGCTTTTCCCACCGTCCATGTTTCAGTAGGAGCTATGCCCATGAAGAACCGCGAGTTTCGCAACTTGCGACAAGGAGGACGCACATTGGGCCAGTATGTGGAGGATTTTAGTAAGTTAGCACCTTATTCCCCGGATGATGTTGCTATAGATGCTGCTAAGTAGGAGAAGTTCCTGGAAGGACTGAATGATGAGATGAGCATGCCGTTGATGGTGGCAACGTTCAACAACTACCAGGAGTTGGTAGATAGAACGCTCATGATTGAAGGGAAGCAGCAGTAAATTGACAACCGCAAGAGGAAGTATGGACAAGGGAAGTACAACTCAGGAACTCAGCAGAGGCCCCGTTTTACCCCGAACTCGGGAGGACACATCACCATAACCATGGAGGCCATCAGTCCAATGGAGGGAGTTCACATAATCATAGTGGCCCCAAGAATGGGAATGGGAATGGAGGAAGCAACGGACAGAACCGTCCCAACCCAGCAACGCCCTCTCATGACCCACAAGTATAGGGGATCAATCGTAGTCCTTTCAATAAGTAAGAGTGTCGAACCCAACGAGGAGCAGAAGGATCTGACAAGTGGTTTTCAGCAAGGAAAAATCAGCAGGCACTGAAATTATCGGTAACAAGTGATTGTGTGGTGAGATGATTCATAGCAAGCAACAAGTAACAAAAGTAGCAACGGTGCAGCAAGGTGGCCCAATCCCTTTTGTAGCAAGGGACAAGCCTGGACAAAGTCTTATAGGAGGAAAAACGCTCCCGAGGACACACGGGAATTTCTGTCATACTAGTTTCATCATGTTCATATGATTCGCGTTCGTTACTTTGATAGTTTGATATGTGGGTGGACTGGCGCTTGGGTACTGCCCTTACTTGGACAAGAATCCCACTTATGATTAACTCCTCTCGCAAGCATCCGCAACTACGAAAGAATAATTAAGACAAAGTCTAACCATAGCATTAAACTAGTGGATCCAAATCAGCCCCTTACGAAGCAACGCATAAACTAGGGTTTAAGCTTCTGTCACTCTAGCAACCCATCATCTACTTACTACTTCCCAATGCCTTCATCTAGGCCCAAATAATGGTGAAGTGTTATGTAGTCGACGTTCACATAACACCACTAGAGGAAAAACAACATACAACATATCAAAATACTGAACGAATACCAAATTCACATGACTATTATTAGCATGACTTATCCCATGTCCCCGGGAACTAAATTAACTACTCACAAAACATAATCAAAATCATGATCAGAGGTGTAATGAGTAGCATAAAGGATCTGAACATAAACCCTTCCACCAAATAATCCAACTAGCATCAACTACAAAGAGTAATCAACACTACTAGCAACCTTACAAGTACCAATCGGAGTCGCGAGACGGAGATTGGTTACAAGTGATGAACTAGGGTTTGGAGATGAGATGGTGCTGATGAAGATGTTGATGGTGACGAGTCCCCTCTGATGAGAGGAGTGTTGGTGATGACGATGGTGACGATTTCCCCCTTCTGGGAGGGAAGTTTCCCCGGCAGAATCGTCCTGCCGGAGCTCTAGATTGGTTCTGCTCAAGTTCCGCCTCATGGCGGCGGCGTAACCACGAAAAAGCTCCCGTTTGATTTTTTTTCTGGACAAAACCCTCCATATAGCAAAAGAGGGGGGCAGTGGGCCAGCAGGGTGCCCACAAGCCCCCATGGCCCGGCCTAGGGGATGGTCGGGTCGTGTAGGCTTGTGGCCACCCCCTGGTGCCCCTCTGGCACTTCTTCGACCCAGTATTTTTTATATATTGGGAAAAAAATCTCCGTTGATTTTCACGGCGTTTGGAGTTACGCGGAATATGTGTCTCAACTTTGCTCCACTTTCAAGCCAGAATTCCAGTTGCCAGTATTCTCCCTCTTCATGTAAACCTTGCAAAATAAGAGAGAAAAGGCATAAGAATAGTACCGTGAAGTGAAATAACATCCAAAGAAGTGATAAGTATCAACATGAAAACATGATGCAAAATGGACGTATCACCCTCCAAGAAGGATCTAAGTCACATTACTTGTTTCAAGTGCGGGAAGAATGGACATTACGCCACGGAGTGTCATGAAGCAAAGAATGGAAATAACAATGGAAGCTCTGGGAACAAGCCCAACCCTTTCAACAGGGGACAAGTGAACCACGTTAGTGTGGAGGAGGTTGAAGCACAACCCGATGCAATAATAGGTAAGTTTTTGAATAAGTCATTTACTGCAATCTTTCTTTTTGATACTCGTGCATCGCATTCATACATATCAAGGGGATTTGTGGATAAGTATAACCTACAACCCAAGCCCTTAGGTCACCCATGTTAGTAACCTCGCTAGGAGCAGAGTACATGGCTAGCATATGATGTGATCGGTTACCATTGAGGATTGGTAACTACGTGTTCCCCTCATACCTAATAGTATTGGAACCACAAGGACTATAAGTAATATTAGGCATGGATTGGTTATCGAAGTATGGAGGTAACATTGACTGCGTCAGTAAGTCGATTTTACTCACCACCCCAGAAGGAAGAAGGATTAAGTATGTATCCCGGCATGTGCCAAAGAGAACTCAAGTAAATTCCCTATCAGGAGTTGTAAAGAGGAAGTACCAGTGGTGAAGGATTTCCCTGATGTATTCCCACAGGAGTTGCCAGGCATGCCACCGGATAGAGACATTGAGTTTTTGATTGAACTTTTGCCAGGCACAGGGCCAATATCTAAGAGACTGTATCGGATGCCCGCAAAGGATTTGGAGGAAATTAAAAAATAGATTAAGGAGTAACTGGATAAAGGATATATTCACCCAAGTTCGTCACCTTGGGGATCACCAGTGCTTCTAGTGGAGAAGAAGGATGGATCATTGCGGATGGTTGTTGATTATCGAGGATTGAATGAAGGGACGATCAAGAACAAGTATCCACTGCCGATGATCAATGATTTGTTTGACCAGTTGCAAGGAGCTAAGGTATTTTCTAAGATCGATCTGCGATCAGGATACCACCAGCTGAAGATTCGAGAGCAGGATATACCTAAGACAGCTTTTACCACAAGGTATGGGCTATATGAGTATACCGTTATGTCATTTGGTCTGACTAACGCACCTTCCTATTTCATGAACATGATGAACAAGGTGTTCATGGAGTTTTTGGATAAGTTCGTCGTGGTGTTCATTGATGATATTTTGGTCTACTCGAAGAATGAAGAGGAGCATAAGGAGCATTTGCGTTTGGTACTTGGGAAGCTCAGAGAACATTAGTTATATGCCAAGTTCAGCAAGTGTGAGTTTTGGTTGAAGGAAGTTGGTTTCCTCACGCACGTTATATGCGGAGAAGGAATAGCAGTAGACCCCACCAAAGTTGTCACTGTGACTAATTGGGAATCAGCCATGTCAGTTGGAGAGATCCGGAGTTTTCTTGGACTCGCAGGATACTGCCGGAGATTCATTGAGAATTTCTCTAAGATTGCAAAGCCCATGACGGAGTTATTGAAGAAAGACACCAAGTTTAAATGGACTGAGGAATGTGAAGCTAGTTTTCAGGAGTTGAAGAAACGCTTGGTTACAGCCCCAGTGTTGATTCTCCCAGATCAACACAAGGATTATCAAGTGTATTGCGACGCTTCTCGTTGAGGACTTGGAGCAGTGCTGATGCAGGAGGGAAGAGTTGTTTCGTATGCCTCACGACAGCTTAAACCCCATGAGTCGAACTATGCTACCCACGATTTGGAGTTAGCACCCCGTAGTGCATGCGTTGAAGACATGGAGACATTTTCTCATCGGAAACCATTGTGAGGTGTACACGGATCACAAGAGTTTGAAGTATATTTTCACGCAAAAGGAGTTGAATCTCAGACATCTAAGATGGTTGGAGCTCATCAAGGATTATGATATGAGGTTGCACTATCATCCCGGAAAGGCTAATGTAGTAGCCGATGCTTGAGTCGCAAGAGTCATGTCAATACACTCATGACCAGAGGATTACCCGAGGACTTAGCAGAAGATCTTCGCGAGCTATGTTTGTAAATAGTTCCGAAAGGTTATGTAGCAGCATTGGAGATTCAGTCTACCCTAATGGATAAGATCAGAGAAGCTCAGAATACTGACAAAGAGATAGCCGAGATAAAGGAAAGGATGAGCAAAGGAAAGGCTAAAGGATTTCTTGAGGATGAGCACGATACCTTATGGTTTGAGGATCGCGTATACGTGCCTAATGACCCCGAGATCAGGAAGTTGATTCTGCAGGAGGCCCATGATTCGCCGTATTCGATTCACCCAGGAAATGCCAAGATGTATTTGAATTTGAAGGACGGTTTCTGGTGGACAGCAATGAAGAAGGATATTTCGAAGTATGTAGCAGTCTGTGATGTATGTCAGAGAGTGAAGGCAGAGCATCAGAAGCCAGCAGGATTGCTACAGCCATTGCCGATACCCAAATGGAAGTAGGACAAGCTAGGCATGGATTTTATCACAGGATTACCCAGGACTCGTTCTGGCTATGACTTGATTTGGGTTGTAGTCGATCGTTTGACTAAGGTAGCTCATTTCATCCTAGTAAAGACCACTTACAACAGTGCTAAGTTGGCAAATATATACATGGCCAAGATCGTATGTGTGCACAGAGTTCCGAGGACCATTGTATCAGATAGAGGGACCCAGTTTACCTCAAGGTTCTGGAATCAGTTGCATGAAACTTTGGGTACCAGGCTAGAGTTCAGTACAACCTTTCATCCACAGACAGATGGACAGACCGAGAGAGTCAATCATATTCTGGAGGACATGTTGAGAGCTTGTGCGCTAGACTATGGATCTAGTTGGGACGACAATTTGTTGTATGCAGAGTTCTCTTACAACAACATTTATCAAGCCAGTTTGAAGATGGCTCCTTTCGAAGCTTTGTACGGAAGGAGGTGCAGGACACCGTTGTTATGGGATAAAGTTGGAGACCATCAGTTGTTTGGGCCAGATTTGATTAAAGAGTCTAAAGAGAAGGTTAAGTTGATTTACGATAGACTCAGGTAGCCTAGTCCAGGCAGAAGAGCTATGCGGATTCAAAACGCAAGGAGACAGTTTACGAAGTCGGAGACAGAGTTTATCTTCGAGTGTCCCCACTTCGAGGAGTTAAGCGTTTTGGAATTAAGGGAAAGTTATCACCACGTTTTGTGGGACCATACCAAGTGAACGTATGGGAGAAGTTGCTTACAAGTTGGAATTGCTAGAAGGATTGCCACGAGTTCATGATGTGTTCCACGTTTCCCAGTTGAAGAAGTTCCATCCATAGATGGCCGATATTCCTCGGAGAGATACAGTGCCACTAGAAGCGATTCAGTTGGATAGCGATTTGACTTACGAGGAGAAACCATTGAAGATTCTCGAGTTTGCCAGCCGAGTCACACGCAACAAGGTTATCAAGTTCTGCAAAGTTCAGTGGAGCCACCATACCGAGGATGAAGCCACCTGGGAATGAGAAGAAGACCTACGGAAGGATCACTCGCACCTATTCTCTAGCCAACCCAAATCTCGAGGGCGAGATTCATCTTAAGGTGGTAGGTTTGTAACATCCCAAATTTTCAATTTGGAATGTCATACATTAGATCATCATTGCATATCATATTTTATTTGCATTCTTGGTTGATCCTAGAAATTCTACGCAACTCAAGGACCCACGGAGAGAGTTGGGAATTTCGTTATTTTCATATTTGAGTTTTCTCAAAATTTGAAAAAAGGATCATTTGGTTTTAATTATTTTCTCTTCAAGTATTTCTAAATATGAAATAAAAGAGAGGGGATAAAATGACTTCCCCAAAATAAAGAAATACTCGAGGAAAAATATTAAGATCAAATAAGAATTTTATTCGAAGTTTTATTGCTATTTTATTTGAATTAGAAAAAATGCGTTTTTCAAAATTGCATTAGAGACCCAAATAAATGTTCACCTTGTCCGGCATATTTTTAGAGGACGGGGAAAATTTATTTCAGGATTTTTGGAGTCCGTGTGATATTTCTTTTTATTTATCTACTACGCATCGGAATTATTTAAAAGAAAAAAATCCGAAATTTTTTGAATGCGCCGTATCCGGCCGGGACTCTATCCCTAAGGCCTTTATATAGCTAGCCCAGCCCCACCCCCAAACCCTAGCCTCGCCTCCCGCGCCGCCGCCCCGCGCCATCGCCGCCGCCATTACCGCCGCCAGCCAGATCTGAAGGTAGCCCCGGATTTGTTTTTCAAAAAAATATTAATTTTTCCAGATCAGTTTATCGGTTTATTTAAATAGCGGACGTTCGTCCGTACGTTTGTTTTCACGAACGATGTTCATCCGTTAGCCGCAGACAGCGAATGATCGTTCGTTAGCCTGTTCGTTAGATTTTCTTTTTCTAGGGATTTTCCGCGATTATTTGCAATCGCGATTTCTCCATGATTTTCGTTTTAGTTTACCTTTTCGCTCGTTTATCGAAATTAGGTGATTCAAACGCCGAGATCTTCATCACGAAGTCCTCTTTCTATTTAACCAACTTGCACAAGATTTTTGTACTGTAAAACTTGACTCTAGTCTAGATTAGTAAACGAATCTCGTTTCTTTCGCAGTTTGAGCTTCGTTGCTTCTTATTTTGATTCTTTTTGCAAACCGGAGTTCTTCACTTGAACTTTCTGGTTAGATCTCTTATTTGAATTTTACCCGTGCATCTAGTTTGAGTGCTTATGTATGTTATTGTTTGTTTACGATAGAGTACCCGGAGTGCGAAGCGTGCTACTACAAGTCTCTAGGTTTTGCGGATCATCAGCAAGGCAAGTAACACTTTGGTCATACCCCTTTATTACCCATTTTTATTGCATTAGATCAACCCTCAAAACATTGCATGGTTAGGATATGATTTAACAAGTGGATTTTCGTAAGTAGATGATGAGGTAGAACGTATTGTCCTGTTTATCATCAAACCTTTGGGAGTTACTTCTATGTTATGCTTATATTGCTATGTTATGCTCGTAGATGTGGATTGGGTGAGTGTATCCATGACAGATGTGAGTATTGTTAATTAATGGTTCACTTAAGGTGGCTACTTAAATACACATCTGGGTGGATTGCTTGTCACGGCACCTGGAGAAGTCTAGTGTTGTCGTAGGATATCCCGGAGGAACCGTGTGATCATCCTACGGTCCGCCACCAAGGCCCAAAGGGATCATAAGATTATTCATGCTAGAAACTTTCGTGTGCAGCCACAAGCCATTATGGGCTCTGTCATGGTTGAGTAAGTTGTGTGAAGCTCTTGAAGCGATAGAGTAGCAGATGTAGTGGGTTAGGTGGTACGGTCTACCCAGAGTAGAGAGTTAATGCTTCAGAAAGACTGTGTCTCAAATCTCCGACCATGGATGTATTCGAGTCTTGTGGGAAAAGTGTGCAAACCTCTTCAGAGTGTACAAACTAATCATGGTTAGCCGTGTCCCCGGTTATGGACATCTTGAGTATCTGGTTCTATGATTATCATGTTGAACTCATCACTCTAAATTTATTTGTTGGTTTAATGATGATGCTTAATTGGGATTGAGTTGGAGGAACCTTCTGAATGTTTAACAACAACCATGATAGTTAAATAAACTTATTCCTTTGTTGTAGGGAAAATATTGGCTTTATGCAAAACTGTTAACCATAGAGCTTTCCACCAGCCATATATGCATGTAGAGATAGCAATTATTCTGTTCATTACTCTATGTGTTACATTGCCAGCATATTCCATGTGCTGACCCGTTTTGGGCTGCAACATTTCATGTTGCAGACTTTTCACACGTCGAGTAAGGTGCCATATGTCGTTGTATTTCACTCAGCTATGCCGTTGGAGTTGATGGACTCACTTTATCTTCCAAGCCTTCCGTTGTTATCATTTTAGATGGCCTTAAGCCATATTATTGTAATAAGTTCTCTTTTGAGACATTCGATGTAATGAAGTGTGTGATTGAAACTCTTTTATAAATCCTCAAGTACCATGCGTGTCAGCATTACCGATCCAGGGATGACACAGATTCATAGAGACTGGACTGTTTGAGGTCTGGTCTCTACATGCAATCTGGTCCACGGATACAAGGAGTAATATATCACTGAACTCCTATACTAACCCGTCCAGGGCATCACATCCGTCAACACATAACCAGAATCTCAGAACTTCATCTATCTCAGATCCTCGTAATCACAACGATACTCAGTGTGGCGATACATCCGGACCTATCTGCACCAGTACTTGGGAATCTAGACTCCTCTCGCCACTACTAGTATTGAAGCAATTTCGAACATCCTTCGTCATGAGATACTAAGAAATATGAATGATAACGATGTGCTCAAGAATTCCATGGATCTCAACTCTCCGGAATAAAATCAACACAGCGGGAGGCACCAAGACAGAACTCCATCACATCGGTATCATATAGATTCCAAAAATATCCACGAGATCCTGAAAAAATTCTAAGCGAGAAGAGGAGTAGAATTAAAATTTCCTAATTCCTGAACCTCACCAAAGCATAGAAGAGGAGAAAAAAGAGACCTACTATTCGATATAACTAAGACTAAAAATAGTTTTTGCTAGACTCGACTCGGCCAAGTTCGATCACACAAAGGCTCCTATGGTCGTAAGGCTCTGATTACCAACTTCTAACGACCAAGATGCGACACTTTCCTTATTTGGGGGTGAGGCCTCAAAAGGGGAAAGGGTCGCATATAAGCGTTTCGCAAGTAGGATAACAATGCCATTACATAAATAGAGAGATGAGTATAAGATTCGGCTTACACTCGCCACATGCTATATTACTATCCACACAAGCATTCATTATTCATACATAAGATGGGGTCTGACTAAGAACAAGCTAAACGGAACAATATGCTATCCCATCTTGCTAGTCCCATGATCACGACCATGCGCCTCTAGTCCTCGGGATAAGTCACATACAACATGCCACTGTCCTCGTCAAACTCCCACTTCAGCCGGTTATCATCAGGAACTCCTGCATCTGGGGTACCTGTACCTGTGGGTGTTTGTAGTAAACTGTGAGCCATGAGGACTCAGCAATCTCATGACCTTGGTATCGAGTCTAACCAAGTTAAATGGGTGAGGTAGGTTAAGTGTTTGAGTTTGCAGCATCCTAAGCATATATGGTGGCTATCTTACGATGAGCATCAATTGAATATGGTGGTCTACGCAAGACGGTCGAAGACTAGGTTGATCACTAAGTGATCCTGAACACCTACTTACATCATTCATAACCCCACCGTGTTCTCGATCAGAGAAGGAGCTCTAAAAGAAACAGTCACGGTTACGCACTAAGTTGGCAAGTTTTATTTGAATTACTTTAAGTTGTCTAGTACCGGACGTTAACAAAATATCCATGTTTTCCACATAACCGCGGGCACGGCTTTGCGAAATATTAAACCCTGCAGGGGTGCTCCAACTAGTCCATCACAAAATACCACATGCCGCATAGTAATCCTCTACCACAAAACTTGTGATCTCGTAGGATTCCATAGAGGAAAACCTCAACTCTGAGAAGACCCAAAGTCTCACTGGAATTCCAATGCGCAAGATATATCGCTATGGTAAGACAAGTCCGGCAAGACCTCCCGGTGTCGACGATCCCGATAGGAGCCAAGTATCTCGTTCTCATGACACGACGGATGAGCACTACGTACAGTGGCCGGATAGACATCCCCCGAGTTGCCCCGGGTGGCCCCGTGAGTGGCTCTGGTTTGGACCAATGCTCATGAGGAGCACTAGCCCCGGGGGTTGATTTGATTCCTCGGGGTAGCTAATCCCTATGCATTTTTATCATTAAGTTATTAGCAATTCAACACCAAAGTTGGGTCCTGCCAGACAAGTCTTAACACTGAATGATTTGTCGAGGAGGTCCCCATAACAACCCCGAACGTGTTAGGAGCGCTCTGTTATGGAATAAAACACCGATAGCCAAAACTAAGGCGGCAACAACGGAACAAATCACCTGGCAAAAGGCTAGGCCTTTCGTTATTTACCAAGTAGACAGGTGCATTAATTAAATAGCAGATAAATATGATGAGATCAAGTTGCCCATGTTATCACATGGACCAGCAAGCACCTGCAACTAGCAACGCTAACAATTAGTGGTTGAGCAAGCCTAACTTAGGCAAACAATATTTGTTAGGAGGGGAGGTGTTTGAGGTTTCATGGAAATGTTTGATGGCCTATATATCATGTGGTAGGCAGTGGAGATGTAACGAAGGAAACATAATACTAAGCATAACAAAGCTAGAAACGGTGTCAAGGTCACGATCATCTTGCCTGTGATTTCTTCAGAGTGGAACTGATCCTGATCTTCCTGCACGAACTCAGCGGACTCTTCGAACTCGTTTCCGGTCCCAGTAGCTACCCAAAAGAGAACAAGCAGGAAATAAATACCAGCAGGAAGATGATGCCACAGACATAATGATGCAAGCAAGCACAACCTCTAACCAAACACATGCACCACCCTACAACGATAAAAGTGATGCCACCTCACCACAAGGGGACTTTCTACAGAAATGCTCAAAATCAGAAACCAACAACACCATTGGATTCCTTGGGATTTTCTACCCCGAATCCATATATTACAGTCCTATATACCTATAGAAACAACTCCCACAAAACTGAAAATACAAAGCACCCCAATTGCTAAAACAAACTATAAGCCAAACTTACTCTATTTGCACACTACCAAAATTGGCATGTCCAGAAATGGAAATTCCTACTGATCACAGAAAAGCACACCAGGTAAACCACTACACTACTGAGCCTGCATCTTCTCAGTAGGGACCTGACAGCTAGACTAGCTGACAGAGCAGCTATCACCCTCCTTCTCAGGCAGAGAAGCTGGGGACAACGTCGGCGATCACTCCGGCAACCAACGGAGGAGGCGACCACCTGCGAGGGTTGCGGGTTCCTTGGATGATCCATTACCGACGCTAGCGCTGCGGGGGGAGGAGCCTCACACAGGGCGCCACGCGCTTGCCTGAGCTCGCCGGAGCTGCACGTCTCGCACACACACGCACAACATATAGGAACTACAGGGGGTTTCGTGTGAAAACCACTTCTGATGCTGCTACCGCAGGGCCTCATGCCTGCGCTACTGCTACCGCTGCAAGCTACTGAAGCTGCTGCTCCTGCTTCTCTGAAGCTGTCGTTGCAAACTACTGTTGCCTGCTGCTGCTACTACAGTAGAGCCGAGCACCGGCGAACATACGGTTCGACGACGGGGCCTCGGCCAGAGAGGGGAAACAACGGAGGATGGCGGGGCGCAGCTCACCTAGGGTTTTAGAGAAGGGGTTCCGGCGACGGAGAGGAAGAGCTCGACGTCGAGGTTGCTGTAGAAGATGGTTGCCGGAGAGGAAGAAGAGCCGCTCGTCGTCGCCGTCGTGGCAGCAACTCCTTAGCGCCGATCTTCACGAAAATGGAACATGCAGCACCTCCGCACTCACCTAGACTCGATGGAGAAGGAAGGGGGGCACCGACCCGCCGGCTCCTAGCTCACCAGCAACCAGTCATGGCGAGGGGGCAGCTTGGGATCGCCCCCGGCGGCGCAAGGGACGAGAGGAGGGAGGAAAATGGAGAGGCTAAGGTTGGAGAAGGGTTGGGGTCCCTCTTATGGCCCTCGGGATGCGAGCCCAACCGTTGATAGAGGAGGAGCTCTGATCTGATGGTGGCTATGGAGTCGTACAGGGTGATTAAAGGTGGGAGACAAACACGTTAGTGGGCTATGGGCCACGAGGAGAAGAGGTAAGCTGGCCCATCTCCTTCGACTCTCTCTCAAAACCGAAAGGGAAAAGAATCAGTCGTTTTCTTTTAATGAAGCCAGCCCCACTAATTAATTCCAACACAAAATAAAAGGGGATTTCAAAAAATACTTTGCTGAACAAAAGAATATAACCTATTTAATAAAATCTTTTTGACTATTTTTAGGCAAAGCAAAATATATGCTTTATTAATAAATCTAGGCTGTTTTTCAAAGAAACTAAATACCAAGGCTTGGAGAAAAATAAAATAACTCCACTTCACCACTCACAAAAATTGAGAGGAAAGGTGGAACATTTTTACATAATTATTAAAGCAAGTTGAAAAACACAAGCAACCAAATATTTGAATAGGGAGGGTTTTAGAATCATGGTACAACAAGGGTTTTGAAGGGGCTTTGTTGCACCCACTATTGGAAATATGCCCTAGAGGCAATAATAAATTAGTTATTATTATATTTCCTTGTTCATAATAATCGTTTATTATCCATGCTAGAATTGTATTGATTGGAAACTCAAATACATGTGTGGATACATAGACAACACGCTGTCCCTAGTGAGCCTCTAGTTGACTAGTTCGTTGATCAAAGATGGTCAAGGTTTCCTGGCCATAGGCAAGTGTTGTCACTTGATAACGGGATCACATCATTAGGAGAATCATGTGATGGACAAGACCCAAACTATGAACGTAGCATATTGACCGTGTCGTTTTATTGCTATTGTTTTCTTTGTGTCAAGTATTTGTTCCTATGACCATGAGATCATATAACTCACTGGCACCGGAGGAATACCTTGTGTGCATCAAACGTCGCAACGTAACTGGGTGACTATAAAGGTGCTCTACAGGTATCTCCGAAGGTGTCCGTTGAGTTAGTATGGATCAAGACTGGGATTTGTCACTCCGTGTGACGGAGAGGTATCTCGGGGCCCACTCGGTAATACAACATCACACACAAGCCTTGCAAGCAATGTGACTAAGTGTAAGTCACGGGATCTTGTATTATAGAACGAGTAAAGAGACTTGCCGATGACGAGATTGAAATAGGTATGCGGATGCCGACGATCAAATCTTGGGCAAGTAACATACCGAAGGACAAAGGGAATGACATACGAGATTATATGAATCCTTGACACTGAGGTTTAACCGATAAGATCTTCGGAGAATATGTAGGATCCAATATGGGCATCCAGGTCCCGCTATTGGATATTGACCGAGGAGTGTCTCGGCTCATGTCTACATAGTTCTCGAACCCGCACGGTCTGCACACTTAAGGTTCGGTGACGTTTCGGTATAGTTGAGTTATAGGTGTTGGTAACTGAAAGTTGTTCTGAGTCCCAGATGAGAACCATGACGTCATGAGGAGCTCCAGAATGGTTCGGAGGTAAAGATTGATATATAGGTAGTCCTGTTTTGGTCACCGGAAAAGTTTCGGGCTCATCGGTAGGGTACCGAGAGTGCCGGGAGGGGTACCGGGGACCATCTGGAGGGGTGTCACGCCCCAAGGGGTCTCATGGGCTATGGGAAGAAATAAACCAGCCCTTAGTGGGCTGGAATAAGTTCCCACTAAGGCCCATAAGGTTTGAGAAGGAAAAAACACAAGGTGGAAAGAGCTTCCAAGTGGGAAGGTGGAATACTACTCCAAGTAGGATTGGAGTAGGACTCCTCCACCTCCAATTTCGGCCTAACATTGAGGGTTTGAGGCTGCCTCCTCCCCTCCCTCCCTCCTATATATAATAGAGGTATTGAGGGTTTTTGAGACACAACTTTGCCACGTGCTGCTCGAACCTATACCACGTAGTTTTTCCTCTAGATCGTATTTCTGCGGAGCTTAGGCGAAGCCCTCTCGAAGTAGATCATTGATACGTCTCCATCGTATCTACTTTTCCAAACTCTTTTGCCCTTGTTTTGGACTCTAATTTGCATGATTTGAATGGAACTAACCCGGACTGACGTTGTTTTCAGCAGAATTGCGATGGTGTTGTTTTTGTGCACAAATGAAAGTTCTCGCAACGTCCTGAAAATTTACGGAAATTTGTATGGAAAATATGAAAAATACATGCGCAAAGATCCACCAGAGGGGGTGGGCCAGTGGGCCACAAGCCCTGTTGCCACGGCCACCCCCCTGGTCGTGGCAACCAAGCTTGTGGGGCCCACGTGGCTCTGGCGCCCCCAAACTCAGCTCTATAAATTCACTTTCGCCCAGAAAAAATAAGAAGAGAAGATTTCGTCACGTTTGCGATACGGAGGCGCCGCCACATCCTGTTCCTCATCTCGAGGACAGATCTGGAGTCCGTTTTGGGCTCCGAAGAGGGGAAATCGTCGCCATCGTCATCATCAACCTTCTTCCCTCTCCAATTCCATGAAGCTCTTCATCGTTCGTGAGTAATCTATTCATAGGCTCGCTGGGCGGTGATGAGTAGGATGAGATCTATCATGTAATCGAGTTAGTTTTGACGGGGATTGATCCCTAGTATCCACTATGTTCTGAGATTGATGTTGCTACTACTTTGCCATGCTTAATGCTTCTCACTAGGGCCCGAGTGCCATGATTTCAGATCTGAAATTATTATGTTGTCACCAATATATCTGTGCTTTAGATCCAATCTTGCAAGTTGTAGTTACCTACTTTGTGTTATGACCCGGCAACCCCGGAGTGACAATAACCAGAACCACTCCCGGTGATGACCATAGTTTGAGGAGTTCATGTGTTCACCAAGTGCTAATGCGTTGTTCCAGTTCTGTATTAAAAGGAGAACCTTAATATCCTGTAGTATCCTTTTAGAACCCGTTGCTACGGGAGGGATGGACAATAGATGTCATGCAAGTTCTTTTCCCTAAGCACGTATGACTACACACGGAATGCATGCCTACATCACATTGACGAACGGGAGCTAGCCACATATCTCTCCGTGTTATAACTGTTGCATGATGAATATCATCCAAACGAATCACCGACCCATTGCCTACGAGTTTGTCCTACTGCTGTTGTTACTTGTCTTGCTCTGCTGCTACTGTCGTTACTTGTCTTGCTCTGCTGGTACTGTTGTTACTACAGTCGCTTGCTATTGTTGCTACTTGCTACTGTTGTCACTACTGCTGTTCCTTGCCACTGCTATTACTCATTACACTGCTGCTACCTGCTAGAATTTTGGTATGCTGGTTGTTGACGGGAACTGACAATTTCCGTCGACGGGAAACTTCTGGCGCCATTGATATGACAGTTAGGAATAGTCTGCCATCAACAGATCGTTTCTGACACCGTTGTTATCATACTACTTTGTTGCTGATACTTTGCTTGCAGATACTAATCTTTCAGGTGTGGTTGAATCCGACATATTCAGCTGCTAATACTTGAGAGTATCCTCTCACCTCCTATTGGCGTATCAACAAATTGGGTCGAATACTCTACCCTCGAAAATTGTTGCGATCCCACGCGCTAGTGGGCCGTCAACAACATTCTTCTAGTTTCGTAGCCGGGGAGTGCTAGCAGCATTCTTCTGGTGTCGTTGCAGGGGAAGGTCTGTTGTCACACGGAGTCAACAATTTTCTGGCGCCGTTGCCGGGTAGGTATTGCTATATTCTCTGAGTCACTTGGGATTTATATCTGCTGATCACTATGAAGAATCTGAAGGATCCGAAAACCAAAGTCTTGCCCTCAACTACGAGGGGAGGTAAGGAACTGCCATCTAGCTCTTCACTTGATTCACCTTCAGTTATGAGTAAGTTTGCGACATCACCTCCTACTAGAAATCTTGATATGTCGCCTGTGCTTGATGATGCTTATGATGCTATTGCTAGAGATACTATGCCTGATGATGCTATGCTTGATACTATGCCTGATGCTATGATTGATACTGCTAGAGATACTACTTTGCCTAATGTGCCACTAGGGGTATTCCTTGATGCTCATGTTGCTAGAGTTACTACCAATGCTCGTGATGCTTCTGAAACTGCCGATACTATTGAGATAGAACCTGCTTTTGCTCCTGCTAGATCTAGCTCTCGTAGATATGAATTGCCTGATATACCCGAGGGTTACGTTATGAAGGGAGAGATAGCTGAGGATTTTCTTGCGTGTAAGGATGCCTATGACGCTGAGAAATTACTTCTCAAGTGGAAGGAAAAATCTCTGAAATCTAGGATGAAATACGACCCGAAGTTTGCCACTTCACCTATCTTTATCACCGATAAGGATTATGAATTCTCTGTCGATCCTGAGATAATCTCACTAGTCGAATCTGATCCTTTCCACGGTTATGAGTCTGAAATGGTCGTAGCCCATCTTACCAAACTACACGATATAGCCACCCTTTTCACTAGTGAGGAGAAGATCCGCCACTACTATATCCTTAAGTTGTTTCCTTTCTCTCTAAAGGATGACGCTAAAGCCTGGTTCACTTCTCTTGCTCCTGGATGTGTGAGTAGTCCCCAGGATATGATTTATTACTTCTGTGAGAAATATTTCCCTGCCCATAAGAAGCAAGCTGCCTTGCAGGAAATATACAACTTTGCTAAACTCAAAGAAGAGAGTCTCCCACAAGCTTGGGGGAGGCTCGTCCAATTACAGAATGCTTTTCCTGATCACCCTCTTAAGAAGAACGAGATACTTGATATCCTCTATAACGGACTTACCGATGCCTCTAGAGACCACCTAGATAGTTGTGCCGGTTGTGTTTTTAGGGAACGAACTGTGGAACAAGCTGAGACTCTACTGAATAACATCTTGATCAATGATAATGCTTGGACTATTCCCGAACCACCGCCTAAGCCAACTCCGAAGAAAAGAGGTATTCTATTCCTCAGTCCCGAAGATATGCAAGAAGGCAAGAAATCTATGCAAGAGAAAGGCATTAGATCTGAAGATGTCAAAAATCTACCACCTATTGAAGAGATCCATGGTCTCGATAACCCAATACAGGTAGTAGAAGTAAATTCTCTGCGTAGGTTTGATGAGAGTGATATTCCTTTTGATAAACCTGCTAGCCTATTCTTTGACGAATTTGACAACTTTGTTGCCAAACAACAGAGTTTCAATGATTATGTTAGGAGACATTTGGAAGAAAGCACTCATATGCTTAACCATTTAAGTGCTTGTGTAGACAGAAACGTCAATCACCTGAAGCTTCTGAGTAAACATGCTTCTATGATTACTACTCAGGTAGAACAAGTACTTAAATCTCAGAATGACCTGCTCAATGAATTAAATGAAAACTCTGTTAGAGTCATTACTAGAGGAGGCAAAATGACTCAGGAACCTTTGTATCCTAAAGGTCATCCTAAGAGAATCGATCAAGATTCTCAAGGAACTAATGCAGATGCACTCAGTCATCCTAAGGAGGAGAAGAAGGATGATAGAAACCTGCATGTTAGTTCACCAAATACTGTCACACCTGAAGAACAAAATGATATTTCTGCGTCCGATGCAGAAACACAATCTGGTGATGAACATGAACCTGGTGACAATATGGACAACGATGTTCATAATGATGCTCAACCTAGCAATGATAAGGATGTGGAGATTGAACCTACGGTTAATCCTGATAACCCACAACCTAAGAGATATGATAAGAATAACTTCTCTTCTAGGAAGCATGGTAGAGAAAGAGAGCCATGGGTTCATAGGCCCATGCCCTTTCCTCCTAAGCCATCCAAGAAAAAGGATGATGAGGATTTTGAGCGCTTTATTGAAATGATATGACCCGTCTTTCTGCAGATGCGGTTAGTTGATATGCTCAAAATGTCTCCATATGCCAAGTACATGAAAGATATCATGACCAATAAACGGAAGATACCAGATCTTGAGATCTCCACCATGCTTGCCAATTACATTTTCAAAGGTGGAACTCCTAAGAAACTTGGTGATCCCGAAGTGCCTGCTATACCTTGCTCCATTAAAGGAAACTACGTAAGAACTGCCTTATGTGACCTTGGAGCCGGAGTTAGTGTTTTGCCTCTCTCTCTTTATCGTAGACTTGAACTGGATAAGTTGACACCCACTGAAATCTCTCTGCAAATGGCCGATAAATCAACTGCTTTCCCTGTCGGCATTTGCGAGGATGTGCCTGTTGTGGTTGCTAATACCACTATCTTAACAAACTTTGTTATCTTGGATATTCCCGAGGACGATGCCATGGTTGTCATCCTCGGAAGACCCTTTTTAAACACTTCAGGGGCTGTTATAGATTGCAACAAAGGCAATGTCACTTTCCACGTCAACGGTAATGAGCATACCGTGCACTTTCCGAAAAAACGATATCCAGTACGTTGCATCAATGCTATCGAAAAAACTTCATCGATTCTTATTGGGAGCTTTGAATGCCTTATTCCTCGTGTCAAGATGAAGTATGAATTTCTTGTTGGGTAGATTCATATCCCCATTGAGGTGACTTAGTGACTATTTGAAAATTCTCCGTTCTCTCTTGTGATTCGAGAAAGTTTTGTCATAAGGATTTGATCAACCCCATTGACGGATTTCTTTCGAGGACCATGAAATGGATGAATCAAAGAGTCACATACCACTGCTTTAAGCTTTCATTTTCTTTTGCTTAGAAGAAAAATGATAGATTTAGTTTAGTTTTCCCTGTTTCCTGTTTTAGCGTCCCATAGAAAAATACCCCGAAAATAAAAGTTCTCCGATGGTCCTGAAAATCTAGTAGGATTTTTTCTAGAATATTTGAAAAATACTGGGACAGAGAGCTGGCCTGGGGGCCACCCCAGTGGGCCACAAGCCCTGTCACCGCGGGCCACTCCCCTGGCCACGGGGAGCAAGCTTGTGGGGCCCACAGGGCCCCCCTCCACTCATTCCATCTCCCATCCTCTTCTTCTTCCTCCAAAAAAAATTGTTTCGCAGCTCAAACCCGTGTTCTTGCTCATTTGGCTGTGATTTTCGATCTCCTTGCTTAAAGCATCATTCTCCGAACCGTTTTGGGGGAAATTACTCCTTGGTAAGTGACTCCTCCATTGGTCCAATTAGTTTTTGCTCTAGTGCTTTATCCTTCGTGTATTCTTGCTACCTTGGTGACCCTGTTCTTGAGCTTGAAATGTTGATTTTAGCTGGTCCCAAGTAGTTTTAGCGCGTCATACAGCCTCTAGGCACTAGTTGGAGTAGTTGCTACTAGGTGTGGTTGGTCTTTATTCACTTTTCTCTTGAACTTCAAAAGTTTCAGCAAAAGGAATTATGTTCAGGAGGAAGTTTCATGGTGGTTCCTCAAGTAAGAAGGGTCCCCGTCTTTCTTTTCGGGAGCCCGATCCTTATCAACTAAGGGACGCACCGTTACAACCATGTGAATGGCCTTCCGATGAGTTCATGATCGAAGCAAGCTTCAAGGATGAGTTTGATACACTTGTTCGCAATGCCGGGTTAGAAGATTTCCTCTCAGATAAATGTGAACAGTATGCTATGCTCACTGCCTCTTTCGTGCGTAGATTTAAATTTTCAGTTGGCCGTGACTCATCCATACTGTTTCACTTGTATGATAAATCCTATGCCATGGATTTGGAGGATTTCAAGAGGATTTGCAAAATACCTGATGGGGGTAATCTTAAAGATCCTGCTAAATCTTCGGTTAGAAAAATTTTCTCTAGTATATCTGTTGGAGAAACTAGAGATATCATGCAAGCTACCATAGGAAGCATTCATTTCCCTGCCTTGCACTACTTTGCCCTCTTCATAGTTAGATGCATTAACGGCAAGGTTGAACGTTGTCACCTATGCGCTTCCGACCTTAGTATCCTTAAGAGCGCAGTTATGGGTGACGAAATCTTCAACATGGGAGCTATTATAGCAAGGAGGCTGAATAAAAATGCTATTGAGGGATATTTCTTTGGCGGCATCTATGCCACTCGCATAGCAAATTTCCTTGGAGTACCCATCCGCGCAGGAGATCCCCCGCTCCATACAGCTTTCCTTGACCGCGTCGCTTTGACACGCTACCAATCCCTTGAGAGGGATGATGAATCCCTCCTATACCGATTGATATTTAACCGGCAGCGTGTTTTCCATATTACCCTTCCTGCTCCTGCTTTCTTTGACTTTCAGGTTAAACGGAGATACTACATAACCATAGGAGAAGCAGAGGAGTATGAGAGGGAGGCGACGGCTGCTCGTCTTCGTGAGGCAGCTATTCAGGCAGTGGCTGCAGCGCTCCCGTATAACCCCGATTATGATTTTGGATTTCGCCAGGAGCCGCCTTGGGAGTAGACCAAGCTAGGACAAAAGCCTAAGCTTGGGGGAGTACGTGTTCTCACCGACCTTACATTCATGCTTATGCTTTTACTTTGTTCGTCGGTGTTTACACTTTGCCACTATATTATCCATGTTAGTTTATTTTCGTTTTCTTATTTTGTGTCCTTTTGCGAAAACCCAAAAAGATTTTCCTTTCTTCTTTTTGCTTGTTGGGAGCTTTCCCGTGTAAATAGTTTTCTTTTCCTTTTTTCTTTGGGTCAAGGTAGAAGATATTGGTTACAATGTTTAGTGGCTGTCGCATGCATACCTGTTTAGCTTTCAAAGAGCCATATTACTTTGTCTTCTCCTTTGTGTTTGCCTGCAAATTCAGCTTAGTCCAATGCATCAGCACGCTTATTATTGTTCACATCGTTCGATCGTGCAAGTGAAAGGCAATAATGATGATATATGATGAAGTGACTGAGACTGGAAAAGCTGGTATGAACTCTATCTATTTTGTTTTTGTAAATATGACTAGCTTGTCGTCCCAGTGAGAGAACCATGTTTGCAATGAACACTTAGAGATCATAGTTTCTGATGCCATGCTTATTTAGCTAGGAGCTTATAATGGTTTGTCTTGGATGCCAACATAGATTTTGAGATGACTATGATGTAGTATGATAGGATGGTATTCTCCTTTGAATGTTTGAAGTGGCTTGACTTGGCGCATGTTCATGCATGTAGTTGAAATAAAATCAACATAGCCTCTATGATGTTCGTGTTCATGGTGATTTATATCCTGTTCATGCTTGCATTCAATGTTAGTCAAACTCATTGCATCTTGATGACTGTTGTCGCTCTCTAGTTGGTCGCTTCCCAGTCTTTTGCTAGCCTTCACTTGTACTAAGCGGAATACTGCTTGTGCATCCACTTCTATAAACCCAAAAGTTTTCCCATGAGAGTCCACCATACCTACCTATTTGCGGTATTTACCAGCCGTTCCAAGTAAATTTGCATGTGCCATTCTCTAAACCTTCAAGAAATAATCTCTTTTGCATGCCCGAACCGCTCATGTGGTGACAGGGGGCTATTGATATCTTCCATGCTAGGCATGTTATCCTCGACATGTGTTTGTTCACTGTCATTCACGAGAAAGGGGCCGGTAATTGGAATGCCCAGTTCCATGCTTAAATCGAAACATAACTGTAAAACAAGACTCCCCCCGGATTGATGTTAGTATGGACGGTACCCGAGGACTCGGCTAGCCGTCGCGTGTGATTGATTGGTGGTGGGGGAGTTAAAACTTTACTTTTCTGTTTGGGAACCGCCTATAGCATGAGTAGCGTGGAAGATATTGAGAACTCTTGGTCATTGCGTTGACAATGAAAGCATGCCACCCAAAATTATTATCTTTGTTTTCAAAGCTTGAGCTCTGGCACCTTTGCAAATCAATGCTTCCCTCTGCGAAGGGCCTGTCTATTTATTTTCCTATTGAGTCATCCTCTTCTTATATAAGCACCAATTAGAGAGCACCTCTGTCATTTTTATGCTTTGCTTTTGATTGATATTGAGTATGACTATGACTGGATCTTCGTTGCTATGAATTACAATGTTTAGTCAGCCCTTGATCTTTGAAAGTGCTTTGCATTTATGTTTTGCGGTCTCAGAAAGAGCTAGCGAGATACCACCTATTCATATTGCTTCATGCTTGTTTTCATTGAAGTGTTGGTATTTGAAACTCATTATTAATTGCTCGCTAGCTGATTAGGCCATTGATACGTCTCCATCGTATCTACTTTTCCAAACTCTTTTGCCCTTGTTTTTGACTCTAATTTCCATGATTTGAATGGAACTAACCCGGACTGACGCTGTTTTCAGCATAATTGCCATGGTGTTGTTTTTGTGCAGAAATGAAAGTTCTCGGAACGTCCTGAAAATTTACGGAGAATTTTTATGGAAAATATGAAAAATACATGCGCAAACATCCACCACAGGGGGTGGGCCAGTGGGCCACAAGCCCTGTTGCCGTGGCCACCCCCCTGGCCGTGGCAACCAAGCTTGTGGGGCCCACGTGGCTCTGTCGCCCCCAAACTCAGCTCTATAAATTCACTTTCGCCCAGAAAAAAATCAAAAGAGAAGATTTTGTCGCGTTTGCGATATGGAGGCACCGCCACATCCTGTTCTTCATCTCGAGGACAGATCTGGAGTCCGTTTTGGGCTCCGGAGAGGGGAAATCGTCGCCATCGTCATCATCAACCTTCTTCCCTCTCCAATTCCATGAAGCTCTTCATCGTTCGTGAGTAATCTATTCGTAGGCTCGCTGGGCGGTGATGAGTAGGATGAGATCTATCATGTAGTCGAGTTAGTTTTGACGGGGATTGATCCCTAGTATCCACTATGTTATGAGATTGATGTTGCTACTACTTTGCCATGCTTAATGCTTGTCACTAGGGCCCAAGTGTCATGATTTCAGATCTGAAATTATTATGTTGTCACCAATATATGTGTGTTTTAGATCCGATCTTGCAAGTTGTAGTTACCTACTATGTGTTATGACCCGGCAACCCCGGAGTGACAATAACCGGAACCACTCCCGGTGATGACCATAGTTTGAGGAGTTCATGTGTTCACCAAGTGCTAATGCGTTTTTCCGGGTCTTTATTAAAATGAGAACCTTAATATCCCGTAGTATCCTTTTGGACCCCGCTGCCACGGGAGGGATGGACAATAGATGTCATGCAAGTTCTTTTCCCTAAGCACGTATGACTACACACGGAGTGCATGCCTACATCATATTGACGAACGGGAGCTAGCCACATATCTCTCCGTGTTATAACCGTTGCATGATGAATATCATCCAAACGAATCACCGACCCATTGCCTACGAGTTTGTCCTACTGCTGCTGTTACTTGTCTTGCTCTGCTGCGACTGTCGTTACTTGTCTTGCTCTGCTCGTACTGTTGTTACTACTGTCGCTTGCTACTGTTGCTACTTGCTATTGTTATCACTACTGTTGTTCCTTGCCACTGCTATTACTCGTTACACTGCTGCTACCTGCTACAATTTTGGTATGCTGGTCATTGACGGGAACTGACAATTTCCGTCGACGGGCAACTTCTGGCGCCATTGATACGACAGTTAGGAATAGTCTGCCGTCAGCAGATCGTTTCTGACACCGTTGTTATCATACTACTTTGATGCTGATACTTTGCTTGCAGATACTAATCTTTCAGGTGTGGCTGAATCCGACATATTCAGTTGCTAATACTTGAGAGTATCCTCTCACCTCCTATTGGTGTATCCACAAATTGGGTCGAATACTCTACCCTCAAAAACTTCTGCGATCCCACGCGCTGGTGGGTCGTCAACAACATTCTTCTTGTTTCGTAGCCGGGGAGTGCTAGCAGCATTCTTCTGGTGCCGTTGCAGGGGGAGGTCTGTTGTCACAAGAAATCAATCATCACCACCACCGGCAAGTCGTCACGCTGCCGGAGAACTCTTCTACCTCTATGCCCCCTCTTGGTGGATCAAGAAGGTGGAGATCGTCATCGAGCTGTACGTGTGGTGAACGCGGAGGTGCCGTTCGTTCGACACTAGATTGGAACGGATCGTGATACGGATCGCATGATGGTTCGTGCGACGGATCGCGAGATGGTTCATGGGACGGATCGCAGGACGGTTCGTGGGATGGATCACGGGACGGTTCATGGGACGGTACGTGCGGCTGATCGAGGGACGTGAAGACGTTCCACTACATCAACCGCGTTTCTTAAACGCTTCCTGTTGTGCGATCTACAAGGTTACGTAGATCCAAATCTCCTCTCGTAGATGGACATCACCATGATAGGTCTTCGTGTGCGTAGGAAATTTTTTGTTTCCAATGCAACATTCCCCAACACCCACACTTATGCACAAGATCACAAACACACATCACTCACATGATCATCAAGGTGGCATCCAACACAAGAACAACCAACCCAGACAAAAGGGAGAAGAAACAAGATATGCATAATGCATGAGATGCACATGAAATGACGCACCACAAGCCTATCATCCATAACATTGCATCAATAGAGTTGCCAAACATGGAAAGGATTACAAAAGGGGAAGGAAAAGCACTTGGGTTGTTACAAAGCCACACCGCTTCTCGCTGAGATGGCGGGGTACCTTGTGGGGTAGCTTCGTGCTACTGAGATGGTTGGTCGGCAGCTTGCTGGCTCTCAACTTCCTCTAGCGTTTGTAGTCTTGCTTGGATCTTCTCCATGTTGCTTAGCCTCGCTTTACTCTTTCTCTCCCGGCTTTTGTAACCGCCTGCGTAGGGAAACCCAACCTTCCACGGAACAGAGCCTGGTGTACCTCGTGTTCGTCTAGGGTTCTCAGTATTCCCTAGGGCCTCAGTCGGCTCGTCCTTCTCTCTGTCGGGAATGAACGTCCCTTCTTGCGCTGCGCTGATATACTTATGAAGCTTCTTGATGGGTATTGCAAGTTGCTCATGCGTCCAATGGCACTTCCCTTTTTCAGGGTCCAGAGTTCCCCCAACCCCGAAGAACCAAGTCCTTGAAAGGTCTGGCTAGTTCAATGTCTGTGGTTCGACCCCTTTAGCAATCTGGTTATTCTTAGCTTTGTCCCAGAACGATCGGGCTTGGAGGTAGCCACCTGACCCCATGTGATAGTCATATTGCTTCTTTGCAGCATCTTTCTTGTTTGTCTCTGACATTTTCTTACTCTTGTCCGATGTCTTGTAGGCCACAAATGCGGGCCAGTGATCTCTTATCTTCTCAAATCGCCCGATGAATTCTGGAGTCTTTCCTTTGTCAACAAAATTTGATTTCAACTCCTTCTTCCACCTCCTGAATAGATCTGCCATCTTCTTAAGAGCACATGCCTTGACCAGTGGCTCTATAACTGACTTATTCATATCCTCCTCTGGCGGTATTGTGAAATTTTCCTTCAGCGCGGTCCAAAGATCATATTTCTGTCTATCGGTGACATAATCACCTTCAGGGACGTCGTCCCCCTTAGGCTTATTCCATTGCTTGATGCTGATTGGATGTTGTCCCTAACAATATGTCCGCATTGAGCAAAAAATGCGTCCTTGGTCCGCTTGGGTAGAATCGGTAGGCCATCGTCCGCGAGTGCTGTGATCGTGAACCTTTCATCCTTGCGCAACCTTCTCTTCGGGCCTTGTCTCCTTACTGAAGTTTGGCTTGATCCGGAGGGCTATAAAAGAAGAAATAAGAGTTAATATATGTACATACCAAAACAATTAATGCATCAATTAGCTAGTCAGCACAGGCTTAAGTAATATATATACCTCGTCGGACTTTGCAACAGCTCCCTCCTCTGTTCGGCCACCGAAGCCATCATCATGGTCTCCTTCCTCCAACATTCGGTCACCGGAGCCATCATGATCATGTCCTTCCTCCTCCATTGTTCGATCACCCGAGCCGTCATCCTCTCCTTCCAGACCATCGGTGTTGTTGAGATATGACAAGACATCACCTCCGGTGAGGATTATCTCCCCCAACAATTGTTCTTGTTCCAAGTCTCTTAGATCCATAGTTTTTGCAAATATTTCAGCTCCTTGTATGAATAACCAAATTACACAAACTTCTATGTTTTAAACATGCACAAAAAATGTTGAATAGTTCAAAAATGTACGTTATGATATATAATGCAATAGATCTCAAGAGGCAAAAAGGTTGTCTTTTAGTTACAACCAATAATCAACTTAATACATCTCGAATTTATCGAATATAATCTCGAATATACATCTCAAACTTATCATCCAAAGAGCTGACGTTGTACTGAGGCACGGGCAGTGGAAACCCAAAGAGAAGGAACCATACCAAGATCATAGCTCGGGTAAGATCCCTGAAGAACCTGTCAGGTATTGGAGAACCTGGCGTCCAACGCAACCAAGTAGCGACGGATGTGATCGTCCTCCTCCCTCACACAGTGAAGTACCTCTTCCTCGGGGCCGGCTGCCTCCGCACCGAAACTGGCCCACGCGACCGCCACCAAGGAAGCTCCAGGTCGATGACGGGAGCCTCATTCCTCACCAAGATGCGCGCCCCAAAAGGTAGCACCTCCCAGTGCCAGCCCGACGAAGCCTAGTCCTGCACATGCTGGCACCTCTCAAGCAGGTGGTCGCCACCGAGTCGATCACGAGGATGCGTGACGGGCTTCGTCGACGTCGAGAACAATTTCTACAACTATTTAAAGTCCTACTATTTAAAGTTAGATTTTTGAACTCCAATGGGTGAAGATGTAGTACAAATTACTTCTATACTTACATCTACATAGGTTTGTGGTTTTCGTTTAAGTATCAATGTAAACATAACAGTTCTGTTACTTACATATACATAGGGTACAAATTACTTCTATACTTAACAACCTATGTACTACTCCCTCCGTTCCTAAGTATACTTCTACACTTCGGGGTGAAAATTCCTAAAATTCCAAAAATTCTTAAAAAGTTCTAAAATTCCTCAAATTCTCACAAGTTCCTAAAATTACTAAAACAAACAAACAAAGCTATATACTCCCTCCGTGAGACACTACAATTCCTAAAATTCCTAAAAGTTGTGTGTACGTACTCACCGGGGGTGTCGACGACGAGGCGAGGCAACGGGGCGACGGGGCAAAGGCGAGGCGAGGCGAGGGGGCGACTGTTGGAAATATGCCCTAGAGGCAATAATAAATTAGTTATTATTATATTTCCTTGTTCATGATAATCGTTTATTATCCATGCTAGAATTGTATTGATTGGAAACTCAAATACATGTGTGAATACATAGACAACACACTGTACCTAGTGAGCCTCTAGTTGACTAGTTCGTTGATCAAAGATGGTCAAGGTTTACTAGCCATAGGCAAGTGTTGTCACTTGATAACAGGATCGCATCATTGGGAGAATGATGTGATGGACAAGACCCAAACTATAAACGTAGTATATGATCGTGTTAGTTTATTGCTACTATTTTCTGCATGTCAATGTATCTGTTCCTATGACCATGAGATCATGCAACTCCCGGACACCGGAGGAATACCTTGTGTGTATCAAACGTTGCAATGTTACCGGGTGACTATAAAGGTGCTCTACAGGTATCTCCAAAGGTGTTTTTTGGGTTGGCATGGATCAAGATTGGGATTTGTCACTCCGTGTGATGGAGAGGTATCTCGGGGCCCACTCGGTAATACAACATCACAATAATCCTTGCAAGCAATGTGACTAAGAAGTTAGTCATGGGATCTTGTATTACGGAATGATTAAAGAGACTTGCCGGTAACGAGATTGAACTAGGTATAGAGATACCGACAATCAAATCTCGGGCAAGTAACATACCGAAGGACAAAGGGAATAGTATACGGGATTATATGAATCCTTAACATAGAGGTTCAACCGACGGAGATCTTCGTAGAATATGTAGGAGCCAATATGGACATCTAGGTCCCGCTGTTGGTTATTGACCACAGAAGTGTCTCAGGTCATGTCTGCATAGTTCTCGAACCCGCAGGGTCTGCACACTTAAGGTTCGGTGACGTTTTGTTATAGTTGAGTTATATGTGTTGGTGACTCAAGTTTTGTTCAGAGTCCCGTAAGAGAACCCGGACGTCACGAGGGTTTCCAGAATGGTCCGGAAACAAAGATTGATATATAGGAAGTTGATGTTTGGATCCCGGAAGATTTTTGGGCATTGCCGACAGTGTACCGGGAGTGACGAATGGGTTCCGGGGGCCCCCTGGGTGGGCCCACCATGCTCCAAGGGGTTCACATGGGTTTATTGGATGCATAATAAGATATAATGGGCTGACAAAGTCATCGAAGGAAAGCCCATGAAGAAAAAGTGGAAAATCCAAAAGAGGTGGGAAAATAAGGAAGGTGTCCTAATCCAAGTGGGATTGGAGGAGGACTCCTCCCTTCCCCACTTCGGCCGACCCAAGGAAGTCTTCCTTGGTGCGCCAAGGCTTCCCCTCCCCTCCTCCTATATATATTAGAGGTTAAGGGCTTTTGAGACCCAACTTTTCCACGTGGTGCCCTGTCCTCTAGATTGTAGTTCTCCCTCTAGATCGGTTTTCTGCGGAGCTCGGGCGGAGCCCTGCAGGAATAGATCATCACCATCACTGGCACGCCATCACGCTGCCGAAGAACTCATCTACTTCGCCGTATCTCTTTCTGGATCAAGAAGGCGAAGATCATCATCGAGCTGTACGTGGGTTGAACGTGGAGGTGCCATCCGTTCGGTGCTAGATCGAGACGGGTCGTGGGACGATGGTGATTTGAATCACAAAGATGTACCACTACATCAACCGCGTTTCTTAACGCTTCCCGCTTAGAGATCTACAAGGGTATGTGGATCTGATCTCCCTCTCGTATATGAACATCACCATGATAGGTCTTCGTGTGCGTAGAAATTTTTTTGTTTCCCATGCAATGTTTCCCAACAGTGTCAACATGAGCTAGGTTCATGCGTAGATGTAATCTCAAGTAGAACACAAAAGTTTTTGTGGGTGTTGATGTTCGATTACGCCCTCCTTAGTATTTTATCGATTCAACGGTATTGTTGGATTGAAGCCGCCCGGACCAACATTACTCGTACGCTTACGAGAGACCGGCTTCATCGACTAACATGCAACTCGTTGCATAAAGATGACTGACGGGTGTCTGTTTCTTCAACTTTAGTTGTATTGGATTTGACCGAGGCGGTCCTTGGAGAGAGGTTAAATAGAAATTTGCACATCTCTGTTGTGGTTTTTGCGTAAGTAAGATGCGATCATACTAGATATCCATAGCAGCCACGTAAAACATGCAACAACAAATTAGAGGACGTCTAACTTGTTTTTGGAGGGTATGCTTGTGTTGTGATTTGGCCAAATACATGATGTGATATATTGGATGTATGAGATGATCATGTTTTAATAGTTAATATCGACTTGCACGTCGATGCTATGGCAACCGACAGGAGCCATAGGGTTGTCTTTAAACTAACATTTGTGTTTGCACATGCGTTTACTATATTGCTAGGTTGTAGCTTTAGTAGTAATAGCATAGATAGCACGACAACCTTGATGGCGGCACGATGATGGAGATCATGGTGTGGCGCCGGTGATGATGAAGATCATGCCGGTGCTTTGGTGATGGAGATCAAGAAGCACAAGATCATGGCCATATCATGTCACTTATGAATTGCATGTGATGTTAATCCTTTTATGCACCTTATCTTGCTTAGAACGATGGTAGCATTATAAGGTGATCCCTCACTAAAATTTCAAGATAAAATTGTGTTCTCCCTCACTGTTCACCGTTGCAACAGTTCATCGTTTTGAGACACCACGTGATGATCGGGTGTGATAGAATCAACGTTCACATACAACGGGTGCAAAACAGTTGCACATGGGGAACACTCGGGTTAAACTTGACGATACTAGCATGTACAGACATGGCCTCCGAACACAAGAGACCAAAAGGTCGAGCATGAATCATATAGTTGATATGATCAACATGGAGATGTTTGCTACCTCTTGAGCTTGCGTTGGTTTTTCCCTTGAAGAGGAAAGGGTGATGCGGCACACTAGCCACAAGTATTTCCCTCAGTTTGAGAACCAAGGTATCAATCCAGTAGGAGTATCAAGATAAGGCACCAATGTACCTGCGCAAAAACAAACAAACTTGCACCCAACGCTATAAAGGTGTTGTCAATCCCTTCAGGATTATTTGCAAGGTGAGATCTGAAGGTGAAAAGTGCAACAAAGTAGTTATGTGAATCTGAAAATATGAGGTGAAGTAGACCCGGGGGCCATAGCGTTCACTAGAGGCTTCTCTCATGATAGCAAGTATTACGGTGGGTGAGCGAATTACTATCGAGCAATTTATAGAATCGTGCAAAGTCATGATGATATCTAAGGCAATGATCATACATATAGGCATCACGTTCGAGACAAGTAGACTGATACTTTCTGCTTCTACTACTATTACTCCACACATCGACCGCTATCGAGCATGCATCTAGTGTATTGAGTTTATAACAAACAGAGTAACGCCTTAAGCAAGATGACATGTTGTAGAGGGATAGATTCATGCAATATGATATAACCCCCATCTTTTTACCCTTGATGGCAACAACACGATGCGTACCTCGCTACCCCTTCTGTCACTAGGTGAGGACATCGCACGGTATGAACCCAAAACCAAGCACTTCTCCCATTGCAAGAATTATAGATCAAGTTGGCCAAACAAAACCCACAACTCGAAGAGAATTACAAGGATACGAAATCATGCATATAAGAGATCAGAGGAGACTCAAATAATATTCATAGATAATCTGATCATAAATCCACAATTCATCGGATCTCGACAAACACACCGCAAAAGAAGGTTACATCGGATAGATCTCCATGAAGATCATGGAGAACTTTGTATTGAAGATCCAAGAGAGAGAAGAAGCCATCTAGCTACTAGCTATGGACCCGAAGGTCTGTGGTGAACTACTCACGCATCATCGGAGAGGCAATGGTTTTGATGAAGAAGCCCTCCGTGTCTGAATCGCCCTCCGGCATGGCACCAGAACGGTCCCCGGATGGGATCTTGCGGAGACAGAAGCTTGCGGCGGCAGAAAAGTATTTTCGTAGCTCTCTCTAGTGGTTCTTGATTTTTAGAGAATTTATAGGCGGAAGAAGTAGGGCAAAGGACCCATGGGAGGCCCACAAGCCTGCTAGGCGCCCCCAAGGCCGCGGATAGGGGGCTTGTGACCTCCCCCGAGGTCCTTTGCCTTGGTTCTCAAGTCCCCTGTGTATCTTCTCTTTTGGAAAAAATCACCCCGCAGGTTTTATTACGTTTGGACTCCGTTTAATGTTCTTCTCCGAAAAAGGTCAAAAACACGGAAAAATCAAAAACTGGCACTTGGCACTGAGTTAATAGGTTAGTCCCAAGAAAGATATAAAATAGAATATTCATGCATACAAAACATCCAAAGTTGACAAGATAATAGCATGGAACCATCAAAAATTATAGATACGTTGGAGACGTATCAAGCATGCCCAAGCTTAACTCCTGCTCGTTGATACATCTCCAACGTATCTATATTTTTTGATGGTTTCATGCTATTATCTTGTCAAACTTTGGATGTTTTGCATGCCTTTTATATATTTCCTGGGACTAACTTATTAACTCAGTGCCAAGTGCCAGTTCCTGTTTTTTCCATGTTTTTGACCCTTTCAGAGGAGATTTTGAAGCAGAGTCCAAACGGAAGAAAATCCTCGAAAAGATTTTTTTCGTAACTGAAGAAGATCGGGAAGCTTGGGAGCCAAGGCAGGGGAGCCTCAGGGACCCCCACAAGCCCCCACCCTGCGGCCAGGGGGTAGGCCGCGGCCCACAGGCTTGTGGGCCCCCTGAGTGCCCTCTGACCTAGGGGTTGCGCCTATATATTCCCTAAAAATCCCAAAAAAAATCAGGAGATCATCGAAAGTACTTTCCCGCCGCCGCAAGCTTCTGTCTCCGCAAGATCCCATCTCGGGCACGTTTTGGTGCCCTGTCGGAGGGGGGATTCAGACACGGAGGGCTTCTTCATCAACACCATGACCTCTCCGATGTTGCATGAGTAGTTCAGCATAGACCTATGGGTCCATAGCTAGTAACTAGATGGCTTCTTCTCTCTCTTGGATCTTCAATACAAAGTTCTCCATGATCTTCATGGAGATCTATCCGATGTAATCTTCTTTTGCGGTGTGTTTGTCGAGACCCGATGAATTGTAGATTTATGATCAGATGATCTATGAATCTTATTTGAGTTTCTTATGATCTCTCTTATGCATGATTTCATATCCTTGTAATTCTCTTCGAGTTGTGGGTTTTGTCTGGCCAACTAGATCTACGATTCTTGCAATGGGAGAAGTGCTTGGTTTTGGGTTCATACCGTGCGGTGACCTCACCCAGTGATGGAAGGGGTAGCGAGGCACGCATCATGTTGTTGCCATCAAGGGTAAAAAGATGGGGTTTTCATCATTGGTTTGAGATTATCCCTCTACATAATGTCATCTTGCTTAAGGCGTTACTCTGTTTGTCATGAACTCAATACACTAGATGCATGCTGGATAGCGGTAGATGTGTGGAGTAATAGTAGTAGATGCATAAAGTATCGGTCTACTTGTCTCGGACGTGATGCCTATATGTATGATCATTGCCTTAGATATCGTCATGACTTTGCGCGGTTCTATCAATTGCTCGACAGTAATTTGTTCACCCACCGTGATATTTGCTATTTTGAGAGAAGCCTCTAGTGAACACTATGGTCCCCGGGTCTACTCCACACCATATTTTCAGCCTTACACTTTTTACTTCGTTGCACTTTCCACCTTCAGATCTCACTTTGCAAACAATCTTGAAGGGATTGACAACCCCTTTCAAGCGTTGGGTGCAAGCTTGTTTGTGTTTGCGCAGGTACTCTGGACTTGACGAGACCCTCCTTCTAGATCGATACCTTGGTTCTCAAACTGAGGGAAATACTTACTGCTCCTGTGCTGCATCACCCTTTCCTCTTCAAGGGAAAAACCGACGCAAACCAGAGAAGTAACAAGAAGAATTCCTAGTGCCAAGGAAGGACTTTTGTTGCTGTAGCAAAAGAATTTCTGGCGCCGTTGCCGGGGAGGAAGATCAAGTCAAGAACTCATCCAAGTAAGTGTCGCAAACTCATCTCTTGCATTTACTTTGTTTGCCACTTGCCTCTCGTTTTCCTCTCCCCCACTTCACCAATTTGCCTTTTTTGTTTTCCTTTTTCATTCACCTTTTTGTTTGCCCTTTTTCCTCGCTTGCTCTTTGTTTGCTTGTGTGCTTGGCTGCTTGCCGAAGTCACCATGAATGAAAACACCAAACTTTGTGACTTCTCGAATACTAATAATAATGATTTTATTAGTGCTCCGATTGCTCCCGCCTCTAGTGCGGAGTCATAAGAAATCAATGCCGCTTTGCTGAATCTTGTTATGAAAGAGAAATTCTCTGGCCTTCCTAGTGAAGATGTCGCATCCCATCTCAATACCTTCATTGAGCTTTGCGATATGCAAAAGAAGAGAGATGTGGATAATGACGTGTTTAAATTGAAGCTTTTTCCTTTGTCGTTGCGAGCTCGCGCAAAAACTTGGTTTTCTTCTTTGCCCAAAAATAGTATCAATTCTTGGGATAAGTGCAAAGATGCTTATATATCCAAGTATTTTCCGCCGGATAAGATCATTTCTCTTCGTAGTGATATCATGAATTTCAAGCAACTTGACAATGAACATGTTGCACAATCTTGGGAGAGAATGAAATTAATGATTAGAAATTGTCCCGCTCATGGCTTGAGTCTTTGGATGATTATTCAAATCTTTTACGCTGGCTTGAATTTCGCTTCTAGAAATATCTTGGACTCCGCCTCAGGTGGAACGTTCATGGAAATCACGTTAGGGGAAGCTACAAAACTCCTAGACAACATCATGACAAACTACTCTCAGTGGCACACTGAAAGGTCACTTACTAGTAAAAAGGTACACGCTATAGAAGAAATTAACTCGTTGAGTGCTAAGATGGACGAGTTAATGAATTTGGTTGCTAGTAGAAGTGCTCTTTTGGATCCTAATGATATGCCCTTGTCTTCTTTGATTGAGAGTAGCAACGCTAGCTTGGACGTTAATTTTGTTGGTAGGAATAACTTTGGCAACAACAATGCTTTTAGAGGAAACTATATTCCTAGGCCTTTTCCTAGTAACCACTCTAATAATTTTGGCAAGTCCTACAACAGTACTCATGGAAATTACAATAAATTACCCTCTGATCTAGGGAGTAATATCAAAGAGTTCATCAACTCTCAAAAGATTTTCAATGCGTCCATCGAGGAAAAACTACTCAAAATTGACGATTTGGCTAAGAGCGTTGATAGAATTTCTAGTGATGTTGATGCTTTGAAAGTTAGATGTGCTCCTCCCAAAATCAACATGGATGAAACTTTGAAAGCTATGCGTGTTTCCATGATTGAGAGCCAAGAAAGAACCGCGCAAATTCGTGCTAGACATGAATGGCTTAAAAAGGCGTGTTCTCGTGATGAGAATCACGAAGATCTTAAAGTGCTTGGTGTGACTCCCATTGAATCTTTGTTTTCCTGTGTCAAACCTAATGATTATGGGGCTGGATATGAATCCACTTTGGTGGAAAAGTGCCCCAATGATTCGGAGTCCATCTATCTTGATGCTAAAATCATTGAAAGTGGAGTAGAAGACGTTAAAACTTTGAGTAGTAATGAAATTACTACCGTGGATTTCAAGGAATTCAATTATGATAGTTGCTCCTTGATTGAATGCATTTCTTTGATGCAATCCATGTTAAGCTCTCCACACGCTTATAGCCAAAACAAGGCCTTTACCGATCATATCGTTGAAGCTATGATGAAACCTCTTGAAGAGAAACTTGAATTGGAAGTCGCTATCCCTAGAAATCTTCATGATGAATGGGAACCTACCATCAAAATCAAAAACTATGAATGCAATGCTTTATGTGATTTAGGTGCTAGTGTTTCTGCGATTCCAAAGTCTTTATGTGATGTTCTGGGTTTTAATGAGATTGAAGAGTGTTCTCTTAATTTGCATTTTGCTGATTCTACTGTCAAGAATCCTACGGGAAGGATCAATGATGTTCTTATTATTGCAAATAGGAACTATGTACCAGTGGATTTCATTGTGCTTGACATTGATTGCAATCCTACATGCCCTATTATTCTTGGTACACCTTTCCTAAGGACTATCGGTTCTATCATCGATATGAAGGAAGGGAATATTAGATTTCAATTTCCTTTAAGGAAGGGCATGGAACACTTTCCCAGAAAGAAAATAAGATTGCATTATGAATCCATGATGAGGGTCACTTATGGTTTGAGCACCAAAGACGATGATACGTGATTCTATCGCTTTTATGCCTAGCTAAGGGCGTTAAACAATAGCGCTTGTTGGGAGGCAACCCAATGAATTTATATTTTTCTTTCTGTTTTGTTGCGTCCTCACCTTCACAATTCTGTTGTGATTGTGTTTTTTGTGTTTCTTTTTGTTTTTGAGCCAAGCAAAACCTTTATGACTAGTCTTGGTAATGGTTGTTTGATCCTGCTGGAAAAAGACAGAAACTTTTCGCTCAGGAGATGATTTTTCATTTTTATTCAGAAAGATCTTTTGAGTTGATTCTTTTGGCTGCTGGTTGATATGCCTTTTTCGCAGGCCGTCGTAATTTTCCAGATTTTTTGAGGTACCATAAGTATACAAAGTATACACATTGCTACAAACTGGTATGTTTTTGACAGATTCAGTTTTTGTTGAGTTGGTTGCTTGTTTTGATGAAACTATGGTTAGTATCGGGGGTACTAGCCATGAAAAAGTGATAATACAGTATCTCAACACCAATATAGATAGAATTCAAGTTTTCTACAGTACCAAAAGAAGTGGTAGTTTGTTTTCTTGTGCTAATGTTATCACGAGTTTCTGTTTAAGTTTTGTGTTGTGAAGTTTTCAAGTTTTGGGTGATGTTCTCATGGACAAAGAGATAAAGAGTAGAAAGATGTCAAGATTGGGGATTCTCAAGGAATCTCAAGCCAATTCAAGGACACCAAAAAGCCTAAGCTTGGGGATGCCCTGGGAAGGCATCCCCTCTTTCGTCTTCAATCCATCGGTAACATTACTTGGAGCTATATTTTTATTCACCACAAGATATGTGTTTTGCTTGGAGCGTCTTGTATCTTAGGAGTCTTTTCCTTTTGTTGTGTCACAATCATCCTTTCTGCACACCTTTTTGAGAGAGAGAGACATGCACTCATCGTGATTTTACTAGAATGCTCATAGTGCTTCACTTATATCTTTTGAGCTAGATACTTTTGCTCTAGTGCTTCACTTATATCTTTAGAGCACGGCGGTGCGTGATTTGATAGTTGGCTTATGCTATGAAAGTAGTCCCAAATGTGATAGGTACCCAAAGAGGATGCAAAAACCTCCATCTTCATGTGCATTGAGTAGAAAGAGAAGTTTTGATTCCCCTCAATTAGTTTTGAGAGGTGGATTTGGTAATATTAATAGCTATGTTAGTAGGGTGTTGTGAATCTAGAAATACTTGTGTTGTAGTTAGTGATTCCCGTAGCATGCACGTATGGTGAACCACTATGTTAGGAAGTCGGAGCATAATTGATCTATTGATTGTCATCCTTTGTGTTGAGCCCGGGATCACGCGATGGTTAACACCAACCAACCCTTCCCCTCGGAGTATGCGTTTAGCACTTTGTTTCGATTACTAATAAAAACTTTCGCAACAAGTATGTGAGTCCATGGTATAGATGCACTTTCACCATCCACCATTGCTATCCTCTCTAGTGCCGTGCAATTCTCGCCGGTGCACAAACCCACCATATGCCTTCCTCAAAATAGCCACCATACCTACCTACTATGGCATTTTCATAGCCATTTCGAGAGATATTGCCATGCAACTCCCACCGTTTCGTCTCATGACTTGTGCCGTCACTCTCATATTGCCATTGCATGATCGTAAGATAGCTAGCGAGCTGTTTCAACGGCATACGCCATGCTAGATCGTTGCACATCCCGGTACACTACTGGAGGCATTTCCTATGGAGTCATCATTGTTTTGAGCTGTGAGTAAATAAAAGTGTGATGATCATCATTATTAGAGCATTGTCCCATGTGAGGAAATAAAAAAGAGAGGCCAAAGAGCCCAAAAAAAGAGGCATAAGAGCCCAAATGAAAAAAAGAGAGAAAAGAGAGAAAAAGAGAGAAGGGACAATGCTACTATCTTTTCCCACACTTGTGCTTCATAATAGCACCATGTTCTTCATGATTGAGAGCTTCTTGCTTTGTCACTACCATATGTTGTGGGAATCTTCATTATATAACTTGGCTTGTATATTCCAATGATGGGCTTCCCCAAAATTGCCTTCGTGAGCAAGCAAGTTGGATGCACACCCACTAGTTTTCCTTTTGAGCTTTCACATACTTATAGCTCTAGTGCATCTCTTGTATGGCAATCCCTACTCATTCACATTGATATCTATTAATGGGCATCTCCATAGCCTTTTGATACGCCGAGCAATGTGACCATCTCTTGCTTTTTTGTCTCACAACCACCACCACACTCTATTCCACCTATAGTGCTATATCCATGGCTCACGCTCGTGTATTGCGTGATAGTTATAAAAAGTTCGAGAAAGTAAGAGTGCAAAAACATTTACTTGGCCAATTCCGGGGTTGTGCATGATTTACATTAGTTGTGTGACGATGATGGAGCATAGACAGACTATATGATTTTGTAGGGATAACTTTCCTTGGCCTTGTTATTTTGAAAGTTCATGATTACCTTGCTAGTTTGCTTGAAGTATTATTGTTTTCATGTCATGTGAAAGAAGTTGCAGAGGAAAACTATGCTAAGTAGCATTCCACATCAAAAATTCATTCTTTATCACTTCCCTACTCGAGGACGAGCAGGAGTTAAGCTTGGGGATGCTTGATACGTCTCCAACGTATCTATAATTTTTGATGGTTTCATGCTATTATCTTGTCAAACTTTGGATGTTTTGCATCCATTTTGTATATTTTCTCGGACTAACTTATTAATTCAGTGCAAAGTGCCAGTTCCTGTTTTTTCAATGTTTTTGACCCCTTTCAGAGGAGATTTTGAAATAGACTCCAAACGGAAGAAAAATCTCCGAAAAGATTTTTTCCGTAACGGAAGAAGATCGGGAAGGTTGGGAGCCAAGGCAGGGGAGCCTCAGGGGCCCCCACAAGCCCCAACCTTGCGACGAGGGGGGTAGGTTGCGGCCCACAGGCTTGTGGGCCCCCTGAGCGCCCTCTGACCTAGGGGTTGTGCCTATATATTCCCTAAAAATCCCAAAAAATCAGGAGATCATCGAAAGTACTTTTCCGCCACCGCAAGCTTTTGTCTCCACAAGATCCCATCTGGGGCACGTTCTGGTGCCCTGTCGGAGGGGGGATTCAGACACGGAGGGCTTCTTCATCAACAGCATGACCTCTCCGATGATGCGTGAGTAGTTCACCATAGACCTATGGGTCCATAGCTAGTAACTAGATGGCTTCTTATCTCTCTTGGATCTTCAATACAAAGTTCTCCATGATCTTCATGGAAATCTATCCGATGTAATCTTCTTTTGCGGTGTGTTTGTCGAGATCCGATGATTGTGGATTTATGATCAGATTATCTATAAATCTCATTTGAGTTTCTTCTGATCTCTCTTATGCATGATTTCATATTCTTGTAATTCTCTTCGAGTTGTGTGTTTTGTCTGGCCAAGTAGATCTATGATTCTTGCAATGGGAGAAGTGCTTCGTTTTGGGTTCATACCATGCGGTGACCTCACCCAGTGACAGAAAGGGTAGCGAGGCACGCATCGTGTTCTTGCCATCAAGGGTAAAAAGATGGGGTTTTCATCATTGGTTTGAGATTATCCCTCTACATCATGTCATCTTGCTTAAGGCATTACTCTATTCGTCATTAACTCAATACACTAGATGCATGCTGGATAGCGGTCGATGTGTGGAGTAATAGTAGTAGATGCATAAAATATCGGTCTACTTGTCTCGTACGTGATGCCTATATGTATGATCATTGCCTTAGATTTTGTCATGACTTTGCGCGGTTCTATCAATTGCTCGACAGTAATTTGTTTACCCACCATGATATTTTCTATTTTGAGAGAAGCCTCTAGTGAACACTATGGCCCCCGGGTCTACTCCACACCATATTTTCAGCCTTACACATTTTACTTTGTTGCACTTTCCGCCTTCAGATCTCACTTTGCAAACAATCTTGAAGGGATTCACAACCCCTTTGAAGCGTTGGGTGCAAGCGTGTTTGTGTTTGCGCAGGTAATCTGGACTTGACGAGACATTCCTTCTGGATCGATACCTTGGTTCTCAAACTGAGGGAAATACTTACTGCTCCTGTGCTGCATCACCCTTTCCTCTTCAAGGGAAAAACCGACGCAAACCTGAGAAGTAACAAGAAGAATTCCTAGCGCCAAGGAAGGACTTTTGTTGCCATAGCACTCGTCCTCTAGTAGGGAAGTGATAAAGACCGAATTTATGATGTGGAATGCTACCTAACATATTTGTCCTTTGTAACTTCTTTCTTGTGGCATGAATTTTCAGATCCGTAAGATTCAAAACAATAGTTTACTATTGACATGAAAACAATAATACTTCAAGCATACTAGCAAAGTGATCATGAACTTTTTAAATAACTAGGCCAAAGAAAATTATCCCTACAAAATCATATGGTATGGCTATGATCCATCATCCCCACATAGCGGATTTAAATCATGCCCAACCTCGGTATTGGCCAAGTAATTGTTTTCGCACTCTTACTTTCTCAAACTTTTTCAACTCTCACGCAATACATGAGTGTGAGCCATGGATATAGCACTATAGGTGGAATAGAGTGTGGTGGAGGTTGTGAGGCAAAAAGGAGGAGACGGTCACATTGACTCGGCATATCAACGGGCTATGGAGATGCCCATCAATAGATATCAATGTGAATGAGTAGGGATTACCATGCAACGGATGCACTAGAGCTATAAGTGTGTGAAAGCTCAAAAGGAAAACTAGTGGGTGTGCACCCAACTTGCTTGCTCAAGAAGACCTAGGGCAATTTTGAGGAAGCCCATCATTGGAATATACAAACCAAGTTATATAATGAAAATTCCCACTAGCATATGGAGGTGACAAAACAAGAGACTCTCTATCATGAAGAACATGGTGTTATTTTTTAAGCACAAGTGTGGAAAAAGATAGTAGCATTGTCCCTTCTCTCTTTTTCTCTCATCATTTTTTTTGTTTGGGCTCTCTGGCCTCTTTTTTTCATTTTTTTGGTGGGCATCTTTGGCCTCTTTTTTTTATTTCCTCACATGGTACAATGCTCTAATAATGATGATCATCACACTTTTATTTACTTACAACTCGATACTTAGAACAATGATGACTCTATAGGAAATGCCTCCGGCAGTATACCGGGATGTGCAACGATCTAGATTAGCGTATGACGTTGAAACATCTCGCTAGCTATCTTACGATCATGCAATGGCAATGTGAAAGTGACGTCACATGTCATGAGACGGAATGGTGGGAGTTGCATGGCAATATATCTCGGAATGACTATGAAAATGCCATAATAGGTAGGTATGGTGGCTGTTCTGAGGAAGATATATGGTGGGTTTCTACACCGGTGAAAGTTGCACGGCACTAGAGAGGCTAGCAATGGTGGAAGGTGAAACTGCATCTATACCATGGACTCACATTAGTCATGAAGAACTCATATATACTTATTGCGAAAGTTCTATTAGTAATCGAAACAAAAGTGCTAAACGCATACTCCTAGGGGAAGGGTTGGTAGGTGTTTAACCATCGTGCGATCCCGACCGCCACACAAAGGATGACAATCAATAAATCAATAATGTTCCGACTTCCTGACATAGCGGTTCACCATACGTGCATGCTACGGGAATCACTAACTTCAACACAAGTATTTCTAGATTCACAACACCCTACTAACATAACTCTAATATTACCATATCCATATTTCAAAACTAATTGAGAGGAATCAAACTTCTCTTTACTAATCAATGCACTTGACTATGGAAGTTTTTATTGTATCCTCTTTGGATGGCTATCATCTTTAGGACTACTTTCATAGCACACGACAATTACTAAGTTACTTAGAGAGAACACTCTCAAAAAGATATAAGTGAAGATAGGGAGTTATTATTTCTTCAAAATATGACACCGCCGTGCTCTAAAAAGATCTAAGTGAAGCACTAGAGCAAAGTTATCTAGCTCAAAAGATATAAGTGAAGCACATGCGAGCTAAATTGCCTAACTCAAAAGATATAAGTGAAGCTCAATGAGTATTCTAGCAAATTCACGATGAGTGCATGTCCCTCACAAAAGGTGTGAAGCAAGGATGATTGTGACAAAAAAAAAAGAAAATACTCATATAATACATGACGCTCCAAGCAAAACACATATCATGTGGTGAATAAAAATATAGCTCCAAGAAACGTTACCGATGGATTGAAGACGAAAGAGGGGATGTCTTCCCGGGGCATCCCCAAGCTTAGGCTTTTTGGTGTCCTTGAATTTGGCTTGGGATGCCTTGGGCATCCCCAAGCTTAAGTTCTTTCCACTCTTTATCCCATTGTCCATGAGAACATCACCCAAAACTTGAAAACTTCACAACACAAAACTTAAACAGAAACTCGTGATATCATTAGCATAAGAAAACAAACCACCAACTCTTTAGGTACTGTAGTAAACTTGATTTCTATTTATATTGATGTTATATTACTGTATTCTCACTTTTCCATGGCTAGTACCCCCCGATACTATCCATAGTTTCATCAAAATAAGCAATCAACACAACAAAAACAGAATCTGTCAAAAACAGACCAGTCTGTAGTAATCTGTATACTTCGTATACCTCTGGTATCCCAAAAATTCTGAAAGATTATGAAAATTAGGGAAATTTGCATATAAACCAGAAGCAAAAAAGAATCAACTCAAAATCTATTTCTGGATAGGAATTAAAAATAATTTCATGAGCGCAAAGTTTCTGTCTTTTTCAACACGATCAAACAACCATTACCAAAACTGATCATAAAGGTTCTACTTGCCACAAACACAAAAACAATCATAAAAAATACAATCATAACAGAATTATGATGGTGTGTACACAACAAAACAGAAAGCAAAAAAGCAAAGATAAATTCATTGGGTTGGCTCCCAACAAGCGCTATTGTTTAACGCCCTTAGCTAGGCATAAGGCGATAGAATCAAGTATCATCGTCTTTGGTGCTCAAACCATAAGTAGCCCTCATCATGGATTCGTAAGGCAATCTTATTTTCTTTCTAGGAAAGTGTTCCATTCCCTTCTTTAATGGAAATTGAAATCTAATATTCCCTTCCCTCATATCGATGCTAGCACCAATAGTCCTAAGGAAAGGTCTACCAAGAATGATGGGACATGTCGTATTGCAATCAATATCAAGCACAATGAAATCTACGGTCACATAGTTCCTATTTGCAATAATAAGGACATCATTGATCCTTCCCATAGGTTTCTTAATAGTAGAATCCGCTAGATGCAAATTAAGAGAGCACTCATAAATCTCATTGAAGCCTAGAACATCACATAAAGACTTTGGAATAGCGGAAACACTAGCACCCAAATCAGACAAAGCATTGCATTCATAGTTTTTAATCTTGATTTTGATAGTAGGTTCCCACTCATCATGAAGTTTTCTAGGAATAGATATCTCCAACTCAAGTTTCTCTTCAAGAGGTTTCATCATAGCATCAACGATATGATCGGTAAAGGCCTTATTTTGGCTATAAGCATGTGGAGAGTTTAGCATGGATTGCATCGAGGAAATACTTTCAATCAAAGAGAAACTATCATAATTGAATTCCTTGAAATCCAAAGTAGTAATTTCATCACTACTCAAAGTTTTGATATCCTCTACTCCACTTTCAGTGCTTTTAGCATCAAGATAAATAGACTCTGAATCATTGGCGCGTTTCCTAACCAAACTGGATTCATATCCAGCCCCGTCATCATTAGGATTGACATTAGAAAACAAGGATTAAATAGGAGTCACACCAAGCACTTTAAGATCTTCATGATTCTCATCACGAGAACACGCCTAATTAAGCCATTCATGTCTAGCACGAATTTGGGTGGTTCTGTCTTTACTCTCATTCATGGAAACACGCATAGCTTTCAAAGTTTCATACATATTAATATTGGGAGGAGCACATCTCAATTTCAAAGCATCAATATCAAGAGACATTCTATCAACGGTCCTAGCCAAGTCATCAATTTTGAGAAGTTTTCTTCTATGGACGCATTGAAAATCTTTTGCGAGTTCATAAACTCTTTAATATTACTCTCAAGATTAGAGGGTAATTTATTGTAATTTCCATGAGTATTGTTGTAGGAATTGCCAAAGTTATTAGAGGGATTACTAGGAAAAGGCCTAGGATTAAAGTTACCTCTATAAGCATTGTTGTTGCCAAAATTATTCCTACCAACAAAATTAACATCCAAGCTGTCATTGATATTCTCAATCAAGGAAGACAAAGGCATATCATTTGGATCTAAAGGAGCACTTTTACTAGCAAACAATTTCATTAACTCATCCATCTTAGCACTCAAAGAGTTAATTTCTGCTATAGCATGCACTTTTTTACTAGTAGGTGACCTTTCAGTGTGCCATTGAGAATAGTTTTTCATGATATTATCTAGGAGTTTTGTGGCTTCTCCTAGTGTGATTTCCATGAAAGTTCCACCAGAGGCGGAATCCAAGATATTTCTACAAGCAAAATTCAAACCAGCATAGAAGATTTGTATAATCATCCAAACACATAGGCCATGAGCGGGACAATTTCTAATCATCAATTTCATTCTCTCCCAAGATTGTGCAACGTGTTCATGATCTAGTTGCTTAAAATTCATGATATCGTTACGGAGAGAGATAATCTTAGCCGGTGGAAAATACTTGGCAGTATAAGCATCTTTAGACTTGTTCCAAGAATCAATACTATTTTTGGGTAAAGATGAAAACCAAGTTTTTGCTCGATCTCGTAATAAGAAGGAAATAGCTTCAATTTATCATATCATTATCCACATCTTTCTTCTTTTGCATATCGCATAACTCAATGAAGGTATTAAGATGGGATGCGGCATCTTCACTAGGAAGGCCGGAAAATTGCTCTTTCATAACAAGATTCGGCAAGGCAGCATTGATTTCATAAGATTCCGCACTAGTGGCGGGAGCAATCGGAGTACTAATAAAATCATTATTATTAGTATTCGAGAAATCTCACAATTTTGTGTTTGCAGTCATGGTGACTTAGCAAGCAGGCAAGCACACAAGCAAACAGAAAGCAAGTGAAAGAAAAGGGCGAACGAAAAAGGCAAATATTTTTGTAAATTTTGTTTTTTCAGAAGTGGGGAGAGGAAAACGAGAGGCAAAAGGCAAATAATGTAAATGCAAGAGATGAGTTTGCGATAGTTACTTGGATAAGCTTCACTTTCAATACTCCCCGGCAACGGCGCCAGAAATTCTTCTTGCTACCTCTTGAGCTTGCGTTGGTTTTTACCTTGAAGAGGAAAGGGTGATGCAGCACAGTAGCGATAAGTATTTCCCTCAGTTTGAGAACCAAGGTATCAATCCAGTAGGAGTATCAAGATGAGGTACCAATGTACCTGTGCAACAACAAAGAAACTTGCACCAACCACTATAAAGGGGTTGTCAATCCCTTCAATATTATTTGCAAGGTGATATCTGAAGGTGAAAAGTGCAATAAAGTAGTTTTGTGGATCTGAAAATATGAGGTGAAGTAGACCCGGGGGCCATAGTGTTTACTAGAGGCTTCTCTCATGATAACAAGTATTACGGTGGGTGAACGAATTACTGTCGAGCAATTGATAGAATCACGCAAAGTCATGATGACATCTAAGGCAATGATCATACATATAGTCATCACGTCCGAGACAAGTAGACCGATACTTTCTGCATCTACTACTATTACTCCACACATCGACCGCTATCCAGCATGCATCTAGTGTATTGAGTTTATCACAAACAGAGTAACGCCTTAAGCAAGATGACATGATGTAGAGGGATAGATTCATGCAATAGATATAAACCCCATATTTTTACCCTTGATGGAAACAACACGATGCGTGCCTCGCTACCCCTTCTGTCACTAGGTGAGGACACTGCATGGTATAAACCCAAAACAAAGCAGTTCTCCCATTGCAAGAATTATAGATCAAGTTGGCCAAACGAAACCCACAACTCGAAGAGAATTACAAGGATACTAAATCATGCATATAAGAGATCAGAGGAGACTCAAACAATATTCATAGACAATCTGATCATAAATCCACAATTCATCGGATCTCGACAAACACACCGCAAAAGAAGGTTACATCGGATAGATCTCCATGGAGATCATGGAGAACTTTGTATTGAAGATCCAAGAGAGAGAAGAAGCCATCTAGCTACTAGCTATGGACCCGAAGGTCTGTGGTGAACTACTCACGCATCATCGGAGAGGCAATGGTGTTGATGAAGAAGCCCTCCGTGTCCGAATCCCCCTACGGCAGGGCACCAGAACGGCCCCCAGATGGGATCTTGCGGAGACAGAAGCTTGCGGCGGCGGAAAAGTATTTTCGTAGCTCTCTCTGGTGGTTTTGGATTTTTAGAGAATTTATAGGCGGGAGAAGTAGGGCAAAGGAGCCACGGGGGCCCACAAGCCTGGTAGGCGCCCCCCCCCTCAGGCCGCGGCTAGGGGGCTTGTGACCTCCCCCGAGGTCCTTTGCCTTGGTTCTCAAGTCCCCTGCGTATCTTCTGTTATGGAAAGAATCATCCCACAGGTTTTATTCCGTTTGGACTCCGTTTAATATTCTTCTCTGAAAAAGGTCAAAAACACAGAAAAAACAGAAACTGGCACTTGGCACTGAGTTAATAGGTTAGTCCCAAAAAATATATAAAATAGCATATTCATGCATACAAAACATCCAACGTTGACAAGATAATAGCATGGAACCATCAAAAATTATAGATACGTTGGAGATGTATCAATGTTCACCACTGAAACTATACTCAACTCACGTGATGATCGGATTTGAGTTAGTGGATTTGGATCATGCGACACTCGAATGACTAGAGGGATGTCTATTTGAGTGGGAGTTTTTAAGTAATATGATTAATTGAGCTAATTATCATGAACATAGTCAAAAGGTCTTTGTAAATTATGTTGTAGCTTGTGCTCTAGTCTACTGTTATTATATGTTCTTTAGTTGAAAGATGATAGTAGCAATTTTGCGGTCTGAATCCGTAAACTGAGGATTGTCCTCATTGCTACACAGAAGGCTTATCTCCTTAATGCACCGCTCGGTGTGCTGCACCTCGAGCGTCGTCTGTGGATGTTGCGAACATCTGACATACACATTTTTATGACTATGTGATAGTTCAGTGTGTAATACTTAAACGGCTTAGAATTGAGGCACTAAAAATGGTTTTAAACATCACTGAACATATGAGATGTTCTAAGAGATGAAATTGGGATTTCATGCTCGTGCCCTTGTTGAAAGGTATGAGACGTCCGACAAGTTTCTTTGTCTACAAAGAAAAATTAGAAAATCTCAATCGTTGAGCATGTGCTCGGATTGTCTGAGTGCAACAGTTGCTTGAATCAAGTGGGAGTTAATCTTCCAAGATGAGATAGTGATGGTTCTTCAAAGTCACTGCCACCAAGCTGCCAGAGCTTCGTGATGAACTAAAACATATCAAGGATAGATATGATGATCCTTGAGCGATTCACAATTTTTGACACTGCGAAAGTAGAAATCAAGTAGGAGCATCAATTGTTGATGGTTAGTAAAACCACTAGTTTCAAGAAGGGCAAGGGCTAGAAGGGATACTTCATGAAACGGCAAACCAGTTGCTGCTCTAATGAAGAAACCCAAGGTTGAACCCAAACCCGAGACTAAGTGCTCCTGTTATGAGGGGAATGGTCACTGAGGCAGAGCTACCCTAGATACTTGGTAGATGAGAAGGCTGGCGAAGTCGACACAAGTATACTGGATATACCTGATATATGTGTACCTTACTAGTATTCCTAGTAGCACGAGGGTATTAGATACCGGTTCAGTTGCTAAGTGTTAGTAACTCGAAGTTATAGCTACGGATTAAAAGGATACTAGCAAGGGTGGGGTGACGATGTATGTTGGAAGTAATTCTAATGTTGACATGATCAAACATCGCACGCTCCCACTACCATCGGGATTGGTGTTAAACCTAAATAATTGTTATTTGGTGTTTTGCGTTGAGCATGAACATGATTGGATCGTGTTCATTTCAATACAATTATTCATTTAAAGAGAATAATGGTTATTCTATTTGCTTGAAAATTTACCTTCAATGGTTTACTGAATCTCGATCGTAGTAATACACATGTTCATAATATTAATGCCAAAAGATACAAAGTAGTAATGATAGTACCACTTACTTGTGGCACTGCCACTTGAGTCATGTTGGTGTAAAACGCATGAAGAAACTCCATGTCGATGGATCGTTTGGACTCACTTGATTTTGAATCGATTGACACATGCAAATCATACCACATGGAACAAGAAAGTAACTTGTTGGAAGTAATACATTTTTATGTATGCGGTCCAATGAGTACTGAGGCATGCAATGGATATCGTTATGTTCTTACATCACCGACGAGTTGAGTAGATACAGGAGTATTTACTTGATGAATCACAAGTCTGAAATATTGAAAAGTTCAAATCTATTTCAGAGTGAAGATCGTCGTGATAAGAGGATAAGCTGTCTATGATATGATCACAGAGATGAATATCTGAGTTGCGAATTTTGGTACACAGTTAAGACAATGTGGAAATTATTTTGCAATTCATGCCACCTAGAACACCATAGTGTGATGGAGTGTCCGAACATCATAGCCGCGCCCTATTTGATATAGCACATACTATGATGTCTCTTATCGAAATACCACTGTCGTTTTGGGTTAGGCATTAGAGACAACCGCATTCACTTTAAATAGGGCACCACGTAATTCTGTTGATATGATACCGTATGAACTATGGTTTGGAGAAACCTAAGCTGTCGTTTCTTGAAAGTTTGGGGCTACGACGCTCATGTGAAAAAGTTTCAGTCTGATAAGCTCGAACCCAAAGCGGATATATGCATCTTCATAGGATATCCAAAACAGTTGGGTACATCTCCTATCTCAGATCCGAAAGCAAAGTGTTTGTTTATGGAAACGAGTCCTTTCTCAGGGAAAGGTTTCTCTCGAAAGAATTGAGTGGGAGGGTGGTGGAACATGATGAGGTTATTGAACCGTCACTTCAACCAGTGTGCAGCAAGGCGCAGGAAGTTGTTCATGTGGCGCCTACGCCAATTGAAGTGGAAACTGATGATAGTGATCATTAAGCTTCAGATCAAGTTACTAAAACCTCGTAGGTCGACAAGGTCGCGTACTGCTACAAAGTAGTACCGTAACCCAGTCTTGGAGATCATGTTGTTGAACAACAATGAACCTATGAGCTATGGAGAAGCGATGGTGGGCCCGGATTCCGGCAAATGGCTGGAGGCCATGAAATCCAAGAGAGGATCCATGTATAAAAACAAAGTATAGACTTTGGAAGAACTACTTGATGGTCGTAAGAATATTAAGTACATATGGATCTTTAAAAGGAAGACAAACGATGATGGTGAAAAGTCACCGTTAAGAAAAGCTCGACTTATCGCAAAGATGTTTCCGACAAGTTCAAAGAATTGACTATGATGAGGCTTTCTCACTCGTAGCGATGCTAAAAGTCTATTGGAATTATGTTAGCAATTGCTGCATTATTTATGAAATATTGCACGTGGGATGTCAAAACATTGTTTCCTCGACGGTTTCCTTGAGGAAAGGTGTCACGCCCAAGATGCAACCCTATCCTCAATTTGGCACGAAGGCCTCGTCAGGGATAGAAGCGCATCTCATCGTGTTGCAAGAATGGATATCGTTACAAGAACATGTACTGAAAAGAAGAGTTATACATAGAGAGTTGGCTTACACTCGCCACAAGCTACATCAGAGTCACAACAGTACATTACATAAACATTAAGAGTAAGAGCAGGGTCCGACTACGAACGAAAACAAACGAGAAAAATAAGAACGACGTCCATCCTTGCTATCCCAGGCTGCCGGCCTAGAACCCATCCTAGATCGAAGAAAAAGAAGAAGAAGAAGAAGCAACTACAAATGAACAATAAACGCGCTCGCGTCAAGTAACCTTTACCTTTACCTGCAACTGGTGTTGTAGTAATCTGTGAGCCACAGGGGACTCAGCAATCTCATTTTCAAACGTATCAAGACTAGCAAAGCTTAATGGGTGAGGCAAGGTTAAGTGGTGAGGTTGCAGCAGCGGCTAAGCATATATTTGGTGGCTAAACTTACGAGTACAAGAAATAAGAGGGGGGAGATCTACGCATAGCGGATGTGAGCTACAAATGATCAAATGAATGATCCTGAACACCTACCTACGTCAGACATAACCCCACCGTGTCCTCAATTGGAGTAAGAACTCACGAAAGAGACATTCATGGTTACGCACACAGTTGGCATATTTTAATTAAGTTAACTTCAAGTTATCTAGAACCAATGTTAAACAAAGTTTCCACGTTGCCACATAAACGCGGGCACGGCTTTCCGAAAGATTTAACCCTGCAGGGGTGCTCCAACTAGTCCATCACAAATTACCACAAGCCGCACAGAAATCCTCAATCACGAAGCTCGCGATATCGTCGGATTCCCTAGTGGAAAACCTCAACTCTGAGATTACCCAAAGCATCACCGGAATCCCGATGCATAAGATATTTCATCAAAGGTAAAACTAACCCAGCAAGGCCGCCCGACGTGTCGACGAACCCGATAGGAGCCGCGTATCTCGTTCTTAGGACACGACGGATGGGTCACACTAGGAGAACCAAACCTCGGGTTGCCCCGTGGTGGCCCCGTAGTCTGCCAATTTGGACCAACACTCATGAGGAGCACTGGCCCGGGGGTTGATTAAATTTCCTCGGGTGCCGGCGGGTCCCTATGCATTATTATTAGGTTATTAGGAAAATGTAGTACCAAAGTTGGGCCTTGCCAGACCAGTCTTAATCTAAAACGAATTATCAAGGGGGTCCCCATAACAACCCCGATCGTGTTAGGAGCACTCATTTATGGAACATAACACCGGCAGCCGAAACTAAGGGGGCAAAGGTGGAACAAAATACCAGGCTAGAAAGGCCGAGCCTTCCACCTTTTACCAAGTATATAGGTGCATTAAATTAAATAGCATTTAATATGGTGATATGACAAGGAACCCATGTTATCACATGGAAGCAACTGCACCTGCAACTAGCAACGCTAACAACAGGGTTAAGCAAGCGGTAACATAGTCAATTAATGGTTTGCTAGGTCCAACAGATTGAAGGTAATCATGGCATTGTTGAGAGGCTGATATTTAACATGTGGTAGGCAACGAGACATAATCGATAGAAGCGATAAAACTAGCATGGCAATGATAGTAATGGTATCTGGGGAAATGATCATCTTGCCTGAGATCCTGCTTGGAAGAAGAATGCCTCTGTGAAGCAGACGAACCGACGTAGTCGAACGGGTCCTCACAATCCGGCATGCTGCAGATCTCTATCGAGACGAAGCAAACTGGAAACACAAATCAACACACGGAATTCCCCACACGATGCACAACACATATGATGCATGAGCAGCTGAATACATGCAAGTCACAGCATGACAATTCACACAATCAGACACTACACATTAAGTGAAGTTCAATATGCAACGAGTTGCAAATTGACGAATCTCCACGTTAATTTATTTAGTTCTATACCGATTAGCTACACAGCAATATTAAATGTGGTTAAACATGGCAAGAGGTGAAGCGTAATTAGTCTACCTATCTAGGCATTTTAAATGAGGTCGGAAATGACATATAGCATCTCCGAAACGACCTCACATGTTAATTTACAATTATGTCCAGATCTGAATTAAAACATTTAGTTAGTTGTTAAACAGCAAAACAAATAGGTTCACGTGATTCTACGCGTCATTTCAAGAAATCTACACACAGAGATCATCTTCAACGGAGCTACGGTTCAAAAGATACAAGCACCGCAAGATATGCTGGCATGAATGCAATATGTGTTCAACGACGGTCACGAGCACTTCAAAACACATAACCAGCAAGAGAAAATGAAACTACACGAGATTCTAAGCAAGTTTCATGTAGGACACGATCAAATCGGAGCTACGGTTCAAAAACTACGAGCAAAACAAGATATCACCACAATCTGCCAAAATCAGCCACATAGCACTTTCTACGCCCAAAACTACGGGCTACACAACTCCGATAAACTCAATCAAGGCATGACACAAAAGAGGGCAAGAAGCACTACTACAAACAACTAACAACAACTAGCATGGCATCATGGATCACTAGGAAAAGAAGTCACGAAATGGCTTCTCACACACAGTTTCAGACTTAGTGAAAATAACACTTCAAGAAAGTGCAGTTTTCGATCTGAAGCAATATTGACAGCAGCAAAAACAGAAGCTACAGGACTCCAAAGGGCATGAAAGTTCACAGCATGCTAGAGAAACACAAGGTTTACAACTAACTCCATTGGACCAACCTCAAAAGAGCTACAGATCAAAAGCTAGAAGCAAAACAAAACAACAACAAAATATAACAGATTTCAGACTTAGAAATATTTCAGCTCCTCAAAATCAACACTGTTTCTAGCAACTTGAGAGCGAACAAACTACCCCTAAACATGCTTTTCTATTGCAACTAAAAATACAAGGGGCTAGACAAAACATCAAAGAACAAGTCTCTAGTTGACAACTCCCTCAAACGAAGCACGGAATAAATCCTACGAAATAAACAAGAGGGCAACATGGCAAAATATCGCGCTAACTAACTTGCTCTAATGCTGAAACTAATTGCACAGAAAAATCCCAAATATGTGGGGTCGCACAACGAAATAATGCCACACACAAAAATGCGAGAAAATAACTAGTGGCAAATCCCTACACGTAAAAATACAAATGATCGCTCTAAAATACATGGAAAATTAGTTCCTAAAACATGGGCATTTCTATTACGGCATTCGAGCTATTCGGGCACGCACGAAAAATAACTACGACAATAAACCTATCGAGACAGCACACTAAACTAGACATACGACACGGCAAACAACGTCAAATAAATATGCAAGTTGTGAAATCGTGTTCTACTCGCAAAACTACCCCAAAACCATATAAAATACGCCTCGTTCCGACTTACGGATAATAATCTACGAGCGTTTTAATATCTAGCATATCCCCGAAAATATTAAATCGCAGACTAATTAGAAAAACCGAATCGGGCCGAATCTACACACGGCATTGAGCGCAAGATAATTAAATAGCGCTACGGGCAGGGATTAGCGGAGGCGCTCACCATGGGCTTCTTGGGCCGGCCTGGAGAGGAGGCGCTGGAGGGGGTCGGTTGCTGGGCCGGTCGGGGCGCTGGCTTGGGCCGAAGGGAAGGAGACCGGCGGGCGTCGCGATGCTGGGCCTCGCCTGGCGAACGAGGCGACCCAGGTGGCGTTGCGCTCGGACAGGGGCGTGCGGCAACGTCGCCTACCTCCCGTGCTCCTCCCGAGCAGGAGGCATGGCGGCGGCACAGCAGGTCCAGCGAAGCTGGCGGGACGCAGGGGGCATGGATCCGATGGGGGCTCGCCGGATCCGGGTGGATCTGGTCCCGAGGGTCCCATTCTCGACAGCGGAAGGGACGGCGGCGAGCTGAGAACGCCGGCGGCGCTCGGGCACTGCACGCAGTGGCTGGCAGGGGGCGAGGGCAACAACCTGCGCGGGGCAGAAGGCGGTGCGAGATTCGGCGCGGGCGACGGAGGAAGGCGGGCACCAGGGCGACGGCTGTTCTGGATCGGGGCTCCTCCCCGATCTGGAGCTCGGCCTCTGTGGCTCTGTGGTCGCCGGACGTGTCCGGTTTGACCAGGGACATGTCCGGTAGGTGGGAAAACTGACGAATCTGGGCCTTTGGATGGAATCCAATGGTCCAGATTTGACCTGGGATGAGATTTCGGTGAGGGAGGAGATGGGGCTAGCAGGTGGGGTTTTTTTGAGGGGGTGGCTACAAAAATGACTAGGGGGAAATCCTAGTGAAGTGGGAGGGGTCTTTCTAGGGGGTGATACTTATATAGGGTTGGTCTATGGTGGGGTGGACCTCGCCCGTCTGATCGCGATCCGACAACCACGAACGGAGGAAATGGCTAGGTAGGTTTAATGGGCTCTGTAGATGGGCTGTGTAGGGATGAAAGGGAAATGGTGCGGCATGGCAACGTGATTTTTAAACACCAAAAAAACGTCCGACGATAGACCGAATACGGTGCCGCTACGGTCGACCGTTCGGGTACCAGACGGACTCCGATCGCGACGAAATTCGACAGGCGGCCTAGCTATTACTAATTAAGACCGCACGTCAAATCTCAACCTGATCAGAGAAAGTTTTATGCACACCTTTAAAACAGGGTTTCGAACAATGCCGCGGGCGCGTGCGAGTGCGGTCGGGCTCAGAACGGATAACGACGAGAACCGGCAACTAACAACGGATGCAAGTTTTGAAAACTGGCGGCAATGGAGATGCCGATGCAATGCAGATGATGCGCATGATGCGATGATGATGCGACAAAAGAAAATAGACACACGACGAAAACGGAAAGAAATGGGGAATCTTCTGGAACGTCGGCATCGGGCTGTCACAACTCTCCTACAGTACAAGAGGATCTCGCCCCGAGATCCAAGAATGAAAGGGGGAGAGGATGAGAAAGAACAAGAGGTAAAAATTTAGTCGCTTCTTTGACAAACGAGTGAAACCAATGACCCTTGAAGGTTGCAAGGCGATGAGGAATGATATGAGAAAGAAGCAAGAATTCACGGAAAATTTCGGCAGCACTTCGGTAGGAAAATGGGACAAAAAATTCGATAAGATGGAAGAATTAGACAATATTCATAACAAACAACTAAACAGAACAAGGGAACACCATGATCTTGATAGAACAAGAAGCTAGACCCAAAATATCAACATCACAAAGCCTTCGGAACAATAGAACAGGAACTAGCTCATACGGAAGAGAGAAATGAAGAAAAGAATGACAACTACTAACTCCAATGAACTTGTCAAGTATCCTTGCAAGAAGAATTGAACGAAGTTGTTGGAAAAACTACAACGAAAAGAACAAGATAGTAGTGGGCTTATGGAAATCTTTCAAACTAATGAAGTGACAACCAGCCACTAACAGAAACAACGATTGATTTAGAGAAACAAGATATGAACAATTTCTTACCCTAAGAGGATACATTGAGAACTAGGATTAATGACAAGCACCATAATAGCAACAATCCATAGGAAAAGCTTTAGGTGAAATCCAAACGAAAATAGCTCAATGAAGAAATCATGGGTTGCAAATTTCTCATGATCATCGAATTGGTGGGTTTAATTATCTCATTCTTGAAAGGAAAACTCTTCGAGGCTCCTACACTAACAAGAATGCTATAATACCACCTCAAATGATAAAGGAAGAACAATTGCACATAGAAATGCAAGAGAAAGGATACTTGAGGTTCTCCAACAAGAATCTTGAAGAAGACTTGAGAATGAATTGAAACCTTGATGAACCACCATGAGGGACCTCCGTATACAAATGAATGATGCAACAAATATGAAGGCAGAAAAGAATAAGATTATAACCTTACCAAGATTTAGATGAAACTTCACAAAGAGATACTTAAGAAGAAAAAGAAAGATAGGCACTTGAGAAAAAAAATTGATATCATGAGCCACTCCGGAAGAAAATGGAAATGTCTTCGAAGAAAGAAGGACAATAATAAGAATTATGTTATGCTCATCCTTCATCAAATTAAATTGATGACCAGCAACGGATCTAGCATACAACTTATTCTTCTTGAAAAGAAACTTGAAGAGAGAGAGATAGATAGCACCACTTGAGGTATAATTGAAGGAAGCACCGGTAAGAATTCACAATTGAATGGGAATTCCAAGAATGCGTGGAAACACCTGAGAATGAAGAGATCATGAGACACCTGAGAGAAAACTTGAACAAGGCACCGGATAATCGAGAGACGAACGAAGAGACAACAATTGAGAAGAATTGAGGATGAAAGCTGAAAGCTGAGAATGAAGAATCTTCTGAAATGATGGCCTTCGGAGGATCGAGAATGAAAACAACTCAGAAGTGCACCGGATAGGAAGAAAGGGATTACTCATGATTGACAACAAATAAGATGATGGCACAAAGCTGAAATGACGAATCTACTAGATAATGAACCAAGATTTGAAAGAAACACTCCTTCAAATCTTCAATGGAGAAAATGACGAGAAGAACCTCACCAAGAATAAGTGAGACACTCCGGAATAAAGAAGAATGAAATTTTGAGCCAATATGAGAATTAATTCAAATAGATCTTGGAGAAGGGATATAACTGATGAAATTCATACTTACGTCATAGTTGAAAAGAATTACAGATCTCCGGGAAAAGATTAAAAGAGCCAGGAAAGATCCTGGGAAAGAACCTGTGGGTTATGGACCCACTCAAAGAAACCACCATTAGAAAAATTGCTAGAAAGAGAGATATTGCACCGGTAAAAAGAAAACTAGATGAGGTTAGCACCTCGAAATAACTAAAGGATTGAAAACCAGAACACCTGAAATATCTTTAACACTCCGGATAGAAAGAGAGAGGAATTAGTAACAAGATAGGCTCATAAGAATTTCCAATATAGGAAAGAATTACAAGGATAAATAGGACATAATGAACACGGATAATTAAATTGGATTCACCGGAAAAGATGACAAGAATGAACAAATATGACACGAATCTCCTGAGAATCTTCACAATGAATTACCGGGTACAAAAGGAAGAAGAGATAGCGGAATCATCACTGAATAAGGAGGTACTATGATGAAATCCAAACACTGAAGAAAAGGGCGGGAGGGCGGGAAAAAACAAAGACAACTTGGGACAGATGAGACGAACTCCTGATGAAATGAGAGAACGATCTTGCAAAATTTGAGAGGATAGACTACACTTGAAGAGAAGCACACCGGTTGAATGGAATTGATACGATGACTCCGGTTGAAAGGAATTGATAAGACAAATGATAGAGCAAAAGAATTAATACTCTCGTAAAAATATGAGAACACCTCTTAGAAAGGATCTGAAATCACCACTTGACATCGAAGCAACTTGAATTACCAAATTCAACAACACAAAGGATGAGGATTTGTTGGAAGACTAATTGTCCTATAAGAAACTACTTGAATTCCCACCTATGAATTCCCGAAATATCTGGTCATGCAATCTGGTACACGAATAGAAGGAGTAATATCATACAACTCCTATACTAACCCGTCACCTGTATCACATCCGTCAACACACAACCAGAATCTCGGACCTTCATCTACAACAGACCCTCGCGAGCACAACGATACGAAGTATGGCAGTACTCCCGAATAATCTACACCAGTACTGGGGACATCGGGGTTATCTCGCCACTACTAGTATTGAAGCAATTAGGAACATCCTTCGTTCTGAGATACTAAGAAATCTGAATGATAACGATGTGCTCAAGAATCCCCTGGAGCTCAACTCCCCTGAAACTTAAAGTAGATAGGAGGCACCAAGAGAGAACTCTGTCACATCGGCATCATATAGATTCCAAAAATATCCGCATGATCCTAAAAAAAATTTTGAGTGACAAGAGGAGTAGAATAAATTATTACGTCAAGATTCCTCATCAGAGCATAGAAGAGGAGAAAAAAGAATCCTACTCTCGGATATATAACTAGACTCAAAGTATTTTTTCACTAGACTCGACTCGGCCAAGTTCGATCAATCAAGGGGGCTCCTAGGTCGGTACTGCTCTGATACCAACTTGTCACGCCCAAGATGCGACCCTATCCTCAATTTGGCATGAAGGCCTCGTCAGGGATAGAAGCGCATCTCGTCGTGTCGCAAGAATGGATATCGTTACAAGTACATGTACTGAAAGGAAGAGTTATACATAGAGAGTTGGCTTACACTCGCCACAAGCTATATCAGAGTCGCAACAGTACATTACATAAACATCAAGAGTAAGAGCACGGTCTGACTATGGACAAAAACAAATGAGAAAAATAAGAACGGCGTCCATCCTTGCTATCCCAGGTTGCCGGCCTGGAACCCATCCTAGATCGAAGAAGAAGAAGAAGCAACTCCAAATGAACAATCAACGCGCTCGCGTCAAGTAACCTTTACCTGTACCTGCAACTGGTGTTGTAGTAATCTGTGAGCCACAGGGGACTCAGCAATCTCATTTCCAAAGGTATCAAGACTAGCAAAGCCTAATGGGTGAAGCAACGTTATGTGGTGAGGTTGCAGCAGCGGCTAAGCATATATTTGGTGGCTAAACTTACGAGTACAAGAAATAAGAGGGGGAAGATCTACGCATAGCGGACGTGAGATACGAATGATCAAATGAATGATCCTGAACACCTACCTACGTCAGACATAACCCCATCGTGTCCTCGATCGGAGTAAGAACTCACGAAAGAGACAGTCACGGTTATGCACACAGTTGGCATATTTTAATTAAGTTAACTTCAAGTTATCTAGAACCAGTATTAAACAAAGTTGCCACGTTGCCACATAACCGCGGGCATGGCTTTCCGAAAGATTTAACCCTGCAGGGGTGCTCCAACTAGTCCATCACAAATTACCACAAGCCGCATAGAAATCCTCAATCACGAAGCTCGCGATCTCGTCGGATTCCCTAGTGGAAAACCTCAACTCTGAGATTACCCAAAGCATCACCGGAATCCCGATGCACAAGATATTTCGTCAAAGGTAAAAATAACCCAGCAAGGCCGCCCGACGTGTCGGCGAACCCGATAGGAGCCGCGTATCTCGTTCTCACGACACGACGGATGGGTCACACTAGGAGAACCAAACCTCGGGTTGCCCCGCGGTGGCCCCGTAGTCTGCCAATTTGGACCAACACTCATGAGGAGCACTGGCCCGGGGGTTGATTAAATTTCCTCGGGTGCCGGCGGGTCCCTATGCATTATTATTAGGTTATTAGGCAAATGTAGTACCAAAGTTCGGCCTTGCCAGACCAGTCTTAATCTAAAACGAATTATCAAGGGGGTCCCCATAAGAACCCCGATCGTGTGAGGAGCGCTCATTTATGGAACATAACACCCGTAGCCGAAACTAAGGAGGCAAAGGTGGAACAAAACACCAGGCTAGAAAGGCCGAGCCTTCCACCTTTTACCAAGTATATAGGTGCATTAAATTAAATAGAATTTAATATGGTGATATGACAAGGAACCCATGTTATTACATGGAAGCAACTGCACCTGCAACTAGCAACGCTAACAGCAGGGTTAAACAAGCGGTAACATAGCCAATCAGTGGTTTGCTAGGTCCAACAGATTGAAGGTAATTATGGCATTGTTGAGAGGCTGATATTTAACATGTGGTAGGCAACGACACATAATCGATAGAAACGATAAAACTAGCATGGAAATGATAGTAATGGTATCTGGGGAAATGATCATCTTGCCTGAGATCCCGCTTGGAAGAAGAATGCCTCCGTGAAGCAGACGAACTGACGTAGTCGAACGGGTCCTCACAATCCGGCACGCTACGGATCTCTATCGAGACGAAGCAAACCGGAAACACAAATCAACACACGGAATTCACCATACGATGCACAACACATATGATGCATGAGCAGCTGAATACATGCAAGTCACGGCATGACAATTCACACAATCAGACACTACACATTAAGTGAAGTTCAATATGCAACGAGTTGCATATTGACGAAACTCCACGTTAATTTATTTAGTTATATACCGATTAGGTACACGGCAATATTAAATGTGGTTAAACATGGCAAGAGGTGAAGCGTAATTAGTCTACCTATCTAGGCATTTTAAATAAGGTCGGAAATGACATATAGCATCTCCCAAACAACCTCACATGTTAATTTACAATTCTGTCCAGATCTGAATTAACAAATTTAATTAGTTGTTAAACAGAAAAACAAATAGGTTCACGTGATTCTACGCGTCATTTCAAGCAATCTACACATAGAGATCATCTCCAACGGAGGTACGGTTCAAAAGATACAAGCACCGCAAGATATGATGGCATGAATGCAATATGTGTGCAACGACGGTCACGAGCATTTCAAAACACACAACCAGCAAGAGAAAATGAAACTACACGAGATTCTAAGCAAGTTTCATGTAGGACACGATCAAATCGGAGCTACGGTTCAAAAACTACGAACAAAACAAGATATCACCACAATCTGCCAAAATCAGCCACATAGCACTTTCTACGCCCCAGAACTATGGGCTACACAACTCCGATAAACTCAAGCAAGGCATGACACGAAATAGGGCAATAATCACTACTACAAACAACTAACAACAACTAGCATGGCATCATGGATCACTAGGAAAAGAAGTCACGAAATGGCTTCTCACACACAGTTTCAGACTTAGTGAAAATAACACTTCACGAAAGTGCAGTTTTCGATCTGAAGCAATATTGACAGCAGCAAAAACATAAGCTACAGGACTCCAAAGGGCATGAAAATTCTCAGCATGCTAGAGAAACACAAGGTTTACAACTAACTCCATTGGACCAACCTCAAAAGAGCTTAGAAGCAAAACGAAACAGCAACAAAATATAACAGATTCCACACTTAGAAATATTTCAACTCCTCAAAATCAGCACTATTTCTAGCAACTTGAGAGTGAACAAACTACCCCTAAACATGCTTTTCTATTGTAACTGAAAATACCAGTGGCTAGACAAAACATCAAAGAACAAGTCTCTAGTTGACAACTCCGTCAAACGAAGCACGGAATAAATCCTACGAAATAAACAAGAGGGCAACATGGCAAAATATCGCGCGAACTAACTTGCTCTAATGCTAAAACTAATTGCAAAGAAAAATCCATGGGATTTTCTATCCCGAAAACATATAAAATATATGGGGTTGCACAACAAAATAATGCCACACAAAAAATGCGAGAAAATAACCTATACACGGGAAAATAACTAGCGGGAAATCCCTACACGTAAAAATACAAATGACCGCTCTAAAATACATGGAAAATTAGTTCCTAAAACATGGGAATTTCTATTACGGCATTCGAGCTATTCGGGCACACATGAAAAATAACTACGACAATAAACTTATCGAGATAGCACACTAAACTAGACATACGACACGGCAAACAACGTCTAATAAATATGCAAGTTGTGAAATCGTGTTCTACTTGCAAAACTACCCCAAAACCATATAAAATACGCCTCGTTCCGACTTACGGATAATAATAAATGGGCGTTTTAATATCTAGCATATCCCCGAAAATATTAAATCGCAGACTAATTAGATAAACCGAATCGGGCCGAATCTACACAGGGCATTGAGCGCAAGATAATTAAATAGCGCTACGGGCAGGGATTAGCGGAGGCGCTCATCATGGGCTTCTTGGGCCGGCCTGGAGAGGAGGCGCTGGAGGGGGTCGGTTGCTGGGCCGGTGGGGGCGCTGGCTTGGGCCGAAACGAAGGAGACCGGCGGGCGTCGCGGTGCTGGGCCTCGCCTGGCGAACGAGGCGGCCCAGGTGGCGTTGCGCTCGGACGGGGGCGTGCGGCAACGTCGCCTACCTCCCGTGCTCCTCCCGAGCAGGAGGCATGGTGGCGGCACAGCAGGTCCAGCGAGGCTGGCGGGACGCAGGGGGCATGGATCCGGTGGGGGCTCGCTGGATCTGGGTGGATCTCGTCCCGAGGGTCCCATTCCCTATAGCGGAAGGGCCGGCGGCGCTCGGGCACTGCAGGCAGCGGCGGGCAGGGGGCGAGGGCAGCGACCTGCGCGGGGCAGAAGGCGGCGCGAGATTCGGCGCGGGCGACGGAGGAAGGCGGGCACAAGGGCGACGGCTGCTCTGGATCGGGGCTCCTCCCCGATCTGGAGCTCGGCCTCTGTGGCAATGTGGTCGCCGGACGTGTCCGGTTTGACCACGGACATGTCCGGTAGGTGGGAAAACTGACGAATCTGGGCCTTTGGATGGAAATCCAATGGTCCAGATTTGACCTGGGATGAGATTTCGGTGAGGGAGGAGATGGGGCTAGCAGGTGGGGTTTTTTTGAGGGGGTGGCTGCAAAAATGACTAGGGGGAACCCTAGTGAAGTGGGAGGGGTCTTTCTAGGGGGTGATACTTTTATAGGGTTGGTCTATGGTGGGGTGGACCTCGTCCGTCTGATCGCGATCCGACGACCACGAACGGAGGAAGTAGCTAGGTGGGTTTAATGGGCTGTGTAGGGATGAAAGGGAAATGGTGCGGCATGGCAACGTGATTTTTAAACACCAAAAAAAACGTCCGACGATAGACCGAATATGGTGCCGCTACGGTCGACCATTCGGGTACCAAACGGACTCCGATCACGACGAAATTCGACAGGCGGCCTAGCTATAACTAAATAAGACCGCACGTCAAATCTCAACCCGATCAGAGAAAGTTTTACGCACACCTTAAAAACAGGGTTTCGAACGATGCCGCTGGCGCGTGCGAGTGTGGTTGGGCTCAGAATGGACAACGACGAGAACCGGCAACTAACAACGGATGCAAGTTTTGAAAACTGGCGGCAACGGAGATGCCGATGCAATGCAGATGATGCGCATGATGCGATGATGATGCGACAAAAGAAAATAGACACACGACAAAAACGGAAAGAAATGGGGAATCTTGTGGAACGTCGGCATCAGGCTGTCACAAAAGGTTGTATGTGATACAACCAGAAGGTTTTGTCAATCCTAAGGATGCTAACAAGTATGCAAGCTCCAGCGATCCTTCTATGGACTGGTGCAAGCATCTCAGAGTTGGAATACACGCTTTGATGAGATGATCAAAGCTTTTGGGTTTATACAAGGTTTATGAGAAACTTGTATTTCCAAAGAAGTGAGTGGGAGCACTATAGAATTTTTGATAAGTATATGTGGTTGACATATTGTTGGTCGGAAGTAATGTAGAATTTCTGGAAATCATAAAGGGTTGTTTGAAAGGAGTTTTTCAAAGGAAAACCTGGATAGAGCTACTTGAATATTGAGCATCAAGATCTATAGAGATAGATCAAAACCTTAATGGAACTTTCAATGAAATACATGCCTTGACAAGTTTTTGAAGGAGTTCAAAATAGATCAGCAAAGAAGGAGTTCTTGGCTGTGTTGTATGGTGTGAATTTGAGTAAGACTCAAAGCCCAACCACGGCAGAAGAAATAGAAAGGACGAATGTCGTCCCCTATGCCTTGGTCGTAGACTCTAAAGTATGTCATGTTGTGTAACGCACCTGATGTGTGCCTTGCCATGAGTCTGTCAAGGGGTACAAAGAATGATCCAGGATTGAATCACTGAACAGCGGTCGAAGTTATCCTTAGTAACTAGTGGACTAAGGAATATTTCTCGATTATGGAGGTGATTAAAAAGTTCGTCGTAAAGGGCTACGTCGATGCAAGCTTTGACACTAATCTGAATAACTCTGAGTAGTAAACCGGATCCGTATAGTAGAGCAGTCATTTTGAATATTTCCAAATAGCACGTATTAGCAGCATCTATAGGATGACATAAAGATTTGTAAAGCACGCACGGATCTGAAAGGTTTAGAACCGTTGACTAAAACCTCTCTCACAAGCAAGACATGATCGAACCCCACAACTGTATGGGTGTTAGATTCATTAAAATCACATAGTGATGTGAACTAGATTATTGACTCTAGTGCAAGTGGGAGAGTGTTGGAAATATGCCCTAGAGGAAATAATAAATTAATTATTATTATATTTCCTTGTTCATGATAATCGTTTATTATGCATGCTAGAATTGTATTGATTGGAAACTCAGATACATGTGTGGATACATAGACAACACATTGTCCCTAGTGAGCCTCTAATTGACTAGTTCGTTGATCAAAGATGGTCAAGGTTTCCTGGCCATAGGCAAGTGTTGTCACTTCATAACGGGATCACATCATTAGGAGAATGATGTGATGGACAAGACCCAAACTATAAACGTAGTATATGATCGTGTCAGTTTATTGCTACTGTTTTTTGCGTGTCAATGTATCTATTCCTATGACCATGAGATCATGCAAATCCCGGACACCGGAGGAATACCTTGTGTGTATCAAACATCGCAACGTTTGTGTGTATCAACCTTGTGTGTATCAAACATCGCAACGTTACTGGGTGACTATAAAGGTGCTCTACGGGTATCTCCAAAGGTGACTGTTGGGTTGGCATGGATCAAGACTAGGATTTGTCACTCCGTGTGATGGAGAGGTATCTCGGGGCCCACTCGGTAATACAACATCACAATAAGCTTTGCAAGCAATTTGACTAAGAAGTTAGTCATGGGATCTTGTATTACGGAACGAGTGAAGAGACTTGCTGGTAACGAGATTGTACTAGGTATAGAGATACCGATGATCAAATCTCGGGCAAGTAACATACTGAAGGACAAAGGGAATAGTATACGGGATTATATGAATCCTTGACATAGAGGTTCAACCGATAGATATCTTCTAAGAATATGTAGGAGCCAATATGGACATCCAGGTCCTGTTGTTGGTTATTGACCACAGAAGTGTCTCAGGTCATGTCTGCATAGTTCTCGAACCCGCAGGGTCTGCACACTTAAGGTTCGGTGACGTTTCGGTATAGTTGAATTATATGTGTTGGTGAACGAAGTTTTGTTCGGAGTCCCAGATGAGATCCCGGACGTCACGAGGGTTTCAAGAATTATCCGGAAACGAAGATTTATATATAGGAAGTTGGTGTTTGGATTCCGGAAGATTTTCGGGCATTGCCGGTAGTGTACCGGGAGTGACGAATGGGTTCCGGGGACCCACTAGGTGGGCCCACCATGCCCCAAGGGGTTCACGTGGGTTTATTGGATGCACAATAAGATATAATGGGCATACAATGTCATCCAAGGAAAGCCCATGAAGAAAAAATGGAAAATTTAAAAGAGGTGGGAAAATAAGGAAGGAGTCCTAATCCAAGTGGGATTGCAGGAGGACTCCTCCCTTCCCCACTTCGGTCGACCCAAGGAGGTCTTCCTTGGTACGCCAAGGCTGCCCCTCCCCTCCTCCTATATAGACTAGAGGTTTAGGGCTTTTGAGAGACAACTTTGCCACGTGCTGCCCTCTCCTCTAGATCGTAGTTCTTCCTCTAGATCGGTTTTCTGCGGAGCTCGGACGGAGCTCTGCAGGAATAGATCATCACCATCATTGGCGCGTCATCACGCTGCCGGAGAACTCATCTACTTCCTCGTCTCTTTTGCTGGATCAAGAAGGCAAAGATCGTCATCGAGCTGTACGTGTGCTGAACGTGGAGGTGTCGTCCGTTCGGTGCTAGATCGGAACGGATCGTGGGACGACGGTGATTTGAATCACGAAGTTGTACCACTACATCAACCGTGTTTCTTAATGCTTCCCGCTTAGCGATCTACAAGGGTATGTGGATCCAATCTCCCTCTCGTAGATGAACATCACCATGATAGGTCTTCATGTGCGTAGGAAAATTTTTGTTTTCCATGCAACGTTTCCCAACAACAATGCCGAGGGCGAGGCGACGGAGCGAAGTCGAGGGCGAGGCGTTGGGGCGACGACGAGAGCGAGGCGACGACGCGACGGTGAGGGCGAGGCGACGACGCGACGGCGAGGGCGACGGCGATTCAAGGCAACGGCGAGGGCGTTGACGGCGAGCTCGGACAGCCTCGCGGCGTCGATGTGCTCGGCGTCGTCGGGGGGAAACCGAAACTAAAATTTGAAAGGACAAGCTTATATATAGACAGTATTTGTCCCGGTTGGTGGCACCAACTGGGACTAAAGGCCCCCTTTAGTCCCGGTTGGAGCCACAAACCGGGACTAAAGGCGAATTTTGCCAGGCAGAAGGGCAAGAACCCAAAACCTTTAGTCCCGGTTGGTGACTCCAACCGGGACTAAAGGTGGGTATTGGTCCCGTTTGGTGCCTCCAACCGGGACTAAAGGGTGGTGCTCCTGCGGCCAAATTTTTAGTCCCACCTCGCTAGCCGAGGGTGGTCAGAGTTGTTTATAAGCTTCGCTGCCACTGCCACTTCGAGCGTCTCTCTATTGCAGGTAGTACTTGCCTATCTGACGCCCTGTTGGGCCTGCTTGGCCCGTGGGTTTTCATCCTGGCCCCTTTTATAAATGGGTTTCTAGTCGTATGGAGGTCGTGGTTGCCTAGTAGGTGGGCAGCTTTTTTTATTTTATGAAAACTATTTTTAGTTGATATTTTTTTGGTCCTTTTTAGTTCATTCTTTTTATTGATGTTTTACTAGGACAAATGCCCGTGCGTTGCAACGGAAGAAAAATAATAATTTGTATTTAAGTTTAATTGGAATTTTTATGTATTTTGTATTTAAGTTTAATTGGAATTTTTATGTGCAAAAATACGTTTACATGTAATGCAAAATTTAGTCTACTTGAACTGTTCACATGATCCAGACTTATCCAATTAGAATATGATAATCTTAATATCTTCCTCAACATATAACAAAAAATAAAGTTAGAAACACAATAAAGTTTAGTCATTTTTTCATCCAAAACTGCTAGTTCAGCAGCGATACTGCCCACAAAATTCGGAGAAAAAGAGAAATAGCATACCCTCATGGCAACTAATAGTGTTTTGGGCTTTTTAGTGTGGATGAACATTCACATCCAATGGAAATGGTCTATTTAAAACTTTTCTTTATATATGCCAAGAACAAATATTTTGCTAAAAGCAATAAAACATCATTTTGGGCTCCCACGTACGACCGAAACTTACAAATCCGACCCCTACTTTTTCATGCGTGCAACCATACTTTTCATATTTTCCTCATATGACTGGTCAGTTATACGTGATTGGTGGAAAAGAAGAAAGAGAAAGAAAAAGGATATATAAACAAAGAGAAAAGGTGGTTTAGAATGATGTCGTGTCTTAGATGACGGACTGACGGGGCATACTCGAAAGCGTCCGCGAGCTCTCACATCATCCTTATATTTGAGATGGATATGAGGGGTGTCAGTTAGTCCGAGCGTTTGACGTAGATATGAGGGGTTCAATTGGATCGTTGTTTATGACGAATCAGTGATCGGGCAGTTTGTTCGGACGTTTGAGACGAATACGAGGGATCCGGTTGTAGATGCTCTAACACTGGAAGAGCCCTTTCATTTTATGACGAACACTGGAATATGTGTACCGTACCATAGCTAGGACACACAACATGAAGAGAGATTGTTGGCTTTTCTTTTACTTTATTATTAAAAAGAAGTAAGTATATATACATGTATAGATTCAACATGACATGGGACATGTTCTCCACTACCCAGGTGAGCACAAACAATGCAGATGAGCATGTGACAAAAAAAACGAGCAGGGCTTGCCACATGTTGCATGCCATCCAGGTGTTTTTTCTTTGTTTCCCTTCGTCAACGTTCACCTGAAGTTCCTCGCAAAAGATGTGAGGGTGGGACCACCTGTTCGCCAGACATGCCATGCACGACGCTTTTCGTGTCCGGCGTGGCGCTCGCGGTGGTGGCGGCCGTGAACGTGCACTGCCTCGGGACGCACCTCGCAGGCGTGGACTGCCGTGTGGGGCTTGCACGGTTCGACCCCCAGCTTGGCCTCGTCGAGCTCCTTGCGGCCGCGCTCGACGCCGCCTGTTCTGTCGTCGCCGTCGTCGGCCTCACACTGCAGCTTTTCTCCCAGGTTCGTGAGTGCCGATCGTCAGCAAACGCAAGGGTGCATGGGCCGTCGATCGCCGCCGGTAAGTAACTACTGCTCGTTGTGTTTTCGGCTGTTGGTCGGAACAGGGCGACAAGCTGGAGAGGCGCGCGGCCTACCCCTGCTGGCGGGCGTGGTACTCTGGCTGCTGGGCTCCATGCTCAGCTCGTCTAGTCCTCCTTCGCAGCCTGCTCTTCCTCGTCGCTGCTCCCACCCTGCCAAGCGAGAGCGAGAGATGGATTAGCATGTGCCTTCAACGTGCGCAAGGTGTTCGTGATGCACCACAGTGACACACCACGACTCGAGAAGCTCCCCGGCGGTGCGCAGGAGCAGCTCGCCCACGACCGTGAGGGCCGCGTGCCGGTGGTCTGCAGGTCAACGGCGCCGCTGACCGAGCTGCATCTGCGCTGACAGTCGTGGTCTCGTGGAGACCAAGCCCAAGCTGCTGGCCCGTTACTTTCCTCCATCGTGTTTTTATGCTTAAAATGGTAATTAAGGCGGCTGGTGCAAACAACGCAGAAACAATGCGCGGCCCACCCAAGGACGGACCAAAAAATCCGAAACTAACCAGTTTTACTCGATTGCGGGTTGAGTAGTAAAAATATGTACAACTTTTTTCATAAAAACATACGACGAACTAAGTATACCTATTTATTTTATTAGTAGGTATAGATTTGATTCTTTTTAGTTCATTAATTTTAGTCCATTTTTTAACAAATAAATACTTTGAAAATTTGAATTCTTTAAAATTTGTGTGAATCACTAGTTTGTGAATAACTTAACTTTAAAAATAGATTTTTTTAGTGATTCTTTTTCCTGCTATTTAATATTAGTGTGTTTTATCATTATATTCAATTTGGTAATTTTTAGGTTATTTTAAATGGATGTTTTATTCAAAAACAGATTTTGTTATTTTAGTTTTCTATTAAAGTTTCTAACAAAAAATACTTTATGAAAATTATTTTTGCTATTAATGTTTTGAACAAAAAAATACTATGATACTTTTAGTTGCATAAATTTTATATAATTTTAGTGTCAAAATACTAGAGGTTTATAAAAGTTTTTTAGTTGATTCTTTTTGCTATTAGAGTTCTATAAAAACTTTTTAGTTGGTTCTTTGTGCTATTGAAGAATATTATAGTTTTGTTTTAGTTGATCATAACAGAATATTTTAATTAATTATTTTTAGTTCATTCTTTTTTCTATTAGAGTTTCATAAAAGTTTTCTAGTTCATTCTTTTTGCTATTAGCTCATTCTTTGAGCTAAATGACTCTGAAATTGAAAATCACTACAAATGAACTCTGAAAAGGTTGAAAGTTGACATGGTATCATCATTTCACCCAAATAGCATGTGCTAAAAAGTTGAGAGGGTTACCGCAAAAATTGGATGCACTTGGTGTACAAATTGGACAATCTCTTTCGAAGTATCACGGTTTCATACGAAAACTCATCTTTTACAAAGGGATTTCATTTCTTGAACTTATTTGAACTCCAGACTTTTTGTGTGTTCAAAATGCATCATTCAAAGCCACATCATCAATTTTCAACCCTTTCTGACTTCATTTGGTATTTTTCATTCATTTACTGATTCTTTGAGGTAAATGACCCTGAATATGAAAACCACTACAAATGAACTCTGAAAAGGTTGAAAGTTGGCATGGTATCATCATTTCACCCACATAGCACGTGCTAAAAGTTGAGAGGGTTACGGCAAAAACTTGATGCACTTCGTGTAGAAATCGGACAATCTCTTTCAAAGTTTGATGGTTTCATACGAAAACTCATCTGTTACAAAGGGGTTTCATTTCTTGCACTTATTTGAACTCCAGACTTTTTGTGTGTTCAAAATGCAGCATTCAAAGCCACATCATCAATTTTCAACCATTTCTGACTTCGTTTGGTATTTTACTTGCATTTACTCATTTTTTAGCTAAATGACCCTGATATTGAAAAGCACTACAAATGAACTCTCAAAAGGTTGAAAGTTGGCATGGCTTCATCATTTCACCCACATATCATGTGTTAAAAAGTTGAGAGCGTTATGGCAAAAACTGAATGCACTTCGTGTACAAATCGGACAATCTCTTTCGAAGTATCAGGGTTTCATACGAAAACTCATCTCTTACAAACGGATTTCATGTTTTTCAACATGTACCATTCAAAGTTTATTATTTTTAGTTAATATTTTAGTTGTGGAGAGAAAGTCTTCACTTTTTCTTCGCGTGTGTCCCTTGCTTATATATTGTGCTGTAACCATGGACAATCTTCATCGCATGCATCACAATGCTTCAGAAAGCTTGCTTACATCATATTACATATTCTTACACACAAATCGTACTTAAATAGGGACATAATAAAATAATAGTTCAGATATCCATTACAGAAAGTGTTGCATAACATGAAGAGACCCAAAGCACTATTCGTCCACCCGGTCAAAATACTCGTTGTCCGGATCAGAATACCCCCAAGCAGTAGATACTAGCGGTACAAGGTGACGTTGCCCATAACTGAAGATTCTAATATTGCGGTACAACTCGTATGAAATGTACCCATCTTTTGCTGCATACTCAATGTTGATAGAGTCAAGTGGGGTCTTACCCCAAAGTTTGTGCCCTGACTTGGGAAATTTTGTCTTCATATCAGCGTACTTCTCGTCGATCACGGCACCTGCCATAAGATCCATTGAAGTATTGTCGTGCTCAAGCCTGAACCTATCCTGAAGATCGATGTGGCATTCAGTTGGTAGCTCAATACTCCAAGTGTGCCTTATCTTGATCTTGTCATTTTTTATATCAACGCTAGCAAAATTTATGCCGCTGCGAAGGAAGTCCATGAGTTTTGAACAGTGCTTGTCACTAGTGCAACAACAAAATGGAACAAGTGTGTTAAATATATACTACTGCAACAAGTATATTTTAGAACAAGTATAATAGAATCATAACAAGTATAATTCGGCACAAGTATAATAAGAATCATAACAAGTATAATAAGAATCATATATAGCAAGTTTCCTATTTCTTTTATGCATTTCCTATCCTATGAATCAAAAGAAGCCCGTAATCTATGACATGTTCTTACGATGGCCAATATGCAACTACAAGGAAAATTCCTATGCAACTTTCCTAATCCTCCTATCCCTATGCAATTTTCTATTTCTATGCAATTTTCCTATGAATCAAAGAAAAGCTCCATTCCTATGAATCAAAGAAAAAGCCCCAATTTTCCTATGCATTTTTCCTATGAATCAAGGAAACTATGTCATGTTCTCAACATTTCCAATCCTCCTATTCGAATGCAATTTTCCTATCCTATGAGTCAAAGAAAAGCCCTAATTAAATCTATGACAAGTTTCGTATTACCTTGCCCACTGAAAGACCATGACACGATGTTCGAAACAAAGTTGGACGACGGCAACATCGCGACAATCGGCTGTGTACTCGAGATCGAGGCCCATGAACTTGTGTTTCTCCTCTCGAAGCCATGCCTCGAACATGGAAAGAAAAAACAGGACCTTGGCGTTGCCGTTCGTGTAGACAACATCGAGATTGGTCGTGCCATGTGCGCGCACCTTCCCGTAGCGAGTGATTGGATTCATGGTAGAGGATGGAGATGGAGGAGAGGGAGACGAATAGAGGAAACAGAGACGAACAGGTGAGAGGGATGCGCTGGTCTTGTTTGATCTCGCGATTACTGTAGTGTTTGATCTCGCGAGGAACAACTTCTAAGGCGCAGGAGTCGAACGGTTTGGACCTTTAGTCCTGGTTTGAGGCACGAGTCGGGACTAACAAGGCTCGCACGAGGTGAACGGTTGCCACCACCCCTTTAGTCCCGGTTTGTGGCTCACACCGGGACTAAAGGTCCCATCTGAACCGGGACTGTTGCCCTGGTCTCACGTACAGGGACTAAAGCCCTTTCATCGCCTGGACCAAAGCTCTGTTTTCTACTAGTGAGAATTTGTACTCATAATTCTTATAGTGAAGTCGTGTGGACCGGTCGGTCCACAGTCGTGGTTTTTTACTCCTCAACTTGAGAAGGTTTTTCCACGTTAAATCACATGTCACATATGCATGTTGTTTGTGTTATTCCGCTGCTTAATTGTTGGTTGAAGTTGTCCTCAAAATCCATCATAAGTGGAGGAGGCTGTGTACTATGCATACTTGTTGTGTCGGTAAATTTATGCAACTCATTGTTGTTGTTCAACCCTAATAGTCTCAACGTAGCCGGCCCAAACCCAAATAAAGGAAATAGTTGTGTTAAACTTATCAAGCGAACATTAGAACTCATGCACTCCTATGCAGATGAAACCCAGCAAGAACAGTAAAATTCAAAAATGGAAAGAAAATGAAAAAGTGGATTCTTTTAGACAAACATTCTTGATGTTTTTTCGTACATATAAGTTATGGCAAAGAGATCGCACTCCTGATGCTGTGGGTAAAAAAATTGACACCCCAAATGCTTCAAGGATGAGCCATTTTACAAGATTGATTTGTATTTTTTTAGCACATTCAATGTTTTTTATTTACTAAATATTGCAGGGAATAAATATTCAAACATTTATTTTGTCCTTTTTGGATTTTTTATTTTTTTACTATTACCATGAATTTTAATATTTGCGATGCGATGTTCGGGTAGCGTGTGCACGAGGGGAACTCGCATGTATTGCTTCTTTTACGGAACTCACATGTATTGCTAGTCTATGAGTTAACTGAGGGGAACAACTTTTTTTTTTGAGAAACCGACAAGAGCACTGCCTTTGCATATAGAAAGGAGATTAGAGGTTTATGTAAAAGAGTATACCCGGTGCACTGAAGAGAAACCGGATACTGAACTCCCCGTAAAGGGAGAAAAAAGAAAGATACTCACGCGCTATCAGCCAATACCAACTGGCACCTGTGCCCTACCAAATGCGAAGGCCCTTTGCTTGATGTCGTCGAAGGCAATGGCTGCAACCTCCAGGTGCGTGAGGCGGGTCCCATTGAAGATGCGGCGGTTTCTCTCTTTCCAGGTGTTCCAGATGGTGTAAATGAAGCGGTCGCTCCGCCTTCTCCTGTCGTCTTTAGACAAATTGTTGATGAGTGAATCCCACCAGACTGAAACCCCATCAAAGGGGGCAGCGTTGGCGTGGCCCCATAGTCCTCTCCCGTCCACACCTGGACGTGGGCCCAAACTGCAGTGGTAAAGGGGCAGTCCTTGCAGAGGTGCATGGCCATCTCTGGTGGCCCAAGGCAAAGTGGACACCGAGGGTCGTGCAGCCATCCGCGAACGACAAGCATGTCGGCCGTGAGTATTTTCCAGTGTAGCACCAGCCAGGCGAAGAGCTTACATTTTGGCTCAGTGTGAGCCACCCATATCTTGGCTGGGTTGAACCGGGGGTAGGATCCATGGAACTGGGCCGCATAGGCCGAAGCAGCAGAGTAAATGCCGTTGGAAGTCCACCGCCAATAGATGGAGTCCTCCTGGTCGGGGCTCAGCGCAACCTGAGAGATAGCTCTTGCGAGGGCAATAAACTCCTGCAGGTGGGAAGGCGATGAAAGACGGGCCACAGATCTGATCCAATTTTTGTCCTGGAGCTCCTTGAACACATATCTCCTCTTCCTGGTGGCTATTTTGTACAGCTCCGGGAAGGCTCGGGACAGAGGGCCCGCCCTGTCCAGTCGTCGTGCCAGAATAAGGTTTTTTCCCATTTCCCGAGGATATAGAGGTGGAAGCCCTGAAAAGCGCCAAGTCCGTCTCATCGCAGGGCAAGGCAGAGCCCACCCACTAGCGTTCAGGGTCAATCCAAGTAAGCCAAGGCCAATGGAGTCTAAGCGCCCGACAAAATCTCTCCAGGTCTGTGATTCCCAATCCCCCCGTTGATCTAGGCCGGCAGACAGCCTTCCAGTTGACCAGGGAGTGCCCACTAGATGCGTTCTCTGAGTCGTCCGCGGACCAGATGAAGTTTCGAGTGATCTTATTGAACTTCCCGATTGCCCAAGCCGGTAGCGCGAGTGTCGTGAGGTGATGGTTCCTGATGGCGCATAACACGGACTTTGCAAGGGAGACCCTGCTCGGGCGCGCCAGATTCTTCCCCTTCCATCCCGGCAACTTGCTCATGGCCTTGTCCAGAAGAGGTTGGAGGTCCACCCTTTTTAGCCGCGTGGTATGTATTGGGAGGCCTAGGTATCGGCCGGGGAACGAAGCCAACTTGGCCGGGGAGGCAGAAAGGATGGCCGAGAGAGCAATGTCTTAGCAGCGAATGGGAAACACCTCAGTCTTGCTGACATTTGTGATGACGCCCGAAGCCTCCCCAAAGAAGGCAAGGATCTTAGCGATGGCATCGAGCTCTTCTTTCACCGGGTTAGCAAAGATGCCTGCATCGTCTGCATAGAGGGAGACCCTACATCCGGCCGACCGTTTCATGATGGGCTTGAGAATCCCTGCCTGAGAGGCTGCCTGAAGCAAAAGCTGCAGGGGATCGATGGCTAGAATGAAGACCATTGGTGACAACGGATCGCCTTGCCGAACGCCTTTTCCGTGCGCGATCGGGGTTCCCGGCTCGCCATTTAAAAGCACCCTGGAAGAGGATGAAGCGAGGGTCATGCAGATCCAATCCCACCAGTGTTGTCCAAATCCCAACTGCTATAGCACCTCCACGAGGTAAGCCCAACCGACAGAGTCAAAAGCCCTGGAGATGTCGAGCTTGAGAAAAAGACCTGGTGTTGAAGAGCAGTGCAGTTCTTTGATCAAGTTTTGCACATGCAGGAAATTGTCGTGGATGCATCGTTTCGATACAAAGGCACTCTGGCATCTGGAAACTAGCGATGGAAGCATAGGGGCTAGACGATTAGCCAACAACTTGGAGGAAATCTTGGAGATGTTGTGTATCAAGTTGATCGGACGGTAGTCGCCAATCGAGGTTGCGCGTGCTTTTTTCGGTAGCAGAATGATGTTGGCCGAATTGATGAGGCCAGCGCAGTCGCCTCGCAAGTTCGCGAGCTGCATCATCGCTGCCACGACGTCCACCTTGATTATCTCCCAGCAGGATTTGAAGAAGGCGCCGATAAAACCGTCGGGGCCCGGGGCCTTGACTGAAGGAAGAGAGAAAACGGCCTCCTTAATCTCCTCTTTGACGAATGGGGCGTCCAAAGCCGAGAGATCGTGGCGCTGCATTCCGATGGTCTCCCATGCAATGTACTTGGTGCGGACAGCAGGGTTGCCGATGGTAGCCTGGAAGTGGTCTAGCAGGGCCCGCTCCTTGTCTTCCCTAGTGATTGCTAGCCCCGAGGTGGTTGTGATCGTCTGAATGAAGTTCTTCCTCCGTCGACCGTTTGCACGAGCATGAAAAAACTTCGTGTTGGCGTCCCCGAGGCGTATCTAGTTTAGCCAAGAACATTGTATCAGCTTGATTTTCTGAATAGCGAGAAGCCCCAGGTAGGAGTCCTTCAAATGCTTGCGCAAATCCCTTTCAGAGTCCGAAAGCGGTCTTCCCTCCTCTGCGTGCGCTAAATGGTCTTCCTCCTCCGCGTGCACCAAATTATCTCCTTGGCCACTGCGATCTGGGAGCCGAGCATCCCCACCTTATCCTTTTGCCACATGCGCAGGGCCTTCGCGGTCTGACATAGCTTGATATGAATCTTACGGATGGCATCGCGTGCGTGAATAGGTTTGTTCCATGCTAGGGAAACGGTGTCCTTGAAGCCCGGGAGACGAAGCCAGAATTCCTCAAACTTGAAGGACGACTTTCTCGAGTTATCGGTGGACCCCTGAATGTAAAGCGGAGCATGATCCGAGCAGGCTGTGGAGATAACCTGAAGGTGTGCATTGGGGAAAAGCATGTCCCAGTCATTGGAGTGGAAGACGTGGTCGATCTTGGTGAGGACCGGGTTAGCGTGCATGTTGGACCAGGTGAAACGCCGCTCGCCGAGGTGCATCTACTTTAGTTGCAAGAAGTCCAGAGCCCACCGGAACTTTCCCACCAGGTAACGATTAATGTTGGTGTTGCTCTTATCCGCCGCCCTGGTGATCAGGTTGAAATCGCCCAGAATCAGCCACTCGCTTCTCACCACAACCTTGAGGGACTTGAGTTCCTCAATGAAGGCCAGCTTTTCCGGATCTCCCTACGGGCCATAGACTGCCGAGATAGTCCAGAAGGTGCGCTCAGTGAGCATGGTTATGTTGGCAGAGATAGAGCCCGAAGTCGCATGGAAGTCAGAGAGGGAGAAGAAGCGATCCGACACGGCCAACAGCAAGCCCCCACGGGTGCCGACTGCTGGGAGGGAAAAATAGTTTGCAACGAAACACGGGCCAAGCATGTCGCGAATGATGACATCATCAACAACCTGGAGCTTGGTCTCTTGAAGATAGACAATGGAGGCATGAGAGTCTCTGACGATGTCCTGAACAGCGTCGTGGCGGGCCCACGAGTTGAGTCCGCGAACATTCCAGCACATGATGTTGACGTTAGGTTGTGCCATCAGGGAAACACAATGTGATCACGGCGGAAGCAGAGTCTCTCAGACGAGAGGCCGTTAGACAAATGGTTGACGCAATCACACATGTAGAAGAAGAACATAGACGAACATGAAGCACATGAAGGGTGAGTCAGTAGGCGACCTCGAGTTGCGGTGATGTTGAGCATCCGAGGACTAAAACAGAGAGCGGGAAGCAGAAGGCGATACATCTTGGGGCGGACGAATACCCCGGCCGAGCAACGGGCGCAAGGGCCTGTAGACTACTATGGCGTCTATACATTAGTAACTTGAGCCTCCACGGTTGCAACCTTGCCCTTCTTCAGCTTCTTTTGGGAGAGGTTCTTGGCGTGTGAAACGAGCCCCACAATCGCCTGCACCACGGGAGCGGCTAAGGGCGTGGCGAACAGGTCGAGGTAGGCCTGCTTGGCCTTGGCGTTGTAACCAACAGACGGGTCAAGAACACCGCAAAGCGTGGCAATGATCTCCTGGACTGCCTCCGAGCCGGCTCCCGGCAGGAGCGACACCTTCTTCTTCTTCTTGTCTAGGCGCGCGCTACGACTAGTCACGGCACCCACGGCGGCAGCCTTGGCCTTGCAAGGGGCTGAGGTGGGTAGCAGCGGTTCCACTCCACAGCTGGAGACAGAGTCGATGAATGTGTCCACATCCGCAGGAAGAGACGGCCCGCCTACAGGCACTGCCACAATGGCCAGTGCTTCTGGTTCGCCTGTGAGCAGCTCGTCGTGGGTGTAGCCGCTCTGCTGAACAACTTTGCCCGAGTGCGCAGTACAGGAGGCCGCACCATCGTCCCCACGCCCTGCTACTTCTCAAACAACAGCGCCAGAAATTGACACGTTGACGGAGATTGGGCTTGCGTTGGTTTTTCCCTTGAAGAGGAAAGGGTGATGCAGCACAGGAGCAGTAAGTATTTCCCTCAGTTTGAGAACCAAGTAATCGATCCAGAAGGAGGGTCTCGTCAAGTCCAGAGTACCTGCGCAAACAAAAACAAGCTTGCACCCAACACTTCAAAGGGGTTGTCAATCCCTTCAAGATTGTTCGCAAAGTGAGATCTGAAGGCGGAAAGTGCAACGAAGTAAAAAAAGTGTAAGGCTGAAAATAAGGTGTGGAGTAGACCCTGGGGGCCATAGTGTTCACTGGAGGTTTCTCTCAAAATAGCAAGTATTACGGTGGGTGAACAAATTACTGTCGAGCAATTGATAGAACCGCGCAAAGTCATGACGATATCTAAGGCAATGATCAAGCATATAGGCATCACGTCCGAGACAAGTAGACCGATACTTTCTGCATCTACTACTATTACTCCACACATCGACCGCTATCCAGCATGCATCTACTGTATTGAGTTCATGACGAACAGAGTAACACTTTAAGCAAGATGACATGATGTAGAGGGATAATCTCAAACAAATGATGAAAACCCCACCTTTTTACCCTTGATGGAAACAACACAATACGTGCCTCGCTACCCCTTCTGTCACTGGGTGAGGTCACCGCACGGTATGAACCCAAAACCAAGCACTTCTCCCATGGCAAGAATCATAGATCTAGTTGGCCAGACAAAACCCACAACTCGATGAGAATTACAAGGATATGAAATCATGCATAAGAGAGATCAGAAGAAACTCAAATAAGATTCATAGATAATCTGATCATAAATCCACAATTCATCGGATCTCGACAAACACACCGCAAAAGAAGATTACATCGGATAGATCTCCATGAAGATCGTGGAGCACTTTGTATTGAAGATCCAAGAAAGAGAAGAAGTCATCTAGTTACTAGCTATGGACCCGTAGGTCTATGGTGAACTACTCACGCATCATCGGAGAGGTCATGCTGTTGATGAAGAAGCCCTCCATGTTCGGATCCCCCCTCCGGCATGGCACCAGGACGTGCCCCAGATGGGATCTTGCGGAGACAGAAGCTTACGGCGGCGGAAAAGTGATTACGATGCTCCCCTGATTTTTTTGGGAATATTTGGGAATTTATAGGCGCAAGATCTAGGTCAGGGGACCTCCAGGGGGCCCACAAGCCTGCATGGCGCACCCCCTTGCCGCGGGGTGGGGGCTTGTGGGGCCCCTGGGGCTCTTCTGGCTTGGCCCCCAAGCTCTCCGGTCTTCTTCCGTTCCAAAAAAAATCTTTTCGGGGATTTTCTTCCGTTTGGACTCCGTTTGAAAATCTCCTCTGAAAGGGGTCAAAAACATGGAAAAAACAGGAACTAGCACTTGGCACTGGATTAATAAGTTAGTCCCAAAAAATAAATAAAAGGCATGAAACATCCAAAGTTTGACAAGATAATAGCATGAAACCATCAAAAATTATAGATACGTTGGATACGTATCAAGCATCCCCAAGCTTAACTCCTGCTCGCCCTCGAGTAGGGAAGTGGAAAAAAATGAATTTTTGATGTGGAATGCTACCTAGCATAGTTGTCCTTTGCAACTTCTTTCACGTGGCATGAATGTTCAGATCCATACGATTCAAAACAATAGTTTGCTATTGACATGAAAACAGTAATACTTCAAGCAAACTAGCAAAGTAATCATGAACTTTCAAAATAACAAGGCCAAAGAAACTTATCCCTACAAAATCATATAGTCTGGCTATGCTCCATCATCCTCACACAACTAATGTAAATCATGCACAACCCCGGAATTTGCCTAGTAATTGTTTTCGCACTCTTACTTTCTCAGACCTTTTATAACTATCACGCAATACATGAGCGCGAGCCATGGATATAGCACTATAGGTGGAATAGAGTGTGGTGGTGGTTGTGAGACCAAAAATGAGGAGATGGTCACATTGACTCGGCGTATCAATAGGCTATGGATATGCCCATTAATAGATTTCAATGTGAATGAGTAGGGATTGCCATACAAGAGATGCACTAGAGATATAAGTATGTGAAAGCTCAAAAGGAAAACTAGTGGGTGTGCATCCAACTTGCTTGCTCACGAAGACCTAGGGCAATTTTGAGGACGCCCATCATTGGAATATACAAGCCAAGTTACATGAAAGATTCCCACTAGCATATGGTAGTGACAAAGCAAGAAGCTCTCAATCATGAAGAACATGGTGCTAACATGAAGCACAAGTGTGGAAAAAGATAGTACCATTGTCCCTTCTCTCTTTTCTCTTCTTTTTTATTATTTGGGCTCTTAGGCCTCTCTTTTTTCTTTTCTCTTTTTTTTGTTTTTGGGCCCTTTGGCCTCCTTTTTTTTATTTCCTCACATGGGACAATGCTATAATAATGATGATCATCACACTTTTAGTTACTCAAATCTCAAAGATCACAATGATGATGACTCCATAGGAAATGCCTTCGGTAGTGTACCGGGATGTCCTACGATCTAGTATGATCATGCAATGGCAATATGAGAGTGACGACACAAGTCATGAGACGGAACGTTGGTAGTTGCATGGCAATATATCTCGGAAGGGCTATCAAAATGCCATAGTAGGTAGGTATGGTGGCTATTTTGAGGAAGGAATTTGGTGGGTTTGTGCACCGGCGAGAATTGCGCGGCACTAGAGAGGCTAGCATTGGTGGAAGGTGAAAGTGCATCTATACCATGGACTCAACATTAATCATAAAGAACTCACATACTTGTTGCAAAAGTTTTTATTAGTAATCGAAACAAAGTGCTAAACGCATACTCCGAGGGGAAGGGTTGGTAGGTGTAAACCATCGCGCGATCCCGACCTCAACACAAAGGATGACAATCAATAGATCAATTATGCTCCGCCTTCCTAACATAGCGGTTCACCATACGTGCATGCTACGGGAATCACTAACTTCAACACATGTATTTCTAGATTGACAACACCCTACTAACATAGCTTTTAATATTCCCGAATCCATGTCTCAAAACTAATTGAGAGGAATCGAAACTTTTCTTTCTACTCAATGCACATGAAGATGGAGGTTTTTGCATCCTCTTTGGGTACCTAGCACATGGGACTAATTTCATAGCATAAGCCAACTACCAAATCACACACCGCCATGATCTAAATATATAAGTGAAGCACAAGAGCAAAAGTATCTAGCTCAAAAGATATAAGTGAAGCACTAGAGCAAAAGTATCTAGCTCAAAAGATATAAGTGAAGCACAATGAGCATTCTAGCAAAATCACGATGAGTGAATGTCTCTCTCTCTAAAAAAGGTGCGCAGCAAGGATGATTGTGACGCAACAAAAAGAAAAGACTCCTATGATACAAGACGCTCCAATCAAAACACATATCATGTGGTGAATAAAAATATAGCTCCAAGTAATGTTACCAATGGATTGAAGACGAAGAGGGGATGCCTTCCCGGAGCATCCCCAAGCTTAGGCTTTTTGGTGTCCATGAATTTGGCTTGGGGTGCCTTGGGCATCCCCAAGCTTGAGCTCTTTCCACTCCTTATCTCTTTGTCCATGAGAACATCACCCAAAACTCGAAAACTTCACAACACAAAACTTAAACAGAAACTTGTGATAACATTAGTATAAGAAAACAAACTATCACTTCTTTTGGTACTGTAGAAAACTTGAATTCCATCTATATTGATGATGGGCTACTATATTCTCACTTTTCCATGGCTAGTACACCCCGATACTAAGCATAGTTTCATCAAAACAAGCAACCAACTCAACAAAAACAGAATCTGTCAAAAACAGACCGGTCTGTAGCAATCTGTATACTTGGTATACTTCTGGTACCTCAAAACATCTGAAAAATTACGACGGTCTGGGGAAAATCATATCAATCAGAATAAAAAAAGAATCAACTCAAAATCCCTTTCTGAATAAAAATGAAAAATCATCTCATGAGCGAAAAGTTTCTGTCTTTTTCCAGCAGGATCAAACAACCATTACCAAGACTGATCATAAAGGATTTTCTTGGCTCAAACACAAAAGAAACACAAAAAACACAATCACAACAGAATTATGAAAGTGTGGACGCAACAAAACAGAAAGAAAAAGATAAATTCATTGGGTTTCCTCCCAACAAGCGCTATTGTTTAACGCCCTTAGCTAGGCATAAAAGCGATAGAATCACGTATCATCGTCTTTGGTGATCAAACCATAAGTGGCCCTCATCATGGATTTATAAGGCAATCTTATTTTCTTTCTAGGAAAGTGTTCCATAACCTTCCTTAAAGGAAATTGAAATCTAATATTCCCTTCCTTCATATCGATGATGGCACCAATAGTCCTTAGGAAAGGTCTACCAAGAATATTAGGGCATGTAGGATTGCAATCAATGTCAAGCACAATGAAATCCACGTGTACATAGTTCCTATTTGCAATAATAAGAACATCATTGATCCTTCCCATGGGTTTCTTAACAGTAGAATGAGCAAGATACAAATTAAGAGAACACTCTTCAATCTCATTAAAACCCAGAACATCACATAAATACTTTGGAATCGCAGAAACACTAGCACCCAAATCACACAAAGCATTGCACTCATAGTTTTTATTTTGATTTTGATGGTAGGTTCCCACTCATCATGAAGCTTTCTAGGGATAGAGACTTCCAATTCAAGGTTCTCTTCAAGAGCTTTTATCATAGCTTCGACGATATGATCGGTAAAGGCTTTGTTTTGGCTATAAGCGTGTGCATAGTTCAACATGGATTGCATCAAAGAAATGGATTCAATCAAGGAGCAACTATCATAATTGAATTCCTTGTAATCCACGGTAGTAATTTCATTACTACTCAAAGTTTTAACGTCTTCTACTCCATTTTTAATGCTTTTAGCGTCAAGATAGATGGACTCCGAATCATTGGGGCACTTTTCAACCAAAGTGGATTCATATCCAACCCCATAATCATTAGGTTTGACACAAGAAAACAAAGATTCAATGGGAGTCACACCAAGCACTTTAAGATCTTCGTGATTCTCATCACGAGAACACGCCTTTTTAAGCCATTCATGTCTAGCATGAATTTGGGCGGTTCTTTCTTGGCTCTCAATCATGGAAACACGCATAGCTTTCAAAGTTTCATCCATGTTGATTTTAGGAGGAGCACCTCTAACTTTCAGAGCATCAACATCACAAGAAATCTTATCAACGCTCTTAGCCAAATCGTCAATTTTGAGTAGTTTTTCCTCTATGGACGCATTGAAAATCTTTTGAGAGTTGATGAACTCTTTGATATTACTCTCTAGATCAGAGGGTAATCTATTGTAATTTCCATGAGTGTTGTTGTAGGAGTTGCCAAAATTATTAGAGGAGTTACTAGGAAAAGGCCTAGGAACATAGTTTCCTCTAAAAGCATTGTTGTTGCCAAAGTTATTCCTACCAACAAAATTAACGTCCAAGCTAGCGTTGCTACTCTCAATCAAAGAAGACAAAGGCATATCATTAGGATCCAAAGGAGCACTTCTAATCGCAACCAAATTCATTAACTCATCCATCTTAGCACTCAACGAGTTAATTTCTTCTATAGCGTGTACCTTCTTACTAGTAGGTGACCTTTCAGTGTGCCATTGACAGTAGTTTGTCATGATGTTGTCTAAGAGCTTTGTGGCTTCTCCTAACGTGATTTCCATGAATGTTCCACCTGAGGCGGAGTCCAATATATTTCTAGAAGCGAAATTCAAGCCAGCGTAAAATATTTGAATAATCATCCAAAGGCTCAAGCCATGAGCGGGACAATTTCTAATCATTAATTTCATTCTCTCCCAAGCTTGTGCAACATGCTCATTATCATGTTGCTTGAAATTCATGATATCATTACGGAGAGAGATGGTCTTATCCGGTGAAAAATACTTGGATATATAAGCATCTTTGCACTTATCCCAAAATCGATACTATTTTTGGGCAAAGAAGAAAACAAGTTTTTGCGCGATCTCGCAACGAGAAAGGAACAAACCTTCAATTTAATCATGTCATTATCCACATCTTTTTTTTTTACATATCGCAAAGCTCAATGAAGGTATTGAGATGGGATGCGGCATATTCACTAGGAAGGCCAGAGAATTGCTCTTTCATAACAAGATTCAACAAAGCAGCATTGATTTCGTATGACTCCGCACTAGTGGCGGGAGCAATCAGAATACTAATAAAATCATTATTATTAGTATTCGAGAAGTCACAAAGTTTGGTGTTTTCGTTCATGGTGACTTCAGCAAGCAAGCAAGAACACAAGCAAACAAAAAGCGGGCGAGAAAAAGGGCGAACGAAAAGGCGAATTGGTGAAGTGGGGGAGAGGAAAACGAGAGGCAACTCACAAACAAAGTAAATGCAAGAAATGAGTTTGCGACACTTACTTGGATGAATTCTTGACTTGATCTTCCTCCCCGGCAACGGCGCCAGAAATCCTTCTGCTACTTCTCAAACAACAGCGCCAGAAATTGACACGTTGAAGGAGATTGGGCTTGCCTTGGTTTTTCCCTTGAAGAGGAAAGGGTATGCAGCACAGGAGCAGTAAGTATTTCCCTCAGTTTGAGAACCAAGGTATCAATCCAGAAGGAGGGTCTCGTCAAGTCCAGAGTACCTGCGCAAACACAAACAAGCTTGCACCCACCGCTTCAAAGGGGTTGTCAATCCCTTCAAGATTGATTGCAAAGTGAGATCTAAAGGCGGAAAGTGCAACGAAGTAAAAAAGTGTAAGGCTGAAAATATGATCTGGGGGCCATAGTGTTCACTAGAGGCTTCTCTCAAAATAGCAAGTATTACGGTGGGTGAACAAATTACTGTCGAGCAATTGATAGAACCGCGCAAAGTCATGACGATATCTAAGGCAATGATCTAGCATATAGGCATCAATGTCCGAGACAAGTAGACCGATACTTTCTGCATCTACTACTATTACTCCACACATCGACCGTTATCCAGCATGCATGTAGTGTATTGAGATCATGACGAACAAAGTAACGCTTTAAGCAAAATGACATGATGTAGAGGGATAATCTCAAACAAATGATGAAAACCCCATCTTTTTACCCTTGATGGCAACAACACGATATGTGCCTCGCTACCCCTTCTGTACTGGGTGAGGTCACCGCACGGTATGAACCCAAAACCAAGCACTTCTCCCATGGCAAGAATCATAGATCTAGTTGGCCAGACAAAACCCACAACTCGATGAGAATTACAAGGATATGAAATCATGCATAAGAGAGATCAGAAGAAACTCAAATAAGATTCATAGATAATCTGATCATAAATCCACAATTCATCGGATCTCGACAAACACACCGCAAAAGAAGATTACATCGGATAGATCTCCATGAAGATCGTGGAGCACTTTGTATTGAAGATCCAAGAAAGAGAAGAAGTCATCTAGTTACTAGCTATGGACCCGTAGATCTATGGTGAACTACTCACGCATCATCGGAGAGGTCATGGTGTTGATGAAGAAGTCCTCCGTGTCCGAATTCCCCCTCCGGCAGGGCACCAGGACGTGCCCCAGATGGGATCTTGCGGAGACAAAAGCTTGCAGCGGCGGAAAAGTGATTACGATGCTCCCCTGAATTTTTTGGGAATATTTGGGAATTTATAGGCGCAAGATCTAGGTCAGGGGACCTCTAGGGGGCCCACAAGCCTGCATGGCGTGCCCCCCTGTCCGCGGGGTGGGGGCTTGTGGGGCCCCTGGGCTCTTTTAACTTGGCCCCCAAGCTCTCCGATCTTCTTTCCTTCCAGAAAAAAATCTTTTCGGGGATTTTATTCCGTTTGGACTCCGTTTCAAAATCTCCTCTGAAAGGAGTCAAAAACATGGAAAAAATAGGAACTTTCACTTGGCACTGGATTAATAAGTTAGTCCCAAAAAATAAATAAAAGGCATGCAAAACATCCAAAGTTTGACAATATAATAACATGAAACCATCAAAAATTATAGATACGTTGGAGACGTATCACGCCCTCGGGGGAGTTGCTCCCCCGCCAAGTCAGCGGAATGCAATCCACATGTGTCCCAGCACAGACTCCTAGCCAACAGTTGAAGGCACGACAGTGTTCTCGGCGTCAACATGCGTCAGCCCGAGGCCAATCGGAGCAGACTCTCGCGTCACACGGAGGATAGCATCAGCGGCTAGCGCAGCCTCGGCCACCGCCGGGGTGTCCGCAGACTGCTCCGGCTCCCTCAAGCCTGCAGGTGGCCCAGTTGTAAACGAAGGAGCCGCAGCAGACTCCATCCCAGAGATGGGAGGGTCGTGCATAGGCGCGTATGAGGTTGGGGCGGACCAGGCTTCATTCGTGGTCTCCCCCAAGCGAAGACAAGGTGAGTCGAGAGCGAGACCATCGAGGTCGGCAGTGAGGGGGATAACCTCATCCTCGTCCGGCCCGAAGCCGGCAAGCACCGCAAGAGCACGCGCCGGCGAGGCAAGGTTGGAGAGGAGCCCCTCCGCTTTGTCGAGGAGCCCGAGAAGCGCACGTCGCATCGCAGAGAACTCAAAGCGCAGCGGAGCGACCACCGCCTCAATTGCCACGGCCAACTCGTCCCGGAGCGCTCGGGCATGCTCACCGAACTGCAGCCCGCCACCGATGGCCAACAGGTGATGCTGACCGAAGGGATCAGCAGTCGAACCTACCGTCGGAGAGACCGGCACCGTGGTGCCAACAAACCCCGCCCGACGCCAACCGTCCTGCCCGGCTGCCCCGTCCCGCCGAAGGGGGGAACGGGTGCGGTCCCTGCGCACCTCCAAGCGGTTCTCCAGGACACGGCCGGCGCGTCAGCGGCCGTCACGATCGCCACCCCTCTGCCAGTCATCGTCCAAGTCGTCGTCGTCGTCGCGACTCTGTGGCAGCTGTCGAGGGTGGTCGTCCGACCTTCGGCCATGCTAGCGAGGAGCAGCAGCCTTTGAGTTGATGGCTGGAGAAGGATCGGCCAGCGTAGCCCCGAGCGGCGGGGGGACGCCATCAATAGAGCCCCGGTTCCAAACCAGGTCCGCACGAGGCGTGTTGAACGACGCGGCGCGGTTGTCAGTGACGTAGCAGTCCAGCGGGGCATTGGCTTGGTCCTCCACCTCATCCAAATGAACCAGCACGCGGAAGGTGGCGCCTCACTTGCAGCCGGATGGCCTAGCTTCATTGGCGAAAACTTGCAGGCCGCTGGTCGGCCTCGTAGTGAAGGTGAGCGAAATGACCTTCGGGATGAGGTTCGGGTCCGCCTCCACACCCAAAGGTCGAGCGTCTCGGAGTTCGTCCTGAGCACGGAGTGGTCCTCGAGACGGTCAAACGAGCAACGACGGCCGATGATGCGCTCGGCGACGAACGGAGTCCAGGCGTAGTCCGGCACATTCTCGAGACAGAGGCGCACTCTGTAGTTTAGAGCCGCACCGAAAGCCCGCTCCAGCGGACGCCATGGCCGGATGTGGACGACGCTGCCGCCGGCACGCACCCTCCCCGCAGCAAGCGCCTCGTCACAATGCGCCTTGTGGTTGAACTTGACGAGGAACTCGACGGGGTGGTACGAGGTGACTACCACCTTCGTGTGGCTCAGATGGAACTGCTTCCGGATGGCGCGGTCGACGTCCAGCGCCTCAAGACGTCGCGGCGAGTTGACAGGCCAGGCAATGGCCGCAGTCTCCTCCGACTCGAGCATGTCCCGGTCCAAGTCGAAGGAGGACGGGATGATGCAGGAATCCTCCTCAGGGCGAGCGTCCGGCGCCCCAATACCCGCGGAGGAGCGGGCCATCTCAGCCAAGCGCGGAGGCGGAGGCGGAGGAAGGGCCGGAGTGGGGGAATCGACAACGACGGCAGCCCAGGAGCACACTCCCGAGGAGGAAGGCGTGGGGCGAGGCCAAGCAGCCGAGGAATAGGCGAGCTTGGGAGGGTGGGACTTCAGCTTGTAGCGCTGCGGGCACCGTCGCTCTGTATGCCCCAAGAGCTTGCAGGCTAGACAACGGATGGGATCTCTGCATATGACGGATCGGTGGTGCAAAGGGGCAAGGCAGCAAGAACAGAGACCCTCCGTGCGCCTTTTGAAGCGGAGTTGGCTCGCACGACGCTGCTCCTCGAGGTGAAGGGGCGCGGGATGGGCAGGTGGAGGAGCAGGCAGGCTTGAAGATGCGTCCCCTCGCGGACGGCTCGGGCAGCGCGCAACAGTCCATCCGGCCTCCTCCCGAGGTGAGGATGGGACGTCGTCCGGCGCGGCAGAACAGCCTGGAGGCACGAAGATGGCCCGGTCGCAGCCGGGCAGGATGCTTATGGAGGAGCGTAGTCTCGGTGGCGCATTGAAGACGCATGGCTTCACCGGTGAAGAAGGACGCGGGGGCGCCTCACCATGAATGCATCCGACGCCCCGAGAGCAACCGGCGCCATGAATGCACCCGACGCCTCGAATGTTGGCAGAGGCGGCCCAAGCGCCAATAGTGGCAAGGGAAGGGGGCAGCGAATCCGGCGCTGACTGACCCGGATCCTCGGCCAGGGAAAGGCGGCACGTAGCGGAGGGGGACCCAGTCCCGATAGCAGCGGCCAGATCCGTCGCAGGCGCAGAATGCGTGGGTTGGCTCAGATCCGGAGCCACCACCAGCGCCGAGGACCTGAGGCGCAGCCGCTGCTCCTCTGAGAAGAACCATGGGGCCCCGGGCGCAAGGCGGACTGGCCGGAATGGAGGGGGCGGCAGCGGGGCAGTCGAGACCTGACGGGGCGCCGACGCGACGGACGTTGCCGACGGGGAGGGGGGCGAGGGGAGCATGGGCTGTCCAACGGCATGATTTTTTTATCTTATGGGAAGAACTATTTTGCACTACAGTTGTGAGCGGACCTGACTAGATGAGCTGACACCGAGCGTCATGGCCCGGTCTAGCCTAAATAGGCCAGCACTGCACCGAAATCACTAATTAAGGATTTCTTTTTTGAACGTCACTTTTATTTTTTAAGATTGTGATAAATCGTGTATTATATGTGTTACTTGTTGTAATTTGAGAAAAAAATTAGATCCGTATTTTTAAAATGTTTTATTTCTTAAACCATGTGTTTAAATCTTGAAACGTTTCTATCGTTGCATTCCTCGCGTCAAGATCTTTAAAACTAGATCTCATGTTGATAGGTTTTGAAGAATTGTTTCATGAAAAAAAAACATACAAAAAATAAGACAGAAAAACCGTGTCTCACGCAGAAATTAAATTCCGTGTTTTTCCATTTTCGAGAGGCACGGTTGTACCTCTCACGGAAGCAAAATTGTGCATCTATTTTCGGGTCGTCCCTCTCAGAATGGAAAATTGTGCCTCTCGCAACAGAATAAGAAAACAAAAAACACATTTTCCGTTTTCGAGAGGCACGCCCCGCCTCTCACGAAAGCAAATCCGTGTTGGAAATATGCCCTAGAGGCAATAATAAATTTGTTATTATTATATTTTCTTGTTCATGATAATCGTTTATTATCCATGCTAGAATTGTATTGATTGGAAACTCAAATACATGTGTGGATACATAGACAGCAAACTGTCTCTAGTGAGCCTCTACTTGACTAGCTCGTTGATCAAAGATGATCAGGGTATCCTGGCCATACACAAGTATTGTCACTTGATGACAGGATCACATCATTAGGAGAATGATGTGATGGACAAGACCCAAACTATAAACATAGGATATGACCGTGTCAGTTTATTGCTACTGTTTTTCTGTATGTCAATGTATCAGTTCCTATGACCATGAGATCATGCAACTCCCGGACACCGGAGGAATGCCTTGTGTGTATCAAACATCGCAACATAACTGGATGACTATAAAGGTGCTCTACAGGTATCTTCAAAGGTGTTTGTTGGGTTGGCATGGATCAAGACTCGGATTTGTCACTCTGTGTGACACAGAGGTATCTCGGGGCCCACTCAGTAATAAACAATATCACAACAAGCCTAGCAAGCAATGTGACTAAGGAGTTAGTCACGGGATCTTGTATTACGGTACGAGTAAAGAGACTTGCCGGTAACGAGATTGAACTAGGTATGGAGATACCACCATCGAATCTCGGGCAACTAACATACCGAAGGACAAAGGGAATAGTATACGAGATTATATGAATCCTTGACATAGAGGTTCAACCGATAGAGATCTTCGTGGAATATGTATGAGCCAATATGGACATCCAGGTCCCGTTGTTGGTTATTTACCAGAGAGTGTCTCGGGTCATGTTTGCATAGTTCTCGAACCCGCAGGGTGTGCACACTTTAGGTTCGATGACGTTTCAGTATAGTTGAGTTATATATGTTGGTGACCGAAGGTTCTTAGGAATCCCGGATGAGATCACAGACATCACGAGGGTTTCTGGAATGGTCCGGAAACGAAGAATGATATATAGGAAGTCCTATTTTGGTCACCGGAAAAGTTTCGGGCTCATCGTAGTGTACCGGAGTGCCGGGAGGGGTGCCGGGGACCATCAGGAGAGGTGCCACGCCCCAAGGGGCCTCATGGGCTGTGGGAAGAGATAAACCAGCCCCTAGTGGGCTGGAATAAGTTCCCACTATGTCCCATAAGGTTTGAGAAGGAAAAAAACAAGGTGGAAAGAGTTTCCAAGTAGGAAGGAGGAATCCTACTTCAAATAGGATTGGAGTAGGACTCCTCCTCTCCCCCTTGCGCAAGCGAAGATAAGGTTGTCCTAGGGCACAACCCTCTCCCTCCTCTCCTCTTATATATCCTAAGGGTTTTGAGGGTTTTAGACACAACAGAAAACAACCACGTGCTGTCATCTCTCTCTAGATCTGTTTCTCCTCTAGTTTCAGTGGTGCTTAGGCGAAGCCGTGCTGGAATAGCATCACCACCACCATCACGACGCCACCGTGCTGCAGAACTCATCTACCTCTCCGCCCCCTCGTGCTGGATCAACAAGGTGGAGATCGTCATCGATCTGTACGTGTGCGGAACGCGAAGGTGCCGTCCGTTCGACACTTGATCGGGATGGATCGTGGGACGGATCGTGAGACGGTTCGTGGGACGGATCGTGGGACGGTTCGTGGGACGGATCGTGGGACGATTCGTGGGATGGATCATGAATACGTACCACTACATCAACCGCGTTTATTAACGCTTCCGCTTAGCGATCTACAAGGGTATGTTGACCCAATCTCCCTCTCGTAGATAATCATCACCATGATAGGTCTTCGTGTGCATAGGAAATTTTTTGTTTCCCATGCAACGTGCCCAACAGTGATATCAGAGTTAGGTTCATGCATAGATGATATCTCGATTAGAACACAAAAGAGTTTGTGGGCGTTGATGTTCTTTTTGCTGCCCTCCTTAGTCTTTTCTCGATTCGGCGGCATTGTTGGATTGAAGCGGCCTGGACCAACCTTACCTGTATGCTTACGAGATACCGGTTTCATCGACTAACATGCAACTTGTTGCATAAAGATGACTAGCGGGTGCCTGTTTCTTCAACTTTAGTTGAATCGGATCTGACCGAGGCGGTCCTTGGAGAAGGTTAAATAGCAAATTGCATATCACAGTTGTGTCTTTGCGTAAGTAAGATACAATCATACTAGATACCCATAGCAGCCATGTAAAACATGCAACAAAAAATTTGGATGTGATATGGCCAATGACATGATATGATATATTGGATGTATGAGATGATCATGTTGTAATAGTTAAATATTGACTTGCACGTCGAAGCTACGGCAACCAGCAGGAGCCATAGGGTTGTGTTTAAACTAACGTCTGTGTTTGCATATGCGTTTACTATATTGCTAGGTAGTAGCTTTAGTAGTAATAGCATAAATAACACGACACCCTCAATGGAGGCACAATGATGGACATCATGATGATGGAGATCATGGTGTGGCGCCGGTGACAATGAAGATCATGTCGGTGCTTTGGTGACGAAGATCAAGAAGCACAAGATCATGGCCATATCATGTCACTTATGATTTGCATGTGATGTTAATCCTTTTATGCACCTTATTTTGCTTAGAACGATGGTAGCATTATAAGGTGACCCCTCACTAAAATTTCAAGATAAAATTGTGTTCTCCCCGACTGTGCAGCGTTGCGACAGTTCATCGTTTCGAGACACCACGTGATGATCGGGTGTGATAGACTCAACGTTCACATACAACGGGTGCAAAACAGTTGCACACGCGGAACACTCGGGTTAAACTTGACGAGCCTAGCATGTACAGACATGGCCTCGGAACACAAGAGACCGAAAGGTTGAGCATGAATCATATAGTTGATATGATCAACATGGAGATGTTCACCACATAAACTATACTCAACTCACGTGATGACCGGATTTGAGTTAGTGGATTTGGATCATGCGCCACTCGAATGACTAGAGGGATGTCTATTTGAGTAGGAGTTCTTAAGTAATATGATTAATTGAACTAATTATCATGAACATAGTCAAAAGGTCTTTGCAAATAATGTTGTAGCTTGCGTTGTAGCTTTACTATTTTTAGATATGTTCCTAGAGAAATTTTAGTTGAAAGGTGATAGTAGCAATTGTGCGGACTGGGTCCGTCAAGTGAGAATTGTCCTCATTGCTGCACAGAAGGCTTATGTCCTTAATGCATTGCTCGGTGTGCTGAACCTCGAGCGTCGTCCATGGATGTTGCGAAATAGTTCAGTGTGTAATACTTAACGGCTTAGAATTGAGGCACCGAAGCCGTTTTGAACGTCACGAAACATATGAGATGTTCTAAGAGATGAAATTGGAATTTCATGCTCGTGTCCTTGTTGAGAGGTATGAGACCTCCGACAAGATTCTTTTTTTACAAAGTAAAGGAGAAAATCTCAATCGTTGAGCATGTGCTCAGATTGTGTGAGTGCAATAGTCGCTTGAATCAAGTGGGAGTTAATCTTCCAGATAGTGATGGTTCTCCAAAGTCACTGCCACCAAGCTACTAGAGCTTCGTGATGAACTATAACATATCAAGAATAGATATGATGATCCTTGAGCAATTCGTAATGTTTGACACTTCGAAAGTAGAAATCAAGTAGGAGCATCAATTGTTGATGGTTAGTAAAACCACTAGTTTCAAGAAGGGCAATGGCTAGAAGCGATACTTCATGAAACGACGAACCATTTGCTGCTCTAATGAAGAAACCCAAGGTTGAGCCCAAACCCGAGACTGAGTGCTTCTCTTATAAGAGGAACGGTCACTGAGGCAGAACTACCCTAGATACTTGGTAGATGAGAAGGCTCACGAAGTCGACAGAAGTATATTTGATATACATGATATTGATGTGTACTTTACTAGTACTCATAGTAACACGAGGGTATTAGATACCAGTTCGGTTTCTAAGTGTTAGTAACTCTAAATAAAAGCTACAGAATAAACGGAGACTAGCTAAAGGCGAGGTGACGATATGTGTTGGAAGTGTTTCCAAGGTTGATGTGATCAAACATCGCACACTCCCTCTACCATCGGGATCAGTGTTAAAACTAAATAGTTGTTATTTGGTGTTTGCGTTGAGCATGAACATGATTAGATCGTGTATATTGCAATATGATTATTCATTTAAAGAGAATAATGGTTATTCTATTTGCTTGAATAAATACCTTCAATGGTTTATTGAATCTCGATTATAGTGATACGCGTGTTCATAATATTGATGCCAAAAGATACAAAGTAGTAATGATAGTACCACTTACTTGTGGCACTGCCGCTTGAGTCATGTTGGTATAAAATGCATGAAGAAGCTCCATGCGGATGGATCTTGGTACTCACTCATTTTTGAAACGTTTGAGACATGCAAACCAAGCCTATTGGTATAAACGTATGAAGAAACTCCATGCAAATGGATCATTTGGACTCACTTGATTTTGAATCACTTGAGACATGCAAATCGTATCACATGGGCAAGATTACTGAAGGCCTCGTTTTCCAGTGAGATGGAACTAGAAAGTAACTTACTGGAAGTAATACATTTGGATGTATGCAGTCCAATGAGTGCTCACGCACGCAGTGGATATCATTATGTTCTTACTTCACAGATGATTTGAGTAGATACTAGTGTATTTGCTTGATGAAACACACGTCTGAATTATTGAAAGGTTCAAGTAGTTTCAAAGTGAAATTGAAGATCTTCGTGACAAGAGGATAACATGTCTACGATATGATCATAAAGATGAATATATGAGTTGCGAGTTTGGTACACAATTAAGACAAATGTGAAAATTGTTTCACATCTCATGTCACCTAGAACACCATAGTGTGATGGTGTGTCTGAATGTCATAGCCGCGCTCTATTTGATATGGTGCATACTATGATGTCTCTTATTGAATTACCACTGTCGTTTATGGGTTATGCATTAGAGACAACCGCATTCACTTTAAATAGGGCACCACATATTTCCGTTGAGATGACACCATATGAACAATGGTTTGGAGAAATCTGAGCTGTCGTTTCTTAAAAGTTTGGGGTTGCGATGCTTATGTGGAAAGGTTTCAGCGTGATAAGCTCGAACCCAAAGCGGATACATGCATCTTCATAGGACACCCAAAACAGTTGGGTATACCTCCTATCTCAGATCCGGAAGCAAAGTGTTTGTTTCTAGAAACGGGTCCTTTCTCGAGGAAAAGTTTATGTCGAAAGAATTGAGTGGGAGGGTGGTGGAACTTGATGAGGTTATTGAACCGTCACTCAAAGAGTGTGTAGCAGGGCGCAGGAAGTTGTTCCTGTGGCGCCTACACAAGTTGAAGTGCAAACTTATGATAGTGATCATTAAGCTTTGGATCAAGTTACTACAAATCTCATAGGTCGACAAGGTCGCTACTCCTACAGAGTGATACGGTGACCCTGTCTTGGAGGTCATGTTGTTGAACAACAATGAACCTACGAGCTATGGAGAAGCGATGGTGGGCCTGGATTCCGGCAAATGGGTGGAGGCCATGAAATTCGAGAGAGGATCCGTGTATAAAACCAAAATGTAGACTTTGGAAGAACTATGTGATGGTCATAAGACTATTAAGTACAGATGGATCTTTAAAAGGAAGACAGACGATGATGGTGAAAAGTCACCATTAAGAAAATCTCGACTTGTCGCAAAGATGTTTCCGACAAGTTCAAAGAGTTGACAATGATGAGACTTTCTCACTCGTAGCGATGCTAAAAGTCTGTTGGAATTATGTTAGCAGTTGCTGCATTATTTATGTAATATTGCACATAGGATGTCAAAATACTGTTTCCTCGACGGTTTTCTTGAGGAAAGGTTGTATGTGATACAACCAGAAGGTTTTGTCGATCCTAAGGATGCTAACGAGTATGCAAGCTCCGGCGATCCTTCTATGGACTGGTGCAAGCATCTCGGAGTTGAAATATACGCTTTGATGAGATGATCAAAGCTTTTGGGTTTATACAAGGTTTATGAGAAACTTGTATTTCCAAAGAAGTGAGTGGGAGCACTATAGAATTTCTGATAATTATATGTGGTTGACATATTGTTGATCGGAAGTAACGTAGAATTTCTATAAAGAATAAAGGGTTGTTTGAAAGGAGTTTTTCAAAGGAAAACCTGGATAAAACTACTTGAACATTGAGCATCAAGATTTATAGAGATAGATCAAAACGCTTAATAGAACTTTCAATGAAATGCATGCCTTGACAAGTTTTTGAAGGAGTTCAAAATAGATCAGCAAAGAAGGAGTTCTTGATTGTGTTGTAAGGTGTGAATTTGAGTAAGCCTCAAAACCCGACCACGACAGAAGAAAGAGAAAAGACGAAGGTCGTCCCCTATGCCTTAGCCGTAGGCTCTAAAGTATGCCATGCTGTGTACCGCACCTAATGTGTGCCTTGCCATGAGTCTGTCAAGGGGTACAAAGAGTGATGCAGGATTGAATCACTGAGCAGCGGTCAAAGTTATCCTTAGTAACTAGTGGACTAAGGATTTTTTTCTCGATTATGGAGGTGATTAAAGAGTTCGTCGTAAAGGGTTACGTCGATGCAAGCTTTGACACTAATCCAAATAACTCTAATTAGTAAACCAGATTCATATAGTGGAGCAGTCATTTGGAATAGTTCCAAATGGCACGTAGTAGCAGCATCTATAGGATGACACAGAGATTTGTAAAGCACACACGGATCTGAAAGGTTTAGATCCGTTGACTAAAACCTCTGTCACAAGAAAGACATGATCGAACCCCATAACTGTATAGGTGTTAGGTTCGTTGCAATCACATAGTGATGTGAACTAGATTATTGACTTTAGTGCAAGTGGGAAACCGTTGGAAATATGCCCTAGAGGCAATAATAAATTGATTATTATTATATTTCCTTGTTCATGATAATTGTTTATTATCCATGCTAGAATTTTATTGATTGGAAACTCAAATACATGTGTGGATACATAGAAAACACACTGTCCCTAGTGAGCCTCTAGTTGACTAGCTCGTTGATCAAAGATGATCAAGGTTTCCTGGCCATAGACAAGTGTTGTCACTTGATGACGGGATCACATCATTAGGATAATGATGTAATGGACAAGACCCAAACTATAAAAATAGCATATGATCGCGTTAGTTTATTGCTACTGTTTTTTCTGCATGTCAATGTATCTGTTCCTATGATCATGAGATCATGCAACTCTCGGACACCGAAGGAATGCCTTGTGTGTATCAAATGTTGCAATGTAACTGGGTGACTATAAAGGTGCTCTACGGGTATCTCCAAAGGTGTCTGTTGGGTTGGCATGGATCAAGACTGGGATTTGTCACTCCGTGTGACAGAGAGGTATCTCGGGGTCCACTCGGTAATACAACATCACAACAATACTTGCAAGCAATATGACAAAGGAGTTAGTCACGGGAACTTGTATTACGGAACGAGTAAAGAGACTTGCCGGTAACGATATTGAACTAGGTATGGAGATACCACGACCGAATCTCGGGCAAGTAACATACCGAAGGACAAAGGGAATAGTATACGGGATTATATAAATCCTTGACATAGAGGTTCAACCGATAGAGATCTTCGTAGAATATGTAGGAGCCAATATGGACATCCAGGTCCTGTTGTTGGTTATTGACTGGAGAGTGTCTCAGGTCATGTCTGCATAGTTCTCGAACCCGCAGGGTCTACACACTTAAGGTTCAGTGACGTTTCGGTATAGTTGAGTTATATGTTTTGGTGACCGAAGGTTGTTCGGAGTCCCTGATGAGATCCCGGACATCTCGAGGGTTTCCGGAATGGTCCGCAAATGAAGATTGATATATAGGAAGTCCTGTTTTGGTCACCGAAAAAGTATCGGGCTCATCGGTAGTGTCCCGGGAGTGTCGGGAGGGGTGCCGGGGACCATCGGGAGGGGTGTCACGCCCCAAGGGGCCTCATGGGCTGTGGAAGAGATAAACCAGCCCCTATCGGGCTGGAATAAGTTCCCACAAAGGCCCATAAGGTTTGAGAAGGAAAAAAACAAGGTGGAAAAAGTTTTCAAGTGGGAAGGAGTAATCCTACTCCAAATAGGATTGGAGTAGGACTCCTCCTCTCTCCCTTGCGCAAGGGAAGAGAAGGCTGCCCTAGGGCGCAGTCCTCTCCCTCCTCTCCTCCTATATATACTAAGGGTTTTGACGGTTTTAGACATAATAGAAAACAACCACGTGCTGTCATTTCTCTCTAGATCTGTTTCTCCTCTAGTTTCAACGGTGCTTAGGCGAAGCCCTGCTGGAATAGCATCACTACCACCACCACCACGTCGCCGTGCTGGAGAACTCATCTACCTCTCCGCCCCCTCTTGCTGGATCAAGAAGGTGAAGATCGTCATCTAGCTGTACGTGTGCGGAATGCGGAGGTGCCGTCCGTTCGGCACTTGATCGGGATGGATCGTGGGACGGATCGTGGGACGGATCGTGAAGATGTACCACTACATCAACCGCATTTATTAACGCATCCGCTTAGCGATCTACAAGGGTATGTGGATCCGATCTCCCTCACGTAGATGATCATCACCATGATAGGTTTTCGTGTGCATATGAATTTTTTTGTTTTTCCATGCAACGTGCCCAACAATCCGTGCCTCTCACCTAAGCAAAACTATCTTCCTCGCGAAAGAAAGAAAAAAATACGTTATTTTTTTCATTACCGAGAGACACGGTCGTCGCCCTCGCGAAAGCAAAATCATGCCTCTCGGGGGAAGAAAATAAAAAAGATAGCTTATTTTTTTTCATTTCGAGAGGCTCAGACGTGTTCCTCGCGAAAGCAAATCCGTGTATCTCATGCAAAAAATCATTATTTCCGAAAAAAAAAAGAAATGTGTTTTTTCATGCAAAAATTGGTTCTTTTATTGAAAAGTTAAGAAAACTGAAACATAAAAAAAACCACCTAAAATATTGAAAATGCTTGCAAAAAACCCAAACAAAACGCTGAGAGTGCGACACGTGATGGTGGTTGAGAATATGTCAAATGGCGGCGCATGAAAATGATCGTTGGAAGACTTTTGAAGAAACGCTTGCTAACTACTCCCTCCGTTCCTAAATATAAGACCTTTTAGAGATTGCACTATGAATTACATATGGATGTACATAGACATATTTTAAAGTGTATATTCACTTATTTTATTTCGTATGTAGTCTTCTAGTGAAATCTCTAAAAGATCTTATATTTAGAAACGGAGGGAGTAGTTCCTCTTGCACGACACAACGGACCTAGACACGCCTATTACACGGGCTCTACTGGGCGGGCACTTTCATGTCTCACTTCACATGAGACAGAAGGGTGGCGCGAGCTGGGTCGACCCAGGCGCGGGAGCAACAACTTTGTTTTTTCTTTTAGTATTTTGCTTCCATTTTCTTTTTTACTTTTTATACTTTCAAATATAATGAATAAATATATTACAAAAATAACTTTAGGTAAAACTTTTGAAAAATGTTAACCACATATTTGGAAAATGTTAAATATGTATAAAGAAAATGGTTATCACGTATAAAAAAAATTATACACAAATATACAATATGTATGAAAATATTTGATCACGTATTTAATATTTGTTAATCAAGCATTTAAAAAATGTTGAACCCATATTTAAAAAAATGTGAATGAAGCATTTGGAAAATATTACATGTGCATAGAATTCTTTTTGACCATGTATTAAAAAAATGATGATTTTTTTATCATGTATGTAAATTTGCCAATCAAACATTTTTTAAAATGTCGAACACGATATGAAAAATGTTAATAAAGTATTTGAATATATTTTTAATGTGTATAGAAAATATGTTGACCATGTATTAAGAAAATGATATTAAAAATGTAAATAAAGATTTTGAAAGAAAAATGTTTACATGTATTTGAAAATATTATTAAATAATCTCACCAACTACAAGAGAGTGTTAGGAAGGGTGTGGAGCATGATTTTGATGTGCTTCAGTCTTGATGGATATCGTTCGAATCAAGAAGCTATGGAAGGTAATGTATGCTTGTGTGATCACTAAGGACAGCAAAACCGAACCTAATTCGAGTTTTCTCACGCCTCTACTTATTTCTGCCGCCGAATCGTGCGTTGCGGTCGTCCCTGGCCGTCCAAAGCATTTTATTCTCCGCTAGTTGCTCCCCTCGTTCTATAGACTATCGTCGAATCTTGTAGGAACGTGATTCTCCTCTGAATCCACGTCCTAGCCCAACCCATTTCCCTTCCCTTCCGGTACTTTCATGCTCCCCAGCCCAAGGAAGGTCCAATATGGCGCCTTTAGGCAAACTGGCGCCTGCAGCACTTCTTCTCGTGGGCCGGCCCACGTAAAATGTGTTGCTCCTTAAAATTCGAAAAATAGTTCATAGAATTCAAAAAATATTAGATTTGCGAAAAAAGTTGAATGATTATAAAAAAGTTAATCGGTTTTTGAAAGATGTTTATGTAATTTCAAAAATTCACAAAATTCAAAAAAATCATTGATTTAAAAAAAAATCATCAATTTTCAAAAAAAATCATCAATTTTTAAATTTCATTATTTTTGAAAAAGGTTCACAAATTTTAAATTATGTTCACAGATTTTCAAAAAAGTTCATTGATTTCCAAAAAAATTCACCGATTTTCAAATAAAGTTCATTGATTTGAAAAAAAGTTCACGGGCTAAAACATAGATCGGATCTCTAAATGGGTCGGCTCATGGTGGAGCACTGCACGCGCCAGTTAGCAAAATTTGCCTTTAACCGACGCGTGTGGAGCTAAATAGGGTTTCCCGTAGCTCGATCCCTCCCGACATCAACCTACGGCGAGACCTAGGTGCGTCGCCAACAACATAAAAGGGAGAACTCCGAGTATCCATGGCGGACATGAGGTTTGTGGCGATGTTGGTGCGCGACTCGTCGACGTGCATCGCTTCACCGGCGGGTGTAGGCATGTCAGGATCGTGGAAGTGATTCACAAGTCCTGAGCTAGGGGTGTAGCATTTTCAGCAAAAAACAAGGGAACTAGTAGTGATAATTGGCTAACTTCATAAGATTTTTTTTGTAAAGGAGGATGACCCCGTCCTCTCCATCTAGGTAATGTATGTAATCATTTTATTAATTATTCATAAAGACCTTACAAAGTAATACATCAGTAAGTCTGAAGCCATCATCTTGGCAACATCTATTGCTACTCCTGTCCACTTGATGAAGGAATGCCGAAAGTCCGAGCCAAAAACCAAACAGACCTCACAACGTATCCTAACATCTAAAGCAGGAGGCCCCAACCAAGTGAGTCTCGGGCACGCACCGGCCTGGCGCACTCTTCACAGCAGGTACCGATTCATCGCCCCAACCAAGCCGCTGCCGTCATCCACCGGTCCATCTTCACAGCAGGTACCGATGCATCGACCTTTTCAGGTCCGTTGTCGACGCCACCACGGCGTCCAACAATACCACCTCCTTACGCGCGCCATCATCACAGATCCGTCGCCGAGACCGTGTCACACCATGCCGCCGATACTCCACGTCGTCGATGTGTGACATAAAACGCCGCTCCACAGCTAAACCGTCCACTGGTCTCTCGAACCAATGCACACCTCCAAGAATGACGCCCCCAAGGGAAAACGCCACCTAAGTGCCACCATCATGTGATCACTGATCAAGGGTGTCCCCCGGAGGTAGCGGAAGGAGGTGGAAACTTCACCTCGATCATGAGTGAGGAGTCTAAGAAGGAAACCGCCATGGACGTCACCACCACCGGCTCTGACCATCGACCGTAGACAAGGTTCTCGCCCGGATCTTGTCCCACGAGCATCCATCCGACATCTTGTGCATCTGTCAGACCACCTTCGAAGCCTCAGATCTTACCTCCAAGATCCGACGACCACCCATAGCGTCACTGCCATCGTGGAAGCCTTGGCACATCGGACACTGGCTGCGTGTGCCACCACTGGAGTTTGGAGGAGGGCTGCCACCTCACCACGCCAAACCGCGAGAGCCACAGGACAGGATCCCGCGCGTGCTCGTCACCGTTACTGATCCGATCTAATCGGACCCAAAGCACGCCTTGGCAAGGGACATCACCACGCCATGCCACCGCGGGTCGCCTGAGATTCAGCCACCGCTACCTTCTAGGGTCGCCGCCCAAGATCTAGGCTGGCCGTCGTAGCCGCCATCGGCCACGCCTTCTATGCCGCCGAATCGCCGAGCCGCCAACCACCACAGTCTTGGTTGTTGTCACGGCACCGACGATCCGAGGAAGCCGCCACCTGCAGCCATGAACTACTGGATTCGGCCGATGCAGATCCGACCGAACCAGCGCCGCCGACGCCATGGGAGGTCACGCCGCGAAGCCCTCCGTGCCAGCGCGTCCGCCTCTGCACCGACGGGCCCTACGCCAGCTCGTCGCCACCGAACCTGGAGAGAAAGAAATCCCCGCCGTCGCCGATGCCAGCCGGCCTTAGTCCGGCGACGCGCCCCGACGACGGCGAGGAAAGAAGGGATCTGGAACGCGACGAGGCTGGCGGCGCTAGGTTAGCTCCCCAGAGCCGCCGCAGGAGCGACTCATGAGGGGTTACGGGGCCCTCTATGTTACTCCTGAAGTTACTTTCACTCTGTGTATGCTAACTTCAGAAGATAAAACCGAGCTAATGAAGAACGGAAAAACGGCGGCACAAGAGGGGAAAGGAAGAACTAGGGCTTGTTTCATATGTCGAGCTGCCCATCCACCCACTCTCCAGATTACATAGCAAGCTAGGAGTCACAACACAGTACTACACTGTATTACAGAAAGTAGCCGGTGAACAATTAAACACCTCTTTCTGGATTGTCCGATGGCTAAACTTCTATGACGAACAATTCTTATTACTTTCAACATTAAGCCACCCAACAGTTTAAACACGTTATTTGGGACGTGGTTAAGAGGGATCGATGATATAACTGCTAGCCTTATCCGGTAGGATCATGTGCACTTTTGTGGGCTACATGAAACTGTAGAAATGACTTGGTATTTAACAAACATCAACATATTCATTTTTTACAGGTCATTTTCAAGGCTACTGCCTTGATCCGCACATGGTCATTACTCACTCCTGTGGAAGCCAGGGAGCCTATGATTACTGGGTGTGTCTGATGGAAGATGGTAGCTAAGGTTATCTTCAACCGTTTTGGATGACGGCATATTAATAGGATAGGTGTTTAGTCATCTATGCTTATTTTAGCGCATCCCGGTTGTGGCGAGTTGGTCGTCGTATATCTTTTTGCTATTTTTTTCCTTACTTTTTTAAAGACTCTATGTACTATTCGAGGACTTGGGTTTGATATAATATATGGCCGTATGCATCTCTCGATGCAGAGGCCGGGGCATCGCCTCCTTTTAAATTTTTTTTTTACAGAAAGTAGCCGGTGACTGTTTAAGACAAGAATTAGAACTAGAATGTCGATCGCCTTCGGATCCTCCTGAAGCGGTAGCGAACCATCTGGGTCGTTGGTTATCTGAACGTGAGCAGCTTAACTGAAGAAATGCTCAGCTCCTGACAAGGCAGGGGGCGATGACCGCGGCCGCGCGTGCCAACCTCAACCTCGCGCCAGAATGTGGTCAATGTCGATGCCAACTACATGCTGTTGTCACAGATCCTCGGACTCCATGGAGGCAGACAGACGCTGGAACCTGGCGCCAGCTGTTGACTCCATCCAGCATCTGGAAGAGCTAGACACCACGTTGCATACCATCCTGGGCAGATCTCCACACTGTCTGCACGAAGTGTGTGAATTTCAACGGAAATACTTGCTGTTACTACTTAATTACTTATTGATCTGTCTATCGTGATTAATTTGCTTATTTTAAATTTTAGATGTCTTGGGGACAAATGTTGTGCTGGGACCGGGGAGTAATTACATGTTCTAAATATATCTTTTTTCCTTTGTTGCTTGTGGTGCTGCTGGTTCTTCTTGGTTTGAGAAGATGCACATGAATGTTGTGATGGAATGCAGCGCCCGCCGCTCCCAGGAGCATGTCGAGGGTGTTAGAAGTATATTGTATTTAAGATAGAGATAAGAGTTAGAGATAAAATATATTTAAATTATACTCCCTCCGTTCCAAAATAAATGTCTCAACGTTGTACTAGCTCTAGTATAAAATTGTATTAAGCTCGAGACCGTTATTTTGGGACGGAGGGAGTATATGACTTGTCCTCACTCCAAATCTGTCTCCCTTCATATGTAGTACAGTACTCTATATATTCCTATAAGGGCTAGATCAATACAACATACGTCAACAAAAAACATTAGTCATTCCATATTTTCTACATGAGATTAGAGCGGTTAGTTTCACGACGTCTATCCTAAATTCCTCTGCCACTTCCGCACCGCGACGTCCCCGGAAAGATTAATCTTCTCTCCCCGGGACGCGGCACCCGATCGATCAAAGATCAGATAGGTTCCTGTAGCTTGGATCGATTTATTAGATTAGATCAATTCTAATTTTCGAAGTTGAAGTAGATCTGTTTTCTTTAGCTTCAAAATCAAATTCATTTACCCTCTTATCCGGCGAAAAATCTTCGAGGCATGTCCATCAGACACATCTTCCCAAGACACGAAGGTTCGAGCTGGCGTCCACCACGGGTGCATCCGGACGGCGGCAAGACCGGATGCTTGCCAGGTCCGCACCAGCAGGCGCACGCATGGCGGCAGCTATCCGGTCTGGTGGGATCGAACCGGCTTCTGCTCAGCACGGCATAGGGCAGATGGATGGTCTCCGTTCCGACGCATAGGCCTGCGTCAAGCGGCAGCAGGACCGGCTATTCCTATGATCTGCATCGACATCCCAGGCGACCGAGCATCATCAACAACTGCATGGCGCCACCACCCCGACGTACACGACACACAGATGCGCTTCCAGCACCAACACCACGAGCCAACGGCTTCATCGAAACCATGCATGTCGGCAGTAGATCATGGGAGGGCGGAACTCCCGCGGCTGGCGGCTCCATCCGGCGCATCCAATGCTACTCCGAGCAACAGACTTCGACAACGGGAGGGCCATACGGATTTGCCTCACCAGACAGATCGATCTGATCGGGCATGCAAAGCTCTTGGCCTTGACTCCTGCGCCTCTTGTGGAGCACCGAGCCGACTCCAGCGCGTCTCGTCGGCCGCGCGCCTCCTGATTCACCTGTGAGTCTGTGACACAAGCAGAGCCCATGTGTTCACGTTCAGGATGGGAATGGGCCGGGTCGGCCCACTGGATCACTGACCCGACCCAAAAAATCAAGGCCAATGGGCCAGGTGGGTCGGCCTCAAAACATACATGGTCCAGTAAAGCCGGCACCGTGCAACCCAATGGGTCACACGGGTCGACCCAGCCAGGTAACCCTAGCAGTCGAGCTGCCCCCGAGGCCGATGGACGCCCTCGACCACCAGTGCCGTCGCCGCCCCTGATCATCTCCGCCGCCGCCCCTGACCATCTCCGCCGCCGCCCTCGACCATCTCCGCCGCCGCCCTCTGCCGGTGGACGCCCTCAACCACCTGTGCCGCAGCCCGACCAGTCGACCCCGACCAGTCGACCACCTGTGCCGCCGTCGCCGTCGTCGGGACGCCCCCGAGTATCTCTGTTGTCGCCGGCGTTTCGCCTCGAGTATGTCGTCCCGGACGCCGTCGAGCACGCCATCCCGGTCGCCGTCCTCTCCAACTTGTCAGAGGTAAAACTTTCTTGCTGTTGTGCTTTCTAGCAGAAATTGACATCAGTTTTGACAGTATGGTGACAGTTCTAGTCATAATTTGGACCGTATTGATCAGATAGGATACTAGTATGATGAGAGATCAGTATACTAAATTGAGGACAGAAATCAGAGAACTTTGTATACTAATATCATCACAGATTCTCCATTTCTTTCATTGAACCAATTGATAAATCTCATCCAACAGGACTGACAGAAAATAGGCTGAGGAAGCCATTTTGATCCATAGTAAACCTCAGGTTCTTGTGTAAATTCAATCTATAAGTATACTAGAGTAAACTGAAATGAAGTATTTCTCATTCATATTCAGGCTCTCTGTAGGAGTATTTCTCATTCATAAGAAATGAAGCTTCTGAAAGTTTTCAGTTTTCAACAGAGCAAAATGTAAAAGCAAAATGTAACCTGCAGTTCCATTCAGGCATTTGATGTTACAGCAAAATGTAACCTGCAGTTTCATTCAGAGACAGTTTCTACATTTGTGTAAAAGCAAGAGTCACTTTTTGTTTGTGATTGCCTCAAACATTTATGCATATCTGATAAATATTAATTGACTATTATAACAGAACATGTGTAATCACAAAGCTTACGCTGATGTATGCTATATTTCTCTATGATCATCTTCTTGTACATTGCAGTTTCTTGTACATTGCAGAACATCTTCTTGTACATTGCAGTTTCTTCCAGTTTTGTGGGTGTTGATCCTTGTAATGATCCTATATTTCTCTATGGTCAGAAACATGGAAGAGCAAGAAGGGGACCAGGAGGCATACCGAAGTGGCAGTTCATCGTTGATATCCGGTGCGACAATGAGAAGGGCTCAACCACCTCCAGGGTTGTCTCCTTCTTCGATAAACATTTGCAAAGCTTATCATGGTGACCATTTTCAACCTTTCTTTTCCTAAGGATGCAACTTAAGAGTTGATAAGTTATTATCTAACTGCAATGTTAACACTTGTGTCCTTTACTCAGCAGGACGTTCACATGACACTCCTATGGTTGATTTTGAGGAAGATGAGGCCGATGAAGAAGATATTGACTATGAAGAAGAAGAGGAAGGAGAAGAAGATGAGGATGATGAAGAAGATGATGAAGAAGATGAAGAGGGAGGAGTTGATATCATTGACATGGGATCATTTTCTGAATCAGGAAGAAAGTTTTTGTCTAAAGTGTGGAAAGAATATGAGCCTATTCGTGTTGATGGCATAGTTGTAGCTGCTGAGTGCAAACATTGTGCAAGGAATATTTGTGCTGAGCGTAAACATGGAACAAGTTCATTGCGCAAACATTTGAAGAGATGCAAGGAAAGGAAGAAGGTTCTTAGAGTTTCTGGGCAGCTGAGTGCTTCTATAGTGAGTCCGGATGGAGTTGCAATGGGGCTTTGGACCTTTAATCAGGCATTAGCACGTCGAGAGCTCATGAGGATGATCGTGTTGCATGAGTTGGCATTCTCATTGGTGGAGTATGATGGATTCAGAAGATTTGTTTCTAGTCTAAATCCAAATTTCAAAATGATATGCAGGAAAACAGTGAAGGATGATTGCATGAAAGCATTTAAGGAAGAGAAGCGAATTCTGCAAGGGATGTTCAAAAACTCCAAATCCAAGATTTCTTTGACTACAGACTTGTGGACATCAAATCAGACAATTGGGTACATTTGCATCACAGCTCACTTCATTGACGAGGAATGGAAGCCGCAGAAGAGGATAGTTAAATTCGCAGCTAATTTTTGCTTGGTTTCAGTCTTTGTTTTCAATTTTTGCTCATAAATTTGCACATAATTACTCTTGTAACATTTCCTTGTAAATACAGACAATGAGGACTGAAGCTTTTTGCCGCAATTGATGTTAACCTCCAGTAGACGATGAAGCAAAAAGATGTCAACTTTCTTTATAATTTGCTGAAGTTTCGAAATGTAATGGCTGCTCCTTGAAAGATGTAGCTAGATGCTCATAAAACCTGTAATATCGTCAACAAATGTGATTGTCTTGTACTGGCTGTAAAAAGAGTTGAAATGGACTGATGCTTGCTTGGTACCTTGTATTTATTTCGTATTATCATGCCTGCTTAGGTAATTATTTGTTGTCTTGTTATAATATCAGTTAGAAAATGTTCTCTGTGTATACCTAGCTAAAAAATTGTGGAACTATTACTGATTTTTGGGTCGGCCCTGGTGTTCCCAATGGGCCAACAAGGCCACATGATTTTCTTAGAATGGGTCGACCCATGGCCCCTGAAATTGGCTTTGAGGCCACGGGGCCAGGTCCAAGGCCAGGTCCGGGCCGGCCCATTCCCATCTTGAGTTCACGTTCATGAATGGAATCCAGGCTCCATCTAGGCTCAGGGATGCGTACGTGTACAAGGCCAAGAGGCTCCACCTGAAGTATGTTTGATCTGCATCGACCCTCGGCACATCATCAACCGGACAACTGCACCGACCGTTCCGCACTGCATCAAGCCAAAGTACATCAGATTCATCGCCAAGCACACTACGAGAAGCAACATCGACATGCATCACCCACACGTGAGGCCGGTGCGAAAAGTGATGCAATTCTTCATCGACTTTTCGGACGCGACACGATATCGATACTTGGTTGCCGCAAGGGACGCTTTCAAGCGACACATTATCATCGACCCACTTCTGCGACGCCATCGCCGACGCTTCATCGTCAAGGTCTTCATCAACGTGGTCTTCATCAACATCTTCGTCAACACACCGTTGCTGCCTTGTCCACAAAATGGACATCTAGCGTCCTCTCACAGTTTTTTTCTGCAAGACACGACCTCGACGACGGCAATGATCGCGTCACGACGTCGGCATCGACCACGTCATTCACGACGACACGACTACAACGACACGGCGTCCCTATAGTGACGACCCCTACACGGCCTCATGGTTCTTGCAAAACCGATGTGTGCTCGATGGGTTTCCTCCGGTCCTGGCAAAACCGGTGAACTCATCGCCGACGGCATCCTCTCACATTCGCAAGGTGCATCGTCCATGCTCCGTCATAGCGCATTTTTTGACGCCTCCAGCTTTGTGCGGCTTCATCATCCACGACGATCACACATTGACCACGTCTACCTCGACCACGGCTACATCACCATGCTCGGCTACCTCGACATTGACATTAATGGTTTGGTCTACAACAACTCATCGGCAACAACTCCAGTCAACAGCGTCCAACGACGCCACTCCCGCTGTGACTGCGGGAGGGTATAAAGGAGAGAGAAGGAAGGCACCAGAAGGGGACGCAGTCACCGCCCTAGGTGTCGATCCATCAAAGACGCAGTTGATGATGACGCGGTGGAGAAGATGACAGAAACGCAAGACTTCAAATTCAGTCGCAATCGTCCACTTCACTCCCGCTACAGCTGAGGGGGATGTTAGAAGTATATTGTGTTTAAGATAAAGATAGGAGTAAGAGATAGAATATGTTTAACTCATGTATGACTTTCTCTCTACTCCAAGTGTGTCTTCCCTCACATGTACTCCTATATATACCCTCAATACAACATACAACAACAAGAAACATTAGCCATCCCATATTTTTCATAGAGGGCATACGACAAGCAAAATAAAAAATCCACTAAATATTGCGTGCTTAACTTCTTTCTTCTGTCCGTGGATTATGTCTTGGTTCGCCTCCATGTATTTCAGTCTCGACATTTAGCTTAATGTTCATATGGCTGTGCTCTCCCTAACTGGTGACTTTTCACATTCAGGGGCTTATCTCCCCATCCGAGGAATGCAAAAGTCTATGTATGCATGACTCTATAACCATACATATTGGAACATGCAAGTTAAGTCACATACTTGCACCCCTTCTACAATTTTTCATTCCTGAATATGATAAAAAAATGTTTTTGATCTATTCGAAGGGAACATTGCATGTACGTTACAACATAAACTAATCGAAGCCATATGTATTTGCAAGCTCATGACTCGTTTTTTTAAGAAAAGGCATGAGTCCGACTTTATAAATAAAACCACCAGGCAGAGTAACAACCATCATAATACCACAAGTTCAACAACCACCCAAGGCCAAACGAGAAGTAAAGTATGAGATACAAGGCACGCAGGCCATACCCATGGCACGTAGGACGGACAAGCAAAAACTCCGAGAGAGAAGAAGATCTGCTGCCATGCCCGCAGACCACGAAGAGGTTAGACATCAGGCTCCTGTCGCGAAAGGGAAGATGCCGAGGCCCGAATCTTAGATAGCAGCAAGTCGAAGCAGTCTTTGTCTTCAGGCTTAGTCAATAATCTCCACTGCTGCAGGAACAGGCAAGCTTCATATAAGCAATCAACAGGTTTAGCAGGAAAAATGTGTTCAATGGTAAACTTGTTCCTGGTAGTCCACAAGGCCCAACAGACCGCCGCCAACCCAATCCAGAACAACCGTTTCGTACCACCGACCAGAGCGATGGCGAGGGTCCGGAGCTCAGAAAAAGAAGTCGGAGCCCAAGACACTTGCAACCAAGATCTAAAGCAGTACTAGATTAGTTTAGCCAAGACACAATTGAAAAAGATATGAGTGGTATTCTCCAAAGCATCACACTGGACACAACGGTCCGAACCCGAGCCATTGCGTTTCCGAATCTGATCAGCCGCCGGGAGGCGGCCCCTGAAAGCTTGCCACATGAAGATTTTAATCTTAGGAGGAATACGTGATCGCCAAATCTGACCAAACTTATTCGTAGGTGTGCCAACAATAAGCTTGGAATAAAGGGACTTAACAGAGAAGCGACGTGAAGTAGAGTGTGGCCAGACCTCCGAGTCCTCCGCCTCCGACAGCGTGGGAAAAAGGGCAGCAAGATGCCGCCATTGAACCAACTCTTTAGGAGACAGCGAGCATCGGAAGGCCAAGTCCCAATTATCAGCCGCAAGCTCCGCGATGGAGATCTCAGGCTTAGGACAAAAGGAAAACAATGTGGGGAAAGCCACCGAGAGAGTAGAATCCCCACACCACCAGTCAAGCCAAAAACGGGTCGAGGCGCCATTACCCACCAAAAATTTGACATGGTCCTTGAAAAGAGGACGTATCTTAACCAAATCCTTCCAGAACTGTGATCCCCCTATGGGAGGCAAACATAGGATTAGAGGAGGGGAAGTATTTCGCATTGAGAATAGAGAACCAATGGGAGTTCCGACCCGAGGACATGATTTTCTACCACCACTTGAGCATAAGAAATTTGTTCATCACCGCGGTGTTAATGATGCCCAACCCTCCCAGGTTTTTGTGCCTATAGATGATGTTCCATTTGACCAACCGATACTTACGCTTATTATCCGCTGAATTCCAGTAGAAAGCACATCTATGCTTGTCAAAACCATCATGCGTACCCGTAGAAAGAAGGTAGAAGCCCATAATGAACATGGGTAGGGAGGAGAGACAAGAGTTAGTCAAGGCCACTTTCCGAGCATTCGTATTATATCTACCCCTCCACGGCAACATCCCATTACCAACCTTGGTAACAATAGGCGCGAACTCCTTGGCACAAAGCTTACCCGGGGCAATCGGGAGGCCCAAGTATTGAAAAGGAAAGGAACCCAGGCTAGAATTTAGGAGGTGTGCTACTCATAAAGCCTCCACATCATCAACACCAGTGATAATGACCTCACTCTTCGCAAAGTTGATTTTGAGCCCCGACAAGGCTTCAAAGCATAACAGGATGAACTTAAGATGAGTAAGGCAGGAATCATTAAGCACCATGATAATGGTATCGTCCGCATATTAAAGGTGGGTGACCCATAGGAGGTGTGATGAGATATTACTGGAGAAATGTGTCCAGAAGCAGTAGCCCTAGACAGAATACGCGATAAGGCATCGACAACAAAATTAAAAAGGATCGGGGACGCCGAATCCCCTTGCCTCAGGACCCTGCCATTGGCTAAAAATTTACTAACTTAACCGTTGACCTAAATCGCCGTGTGCCCACCTGAAACCAACTGCATAATCCGATGCACATAAGCCCCGTCAAAGCCTTTAGCGAGCAAAACCTGTCTAAGGAAAGGCCAACTAACCGAGTCGTACGCTTTTTTGAAGTCCAACTTTAGGATCACCGCTTTCGAATTGGGAGACTTAAGATCATGGACAATCTCGTGAAGGCAAAGAATCCCATCAAGGATAAATCTTCCTTTAACGAAGGCAGATTGGAAAGGGCTAAGCATACGATGTGCAATAGGAGACAGACACGTGGCAAAGCCCTTGGCAGGAAATTTTGCCATATTATTGATAAGGGCAATCGACCTAAATTGGGAGATCAGCTCCGCACCCTTGACCTTGGACTCCTGACTCTCGCTTGCCACATTTTACCACCTAAAGTTACTCCTCTGTCATACACATCGTCCTGCCTATGAAAAATTAGTTAAAAACCTCTCCTCTTCCTTAGATATGAATGTGCAAGTCTCCTCCTCATCACCCTAAGTGAATCATGAACGTGCAAACTCTATCCCCCAGCTTCAGATCTTAGCTGTTCTGCTTAGTTAAAATCTCCCCTTAAGTTTATACAGACTTTGTTTGGCTTACTGATCATAGGTTGGACTAACTTTACAAATTTCCTTTGTTTCCAATTTGAGTCTCTATTATATATACATGTGACTGGGATTACTTTGTAGTTCTTTGAACATGTGATCTTCTGTATTCTTTAGTTTTGTAAGATGATAGTCAGTTATCATTTTAATATCATCGAAGAGCCTCGGCGTTATCATTATGGAAAGTGGGTGTTATCAACTCGTTGTGATGTTAATATTCTCAAGTGTGTACTTATAAGCTGCATTGATATTCGATTGTACCTTTCTCTTCCACACATGTTGATTATATACATTGCATAATTGTTTTTTGGTACTAGGTTGATGTATCTCATGCCAAATCGTATAATATACTTTCCTACATGGAATATTCTATGATGAGATCAGCGATTCTGCTTGACAGAGTGATTTCTTTCACTCACCTTATGCCTTCATTTTAGTGTCTCGGTTATGCCTTCATAGTATTGTCTCAATTTGGGAGAAAGAGAGTGCGCATTAGCCTCTTTACAATAAATATTTGTTTATTTTTATTTGAAAATGTCAAACGCGAGTGCAACTTTTAGACTTGAAAAATGATGGTTCTAAAAGAATTAATTCATAGCTTTAGACAACCTTTTGTAATCAGCTTTGGACAATATAGTGTGAGTGTTGCATTTCACGTGGATATTCAACTCTAGCAATTAATAAACTGGGTTTAGTGCTTGAAGCAGATATTCAACTTTTGCAATTAACAAACTTGCTTTAGTATTTTAGAATTCAAACGTTGGACTTTGCTACCTCTTGAGCTTGCGTTGGTTTTCCCTTGAAGAAGAAAGGGTGATGCAGCGAAGTAGATAAGTATTTCCCTCAGTTTGTTGAGAACCAAGGTATCAATCCAGTAGGAGGAACAAGCAAAGCCCCAATAGTGGTACCTACACAAATAATCAAGCACTTGCACCCAACGCTATAAAGGGGTTGTCAATCCCTTCAGAGTTATTTGCAAGGATGAGATCTGATAGAGATAGATATAAAATATTCCGGAAACAAAAATAAATAAATTGCAGCAAAGTATTTTTTTTGTATTTTTATTTGTAGATCTGAAAATATAATATGGAAAATAGACCCAGGGGCCATATGTATCACTAGATGCTTCTCTCATAAAGGAAAATAATACGATGGGTGAACAAATTATTGTCGAGCAATTGATAGAAAAGAAAATAAGAGTTAAGATATCTAAGACAATGATTATGCATATAGGCATCACGTATGTATCAAGTAGACCGAAACGATTATGCATCTACTACTATTACTCCACACATCGATCGACTCCTTCCAGCATCTAGAGTATTAAGTTCATGAAGAACAGAGTTACACATTAAGTAAGATGACATGATGTAAAGGGATAAACTCAAGCAATATGATGAAAACCCCATCTTTTTACCCTTGATGGCAACAATACAATATGTGTCTTGCTACCCCTACTGTCACTGGGTGAGGACACCGCAAGATTGAACCCAAAACTAAGCACTTCTCCCATTGCAAGAATTACCAATCTAGTTGGCCAAAGCAAACCAATAATTCGAAGAGACTTGCAAAGATATGAAATCATGCATATAAGAATTCAGAAGAGACTCAAATAATATTCATAGATAATCTGAACATAAACTCACAATTCATGGGATCTCGACAAACACACCGCAAAAGAGTATTACATCAGATAGATCTCCACGAAGATCATGAAGAACATTGTATTGAAGATCAAAGAGAGAGAAGAAGCCATCTAGCTACTAGTTATGGACCCGTAGGTTTGTGGTAAACTACTCACACATCATCAGAGGGGCAATCGAGTTGATGTAGATGCCCCCCATGATCGATTCCCTCTCCGACAGATTATCGAAAAAGGCTCCCAGATTGGATCTCTCGGGAACAGAGGCTCCGAGCGGCGTAAAAGTATTTTCGTGGCTACTTTGTGGCTATACGGGAATATTTAGGAATTTATAGGCCAAGAAATAGGGTTAGGAGACCTGCAAGGGGCCCTGAAGCCAGGGGCGCGACCACCCCCCTAGGGCGCGTCCTGCATGCTTATGGCTTCCCGGCAAGTGCCTTGCCCCCTACTCCAAGAGCAGCAGTGTAGTGGCTAACACCACTCGTGTCCAAGCAAAAGGTCGTGGGTTCAAATCCCAGGCAGCACCTTTTTTATTTAGATTGCCATTCTGTGTTTTCTTTGGTTTATTTTCTCCTAGTTCCGCTGAACATACTAGCAAAAGGGCCCGTGCGTTGCAACGGGAGAAAAAAATACCACGCGCTTTTAATATTTTTATAATCATTTTGATTTATTAAAATAATAAGCTAACTAACTAATGTAGTCAGTCCTATCTTATTTTGTTGAGAAATCAACCCGTCCATTGTTAATTCCACCATGATGAGAAATTGAGCGGGACAAGCAAAGCAAAACAAAGAAGCTACGTGAATTGATCAATGGACTGTCATCTTATTTCACTCATGGGGTAGAGAATGTGGGATCACATGACAAACTGAAGGTGGTGTTCCATTCTCTGTCTCTACAACAATACAATCTTACATTCAATACATTCATTCATCAGCAAACAAATCCCCACAAAACAAAATTTCTTGCCGGTGCTTGGCACACGGTTGAAGGCATGGGGAGGGGATCTCACCAGATGATGAGTTTCTGCAGGAGGAGGGGATACGATGAGGGGAGCAAGGGTTAGGCGCCTCTATCTGGCCATAAGGAGTCGCCATTGCCGCGCCATAACCTCGGAGTTCCCCGTGTGAGCCACGGAGGCCCGCTGTCACGCCCAAGATGTGACCCTATACTCAATTTGGCACGAAGGCCTCGTCAGGGATAGAAGCGCATCTCGTCGTGTCGCAAGAATGGATATCGTTACAAGTACATGTACTGAAAAGAAGAGATATATAAAGAGTTGGCTTACACTCACCACAAGCTACATCAGAGTCACATCAGTACATTACATAATCATCAAGAGTAAGAGCAGGGTCCGACTACGGACCAAAACAAACGACAAAAGAAGAACGACGTCCATCCTTGCTATCCCAGGCTGCCGGCCTGGAACCCATCCTAGATCGATGAAGAACAAGAAGAAGAAGCAACTCCAAATGAACAATCAACGCGCTCGCGTCAAGTAATCTTTACCTGTACCTGCAACTGGTGTTGTAGTAATCTGTGAGCCATAGGGGACTCAGCAATCTCATTTCCAAAGGTATCAAGACTAGCAAAGCTTAATGGGTGAGGCATAGTAAAGTGGTGAGGTTGCAGCAGTGGCTAAGCATATATTTGGTGGCTAACTTACGAGTACAAGAAATAAGAGGGGGGAAGATCTACGCATAACGGACGTGAACTACTGATGATCAAATGAATGATCCTGAACACCTACCTACGTCAGACATAACCCCACCGTGTCCTCGATCGGAGAAGGAACTCACGAAAGAGACAGTCACGGTTACGCACACGATTGGCATATTTTAATTAAGTTGACTTCAAGTTATCTAGAACCAGTGTTAAACAAAGCTTCCACGTTGCCACATAACCGCGGGCACGGCTTTCCGAAAGATTTAACCCTGCAGGGGTGCTCCAACTAGTCCATCACAAATTACCACAAGCCGCATAGAAATCCTCAATCACGAAGCTCGCGATCTCGTCGGATTCCCTAGTGGAAAACCTAACCTCTGAGATTACACAAAGCATCACCGGAATCCCGATGCACAAGATATCTCGTCAAAGGTAAAACTAATCCAGCAAGGCCGCCCGACGTGTCGACGATCCCGATAGGAGCCGCGTATCTCGTTCTCAGGACACGACTGATGGAACTAGCTACGGGTGCCAAACCTCGAGTTTCCCCGTGCTGGCCCCGCAGGCAGACCGTTTGGGACCAACACCATCAGCACTGGCCCCCCTGTTTATGTAAAATTACTCCTCGGGTTCATGGCGCCCTATGCATTTCAATATTAACAAAATTATTATGTTGGGCAAATGTAGAACCAATGTTGGGCCTTGCCGGACCAGCTTTAATCTAAAACGAATTATCAAGGGGGTCCCCATAACAACCCCGATCGTGTTAGGAGCGCTCATTTATGGAACATAACACCGGTAGCCGAAAACTAAGGGGGCAAAGGTGGAACAAAACACCAAGCTAGAAAGGCCGAGCCTTCCACCTTTTACCAAGTATATAGGTGCTTTAAATTAAATAACATTTAATATGGTGTTATAACAAGGAACCCATGCTTTCACATGGAAGCAATGCACCTGCAACTAGCAACGCTAACACAGGGTTAAGCAAGCGGTAACATAGCCAATCAGTGGTTTGCTAGGTCGAACAGGTTGAAGGTTATCATGGCATGATTGAGAGGCTGATATTTAACAGGTGGTAGGCAACGAGACATAATCGGAAGCATCGAAATAACTGGCATGGCAATGATAGTAATGGTATCGGGGAAATGATCATCTTGCCTGAGATCCCGCTTGGAAGAAGAACAACTCCGAGAAGTCGGCGCACCAACGTAGTCGAACGGGTCCTCACATTTCCGACACGCTTGCGGAACTCTAACGAGACAAAGCAAATGGAAACAAGAATCAACACACGATATTCACCACAGCACATGCACAACCGGATGCACTACCCAATATGATGCATGGATGCCCAACCCCTAATGATGCACTTAAACCATTCTACAACGGTAAACAAGTGCCACCTCATCATGAAGTGACACTTCAGCAGGACTGCCCAAAACTGGAATCCAGTGCCACCATTGGATTCACTGGGTTCTTCTACCCCAAATCCCTATATTACACTGCTATATACGCATGCAGAAAACACCAGAAACAGCAAAGGAAAAACTACACAAGATCAAACTCCGCCAATAACAAGAACAGGGGCTGTTCTTGATATGCCAGACTTGGCATATTCCTCTTCTGGAATATTCCAGATTTGGACATACAACACAAAACTAAACAAACAAAATTAATTTAATCCTCAGGGGGTCCCACTGGTCATACACACCAGGGCCCCTAGTATGGCATGTGGGCTTCCACTGGTCATACACACCAGGGCCCCTAGTATAGCATGTGGGCTCTGGACCCACTGACAGTGGCACACTACAACAAGAAACTAAAAACACAAGGAAAAGAAATAACATGGGAGTATGGGGACTCGAACCCAATACCTACTTGCAACACAACAGGGCAATCACCATTGAGCTAGGCTCGGTTCACTGCCCTAACAGGGGGAGTAACCTACCTATATTACCTATGCAGGCAACGCAACACCTTTTAATTAAAACTCAAATAAAAAGGGGCGCGCGAGGGCTCGAACCCTCGACCTACTGGCGCTGCAGTGGCTCGGTTGCCACTACGATGGTGAAGTGCTACGGCTATAACAGGGGAAGAAATGCACATATGCAGACTCTGCTAGCTAGCACAGGAGAACAAAATTCGCAGAGATTAAAAAAAAGGGGGGCGCTGGGTCTCGAACCCGAGACCTGCAGTCTCTGCGCGACGATCAAACCAGTCGGACTAGGTGGGGGATTCTGAACTCAAACAGGATCGGCTCGGGATAAACTAACAACACGGGCGCCCTTCTTCTACCTCCAGACTGGAACTACCGAGGAGGAGGGTTCGACGCCGGCGAGCGGTGAGGCAACAACGGCGGTGAGGTACTACCGACGGGGGTGCGGGAACCCTACGGGGTTCCATTCCCGGGGGTACGAGGCTCGAAGGAGCTGGGCACGGCGGAGTCGTCGAGCTCGAGCAGGGCTCGATCCTAACCTGTGATGCGAGGCATCTACACTGACTACCGGCGAGGACTACGCACATGCATACACGCACGGGGAAGGGGAGGGCTCACCGAAGGGATCGGAGAGGAGATCGGGCGAGGAGGCCGATCTACGCGAGCTCGAGTCACAGGGGAGCGGCTGCCGGCGCGGGCGGAGACGAGGTAGAGGCCGAGGCGTTGAAGGTGCTCTGGCCATCCTAGGGCGGGAATGGAACGGCGCAGACGCCCTCGAGCACCTGGCCAGACCATCGCGACCAGTCCCCACCACGACGCGAGGGGGGAGGCTCTGAACCTCCGAATCTTCTTTGAACCTCACGCCTACCTACCTGACGAAGAAGAAGATCGAGGAGAAGGGGGAAATGGAGGGGAGAGGGAGATGGCGGTGGAGAGGAGGAAAGGGAGGAAGCTAGGGTTGCACGGGCGCCCTAGGGGGTGGCTAAGAGGAGGAAGGGGTGGTACGGCAACAATCAGAACAGAGCCAAGGAGATTAGACGGTTCTCCATGGGTTCGTACAAGGAGGTGACGTAGGAAGAAGAAGGGTGGTGGGCTTAATGGGCTGAGATCAAACACGTAAGAGTTGGGCCTGCTCTGTTTAAATCTTCCTAGCCATTAATTAAATGAACAGATTTGGAGAAAAAGAAAACGAGAGGTAGAGAGAGAAATAGAGTTGGAGAAATATTTTTGAGGACCCATAAAAATATACTCTATTTTATAAAATCGGTTTGGATATTTTTACACGAAACAAATTTAAACAAGTTTGATTTAAACTCATGCTTTCCTGAATTTAAAACCTAACCAAACCAATGTCAAATGGGATGAAATTTGGAGGGTCACCCTACATAATAAATATGATTTATGGGAACAAGTTGAACATTTCTGAAGGAAATAAAAAAATACCATACATAATGAATTAAATTCGTTATGCTTGAGTTCAAACTCCCTTTTAAATGAACTATGGATGGGAAATTTAAGAGGGTGGATGGACCTTAAGCAAAAGAATTATGGGCCAAGTTGAAGGCAAGAATTAAGATAGAAAAGAATGGAGTTAAATTGCAAGAGTGTTATGATTATAATATTTCATTATAGCCCCCTTATGATATTGGGAGGATATGTTATATAGAGAAATCACCATGTGAATTCCCTTGATTTAAATGGACCAAGGATCCGTACCATTTATGCATTTGGGTTGCAAGAAAAAACGACGTGATGGCATGATGACATGATGAATGCAACAAACAAAATAAAACACATGGTGACCAGGGAATAAAAGGGGAATCTTCTGGAGCGTCGGTCTCGGGCTGTCACAACTCTCCTACACTACAAGAGGATCTCGCCCTGAGATCCAAGAATGAAAGGGGGGAGAGGATGAGAAAGAACAAGAGGTAAAAACTTAGTCGCTTCTTTGACAAACGAGTGAAACCAACGATCCTTGAAGGTTGCAAATAGATGAGGACTGATATGAGAAAGAGGCAAGAATTCACGGAAAATTTCGGCAGCACTTCGGTAGGAAAATGGGACAAAAAAATCGATAAGAAGAGAGAATTAGACAATATTCACAACAAACAAGTAAATAGAACAAGGGAACACCATGATCTTGATAGAACAACATGATAGACCCAAAAGAGCAACATCACAAAGCCTGACTATCTCAAGCGGAAGAAGAGAATGAAGAAAAGAATGACAACTACCATCACAATAGAATTGACGAGCCTCCGGTCATAGAATTGACGGAGTAGTTGGAAAATCAACAACGAACAACAAGATAGTAGTGGGCTTATGAGAATCATCTCAACAAATGTGAGGTGACAACTAACCACTAAAATAAGCAAGGATAGATTGGGAGCAACAAGAAATGAACAAACTTACACCAAGAGGATACATTGAGAACTTGGATTAATGACAAGCACCATGATAGCGTAATCCATAGGAAAAGATTTAGGTGAAATCCAACCCAAAATAGCTCAATGAAGAAATCATGGGTTGAAAATATCTCATGATCATAGAATTGGTGGGTTTAATTATCTCATTCTTGAGAGGAAAACTCTTCGAGGCTCCTACACTAACAAGAATGTTATAATACCACCTCAAAGGATAATGGAAGAACAAATGCACTTGGAGATGCAAGAGAAGAAAACTTGAGGTTCTCCAATAAGAATCTTGAAGAACACTTGAGAATGAATTGAAAGCTTGATGAACCACCATGAAGGGCCTCCGTATACAAATGAACGATGCAAAGATATGAAGGTAGAAAAGAATAAGATTATGACCTTGCCAAGATTTATATGAAGCTTCACAAAGAGATACTTGACAAAACTTGGAACTCCGGAAAGAAAAGATAAGAACACTTGATAAAAAAAGGAATTCATATCATGAGCCACTCCGGAACAAGAATTCAGATCACTTGATGAAACAAGAATAAGAATTATGTTATGCTAATCCTTCATCAAGTTTAATTGATGACAAGCAACGGATTTAGCATATCACTTATTCTACTAGAAATGAATCTTGAAGAGGCAGAGAGATAAGCACCACTTGAGGCAAAATTGAAAGAAGCGCCGGTAAGACTTCACAAATGAATGGAAACACCATGAATTAATGGAGAACCAAGAGAATGAAGAGATCATGAGCCACCTGAGAGAAGAAAAACTTCAACAAGGCACTGGAATAAACGAGAGACGAACGAAGAGACAACAATGGAGAAGAACTGAGGATGAAAGCTGAAAGCTGGGAATGAAGATTCTTCTGAAATGATGGCCTTCAGAGGATCGAGAATGAAAACAATTCAGAAAAGCATCGGATAGCACGAAAGGAATTACTCATGATTGAGAACAAATGAGAGGATACACGAAGCTGAGATGATAGTCTTCACAAGAATGGAACAAGACTGAGAGAAACACTCCTTCGAATTGCAAGCTGAGAATGATGACGAGAAACAACACCAAGAATACTGAGACACTCCGGAACAATGAAGAATGAAAGGTTGAACCAAATAAGAGAATTAATTCAAATAGATCTTGAAGAAGTAATAAGACTGATGGAAATCATACTTATGTCATAGTTGAAAATATTTAAAGATCTCCGGAGATGATTAAAAGAGCCAGGTAAGATCCTGGGAAAGAACCTGTGGGTTATGGGCCCACTCAAAAAAACCCACCGTTAGAAAAGATTGCTAGAAAGATTGATATTGCACCAGTATGAACAGAACTAGATGAGGTTGAGCACCTCGAAATAATTAAAGATCCGAAACAAGAAATTCTGAGATATCTTCAACACTCCGGATAAAATAGATACAAATGCCAACAGAAGACTAGATAAGAATTTCTAACACAAGAGAGAATTTAAAGGATGACAGGGATATGATGAACACGGATAACTGAACTGAATTCACCGGAAAAGATAACAATATTGAATAAAGATGAACACGAAGCTCCTGAGAATCTTCACAAGAATCACCAGCTACGAAAGGAAGACGAGATAGCGGAAGCATCACTGAAATGAAATGCAGTTGGATGAAATCCAACCACTGAAGAAAAAGGGCGGGAGGGTGGGGAAAAACAAAGACAACTTGGGCTAGATGAGATGAACTGCGGAATAAAATGAGAGAATGATCTTGCAAAATTTGGAGAGGATTGAATCCACTTGGAGAGAAACACACCAGTTGAATGGAATTGATACGATGACTCCGGTTGACGAGAATTGATATGACAATTGATTAAGCAAAAGGATTATCACTCTCATAGAAATATGAGAACCGCTCTTGGAAAGATATGAAATCACCATCTGACATCGAAGCAACTTGAATTACCATAATCCAACAAAACAAAGGGTGAGGCTTATGAAACAAGCCAGAACAAACTTATGAGAAAGATTTCGTCCGATATTTTCGTGGACAGGATCGCACGGGCTCGATTTTACAGTAGCCATCAAGTGCAAGGCAGTGCACCCGACATACGAAGCGTCCCCGAGTCGTAGCAAGCTACAAGGATTCTTTAAGACACAACGTGTACCGCTGTAAGTCGACCGTGAACAAACGAATCCACTAGATGTCGAACCCCAACCTAACATCATGCATTTGTTGGAAGAATGTCCTATAAGTAACTACTTGAATTCCCACCTATGAATTCCCGAAATATCTGGTCATGCAATCTGGTACACGGATACAAGGAGTAATATTCACTCAACTCCTATACTAACCCGTCACCTGTATCACATCCGTCAACACACAACCAGAATCTCAGACCTTCATCTACAACAGACCCTCGTGATCACAACGATACAAAGTATGGCAGTACTCCTGAACAATCTGCACCAGTACTGGGGACATCGGGGTTATCTCGCCACTACTAGTATTGAAGAAATTACGAACATCCTTCGTTCTGAGATACTAAGAAATCTGAATGATAATGATGTGCTCAAGAATCCCCACGAGCTCAACTCCCCGGAAGAAAATCAAGTCAGACGGGAGGCACCAAGACAGAACTCTGTCACATCGGCATCACATAGATTCCAAAAGTATCCGCGTGATTCTTAAAAAAAATTGAGTGGGAAGAGGAGTAGAGTAAATTATTACGTCAAGATTCCTCACCAGAGCATAGAAGAGGAGAAAAAAGAATCCTACTCTCCGATATATAACTAGACTCAAAGTATTTCACTAGACTCGACTCGGCCAAGTTCGATCAATCAAGGGGGCTCCTAGGTCGGTCCTTGCTCTGATACCAACTTGTCACGCCCAAGATGCGACCCTATCCTCAATTTGGCACGAAGGCCTCATCAGGGATAGAAGCGTATCTCGTCGTGTCGCAAGAATGGATATCGTTACAAGTACATGTACTGAAAAGAAGAGACATATAAAGAGTTGGCTTACACTCGCCACAAGCTACATCAGAGTCACATCAGTACATTACATAATCATCAAGAGTAAGAGCAGGGTCCGACTACGGACGAAAACAAACGACAAAAGAAGAACGACGTCCATCCTTGCTATCCCAGGCTGCCGGCCTGGAACCCATCCTAGATCGATGAAGAAGAAGAAGAAGAAGCAACTCCAAATGAACAATCAACGCGCTTGCGTCAAGTAATCTTTACCTGTACCTGCAACTGGTGTTGTAGTAATCTGTGAGCCACAGGGGACTCAGCAATCTCATTTCCAAAGGTATCAAGACTAGCAAAGCTTAATGGGTGAGGCATAGTTAAGTGGTGAGGTTGCAGCAGCGGCTAAGCATATATTTGGTGGCTAACTTACGAGTACAAGAAATAAGAGGGGGGGGAAGATCTACGCATAACGGACGTGAACTACTGATGATCAAATGAATGATCCTGAACACCTACCTACGTTAGACATAACCCCACCGTGTCCTCGATCGGAGAAGGAACTCACGAAAGAGACAGTCACGGTTATGCACACGATTGACATATTTTAATTAAGTTGACTTCAAGTTACCTAGAACCAGTGTTAAACAAAGCTTCCACGTTGCCACATAACCGCGGGCACGGCTTTCCGAAAGATTTAACCCTGCAGGGGTGCTCCAACTAGTCCATCACAAATTACCACAAGCCGCATAGAAATCCTCAATCATGAAGCTCGCGATCTCGTCGGATTCCCTAGTGGAAAACCTCAACTCTGAGATTACCCAAAGCATCACCGGAATCCCGATGCACAAGATATCTGGTCAAAGGTAAAACTAATCCAGCAAGGCCGCACGACGTGTCGACGATCCCGATAGGAGCCGCGTATCTCGTTCTCAGGACACGACGGATGGAACTAGCTACGGGTGCCAAACCTCGAGTTTCCCCATGGTGGCCCCGCAGGCAGACCGTTTGGGACCAACACCATCAGCACTGGCCCCCCCTGTTTATGCAAAATTACTCCTCGGGTTCATGACGCCTTATGCATTTCAATATTAACAAAATTATTATGTTGGGCAATGTAGAACCAATATTGGGCCTTGCCGGACCAGCTTTAATCTAAAACGAATTATCAAGGGGGTCCCCATAACAACCCCGATCGTGTTAGGAGCGCTCATTTATGGAACATAACACCGGTAGCCGAAAACTAAGGGGGCAAAGGTGGAACAAAACACCAGGCTAGAAAGGCCGAGCCTTCCACCTTTTACCAAGTATATAGGTGCTTTAAATTAAATAACATTTAATATGGTGTTATAAAAAGGAACCCATGCTTTCACATGGAAGCAATGCACCTGCAACTAGCAACGCTAACACAGGGTTAAGCAAGCGGTAACATAGCCAATCAGTGGTTTGCTAGGTGCTTTAAATTAAATAACATTTAATATGGTGTTATAAAAAGGAACCCATGCTTTCACATGGAAGCAATGCACCTGCAACTAGCAACGCTAACACAGGGTTAAGCAAGCGGTAACATAGCCAATCAGTGGTTTGCTAGGTCGAACAGGTTGAAGGTTATCATGGCATGATTGAGAGGCTGATATTTAACAGGTGGTAGGCAACGAGACATAATCGAAAGCATCGAAATAACTGGCATGGCAATGATAGTAATGGTATCTGGGGAAATGATCATCTTGCCTGAGATCCCGTTTGGAAGAAGAACAATCCGAGAAGTCGGCGAACCAACGTAGTCGAACGGGTCCTCACATTTCCGACACGCTTGCGGAACTCTAACGAGACGAAGCAAATGGAAACAAGAATCAACACACGATATTCACCACAGCACATGCACAACCGGATGCACTACCCAATATGATGCATGGATGCCCAACCCCTAATGATGCACTTAAACCATTCTACAACGGTAAACAAGTGCCACCTCATCATGAAGTGACACTTCAGCAGGACTGCCCAAAACTGGAATCCAGTGCCACCATTGGATTCACTGGGTTCTTCTACCCCAAATCCATATATTACACTGCTATATATGCATGCAGAAAACACCAGAAACAGCAAAGGAAAAACTACACAAGATCAAACTCCGCCAATAACAAGAACAGGGGCTGTTCTTGATATGCCAGACTTGGCATATTCCTCTTCTGGAATATTCCAGATTTGGACATACAACACAAAACTAAACAAACAAAATTAATTTAATCCTCAGGGGGGTCCCACTGGTCATACACACCAGGGCCCCTAGTATGGCATGTGGGCTCTGGACCCACTGACAGTGGCACACTACAGCAAGCAACTAAAAACACAAGGAAAAGAAATAACATGGGAGTAGGGGGACTCGAACCCAGTACCTACTTGCAACACAAGAGGGCAATCACCACTGAGCTAGGCTCGGTTCACTGCCCTAACAGGGGGAGTAACCTACCTATATTACCTATGCAGGCAACACAACAGCTTTTAATTAAAACTCAAATAAAAAGGGGCGCGCGAGGGCTCGAACCCTCGACCTACTGGCGCTGCAGTGGCTCGGTTGCCACTACGATGGTGAAGTGCTACTGCTATAACAGGGGAAGAAATGCACATATGCAGACTCTGCTAGCTAGCACAGGAGAACAAAAATCGCAGAGATTAAAAAAAAGGGGGCGCTGGGTCTCGAACCCGAGACCTCGCAGTCTCTGCGCGGCGATCAAACCAGTCGGACTAGGTGGGGGATTCTGAACTCAAACAGGATCGGCTCGGGATAAACTAACAACACGGGCGCCCTTCTTCTACCTCCAGACTGGAACTACCGAGGAGGAGGGTTCGACGCCGGCGAGCGGTGAGGCAACAACGGCGGTGAGGTACTACCGACGGGGGTGCGCGAACCCTACGGGGTTCCATTCCCGGGGGTACGAGGCTCGAAGGAGCTGGGCACGGCGGAGTCGTCGAGCTCGAGCAGGGCTCGCTCCTAACCTGTGATGCGAGGCATCTACACTAACTACCGGCAAGGACTACACACATGCATACACGCACAGGGAAGCGGAGGGCTCACCGAAGGGATCAGAGAGGAGATCGGGTGAGGAGGCCGATCTACGCAAGCTCGAGTCACAGGGGAGCGACTGCCGGCGCGGGCGGAGACGAGGTAGAGGCTGAGGCATTGAAGGTGCTCTGGCCATCCTAGGGCGGGAATGGAACGGCGCAGACGCCCTCGAGCACCTGGCCAGACCATCGCGACCATTCGCCACGACGACGCGAGGGGGGAGGCTCTGAACCTCCGACTCTTCTCTGAACCTCACGCCTACCTACCTGACGAAGAAGAAGATCGAGGAGAAGGGGGAAATGGAGGGGAGAGGGAGATGGCGGCGGAGAGGAGGAAAGGGAGGAAGCTAGGGTTGCACGGGCGCCCTAGGGGGTGCCTAAGAGGAGGAAGGGGTGGTACGGCAACAATCAGAACGGAGCCAAGGAGATCAGACGGTTCTCCATGGGTTCGTACAAGGAGGTGACGTAGGAAGAAGAAGGGTGGTGGGCTTAATGGGCTGAGATCAAATAGGTAAGAGTTGGGCCTGCTCTGTTTAAATTTTCCTAGCCATTAATTAAACGAACAGATTTGGAGAAAAAGAAAACGAGAGGTAGAGAGAGAAATAGAGTTGGAGAAATATTTTTGAGGACCCATAAAAATATACTCTATTTTATAAAATCGGTTTGGAGATTTTTACACGAAACAAATTTAAACAAGTTTGATTTAAACTCATGCTTTCCTGAATTTAAAACCTAACCAAACCAATGTCAAATGGGATGAAATTTGGAGGGTCACCCTACATAATAAATATGATTTATGGGAACAAGTTGAACATTTCTGAAGGAAATAAAAAAAATACCAAACATAATGAATTAAATTCGTTATGCTTGAGTTCAAACTCCCTTTTAAATGAACTATGGATGGGGAATTTAAGAGGGTGGCTGGACCTTAAGCAAAAGAATTATGGGCCAAGTTGAAGGCAAGAATTAAGATAGAAAATAATGGAGTTAAATTGCAAGAGTGTTATGATTATAATATTTCATTATAGCCCCCTTATGATATTGGGAGGATATGTTATATAGAGAAATCACCATGTGAATTCCCTTGATTTAAATGGACCAAGGATCCGTACCATTTATGCATTTGGGTTGCAAGAAAAAACGATGTGATGGCATGATGACATGATGAATGCAACAAACAAAATAAAACACATGGTGACGAGGGAATAAAAGGGGAATCTTCTGGAGCATCTGTCTCGGGCTGTCACACCCGCCTCCACCTGCAAGTACTTCGCTCCGCCGCGCCGCCGCCGTTCTGCATCGAGCAGACGCATCATCCCAAGTCACTATAGCTGTCGCGTTGATTTGATCCAGAAGTTGTGCTCGAGCGCCGAAACGGGGGCAGCAAGCGGGCAGAGGTACGGCCGCGGAGGCGGGTGGGTTGAGATCGACAACAGTGGTGGTTGAGGTCGGCCGCGGCGGCGAGTGGTGTGGGAGCGGCCTGGGCATAGGCCATGGTGGACCAGGGTCGATGCGATGCGCTCGAGCGCCGCAACGGGGGTAGTGAGCGGGGAGAGGTACGACCGTAGAGGCGGGTGGGTTGAGATTGGCAGTGGTGGCGGTTGAGGTCGGCCGCGGCGGCGAGTGGTGTGGCGGTGGCCTGGGCACAGGCCAGGGTGGCCCAGGGTCGACGGGAGGAGGCGATGCGTACGAGTATAATTTTTACAGCGAATCGTTTTTTCCTTTTGCGTTGCAGATCAATGATGGAGCGTGGGTTTTTCCGACGGAAGCAATAGCCTGTTTATTATTAGGTATAGATTTTTTATAAAAATGCCGCGGTGGGTTTTCCGATGGTAGCAATAGCCTCTTTATTATTAGGTATAGATAGATCACAAGATTTCGGTGTGCACCTTTGCCACAAATACCTTGTAGCCCAGCTAGTGTTGTTGTCGCACCTCTATCCAGGCGGCTAAGGATCAAATCCCTGTGGCCACATTCTTTTTCTGTAAATTTTCAGAGTTGAAAAGAGGATCAGCTTGCTGTGGAAATCATAACTCGAGTATCCCGTTGGATGGTGTCACTTGGCTACACCAGGAGGTACTGGGTTCGATGCCCAGCTTGCCTCTTTATTTTATTTTATTTTCTTTTGCCAAGAACACACATACACTTACACCTGGTTCCACATGTCATCCTCATAGCCCTCCTTCTTCACTTGGCCAATTTCACCAAGTTCCCTTTGTTGGAACGTGTCGTGGTTGTCATTTGCATGCATGTTGCATCCATGACATAATATATTGTGTTGCACGTGTCTTTTAACCGTAGCTCTGTTCGAATGTTTATAGGTGTAACCCGACTAGAATGTCGTGTCGAATCACATGCTTCACCACTTGTCATGTTTAAAAAACATTTAGTATTGTCGTGTACCTGAACGGGAGTGAACTAAATAATTCGTATGTGGAGTTTCGTCAATGTGTAGCGTTCGATTGTTGTGAATTGCCATGCCATGCCTTGCATAATTAAGCCGATCATGCAGTATATGTGTTGTGCATCATATCGTGCATGTGCCGTGGGGAATATCGTGTGTTCATTTTTGTTTCTAGTTTGCTTCGTCTCGATAGAGTTCCGCAAACATGTCGGAATGTGAGGATCCGTTCGACTACGTCGGTTCGTCTGCTTCACGGAGTCGCTCTTCTTCCAAGCGGGATCACATGCAAGATGACCATTTCCCTAGATACCATTACTATCAATGCCATGCTAGTTGTCTCGTTTCTTTCGTTATGCATCGTTGCCTACCATGTGTTAAATGTTAGCCTCTCAATATTGCCATGAAACCTTCAACCTTTCTACAACCTAGCAAACCACTGATTGACTATGTTACCGTTTGCTTAACCATTTGATAGCGTTGCTAGTTGCAGGTGCAGTTGCTTCCATGTGATAACATGGGTTCCTTGTTATATCACCATATTAATTGCTATTTAATTTAATGGACCTATATACTCAATAAAAGGTGGAAGGCTCGACTTTCTAGCCTGGTGTTTTGTTCCATCTTTGCCGCCCTAGTTTCGGCTACCGGTGTTATATTCCATAATTGAGCGCTCCTAACACGATCGGGGATGTTATGGGGACCCCCTTGATAATTCATTTTAGATTAAGACTGGTCTGGCAAGGCCCAACGTTGGTACTACATTTGCCTAATAACTAATGAACCACATAGGGAGTAATTAACCCGAGGAAATTTAATCAACCCCCCGGCCAGTGCTCCGCATGAGTGTTGGTCCAAACTGGTACACTACGGGCCACCGCAGGGCAACCCGAGGTTTGGTTTTACTCCTATTGTGACCCATCCATCGTGGCCTGAGAACGAGATACGCGATTCCTATCGGGTTCGTCGACATGTCGGGCGGCCTTGCTGGATTAGTTTTACCTTTGACAAAATATCTTGTGCATCGGGATTCCGGTGATGCTTTGGGTAATCTCAGAGTTGAGGTTTTCCACTAAGGAATCCGAGGGGATTACGAGTTTCGTGATCGAGGCTTTCTATGCGGCTTATGGTAATTTGTGATGGACTAGTTTGTCACGCCCAAGATGCGACCCTATCCTCAATTTGGCATGAAGGCCTCGTCAGGGATAGAAGCGCATCTCGTCGTGTCGCAAGAATGGATATCGTTACAAGTACATGTACTTAAAAGATGAGATATAAATAGAATTGGCTTACACTCGCCAAAAGCTACATCAGAGTCACAACATACAATACATAGTCATCAAGAGTAAGAGCAGGGTCCGACTACAGACGAAAACAAATGACAAAAGAAGAACGACGTCCATCCTTGCTATCCCAGGCTTCCGGCCTGGAACCCATCCTAGATCGATGAAGAAGAAGAAGAAGAAGAAGAAGCAACTCCAAATGAACAATCAACGCGCTCGCGTCAAGTAACCTTTACCTGTACCTGCAACTTGTGTTGTAGTAATCTGTGAGCCACAGGGGACTCAGCAATCTCATTTCCAAAGGTATCAAGACTAGCAAAGCTTAATGGTGAGGTATGGTTAAGTGGTGAGGTGCAGCAGCGGCTAAGCATATATTTGGTGGCTAACTAACGAGTACAAGAAATAAGAGGGGGAAGATCTACGCATAACGGACGTGAACTACTAATGATCAAATGAATGATCCTGAACACCTACCTATGTCAGACATAACCCCACCGTGTCCTCGATCAGAGAAGGAACTCACGAAAGAGACAGTCACGGTTACGCACACAGTTGGCAAGTTTTAATTAAGTTAACTTCAAGTTATCTAGAACCAGTGTTAAACAAAGTTTTCACGTGGCCACGTAACCGCGGGCACGGTTTTCGAAAAGATTTAACCCTGCAGGGGTGCTCCAACAAGTCCATCACAAAATACCACAAGCCGCATAGAAATCCTCAATCACGAAGCTCGCGATCTTGTCGGATTCCCTAGTGGAAAACCTCAGCTCTGAGATTACCCAAAGCATCACCGGAATCCCGATGCACAAGATATATCGTCAAAGGTAAAACTAATCCAGCAAGGCCGCCCGACGTGTTGACGTACCCAATAGGAGCCGCGTATCTCGTTCTCAGGACACGACGGATGGAACTAGCTACGAGTGCCAAACCTCAAGTTTCCTCGCGGTGGCCCCGTAGGCACACCGTTTGGGACCAACACCATCAGCACTGCCCCCCCATGTATTATGTAGAATTACTCCTCGGGTAGCGCTAACTCCCTATGCATTTCAGTATTAACAAAATTATGATGTTGGGCAAATGTAGAACCAAAGTTGGGCCTTGCCAGACCAGCATTAATCTAAAACGAATTATCAAGGGGGTCCCCATAACAACCCCGATCGTGTTAGGAGCGCTCAATTATGGAACATAACACTGGTAGCCAAAACTAAGGGGGCAAAGGTGGAACAAAACACCAGGCTAGAAAGGCCGAGCCTTCCACCTTTTACAAAGTATATAGGTGCATTAAAATAGATAGCATTTAATATGGTGATATGACAAGGAACCCATGTTAACACATGGAAGCAACTGCACCTGCAACTAGCAATGCTAACACAGGGTTAAGCAAGCGGTAACATAGCCAATCAGTGGTTTGCTAGGTTGAACAGGTTGAAGGTTTTCATGGCATTGTAGAGAGGCTGATATTTAACAAGTGGTAGGCAACGAGACATAACGAAAGCATCGAAATAACTAGCATGGCAATGATAGTAATGGTATCTAGGGAAATGGTCATCTTGCCTGAGATCCCGCTTGGAAGAAGAATGACTCCATGAAGCAGTCGAACCGATGTAGTCGAACGGGTCCTCACATCCGACACGCTTGCGGAACTCTATCGAGATGGAGGAAACCGGAAACACAAATCAACACACGATATTCACCACACGATACACAACACATATGATGCATGAGAAGCTGAATACATGCAAGTCATGGCATGACAATTCACACAAACAGACACTACACATTAAGTGAAGTTCAATATGCAACGAGTTGCATATTGAAGAAACTCCACGTTAATTATTTAGTTCTATCCCGATTACTTACTCGGCAATATTAAATGTGGTTAAACATGGCAAGAGGTGAAGCGTAATTAATCTACCTACCTAGGCATTTTAAATGAGGTCGGAAATGATATATAGCACCTCCGAAACGACCTCACAAGTTAATTTACAATTCTGTCCAGATCTGAACTAACGCATTTAAATAGTTGTTAAACAGAAAAACAAATAGGTTCATGTGATTCTATGCGTCAAGACAAGCAATTTACACATAGAGATCATCTCCAACGGAGCTACGGATCAAAAGATACAAGCACCACAAGATATGATGGCATGAACGGAATATGTGTGGAACGATGGTCACGAGCACTTCAAAATAAAAAATCAGCAAAATATAATGAAACTACACGAGATTCTAAGCAAGTTTCATGTAGGACACGATCAAATCGGAGCTACGGTTCAAAAACTACGAGCAAAACAAGATATCACTACAATCTGCCAAAATCAGCCACATAGCATTTTCTACACCCCACAACTACGAGCTACTCAACTCAAATATACTCAACCAAGGCATGACAAGAAAGAGGGCAAGAAGCACTACAACAAACAACTAACAACAACTAGCATGGCAGAAAGGAACACTAGGAAAAGAAGTCACAAAATGGCTTCCCACACACTATTTCAGACATAGTGAAAATAACACTTCATGGAAGTGCAGTTTTCAGCCTGAAGGCATATTGACAGCAGAAAAACCTATATCTACATGACTCCAAATGGCATGAAAACTCACAGCATGCTATAAAAACACAAGGGCTACAACTAACTCCATTGGACCAACCTCAAAAGAGCTACAGATCACAAGATAGAAGCAAAACAAAACAACAACAAAATATAACAGATTCCAGACTTAGAAATATTTCAGCACCTCCAAATCAACACTATTTCTAGCAACTTGAGAGCAAGCAAACCACACCTAAACATGCATTTCTATTGCAACCAAAAATACAGGGGCTAGTCTAAACATCAAAGAACAACTCCCTAGTTGACAACTTAATCAAACGAAGCACAGAATAAATCCTACGAAATAGACAAGAGGGCAACATGGCAAAATATCGCGCGAACTAACTTTCTCAAAAGCTAAAACTAATTGCACAGAAAAATCCCATACCCCGGAAACATATAAAATATGTGGGGTTGCAACACACAAATGATGCCACACATAAATGCGAGATAATAACCTATACACGGATAAATAAACTAGCGACAATCCCTACACGCAAAAATACGAGTGACCGCTCTAAAATACATGGAATAATGGTTCCTAAAACATGGGCATTTATACTACGGCATCCGAGCAATTCGAACACGCGCGGAAAAATTATTACGAGACGAAACCTATAGAAACAGCACGCTAACCTATGCATACGACACGTAAAACAACGTCAAATAATTATGCAAGTGGTAAAAACGGATTCTACACGAGAAACTACGCGAAAACCATATACTACACGTCGCGAACCGACTAAGAGAAAATAAACTACGGGCATTCTAATATATCTATTTATCTGGAATTTATATAATTCCAGAAAAAATCCCTAATAGAAAATAAGCTACCGGGCCTATTCTAAACTCATGGGCTACACAGGGGGCGCAAAATATCTAACAAAAGCTCGGGCGGGGAATAGCCTCACCTTTGCTTGGGCCGGCGTGGAGGTGGGCCTTCGGGTGAGAGGCCGAAGGAGCTGGCCTCCATGCGCTAGGCCTCGGGTGAGACAGAGGGGGCCCAGGCGCTGCCTGCTGCTGGGCCGGGGTGAGCTGGCCTATGCAGCCAGGGCGAGGCCGAGCGGCTCCTCGTCGTGCCCGTCGTGTCGAGGCACGAGACAGGGCGACGGCGATGCCTGCAGGCGGGACGGGAAGGGGATCCCGTCGAAGGTCAGAGAGGTGGCTGCGAGAGTCTAGCACGGGGTGCGGCGGCCGGATCCGGGCGGTGGCTCGCCGGATCTGGCGCGGGGCGGCAACGCAGGGCTCTGGCAGCGAGCGGCATATCCCGGGAGGACCTTGCTAGCGAAGAAGGCGGGCAAGGCGGCGGGGCCGGACGGGGACGGGGCCGGCGGCGAAGGAAGCCAAGGCTGGCGGCTGCGGCGAGTCTATCCGGACAGGAGAGGCTCCGGCGGCTCGATTCCGGGAGGAGGCCGGCGGGCACGGGAGATGCTCGGCGCGGGAGGAGCCTCGGGCAGGGGCTCGGGAGGCAGAACGGGCCGTCGGCCGGATGGGCTTCGGGCAGGCCACTTGCGGGCTCGGGCGGGCCCGACGGCTGGGGGAGGAGAGAGAGGTGGAAGAGGCAGTTAGGGTTTCGGGGGTAGGTGGCGCGGATTTCGAGGCAGGGAAGAGGGGCTGCATAAAAATGCACTAGGAACTATATATAGACAAATGGGGGGGGGGCTAGGTTTAGCGAAGTTTCGACCCGGATCCAACCGCGCGGTCGGATTCGACTAATTCCGAACGCGTGATGGACGAGTGGCTATGTAGAGTATGTATGCGGAGACGAGAGGGAAAGCGGGCGGCGCGGCAACGATTTTTAAAACACCGACAAACGTCCGACGGTAGACCGAATACGGTGCCGCTACAGTCGACCATTCGGGTACCAGACAAACTCCGATCGCGACGAAATTCGACAGGCGGCCTAGCTATATAAAAATAAGACCGCACGTAAAATTTCAGCCTCATCGAAGAAAGTTTTACGCACACTTTTAAAATAGGGTTTCGAACGATGCCGCGGGCGCGTGCGTGTGCGGTTGGGCTCAGAACGGACAACGACAAGAACCGGCAACTAATAACGGATGCAAGTTTTGAAAAAATGGCAGCAACAGGGTGCCGATGCAATGCGGATGATGCGCATGATGCGAGAAAAGAAAATAAACACCCGACAAAAATGGAATAAAGGGGGAAACTTCTGGGGCGTCGGCATCGGGCTGTCACAACTCTTCTACACTACAAGAGGATCTCGCCCCGAGATCCAAGAATGAAAGGGGGAGAGGATGAGAAAGAACAAGAGGTAAAAACTTAGTCGCTTCTTTGACAAACGAGTGAAACCAACGATCCTTGAAGCTTGCAAAGCGATGAGGAGTGAAATGGGAAACAAGCAAGAATTCACGGAAAATTTCGGCAGCACTTCGGTAGGCAAATGGGACAAAAAATTCGACAAGGTGGAAGAAATAGACAATATACATAACAAACAATTAAATAGATTAAGTGACCACCATGATCTTGATAGAACAAGATGATAGACCCAAAAGGGCAACATCACAAGGCCTCCGGAACAATATAATAGGAACTAGCTCATACAGAAGAAGAGAATGAAGAAAAGAATGACAACTACTATCTTAAATGAACTTGGCAATCATCCTTACAAGAAGAATTGAACGGATTTGTTGGGAAAACAACAACGAAAAGAACAAGATAGTAGTGGGCTTATGGAAACCTTTTCAAACTAATGAAGTGACAACCAGCCACTAACAGAAACAAGGATGATTGGGAGAAAAAAGATACGAACAATTCTTACACCAAGAGGATACATTGAGAACTTGGATTAATGACAAGCACCATGATAGCACAATCCATAGGAAAAGCTTTAGGTGAAGTCCAAACCAAGATAGCTCAATGAAGAAATAATGGGTTGAAAATATCTCATGATCATAGAATTGGTGGGATTAATTATCTCATACTTGAAAGGAAAACTCTTCGAGGCTCCTACACTACAAGAATGCTATAATACCACCTCAAGGATAAGGAAGAACAAATGCACATGGAAATGCAAGAGAAGAAAAAACTTGAAGTTCTCCAATAAGAATCTTGAAGAACACTTGAGAATGGATTGAAACCTTGATGAACCACCATGAAGGACCTCCGTATACAAATGAATGATGCAAAAATATCAAGGTAGAAAAGAATAAGATTATGACCTTGCCAATATTTAGATGAAGCCTCACAAAGAGCTACTTAGAAGAACTCGAAACTCCGGAAAATAAAGATAAGCGCTTAAGAAAAGAATTGATATCATGAGCCACTCCGGAAGAAGAATTCAGATTACAGTGAAAAAGAATAAGAATTACGTTATGCTTATCCTTCATCAAGTTAAACTGATGACAAGCAACGGATTTAGCAAACCACTTAATCTTCTTGAAATGATTGAGGAGAGATATGAGCACAAACTAGAATAATTGTTGAAAGAAACACCATCGAGAATTGAAATGAACGAGGCAACCATGAATGACTGGAGATACAAGAGAATGAAGAGATCATGAGCCACCTGAGAGAAAACTAGAACAAGGCACCAGAATAATTGAGAGACGAACGAAGAGGCAACAATTGAGAAAATTTGAGGATGAAAGTTGAAAGCTTTGAACAAACAAAATCTTCTGGATGATGGCCTTTGGAGGATCGAGAATGAAAACAACACAGAAATGCACCGGATCGCAAGAAAGGGATACTCATGATTGACAACAATTAAGATGATGGCATAAAGCTGAAATGATGAATCTGCAAGAGAATGAAGCAAAATTCGAGAGAAACACTCCTTCGTTCTCGAAAGAAGAGAATGATGAGAAGAACACCACCAAGAATTAATGAGACACTCCGGAATAATGAAGAATGAAAGGTTGAGCCAAATATGAGAATTAATTCAAATAGATCTTGGAGAAGGGATATGACTGATGAAATTCATACTTACGTCATAGTTGAAAAGAATTAAAGATCTCTGGAAGATTACAAGAGCTATAACAGATCCTGGGAAAAACCTGTGGGTTATGGGCCCACTCAAAGAAACCCCCGCTAGAAAAATTGCTAGAAGGAGAGATATTGCACCAGTAAAAAGAAAACTAGATGAGGTTAGCACCTCGAAATAACTGAAGGATTGAGACCCATAACACCTGAAATATCTTTAACACTCCGGATAGAAGAGAGGAATGAATAAACAAGATAGGCCGACAAGAATTCCCAACATGAGAAAGAATTACAAGGAAGAATAGGATATAATGAACACGGATAGCTGAATTAAATTCACCGGAAAAGATAACAAGACTGAATAAAGATGAACACGAAGCTCCTAAGAATCTTCACAATGAATCAACGGATACGACACGGAAGAAAAGATAGCGGAAGCATCACTGAATATAAATGCACTTGGATGATGACTGAACACTGAAGAAAAGGGTGGGAGGGCGGGGAAAAACAAAGACAACTTGGGACAGATTAGACAACTCCGGAAAGAATAAGAGAATGCTCTTGCAAAATTGGAGAGGATTGAATTCACTTGAGGAGAAGCACACCGGTTGAAAAAGAATTAACATGAAGACTCCGGTTGATAAGAATTGATATGAAAATAGATTGAGCAAAGAATTTGCACTCTCATAGAAATATGTTAACCGCTCTTGGAAAGATATGAAATCATCATCTCACATCGAAGCAACTCGAATTACCACATGCAACAAAACAAAGAGTGCGGCTTATGAAACAAGCCAGAACAACTCATGAGAAAGATTTCGTCCGATATTTTCGTGGACAAGAATCCACTAGATGTCGAACCCCAACCTAACATCATGCATCTGTTGGAAGATTGTCCTATAAGCAACTACTTGAATTCCCACCTAAGAATTCCCGAAATATCTGGTCATGCAATCTGGTACACGGATATAAGGAGTAATATCACACAACTCCTATACTAACCCGTCACCTGTATCACATCCGTCAAAACACAACCAGAATCTCGGACCTTCATCTATAACAGACCCTCGTGATCACAACGATACAAAGTATGGCAGTACTCCCGAACAATCTGCACCAGTATTGGGGACATCGGGGTTATCTCGCCACTACTAGTATTGAAGCAATTACAAACATCCTTCGTTCTGAGATACTAAGAAATCTGAATGATAACGATGTGCTCAAGAATCCCCTGGAGCTCAACTCCCCTGAAACTCAAAGCAGATAGGAGGCACCAAGATAGAACTCCGTCACATCGGCATCATATAGATTCCAAGAATATCCGCGTGATCCTAATTTTTTTTTGAGTGGGAACAGGAGTAGAATAAATTATTACGTCAAGATTCCTCACCAGAGCATAGAAGAGGAGAAAACAGAATCCTACTCTCCGATATATAACTAGACTCAAAGTATTTTTTTCACTAGACTCGACTCGGCCAAGTTCGATCAATCAAGGGGGCTCCTAGGTCGGTACTGCTCTCATACCAACTTATCACGCCCAAGATGCGACCCTATCCTCAATTTGGCACGAAGGCCTCGTCAGGGATAGAAGCGCATCTCGTCGTGTCGCAATATTGGATATCGTTACAAGTACATGTACTTAAAATATGAGATATAAATAGAATTGGCTTACACTCGCCACAAGCTACATCAGTGTCACAGCACTACAATACATAGTCATCAAGAGTAAGAGCAGGGTCCGACTACGGACGAAAACAAACGACAAAAGAAGAACGACGTCCATCCTTGCTATCCCAGGCTGCCGGCCTGGAACACATCCTAGATCGATGATGAAGAAGAAGAAGAAGCAACTCCAAATGAACAATCAACGCGCTCGCGTCAAGTAACCTTTACCTGTACCTGCAACTGGTGTTGTAGTAATCTGTGAGCCACAGGGGACTCAGCAATCTCATTTCCAAAGGTATCAAGACTAGCAAAGCTTAATGGGTGAGGTATGGTTAAGTGGTGAGGTTGCAGCAGTGGCTAAGCATATATTTGGTGGCTAACTTACGAGTACAAGAAATAAGAGGGGGAAGATCTACGCACAACGAACGTGAACTACTGATGATCAAACGAATGATCCTGAACACCTACCTACGTCAGACATAACCCCACCGTGTCCTCGATCGGAGAAGGAACTCACGAAAGAGACAATCACGGTTACGCACATAGTTGGCAAGTTTTAATTAAGTTAACTTCAAGTTATCTAGAACCAGTGTTAAACAAAGTTTCCACGTTGCCACATAACCGTGGGCACGGCTTTCCGAAAAGATTTAACCCTGCAGGGGTGCTCCAACTAGTCCATCACAAATTACCACAAGCCGCATAGAAATCCTCAATCACGAAGCTCGCGATCTCGTCGTATTCCCTAGTGGAAAACCTCAGCTCTGAGATTACCCAAAGCATCACCGGAATCCCGATGCACAAGATATCTCGTCAAAGGTAAAACTAATCCAGCAAGGTCGCCCGACGTGTCGACGTACCCGATAGGAGCCGCATATCTCGTTCTCAGGACACGACGGATGGAACTAGCTACGAGTGCCAAACCTCGAGTTTCCTCGCGGTGGCCCCGCAGGCAGACCATTTGGGACAACCACCATCAGCACTGCCCCCCCCGTGTATTATGTAGAATTACTCCTCGGGTAGCGCTAACTCCCTATGCATTTCAGTATTAACAAAATTATTATGTTGGGCAAATGTAGAACCAAAGTTGGGCCTTGCCAGACCAGCTTTAATCTAAAACGAATTATCAAGGGGGTCCCCATAAAAACCCCGATGGTGTTAGGAGCGCTCAATTATGGAACATAACACCGGTAGCCGAAACTAAGGGGGCAAAGGTGGAACAAAACACCAGGCTAGAAAGGTCGAACCTTCCACCTTTGACCAAGTATATAGGTGCATTAAAATAGATAGCATTTAATATGGTGATATGACAAGGAACCCATGTTAACACATGGAAGCAACTGCACCTACAACTAGCAACGCTAACACGGGGTTAAGCAAGTGGTAACATAGCCAATCAGTGGTTTGCTAGGTTGAACAGGTTGAAGGTTTTCATGGCATTGTAGAGAGGCTGATATTTAACAAGTGGTAGGCAACGAGACATAACGAAAGCATCGAAATAACTAGCATGGCAATGATAGTAATGGTATCTGGGGAAATGGTCATCTTGCCTGAGATCCCGCTTGGAAGAAGAATGACTCCGTGAAGCAGTCGAACCAACCTAGTCGAACGGGTCCTCACATCCGACATGCTTGCGGAACTCTATCGAGACGGAGGAAACTAGAAATAAAAATCAACACACGATATTCACCACACGATACACAACACATATGATGCATGAGCAGCTGAATACATGCAAGTCATGGCATGACAATTCACATAAACAGACACTACACATTAAGTGAAGTTCAATATGCAACGAGGTGCATATTGACGAAACTCCATGTTAATTATTTAGTTCTATCCCGATTAGGTACTCAATAATATTAAATGTGATTAAACATGGCAAGAGGTGAAGCGTAATTAATATACCTACCTAGGCATTTTAAATGAGGTCGGAAATGATATATAGCACCTCCGAAACGACCTCACAAGTTAATTTACAATTCTTTCCAGATCTGAACTAACACATTTAATTAGTTGTTAAATAGCAAAACAAATAGGTTCACGTGATTCTACGCGTCAAAACAAGCAATTTACACATAGAGATGATCTCCAACGGAGCTACGGATCAAAAGATACAAGCATCGCAAGATATTATGACATGAACGCAATATGTGTGCAACGACGGTCACGAGCACCTCAAAACAAAAACCAGCAAGATATAATGAAACTACACGAGATTCTAAACAAGTTTCATGTAGGACACGATCAAATCGGAGCTACGGTTCAAAAACTACGAGCAAAACAAGATATCACTACAATCTACCAAAATCAGCCACATAGCATTTTCTACACCCCACAACTACGAGCTACTCAACTCAAATATACTCAACCAAGGCATGACACGAAAGAGGGCAAGAAGCACTACAACAAACAACTAACAACAACTAGCATGGCAGCAAGGAACACTAGGAAAAGAAGTCACAAAATGGCTTCCCACACACTATTTCAGACTTAGTGAAAATAACACTTCATGGAAGTGCAGTTTTCAGCCTGAAGGCATATTGACAGCAGCAAAACCTATAGCTACAGGACTCCAAATGGCATGAAAATTCACATCATGCTAAAGAAACACAAGGGCTACAACTAACTTCATTGGACCAACCTCAAAAGAGCTACAGATCACAAGATAGAAGCAAAACAAAACAACAACAAAATATAACAGATTGCAGACTTAGAAATATTTCAACACCTCCAAATCAGCACTATTTCTAGCAACTTGAGAGCAAGCAAACCACACCTAAACATGCATTTTTATTGCAACCAAAAATACCAGGGGCTAGTCTAAACATCAAAGAACAACTCCCTAGTGGACAACTTAATCAAATGAAGCACGGAATAAATCCTACGAAATAGACAAGAGGGCAACATGGCAAAATATCGCGCGAACTAACCTGCTCAAAAGCTAAAACTAATTGCACAGAAAAATCTCATGGATTTTTCTACCCCGGAAACATATAAAATATGTGGGGTTGCAACACACAAATAATGCCACACATAAATGCGAGATAATAACCTATACACGGATAAATAAACTAGCGGCAATCCCTACACGCAAAAATACGAGTGACCGCTCTAAAATACATGGAATAATGGTTCCTAAAACATGGACATTTATACTACGACATCCGAGCAATTCGACATTTATACTACCACATTTATTACGAGACGAAAGCTATAGAAACAGCACGCTAACCTATGCATACGACACGTCAAACAACGTCAAATAATTATGCAAGTGGTAAAAACGGATTCTACATGAGAAACTACGCGAAAACCATATACTACACGTCACGAACCGACTAACTAAAAATAAACTACAGGCATTCTAATATATCTATTTTATCTGGAATTTATATAATTCTAGAAAAAAAATCCCTAATAGAAAATAAGCTACCGGGCCTATTCTAAACTCATGGGCTACACAGGGGGCGCAAAATATCTAACAAAAGTTGGGGCGGGGAATAGCCTCACCTTTGCTTGGGCCGGCGTGGAGGTGGGCCTTCGGGTCACAGGCCGAAGGAGCTGGCCTCCTTGCGCTCGGCCTCGGGTCAGACAAAGGGGCCCTAGGCGCTGCCTGCTTCTGGGCCGGGGCGAGGTGGTCCACGCAGCCAGGGCGAGGCTGAGCGGCTCCTCGTCGTGTCCGTCGTGTCGAGGCACGGGACAGGGCGGCGACGATGCCTGCAGGCGGGACGGGAAGGGGATCCCGTCGAAGGTCAGAGAGGTGGCTGCGCGAGTCTAGCAGGGGGTGCGGCGGCCGGATCCGGGCGGTGGCTCGCCGGATCTGGCGCCGGGCGGCGACGCAGGGCTCTGGCAGCGAGCTGCATATCCCGGGAGGACCTGGCCAGCGACGAAGGCGGGCAAGGCGGCGGGGCCGGACGGGGACGGGGCCGGCGGCGAAGGCAGCCAAGGCTGGCGGTTGCGGCGAGTCTATCCGGCGAGGAGAGGCTCCGGCGGCTCGATTCCGGGAGGAGGCCGGCGTGTTGGAAATATGCCCTAGAGGCAATAATAAATTAGTTATTATTATATTTCTTTGTTCATGATAATCGTTTATTATCCATGCTATAATTGTATTGATTGGAAACACAGTGCATGTGTGGATACATAGACAAAATACTGTCCCTAGTAAGCCTCTAGTTGACTAGCTCGTTGATCAAAGATGGTCAAGGTTTCCTGACCATAGGCAAGTGTTGTCACTTGATAACGGGATCACATCATTAGGAGAATCATGTGATGGACTAGACCCAAACTAATAGACGTAGCATGTTGATCGTGTCATTTTGTTGCTACTGTTTTCTGCGTGACAAATATTTGTTCCTATGACCATGAGATCATATAACTCACTGACACCGGAGGAATGCTTTGTGTGTATCATACGTGGCAACGTAACTCGGTGACTATAAAGATGCTCTACAGGTATATCCGAAGGTGTTCGTTGAGTTAGTATGGATCGAGACTGGGATTTGTCACTCCGTGTGACGGAGAGGTATCTCGGGGCCCACTCGGTAATACAACATCACACACAAGCCTTGAAGCAAAGTGACTTAGTGTAAGTTGCGGGATCTTGTATTACGGAATGAGTAAAGAGACTTGCCGGTAAACGAGATTGAAATAGGTATGCGGATACTGACGATCGAATCTCGGGCAAGTAACATACCGAAGGACAAAGGGAATGACATACGGGATTATATGAATCCTTGGCACTGAGGTTCAAACGATAAGATCTTCGTAGAATATGTAGGATCCAATATGGGCGTCCAGGTCCCGCTATTGGATATTGACCGAGGAGTCACTCGAGTCATGTCTACATAGTCCTCGAACCCGCAGGGTCTGCACACTTAAGGTTCGACGTTGTTATATGCGTATTTGAGTTATATGGTTGGTTACCGAATGTTGTTCGGAGTCCCGGATGAGATCACGGACGTCACGAGGGTTTCTGGAATGGTCCGGAAACGAAGATTGATATATAGGATGACCTCATTTGATTACCGGAAGGTTTTCGGAGTTACCAGGAATGTACCGGGAATGACGAATGGGTTCCGGATGTTCACCGGGGGGGGGGCAACCCACCCCGGGGAAGCCCATAGGCCTTGGGGGTGGCGCACCAGCCCTTAGTGGGCTGGTGGGACAGCCCAAGAAGCTCCTATACGCCATAGGAAAAAATCAAAGAGAAAAGGAAATAAAAAAAGAGGAGGTGGGAAAAAGGGGAAGGACTCCACCTTCCAAACCTAGTTGGATTCGGTTTGGAAGGGGAGGACTCCCCCCTTTGGCTCGGCTGACCCCCTTGGGGCTCCTTGAGCCCCAAGTCAAGGCGCCCCTCTACCACCTATATATACGGAGGTTTTAGGGCTGATTTGAGACAACTTTGCCACGACAGCCCGACTACATACCTCCACGGTTTTTCCTCTAGATCGTATTTCTGCGGAGCTCGGGCGGAGCCCTGCCGAGATCAGATCACCGCCAACCTCCGGAGCACCGTCACGCTGCCGGAGAACTCGTCTACCTCTCCGTCTCTCTTGCTGGATCAAGAAGGCCGAGATCATCGTCGAGCTGTACGTGTGCTGAACGCGGAGGTGCCGTCCGTTCGACACTAGATCGTGGGACGGTTCGTGGGACGGTTCGCGGGGCGGATCGAGGGACGTGAGGACGTTCCACTACATCAACCGCATTTCTTAAGCGCTTCTGCTGTGCGATCTACAAGGGTACGTAGATCAGAAATCCCCTCTCGTAGATGGGCATCACCATGATAGGTCTTCGTGCGCGTAGGAAATTTTTTGTTTCCCAGGCGACGTTCCCCAACAGTGGCATCATGAGCTAGGTTCATGCGTAGATGTATTCTCGAGTAGAACACAAAAGTTTTTGTGGGCGGTGATGTGCGTTTTGCTGCCCTCCTTAGTCTTTTCTTGATTCCGCAGTATTGTTGGATTGAAGCGGCTTGGACCGACATTACTCGTACGCTTACGAGAGACTGGTTTCATCGCTACGAGTAACCCCCTTTGCTCAAAGATGACTGGCAAGTGTCGGTTTCTCCAACTTTAGTTGAATCGGATTTGACCGAGGAGGTCCTTGTACAAGGTTAAATAGCAATTCATATATCTCCGTTGTGGTGTTTGCGTAAGTAAGATGCGATCCTACTAGATACCCATGGTCACCACGTAAAACATGCAACAACAAAATTAGAGGACGTCTAACTTGTTTTTGCAGGGTATGCTTGTGATGTGATATGGCCAACGATGTGATGTGATATATTGGATGTATGAGATGATCATGTTGTAATAGATAATATCAACTTGCACGGTGATGGTACGGCAACCGGCAGGAGCCATAGGGTTGTCTTTAAACTAATATGTGTGCTTGCAGATGCGTTTACTATATTGCTAGGACGTAGCTTTAGTAGTAATAGCATGAGTAGCACGACAACCCCGATGGCGACACGTTGATGGAGATCATGGTGTGACGCCGGTGACAAGAAGATCGTGCCGGTGCTTTGGTGATGGAGATCAAGAAGCACATGATGATGGCCATATCATGTCACTTATGAATTGCATGTGATGTTAATCCTTTATGCACCTTATCTTGCTTAGAACGATGGTAGCATTATGAGGTGATCTCTCACTAAAATTTCAAGACGGAATTGTGTTCTCCATGATTGTGCACCGTTGCGACAGTTCTTCGTTTCGAGACACCACGTGATGATCGGGTGTGATAGACTCAACGTTCACATACAACGGGTGCAAAACAGTTGCACACGCGGAACACTCGGGTTAAGTTGACGAGCCTAGCATGTGCAGACATGGCCTCGGAACACATGAGACCGAAAGGTCGAGCATGAATCGTATAGTTGATATGATTAGCATAGAGATGCTTACCACTGAAACTGTTCTCAACTCACGTGATGACCGGACTTGAGATAGTGGATTTGGATCATGTACCACTCAAATGACTAGAGAGATGTACTTTTTGAGTGTTAGTTCTTAAGTAATACGATTAATTGAACTAATTGTCATGAACATAGTCTAAAGGTCTTTGCGAATTACGATGTAGCTTGCGCTATAGCTCTACTGTTTTTATATGTTCCTAGAGAAAATTTAGTTGAAAGTTGATAGTAGCAAACTTTGCAGAGGTTTGTCCTCGTTGCTGCGCAGAAGGCTTATGTCCTTAATGCACCACTCGGTGTGCTGCACCTCGAGCGTCGTCTGTGGATGCTGTGAACATCCGACATACACGTTTCTGATGACTACACGATAGTTCAGTGCAAAATACTTAATGGCTTAGAAGCAAGGCGCCGAAGACGTTTTGAAACGTCACGGAACATAAGTGATGTTCTAAAGAGATGAAATTGTGATTTCATGCTTGTGCCCTTGTTAAGAGGTACGAGACCTCCGACAAGATTCTTTGTCCACAAAGTAAAGGAGAAAAGCTCAATCGTTGGGCATGTGCTCAGATTGTCTGAGTACGACAATCGCTTGAATCAAGTGGGAGTTAATCTTCCAAATGAGATAGTGATGGTTCTCCAAAGTCACTGCCACCAAGCTGTGAGAGCTTCGTGATGAACTATAACATATCAAGGATAGATACAATGATCCTTGAGCGATTCGCGATGTTTGACACTGCGAAAGTAGAAATCAAGAAGGAGCATCAATGGTTGATGGTTAGTAAACCACTAAGTTTCAAGAAAGGCAAGGGCTAGAAGGGATACTTCGTGAAACGGCAAAACAGTTGCTGCACTAATGAAGAGACCCAAGATTAAACCCAAACCCGAGACTAAGTACTTCTGTAATGAGGGGAACAGTCACTGAGGCGGAGCAACTCTAGATACTTGGTAGATAAGAAGGTTGGCAAAAGTCAAAAGAAGTATATTTGATATACATGATGTTGATGTGTACTTTACTAGTACTCCTAGTAGCACGAGGGTATTAAATACCGGTTCGGTTGCTAAGTGATTAGTGACACGAAATGAAAGCTACGGCACAAACGGAGACTAGCTAAAGGTGAGGTGACGATACGTGTTGGAAGTATTTCCAAGGTTGATATGATCAAACGTCGCACGCTCCCTCTACCATCGGGATTGGTGTTAAACCTAAATAATTGTTATTTGGTGCTTGCGTTAAGCATGAACATGATTGGATCGTGTTTATTGCAATACAATTATTCATTTAAAGAGAATAATGGTTACTCTATTTGCTTGGATAATCACCTTCAATGGTTTATTGAATCTCGATTGTAGTGTTACACATGTTCATGATATTGGTGCCAAAAGATACGAGGTAATGATGATAGTACCACTTACTTGTGGCACTGCCGCTTGAGTCATGTTGGTATAAATTGCATGAAGAGGCTCCATGCTGATGGATCTTTATACTCACTTGATTTTGAATCACTAGTGACATGCAAATCACACCACATGAGCAAGGCCTTGTTTACATTGAGATGAAACAAGATAGTAACTTGTTGGAAGTGATACATTTTGATGTATGCAGTCCAATGGGTGCTGAGGCACGCAGTGGATGTCATTATGTTCTTACTTCAATGACGATTTGAGTAGATACAAGAGTATTTACTTAATGAATCACAAGTCTGAAATAATGAAAAGTTCAATTCTGTTTCGGAGTGAAGTTCGTCGTAACAAGAGGATAAACTGTGTACGATATGATCATAGAAATGAATATCTGAGTTACGAGTTTTGGTACGCAGTTAAGACAATGTGGAAATTGTTTCGCAGTTCATGCCACCTGGAACATCATAGTGTGATGATGTGTCTGAACGTCATAGCCACGCACTATTTGGTATGGTGCATGCTATGATGTCTCTTATCGAATTACCACTATCGTTTATGGGTTATGCATTAGAGACAACCGCATTCACTTTAAATAGGGCATCACGTATTTCCGTTGAGATGACACAATATAGATTGAGGTTTAGAGGAATCTAAACTGTCGTTTCTTGAAATTTTGGGGCTTCGACACTTATGTGAAAAAGTTTCAGTCTGATAAGCTCGAACCCAAAGCGGATAAATGCATCTTCATAGGATATCCAAAACAGTTGGGTACATCTCCTGTCTCAGATCCGAAAGCAAAGTGTTTGTTTCTAGAAACATATCCTTTCTCGAGGAAAGGTTTCTCTCGAAAGAATTGAGTGGGAGGGTGGTAGAACTTGATGAGGTTATTGAACCATCACTTCAACCAGTGTGTAGCAGGGCGCAGGAAGTTGTTACTGTGGCGCCTACACCAATTGAAGTGAAAGCTAATGATGGTGATCATCGAGCATCGGATCAAGTTACTACAAGCCTCGTAGGTTGACAAGGTCGCGTACTACTGCAGAGTGGTACGGTAACCCTGTCTTGGAGGTCATGTTGTTGAGCAACATTGAACCTACGAGTTTTGGAGAAAGCAATGGTGGGTCCGGATTCCGACAAATGGCTGGAAGCCATGAAATCCGAGAGAGGATCCATGTATGAAAACAAAGTGTAGACTTTGGAAGAACTACTTGATGGTCAAAGGACTATTGAGTAAAGATGGATCTTTAAAAGGAAGACAGACGATGATGGTGATAAGTCACTATTAAGAAAAGCTTGACTTGTCGCAAAGATGTTTCCGACAAGATCAAACAGTTGACTATGATGAGACTTTCTCACTCGTAGCGATGCTGAAAGTCTGTTAGAATTATGTTAGTAGTTGCTACATTATTTATGAAATATTGCACATAGGATGTCAAAACATTGTTTCCTCGATGGTTTCCTTGAGCAAACATTGTATGTGATACAACCAGGAGGTTTTGTCGATCCTAAAGATACTAGCAAGTATGCAAGCTCCAGCGATCCTTCAATGGACTGGTGCAAGCATCTCGGAGTTGGAATATACACTTTGATGAGATGGTCAAAGATTTTCGGTTTGTACAAGGTTTATGAGAAACTTGTATTTCCAAAGAAGTGAGTGGGAGCACTATAGAATTTCTAATAAGTATATGTGGTTGACATATTGTGGATCAGAAGTAATATAGAATTTCTGTAAAGCATACAAGGTTGTTTGAAAGGAGTTTTCAAAGGAGTACCTGGATTGCGCTACTTGAACGTTGAGCATCAAAGATCTATGGAGATAGATCGAAAGCGGTTAATGGAAGTTTCAACAAGATCCATGCCTTGACAAGTTTTTGAAGGAGTTCAAAATAGATCAACAAAGAAGGAGTTCTTGGTTGCGTTGTGAGGTGTGAATTTGAGTAAGACTCAAAACCCGACCCCGGCAGAATAAAGAGAATAGACGAAGGTCGTCTTCTATGCCTTTGCCGTAGAATCTAAAGCATGCCATGCTGGGTACCGCACCTGATGTGTGCCTTGACTCAAAGTCCGTTGAGAGGTACAGAGAGTGATCCATGATTGAATCACTAGCGGCGGTTAAAATTTATCCTTAATAACTGATGGACTAAGGAATTTTTCTCGATTATGGAGGTGGTTAAAGAGTTCGTCGTAAAGGGTTACGTCGATGCAAGCTTTGACACTAATCCGAATAACTATGAGTAGTGAAACGGATTCGTATAGTAGAGTAGATATTTGGAGTATTTCCGAATAGCACATAGTAGCAGCATCTATAGGATGACATAAAGATTTGTAAAGAACACACGGATCTGAAAGTTTCAGAACCGTTGACTAAAACCTCTCTCACGAGCAAGACGTGCTCAGATCCCATAACTATATGGGTGTTGGATTCGTTGGAATCACATGGTGATGTGAACTAGATTATTGACTCTAGTGCAAGTGGGAGACTGTTGGAAATATGCCCTAGAGGCAATAATAAATTAGTTATTATTATATTTCTTTGTTCATGATAATCGTTTATTATCCATGCTATAATTGTATTGATTGGAAACACAGTGCATGTGTGGATACATAGACAAAATACTGTCCCTAGTAAGCCTCTAGTTGACTAGCTCGTTGATCAAAGATGGTCAAGGTTACCTGACCATAGGCAAGTGTTGTCACTTGATAACGGGATCACATCATTAGGAGAATCATGTGATGGACTAGACCCAAACTAATAGACGTAGCATGTTGATCGTGTCATTTTGTTGCTACTGTTTTCTGCGTGTCAAGTATTTGTTCCTATGACCATGAGATCATATAACTCACTGACACCGGAGGAATGCTTTGTGTGTATCAAACGTCGCAACGTAACTGGGTGACTATAAAGATGCTCTACAGGTATATCCGAAGGTGTTCGTTGAGTTAGTATGGATCGAGACTGGGATTTGTCACTCCATGTGACGGAGAGGTATCTCGGGGCCCACTCGGTAATACAACATCACACACAAGCCTTGCAAGCAAAGTGACTTAGTGTAAGTTGCGGGATCTTGTATTACGGAACGAGTAAAGAGACTTGCCGGTAAACGAGGTTGAAATAGGTATGCGGATACTGACGATCGAATCTCGGGCAAGTAACATACCGAAGGACAAAGGGAATGACATACGGGATTATATGAATCCTTGGCACGGAGGTTCAAACGATAAGATCTTCGTAGAACATGTAGGAACCAATATGGGCATCCAGGTCCCGCTATTGGATATTGACCGAGGAGTCACTCGAGTCATGTCTACATAGTTCTCGAACCCGCAGGGTCTGCACACTTAAGGTTCGATGTTGTTATATGCGTATTTGAGTTATATGGTTGGTTACCGAATGTTTTTCGGAGTCCCGGATGAGATCACGGACGTCACGAGGGTTTCCGGAATGGTCCGGAAACGAAGATTGATATATAGGATGACCTCATTTGATTACCGGAAGGTTTTCGGAGTTACCGGGAATGTACCGGGAATGACGAATGGGTTCCGGATGTTCACCGGGGGGGGGGGGGGCAACCCACCCCGGGGAAGCCCATAGGCCTTGGGGGTGGCGCACCAGCCCTTAGTGGGCTGGTGGGACAGCCCATGAAGGCCCTATGCGCCATAGGAAGAAAATCAAAGAGAAAAGGAAGAAAAAAAAGAGGTGGGAAAAAGGGGAAGGACTCCACCTTCCAAACCTAGTTGGATTCGGTTTGGAAGGGGAGGACTCCCCCCTTTGGCTCGGCTGACCCCCTTGGGGCTCCTTGAGCCCCAAGGCAAGGCCACCCTCTCCCACCTATATATACAAAGGTTTTAGGGCTGATTTGAGACAACTTTGCCACGGCAGCCCGACCACATACCTCCACGGTTTTTCCTCTAGATCGTATTTCTGCGGAGCTCGGGCGGAGCCCTGCCGAGATCAGATCACCACCAACCTCCGGAGCGCCTCATGCTGCCGGAGAACTCATCTACCTGTCCGTCTCTCTTGCTGGATCAAGAAGGCCAAGATCATCGTCGAGCTGTACGTGTGCTGAACGCGGAGGTGCCGTCCGTTCGGCACTAGATCGTGGGACGGATCGCGGGACGGTTCGCGGGGCGGATCGAGGGACGTGAGGACGTTCCACTACATCAACCGTGTTTCTTAAACGCTTCTGCTGTGCGATCTACAAGGGTACGTAGATCGGAAATCCCCTCTCGTAGATGGACATCACCATGATAGGTCTTCGTGCGCGTAGGAAATTTTTTGTTTCCCATGCGACGTTCCCCAACACGGCGGGCACGGGAGATGTTGGGCGCGGGAGGAGCCTCGGGCAGGGGCTCGGGAGGCAGAACGGGGAGTCGGCCGGATGGGCTTCGGGCGGGCCGCGTGCGGGCTCGGGCGGGCCCGGCGGCTGGGGGAGGAGAGAGAGGTGGCAGAGGCAGTTAGGGTTTCGGGGGTAGGTGGTGCGGATTTCGAGGTAGGGAAGAGGGGCTGTCTAAAAATGCACTCGGGAACTATATATAGACAAATGGGGGTGGGCTAGGTTTAGCGAAATTTCGACCCGGATCCAACCGCGCGCTCGGATTCGACTAATTCCGAACGCGTGACGGACGAGTGGCTGTGTAGAGTATGTATCAGGAGACGAGAGGGAAAGCGGGCGGCGCGACAACGATTTTTAAAACACCGACAAACGTCCGATGGTAGACCGAATATGGTGCCGCTACGATTGACCGTTCGGGTACCAGACGAACTCCGATCGCGACGAAATTCGACAGGCGGCCTAGCTATATAAAAATAAGACCGCACGTCAAATTTCAACCTCATCGAAGAAAGTTTTACGCACACTTTTAAAACACGGTTTCGAACGATGCCGCGGGCGCGTGCGTGTGCGGTCGGGCTCAGAACGGACAACGACGAGAACCGGCAACTAACAACGGATGCAAGTTTTGAAAAAAATTGCAGCAACGGGGTGCCGATGCAATGCAGATGATGCGCATGATGCGACAAAAGAAAATAGACACACGACGAAAACGGAATAAAGGGGGAATCTTCTGGGGCGTCGGCATCGGGCTGTCACATAGTTGGAGCACCCCTTCAGGATTAAATATTTCGGAAAGCCGGCCCTCGGTTATGTGGCAACTTGGAAACTTTGTTTAACATCCGGTTCTAGGCGACTTGAAGTAAACTTAATTAAGACTTGCCAACTGAGTGCGTAATCGTGACTGTCTCTTTCGTGAGCTCCTTCTCTGATCGAGGACACGGTGGGGTTATGTATGATGTAAGTAGTTGTTCAGGATCATTCATTTGATCATCAATAGTTCAAGTCCGCTATGCGTAGATCATCCCCCTCTTATTCTTGTACTCGTAAGTTAGCTACCTCAAATAAATGCTTAGTCGCTTTCTGTAGCCTCACCACTTAACCATACCTCACCCAATAAGCTTTGCTAGTCTTGATACATTTGGAAATGAGATTGCTGAGTCCCTGTGGCTCACAGATTACTAGAACACCAGTTGCAGGTAGGGGTAAAGAGTTACTTTGACGTGAGCGCGCTGATTGTGCTATTTGGAGTTTCTTCTTCTTCTTCTTCATCATCGATCTAGGATGGGTTCCAGGCCGGCATCTTGGGATAGCAAGGATGGACATCGTTCTTTTATCGTTTGTTTTTGTCCGTAATCGGACCCTGCTCTTCTCCATGATGACTGTATATTGCTGTATTGATGTAGCTTGTGGCGAGTGTAAGCCAATTCCTTATACTCATCTTTTCAGTAAATGTACTTGTAGCGATATCCATTCTTGCGAAACAATGAGATGCGTTTCTATCCCTGTCAAGGCCCTCGCGCCAAAATAAGGATATGATCGCATCTTGGGCGTTACACGCCAATAGATCTGTTTGTTAACCACCTACTCTTTACGGATGACAGCCTGCTGCTTTTCAAAGCGAGTGTTGAAGGGGCGACGGTGGTATCAAACCTGTTGACTACCTATTGCAATGGTTCTGGACAGAAAGTTAACAATGCAAAGTCCTCAATCTTTTTCAGTAAAGGGTGCCCTCAAACTGTTAGAGATTCCATTAAAATGTCGCTGGATGTGCACAAGGAAGAACTATGTGAGAGGTACTTAGGTTTGCCGACCGACGTGGGACAGGGAAGCAAGGGGACTTTTAAGTACCCGCGGGACAAAGTTTGGAAGAATATTAAAGGATGGATGGAGAAGATGCTTTCGTATGGTGGGAAGGAAGTTTTGATAAAGGATGCTGCTCAAGCAATACCAGTTCTTTTCGATGGCATGCTTCAGGTTCGCCGATCGCCTCCCTGGTGATTAACCCTCCCCAAAGTGTGTTAGATCTTATTGATGCCTCGGCTAGTGCATGGCGAGAGGATGAACTCCGCATAATTTGTATTCAGATTGATGTTGAGGTAATCTTATCTATTCCGTTATGCACGAGGAGGATGGCTGATTTTTGGGCGTGGGGTGAAGATCACTGCAAATTGTTTTCGGTAAGTTCAACTTACAATATGCTTCTAAAGTCAAAAAGGGATGGAGAGAACCTACTGGATGGCACAGGTGGGGCTTCTGCTATGGATCGAGAGAAGCGGGCATGGGTTTCCTTGTGGAACATTAAGGTTCCCTCCAAGTTGAAGAACTTTGTGTGGCGGCTTTGCACGGACACAGTTCCAACTACGAATCTCCTTTGTCATCGACATATGGCTACCAGTTCTATTTGCCACTCCTGTACGACGGAAGATAGCTGGAAGTATGCTCTGATAGACTGCATCTCGGCTAGATGTGTGTGGTCTTTGTTATCCGAAGAAGTGATGGAAAAGATGAATGCGAACCTGAACCTTAATGCCAGAAGTTGGATCTTCACTATGCAGGAACTCCTATAGCAGCAAATGTTCAACCGTATGGTGGTTACTCTCTAGGCTATTTGGAGATCTAGGCGACGAGCAATTCATGAAGAGATATACGACAGTCCGCTAGAGAACCACCGTTTCATCGAGGCATTTCTATGAGATATTGATATAGCTTCTAAACCTGCACATTGTAGTCCTTCGTTAAGGCTTCCAAAACCAATGGGTGGATTCCCCCGCCACTAGGCTTCGTCAAGATGAATGTAGATGCCGCTACTTCTGATGGTTGCGGTGTTGTTGGGGTGGTGTGTAGAGATTCTGAGGAATTTTTTCTGGGGGCTTCAGCCATCTCTTTTTAACATATACATGATCCGGTTGTCTTGAAACCTCTAGCGATGAGAGAGGCGATGACTCTAGCACGTGATGTTTATGTCCAGAAGATTCAAGTGGCATCGGATTGCAAGACTATGATGGATGATATCAAGCAAAGAGCAAAAGGGAAAAATGCAACTATCATAGCTGAGATCATTGAGCGTTCTAATACGTTCACTGCTTGTAATTTCATTCATGAATTTAGGATTTCGAATTTCGAGGCTCACACACTCGCTAGGCATGCTTTGTCTCTTGATATAGTCGTCATGTTTGGTTAGGCCTGCGTGGAGATTTACATTTTCTACCTGTAAAGGTTGTCTCAGTTTAATAAAGCCTGACGAGTTTATAAAAAAAAACTATAAGGTTCCTCGAATATTCGACGAGCCATAAAAAAGAAAAAAAAAGAGCTATTTGACGAGGTTCCCTAAAGAAAAGGCTATTTTATTACGAGGATTGCGCGAGGAAAGCACCTGCACCTGGCGGCGGTAGTTCATCGAGGAATTTACTTACTCGCTCCTCGGCGCTCGCCGGAAAATCGTCCGTCCGTGTCGGCGGCAGAAGGAAACTACGGATGGTGGAGGAGAAGGTCAGTTCCTCTAGTCCCTCCATTCGCCCCCCTGTAAATCTGTCCTTGCGGATCGATCTCGCGGCGACGAGGCGGCCATGGAGCCGGATCTGGAGATGGCGGCCATGAGAAAGAAAGTAGAGGATGAGGTGCTTGGCACCTGGCTGTGGGACAAGGAGCTGGATTCCATCCTGCAGGAACAGCAAGAGCGAGACGACGAAGGTGATTACGAGTACTACGAACCAGACGAACCACCCGGATCAGATGAAGAAGAAGAGGAGCTCCACTGTGGTTCTTCCGGGTACGGATATACATTCTACTACGACGACGGGAACCCTTACTACGTCGCCGACATGGAGGAGAGGTGGGAGAATCAGATCCAGTTTCCTCCGACCATGCCCAGCGCCAAGGGATCGTGGGGGGTCTGGGAGGGGTCTCTTCAGGTCGAGGGCCCGTGTCAGCTCGATTCAGGCCTGTTATCTGCGCAGAGCTTGCGTAAGTGGGCATAGTTAATTACATTTGTGTACTATTTTTTATGTTCTGATGAATCCACTTAGTTTTAAGCATATGATGACTACTACTCCCTCTGTAAAGAAATATAAGAGCATTTACATCATTAAAGTAGTGATCAACGCTTTTATATTTCTTTATAGAGTACATTTTATAAATTTGAACCCACAAATTCTAGAACATCACAATCTGAAAGATTGGCGGTCAGCTTCTAAACATCAAGCGCCTATGGGTTCATAGAAATTTTGATATATACTGCGTGTTAAAATTTTATTTCTACACCATGTCCAATGATTTGCTTGTGAGCCAAGGGAAGGAAGTTCCATTAGTCACAAAAAAAAAATGCCTAAGCATGTGTAAATCAAAAATCGAGAGAACTCTTCCTTGGGTTCTATTGTAAGATTCCCAAGTTCTAAACTATATGGCGTTATCCGTGTATTTACAGCACAAATTTTGATATCTAATAATTTGTTTTCACATCGCCTGCAGTGCCTCCACTGCCAAAATGGGAAAACCGTTGGGTGGACAAAATGGAGAACGAACCTTGTCGACGGGCTATCCAAGTGTTCAGTTTGAATTTATCGTCTCCACATGATACCGCCGTAGATGTCTACGGTATGTTTGCATTCCGGGATCTACGAAACAACCAACTACGCAACTATGTCTTTGAGTACTCTAGAGACAAACCATGTAAACTTAAGCCGGTGAGTTATGTTGTACCTTTTCTCATTTTCTCTTTATTGAAGAAACATATATGATATATGTCGAACTATACAATATACAGGGTTCTTGTAAGCTTCAACCTCTACTTAACCCGCATCAAGGCATCTACGCGGTTGGGCTTGTGCTAATTGAGTATCGTTTGCTAATTAAAGACGAAGAAGGTGAAGATGATAAGGTGTTAATAGACGGATATTCGGTGTATGCTCCATCTTTCTATGCAGAATATGAAAGGCTCCATTGGCACATTAACACTGGCCACCACGGCAGCGTCGATCTAAGAATGGTTGCTATCCCAAAAGCCGTGTTGGCTGTGTTGGAGTTTGAGGTTCATCATCTTGGGGACAATTTGTTTGATTCACTTACGATAACTGCGGTCTATAGAACCATGCAAGGGGGTGCTTTTTCAGTCTTCAATGGCAAGTTGCGTGTTTGCAGGCTACCACCGGTCACGGTTTGTGTGGATTACACCGAGAATTTGACTATAGACTATACACCCACAACCGTCCCTCAGGTGATGATAATTGCTATCCTGATGGCGTTGTTGGTGATTTGAAAATTCCCGGATATTTTCATTACGACATTGAGGATATTACATTTGACACGGTGTGGTTTGAACCGCAAAAGAGTGGAAGCTCTACAAAAATTTCAAGTAATATGTACGGTCTTGTAATGTCAGTGAAGGTCACATGGTCTAGCCTGTGTGAACCATGTCACTAAGATTTATATGTCCAAGGTTTGTACAATATACTTTTATATAAAAGTGTTTTCTTAGTTAGCATTGATTAGTTTAGAGTTAATTCCACTCTTTACCCATAGGTTCCACGTTTGTGACAGATAGATTTATATGTCCAACGTTTGTACAATATACTTTTATATAGAAGTGTTTTCTTAGTTAGCATTGATTAGTTTAGAGTCAATTCCACTCTTTACCCGTTTGTGACAGATATTACTTCATTTATACCCCATTTAAGCGAACATGTGCCACATTTTACCCTATCTAGTATTTCCCCCGGTTCTAGTGCTGAGTAGACGTGCCAGTTCTGAGGTTTTTCATTTTCTTTAGTTTCACGATCGTTGGCACGGCCGCCAGGGCAGGCTGTATTTCGTGGATGGATGTGGAGCTCTGTATTGTCGGTTTTCTCCAAAATACCTCTGTAATAAATACAGACCTACAACCATCGTTTTCAATCTAGGCAAAAATTATACAGCGACCGGTAATATACACGGGTAGAATAATTCCGGGTGTATATATTTACACCGAATCCAAGCAGGGCATTATCTGTAGCTGCAACTGAGGCCACAACCAAGCCATGCCCACGGGCCAAGGCAGAGCAGAGGTGGCACCGCCAAGAGAAAACGCACCGGCCATGGTGCCAGCTATGGCGGTCGGCGGCGTGAGGCCAACATGGCGGCCAGCGGCGTCTCCAGAAATTCAGGGAGCCATGACAGAATGCAAATTAGGGTCCTAATTTTTTATGGGAAATGATTCCCTTCAACCGTGGTGGCGAGCTTCCGTCGCTTTCAGATCCGTTAGATGGGCTCTAAAATAGATGGTCGGGAGCCAACTTTTCCGTGTTCAACCTTGTCCTGCTTCATTGTTTTAAAAAGAGGTTCTACAACTAGTCTTTTGTTGCAAACCTATGAGAGGCTAGATCTTGCAGCTTTCATGATAAAATTATACCACAACACGATCCATCTTGTAAAAAATAATAATTCTGCAACAGGTATCATTTTACAAAAATTAAAATAAAATAAATCATGCAACATAAAGCATGTTGAAAAAAATGCAACATAATATCCGTTGCAAATGTTTTCGTAACAAGATGTTTGTTGCAAAATGAGAAGACATCCGTCTAATCGCTTGTATCATATGTGATGGCTCGCTAGGCGTGGATCTTTTTTAAAAGATCCGCCGGCCGACGCACAGTTCCAAGGACCCATGCTTAATTGCATAGGCATTGGGGTACATATTACGATATCACATAGGATCACAGAGAAACTATAGAACAATCCTTGAGTTTTGCCTTACAACATCTCATACAATACAAATAATGAAAAAAGCTATCTAATCAACACAGTTTCTTATCGGATTCAACCGCGACTATGCATTCTCCATACCTACGCCTCCAGCAAACAAGCTCACTAGAGAAGAAAGAAATGAATCCGCGGGTATCTTTCTTTTCATTTGGATCGATATAGTCTGATCCATCTTTTTAGGCACAAACTTAAAGAAAAATAGTTAACACGTTCAAACTTGTAACACAATTAAACATTAAAAGAAGGTTAACCGCACGCCAAAGTTCACATAAGCATTAATTAAGCATAACTAAAAGAAAACTATGCGCCTTTCGTGCGTTGCCCGAGGCATCCTCGTCGGAGCCAGGGTTGATGAGGTCGACCAACTCCGGCGACGGACCAGCCTAGCGAATGCAACCTCCTAGGTTGGGCCGCATAATGCGTCGGCTGCACCACTAATTGGACTACTTCGCTGCGGGTATGGCGCTCCTCCTTCTCCTCCTTCCAGCATGCCCCCTCCTCTTACCATGCCCAACGGGCACAACGCTCCGTCTCCTCGCGCTCCACCTACATCAGAAGCTTGCCCTCCACCCGATCCTCCACCAACGAGCGGGACTTCCAATGCTCCAGATACACTGCCTCCTGCGCGAGCATGGTACCGAGCCGCACGGCAGGCGCCACCCACTCTCGCACCCACCCTCCCACACGCATCGCTTCGCCGACCTCTCTGTCTGTTGCGGCTCGGCCTTGGGCATGGGAAGCCTCGACGACGACGGGCGGATCAAGCAGTCCCCGACCGCACACACGGCGAGGGCCTCTGCTAGCTGCACCTGGTAGGTGGCCTCCTCCTCCTCTTTCTTGCGTTGGGGTCTCTGACGGGGGTATAACCCCGAGGTAGGCTCATCGAGCCTATTCCGTTGCGTCCAAGTATAAATGGAATCATCAGCTTCCTCCAAAGGGCCAACTCCTCCTGGCCGGCTAGGAAGCGCTTGCCGGCTAGGGGCGAGACGACAACTCCTCCTGTCCGGCTAGGGGCGAGACGACAACTTCAAGGCCGGCTAGCGAGGCCGCTAGCCGGCTAGATAACTCTTGTCACATCCAATCCTAGGCTGTGACGAGACTCTATGATTAAAGGTGAAGACGCGTCAGCACGGGTACAAGGTTGAGGAGCACGGCAGATACAATGTCAGCGGCCATGTCGCTGACCTAGGCCGACTCCGATCCGTCAACCCAGCAGAGTACCAACCCGTCAGCACCCACTCCATTACCAAGCCCGGTGTGGTAACAGTGGAGACGGCCGTACCGGCGACCCATGACGAATCTCGCAAGACGACGCTGGACGTACCACACGTGTCCTGCGTGGGCCTCATGCGAGAGCCCCATTTGCTGGCCGGCAGGTCCCATGGCCAGATGGGACCTCTCAGCCGACGGGCCCCTCCAACGACAAGACTAGACCACAACGGCCCCCCTGGCCAGCCGGCGAGGCTGCCAGGCGGGTCCCTCTTATGTACTTTTATCCATATTTTAGGTCGGTGGGTTCATCTATAAAACCCCCCGATCCCCCTCCATGTAGAGGGTCGGCCGACTACGCACACACACAGACCCACTCATACAGGAGAGGTAGACGCGAGCCGGCTGCTCCTTCTTCCTCTTCCGTCGAACAACTCAAGGAGAACACTGTAATATCTTTGGTTCATCAACCATTCCCGCAGGACTAGGGGTACTATCTCCCAGGAGAGCCCCGAACCTGGGTACATCGTGCGTCTATCTCGCTTGTACCAATCCCGTTCCCGGAGCCAACCGGTGTCCTTCGGTTCCCACCACTCTCGATTAGCCTACCCATGGCTACTGTCGTGAGCAAACGACGAGAATTGGCGCCCACCGTGGGGCCGTCCGCGGCACCGTTCGGAGTTACGCTCCGTGCGGGACCCTTCGCCAACACCACTGAATGCCTCGCGTCCGGATCGATCAGCATTCCCGTGGAGCCGGCCCTTGCGGAAGTTTCCGCGATGCTGACCGATGATCCAAGCCGTCGCATGGACTCTGATGAGGAGTTCGCCAGCGGGCAACTGCCCAGCGATGTCGTCGCCGACGTCGCGAACCTCAGCGTTCTCTTCAGCGACCTGTGCCTCGACGATGAGCCTCGCCACCTCGGCGAGGGCATCGACATCGACGCGCTATGCACAAGCTTCATCAGGCTCTCCCTTGAGGATGTGCTTGCACCTGATGAGTACCCTAGCGAGGTACTCGTCTGCGACGATCCACCTTCATCTGTGGGATGCCTTGCCCCGCATAACATCGCCATCATCTCCAACCTCATGGAGGTGATGGTTATCAGTGCTGGCACCAGTAAGGCTAATTGCAAGGCTTCAACGGATGCAACCGACCCCGCCGCGGGCTCTGCAGACCCGCTTCACGCCAGCCTTGCCGGCTTGAAGACGCCCATTGCTACAACTGCAAACCCACCGATGCTAGGGCCTCACTCGAGGAGGCCCGCAAGAAGATCCTCGAAGAGGGCATTGTTATCGCCGCCGCCAAGCGTCGGATGGAGGCCACGCAACGTGAGTATAACTCCGCTTACGACTTCACTCCAGCTGCTGATGGTCCCAGCCGGTGCGGCGAAGTCCGCAGCCGTGGCTGGGTCATCGCTGAAATCTTAGGTGGCAAGGAGCCCATCTATGATACCCCCGTGGCCAACATGCAGGCCGCCCAGGCGGCCATGGCAGAGATGTCTGGTTTTGAGGGCGAGGAGCACACCCTTCAAGAGAAGCGTGTCAGGGATCTCCTTGACGCAGCCAGCGAGCAGCAGGCTCATTTCGACCCCGGCCACGCATAGTCGATGTCTTCGGGAGCTGACTCTGAGACTCATCGCACTCCCAGCGACCGTCATCACGCCCTAGGCTCCTCCATGCATCACACTTCTGGCCGGAAGGGCGAGGGCAGCCAAGACCGGCGTTCCCAACACCAGAGCGAGCCCGTTTCTAGCCGGCACCGCAAGGAGGCTAGCAACGAGGATGATTCGGTGCACGAGGTCCCCCCATCGAAGCGTCGGGAAAAGGCCAAGGCGACTGAGTCCCAAGGCACCCTTGGGATCTCGGCCCGGATAGGTCCTCGCGTCCCTCACAGCGACAACGATGCTCGCAAGCGCCTCAACCTCCTGGCGCAGTCAGCCCTCCTGGAGGAGGAGGGTCCCATTGGTACGGCGTGCTTCGGCCCCCAGATCCGAGGGGAGCCATTCCCTAAAAGATTCACTCTCCCTCGTGACACCCCCAAGTACAGCGGCACGGCCAAGCCAGAGGACTGGCTGATCGACTACACCACTGCAGTCGGCATTACCCGAGGCAACAAGCACGTAGCGGTCCACTATGTGCCTCTCATGCTGACCGGCTCGGCCAGGACTTGGCTCAACAGCCTGGAAGCCGGCAGCGTCAACTCTTGGGTTGATTTCGAGGAGGCATTTGTCCGCAACTTCACCTACAAACGCTTTGGCCGGACTCGCGAGCTGGCCATGTGCGTCCAGAAGGATGACGAGCCCCTTCGCGACTACGTCAAGCACTGGACAGAGCTACACAACTCCTACGAAGGAGTTCACGAGGTACAAGCAATTCAGTACTTCATTGACGGCTGCCGAGACAGCACCCTACTCAAGCACAAGCTCATGTGCTCCAAGCCCACCTCTTTGGCGGCGCTCATGGCCAAGGAGGACAAATACGCCATGGCCGACTCCGCCATATGGGTCAAGGTCACCGCCTCGGACAAGCTTCTCCCCACGCCGTCTACTCCCAAGCCGGCTGGCGACAACCGAGGCGGCCAGAACAACAAGCGCAAGGCGGATCAACTTGATTCGCGCTCTGCAAGCAAGCAGGTGGCCAACATGGAGGAAGAAGCGCGGGCTGCTCAAGCCAGCTCTCAGCGGTAGCGGACCGGCAAGAATACCTGGTAGCCCAAGCTCACCTTCGAACAAATGCTCGACGCGCCGTGCAAGATGCACACCGGGGCGAAGCCGGCCACCCATACACTCCAACAATGCAGCTTCGCACAACGACTGTCTCGAGGTGAGGGTCTATCGGCTCCCCTGGCGGTAGCTGCAGCGCCTCGCGCTCCAGCTCCAGGGCCGGCTCCGGCTCCACCACCGCCGCCTCCTAACGACGTCCGTCTCCACGACCAGTACCCCGAGCAAGACGGGGCCTACGTCGTCTTCACCAGCGAAGGCGGCGACAAGCACAGCCAGCGACAACGCCGTCGCGAAGTAAACGCCACTGTCCCCTCGGTTCCCCAATTCATGCATTGGTCCGAAAAGCTAATCACATGGAGCCGAGCTGACCATCCCGCGGTGATGCCAAACCCTGGCTCATACGCGCTCGTCCTCGACCCCACCTTCGCCTCCAAGAGGCTCACCTGCCGGTTCTCCCGGGTGTTGGTCGACGGCGGCATCAACATTAACATTCTCTACCGCGACAGCCTGCTCAAGCTCAGACTGAAAGAGAAGGACCTCCAGCCGACCAGCACTGTCTTCCATGACATTGTGCCGGGACAGTCATGCTCGTCGATTGGCAAAATCCAGCTGGATGTCCTCTTTGGCGACAAGGCGCACTTCCGCCGCGAACCGATTTCGTTCGAGGTGGTGGATCTCAACAGCCCCTACCACGCACTGCTGGGCAGGCCGGCTTTGGCCAAATTCATGGCCATCCCCCACTACGCCTACCTCAAGATGAAGATGCCGGGTCCCAAGGGCATCATCACCATCGCTGGGGACTACAAGAAGTTGCTCGAGTGTGCACGCGACAGCAGCCGTCTGGCTGACGCCCTAGTGATCGTTGAGGAGAAGAGGCAGATCGACCGGCTCGTGGCTCAGGCTACCGAGCAGTCGACAATCCCTACTCCACCATCCAAGTCGGTCGGCAAAGGTTCATTCGAGCCAGCCAAGGAAACAAAGTAGGTGACACTTGACCCTACGAGCCCCAAGCAGTGCGTCACCATTGGCGCTAATCTCAGCGCCAAATAGGAAGGCGAGCTCGTCGACTTCCTCTGTGAGAATCAGGACATCTTCGCATGGTCCTCAAAGGACAAGCCAGGAGTTCCGAGGAAGTACGCCGAGCACAAGCTTCATGTCTGTCCAGATGCCAAGCCGGTGAAACAACCCCTGCGCCGCTTCGCCGAGGGAAAGCGGCGCACAATAGGAGAAGAGATCGCCCGGCTGCTCGCAGGTGGCTTGATAATGGAGGTTTTCCACCCGGACTGGTTGGCCAACCCAGTCCTGGTGCTGAAGAAAAACAAGACATGGCGAATGTGTATCGACTACACAAGTCTGAATAAGGCGTGTTCGAAAGACCCATTTCGCTTTGCCCCGGATAGATCAAGTGATCGACTCCACACCCTGCTGTGAATTGCTGTCCTTTCTAGACGCCTATTCAGACTACCACCAGATCAAGCTGGATCCAGCCGACCGACTAAAGACCTCCTTCATTATGCCCTTTGGGGCCTACTTTTACACCACCATGACGTTCGGTCTGAAGAACGCTGGTGCCACCTTTCAGCGCTGCATGCAACATTGCTTCCTGCCATAAATCGCCAGGAACATCCACGTCTATGTGGATCACATCGTCGTCAAGACCAAGCAGAATTTTAGTCTCCTTAAAGACTCGCGAGAGATGTTCGCCAATATGTGCGAATACAAGATCCGAGTCAATCCGGAGAAGTGCGTCTTTGGAGTTCCAGGCGGCAAGCTCTTGGGTTTCTTCGTGTCAGCTCGCGACATCGAAGCTAACCCTGAGAAGATCGGAACCATCGAGCGTATGGTGAAGCCGTCTCTAGTCCTCGACATCCAGAATTTCGCTGGTTGTCTGGCGTCCCTTAGCCGGTTCGTCACCCGGCTGGGCGATAAGGCGTTTTCACTTTATTAGCTGATGAAGACGACGACCTAGTTCGAGTGGAACGACCAGGCGGACGAAGCCTTCCGCGACGTCAAGCGCGTCATCTCGAGACTGCCAATCTTGGCGGCACCGGCTGAAAGAGAGCCCATCCTCATCTACATCACGGCAACCACTTACGTCGTTAGTATGATTCTGGTAGTGGAGCGCAAGGAGAAGGGCAAGGTGCTGCTAGTACAACGCCCTATTTACTACCTTAGTGAGGTCTTGTACGCCTCCAAGCAAAACTACCCCCACTATCAAAAGATGTGTTATGGTGTCTACTTTGCCGCCAAGAAGTTGAAGCAATACTTCCAGGAGCATGCCATCACTGTGGTGAGCACCGCTCCACTCTCAAAAATCATGGGCAACCGTGATGCCACGGGCCGGATTGCCAAGTGGACCATCTCCATGGCCGACCACGACATCCGCTACGAGCCACGCACTGCCATTAAATCTCAGGTGATGGCCGACTTCCTCGTCGATTAGGCTGAAACCCAATTTCTGCCACCGCCTCCAGACTCCACTCATTGGGGGGGGGGTGCACTTTGACGGCTCGAAGATGCGAACTGGTGTGGGAGCCGACATCGTTTTGACGTCTTCGAAAGGAGACCAACTCAAGTATGCTCTCTAGATACACTTCGCCGCCTCCAACAACGTCGCCGGGTACGAGGCACATGCTCACGGCATCCGGCTTGCTAGAGAGATTGGCATCCGGCGGATCCTTTGCTTCGGCGACTCGGACCTTTTGGTGCAGCAGGTCTCTTGCGAATGGGACGCCAGGGAAGCCAACATGGCAAGCTACCGCTTCCTCATTCAGCAGCTTAGTGGTCTGATGACCCACAAGTATAGGGGATCAATCGTAGTCCTTTCGAGAAGTAAGAGTGTCGAACCCAACGAGGAGCAGAAGGCTCTGATAAACGGTTTTTAGCAAGGTAATAACTGCAAGCACTGAAAGTAGCAGTAACAAGTGATGGTGTAGTGAGGTGAAACGTAGCAGGTGAAAAGTAACAAGTAAGTAGTAGCAACGGTGCAGCAAAGTGGCCCAATCCCTTTTGTAGCAAGGGACAAGCCTGAACAAAGTCTTATAGGAGGAAAAACGCTCCCGAGGACACACGGGAATTTCTGTCATGCTAGTTTCATCATGTCATATGATTCGCGTTCGTTACTTTGATAGTTTGATATGTGGGTGGACCGACGCTTGGGTACTGCCCTTACTTGGACAATCATCCCACTTATGATTAACCCCTCTCGCAAGCATCCGCAACTACGAAAGAAGAATTAAGACAACGTCTGACCATAGCATTAAACCAGTGGATCCAAATCAGCCCCTTACGAAGCAACGCATATACTGGGGTTTAAGCTTCTGTCACTCTAGCAATCCATCATCTACTTACTACTGCCCAATGCTTTCCTCTAGGCCCAAATATGGTGAAGTGTTATGTAGTCGACGTTCACATAACACCACTAGAGGAAAAGACAACATACGGCATATCAAAATACCGAATGAATACCAAATTCACATGACTATTAATAGCAAGACTTATCCCATGTCCTCAGGAACAAAAGTAACTACTCACAAAGCATAATCATAATCATGATCAGAGGTGTAATGAGTAGCATCAAGGATCTGAACATAAACTCTTCCACCAAGTAATCCAACTAGCATCAACTACAAAGAGTAATCAACACTACTAGCAACCTTACAAGTACCAATCGGAGTCGCGAGACGGAGATTGGTTACAAGAGATGACCTAGGGTTTGGAGAGGAGATGGTGCTGATGAAGATGTTGATGGAGATGACCCCCCTCCGACGAGAGGAGTGTTGGTGATGACGATGGCGACGATTTCCCCCTCCGGGAGGGAAGTTTCCCCGGCAGGATCGTCCTGCCGGAGCTCTAGATTGGTTCTGCTCAAGTTCCGCCTCGTGGCGACGGAGAATCCACGAAAAAGCTCCACCCTGATTTTTTTCCGGGCGAAACCCTTCATATAGCAAAAGAGGGGGGCCAGTGGGCCACCAGGGTGCCCACAAGCCCTGTTGCCGCGGCCAGGGGGGTAGGCCGCGGCCACCAGGCTTGTGGGCCCCTGGCAGCTCCCCTGTGGCACTTCTTTCGCCCAATATTTTTTATATATTCCCAAAAAAATTCCACGTTGATTTTCAGGGCATTTGGAGTTGTGCAGAATAGAGGACTCAGACTTGCTCCTTTTCCAGTCCAGAATTCCAGATGCTGGTATTCTCCCTCTTCAAATAAACCTTGCAAAATAAGAGAGAAAAGGCAGAAGTATGGTACCACAAAGTGTAATAACAGTCCATAAAGCGATAAATATCAACATGAAAGTATGATGCAAAATGGACGTATCAACTCCCCCAAGCTTATACTTCGCTTGTCCTCAAGCGAAAACCAATATCCATAAGCACGTCCACATGTTTAGGGATGAAGGTGTCGATAAAACATAATATGGACATGAGGGCATCATGGTCACACATAGAACAACAATATATCATAAAGATCCTTATGGGAAAGTAACAATTTCTTCACAAAGCAAAGCATAAAACAAAAACCTTACTAAGAAGTAGCCGATAAGAGTCCATAGTCATTGAAGCAATTGCAATTTATCATATCATCAGAAAGAGTCAAATAAGAGCTTGTAAAGCAAATCCACATACTCAATCATCTCTTTTGTTTTCCACAATTGTTACACTCACGTGGTACTCATGGCGTCAAAGTTTCAGTTGGACACAGAGAAAGATAGGGTCTTATGATTTTGTCTCCCAACCATTTACCTCAAGGGTAAAGTCAACAATAATAAAGCATAAGTACTCATCTCCAAGTTGATATATGAATATAGATCTTTCCCAAGCATATGACGGTAGCCAAGACGAAGGCAAAAGAGGGAAGTTGTGAAGATCACCATGACTCTTTCAAGGGCAAAAGTAAAGGTACAAGATAGGCCCTTCGCAGAGGAAAGCAGAGGTTGTCATGCGCTTTTGAGGTTTGGATGCGTGTCCTCTTAGTGCGGAGGAACGTCACTTTATATTGCCTCCTGTGATAAAGAACTTTATTATGCAGTCTGTCGCTTTTATGTCTTCCTCATCACAGGTTCGTATAAAGCTTATTTTCCACACACTAATAGATCATATATATTAGAGAGAAATTTTTATTGCTTGCACCGATGACAACTTACTTGAGGGATCTTATTCAATCCATAGGTAGGTATGGTGGACACTCATGGCAAAACTGGGTTGAAGGTTTGTGGATGCACAAGTAGTATCTCTGCTTGGTGCGGGAGTTTTGGCTAATATGAGGTGGAAGCAATCGTCACATGCTAAGGGATCTCTAAACATATAACATTGTTTGGAATCAAGCAAACACAATTCATTATGTTGTCTTCCTTGTCCAACATCTACTTCTACGCATGCAATAGTTTGGTGAGTGTTCACAATCATAGATGGTGTCAGAGATGGTCTATTTATATGTGAACCTCTCTTTCCTTATTACTTCTTATTAATTGCAACAATGACTGGGGTCTATGTTGGTCTATTCTCAACAATTTTCAATCATCATACTTGTTATATGTGAAGCTATCACTTTCCATAAGATCATCTCATGATCTTTCATGCTATCGTTCTTTTCATACTTTTGATCATGGCACAAAACAAAGCCCTTGACTAAGATACTATTTATTATATAGCTCGCAAGCTCGAATACATCGGGGGAGACACAAGGCAAAAGACTCAAACTAAACACTAAAGACTTATTCCACTAAGAGAAGAAATAAAAAACTGAAAAGGAAAGAACTAAAACAAAGGTAAAAGCAAAAGATATAAAGGTTATACGATACCAGGGCAACTCCCCCAAGCTTGGCATAAGCCAAGGGAGTTGCCCATACCAATTCTTAGTTGTATTCCTTTGGTGGTGATGGTGGTGGAGCTGCAACATGAGTCTGATCCTCCATCTTCCAAGGCATAGGTGCTCCATCATGGCAGGATGAACGAGTCGCCGGAATCCTCAAATCTGCAGCCAACCGTATTGATTTAAATCTATACTCATACTCACAGTTTTGGTTCTGTAGGTCATTGGTCTGGCCCTGGAGTTGATCAACCCTGTCATAGAGCCTGGAGAGGTGCTTTCCAATGTCAATGGCATCCATCTTGTGCTTGTTGGTGAACTCCATGATCATCATGTGGTTGGTGTTGAGTCCACGCTCCACCATCCCTTGGCACTTGAAAACTTGTTGCTCCATTGCTTCAAGCCTCGTCTCCATGCTTCCGGTCTTCTTAGGCCCCTCAACATCACGGATGTGCAACATCCCCTCACTCATCTTGATAGATTGAGGGTGCTGCAACACTTTCGTGAGGTAGGGATTGATGACCTTCTCGAAGATCTTGTCTTTAGGAGCTTTTGGGGAAGTCATGACGATCTAGATCTGCAGCAGAAACAGGCTCGAAACGAAAATAGAGGAAAACTGCGCGATACAGAGATCAAAACCCTTGGGCGTATATAAAATGATTTTTCTGGACCAGAAGGAGTGCTCCGCAAGAAAACGAAGTCCGGGAGGCACACGAGGTGCCCACAAGCCCTGTTGCCGCGGCCAGGGGGGAGGCTGCGGCGACCAAGCTTGTGGCCGCCTCGTGCGCTCTCCGGACTGCTTTTTATTTTTCTAATTTTCCATAAAATCCAAAACAGAGAAAATTTCCTACTGGAAAAGTTTCGGAGTCCAATTACTTACCGAAACACATACCTCCTCATTTTCAGGGTCTGAAACAGGCTGATAAACATCCCTTATGTACTCCTCTAGAGTTATGGTATTGATGATATTGGTCTCAACATTTATGGGAGTACCAAAGATATAATGCTTGATTCTTTGCCCATTTACCACTCTAGGAAAATTACCTTCGGTGTTATTGATTTTGATGGCACCGGAACAATATACTTTCTTGACAACATAGGGACCTTTCCATTTAGAGAGAAGCTTGCCTGCGAAGAATCTTAAGCGAGAATTGTATAGCAGGACATAATCACCTACATTGAACTCTCGTTTTTGTATTCTTTTATCATGCCATCTCTTAACCTTTTCCTTGAACAACTTGGCATTCTCATATGCCTGGGCCCTCCATTCATCTAATTAGCTGATATCAAACAACCGCTTCTCACCGGCAAGTTTGAAATCGAAGTTGAGCTCTTTGATTGCCCAATAAGCTTTGTGTTCTAGCTCAAGAGGTAAATGACATGCCTTACCGTAAACCATTTTATACGGTGACATGCCCATGGGATTCTTATAAGCAGTCCTATAAGCCCATAGTGCATCGTCAAGTTTGCTAGACCAATTCTTTCGAGATCTATTGACAGTCTTTTGTAAGATCAATTTGATCTCCCTATTACTCAACTCCACTTGACCACTAGACTGAGGATGATAAGGAGATGCAACTCTATGGTTGAAATCATACTTAGCGAGCATCTTGCGGAAAACACCATGAATGAAGTGTGAACCGCCATCAGTCGTCAGATATCTAGGGACTCCAAATCTTGGGAAAATGACTTTTTTAAGCATCTTAATAGAGGTGTGGTGATCAACATTTCTAGTGGGGATAGCTTCTACCCACTTAGTGACACAGTCCACAGCAACTAAGATGTGAGTGTACCCATTGGAACTCGGGAAAGGTCCCATATAATAAAAGCCCCACACATCAAATGGTTCGATGACAAGTGAATAGTTCATAGGCATTTCCTGACGCTTACTGATGTTCCCTATTCTTTGGCATTCGTCACAAGACAAGACAAACTTACGGGCATCCTTGAAGAGAGTGGGCCAATAGAAACCTGATGCAATACCTTATGAGCAGTTCTGTCTCCAGCATGGTGTCCTCCGTAGGCCTCAGAATGACACTTCTGCAGGATCTGTCCCTGTTCATGTTTAGGCACACAACGTCTAATAACACCATCTACTCCTTCCTTATAAAGTTGAGGATCATCCCAAAAGTAGTGTCTCAAATCAAAGAAGAATTTCTTCTTTTGCTGGTAGGTGAAACTGGGTGGTATGTATTTGGCTACGATATAGTTTGCGTAATCATCATACCAAGGTGCACTATGTGAAGTACGGATAACATTCAATTGCTCATCAGGAAAGCCGTCATCAATAGGTGTGGGTTATCAAGGACATTCTCTAGCCTAGACAAGTTATCTGCTACAGGGTTATCAGCACCCTTTCGGTCAACTACGTGCAAATCAAATTACTGTAGCAGGAGAACCCATCTGATTAGCCTAGGCTTAGCGTCCTTCTTCTCCATGAGGTACTTAATAGCAGCATGATTAGAGTGAATAGTGACTTTGCAGTCAACTATATAAGATCTGAACTTTTCACATGCAAACACGACTGCTAAAAACTCCTTCTCCGTAGTAGCATAATTTCTCTGGGCACTGTCTAGAGTTTTACTAGCATAGTGAATAACATTCAACTTCTTGTCAACTCTTTGTCCTAGAACAGCACCAACAGCATAATCACTAGCGTCGCACATAATTTCAAAGGGCAAGTTCCAATCAGGTGGTTGAACAATAGGTGCGGTTATCAAGGCCCTCTTAAGTATTTCGAAAGCTTCCTCACAATCCTAATAAAAAACAAAAGGAACATCCTTCTGCAAGAGGTTGGTAAGAGGCCTAGAAATCTTAGAGAAGTCTTTAATTAACCTTCTATAGAAACCAGCATGACCTAGGAAACTTCGTATACCTCTGATATCTGTGGGGCAAGGCATTTTCTCAATTGCATCCACCTTAGCCTTATCAACTTCAATGCCTTTCTCAGAGATTTTGTGTCCTAAGACGATGCCTTCATTAACCATGAAGTGGCACTTCTCCCAGTTAAGACGAGGTTGGTATCTTTGCATCTCTGTAAGACTCGAATAAGGTTGCTGAGGCAATCGTCAAAGGAAGAACCGTAAATGGAGAAATCATCCATGAAAACCTCAATAATCTTTTCAAAAAAGTCAGAGAATATTGCCATCATACACCTTTGAAAGGTGTCAGGTGCATTGCATAAGCCAAAAGGCATACGTCTATAAGCAAAGGTACCAAAAGGGCAGGTGAAAGTGGTTCTCTCCTGATCAGATTGTGCAATAGGTATTTGCGAGAAACCTGAATAACCGTCTAGAAAGCAGAAGTGTGTGTGTTTAGATAGCCTTTCTAGCATTTGGTCGATAAACGGCAAAGGATAATGGTCTTTCCTTGTTGCCTTATTCAACTTCCTAAAATCAATCACCATCCTATAGCCAGTAATAATCCTCTGAGGGATCAACTCATCCTTATCATTAGGGACAACGGTAATGCCTCCCTTCTTAGGAACGCAATGCACCGGACTCACCCAATCGCTATGAGCAATAGGATAGATAATACCTGCTTCCAGGAGCTTTAGTATTTCTTTTCTCACTACTTCTTTCAGCTTATGATTTAATCTCCTTTGATGATCAACAACTGGTTTGTATTCAGGATCAGTTTTGATCTTGTGCTGGCATAGAGTGGGACTAATGCCCTTAAGATCATCAAGAGTATATCCAATAGCAGCACGGTGCTTCCTCAAGGTTTTTAATAACTTCTTCTCTTCGTGATTCGAGAGGTGAGCACTAATAATAACAGTATATATCTCCTTCCCATCAAGATAGGCATACTTAAGTGTAACTGGTAACTGTTTTAGCTCGAACACAGGATCACCCTTTGATGGGGGAGGATCCCCAAGCAGTTCAACAGGCAGATTATTCTTAAGAATAGGATATTGTTCTAAGACAACTCTATCTATTTCATCCCTTTCATCCATATGCATATCATTTTCATGCTCAAGCAAGTATTGCTCTAATGGATCAGTAGGGGGCATGGCAATAGAGGGAAGAGCAATTATTTCATCCCTACCAGACGACTCTTTTTCATGAGGTTGTCTTCCAAACTTGGAGAAGTTAAATTCATGAGACACACCCTCGAAACTAATAGTGACAGTCTGTTTAACGCAATCAATATGAGCATTGACAGTGTTGAGAAAGGGTCTACCAAATATGATGGGACAAAAGCTATCTTGTGCAGTAGCAAGGACGAGGAAATCAGTAGGATACTTCGTCTTACCACACATGACTTCTACGTCTCTCACCATTCCCAGAGGGCAGATAGTGTCTCTATTAGCTAGCGTAATAGTGACATCAATGGGTTCTAACTCAGCAGGTGCAATCTCATCTTTGATTTCATCATATAGGGACCGGGGTATTGCACTAACACTAGCACCCATATCACATAAACCATGATAACAGTGATCTCCTATCTTGACAGAAACAACGGGCGGACCAACTACAGGTCCGTATTTGTCTTTCGCGTGAGGTTTAGCAATTCTAGCGGAGTCCTCACAAAATTTGATAACATGCCCGTCTATGTCTTCGGTTAAGAGATCTTTAATAATAGAAACACTAGGTTCAACTCTAATTTCCTCACGGGGTGCAAGTGGTCTAATGTAACCCCTACGTAACACAGTTGAAGCTTTAGAATTATCCTTTTTCCTAGCAGGGTAAGGTGGTTTCTCAGTGTAGGCACAAGGAACAATAGGATCATTATAGGTAATGACTTTCTCTTCAACTAGATTGGGTTTAACTATGTTGACTTGTACAGGAGGATGATACTTAAAGCACTTCTCTTTGGGAAGATCAATATGAGCAGCAAAAGATTGACATAGAGAAGCTACTATCTCAGAGTCAAGTCCATACTTAGCGCTAAAATCTCTAGAAGTGTTTGTTTCAACAAAAGATTTAACGCAATCAAACTGGAAATTCATACCGGAATCTTTACCTTCTTCAAGCTCCCAATCTTCAGAGTTACGTTTGATTCTTTCCAATAAATTCCACTTGTGGTCAATATCCTTCTTCATAAAAGAATCGGTACAAGAAGTGTCAAGCATGGTACGATCTTCATGAGAAAGCCGAGCATAAAAGTTTTGAGTGATAATTTCTCTCGAGAGCTCATGATTGGGGCAGGAATATAGCATTGATTTAAGCCTCCCCCAAGCTTGAGCTATGCTTTCCTTGTCATGAGGCCAAAATTTATAAATATAATTCCGATCACGATGTACTAAATGCATAGGATAAAACTTTTGATGAAATTCCAATTTCAACCGATTGTAGTCCCATGATCCAGTATCATCACATAGCCTATACCATGTCAACGCGTTATCCTTCAAAGATAAAGAAAATACTTTCTTCTTTACCTCATCCTCGGGCAAACCTGCAAGCTTAAGTAAACCACAAACTTCATCTACATAGATTAGATGCAAGTCTGGATGTGATGATCCATCTCCTGTAAAAGGATTAGCCAGCAGTTTCTCAAGCATACCCGAAGGAATTTCATAGAAGATATTTTCAGTAGGTACCCTAGGTTGAGGAGAAACTCCTCGTGCTTCCGTTCGTGGTGAAGATGCCCCGAACAAATTCCTCAAAGGAATAGTTTCCATAGTGACAAGTGACAATAAATTTCAGCACAGTATATAAATGTTTCCTTACCAAATTCCACTTACCAAAGGCGCTTCCCTCCCCGGCAACGGTGCCAGAAAAGAGTCTTGATGACCCACAAGTATAGGGGATCAATCATAGTCCTTTTTATAAGTAAGAGTGTCGAACCAAACGAGGAGCAGAAGGCTCTGATAAACGGTTTTCAGCAAGGTAATAACTGCAAACACTGAAAGTAGCGGTACCAAGTGATGGTGTAGTGAGGTGAAACGTAGCAGGTGAAAAGTAACAAGTAACAAGTAGTAGCAATGGTGCAGCAAAGTGGCCCAATCCCTTTGTAGCAAGGGACAAGCCTGAACAAAGTCTTATAGGAGGAAAAACGCTCCCGAGGACACAAGGAATTTCTGTCATGCTAGTTCCATCATGTTCATATGATTCGCGTTCGTTACTTTGATAGTTTGATATGTGGGTGGACCGGCGCTTGGGTACTGCCCTTACTTGGACAAGCATCCCACTTATGATTAACACCTATCGCAAGCATCCGCAACTACGAAAGAAGAATTAAGACAACGTCTAACCATAGCATTAAACTAGTGGATCCAAATCAGCCCCTTACGAAGCAACGCATAGACTGGGGTTTAAGCTTCTGTCACTGTAGCAACCCATCATCTACTTACTACTCCCCAATGCCTTCCTCTAGGCCCAAATATGGTGAAGTGTTATGTAGTCGACGATCACATAACACCACTAGAGGAAAAGACAACATACAACATATCAAAATACAGAACGAATACAAAATTCACATGACTGTTAGTAGCAAGACTTATCCCATGTCCTCAGGAATAAAAGTAACTACTCACAAAGCATAATCGTAATCATGATCAGAGATGTAATGAGTAGCATCAAGGATCTGAACATAAACTCTTCCACCAAGTAATCCAACTAGCATCAACTACAAAGAGTAATCAACACTACTAGCAACCTTACAAGTACCAATCGGAGTCGCGAGACGGAGATTGGTTTCAAGAGATGAACTAGGGTTTGGAGAGGAGATGGTGCTGATGGAGATGACTCCCCTCCGACGAGAGGAGTGTTGGTGATGATGATGGCGACGATTTCCCCCTCCGGGAGGGAAGTTTCCCCGGCAGGATCGTCCTGCCGGAGCTCTAGATTGGTTCTGCTCAAGTTCCACCTCGTGGCGGCGGAGAATCCACGAAAAAGCTCCACCCTGATTTTTTTCCAGATGAAACCCTTCATATAGCAAAAGAGGGGGGCCAGTGGGCCACCAGGGTGCCCACAAGCCCTGTTGCCGCGGCGAGGGGGGGTAGGCCACGGCCACCAGGCTTGTGGGCCCTTGGCAGCTCCCCTCTGGCACTTCTTTCACCCAATATTTTTTTTATATTCCCAAAAAAATTCCACGTTGATTTTCAGGGCATTTCGAGTTGCACAGAATAGAGGACTCAGACTTGCTCCTTTACCAGTCCAGAATTCCAGATGTCGTTATTCTCCCTCTTCAAATAAACCTTGCAAAATAAGAGAGAAAAGGCACAAGTATGGTACCACAAAGTATAATAAGAGTCCATAAAGCGATAAATATCAACATGAAAGCATGATGCAAAATGGACGTATCATGGTCCTTTCGAGGGCTGCGAGTTCGATCATGTCCCTAGGGTGGACAACGAGGCGGACGACACCTTGTCCAAAGTTGGCTCCACAAGGCAAGCAATCCCAGCAGGCGTCTCCCTCGAGCAACTATACAAGCCCTCCATCATGCCGTCTCCAGAGTCGGCATCGATCTTTGTACCGACAAATCCTTCCGTCCCATCAACGTGGGCTACAACGGCTCTGCCGGCTACATCTGCTGCATCGGCTACTACGGTGTTGCTGGCTACAACTGCTTTGCCAGCTCCAACAACAACATCGGCCACGCAAGGCCACGAATCCTGTCGGCTCGACACCCAGTGGGTGGCCGTCATGGAGGTTGACGGCGTGCCGGCTGCCACAATGGAACCAGAGACTGAAGGTCTCGAGCCTGCGACCGCATCGACAAGCGCGAGGGCTTCAGAAGCCCCTCACCTTCAGGTTAAGGTGGAGACAACTCCAGTGTCGGTTCCCTCGTGCGCACAACCCATCCTGGCCTTCCTTCTTCGCGGCGAGCTTCCCCATGACGAGGCAGAGGCAAGGCAGATCCAGCGCCGATCCTTGGCGTACGCCATCATCAACCGCAAGCTGGTTCGGCGTAGCGTGACCGGCGTGTTTCAACGCTGCTTCGAGCCAGAAAGGGGACATGAAATCCTCAGAGATATACATCAGGGTGAGTACGGGCATCATGGCGCCTCTAGAACCCTGGTGGCCAAGGCGTTCCGCCATGGATTTTACTGGCCCACGGTCCTCGAGGAGGCCATAGACATGGTCAACAAGTGCGAAGGCTGCCAACGCTTCAGCACGCAGAGCCACCTGCCGGCTTCAGCACTCAAAACCATCCCCTTGTCATGGCCGTTTGCCGTCTGGGGGCTGGATATGGTGGGGCCATTCAAGACCGCTCGAGGCGGCATGACGCATCTTCTAGTCGATGTTGATAAATTCACCAAGTGGATTGAGGCCAGGCCCATCAAGAAGCTTGACGGTCCCACGACCGTCAGGTTCATCAAGGACATTGTTGTCTGCTACGACGTCCCCCACAGCATCATCATTGATAACGACACCAACTTTGCTAAGGGTGCATTGGTGCTCTTCTGTGCCAAATAAGGCATCCGACTCGACTTGGTGTCGCTGGTGCACTCGCAATTCAACGACCAGGTGGAAAGGGCGAATTGCCTAATTCTAGCCGGCATCAAGCCAAGACTAGTGGCGCCATTAGTAAGGTCAGCCAGCTGCTGGATCGAAGAGCTGTCGGCTGTGTTGTGGAGCCTTCGCACCACGCCAAACCGGTCAACCGGCTTCACACCATTCTTTCTGGTATATGGGTCCGAGGCAATCATCCCCTCGGATGTTGAGTTTGACTCTCCTCGGGTCACCCTATACACGGAGACGGAAACGAAGGAGGCAAGAGAAGACGACGTCGATCTGCTCAAAGAGACACGGGAGGTGGCCTTGAGCCGGATGGCCATATATCAAGAGAAGCTGAGGCACTACCACAGCAAGAAGATCAAGCCCCTTTCCTCCCAGGAGGGGGACTTGGTGCTTAGAAGAATCCAGTGAACAACTGGCTAGCACAAGCTCTCCCCATCGGAAGAACCTTTCATCATCAGCAGGGCGTTGCATAACAATGCATACTATGTAATAGACGCCCAGAAGCCAAGGAAGTGCAAGAGAGATTACTCCGGCCAGGAAACATAGCGTCCATGGAACACGGATTTGCTTCGCCCATTCTATTGCTAAAAAGCAAGAAAAAAGCATGTACGTATGTATCTTCCTCCCATTTTTCGATTTTTAATGAATGCAATGGGTGTTTCAAGCCGGTGCTTGAGGCACACCTCTTTTAGATTCATGAAAAGAGTTGTTCACTCAAATTTGAGTTCTCCGGTCCGGCTCCATGGGCTCGGGGGCTCGCTAGCCGGCCCGAACAACTTACTTAGTCGTAGACGGACGTATAGTGTACGCTGATACGTCTCAAACGTATCTATAATTTTTGATGTTTTCACGTTGTTATCTTGCCTTCTTTGTATGTATTATGTACCTTTTTATATCTTTTTGGGACTAACTTATTAATTCAGTGCCAAGGGCCAGTTCATGTTTTCTCCGTGTTTTTGACTCTTTTTAGATCTGATTTTGGAACGGAGTCCAAACGGAAGAAAAACCCCGAAATGATTTTTCCCGAACGGAAGAAGTCCAGGGGGCTTTTGGGCCAAGCCAGGTGGGCTCCAGGGAGCCCACAAGCCCCCACTCCGCCACCAGGGGGGAGGCGGCGGTCGGCAGGCTTGTGGCCTCCCTGGCTGCCCCCTGACCTAGGTTTTTGGCCTATAAATTCTCAAATATTCCGCAAAAAATCAGGGGAGCCTTGAAAATACTTTTCCGCCGCCGCAAGCTTCCGTTTCCGCGAGATCTCATCTGGAGACCCTTCCCGGCACCCTGCCGGAGGGGACTTTCGAGTTGGAGGGCTTCTTCATCATCATCATCGCCCCTCCAATGACTCGTGAGTAGTTCACTTCAGACCTACGGGTCCGTAGTTAGTAGCTAGATGGCTTATTCTCTCTCTTGGATCTTCAATACAAAGTTCTCCATGATCTTCATGGAGATCTATCCGATGTAATCTTCTTTGGCGGTGTGTTTGTCGAGATCCGATGAATTGTGGACTTGTGATCAGATTATCTATGATATATATTTGAGTCTTTGCTGATTTCTTTTATGCATGATTTGATATCCTTGTAAGTCTCTCCGAGTCTTGGATTTTGTTTGGCCAACTAGATCTATGATTCTTGCAATGGGAGAAGTGCTTGGTTTTGGGTTCTGCCATTGTTGGAAATATGCCCTAGAGGCAATAATAAATTAGTTATTATTATATTTCTTTGTTCACGATAATCGTTTATTATCCATGCTATAATTGTATTGATTGGAAACACAATACTTGTGTGGATACATAGACAAAACACTGTCCCTTGTAAGCCTCTAGTTGACTGGCTCGTTGATCAAAGATGGTCAAGGTTTCCTGGCCATAGGCAAGTGTTGTCACTTGATAACGGGATCACATCATTAGGAGAATCATGTGATGGACTAGACCCAAACTAATAGACGTAGCATGTTGATCGTGTCATTTTGTTGCTACTGTTTTCTGCGTGTCAAGTATTTGTTCCTATGACCATGAGATCATATAACTCACGGACACCGGAGGAATGCTTTGTGTGTATCAAACGTCGCAACGTAACTGGGTGACTATAAAGATGCTCTACAGGTATCTCCGAAGGTGTTCATTGAGTTAGTATGGATCAAGACTGGGATTTGTCACTCCGTGTGACGGAGAGGTATCTCGGGGCCCACTCGGTAATACAACATCACACACAAGCCTTGCAAGCAATGTGACTTAGTGTAAGTTGCGGGATCTTGTATTACGGAACGAGTAAAGAGACTTGCCGGTAAACGAGATTGAAAGAGGTATGCGGATACTGACGATCGAATCTCGGGCAAGTAACATACCGAAGGACAAAGGGAATGACATACGGGATTATATGAATCCTTGGCACTGAGGTTCAAACGATAAGATCTTCGTAGAATATGTAGGATCCAATATGGGCATCCAGGTCCCGCTATTGGATATTGACCGAGGAGTCTCTCGGGTCATGTCTACATAGTTCTCGAACCCGCAGGGTCTGCACACTTAAGGTTCGACGTTGTTTTATGCGTATTTGAGTTATATGGTTGGTTACCGAATGTTGTTCGGAGTCCCGGATGAGATCACGGACGTCACGAGGGTTTCCGGAATGGTCCGGAAACGAAGATTGATATATAGGATGACCTCATTTGATTACCGTAAGGTTTTCGGAGTTACCGGGAATGTACCGGGAATGACGAATGGGTTCCGGGAGTTCACCGGGGGGGGGGGGGGCACCCACCCCGGGGAAGTCCATGGGTGTTTGGGGTGCCACACCAGCCCTTAGTGGGCTGGTGAGACAGCCCAAGAGAAGCCTATGCGCATAGGAAAGAAAATCAAAGAGGAAAGGAAAAAAAAAGAAGGAGGTGGGAAAGGGAAGAAGGACTCCACCTTCCAAACCAAGTGGATTTCGGTTTGGGAGGGGGAGACCTTCCCCCTTGGCTCGGCCGACTCCCTTGGGAGTCCTTGGACCCCAAGGCAAGTCTCCCCCCTCCTCCTCCTATATATAGTGGGGTTTTAGGGCTGATTTGAGACGACTTTTCCACGGCAGCCCGACCACATACCTCCACGGTTTTTCCTCTAGATCGCGTTTCTGCGGAGCTCGGGCGGAGCCCTGCTGAGACAAGGTCATCACCAACCTCCGAAGCGCCGTCACGCTGCCGGAGAACTCTTCTACCTCTCTGTCTCTCTTGCTGGATCAAGAAGGCGAGATCATCGTCGAGCTGTACGTGTGCTGAACGCGGAGGTGCCGTCCGTTCGGTACTAGATCGTGGGACTGATCGCGGGATTGTTCGCGTGGCGGATCGAGGGACGTGAGGACGTTCCACTACATCAACCGCGTTCAGTAATGCTTCTGCTGTACGATCTACAAGGGTACGTAGATCACTCATCCCCTCTCGTAGATGGACATCACCATGATAGGTCTTCGTGCGCGTAGGAAATTTTTTGTTTCCCATGCGATGTTCCCCAACAGCCATGTGGTGACCTTTCCCAGTGACAGTAGGGGCAGCAAGGCACACATCAAGCAGTTGCCATCAAGGGCAAACGATGGGGTTTTTATCATTGGTTTGAGATTATCCCTCTACATCATGTCATTTTGCTTAAGGCGTTACTCTGTTCTTATGGACTTAATACACTAGATGCATGCTGGATAGCGGTCGACGTGTGGAGTAATAGTAGTAGATGCAGAAAGTATCGGTCTACTTGTTTCAGACGTGATGCCTATAGAAATAATCATTGCATAGATATCGTCACGACTCTGCACAGTTCTATCAATTGCTCGACAATAATTTGTTCACCCACCGTCTACTTGCTTTCATGAGAGAATCCACTGGTAAACACTACGGCCCCCGGGTCTATTCACATCCATCGTTTACATCTCCGCTTTTACTTTGCTTTGTTACTTTGTTCCTTTCAGTTCTCACTTGGCAAACAATCTATAAGGGATTGACAACCCCTTCATAGCGTTGGGTGCAAGCTTTTGTGTTTGTGCAGGATCTTCAGATACTCTTCCGCCGGATTGATACATTGGTTCTCAAACTGAGGGAAATACTTACCGTCGCTGTGCTACATCACCCTTTCCGCTTCGAGGGAACACCAACGCAAGGCTCCAAGGCCACAGGGGAAATCCTTTGCATACTTGCCTAGGAAGTCCCTTAGGGTGTAGCCGTAGCTCAAGGATTCCTGGTGCCGTCGACACAACTATTTCTGGTGCCGTTGCAAGGGATACACAACAAACATCATACGCCAGGTCGAGTCCTTACCACCTCACACAAGCTACAGTCCGGCTCCCAGCTGTCCGGCTAACGAGTCCATGGTAGGGAAGGACGACTACATGAAAAGTTCGGCTACGAAAGAGGTTGCTGGCTCAGGTCGGTTTGATCGCTTCCAATCTTACTTTCTAGCTGGCCTCTGCTGGCTTGCTTTGAGTCTAAGTGTCTCGATGGCTTCGAAAAATCCAGGTCCAATGCTTTCAAAGGCAGAAGCCCCGTCCCAGTTAAAGACCGGCTCCTAGTTGTCGGGCTCGCGGGGCGGATGCTAGAAAAAACAAAGGAATTGGATAAACATGAGTCAAAAGGAAACGAAAGACAAAAAAAGCGAGTCGGCAAGCACAACGCTTACAAGTATAATACAAAATAGATAACATATATCACATTCAGACCATTCAAAGGCCCACAGATGGAGTTCATTACAATAAAGCACCCCCAGTGGTTGGAATTGTTGGGCTGACAGCAAAATGCAGAGAAAAAAATGGAAAAAAGGAGAGCTAGTGGGTGGCGGCTTCGTCTACGGCCCCAGCAGCGACACTTGAGGTGGAGGCTTCAGCATACCGGCTCCGCCTGAGGTAGAAGCACTGTCTCCGCCTCGGGCGCCTCCGACACCGTCCTTCATGGCCGAGTCGGCATAGCCCTCACCACTGGAGTCAGCGACTTCTTCCTCAAAGGTCGTCTCGGTGGAGCTGCCTTCGGCGTCCTAAGGATGCAGATGGAACAGATCCTCAGGGACCATGTTGCCGTCTGTGTCACGCTCCAAGCCGAGCTCGTCCCAGGCGGCTAAGGTGGCGATGCGAGTGGTCTCACCTGTAGCTCGTCCTCCAGGGCTACCAGTTCCTCCTCTGAGCCGGCACGCTGCGCCGCGAGCTTGCCCAAGTCCAGGTTCCGATACCAGGACTTGGCCAGGTGGAGTGCCATGTACGCTCCAGCACACGCGACTGATGCATGTGAGGCGTCTAGGCGAGAGTTGCCGGCTTCAAGCCAGCGGGATAGGCGACTCATGGACGCCGGCTCCACTGCATTAGGCCATAGGGCCTTTACCATCTCCAGCCCCGCGCTCTGGAGCCGCTCCAGGGAGCGCACCAGCTCGTACATGTAGGCCTTGGCGCCATTGGCTATTTCCTCCACGGATGAGTCGGCGTTCGCGTCCACCTCTTTGCCAGCGGCACGATGCTCATCACGGCTGGTCTCCACGGCCTCTTCTGCCACCTCCCGTGTCCCGCGGAAGAGCCCTCTGGGATGGGGGTGTGGTATGAAGGATAAGGAGGGGGAAACGCCAGCAAGAATGAAGACAAAATCAAGACGAAAAAGACTCACGGTTGAAGTGGATGTCGGTTTCGCGTGCCTCCTCCAAAGCCTCACGGTCTCGTGCCGCGCTCTCTTGAGCCAGGCGGGTGAGCTTGCCGTGGAGGGCCTGGGCCGCCTCGTTCTCCTTCGCTAGCTGAGCCTGCACCTTGGTCAAGGCGGCGTCCTTCTCCTCTAGGGTGGCGTCCTTCCGCTTCACCTCCTCAAGATAAACCTTCTCCAATCGCTCCAGGTCGACGGTATGGGAGGAATCCTTCTCCTGCAGGGCGATGCGCCGCTGCTCTAGCTCCGTCTGATGGGCCATCTCGCGGTCCTTCTCCGTCTGGAGAAGATCCAGCTGCAGGCGGAGCTGCTTGTCCTCTTCGCGCAAGGCATCACGCTCCGAGACGGCAGCGTCCAGCCGGCTCTGAAGGTCACCGGTTCGGCCCTCGCCCCCCCTGGATCTGGGTTAGAAGTGCGTTGTACGCCTGCACCTGGGCGTCATGGAGTTCCTACGACAAACACAAACAAAGCAAAGGATGAGATTCGGCCCGACTAACTCTCAGCCGGCCCGATTCTCGGGGGATACACCCAGTGGGTGCGCTGGCGCGCCCCCACTAAAAAAGAAACAACAAGCAAGGCAATAATGAGATTCGGCCCAGCTAACTCTCAGCCGGCCCGATTATTGGGGGCTACACCCAGTGGGTACGCTGGCGTGCCCCCACTGATGCAAAGACAAACAGAAAACGCCCTACCAAATCAACTCAAAGGCGCGGCGGTTCGTCCTTCGAGGCGCTCCAAGTCACATTTGGCCACCAGGGCTGCCTGTGCCACCTTCTCGCGGCTATGGGAGAATTCTGCCACCAGCGCCGGGACATCGCTGAGAGCGGCACCTGGAGGTAGGGCTGCGCGTTCGGCACTGGCCACGCGCCAGGTCTTCATGGGCCGGCTCTCAGAGATGAGATCGGCTCTGGACGCAGACGGGCCGCGACCGGCTATGACCATGGTGCCATCTCCAGGCGGTGTGCTGGTGGCCAGCTCCCTCGACGCCTCTGCCGGCACCATCTCCATGATGGGAGGTGGATTCGCCGTCTCCGGCACCTCCATCGCTATCTACGGTGCACCGTCTACACCAGCATCAGGTGTGTCGGAGATCACGTCGACGTCCACTGGCATGGAGGGCACCGGTTCGATGGTCTTGGCTGTCCTGACCGCCTCATCGCGGTTCTGAGCCGGCTCGCTGGCCGAAATTTCCACACGCGCATGTGGGACGGGGTCGTGCTTCGTCTTTGACCGCCTCTCCTTGGTGGCCGGCTTCTCGACCCGTCTGGGTTGGGTACGTCCCTTAGCCGCCTTCCGAGCTGCCTCCTCCCACGGGTGATTATCTTCCTCAAGCAGAGCCTTCCCGGTGACGTCAGTGGCCGCCCATATGGCTCACTCCTGCCGGTCACAAACCGGTAAGGGAAAGTCCTTCATACCAAAAAACCAAGAAATGGAGAGAGGTGTTCCCTTACCCGGCAACGGCGGGCATCGCCCTCCTGCCGGTGGTGGCCCGCTGCTTCTTCACGCCGTTGCCTCGGCCTCCTGCCGGAGGTCCTCTGGCGGCACGCTTGGGTGCCGGCTTGGCAGTGGCAACCTTCTTGCCCTTCTGTCGGGTCGCTTCGCCCTGCGCTGCCGTCTCCCCGGTGGCTCGACGAGTTCGTGTCAGGGGAGGGCTGGAGACCTCCTCCAGGTCCTCTTGGTCCTCTTCGTCAGCTGCATCACACAAGGGAGGTAGTGTTTCGTCATCATCCGTCCAATCAAGATGAGCAGACTTAAGATGCTCATGAGGCGGCTCGGTGCCCTCCAACTCCGCCACCCCTTCCACGTCCATGAAGGCAGAGATCTGCGGCTCCACCACCCCCTCATCCTCTATCTCAGCCGGGTCCAACGCCTCTACTTCGACAGCCGGCTGCCGATAGCCCTGTAAGCACTTGAACAGCTGGAGGACGGAGCCGGCGTCCGACGTCATAAGATGAAAATAATACTCAAGAAGATAAGAAAAAGACTTTGGGAAAGTGCTTACCACTGGAGCCAGATGGTTTTGGTCGTAGGGGGCCATGCCCCAATCCCAATCCCCGCCTTCTTCCATGTTGGTGGAGGAGATCAAGTTCACGTTCTGGGCCACCGCGCCAGCTCGAAAGTTCTTAGTGGAGAGCCGCCAGGGGTCGTGCCGGCCACCCATCTGACATATCAGGTGCGGCCGCCGCTGCAAATGCAGGACCCGGTGTGCTACCATGGTGGCGAGAGGTCACGGGCTAAGAGGCCTCGGATCTTCAAGTTATCAAGGTGAGCGCATATTTGCGCCACCTCGTCAATCGGCTTCGGAAGAGCCACCGTCCAGTTCTGCTTCACCGTCGACGGAGCAATGGCGAACGGAGGAAGATTGGTGAAGTCGCGGGAGGGGTTAACATTCTTCACATAGAAGAAACCCTTCTGCCACTTCTTTATAGAATCCTGCAGCGGCAGCTACGGGATGCCGGCCGTTGTCCGGTGGTGCACCAGCGCGGCGCCGCAGGGGGTCATCAGCTTGGGACCCGATTGATCCGCCAGCGCGGACTTGTCCGTCGTCATGGAATGTTGCTTGAAGAAGAAAAGCTTGCTCCATAGGTCTAGGAGGGGTTCAATCCCCATGAACCCCTCGCACAAGACGACGAAGGTGGCAAGCTGGAGGACGGCATTGGGCGCCAAGTGATTTGGCTACAGACCGAAGAAAGTCAAAAAGCGCGAGAAGAAGTCGCTCGTCGGAAGCCAGAAGCCGCGGTAGAAGTGTTCCTCGAACACCACCACCTCGCCCTTTTCGAGGGTCGGGGCTACTTCGGCGCCGGGCACCCGCGCTGCCACGAGGTCCGCTGGAGGAAGCACGCGGTGGTGGCGAAGCGCCTCGATGTGCTCGAAGCTGACTTCGCTGCCCACCCACGCACCTCGGAACTTCCCCTTCTTGGGGCTCTGCTAGACATGGCGGGTGGCAGCGAGGAATGAGACGGAGTCGCAGCGGCGAACGGCGGCAACGGCTCGAATAGCGGCGAAGGCGAGCAACGCTCTCTTCTTTCTGTGGCTCAGGGAAGGAAGGGGCGTCTGTGCGGGGTGAGAAGGGGGGCGAATGGCCTCCTCGACGCCCCCGCACACCACTTAAACCCTCCAAGATATCATGGGGGGATCCGGTGCGCACGATGCCCGCCTCCTCCGATTAATGCGGGAGCATCTATGCTCCTCAAAACCCAAACGCCATGGGGCGATCCGCAAAAGATCCGCATGCGCGCGGGCCGAGGAGGCGTGGTGGCGGGACCGAAGGAGCATGCCCCATACCTTCACCCGCGCAGTTAATCATGATGCCTGGCCCAGGGCCTAGCACGTGGCACGGCGATGCTGCGTACGTCAAAGCCGAGGCGTCCGTTGGAAGCCAGCCGGTTTCCGACTCGGTGTCTCCCATAACAAGCGACCCTTGAAGATCGTCGGCAAGGAATTCAATCCGGCGAGGCCCTCCGCCTCGAGGCGGCGGACCTCCCCTGCTTCGGGGACTACTGACGGGGGGATAACCCCGGGGTAGGCTCATCGAGCCTATTCCGTTGCGTCCAAGTATAAAGGGAATCATCAGCTTCCTCCAAACGACCAACTCCTCCTGGCCGGCTAGGAAGCGCGTGCCTGCTAGGGCCGAGATGGAAACTCCTCCTAGCCGGCTAGGAAGCACCTGCTGGCTAGGGGCGAGAAGACAACTTTAATGCTGGCTAGCGAGGCTGCTAGCCGGCTAGATAGCTCTTGTCACATCCAATCCTAGGCTGTGACAGGAATCTATGATTAAAGGTGAAGACGCGTCATCACGGGTACAAGGTTGAGGCGCATGACAGATACAATGTCAGCGGCCATCCCGCTGACCTAGGCCGACTCCGATCCGTCAACCCAGCAAAGTACCAGCCCGTCAGCACCCACTTCATTGCCAAGCCTGGCGTGGTAACAATGGAGACGGTCGTACTGGCTACCCATGAAGAATCTCGCAAGACGACGCTGGACGTACCACACGTGTCCTGCGTGGGCCTCAAGCGAGATACCCATTGGCTGGCTGGCAGGTCCCAAGGCGAGATGGGAGCTCGCAGCCGGTGGCCCCCTCCAACGACAAGACTAGACCACAGCGCCCCCCCTGGCCAGCCGGCGAGGGTGCCAGGTGTTGGGTAACGTAGAAAAAATCAAAAAATTTCCTACGCCTTATTTAGATCTTCCTATGGAGAGACCAGCAACGAGAGAGGGGTGAGTGGAAATTCATACCTTTGAAGATCGCTAAGCGGAAGCGTTGCTAGAACGCGGTTGATGGAGTCGTACTCGTGGCGATTCAGATCGCGGTGTGATTCCGATCTAGTGCCGAACCACGACACCTCCGCGTTCAACACACGTGCAGCCTGGTGATGTCTCCCGACCTTGATCCAGCAAGGAGGAGGGAGAGGTTGGGAAAGATCTTCGGCAGCATGACGGCGTAGTATCGATGGAGAGACGAGGTCTTCCGGCAGGGCTTCGCCAAGCACCGTGGGAGAGGAGGAATAAGAAGAGCAGGGCTGCGTCGAGAGAGAGATGGAATTCCGTGTCTCCAATGGACAAACCCCCCGCTATATATAGGGGGAAGGGAGGGTGGCGCCCCCTTTAGGGTTTCCACCCCTAGGGGGGCAGCCCTAAATGGGGGAGAGGGTGGCGGCCAGGAGGGGAGGAGGGGGTGGCGCACCCCCTTGTGGGCCTTAGGCCCACCTGCGCTAGGGTTCCCCCTTCCCCCTCTTAGGCGCCATTGGCAGGGTGTGGGGGGGCGCACCAGCCCACCCAGGGGCTGGTTCCCTCTCACACTTGGCCCATGTATCCTCCTGGGGCTGGTGGCCTCTCCCGGTGGGCCTCCGGAACCCTTCCGGTGGTCCCGGTACTTTGCCGGTGGTGCCCGAAATATTTCCGGCGTCGAAACCCATCCATCCTATATATCAATCTTTACCTCTGGACCATTCCGGGGCTCCCCGCGATGTCTGGGATCTCATCCGGGAGTCCAAACAACCTTCAGTAACCTCGTATAACAATTCCCTATAACCCTAGAGTCATCGAACCTTAAGTGTGTAGACCCTACGGGTTCGGGAGGCATGCAGACATGACCGAGACATCTCTCCGTCCAATAACCATCAGCGGGGTCTAGATACCCATGGTGGCTCCCACACATTCCACGATGATCTCATCGGATGAACCACGATGTCAAGGATTCAATCAATCCCCTATACAATTCCCTTTGTCTGTCGGTATAGAACTTGCCCGAGATTCGATCGTCGGTATACCTATACCTTGTTCAATCTCATTACTCGTAAGTCTCTTTACTCGTTCCGTAGCACGACATCCTGTGAATAACTCCTTAGTCACATTGAGCTCATGATGATGTTCTACCGAGTGGGCCCAGAGATACCTCTCCATCACACGGAGTGAAAAATCCCGATCTCGATTCGTACCAACCCAACAGATACTTTCGTAGATACCCGTAGTGCACCTTTATAGTCAGCCAGTTACGTTGTGACGTTTGATACACCCAAAGAACTCCTACGGTATATGAGAGTTGCACAATCTTACGGTCGAAGGAAAAGACACTTGACATTTAGAAAATCTTTAGCATACGAACAACACGATCTAGTGCTATGCTTAGGATTGGGTCTTGTCCATCACATCATTCTCCCAATGATGTGATCCCGTTATCAATGACATCCAATGTCCATGATCACGAAACCATAATCATCTATTGATCAACGAGCTAGCCAACTAGAGGCTTGCTAGGGACACATTGTGATTTATTTATTCACACATGTATTACTGTTTCTTGTTAAATTATAGCATGAACCATAGACGATTATCATGAACAAGGAAATATGATAATAACCATTTTATTATTGCCTCAAGGGCATATTTCCAACAGTCTCCTACTTGCACTAGAGTCAATAATCTAGTTACATTGTGATATATCGAACACCCATAGCATTGTGGTGTTGATTATGTTTTGCTCGAGGAAGAGGGTTAGTCAACGGGTCTGCAATATTAAGATCCGCGTGTACTTTCCAAATATCTATGACTCCTGTGTGGACCTAGTCCTGGATGGAGTTGTAGCGGCGTTGGATGTGCTTCGTCTTTCGGTGAAATCTGGGCTCCTTGGCTATGGCAATGGCTCCAGTGTTATCACAGAAGAGTGTCATCGGACCTGACGCGCTTGGAACCACTCCAAGGTCGGTGATGAACTCCTTCATCGAGATCCCTTCATGAGCCGCTTCCGAAGCAGTTATATACTCCGCTTCACATGTAGATGCTGCCACGTCGTCTTGCTTGCTGCTGCACCAGCTCACTGCCCCACCATTCAAAACATACACGTATCCGGTTTGTGACTTAGAGTCATCCAGATCTGTGTCGAAGCTAGCATTGGCGTAACCCTTTACGACGAGCTCTTCGTCACCTCCATAAACGAGAAACATCTCCTTAGTCCTTTTCAAGTACTTAAGGATATTCTTGACCGCTGTCCAGTGGTCCATACCGGGATCACTTTGGTACCTTGATACATCCATTTTGCATCATGTTTTCATGTTGATATTTATCGCTTCTTGGGCTGTTATTTCACTTCACGGTACAATTCTTATGCCTTTTCTCTCTTATTTTGCAAGGTTTACATGAAGAGGGAGAATACCGGCTACTGGAATTCTGGCCTGAAAGTGGAGCAAGTTTGAGATACCTATTCTGTGCAACTCCAAAACGTCGTAAAAATCAACGAGGAATTTTTTCCCGATTTATCAAAAATACTGGATCGAAGAAGTGCCAGAGGGGCACCAGGGGGTGCCCACAAGCCTGCATGGCGCAGCCACCCCCCAGGCCGCGCCATGAGGGCTTGTGGGAAGCCCACTGGCCCACTTGCTCCCCTCTTTTGCTATATGGAGGGTTTCGTCCAGGAAAAAAAATCAAGGAGGAGCTTTTTCGTGGACTCACCACCACCACGAGGCGGATCTTGAGCAGAACCAATCTAGAGCTCCGGCAGGACGATCCTGCCGGGGAAACTTCCCTCCCGGAGGGGGAAATCGTCGCCATCGTCATCACCAACACTCCTCTCATCGAAGGGGACTCGTTATCATCAACATCTTCATCAGCACCTTCTCATCTCCAAACCCTAGTTCATCACTTGTAACCAATCTCCGTCTCGCGACTCCGATTGGTACTTGTAAGGTTGCTAGTAGTGTCGATTACTCTTTGTAGTTGATGCTAGTTGGATTACTTGGTGGAAGAGTTTATGTTCAGATCCTTGATGCTACTCATTACATCTCTGATCATGAATATGATTATGCTTTGTGAGTAGTTACTTTTGTTCCTGAGGACATGGGATAAGTCATGCTAATAGTAGTCATGTGAATTTGGTATTCGTTCGGTAATTTGATATGTTGTATGTTGTTTTTCCTCTAGTGGTGTTATGTGAACGTCGACTACATAACACTTCACCATTATTTGGGCCTAGAGGAAGGCACTAGGAAGTAGTAAGTAGATGATGGGTTGCTAGAGTCACAGAAGCTTAAACCCTAGTTTATGCGTTGCATCGTAAGGGGCTGATTTGGATCCACTAGTTTAATGCTATGGTTAGAATTTGTCTTAATTATTCTTTCGTAGTTGCGGATGCTTGCGAGAGGGGTTAATCATAAGTGGGATGCTTGTCCAAGTAAGGGCAGTACCCAAGCGCCGGTCCACCCACATATCAAACTATCAAAGTAACGAACGCGAATCATATGAACATGATGAAACTAGCATGACAGAAATTCCAGTGTGTCCTCGGGAGCGTTTTTCCTCCTATAAGACTTTGTCCAGGCTTGTCCCTTGATACAAAAGGGATTGGGCCACTTTGCTTCACCGTTGCTACTTTTGTTACTTGCTGCTTGCTACGAATCATCTCACCACACAATCACTTGTTACCGACAATTTCAGTGCGTGCAGATTTTACCTTGCTGAAAACCACTTGTCAGATCCTTCTGCTCCTCGTTGGGTTCGACACTCTTACTTATCGAAAGGACTACTATTGATCCCCTATACTTGTGGGTCATCAAGACTCTTTTCTGGCGCCATTCCTGGGGAGTGAAGCGCCTTTGGTAAGTGGAATTGGTAAGGAAACATTTATATAGTGTGCTGAAATTTGTTGTCACTTGTCACTATGGATACTAATCCTTTGAGGGGCTTGTTCGGGGTATCTTCACCTCGAACGGAAGCACAATAGTTGCTCCTCAACCTGCTGCACCTACTGAAATTATTTGCTTTGAATTTCCTTCGCGTATGCTTGAGAAACTGCTGGCTAATCCTTTTACAGAAGATGGAACATCACATCCAGACTTGCATCTAATCTATGTAGATGAGGTTTGTGGTTTATTTAGGCTTGTAGGTGTGCCCGAGGATGAGGTCAAGAAGAAGGTATTTCCTTTATCTTTGAAGGATAAGGCGTTGACATGGTATAGGCTATGTGATGATCCTGGATCATGGGACTACAATCGGTTGAAATTGGAATTTCATCAAAAGTTTTATCCTATGCATTTAGTACATCGTGATCGGAATTATATTTATAAATTTTGGCCTCGTGACAGAGAAAGCATCGCTCAAGCTTGGGGGAGGCTTAAATCAATGATATATTCATGCCCAATCATGAGCTCTCGAGAGAAATTATCATTCAGAACTTCTATGCTCGGCTTTCTCATGATGATCGCACCATGCTTGACACTTCTTTTACTGGTTCTTTTATGAAGAGAGATATTGACTTCAAATGGAATTTATTAGAGAGAATTAAATGCAACTTTGAAGATTGGGAGCTTGAAGAAGGTAAGGAGTCAGGTATGAATTTCATGTTTGATTGCGTTAAATCCTTTGTTGAGACAAATACCTTTAGTGATTTTAGCGCTAAGTATGGACTTGACTCTGAGATAGTAGCTTCATTGTGTGAATCCTTTGCTGCTCATATTGATCTCCCCAAATAGAAGTGGTTTAAATATCACCCTCCTTTAGAATTCAATGTAGTTAAACCCACTCCAGTTGAAGAGAAAGTCATTGCCTATAATGATCCTGTTGTTTCCAGTGCTTACATTGAGAAACCACCTTTCCCTGTTAGGATAAAGGATCATTCTAAAGCTTCAACTGTGATACGTAGAGGCTATATTAGAACACCTACACCCCCTCAGCAAATTAGAGTTGAACCTAGCATTGCTATTATCAAAGATCTTCTGTCTGAAGAAGTTGAGGGACATAATATTCACTTCTGTGAAGATGCTGCTAGAATTGCTAAACCTCACGCTAGAGACAAACATAGGCCTGTTGTTGGCATGCCTTTTGTTTTTGTTAAGATAGGATATCATTGTTATCATGGCTTATGTGACGTGGGTGCTAGTGTTAGTGCAATACCTCAGTACTTATACGATGAAATCAAAGATGTGATTGCACCTGTTGAGATAGAGCCTATTGATGTCACTATTCAGCTTGCCAATAGAGATACTATCTGCCGTGTGGGAATTGTTAGGGATGTTGAAGTCTTGTGTGGTAAAACGAAGTATCCTACTGATTTCCTCGTTCTTGCTACCGCATAAGATAGCTTTTATCCCATCATATTTGGCAGACCCTTCCTCAATACTCGCAATGCTCATATTGATTGTGAGAAGCAAACTGTCACTGTTGGCTTTGAAGGTGTGTCACATGAGTTCAATTTCTCTAAGTTTGGTAGACAACCTCATGAAAAGGAGTTGCCTAGTAGGGATGAAACTATTGCCTTAGCCTTTATTGCCGTGCCTCCTACTAATCCCTTAGAGCAATACTTGCTTGAGCATGAAAATGATATGCATATGGATGAAAGGGATGAGATAGATAGAGTTGTCTTAGAACAATATCCTATCCTTAAGAATAACTTGCGTGTTGAACTTCTTGGGGATCCACCCCCACCAAAGGGTGATCCTGTGTTCGAGCTTAAACAGTTGCCTGATACTCTTAAGTATGCCTATCTTGATGAAAAGGAGATATATCCTGTTATTATTAGTTCTAGCCTCTCGGAGCATGAAGAAAAGAAGCTACTAAAAACTCCGAGGAAACATCGTGCTGCTATTGGATATACTCTTGATGATCTTCAGGGCATTAGTCCTACTTTATGCCAGCACAAGATTAAAACTGATCCTGATTTCAAACCAGTTGCTGATCATCAGAGGAGACTGAATCCTAAGATGAAAGAAGTAGTAAGAAAAGAAATACTAAAGCTCCTGGAAGCAGGTATCATTTATCCTGTTGCTCACAATGATTGGGTGAGTCCGGTACATTGCGTCCCTAAGAAGGGAGGCATTACCATTGTCCCTAATGATAAGGATGAATTGATCCCACAGAGGATTATTACTAGCTATAGGATGGTGATCGATTTTAGGAAATTGAATAAGGCCACTAGGAAAGATCATTACCCTCTGCCTTTTATCGACCAAATGCTAGAAAGGCTGTCTAAACACACACACTTTTGCTTTCTAGACGGTTATTCTGGTTTCTCCCAAATACCAGTTGCACAATCAGATCAGGAGAAAACCACTTTCACCTGCCCTTTTGGTACCTTTGCTTATAGACGTATGCCTTTTGGCTTATGTAATGCACCTGCCACCTTTCAAAGATGTATGATGGCTATATTCTCTGACTTTTGTGAAAAGATTGTCGAGGTTTTCATGGATGACTTTTCTGTTTACGGGTCTTCTTTTGATGATTGCCTCAGCAACCTTGATCGAGTCTTACAGAGATGTAAAGACACCAATCTTGTCTTGAATTGGAAGAAGTGCCACTGTTAACGAAGGTATCGTCTTAGGACATAAAATTTCTGAAAGAGGTATTGAAGTCGATAAGGCTAAGGTTGATGCAATCAAGAAAATGCTATACCCCACAGATATCAAAGGTATAAGAAGTTTCCTTGGTCATGCTGGTTTCTATAGAAGGTTCATCAAAGACTTCTCTAAGATTTCTAGGCCTCTTACCAATCTCTTACAAAAGGATATTCCTTTTATTTTTGACGATGATTGTGAGGAAGCCTTCGTAATACTTAAGAGGGCTTTGATAACTGCACCTATTGTTCAACCACCTGATTGGAACTTACCTTTTGAGACCATGTGTGACTCTAGTGATTATGCCGTTGGTGCTGTTCTAGGGCAAAGAGTTGATAAGAAGTTGAATGTTATTCACTACGCTAGTAAAACTCTAGACAGTGCCCAGAGAAACTATGCCACTACGGAGAAGGAATTTTTAGCAATCGTGTTTGCATGTGAAAAGTTAAGGTCTTACATAGTTGATTCCAAAGTCACTATTCACACTGATCATGCTGCTATTATGTACCTCATGGAGAATAAGGACGCTAAACCTAGACTTATCAGATGGGTTCTCTTGCTACAAGAATTTGATTTGCACGTTGTTGACAGGAAGGGTGCTGATAACCCAGTAGCAGATAACTTGTCTAGGTTGGAGAACGTTTTTGATGACCCACAACCTATTGATGATAGCTTTCCCGATGAGCAACTGAATGTCATCAATGCTTCACGTAGTGCACCGTGGTATGCTGATTATGCGAACTATATTGTTGCTAAATATATACCACCTAGTTTCACGTACCATCAAAAGAAGAAATTCTTCTTTGACTTGAGACACTAATTTTGGGATGATCCCCACCTTTATAAGGAAGGAGTAGATGGTGTTATTAGATGTTGTGTACCTGAACATGAACAGGGACAGATCCTATCGAAGTGTCACTCCGAGGCCGACGGAGGACACCATGCGGGAGATAGAACTGCACACAAGGTATTGCTATCAGGTTTCTATTAGCCCACTCTCTTCAAGGATGCCCGTAAGTTTGTCTTGTCTTGTGACGAATGTGAAAGAATAGGTAATATTAGCAAACGTCAGGAAATGCCTATGAACTATTCACTTGTCATTGAACCATTTGATGTCTGGGGCTTTGATTATATTGGACCTTTTCCAAAATCCAACGGGTATACTCACATCCTAGTTGCTGTTGATTACGTTAGTAAGTGGGTAGAAGCTATCCCCACTAGTAGTGCTGACCACAACACCTCTATCAAGATGCTGAAAGAAGTTATCTTCCCTAGATTTGGAGTCCCTAGATATTTAATGACCGACGGTGGTTCACACTTCATTCATGGTGCTTTCCGTAAAACGCTTGCTAAGTACGATGTCAACCATAGAATTGCGTCTCCCTACCACCCTCAGTCCAGTGGTCAAGTAGAGCTAAGCAATAGAGAGATTAAACTAATTCTACAAAAGACTGTAAACATGTCTAGAAAGAATTGGTCTAAGAAGCTCGATGATGCACTGTGGGCTTATAGAACTGCCTATAAGAATCCCATGGGCATGTCTCCGTACAAAATGGTGTACGGTAAAGCATGTCATTTTCCTCTTGAGCTAGATCATAAAGCTTATTGGGCAATCAAAGAGCTCAACTTTGATTTCAAACTTGCCAGTGAGAAGAGGTTATTTGACATTAGCTCGCTTGATGAATGGAGAACTCAGACATATGAGAATGGCAAGTTGTTCAAAGAGAAGGTTAAGAGGTGGCATGATAAGAGGATACAAAAGCGTGAGTTCAATGTAGGTGATTATGTCTTGCTATATAACTCTCGTTTAAGATTCTTTGCAGGCAAGCTTCTCTCTAAATGGGAAGGTCCCTATGTTGTTGAGGAAGTATATCGTTCTGGTGCTACCAAGATCAACAACACGGAAGGTAATTGTCCGAGAGTTGTAAATGGGCAAAGAATCAAGCATTATATCTCAGGTACTCCCATAAATGTTGAGAGCAATATTATCAATATCATAACTCCAGAAGAATACCTAAGGGATATTTATCAGCCTATTTCAGACTTCTAAAACGAAGAGGTATGTGATTCGGTAAGAAAACAGAGTCCAAAACTTTTCCAGTAGGAAATTTTCTCCGTTTTGGAATATTTAAAAAAATACAAAAATTGGAAGTAGTCCGGAAAGTGCGCGAGGAGGTGACAAGCCTACACGGTGCGGGCCCACCCCCTGGCCGCGCCGTGAGGGCTTGTGGCCACCTCGTGCGCCTCCCGGACTCCGTTTTCGTGCAGGGTACTCCTTCTGGTGTGAAAAATTCATTATATATACTTCCATTTGGTCTGACCCCTGCATCACGCAGATTTCCTCTGTTTTTTGTTTCGAGCCTGTTTTCTGCCGTAGATCTAGGTCAAGATGTCCTCTCAGGATTCAGAGGGGGATAGCTATGTGGCTGATTACCTTGCTAAACACAAGGTCTATGGGGACTTGGATCCTTATGGCTGGACCTCTCACGAGGAAGAAGATTATGATCCCAAGGGGAAGGAACAAAATAGTTCAGATGAAGAGGAGGCTCCTCTACCTCAACCTGGACGCACGCATGTGGAGTTCAAGAAGTCGAGCCTCCCTGACTCAAGGAAGAATCCTAAGACCTTGTTTATCCCTTCTCGTTTCTTGCAGGAGAGTAAGCAGGAATTATGCCAAAGGGTGTTGAAGCTTGAAGAGGAAAATGATGATCTGAGGGAGCAGAATTTTATGCTCAAGTGGAAAATAAACAAACTCAAGACCTCTTCAACAACTCCACGACCATCACCACCAAAGGAAGACAACTGAGCATTGGTATGGGCAATCCCCTTGGCTTGTGCCAAGCTTCGGGGAGTTGCCCCGGTATCGTATCACCATCACATCTTTTGCCTTTACCTTTGTTTTAGTTTTCCTTTTCAGTTTTGTTTTTCTTTAGTAGTTTAAAAGTCTTAATGTTTTAGTCTTGAGTTTAGATTTGTGTCACCCCCGATGTAGTTGAGCTCGTGAGCCATATAATAAAGAGTGTCTTAGTTGAAGGGCTTTGCCTCTTGACATGATCAAGAGAGTGAGAATAGAACAAAAGCATGAAAGATCATGTAATGATCTTATGGGAAGTGATGGCTTCACATATAAAAAGAATGAGGATTGAAACTTGTTGAGGGTAGGCAAACATAGACCTTGGTCATTGTTGCAATTAATAGGAAGTGATAAAGAAGGAGAGGTTCACATACAAATATATCATCTCTGACACCATCTATGATTCTGAACACTCATTAAACTATTGCATGCCTAGAAGTAGATGTTGGACAAGGAAGACAACATAATGAATTGTGTTTGCTTGGCTCCGAACAATGTTATATGATTAGAGATCCCTTAGCACGTGACGATTGCTTCCACCTCACATTAGCCAAAACTCCCGCACTAAGTAGAGATACTACTTGTGCATCCATAAATCATCAACCCAGTTTTGCCATGAGTGTCCACCATACCTACCTATGGATTGAATAAGATCCCTCAAGTAAGTTTTCATCGGTGCAAGCAATAAAAATTGCTCTCTAATATGTATGATCTATTAGTGTGTGGAAAATAAGCTTTATACGAACCTGTCATGAGGAAGACATAAAAGCGACAGACTGCATAATAAAGTTCTTTATCACAGGGGGCAATATAAAGTGACGTTCCTCCGCACTAAGAGGACAGGCATCCAAACCTCAAAAGCGCATGACAACCTCTGCTTCCCTCTACGAAGGGCCTATCTTGTACCTTTACTTTTTGCCCTTGAAAGAGTCATGGTGATCTTCACCAATTCCTTATTTTGCCTTTGTCTTGGCTACCGTCACATGCTTGGGAAAGATCTATATTCATATGTCAACATGGAGGTAAGCATTCATGAATTATTATCGTTGACATTACCCTTGAGGTAAGCAGTTGGGAGGCAAAACTGTAAGCCCCTATCTTTCTCTGTGTCGAGCTGAAACTTTGATCTCATGAGTACCAGGTGAGTTGTAGCAATTGTAGAGAACGAAAGAATGATTGAGTATGTGGATTTGCTTTACAAGATCTTATTTGACTCTTTCTGATGTTGTGATAAATTGCAATTGCTTCAATGACTAAAGGCTATCGGTTGTTACTTCTCGGTAAGGTTCTTGATACATGCTTTACTTTGTGAAGGAATTATCACTTTAGCATGAGAGATTATATGTTGGTATTGCTGTTCTGATCTTGATCATGATGCATGCATGTTCGTATCTTGTTTTGTCGACACCTCTCTCCCTAAACATGTGGACATATTTATTGAGCTCGGCTTTCGCTTGAGGACAAGCGAGGTCTAAGCTTGGGGGAGTTGATACGTCCATTTTGCATCATGTTTTCATGTTGGTATTCATCGCTTCTTGGGCTGTTATTTCACTTCACGGTACAATTCTTATGCCCTTTCTCTCTTATTTTGCAAGGTTTACATGAAGAGGGAGAATACCGGCAACTGAAATTCTGGCCTGAAAGTGGAGCAAGTTTGAGATACCTATTCTGCGCAACTCCAAACGCCGTAAAAATAAGCGAGGAATTTTTTCCTGATTTATGAAAAATACTGGGCTGAAGAAGTGCCCGAGGGGCACCACGGGGTGCCCACAAGCCTGCATGGCGCGGCCACCCCCCTAAGCCGCGCCATGAGGGCTTGTGGGAAGCCGACTGGCCCACTTGCTCTCCTCTTTTGCTATATGGAGGGTTTCGTCCAGGAAAAAAAAATCCGGGAGGAGCTTTTTCGTGGATTCACCGCCGTCAGGATGCAGAACTTGAGCAGAACCAATCTAGAGCTCCGGTAGGATGATCCTGCCGGGGAAACTTCCCTCCCGGAGGGGGAGATCGTCGCCATCGTCATCACCAACACTGCTCTCATCGGAGGGGACTCGTCACCATCAACATCTTCATCAGCACCATCTCATCTCCAAACCCTAGTCCATCACTTGTAACCAATCTCCGTCTCGCGAGTCCGATTGGTACTTGTAAGGTTGCTAGTAGTGTTGATTACAATTTGTAGTTGATGCTAGTTGGATTACTTGGTGGAAGAGTTTATGTTCAGATCCTTGATGCTACTCATTACCTCTCTGGTCATGAATATGATTATGCTTTGTGAGTAGTTACTTTTGTTCCTGAGGACATGGGATAAGTCATGCTAATAGTAGTCATGTGAATTTGGTATTCGTTCGGTAATTTGATATGTTGTATGTTGTTTTTCTCTAGTGGTGTTATGTAAACATCGACTACATAACACTTCACCATTATTTGGGCATAGAGGAAGGCATTGGGAAGTAGTAAGTAGATGATGGGTTGCTAGAGTGACAGAAGCTTAAACCCTAGTTTATGCGTTGCTTCGTAAGGGGCTGATTTGGATCCAGTAGTTTAATGCTATGGTTAGACTTTGTCTTAATTCTTCTTTCGTAGTTGCGGATGCTTGCGAGAGGGGTTAATCATAAGTGGGATGCTTGTCCAAGTAAGGGCAGTACCCAAGCGGCGGTCCACCCACATATCATACTAACAAAGTAACGAACGCGAATCATATGAACATGATGAAACTAGCATGACAAAAATTCCTGTGTGTCCTCGGGAGCGTTTTTCCTGCTATAAGACTTTGTCCAAGCTTGGCCCTTGCTACAAAAGGGATTGGGCCACTTTGCTGCACCGTTTCTACTTTTGTTACTTGCTGCTTGCTACGAATCATCTCACCACACAATCACTTGTTACCGACAATTTCAGTGCCTGCAGATTTTACCTTGCTGAAAACCACTTGTCAGATCCTTCTGGTCCTCATTGGGTTCGACACTCTTACTTATAGGAAGGACTATGATTGATCCCCAATACTTGTGGGTCATCAAACCTCGCTACCAAACTTATGGCAAGGTTTATATCAGGTCTGGTACACAGCATGGCATACATTAGAGAGCCCACGGCTGAAGCGTAGGGGACAATACTCATCTTCTCTCTATCTGCTGCCGTGGTCGGTGACTGAGTCTTACTCAATCCATACGTTGCAAAATTGGCAAGAGCCCCTTCTTTGAGTTTTCCATATTGAACTTCTTCAATATCTTGTCAAGGTATGTACTTTGTGAAAGACCTATGAGGCGTCTCGATCTATCTCTATAGATCTTGATGCCTAATATGTATGCAGCTTCTCCAAGGTCCTTCATTGAAAAACTCTTGTTCAAGTAGGCCTTTATGCTCTCCAATAACTCTATATTATTCCCCACATATAGTATGAGGAAAGCTACAGCGGTCCCACTCACTTTCTTGTACAGACATGCTTCTCCATAAACCTGTATGAACCCAAACGCTTTAATCACCTCATTAAAGCGAATGTTCCAACTCCGAGATGCTTGCACGAGCCCATAGATGGAGTGCTGGAGCTTGCATACCTTGTTAGCACTCTTAGGATCGACAAAACCTTCTGGTTGCATCATATACAACTGTTCCTTAAGATACCCGTTAGGGAACGCTCTTTTGACGTCCATTTGCCAAATTTCATAATCATGAAAAGCGGCAATTGCTAACATGATTCAGACTGACTTTAGCTTCGCTACGGGAGAGAAAGTATCATCGTAGTCAACTCCTTGAATTTGTCGAAAACCCTTTGCGACAAGTCGAGCTTTGTAAACGGTCACATTACCGTTTGCGTCAGTCTTCTTCTTGAAGATCCATTTATTTTCTATGGCTCGTCGATCATCGGACAAGTCCACCAAAGTCCATACTTTGTTCTCATACATGGACCCTATCTCAGATTTCATAGCCTCAAGCCATTTGTTGGAATCCGGGCCCGCCATTGCTTCTTCATAGTTCGAAGGTTCACCGTTGTCTAACAACATGATTTCCATCAAAGGGTTGCCGTACCACTTTGTGGACCTTCGCGGTTCAGTAGCAACTTGATCCGAAGCTTCATGATCATCATCATTAACTTCCTCTTTAGTTGGCGTAGGCACCACAGGAACTATTTCCCGCGCTGCGCTAGTCTCCGGGTTCGAGAGGGGGTGTAATTACCTCATCAAGTTCTACTTTCCTCCCACTTACTTCTTTCAGGAGAAACTCTTTCTCTAGGAAGGACCCGTTCTTGGCAACAAAGGTTTTATGTTCGGATCTAAGATAGAAGGTATACCCAATAGTTTCCTTAGGGTATCCTATGAATTCCCATTTCTCCGCTTTGGGTTCGAGCTTCTCTAGTTGAAGTTTCTTCACATAAGCATCGCAGCCCCAAACTTTAAGAAACAACAGCTTAGGCTTCTTGCCAAACCATAGTTCAAACGGTGTCGTCTCAACGGATTTAGATGGTGCCCTATTTAAAGTGAATGCTACAATTTCCAATGCGTATCCCCAAAATGATAGCGGTAAGTCGGTAAGAAACATCATAGATCGTACCATATCTAATAAAGTGCGATTACGATGTTCAGACACTCCGTTAAGTTGCGATGTGCCAAGCGATGTGAGTTGTGAAACAATTTCACACTTCCTTAGGTGTGTGCCAAACTCGTGACTCAAATATTCTCCTCCACGATCAGATCATAGACACTTTATTTTTCTATCACATTGATTCTCAACCTCATTATAAAATTCCTTGAACTTTTCAAATGTTTAAGATTTGTGCTTCATCAAGTAGATATACCCATACCTACTCAAATCATCGGTGAGAGTGAGAACATAACGATAGCTACTGCGAGCTTCAACGTTCATTGGACCACACACATCAGTATGTATTATTTCCAATAAGTCGGTTGCTCTCTCCATTATTCCTGAGAATGGAGTCTTAGTCATCTTGCCCATGAGGCATGTCTTGCATGTGTCAAATGATTCAAAGTCAAGAGACTCTGACAGTCCATCAGTATGGAGTTTCTTCATGCACTTAACACCTATATGACCAAGGCGGCAGTGCCACAAGTATGTGGGACTATCATTATCGACTTTGCATATTTTGGTATTCACACTATGAATATGTGTAACATCACGATCGATATTCATTAAGAATAATCCATTCACCAGCGGAGCATGACCATAAAACATATCACTCATATAAAGAGAACAACCATTATTCTCTGACTTAAATGAGTAGCCGTCTCACATTAAGCAAGACCCTGATAAATTGTTCATGCTCAAAGCTGGAACTAAAGAACAATTATTAAGGTTTAAAACTAATCCCGAAGGTTGATGTAGAGGCAGCGTGCCGACGGCGATCACATCGACCTTGGATCCATTCCGGACACGCATCATTACCTCGTCCTTGGCCAGTCTCCGCTTATTCCGCAGTTCCTGCTTTGAGTTGCAAATGTGAGAAACAACACCGGTATCAAATACCCAGGTGCTACTACGAGCGCTGGTAAGGTACACATCAATAACATGTATATCATATATGCGTTTAACGTTGCTGGCCTTCTTGTCTGCTAAGTACTTGGGGCAGTTTCGCTTCCAGTGACCTTTTCCCTTGCAATAGAAGCACTCAGTCTCAGGCTTGGGTCCATTCTTTTTCTTCTTCCCGACATCTGGCTTACCGGGCACGGCAACGGCTTTGCCGTCTTTCTTGAAGTTCTTCTTACCCTTGCCCTTCTTGAAACTGGTGGTCTTGTTGACCATCAACACTTGATGCTCTTTCTTGACTTCTACTTCTGCAGATTTGAGCATCGAGTACAACTCGGGAATGGTCTTCTCCATCCCTTGCATGTTGTAGTTCAACACAAAACCCTTGTAGTTTGTTGGGAGAGACTGCAGGATTCTATCAATTACAGCGTCATCCGGAAGTTCGACTCCAAGCTGAGTCAGACGTCCGTGCAACCCAAACATTCTGAGAATATGCTCACTAACAGAACTGTTCTCCTCCATCTTGCAGCTAAAGAACTTGTTGGAGACTTCATATCTCTCGACCCGGGCATGAGCTCGAAAAACTAGCTTCAACTCCTGGAACATCTCATATGCTCCGTGTTGCTCAAAACGCCTTTGGAGCCTCGGTTCTAAACTGTATAACATGCCACACCTAACCAGAGGGTAGTCATCACTCCACGCTTGCCAGACGTTCTGAACATCTTAGGCTGCCGCGGGAACAGGGGGTTCACCTAGCGGCGCATCAAGGACATAACCTTCTTCGATGCAATGAGGATGAGCTTCAAGTTGCGGACCCAGTCCGCATAGTTGCTACCATCATCTTTCAGCTTGTTTTTCTCTAGGAATGCGTTGAAGTTGAGGTTGACAGGTGCGTTGGCCATTGGATCTACAATATTTGTAAAGACAACTTTTTAGACTAAGTTCATGATAGTTAAGTTCATTTAATCAAATTAAGTATGAACTCCCACTTAAATCGACATCCCTCTAGTCATCTAAGTGATAAATGATCCATCTCGACTAACCCGTGTCCGATCATCACGTGAGACGGACTTGTCGTCATGGTGAGCAACTTCATGCTTATCGTATTCAACCATATGACTCATGTTCGACCTTTCGGTCTCTTGTATTTGAGGTCATGTCTGTACATGCTAAGCTCGTCAAGTCAACCTAAGTCTTTCGCGTGTGTAAATCTGGCTTGCACCCGTTGTATGCGAACGTTAGAATCTATCACACCCGATCATCACGTGGTGCTTCAAGACAATGATCCTTCGCAACGGTGCACACTTAGGGGAATACGTTCTGGAAATTTTATGAGGGATCATCTTATTATGCTACCGTCGTTCTAAGCAATAAGATGAAAAACATGATAAACATCACATGCAATCATATAGTGACATGATATGGCCATTATCATCTTTGCTCCTTCGATCTTCATCTTCGGGCATCGCATGATCATCATTGTCACCGGCATGACACCATGATCTCCATCATCATGATCTCCATCATCGTGTCTCCGTGAAGTCTCCACGCCAACTACTACTACTACTACTACTACTACTATAGCTAACTGTTACCAATGAAGTAAAAGTAGTAAACACATGGCGTTGCATCTCATACGATAAATTAAGACAACTCCTATGGCTCCTGCCGGTTGTCATACTCATCGACATGCAAGTCGTGAATCCTATTACAAGAACATGATCATCTCATACATCACACATGTAACATCACAACCTTTGTCCATATCACATCACATGCCAAACCCTGCAAAAACAAGTTAGACGTGCTTTAATTGTTGTTGCAAGTTTTACGTGGCTGATTTGGGTTTCTAGCAAGAACGCCTTCTTACCTACGTGACAGCCACAATGATGATATGCCAATGCTATTTACCCTTCATACGGACCCTTTTCATCAAATCCAATCCGACTAGAGTGGGAGAGACAAACACCCGCTAGCCACCTTATGCACCTAGTGCATGTTGGTCGGTTGAACCTGTCTCACGTAAGTGTACGTGTAAGGTCGGTCCAGGCCGCTACGTCCCACAATACCACCGGAAAAGAATAAGACTAGTAGCGGCAAGCAATTGACAAAATCATCGCCCACAACCTTTTTGTGTTCTACTCGTGCATAGAATCTACGCATAGAAAACCTGGCTTGGATGCCGCTGTTGAGTAACGTAGCAAAAATCAAAAATTTTCCTACGCCATATTCAGATCTTCCTATGGAGAGACCAGCAACGAGAGAGGGGTGAGTGTATCTTCATACCTTTGAAGATCGCTAAGCGGAAGCGTTGCTAGAATGCGGTTGATGGAGTCGTACTCGCGGCGATTCAGAATGCGGTGTGATTCCGATCTAGTGCAGAACCACGACACCTCCACGTTCAACACACGTGCAGCCCGGTGACGTCTCCCGCACCTTGATCCAGGAAGGAGGAGGGAGAGGTTGGGGAAGATCTCCGACAACACGACGACGTGGTGTCGATGGAGAGACGAGGTCTCCCGGCAGGGCTTCGCCAAGCACAGTGGGAGAGGAGGAGGAAGAAGAGGAGGGCTGCGCCGAGACAGAGATGGAATTCCGTGTCTCCAATGGCCAAAACCCCCGCTATATATAGGGGGAAGGGAGGGTGGCGCCCCCTTTAGGGTTTCCACCCCTAAGGGGGGCGACAACCCTAGATGGGGGGGAGGGGGTGGTGGCCAGGAGGGGAGGAGGGGGTGGCGCACCCCCTGGTGGGCCTTAGGCCCACCTGCGCTAGGGCTCCCCCCTTCCCCCTCTTAGGCGCCATGGGCTGGGTGTGGGGGGCACCAGCCCACCCAGGGGCTGGTTCCCTCTCACACTTGGCCCATGTAGCCTCCTCGGGGCTGGTGGCCTCTCCCGGTGGCCCTCCGGAACACTTCCGGTGGTCCCGGTACTTTGTCGGTGGTGCCCGAAACATTTCCTGCGTCCAAACAGATCCATCCTATATATCAATCTTTACCTCGTGACGTCCGGGATCTCATCCGAGACTCCAAACAACCTTCGGTAACCTCGTATAACAATTCCCTATAACCCCAGCATCATCCAACCTTAAGTGTGTAGACCCTACGGGTTCGGGAGGCATGCAGACATGACCGAGACATCTCTCCGGCCAATAAATATCAGTGGGGTCTGGATACCCATGGTGGCTCCCACATGTTCCACGGTGATCTCATCGGATGAACCACGATGTCAAAGATTCAATCAATCCCGTATACAATTCCCTTTGTCTGTCCGTATAGAACTTGCCCGAGATTCGATCATCGGTATACCTATACCTTGTGCAATCTCGTTACTGGTAAGTCTCTTTACTCGTTCCGCAACACGTCATCCTCTGACTAACTCCTTAGTCACATTGAGCTCATGATGATGTTCTACCGAGTGGGCCCAAAGATACCTCTCCGTCACACGGAGTGACAAATCCTGATCTTGATTTGTACCAACCCAACAAACACTTTCGGAGATACCCGTAGTGCACCTTTATAGTCACCCAGTTAAGTTGTGACGTTTGATACACCCAAAGCACTCCTACGGTATCTTTCGTGGTTTTGTCACGGCAGATGTCGTCGTGAAAGGACTTAGTATCGGAGCCATCGCACCTTGGTGGCGACTCAAAGGGGTTGAATAGGAGCGAGACAGAGATTTACCCAGGTTCGGCCCCTCGTGAGGAGGTAAAAGCCTATGTCCCGCTTTGTGTTGTATTGATGGAGTTTTGATTACAAGGAGGGCTTAACTCGCCAGACCTAGCACTCGATGATTTCTAACCTGCCTTCTTCTTTCCTGGGACTCGCCTTTATATACAGGTCGAGTCCTTCGGGTTTACAAGGGTCCTTTCCTTTACACAAATCGTGACTCTTACGATCTCTAAGTCGCCATCTTTCTAAGACTTGGAGACCTTCTCTATTATGGACTCCTTCCGAAAGTCGTAAACCGCCATACAACTTTCATCCTTACCAGGCCAAGGCCCAAACCACATTTTAGATGAGTCGCCAGCTTTGGTGACCCGGCCCAACTAGGGCGGGTTATCAATAGATAATATCCCCAACATTAGGCCCCAGATTGACTTGAATTTTCTTCACGCCAATATCCTTACTCAATTAGGGGCGATTCATCTTCACTCCTCTTATGTACCATGCACTTGAACCGCCATCTGTTGCGGAAAAACTTGAGTCGCCAAACCATTTCTTGTTGGCACCTCCTTATCCCTTGAATCCCGGAAAAGATAATGACGTAATCCCCAACGGATCCTTCGATATCGTTATCCCAAAAATTTCGGGGCGCCATCATAGCGAATCTTTATCTTTTGGCAGTTCCCGCTCGTGGCGCCTCGATCCTAGCGCCCAATCTTGATAAATAGGCGGGAGGCAGGGACTGGGCGCATTTCACCTACCTGTCTTGTCGCCCTTCTCTTCCCCACTATCGCAGCAAAAGTCTCATCGCCACCCGAGAGCTCCGTCGCCACCCGAATACCTCGTCGCCATCCAAAGGCTTCGGTGCCGCCCGAAAACTTCGTCGCCGCCGAACGCCTTGCCGCCGTCGAGCACCTTGCCGCCGTCGAGCACCTTGTCGCCGCCGAACACCTCATTGCCGTCGAACATCTCGTCGCCACCCGAGGTTTTCGCATCCGTCCGAGACCTTCAGCGCCGTCCGTGCAACGCTCGCGGCGAACCCTTCTTCGGACGTCTCCAGCCATATCCACCAGGTTATCTTCCGCCATTTAAAAGTAGATCCAAGTTCTTTCGTGGTTCATACCTACTGTGTTCTTGGTATCTCCCGAATGGCTTTATTTGTTCGTTATTAGTTGGCGGTGATGATGGCGAGCGCAACAATGTCTTTCATGCCTTTATTTGTTCGGCCTTTACTTGCATACTTACAGTAGGGCTTCACCAAATCAACAGTACTGTCCCCACTTTAGTCGCAGTTTGTTATATCCAGTCATTTTCCGCATTCATTTCCGTCTGCCCGGTAGATCCATAATCTATCGTTCGTCAAGTGAAATCTGTTTGTAGTCTCATACTTCACCATTTTGACAAACACTACTGAAGCTCTGAAACACTGCTCCCTTAAGTAGCAAGAGTTTCATAAATCGCCTGGCAGCCTGACCCGGACCTTCGTCGGCGGGTCAAAAACCTCCCTCAGCCATCAGGCAAATTGTTTGGCGAGTCAAACGAACTTGTTTCACCATTTTCAGTAGATGCTTCGCATGTAAATTCACCCGTAATTTTATCCCTTTGTAGCATGGGCGTTGTTTTCAAAAGTGACTGGCTCCCAACCAAGGTTAATGATGCTATACTTAATGACTATGTGAAAACGGGGAATCTGGACCCTCAAGAGGTTATTGGTTGGTGTACCGGGTTAGGAGAAGAAGTCCCCAATCCCAAGGAAGGGGAGATAGTTGTTTTTGTTGAACACCTTGAGCGGGGCTTTAAGCCGCCCGGATCGAAATTCCTCAGAGACGCCATGACTTTTATGAATGTCCGCCTCCAAGATCTAGGGCCCAACTCGATAAGCAATCTATGCCAGTTCCAGGTGTTTTGCGAGGCTTACTTGCGGATGGAACCCTCAGTTCCCTTATTCTGGTACTTCTTCCACTTGAATCGCCAAACAGAATTTCACAATGGCCCCAGCCTGGAGCTTGGTGGTGTCAATGTTCAGCGCCGCAGGGATAGCTCATTCCCGTCACTCGCCATGCCAAGCCATCCCAAAGGCTGGGGCGAGTCTTGGTTCTACTGCCAGGAGACTTTGCCTGAAGGCGAGAACAAGCATCTGGGTTATAGGGAGGATGGCCTTCCAACAAATTTCAAACTTCCAGACAAGCTCACCGAAGAGGAGGAGTCAGACTTTATCCCAGTATTGTCCAAGTTAAGATCTTTGACAAACAACGGCCTTACTGGGGTTGACTTGATCCGCTGCTGGGCCGAATGTCGAATCCTTCCTTTGAGTCGCCGGGATGGGTTAATGTGTGAATTCAATGGCACCCTAAACCATCCTCAGTGCTACTTCCGCATGGCTCTGATGGAAAATGATATTGTAACCATGATCAAGAAGTTGACTGGCGAACCCGCGGTGAAATGTGGTCAACTAGGCCTTAAACCTTTCTGCAAGATTAACCCGGCAACAAAGGTAAATAACTTAACCCGCCTTTTGTTTTTTATTCCTTACGTCTTACTTGAACTATGACCTCTTATAAAGTATTCCATTTCAGAAAGGTGATCAATTTTGGTCCAAGAAACCAAAAAAGCCAGCCATGAAGCAAGCTAGGCCGCCTCCAAAGAAGAAATCCAAGGGCAAGGGCAAAGCTGCCGTTACCGAGCCATCTGAAGCCGATGAATCCCAAGTCGGTGACGTACTTTCGGAGGTAACAAATCCATCATCTTTTAACTCGCCATCCATTACTAATCATTTCGTGTTTACACCTATGTATCTCTTGTGTAGAATGTAGACAATGAAAGCCAGGAGGATTCTGTAGAGGTAATTTCTGTTTCCTCTGACTCATCTCCTTCTCCACCTAAGCCGGCCAGGCGAATTTGTGGGAAAGTTCCCTTCTCACACCCAAATGCTTGTTTGGATCCAAATTTCCTTCTGAAGAAAGCACAACACGCCTCAAATCGGAAAACTCGAAGTCATTCTGGAGACCTGGTGTCCGGGTTACCAACAAGAAATAAGAAAAGGCAAAATGAGGTATCTTTTAATAACACTTCTTCAAGTCCTTTTGGATCTCGTTTGTAACTCGCTCATATCTTTGGAGTATGATTTTTTCCAGAGTTCTCCTCCCACATCTGACGACTCAGTGATGTCGGCACTTCCACCGATGATCCGTGTCCCTGGGTAGGCCTTTGATAATATTTACCTTTAGTCTGATGGTGATAATATCCATTCCTTTAAATGCACCCTCTTCTCCTTTCAGGGCACATGCGAAGAAAAGGAAAACTGGCGGGTCAACTCCCATTACAACTTCAGAGCCTATCGAAAAATCGGCACCAATCTAGGATAACCCGGATCAAGACAAACCTGAAGATCAAGTGGATCTCACCAGCTCACCCAAGGAAACCATGGAAGCGCCTAACCCGCCAAGTCCATTGACAACAGCAGAAGACCCGGACGCTGTAGTTATCACCAGTACTCGCTTCTCTAAACCGGCCACAACAGTTTTATCGAAGCATGTATCATCATCAGCTCAACCTGTTTTTGAGCATGAACTTTCCAAAGCTAAGCTCTTCGAATATGAGAATCTCGAATTCAAAGAACTTTGTTTTGGCTTTGCAAGTCGCCTGGAGGCGAGTTATGAGATGGAGAAGAGCCTGCTTCGAATGCTGAAGAACAAACATGAGGTACGTTTTGTTGTACACTGTATTATCCTCATTAACCCCCAAGGGCCGGGTCAGCAGTAAAAGATGAGCCGAGTCTTGATGATTTGAAATTTTTTCGACCTGTAACCCCCAAGGGCCGGGTCATCAGTAAAAAGATGAGCCGGGTCTTGATAATTGAAAAACTTTTGACCTGTAACCCCCAAGGGCCGGGTCATCAGTAAAAAGATGAGCCGGGTCTTGATGATTGGAAAAACTATTGACCTGTAACACCCAAGGGCCGGGTCATTAGTAAAAAGATGAGCCGGTTCTTGATAATTGAAAAACTGTCGACCTGTAACCCCCAAGGGCCGGGTCATCAGTAAAAAGATGAGCCGGGTCTTGATAATTGAAAAACTTTCGACCTGTAACCCCTAAGGGCCGGGTCATCAGTAAAAAGATGAGCCAGGTATTGATAATTGAAAACCTTTCGACCTGTAACCCCCAAGGGCCGGGTCATCAGTAAAAGGATGCACCGGGTCTTGATACCGTATAATTTTGTTTAAAAAATTATACATTAGCCCCCAAGTGTCAGGGATGTTGCTTGCAATAATTCTGAGACTTGCCCCTTAACTATATATTTCAACAAGAATCTCTTATCCAAACTGAATCAGCACTTGGCGACTTGAAGAAAAGTTTAACCGATCAGCAGGATGCCCGGGCAAAATCAGAAGAGAAGTATCAACTGATCTTATCTGAGATGGAGAAGCTAAAAGCCGACTTGAAAAAGGCTCAAGCTGATCAAGATGCTTTAATAAAGCGAGCAGAAAAAGCTAAAGCCAAGTTGGATACTGTGCAACAAGAGCTGTCCGGCTTAAAGCGACATATCTCCAACATGGCGCAAGCTATCTTTGGTAAAAACCAACTCTTGACCTTTGTGAACAAATAGCTTTGTATAAATCACTGACTATCATTGCCTTTTATACAGGTCCGAGAGCCACCAACCTTCAGGATGATTGTGTTCTGATGCTGAAGGCGATTTACACATTGACGGAGTAGCTGTATACCGGAAGCGTGCTGACCGTGAAAGTAGTGATGGGCGCCAAGGAACCGATAACATCAATAAAGAAGATGCTTGGCTGCTTATCAACTCTTCCTCCTCAAATTGGCGAGCTAACTCGGTCAGCCGCCCGGAAAGGAGCACTGACTACACTGAGTCGGTGCTTAGCATATGCTCCAGAAATAAACCCAGAAGAAGTAGCGACGGGCTTTTCTCAGCTCAAGGATGACGGGTCAGAATTTGCTGAAGAGGACTACCAACGTGTCGTTAAAGACTCCCGTTTGGCGGCGACTCAACTTGCTGCAAGCTTGGATTTATCAAAATACCAAGCCGCCTATGACAACAAAAACAAGAAGGTTAACCCACCAACTTTTGTGACGACCAACTTAACTACGCGTCGACCCAAGAATCCTTTTGACTTGGAAGCGGATCTCTCATCAGTGCTGAACGATGAAGATGAGTTTGCCGCGTTATCCAAGTGTAACTGGGTACTGGGTGATTTGCAAATTGAAGTCGGCCAAAGCTCGCAGCAGGCTGATCCAAGGGCATCAGTGGAATGACACTTCATAGATTTGGCCATGAGAGCCATGTAATAAGTCTCTTTAGGAATCAAAACTGCTTCTGTGATATCTCAAAAAAATCCTTATGTCGCCCTTAAGGCGTTTTGAAATGCTTGATCCGCCATTTGAGGCATTATTATGATACTTGACCTGCCATTGAGGCGTTTTCGTGATGCTTGATCCGCCATGGCTAGAGTGATTTTGATCATCAACCTGTTTTAAGCTTGAAAACATATATCGAACCATTTCAGTGAGTAATGGATGATAACAAATAGCAATCGTCCCAAGATATTTTGAGGCGAGTCAGAAAAAAGTCTGAAAAACCTTGTGGCAGTGCCACGGATGTAAAAAATAGCATTTTCGTCGGCTCATCAGGTCGCGACATGATAGGGTGAGTTAAACAAACTGAAGCGCCACCCAAGGGAGACTTTTGTATCAAAAGCTCAAGTATTTAGACCGGCTGATCAGGCACAAGTTAAGCTTCAGTGAAGCGGGTTCAATGAACCAATGGTTTCTCTATTTTCCATGTGAGGCGCTTGACGGTATCAGACATGTTTTAACCAAGGCAAGTTCAGAGTCCATGAGCGGAATAACTCGCCAAGAGTTCATGGGTCCATATGGCGATTCGGCCAACACACAGTCCAGTATAACCATTTGTAATGCGGTAATTTTTCGCAGGCCAAATGGGTAGTAAGGCTGATCACAGTGAGAGGAAGCCCCCAAGTGACCTATGATGAAGGGAAAGACCGTCATAGGATTGTAGAAGCGTATATGCTATTACCACAAAACGACTTGGGAATACGCTGTCCTCAAGTAAGTCGGTCTAATCCACAGAATCATATAAGGCGCCTATGTTTGAATCGCGCGCTTGTGGCGACTTCGATCCTCTTTGGCTTATCGATACCCAGTTTTGTAATAAGCGCATCGTGGCGACTTAAGCTCTTTGGTATGGATAGCGTCCATGTTTGGGCGACTTGTTGATGAAAGAATAAAGATCCATACATTTCAATAAGATGAATTAGCAGGAAAGCCCCCAAATCGGGAGGCGTTTAATTTTATTGCTTTATAAGAAATGAAAAACTTACAAAACGTAGAGCTTGATAGCTCAAGTGTAATAAGGCTGCAAGTGGGCAATATTCCAGGGGCGAGTCAACTCAGCCTCCGTTGTTGGCCGATCAGGCCGTAGATCCACCAGATAGTAAGACCCGTTGCGAAGGTTTTTGCTGACGACGAACGGTTCTTCCCATGGTGGTGATAACTTATGCATGCCAGTGCGATCTTGTATCAGCCAAAGCACTAAGTCGCCTTCCTGAAAGGTTCGGCTCTTGACCCGGCGGCTGTGATAACGCCGTAAGTCCTGATGATAAATGGCCGATCGGTCAGCAGCCAAATCACGCGCTTCCTCTAAGACGTCCAAAGAGTCTTGACGCGCCAGTTCGTTGTCATGTTCCACATAGGCGACGACTCTAGGCGAGTCATGCCTTATGTCAGTGGGAAGAACAACTTATGCTCCATAGACCAGAAAGAAAGGGGTAAAACCCGTAGACCGGTTCGGGGTGGTCCGGATGCTCCATAGCACCGAAGGCAGCTCCTCAACCCAACACCCCGGGGTTCATTCCAAGGGAACCATGAGTCTGGGCTTGATTCCCCGCAAAACTTCCTGGTTCGCCTGCTCCGCTTGTCCATTAGATTGTGGGTGAGCAACCGCAGAAACATCAAGCCGGATGTGCTCACGACGGCAAAACTCCTGCATCGCCCCTTGAGACAGATTAGTGCCATTATCAGTAATGATACTGTGCGGATATCCGAATCGGAAGATCAATCTTTTCAAGAATTTGACCGCCGTCTCCGCATCGCAAGCTCGAGCAGGCTCTGCCTCAAACCACTTGGTGAATTTATCAACCGCCACCAGCAAATGGGTTTTCTTGTTGGACGACATCTTAAAGGGGCCAACCATGTCTAACCCCCAGACCGCGAAGGGCCAAGTGATGGATATCATCCTTAGTTCCTGAGCCGGCACATGAGCCAGTCGCCCATAACGCTGGCATCCATCGCATCGACGAACTATTTCCTCTGCATCTGCATGGGCCGTCAACCAAAAGAAACCATGAAGGAACGCCTTTGAAACCAAGGAACGTGACACGGCGTGATGCCCACGATGTCCGGAATGAATGTCATTTAGAATTATGCACCCTTCTTCGGAGGAAACACATCTTTGAAAACCCCGGAAGTACTTCTCTTATATAGTTCGCCATTGATGATCACCATGGATTTGCTTCGCCAAATGATTTGACGAGCCAACACTTCATCCGTAGGTAACTCGCCTCGGGTGAGATAGGCCAGATACGGAAGAACCCAATCCGGCATAGTGTGGAGAGCCGCCACGAACTGGGACTCAGGATCTGGTATCGCCAACTCCTCCTCTGAAGGCAAACTTACAGAAGGATTATGCAAAGTATCCAGAAAAACATTGGGGGGAACCGGCTTTCGTTGGGAACTGAGACGTGAAAGGGCATCAGCTGCCTCGTTGAGGCGTCGGTCAATGTGATCAACCTGATAGCCATGGAAATGACCCGCCACATCGGACACATCCCTCCTGTAAGCCGCCATCACGGGGTCCCGAGAATCCCAAGTGCCTGAAACTTGCTGAGCCACCAGATCAGAGTCGCCAAAACATCTGACCCGCGTGAGGTTCATCTCCTTGGCGAGTCGCAAGCCGTGAAGTAACGCTTCGTATTTCGCAGCATTGTTGGTACATGGAAACATGAGTCGGAGGACGTAACAGAATTTGTCTCCTTGAGGAGATACCAGCACCATGCCAACCCCCGAGCCTTCCAACTGTCTGGATCCGTGAAAATAAATAGTCCAGTATGCAAGATCAGGCCTGTCTTCCGGGACCTGTAACTCGGTCCAATCATTGACAAAATCCACCAAGGCCTGAGATTTGATAACCGTGCGAGGGGTGTACCGCACGTGGTGCGGCCCAAGTTCAATCGCCCACTTGGCATCCGCCCTATCGCTTCCCGATTCTGGATGATGTCCTCGAGGGGAGGGGAACTAACCACCGTGATGGGATGTTCTTGAAAATAATGTTTAAGCTTCCGGCTTGCCATAAACACCCCATACACTAATTTCTGCCAGTGTGGGTATCGCTGCTTGGAAAGAGTTAGCACTTCGCTGATAAAATACACCGGGCGCAGCACAGGGTATTACTTTCCTTCCTCCTTCCTTTCAACGACCACCGCCACACTCACTGCTTTGGAGTTTACCGCAATATATAAAAGCATGGGCTCTTTCTCAGTCGGGGCGGCCAAAACCGGCGGGTTGACCAGTTGCCGTTTTAAGGCTTCGAAAGCTTCATCGGCTTCATCTGTCCAAACAAAATGGTCAGATTTCTTTAGCAATTGATAAAGGGGAATAGCCTTTTCTCCCAGGCGGCTTATGAAGCGGCTTAAGGCCGCAATGCGACCCGCCATCCGTTGGATTGATTAACATTCGCTGGCTTCCCAAGGGAGGCAACCGCTTCGATCTTGTCCGGGTTAGCTTCAATGACACGCTCAGACACCAGGAAGCCCAACAACTTCCCTGCAGGAACACCAAAGACATACTTGGTGGGATTCAGCTTCATCTGATATACCCGCAGATTATCAAAAGTTTCCTTGAGATCTTCCAATAGCGTCTCCCTCCGGTGGGTTTTAACCACAATGTCATTGACAAAGGCATGGACGTTGCATCCGATTTGGCCACGGAGGCAATTTTGGATGCAGCGCTGATAAGTCGCCCCTGCACTCTTGAGTCCGAAAGGCATGGACACATAGCAAAAAGCCCCAAAGGGGGTTATAAAAGTTGTTTTCTCTTGATCCTCCATGGCCATCTTGATTTGGTGATATCCAGAATAAGCGTCTAAGAAGCACAAACGTTCGCATCCCGCCACTGAATCAATAATTTGGTCGATGCAGGGAAGAGCGAAAGGATCCTTTGGACAAGCTCTGTTGAGGTCCGTGTAATCAATGCACATACGGAAGGTACCATTATTTTTGAGCACCAAGACCGGGTTACCCAACCATTTGGGGTGGAAAACTTCTACGATGAATCCGGCGGCCAAGAGACGGGCAACCTCCTCCCGATTGCCTTGCGTCGTTCCTCATTGAACCTACAAAGATATTGCTGGATAGGTTTTGCCTTTGGGTCAACATTAAGATGGTGCTCAGCGAATTCTCTCGGCACACCAGGCATGTCAGAAGGTTTCCATGCGAAGATGTCCCGATTCTCACGGATGAATTCGATGAACGCACTTTCCTATTTGGGATCCAGACCCGTCCCAATAGTGAACTGCTTGGTTGAGTCGCCAGGGACGAAATCCACCGTTTTAGTGTCATCTGTTGGCTTGAACTTGAGGGGTGGCTCATCATCTGTTGTTGGCTTTTTTAGGGGTGACATATCAGCCGGATCAATATTGGCCTGGTGGTATTTGAGTTCCTCCACAGCACAAGCGACTTTTGCGTAAGCCGCATCCCTTCTTCACATTCTCCTGCAATCCTTCTATCACCATCAACCGTGATGGGTCCTTTAGGACCAGGCATCTTGAGTTTAAGGTAAACATAGCATCAGCGAGCCATGAACCGGGCGTAAGCCGGCCGCCCAAACAGCGCATGATAGGGGCTTTTTAACTTAACCACCTCAAACATCAGCGACTCACTCCTGTAATTAGATGCTGTTCCAAATGCAACTGTGAGCCTGACTCGGCCTATGGGGTACGCCGATTTTCCTGGGACGATTCCGTGGAATACCGTGGTTGAAGGCATCAAATCTTTCTCCAACAGGTTCATCCTTTGGAAAGTGTCGAAATATAGAATGTTGATGCTACTGCCACCATCCATTAGTACCTTCGACAAGGTATATCCCCCAACTTGGGGAGCCACGACCAACGCTAAATCGTCGGGATTGTCAACTCTTGGCGGGTGGTCCTCCCTACTCCATGATATGGTCTGCTCGGACCAGTGGAGGTATCTAGGGAGTGCCGGCTCAGAGATACTGTACGGCCGGTGACTCACCTTTTTATCACGCCTGCAAGCATTGGTGGTGAAAACGTGGTACTGCCGATTGCTTAACTGCTTGGGATTGTTGCAGAAGCTGCCATTATCATCCTGCCCCTGCGAAGCCCCCTGTGGGGGTGGTTGCTGAAAAACTCCGGGCGGGTTATACCGTCGCTGGTGATGCACTGGATACTAGCCGTTGCTCGGCTGCGAGCCGCCCTGAGCCCCCGGTTCGGGGAAATCGCCGAAGGGGTTCTGACGTTGATTGGGCGCGCCGAACTGTTCCTGCCGTTGGCCCGGGTCACCACTTTGCTCTTTTTTGATTGCCTCCGCCCGAAACTCCCGCATCACGTAACAGTCCTCCCAGGAATGAGTCGCCGGCCCGTCTGCCATGGCGTGGTGCGGGCAGGGGCCTTTGAGTAACTCATTATAGTTGCGCGGCTTTTGGCCACTGTAACCCCTACTTTTCTTCTGGCGTTGGTTGCCATTATTGGTGTTGGTGTTGGCGACTAAGTCCTAAGACTCTTCTTGCTGCCATCTCTTGCTATTCGCTCCTTGATTATGGCGGGCGCGTCCCTGGAACCGGATATGATTTTTGGATGACTCGCCCTTCCTTGGCGAGTTAGCTTTGCCACCATCCTCGCCGGGATCTTTGGTGTCGTCCGCCTCAGCGTACCTAGTGAGGGTGTCCATTAGCTCCCCCATGTCTTGGACCTTTCGCTTGAGTCGCCCCAACTTCTGCACCAAAGGCTCGTAGTGGCAATTCTGCTCGAGGATCAGCACACCCTGAGCCGCCGTAATACCTATGATGAGTGAATGACTTCCGCGACCCGCCGCGACCAGTGGTGGGCCGACTCATCCGAGCGTTGAATGCAGTGATGTAGATCGACTATTGTCATCCGACGCTTGCAGGTTCCTCGGAAGTTTTTGATGAAACGCTCTTTCAATTCCGCCCAAGTCTGGATGGAGTTGGGGGGAAAGTTTTTTAACCAAGTAGGCGCCGTCCCTTCGAGCATCATTGTGATGTATCTGGCGCAAACTGCTTCGCTTACATCGAGCATGTCCATGGCGATCTCATAACTCTCGACCCACGACACCGGCTCAAGGTCCGGAGTGTAGTTAGGCACCTTTCTTGGCCCTTTAAAATCCTTGGGCATTCGCTCGTTGCGAAGGGCGGGGGCCAAGCACGACACCCCAACTTGTCTGGCACTCCCGACAAGAGGTGCTGGGGCGACTTGGATGTCTGGATGATACCGGCCTGGCGGGTCTCGATGATCAGGCGAGTTGTCCTGGGGGAAGGGCCGCGGTCCGCTGGTTATAGCGGGTTGGTCCTCCGGCCGACTCCTGGTGCGGCTTGCCTGGGGAGTGGAATGCAGCCTATCTAGGCTATGTGAGAACTGAGCATTTTGAACCACCGCCGTCTTCAACATCTCAATGGCGTTCCTCGCCTCTATCTCGGCAGGAGTGTTGCCGTGAATCGGAAGGGATTCCAAATGGCGAGTTGCGGCAAGGACGTTGTCCACCGGGTTAGAAAAGTGACCTTGAGGTGTCTGGAATCGGGGGACGCGATCCACAACTAGCTGAAACGACGGGTTCAGTGGCTGGCCCGGCCCTCCCACAGGGGCGACTCCCCTATGGAGAGACCAGCAACGAGAGAGGGGTGAGTGGATCTTCATACCTTTGACGATCGCTAAGCGGATGCGTTGCTAGAACGCGGTTGATGGAGTCGTACTCGCGGCGATTCAGAACGCAGTGTGATTCTGATCTAGTGCAGAACCACGACACCTCCACGTTCAACACATGTGCAGCACGGTGACGTCTCCCGCACCTTGATCCAGCAAGGAGGAGGGAGAGGTTGGGGAAGATCTCCGACAGCACGACAACGTGGTGTCGATGGAGAGACGAGGTCTCCCGGCAGGGCTTCGCCAAGCACCGTGGGAGAGGAGGAAGAAGAAGAGCAGGGCTGCGCCGAGAGAGAGATGGAATTCCGTGTCTCCAATGGCCAAAACCCCCGCTATATATGGGGGGAAGGGAGGGTGGCGCCCCCTTTAGGGTTTCCACCCCTAAGGGGGGCGACAACCCTAGATGGGGGGAGGGGGTGGCGGCCAGGAGGGGAGGAGGGGGTGGCGCACCCCCTGGTGGGCCTTAGGCCCACCTGCGCTAGGGTTCCCCCCTTCCCCCTCTTAGGCGCCATGGGTGGGTGTGGGGGGGGGGCACCAGCCCACCCAAGGGCTGGTTCCCTCTCACACTTCGGCCATGTAGCCTCCTGGGGGCTGGTGGCCTCTCCCGGTGGCCCTCCGGAACACTTCTGGTGGTCCCGGTACTTTGCCGTTGGTGCCCGAAACATTTCCGGCGTCCGAACACATCCATCCTATATATAAATCTTTACCTTGTGACGTCCGAGATCTCATCCGGGACTCCAAACAACCTTCGGTAACCTCGTATAATAATTCCCTATAACCCTAGCGTCATCCAACCTTAAGTGTGTAGACCCTACGGGTTCGGCAGGCATGCAGACATGACCGAGACATCTCTCCGGCCAATAACCATCAGTGGGGTCTGGATACCCATGGTGGCTCCCACATGTTCCACGATGATCTCATCGAATGAACCATGATGTCAAAGATTCAATCAATCCCGTATACAATTCCCTTTGTCTGTCGGTATAGAACTTGCCCGAGATTCGATCATCGGTATACCTATACCTTGTGCAATCTCGTTACTGGTAAGTCTCTTTACTCGTTCCGCAACACGTCATCCTGTGACTAACTCCTTAGTCACATCGAGCTCATGATGATGTTCTACCGAGTGGGCCCAAAGATACCTCTCTGTCACACGGAGTGAAAAATCCCGATCTCGATTTGTACCAACCTAACAAACACTTTCGGAGATACCCGTAGTGCACCTTTATAGTCACCCAGTTACGTTGTGACGTTTGATACACCCAAAGCACTCCTACGGTATCTGTCATGGCTTTTTCACGGCAGATGTCCTCGTGAAAGGACTTAGTATTGGAGCCATCGCACCTTGGTGGCGACTCAAAGGGGTTGAACAGGAGCGAGACAGAGATTTACCCACGTTCGGCCCCTCGTGAGGATGTAAAAGCCTACGTCCTGCTTTGTGTTGTATTGATGGAGTTTCGATTACAAGGAGGGCTTAACTCGCTAGACCTAGCACTCGATGATTTCTAACCTGCCTTCTTCTTTCCTGGCACTCACCTTTATATACAGGTCGAGTCCTTAGGGTTTACAAGGGTCCTTTCCTTTACACAAATCGTGACTCTTATGATCTCTAAGTCGCCATCTTTCTAAGACTTGGAGACCTTCTCTATTATGGACTCCTTTCGAAAGTCGTAAACCGCCATACAACTTTCAGCCTTACCAGGCCAAGGCCCAAACCACATTTTAGATGAGTCGCCAACTTTGGTGACCCGGCCCAACTAGGGCGGGTTATCAACAGATAATATCCCCAACAATATCCGGGAGTTGCACAATCTCATGGTCGAAGGAAAAGACACTTGACATTTAGAAAAGCTTTAGCATACGAACAACACGATCTAGTGCTATGCTTAGGATTGGGTCTTGTCCATCACATTATTCTCCCAATGATGTGATCCCGTTATCAATGACATCCAATGTCCATGATCAGGAAACCATGATCATCTATTGATCAACGAGCTAGCCAACTAGAGGCTTGCTGGGGACACATTGCGATCTATTTATTCACATATGTATTACTGTTTCCTGTTAATACAATTGGAGCATGAACAATAGATGATTATCATGAACAAGGAAATATGATAATAACCATTTTATTATTGCCTCTAGGGCATATTTCCATCACCAGGCGGGTCCCTCTTATGTACTTTTATCCATATTGTAGGTCGGTGGGTTCGTCTATAAAACCCCGACCCCCTCCATGCAGAGGGTCGGCCAACTACGCACACACACACACACACCCACTCACACAGGAGAGGTAGACGCGAGCCGGTTGCTCCTTCCTCCTCCTCCGTGGAACAGCTCAAGGAGCACAGTATAATCTCTCTGGTTCATCAACCATTCCGGCAGGACTAGGGGTATTATCTCACACAGAGAGCCCCGAACCTGGGTACATCGTGCATCTATCTTGCTTGTACCAATCCCGTTCCCGGAGCCCGCTGGTGTCCTTCGGTTCCCACCACTCTCGATTAGCCTACCATGGTTACTTTCGTGAGTAAACAATGACATTCTCCTCGATGGAGACCTGCATGGTCGCTGCCAATACGTTCTGTTAGGCAGCCTCCTCCTCCTCCCCCCACTCGACCTTAGGCGGCGGTGGTGAGGGGTTGGCTTGGTGGTGCTGGATGTTGCGATGGCGCTCCTCTTCATGCTCGAGGCCAAACCAAACCTCCAAATTGAGAGAGCCCGGGGTGTAGACAGTGTCCCTCGCGTGAGCCCGTGGAGACCACGGCACCGCTGGCACCGAGATACACTGTGGATCCAGATGCCAACCATGGGGCATGTTGACATCATGATATGATAGTGGTTTCCTGTACTACCAGTGCCACTGCACATGATGCACTAATATGTTTAGCCGCTCCCGAACGACGCGTACAAGCGCTGGCAGAGGAGGCACGTGTGACGAGTTAGCGCTGGGGTCATCCTTCCCTTGGCCTTGCCGCTGAAGAAGCTCATGACTAGGGTTTTTGTGTCGCTGGTGAGGGAACACATGCGGCAAGATGTGGACGCGAGTGAAATGAGTGGAATAGATGAGCCCCACTCCACCCCGAGTGGATTATTAAAGGACGACATTTCCGTAGCTTACATTCACTGATGTGGGGGCTCAAAATAGGTGGCCACATTTAATATGACGCGAGTTGGTGGTTTGCTATTCAACATGTGGGGTCGCAACAGACACCAAATGGACGCACGACATGTGCGCTTTGTGTCCACGCGGACGCAAATGAGACGCAAATTTGGGCTTGAAATGCATCGACACACAAACCAAACATACGTGTTTTTGGTATGGGTGAGTGCGTTGGGCCGACGCTTATGTCCATTTCGATCCGATGAACGCGAGCGACCATTTTGGGTCGGCCAGTTGGAGTTACTCTCACCCCATCCGCTATATCTCTAATCCTTGCCTTCTCCTATCCACCACTACAACGGCGACCAGGAATGAAAATTAACGGAAGATCCTTGTCCACATCAAGGAGATACACGAAATACAAAATCCTGTCAATCAAGACCGACTCAAGAAGAAGAAAAAGTCTGAGTCAAGCGCAACATAACCCTCCTCCGCTCCTTTAGGTTAGGGAAGGGCCATATGGTCAGCTCCAGCGACCTTTATTCCAATCAGCATGGCCAAAGTGAAGATCCCACGAAGCAAGAAAGAAGGCCACAAATCTGGTTTATTGGGGAGGAAAGTCCTACAACTACACACATAGTACAAGAACCGAGCCCCCCAGCCATCATCTTGTATGGCCGCCAGAGATGGGAGGGAGAGGGGCCATAGCGAAGGTGAAGAAGGGGTCAGAGGTAGAGGCAAAAAGGAGGCTAATTTCGGCATAGAACCAGGCCACAAAGTATGTACTGATGGGGTCATAGTCCTAGGGTAGGGTCATAGGCCTGTCCTACATGTCCTACCCAAATACTACCCCACACAAGGGACAGGACCTTAAGTATGCCCCGACTATATTAAGGAACCCCCATCATCTAGTCGGTAACTGGCCCAGAATCATCCAGTCGGAGACTAACATTCGGAGAGCACCGGGCCTACCGACTGGATACACTCGGTGCATTTACTAGCATTCAGAACATACGTTACCTGTAACGTATGCATTCAATCGCCACTACTCCGCCCTTGAATCAGAATCGTTGTCGAGGGCAGCGCACTCTATATAAGCCGCCCTCCCCCACTGGTAAAAGGGTTAGCAAATCTTTGTACTCCATATCACACTCGGTAACAAGCTCCGAGAGCACTGAGACGTAGGGCTGTTACCTCCACCGCAGAGGGGCCTGAACTCATATAACCTCGCCGTAGCTAGGACTCTGCCCATCTCATTCGTACCCTACACATCTACTGTCAGGCTTATACCCACGACAGTTGGCGCCCACCGTGGGGCAGGCGTCTAAGCGACTTCCGGCGAGTTTGCGACTACTTCCTTTCGTCATGTCGTCCGGTGGAGGATCGAGCATGGGTCACCAGATCCTCTTCGGCGCTCTCTCCTTCGTCGTCGACGATTCGGCGTGGCTTCGGGAGGCACCTCTCGACGTCGAGGCGCTTCCCCGTCGCGGGGTCATGCACTTCCGTGCCGGCGCTCGCGGCGTTCTTCTTCTCCAACAATCGGCTCCATTGCCGGCTTGCACCTTCGTCACGCGCCGCAGCAGGCGATCTCGCAGTCCGCGTCTACAACGTTGGGTGCAGCATGGCCGAGTGTGTCAGTTCGCGTCCTCTCAAGTGGCGGTTCTGGAGTCTGTTGTGGTTGCCCCGCGTCCCCAGTGCTCGGGCTCGGTTCCGACTAAGTTCCCTTCCGAGTACGTGGGCCACGGGCCTGCAGCAGAAGTTCATATGGCCAACACTCATGAAGATCCCCATCAGGCCGGTCGGAACTAGCGCGAAGTCGGTGAAGCATCCGGTGCACGCCGTCCGCCTCGCCGTTCTGCCAGTCGGCACACCCGGCAGAGCAACGTAGAGTTGTTCCGCACGCCTCTCCTCAACTTGGCTGCCGCAGCGAAGATCGCCGATTCCCTCCAGCCGACTGATTCAGAGGCAGGAAGAGGAATCGAGCAGATCCGTGCTCTGTTGCACACGGCTCAGCAGCAGAATTCGGCAGTCTCCCAGTCGCACAATCGGATCCACAACAGTTCCGCCCATGCAAACACGCATCGGTCGGTTCACAGCCCCAGCTCCTATCAGCACCACAGGGGAGGCAGTCGTTCCATGATCCGTGAGGATCGTCGCCGTTCACGCACCCCTCCGCGGGGTCCCGACATCATGATGATCGGCGTTCAGCCGGCGACACTTACGACCCGAGACCCGACGCGAGAGGGCGAATCGCCCAGCGAAGAGTCGACAGGGGTCGAGCCCACCATGATGGCCACGATCTGGATCGTCCAAGTGGCGGCAGGACCATCGTGTCCGGCCCCGAGTGTTTTAATCGAGCCATCCGCTCAGCTGACATCCCGCCCAACTTCCGATTGGCTGCGGGAATCGATAAATTTACAGGGGAGTCCAAGCCCGAAACATGGCTAGACGATTACCGAGTGGCAGTCCAGATCGGAGGAGGGGACGACTATGTCGCTATGAAGCACCTCCCTCTGATGCTCGACGGCTTGGTGCGAGCTTGGCTGAACCAGTTAGCCCCCTCAAGCATTTACAGTTGGGCAGATCTTGCCCGAGTGTTCATCAGGACCTTCGAAGGGACGTGCAAATGCCCTGCAGGCCTTGTGGAGCTTCAGCATTGTGTTCAGAAGCCGAATGAGCCCTTGCGCGACTTCATCCAGCGATGGACGACTCTTTATCACACGCTGGAGAGCGTCACCGAGCATCAAGCAGTCTGCGCATTCAAGGCAGGCGTACGATACGGAGAGTTGTACCTAAAGTTCGGCCGAACAGGCGATATCTCCATGAGCAAGATGATGGAGATAGCTACTCGTTATGCAAATGGCGAGGAAGAAGACCGCATCCGGAGCGGCAAACACAAGACAGTCGGCGATACCGACGGAGGTAACACTCGGAAGCAGAAACAGAAGGTTCCGCCCACACCGCAAGCAGAAGCTGCAGCTGTAACCAGTGCCAAGTTCAAGGGCAAAGGGAAAGCGCAGTTTACCCCCAAGAAGAAGCCGTTCAATAATCCCATCTTGGATCAGCCTTGTCCAATTCACACGAAGATGGACGAACAAGGCAATCCCATATACGCGAAGCATACCACTCGGTAGTGTCGTCTCCTGATCCAGGGGTTCAGCGAAGGACAACCGAGTGAGAAGAATCCTGAACAAGATGAGGAGGATAAGGAGGATCTGTTCCCCCAAGTCCATGCAACCCTCATGATTTTTGCTGACGTCGAAAGCAAGAGTCGACTGAAGCTAGTGAACAGAGAGGTCAACATGGCCGTCCCGACTGCTCCCAAGTTCCTTAGATGGTCTGATACTGCGATCACCTTTGATCAGTCGGATCATCCAACGCATGTCCCCACTCCAGGAAGACAGGCTCTGGTCGTCGACCCAGTAGTGGAAGGCGTCCGACTGCGCAAAGTCCTCATGGACGGCGGTAGCAGACTGAACATCATGTACGCTGACACCCTCAAGGGAATGGAAATTCCGATGTCCAGACTCAGCAAGAGCAATATGCAGTTCCAGGGAGTCGTCCCCGGGCGGAAGGCCAAGTCACTCGGCCAGATCGCGCTGGACGTCACTTTTGGCTCCGACAAGAACTTTCGCAAGGAGAAGCTCACATTCGAGGTGGTGGATTTCCAGAGTGCTTACCATGCAATTCTGGGCCGCCCGACGTACGTGAGTTTCATGGCACGCCCGTGCTATGTGTACTTGAAGCTGAAGATGCCGGGCCCAAAAGGCGTTATCACCATCACCGGCAACCGCCAGCGAGCCGAGGAGTGCCTGCAAGAGGGATCAAGAATCGCCGACCATCAGATGGCGGTGCTCGAGCTCGACGAATACAAGAAGACAGTCGACCCTGCCGACCTGATGCGCTCGAAGAAACCAGCTTCTGAGTCCACATTCCAGTCGGCGGGAGAGACGAAGAAAATCAGCATCCACCCGATGGACGAGTCTGCCGCCCCGACGAACATCTCCACCACCCTCGATCCTAAATAGGAAGCCGAGCTCACCCAATTCCTCCGTGAGAACTGGGACATCTTCGCATAGAAGCCTTCTGACATGCCGGGTGTTCCCAGGGAGTTGGCTGAGCACCGACTGCATGTGGATCCCGTCGCTCGGCCCGTCCGAGAGCGCCTGCGTCGGTCCGCCGCGCACAAGAGGAAGGCAATCGGAGAAGAGGTGGCCAAGCTGCTGGCTGCCAACTTCATTCGCGAGGTTCACCACTCCGAGTGGCTCGCCAATGTCGTCATGGTGCCCAAGAAGGACAAGTCACTCCGAATGTGCATTGACTTCAAGCACCTCAATAAGGTCTGCCCGAAAGACCATTTTCCGCTCCCCCGCATAGATCAAATTGTCGATTCGACTGCGGGATGCGAGCGTTTGTCGTTCCTTGATGCCTACTCGGGTTATCATCAGATCCGTCTGTATGGTCCCGATGAGTTGAAAACAGCCTTCATCACCCCGTTTGGCTGCTTCTGCTACATCACTATGCCTTTCGGTCTGAAGAATGCAGGAGCTACCTTTATGCGCATGATCCAAAAATGTCTCCTCGACCAGATCGGTCGCAATGTGGAGGCATATATGGATGATATCGTAGTCAAGTCACGCAAAGGTTCCGACCTGCTGACTGACTTGGCAGAAACATTCGCCAACCTTCGTAGGTACGATATCAAGCCAAACCCAGCCAAATGTTCATTCGGTGTTCCCAGCGGAAAGTTACTCGGTTTCTTCGTTTCCGAACTAGGGATCGATGTTAACCCCGAAAAGATCGGGACCATCGTCCGAATGGATAGGCCGGTCAGAATACACGATGTTCAACGGCTCACAGGTTGCCTAGCAGCTTTGAGCAGGTTTATCAGTCGACTCGGTGAAAAAGCACTTCCTCTGTACCGACTAATGAAGAAGTCAGATACCTTCGAGTGGACAGACGAAGCCCAAGTCGCATTCGACGACCTCAAAGTCCTGCTTTCCACCCAGCCGGTTCTTACTGCTCCGCTCAGTAAAGAGCCCCTTCTTCTATATATCGCGGCGACAAATCAAGTGGTTAGTACTGTTCTTACAGTCGAGCGAGAAGAGGAAGGCAAAGCATACAAAGTTCAGCGGCCAGTGTACTACGTCTCCGAAGTCCTGACACCTTCCAAGCAGAGGTATCCCCATTATCAGAAGCTTATCTATGGGATCTATTTTACTGCGAAGAAGGTTGCCCATTATTTCCAATACCACTAGGTATCTGTCATTTCTGATGCTCCTTTGTCGGAAATTCTCCACAATCGAGATGCGTCAGGCCGAGTGGCGAAGTGGGCAATGGAGATGCTGTACTGTGACATCAAGTTCAAGGCCAAGAAAGCTATTAAGTCTCAAGCCCTGGCTGACTTTATAGCAGAATGGGTAGAACAACAGCAACCGACTCACATCTACTCGGCTCATTGGACAATGTTCTTCGATGGATCTAAGATGTTGAATGGATCTGGCGCTGGTGTTGTGATCATATCACCCAAAGGCGACAAGCTCAAATACGTGCTGCAGATACACTTTGATTCCTCCAATAACGAGGCAGAGTATGAAGCTCTCCTCTACGGATTGCGCATGGCCATCTCACTCGGCGTCCGTCGCCTGATGGTCTACGGCGATTCTGATTTGGTGGTCAATCAAGTGATGAAAGAGTGGGACGTAAGGAACCCCACCATGACGACATACTGCAATGCAGTCAGGAAGCTGGAGAAGAAGTTTGAGGGTCTAGAACTTCATCATGTTCCAAGACTGAAGAACCAAGCAGCTGACGAGTTGGCAAAACTCGGATCCACTCGGAGACCAGTCTCGAGTGATGTCTGTCTCGAGGACCTCCATCTTCCTTCAGTCAAAGAAGATCCCTTCATGGAAGAACTAGTACAACCCAAGAGCGCAACGGATCCGACTGAAGTCGATGTGCGTGCTGTGGTTGATTTAGTCACAGAGATTCTGGTAGTCATTCCCGATTGGACTGTGCCGATCATGGCATATATCCTGAGACAGGAACTTCCAGAAGATGAAGTCCAAGCCCGACAAATAGTTCGTAGGTCGAAGGCATTCACTGTCGTTGACGGTCAATTGTACAAGGAGAGTGTTTCAGGCGTCCTCCAACGTTGCATTTCCCCAGAGGAAGGACAGTTGATCCTAGAGGAGAGGGAGACAGACGAGCCGCGTGCATGGAACGGAGATCTCCTCAAGCGTTTTTATACGTGATCATCGACTGAAGTGCCGGAAGCAGTGTAACAAACAAGTTTGAAGAAATAATATATTCAGCAGATTCAGTTTTGAGCAGATTCATAGTTCTCACACACACACAAAAAAAAACTTAGCTGCGGTCCTGCATCGCCTAAGTACTCACTTCCGCTGAGTGTGCACTATATGTCACACTCGGGGACTTAGCTGCGATCCTGCATCGCCTAAGTACTCACTTCCGCCGAGTGTGCACTATACGTCACACTCGGGGACTTAGCTACGATCCTGCATCGCCTAAGAACTAACCTCCTCCGAGTGTGCACTATACGTCGACCTCGGGGACTTAGCTGCGATCCTCCATCGCCTTAGTACTCGCTTCCGCCGAGTGTGCACTATACGTCACACTCGGGGACTTAGCTGCGATCCTGCATCGCCTAAGTACTCACTTCCACCGAGTGTGCACTATACGTCACACTCGGGGACTTAGCTGCGATCCTGCATCGCCTAAGTACTAACCTCCTCCGAGTGTGCACTATACATCGCACTCGAGGACTTAGCTGCGATCCTGAATCGCCAAAGTACTAACCTCCTCCGAGTGTGCACTATACGTCACACTCGGGGACTTAGCTGTGATCACGAATCACCTAAGTAATAACTCCCTCCGGGTGTGCACTATACGCCACACTCGGGGACTTAGCTATGATCACGAATCACCTAAGTAATAACTCCCTCCGAGTGTGCACTAGACGTCACACTCGGGGACTTAGCTGCAATCCTGAATCGCCTAAATACTAACCTCCTCCGAGTGTGCACTATACGTCACACTCGGGGACTTAGCTGTGATCACGAATCACCTAAGTAATAACTCCCTCCGAGTGTCCACTAGACGTCACACTCGGGGACTTAGCTGCGATCCTGGATCGCCTAAATACTAACCTCCTCCGAGTGTGCACTATACGTCACACTCGGGGACTTAGCTGTGATCACGAATCACCTAAGTAATAACTCCCTCCGAGTGTGCACTACACGTCACACTCGGGGACTTAGGTGCGATCCTGAATCGCCTAAGTACTAACCTCCTCCGAGTGTGCACTATACATCACACTCGGGGACTTAGCTGTGATCACGAATCACCTAAGTAATAACTCCTTCCGAGTGTGCACTATACATCACACTCGGGGACTTAGCTGTGATCACGAATCACCTAAGTTATTACTCCCTCCGAGTGTGCACTATACGTCACACTCGGGGACTTAGCTGTGATCACGAATCACCTAAGTAATAACTCCCTCCGAGTGTGCACTATACGTCGCACTCAGAGACTTGGCTGTGGTCATGAATCACCTATGTAATAACTTCCTCCGAGTGTGTAATATACGTCGCACTCGGAGACTTAGCTGCGATCCTGAGTCGCCTAAGTATTAACCTCCTCCGAGTGTGCACTATACGTCGCACTCGGAAACTTGGCTGTGATCACAATCACCTAAGTATTAATCTTCTCCGAGTACGCACTAAGTGTTCCACTCGAAACAACATTTCAACAAAAGACTAAATGTTTTCATTCCGACAACATAAGTCCAAAAACGATAGCTGACTGAGTGCAGATCAAGATTACCCGCACTGATCTAAAAGTATGACGGCCAACAGAAGTGGCAAGAGTATCTTACAGGTAAACACTCGGCATACCGAGGATAAAGTTTGATCACGGGTCAGCTGGGCCGGCGTCAGGACTAGAAGGCTCCACAAAAGTGTCCAAGTCGATTCCATCGGCGATGCGGGTGGCAGTCTCAAGGAACGTCTCCATGAAGTCTTCGAATTGAAGCTTCTTCGTGTTGGCGACCTTCAATGCTTTCAGCTTATCTTCTCGCACGTCCTTGCAATGGACTCGGACCAAGGACAACACAACGTCAGCACCGCAACACGCCGCCGATTTCTTCCAGGATTGCACTCGGTCCGGAATCTCCTCCAGTCGCCCTAACAGAGTCTCCATCTCCTGCCGCGACTCGTCTTCCGGCCAAAGCTCCTTCTCAATGCGGCCGATGACTTCTGTTAGTCGGCTGACGAACGGACCCACTTTGCCTACACGGATATGCGCCCGGAGCAGATCCCGGTTGGCGTCCTTGCCGAGTGGCACATTGTCCTTCATGGACCGCTCTACAGCCGCCGCTTCAGCTTCAGCGGCACCACAAAAATCTGCACCAAACGAGCAAACAGACAGTAAAAACCGAGTGCTCGTCACACGGTACAACCACTCGACAAAGCTTAAGACTTACCTGCCAGACGAGTCATCATCTGGACAGCTCAGTCGTTGACATACTTCTCCTGAGCTGTCCATCGTTTGTTCCGAACAACCATTTGATTGTGCAGTTCAGTCCTCTGTTTCTTCAGTCTCTCCACCTCCGCCACCAACGCCCTGTTTGCCTCTAGCGCCTCCTCCAAGGACTTCTCTCAAACTTCCAGCGCGTCCTTCATGCCGGCCATGGGGAGCATTGCAGCTTCGAGTTCACCAGCATACTGGTTCCTCTCCGCCCTCATGGCTTCATAAGCAGTTCCCATTTCACAAGTTTTCTACACCACGAAACAAAGGGTAATCAGCAAGTTCCTCAATACACAGTATAAGTTCTTCAGACCCCTGCCGACGCAAGCAGTCGACAGCGGTCTCGGGGACTACACCCAGTGGGTTCACTAAGAGTGACCCCACTGGCATGCACCTCAAGCAGGCCCGCCCTATTGAGATGCATGTTTTCACCTACGCCTCAGGGGCTAATACTACTCCACCTGCGTGCAACTTACTCTCGGAGACTCTTACCGCAAGAGTGCTCTGACTGCAATAAGTACTCGCACTCGGACATATTGTCTACGGACACAACTAAACTAAACACCAAATGTATAAAGACAACCGTCGGTGCAAGCACTCGACAGAAGTCTCGGGGACTACACCCATTGGGTTCACTCGGAGTGAAACCATTGCAAACAGCAGACAACATCCAGTGGGTTACAGAAGAAAAGTAAGTACTTACTAGACTACTTACTCGGATGTCATCGTGCAGCTCCAAGCTCCACCAGTACAAGGCCGCAACGGAGTCATAAGCCCTTTTGGCCTCTCCGGCCATCAGCTCCGCCTGGATCATGGCCCCCTTGGCCGCCCCCACCTGCTCCTCTGGGACACACCGAATGCTGAATTCAGACGAACCGGGAATCGTGGGAAGTTCCTGGGGCATCCCAAGTTTCGCCCCAGTAGGTTCCTCACCCACCGGTACCAGTTCAGTCGGTGGAGGCACTTCAGTCGGTGGAGGCACTTCGGTCGGGGGAACGTTGACGGCAGGGGCGGCAGCAGGAAGAGCGGCCTCAAGGACAGGCTCCATGACAGGCTCTAGGACAGGCTCCACGACGGAGTCGGCTCTCCCCTGGTCACCCTCGTCCAGGCAGATCGCCCCTGACAAGCCAAATAACATAACACCTCAGAAAAAGAAAAGGATGGCGCAGTCTACAGGAATAAAATACCCGATTCTCCCACAACATACCTGGTTGAGACGAAACGACGTCGTCCGTGTCCATGGGGTCGTCCCCTTGGCGGGCCGACGAGGTCGCAGAAGTGGCAACCCTGTCGAGTGAAGTCCATTCGACTTGTAAAGCAGGAGTTCACTCGGTCGACAGAAAGAGCCGAAAGTTAGATTCACTTACGTGGAGGTGACGGGGATGGCCATCCTCATCCGCGGCAGAGCCTTCCTAGGTTTGGGCCCACTCGGCTTGGGCGCCCTGGAGGACTGTCCTACAAATTCAGTGGCTACGTCCCTGGCCCTCTTGGTGCCTCGAACACTCGGTACCGCCGGGGCAGCAGGCGGAGCACTTGACGACGTAGGAGGAGCTGAAGGGACGGCAGGCTCATGCCGACGCTTACTCCGATGCTCTGGCCGCGGAGGTGGCGAATCTGGCTCTTCGTCCTCTTCCTCTTCCTCGCTGTCTTCCTCCTCCGGCTCCCCGCTGTCGGAGACGTATTCGGCGCTCTCCACGCTCCCCTCCTGGCTGCCTTCTTCCTCCTCCTCCTCCGGATTCCCGTTCGAGACGGGGGAAGACCAGTTGGTCCACTCCTGCATGAGGTTCAGTCGGAAACATTAAGCATCACACGGAGATATAAATAAACGACTGAGATCAAGACAGTTCAATGCACTCGGCTAATGCTGCTCACCTGATTCGGTGGAGGGTTGTCCGCACTGTAAGGCGTCACTCGGCGGGCTCCTTTGGGGTTCTCACAGGGACCCGTGATTTGGAGCACCCATGAGGTCACCTTCTCCTCGAGAATGCCCTCCACGTTGGTCCGAGTGGAATCCTCGGGCCCTGTGTAGTGCCACATAGCATGGTCGCGGGCCTGCAGAGGCTGGATTCGCCGACCGATGAAGACTTCCAGCAGGTCAATACCGGTGACCCCCCTCCTGACAACATCCACGAGTGCCTCGACCAAAGGCTGGATGTCGTTCTTCTCGGCTTTTGAGCGGGCGAGTTGCTTGGGCGGAGCAGGGCGGTCTAGACTAAATGGAGGCAACCCAGTCGACGCGTTCAGAGAGGCTATGTCCTGGCAGTAGAACCACGTCGACTGCCAGTTCCTAACCGACTCGCTCAACTGGAGAGCAGGGTAGCTGCTCCGACTCTTCTTCTGAAACCCTAAACCCCCACAGAGCTGGAGGATATGTGTCTTGTCATCCGACTGACTAAGACGTTTGATGGTTTGACAGAGGGCGGAGAAGATATGTTTGAATAAACCCCAATGGGGGGGGGCAACCGATAAAGCACTCACACAAAACAATGAAGGCAGAAAGGTGGGCGATGGCATTCGGAGGGAAGTGATGGAGTTGAGCACCAAAATGATTCATGATGCCTTTGAAGAAGGGATGCGGGGGGAGAGAAAAACCTCTGTGAACATGGCTGAGGAGCAAGACGTGCTCCCCCTCCCGTGGCGCCGGCTAGACCTCGTCGTCCGCCGGCAGCCTCCAGGACTTATGCACGAGCTGGCCGTGCTCTACCAGCTCCAGCAGGTCCCCCTCTGTCACCGTGGAGGGGAGAAAGTCTCCCTAGATCCACCCCGCCGGCAACGGCCGCTGCCGCCGCCGCCTTGGTCTTCTTTTTCTTCCTCGCCTCCATCTTGCTGGTCTGACCTTTGGTCATGGCGGCGACGGTGAGCTCTCGAGAATGAGGAGAAGAGAAGGGTGTATGGGCACAGGAGGTGGCGAGGAAGACGGAGTAGGCAGGAGCAAAGGATTCGGCGAGCGTAACTGAAAGATCTCGTCGCCCAGAGTTAAATAGAGCACCGACTGGGTCACTGGCGAGCGGGCCCGGAGTCTTATCTTCCCAACCAGCCGCGACGATATCAGTGGAGGAGTTGAAGGCGCGAGGATCGAGGAGTCAGGCGCTACTCGAGCGCGGTGACGTCGTCCCCGCTAAGCGCGCGGAACCCGAAATTTGAGATCCCGGAAAATCCGCCGCTGTCAGTTGACCGGTCGCATCAAAAGATGCCGCGAAAGCACTCGGTTCTCGACAGTCTGTTTCGCAAAACACCTCCACTCGGATCATTGGTCAGAGGAGATAAAATGGATAGAGGCAAGCAACGCCCAAGCCGAACCTAGTCCAGTCGGATCTGAACCTCGAGCACTGCTTCGACGTTTCAACCCCAATCCATTCGGAGACTAATGATGGGGTCATAGTCCTAGGGTAGGGTCATAGGCCTGCCCTACATGTCCTACCCAAAGACTACCCCACACAAGGGACAGGACCTTAAGTATGCCCCGACTATATTAAGGTACCCCCATCATCCAGTCGGTAACTGGCCCAGAATCATCCAGTCGGAGACTAACATTCGGAGAGCACCGGGCCTACCGACTGGATACACTCAGTGCGTCGTAACCTCTGTGGAGAGAAACTGCTGTACGTTTCCGGGTGCATTTACTAGCATTTAGAGCATACGTTACCTGTAACGTATGCATTCAATCGCCACTACTCCACCCTTGAATCAGAACCGTTGTGGAGGGCAGCGCACTCTATATAAGCCGCCCTCCCCCACTGGTAAAAGGGTTAGCAAATCTTTGTACTCCATATCACACTCGGTAACAAGCTCCAAGAGCACTGAGACGTAGGGCTGTTACCTCCACCGCAGAGGGGCCTGAACTCATACAACCTCGCCGTAGCTAGGACTCTGCCCATCTCATTTGTACCCTACACATCTACTGTCAGGCTTATACCCACGACATGTACCTTGAAGTTTGAATTAGCAATTAGCTCCAAAAATAATTGCATTAATCCATGTGAAATCTAAACATCTCGCTGCAAAGTGAAAAACAATGTATCGTTTATCGATATACAACAAGTAAAGTGACTAAAGATCAAGTTTATTAACTATCCATGTGATCATTTTGTGCACCAAAATTCAGAAATGAAGAGAGTACATATACTAGTGTTATCAGGATTGTCTCTTGATTTTTCATGTGAGAAGATGTAGAGTTGTTTGCGTCTTGTGTACCAAAATTCAAAAAATCCTTTATGTGAACTCTGAAGAAACCGGCATACAAAAAACAATGATTGCAACATTCACATGGGGATCATGGCTTAAGAGCATTTTTTGCGTCAATGCAAACTTCTAACCAAATGATAAGTGCCACACGTGTGGCACGAAGCAACATGGTCCAAACGTCTCATTACCACTCATCTTGCCACATCAAATAGACGACATCAATATAATATTTTTTGTTTTTTCGGACTTAAAAATGTTTTATCCCTTAAGAAAATCCGCTTAAAATCCGTTTCACCATTAAATTCTTCTTGACGAGATCTTCAAAACTAGATCCCATATTGATATGGTTTGATGAGCTATTTTGGGGCCGAAATTTGCCACGATGTTTGCATTAAAGTTACACTAAATTGGCGATCATATGTTTTGTCTAGTTTTTCTTATATATTTAATGCTATCATTGTATTTCAACTACTTTTCATGGAATTTTTCAGTAATTAACCATGACAAATTTAATTCATGGACCCTCGCAAGTTTTAGCAATTCACCATGGCAAATTTAGTTTATAGCCCATGGCTATTTTAGTTTATATATCATGGAAATTTTATTTATTTGACCATGGCAATTATGGTATTTTAACCATGGAGATTATTTTTTTATGAACCATGAATTTTTTTAGTGCTTGTATCATGGCAAATTGAAGTAATTCACCATAGCAATTTTAGCTATTTCACCATAGTAATTCTGGTATTTTGACCATGGATTTTTTTGTATTAACCAATGAAACTTTTAGTGCATGTATCATGGCAAATTTAAGTAACTCACAATGGCTATTTTACTTTATGGTTCATGCTAAATTTGAGTCATTGACTATGCATTTTTAAAGTAATTGATGATGGATTATTTTAATTATGAATCATGCCAAAATTATTTCATGGATCATGATTTGTTTTTGGTAATTCACCATGGTAAGTTTAGTTTTTTTTTAATTCTCTTCTTATAACATGTCAAAATTTACTTTAAACATAGAACAAAATGTAGTTGAAACATATCATGGTGATTTCAGTGTAAATACCATGGCAATTTATGTTTAATAGACATGTCAACTTCTAACAAAAAAAGTCTTCGTTACATATCAATATGGGATTAGTTTCGAACATCTCGTCGCAACAGATTTATTGGTGAAAATAATTTTTCAACAAGATATTTCATTTAAGAGATAAAACATTTTAAAAGGTGAAAACTCAAAAGATTCCTGCTAAAACCATCAATTTCATCATTTATGCGTGCTTGCGATTACGTGACAATATTTGGTGATGTTGGCGTGTGGTCTAAGTCCCTTAGCACCACATGTGTGGTACTTATCAGTGTCCAACTTTGAAGTGACACATATTGAGAGAGTTGGCTCAAGTGAAAGAATTAACATTTGGGAACAATAGTCGATCCCAAATTGTCACTCTAGAAATGTTCTTACTAGGAGGTCCCACTATATTATGCATATTGTTGACGATCTTATGGATCAACATAATGATGGCTCTAACGAATAGGTATATTTTCTTACCCATTGATGCAAACAATATTCTTGCAAACCCATTGAGTCCACATCTATAGGAATATTTTGTGGTGTGGCATAAGAACAAAAAATGTGTTCTCTGTCTACTCTGCCTATCACATTGAATGGGAGCATCAATTCGGCGCACGAACTAGAAGAGAAGGTGAGCAAGGCTCTGCTGAACTACACCTGGTTTGGGACATCTTATGGAAGTTTAAAGTCCCAAGTAAGATTAAGGTGTTCATATGGAAGGCTAAGCATGGCACAGTTCATGGCAGCGCGATCCTTGAGGGTGTCCTGTACTAGGGGGTACCAACCCAAAGTGTTTAGTGGGCATGGCCCGAATGAGGGGTCTGTTAAGACACCACATATGTATGAAGGATGACCTAAACAATGAGAACTACCCGTGTGCAAGATGAAGATTATTGAAAGCTTGGCGTGCAGTCTAGGGACAACCCTGTATTCGACATGTTTAGAACTGACCTAGTTTGTAACTTAGTCCCCTTGGGCATCTATATAAACTCAGGGCTTTAGTTCGTAGTGTGACAACTTATTCACCTTAGATTTAGAATATACACAACGACCTCGAGGTAGATCATCCTTTACTCAATACCCTACCAATCAATACAATCAAAGCATGATGTAGGGTTTTACATTTTTTAGAGGGCCCGAACCTGGGTAAACATCGTCTCCCTAAGTCTCGTGTTACCATGGATCTTAGATCCATAGCTCGGGACTCCCTACATGAGATCAACCGATTTTAGTTTCGGCATTGGTGGCCCATCGAGGTCCCACTGTGTGAACGATCTGGAGCCATGGAGATGTTCATCTATGATCAAAACCTAAACGTTGTGTCTTTATTGCTGAATACCCACTCCATCGAATCAATCGACGAAGAGATCACACCTCACCTCCTCCATCGTGATCTTAGGAACGAGGAGGAGGAACCAACACCGCCGCTTCGAGCACCTTCTCCAAGCTCGGTCAAAGGTCCCTTGGAGCCACTAGAATTCAACAGACCCGGTCGGACTGTTGAATGTAAATGGAACTTCTGTTTCATTGATCATCAACATGGAGTATTGATACGTCTCAAACGTATCTATAATTTTTGATGGTTTCACACTGTTATCTTGTCACCTTTGGAAGTTTTATTCACATTTTATATCTTTTTTGGGACTAACTTATTAATTTAGTGCCAAGTGCCAGTTCCTGTTTTTTCTGTGTTTTTGGCTCTTTTCAGATCTGATATTGGAACGGAGTCCAAATAGAATAAAATCCCCGAAATGATTTTTTTCCGAACGGAAGAAGATCAGGGGGCGTGTCGGCCAAGCCAGGAGGGCTCCTGGGAGCCCACAAGCCCCCACTCCGCCACCAGGGGGAGGCGGCGGTGGCAGGGCTTGTGGCCTCCCTGGCCGCCCACTGACCTACATCCTTGGCATATATATTCCCTAAAATACAACAAAAAATCAGGGGAGCCTCGAAAATACTTTTCCGCCGCCGCAAGCTTCCGTTTCCGCGAGATCTCATCTGGAGACCCTTCCCGGCACCCTGCCGGAAGGGACTTTGGAGTTGGAGGGCTTCTTCGTCATCATCATCGCCCCTCCAGTGACTCGTGAGTAGTTTACTTCAGACCTACGGGTCCGTAGTTAGTAGCTAAATGGCTTCTTCTCTCTCTTGGATCTTCAATACAAAGCTCTCCATGATCTTCATGGAGATCTATCCGATGTAATCTTCTTTGGCGGTGTGTTTTTCGAGATCCGATGAATTGTGGATTTGTGATCAGATTATCTATGATATATATTTGAGTCTTTGCTGATTTCTTATATGCATGATTTGATATCCTTGTAAGTCTCTTCGAGTCTTGGGTTTTGTTTGGCAAACTAGATCTATGATTCTTGCAATGGGAGAAGTGCTTGGTTTTAGGTTCTACCATGTGGTGACCTTTCCCAGTGACAGTAGGGGCAGCAAGGCACACATTAAGTAGTTGCCATCAAGGGTAACAAGATGGGCTCTGTCATTGATATGAGATTGTCCATCTACATCATGTCATCTTGCTTAAGGCGTTACTCTATTCTTTTGGATTTAATACACTAGATGCATGCTCGATAGCGGTCGACGTGTGGAGTAATAGTAGTAGAAGGAGAAAGTATCGGTCTACTTGTTTTGGACGTGATGCGTATAGATATAATCATTGCCATAGATATCGTCACGACTTTGAGCGGGTCTATCAATTGCTCGACAGTAATTTGTTCACCAACCGTCTACTTGCTTTCATGAGAGAAGCCACTAGCAAACACTACGGCCCCCGGGTCTATTCACATCCATAGTTTACACCTCCGCTTTTACTTTGCTTTGTTACTTTGTTGCTTTCAGTTCTGACTTGGCGAACAATCTATAAGGGATTGACAACCCCTTCATAGCGTTGGGAGCAAGCTTTTGTGTTTGTGCAGGATCTTGTGATACTCCTCCACTGGATTGATACCTTGGTTCTCAAACTGAGGGAAATACTTACCACCTCTGTGCTACATCACCCTTTCCGCTTCGAGGGAACACCAATGCAAGGCTCCATAGCCATAGCAGAAGGATTCCTGGTGCCGTTGAGACGACTATTCCTGTCGCCGTTGCCGGGGAAGCACAGCTGACATCAAGTATATACATGGGGTCCCGACTATTCGGGATGTCGGTTTAGAGAAGAGGCGCCTGTATAAAGCGTCAGTTTGTGGAGAGGCGCCTGTTCAGAGTGAACAAGCGTCTGTACAGGAAAATATGCTTTGGGCACTAGTAACTGCTCATGGCAGTTAGATCTAATCCTAACACCCCCTTGCACAAAGCTACGTCATGTATGTCTTGTATCCCTTGTATAATCTTGAGATTATTCCATGTAGTCTTGCTGATCTCCAAAGTTGATAATTTCTCCTCCAAAAACCCTGTGGGAAAAATATGAGGAGAATAGTATTTGATATATTGTTAAAACTCCTTAAAAACCCAGTGGGAAATGATAAGGAGAAAATGATCCAACATATAGTGATTATTGTCTCTTGATAACTTCATATGAGAAAAACCTTCAAAGAAGGAGAAAATTATTGATGAGTTATAGAGAACAATAAATATGCTTTTAGATACTTTCCTTAAAAACCTTCATAAGAAAAATAGAAAGTATAGCATATGATCTTTGTGAAGATATTACCTCATTAAAAACATAATGAGAGAAAATTTAAAGAAACTCATAATGAAAAGAGTGCAATGAGTTGTGCCATGAAAAACTCCTTTAAAACCTGGTAGGAAAAATATAAGGAGAAATATGATATGGCATGCATCAATGCTTGTATTTAATTGTCTCGTTACAAACCTTTTATGAGAAACCTGTTGGAAAAACTCATAAAGGAAAAGAGTACAATATTCATTACGTGATGATAATTAAATGGTTATATTTTCAGGAGATTTCTTCCCCTGAACTTTGCAAATCTCGAAGTCGTCTCATACCAATTCCATGAATGTATTTCTAGAACGTTGAATTTGGTAAAGACTTCGTGAACAAATCTGCTAGATTGTCAAATGATTTAGTTTGCAAAATATCAATTTTCCCATTTTTCTGTAATGCATGAGGATAGAACAACTTAGGAGAAATGTGTTTTGTGATATTACTTTTTATATAACCCATTTGCATTTGAGCAATACAAGCTGCATTATCTTCATAAATAATAGTTGGTGATCCTAATGAACCAACACCACATGTAGTTTGAATGTGGTTAATCATTCTGCGAAGCCATACACATTCTTTTGATGCTTCAAATAATGCAATAATTTCAGAATGATTAGTGGAAGTTGCTACGAGAGTCTGTTTTGTTGACTTCCATGAAAAAGCAGTTCCACCATATAAGAATACGAAACCTGTCTGTGACCTGGCATTGCGAGGATAAGATAGATAGCTAGCGTCAATATATCCTACCATAGTCATATCTTGGTTTTTCACATAAAACAAGCCAAAATCTTTTGTGCCATGTAAATATCTAAGGATATTCTTTACTCACGTCCAATGACGTTTTGTTGGAGCAGCGCTATATATATCTAGTAAATTTATCGCAAATGCAATATCAGGCCTGGTGCCATTTGCAAGGTCCATTAGCGCACCAATGGCACTGAGATACGGGAACTCAGGTCCTAATATCTCTTCATCATCATCCCGAGGTCTAAAAGGATCTTTATTCATATCAAGGGATCTGACAACCATGGGTGTTTTGGTTGGATATGATTTATCCATATTAAATTTTTCCAAAACCTTTTGAATATAAGCAGGTTGGTATACTAAAATTCCTGAGGGAAGATGCTCAAGTTGTAAGCCTAAGGAGAATATGGTCTTTCCCAAATCTTTCATCTCAAATTCCGCCATTAGATGGTTGCGTGCTTGTTCGATATCTGGTGTACTTCCAATGATATTGAGGTCATCAACGTACACTGAGATGATGCAAAATCCATTTGGGGACTTCTTTATAAATACACAAGGCCAATCATCATTATTTGAGTAGCCTTTCTGAATAAGGAACTCATTCAGTCGGTTATACCACATTCTACCCGACTGTTTTAAGCCATATAGTGACTTTTTTAATTTTACACAATATGCATTGCGATTTACTTTTGGATTCGGCATTTTAAGTCCTTCAGGGACCTTCATATATATGTCCGATTTGAGTGACCCATATAAGTATGTTGTCACTACATCCATCAACTGCATAGATAAGTTCATTTGTACTGCCAAAGATATTAAGTATCGAAACGTTATTCCACTCATATCAGGAGAGTATGTATCATCGTAATCGATGTCGGGTCTCTGCGTGAACTCTTGTGCTACAAGCCTCGCTTTGTATCTCACCACCTCGTTGTTTTCATTCCTTTTTCGAACAAAAACCCATTTTGCTCCCATAGGGAAGACATTCTGAGGGGTAGGTATTACTAAGGAAAATACCTCTCTTCGGTTGAGCGAGTGCAGTTCTGCCTCAATTGCTTCCTTCCATTTAGGCCAATCAGGACGCTTGAGGCACTCCCTGACGGTCTATGGTTCTGGATCCAGTTGAAGGGTTTCAGCAATTTCAGAGGCGGAATATATGTCGACAATTGTAGTCTCTCTATTATATGATTCTCCTGATTCTATATAGTCTATGGAAATTTCTTTTATACCTTCAGACTCTATGTGATTTCCCACAACAATAGAATCATGGTGTTCCGATGTCCCAGCTATTACGTTTTTATGCGCATTTATGCTAGGTTCAACATGTTAACTATCTGGTTGGTGTCCTTCAACTTGAGGTTGAATTGCAATTACTGGTAGAGGATTTGGTTTCCTCTGTTTCCGCGGAGGCTTTTGAGAAGCTATATTCCGGTTAACCAGATTTCTCCCCCTCTTACTCTCATTTGGGGTTTGAGTGGTTTTAGTTGGTACCTCCACTCGCTCTGGTGCATTAACAACGGGAATATGTGATTTAGGGACACCTTTATGGTGAGTAAATGCATCTGGCAGATTATTTGCAACGTGTTGCAAATCTATGATCCTCTAAACTTCAGTTTCAGATTCTTTAGTACGTGGATCTAAGGACTGAATGCTTGTTACATTCCAATCTATTTCCTGGCATTCTTTGTGGTATGATTCTCCCCCTAATGCCGGGAAATGGTCCTCATCAAAAATAGAATCAGCATAGCGGGCAGTAAACAGGTCCCCTGTAAGAGGTTCAAGATATTTAATAGTTGACAGAGTATTATAACCCACATAGATCCCTAGTTTTCTGTGGGGGCCCATTGTTGTACGCTGCGGTGGTGATATCGGTACGTATACTGCGCAACCAAATTTTCGCAGATGGAAAATACTTGGCTGAGTGCCACGTACTAGCTGTATGAGGGAGGTTGTATGATATGAAGTTGGTCTGATTTGTATCAGATCTGCGGCGTGTAATACCGCATGTTCCCAACAAGATGCTGATAAATTACAATTCTATAATAGTGGTCGAGCAACTAATTTTACTCTTTTGATGACAGATTCAGCCAAACCATTTTGAGTATGGACATATGGCACAGAATGTTCTAAATGAATGCCCATAGCCATGCAATAGTCATTGAATGCACGTGAAAACAATTCAGCAACATTATCCATTCAAATTTTTTTATCCTATTTTCAGGATGATTTGCTCTTAATTTGATAATTTGAGCAATTAGCTTGTCAAAAGCATGATTTCGTGTGGACAATAGACATACATGCGACCATCTTGTAGATGCATCTATGAGTACCATGAAATACCTAAAAGGCCCCGATAGTGGTTGAATTGGACCACATATATCTCCTTGAATGCGTTCAAGAAAATTAAGTGACCCATTTTTTACTTTAAGATAGGATGGTCTTATAATTAATTTTCCAGTTGCACATGCGGTGCACAGAAAATCTGATGATTTTGGGAAATTTTTAGTTGGAAGGCTGTGACCAATAGAATTGTCAATAATTTTTCTCATCATCCCTATGCCAGGATGACCTAGGCGATCATGCCAAGTCTTGAATTTATCAAGGTCTCGAAAAATTATTTTGTACGCAACATGTGGTACGGGTTTTGTATAACTGTAATATAATCCAGATGAAAGTGAGGGGATTTTTTCAAGAATTTGTTTCTCAGACCCATAGCTCTTTGTTAAAAGCAAATATTCAGAATTATTTTCAGAAATTGTTTCAAGATGGAAATTATTTGATGTGAGGTCTTTGAAACTTAGAAGGTTGCGTGTAGATTCAGGATACAAGAGTGCATCCTCAATTACAATTTTAGTACCCATAGGTAGAACTAGTGTGGCTCGTCTTGAACCAATAATCGACACATAGCGACCAGCGATTGTCATAATATTCCCTTTTCTCTTAGTTAGAGTTGGGAAATTTTTTATTTCCCTTAATATAGTGTTCGTGGTACAACTGTCCACCAAACATAATTCTTCTTCCATTGGATTATTTTCCAGTAAAATCTATATAGAGTAAGAGAATATTTTAGGATGAAACTTTTATTCATATTACTCACATATAAATATATATATACAAAGTATTCATATTACAGTTACAAATATAAATACGACATTATGTTTGAATTACATAATACGATTGGTATGTAGGACTTTATTCTACTTAGAGTTATACAAATTATAACATCCATTATTACAATAAAATAGCTCATAACATCAATTGAGTGATGTGGAGATTATATGAGATCTCCATATCAACATGTTCTCAACATTAGGAAGATCTTGATCCTTCTGCCTTGTTTCCTTAGGAGCGCTTTGAGAAGTGCGAGCTTCAAGGTTTTTTTCTTGTTGTAAGGCGTTGAAGTGAGCTTCGGCTTTTTCATGAAATTGTTTGCCTTTCCCGGTGTATTTGAGGTATAAATCCGCTAGATGCTTGGGAGTTCGGCATTTGCTAGTACGATGGTTAGTACATCCACACCTTTGACAAATCTCGGAGTTGGTGTTTCGGTCATTTTTCTTGAAGTGACCTTTACCTTTAGATTGACCAAAGCTTTTCTACTTGTTGTTCCTTTTCCACTTTCCATTAAAAAATTTAAATTCTTTTTGTTGCCCCCATACTTTTTAGTAAACTGAGTGTTATCATGTGCTTCAGGGAGTGGCATTGAGCCCGTTGGGCGTGTTTGATGATTCTTCATGAGAAGTTCATCATGTTTCTCAGTCGGAAGTAAAGTGTATATGAGCTCCGAATACTTTTTGTATTTTTGTTGACGGTACTGCAGTTGTAGTACTCTCATCGAGGGGTGGAAAGTGCACAAGGTCTTCTCAATAAGGTCTTCTTAAGAAATTGCTTGATTGCAAAACCTTAGTTTTGAGTTAACCTTGTGAACTGCAGAGTTATATGCTGCCACAGATTTGAAATCTTGGAACCTTATGAGGGACCATTCTCTCCGTGCTTCTGGCAGCATAACTGCTCTTGTTGGTCATATCTCTCCTTGAGAGAGTTCCACAAAGCTAGTGGATCTTCTTCCATCAAATATTCCGACTTTAAGTCCGGATTGAGATGGTGCCTTAAGAAACTTAAAGTTGTATATTTGGCTGCCGTAGGGATTTCTCTGGCGCCTTCAATGTGTGTCATGATAGTGGAACCGAGTTTACGACTTTCAAGGGATATCTTTGCATCCATAGCCCATGGTAAATAGTTACTACCATCTAGTTCAAGTTCATGAAATTCACGATGCATGACGCCAACCATTTCCTGCATGGTATTATCATGCATAATTTTAGTTTTACTATGAGAGTAAAATATAAGTTACGACAAATGCTTTGGGGAAGCAAAATTTTCAAGTATAGCTGATGCTTTAAACTTGTATGTGTAGACCTCATTTTATGTATATGACACTTTGAAGATGGTCACCGTTGGGGTGTAGATCTCACATTAGTGGAGAACATAGTCTGGTTTTGACCATTAGATGTTCATATGTCCATTACCTTGTGTTATACTATATTTTACAAAAACACTTTGAAGGTAGTCATCTTGTCAAAAGACTAGATGTAGACCTCTCAGCAAGAGTGGATAATCTGCAAATTATGCAGTAGATCGGACAATTACCTTGTGATTTGCAAAAAATCGAGGTAGTCACATCAATTCGCATATTCGGGAGAGCACTCGAAGATATTCACTTTGCCAAAAAAATGGAGGCAAAATTTGGATCTTTCAGCGATGAGGATAATTTGCAAAGTGCAGTAGATGCCTCATCGACCTTGTGATCCCAAAATTTGAATTGTAAAAAAAAATGTTGTACTTTAGAACTACATATTCTAAAAAAATGAAAAATGCTGAGGCAATCATATAGAATATGTACACACAGCCTGAGACTTTATTTTACATGATACACAATCTAAGTATTCAAACATACAATACAATACTGAATGAATATGATAAGCAGAGGTTCTTAATACAATAAGATATCACAGTGAAATAAAACGAACAGGCTGCAGTGCAATATAGTAATACTATGATTAAACACAACACACTAATAGTCGTTTTATTTAAGTAGTGTACGTGGTGGCATTTCTTGGCCAGTAGGCCTTTTTGGGGTGAAATGTGGCGTGGTGCTGGTGCTAGCCCATGCACCGCATATTAGTGGATAAGGGAGCTTGGGAGAGAACGCATCAGGGTTTTCCCACGACGCCGCTTCTCCCGTTCCCCATCTTCTGCTCGATCTGGTGCAGCACCTCACCACGCGAGCCATCCTCTCCCCATGGCGGCTTCTTCAAGGGAGGCGGGGTGTTCCCCATGCCGCCGCACGGCCACCGCCGCTGCTGCTCGCCCCGGGGGCGCCGGTGAGGCCGAGGGCCGCGGATGACTGACTGTTCTGCTGTGTATCCCTTGCAACGGCGCCAGAAATAGTTGTGTCGACGGGACCAGGAATCCTTCAGCTACGGCTACGCCTTAAGGGACTTCCTAGGCAAGTATGCAAAGGATTTCCCCCGTGGCCTTGGAGCCTTGCGTTGGTGTTCCCTCGAAGCGGAAAGGGTGATGTAGCACAGTGACGGTAAGTATTTCCCTCAGTTTGAGAACCAAGGTATCAATCCGGCGGAAGAGTATCTCAAGATCCTCCACAAGCACAAAAGCTTGCACCCAACGCTATGAAGGGGTTGTCAATCCCTTATAGATTGTTTGCCAAGTGAGAACTGAAAGCAACAAAGTAACAAAGCAAAGTAAAAGCGGAGTTGTAAACGATGGATGTGAATAGACCCTGGGGTCGTAGTGTTTACTAGCGGCTTCTCTCATGAAAGCAAGTAGACGGTGGGTGAACAAATTACTGTCGAGCAATTGATAGAACTGTGCAGAGTTGTGACGATATCTATGCAATGATTATTTTTATAGGCATCACGTCCGAAACAAGTAGCCCGATACTTTCTGCATCTACTACTATTACTCCACACGTCGACCGCTATCCAGCATGCATCTAGTGTATTAAGTCCATAAGAACAGAGTAACGCCTTAAAGAAGATGACATGATGTAGAGGGATAATCTCAAACCAATGATAAAAACCCCATCTTTTTACCCTTGATGGGAACTACTTGATGTGTGCCTTGCTGCCCCTACTGTCACTGGGAAAGGTCACCATATGGTAGAACCCAAAACCAAGCACTTCTACCATTGCAAGAATCATAGATCTAGTTGGCCAAACAAAACCCAAGACTCGGAGAGACTTACAAGGATATCAAATCATGCATATAAGAAATCAGCAAAGACTCAAATGTATATCATAGATAATCTGATCACAAGTCCACAATTCATCGGATCTCGACAAACACACCGCCAAAGAAGATTACATCGGATAGATCTCCTTGAAGATCATGGAGAACTTTGTATTAAAGATCCAAGAGAGAGAAGAAGCCATCTAGCTACTAACTACGGACCCGTAGGTCTGAAGTGAACTACTCACGAGTCATTGGAGGGGCGATGATGATGATGAAGAAGCTCTCCACCTCCAAAGTCCCCTCCGACAGGGTCTCCAGATGAGATCTCGCGGAAACGGAAGCTTGCGGCGGCGGAAAAGTATTTTCGAGGCTCCCCTGATTTTTTGCGAATTATTTGGGAATATATAGGTGCAAGACCTAGGTTAGGGGGCGGCCAGGGAGGCCACAAGCCTGGCCACCGCCGCCTCCCCCTGGTGGCGGAATGGGGGCTTGTGGGCTCCCTGGAGCCCACCTGGATTGGCCCAAAAGCCCCCTAGACTTCTTCCGTTCGGGAAACAATCATTTCGGAGTTTTTCTTCCGTTTGGACTCCGTTTCACAATCAGATCCGAAAAGAGTCAAAAACACAGAAAAACAGGAACTGGCACTTGGCACTGAATCAATAAGTTACTCCCAAAAAGATATAAAAAGGTACATAAAACATACAAAGAAGGCAAGATAACAGTGTGAAACCATCAAAAATTATAGATACGTTTGAGACGTATCAAGCATCCCCAAGCTTAACTCCTGTTCGTCCTCAAGTAGGGAAGTGATAAGAATGAATTTTTGATGCTTTCATGCTACCTAGCATATGTGTCCTTTGTAATTCCTCTTATGTGACGTGAATGTTCAGATCCATTAGATTCAAAACAATAGTTTGCTATTGACGTGGAAACAATAATAATTCAAGCAAACTAGCAAAGTAATCATGAACTTTAAAAATAACAAGGCCAAAAGAAAGTTATCCCTACAAAAGCATATAGTCTGGCTATGCTCTATCATCATTGCACAACGAATTTAAATCATGCACAACCCCGGTATTGGCCAAGTAATTGTTTCAAACCTTTAGTTTCTCAAATATTTTCAACTCTCACGCAATACATGAGCGAGAGCCATGGTTATAGCACTATAGGTGGTGTGGAATGTAGTCGAGGTTGCAAGACAAAAAAGGAGAAGATAGTCAAATTAACTAGGCATATCAATGAGCTGTGGAGAGGCTCATCAATAGATATCAATGTGAATGAGTAGGGATTGCCATACAAATGATGCACTAGAGCTACAAGTATGTGAAAGCTCTTAAAGAAAACTAGTGGGTGTGCATCCAACTTGCTTGCTCACGAAGACCTAAGGCAATTTTGAGGAAGCCTATCATTGGAATATACAAGCCAAGTTATATAATGAGAATTTCCCACTAGCTATATGGTGGTGACAAAACGAGAGACTCTCAATCATGAAGATCATGGTGCTCAATATGCACAAGTGTGGAAAAAGTGGTAGCATTGTCCCTTCTCTCTTTTTCTCTCATTCATTTTATTTTTATTTTGGTGGGGATCTTTGGCCTATTTTTTATGGGCTTCTTTGGCCTCTTTTATTTCCTCACATGGGACAATGCTCCAATAATGATGATGATCACACTTTCAACTCAAAACTTAGAGCAATTATGACTCTATATGGAATGCCTTCGCTAGTGTACCGTGGCAGTGATCTAGCATGGCATAGACATCAATGGAAACATCATGCTAGCTATCTTATGATCGTGCAAAGGCAATGTAGACGTGGTGGCACATATCATGGCGGTAGTTGCATGGCAATATATCTCGGAATGACTTTGAAAAAGCCATAGTAGGTAGGTATGGTGGCTGTTTTGAGGGAGGCTAATGGTGGGTTTTGTGCACCGGGAGAGTTGCGCGGCACTAAGAAGATAGTGATGGTGGAAGGTGAAAGTGCATATAAACCACGGACTCAACATTAGTCATGAAGAACTCATATACTTGTTGCAAAAGTTTTATTAGTAATCGAAACAAAGCATTGAACGCATACTCCTAGGGGAAGGGTTGGTAGGTATAAACCATCACGCGATCCCGACCACCACGCAAAGGATGACAATCAATATACTAATCATGCTCAGATTTCATCACATAGCGGTTCACCATACGTGCATGCTACGGGAATCACTAACTTCAACACAAGTATTTCTAGATCCACAAACACCTTACTAGCATGACTTCAATATTACCATAACCACAACTCAAAAGTAATTGAGATGAATCAAACTTCTCTAACTATTCAATGCACATGAAGGTGGAAGTTTTAGTATCCCTTTGGATAACTACCCCTTTTGAGACTACTTTCAAAGCATAGATCAACTACCAAGACATGCACGGCTGCGCTCTAAAAGATATAAGTGAAGCACACAGAGCAAAAGTATCTAGCTCAAAATATATAAGTGAAGCACATGTGAGCTGAATTGTCTACCAAAAGATATAAGTGAAGCTTGACAAAATCATGGTGTGTGCATGTCTCTATCTCTAGGTGTGCAGCAAGGATGATTGTGACACAAAAAAAATAAAAGACTCCTACGATACCAGACGCTCCAAGCAAAAACACATAAGTGTGGTGAATAAAAATATAGCCCCAAGTAACGTTACCGATGGATTGAAGATGAGAGAGGGGGGATGCCTTCCCGGGGCATCCCCAAGCTTAGGCTTTTACGGCATACTTGAATCTCTTGGTGTGCCTTGGGCATCCCCAAGCTTGAGATCTTGCCACTCTTTATCTTTTTGACCATAAGAACTTCACCCAAAACTTGAAAACTCCACAACACGAAACTTAGACAGAAACTCGTGATATCATTAGTACAAGAGAGCAAACCACCACTTCCTTAGTTATTGTAGCAAACTCAAATTCTACTTGTGCTGATGTTGGGTTACTGTACTTTCAATCTTCCATGGCTAATACCCCCCGATACTATCCATAGTTTCATCAAAATAAGCAACCAGCACAACAAAAACAGAATCTGTTAACAGTAGAGCAGTCTGTAGCAATCTCTATGTTTTGTATACCAATGGTACTTCCAAAATTCTGAAAACTTATAACAGTCTGTATAATTTGCGTATAAACCAGCAGCAAAAAGAATCAACTCAAAAGCTCTTACAGAAAAAAATTGAAAATTCTTTTCGTGAGCAGAAAGTTTCTGTCTTTTCCAGCATGACCAAATGATCATCCTCAAGACTAATCATAACGGTTTTGCTTGGTACAAACGCAAAAAGAAACACAAAAAAACACAATCATAACAGAATAATGAAAGTGTGAAAAACACAAAACAGAAAGAAAAAGGATAGATTCATTGGGTTGCCTCCCAACAAGCGCTTTTGTTTAACGCCCTTAGCTAGGCGAAAGTGATGGAATCACGTATAGTCATCTTTGGTGCTCAAACCATAGGTAGCGTGATCATTTATCATCTTAAGATTTTCATCTTTATTAGATGACTCACCACTAGCTCTTGGAACAAAAACAGGCTTGACGGTCTTTTTGAGAGTAAGATTTGGAGTATTTTGCACAACGGCAAAAGCGGAACCCAAGTTGGTTATGACATCTTCTAATTTGCCAATTCTAGAAGAATCATTAACTATAAGTTCCTTCTCCTTTAAATTTTTCAAAAAGTTTCCCACTTTGGATCCGTACTGAGTAATTTGATTGTGGATCTTTCTATCCAAACCTTCAGTAAGTTCAACTGTTGCAATTTTGTTTTCAATAGCGTCAAGCCTTTGCATCACGTGTTCCAAGGTCAAGATAGTTCCATTAACCATGAGCGGGGGTGAGCCTACCAAATTAATGATAGCTCTATAGGAGTCAACAGTATGGCTCGCCAAAAAGTTCCCTCCTACAATAGTATCAAGGATATACCTATTCCAAGGAGAAATTCCAACATAGAAACTGCGAAGGAGGACGGTAGTGGATTGCTTACGAGCAGATCTACTTTGAGCATTGCAAATCCTGTACCAAGCGTCCTTCAAATTTTCTTCCTCATTCTGCCTGAAATTGAGAACTTCATTTTCAGGGGTGTCGTTTAGAGTGGTGGGTCTAGCCATTGATGGACCATCTCACACACAAACGAGAAGGAAGAGAGAGTGAAACGGGCAAAAGAAGACCACAAAAAGTCAAAAGAAAATGGCGAAGGCGAAAGGCGAATGAAAACGGCAAATGTGAAGTGGGGGAGAGGAAAACGAGAGGCAACTGGCAACAAAAGTAAATGCAAGAGAAGAGTTTGTGAGACCTACTTGGATAGATCTTGATTTCTCCTCCCCAGCAACGGCGCCAGAAATACTTCTGATTGTTCTGCTGTGTATCCCTTGCAACGGCGCCAGCAATAGTTGTGTCGACGGCACCAGGAATCCTTCAGCTACGGCTATGCCTTAAGGGACTTCCTAGGCAAGTATGCAAAGTATTTACCCCGTGGCCTTGGAGCCTTGCCTTGGTGTTCCCTCGAAGCGGAAAGGGTGATGTAGCACAGCGACGGTAAGTATTTCCCTCAGTTTGAGAACCAAGGTATCAATCCGGCGGAAGAGTATCTCAAGATCCTCCACAAAAACAAAAGCTTGCACCCAACGCTATGAAGGGGTTGTCAATCCCTTATATATTGTTTGCCAAGTGAGAACTGAAAGCAAGAAAGTAACAAAGCAAAGTAAAAGCGGAGTTGTAAACGATGGATGTGAATAGACCCGGGGGCCGTAGTGTTTACTAGTGGCTTCTCTCATGAAAGCAAGTAGACAGTGGGTGAACGAATTACTGTCGAGAAATTGATAGAATTGTGCAGAGTCGTGGCGATATCGATGCAATGATTATTTCTATAGGCATCACGTCCGAAACAAGTAGACCAATACTTTCTGCATCTACTACTATTACTCCACACATCGACCGCTATCCAGCATGCATCTAGTGTATTAACTCCATAAGAACAGATTAACGGCTTAAGCAAGATGGCATGATGTAGAGGGATAATCTCAAACTAATGATTAAAACCCCATCTTTTTACCCTTGATGGCAACTACTTGATGTGTGCCTTGCTGCCCCTACTGTCACTGGGAAATACCACCACATGGTAGAACCCAAAACCAAGCACTTCTCCCATTGCAAGAATCATAGATCTAGTTGGCCAAACAAAACCCAAGACTCGGAGAGACTTACAAGGATATCAAATCATGCATATAATAAATCAACAAAGACTCAAATATATATCATAGATAATCTGATCACAAGTCCACAATTCATCGGATCTCGACAAACACACCGCCAAAGAAGATTACATCGGATAGATCTCCATGAAGATCATGGAGAACTTTGTATTGAAGATCCAAGAGAGAGAAGAAGCCATCTAGCTACTAACTACGGAACCGTAGGTCTGAAGTGAACTACTCACGAGTCATTGGAGGGGCGATTATGATGATGAAGAAGCCCTCCACCTCCAAAGTCCCCTCCGGCAGGGTGCCAGGAAGTGTCTCCAGATGAGATCTCGCGGAAACGAAAGCTTGCGGCGGCGGAAAAGTATTTTTGAGGCTCCCCAGATTGTTTGCGGAATATTTTGGAATATATAGGCACAAGACCTAGGTCACGGGGCGGCCAGGGAGGCCACAAGCCTGCCCACCACAGCCTCCCCCTGGTAGCGGAGTGGGGGCTTGTGGGCTCCCTGGAGCCCACCTCGCTTGGCCCAAAAGCCCCCTGGACTTCTTCCGTTCGGGAAAAAATCATTTCGGGGTTTTTCTTCCGTTTGGACTCCGTTCCAAAATCAGATCTGAAAAGAGTCAAAAACACGGAAAAAACAGGAACTGGTACTTGGCACTGAATCAATAAGTTAGTCCCAAAAAGATATAAAAAGGTACATAAGACATACAAAGAAGGCAAGATAACAGAGTGGAACCATCAAAAATTAAAGATACGTTTGAGACGTATCAATGACCACACACCCCAGACTGCAGCGCGGTTCTGTGCCATGGCCTCGGCGAAGTGCCGCAGGATGCGCGCCTCTGATGGAGGCGTGGGAGGGAGGGGTGGTGCTGGAGGCGGGGGTGGAGTCACCGGTGATGGTGGAGGCGACGGCGTCGACGACGAGCCCTAGCCCTCTTCTTCTTCTTCTTCCACCTTGATGGCTACATTCAGATCGGGAACGGTCGGGTAATCGTTTGTTTCCGCTGCTGCCGGCGTCGAGGACGGTAGATCCGGGATGGGGCCGTATCCTGGGGGGAAGACGTGCTCCGGCAGTTCATCCGACGACGTCGGTGATGGCAGCCGCGGTGGTGTGCCCTTACGCGCCGGGCTTGGACCAAACTCGTGCTACAGGTAGTACGGGAGCAGGGGCAGCGAGGCGAGTTCACAAGGGAACATCCCCTCCTCTCCGAGAAACGGCGCCGACGGTCCTGCAAGTAACCATTCCAGCGGAGAGATGGTGAAGGCCGATGGTGGAGTAGCTGGTACGATGTAGTCGTCGCCGACGGCCGGAGCCGAAGGCCCGTCCTGATGTATTGCAGGTATGTCTTCGTTTGCAGCGATGCTCGGAGTGGAGGGTCCATCCCAGTGCACCGTTGGTGCTTGCCCACGTAGTGGGTGGTTGCCTCGTCGGGCATATCCACGGTGGCGGTTCTGCCGGTGGTTCCTGGCGAAAAAGCGGCGTCGAGGGCCACTCGTTACACCAAGTCCATGACGACGATGTGCGGCCTCGTGGTGATAAGTGCGAGGAAAGCGACGACGACGGCTTTCCCGCTGGATGCAGCGAGCGAAGGCAAAAGCAAGGGATGGTAGGTTCTCTCGTGCCATGTTCTCACCTTTTTCTTGTTCTCACCTTTTTCTTGTCTCTTTCGGCAAAGCAAGTGCTGATAACGTGTTGAATGTAAATGAAACTTCTCTTTCATTGATCATCAACATGGAGTATATATACATGGGGTCTCGACTGTTCGGGATGTCGGTTTACAGAAGAGGCGCCTGTATAAAGCGTCGGTTTGTGCATAGGCGCTTGTTCGGAGTGAACATGCGTCTATACAGGAAAAGATGCTTTGGGCACTAGTAACTGCTTCTGGCAGTTAGATCTAATCCTAACACGGACGACGGAGCCCACGAGCTGAGATATCTGAGCTAGCTCGGACAATGTTGCGTCGGTACGTCACTTTCTTGAGAGCCACGTCCAACCGAGGTCAAAAAATTATTCCATCCACCACCCATATCGAGTATTACCCAAGTAACTCCGCGTGAACCGATGTCTAGGACCTATTTTTTTAAAGACCCAGCTTGTGGCTGGCAAATATTGACCAAAGCAGGTAACAGTGTGGGGAAACAAAAGTGGATGTGATCATAGGATGAAGGATAAAAGAAAAACAGAAAAAAACCGAAAAGAGGTTACACATGGCAACAATTCATGGTGGATCCCAGAAAGGGGGCTCTAAGAACACCGCTCCTGCTTGTCTCCAAAACTCGATGGTTCTTGTGATTGCATTCTTCATGTTTTGTAACCCCCCGTGCTTGCTCCTGAAGGTGCATTCATTTCTCTCCTTCCATATCTCAGACAAAATCAAGATGATCATTGTCTTGATGGCCTTTCTATGCTCTGGCATAGTTTTGGTGACCATCGTAGCTACAATCTCTGATGATTTTTCCTTCTCCTCCCATGCGCCTGGGTGCAGTGAGGCACATCCAAGGCACGATGCAGCATGTGTCCATACCTCGAGTGACATCGGGCATTGCCAGAACAAGTGCACCGATGACTCTAGATTCCGAAGACATAAGTGGCAGAAATATTCATTTGGCCAGCCCCTGCGTTGTAGGCGAACGTTGCACGACAATCCATTCTTGAGCAGCAGCCAGATAAATATCTTCAAACGCGCAGGTGCCCAGGTTTTCCAAAACATCTTTTTGTAATAAGATTTCAAGAATCCCTGGAACTGGGTCTTGTATGCAGAGCTCGCTGAATACTTTCCTGATGCTTCTAGTTTCCACTTGATTGTGTCTCTAGTCCCTTCTTGCAAGTGGAGATCCCTATCTTGGATCCATCTATGAAGCCTGATCGCCTCCTCCTCGAGATGCATAGTGTTACCATGGGCTAGGTCTGCAATCCAGGTGTTGTTTTCCAGCGCCTCTTGGACTGATCTATTCTTCCTCCTGGAGTGCCTAAAGAGAGTTGGGAATGTCGTCTTTAGGTTTCCGGTGCCCGTCCATGAACAGTGCCAAAAGTGTCGTTGCTCCATTGTCAAGGGTGATAGTTGTTGAAGCACTAAAAAGTGCTCTGTCGGCTTCATCACACGGAAGTGTCATGCCATGTCATGGTCTGTCTAGGCTAGTCCAGGAGAGCCAAAGACAACGCAGCCTTAGTGCTCTACTAAAATGGTTCAAGTCTAGGATTCCCAGACCCCCGTTTCCCACTAGGGAGCATACTACCGGCCAGTTAACTTTGCATTTCCCTCCACTAGTTTCCTCCTCTTGTGTCCAATGGAATCGTCACCTAGCCTTGTCTACCTCGACGAAGAATTTCTTAGGCGCCCTAAGCACAGATAATGCGAAAGTTGGAAGCGCGGTCAGGACGCTGCGAACCAGGACGCGCCGACCGGTGATGTTCAGTAGTTTCCCCTTCCATCCTGCTAGTCTAGCCGTACTCCTATCCAAAATGAACTGGATGTGGACTAGGCGCAGCCTGGACAGAGTGATCGGCAGTCCTAGGTACTTCAACGGGAAGCCCTTGATTTCACCGCCGAAGCTAGCCAGGGTGTCTTGCAGGTTGATCTCGTCGCAGCGGATGGCGGAGGCGGTAGACTTTGCCGGATTGATGTGTAGTCCTGAAGCATGTCCAAAACACAGGAGAATATCCATCAGGGCATCTATCTCAGTCTTATCCGGGTTGGCAAATATGACGGCGTCGTCCGCATAGAGGCTAACCCGGAGAGAGATGTCCCTGCCCGACAGCGGGGCTAGCAGGTGCATCTCCGTTGCCTTCTCCAGCAGCCAGTGAAGTGTGTCGATGGCGATGATGAAGAGGAGTGGCGATAGCGAGTCTCCCTGCCGTAATCCCCTTTGGTGGTTGAACGGGCGGCCGACCGTGCCATTTAGCATGACTGACGATGAGGCCGTACTAAATAGCAGTGCCATCCAGTCTCGCCAGCGTGCCGGGAAACCAAGCTCTTGCAACACCTCAAGCAAGTATTCCCATGAAACGTTGTCAAAGGCTCTCGTGATATCTAGCTTAAGCAGCAGAGCTGGTTTTCTTTTCCTATGGAGCGATCTAACTACATTTTGCACGTAGAGGAAACTATCCTGTGTGGACTTGGAGCGTAGGAAAGCTGATTGCGCCGGGGAGATGCTGCTGCTAATCACTGTAGTTAGTCGTCTCGATAGGACCTTGGTAATGAGCTTTGCTATGGAGTCGATCAGACTAATGGGTCTGAAATCCTGGATCCTATTGGCGCCCTCTTTTTTTGGCAGGAGCACTACCAATGCGGTGTTGAGCTTGCCGAAGTCCCCTCTCGCTAAGGTGAAAAAGCTGCTGAAGACTCGCATGATATCTTCCTTAATTATTGACCAGCAGGACCTGAGGAACGTCCGTGAGAAACCGTCCGGGCCCGGGGCCTTCTCCGCCGGTGATGCTTTTATCGCCTCCCAAACCTCCTCCTCTGAGAAGGGGTTGTCTAAACCTCTATTGTGAACCGATGGCAGGTCGAGGATGGACCAGTCGATAGACAGTGGTCGATTAGCCCTGCTTTCCATGCTCTGTTGGAAGTGATGAAAGATGGCCTCTTCCTTTTGCGCGTGAGCCGCGACAACATCATCTCCTACTTGGAGGCAATGGATGAAATTTTTGTGCCTCCTAGCTGTGGCCTTAGCATGGAAGAATTTAGTTCCCCCATCCCCTAGTCTAACCCAAGTAAGACGGGACGCTTGGCGCCGGCGAGCTCTCTCTAACGCCGCCAACCCTAGTAGACGAAGCTTAAGGAGTTTTCGAAGGTTGAATTCCGCGTCTGAAAGACGACGTTTATCCTGCGCTACATCCAGCCGGAGCACGATTTCCGTAGCCAGGTGGAATTGCAGCTTTGCCTGGCTGAAGAAACCTTTGCTCCAAGTCTTCAGGCCGCGAGCTGTCCGCATCATCTTCGTGCTGAGATGATGGAAGGCACACGTAGATTGCACCGGTCTATTCCATGCCCTTTCCATCGTGACGTGGAAACACGGAAAGCTCGGCCAGAAGTTCTCGAATTTGAAGAGAGCGGGATGAGGGGCGGCAGTTGTATCAGTTAGAACTAGCGGGCAGTGGTCTGACGTTGCCGTGGATGCCACATGGAGGGAGTCGGAGGGGAAGCTGGATTCCCAAGGGATGTTGCAGAAGAACTTGTCGATGCTCACTAGGGTTGGGTCTTGGCGCTCGTTGCTCCACGTATATCTACGGTTCTTGCATCTAATCTCCTTCAACCCCGCAGCGTCTATAGCTGCTCTGGACCTACCCATAAGCCTACGGTTGAGGTTTGAATTATTCTTGTCTCGCGCCTCGTAGATGAGGTTAAAGTCCCCGTTGATGAGCCAAGGTTCGGTTGCAGGGGGCGCCGAGTGGGATAGTTCCCAGAGGAAGCTTTCCTTCCTTGCATCATCCGCAGGACCGTAGACGGATGAAAACTAGAAGCTCTGAGCCTGCCCCAACATGGTCACCCTAGCCGTGATGGCGAAGACTCCAACAGCGTGCGAGGTGACGGTGGCGAGCTCTTTGTTCTAGAGTATAGCTGCCCCCCACAAGTTCCTAATGCTGGGAGTGCAATGCACTCAGTGAGATGTCTTCCCCCAACCTCACGAACTAGCTCTAGAGACCAGTCTGAGATCTTGGTCTCCTATAGGCATAAAATGGCCGCACGGTGAGCGGCAGCCATCTCGCTGACGGCGGCCCTCTTGGCGGGGTTGTTTAAACCTCGGACATTCCAACACATGATCGGTCGAATGTTGTCACTCATTTGAAACACCGATGTAACTCTGATGTCTAAAACTAGTTGGCCTCAGGCTCAGAAACAACACAACCACAATCAACATAGTAGTGGAACTCCGGCGCCCACCAACAGACCCCAAGACGCGCCGGCGAAGAGCTACGGACCCTCTACCCAAACAAACGGAAATCAAACCTAATTTGAACCGATTGAACATCGGACGCCGGCAGAGAGAATTGCTAAGATCGACTAACATGATTACACCCTGGCCTCCTCGGCGACTCCTTCAGGGCCGACCATGAGAGCCATGACCCGCAGGGCCTCACTGTCCAGACGAGTAAGCCTGGCGATGACTGCTATGTCGTTGTCTGACAGCGGTTCTTCGAAGCGATGCAGAAGGGCCTTTGCCACTTCCTCCGTCATCTTGTCCCGAGGGACAAGCATGCCCAGCTCCTTGACGAGGCGCAGGGAGGCGCACTGCGCCACTGGCACCGTCGACGCGTTGGCCGCCTGCCTGGCGTTGTGTTGTGTCGGGATAGAAGATGCCCGGCTCTTGGGGGGCGCCGCGGGGCGCCGAGCAGGAGCAACACTAATCAGCGACTGCTTATTGGCGTGGAAGAGGCCGCACGTCTCCGACTGATCAACGGCCGCACCTAGCTCGAGCTGACTGACACGGCCAGTGACCGCTCCAAGCTCCACCTCCATAGAACGAGCCGACGTTGCGGTAGCTCTGCTATACTGGCCTAAGTCAGAGGCAGCAGCCGACAAGGTTGGGCTGAAGGCGTCGAGCTGCACTGCCTCGACAGAGGCGTGGAGCCACGGGTCTTCGTCGAACTCGAGACGGGCTGCGACCACGGCTTCCGCGGCAGTGTGGACGTCGGCCGCCATGCTGTACACGATGACTGAGGTGATCGTGGGCTTCTTCGCCGTCTTGAAAAAGTCTTTGACACGGTCAAACCCGCTACGGTCGCCCTCCGCGTCAGGGCCATCCTGCCTGTCCGCGGCCTTAGAGCCGGCCCGTCTGGCAGGTGGTGGTGGAGGGGGCCGTGCCCTGCGCTGCTGCGGCTGGTGTCGAGCCGTCACGGGGGCCCTCCCAGCCCCTTGGTGCCGCCCTGCCGACTCCTTCGATCTGCGCCTCGTCGGCGGAGAGCGGCTACGATGGCGCGGTGCAGGTGCAGCCTGGGCGGGTGCCTGCGAGCGGCCGTGGCGAAGGAGCACGTCCTTCCAAGACCGATGGCCGCCTCCCCCCGGGCCTCCTTCTCCGTCCTGGTCTCTCGAACGGCCACCCCGTGGCATGCCACGGCAGCCCAGGTCGGCTACCGGAGCGCGAGCAGGACGTTGATGGCGCTCGGCCCTTTGGCCATCTTCTACCCTCATCGTCGAGGAAGCAGGGGCCACTACCGGGAAGGGTTTGGCGTCGTCGTCGGAGTCTGACGATGGAAGGCCACTCTGCCCCGAGTGGGAGGAGCGCGGGGAGGGCGGCGTCCCGTCCTCGATCCTGTCGACGTGAATGAGCATGGTGTAGTCTGCCGTCGCAGGCGGTGGAGCGACGCGTCTGTCGGAGGGGGGGGAGGAGAACCCCTCCATCTCCTCAACCCGACCCGCCCCGCGCGGCAGCACCCATAGCGTGTGCGTGGTGGGGATGTTGGCGAGGTCGTTCGTCCAGACCCAACAAGCGAAGGTCTTTGTGTGACCACGCTCTAGAGTGCGGCTGTTGAGGCGGTCGACTCGCACCCGCTTCCCCATGATCTCCTCTGCCCCTTTCACCGACCAGAATTGCATCGGAACCTTCTCTATGACAACGCGGATGTGTAGCAGAAGCGAGTCAAAGGTGGCGTGGTCGTGCTCGTGCCAAGACGCGATATTGAAACAGGCGCCATCAACTCGAATTGAGCCGCGGCGCACTGCATTGACTTGGTGCGCCGGCTGCGTGAAGATGACGAAGTAGTGCTCGGGGTGGTGAGCCGTGACTCGCAGCGAGTGCACCGGCACGGAGAGCTCCACCTCCAGGGCTCTCCGCACTGCCATTGGAGAGGTGGCGTTGACTCCGTCAGGTGCCGACAGAGTGACGTCGTGGATGCGGAGGAAGAAGATCGCCTGGTCGACTGCTGGAGAGGGTACGGTGACGGAGCGGCTCTCCCTGGGGCGGCGCGCCGAGTCGAGGTGGTGGAGCATGGCAGGGGCATGCGGCGACATGGCCGAGGGAGACGGAGGAGGGAAGCGGAGGCGGGTGTGCAGCGGATGAGCGGGGGGAGCCGGTCCTAGCCTATTGCTAGCAGAGCCTCCCTGACCTTGGAGCCTGGGGTTCTGAGGGCAGCGCGTGCCGATGTGCCCTGCCCTCCTATAGATGATGCAATGAACTAGGTCTCGGCAGTCGGCGAGGCGATGACGCTTGCTCAGGCAGCGGAAGCAGCGGCCGCGGAAGGGATTAAAAGGGGGGACCGCGAGGCATACCGGCATTGAAGGCTTGCTGACGGTCTGGCCGATGCACCCAGGGAGCTTCCTATGGACCGGTGGGTCGGCGAGGAGCGGCGTCCTCCCCGATGGCTGACCTCGATCCAGCCTGGATCCTTTCCCGAAATGGCAAGGCTCTCTCCCGGGGATGGGGCGACGATGATTGATTTGATGCGAGGCGCCGGCTGAAGCTCTGTCTCCGCGGGGGTAGAGGGAGTAGCCCCAAGCCGCGAAACCCGCATGTGGCCGTCAAGCAGTAAAGGCATAAGCGCCTCGGACGGACCGGCATGCGCCGCGGTGGAGCATTCGCCGCGCAGCAAGATCTGCGGCAAGGAATGTGGATCTGGCGCTGACCGGGAGAGCCCCGATGACGGTGCCGCCGACAGACCGCAGGGCGAGAGGCCGCGCGGGCAGACGCTGCGAGGAGCCGGCGGGGGACTGATGGATCGGACCAAGCCCCAACCGGACATGATTGCGGGGTGGGTGGCCGACGCGGCCGGAGTGGCCAGCGGCACGAGAAGGAGCGCTGTGCTGTCGAGAGCGCTCTAGGGGATCAACCTAACCTCTGTCTGGGACCTAGCTTATGTAAAGCAGAAGGCCAACAAGACTGTTCGGCAATGCTGGTACAGATTCCTGTTCATTAAGAACAAAATAATGGATTGTTGTGATACTAAAGTCCTGGCAGCCTTCCGGTACAATTGCCAAGACAGAGTACTTCTAAACGCCTTCGCTTGGTGTCACATCCAGACCTTTTCCAAACTCCCCGATATGGTGGAGAAATTATGTGCCATGAGGGATGCGTGGGTTGCTCGAAAAGAGAAAATAGATTCAAGCTATGCCGAAGAGTGGCGACGGAACTAGGAAAAGCATCCAAGCGAGAAAACTCGTCCCACCACGCCAAGTAAGAGACCTCAGAAAAACAAGAAGACTACCACGAGCTCTAATTCTAGTCTCGATGGCTTGCTAGATAAGCCGTGACCCATACACTCAATCCTACTAAACACCAGCTCTACACATAGCATTAGAGAATGCTGGGTGGTCAAATAAGTGGTTAAGGAAGGGGAGGCCGTCCTCGGAGGCGCAACTGCACCTAGGTGCCTGGACACATCCTCCGACCTCGGATGATGATGAAGTCCTAATGATCTATGAAACTTGGATATCCAATAACAAAGGAAACGAGATCATCGCGAGTTGAGTCTAGTCCATCGCGAGTTGAGGCTAGGGACGCCGATCACCTTTGGAGAGCAGGAACAGCCGATTTTTGATCTAAATCAATGTCCGACACCTTTGGTCCTCGAGCCTATCATGGATGATTGTTGACTGCATAAGGTGCTGACGGATGGTGCTAGCAGACTCAACCTAGAGGGTGCTTGATCCAAAGGACTAAAACTAATCTAATTAAAAATAGTTTCTTTAATAGGTTAAAGTTTCAAGCATCTCTGACTAAAGAGAGGCTAAAACTAGTCTTGAGGCTAAAATCTTTTACTCACGGATACCCCTACTAAAAGGTAAATGCTTGGGAACGGCAATGCCGGCCGAACGACTCGCCGGTCGTCTCCACACACCCACGCGCTATCCCCTCCTCAGACAGCCACGTGGACTGTTTTTTCCCACCCGCCACCGATTTTGCTTTAACTGGTCATACATGGGCGACTTGGAGGACGACAGGGCCGGCGGCTGCTCCGGCGACAGGACCGGTGGATCCGGTGACAGAGCCGGCGGATCCGGCGACAGGGCCCGCGGCGGCGGCGGGCATGTTCTCCAGCGACCTATTCTTCCTCTCATCTCTGTCACATCTATTATCCGTTCCCATCAGATCCATGGTGGACGGAAAAGTTACATCCGGTGTATGCTACACGGGAGCTTCAACCGGCACACGAGAGGAGCTGCAACCAGAATGGCGACGGCGGGCAGGTGATCCCATGGCGGGCAGGTGAGGTTGCTGCACGAGGATCTACAGGGATGATGTCGCGAATGCTACAACCACGTATCACAAATGCTGCAAGCATCCAAAAAAAAGCTACAACCGTTGATAAAAAAAGTTACAACCACGTCCGTGAGAGTTGCAACCAAACTTCGCCGGAGTTTGTAGCCGGAGTTGCAACCATGATGAAAAAATGCTGCAACCATTATACAATTTTGCTACATCAGTCATTCTATTTTGTTGCAACCATATGGTTTTTTTGCTACAACCGTTGGCATGGTGAGCTGCAACCATGATGGGAAAATGCTACAACAATTATATTTTTTGTTACATCCTCGTTATGTTTTTGTTGCAACCGCATTGTTTTGTTGCTTCCACCGACAACTTTTTTCTTCACGTGAGGCAAAATGCTACAACCATTATACAAATTTGCTACATCCGTCATTTTATTTTATTGCAACCGTATTATTTTGTTGCAACCGTATTCTGACAACGGAGCTCATCCCGGAGCTTGAGCCCAAATCCATGGCAGCCCGTGATATATGGGAAAGACCCTCCTTGAGCTAATCCTGCTTGTCGCCGCCGCGGATCCGGCCGCCGCAGCCGCGGATAGGGGACGGGCCGACGTGGGGGCAGAAGGCTCCGCTTTTGAAGCTTTTCTAAAAAATGACGGGGGGCGACCATGACTGTAGTTGCAAGGACGGCGACCAGTGGCGAGGACGGGGCGGCTTTGCGACGCTGTGCGGTTCGGTTTGCAGCGCTGCGGTGGGGACGAAGGCGTCTTGCATCAGTGCGAGGCGGGATGGGGCTGCGCTCGAAAAAAGAAAAAAAAATGAAACACAGATCGAACGGTAGGGCTGGCTGCATCGGGCGGCTAGGGCACGACCGACGCAACTATTTGGGCCGGCGCGCCGGCGCCTAGCAGTGCCCCTACTAAAATGTGGATTAGACCTCTCTCTCCTCATTTAACTCCTCTCGTTTAACACATGCGATTTCTGGATTGGAGGATAATAAATGCTCATTAACTTGATTTTAGTCTCTTTAGTATTTGGATCAAACATGTGTGAGGCTAGCAAGTTTTAGATGGTGCTTGGATCCAAGGGACTAAAACTAATCTGACTAAAAATAGTCTCTTTAAAAGGCTAAAGTTCCAAGCACCCCTGACTGAAGAGATGCTAAAACTAGTCTTGAGGCTAAAATCTTTTAGTCAGGGATACCTCTACTAAAATGTGAATTAGTCCTCTCTCTCCTCATTTAACTCATCTCCTTTAACACATGCGAGTTCTGGATTGAAGGGTTTGGAGGATAATAAATGCTCATTAACTTGATTTTATTCTCTTTAGTATTTGGATCCGAGCATTGGTGAGAGGGTGCTTGGATACGTTTTAGTCCCATCACTAAAAGTAATGAGACTAAAACTTGCTAGCCTCACACATGCTTGGATCCAAATACTAAAGAGACTAAAATCAAGTTAATGAGCATTTATTATCCTCCAAACCCTCCAATCCAGAACTTGCATGATGAGTTAAATGAGGAGAGAGAGGACTAATGCATATTTTAGTAGGGGTATCCCTGACTAAAAGATTTTAGCCTCAGGACTTGTTTTAGCCTCTCTTTAGTGAGGGGTGCTTGGAACTTTAGCCTCTTAATAAAGAGACTAGTTTTAGTCATACTAGTTTTAGTCTCTTGGATCCAAGCACCCTGTGAAGCTAGCAAATTTTAGTTTCACTACTTTTAGTCATGGCACTAAAACGTATCCAAACACCCTCTTAGTCTCACTATTTTTAATCATGGGACTAAAATGTATCCAAACACCCTCCTAATATACGAGGACGCACCAGACAAGACGCAGGTTGATAAAAAGAGAATGGAGCAAAGTTACACCACTTTTTATGGGACCATGCCAGGAAAAGAGGGAAGATGCATCGGAAAAATCACACTAGATGTGGTGTCCGGAACTCCCGAGAACTACCAGTTCGAGGAGTTGACCTTCCATTAGGCTGCAGGTGGGACTATACATGGGCGTCCCACCTCTAGCCCACTTGATCCCACTACCTTTAGTGGGAATAATCGGACATTTCATGAGAACATGTATAAATTATATGGGAGCCAGTGGGATCCCACCTAGCAATGGACATAGCAAAGGCCAACACTTGCATGCTCGGCATCATCACCCACTTTGTTGAACCAGTGATAGTCCTAGAACGCGTAGCTCTCGGAGGTTCGCAGCGTCCCGCCGGCGCCGCAGGGCTCAAGGTAGTGTGGCGTCCACAGCGGTGTGCCATCCTCGAACGAGTTGTGCGTGAGACGCTGGAGCCCCGAGCTGTCCATGTTGATGTTAAAAATATCGCCGTAGGGCTGGTAGTGGTGCGAGTTCGAAATGGTCTCGGTAGAGACGGCGGCGAGGTCCGAGGTGAACATCATGCGCTTCGAGTCTGGACTGGACCAGGGGTGGTTCATCTCGCCGCCGTCGGTGATGTGCACCACCCTCCACTGGTCAGTGCCTTTTGGGCGTACCATGTAGATGACAAAGCTGCCGCCCAACGGGTTGTGCTGTCCGAGACGAAGGAGACCATGTCCCCGCAATGGCACTGATGGGAACATGTCATTCTTGCCTCCAATCGTGAACTTTTTGATGGAAAAACCTGGGAGCTGTTGTCATCGTCGTCCTCGTCGCCGAGGGACATGGCCACCACGTCCACCTCCGTGCCTCGAGGTCTTTTTGTTTGCCCAGGGCGGCGAGGTACGCCGCTATATGGAGCCTGAGACATCTACAGTATCTCGCTTCAGTGACCAAGAAGCTGCCCACTAATCCCTGCGGCGTGATGCCATGAGGGAAGAAGCAGGTGTGCTGTGTGCAGCGGCGACGAAGACCATCAATCGATAGCGGCGGTGGGAGCATGTTGTGGTGTCGAATTTTACTGCGGTTGACCAGTTTAATAGGGCAAGGTAGGCACCCAATGGGTTAAGTGGAAAAGCCCGATTAATTTTTCTTTTGTCCAATAGGATTCCATTAAAGCAATTTTAAGTGGGTGGGATAGTTATTAGTCCCACTTAAATCCACTCCCACCTGCAGCCTGAACCTTCCATATTGTGGCCTTCCGAAGTGGTCACCATGCCCTACTAGGACGAGAAGCGTTCACAAATTTTCATGCCATCCCGCACTATGGATACATGAAAATGAAGATGCCTCGACCCAATGGGATTATCACCCTCACAAGTAACCTGGATGGATCATTTCGAGCCGAGAATAAGATAGTGTCATTCACTCTAGATTTGCTAGCTGGAACGTTTGCGGTTGAGGAGTTACACGCTCTTCGGGCCACCCTGAAGAGAGATGACGTCATCCTCGAGAAAAGGTCGAAGTCTACCTCCTTCAAACTAGCCGATAAGATCGTTAAGTTTCGAGTGCACCCAATAGATACAAACAGGACAACATCCGTAGGAGCACGACTAGACCCATAAGTTGACGATGCCCTGCGTAATTTCCTCAGGGAAAATTGGGATATTTTTTCTTGGCATCGTTTCGATATACGAGGAATCCCTCGTAACCTAGCCGAACACAACCTGAACATAACTAAAAGTTCTAAAACCATTAAACCGACCCTCTGTCGTGTTTATGAACCCAAGAGTCATGCCATGCATGTATGTGGAATTAGAGAAAGTGCTTGAAACCGGGTTCATCCGAGATACTAAACACACCGACTAGTTGGCAAACCTTGTTATGATACCCAAGAAGGACAAGTCCTGGTGCCTCTGCGTCGACTTTAAAGATGTCAACAAGGCATTTCCCAATGATCCTTTCTCACTACCATGAATTGATGAGATGATGGACATCACAGCAGGGCACGACTCTTTGTGCTACTTGGATGCCTATTGAGGATATTCCGAGATTAATATGAAAGAATAAGACGAAGCAACCACAACATTCATAACACCTTACATGCCTTTTTGTTCTAACACAAGGACTTTCAGACAAAAGAATGCCATACCAACGCACGATTCAAACATGCTTGGAGAAATAGATTGACAAAACAGTCGAACCACACGTGGATGAAGTGGTTGTTAAACCAGAAGCGTCAAAGCTTGTTGATGACCTACGTGAGACATTCGCCAGCCTCCGGGCACATAAAATCAAGCTCGACCCAGAGAAGTGTGTCTTCGGGGTACCGACGACTAAACTACTCAGATTTATCATACCCCATAGAGGGATAGAGGCTAACCCTGTTAAAATCCGAGCTCTCGCTGTGGTGGAGGCACCTACGGAAGTGAAACACGTCCAAAAATTGGTAGGTTACATGGTTGCTCTCAGCTAATTCATATCCCGCCTTGGGGGCAAGGCATTACCTTTATACCTTTACAAGCAGACCAAGAACTTTAAATGGACCAGTGAAGCAGGGGATGCTCCGGAGGATATCAAAACTCTCCTCAGCATTAACCCTGTACTGGGTGCACCTGGAGCTAGTGAGTCGATGTTGTTATACATATCAACCACAAACCATGTCATCATCGCGGTCTAGTGGTCGAACGCGACATGGAAGATCATAAGTTCCAGGTCCAATGGCATGTGTACTATGTATCCAAGGTGCTTACCCCATGTAAAACAAGGTATCTTCACTATCAAAAAGTAGCATACATGATATTCATGGCATCTTGGAAACTAAGACATTACTTTCAAGAATGCACAATTAGTGTGGCATCTGAATTCCCCTTAATGATATCATTGACAGTTGAGACGAGTGGCCAAATGGGACATCGTACCCCTGCCCTTCGAGATCATATACCGGCCATGTTGATGTAACACCCAATATGTGGTACTATCGTCACCATGGCTCGAGTGCGTCGATAGGTGATAATACCCAAGTGCAAGGAATCATCGTAACACTTTCCAAAGATGGAAATGATAAATATGGAGCATCGAACCCACAAGGAGCTAAAGGTGAGATACTACTCTACATACACCGAACGTTTGTTTTTATCTAGTAACGAGAAATAAAACTGCATTGTGGATATAGAGAGGATAACTTTGCATGAAATTGGAGAACAATAATATGAAAACAGTTTCTACCTAAATAAAGTTAGAATATATTACAATATATTACAAATAGCGAGTGTGGAATAATGATGGTATGGTGTGCGGAATCATCCTAGGCAATTGATAACAAGATCGGTAATCATTCTTGCAATTTTATATGAGGGAGATGCATGACCTAACATACATTCCGTACTTGGATCATATGAACTTATGACTGGATCTCTACTAAGCATCCGCAACTACTATAAATCATTAAGGTAAACCCAACCATAACATTAAACATCAAGCCCCTCTTTAGTCCAATACGCAAACAACTCCCTCACTTGGGTGTAAGCTTTTGTCACTCTAGCCACCCACTATAAGCGAATCATGAACATATTACAAACCCAACAACGAGAATTCCGTCACGTGTGTGCAACACAAATGACACCATATGACAGCACGCAAATAAAACTTACACTCAAATCAATCAAGATCATCAGTCAACCCAAAGGTCAACATAAATATACTCAAACATCATAGGATGGAAACACATCATTGATTAATAACATGTGGCATGAAACACCATGTTCAAGTAGGGAATTACAGCGGGGTGCGGGAGAATGGAATGCCATAGATGGACGAGGGAAGGTGATGGAGACAGTGATGTTGATGAAGACGATCACCGTGGCGATGGTTCCTGTCGTGGGTATAAGCCTCACAGTAGATGTGTAGGGTACGAAAAGGATGGGCAGAGCCTTAGCTACGGCGAGGTTGTATGAGTTCAGGCCCCTCTGCGGTGGAGGTAATAACCCTACGTCTCAGTGCTCTGGGAGCTTGTTGTCGAGTGGAATATGGAATACAAATGAGTTGCTAATGTTGGGTAACGTAGCATAAATTCAAAATTTTCCTACGCATATTCAGATCTTCCTATGGAGAGACCAGCAACGAGAGGGGTAAGAGCATCTTCGTACCTTTGAAGATCGCTAAGCGGAAGCGTTGCTAGAACGCGGTTGATGGAGTCGTACTCGCAGCGATTCCGATCTAGTGCCGAACAACGGCACCTCCGCGTTCAACACACGTGCAGCCCGGTGACGTCTCCCGCACCTTGATCCAGCAAGGAGGAGGGAGAGGTTGGGGAAGAAGACCAGCAACACGACGGCGTGGTGTTGGTGGAGAGACGAGGTCTCCCGGCAAGGCTTCGCCAAGCATCGGCAGAGAGGAGGAGGGAGAGGGCAGGGCTGCGAGAGAGAGAGATTAAACCGTGTCTCAAACAGCCCCGAACCCCATCTATATATAGGGGGAGAGGGAGGGGGCGCAGCCCTTAGGGTTCCCACCCCTAAGGGGTGCGGCAGCCCTCAGATGGGGAAGGGGTGGCGGCCAGGGCAAGGGGGAGGGGTGGCGCACCCCTCTGGTGGGCCTAAGGCCCACCTGAGTTAGGGTTCCCCCCTCTTTTTCTTTCCCTTGCGCCATGGGCTGAGTGGGGAGGCGCACCAGCCCAACTAGGGGCTGGTTCCCACCCCCACTTAGCCCATCTTACCTCTTGGGGTCGCAGCCCCCCTTCGGTGGTCCCCCGGGAGGTGGTCCCGGTGGTCCCGGTACGTTACCGGTGATGCCCGAAACACTTCCGGTCTCCGAAACCATCCGTCCTATATATCAATCTTTACCTCCGGACCATTCCGGAGCTCCTCGTGACCTCCTGGATCTCATCCGGGACTCCGAAAAACTTTCGGTAATCTCGTATAACAATTCCCTATAACCCTAGCGTCATCGAACCTTAAGTGTGTAGACCCTACGGGTTCGGGAGACAGGCAGACATGACCGAGACACCTCTCTGGCCAATAACCATCAGCGGGGTCTGGATACCCATGGTGGCTCCCACTAGCTCCACGATGATCTCATCGGATGAACCACGATGTCAAGGATTCAATCAATCCCGTATACGATTCCCTTTGTCTGTCGGTATAGAACTTGCCCGAGATTCGATCGTCCGTATACCTATACTTTGTTCAATCTCGTTACCGGTAAGTCTCTTTACTCGTTCCGTAGCACGTCATCGTGTGACTAACTCCTTAGTCACATTGAGCTCATGATGATGTTCTACCGAGTGGGCCCAGAGATACCTCTCCGTCACACGGAGTGACAAATCCCGATCTCGATTCGTGCCAACCCAACAGACACTTTCGGAGGTACCCGTAGTGCACCTTTATAGTCACCCAGTTACGTTGTGACGTTTGATACACCCAAAGCACTCCTACGGTATCCGGGAGTTGCACAATCTCACGGTCGAAGGAAAAGATACTTGACATTAGAAAAGCATTAGCATACGAACAACACGATCTAGTGCTAGGCTTAGGATTGGGTCTTGTCCACCACATCATTCTCCCAATGATGTGATCCCGTTATCAATGACATCTAATGTCCATGATCAGGAAACCATGATCATCTATTGACCAACGAGCTAGCTAACTAGAGGCTTGCTAGGGACACATTGTGATCTATTCATTCACACATGTATTACTGTTTCCTGTTAATACAATTATAGCATGAACGATAGACGATTATCATGAACAAGGAAATATGATAATAACCATTTTATTATTGCCTCTAGGGCATATTTCCAACAGTCTCCCACTTGCACTAGAGACAATAATCTAGTTACATTGTGATGTATCGAACACCCATAGCATTATGGTGCTGATCATGTTTTGCTCGTGGAAGAGGTTTAGTCAACGGGTCTGCAATATTCAGATCCGTGTGTACTTTACAAATATCTATCACTCCAGTTTGGACATGGTCCTGGATGGAGTTGTAGCGGCGCTTGATGTGCTTCGTCTTCCGGTGAAACCTGGGCTCTTTGGCTATGGCAATGGCTCCAGTGTTATCACAGAAGAGTGTCATAGGACCCGACGCGCTTGGAACCACTCCAAGGTCGGTGATGAGCTCCTTCATCCAAATTCCTTCATGAGTCGCTTCTGAAGCAGCTATGTACTCCGCTTCACATGTAGATGCTGCCACGACTTCTTGCTTGCTGCTGCACCAGCTCACTGCCCCACCATTCAACACATATACATATCCGGTTTGTGACTTAGAGTCATCTGGATCTGTGTCGAAGCTAGCATCGACGTAACCCTTTACGACGAGCTCTTCGTCACCTCCATAAACGAGAAACATTTCCTTAGTCCTTTTCAGGTACTTAAGGATATTCTTGACCGGTGTCCAGTGTTCCACACCGGGATTACTTTGGTACCTCCCTACCAAGCTTATCGCAAGGTTTATATCAGGTCTGGTACACAACATGGCATACATTAGAGAGCCCACGGCTGAAGCGTAGGGGACAGAACTCATCTTCTCTCTATCTGCTGCCGTGGTCGGCGACTGAGTCTTACTCAATCTCATACCTTGCAAAACTGGCAAGAACCCTTTCTTTGAGTTTTCCATATTGAATTTCTTCAATATCTTGTCAAGGTATGTACTTTGCGAAAGACCTATGAGGCGTCCCGATCTATCTCTATAGATCTTGATGCCTAAAATGTATGCAGCTTCTCCAAGGTCCTTCATTGAAAAACTCTTGTTCAAGTAGGCCTTTATGCTCTCCAACATCTCTATATCATTCCCCATCAATAATATGTCATCCACATATAGTACGAGGAAAGCTACAGAGCTCCCACTCACTTTCTTGTACAGACAGGCTTCTCCGTAAACCTGTATGAACCCAAACGCCTTAATCACCTCATTAAAGCGAATGTTCCAACTCCGAGATGCTTGCACCAGCCCATAGATGGAGCGCTGGAGCTTGCATACTTTGTTAGCACCTTTAGGATCGACAAAACCTTCTGGTTGCATCATATACAACTCTTCCTTAAGATTCCCGTTAAGGAATGCTGTTTTGACGTCCATTTGCCAAATTTCATAATCATAAAAGGCGGCAATTGCTAACATGATTCGGACTGATTTCAGCTTCGCTACGGGAGAGAAAGTCTCTTCATAGTCAACTCCTTGAATTTGTCGAAAACCCTTTGCGACAAGTCGAGCTTTGTAAACGGTTACATTACCGTTTGCATCAGTCTTCTTCTTGAAGATCCATTTATTTTCTATGGCTCGCCGTTCATCGGGCAAGTCCACCAAAGTCCATACTTTGTTCTCATACATGGATCCTATCTCGGATTTCATGGCCTCAAGCCATTTGTTGGAATCCGGGCCCGCCATCGCTTCTTCATAGTTCGAAGGTTCACCGTTGTCTAACAACATGATTTCCATCACAGGGTTGCCGTACCACTCTGGTGCGGAGCGTACCCTTGTGGACCTTCGTGGTTCAGTAGTAACTTGATCCGAAGCTTCATGATCATCATCATTAACTTCCTCTTCAGTCGGTGTAGGCACCACAGGAACAACTTCTTGCGCTGCGCTACTCTCCTGTTCGAGAGGGGGTGTAATTACCTCATCAAGTTCTACCTTCCTCCCACTTACTTCTTTCGAGAGAAACTCTTTCTCTAGAAAGGATCCGTTCTTGGCAACAAAGGTTTTACCTTCGGATCTAAGATAGAAGGTATACCCAATAGTTTCCTTAGGGTATCCTATGAATACGCATTTCTCTGCTTTGGGTTCGAGCTTTTCTGGTTGAAGTTTCTTCACATAAGCATCGCAGCCCCAAACTTTAAGAAACGACAACTTAGGTTTCTTGCCAAACCACAGTTCATACGGTGTCGTCTCAATGGATTTAGACGGTGCCCTATTTAAAGTGAATGCTGCAGTTTCTAATGCGTATCCCCAAAATGATAGCGGTAAGTCGGTGAGAGACATCATAGATCGTACCATATCTAATAAAGTGCGATTACGACGTTCAGACACTCCGTTGCGCTGCGGTGTGCCACGCGGGGTTAGTTGTGAAACGATTCCATACTTCCTTAGGTGTGTGCCAAACTCGTGACTCAAATATTCTCCTCCACGATCAGATCGTAGACATTTTATTTTTCTGTCACGTTGATTCTCAACCTCACTCTGAAATTCCTTGAACTTTTCAAACGTCTCAGATTTGTGCTTCATCAAGTAGATATACCCATACCTACTCAAATCATCGGTGAGAGTGAGAACATAACGATAACCACCGCGAGCTTCAACGTTCATTGGACCACACACATCAGTATGTATTATTTCCAATAAGTCGGTGGCTCTCTCCATTATTCCTGAGAATGGAGTCTTAGTCATCTTGCCCATGAGGCACGGTTTGCATGTGTCAAATGATTCAAAGTCAAGAGACTCTAGCAGTCCATCAGTATGGAGCTTCTTCATGCGCTTAACGCCGATATGACCAAGGCGGCAGTGCCACAAGTATGTGGGACTATCGTTATCAACTTTGCATCTTTTGGTACTCACACTATGAATATGTGTAACATCACGATCGAGATTCATCAAGAATAAACCATTCACCAGCGGAGCATGACCATAAAACATATCACTCATATAAATAGAACAACCATTATTCTCTGACTTAAATGAGTAGCCGTCTCGCATTAAGCAAGACACTGATACAATGTTCATGCTTAAAGCTGGTACTAAATAACAATTATTAAGGTTTAAAACTAATCCCGACGGTAGATGTAGAGGTAGCGTGCCGACGGCGATCACATCGACCTTTGAACCATTCCCGACGCGCATTGTCACCTCGTCCTTGGCCAGTCTCCGCTTATTCCGTAGTTCCTGCTTTGAGTTGCAAATGTGAGCAACAGCACCGGTATCAAATACCCAGGAGCTACTACGAGCGCTGGTAAGGTACACATCAATAACATGTATATCACATATACCTTTAACGTTGCCGGCCTTCTTGTCCGCTAAGTATTTGGGGCAGTTGCGCTTCCAGTGACCTTTTCCCTTGCAGTAGAAGCACTCAGTCTCAGGCTTGGGTCCGTTCTTTTTCTTCTTCCCGGCATCTGGTTTACCGGGCGCGGCAACAGCTTTGCCGTCTTTCTTGAAGTTCTTCTTACCCCTGCCTTTCTTGAAACTAGTGGTCTTGTTGACCATCTAACACTTGATGCTCCTTCTTGATTTCTACTTCTGCAGACTTGAGCATCGAGTACAATTCGGGAATGGTTTTCTCCATCCCTTGCATGTTGTAGTTAAGCACAAAGCCTTTGTAGCTTGGTGGGAGAGACTGGAGGATTCTGTCAATGATAGCATCATCCGGAAGTTCGACTCCAAGTGAAGTCAGACGACCGTGTAACCCAGACATTTTGAGTATGTGCTCACTGACAGAACTGTTCTCCTCCATCTTACAGCTGAAGAACTTGTCGGAGACTTCATATCTCTCGACACGGGCATGAGCTTGAAATACTAGCTTCAGCTCTTGGAACATCTCATATGCCCCGTGTTGCTCAAAACGTCTTTGGAGCCCCGTTTCTAAACTGTATAACATGCCACACCTGACCAGAGAGTAGTCATCACTCCGCGCTTGCCAAACGTTTAGAACGTCCTGGGCTGCTGCGGGAGCGGGAGGGTCACCTAGCGGCGCATTAAGGACATAAGCCTTTTTAGCTGCTTCAAGGATGAGCTTCAGGTTGCGAACCCAGTCCGCATAGTTGCTACCATCATCTTTCAGCTTGTTTTTCTCTAGGAATGCGTTGAAGTTGAGGTTGACGTTGGACATCTACAATATTTATAAAGACAACTTTTAGACTAAGTTCATGACAATTAAGTTCATTTAATCAAATTAAGTATGAACTGCCACTTAAATCGACATCCCTCTAGTCATCTAAGTGATACATGATCCATGTTGACTAACCCGTGTCCGATCATCACGTGAGACAGACTAGTCACCATGGTGAGCAACTTCATGCTGATCGTATTCAACCATACGACTCATGTTCGACCTTTCGGTCTCTTGTATTCGAGGTCATGTCTGTACATGCTAAGCTCGTCGAGTCAACCTAAGTGTTTTGCGTGTGTAAATCTGGCTTACACCCGTTGTATGCGAACGTTAGAATCTATCACACCCGATCATCACGTGGTGCTTCGAGACAACGAACCTTCGCAACGGTGCACACTTAGGGGAATACGTTCTCGAAATTTTAGGAGGGATCATCTTATTATGCTACCGTCGTTTTAAGCAATAAGATGTAAAACATGATAAACATCACAATGCAATCATATAGTGACATGATATGGCCATTATCATCTTTGCTCATTCGATCTCCATCTTCAGGCATCGCATGATCATCATCGTCACCGGCGTGACACCATGATCTCCATCATCATGATCTCCATCATCGTGTCTCCGTGAAGTCATCACGCCAACTACTACTATCACTACTACTATGGCTAACCGTTAGCAATGAAGTAAAAGTAGCAAGCACATGGCGTTGCATCTCATACAATAAATTAAGACAACTCCTATGGCTCCTGCCGGTTGTCATACTCATCGACATGCAAGTCGTGAAACCTATTACAATAACATGATCATCTCATACATCATACATGCAACATCACAACTTTGGCCATATCACATCACATGTCAAACCCTGCAAAAACAAGTTAGACGTCCTCTAATTGTTGTTGCAAGTTTTACGTGGCTGATTTGGGTTTCTAGCAAGAACGCCTTCTTATCTACGTGACAGCGACAACGATGATATGCCAAAGCTATTTACCCTTCATAAGGACCCTTTTCATCAAATCCAATCCGACTAGAGTAGGAGAGACAGACACCCGCTAGCCACCTTTATGCACGATGTGCATGTCTGTCGGTGGAACCAGTCTCACGTAAGCGTACGTGTAAAGTCGGTCCGGGCCGCTTCATCCCACAATACCGCCGGAAAAGAATAATACTAGTAACGGCAAGCAAATTGACAAACCATCGCCCACAACTTTTGTGTTCTACTCGTGCATAGAATCTACGCATAGAAAACCTGGCTCGGATGCCACTGTTGGGTAACGTAGCATAAATTCAAAATTTTCCTACGCATATTCAGATCTTCCTATGGAGAGACCAGCAACGAGAGGGGTAAGAGCATCTTCGTACCTTTGAAGATCGCTAAGCGGAAGCGTTGCTAGAACGCGGTTGATGGAGTCGTACTCACAGCGATTCCGATCTAGTGCCGAACAACGGCACCTCCGCGTTCAACACACGTGCAGCCCGGTGACGTCTCCCGCACCTTGATCCAGCAAGGAGGAGGGAGAGGTTGGGGAAGAAGACCAGCAACACGACGGCGTCGTGTTGGTGGAGAGACGAGGTCTCCCGGCAAGGCTTCGCCAAGCACCGGCAGAGAGGAGGAGGGAGAGGGCAGGGCTGCGAGAGAGAGAGATTAAACCGTGTCTCAAACAGCCCCGAACCCCATCTATATATAGGGGGAGAGGGAGGGGGCGCAGCCCTTAGGGTTCCCACCCCTAAGGGGTGCGGCAGCCCTCAGATGGGGAAGGGGTGGCGGCCAGGGCAAGGGGGAGGGGTGGCGCACCCCTCTGGTGGGCCTAAGGCCCACCTGAGTTAGGGTTCCCCCCTCTTTTTCTTTCCCTTGCGCCATGGGCTGAGTGGGGAGGCGCACCAGCCCAACTAGGGGCTGGTTCCCACCCCCACTTAGCCCATCTTACCTCTTGGGGTCGCAGCCCCCCTTCGGTGGTCCCCCGGGACCACCTCCGGTGGTCCCGGTACGTTACCGGTGATGCCCGAAACACTTCCGGTCTCCGAAACCATCCGTCCTATATATCAATCTTTACCTCCGGACCATTCCGGAGCTCCTCGTGACGTCCTGGATCTCATCCGGGACTCCGAACAACTTTCGGTAATCTCGTATAACAATTCCCTATAACCCTAGCGTCATCGAACCTTAAGTGTGTAGACCCTACGGGTTCGGGAGACAGGCAGACATGACCGAGACACCTCTCTGGCCAATAACCATCAGCGGGGTCTGGAAACCCATGGTGGCTCCCACTAGCTCCACGATGATCTCATCGGATGAACCACAATGTCAAGGATTCAATCAATCCCGTATACGATTCCCTTTGTCTGTCGGTATAGAACTTTCCCGAGATTCGATCGTCGGTATACCTATACTTTGTTCAATCTCGTTACCGGTAAGTCTCTTTACTCGTTTCGTAGCACGTCATCGTGTGACTAACTCCTTAGTCACATTGAGCTCATGATGATGTTCTACCGAGTGGGCCCAGAGATACCTCTCCGTCACACGGAGTGACAAATCCCGATCTCGATTCGTGCCAACCCAACAGACACTTTCGGAGGTACCCGTAGTGCACCTTTATAGTCACCCAGTTACGTTGTGACGTTTGATACACCCAAAGCACTCCTACGGTATCCGGGAGTTGCACAATCTCACGGTCGAAGGAAAAGATACTTGACATTAGAAAAGCATTAACATACGAACAACACGATCTAGTGCTAGGCTTAGGATTGGGTCTTGTCCACCACATCATTCTCCCAATGATGTGATCCCGTTATCAATGACATCTAATGTCCATGATCAGGAAACCATGATCATCTATTGACCAACGAGCTAGCTAACTAGAGGCTTGCTAGGGACACATTGTGATCTATTCATTCACACATGTATTACTGTTTCCTGTTAATACAATTATAGCATGAACGATAGACGATTATCATGAACAAGGAAATATGATAATAACCATTTTATTATTGCCTCTAGGGCATATTTCCAACAGCTAACCCCTGCACCAGAGGGGGAGGGTGGCTTATATAGAGTGCGCTGTCCTCCACAACGGTTCCGGTACAGGGGTGGAGTAGTGGCGATTGAATGCGTACGTTACCGGTAACGTACGTCCTAAATGCTAATAAATGCACAGGGAAACGTACGACCGTTTTCGTCCAGGGGGGTTACGATGTCCCGAGTGGCAGCCAGTCGGTTAGTTGGATGTTCTCCGAATGCTAGTCTCCGACTGGATGGTCGAGGACCCGTTGCCGACTGGATGATGGGGACTCCTTAATTCAGTCGGAACTGACTAAGGGTCTTGTCCCTTATGAGGGGTTTTTCTTGGGTAGGACTTATAGGGCAGGCCTATGACCCTACCCTAGGACTATAACCCCATCATTAGGCCCCGAATGGATTGGGGTTGGAACGACGAAGCGGTGCTTCAAGTTTGGATCCGACTGGAACGGATGCGACTTTGGCGTTGTGTGCCTCGATCCATTTTATCTTCTCTGACCAACGATCCGAGTGGAAATCTTTGTGGAACAAACTGTCGGAAACCGAGTGCTCCCAGGGTATCTCTTGACGTGACCAGTCAACTAACAGCAGCGTATTTTCCGGGATCCTCAAATTTCGGTTTCCGCGCGCTCAGCGGGGATAACGCCAGCGCGCTCGAGTAGCGCCTAACGCCTCGATTCTCGCGCCTTCAACTTCTCCACTGATATCGCCGCGGTCGGTCGGGGGATAAGGTTTCGGGGCCACCTGCCAGCGGCCCAGTCGGAACCTTATTTAAATCCCAGCGGCAAGGGTTTTTCGTTATGCCCGCCGGATCTTTTGCCTTTGCTTCGTCCTCCTCGCCGTCTCCAGCGCACCTAATCTTGCCTCTGCTTCGTCCTCCTCGCCGCCTCCAGCGCACCTAACTTCTCCACTCCTCCTTCCCCTCTGCGGATTCGCAACTTCCGCCATGACCAAGGGTCAGACCAGCAAGATGGAGGCGAGGAAGAAGAAGGGGAAGGCGGCGGCTCCTGCGCGGCAGCGGCCGTTGCCGGCGGGGTGGATTCTAGGCGACTTCCTCCCCTCCACGGTGACGGAGGGGGATCTGCTGCAGCTGGTGGAAGACGGGATGATCGTGCACAAGTCTTGGAGGCTGCCGGCGGAGAATGAGGTCGAGCCGGCACCCCGGGAGGGGGAGCGCGTCCTGTTGCTCAGCCATGTATATCGAGGTTTCTCTCTGCCCCCGCATCCTTTCTTCAAGGGCATTATGAACCACTTCGGGGCACAGCTTCACCACTTTCCTCCGAATGCTATTGCCCATCTTTCCGCTTTCATAGTTATGTGCGAGTGCTTCATCGGCTGCCCCCCCATTGGGGGTTATTCAAACATATATTCTCTGCTAGATCTCAAACTATCAAACGACTCAGCCAGTCGGATGATAAAACACATCTTCTCCAACTCTGCGGAGGCTTAGGTTTCTAGAAAAAGAGTCGGAGTAGTTATCCTGCTCTTCAGCTGAGTGAGTCGGTTAGGAACTGGCAGTCGACGTGGTTCTACTGCCAAGATGTTGCCTGCCCGAACGCGTCGACACGGTTGCCTCCTTTTAGCTTAGATCGTCCCGCTCCGCCTAAGCAGCTCACGCTCACGAAGGCGGAGAAGATCGACATCCAGCCCCTGGTTGACGCACTCGTAGACGTCGTCAGAAGGGGAGTCACCGGCATGGATTTGCTGGAGACTTTCCTTGGTCGGCGCATACAACCACTGCAGGCTCGCGACCACGCCATGTGGCATTACGCGGGGCCTGAAGACTCCACTCGGACCAACGTCTTGAGCGTGACCGAGGAGAAGGTGGCGTCGTGGGTGCTCCAGATCACAGGCGCCTGTGAGAACCCCAGAGGGTCTCGGCGAGTGAGGGCTTTCAGCGCGGACAATCCTCCTCCGAACCAGGTGAATACCATTTGTCGAGTGCACGTATTTGTTTTAGTTTTATCGCTTTCTTGAATCTCTGCCTGTCGTTTGAGGTCGCCGACTGTTTTTCACGCAGAAGTGGACCAACTGGTTTTCTCCTGTCTCGAACGGGAACCCGGACAAGGAGGAGGAAGAAGGCAGCCAGGAGGGCAGTGTGGAGAGCGGCGAGTATGTCTCCGACAGTGGGGAGACGGAGGAGGAGTCTGGTGAAGAAGAGGAGGATGACAAGGAGCAGGACTCGCCGCCTCCGCTGCCAGAGCACCGGACCAAGCGCCGACATGAACCTGCAGTTCCTTCGGCCCTTCCGGCATCCTCGAGTGCTCCGCCTGCTGCTCCTGTGGTTCCGAGTGCTTGGAGCACCAAGAGGGCCAGGGACGCTGCTGTGGAGCCCGTGGGTCAGCCTTCCAAGGCGGCCAAACCGAGTGGGTCTAAACTTCGGAAGGCTTTGCCGCAGATAAGGGTCGTCGTTCCTGTCACCTCGACGTAAGTGGTCTGTTCCTCCAACTTCTTATGATATTCGGTTGAACTCCTGTTTGAAGGTCGAATGAATTTCACTCGACAGGGTTGCCACCTCTGCCACCTCTCCGACGCGCGAGGAGGATGATCCCATGGACGCGGACAACGTCGTCTCGTCCCAGCCAGGTGCGTTGTAGTGACTCCGAGAGTGTTATACTATCGCGACGCGAATTCTATCTTAAGTCTGGCCTCTTTCTTTTTCTGAGATCTCGTGCCGTTCGGTCTATCAGGGGCGATTTGCGTGGACGAGGGTGACCAGGGGAGACCTGAGCAAGCCGCGGAGCCTGTTCTCGAAGCTGCCCCTCCAGTCATCGCTCTCGCCGCAGACGTGCTGCCGACCGAGGCGATGCCGCCGACTGAAACGGCGTTGGTGGTTGATGAACCTACTGGAGCGGGTCTTGGGATGCCCCAGGAACTTCCAACGATGCCAGGCTCGTCGAATGTCGAGTTCAACATCCAGCGTCTCCCGGAGGAGCAAGTGGGAGCGGCCAAGGGGGCCATGGTGCAGGCGGAGCTGATGGCGGGAGAAGCCAAGAGGGCATACGACTCCATCGCATCCCTGTACCAGCGGTGTTTGGAGCTGTAGGAAGATATCCGAGTAAGTGGGCTAGTAAGTATTTACTTTTCTCTTGTAACCCAGTGGGTGTTCTCGGATATCGGATGATTTTTTTGCAGTGGGTTCACTCTGAGTGAACCCAGTGGGTGTAGTCCCCGAGACTTCTGTCGAGTGCTTGCACCGACAGTTGTCTTTATACATATGGTTTTTGCCTTGGTCAGATCCTGAAATAGTATGGTCGACTACAAACAGTTGTGGCAGTCGGGGTGCACTTACTGTAAGAGTCTCCGAGAGTAATTTACTCAGGTCGGGTAGTATTAGCTTCGTAGGCGTGGGTGGTAACATGTATCTCAATAGGGCGGGCCTGCTTGAGTTGCATGCCAGTGGTGTCACTCTCAGTGAACCCACTGGGTGTAGTCCCCGAGACCGCTGTCGACTGCTTGCGTCGGCAGGGGTCTGAAGAACTTAGACTTTTATTGTTGAATTATCTGATTGTCTCTTGGTGCTGGCTGGCAGAAAACTTGTGAAATGGGGACAACATATGAGACTCTGAGGGCGGAGAAGATTCAGTTTGCTGGTGAGCAGGATGCGGCACTGCTTGCAATGGATGGTATGAAGGTGGTTCTGGCGGAGCGAGAGAAGTCGTTGGAGGAGGCTCGTGAAGCGAACAAAGTGCTGACTGAGGAAGTTGAGAAGATGGGGAAACAAAGGACTGCTCTGATGGGACAAATGGACGTGCTGAACAAACGGTGCAGAGCGCAGGAGAAATATGTTAGTGACTGGGCTCGGCAGATGATGACGCGTCTGGCTCGTCAGTCCTGCTTTTTCCGAGTGGTTGTGGTATGTGCGTCACACTCGGCGTTTATTGTTTGCTTGTCCTGTTGTTGCAGATTTTTGCATTGACGCTGAAGCTGAAGCAGCTGATGTGGAACAGTCGATTCGCGAGAACGTTCCACTCGGCGAGGACGCCAATTGAGATCTGCTCCGAGCGCACATCCGCGTGGGCAAAGTTGGCCCTTTCATCGGTCGACTGAGGGAAGTCATTGGCCGGATCGACAAGGAGCTTTGGCCTGAGGATGAGTCGCGGCAGGAGATGGAGAACTTGCTGAGTCGACTGGAGGAGGTCCCCGACCGAGTGCAGTCATGGAAGAAATCTGCGGCTCGTTGTGGTGCAGATGTTGCTCTGTCCTTGGTCCGAGTTCATTGCAAGGAGGTGCGCGAGGAGAAGCTGAAAACGTTGAAGGTCGCCAACACAAAGAAACTTCAATTTGAAGACTTCATGGAAACCTTCCTTGAAAGTGCCACTCACATCGCTGACGGAATTGACCTGGACACCTTCGTGGAGCCGTCCAGTCCTGGCACCGATCCAGACGACGCGTAAGAAAACTTTATCCTCGGTATGCCGAGTGTTGATTTGTAAGAAACTTTGGCCACTGCTGTTGGTCGTCACATTCTTGTTTCGGTGTGGGTAAGCTTGATCCACACCGAGCCACTATCTTTGGTTGAACTTTGAATCGAATCTTTTGCTCTTCTGTTGCAATTTTGACTCGAGTTTTTTGTTTGGCGTTTCTTGGTGAAGCCAAAGGCAAACATTCGGAACATGTCAGTTGTCTTGATATCTTCATGAGCCTCATTGAGGGTCCGAGGAATTTCTGATTGGATCTGTATTGTCACGGAGTGGATCGGTAGGATCGCCGAGTGGATCGGTAGGGCGTACTCGGAGGTTGAAGAGTACTTGGGCGATGCGGGATTGCAACTAGGTTGTCGAGTGCGACTGTCAGGTCGCACTCGGGGCAAGTTGGTACTGATGTAGTTATCAGTTGTTTTGACATCCACATGACCCTCAATAAGGGTCTGCAACTCATGTAGTTGTCAGTTGTTTTGACATCCACATGAACCTCAATGAGGGTCTGCAACTCATATAGATGTCAGTTGTTTTGACCTCCAAATGAGCCTCAACGAGGGTCTGCAACTCATGTAGTTGTGAGTTGTTTTGACATCCACATGAGCCTCAATGAGGGTCTGCAACTCATGTAGTTGTCAGTTGTTTTGACATCCACATGACCCTCAATGAGGGTCTCCAACTCATGTAGTTGTCAGTTGATTACCCGAGTGTACCTGTAGGATACAGTCGAAGGCATGTGGGTGCTTAGGCAATTCTGCATCGCATCTAAGTCCCCGAGTGTGGCGTTAAGTGCACACTCGAAGAGAGTTAAAACTTAGGCCATTCGTGACCGCAGGTAAGTCCCCGAGTGTGACGTTAAGTGCACACTCGAAGAAAGGTAATACTTAGGCAATTCGTGATCGCAGCTAAGTCCCCGAGTGTGACGTTAAGTGCACACTAGGAGAAAGTTCATACTTAGGCGATTCTGGATCGCAGCAAAGTCCCCGAGTGTGACGCTAAGTGCACACTCGGAGGAAGTTCATACTTAGGCGATTCTGGATCGCAACTAAGTCTCCGAGTGTGACGTTAAGTGCATACTCGGAGAAAGTTCATACTTAGGCGATTCTGGATCGCAGCTAAGTCCCCGAGTGAGACGTTCAGTGCACACTCACAGAAAGTTCATACTTAGGCGATTCTGGATCGCAGCTAAGTCCCCGAGTGTGACGTTAAGTGCACACTCGGAGAAAGTTCATACTTAGGCGATTCCGGATCGCAGCTAAGTCCCCGAGTGTGACGTTAAGTGCACACTCGGAGAAAGTTCATACTTAGGCGATTCTGGATCGCAGCTAAGTTCCCGAGTGTGACGTTAAGTCCACACTCGGAGAAAGTTCGTACTTAGGCGATTCTGGATCGCAGCTAAGTCCCCGAGTGTGACGTTAAGTGCACACTCGGAGAAAGTTCATACTTAGGCGATTCTGGATCGCAGCTAAGTCCCCGAGTGTGACGTTAAGTGCACACTCGGAAAAAGTTCATACTTAGGCGATTCTGGATCGCAGCTAAGTCCCCGAGTGTGACGTTAAGTGCACACTCGGAGAAAGTTCATACTTAGGCGATTATGGATCGCAGCTAAGTCTCCGAGTGTGACGTTAAGTGCACACTGGGAGAAAGTTCATACTTAGGTGATTCTGGATCGCAGCTAAGTCCTCGAGTGTGACGTTAAGTGCACACTCGAAGAAAGTTCATACTTAGGCGATTCTGGATCGCAGCTAAGTCCCCGAGTGTGACGTTAAGTGCACACTCGGAGAAAGTTCATACTTAGGCGATTCTGGATCGCAGCTAAGTCCTCGAGTGTGATGTTAAGTGCACACTCGGAGAAAGTTCATACTTAGGCGATTCTGGATCGCAGCTAAGTCCCCGAGTGTGACGTTAAGTGCACACTCGGAGAAAGTTCATACTTAGGCGATTCTGGATCGCAGCTAAGTCTCCGAGTGTGACGTTAAGTGCACACTCGAAGAAAGTTCATACTTAGGCCAGAGCTTGATACTTCATCGCTTTCTTGGCCTCGAACTTGATATCGCAGTACAGCATCTCCATCGCCCACTTCGCCACTCGGCCTGACGCGTCTCGATTGTGGAGAATTTCCGACAACGGAGCATCAGAAACGACAGACACCGAGTGGTCTTGGAAATAATGGGCCACCTTCTTCGCAGTCATGTAGATCCCGTAGATAAGCTTTTGATAGTGGGGATACCTCTGCTTGGAAGGTGTCAGGACTTCGGAGACGTAGTACACTGGCCGCTGAACTTTGTATGCTTTGCCTTCTTCTTCTCGTTCGACTGTAAGAACAGTACTGACGACTTGATTTGTAGCCGCGATGTACAGAAGAAGGGGCTCTTTACTGAGCGGAGCAGTAAGAACCGGCTGGGTGGAAAGTAGGACTTTGAGGTCGTCGAATGCGACTTGGGCTTCGTCTGTCCACTCGAAAGTATCTGATTTCTTCATGAGTCGGTACAGAGGAAGTGCTTTCTCGCCGAGTCGACTGATGAACCTGCTCAAAGCCGCTAGGCAACCTGTGAGCCGTTGAACATCGTGTATTCTGACCGGCCTCTCCATTCGGACGATGGTCCCGATCTTTTCGGGGTTGACATCGATCCCTCGTTCGGAAACAAAGAAACCGAGTAACTTTCCGCTGGGAACGCCGAATGAACATTTGGCGGAGTTGAGCTTGATATCGTACCTACGAAGGTTGGCAAATGTTTCTGCCAAGTCAGTCAGCAGGTCGGAACCTTTGCGTGACTTGACTACGATATCATCCATATACGCCTCCACATTCCGACCGATCTGGTCGAGGAGACATTTTTGGATCATGCGCATAAAGGTAGTTCCTGCATTCTTCAAACCGAATGGCATAGTGATGTAGTAGAAGCACCCGAATGGGGTGATGAAGGCTATTTTTAACTCATCGGGACCATACAGACGGATCTGATGATAGCCTGAATAGGCATCAAGAAATGACAGACGCTCGCAACCCGCAGTCGAATCGACAATTTGATCTATGCGGGGGAGCGGAAAATGGTCTTTCGGGTAGACCTTATTGAGATGCTTGAAGTCGATGCACATTCGGAGCGACTTATCCTTCTTGGGCACCATGAGAACATTGGCGAGCCACTCGGAGTGGTGAACCTCACGAATGAAGTTGGCCGCCAACAGCTTGGCCACCTCTTCCCCGATTGCCTTCCTCTTGTGCGCGGCGGACCGGCGTAGGCACTCTCGGACAGGCCGAGCAGTGGAATCCACGTGCAGTCGGTGCTCAGCCAACTCCCTGGGTACACCTGGCATGTCAGAGGGTTTCCATGCGAAGATGTCCCTGTTCTCACGGAGGAATTGGGTGAGCTCGGCTTCCTATTTAGGATCGAGGGTGGTGGAGATGTTCGTCGGGGCAGCAGTGGCGTCCGTCGGGTGGATGCTGACCTTCTTCGTCTCTCCTGCCCACTGGAATGCAGACTCTGAAGCTGGCTTCTTCGAGCGCATCAGGTCGGCGGGGTCGACTGTTTTCTTATACTCGTCAAGCTCGAGGACGTCCATCTGCTGGTCGGCGATTCTTGATCCCTGCTGCAGACACTCTTCGGCTCGCTGCCGATTGCCTGTGATGGTGATCACACCCTTCGGGCCTGGCATCTTCAGCTTCAGGTATACCTAAAATGGACATGCCATGAAACGTGCATACGCTGGGCGGCCCAGAATTGCATGATAAGCGCTCTGGAAGTCGACCACTTCGAACGTCAGCTTTTCCTTGCGGAAGTTCTTGTCGGAGCCGAAAACGACGTCCAACGTGATCTGACCGAGTGACTTGGCCTTCCTTCCAGGGACGACTCCATGGAACTGCATGCTGCTCTCGCTGAGTTTGGACATCGGGATGCCCATCCCCTTGAGTGTGTCGGCATACATGATGTTCAAGCCACTGCCGCCGTCCATGAGGACATTGCGTAGTCGAACTCCTTCCACCACCGGGTCGACGACCAGAGCCTGTCTCCCCGGGGTGGGTACATGTGCCGGATGATCCGACTGGTCGAAGGTGATCGCAGTCTGAGACCATTTGAGGAACTTGGGGTTGGTGGGGGTGGCCATGTTCACCTCTCTGTTCACCAGCTTCAGTCGACTCTTGCTCTCAACGTCAGCAAAAATCATGAGAGTTGCATGGACTTGGGGGAACGGATCCTCCTTATCCTCCTCATCCTGTTCGTTGTCCTTTTCACTCGGTTGCCCTTCGCCGAACCCCTGGATCAGGAGGCGACACTGTCGAGTGGTATGCTTCGCATATATGGGGTTGCCCTCTTCATCCATCTTTGTATGAACTGGATATGGCTGGTCCAGGATGGGGTTATTGAACTGCTTCTTCTTGGGGGTGAACTGAGCCTTCCCTTTGCCCTTGAACTTGGCATTGGTTACGGCTGCAGCTTCTGCTTGCGGAGCAGTCGGAGCTTTCTGCTTCTGCTTCCGAGTGTTGCCCCCATCTCCATCAGCGACTGTTTTGTGCTTGCCGCTTCGGATGCGGTCTTCTTCTTCGCCACTAGCATAGCGCATCGCTATTTCCATCATCTTGCTCATGGAGATGTCGCCTGTTCGGCCGAACTTCATGTACAGATCTCTGTACCGCACGCCTGCCTTGAAGGCGCAGACTGCTTGATGCTCGGTGACATTCTCCACCGTGTGGTAGGGAGTTGTCCAACGCTGAATGAAGTCTCACAGGGGCTCATTCTGTTTCTGGCGCAGTGCTGGAGCTCCACGAGGCCAGCAGGGCACTTGCACGTCCCTTCGAAGGTCCTGATGAACACCCGGGCCAGATCTGCCCAGCTGTAGATGCTTGAGGGGGCCAACTGGTTCAGCCACGCTCGAGCCGAGCCGTCGAGCATCACAGGGAGGTGCTTCATGGCGACATGGTCGTCCCCTCCTCCGATCTGGACTGCCACTCGGTAGTCATCCAGCCACGTTTCTGGCTTGGAATCTCCTGTAAACTTGCTGATTCCCGTCGCCAATCTGAAGTTTGGCGGGATGTCAGCCGAACGGATGGCTCGACTGAAACACTAGGGACCAGACACGATGGTCCTGCTTCCACTCGGACGGTCCATATCGTAACCCTCGCGGTGGGCTCGGCCCCTGTCGACCCTTCGCTGAGCGATATGCCCTCTTGCGTCAGGCCTTGGGTCGTAAGTGTCACCGACTGAATGCCGATCATCATGATGTCGGGGCCCGTAAGGCCCACCCCGCGGAGGGGTGCGTGAACGGCGGAGATCTTCGTGATTTATGGAACGGCTGCCTCCTCTGTGCCGCTGATGGGAACCAGGGCTGTGAACTGACCGATGCATATTCGCATGAACGGAACTATTATGGATCCTGTTATGCGACTGGGAGACTGCCGAATTCTGCTGCTGGGCCGTGTGCAACAGGGATCGGATCTGCTCGATTCCCCTACTAGCCTCTGAATCATTCGGCTGGAGGGAATCGACTATCTTGGCAGCTGCAGCCAAGTTGAGGAGGGGTGTGCGGAACAACTCCACGTTGCTCCGCTGAGTGTGTCGACTGGCAGAATGGCGAGGCGGACGACGCTCACCGGACGTTTCGCCGATCTCGTGCTCGTTCCGGCCAGCTTGACGGGGATCTTCATGGGAGTTGGCCATGTGTACTTCTGCTGCAGGCCCGCGACCCGCGTATTTGGAAGGAAACTCAGTCGGAACCGAGCCCGAGTGCTGGGACTGCGGGGCAACCACAACCTACTCTAGAACCGCCACTTGTGAAGACGCGTTCTGGCGCGCCTGGGCGTGTTGCACCCAACGCTGAAGTCGCGGACGGCGGGACCGCTTGCTGCGGCGCGTGATGGCGGTGTAGGTCGACACCGGAGTCGACTGTTGGAGAAGAAGAATGCCGCAGGCGCCGGCACGGAAGTGCGTAGCCCCACGACGGGGAAGCGCCTCGACGTCGAGAGGCGCATCCCGAAGCCACGCCGAATCGTCGACGATGAAGGAGAGAGCGCCAAAGAAGATCTGGTGACCCATGCTCGAATCTCCACCGGACGACATGACGAAAGGAAGGAGTCGCAAACTCGCCGGAAGTCGCTTAGACGCCTGCCCCACGGTGGGCCCCAACTGTCGTGGGAATAAGCCTGACAGTAGATGTGTAGGGTACGAAAAGGATGGGCAGAACCTTAGCTACGGCGAGGTTGTATGAGTTCAGGCCCCTCTGCGGTGGAGGTAATAGCCCTACGTCTCAGTGCTCTGGGAGCTTGTTGTCGAGTGGAATATGGAATACAAATGAGTTGCTAACCCCTGCACCAGAGGGGGAGGGTGGCTTATATAGAGTGCGCTGTCCTCCACAACGGTTCCGGTACAGGGGTGGAGTAGTGGCAATTGAATGCGTACGTTATCGGTAACGTACGTCCTAAATGCTAATAAATGCACAGGGAAACGTACGACCGTTTCCCTCCAGGGGGGTTACGATGTCCCGAGTGGCAGCCAGTCGGTTAGTTGGATGTTCTCCGAATGCTAGTCTCTGACTGGATGGTCGAGGACCCATTGCCGACTAGATGATGGGGACTCCTTAATTCAGTCGAAACTGACTAAGGGTCTTGTCTCTTATGAGGGGTAGTCCTTGGGTAGGACTTATAGGGCAGGCCTATGACACTACCCTAGGACTATAACCCCATCAGTTCCCCCGGTGGCAGTTAGGCACTACCGGAAGAGAGGGGGAGAGAGTATCCCCCCTTAGGATTCCTCCTCCATGGCCTCTACCTAGACGGGGATAGATTCTCCCCTCTGGTCCTTGGCCGCCATGGCTCGTGAAGGGGCGAGAGCCCCTTTAGAATTGGATCTCTCTCACTGTTTCTCTCATGTTTTCGCTATTGTTTTCTCTCGACATTGGTTTTTCGTCGATACAGAGAGTTGTGACAGCGAGGCGGAGATACTCTCCTAATTTCTGAGGGTTTCTCTATTTATAGGATTTTCTGGTGTTGGAATCACGCAAAAAGTAGTTATGAGGGGGCCACGAGCTAACACGGCCCTTTGACCCCCTGTACACGCCATATTGCATGGTGGTCAACAACCCCCTCTCTAGTGTTTATTCGCTCCAATGTTGCTCGTATGTTTCAGAAAAAAATCATAAATAAGTTTTGGGTGATTCCGAGAAGTTTCATTTTGTGCACAAAAAAACTGACACCATGGTAATTCTGCGAAAAACAGCGCGAGTCCGGGTTAGTTATAATTAAATCATAAAAAGTGTATCAAATCCATATAAAAATATTTTAACCATATGGTATGAATACTTCATAAATTATTGATACGATGAAGACATATCATGATACCTAAGCTTAATTCCTGCTCATCCTCATGTAGTTTAATGATAAAAATAATAATTTGCGAAGTGTGAATGCTAGCATAGTATATAATTTTGATCAATATTACTTCCAATCACTTTTCTCTAGCATCATAAACAACAACACTTTTCTCATAGAACTTCTCATGATCAAGTAACAAGTTATTCACATGTTAAAGTATAGACCAAAACTTTCTTGGAAACTAGCAAACTATGTTTTCATTCATCGAACAATTACAATTCATCTTAGTTTTAGGAAGGGTCTATGTAAGAGCTTAGCAAATTCCACATACTCAACTATCATGTAGTCTTGCATGATTGCTAACACTCAAAGCATATTTTTAGAACAAGCAGTTTCAATCAAAGACATAGAAAGATATGGGCTTAATATTTCGGCTCCCAACTTATTTTTCTCCGGGATAATGTCAACAATAATGTATCATGATCACCTATATCCAACTAGATATATGTGCTTAGATCTTTCCCCATCACATCCTGCTTGCAAACTAAAGAATTAAGACATTGGAATAGCAATGAACATTATTGACTCTTGCATAAAAGTAAATATAGAAAAGTAAAAGATAGACCCTTCACATAGGTAAGCATAGGTTTTCATGCCCCTTTTATTTTTGGATACACAATCTCTTAATGAAAAGGAACATCACTTTATATTGCCCCTTGTGACAGCAAACTTTATTCCGAAGACCGTCGCTTCTATTAATTTTCCATCACCATATCGTACAAAGCTTATTTTCCCTTATAATAAAAGATAATACATGTTTAGTAGCAATTTTTATTGCTCTATGCACGGATGAGAACTTACTTGAAGGATCTTACTCAATCCATAGGTAGGTATGGTGAACACTCATGGCAAGAAACTGGGTTTAAGTGTTATGGATGCACAAGTAGTATCTTTACTCTGTGCAAATTTTTGGGCTAGCAAAGGATCTAAAGCAAGTGCCACATGTTAGAGGATCCATGACAATATAACTACTATGTGAATATAAGCAAACATAACAATTATGTTGTCTTCCTTGTCGAACGCCAACTACTTGATCAAGTTTGAAAATAATTAATGGGGGCTCACAATCATAGAAGATGTCCAAGATAGTGTATTTAGGTGTGAATTCTCTCTTTCTTCAATATTCTTTCATGAATTGTTCAAGTGACCAATGCTATGTTTCCTAACCTCCAACAAATTTTATTTCTTATACTCGTAGTATGTGAAGTCACTACTCCCCATGGGACAAGCATATGAAGCTTATATAATTTCACGTTTTATGACATTCGATTCATTCAACATTTTCCCTTAGGATATAAGTGAAGCACAAGAGTGATCATCAAACTATTCTCAAGAAGATATAAGTGAAGTTCATAGAGCATTCTTCGATGTATATAGAGAGACCAATATCCAAGCTCAAAATATATAAGTGAAGCACACGAAGCATTCTATAAAGCCATACTTAAAAGATTTAAGTGAATCGCATAAAGCATCCTATAAATTAATCAAGGACTATCTCATACCAGCAAGGTGCATAAAAATAGAAATGAACAAATAAACATAAAAGATGATCCAAGAATAGTACAAGTGAACGAATAAAAACTTATGATCATCATAGGCTAACCGATAATTGTTGACGAAGAGAGGTGGGATGTGTAGCATCCCCAAGGTTAGGTGCTTGATTCTTCTTGTAATATTTACTTGGTAAGCCATAGGAATCCCCAAGATTGAACTTTTGTATCTTGTTCAATCCTCCCATATCCCGGTTTCACCTAAGTTTGAAAAACTTCATCCACATAAAACTTGAAAAGAACTCGTGAGATAGGGTAGTAAATAGGAGATTAAATCAACACTTGATGTACTGCCAAGGCAAGTTGAATAATAAGTTTCAAACATTAGGTACTGTATACTATCATTTCCACAATTTATATGTACCTATATAAGCCATGAAATCTCTAGGATAAGTAGTAACAAAACTATGACATCAATCTGTCCAAACACAACAGTGTGTAGCAATTCATTTATACATTGCACTTCTCTATCTCAAAAAATTCTAAAAATTTAGGACAAGCTAAAGTATTTGTATCGAGGTGCTGTATAAAGTTTCATAAACTTTCCATGTTCTAGTAGAATCTGATAATTCAAATACTACAACAAAAGTTTTTGTTTTTATACAACACACCTCACACATGCAATTCAACCATTCTAAAGGCAATTCTTGGAACTTTTTATTGAAAAACAAGATTATAAATAACAGAAAGCAAATAATAACAAAATAAAATTATGCTCCAATCAAAACACATATGATGTGATGAATACAAATATAGCTCCAAGTAAGATATACCTATAGCGTTGAAGACGAAAGAGGGGTTGCCATCCAGGGCATCCCCAAGCTTAGATGCTTGAGTCTTCCTTCAATATTACCTTGGTGAGCCTCATGCATCCCAAGCTTAGGGTCTTGATGCTCCTTATTTTCCTTATTTCGATATCTCACCAAAAACTTGAAAACTTCAATCACACAAAACTTAATGGAAAACTCGTGAGATACATTAGTATAATAGACAAATCATAAACTTAGTTATTACATAAGTTACTGTATTCTAACTTCTCCATGGCTTATACCCCCGATACAATCGATAGCATCATCATAATAAGCAAACTATGCAAGCAAAAATAGAATATGTTTAAAACAGAACCTTCTGTAATGATCAGCACAGACACCATACTTATTTAACTCACAAAATTATGAAAAAGTAGGAAGACATGAGGAATTTGTATACTAATATTATGTAAAACATTCATATAAGAAAGACTTTCTAGTAAAACAATAGAAATTCTGCACTAGACGTCAAGGTTTTTGTTTTTCCACCGTATCAATTCCACTTATCATCCAAATCATCCGAAAGGCTTTACTTGGCACACTATTGAAATAAAAGAAATAAAAAATGATTACTACAGTAGCTTGATCATGTGAACACACAAAAACAAAAATGATAAGTGTTGGGTTGTCTGCCAACAGACGCTTTTCTTTAAAGCCTTTTAGCTACGCATCATAATATCAATGATGCTCACATAAGAATAATAGATGAAACATGCAAACGAGCATCATGAATATTATGACAAGAACATTATTTTATGGTATAGTGGTAAATATAAAGGAATAATTATTTTTATGAGAAACTTCCATGAAAAATTCTACATTGTTTCCATGAGCATGAACAGAAGTGTTCAAGGTCGACCCTCACCTCTTCAATGCATAACTTTCCAATCGCTTCTCTTTTAAGAGGCAAGTAATTTTTTTATGTTTTCAATTTTTTATTTTTGTTTGTTTGTTTCACCCACAACGGAAAAAACAAAATATAAATGAAAATAAAAAAATTCTACTTAGCGATAAAATCAAACAAGCATACACGAAAATATTAACCCCACGCTATGGCTCCCACGCAACGACGCCACAAATAGGTCTTGATAACCCCCAAGTGCAAGGAATCATCATAGCAATTTACAAACATGGAAGTGATAAGTATGGAGTGTCGAACCCACATGGAGCTAACTGTAATATCAATATTCTCACAAGTCCTATCTGCCACCGTTACGACTCTACATACACCAAACATTTGCTTCAGTCTAGTAACCAGAAATAAAAATGTGCCCTGGGTATAAAGAGGATAGATTTGCATGAAATTGGAGAAAAAAATGTGAAAATAGTCGCTTCCTAAATAAAGTTAGGATATATTAAATAAATTAAAAATAGCAAGTGTGGAATAATGATGGTATGGTGCGCGGAATCATCCTAGGAAATTAATAACAAGATCGATAATCATTGTTGCAATTTTATATGAGGGAGAGACATGAGCTAATGTACTTTTCTTACTTGGATCATATGAACATATGATTCGATCTATAGAAAGAAACTATAACTACTAGAAAATCATTAAGGCAAACTCAACCATAGCATTAAACATCAAGTCCCATTTACTCAAATACGCAAACAACTCCCTTACTCGGTTGTAAGCTTCTGTCACTCTAGCTATCCACAATAAGCGAACCATGAACATATTGCAAACCCTACATTGAGAATTCCCTGATGTGTGCATGGCACGAAGTGCGGTTTCTACTACACAACTTTATTCTTGTAGAATATGTTGGCCTCCAAGCGCAGAGTTTTGTAGGACAAAAACAAATTTCCGTCAAGTGGATGACCTAAGGTTTATCAATCTGTCGGAGGTGTAGGATGAATATGGTCTCTCTCAAACAACCGTGTAATCAAATACAAGAAATCTCTTGTGTACCCAACATACCCAATGCAATGGCAAATTGTATACGTGCACTATTTCAGCGAAGAGATAGCGATACAAGTGTATTATGGATAGTAGAAACAGATTTTTATAATCTGAAAATATATAAAATAACAAGGTAGCAAGTGTAAAAAAACAAGCAAAATGTGGTATAAATGCTTGGTAATAAGGCCTAGGGTTCATACTTTCACTAGTGCAATATCTCAACAATGCTAACATAGTAGAATCATATGGTTATCCCTCGAGATGCAACGAAGAATCACTCCAAAGTTCCTATCTAGCGGAGAACAATAAAATGAAATTGGTGTAGATAGTAGAACCACCTCAAGGTTATTCTTTCTGATCAATATTTTGAGATACTCCTAGAAGTGTCACAAACAGTCCTAGAGTTCGTACTAGAATAACACCCATGATACATATCAATCAACCATAATGTCACCTAGATACTCTAATGTCACCTCAAGTATCCATGGTTAAATTACGTGACCTGCATCAAGCAACTTCAGATCTATGATATTCAATCCAACACAAAGAACTTCAAGGAGCACCCAAATATTTCTGTTGGAGAACATAGTAGGAAAACGTGCAATCAACCACTATGGATAGGTCCCCAAGGTCACGAGAATCCGCAAGTTGATGCCATAACATATATCAAGTGGATCACTTGAATACAACAATGTCACTACGGGTATCTGCATGCAAGACATACATCATGTTTTTTCAAACCAAAATATTCAATCCAACATAACGAGATCTCAAAGACAAAGATACAATTCATAACAACAAGATAGAAAGGGACAAACACCATATGATCCGACTATATTGATGAAGATGGCCATCGGAGATGATGGAGATGGCCATCGGAGATGATTTCCCACCTCCCTCACGGTACTGGAAAGGCTCCAGATGGGATTTTCCTCGATACATAGAGTTGCGTGGTGGAACGGAAGTTCTTATTTTCGTCGATACAGAGAGTTGCAGCGGCGGAACTGCGATGGCCCATAGGTGGCTCCCCTCCGGTGGTTCTTCTCTCCAATATTGCTTATTTCCTCCAGAAAAAAATATAGAAAAGTTTCCGGCGATTCCCAGAACTTCCATTTTCTACACAAAAACAACACCATGGTAATTCTGATGAAAACAACATCAATCCGGTTTACTTCAAAATAAATTCATATAAAGTGCATCAAAACAATTTAAAAGTATTGTAAACATAGGCAAACATGGCATGAATACTTCATAAATTATCGATACGCTCGAGACGTATGAGCATCCCCAAGCGAGGATGAGTAGGTAACTGGTAAAAGAAATAATTTATGAAGTGTGAATGCTAGCATAGTATATACGTTTGACCAGTGATAATTTCAATCACTTTTCTAGCATCATAACTAATAATGTTTTAACAAAAATCATCATGGTTGAGTAGCAATCAATTCACCTGTCATGGTTCAAACAATGCATTCTCTTGAAACTTAACAACTCATGCTCTTAGTCATCATACACTTTCAATGCATCATCAAGTCTAAGTAAGAGCTCCACATACTCAATTATCATATATTCTTCTATGATTGCTAATACTCAAAGCATATTTTTAGAACAAATAACATCCATCGAACACATAGAAAGATAGGGACTTAAAATTTCACCTCCCAACATATTTATCATAAATATAATTGTCAACAATAATGAATCATGATCAAATATATTTGAGTGGATATATTTGTTTGGATGTTTCCCCACAACATGGTTCTTGCTAACTAATAGACCGAGATTGGAACAAGAAGTTGACTCAACATGAAATGTAAGTAACATGAAAGTAAATAGATTGTCCCTTCATAGAGGGAAGCAGGGATTCATAGAGGTGCCAAAGCTCATTGTTCTAAAATAGAGATGAATATGTAATTTTGGGTGTTGTGCCTTTCATGTCAACGTCACAACTGAGTTTTGATATCTTCCATGATAATCGCATTATTGGCAGTTGTCGGCGATGCTAGGTCGACACCTATGGGGATCAATGTGATACCCTTGTGATCGTAGGGTGGGGAAAAACGGCGTCAAGAGCAGACCAAATGATCAACAACCGGCAAGCCTTTTTACCCAGGTTCGCGCCGCTTACGCGTAAAACCCTACGTCCTGCTCGTCTGATCGTATTAAGCATTCTTTTGTTGTTCGCTTACAGTGATGATAATCATCTTCTTGTCCAATCTCCAAAAAGGCTAACCCCTTGTGAATGAGCTAAGGTCCTCCTTTTATAGGCAAAGGGTCACCTACAGTGCTCAATAGTAGGTTCACAAGATGTTACAGTGAACCTATAGCGGTGCTTATTCATCTACCGCTGTCAGGTGCATCAAATGCACGTCTTGTCCATGTCAGTGAAGTGCTGGTGAAGACATGTGTACAGGTGTTTCGATAGTTGGACGCCCCGCTGGCGCATGCGGAATGCGCTGGAACACGGGGGAGCGATGGTACTGGGGCAAGGGCGGTCTCCTCTGGCGCGCTGCCACGTCATCCCGGCAAAAGGGGGCTTGCCGGGGCCTTGGTGCTTCGTCCCGGCAAGGAAGCTTGTCGGAGGCTTCGGTTGCCTTCGCAGCTAGGGGGGCTCGTCCGGGGCTTGTGTTAGGTGTGTTCATCATGTCCGTTGGACGGACATAGCCTTGGGTGTCTTCCCGGCAAGACAGGCTTGCCTTGGCTTTCAATATCTTGGGGGTGAGTCTTGTATGGATTCCGCTCTGCCCTGTCGTCACGAGATCTTTGCGCCCATGCACAGGTCTGGGGCACTGGAGACCCAGTATTTAGTGCACCGACAGGAGCCCTCGGGCCTGGTCCACACACGCGTGTGGAGCATTGTTGGGCCAGGCACAAAGAGGTGTACGGGCTCTTGCGGCTGGATCTGATGGCGGTTGCCTTTCCCCACACCGCGCATCGGATGCGCGAAGTGGAAGGTCGTGCGTGGAGTGGCCCCTCCGCCTCCCGAAACGCCTCTGCCACGCGCGTGGCATGCGCATCCATTGATGGGCAGGTGGCAGTCGAAGCCTTGAAAGGCGTAGTAGTGGCTGGGCCCGCCCGTGAATGCATTGGTGCATTGGGGCGGTTCTTCTGCTCGCCCGTGAGCTCGAGCGATTGGACGTGGAGGGTGGTGGCTTCTGGAGTAAGGGAGGCCAGCCCTCGTGCCCCGCCCTATAAATTAGCAGGGTTTGTGAGGGGGTTTTTCTCATCCAACTCCCTCGGACTCCACCAAATCCTCGACCTTGGTCTTCTGAATCTTCCCCTGTCCGCTGGTGGCGCTCGTCCCTAACCATGGTCAGGGGACGAGGCCGTCCACCGTCTGCCATGACGGCCGCGAGGGGATCTCGCTTGGATCATGCCACAGCTTCTAGGGGTGCTGCGGTGGAAGACGGTCCGGATACCCTGTTGGAAATATGCCCTAGAGGCAATAATAAAATGGTTATTATCATATTTCCTTGTTCATGATAATCGTCTATTGTTCATGCTATAATTGTTTTAACAGGAAACAGTAATACATGTGTGAATAAATAGATCAAAATGTGTCCCTAGCAAGCCTCTAGTTGGCTAGCTCGTTAGTCAATAGATGATCATGGTTTCCTGGTCATGGGCATAAGATGTCATTGATAACGGGATCACATCAATGAGAGAATGATGTGATGGACAAGACCCAATCCTAAGCGTAGCAAGATATCGTATTGTTCGTATGCTAAAGCTTTTCTAATGTCAAGTGTCTTTTCCTTCGACCGTGAGATTGTGCAACTCCCGGATACCATAGGAGTGCTTTGGGTGTATCAAACGTCACAACGTACCTGGGTGACTATAAAGGTGCACTACGGGTACCTCTGAAAGTGTCTGTTGGGTTGGTACGAATCGAGATCGGGATTTGTCACTCCGTGTAACGGAGAGGTATCTCTGGGCCCACTCGGTAGAACATCATCATGTGGTCAGTGTGACTAAGGAGTTAGTCAAACGATGACGTGCTACGGAACGAGTAAAGAGACTTACCGGTAACGAGATTGAACAAGGTATAGGTATCCCGACGATCGAATCTCCGACAAGTTCTATACCGACAGACAAAGGGAATTGTATACGGGATTGATTGAATCCTTGACATCGTGGTTCATCCGATGAGATCATCGTGGAGCAAGAGGGAGCCACCATGGGTATCCAGACCCCACTGATGGTTATTGGCCGGAGAGGTGTCTCGGTCATGTCTGCTTGTCTCCCGAACTCGTAGGGTCAACACACTTAAGGTTCGATGACGCTAGGGTCATAGGGAATTGTTATACGAAGTTACCGAAAGTTTTTCGGAGTCCCAGATGAGATCCCGTACGTCACGATGAGCTCCGAAATGGTCCGGAGGTAAAGATTGATATATAGGACGGATGGTTTCGAACACTGGAAGTGTTTCGGGCGTCATCGGTAACGTATCGGGACCACCTCCGGTGGCCCCGGGGGTCCACCAGAAGGGGGCAACGACCTCGGGAGGCTAGATGGGCCAAGTGCGGGAGGCAACCAGCCCCTAGGTGGGCTGGTGCGCCCCCCACACTCAGCCCAAGGCGCAGGAGGTGGAGAGGGGGGGGGGGAACCCTAGGCGCTGGTGGGCCTAAGGCCCACCTAGGGGTGCGCCACCTCTCCCCCTTGCCCTGGCCGCCGCACCTCCCATCTGGGGGGGGCTGCCGCACCACCTAGGGTGGGAACCCTAGGGGTGGCACCCCCCTCCCCTCCTCCTATATATAGTAGGCTCTTTTGGGATTTTGGAGACACAATTTTCCCTCTCCCTCGGCGCAGCCATGCTCTTCTTTCTCCTCCTCCCTGCCGGTGCTTGGCGAAGCCCTGCCGGGACACCTCGTCTCTCCATCGACACCACGCCGTCGTGCTATTGGAGATCTTCCCCAACCTCTCCCTCCTCCTTGCTGGATCAAGGTGCAGGAGACGTCACCGGGCTGCACGTGTGTTGAACGCGGAGGTGCCGTGGTTCGGCACTAGATCGGAATCACACCACGATCTGAATTGCCGCGAGTACGACTCCATCAACCGCGTTCTAGTAACGCTTCCTCTTAGCGATCTTCAAAGGTATGAAGATGCACTCACCCTTCTCTCGTTGCTTGTCTCTCCATAGGAAGATCTGAATAAGCGTAGGAATTTTTTTGAATTTATGCTACATTACCCAACAGTGGCATCCGTGCCAGGTTTTCTATGCGTAGATTCTATGCATGAGTAGAACACAAAAGGTTGTGGGCGATGATTTGCCAATCGCTTGCCGCTACTAGTCTTATTGTTTTCCGGCAGTATTGTGGGATGAAGCCGCCCGGACCGACTTTACACGTACGCTTACGTGAGACTAGTTCCACCGATAGACATGCACACCGTGCATAAAGGTGGCTAGCGGGTGTCTGTCTCTCCTACTCTAGTCGGATTGGATTTGATGAAAAGGGTCCTTATGAAGGGTAAATAGCTTTGGCATATCATCGTTGTGGCTGTCACGTAGGTAAGAAGGTGTTCTTGCTAGAAACCCAAATCAGCCTCGTAAAACTTGCAACAACAATTAGAGGACGTCTAACTTGTTTTTGCAGGGTTTGACATGTGATGTGATATGACCAAAGTTGTGATGTTGCATGTATGATGTATGAGATGATCATGTTATTGTAATAGGTTTCACTACTTGCATGTCGATGAGTATGACAACCGGCAGGAGCCATAGGAGTTGTCTTAATTTATTGTATGAGATGCAATGCCATGTGCTTACTACTTTTACTTCATTGCTAACAGTTAGCTATAGTAGTAGTGATAGTAGTAGTTGGCGTGACGACTTCACGGAGACACGTTGATGGAGATCATGGTGTCACGCCGGTGACGATGATGATCATGCGATGCCTGAAGATGGAGATCGAAAGAGCAAAGATGATAATGGCCATATCATGTCACTATATGATTGCATTGTGATGTTTATCATGTTTTTCATCTTATTGCTTAGAACGACGGTAGCATAATAAGATGATCCCTCTTAAAATTTCGAGAACGTATTCCCCTAAGTGTGCACCATTGCGAAGGATCGTTGTCTCGAAGCACCACGTCATGATCGGGTGTGATAGATTCTAACGTTCGCATACAATGGGTGTAAGCCAGATTTACACACGCGAAACACATAGGTTGACTCGACGAGCTTAGCATGTACAGACATGACCTCGAATACAAGAGATCGAAAGGTCGAACATGAGTCGTATGGTTGAATACGATCAGCATGAAGTTGCTCACCATGGTCACTACTCCGTCTCACGTGATGATCGGACACGGGTTAGTCAACATGTATCATGTATCACTTAGATGACTAGAGGGATGTCGATTTAAGTGGGAGTTCATACTTAATTTGATTAAATGAACTTAATTGTCATGAACTTAGTCTAAAAGTTGTCTTTATGAATATTGTAGATGGCCAACGTCAACCTCAATTTCAACGCATCCCTAGAGAAAAACAAGCTGAAAGATGATGGTAGCAACTATGCGGACTAGGTTCGCAACTTGAAGCTCATCCTTGAAGCAGCTAAAAAGGCTTATGTCCTTGATGCACCGCTAGGTGACCCTCCCGCTCCCGCAGGAGCCCAGGATGTTCTGAACGTCTGGCAAACACGGAGTGATGACTACTCTCTAGTTAGGTGTGGCATGCTATACAGTTTAGAAACGGGGATCCAAAGGCATGCTATGAGATGTTCCAAGAGCTGAAGCTAGTTTTTCAAGCTCATGCCCGTGTCGGGAGATAGGAGGTCTCCGAAAAGTTCTTTAGCTGTAAGATGGAGGAGAACAGTTCTGTCAGTGAGCACATACTCAAAATGTCTGGGTTAAACAGTCGTCTGACTTCACTTGGAGTCGAACTTCCGGATGATGCTATAATTGACAGAATCCTCCAGTCTCTCCCACCAAGCTACAAATATTTTGTGCTAAACTACAACATGCAAGGGATGGAGAAGACCATTCCCGAGTTGTACTCGATGCTCAAGTCTGCAGAAGTATAAATCAAGAAAGAGCATCAAGTGTTGATGGTTAACAAGAGCACTAGTTTCAAGAAGGGCAAGGGTAAGAAGAACTTCAAGAAATACGGCAAAGACGTTGCCCCGCCCGGTAAGCCAGATGCCGGGAAGAAGAAAAAGAATGGACCCAAGCCTGAGACTGAGTGCTTCTATTGCAAGGGAAAGGGTCACTAGAAGCGGAACGGCCCCAAATACTTAGCGGACAAGAAGGTCGGCAACGTTAAAGGTATATGTGATATACATGTCATTGATGTGTACCTTACCAGCGCTTGTAGTAGCTCCTGGGTATTTGATACCGGTGCTGTTGCTCACATTTGCAACGAATAAGCGGAGACTGGCCAAGGACGAGGTGACGATCGCGTCGGGAATGGCTCCAAGGTCGATGTGATCGTCATCGGCACGCTACCTCTACATCTACCGTCGGGATTAGTTTTAAACCTTAATAATTGTTATTCAGTGCCAGCTTTGAGCATGAATATTGTATCAGGGTCTTGCTTAATGCGAGACGGCTACTCATTTAAGTCAGAGAATGATGGTTGTTCTATTTATATGACTGATATGTTTTATGGTCATGCTCCGCAGATGAATGGTTTATTCTTGATGAATCTCGATCGTGATGTTACGCATATTCATAGTGTGAGTACCAAAAGATGTAAAGTTGATAATGATAGTCCCACATACTTGTGGCACTGCCGCCTTGGTCATATCGGCGTTAAGCGCATGAAGAAGCTCCATACTGATGGACTATTAGAGTCTCTTGACTTTGAATCATTTGACACATGCGAATCGTGCCTCATGGGCAAGATGACTAAGACTCCATTCTCAGGAATAATGGAGAGAGCAACCGACTTATTGGAAATAATACATACTGATGTGTGTTGAAGAAGCTTCCGATGAACGTTGAAGCTCGCGGTGGCTATCGTTATGTTCTCACTCTCACCGATGATTTGAGTAGGTATGGGTATATCTACTTGATGAAGCACAAATCTGAGACGTTTGAAAAGTTCAAGGAATTTCAGAGTGAGGTCGAGAATCAACGTGACAGAAAAATTAAGTGTCTACGATCTGATCATGGAGGAGAATATTTGAGTCACGAGTTTGGCACACACCTAAGGAAGTGTGGAATCGTTTCACAACTGACACCGCCTGGCACACCACAACGCAACGGAGTGTCTGAACATCGTAATCGCCCTTTATTAGATATGGTATGATCTATGATGTCTCTTACCGACTTACCGCTATCATTTTGGGGATACACATTAGAAACTGCAGTATTCACGTTTAGGGCACCGTCTAAATCCGTTGAGACGACACCGTATGAACTATGGTTTGGCAAGAAACCTAAGTTGTCGTTTCTTAAAGTTTGGGGCTGTGATGCTTATGTGAAGAAACTTCAACCAGAAAAGCTCGAACCCAAAGCGGAGAAATGCGTATTCATAGGATACCCTAAGGAAACTATTGGGTATACCTTCTATCTTAGATCCGAATGTAAAATCTTTGTTGCCAAGAACGGATCCTTTCTAGAGAAAGAGTTTCTCTCGAAAGAAGTAAGTGGGAGGAAGGTAGAACTTGATGAGGTAATTACACCCCCTCTCGAACAGGATAGTAGCGCAGCGCGGGAAGTTGTTCCTATGGCGCCTACACCAACTGAAGAGGAAGTTAATGATAATGATCATGAAGCTTCGGATCAAGTTACTACTGAACCTCGAAGGTCCACAAGGGTACGCTTCGCACCAGAGTGGTACAGCAACCCTGTAATGGAAATCATGTCGTTAGACAACGGTGAACCTTCGAACTATGAAGAAGCAATGGTGGGCCCGGATTCCAACAAATGGCTTGAAGCTATGAAATCCTAGATAGGATCCATGTATGAGAATAAAGTATGGACTTTGGTGGACTTGCCTGATGACCGGCGTTCCATAGAAAATAAATGGATCTTCAAGAAGAAGACTGATGCAAATGGTAATGTAACCGTTTATAAAGCTCGGCTTGTCGCAAAGGGTTTTTGACAAATTCAAGGAATTTACTACGAAGAGATATTCTCTCCCGTAGCGAAGCTGAAATCAGTCCGAATCATGTTAGCAATTGCCGCCTTTTATGATTATGAAATTTGGCAAATGGACGTCAAAATAGCGTGCCTTAACAGGAACCTTAAGGAAGAGTTGTATAGGATGCAACCAGAAGGTTTTGTCGACCCTAAGGGTGCTAACAAAGTGTGAAAGCTCCAGCGCTCCATCTATGGGCTGGTGCAAGCATCTAGGAGTTGGAACATTCGCTTTAATGAGGTGATTAAAGCGTTTGGATTCATACACGTTTACGGAGAAGCCTGTCTGTACAAGAAACTGAGTGGGAGCTCTGTAGCTTTTCTCATACTGTACGTGGATGACATATTATTGATGGGGAACAATATAGAGATGTTGGAGAGCATAAAGGACTATTTGAAGAAGAGTTTTTCAATGAAGGACCTTGGAGAAGCTGCATACATATTAGGCATCAAGATCTATAGAGATAGATCGAGACGCCTCATAGGTCTTTCGCAAACTACATACCTTGACAAGATATTGAAGAAGGTCAATATGGAAAACTCAAAGAAAGGGTTCTTGCCAGTTTTGCAAGGTATGAGATTGAGTAAGACTCAGTCGCCGACCACGGCAGCAGATAGAGAGAAGATGAGTTTTGTCCCCTACACTTCAGCCGTAGGTTCGCTTATGTATGCCATGCTGTGTACCAGACCAGATATAAACCTTGCCATAAGTTTGGTAGGGAGGTACCAAAGTGATCCCGGTATGGAACACTGGACAGCGGTCAAGATATCCTTAAGTACCTAAAAAGGACTAAGGAAATGTTTCTCGTTTATGGAGGTGACGAAGAGCTCGTCGTAAAGGGTTACGTCGACGCTAGCTTCGACACAGATCCGGATGACTCTAAGTCACAGACCGGATACATATATGTTTTGAATGGTGGGGAAGTGAGCTGGTGCAGCAGCAAGCAAGAAGTCGTGGAAGCATCTACATGTGAAGCGGAGTACATAGCTGCTTCAGAAGCAGCTCATGAAGGAATTTGGATGAAGGAGCTCATCACCGACCTTGGAGTGATTCCAAGCTCGTCAGGTGCAATGACACTCTTCTGTGATAACACTGGGGCCACTGCCATAGCCAAGGAGCCCAGGTTTCACCGGAAGACGAAGCACATCAAACACCGCTACAACTCCAGCCAAGACCATGTCCAGAGTGGAGTAATAGAGATTTGTAAAGTACACACGGATCTGAATGTTGCAGACCCATTGACTAAACCTCTTCTACGAGCAAAACATGATCAACACCATAATGTTATGGGTGTTCGATACATCACAATGTAACTAGATTATTGACTCTAGTGCAAGTGGGAGACTGTTGGAAATATGCCCTAGAGGCAATAATAAAATGGTTATTATCATATTTCCTTGTTCATGATAATCGTCTATTGTTCATGCTATAATTACATTAACAGGAAACAGTAATACATGTGTGAATAAATAGATCACAATGTGTCCCTAGCAAGCTTCTAGTTGGCAAGCTCGTTAGTCAATAGATGATCATGGTTTCCTGGTCATGGGCATAAGATGTCATTGATAACGGGATCACATCATTGAGAGAATGATGTGATGGACAAGACCCAATCCTAAGCGTAGCACTAGATCGTATTGTTCGTATGCTAAAGCTTTTCTAATGTCAAGTGTCTTTTCCTTCGACCGTGAGATTGTGCAACTCCGGGATACAGTAGGAGTGCTTTGGGTGTATCAAACGTCACAACGTAACTGGGTGACTATAAAGGTGCACTACGGGTACCTCTGAAAGTGTCTGTTGGGTTGGTACGAATCGAGATCGGGATTTGTCACTCTGTGTAATGGAGCGGTATCTCTGGGCCCATTTGGTAGAACATCATCATGAGCTCAATGTGACTAAGGAGTTAGTCACACGATGACGTGCTACGGAACGAGTAAAGAGACTTACCGGTAACGAGATTGAACAAGGTATAGGTATACCGACGATCGAATCTCGCGCAAGTTCTATACCGACGGACAAAGGGAATTGTATACGGGATTGATTGAATCCTTGACATCGTGTTTCATCCGATGAGATCATCATGGAGCAAGAGGGAGCCACCATGGGTATCCAGACCCGGCTGATGGTTATTGGCCCGAGAGGTGTCTCGGTCATGTCTGCTTCTCTCCCGAACCCGTAGGGTCTACACACTTAAAGTTCGATGACGCTAGGGTCATAGAGAATTGTTATACGAGTTTATCGAAAGTTGTTCGGAGTCCCGGATGAGATCCAATGTCATGAGGAGCTCCGGAATGGTCCGGAGGTAAAGATTGATATATAGGACTGATGGTTTCGGACATCGGAAGTGTTTCGGGCGTCACCGGTAACGTACCGGGACCACCGGGACCACCAGAGGTGGCCCCGGGGGTCCACCGGAATGGGGCAACGACCCCGGGAGGCTAGATGGGCCAAGTGCGGGAGGGAACCAGCCCCTAGGTGGGCTGGTGCGCCCCCCACACTCAGCCCAAGGCGCAGGAGGTGGAGAGGGGGGGGAACCATAGGTGCTGGTGGGCCTAAGGCCCACCTAGGGGTGCGCCACCTCTCCCCCTTGCCCTGGCCGCCGCACCTTCCATCTGGGGGGGATGCCGCACCACCTAGGGTGGGAACCCTAGGGTGGCACCTCCCCTCCCCTCCTCCTATATATAGTAGGCACTTTTGGGCTTTTGGAGACACAGTTTTCCCTCTCCCTCGGCGCAGCCCTGCTCTTCTTTCTCCTCCTCTCTGTCGGTGCTTGGCGAAGCCCTGCCGGGAGACCTCGTCTCTCCATCGACACGATGCCGTCGTGCTGCTGGAGATCTTCCCCAACCTCTTCCTCCTCCTTGCTGGATCAAGGTAGCTCTCCTCCAAGCTAGCTCGCTCCCTCCCACGCCGGACTGACCGCAGCTGCCTCATCTTCACGTCAACGCCCGTGCTTCTGCTCCTCCATCTCTTCGGCTTCATTGTCGTCTGCCCAATGCTGGTCCCGCGGGAGCTAGCTTCGATCGCGCGGAGTTCCGCTCTTCGTCTTCTCGAGCTCTAGTCCGGCGAGCGTAGTTCCTCGCCAAGGACAAATGTTCTAGGTTAGAGTAGTTCATATCATCCATATGACATGTTTGAGAAACGCGCCAAAGAGATGAATGAAAAGAATGTTTTTCCCTTTTTTCGATTCTTCTCTTTGTGTGATTTGTTTTTGCATATCTGGGAGCTTGCCAGCGACTACTGACAAGACTCCTTGCCGCGTTCCGTGCAACCATGGAAATCACCAAGCGCTGCTTGAGACGAAATCGGGTGCTACGTAGCCGCTTGCTCTGTTGATCAGGTTCGCAAATGTTTGAAGGCGCTCTGTGGCTGTTCAGGTCGTTTGAACGGGTTTGAAACAAAGACAAGGTGCACCGAGCTTTGGGAAGGTCCCCATACGCGCAAACTCCTCACTCAAAGATTTGAAACTTCCGAAGGGAAAAAGCAAAAGATCTATCTATTCCAAATCTGAATCTCAAACTCAATAACTTATCTATCTGCGCCGTGATCCGGCATCTGAATCTTTTGCTGGGGCGTTGAAGCCTCGAGCAAGCAAGGAATCACCGCTCCTAGTGGTATCTGCTCCGGCAAGGGCTTTTTGCCGACGGTCCGTGACCGTCGCTGGGAGGAAGAGCCAGCTAGGGCATAACCCTTTTGCTTTTCTCTTGCTAGGCTGTGCTTGCGGAGCCCCCGAGCGCGTCTTTGGGCGATGATGCGACGCTCTCAGGGGCGCAACCTTTGCACTCGAGTGCGCGCCGGGGCTTCGGGACTGTGTGGCTCACCCTCAACGACTATGCATCACTCCGCGGAGGTGCGTCCGCTGGAGTATGCACCGGGGCCTCTATGAAGCGCCCAGGCACGCCCTTGAGAGCCGCGCATTGGCCCCCTCGAGCGACGCATCTGCCTGACGATGCCGCTCTTGTAGTCTCCGCCTCCCTGCCTCGCTCGCATGTGTAGCAACACGCTCGCGTAGGCCTTGGTAAGCCATAGCAGAACAGGGCGCTCGCCGCGACACTCCGTTTCCGGAGGAGCGTGGCATAGCGCCCAAACTTCGATGGAGCCGACGTTGAGCCTGCTACGATTCACGCGTCTCTCCGCATCCCCTACCTTTGCGTGCCAAAGATGTCGACGATGCTAGGTCGAGACCTATGTGGATCCACGTGATACCATTGTGATCGTAGGGCGGGGACAAACGACGTCAAGAGCAGACCAAACGATCAACACCCGGCAAGCCTTTTTACCCAGGTTCGGGCCGCTTACGCGTAAAACCCTACGTCCTGCTCGTCTGATCATATTAAGGGTTCTTTTGTTTTTCGCTTACAGTGATGATAATCGTCTTCTTGGCCAATCTCCAAAAAGGCTAATCCCTTGTGAATGAGCTAAGGGCCTCCTTTTATAGGCAAAGGGGTCACCTACAGTGCTCAATGGTAGGTTCACGAGACATTACAGTGAATCTATAGCGGTGCTTATCCATCTGCCGCTGTCGGGTGCATTAAATGCACATCTTGTCCTAGTCAGCTAAGTGCTGGTGAAGACATGTGTCTAGGTGTTTCGACACTTGGACGCCCCGCTGGAGCATGTGGAATGCGCTCGAACATGGGGGATCGGTGGTACTGTGGGAAGGGCGGTCCCCTCTGGCACGCTGCCACGTCATCCCGGCAAAAGGGGGCTTGTCGGGCCCTTGGTGCTTCGTCCCGGCAAGGAAGCTTGCGGGGGGCTTCGGCTGTCTTCCCGGCGAGGGGGGCTCACCGGGGCCTTATGCTAGGTGTGTTCATCACGTCCGTTGGACGGACATGGACTTGGGTGTCTTTCCGGCAAGACAGGCTTTCCGGGGCCTTTAATATCTTGGGGGCGAGTCTTGTATGGATTCCGCTGTGCCCTGCCGTCAGGAGCTCTTTGTGCCCGTGCACAAGTCTCGGGCACTCGAGACCCTAGTCTTTAGTGCACCGACAATAGTTCCCAAACAGAATTGACAATTTAGTCCCCTCCACCATTTAACCACATTCCATGGCTAGCAGTATGCAAGGGTGCCTTCCAAACAATCAACTTTCTAGGGGGAGTTCTGTTGGGGAATGTCGCATTGGGAAACAAAAATTTTCCTACGTGCACAAAGACCTATCATGGTGATGTCCATCTACGAGAGGAGATTAGGATCTACGTACCCTTGTAGATCACACACCAGGAAGCGTTAAGAAACGCGGTTGATGTAGTGGAACATCCTCATGTCCCTCAAGCTGCCCCGCAAACCGGCCCATGAACATCCCGCGATCCGTCCCACGATCCGCTCCGATCTAGTGCCGAACGGACGACACCTCCGCGTTCAACACACGTACAGCTCGACAATGATCTCGGCCTTCTTGATCCAGCAAGCAAGATGGAGAAGTAGATGAGTTCTCCGGCAGCATGACAGCGCTCCGGTGGTGGTGAAGTATCTACTCCTGCAGGGCTCCGCCCGAGCTCCGTAGAAATACGATCTAAAGGTAAAACTATGGTGTCTAGATCTGAGTTGCACGTGGCAAAAGTTGTCTCAAATCAGCCCTAAATCACCACTATATATAGGAGGGAGGGGGAGGAGGCTTGCCTTGAGGGCCAATCTCTGAAGGGTGCATCGACTAGGAGGAGGAGGAATCCAACTCCAATCCTAGTCCAACTAGGATTGGAAAGTGGAGTCCTTCTCTTCCTTCCCACCTTTCTTTTTTTTTTCTTTTTCTTTGCTTTTCTTTCTATGGCGCATATGCCTTATTGGGATGTCCCACCAGACCACTAAGGGCTGGTGCACCACCCATAAGTCCTTTGGGCTTCCCCCGGGAGGGTTGCGCCCCCCTCCCGGTGAACTTCCGGAACCCATTCGTCACTCCCCGTACATTCTCGGTAATGCCCGAAAACTTTCCAATAACCAAATGAGATCATCCTATATATCAATATTCGTCTCCGGACCATTTCGGAAACCCTCGTGATGTCCGTGATCTCATCCGGGACTCCGAACAACATTTGGTAACCACACATATAACTCAACTATACTAAAATATCGCTGAACCTTAAGTGTGCAGGCCCTGCGGGTTCGAGAACTATGTAGACATGCCCCGAGGTACTCCTCAGTCAATATCGAATAGTGGGACCTGGATGCCCATATTGGATCATACATATTCTCCGAAGATCTTATCAGTTGAACCTCAGTGTCAATGATTCATATAATCCCGTTTGTCATTCCCTTTGTCCTTCGGTATGTTACTTGCCCGAGATTCGATCGTCGGTATCCGCGTACCTATTTCAATCTCGTTACCGGCAAGTCTCTTTACTCGTTCTGTAATACAAGATCCCGTGACTTACACTTAATCACATTTCTCGCAAGTCTTGTGTGTGATGGTGTATTACCGAGTGGGCCCCGAGATACCTCTCCGTCACACAGAGTGACAAATGCTACTCTTGATCCATACAACTCAATGGACACCTTCGGAGATACCTGTAGAGCACCTTTATAGTCACCCAGTTACGTTGTGACGTTTGATACACACAAGGGATTCCTCCAGTGCGAGTGAGTTATATGATCTCATGGTCATAGGAACAAATACTTGACACGCAGAAAACTGTAGCAATAAAACGACACGATCAATATGCTACGTTCATAACTTGGGTCTAGTCCATCACATGATTCTCCTAATGATGTGATCCAGTTATCAAGCAACAACACTTTGCACATGGTCAGAAAACCTTGACTATCCTTGATGAACTGGCTAGCCAACTAGAGGCTTGCTAGGGACATTGTTGTGTCTATGTATCCACACATGTATCTATGTTTTCATTCAATACAATTATAGCATGGATAATAAACACATATCTTTAAACAGGAAATATAATAATAACTATTTATCATTGCCTCTAGGGCATATTTCCAACAGTCTCCTACTTGCACTAGAGTCAATGTTCTAGTCCTCACATCGCCATGCGATTTACATTGCAATAAATCGAACACCCATACAGTTCTGGTGTTGATCATGTTTTGCCCGTGGAAGAGGTTTAGTCAGCGGGTTTGCTACATTCAGATCCGTGTGCACTTTGCAAATATTCACGTCCTCTCCTTTGACGTAGTCGTGGATGAGGTTGAAGCGTCGTTTTAATGTGTCTGGTCTTCTTGTGAAACCTTGGTTCCTTTGCTAAGTCAATGGCACGAGGGTTGTCACATACCAGAGTCAATGGATCTAGTGGGCTTGGCACAACTCCAAGATCTGACATGAACTGCTTCATCCAGAAACCCTCCTTTGCGGCCTCCGAGGCAGCCATGTACTCTGCTTCACATGTAGAATCTGCTACGACGCTCTGCTTGGAACTGCACTAGCTTACCGCGCCCCCATTAAGAATAAATACGTATTCGGTTTGCTACTTAGAGTCATCCTGATCGGTGTCAAAACTAGCGATGACGTAACCTTTTACGGCGAGCTCTTTGTCACCTCCATACACGAGAAACATTTCCTTAGTCCTTTTCAGGTACTTCAGAATACTCTTGACCGCCGTCCAGTGATCCACTCCTGGATTACTCTGAAACCTGCCTGCCATACTTATGGCCAAGCTGACGTCTGGTCTAGTGCACAACATTGCATACATGATAGAACCTACGGCTGAAGCGTAGGGGACGGAACTCATTTGTTCTTTATCTTCTGCAGTTGCTGGGCACTGAGTCTTACTCAATTTTATACCTTGTAACACTGGCAAGAACCCTTTCTTGGACTGATCCATTTTGAACTTCTTCAAAACTTTATCAAGGTATGTGCTTTGTGAAAGTCCTATCACGCGTCTCGATCTATCCCTATAGATCTTAATGCCTAGAATGTAAGCAGCTTCTCCTAGGTCCTTCATAGAGAAACTTTTATTCAAGTAATCCTTTATGCTCTCCAAAAGCTCTACATTGTTTCCAATTAGCAATATGTCATCCACATATAATATTAGAAACGCACAGAGGTCCCACTCACTTTCTTGTCAATACAAGATTCTCCAACCACTTGCATAATTCCAAATGCTTTGATCACCTCATGAAAGCGCTTATTCCAACTCCGAGATGCTTCACCAGTCCATAAATGGATCGCTGGACCTTCTATACTTTGTTAGCATCCTTTGGATCGACAAAACCTTTGGGTTGCATCATATACAACTCTTCCTTAAGAAAACCGTTAAGGAACGCCATTTTGACATCCATCTGCCAGATTTCATAATCGTAAAAGGCAGCTATTGCTAACATGATTCAGACGGACTTAAGCATCGCTACCGGTGAGAAAGTCTCATCGTAGTCAACTCCTTGTACTTGTGAAAAAGCCTTTGCCACAAGTCGAGCTTTATAAACGGTCACATTACCGTCTGCGTCTGTCTTCTTCTTATAGATCCATTTGTTCTCAATAGCCTTGCGGCCTTCAGGTAGTACTTCCAAAGTCCACACTTTGTTCTCGTACATGGAGCCTATCTCGGAATTCATGGCCTCCAGCCATTTGTTGGAATCCAAGCCCACCGTTGCTTCTTCATAATTCGCAGGTTCATTGTTTTCCAACAACATAACTATTAAGACAGGATTACCGTACCACTCAGGAGCAGTACGTGATCTTGTCGACCTGCGAGGTCGATAGTAACTTGATCTGTAGTTTCATGATCATCATCATCAACTTGCTCCTCAACCGCCGCCGCAGCAACAGGGGTTTCCCCTTGCCCTGCGCCACCATTAAGAGGAATTAGAGGTTCGACAACGTCATCAAGTTCTATCGTCCTCCCACTCAATTGTTTTGAGAGAAACTCCTTCTCAAGGAAAGCTCCATTTTTAGCAACAAACACTTTGCCCTCGGATTTGAGATAGAAGGTATACCCAACTGTCTCTTTGGGGTTACCTATGAAGACACACTTTTCCGCTTTGGGTTCCACCTTTTCAGGCTGAAGCTTTTTGACATAAGCATCACATCCCCAAACTTTAAGAAACGACAACTTTGGTCCTTTGCCATACCACAGTTCGTATGGTGTCGTCTCAACGGATTTTGATGGTGCCCTATTTAAAGTGAATGCAGCTGTCTCTAATGCATAACCCCAAAACGATAATGGCAAATCGGTAAGAGACATCATAGATCGCACCATCTCTAATAAAGTACGATTACGACGTTCGGACCCACCATTACGCTGTGGTGTTCCAGGTGGTGTTAACTGTGAAACAATTCCACATTGTCTTTAGTGAGAACCAAACTCGAAACTTAGATATTCACCCCCACGATCAGACCGTAGGAACTTGATCTTCTTGTTACGATGATTTTCAACTTCACTCTGAAATTGCTTGAACTTTTCAAACGTTTCAGACTTGTGCTTCATCAAGTAGACATAACCATATCTACTCAAATCGTCAGTGAAGGTGAGAAAATAACGATATCCACCGCGCGCCTCCACACTCATCGGACCGCACACATCGGTATGTATGATTTCCAACAAGTCACTTGCACGCTCCATTATTCCGAAGAACGGAGTCTTAGTCATCTTGCCCATGAGGCATGGTTCGCACGTGTCAAGTGAATCAAAGTCAAGTGACTCCAAAAGTTCATCGGTATGGAGTTTCTTCATGCGCTTTACACCAATATGACCTAAGCGACAGTGCCATAAAAACATGGCGCTATCATTGTTAACTCTAATTCTTTTGGTCTCAATGTTATGTATATGCATACTATCTCTATCAAGATTCAATATGAACAATCCTCTCACATCGGGTGCATGACCATAAAAGATATTACTCATAGAAATAGAACAACCATTGTTCTCTGACTTAAACAAGTATCTCACAATAAACAAGATCCAGATATAATGTTCATGCTTAACGCAAGCACTAAATAACATTTATTTAAGGCAATAACTAATCCTGATGGTAACTGAAGTGAAACTGTGCCGACGGCGATTGCATCAACCTTGGAACCATTTCCCACGCGCATCGTCACTTCATCCTTCGCCAGTCTTCGCTTATTCCACAGTTCCTGTTTCAAGTTGCAAATATGAGCAACAGAACCAGTATCGAATACCCATGCACTACTACCAGAGCTGGTTAAGTACACATCAATAACATGTATATCGAATATACCTGATTTTTTCTTGGCCGCTTTCTTATCAACCAGATACTTGGGGCAGTTGCGCTTCCAGTGACCCATACCCTTGCAATAATAGCACTCCGTTTCAGGCTTAGGTCTAGCTTTGGGTTTCTTCGTCGGATTGGCAACGGGCTTGCCGCTCTTCTTTGAATTACCCTTCTTTTCTTTGCCATTTCTCTGGAAACTAGTGGTCTTATTCACCATCAACACTTGATGCTCTTTACGGAGTTCTGACTCTGTGACTTTCAACATTGCGTATTACTCGCCGGGTGACTTGTTCACCCCTTGCATGTTGTAGTTCAACACAAAGCTCTTATAGCTTGGTGGAAGTGATTGAAGAATTCTATCAGTGATAGCCTCTTGCGGGATTTCAATCCCCAACTCAGCTAGACGGTTTGAGTACCCAAACATTTTGAGCACATGTTCACTGACAGACGAATTCTCCTCCATCTTGCAAGCATAAAATTTATCGGAGGTCTCATACCTCTCGATGCGGGCGTTTTTATGAAAGATAAACTTCAACTCCTGGAACATCTCATATGGTCCATGACGCTCAAAGCGACGTTGAAGTCTCGGTTCTAAGCCATACAAGACTGCAGATTGAACTACTGAGTAGTCCTCCTTGCGTGCTAACCAAGCGTTCTTAGCATCTTGGTCAGCCGCGGCGGGTGGTTCATCTCCTAGCGCAGCATTAAGGACACAATCCTTCTTCCCATCTTGCGGGAGCAACTTAAGATTATGAGCCGAGTCTACAAAGTTGCTTCCATCATCTTTCAACTTAGCTTTCTTTAGGAACGTATTAAAATTCAGGGTGACTGTCGCTTGAGCCATTTATCTACAACACAAATATTTTCAAAGTGGACTTATACTATGTTCTAGATAATTATAGTTCAACTAATCAAATTACTTGCTAAACTCCAACTCAAAAAGTACATCTCTCTAGTCATTTGAGTGGTACATGATCCAATTTCACTAGCTCAAGTCTGATCATCACGTGAGTTGAGGATATTTTCAATGGTAAGCATCTCTATGCTAATCATATCAACTATATGATTCATGCTCGACCTTTCGGTCTCATGTGTTCCGAGGCCATGTCTGCACATGCTAGGCTCGTCAAGCTTAACCCGAGTGTTCCGCGCGTGCAACTGTTTTGCACCCGTTGTATGTGAACGTTGAGTCTATCACACCTGATCATCACGTGGTGTCTCGAAACGATGAACTGTAGCAACGGTGCACAGTCGGGGAGAACTCAATTTCGTCTTGAAATTTTAGTGAGAGATGACCTCATAATGCTGCCGTCGTTCTAAGCAAAATAAGGTGCATAAAAGGATTAACATCACATGCAATTCATAAGTGACATGATATGGCCATCATCATGTGCTTCTTGATCTCCATCACCAAAGCATCGAAACGATCTTCTTGTCACCGGCGCCACACCGTGATCTCCATCATCATGATCTCTATCAACGTGTCACCATCGGGGTTGTCGTGCTACTTATGCTATTACTGCTCAAGCTACGTCCTAGCAATATAGTAAACGCATCTGCAAACACAAACGTTAGTTTAAAGACAACCCTATGGCTCCTGCCGGTTGCCGTACCTTCGACGTGCGAGTCGATATTAACTATTACAACATGATCATCTCATATATCCAATATATCACATCATGTCATTGGCTATATCATATCACCAGCCCACACTGCAAAAACAAGTTAGACGTCCTCTAATTGTTGTTGCATGTTTTACGTAACTGCTATGGGTATCTAGTAGATCACATATTACTTACGCAAAAACCACAACGGATATGAGCAAATTGCTATTTAACCTCTCCAAGGACCACCTCGGTCAAAACCAATTCATCTAAAGTTGAAGAAACCGACACCCGCTAGTCATCTTTATGCAACGAGGTTGCATGTCAAGCGATGAAACCAGTCTTTCGTAAGCGTACAAATAATGTCGGTCCGGGCCGCTTCAATATAACAATACTGCCGAATCAAGAAAAGACTAAGGAGGGCAGCAAATCGAACATCACCGTCCACAAAACCCTTTGTGTTCTACTCGAGATTACATCTACGCATGAACCTAACTCATGATGCCACTGTTGGTGAACGTCGCATTGGGAAACAAAAAATTTCCTACGCGCACGAAGACCTATCATGGTGATGTCCAAATATGAGAGGAGATTTGGATCTACGTACCCTTGTAGATCGCACAGCAGGAAGCGTTAAGAAATGCGGTTGATGTAGTGGATCGTCCTCACATCCCTCGATCCACCCTGCGAACTATTCCACAAACCGTCCCCCGATCCGTCCCACGATCCGCTCCGATCTAGTGCCAAACGGACGGCACCTCCACGTTCAACACACATACAGCTTGACAATGATCTCGGCCTTCTTGATCCAGCAAGCAAGATGGAAAGTAGATGAGTTCTCCGGCAGCGTGACGGCGCTCCGGTGGTGGTGAAGTATCTACTCCGCAGAAATATGATCTAGAGGTAAATCTATGGTGTCTAGATCTGAGTTGCACGTGGCAAAAGTTGTCTCAAATCAGCCCTAAATCACCACTATATATAAGAGGGAGGGGGAGGAGGCTTGCCTTGAGGGACAAGCCCTCAAGGTTGCACCATCTAGGAGGAGGAGGAGTCCAAGTCCAATCCTAGTCAAACTAGGATTGGAAAGTGGAGTCCTTCTCTTCCTTCCCACCTTTCTTTTTTTCCCTTTTTCTTTGGTTTTCTTTCTATGGCGCATAGCCCTTATTGGGCTGTCCCACCAGCCCACTAAGGGCTGGTCTGCCACCCATAAGTCCTTTGGGCTTCCCCTGGGAGGGTTCCCCCCTCCCGGTGAACGTCCGGAACCCATGCGTCACTCCCGGTACATTCCCGGTAATGCCCGAAAACTTTCCGGTAACCAAATGAATTCATCCTATATATCAATCTTCCTCTCCGGACCATTTCGGAAAGCCTCGTGACATCCGTGATCTCATCCGCGACTCCGAAGAACATTCGGTAACCACACATATAACTCAACTATACTAAAACATTGCCGAACCTTGAGAGTGCAGACCGTGCGGGTTCGAGAACTATGTAGACATGCCCCGAGGTACTCCTCGGTCAATAACCAATAGAGGGACCTGGATGCCCATATTGGATCCTACATATTCTCCGAAGATCTTATTGGTTGAACCTTAGTGTCAAGGATTCACATAATCCCGTATGTCATTCCCTTTGTCCTTAGGTATGTTACTTTCCCGAGATTCGATCGTCGGTACCCGCATACCTATTTCAATCTCGTTACCAGCAAGTCTCTTTAGTCTTTCCCTAATGCATGATCCTGTGACTTACACTTAGTCACATTGCTTGCAAGGCTTGTGTGTGATTTTGTATTACCGAGTGGGCCCCGAGATACCTCTCCGTCACACGGAGTGACAAATCCCAGTCTTGATCCATACTAACTCAACGGACACCTTTGGAGATACCTGTAGAGCACCTTTATAGTCACCCAGTTACGTTGTGACGTTTGATACACACAAGGACTTCCTCCGGTGCTAGTGAGTTATATGATCTCATGGTCATAGGAACAAATACTTGACACGCAGAAAACTATAGCAATAAAACGACATGATCAATATGCTACGTTCATAATTTGGGTCTAGTCCATCACATGAGTCTCCTAATGATGTGATCCAGTTATCAAGCAACAACATTTTGCACATAGTCAGAAAACCTTGACTATCCTTGATCAACTTTCTAGCCAACTAGAGGCTTGCTAGGGACATTGTTGTGTCTATGTATCCACACATGTATCTATGTTTTCATTCAATAAAATTATAGCATGGATAATAAACGATTATCTTTAAACAGGAAATATAATAATAACTATTTATCATTGCCTCTAGGGCATATTTCTGACAAGTTCTTATTTAATTGTTTTTTGTATTATGTAGGACTGTGCATCCTATTTACCAACCTCTCTAGTGTAATGACAAGTTAATAAACAGTCATCATGAGAATAACTCGCTTAACATTGAAGATAATGACCGCCCCATCGCTCGATGAGCGGTACGAGCGCACAAAACAGATGTTTATTTGAAGGTTTTAGAGTTGGCACATGAAAATTTATTTGGAATGGCAATGAAATACCATATATAGGTAGGTATGGTGGACTCTTATGGAAGAAACTTGGTTCAAGGATTTGGATGCACAAGTAGTATATCTACTTAGTGCAAAGTTTTGGCTAGCAAAAGGTTCTAAATTAGCACCACATGTTGGAGGATCCATAGCAATAGAACCTCTATGAAAATATACCCAGTCGTAACCATTATGTTTTCTTTCTTGTCCAACTTCAACTAGTTGATCAAGTTTTAAAATAATTAATGGGTATTCAAAATCATAAAATAATTCCAAGAAAATATATTTGTATCTCAAAGTTGTCTTTCTTATACTAATCATTCATAAATTGCTTGTATGACCAAATTGTAGTTGTGAAACTTCAGTATTTACTTTCTAAACCAAATGTGAAACTACTACTAATCAAAAAGCACATTGCTGATTTCAGATTTATGATATTTCATTCATTTACAATTTACACTTAGGATATAAGTGAAGCACAAGAGTAAACATCAAACTACTCTCAAAAGATATAAGTGAAGATCAATGAGTAGTAAAATAATTAGGTAGCTATGTGAGGACTCTCTCTAAATAAATTTTTCAGATCTGATATTTTGTTTCAAACAACATGGAAAACAAAAATACACTCCAAGAATAGCACATATAATGTGGACAAATAAAAACTTAAATTCAACATAGGTAACCGATAATTGTTGATGAAAAGAGGTGGGATGAGTAGCATCCCCAAGCTTAGATACTTTATAATTCTTCAAATATTTACTGGGGGTGCCTTGGGAATTTGCAAGCTTGAGTTTTTTAACTCGTTCAATCCTCTCATATTCCGGTTTCACCGAAGTCTCAAAAACTTCATCGACACAAAACTTGAAAAGAACTCATGAAATAGGTCAGTGCACATAAAAGTAAATCAACACTTCACGTACTACCACGACCAGTTGCATAATAATTTTAAAACATTAGGTACTGTATACTATCAATTCAACAATTTATATCTACCAATATAGGCCATGAAAGCTCTATGATAAGTAGATGACAAAACTATCACAACAATCTGTCCAAACAGAACAATATGTACTAATCTATTAAAATAGTGCACTTATGTAACTCTAAAAATTATTATATTTTGGTACATAATAAATAATTTGTATGATAGTACTATGTAAAAAATTCATAAACTTTCCGTGTTCCAGTAAAATATCATAATTCAAATACTGCAGCACAAGTTTCTGTTTTTGTACAGCACACATCACACATGTAACTCAAGCATTATAAAGACAATTATTGGAACTTTTAATGGAAAAACAAGATTATAAATAAAATCTAATAGACAGAAACAAAATAAAATGATTCTCCAAGCAAAAAACATAGCATGTAACGGATAAAAATATAGCTCCAAGTAACATAAACCGATAATGTTGGAGACGTAAGAGGGGGTGCCTTCCGGGTCATCCCCAAGCTTGGACGCTTGAGTCTTCCTTGGATATTAAATTAGGGGTTCCTTGGGCATCCCCAATATTATGTATTTTCTTATCCTTATTCACCTCATATCGGTATCTCGCCCAAAACTTGAAAACTTGAATCACACAAAACTTAACGAAACTTCGTGAGATGTGTTAGTGTAATAAAGATAGATCATTCACATAGGTACTCTCATGACAAGATCCATAATTGTTCTCACATGATACCTACTATATTGTATCATTACCATAATTCATGTCACCAAATATAAGCTATGGAAACTTGAAAATATGCAAACTATGCATGCAAAATAGAATCTGTTAAAAAACAGAATAGTCTGTGAAGATGTGAATGGACATCATACTTCCGTGACTATAAAACTTCTAAAAAATTAGGAAAGGGCACATAATTAGCATGTAAATTTTGTTTAAAAATTTCATAATGTTTTGACTCTCCAGTAAAATCACATAACTTATATACTGGACATAAAAGTTTTTGTTTTTGCACCGAATCAAACCAACAAGTATCCACACTATCCCAAAGGCTTTACGTGGAACTTTATTAAAATAAAACTATGACAAAAGATTACCATAGTATCTTAATCATGTGAACACACAAAAACAGAAAGTAAAAGTGTTGGGTGGTCTCCCAACAAGCGCTTTTCTTTAATGCATTTTATCTTGGCATGATGATTTCAATGATGCTCGTATAAAAAGTAGTAATTAACACATGCAAGAGAGCATCAATGGTCACATGACAAGTACATTTAAGTCTAATCCACTTCCTATGCTAAGGAATTTTTTAAGAAAACAATTTATTGTAGCAATAATCAACTTGCATAGGAAGGAAAAGGAAGCATGACTTCAAAACTTTAAACACATAAGGAGGAAACTTATATTATTGCAATTACTACAAGCATATGTTGCTACCTCATAATAATTTTTAGTATCCTCATGAAGGAATTCGACAATACAACTATCACATAAAGCATTCTTTTCATGATGCACAAGCATAGAATTTTTATTACTACCCACACAAGAAAAATTCTTGTCATTCATAGTAGTTGGAGCAAACTCAACAAAATAACTATCATGAGATACTTGATTGATATAATCCATGTGAAAATTGAAATCATGATGAAAAGTTTCATGGTTATCCTTATTCCTTATAGCATAAACGTCATTACAATAATCATCACAGATAGGAGGCATGATTTCATCATAATAAATTTGCTCATCAAAACTTGGGGGTACTAAAAATAGCATCTTCATCAAACATAGCACCCCCAAGCTTGTGGATTTTCATATCATTACCATCATGTATATTCAGAGAATTCATACCAACACTATTTCTATCATGCTCATCATTCAAGGATTTCACATTAAGCATTTTCATATATTCTTCCTCTAGCAATTGAGCACAATTTTTCGAACCATCATTTCCATGAAAGACATTATAGAGAATAAGCGAATGAGGCAACCAAAATTCCATTTTTTTATTTTTTATAAAACCAAACTAGTGAAAAACAAGAAACTAAAATATTTAATTGCAAGACCTAAATATATACCATCAAGCACTCACCTCCCCGGCAACGACGCCAGCAACACTACATGAATCAGACATTTTGCTGTGAGGACGCTACAAACGACAAAGAGAGAATTATAGATGGCAATGTTTTTCCTGTCAACCCATGATGGCAAATAATGTCGCCATCCACCATGCCCACAAAAGATAGTTTTGCCGTCAGCACATGGGAGAGAAGACGATTTTTTTTTGCCGTTAGTGAAAATATTTTGCCGTTAGTACGTTGGGTAGACGACAAAAAAATGGTAACAGACGGAACGCCCTCCCTGACGGACGGTGTCATTCCTTTTTGCCGTCAGCCCACGGTAGCCCCAGACAGAAAAACTTCTCTTTGCCGCCGGGACGATAAGAACACACGACAAAGAAATTTTATATTAAAAAAGAAGCTGACATGAATGCGGTGCACGGACAAGTCCAGCCACCAGCCTGGTTTGCAGTAACAACAATCTTTGTAGATCAATTTACAGAATGAATCATATATGATCTTTCTAGATCGATTTACAGAACAAATTAGATCTGAACATCGACTTGCAGAACAAATCAGATCTGAACAGCGATTTACGGACATTTGCTACATATTCTTTACAGAGAGAAAAGGCCTCAGGGGCGTTTACTCATGTTGTGGGCGTCGAAGAAGAACTAGACCAACTTGCTGCGAGACCGCACCGGGCGCGGTCCTCCTATCACAGGGCAATTACCGCCAGGAGCCCCGAAGGGGAAGGGGTCGGAGCTGGCGGCGCTGGTGAGCAGGGCCCACAATGTGAGGTTGCTCGACGTGACGGGAGAGGGTGGGTTCGGCCACGTGCAGCTGCTCGGATGGCGGGGGAGGGACGGGTCCAGCGGCGCCATGGCCGACCGATTGCGGATGCTCGAGCGATGGGAAGGGCCGGGCCAGAGATGTCACCATGGGCGGTCGCGTGCGACTGCTCGAGCGATGGGAAGGGCCGGGCCAGAGATGCCATGGCCGACCGCTTGCAGATGCTCGAGTGATGGGAGGGCCGGGGCTAGTGATATGTCCCAAATGTATCCTATAATTTCTGCTTGTTCCATGATCTTTTGGGTGACATTGTTATATGTTTTGGTACACTTTTATATTATTTTACACATATTTGGACTAACGTATTAACTCAGTGCACCCAGTGCCAGTTTCTGTGTGCTGATGTCTATCTAGCAGGGGTTTTACCCAATTTTCCAAAGCCCGAAAAATTCCAGAAAAAATATATAAAAAATCAGCGAAACAGAAGCTTCCGGATCACCGAAGATGGGCTAAAGGGGGGCTAGGGGCTGCCCAGGCGACTTGCTTGCGCGGCCAGGCCCTAGGCCGCGCCAGGAGGCCGCCTGTGTGAGCCCCACCTCCTCTGGTGCCCTCCTTTGGCCTATATTTAGAGTCCCGAGAGGAAACCCTTCCACAACTTCCAGAATCGCGAATTTCTCCATCGTTCCACCGCCGCAGCGCTTCCGAGATCGGGAGCGTCAGGAGACCTCTTCCCGGCACCCTGCCGGAGGGAGGATTGACCTCCGGGAGCTTCTCCACTGCTAGGGAGCCTTATGCATGATTGTGGGTTCATGCCCCTCAATTTCCAGCTTGAGCGACAGAAACATGAGACTAGGGGATGTGTTGTTGCCACCAGGGAGAAGACAACGATGCTTGTGACCAGGGTTGCAAGGATTGTTTACCTTACACGTAGTTCGTTAATGTAGTTGTCCGTTGCTTTGAGTTTACACTTCGGGTGGGGCTTGCAACTTAATACCGGTGAGATGTTCTAGATAGATATCTCAAGGTGGATGATTAGTAAGTAGATGCTGATGAATAAACGGTCTACTTGTCTTGGCGTACTGCCCATTACTATTGAACCTCTATCTATCAAGTAGCATAATTAGCATTGCGGTGCGTTCATAATTCTGTCAATTGCCCAACCGTTATTTGTTTACCCAAGCATAGTTGTTTATTGTCTTTTAGGAGAGAGACATAACTAGTGAACATCATGTGATTCCGGTCCATACCACCATCATTGTTTACACCCCATTTACCGCTTTATTTACTTTTCCGTTGCAATCACTGTTACCTTCCCGCTTGTGTTTTGATCCTTCGAAAACTACAAGTCAGGAGAGATTGACAACCTCTCTGTACTCGTTGGGACAAATGTTATTTGTTGTGTGTGTAGCTCCTCGTATTCTGGTGACCAGGACAGGAGACACCTACTTGTTGATCCAAGGAGTCCTCCTGGTTCGATAAACCTCATAGTTCCCGTGTGAGGGAAAACTTCCACTTGGGGTAACCAACGGGGTGCGAGAAGTATATACATCATCTCGTCATCAAGCAAAGTTTTCTGGAGCCGTTGCCGGGGACTCCAATCGTCAAGATAGGGGAGTTGCACGCTATCTTTTACCATTTCTTTTTAGTCTTGTTAGTTTGCTTTTAATTTTTGCTTTAGAGTCTTATACCAAAAACCACAAAAAAATTGTTGCTTTGTTCTTGCTTGTTGCCGCTGCTATGGGTTCCATTGAGAACACCAAGTTGTGTGACTTCACTAGTCACAACAACAATGACTTTATATGCACTCCTATTGCTGCTCCCGCCACGGGAGCCACATCCGATGAGATTAAACCTGCTTTACTGAACCTTGTTATGGAAGATCAATTCTTCGGTGCTGGAGATGATGCTGCTTTGCACTTGAAAATTTTTGTTGAGCTCTGTGATATGCAAAAATATAAAGAAGTAGATGGTAATATTGTTAAACTTAAGCTTTTTCCTTTGTCCTTGAGAGGAGGAGCTAAAGTGTGGCTTTAATCTTTGCCTAGGAATAGCATAGATTCTTGGGATAAGTGCAAAGATGATTTTATTGGGAAGTATTACCCGCCTGCTAAGATTACCCAGTTGAGGACTAACATTCTGAATTTTAGACAATTGGATAATGAACATGTTGCTCAATCTTGGGAACGTATGAAATCTCTTGTTAAGAACTGCCCTACACATGGTTTGACTACTTGGATGGTTATCCAAACTTTCTATGCAGGATTGAACTTTACCTCGCGGAATCTGTTAGACTCGAACGCGGGAGGAACCTTTATGTCAACTACACTTGGTGCTGCCACAAAGCTATTGGATGAGATGATGACAAATTATTCTCAATGGCACACTGAGAGAGTTCCAACAGGTAGGACGGTAAACTCTATTGAGGAGATCTCCTCCCTTAATGATAAGGTTGACATGATCATGACTCTACTTACTAAGCAAGCTCCTATTGATCGTCATGATGTTCCTTTAGATTCTTTGGTTGCTCAAGAAAGAGAGCAAGTTGATGTTAATTTTATCTCTAGGAACAACTTTAATAACAATGCTTATATGAGTAATTTTGGTAGCAATCCTAGACCGTTTGCATCCAACAACTATGGGAACAACAACAATTATCCTAGCACTAAAAACTTCATTACTGAATTAGAGAGCATGCTTAAAGATTTTATCACTTCTCAAAAGACCTTCAACAAGAGTGTAGAAGAGAAACTAGAAAAAATAGATAGTCTCTCTTTGAAGGTGGACAACATAGCTGATGATGTAAAGCTGCTTAAAATTAGAACTTCCCCACTTGAGGAAAGGAACACTACACCCATGCATGCTATCCAAGTCCAAATTAATGAGAACATAAGAATGCTAGCCAAACATAAAGAGAGATGTGCTACTTCTTGAGCTTGCATTGGTTTTTCCCTTGAAGAGGAAAGGGTGATGCAACAAAGTAGAGATAAGTATTTCCCTCAGTTTGAGAACCAAGGTATCAATCCAGTAGGAGTATCAAGATGAGGCACCAACGAACCTGCGCAAAAGCAAACAAACTTGCACCCAACACGATAAAGGGGTTGTCAATCCCTTCACGATTACTTGCAAGGTGAGATCTGGTAGACATGAAAGGTAAATAGGTAAAGGTGCAGCAAAGTATTTTTGGTATTTTTGTATGTAGATATGAAAATATAATGTGTAAAATAGACCTGGGGGCCATAGTGTTCACTAGAGGCTTCTCTATGATAGCAAGTATTACGGTGGGTGAACGAATTACTGTCGAGCAATTGATAGATACGCGCAAAGTCATGACGATATCTAAGGCAATGATCATACATATAGGCATTACGTCCGTGACAAGTAGACCGATACTGTCTGCATCTACTACTATTAATCCACACATCGACCGCTATCCAGCATGCATCTAGTGTTTTAAGTTCAGAACAAACAGAGTAACACCTTAAGAAAGATGACATGATGTAGAGGGATAAATTCATGCAATATGATATAAACCCCATCTTTTTACCCTTCATGGAAACAACACGATGCGTGCGTCGCTACCCCTTCTGTCACTAGGTGAGGACACCACATGGTATGAAGTTACATCCACAATTCATAGATAATCTGATCATAAATCCACAATTCATCGAATCTCGACAAACACACCGCAAAAGGAAGTTACATCGGATAGATCTCCATGAAGATCATGGAGAACTTTGTCTTGAAGATCCGAGAGAGAGAAGAAGCCATCTAGCTACTAGATATGGACCAGAAGGTCTGTGGTGAACTACTCACACATCATCGGAGAGGCAATGGTGTTGATGAAGAAGCCCTCCGTATCCGAATCTTCCTACGACAGGGCACCAGAACGGTCCCCAGATGGGATCTCACGGAGCCAGAAGCTTGCGGCGGTGGAAAAGTATTTTCGTGGCTCTCTTTGTTGGTTTCGGGATTTTTGGGAATTTATAGGCGAAAGAGGTAGGGCAGAGGAGGCACGGGGCACCCACGAGCCTCCTAGGCGCGCCCCCTAGGGCTTGCCTAGGGGGCTCGTGACCTCCCACGAGACCTCCTGCCTTGGTTCTCAAGTCCTCTGCATATCTTCTGTTATGGAAAAAACCATCCCGCAGTTTTATTCCGTTTGGACTCCGTTTAATATTCTTTTCTGAAAAAGGTCAAAAACACAAAAAATAGAAATTGGCACTAGGCACTGAGTTAATAGGTTAGTGCCAAAAATGATATAAAATGGCATATAAACGCATGTAAAACATCCCTAGTTGATAATATAATAGCATGGAACAATAAAAAATTATAGATACGTTGGAGACGTATCAAGCATCCCCAAGCTTAACTCTTGCTCGTCCTCAAGTAGGGAAGTGATAAACACCGAATTTTTGATGTGGAATGCTACCTAAAATATTTGTTCTTTGTAACTTCTTTATTGTGGCATGAATGTTTAGATCCGTAAGATTCAAAACAATAGTTTAATATTGACATGAAAACAATAATACTTCAAGCATACTAGCAAAGTAATCATGAAATAACAAGGCCAAACAAAGTTATCCCTACAAAATCATATAGTCTAGCTATGCTCCATCATCCTGACACAACGAATTTAAATCATTCACAACCCCGGTATTGGCCAAGTAATTGTTTTCGCACTCTTATTTTCTCAAACCTTTTTCAACTCTCACGCAATACATGAGCGTGAGCCATGGATATAGCACTATAGGTGGAATAGAGTGTGGTGGAGGTTGTGAGGCAAAAAGGAGGAGATGGTCACATCGACTCGGCGTATCAATGGTTTATGGAGATGCCCATCAATAGATATCAATGTGAATGAGTAGGGGTTGGCATGCAAGAGATGCACAAGAGCTATAAGTGTGTGAAAGCTCAAAAAGAAAACTAGTGGGTGTGCACCCAACTTGCTTGCTCACGAAGACCTAGGGCAATTTTGAGGAAGCCCATCATTGGAATATACAAGCCAAGTTATATAATGAAAATTCCCACAAGTATATGAAAGTGAAAAAACAAGAGACTCTTTATCATGAAGAACATGGTGCTATTCTGAAGCACAAGTGTGGGAAAAGATAGTAGCATTGTCCCTTCTCTCTTTTTCTCTCATCATTTTTTTGTTTGGGCTCTTTGGCCTTTTTTTCATTTCATTTTTTTGGTGGGCATCATTGGCCACTTTTTTTTATTTCCTCACATGGGATAATGCTCTAATAATGATGATCGTCACACTTTCATTTACTTAAAACTATATATGAAATGCCTCCGACAGTGTACCAGGATGTGCAACGATCTAGCTTAACGTATGACGTTGAAACATGTCGCTAGCTATCTTACGATCATGCAATGGAAAAATGAAAATGATGGCACATGTCATGAGACGGAACGGTGGAAGTTGCATGGCAATATATCTCGGAATGAAAATGCCATAATAGGTAGGTATGGTGGCTGTTTTGAGGAAGGTGTATGGTGGGTTTGTGCACCAACAAAAGTTGCGTGGCACTAGAGAGGCTAGCAATAGTGGAAGGTGAGAGTGCATCTATACCATGGACTCACATTAGTCATGAATAATTCATATACTTATTGCGAAAGTTTTATTAGTAAACGAAAGAAAGTGCTAAACGCATACTCCTAGGGGAAGGGTTGGTAGGTGTTAACCATCGTGCGATCCCGACCGCCACACAAAGGATGACAATCAATAAATCAATTATGCTCCGACTTCCTAACATAGCGGTTCACTATACGTGCATGTTACGGGAATCACTAACCTCAACACAAGTATTTATAGATTCACAACACCCTACTAACATAACTCTAATATTACCATATCCATATCTCAAACTAATTGTGAGGAATCAAACTTCTCTTACTAATTAATACACTTGAATATGAAAGTTTTTATTATATCCTATTTGGATGCCTATCATATTTAGGACTAATTTCATAGTACACACCAATTACCAAGTTACTTAGAGAGAGCACTCTCAAAATGATATAAGTGAAGTTCGAGAGTTTTTATTTCTACAAAATATGACACCGCCGTGCTCTAAAAAGATTTAAGTGAAGCACTAGAGCAAAATCATCTACCTCAAAACATATAAGTGAAGCTCATTGGAGCAAAATTATCTAGCTCAAAAGATATAAGTGAAGCTCATGGGAGCTAAGTTGCCTAGCTTAGAAGATATAAGTGAAGCTCATTGAGTATTCTAACAAATTCACGATGAGTGCATGTCCCTCTCAAAAAGGTGTGCAGCAAGGATGATTGTGATAAATCAAAAAGCAAAGAATCCTATAATACACGACGCTCCAAGCAAAACACATATCATGTGGTAAATAAAAATATAGCTTCGAGTAACGTTACCGATGGATTGAAGACGAAAAAGGGGATGCCTTCCCGGGGAATCCCCAAGCTTAGGCTTTTTGGTGTACTTGAATTTGGCTTGGGGCGACTTGGGCATCTCCAAGCTTAGGCTCTTTACACTCTCTATTCCATTGTCCATAAGAACATCACTCAAAACTTGAAAACTTCACAACACAAAACTTAAACAGAAACTCGTGATATCATTAGCATAAGAAAACAAACCACCATCTCTTTAGGTAATGTAGTAAACTTCATTTCCATTTAGATTGATGTTATATTACTGTATTGTCACTTTTCCATGGCTCGTACCCCCCGATACTAACCATAGTTTCATCAAAATAAGTAATCAACACAACAAAAACACAATCTGTCAAAAACAGACCAGTCTGTAGCAATCTGTATATTTTGTATACCTCTGATATCCCAAAAATTCTGAACAATTATGAAAATTAGGGCAATTTGCATATCAATCAGCAGAAAAAATAATCAACTCAAAATCTCTTTCTAGATAGGAATTAAAAATAATTTCGTGAGCACAAAGTTTCTGTCTTTTTCAGCATGATTAAACAACTATCACCAAAACTAATAATAAAGGTTCTACTTGGCACAAACACTAATTAAAACATAAAAACACAATCATACCAGAATCATGATGGTGTGGACTCAACAAAACAGAAAGTGAAAAGCAAAAATAAATTTATTCATTGGTTTGCCTCACAACAAGCGCTATCGTTTAACGCCCTTAGCTAGGCATAAGGCAATAGAATCAATTATCGTCATCTTTAGTGCTCAAACCATAAGTAGCTCTCATAATGGATTCATAAGGCAATCTTATTTTCTTTGTAGGAAAGTATTCCATGCCCTTCTTTAATGGAAATTGATATCTAATGTTCCCTTCCTTCATATCAATAATAGCACCAATAGTCCTAAGGAAAGGTCTACCAAGAATAATGGGACATATCGGATTGCAATAAATATCAAGCACAATGAAATCTACGGGCACATAGTTCCTATTTGCAATAATAAGAACATCATTGATCCTTCCCATAGGTTTCTTAATAGTAGAATCCGCGAGATGCAAATTAAGAGAGCACTCACCAATCTCATTGAAGCCTAGACCATCAGATAAAGATTTTGGAATTGTGGAAACAGTAACACCCAAATCACACAAAGCATGGCATTCCTAATTTTAAATCTTGATTTTTATAGTAGGTTCAACTCATCAAGAAGTTTTCTAGGAATAGATATTTCCAACTCAAGTTTCTCTTCAAGAGATGTCATCATAGCATCAACGATATGATTGCCAAAAGCCTTATTTTGGCTATAAGCATGTGGAGAGTTTAGCATGGATTGCATCAAGGAAATATATTCAATCAAAGAGCAACTATCATCACTAGTGGAATTCAGTTATTTGCCGTCAGCCTCTACTTTGCCGTCTGCCGGCTGATGGCAAAGACCCTATTTAACGTCACTCACCAGAAAACTGACGGCAAAGAGCAGACTGATGGCAAAGATACTCTTTGCCATCAGTCTTATCTTTGCCGTCTGCTGGTGCACGACAAAGAGCAGGAGGGCAGACGACAAAGAGCACGGGGCGGCCCACCACACACCCCTCCCACCCCATAACGGGCGCTCTCTTTGCCGTCTGCCCTCCTGCTCTTTGCCGTCGGGGGGCGGACGACAAAGACAGGCCCCCCTAACGGCCGTCTCCCCACCCCACGTCCCATGCCCGAAAGTTTCATCTCTCCGACAGTTTCCATCTCTCTATCTCTCTCACCCGCTCTCTCCGCTCGTCCCCCGCCCGCCGGCCGCCTCCCCTCCGCTCGTCCGAGTGCCGCGGCACCCTCCTCCCCGCCCGCCGGCCGCCTCCCCTCCCGCCCGCCGGCCATCGTCCCCCCCCGCCAGTCAGCCACCTCCCCTCCCGCCCGCCGGCCGCCCCCCCGCCCGCCGGCTGTCCCCCCCGCCCGCCGACCGCCTCCCTCCGCTCGTCCGAGCGCCGCGGCACCCCTCCTCCCCGCCCCCTCCGCCCGCCCCAGCGTCGTCGCCACCCCTCCTCCCCGGAGCACCGCCTCCCCTCCTCCCCGCCCCTCCTCCCCGCGCCCCTCCTTCCCGGCTGCCCACCGCCCTAGCTGCCCAACGCCCCGGCAGCCCACTGCCCCAGCTGCCCCTCCTACCCGGCTGCCCACCGTCCCGGCAGCCCACTGCCCCGGCTGCCCCTCCTCCCCGGCTGCCCGCCGCCCCGGCAGCCCACTACCCTCCTCCTAATAGGTGAGTTTGTTTTTTGTTATTTGATTAGATTTAGTTAGTTGATTTACTTATTTGATTTAGTGGTAGTTTTGTTAGTTGTTTTAGTTAAATAGTAGATTTAGTGCTAGGTTTAGTTAATTAGTGCTAGGTTATTTGTTATTTGTTAATTTATAGGTAGATTCTATTTTATTAATTAGTGGTCGATTCTTTTTAGTTAATGATTGGTAGATTCTCTTTTTTTGCTGTTTAGTGCTATATAGGTTTAGCGATAGGTTTAGTGATAGGTTTAGATTCCACATATTAATAACTAAAATAAGTAGAAAAAGATGAAGAATAAAAGAAGAATAAGTAGATAAGGGAAGAAGAATACGAAGAGGACGAGGAGGAGGAGGAGGAGGATAAAAAGAAGAAGAAGAAAAATAGGAGAGAGAATAAGAATAAGGAAGACGAAAAAGGAAAAGAAGGAAGAAGAAGAAGAGGGAAATGGAAAAGAAGGAAGAACAAGAAAAATAACAAGAAGAAGAAGAGGAAGAAGAGGAAGAAGAAGAAGAAGAAAAGGAAGAGGAGGAAAAAAAGAAGATGATGAAGAAGAAAATAACACAGTGACACCCCGACACCCTGACACGATGCCCGAAACCCCGACACGACATCCTGACGACACCCTGGCAGAAAACTCCGCGCAGCTGTTAATACGCCGCCCCCGACGCGACAGACCCCAACCCCTGACCTCCGACACCTCTTCGGCCTCTTGTTGACCGAAAAGTCCCCCGACCACCGACCCCTGAAGCCACTGACCCTAGACCCCCGACGACACTGACCCCCGACCACCGACGCCACTAACCCACGAACCCCGACACCACCGACACCCGACACCACCGACCCTCGACGGCACTGACTCCCGACGCCACTAACCGTCGACCGCCCATAACTCTTCAGCCTCCGGTTGAACGAGAAGGTGCTTTTGGCCTTCCACAAACCGACGGGGTCATAGTTTTGTAAATTATGAGTTAGGTCACATATTTGCCGATTATGTTTTAAAAACATCATATTTGTGTTGATCGTGTGAATTTCAATGTGCAGTTGTTCGACGATCTCCACGTGCGTTGGACGAGCTACGCCCCTCCGTTTGTTGGTGAGCACAAATGACTTCTCCTCCTACCCCCTTAATTTGCTCTGTTTCGATCTTCGTGTCGATGAAACTTGCTAGATATAGGTTTCTTCAATCATGAGTATGCGTGACCAGTATACGTCTCCTGTTCGAAAGGGCGACATCTATAAATATGCATGTCTTTGCATATTTATGACCGCCATCCTTTCGAATTGTCCAACGTTATCCATGGATAGCCTGAGTATGTGTAGATTGGGTTCCCTTTCCCGTATGTTGTGCTCCGGATCCTATGAGGAATTTTGTAAGTGCCTCCCTGTTGTGCTCCGGGTACACATCCTCTCTGCTTATTGCCGAGACGTGTATTAGGAGAACAGCGGGGAGGTGCTGCCGAAATTCTATGTCGCATCTGGAGCAGAGCATGGGAAAACGAACCCAATCTACACGTACTCGGGTGGGATTAGGACCTATCTTTACCTATTAGCGTGTAGGTTGCATGGACGTAATAAAACTCACAAACTTGATTAGCGGATTAATATAGATGATGAATTATATATTTATTTCTTGTGCGCCCATAGGTAGCTAGGCAACATGAGTGATCGTGCTTGGATGTACACTGGTCACCCTAGTAAGAAAGACATGACCAATGAATGGTTAACAAAAACCAGGGGGTTTGTGAGAGCCGCATTTGCAAATGGCCAGCAAAAAACATGGTGCCCCTGTCCCAACCGCGACAATTGGAAAAAGCAGACAGAGTTTGAAATGGGTAAACACCTGCAGAAGTGGGGTTTTACGCCTAATTATACGGTGTGGACTTTTCATGGTGAGTCTGACCAACGTGCCAGAGCTGAGGTGATTCATCGTCGCACCGACGAGCATGGTACCGGGATCGAAGACATGGTGCAAGACTTTGATGATGCTCGGGATTCGGACGATGAGATGGAGGCATCTGCAAAGGCCTTCTATGAAATGTTGGAGTCTTCAAAATGTCTTCTCCACGAGTAGACTGAGCTTTGTCAGCTGGATGCCATCGCGCAAGTAATGGCTCTGAAGGCTCAATTGAACCTAGGCAGAGAAAGCTACGACGCGATGATGACGATATTTGGACGCTTTCTACCCAAAGGCCATGTACTGTCTGCAAACATGTACCAGTCAGAGAAAATCCTCCGTGTACTTAAGATGCTCTATGAGAAGATACATGCCTATGAGAATGGATGTTCCTTATTTAGGCTTGAGCATTCGGCCTTGAACTATTGCCCCGTTTGCAATTCTTCCAGGTATATTGTGGTAGACAATGGTATGGGTGAGAAGAATCAGACCAAAATCCCCATTTGTGTTCTTCGGTATCTGCCAATCGTACCAAGACTTCAACGTCTTTTCATGGTCGAAGAGACGGCCAGACAGATGACATGGCACAAATTGGGCAAAAGAACCGAACTAGATGCGGATGGGAACACGATGCTGGTACACACTTCAGATGGTTCTGCGTGGAGGCACTTCGATGCATTACATAAGGATAAATCGGAAGATCCAAGGCATCCTAGAGTTGCCACCAGCACGGATGGGTTCAATGTATGGTATGACGGCAGCACAATATAGTTGTTGGCCTGTATTTGTCATTCCACTCAATTTGCCACCCGGAGAGATTATGAAAAGAAAGAACATTTTCCTAACGTTGATAATTCCAGGGCCGTACTATCCGAAGAAGAATATGAATGTGTACATGCAGCCGCTTAAGGATGAGTTGCTAGAAGCCTGGGCTAATGGGTTCAAGACCTACGATGGGGCTACCAAAACAAATTTCAAAATGCATGTGTGGTACATGTACTCGACGCATGATTATCCGGCATTTGCGCTATTCGTTGGCTGGTGTGTGCATGGAAGGTTCTCGTGCACCACATGCAAGGCAACTCTTCAGTTCCGTTGGCTGCAGGCTGGTCGCAAGTTTTCTTTCTTCGACATGCATAGACAATTCCTGGATCCTGACCATAAGTTCAGAAAAGACAAGAAGAATTTCATCAAAGGTAGAGTTGTCAAAAACACTGCACCAGCTGTGTTGACATACCAACAGACCCTTCACCAGTTAAACACTCTTGAGCCTGATCCTTTGCGTCCACGATACTTCAAAGGGTATAATACGGAACATGCCTCGACTCACAAGTCATGCTTATGGGATCTGCCTTACTTCAAAGACCTCCTTTGCCCACACAACATCGATGTGATGCACACTGAAAAGAATATTGCGGAGGCCATTTTTGGTACATTGTTCGGCATAGAGGGGAAGTCAAAAGATAATCCTAAGGCTAGAATCGACCTGGAGGCTCTATGTGATAGACCGTTGGAAAGCTTGCGTCAACGGAAAGGAAAGCAAAGCATAACGAAGCCAAAGGCATGGTTCAATCTTGAAAGGCCAGCTATGAGGGAAATGCTATTGTGGGTGAAAATGCGGTTGATGTTCCCCGATGGGTATGCTGCGAATCTAAAGAGGGGAGCGAGTCTTGAGAAATTGAAAATATTTGGTCTCAAGTGTCATGATTGGCACATATGGATTGAGCGGGTAATGCCGGTGATGTTGCATCGCTTTATCCCTGAGGATGAATGGCTAGTACTGGCAGGGCTGAGCTATTTCTTCTGTTCTCTTTGTGCGAAAGAACTATCGCCTGGCGTGCTAGATTAAATGGAAGAGTTGATGGCGGAGTTTATCTGCAAATTAAAAAGATCTTTCCACCGGGCTTCTCTAATCCAATGCAACATTTGATTTTGCATCTCCCGACCGAGGCAAGAATGGGGGGGGGCGTTCCAAATCGATGGTGCTACACAACTGAGAAGACGCTTCGAGCTAAGTGTAAAAATAAACGTAGAATTGAAGCATCGATGGCCGAGGCATTCATTACTGAGGAGGCGGCAAACTTCGTGACAACACACTACGAAGCCAAAAATCATCATTTGCATAACCCGAAGCCTCGGTACAATGATGGCGATCCAAAAAAAGTTTCATCCAACCTCAGCTCGCACCATCCAGTGCTTCAAAAGGGAAATCGTTGGATGTCGAAGAATGCCGGACCATTTCATTGTATATCTTCACCAACCTAACAGAAGTGCGGCCGTACATCGAGTAAGTTCTCGGTAAATTATTGTTCCGCAACTGCTAATTCCTTTGAACTACTCACTTATTCCCGGATGTTTGATATAGTCGATACGTCACTGAATTCTCGGATGGAGCGGTCATCGAAAAGGATTCCGTCCAAGAGTATGAGCTTCTCGTAAAGCATGGAGGCGACTATCACGGTTTCATCTCTTGGTTCAAACAAAGGGTAATTAATTACCATTAAGGGCCCATTTGATTTCTTGGTCTAATTTGCGGCTAATGCATCCATTCTTTCGTATTAAACTTGTAGGCTGATGCAGAGTCTATGGACGCCGAGTTGAGACAAGTCGCTAATGGTTTTGACTATAAGCTCCGTTCATTTGACAAATACAACATCAACGGGTATCACTTTCGTACCTTTGGCTAAGAGCTATCTATGCCCGACCTAAAGACTACAAATTGTTCTGTCTCTGCTATCGGCGAAGGAGGCATCGAGTATTATGGAAGAGTTGAAGCAATTTATGAACTTCTATTCTATGGTGAAAACCCACCGACCGTTGTAGTCTTCAAATGTTATTGGTTTGAGCCGAGGGAGACTAGAAGGACTCAATAACATATAGGACTAGTCGAAATCAACCAAAACACCCACTTACATGTTCCCGATGTCTACATTACGGCTCAACAGGCGACACAAGCCCGTGGGCCTGCCAAACTGATCCAAATCTCAAAGGTTGGGATGTCGTTTATGAAGTGCCACCACATTTTAAACCACCTACCCTCAATGAAGAGGATTACGAACCTCACATTAACCCAGACACATATGAAGGAGAATTCTTCCAAGAAACATGTATGTCCAAGAAACGTTTCAAGAACCGCTCTACTTCACCCAGAACATTGAAGTAGACAGCGACAGTGAATCCTTCTTAACCCCTGAGCCTGAACAAGAATAGCTGGAAGAAGAAGAGGTTACTACTGCGGATGACTTATCACTTCTTGACCGATTACATAATGGTGGCCTTCCACATGTTCTTCTTGCTAGTGATGATGATGATGCATTTATTGATGATAGTGATGATCATGATGCATTTATTGACCCCAAAGCATATATAGACGAGCACGATTGTTATTAGTTCATGTCAGGTATTCAACTATTACTATATATAAACTTTGAGTTCATGTTAGGTATTCAATTTTTATTAGTCATGTTGGTATTTATGACGATGATACACTTAAATTATATACATTTATTACTCATGTTGGTATTTATGTTGTACTAATTTCATTTACTGTTTGTCATGACAGGTGTTGAAAGATGGTGGGAAAGGGTCGAAAGCACACCGCGTCTCCTTCTTCGTCGGCGGGTGGTGGGATGGGTACTTCCATTCCTGCCTCGCCTCTTCAGAGAGCGTTGCTCTCTAATCTGCAAGGAGCGCCCCCCGTGAGAGGAGGTCGACCCCCCGCGAGGCCGAGAGGTACTAAAGGTACACGTTGTATTCATGTTGGTATTTATGTTGTACTCATGTTGTATGCATGCTGGTATTTATATACATTTTATTACTCATGTTGGTATTTATGTTGTACTAAAGGTACACGTGGCCGCGGGAGAGGTAGGGCGGTGGCTGCCATGCCTTCTGAGGTGGAGGCTACACGATCTCCGCCACCACCCCAAGCTGATTCACCTGAGAACAGGACTTCTAGGGTGGATTCGTCTGAGGTGGAGGCTACACGGTCTCCGGTTCACGAGCCTCGGGTCGACGAGCCTTAGGTCGACGAGCCTTCGACCCACGAGACTTGTGTCCCAGAGGCTTCGTTCCAGGCGACTCCGCAGCAAAGCAGGGATAAGGGTACGTCCCCAGAGACCCAGTGGGATACCTGGGCTGAGCCAAGTGGCCATGCTGATAGCGACGAGGAGCTGGGTGAGGGGGCTACCGTCTACCAGCGTGGTAGTTCGGGGCTCCTGCTTGTGTCGGCGACCCGTGAGCAGAGGTGGTCGATTAAGCCAAATGGGTACAAGTAAGTTAATTTACTCTTATTTAACCTTTTGCCTTCATGTTTTTTCAAATATCTAATGTTTTGGCTTTAATTTGTCATGCCGCAGGGGTTGGATTGTTGCCAAGGGTGTCCTCAAGCCCAACAGCATCCTTGTTGTGCTTTGCCATCAAAACTTCCGAGGGTTTGTTACGTTGCCTGGTGGGGAGTGAGAGGTAGGAATGACCTGGGAGCACTACTTGGGTGCCCCGGCCCCGCCGGAGGTGGAGATCGACGATGTTTTGTGCCACACGAGGGCCGACATGGTGATCCGACAGTTCTGGGTAATTTCTCCTTCACACAATTATAAATCAACCATAGCTAGTTATTGTACTAATCGGTGTTTTCTCGTTTGCAGACCTAGTACACGTGTTAGGAGGGATACGTGGAGGACGCGGCAAAGGTTATCGAAACCGTATGTCGCCGCCTACTTCAAAACTTTCGGCACGAGGGTCGGGTGCAGGCTGTTCGAGACTACTATGCCACGCGGCGTATTAGGAAGGACAAGGTGAAGTGCCGTGATTCTAAGATGGAGAAGGAGCATTACATGAAGGTAATTACATATTATTAAGGCTTTGTAGTTAGTTTCCTTGATTTGGTTCTTACGCGCTCAAATTTCTCTTTATTAACTTAGGTGCCTCTGAGATGGTGTGTGGATAAGATGGATTGTTGGGAGGCCTTGGTGGATCAGTGGTGCTCCGAAACGTGGGAGGCCAGCCACAACAACACCAAGGATAGGCGTGGCAAAATGGTTGGTGTGCCACACCATCAAGGGAGCGTCAACTTAATCCAATTTGGCGAGAACTGGGTATGTGGTTTGCTTCATGCCTCATGCAATTCATTCTTAATGCTATCTTGAGCCATTTACTAATACATTTTTCCTCTCTCTCTCTCTTTTAGGCGCGTCACAATAAGACGGAGGTGCCACAGATGTACGACCTGTATGCGATGGCCCATACTTCCTCATACAAGAAGGTCAAGGCATTCTCTGAGTCTGACCTCGAGCATCCCGAAAACTTCTCCAACATCTCCTCCCACCACAAGCTCGTGAAGTACCGAGATCACGGGAAGGCGAGGAAAGGGGAGGACTTTAACCCGAGCGAGGGGCCTATTGATCCAGAGCTGGTGATGATAGCTGGCAATGGGAGGCCCCATGGCTCGATCGCCATTGGAGACGGCCTTATATGTTGTCCTAGCACTCTTCGGTAGATAAAGGCACGCAAAACGAGCTCCTGTCCTGAGATAACACCTCGTCCACGGCCAGTCGAGCTTGCCATCGAGGTTAGTTTAATGGATTCAACTATCTTTCCGCATTATGTTGTGCATTGGAACCAATATGATTACAATGCTAACAATGAGTTGTGTTGCAGGCTGCTATTCTGAAAGAGAGAGAGGCAACGCAGGCGGTTATGGCGGAGAAGGATATGATGCGTCTAACAGGGCCATATACGAGCTCTTCGTTGTAAGTTTCTTCTTCATATTATTTCAAATCTTGCATTTTAATGTCCGTTTCATTAATAACTAAAAAGTTTGACTTGTCGAAACCAAATGTACAGTCTATGTGCGAGAAGACCGGCCAAGTCCCTCCGGCGATGCCAGTCATTAACATGGCGGGGACGGCGAGTTTCATTTCAGTGCATTGATCTTAAGAGTGTCCTCATGCTAACGACACATTGCAAACGATGTTTGGTGCATAATATCTCCCGAAACTCATCGCACGACCCTTCTATAGTGGAGCCTTTTCCAGGGCAACCTTCTCGAGGTGAAACAAGCCAGAGCCACCGTGCTTCACCGCCGTGATGACGATAATGGTATGTTATTTCTAGTGTTTTGCTGAACAACCGCATAATGGTCCAATATGGCTTAATAAGTACAGTTATCTCCAAAATGACATATGTAACCCAAGTTAGCTCCAAAACGACATATAGTTAGCTTGGCTTCCACCTAAATGACATAACTACCTTAGTTAGCTCCAAAATGACCTATTTACTACAAAATGACCTATAGTTAGCTAAGTTCTCTCCTAAAGGACATAATATGGCTTACGTAGGTCCAAGATGACCTATTCCCCCTAACTTAGGTATTAAATGGCCTATAATTAGCTTAGCTAGATCCAAAATGGCTTAATAATCATAATTTGCTCCGGAATGACCTATTTTACCCAAGTTATCTCCGAAATGACCTATAGTTAGCTAGGCTTCCACCTTAATGACATAATTAGCTTAGTTAGCTCCAAAATGGTCTATTTAATAAAAATGACATATACTTAGCTAATTATCCTCCAAAATGACATAATTAGCTCCAAAAAGGCATAGTTAGCTAATTTAGCCCGAAGAAGGGGACAAGAGGAGAAGAAAGAGGAAAATGAAAAGAAGGAATAAGAAGAAGAAGAGAAGGAGAAGAGAAGAAGGAGAAGGAGAAGGAGGAAGAAGAAGGAGAAGAAGGAGATGGTCCTTCTTCTCCTCCTTCTTCTCCTTCTTCTTGTCCTTCTTCTTTTCTTCTTCTTCTCCTCTTCCTTCTCCTTCTCCTCCTCCTCCATCTCCTCCTCCTTCTTCTTTTACTTCTCCTACTTCTTCTCTTCTTGCTTCTTCTCTTTCTCTTCTTCTATGTAGCTTAGACTCATCCAACAAAGACTAAATCAGCTAATTATCCTACAAAATGACATAATTAGCTTAGTTAGGTGAAAACATCATAAGAACCTTGGTTAGCTCATTAAAATGACCAATTTAGCTCAAAAACGAAATAATAAGCTCAAAATGGCATAAGAACCATGGTTAGCTCATGAATATTATATACTTAGCTTGGCTTCCACCTAAATGATATAATTAGCCAATTTAGGTCCAATATGGCTTAATAAGAATAGTTAGCTCCAAAATGACATATTTAACCCAAGTTAGCTCCAAAACGACATATATTTAGCTTGGCTTCCACCTAAATGACATAATTAGCTTAGTTAACTCCAAAATGACCTATTTAATAAAAAATGACCTATCCTTAGCTAAGTTCTCTCCTAAATGACATAATAAGGCTAACTTAGCTACAAGATAACCTATTCCCCCTAACTTAGGTATTAAATGGCCCATAATTAGCTTAGCTAGATCCAAAATGTAATAAGCATAGTTTGCTCCGGAATGACCTATTTTACCCAAGTTAGCTCCGAAATGACCTATAGTTAGCTAGGCTTCCACCTAAATGACATAATTAGCTTAGTTAGCTCCAAAATGGTCTATTTAATAAAAATGACATATATTTAGCTAATTATCCTCCAAAATGACATAATTAGCTCCAAAAAAGCATAATTAGCTAATTTAGCCTGAAGAAGGGGACAAGAGGAGAAGAAAGAGGAAAAATGAAAAGAAGGAAGAAGAAGAAGAGAAGGAGAAGAGAAGAAGGAGAAAGAGGAGGAAGAAGAAGGATAAGAAGGAGAAGGAGGAAAGAAGCTCCTTCTCCTTCTCCTTCTTCTTGTCGTTCTTCTTTTCTTCTTATTCTCCTCTTCCTTCTCCTTCTCCTCCTCCTCCTTCTTCTTTTACTTCTCCTTCTTCTTCTCTTCTTGCTTCTTCTCTTTCTCTTCTTCTACGTAGCTAAGACTCATCCAACAAAGACTAAATTGGCTAATTATCCTACAAAATGACATAATTAGCTTAGTTAGGTGAAAACATCATAAGAACCTTGGTTAGCTCATTAAAATGACCAATTTAGTTCAGAAATGAAATAATAAGCTCAAAATGGCATAAGAACCTTGGTTAGCTCAGGTATATTATATACTTAGCTTGGCTTCCACCTAAATGATATAATTAGCCAATTTAGCTCCAATATTACTTAATAAGCATAGTTAGCTCCAAAATGACATATTTAACCCAAGTTAGCTCCAAAACGACATATAGTTAGCTTGGCTTCCACCTAAATGACATAATTAGCTTAGTTAGCTCCAAAATGATCTATTTAATAAAAAATGACCTATACTTAGCTAAGTTATCTCCTAAATGACATAATAAGGCTAACTTAGCTACAAGATGACCTATTCCCCCTAACTTAGGTATTAAATGGCCTATAATTAGCTTAGCTAGATCCAAAATGGCTTAATAAGCATAGTTTGCTCCGGAATGACCTATTTTACCCAAGTTACCTCCGAAATGACCTATAGTTAGCTAGGCTTCCACCTAAATGACATAATTAGCTTAGTTAGCTCCAAAATGGTCTATTTAATAAAAATGACATATACTTGGCTAATTATCCTCCAAAATGACATAATTAGCTCCAAAAAGGCATAATTAGCTAATTTTGCCCGAAGAAGGGGACAAGAGGAGATGAAAGAGTAAAAATGAAAAGAAGGACGAAGAAGAAGAAGAGAAGGAGAAGAGAAGAAAAAGGAGAAGGAGAAAGAGGAAGAAAAGGAGGAGGAGAAGGAGGAGAGAAGCTCCTTCTCCTTCTTCTCCTCCTTCTCCTTATTCTTGTCCTTCTTCTTTTCTTCTTCGTATCCTCTTCCTTCTCCTTCTCCCCTCCTTCTCCTCCTCCTCCTCCTTCTTCTTTTACTTCTCCTACTTCTTCTCTTCTTTCTTCTTCTCTTTCTCTTCTTGTACTTAGCTTAGACTCATCCAACAAAGACTAAATTGGTTAATTATCCTAAAAAATGACATAATTAGCTTAGTTAGGTGAAAACATCATAAGAACCTTGGTTAGCTCATTAAAATGAAATTTTTTGCTCAAAAATGAAATAATAAGCTCAAAATGGCATAAGAACCTTGGTTAGCTCATGAATATTATATACTTAGCTTGACTTCCACCTAAATGATATAATTAGCCAATTTAGCTCCAATATGGCTTAATAAGCATAGTTAGCTCCAAAATGACATATTTAACCCAAGTTAGCTCCAAAACGACATATAGTTAGCTTGGCTTCCACCTAAATGACATAATTAGCTTAGTTAGCTCCAAAATGGTCTATTTAATAAAAATGACATATACTTAGCTAATTATCCTCCAAAATGACATATTTAACCCAAGTTAGCTCCTCATCCCATTTGTACATTCTAATTTCTTCTTGTACATACTGCTCTTATATATGGGAATAAAAGAAAAAAGGCTGTGGGGGGCTTTCCCTACAGTAGCCGGTCAAAAAGAGTTAGCTCCAAACCGACATATAGTTAGTTTGGCTTCCACCTAAATGACATAATTAGCTTAGTTAGCTCCATAATGACCTATTTAATAAAAAATGACCTATACTTAGCTAAGTTCTCTCCTAAATGATGTAATAAGGCTAACTTAGCTCCAAGATGACCTATTCCCCCTAACTTAGGTATTAAATGGCCTATAATTAGCTTAGATAGATCCAAAATGACTTAATAAGCAAAGTTTGCACCGGAATGACATATTTTAGCCAAGTTAGCTCCGAAATGACCTATAGTTAGCTAGGCTTCCACCTAAATGACCTAATTAGCTTAGTTAGGTTCAAAATGGTCTATTTAATAAAACATGACCTATACTTAGCTAATTATCCTGAAAATGACATAATTAGCTCCAAAAAGGCATAATTAGCTAATTTAGCCCGAAGAAGGGGACAAGAGGAGAAGAAAGAGTAAAAATGAAAAGAAGGAAAAAGAAGAAGAAGAGAAGAAGAAGGAGAAGGATCCCTCCTTCTTCTTCTCTCCTCCTTCTTTTCCTTCTTCTTTTCTTCTTCTTCTCCTCTTCCTTCTCCTTCTCCTTCTCCTCCTCCTCCTCCTTCTTCTTTTTCTTCTCGTCTTCTTCTCTTTCTTCTTATATGTAGCTTATTTTCCCCAACATAGACATACTTAGCTAATGAATCTCCAAAATGACATAATTAGCATAGTTAGGTAAAAACATTAGAAGAACCTTGGTTAGCTCATTAAAATGACTAATTTAGCTCCAAAATGACATAATAAGCTCACTATGGCATAAGAACCTTGGTTAGCTCATGAATATTATATACTTAGCTTATTTTCGTCTAAAATGACATAATTATCCCATTTAGCCCCAAAAAGACATACTTAGATAATTTAGCTCCAAGAAGAGGAGAAGAGGAGAAATGAAAAGAAGGAAGAAGAAGAAGAAGAAGAGAAGGAGAAGGAGAAGGAGAAGGAGTAGCCTTCTACTCCTTCTTCCCCCCTTCTTCTTCTCCTTCTTCTTCTTCTTCTTCTTCTTCTCTTTTTCTTCTCTTATTCTTCTTCTTCTTCCTTCTTTTCATTTCTCCTCTTCTCCTCTTCTTGGAGCTAAATTAGCTAGGTATGTCTTTTTGGAGCTAAATGGATATGAAACTTACTTATTTCTTCTCCTCTTCATCTAGTCTTCTTCTTCTAACTTACTTATTTCCCATTTGGCAGATTACATTCAATTCACGGAAGCTTGGATTATATTGATGGAGTGCTTCAATATGGTTTCTTCTAAAATGGCTTCACAGAAGCTTGGATTGAAACTATTGTAGTAAATGGATATGAAACTTTGTATGTATGGATGAAACTAGTGTAATATATTGTTTGGTACGGATGAAATTTGCATAATATGTATGGATTATGGATGAAACTTATTTTAATATGGTTATGAGTATGGGTAGTTTGTGTGGAATATATTATGTCAGTTGGAGCTTTTGTGTGAAATATATTTTGTCATTTGGGGCAGTTTGTGTGAAATATATTCCTGATTTGTTTGAAAATTGCTGGATATTATTAAAAACAAAATAAGCAGTGGCAGTTTGGAGCCTTTTCCGTGTGTCCACCGATGGCAAAGGAGCTACATCAGACAACAAAGGGCCCAAACTGGCCTGTTGAATCAAATTGGGTGCCCCCTTTGCCCTCTGTCGTGCTGGTGGCCAGACGGCAAAGGTTAAAAGGGCAGACAGCAAAGGGGCAAGTGAGAGGGGCTTTGTTGGTACCTTTGTCGTCAGACCACCAGCACGGCCGACGGCAAAGGGGCAAAGGGCAGATGGCAAAGGCTCAAAGGGCAGATGGCAAAGGGGCAAATGAGACGGGCTTTGGCGGTGCCTTTGCCGTCACTCCACCAGCATGGCAGACGGCAAAGGGGCAAAGGGCGGATGGCGTACAATCTGTGGGCCCAACAGGCCGCCGTTAGCACTTGACGGAGTTGCCCGCAGATGTGTCGTCCCATATTCTTTGCCGTCACCCCCTCATGGCAAAGATCCTTTGCCGTCAGCTGTCCCAATGCAGGCGACAAAGAGGCCCTTCACCGGATTTTTGTTTGCCGTCCAGTTTGCCGTCTGCTAACGGATGACAAAGGCCTTTGCCGTCCGGGGTGGCCCCCTTTGCAGTCCGCCAAGGCAGACGGCAAAGTATCAGATTCCTGTAGTGCATAATTAAATTCCTTGAAATCCAAAGTAGTAGTTTCATCACTACTCAAAGTTTTGATATCCTCTACTCCACTTCCAGTATCAAGATAAATAGACTCCGAATCACTGGGGCGTTTCTCAACCAAAGTAGATTCACATCCAGCCCCATCATCATTAGGATTGACATTAGAAAACAAGGATTCAATAGGAGTCACACCAAGCACTTTAAGATCTTCGTGATTCTCATCACGAGAGCACGCCTTTTTAAGCCATTCATGTCTAGCACAAATTTGGGCGGTTCTTTCATTACTCCCATTCATAGAAACACGCATAGCTTTCAAATTTTCATCCATATTAATCTTAGGAGGAACACATATCGATTTCAAAGCATAAATATCAAGAGACATTCTATCAACAGTCCTAGCCAAGTCATCAATTTTAAGAAGTTTTTCTTCTATGGAAGCATTGAAAATCTTTTGCGAAGTAATAAACTCCTTAATATTACTCTCAAGATCAGAGGGTAATTTATTGTAATTTCCATGAGAAATGTTGTAGGAATTTCCAAAATTAGTAGAGGGATTACTAGGAAAAGGCCTAGGATTAAAGTTACCTCTATAAGCATTGTTGTTACCAAAATTATTTCTACCAACAAAATTAACATCCAAATTTTCATTGCAATTCTCAATCAAGGAAGACAAAGGCATATCATTTGGATCTAGAGGAGCACTTTTACTAGCAAACAACTTCATTAACTCATCCATCTTAGCAGTCAAAGAGTTAATTTCTTCTATAGCATGCACTTTTTTACTAGTAGGTGACCTTTGAGTGTGCCATTGAGAATAATTTGTCATGATATTATCTAGGAGTTTTGTAGATTCTCCTAGTGTGATTTCCATAAAAGTTCCACGAGAGGCGGAATCCAAGATATTTCTAGAAGCAAAATTCAAACCAGGATAGAAAATTTGTATAATCACCCAAAGACTCAGGCCATGAGCGGGACAATTACTAATCATCAATTTCATTCTCTCCCAAGATTGTGCAACATGTTCATGATCTAGTTGCTTAAAATTCATGATATCATTACGGAGAGAGATAATCTTAGCTGGTGGAAAATACTTGGAAATAAAGGCATATTTACACTTGTTCCATGAATCAATACTATTTTTGGGTAAAGATGAAAACCAAGTTTTTGCTCGATCTCATAATGAGAAAGGAAATATCTTCAATTTAATCATATCATTATCCACATCTTTCTTCTTTTGCATATCGCATAACTCAATAAAGGTATTAAAATGAGATACGACATCTTCACTAGGAAGGCTAGAAAATTGCTCTTTCATAACAAGATTCAACAAGGCAGCATTAATTTCATATGATTCCGAACTAGTGGCGGGAGAAATGGGAGTACTAATAAAATAATTATTATTAGTATTGGAGAAGTCACACAATTTAGTGTTTTCAGACATGGTGACTTAGCAAGCAGACAAGCACAAAAGAAAACAGAAAGCAAGGAAAAGAAAGGGCAAACGAAAAAGGCAAATATTTTTCTAAATTTTGTTTTTTAGAAGTGGGGGAGAGGAAAATGAGAGGAAAATGGCAAATAATGTAAATGCAAGAGATGAGTTTGCGATAGGTACTTGGTAGATATGCTTCACTTGAATACTCACCGGCAACGACGCTAGAAATTCTTCTTGCTACTTCTTGAGCTTGCGTTGGTTTTTCCCTTGAAGAGGAAAGGGTGATTCGGCAAAGTAGAGAAACGTATTTCCCTCAGTTTAAGAACCAAGGTATCAATCCAGTAGGAGTATCAAGATGAGGCACCAATGAACCTGCGAAAAGCAAACAAACTTGCACCCAACACGATAAAGGGGTTGTCAATCCCTTCACGATTACTTGCAAGGTGAGATCTGATGGAGGTGAAAAGTAAATAGGTAAAGGTGCAACAAAGTATTTTTGGTATTTTTGTATGTAGATCTGAAAATATAATGTGTAAAATAGCCCTGGGGGCCATAGTGTTCACTAGAGGCTTCTCTATGATAGCAAGTATTATGGTGGGTGAACAAATTACTGTCGAGCAATTGATAGAATCGCGCAAAGTCATGACGATATCTAAGACAATGATCATACATATAGGCATCATGTCCGAGACAAGTAGATCGATACTGTCTGCATCTACTACTACTCGACACATCGACTGCTATCCAGCATGCATCTAGTGTTTTAAGTTCATAACAAACAGAGTAACGCCTTAAGCAAGATGACATGATGTAGTGGGATAAATTCATGCAATATGATATAAAACCCATCTTTTTACCCTTGATGGCAACAACACGATGCGTGCCTCACTACCCCTTCTGTCACTAGGTGAGGACACCGCACGGTATGAACCCAAAACCAAGCACTTCTCCCATTGCAAGAATTATAGATCAAGTTGGCCAAACAAAACCCATAACTCGAAGAGAATTACAAGGATAAGAAATCATGCATATAAGAAATCAGAGGAGACTCAAATAATATTCATAGATAATCTGATCTTAAATCCACAAATCATCAGATCTCGACAAACACACCGCAAAAGAAAGGTACATCGGATAGATCTCCATGAAGATCATGGAGAACTTTGTATTCAAGATCCGAGAGAGAGAAGAAGCCATCTAGCTACTAGCTATGGACCCGAAGGTCTGTGGTGAACTAATCACACATCATCGAAGAGGCAATTGTGTTGATGAAGAAGCCCTCCGTGTCCGAATCCCCCTCCTGCAGGGCACCAGAACGTTCCCCAGATGGGATCTCGCGGAGACAGAAGCTTGCGGTGGCGGAAAAGTATTTTTGTGGCTCTCCTTCTTGGTTTAGGGATTTTTGGGAATTTATAGGCTAAAGAGGTAGGGCAGAGGAGGCACGGCGGGCCCACGAGCCTGCTAGGCGCGCCCCCTAGGGCGCGCCTAGGGGGCTCGTGACCTGCCACGAGACCTCCTGCCTTGGTTCTCAAGTCCTCTGCGTATCTTCTGTTATGGAAAAAATCACCCCGCAAGTTTTATTCTGTTTGGACTCCGTTTAATATTCTTTTCTGAAAAAGGTCAAAAACCCAAAAAAGCAGAAATTCGCACTACGCACTGAGTTAATAGGTTAGTCCCAAAAATGATATAAAATGGCATATAAATTCATGTAAAACATCCCAAGTTGATAATATAATAGCATGGAACAATCAAAAATTATAGATACATTGGAGACGTATCAAGATGGGCTAGAGAAAAAGAAGATGAAGAGAGAATTAAGAGCCTTCCTACACACACTACCATTGCTACTATACAAGTTGTTGAGGACCTCAAAACTTTTAGCACCCATCGCACTCCTAGTCCCAGTGGACCTATTAATGGTGATGCTAATACCTCAACTATAGGACAAGAAAGTCCTTTGAATTTAGAGACTACCTAAAGAATGAGATGACATTACCACCACTTTAATTAATGGTAGTAACCTTGATTTTGACAATTGTAGTCTTTCCAAAGTGATCACCTTTTTGCAAAGAATGGCTAAAGACCCCCACACTAATACACTTAATATTGCCTTCACCAAGCATATTACCAATGCTCTTATCAAATCTAGGGAGGAGAAGCTCAAGCTAGAGACTTCTATTCCTAGAAAACTAGAACATCGTTGGGATCCTATGGTCAAATTGAATAATATCTCTTGCTTTGCATTGTGTGATGTTGGAGCTAGTGCCTCTGTTATGCCAAAAATAATGTATGATATGCTTGATTGGAAACTTTATGATCCATGTTCTTTTGGTGTCCATATTGTTGATTCTTCCATAATGAAACCTTTAGGGAGAATTGATTATGTTCTTATTATTGTCAATGATAATTATGTGCCCGTTGATTTTCTTATTATGGACATTGAATGTGATCCTTCATGTCCAATTATTTTGGGACGTCCTTTTCTCTGCACCGTTGGTGCTATCATTGACATGAATGAGTGAATTATTAAATTCCAATTTCCTCTTAAAAAGGGAATGTAACACTTCCCTAGAAATAATATTAAGTTACCTTATGAGTCCGTTACTTGGGCAAGTTATTCTTTTGGAGTTCGTAACACTTGATCTTCTTGCATTATGCCTAGCTCAAAGGCATAAAAGAAAGCGCTTGTTGGGAGGCAACCAAATTTGTTTTTTACTTTCTATTTTTTTGGTCTTGATGCTTGTTACTACTGTAGCGACATCATTGTATCTTTATTTTTTAATTTTGTGCCAAGTTATAGCCTCCGATTGCAAGAAAGTTTAAAAATTGTGACATGCTGTCCAGAAACAGATTCTGTCTGCTTGACGAAAATATTCGCCAAAAATCACCATATCATCTTTTTTATCTGAATTTTTTTGACAGCATGATCTATATAATTGTCTTTCTGGCATCTGTTCTTAGTTTTTTATTTGAGTTGCAGAAGTACCCCGAATAAATTATTTACTACCTGTTGTTCTGTTTTTCACAAATTCTGCCATGTTTTGCGTTTTCATCATTTTGCAAATCCTAAGCTTATTTTTTATTTGCAAAAACCTTTAGGCATTCATGATAAGAAGTAGATTTTCATGAAAATCATTATTTCTAGTAGGTAATGAATTATTTTATTAAGGGTACTAACCACTCTAATCAGCTTATGATGAGTTTCGTATGAAGGGAGTTTTCAAGTATGCGGTGGGAGATGATGAAAGAAGATACATGAGTGTCAAGTGCTCAAGCTTGGGGATGCCCCCATGCACTTCAAGAAATATTCAAGGAGACTCAAGCGTCTAAGCTTGGGGATGCCCTCGTGCATCCCCTTCTCCATCAACAATCATTAGTTCGTCCATCTGCATGCTATATTTTTATCACTTCATATGATATGTGCTATGCTTGGAGCATCCCTCTCTTTAATTTTTAGTTTGTTTTAGTTTTGATTGTTGTTCATAACAAGTTGGAACCTAGCCTACCTTGTTTGGGAGAGAAGCACGCTCCATTCCACTCTAGAACACAACATTGGTTTTCATGCTTATCTTTTTGTGTGTTCTTCATCTTTTTGGTTCTACTGCCATGCTTTGCTCTTAGTTTTCATGCTTATCTTTTTAAGAGATTTTATTTAGGTTTCTTTTGGAACTCTCCTGAGTTATCATGCTTATCTTGTTTAGAGAGTATAGTAGTAACTTGAGGTTGCTATTTAAGTATAGTAGTAACTTCAGCAATCAATTGAGGTTGCTATTTAAGTATAGTAGTAACTTGCAATAGTTTTGATGTATTGAGTTGAGTAATCTTTGGACTATTGGTGCCAAGAGCTTGAGCCTATTAGTGATATGTGTCGTATTTCGGGAAACTGTGTGTTTTTCAAAAACTAAAAATTAGTTGAGAACTCTACCTACTAAATTGATCGCTAACCTCTAATGGGGTTGAAATATATAGAGTACCCTCATGTTACCATGAGTCAAGGATGCGCAAGGATAACCAAACCCCCAAACAATCCTCCTTGGGGTACTTGTCTCTTTGTGAATTTCCTAACTAGATAGAGAGTTAATGATAATAAGTGTATGAGTTCTTCGGACTAATGTGAGTATTCGATTGTAGGCACTTCCACCATCCATATTTTGCTCGCCTCTTCGGTACCGTGCATTGCCCTTTCTCACATTGACAGTTGGTGCAAACTCCGCCGGTGCATCCAAACCCGTGGCATGATACGCTCTGTCATACATAAGCCTCATTATATCTTTCCTCAAAACAGCCACCATACCTAATGATACGTCTCCAACGTATCTATAATTTGATGGTTTCATGCTATTATCTTGTCAAACTTTGGATGTTTTGTATGCCTTTTATATCTTTTTTGAGACTAACTTATTAACTCAGTGCCAAGTGCCAGTTCCTGTTTTTTCCATGATTTTGACCCCTTTCAGAGCAGGATTTTAAACGGAGTCCAAACGGAACGAAACTGCCAAAAAGTTTTTTTCCGAAACAGAAAAAGATCGGGAAGCCTGAGAATCAGGGCATGGGGCCACCAGGGACCCCACAAGCCCCCTAGCCTCGGCCAGGGGGGCCCACGCCTCCCAGGCTTGTGGGATCCTTGGGCCTCCTCTGCCCTAGGTCTTTCGCCTATAAATTCCCTAAAATCCTAGAAAAAAATCAAGAGATCATCGAAAGTACATTTCCGCCGCCGCAAGCTTCTGTCTCCACAAGATCCCATATGGGGCACGTTCTGGTGCCCTGTCGGAGGGGGGATTCGGATACAGAGGGCTTCTTCATGAACACCATGACCTCTCCGATGATGCGTGAGTAGTTCACCATAGACCTACGGGTCCATAGCTAGTAGCTAGATGGCTTCTTCTCTCTCTTGGATCTTCAATTCCAAGTTCTCCATGATCTTCATGGAGATCTACCCGATGTAATCCTCTTTTGCGGTGTGTATGTCGAGATGTGATGAATTGTGGAGTTATGATCAGATTATCTATGATTTTTATTTGTGTTTCTTCTGATCTCTCTTATGCATGATTTCATATCCTTGTAATTCTCTTTGAGTTGTGGGTTTTGTTTGGCCAACTAGATCTATGATTCTTGCAATGGGAGAAGTGCTTGGTTTTAGGTTCATACCGTGCGGTGACCTCACCCAGTGACAGAAGGGGTAGCGAGGTACGCATCGTGTTGTTGCCATGAAGGGTAAAAAGATGGGGTTTTCATCATTGGTTTGAGTTTATCCCTCTACATCATGTCATCTTGCTTAAGGCGTTACTCTGTTCGTCATGAACTCAATACACTAGATGCATGCTAGATAGCGGTCGATGTGTGGAGTAATAGTAGTAGATGCAGAAAGTATCAGTCTACTTGTCTCTGACGTGATGCCTATATGTATGATCATTGCCTTAGATATCGTCATGAGTTTGCGCGGTTCTATCAGTTGCTCGACAGTAATTTGTTCACCCACCGTAATATTTGCTATTTTGAGAGAAGCCTGTAGTGAACACTATGGCCCCCGGGTCTACTCCACACCATATTTTCATCCTTACACTTTTTCTTCGTTGCACTTTCCGCCTTCAGATCTCACTTTGCAATCAATCTTGAAGGGATTGACAACCCCTTTATAGCGTTGGGTGTAAGCTCTTGTGTTTGTGCAGGTACTGTGGACTTGACGAGATTCTCCTACTAGATTGATACCTTGGTTCTCAAACTGAGAGAAATACTTACTGCTCCTGTGCTGCATCACACTTTCCTCTATAATGGAAAACCAATGCAAGCTCAAGAGACAACAGAAGGTTTCTGTCGACGTAGCACAAGGATTTCTGGCGCCGTTGCCGGGGAGGATCAAGTCAAGAACTCATCCAAGTAAGTGTCGCAAACCCATCTCCTGCATTTACTTTTTTTGCCTCTTGTTTTCCTCTCCCCCACTTCTGAAAAAACAAAAATTTACAAAAAAATCTTTGCCTTTTTTGTTTTCCTTTTTCGTTGGCCTTTTTCGTTTGCCTTTCCTTTGCATGTGTGCTATGTGCCTTCAATATGCTTGCATCTTCGCTTGCTGAAAATCTAGTGATATGGATCCTCACACACTTGCTAATCTCTTTAAGAGATCCAACTATGTTGATCCAGTTGCTAGTGAGTTGAGTGCACTTGACTTTCTTTATGGAGTTTTGCTTGAGATGCGTGAATCTGAAAATCGTGATGAAGAAATTTATGAAGTGATTCACAAGGGCTCCTTGAATGGAAAGCATGATTCCAATGGTTTCACTGTAAATACTATTAGTGTCAATCATGCTAAAAATATGCAAAACCCTAAGCTTGGGGATGCTAGTTTTGCTATGTCCACTACTTGTTGCAATGATCATGATTCTGATGTTTGCAATAAGATTGAAAGTGGGATTGGAGAAGTCATGACTTTAGTTGATGATAATCCCACTATTTTTGAAGAGCGTCAACTTTGCATGCATGTGGATCATGAAAAGAATATCCTTTGTGATAGATATATTGTGTAATTTGATTATGACCCCACATGTAATTGCTATGAGAGAGGAAAATATTGTGGTAGAACCTTTCATGTTACCAAATAACCTCTCATTATGTTAAGATTGATATTGTCTCTTTCTTCTTCCCATATGGTAACTATTGGTTGTCTTGCCAATTTGTTCTCCTATAAAATGCCTATGCATAGGAAGTATGTTAGACTTAGATGTGATTTTCACATGCTTTATGATGCTCTCGTTGTGCTTCAATTCTTGTCTTTCGTGTGAGCATCATTGATTTATCAATGCCTAGCTAAGGGTGTTAAACAATAGCGCTTGTTGGGAGGCAACCCAATGAATTTATTTATTTCTATTTCTGTTTTGTTGCGTCCACACTATCATAATTCTGTTGTGATTGTGTGTTTTGTGTTTCTTTTTGTGTTTGAGCCAAGCAAAACCTTTATGACTAGTCTTGGCGATGGCTGTTTGATCCTGCTGGAAAAAGGCAGAAACTTTTCGCTCACGAGATGATGTTGCATTTTTATTCAGAAAGAGATTTTGAGTTGATTCTTTTTGCTGCTGGTTTATATGCCTTTTTCCCAGGCAGTCGTAAGTTTTCAGAATTTTTGAGGTACCAGAAGTATACGAAGTATACAGATTTCTACAGACTGGTCTGTTTTTGATAGATTCTATTTTTGTCGAGTTGGTTGCTTGCTTTGATGAAACTATGGATAGTATCGGGGGGTACTAGCCATGGAAAAGTGAGTATACAGTAATCTAACACCAATATAAATAGAAATCAAGATTGCTACAGTACCTAAAGAGGTGGTAGTTTGTTTTGTTGTCCTAATGATATCACGAGTTTCTGTTTAAGTTTTGTGTTGTCAAGTTTTCAAGTTTTGGGTGATATTCTCATGGACAAAGAGATAAGGAGTGGAAAGAGCTCAAGCTTGGGGATGCCCAAGGAATCCCAAGCCAAGTTCAAGGACACGAAAAAGCCTAAGCTTGGGGATGCCCCGGGAAGGCATCCCCTCTTTCGTCTTCAATCCATCTGTAACATTACTTGGAGCTATATTTTTATTCACCACATGATATGTGTTTTGCTTGGAGCGTCTTGTATCTTAGGAGTCTTTTCATTTTGTTGTGTGACAATCATCTTTGCTGCACACCTTTAGAGAGAGACATGCACTCATCGTGATTTTGCTAGAATGCTCATAGTGCTTCACTTATATCTTTTGAGCTAGATAATTTTTCTCTTTGTGCTTCACTTAGATGTTTTAGAGCACGGCGGTGCGTGACTTGGTAGTAGGCTTATGCTATGAAAGTAGTCCCAAAGGTGATAGGTACCCAAAGAGGATACAAAAACCTCGATCTTCATGTGCATTGAGTAGAAAGAGAAGTCTTGATTCCTCTCAATTAGTTTTGAGATGTGGATTTGGTAATATTAAGAGCTATGTAAGTAGGGTGTTGTGAATCTAGAAATACTTGTGTTGAAGTTATTGATTCCCGTAGCATGCACGTATGGTGAACCTCTATGTTAGGAAGTCGGAGCATAATTGATCTATTGATTGTCATCCTTTGTGTCGAGGTCGGGATCATGCGATGGTTAACACGTACCAACCCTTCCCCTAGGAGTATGCGTTTAGCACCTTGTTTCGATTACTAATAAAAACTTTCGCAACAAGTATGTGAGTTCTTCATGACTAATGTGAGTCCATGGTATAGATGCACTTTCACCTTCCACCATTTCTAGCCTCTCTAGTGCCGCGCAACTTTCGCCGATGCACAAACCCACCATATGCCTGCCTCAGAACAGCCACCATACCTACCTACTATGGCATTTTCATAGCCATTCCGAGAGATATTGCCATGCAACTCCCACCGTTCCATCTCATGAATTGTGCTGTCACTCTCATATTGCCATTGCATGATCGTAATATAGCTAGCGAGATGTTTCAATGTCATACGCCAAGCTAGATCGTTGCACATCCCGGTACACTGCCGAAGGCATTTCTTATAGAGTCATCATCGTTCTAAGCTTTGAGCTGTGAGTAAATAAAAGTGTGATGATCATCATTAGAGCATCGTCCCATGTGAGGAAATAAAAAAAGGGAGAATAGGCCAAAGAGCCCAAAAAAGAGAGGCCCAAGAGCCCATAAGAAAAATTAAAAAAAAGAGAGAAAAAGAGAGAAGGGACAATGCTACTATCTTTTTCCACACTTGTGCTTCATAATAGCACCATGTTCTTCATGATTGAGAGCCTCTCGTTTCGTCACCACCATATGCTAGTGGGAATCTTCATTATATAACTTGGCTTGTATATTCCAATGATGGGCTTCCTCAAAATTGCCCTAGGTCTTCGTGAGCAAGCAAGTTGGATGCACACCCACTAGTTGTCCTTTTGAGCTTTCACATACTTATAGCTCCAGTGCATCCTTTGTATGGCAATCCCTACTCATTCACATTGATATCTATTAATGGGCATGTCCATAGCCCTTTCATACGCCGAGTCAATGTGACCATCTCCTCCTTTTTGTCTCACAACCACCACCACACTCTATTCCACCTATAGTGCTATATCCATGCCTCACGCTCATGTATTGCGTGATAGTTATAAAAAGTTTGAGAAAGTAAGAGTGCGAAAACAATTACTTGGCCAATACCGGGGTTGTGCATGATTTACATTAGTTGTGTGAGGATGATGGAGCATAGCCAGACTATATGATTTTGTAGGGATAACTTTCCTTGGCCTTGTTATTTTGAAAGTTCATGATTACCTTGCTAGTTTGCTTGAAGTATTATTATTTTCATGTCAATAGCAAACTATTGTTTTGAATCTTACGGATCTGAACATTCATGTCACACGAAAGAAGTTGCAAATGACAACTATGCTAGGTAGCATTCCACATCAAAAATTCAGTCTTTATCACTTCCCTACTCAAGGACGAGCAGGAGTTAAGCTTGGGGATGCTTGATACGTCTCCAACGTATCTATAATTTTTTATGGTTTCATGCTATTATCTTGTCAAACTTTGGATGTTTTGTATGCCTTTTATATCTTTTTTTAGACTAACTTATTAACTCAGTGCCAAGTGCTAGTTCCTGTTTTTTCCATGTTTTTGACCCCTTTCAGAGGAGGATTTTTGTCACATCCCTGATCCCTATTAGAGCTTAGCAAGTTGTGCTCATGTTTTCTTTCTTTGCATTCAACAAATGGAAATGAACTCAAAGGAAGTGGTGAAATCAAAGCAAACCCTAGCCACTCCTTATTAAAAAAAACAATTCAACTAGTGCTAAATCAATGAACCCAAAATGGCCATTAGAAAAGGTCATCTTTTCTGATAAATGTTGAAAACAAGATATCAAGGGTGAAACATATTTTCAAAATGATTTTGGCATTTTATTTTAAAGTTAAAAGCTACTGAAATCAACTATATAATAATTAGAAAAGTTTTCAAAAATGCTGAAACTTTTATATATGTTTGGAAATATTCTAAATAACATTTCTCAGTGTTTCAAACTATCTTAGAATTGGTTTGGAGCCAAAAATAAAATGAAACAAATGTCAGAAAGAATAAAACAGAAACAGAAAAGAAAAGAAAGAAGAAAAATCCTATCTAATGCTCAGGCCCAGCCCAACTCCCCCTCTTGTCATCTTCCTCGTGCTAGCGAGCAGCAGGAGGTGGCTGCCGCTCGCTCCGGTGCGGCCACGCACCTGCGTGCTTGCCTGGACCTCCCCGTCGCACTGGCAAGGAGGATATGCCTCCCCGCGAGCCATTCCACCTCTCTCCCTCTCCTCATTCGCCCCTTGTGCCTCTCCCCTCTCGGCCGCCATTAGAGCTCGAGCTCGAGCTCGAGCTAGTCGTCGTCTCTGGCCACCGGAAGTCTCCCTGAGCACGTTGTTCCCTCCACCTCATCGAGCTGGTCGTCCCTGCCAAAGGAGAAGAGCCCCCAAGCCCTACATCGCTAGATATCCCTCGTCTTCCTTCTCGGGCCGCCGTTGATCGCCGCCGTCGTTCTCCCTCCTCAGGCCATCCCCGAGCATGCTTTCGACGCCTCTGCACTCCCCGTGAGCCCAGGGTGCTTTCCCCCTCGTTTTCCCCCTCGATCCCTTCCTCTTTCGCCCGATTCCACCGGAGCCCGACGAGATCCGCCGTAGGAGCTCGTTGCTGGTAGCTCTCTGGTGAACGGCTGATCATTCTAAGGCCACCAATAGCTTTAGCGCGTTGCATAGATGCTGTAGGAGCTAAACCCCGCACGAATTGGCTTCGATTTCGATGACCTCGTCGTTGCCCGATCTCCGGCAGCCACCAAGCTCCTTGCCGGCGTCAACTCCGGCCATTTCAGCCCCTGTAACTTGCAAAAATGGAACCGCGACACAATGGCCGATCGTCTGGTGCCTTCCGCTGCTCGTTTGGTCGCCGGAATAGAAAACCCGAGCCCCTCCGCCGTCTCTGTGGTCGCCGGATCTCACCGCCAGCGAGTTCCACCTCGCCGCTAGTGGATCTAAGCCTCCCTAAGTCACTGACATGTGGGGCCACCTTGAAACTAATTAAGTTTAATAAAAATAAAAATAACTTATTTAATTAATCTAAACAGACACTCACAGGTGGGTCCTACTCCATTAATTAGCTAATTAAATTAAAATTTAACTAAAACTGGCCAGAGTCACTGACTAGTGGGTCCCACTGGTCAGGTTTGACTTTCAACGGCGAGCTGACCTGCTGATGTCATGCTGATGCAATAAAACCTTTTTCTGTTTAAAAATAATTCCAGAATAAATGCAAAACTTTGGAAATTCATAGAAAATTATATATAAATCCAAATCTGACAAATAATATATGTAAAATGATCAGAAAAATTCAAGGAATCCAATGGTGCTATTGTCATGCATGAGAAACAAAGTTATGAAACAGTATCAGGTCAAATTAATTAAAGGAATTTGATAAATTATAATTCAAATGATATTTGAATTATGATTTCAAATCAAGATCACCCAAAGGGTTTTGTTAGTCATCTCAAACCATGTTACCTTGCATTTTATGAATCATTTTGTTGCATATGTTTGATATTGATTGATTGTTATTATTTCGGTAGGCTCTTCCCCTACGGATACATCTGATTATCCGACTGACGGATATCACCCCTCTGCGGAGCAACAAGGCAAGCAACCATTTTGATCATCCCAATAAATCCCATGTTCTCGCTCCTGCTCTTACTTATTGCATTAGGTCAAAATTCTTTCAATGCGTTTACCAAGTTAGTTGAACCCACTTCCTTTGCATGACCTGTCCTTGTCACAGTAAATAGCTGAACCTCGCAACCTAGCATACCTGGTAGATGTTTGAGCCTTGATGTGCCATATCCTGCTATGAATGCTATGCTTAGAGTTGTGTATGGTCTGTCATCTGGATGATGAACAGGATCGTGAGACTGTGTTCAGTTAATAAAGGTTTTGTGTTGAACCCGATTTGGTAAAGGTACCGGTGAAAGTCTATGTAGGAGTACATGGCGGGTTGTTTCATTGGAACCGTCCTTAGGAACTGAGTTCCGTGTATGTAATCCAAGACAAGATACTACCACATGTTGGGCCCTGAAATATGACCCCGCTCGACTTATTAATCGCTTAGTACTCGGTCCAAGAGTTGCAAGTAGTTTCTGGTGTTTATAGTCATGTTGGAGGCCGTGCATGGTGCTAACCTTAGAGGTGGGCTATGATGCGGTAGGCAGTGGCACGGTGTACCAAGTGGAACCCAGATGGTGGGCTTGGGAACCCTGCGCACATCGTTTCGGGCCGTGGCGGAAACCTCGGCCGGACTTCTATGCGGGTTACCCTCAGATAGGCGATAAACCTGGACAAGGTATTAGCGTGGTTAACGGTCGTGGCCGACTCCCTCGCTGGGCTTCCACTTGAAGGTTGCCGAGGTGCATGACGTGCACATGGCGATAAGTGGCGAGAGCGTGTGTGAAGAAGTACACCCCTGCAGGGTTATGATCTATTCAAATAGTCGCATCCGCGGATACGGACTACTTGGGAACATATGTTGTTCATAGACAACTATAATGGCTACTCATAAAATTGTCAAGATAAGTGTGAGTGTCGTGGATGGCATTTCCGTAGGGAGACGGAATGATTCCACGAGGGAGTATTGTTGTGGTGTCAGTGGACTCGTGTGCGAGAAAACAAAGTTGTCAAAGCTATTTGAAAATGTAAGTTTGTCTAGCCAAGAGTCAAATGCTGGCTTTCTGCATGAAACCCCACAACTCCTTGTTGATACATTGCATCAGTAGATAGATTATCCTAAAAGTCTTGCTGAGTACCTTTGTACTCACGTTTGCTTAATAATTCGTTGCAGAGGTTGTTAATGACCCTAATGGAGGGTTCTATCTAAACGTTGACGACGACGAGTAGCTGGTGTCCCAGCTACGATCTGGCCCTAGGTTGGGTCTGTAGATAGTCAGGCCATGTGCCTTTTACCTTTCCATCTGTCTGTACTCAGACAGTTTTAATCTTCCGTTGGCTTGTAAGACTTGTTTGAATGACTTGCGATGATGGGTCGTGAGACCCCTATCTGTGTAATATTATGTGTGAGTCTCTTCCGAGCCTTCTAAATAAAGTATGTATGTTTATGGTTATGTTGTGATGCCATCGATGTATCTATGCATATCAGTATGCCATGCGTACGTGTGTTGTACTTGATATGTATGGGGTTCGAACACCTAGCCGTATGACTTAGTAGCACTCCTTACGGGGAAATACCCCATTGTGATTCCACCGATCCATGGTAGTTCGCTACTGCTCCGGACACATTGGTTGACCGGCATGTGTCCTTCTTAGCTGATGTGGCTCTCCCTTTGCGGAAATGTCACGCGTTGTAATGGAGTCCTTGTAGCTTGCTACGACTCGTCTATATTCGCTCATGACCGACACCTGCTTTGCTGGGTCATGTATGCATGTCCCTGTATGGAACTGCCGCTTGAGTTTATGACTAGACATGTCGATCCGGGTTCTTTGACATTGGAATGCTAGTGACACAATTGCATACCCGAGTCAAAAGGTGCAAACGGTTCCGGCTAAGGTAAGGCTGCAGCCGTGGGGATAACCGTGTGGGAGACCGCAAAGAGATGTGATGTGTTATAGGATGGATTCCTATCGCTTAGGATCGGGGTCCCGACAATTTTAAATGGATTCCAAACGGAATGAAACTGCCAAAAAGATTTTTTCCAAAACAGAAAAAGACCGGGAAGCGTGAGAATCAGGGCAGGGGGCCAACAGGGACCCCACAAGTCCCCTAGCCGTGGCCAGGGGGGCGGCCCGCGCCTCGCAGGCTTGTGGGCTCCCTGGGCCTCCTCTGCCCTAGTTCTTTCGCCTATAAATTCCCTAAAATCCTAGAAAAAATCAAGAGATCATCGAAAGTACTTTTCTGCCGCCGCAAGCTTCTGTCTCCGCAAGATCCCATCTAGGGCGTGTTCTGGTGCCCTACCGGGGGGGATTCGGATACGGAGGGCTTCTTCATCAACACCATGACCTCTCCGATGATGCGTGAGTAGTTCACCATAGACCTACGGGTCCATAGCTAGTAGCTAGATGGCTTCTTCTCTCTCTTGGATCTTCAATACAAAGTTCTCCATGATCTTCATGGAGATCTATGCGATGTAATCTTCTTTTGCGGTGTGTTTGTCGAGATCCGATGAATTGTGGATTTATGGTCAGATTATCTATGAATCTTATTTGAGTTTCTTCTGAACTCTCTTATGCATGATTTCATATCCTTGTAATTCCCTTGGAGTTGTGGTTTTTTTTGGCCAACTAGATCTATGATTTTTGCAATGGGAGAAGTGCTTGGTTTTGGGTTCATACTGTGCGGTGACCTCACCCAGTGACAGAAGGGGTAGCGAGGCACGCATCATGTCGTTGCCATCAAGGGTAAAAAGATGGGGTTTTCATCATTGGTTTGAGTTTATCCCTCTACATCATGTCATCTTGCTTAAGGCGTTACTCAGTTTGTTATGAACTCAATACACTAGATGCATGTTGGATAGCGGTCGATGTGTGGAGTAATAGTAGTAGATGCAGAAAGTATCGGTCTACTTGTCTCGAACGTGATGCCTATATGTATGATCATTGCCTTAGATATCGTCATGACTTTGCGCGGTTCTATCAATTGCTCGACAGTAATTTGTTCACCCACCATAATATTTGCTATTTTGAGAGAAGCCTCTAGTGAACACTATGGCCCCCGGGTGTACTCCACAATATTTTTAGCCTTACACTTTTTCTTCGTTCCACTTTCCGACTTCAGATCTCACTTTGCAATCAATCTTGAAGGGATTGACGACCCCTTTATAGCGTTGGGTGTTAGCTCTTTGTGTTTGTGCAGGTACTCTGGACTTGACGAGATTCTCCTACTTGATTGATACCTTGGTTCTCAAACTGAGGGAAATACTTACTGCTCCTGTGCTGCATCACCCTTTCCTCTTCAAGGGAAAACAAACGCAAGCTCAAGAGATGACAGAAGGTTTCTGTCAACGTAGCACCTACCTATTAAGGCATTTCCATAGCCTTTCTGAGATACATTGACATGCAACATCCAACATCTCATGACTTGGTCTACATGTCATACATGCTTTTGTTTGACCGGTGAGCCGCATGATAGTTGGGCCTTGCTCCAATTATTGCTACATGATACACTAGTATCATTGCATATCCTGCTACACTGGCAGAGGCATACATTTGCGTACATCATGATAGTTTTCACTTGTCTTTATGTTGAGTACTTCTTATAAAGTGTGATGATTTTTATTTTATTCTTGTAAAACATAGAGTGTTGCCCTTAAGTTAGGAAAATATCCCAAAGAGGACAAAACAAAAGATCCTAAAGAGGACAAATGAGAGATAAAAATAAAGAGCCAAAGAGGCCACACACAAAAAAAAAGAGAAGTGGGCAACACTACTATTCCTTTTAAAGATCCACACTCGTACTCCAATGCTATATTTGTACTACATAGGGATTATCATTCATGCATAACTATGTGGGGACCCTTACAATATAGAACTTGGTTTGCATATTCCAATGATGAGCCTCCTCAAACGAGCTCTAGTTATTCATGAGCAAACAAGTTGGATGCACCCCCACTAGTTCCATTGGAGAGCTTACCTTAGCTCATATCTATCATTTGGCTTTCTCTCGCCTATGGTTGTCCTCATTGATGTGAGCCTTTCATACCTTTTTTTCTTCCTTCCCCATCATTATTCTATTTGCCATCCTAAGTGCCAATATATCTTGCTTACGCTCACCCATTACATGAGTGCTCAAAATCGAAAGGGAGAGGATCATTTTGACTTGTGCCTGACTAGTGGTATGGGGATGAGTCAAAATAAGATTTCGAAGGAGACTAAGTGTGAGGTTTACTAGATTGAGTTCTCAATTAAAGAATATATATTTTTTGATCTCAACCCATCTCCCAGTTCTTGCACGCAAACAACATTTGGAGACATTCGAGTCACGGACGGCGAGAGTTCTTGCACATTTATGTCCTTACTTTGCTAAACTCAATAATAGATATAGACTCTTGCTTGTTATTCTCTTGACTTGAGTTGCATATCTCACTTGCTTTAATTTGAAGTTCTTATATGTGTGTTAGCATATCACCACATAAATTATTGTGTTATCATTTATCTACTCGAGGACGAGAAGAAATTAAGCTTGGGGATGTTGATACGTCCCAAACATATCTATAATTTCTGCTTGTTCCTTGATCTTTTGGGTGACATTGTTATATGTTTTACTACACTTTTATATGATTTTACACATATTTGGACTAACCTATTAACTCAGTGCCCCCAGTGTCAGTTTCTGTCTGCTGATGTCTATTTTGCAGGGGCTTTTAGCCAATTTTCCGAAGCCCGAAAAATTCCAGAAAAAATATATAAAAATCAGCGAAACAGAAGCTTCCGGATCACCGAAGATGAGCCAGGAGGCTGTCTGGGTAGCCCCCACCTCCTCCGGTGCACTCCTTTGGCCTATATTTAGATTCTTGAGAGGAAACCCTCCCACAACTTCCAGAATCGCGAATTTCTCCATCGTTCCGCCGCCGCAGCGCTTCCGAGATCAGGAGCGTCACGAGACCTCTTCCCGGCACCTTGCCGAAGTGAGGATTGACCTCCGGGAGCTTCTCCACTGCCATGGATGCTTCTCGTACATGCCGTGAGTAGTCCTCCTTGGACCATGAGTCCATGACCAGTAGCTATGTGATGTCTTCTCTCCAATCTTGTGCTTCAATGGTTAGTCCTTGTGAGCTGCCCTACATGATCAAGGCATCTATGTAATTCTCTTGCTATTGCTATGCTCAGTTTGTTGGGATCCGATGGATTACGAGATTACGTTCAGATTTTTATGAGTTATATATTTTATTATCCTTTTATATTATGTTCCTTAGTGATTCATACATGTTCTCCATTGCTATTTATTGCTTTGGTCGAGTAGTAGATTGTAACCCCAAGAGGGAGCTTTATGCATGATTGTGGGTTCATGCCCCTCGATGTCTAGCTTGGGTGACAGAAACATGAGACTAGGGGATGTGTTGTTGCCACCAGGGAGAAAACAACGGTGCTTGTGACCAGGGTTGCAAGGATTGTTTACCTTACGCATGGTTCGTTAATGCAGTTGTCTGTTGCTTTGAGTTTACACTTTGGGTGGGGCTCGCAACTTAATATTGGTGAGATGTTCTGGATAGATATCTCAAGGTGGATGATTAGTATGTAGATGCTGATGAATCAATGGTCTACTTGTCTTGGCGTACTGCCCATTACTATTGAACCTGTAATTATCAAGTAGCATAATTAGCATTGCGGTGCGTTCATAATTCTGTTAATTGCCCAACTGTGATTTGTTTACCCAAGCATAGTTGTTTATCGTCTTTTGGGAGAGAGACATCACTAGTGAACATCATGTGACTCCGGTCCATACCACCATCATTGTTTACACCTCCACCATTTACCACTTTATTTACTTTTTCGTTGCAATCACTATTACCTTCCCGCTTATGTTTTGATCCATTGCAAACTACAAGGCCGGAGAGATTGACAACCTCTCTGTACTCATTGGGAGCAAAGTTATTTGTTGGGTGTGCAGGTCCACATCTTCTGCTGACTAGGACAGGAGACACCTATTTGTTGATCCTAGGAGTCCTCCTGGTTCGATAAACCTCATAGTTCCCGTGTGAGGGAAAACTTGCTGCTGACTACATCTCAACCTTCCACTTGGGGTAACCAACGGGGTGCGAGAAATATATACATCATCTCGTTATTAGCTGGCAGCACCATGGCCGGCCCCCTACAGCTGCTCGGGGTGATGGAGGAGTCTCGGGGCCGGCAGCGTCATCGTGGGAGGCGAGAGGAGAGGGACTGATGATGACATGCGGGCGAGGTGGTGGGGGGCGAGGCAGGGGCCGGTGAGCAAGGTGGCGGCCGGTGAGGCCGTGGCCAGCAGGCCAAGTGGTGGTGAGCTATGGCAATGTACTCTGGATCGAGAGTAGAGGAAGGTAGGAGAGAGAATGAGAAAGAACGTGGTGGTGGGGTGGGATGTTGGCAGCATAAGGGGGAGAGAGAGTAGTGGGGACGAGTGTGGCCGTGTGGGGTCAGTCGCGTGGGGCATGGGGGCGGGACAGACATCATGGGTTTTGCTTTCTCACATGTGCGGACGAGATACCGCCATGTCATCGATCCGTTAGATGTGTTTCTTGTTTGCCGTTTGTGGTTTTTTTACAGTCAACAAAATATCTTTGCCGTCATGAATTTGTCTTACAGACGGCAAAATATGTCTTTGTCGTCATGAGTTTTTTACACACGGCAAAACATGGGTTTTGCGTTTTCAGATGTGTGGACGAGATAACGCCATGTCATCGATATGTGGGATTAATCCGTGAGATGTGATTCTTCTTTGCCGTCTGTGGTTTTTTACAGTCGGCAAAATATCTTTGTCGTCATCAGTTTTTCTTTCAAACGGAAAAAGATATATTTGCCGTCATTGAGTTTTTTACACACGGCAAAATATGTCTCACTACTGGAATCTGCTGGTTTGCCGACAGCCAGAGCTAAGGGCAATGACCTGTTTAACGGACGGCAAAGGCTTTGTCGTCAGTGTGCGGTCGGCAAAGGAGCCGACCACGATTTTATCGGCAACCACCTTCTTTGCCGTCAGCTTAAAATCGACCGACGACGAAGGATCTGCCATCAGCTTTGTGGCAAGGGCTGACGGCACAGAGCAATGGCGGCAACGACGCAAGCCGAGCCCCGTTAGAGGGTTAACGGCAGGCTTTTCCCAGAGCCGGGGCAAAGCTGACAGCAAAGCCGAATACCTGGGTCCCCTCGGTCCCCTCTTTGCCCACAGCCATAGCAAAGCTGACGGCAAAGCCGAATACCTGGGTCCCCTGGGTCCCCTCTTTGCCCACAGCCGGGGCATAGTTACGGCAAAGCCGAAAACCTGGGTCCCCTGGGTCCCCTCTTTGCCCACAACCGAAGCACACATGACCCTCTCTGCTTTTTTTATTTTTGTTTTTTTGTTAATTTCCTGCATTTGCAAAACATAGATACAAACAACAATATATATATATTTTCCCAGGCCCTAAACAGCACCACAAGTGCATCACAAAGTGCAAACAACACCAATATATGTAATTAAAGTGCAAACAAGATCACAAATTATTACAAAGCATCACAAGTGCATCCGCAAATACAAGTGCATTACAATGTTCATCTAAGACTACATGAGTACAGTCCCTCGAGCATCCATCCATATGCCATGTTGCTTTATCAAAATCTGCATAATGAGAAAGAAGATAGAAGAAGAATACAATAAGAAAGAAGTTATCCAAATTAAGCTAAGCAATTAGAAGAAGAAGTGGAAGAACAACAACAAGAAGAAGAACAATAAGAACAACAAGAAGAAGAATAAGAAGAAGAAGAAGATGGAGAAAAAGAAAGAAGAGAAAAAGGAAGAATAAGAAGATTTGTTCTTCTTATTATATCTTTTTCTCCTCTTTCTTCTTCTCTTATTTCTTCATTTCTGCTTTGTTCTTCTCTTCTCGTTTCTTTTTTAACTTTCTAAACTAATTATGTCATTTTTGAGCTCTAATATCAACTAATTATACTATTTTTTGTGTTATCAAGTAATTATGTCATTTTTGAAGTAAGTAAGCAAATTATGTAATTTTTTAGGTAAGTAAGCTAATTATCAACTAGAATTTACTAAGCTAACTAAAACATGGCTAATATCAACTAGAATTTTCTAAGATAACTAAAGCATGGGATAATCTAAGTTGATCTAAACAATAAGAAGAATAAGAAGGAGAGGAATAACTTACCGAATGCCAAGAACCAGAGGAGAAGCACCATCTCCGTTGGTTGCTAGGTTGCTAGGGCTCTCACCATGAGAAGTAAAGGGATCGTGGGATTCAACTCTGGAATGATGCTGCAACAAGGCAAGAGTTAAAATATGTGGTTAGCACGGCGACAGACAATGGAATAAGACCGTGCAAGGTTGGTCATTGAAAGGGAACTCACCATTCCCACCGGAGAAGCCATCGGCGGAGGGTACGGCAAACCTTGCTTCTCACACATAGCCTGCAAATTAGTTTTCGAGGAGTCAAAGAAATAGCCTTGTTGCATCTCCCACATAGCCTTGCTTCTCACACAACTGACTTACCGCAACGAAGTCGTTCATGGCCTTCGCATGGGCATTATTGCATGCCCTCTCCTCCTCAAGTAACCTCTGCGTATTTCGGTCCCTCTCCTCCAACAAGATCCTGGTGGCCTCCCTCTCCTTCTCAAGTGCGGCCTGCAACCACTCCTTAAAAGGAATTTTCATCATCCATCCAGGGACAAATGAACGAAAGAAATAATGAAGAAAACTAACCTTGATGGCAAGATCAACCCGCCTCGCGCGTTGCCGTATTACATGAGCGGAGCTCGTTTGCCTCGCCTTGATCTGAGATAGAGTCTCAGTGATAGGGACGAAGCCATCACACATGGCCGGCGTGCCATGACTCTTACCGCCACCAGAGATCATCAACACCTCCGGATCGATAGGATTCTGGCTCGGGTCAAAGTGAGACCCGCGCAGCTGTTTGACCACCTCAGAATAAGACGTCATCTTGCTGAAAGCAGACAGGCTTGTGTACGCCGACGGCCCGCCCCCCTCAGAATATGCCTTCGCCGTCTTGTACGAGCCCTTATGGGCCATGCTAAACGCGGCGTATCCCTGAGGCTCGGGCTGGTTATTGTGTTTGGCCTACAAGAAAAGACAAAGAATTAGTACAACAAAAATCATGAACGAATGAATTATTGATGAAACAAAAAAAGGCACACATACCCATTTTTGGGCGTATTGCTTGATGTTGGCATTGCCTTGGTGGTGTGGCACACCAACCAATTGGGCACGTCAGTCCTTGGCCACAGTGTTGGAGCTCAACCAAGCCTCTGTGCACCACCTCTCCACTACCATCTCCCAACAATCCATCTTATCGGCCAACCATCTCAGGGGCACCTATGAATGTAAGTTAATGAAGAATGAAACTAAGTATTATAACTAAATAGACCTAACTAGCCCTAACAAAACTATTAAAGAATTGATCTTTGGAATGTATATACCTCCATCTACTCGGTCTTATCAAGGTAAATCTTTCGACATTCAGTCTTTGTCTTTGGCTCCCCTTGCTTGGCGTACTGCTACTGCAACAAAAGACCTTCCAACAGTGCCAGAAACACGTGTTGACGGGAGACTATTCTTGTCTTGATACTCCTCAGCAATGACACCAGGAATCCTTCTGCTACGGCTACACCTTTAGGGACTTCCTAGGAGAATATGCAAAGGATTTCCCCCGTGGCCTTGGAGCCTTGCGTTGGTGTTCCCTTGAAGCGGAAAGGGTGATGTAGCACAGCGGTGGTAAGTATTTCCCTCGGTTTTGAGAACCAAGGTATCGATCCAGTGAAGGAGTATCACAAGTACGTGCACAAACACAAAAAGCTTGCTCTCAACGCTATGAAGGGGTTGTCAATCCCTTATAGATTGTTTGCCAAGTGAGAACTGAAAGCAACAAAGTAACAAAGCAAAGTAAAAGCAAAACTGGAAACGATAGGTGTGAATAGACCCGGGGGCCGTAGTGTTCACTAGTGGCTTCTCTCATGAAAGCAAGTAGACGGTGGGTGAACAAATTACTGTCGAGAAATTGATAGAACCGCGCAAAGTCGTGACGTCATCTATGGCAATGATTATATCTATAGGCATCACGTCCAAAACAAGTAGACGGATACTTTCTGCATCTACTACTATTACTCCACACGTCGACCGCTATCCAGCATGCATCTGGTGTATTAAGTCCAAAAGAACAGAGTAACGCCTTAAGCAAGATGACATGATGTAGATGGACAATCTCATATCGACGACAAAGCCAATCTTGTTACCCATGATGGACACTACACGATGTGTGCCTTGCTGCCCCTACTATCACTTGGAAAGGTCACCACACGGTATGAACCCCAAACCAAGCACTTCTCCCATTGCAAGAATCATAGATCTAGTTGGCCAAACAAAACCAAAGACTTGGAGAGACTTACAAGGATATCAAATCATGCATATAAGAAATCAGCAAAGACTCAAATATATATCAGAGATAATCTGATCACAAATTCACAATTCATCGGATCTTGACAAACACACCGCCAAAGAGGATTACATCGGATAGATCTCCATGAAGATCATGGAGAACTTTGTATTGAAGATCCAAGAGAGAGAAGAAGCCATCTAGCTACTAACTATGGACCCTTAGGTCTGAAGTGAACTACTCACGAGTCATTGGAGGGGCGATGATGTTGATGTAGAAACCCTCCAACTCCGAATTCCCCTCCGGCAGGGCACCGGGAAGGGTCTCCAGATGAGATCTCGCAGAAACGGAAGCTTGCGGCGGCGGAAAAGTGTTTTCGTGGATTCCCTAATTTTTTTCTGTATTTTAGGGAATATATAGGCGAAGGAGCTAGGTCAGGGGGGCGCCAGGGAGGCCACAAGCCTGCTAGCCGCCGCCCCCTGGTGGCGGCTATAGGGCATGTGGGCCCCCTGTAGCTCTCCTGCCTTGGCCCTCAAGCCCCCTGATCTTCTTCCGTTTGGGAAAAAATTATTTCAGGGATTTTATTCCGTTTGGCCCACAAAATCAGATATGAAAAGAGCCAAAAACACAGAAAAAACAGGAACTGGTACTTGGCACTGAATTAATAAGTTAGTCGTAAAAAATACATAAAAGGTACATAAAACATCCAAAGATGACAAGATAACAGCATGAAACCATAAAAAATTATAGATACGTTTGAGACGTATCACGTACCAATCTCGAACAACCTGAACACGCAGCTCGTGCCTCGTGTTATTCAATAAACTCTTGCACTCTTTCACGAGGTTCTTCTTGGCCGGCTCCTCCGTCCCCTCCTCGACCCTAAAGTAACTCTGCAATTATGCCATATAGATGCACAGATGAATAGTGAAATGATTTGGAAGGAAATAACAATATATAACACTGTATACTTTTTATTGGGTAAAATAATAGTTACCCAAAAATCAGCCAACACCTTGTCGGCCACGCTCACGCAAACAACACCATTCACATGTGTGTTTTTCGGGAGCAGAGCGGCTTGGTAGTGCTCCCACTTGAGTCCTGGCTCGGGAACCATACCCTCACCGGGCAACCGCACTATCCCGGGGAAGTGCTCCCTAAGTAAAGCACCAAGGAGGCAGTTTGGATTCCGGGTAATTCCACCCCCTACATAATGATAAGACAAAGACATTAGCTACTTGGTGAAATATAATGATATAAGGTACACAATATACATCAACTTACTTCTCGCCATCTAGCTCAATGAACGCCTTGTGCTGCAACTCCAATCGGTCTGGAACTCGTGTCATACCATGTTGGTAGACCGACTTGCTGGCAGACGGGCTCCGCCTCTCTCCCTCAGCCTCCGCCTCAGCCCCCTCAGCCTCCGCCTCAGCCTCCTCCTCAGCCTCCGCCTCAGCCCCCTGCATCGGTGTCTGCTCCTGGACGGGAGGATCCCGCACCGGTGACACCCTCGTCTGCAAGGGTGAAGTGGCTGAGATAGAAATAGCCGAGGGTGGTGGCGACTGGCTCCTATCAGGCAGCCTCCCTCTCCCACGACCACGTCTTCTGCCTCTATTCTTTCCTCCGCCTCCCCAACGGGGCTCCTCGACAAAGCTCTGCAACAAAGTTCTCCGTAGCTGCCCAGGTGCTATCCTCAACTTATCCCCGCCTGCCATGTCTCACCACCTGGAACGATAAATAGTTAAATAATTAGGACAAATTCAAGGACAATAATTAAACGAACAATAATAAATACATGAATAATTCAACTAATAATTGTATAATTAAACAACAATGTTTGGATGCATACAAAGTACTAATAGTCGGGATCATCTGTCTCTTCTCCATGGTCAATTGAAGCAAAATCATCATCAGTATCACACGTGTCGTCATGACTCATATCGTCATCGGGTTTAGGGACATCATGTGGAAGGCCTTTTTGTAACTAATCAAGCATTGATAGCTCATCCGCATTGGTAACCTCTTCTACTTCCACTTCTTCCTCATCATCACGTGATTCTTGTTCCTCCATGTTCAGGGTGGACGTAGAGCAGTTTCGGGTACGACGTCTCACATCACGTGATTCTTGGAAGAATTCTCCATCATATGTTATTGGGTCAATTTGAGGTTCATAATCGTCTTCATTTCGGGGAGGTGGTCTAATATGTGGCGGCACATCGAACACGACATACCAACCTTCCAGGTTCTTAACACTTCGACGACAGTATGGCAGATAGAAAACTTGGGTGGCCTCTTGAGCCACAGTATAGACATCAGCACCGCTTAACTACGAGTCTTGTCGAATTTCGACTAGCCCAAGATGTTCATGAGTCCGTCTTGTCTTAGTAGGATCGAACCAATGACATTTGAACACAACAACGTTCGGAGGATTTTCAACATAATAATGAAGTTCGTAGACTTCTTCAAGTCTTCCATAATACTCGACACCTCCCTCGCCTATAGCAGAGACATCGGAATTGTTTCTATTTCGACCGGGCATTGAAAGCTCTTTGCTAGCAGTACGAAAGCGATACCCGTTGATGTCGTACTTCTGAAATGTACGGACCTTAAAGTCAAACCATTAGCTATTTGTCTCAATTCATCGTCGACTTGCTCATCTGAATTAGCCTAGAAGTTAAGAAAAGATAGAATTTGGTGAGTTACTCATGAGTAATAGAAAGAAAGGAAATCACCTATTATATATAAGGGAGGTACCATTTTTTTGAACCAAGAGATGAAACCGGGATAGCCGCCTCCTGTCTTTTCAAGAAGTTCATACTCGAGAATGGATTCTTTTTCGAGTGCAACACCATTCGAGAATTGTTCGACGTATCGAATGTATCAATTAATAATAGTTCTTAGACACAAAACTTGTTAAAAGTTGCAAAACAATGTACAGAGCACTTACTCGATGTATGGCCAAACTTCTTATAAGTTGTTCAATATATACATCGTTAGTGTGCGCCACTCCTCGACGCACAACAACTTTGGTTTTCCCACACCAGAAGGTGCGAGCATCCCTTTGAAGAGGCTGAGATTGGATTCACGTCGTTTGGGGTCGCCCACACTGTACCGAGGCTTTGGATTATGCAAGCTGTGCATAGTGGCATCATAGTGTGCTGTTACGAAGATTGCCGCCTCCTCGGTAATGAACGCCTCGGCCATCGATGCTTCAATTCAACGTTTATTTTTACATTTTCCTCGAAGTGTCTTCTGCATTCTTTCAGTTGCATAGCACCAACAATTTTGCAGAGGGCCACCCAATCTTGCCTCGGTTGGGAGATGCAAAATCATGTGGTGCATCGGATTAAAGAAGCCCGATGGAAAAATCTTCTCTAACTTGCAGAGCAACTCAGGCGCCAACTCTTCCATGTCATCTATCACGGCACGCGACAACTCTTTATCACAAAGTACATGGAAGAAATAGCTCAACTCGGCCAATACTAGCCATTCAGCCTCGGGGATATAGCCGCGCAACATCACCGGCATTATCCGCTCAAGCCATATGTACCAATCATGACTCTTGAGCCCAAAAATTTTCATTTTTTCAATGCTCGCTCCCCTCGCTAAATTCGCAACATACCCATCGGGGAAAAACAACTCTTTTTGCACCCACAAGAGGATTTCCCTTATTGCTACCTTCTCAAGATTGTACCAGGCAGGTGGTTTGGACCAATTTTTTCTTCCTTTTGGTTCTCGCATGTTTAGTGATGGCCTATCACAAAGAGTCTCCTGGTCAACTCTAGCCTTTGTATTATCTTTGCTCTTATTAGTGCCGAAAAATGTGCCAAGAAGGGCCTCAGTGATATTCTTTTCAGTGTGCATCATGTCAATGTTGTGTGGAAGTAAGAGGTCTTCGAATAGGGGAGATCCCAGATGCATGACCTGCGGGTCCATGCGTGTTCCTCATTATAGCCCAAGAAATACCCTGGACGGTTTGGATCAGGCTCCATAGATTTTAACTGTTCATTAATTTGTGCCCCCGTCAACATAGGTGGTGCCGAGTATTTGACAACTTTACCTTTCATGTAATTCTTCTTGTCTTTTCTGAATGGATGGTCCATTGGCAAGAACTCTCTATGCAAGTCAAAGCAGGAATACTTCCCACTCGCCGGCAACCAATGAAACTTAAGAGCTGCCTTGCATTGTGGGCATGGGAACCTTCCATGCACACACGAGGCAACGAAAAGCGCAAATGCCGGCAGATCATGCAACGAGTATTGGTACCAAACATACATTTGGAAGTTCTCTTTCTTAGCTACGTCGTATGTGTTGACCCCATTCACCCAAGGTTCTTTCAAGTCATCCATCAGCGGTTGCATGTACACGCTCATATTCTTCCCCGGGTAGTTTGGCCCTGGAACTATCAACGTCAGAAATATGTGCTTTCTTTGCATAATGGATGATGGTGGAAGATTGAGGGGAACGACAAATACAGGCCAGCAACTATATTGGGTAGTCGTCATACCAAAAGGATTGAACCCATTGAGGCTGATGGCGATTCGACAATTCCTTGGTTGTTTAGCTTTTTCCTTATGTATACTATCGAATGCCTTCCATGCGTCACCATGTGAAGGGTGTACCAACATCGGAACTTCGTGTTCATCTAATTCTTTCCTAATTTCATGTTTGTGCCATGTCATCTATTTTGCTATTTCTTTGAGCATGTAAAGTCGTTGAAGTCTTGGTAGGATCGGCAGATACCGTAGGACACTCACAGGGATTTTGCTCTGCTTCTTCTCACGTACACTGTTTTCTACCTCAACATATCCGGAGGACTTGCAAAATGGACAATATGTTTCGTCCGCATACCCTTTCCTAAATAAGGAACATCCTTTCTCACAAGCATGTATCTGCTCATACGACATCTTGAGTGCACTAAGGATTTTGTCTGACTCATATAGGTTTGAAGGCATAATATGACCTTCGGGTAGAAAGCGCCCAAATAGGGTCATCACTAAGTCAAACAGGTATCTTCGAATGTTGAATTGGGCTTTCAGAGCCATTACTTGTGCGATGGCATCTAGCTGAGAAATCCTAGTGTGCTCGTGAAGAGGATGTTTTGAAGACTCCAACATGGCATAGAAGGCTTTCTCGGATTCCTCCATCTCTTCGTCCTTTTTCCGAGCATCATCAAAGTCATTCACCATGTCTTCAATCCCTGTACCATAATCATTGGTGCGCCGACGCAACACCTCGTCTCTGTTACGTTGGGCCGACTCACCATGAAATGTCCATAAGGTATAGCTAGGAGTAAAACCACGCATCTGCAGGTGTTTACCCATTACATCCTTTGTCTGTCGCGAATAATTCTTGCACTTAGTGCAGGGGCACCATTTTTTGGCTGACCTTTAGAAAATGCCATTTCCATTCATGATCAGTCATTCTGGCAAGCTAGCTATATAGTATCCACATATAAACAATATAAATTATCAGTTCATCAAGTATGTTAAATTAATTATGGCCATTTTTTAATCATGGTTAATACATTGGGATGCACGGCATGCACACACCTACCAGCTACTAGGTAAAGATGGGTCCTAATCCCACCCGAGTATGTGTAGATTGGGTCATTTCCCCATGCTCTGCTCCCGATCCAACGCAAAATTTCGGTAGCACCTCCCCGATGTTCTCCTGATACACTTCTCGGCAACTAACCGAGAGGATGTGTACCCGGAGAACAACAAGGAGGCGCTGTCGAAACTCTGCATGGGATCCGGGGCAAAGCGTGGGAAACGACCCAATCTACACATACCCGGGCTGTCCATGGATAACGTTGGACAATTCGAAAGAATCCCCGTTATAAATATGCAAATGCATGCATATTTATAACAGGAACCCTTTCAAACAGGAGACGCATATTGGTTACGCAACAACTTTGCATTTTAATACTAAAAATACCTAGCTAGATAGTGTCATCAGCACGAAGGCCAGAACAGAGCAAAATAAAGGGGGTGGAGGAGGAGTTAACAAATGTGCTCACTTTCGAATGTAGGGGAGGTCGTCGAAAACCAAACCCTCACGGAGAAGCTACTGCACATTTAAATGCACTCAATCAACACAAATACGCACTCGCGGTAATTAAGCTAACTAATACTAACATCTATTATTAATAATTTATTATTCAAGTTTTGTTACTCTTCTCTTCTTCTATTTCTTTTCTCCTTATTATTTTCTTTCTGTTGCTAACAGCTAGCTAACTAATACTAACAGCTAGCTAACTAATACTAACATCTACTAACATCCCAAGTCTGCTTCAGCAACAAGGTATGTCCACTTTTAGTATATCCTGACTCATACCTTATAGCATTCTGCTATGTGTCTTTGTATGGTCTAATTTTTCTTTTCATTCCTCAGGGTTCTTGTTTCCATGAATCGAACAAAATTACAAATAGGGTTAAGAAGTTTGAAACAGAGTGCTCAAAATATTCCGATGCCCGCACACGGATGCAAGTAAGAAAGCTCGGAAGCTGGCTGAAAAACAATTGATGGATGAATTTTTGCGAAGAAGGTACTATGTACCCTATTTCGTTGTTCATGGAAGATTTCTTCTATTATGCAAATCCCGGGCTGCTTATATAGTTCTGCATTTTCATGTTTTACTTCAGGTTGAGGAAGACATGGACTTGTTAATTTTTTTGTAGCATTGGGTTATGGTCTTGAATTTGTGCCCTGCTGCAGGATATGTTGTCATTCATTTTAGTCCTATATTATGATTCAAATAATATTTCTTTATGATACTGTGAAATTGAATTGCACATAATTAAAAACACTTTCTCATATATTAACTTGAATTACAAACGAAATTGATGTACGCACGACAGTCGACGGATGAACTTCGAACGATTGGATGGTATTGCTCACTACTTGATGATATGCATGGACGACGTGATGTATGAACAAGTGGGCTACATAATAGCAAACTATGTATCGATCTGTATAGATGTGAAGCATAGAAAAGCTTATACCTTGGTCAGAATGAGTTGCCGGACTAGAGTAATGGAGCTGCAAGACGGAAGGAGAAGAGCTGCCGGATTGGCATGGAAGGACCGAAGCAGATGCAAGCTGCAGGACGGAAGAAGCCGTAGGAGATGTGTGCCTCGAGCAAGAAGAGCACCGGGGTCATCGTCCTACATGGATCTGCCATGAGCAGGGAAGATTCAACCAAGCCAAGGTTGTCCCCTCGTCTAGTAGGGAAGTGGACGCCCTGCCAGTTCTGGCTTGCCGCGTGAATGAACGGAAGGGGCGGCGGCGAATGGCGATCGGTGGGGAGGCGCGAACCGGTCGGTCTCCTCGCTCACGGTGGGTTGGGAACGGAGCGTAGACCGACGGCAATGACGACAGGTGAGGGCGGCGACCGAGGAGGCTGGCGGCGGCGGCGAGGAGGCGACCGAGGAGGCTGGCGGCGGCGACCGGGGAGGCCGGCGGCGGTGGAGAACCCTAGCAGCTCTGTGAGAGGTGAGGTCGCGAGAGAAAGGTAGGCACGGGGAGCTGCTCTCGATCAGGTCTGCCTGGATAAGGCACGTGGCTTTGCCCTCAGCCGGCTGTCGGCAAAGACAGCCGTTATTCTTTGCCCTCAGCCGGTTGTCGGCAAAGACAGCCGTTAGTCTTTGCCCTCAGCCGGCTGTCGGCAAAGATGGCTCCCGTTAAGCACTGGTCGAACGTGGGACAGGGCTAGCTCCCTATGTCGTTAGTCGCACTATGCCGTCAGCTGGCTGACAGCTTAGATAAAGCGGACGACATAGATTTTCTATGCCGTCAGCCGCTTCTATGCCGTCAGCACTTTTTGTGGCTGAGGGCAAAGTCTCTATGCCATAAGCCCCGTGAAATTGCTGACGGCAAAGCTAAAAGCTGTCGGCAAATTATGCTTTTCCAGTAGCGTCTTTGCCATCATCGTTTTTTTTACAAACGGCAAAATATCTTTGTCGTCATCATATTTTCCTACAAACGGAAAAAATACATACTCGTCTTCACTTATTCTTTGCCGTCACGTCAATGATGGCAAAATAGTCTTTGCCATCTACCCCGACGATTAGCTGACGACAAAGAATTTTTCAGTAGGCAAAATAGGTGATTCCTGTAGTGCAAAGATCCTGATGTCTACTATGCAAAATTATTCTTGTAGAATATGTTGGTCCTCCAAGCGTAGAGTTTTGTAGGAGACCATCAATCTTCAAGTGTATGACCTAAGTTTTATCAATCCGTAGGAGGTGTAGGATGAAGATGGTCTATCTCAAACAACCCTACAATCAAATAAAGTAAATATTTTGTGTCCCCAACACACCCAATATGTTGGCAAATTGTATAGGTGCACTAGTTCGGCGAATAGATAGTGATACAAGTGTAGTATGGATAGTACAATGAGATTTTTAAAATCTGAAAATAGAAAAACAACAAGGTAGCAAGTGTAAAAAAGCAAGAAAAACGTTGTATAAATTCCTGGTAATAAGGCATGGGGTTCGTACTTTCACAAGTGCAATCTCTGAACAATGCTAACATAGTAGAATCATATGATCATCCTGCAACGTGCAACAAAGAATCATTCCAAAGTTCCTATCTAGGGGAGAATAATAAGATGAAGTTGGTGTCGGTAGTAGAACCACCTCAAAGTTATTCTTTCTAATCAATCTTTTGAGCAGGTCCTATAAGTGTCAGAAATAGCCCTAGAGTTCGTACTAGAATAACACCCATTATACATATCAATCAACCCTAATGTCACCTAGATACTCCAATGTCACCTCAAGTATTCGTGGGTAAATTATGCGACATACATCAAACAAGTTCAGATCTATCATATTCAATCCAATACAAAGAACTTCAGAGCACCCCAAGATTTCTATTGGAGAACATAGTACGAAAACAAGAAATCAACCCCTATGCGTAGATCCCCAAGGTCACTGGAATCCGCAAGTTGATGCCATAACATATATCACGTGAATCACTTGAATACCCCAATGTCACTACGGGTATCCGCGTGCAAGACATACATCAAGTGTTCTCAAACCAAAATATTCAATCCGACATAACGAGATCTCAAAGACAAAGATTCAATTCATCACAACAAGATAGCATTGGAGAAACACCATATGATCCAACTATAATAACAAAGCACGTGATACATCAAGATCGTGCAATCTCAAGAACACAAGAGAGAGAGAGATAGAGATAGATAGAGAGAGAGAGAGAGTTCAAACACATAGCTACTGGTACATACCCCCAGCCCCGAGGGTGGACTACTCGCTCCTCGTCATGGCCTCTGCTGGGATGATGAAGATGGCTACCAGAGATGACTCCCCCCCGGCAGTGTACTGGAAAGGCTCTAGATGGGGTTTTTCATAGATACCAAGAGTTGCGATGGTGGAGCAGAAGTTCTTTCTTTTTTTCTAGGGTTTCTGGTATATATATGATTTTTCAGCGTTGGAATCACGCCAAATAGAGCCACATGGGCACCACAAGCCATTAGGGCGAGGCCTGGGGGCGCCATGTTGGCTTGTGGCCCACATGTGGCTCCCCTCCAGTCGTTGTTATTTCGAATATTGCTTATTTCCTCCAGAAAAATTCTAAAAAAATTTCGGGCGATTCCGAGAACTTTAATTTTCTGCACAAAAACAACACCATGGTAATTCTGCTGAAAATGGCGCCAGTCTGGGTTAGTTCTAAATGAATCATATAAATTGCATCAAAACCATATAAAAGTATTGTAAACATAGGCAAAAATAGCATGAATACTTCATAAATTACTGATACATTGCAGACGTTTCAAAGGGCACCATAGGGCAACACCAAAATAAAACATACACTCAAATCAATCAAGATCATCAATCAACCCAAAGGACAACATAAATCTACTCAAACATCATAGGATGGGAAGACATCGTTGATTAACAATATGTGGCATGAAACACCATGTTCAAATAGGGGATTACAACGGGATGTGGGAGAGTGAACCGCCGTAGATGGATGAGGGAAGGTGATGGCGATAGTGATGTTAATGAAGTTGATCACCCCAACGATGGTTCCCCCGGCGACACTCTGGCACTACAGGAATAGAGGGGGGAGAGTCTCCTCCTTAGGCTGACTCCACCATGGACGCTCCCTCGATGGGGAGATGTTCTCGTCTCTCGTCCTTGGCCGCCATTGCTTCCAGAGGGTCAAGAGACCCTCCATGATTGGATCTCTCTTTCTTTGTTTCTATCCTATTTTTGCTACTGTTTTATCTTGATGTCGGTTTTTCATCAATACAGAGTGTTGTGGTGGTGAGGAGGAGAATCTTTCCTAATTTCTGAGGGTTTCTCTATTTATAGGATTTTTTGGCATTAGAATCACGCAAAAGGAGCTAACAGGGACCTTTGCCCCCCTGTGCTTGCCCTGTTACGTCGTGGTCAATAGGGCCTCCCTCTGGTCATTCTTCCCTCCAATGTTGCTCATATGTTCGAAAAAATCGTAAAAATGTTTCGGGAAAATCCAAGAACTTCCATATTCTGCACACAAAAATGACACCACGGTAAGTTTGCTAAAAATGGCATCAGTCCGGGTTAGTTCTAACTAAATCATAAAAAGTGCATCAAAGTCATACCAGAGTATTGTAAACATAGGTGAATATGGCATGAATACTTCATAAATTATGGATACATTGAAGACATATCAATAGGGATAGAAGCGCATCTTGTCATTTCGCAAGAATGGGTATCATTACAAGTACATGTAAAGAGGAGATGAGTATACGGAATTGACTTACACTCGCCATAAGCGAAATCATGATAATCTCAAATACAATCATCCATAACAATCATCATATATAATTGCAGGGTCCGACTAGGAACGAAATCAAACGATAAAATACATCCATCTTGCTATCCCAGGCTACCGGCTTGGAACCCGTCCTATGATCGATGACGAAGAACAATAAACTCCAAATAGAATAATAAACTCCAAATGGAAAATAACACCGGTAAACAGAAACTAAGGCGACAAAGGTAGAAAAAACACCGAAAAAATGCCAAGCCTTCCTCCTTTTACCAAATGTATAGGTGCATTAAATGAAATAGCAAGAATATTGTGATATCCCAAAGATATCCATGTTATCACATGGAACAACCTACACCTCCAACTAACAATGCTATAATAAGGGTTGAGCAAGGGACAACATAGCCAAACAACGGTTTGCTAGGAGTTGGAGGGTTAGAGGCTTATCATGTCATTTTTGGGGGCTTGACAAACAAGTGGTAGGAAGCGATACATAGCGATAGAAACGAGACAAATAGCATGGCAATGTTAGTAGTGGTATGAAGGGAAATGATCATCTTACGTGAAATCCCGCTTGGAAGAAGAACGAATCCATGAAGTAGATGAACAATGTAGTCGAACAAATCCTCACACTCCGAATAAGTTTTGGAACTCTAGTGAGGAGAAGCAAATCTAGAAACAAACAAATAACATGGTAAATACCACAACATATTCATGACATGATGCAGAAATAAATATGATGCATGTCCATTTAATTATGCATGACATGGCAAGCACAACAAACAAGTACTACACATTAAGTGAAGTTCAATATGCAGCGAGTTGCATCTTGTTGAAACTCCAGACTCAAATATTTAGTTCAATCTCGTTGATTTACATGACAAGTTTAAATGTTTTTAAAACATAGCAAAAGGTGAAGCATAATTAAACTATATATCTATGCATTTTCGATGAGGTCAGAAACTACTTATACTATTTCTGAAACGACGCCATATGTTAATCTCGAGATTGGCCCAATAGGAAATAATCTTGTTTTATATTTATTGAACATGAAAACAAGATGCACCATGTGATTCTACTCGTCATTCTAGGCAATTTACATATATAAATCCTATGAAACAGAGCTACGCCCTAAAAGATATGACACACACAAGATTAACATGTCATGAATGCAAAATGTATGCAAATGAGAACCATAAACATGTTAAATCATGGATTCAACATGATATTGTGAAACTACATGAGATTCTAGCCAAGTTTCATATGCGGCATGTTCGAAACAGAGCAATGGTTCAACTGTCGGGACCCCGATCCTAAGCCATAGGAATCCAGCCTGTAACACATCGCATCCCTTTGTGGTCTCACGCACGGTTAACTCCACGGCTGCAGCCTTACCTTAGCCGGGACCGTTTGCGTCTTTTGACTCACGTATGCGAAGGTGTCGCTAGCAATCCAATGTCAAAGAACCCGGATCGACATGTCTAGTCATAAACCAAAGTGGTAGTACCGCACAAGGACAGGCATACATGACCCAACAAAGCAGGTGTCCGTCATCAGCGAATGTAGACGAGTCGTAGCAAGCTACAAGGACTCCATTACATCGCGTGACATTTCCCCAAAGGGGACAGACACAGCAGCTAAGAAGGACACATGCCGGTCAACCAATGTGTCCGGAGCAGTAGCGAACTACCAAGGCTCGTTGGATCACAAAGGGGAATTTCCTTGTAAGGAGTGCTACTAAAGTTCACGACTAGGTATTCGAACCCCATACATATCAAGTAAGACACACGTACGCATGGCATACCGATATGTATAGATACATCGATGGCATCACAACATAACCATAACCATACAAGCTTTATTTAAGAGGCTCGGAAGAGCCACACACATAATATTACACATTAAGGGTCTCACGACCCATAATAGCAGTCATACAATACAAGCCAGCGGAAGAGTTATAAACTGTCTGGGTACACACAAGGCAATTAGTAGGCACGTGGCCTGACTATACTACAGAGTCGACGTAGGGCCAGATCGTAGCTGGGACACCAGCTACTCGTCGTCGTCGATGTCTACGAAGAACCTACATTAGGGTCATTAGCAACCTCTGCAACATTTATTAAGCAAACATGAGTACGAAGGTACTCAGCAAGACTTTAGGAGAACTAACTACTCATGCAAGGTATCAAAAGGTATTGTGGGGTTTCATGCGGGAAGCCAGCATTTGACTCGTGGCTAGACAACTTGCTTTTTGAAATTAGTTTTGACAACTTGATTTCTCGCACACGAGTCCACTAATAGCACAACAATACACTACCGTGGAATCATTCCGTCTCCATACGGAAATGTCGTCCACGACACTCACGCTTATCTTGACAATTTTATGAGTAGCCATTGAAGTTATCTATGAACAACATATGTCTCCAAGTAGTCCATATCCGCGGACGCGGCTATTCGAATAGATCATAACACTGCAGGGGTGTACTTCGTCACACACGCTCTCGCCACTTATCGCTATGTGCACGTCATGCACCTCGGCAACCTTCAAGCGGAAGCCCAGCGAGGGAGTCGGCCACGACCGTTAACCACACTAGTACCTAGTCCAGGTTTATCGCCTATCTGAGAGTAACCCGTACGGAAGTCCGGCCGAGGTTTCCGCCACGGCCTCAAACGATGTGCACAAGGTTCCCAAGCCCACCATCCGGGTGCCACTTGGTACACCGTGCCACTGCCTACCGCATCACGATCCACCTCTCAGGTCAGCACCATGCACGGCCTCCAGCATTACTATAAACACCAGAAACTACTTGCAACTCCTGGACCGAGTACTACGCGATTAATAGGCCGAGCGGGGTCATATTTCAGGGCCCAGCATGTGGTAGTATCTAGTCTTGGATTACATACACGGAACTCAGTTCCTAAGGACGGTTCCAATGAAACAACCCGCCATGTACTCCTACACAGCCTTTCACCGGTACCTTTACCAAATCAAGTTCAACAAACAACCTTTGCTCACCGAACACATTCCTCATTTCTGTTCATCTCCCAGATGACAGACCATACACAACTCTCTAAGCATAGCATGCATAGCAGGATAAGGCACATCATAGCTCAAGCAACTACCAGGTATGCTAGGTTGCAAGGTTCGGCTATTTACTGTGACAAGGTTAAGTCATGCAAAGGAAGTGGGTCCAACTATCGTGGCAAAAGCAGTTGAAGCATTTGATCCTAATGCAATGAATAGGTGCAGGAGCAAGAACATAGGAGTTATCGGGATGATCAAAAGGGTTGCTTGCCTTGTTGCTCAGAGGAGGAACGATATCCGTCAGACGGATATTCGGTGGAATCCGGGGGTGCGGAGCCTACCGAAATGAACGGCAACATTCAATAACAATCATATGCACTCAAAATGATGCATGAGCATGGCATGAGAATGCAAGGTGATAAGTTATTATTTTCAACATGTAATAGGTTTAGAGTTGATTTGAATCACATTCGAATAGCAATTCAAACGGGTATTCTCGGATACCGGTTTAATTGATTCGACCTGATGCTCGGTTCATCTTGATGTTAACATGCATGAATTGTCATGTTATGATACTGATTTGTACATAGGGCAGTGTGTGATCATTGCATATATAATGAAATTTGAATATTTTTGCAAATTCCATTTATAAAGTGATTAAAAGAATTGAATTATTCCTTATTTCACAATTTAGGGTTCTGTAACTTTTTCAAACATAGTTGAAAATAGCAAAATCAGGATCCTTGAATTTTTCTGATACTTTTTCATATATAAATTATTTTCATTGGAGTTACAGATTAATTTCTATGATTTTTACAAATTTTAGCAATTCCCTGAATTAGTTTTAAACTGGAAATTCCATTTATTGCATCAGGCTGATGTTAGCAGGTCAGCCGACCTGTTCAGGTCAAACCTGACAGGGGGCCCCACTGGTCAGCCTCTCTGGGACTAATCCCGCGCTGACCAGCCCTAACTGAGGTTTGACTTGACCTTGGGCCCACTTGTCAGCGAGTGATTAAGTCACTAATCGGCTGGGTTAGCTTGCCACGTCGACCTCCACCGGCGGCGAGGTCGTCCTCGCCGGTGGGGAGCCTCCGGCGACCACCAGCACGGCCGAGGGGCTCGGAAACGGCGCACAGGGGGCCAAATGCCGCGCGGGGAGCACCAGAGGTACGACACGTCTCCCGCAGCTTCATTTCTGCACCTAGCCGGGGCTGATCTGGCCGGAGATGACGCCGGCGACGAGCTTGGCGGTGGACAAGGCTCGGGCATCATCGGGGTCTTTGAGTCAGAGGGATCTACGCTCGGTTCTTAGCTGCTACGGCATCTACGCGTCGTCCTGGAGCTGTTGGTGCCCTCGGAAGGACGAGCTGGACATCGGAGGGCTACCGGCGACGAGCGGCAGCGGCGGTCCTCGTCGGGCTCCGGTGAAACTAGGGCTAGAGGAGGGGATCGACGAGGAAAACTTAGGGAAAACGACCGCATGCTCACAGGGAGTGCAGAGCAGAGCTCAGACGGCTCGGGGAAGGCCTGGGGGCGACAAATCGATGGAAGAGGTCCGGCGGCCGGAGGAGGAAGACGACGGTGTTGCGGGCGTTGCAGGGCTCGAGGAGGCTTCGGCTTCTGCAGAGACGACCAGGGCGACGAGGCGGAGCTAATGGCGTGCTCTGGGAGGGGATCCTATGGCCAGGGGCACGGGCAGCTCGAGCTCGAGCTCGGCTCTAATGGCGGCAGCAGGGAGAAGGAGGGGATCCGGGAGGAGGGGAAGAACCGAGGCGGGGAATGGATAGGGTAAGCTCTGGGGAGCTTATCCCTGTCGTCGCCAGCGCGAACCGGCGGCCAGGCAGGCACGCAGGTGCGTGGTCACGCCGGAGGAGGCGGCGGCCACCTCCTGCTGCCTACTGGCGCGAGGGAGGGGATGAGCGGGGAGATGGGCCGGGCCAGGCTTGGGCGACAGGTAAGTCTTTTTCCATTTCCTCTGTTTTTGTTTTTCTGTTTTGCTATTTATTGCTTTGCTAATTATTTCAGCTCCAAACCAAAAATAAAAACTATTTTAGACCTCCTGAAATATTTGTTATAATATCCCCACTCATTTCCAAGACTTTCAACATTTTTGGAAAATTATAGTTTCTGATTTCAATTTTTAAATTTGAAACCAGTAGCTTTTGCATTTATTTAAAATGCTTAAAGTGTCAAGAAAATAGTTTTCTCCAATGCTCATTTACTTTCATGATTTATCAGAAAGTTTGAACATTTCTTGAGGCCATTTTGGGTTCATTGATTTTGAACTAGTTGAAATTTCCTTTAATTGAAATGGTGGCTAGGGTTTTGAGTTTTTCCTTTGCCACTTTGTTGTTTTTGTTGAAACTTCTTAGATGCAAATGCAAATAAGACATGAGCACAATGCTATCTTGCTTAAGGGTTAGGGATGTGACAACTCACCCCCACTCAAAAGAATCTCGTCCCGAGATTTAGAAGTCGTCGGGAGTAACGCAGGATATTCGAGTCGGAGACGATCCTCTCTTTCCCAAGTTGCCTCCTTTTCAGAATGATTTGACCATTGAACTTTAAGAAACTTGAGGTTTCGACGTCGAGTGGTACGCTCAGCTTGATCAAGAATACGCACGGGGTATTCTCGGTAAGAAAGGTTATCTTGTAGATCAAGCGTTTCGTGGTCCACTTCACGGATAGGATCCGAAAAGCAACGCGTGAGTTGCGAGACGTGGAAAACATCATGAACCTTGGAAAGATGCGGAGGAAGTTCCAACTGGTAGGCAACTTCTCCTCGTTTGGCAAGAATGCGAAAAGGTCCAATATAACGAGGAGCCAACTTGCCCTTGATACCGAAACGATGGGTACCCTTCAAAGGTGTAACCCGAAGGTAAGCCTTCTCGTCAACTTCAAAGGTCACAGCCTTATGATGACGATCATATTGGCTCTTTTGACGAGACTGGGCTGTTTTCAACTTTTCACGAATAATGCGAACCTGCTCTGCTGCATCCTGGATCATGTCCGGGCCAAAGAGTTGCCTCTCTCCGGTATCCGACCAATTAAGAGGGGTTCGACATCTTCGTCCATAGAGAACTTCAAAAGGGGCTTTGCCCAAGCTTGATTGATAACTATTGTTATAAGCGAATTCGGCGAATGGAAGGCACTTCTCCCAATTCATACCGAACGAAATAACACAAGCTCGGAGCATATCTTCTAGGATTTGATTCACTCTTTCTACTTGACCACTTGATTGAGGATGGAAAGCAGTGCTAAAAGATAAGTGAGTCCCCATGGCATTCTGAAAACTTTCCCAGAAGCGAGAAGTAAAGATACTTCCACGGTCCGAGTTAATTTCCAGGGGAACACCATGAAGAGACACTATTCGAGAGATATATAACTCTGCTAGCTGGCTAGCTGTTATACTCTCACGAACAGGAAGAAAATGAGCCACTTTGGAAAGACGGTCAATGACCACAAAGATAGCATTATTTCCTTTCTTGGTCTTGGGAAATCCGGTAATGAAATCCATGCTAACTTTATCCCATTTCCATTCAGGAATAGCTAAAGGTTGAAGGGTGCCAGCAGGCCTTTGATGTTCTGCCTTAACTCGGCGACAAACGTCGCAGTTAGCAACGAACTCAGCAATTTCTCTCTTCATCCTAGTCCACCAGAACCTCTGGCGTAGGTCCTGATACATCTTAGTACTACCGGGATGAATGGTGAGAGGGGAACCATGAGCCTCCTTAAGGATTAACTACCTTAGATGTGGGTTCTTAGGAACCACTAAACGATTCTGGAAGAACACAACACCTTGATCATTCATGGAAAATTCTTTGGCGTTTCCGCTAAAAATATTCTCCTTGATCTGTGATATACCCTTGTCACGCTTTTGGCCAGCTATAATTTGATCCTTAAGAGTAGGCTTCACCACCAGGGTAGAAAGGAATCCTTGAGGAACAATATGAAGATTCAACTTCCGAAAGTCCTCATGGAGAAGTAGTTGACCTTGTTGTAGCATCAAATTGTTACAATAAGATTTACGACTTAGTGCATCGGCCATAACATTGGCCTTCCCCGGGGTGTAAGTTATCCCTAAGTCGTAATCCGAGATCAAATCAACCCACCGTCTTTGCCTCAGATTCAAATCCGGCTGGGTGAAGATATATTTCAGACTTTGGTGATCAGTGAATATTTCGCAACGATTACCCAAAAGGTAATGTCGCCAGGTTTTTAGTGCATGGACCACAGCTGCAAGCTCAAGGTCATGTGTGGGATCATTATCCTCATGTGGACGCAACTGTCGAGATGCGTATGCGATCACATGACGATCTTGCATGAGAATGCAACCTAATCCTTGTCGCGAGGTGTCGCAATAGATAACAAAGTCCTTAGAAAAATCTGGTGGTAGCAACACAGGTGCGGAAGTCAGGCATCTTTTCAGTTCCTGAAAACTATGCTCACACTGTGGTATCCACTCGAACTTTTTATCTTTCTTGAGGAGTTCAGTTAGAGGCTTTGCAACTTTGGAGAAATTCTCGACAAAGCGGCGACAATAGCTCGCTAGACCAAGAAAACTCCTAACTTGCTTAACCGATTCAGGTTGAGTCCAATCAAGGGCAGCTTGAACTCTCTCAGGATTGACAGCAATACCCTTACCAGAGATTACGTGGCCTAGATAGGTCACTTCTGGTAACCAGAATTCACATTTTGAAAATTTGGCATAAAGGCGATGCTCTCGAAGTTTCATCAATACCAGCCTTAGATGCTCGGCATGTTCTTGTTCATTCTTCGAGTAGATGAGAATATCATCGAGGTATACTACGACGAATTTATCCAAATACTCCATAAAGATTGAATTCATCAGCCGAGAGAAGGTGGCTGGGGCATTGGTTAAACCGAAGGACATAACGGTGTACTCATATTGGCCATAACGAGTAACAAAAGCCGTTTTTGGAATGTCCCCGTTCTTAATCTTGAGTTGATGGTATCCTAACCTCAAATCCATTTTGGAGAAGACTGAGGATCCAGCGAGCTGATCGTACAGATCGTTGATCCTGGGGAGCGGATACTTGTTCTTTATGGTGACCAGGTTAACTGGTCGGTGATCTACAACCATCCGATCCGTTCCGTCTTTCTTCTTGACGAAGAGGACGGGACAAGCCCAAGGAGAAGATCTAGGACGAATGAAACCTTTGCTCAAGGCCTCATCTAATTGCTTCTTAAGTTCGGCTAGCTCCAGGGGTGCCATCTTATAAGGTCTTCTGGCTATTGGAACAGTTCCCGGAACAAGATCTATTACAAACTCTACATCTCTGTCAGGTGGAATTCCTGGCAGTTCCTCTGGAAAAACATCCGGGAAGTCACGGACTACCGGAATGTCTTCAAGTTCCGGAAGAGGGTTGGCATTTAGGGAATAGAGTTGGCATTTGGTAGCTCGAGTAGAGACATTTACTATCTCACCCGAGGAATGGGTAAGCTGGACATTTCTAGATTGAGTATCAATCTTGGCATAGTGAGCTGACATCCAGTCCATGCCCAAGATGATATTAATATCCGAAGATTTCAATGCTATCAATGAGGCTAGAAAAACTAGCATGTCTACTAGAATTTCATTGCCATAGGTTATCCTAGAAGTTTGCCATTTACTACCAGGGGTTTGGACAACCAATGGGGTTGGCATATCACAAAATGACATGTTATGCAACTGTGCATAACTTTCTGAAATGAAGGAATGAGAAGACCCAGTGTCAAAGAGAACGGACGCTGGGTGATGATTAACAAGAAGCGTACCCAGCATGACGTCGGGATCCTCTGTAGCTTCTTCTGCTGACACATAGTTCACACGGCCACGTGCAGGAGTTGGCTTCACATAGAACGCTTTGCCCGACTTGGCCTGCCCGACGGACTTTCCGGGTTGCTTGGCACCCACATTCTAAGGACACTCACGGGAATAATGCCCTGGTTCTCCACACTTGTAGCATATCACCTGGTAGGCACGTGGTGCAGCATTGCTAGCTGGACCACCATAAGCTTTTGCTGGAGGGTTGGCCTGATTCGTCTGAGGCGCCACGTAGGATGGCCTCGGAGTGTATCTTGGCGGTAGAGAACTGTTTGGAACCCACAGCCTGCGTTTTGGAAACACGGAACCAGCAGATGAGCCAAAGTCACGGGAGTGCTTCCTTGTGGCTTCGAAGTCAGAATGACCAGTCTCCGCACTGATCGCTTTGTTCACTAGGGCTTGAAAACTTGCACACTCATGAAGGCGCAGATCACGACGGAGCTCAGGGCTCAGACCCTTACGGAATCTTGCTTGCTTCTTGGCGTCAGTAGACACCTCCTCTGTTGCATAGCGGGCGAGGTTACCGAACTCGCGGCTATAGGCATCCACAGACAACTTGCCCTTAGTGAAGGCACAGAACTCCTCTCTCTTTCTATCCATCAGGCCCTCTGGAATATGGTGCAGACGAAAAGCTGCACTGAAGTCTGCCCATGTGGCCACTGGTTCAGCAGGACGCATAGCTTCAAAATTCTCCCACCACAGATTGGCGGGTCCCTCCAGGAAATACGCCGCAAAGGTCACCTTGTCGGCCTCAGACACATTTGCAGAGCGAATCTTGCGTGAGATGCTGCACAACCAGTCATCAGCGTCGAGGGGATCGACGGAATGATGAAACTTTGGAGGATTCAGCTTCCCAAAGTCATTGAGGCACACTGCAGCATTCCTAGGCTGTCGAGCCGTATTTTGCTCAATACGCTCTAGCAGTCGGTTGGTCTCCCTTTTGTTTCTTTCTGCCTCAAGCATCACTTCTACCAGAGAAGGTGGGTGAGGCAGGTCTTCCTGCGACGCTTGACTACCCTCACCTTGCTCATGAGCAGGGGCACGGTTCAACCTGGTGAACACCATCCTGACAAACAAACTCATAGCTTAGACCAATATCAAATCAATACTGGCTATGGATTAAGAATGTACTGAACACACGGAATGCGGAAATGAATATCCGAACAACATGGTAACAAGAAACTGCTATATATACACCATGGTTCATACACACCCTTACATAGCTCAGTACAACCTTAACCGTAGAGCAAACTGCTGAAATTGTGAAACTACTCATCAGAGGCTTACAAGCTTCCTATACATTATTTATCTAGGCCTCCGGAATTCATTTCACATTACTACCATACTTCACAAGTCACGCAGGACTGTGAACGTACGACTACTACCATACTATTCTTCCGCTCACAGCTCAGGCATCCGCATAGAACATCTCATAGAGATTACCTCCATGACTTGGAAGCTCAACCTGCGGATCAGGAAACACTCTAGCCTGAGATCCTGGGATCCATAAGGACACGGATGTGGCCTTGGTCCCCTGACTGGTGGTAAGGGGGGTCCCGAAGAGGTGTGACTCCTCCTATAGCTGGCCAGTCAACGTGGGCCGGAAGATGGTTCCTTACAGGGTTCAGCATCTCCATCTCTCCATACCCTGTCTGGACTACCGGTGCCAGCTGCGTCAAAGCTGTCCACAGACGGGCACGGGTAGCATAAAGCTCCACGCGGAGAGCATGAGCATCCCTATCTCTGTTCTCTAGCATCTCAACAGTGGACTGCAGAAGTGGATCCTCCATAGAAGAATCAAAATAGACTCCACTGAGGTATCCCTCTTCACCAGACTGAGAGGCCGGAACATAGCAGAACTCTGAATTCTGCAGCAGCGCATGTCTCGCTCTCATAATAGTCAGCATTGAATAGGCAGCATCCTGTACTGCCATGTCAACGGTGACCCCCAACCCATAGGACCAATGGATTGGCTTCTCAGCTCCAGGGTAGTCTGGAAATACCCTAACAATGCAGATGTACTGGCTCTGGTTGAAGTCTCGGTACTGTTCCTCCACTGTGTACTCGGGGTACCAGCGGTAACCGCACACCGACATCACCCTGACCAGCATGGCCGTATGACCCGGTACATCAATGCACCTGGTCAGACGTACCACCTGACGAGAAGGACGGCCAGGCATCTATAATTAGAGAGTAATGCAAAAGCATTAAAGCTCTGAATGCAAAATTGGGCAGCATAACGGCTGTAAATGCTCAAAACGAATTTTGAGACAACCCAAAATAAAATAGCGTCACCACTCAACTATCAAGTTCAACTCTCTGATCATCAAATTTACTTCCTGCTTCCTAGGGATAAAAGAAACCCAATATCTCTCAACCCGTAGTCCTATAAGCTACCGATCGGAAACACGAGCCTAGGAGAAGATGAGAAATCTAGTCCTTAATTCCCGCAGAAAAGACGAGGATGACCAGAATAGAATATCTTGAGAGGAGAACAAGAGTCTTACGTTCCCTTCCCCAAACAATTCCCTTATATATAACTAAGAAATTCTAGACTCAACTTCGACCAGTTTGGCTTAATAATCCTACAGTCAGTCAGGCTCTAATACCAACGCTGTCGGGACCCCGATCCTAAGCCATAGGAATCCAGCCTGTAACACATCGCATCCCTTTGTGGTCTCACGCACGGTTAACTCCACGGCTGCAGCCTTACCTTAGCCGGGACCGTTTGCGTCTTTTGACTCACGTATGCGAAGGTGTCGCTAGCAATCCAATGTCAAAGAACCCGGATCGACATGTCTAGTCATACACCAAAGTGGTAGTACCGCACAAGGACACGCATACATGACCCAACAAAGCAGGTGTCGGTCATCAGCGAATGTAGACGAGTCGTAGCAAGCTACAAGGACTCCATTACATCACGTGACATTTCCCCAAAGGGGACAGACACAGCAGCTAAGAAGGACACATGCCGGTCAACCAATGTGTCCGGAGCAGTAGCGAACTACCAAGGCTCGTTGGATCACAAAGGGGCATTTCCTTGTAAGGAGTGCTACTAAAGTTCACGACTAGGTATTCGAACCCCATACATATCAAGTAAGACACACGTACGCATGGCATACCGATATGTATAGATACATCGATGGCATCACAACATAACCATAACCATACAAGCTTTATTTAAGAGGCTCGGAAGAGCCACACACATAATATTACACATTAAGGGTCTCACGACCCATAATAGCAGTCATACAATACAAGCCAGCGGAAGAGTTATAAACTGTCTGGGTACAGACAGGGCAATTAGTAGGCACGTGGCCTGACTATACTACAGAGCCGACGTAGGGCCAGATCATAGCTGGGACACCAGCTACTCGTCGTCGTCGATGTCTACGAAGAACCCTCCATTAGGGTCATTAGCAACCTCTGCAACATTTATTAAGCAAACATGAGTACGAAGGTACTCAGCAAGACTTTAGGAGAACTAACTACTCATGCAAGGTATCAAAAGGTATTGTGGGGTTTCATGCGGGAAGCCAGCATTTGACTCGTGGCTAGACAACTTGCTTTTTGAAATTAGTTTTGACAACTTGATTTCTCGCACACGAGTCCACTAACACCACAACAATACACTACCGTGGAATCATTCCGTCTCCATACGGAAATGCCATCCACGACACTCACGCTTATCTTGACAATTTTATGAGTAGCCATTGAAGTTATCTATGAACAACATATGTCTCCAAGTAGTCCATATCCGCGGACGCGGCTATTCGAATAGATCATAACCCTGCAGGGGTGTACTTCGTCACACACGCTCTCGCCACTTATCGCTATGTGCACGTCATGCACCTCGGCAAACTTCAAGCGGAAGCCCAGCGAGGGAGTCGGCCACGACCGTTAACCACACTAGTACCTAGTCCAGGTTTATCGCCTATCTGAGAGTAACCCGTACGGAAGTCCGGCCGAGGTTTCCGCCACGGCCTCAAACGATGTGCGCAGGGTTCCCAAGCCCACCATCCGGGTGCCACTTGGTACACCGTGCCACTGCCTACCGCATCACGATCCACCTCTCAGGTCAGCACCATGCACGGCCTCCAGCATTACTATAAACACTAGAAACTACTTGCAACTCTTGGACCGAGTACTACGCGATTAATAGGCCGAGCGGGTTCATATTTCAGGGCCCAGCATGTGGTAGTATCTAGTCTTGGATTACATACACGGAACTCAGTTCCTAAGGACGGTTCCAATGAAACAACCCGCCATGTACTCCTACACAGCCTTTCACCGGTACCTTTACCAAATCAAGTTCAACACACAACCTTTGCTCACCGAACACATTCCTCATTTCTGTTCATCTCCCAGATGACAGACCATACACAACTCTCTAAGCATAGCATGCATAGCAGGATAAGGCACATCATAGCTCAAGAAACTACCAGGTATGATAGGTTGCAAGGTTCGGCTATTTACTATGACAAGGTTAACTCATGCAAAGGAAGTGGGTCCAACTATCATGGCAAAAGCAGTTGAAGCATTTGTTCCTAATGCAATGAATAGGTGCAAGAGAAAGAACATAGGAGTTATCGGGATGATCAAAAGGGTTGCTTGCCTTGTTGCTCAGAGGAGGAACGATATCCGTCAGACGGATATTCGGTGGAATCCGGGGGTGCGGAGCCTACCGAAATGAACGGCAACATTCAATAACAATCATATGCACTCAAAATGATGCATGAGCATGGCATGAGAATGCTAGGTGATAAGTTATTATTTTCAACATGTAATAGGTTTAGAGTTGATTTGAATCACATTTGAATAGCAATTCAAACGGGTATTCTCGGATACCGGTTTAATTGAATCGACCTGATGCTCGGTTCATCTTGATGTTAACATGCATGAATTGTCATGTTATGATACTGATTTGTACATAGGGCAGTGTGTGATCATTGCATATATAATGAAATTTGAATATTTTTGCAAATTCCAGTTATAAAGTGATTAAAAGAATTGAATTATTCCTTATTTCACAATTTAGGGTTCTGTAACTTTTTCAAACATAGTTGAAAATAGCATAATCAGGATCCTTGAATTTTTCTGATACTTTTTCATATATAAATTATTTTCATTGGAGTTACAGATTAATTTCTATGATTTTTACAAATTTTAGCAATTTCCTGAATTAGTTTTAAACTAGAAATTCCATTTATTGCATCAGGCTGACGTTAGCAGGTCAGCCAACCTGCTCAGGTCAAACCTGACAGGGGGGCCCCACTGGTCAGCCTCTCTCGGACTAATCCCGCGCTGACCAGCCCTAACTGAGGTTTGACTTGACCTTGGGCCCACTTGTCAGCGAGTGATTAAGTCACTAATCGGCTGGGTTAGCTTGCCACGTCGACCTCCACCGGCGGCGAGGCCGTCCTCGCCGGCGGGGAGCCTCCGGCGACCACCAGCACAGCCGAGGGGCTCAGAAACGGCGCACAGGGGGCCAAATGCCGCACGGGGAGCACCAGAGGAACGGCACGTCTCCCGCAGCTTCATTTCTGCACCTAGCCGGGGCTGATCTGGCCGGAGATGACGCCGGCGACGAGCTTGGCGGTGGCCAAGGCTCGGGCGTCATCGGGGTCTTTGAGTCAGAGGGATCTACGCTCGGTTCTTAGCTGCTACGGCATCTACGCGTCGTCCTGGAGCTGTTGGTGCCCTCGGAAGGACGAGCTGGACATCGGAGGGCTACCGGCGACGAGCGGCAACGGCGGTCCTCGTCGGGCTCCGGTGAAACTAGGGCTAGAGGAGGGGATCGACGGGGAAAACTTAGGGAAAACGACCGCATGCTCACAGGGAGTGCAGAGCAGAGCTCAGACGGCTCGGGGAAGGCCTGGGGGCGACGAATCGACGGAAGAGGTCCGGCGGCCAGAGGAGGAAGACGATGGCGTTGCGGGCGTTGCAGGGCTCGAGGAGGCTTCGGCTTCTGCAGAGACGACCAGGGCGACGAGGCGGAGCTAATGGCGTGCTCTGGGAGGGGATCCTATGGCCAGGGGCACGGGCAGCTCGAGCTCGAGCTCGGCTCTAATGGCGGCAGCAGGGAGAAGGAGGGGATCCGGGAGGAGGGGAAGAACCGAGGCGGGGAATGGATAGGGTAAGCTCTGGGGAGCTTATCCCCGTCATCACCAGCGCGAACCGGCGGCCAGGCAGGCACGCAGGTGCGTGGCCGCGCCGGAGGAGGCGGCGGCCACCTCCTGCTGCCTACTGGCGCGAGGGAGGGGACGAGCGGGGAGATGGGCCGGGCCAGGCTTGGGCGACAGGTAAGTCTTTTTCCATTTCCTCTGTTTTTGTTTTTCTGTTTTGCTATTTATTGCTTTGCTAATTATTTCAGCTCCAAAACAAAAATAAAAACTATTTTAGACCTCCTGAAATATTTGTTATAATATCCCCACTCATTTCCAAGACTTTCAACATTTTTGGAAAATTATAGTTTCTGATTTCAATTTTTAAATTTGAAACCAGTAGCTTTTGCATTTATTTAAAATGCTTAAAGTGTCAAGAAAATAGTTTTCTCCAATGCTCATTTACTTTAATGATTTATCAGAAAGTTTGAACATTTCTTGAGGCCATTTTGGGTTCATTGATTTTGAACTAGTTGAAATTTCCTTTAATTGAAATGGTGGCTAGGGTTTTGAGTTTTTCCTTTGCCACTTTGTTGTTTTTGTTGAAACTTCTTAGATGAAAATGCAAAGAAGACATGAGCACAATGCTATCTTGCTTAAGGGTTAGGGATGTGACAACTCACCCCCACTCAAAAGAATCTCGTCCCGAGATTTAGAAGTCGTCGGGAATAACGCAGGATATTCGAGTCGGAGACGATCCTCTCTTTCCCAAGTTGCCTCCTTTTCAGAATGATTTGACCATTGAACTTTAAGAAACTTGAGGTTTCGACGTCGAGTGGTTCGCTCAGCTTGATCAAGAATACGCACGGGGTATTCTTGGTAAGAAAGGTTATCTTGTAGATCACAAACAGTTTTAACCTAAAGGCGTACTGACAACAAGAAACAAATGTGCTACATGACTTACCATGGCGTGAAAATTTAAAGCATAGTACTGGACCTGATGCACTTAATTTCATTCAACATTAGTATGATCTAAATATGCACATGAACATGGCTAACATCAACACAACAAGGCAATCTGAAATAACCAGATTCACAAACTTAGTGAAAATAACAGGGTGCAAGAGTAGCAATTTTTATTAGGTAGACATGTTTGACACAAGAAATATATATGATTAAAGTCCCATGCATGGAAACTAATGGCACAACAAGATACACCATATCACGCTTTATAAAACACTTCATTGGGGAAACACCAAAGGAGTTGTAGATAAATGGAAATTCACATGGCAAAACAACAAACAAATATATAATTTCAAACTTCAGAAATATTTTAACATCTCAAGACAACAACATTTTGTAAGCATGTTCACATGATGAAAACTATAGCTAAACATGAATTTCATGGCATGTCAAACATACTACCAGCAAGTAGACATGGCATATTACAAATTACTCTGTTGGCACAAATTCATAGGAAGTACAGATTTGATGCAATCATCAAGCAAATTTCGATTAGAATAACAAATTTCAAAAGTTTTAACCTGAAGTCCAGTATAGAGAAAAAATGGACATGATAATGATGCGAGTGACGCAGTGATGAATTCCACAGACAAATAAATCACAAGGTGAAACTCGAAATAAATGGATGGCATCTCGAGCGGCAGTCTTGTGCTATTGTCGTCGAGCTATTAAATCTCAGCTCCTAGCCAATCTCGTGGCAGAGTGGACGGAAGACAAGCTCTCTCGCGAGAACAGTACATACCAACATGTGACAATGTACGTTGACATCTCCAAGGTGCTCGCCAGTCTAGGGGTCGAAGTGTTACTCACGTCACCCAAATGCCACAGTATTCTCTACGTGCTCTAAATTATGTACACTAATTCTAATAACGCAGCCGAGCATGAGGCATTACTGCATGGACTTCGAATGGCAGTCTCTACGGGAGTCCGACGCTTAGAGGTATGAAATGGCTCTAACCTTTCTATCTCATAGGTAAACGGTGAGTTTGATGCAAAGGAACCGAAAATGACCGCATATCAAAATGTAGTTTTAACAAACTTAGCTCGGTTCGAGGAGCTAAAGTTTCACCATATCTCGAGAGATAGCAATTAAGCTGTAGATATTCTCGCTTGAATGGGTGCGAAACGTGACCTAATCCCTGAGAACACCTTCCTCGAAGGGCTATTTAAGCCATCTGTGGTGTGGCAGGAGGATGGCATTATGTCTCCTTGCGAAGAACAGAAAAGAACACGTCTTTGGACAACCACGATGATGAATGGATAATTGGGGGCTTCAAGGTAAAAGAAACACCCTCGTTTAGATAATGGTAGTAATCGCACGATGGACCGAGTGACTCCTTGATACCTCCTCCACAACAAGCTGCCCGATGAACAGTGTCATGCACAATGGTTCATTTGAAGATCCAAGGCATACAAGGTCCATGACGGAGAACTCTATAAAAAGAGTCTTACCGGCATCCTTCAAAGAGGGGATACAATTGCTCACAAAAATATACTTCGGTATGGGCGGTCGAGATGACACGGCTCATGCATTGGTAAACAAGGCATTCCAGGAAGGATTTCATTGGCAAACAACGTGAGTGCATGCAAGTACATTGATCAATGAGTGCATCGGATGCCATGTTTTTGTAATCAAAGTCATATGCCCCCGACGACTCTTCAGACTATTCTCATTACCTGTCTCTGTGCGGTCTCACGGCTAGACATGGTCAACCACTTAAAGGAGGGACCAACAAGAAGACATATCTACTCTTCATGGTATATAAATTCACAAAATGTATTGAGGCCAGAACAGTGACCTCGGAAAAATATGAACTCGTGATTGATTTCCTCTCTTAATGGTGGATCGTTACGACGTTCCCCATAACATCATCACCGACAATGAAAGAAACTATACTGCACATGAAGTAAAAGATTGGTGCATGGACATGGCCATTATGCTTGATTACGCCTCTGTATATCATCCCCAGTCCAATGGAGAGTTAGAACGTGCCAACAGACTAATATTAAGTGGCACAAACCCGAGGTTAGTCCGCTCCCTATTGGAGGATGACACTAAATGGGTGGAAGAGCTGTACTCCATACTATGAGGCTTGCGCACCACTCCCAATCGATCCACCGGTTACACATGTTTCTTCATGCTATACGGAGCCGAGGCAGTCCACCATGTGACCTCATACATGATGCGGCTCAAGTACACATGTATGAGGAGAGGGAAGCTGAGGTCGATAGGCAGGATGACCTTGACACATTAGAGGAAGAACGCGGTATAGCTAAGGCTTAGTCTGTGTTTTATGAATAGGAGGCCAAACGTTATCAGAGCAGGGAGGTTTGAGCTAAGGCGTATAATGTGGGGGACCTGATTCTCTAGAATCACCCTGATATGCAGAAACAAAGCTTTCACCCAAATGGGATGACCCGTTTATAATCGACCATATACTTACCAGAGGAGATTATCACCTTTGAGACCCTAACGATAATAGGCCGAAGCCACATCCATGGAATGTTGCACGACTTTGGCATTTCTACAGTTAACTAACACCTCTCTCCCATGTCCTTCATATTGTTTTCTCCCTATTTAATAACTAGCTTTAGATAGCATAGTAAGCCTTTTAGGCTAAGGGTCTTATCTACACGTTGTCAAAACCATAGATCTATAGTGTTCGGTACAACCAAACTACATGAAGTAATTCAGCGGCATCTTCAAAACATACACTTTTACCACCCTATGGGGCTTTAATAAATAAAGCTCTCACCTGTTTACCCACACTCATGTTCATGTATATATGACACCTTCCCTTTGTAATCGTTTTTAGCCATTATATACATCAGTTGGACTTGAGAATTTGCCAAGATGGGTTGCCTGGCTCCTATTCTTACCTCCTACGACCCCGATTGCTTGGCTAGGAGGTAAAGGGACCACCTATGTGATTGTTACTTCCAATTCGACTAGCCTAGTATCTTAGATGGATAAATCTAAAAGCTAGTATTCTTAATAGAACAACTAGTGGGCTGCGATGGAAGCTAATCAATCTGTCCTTTTCAAAATTGTATCTAGGGGCTTCAACACCAATTTAATATTTTCCTTTGCATAAATTAGACGATATATAAACCTAGTCAAGGTTAACACAACATGCATTGGGAATTGAACTCTTATAAGAACTATTTTTCTTAGAAGACGCTGCTACTTGTAAATTGCGATGAGATTTTCCCCGAAGAGAACGGGAGATTCATCACAATAGATATAAGTATTTCCCTTACTGATAACCAAGGTTATTGAACCAATAAGAGGACCACACAAATGCCCGTCTTCAGCACCTACATCACAAAATAGCAAACACTTGCACCCAACACGAGCAAGAGGGTTGTCAAGCCCCTTGAACTCGTTACTTGCAAGTGATAAATAGTGATAGATAGATCATATAAATGTAAAATAAAATAATAGTAAATAAAAGGAAGCAATATTTTTGGTGTTCTAAATATATTTGTGAAGACCCGAGGGCCATAGTTTTCGCTAGTAGCATCTCTCTCGAAGATAGCATACGGTGTGTAAGCAAATTACTGTTGGGCAATTGATAGAAAAACACATAGTTATGTAATATTTATTCACGTCAATAATCACACATATAGGTATCATGCCCATAAGCAAGTAGACAGAATCCTGCCTACAACCACTACAACCACTCCACTCATCGACCGCTATCCACCATGCATCTAGAGTATTAAGTAAAAATAGAGTAATGCTTGGGACAAGGTGACATGATGTAGACAAAGTAAACTCAACTAATATGTATGAACCCTGTCGTTTTATCCTTAATGGCAGCAATACAATACGTGTGATCTCCCTTTCTATCATTGGTATTGAGCACCGCAAGATTGAACCCATTACAACGCACCACTCCCGCTGAAGATAAACCAATCTAGTTGGCCAAACTGAACGGATATATAAGAGAGCATTACGAAGCTATCATAATCATGCATATAAAAATTTAGAGATGACTCAAATAGTTTCCATGAATAATCAGATCATAAGCCCACAATTCGTTGGATCCCAAGAAACACCCCGCAAAGAGGATTACATAGGATAGACCACCGGAGGAATCGCGGTGATCTTTGCATTGAAGAACATAGAGAGAGATAGCCATCTAGGTGCTTACTACGTGCCCGTAGGTCTATGGTAGACTACTCACACATCACCATTGGAGCAACAAGGTTGATGTAGAGGCCCTCCATGATCGATTTACCCTCCGACAGGGCACCAAAAATAGAGTTCCAGACGGGATCACGACGGAACAAAAGCGTGCGGTGGTCAAAAAGTATTTTGGGTGGCTCTTTGGTATTTGACCAATATATTAGGATTTATAGGAGTTGAGTTAGGGAAAGAGGCGTCGAGAGATGGCCCCAAGCCATCAGGGCGCGATGACCCGCCTCGTTGTGCCCTGTTGGCTGGGCGCCACCCCGTGTGGCGTTAGGTCTCTGATACATCTCGAACTTATCTATATTTTTTGATTGTTCCCTGCTTTTACATTATCATTCCACGATGTTTTTGGGCATTTACTTGTTGTTTACACAATTTTTTAGCTCTATCCTATTAACCTAGTGCCAAGTGTCGGTTTCTATTTTCTGCGTGCCTTTGGATTTTCACGTTACAGAGCCAAACAAAGTCCAAATACCCCGAAACTTTTTGATGATTTTTTGTGGATCAAAAGAAGACGTGGAAGTTTCGGGAGAAGACCAGAGGCTGCATGGGGCCCCACAAGCCAACATGTCGCCCTTGGGGGGCAGCCCTTGTGGTCACGGCCCTTGGCGTCCCACGCCTCTCTCTATCCTACAAATTCTCTAATGTCCCAAAAACCCTAGAGAGACTCCTGAAACACTTTTTCGCCGCTGCAAGTATTTGTCCTGCCATGTGCCCATCTTGAGCCCTGTTCCGGCACCTTGCTGGAGGGGGGTCGATCATGGAGGGCATGTACATCAACCTTGCTGCTCCTGAGGTGATGTATGAGTAGGTCACCATAGACCTATGGGTCCATAGTTAGTACGTAGATGGCTCTATATATCTCCATGTTCTTAAATACAAATTTCATCGCATCTTCGTGATGACCTATTCAATGTAATCACTTTGTGTGGTGTGTTTGTTGTGATCCGATGAACTGTGGGTTTACGTTTAGATAATTCATGAGATTATGTTGAGTTCCTAGCTGGTCTTCATATATATGCAAGTGTATGATAGCTTATTAATTCTCTCCGGTCTTTTTTTTTGGTATGGCCTATTAGATTGATCAATCTTCAGTGAGAGGAGTGCGTTATTGTGGTGGGTTCAATCTTGCGGTGCTCTATATCCGAGTGACAAAGTCGGGGACAAGACACATATTTTTATTCTTTCCACTAAGGATAAAATGATGGAGTTGATTCATATTAATTGGATTTTCTCTGTCTACATCGTGTCATTGTTATCCAAACATTACTCTATTTTACTTAATACTCGAGGGGTGTGTTTGGTTCGGGAACGAAGTGTCATGGAATGTAATGTTTCCATTCTATGGGAATGGAATGGTTCCATCTCTATGTTTAGTACGGATAATAAGGTGGAACAGAACGGTTCCGTCTCAATGTTTGATTGGTGGAATTGAATGAAATTAAAAAAAATCAAATTGACGTACAAATAGATAACAACTGCCACCTGAGCCGTCCACCATTTCTCTTTTATTGGGCTAGTACATCAGCACTCGATTCAGTGCCTATCTTCCCAGCCCGGGTCTATCCCTAGCCGTCACCAACAGATCCTCATTGTTCAGGGTAGCACTAGATGCCGCAGCTCGTCTTCCCTCTCGTGAGGCCTACGCCCGCCGCTCCTCTGCTAGCCCTGTTGCCGCATGTCTTCCCGAACATGCTAGCCCTGCTTCCGGCTGAGCGCCGAGCACTGGCGCCCATCTTCCTGGCCATCGATGTAGAGAAGAGAGAGAGGAGGGAACAGCTGTAGGAGTGTGTGAAGGAGAGGAACGAGCGACCGGTGACACACATGAAGGACTGGAGCAGCCACGCTGCGGGTGAAGGTGAGGAGCAGTCGGCGGTGTATTGGATACACACGTGTATTGTATTGATTGGAAACTCATTTCTCATGATAATAAAGTATTTATTATCATATTTCCTTGTTCATGATAATCGTTTCTTATCCATGCTATAATTGTATTAATTAGAAACTCATATACATGCGTGGATACACACACAACAAAGTGTCCCTAGAAAGCGTCTACTAGACTAGCTCGTTGATGAAAGATGGATACGATTAATTTCCTCTCCATAGACATGAGGTGTCATTTTATGACAGGATCCGATCATTAGGATAATGATAGCTCGTTGAGGCGTTTAATCGTATCTAGTTTACTTCTATTGCTTTCTACATGTCAATGTATCTGTTCCTATGACCATGAGATCATGCAACTCACTGACACCAGAGGAATGCCTTGTGTGATCAAACGTCACAACATAATTGGGTGACTATAAAGATGCTCTAAAGGTATCTTTGAGGTTGTCTGTAGAGTTGGCATGGATCAAGACTGGGATTTTCCACTCCGTGTGACGGAGAGGTATCTCAGGGCCCACTCAGTAATGCAACATCACAGTAATCTTGCAAGCAATGTGACTAAGTAGTTAGTCACAGGATCATGTATTACGGAACGAGTAAAGAGACTTGACGGTAACGAGATTGAACTAGGTATGGAGATGCCGACAATCAAATCCCGGGCAAATAAAATACAGATGGACAAAGGGAACTCCATACGAGATTACCTGAATCCATGACATCATGGTTCGACCAATAAAGATATTCATAGAATATGTAGGAACCAATATGGGCATCCAGGTGCCGCTATTGGTTATTGACCGTAGAGGTGTCTCAGTCATGTCTGCATAGTTCTCGAACCCGCGGGGTGTGCCCACTCGATGGCAATATAGATATAGTTGAGTTATTGTGTTGGTGACAGAAGGTTGTTCCAAGTCCCGGATGTGATCCTGGATTTCACGAGGAGCTCTAGAATGGTCCGTAGGTAAAGATTTATATATGGGAAGTCATATTTTGGCTACAGGAAAAGTTTGAGGTTTTTCTCGTATTGTACCCGGAAGCTTCTAGAAGATTCCAAAAACTTTTGGAGGAGTACGGAAGTACACCAAGGGTTCCACCATGACCCAAAGGGTTTGCATGGACCGAGGGGAGGTTCCCTAGCCTTGTTGGGCTAGGTGCACAACTCCCTCAAGGCCCATGCGGCTGGGAAAGCTGGAAAGTCCACCTTTGTATGGAAGGGAAGGAGGAGGAATAGGATTCCACCTTCTTCCACCTTGGCTGCACCCTAGGGATTGGATGTGCTATTCCCCACGCCCCTCCACCTATATATAGAGGGGAGGGGTGCCCAAGAGGGCACACCAAGCCCTTGGCACCCTTCTCTCTCCCTAGATAGTTTTTTCCTCCGTTTGCGTTTCGGTAGCGCTCGACGTAGCCCTACAGAAAAAGGACCACCACCACAGCCACCACACCATCGTGTTGCCGGTGAACTCAGCTACGACTTCACCCACGCTCGTTGGATCGAGGTGGTGAAGGCGTCATCGAGCTGTACGTGTGCTGAACGTGGAGGTGTCGTTCGTTCTGCACTTGATCGAGACGTTCGTGATTGGATCACGGGACAGATCTTGATTGGATTACGAAGACGCTCGACTACATCAACCATGTTTCTCAATGCTTCCGCTTAGCAATCTATAAGGGTATGTAGATGCACTCGCCCTCTCATAGATGTTGATCTCCATAGATAGTTCTTGGTGAGTGTAGGCAAATTTTTGTTTCACATGCGACGTTCCCCAACAGTGGTATCAGAGCGAGGTTTATGCGTAGATAACATTCAAAAGTAGAACACAAAAGAGTTTGTGGGCATTCATGTTTAGATTACTTACTTCCTTAATATTATTTTGATTCGGCGATATTGTGGGATGAAGCGGCCTGGACCAACCTTACTCGTCCACGTATGAGAGGCCGGTTCCATCAACTGACATGCAACTTGTTGCATAAAGATAGCTGGCTGGTGTGTCTCTCTCTCCCACTTTAGTTGAATCAAATTCGTCAAAGGCAATCCTTGTATAAGCTTAAATAGAAACTTTAATATGACAGTTGTGGCTTTGCGTAGGTAAGAACAGTTCTTGCTAGTTACCCATAGCAGCCACGTAAAACATGCACCAACAAATTAGAGGACGTCTAACTTGTTTTTGCAAGGTATGCTGTGATATGAGATGGATAAGGACATGATGAGATATATGTGATGTATGAGATGATCATGTTTTGTATAGATTATCATGACTTGTATGTTGCTGAGTACGACAACCGGAAGGAGCCATAGGGTTGTCTTTAATTATTTGTACCTTTTTTGTTTACTTAATCTCTATGAGTTAGCAATAGTGGTAGAAGCATAGTTGGCGCAACAACCTCAATGGCGACAAAATGATGGAGATCATGGTATTATGCCGGTGATGATGGAGATCATATCGGTGCTTTGGAGATGGAGATCAAAAGCACAAGATGATGGGCATATCATGCCATTTTTTTTATTTGCATGTGATGTTAATCCTTTTTATGCATCTTATTTTTCTTAGGACGACAATAGCATTATAAGGTGACCCCTCACCAAAATTTCAAGATAAAATTGTGTTCTCCCCAAGTGTGCATCGTTGCGAAGGTTCGTTGTTTCGAGGAACCACGTGATGATCGGGTGCGATAGACTCTACGTTCGCATACAACGGGTGTAAGCCAGTTTTGCATATGCAGAACACTTGGGTTAAACATGATGATCCTAGCATGTACAAAAATGGCCTCGGAACACACGAGACTGAAAGGTCGAATATGAGTCATATACTAGATATGATTAACATGGAGATGTTCCGCATTGAAACCACCTTCATCTCACGTGATGATCGGACTTGGGTTGGTCGATTTGGATCATGTTACACTCGAACAACTTGAAGGATGTTGATTTGAGTGGGAGTTCTTAAGTAATATGATTAATTGAACTCATTATAATGAACATCGTCTAAGTTGTATTTGCAAAGTACGTTGTAGAATAATAGCTTGCATTGTAGCTCCCCTGTATTTTTGATACGTTCTTAGAGAAAACTAAGTTGAAAGATGACAGTAGCAATTATGCGGACTGGGTCCATAAACTGAGGATTGTCCTCATTGCTGTACAGAATGCTTATGTCCTTGATGCAGCATTTGGTGTGCCACCCCCTCGAAGCGTCATATGTGGATATTGTGAACATGTGACATACACGTTTTTGATAACGACTTGATAGTTCAGTGCGTCATGCTTTACATCTTTGAATTAATGCTTCAAAGATGTTTTGAACATCACAGAGCATATGAGATGTTCCAAGAAATGAAATTAGTATTTCTGGCTCGTGCCCGTTGAAAGTGCGTTATATCGACGGTATGAACCCAAAACCAAGCACTTCTCCCATTGTAAGAATCATAGATCTAGTTGGCCAAACAAAACCCACAACTCTAAGAGAATTACAAGGCTATGAAATCATGCATAAGAGAGATCAGAACAAACTCAAATAAGATTCATAGATAATCTGATCATAAATCCACAATTCATCGGATCTCGACAAACACATCGCAAAAGAAGGTTACATCAGATAGATAATCTGATCATAAATCCCCAATCCAAGAGAGAGAAGAAGAAGCCATCTAGCTACTAGCTATGGACCCGTAGGTCTATGGTGAACTACTCACGCATCATCGAAGAAGTCATGGTGTTGATGAAGAAGCCCTCCGTATCCGAATCCCCCCTCCGGCAGGGCACCAGAACGTGCCCCAGATGGGATCTTGCGGAGACAGAAGCTTGTTGCGGCGGAAAAGTACTTTCGGTGATCTCCTGATTTTTTATGGAATTTTAGGGAATATATAGGCGCAAAACCTAGGGCAAAGGATCCTCATGGAGCACACAAGCCAGGGGGCAGCGGGCCCCACCTGGCCGCGCCATGAGGGCTTGTGGGGTCCCTGGTGGTCCCCTGCCCTGATTCTCCGGCTTTCCGATCTTTTTCTATTCCGGCAAAAATCTTTTTGGCAGTTTCATTCTGTTTGGACTTCGTTCAAAATCCTCCTCTGAAAGGGGTCAAAAACATGGAAAAACAGGAACTGGCACTTGGCACTGAGTTAATAAGTTAGTCCCAAAAAATATATAAAAGGCATACAAAACATCCAAAGTTTGACAAGATAATAGCATGAAACCATCAAAATTATAGATACGTTGGAGACGTATCAAGCTTAACTCCCCAAGCTTAACTCCCGCTCGTCCTCGAGTAGGGAAGTGATAAAGAATGAATTTTTGATGTGGAATGCTACCTAGCATAGTCGTCCTTTGCAACTTCTTTCACGTGACATGAATGTTCAGATCCGTAAAATTCAAAACAATAGTTTGCTATTGACATGAAAACAATAATACTTCAAGCAAACTAGCAAGGTAATCATGAACTTTCAAAATAACAAGGCCAATGAAAGTTAACCCTACAAAATCATATAGTCTGGCTATGCTCCGTCATCCTCACACAACTAATGTAAATCATGCACAACCCCGGTATTGGCCAAGTAATTGATTTTGCACTCTTACTTTCTGAAACTTTTTACAACTATCACGCAAAACATGAGCGCGAGCCATGGATATAGCACTATAGGTGGAATAGAGTGTGGTGGTGGTTGTGAGACAAAAAGGAGGAGATGGTGACCTTGACTCGGCCTATCAAAGGGCTATGGAGATGCCCATTAATAGATATCAATGTGAATGAGTAGGGATTGCCATACAAGGGATGCACTAGTGCTATAAGTATGTGAAAGCTCAAAAGTAGAACTAGTGGGTGTGCATCCAACTTGCTTGGTCATGAAGACCTAGGGCAATTTTGAGGAAGCCCATCATTGGAATATACAAGCCAAGTTATATAATGAAGATTCCCACTAGCATATGGTAGTGACAAAGCAAGAAGCTCTCAATCATGAAGAACATGGTGCTATTATCAAGCACAAGCGTGGAAAAAGATAGTAGCATTGTCCCTTCTCTCTTTTTTTTTATTTGGGCTCTTAGGCCTCTCTTTTTTCTTTTCTCTCTTTTTATTTTTCTTTAAATTTTGGGCTCTTTGGCCTCTCTTTTTATTTCCTCACATGGGACAATGCTCTAATAATGATGATCATCACACTTTTATTTACTCAAAGCTCAGAACGATGATGACTCTATAGGAAATGCCTCCGGCAGTGTACCGGGATGAGCAACAATCTAGCTTGGCGTATGACGTTGAAACATCTTGCTAGCTATCTTACGATCATGCAATGGCAATATGAGAGTGACGACACATGTCATGAGACGGAACGGTGGGAGTTTCATGGCAATATATCTCGGAATGGCTATGAAAATGCCATAGTAGGTAGGTATGGTGGCCGTTTTGAGGAAGGCATTTGGTGGGTTTGTGTACCGGCGAGAATTGCGCGGCACTAGAGAGGCTAGCAATGGTGGAAGGTGAAAGTGAATCTATACCATGGACTCACATTAGTCATGAAGAACTCACATACTTGTTGCGAAAGTTTTTATTAGTAATCGAAACAAAGTGCTAAACGCATAATCCTAGGGGAAGGGTTGGTAGGTGTTAACCATCGTGCGATCCCGACCTCAACACAAAGGATGACAATCAATAGATCAATTATATTCCGACTTCCTAACATAGCGGTTCAGCATACGTGCATGCTACGGGAATCACTAACTTCAACATAAGTATTTCTAGATTCACAACACCCTACTAACATAACTCTTAATATTACCGAATCCACGTCTTAAAACTAATTGAGAGGAATCATGACTTCTCTTTCTACTCAATGCACATGAAGATGGTGGGTTTTTGTATCCTCTTTGGGTACCTATCACCTTTGGGACTACTTTCATAGCATAAGCCAACTACGAAGTCACGCACCGCCGTGCTCTAAAAGATATAAGTGAAACACATAGAGCAAAATTATCTAGCTCAAAAGATATAAGTGAAGCACTATGAGCATTCTAGCAAAATCACGATGAGTGCATGTCTCTCTCTCAAAAAGGTGTGTGCAGCAAGGATGATTGCGACACAACAAAAAGAAAAGACTCCTACGATACAAAATGCTCCAAGCAAAATACATATTATGTGGTGAATAAAAATATAGCTCCAAGTACTGTTACCGATGGATTGAAGACGAAAGAGGGGATGCCTTCCCGGGGCATCCGCAAGCTTAGGATTTTTAGTGTCCTTGAATTTGTCTTGGGATGCCTTGGGCATCCCCAAGCTTGAGCTCTTTCCACTCCTTACCTCTTTGTCCATGAGAACATCACCCAAAACTTGAAAACTTCACAACACAAAACTTAAACATAAACTCGTGATAACATTAGCACAAGAAAACAAACGACCACCTCTTTTGGTATTGTAGCAAACTTGAATTATATCTATATTGGTGTTGGGCTACTGTATTCTGACTTTTCCATGGCCAGTATCCCCCGATACTAACCATAGTTTTATCAAAACAAGCAACCAACTCAACAAAAATAGAATCTGTCAAAAACAGACGAGTCTGTAGCAATCTGTACACTTCGTATACTTCTCGTACCTCAAAAATTCTGAACAATTATGACTGCCTGGGCAAAAGGCATATAAACCATAAGCAAAAAAGAATCAACTCAAAAGCTCTTTCTGAATAAAAATGAAAAATCATCTCGTGAGCAAAAAGTTTCTGTCTTTTTCCAGCAGGATCAAACAACCATTACCAAGACTAATCATAAAGGTTTTGCTTGGCTCAAACACAAAAAGAAACACAAAAAACACAATCACAACAGAATTATGATGGTGTCGACGCAACAAAACAGAAAGAAAAAGATAAATTCATTGGGTTGCCTCCCAACAAGCGCTATTGTTTAACGCCCTTAGCTAGGCATTGATAAGTCAATGATGCTCACACAAAAGACAAGAATTGAAGCACAATGAGAGCATCATAAAGCATGTGAAAATCACATCTGAGTCTATCATACTTCCTATGCATAGGCATTTTATAGGAAAACAGATCGTCAAGACAACCAATAGTTGCCATAAGCAAGGAAGAAGAAAGAGACAAGAGCAATCTCCACATAACGAGAGGTAATCTGGTAACATGAAAGTTTCTACCACAATATTTTACTCTCTCTTAGCAATTACATGTGGGATCATAATCAAATTCAATAAAATAGCTATCACAAAGGATATTCTTTTCATGATCCACATGCATGCAAAGTTGACGCTCTTCAAAAATAGTGAGATTATCATCAACTAAAGTTATGACTTGTCCAAACCCACTTTCAATATTATTGCAAATATAATTGCAAATATCATTGCAACAAGTAGTGGACATAGCAAAACTAGCATCCCCAAGCTTAGGGTTTTGCATATTTTTAGCATGATTGTCATTAGTAGAATTTATAATGAAATCATTGCAATCATGCTTTTCATTCAAGGACCCCTCGTGAATCATTTCATAAATTTCTTCATCACGATTTTCAGATTCACGCATCTCAAGCAAAACTCCATAGAGAAAGTCAAGTGCACTCAGCTCACTAGCAATTGGTTCCACATAATTGGATCTCTTAAAGAGATTAGCAAATGGGTGAGGATCCATATCACTAGATTTTCAGCAAGCGAAGATGCAAGCATATTCAAGGCACATAGCACACAAGCAAAGGAAAAGCAAACGAAAAAGGAAAATTGGTAAAGTGGGGGAGAGGAAAACAAGAGGCAACTCGCAAACAAAGTAAATGCAAGAGATGAGTTTGCGACACCTACTTGGATGAGTTCTTGACTTGATCCTCCCCGGCAACGGCGCCAGAAAATCTTCTGCTACGGCAACAGACAACAGCGCTAGAAATTGACACGTTGACGGAGACTGGGCTTGCGTTGGTTTTTCCCTTGAAGATTAAAGGGTGATGCAGCACAGGAGCAGTAAGTATTTCCCTCAGTTTGAGAACCAAGGTATCAATCAAGTAGGAGAATCTCGTCAAGTCCAGTACCTGCACAAAGATAAAAGAGCTTGCATCCAACGCTTTAAAGGGGTTGTCAATCCCTTCAAGAGTGTTTGCAAAGTGGGATCTCAAGGCGGAAAGTGCAACGAAGTAAAAAGTGTAAGGCTGAAAATATGGTGTGGAGTAGACTCGGGGGCCATAGTGTTCACTAGAGGCTTCTCTCAAAATAGCAAATATCACGGTGGGTGAACAAATTACTGTCGAGCAATTGATAGAACCGCGCAAAGTCATGACGATATCTAAGGCAATGATCATATATATAGGCATCACGTCCGAGACTAGTAGACCGATACTTTCTGCATCTACTACTATTAATCCACACATCGACCTCTATCTACCATGCATTTAGTGTATTGAGTTCATGATGAACAGAGTAACGCTTTAAGCAAGATGACATGATGTAGAGGGATAATCTCAAACCAATGATGAAAACCCCATCTTTTTACCCTTGATGGCAACAACACGATGCGTGCCTCGCTACCCCTTGTGTCACTGGGTGAGGTCACCGCATGGTATGAACCCAAAACCAAGCACTTCTCCCATTGCAAGAATCATAGATCTAGTTGGCCAAACAAAACCCACAACTCGAAGAGAATTACAAGGATATGAAATCATACATAAGAGAGATCAGAAGAAACTCAAATAAGATTCATAGATAATTTGATCATAAATCCAAAATTCATCGGATCTCGACAAACACACTGCAAAAGAAGATTACATCGGATAGATCTCCATGAAGATCATGGAGAACTTTGTATTGAAGATCGAAGAGAGAGAAGAAGCCATCTAGCTACTAGCTATGGACCCGTAGGTCTATGGTGAACTACTCATGCATCATCGGAGAGGTCATGGTGTTGATGAAGAAGCACTCCGTATCCGAATCCCCCCTCAGGCACGGCACCAGAACGTGCCACAGATAGGGTCTTGCGGAGAGAGAAGCTTGCGGCGGCGGAAAAGTACTTTCGATGATCTCGTGATTTTTATGGAATTTTAGGGAATATATAGGCGCAAAACCTAGGGCAAAGGAGCCTCAGGGAGCCCACAAGCCAGGCCCCCCCCGGCCGCGACATGAGGGCTTGTGGGGTCCCTGGTGGCCTCCTGCCTTGATTCTCCGGCTTTCCGATCTTTTTCCGTTCCCGAAAAAATCTTTTTGGCAGTTTCATTCCATTTGGACTTCGTTCAAAATCCTCCTCTGAAAGGGGTCAAAAACATGGAAAAACAGGAACTGGCACTTGGCACTGAGTTAATAAGTTAGTCCCAAAAAATATATAAAAGGCATACAAAACATCCAAAGTTTGACAAGATAATAGCATGAAACCATCAAAAATTATAGATACGTTGGAGACGTATCAGCAGATAGCCGAGGTGATTCTGAAAGTCAACTTGATAGTTGATTGCGGAGCTAGTTCTGATGAATCTCATGATCCAAGGCGCATAAATCTTCAGCTCGAATGGTGACAAGGCATTGTTGGTCAAAGTCCTCAGGAATAAGTCATGAAGGTTCATTTGGATTCCATGAATGACGTTGAACAGAATGTTCTTCATGATTGCGACAACATCTTCTTCATTATCATCCCTTTGATAGGTGCGAAGGAATAGGCCAATATCCTATAGACTGTTCTGGGCACATAATTCAACCCCTTCACCAGGAATTTAGGCCTTGGAGGTTGGCTCTGAGAAAAAGGCTTCATGAGGGCCTCCATTAGATGATTTGGCAACTCTTTTTCATCATATAGGTTTATTGTTGCATCTGAAGGAATTGACATTGGTAGAGCTCGAAGCAATTGTGTGGCTACACCTATTAAGTGAGTGTGCTGAGTCATCCAATCCCAGACCCAAGACTTCATGTTTTCGGGGTCACCTCAGATGTGCATTGTGGCATAGAACTGAAGAATGATGTCTGTATTCCAGTCACTGATATCCGTGCAGAATGGAAGAAGCCCTGCATCATGAAGAACACTTAGTACAGGGGTAAAGCAAGGAATTTTCTCGGTGTCACAATGAGGAATGTGTGTGTGATGGAATATATTTCTCTTCTCCACAAGCACAACAACATAGTAATTGAGTTGTGTTCTGGTCGAAAACTTCTTGTGCCTGATACGAAGCTTGTCGTATGGATTTTCTCGAGTGAACAAATGATGTTCATCATAGAAATCTGCTTTCAGAAACTTTGGCCTCTTTGAGTATGGCTGATGAGGATTTGGTTGAAGATTTTTGATGTGGAATTTCATCAACTTAAGGAATTTTGGCCACCACCATTGCGGTTTTAGGTTTTGCAAGACATGGTTCATAAGTTGTATATTTATTCTATACTGAGGTAGTTTCTTCGGGCGCTTGTTGTTTAGTTTGAGGAATTTTTTGTTGCGTAGGTGGAGAAGCAGTTTCAAGTACAACAGTTTAATTTTCATTGTCATCAGCTGATGGAGCTGATTCTTGGTCTGGTACTAATTTCACACGTGATATGTGCTCTTCAGAGCGAGTCAGAATTACTATAGTTGTTGGTGATGCGGTAGTTTGAGGAATTTGAGAAGTCATTGGCGAGTTTGGATGTGCCTTTTCCCAGAAATCATCACGGATTAGAGGTGTGGTGCAGCCAATGTCCGCATCATCCTCCTTTTCTTCGGTAGTCGTTTCTGGGTTTTGAGGAGGAGGTGTTGAGACTTGAGGAAATTAATGAGCTTGAATTTCGTCGTCTATTGGTGTGGATGCTGCAAAGCAATTTTCATCCATTTCCTACTCCTTTTCTGGAATGATATGTTCTTCACCATATGGTACAATCATGTATGACGCTGCAACACTGAGAGGAGTTGCCTCAACTGGAGTTGATGATGAAGTAGGCAGAGTCTTCAAGCGTTTTTCCTGTGAAGATTTTTAGGTGTTTATGCCTTTCTCTTCTTGGCTTCCTTCTTAACAACTTCTGTTTTCTTCACGTCTCAGGAAGATGGAAGTGTCATTTCTTCACTTTTGAAGATGTTGGTGAAGGAGCATTTTCTTCAGGCATTGCATAGGTAGTTTCAGGCCTGGCAGATTCCTCAGCAGTTACATTCTGAGCAGACTCATCAGCAACATGTTCTTCATTTTCATCAGCTAGTTGTACAGTGTAGCTGGCTAGAGGAATAGTTGGTTGCTTTGGAGCTGCAACCCCGTTGTTGTATTCATCAATGGCGTCAGTTGTGGCCTTGACAAACCTCACTTTCACACCCTTTCGATCTGCATGAAGACTTGTGTATTTGTTAGTGAGGGTTTTCAGCTCAGCTTGAGTAGACACAAGTTTCTGTGGCGTCAAGTTAAGGAGGTTTTGTTTCAAGTACTTCTCGTGTTTTACCTTTGTTGTCTGAGCTTGTTTGGCTTGCTGATCCTTCCACTTTGCTTCATTTATGAATGAGGTTACCATGTGGCTGAGTCCAGGTGGAAGTTTCAAATCATCAATGGGTGTGTTTGGATCTTCATACCAAAGATCGATGAAGTCCAGCACCACTTTTGGATCCAGTGCGAGGGGAATGGTGTTGCTAGTAGCTTGTGCAACCGTTTCTTGTTGTTTCCTGATAATGGCTTGAAGAGCTTCATCATCATATTCCTCACTTCCCTCTGATGCAGAAGGAATATTGAGGATAACTTTGCTTGGGATCAGCCTCATTCCTCTCCCAGCAGTCATCTTAGTCTTCAGTATTCCAATTGAAGATTTGTGAGCTGAGCGAGAGGCACATGGCATTGAGGAAATTGGAGTCCGTGTTTGATGTTGTCTGGCTTGTGGCAGCAAGGGAAGTGAAGACTGTGCTGCAGTTGAGGACTTGGCAGACATTGTTGTTTATGTCTGAGGAATTTGCTCTTTGGATAATGTTGTTTAGGGTTTTGACTTGACACGAGATTTCTTCACCAATGTCTTCTTCGGAGGTTGTTCTGTGGCAGAAGCCTCAGCAGCAAAGGAGGAGGCAGTAGCAGTTGCAGCAGTAGAATCCTCATTGAACTTTGTTATTGCTTTGTTTGCCTTTTTCCTTAGCTTGGCCAAATACTTGTCTTTTTCTTCAGGATAGTCTTCAACTGTGCCCATGCTTGAGGGATGGGCACTTTTTTGGTCTCCCAAAGGTAGCCTTTTGCAAGGAGGTTTGAGGGAAAACTTTTGGCATACTTAGGAGTGACATACTTATATGTTTTCCACTCGTTTTCCCATCTACATTCAATCCTGTGAAGCCTGATCTTGAATTTTGATGTCGTTTCTTTCCCATGAATTTCTTCATCTGGTGTGCAGTAATCAACATAGACATCTTCTGGGATCTCAAAGGCAATGTTTTGTTTTGGCTTCTTGCCACCCTTTTGTTTTCTGTCATCCTCCATTCTCTTCAGTTGAGGTTTTTGCTGAGGAATATTTATTCTGGAGTAATCTGATGACACGTGTATATTTTCTTCAAGAAATGTTGCAAATGAGTTAAGTTGATGAGAACCTAGTGATTCATGAGCTGACATTTTGTACCTGTGAACAGAGTATGGGTGCGAAGAGATTGGAGAGGTCATATGCGTTCTCAGATTTGAGGAATTTAAAAAATGACTCAAGTTGAGGAATTTGACCAGTGTGTTGAGGAATTTGACTAAGCATTCTGATCTTGGGTCCGAGAGTGGTGCAGATTCGAAAATTTACACAATTGAGGAATCTCATGAAAAATTTAGTAACTTAGTGAAATTCATCAAGTGTTCTAGGCACGGGTGTGCACAGCTGAAGGATTTTCTGAGGAATAACAGATTTCATAGATCTAATGAAAATAAATGGATCAACAGAGGCAGTGAAATAAGATTTTAATTACCCTGTTTGATGAACTCGATGAACTATGGAAGTAAAAAACATAAGCTCTTTTGTTCAGATCTTCAGTGCCCTAACTCGGCGACTGAAGACAGCTAAGGCGATGGCGGAGGGAGATGATCTGCAGTCAGCATGATTCTGGCAACGGCGAGGTCGAGGCAGTGAAGTTGTTCCTCACCGGTGATGAAGATTGCTAGCAACGGCGCTAGGTTTTGAGCTCGAGCGGCGAAGTCGAGAGTGAAAGAAGAGTTTTTTACTAGAGGGGGAGGGGTTATTTATAGCTCAGGTGAAAACGGTACGAAGCAAAATCTTTGGATGAAACTGCCCCTGCCCTTTCGTCTCCGCATGACATATGATACTCACGTATGAAGAGGTGGAGATAGTAGAGATCGTGGTTATCCTATCGTGAGTAGTGGGTGCAGTTATACTGGTAACAGTATTTTTTAAAAATTTCAGGATTTTATTGCAAAGTCATCAGTTGACAAGGACTCGGTGAGGACTTTGAACAAGTGTCAAATATAACTCATTTGAAGAATTGATAATAGATTGGGTTGAGCTTACCATAGAGGAGAGTCGATTCCGATCACATTCACTGAGAAGAAATACCAACTTGAAGACTTAGTAATAAGTTCATGTTGTTGAGGACATTGAAAGCTCATATATAGTCATCATCAGAGAAAATTTTGAAGAATTCGAATTTTTTTGAAGACTTTGAAAAGTTTGAGGAATTTGTGGAAGTCTCAAATTTAAAGAATTTCAACTTTAAAGAATTTCAAAGTTTGGTGGTGGCTTGACCCACCGTATAAGAATGATGATTTCAGGCACTGAGTACAATTGTCGTAGGGCCCTGAGAATCAAATTCTTCATTAATTTAGTCACACTTAGAGATTTATTCTTCATTGTTTGAAGAAAAACGTTACTTCGTGTGTTGCGCATCTAAGTCATGAATTTTGCATAAGTGTTAGGATGTGTGCATTTTTACAAAACATTAGAAGATTCTAGGAAATTTAGGTAAATCCGCAACTTGCAAAACCTTTTCTCATCCAAGGGCTCAGTGAAGATATCTTCTAGCTCGCCATGAGTCTTCACATGGTCGATGATAATATTGCCCTTGTGTACATGATCACGAGGAAAATGATGACGAATTTCGATGTGCTTGGTCTTTGAGTGTTGTAGTGGGTTGTAGGCGATCTTAATGACACTCTCATTGTCGCAGTAGTGGGGCACATTCTTCATGTTTATGCCATAGTCCTTGAGGGTTTGCTTCATCCATAGAAGTTGAGCACAACAATATCCAGCAACAATGTATTAGGCTTTACCAGTGGAGAGTGATACACAGTTCTGCTTCTTTGAGGACCAGCAGACAAAGGATCGTCCGAGGAAATGACATGTGCCACATGTTGACTTGCGATCCACACGGTCACGAACATAATGAGAATCAGATATCCAACGAGGTGAATATTTCAGCCCTTGGGGTACCATAATCCAACGTTGGTGTGTGAGCTAGATATCGAAGAATATGTTTCACAACCTTATGGTGTGCTTCCTTCAGTTTCGCTTGGAAACGTGCACACATGCAAACACTAAACATAATGTATGTCCTAGATGCACATAGGTACAATAAAGAGCAAATCATAGAGCGATATACCTGCTCATTGAAATCTATACCATTTTCGTCAGTGTAGAGGTGGCGTTGGTAGGCATAGGAATCTTGTCGCCTTTGCATTCATTCATGCTGAATGTCTTCAGGACATCCTTGAGGTATTTCTCTTGAGAGATGAAGATTTCATTGCGTTGTTGATGAATTTGCAGACCTAAGAAGAATTTCAGCTCTCCCATCATGGACATTTGATATTCTTCATTGATCATGTAGGCAAATTCATCATTGTAACGTTTGTCAGTACAACCAAAGATAGTGTCGTCGACATATATTTGGCACACAAATAGTTCATTATCATAGGATTCTGTGAAAAGAGTAGGATCAAGTGAACCAGGTTAGAATCCTTTCTTCATGAGGAATTCCTTCAATGTATCATACCACGCCCGAGGGGCTTGCTTGAGGCCATAGAGTGCCTTTTGGTGTTTGAAGACTTTGTTAGGATGCTTCGGGTCTTCAAAACCTGGGGGCTGAGCAACATATACTTCTTCCTCAAGTTTACCATTGAGGAATGCACTTTTCACATCCATTTCACAAATAATAATATTGTGATGGTTACCATAAGCAAGCAATATACGAACAGCTTCAAGTCTAGCAACAGGTGCAAAAGTTTCATCAAAGTCAATTCCTTCAACATATGTGTAGCCTTGGGCTACAAGCCATGCCTTATTTCTCACAACTTGACCATCCTCATCTTACTTATTTCAGTAGATATTATGCTTGTGAGGATCATGTCTTTTGACGAGTTCCCATACATCATTTAGCTTCAACTAAAGAAGTTCATCTTGGATGGCTTGAATCCACTCAGGTTCCATGAACGCTTCACCAACTTTTGAGGGCTCTCTGATAGACACAAAGGAGGAATGCCCACAAAATTTAACTAAATGTGAAGCTTTTGAGCGAGTGAGAGGACCTGGCACATTGATGTCATCGAGGATTTTGTCAATTTCCACTTCATTTTCAATCCTCGCATGTGTTGGTTGAAGACTTTGGTTGGGTTGAGGAATTTGATCTAGAGCATTTTCCTCAGATGCACCCGCTTGAATTTCATCATTGTTGGGGACGACTTCTTCAACAAGGGGTTGTTCCATAGTTGGAATGATATCTTCAGTAGCCTTGTGCTTAATAGCTTCCTCAGGAGTCAATTTATCTGGCATGGGAGGTAGTTTCTCTCTTTGCGAGACATTAGTTCCATTGAACCACAGTTTCAACAACCTTGTTGTGATGGGTGTTGAAGACTCTGTAGGTGTGCGAGTCCTTTCCGTAACCAATCATAAAACCCTCATGTGCTTTAGGTGCAAACTTTGAGCTATGGCGAGGATCTCTAATCCAGCATCTTGCACCGAAGACTTTGAAATAACTTACATTGGGTTTCTTGTTAGTGAGGAGTTCGTATGAGGTTTTCTTGACGAATTTGTGAAGATATACCATGTTGATGATGTGGAAAGAAATGTTGATTTCCTCAGGCCAAAAGCGACGAGGACTCTGATATTCTTCAAGCATAGTCCGAGCCATTTCAACCAGAGTCATGTTCTTGCGCTCAACGACGCCATTCTGTTGAGGAGTATAAGGAGCAGACAATTCATGAGTAATACCAAGTTCATCAAGATAATCATAAACAGTATTTTTTGAATTATGTCCCATTATCACTCCTGATGTGTTTGATCTTGACGTCGAAGTTCGTTGAGGCTCTTGAGGAAAAATGTTTGAAGACTTAATGCACTTCAGTTTTGTAAGCACTGATGTGTACCCAAGTATAACGAGAATAGTCATCAACGATGACAAAGCCATATAGAGATGCTGCATTGGTTAGAGTAGCATAATGAGTAGGTCCAAAGAGATCCATACGAAGCAATTCAAACGGACGAGTAGTAGTCATGATAGCACTAGTAGAAAAGAGGGCTTTGGTCCACTTGATGAAACCCATTAGTCCCGGTTCACTCATGAACCGGGACCCATGTGGGCATAGGTCCCAGCTCATGAGGCCAGGGCGCCGGCCTGGCCTCGTGGGCCATTTGTCCCGGTTCGTATTTCACCTTCGGTCCCGGTTCCAGACATGAACCGGGACCAATGTGCCTCGCTCCTATCCCACAACCATTGGTCCCGGTTTTAGGCTGGAACCGGGAGCCTATGTTGAACTTTAGTCTCGGTTCCATCCATAAACCGGGACTAATGATTGGCCTATATATACGCCCTGCCTGCACGCAGAGCAATGCACTGCTTTGTTTTTTAGCCGGCTGTGGGAGACCTTTGTGGTGCTCTAGATCACCTCCTATGCACATGAGGGTGTTCAATGAAATGCCCAAGCCACACTTAATATTTCTCCTCTCGAAGCTCCTTGTCCAAGCTCCATTTTCCTCTAGTTTTGTGTAGCTTTGGCGGTCCGTCCATGTCCCGTCCCCGTCCTCACCACCGTCGATCGCCCGCTCCCATCTCGGCGTAGGCACCACCGTGGTTAGTCTCTTCTTCTTATCTTCTTTATAAAAGAAAATAAGTTCTTACTTGTATGATTTAGATAGATACTTGTGTAATTTTCTTACTTCTATTATCATTTGTTATTAAATAGTGCGATGGTTTTGGTATCCGCCTCCGTCGGCCCTCGTCCTGTCTATCATTCGGATGTGGTATATATTATCTTTTATAACTATTTGTTTTATTTAGTGTTTATGACAATTATGCCGACCAACATGACATAGATTTTTTATCTAGGAGGTACCTGAACCGGAAATTCGAACATACATACAAATTCTTGCCGAGAAGTTAAATTTGGTTAAAAAGAAAACAGTAACTTGAAAGAAAAATTACAAAGAGTTGAAGAGGAGAAGATGATTTTGGAGTTGGATGTTGCCGATGTGCGTGACGATCACAAGATCAAGATAAATAGAATGCACTTGAAGATTAGAAACATTAGAAAATATGCCATTCAGACTGAGGCTTGGTATCATTATGTCGTTGGATCAGTTTGTACCTTAGTTGCGGTTATGATCGCATTCGTTGTTGCATTTAAATTTAGTAGTTTCAATGTATGTTCTAATTAGATGCTCTAGAGAGCTATATGTTGTTCAATAATGATAACTATGTAAGAACATTATGTATTTATCTTGGTCACTATTGTACTTTGGCTTTAATGTGATGATGAATTTCTATTAATTTGGTCACTTCTCTATTCATGATACGTTGTAATGGTCTTTAATACAAGCACCCATGTGGAAAAATGAAATAAGTTTGAAAAAATGAAATGCCTTTTGTAACAGATGAGTTTTCGTATGAAACCCTCATACTTCGAAAGAGATTGTCCAATTTGTACATGAAGTGCATCCAGTTTTGAATCATGTCGAATCATGTGAAGAATAGATCTTGTTGGAATTTCTTGAATCATGTCGAATCATGTGGAATCATGTCGAATCATGTAGAATCATGTGATGAATAGATCTTGTTGGAATTTCTTGAATCATGTCGAATCATGTGAAGAATAGATCTTGTTGGCATTTCTTGAATCATGTCAAATCATGTGAAGAATAGATCTTGTTGGCATTTCCTGAATCATGTCGAATCATGTGGAATCATGTCAAATCTTGTGAAGAATAGATCTTGTTGGCATTTCTTGAATCATGTCGAGTCATGCGGATCTTGGTGAAGAACCTCATGTTCTTGCCGGTCTTGAACCTCTCCTCGAGCTTGGCCTTGGCGGACTTGGCGGCGGTGACCTTCTTATCCTTGGTGGTGAGGGAGTCGGGGGCGCCGGAGACCACCTCCTTGAGGTTCGACGTCGAGGGCGTGTAGCGGGTGGGCATGAGGTGGGTGAAGTTGACGAGCGTGAGGAAGACCTTGACGCGGGACTTCTTGGCCGTCTTCTTGGGCGAGTCCTTGCGGGTCACCTTCTTCGGTTATTTGGCCAGGCCGACGACCAGGTAGTGCCCATAGGGGCGGTCGCGGGTGACTTCCTCGAACACGCGCGCGATCACCGCCTTCTTCCCGGCGTACCTACCCTGCAGCAGGATCACCGCCTTGTCGGGCTTCAAGAACTTCACCATCTTCCTTCTCCTCTCCTCGCGTTGCGCCGCCTCCAATGGGTTTCAGGTTGGGGGATGGAGGCTTTGGGCGGGGGAAAGTTGGTGGCGTGGTTGGGGAGGAGATTATATAGGGTTGGCGGCGCTAGGGTTTCGTCGAATCATGTGAAGAATAGATCTTGTTCTTTGTGGTTCTTCAACAAACACCTCGGTCCTGGCAGGCACAGGCCATCCGTGTCGGTTTTTGGCACCAACCCGGACCAAAGACATCCTTCCGTGTCGGTTGGTGGTACAAATCAGGAAAAAAATGAAATAAGTTCGAAAAAATGAAATGCCTTTTGTAACAGATGAGTTTTCGTATGAAACCCTCATACTTCGAAAGAGATTATCCGAATTGTACACGAAGTACATCCAGTTTTTGCGGCAACCCTCTCAACTTTTTAGCACATGCTATGTGGGTGAAATGATGATACCATGCCAACTTTCAACCTATTAAGAGTTCATTTGTAGTGCTTTTTAATTTTTGGGTCATTTTGCTCCAAAAAATCAGTAAAAGCATGAAAAATACCAAATGAAGTCAGAAACTGTTGAAAGTTAATGATGTGGCCTTGAATTGTTCATTTTTAACACACAAAAAGTCTGGAGTTCAAATAAGTTCGAAAAAATGAAATGCCTTTTGTAACAGATGAGTTTTCGTATGCAACCCTCATACTTCGAAAGAGATTTTTCGATTTGTACACGAAGTGCATCCAGTTTTTGCGGCAACCCTCTCAACGGTTTAGCACAAGCTATGTGGGTGAAATGATTATACCATGCCAACTTTCAACCTATTAAGAGTTCATTTGTACTGCTTTTCAATTTCTAGATCATTTAGCTCCAAAAAATCAGTAAAAGCATGAAAAATACCAAATGAAGATAGAAAGTGTTGAAAATTGATGATGTGGCCTTGAATGGTTCATTTTGAACACACAAAAAGTCTGGAGTTCAAATAAGTTCGAAAAAATGAAATGCCTTTTGTAACAGATGAGTTTTCGTATGCAACGCTCATACTTCGAAAGAGATTGTTTGATTTGTACACGAAGTGCATCCAGTTTTTGCGGCCACCATCTCAACTTTTTAGCACATGTTATGTGGGTGAAATGATGATACCATGCCATCTTTCAACCTATTAAGAGTTCATTTCTAGTGCTTTTCAATTTCTGGGTCATTTAGCTCCAAAAAATCAGTAAAAGCATGAAAAATACCAAATGAAGTCACAAAGTGTTGAAATTGATGATGTGGCCTTGAATGGTTGGTTTTGAACACACAAAAAGTCTGGAGTTGAAATAAGTTTGAAAAAATGAAATGCCTTTTGTAACATATCAGTTTTCGTATGAAACCCTCACACTTCGAAAGAGATTGTCCGATTGTACACGAAGTACATCCTGTTTTTGTGGCAACCCTCTCAACTTTTTAGCACATGCTACGTGGGTGAAATGATGATACCATGCCAACTGTCAACCTATTAAGAGTTCATTTGTAGTGCTTTTCAATTTATGTTTCATTTAGCTCCAAAAAATCAGTAAAATCATGAAAAATACCAAATGAAGTCAGAAAGTGTTGAAAATTGATGATGTGGCCTTGAATGGTTCATGAAGATTTTGTTTTTAGTGTGGATCTATATGAGATGTTATGTTTCATGTGTCGAATCATGTGAAGAATAGATCTTGTTGGAATTTCTTGAATCATGTTGAATCATGTCGAATCATGTGGAATCCTATCGAATCATGTCGAATCATGTGAAGAATAGATCTAGTTGGCATTTCTTCAATCATGTCGAATCATGTGAAGAATAGATCTTGTTCGAATTTCTTGAATCATGTCGAATCATGTGAAGAATAGATCTTGTTGGAATTTCTTGAATCATGTCAAATCATGTGGAATCATGTCGAATCATGAGGTGGGTGAAGTTGACGAGCTTGAGGAAGACCTTGACGCGGGACTTCTTTGCCGTCTTCTTGGTCGAGTCCTTGCGGATCACCTTCTTCGGGTATTTGGTCAGGTCGGCAACAAGGCAGTGCCCGTAGGGGCGGTCGCGGGTGCCCTCCTCGAACACGTGCAGGATCCTCTCCTCATGTTGCGCTGCCGCCGATGGGTTTCTGGTTGGGGGAGGGGTTGGAGGCTGTGGGTGGGGGAAGTTGGCGGCGTGGTTGGGGAGAATATTATATCGGGTTGGCAGCGCTAGGGTTTCGCCGAATCATGTGAAGAATAGATCTTGTTTTGGTGGTTCTTCACCAAACACCTCGGTCGTGGCAGGCACAAAACATTCGTGTCAGTTTGTGGCAACAGCCGGGACCAAAGGCATCATTTCGTGTTGGTTGGTGTTACAAACCGGGACCAACGACTCCCTTTAGTGTCGGTTTGCGGTAGAAACCGGGACTATAGGTCTCTTCTTCCCGCCCGTTAGGCTGCTAAAAATTGACCTTTACTCCCGGTTTGTGGAACAAACCAGGACAACAGGTTTTCGCATATAAGGCGGGAGTTATCGAATTTTCCCTAACCCTCTACTATTTGATCCTCGTCTTCGCCGCCGATCCTTTCCTCCTCGTCGTCGCCGCCGTCCCCGAGCCCGTCGTCGTCGCCGTCCCCGAGCCCGTCGTCGCCGCCGTCCCCGAGCCTGTCGTCGTCGCCGCCCCCGCCCCAAGCCTGTCATCATCGCCGCCCCCGAGACCGAGCCCGTTGCCGCCCCCGCCCCTAGCCGTCGCCGTCGCTGCCCCCTCCCCGAGCCCGTCGCCGTCGCCGCCCTTGAGCCCATCACCGTCGCCGCCCCCGCCCCGAGCCTGTCGTCGTCACCGCCCCGAGTCCGTCGTCGCCGTCGCCCCCACCCTGAGCCCGTCGCCAACCTTGACCCCGGCCACGACCCCGACCTCGACCCCGACACCGACCCAAATCTCTGGTGAGACATCCCCATGCCTAGGGTTCTTGCTAGGATATGATTCTTGTATATTTGCCAAATATTTTCTCAAGCCCCGAATGTTGTTGCAGACATATTTGCAAAATATATATATATTCTGTTTTATTATTGTATATTTGGTGTTATACTTGCATGTTGAGAAAATAGGTAGTGGGCGCTAGCTAAATTCAAATGAGATGATTATTGTATAAATGATAACTAGAAAGTAAAACATTAAACAATAAGAAAATTTTCTTAGAGGAATTTGTCTCGACGTCGATGATGCTTGGCCCGCATCCTCATCGTCGAGTGGTCAGCGAGAGCCTGCTTGATAGGCGCCAGCATGTCCGGAACTGGGCTCCGTCGGGCTGGCACTGGGAGGTGCTGCATACCGGGGGGCGCACCTCGGTGAGGAATACGGGTCTCATCATTGACCCGAAGCTTCCTTGGTTGCGGTCGCGTGGGCCATTATCGGTGCCGAGGGAGGTGGCCCCCACGGAGGTGGTACGTCGTCGTGTCACGGAGGAGGACGAGCACGTCTGTCGCTACATGGCTGCGTTGGATGCCAGGTTCTCCATTACCTGGCAGGTTCTCTAGGGACATCACCCGAGCTATGATCCGGTGATGGTTCCTTATCTTTGGGTTGCCACCGCCTGCACCGTGAGACGTTGATGTCAGTTGTGCTTCCCTTGCAACGGAGACAAGAATAGTCGTGTCGACGGCACTAGGAATCCTTCTGCTGCGGCTACGCCTTAAGGGACTTCCTAGGCAAGTATGCAAAGGATTTCCCCCGTGGCCTTGGAGCCTTGCGTTGGTGTTCCCTCGAAGCGGAAAGGGGTGATGTAGCACAGCGGTGGTAAGTATTTCCCTCAGTTTGAGAACCAAGGTATCAATCCAGTGGAGGAGTATCACAAGATCCTGCACAAACACAAAAGCTTGCTCCCAACGCTATGAAGGGGTTGTCAATCCCTTATAGATTGTTTGCCAAGTGAGAACTGAAAGCACCAAAGTAACAAAGGAAAGTAAAAGCGGAGGTGTAAACGATGGATGTGAATAGACCCGGGGGCCGTAGTGTTTACTAGTGGCTTCTCTCATGAAAGCAAGTAGACGGTGGGTGAAGAAATTACTGTCGAGCAATTGATAGAACCGCGCAAAGTCGTGACGATATCTATGGCAATGATTATATCTATAGGCATCACGTCCAAAACAAGTAGACCGATACTTTCTGCATCTACTACTATTACTCCACACGTCGACCGCTATCCAGCATGCATGTAGTGTATTAAGTCCTAAAGAATAGAGTAATGCCTTAAGCAAGATGACATGATGTAGATGGACAATCTCATATCAACGACACAGCCCATCTTGTTACCCTTGATGGCAACTACTTAATGTGTGCCTTGCTTCCCCTACTGTCACTGGGAAAGGTCACCACATGGTAGAACCCAAAACCAAGCACTTCTCCCATTGCAAGAATCATAGATCTAGTTGGCCAAACAAAACCCAAGACTCGGAGAGACTTACAAGGATATCAAATCATGCATATAAGAACACATCAAGGACTCAAATATATATCATAGATAATCTGATCACAAATCCACAATTCATCGGATCTCGACAAACACACCGCCAAAGAAGATTATATCGGATAGATCTCCATGAAGATCATGGAGAACTTTGTATTGAAGATCCAAGAGAGAGAAGAAGCCATCTAGCTACTAACTACGGACCCTTAGGTCTGAAGTGAACTAAGCACGAGTCATTGTAGGGGCGATGATGATGATGAAGAAGCCCTCCAACTCCAAAGTCCCCTCCGGCAGGGAGCCGGGAGGGGTCTCCAGTTGAGATCTCATGGAAACGGAAGCTTGCAGCGATGGAAAAGTATTTTCGAGGCTCCCCTGATTTTTTAGTGTATTTTAGGGAATATATAGGCTAAGGATCTAGGTCAGGGGGCGGCCAGGGAGGCCACAAGCCCTGCCACCGCTGCCTCCCCCCTGGTAGCGGAGTGGGAGCTTGTGGGCTCCCTGGAGCCCACCTGGCTTGGCCCAGAGGCCCCCTGATCTTCTTTAGTTCGAGAAAAAATCATTTTGGGGATTTTATTCCGTTTGGACTCCATTCCAAAATCAGATATGAAAAGAGCCAAAAACACAGAAAAAACAGGAACTGACACTTGGCACTGAATTAATAAGTTAGTCCCAAAAAAGATATAAAAGGTACATAAAACATCCAAAGATGGCAAGATAACAGCATGAAACCATAAAAATTATAGATACGTTTGAGACGTATCAAGCATCCCCAAGCTTAACTCCTGCTCATCCTCGAGTAGGGAAGTGATAAAGAATGAATTTTTGATGCTTTCATGCTACCTAGCATAGATGTCCTTTGTAACTCCTCTCATGTGACGTGAATGTTCAGATCCATTAGGTTTAAAAACAGTAGTTTGCTATTGACATGGAAACAATAATAATTCAAGCAAACTAGCAAGGTAATCATGAACTTTCAAAATAACAAGGCCAAAAGAAAGTTATCCCTACAAAAGCATATAGTCTGGCTATGCTCTATCATCATTGCACAACGAATTTAAATCATGCACAACCCCGGTATTGGCCAAGTAATTGTTTCACACCTTTACTTTCTCAAACCTTTTCAACTCTCACGCAATACATGAGCATGAGCCATGGTTATAGCACTATAAATGGTGTGGAATGGGGTGGAAGTTGCAAGACAAAAAAGGAGAAGATAGTCACATTACCTAGGCATATCAATGAGTTGTGGAGATGCTCATCAATAGATATCAATGTGAATGAGTAGGGATTGCCATACAAATGATGCACTAGAGCTGTGAATATGTGAAAGCTCTTAAAGAGAACTAGTGGGTGTGCATCCAACTTGCTTGCTCACGAAGACCTAAGGCAATTTTGAGGAAGCCTATCATTGGAATATACAAGCCAAGTTATATAATGGAGATTTTCCCACTAGCTATATGGTGGTGACAAAACGAGAGACTCTCAATCATGAAGATCATGGTGCTTAATATGCACAAGTGTGGAAAAAGTGGTAGCATTGTCCCTTCTCTCTTTTTCTCTCATTTTTTATTTTTTTGGTGGGCTCTTTTGGCCTCTCTTTTTTTACATTTTTTTTATTTTGGTGGGCTTCTTTGGCCTCTTTTATTTCCTCACATGGGACAATGCTCTATTAATGATGATCATCACACTTTCAACTCAAAACTTAGAGCAACTATGACCCTATATGGAATGCCTTCGGTAGTGTACCGTGACAATGATCTAGCATGGCATAGACATCGATGGAAACATCATGCTAGCTATCTTACGATCATGCAAAGGCAAAGTAGACGTGGTGGCACATGTCATGGTGGTAGTTGCATAGCAATATATCTCGGAATGACTTTGAAAAAGACATAGTAGGTAGGTATGGTGGCTGTTTTGAGGGAGGCTAATGGTGGGTTTTGAGCACTGGCGAAAGTTGCACGGCACTAAGAAGATAGTGATGGTGGAAGGTGAAGATATACTTGTTGCAAAAGTTTTATTAGTAATCGAAACAAAACATTCAATGCATACTCCTAGGGGAAGGATTGTTAGGTATAAACCATCGCGCGATCCCGACCGCCACGCAAAGGATGACAATTTATAGACTAATCATGCTCAGATTTCATCACATAGCGGTTCACCATACGTGCATGCTACGGGAATCACTAACTTCAACACAAGTATTTCTAGATCCACAACACCTTACTAGCATGACTTCAATATTACCATAACCACAACTCAAAACTAATTGAGATGAATCAAACTTCTCTAACTATTCAATGCACATGAAGGTGGAAGTTCTCGTATCCCTCTAGATAACTACCCCTTTTGAGACTACTTTCAAAGCATAGATCAACTACCAAGCCACGCACCGCTGCGCTCTAAAAGATATAAGTAAAGCACATAGAGGAAAAGTATCTAGCTCAAAAGATATAAGTGAAGCACATGTGAGTTGAATTGTCTACCAAAAGATATAAGTGAAGCTTGACAAAATCACGGTGTGTGCATGTCTCTCTCTCTCTAGGTGTGAAGCAAGGATGATTGTGTCACTACAAAAATAAAAGACTCCTACGATACAAGACGCTCCAAGAAAAAACACATAACATGTGGTGAATAAAAATATAGCCCCAAGTAACGTTACCGATGGATTGAAGACGAGAGAGGGGATGCCTTCCCGGGCATCCCCAAGCTTAGGCTTTTACGGAATCCTTGAATCTCTTGGGGTGCCTTGGGCATCCCCAAGCTTGAGCTCTTGCCACTCTTTATCTCTTTGTCCATAAGAACTTCACCCAAAACTTGAAAACTTCACAACACGAAACTTAAACAGAAACTCGTGATAACATTACTATCAGAAAGCAAACCACCACTTCCTTAGGTGTTGTAGCAAACTTAAATTCTACTTGTGTTTATGTTGGGTTACTGTATTTTCAATCTTCCATGGCTAATATCCCCGATACTATCCATAGTTTCATCAAAATAAGCAACCAACACAACAAAAACAGAATCTTTTAACAGCAGACCAGTCTGTAGCAATCTGTATATTTTGTATACCTCTGGTACTTCAAAACTTCTGACAAATTACGACAGTCTGAAGAATTTGCGTAGAAATCAGCAGCAAAAAGAATCAACTCAAAATCTCTTACAGAAACAAAAATGAAAATTCTTTTCGTGAGCAGAAAGTTTTTGTCTTTTCCAGCATGACCAAACGATCATCCCCAAGACTAATCATAACGGTTTTTCTTGGCAGAAACGCAAAAAGAAACACAAAAACCACAATCATCAGAGAATTATGAAAGTGTGGAAAACACAAAGCAGAAAGAAAAAGGATAGATTCGTTGGGTTGCCTCCCAACAAGCGCTTTTGTTTAACGCCCTTAGCTAGGCAAAAAGTGATGGAATCACGTATAGTCATCTTTGGTGCTCAAACCATAGGTAGCCCTCATCATAGATTCATAAGGCAATCTTATTTTCTTTCTAGGAAAGTGCTCCATTCCCTTCTTTAAGGCCTTGTGTGGTATTAGTGTAATTTTAGGGAATTTGTGGGGATTATCCCGGTCAAACCCCTCAATCCCCACACATCCCATAACACCATTTGGTTCTAGTGTATTTGACATGTTTCATCCCCACATTTCCTCTCAAATCCCCAAATTATAATGTATTTTTCTCAATACCCAATACACTACCCCTACCTAGTGTATTGGGGATAAATGGGGATTTGGAGGGATTGGGTGAAGATTGGGGTTTCACCCAATCCCTTGGGGGATTATACCCACCAATCTCTTCAGAAACACTAGTACCAAACAAGGCCTAAAGGAAATCGAAATCTAATATTCCCTTCCTTCATATCGATGATAGCTCCAATAGTCCTTAGGAAAGGTCTACCAAGAATAATGGTACATGAAGGATTGCAATCTATGTCAAGTATAATGAAATCCACGGATACATAGTTCTTATTTGCAACAATAAGAACATCATCGATCCTTCCCATGGGTTTCTTGACAGTAGAATCCGCAAGATGCAAATTAAGAGAACACTCTTCAATCTCATGAAAACCAAGAATATCGCATAAGGACTTTGGAATCGCGGAAACACTAACACCCAAATCACACAAAGCATTGCACTCATAGTTTTTGATCTTGATTTTGATAGTAGGTTCCCACTCATCATGAAGTTTTCTAGATATAGAGACTTCTAGTTCGAGTTTCTCTTCAAGAGATTTCATCATAGCATCTACGATATGCGCGGTAAAGGCTTTGATTTGGCTATAAGCATCTGGAGAGTTTGCAATGGATTGCATCAAAGAAATGCATTCGAACAAGGATCAATTATCATAATTGAATTCCTTGAAATCCAAAGTGGGAGTTTCATTACTACAAAAAAAATTGACTTCTTCTACTCCACTCTCCACACCTTTATCATCAAGATAGGTGGACTCCGAATTATTGGGGCGTTTTTCAACCAAAGTGGATTCATATCCACCCCCTCCATAAGTAGGTTTGACACGCGAAAACAAAGACTCAAGAGGAGACACACCAAGCAGTTTAAGATCTTTGTGATTTGCAGCACTAGAACACACCCTTTTAAACCATTCATGCCTAGCGCGAATTTGGGCGGTTCTTTCTTTGCTCTCATTCATGGAGACACACATAGCATTCAAAGTTTCATCCAAGTTGACCATGGGAGGAGCGCATCTAACTTTCAAAGCATCAATATCACAAGACATCCTATCAACGCTCTTAGCCAAATCGTCTATTTTGAGTAGTTTTTCCTCTATGGACGCATTGAAAATCTTTTGAGAGTTGATGAACTCTTTGATATTACTCTCTAAATCAGAGGGTAATTTTTTGTGATTTCCATAAGTGTTGTTGTAGGAATTGCCATAATTGTTAGAGGAGTTACTAGGAAAAGGCCTAGGAACATAGTTTCCTCTAAAAGCATTGTTGTTGCCAAAATTGTTCCTACCAACAAAATTCACGTCCAAACTAGCGTTGCTACTCTCAATCAAAGAACATAGTGGCATGTCATTAGGATCTACAGTAGCATTTCTACTAGCAACCGAATTCATGAACTCGTCCATCTTAGCACTAAGTGAGTTAATTTCTTCTATAGCATGCACCTTTTTGCTAGCAGGCGACCTTTCAGTGTGCCACTGAGATTAGTTGGTCATGATATTGTCTAGGAGTTTTGTAGCGTCTCCTAACGTGATTTCCATGAACGTTCCACCTGAGGCGGAGTCCAAGATATTGCGAGAAGCGAAATTCAAGCCAGCGTAAAATATTTGTATAATCATCCACAAACTCAAGCCATGAGCGGGACAATTTCTAATCATAAGCTTCATTCACAATTTGTATAATCATCCACAAACTCAAGCCATCTAGCTACTAACTATGGACCCGTAGGTCTGAAGTGAACTACTCACGAGTCATTCGAGGGGCGATGATGATGATGAAGAAGCCCTCCAACTCCAAAGTCCCCTCCGGCAGGGCGCCAGGAGGGGTCTCCACATGAGATCTCACGGAAACGGAAGCTTGCGGCGGTGGAAAAGTATTTTCGAGGCTCCCCTGATTTTTTGTTGTATTTTAGGGAATATATAGGCCAATGATCTAGGTCAGGGGGCGGCCAGGGGGGCCACAAGCCCTGCCACCGCCGCCTCCCCCCTGGTGGGGGAGTGGGAGCTTGTGGGCTCCCTGGAGCCCACCTGGCTTGGCCCAAAGGCCCACTGATCTTCTTCCGTTCGAGAAAAAATCATTTCGGGGATTTTATTCCATTTGGACTCCGTTGCAAAATCAGATATGAAAAGAGCCAAAAACACAGAAAAAAAACAGGAACTGGCACTTGGCACTGAATTAATAAGTTAGTCCTAAAAAAGATATAAAAGGTACATAAAACATCCAAATATGACAAGATAACAGCGTGAGACCATGAAAACTTATAGATACGTTTGAGACGTATCAGACGTCAACTGGGTTTTTATTAGTGATATTGTATGATAATATTCCAGATGTATTAGTGATAATATCATTTATGTCTCGGTTTGTCGTTGCTCCTTGTATGACTTTCATGAGTTGTTAAATGAGTAGGATGATGATGAGTTATGTGTTATTTATTTCATGTATGGAACGGGTTGACTTTATGTGTCATGGGGGTCGCTTCTCTTTCTTTTCCTTGTGTGCTAGATAGAGGAAGAATCCCGACTGTTGTCGTGGGGGTCGCTTCTCCTTCTTTTCCTTGTGCTAGATATTTGTAATGCACTAGGGAAAGGAGGAGTAGCGGCCATCACCGTCGGTCAAAATATCAGAGGGAGTGCCCACCATATAAGTGAGATGAGATTTTAGGAAGGAAAGACTCGACAGACCTAAAGTCAACCCATTGCATATTGAGTAATAGTGACCTTTGTGTTGATCAGTTTTAGGAAGGAAATGTCTGACGACGAAAGGAAATTCGCTATGTGCGAATACTGCCAAGACGAGCGCGGCCTGTGCGACACGCCTCACCTAGTTTATGATAGGCGCTTCAGCATCATGTTGGATGAGGACTTCGAAGTGGATACAGTAAGTCTAAACGACAATTCTTTTTCGTAATTAAGCATGACTTCTTTTGCTTCAACTTATAATTTTTATTTTGTACTATTCTACTAGCGTATCCCCTGCCATGAAAGAATTTATGTCTTGGATAAGATTGGTTTCAGTATTGAAAAACTATGGAGGTAAATAGAGTTCACTTGAGGACTGAGCATGGTTATACTTTTGCCCTAAAGTTGTACAATGCAGACACCTACTCCTATTTTGAATGCACAAATAGGCAAGCACTATGCAAGGCTTATGCATTTGAGCCTAATATGCTTATCACCTTTGATATTCGTCTGAAAGATGAAATTGAAGGTAATATCGACATTTGGGTCGATATGTAGATGCCTCCAGTTCTACCATTATGGGAGTTTCTCTACCATATTTATTAAGTAATTTATATTGTTTATTTCAAAATAGTTGACAACTTATTTCCATTGATAGCTTATTTTCATTCTTCAAAAAATGTAGGGAAGATGGTAGACAACACCTATTACTACAATGATGAAGCAGAATTAACTTGTAAGGAGAAACATCATCTTGTCGCATTTATCAAAGATTTTGAGAATTACAATACCTATCAGCAAACTCCCCCACATAATGGTCAATACGTGCCACTAGTGCACGTGGTGAACTACGGTAACATGCATGGAGATTGCATGGTAAGATTTTCTACTATTACGACATCCGTGCATCTTTTACATAAATTCTTGTAAAACTAAACTACATTGCTAGCTACAAAGTTAATACTATGTTTTTCAACAGAAAATCCCGCAAGATTGTCTGCCTCATCTGATGTTTCCAAGAGGTCGCATTGATGTTATGAGCATACGACCAGCACGGCCAGGTCAGCCTAGGTATTTGCATCACTCCTGTCCATACAGGATTTCTAAAACCGATGAAATGACAATCAAAGATTGGAAAAAATGTATGGTCAATTGTAGAGAGCTACTTGGAAGCAACATTGTGCGTAGGCCAAGAATGGGAGACAAGAAGATCTCCATTCTCCATAATGGAGAGTTAGGGCCTATCTTGTTTTATGATATTCTACCTAAGAGAGGGTAGAGTAGGTCCTATGAGAGAAGAGTAGGTCCTAGGTACAATGTGTTATTATGTGCTACAATGTGTTATAGTTTATGATGATGAGGAGGAGGAGTTGTGATTATGACTAGTGACCAACTTTTGTTATATGATGTCTCATTGACGAAAATGATGATTAAATAGCGTTGGTGGTAATGACTATGATGATTATTAGCTATAGTGATGCAAGAGTTTTATGATAATATGATGATGATGTTGATCATGATTATCATGATGATTTGTTGTTATGATCATGATTGGTTATTATATCATTGGGGGAAGGAAAGCGGATTAGATTCATGTGTGGATGAATCTTCGACGTTGGGTTCATTAGCCCAGATGTTGTAAATGAATGGTCGGTACGCCACAATACCTAAGAGATCGAGGATAACTTGCTAAATTCGTTACTTCTACAGCACGGAGAAAGAGAGGACACTTCTCTCTATTAGCTATCTAACACAATATGAAACCCCTAAATTAACCCTCCAAAACCCCCAACACCCCCATTCAAAATAAACATCTCCTGGGCCCGGTTGGTGTGACCAACCAGTACTATAAAGAACCTCCTGCCCGGGCTACCCGCAGAGGCCACGTGGAGACCCTTCAGACCCGGTTTGTAAGGGAACCGGGACTAAAGGTTTTGGGCTTTAGTCCCGACCCTTTTGTCCCGGTTCCAGAACTGGGGCTAATGGGCCCGTGGAACCGGGACAAATGGGCCATTTTCTACTAGCATAGTCTTCAAGGGGTATTTGGATCTAGTCATTTTTTCAGACTCACAAGCACCGCAGAGATGGTCCTTGAGACAGTTTCGATGCCAATGACATGCTTCTTCTTCGCCAGTGTGTGCAAATTCTACATGCCTGCATGACCAAGTCATCGATGCTATAGCGAGCCTTCTCAAGTTTTTGCTAGTAGACACGTGGCTGGTTGTGGACCTATAGAGAAGTCAACAATATACAAGTCTCCTCTCCTAAAGCCTTCGAAGACTTTGGATTTGTCATATTCCATGATGACTACACATCTATATTTTCCAAAGATGACAATCATATCAAGATCACAAAGCATTAAGACTCACATGAAGTTAAACCCAAGGGATTCGACAAGCATGACTTTACCAAGTCCCAATACCTTGCTTTTACCTTTGTCAGCGTAGGTGATATGCTTCAGTGGTGATGGAGTAGGTGGTATATTCATCAATAAGATTGTATCACCAGTCATGTGATTTGTACATCCACTGACAAGAACCCACTCTGTGTTCTTGGGTTGATCATCCTACAGATGAATTAGTACAACTTACCATCTCATATGCTTCATATTTGAAGAATATGATATCAATTTGATCAGGCTTGAATTTCATGATAAACAGTAAATTTGAGGACGAGTGAAATGTTAGATCATTTCATCATGTTTTAGCTTGCGTCCTATCAAACAATTTCCTCAGGTGTCCAACAAATTCTTCAAATGATGACTTTCATGTGGATACCTGACCTGCAGAAGTTATTAGTTCGACTTCTTCACCACCCACATCTGAAGTGGTGGCAAAGAGTTCATCATCATACAAGCACCATATGAGAATGTAGGCATTGAAGCTAACACATTTCTTTTCACACTAGGGGGGTTGGAGTACTCAAATGAATAGGCAGAGAAATTCTTTGAGGAATTATGAACATAATGATTTGAGGAATAGTGCACATATTCATGTCCCTTGTAGTTTCACTGCATATCACAAGCATTAGTGCGAGTACTCGCATAATTTTGACCATTTGAGGAATTTGATCCTCGTGAATACTTTGGTCCACCTCAGGAATTTGATCCGTGGTTCCGGTTCTTCACTGGTGGTGTGATGAGGACATCCACTTGAATATTTTCCAAGCAACTTTTGGGAACCCAGATTTTCCTCAAGGGAGGTCCATTCCTGCAGTTAGTTCCAACATATCGAGAAAATACTTCACCAGATTGATTTTTGAACAATTTATATTTGGAGTCAAATGACTCATCGGAGGAATAAGAGATTTCACATGCAAAGCCTGTTAGAGTGGATGGATCAATGGTAGGTCCTTTTACAGCAACCCATGAGGTTTTGGGATAATGCTCAGGTTTCCAGTATGACCCATCAACGTTCAGTTTCCTCTCAAAGGCAATGCCCTCTTTCCTCAGGTTCCTGTTCTGAATCTGCCTTTTCAGCACATCACAAAGGGTTTGATGCCCTTTGAGACTTTTGTATATGTCTGTCACATAAAATTCCTTCAATCCTGCATTTTTGTCACTAGCATTTGTGGTTTCCTCAAGTGAAGAATTTGATACCACATGAATAGTTGAAGAATTTGTAGCGATAGAAGAATTTGAGGTTTGAGGTGAAGAATTAGCAGTTTCATGTTCTTAACATCTCAGACATGGTGGAATGAATTCTTCCTGAGCGTTACTAAATTGTTGAGCAAGTAATGAATCATTTTCTATTCGAAGATCATCATGGGACATTTTCAACTTCTCAAGATCTAGCTTCCTTTTAAGAAATTCATAGGAAATCTTCTCATGATTAGCCAAGAGTGTTTCATAACGATCTTGAAGACTATCAAATCTAGACTGAAGACTTTCAACATCTTTACTAAGGATTTGAGTACGATTCATTTCATCATTCAATAGATCATCACTTTTATCTACCAGTTTCTGAAGCTTTTCAATAGCACTTTGTTGCTTAGTGGCAATGTTGGCAAGTTTATACTAACTTGGTTTTTGATAATCATCAGGTTCATAGTCACTAGAATCACAGGAGGATGTGTGGTTTGGTACCTTTGAACCTTTTTCCATGAAGCAATAGGTTGGAGCGAAGTCATCATCATATTCATCAGTGTTGTTGACGTTGTCATTTTCTTCAAGGTTGAAGATCGACTTGCTCACGAATGTGGTAGCAAGTGCAAGACTTGTCACACTAGATTCTGACTCCACATCAGAACCTTCATGTTCATCACATTCGTCAGATTCTTCTTCAGAATCCATTTCTTTTCCAATGAGTGTCCGAGCCTTTCTGAAACTGGTCTTCTTGTGTGATGATGACTTTGAAGATTTCTTCTTTTTTGATTCGTCAGAACTTTCATCCTTGTATTTCTTATTTCTTGATTCCTTCACCCAGCTAGGACGGTTAGCAATGTAGTGACCAGATATCTTGCATTTGTGGCAGGTTCTTTTCTTGTAGTCCTCACATGAAGATTCTAATTTCCTCATATATTTGCTTGAAGACTTTCCGAACTGGACACGCTTTGTGAACTTCTGGAATTTCCTCACGAGCATAGCAAGTTCCTGCCCAAGTTATTCAGGATCACCAAGACTGGAGTCAGATTCTTGTTCTTCAGATGAGGAAATAGCCTTTGACTTTAGCGGAAGAGGTCTTGAATAGCTTGATCCATATAGGTCTCTCTTTTCTTCTTGTTGGAATTCATGAGTATTGAGTCTCTCAAGTATATCAGCAGGATCAAGCATCTTGTAGTCTCTTCATTCTTGGATCATCAGAACGAGTGTGTCAAACGCTGGATCAAGAGATCGTAGCAGTTTCTTCACAACTTCATGGTTAGTGGTGTCTCGTGCTCCCAAATCTTGCAATTCATTTGAGATGTTAGTGAGGCGATCAAAGGTGTCTTGGCAGCTTTCATTATCAAGCCTCTTGAAACGGTTGAAGAGATTGCAAACAACACCAACACGAGAGTCACGCTATGTGGAGACTCCCTCTTTGACTTTGGGCAGTATATCCCAGATAAGCTTAGCTGAGATTGCAAAGAACACCAACATGAGAGTCGCACTGTACGGAGTCTGCCATACAACCCTTTGCTCAGATGGCCACAGATGATATTCTTCGCTTGCGAGTCGAGTTGCTTGAACTTCTGCACATCAGCGACAAAGATAGTTTTAGTGATCAAGGAAACACCATTTTCCACAATGTACCAAAGGTCATTGTCAATTGCTTGAAGATGCATTTGCATCTTGGTCTTCTAGTAGGGGAAGTCCTTTCCTTCAAAGGTACGACAACCTATAGTAATCTTGATCATACCTGCGGTCGACATAACTAAAACTCCAGGCGGTTAATCCAAAATCACAAAGAACAAGGGAGTACCTTGCTCTAGTACCAATTGAAAGTGCGTTATTTCAACTAGAGGGGGGGTGAATAGGCGATTTTTACAAATTCATCAGTGAGAAAATTACTAGTGAGGAAAGTCCTCAGTCATGAACTGAGTGCACTGGAAATAGTACTTAAACAGATATGCGAAAGCGATTACAGCTAAGTACTCATAGTGAGTTGACATGATCGGTTTGCACAGGAGATGTACACAGGATAAGCAGGTGAAGAATTTGAGGTGAGGAATTCAGAGAAGATTGTCAGTCAAATTCTTCAAAAGGTACAGATGAATGTCTTCAACATGTAATTGAGGAAATGAAAAGAATTGAAGAAATATAATCAATAGCTTGATGAAGACAGTTGTTGATGACCCAGTTCCAACCATTGTGATAGTTGTACGTTTGGTTTGGAGCGTCTTGGTATTGAAACCAAAGGACAGACAGTCCTCGCCCAACTCACGTGGTAAGACTTTGGGGTAGGCTTCCAAACCCTCACAAACTCGGTCACCCGATGATCCACAACAGATTGCTGGATGCTCTAGACCATGATGCCTAGCCGTGTGAAGGATGCAGAGTCCTCAAAGGTAATAAGCGTCGGTTCCACACACGAGAACTTCTTTAGTGATGCTCAATCACTTGGGTTTTTTTGGGTTTTGATGTTTGGGGTATTTCCTCACTTGATGATTTTCTCTCAAAGTCCTCGAGGAATTGGGTTTCTCTAAATGACAAGTGTTAGTTTCTCTCGGAGGAGCCAACCAGGTAGTGGTTGTGGTGGCAGCTATTTATAGCCTGGGAGCATTCCGACATGATCTGACATAAATGCCCCTAATGGTCTGACCGTTGGGTGGAGAAGATTTGGGAAAGGTGGCGCGTGGCGCGGCAACGGTCGGAACTTTCAACTGTGAAAGTCCTCATGTCTCTCATGTTCCTCACTTTGAGGATACGGTAGGTGTAGGTTTGAGTTGAGCATCATGAGGAAATTATTTCCATAGTTTTACCTCGACCCCTTTAATAGTACGGTGCTCCTATGACTCAATAATAAATAAAACCAAACAAAAAGAGTAAATCTTCAAGCTTCAAAGTTTTCAGAGTATTTTCTTCGGGACACACCGAATTCCTCATCTTCAATATGTCCATGAGGAATATCAATTGCTTCGCAATCAAAGTATTCAAGGAATGACCAAAGTCTTCACCCAAAGACATACATTTTAGGGGTCGATATTCATCGAATAACTCAAACTCCTCAGCGACTTATAGAGTCTGTGTACACTTACAAACTTATTAGTCTCATAACCTATAAGTCTTCAAACCACCAAAATCACTAGGGGCACTAGATGCACTTACACCCGTGTTGAGAGGTGGGGACCTCCCACAAGAGTCTATGCCTAAAAGATGAAGGTGAATAGCTCAATTGGTGAGCATGTGCTCATATTTTCTAGGTGCTACAATCACTTGAATCAAGTGGGAGTTGATCTTCCAGATAACATAGTGATTGACATAGTTCTCCAAGTCACTACCACCATGAACCTAGAGCTTTACGATGAACTATAACATGTCAGGGATGGATATGATGATCCCCGAGCTATTCGTGATTCAGTTCCTAATATTAGTAACTCGAAACAAGTGTTGCGGAATAAACAAAGACTAGCTAAGGGTGAGATTTCGATGTGTGTTGGAAGTGTTTCCAAGGTTGATGTGATCACCTTCTCATGCTCCATCTACCTTCGGGATTAGTGATAAACATAAATAAATTTTATTTGGTGTCTGCACTAAGTATGAACATTATATTGATTTTTTTATAGCGAGGCGGTTATTTATGTAAGTTAGAGAATAATGGGTTATTTTGTTTACATGAATAATATATTATATGATCCTACACCTAATATGAATGGTTTATTGAATCTCGATCGTAGTGATACACATGCTCATAGTATTGATGCCAAAAGATGCAAAGTTAGTAAGGATAGTACCACTTACTTGTGGCACTGCCGCTTAGGTCATATGTGTGTAAAACACATGAACAAACTCTACGCTCATGGATCTTTGGGCTCACTCGATTTTCATTGCTTGAGACATGCGAACCATGCTATTGGTGTAAAGGCATGAAGAAACTCCATGATCATGGATCGTTGTACTCACTTGATTTTGAATCGCTTGAGACTTGCAAACCATGTCACATGGGCAAGATGACCGAAGACCTTATTTTCCACTGAGATGGAACGAGCTAGTGACTTATTGGAAATAATACCTTTTGATGTATGTAATCCAATGAGTGCCGAAGCACGCAGTGGATCTCGTTATTTTCTACCTTTAGAGTTGATTTGAGTATATACGAATATATTTACTTGATGAATCACAAGTCTAAAATGTTGAAAAGTTCGAGCAATTTTAGAGTGAAGTTAAAGATCATCATGACAAGAGGTAAAATGTCTACGATGTGATCGTGGAGGTGAACATATGAGTTACAAATTTGGTATACATTGAAGAGAATGTGGAAATTGTTTCACAACTCATGCCACCTCGAACACCATATTAAGATGGTGTGTCTGTACGTCGTAGTCGATCCCTATGGGATATGGTGCGTACTATGATGTTTCTTATCAATTTGCCACTATCGTTTTTGGGTTAGGCATTGGATCCAACCACATTCACTTTAAATAGGACAACATATAATTCCATTGAGATGACACAGTATGAACTATGGTTTGGGAAGAAACCTAAGATGTTGTTTCTTACAGTTTGGGGTTGTGATGCTTATGTCAAGAGGCTTCAACATGATAAGCTCGAACCCAAATTGGATAAGTGTGTCTTCATAAGAACGCGTACTTTCTCGAGAAAGAGTTTCTCTTGAAAGAATTGACGCATATACTAGTTGAAGAGGAAGCTAGTGATGGTGATCACAATGCTTCAAATCAAGGCACTACCAAACCTCGTAGGTCGACAAGGAAACGCAATACTCGAGAGTGGTGCGGTAATGCTGTCTTGGAGGTCATATTGTTGAACAAAAATGAACCTACGAGCTTTGGAGAAGCGATGGTGGGCCTGAATTCTTACAAATGGCTGGAGGCCATGGAATCCGATATAGGATCCATGTATGAAAATAAACTGTGTCCTTTTGACGAACTACTTGATGGTTGTAAGGCTATTAAGTACTAATGGATCTTTAAGAGGAAGACAAACGATGATGGTAAATATCACCATTTAGAAAGCTTGACTTGTCACAAAGAAGTTTCCCACAAGTTCAAGGAGTTGAGTATGATGAGAGTTCCTCACCCGTAGCAATGCTAAAGTCTATTGGAATTATGTTAGCAGTTGCTGCATTTTTCAATTATGAAATCTGGCAGATGGATGTCAAAACATCATTTCCTTAATGGTTTCCTTGAGGAAAGGTTATATGTGATACATCCAAAAGGTTTTGTCGATCCTAAGGATGCTAAAAGGCATGATACTATAACGGTCCTTTTATGGACAGGTGCAAAAATCTCGGAGTTGGAGTAAGCGCTTTGATGAGTGATCAAAGCTTTTGGCTTATACAGAGTTTATGAAGAAAGTTGTATTTACAAGAAAGTGAGTGGGAGCACTACAGAATTTCCGATAAGTATATGTGGTTGACATATTGTTGATCGGAAATGATGTAGAATTTCTGAAAAGCATATAGGGTTGTTTGAAAGGAGTTTTCCAAAGGAAAATGTGGACTAAGCTACTTAAACATTAGGCATCAAGATCTATAGAACACGACGTTTGATAAAACTTTCAATGAATACATACCTTCATAAGATTTTGAAGGGGTTAAAAATGGATCGACCAAAGAAGGAGTTCTTGCCTGTATTATAAGCTGTGAATTTGAGGAAGACTCAAAGCTCGACCACGACAGAAGAAAGAGAAAGGACGAACGTCATCCCCTATGCCTTGGCTATAGGCTCTATATTATGCAATGTTAGGTACAACACTTGGTGTGTGACTTGCCATTTGTTTGTCAAGGTGTAGAATAGTGATCTAGGAGTGGATAACTGGACATCGGTCAAAAATATCCTCGGTAACTACAGGACTAAGGAAATGTTTCTTGTCTATGGAGGTGACAAAATAGTTCGTCGTAAAGGGTTACGTCTATGCAAGCTTTTACATCAATCTGGATGACTCTGAATAACAAACCAGATTCGTATAGTGGAGTCATCATTTGGAATAGTTCCAAGTGGAACATGGAAGCATCATCTACACTATAACATAGAGGTTTGCAAAGTACACACGGATCTGAATGTTGCAAACCCGTTGACTAAAAACCTCTCTCACAAGCAAAACATGATCGAACCCCACAACTCATTGGGTGTTAATCACATGGTGATGTGAACTAGATTATTGACTCTAGTGCAAGTGGGAGACTGTTGGAAATATGTCCTAGAGGCAATAATAAAGTAGTTATTATCATATTTCCTTGCTCATGATAATCGTTTATTATCCATGCTATAATTTTATTGACTGGAAACTCATATACATGCGTGGATAGATAGACAACAAAGTGTCCCTAGTAAGCCTCTACTGGACAAGCTCGTTGATAAAATACGGCTAAGGTATCCTAGCCATAGACATGAGTTGTCATTTGATAATGGGATCACATCATTAGGAGAATGATGTGATGGACAAGACCCAAACCTTAAGCATAGTGTTTGACCGTATCCAGTTTACTACTATTTCTTTGTGCATGTCAATGTATCTGTTCCTATGACCATGAGATCATGCAACTCACTTACACCGGAGGAATGCCTTGTGTGTATCAAACATCACAACATAACTGGTGACTATGAATATGCTCTACATGTATCTCCGAGGGTGTGTGTGGAGTTGGTATAGATAAAGACTGGGATTTGTCAGTCCGTGTGACACAGAGGTATCTCGGGGCCCACTCATTAAGGCAATATCATAGTAAGCTTGCAATCTATGTGACTAAGGAGTTAGTCATGGGATCTTGTATTACAGAACAAGTAAAGAGACTTGCCAGTAACGATATTGAACTAGGTATGGAGATACAAACGATGAAATCTTGGGCAAGCAATATAACGATGGACAAAGGGAATTCCATATGGGATTAAATGGATCCTTGACATCATGGTTCGACGGGTAAAGATCTTCGTAGAATATGTAGGAACCAATATGGGTATCTAGTTGCCGCTATTGGTTATTGACCCTAGTGGTTTCGCGGTAATGACTGCATAATTCTCGAACCCGCAGTGTGTGCACACTTAACATTTGGTGACGATATAGAAATAGTTTAGTTATTGTGTTGGTGAACGAAGGTTGTTCCGAGTCCCTAATGAGATCCCGGACATCATGAGGAGCTCCGGAATGGTCCATAGGTAAGGATTTATATATGGGAAGTCATATTTTCGCTACCGAAAAAGTTTGAGGTTTTTTTGGTATTGTACCGGGAAGCTTCTAGAAGGTTCTAGAACCTTCCGGAGGAGTCCAAAAGTCTACCAAGGGTTCCACCATGTCCCAAGGTTTTGCATGGTCTGATGGGATGCACGTTGGCGTTATTGGGCCAGGCGAACAACTCCCTCAAGGCCCATGCAGTTGGGAAACATGGTAAGTCCACCTTTGTATGGAAGGGAAGGAGGAGGACTAGGATTCCATATCCTTCCACCTTGGCTGCTCCCTAGGGCTTGGAGGGGCCGTTCCCAATGCCCCTCCACCTATATATAGATGGGAGGGGCACCCAAAGAGGACAGACCAAGCCCTTGGAGGCCCTATCTCTCCCTAGATCATTTGCTACTCTGTTTGCAGTTTCGGTAGTGCCAGGCGTAGCCCTACCGGAATAGCACCACCACCGCTGCCACCGCTCTGTAGTGTTGCGGGAGAAATCAACTACTACTTCACCCAAACTCGCTGGATCGAGGTGGTGAAGGCATCATCGGGTTGTACGTGTGTTGAACGTGTAGGTGCCGTCCGTTCAGCACTTGATCGGGACGTTCGTGATTGGATCGCAAAGACGTTCGACTACATCAACCGCATGTCTCAACGCTTCCGCTTAGCAATCTACAAGGGTATATAGATGCACTCCCCCTCTTGTAGCTATTGATATCAATAGATAGATATTGGGAAGCGTAGGAAATTTTTTGTTTCCCATGCGACGTTCCCCAACACGATGCAGATCCCGGAAGGAGCGGTTGGTGGCCCCGATGCAGGGAGGCACCCATTCATGTGAATGAAAGAGAAGTGAGAGGCTTCGTGCAAGAGTGATGGGTGAGAAGTTCCGCGTGGTCCGCTCGATCTGGACGAATTGCGTCAAATGATATAAAGAGGTAACATGACGCTCCTGGAATTAGTTGGTTCTCGTTCCTTTGGATATCCAAACGCATGAATGGGTCTTTCGGACGTAACCGACCCGTGCCGTTCCACTTCATAACAGGAACGGGACACACCCTAGATGCATGGTGGATATGGGTCGATGGGTGGAATAATAGTAGTAGATGCAAGAAGGAGTCGGTCTACTTGCTTACGTATGTGATGCCTATAGGTAATGATCATTGCCATGAATAAATATTGCATAAATATGCGCTTTTCTATCAACTACCAACAATAATTTGTTTACCCAGTGTATGCTTTCTACAAGAGAGAAGCCTCTTGCAAAATCTATGGCCCTTATCTCTCTTCAAAAATATATTTACGAACACTCTTATTATACTGCTGTCATTTATTTGTTTTCTTTTTATTTTACAATGAAAATTATCAAATATCATCGACACTACTCATTTGCTTGCAAGTAACGAGTTCAAGGGGATTGACAACCCTCTAGCCCGCGTTGGGTGCAAATGTGTGCTCTTCTGTGTGTAGGAATTGAATATGGCAAATTCTTGGGTTCTCCTATTGGTTTGATAACCTTGGTTCTCACTGAGGGAAATATTATCTATACTATGTTGCAACATCCCCTCCTCTTTGATGGAAAACCCAACGCAGATCACAAGTATGATGAAGGATTTCTGGCGCCTTTACGAGGGAGTATCATAAATTTTTATCAAGTAACTTCTCAACAATTATCATTCACTTGTTCTACTTTTTATTTGCGATTATATTTTTCTTGCTATAAAATCAAACATACAAAATTATTTATATTTTCTTGTTTGCTTGCTTCGCTTGCTTGAAGTTGCTATCATGTCTGAGTTTGAAATTAATGGTGCTTCTACCACTAGTGCACAGGCCCTAGATAATCCAACTTCACCATGCAATGGAAATGCTAAAATAAATTTTGATGAAGTTTCCAAACAAAATCATACTAACCTTGTGGTGGATGATCCTCCTAAAGTAGAACCTATTATGCAAACAAAGAAATTCTGCATAGGCAGTGGTAATATTATTGCGAAAAGTGTAATTCAAGACTTCTTCACTTATGCTGGCTCATTACCCTTGATAGGAGGATCTATTCTTGCTAGACCTACTAGTTCTTTGGATGCTATATCTTTTCTCATAGTTAAATTGGAAAAACAATTCGTTCATATGCATCCCTTCATAGTTGCTTCTAAAATTCTCTAATATTTAGGATGCTCCTACTAAACATTTAGCAACAATATTTGTCGTTCATGAGTTCAATCACATTATGCACCAAGATAGAGAAATAATTGCTCATTATAGGGTTAATGGTGACTGGCCATCTATAGAAGGTATCCTTAATGATTTGGAATAAATAAGGAAGTTGAGACCAACGGATTACGTTGCTTATGATGAGACCCTTGGAAAAAGGGTTCCACCTAATGTCTTAGTTAATATGTTTTTCAAAAATACTAATAAATTTGTCATAAAAAATCTTGTATTGGATCATGTGCTTGATAAAGAATTAAGGATGTACCTTTATCGAAACCAATACAATGAAGAGTTGACTATTTCTTATGAATTGCCTAAGGAATACCCTGCTCTTCGTCCCGAGATTGATCTCACAGACCCATGTGTTGTGAAGTTTAGTACCTTCAATTACTTTTTAGTACCTATTAGAAACATTTCTTCTGAGAAAAGGGAATATGATTATATCATGATGAATTTTTCTCATGATTATTAAAACACTTGAAACTATTCATTATGCCTAGTTAGGGGCATAAAACAATATAGCTTGTTGGGAGGCAACACAATAGTTATATTATTTTTCTTGTTTTACTTTCTATTTGGGTGAGATAACATGATTATTGATACTATAATGATTGTGTTTTTATGTTTAAATTATTTTTATTGTCAAGTAAATCCTTTGGGATGATTTGAATAATGAGTAGAATTGATACGGTGCAAAAGCAAAAACTTTTGCGTCAATTGTAGAACTTCTCTAATTTTACTGGAACCTCTTTTTGATACGGACTTTTTACACAATATTTTATACAAATTCCAAAGTTCATCCTAACTTTTCAGAATTTTTGAAGTTACATAAGTAGGGTGTCTTTGCTGATCACTACAGAGTGTTCTCTTTTAGACATATTATGTTTTTGCTTGCATAGTTTGCTTGTTTTGATGATGCTATGAATCATATTGGGGGTATAAGTTATGGAGAAGTAAGAATAAAGTACCTTATGCAATAATAAAATATGAATACTTTTATAACAATACCTAATTTTTATGGTTCCTCTATCCTACTAACGAATCTCATTAGTTTTCTGTTAAGTTTTGTGTCCTCGAGTTTTCAACTTTTGAATGTTATCACGATGGATGAAGGAATAAGTAGAGGGAAAGAGACTAATATTAGCGATACCCAAGGAACCCCAAGTCAAATTCTAGGAAGGCATCCCCTCTTTTGTCTCAATCCATCGGTATGTCACTTGGAGCTATATTTTTATTCATCACATGATATGAGTTTTGCTTGGAGCATCATGTATCACAGTTTTATTTTGTTTAAGTTTTCCAGAATCATTGTTTGCTGGACACACCCACTTGAGAGAGACACATGTTCACCATGATTTGTAAGAATACTCTATGTGCTTCACGCATATTTTTCAACTAAGCAATTTCTCTAGCGCTTCACTTATATCTTTTAGAGCACGGTGGCATATAGATTTTATACAAATAGTTGCACTCTTGTTCGTGATTTAAATTTTCTTGAGAGTTAATAAATAGTGAGGGTAATTTTCATGGGTTATAAGATTAGTTCAAAAATAATAGGTATTCAAGGAGTGCAGAATAAAATCCACATGTAGCACATAAAAGAGAAATTGTGAGATAATGATATTGAAGTGGTAATATGAAAGGATGTGAGTGCATTGTAGTTGGTTAGTAAAAATATCGATAGTTAAAGGATGTTAATTTTCTGTTCATCTGAATATCGGGTATGGCATGGTGATGACGTATGAGCATTCTTATTCCTCGTTGAAATCTTGTGCTGATTAGGTCGGGGCGCGCGATGGTTAACTCCTACCAACCTCCTCCCTAGGGCATGTGAGTAGTACTTTCCTTAGAGAGAGCTAATAAAAACTTGTGATAAGTATGTGAGTTCTTTATAACTAATGTGAATCCATGGATGTACGTACTCTCACCACCTCATATTTGCTAGCCTCTTTGGTACCATGCATTCCCCATTCTCACCTCCAGGTCTCGGTGCGAGCTTTGCCGGTGCATCCAAACCCCGCAACATGATATGTTGTGTTGCACATAAGCCATCTTATATCTTCCTCAAAACAGACACCATACCTACCTATCATGGCATTTCCATGGCCATTCTGAGATATATTGCCATGCAACTTCCACTGTCACATCATATTTTTAGTACACTCGCTGTCATATTGCTTTACATGATCATGTAGCTGACATAGTATTTGTGGCAAAGCCACCGTTCATCATTATCATACATGTTACACTAGATCATTGCACATCCTTGTACACTGCCAAAGGCATTCATCTAGAGTCCTATTGTTTTGTAGTTTTTCATATCGAGTTGTAAGTAAACAGAAGTGTCATGATATTCATTATTAGGGCACTGACTCAATAAGGAAAGGATGATGAACACACTGATTCCCCCACAAGTCAGGATGACACACCAGACGGAAAATAAAAGAAAAAAGGAGAAAAACTAAAAAGAAAAGAATAAGAAAAAAGACATAAAGAAAAGTAAGAAAGGGGGAAGAAAAATAAATAATAAATAATAAATGGCAGAAAAGATAGAAGGGACAGTGCCAGTACCTCTTTTTCCGCACTTGTGCTTCAAAGTAGGATCATGTTTTTCATATAGAGAGTATCATGTTTGGTAACTTCCATATGCTAGTGGGAAATTTTCATTATAGAACTTGGGTTGTATATTATGATGAAGGGCTTCCTCAAATGCCCGAGGTCTTCATGAGCAAGCAAGTTGGATGCGCACATATACGTCTCCAACATATCTACTTTTCCAAACACTTTTTCTCTAATTTTGGACTCTAATTTACATGATTTGAATGGAACTAACCCGGACAGATGTTGTTTTCAGCAAAACTACCTTGGTGTTATTTTTGTGCAGAAATAAAAAAAATTCGGAATTGGGCGAAACTTTTTGTGAATTATTTTTGGAATAGATAATGAATTATGGAGCGAAGATCCACCCAAGGGGCTGCCTGTGGGCTACAAGCCAACAAGGCGCGCCCACCCCCTAGGCACGCCTCGCGGTTTGTGGGTCCCACATGGATCCTTCGACCCTAATTACAATCCTATAAATTCACATCCTCGGAGAAAAAAATTAGAGAGAAGATTTCAACATGTTTTACAAAATGGAGCTGCCGCCACCTCCTGTTCTACCTCACGAGGGTTGATGTGGAGTGTGTTTGGGGCTCCGGTGAGGGGGATTCATCGTCATCAGCATCACCAACCCTTCTCCATCAACACCGCCATGATGCTCACCACCATGAGTGAGTAATTCCTCTGTAGGCTTGCTGGACACTGCTGGGATTGGATGAGATTGATCATGTAATGGAGTTAACTTTGATAGGGCTTGATCCCTAGTATCCACTATGTTCTGAGATTGATGTTTCTATAACTTTGCTATGCTTAATGCTTGTCACTAGGGCCTGGGTGCCATGATTTCAGATCTGAACTTATTATGTTTTCATGAATATAAGAGTGATTTGGATCCTATCTTGCTAGTTGTAGTCACTATTACGTGTCATGATCCACATACCCCAAGGTGAAAATAATTGGGATTCTTTCCGGTAATTGTCGTAGTTCATGGAATTCATGTATTCACCATGTGTTAATGCTTTGTTCTGGTTCTCTATTAATAGTTAGGCTTAACATCCCTTAGTTTCCAATAGGACCCCAATTCCATGGGAGGGTAGGACAAAAGATGTCATTGAAGTTCTTATCGCAAGCACGTATGACTATATATGGGATAAATGCCTACATTACATTGATGAACTGGAGCTAGCTCTGTGTCGCTCTAGTCTGTAATTGTTACATGATTGATGTCATCTAAATCATTATCCTTCACCGATCCAGGTGCCTACGCTTTACACATACTGAATATTGCTAAGTTACTATGGTTGTTCTTACTGTCACACCCGTTACTCAATCACTACTATTACTTCTCTTACCAAAATTGTTGCTATCACTGTTACTTCTACTACTATCTTCTACCTTGTTACTAAGACTTTGAAGCAGAGAGATATGCTAGGTCGGTTGAATTGACAACTCAACTATCAAGTCCAGAAAATATTCTTTGGCTCCCCTTCTGTCGAAATAATAAATTAGGGTGAAATACTACCCTTGAAGGCTGTCGCGATCCCCTATACTTGTGGGTTATCAAGACCTTTTTCTGGCACCGTTGCTGGGCAGCATAGCTATATTTATTGTGTTATCTTGAGTATATCTAATTGCCACTATGAAGAATCTGAAAGATACTCGAACTAAGATCATCCCCTCTCGCACGAGAGGAGGTAAGGAACTGCAATCTAGCTCTGCCTTTGATTTACCTACTATCTTGAATCATCTTATTACACCACCACCTGTTGATCGTTCTGGTATGTCACATGAATTTGATGATGCTACTTCTGAAATTGATGATCATACTATTGCTACACATGTTGAAACTAAAATTGTGCCACTCAATTAATCATTTGATCCTCCTAATAGAGAACTTGGAAATGCTGAAACTGTTGAAGATTTTGAATCACCTCTTACACCTCGTACTCCTAATAGATATGAATTGCCTTATGTACCTAAAAGTTATATTATGGGTGGGGACATATCTAGGGACTTTCTTGCTTGTGAAAATAGAGATTATTTGAAGAAACTACTATGGAAACTAAAAGAAAAATCTATGATGCACATAATGAAACATGATCCTAAGATTGACACTTCTCCTATATTTGTCACTGATAAGGACTAGGAATTCTCTATATACTCTCAATTGATTACTATAGTAGAGTATGACCCTTTCCATGGTTATGAAAATGAAACTGTTGTCGGACATCTTATGAAGCTGAATGATATTGCTTCCTTTTTAGTAATGATGAAAAGATAAGTTACTTTTATATACTCAACCTTTTTCTTTTCTCGCTAAAAGGAAAGGCCAAGAAATGATTTCTTTCTATGGCTCCTCGTTGTATGCATAGCCCCCAGGATATGTTTTATTACTTTTCGGAAAAATGTTTTCCTGCTCATAAGAAACATGCTTCCTTAGTTGTAATATTTAAGTTTGTGCAAATTTAAGAAGAGAACCTCCCTCAACCATGGGGGAGGCTTCTCTAGTTACTTAGAATGTTGCCTCATCATCCTCTTAAGAAAAATGAAATTCTTGATATATTTATAATGGGATAATCGATGCATCTAGGGACTTCCTAGATAGGTGTGTTGGTCTTGTTTCTAGGGAAAGAACTGTTGGACAAGCTAAAGAATTATTGAATAACATATTGCAAAATGTCGATGATTGGACACTCCCTGAACCACGTGTGAAACCTATTCAAAAGAAGAGAGGTATTGTATTCCTCAGCCTTGAAGATATGCAAGAACCAAAAAGATATATGAAAGACAAAGGTATTAAAACTGAAGATGTCAAGAAATTACCATCTATCGAAGAAATACATGGACTTGATAGCCCGACACAGGTAGTAGAGCTAAATTCTCTTCGTACCTTTAATGAAAGTGATATACCTTATACTAAGACTCCGGGTCAATGCATGGATGAACTTGATAATTACATTGTTAAGCAAAAGCACCTCAATAATTACGTTAAGGATCAATTAAAATGTAACGCGATGATGATAGACCGCTTAAATGATGTGAAAGGTCTAGGTAAACGTGCTTCTATGGTTCACACCCAACTAGACCAAGTTACTAAGTCACAAAGTGATTTTCTTGCAAAAATAAATAATGATATGAATCATCATGTTGTTAGAGTAATGACTAGAGGAGGTAGGATGACTTCGGAACCTGTTTATCCTGAGGGTCACCCTAAAATAATTTTACAAGATTCCGAGAGAATTAACGAAATTGCACCTAGCTCAATTAAGTGAAAAAGAAAAGGAAAGATGATAGGTCTTTGCATGTTTCTAGTGAACCTATTGAGAAACACAATGATGTTTCTATTTCTGATGTTGAGACACAATCTGGTAATAAACATGAACTTAGTGATGATGATAATGTTAATAATGATATTCATGTAGAAGATCCATGAGATAGTAATAAGGAACCCAATAATAATGTGGAAATATAACCTGCTAAAAATCTTGATAAGCTAGACACCAATAATAAACGCTATGATAAAGGAGTCTTAGTTCCTAGAAAACATGGAAAATAAAGAGAGCCATGAGTTCGAAAACATATGCCCTTCCCTTGTAAGCCTTCTAAAAGTAAGGTTGAGGAATAATTCGAACGCTTTGCTGGAATGATTAGACCTATCTTTTTGTGCACTTGCTTGACTAATATATTGAAAGCGCCCCCGTATGCTAAGTATATGAAGGATATTATTACCAACAAAATAAAAATACCTAAAACTTAAATTGTTACTATGCTTGCTAATTATTCTTTTGACGGTGGAGTACCTAAGAAGTTAGGAGATCCTGGTATACCCACAATACCTTGCTCTTTTAAAACAAATTATGTTAAACTGCTCTATGTGATTTAGAAGCCGGTGTTAGTGTTATGACTTTCTCTCTATATAAAAGACTGGATTTCAATAAGCTTACCCACTGAGATATCTTCGCAAATGCCTGATAAATCCATTGCTTCACCTATTGGAATTTGCGAGGACATATCCGTTGTGGTTGCAGATGTTACTATCTTAACAGACTTTTTTATTCTTCATATGCTCAAGGAAGACAATATGTCGAACATCCTTGGTAGACCCTTTCTAAATACCGCAGAGGTTGTATTGATTGCAATAAAAGCAAAGTTACTTTTCATGTCATTGGCAAGCAACATACCGTGCATTTTCCGAAGAAGCAATCTTTAGTTAATAATATTAATTTCATTGAGGCTAGTTCCCTGGTTATCATTGTAGATTTTAAAATCCCTCTACCTACTGCAATCAAAAGATATTATACTCGTGTTTTTGGGGGATGCAAATTCCCATTGAGGTAACCTAGTGTTATACAAAAATTCGTTAGTTTCATGTCAATGAGAAACAGTTGTTAATAAGACTTAATCAACCTAATTAATGGATCCTTTTTGAATAAGATGTGATTGACAAATTGAGTATTCACAACTCTGTGTATCACAAGTTTATTCACTCTTATTCTTAGTTAAGATAAAATAAAATGTCATGATTACACTGTTTTCTGATTTTCCCGTCCAATAGAAATGACCTAAAAATAAAAAGTCTCAGATTATCACAAATTTGAACATATTATTTTGAATATTAAAGAATCTATAGCTTTCTCTGTCCCATGCCTTATCCCTTGAGCTCACTTCATCACTTACCTCGAGAAACAAAATCTATAGCTTTCTCTCTCGCATGTTCTTCCTCTAGAAACTGAAATTTTTGATCTCTTTGCTCGGAACTTCGTTTGTTAATGTATTTTGAGGAATTGTTCCTTGGTATGTGACTCTTCCTCTAATTAAAATTTTCCTTTACTGGTTTATATTTTGCATACTTTGTTGCACTTGGCTACGAATAATGAGCTTGCAAGTTGAACTCTTTGATTCCTAAGTAGTATGAATGCTCGAAATGGCCTGTAGGCGCCTATATGAGTACTTGCTCTCAATCTTATAAAGTTTTGTTGACAGAAATTTGTGGCTCAAAAATTTCATAAATTTGTCCTTTGGGAAATGAATTTCCTAAGGAAGGGTTCTTCTCGCGAGAGCCCTAAGGGAGTTGTTGGGAGTACTCAGGATCGCGACATCAACATTTCTTGCAACATGGAGGTTACACCGTGTGAATGGCCACATACACCCTTCATGGACAAAGCGGGTCTCGGTGAAGAATTTATGCAATTCTTTGCAAAATTTGGACTGACCAACTCCCCGCAGATGAGTGTGACCAATAGTAGCTCCTCACAAATTCCTTCGTGCAAAATTTTTACTTGTTGAATACGCCCGGTGTTCCCATAGTATGCTTTGATTTACATGCACCAAACTATGAGATGCCTCTAGATGAGTTCTTTGAGATATGCTTGCTTCCTTGTGATGAGGGAGTGCGTGATCCTAAGCCTGAGGAATTCAAAGATTTCCTTCTAACTCTAACTGTGCCAGAAACTAGGAGCATATCAAACACAAGAGCCACTAGTTTGCATTTTCCGTCTTTGCACTATTTTTCTCAGTTTATAGGAAAACGGTAACTGCTATGGAGCAGGGTGGTGGTATTAGTGCCCCCACCCTAGCTATTTTGTTTCGCGCACTTTAAGGGGATACCACTTACATTATAGGAACTATTCGTGCACCGCTTGCATCTTAACCGAACGAAAGGCAAGGGCTATGGTGGTATTTATGCCACACGCTTAGCAAAGAGTATTAATGTCACCATACGCCCCACTAACTACTTATTACCTAAGGTTTATCTTGATCACCGGTCTATGATAGGGCACCAGTTCATTGAGGAACCTTAGCCACCACATCACATATGTTACAACTTAGTATTTGGTGAGAAGACTTGCGATATTATTGTCTTGCCTAGACCTTCTTTGTTTAACTATCATGCCAGGCACGGGTACATCATTATGCGAGAAGATATCATTGCTTACCAAAATGAGTTGGCTGCAGCGGAGGCAAGGTCTATGCATATTTTTCTCGGGTGCCTCAACAACAATACTTTCCCAGGCCTGATGGCTATTATTAGTGGTGATCTCCAAGCTAGGAAAATGCCTAAGCTTGGGGGAGTATGTATTTATCACCGACATTACATTCATGTCCACACACTTCATATAAATTGTCGATGTTCATCCTCTTTCATTGCACATCCATGTTAGCTATATTATTATGCCTTCTTCTCGTGACTTTAAGAAAAACTTTGAAAACTCAAAAATATTTTGTTTACTTGTTGGGAGCTTCCCTGTTTAAATAGTTCTTCTTGTTTTGTTTCTCCTTTGCTTGTTTGCTTTCTTCGTGACAAGAAAAAACTCCAAAAATATTTTAGTGGGTATCTCTCAATTTCTTTTATTTTTGTTGAGTCATGAAAGGAGAAGACCACAATGAAAATGTTGAGTGGCTCCCATATGCTCTGTTGTTAATCTAACAAGGAGCTAATATTGCCATGTCTTCTCCTTTGTATAAAACTATCGTGCAGATTCTAGCTTAGTCCGCGACATCCTTGCACTATTATTATTATCACAACATTCGATCGTGCAAGTGAAAGGCAGTAATGACGATATTTGATAAGGTGATCGTGGCATAGGAAGTTGGTATGCTCTTCTTGTTCTCCGTTCTTGTAAATATGTTTAGTACGTTCGATCTTGGTTCAGTATATCACGAGTGAACATGTTTATGATGACAATTAGACATTATAGTTTCTCATGCCATGCTTAAATAGCTAGGAGTGGATAATGATTTATCTTATGTGTCAACATGAATTAAAATGGCTATGATGTGGTATGGTCGTATGGTATTTCCCTCTTAGTAATTCCAGCGGCTTGACTTGGCCCATGTGCAAACATGCAGTTGATGCAAAACCAATGCAGCCTACATGATGTTTAAATTCAATGTGTTCATATCCGTCGGTGCACTAATAATGGGGTACCTAGTGCCCTTGACTTATGCACGGGCATTGGAAGCATCCCCAATCTCAAGACCAACACTAGCAATCCAAGACGCGCCAAGGACCCCTAGCACCTGCCGAGGAAGAAGGCGCAATCATCCTCACCAAGACCTCGCAAGGCGCCTCCCCGACAGGTGTGAGCTAGCCTGCCACAGATCCACCTCATCGCTACACTAGTCACTTGTTGATGAGGTGTCGAGCCCCATATGGCTAGGTGGATCTCGCTAGCTACGTGGCGCCACAGCAGAACACAGGTTGCATCCTGTTGACACCCGTCCAGAAGCGTGCAAGACCTCAAGCCATGGCCAGCTCATGGGTGGTAGAGGCCTGCCGGGAACGCATCCCCGCTTGCCACCTAGGGCCGAATTTATGGCGCTCTCTCTTGAGTGCGAGAGTTAGGTATGATAGCACTGTTAGCTATCTAATCATGTCAGTTGCCACCGTGGATGCCCCTTGAGATATAAAAGGAAACTCGAGGCAACATAACAAAGGATTCAGATCTTTGGGCATTTGAGCGTTTATAGATTCATCACTTGGTACATTAGGTCCCCGTGGGATTAGAGCCAAGTGTAAGCATATACATGTGCTAGCTCTCCCCGGCAACCATTGTCGAGGTATAGCTCCGTGCAAACTTCATCTTCCCAAATCAATCCACCAAAGCAGGAGTAGGGTTTTACACTTCACAGTGGCCCGAGCCTTGGTAAAAAAAACCCGAGTCTCACCGACGTGGACCTGCACACACAACAAATAACTTTGCTCCCAACGAGTTCAGAGAGGTTGTCAATCTCTCCAGCCTTGTAGTTTGCAAAGGATCAAAACACAAGTGGGAATAGCGATAGTGATTGCAACGGAAAAGTAAATAAAAACAGTAAATGGTCGAGGTGTAAACAATGGTGGCAATATGGACCAGAGTCCCATGATGTTCACTAGTGATGTCTCTCTCCCAAAAGACGATAAAAAACTATGCTGGGTAAACAAATTACAGTTGGGCAATTGACAGAATTATAAACGCACCGCAATGCTAATCATTCTACAAAAAAGTTAGAGGCTCAAAAGTAATGGGCAGCACGCCAAGACAAGTAGACCATTTATCCATCAGCATCTACTCTCTAATCATCCACCTTGATATACCTATCCAGAACATCTCGCTGGTATTAAGTTGCGAGCCCCGCCCAAAGTGTAAACTAAAAGCAACAGACACCTGCATTAACGAACTTTGCATAAGGTAAACAATCCTTGCAACCATGGTCACAATCACCGTTGTTTTCTCCCTGGTGGCAACAACACATCTCCAAGTCTTATGTTTCTGTCACTCAAGCTAGACATCAGGGGGTATGAATCCACAATCATGCATAACACTCCCTCTTGGAGTTACAATCTACTACTCGGCCAAAGAAATAAAAAGCAACAGAGAACATGCATGAATTACTCAAGAACATAATATAAGAGGTGAACCAAATATATAACTCATCAAGATCTGAACATATTCTCAAGCATAGCAACAGTAGGTAAATTACATAGATGCCTTGATCATGTAAGGAAGCTCACAAGGGCTAAGCATTGAAGCACAAGATTGGAGAGAAGACATCACATAGCTACTGGTCATGTACTCATGGTCCAAGGAGGACTACTCACGGCACGTCCGGGAAGCGTCCATGGTGCTGGAGAAGCTCCCGGGGGTCAATCCTCCTTCCGGCAAGGTGCAGGGAAGGGGTCTTCTGACACTCCCAATCTCGGAAGCGCTGCGGCGGTGGAAGGATGGAGAAATTAACGATTGTGGATCTTGTGATATGGTTTTCTATCAGAGAGGTAAATATAGGCCGAAGGAGGGCACCATAGGAGGTGGGACCCACCGAGGCGGCATGGTGGCACAGCCAGGAGGTGGCCCATGCAGGGTGGCCGCCTGGGCGAGCCCTGGCTCCCCTCTGGCTCACCTTTGGTGCTTGTGAAGCTTCTGTCGCGCTGATTTTTATATATTTTCTCGGAATTTTTGGGGCTATGGAAATTGGGGTAGAAGTCCCTGCAAAAAGACATCAACAGATAGAAACTGGCACTAGGTGCACTGAGTTAGTAGGTTAGTCCAAATATATGTAAAAAGGTATGAAAGTGTAGCAAACCGTATAACAATGTCACCCAAAAGAGCATGGAACAAACAGAAATTATAGATACGTTTGGGACGTATCAGGCGGCGTGGGCACCGTGGCGACGCGGTTGACACATGTGGCACTGCCGTCGTGTCCCCTATGGTCGAGGTCGGAATGAGGGACACCGGAGGCGCACAACAATGATGTCATAGCGAGCTTGCCCCTCGTACCGCGGGCGGAAGGGACACCCACGCCCCACGCATCCGCCACGTCAGTGGCTGTGTTCCCAACAGCGGCCCCAGTCCGAGGGAAACCATGGTCCACCAGCTATTGCGGCCACATGAACGGCTGCTAGGCATGAACCTCGTCTGGAGCAAGATGGAGTGCTGAGCAGAGCTGCGGATCCGCACGCCCAGCCTCCCCACGTCAGGTGACCACAACGACCAGTGCGCGGCAACAAGGACTTGATGAGACTCCTCCTAGTTCCACCAGGAGTCGAGCCACATCATGGTCTGCCTCCTTGCCCATGCCGGACATGGCAGCGAAGGCAATGGCGCGGGTTCAGCTGCTGCTAAACTTCCCACCAGCGGGTGACAAAATGGAAGAGTTGAGAGCTATCATCCAAAGTTTGATTGGCTTCGCCGAAGACGACAAATCTCAACAGGAAGGGTAGTCCCGTCGCCCACGAACAGTATCAACAACCCGAATAGAGAGTCCTGGTGGGGAGGTCAAGCCGATGGTGCAACCCCCCCCCCCCTGACAGCAAGCCTAAGGACAGCTGCGACAATCTCCGCACACCGACGGGCCTGACGAGGCATCTATGGCCTCGGCCGGCCCGCGCAACCAACGACAGCTTGTGGAAGACCGATGGAAAGAGGATGCCCTGACCACCATCGAACGACACCAGGAAGCACACCATCAATCCGAAAAATGTGATGCTGGCACCCCATGCCCAGTGCTGGCGGAACCCTACCTTACGAGGTAGGGCATCCCGCCTTCACTCACAAGCTACGACAGGTCCACTAGCCGTCGAGCTGGGCTTTCAACCCGAGTTGACGGAAAAATATGATGGGAAGATCAACCCGACGGAGTTCTTGGGCATCTACACCATTGTCGTCCAAGCAGCCCAAGGAAGATACGAGAAGGTGCTCACCAACTTTTCCCTTTGGTGCTCAAGCAAAATGTGAGATCATGGTTGATGCACCTCCAGAGAATTCCATTGCGTCCTCGACTGACCTGTGCAATGAGTTCATTGGCGCATTCACGAGCGGTTAACAGGAGTCGGGACAGCCAACGAATTTCAGGTCCCCCGACAGAAGGAGGGTGAAACCCTACGAAAGTACATCCAGAGATTCAGTAGAGTACACGGAAACTTTCCGGAGATACACCCTGCAACTGTCATTGCCGCATTCCACTCGAACGTGCACAACACGAGAATGCGGGCCAATATGAACGTCAAACTCCCGAAGACCATCAACGATCTCTACACGTTGGCGGACAAGTGTGCCCGCAATGAAGAAGGAAGGCGACTCCCCGCAGAGGAAGCGGGCATCAAAGTCGACTCCGGCGAGGACAATGATGCCCCTGACTCAAAGGGGAGAAACTGAAAGTGCAATAAGAAGCGCAAGCGCAAAGCAGTGTTGGCCGTCGAAGGCTCTCGCAGTCTCAGCACTGGAAAGAAGACAAAAGCCGAGACCCCCAGCAAAGGAGTTACTTCATGGGCTGATTGCCGGGAGGCCGCCACGGAAGAGAAGGTCGGAAAGTCTGATGGGCCATACAGCAAGATCCACCACACCAAGGGCCATGATCTCCATGAATGCCGCCAAGTCGAGCAGCTTGCTGAGAAACAGAAGGTTGAATACGAGAAGCGCGATAAGGAGAAGGGCCATGATAATGTTGTCGGGAAGGGCCGCGACGGCAGAGCAGGCTGCCGCAGCAAGGCCCCGTAGCAGAAGGAAAAACCCGATAGAGGTCGCGAGAGGAAAGAAGATGATGACGCAAGTGACGATGAAGATGATGGAGAGGATTCCAGCGACAGGGAGTTCCAGAAGGCAACCAAAAGTTTCCCTCTATATTTTAGTTAGTTTCTAAACCTTTTAATGCCAATTTAATTTCACAATGATTTATATTCTAGTAGTGAGCACAAAGAAACATATATCATGCAATGATGAAGTCTAACTCTCTTCCTATGCATCGGCATGTCATAAAAGAACAATTCATGCACATCAAGTAAAGGCCAATACATAGCATAAGGAGTTTCTGACATTTTTATCGTGTTGAAAACATAAAGAGGTGGAGATGTGGTTCCTCTATCATAATAATTGCAAGTAGGATCAGCAAGAACATGCATATTATATCCATCAAAATCATCATGTGTAATGGTAAAACGCAACCCATCAATATAATCCTTAATAAGAGCAAACTTCTCTAAAATAGTGTAGTTGGGAGTATTCAAAAAGATAATAGGACTATCATGTGTGGGTGCAATAGCAACAACTTAATTCTTAACATAAGGAACTATAGAAAATTCATCTTCACTAGCATAATTTATATTGGCATCTTGGCCACAAGCATAGCAAGCATCAATTTCATCGAAAAGGGATATTCCAAAAGAATCAACGGGATCATAGCAGTTACCATTGCATTCATCCTCTGGTAAGAACGAATGGAAATTAAACAATGTATGAGTTGAAAAGCTACTCTCATTAGAAGGTGGACACGAGTAGCCAATCCCCTCTTCCTCCCATTGTTCTTCGCTCTCCTCCTCATCTTTTTCATCTAATGAGCTCACAGTTTCAACAATTTCTTCTTCCATAGATTCCTGCAAAATATTAGTTTCTTCCAAGCTAGCATACATTCTCTCCATGAATTCATTAATATGGGACTTGTATTCATAATTATCATAGAAATATTTATGTTTGGCAAAAAAAATCAGATTTGTAAAGAACACAATCATATGGCAAAAAAATTCGATTTGTGAAGAATAGCATCACACTTTTCAATCAAAGAAGCAATTTCATAAGCACCCTTAAAAGAAACGGATTCTTCTATCTGCTCCACATAGTAATCATATAAAAAATAGAATAAGAATCCAAGGTTTCATTATTATTAAATTCACATTGAAAGGGAAGGTGTGAAGTTTGCATCTTAGAGCAACAATTATAATTACACCTCAAGCATAAATTCCAAGCATACCAACGCAACATTTTAATTTGATCCCATAAGTGTTTCCCTTTTTGAGTCAAGCGATAATACCTAAAATACTCATGTTCATCCAACGTGTATCCCATCATCAAGTTGAATGGGGAATTCTCAGGATTATCAAAGTAGTATTCAATGTTTTCCACATAACCAGCATCATGGGTTTCACGAGGTTCCCCATCTCCACGAGTAGCAAGTACAACAAATTTTTTGGTGTTTCATATTCTATATACATAAATAAAGATATAAAACAACTAATAATAGAAACAAATTACTTAGTGAAAAAGAAAACAAGCACACATGAGAATATTCACCCCACACTATTACTCCCCGACAACGGTGCCAGAAAAAGGTCTAGATAACCCACAAGTATAGGGGATTGTGTGTAGACCTTTTCAATAAATAAGAGTGTGAAACCTAACGAGGAGATAAAGATAGAACAAATCTTCCCTCAAGTTCTATCAACCACTTATACAACTCTACGCACACTGAACGTTTGCTTTACCTAAAACAAGAATAAAACTAGAAGTAATTAGTAGGTGTAATAGATGGGTTTGAAAGATAATAAAGAGTTGTAAATAAAATTTAGTTGCTATTTTGCGGGAAAATAAAGACCAAGTAAATAAAAGTTAGGGGCAGTTTAGTAGAAAGCTTTTTGTGTAACGCTAGAAAAAATTGTCCATTGGCAACTGAATATAACATGATCGATACTTATCATGTGCAATGAGGGAGAGGCATACGTTAACACACGTTCCATATAGGGATCATATGCACTAATGATTGGACCTCTATCAAGCATCCACAACTACTAGAAATCATTAAGGTAAACCCAACCATAGCATTAAACATCAAGTCCTCTTTACTCCAATACGCGCACAACTCCCTTACTCGGGTGTAACTTTCTGTCACTCTCGCCACCCACTATAAGAAAATCATGAACATATTGCAAACCCTCCAGAGTGTATCATTCATGTGTGAGCCTCATGGAAGGGACCTTAGGACAACACCATATCAACACACAACTCATATCAATAACATCATATCACAATTAACCCGTAGGACAAAACGGGTATACTCAAACATCATAAGATAGCCACATATCATTGGGAAATAGTATGTAGCGTTTAGCACCATGTTTAAGTAGAGAGTTACAAAGGGAAAAGAGGTGTTACCCCTCTGCATAGAGGTGGAGAGAGTTGGTGTTGACGGTGGCAATATTGTCGATGTAGATCGCCGTCATGCTCCTTGCCCTGGCGGCACTCTGGCGCCATCGGAAGAGAAGGGGAGAGAGCCCCCCTATATGGCAGGAGAGTTCCCCCTCTGGTCCATGGCCTCCATGGCAACGGAAGGCAGGAGCCCCTCCGAGATTGGATCTCCCTCTTTGTTCTATTGTGTTTCGTGTTCCTGCTTTCTAGCTCTTCACCGTTTCTTAAATTCCTAGAGATTCGTAACTCAGATCGGGCTGAAATTTTTACAAGATTTTTTTCCATACTTTATCTTTCTTGTGACCGAAGAAGAGCCCAACCGACTCACGGTGTGGCCACTAGAGGGCAGGGCATGCGAGGGGGTATGGGTCACGCTTTGGTGGGTGGTGGAGGCTGTGGGCCTCCATTTACATTGATTCCACCTCCCAAAAATCTCATATATTCCAAAATAATTCTCCATAAATTTTTATTGCGTTTGGACTTTGTTTGATATGGATATACTGAGGAACAATAAAAATACAACAAACACGAACTCGCACTTGGCATTGGATTAATATGTTAGTCCACTAAATCATATAAAATTTTGCCAAAAATACGTGAAAGTTGTATAATATTGGCATGGAACAATTAAAAATTATAGATACAACGGATATGTATCAACCCTCTTCCTGGGGCACTGGCCCTCAACATCACCAGGGTCATCTCGTCCGATCTTATACCGCAATGGACCGCATATCGGGTATGCATTCAAATTCTCGTACTCCTCACCGGGGTAGAGGATGTAGTCCTTAGGGCATGCTTGTATCTTCTAAACCTCTAATCCTAGAGGGCAGAGAACCTTCTCTGCTTCGTACGTACTGTGAGAAATTCGTTATCCTTTGGAAGCTTCTTCTACATTATTTTCAATAGCTTCCAAAATCCCTTGTGAGATACACCATTCTCTGCCTTTCATTGCAGCAATTACAGTGTGGTACCGAGTTTTGTGTTTCCATCTTTGCAATTTTGTTACAATCTTTTTTTGTGATCCTCTAACACGTGATTGAACTTCAACTTCTCCCTTCCACTTTCACATTCTCCCTATGCATCAACAATGACCCGGCGAAGATCATCATTAGCAGGCACATCTGGTGCCTCTTGATCTCGAGCTTCCCCCGTTGCAGTATCACCGTATTTAGGGAACATAGGATCCTGATAGTTGTCATCATCCTCTTCTTCTGCATTGTCTTCCATCATAACCCCTCTTTCTCGGTGCTTTGTCTAACAATTATAGTGGGGCATGAAACCCTTCTCAAGCAGGTGGAAGCGAAGGGTTTTCGAGGAAGAGTAATCCTTCGTATTATCACATATAACACATGGACAGTACATAAAACCATTATGCTTGGTTGCCTCAACCACGTCGAGAAAATTATGCAGGCCCGTAATGTACTAGGAAGTGCATGGGTCATCGTACATCCATTACCGGTTCATGTGCATTATGTAAATAAGTATATCAAAACCCATTATAGAACATCATGAATAGAGAAATGACCAAATTAATATAAGTTCATCATCACATTAAAACCAAAGTACAGTAGTGATCACATGGTATTACTGCAAAAACAAATAAATAAATTTCATACATAGTTCTCATAAAACAACATACAACTATGTAAAACATTTAAATGCAACAACAAATTCGATCAAAATCGCAACTAAGGTAACAATTTCTCCAACAGCATAATGATACCAAGCCTCTTTATAAATGGCATATTTTCTAATCCTTCTAATATTCAAGCACATTGCATCCATCTCGATCTTATGTCGATCGACGACATCGCAACATGCCACTCCAATTTCATCTTCTCTTCTTCAATTTATTTTCAATTTTTATTTCAAATAATTGTTTTCTTTTTCAACTAAATTTAATCTCTCGACAAGAGTGTCGGTTGGAATTTCTGGTTCGCATATATAACTCCTAGATAAAGACATCTATGTCAAGTTGGTCGGCATAATTGTCATAAACACTAAATGAAACAAATAGTTATAAAAGATAATATACCACATCGGAATCATAGACCGGACGAGAGCCGACGGGGACGGATACCAAAACCATGACATTATATAGTAACAAAAAGTAAGACAAGTAAGAAAACTATACAAGTAGCTAGCTAAAACATACAAGTAAGAAATTTTTTCTTTTAAAAAAGATAAGAACAATAGGCTCACCACGATGGTGTCGGCGACGTAACCGGTGCGGGCAATCGATGGCGGTGAGGACGAGGACGGGGACGGGACGACACCCTACACATGTGCAAACTAAGAAGTTAATTTGAACTAAAATTGTGCATCTAAATCAAATAAACTCCCACAGATACTGTTGGGGAACGTTGCATGAGAAACAAAAAAAATTCCTACGCACACGAAATACCTATCATGGTGATGATCATCTACGAGAGGGGAGATCAGATCCACATACCCTTGTAGATCGCTAAGTGGGAAGCGTTAAGAAACGCAGTTGATGTAGTCGAACGTCTTCGCGATCCAAATCGAAAGCGTCCCACGAATTCTATCCCAAGCTAGTACTGAACAGATGGCACCTCCGCGTTCAGCACACGTACAGCTCGATGATGATATCCGCCTTCTTCATCCAGCAAGGGAGATGAAGAGGTAGCTGAATTCTTCGGCAACACGACAGCGTGGCGGTGGAGCTACTCTGGCAGGGCTTCGTCGTGTCGTACCGAACTAGCTACGAGGTGTCACAAAGTGGTGGAGGGTGAGAGGGCTGCATAATGGCTTAGGGTGCAAAAAGCCTCTCAAACAACCACCATATATAGGACGAACAAGAGGGAGGGTTGGCTTGGCTCCTACTCCAAGGAGGAGCTTCGGCCGAGCCCAAGAGGGAGGTGTCCTCCTCCAATTCGGTTTGGTGGAGGACTCCTTCCTCACTTGTCCACCTCATTCCTTTTTTTCCTTTTCCTTTTATTTTTGCTTTCAGCTAAAATAAGTTTACTGGGATGGCCTCACCAGCCCACTAAGGGCTGGTGCACCACCCATGGGCCTATTAGGTCCTCTCCCGGGTGGGTGGCCCCTCCAGGTAAAACCCTGGAACCCATTCGTCACTCCCGGCACTTTACCGGCAATGCCCGAAATCTTTCCGGAAGCCAAATGCAACATTCCTATATATCAATCTTCATTTCTGGACCATTTCGGAAACCCTCATGACGTCCGGGATCTCTTCTAGGACTCCGAACAACATTCGGTTACCAACATCAATAATTCAACTATACCAAAACGTCACCAAACCTTAAGTGTTCAGACCCTTCGGGTTCAAGAACTATGCAGACATGACGTGAGACACTCCCCGGTCAGTAACCAATAGCGGGACCTGGATGCCCATATTGGTTCCTACATATTCTACGAAGATCTTTATCGGTTGAACCTCTATGTCAACGATTAAGTTAATCCCGTATAATGTTCCCTTTATCCTTCAGTATGTTACTTGCCTGAGATTCGTTCGTTGGTATCTCTATACCTATTTCAATCTCGTTACCAGCAAGTCTCTTTACTCGTTAGGTAACACAACATCCCGTGGCTAACTCTTTAGCCACATTGCTTGCAAGGCTTGTTTGTGATGTTGTATTACCGAGTGGGCCCCGAGATACCTCTCCGTCATAGGAGTGACAAATCCTAGTCTTGATCCATGCTAACTCAACGGACACCTTTGGAGATACGTGTAGAACACCTTTATAGTCACCCAGTAACGTTGTGACGGTTGATACATGCTACTTCTCAAACAACAGCGCCGGAATTTGACACGTTGACGGAGACTTGCTTGCGTTGGTTTTTCCCTTGAAGAGAAAAGGGTGCTGCAGCATAGGAGCAGTAAGTATTTATCTCAGTTTGAGAACCAAGGTATCAATCTAGTAGGAGAATCTCGTCAAGTCCACAGTACCTGCGCAAATACAAAAGAGCTTGCACCCAACGCTATAAAGGGATTGTCAATCCCTTCAAGATTGTTTGCAAAGTGGGATCTGAAGGCGGAAAGTGCAACGAAGTAAAAAGTGTAAGGCTGGAAATATAGTGTGGAGTAGACCCGGGGGCCATAGTGTTCACTAGAGGCTTCTCTCAAAATAGCAAATATTACGGTGGGTGAACAAATTACTATAGAGCAATTGATAGAACCGCGCAAAGTCATGACGATATCTAAGGCAATGATCATACATATAGGCATCACGTCCGAGACAAGTAGACCGATACTTTCTGCATCTACTACTATTACTCCACACATCGATCGCTATCCAGCATGCATCTAGTGTATTGAGTTCATGACGAACAGAGTAACGCCTTAAGCAAGATGACATGATGTAGAGGGATAAACTCAAACCAATGATGAAAACCCCATCTTTTCACCCTTGATGGCAACAACACGATGCGTGCCTCGCTACCCCTTCTGTCACTGGGTGAGGTCACCGCACGGTATGAACCCAAAACCAAGCACTTCTCCCATTGCAAGAATCATAGATCTAGTTGGCCAAACAAAACCCACAACTCGAAGAGAATTACAAGGATATGAAATCATGCATATAAGAGATCAGAAGAAACTCAAATAAGATTCATAGATAATCTGATCATAAATCCACAATTCAACGGATCTCGAAACACACCACAAAAGAAGATTACATCGGATAGATCTCCATGAAGATCATGGAGAACTTTGTATTGAAGATCCAAGAGACAGAAGAAGCCCTCTAGCCACTAGCTATGGACCCGTAGGTCTGTGGTGAACTACTCACGCATCATCGTCGAGCTCATGGTGTTGATGAAGAAACCCTCCGTATCCGAATCCCCCCTCTGGCAGGGCACCAGAACGTGCCCCAGATGGGATCTTGCGGAGACAGAAGCTTGTGGCGGCAGAAAAGTACTTTCGATGATCTTCTGATTTTTCTGGAATTTTAGGGAATATATAGGCGAAAGACCTAGGGCGGAGGTGGCCCAGGGAGCCCACAAGCCTGGGAGGCGCGGGCCCCCCTGGCCGCGGCTAGGGGGCTTGTGGGGTCCCTGGTGGCCCCTGCCCTGATTCTCAGGCTTCCCGATCTTCTTCTGTTTTGGGAAAAATCTTTTTGGAAGTTTTGTTCCGTTTGGACTCCTCTGAAAGGGGTCAAAAACATGGAAAAAATAGGAACTGGCACTTGGCAGTGAGTTAATAAGCTAGTCCCAAAAAAGATATAAAAGGCATACAAAACATCCAATGTTTGACAAGATAATACCATGAAACCGTCAAAAATTATAGATACGTTGGAGACGTATTAAGCATCCCCAAGCTTAACTCCTGCTCGTCCTCGAGTAGGGAAGTGATAAAGACTGGATTTTTTATGTGGAATGCTACCTAGCATAGTTGTCCTTTGCAACTTCTTTTGTGTGACATGAATGTTCAAATTCGTAAGATTCAAAGCAATAGTTTGCTATTGACATGAAAACAATAATACTTCAACCAAACTAGCGAGATAATCATGAACTTTCAAAATAACAAGGCAAAAGAAAGTTATCCCTACAAAATCATATAGTCTGGCTATGCTCCATCATCCTCACACAACTAATTAAAATCATGCACAACCCCGGTATTGGCCAAGTAATTGTTTTCGCACTCTTACTTTCTCAAAACTTTTTATAACTATCACGCAATACATGAGCGTGTGCCATGGACATAGCACTATAGGTGGAATAGAGTGTGGTGGTGGTTGTGAGACAAAAAAGGAGATGGTCACATTGACTCGGCATATCAAAGGGCTATGGAGATTCCCATTAATAAATATCAATGTGAATGAGTAGGGATTGCCATACAAAGGATGCACTAGAGCTATAAGTATGTGAAAGCTCAAAATGAGAACTAATGGGTGTGCATCCAACTTGCTTGCTCACGAAGACCTAGGGCAATTTTGAGGAAGCCCATCATTGGAATATACAAGCCAAGTTATATAATGAAGATTCCCATTAGCATATGGTGGTGACGAAACGAGAGGCTCTCAATCATGAAGAACATGGTGCTATTATGAAGCACAAGTGTGGAAAAAGATAATAACATTGTCCCTTCTCTCTTTTTCTCTCTCTTTTTTATTTTTTTATTTTTTTATTTGGGCTCCTGGGCCTCTTTTTTTTATTTTTGGGCTCTTTGGCCTCTCTTTTTTATTTCCTCACATGGGACAATGCTCTAATAATGATGATCATCACACTTTTATTTACTCACAACTCAAAGCTTAGAAATGACTCTATAGGAAATGCCTCCGGTAGTGTATTGGGATGTGCAACGATCTAGCTTGGTGTATGACGTTGAAACATCTCGCTAGCTATTACGATCATGCAATGGCAATATGAGAGTGACGGCACAAGTCATGAGATGGAACGGTCGGAGTTGCATGGCAATATATCTCGGAATGGCTATGAAAATTCCATAGTAGGTAGGTATGGTGGCTGTTTTCAGGAAGGCATATGGTGGGTTTGTGTACCGGCGAGAATTGCGCGACACTAGAGAGGTTAGCAATGGTGGAAGGTCAAAGTGCATCTATACCATGGACTCACATTAGTCATGAAGAACTCACATACTTGTTGCGGAAGTTTTTATTAGTAACTGAAACGAAGTGCTAAATGCATACTCCTAGGGGAAGGGTTGGTAGGTATTAACCATCGCGCGATCCCAACCTCAACACAAAGGATGACAATCAATAGATCAATTATGCTCTGACTTCCTAACATAGCGGTTCACCATACGTGCATGCTACGGGAATCACTAACTTCAACACAAGTATTTCTACATTCACAACACCCTACTAACATAACACTTAATATTACCAAATCCACGTCTCAAAACTAATTGAGAGGAATCAAGACTTCTCTTTCTACTCAATGCACATGAAGATGGAGGTTTGTGTATCCTCTTTGAGTATCTATCACCTTCGGGACTACTTTCATAGCATAAGACAACTACCAAGTCACGCACCACCATGCTCTAAAAGATCTAAGTGAAGCACATAGAGCAAAATTATCTAGCTCAAAAAGATATAAGTGAAGCACGATGAGCATTCTAGCAAAATCACGATGAGTGCATGTCTCTCTAAAAAGGTGTGCAGCAAGTATGATTGTGACACAACAAAATAAAAGACTCCTACGATACAAGACGCTCCAAACAAAACACATATCATGTGGTGAATAAAAATATAGCTCCAAGTAATGTTACCGATGGATTGAAGACGAAAGAGGGGATGCCTTCCCGGGGCATCCCCAAGCTTAGGCTTTTTGGTGTCCTTGAATTTGGCTTGGGATGCCTTGGGCATCCCCAAGCTTGAGCTCTTTCCACTCTTTATCCCTTTGACCATGAGAACATCACCCAAAACTTGAAAACTTCACAACACAAAACTTAAACAGAAACTCGTGATAACATTAGCACAAGAAAACAAACTACCACCTCTTTAGGTACTGTAGCAATCTTGATTTCTATTTATATTGGTGTTGGATTACTGTATTCTCACTTTTCCATGGCTAGTACCCCCCCGATACTATCCATAGTTTCATCAAAACAAGCAACCAACTCAACAAAAACAGAATCTGTCAAAAACAGACCAGTCTATAGCAATCTGTATACTTCGTATACTTATGGTACCTCAAAAATTCTGAAAAAATACGACTGCATGGGAAAAAGGCATATAAACCAGCATAAAAAATAATAAACTCAAAAGCTTTTTCTGAATAAAAATGAAAAATCATCTCGTGAGCGAAAAGTTTCTGCCTTTTTCCAGGAGGATCAAACAACCATCACCAAGACTAGTCATAAAGGTTTTGCTTGGCTCAAACACAAAAACACAAAATACACAATCATAACAGAATTATGATGGTGTGGACGGAACAAAAGAGAAAGAAAAAGAAATAAATTCATTGGGTTGCCTCCCAACAAGCGCTATTGTTTAATGCCCTTAGCTAGGCATAAGGCGATAGAATCACATATCGTCGTCTTTGGTGCTCAAACCATAAGTAGCCCTCATCATGGATTCATAAGGCAATCTTATTTTCTTTATAGGAAAGTGCACCATGCCCTTTTTTAAAGGAAATTGAATTCTAATATTTCCTTCCTTGATATCGATGATAGCACCGATAGTCCTTAGGAAAGATCTACCAAGAATAATAGGGCATATTGGATTGCAATCAATGTCAACCACAATGAAATCCACAGGTACATAGTTCCTATTTGCAATAATAAGAACATCATTGATCCTTCCCATGGGTTTCTTGACAGTAGAATCCGCAAGATGCAAATTAAGAGAACACTCTTCAATCTCATTAAAACCCAGAACATCACATAAAGACTTTGGAATCGCGGAAACACTAGCACCCAAATCACACAAAGCATTGCATTCATAGTTTTTTATTTTGATTTTGATAGTAGGTTCCCACTCATCATGAAGGTTTGTAGGGATAGATACTTCAAATTCAAGTTTCTCTTCAAGAGATTTTGTCATAGCTTCGACGATATGATCGGTAAAGGCTTTCTTTTGGCTATAAGCGTGTGGAGAGTTTAGCATTGATTGCATCAAGGAAATGCATTCAATCAAGGAGCAACTATCATAATTTAATTCCTTGAAATCCAAAGTAGTAATTTCATTACTACTAAAAGTTTTAGTATCTTCTACTCCACTTTCAATGCTTTTAGCATCAAGATAGATGGACTCCGAATCATTGGGGCGTTTTTTAACCAAAGTGGATTCATATCCAGCCCCATCATCATTAGGTTTGACACAAGAAAACAAAGATTAAATGGGAGTCACACCAAGCACTTTAACATCCAAGCTAGCCAAAATTATTATTCTCTAGATCAGAGGGTAATCTATTGCAATTTCCATGAGTATGGTTGTAGGAGTTGCCAAAGTTATTAGAGGAGTTACTAGGAAAAGGCCTAGGAACATAGTTTCCTCTAAAAGCATTGTTGTTGCCAAAATTATTCCTACCAACAAAATTAATTTCCAAGCTAGCATTGCTACTCTCAATCAAGGAAGACAAGGGCATATCATTAGGATCTGAAGGAGCACTTCTACTAGCGACCAAATTCATTAACTCATCCATCTTAGCACTCAACGAGTTAATTTCTTCTATAGCGTGTACCTTCTTACTAGTAGGTGACCTTTCACTGTGCCACTGAGAGTAGTTCGCCATGATATTGTCTAGGAGTTACGTGGCTTCTCCTAACGTGATTTCCATGAACGTTCCACCTGAGGCGGAGTCCAAGATATTTCTAGAAACTAAATTCAAGCCTCGTAGAAGATTTGTATAATCATCCAAAGACTCAAGCCATGAGCGCGACAATTTCTAATCATCAATTATATTCTCTCCCAAGATTGTGCGACATGTTAATGATCAATTTGCTTAAAATTCACGATATTATTACGAAGAGAGATAATCTTAGCCGGCGGAAAAATACTTGGATATATAAGCATCTATGCACTTATCCCAAGAATCGATACTATTTTTGGGCAAAGACAAAAACCAAGTTTTTGCTCGATCTCGCAACGAGAAAGGAAAAAAGCTTCAATTTAATCACATCATTATCCACATCTTTCTTCTTTTGCATATCGCAGAGCTCTGTGAAGGTATTAATACGGGATGCGGCATCTTCACTAGGAAGGCCGGAAAATTGCTCTTTCATAACAAGATTCAGCAAAGCGGCATTGATTTCGTAGGACTCCGCACTAGTGGCGGGAGCAATCGGAGTACTAATAAAATCATTATTATTAGTATTCGAGAAGTCACAATGTTTGGTGTTTTCAGTCATGGTGACTTCGACAAGCAAGCAAGCACACAAGCGAACAAAGTGCAAGCGAGAGAAAAGGGCGAACGAAAAGGCAAATGAAAAAGGCAAAGATTTTTTTGTAAATTTTTGTTTTTCAGAAGTGGGGGAGAGGAAAACGAGAGGTAAAAAAAGTAAATGCAAGAGATGAGTTTGCGACACTGACTTGGATGAATTCTTGACTTGATCCTCCCAGGCAACGGCGCCAGAAATCCTTCTGCTACTTCTCAAACAACAGCGCCAGAATTTGACACGTTGACGGAGACTTGCTTGCGTTGGTTTTTCCATTGAAGAGGAAAGGGTGATGCACCACAGGAGCAGTAAGTATTTCCCTCAGTTTGAGAACCAAGGTATCAATCCAGTAGGAGAATCTCGTCAAGTCCACAGTACCTGCGCAAACACAAAAGAGCTTGCACCCAATGCTATAAAGGGGTTGTCAATCCCTTCAAGATTGATTGCAAAGTGAGATCTGAAGGCGGAAAGTGCAACGAAGAAAAAGAGTAAGGCTGAAAATATGGTGTGGAGTAGACCCGGGGGCCATAGTTTTCACTAGAGGCTTCTCTCAAAATAGCAAATATTACGGTGGGTGAACAAATTATTGTCGAGCAATTGATAGAACCGCGCAAAGTCATGACGATATCTAAGGCAATGGTCATACATATAGGCATCACGTCCGAGACAAGTAGACCAATACTTTCTGCATCTACTACTATTACTCCACACATCGACCGCTATCCAGCATGAATCTAGTGTATTGAGTTCATGACGAACAGAGTAACGCCTTAAGCAAGATGACATGATGTAGAGGGATAAACTCAAACCAATGATGAAAACCCCATCTTTTTACCCTTGATGGCAACAACATGATGCGTGCCTCACGACCCCTTCTGTCATTGCAAGAATTATAGATCTAGTTGGCCAAACAAAACCCACAACTCGAAGAGAATTACAAGGATATGAAATCATGCATATAAGAGATCAGAAGAAACTCAAATAAGATTCATAGATAATCTGATCATAAATCCACAATTCATCGGATCTTGACAAACACACCACAAAAGAAGATTACATCGGATAGATCTCCATGAAGATCATTGAGAACTTTGTATTGAAGATCCAAGAGAGAGAAGAAGCCATCTATTTACTAGCTATGGACCCGTAGGTCTGTGGTGAACTACTCACGCATCATCGGAGAGGTCATGGTATTGATGAAGAAGCCCTCCGTATCGGAATCCCCCCTCCGGCAGGGCACCAGAACGTGCCCCAGATGGGATCTTGCGGAGACAGAAGCTTGCGGCGGCGGAAAAGTACTTGCGATGATCTCCTGATTTTTTTGGGATTTTAGGGAATATATAGGCGAAAGACCTAGGGCAGAGGTGGCCCAGCGAGCCCACAAGCCTGGGAGGCGCGGGCCCCCCCTGGCCGCGGCTAGGGGGCTTGTGGGGTCCCTCGTGCTCCCCTTCCCTGATTCTCAGGCTTCCCGATCTTCTTGTGTTTCGGAAAAAATCCTTTTGGAAGTTTCGTTCCGTTTGGACTCCGTTTAAAATCCTCCTCTGAAAGGGGTCAAAAACATGGAAAAAACAGGAACTGGCACTTGGCACTAAGTTAATAAGTTAGTCCCAAAAAAATATAAAAGGCATACAAAACATCCAATGTTTGACAAGATAATAGCATGAAACCATCAAAAATTATAGATACTACGTTGGAGATGTATCAATACACACAAGGCATTCCTCCGGTGTCACTAAGTTACATGATCTCATGGTCATAAGAACATATACTTGACATGTAGAAAACTATAGCAACAAAATAACACAATCACATTCTACGTTTATAATTTGGGTCTTGTCCATCACATCATTCCCCTAACGATGTGATCCCACTATCAACTAACAACACTTGTCTATGGCCAGGAAACTTTAACCATCTTTGATCAACGAGCTAGTCAACTTGAGACTCACTAGGGACATTGTTTTCTCTATATATCCACACATGCATTTGTGTTCCCATCCAATACAATTATAGCATGGATAACAAACGATTATCTAGAAATAGGAAATATAATAATAACTATTTGATTATTGCCTCTAGGTCATATTTCCAATAGTCTCCCACTTACACTAGTCAATAATCTAGCTTCACATCTTGTGTGATTTACTATGTAACGCATCTAACACCCATACAGCTCTAGTGTTGATCATGTTTTGCTCGTGGAAGAGGTTTAGTCAGTGGATCTGCAACATTCAAATCTATGTGCACTTTGCAAATATTTATGTCCTCCTCCTTATTGTAATCGTGGATGGCATTGAAGCATCATTTTATGTGTCTAGTCTTCTTGTGAAACCTTGGTTCCTTGGCTAGAGCAATGTCACGAGTGTTGTCACAGAACAAATTAATTGGATCCAGTGTACTCGGCACAACTCCAAGATCTGACATGAACCACTTCATCCAGACACCCTCCTTAGCCGCCTCCGAGGCAGCTATGTACTCCTCTTTGTATAATCAGCTACGACACTTTGCTTGGAACTACACTAGCTTACCGCACCCCCATTAATAATAAATACGTATCCGGTTTGTGTATTAGAGTCATCCAGAGCAGTGTTGAAGCTTCCGTCAACATAACCCTTTACAGCGAGCTCTTCGTCACCTGCATAAATGATAAACATATCCTTAGTCCTTTTCACGTACTTCAGAATATTCTTGACCGTTGTCCAGTGCTCCACTCCTGGATTACTTTGAAACATGCCCGCCATACTTATGGAAAGGCTGACATCCGGTCTTGTGCACATCATTTCATACATGATAGACCATATGGCTGAAGCATAGGGGACAACACTCATCGTTTCTCTATCTTCTATAGTTACTGCGCATTGAGTCTTACTCAACTTTATACCTTGTAACATAGGAAAGAACCACTTCTTGGATTGTTCCATTTTGAATTTCTTCAAAATCTTATCAAGGTATGTGCTTTGTGAAAGTCCTATCATGTGCCTTGATCTATATCTATAGATTTTAATGCCCAATATGTAAGCAGCTTCTCTGAGGTCCTTCATTGAAAAACTTTTATTCAAGTACTCCTTTACGCTTTCCAAAAGTTCTACATTGTTTCCAATCAGCAATATGTCATCCACATATAATACTAGAAACGGTATAGACCTCCCACTCACTTTCTTGTAAGTACAAGCTTCTCCAAAACTTGTATAAACCTGAACCCTTGATCACCTCATCAAAGCGCTGATTCCAACTTTGAGATGCTTGCACCAGTCCATAAATGGATCGCTGGAACTTGCACACTTCGTCATCATTCTATGGATCGACAAAACCTTCCGGTTGTATCATATACAACTCTTACTTAAGAAACCCGTTAAGGAATGCTGTTTTGACATCCATCTGCCAAATTTCATAATAAAAAATGGAGCTATTGCTAACATGATTCTGACGGACTTAAGCATCGCTACGGGTGAGAAAGTATAATCGTAGTCAACTCCTTGAACTTGTGAAAAACCCCTTTGCCACAAATCGAGCTTTATAGACGGTCACATTACCGTCAGCGTCTGTTTTCTTCATAAAGATCCATTTGTTCTCAATGGCCTTTCGGCCTTCAGGTAATACTTCCAAAGTCCATACTTTGTTTTCATACATAGATCCTATCTCGGACTTCATGGCCTCTAACCATCTGTTGGAACCCGGGCCCACCATTGCTTCTCCATAGCTCGTAGGCTCATTGTTGTCTAACAACAAAATTGATGATTTCTGTACCACTCTGGAGCATTACGTGCCCTTGTCGACCGACGAGGTCCGATGGCAACTTGATCTAAAGTTTCATGATCATCATCATTAGCTTCCTCTTCAACCGGTGTAGGTTCGACAGAAACTTATTTCTGTGCTGCGCCACCATCTGGTTGAAGCAAAGGTTCTACAACCTCATCAAGTTCTATCTTCCTCCCACTCAAATCTTTCGAGACAAACTCTTTCTCAAGAAAATCTCTGTTTTTAGCGACAAACACTTTGCCCTCGGATCTGAGATAGAAGGTGTACCCAACAATCTCTTTTGGGTAACCTATGAAGACGCACTTTTCCGCTTGGGGTTCCAACTTTTTAGGCTTAGGCTTTTTGGCATAAGCATCACATCCCCAAACTTTAAGAAATGACAGCTTTGGCTTCTTGCCATACCACAGTTCATATGGTGTCGTCTCAGCGGATTTTGATGGTGCCCTATTTAAAGTGAATGCAGCTGTCTCCAATGCATAGCCCCAAAACATAACGGCAAATCGGTAAGAGACATCATAGAACACACCATATCTAATGAAGTACGATTACAATGTTCGGACACACCATTGCGCTCTCGTGTTCCAGGCGGTGTCAACTGTGAAATAGCGGTGTCAACTGTGAAATAATTCAACATTGTCTTAAGTGAGCACCAAACTCGTAACTCATATACTCATCTCCTCGATCAGATCGTAGGAATTTGATCTTCTTGTTACGATGATTTTCAACTTCATTGTGAAATTTCTTGAACTTTTCAAATGTTTCAGACTTGTGCTTCATCAAGTAAATATAACCATACCTACTCAAATCATCAGCGAAGGTGAGAAAATAACGATATCCACCATGCGCCTCTATGCTCATCGGTCCGCACACATCAGTATGTATGATCTCCAACAAGTCACTTGTACGCTCCATTGTTCCGGGAAACGGAGATTTAGTCATCTTGCCCATGAGACATGGTGCACATGTGTCAAGTGATTCAAAATCAAGTGACTCCAAAAGTCCATCAGCATGGAGTTTCTTCATGCATTTTACACCAATATGACCTAAGCGGCAGTGCCACAAGAAAGTGGCACTATAATTATTAACTCTAAATCTTTTGGTCTCAGTGTTATGGATATGAGTGTCATCATTATCGAGATTCAACATGAACAAACCCCTCACATTGGGTGCATGACCACAAAAGCTATTACTCATATAAATAGAACAACCATTATTCTATGACTTAAATGAGTAACTGTTTCACAATAAACAAGATCCAGATATAATGTTCATGCTCAAAGCACGCACTAAATAAAAATTATTTAAGTTCATCACTTATCCCGATGGTAACTGAAGACAGATCATGCCGACGGCGATCACATCAACCTTCAAACCATTTCCCACGTGCATCGTCACTTCATCCTTCGCCAGCCTTCGTTTATTCCGCAATTCCTCTTTCGAGTTGCAAATGTGAGCAACATAACCGGTATCAGATACCCAGGCACTACTATGAGAGCTGGTGAGGTACACATTAATAACATGTATATCAAATATACCTTGTTTGGCATTGGCTGCCTTCTTACCGGCTAGATACTTGGGGAGTTTCGCTTCGAGTGACCAGTTCCCTCGCAATAATAACACTCAGTTTCCGGCTTAGGTCCAGCCTTGGGTTTCTTCGACGGAGGGGCAACAGTTTTTCCACTCTTCTTGGAGTTACCCTTCTTTCCTTTGCTATTTTTCTTGAAATTGGTGATCTTATTGACCATCAACACTTGATGCTCTTTCTGGATTTTTGACTTTGCGGCTTTCAGCATCGCAATCAGCTCGGCGAGTGACTTATTCATCCCTTGCATGTTATAGTTCGACACGAAGCTCTTATAGCTAGGTGGCAGTGACTGAAGAACTGTCAGTCATAGCCTCTTGCCGGAGATCAATCCCCAGCACAGCTAGACGGTTAGAGTACCCAGACATTCTGAGTATGTATTCACCGATAGACCCTTTCTCCTCCATTTTGCAAGCATAGAACTTATCGGAGTTTTCATACCTATCGATCCGGGCATTCTTCTCAAAGATAAACTTCAACTCCTGGAACATCTCATATGGTCCATGACGTTCAAAACGTCTTTGAAGTCCCGGTTCTAAGCCATACAAAACTCCGCATTGAACTAATAAGTAGTCATCCTTACGCGACTGTGAAGCTTTCAAAATGTCTTGGGTCGCCATATCGGGTGGTGCATCACCTAGCGCTGCATCAAGGACATATTGCTTTTGGCCAGCCGTGAGGATAAGCCTCAGATTATGAGCTCATTCAAGAAAGTTGCTTCCATCATCTTTCAACTTAGCTTTCTCTAGGAACGTATTAAAATTCAGGGTTGCTACTGCGCGAGCCATTGATCTACAACATAAAATTTTGCAAAGATTACTTAGACTATGTTTAAGATAATTGAGTTTAGGTCATCATATTACTAATAAACTCTCACTCAAATTGACAACCCTCTAGTCATTCGAGTGTCGCATGATCCAAATTCACTAACTCAAGTCCGATCATCACATGAGTTGAGTATAGTTTCAATGGTGAGCATATCCGTGTTGATCATATCAACTATATGATTCATGCTCGACCTTTCGGTCTCTTGTGTTCCGAGGCCATTTCTGTACATGCTAGGCTCGTCAAGTTTAACCCGAGTGTTCCGCGTGTGCAACTGTTTTGCACCCGTTGTATGTGAACATTGAGTCTATCACACCCGATCATCACGTGGTGTATCGAAACGATGAACTGTCGCAATGGTGTGCAGTCGGGGAGAACATAATTTTATCTTGAAATTTTAGTGAGAGATCACTTTATAATGCTACCGTCATACTAAGCAAAATAAGGTGCATAAAAGGATTAACATCACATGCAAATCATAAGTTACATGATATGGTCATGAACTTGTGCTTCTTGATCTCCATCACCAAAGCACCGACATGATCTCCATCTTCACCTGTGCCACACCAAGATAGTACCGAACAGATGGTACCTCCGCGTTCAGCACGCGTACAGCTCGATGACGATCTCCGCCTTCTTGATCCAGCAAGAGAGACAAAGAGGTAGCTGAATTCTCCGGTAGCACGACGGCGTGGCAGTGATGATGTTGGAGCTACTCCGACAGGGCTTCACCGTGCCGTACCGAACAAGCTACAGGGTGTCACGAAGTGGTGGAGGGAGTGAGGGCTACACAATGGCTTGGGTTGCAAAAAGCCTCTCAAACCTCCACTATACACAGGAGGAACAAGAGGGAGGGTTGGCTTGGCTTGGCTCCTACTCCAAGGAGGAGCTTTGGCCGAGCCCAAGAGGGAGGAGTCCTCCTCCAATTCGGTTTGGTGGAGGACTCCTTCCTCACTTGTCCACCGCTTTCCTTTTTTCCTTTTCCTTTTATTTTTGCTTTCAACCGAAATAGGTTTATTGGGCTGGCCTCACCAGCCCACTCAGGGCTGGTGCGCCACCTATGGGCCTATTAGGTCCTCTCCCGGGTGGGTGGCCCCTCCCGGTAAAACCCTAGAGCCCATTCGTCACTCCCGGTACTTTACTCGTAATGCCCGAAATCTTTTCGGAAGACAAATGCAACATTCATATATATCAATCTTCATTTCCGGACCATTTTGGAAACCCTCATGACGGCCGGGATCTCATCCGGGACTCCGAACAACATTCAGTTACCAACATCAATAATTCAATTATACCGAAACGTCACTGAACCTTAAGTGTGTAGACCCTGCGGGTTCGAGAACTATGCAGACATGAGCTGAGACACTCTCCGGTCAATAACCAATAGCGGACCTGGATGCCCATATTGGCTCCTACATATTCAACGAAGATATTTATCGGTTGAACCTCTATATCAATGATTTAGTTAATCTCGTATGTTGTTCCCTCTGTTCTTCGCTATGTTACTTGCCCAAGATTCGATCGTCGATATCTCTATAACTATTTCAATCTTGTTACTCGCAAGTCTCTTTACTCGTTCCGTAATACAAGCTCACGTGGCTAACTCTTTAGCCACATTGCTTGCAAGACTTGTTTGTGATGTTGTATTACCGTGTGGGCCCCGAGATACCTCTCTGTCATACGGAGTGACAAATCCCAGTCTTGATCCATGCTACTCCCTCCATCCATATATATAGGGCCTAATGCATTTTTCGAGATTGCCTTTGACTATTGATAAGATTAATAATATATGAAATGTATAATGTGAAAATTATATCATTGAAAGCTCCTTTCACGTACGAATTTGAAGATACGTTTTGTGTAACTTGCATGTCATATATTATTGCTATAACATATGGTCAAAGTTAGCCTCGAAAAACACATTAAGCCCTGTATATATGGATAGAGGGAGTGACTCAACGGACACCTTCGGAGATACCTGTAGAGCACCTTTATATTCACCCAATAACGTTGTGACATTTGATACACACAAGGCATTCCTCCGGTGTCAGTGAGTTACATGATCTCATGGTCATAGGAACATATACTTGACATGCAAAAAACAATAGCAACAAACACTAGTAGAAAAGGGGGCTTTAGTCCCGGTTCCAAAGGGGCTTTAGTCCCTGTTCTCCAACCGGGACAAAGTTATCAGGATTAATGCCCATTACTTTTAGTCCCGGTTGGCTTACGAACCGGGTCTAAATGAGCTCCATGTGGCCGCCGTAGGGCGCCCAGGCAGGAGCACCTTTAGTCCTGGTTGCTAACACCAACCAGGACCAAAAGGGAGCCAAGCGTCAGTAGCTCGCAAGCCCTGGGGTTTTGTTTTTTTAAAGAGGGGGGTTAGGGGTTTTGGAGGGTTTTATTAGGGGTTTCATATTGTGTTAGCTAGCTACAACATATAGAGAGAAGTGACATCTATTTCTCCGTGCTTGGTCGAGGGTAGCTACTATAAATATAGAGAGAACTCGACGCTAGCTAGTAAGCAAATGAAGGAACCATTAATGACACAACATCGTCATGAACATATATAGATAGAAGTGACCTCTCTTTCTCCATGCTTGGTCGAACAAATCGATGCTACTACATATAGTACAATATATAACAACTCTTGCGATCCCTAACTAGCTAATATCTATCCAACAAAATCGGTATGGAAATCCTGATGATATTCCCCGTGTGATGGTATGACATGCTCAACAAAGAATCCCGCCAACTCCTCTTGAATTGATCGTATGCGATCAATTTTTAGGAGTGCTCCCGCTTCCGCGCGATCTAATTTAAAGAAGGGGGTCAATAAGTATATATATACATATATGAATGAAACTCAACACAGTCGATGGTAACAAAATAAAAATGTGAATATTGTTTACGTACTTCAAGTTCTTTAAAACACATGCCCTTCTCACAGGTTGTCTGGTGAATCCACTCGCAAACGAAGAATCCACATAAATTATTCCTAGATTCCTCCCTCAAGTAGTACTTTACGAGAATAGAGTTCAGTCAAAATAGTAATCAAGAATGATAATGGTACTGAAACTAGAATGAATGACAAATGCGCGGAACTAGCTAGTACTACTTACTCTGGAGAAGGAAAATTGCAGCTCCTTATTGCTTTCACCTTTAGCTTTCTTGGTGAACTTTTTCTAAACCCTGCACGGCAAATAAAACGATTACTTGATATTAGGAAATGAAAGAAAGTTGTCGATATGGTGTGATAATGATTGAACTTACTTCTTGAGCATTTGAGTAATCGGCGCCAAGTGTGTAGGGTCTTTATGTAGCGAGTCCAAGACAATTACTACTCCCTCGTCAACCCTAATGATTAGCAGAACAAAGTGAAACTTGCGCACACATAACTCATCAATTACACTTATAACCTCGAGTAACAGAAACAGAATGTGCAGAAGACAACTAGCTAGTAACGACACTCACCTGAAGTTGTAAAGAAATAGTATTTCCCTTATCTCATGTTGTTGAAGTAACGCATTTAGCAAGTTATTCTTTGTATCGATGGGATTCGTGCATACGTTATGTGCATTTACGGTATCTGGGTTAATGAACCCAATGTCATATATTTGACCTCTTTTGCATTCGAGGATCTTCAATCTGCATGATATAGTAAGGTATTGTGAGCAATCATCTTCTTCTTCATTCTCTTCATTTCCAGAGCATATCATGTCATACAAGACATGCTCTTGATCATGGTCTTTGTCTCTACCGTCCATAGCTAACTAACCGAGGAAAAGATAAAACAATTTAGTATTCACTTTAGCCAGCAAGATCATCATGTATATATAATATCACTAATACATCAAATAATCAACTTAATCAATGCATCATTGAGTAATCCACTTAATATTATCGAATATATAATCTCGAATACATCACTAATACATCACAATAATACATCTCTCAGATAATATCTAACTGATCAACCAACAAAGAGATGCCGTTGTACTGAGGCGCGGGCGATGGACACCCAAAGAGCAGGAACCATCACCGGATCATAGCTCGAGTGAGATCCTAAAGAACCTGCTAGGTATTGGAGAACCTCACGTCCAATGCCTCCATGTAGCTATGGATGTGCTCGTCCTCCTCCCCGACATGGCGACGTACCTCCTCCTCGGGGACCTGCATCCTCGGGACCGAAAGTAGCCCACGTGACCACCACCAAAGAAGCTCTGGGTCGATGACGGGAGCCCGGTTCCTCACCAAACTGCGCGCCCAGGAAGGTAGCTCCTCCCATTGTCAGCCCAGTGGAGCCCAGTATCGCACATGCCGCCTCTCAAGCAGGTAGTCGCCAATGAGTCGACGACGAGGATGCGGGTCAGCATCGTACGTCGACGTCGAGAACCAATTCTACAACTATTTAAATTTGTACTATTTAATAAACTATTCTAAAATTTTACAACTATTTAATAAACGATATTGTAATCAACTTCACACTCTAGGCAGTATATTATAAAATGAAATAAAGGCACATAAACAATGCAATTACATTCATAAACCTTGCAAATTAAAAAAACTAACACGCACCATGCATAAACCTAACCAAGTTTGTAGGTGAACACGCACCATTCATAAACCTAACCAAGTTTGTAGGTGAACACGCCAAAAATTTCAGTAACATGCAAATATAACCAGGACTAAAATTCTAGTTGTAGATGAACTGACAATTTTTTGTGTCAAACTTCTAAAACTACAATCCTTTTGTCAAATCAAGATCCGAATTACACAAGCATTAATTACTAAAGAAAATAAATATCAACAAATCTTTCATCTTTTGTAATGCGGTGCACGGCGCCGACGACGGGAGAGGAGGGGGCGCCGGTGCGCGGCGTGGGTAGAGGAGGGGCACCGGAGCGAAGCCCGATGGGAGGTGGGCGGAGCTAGGGAGGAGAGGAAGGAGCGGCCGAGATCACTGTGGGAGCAGAGGAGGGTAGGGGCGCAACAGCTACTCGTCAGCACATAGAGGGAGGAGGCGTAGGCGGCCGGCGGCAGTGGCAGCGACCACGAGGACGACTTCGGGGGCGGCGATGACTCCGGCAGCCTGGCGGCATCGGGGGCAGGGGCGTCGGTGTCAGGGGTTCGAATGGAGAGAGGGAGATCAAAATTTCCGAAGTCTTACTTATATACCCCAACTGGCTCCAACCGGGACTAAAGCTCATTTTCAGCAGCCGAAAAGGCGGGAAGCAAAGGGCTTTAGTGTTGGGAACGTCGCATGGGAAACAAAAAATTTCCTACGCACACGAAGACCTATCATGGTGATGTCCATCTACGAGAGGGGATAAGTGATCTACGTACCCTTGTAGACCGTACCGCAGAAGCGTTAGTGAACGCGGTTGATGTAGTGGAACGTCCTCACGTCCCTCGATCCGCCCCGCGAACTATCCCGCAATCAGTCCCACGATCTAGTGTCGAACGGACGGCACCTCCGCGTTCAGCACACGTACAGCTCGACGATGATCTCGGCCTTCTTGATCCAACAACAGAGATGGAGAGGTAGAAGAGTTCTCCGGCAGCGTGACGGCGCTCCGGAGGTTGGTGATGATCTCGTCTCAGCAGGGCTCCGCCCGAACTCCGCAGAAACGCGATCTAGAGGAAAAACCGTGGAGGTATGTGGTCGGGCTGCCGTGGAAAAGTCGTCTCAAATCAGCCCTAAAACCTCCGTATATATAGGTGGGAGAGGGGGGACCTTGCCTTGGGGCTCAAGGATCCCCAAGGGGGTCGGCCGAGCCAAAGGGGGGAAGGACTCCCCCCCAAACCGAGTCCTACTTGGTTTGGTGGGTGGAGTCCTTCTTTCCTTTCCCACCTCCTCCTTTTTTTTCTCTTTGATTTTTCTTCCAATGTGCATAGGGCCCTTTTGGGCTGTCCCACCAGCCCACTAAGGGCTGGTGCGCCACCCTCAAGGCCTATGGGCTTCCCCGGGGTGGGTTGCCCCCCCCCCCCCCGGTGAACTCCCGGAACCCATTCGTCATTCCCGGTACATTCCCGGTAACTCCGAAAACCTTCCGGTAATCAAATGAGGTCATCCTATATATCAATCTTCGTTTCCGGACCATTCCGGAAACCCTCGTGATGTCCTGATCTCATCCGGGACTCCGAACAACATTCGGTAACCAACCATATAACTCAATACGCATAAAACAACGTCGAACCTTAAGTGTGCAGACCCTGCGGGTTCGAGAACTATGTAGACATGACCCGAGAGACTCCTCGGTCAATATCCAATAGCGGGACCTGGATGCCCATATTGGATCCTACATATTCTACGAAGATCTTATCGTTTGAACCTTAGTGCCAAGGATTCATATAATCCCGTATGTCATTCCCTTTGTCCTTCGGTATGTTACTTGCTCGAGATTCGATCGTCAGTATCCGCATACCTATTTCAATCTCGTTTACCGGCAAGTCTCTTTACTCGTTCCGTAATACAAGATCCCGTAACTTACACTAAGTCACACTGCTTGCAAGGCTTGTGTGTGATGTTGTATTACCGAGTGGGCCCCGAGATACCTCTCCGTCACACGGAGTGACAAATCCCAGTCTTGATCCATACTAACTCAACGAACACCTTCGGAGATACCTGTAGAGCATCTTTATAGTCACCCAGTAACGTTGCGACGTTTGATACACACAAAGTATTCCTCCGGTGTTAGTGAGTTATATGATCTCATGGTCATAGGAACAAATACTTGACACGCAGAAAACAGTAGCAACAAAATGACACGATCAACATGCTACGTCTATTAGTTTGGGTCTAGACCATCACGTGATTCTCCTAATGATGTGATCCAGTTATCAAGCAACAACACCTTGTTCATAATCAGAAGACACTGACTATCTTTGATCAACTGGCTAGCCAACTAGAGGCTTGCTAGGGACAGTGTTTTGTCTATGTATCCACACATGTAAATGAGTCTTCATTCAATACAATTGTAGCATGGATAATAAACGATTATCTTGATACAGGAATTATAATAATAACTATATTTATTATTGCCTCTAGGGCATAATTCCAACATTTAGTCCCGGTTGGTGGCTCCAACCGAGACTAAAGGGGGGGGGCTTTAGTCCCGGTTTTAGCGACCAACCGGGACTAAAGCTCCTTTACATCAGTCGAAAGGGCGGGAAGCAAAGGGTTTTAGTCCCGGTTGGAGCCACCAACCGGGACTAAATGGCTCTTCCTGGCGCTCGCGCGGGGTGGTGGGAGTTTAGTCCCACCTTGCTAGCTGGGAGGAGCCGAGGGTGGTTTATAATCGTGGTTGCGCCAACCCACTCGAGCTCCTCTCATATGCATGCCTACGGGCCTAAACCAACTATGTGTACATGTGGGCCTATTAGGCCTTGTGCGGGCCTGCATCGTGGCCCAACTATCGTGGCATTTTTTATTTTTTTGCATTTGTTATGTATTAATTTTTTCTTTTTTGCATTTTGTTATCTTTCATCATACAACTTTAGTTGCATAAATTTTATATAATTTTAGTTGCATAAGTTTTATTTTTTATTGATTCTTTTTAGTTGATTATTATTAGAGTTTCTTTTAAAATACTTTATGAAAATTTCTATTAAAGTTTGTAACAAAAAATACTTTATGAAAATTATTTTTACTATTAAAGTTTTTAACAAATAAATAGTTTGATAATTTTAGTTAATATTATTTTGATTCTTTTTATTGACTCTTTTAAGTTGATTCTTATTAGAGTTTTAAAAAAACTTTATGAAAATTTCTATTAAAGTTTGTAACAAAAAATACTTTATGAATTCTTTTTACTATTAAAGTTTTTAACAAGTAAATACTTTGACAATTTTAGTTAATATTATTTTGATTCTTCTTAGTTGATTATTTTTGCTATTGAAGAATATCATATTTAATTGATTCTTTTTAGTTCATTCTTTTCGCTATTAGAGTTTTATAAAAACTTTTTATTTCATTCTTTTCGCTATTAGAGTTTTATAAAAGCTTTTTAATTCATTCCTTTTGCTATTAGTTCATTCTTTGAGCTAAGCTAAATTACCCTGAAATTGAAAAGCAATACAAATGAACTCTCGAAAGGTTGAAAGTTGACATGGTATAATCATTTCACCCACATAGCATGTGCTAAAAAGTTGAGAGGGTTACGACAGAAACTAGATGCACTTCATGTATAAAATGGACAATCTCTTTCGAAGTATCACGGTTTCGGACAAAAACTCATATGTTACAAAGGCATTTCATTTTTTTAACATGTTTCAACTCTAGACTTTTTGTGTGTTCAACTTGCACCATTCAAAGCCACATCATCAATTTTCAACCCTGTCTCGCTTCATTTGGTATTTTTCATGCATTTACTGATTTTTTGGAGTTAAATGACCCTGAAATTGAAAAGCAGCACAAATGAACTCTGAAAAGGTTGAAAGTTGGTATAGTATCATCATTTCATCCACATAGCATGTGCTAAAAAGTTGAGAGGGTTGCGGCAAAAACTGGATGCACTTCGTGTACAAAATGGACAATCTCTCTCGACTCCAAACTTCATTTAAATTGGTATTTTATTTCTTCGCTTAATCAAATCCACATCAGAGCCATCATCAGAATAGTTGTGGAGAGAAAGTCTTCACTTTTTCTTCGGATGTGTCCCTTGCTTATTGCGCTGTAACCATGGATAATCATTTAGTTGATTCTTTTAGGTTAATTGTTTTTTAGTTAATATTTTAGTTGATTCTTTTTAGTACATTTATTTTTAACAAATAAATACTTTGATAATTTTAGTTAATATTATATTTAACTGCAGTGATATTGTAGATCAAAGCAATCATCAGAATTTGTGGAGAGAAAGACTTCACTTTTTCTTCATGTGTGTCCCTTGCTTATTGCGCCGTAACCATGGACAGTCTTCATCACATACATCACAATGCTTAAGAAAGCTTGCTCACATCATACTAAATATTCTTACACACAAACCGTACTTCAAAAGTGACATAATAGAAATAATAGTTTAGATATCCATTACAAGAAGTACTTCAATCCTACTCTTTCGGATTGCAAACCTACTTGTCTGAATCAGGAGAGACCCCCAAGCACTACCTAATAGAGATAAAAGTGTTTTCCATTGCAAACACTACCCGTCGTCCATATCAGAATACCCCGAAGCAGGATATACTAGTGGTACGAGGTGACGCTGCCCATAATTGCAGATTCGAATCCTGCGGTACAGCTCGTATGCAACATACCCGTCTATTGTTGCATATCTAATGTTGAAAGGGTAAAGTAGAAACTTCTCCCAAAGTTTGTGCCCTGACTGGGGGAATTTTATCTTCATATCAGCGTACTCCTCGTCAATCAGGGCAGCTTCCATATGAGCAATGGAAGTCTTGTCATGCTCAAGCCTGAACCTACCCTGAAGATCAATGTGGCATTCAGCTGGTACCACAATATCCCAAGTGCGCCTCATCTTGATCTTGTCATTCATTATATCAACGCTAGCAAAATATATGCCGCTGCGAAGGAACTCCATGAGTTCTGGACAGAGCTTGTCACTACTGCAACAACAAAATGGAACAAATGTGTTAAATACTATATTTTAGAACAAGTATAATTCGACAAAGTATAATAAGAATAATAACAAGTATAATAAGAATCATAGCAAGTTTCCTATTTCCTATGCATTTCCTATCCTATGAATCAAAAGAAGACCCTAAACTATGACATGTTCGCACGATGGCCAATATGTACAAGGAAAATTCTTATGCAATTTTCCTATCCTATTCCTATCCTCCTAATTCCTATTCCTATGCAATTTTCCTAATCCTCCTATTCCTATGCACTCTTCCTATGAAAGTCAAAGAAAATCCCCATTCCTATATGAATCAAAGAAAAAACACCTATTTTCCTATGCATTTTTCTTATGAATGAAGGAAACTATGACATGTTCTCGACATTCCCAATCCTTCTATTCCTATGCAATTTTCCTATCCTATGAATCAAAGAAAAGCCCCAATTAAAACTCTGAGAAGTTTCGTACCTTGCCCACTAAAAGACCATGAGACGTTGCTTTAAACAAAGTTGGACGACAGCAACATCGCGACCATAGGCAGTGTACTCGAGATCGAGGCCCATGGACTTGTGTTTCTCCTATTGAAGCCATTCCTCGAACATGGAAAGAAAAACCATCACTTTGGCGTTGTCGTCCCTGTAGATTGGTCGTGCCATGTGCGAGCACCTTCCCATAGCGAGTGATTGGATTTATGGTGGAGGATGGGGAAGAAGAGAGGAGGGACACAAACAGATCGAAGAGAGGATGGGGAAGAAGAGAGGAGAGGAGGACTAATAGATCGAATGGAGACTCGTTTACTGAAGGGTCGCGGTTAGTGTTTGATCTCGCATGGAACAACTTCCCAGGAGCGGGAATTGAATGATTTGGACCTTTAGTCCCGGTTTGAGCCACGAGCCGGGACTAAAAGGGCTCGCGCGAGGTGAACGGTTACCACCACCCCTTTAGTCCCGGTGCGTAGCTCAAACCGGGACTAAAGGTCCCATCTGAACCGGGACTGATGGTTGATGCTCGGCCGGCGCCCTTCCCTCACGAACCGGGACTGATTCTCCCATTGGTCCTAGTTTGTAATAGAACCAGGATTAAAGTCCTTTCATAGGCTAGACCAAAGCCTTGTTTTCTACTAGTGAAAATGACACGATCACATGCGACGTTTATAGTTTGGGTCTTGTCCATAACATCATTCCCCTAATGATGTGATCCCGTTATCAACTGATAACACTTGTCTATGGCCAGAAAACCTTAACCATCTTTGGTCAACGAGCTAGTCACCTAGAGGCTCACTAGGGACATTGTTTTGTCTATATATCCACACATGCATTTGTGTTTCCATTCAATACAATTATAGCATGGATAATAAATGATTCTCTTGAAACAGGAAATATAATAATAACTAATTTATTATTGCCTCTAGGGCATATTTCCAATAGATACTCCTTCAGTAAAATCCACAAACCTCTACTTCTACAACATATGAAATGAGTTGAACTAGGAGTGAGAGATGAAATGATGAAGTTGCTAACCTTTTAGAACAGTTCAATAGTTGGTGCACCGCCAAATCTAGACAAATCTTGGGGAAAATGGAGCTCGGAGGTCGAGCTTGAAGGAAGAACAAATGAGAAAGCTTAAGTGTGGCTCGGGCATTTCATCGAACACCTCATGTGCATAGGAAGGCAGAAGAGAGCAATACACACCTCCCACCTTCTACGGCCAAAAAAACAAAAGAAAGAGGCGCATGAGCGAAGAAATATATAGGCATCTTTCTAGTCCCGGTTGGTGTCTAAAACCGGGATTGAAGACAAACCTTTAGTCCCGGTTAGAGACACCAACCGGGCACTACTAGGGAAAACCCTAGCAGTAGCGCTGGAAATATGCATAGCAGTAGCGTTGGGCCAAGCGTTGCTGCTATCGCGCTACAGCTAAACACTAGTACTAGCGCTGGTATGGGCAGCGCTACTGGTAACTATAGTAGTAGCGCTTGTTCATATGGCGCGCTGCTGCTAAGCCGCGCTACTAGTAAGTATTACGAGCGCTACTGCTAACTTTTACTGCTTTCACAGATTTGCACCCTCTACGTATTTGTGATCTATTTATACAGATTTTATACAGTAGTTTCATCACATCATATTGAACATACACTATTCTCACATATCATAGACATACAGTAGTGTGCAATAAATGATATCTTGGCCGTAAGACTTTGACTATTAAGACTTGCTCGCTTATATACTGCGATCATATTCTCACACATCATATTCTACCTAGTACTTATCTAATGCGATCCTTCCCAATTTTGCTCCATTCTTTGACTATTAAGACTTGCTCGCTTCGAAAAATGATGAATGCACTCGTGTGCAATAAAGGGTATCTTGGCCGTAAGCTAACCATTATCATGCGACCTTTAGACTCGATCCAACGAGGAACAACACTCATCGGGAGTGCCTGTTCAATACATAGATGTAACATACTTAGCAATGAAGTTTAGCTTAAAAACTAATGTATGCAAAAGATGCACCGGGGACAAATAGTAAAATTTTTACCATCTTTCCTAAATAGATGTGGCCGTAGTTTAATACGCACACTAGTGATGTCTACCAAGCGTTGGACATGTTTGCTTGAATGGAAATAAGGTGTCAATAGAAATTAGTTATCAACTATTTTTAAATAAATAATATAATTACTTAATAAATATGGTTGAGGAACTCACACATATATGAGGAACTTATATGATAGATCACTATTACTCAATATGCAACGGCAACATGGTGGACAGTCCCTCACCGATTTTTCGACCGTCGATGATGGTCGCTACTCCTACTTCCCCTAATGCATAACAAATATCTAGCCCAAGGAGAAGGAGGAGAAGCGACCCCCACGACAACAGCCGGCATTCTTCTTCTCTCATATATGGTGGACACTCCCTCACCGATTTTTTGACCGTCAATGATGGTCGCTACTCCTACTTCCCCTAGTGCATAACAAATATCTAGCACAAGGAGAAGGAGGAGAAGCGACCCCCACGACAACAGTCGGCATTCTTCTTCTCTCATATATGGTGGACAGTCCCTCACCGATTTTTCGATCGTCGATGATGGTCGCTACTCCTACTTCCCCTAGTGCATAACAAATATCTAGCACAAGGATAAGGAAGAGAAGCGACCCCCACGACAACAGTAGGCATTCTTCTTCTCTCATATATGATGGACACTCCCTCACCGATTAAACTATTTCTATTAAACACTTACTAAATAAACTATTTCTATTAAACACTTACTAAAAACAGTAAAAACTACATTATACAATAACAATAAAAAACTACATTATACAATAACATTAAAAAACTACATTATACAATAACAATAACAGTAAAAAAACCACATTTTACAATAACAGTAAAAAAATATTTTTTTCTCTCGTATATGGAGGAGGGAGGAGAGAGGAGGAGGGGGAGGAGGGCGGTGGGAGGAGGGAGGAGAGAGGAGGAGGGGGAGGGGGGTTGTCGGCGGAGGGCTTGACCGGAGGAGGAGGGATGAGGGAGGAGGGGCGGCCGAAGGAGGAAGGAGGGGTGCGGAGGGGGAGGAGGGCGATGGGATGAGGGAGGAGGCGGCAGCGGACGACGGGGGGTGTAGGGGAGCGTGAGAGTGGAGAGGGGATTAGGAGGGGCGGCCGGTTGGATAAGTTGGAGAAGATAGACTTAGCAGTAGCACTGATTTCAGGCCAGCGCTACTGCTATTAAACTTAGCAGTAACGCTTTACACAAGCGCGTCCTGCTACTAATGCTATCGTCGGTGGCCTCGTTGGGCCTCCTTTAGCAGTAGCGCTGGAAATATATCCAACGCTACTGCTACGGATCCTAGTAGTAGCGTTTTATGTTTCCACCGCTACTGCTAAGTAGCAGCAGCGCTTGCTATATTACATCGCTACTACTAGGCTCTTACCTATAAGTTTTTTTCTACTAGTGAGGAGTAAAAGGGTTGCGTCAGGAGCGAGATCATTTAGTCCCGGTTGGTGTCTGGAACCGGAACTAAACGTCCGAGTCGAACTGAAACTGGTGTCTACCGAGGCCTGGCGGGCGTCCTAGCCGCTCGAACCGGGACTAATGCTTACATTAGTCCCGGTTCGTAACAAGACCGAGACTAATGCTCTCATCTAAGGAGAACCAAAGTCTTTTTTTTTTACTTGTATGGTATTCATAGTCTTCGGCGTCGTGTGTCTTCCTCCTCTCGCTCCTGACCTTTGCCGTGTGGGTTTGTGGGCCTGCGTGCCTAGTTGCCGGTTATGACCTTGTTTTAAAGCAATGTGTTCTTTTGGGGTTGCTGAATTAATGTTGTGGGTATGTTTCTTTGTGCTACTCGGTTGCCATGTGGGTTTATTAATTTAAAGTAGGGCCTTTTCTCTAAAAGAGTAACCAAATACGCCCTGGTGCGATGAACCTAGTGACAACTATGCGCGGCCTATCTTCCTGTTTACATACGATCCGCTGCTTACATGCCCACAGTTTATATTTTTGTCCGATACCGATCAGTGCTCTGGTGGTGGTTGGTGCTGCTGCAGCTTGTAATTGGGGCAATAAATACCATGTCGGATAGAGATAAAGCTAATTAACTTCCCCGGGTGTGTTATCTGTGGTGTGCAGATCCTCTATAGTCCTGGAATAAATGGGCAGCCAGTACGATCCTCTAAAGATTCATTCGTGGCCAACCGATCATGGAAACAAGATGGACATATATTGCAATCTTCGGCCGCTTGCGTCCTACACACAGTACACCCCATTAAACAGTTATTACTGTTGCAGCTGTTATGTTCACCATATTTAATCCAGCAATCAATTAACAAAGTGCTTAAGCCGTTGAAGAATAATTGTAGCACAAGAAGGTACTAACAGCTATAGTGGCTTGATTTGTAGTATTCGTATGCATGGATTATACAACAGCCCCTCAGAAAGATATCACCTTTTCCTGCAGTGTCAATTTGCCCTCATTCTGCTGGATTACATCTGTCCACAGGGAAGGACTGGAAGTCTGGAACTGACCTTTTCTCATGGAATAATCATATAATTAAGGGAGTTAAACCAAGCTTATCCGATGCTAGGAAAGTTCAAGGGAGAAATTGTCATGGTTATCCAAAGGGAAAAAAGAAAACATACTGGCATTTCCTTGGATGCTTACACATGCATTTAATTAGATCGGCAAGTGCCTCTTTGGAGGTGTTTGTTTCGGAGTTTTTCGTCCGTCATCTGATTACAGCGTGACTGCATACCGATACATTTGTTTGGTAAACGTTGCCTTGTAAACAGATACCCCGTAAACAGATCCGGCACTGTTCATGATCGATTCCGCCCGAGCCCCCTCGGCATCGGTTCCCGCTACCGCTACGATTATCTCCCTCCAGGCTGCAGGCCGGCAGCAGAGGCATTGTATGCAGATTTTCAGCGCGAGTGCCTCCTCTCCCCGTCCCATCTGCCCGAGCTTCCTCTCCGTCGATCCTCCAACCCTCCTGCGGCGAGCAGCAGTATCTTCTTCTACCCCAATCTCCTCTGCAATCTCGTTCTCTGCGGATCCCCTCTGCCCTGATCTTCTCCGTCGACCCTCCTCCGACGAGGAGCAGCATGAGCACCCGCGCTCTTCTTCGTTCTGCCACTCGAAGTCCTTGTTGCAAGCAGCCCAGCCACGCAGGGACCAACCGGCAGCCGCCTGTTCCCCACAGCATCATGGGCCTTCTTAGGATCTCCATGAGCCATTACCGATACATGTGTCGAACCAAACAGGTTTCTGTTTTTACCAATACCGTTAACAGTACCATTGTAATCTGATTACATTTACGTTTACATTACCTTTTCCCAACCAAACACCTTATTTGTGTTAAACACAAACAGAAGCTTTGTCACATTTTTACGGAGGAGTTCTTGGAATATTTACAACATCACGGCGCAAAACAAAACAATCTCTTAGCATGATGTAACTCAAATGCTTTACTCCAGTTAAACTCTATCGCACCACGTCTTGCTTTCAGTTTTCGAAGATGGTGGGCAGCGACGAAAGATGATTATGGATTAAATTATTTTTTTAGAAAAGGAGGTTAAGACCCCCGGTCTCTGTATCAATCGATGCATACATCCATCTTTATTACTTATTCAATAAAGGTCTGACAAAAACATACATCAAGCCATCTGAAGCCCCACTCACACCTACAAAACGCGATAATGTGAAGTGTTCTCACTCCTCATATTTAAAACCGGCGTCGTCGCCGATCCATCAACATAACGTATCGGAACTAACAGCCGGTGCAGCAGACCTAAAGCGTACACCACATGCACACGTTTTAGAAGTCGTCATCATCATCGAACCGTTGACCCATCTTCAGGAGAGAAATCCGCATCATCCATGCCAGTTCGGCCATCCGTCGACGCCACCACGGCGCCCAACGGCGCCACCTCCCTGCACTAATCCATCCAGATACGAAGACTCTGTAAGATCTATCGTGCGTAGCATCTGTCGAACAGGCATGACAAAGTGTAGCACCTGTCGGCCAGGCATGACCTGACATCACCACCGAAGCTCCGTGCAGGACGAAGACGCTCCACCTCCTGCCTCTGTCTTCCAGTGCTGCTCCACAAACGATGCTCCCTAGAGAAGGACATTGCAATGCCGCCATCGTCCAATCTGGAAAACCAAATCATAGGGTTTCCCCTGAAGCAACACGAGTGGATCGACCTCGCTGCGCTCCTCCATCCAGACCGAAGACTCTGTAAGATCTTTCGTGCGTAGCACCTGCCGAACACGCATGAAAAAGCATAGCACATGTCGGCCAGGCATGACCTGACATCACCACCGAAGCTCCGTGCAGGACGAAGACGCTCCACCTCTTGCCTCTGTCTTCCAGCTCTGCTCCACAAATGATGCTCCCTAGAGAGGAACGACATCGCAATGCCGCCATCGTCCGATCTGGAAAACCAGATCCTAGGGTTTCCCCTGGAGCAGCACGAGTGGATCGACAATAGTTACAGGACGAAGCCTTCATCAAGGTAACAGCGCAGAACGCCGCCATCGTTCGACGTCGGCTCGATTTTCACCGGCAACTATGTCCCCCCCCCCCCCCCGACTCGCAGGCAGTACCCCGGCGGAGGGGACACCGCCACCACCATGGTCGAATCCGGGTTAGCCGTCGCCACCGCCAAGACCGGATCTGGGTTGAACGCCGCCGCTGCCATCCGCCGGCGCCCTGCATCGCCCCTCTGGCACCTCCCCGTCTCCAGCCCAATCCAGATCAGGGACGAGGGGATCCACCACCACCGGCCAGCCTTGCCACCACAGCTCCGCCCAGCACATGGCCTGAGCTTAGCCGCCGTCGAAACAGCCCCGGAGAGCCGCCACGCCGCGACGCTCGAAGCCAGCGCCGCATCCCACCATGGCTGCCCTGTCCTGCACCAGAGCAGCCGCGTGAGGAGCCGATGAGTGCCTCGCCGCCGCCGACGGCGGCGAGGAAGGGGAGCGGGGAGGGGGGGGGTGCTCCTGGCGGCGGCGGCGCAGACGCCTTCCCCGTCGCAGGCGGGGCGACGATGATTAATTACTCTAGCGACGCCTACCCAACAAACTAACATCACCAAGGAGGACATGGCTTTACCTCTGTTATCATTGACTGTCCAAAACTAATAATGTGACATCTAAGAAATCACAATAGTAAGAAATTCCCTACTAACAAATCTAGTACTACCTCCGTCACAGTTTAGCAGACACGCACGTGTATCTAGATCATCAATTTAACTTATATAAAATCTATTGTTTAATATAAAAATTATATCATTAGAAAATAAAAACATCTAAAGTTTTTAATGATATTTTTTTTTAATATATGCTTATCATTAAGTTGATCAAATTGACGATCTAAGTACATGTGTCGGACTTATAAACTAAGATGGAGGGAGTAGTATCAATCATCGTGACTTAACCCTTAACTAGATTAATGCCCTTTTCCAGCCAGGCTAATTCCATTGTCTTTTTTTCAATCTTGTAGGAGAGATGCATGTATTTCATTATAGAGAGAAGAGATTACACACTGAAGATAGCATGGCCCATGCATTGAATCATTGATAACGGGACAGAAGTCACAAGCATTCAGATCATCAGTGCAGCTAACATGCATCTAAAATGCAACAATTCGATTTACGGCTGGTCAAAGCATTGGCTCTTTTTTAGAAAGTCCCTGCTAACTGGATAATCAAAATTATTACATGCATCGTTCAGATGCAGAGACCGAAGATCTTCCTTCTTTTCAAAAACAAACTGGATGGTCGAAATACTTCATGTATTTTTGGCCAATTCTTTTCACGATTAAGAATGGCTTCTAGAACAAATTGTCCCCCCTACCCAGTTTATTCAAGCCCAACCTATATGTTTATTTTAGAAGCCCATTTGTGTGGGGAGCAGCTTTTGCTGTGCATAAGCCTCAAAAAGAACTAGCCCTTACACCCCATGCCTGGAGCATTATTGAGTTGCACGATAAATCGGTATTTTCAGTTAAATTGAAGAAACGGTCTATTACAACACTTTCTGAACACTGATTACAGAGCATATATCATATGCATGGCTTCCTAAATGCATGGTTTCCATAAATAAACCAAATTTTAGGTACGTGCACTGCAAACAGAGCATATATCTGCCTTGTGATTCGTAATTAGAGTTTGTGATTGTGAAGAACCTAGTCAAAACATTACCTACATATGACACGATGTAAATGTTATGACCATAAAAAACGATGACAAAACTGAAGAGAAAAGTATCCTAGAAAGAAAATGAAGAGGACGTAAACAAAAGACAAAAGATTTTATTTAAACAAAACAGAACACACCGTCCAGAAGACCCATAATCCCCCCTTCAGTAGCCGAGTTCTCTTCCTCCTCTTCCACATTCTCTGGGCGAGCATTCAAATCAAAGGCAAAACGACGTGACTCCACGTCCTTCTCCGCGCTATCTTCCTCGCGGTTTAGCTCACCGGTTCGCTGTCGCTTCACCGGAGGGGTTGAGGAAGCCAAGGACCTCGACGCAGACAGCTCAGAGCTCATCACTACAATGGCATCCTCCAGATTGACCACGCTGCCGCCATTGCAGCCCACGATTCTCCCCGTCCTGATCACGTTCTCGATTGCTATTGCCGACTCAGGGTCGAGTAGTTTGTCGATATCATCGATAAACATAACACGGTGACGGTTTTCTAGGATTGCTTCAAACAATCTTATCCCAACATAACCATTGTCTAGGTCCCGCGGTTTGTGCCTCTTGAGGGAGAGGCGGTCGGCGCTACACGAGGAGTCGTTGCTGGAGTTAAGCACGGCAAACTCAGCGTTGGAGCCAAATACGAGCTCTGCGAGCTCCATGGCCATTGCCTTCTTGCCGTGGACGTCCTTTCCTCGAAAGAGCAGCCATGTCGACGTTGCCGCTGTCTTCCTCATGCCGGATCGGCACTGCAGCACGGTGGCCGCTATTGCGGGGATGATGTCCTTGTGCCGTGGGACGCGCAGTTCGAGCGCATCGCATAGAATCTTAAGATTTTCTGTGGTGGGCTCGCTGAACCTCTGTCGCCGGCAGGTAGGCTGCATGCATTGCGTGGATTTTAATCATAGTTTTTTAATACTCGGTATCCCTGGAATTTTGTACTAAATTTCACGTACCTGAAGACCGGTGTGGTGGAAATGGGATGTGGAGATTGCACCATGCTGGAGGTGGAGCCATGACGTCGCTGTAACAACCCTAGTGAGGCTGACAAAGGCCGACCACCCTGCTTGTCTTGATTTTGCTTGGCACGTTTGATCACCCCTCGATGAAGAGTAACTGACAACACTTAATATTGTTAGCTTAATTTGTCACTTTTTCTATTTCTCCGACGGGTGGAAAATATTTTTTTGTTATAACATAGAGTATGTTGGAAAATACATAACAGTTTCTAAGTTATCAGGCTTGTCATAGTCGGAGTAACTAAGATAGTATCATATGCTTGGGACTAGCAAACATACTGATGTGACAGATTACCTATGATGGCTCTTGATGTAGATTTTAACGTCATTTTCGAGATCATGACTACAATCATTCTAGTTTACATGTTACCAAAGAAATCGAGGTTCACCCCAGCGTGCATGCATGCATGAGAACGTCGTATATATGCATGATCAGGTTATTACTTCGAGTATATCATATGTGCGACTAGAAATATCTCAGGCACAGCCCACTTAAAAAGTAGTACTGTAAGATATAATAATAGTTGAAGCAGTCATATTCCTACCTCTGGTAGCTAGGTCTTAATGCGAGGCATCCATCTGGGACGACGACAGGCCGACGGAGCACATCCCAAACGGCTCCAGGAGGTGTCTGTGTAGCCATAACCATCTTGTTAACCAGACACGGAGAAGTTACGTCGTCGCTATGGTGAATATCAGACGGCTCCGGCGAGGCACCCTTCCCGATGTTGGCCTTCACCAGGGAGCCTGAGAAACCGGCCTCGCGCATGGCGCGGTCGACGCTCGGGTCGTCGAGGATGGACACGGCGAGCCGCTCCAGGTCAACCTTGACGGCGATCCTTTCCGGCTGCCGCGGCCCGCCGTCCGTGGAGCCTCGGCGCCCGTGCGCCTGCGCGCGCTTCAACGCCGCCATGAGAGCGTTTGATAGCGCCAGTACCGGAGCACCGTGGTAGTGGAACGTGGCGGCGGCGGGTGGCCAGGCCATCGGGAGGCGGCTGAGGGCGAACTCGAGGCAGAGCTGGAGCCCCTCGAGCTGCAGCGGATGAGACGGTGGGTGAGCGGACCGGATGCAGGCAGCTGAGAGGAGGCCGCCGTCGCCCGGCGCGGAGAAGAGCATGACGCTCGCGACGTGGAGTGGGGTGACCTGCGCGTGACCCCGCTGCCTCGCCAGGCATGCCGCCTGCATCACCGCGTCCGCTGCCTCAGCTCCCAGCGCCTGCTGCACCACCGCGTAACCGCCGCTCCGCATATTCAGGCGCTCTTTGGAATGTAATGAGTTACCGCCGTCGTCTAGGGCTAGCTAGGCAGGTAGCTCTCCAGCTGATGAACGGATTGGTTGATGTGCGTACGTGTGTGCAGCTGCTGCATATATGCAGGAGCAAATGAGCTGCTGTGGTACTTGTATCTTGCACGGTTGCACCAGGTCCAGGTACGTACGTCGCCGACGACGTGGACGGCGCGTGGTGGCTCATCCGGTCATGAGCGCCAATGCACGCATTTCAGAGGGAACACGGCGTACGGCTCAAAGATCTGTGTGGATAAGCATATGGGGTCGAGACGATATTGATCCCATGGACAAGTGCATGGAATTACATTTCACAGTGAGAATCGTTCGTGTAGGGGCCGGCTTAGGTACCGCAGTTTTAGATCGACATGTGCTGCAGATGAAATTTAAAGTTATGTAGTACTTAGAGAGAGTGGCGAATCTAGCATCAGAATAGAGGGTAAGCTGAAAATATTACTCCTAAGTTCCTAAACTTAATTACCAAATCCATTGCAATTATTGCATGTAAAACGCCTCGATGTAATTTTCAAGTGATATGATTACCAACATACTAAAAGAGAAATAAATAATTCAACAAAGAAATAAAAAATAGTTCAAATAACTGAATAAATTATCAGAAGCTTGGCTGATTAAATAGGAGCATTATTGTTTTTGGAGCGTAGGCTTAAGCCTATTAAAGCCTCTCCAATAGAATCGGCACTGCTTACAAGCTTGAGATATAAGCAAACAAATAGGAGCAATATTTGAGGAGTACTCCTTTTGTGAGCTTTCTAACAGTCAGTTCGGGTGGGCTCAGAGCGTGCCAAGTGACACGTTCTCAACCGTCACCATGTGTCACTCTATGAGCGCTCTCTCCGAATTTTATTTTATTTTTGCATGTGTTTTTGGTTTTTTAAATGCTTTTTTCAGTGTTTTGATTTTCTTGTTTTTCATCACTTTTTCTTTTGGGTAAAAGAAAATTACGTGTTCCTTCTACAAGAGGTAAGGGTTTGCTTTCACGATAGTCATGGGTGTGCCTATATGAAACAGAAAAAAAAAACTTATTTTTTTTCTTCCCCGAGAGGCAAGATTTTTCTCTCGTGACATCTATGGTTCTCTGAAATAGAAAAGAATAATGAGTTTTCTTCTTCTCCTTCCGCGAGAGGCACCGCTTTGCTTTCATGAGCGTGCCTCTCGGAAACAAAAAAACAAATGTTTTTTTTTGCTTCCGCGAGAGGCACAGCCGTGCCACTAAAAAAATGATTCTGGTTTGATTTTTCCATCCATTTTTTTTCAACGATAAAAATCTGGGATCTAATTTTAAAGATCTCGATGTGAGTAATCCAACGATATAAATGATTTGAGATTTAGATGCATGGTTTAAGAATTAAAATGTATTGAATAAATGGATATGCAAAAAAGAAAAAAAAACTTATGTTGCGACAATTGGCGCACATGTAGTGCGTCACTTGTCGCAGGGAAGGTGAGTGTGACCCTTACAAAGAGTAGTCCTTAACTAATGATTTCGCAAATATAGGGTAGTTAATTATACCTTGTACTACACAATTTCACAAACAAGGATCCATCCCAACTCCATTTGAAAAGGAAAAAAGATCACATAATTAAGCAGGTTCGACGCATGTTGTGTGGAATGTACCACTGTTCAAAAAAAGCATTGAAAACCGATACTAGTACTACAAAACATGTATTCTAGTAGGTCAATAGAGTATTTTGCAAAAAAAAAGTGTGGGGATTAAAATAAAGTACACAAGTAGATGAAGAATGTGAGACAACAACGTCAGAGCCGAGGCTACTTGGTTGATCGAAGAAGAGAATTTGTGGTCCATAGGGGCAGAGGCATAAAGATTGTGGACTGCTTGTTTATAAAAAAACTTTTGCCCCGCTTTATTGATAAAGCAAACCGTCAAAGCAAAACAATCAGGTCCAACACACAAAGACGCACAAACAGACGCCTCACACACTCGTGTCCAACACCCACAAACACGAACGCACAGAAGTAGCACAAGACAACACCAAAGGGTTTCGCTGAGGGCACAACTCAACAAGCCCTAATACACGAACAAAAAACACAAAACACACACAGACCCACACCCCGCCGAAGGTGGGAGGGAGTGGGAGTGGGAAGACATAACTCGCTAATCAGGCTCAGGAGGCGGAGGAGGAAGTGGGGGCGCCAAGAGGAGAGCCATCAGACGAAGGTTGGTGATGATGTTGGTGATGGCGTCTCGATCGGAGGAGCGGCTAAGCGGCCGCCAGAGCTACATGAAACCACACATTTTAGACACTCCGTCACTGGCACGTCGGAGGGGCACATGCTGAATCACGAGCTTGTTGCGGATAGTCCATAGGGTCCACGTGAGCACCCCGATGGCCAGCCACCTAATGTGGCGGGCTGAAGATAGGGTGGACTGAATCTCCGCGAACAAGTCGGGCACATTGGTGTGGCACCACAGACCACCGACCGTTTCGCGAAAGCAACTCCAAAGGAATTGGGCAGTGGCGCAGGAGAAGAAAATGTGATTGGAATCCTCCAACACGTCGCATGGAGGGCAAATCCCATCGCCCGGACCACCGCGTTTGAGCAACTCCACCTCAAAAGGAACCCTTCCGTTGATCCATTACCACATGAATATCCTAATTTTCAGAGGAAGCCTAATGTCCACACACTGGTAAGGGCCGCCAGGGCGGAAGCAGGGACGATTGCCTGGTACAAGGATCGGGTGGAGAAGTAGCCCGAGGGCTCAAGGCACCAAGACATGCGGTCCGTGGAAGAGTCGACGTCAGGAGAGCTGAGGGCGATACATTGGAGCATCTCATCCCAGGCAGCGACCTCGGGCGACCCGAAAGGGCGATGGAACGCGAGGCGCCCAAGATCCCGGAGCGCGACCTCAACCGAGGTCCTAGCCTCCACCACGATGGTGAATAAACCCGAGAAGCAAGAGGCGAATGGTGAATCACCAGCCTAGCGATCCAACCAGAACATCGTAGTGGACCCGAAACCAATCGAGATGGAGGAACCAATTCGAAGGACCGGAAGCAACTGGATGACTGATTGCCAGAACTGAGAGCCTCCAGAGCGCTGGCAGAATGGAAGCGACTAGCCCCCGAGATACTTGTTCCTAATGATGTCAAGCCAGAGGCCGCCGTCGCCGTTGGCGATTCTCCAAAGCCACTTAGTCAGGAGGGCGATGTTTATGCGCTTGGACGACATGATCCTCAGACCACCCTGGTCACGAGGCTTATAGATATCGGGCCAGCTCACCATGTGGTATTTCTGCTTATTATCGCCCTCGCGAGCCGAGTAAAAACGAGACTAGTATTTGGCAATCTCATGGTGCAAGGTCCCATGGAGACTGTAGAAGCTCATCACGCAAATGAGAAGGTTGGGCATAGAGGAGTTGATGAGCACGATTCTGGCCGCCTTGGACAACCACCGGCCTTGCCAAGGTACAATCCGGTGTTGGGGCCTAGACACCGTCGGCCTCAAATTCAGAAACCCAAACCATACGTGTCATATGTGTGGCATGAAGCACTTCGGTATTTATGTTTTTTACGACTAAAGTTATCGTTCAAAAATAAAAAACAATAACCCTAAAAAAACTGGAACTTGTTATCCAAAAAAAAGTTATCATCCTTCCATCACTAAACTTGTCGTAAAAAAAGCTCAGAGTATCCATGTATTCGTGCCACATGTGTGTGACACGTATCGGGATCCTTCAGAAAGGGTTTGATCTTATCATGTGCTTTGTCCCTTAATTACCGTACATGGGTCCACATATGGCAGCGTGTGGCAACTCCATCATTTTTTATCTGAAAGTCTAATTTACGTTTCAGTTGAATCTAATTTTTATCCTTGCGATGAGGGCTTTCAAACAAGGTCATTTTTATTTCATTCTTATAAGTTTTTTAAACTTCAACAAGAGTTTCAATTGTTAACATTTGATAAACGAATGATGAATTCAAAAGTTTCAATTACTAAAACTTAAACCATAACCCCCCCCTCCCCACCCACCCACCCAGCACCACCAATGGATGTTGGTAAAAGTGGGTGAAACTTGGTAAATATTAACATTACAGGTATCAAGTTTTAATAGTTGCGGTAGCGTAGTTCCTGCACGATCTGGTTATTTTGGAATCGGTATCGTTCGACCATGTACTTTGTTCGGACGTTGTTTTATTTATATAAAACGGGACGGAAACTTGTTTTGAGAGATAGTTGAAACTTGTTGATGTTTTTAAAACTAATCAAAACATGTTCACAAGCGGCCTTCTCTTAAATTCCTAGTCACAAGGAGTATGAATATGCAAACACAACATCAATTAAGCTTTCCGTTTAAAATATCCGTACTAAAATATAAGACGTTTGGACACTGTTATGGTGCCAAAAGAAAAACATCTTATGCAGAGTGAATAAGACATTCAAATTTGAAAGCCAAAGGAAAATCATAAGAGGTGGGATAGGTGAAACTTTCAAAGGATCTACTGCGACACTGTACACTTAAGTGAAAAGCAGCCCAAATTATATCGGCTGAGTGCGTTAGGAATTGAGCCTGCAGACCAGAAATGAGCAGGCACCAAAAATTAATTAATTCGATCTGCCGCGGCACTGTACAAAGTTAACCCTAATGAACGCATGTTTCAATGGATCAGTGCATATCTTATCTGCCGGGCCCAAAATCGACAGGACAGCCCAATTCCTGATGAAAATTACTTGATAGTCGACCGGATGTTACGGTTTTAACACATCTGTGAAACTTGCTAATCACAAGAGGCATATTTTGTTTTTTCAGGGTAGACATATTTGTTTTTGCGGGAATCAGAAGAGTACATATGAGAAGCACTAGAGTCTATGGAAATAAAAAGTAAAGTGCATGTAGGATTTCGAGAAAAGGGAAAATGGAAGACAAAAAACAGACATTCGATTATGATGTATGCGAGTGGCGGTGCCAGGATTCAAACCTTGTGATGTCAAGCTTTATAAATATATTTTTTACATACAATTTAAGATGAACCAAAAAGATCATACTCGTAATTTATTACAAAAGTACAAAACATATTTATGGTAGCAGCTCTCCGCGATCATGCATACTTTGATATGTATGCATAATAACATCAGTACTAATAGACAGGAATACATCAGTCTCAACGTAAGTAATGAGACAATGATACAAGAAATCATCACCTATTCTATTACGCAAATCAGACTTAATATATTTCATTGCAGAAAATGCTCTCTCAACTATTGCCGTTGCAACCGGCAAAATCAATGCTACCTTCACCAAAAGAAACACTAGAGAAAAACTAGTATACTTCTTTGTTTCTACTAGTTTTCTGCAAAGATCACTAACTCCTTTTAAATTGGAGAGTCTTGTATCATCACCAACATTTTCAAGGAAGTTGTCAAGTTGGACGCTAAGATCTTCAATTCTGCTTTCACTTTCAAAATCATCAGGATACAAACGAGCCATTGCTAATACTTTGTCCTTATGAAAGTTAGAGAATGAATCAGAAGGATCCAAACAAACCATGCCAAGAAGCAATGTGGTGCTGGTCTCACTAAAGCGCTCATCAAGTTCTACACGTAATAGATCGATAACAGCATACATCACACTTTGCTAGTAATCCTTATTCGATATTCCATCAATCTGAGCTTTACACTTTGATTTTGATCCTCGGGGAATATGCATAGCATTCATATCTGAAATTTCAATATCATGTTCGAGACAGAAATGAGTAACCTTTATAAACATACCTTCCCAACCTTGGTTTCTCATTTCTTGTAGCCTTCTTTTCGTTGTACAAAGATATGACACAGCATTCACAATATCTTGATCCTTCCTTTGCAAAGCAAGATTCAAATCATTAGTAATCCCGAGTATAACCTTCATCAAGTGCATCATGAAAACAAAGTCAAATGTCTGAATAGCATCAAGAACACCTTTTGCTTTAATCCTATCTAAAGCTTTGCTGGCATTTTGTGCATTATCATCAACAACTTCAGTTACGGAAGGGAACATAACAATCATATTCAATAAAGAATTGAAATGAGAACCCCAACGAGTGTCGCCGGCTCTTTTAAGTCCAAGTTCTTGGTTCAAACCTCTCCCAGTTTCAAGTTCATCATTTTGAAGTGCATTATGAACTCTGTTTGCTTGCTTTTCTCTAAGAATATCCCTGTTCATAAAAGAGTTTCCCACCGTGGATAGAACAACACCCATCCACTCAAAAAGCCATACCACATCTTCATGGTTTTTTGCAACTGCAACTAATGTTAACTGAAGTTGATGAGCAAAACAGTGGATGCTCTGAGCTGACCTAGAATCTTCCATTACTAAAGTTTTTAAACCATTCAAGTGTCCTTGCATATTACTAGCTCCATCATATCCTTGGCCACGAATCCGAGAAGGGCTAAGGTTATGATGTTTAAGCACTTCATAGATAGCTTGTTGGAGAGCAAGAGAGGTTGTTTGAGTAACATGAGAAAGTCCAATAACACGCTCCACTGAAAACCCCCTTTTATCAACATATCTTATAGCAAGAGCCATTTGTTCCTTGTGAGATACATCACGAGATTCATCAACCAGTATAGCAAAGTATTCATCTCCAAGATCTTCTATGATTGCCTTTACTGTTTCTATAGCACAAGCTGCCACAATATCTTTCTGGATTGAAGAAGAAATCAACTTAAAATTCTTAGGAGCATTCTTCAAAGCAACAGCAGCCACATCTGGACAACGTGCAACATACCATTCATAAAAAGTTAGGAAATTACCCTTCCTCAAAGAAGTCTCACTTTCATCATGACCTCGAAACGGCAAGCCCAGAACAAGAAGCAGCCGTGCAATATCTATTGATGCAATTAACCGAGTTCTGTACTCTATCCTTGATTTTTTTGTTTGCTTGCGTACAACAGCTGCAATTGATTGATTCTGGTTCATTAGATCATCACGTCGCTTCATATTCTGATTATGAGTACTCAAAGGACCACCAACATGAACCTCCAATCTCTTTAGGTTATTCCAATTTCTCCAGCCCTTAGATGAAAATACATCTCCACCAGCACGTCCTATACTTTCATTTTGAAACAAATAGCAGATAAGACAAAAAACCGCATCTTCCTTTATACTGTACTCCAACCAAGGCTTGTATGTCTTGAACCATTCTTTATTAAAACGACGTTGAGCTCCACCGAAATCAGTTTGAGGGAAAACATGTCCATCAAGTTGGCATGGGCCTCTTAGGAGGTAAGCTCTTCGCACATCATCACTGACTTTGGCAGTTTTGTATTGGGAAATTGGCTTACGGTCTGCAGGATCCGGCGGAAGATTGGATATATCAACATGTTCTTCATCTTCTTGTTCGGTTGAGCGTGGCCTTGCATTGCTGTTAACTAGTACACGTTCCAAAGCTCTAGCATCAATAGGTGTTAGTTCTTTCTCATTTTCTTGTGGTTTCTGTGAAGAATTTGCTACATCTGACTCAGATTGCCACTTGTTTACAAATTTATCCATTTACTGATCCGAACATCTGACAAAAAAAATGATAGCGCTAAGAAAAATGAGATCCAATTTTCTTAATGAAGATTGAAGAGCAATCTATAATATCATAGTTCCTATGATGCTTGTAAAAGATAATAGTTAGAAGGAAAACAAAACTTACAAACTTAAGGGGTTCTTGTTCTGGTGTTTGAGGGAATGCCAATCACACAATCGTTATAGTCGTACAGGTATAGCGTACATCAATCTGTTTCATGTTCTAATTGATCCAACTATCCAGGATGCCGCCGCCACCGTCGTCGACGGTAACGCTGTGTCGTTCGCTCCTTGCGGCTAAGATCGATGATGCCTGACAAAGAGCGTGGCGATTGACGTTTGACGAAGCTGCAGCGGCCGGCGGTGTGGACGAACAAAGGACATCCAGATCTTGGTTCCGAAGGACAAAAGGAGATGAAAGGAAAGTCAAACTGTCAAAGAGAATATCACGGGATTTAGCCATTCAGGCTTTCACGTTGGCAACCAGCCAACAAAAGTCACTAATGTAATCGGGCCAAATCACGTTGATTATTTTATCCCACTCAAATGTCAAACAAAACTAATACGGCTGGCCGGCTGGGCCTATATGTAGTACCTGGGGGTAGTCAACTTACCAGATAGCTGTGTAGTCGCTTGACTACATGGCCAGAACGTGGCTTCGCCACTGATGTATGCACATCATTTTGGATCGAGGGTGTTGCGAGTTTAAGAATATCGAAGGGAAATGTTAGAGCAATTCCAACGGCGACCCAAACTGTTCGTGTGTGTGTGTTTTTAATTGAAACACACTCAAGCAGGTCCAAGGCACGATGCAAACGGATCAACATCTAATTTTTATTCACGCAGGATCCATTTTAGCTCAAAATTTAAGTTGTTTAGGTCGGTCCAGACACGCAACGGACACACGTGATGCCGCCCTTGTCCTCCCTCTAGCCCACCAGTCGGTGACACATTTGCCATTATCCCTTCCTCTATCGAGAGCCAGCACAACCGACCACCCCACCCACCGCTGCCGCCGCCTAGTTTCAATGGCAGACCGGTCGCCCGCATCCACATACCTTTCCAGCAGCACGCCCCTTGTCGAAGGCCTCATACTCCAGCGTTTGGTGGACAATTTTTACCGTTGTCACAGCAACTCGACGTCAACGCCATCGTCCCCTCACCTCCCCGGCCAGCGGCACACAAGTGCGGCTACCTCGCTTTCTAGACGCCGCCACGTTCGCCTCCACGCCTGACTAGTCTGCTACCTGGTTTCGGAGAGGTACAAGGCTCTTCATCGACCCACTTTTCCCATCATGTCTACAAGGTGTTAAACGGTTTGCCCGCATGGACTCCAGCGACGAGTACCCTTTTCACAATTTCATTTGCCATTCGGATGATTCTTCATTCGATGATGAGGAGATTGTAGATGTTGCTTTGGTCGTCCATGACCACATGAGTAGGCAGCAACTGATGTTCAGGGGCTTGATCTCGGGTCATACTTCGGCGTTGAATCACAATAGAGAAAGAATGGCCATTGCCTACTATGACAGGAGTACTTCCAGTCCCCTGACCCGCTCATCAAACACCACCTATTCCACACAGTTTTTGGATGGTTAGACATGTGTTCTGGAGGGGGTGATGGCGTATGATAACTATTTCGAGTTCAAGGAGGATGCTCTGGGAAAGATTGACTTCTCATCTTATCAGAAATGCACTGCAACTATTCAAATGCTTGCATAAGGAGTACCTAGTGGTCTCATTGATGGGTTTGTCCGAATGATCGAGTCCACGTGTCTAGACTGCATGTATAAGTTTTGCAAGGCTATGCTAGCAGTATTGGCCCGGAGTACTTGAGAGAGCGAATTACAACATATACAACCTAGTTGTTGGTGATCAATGCGAGTCGGGGTTTTTCTGTGATGCTTGGTAGCATAGACTGTATGCACCGGGTGTGGAAGAACTGCCCTTCTATTTGGTAGGGCTATATAGGGGTCATGTGAAAGCTTGCACTATTATACTTGAGGTCGTGGCTTCACAAGATCTCTGTATTTGGCACTCTTTCTTCGGCATAGCTGGATCTCACAACGACATCAACATGCTTCAACATTCTACGGTGTTTGCAAGCACTACAGGAATTAGCTTCTTTGTCGTCTGCCATCACAGACGGCAAATACTAAATCCCTGACGGCAAAGACAAAACCACAGACGGCAAAGAATCTCACAACCGGCAAAATTTCTGCGTCAGCCTATGACGGCATAGGACCTTCTTTGCCGTCTGTCTCCCCAAAGCGGACGGCAAAGCTCTTTGTCCTCAGCTTTCCATAGGAGCAGTCGGCAAAGTGCTCGAGACGGCAGCCGATAGGCGTTGCCTCCGTTAGGGGTTAACGGAGGCTTTGCCGTCTGCCTCCCCCTTATTCTTTGCCGTCTGCTCCCCCTTATTCTTTGCCAGCTGCCTCCTCCTCCTCCCCCCCTCCACTCTTTGCCGTCGGCCTCCTCCTCCCCCCTCCTCTGTGCCCTCTTCTTTGTCGTCTGCCCACCCTGGAGGCAGACGGCAAAGAGCCTATATAGACACCCCAGGATGCACAGCTGGGTGCCATGTGGCACCTTTGCCATTTGCCAGCTGATGGCACAGGTCTTTGCCATCAGCTGGCAGACGGCAAAGAGCCCATATAGTACCTGTTTTTTGTTTTATATTATTTCACAGCACACACATATATATATATATATATATATATATATTTGACAACACATTTATATAATTCACCACACATATATGATATATAGTTCACCACACATATACTTGCCAACACATATATATAATTCACCACACATATATGATATACATATAAATCAATGTACATCCCCATATATCGAAAGAACCAACATACAAAGTATTGCACTGTTTATCCATATATACATATACATATAGTTCGACATTGTTCATGAACTCAAATGAAAACTAGATGATATACACATAAAGTTCATCCATCGACATTGTTCAACTCCATGAATGCCAGCTTCCATGCATGTAGTATATCCAATCTGCAAAAATGTGAATAAGAAAGTCAGAGGAAGAACAAAATATGATGTTTTTGAGCTAATTATGTCATTTTTAGCAGAAAACAAGCTAAGAATATAATATTCATGAGCTAACCAAGGTTCTTATGCCATTTTTAGCTTATTGTGGCATTTTGGAGCTAAATGGGTTAATTATGTCATTGTTGGGGAAACTAAAGCAAGGATAATATGAAAGAGGAGAAGAAAGAGGAGGAGGAGAAGAAGAAGAAATCAAGAAGAAGGAGTAGAAGGAGGAGAAGGACTAGAAGGTCCTTGGCCTTCTCCTCCTCCTCCTTCTCCTTCTTCTCTTCTTCTTCTTCTTCTTCTTCTTTCTTTTCATTTTGCCTATTTCTTCTCCTCTTCTCCTCTTGTTGGAGCTAAATTACCTAATTATGTCTTTTTGGAGCTAAATGGGTTAATTATTCCATTTTAGAGGAAAACAAGCTAAGTATATAATATTCATGAGCTAACCAAGGTTCTTATGCCATTTTGAGCTTATTATGGTATTTTGGAGCTAAATGGGCTAATTATGTCATTGTTGGGGAAACTAAAGCAAGGATAATATGAAAGAGGAGAAGAAAGAGGAGGAGGAGGAGAAGAAGGAGAAATCAAGAAGAAGGAGGATAAGGAGGAGAAGGAGGAGGAGGAGAAGGAATAGAAGGTCCTTGGCCTTCTCCTTCTCCTCCTCCTCCTCCTCCTTCTCCTTCTATTCTTCTTCTTCTTCTTCTTCTTCTTCTTCTTTCTTTTCATTTTTCCTATTTATTCTCCTCTTCTCCTCTTGTTGGAGCTAAATTACCTAATTATGTCTTTTTGGAGCTAAATGGGCTAATTATCCCATTTTAGAGGAAAACAAGCTAAGTATATAATATCCATGAGCTAACCAAGGTTCTTATGCCATTTTGAGCTTATTATGGTATTCTGGAGCTAAATGGGCTAATTATGTCATTGTTGGGGAAATTAAAGCAAGGATAATATGAAAGATAAGCAAGAGGAGGGGGAGGAGAGAAGAAGAAATCAAGAAGGAGGAGGAGAAGGAGGAGAAGGAGGAGGAGGAGAAGGACTAGAAGGTCCTTGGCCTTCTCCTCCTCCTGCTCCTCCTTCTCCTTCTTCTCTTCTTCTTCTTCTTCTTCTTTCTTTTCATTTTTCCTATTTCTTCTCCTCTTATCCTTTTGTTGGAGCTAAATTACCTAATTATGTCTTTTTGGAGCTAAATGGGCTAATTATCCGATTTTAGAGGAAAACAAGCTAAGTATATAATATTCATGAGCTAACCAAGGTTCTTATGCCATTCTGAGCTTATTATGGCATTTTGGAGCTAAATGGGCTAATTATGTCATTGTTGGGGAAATTAAAGCAAGGATAATATGAAAGAGGAGAAGAAATAGGAGGAGGAGGAGAAGAAAGAGGAGGAGGAGGAGAAGAAGAAGAAATCAAGAAGAAGGAGGAGAAGGAGGAGGAGGAGAAGGACTAGAAGGTCCTTGGCCTTCTCCTCCTCCTCCTCCTCCTCCTTCTCCTTCTTCTCTTTTTCTTCTTCTTCTTCTTTCTTTTCATTTTTCCGATTTCTTCTCCTCTTCTTGGAGCTAAATTACCTAATTATGTCTTTTTGGAGCTAAATGGGCTAATTATCTCATTTTAGAGGAAAACAAGCTAAGTATATAATATTCATGAGCTAACCAAGGTTCTTATGCCATTTTGAGGTTATTATGGCATTTTGGAGCTAAATGGGCTAATTTTGTCTTTTTGTGGAAATTAAAGCAAGGATAATATGAAAGAGGAGAAGAAAGATGAGGAGGAGGAGAAGAAGAAGAAATCAAGAAGAAGGAGGAGAAGGAGGAGGAGGAGAAGGGCAAGAAGGTCCTTGGCCTTCTCCTTCTCCTTCTCCTCCTCCTCCTTCTCCTTCTTCTCTTCTTCTTCTTCTTCTTTCTTTTCATTTTTCCTATTTCTTCTCCTCTTCTTGGAGCTAAATTAGCTAAATATGTCTTTTTGGAGCTAAATGGGCTAAATATATCATTTTAGAGGAAAACAAGCTAAGTATATACTATTCATGAGCTAACCAAGGTTCTTATGCCATTTTGAGGTTATTATGGCATTTTGGAGCTAAATGGGCTAATTATGTCTTTTTGGGGAAATTAAAGCAAGGATAATATGAAAGAGGAGAAGAAATAGGAGGAGGAGGAGAATAAGAAGAAATCAAGAAGAAGGAGGAGAAGGAGGAGAAGGAGGAGGAGGAGAAGGACTAGAATGTCCTTGGCCTTCTCCTCCTCCTCCTCCTTCTCCTTCTTCTCTTCTTCTTCTTCTTCTTTCTTTTCATTTTTCCTATTTCTTCTCCTCTTCTTGGAGCTAAATTAGCTAACTATGTCTTTTTGGAGCTAAATGGGCTAATTATCTCATTTTAGAGGAAAACAAGCTAAGTATATAATATTAATGAGCTAACCAAGGTTCTTATGCCATTTTGAGGTTATTATGGCATTTTGGAGCTAAATGGGATAATTATGTCTTTTTGGAGCTAAATGGGCTAACTATGTCATTGTTGGGGAAATTAAGGCAAGGAGAATATGAAAGATGAGAAGAGAAACTTACCGTAGTGGTAATCAAGGAGGAGAAACACCTGGAGAAGGGTCGTGCGATGCCGCTCGGGAGTTATTCTGTAGAATAGATATTTTGCAATGTCTCATTTAGCATGATGACACTTAATTATTAATAGTAGTTTATAATGAAACTCACCGTGCCAATCGAAGAGAAGACGGGCATCGGCGGAGGGACTTGACCGCTCTTCTCGCACAGACCCTGAAGAGTGGGTCGTATTAGTTAGTAATGAAACAGACATTACACACTTGATTTTGCTAATGTGAAAAATAACTTACCACAAAAAGCTCGTACAGGGCCCGTTGACCCGCCTCATTCCGGGACCTCTCCTCCTCAATCAATCGTGCCATGTTTGGTCCCTCTCATCAAGAGCCTCCGGAACCGTAGTCTCCTCCGGCTGCTCCTGGGCCGAATGCACCTCGACCCGAGGCTGCTCCTGGACCGGAGTCTCATGGGACGAATGCCCGTCAACAACAGGCTCCTGGAACGGAGTCCCCGTAGCCTCCTCCGCAAACGGGTCGACCATACTAGTCCTATGCTCGGGTGAATGAGCTGGTGGTGGTGGCGAGGACGGCTCAATAGTCCTCCTGGATCTTCCGCGGCCACCACCTCTCCCTATACCCTTCCCCTTCTTCCCTACCCGACCAACACCTCTCCCAGTGGGCAATGCCGCCGACGAAGAAGAGCCCACGGGTGGTGTCGACAGATTGTCTGCCAAGGCTCTACGGAGAGATAGGGGTGGAAGGGAAGTACCACCCCTCGTGCGGGGCGCCTGGGAAGAACCCGTCGAGCGATCTGGACCAGCGCCCACCATCTTTCCACACCTGGTGACCTACCATGATAAAGATTAAAAGAAATTAGTACAACATAACAAATTTGAATAACTGACATGAATAATAATATGTACATGAATAATAAAGATTAAATGATATATAATTTAAGTTGTGAATCTTACAAACTAATAATCATCATCAATAAATGCATCATCATCATCACTATCACGCATTCATGAATGACGTGCTCGTCGGGTTCAACGGTGTGAAGTTGTGAAAGGCCTTCCTTTAATCGTTGAAGCATTGACAGGTCATCCGCATCAGTAACCTCTACGAGTTCCAGGCCTTCTGGTTCCGGCTCAGGGCTGGAGTCGGATTCATTGTCGCTGTCTACTTCCATGTTCTTGGGTGAAGCACGGCGGTTCTTGAAACATTTCTTGGAAATACGTGTTTCTTGGAAGAATTCTCCATCATATGTGTATGGGTTAATGTGAGGTTCATAATCCTGTTCATTTAGGAGAGGTGGTCTGACATGTGGCGGCACTTCATAAACAACATACCAACCTTCCAGATTCTTATCCGTTTGGCATGCCCGTGGTAGATAGAAAACTTGGGTCGCCTGTTGAGCCGTAATATAAACATCGGGAACATCTAAATGGGTGTTTGGATTGATTTCTACTAGTCCTATATGTTCATGAGTCCTTCTAGTCTTTTTCGGCTGGAACCAATAACATTTGAAGACTACGACGTTTGGTGGGTTTTCACCATAGAATTGAAGTTCATAAATTTCTTCAACTCTTCCATAATACTCGATAACACCTTCGCCGATAGCAGAGACACCACAATTTGTAGATTTCCGGTCGGGCATAGATAGCTCTTTGCCAAAGGTACGAAAGAGATACCCGTTGATGTTGTATTTCTCAAATGAACGGACCTTATAGTCAAAACCATTAGTGACTTGTCTCAATTCGGCGTCCATAGACTCTGAATTAGCCTACAAGTTTAATAGAAAGGGTTGTTGCATTAGCCGCAAGTTAGGCCAAGAATGAAATGGTCCATTATTGATAATTACCGTTTGTTTGAACCAAGAGATGAAACCGGTATAGCCGCCTCCTGTCTTTAACAGAAGCTCATACTCTTCGACGGAATCATTTTCGATCACCGCTCCATCCGAGAATCTGACGACGTAACGGCTGTTTGAAATATCCGGGAACAAGAGCAGTTCAAATGAATTAGAAGTTATGGGAAAATGTGCCGAGAACTCACTCGATGTACGGCCGCACTTCTGTTAGGTTGTTGAAGATATACAACAAAATGTTCCGCCATTCTTTGACATCCAACGTTAGTGGTTTCGAAGCACCGGCTGGTGCGAGCTTCCCTTTGAATAGGCTGAGGTTGGACCCACCTTTTTTAGGGTCTCCATCATTGTGTCGAGGCTTCGGATTATGCAAATGATGATTTTTTGGCTTGGTAGTGTGCTGTCACAAAGTTTGCCACCTCCTCAATAATGAATGCCTCAGCCATTGATGCTTCAATTCTACGCTTATTTTTACATTTAGCTCGAAGGGTCTTCTGCATCCTCTCAGTTGCATAGCACCAACGATCTTGCACGGGCCCACCCAATCTTGCCTCGGTCGGTAGATGTGAAATCAAATGCTGCATTGGATTAAAGAAGCCCGGTGGAAAGATCTTCTCTAACTTGCACAACAACTCCGGTGCAAAGTCCTCCATGTCTTCTACCACGCCAGGTGACAATTCTTTCGCACAAAGAACACGGAAGAAATAGCTCAGCTCTGCCAGTACTAGCCATTCATCCTCAGGAATAAAGCCACGTAACATCACCGGCATTACCCGCTCTAGCCATATGTGCCAATCATGACTCTTGAGACCAAAGATTTTTAATTTTTCAAGACTCGCTCCCCTCTTTAGATTCGCTGCATACCCATCGGGGAACATCAAGTGCATTTTGACCCACAAGATAATTTCCCTCATAGCTGGCCTTCCAAGATTGAACCAGGCCTTTGGCTTCGACCACTTCTTCTTTCCTTTGCCTTCTCGCATGTTTTGTAACGGTCTATGACATAGTGTCTCTTGATCGACTCTAGCCTTAATATTATCCTTTGTCTTCCCATCTATGTCGAACAATGTACCAAAAATAGCCTCTCCGATATTCTTTTCAGTATGCATCATGTCGATATTGTGTGGAAGAAGGAGGTCTTTGAAGTAAGGCAGATCCGAGAAGCATGGCTTGTGAGTCCAGGCGTGTTCTGAATTATGCCCCTTGAAATACCCTGGACGCTCTGGATCAGGCTCGAGGGCGTTTAACTGATCTAGGATCTGTTGGCCTGTGAACGCAGGTGGTGCCATGTTTTTGACAACTTTACCTTTGGTAAAGTTCTTCTTGTCTTTTCTGAACTGATGTTCAGGATCCAGGAACTGTCTTTGCAAGTCAAAGCAAGAATACTTCCGACCCTCCTGCAACCAGTGAAAGTGAAGAGCTGCCTTGCATTGGGGGCACGGGAACCTTCCATGCACACATCATCCAGAGAATAGGGCATACGCTGGCAAGTCATGCATAGAGTACATGTACCACACATGCATTTTGAAGTTTTCTTTTCTAGTGGCATCGTATGTCTTGACCCCATTATCCCAAGCTTCTTCCAATTCATCCTTAAGCAGTTGCAGGTACACATTCATATTCTTCCCTGGATAATTGGGCCCTGGAATTATCAACGTCAGAAATATGTTCTTTCTTTGCATAATCTGCCCGGGGGGGGGAGATTGAGTGGAATGACAAATACAGGCCAACAACTGTATTGGGTTGCCGTCATGCCGAAGGGATTAAAACCATCCGTGGCGGCGCAGACTCGAGGATTCCTTGGATCTGCCGCTTTATCCTGATGCAATCCATCGAAATGTTTCCACGCTTCCCCATCCGATGTGTGTACCATCATCTTATTCCCATCCGCATCTAGTTCAGTTCTTTTTCCCAATTTGTGCCATGTCATCTGTCTGGCTGTATCTTCGACCATGAAAAGACGTTGAAGTCTTGGTACGATTGGCATATACCGAAGAACACTAACTGCGATTTTGGTCTGCCTCTTCTCACCCATACCGTTGTCTACCACAAGATACCTGCAAGACTCGCAATTGGGACAATAGTCCAAGTGTGCATACTCCTTCCTAAATAAGACACATCCTTTCTCACATGCATCTATCTTCTCATAGGGCATCTTAAGTACACGAAGTATTTTGTCCGACTGGTACAGGTTTGTAGGCATGACATGGCCTTTGGGTAGGAAACGTCCAAATAGTGTCACCATCGCGTCGTAGCATTCTCTTCCCAAGTTGAACTGAGCCTTCAGAGCCATTACTTGTGCAATTGCATCCAGCTGACAGAGCTCAGTGTGCTCATGGAGAGGACGTTTTGAAGACTCCAACATTTCATAAAAGGCCTTTGCAGATTCCTCCATCTCATCTTCCGAATCCCGAGCATCATCAAAGTCTTGCACGATGTCTTCGATCCCGGTATCATGCTCGTCCGTGCGACCACTGACCACCTCAGCTCTTGTGCGTTGTATAGACTCACCAAGAAATTTCCACACCGTATAATTAGGCTTAAAACCCCTCCTCTGCAGGTGTTTAATCATTACAGCCTCTGTCGTCTTTTTATAGTTGTCGCATCTAGGACAGGGGCAATAGTTTCTTTCTTAGCCATTTGCGAATGCGGCTTTCACAAATTCCTTTGTTTTTACTAACCATTCTTTCGTCATCTCTTTCTGACTAGGGTGACCGGTATACATCCACACACGATCACTCATCTTGCATAGCTACTAAAGACAGAAGAAATATATTTATATATAATTTAGCATTTATATTCATTGGTTAATCAGGTACGCCATTTTTATTACGTCCATGCAAACTACACGCTAATAGGTAAAGATAGGTCCTAATGCCACCCGAGTATGTGTAGATTGGGTTCGTTTTCCCATGCTCTGCTCCGGATCCAATGCAAAATTTCAGCAGCACCTCCCCGCTGTTCTCCTGATACACGTCTCCGCAATAAACAGAGAGGATGTGCATCCGGAGAACAACAGGGAGGCACTGAGGAAATTCTGCATCGGATCCAGAGCACAGCATACGGGAAAACGAACCCAATCTACACATACTCGGGCTCTCCATGGATAATGTTGGACAATTCGAAAGGATGGCAGTTATAAATATGCAAAGACATGCATATTTATAGATGCCGCCCTTTCGAACGGGAGACGCATACTGGTCACGCATACTGATAAATTAGTTGAATACCTAAATCTAGAAAGTTTCATCCGAAAACCGAGCCACAGTAAATGAAGGGGCGAGGATGAGATGAAATTTGTACTGACCCACGAATGCAGGGGCGGAGCTCGTACAACGCACGGGCAGGTCTTCGCACACCAGACCTCACAGCGACGAGACAACTATCACATGTAAATCCACCCGATCAACACAAATATTCTAATTATGTCATTTTAGAGGAAAACAAGTTAAGAATATAATATTTATGATCTAACCAAGGTTTTTATGCCATTTTGTAGCTAAATGGGCTAATTATCTCATTGTTGGGGAAAATAAGGTCAGGAGAATAAGATAGAGGAGAAGAAAGAGGAGGAGGAGGAGAAGAAGAAGAAATCAAGAAGAAAGAGAAGGAGGAGGAGGAGGAGAAGGAGGAGAAGAAGGAGGAGGAGAAGGTATTCTTCTTCTCTTCTTCTCTTCTTCTTCTCTTCTTTTCTTCCTCTTTTCTGATTCTCCTTCTTATTTTTGTCTTCTCCTCCTCCTATTCTTCTTCTTCTTCTTCTTCTTCTTCTTCTTCCTCTTCTTCTCCTCCTCCTCTTCTCCTCTTCTCCTCCTCCTCCTCTTCTTGTTCTTCCTATTCTTTCTATTAAGCTAACTAACTAACTAACCTAACTAACCAAGCTAACTAAACCTATCGCTAAACCTAGATAGCACTAAACAGCAAAAAAATAACAAAAACAAAATCTACCACTATAACAAAAACAGAATCTACCACTAAGTAACTAAAAAAGAATCTAGCTACAGCTAAATACCAAACAATAAAAAATCAACTTCTTATTCTTTTTTCTCTTCTTCTCCTTCTTATTTTTTTCTTATTCTTTTTCTTCTCTTCTTCTTTACTTCTTCTCCTTCTTATTTTTTTTCTTCTCTTCTTCTTCTTCTTCTTCTTCTTCTTCTCCTTCTTATTTTTTTTCTTCTCTTCTTCTTCTTCTTCTTCTTCTTCTTCTTCTTCTTCTTCTTCTTCTTCTTCTTCTTCTTCTTCTTCTTCTTCTTCTTCTTCTTCTTCTTCTTCTTTTTCTCCTCCTCCTCCTACTCCTCCTACTCCTCTTCTTCTTCTCCTCTTCTTGTCCTCCTCCTCCTCCTCTTCTCCTCTTCTCCTCCTCCACCTAACTAACCAAGCTAACTAACTAACCTAACTAAAACTACTAACCTAACTAAATCTACCACTAAAACTACTAACAATAACAACTACTAAAACTACTAAAACTACTAAAAAATAATAAAACTACTAAAAAATAATGCGGGTGGGGGGGGGGGGGTGGGGGTGTTGGCGCTCACCGGGAGGGGCGGCTGTGGAGGGGCCGGGGTGTTGGGGGTGGCGGGGGTGGCGCCGGGGGCGCCAGGGGCGGCGACGCGACGATGGTGGGGCAGCGGCAGCGGGGGCGAGGTGGGGAGAGAGAGAGAGAGGGGCGGGGGCGGGGGCGATAGGGGCGACGGCGGGGGCGACAGGGGCGGCGACGCGACGAGGGCGGCGGCGCAACGGTGGTGGCGCCGGCCGTTACAGAGAGAGGGGCGCGCGGGGTGACCGTTACAGAGAGAGAGAGGGGCGGGGTGGGGGGGGGGGGAAGGAGTCGTTAACGGTGTTAGCGCGTTGTCGTCTGCCGGCGGACGGCAAAGAGTCTAGCCGTCTGCCTCCGGACTCTTTGCCGTCCGCTAGCAGACGGCAAAGGTCCGACTCCAGTTTGACCTAGCCACCCCGCGTCAGGTGGGCCCATCTATATCTTTGTCGTCTGTCTCTGGACTCTTTGTCGTCCGCTAGCACACGACAAAGATGTGACAGATGGCAAAAATACATTATGCCATCAGCCTGTGCTTTGCCGTCTGTTTTGCTGAAGCTGACGGCAAAGACACTCTTTGCCATCAACTAGTAGACGGCAAAGACTAGGCAGATGGCAAAAAACTGTTTTCCAGTAGTGAAGGCTTGCAGAAGGCAACTGGCCGAAGATCAATGTTAGGATCAATGGACACCATTACAACAAAGAATACTACCTATAGCTAGATGATGGTAGACAATCGCCAACCGTGTAAGAGAGAATTGGAAGAGATTTGTCGAAGCATAAGAGAGTGCTAGAAAGGATGTGGAGCATATCTTTGGTGTTTTTCAATATCGATGAGCATTGTTAGGTATCCTGCTAGAACATGGAGCACCAAGTTATAAAAGGTAATAACTGCTTGTGTGATCACGCACAACATAATCGTAAAGGATGAGCGTCCGGATGAACTTTACGACAAGGGTCTGAATTTCAAGGAGATAATGTTGTGCCCGGTCATGAAGAAGCGGTAAAGTTTGCAAAGTTCACCAAATCTCACCATCAAATACGTGATTGAAAAACTCACATTCAACTGTAAGATGATTATGTTGGGCATATTTGGGTTCATGTTGGCATCGACTATTTTTTCTTTCAAAAGTATTTGAGATAATTTAAATTTTATTTGACTTGTAAATTACTAGATATTTGTATTTTTATTTAAATTATGTAAAATTTGGATCAATATTTTTTTTAACCTGTCATAAAAAGAGCTCAAAAATTACCATAAACCCGTCACGTTAGACGTATTTCCGGTCTAAATGAAAGAAAAAATAAAACGCACGTTCACGTAATCAACTATCTTTATCTTTTTTTTTCTATAGCGTGTGTCTCTTCAAAGCAAGCACGTGCAGCGCCGATTGATTAATCTGGCAGTGTAATTAAATAGCGTCGACATCAGTCATCACTCGTCAGGAAGGACACTGAACGGTGGTCGTGAACGGAGTGCATCTGCTCTACTAGTATTTGTTCCGATCAATCATCGCTCGATCATGAAATGCAGGATCTGACACACACTGTCACACTGGCCGGAAATCAAGATCTGGATCCTCTCTCGTCCGCTCGTCCGGATCCTTTTTACGCACAGCCGCTGACTATTTATTCCAAACGACATGTAATCAACTATTTCCTCTGTCCCAAAATGTTTATCCTATATTTGTTTAAATATGAATATATCTAGTCATATTTTAGTATTTTAACACATCTATTTTTAAACAAATCTAAGATAAGAATTTTGGGACGGAGGGGGTACTTAAGCTTGTTCAAAGAAAAAGCTCAGAACGAACTTCTTTTGAAATAGGCTTTCATCACTCTTTATAAATAAAACATCAAACCAGAGTTCACGATCGAACGATACAATTTCACTAGTAGAAAATGAGGCTTTCAGCCGGAGCAGAAAATCGCATTAGCCCCGGATCAAAATAAAACCGAGACCAACGCGAGACATTGGTCCCTGTTCGAGCTGTCAGGGCCTTGCGGGGCAATAATCCCGGTTCGGTTCGACGCATTTGTTCCGGTTCGTGTCAAAAATCGGGACTAAAGATCCAGCGCCTGACACGTGGCGTGTTGCGGAGCATTAGTCTCGGTTGGGGGCTGGAACCGAAACTAACGGTAGGCTATTAGACCCGGGTTTTTTTTTCTAAAACGGAGACCAAAGAGATGCCTATATATACCCTTGCCCCTGCCCACCCTCTCCTTTGTTTTTGGCTGTGTGAGATGTGCATGCCATGCTCTTGCCACCGTTCTATGCATGCACATGAAGTGTTCAATGAAATGTCCAAGCCACACTTAAGCTTTCTCCTCTCCAAGCTCGACATCTCCAAGCTCCACTTTTCTCAAGATTTGTCTAGGTTTGACGGTGCACGAACTACACAAGTGTTCTAAAGGTTAGCTACTTCATTCTTTCATCTCTCACTGCTAGTTTAGCTCATTTCAAATGCTCTAGAAGTAGACTGGTTTGTGGGTTTTAGTGTAGGAGTGTATGTGTGAGTTCTTTTGATTTAGATGCAAAATTTAAGCTTAAATTAACTTCTTAGAGTGTGCATATGTGTAGGGTGCCGTCCCGTGCCCGTCATCACCGTTGTCGATCACCCGCGCCGATCTCGTCGCGAGCACCACCGTGGTGAGCCTCTTGTTCTTATCTTCTTTTTAAAAGAAAAAAATGTCTTACTTGTATGATTCAGATAGATACTTGTATAAATTACTTACTTTTATTATTTTGTGTTATTATATAGTGCGATGGTTTTGGTATCCGCCTCCGTCGGCCCTCGTCCTGTCTATGATTCGGATGTGATATATATAATCTTTTATAACTATTCGTTTTATTTAGTGTTTATGACAATTATGACGACCAACGTGACATAGATTTTTTAATCTAGGAGGTATGTGAGCCGAAAATTCCAACCGACATAGAAATTCTTGTCGGGAAGTTAAATTTGGTTGAAAAAGAAAAGAATTACTTGAAGAAAAAACTGAAAATAATTGAGGAGAAGAATATGGAACTGGAGTTGCATGTTGCCGATGTCGTCGAAATAATATTTTTAAAATCAATATAACAAAAGCAAAACTATTCCAATTTAACCCTTTTTATTTTTATAAAACAGAATAGCTGCTGCAAAAAATCATCCAATGGTTCTGTTAAATACTACATATTTTTAGGGACATATCACTGGAAGAATCATATTATTTTACTGGCTAAATCTTTTTATAAAAATCATTTAGAATCAAGTTTAAAACAAAAAGAAAAAGGGCTACAGTGCCTGGCCTGGCTTCGGCCTAGGACTGGGCCGGCCCACTCGCCAGCCAACTAGCCTGCCCAGGCGCGTGCGCCATCAGGTTTGAACCTGACGCGCGGGCCCCTACGGTCAGTGGCTGCGGGCCAGCGAGGGAGAGAGAGATGGGCCATCGATAGGTGGGGCACACCTGTCGGGGTCGTCTCCTACCTCTGACCAGAGAGGAGGAGGAGCATGCCAGCGTGGCTACCGACGTCCTCGGGCCCTAACGACGACAGGAACGGGTCCGGCTCGTCGTCGCCTAGCTGCTGGTGGTCGAGACAACGACGGGAGGGGCTCTAGTTCACCGGTGATGAGGTAGCCGCGACGGAGGGGTTTCGGGTGAAGGTGGAGGTGGTAGTTATGGGCACGGATTTGCTCGGGGAAGAGGGGGAAAAGCTTCCTGGTGTCATGGGGAGTGCTTTGGTGGGCAGAGGGACTCAAGAGACGACGTGTAGCCGGAGATTGACCGGAGCTCCGAGGCAGAGGGGCCTCGGTCGATCTCGAGAACCGAGGCTGTGCTTGCTCAATGGGGTGGCTAGGGAGGTGATTGAGGTCTTGGTGAGGTGGAGCGAGGGGTTCTGAAGTGAGGGGAGGGGCTATTTATAGGCCTGCGACGGTGAGCCGTCTCAGGAGCGCCGGTGATCCACCATGGCGTGCATGGGGGTGCAGAGAGACGTTGGGGTCGAAACCACGGTCCCAGGACGTGGTTTTGGACCTCCGGGACTCACTACGAGAGAGGGGGAGAGAGGAGAGGCGAGCTATTGTGGCCGCGCTCCTCTAGCGCTTCTGGTGTGCGCGGGCACGCGTCACACGGGCTCTTAGCGCGGGAAAGGAGGGCCCTAAGGGTTGCCTGATGCAGAGGGGTTGTCGGGGAAGAGGAGAGACACCGCGGGGAGGCTGGAACTGGCCGAGGGAGTCACCCCCACCTCGGTTGCTCTCTGTAGCATGCCTAGAGCACAGCTTTGGCATGCCACGGCATGCTGGCGTGCTCTAGGGTGCCTTGGACGTGTCTAGCGTGTCCTGGGCACTGGCTTGGAGATGCCTAGCCGTTGGAGTCCCGTGGGAGCCTCGGCTGGTCAAAGAGAGACAAGAACACATGTGCTGTCAGCCTTGGGTTGAAGCTTAAGTTGGAGCTTTTGGTTTATCTACTTTGAACCAGAGAGGGGCCTCTTGACTAGAGTTAGGCATTGATGTCAGCCACCTAATCTGTGAGTTTGGGAGAAAGGGATTGGGTTTAGCTAAGGTTAGGAGGGGTTTTACCCAACTGTCAGAAGGTGCTCGACAGTGGTTTGGGTGGTTGCACCTCACCACTGGCTGTGCAACTTAACATGATTGGGTTTGGTGCTAAAACAAGGGGTTTTACCAAGTATGAGCTCCATTGGACACATTTAGCTTTGTAAACTTGACAACATCACCAAATGACCAGATTTGTTCCTTCCAAAGAGAGTGTGGCCAAATCAAGTCCCACAAATCCCATTTTTGGCATGGAGTCCTCATTTCAGGTATTTGGCACTCCTGCAAAGTTTCAGTTCCATTGGATAAACTTTGCTTTGTAGAGTTGCTCTAACTTCATACTGGACAGAAGGGGTTTTGCAATTATTTGGTGACCTTAATCACCTTGGATCAAGGTGAAAATTTTTATGGGCACCAAATATGGCTTAGGGATACCAGTGGAATTTTCTAGGGATTTATTGAGACAATTTCCTTTGGAAATATTTCAAAAGGTCAAAACAGAGAGAAACGGTTTTCAGGGTTTTACTCAAATAATAATAATACAAATAGGGGTTGAAAATCTTATGTATGGTAAATATATGTCCTTCTGAGTATCTCCAAATTTTCTCAGATTTTCTCAAGGCAGAAAAGTATTTTTTCCATATAGGAGTATCATTTCTGGCCTCAAAAATGGACATGCAATTAAAATAGGAAAATAATTCATAAAATAATTATTTTATGGTTTTGGTGAACTAAAATGGTGCTAGAACCAGATCACCAACTTTGGGTAAGAGCACTTCTTGGCATCAAGGACTTGTAGTGCAACCCAAAGCAGGGTTTTGAATTAACCACAAATAAGAAAAAGGGTTTTCAAAATAATTAGGTTATGAGAAATGTGGTTTTTGATATCACACACAAACATTCAAGCATACGATGGCAATCATGGCACTCACAACATTAGTTTAGAAAAAGTTTTAACAAACTCAGATTTTTGAATTACACAAAAAGTGATAGTGAAAACAGGGTGTGAGAGATATATCCCCCTCACAAGAATATCGTCCCCGAGATTCCTAAGCTAGGTGCTAAAAAGGTACGGAAACTCGGATCGGAGATAGTCTTCACGCTCCCATGTTGCTTCTGCTTCGGTGTGGTTGCTCCACTGAACCTTGAAATACTTGATGGTGCGGCTTCTGGTGCAACGCTCTGCTTCATCCATGATGCGGATCGGCCTCTCACGATAAGTGAGATCTGGCTGAAGGTCGATGGCCTGATGGTCAATGTCCTTATAAGGATTTGGACGGTTTGGCGCTTGGCGCTTGAAGACACTTCCGAAGTTGTGACACGTGGCATAAGTTGTGCACACCCGAAAGTTCTGGAGGTAGCTCCAACTGGTAAGCAACTTCTCCACGCCTTGTCGTGATCTTAAAAGGTCCAATGAACCTTGGAGCAAGTTTTCCCTTGACATGGAAACGCTTGGTTCCCTTGAGAGGTGTGACGCGGAAGTACACTTGGTCTCCGGGAACGAACTCCACTTCTGTGCAGTGAGAATCCGCATAGCTCTTCTGCCGCAACTTGGCTGCCTTCAGGTTTTCTCGGACAAGCTGCACCTTATCTTCTACCTCCTGCAGAACTTCTGGCCCGAATATCAACCCTTCACCGGCTTCGGACCAGTTGATCAGGGTACGACACTTTCGTCCGTACAAAACTTCAAATTGGGCCATCTGGAGACTGGACTGGTAGCTGTTGTTGTAGGAGAACTCAGCGAACGGCACGCAGTCTTCCCATTTGGCACCATGCGCGAAGACACATGCGCGGAGCAAATCCTCGAGTATTTAGTTTACTCTCTCCGTTTGTCTGCCCGTCTGCGGGTTAAAGGCGGTGCTAAAGGAGAGCTTTGTTCCGAGAGCTTCCTGGAACTTCTTCCAGAACCTTGAGGTGAACTACGTGCCTCGGTCAAATACAATCTCCTTGGGTACTCCGTGAAGGCTCACAATACGCTCAAGGTAGAGGCTAGCCAACTTGTCGCCCCCATAGGTGGTGCTTAGCGGGATGAAGTGAGGCACCTTGGTCAGATGGTCGACGATGACCCATACAGAGTCATGGCCTTTGCTAGACCTGGGTAAGTTGGTGACAAAGTCCATGCCTACTTTGTCCCACTTCCATTCTGGCACTTGGAGAGGTTGTAGCAGTCCAGCAGGTCGCTAATGCTCAGCCTTGACGCGTTGGCAAACATCGCACTTGGCAACATAAGACGCTATTTCTTTCTTCATGCCATGCCACCAGAATCTTTCTCTAAGATCTTGATACATCTTGGTACCACCGGGGTGAATAGAGTAGGGTGTGTCATGTGCTTCCTGCATGATCAAGTCCTTGAGTTCTGCCTTGTTCGGTACGCATAAACGTTTCCCAAACCACACCACTCCTTGGTCATCCACCGAGAATTCTGGAGCCTTGCCTTCTTGGATCTTCTTCCTGATGCCTTCAATGCTCTTGTGCCCCTTTTGGGCTTCCTTGATGTCACAAGCCATTATTGGTTTGACTTTGAGGTTAGCCAAGAATCATGGTTCAACTAGCTCCAACCCGAAGCTTTCCATTTCTTCATATAAGGCGGGTAGCCTTTCCTTGAGCATAACGTTCAAGGTGTTGGTCTTCCTGCTTAAGGCATCAACCACTACATTAGCCTTACCGGGGTGGTACTGAATGCTGAGTCATAGTCTTTGATTAACTCCAACCATCTTCGTTGCCTCATATTCAATTCCCTTTGAGTAAAGATATACTTCAGACTTTTGTGGTCAGTGTATATTTCACACCGCTTCCCAGAAGGTAACGTCGCCATGTCTTTAGAGCATGCACTACTGCTGCCAGCTCGAGATCATGGGTGGCATAATTCTCCTCATGCGGGCGCATTTGTCGTGGCAGATACACCACGACCCTGCCATCTTGCATTAGGACTCCATCGAGCCTGGTTCTGGAGGCATCAGAATATATCACAAACTCCTTGCTGATATCTGGAGTAGCCAATACCGGGGCGGTAGTCAATCTCTTCTTCAACTCCTCGAAGTTGGCTTCACACTCCGGCGTCCATTCGAACTTCTTGCCTTTCTTCAAGAGCCGAGTCATGGGTCGAGCAATGCGGGAGAATCCCTCTGTGAACTTGCGGTAATATCCCGCGAGTCTGAGAAAGCTCCTGACTTCCTTCACAACGGTTGGTGACTCCCAGTTGGTTACCGTAGTAATCTTGGAAGGATCGAACGCTAATCCACTTGCCGTCATGGTATGACCCAAGAATCCAACTTCGTTCAGCCAGAATTGGCATTTGCTGAATTTGGCATAGAGTTGGTGCTCTCGAAGCTTCTCCAACACTAACCTCAAGTGTTGCTCATGCTCTTCTTCGGACTTGGAGAAGATTAATATGTCATCAATAAATACGACGACAAACTTATCCAGGTATTCCATGAAGACCTTGTTCATGAGGTACATGAAGTAAGCTAGGGCATTTGTCAACCCGAAAGACATGACATTGCACTCTTATAGACCATACCGGGTCACGAATGCAGTCTTGGGTTTGTCTTCAGGTCGGATCTTCAGCTGGTAATAGCCAGATCGGAGATCGATCTTGGAAAATACCTTGGCTCCATTTAACTGGTCAAACAAGTCTTCAATCTTGGGGAGTGGGTACTTGTTCTTGATCGTGACCTCATTGAGAGAACGGTGATCGACGCAGAGTCTGATAGTCCCATCCATCTTAGACACGAACAAGTCTTCAATATGGACTTGGAGAAGATTAATATGTCATCCATCGTGATGCACTCGGACGAATGAATCCTTTACTGAGTTGCTCATCCAGCTGCTTCTTCAGCTCCGCTAGCTCTTCGGATCCCATCCTATAAGGCTTCTTATAGATCGGCCTCGATCCGGGCATGAGATCAATGATGAACTCGATGTCTCGATCGGGAGGCATCCCTGGTAGCTCATCAATAAAGACATTTGGGTACTCGCAGACTGTCGGCACTCGGTCTAGCTCTTCTCCCGACAGGCTATTAACCTGCGGTACTCGAGTGGATACTGGCTCAGAGACATACTTGCTTTGACCCCTTGGTCGCTTGTCGTGGTAATAGCCCTGTTGGCACAGTCCAAGATGCTCTGGTGTTTGGCCAACCAATCCATACCAAGAATCACTTCTAGGCCTTGCGACTTAATGACGATGAGATCTGCTGAGAAGCTTATCCCATTGATAACAATCCCGACTCCTTTACACCCTAGGTTGGTCCTTAACACTGCTCCCGGGGTACGTACCGCCATTTTCCCATTAAGCAGGGTAGGCTTCAACCCACACTTTTCCGCAAATATTTGAGAAACAAAAGAATGCGAAGCACCACAATCAAAAAATATTGTTGCTGGGGTGGAGTTGACGAGGAACGTACCCAGAATGCAGTCCGGGTCTTCCTGTGCCTCTTCTGCGGAGATATGGTTGATACGTCCCCTGCTGGGATACTGCAGATTGCGGGGAGCTTGGTTCCTGCCTGGTGCTCCTTGACCTTGATTTGGCACATTGGGGCGCGGTGCGTCGGGCTTCTTGTCGGGACACTGCCTGGAATAGTGCCCAGTATATCCACATCCAAAACAGGTAACTTGTCCTAGAAGGTTGGTCTTGACTCCACTGTTGTTCGGTGGGGTGAATGTTGGCTTGGTGTTGACTTGCTGCTGAGGCTGGTAGTTCTTGCGGAATGTCTGAGCCTTGTACTGCTACTGCTGATAACTAGGTCTTGCTGGAGCTGACTGCCATGGGCGTGGCTTCAGATTACTAGGTCCTCCATTACCCATCAGCTTGCGCTTCCGGGTGTCGTCCATTGCATGACGCTTACCTTCCAACATAAGGGCCTTCTTGACCAGATCACAGAAGTTCCGGCATTCACTAACAACCAGTTGATACTGGAGTGACTGCTGTAGTCCTTCCACAAAGCGTTCCACTTTAGCAGCCTCAGTGTCAACGTCCTCTGGTGCATATCTTGACAGGAGGTTGAACTTCTGCAAATACTCCTTGATGGTTCCACTGCCTTGCCTTAATGCTCGGAATTCCCGCTTCTTAATGGTCATCATTCCGTGAGGAATGTGAGCAGCGCGGAATCCTTCCTTGAACATTGCCCAAGTGGTGACTTGTCCTGCTCGCATGATCTGGAACCCATCACACCAAGCTCTGGCCGTGCCTCCGAGATAGTGAGAAGCATAAAGGACTTTCTCACAATCATCAGTGCATTTGACCAGCCCGAGGAGGTCTTCGATAGTACGGATCCAGTCATCAGCATCCAATGGTTCAGTCGTCTCCGTGAATATGGGTGGCGTAGTTTGCATAAAGTCGGATAGAGTAGTGCGACAGTTGCCATTCCCGTTCTGCGGCGGGTTGTTCACCAAGGCTTGAGCCAGCTGCTGGATAGCGGCATTACTGGCTTGACGTTCCTCGCGAAGAGTTCGAAGGAACTGAGCCATAGTCAAGCTTTCAGGAGAAGGCGGTGGCGGTGGAATATCGTCTTGCTGCTGCTCGTGGTGATCTCCAGCTTGAGCGTCCCCTACGATTCCCTGCTGTTGACCAGAAGAGGCAGAGCCGGGGTTGCCGAAGGTGCTGGTGCGAGTTGAAATCACCATCCTGTTAGGGGAGTAGACATGTCAATATGCCGGACTGGCCGGAATCATAAGGGATGATGCTCTATTAATGGGGTTTGGTGTCGTGCTAGTGTGAGATTTTTAAGCCAAAGATTTTTGGAAAAATCTAATGCATTAGATTAAAACAAGTGATGTAGTCGCATACAAGCTACCTAAGGCAGAAATGCGGCTTGCATCAAACATGCTTACACAACACTCATGGTTCGCATGAACCGGTACATGAACTCACTAAGCTTCGGGAGACTCCTAATTGCCTAAGCTGTAATCCTAAGCGGCGGACTGCTCGGTCTCATAGGTGGGTTCTGCAGGGTCTTCGTCTTCATCCTCATCGGTGCTTTCCTCCTTCAGAGGAGTAGGAGAAGGAAGTGGTCCATCACGACGTCTCTTAGTTGGTGAGGCAGTGAGAAGCTCAGTGTACTCTTCCGCGGTCACGCAGAGACTCTGAATAGGAATAGCCTGAAGCGGTGGTACTCCTCCTCGGAAGGCAATGGCTGATCGCCCTCCGGGTGCTCCTTCCTTCTTAACCTTGCGGGTTTTCATCTTCTCCAGGCGAAGTAAGTCCTTGACTTGATGTAGTTCTTGGTGAATTTTCATTGACTCCTTGATCAAAAGGTGTGTCAAAGTGTCGGAGGAGAGGCTGAAGTAGGTCTGAAACCTTAGTGGGGTCCCATCCTCTGAAGATGGGTTGAGTGTCCAACTCCCGTCTGTCCCATCCTTAATAAAAGGTAGGTGACGAGTAGCTGGCTCGTTAGCCATCTCAGGAAGGATGTCGCCGAGACGCACGAGCGCCTCTCATGTGGCTGTCTCCACTGCCAACATCAGATCCTCCATCTGTGGTCCTTCAAAGAACCAACTAGTTGGGGGAGTCATTAGCCTTCACTATCACGTCCACATGATATTCCTTGGTGTCGACATTGACCCAGTGCTCGTGGTAGAGGAAGATGGGTGATACGTCTCCAACGTATCAATAATTTTTTATCGTTCCATGCTATTATATTATCAACTTTGGATGTTTTATATGCATGAATATGGTATTTTATATTATTTTTGGGACTAACCTATTGACCTAGAGCCAAGTGTCAATTTCTGTTTTTTCATTATTTTTGACCTTTTTCAAATAGGAATATCAAACGGAGTCCAAACGGAATAAAACTTTCACCGTGATTTTTTATGGAAAATATCAAAAATACCAAAAGAAAAAGAAATCGGAGAGGAGTACCGAGGAAGCCATGAGCCAAGGAGGCGCGCCCACCCCCCTGGGCGCGCCTGGGGGGCTCCTGACTCCCTCGTGGGTCCCCCTGACTTGTTCTCGATGCCATCTGGTCTTATAAATACAGAAACCTCCAGAAATAAACCTAGATCGGGAGTTCGGCCGCCGCAAGCCTCTATAGCCACCAAAAACCAATCAGGAGCCCGTTCCGACACCCTGCCGGAGGGGGAATCCATCTCCGGTGGCCATCTTCATCATCCCAGCGATCTCCATGATGAGGAGGGAGTAGTTCTCCCTCGGGGCTGAGGGTATGTACAAGTAGCTATGTGTTTGATATCTCTCTCTCTCGTGTTCTTGAGATGTCTTGAGCTCGATGTACCGTGGGCTTCAGTTGGATCTTATGATGTTCTTCCCTCTCTCCCTTCTTGTAACAAATTTAGTTTCCCCTTTGAAGTTATCTTATCGAATTGAGTCTTTAAGAACACTTGATGTATGTCTTGCACGTGTCTATCTGTGGTGACAATGGGATATTCATGCGAGTACTTGATGTATGTTTTGGTGATCAACTTGCGGGTTTCGTGACATCGGGAACCTATGCATATGGGTTGGCACACGTTTTGACTCTCCGGTAGAAACTTTGGGGCACTCTTTCAAGTTCTATGTGTTGGTTGAATAGCTGATTCTGAGATTGTGTGATGCAGATCGTATAATCATGCCCACGGATACTTGAGGTGACAATGGAGTATCTGGGTGACATTAGGGTCTTGGTTGATGTGTGTCTTAAGGTGTTATTCTAGTAAGAACTCTAGGATAGATTCAACGGGAAGAATAGCTTCGCGTTATTTTTCTACGGACTCTTGAATAGATTGATTAGAAAGAATAATTTTGTGGTGGTTTCGTACCCGATAATAATCTCTTCGTTTGTTCTCCGCTATTAGTGACTTTGGAGTGACTCTTTGTTGCATGTTGAGGGCTAGTTATATTATCCAATTATGTTATGATTGTTGAGAGAACTTCACTAGTGAAAGTATGAACCCTAGGCCTTGTTTCCACGCATTGCAATACCGTTTGTGCTCACTTTTATTATTAATTACCTTTCTGTTTTTATATTTTCAGATTACAAAAACCTATATCTACTATCCATATTGCACTTGTATCACCATCTCTTCGCCGAACTAGTGCACCTATGCAACATACCATTGTATTGGGTGTGTTGGGGACACAAGAGACTCTTTGTTATTTGGTTGCAGGGTTGCTTGAGAGAGACCATCTTTATCCTACGCCTCCCGCGGATTGATAAACCTTAGGTCACCCACTTGAGGGAAAATTGCTACTGTCCTACAAACCTCTGCACTTGGAGGCCCAACAACGTCTACAAGGAGAAGGTTGCGTAGTAGACATCAAGATCTATTCTGGCGCCGTTGCCGTGGAGGTTAGTGCTTGAAGGTATATCTTTAGATCTTGCAATCCAATATTTTAGCTTCGTGTTTTATTACTAGTTTAGTCTATAAAAGAAAACTACAAACTAAAAAAATGGAATTAAGGTTGCCTCATATGCTTCATCTTTTTAATGTCTTTCGTGAAAATGAAAATTGTGCTCAAGTGCTAAAAGAAGAATTACATAGAATGATTGGCATGAAATATGTGAATGATGAGCATGATTGCAATGTTGTTAGTATGAATTCTTTGAATACCCATGATGCTAATGATATGCAAATCCACAAGCTTGGGGATGCTATGTTTGATGAAGATGATCTTTTTAGTTCCCCCACTTTGAATGACCAAAATTATAATGATGAAAGCATGCCCCCTATCTATGATGATTATTGTGATGATACTTATGCAATAAATAAGAAAGATTATAAAACTTGTCACAATTATGAGTACCGTTTTGCTGAACATTACTCTTTTACGATACTCCCACTATTAATCATGAGAATAAATTCGCTATTGTGGAGAGTAGGAAAATTTATATGCTTGTAGATCATGAAAAGAATGTTGTAGGTGCTGGTTATATTGTTGAATTCATTCATGATACTACTGAAAATTATTATGAGAGAGGATCATATGCTTCTATGTATTGCAATAATATCAAGTTTCCCCTCTATGTGTTGAATTTTTTGAAGCTATGCTTGTTTTGCCTTCCTGTGCTAGATGATTCTTGCTCCAATAAGTTGTTTGTTCACAAAATCCCTATGCATAGGAAGTGGGTTAGACTTAAATGTGTTAGTTATATGCTTCATGATGCTCCAGTTATGTTTCAATTCTTATCTTCTATGTGAGCATCATTGAAATCATCATGCCTAGCTTGAAAGACATTAAAGAAAAGTGCTTGTTGGGAGACAACCCAATATGTATAATTACTGTTTTTGTGTGTTCACATGATTAAGCTACTGTATTAATCATGTTTTATTGCCTTAGTTTCAATGAGGTGCCAAGTAAAGCCTTTATGATTAGTTTGGGTGATAGTTGTTTGATCATGCTGAAAAAGACAGAAACTTTGCGCTCACGAAATTATTTTTCATTCCTATCCAGAGAGAGATATTGAGCTGATTTTTTTGCTTCTGATTGATATACAAATTTCCTAAATTGTCATAATTGTTTCAGAATTTTTGGAGGTGCATAAGTATGGTTATCATTCAGATCATTACAGATTGTTCTGTTCTTGACAGATTCTGTTTTCAATGCATAGTTTTCTTGTTTTAGTGTTTCCATAGATTATATTAAGTGATATAAACTGTGGAAATGATAAGATACAGTAGGAATTGTGTGGGAATATTTATGAATATTGTCTTGACAGTACCAAAATGAATGATTTGTCTTCATTATACTAACCCATCTCACGAAGTTCCGTTAAGTTCTGTGTTGTGAAGTTTTCAAGTTTTGGGTAAAGTTCGGATGGACAAAGGAACAAGGAGTGGCAAGATCCTAAGTTTGGGGATGCCCAAGGAATCCCAAGCCATATTCAAGGATACAAAAAAGCCGAAGCTTTGGGATGCCCTGGGAAGGCATCCCCTCTTTCGTCTTCAATCCATCGGTAACTTTACTTGGGGCTATAGTTTTATTCACCACATGATATGTGTTTTGCTTCGAGCGTCATTTTATTTTATTAGTACTTGCTTTCTGTTATTTACATTAATGTTTTGCATCATTTAGTTCAATAAAAATGTAAAGGATAGCCTTTACCATGCTTAATTTGCAAGTATAGGAGTTGCTGTTCCAAAATAGAAAGTTTGCTTGTAGTGCAAAAATTCCCAAGAATTTTATGTACGTTGGAATAGCTTGAAATTTGGGCACAGTATGATCTTATGAATTCTCTACAGAATGGAAGTTTTTAAGATTTTTTGGAGTTAATTAAGTATGGATCTTTCTGCATTCTTTACAGACTATTCTGTTTAGGCATATTGCTATTTTGTTTGCATTGTTTGCATATGTTTCCTTGTTTAATGATTCCATTTGAGGATGGGAGTTTTAAATATGCAGAGGCATTTAGTATGCAATGTGAAATAATAATTTTAGTGATTTGCTAGAGTAGAGGATGATATAGTTTTGCATTGATCTATACTAACCTATCTCACGAGTTCTTGTTAAGTTTTGTGCAGGTGAAGTTTTTAAGATTTTGGAAACCATCATATGAGAGGAATTAAGGAGACACAAAAGCTCAAGCTTGGGGATTCCCAAGACACCCGCAACCCATATTTGAAGAAGTATCAAGCATCTAAGCTTGGGGATGCCCCGGTTGGCATCCCACCTTTCTTCTTCAACAATTATCGGTTAGTATCGGTTGAACCTAAGTTTTTGCTTCTTCACATGATTCGTGCTATCTTTGGAGTGTCATTTTATTTTGTTTGAATAAGGTACTTAGGATCTGAAATTCTTAGATGCGAGAGTCTTCATATAGCCAAATAATTATTCAACTACTCATTGATTTTCACTTATATCTTTTGGAGTAGTTTTTATTTTACTCTCATGCTTCACTTATATCATTTTGAGAGTCTTAAACAACATGGTAATTTTCTTAGGTTATGAATCTAGTCCTAATATGATGGGAATCCAAGAGGGATATAACAAAAACTTTCATGTAGAGTGCATGGAGTACTATGAGAAGTTTGATTCTTTGCATATAGTTTTGAGATATAAAGATGGTGATATTAGAGTCATGCTAGTGAGTAATTATGGATTGGTAGAAATGATTGTGTTAGAGTCTGTGATTCCCGTAACATGCACGTATGGTGAACTACTATGCTAGGAAGTCCTAGCATGATGTTTTTATTGATTGTCATCCTTTGTGTGGTGGTCGGGATCGCGCGATGGTTAACTCCTACCAACCATTCCCCTAGGAGCATGCGTATAACACTTTGTTTCGATTACTAATAATACTTTTGCAATAAGTATGTGAGTTCTTTATGACTAATGTTGAGTCCATGGATTATACGCACTCTCACCTTTCCACCATTGCTAGCCTCTCTAGTACCGCACAACTTTCGCCGGTGCATACACCCACCATATATCCTTCCTCAAAACAACCACCATACCCACCCATCATGGCATTTCCATAGCCATTCCGAGATATATTGCCATGCAACTTCCACCATTCCGTTTATTATGACACGCATCATCATTGTCATATTGCTTTGCATGATCATGTAGTTGACATCGTATTTGTGGCAAAGCCACGTTCATATCTTCCATACATATCACACATGAGTCATTGCACATCCCGGTACATTGCCGGAGGCATTCATATAGAGTCATATATTTGTTCTAAGTATCGAGTTGTAAGTAAATAAAAGTGTGATGATCATCATTATTAGAGCATTGTCCCATGTGAGGAAAGGATGGAAGCTATGATTCCCTCACAAGTTGGGATGAGACTCCGGACTTAAAAAAAGAGAGGCCAAAGAGCCCAAACAAAAAAAGGAGAGAAAAAGAGAGAAGGGACAATGCTACTATCCTTTACGGCACTTGTGCTTCAAAGTAGCACCATGATCTTCATGATAGAGAGTCTCATATATTGTCACTTTCATATACTAGTGGGAATTTTCGTTATAAAACTTGGCTTGTATATTCCAATGATGGGCATCCTCAATTGCCCTAGGTCTTCGCGAGCAAGCGAGTTGGATGCACACCCACTTAGTTTATTTTTGAGCTTTCATAAACTTATAGCTCTTGTGCATCTCTTGCATGGCAATCCCTACTCACTCACATTGATATCTATTGATGGGCATCTCCATAGCCCATTGATACGCCTAGTTGATGTGACCATCTCCTCCTTTTTGCCTCACAACCACCACCATATTCTATTCCACCTATAGTGCTATGTCGATGGCTCATGCTCATGTATTGCGTGAGAGTTGAAAAGGTTTGAGAAAGTAAAAGTGTGAAAACAATTGCTTGACTAATACCGGCGTTGTGCATGATTTAAATACGTTGTGTGGGGAAGATGGAGCATAGCCAGACTATACGATATTGTAGGGATAACTCTCTTTGGCCATATTATTATGAGAAGACATGATTGCTTTGTTAGTATGCTTGAACTATTATTGTTCTTATGTCAACATTAAACTTTTTGTCTCTAATTATATGGATCTGAATATTCATGCCACAATATATGTTAGGTAGCATTCCACATCAAAAATTCTGTTTTTATCATTTACCTACTCGAGGACGAGTAGGAATTAAGCTTGGGGATGCTTGATACGTCTCCAACTTTTCTATAATTTTTTATCATTCCATGCTATTATATTATCAACTTTGGATGTTTTATATGCATGAATATGCTATTTTACATTATTTTTGGGACTAACCTATTGACCTAGAGCCGAGCACAAACGGAATAAAACTTTCGCCGTGATTTTATATGGAAAATATCAATAATACTAGAAGAAAAAGATACCGGAGAGGAGTCCCGAGGAAGCCACGAGCCAAGGAGGCGCGCCCAACCCCCTGGGCACGCCTGGTGGCTCGTGACTCCCTCATGGCCCCCCTGACTTGTTCTCGATGCCATCTGGTCTTATAAATACAGAAACCTCCAGAAATAAACCTAGATCGGGAGTTCCGCCGCCGCAAGCCTCTGTAGCCACCAAAAACCAATCGGGAGCCCATTTCGGCACCCTACTGGAGGGGGAATCCATCTCCGGTGGCCATCTTCATCATCCCGGCGATCTCCATGATGGGGAGGGAGTAGTTCTCCCTCGGGGCTGAGGGTATGTACCAGTAGCTATGTGTTTGATCTCTCTCTCTCGTGTTCTTGAGATTTCTTGATCTCGATGTACCGCGGGCTTTGCTACTATAGTTGGATCTTATGATGTTCTTCCCTCTCTTCCTTCCTTTAATGAATTGAGTTTCCCCTTTGAACTTATCTTATAGGATTGAGTCTTTAAGAACACTTGATGTATGTCTTGCACATGTCTATCTGTCGTGACAATGGGATATTCATGTGAGTACTTGATGTATGTTTTGGTGATCAACTTGCGGGTTTCGTGACATCCGGAACCTGTGCATATGGGTTGGCACACGTTTTGACTCTCCGGTAGAAACTTTGGGGCACTCTTTGAAGTTCTATGTGTTGGTTGAATAGATGATTCTGAGATTGTGTGATGCATATTGTATAATTATGCCCACAGATACTTGAGGTGACAATGGAGTATCTAGTTTACATTAGGGTCTTGGTTGATGTGTGTGTTAAGGTGTTATTCTAGTACGAACTCTAGGATAGATTGAACGGAAAGAATAGCTTCGTCTTATTTTACTACTGACTCTTGAATAGATCAATCAGAAAGAATAACTTTATGGTGGTTTCGTACCCGACAATAATCTCTTCGTTTGTTCTCCGCTATTAGTGACTTTGGAGTGACTCTTTGTTGCATGTTGAGGGCTAGTTATATGATCCAATTATGTTATGATTGTTGAGAGAACTTCACTAGTGAAAGTATGAACCCTACGCCTTGTTTCCACGCATTGCAATACCTTGCTGTTTTTATATTATCAGACTACAAAAACCTATATCTACTATCCATATTGCACTTGTATCACCATCTGTTCGCCGAACTAGTGCACCTATACAACTTAACATCGTATTGGGTGTGTTGGGGACACAAGAGACTCTTTGTTATTTGGTTGCAGGGTTGCTTGAGAGAGACCATATTCATCCTACGCCTCTTGCGGATTGATAAACCTTAGGTCACCCACTTCAGGGAAAATTGCTACTGTCCTACAAACCTCTGCACTTGGAGGCCCAACAACGTCTACAAGGAGAAGGTTGCGTAGTAGACATCAATGGGCGTGCGGCATACTTGACACTTCTCGAGGCTATCTCCCAAAAGTAGGGGAAAGCCCGTCTCCAGAATCATCTCGGGTACGGCGGCCATCTACAAATGTAGGGGAGAGGGTTAGAAAGTTTTAGTGGGTGCAGAAAATCTTAGGGTAAAGTCTAGGTGCACTAATCGTCTCGGCTATCCTCCATGCTACCTAAGGCTTCCTATAGTCAGGATGGCTCTGGTACCAGCTCTGTGGGGACCCCGACTTACGAGTCGAGATCGCCATATGAACGTGCTCAGTGATCCCAGAGATCAATGCTCACCGAACACTCATATAATGAATATTAAGAGTCTTACATCCAAGTACCGAATTATTACATCACGTGAACGAATGGTCAAGTTCACAAGGTAGGGCCTAAAGGCCAAATCATACGGATACAACTAGTAGTGAAAATCTTAGGGCTAAGCGGGTGCCCATGCCATCAGCCTACACCAACAGGCATTCTGATTGGGAAGCGTCCTAGTTCGCAGGGCCTTCTCCGAAGACGTACTCTTTGCCAAACTCCGGTCCGTCCATGTCTGATCAATAATATAACCAGTGGCAAGCCAATGAGTACATTTGAATGAACTCGCAAATAGCCCATGATATGAACAATGCAAGTGAAGGATAACAAGTAATACGCATTATTGGTGGATAACATCTTGGTCGTAAATAAACATGATCATGGATGTGCAACATAAGTTAAATGTTACTTTGAAGAACATGTTACAAATATCAACATATCTGTCAAGGGTTGAACTCTCCGGGTTCACCCTATATGCCAAGTCACCAAACTTGGTCATACCAACTGTTTCATATTAACACCCTTTTACCACACACTCACACACACTTGGTTTGTGCGGAAACGACTGAACGTAGTTTAAGCAGGATTACCCAACTGTCTTTTACCGTGGACACAGCTATTCGAATAGTTTTACACTCTGCAGAGGTAGTACGCTGGACCCACGAGATCCAGAAAACTTCCGTGTCATCCACGACTCACAGTATATAACATACCCGAGGTAAGTACCCGATCAATGCCTTTCCCCTAACGATACTAGACAAAGAGGTCCACTCGATTGGTACCCAACCCACATGTTGTACGTCTTACGAGCATCGACTCTGGACAGTATCAACCATGCGGGGACCAACGGTGTGCCTGGAAAACGTAAAAACGGCATAGTCGCCCTACCTGGCACGACCCCATCACAAGAGTGACCAGACATCACTCCCACCACTAGTAATGTGGTTCTTTGCTAGCACCGACCAGAGTAATCAACAAAGCCCCGTCCCATAAAGGGGTAACGTGGTCGTACATGTAAGGTTGGGACGGTCGACACATCATAAATCTAATCCCATTTCCGTAACCATACTCATAAATAATACACAGTGCACCACTTCTCCAAAAGTGGCCACCGAACTCATCATCAGCCTCGGGCATTAGTGGCACCCGACGGGGTTTTCATAAACCTTTGATTTATACCAACATCATGCTCATGCTACTATTATTCTAACTTTACTTGTCAACATGATATTAGCGTGACCCTCATAGGTGGTAGGATCATGCTCAAAATGCAAATGCTCTGAAGGAGCCATCGGTAACATCACTTCAATGATTTACCGGTACTTATGATCACATGCAACAGAAATACTTGCTACATTAGCATGCAATATAACAAATGCCCAGACATGGTCAAAGGGCTGCTTGCCTTGGTCAGCTAGGTATTCGGGGTCTTTGAGGTCTTCAAGTCCAACTCCTTCATCACACGGGTTTTCTATCATTGTAATAAATAAAAGCAATAAGTAGCTCACTCCAAAACAGATCTCAAAGTCACTTAAAAATGTTATTTAATTCTGATAAATCCATATTGTTATTTAAAAAATATTTGTCTCTTGTTTTAGTGAAAGAATATTTTTAAAATCAATATAAGAGAAGCAAAACTATTCCTATTTAACCCTTTTTATTTTTATAAAATAGAATAGCTGCTCCAAAAAATCATCCTATGGTTTTGTTAAATACTACATATTTTAAGGGAAATATCAGTGGAAGAATCATATTATTTTACACTCTAATTTTTTTTATAAAAATCATTTAGAATAAAGTTTAAAACAAAAAAAGAAAAAGGGCTACAACCCCTGGCCTGGCCCCGGCCTGGGACTGGGCCGGCCCACTGGCCATCCAACCAGCCTGCCCAGGAGCACGCGCCGTCAGGTTTGACCCTGACGCGCGGGCCCCTGCGGTCAGTGGTTGCGGGCAGCGAGGGAGAGAGAGATGTGCCACTGACAGGTGGGGCACACCTGTCGGGGTTGTCTCCTACCTCTAGCCAGAGAGGGGGAGGAGCAGGCTCGTGTGGCTACCGACGTCCTCGGGCCCTAACGAAGACAGGAACGGGTTCGGCTCGTCGTCGCCTACCTGCTGGTGGTCGAGACAACGACGGAGGGGTTTCGGGTGAAGGTGGAGGTGGTAGCTACGGGCACAGATTTGCTTGGGGAAGAGTGCTTTGCTGGGCAGAGGGACGCGGGAGCCGACGTGTAGCCGGAGATCGACCAAAGCTCCGAGGCGGAGGGGCCTCGGTCTATCTCGAGCACCGGGGCTCTGCTTGCTCAATGGGGTGGCTAGGGAGGTGATTGAAATCTTGGTGAGGTGGAGCGAGGGGTTTTGGAGAGAGGGGAGGGACTATTTATAGGCCCGCGACGTTGAGTCGACTCGGGAGCGCCGGTGATCCACCGTGGCGTGCATGGGGGTGCAGAGAGAGGCCGGGGTCGAAACCACGGTCTCAGGACATGGTTTTGGACCTCTAGGACTCACTGCGAGAGAGGGGGAGAGAGGAGAGGTGAGCTATCATGGCCGCGCTCGTGTGACGCTTCTCGCGCGCGTAGGCACGCGTCGCACCGGCTCTTAGCGCGAGAAAGGAGGGGCCCTGAGGGCTGCCTGATGCAGAGGGGTTGTCGGGGAAGAGGATAGACACCGCGTGAAGGCTGGATCTAGCCGAGGGAGTCGCACCCACCTCGGTTGCTCTCTGTAGCATGCCGAGAGCGCAGCTTTGGCATGCTGATACGTCTCCAACGTATCTATAATTTTTGATGGTTTCATGCTATTATCTTGTCAAACTTTGGATGTTTTGTATGCCTTTTATTTATTTTTTGGGACTAACTTATTAAACCAGTGCCAAGTGCCAGTTCCTGTTTTTTCCATGTTTTTGACCCCTTTCAGAGGAGATTTTGAAACGGAGTCCAAACGGAAGAAAATCATCGAAAATATTTTTTCTGGAAAGGAAGAAGATCGGAGAGCTTGGGGGCCAAGCCAGAATAGCCCCAGGGGCCCCACGAGCCCCACCCCGCGGCCAGGGGGGGCGCACAATGAAGGCTTGTGGGCCCCCTGGAGGTCCCCTAACCTAGACCTTGCGCCTATAAATTCCCAAATATTCCCAAAAAAAAATCAGGGGCGCATCGTAATTACTTTTCCGCCGCCGCAAGCTTCTGTCTCCGCAAGATCCCATCTGGGGCACGTCCTGGTGCCCTGCCGGAGGGGAGATTCGGACACGGAGGGCTTCTTCATCAACACCATGACCTCTCCGATGATGCGTGAGTAGTTCACCATAGACCTACGGGTCCATAGCTAGTAACTAGATGGCTTCTTCTCTCTCTTGGATCTCCAATACAAAGTTCTCCATGATCTTCATGGAGATCTATCCGATGTAATCTTCTTTTGCGGTGTTTTTGTCGAGATCGGATGAATTGTGGATTTATGATCAGATTATCTATGAATCTTATTTGAGTTTCTTCTGATATCTCTTATGCATGATTTCATATCCTTGTAATTCTCTTCGCGTTGTGGGTTTTGTTTGGCCAACTAGATCTATGATTCTTGCCATGGGAGAAGTGCTTGGTTTTTGGTTCATACCGTGCGGTGAACTCACCCAGTGACAGAAGGGGTAGCGAGGCACGTATCATGTTGTTTCCATCAAGGGTAAAAAGATGGGGTTTTCATCATTGGTTTGAGATTATCCCTTTACATCATGTCATCTTTCTTAAAGCGTTACTCTGTTCGTCATGAACTCAATACACTAGATGCATGCTGGATAGCGGTCGATGTGTGGAGTAATAGTAGTAGATGCAGAAAGTATCAGTCTACTTGTCCCGGGCGTGATGCCTATATGCTAGATCATTGCCTTAGATATCGTTATGACTTTGCGCGGTTCTATCAATTGCTCGACAGTAATTTGTTCACCCACCGTAATACTTGCTTTTTGAGAGAAGCCTCTAGTGAAAACTATGGCCCCCAGGGTCTACTCCACACCATATTTTCAGCCTTACACTTTTCACTTCGTTGCACTTTCCGCCTTCAGATCTCACTTTGCAAACAATCTTGAAGGGATTGACAACCCCTTTGAAGCATTGGGTGCAAGCTTGTTTGTTTTTGCGCAGGTACTTTGGACTTGACGAGGCCCTTCTTTTGGTTCGATACCTTGGTCTCAAACTGAGGGAAATACTTACTGCTCCTGTGCTGCATCACCCTTTCCTCTTCAAGGGAAAAACCAACGCAAATCAGAGAAGTAACAAGAGGAATTCCTACGCGCCAGGGAAGGACTTTTGTTGCCACAACAGAAGAATTTTTGCCGCCGTTGCCGGGGAGGAAGATCAAGTAAAGAACTCATCCAAGTAAGTGTCGCAAACTCATCTCTTGCATTTACTTTGTTTGCCAGTTGCCTCTCGTTTTCCTCTCCCCCACTTCACCAATTTTCCTTTTTCGTTTGCCTTTTTCATTTGCCTTTTTCGTTCGCCCTTTCTTTCGCTTGCTTTCTGTTTGCTTGTGTTGCCATGTGCCTTCAATATGCTTGCATCTTCGCTTGCTGAAAAATCTAGTGATATGGATCCTCACCCACTTGCTAATCTCTTTAAGAGATCCAATTATGTTGATCCAATTGCTAGTGAGTTGAGTGCACTTGACTATCTTTATGGAGTTTTGCTTGAGATGCGTGAATCTGAAAATCGTGATGAAGAAATTTATGAAGTGACTCACGAGGGCTCCTTGAATGAAAAGCATGATTGCAATGGTTTCACTATAAATACTATTAGTTTCAATCATGCTAAAAATATGCAAAACCCTAAGCTTGGGGATGCTAGTTTTGCTATGTCCCCTACTTGTTGCAATGATCATGATTGGGGTGAAATTTTTTCTTATGATCTTGAAAATTTGTTTAAGCCTCATGATGAGTATGATATTTGCAACAATATTTAAAGTGGGATTGGAGAAGTCATGACTTTATTTGATGATAATCACACTATTTTTGAAGGGCGTCAACTTTGCATGCATGTGGATCATGAAAAGAATATCCTATGTGATAGTTACATTGTTGATTTCGAATATGATCGCACATGTAGTTGTTTTGAGAGAGGAAAATATTGTGGTAGAAACTTTCATGTTACCAAATCACCTCTCGTTATGTTGAGATTTCTATCGTCTCTTTCTTCTTCCTTGCATATGGTAACTATTGGTTGTCTTGACAATCTGTTTTCCTATAAAATGCCTATGCATAGGAAGTATGTTAGACTTAGATGTGATTTTCACATGCTTTATGATGCTCTCGTTGCGCTTCAATTCTTGTCTTTTGTGTGAGCATCATTGAATTATCAATGCCTAGCTAGGGGCGTTAAACAATAGCGCTTGTTGGGAGGCAACCCAATGAATTTATCTTTTTCTTTCTGTTTTGTTGCGTCCACACTTTCACAATTCTGTTGTGATTTTGTGTTTTTTGTTTGTTTTTGTGTTTGAGCCAAGAAAAACCTTTATGACTAGTCTCGGTAATGGTTGTTTGATCATGCTGGAAAAATATAGAAAATTTCTAATCACGAGATGAGTTTTCATTTTTATTCAGAAAGAGCTTTTGAGTTGATTCTTTTTGCTGCTGATTGATATGCTTTTTCCCCAGACCGTGTAATGTTTCAGATTTCTTGTACTAATGTTATCACAAGTTTCTGTTTAAGTTTTGTGTTGTGAACTTTTCAAGTTTTGGGTGACGTTCTCATGGACAAAGAGACAAGGAGTGGAAAGAGCTCAAGCTTGGGGATGCCCAAGGCACCCCAAGGCAAATTCAAGGACACCAGAAAGCCTAAGCTTGGGGATGCCCCGGGAAGGCATCCCCTCTTTCGTCTTCAATCCATCGGTACCATTACTTGGGGCTATATTTTTATTCACCACATGATATGTGTTTTTCTTGGAGGGTCTTGTATTTTAGGAGTCTTTTCTTTTTGTTGTGTCACAATCATCCTTGATGCACACCTTTTTGAGAGAGAGAGAGACATGCACTCATCGTGATTTTGCTAGAATGCTCATAGTGCTACACTTATATCTTTTGAGCTAGATACTTTTGCTCCAGTGCTTCACTTATATCTTTTGAGCTCGATACTTTTGCTCTAGTGCTTCACTTATATCTTTTGAGCTAGGTAATTTTGCTCTTGTGTTTCACTTATATCTTTAGAGCACGGCGGTGTGTGATTTGGTAGTTGGCTTATGCTATGAAAGTAGTCCCATGTGGTAGGTACCCAAAGAGGATGCAAAAACTTCCATCTTCATGTGCATCGAGTAGAAAGAAAAGTTTCGATTCCTCTCAATTAGTTTTGAGACATGGATTTGGGAATATTAAAAGCTATGTTAGTAGGGTGTTGTGAATCTAGAAATACTTGTGTTGAAGTTAGTGATTCCCGTAGCATGCACGTATGGTGAACCGCTATGTTAGGAAGTCGAAGCATAATTGATCTATTGATTGCCATCCTTTGTGTTGAGGTCGGGATAGCGCGATGGTTTACACCTACCAACCCTTCCCCTTGGAGTATGCATTTAGCACTTTGTTTTGATTACTAATAAAAACTTTCTTAACAAGTATGTGAGTTCTTTATGACTAATGTTGAGTGCATGGATTAGATGCACTTTCACCTTCCACCATTGCTAGCCTCTTTAGTGCCGCGCAATTCTCGCCGGTGCACAAACCCACCAAATTCCTTCCTCAAAACAGCCACCATACCTACCTACTATGGCATTTTCATAGCCATTCCGAGATATATTGCCATGCAACCACCGTTCCGTCTCATGACTTGTGCTGTCACTCTCATATTGCCATTGCATGATCATACTAGATCGTTGCACATCCCGGTACACCACCGGAGGCATTTCCTATGGAGTCATCATCATTGTGATCTTTGAACTTTGAGTAACTAAAAGTGTGATGATCATCATTATTAGAGCATTGTCCCATGTGAGGAAATAAAAAAAGAGGCCAAAGAGCCCAAAAACAAAAAAAGAAAAAGAAAAAAGAGGCCTAAGAGCCCAAATAAAAAAATGAGAGAAAAAGAGAGAAGGGACAATGCTACTATCTTTTCCATACTTGTGCTTCATATTAGCACCATGTTCTTCATGATTGAGAGCTTGTGGCTTTGTCACTACCATATGCTAGTGGGAACCTTTTATATAACTTGGCTTGTATATTCGAATGATGGGCTTCCTCAAAATTGCCCTAGGTCTTCGTGAGCAAGCAAGTTGGATGCACACCCACTAGTTTTCCTTTTGAGCTTTCACATACTTATAGCTCTAGTGCATCTCTTGTATGGCAATCCCTACTCATTCACGTTGATATCTATTAATGGGCATCTCCATAGCCTATTGATACGCCGAGTCAATGTGACCATCTCCTCCTTTTTCTCCCACATACACCACCACACTCTATTCCACCTATAGTGCTATATCCATGGCTTGCGCTCATGTATTGCATGATAGTTATAAAAAGTTTGAGAAAGTAAGAGTGCGAAAACAATTACTTGGCCAATTCCGGGGTTGTGCATGATTTACATTAGTTGTGTGAGGATGAAGGAGCATAGCCAGACTATATGATTTTGTAGGGATAACTTTCTTTGGCCTTGTTATTTTAAAAGTTCATGATTACTTGCTAGTTTGCTTGAAGTATTACTGTTTTCATGTCAATAGCAAACTATTGTTTTGAATTGTACGGATCTGGACATTCATGCCACGTGAAAGAAGTTGCAAAGGACAACTATGTTAGGTAGCATTCCACCTCCAAAATTCATTCTTTATCACTTCCCTACTCGAGGACGAGCAGGAGTTAAGCTTGGGGATGCTTGGAGTTAAGCTCCAGGACTCACTGCGAGAGAGGGGGAGAGAGGAGGGGCGAGCTATCATGGCCGCGCTCCTGAGACGCTTCTGGTGCGCACAGGCACGCGTCGCACCGGCTCTTAGCGCGAGAAAGGAAGGGCCCTAAGGGCTGCCTGATGTAGAGGGGTTGTCGGGGAAGAGGATAGACACCGCGTGAAGGCTGGATCTAGCTGAGTGAGTCACCCCCACCTCAGTTGCTCTTTGTAGCGTGCCGAGGGCGCAGCTTTGGCATGCTGATACGTCTCCAACGTATCTATAATTTTTGATGGTTTCATGCTATTATCTTGTCAAACTTTGGATGTTTTGTATGCCTTTTATTTATTTTTTGGGACAAACTTATTAATCCAGTGCCAAGTGCTAGTTCTTGTCGTTTCCATGTTTTTGACCCCTTTCAGAGGAGATTTTGAAACGGAGTCCAAACGGAAGAAAATCCCCGAAAAGATTTTTTCTGGAACGGAAGAAGATGGGAGAGCTTGGGGGCCAAGCCAGAAGAGCCCCACGGGCCCCACAAGCCCCCACCCCGCGGCCAGGGGGGCACGGCATGCAGGCTTGTGGGCCCGCTGGAGGTCCCCTAACCTAGATCTTGCGCCTATAAATTCCCAAATATTCCCAAAAAAATCAGGGGAGCATCGTAATTACTTTTCCACCGCCGCAAGCTTCTGTCTCCGCAAGATCCCATCTGGGGCACGTCCTGGTGCCCTGCCGGAGGGGAGATTCAGACACAGAGGGCTTGTTCATCAACACCATGATCTCTCCGATGATGCGTGAGTAGTTCACCATAGACCTACGGGTCCATAGCTAGTAACTAGATGGCTTCTTCTCTCTCTTGGATTTTCAATACGAAGTTCTCCATGATCTTCATGGAGATCTATCCGATGTAATATTCTTTTGCGGTGTGTTTGTCTAGATCCGATGAATTGTGGATTTATGATCAGATTATCTATGAATCTTATTTGAGTTTCTTCTGATCTCTCTTATGCATGATTTCATATCCTTGTAATTCTCTTCGAGTTGTGGGTTTTGTTTGGCCAACTAGATCTATGATTCTTGCCATGGGAGAAGTGCTTGGTTTTGGGTTCATACCGTTCGGTGACCTCACCCAGTAACAGAAGGGGTAGCGAGGCACGTATCATGTTGTTTCCATCAAGGGTAAAAAGATGGGGTTTTCATCATTGGTTTGAGATTATCCCTCTACATCATGTCATCTTGCTTAAAGCGTTACTCTGTTCGTCATGAACTCAATACACTAGATGCATGCTGGATAGCGGTCGATGTGTGGAGTAATAGTAGTAGATGCAGAAAGTATCGGTCTACTTGTCTCGGACGTGAATGGGTGCAAGCTTGGTTCTCAAACTAAGGGAAATACTTTGCGCAAGTACTTTGGACTTGACGAGGCCCTCCTTTTGGTTCGATACCTTGGTTCTCAAACTAAGGGAAATACTTACTCCTCCTGTGCTGCATCACCCTTTCCTCTTCAAGGGAAAAACCAACGCAAATCAGAGAAGTAACAAGAGGAATTCCTATGCGCCAGGGAAGGACTTTTGTTGCCGCAGCACATGCCACGGCATGCTGGCACGCTCTGGGGTGCCTTGGACGTGTCTAGCGTGTCCTTGGCACTGGCTTGGAGATGTCTAGCCGTTGGAGTCCCGTGGGAGCCTCGGCTGGTCAAAGAGAGACAAGAAAACAGGTGCTGTCAGCCTTGGGTTGAATCTTAAATTGGAGATTTTGGTTTATCTACTTTGAACCAGAGAGGAGCTTCTTGACTAGAGTTAGGCATTGATGTCATCCACCTAATCTGTGAGTTTGGGAGAAAGGAATGGGTTTAGCTAAGGTTAGGAGGGGTTTTACCCAATTGTCAGAAGGTGCTCGACAGTGGTTTGGATGGTTGCACCTCACCACTAGTTATGCAACTTAACAAGATTGGGTTTGGTGCTAAAACAAGGGGTTTCACCAAGTATGAGCTCCATTGGACAAGTTTAGCTTTGTAAACTTGACAACATCACCAAATGACCATATGTGTTCCTTCCAAAGAGAGTGTGGGCAAATCAAGTCCCACAAATCCCATTTTTGGCATGGAGTCCTCATTTCACATATTAGGCACTCCTCCAAAGTTTCAGCTCCATTGGATAAACTTTGCTTTGTAGAGTTGCTCTAACTTCATAGTGGACAGAAAGGGTTTTGCAATTATTTGGTGACCTTAATCACCTTGGATCAAGGTGAAATTTTATATGGGCACCAAATATGGCTTAGGAATACCACTGGAATTTTCTAGGGATTTATTGAGCATATTTCCTTTGGAAATATTTCAAAAGGTCAAAACAGACAGAAAAGGTTTTCAGAGTTTTACTCAAATAATAATAATGATAATAGGGGTTGAAAATCTTATGTATGGAAAATATATGACCTTCTCACTATCTCCAAATTTTCTCAGATTTTCTCAAGGCAGAAAAGTATTTTTCCATATAGGAATATCATTTCTGGCTTGAGAAATGGACTTGCAATTAAAATAGGAAAATATTTCATAAATTAATTATTTTATGGTTTTGCTGTACTAAAGTGGTGCTAGAACCAGATCACCAACTTTGGGTAACAGCACTCCTTGCCATCAAGGACTTGTAGTGCAACCCAAAGCAGGATTTTCAATTAACCAGAAATAAGAAAAAGGGTTTTGAAAATAATTAGGTTATGATAAATGTGGTTTTTGATATCACACACTCAAGCATTCAAGCATAAAATGGCAATCATGGCACTCACAACATTAGTTTTGAAAAAAGGTTTAATAAACTCAGATTTTTGAATTACAGAAAAAGTGATAGTGAAAGCAGGGTGCGACAGTGTTCCCCCCCGTCCTTTTTCAATATTAGGACGCATCTCCTGGTTCACCTAGTCGACGAGATTTCTATTCTCGGTCCTGTATTTCTACACAATATGTTCCCCTTCGAGCGTTTCATGGGAGTCTTAAAGAAATATGTTCATAACCGTGCTAGGCTAGAAGGAAGCATCTCCAAGGGCTATGGAACAGAGGAGGTCATTGGGTTCTATGTAGACTTTCTTCCTGACCTTAAGCCGATTGGTGTTCCTGAATCACGACATGAGGGGAGACTGAGTGGAAAAGGCACGCTAGGAAAGAAAGGAGTGATATTTAGGGACGGGCATTCTTTCACTAAAGCACACTACACAGTTCTAAAAAGTTCCACCTTCGTGGCTTTGTAAATCGAGGAACACAAGAATTTTGTACGCTCCGAGTTCCCGGGGAAGGCAATCTCCTGGATTGAAGAAAAACACATGGATACTTTCGGCAGTTGGTTGCGAGCACATCTCATGAATGACAACATTGTTGGATATCAAGTCTACGTGTTAAGCATGTCACCTTCTTCGACTGTATTACATTTCCAAGGGTACGAGAAAAACGGGAATACATTTTACACGAATGCCCAAGATATGAAGACCACCAACCAAAATAGTGGTGTCCGCTATGATGCAACAAACGAGAATGGGAAAAATGACACATACTATGGTTACATAGAGGAGATATGGGAATTTGACTATGGACCTACTTTTAAGGTCCCTTTGTTTCGGTGTAGTTGGGTGAACATGAATGGAGAAGGGGTAAAGGTAGACGAGTTGTACAGAATGACAACAGTTGATCTCAACAATCTTGGCTATAGAGACGAGTCATTCGTCCTAGCCAATGATGTGGCTTAGGTTTTCTATGTGAAAGACATGTCCTCCAGACCAAAAAGGAAAAAAAATAAGAAAATGAATACATCGGACGATGAGCCAAAGCGTCACATAGTTCTCTCAAGGAAAAGCAACATCGTGGGAATCGAGGACCAGATAGACATGTCAGCAGATTATCATAAGTTTGATGAAATTCCGCCCTTCATAGTGAGAATTGACCCAAGCATCCCGTTAAATAATGAAGATTCTCCATGGTTACGGACAAAGCGATCATAGGCAAGGGATCAAAATATAAATCTATGTAATGTATTAAACTTTATGCGATGTGTACTAATGTATTAAACTTTGAAAGAGATTTCCCGTTTTGTACACGAAGTGCATCCAGTTTTTGTCGTAACCCTCTCAACTTTTTAGCACATGCTATGTGGGTGAAATGATGATACCATGCCATATTCAACATTTCCACAGTTCATTTTTAGTGCTTTTAAATTTCAGAGTCAATTAGCTCAAAAAAATAAGTAAATGCATGAAACATACCAAATGAAGTCAGAAATTGTTGAAAATTAATGATGTGCTTTTGAATGGTGCATTTTAAACACACAAAAAGTCTGGAGTTCAAATAAGTTCAAAAAAATGAAATCCCTTTGTCACAGATGAGTTTTCGTTCGAAACCCTCATACTTCAAAAGAGATTGTCCGTTTTGTACACGAAGTGCATCCAGTTTTTGTCGTACCCCTCTCAACTTGTTAGCACATGCTATGTGGGTGAAATGATGATACCTTGCCAACTTTCAACATTTTTGGAGTTAATTTGTAGTGCTTTTCAATTTCAGGGTCAATTAGCTCAAAAAAATAAGTAGATGCATGAAAAATACCAAATGAAGTCTGAAATTGTTGAAAATTGATGGTGTGCCTTTGAATGGTGCGTTTTGAACACACAAAAAGTCTCGAGTTCAAATAAGTTCAAAAAAATGAAATCCCTTTTTTTACAGATGAGTTTTCGTTTGAAACCCTCATACTTCGAAAGAGATTGTCCGTGTTGTACACGAAGTTCATCCAGTTTTTGTCGTAACCCTCTCAACTTTTTAGCACATGCTATTTGGGTGAAATGATGATACCATGCCAACTTTCCATCTTTTCAGAGTTCATTTGTAGTGCTTTTCAATTTCAGGGTGAATTAGCTCAAAGAAATACATGAAAAATACCAAATGAAGTCAGAAATTGTTGAAAATTTATGATGTTCCTTTGAATGGCGCATTTTGAACACACAAAAAGTCTGGAGTTCAAATAAGTTCAAAAAAAATGAAATCGCTTTGTAACAGATGAGTTTTCGTTCAAACCCCTGATACTTCGAAAGAGATTGCCCGTTTTGTACACGAAGTGCATCCAGTTTTTGTCGTAACCCTCTCAACTTTTTAGCACATGCTATGTGGCTGAAATGATGATACCATGCCAACTTTCAACCATTTCAGAGTTCATTTGCAGTGATTTTCAATTTCAAGGTCAATTAGCTAAAAAATATATGTAAATGCATGAAAAATACCAAATGATGTGAGAAAGTGTTGAAAATTTATGATGTCAACTAAAAAGAATCAACTAAAACATTAACTAAAAAGAACGAACTAAAATTATCAAAGTGTTTATTTGTTAAAAAGAATCAAGTAAAACATTAACTAAAAAGAAACAAAAAAATATCAACTCAAAAGAATTTTCATAAAGTTTTTTTTGTTAAAATCTTTAATAGAAAACTAAAATAGAAGATAAAAACAATATTTAATAGCAAAGAATTAAAATATAAACTGGGACTAAAAATTATTAAAGGAAAAAAAATAAAAAAATGCCGCCTATTGGTCCATCACGCCGTGCATACGACTAAAAACCCTACAAGAAACGTGGGCGAGGATGTAGGCCCGTGGGTCCAATAGGCCTAATAGGCGAAGACATGAACGTTAGGACCATAGGCCTACTTTAGAGAGGAGCTCGAAGGAGCTGCCGCGACGAGGCTTATAAACCATAGCGAGCGCCCCTCGCTTGGCGAGCTGGGACTAAACTCCCACCACCCCGCGCCGGTGCCAGCCCCAGGCCTTTAGTCCCGGTTTGGGGCTCCAACTGGGACTAAAGACCCCCCCCTTTAGTCCCGGTTGGAGCCACCAACCGGGACTAATGGCCCCTGCTTCCCGTCTTTCGGCGTGCCGAAAAAGGACCTTTAGTACCGGTTGGTGGCTCCAACCGGGACTAAAGGGAGGTCTTTAGTCTCGGTTGGAGTCCCAAACCGGGCCTAAAGTTCTGGGGTTTATAAGCGCCCTTCTTCCTCCTCCGAAAACTTCTCCGTTTTCGATCTCGCACGACGACGCACACTGCCCGGATGCCCCGACGCCGAACACGCCACCGCCTGGCTCCCGCGACGCCCCCCATTGCCCCGACGCCGAACACACCGCCGCCAGGCTGCCGCGACGCCCTCCGACGCCCTCGCCGATGCGTCCCCCGACGCCCTCGCCGACGCATCCCCGCGGTGCCACCCCTCCCCCACACCACCGACGCCACTCTCCTTCCCCATCGCCGGCGGCACCCCGGGCCCCTTCCCCACCGCGGCGCCACCCCCTTCCCCACTGCAGTGCTACCCCCCTTCCCCACCGCTGGCGCCTACCTCCCCCACCGTGAGTTCTTCTTTTCCTTTTTTCATTTCATTTCATATATCCATTAGGTTAATTAAGTTAGTTTAGGGCTCTGTTAGTGTTAGTTTAGGTCACAGTTAGTGTTAAATAGGTTATTGTTAGTTTAGGTTAAGTAGGTTATTTGTGCAAAAAAGAAGATTTTGGTTAAGGTTTTGATTTGACATATAAATGATTTGACATATAAATGTTAAGTTTGCTACTCGTATTTCTCTGTTAACATTTTAGAGTTATTTGCAAAAGTTTGATGAATTTTGACATTTGCAAAAGTTTGTTATGTATTTGCAATTAATTAGTATATATATGTACACAATAGATTCTCTTAGTACTTTAATAATGGATTTATCAAGAATGCCACATTATGTATGTGCACAAGTTGATCCAATTTTTTTCTGATCTCATCTATGTAACCTAGCTAGCTAGCGTCTATATGTCACGCTGTCTCTCAAAGTATTGAAGAAATCCATGGCTTCATCATTACCTGGTAGTAACACGCGCATGATGCTATGAGGCTCTCGAAAGTTGTTTTGGAATGGAGTTCCTGATAGGATATTTCGTTTTTTGGTACGAAGTTCAGTAAAGTCCTTCCAAATAGCGATATTTGGATGGCTCTTTTTGAACTGCATACCAAAAAGCTAATTATCCTATTCATCATTCCGTTACAAAAACAACTTTGTTGAGCTTCATAGCATCATGCGCCTATTACTACCAGGTAATGATGAAATCATGGTTTTCTTGAGTCCTTTGACAGTACAAAATGTGACATATAGAAGGGTAGATGAGATGAGGAAAAATATGGACCATTTTCCGCACATCCACAATGTCGCCATTTTGTTAAATCCCTTAATGGTTAAGAGAATCCGTTAGACATATTTTAGAGTATAGATTCGCTCATTTTGCTCCGTATGCAGTTTTCTGATGAAATCTTTAAAAGGTCTTATATTTTGGAACAGAGGGAGTAAAAGTTTAGAAAAGTTTATTAAATAGTAGGAATTTAAATAGTAGGACATACGATGCCCGACCCGCATCCTTGTCGTCGACTCGGTGGCGAACAACTGCTTGATAGGCGCCAGCATATGCGGGACTGGGCTCCGCCGGGCTGGCACTGGGAGGAGCTACCTTTTGGGGCGCGCACATTGGTGAGGAATCGTGCTCCCGTCGTCGACCCGAAGCTTCTTTGGTGGCGGTCAAGGGGGGCACTTTTGGTGCCGAGGATGCCGAACCCCGAGGAGGAGGTACGTCGCCGTGTCAGGGAGGAGGACGAGCACGTCCGTCGCTACATGGAGTCGTTGGATGCCAGGTCCTCCAATACCTGGCAGGTTCTTCAGGGATCTCACCCGAGCTATGATACGGTGATGGTCCCTGCTATTTGGGTGTCCACGGCCCGCGCCTCGGTATAGCGACGGCTCTTTGTTGGTTGATCAATTATATATTATTCGAGAGATGTATTACTGTATTCGAGAGATATATTATTGATGTATTCTAGATTATGTATTCGATAATATTAAGTGGATTATTCGATGATGCATTAATTAAGTGGATTATTTGATGTATATATAAGCAGAGGTTTTAGTTGTTAGTTAATTTAGTTTTTTTATGTTTAATTAATTTGCGGATACTATGGATCCAATACATGACAAAGACGAATATCAGGAAGACGTGATGCATGGTGTCATCCACGGGGATGATTTTATTGTTGGCGATGTCACCAATCAGTTTCTGAACGAGTCCGGCAAGGGAGATGAGTCTCTCAACACAGGAGGTAGAAGCTCTGATGAGGTAGACGCCCACGCCTCGGGCGAGGGAGGACTCGACGGTTCCAATGAGGAAGAAGCCGACGAGGGAGAAGCCAACGGCTCCGTCGAGCTGCATATATATGTTAATAAATTAATCCTTTGTTGTCTATATACATATATTGACGCTCTTTCTTTTAGCCCTTTGGATCGAGCAAAACTTCAGTATGAACGAAACGAGGCCCAACCAAGAAGATGATGACGATGAGAGGTACATGATCGAAAGAGTCTCAAATGTTGGGCAACCAATTGCCCCCACACATGTAAAGCATAAGTTTGTGAAGGCATGCAGAGTTGTTGTTAGGTACCACATCCTATCACCACTTGAGAATGGATTAAGCCAAGGGAGGAAGGAGTCTCATATGTCGGCATAGTAGCCAAACAAAACCTTTGGAGAAAGCTCATTCTTCATTTCACCCTGCCGGCACTAGAGGTGCATCGAGATGAGGAGGACACAAATGAGGAGGAAATGAAGAGGCGAAAAGAGGCCCTAGAGAAAAAAGTCAAGGAGTGGACTCTTAATAAGATGGCCGATCTATTAAGGGGCTGGAAGAAAAGATTGCACCAGGAATTTATCTTGCAAGATAAGACTCCATATTTTGATACCAGCTATGAGAAGATAAAAGACTACTGGGCCGAATTTGTGGTGTACAAGAAATCGGAGGATGCCTTGAAAAAACCTGCAACAAATAAGAGGAATGCATGTATGTTGAAGTACCACCATGTTATGGGGCCTGCAGGCTACGCAGGTAACAAGGCTAAGTGAGAAGCACTTGAGGCACCATTTCTGGCTAACAATATTACTCCAGAGCCCTTAACATGGACCGAACGGTGAAGAAACTGGTATTACGGGCATGGGGGCATGTTGGACGCAGAAGGGAAGGCAATATATAACCAAAGACACAAATATAATCTCCTACTACCCATCGAGAACATTAGAAGTGCAGTAAAGGATGTTGAAGAGGGACGGTTCATTCACGATAGAGAGAACGACGAGCTCTCACGTGCCCTTGGGAACTATGAACACAAAGGACGAGCACGAGGCTTACCAGGCTCCCCGCCGTGGATGCTTGCATTTTTCCGAGGAAAGGAAGAGATTTCCAGATAGAAGCCATCAGAGGAGAAAAAAAAGGAGGCAGCTGAGAAAGCGGCTGCTGCAGACCGGCTAAGTAATGTAGAAGAAGCAGTAAAGCGGCTGCAGCATGATCAAATCGATAGACAGCAGGGTAGCGGCCAATCTTAGCGGCTCATGATAGAAGCTGCATTGGATCGGAAAAGCAGTGTCGCTTCCACGCAGCCCCAGGATGATGGTGATGATGATGCACTGACGACGGTTCCTCCTCGTCGCTACCCAGTGGATGATATGACAGAGAGCACACCTTGTGAGGTAAAGGTGAAACTTCCTAACTTAAGGTTGACGGTAGCGGTCGGCATGGCCGTACCAATTGCACATAATCCACCTTGGCATTGCTCTCTGGTTCCAAAAGGGTACGCTGTCGTCGCGGTGGATGAAGTGAAGAAAGATTATGAGGAGCTGAAGCTAGACTACCCTGCAGGTGAAGATAGGGATTTAACTAAACTTGGAGAAGTCAAGAAATAAACCGTTGTATGGCCAAAGGAGCACATCTTGCTTCCAACTTGGCCACCAAGGCCACCGACTCCTGAGAGCAGCAATCCTTCTTCGCCTCCACCTCACGAGTCTCCAACGCAACCGTCGTCTTCACCGCCTTACCAGTCTCCAGTGCAACCGTCGCCTTTGCCGCCTCACCAGTCTCCAGTGCAGTTATCTCCACCGCCGCATCAGCCGTCTCCATCCACTGAGAAACAGAGCAAAAAGCGGAAACGTACCACCGCTAACAGTGGCGGAAGAAAGGGGTTCCGATCACCGAAACGTAAGTTGTCGCCTCTCCCAAAAGTACCTCATAAGGATATGGAGATGAGACCTTGGGACTATAGTGGAGAGGAAAATTAGAATAGGGCAGACGCCCGGTATCAACAGTGGATGGCTAACAAGAAAAGCTGAAAGAGCCAGAGTTCCCGGTCACCCCAGAAGATCACGCCGCGTGCGTGAAAATGCTGAATACCCTTGTAGATCCCCCGCCATCATTGCGAGCAGACTATGAACGCTCTATTCTCAAGTCGGTTGAGGCAAAAAAGCAGCGGTTGAAGAGTAGTACGTCAAGCGGGAAATCAGTTGCCCAGCTCGGACAACAGAAAAACCAATCGTGCCCCCCGCTCAAAGTGTATACCGATACAAAGGTGTGCTCGAGCGGAGCTGCGATTGAGCAGAGGAATGATGAAATAGCTGGTATCAATCCGGAGTTTGTTGCACTATATGGAGAAGCAGCCAAGGCTCATGGCATGTATATTGATGAGTACTTAAACCATATACAAGAATTCACTGACCTAACATACGTGTACCGGCACGGGTCTCCTCTAGTCAAACCTGAGTTAGTCAACGAGCTACCAACAAAAATGCGAAGATTGCATGACTGGTACATGCAATCATGTGCTGAACAGCAAAGCTGGATCTAGTGTGCATATAAAAACGAGCATTACGGGCATGGAGATAGTGTGCTAATGATTGAATTCGACGAATTATTTCAGTTTTAGAAACAAGACGCCCTCGACAAATCTATCATCGGTGCTTATTGTTTGTAAGTATTATTAAGTTATGTCATTAAGTCTTACTCAGCTCGTTCATTGCATGTATAATCTTACTCATCACTATATTAATTTTGCACAATGAAGATTCTCGAATACAAAAGAGGACGAATCTATGACATTGCGTTCATTGACCCATATTTCATTCATGACAAAGGTCTCACACTGGATCCCCGCGAGACAGAGAATAATTTGGTACAACGGTTAAGGTTTTGCACTACCAAAAGGGAAATATTATTTCCTTACAACTTCAAGTGAGTGTTACTACACACATTCTATTTTTGCTTATTCGATGTTATTAAGTGTATAATCGACTCGTTTTGCGTGCGCAGGTTCTACTTTATTTTGTTAATCATTGTACCTGACGAGGGACTAGTAAAAGTCATGGACCCCAAACTCACACCCCTCACTGATTGGGCGAACATACAGGAATGCCTCCAGAGGTAATTTCAATCATTATGGCACTATATCAGCAACTTTTCGTTCATTTACTGATAGCAAGTAATTAATACAGAACTCCTTTATTCATTTCCTTTTCTTGGCAGGGCTTGGCAACGGTTCACCGCCAAGTGTCGGGGTGTTTGGAAGCTAGAGCTTACATTTAGACAAATGGATGTAAGTAACTACTAGCTAAATCCGCACATCTCTTTATTCTAGTTTCGATACCATTATCATTCTTGATTATGTTTTTATTGAATTTGTTCTCGTAAAGTGCTTGAGGCAGAAACATGGGAACAATTTTATGTGGATACTATGTTTGCGAGTTCATTCGCCAGACGACCCATGAGACTGGCAAAAAACGGGACATAAAAAAATTGAAGTACGATAAACAATACCCATAACTTTATTTTATTACCGTCAATTATGTTCGGTTTCATTGATATATATTGTCTTCTTTAAATTAGGTCGAACGGTTGCTGGACGCTCTTCTACCACAGGAACGTGTACGAGCAATTCAAGAGGAAATTGCCGAATTCTTAGATGCAGAGGTCCTAGATTTGAAAGGAGAATACTATTGCCCGTCGATGCAATTCACATGAAATGTTAAAGTGTAAAAGACATGCATATGTGCATGTAAGTCATGTCTACCTTTTCTAATATGTTCGACAAAGCACGACGGATGAGATGGTGTAATATATTCGTGACGATGATGTGCAATATAGTTGTTCCTTTATTGTTGTGTATGTACCATCCAATTTAGTGGAAAACAAGAATTAAAAATTGCCCAAAATAAATAAATGGGAAAATAGGGGGAAACAAAATAGCCCCATCCAACTTAGTGCAAAACCCTAAACCCTAAAAAGTGCTCAAAAAAAAGACAGCGAAGCAATAGACTCGGTTCGTAATAAGAGCCGGGACTAATACCCCTCCCCCTCGCCCCCAGCCCCGCCACGTTGACGACTATTAGCCCCGGTTCGGGGCCAAACCAGGGCTAGCATTAGTCCCGCTTTGTTAGTCCCGGTTCGTGAACCGGGGTTAATGGCCCAACCGAACCGGGGCTATAGGCCCTTTTTCTACTAGTGTATGATGGAGAGAGTCTCTTACAAAACAGAGTGAAAGATAAAACATGAATATAGAACAAGCCTAACAAATCGCCGAGGGCCGAACAAAGACCCCTGAGCTCAATAACAACGCCTCCAAGAGGATGACGGCGCGAAGCGTCGTTACTGCCGAGTCTGAGAACAGAACAAGGTTTTCATCGTGAACCATGTCACAGAAACAAGATGCAAGACACCGTCTTCAAGAAGCAAGCGGTACCCACAAGCGTCACCGGTGCCGCCGCTAGAAGCATGTAGCTTTCACTCGGACACTCGCGTGTACAACCAAGAGGAGTCCCGACCACCACCCAACGAGGGTCAACTTGTCCATCCCAGATCTTGGCCCTACCAAAGCATGCCAGACCCTCCCGACACTCCATCCCTAGTTGCCCACACGACCAAGAGATGAAGCCACCACCGCCACCATGGTGCCTGCTGGGAAGCCAACCGTGGGGCCCGCCGTCCGAGACCACCGTCCCGGCATCCATACCCTTGGGCCTCGCCGACCATCCACCTCACGACCACTAAACCACAATAATAAGAGTGAAAGGGACCACCTTTCACTCCCAGCCTGGCGTCATCCACCGGGTTGGGGTTAGCACCACCATAGTAGGGAGCGCCGACGCATGTATCGCCGCCGGTCCCGGTGGACCAGGGGAGACACAAGCAAGTGACTATCGACGGACGCCGCCATGTCCGTGGACATTTGTGTTGATCCGTACGATGGCACAACAACTCTTGTAGAGCAACCCTCGGACCAATGCCACAACAATCACCAAGAAAGAAAAGCACAACGCGAAGGATTCCAACGCGGACCAAGTGAAAACCTCATCGTCGAGCACAAATGGGCATCATGTTCGGGAATGTTTCATGGGAAACAAAAAATTTCCTACGCACACGAAGACCTATCATGGTGATGTCCATCTACGAGAGGAGATTTGGATCTACGTACCCTTGTAGATCGCAAAGCGGAAGCGTATATAATTCGGTTGATGTAGTGGAACATTTCCGCGATTCAGATCGCCGTAGTCGTACTATCTCATCACGATCCGTGCCACGAACTTCATCACGATCCCTCCCACGAACTTCATCACGATCCGTCCCGTGAACTTCATCATGATCCGTGCCGCGAACTTCATCACGATCCGTCCCGCGAACTTCATCACGATCCGTCCCGCGAACTTCATCACGATCCTTCCTGATCTAGTGCCGAACGGACGGCACCTCCACGTTCAGCACACGTACAGCTCGATGACGATCTCCACCTTCTTGCTCCAGCAAGAGGGGCGGAGAGGTAGAAGAGTTCTTCGGCAGCGTGACGGCGCACCGGTGGTGGTGATGATCCACTCCGGCAGGGCTTCGCCTAAGCTCCGCAGAAATACGATCTAGAGGAAAAACTACGTGGTATAGGGTCGAGTAGCACGTGGCAAAGTTTGTCTCAAAAACCCTCAATACCTCTAGTATATATAGGAGGGAGTAAGGGGAGGAGGCAGACTCAAACCCTCAAGGTTTGTCCAAAATTGGAGGCGGAGGAGTCGTACTCCAATCCTACTTGGAGTAGGATTCCACCTTCCCACTTGGAAACTCTTTCCACCTTGTGTTTTTCCTTCTCAAACCTTATGGGCCTTAGTGGGAACTTATTCTAGCCCATTAGGGGCTGGTTTATATCTTCCCATAGACCATGAGACCCCTTGGGGCGTTACACCCCTCCCGATGGTCCCTGGCACCCCTCCCGGTACTCCCGGTACACTACCCATGAGCCCAAAACTTTTCCGGTGACTAAAACAGGACTTCCTATATATTAATCTTTACCTCCGGACCATTCCGGAGCTCCTCGTGACGTCCTAGATCTCATCCGAGACTCCGAGCAACTTTCGGTTACCAACACCTATAACTCAACTATACCGAAACATCATCGAACCTTAAGTGTGTAGACCCTGCGGGTTCGAGAACTAAGGAGACATGCCCCGAGGTACTCCTCGGTCAATATCCAATAGCGGGACCTGGATGCCCATATTGGATCCTACATATTCTCCGAAGATCTTATCGGTTGAACCTCAGTGTCAAGGATTCATATAATCCCGTATGTCATTCCTTTGTACGTCGGTATGTTACTTGCCCGAGATTTGATCGTCGGTATCCGCATACCTATTTCAATATCGTTACCGGGAAGTCTCTTTACTCATTCTGTAATACAAGATCCCGTGACTTACACTTAGTCACATTGCTTGCAAGGCTTGTGTGTGATGTTGTATTACCGAGTGGGCCCCGAGATACCTCTCCGTCACACGGAGTGACAAATCCTAGTCTTGATCCATACTATCTCAACAGACACCTTCGGAGATACCTGTAGAGCACCTTTATAGTCACCCAGTTACGTTGCGACGTTTGATGCACACAAGGTATTCCTCCGGTGCCAGTGAGTTATATGATCTCATGGTCATAGGAACAAATACTTCACACACAGAAAACAATAGCAATAAAACGACACGATCAATATGCTACGTTCATAGTTTGGGTCTTGTCCATCACATGATTCTCCTAATGATGTGAACCCGTTATCAAGTGACAACACTTGTCTATCGTTAGGAAACCTTGACCATCTTTGATCAACGAGCTAGTCAACTAGAGGCTTACTAGGGACAATGTTTTGTCTATGTATCCACACATGTATTTGAGTTTCCAATCAATATAATTCTAGCATGGATAATAAACAATTATCACGAACAAAGAAATATAATAATAACTAATTTATTATTGCCTCTAGGGCATGTTTCCAACAGTCTCCCACTTGCACTAGGGTCAATAATCTAGTTCACATCACCATGTGATTTTAATGAATCCAACACCCATATAGTTCTGGGGTCTGATCACGTTGTGCTCGTGAGAGAGGTTTTAGTCAACGGTTCTAAATCTTTCTGATCCGTGTGTGCTTTACAAATCTTTATGTCATCTTATAGATGCTGCTACTACGTGCTATTCGAAAATACTCCAAATATCTACTCTAGTATACGAATCCATTTTACTACTCATAGTTATTCGGATTAGTTTCAAAGCTTGCATCAACGTAAACCTTTACGACGAACTCTTCAACCACCTCCATAATCGAGAAAAAAATCCTTAGTCTATTAGTTACAAAGGATAGCTTCGACCGTTGTTCAGTGATTCAATCCTGGATCACTCTCTGTACCTCTTAACAGACTTGTCGCAAGGCACACATCATGCGCGATACACAACATGTCATACTTAGAGTCTATGGCTAAGGCACAGGGGACGACCTTCGTGCTTTCTCTTTCTTCTGCCATGGTCGGGCTTTTGAGTCTTACTAAAATTCACACCTTACAACACAGTCAAGAACTCCTTCTTTGCTGATCTATTTTGAACTCCTTCAAAAACTTGTCAAGGCATGCATTTCATTTGAAAGTTCTATTTAGCATTTTGATCTATCTCCATAGATCTTGATGCTCAATGTTCAAGTAGCTCTATCCAGGTCTTCCTTTGAAAAAACCCCTTTCAAACAACCTTTATGCTTTACAGAAATTCTACATTACTTCTGATCACCAATATGTGAACCACATATACTTATCAGAAATTCTATAGTGCTCCCACTCACTTCTTTGGAAATACAAGTTTCTGATAAACCGTGTACAAACCCAAAAGCTATGATCATCTCATCAAAGCGTATATTCCAACTCTGAGACGCTTGCACCAGTCCATAGAAGGATTGCAGGAGCTTGCATACTTGTTAGTATCCTTAGGATCAACAAAACCTTCTGGTTGTATACCATACAACCTTTCCTCAAGGAAACCGTGGAGAAAAAAATGTTTTGACATCCTATGTGCAATATTTCATAAATAATGCAGCAACTACTAACATAATTCCAACAGACTTTTTTGCATCGCTACGAGTGAGAAAGTCTCAACATAGTCAACTCTTTGATCTTGTCAAAAACATCTTTGCGACAAGTCAAGCTTTTCTTAATGGTGAATAGCCACCATCATTGTCTGTCTTCCTTTTAAAGATCGATCTTTACTTAATAGTCCTATGACCATCAAGTAGTTCTCCCAAAGTCTACACTTTGTTTTCATACATGGATCCTCTCTCGGATTTCATGGCCACTAACCATTTGTCGGAATCCGGGCCCACCATCACTTCTCCATAGCTCGTAGGTTCAACAATATGACCTCCAAGACAGGGCTACCGTACCACTCTATAGTAGTATGCGACCTTGTCGACCTACGAGGTTTGTAGTAACTTGATCCGAAGCTCTAATGATCACCATCATCAGCTTCCACTTCAATTGGTGTAGGCGCCAGAGGAACATCTTCCTGCGCCCTGCTACACACTAGTTGAAGTGACGGTTCACTAACCTCATCAAGTTCCACCACCCTCCCACTCAATTCTTTTGAAATAAACCTTTCCTCGAGAAAGGACCCATTTCTAGAAACAAACACTTTGCTTCCGGATCTCAGATAGGAGATGCATCCAACTGTTTTGGATATCCTATGAAGATGCATTCACTACAGGAATCGGGCATTTTGCCGTCTGGACGCTAAAGACGGCAAAGAGAGAATTACAGACGGCAAAATTTTTGCCGTCAGCCCATGACGGCAAAAAATGTCGTCAGACCATGTGCCCGCAAAGGGTAATTTTGTCGTCAGCATTTTTTCGGGCGGACCGCCGGAGGGAGGGGCGGTGAGGCGCTGGAGGGAGGGGGCGGTGAGGCGCCGGAGGGAGGGGGCTGTGAGGCGGCGGAGGGACTGGGCGGTGGTGGGCGCGGGGGGGACTGGTTGGTGGTGGGCGCGGGGGGAACTGGTTGGTGGTGGGCGCGCGGGGGGGGGGGGGGGGTGGGGGCAACGGGGTGGCTGCTGGTGGGGGAGATAAGAGATGGAGACGTGGGGTGGTGGGATGTGCGTCGGTGGGGTGGGGACTGAGGGTGTGGTGGATGACGATGTGTGGTGCGGATACTGCCACGTCATCGATCCACGTGATCGATCCGTGTGCGTTGTGCTTCTTATTGTGCCGTCATCTAGGTATTTTTACACACGACAAAATTAATTTGCCGTCATCTAGGTATTTTTACAGACGGCAAAATTATTTTCCCGTCATCCGGTTATTTTTACAGACGACAAAATACGTCTTTGCCGTCATCCAGTTATTTTTAACAGACGGCAAAATATTTGTTCACCCACGTCCATGCGTGGTGGGATGGGGTAGGCTGGTGTGTCTCAGATCTTGCCACGTCATCGATCCACGTGATCGATCCGTGTGTTGTGCTTCTTCTTTGTCGTCATCACTTTCTATTAGAGACGGCAAATTTTGTGTTTGCCGTCATCCGCTTATTTTTACAGACGGCAAAATAATTTTGCCGTCTGCAATTTTTATTATAGACCGCAAAATATGTTTACGCCGACAGTCATTCTTTGCCGTCATCAGCTGACGGCAACAGACGACAAATTATGTCTTTGCCGTCATCCACGAAGAAAAGCTGACGGCAAAGATCTTAATAGACGGCAAATAACCTGATTCCCGTAGTGATTTATCCGCTTTAGGTTCGAGCTTATCAGACTGAAAATTTTTCACATAAGCATTGCAGCCCCAAACTTTCAAGAAACGACAACTTAGGTTTCTCCAAACCATAGTCTATACTGTGTCTTCTCAACGAAAATATGTGGTGCCCTTATTTAAAGTGAATGCGGTTGTCTCTAATGCATAACCCATAAACAATAGTGGCAATTCGATAAGAGAAATCATAGTATGCACCATATCAAATAGGGTGAAGCTATGACGTTTAGACACATCATCACACTATGGTGTTCTAGGTGGCGTGAATTGTGAAACAATTTCCACGTCGTTTAAACCGTGATGATCTCCACCTTCTTGATACATCAAGAGGGGGCAGAGAGGTAGAAGAGTTCTCCAGTAGCGTGACGGCGCCGGTGGTGGTGATGATCTACTCCGGCAGGGCTTTGCCTAAGCTCCGCAGAAATACGATCTAGAGGAAAAACTGCGTGGTATAGGGTCGAGCAGCACGTGGCAAAGTTGTGTCTCAAAAATCCTCAATACCTCTAGTATATATAGGAGGGAGTGAGGGGAGGAGGCAGTCTGAAACCCTCAAGGTTTGGCTGAAATTGGAGGTGGAGGAGTCCTACTCCAATCCTACTTGGAGTAGGATTCCACCTTCCCACTTGGAAACTCTTTCCACCTTGTGTTTTTCCTTATCAAACCTTATGGGCCTTAGTGGGAACTTATTCCATCCCACTAGGGGCTTGTTTATCTCTTCCCATAGCCCATGAGACCCCTTGGGGCGTGACACCCCTCCCGATGGTCCCCGGCACCCCTCCCGGCACTCTCCGTACACTACCGATGAGCCCGAAACTTTTCTGGTGACCAAAACATGACTTCCTATATATTAATCTTTACCTCCGGACCATTCCGGAGCTCCTCGTGACGTCCTGGATCTCATCCAGGACTCTAGACAACTTCCAGTTACCAACACCTATAACTCAACTATACCGAAACATCATCGAACCTTAGTGTACCCTGCGGGTTCGAGAACTATGGAGACATGCCCCGAGGTACTCCGATACGTCTCACACGTATCTATATTTTTTGATGATTTCACGCTGTTATCTTGCCTTCTTTGTATGTTTTATGTACCTTTTTATATCTTTTTGGGACTAACTTATTAATTCAGTGCCAAGTGCCAGTCCTGTTTTTTCCGTGTTTTTGACTCTTTTTAGATCTGATTTTGGAACGAAGTCCAAACGGAAGAAAAACCCCGAAATGATTTTTTCCCGAACGGAAGAAGTCCAGGGGGATGTTGGGCCAAGCCAGGTGGGCTCTAGGGAGCCCACAAGCCCCCACTCCGCCACCAGGGGGGAGGCGGCGGTGGGCAGGCTTGTGGCCTCCCTGGCCGCCCCCTGACCTAGGTCTTTGGCCTATAAATTCCCAAATATTCCGCAAAAAATCAAGAGAGCCTCGAAAATACTTTTCGGCCGCCGCAAGCTTCCGTTTCCGCGAGATCTCATTTGGAGACCCTTCCCGACGCCCTGCCGGAGGGGACTTTGGAGTTGGAGGGCTTCTTCATCATCATCATCGCCCCTCCAATGACTCGTGAGTAGTTCACTTCAGACCTACGGGTCCGTAGTTAGTAGCTAGATGGCTTCTTCTCTCTCTTGGATCTTTAATACAAAGTTCTCCATGATCTTCATGGAGATCTATCCGATGTAATCTTCTTTGGCGGTGTGTTTGTCGAGATCCGATGAATTGTGGACTTGTGATCAGATTATCTATGATATATATTCGAGTCTTTGCTGATTTCTTATATGCATGATTTGATATCCTTGTAAGTCTCTCCGAGTCTTGGGTTTTGTTTGGCCAACTAGATCTATGATTCTTGAGATGGCAGAAGTGCTTGGTTTTGGGTTCTGCCATGTGGTGAGCTTTCCCAGTGATAGTAGGGGCAACAAGGCACACATCAAGCAGTTGCCATCAAGGGTAAAAAGATGGGGTTTTTATCATTGGTTTGAGATTATCCCTCTACATCATGTCATCTTGCTTAAGGTGTTACTCTGTTCTTATGGACTTAATACACTAGATGCATGCTGGATAGTGGTCGACATGTGGAGTAATAGTAGTAGATGCAGAAAGTATTGGTCTACTTGTTTTGGACGTGATACCTATAGAAATAATCACTGCATAGATATCGTCACGACTCTGCACAGTTCTATCAATTGCTCGACGGTAATTTGTTCACCCACCGTCTACTTGCTTTCATGAGAGAAGCCACTAGTAAACACTACGGCCCCAGATCCATCGTTTACAACTCTGCTTTTACTTTGCTCTGTTACTTTCTTGCTTTGAGTTCTCACTTGGCAAACAATCTATAAGGGATTGACAACCCCTTCATAGAGCTGGGTGCAAGCTTTTGTGTTTGTGCAGGATCTTGAGATAATCCACCGTCGGATTGATACCTTGGTTCTCAAACTAAGGGAAATACTTACCTCCGTTGTGCTACATCATCCTCTCCGCTTCGAGGAAACACCAACGCAGAAGGATTCCTGGTGTCGTCAACGTGCCCATCTCTAGCGCCACTGGAAGGTCTTTTGTGCAGCAGCATAATGGACATCAGAAGCATTCCTGCGCCATTGTCGGGGATTCTTTTTGAAACATTAGAAGTATTTCTGGTGTCGTTGCCGGGGAGGAGAAATCAAGATCTATCCAAGTAGGTCTCACAAACTCTTCTCTTGCATTTACTTTTTTTGCGAGTTGCCTCTCGTTTTCCTCTCCCCCACTTCACATTTTCCGTTTTCATTCGCCTTTTGCCTTTTTCCGTTCGCCCTTCTTCCGCTCGCTTTCTGTTTGCTTGTGTTACCATGTGCCTTCTTATAGCTTGCATATTTGCTTGCTAAAAAATCCATTGATATGGATCATCATCCACTAGCTAATCTCTTTAAGAGACCCACTCGTGTGGAACAAATTTCTAGTGAGTTGAGAGCAATTTACTATTTCTTTGGAGTTTTGCGTAAGATGCGTGAATCTGAAAATTGTGAGGAAGAAATTCATGAAGTGATTCACGAGGGCTCCTTGGATGAAAAGCATGATTGCAATGGTTTCACTATAAATTCTATTAGTGACAATCATGCTAAAAATATGCAAAACCCTAAGCTTGGGGATGCTAGTTTTGCTATGTCCACTACTTGTTGCAATAATCATGATTGGGGTGATGATCTTTCTTATGATCTTGAAAATTTGTCCAAACCCTTGATGAATATGATATTTGCAATAATATTGGAAGTGGGTTTGGAGACGTCATGACTTTGGTTGATGATAATCCCACTATTTTTGAAGAGCATCAACTTTGCATGCTTGTGGATCATGAAAAGAATATCCTATGTGATAGTTACATTGTTGAATTCGAATATGATCCCACATGTAATTGCTATGAGAGAGGAAAATATTGTGGTAGAAACTTTCATGTTACCAAATTACCTCTCGTTATGTGGAGATTGCTATTGTCTCTTCCTTCTTCCTTGCATATGGCAACTATTGGTTGTCTTGACAACCTATTTTCCTATAAAATGCCTATGCATAGGAAGTATATTAGACTTAGATGTGATTTTCACATGCTTTAGGATGCTCTCGTTGTGCTTCAATTCTTGTCTTTTGTGAAGAGCATCATTGAATGCCTAGCTAAGGGCGTTAAACGACAACGCTTGTTGGGAGGCAACCCAATGAATAAATTTTCATTTGCGTTTTTATTTCTGTTTTGTGTTTTCCACACTTTCATAATTATGTTATGATTGTGTTTTTTGTGTTTGTTTTTGCGTTTGTGCCAAGCAAAACCGTTATGATTAGTCTTGGGGACGATCGTTTGGTCATGCTGGAAAAGACAGAAACTTTCTGCACACGAAAAGAAATTTCATTTTTTTTCTGTAAGATCATTTGAGTTGATTCTTTTTTCTGCTGATTTCTATGCAAATTCTTCAGACTGTCGTAATGTTTCAGAATTTTTGAAGTACTATAGGTATACGAAATATACAGATTGCTACAGACTGGTCTGCTGTTAACAGATTCTGTTTTTGTTGTGTTGGTTGCTTATTTTGATGAAACTATGGATAGTTTCGGGGGGTATTAGCCATGGAAGATTGAAAGTAAAGTAACCCAACATCAGCACAAGTAGAATTTATGTTTGATACAGTACCTAAGGAAGTGGTGGTTTGCTTTCTTGTACTAATGTTATTACGAGTTTCTGTTTAAGTTTCGTGTTGTGAAGTTTTCAAGTTTTGGGTGAAGTTCTTATGGACAAAAAGATAAAGAGTGGCAAGAGCTCAAGCTTGGGGATGCCCCGGGAAGGCATCCCCTCTCTCTCGTCTTCAATCCATCGGTAACGTTACTTGGGGCTATATTTTTATTCACCACATGTTATGTGTTTTTGCTTGGAGTGTCTTGTATCGTAGGAGTCTTTTATTTTTGTTGTGTCACAATCATCCTTGCTGCACACCTAGAGAGAGAGACATGCACACACCGTGATTTTTTCGAGCTTCACTTATATCTTTTGGTAGACAATTTAGCTCACATGTGCTCCACTTATATCTTTTGAGCTAGATACTTTTGCTCTATGTGCTTCACTTATATCTTTTAGAGCACAGCGGTGCGTGGCTTGGTAGTTGATCTATGTTTTGAAAGTAGTCTCAAAAGGGGTAGTTATCCAAAGGGATACGAAAACTTCCAGCTTCATGTGCATTGAATAGTTAGAGAAGTTTGATTCATCTCAATTAGTTTTGAGTTGTGGTTATGGTAATATTGAAGTCATGCTAGTAAGGTGTTGTGGATCTAGAAATACTTGTGTTGAAGTTAGTGATTCCCGTAGCATGCACATATGGTGAACCGCTATGTGATGATGTCTGATCATGATTAGTCTTTTGATTGTCATCCTTTGTGTGGCGGTCGGGATCGCGCGATGGTTTATACCTACCAACCCTTCCCCTAGGAGTATGCGTTGAATGCTTTGTTTCGATTACTAATAAAACTTTTGCAACAAGTATATGACTTCTTCATGACTAATGTTGAGTCCATGGTTTAGATACACTTTCACCTTCCACCATCACTATCTTCTTCGTGCCGCGCAACTTTCGTCGGTGCACAAAACCCACCATTAGCCTCCCTCAAAACAGCCACCATACCTACCTATTATTGGTTTTTCAAAGTCATTCCGAGATATATTGCCATGCAACTACGACCATGACATGTGCCACCACGTCTATATTGCCTTTGCATGATTGTAAGATAGCTAGCATGATGTTTCCATTGATGTCTATGCCATGCTAGATCATTGCCACGGTACACTACCGAAGGCATTCCATATAGAGTCATAGTTACTCTAAGTTTTGAGTTGAAAGTGTGATGATCATCATTATTGGAGCATTGTCCCATGTGAGGAAATAAAAGAGGCCAAAGAAGCCCATAAAAAAGAGAGGCCAAAGAGCCCACCAAAATAAAAAAAATGAGAGAAAAAGAGAGAAGGGACAATGCTACCACTTTTTCCACACTTGTGCATATTAAGCACCATGATCTTCATGATTGAGAATCTCTCGTTGTGTCACCACCATATAGCTAGTGGGAAATTTTCATTATATAACTTGGCTTGTATATTCCAATGATAGGCTTCCTCAAAATTACCTTAGGTCTTCGTGAGCAAGCAAGTTGGAGGCACACCCACTAGTTTTCTTTAAGAGCTTTCACATACTTGTAGCTCTAGTGCATCATTTGTATGGCAATCCTTACTCATTCACATTGATATCTATTGATGAGCATCTCCACAGCTCATTGATATGCCTAGTTAATGTGACTATCTTCTCCTTTTTTGTCTTGCAACCTCCACCACATTCCACACCATCTATAGTGGTATAACCATGGCTCACGCTCATGTATTGCGTGAGAGTTGAAAATGTTTGAGTTAGTAAAGGTGTGAAACAATTACTTGGCCAATACCGGGGTTGTGCATGATTTAAGTTCGTTGTGCAATGATGATAGTGTTGGAAATATGCCCTAGAGGCAATAATAAATTAGTTATTATTATATTTCTTAGTTCATGATAATCGTTTATTATCCATGCTATAATTGTATTGATTGGAAACACAATACTTGTGTGGATACATAGACAAAACACTGTCCCTAGTAAGCCTCTAGTTGACTAGCTCGTTGATCAAAGATGGTCAAGGTTTCCTGGCCATAGGCAAGTGTTGTCACTTGATAACGGGATCACATCATTAGGAGAATCATGTGATGGACTAGACCGAAACTAATAGACGTAGCATGTTGATCGTGTCATTTTGTTGCTACTGTTTTCTGCGTGTCAAGTATTTGTTCCTATGACCATGAGATCATATAACTCACGGACACCGGAGGAATGCTTTGTGTGTATCAAACGTCGCAACGTAACTGGGTGACTATAAAGATGCTCTACAGGTATCTCCGAAGGTGTTCGTTGAGTTAGTATAGATCGAGACTGGGATTTGTCACTCCGTGTGACGGAGAGGTATCTCGGGGCCCACTCGGTAATACAACATCACACACAAGCCTTGCAAGCAATGTAACTTAATGTAAGTTGCGGGATCTTGTATTACGGAACGAGTAAAGAGACTTGCCGGTAAACGAGATTGAAATAGGTATGCGGATACTAACGATCGAATCTCGGGCAAGTAACATACCGAAGGACAAAGGGAATGACATACGGGATTATATGAATCCTTGGCACTGAGGTTCAAACGATAAGATCTTCGTAGAATATGTAGGATCCAATATGGGCATCCAGGTCCCGCTATTGGATATTGACCGAGGAGTCTCTCGGGTCATGTCTACATAGTTCTCGAACCCGCAGGGTCTGCACACTTAAGGTTCGACGTTGTTTTATGCGTATTTGAGTTATATGGTTGGTTACCGAATGTTGTTCGGAGTCCCGGATGAGATTACGGACGTCACGAGGGTTTCTGGAATGGTCCGGAAACGAAGATTGATATATAGGATGACCTCATTTGGTTACCGGAAGGTTTTCGTGCATTACCGGAAAAGTTTCGGGCTCATCGGTAGTGTACCGGGAGTGCCGGGAGGGGTGCCGGGGACCATCGGGAGGGGTGTCACGCCCCAAGGGGTCTCATGGGCTATGGGAAGAGATAAACCAGCCCCTAGTGGGCTGGAATAAGTTCCCACTAAGGCCCATAAGGTTTGAGAAGGAAAAAACACAAGGTGGAAAGAGTTTCCAAGTGGGAAGGTGGAATCCTACTCCAAGTAGGATTGGAGTAGGACTCCTCCACCTCCAATTTCGGCCAAACCTTTAGGTTTTGAGGCTGCCTCCTCCCCTCCCTCCTACCTATATATACGGAGGTTTTAGGGCTGATTTGTGACGACTTTCTCACGGCTGCCCGACCACATACCTCCATAGTTTTTCCTCTAGATCGCGTTTCTGCGGAGCTCGGGCGGAGCCCTGCTGAGACAAGATCATCACCAACCTCCGGAGCGCCGTCACGCTGCCGGAGAACTCTTCTACCTCTCCGTCTCTCTTGCTGGATCAAGAAGGCCGAGATCATCGTCGAGCTGTATGTGTGCTGAACGCGGAGGTGCTGTCCGTTCGGTACTAGATCGTGGGACTGATCGCGGGATTGTTCGCGGGGCGGATCGAGGGACGTGAGGACGTTCCACTACATCAACCGCGTTCTCTAACGCTTCTGCTGTACGATCTACATGGGTACGTAGATCAGTCATCCCCTCTCGTAGATGGACATCACCATGATAGGTCTTCGTGTGCGTAGGAAATTTTTTGTTTCCCATGCGACGTTCCCCAACAGATAGAGCATAGCCAGACTATATGCTTTTGTAGGGATAACTTTCTTTTGGCCTTGTTATTTTGACAGTTCATGATTACTTTGCTAGTTTGCTTGAATTATTATTGTTTCCACGTCAATAGCAAACTATTGTTTTGAATCTAATGGATCTGAACATTCACGTCCCATAAGAGGAATTACAAAGGACACCTATGCTAGGTAGCATGAAAGCATCAAAAATTCATTCTTATCACTTCCCTACTCGAGGACGAGCAGGAGTTAAGCTTGGGGATGCTTGATACGTCTCACACGTATGTATAATTTTTGATGATTTCACGCTGTTATCTTGCCTTCTTTGTATGTTTTATGTACCTTTTTATATCTTTTTGGGACTAACTTATTAATCCAGTGCCAAGTGCCAGTTCCTGTTTTTTACGTATTTTTGACTCTTTTCAGATCTGATTTTGGAACGGAGTCCAAACGGAAGAAAAACCCCGAAATGATTTTTTCCCGAACGGAAGAAGTCCAGGGGGATGTTGGGCCAAGCCAGGTGGGCTCTAGGGAGCCCACAAGCCCCCACTCCGCCACCAGGGGGGAGGCGGCGGTGGGCAGGCTTGTGGCCTCCCTGACCGCCCCCTGACCTAGGTCTTTGGCCTATAAATTCCCAAATATTCCACAAAAAATCAAGAGAGCCTCGAAAATACTTTTCCGCCGCCGCAAGCTTCCGTTTCCGCGAGATCTCATCTGGAGACCCTTCCCGGCGCCCTGCCAGAGGGGACTTTGGAGTTGGAGGTCTTCTTCATCATCATCATCGCCCCTCCAATGACGCGTGAGTAGTTCACTTCAGACCTACGGGTCCGTAGTTAGTATCTAGATGGCTTCTTCTCTCTCTTGGATCTTCAATATACAAAGTTCTCCATGATCTTCATGGAGATCTATCCGATGTAATCTTCTTTGGCGGTGTGTTTGTCGAGATCTGATGAATTGTGGACTTGTGATCAGATTATCTATGATATATATTTGAGTCTTTGCTGATTTCTTATATGCATGATTTGATATCCTTGTATGTCTCTCCGAGTCTTGGGTTTTGTTTGGCCAACTAGATGTATGATTCTTGCAATGGGAGAAGTGTTTTGTTTTGGGTTCTGCCATGTGGTGACCTTTCCCAGTGATTGTAGGGGCAGCAAGGGTAAAAGATTGGGTTTTTATCATTGGTTTGAGATTATCCCTCTACATCATGTCATCTTGCTTAAGGCGTTACTCTGTTCTTATGGACTTAATACACTAGATGCATGCTGGATAGCGGTCGACGTGTGGAGTAATAGTAGTAGATGCAGAAAGTATTGGTCTACTTGTTTCGGACGTGATGCCTATAGAAATAATCATTGCATAGATATCGTCACGACTCTGCACAGTTCTATCAATTGCCCGACAGTAATTTGTTCACCCACCGTCTACTTGCTTCCATGAGAGAAGCCACTAGTAAACACTACGGCCCCCGGGTCTATTCACGTCCATCGTTTACAACTCCGCTTTTACTTTGCTTTGTTACTTTGTTGCTTTCAGTTCTCACTTGGCAAACAATTTATAAGAGATTGACAACCCCTTTATAGCGTTGGGTGCAAGCTTTTGTGTTTGTGCAAGATCTTGAGATACTCCTCCGTCGAATTGATACCTTGGTTCTCAAACTGAGGGAAATACTTACCTCCGCTGTGCTAGATCATCCTCTCCGCTTCGAGGAAACACCAACGCAGAAGGATTCCTGGTGTCGTCAACGTGCCCATCTCTGGCCCCACTGGAAGGTCTTTTGTGCAGCAGCATAACGGACATCAGAAGCATTCCTACGCCATTGCCAGGGATCCTTTTTGAAACATCATACTCCTCGGTCAATATCCAATAGCGGGACCTGGATGCCCATATTGGATCCTTGATATTCTCCGAAGATCTTATCGGTTGAACCTCAGTGTCAAGGATTCATATAATCCCATATGTCATTCCCTTTGTCCTTCGGTATGTTAGTTGCCCGAGATTTGATCGTCGGTATCCGCATACTATTTCAATCTCGTTACCGGCAAGTCTCTTTACTCATTCCGTAATACAAGATCCCGTGAGTTACACTTAGTCACATTGCTTGCAAGGCTTGTGTGTGATGTTGTATTGCCGAGTGGGCCCCGAGATACCTCTCCGTCACACGGGGTGACAAATCCCAGTCTTTATCCATACTAACTCAGCGGACACCTTCGGAGATACCTGTAGAGCACCTTTATAGTCACCCAGTTATGCCGCGATGTTTGATGCACACAAGGTATTCCTCCGGTGCCAGTGAGTTATATGATCTCATGGTCATAGGAACAAATACTTGACACGCAGAAAACAATAGCAATAAAACGTCACGGTCAATATGTTACGTTCATAGTTTGGGTCTGGTCCATCACAAGATTCTCCTAATGATGTGACCCCGTTATCAAGTGGCAACACTTGTCTATGGTTAGGAAACCTTGACCATCTTTGATCAACAAGCTAGTTAACTAGAGTCTTACTAGGGACAATGTTTTGTCTATGTATGCGCACATGTATTTGAGTTTCCAATCAATACAGTTCTAGCATGGATAATAAACGATTATCACGAACAAAGAAATATAATAATAACTAATTTATTTTTGCCTCTAGGGCATATTTCCAACACATCATCCACCACCACAGCCATGGCAAAGGACCAAAGACACCCCTCCGGCCGCCGACCGCCGGATCTCGTGCCAACCACCAGACTAGACCCGCGCTCGCCACTCAAGGTCGCCTAGAGGAGTAGCCGATCCACCTAGGACACCCGCGCCGCCCCCCTCACGAGCCCGCAAGAACCACCATCCAAGAAGCACACCACCGTCAGAGAGCACCAGATCCGGCTGGGCGTCCATCCGCCCGCCACCTCTCGAGAAGGAAGCGTTGCAACCGCCGTGCCCCATGCGGGATGCACAGTGCAGCAAGCCGCCATGAGGACGAAGCCCCGCCGCACCATGCACCCGTCGCTCAGTCACTGGACCCCGCGGCCACCAAGCGCCGCCACCCAAGGGCGCCGTCCCACGACAGTCGCCCACGAGCAGAGGAGGGGGAAGGGGCCCGCCAGCACCGAGAAAACTGAGCTCCGCCCATCAACGCCTACTGGCAACGGCAGGGAGGAGGGGAGGGAGGCGTGGCCGAGGGGCCGAACGAACTTCTCGAAAATGGACACCATGAACTTCGGCGTGCTGGCATGTAGGCCGAACACTTGTAGTGTCCTTTCACATTTCCTTGATCCGATGAAACATGATCTAGTACTAGAAGGCAGAAGGCATGGCAACAGGCCGTGCCCGTGTTGGAGTCTTTGCATACATGTAGGATGTCTTTTACTTTAAACTGAAATAACGAATGTCAGTGCTATTTTGGTCGAGCTAGTCATGTAGAAGTCATTTTATGTTGTTACTCAGATTTAACTGAGCAAAAGTAGGCAACAATTTTAGCATTCATTCGCTCATACAGTCGTTGAAAATTCAGAAGTAGAAAATATTCCATCCATTTCTAAATATAAGACCTTCTAGAGATTTTACTATGGACTATATATGGATGTATATAGACATATTTTAAAGTATAGATTCATTCATTTTGCTCTGTATGTAGTCTATAGTGAATCTTTAAAAGGTTTTATATTTAGGAACAGAGGGAGTAGATGCTTATATAATTCACCATTCCTCAGTTGTGATAAATGAGGCTGAAAAACTGCAAGTTAGTTGTGCATCAACCAAACTTAAGAGAATGAGCTTATCAACCATTGATAAAATTATTGCTCATGTTTATACGTGTCCATTTTAACTTTTATGTAGTACAAAGTATATTATAAGACGGTAATAACCGTATTGCCAGAACAAATCATTCTCTCTATTAATTGGATGACCAACAATCCAAATTAAAGGACATAGAGCAGGGCATTCCTTTCATCCGAACTTATCGAGATGCTAATCTAGCTGTACCAAGAAGAAGCAAGAAACTTATGAAGGAGAGCTAGCGAAAAAGAAAAAAATGGCATACAGATAGGAGGTGGCACGTCGGCATACTTCCCTCATGATGGCAGCCTGGTTATCCTCTATTTTCTTTGTACTTTGATATGGTCTGCGTACCTTGTTTGTTTGTGTGATAGTCTTTTCCAGTTCATGGCTTTTTCAGTCAAGGTCTATGCATTCCCTCTAAAGACACTGCAATTTTTTTCGATAAAGAGATTTTATTACTTCAGAGTTCTAAGCATTACACCCGGCCTCTGCATAACAAGGATGCACATAGCCAGAAGTTCTGGAGTTTAATAGAACCCAATCTGAAAATAAATCAAGGCGGATTACATATCATGATGAGAAATTGTAGAGACGCCTAAGAGGAGAGTAGATCAATCCGGAGGCTATGCTGCCATCCATGGCGGGAAAATAACTCCCTCGCTGCTGCCTCCAAACATAAGGCCACCTCCAAAAAAAAGTCTTGGTGTTGCACACGCTGCAGGGCCGACCAAACACGAAGCATTGTTGTGCACCGATGAATAACCTGCATAAAAGAAGCATCTTTAGCATTAAGAACCTTGTCATTTTTGCATAGCCAAAGCGACCAAACTACGACAATCGCTCCTACCGTGCAGAATAGTTTAAACCTAGGATCAACCCCGTTTAACCAGTTGCCAAAAATGTTTGCAACAAACGTCGGGGGATGTAAGGTAGAACCTATCTGGATGGCTGACCATATAGACCTAGCAAACTAGTACTGAAATAATAAGTGTATAATAGTCTCGTCGTGTTGATATAAGACACACTTTTTACTTCCATGCCAATTGCATTTGGCAAGATTATCTTTTGTAAGTATTACGCCTCGACGAAGATACCACGCAAACACCTTGGTTTTTAGTGGGATCTTCATCTTCCAAATTTTATTATCGTCCTTAATATCAACTAGGACTTCAGGTAGGATTAATGGCCTATACATGGAGTCCACTGAGATTTTTCCATTCTTTGTGAGATTCCATCAAAAATTATCTGGACCTTCCGACAGATGTATGTGATCTAATGAGCTGAGCAAGGCATTCCATGATGCCAATCTTGTTCCAAATAAGTTTCTCCTGAAAGCGACATTTGGTGGGGAGGTACCCAACACCTTGCAATCGTGTCGCTCTTGTTTTGTACAATCGCATATAGAGTCGGTTATTGCTCTCTAAGAGTGGATGGGCCTGGCCATTTATCCTCCCAAAAGCGAATTTCCGACCCATCCCTAATTGAGAAATATCCATGTGGAAAAAAGAACTTCTTCGTAGCCATCAGGCCTCACCAGAAGTGCGAATCGCTAGGCTTCCACAGAACCTGAGATATGGCTTGATTTCGCACATATTTTCTCCTAAGGAGGGTTTGCCACACTCCATCTTCAGAAAGAAGCTTGAATAGCCATTTACCTAGTAATGCTCTGTTTTAACCTCAAGACCATGAACACCGAGCCCACCTTGGTCTTTATGGCAGCAAACCACAATCCACTTAGTCAGCTGATATTTTTCTTCTCACCACCCCCTTGCCAGAAGAATCTAGATCACAAATAATCAAATCATTTTAACACACCTTTAGGTAATTTAAAGAATGGAATCATATACAGTACCATGTTTGTTAGTACCGAATTTATGAGGACCAGTCTTCCCCCAAGGTACAAGAGGTTGCCTTTCCAGCTATTTAACCTTAATTGTAGTCTTTCCTCCACCTTTTTCCACTCAACCTTTGAAAGTCCCCGATAATGAATTGGGATACCAAAATAGTTGATAGGAAATTAACCTTGTTCACAACCGAATAGTTCAACGTACAAGGTGGTGTTTTCTTGAGCCTCGCCGAAACAGAACAATTCACTTTTATGGAAATTAATCTTAAGACCCGATAATTGCTCGAATGCTGACAAAATTAGTTTTAAGTTACAAGCTTTTTCGATGTCATGTTCCATAAAAAGAATTGTGTTGTCAGCATATTGAAGAATCAATAAACCACCATCGACTAGACGTGGAATCACTCCTTCAATTTGGCCCACAGATTTTGCGCGTTCGATCAAGATGGCCAACATATCAGCCACTATATTGAATAGCATTTGTGGGGGACCCAACTTTTCAGTCGAGATCGCGAATGAACGTCCTCAGTGATCCTAGAGATCAATGCTCACCGAACACACAGAAATTGAATAGCAAGAGTCTTACATCCATACATACCATTTGATACAATAGATGACCATTACGGTCAAGTCTTACATATATAGGGCCTTGAGGGCCAACAGCACACTTGACCAATAGTGGAAATATTGGTCGAAAGCATGAACCCATGCCATCAGCCTTAACCTACATGCATTCTGACGGGGAAGCGTCCTAGCTCACAGGAACGTCACCAAATTACTCCTCACCATATCCTGATCTCTCATACCTGGTCAATAAAATAACCAGTGGCAAGTCAATGAGTATTTTGAATGATATGGATAGTGCAATTGATATGATAACAAGTAATATGAAGTATTGGTGGATAGCAGCTTAACTGTAAATAAACATGATCATGGATGTGCAACATAAGCTAGATGGTATCTAGATGAACAGGTCACAGATATCAACATATCTGTTAAGGGCTGAACACTTCAGGTTCACCCGATATGCCAAGTCACCAAACTTGGTCATATCAACTCTTTCTCAGGTAACACCATTAAACACACACACACACACACACACACACACACACACTTGGTTTATGCGGAAACGACTGGACGTAGTTTAAGCAGCACCACCAAACTGTCCTTGATAGTGGACACGACTATTCGAATAGTTTACACTCTCTAGATGTTGTACGTTGTACCCACGAGATCCGGGAAACTTCCGTGTCATCCACGACTCGCGGTATATAACATACCCGAGGTAAGTACCTGATCAATGCATTTCCCCTGACGATACCAGACAAGATCTACTCGATTGGTACCTAGCCCACATGATGTACGCCTTACAAGCACCGACTCTGGACGACATCATCCATGCGGGGACCAACGGTGTGCCCGGAACACATAAAAACGGCATAGTCGCCCTACCTGGCACGACCCAGTCACGAGAGCGACCACACATCACTCCCGCCACTAGTAATTTGGCTCTTTGCTAGCACCGACCAGAGTAATCAACAAAGCCCCGTCCCATAAAGGGGTAACGTGGTCGCACATGTAAGGTTGGGACGGTCGACACATCATAAATCTATTCCCATTTCCAAAACCACTCACACCAAAATACCCGGTGCACCACTTCTCCAAAAGTGGCCACCTATCTCATCATCACCATCGGGCATTGGTGGCACCCGATGGGGTTTTCATAAACCTTTGATAATTACCATCCTCATGCTCGTGATTCTACTATGCTTAGCTCTACTTGTCAACATTGTATTAGCGTGACCCTCATAGGTGGTAGGATCATGCTCAAAATGCAAGTGCTCCAGAGGAGCCATCGATAACATCATATCGATGTTTTACCGAATACTTATGATCGTATGCAACTGAAATATTTTCTCTACTTAGTATGCAATATAACATTTGCTCAAACATGGTCAAAGTGTTGGGGATCGTAGTAATTTCAAACAATTTCCTACGCCATACAATGATCTATCTATGGAGAAACAAACAATGAGAGATGTTGTAGAGCATCTTCATACCATTGAAGATTGCTAAGCGGAAGCGTTACTATGAATGCGGTTGATGGAGTCGTACTCGCAGCGATTCAGATCGCGGTGGATTCCGATCTATGTGCCGAGCTACGGCACCTCCGCGTTCAACACACGTGCATCTCGGTGACGTCTCCAACACCTTGAACCAGCAAGGACAAAGGATAGGTTGAGGAAGAAAGCTCCGGTAGCATGATGACGTGGTGGCGGTGGAGCTACATGATTCTCCGGCAGAGCTTCGCTAAGCTATGCGGAGGACGAGGAGAGAGAGAGGAAGGGTTGTTCCGAGAGAGTTTTCGTCTTCTCCAAAGGCCAAAACCTCCACTATATATAGGGGAAGAGGAAAGGGTGCGTCCCCTTTAGGGTTCCCACCCCCAAAGGGTGAAACACCATCTGGCGTGGGAGGCGGCGGCCAGGGCCAGGGAGAGGGGTGTGGCGCACCCAGATAGGCCTTGGGCCCATCTGCGCTAGGGTTTCCCCACTTCCCTCTCTTGATGCGCGTTGGGCATAGGTGGGAGGCGCACCATCCCACTCTGGGCTGGTTCCCTTCCACCTTTTGGCCCATGCTAGCCCTTGGGGCTGGTGGCCCCTCCCGGTTGACCCCCGGAACCCTTCCGATGGTCCCCGTACGTTACCGGTGATGCCCGAAACACTTTCATTGTCCAAAACCCCTCATCCTATATATTAATCTTTACCTCCGGACCAATCCGGAGCTCCCCGTGACATCTGGGATCTCATCCGGGACTCCAAAAAACCTTCGGTAACAACATACACTATTTCCCTATAACCTTGGCGTCATCGAACCTTAGGTGTGTAGACGCTACGGGTTTGGGAGACATGCAGACATGACCGAGACATCTCTCCGACCAATAACCAACAAAGGGGTCTGGATATCCATGTTGGTTCCCACATGTTCCACGATGATCTCATCGGATGAACCACGATGTCAAGGATTCAATCAATCTCGTATGCAATTCCCTTTGTCTACCGGTGTGATACTTGCCCGAGATTCGATCGTCGGTATCCCTATACCTTGTTCAATCTTGTTACCTGCAAGTCTATTTACTCGTTACATAATGCCTCATCCCGTGACTAACTCCTTAGTCACACTGAGCTCATTATGTTGATGGATTACCGAGTGGGCCTAGAGATACCTCTCCGTCACACGTAGTGACAAATCCCGGTCTCGATTCGTACAACTCAATAGACACTTTCGGACATACCCGTAGTGCACCTTTATAATCACCCAATTACGTTGTGATGTTTGGTACACCCAAAGCTCCTACAGTATTCGGGAGTTGCACAATGTCACAGTCCAAGGAAATGATACTTGACATTAGAAAAGCTTTAGCAGACGAACACCACGATCTAGTGATATGCTTAGGATTGGGTCTTGTCCATCACATCATCCCCAATGATGTGATCCCGTTATCAATGACATCCAATGTCCATTATCAAGAAACTATGATCATCTATTGATCAACAAGCTAGCCAACTAGAGGCTCACTAGGGACACATTATGATCTATATATTCACACATGTATTACGATTTCTCGTTAATACAATTATAGCATGAATAATACACAATTATCATGAACTAGAAATATAATAATAACAACTTTATTATTGCCCATAGGGCATATTTCCAACACTCTCTCACTTGCACCAGAGTCAATAATCTAGTTACATTTTGATGAATCGAACACCCATAGAGTTCTGGTGCTGATCATGCTTTGCCCGTGGAAGAGGTTTTGTCAATGGGTCTGCGACATTCAGATCTGTATGTACTTTACAAATATATATATCTCCATCCTGGATGTATCCATGAATGGAGTTGAAGCGGCGCTCGATGTGCTTGGTCTTCTTGTGAAACCTGGGCTCCTTTGCAATATCAATAGCTCCAGTGTTGTCACAGAACAGAGTCATCAGGCCCGACGCACTTGGAATCACTCCTAGGTCGGTGATGAACTCCTTCATCCAGACTCCTTCCTGTGCTGCTTCCGAAGCAGCTATGTACTCCGCTTCACATGTAGATGCCGCCACGACGCTTTGCTTGCAACTGCACCAGCTAACTGCCCCATTATTCAAAATGTACACGTATCCGGTTTATGACTTGGAGTCATCCAGATCTGTGTCGAAGCTAGCATCGACGTAAGCCTTTACGACAAGATCTTCAGCACCTCCATAAACGAGAAACATATCTTTAGTCCTTTTTAGGTACTTTAGGATATTCTTGACCATTGTACAGTGATCCACTCTTGGATCACCCTGGTACCTCCCTACCAAACTTATAGCAAAGTTCTCATCAGGTCTGGTACACAACATGGCATACATGATAGAGCCAATGGCTGAAGCATATGGAACGATACTCATCTTTTCTCTACCTTCCACCGTGGTCGGTCGTTGAGTTGCACTCAACCTCACACCTTGCAATATATGCAAGAACCCCTTCTTATCCTTCTCCATATTGAACTTCTTCAATATCTTGTCAAGGTATGTGCTTTGTGAAAGACCTATGAGGCGTTTCGATCTATCTCTATAGATCTTGATGCCTAATATATAAGCAGCTTCTCCAAAGTCCTTCATTGAAAAACTCTTATTCAAGTAGGCCTTAATGCTTTCCAATAGTTCTATATCATTTCCCATCAACAATATGTCATCCACATATAATATGAGAAACGCTAACAGCTCCCACTCACTTTCTTGCAAATACAGGCTTCTCCATAAGTCTGTATAAAGCCAAACGCCTTGATCACCTCATCAAAGCGAGTATTCCAACTCCGAGATGCTTGCACCAGCCCATAGATGGAGCCCTGGAGCTTGCATACCTTGTTAGCATTGCTAGGAACAACAAAACCTTCTGGTTGTATCATATACAATTCTTCTTTAAGACAGTCGTTCGGGAATGCTGTTTTGACGTCCATTTGCCAGATTTCATAATCATAAAATGCAGCAATTGCTAACATGATTCAGACCGACTTCAACATCGCTACGGGTGAGAAGGTATCATGGTAGTCAATCCCTTGAACTTGTCAATAACCCTTAGCGACAAGTCAAGCCTTATCGATGGTCACATTACCATCCGCTCCAGTCTTCTTCTTGAAGATCCATTTATTTTCTATGGCTCTCCGATCATCGGGCAAGTCCACCAAAGTCCATACATTGTTCTCATAGGTGGATCCTATCTCGGATTTCATGGCCTCAAGCCATTTGTTGGAATCCGGGCTCGCCATCGCTTCTTCATAGTTCGAAGGTTCACTGTTGTCTAACAACATGATTTCCATGAAAGGGTTGCCGTACCATTCTGGTGCGGAACGTACCCTTGTCGACCTTCGAGGTTCAATAGCAACTTGATCCGAAGTGTCATGATCATCATCATCAACTTCATCTCTGGCCGGTGCAGGCGCCTCAGAAACATTTTCTTGCATTGTGCTACTCTCCGGTTCGAGAGGAGGTACAATTACCTCATCAAGTTCTATTTTCCTCCCACTTACTTCTTTCGAGATAAACTCTTTCTCTAGAAAGGATCCGTTCTTAGCAACTAAGATTTTGCCTTCGGATCTAAGGTAGAAGGTGTGCCCAATAGTTTCCTTAAAGTATCCTATGAAGACACATTTTCCACTTTGGGTTCGAGCTTCTCTGGTTCAAGTTTCTTCACATAAGCATCACAACCCAAAACTTTAAGAAACATCAGGTTAGGTTTCTTGAAAAACCATAATTCATACGGTGTCGTCTCAACGGATTTAGACGGTGCCCTATTTAAAGTGAATGCGATAGTTTGCAATGCATATCCCCAAAATGATAGCGGTAAATCGGTAAGAGACATCATAGATCGCACCATATCCAATAAAGTGCAATTACGACGTTCAAACACACAGTTACGCTGCGGTGTGCCAGGCGGCGTGAGTTGTGAAACAATTCCACATTTCCTTAGGTGTGTGTGCCAAACTCGTGACTCGAATATTCTCCTCCACGATCAGATCGTAGAAACTTTATTTTCTTGTCACGTTGATTCTCCACCTCACTCTGAAATTCCATGAACTGTTCAAAGGTTTCAGAATTGTGCTTCATTAAGTAGACATACCCATATCTACTTAAATCATCAGTGAGGGTGAGAACATAATGATAGCCACCGCGAGCTTCAATGCTCATTGGACCGCATACATTGGTATGTATTATTTCCAACAAGTTAGTTGCTCTCTCCATTGTTCTGTAGAACGGAGTCTTGGTCATCTTGCCCATGAGGCACGGTTCGCATGCGTCAAATGATTCTAAATCAAGTGACTCCAAAAGTCCATCTGTATGGAGTTTATTCATGCGCTTTACGCCGATATGACCAAGGAAGGAGTGCCACAAGTATGTGGGACTATCATCATCAACCTTACATCTTTTAGTACTCACACTATGAATATATGTAACATCACAATCGAGATTCATCAGGAATAAACCATTAACCAGCGGGGCATAACCATAAAACATACCACTCATGTAAATAGAACAACCATTGTTCTCAGATTTAAATGAGTAGCCATCTTGCATCAAGCCAGATACTGATACAATGTTCATGCTCAAAACTAGTACTAAATAACAATTATTAAGGTTTAAATCTAATCCTGAAGGTAGATGTAGAGGTAGCGTGCCGACGGCGAGCACATGGACCTTGGAACCATTCCCGACGCACATCATCACCTCGTCCTTTGCCAGCCTATGCTTGTTCCGTTGTTCCTGCTTAGAGTTGCAAATGTGAGCAACAACACCGGTATCAAATACCTAGGAGCTACTACGAGCACTGGTAAGGTACACATCAATAATAAGTATATCACATATACCTTTGACGTTGCCGGCCTTCTTGTCCGCTAAGTACTTGGGGCAATTCTGCTTCCATTGATTGGTTCCCTTGCAGTAATAGCACTCAGTCTCAGGCTTAGGTCCTTTCTTTGACTTCTTCCCGGTAACTGGCTTACCGGGCACGACAACTGCTTTGCCATCTTTCTTGAAGCTTTTCTTACCCTTTCCCTTTCCCTTCTGGAAACTAGTGGTCTTATTGAGCATCAACACTTGATGTTCTTTCTTGGTTTCCACCTCTGCTGATTTTAGCATTGAATACAACTCGAGAATAGTTTTTTCCATCCCTTGCATGTTGTAATTCATCACAAAGCCTTTGTAGCTAGGTGGAAGTGACTAGATGATTCTGTCAATGACCGCATCATCCGGAAGTTCAACTCCTAGTTAAGTCAAGCAGTTGTGCAACCGGGACATTCTAAGTATGTGCTCACTGACAGAACAATTCTCCTCCATCTTATAGTTAAAGAACTTGTCGGAGACTTCATATCTCTCGACCCGGGAATGAGCTTGAAAAACAAGTTTTACCTCCTCAAACATCTCATATGCTCCATGTTGCTCAAAACGCCTTTGGAGCCCCGGTTCTAAATTGTAAAGCATGCCGCACTGAACGAGAGAGTAGTCATCACTCCGCGACTGCCAGGCGTTTCTAGCATCCTGGTCTGCCGTGGGAACAGGAGGATCACCTAGTGGTGCATCAAGGACATATGCCTTCTTGTAAGCCATGAGGATGAGCCTCAAGTTACGGACCCAGTCCGTATAGTTGCTTCCATCGTCTTTCAGGTTAGTTTTCTCTAGGAACAAGTTGAAGTTGAGGGGAACATTAGCGTGGGACATTGGATCTACAATATAGATTGCAAAGACAATTTTAGACTAAGTTCATGATAATTAAGTTCATCTAATCAATTACTAATGAACTCCCACTTAGATCGACATCCCTCTAGTCATCCAAGTGTTACATGATCCACGTCGACTAGCCCGTGTCTGATCATTACGTGAGACAGAGTAGTCATCCATGGTGAGCATCTCCATGTTGATCGTCTCAACCATACCACTCATGTTTGACCTTTCGATCTCCCGTATTCAAGGCCATGTCTATACATGCTAGGCACGTCAAGTCAATCTAAGTGTTTTGCGTGTGTAAACTGGCTTACACCTGTTGTATGCGAATGTTAGAATCTATCACATCCGATCATCACATGGTGCTTCGAGACAACAAACCTTCGCAATGGTGCACAGTTAGGTGAATACTTATCTCAAAATTTTAATGAGGGATCATCTTATCTTTGCTACCGCCTTTCTAAGAAATAAGATGAAAAACATGAGAAACATCACATGCAATCATATAGTGACATGATATCGCCAGTATCATCTTGCTCCTTTGATCACCATCTTAGAGGCACCATGATCATCATTGTCATCGGCATGACACTATGATCTCCATCATCATGATCTCGGGCATTGTGTCTCCGTGAAGTCGTCACGCCAACTATTACTTCTACTACTATAGCTAACCGTTAGCGATAAAGTAAAGTAATCAACATGGCGTTGCATCTCATACAATAAATTAAGACAACTCATATGGCTCCTGCCAGTTGTCATACTCATCGACATGCAAGTTGTGAATCCTATTACAAGAACATGATCAATCTCATACATCACATATGTAACATGCCATCCTTTTGGCCATATCACATCACATAGCATACCCTGCAAAAACAAGTTAGACGTCCTCTAATTGTTGTTGCAAGTTTTACGTGCCTGGTTTGGGTTTTAGCAAGAACGCTTCTTACCTACGTGACAGCCACAACGTTGATATGCCAATGCTATTTACCCTTCATAAGGACCCTTTTCATCGAATCCAGTTTGACTAAAGTGGGAGAGACAAACACCCGCTAGCCACCTTATGCACCAAGTGCATGTCTGTCGGTGGAACCAGTCTCACGTAAGCTTACGTGTAAGGTCAGTCCAGGCCGCTTCATCCCACAATACCGCCGAAAAAAATATAAAACTAGTAATGAGAACCAAGTTGACAAATCAGCACCCACAACTTTTGTGTTCTACTCGTGCATAGAATCTACGCATAGAACCTTGGTTCTGATGCGACTGTTGGGGATCGTAGTAATTTCAAAAAAATTCATACGCTATACAAGGATCTCTCTATGGAGAAACCAACAATGAGAGATGTTGTAGAGAATCTTCATACCTTTGAAGATCGCCAAGCGGAAGCGTTACTATGAACGCGGTTGATGGAGTCGTACTCGCAACGATTCAGATCGCGGTGGATTCCGATCTATGTGCCGAACTACGGCACCTCCACGTTCAACACACGTGCAGCTCGGTGACGTCTCCAACACCTTGAACAAGCAAGGAGGAAGGAGAGGTTGAGGGAGAGAGCTCCGGCAGCATGACGGCGTGGTGGTGGTGGAGCTACATGGTTCTCCGACAGAGCTTCGCTAAGCTATGCGGAGGACGAGGAGAGAGAGAGAGGAAGGGTTGCGCCGAGAGAGAGAGAGAGTTTTCGTGTTCTCCAAACACCAAAACCTCCACTACATATAGGGGGAGAGGGTAGGGGAGCCCCCTTTAGGGTTCCCACCCCCAAAGGGTGCGGCGGCCCCATCTGGCGTGGGAGGTGGCGGCCACGGCAAGGGAGAGGGATGTGGCGCACCCCAAATGGGCCTCATGCCCATCTGTGCTAGGGTTTCCCCCCTTCCCTCTCTTGTTGCACCTTGTGCCTAGATGGGAGGCACACCAGACCACTCTGGGCTGGTTCCCTTCCACATTTTGGCCCATGCTAGCCTTTGGGGCTGCTGGCCCCTCCCGGTGGACCCCCGGAACCCTTCCCGTGGTCCCGGTACGTTACCGGTGATGCCCGAAACACTTTCGGTGTCCAAGACCCCTCATCCTATATACTAATATTTACCTCCGGACCAATCCGAAGCTCCTCGTGATTTCCGAGATCTCATCCGGGACTCCGAACAACCTTCAGTAACCACATACACTATTTCCCTATAACCCTGGCATCATCGAACCTTAAGTGTGTAGACCCTACAGGTTCGGGAGACATGTAGACATGACCGAGACATCTCTCCGGCCAATAACCAACAACGGGGTCTGGATATCCATGTTGGTTCCCACATGTTTCACGATGATCTCATCGGATGAACCACGATGTCAAGGATTCAATCAATCCCGTATGCAATTCTCTTTGTCTATCAGTATGATACTTGCCCGTGATTCGATCGTCAGTATCCCTATACCTTATTCAATCTCGTTACCGGCAAGTCTATTTAATCGTTCCGTAATGCATCATCCCATGACTAACTCCTTAGTCACACTAAGCTCATTATGATGATGGATTACCGAGTGGGCCCAGAGATACCTCTCCGTCACACGGAGTGACAAATCCCGGTCTCGATTCGTACAACTCAACACACACTTGCGGAGATACCCGTAGTGCACCTTTTTAATCACCCTGTTACATTGTGACGTTTGGTACACCCAAAGAACTTCTACGGTATCTGGGAGTTGCACAATCTCACGGTCCAAGGAAATGATACTTGACATAGAAAAGCTTTAGCAGACGAACAACACGATTTAGTACTATGCTTAGGATTGGGTCTTGTCCATCACATCATTCCCCAATGATGTGATCTCGCTATCAATGACATCCAATGTCCATGATCAAGAAACCATGATCATCTATTGATCAACGAGCTAGCTAACTAGAGGCTTACTAGGGACACATTGTGATCTATATATTCACACATGTATTACGGTTTCTGGTTAATACAATTATAGCATGAATAATAGACAATTATCATGAACTGGAAATATAATAATAACAACTTTATTATTGCCTCTAGGGCATATTTCCAACAAAAAGGACTGCTTGCCTTTGCTCACATAAGTCCTCGGGGTCTTCGAGGTCTTCCGGTCCAACTGCGAGTACTCCATCCACTACCATCGAAAACAAACACTGTAAGCCACACAACAAGCAGAAATAGAAGTGCTACATAAATTGGAATTATATTTTTCTTGGACCTCTCTGGTCATAAGAAAAATACGTGAAGCTTTCCATAGGAGGTTTGGATCATCAAGGATTTTTGAATGGAGGAAAAGAGGAATACGTGATCCTTATAGAAGCCTACAGAAAATATCATGATAGAAATGAGTGGAGGCACTTATTTAACAAAGCATAATTTTAGAAATATTTAGGAAGTTGTCTCACTAGATTTGGAGCTGGTATGAATATTCTAGGGATTTTCCAATACTGTATAAATAGCAAAAGGCAGCTATTTATTTATTGCAGCAGAAAAATGCGGGATAAAAATGTTGACTATGGCTCTAAAAATAGGGCATGTTATTAGATGGCTCTGGAATTTGGAATCACTGCATTTGGAGTGTATTTGAAAATTCTAGGATTTTTGAAAGGGGGTTTTAGAAGTATTTGAATCTGCTTTTGAATAATAATGCAACAGAAAAGTTGCTTGGAAAAATGTGCAAAGCACATCCTTGGATAGCCCTTGATTTTTGGGACCTGCAAAATTTTGAATCTCAAGATTTGGAGCTCAGATGAATTTAAAATAGATTTTTGAAGTTTCATAGAAAAATAAAAAGGCAATAGAAGGCTACCAGAGGGGTTATAACGCGCTCGGGTGCTAGATAGACGGGTGGGCCGGCCCAATGGCTCGGCCTCGGGCAACCTGGCCACGTAGGAGGTGTATTCTGCTGAATATGCCTTCGGCTCAGGGAAGGCGCAAAGCGCCGGTGCGCTTCCACTTATCGGCCGGGCCGAGCCATTGTGCCTCATCGTCTTCAACCTTGCGACGACCGAGGGAGGAGCCAACTGCCATGGTTCCGGCTGTTGTGCCACGCCGGAGGCCGAGCTTGAGGCCTGGGGTGGCTGCCCCACTACCAGGTGAGCTCGGGGAGGAGCCCCGTCGCCAGAAGGGAGGCAGGAAGAGGCCTCGACAGGGGCGGACAGCGGCGCCAGCCGTAGCTGGCCAGAGGGCTTCGGCGGCAGGGAGCACGGCCAGGGGGGTGCCGGTAAAGATTGGGGGGGGGTGGTCGAGGGTTCCAGCAGAGGTGGAAAGGATGCAAGGGTAGGATCTGGGCGCGCTAGCCGGAGCGGAGGCCGAAGCTCTACCCCGCGACCATGGGGGAGAGGAGAGAGCTCGAGAGGGAAAATAGGAATCTCGGGAGGTTGCTGGGAGGAAGGAGGAGCTGAGGGGGAGCCAGAGAGGTCTCGGGGAGGCTTCAAATGGAGGGGGATGGCAGGGAGAGCTCGGGAGAGCTCCGGATGCTCTCGATGCATGGCGGCCACGCGTGCCTGAGCCACCTTGACTGTATCCTGGTGTCGGGGAGGGCTTTGACCGGTCAAGGGAAGTGCCCTGGCTTGCTGGTACACGCGGCCATCGATGGACCTGACCTGCAGTAAGAGCTTAAGGTGCAGAGCACCATTTCTGCATGCCATAGAGGTGGTCACCGCGGCCACCTATGTCCGCAGGGCCTTTACGACCAATCAAACATGTCCCATGCGTAAGGCATACATGCAGGAAGGAGAATCTGGAGTTTGTTTGCATCTGGGGCTGGTTAATTAGGTGGGGATTTGACAGAGGTTAAGTTTGCAACAGCAAACTTAGAGCTAAGGAAAGTGGATCTCAAGTGGGGAGTCTTGGGGAAAAATTATGTGTGGCAGTGTTAGAAATGCAGGGACTACAACTGCCAAGTTTGAGCTCAATCACAGGAGGGTAGCTAGTACTTGCTGTACAAGGCTACATTTCAGCCGGAATTCAACTTGTAGATGTGCTGCTCATTTTCCCCACATGAGCATGCGATATCTTGGTTCGAAATGATGCCTTGGGATGCTAGGGAGCATCTGGAAAGAGATGGGGGCTTTGGCTTAAGGAGAATATGGAAAAGAGGGGATAAAAATGGTGATCCAAGGTTAAAAATGAGAGGTAGCTACATGGAGTCTCCCTCCAATAATTGACCAGAGGCCATGGAAAAGCTACTCGAGGTAAAATGTTACTATATAGAGCTGTGGTAGAAAGTTGAGCTCAAGGGTAAAAGTGGAAGGGGTCGAAGAAGCCAATTTGGTAAGTGCACACAAGGTGTTTGATGAGTGTGAGGGTAACCAGATGGACTTCAATTGATATGGAACTTAACAGGATCAAATAATAGATGAAAATAACCTTGGACACCAAATTTGGGATTTGGTGGAGAAGGTTTCCAATGTAGACTTGGAAAACCCATGAAATGGGCTGAAATGGCCTTTTGCCTACAAAGCTATTCAAATCAATTCCCACAAATCCAATATTTGGTGTGGGGGCATTATTTGAGCATTAAGGCATGCCCAAAAAGTTCAGGGTAAATTGGAGAAACTTTATAATGTAAAGTTTCCCAAAGTCAAAAATCAACAGAGAGGATTTTGAGGGGCTTGGGACAAGTCCTTCTATTCTCCTAGATGCACCACTTGGTGTGGATGCATTACTGGAGTATCAGAACATGCCTACCAAATTTGAGCAGAATTGGAGACACTTAACAATGTAGAGTTGCTCAAATTTGGATCTGGACAGATAAGGTTTAAGAATAATTAGGGGAACCAAATCAACTTTGATTGAGATGAAACTTGGCAAGATCATCACATATATCATAGGTGACATGCTGGAATTTTACAGGAATTAATTGAGAATATTTCTTAAAGAAATATTCCAAAAGCTTGAAATAGGCAGGAAGGGTTTTGAAAGGGTTTTCCCAATATTTTGAACATGACCATGTGTTGAAACTCATATATATGAAATATAAATGTCCACTCAGTTTCCCTAATTTTTCTCAAATATTTTGAAGGCAATAAAAATAACTTTCCTTCATAAGAGACCATTTCTGGCCTCACACGAAGGCATTTAAATAAAATAACAAAATAACTTTTGAAATAATAATATTGTGGTTTTGGGAAGCCTTTTGATAATGGGTTTTAAATAAAATAATTGGTGCAAAATAAATTCCCTAATTTGAGGACTTGTAGTACAAATACCATCTGAGGGGTTTTGAAAGCTTTATTCTAAGAAATGATTTTTGGTGTATTTGGTAAAAACAGTTTCTGATTCGAAACACATGGCATGACAATTAGGCAGGAGATTTGGGCTAAGGAGGCGAGTCTAGAGAGTAACAAGAATTATCGAGACTGAAACACAAGCATACCAGCAAGCAAGCAAACAATAGTCACTTCAGCATCACAATCATCCACAAAAAATTTAATTGGTCGTAAATTTGGAAAAAGTCAAATCAGTCAGGGGAGTTAAAAACACGGTGTTACAGCATTGGCGATATCGGGTCACCTTGTCTAAGACCTTTCTTCATTTGAAAGAATTTGCTAGTATCATCGTTGACTTTGATGGCTACACTTCCTCCCGAAACAAAGCTATCTATTAACGCTCTCCACTCAGAAGAAAAACCTTTCATTTTGAGTGTTTGCTGAAGAAAAGACCAATTGACTTTATCATAGGCTTTCTCAAAATCGATTTTAAAATTACTCCATTCAGCTTTCTCCTATGTAGTTCGTGTACTGTTTCATGTAAGATCGCCACCCCATCTAGGATATTCCGATCTTGCATAAAAGCCGTCTGAGACAGACGAACCACATGATCTTTCACACTGTTCAATCAAATTGTAGCAACTTTGGTAAATATTTTAAAGCTAACATTAAGGAGGCATATAGGTCTGTATTGTTGAATCCTTTTAGCCTCGTTAACCTTAGGCAGTAAAATTATTTCACCAGAATTTAGATGAAACAACTCTAGTTGTCCATCATGAAGACATGCGAACATTTGTAGTAAATCAAACTTGATGATATCCCAGTAATTTTGATAAAACTCAGTTGGGAAGCCGTCAGGTCCAGGAGCTTTATTATGTTTCATTTGGAAAATCGCCTTTCTCACCTCTTCCTCCAAGTAGAGATTAGTAATTAAGCTATTTTCCTCATTTGAAACGTGGGGTATATCGTTTGTTCGAGACTCTTCCACTGTGAAATTGCCTTCCTATGGGGCTCCGAACATACCTTTATAATAATTCGTAATGTACAACTTTAGTTGTTCATGGCCCTCGATCATTCCCTCTTCCTGTTCAAGAGAACGAATAAGCTTTTTCATGTGTCTGCCATTGGCAATACTATGAAAATAGCGGGTATTCGAGTCTCCTTCTAGGATAAATTGGGCTTTGGATCTTTGATACCATTTTAACTCCTCCTCATGCAGAAGTTTTGCTATTTGTGCATTTGATTGGCTCTTTAAGCCAATCTCTTGCGTAGATAGCAAACGAACTTCTGCTAATGCCTCTAGAGCATCAATGATCGAGGATAGCCGTTCCTTTTCATTTTTAAGTAAACCAATAGTATGGGGGGCAACCAACGAGGTGTGCGCGTAAAGCACGAATCTTGTTGTTCCATCTCTGAATTGGCGTGTCACAAGTCACCGGTATTTCCCAAATTCCTTTAACCATCTCATGGTACCCCTCAGGATGTAACAAGACTAGTTCATACTTGAACCATGATTTACATTGTGGTCCACGCATGCCAGTGGTCAATAGGATGGGAGCATGGTCCGGCAGCCCCTCAATACGTTCAAGAGCCCGTACTGACACCAGTGGGAACTTAGATTCCCAATGAGTATCCATCAGTACTCGGTCTAGTTTTTCGTACGTGGGTTCCAGGAAAGAATTAGCCAAAGTGAATTGTCTGCAGCCATTGTAATTTCTCTTAGGTTCAAGCTGTCAATCACTACATTGAACAAAAGAGGCCAATGGCTATCAAACCGCCCTCTAGTTTTCTCAGATGGAAACGTAAGAAGATTGAAATCCCCACCAATAATCATAGGATGAGGATTATCTTTTGCCAAGTTTACCATTTCATAGAGAAAAACCGTCTTAGCCACCTCCTGGGCCTGTCCATAAACTGTAAGAAGACTCCAAATGAAGTTGTCCGCTTTATTGCGGATGTGCATTTTTATATGGAAATCACCATCCGTCACCTCCAAAACTTCCATTGTCTCTATCCTGATACCCACTAAAATGCCACCGGAGCGACCATGGAGGGGCCTCGAGTACCACTCAAAATCTATACCGCCTGAAAGACAGTTCGATAGAGATTGAGGGAAGTCACATCTGCATGTCTCAGAAATAACAAAGAAATCCAGATTATGATCCCTAACGCATCCAGCAAAGTGCAAATGTTTAGCCAAGTCACCAAGACCTCTGCTATTTGTGAACATGCCATTCATTGGGAAACCATGGATGCTTTGGATACCTTTGTCCGTTTCTAGGAAGCCTTGTTGGAGGTAGATTTTGATTTCCGATCGGATGCTTTTAACTCGTACAATGAGCTCAAATCATCGTCATCCAAACCTCCCTCCAACACTTCACCAACTAGATGAGAAAAGGCTCACCATATGATGTGGCAATCACTTCTTCTTCATCCACGTAGGTGGCAATCAACTTAGTCGAAGCTTTACGAATAACCGTAAGACGGTCGAATTCCATATGCTTCAAGACATTAGTTAATACATCTACTTAACTTTTAGAACTACCTAGATTAAAGCCTACACTAGAAAGCTTTGAATGAATTGAATTTGAAGGAAAAGCAAGAAAAGAGTTAGAACTCATATCCGTACCTAGGTAGTCCAAATTCCGCACAACTTTGCAATGCATAGCCTTCGTCATGGTGTCTTCATCCATTGTTGACGCTCCATCACGAGGCGCTGCGAACCTCCCACTACGACGAGACAGAGTTAATCCATCCGTGAGGACCATCATAGTTGGGGAAGGGGTACATGTAGTAGCCAAGGGTGCAGCTATGGGTGGTGCCTCAGAAGAAGGTGACTACTGAGTCGGCCGTGGTGGAGTAGCAGCCAACCCCGCCGGCCGATAGGCCTTCTCTAGAGTTGAAGCCGAGAACTCTCCCATCCTTGAAATAGCAGCTACTCGGCCAACTAGGGGAGACTGGGGTGGAGTAGAAGCCCCCCTCTGACCGCTACCACTGTTGCCTCCTGCGCAGTTGTCAAGGCCCCGCCCGCGCTCGAGTCTTCTGCTGTATTGGACTAAGTTGGAATCAAGGCTGGTGTCGAGCCATTGCCATAGGCGAGCCGAGTATCTCCAGGGCTATTGCCGTGCTCGACACGGTGCATCTCCTGTAGATCAGCGTCGCCCCTTTGGCTGCTGTTGCGTGCCTCATGGTGCAAGCCACAAAAATCCGTCTCCCCAGGCCCAGCATGGACTTCGGCTGGCCAAGCAGCCTCGCCAGAGCCCGACGATGTACACTGATAGTCAGCTGATGCAGCAGCAAGACCGCTTGCTCGCGGTGACTTCTCTCCCTGCGGTGTCACACTATTTGCTTCCACGAACCCAGGGAGGGGGGACGCAACGGACTCGGTGATGTACGGAGAATCCTCTCCACGATCTCTCTACCACGTTCTACGCTCGGACACGAGTTATATGGAGTAATAGCTATGACCGTGCTAGCTGGAGCATCAGAACTCCCACCCTTACTAGCATTCAGCGTCCCATCAGAAAGGTTAACATCAACTTCCATGTTAGTGGGTAATGACCCATGTGAGATATTCTGCCAAACAGAACCCTCCATGTCATGATCATTTCCTTCCTCTTCATCATCCTTATCTCCCTTTCGTCTCGAGAATAAAGGGACAAAGTTGGGATCAGGAATAAAGTCTGTCGCCTCACGACGGAAATAGAACTCGTACTCCTTGAGCTTCACCACACATGCAGCCCCAATATACTGTCCGTCATCACTGATTTGCTTCTCAAGTACTTTAGAGTCTAACATACCCACCAGAATTCGAACAATGCCACGACTCTAATTTGTCACAAGATCAACATCCAGGGTAGTCCCAATGAGTGTACCCACCGCCCAAAAACCAAGGAAGTGTCTCACAGCATAAGGCACCCCCTGAACGTGCACCCAGACCTTCTCGAGTACTCTGATCGGGTCAACATCCTGGGTTTTCCACACAACAATAGAAGCTTGAGCCTTAAAAGAAGGAATATTCAGCTGAATACCATGTACTCTCTAAGGATCTTCGACGGAAGGAAAGCCAATTATATAGGCATCATCACCATGAAGCAAGGCCTCCCAAATTCACTGTGAGGACGGGCACATCCTCGACATCAGGCTTTCAATGGCCTTTGCAGGAACTGGCTCTCCGGCAACCGTAACCAAGGAAGTAGGAGAGGTAGCCGGAATCAAGTGAGGCTTGTAGACGCTATGAGGAAATTGCACAAACATAGTCTCATCAATACCATGGCCCGAAGTGAAACATGAGGGCTTTGGAAGCCTCAATGTCGGGCGTGTGAAGATTGGATGCGCTGCATTATCACAAACTAAATAGTAGTGCTGTACCGGACAATATTTTGTAGTATGTGAATCCACTCCACAATTCTAGCATTTGGTCCTCTTTTTTGCTTTGACACCTGCCCCTACCTTAGATTGTTGTGTCGAATAAGGGAGCAAAGTTGCAGTTGCTGGTGGGGTAGCATCGATAGCACCCTTCGGAATCATAGCATCCATCTGGACCAACTGAGGCAGTTTTAAGTATATGGATGTATGCCACATCATGGAAGAATGCTCCTACGTTGGTGGACAAGCCAAAGTATTTCTTTTATAACATGCACAAGAACTAAGTATCTAACATATCCTCATCCGTTCATTAATAGTGCAATATCCTTTTCTGAGAAAGATATTTTACACTCTTAATCATCCGTATGGATACATGATACGGAGGAAGAAAAATGTAGACACTTCTCCGTTTGTACCCTCACTGACACAAAAAAACATAGACCCATGTCAAGAGTTATGTTTCGTTGAAGCAACAACATGTATATATAAGTATTTGAGAAAAGCCTCCATTACAATCTGGATGTCTGTATAAATATACACAACCACACGACCTAGTAAAACTAAGAATTGATGAAAAAAGTGAACAGAACATCACTTTAACTATGTGTATGCTGCACATAAGTAATTTGGAAGAACATGTACAAAACTAACCATCATTATGCATTGAGGGTGCACAAACATGCTAGTTCCTTCATCCAAGCACCAATTACTTCTATCTAGTTAATTTGGAAGCATACAAAATAAACTTTAGGTTTCCTTTTTTTATTTTCCAAAACAGTAGCTAAGTCGGGCGAACTAATTGTGATGCATGGACTTGAAGAGCTTACAACATAAACTTGAATTCAAGCGGCAAGGGTGCATATCATACTACACATAAATATACGAATAGACAACTTTACTAAGATGTACTCCCAAAGCACGAATAGAGATCTGTTAGATTCATTTCCATCTTAAAAGCATAGATGACGCAATATATTTGACACTATTTTGTCCTCCCTCCGTTTCAAAATAAGTGTCCCTGCTTTAATATTAATTTTGTACTAACTTAGTACTAAATTTGCGACACTTATTTTGGGACGGAGGGAGTAGTATATAAGGTATCATGTGTCATCGTAATACCTATAAAGTGGACATGTTTTACTAAATTTCAACATTGTGATTAAATTATTGGGCAAGCTGTGTAAAACAGTGTCTAAGTTCTCAGAATCCCATCTCCAAACACACGAAGATAATAAGAAAAATTGACTTAATTTCATGACCAAAGTTGGAAGGTAAGAAAAATAACATGATCACCACGCAAGAATATAAATCAAAGTTGATCTGGGTACTTAATCTCCCTTTTCCTATAGGGGCATGAATAATCTCATGACTAAGATGGTGAGGTAAGAAAGATAAAAACACATTGGTAGAAAACACGACTTTGATCCAGCCGATGAAAGGGCTTTAATCCCGATTCTATTACAAACTGGGACTAATGGGAGAATCAGTCCCGGTTCGTGAGGGCAGGCGCCGGCCGGGCATCGACATCCATCAGTCCCGGTTCGGATGGGACCTTTAGTCCCAGTTCGAGCCAAAAACCGGTAACACACAGGTGGTGGCAACCATTTTCCAGGTGCAAGCCCTTTTAGTCCCAGCTCATGGCTGAAACCAGGACTAAAGGTTCAAACCGTTGGATTCCTGCGCCTGACAAATTGTTTTGCGCGAGATCAAACGCTACAATAACCATGACCCTTCAGTAAATGAGACTAGCATCTCCATTTCGATTTGTTCGTCTCCCTCTCCTATCTTCTTCCCCATCCTCCACAATGAATACAATCACTCGCTACAGGAAGGTGCTCGCACATGACACGGCCAATCTCGATGTTGTCTACACGAACGACAACGCCAAAGTGAAGATTTTGCTTTCCATGTTCGAGGAATGGCTTCAAGAGGAGAAACACAAGTTCGTGGGCCTCGATCTCGAGTACACGGTCGATGGTTGCGATGTTGCCGTTGTCCAACTTTGTTTCAAGCAACGTGTCATGGTGTTTTAGTGGGTAAAAACTTGCCATAGTTTTAACTGGGCTTTTCTTTGATTCATAGGATAGGAAAATTGCATAGGAATAGGAGGATTGGGAATGTCGAGAACATGTCATAGTTTCTTGATTCATAGGAAACAATGCATATGAAAATTGGGGCTTTTTCTTTGATTCATATAGCAATGGGGCTTTTATTTGATTTTCATAGGAAAATTTTATAGGAAAAGAAAATTGCATAGGAATAGGAGGATTAGGAAAATTGCATAGGAATAGGAATTAGGAGGATAGGAAAATTGCATAAAAGTTTTCGTTGTACATATTGGACATCTTGGGAACATGTCATAATTTCGCTAGTCGAATCAGAAAATTTTCCATTAGCCTGTTCTTTGCGTTCTGCTGGCTGATGGGAAATACCCTCTTTGTCGTCACGTGCCAAAAACTACAAGGCAAAGAGCAGACTGATGGCAAAGATACTATTTGCCATCAGTGAGCATTTGGCCGTCTGCCATCTGAAGGCAAAGAGATGAACGACACACAACGAAGAAATGACCGCCGACTAATATTTCATTTGCCATCACTGAGCTCTTTATCGTCTCCCAGCGGACAGCAAAGAACAAGTACACAAACGACAAAGAGCACGCGGTGACCCACTGGTTAGTTTTTTCAACCGGACGTTATGGATGCTACTCTCTACCGTCTGCCTTATACCTCTTTCCCGTCGGGGGGCAAACGAAAAGAGCCAAACAGCCCTAACGGACGTCGGCCTCCACCCAACACCCCCTCTCTCCCCCATATCAGTCTCCCCCCCCCGCACCCCCATAACCCACCGCGCCGCCGGAGCTCGCCCTACCCTCCTCCCCGCGACCTGTTGCCGGAGCTCGCCCTCCGCTCCTCCCCGCGACCCCGCTACCTGAGCTCGCCCTCCCCGCGGCCCTCGTCTACCACCGCCCCCTCCTCCACTACCGCCCTCCTCTAGCCCGGTCCCTCCTCCTCCTTGCCACCCCCTCCTCCACCATCGCCCCTCCTTCCCGCGTCCCCCTCCTCCACCATCGTGCCCCTCCTCCACCACCGCCCCCTCCTCTCCATGCCCCCTCCTCCACCACCGCCCTGGACCCCTCCTCCCCATGCCCCTCCTCCCCGCGACCCCCTCCTCCACCATCGTGCCACCCCTCCTCCACCATTGCCCCTCCTCCCTATGGACCCCCTCCTCCCTAAGCTCCCTCCTCTTCTACACCCGGCCTCCCTGCAGCGTCCTATTCGTCCGCCCCCCTCCCGTGAGTCCCTCTTTTTTCCTTTTTTGTTTAATTTGTTAATTAACTTAGTTAGGTTAGTTGTTAATTAGATACTGTTAAATAGCTTAGTTACGTGAGTTGTTAATTAGCTTAGTTAGGTTAGTTGTTAATTAGCTTAGTTAGGTTAGTTGTTAACTAGCGTAGTTAGGTTAGTTGTTAATTAGTGACTATTAATTAGCTTAGTTAGGTTAGTTCATAATTAGCTATTGTTAATTAGCTTAGTTAGGTTAGTTGTTAAATAGCTTAGTAAGAGGAGAAGAAAAGAAGAAGAAGATGATGATGATGATGAAGAAGAAGAAGAAGAAGAAGAGGAAGAAGAAGAAGAAGAAGAAGAAGGAGGAGGAGGAGGAGGAGGAGGAAGAAGAAGAAGAAGAAGAAGAAGAAGAAGAAGAAGAAAAAGAGGAGAAAGGAGAAGAAGAAAGAAGAGGAAAAGGAAAAGAAGGAAGAAGAAGAAGAAGAAGAAGAGGAAAAAGGAAAAGAAGGAAGAAGAAGAAGAACAACAACAACAATAACAACAACAACAACAACAACAAGAACAACAACAACAACAAGAAGAAAAGGAAGAAGTAGAAAAGGAAGAAGAGGAAAAAAAGAAGAGCAAGAAGAAGAAAATGACACCCTGACACCCCGACATGATGCCCTGACACCCCGACACCCCGACACGACGCCCCGACACGACATCCCGACACCCCCGCACGAAACTTTGCGGAGCTGTTAATACGCCGCCCCAGCGGTGCTTACCACAAACCCCCAACCCCCGACACCTCCTGTTGACCAATAAGGTTCCCTTCGGCCTTCTAGAGGCCGCCGGCGGCGGACCTCACTAGGAGAATGCTCGGAGAGGATAGGAGAGGCAGAGAGGAGAGGTCTCCAGAACCGGAAGAGATGGCATGCTGACCCTTCGACCGTGCGTCGCCATACCTGAGGGCGTCGGGGACGAGCGAGTTAGGGCGTTCCTGGGCGTCGATGGAACCCTAAATGACATCTATATAGGTTAGGGGTGCTTCTACATCGATGGAACCCTGAGTGACATATATTTCCGGTAGGGGTTCCTCCACGTGGATGAAACGAGCAGTGCGAGTTGTTTTTTTAGAACTTGGTGGTGGCATCCTGTTTTAAAATATTTAGTTAGGTTGACGAAAAAATAATGATATGTTACTCATCTTAGGATTTAAATGTGTAGTTGTGTTTGTCTCTGCGAGGGTCTGGTGTTCGACGAGCTCTGCCCCTACGTTCGACTAGGCAAGATGAGTGATCGTGCGTGGATGTACACCGGTCACCCTAGTCAGAAAGAGATGACCAAATAATGGTTTCTAAAAAATTACGGAGTTTGTGAAAGCCGCATTTTCAAATGGCCAGGCAACAAACTGGTGCCCCTGTCCTGGGTGAAACAACTATAAAACAGGATACAGGATGAAATGATTAAACACCTACAGAGGAGGGGTTTTAAGCCTAATTATACGGTGTGACATTTCATGGTGAGTCTATACAATGCACCAGAGCTGAGGTGGTTCGTCGTCGCACCGACGAGCATGGTACTGGGATCGAAGACATGGTGTAAGACTTTGATGACGCTCAGGATTCGAACGATGAGATCGAGGAATCTGCAAAGGCCTTCTATGAAATGTTGGAGTCTTCAAAACATCCTCTCCACAAGCACACTGAGCTTTGTCAGTTGGATGCCATTGCATAAGTAATGGGTCTGAAGGCTCAGTTCAACATGGGAAGAGAATACTACGACGCGATGATGACACTATTTGGACGATTTCTACCCAAAGGCCATGTCATGCCTGCAAACTTGTACCAGTCGGACAAAATACTTCGTGTACTTAAGATGCCCTGTGAGAATATACATGCCTGTGATAAAGGATGTGCCTTCTCAGGAAGGAGTAGGCACACTTGGACTATTGTCCCATCTATAAGTCTTGCAAGTATCTTGCGGTAGACAACAGTATGGGTGAGAAGAGGAAGACCGAAATCCCAGATAATGTTTTTCGGTATATGCCAATCATACCAAGGCTTCAACGTATTTTCATGGTCGAAGAGACAGCCACACAGATGACATGGCACAAATTGTGCAAAAGAACCAAACTAGATGCGGATGGGAATAAGATGGCGGTACACACATCGGATGGGAAGCGCGGAAAGATTTTGATGGATTACATCAGCATAAAGTGGCAGATCCAAGGCATCTTCGAGTATGCATTGCCACGGATTGGTTCAATCCCTTCGGTATGACGGCTACCCATTACAGTTGTTGGCCTGTATTTGTCATTCCACTCAATCTCCCACCCCCGGGCAGATTATGAAAGAAAGAACATATTCCTGACGTTGATAATTTCAGGTCCCAACTATCCCGGGAAAAATATGAATGTGTGCATGCAGCCGCTTAAGGATGAATTGCAAGAAGCTTGGTATAATGGGGTCAAGACATACGATGCAGCTAGAAAATAAAACTTCAAAATGCATGTGCGGTACATGCACTCGATGCATGACGTGCCGGCGTATGCGCTATTCTCTGGATGGTGTGTGCATCGAAGGTTCCCGTGCCCCACGTGCAAGGCAGCTCTTCAGTTTCATTGATTGCAGGCGGGTGGGAAGTATTCTTGCTTTGACTAGCATAGACAGTTCCTGGATCCTGGCCATCAGTTCAGAAAAGACAAGAAGAATTTTACCAAAGGTAAAGTTGTCAAAACCTTGGCACCGTTTGTGTTGACAGGCCAACAGATCCTGGATCAGTCAAATGCCCTCAAGCCCGATCTAGAGCATCCAGGGTATTTCAAGGGGTATAATTCTGAAGGGGAACGTCGCATGGGAAACAAAAAATTTCCTACGCGCACGAAGACCTATCATGGTGATGTCCATCTACGAGAGGGGATGAGTGATCTACGTACCCTTGTAGACCGTACAGCAGAAGCGTTAGAGAACGCAGTTGATGTAGTGGAACGTCCTCACGTCTCTCGATCCGCCCCGCGAACAATCCCGCGATCAGTCCAACGATCTAGTACCGAACGGACGGCACCTCCGCGTTCAGCACACGTACAGCTCGACGATGATCTCGGCCTTCTTGATCCAGCAAGAGAGACGGAGAGGTAGAAGAGTTCTCCGGCAGCGTGACGGCGCTCCGGAGGTTGGTGATGACCTTGTCTCAGCAGGGCTTCGCCCGAGCTCTGCAGAAACGCGATCTAGAGGGAAAACCGTGGAGGTATGTGGTCGGGCTGCCGTGGAAAAGTCGTCTCAAATCAGCCCTAAAACCTCTGTATATATAGGTGGGAGGGAGGGGGCCTTGCCTTGGGGTCCAAGGACCATCAAGGGGGTCGGCCGAACCAAGGGGGAGGACTCCCCCCCCCCAAACCGAGTTGGACTAGGTTTGGTGGGAGGGAGTCCTCCTCCCTTCCCACCTCCTCCCTTTTTTCCTTTCCTCTTGATTTTTCTTCTCTTGGCGCATAGACCACTTGTGGGCTGTCCCACCAGCCCACTAAGGGCTGGTGTGTCTCCCCAAGGCCTATGGGCTTCCCCGGGGTGGGTTGCCCCCCCGGTGAACTCCCGGAACCCATTCGTCATTCCCGGTAGATTCCCGGTAACTCCGAAAACCTTCCGGTAATCAAATGAGGTCATCCTATATATCATTCTTCGTTTCCGGACCATTCCGGAAACCCTCGTGACGTCCGTGATCTCATCCGGGACTCCGAACAACATTCGGTAACCAACCATATAACTCAAATACGCATAAAACAACGTCGAACCTTAAGTGTGCAGACCCTGCGGGTTCGAGAACTATGTAGACATGACCCGAGAGACTCCTCGGTCAATATCCAATAGCGGGACCTGGATGCCCATATTGGATCCTACATATTCTACGAAGATCTTATCGTTTGAACCTCAGTGCCAAGGATTCGTATAATCCCGTATGTCATTCCCTTTGTCCTTCGGTATGTTACTTGCCCGAGATTCGATCGTCAGTATCCGCATACCTATTTCAATCTCGTTTACCGGCAAGTCTCTTTACTCGTTCCGTAATACAAGATCCCGCAACTTACACTAAGTTACATTGCTTGCAAGGCTTGTGTGTGATGTTGTATTACCGAGTGGGCCCCGAGATACCTCTCCGTCACACGGAGTGAGAAATCCCAGTCTTGATCCATACTAACTCAACTAACACCTTCGGAGATACCTGTAGAGCATGTTTATAGTCACCCAGTTACGTTGCGACGTTTGATACACACAAAGCATTCCTCCGGTGTCAGTGAGTTATATGATCTCATGGTCATAGGAATAAATACTTGACACGCAGAAAACAGTAGCAACAAAATGGCACGATCAACATGCTACGTCTATTAGTTTGGGTCTAGTCCATCACGTGATTCTCCCAATGACGTGATCCAGTTATCAAGCAACAACACCTTGTTCATAATCAGAAGACACTGACTATCATTGATCAACTGGCTAGCCAACTAGAGGCATGCTAGGGACGGTGTTTTGTCTATGTATCCACACATGTAAATGAGTCTTCATTCAATACAATTATAGCATGGATAATAAACTATTATCTTGATACAGGAATTATAATAATAACTATATTTATTATTGCCTCTAGGGCACAATTCCAACAGTCTCCCACTTGCACTAGAGTCAATAATCTAGCCCTCACATCACCATGTGAATTACATTGTAATAAATCTAACACCCATACAGTTCTGGTGTCGATCATGTTTTGGCCGTGGAAGAGGTTTAGTCAGCGGGTCTGCTACATTCAGATCCGTGTGCACTTTGCATATATTTACGTCCTCTTCCTCGACGTAGTCGCGGATGAGGTTGAAGCGTCATTTGATGTGTCTGGTATTCTTGTGAAACCGTGGTTCGTTTGCTAAGGCAATGGCACCAGTGTTGTCACAGAACAAGGTTATTGGATTCAGTGCGCTTGGCACCACTCCAAGATCCGTCATGAACTGCTTCATCCAGACACCCTCCTTAGCCGCCTCCGAGGCAGCCATGTACTCCGCTTCACATGTAGAATCTGCTACGACGCTTTGCTTGGAACTGCACCAGCTTACTGCACCCCCATTAAGAATAAATACGTATCCGGTTTGCGACTTAGAGTCGTCCGGATCTGTGTCAAAGCTTGCATCGACGTAACCTTTTACGGCGAGCTCTTCGTCACCTCCATACACGAGAAACATCTCCTTAGTCCTTTTCAGGTACTTCAGGATATTCTTGACCGCTGTCCAGTGATCCACTCCTGGATTACTCTGGAACCTACCTGCCATACTTATGGCCAGGCTAACATCCGGTCTAGTGCACAGCATCGCATACATGATAGAACCTATGGCTGAAGCATAGGGGACGGAGCGCATATGCTCTCTATCTTCATCAGTTGCTGGGCACTGAGTCTTACTCAATCTCGTACCTTGTAAAACTGGCAAGAACCCTTTCTTGGACTGTTCCATTTTGAACCTCTTCAAAACTTTATCAAGGTATGTGCTTTGTGAAAGTCCTATCAGGCGTTTTGATCTATCCCTATAGATCTTAATGCCTAGAATGTAAGCAGCTTCTCCTAGGTCCTTCATAGAGAAACTTTTATTCAAGTAACCTTTTATGCTCTCCAAAAGCTCTACGTTGTTTCCAATCAGTAATATGTCATCCACATATAATATTAGAAACGCCACAGAGCTCCCACTCACTTTCTTGTAAATACAAGATTCTCCAACCACTTGTATAAACCCAAATGCTTTGATCACCTCATCAAAGCGTTTGCTCCAACTCCGAGATGCTTGCACCAGTCCATAAATGGATCGCTGGAGCTTGCACACCTTGTCAGCATTTTTAGGATCGACAAAACCTTCGGGTTGCATCATATACAACTCTTCCTTAAGGAAACCGTTAAGGAACGCCGTTTTGACATCCATCTGCCAGATTTCATAATCGAAAAATGCAGCTATTGCTAACATGATTCTAACGGACTTAAGAATCGCTACGGGTGAGAAAGTCTCATCGTAGTCAACTCCTGGAACTTGTGAAAAACCCTTTGCCACAAGTCGAGCTTTATAAACGGTCACATTACCGTCAGCGTCCGTCTTCTTCTTAAAGATCCATTTGTTCTGAATAGCCTTGCGGCCCTCAGGTGGTATCTCCAAAGTCCACACTTTGTTCTCATACATGGATCCTATCTCGGATTTCATGGCTTCTAGACATTTGTTGGAATCTGGGCCCACCATTGCTTCTTCATAATTTGCAGGTTCATTGTTGTCTAACAACATGATTGATAAGACGGGATTACCATACCACTCTGGAGCAGCGCGTGATCTCGTCGACCTGCGTGGTTCAACAGAAACTTGAACTGGAGTTTCATGATCATCATCATTAACTTCCTCCTCAACCGGCGTCGCAACGACAGAGGTTTCCCCTTGCCCTGCGCCACCATCCAGAGGGATGAGAGGTTCGACAACCTCGTCAAGTTCTATCTTCCTCCCACTCAATTCTCTCGAGAGAAACTCCTTCTCAAGAAAAGCTCCGTTTTTAGCAACAAACACTTTGCCCTCGGATTTGAGATAGAAGGTGTACCCAACTGTCTCTTTTGGGTAACCTATGAAGACGCACCTTTCCGCCTTGGGTTCCAGCTTTTCGGGCTGAAGCTTTTTGACATAAGCATCACATCCCCAAACTTTAAGAAACGACAACTTTGGCCTTTTGCCATACCACAGTTCGTATGGTGTCGTCTCAACGGATTTTGATGGTGCCCTATTTAAAGTGAATGCAGCTGTTTCTAATGCATAACCCCAAAATGATAACGGCAAATCAGTAAGAGACATCATAGATCGCACCATCTCTAACAAAGTACGATTACGACGTTCGGACACACCATTACGCTGTGGTGTTCCAGGCGGTGTTAACTGCGAAACAATTCCACATTGTCTTAGGTGAGCACCAAACTCGAAACTCAGATATTCACCCCCACGATCAGACCGTAGGAACTTGATCTTCTTGTTACGATGATTTTCCACTTCACTCTGAAATTGCTTGAACTTTTCAAATGTTTCAGACTTGTGCTTCATCAAGTAGACATAACCATATCTACTTAAATCGTCAGTGAAGGTGAGAAAATAACGATATCCGCCGCGTGCCTCTACGCTCATTGGACTACACACATCGATATGTATGATTTCCAACAAGTCACTTGCACACTCCATTGTTCCGGAGAACGGAGTCTTAGTCATCTTGCCCATGAGGCATGGTTCGCACGTGTCAAGTGAATCAAAATCAAGTGACTCCAAAAGTCCATCAGCATGGAGTTTCTTCATGCGCTTTACACCAATATGACCCAAGCGGCAGTGCCACAAAAACATGGCGTTATCATTGTTTACTCTAACTCTTTTGGTCTCAATGTTATGTATATGCGTATCGCTATCAAGATTCAATATGAACAATCCTCTCACATTCGGTGCATGACCATAAAAGATGTTACTCATAGAAATAGAACAACCATTATTCTCAGACTTAAAAGAGTAACCGTCTCGCAATAAACAAGATCCAGATATAATGTTCATGCTCAACGCAGGCACTAAATAACAATGATTTAAGTTCATCACTAATCCCGATGGTAGCTGAAGTGACACTGTGCCGACGGCGATTGCATCAACCTTGGAACCATTTCCTACGCGCATCGTCACTTCATCTTTCGCCAGCCTTCGCCTATTCCGCAGTTCCTGTTTCGAGTTGCAAATATGAGCAACATAACCGGTATCAAATACCCAGGCACTACTACGAGAGCCGGTTAAGTACACATCAATAACATGTATATCAAATATACCTGATTTTTCTATGCCCGCCTTCTTATCTGCCAGATACTTGGGGCAATTGCGCTTCCAGTGACCCATACCCTTGCAATAGAAGCACTCTGTTTCAGGCTTAGGTCCAGCCTTGGGTTTCTTCGGCGGATTGGCAACAGGCTTGCCGCTCTTCTTCGAATTGCCCTTCTTGCCTTTGTCGTTTCTCTTGAAACTAGTGGTCTTGCTCACCATCAACACTTGATGCTCTTTACGGAGTTTAGACTCTGCGACTTTCAGCATCGCAAACAACTTACCGGGAGACTTGTTCATCCCTTGCATGTTGTAGTTCAACACAAAGCCTTTATAGCTTGGCGGCAGTGATTGAAGGATTCTGTCAGTGATAGCTTCTTGCGGGAGTTCAATCCCCAGCTCAGCTAGACGGTTTGAGTACCCAGACATTTTGAGCACATGTTCACTGACAGACGAGTTTTCCTCCATCTTGCAAGTATAGAATTTATCGGAGGTCTCATACCTCTCGATCCGGGCGTTCTCCTCAAAGATAAACTCCAACTGCTGGAACATCTCAAATGCTCCATGACGCTCAAAGCGACGTTGAAGTCCCAGTTCTAAGCCATACAAGACTGCACATTGAACTATTGAGTAGTCCTCCTTACGTGCTAACCAAGCGTTCTTAACATCCTGATCAGCCGTAGCGGGTGGTTCATCTCCTAGCGCAGCATTAAGGACATATTCCTTCTTCCCAGCTTGTAAGATTAGCTTAAGATTACGAGCCCAGTCTACAAAGTTGCTTCCATCATCTTTCAACTTAGCTTTCTCTAGGAACGTATTAAAATTCAGGATGACTGTCGCGTGAGCCATGATCTACAACACAAATATATTCAAAGTGAACTTAGACTATGTTCAAGATAATTAGAGTTCAACTTAATCAAATTATATGCTAAACTCCCACTCAAAAAGTACATCTCTCTAGTCATTTGAGTGGTTCATGATCCACTTACACTATCCCAAGTCCGATCATCACGTGAGTTGAGTATAGTTTCAGTGGTAAGCATCCCTATGCTAATCATATCAACTATATGATTCATGATCGACCTTTCGGTCTCATGTGTTCCGAGGCCATGTCTGCACATGCTAGGCTCGTCAAGCTTAACCCGAGTGTTCCGCGTGCGCAACTGTTTTGCACCCGTTGTATGTGAATGTTGAGTCTATCACACCCGATCATCACGTGGTGTCTCGAAACGACGAACTGTAGCAACGGTGCACAGTCGGGGAGAACACAATTTCATCTTGAAATTTTAGTGAGAGATCACCTCATAATGCTACCGTCGTTCTAAGCAAAATAAGGTGCATAAAAGGATTAACATCACATGCAATTCATAAGTGACATGATATGGCCATCATCACGTGCTTCTTGATCTCCATCACCAAAGCACCGGCACGATCTTCTTGTCACCGGCGCCACACCATGATCATCCATCAACGTGTTGCCATCGGGGTTGTCGTGCTACTTATGCTATTACTACTAAACCTACATCCTAGCAAAATAATAAACGCATCTTCAAGCACAAACGTTAGTATAAAGACAACCCTATGGCTCATGCCAGTTGCCGTACCATCGACGTGCAAGTCGATATTTCTATTACAACATGATCGTCTCATACATCCAATATATCACATCACATCGTTGGCCATATCAAATCACAATCATACCCTGCAAAAACAAGTTAGACGTCCTCTAATTTTGTTGTTGCATGTTTTACGTGGTGACCAAGGGTATCTAGTAGGATCGCATCTTACTTACGCAAACCCCACAACGGAGATATATGAGTTTCTATTTAACCTCATCCAAGGACCTCCTCGGTCAAATCCGATTCAACTAAAGTTGGAGAAACTGTCACTTGCCAGTCATCTTCGAGAACTATGTAGACATGACCCGAGAGACTCCTCGGTCAATATCCAATAGCGGGACCTGGATGCCCATATTGGATCCTACATATTCTACGAAGATCTTATCGTTTGAACCTCAGTGCCAAGGATTCGTATAATCCCGTATGTCATTCCCTTTGTCCTTCGGTATGTTACTTGCCCGAGATTCGACCGTCAGTATCCGCATACCTATTTCAATCTTGTTTACCGGCAAGTCTCTTTACTCATTCCGTAATACAAGATCCCGCAACTTACACTAAGTTACATTGCTTGCAAGGCTTGTGTGTGATGTTGTATTACCGAGTGGGCCCCGAGATACCTCTCCGTCACACGGAGTGAGAAATCCCAGTCTTGATCCATACTAACTCAACTAACACCTTCGGAGATACCTGTAGAGCATCTTTATAGTCACCCAGTTACGTTGCGACGTTTGATACACACAAAGCATTCCTCCGGTGTCAGTGAGTTATATGATCTCATGGTCATAGGAATAAATACTTGACACGCAGAAAACAGTAGCAACAAAATGGCACGATCAACATGCTAAGTCTATTAGTTTCGGTCTAGTCCATCACGTGATTCTCCCAATGACGTGATCCAGTTATCAAGCAACAACACCTTGTTCATAATCAGAAGACACTGACTATCATTGATCAACTGGCTAGCCAACTAGAGGCATGCTAGGGACGGTGTTTTGTCTATGTATCCACACATGTAAATGAGTCTTCATTCAATACAATTATAGCATGGATAATAAACTATTATCTTGATACAGGAATTATAATAATAACTATATTTATTATTGCCTCTAGGGCATAATTCCAACAAATTCAGAATACACATGGACTCACAAGCCATGCTTCTAGGATCTGCCTTACTTCAAAGACCTCATGTTAGATGTTCATGTAGGGCTTGTCGAAATCAATCGAAGGACCCATTTAGATGTCCCCGATGTCTATATTACAGCTCAACAGGCGACCCAAGTTTTCTATCTACCTTGGGCATGCCAAACTGATAAGAATCTGAATGGTTGGTATGTTGTTTATGAAGTTCCGCCATATGTTAGACCACCTCCCCATATGAAGAGGATTATGAACCTCACATTAACCTAGACACATATGATGGAGAATTCATCCAAGAAACACGTCTTTCCAAGAAACGCTTGAAGAACCGCCGTGCTTCACCCCAGATCATGGAAGTAAATAGCGACAATGAATCTGACTTCACCCCTAAGCCGGAACCAGCAGAGCTAGAACTAGAAGAGGTTACTGCTGCAGATGAGCTGTCAATGCTTGACCGATTACACAAAGGCCTTCCACAAGTTCATGTCGTTGAACCCGATGAGCACGGAATTCATGAAGACACGTGTGATAGTGATGATGATGATGCAGTTATTGATCCAGACTATTACCAATTTGTATGCATCCCAACTTAAATTATATATGTACATATTATTATATGTGCCATATATTCAATTTTTTTATGTTGTACTAATTTGTTTTACTCTTTATAATGGCGGGTGTTGAGAGATGGTGGGCGCGGGTCCAGATCGCTCGGCGGGTTCTTCTTCGTCGGCGACCCGCGCGACGGGTGGTACTTCCATTCCACCCCTCTCTCTCCGTAGAGGCTTGGCGGATAGTTTGACGACACCACCCACGGGTGCTTCTTCGTCGGGGGCATTTCCCACTTGGAGAGGAGGTCGGGTAGGGAAGAAGGGGAAAGGTACAGGACGTGGCCGCGGGAGAGGTTAGTTGTACGGACTCAGAAAACTTTTATCCATTTCATTGTGTGTGTGGCCATCGAAAATTACAGTGGTAACAAGTAGTGGTGTTGCAGGCTTCTCTTTAAAAAGAGAGCGCGACAAGCCATGATACTCTTGAGAAAGAGAGAGCGGCAAACCAGGCTACTCTTCAGGTGATTCCGGAGGAGAGGGACCGAACCACGGTTCGGTTGTTGGAGGGGGAGAGGGCCCGGAATGATGCGGGTCACCTGGCCAGGTATGAGCCTATTCTGGTAAGTTTCATGTTCACATTAGCCAAATCATGCGTGTAATGTATGTTTCATTAGTAACTAATACAACCCACTCTTCGAAACCAAATGTGCAGTCTATGTGCGAGAAGAGCGGTCAGCCCCCTTCGCGATTGGCACGGTCATTTTTATTTCAATGGTCATTATAAACTAGTATTAACATTTGAGTATCATCATGCTAACGAGACATTGCAAAATATCTTTTCTACAGAATAACTCCCAAGCAGCATCACATGACCCTTCTCCAGCGTAACCATCTCCAAACACACCCGACCCGAGCAACCGTCGTGCTTCTCCTTGATGACCATGAAGGTAAGTTTTCTTTAGTTCATTTATGACATAGGCAGCTTATTTAGTTCATTTATGACATAATTAGCTAATTTAGTTCATTTATGACATAATTATCTTAGTTATGTAAAAAACATCACAAGAGCCTTGGTTAGCTCATAACTTCGTGTATCTTCCTTCTAAATGACATAATAAGCTCAAAATAAGAAAAGTATTGTAATCATCCTCTTCATCTCCTTCTTCTTCTTCTTCTTATTCTTCTTCTTCTCCTCCTCCTCCTTCTTCTCCTTCTTCTTCTTCTTCTTCTTCTCCACCTCCTTCTTCTCATTCTTCTCCTTCTTCTTCTCCTTCTCCTCCTCCTCCTCCTCCTCCTCCTCCTCCTTCTTCTTCTTCTTCTTATTCTTATTCTTCTTCTTATTCTCATTATCCTTCTCCTCCTCCCCCCTCCTCCCTCTTCTTCTTCTTCTTCTTCTTCTTCTTCTTCTTCCTTTTCTTCTCCTTCTTCTTCTCCTCTTTCTTCGCGTCTTTCTTTTTGTCCTTAGCTTTTTTCCCCAAGAAAGACATACTTAGCTAATTACCCTCCAAAATGACATAATAAGCTTATTTAGTTCATTTATAACATAATTAGCTTAGTTAGGTAAAAAAAACATCACAAGAACCTTGGTTAGCTCATAACCTAGCATATCTTCCTCCTAAATGACATAATAAGCTCAAAATAAGAAAAGTATTGTAATCATCACCTTCCTCTCCTTCTTCAACATATTCTCCTCCTACTACTCTTCCTCCTCCTCCTCTTTCTCCTTCTTCTTCTTCTTCTTCTTCTTCTTCTCACTCTTCTCCTTCTTCTTCTCCTTCTCCTCCTTCTCCTCCTCCTCCTCCTCCTCCTCCTCCTTCTTCTTCTTCTTCTTCCTCTTCTTCTTCTTCTTCTTCTTCTTCTTGTTCTTTTCTTCTCCTTCTTCTTATCCTTCTTCTCCTTATTCTTCTTCTTCTTCTTCTCCTTCTTCTTCTCCTCTTTCTTCTTCTCCTTAGCCTTTTCCCCCAGAAACACTTACTTAGCTAATTACCCTCCAAAATGACATAATAAGCTTATTTAGTTCATTTATGACACAGTTTGCTTAGTTAGGTAAAAAACATCACAAGAACCTTGGTTAGCTCATAACTTTGCGTATCTTCCTCCTAAATTACATAATAAGCTCAAAATAAGAAAAGTATTGTAATCATCATCTTCCTCTCCTTCTTCTTCTTCTTCTCCTCCTCCACCTCCTTCTCCTTCTTCTTCTTCTTCTTCTTCTTCTTCTTCTTCTTCTCTTCCTCCTTCTTCTCATTCTTCTCCTTCTTCTTCTCCTTCTCCTCCTCCTCCTCCTCCTCCTCCTCCTTCTTCTTCTTCTTCTTCTTCTTCTCCTTCTTCTCCTTCTCCTTGTTGTTGTTGTTGTTGTTGTTGTTGTTGTTGTTGTTCTCCTTAGCTTATTTCCCTAAGAAATACATACTTAGCTAATTATCCTCCAAAATGACATAATTAGCTTATGTAGTTCATTTATGACATAATTAGCTTAGTTAGGTATAAACATCATAAGAACCTTGGTTAGCTCATAACTTACCGTATCTTCCTCCTAACTGACATAATAAGCTGAAAATAAAAAAAGTATTGTAATCATCCTCTTCCTCTTCTTCTCCTTCTCTGTCTTCTTCTTTTTCTTCTTCTTCTTCTTCTTCTTCTCCTCCTCCTCCTCCTCCTTCTTTTTGTCATCCTTCTTCTTCTCCTTCTTCTTCTTCTTCTTCTTCTTCTTCTTCTTATTCTTCTTCTTCTTCTTCTTCTTATTTTCCTCCTCCTCCTCCTCCTCCTTCTTCTTCTTCTTTTTCTTCTCCTTCTTCTTCTTCTTCTTATTCTTCTTCTTCTTCTTCTTCTTCTTCTTCTTCTTCTTCTTCTTCTTCTTCTCTTCTTCCTCTTCCTCTTCCTCTTCTTCTTCTTCTTCTTCTTCTTCTTCTTCTTCTTCTTCTTCTTCTTCTTCTTCTTCTTCTGCTCCTCCTCCTCTTCCCCTTACTCCTCCTCCTCCTCCTCCTTCTCCTCCTCCTCCTCCTAATTCTTGTTGTTGTTGTTGTTGTTGTTGTTGTTGTTCTTCTTCTTCTTCTTCTTCTTCTTCTTCTTCTTCTTCTTGTTCTTGTTGTTGTTGTTGTTGTTGTTGTTGTTGTTGTTGTTGTTGTTGTTCTCCTCCTCCTTCTTCTCCTTCTTCTTCTCCTCCTCCTCCTTCTTCTTGTTCTCCTCCTCCTCCTTCTTCTTCTTTTCCCCCTCCTCCTCCTCCTCCTCCTTCTAGTTTTATTCTTCTTCTTCTTCTAACTTTCTTATTCTCATTTTATAGATATCATTCACTCATGGAAGCTGCCATTCATGGAAGCCAACACGTATGGACTGCTACTGTTTATTTTTTGTTTTGATTTGTTTCGACGAATAGTAGAAACTATGTGTATGTATGGAGATAAGATGTTCAATGCATTGCCTATGGCCTATATATACGACGTTCTTGCTCTTATATGATGTTCAATACATGGCCTAAGGCGCTTATTTGATGCTTGAAAGTATTTAATAAATGCAGGGAAATAAATAAAAGCAAACAAAACAGTGACAATATGTCATCTTTGCCATGTGATGGCTGATGGCAATGACCTTTGCCGTCAGCCAACACATGACAAAGGGGACACGTGGCGCCCATCTATGCATCCTGGGGCAGCAGTAGCTGACCCATATGGTCACTTTGCGGTCTGCTGCCCCAGCCAGCACACGGCAACAGGACGACATGGCAAACGGCAAAGAGCCGCCACCTGGGGGCAGCGGCGGGCTTCCCATGTTGACGTATGGCAGATGGCAAAGCTCCCCAAATATGCACACGGCAAAGACCCATCAAATAGAGTAGACGACATATATTCCGTTAGCACCTAATGAAGTACTTGCCTGTCGGCTTCCGTCTAAGGGGCTTTGCCGTGTGCTCGCCACGGAGGCTGACGGCAAAGCCCTTTGCCGCCCGTTTTTGTCAGGCACACGACAAAGAAGGGCCTTTACCGACGAAAGTAGTCGTAGAAGTTTTGCCGACCGGAGGCTGACGACAAAGCCCTTTGTCGTCCATGAACTACCCCTTCGCCGTCTGTTATGGAAGACGGCAAAGAAGGTGATTCCTGTAGTGTTTAGGGGCTTCTTTTGATTCATAAGATAGGAAATGCATAGGAAATAGGAAACTTGCTACGATTCTTATTATACTTGTTATGATTCTTATTGTACTTTGCCGAATTATACTTCTTATGATTCTATTATACTTGTTCTAAAATATAGTATTTAACACATTTGTTCCATTTTGTTGAACAGTAGTGACAAGCACTGTCCAAAACTCATGGAGTTCCTTCGCAGCGGCATATACTTTGCTAGCATTGATATAACGAATGACAAGATCAACATGAGGCATACTTGGGGTATTGAGATACCACTTGAATGCCACATTGATCTCCAGGGCAGGTTCGGGTTTGAGCATGACAATGCTTCAATGGCTCATATGGCAGCCGCCCTAATCGTCGAGGAGTACGCTGATATGAAGACAAAATTCCCCAAGTCAGGGCACAAACTTTGGGAGAACACCCCACTTGACCCTATCAACATTGAGTATACAACAATAGATGGGTACGTTGTATACGAGTTGTACCGCAGGATACGAATCTACAGTTATGGGTAGCGTCACCTCGTACCGCTAGTATCTCCTGCTTCGGGATATTCTGATACGGACGACGAGTAGTGTTTGCAATGTCGAACACTTTTATCTCTATTATACTACTACAAAAAATGGCATTAACGATGGTCCCCAGAAATTGTTGGTTGTTGAACACCTGAGTCGAGTTCCCACACGATTGAATCAGCCTACGTAGTACCTTCAACAACCACCTGATTGCTCGTTGCTAAGTAGGCGATCGTTATTGTTGTGATATGGGTTTGCACATATACAACGCTCTAATAAACTCACCTCTTAAACACTAAAAAAATCACCTCTTCGTGTGTTAAAACAAACTCACCGGTCTCAGATAACCCTGTGTAACACTTACGCCTCTTTAATTTGTTAGTAGATCCCATGTCCCTGCGTCTCTTTCTCATCGCCTCCCTGCTCAATCCGTGACACCTCCATAGTCCATGGATCGCATCTACTTTCTGTTCTATGCCTATCTGTGGTGCAGCCTGCACCTCGCCGCTCAACCCTGGCCCGGGCGCGTCCGCGCAGTGCGCGTGAGCTGCAGCCTACACCTCGCCGGTCTCCTCTACTCTAGCCTGGGTGCATCGGCACGTCGCTGGTAGCGTCGATCCGAGTGCGCCCCTATTGCAGTCTACACCTCGCCGGTCGCCTCAACCCTGATCCGGGTGCATTCACGTTACCGTGTGTATGTCGCCGGCACCCTGGACGGCGGTGCACCCGCGCTGCCGCCTGCACATCGACCATTCTCCCACACGATTCCGTTGCAAGTTTGTTGCTATTCGTCCTTTCCCTTATTTTGTTGCGGGGTCTTCATGCATGCACTGTATTGATTGGTCTGATAACTTATTTTCTGTCAACTAATTTTTGAATGACCATGTTAATTAAGCTTTGTATTATTGTAGTGAGTACTCCAGTACTAGTCAAGATGGATGTTCACAACAAGGATTTACCACCATGTGTGGAACCATAAGTTAAATCAGTGGTTCAAAGAGAAGGTAAGATAAAAGGTTTCAGAATAAAGTGTGTATTTACATACATATGCATGTATGTTTCAGTATCTCTATGTGAAGATGTTAACATAGCTATTTTTCAATCCATAGGTAGATAGCTTGATAAGAGAGGAAGCTCACCGAAGACCTTTTGGCACTATCACCTGGTCCACTGAAAAATGTAACATGTTTTAATGGCAATGACATGAATAGATTCAGATATCGTGTTTAGAGTTGAGATAGACTCCTCTGCACATGTACCAATGGGGTGGTTGTACTTTCAAAAGAAGGGGATAATGGTAATACAGTAGAGTAATATAGCATATTGACACTTTGACAGGCGTGTGATATTATTATGTTGCTACTAGATTCCCATATTTAACAAATAGCATGCGATGAAGAAAGACGACAAGCATGGAATCCTTAGTATTAACCTGTGTAGTAATAAACTTTCTTCATATTTAGCTTTTAGCCTTTTACCTTATTAATAAACAGTGACACAAGTAGTTATGTACTTACTTTATTTTATTTAGCATTCAGTACGTAATTCATTTTTAGTACATAAGCATTTGCTTATTTGATTGAATTGTACTTTGTACAACATATGTGCACACTTCAGAATAACGCTTCATGTACAGGTTATCACAATGAATCTCACAGGTATGGAAACTTGCCAGCATTGGCTCGGGAAAGATGCTACTCACCGTTGAACAAGTCTGACTGGTACACCAAGGTATTTCTAGGCGAACCTTGCTATAGAAATCAAATGAGTTTTAGTAGAAAAAGGGTTACACATAGGCTCATATGCAAGAAGAGAAAACCTGAGTTCTCAAGAAAGCCAGCATGATCAAGTAAGTTATTCTTGTACATTGATTTTACATGCAGTTATACTTTCTGTCAATTTATTTACATGCACTAACTTTCGTAAATTACTTAACATTTTGTAGGATTGATGGTCCACAATAAGATATAGAAGTATCAAATTGCATTCTATTCAGCGAGGAAAAATGATATCCATTCAAACAAGGATGGTGTCCCTCGATTCAATATTGATAGATATTATCTTTTCTAGTTTTCTTGTTTTTCAAATAGATATGAGCAAGTACCACTAGTGGGGACGGGGCCTTTAGCCCCGGCCCGTAAGGGGCTTTAGTCCCGGTTCACCAACCGCGACTAAAGGGGCGGGGCTAAAGGCCTAACCTTTAGTCCCGGCCCCGTTACAAGCTGGGACTAAAGGTGCTCCACGTGGGCGCCTCGTAGTGCCCCAGGGGCAGGACCTTTAGTCCCGGTTCGTTACACGGGCCAGGACTAAAGAGTTTCAGATTTTGCTTATTTTTGTGGTTTTTTTTAATGAAATTATTTTTGGGTTTTAGGGTTTTAGGGTTTAGGTGTTCGGGAGATTAACGCGATGCCTCGTTTGGTGTTCGGGAATTAGTTTTCATATAATTTAAATAGAAATAATTATGCATATATATATATAAGATTAACTTATCTTACAAGCGAGCATATATATACAATTATATGGAGATCTGAATTATCGGGACTAGAGCTCGTCTATTCGATTACATGGACGAACATGAGTAATGGCCCCTAGCTATATGTATTTTATCTGGGTCAATAAACCCAATATTTAGGATGTTCTTCCTTTTACAATCCAGAATCTTCATTCTGCATAATAGAGTACAAGTTATATATAGACAATGAATTGAAATAACTAAACAAGTTATATGTAGACAACGAATTGAAAAACTTACAGACAATAGCAACTCATAAGCAATTTGTCGAGGGCGTCGCCATTGTACATCTGGAAGAGTTCATCAAAGTCGATATGGATTTCTTCGGGGCGGCCGTAGTACTCCCGTGGGACACACACCACGATCATCGTTCTCCCATTCTTTGATTCACTTAAGTACCATGTATGCAAGTAACGCATATTTGTTGGGAGATCATCTTTGCTGACCAAAGGCTCTCCCATGACAAACTGTGGCTTAGGGGCTACCACAGCCTTGGGTAACCTATCGTCTTGGGAAGCCAGAACATCTTCAACTGAGACACCCCATTCAGCCACCCACTTCTTTGCTAATTCAAAATCTTGCCCCTGCACCGGAGGGGGAACATTCTCGGTTAACACCTTGAGGGGTGGGATCGACTGTTTGGCCAGTTGTCCAAGCTGAGGAACGTTTGATTTTTTCATGCATGTAGTTGAACTTGATTTGCTCCCACTTGCACTTGCATGTGATCTGCTCTTTTTCACTTCCTTCTGCAATGTGCGTGTATAGTCATCAGGCTTATGGTATAAGTCATACTGTGACGGAAGGGTCGTGAAGTATTTTGCAAATGCTATTTGCTTCTCGGTGTATTCCGGGCGGGGCTCGGGTTCCTTCTTTTTCATCTGCGCATCATGATGTTCCTTTGCTATCCTGGCGTTTTCCTCGGGGGTACGATCATAAGGTCTGATAGGAAGATTAGCATGAGGTACCTTTGGGAGGGGCGACCGTTTGCGCTTTGGGGGGATCCGTCGCTTAGAAATCATCGGCGGAGCGTTCTTGGTGGCACGCTTCTGCTTAGTATCCTGTGCGGGCGGCGGCGGAGACGGACGACCCAAGTCCGGCAGCGGTAATCAAGATGGACTCGTGTTGTGCTGGCTGACGTCATGTGGAGGGCTTGGAGGTAATGGAGGTGTAGGTGACCTGCGACAACTCGGAGGCGGTGTTGTCCTTGGGGCCGAGCCTGGAAGCTTGATGTAGTTCTTGTCGCATAGGATGACTCCACCTAGTACTTCTCCGAGTGTCCTCTCATCTTCGGGTGCAGCTATGTCGAGCTCCACATCATGAAATCCCGCCATGATTTCATCCACCCTGACTTTAGAAAAACCAGCTGGAATCTCACGGCCATGCCAGCGTGCATCAGGGCCAGAAGGTAAAGCTTGTCCGACGGCCACCTTCACGGATATGTTCTTGAATTTCTGATGGAGTTCACATGATGTTGACTCCTTGATTCCATCCACGGGGTAGCCGGGACCGCCCTCTATCATTCTTCGTGCATCGTCGGACGGGGCCTCAGATTCAGCCACGCAGCTTTTCTGCTTAGATGGGGCGCCGGTAATATCAAGTGTAGGATCTTCCTGGCGCGCTACTCCTCTAAGCTCATCAATCTGCTTCTGTTGCTCGTTAATCCTGGCAAGCAACTGGTTGAACTTGTCATTCTCCTCATCCTGTTGCTGCTTCTTTGCTCTCTCTTGGCTTCTGTAAGTGTCTTGGTCTCTGGCAAACCCAAGCCACCACGGGTAAGAAGGACCGAAGCCTCGCGTTCGTCCTCCATGTTCGTCATTGCCGAGGACCAGTGTGAGCAAATCTTTCTCTCTATCTGAAGTGAACTTTCTTTTTCCCTCCTTAATTTCTTTCACTATCCTTTTCCAATTCACCCTGGGTATCCTAAGACCGTCACTGCAGATGAGGTCCCCTGTTTTTGCGTCGTACGACCCACCATGCGCAAGGAACCAATTTCTTGCTCTCAATTCCCACTCATCACGGAGTGGTTCAGGTATGATGCCTTTATCTAGCACATCTTGCTCTTTCTTATCCCACTTTGGGATGGCAGTCTCATAGCCCCCTGGCCCCAGCTTGTGGTGATATTTCTTCTTGTCGGCATTTATCTTGTTCTTTTCTGATAATGCTTGGGCATCTTCTGACTCCTTGTACTCTTGAAATGCCTTCAAGTGATTCGCCTGCTTGGCTAGATACCCCTTGAATACTAGCACTTTCTTTGTCTTCAGATAGTTTTTCCATAGCTTCTTCTTCCAGCTACGGAACAGTTCGGCCATCTTCTTTAGAGTCCACTGCTTGACTTTGGCCCTCAGTTTGTCTGCGGCGTCTTCATTCTCACATTCTGGCAGGTTGAAATGTGACATGAGATCATTCCAAAGATTATCTTTGTACCTTTCGGCGACATAGTCACTATCCGCTGCCCCTTTGCGCTTGTTCCACTCCCGAACGCTGATCGGGACGTGATCCCTAACGAGAACTCCGCATTGCTTCTTGAATGTGTCAGCAGCATTCTTAGGAAGCTTGGGTTCGCCCGTAGGCAATATCACCTCAAAGGTGTAATGCGTCCGTGCATCCAACTTTCTAGTCGGGCCTCGTTTTGTAGCTTTGCTCGATGTGGAGGCCTAAGAGGGAGAAACATTCGTCAAATGAATGTATATGTATACAATATAGAGCTATCTCCAATATTTTTCACATATTACAAGTGATTGTCGAACTTCATATGTATACCTCGCCGGACTTTATTATTTCTCCACCGGCTTCTCCATCAGTGGAGCTATCACCTTCTCCGTCATTGGACCTATCTCCTGCCCCATCGGCTTCATCTTCGTGTCACTCGACCTCCATTCCATATCCGGAGGGGTTTAGATATGACGACGGAGATTCAGCTGGTTCAACGCCGGGGCCGTCTTTGATTATATCTTCGAGAAGTTCTTCCTCTTCGAGGTTCCTGATATGTGGATCCATAGTTCTCCAAAAGACGGATTCTCTTAACCTTTGTACCAAAAAAGAATTATTCTATCAGGAACTCCGTTCCAAAACAACTTTAGTCCCGGGTCGTGGCTCTACCCGGGACTCCTAAATTTCTGCATAGTATTCAAAGTAGGAGTACTTTTCCAATTTGAGCATTCAATAAGCAAAACCAAATCGTAAAATAAAGTAGTATTCAAATTAGCATGCATTCAATTATAAGCAAATACATCATCTCTTTTGTCCGTACATCGTCGAATATTATCACTAATACTCCTCGAATCCTATCATACATATAGCATCACTAATACATCTAGAACCGTAGCGCCCGACGGGTATCGGCGCGGGCGGTGGACACCCAAAGAGAAGGAACCATCATAGGATCATAGCTCTAGTGAGATCCCCGAAGAACCTGCCAGGTATGCTCGAACCTGCCCTCCAACGCAACCATGTAGCGACGGACGTGCTCATCCTCCTCGCTGACACGGTGACGTACCACCTCCGCGGTGTCCGGAAGCCTCGGCACCCTCAGTGGCCCACGCGAGCGCCACCAAATAAGGATCGGGTCAACGACGGGCTGGCTCCTCACCAACCTACGCCCCCGGAAGGTAGCACCTCCCAATACCAGCCGGGCGGAGCCCAGTCCCGGACAGGGCCCCTCTGATCAAGCAGGTGTCCCGGACGAGGATGTGGGATGGGCATCGTAAAATGAACTAAAAAACTAAACTAGTTCTATTAATTTTCTTGCTAAAAATAAACTATTAACACTTAAGCATATACAATAGCAAAATTAAACTATTAACACTTAAGCATATACAATAGCAAAATTAAGCAATAATCTAAGAAATACTATTAACACTTAAGCATATACACTATACCATATTTCTTCTTCTTGTAACCCTAAACTAATTTTTCCTCTTCTTCTATTTCTCCTCTTCTTCTACTTCTTCTTCTACTTCTACTTCTCCTCTTCTTCTACTACTTCTCCTCTTCTCTTCTTCTACTTCTCCTCTCCTCCTCTTCTAATTTTTTCTCTTCTTCTACTTCTCCTCTTCTTCTATTTTTCCTCTTCTTCTCCTCTCCTCCTCTTCTTATTCTCCTTTTTCTTCTTTTCTTCTCCTCCTCTTCTTATTTTCCTTTTTCCTAATTCTAAATATTACTAACCCTAATAATCTAGCACAAACCTAATAACAATAGGAATTAAATGACAAAAAAAATCTTTTTCTTCTTTTCTTCCCTTTTTCTTCCTTTCTTCTCCTTTTCCTTCCTTTCTTCTCCTTTTTCTTCCTTTCTTCTCCTTTTTCTTCTTTTCTTATCCTTTTTCTTCTTTTCTTCTACTGGCCGAAGTGTTGGGGAGGAGGGGGCGGGGGGCTTACCGGCCGGAGGTGTCGACGGCGCGCGGCGAGGAGGACGGCGGCGCGCGGCGCGCGGCGAGGAGGACGGCAGCGGCGAGGAGGACGACAGCGACGGCGAGGAGGACGGCAGGCGGCGGCGAGCAGGACGGCGGGCAGCCTGACGGCGTCGTCGAGTTCGTCGTTGTGCCGCACCGGGCAGGAGAACGAGGAAGAAGGAGAGAAGGAAATGCGATTTGGGTTGGAAATTTTCTAACTCCCGCTTATATAGGTGGATCTTTAGTCCCGGTTCGGGGCTCGATCCGTGACTACAGACCCCCTTTAGTCCCGGGTGGAGCCACGACCCGGGACTAAAGGCCCTTTTTCGGTAGATCAGAAGGCACGAAGCAGGGGCCTTTAGTCCCGGCGCGGCACTCCAACCGGGACGAAAGGGGGTCTTTAGTCCCGGGGCGTGGCTCCACCCGGGACTACAGCCCCTCCTCGGCTGCACGATAAATTTAGTCCCACCTCGCCCAGCGAGGGGGACTAGCACTTGTTTATAAGCCCCGTCGCAGCTTGTCCTTCGAGCTCCTCTCTAAAGCAGGCTTACGGGCCTAAACTCAGTGAAAATTGAAACTATATTCGAAATTATGGAGAAAATTCAACCTGAATTCAAAGTGAGTTCACTTTGAATTTAGATTGAATTTTCTCTATAAATTCTCATATAGTTTCAATTTTTTTCTATTTTCATAATTAATAATTTTGACTATCCAAACTATTATCTATTTTGTTATTTTCAATTAAAAACTATGTTTATTAAAAAATCTTTTTGCATATTTGAGAATTTGACAAAACTATGATAATGAAAAGTGTTTGAAATTGAATAAATAATGCAAAACTATTTTCTATTTTCATAATTAATAATTTTGACTATCCAAACTATTATCTATTTTGTTATTTTCAATTAAAAACTATGTTTATTAAAAATTCTTTTTGCATATTTGAGAATTTGACAAAACTATGATAATGAAAAGTGTTTGAAATTGAATAAATAATGAAAAACTATTTTCTATTTTCAAAAGTAATTATTTTGACTATCCAAACTATTATCTATTTTGTTATTTTCAATTAAAAACTATGTTTATTAAAATTCTTTTTGCATATTTGAGAATTTGACAAAACTATGATAATGAAAAGTGTTTGAAATTGAATAAATAATGCAAAACTATTTTCTATTTTCAAAAGTAATTATTTTGACTATCCAAACTATTAACTTTTTTTTTGAGGTAGTTGACCCTGAAATTGAAAAGCACTACAAATGAACTCTGAAAATGTTGAAATTTGGCATGCTATCATCATTTCACCCACATAGCATGTGTTAAAAAGTTGAGAGGGCTACGACAAAAACTGGATGCACTTCGTGTACAAAACGGACAATCTCTCTCGAAGTATCAGCGTTTCGAACGAGAACTCATCTCTTACAAAGGGATTTCATTTTTTGAACTTATTTGAACTCCATACTTTTTGTGTGTTCAAAATGCACCATTCGAAGGCACATCACAAAATTTCAACAATTTCTAACTTCATTTGGTATTCTTCGTGCATTAACTAATTTTTTTTTTGAGGTAGTTGACCCTGAAATTGAAAAGCACTACAAATGAACTCTGAAAATGTTGAAATTTGGCATGCTATCATCATTTCACCCACATAGCATGTGTTAAAAAGTTGAGAGGGCTACGACAAAAACTGGATGCACTTCGTGTACAAAACGGACAATCTCTCTCGAAGTATGAGCGTTTCGAACGAGAACTCATCTCTTACAAAGGGATTTCATTTCTTTGAACTTATTTGAACTCCATACTTTTTGTGTGTTCAAAATGCACCATTCAAAGGCACATCACAAAATTTCAACAATTTCTGACTTCATTTCGTATTCTTCGTGCATTAACTTATTTTTTTTTGAGCTAGTTGACCCTGAAATTGAAAAGCACTACAAATGAACTATGAAAATGTTGAAATTTGGCATGCTATCATCATTTCACCCACATAGCATGTGTTAAAAAGTTGAGAGGGCTACGACAAAAACTGGAAGCACTTCGTGTACAAAACGGACAATCTCTCTCGAAGTATCAGCGTTTCGAACGGGAACTCATCTCTTACAAAGGGATTTCATTTTTTTGAAATTGTTTGAACTCCATACTTTTTGTGTATTTAAAATGCACCATTCAAAGGAACATCACTAAATTTCAACAATTTCTGACTTCATTTGGTATTCTTCGTGCATTAACTTATTTTTTTTTGAGGTAGTTGACCCTGAAATTGAAAAGCACTACAAATGAACTCTGAAAATGTTGAAATTTGGCATGCTATCGTCATTTCACCCACATAGCATGTGTTAAAAAGTTGAGAGGGCTACGACAAAAACTGGATGCACTTCGTGTACAAAACGGACAATCTCTCTCGAAGTATCAGCGTTTCGAACGAGAACTCATCTCTTACAAAGGGATTTCATTTTTTTGAACTTATTTGAACTCCATACTTTTTGTGTGTTCAAAATGCACCATTCAAAGGCACATCACAAAATTTCAACCATTTCTGACTTCATTTGGTATTCTTCGTGCATTAACTTATTTTTTTTTTGAGGTAGTTGACTCTGAAATTGAAAAGCACTACAAATGAACTCTGAAATGTTGAAATTTGGCATGCTATCATCATTTCACCCACATAGCATGTGTTAAAAAGTTGAGAGGGCTATGATAAAAACTGGATGCACTTCGTGTACAAAACGGACAATCTCTCTCGAAGTATCAGCGTTTCAAACGAGAACTCATCTCTTACAAAGGGATTTCATTTTTTGAACTTATTTGAACTCCATACTTTTTGTGTGTTCAAAATGCACCATTCAAAGGCACATCACAAAATTTCAATAATTTCTAACTTCATTTGGTATTCTTCGTGCATTAACTTTTTTTTTTGAGCTAGTTGACCCTGAAATTGAAAAGCACTACAAATGAACTCTGAAAATGTTGAAATTTGGCATGCTATCATCAATTCACCCACATAGCTTGTGTTAAAAAGTTGACAGGGCTACGACAAAAACTGGATGCACTTCATGTACAAATCGGACAATCTCTCTCGAAGTATCAGCGTTTCGAACGAGAACTCGTCTCTTACAAAGGGATTACATTTTTTTGAACTTATTTTAACTCCGTACTTTTTGTGTGTTCAAAATGCACCATTTAAAGGCACATCATAAAATTTCAACAATTTCTGACTTCATTTGGTATTCTTCGTGCATTAACTTATTTTTTTTGAGGTAGTTGACCCTGATATTGAAAAGCACTACAAATGAACTCTGAAAATGTTGAAATTTGCATGCTATCATCATTTCACCCACATAGCATGTGTTAAAAAGTTGAGAGGGCTATGACAAAACTGGATGCACTTCGTGTACAAAACGGGCAATCTCTCTCGAAGTATCAGCGTTTCGAACGAGAACTCATCTCTTACAAAGGGATTTCATTTTTTTAACTTATTTGAACTCCATACTTTTTGTGTGTTCAAAATGCACCATTCAAAGGAACAACACAAAATTTCAACAATTTCATATATGGTGGACACTAGGTCACCTATGGTATATGGTGGACATTCTTCTTCTCTCATATATGGTGGACACTAGCTCACCTGATTTTTCAACCGTCGATGATGGTCGCTACTCCTACTTCCCCTAGTGCATAACCAATATCTAGCACAAGGAGAAGAAGGAGAAACGACCCCCCACAGCAACAGTCGACATTCTTCTTCTCTCATGTATGGTGGACACTCCCTCACCTGATTTTTCGACCGTCGATGATGGTCGCTACTCCTTCTTCCCCTAGTGCATAACAAATATCTAGCACAAAGAGAAGAAGGAGAAGCAACCCCCACAACAACAGTCGGCATTCTTCTTCTCTCATGTATGGTGGACACTCCCTCACCTGATTTTTTGACCGTCGATGATGGTCGCTATTCCTTCTTTCCCTAATGCATAACAAATATCTAGCACAAGGAGAAGAAGGAAAAGCGACCCCCACAACAAAAGTGGTTCCGCGGCACGCCACGTGGTTCCGCTGCACGCCACGTGGTTCCACTGCACGCCACGTGGGACTAATGGTCTTTCATTTTTAAATGACTGTTTTAATCAAAAACAGATCTGTTACCGAAGGGATTTCATTTTTTGAACTTATTTGAACTGAACACTTTTTGTATATATATGTGGTCGAAATGCATGATACCATGAAGTTAGAAAGGGCTAAACCATTCAAAAGTAGCAAATGAAGTTAGAAAGGGCTAAACCATTCAAATTTGGAAACTATAATGGCACAAACAGAAACTAGACATATATAAATTGGTCCAAGAAGTACATGATACTAGTCCAAACAGTACATAATAATAGCTATCATAGATATATATATTCGAGGTGACGTTGGCCATAGTTGACGACTCGAATCAGAATGTCCACCTTATTCGAGGTGACGCTGGCCATAGTTGACGACTCGAATCTTGCGGTACAACTCGTATGAAACGTATGCATCTTTTGCTGCATACTCAATGTTGATACGATCAAGTGGGGCCTTCTCCCAAAGTTTGTGCTGAGACTTTGGGAAATTGGTCTTCATATCACCATATTCCTCGTCGATCAAGGCAACTGCCATATGAGCCATCGAAGTCCTGACATGTCGAAGCCTGAATACTGTTTGGAGATCAATGAGGCAACCAGTTGGTATCTCAATACCGAAGGTGTACCTCATCTTCAGCTTGTCATTCGTTATGCCAACGGTAGCAAAAGTGATGCCGCTGCGAAGGAAGTCCATGAGTTCTGGACAATGCTTGTCACTACTGCAACAGAAACAAATTAAAATGGAACAAATGTTACATACTGCTGCAATAAGGAAACATGTTTCACTACAACTAAAGAGAAAATTATCTTTCGGATTCAAATAGAACAGATGCAATGGAACCTAGAGAGATCACTATAGCTATCCAATGGAACCTAGAGAGATCACTAGCTATATGCAATTTTCATGACTATGACATATCATATTGCTATCCAATGGAACCTAAAGAGATCACTAGCTATATGCAATTTTCATAACCTTGGATCAAAGAACACCGCATAAAATTGTATCACTACAACTATGATTTCAATGGAACATATTGAACCAATCATATTTTTCAAATTGTGGAACATTATTCCAATCAGATTGTGTCCCTTCAACTAATCAAAATTGTTTCACTACAACTATTTGAAGCGAACCAACTATGATTCCAATGGAACATATTAAACACTGGTTGATTCTAATACGATTTTTCAGATTATGGAACACTATTCCAATCAGATTGTGTTCCCCTTCAACTAATCAAAATTGTTTCACTACAACTATTTGAAGGGAACCAACTATGATTGAAACAAATAAACTTAAAATGTCATTACCTTGGATCAAAGAAAGCCTCAAAACTTACCTCGCCCATTGGAAGATCAAGACATGGTGTGCGAAGCATAGTTGGATGACGGCAACACCGCGTTGATCGGCCGTGTACTCCAGATCAAGCCCCAAGAACTTCTCATGATCCATTGCGGCGTCAAGCCATCGTTCCTTCAACTGTTCAAGAAAATACGGCATCTCCCTGCTCTCGTTCGTGTACATGACATCGAGCTTGGTCTTGCCATGTGCGAGCACCTCTCCAAAGCGAATTGGCATGGTGGAAGAAGAGAAGGGAAGAAGAGAGGAGAAGAACAGAGTGTGAGCGAGAGAGAAGAAGAAACAGAGAAATGGCGACTCTGCTTCGGTTCGTGCTTTTCATCGCCCGAAACGACGCGGGATGCAAACCGTTGGGCCTTTAGTCCCGGGTTGAGCCACCAACCGGGACTAAAGAGGTATACCAACGGTTTCCACCACTACGGCAGGCCACGTGTTAGGCCTTTAGTCCCGAGTTGAGCCACCAACCGGGACTAAAGGGGGATACGAACGGTTGCCACCACCACTGCCCACCGCGTAGCCCTTTAGTCCCGGTTTGGGACACGAACCGGGACTAAAGGCTCCTTACGGGCCGGGACTAAATCCTCAAGGGAGGCATTGAGAATTGGGGCGACATGGCCGGGCCTTTAGTCCCGGCCCAGAGGCAGGCCGGGACTAAAGGGTCCCGGCCAAAGGCCCGTTTTCCACTAATGTACATTGGTCATATATGGAGTTCTTTTGACTCAAATGTCTTAAAATGATATTTAATTTAAGAATTGTATGTTTGAATTATTGTATTTTTATTAATGAAAGAGGCCATGATCCTTTCGATTCATATTATCTTGTTTCTATATTATTGTGGATCTTAAAATTCAAATGTTGTATGTTGCATAAAGTGATCATTGAATGGAACATTATAATAAATACAAGTGGTTATGAAGTATATCAAAGTGGTGAAAAGAGTGGCCGACAGTGATACTTTGGTCACCATAATTACATTATTAACAATAACAAAAGTGGTTGTTAATACTATAATTGTGGTCGTTATTACCTTGGGATTAACGAGGACACACTATCCCGTCATTATAAGAATAACGACCACGAAGGGTATGTGGTCGTTATACTTTTAACGACGGAGCCTGCTACGACCAACAAATTGTGGTCGTCAATGACCTTTAACGACCACAATCCGACTTTTAACGACCATATTTACTGTCGTTAAAAACCGCTTTCCTAGTAGTTATGTAGTGCTTGGGGGTCTCCTGATTCGGACGAGTAGGTTTGCAACCCAGAAGAGTAGGATTGGTATTTTCAATTATGCAGTACTTTCTGTAATGGATATCTGAACTATTATTTCTATTATGTCCCTGTTTAAGTACGATTTGTGTGTAATAATATTTAGGATGATGTGAGCAAGCTTTTTGAAGCATTGTGCTCTATGTGATGAAGATTGTCCATGGTTACAGCGCAATAAGCAAGGGACGTACGCGAAGAAAAAGTGAAGACTTTCTCTCCACAACTATTCTGATGATTGCTTTGATCTATAATTTCACTGCAGTTGAATATAGTATTAACTAAAATTATCAAAGTATTTGTTTGTTTAAAAGAATGACCTAAAAAGAATCAACTAAATATTAACTAAAAATAGTGAACTAAAAAGAATCAACTATAACATTCACTAAAAAGAATAAACTAGAAAGAATCAAAATAATATTAACTAAAATTATCAAAGTATTTATTTGTTAAAAAGAATGAACTAAAAATAATCAACTAAAATATTAACTAAAATGAGTAAATGCACGAAACATACCAAATGAAGTCAAAATGGGTTGAAAATTGATGATGTGGCTTTGAATGGTGCATGTTGAACGCACAAAAAGTCTCGAGTTGAAATAAGTTCAAAAAATGAATTCCCTTCGTAACACATGAGTTTTCGTCTGAAACCGTCATACATCGAAAGAGATTGTCGATTTTGTACAAGAAGTGCATCCATTAAAGATTTCATTTGTAGTGCTTTTCAATTTTAGAATCTTTTAGCTCAAAGAATAAGCTAATTAAAGGAATGAACTAAAAAGAATCATAATAATATTAACTAAACTTATCAAAGTAATGATTTGTTGAAAAGAATGAACTAAAAAGAACCAAAAAAGTATTAACTAAAGTTATCAAAGTATTTAGTTGTTAAAAAGAATGAACTAAAAAGTATTAATGTAAAAAATGCCGCCTACTAGGGCACCACGACGTGCATATGACTAGAAACCCTACACACTAGTTGGGCCAGGATGCAGGCCCGCAGAAGGCCTAGTAGGCACACATGCAGAGAGAGTGTGCTTAACCCTCACCGACGCCGGACCTCCTCGTGCGCCCTCCTCCCCATTGTCGCGTGTCCCTGAGCCCCCTCCCCGTCGCCGGCCTCCACAACTCCATCCCCGTGCCCCAAGTGAGCTCCCCCCTTTCCCAAGGCCCCCTACTGCCACTACTCCGGACATGCTCGCCCCTGCTGCGACTCCTCCGTCCATAACTTTTTAGATGTGCTCTGCTTTTTAGATAGATAAACAAATGTTAAATTTTGCATATGCATGATAAGTTTTGAAATGAATATATGAAGCTTCCATTTTGAGAGATGAGATGTTTTGTGGAAATGTGCTCTATTTTTAAATGAAAATATGAAGGTAGTATTTTTGTTAAATGAAAACGTGTAGCAAGTCTTTCTTTCAAATGAAACTCTGAAGCTACATTTGACAAGTGCTTGGGCTTATTATTAGGGACCATGAGGCGTAAGACCTACAAGCACTACAGGAATCACCTTCTTTGCCGTCTGCCATCACAGACGGCAAAGACATTATCCTGGACGGCAAAGACAATACCACAGACGGCAAAGATTGTCACGGCCGGCAAAATTTCTGCGTCAGCCTACGACGGCATAGGACCTTCTTGGTCGTCTGCCCCCCCCAAAGCGGACGGCAAAGCTCTTTGCCATCAGCTTTCCTTAGGAGCAGTCGGCAAAGCGTTTGGGATAGCAGTCGACAGGCGTTGCCTCCGTTAGGGGTTAACGGAGCCTTTGCCATGTGCCTCCCCGTCAATCTTTGCCGTCTGCCTTCTCCTCCCCTCCCCTCCCCTCCATCTTTGTCGTCTGCCTCCAGGACCATCTTTGCCGTCTGCCGGGTCCTCCCCTCCCCCCTCTCTCCACTTTTTGCCATCTGCCTCCTCCTCTGTGCCCTCTTCTTTGCCGTCTGCCCCCCAGGAAGCGAACGGCAAAGAGACTATATGGCCAGCTGCTACTGCCCAGGTTGCACAGCTGGGCGCCACGTGGCACCTTTGCCGTCGGTCAGCTGACGGCAAAGGCCTTTGCCATCAGCTGGCAGACGGCAAAGAGCCTATATTGTCACATTTTTATTTATTTTTTCTATTTCACAACACATATACATATAATTCATAGCACATATATCATAAATAGATCACAACACATATATGATATACATATAAAGCTCATCAATGCCATTTATTCATCAACGTACATCCCATATATCAAAAGAACCAACATATACAAAGTTTCATCCATATATACATACATATAGTTGCACATATATTGTTCATCAACACATACAAAGAACCAACACATTGTTCATCAACTCAAATAAAAACGAAAACTAAAGCACTCCAACGCCAGCTTCCATGCATGTAGTACATCCAATCTGCAAAATGGGAATAAGAAAGTCAGAAGAAGAAGAAGAACAACATATATATGACAAATAAGCTAAATTGAAGAATAAATAGAAGAAGCAAGAAGAGAACAAGGAGAAGAAAAACAAGAAGGAGGAGGAGGAGGAGGGGAAGGGGAAGGAGAAGGAGAAGGAGGAGGAGAAGAAGAAAAATGAAGAGAAGAAGAAGGAGAAGAAGGAGGAGAAGAAGGAGAGAAGAAGAAGGAGAAGAAGGAGGGCTCCTTCTCCTTCTTCTTCTCCTCCTTCTCCTTCTTCTTCTCTTCTTCTCCTCCTCCTTCTTCATCTTCCCCTTCTCCTTCTCTTCTTCTACTCCTCTTCGTCTTCTTCTACCTTCTCCTTCTTTTTGAGCTAAATATTCCAATTATGTCATTTTAGAGGAAAACAAGCTAAGTATAATATTCATGAGCCAACCAAGGTTCTTATGCCATTTTGAGCTTATTATGGTATTTTGGAGCTAAATGGGCTAATTATGTCATTGTTGGGTTAATTAAAGCAAGGATAATATGACAGAGGATAACAAAGAGGAGGAGGAGGAGGAGAAGAAGAAGAAATCAAGAAGAAGGAGGTGGAGGAGGAGAAGGAGGAGAAGGATAGAAGGTCCTTGGCCTTCTCCTCCTCCTCCTCCTCCTCCTCCTCCTCCTCCTTCTTCTTCATCTCTTCTTCTTCTTCTATCTTTTCATTTTGCCTATTTATTCTCCTCTTCTCCTCTTGTTGGAGCTAAATTACCTAATTATGTCTTTTTTGAGCTAAATATTCCAATTATGTCATTTTAGAGGAAACCAAGCTAAGTATAAAATATTCATGAGCTAACCAAGGTTCTGGTGCCATTTTGAGCTTATTATGGTATTTTGGAGCTAAATGGGCTAATTATGTCATTGTTGGGTTAATTAAAGCAAGGATAATATGAAAGAGGAGAAGAAAGAGGAGGAGGAGGAGGAGAAGAAGAAGAAATCAAGAAGGAGGAGGAGGAGAAGGATAGAAGGTCCTTGGCCTTCTCCTCCTCCTCCTCCTCCTCCTGCTGCTCCTTCTCCTTCTTCTCTTCTTCTTCTTCTTCTTCTTCTTCTTCTTCTTTCTTTTCATTCTGCCTATTTCTTCTCCTCTTCTCCTCTTGTTGGAGCTAAATTACCTAATTATGTCTTTTTTGAGCTAAATGGGCTAATTATCCCATTTTAGAGGAAAACAAGCAGAGTATATAATATTAATGAGTTGACCAAGGTTCTTATGCCATTTTCAGCTTATTATGGTATTTTGGAGCTAAATGGACTAATTATGTCATTGTTGGGGAAATTAAAGCAATTGCAAGGATAATATGAAAGAGGAGAAGAAAGAGGAGGAGGAGGAGAAGAAGAAGAAATCAAGGAGGAGGAGGAGAAGGACTAGAAGGTCCTTGGCCTTCTCCTCCTCCTCCTCCTCCTCCTTCTCCTTCTCCTTCTTCTCTTCTTCTTCTTCTCTTCTTCTTCTTTTATCTTTTCATTTGGCCTATTTCTTCTCCTCTTCTCCTCTTGTTGGAGCTAAATTACCTAATTATGTATTTTTTGAGCTAAATGTTCCAATTATGTCATTTTAGAGGAAAACAAGCTAAGTATATAATATTCATGAGCTAACCAAGGTTCTTGTGCCATTTTGAGCTTATTATGGTATTTTGGAGCTAAATGGGCTAATTATGTCATTGTTGGGTTAATTAAAGCAAGGATAATATGAAAGAGGAGAAGAAAGAGGAGGAGGAGGAGAAGAAGAAGAAACCAAGAAGAAGGAGGAGGAGGAGGAGGAGGAGAAGGCCAAGGACCTTCTGGCCTCCTCCTCCTCCTCCTCCTCCTCCTTCTTCTTCTTCTTCTTTATTTTCATTTTTCCTATTTCTTCTCCTCTTGTTGGAGCTAAATTACCTAATTATGTCTTCTTCAAGCTAAATGGGCTAATTATCTCATTTTAGAGGAAAACAAGCTAAGTTTGGAGGAGAAACTTACCGTAGTGGTCATCAAGGAGGAGAAACACCACGGTTGCTCGCGCCGGCTTCGTTTGGAGTCGGTTTCCCTGGAGAAGGGTTGTGCGATGCCGCTCGGGAGTTATTCTGCAGAAAAGATATTTTGCAATGTCTCAGTTAGCATGATGACACTCAATTATTAATACTAGTTTATAATAATTCTCACCGTGCCAATCGAAGAGAAGACGGGCATCGGCGGAGGGACTTGACCGCTCTTCTCGCACAGACCCTGAAGAGTGGGTCGTATTAGTTAGTATTGAAACAGACATTACACACATGATTTGGCTAATGTGAAAAAAAACATACCACAAAAAGCTCGTACAGGGCCCGTTGACCCGCCTCATTCCGGGCCTCTCCTCCTCAAGCAATCGTGCCGTGGTCTGGTCCCTCTCATCAAGAGTAGCCTGAAGAGCAGCCTGGCTTGCCAATCTCTCTTTCTCAAGAGCAGCCTGGTTTGCCGCACTCTCTTTCTGAAGAGCAGCCTTAAAAACCATTCCTCGTTACCACAGTAATGATCTATGGTGACACACATAATGAAATGGATGAAAGTGTTCTTAGTCCGTACAACTAACCTCGATGGCAAGTTCGACTGGCCGTGGACGAGGCGCTATCTCAGGACATCTGCTCGACTGGCGCGCCTTGATCTCTGGAAGAGTGAGTGGACAACGTATTATCCCATCTCCAATGGCTATCGAGCCATGGGGCCTCCCGCCACCAGATATCATCACCAGCTGTGGATCCAAAGGTTCCTGGCTAGGGTTAAAGTCATCCCCTTTCGTAGCCTTCCCCGCATCCCTGTATGCCACGAGCTTCTGGTGGGATGATATGTTGGTGAAGTTACTGGGATCATCTAGGTCAGACTCAGAGAATGCCTTCGCCTTCTTGTACGAGGCAGTATGGGCATGCCAAAAAGGTCGTACAAGTGTGGCATCTCAGTCTTATTGTGATGCGCCTAAAAGAGAGGAACAAAATATTAGCATCAAGAACGAATTGCATGAATCATGAAGCAAATCACATACCCAGTTTCGTCCAAACTAAAGTAAGTTGGCGCTGCCTTGATGGTGTGGCACACCAACCATTTGGCTACGCCGATCCTTCGCATTCTCGTGGACGGCTCGCCAGCTGCCTGTGCACCACTCATCAACCAACGCCTCCCAACAATCCATCTTATCCGCACACCATCTCAGGGGCACCTGTAAGTTATTAGAAAGAATTTTCAGCGCTACGCCTGTGAATGAAATCAAGAAAACTACGTAGAAGGACTTAAGAATAGGTAATTACCTTCATGTATTGCTCCTTCTTCACAAACTTTCCGCGGCAATCCTTCTTCTCCTTCTTAATACCACGTGTGGCGTAGTAATCTCGAATAGCCTGCGGCCGAGCCTCGTGGCGCAAGTTCTGTAGTAACCGCCTAAACTCGACCTCGAGAACCCTGGCCGCCTCCTCCTCATATCCATCCTCACACCTATAGAAGGTCTGCATTCAAACGTGAAAACACCGATTAGTACAATAATTAGGTATATTGTTAATTTTAGATTCTGTAAAAGGATAATTTACCCAAAAGCTCCTGATCACCATCTCGGCCCTCGTGTGGCACAAGACACCATTTATAATCTCCTCCGGCGGGGCCTGCGCAGCCTGGTAGTGCTCCCAGGTAAATCCTAGTGTAGGAACCTGACCCTCACCAGGCAACGTGACAAACCCCGGGAAATTTGTCCGGCAAAGCACACCAAGGACGGAGTTTGGCCTGCGGACTCCAAGAGGGTGTGCCCATCCCCTGCAGTATGATAAGGTCAGCGCATTAGATATTTGAACAAACTTGAAGGCAAAAGCTAAAAAAAGGGTAAATGTACTTACCTATCTCCTTCAGGTTTAATCACCGGCCTCTGCTCGCGGGTAGCCGGGGCGACCGGGAGACGTGTACTACCACGCTTGTACACGGTGGCCCCGTCCACCTGCACATTGCCCTCATTATCCGTAAGCTCATCCCCGCCATCCCCGCCCCTGAGCCACCCGGACCCTCGGTCCAATCCGGCAACTCGGTGCGATCTAGCCAAGGCTCCCATCCGGCCCTCTCCACGTCGGGTGAAGCCTCCGGAACCGTAGTCTCCTCCGGCTGCTCCTGGGCCGAATGCACCTCGACCCGAGGCTGCTCCTGGACCGGAGTCTCATGGGACGAATGCCCGTGAACACCAGGCTCCTGGACCGGAGTCCCCGTAGCCTCCTTCGCAAACGGGTCGACCATACTAGTCCTATGCTCGGGTGAATGAGCTGGTGGTGGTGGCGAGGACGGCTCAACAGTCCTCGTGGATCTTCCGCGGCCACCACCTCTCCCTGTACCCTTCCCCTTCCTCCCTACCCGACCAGCACCTCTCCCAGTGGGCAATGCCGCCGACGAAGAAGAACCCCCGGCTGGTGTCGAAAGACTGTCTGCCAAGGCTCTACGGAGATATAGGGGTGGAAGGGAAGTACCACCCCTCGTGCGGGGCGCCTGGGAAGAACCCGTCGAGCGCTCTGGACCCGCGCCCACCATCTTTCAACACCTTCCATGATAAAGATTAATAGAAATTAGTACAACATAAAAAAATTGAATGACTGACATGAATAATAATATGTACATGAATAATAAAGATTAAAATATATATAATTTAAGTTGTGAATCTTACAAACTAATAATCATCATCAATAAATGCATCATCATCATCAGTATCACGCATGTCTTCATGAATGACGTGCTCATCGGGTTCAACGGCGTGAAGTTGTGAAAGGCCTTCATTTAATCGTTGAAGCATTGACATGTCATCCACATCAGTAACCTCTACGAGTTCCAGGTCTTATGGTTCCGGTTCAGGGCTGGAGTCGGATTCATTGTCGCTGTCTACTTCCATGTTCTTGGAGGAAGCATGGCAGTTCTTGAAACGTTTCTCGGAAAGACGTGCTTCTTGGAAGAATTCTCCATCATATGTGTCTGGGTTAATGTGAGGTTCATAATCCTGTTCATTTGGGAGAGGTGGTCTGACATGTGGCGGCACTTCATAAACAACATACCAACCTTCCAGATTCTTATCCGTTTGGCATGCCCACGGTAGATAGAAAACTTGGGTCGCCTGTTGAGCCGTAATATAGACATCGATAACATCTGAATGGGTGTTTGGATTGATTTCGACTAGTCCTATATGTTCATGAGTCCTTCTAGTCTTTTTCGGCTGGAACCAATAACATTTGAAGACTACGACGTTCGGTGGGTTTTCACCATAGAATTGAAGTTCATAAATTGCTTCAACTCTTCCATAATACTCGATAACACCTTCGCCGATAGCAGAGACACCACAATTTGTAGATTTCCGGTCGGGCATAGATAGCTCTTTGCCAAAGGTACGAAAGAGATACCCGTTGATATTATATTTCTCAAATGAACGGACCTTATAGTCAAAACCATTAGCGACTTGTCTCAATTCGGCGTCCATAGACTCTGAAGTAGCCTACAAGTTTAATACGAAAGGGTTGTTGCATTAGCCGCAAGTTAGACCAAGAATGAAATGGTCCATTATTGATAATTACCGTTTGTTTGAACCAAGAGATGAAACCGGGATAGCCGCCTCCTGTCTTTGACAGAAGCTCATACTCTTCGACGGAATCATTTTCGATCACTGCTCCATCCGAGAATTTGACGACGTAACGGCTGTTTGAAATATCCGGGAATAAGAGCAGTTCAAATGAATTAGAAGTTACAAGAAAATGTGCCGAGAACTCACTCGATGTACGGCAGCACTTCTGTTAGGTTGTTGAAGATATAGAACGAAATGTTCCGCCATTCTTCGATATCCAACGTTATTGGTTTTGAAGCACCGGCTGGTGCGAGCTTCCCTTTGAATAGGCTGAGGTTGGACCCACCTTTTTTAGGGTCTCCATCATTGTGCCGAGGCTTCGGATTATGCAAATGATGATTTTTCCCTTCGTAGTGTGCTGTCACAAAGTTTGCCACCTCCTCAGTACTGAATGCCTCAGCCATCGATGCTTCAATTCTACACTTATTTTTACATTTAGCTCGAAGGGTCTTCTGCATCCTCTTAGTTGCATAGCACCAACGATCTTTCACGAGCCCACCCAATCTTTCCTCGGTCGGTAGATGTAAAATCAAATGCTGCATTGGATTAAAGAAACCCGGTGGTAAGATCTTCTCTAACTTGCACAATAACTCTGGTGCAAACTCCTCCATGTCTTCTACCACGCCAGGCGACAATTCTTTCGCACAAAGAACACGGAAGAAATAGCTCAGCTCCGCCAGTACTAGCCATTCATCCTCAGGAATAAAGCCATGTAACATCACCGGCATTACCCGCTCTAGCCATATGTGCCAATCATGACTCTTGAGACCAAAGATTTTTAATTTTTCAAGACTCGCTCCCCTCTTTAGATTCGCTGCATACCCATCGGGGAACATCAAGTGCATTTTGACCCACAAGATAATTTCCCTTATAGCTGGCCTTCCAAGATTGAACCAGGCCTTTGGCTTCGACCACTTCTGCTTTCCTTTGCCTTCTCGTATGTTTTGTAACGGTATATGACATAGTGTCTCTTGATCGACTCTAGCCTTAATATTATCCTTTGTCTTCCCATCTATGTCGAACAATGTACCAAAAATAGCCTCTCCGATATTCTTTTCAGTGTGCATCATGTCGATATTGTGTGGAAGAAGGTGGTCTTTGAAGTCAAGCATGGCTTGTGTGTCCAGGCATGTTTTGAATTATACCCCTTGAAATACCCTGGACGCTCTGGATCAGACTCGGGGGCGTTTAACTGATCCAGGATCTGTTGGCCTGTGAACGCAGGTGGTGCCAAGTTTTTGACAACTTTACCTTAGGTAAATTCTTCTTGTCTTTTCTGAACTGATCGTCAGGATCCAGGAACTGTCTATGCAAGTCAAAGAAAGAATACTTCCGACCCTCCTGCAACCAATGAAACTGAAGAGCTGCCTTGCATTGGGGGCACGAGAACCTTCCATGCACACACCATCCAGAGAATAGCGCATACGCTGGCAAGTCATGCATAGAGTACATGTACCACACATGCATTTTCAAGTTTTCTTTTCTAGCGGCATCATATGTCTTGACCCCATTTTCCCAAACTTCTTCCAATTCATCCTTAAGCGGTTGCAGGTACACATTCATATTCTTCCCCGGATAATTGGGCCCTGGAATTATCAACGTCAGAAATATGTTCTTTCTTTGCATAATCTGCACGGGGGGGAGATTGAGTGGAATGACAAATACAGGCCAACAACTGTATAGGGTTGCCGTCATGCCGAAGGGATTAAAACCATCCGTTCCGGCGCAGACTCGAGGATTCCTTGGATCTGTCGCTTTATCCTGATGCAATCCATCGAAATGTTTCCACGCTTCCCCATCCAATGTGTGTACCACCATCTTATTCCCATCCGCATCTAGTTCGGTTCTTTTGCCCAATTTGTGCCATGTCATCTGTCTGGCTGTCTCTTCGACCATGAAAAGACGTTGAAGTCTTGGTACGATTGGCACATACCGAAGAACACTAACTGCGATTTTGGTCTGCCTCTTCTCACCTATACTGTTGTCTACCAGAAGATACCTGCAAGACTCGCAATTGGGACAATAGTCCAAGTGTGCATACTCCTTCCTAAATAAGACACATCCTTTCTCACATGCATCTATCTTCTCATAGGGCATCTTAAGTACACGAAGTATTTTGTCCGACTGGTACAGGTTTGCAGGCATGACATGGCCTTTGGGTAGGAAACGTCCAAATAGTGTCATCATCGCGTCGTAGCATTCTCTTCCCAAGTTGAACTGAGCCTTCAGAGCCATTACTTGTGCAATTGCATCCAGCTGACAGAGCTCAGTGTGCTCATGGAGAGGACGTTTTGAAGACTCCAACATTTCATAAAAGGCCTTTGCAGATTGCTCCATCTCATCTTCCGAATCCCGAGCATCATCAAAGTCTTGCACCATGTCTTCGATCCCAGTACCATGCTCGTCCGTGCGACGACGGACCACCTCACCTCTTGTGCGTTGTATAGACTCACCATGAAATGTCCACACCGTATAATTAGGCTTAAAACCCCTCCTCTGCAGGTGTTTAATCATTACAGCCTCTGTCGTCTTTTTATAGTTGTCGCATCCAGGACAGGGGCAATAGTTTCTTTCCTGGCCATTTGCGAATGCGGCTTTCACAAATTCCTTTGTTTTTAAAAACCATTCTTTCGTCATCTCTTTCTGACTAGGGTGACCGGTATACATCCATGCATGATCACTCATCTTGTGTAGCTACTAAAGACAGAAGAAATATATTTATATATAATTTAGCATTTATATTCATCGGTTAATCAGGTTCGCCTTTTTTATTACGTCCAGGCAACCTACACGGTAATAGGTAAAGATAGGTCCTAATCCCACCCGAGTATGTGTAGATTGGGTTCGTTTTCCCATGCTCTGCTCCGGATCCAACGCAAAATTTCGGCAGCACCTCCCCGCTGTTCTCCTGATACACGTCTCCGCAATAAACAGAGAGGATGTGCATCCGGAGAACAACAGGGAGGCACTGACAAAATTCCGCATCGGATCCAAAGCACAACATACGGGAAAACGAACCCAATCTACACATATTCGGGTTTTCCATGGATAATGTTGGACAATTCGAAAGGACGGTGATTATAAATATGCAAAGACATGCATATTTATAGATGTCTCCCTTTCGAACGGGAGACGCATACTGGTCACGCATACTAATAAATTAATTGAATTACCTAAATCTAGAAAGTTTCATCCGGAAACCGAGCCACGGTAAATGAAGGGGGGCGGGGAGGAGATGAAATTTGTACTGACCCACGAATGCAGGGGCGGAGCTCGTACAACGCACGGGCAGGTCTTCGCACAGCAGACCTCACAGCAACGAGACAACTATCACATGTAAATCCTTTGATCAACACAAATATTACAATTATGTCATTTTCGAGGAAAACAAGCTAAGTATATAATATTCATGAGCTAACCAAGGTTCTTGTGCCATTTTGAGCTTATTATGGTATTTTGGAGCTAAATGGGCTAATTATGTCATTGTTGGGTTAATTAAAGCAAGGATAATATGAAAGAGGAGAAGAAAGAGGAGGAGGAGGAGGAGAAGAAGAAGAAATCAAGAAGAAGGAGGAGGAGGAGGAGAAGGATAGAAGGTCCTTGGCCTTCTCCTCCTCCTCCTCCTCCTCCTCCTCCTCCTCCTTCTCCTTCTCCTTCTTCTCTTCTTCTTCTTCTTCTTCTTCTTCTTCTTGTTTCTTTTCATTTTGCATGTTTCTTCTCCTCTTCTCCTCTTGTTGGAGCTAAATTACCTAATTATGTCTTTTTTGAGCTAAATGGGCTAATTATCTCATTTTAGAGGAAAACAAGCTAAGTATATAATATTAATGAGCTAACCAAGGTTCTTATGCCATTTTGAGCTTATTATGGTATTTTGCAGCTAAATGGACTAATTATGTCATTGTTGGGGAAATTAAAGCAATTGCAAGGATAATATGAAAGAGGAGAAGAAAGAGGAGGAGGAGGAGAAGAAGAAGAAATCAAGGAGGATGAGAAGGAGGAGGAGGAGAAGGACTAGAAGGTCCATGGCCTTCTCATCCTCCTCCTCCTCCTCCTCCTCCTCCTCCTTCTCCTTCTTCTCTTCTTCTTCTTCTTTTCTCTTCTTCTTCTTCTATCTTTTCATTTTGCCTATTTCTTCTCCTCTTCTCCTCTTGCTGGAGCTAAATCATCTAATTATGTCTTTTTTGAGCTAAATGTTCCAATTATGTCATTTTAGAGCAAAACAAGCTAAGTATATAATATTCATGAGCTAACCAAGGTTCTTGTGCCATTTTGAGCTTATTATGGTATTTTGGAGCTAAATGGGCTAATTATGTCATTGTTGGGTTAATTAAAGCAACGATAATATGAAATAGGAGAAGAAAGAGGAGGAGGAGGAGAAGAAGAAGAAATCAAGAAGAAGGAGGAGGAGGAGGAGAAGGAAGAGGAGGAGAAGGATAGAAGGTCCTTGGCCTTCTCCTCCTCCTCCTCCTTCTCCTTCTTCTCTTCTTCTTCTTCTTCTTTCTTTTCATTTTTCCTATTTCTTCTCCTCTTCTCCTCTTGTTGGAGCTAAATTACCTAATTATGTCTTTTTTGAGCTAAATGGGCTAATTATCCCATTTTCGAGGAAAACAAGCTAAGTATATAATATTAATGAGCTAACCAAGGTTCTTATGCCATTTTGAGCTTATTATGGTATTTTGGAGCTAAATGGACTAATTAATTCCAAAAAACTAAATACCAAACATGTGATCTTCTTTTTGTCTTCTCCTCCTCCTATTCTTCTTCTTCGTCTTCCTATTCTTCTTCTTCTTCTCCTCCTCCTCCTCCTCCTCTTCTTCTTCTTCTTCCTATTCTTCTTCTCCTCTTCTCCTCCTCCTTCTCCTCTTCTTCTCCTCCTCCTATTCTTCTTCTTCTTCTTCTCCTCCTCCTCCTCCTCTTCTCCTCTTCTCCTCCTCCTCCTCTTCTTCTTCTTCCTATTCTCTCTAGTAAGCTAACTAACTAACTAACCAAGCTAACTAAACCTATCGCTAAACCTAGATAGCACTAAACAGCAAAAAAATAATAATAACAGAATCTACAACTAAGTAACTAAAAAATAATCTAGCTACCACTAAATAACAAAACAAAATCTACCACTAAACTACCAACTAAATCTACTAATTAACTAACTAAATCTACCAACTAACTAAACTACCACTAAAACTACTAATTAACTAACCTACCAACTAAACTATATATGCCACAACAACTACAATAACAACAACAACTACAATAACAAGAACAACTACTACAACAACAATAAAAAATCATGCCGGTAGTTATAATCTAATTCCAAAGAACTAAATACTATAAAATAAAAAATCAAGGGGGCGGGGGTGGATGGGCTTACCGGTAGTGGGGCTGCGGGGGCGACGCCGAGGCCTGCGGGGCAGTGGCTGGGCCGGCGGCCCCGGCGTTGGGGCTGCGGGGGCGGCACCAGGGGCGCCGGGGGTGGGGCAGCGGGGGCGCACCAGGGGCACCACGGGGCGCCGACGGTGGGGCTTGAGGGGCGGCACTAGGGGGCGCCAGGGGGGTTGTGGGGCTTCGGGGCGGCACCAGGGGCACCGGGGCGGTGCCGGGGGTGGCCGGGCGACAATGGTGGCGGCGTTGGGCGTCGGGGGAGGAGAGAGACAGGGAGGGGCCATTTGAGAAAGAGAGAGGGCCACGGTGGGGGCGGGACAACCGTTACTAGATTCAAGATCTTTGTCGTCTGCTGGCACACGACAAAGGGGTCTATACTCTTTGCCGTCTGCCTCTGGCATCTTTGCCGTCAGCCAGCAGACGGCAAAGAAGGGAGTAGGTTGACTTAAGGTTCTCCCGACCAGATGAGCTTCTTTGCCGTCTGCTGGCGCCTTCTTTGCCGTCTGCCGCGGACGGCAAAGAGCTGACTGCTGGCAAAGACTTTCTTTGCCATCAGCCAGTTCTTTGCCATCAGTTTTGCTGAAGATGATGGCAAAGAGTGTCTTTGCCGTCAGCTAGCAGACGGCAAAGAATAGGGAGACGGCAAAATCTCTGATTCCAGTAGTGAAGGTCTGCCAAAATTCATGTCTCGACAGTCTTGAAACACCAGTGCAGTTCGGGGTATGAAAGGGATTTCAAAAATCACTGGTAATGGTCTTTATCTTGAATTTGTATTGAATTCTTATCGTTTTTTAACTATTTTACTGACTTTATTGTTGATTATTAACTTCTCAATAGTGTGTTCCATGCAACATAAGGGAGGACTTCAACAATTCATATAGTAACGTGTTGTACTTTCTGGATGATGAGGAGCGCGAATTCGAATTGGACCTGCGCAAAGGAAAGAATAAAACCATCATATATGGTGATGGATGGGAGCAGTACATTATAGTGAACAATTTTAAACGAGGAGAACTCGTAGCTTTTTACTTAATAGGAGAGGTGGATAGGTTAAGGACATTATATGTCCAAAGCAATGACGATGACGATGACCAAGATGACATCGTGAGCCAAGATGACCAAGATGACATCGACATCCAAGATTAAGATGAGGACATCGAAGATGAAAATGACGACAACCAAGATAAATAGGAAGACATCAAAGACGAAGATGATGGTCCTATACTTTCTGAATTTTTTTCTCAAAGGATGAAGAAGCTTACCCGAGATGATAACGCTAGTGTGAAAGCAGTGTTACCATCATCTTCGGCGTTCTTGGGGAAGCCCTTTGTGCACCGTCTAACAAAAACAAACATGGTGGAAAAAGTTATGGTGAGATTTTTTATACTCTTTCATCTATTTTTGATCATAACCAAGTAGGGTGAGATGCCTAACATTTTGTGCTCTCTATTTTCTCATGGGGTCTTCAGAAGTTACCTTTGAAGATGTTTTCTGGAGTGGACATCCCAGCCGTCAGCACTGCTGGAGTAATTCATGGACCAAGAGGGCCTATCACAAACGTCCAATACAAGAGAGACGACGACGAGCGCATATCATTCCACAAGGCCGGCTGGTAGGAGTTCATCAAGCAAAAGAGAGAATTAAGGGTGGACACCCTTGTGGTAATCACTATAAGGAATAGGAACCACAAGGTCTATCAAATGATGGTTGTTGTTGACAATGTTTAGAACTATGAGTTGGAGAACTTTTAGTTAATTAATTAGCATGTTAAGATGAATGCGATACATTGATGTTATTTGTTTCTTGAGTTGAACAACTTTCAAGTGATATTGATGGTTCTTATTATATATTGATCATGACGATGTTGTGTAATGGTTCTTTCATTGATATATGTATAGTAGCTAGCGTCGAGTTGAATCAAAAGCATAAAATAAAATGGCAATCACAATACGAAAACCCCTAGAGCCTGGCAACTGCTGAGGCGTGGCTACCTTTTAGTCCCTGTCGGTGCTACAAACCGGGACTAAAGGTCCTCCTGCTAGGCGTCCCACGGCGGCAACGTGGATCTCCTTTAGTCCTGGTTAGTAAGCAAACCGGGACTAAAAGCATGGGGCATTAGTCCTGATGGTTTTGTCCCGGTTGCAGAACCCGAACTAAATGCCCTCTGAAACCGGGACTTATGCCATGTTTTCCACTAGGTGATGCACATATGAAACATCAAAGGTTGATCCAAGTGCTTACCCGTTAACTTTGACAGAGCTCACTTTCGCTGAATATTTAACTATATGTTCTACCATTTTTTCTGGTGCTTAGAAGCATTATCATTCAGTATAATAAATTTTAAGCCATGCAAAAAAGAAGATAATATTGGAATTTGTAGAAAATCTATCAGTTCTCGCCTACTGGTAAATGCATATATGTTATTTCCTTCCCACATTTTTTACAACCAGCTTTGTTTGAACTGATAACTCATACATCTCATCAGTGCACTTGTAAGTCAACTAAAACAATTTTAGTGACTATACTATTTTACTTGCTCTAACCCAGGCCTACAATAATCAAGCTACACGCTATTTAACAAAGTAACTCGGATGACATAAGTAACACCAATGTAAAATATTATACTAAGCAAATTATCATGATCCTGCAGTAAACTAAGATAACAGTAGTGTGATCCATCTTTTCAACTCTTTGATTGGATTGTGCCTTTCTATTATGATGTTGAAATGTTCTGATTCATAAATGCATAAACTTATGATCAAGCATGCAATATTAGTAAAGAGAGAGTGGAGAAATAGGATGTGTTAATCATGGAAAATTAGGAAAAATCTAAGAATACTAGCACCACCAAATTGTAACCACATAATCAATGGATAGATTATTACAGTATAAAAAGAACATGTTTCTTATAATTTGCACTCCTTGGCACCAACAAGACTGAGCCGAGATAATACTTGAGGCTACAAATGGTTGGTGACTCATGATCGTGTGTACTCTGGGACTATGCAAGCTCCTCCTACCTGCTATACAAATTAAACACAAAATGTAGAAAATGACTAACTAAATGATACAGCCATACTTGGTTTACGTGGATCAATACATTACCATATAATTGGCTGACACAGTGCTTGAGATCTCAATCTAACTCTATTTCTGTTGGATATGACAACATGTTAACTACTGTCCATAAGACATATGGTATACACATAGGTCAAATAGGACAACATACACGGATGCATCTTAACCACCTTTAATTGCTCACGGAAATATCTTCAACTAGACACTTCCTTGAAGAAAAAGTATAAAGTCGTCATCGAAGACCGTTTAGAATTGAGCCGGCAAACAAATGCATCACATCGATCATATTAACACCAAAGTCTATAGTTCCGAAAGAAGTCACATGTACTCGATGTATATATGCTAATTTAAGGACGCTAATTGCAGCGCCCAAAGATACTACAGTTATGCAAACCAAAAAATCCTAAACCCCTGAAACCACCAAACTTGTGTTCCTAGAATTATAGATGAAATGAAAACTCACGGGTCTACATAATGGTGAGCATAAAGGATAAACATTCAAGAAAAAAAAATAGTGTCGTGCCATGTGATCCACCATAAATCTGTAATGGCGAAGCTAATATTTATTAAGCAGGCAAATATCGAAACAAAATTCACACAAAAGGGGCAATCTTAGGTAAGTTCTTCATTCATCCTACTCCAAGGATATATATACATATAATTTTTTTGGCACACTACTCTTATATCTTTGATAGTTCAGATTGAACCATTTCTTCCAACAACATCTCGACATGATATATGTAATAACTTTCCCATGTCTTGATTGATGTAAAAAATAAAGTAAAGTCTAAACTCTACATTTAGAACCTAAACTGATACAATAACTGAAATCCTTCACCATTTATTGTATGGATCACAGTAATATAGATCGTAAAACACCTTATTAGTCTTGTATTATAGATTCAATGGTTAAAATAATCCATTTCACTAATGAGGAACATAATTGAAGTTATCCGTAAGATTTGGCTCGTAAATTATTATGCACACTAACCTAAAAGTACTGCTTGATTCACACATATCCTTTCATCTCTCCATTCTGAAAGTAAATTTCTCCCAAGCCAATTGATATGAGAGCATTAGTGTACTTGTTTCTATGCACATGTACTGCTGCACGTGAAACAAACATTAAAATGTATGTGTATACTTTGCATAACCAGATTTTGTTTCTAAAATACTAAAACCATGGATTACAAATTGAAAACCTCGTTGTACCTAAGAAACTAATGACCAATAATTTGATTTCCCTTGCCACACATGAACATCAACAACTATATGAACTGCATTTGTTGTTTTAGAAGGAAAATCAAAATATAACCTTTCTCCAAACAAAAATTAACAGCAGTTGACAAACATAATTATGCCCCAGTCAAAAATATTCATGCAAAAATCCAAATTAAATTTGCAGAGATGCATCAACTTTGCACTTGTCTTCTAAGCATGTAGTGAATGCATCAATGATAGAAGAGAAGAGGGAGAAAACGGGAGGCATCCCAATGGAGAAGAAATGTAGAGGTGATGAATACCTTGGCTAGAAAGGGCACCATGGTGGTTGCACTAGCAGCGAAGCTTGGTCCAGGCTAGAGGAGGGGGCTGGGAGGGAGCGCAGATGGTCGGGGAAGCTGCACTTAAGTACTGCCATCACCAACCGGAGCACAACCACATTTGTTGAGGCTGACCAAGGACGGGAACAGGACCTAAGGTATGTGGCTACAGGGCCACATGGCTGGGCCGAGGTGGAGGAGCGCAGGGATGGGAGGAGAGCAAAGGGGAGGGAGTTGCGGAAGTGGTGGCGGCGGCCGCGGCCGCGTCATGGGTGCTTTACCGAGGGGTGGACCGGCACGGGAAGGGGCAGCTGCTCTGCTCTCTCCGCGTGTCTCTCTAAAATAAGGAAGAAGGGAAGGAACATACGTGGCTAATGGGCCTCTAAGAAAAACTCAGCAGTAGTAAAAAAAAAGTAAAGAGCGCATGTGTCATGCTCTCGATGCACAAATGCGTCGAGCGAGGATAGCCCAAGCCCGAGTACTTCAAACGCAGGAAACACACAAAACCTAAGACAACTAGGCTCACCTATGTGCACCAACAACTTATGCTAAGCAAGATAAACAACCAGGTGATAGAAAGATATATAACAAGAAACAATATGGCTATCACAAAGTAAAGTGCATAAGTAAAGGGCTCGGGCAAGAGATAACCGAGGCACGCGGAGACGACGATATATCCCGAAGTTCACACCCTTGCGGATGCTAATTTTTTTTGAGTGCTGTGGAGGAACAATGATCCCCAAGATGCCACTAATGCCATCGAAATTAATCTCCTTACGCCCTCGCACAATGCAAGATGTCGTGATTCCACTAAGGGACCCTTGAGGGCGGTTTCCGAACCCGGAAAAAGAAGGTTGGGGCAATCTCCACAACTTAATTGGAGGCTCCCGACAACACCACGAAGCTTCACCACAATGGAATATGGCTTCGAGGTAACCACAAATGCCCGGGCAATCTCCACAACTTAATTGGAGACCCCGGAGCTTGCCTTGAGCTTTACACCACAATGATTGAGCTCCAAGGAACCACCAAGCTTCTAGAACACCAAAGCATTCACGAAGAAAAATATCTAGGGTACCAAGCACCCAAGGGAAATAAGCTTCTCAAACTTCACTTCCACATATCACCATGGAGAACTCAAACCTATGCACCAAATTCAATGGCAAGGGCACATAGAGTGCCCAAGTCTTCTCTCCCAACTCCCACCATAACAGCTAATGCTATGGTGGAATATGAGAGGAAGAACGAAGAAGAACACCAAGAACTCCAAGAACTAGATCCAAGGAGTTCCCCTCATATATATAGAGGAGAAAGTGATTGGTTGAAATGTGGATCTAGATATCCTGTCTCTTTTCGCACAAAAAGGAGCAAGAATCATTGGAGGGATTGAGAGTTAGCAAGCTCTAAGAAGGTAAATAATGGGGGGCACCACAGCCCAACCACCGCAGCTAAACATAACTGTGTCCGGTTGTGGACCGGTGTTGGGCCAGTTCAAACACCGAGGGATTGACAGGTACAATCGCCCTAGGCAGTGGTACAACTGCTCGAAGAAAACAAGAAAGACGAGAACTGCCATAACTTTCGCATACGATCTCTAAACTTAGGAAACTCAAGCTTGTTGGATTCAGGACGACAAGAGTTATCCAATAGCAACAATGCAGTTATGGAAATGCCAATGGTATAGAGATGTGAAACCTCTATGAATGAAGAACCGACAAGAACGCCAACATCAAAAACATCATCGAAGATGCATATGGGCTACGTTTTCGATGAACTCGAGCTTCTCATGAAGATGGCCATAAGCTCTACAACTCACAAAGAGAACCACCAAACAAGAACCAAGAAAGATGATGCAAGGATGCAAATGGTTTGAGCTCTCAATGAACGGTACGATTAAGCTACTCACTTGAGTGCCCCCTCGACAGTACGACAAACTATCCTAAATAATAAAACCTATCAAGGACAAACCTATAGCTTGGACATGGTGCACTTGAGCTAGATGATGACGATCTTGACTTCCTCAAGATGGACAACCTTTCTTGATTGCGCTGGCTCGATGAAGACTTGTAAATTGCTCCCTCATAATCCACTATGGGTCACCGCATCTTCACAAGTCCATTGCCACCACAATGGACGACAAGCTTCAAGCATGATATCTTCGTGATGCTCCACTTGAACTTGCACACCGCAATCTTTGATGATGATCACCACTTGACGTCATCCTCCATGGGTTGGATGAGATCCTCCTCTCGACGCAAGCCCATGGAACCACACCTAACCCCACATACAACTCTCACGAAGACCATGGGTTAGTACACAAAAGCATAATGGACAATGCTTACCATACCATGGGATCACTTGATCCCTCTCGGTACATCTTGTACGCTTTGTGTGTTGATCAACTTGATTTACTCTTTGACTTAGTCCTGATCAACCTTGTGTCTTTATGAACATTCATTGGATAATACCTCGAATACCACCTTGGTCATCACATAAAATCCTTGAAACCATTAGTCCATAGGGATTGTCATCAATTACCAAAACCACATACGGATAAATAAGCTCTAACAATCTCCCCCATTTTGGTAATTGATGACATTCACTACAAGAGAGTTTATATGAGGAAATAAGCATATACCAAGCGCACACATACAAAGAAGTAATGCATGCGTACAAGATGCAAATGCTTAAGCAATAAAAGCAAACCCTCTAAACATCTCCAAACTAAACTCTCTATACTCCCCCCCATTGACATGGATTGCCAAAATGGACGAAAAGTTTAGGAAGCCAATATATTAGGTGGTCGTCTAAAAAGTGTGTACTTCTCAACAAATGAGTGCAAAGAAATACACATATACAGTGATAAGTAGTTAGAGGAAACTGAACTGTATCGAGGAACCAAAGATTCCAAAAGGGATTGTATGGAACAAAGACATACAAACGAGAGAAGCAAGCAATCAAAAGATACCAATTGGAACAAACAATCATATGGTCCTTCGAACCACATGAATAAAAGATATTTTTTTTCACCGGCTACTGTAGGGAAAACCCCCCACAGCCTTTTTTCTTTTATTCCCATATATAAGAGCAGTATGTACAAGAAGAAATTAGAATGTACAAAGGGGATGGGAAGCTAAGGTTACAAACCTCAAGGAGGCAAATAGGAAACCCATTTAAGGAGATCATCCCTGAAACTAGCCTTAATCCTATGAGCTAACAGGGAAATGTCATGATATCATAATAAAAGATATTATGATATGGCAAAGGAGTGTTTTATTAAAACTAGAGAATCTCCGCATGATTTGTGCACTAATAAGAATTTTTTGTATCTTATACAAGTGCACAAGATAGGATCGTCTCTCCCCCAAAATTAATAAAAACACACAACAAGTGCAAGCAAGTAGATAAGACAATAAGTATATCACTTGCAGAAAACAAATGGTTGAGCAACACTAAAAATAGGACACTTAAGAATAGGCTCAACCAAAATGATGTGTGTTAGTCATGGCAAAGCACTCGAGAAGACTAAGATAAGGATGAGCATTACTCGTCAACACAGTCTTGATCAAATGAGACACAAAGTGCAAGACATATCCTTCCCACACACACACTATGTTAGGGCATATTCATGCCTAAGTAATTTTGGTGATTGATGATAGTACCGTAAAGGACTAATCATATGCATTAAGCTTTCAGATAACACATGTCAACGGCACAAGATGATTCGGCACCCTCCGTGGAACAGAAGCACGGTGTCCTCGACGATTCTCTTTCTTTGAGTCATAGGAACGTCGTACTATTAAGAGGGGATCCGTAGTGGAAAGGTTTGGGTGGAATCAATTTTGCACGCACACACTTTATCTCCTTCCCCTTTCCCTGCAACTTTGGAGCGGTTCCCGCCTCTGGTTTATCTCCTCTTGCAAAAAGGTATCCCAACGGTAGTACCGCTGTCCCTAGCGGTAGTACCGCTGTGCTGGCGGTAGTACCACCCCTGGTCAGCGGTAGTACCGCTCCAGGAACTTAGTACCGCCTTCCTAACGGTTGTACTTCGTCGGACTTTTTGCGAAGACTTTCTTGGCGGTGGTTGGCCCGGTAGTGCCTCTGCACTACCATGGGCTCAACGGTAGTACCGCTGTAGCCAGCGGTAGTACCGCTGGAATGCTAGCGGTAGTACCGCTGCAGCCAGCAGTAGTACCACTAGAGTACTAGCAGTAGTACCGCAGCCGCCAGCGGTAGTACCGCTGGGCTCGGGCTGTGAGTGCGAAAACGGTTGGATTTTCCCCCCACTATATAAGGGGTTCTTCTTGCTCTAGAGCCCTACCTTTGACCCTCCCAAGCTCCATTGTTGCTCCCTAAGCTCAAAAGTGCCCGATCTCTCTCCCTAGCCAATGAAACTTGTTGATTTCCTAGGGATTGGTTGAGGAGGCCTAGATCTACACTTCCACCAAGAGAAAATTAATTCCCCTCCACTAATCCCTTGCGGATCTTGTTACTCTTGAGTGTTTGAGCACCCTAGACGGTTGAGGTCACCTCTGAGCCACATTCTATTGTGGTGAAGCTCCGTGGTTTTGTTGGGAGCCTCCAAGCTTTGTGTGGAGTTTGCCCCAACCTTGTTTGTAAAGGTTCGGTCGCCGCCTTCAAGGGCACCTATAGTGGAATCACGGTACCTCGCATTGTGTGAGGGCGTGAGGAGAATACGGTGGCCCTAGTGGCTTATTGGGGATCATTGTGCCTCCACACCGCTCCAACGGAGATTTACTTCCTGTCAAAAGGAACGAACTTCGGTAACACATCCTCGTCTTCATTGGTTCCACTTGCGGTTATCTCTAACCTTTACATTGTGTATGCTTTTGTTGTTGTCTATCTCTTACTTGTCTTAGTTATCTTCGTTGATAGCATCATATAGGTTCACCCCCTTGTTGTCATTTTAGAGAACCTTTATGCTGCTAACCCTAACTTGCTAAGATTAATTAAAAAGTGGTCATTTCCTATTCACCCCCCCCTCTAGTCAAAGATATCGATCCTTTCAATTGGTATCAGAGCCACGTCTCTTTATTAAGGGTTTCACCATCCGAAGAGTATGGAAGATGATGAGGGAGTTCCCCTTGCGCAAACCGAGGCCATGGACTTGACTTCGATCACAAGGGAGGACTTGAATATGGCTGTGGCCGCACTCAAGACGTCCTTGACGAACGAGGTCAAGACCATGCTTAAAGAGTTAATTGAGGGAATTAAAAGTTATCCCGAACCGGCATTAGTGGTTAAACCCACCAACACAGATTCGGAGGCCAATTCCTCTAAGGACACAGCTAAAGGTATGCAACCTTCTCCTCCTCCTGAAAATGATGGGATTGGAACTTATGCGTCAGTTCCACCACCCATGGTCGATGGAGGACCGGTTCCCACACCGCGTATTAACCCTGTTGGTCCTCCTCCTAAGCTTGTAAAGGGTGATTTTGCTAACTGGGTACTTTCTATTAAGTCTCATTTGAATCACACCTCAACAAATTTATGGAGAATCATCGAGCAAGACTACTATCCCCATGGCCCAAGAAACCTCACTCCAAGAGAAGAAGCGGACAACCAATATAATCACTCCGCATTGTTTATTCTCCAGTCCGCAGTACCACCTGAAGATCTTCCTCACTTGCGCCCCTTCACTCTGGCTAAGGACTGTTGGGAGCACATTATGGTGTTGTACAAGGGAAGCTCAAGCATTCCATGGTCCAACTATGAAGTGGTACTTGATAAGGCCGATGAGTTTGTGATGAAGGAAGATGAGGACCCTCGTAATCTCTATCGAAGGGTGACTTCTATTGTTGTGGCTCTCAAGGACCATGGGAGCAAGGATGTGGATGATACATGGGTCAAGCGCAAGTTTCTCAAGGCCATCACGCCTTTCAATAAAGCCATGTCATCTGTCATTCGCCAACGACCATATTTCCACTCCTTGTCTTCCAGTGAGGTGTTGGATGAATTCATTGCAATGTCAATCATGAACGAGACAGCTGACAATGCACTTGCTCGAGTTCGCTCAAAGACAGCTTCACCCAACCTTGCATTAAAGGCAAAATCTGCTTCTGAAGAATAAGAAGAGGATGAGGAAGAGGAGAGCTGCCCTAAAGACATGAAGTATGCTTATCACGAGCACATGGCTCTTGCGTCAAGGCAATTCTGGGGCAACAAGAGGAACTCAAGACCCAACTTCACCAAGAACAACTCAAGTGGGTTCAAATCCAAGCAACGAGTGAGGACATGCTATAACTGTGGTAATGTGAGTCACTTCGTGGCCGAATGTCCCTATGAGAAGAGGGAAGACAACGGGGGCAAGCTCATTCGCAAAGACAAAACCAAGTCATTCCCAAACAAGAACAACTTTGTGAAGAAACCCCACCCAAAGGGTATTGTGGCTCTTGAAGAGTACCCCTCCGATGATGATGACGATGACGATATGGTGGCAACTGCAACTGTCTCCATTGCCACCCCTTCTCCTAAGAAGCTGTCTCTCTTCAATGCCCCCAACGAGAACCACATCGCCAAGTGCCTCATGGCCAAAGGTATCTATCAAGTAACCCCCATCATTAAGACCAACATCGCTACTGATCCTTCATAGTTTGTGTTGATGATAGTGATGTTGTGGAACTTAATGAGCATGATCTTGACAAATTTCTGTGCACAATCAAGGGAGAACCCAAGAAGCACTTTGTTGCTCTCTTGGAACAACTGGGTGAGGCTAATGACCTCATCGAGTCTCATGAGGAGACCATCTCCGAGCTTCAAGGACATAGTCGTGACTATGTCGATGAGATTGCTGAACTATCTATTGCACTAGAAAAGGAGCGCACTCTTTGTTTGGCTCTTGAGGATTCATACAATTATGACTGCGCTAAAATGCAAAAGAAACTAGATCATGCTACTATTCTTACTCGTATGCTTAAGTCTGAAAAGGATGCTCTTGGGGTTGGCCATGACAGACTCAAAGTGGAGTTTGACACACTTGACGAGGCTCACAAGTTCTTGAAAGCTGTTCATTTCTCCCTGAAAGAGTCTCATGATCAACACCAAGCAAAGCTTACCAAGGAAATCTCTACGTGTCCTCCCTTCGTTTTAATTGATAATGCTTGTACAACTAACCCTTGTTGTGAGCATGTATATCTTGTGGACGAAAGTGCCATGTTGAAGGAGAGACTTGAGAGGGGCCTTGTGTCATGCATCCAAGGCGAGAAGAGCCTGAACGACCTCTTGAGCAATCAAAAGGGTGTGGTAGGAAAGGAGGGACTTGGACTTACATCCAAGTCAAAAAGAAAAAGGAGGAACAGGAACAAACGATCCCCTACCCTCATGGACATCTTTGTCAAAGAGGGTGAAGGGACTCAGGAGGTGAACAGGAACAAGGTGGACGATGGTAGTGTCGAGAAGGGAAAAACCATTCCTACCAACACAGCTGGCAAACTCAATCCTTCCTATGTTTTATGTCGTGCTGGTGACGGGCATGTTTATGCCAGATTTGTTGGTTCTTACTATGAGTCCATTGAATGGGCGATTTAGGTTCCTAAGACCCTTGTCTCTAACATTAGAGCACCCATTCAAAAATGGGTACCTAAAACCAAGCCTTAATCTATTGCAGGAGTTTGCTTCCGGTGGGGTGTCATGGTTGCTCGATAGTGGAGAAACAAATCATATGACCGAAAGCAAGGACTTAGTGGTGGATGTGTATCCTTCTCCATCTATGCCCACCCATGTCCAATTCGCCGATGCATCATCGTCAAAGGTATTGGGATTTGGTAAGGTGGTCATCTCTCTAGAGTTATCTATTGAGAAGGTCATGCTTGTTGAGTCCCTTGCTTACAATTTACTTTCGGTTCGTCAACTTGCAATTATGGGTTTTTCCACATTCTTTAATCTTGATACTGTGGTCCTTTTGTGGAGAAAGACTCTTAAAGTAGGCTATGTTGGATATGTCAAAAATGGTCTCTATGTGGTGAACTTTTCAAAGCGACCCACTAAGACTGCGACTTGTCTAATGGCTAAAGTTGATGTGGGATGGCTTTGGTATCGCCGACTAGCTCATGTCAATATGAGATCTTTGCAAAGTCTCCTCAAAGGGGACCATATTCGTGGAATAATGAATGTGTGTTTTGCCAGAGATCGTGCTTGCAATGCCTGCATTGAAGGAAAGATTCATGAAACTGCTCATCGTCCAACGACTCTCATTTACACTAAGAGGCCACTGGAGCTTCTCCATATGGATCTTTTTGGTCCTCCATCATTTGATAGTCTTGTAGGTAGAATGTACTGCTTGGTGATTGTTGATGACTACTCAAGATACACCTGGGTATATTTCTTCAAGAGGAAGAGTGAGACTCAACAAACTGTCATCAACTTTGCAAATGAAGCTCATCATCAACATGAAGCAAATATTTTGATGATTAGAAGTGACAACGGCACCGAGTTCAAGAACTACACATTGGATGAGTTTCTAGGTGATGAGGGAATAAAACATCAATATTCAGCACCATATACCCTCAACAAAATGGTGTGGCGGAAAGGAAGAACCGGATATTGATGGATGCTGCAAGAACAATGAAGGCGGAATTCAAATCTCCATGTAACTTTTGGGCTGAAGCCATCAACACAGCATGTCATGCGTCCAATCGGCTCTATATCCGCAAAGGCTTGAACAAGACCCCATATGAGATTCTCACCGGAAACAAACCCAATCTCAAGTACTTCCGAGTATTCGGTTGTAACTCTTTCATTCTCAAGAAAGGTGCACGTTTAGCTAAATTTAATTCTAGAGCCCAAGACGGCATCGTTGTTGGTTATGCTACAAACTCTCATGCTTACCGTGTCCTCAACAAGTCCACCGGGCTCATTGAGGAGATGTGTAACATGGAGCTTGATGAAAATAATGGCTCCCAAGTGGAGCAAAGTGGTCTTAGTGATGTAGGTTGCTAACGTGCAACTATTCCTGACTTGATGCCTCCACGGGAACGGAGCCAGAAAAGAGCTCGTCCCAGTTGCTCAACAATTAGGAATTGTCTTGCAATGGCCCATCAGCGCGTGGGATCGCGGTAGTTTTCGAGGGTAGAGTATTCAACCCAAATTTGTTGGTTCGCATGACGTGAAGTGAAAGAATATTCTCAAGTATTAGAAGCTGAATGCATTAGATTCAACCACACCTGAAAGATTAGTGTCTGCAAGCAAGGTATCAATAGCAAAGTAGTATGATAGCAACGGTGCCAGAAACGATCTGTTGACAAGGCAGACTATTCCTAACTGTCGTATCAATGGTGCCAGAAGTTGCCCGTGGACGGGAAATATTCTTTCCCGTCAACGGCGCAAGAAAAAGTATTGTAGCAGGTAGCAGCAGTGTAACGAGTAGCAACAGTGGCATGGAACGACAATAGTGACAGTAGTAGCAAGTAGCAGCAACAACAAGTAACAGTAGTGGCAGCAGCATCAGGACAAAGCAAGTAACAGTAGCAGCAACAGTAGTAACAGCAGCAGAGCAAAGGAAGTAACAGCAGCAGCAACAGTAGTAACAGCAGCAGAGCAAAACAAGTAACAGCAGCAGCAACATTAGTAACAGCAGCAGAGCAAAACAAGTAACAACAGCAGTGGGACAAACTCGTAGGCAATGGGTTGGTGATTTGTTTGGATGACATTCATCATACAACAGTTATAACACGTTGAGAAATGTGGCTAGCTCCCGTTCGTCAATGTGATGTAGGCATGCATTCCGTGTGTCGCCATACGTGCTTAGGGAAAAGAACTTGCATGACATATATTGTCCATCCCTCCCATGGCAGCGGGGTCCAAAAGGATACTATGGGATATTAAGGTTCTCCTTTTAATAAAGAACCGGACCAACGCATTAGCACTTGGTGAACACATGAACTTCTCAAACTATGGTCATCACCGGGAGTGGTTCCGGTTATTGTCACTCCAGGGTTGCGGATCATAACACATAGTAGGTAACTACAACTTGCAAGATCGGATCTAAAACACACATATATTGGTGACAACATAATAATTTCAGATCTGAAATCATGGCACTCGGGCCCTAGTGACAAGTATTAAGCACGGCAAAGTAGTAGCAACATCAATCTCAGAACATAGTGGATACTAGGGATCAATCCCCGTCAAAACTAACTCGATTACATGATAGGTCTCATCCTACTCATCACCGCCCAGCGAGCCTACGAATAGAGTACTCACGAACGATGAAGAGTTTATGGAATTGGAGAGGGAAGAAGGTTGATGATGCCGATGGAGACGATTTCCCCTCTCCGGAGCCCAAAACAGACTCCAGATCTGCCCTCCAGATGAAGAACAGGATGTGGCGGCGCCTCCGTATCGCAAACGTGATGAAATCTTCTCTCTTGATTTTTTCATGGACAAAAGGGAATAAATAGCGCTGGAATTGGGGGCGGCAGAGCCACGTGGGCCCCACAAGCTTGGTAGCCGCTGCCAGGGGGGCCGCGGCTAGAGGGCTTGTGGCCCACTGGCCCGCCCCTCCGGTGGATCTTTGCGCAGGTATTTTTCATATTTTCCAGAAATATTCTCCGTAAATTTCCATTTCTGCACAAAAACAACACCATGACAGTTCTGCTGAAAACAACGTCAGTCCGGGTTCGTTCCATTCAAATCATGCAAATTAGAGTCCAAAACAAGGGCAAAAGAGTTTGGAAAAGTAGATACGATGGAGACGTATCATAGGTGATGAAATTCCTCCCCAAGCCATAAGAAGAATGGGGATTGGTCATATACTCCCCATTGAGGAACCCCTTGTGGCCGAAGGAAAGGACAATGGTCTACTCAAGTGGAGCCATCATCCTCACAAGCCCCACACGCTTCCGATGAACAAAGAGAAGACCCTCAACAAGTTGAACAAGCTCAAGGACAAGATCAATTGCCCAAAGATGGTGATGTGTCCCATGATGTACAAGCGCTTACCCAATGTTCCGAACCTGCTCAAGATCAAGATCAAGTGCAACTACAAGATTCAGACCAAATAGAAGCACAAGATGAAGATCAAGAGCAACCACAAGAACAAGGACAAACCAGTGAACCTGCTCAAGTCAAAAATCAAGTTGATCAGGATACTGTCTCTCAATTCCCTTCTGCAGGACCAGAAAGGGCTACTGGTGCCAAGGGAGATTCAAAACGCAAGGGCAAGAAAAGTGATCAAGTCGATGCTCCCTAGTTATCCAATGCAGAACTCTTGGAGCGTCGAGTAACCAAGATTGCGAACAAGCTAAGAGTCAAGTCACATCTTATGAAGAATGTGCTTGGCAGTTTGAAAAGGGGAGTATCCACTCGTCAATAGATTGGAATTATTGTGAGCATCACGCGTTTGTTTCGTATTGTGAACCTCAACAGGTACAGGAAGCGCTCGATGATGAGGACTGGCTTATGGCCATGCATGAAGAACTCAACAACTTCGAGCGTAATCAAGTCTGGATTTAGTGCCAAGACCAAAGGAGGAACATAATGTCATCGGGACCAAATGAATTTTCAAAAACAAGCAAGATGCCAATGGGATTGTGATTACAGCAAATGGATGTGAAAAGTGCTTTTCTTAATGGTCCTTTAAATGAGTTGGTCTATGTCAAACAACCCCCGGGATTCGAACATCCCAAGCTCCCCAATCACGTGTACAAACTTAATAAGGCACTCTATGGCCTTAAACAAGCCCCACATGCGTGGTATGAGTATCTTACTTAGCTGTTACAAGATCGTGGGTTTGAAATTGGGAAGATAGATCCCACTCTTTTTACTAAGAGGGCTAAAGGGGATTTGTTCATATGCCAACTATAAGTTGATGATATCATTTTTGGTTCTCCTAACATTTCTTTCAATGAAGAATTTGCTGCACTAATGACCGAGAAATTTGAGATGTCTATGATGGGTGAGTTGAAGTTCTTCCTCGGATTCGAGATTAAACAAGGCTTAGGAGGGACCTTCATCAAACAAGCCAAGTACACTCAAGACATTCTCAAGAGGTTCGAGCTCGAGGATGTCAAGCCGGTCAAGTTCCCCATGCCAACAATATGCAAGCTTGACAGTGATCCCAATGGTAAAGCGGTGGATCAAAAGGTATATCGCTCCATGATTGGATCCCTCCTTTACCTTTGTGCATCTAGACTGGATATTATGTTGAGTGTAGGGATTTTTGCACGGTTTCAATCCGCACCAAAAGAAAGTCATTTTATGGCTGTTAAGCGAATCTTTCGATATTTGGCTCATACCCCAAACTTTGGTCTATGGTATCCCAAAGGAGCAAACTTCAACCTAGTGGGCTATTCTGACTCAGATTGGGCAGGAGATTGTGTGGAGAGCAACTTATGGAGGATGTCAATTCCTTGGTCGCTCACTGGTAAGTTGGTCTTCAAAGAAGTAGAATTTTGTCTCACTATCATCCACCGAAGCTGAGTATGTGGCAGCTGCAAGTTGTTGTGCACAGTTGCTATGGATGAGGCAAACTTTAAAGGATTATGGTGTCACTTGTGACAAAGTGCCTCTTCTATGTGACAATCAAAGTGCTATCAAGATTTCCCTCAATCCGGTGCAACATAGCAAGACCAAGCATATTGATATTCGTCATCACTTCATTCGTGAACATATCAAGCAAGGTGATATTGAGGTTCACTTCATCAACACTGAAGAGCAACTTGCAGATATTTTCACTAAGCCCCTAGATGAAGCAAGGTTCCGGGAGTTAAGGCATGAGCTAAATATCATTGATTCAAGTAATGTGGATTGACACTAGGCACTTTGCACCTCACTTTGCATTACATCCTGTTCTAGATGTAGGCATGGACATAGGGGGAGTGTTATTCTCTCAATGAACTTTCCCTCCCCCCATTATGCACAAATCTATCAAGTCTTTCACTTTGGCCATTACTAAATGGCACTTGTGCTTCAAAGACGAGCGTTGGTTATGAACCCAAGGATAATTCTTTGCGGTATCATACCTTTATCTCAAACATAGCTGGCCTCGGCCACCGCCCCCACCTTTCTCTCATATGAAAGAAAGGATACAAAATGACTAGTCAGTATACCTTGCTGGTGTTATCTTGTTATTTACACTGACTAGTCGTTGCCCATGTCATTTCCACGAAATCCTATGTCACGTTGTGCCATTTTGAGCAGTACTACAGCCAGGGGTAGCGATACTACCGCCAGGACCCCAGCGGTACTACCGCCAGGGGTAGCGCTACTACCTCCAGGACCCCAGCGGTACTACCGCCAGGGGTAGCGGTACTACCGCCAGGACCCCAGCCTATCACAACTTGACTAGGGCTTTTTAGGGTTGTCTCAAGGGGGAGCGGTACTACCGCCAGGGGGAGCGGTACTACCGCCAGGGTCAGCGGTACTACCGCTGGACCCCAGCGATACTACCGCCAGGGTGAGCGGTACTACCGCTGGGCTCATACCCCTTGGGCTATATAAAGGAGGGGGAGCCCGTTTTTCTTGCCCTGTTTCTTCTTCCTTGTGGCTCTCCCTTCCTCTACTCCGAACTCCCCCCGTTTTGATCTCTATCTGCGGTGCCGCTTCTCTCCCTTGAGTTGGAGGGTTTGCTCCTCTCCTCCTTCCTCTGTCAAGTGCCATGGACGCTGGTAAAGCTCCTCACTTTATTCTCTTCGTTGTTGTTTTCTTGTTCTAGGGTTAGGAGCTTGGTGATTTGGATCCATGGCTTTGGTTTATGCTTCGTTTTTGGATGGAACGAAGGAGATATCCTAGGGGAGTTTAGGTTCTATGATTCATTGCCTTTATTTTGACATGCCCTAGTTCTTCATGTTTTAGATCAAGTACTTCTTCTCATACTTCTCTTGGATTAGATCTAAATCTTGCATCCCTTGTCTAGGCGTGTCTCCATCTAGATGTTCTTGAGGTTCCCATGTGTTAGGGCTATGATGTTTCTTGTAGTGGGTTTATGCAGTAGCCGTGGACCTCTTGAATCAAATCTAGCCGTTCTTATGGGTTTCTTTATATTCAGATCTAAAAGTCAACCCCCTAGCGGTACTACCGCCAGCCTGGCGGTACTACCGCTAGGATCCAAGTGGTACTACCGCTAGGGGTAGCGGTACTAACGCCAGGACCCCAACGGTACTACCGCCAGGAGGATATTTTTCTGTGTGTTTGGCAATGTGTGTTTATTCTTATGATTCTTTTGACCATTGCCTTGACTCCTCCCGTTGCTCTTTTTGGGTGTGTGTCTTGTGTGTCACAGGTGGTGCTCGCTGCTCGAATCCCGAACGTAACACCCAACCCAAGCAGTATCGCTCTTCATAGGCTCCAGAGGGTTCCGCCACCTCCAGTCTGAATCCCAAGAAGAGGTCCTTCAAGAAGCCTTCTACCAAGAACAAAGGGATCAACGTTCGCACTATGCCCCTCGAGATTTTCTGGCATTTCGCACCCGCAATCCCTATCTTGAAGACAAGGCACAGATCAAGAACATCAAGCATGTTTGGTCACGGGATCACTGCATGATCTATCGTGACATCATCAAGCCCTTCAAGAAGATGTTTGTTCCAGTACAGTGGATTGACCTTGCTCACCTTCAGCGGAATCCGGACTACTTTGGTGAGGCTCTCTCCTTGATTGAAAAGCTTGGCCTTAAAGAGATCATCACCTTCAGGCAAGACTTTGATCCAGATGTTGTGGCCCAATTCTATGTCACTGTTCACTTTGCACCTGATGACGTGCGCACCATGACTTGGATGACTGGTACTCAGAAGATGACTGGTTCTTGGGCAGAGTTCATGCAGTTTCTCAAAGTCAACTTTCAAGCGGATGAAAAATGCTCTTGGGATGCGTCCTCATGCTCCTGCTCCATCTACTGCCACCCCAAGGAAGGTGTGCTCTGCACGCATCTGGATATCATGCATCGGGTCTTCCGCAACACTCTATTTCCCCATATTGGCAACTTTGACGAGGTGCATGGGCATCTAGCTGAGATGCTTCTGCTATGTGAGGAGGCTAGGACTAAGGATACTGCGCCTCTCGATATTGCCCATGTGATGTTCAATGAGCTCTCGAACTGTATCATGAACCACAAGGTTCCCATCTACGTGCCATACTTGTTTGCCTATATTCAGAAGAGGTGGCACGAGGTCTATCTGATAGATCCCTTCCCTTTTCAGGCTGACTATTTTGTGCATGATCCTATCAAGCTCCGTATCAAAGACAAATGGGCCAACCCATCAACTTATTCTCAGCACATGGACACGGACACAGAGACTGCTGCTGGAGGAGGACCTGCTTCACAGACTCGCTCTTCTGCTATGCCATCTTGGGCAGTGAAACTGAAGGATCAAATGAAGACTCTCTTCTGTATGCAGGCCAAGGGACAATATGAGTCTCATGTGGCCCAAAAGGAGAACCATCAGAGGCACAAGCGTGTCTTAAGGACCCTTGATGTAGATATCTCAAGCGGCTTAGATGACGACATCACTCCAGAGTCTGATTGGATGCGGGCTCAAGGTTATCAGTGGACTGGGTCTGATGCAGAGGAGGAGGCTTCTGAGGAGGACATTGAGGAGGAGCAGAACAAGAAGGATCTGGATGCCACAGACGCGTCTGGGGATGATGAGGATTCGGAGTGACCACCTGTGTTGTTAGGTGTGCCCCTTTTTGGTGTCTTGTGCCAAAGGGGGAGAGAGTCTAGGAGCTGGATTTGCATTTTGCTTTAGCTTTGCTTATCTTTATCGTGTTTGCTCTGAACTTGGTTGTGTTTGCTATCTTTGCTTTGTGTGATGTGAGACTTATTTCTATAATATGCTGTGAGTCATATGCTCTTCAATCGTCTCTATTATTTATCCTTATGTTCACATGCTATCTACTGTGCAAATCTGGTATTGTCATCAATCCACCAAAAAGGGGGAGATTGTTAGGGCATATTCATGCCTAAGTAATTTTGGTGATTGATGACTGTACCGTAAAGGACTAATCGTGTGCATTAACTTTCAGATAACACATGTCAATGGCACAAGACGATTCGGCACCCTCCGTGGAACAGAAGCACGGTGTCCTCGACGATTCTCTTTCTTTGAGTCGTAGGAACGACGTACTATTAAGAGGGAATCCGTAGTGGAAAGGTTTGGGTGGAATCAATTTTGCACGCACACACTTTATCTCCTTCCCCTTTCTCTGCAACTTTGGAGCGGTTCCCGCCTCTGGTTTATCTCCTCTTGCAAAAAGGTCTCCCAGCGGTAGTACCGCTGTCCCTAGTGGTAGTACCGCTGGGTCTAGCGGTAGTACCGCTATGCTGGCGGTAGTACCGCCCCTGGTCAGCGGTAGTACTGCTCCAGGAACTTATTACCGCCTTCCTAACGGCTGTACTTCATCGGACTTTTTGCGAAGACTTTCTTGGCGGTGGTTGGCCTGGTAGTGCCTCTGCACTACCATGGGCTCAGCGGTAGTACTGTTGCAACCAGCGATAGTACCGCTGGAATGCTAGCGGTAGTACCGCTCGAGTACTTGCGGTAGTACCGCTGCCGCCAGCGGTAGTACCGCTAGGCTCGGGCTGTGAGTGGGAAAACGGTTGGATTCCCCCCCCCCCACTATATAAGGGGTTCTTCTTGCTCTAGAACCCTACCTTTGACCCTCCCAAGCTCCATTGTTGCTCCCTAAGCTCAAAAGTGCCCGGTCTCTCTCCCTAGCCAATCAAACTTGTTGATTTCCTAGGGATTGGTTGAGGAGTCCTAGATCTACACTTCCACCAAGAGAAAATTGATTCTCCCCACTAATCCCTTGCGGATCTTGTTACTCTTGGGTGTTTGAGCACCCTAGACGGTTGAGGTCACCTCGGAGCCACATTCCATTGTGGTGAAGCTCTGTGGTCTTGTTGGGAGCCTCCAAGCTTTGTGTGGAGTTTGCCCCAACCTTGTTTGTAAAGGTTCGGTCGCCGCCTTCAAGGGCACCTATAGTGGAATCACGGCACCTCGCATTGTGTGAGGGCGTGAGGAGAATACGGTGGCCCTAGTGGCTTATTGGGGAGCATTGTGCCTCCACACCGCTCCAACGGAGACGTACTTCTTGTCAAAGGGAAGGAACTTCGGTAACACATCCTCGTCTTCATTGGTTCCACTTGCGGTTATCTCTAACCTTTACATTGTGTATGCTTTTGTTGTTGTCTATCTCTTACTTGTCTTAGTTATTTTCGTTGATAGCATCATATAGGTTCACCCCCTTGTTGACATTTTAGAGAACCTTTATGCTGCTAACCCTAACTTGCTAAGATTAATTAAAAAGTGGTCGTTGCCTATTCACCCCACCCCCCTAGTCAACCATATCGATCCTTTCACACTACTAATAGAAAATGGGTTCACACGCTTACTAATAAACAAATTAAGAACCAACGCTTGTGACAACCCATGGTGAAGATAGGAAATAATAACCTTGTCAAGAGAAGAGATAACAATCGAAATGGTAAAACCCTCGTCGAGACAAGCATGAGGAAAGATAATATTCAACACCAATGACTGCATCAAAATGCAAGGATATAAGATCTGCACTCAAGACAAATCCTTTCACGAAACCACCAAAAACTAAAAAAGAAAATGCAACGGTGGACATGAAAGAAAAAAGAGAATATTAATTACATCTGTAACTCATCTCATGTATAAAAGATTCTAGGTAGAAGACAATCATGATGATATATATCCACAATGAAGGATGTACACACGAAATTGTTACAAGAAGGAACGGACAAGATATCCAAAAGGAAGTCATAAACATACCAATAAGATCTTTGCTCAAAAGCATAGCACATGGCCTAACATTTTCTTATTATACATAAATGAACTTCCAATTCACGAACATCAAAGACATCACAAATTGCAATAAGCCATAATCGTTGTGATGCTTTGAGAAAGGAAACAAGTACCATAAAAACGAATCAAGAAATCCATGCCATGATGCAACCTACAAAAGGTTGAATCCAAGAAATGTATGCATGAAGTAGATACTTGTTACCGAGATAACATTGGATTGATGTGGTAGATAATTGTTCGTTGATCATCCTAACTTAGATCCAATAAGCACATGGTGTCAACACCTTCCTTGTAAGTGAGCCAAGCATGCAATGCATCTCCAATTGTTCCTAGAACAACAACACAAACAAAATAGTGCCCAAAATCATTGGGACCAAAGAGTTAGAAAACCAACAATACATAGGACAAACTCCACATAAGTATGTGCATATAGATATGAAACTAAATTTCATGCACACTTTAGCCAATTTATGACAAGGTGGAGTTTCCCCTATATATCGGGTCAAAGAAAGAAAGCATGCAAAACAAACTACATATAGTAAATATGCATGCTCAACGCTTTGAAAAATCAAATCAACACATAGTTGATAAGACACCAAAGGTTATGCTATCAAGTGAGAATAAAATACCAAACAAAAATTATCACTTGAAGGATACCAACTAGAAGATACGTCAAGGAATGGGATATCCATTGACACATGCCAAATAAGAAGAAACTAGATACCAATTGAAGCAAACTAAATAAGAGGTATTAAGTTCCCAAAAGAGAGCTAGGTTCCAACCAAACCAAACCCTCGACAAATTTTCATGATGGCATAAAGCACCATAAAGAGCAAGACTTGCCTCCCAACACACACTTGATGGGGATCAAAAGGATTTTATGATAAATGCATAAAGAGAGTGTTCTAAAGAAAATAGGATAGCTTCCCAAGAGATGTGCATTATATAGAATTTGAATTTGAATACAATAATGCACAAGATGAGATCATCACTTTCTCTATATCTATACAAATGCTAGACATGTTCAAAAATATCCATAAGAGGCAAGGAATATAAACGATACACAAATTCCGTTGTAAAGATGATTCGTAATATCTACCACATGAAGGGAATACCAATTGTCAAAGTGCAAGAAGTATTTGGAAATAATTCCCATTGGTAGATTGCAAATATATCCAACATCATCTTTACAACAAAAACACATATAAATGACACTTGTAGAGCTAACATGCCACCTAGTAACAAGATAATTTACAATATCAACACTAAATGGCGATATCTAAAATGTAAACATTGTCTAGGCTTGTAATATACACATAGCATATTACTCCCCCATAATGTGATAACCCAACATTATTAACAAGTGGCAAATGAAAACCAACAAGAGATAATTAATGGACCGTTTGGAATTTGAATTTCTCATGAGTAAGACATACCACATAGAGACTAGATAATCTTGTAATATCAATACTAGGTGGTATTACTCATATATGCACATTTATAGGATTGTGAGGTGCGCAAAGCACATCACTCCCCCAAAATGTGACAATCCATTAATCTCTCAAGAGAGCCAACAAAGATACAAACAAGATGCAAAACGGCTCAATGCACAACTCACATGTACATGATGTGCAAACCAATATAAACATACTTGATTACTCAAGATAAGAAAGTTGGAAGCGCAACATATACAAACACATGCAAGGTACAAAACCACAACTTGCATAGGGGGCGGTAACTAAGAATATCAATAATTTTAGTACAAGTTACCGTAAGGAGGCACATTGGATATAAGATAGAAACTCAATAATCCAAATTACTTGGCTTGAGATAGTATAATGATGAAGATCCCTCACACTACACCACAACACTGATGTGAGGACTATAAAACTGTCGGGAGAAGTCTCTTGAAAGGGCAGGTATACTGTCGGGACGGTGGTTCTCCCGGTAGATAGAACCGCCACGAGAATAGCTACCGGTGATTACTTCTCGGATATTTCCTGCCAGGACCTACATATCTCCGGCAGTTAGTTTTCTCCTCGCAGATTCGTTAGGGCAAAGGAAGTTTAATTATAGGTAGTTCAACTGCCGGTACAAACTTGTTGACCCGATAGTTTTTATGTCGTCACATTGATTTCACTAGATATTCGAGCAGCATATATCTATAATTTAATAACAATTCACAAAGTCTAATTTAATATCTATTCACAATATTTTAGGTAATCATGATATATCACACAATTTATCCATACACTTCAATGAGAGTTACATATATGCCTCACTAGAAACCTTAATCTGCATCCGACAAACATAACAAGCAAATATAATGAGTACATATATATGTTTCTAGATGTGCCACATAACCAAAATGAAGGTGTGCCACAAAAGGGGAAGTGGCCATACAATTGCTATTACAAAATGGGCAGAGCTAGTCTCCACGTTCAAAAACAAATGTATTACATTATCACTCTAGCACTGAAAATTGAAGGTCTTCCAGATCTTCGAAACCTTTAACTTGTTGTGTATCTTTGGGAAACCTACAACAGACCGGAAACTCAAAATGAAGCTATTGTTCCATATTTTAAATGAACACATTAAAGATTATGACATAGCAAGGATATATGGGGAATTAGGAACCAGGGTTGAATTGTAAAAGGAGTATATATGGCGAAACAGGAAACCGAGGCCCTGTTTGATAGCTTGGTTTTTTCTAAGTATTTCAAGAATACCATAGTATTTTGGAAAACTATTGTTTCAAATACTTTGAAGTGTTTGACTCTAGTTAAAGCTGCAGTACTATAAACCATAGTATGCACAAAACCATGGTATTTTTGCTGTATTAAAAAAAGAGGCCAGGACCTCTCTTAAAAAAACTAAGAAACACAACAAAAGTTCTCTCATGCGGTTAGTAAATACAACATTGTATACTTTGACAGGCAAACACGACACTTTCTAAGTAATACTGTAAACACTGATGTTTTCACATACTACAGTCTTTGTTGTCATCAGCATAAAAAATTGTAGTATTGGAATGCTTGCCTAGTTTGGCAGCAACATTTTTCTAAAACCGTGGTAATTCAAAACCTCAGTTTTCCAACATGAGGGCAATGAATACCTCAGTTTGTCAAAAACGTTGTTTTCCTCTGTTTTGATAAAACCACCGATTCGTTTGGCAAGGATTGTTTTAGCTAACTGCACCTAACTCAGCTACACGCAAGGGGCTGATCAGCGTGTAAAAACAATCAGGCAATGCATGCAGCCATGACATGCAATCCAAGACCTCTCTGCCTCTCCTAGATGCTAGGAGCTGTAGTAGCCTAGGACAAGAATTCTATCTTGTACTTCCATGCATCCATGCCATACTTGCATGCAGCCATGCCATACACACGTAGCGTGAAACGCCTAATATTCAGGAGATAAATCTGTTTTGCATAGAATCGATCAAATAGCTAGCTTTTAGTCTGTTGTGCATACTAACAAGCACCTAACCTGAAACGCTTAATAGTTTTTTTTGGCTTCCCAAGCAGCTCGAGCGACCACCCAACGACACAAGCTCTGGCCTCCGCACCACCTCCCCTCCGCCCCGTCACGATCCCCTCGTCTCGTGACCCTTTTCCCTTCCATCAACCCCTTTGATCTCCAGGTTCAAATCGTGCTCGACCTCCAGGTCCACAAGCTGCAGTGCAGGCCACATTGGCAGACTAGGCTCCAATCCGGCCACCACTTGCTACTACGTGCATCAGGCCATCAGATCAGGAAGGTATGCTAGCTCTCCCCACCCCTCTCAACTTCTCCCTGTTCTTCCTCCCCTGCCCGTCTCTGTTGTGCCCTGTTCCTTTTCTCTTATGTTTTCTGAATTTCTCATGTACCTGTACTAGCTGCTGTTATTGTTATGATGTGGAATATAGTGTTGCAACTTGCTGTTATTGTTATGATGTGGAATATGGACTTATTTGGCACTATTCATATAGTGTGCTTTGGAGAAAAGAAGAGAGACGAGCAAGTGGGAAAACAATTTGTACTACATGGGCAAACCATGTAGTCATGTACAACTCATATACTGCTGATTTAATTTGCTATGATTGGCCATAAGGTTGTGTCTATGATGTCGCCACGCAAACTCTAGACGCGTTATAATGTTATGAAGGGGGTCGGTCGACATAAAACATGTTACACATAAAAACATGGGTGATGATCTGAAAGAAAGTAGCTTCTACATATAGCAGCTGACATGTATTTATAGTGGTGTGTTTCCAAACTTCCCATGTGTATCTATACCAACATTATTCCAGTTGAGTATGAATTCACAAATATTGATACCTTCCATTAGAATTCAGGCTATGTATAAACATTACAAAAATACTAGAGATGTTTTCTTTACGAACAACAAAGGTTCAAACAAAATGTCTAGTATATAGATGAGCTTACCACCTATGTAAATGAGCCTACGACTTATCTTAAGGGCATGGTTTGACTCCCTTGACAACTCCTTTACAGATCTCTAATTTCTATTCATCCTTGAAAAGTGAAACAAAACTGCACAGGACAAAGGTGTGACAAAATTAGATACTGATAGTTGAACCTGCTGAGCAAGGTATAATTGACTACAATTTCTGATGCATGAAACAAAACCTCCACCAAAGCAGTGCAATACTCGTAGTCATGACTGACTACAATTTTTGTTTAGTTACGAAGAGGCCCGAAGCTACAACTTCTACCATGGCATGTGTTCAGAATATCACCAAGGAGTTATTATGTCTATGCTTCAAGAAAATGCATGCAGGTAATTCAAGAAATTTGCTGAGAACATAAAAATGTGTAGTACTAACAATAGTGAATTGAGACCATGTGATATGGAGGACCAGGCTATTATTTTGATTTTTATGGTACAATCTTATGTGGATCGTAGATATAACCAGAGATAGTTATGTGCTATATGAACAGAAAAATCAAGCCTGAAACATATATATGATGGGACCATTATGTATTAATGCAAGCATAACGTCATTCACACAAGATAAAGAATAGAAATTTCCATGAAGATACTTTTAGTCATCTTTCATACAAGTGTTCCCAAAAATGAGTTGAGTGATGTCAATATGTCGTATTTTGATATATGTTTCAGAAAACAACTTGCAGCAACTTTAGTAAATGCAACTCAACACTTTTGTAGTGTAAGTAAAAATGAAGAATCTCAAAACAATTTGTGAAGAAACAGAAACTTCATGGACTATTAGTTTGCATCCTTTACTACTCTACTTTTGTAAATACTGGGTATTAATATCTGAGTTTTTAGTGATAACCAAGCACATGAAAGTGAATAAAAGAATACTATCATGAAAAACTATAGTATTCTAAAAAATACTTAGAAAATACTTTGCTACGACAACAACTTACCGAGAGAGTTCAAATTTAAACTTTTTATGGTTCACTTGTTCCTCCTCACTTCTTGTTGTTGCATATAAGAGCTCTAAATTCTCTGACACTATGAAGCACCAATACGGCTACACTACTGCGGTGGTACGGTACATCGATACAAGAAACGACAATTTCTAAAAAAAAATACGTCAATACAATAAGTATATATAAATGATTAATAAAATGATATGTAATAAAGACAAAACATATTAGAATGTGTGAGATGAGATCAAAATACAGATCTATTGGTTGTGTGATTGTCTCCAAGCCTCTTTTCAAATCCTAAATAATCATCAACGTCCTCATGGTTAATGCAAAATTGTGCAAGTCTGTTCCCCCAAACTAATTAAGTTCAAAAGATCAGCCAAACTACTAATCATATCAAATGAGAAAACACAAGCACAAGTAATTAGACATACACAAGGGCACCAGAGAGCAGCAAAGCACACATGATATAGGCCACAACAAGCAGCCAAGCAAGGATGCGTACAGAATCATACCACGTTCTTACTCCTATGCTGGCGACGTGCGGCTGCTACGTAGAATACTCAAGTCAATCCACGCGGCGGCGAGGGTAGTCGACACGGTGGAGAGGCGATTCCAGGCGACAGCGAGGCTAGTCGACACGGTGGAGAGGCGATTCCACGCGGCGGCGTCGCAAGTCGACAGGGTGGAGAGGCAATTCCAGGTGGCGGCGGTAGCAAGCCACTCCATGCAGCGGCGGCTGCAGTGGTGCCTTACCTGTAGTCGCCAGATCCAAGGGCTTGAAGGAGATCAAATGCAAGAACCGTAGATACACGTGGAGCAACGAGCGCCAAGATCCTACCCTAGTTAGCATCGATAAATTCTTCTGCAACACATCCTGGGAATGCATTTTCCCATCGGTGTCGCTCATCGCAGCGTCGACAGCAACAACAGACCACTGCCCGCTGATTCTAGCTGACACTTCCGCCTCCACATGGACAGCCCTATTCAGATTCGAGAGCTTCTGGCCCAGCTTCCCTCGTTTCCATGCAACGGTGGAACGGGCGTGGAAAAGGCCGGAGCAGTCCGCTTGCCCTTTCCAACGACTTGCCACGAAAATGGTTAGGACTGCCAGGGAGCTAAAAATTTGGAGCAAGAGTTTTTTTAGTCAAGCCAAGATGCAATTCCACATGGCGGCTGAGATAGTGCTACGTCTGGATGTCGCACAGGAGAGATGATGTCTCTCAGACGCAGAGTTTTCCCTCCGTAAGCTGCTCAAGCTACGCCTGCTGGGACTCGCGGCACTTGAACGTGCTTGCAGGCGACAGGCCTTACGGCTCACCTGGCTGCGGCTAGGAGATGCGGGCACTAAGTTCTTCCATGCCAAGGCGACAACAAGGAAGCGGAAAAACATTATTCACTGCCTCCGAGTAGGAGATGGCGTTCTTACGGCCCATGAACACAAGGAGGAGGCCATTCACAACCACTTCAAACTCTCCATGGGTAGCAGGGTAGCGCGACCACTACAAGTAGACTGGTCGATTTTTGACCCACCTTCTGTCCACAATAGAGGCTTAGACAACCCTTTCTCTGAGGAAGAGGTTTGGGAGGCGATCAAAGCATCACCGGCGGAGAAGGCCCCAGGACCGGACGGATTCTCCGGGGTCTTCTACAGATCCTGTTGGCACATTATCAAAGAGGACATCATGGCAGCATTCACTAATTTCTACAACCTGGCTAGAGGGGATTTTGGCAAGTTAAACACAGCTCTGGTAATTCTGTTACCAAAGAAAGACGGCGCAAGTATGATCCAGGATTTCAGACCTATTAGTCTAATCCATTCGGTGGCCAAGCTCATCACCAAAGTCCTCTCGAGGCGCCTATCCACGGTGATCAATAGCATAATCTCACCGGCGCAATCGGCTTTCCTTCGCTCCAAATCAACGCAAGATAGTTTTCTCTACGTTCAGAATATTGTGCGATCTCTGCATAGGAAGAAACAACCAGCCCTGCTGCTTAAGCTAGACATTGCAAAAGCTTTCGATAGCGTCTCATGGGAGTACCTTCTAGAGGTACTGCAACAACATGGATTCCCGGCACGCTGGCGGGACTGGGTCACCCTGCTCCTCTGCACGGCCTCTTCGGCCGTCATGTTAAACGGCACTATCGGCAATTACTTCACGCATCAGCGAGGCCTGCGGCAAGGAGACTCCCTCTCCCCGCTGCTTTTCATCATCGCCATTGACACCCTCCACCTTCTCCTGGAGAAGGCAGCGGAGTTGCAAGAAATTGCACCGCTACCAGGCAGGGGAATCCCCCTCAGAGTGAGCCTCTATGCAGACGACGCCGTCATCTTCGCCAATCCGGCAAGAGAAGAAATCGAAGTTCTGATGGCTATCCTACGTGACTTTGGACGAGCATTGGGGCTGCTCATCAATCCGTCAAAATCCACAGCCGCTCCAATTAGATGCGACGGCGAAGACCTGCAAGACATCTTAGCTAGCTTCGGAGGGAAAGTTGTCGCTTTCGCGCTGACTTACCTAGGGCTTCCGATCACTTTGTCGAGGCCTAGGCTAGTCCACATTCAGTTCATCTTAGACAGGATCAGAGCTAGGCTAGCCGGATGGAAGGGCAAACTTCTTAACGTGGCCGGTAGGCGAGTCCTAGTTCGAAACGTCCTCTCAGCCCTACCCACTTTTGCACTCTCTGTGCTAAGGGCGCCAAGGAAGTTCTTCGATGAGGTAGACAAAGCTAGACGTCGTTTTCTGTGGGTGCAAGAAGATGGCGCACTAGGTGGAGGCAAGAGTAAAGTAAATTGGCCTACAGTATGCTCCCCTATGGAGAATGGGGGTCTGGGCATCCTTGACCTAAACCGTTTCAGTCGGGCCCTCAGGCTAAGATGGCTTTGGCTGGAATGGACGAGCAATGACAGGGCCTGGCGGGGCATGAATCTACCTTGTCACGAAGCGGACAGAGACCTATTCAGCGCATCAACAACTGTGACCCTAGGCAACGGAGCAACGACATCCTTCTGGCATTGCTCGTGGATGGGAACAGACACCCTCAAGACAATGTTCCCATCCCTTTTTAAGCACTCCAGGAGGAAACAAAGAACAGTGCAGGAGGCACTTCGGAACAACACCTGGTTAGCAGACTTAGCACATGGTAGCAATGCGCACCTTTGGGAGGAGGCGATTAGGCTACACCGATGGCTACAAGATAGAAATTTCCAACTTCATGTAGAAACTGCTCACACTATCACCTGGAACCTTGAGGCCTCGCAAACGTATTCGGCTAGATCGGCGTACAACGCACAATTCCAAGGAATGATGAAGTCCGATTTCAAGAACATAATCTGGAAGACTTGGGCACCCCCTAGGCTCAAGATTTTTGCCTGGCTACTCCTACGCGACAGGCTATGGTGCAACGACCGGCTGCAACGACGAGGATGGCCAATCAAACTTAGAGACTTCAGCTCATTTGTTCTGGGAATGCCCCATGACACTGCATATCTGGACACATGCCGCCTCGAGGGCCAGATGCGCCTCTTTGCACCCTTCCACATGGGCAACAAAGAGGAGCTCAGTGCAAAAAATAGCCACAATGATAGGAAAGGCTCAACCAGTACACCGCAAGGCTACCAGGTCGATGATCGTCCTGATTCTATGGGAGATTTGGAAGCACAGAAACGATTGCACCTTCACAAACAAGCAGGCGCACATGCAAGATATGAGGAGCGCAATCACGAGAATCGTCGAGCTTTCGAGACAAGCGGGAGCATCATTCTTAGAGCACCCTTTCTGGGATCCACCCTGAAGGATCGACTCTGTTTTTTTCCTCTCCCATTTTTTTCCTTTCTCTCACGATTTTCTCCTTGATCTTTCGATCGTATCCCCTGCCCCTTTTGTAACCGCATTTCTACCTGCTATGTTTTATATATGCCAGCATTCGAAGCTGGATCTTTCAAAAATAAATCTTTCGTGACAGAACCTGTAGAGGGCAACTGGAGGCAGATGGTTAGCTCACATGATGATCCCCCTCGGCTTGAGGGAGGCCAGGAAAAAGCGGTAGCGGGCCGACGGCGAGGCGGCATTGGTTTGGACTGATGACGGTATTGGCTGGGTGGTGGGCGGCTCGCGGTAGTGGGGTGGTTGGGGCCGTCAGTGCTACTTCTCAAACAACAGCGCCAGAAATTGACATGTTGACGGAGATTGGGCTTGCGTTGGTTTTTCCCTTGAAAAAGAAAGGGTGATGCAGCACATGAGTAGTAAGTATTTCCCTCAGTTTAAGAACCAAGGTATCGATCCAGAAGGAGGGTCTCGTCAAGTCCAGAGTACCTGCGCAAACACAAACAAGCTTGCACTCAACGCTTCAAAGGGGTTGTCAATCTCATCAAGATTGTTTGCAAAGTGAGATCTGAAGGCAGAAAGTGCAACGAAGTAAAAGGTGTAAGGCTGAAAATATGGTGTGGGGTAGACCCTGGGGGCCATAGTGTTCACTAGAGGCTTCTCTCAAAATAGCAAGTAATACGGTGGGTGAACAAATTACTGTCGAACAATTGATAGAACCACGCAAAGTCATGATGATATCTAAGGCAATGATCTAGCATATAGGCTTCACGTCCGAGACTAGTAGACTGATACTTTCTGCATCTACTACTATTACTCCACACATCGACCGCTATCTAGCATGCATCTAGTGTATTGAGTTCATGACGAACAGAGTAACGCTTTAAGAAAGATGACATGATGTAGAGAGATAATATCAAACCAATGACGAAAACCCCATCTTTTGACCCTTGATGGCAACAACACGATACGTGCCTCGCTACCCCTTCTGTCACTGGGTGAGGTCACCGCATGGTATGAACCCAAAACCAAGCATTTCTCCCATTGCAAGAATTATGGATCTAGTTGGCCAGACAAAATCCACCACTCGAAGAGAATTACAAGGATATCAAATCATGCATAAGAGAGATCATAAGAAACTCAAATAAGATTCATAGATAATCTGATCATAAATCCACAATTCATCGGATCTCGACAAACACACCGCAAAAGAAGATTACATCGGATAGATCTCCATGAAGACATGGAGAACTTTGTATTGAAGATGCAAGAGAGAGAAGAAGCCATCTAGTTACTAGCTATGGACCCGTAGGTATATGGTGAACTACTCACGCATCATCGGAGAGGTCATGGTGTTGATGAAGAAGCCCTCCGTGTCCAAATCCCGCCTCCGGAAGGGCACCAGAACGTGCCCCAGATGGGATCTTGCGGAGACAGAAGCTTGCGGCGGCGGAAAAGTGATTGCGATGCTCCCCTGATTTTTTGGGAATATTTGGGAATTTATAGGCGCAAGATCTAGGTTAGGGGACCTCCAGGGAGCCCACAAGCCTGCATGGCGCGCCCCCCTGGCCGCGGGGTGGGGGCTTGTGGGCCCCCTGGGCTCTTCTGGCTTGGCTCCCAAGTCCCCCGATCTTCTTGCATTCCAGAAAAAATCTTTTTGGTGATTTTCTTCCGTTTGGACTCTGTTTCAAAATCTCCTCTGAAAGGGGTCAAAAACATGGAAAAAACAGGAACTGGCACTTGGCAGTGTATTAATAAGTTAGTCCCAAAAAATAAATAAAAGGCATGCAAAACATCCAAAGTTTGACAAGATAATAGCATGAAACCATCAAAAATTATAGATACGTCGGAGACGTATCAGTCAGCGCTTGCCGGCGTTGTTGTGCGGTGGTTTGGGGCGACTGTGGCAGTAGTCGGGTTGGAGGGTGCTCGTCGGCGGTGGGGTGGAGGGAGGCCGGGCGGCGGCAACGGATCTGATCGAGGGTAGGAGTGGACTGGAACATCGATTTGGGGGCTGCTACAGCCTAGCTGGAGGGCCGACGCGTCTATAGTTTCTTCCCGGCGCAAAATTTTCATTTCTCGCGTGCTTTCCCTCACCAGCGCACGCTTAGGGCTGATGTAATTTTGTCTCGCGCCGAAAAGGTCACCAGCAGAAAATGGGCCACGGTTCAATTGTCCCGGCGGATAATGGGCCCTCAAATGTGCCGGTAGTATATGTGTCTTTTTTGCTTGGGTTCTAACGACAGTTTTTGTACCCCAAAATACTTCTGCCGGCAGTAACAGATGTCCCGACAGTTAATTTTTCCTTGTTGAACTACTTCTCCCGGCCGTCAATTGCCCCCAATCAAGTGTTGTGGTGTAGTGTCATTTCTTCATGATGTAGTCAAGTCTCCAATGTCTTCCACCATCACCTATTGATCAAGTTTGAGCTTGTGTGTCCCCAACCAAGTTGGGTCCTAAGAGGTTAGTCACAATAGGCTTGGCAACCCAAATGGTATTTTTCTTGACATCATTTTGAGTACAAACAAACTTGGCAAACACATTTTCAAACTTATCCTTCCCAAGAGGATAGATATCATCAATAATTATTGCGTTGGATTACCTCTCGTGCAAGAAGAAGCAAAGTGACCCTTCTCACGACATAAGTAGCAACATCTACCAATTACTTTCTTCCCAATTGATTTCTCAACTTGAGGAGTGTTGGCTTGGGTCTTCTTGGGAAGATGCCTTTCTTCAACTTGTAGTTGAGATGTGATTGAACTTGTGGACGCTTCCCTTGTTGCTTGTGACCATGGGGCTTCTTTTTTGATGGGCAAGATCTAACATGGTGCCCTTCAATTTTGCATTTGAAGCAAATAATCTTGGCAGAATTCTTGACTTGTTCTTGGCCCTTCCTCTTAAAGCTTTTGGACTTCTTATTCTTGTTGGAGTTGAATCCAAGTCCACCATTGTCATTTGGGATTTTTTTTGCCACACAAAACATTGTTGAGTGTGGACATCCCTTCATGACTCTTTTCCAAGTATTTCTTCAAAAAAGTAACTTGGGCCTTGAGCTCTTCGATTTCCTCTACATGGCTAGTATCAACACAAGTACTAGAGGAAGTATAAGCTTTATTGTTAGAGCAACATGGCTAGTATCAACACAATTACTAGATGAATTACGAGGACTAGCACATGTCAATATAGCATTTTGACTAGAAGTAGTGCTAATGTCCACATGAGGCTCACTTAATGTTGCCTTGGTAGTAATTGCCTCATGAGCTAATTTTAGCACATTATGGGATATATACTAAAAGATCATCATGAGAGTTTGTGAGCATTACATGAATTTCTTCCAATTTCCCATATTTGCTAGACATCAACCCAAGTTGATCCCTTAGCTCAACATTCTCCTTTAATATGGATGCTTCACAAGCAATAGACTTAGTAGCACAAGCATCACCATTAACGATACAATGAGAAGGAAACTTGGCAAGCTCTTTAGCATATGAAGCTTCAAGTTGAGCAAGAGACTCGGTGAGTTCCATGAGCGAACTCTTAATAGCCCTTGAGACATTTTCGAGGTTCTCATAGTCCTTAAGGAGTTTAGCATGTGCAACTTCAAGCTTATCATTTTTAGTTCTAAAATCATTAGCCACCTCGAGAGCTCTATCATGAGATTCATTTAATCTGGACAATTCTAGAGAAAAGGTCTCCTCAAGAGATTCCTTGGTGGTTTGTTCATTTTCAAGATCTTGAGATAGCACTGCGATCTCATTAGCGTAATCACGCTCATGACCTTCCATTGTATCAATGGTGGCCTCATGCTCCTCGAGATGAGCGTCCAACTCCTCATTATATTTCTTGCCCTCAATGGCAATAGACATGATTTCCATGAAGTTGGAACGAGCAATATTAATCTTATGAAGAGCTTTAAAAATCATTTCACCCTTAATTTTTAAGGATGCAATATTATCACTCTCTTTATCATTATCCCCATCCTCATTATCATCCACATCATCATCATGAGGTATATTGGGATTCGAAGTAGGAACTACCTTTGAAGCCTTAGGCATAAGGCAAAAGTGAGAAACAATAGATGATGTTGTAGGATCCATTGAAGCATCATTCAAGGACACATCTTGTTCCACGGAGAGATGGATTTCCTTTACATTGTTAGCAGAACAACTCGAGGAAATAGATACATTTTTATAATGGCAACAAGATATAGAAAGCATATCATCATGTGATTTAGTGAAGCAATTTTTACATGATATGCAAGGAGTATCAACACAAGCATGTAAAAAATTTAGAGTGCACGAAGTGTTAATGCTTAGAGATGAAGCATTGCAATAAGATAGTGATGAAGGATCATCAACAATAAGCCCACTATGATCATTGCAATGATTACCACTACCCACCATATCATTATATTATGGCAATCCACATGTAGGTGAAGTAGATGAATTTGATAAGACAGCATGACTAGAGGTGGAGGGAGAACAATTATCCCTGCAAATCTTGGACACACCGTATTTTTTGAAGCTTTGTCCACAACTCATTGGCATCCCGGAATGGCATGAGTTGAAATATAACTACATTACTCAAACCATCAAAAAGCACATTAGAATCTTGAGCATTGAGATAAGAGTTCTTCTCGTCCTATATAGATATATTTTGAGAACCCTTTGGAGGAGAAAAACACATATCTATAATTCACTCTAAATTTGGGTCCATGACCCTAAAGAGATTAAGCATGTGAATTACCCAAACATCAAAATTTATGCAATCGAAACTAAGATTGTGAGCGAATCCTAATCCCCTAGTCGACACCCTTACTCTCTAGGTGGTTAAACCTAATAATGAGATACCTAGCTCTCATACCAATTGAAAGGACGTGGATGTCGCCTAGAGGGGGTGAATAGGCGCTTTAAAATAACTACGACTTAGGATTAAACAAATGCGGAATAAAACTAACGTTTAATTTGCCATTGAAAAAACCTAAGACAACTAGGATCACCTATGTGCACCAACAACTGATGCTAAGAAAGATAAACAACTAAGTGATAGCAAGATATATAACAAGAAATAATATAGCTATCACAAAGTAAAGTGCATAAGTAAAGGGCTCGGGTAAGAGATAACCGAGGCACGCGAAGACAATGATGTATCCCTAAGTTCACACCCTTGCAGATGCTAATCTCCGTTTGGAGCAGTGTGGAGGTACAATGATCCCCAAGATGCTACTAATGCCACCGTAATCTCCTCACGCCCTCGAACAATGCAAGATGTCGTGATTCCACTAAGGGACCCTTGAGGGCGGTCACCGAACCCGGACAAACAAGGTTGGGGCAATCTCCACAACTTAATTGGAGGCTCCTAACAACACCATGATGCTAACTTAATTGGAGGCTCCTAACAACACCACGAAGCTGCACCACAATGGAATATGGCTTCGAGGTAACCACAAATGCCCGAGGCAATCTCCACAACTTAATTGGAGACCCCGAAGCTTGCCCGAAGCTTTACACCAAAATGATTGAGCTCCAAGGCACCATCAAGCTTCTAGAACACCAAAGCATCCACGAAGAACAATCTCTAGGGTACCAAGAACCCAAGGGTAATAAGCTTCTCAAACTTCACTTCCACGTATGACCATGGAGAACTGAAACCTATGCACCAAATGCAATGGCAAGGGCACACAGAGTGCCCAAGTCCTTCTCTCCCAACTCCCACCACGACAACTAATGCTATGGTGGAATATGAGAGGAAGAACGAAGAATAACACTAAGAACTCCAAGAACTAGATCCAAGGGGTTCCCCTCACATAGAGGATAAAGTGATTGGTGGAAATGTGGATCTAGATCTCCTCTCTCTTTTCCCTCAAAAAGGAGCAAGAATCATTGGAGGGATTGAGAGTTAGCAAACTCTAAGAAGGTAAACAATGGGGGGGCACCAGCGCCCAACCACCGCAGCTAAACAGAACCGCGTCCGATTGTGGACCGGAGTTGGGCCGGTTCAACTGCCCAGGGGTTGAGCGGTGCAACCGCTCGAAGAAAACAGGAAAGACGAGAACTGCCATAACTTTCGCATACGAGCTCCGAATTGAGCAAACTCAAGCTTGTCGGATTCAGGACGGCAAGAGCATCCTAACAGCCACCATGCACTTATGAAAATGCCAATGGTATAGAGATGTGAAACCTCTTTGAATGAAGAACCGACAAAAACTCCAATATCGAAAACATCATCGAAGATGCATATGGGCTCCGTTTTCGATGAACTCGAGCTTCTCATCGAGATGGCCATAAGATCTACAACTCACAAAGAGAACCACCAAACAACAACCAAGAAAGATGATGCAAGGATGCAAATGTTTTGACCTCTCAATGAACGATACGATCGAGCTACTCACTTTAGTGCCCCCCTCGATAGTACGACAATCTATCCTAAAAAGGAAAACATGTCAAGGACAAATCTATACCTTGCACATAGTCCACTTGAGCTAGATGATGGAGATCTTGACTTCCTCAAGATGGACAACCTTTCTTGATTGCGCTGGCTCGATGAAGAGTTGTAAATTTCTCCCCCATACTCCATAATGGGTGAGCCACTCTTCAACACATTTTCACAAGTCCATTGCCACCACACTGGATGGCATGCTTCAAGCATGATATCTTCGTGATGCTCCACTTGAACTTGCACACCGCAATCTTTGATGACGATCACCACTTGACGTGATCCTCCATGAGTTGTATGGGACCTTCCCCTTGACGCAATCCCATGGAACCACACCTTACCCCACATAGAACTCTCACGAAGACCATGGGTTAGTACACAAAAGCATAATGGACAATGCTTACCATACCATGGGATCACTTTATCCCTCTCGGTACATCTTGTACGCTTTGTGTGTTGATGAACTTGATTTACTCTTTGAGTTAGTCTTGATCAACCTTGTGTCTTTATCACCATTTATTGCATAATACCTTGAATACCACCTTGGTCATCATATAAACTCCTTGAAACCAACATATGGACTTTAAGGCAACCATTAGCCCATAGGGATTGTCATCAATTACCAAAACCACATACGGATAAATATGATCTAACAGTAATTTATACTCCTTCCCATGCAATGGATATGGCGTGCACGCATGAATTTTTTTAACTTTGAACATAAATTAGATCAACCAATAATGGTTTATATGGTATAGAAAATATACCATTGAACTCGTATTGAAAAGAGATTTTCAACGGTATAATTTTTAGGAGACAAAAAATCATGTATTATGTGATTTACGATCAAAGTTGAATGTTGACAAACATGGAGGAAGCGTGTGCAAACATGTTTGAAGGATGCCCTTCGAGAGGGTCACTTTTTTGAAACAGAGGCAAAAGCACTGTCTCATCTCATTAATTAAGAATAAGAGTAACATAGTGTTAAAGGTTACATGACCACTCAGGTCCGAACAAAGGGATCACTCTCCCGATAATATATTTCACAGAAAACTAGCCCCTGCGACTAACCAGGTCTTCGCCTCATCGTTAATCAATGTCGCCACCATCGACGGCAGGAAAGCCTTGTTGCGAAAGACTTGGGTATTCCTTTCATTCCAAATCTCCCAACATATGAGCATTTGCAAGGAGTTGACCACCTTCCTAGAGTAGCCTAGTCGGTCCTTGCTCGAGATCCACCATTGATCCACTATCTCAAGATCCGCCCAAGAGAGATTCCAAGATTGCAAACCCTGCTAGCCAAAAATGAAGTTGCACACCCTGATAGTGAACCGACATTTGAACATAGTATGCGACGCCGACTTCGGCTCCTGCTTGCAAAGCTCGTAAAGGACAAAATTTGACCAACCTCTATGTTGCAGCCTGTCAGGCTTCCAAATTCTATCTTGCAGGATGAGTCAGGTAAAGAATTTGGTCTTATGGGGTGCCCAAATATTCCAAACCAATTGCGGCAATGCATACATGATCAACCTGGCAAACTTCAGCTTGTATGCAGTGGTCGCAGAGTAGCAACCGTGTGTCATGAACTTCCAGGGCTATCAGTAATGCGTGGGACAAGATTGATCTCCTGAGCTGTGGACCAAAGATCGGAAAAAATGCTGGATTAGGTTAACTGAATGGCCGCCATGCAAGTTAATATGTCTGATCCTAATCATTGTTGGCTATCGCCTTGGCAACATAGCTGTTGGAGCGCTTGGAAAGGATAGAAATGCCCAGAGCAATGTCTTTAGGCTTTTGAACATTTAGCCAAGGGGAGTGCCAAAAACTTGCCTGCAAACCATCCCAAATGATGATAATCGTGGCCGCATAGAAAAGGTCTTTGTCCTTCTTGTCACATGGAGTTTCGAGACCAACCTAGGCCCTTTGAGGGTCCACTAAAGCAAACCATAGCCAACGAAGTCTGGACACCGGAGAGAATTTGTCGAGGTCGAGGATACCCAAGCCGCCTAGGTTAGTGGGTCGGCATACCACTTTCCATTTGACTTTGCATTTGTCGTCCAAGATCCAATTATCCCCAGCTCAAAGGAAAGCCCACTGAATCTTGATGATACTTTGTTTCATGCCTGGAGGCACCTCAAGCGCGGTGATGTGGAAGATCACAATAGAAGTCAAAACTGATTTGACAAGGGCAGTTCGTCCAGCAGTGTTTAGGTTATTCCCTTGACAGGGAGGAAGCTTGGCTACCACCTTCTCCACGAGGAATTGGTGCTAATGCACGATTACAAATAGAATAATCCTATATGACCGGACCTTATGGCCCCAATCTAGAGACTCACTTCCCCTTTTGACACTTGACAAACTAAATCTCAATGTATCGTATCAGCCCCTTTACCATATCTTGATTTCTGGAACCATTCTTCCTAAGTATGACTAACACCATGTTACTCCAGTCGTCGTTTGAAAGGTGTAATCCACTCGTGTTGTTTGCCTAATCACCTTCGGCATGCGCTACTACGTCGGGTCCAACTCCTTAACTCGATGCGCTCAATCCCCGCGAGGGACAACCACATTCATCTGCGGCCTGGCTTGCTGCCCTCTCATTGTTTGTCACACACGACCATGGACATGTAATATCTCCATTTTGCACCATTATTTTTATGGAAATTATCTTATGTCAATGATATACTTCACATTATGATGCTAGGACCTCTTGTCTGTGACGACCATCAGCACATCGGCGAGCAGGCGATACCCAACATATTAGCTTAGTAGCTACATGGATCCGATCATACCCATGGGCCATACATGAGTCGAACCACCATCAGCGAAGGCGCTACAGAGCAAACACGACAAATCATCGAGAAAGGTCGAAAAAGAGAATCACATAAAACTACAAAAAACCAAGCACAAGAAGCACATACCAGCAGGCTTGGCCCTACGACGACCCTGAACTGGCTCATGATGATCCATCAGGCACAACTAACCGAAAGTATAGGAACATGAATGGAAAGAACACCATAAACAACACAAATAATTCACAAGAAACCCTCAAAACAGCCCAAGCCAAGAACAACTTTGGGAGGATATCCTCTAAAGCAAACAAAGCAAAAATGCCAAACATACACGACCAATAAACCAACCACCCAAACCCATACAAAAATTAAGGAGCATATGCACTGTTTGACAAGAACTAAACATCAACAAAAATCGCCCCACGGTCCCAATAAATATAGAGGTTGTTCTGCAAACTCCAAATCAAAACAAACATCAACGCATACTCAAAAACAACAGTCAATGCATACTCAAAATTAACATTAGTTATAAAAATCAGCCCATATCGGTGATCCACACTACCAAGCCTCTTACCGTGAAAACAAGTGACACCTGAGCAAAAACTACATCTGACCCCTAAGCCAAATCAACTCACAAGTTAAAAACACTTTACCAATGGATTCTATAGACTAAACACACATCCCAACAAAACAAAACAGATAACTCCATGCAGAAATTTCAAAAAAATCAAGCCTATTCAACATACATCACCCCCAAAAAATACACATGCCCCAAGGGAGAAAATCATAGTAACCGCATCCTGGTAAGTACCCAAAACAAACAAAACCCTTGCGAAAGAGCATACAAACCTCTGAAAACATCAATCAAAAGTAATAAAAATGTGCAATCAACAATCAACATGGCCTATAGGAACCAAACTCACTCGAACAAAAAACAAGACTCCAGCACTACGTTCACTTCTTACAAAAGAGTACCAACCACAATCCCAATTAAGTTGCAGAAGCACAATCATAGAAAAATACATGTAAAAAAGCAACAAGTGATACTAGGTTTGTGTAACCATAAGGTATACTTGCCCGCAATTTTCACACTTGAAGCACTCACACATAATGATGCCCAACCACTGTAAAATGGGCACTTATGACTACTTTTTCAAAGAGACTTTTATGGGTTTTATTTAGTGGACTAACTATGGTTCCGTACCAAATCTATCATCGATTATATGTATGGGCTGGTACATTGATCAAACCTCATTCATTATGCTCATGCCAAGCTTTCACTCATTATGCCAAATCTTGAAACCCTTAGCCTAGGATCGACCAGGGAAGTAAAAAATTCATCAAGATTTTTTTCCGTTAGTATTTTGAAAGAATGTCTAGCAATATATTTGATCATGATGCATTATTCATGTGGAAGTAACTGATACGTCTCCAACGCATCTACTTTTGCAAACTCTTTTTCCCTTGTTTTGGACTATAATTTACATGATGTGAATGGAACTAACCTGGACTGATGCTGTTTTCAGCAGAATTGCCTTGGTGTTATTTTTGTGCACAAATCAAAGTTCTCCAAACGTCCTGAGAATTTACGGGGAGCAGTTTTGAAAAATATCAAAAATATATGCGCCAAGTTCCACCTCAGGGAGTGGGCCAGTGGGCCACAAGCCCCTGCTCCGCCACCACCCCCCTAGTGGCGGTGGGCAGGCTTGTGGGGGCCACAGGCACCTGCCGCCCCCAACTCCAGCTCTATAAGTTGCCTTTCGTCCCAGAAAAAATAAAAAGAGAAGTTTTCGTCGCGTTTTCGATATGGAGGCACCGCCACCACCTGTTCTTCATCTGGAGGGCAGATCTGGAGTCCGTCTTGGGCTCCGGAGAGGGGAAATCGTCGCCATCGTCATCATCAACCTTATTCCCTCTCCAATTCCATGAAGCTCTTCGTTGTTCGTGAGTAATCTATTCGTAGGCTCGCTGGGCGGTGATGAGTAGGATGAGATCTATCATGGAATAGAGTTAGTTTTGATGGGGATTGATCCCTAGTATCCACTATGTTCTGAGATTGATGTTGCTACTACTTTGCCATGCTTAATGCTTGTCACTAGGGCCCGAATGCCATGATTTCAGATATGAAATTATTATGTTGTCACCAATATATGTGTGTTTTAGATCCGATCTTGCAAGTTGTAGTTACCTACTATGTGTTATGATCCGGCAACCCCGGAGTGACAATAACCGGAACCACTCCCGGTGATGACCATAGTTTGAGGAGTTCATGTGTTCACCAAGTGCTAATGCGTTGGTCCGGTTCTTTATTAAAAGGAGAACCTTAATATCCCGTAGTTTCCTTTTGGACCCTGCTGCCACGGGAGGGATGGACAATAGATGTCATGCAAGTTCTTTTCCCTAAGCACGTATGATGACACACGAAATGCATGCCTACATCACATTGACGAACGGGAGCTAGCCACTTATCTCTCCGTGTTATAGCTGTTGCATGATGAATATCATCCAAACAAATCACTGACCCATTGCCTACGAGTTTGTCCTACTGTTGCTACTGGTGCTACTTGTCTTGCTCTGCTGCTGCTACTATTCTTGCTACTGCTGCTACTTGTCTTGCTCTGCTGCTGCTGCTACTCTTGCTACTACTGTCGCTTGCTACTGTTGCTACTTGGTACTGCTGTCACTACTGTTGTTCATTGCCACTGCTATTGCTCGTTACACTGCTACTACCTGCTACACTGTTGGTTCACCTACCGTTGACGGGAATTGACAACTTCCGTCAGCGCGGCAACGAAGGCGCCATTGATACAATTGTTAGGAATAGTCTGCCATCAACAGATCATTTCTGACACCGTTGTTATCATACTACTTTGCTGTTACTACTGTGCTTGCAGATACTAATCTTTCAGGTGTGGTTCAATCCGACAAATTCAGCTGCTAATACTCAGGAGTATCCTCTCACCTCCTTTAGGCGATCTACAAATTTGGGTTGAATACTCTACCCTGAAAAACTGCTGCGAACCCACGCGCTGGTGGGCCATCAACAACATTCTTCCAGTTCCATTGCCGGGGAGTGCTAGCAGCATTCTTCTGGTGCCGTTGCAGGAGAAGGTTCGTTGTCATAAGCATTCGTCTAGCTAACACTATAGATTGCAGGATCAGCACTTTTCTGGCGCCATTGCCGGGGAAGCACAGCTGACGTCAGTAATCATGATGTAACCTTGACATATCTATGCAGATGTTCTATACGCCAATCTTACCTGTATAATTCCTCTAACTCGAGAACTTGGGGATTTTATCTTGTTTCTTTTCTGGATGCTTGTTCTGTCTTGGAGAATTCTGTCTTGGCTGCAAGTCGCCTACCTCAAGCTTGCAATGAAAGAAACACTTGCACGTAGAGGATGTACTAATTGTAGTATGCATGTTCTTCCTATGCATGCAGGTACTACAGACGAAGGCTGGCCATAGTGGGAGTAACTTAAGTGGTATCATATACTTAGGACTAGCAAACATGCTAATGTGGCAGATAATTAAAGATGAGAGAGAGGGTTAGAGTAACATAGGTAGATATCATAACATGTTAAATGCTATGCTACTATGTGTCATGCATGTCAATAAATGAGGTCATCTATGATACTAGTTTATGATAGTATGCATTATGCAGGTAGTATCATACAATAGTATCATATGCATGATACTGATATATGATACTCCCCACTATGGCCAGCACGCAATGCATGAATTTATTTCGGGAGACCTTCACCATCACCATGCATCGATGTTTGTTCTCACACTTTTTCCCATGCTAACTGGGTGGACACGCGAGCACCACGTGTTATGTGGTAAAGAGCCGCATGTGTCGCTGGGACCATCGCAGCCCAGCTCGCTAGGTCGGACGTCGTACACTCTGTGGCCCCACATGTCATTGGCTTGTATGGCATATTCCATCCCATATTCCAGCGTTAGTGACCAAACACGTAGTGGGCGACGGTACTCGAAAATTGCATCGTCTCTATCTGCATTTCCTCCTCCCCTCCCCATTCTCTAGCGAAGGGAATTGCTTCCGCGGGGAGGGGTGAATCTTCCACCGCGACGAGTTCAACAGAAGGCGGGGGTAGGGGGTGCAGGTGCTCTTGTGTCCCTCTGCTCGTCGTTGGTGCAGGTACCGCCGTTGCATCCCCATTTCATTGCTCGGTTGCATTCCGTCAATTTGGAATCCAGGGCGCGGCCACGTGCCCCGTTGCTTGATCCGACATGGTTTTTGTAGCTAGAATTCGTGTGGATGGTCTACTATCGTCGTAGGTTCTCTGGCGTCACTAAGGGATGGTTGTTGGGGTGGATTGGATTGGTATGGTTCAAGTCCCACGGCGCGGACGCCGTGTCGGTGTAGGTATCGGCGGAGTTCGTGGGGATGGTTGGCATCGTCATAGGTACCTTGCTTGGGTTCAGCCAGGTCGTCCATGGGAGACGGCCGTCTCCTCTAGTGTTTTTGATCCTCCCATGGATTTGCAAGGGTAGGACTAACGTGTTGGTTGCGATTGTGGAATTAGTTGCATAGGGAATGCAGAACGACATTAATAGGTCATATGCCATAAGTCATCACTAGTGTCATTCTCAAATCTATGAAGCTTGATTAAACTTTGTCCAACTTTGTTATTATGCTATCTTGGTGAAAAATGTTGTAGCAGATTTAAATTGTCTCCTCTAATTTTTAATGTTGTGAAGTTTTTTCATTGACTTTTCAGTGTGCAACTTGGACTGGTATTTTGTGCAACCTGTTGGAATGAGTTGTCATTTTCATAACATTATAAGTGCAACATTCGCTTGTTTTAGGAGTGGTGGTTATAGATATGTTTAAACTACTGTCAAACCTTCTGTTTTGATATGTGAACAAGGAACCGAAAAAATAGTGGTCATGTCACGGTGCAACCGGGATTTCTAATTTGTGCAACATGTGGCAATGAGTTGCCATTATAAGTGCAACATTAGGTGTTGTGGCTACACACTAGGCTTAAATATGTGTTGCCATTTTTTTATCCAACCATGCCCAACTGTGTTATATAGTGTTACCAACTTAATATTTCAATATAGGCAATTTGATGTGCATCTCGTTTTTTCCTGATGTTGTGCTGCATTTGGTCGATGAGTAATAGGTTTGTTTGGATTTTTCTTGCAGACACAAATGGCTTCAGCAGGACATGTGCCTCGAAGTGAAGGGGGGGTACTCGTATATCATCTTAGCACTATGTTGTTTCATTTTTGTCGAATTTATCTTTGTTTGCCGACCATTTCCTTATGCCTTTTCCATTGTGGTCAACTGTAGGTTTCTACAAATCTGATATCTCGTGAGAACTCAAAACGGCTTGTAACGATAGTGATGGTGAGGAAGAACTGGTGAGTACAGAACATTAGTCATTTGGAATTTATTTCCTTCAATTTGCTTGGTCCTCTTTTTCATTTTTTCATGTTCACATAGTATACATACATGCTTGTCTCACCTATTTTTTTTGTGGTGATTCTATGTAATTTCAGGTTGGCAAGCAATGTCGGTTAGTAAAACGACGGAGAAAAAAGGTGCCCGCAGAGACATTTGTTGGGACATCTTCTGTAGCAACTGCTGAGGTAACATGTAATGAGTCACGATGTTTTTTCTATTCCCACACGCAATCTCTAGCAGGAGGGGAGGGGAATTGTATGAATCATTGTATGTAGTTGCACAGGGACTAGGTAGTGTTGCAAAGCTCAAGCTTATTAGTTTGCACAAAATAGTTAAATGACTTGGCACCCCCACCTTCAAGTTTTCTAAGGAGTTTGACCCAAAAGTATATAATGGGTTGACATTCTTTTAATTTTTGGGTGCACAAGAGATAAAAATATGTTACCACCCTCAAGTTATTTGATAGATGCCCCAAGAGTACAAAATAAATTGGTATCCACACCTATTCTAGGTGCACAATTAGAGCATTTTGCTAGCACCTTCCAGTTTTTTGATTGTTGTCCCAATTGTATCCCCTAAGTTGGCATTGTCATCTTGTAGTTGCACAAGTATCCAATAGGTTGGTATGCCGACCTATTCTAGTTGCAAGTGATATAACATTTTTTTGGTATCCTTTAAGATTTTTGAGAGGTCCACAAATAGTACCCACTAACTTGGTATTGTGAGCTTTTCTATTTGCAAAAGTTAGAACATTTTGCAGCCACCCTTTTTCTTTTGGTAATTAAAAAAGTTTGTTGAGAGTTACTCATGAGTACATAATTAGTTGGCATGCTCTCCCATCTTTTACTAGTTGCATAACAACATCATATGGAGTTGGCATCATTGATATTCTTTTATTTCATTTTTAGATGGCACCCTCTTGTTTTTGCTTGTAGCTTCTTATAAGCAACAATATTTCCCCGTTTTATTGTGTTAACTAAATATTTGCCTCTATTTCTTACTAATTAGACGCTAGGACAATGTTCAAGGAATTGGGAGTAACGAAGGAAATATTGTAAAACGCGATTCACGGTCTTGTAGGATTAGGGCATCACCGAGGAGGTTCGTGAAGTTGAACAATTCATTGAACCCATTACAAAAGGCACAACTATGTAGAAAGTTGTTTCATGGTATTTTGAACTTAGCAAACACACTCCCTCGGGAGCTGACCGAATACCTAGTGCAGAGCTACAAGCCTAAAATATGTGAAATGGTTTTCCCGCGTAGGGGCAGTTTCCGTGTTGACGCCAACACTGTGTATAGGGTTTTTTCCCTACCAAACAAGAGCCAACGTGTGAGATATTTTGGTGACAAGGATTCCATGAGGAGGTTCAGAGAGATGTTTAATAGCACGAGCAATTCACACCCCTAGGTCAACACATGGATCAAGGGCATTGAGGGTATGAATGGAAGGACTATCAATACCTTCTTCATTGCTTGGCTGACAGTTGCTTTCAATACATTTCAAGCCCCCACAACGAGTGTGAACCTTAGCCCCAAGTGCTATGGTGTTATTCTAGAGCCGGAAATGTTGGAGAACACCAACATATGCCTATTCGTTGCAGAACATCTAAATAAAGCATTCCGCAACCTGCCAAGGACGAGCAGAATGTCTATTGCTGCTTATATCATTTGATGGTGAGTCAGAATAATAGCCCCGAATATTACACGTGTTACTTTCTTGTGTCTTTTTTATTGAAATACTAACCATTTTTTGTTTAGTTTTTCTATTTTTTCGTGTTTGCAAGACCTTATACCTTGATGCCCTCATCGTGGATGAACCTATAAGCAACTACCGTGTAAGAGCTAATGCTTAGGATAGTAATCTAATCGCAAGGGTCATAAAGAAAGATCCAATCTCCCCTGGTGTGTTTGGCTAGTTGCAAGTGCGTACTTATTTTCCAGAAATTATTATATTGCACATGTTTACCTTGTCAGTTGCACAACTACAATATACTTGGTTGCCACTTCATGTACATATTAACATGATATATTTCATACTCCCTCTATAAACTAATATACGAGCGTTTAGATCACTACTTTAATGATCTAAACGCTCTTATATTAGTTTACGGAGGGAGTATGAGTTAAAGGAGGAGTATGGGGGCAAAGAGTAGACCGCACTGCTGGAGGGTTTGTTGCAAGCTGAAACTTTTGTAGCCTCAAAGCTACCACAAAACTTCAATCCAGGGGTAAGTTAGTAGTTTTTTTTCTCAGAGTTACACACTATTGACTACTTAGTTTCATAATGGTGTGTTTTAAGTTGCACCAAATTTACACGCTAGGTGCATGCGTGTGATAACTAGTTGAAGCGAGCGGCCACGCACGAGCCACCCGATCAGTCCAGATCCTATGGCCTGGTGGACGCATGACCACCAGGTGTTACCTCGTCAAGAGTCGTGTGTGCTGCTCGGCCCGCCATAGCCCAGTTCATCGAGCCAGAGGCTGTCCACTCCATGGCCCCACATGTTATTAGCTTGTATAGGCATATACCATCCCATACTCCAGCGTTAGCAATGGAGCACGTAGTGGGCGGTGTTTTTCAAATATCACGTTGTCTCGATCACCATTTCCTCCTCCCCTCTCCCTTATCTCGCGAAGGGAGTTGCTACCGTGGGGGAGAGGTGTGCCGCCACGATGACTACATTGGAAGACAGGGAATGCGAGGTGCGTGTGTTGCTATGCCCCTCTCCTCGCCGTCGCCGCATTTGCATCCGTCATTTGTTGTTTGGTTGCATTCCGTCAATTTGGAATCCATGGCGCGTCTATGCGCGCCATTGCTCAATCCAGTTGTGGTTTTTGTGGCTGGAGTTTGTGTGGATAGTCTATCATCACCGTTGAATGTTGTAACGTCGCCATGGGATGGTTGTTGGGCTGGTTTGGATTAGAATGGTTTGAGTCCCACGGTGCGGCCGCACGTGTCGGTGTATATCTCGCCGGATGTCATGGGGATGGCGGGCTTCGTCGTGGGTACATTTCTCGGGTTCGGTTAGGTCGAGTCCATGGTGGGCGGCCATGTGCGCCAATGCTTTTGTACCCCCGTGGATTTGCAAGGGTAGGACTAACATGTTGGCTATGAATGCAGCATTAGTTGCACAGGGAACCTAAACCATAGCAATTGGTCATATGTCATAAGTCATCGGCAGTGTCACTCTCAAATCTATGAAGTTTGGTTAAACTTTGTCCAACTTTGTTGCTAAGCTGTCTTGGTAAAAAATGTTGAAGAAGATTCAGATTGTCTCCTCCTATGAATTTTGTTGTACTGAATTTTTGTGTGCGGCCTATGAGTGTGTAACGGGGACTTATATTTTGTGCCACCTTTTGGAATGGGCTGCCCTTTTCATCACATTATAAGTGCAACGTTAGCATGTTTTAGGTGTTGTAGCTACGTACTATGTTTGAACTACTATCAAACCTTCTATATTTTTTTGACATGTTTTTGTGCAATTATTTTAACAAGGAACCGGAAAAAAATGTGGTCATGTTAGTGTGCAACTCGGACTGCTAATTTTTGCAACCTGTGGCAATGAGTTGCCATTACAAGTGCAGCATTAGGTGTTGTGGCTACACACTAGGCTTAAATATGTGTTGCCATTTTGTTTATCCAACTGTGTGCAACTGTGTTATATAGTGTTGCCAAATTATTATTTAAATCTAGGCAATTTTATTTGCATCTTTTTTGTGATGTTTGCTACTTTTGGTAGATTACTAATAGGTTTGTTCGGCTTCAGCGGGAGATGTGCGTGGTGTGAAGGGGAGGTACTCATATATCATCTTAGCACTATGTTGTTTCATTTTTTATTTGGTTATACCTTTTCAATTATCGTCAATTGTAGGGTTGTGCAAATCTGATATCTTGGCGGAACTCAGAGCGGCATGCTAAGCAAAAGCTTCGTGGTAACGGTAACGATGGCGATGGTGAGGAAGAACACGTGAGTACAGAACATTAGTCACTTGGAATTCATTTCCATGAATTTTCTTGGTACTTTTTCTTTCCATTTTTTCCTGTTCACATAATATACATATATGCATTTCGTAACTATTTTTTGCGGTGATTCTATGTACTCTCAGGTTGGCGAGCAATACCACTTAGTAAAACGATGGGGAAAAAAGACGCTCGTGCATACATTAGCTAGGACATCTTCTTCAGGAGCCGCTAAGGTAACATATAATGGTCCATGATGTTTTTTCCAGTCCCACACGCAACTTCTAGGGGTGAGCTAGAAGTATATGAATCATTGTATGTAGTTGGACAAGGACTAAGTAGGTGCTGCAATTCTCAAGCTTATTAGATTGCAAAAAATAGTTAAATAACTTGGCACCCCCACCTTCAAGCTTTTTCAGGAGTTTGACCTAAGAGTATATAATGAGTTGACATTCTTTTAATTTCTAGTTGCACAAGAAAGAAAAATATGTTGACACCCTCAAGTTATTTGATACATTACCCAAGAGTAACAAACAAATTGGTATCCACACCCATTCTAGGTGCACAACCAGAACATTTTGCTGCCACCTTCAAGCTTTTTGATAGTTATCCCAATAGTATCCCCTAAGTTTGCATTTTTCTAGTTGCACAAGTATCCAATAGGTTGTGTGCTGACCTGTTCTAGTTGCACATGATATAACATTTTGTTGGCATACTTTAAGATTTTTGAGAGCTCTCCAAAGAGTACCCACTAAGTTGGCATTTTCATCTTTTCTAGTTGCACAAGGTAGAATATTTTGTAGCCATCCTTTTTATTTTTCCAAACAGAAAAGTTTGTTTAGAGTTCCTCAAGAGTACATAATTAGTTAGCGTGACCACCCCTCTTTTTTCGAGTTTTATAACAACATGATAGGGAGTTTGCATCATTTATATTATTTTATTTAATTTTTAGATGGAAAACTCTTGTTTTTTCTTGTAGCTTCTTATAAGCAGCAATATTTTCTTCGTTTTGTTGAGTTCAATAAAGATCTGCCTATGTTTCCTACTAACTACACTACATGTCACTGTTCGAGGAATTGAGAATAATAAAGGAAATGTTGTAGAACGCCAATCACAGGATGGTAGGATGAGGGCATCACCGGGGAGGTCGTGAAGTTGAACAAGTCATTGAGCCCATTAAAAAAGGCACACCTCTGCAGAAAGTTGTTTGGTGGTCTGTTGAACTTATCACACACACTCCCTGCGGAGGTGACCAAATACCTAGTGCAGAGCTATAGGCATGAAACATGTGAAATGGTTTTCTCGGGAAGGGGCAATATCCGTGTTAACGCTGACAGTGTGTATAGTGTTTGTGCTCTACTAAACAGGGGTCAACATGTGAGATATTTTGGTGACACGGATACCATCAGGAGGTTCAGAGAGATGTTTAACATCACTGGCAATTCACACTCCCAGGTCAACACATGGATCAAGGGCATTAAGGGTTTGAATGGACAGACTAACAATACCTTCTTCATTGTTTGGCTGGTTGTTGCTTTCAGTACATTTCTCACCCCACAACGAGTCTGAACTTCAGGCCCATGTGCTCTGATGTTACTCTAGAGCCGGAAATGTTGGAGAACACCAACATATTCCTATTCACTTCAGAACATATAAATAAAGCGTTTTGCAACATGGCCAAGGACAAGCAAAACATCTGTTGCTGCTTATATCATTTGATGGTGAGTCAGAATAATAGCCCCAAATATTACATGTGTTCTTCGTTTTTCCATACTTTCTTTTGTAGTTTTTAAATGAAATACTACCCATTTTTTGTATCTTTTTCTCTTTCTTTGTGTCTGCTAGATTTTATACCTAGATGACCTCGTTGTGGATGAACCTGTAAGAAACTGCCATGTGTGAGCTAATGCTTGGGATAGTAATATAATTGCAAAGGTCGTAAATAAGGACCTCATCTTCCCCAGTGTGTTAGGCAAGCTACAAGTGAGTACTAATTTTCTAGAAATTATCAAATTGCACAGATTTACTTTGTGAGTTGCACAACTATAATATGCCTGGTTGCAATTGCATGTACGTATTAACATGATATGTTTTATATATAACTTAAAGAAGCATTCTTGGGGCACACAACAAACCCACTCCTCAGGGTTTTTTTTCTATGACTCAGTAGCATCGATATGGTTTCGGTTGCTCCGATTTGGTGGGTTTGGCTAGGGTTTGGCTGGGATGAAACTCGGTAGTGCCGAATCTGAAAACTTGGTGGCACCGAATTTGAGTGTATGGTTTTGGACAAAATGGTTATGAGGGAAAAATGACTGAGTAGTTTTGATGGCTATCTCTTAGCACTTGAGCAACAAGTTCATTTTAATACCTCACCCCCTTTTAATAGTATTGGCTTTCCTATGGTCTCAAAAGTGATTTATCACAAATGAAAAATGAAGAGACTTTTAGCTTGAAGCTTGGTCCAATCTTATTCCTTTCTTGCATCAAGGGGCATCTCCACATAAGTCTTTATCCAATGCACTCTATGGATTATTCCTAAAGTATACTAGGTTATAGTGTTAGTCCAAGAGACAATGGATGTTGTCATGAATTATAAAAACCACTATGAGAGCATATCTGCTTTAAATCTCCCCCTTTTTGGTAATTGATGACAACATACAATCAAAGCTTCAAATAAAGATAAGCATTAGAATATGACAGCTTTGAAAGATTCATGACTAGTACAAGCTCCCCCTAAATGTGTGCAATCCCATTTGAAGGATAGTTTCTTTGGGCTGCATGGGCACACACATGGTAGAAAGGACAATACAAGTCATATAGATCTTGGCTATATGCAACAAACTTATGTGAATGAAGAACTTCCATGTTCAAGACTCACTCTTGCGAACAGTATGTGCAAGAGACAAGAGATCATCATGAACAAGGATATGATGCATATAATTACCTTGAGGTTCTTGAGCGTCTTAGAAATAGGAGTACACTTGGGAAATCAAGTGTTAGATAACACAAGTGTACTCTATTGTAACGATGCAAAGAGCTTCAAAATTACCAAGATATTGAAGACATATTGAAAATAGGATTTGATGATAAATACGTCTCCAAGAGAATTTAGAACTTTCTCCCCTAAGAATGAATATGTAAGAATTACCTATCCCCCTGAATCATAGCAGGTAGATATTGGGAGTAGGTAGGGTAAGACAAGTTCAATTGGAACATAGTGACAGAATAGCAATAATATATAAAACAATTTTAACTCTCTCCCCCTTAATATGTAAGGTTTGATATCTCCCCTTAGGTAAACCTTCCTTTAGGAACATATATCTTCCATTGATATTTCTCCCTCTTTGTGTAAGCTTATTGGTGATATTTCTACCCTATGTATACGTTCATTGGAAGATTTGATATTTCTCCCCCTTTGGCATTAATTTCCAAAAAGGTCAAAGGGTAAGGGCTCATTGAGAGAAAGGGATCCTGGATACTTCTTTCTTTGATAAGGGTTCCTTGAATTCATATATTAAAAAAAATGAGAGGAGGAACATGACCCTCCAAACAGGGGCATTTTGAAAATTATTTGAACCATAAAACCTAGGGGGTCATTTGTAAAAAAATGTAAAAGGAAATGAATCATTTAGGCAATTTTCTGAAAATATTTTTTTCTGAAGTTCCTATTTTGGGTGTGGAAAAATGTCCATCTTATTGGATTTATTTTTCTTATAATTTTGATATATAATACTTCTATATTTATAATTATATTTAATTTATTTTTTATATTTTACTTTCCTGTTTTTATTAAAAGGAAACAAATCGCTTTTATTTGGAAACTTACCTCGGCCCGAAGTGGAAACCAATCAGGCCCGATTGCCTTCCTTCTTCTTCCTCTCGTTCTTCCTTTCTTTGCACACGAAAGCTTCGAGAAACGTTCCTCGCCGGAATCCTGCCCCGATCTCCGCATACTTTTCTTTCCCTCGCCTCACGAGGCCTCAATAAGAACTCCCACCCCGTCCTCTCTCCATTTTCCCCAAGACCCCTCCTCCCCACGCCCGAGCGCCGCCAGCCCCGACCTCGCCGGAGGAGCAGCTCAGCCAACTCCTCGAGCTCGCCTTCCGTCGGCCCATGCGTCGCCCGACACCACCAGTGCCTCTCTGTGGTCCTCCTTCGCCGACCGCACCACCCCACCACCTCCCTACACCACCGGAGCCACCCCACCTCGCAGTCCTCACCTTTGTCGGCCACCACGCGAGAGTACTCCTCTGTGCCAGCCACGGTAATCTCCCTCCCTCTCTCCTTTTCTTCTCCAACTGTTAGAACCTCAACACACGCTTTAGATTAGACTTAGTATACCCCTTCGGTTTATTTATAAAACCGTGGTTTTTTTGTTAGTTAGAATTTAACCGAAGATCTTTTCTTTACTTTGTGGCCGTCCTCTAGTTAGCCTAAAACATGCACACCTCTCACCCAATAGAAATCTGCCACGTCACCTATACTATTTATTCTTTTTTTGTTTTTAATTTTGAAAACTGATTTGAACCTGATTTTAGAATCCTTATAACTTTTATTCTATAACTCCAAATGAGGGGATTCTATTTGCATTGGATCACAAAGTTTATGTAGTTTCTGTAGATATAAAAATTTACCATGTTTGAAAATTTAAATTTTGAATTTAAACAGATTTGGTTTAAATATTGTTTTGTTAATATCTGTAGTTTAAAAATAAATTTTTAGTTGATTCTTTTTGCTACTAGTCACTAGTGATCTTATTTATTAGTAGGTAAAATTTCAGAATTTTTGGAATATTTCAACTCATTGTTTTATGTAAAACAGATTCTATTTTAGTTCTTTCTAGGATTATTGATATTTCATTTGCTATAATTTTTTTTAATTTGTTTTCCTTTATACTTGTGAAATGTTATAATTTGTTTCCTGCTAGTTAACAGTAGGTTTTCAACAACAACAAAATTTTAGTTTTTTTGGATCACATGAAATCAATTCTATTTCGGTAATAACTAGCAAATTGATTTCGTTGCTAGTTTGATGTGCTATTGGAAAATACTTTCAAAATAATACAGTTTTATGAAAAATACTTTCTGTTATCTTAGATAATTTTATATTTTATTTTTGTTAATTTACTATTTTAGTGTTTTCTTTTTTGTTAAGTTTAATTGGAACAAAAACTATTTAGTGATTGTTGAAGTAGAAGACTCCATAGTTTTTCTTTGAAGTTTCTTTTGGATTTCTATTTGATATTTCTTATAGATTTCATTGCATCAAATTTTATTGTTGTTTGTTATGTTTATTGATAATATGATTGCTAGTAGGATTGCTTATATGAATACCATGTTTGATTATATAGATATCATCGGAGAGTCACGAATAGTTCTATCAAGTTATTTCTTGAGAGCGATATTCTTCTTCATCAACCTTACCAGGCAAGTTCGCATTGATCATATTTTTACCTATGGTTTTATTGCATTAGTTTCAACCTTCTTCACCCATTGCATGCAAGTAGGTACTTGGAAACTTTGGTTATTGAGTAGAGTGTTATGATAGGCACCCCTAAACCCTTATTACTTTGGCCGGGATGTTATTTTTTGCTATGCTCCTAGTAGACGGGGTTTGGTTGAGTGTTTATCATGAGTGTTGTGAGAAACTTAATAATCAAGACATGAAGACTCCAAGACTTGCAAGACCTCAGAACGAAATATACCTTTGGGTGAAGGACGGTTCACATGGGCTCTGTGGGAAAACCAGCGGAGGACCCGGGATGCATGTAGAAGCGCCATGACATCTTGCGGAAAGCTTCACCCAGGCTCAAAGATATGGATGGATATTTCAAGACCCAAGGCTTACCAGCATAGCCACAAGTCATTATGAGCTCTGGCTTGGTTGGACAACGTGGTGACTCTGGACGGGCGGTGCTAGGAGATGTAGAAGAACGGTAGGATTGGATGGGCACCGATAGTGGCTCAGAGGAACCCTTTGGAAGACCATGTTTTGATCATCCGGTTCTCAAACACCCTGCAGTGCTAGGACTCCAACGGAGGCGATCAAATCTTGTGGGGAACATGTGCAAAACTCTACAGAGGACTCAAACCTAATAGATTAGCCGTGTCCACGGTCATGGACAACTTGAGCAAAAGGAACTCAAACTATCGGGAATTCTCAACACCATTAACTTATTGATGTGGGTAATATTGATAACTTGGGTATGAGAAATGGTTGGTGGAACCTTCTCATTAAACAACCAACAATGTAGTAAATTTTTCTTTTACCCTCTCTCTTGTTGTAGGAAAATTTGCTTTACGCAAAACTTAAACTACAACCCCACCTGCCATATATGCATATAGTATAGATGGTATTTTCACCCCTCTCTTTTGTGATTTGCCGGCATATTCAATATGATGACCTACACGGCTGCAACGTCTTATGTTGCAGATACTGTCTTCGACGAGTAATTGTACGATTCAGGGTTACGGTCTACACTCAACTTGCCGTTGCTGTTTATTGGGACTCCGCTACCTTTGATTGTTTCCGTTGAGATTTTGAGGAATATATCAGTTATACGTTATTTTACATGTGATTGCACTTTGATATATACATTGATGTACTGTGTGTGCCAGCATACTGATCCAGGGATGGCACTGATACAGAGAGGCTTGACTCATTTTGAGTCGGGTCGCTACAAATATGGTATCAGAGCACATGTTGACTATAGGACGTGACCCTAGAAACTGGAAATCCCTTAGGAAAGCATCTCTCTAAATTTTTGTTTGCAAGAACATCCTTTACTTCTCATCGCTTCTGATTTCATCAAATGTTCTCTCTCACCTTAAATAGTTAGACAATACCCTTTCCCCTTTGACCACATGAAGGATCAATTGAGTCCCACTTCAAAGTAAAGAGGATTTCACCATGCATTTGAAGAATTGAAGCTGCACGAATTGAAGACTCGGAAGACCCAAAGAATTCAAAGACCCTGAAGAGTTCCTATATTTATATGGCCATTAGAAGTCCAAACCCCTGTTATATACCCATGTTAGATATGATGATTTGTGAGCCATCATTTGTGTGTGTTATCCGATAGCCACAAGAAAACCTATTCTCAAAAATATTGTTTGTATTGTGTGTATCTCCCTCTTTCCCTCTCTCTCTCTTACCGATCTCATCCCTAAAACCTTGGACCCAATAGATGGCGTATGAAGCTGGACTTGTAATCTCTGGACCAATGACCTAGCTGGAAGTTGAAATATGGATTCAGAACATGGAGAACCACTTTGGGTGCAATTTGATTTCAAGGAAGTATGAAGTCGCACACGCTCTTCAGTACTTTACCCAAGGTGCTGCTATCTTGTGGAAAATGCATCATGTCATACAAGGATTTAGTGGAGAAAAAACTTGGGACGAATTCAAGAAGACTCTGTTAAGATCTCGTCTCATTCAGAAGTGCTATGATAACCTGATGAACAAGCCTTGTGCATGCAAGATCTATGGACACATCCAGATAGAACACAAGTAAGGGTTCCCTCATTGTGAAGAGAATCACCCAGCAGAGGAATGCCCAACTAGTCAGGTGACTTGTTTCTTGTGTGAAGCAACCACCCACTACCCAGCTTAGTGTCACATTTACCACAAGATGCAACAAGTTGTCAAGGAGGAGAAAGAAGCAATGAAGGAAACACTCAAGAAGAACATTTTATAAGAACATGTGATATAGGAATATATAGAAGACCGTGATGGACAAGGCCTAACCAGATTTTTCTCCAATGCCTGTTACTCATGCAGAGAAGAAGTACATTTCTCAGAGGAATGCACAAAGGAAAGCCATAAATATGTGGGAGACTTCCCGACAGAAAAAGTAGAGTTGGATCCACTTGAAATAGAAGAACTAGCCTGAATGAAGGAGTCCGAAAAGACGAGAAAGTACACCAACCAGAGTCAAATCCCGACACATAAAGATTTGAGTCATATCAGATGTTTCAAGTGTAAGGAATTGGGCCACTACAACAATATGTGCCCAAGAAGGAAGCAGGAAACCCAAGGAGAAACAACAAACACCAAGAAGCCCCGAGACATGTCGGAACTCATTTGTTTTCATTGCAAGGAAGCAGGACATTATGCTAGTAATTGTCCACACGGGAAGAAAGAAAAAATGGAGTAGTTAAGTTTTGACAATGGCAATAAGTGTAACCTAAAGCACTCTTGTTTTCATGAGATTATGGAGTTGAATTTTGTCATGTAAGGCTCAAAGATTGTAAGAACTTCATGAACCAATGGAATTTATTGTGTCATGATTTCCTATGTTGAAACCGTATGCGTTGTTTCTCTATGAACAAAGATCTCTAACCATTTATGAGGATATGAGAAGATATGGTCTATGTAGACATGAGTATATTTCATTTTAAGTGTGGTAGTAATCGGTAAACCCACGGGATCCAATGAGTAGGAATGTACCATGCATACCAAGGAGTCAAATCCACTGAATACTACTGAAGGAAATGCTAGACCATATCAAACTATGTGGGTGACAACATTTGTAACCAAGTACTTTTGAAGTGGAATTTAGAGAATAGAATGAGGATGAAATGAAGGAATTATTATGAGGAACCAAAACCTAAGGATAAACAGACCAATGGAAAGGAAAATGAGTTCATGGAATACAACCGGTACCAAGGATGCCTCTCCAGATTTTCATGAAGGTTATCCTAAGAGAATGAAGGTATAAGCTATGATGGATTAGCAAACGTTTTCTTAGCAGCATGTGTAAACCCGAGAGCTGTGAAGAAACGATAGATGTTGGTTCAGCTTGCAGAAATCAATGGATTATTCAAACTTCGTTCGGGAACAAGAGAAATTCTGCAACGCTTGTGAGATTGCTCGAGTGTTAGAATACGAGATTCACTAAACCTTATACAGAGTAATGATTTGGGTGCAAAATGGATCGATCACCATCAGGACTTACTCTTATCACTCTCTTGCTATTCGGAATGGTAAATCTGAGAGACTTACCCATAGCGAGAGACGACGCTCTTTGAAGCTTTTGTTTAAACCTTAGAATGGTATGATGAAAGCCCATGTACATGACAATTGTTGTCACGTGTAGGAAATTTTATGGTGAGGATGAAGCAAAGACCCTTCTCTCTGCAGGATAACCACAAATTGTAGAACCCCATAAGAATCATCAATAGGGTATTTAGAAGGGTCACGAGACTTGTCAGTTAAGAAGACCCAGTGACGGAAGAAGCTTATATCAATAGAAGAACCCTTGATTTTGATGGAAACATTATGAATATAATGAAAGAGCTTCACCAAAGTAGTTACCATGAAGAATGTGAGGAGTCAGTTGCCAAGATCCCACAGGATTGTTAATATTTTGAGGGACCGGTAACTCTCATTTTAAGCGTGGTAGCACCCCACCTTGCAGGAGATTGGATTTGTTAGAAGACCCCCAAACCGTAACCTTTTCTTTCTAGCCTCTTCGAATCTCGAGGACGAGATTCATTTTAAGTGTGGTAGGTTTGTAACATCCCAAATTTTGGAATGTTAATATAATTATTAGATTGATTGTTTGTTTGTTTGAGTGATTGAAACTTGAGTGAAATTTGAAACTTTTTAAAACTTTTGAATGAGAGGGAATAAAATGACTTTCCCCTTTTTCATGTGAATTCAAATTCATCCACTTAAAATCAGTGAGAGGAGATAACATGACTTCTTCAACTATAAAGAATTCGAAAGGTGGATTTGAAAACTAATAAAAGATTTCCTATTTGGGTTTCATTTTCATGTTTGATCCTATTGATATTTCAAAGTTTAATTGAATTCATATATTAAAAAAAATATGAGAGGAGGAACATGACCCTCCAAACCAGGGGCATTTTGAAAATTATTTGAACCCTAAAACTTAGGGGGTCATTTGAAAAAAAGTTGTAAAAGGAAATAAATCATTTAGGCAATTTTCTGAAAATATTTTTTTTTGAAGTTTTTATTTTGGCCGTGGAAAAATGTCCATCTTATCGGATTTATTTTTCTGATAATTTTTACATATAATACTTCTATATGTGGAATTATATTTATTTTATTTTTTATGTTTTACTTTCCTATTATTATTAAAAGGAAACAAATCGCTTTTATTTGGAAGCCTATGTGGGCCCGAAGTGGAACTAAATCAGGCCAGATTGCCTTCCTTCTTCTTCCTCTTGTTCTTCCTTTCTTTCCACAGGAAAGCTTCCAGGAACGTTCCTCACCGAAATCCCGCCCCGATCTCCGCGTACTTTCCCTCCCCTCGCCTCCCGAGGCCTCTATAAGAACTTCTACCCCTCCTCTCTCCATTTTCCCCAAGACCCCTCTTCCCCATGTCCCAGCGCCGCCAGCCCCGACCTCGCCGGAGGAGCAGCTCGGCCAGCTCCAGGAGCTCGCCTCCCATCGCCCCAGGTCTCGCCTGACACCACCAGCGCCTCTCCGTGGTCCTCCTCTGTCGGTCGCACCACCCTGCCGCCTCCCAACACCAGTGGAGCCACCCCACCTCGCATCCCTCACCTTCGCCGTCCACCACGCCAGAGTACTCCTCTCTGCCAGCCACGGTAATCTCCCTCCCTCTCTTTTTTTTTCTCCAACCGTTAGATCCTCAACACACGCTTTAGATTAGACTTAGTATACCCCTTTGGTTTATTTATGAAACCACGGTTTTTCTATTAGTTAGAATTTAACCTAAGAGATTTTCTTTACTTTGCGGCCATCCTCTAATTAGCCTAAAACATGCACACCTCTCAGCCAATAGAAATCTGCCACGTCACCTATATTGTTTATTCTACTGATCACTATTGATCGTATTTATCAGTAGATAAAATTTCAGAATTTTTGGAATATTTTAACTCGTTATTTTATGTAAAACAGATTCTTTTTCAGTTCTTTCTAGGATTATTGATATTTCTTTTGCTATAAATGTTTTTAATTTGTTTTCCTTTATACTTGTGAAATGATATAATTTGTTTCCAGCTAGTTAGCAGTAGGTTTTCAACAACAAAAAATTTTTAGTTTATTGGATAGCATGAAATCAATCTTAGTTCGGTAATAACTTGCAAATTGATTTAGTTGCTAGTTTGATGTCCTATTTGAAAATACTTTCAAAATTATATAGTTTTTTTGATAAATAATTTTTTTTATCTCAGTTAATTTTATATTTTCTTTTCTGTTATTTTACTATTTTAGTGTTTTATTTTCTCTTAAGTTTAATTAGAACAAAAACTATTTAGTGATTGTTGTAGTAGAAGACTCCATAGTTTTTCTTTGAAGTTCCTTTTGGATTTCTATTTGATATTTCTTATTGATTTCATTGCTTCAAATTTTATTGTTGTTTGTTATATTGATTGCAAGGATGATTGCTAGCAGGATTTCTTATATGAATATTATGTTTGATTATATAGATATCATTAGAGAGTGACGAATAGATCTATCAAGTTATTTCTTGAGAGCGATATTCTTCTTCATCGACCTTACGAGGAAAGTTCACATTGATCATATTTTACCTATGGTTTTATTGCATTAGTTTCGACCTTCTTCACCCATTGCATGCAAGTCGGTACTTGGAAACTTTGGTTATTGAGTAGAGTTTTATGATTGGCACCCCTAAACCCTTGTTACTTTGGTCGGGACGTTATTTTTTGCTATGCTCCTAGTAGACGGTGTTTGGTTGAGTGTTTATCATGAGTGTTGTGAGAAACTTAATAATCAAGACCTGAAGACTCCAAGACTTGCAAGACCTCAGAACGAAATATACCTTTTCGCAAAGTACGGTTCAGATGGGCTCCCTGGGAAAACCAGCGGAGGACCCAGGATGCATGGAGAAGCGCCATGATATCTTGCGGCAAGCTTCACGCAGGCTCAAAGAGATGAATGGATATTTCAAGACCCAAGGCTTACCTGCACAGCCAAAAGTCATTATGGGCTCTGTCTTGGTTGGACAACGTGGTGACTCTGGACGGGCGGTGCTACGAGATGTAGAAGAACGGTAGGATTGGATGGGCACCGATAGTGGCTCAAAGGAACCCTTTGGAAAACCATGTTTTGATCATCCGGTTCTCAAACACCCTACAGTGCGAAGACTCCAACAGAGGCGATCAAATCTTGTGGGGCGCGTGTGCAAAACTCTGCAGAGTACTCAAACCTAATCGATTAGCCGTGTCCACGGTCATGGACAACTTGAGCCAAAGGAACTGAAACTATGAGGAATTCTCAACACCATTAACTTATTGATGTGGGTAATATTGATAACTTGGGTATGAGAAATGGTTGGTGGAACCTTCTCATTGAACAACCAACAATGTAGTAAATTTTTCTTTTACCCTCTCTCTTGTTGTAGGAAAATTTGCATTACGCAAAACTTAAACTACAGCCCCACCTGCCATATATGCATATAGTATAGATGGTATTTTCACCCCTCTCTTTTATGACTTGCCGACATATTCAATATGCTGATCTACACGGCTGCAATGTCTTATGTTGCAGATACTTTCTTCGACGAGTAAGAGTACTATTCAGGGTTACAGTCTGCACTCAACTTGTCGTTGGTGTTTATTGGGATTCCACTCCCTTTGACTGTTTTCGTTGATATTTTGAGGTATATATCAGTTTTACGTTATTATACATGTGATTGCACTTTGATATATACAATGATGTACTATGTGTGCTGACATACTGATCCAGGGATGGCACAGATACACTGAGGCTTGACTCGTTTTGAGTCAGGTCGCTACATAATTGAAAATAGACAGAAAAATCCAAAACAAAAGAAAATCAGAGAAAAAAAAATATTTTTTTGTTTTTTTGAAATATATATATATATATATACATACATATAGATGAGAGTCGAATGGTTCCAAGAAGATTTGATTTGACAGATGTGAACCATATTAGAATCTCCATATGTGGGGCGGTGACTAGGTCACCAATATTAGAGTATTTGACTTGAGGAGTCACGCAAGATTGCTTGATCATAAGTCATATGCATTGTTAAACGCAAAATGGGGTTGCCATTTATTTCAATTAAGCATTTTAATGTCTTCATATCACTTGAGTTGCTTTACCTCATGAGTTGGTGTAAAGCTTTATCAAGGATATGAGTACATACCTTCGAATGATGTTGATGACGTGGCATGTAAGTGAACTTGTTGTGGATGCTCAGAGTTGATAAAGATCCTCTTGAGTTGGGAGTTATCCATGTCGTTTTTGGTTCACTTTTCACCTAGAATGGTTAGTCATGCAAGGAAGAACATAATATATCTAAATGGCATGAGTGAATTTCAATATCATAGAATTGTCAAGGATATGATTTAGTTGTCTTCTTCCTCCATCTCTGAAGAAAGGATTGTTGATACTTGGCCACGTCAAGATTGCTTTTGATGTGAGTTGATGGAAACCTTGTGGAATGACGTTCTCCCAAGTACCTACAAAAGATTAGATCCAATACAAGGGAGCATAGTTTTCCAAGATAATATTGTATCAAATCAATATCATGAAGGAATAGTCAATCAAGCTCATGCCCTTTGCATGCATCCTACTGAGTTTAGCTCAAGTTTTAAGCATTAATGATGTTCAACTCACTCCTCAAATGACAAAACACTTTCTCATCAAGTGGTTTGGTAAAGATATCAACTAATTTTTTGTCAGTACGAACATGCTTGAGATATGTATCTCCTTTACCAACATGGTCACGAATGAAATGATGTCGCACTTGGATATGTTTTGTTCGAGAATGTTCCACGAGATTATAGGTAATTTTAATAGGACTTCCATTGTCACATAATAATGGAAATTTTCTAACATGAACGCTACAATCCTTAAGAGTTTTGAGTCATCCAAAGTAATTGCGCACAACATGATCCAACGGCTATATATTCAGCTTCGGCAGTAGATAAAGATACCGAGTTTTGTTTCTTGGATGACCAAGACACAAGAGATGTCCCAAGAAATTTACATGTACCCGAGGTGGATTTTATATCAACCTTGTCTCCGGCATAGTCTGAGTCGGAATATCCAACAAGATTAAAAGAAGATCCCTTGGGATACCATATGCCAAAGTTTGGTGTATGTATGAGGTATCTCACTATTCTTTTCATAGCCAATAGATGACACTATTTTGGTGCCACTTGATATCAGGCACACATGCAAACACTCAACATAATCTTAGGATGGGAGCCACATAAATATAGGAATGAACCAGTCATTGATCGATAAACCTTTTGATCAACTGGTTTGTCCTCTTTAGTGAGGTCATGATGTCCACTAGTAGGCCTGGGGGTTTTCATACCTTTGCATTCCTGCATGTTGAACTTCCTGATTAAGTCCTTGGTGTACTTGGTTTGAGAGATAAATGTACCTTCTCTCGATTGTTTGATTTGCAATCCAAGGAAGAATTTCAGCTCACAGGTTATGCACATCTCATTCTTCTCTGACATAAACTTCCCAAACTTTTCACTAAAATATGGGTTAGTAGAACCAAAGATAATATCATCCACATATATTTGGCATACAAATAGTTCTCCATTAACTCTTTTAGTGAATAAGGTTGCATCAATTTTACCAATCTCAAAACCCTTTTCAATGAGGAACTTCGTTAGGCATTTGTACCAAGCTCTAGGGGCTTGTTTAAATCCAGATAAACCTTTACGAAGTTTGTAAACATGATTAGGTTTCTTAGGGTTCACAAATCCAGGAGGTTGTTTAACATAAACTTCCTCCTCAATTTCTCCATTTAGAAAAGCACCTTCGATATCCATTTGGTAAAGAATTATATCATAGTGATTGGCATAAGCGAGAAGAATGTGAATGGCTTCAAGTCTAGCAACGGGTGTATAAGTCGCACCGTAGTCCATACCTTTGACTTGTGTGTATCCTTGGGCTATGAGACGTGCCTTGTTACCTACAACTTGTCCATCTTCATCTTGCTTGTTATGAAACACCCATCTTGTTCCAATGATGTTTTGCTCGCCTTCGGGCTTTTCAACAAGTGTCCACAGTTGGTTCCGCTCAAAGTTGTGTAGCTCTTTGTGCATGGCATTCACCAAATCCAGGTTTTGAAGGGCTTATTCAACCTTCAAAGGCTCAATGCTAGAGATGAAAGAATAGTGCTCACAAAAGTTAGCTAAGCGAGATATAAAGCGAGTGATTCTTCCTGCTTTTATGTCACCGTAGATTTGATTCAACGAATGATATTTGTCCACTCTTGATCTAACTCTTGACAGTATCTTCTTGTTGGATGGTAGAGCTTCTTCGTCATCACCATCATCTTGCACATTGTTGTTGACGTCATCATCTCCTCGAGGTGGTTGTGAGGAATGCTGAGGTGGATTATCACGTTGTACTTCTTTCTCTTCTTCATCATGTCATGCACGGCTAGTGGATGCATCCATGTCGTTTTGTTGTTCGCCTTGACGCAAAGTAGGAGCTTCCACTTGAATTGATGAAGTACTTTCCTTCACCTCCATGGGACAAACTTGCCAATAGATAAATCTTTGATGGCTTTCGAAGGTTCCTTATCTCCTACATCATTTGGCAATTGGTCTACTTGCGAACTATTAGTGTCATCAAACTTCACATCTATCGTTTCTTCAACTTTTTGGGTGAACTTGTTGTAGACACGGTAAGTGTGAGAGTTCGATCCGTAACCCAGTAGGAAACCTTCATAAGATTTAGAGCAAATTTAGAGCGACGCTGCTTATCAAGAATATAGCACTTAGACCAGAATACTCGAAAATATCCAACTTGGGGTTTGTTACCGATGAGTAGCTCGTATGTCATTTTACCAAGAAGCTTGTGTAGATAGAGTCGGTTCATGGCATAACAAGTTGTTTCAACGACTTCTTCCCAAAAGTGTCTTGGAGTGTTGTATTCGTCAAGCATGGTTCTTGCCATCTCTATAAGTTTCCGGTTCTTCCTCTCAACAACTCCATTTTGTTGAGGTGTGTATGTCGTCAAGACTCATGTGAGATACCTTCTTCGTCAAGAAAAGTATCCACATTAGCGTTCTTGAACTCCAGTCCATTACCTCTCCATACTTTTTTGATCCTCACTTCAAATAGAATTTGAGCTTTCCGAGCAAAGAAATCCATGTGAAGCAGCTCGGAGTGGTATTCTTGTAGTCATGATGTTCTTCACGAGATGACTTCCACCAAGTTGCTTTCCTGCTTGACAAGCACTACAAAGTCTATATTTGTCAAAGATAACATCTTTAACACCAAGAATATGATCACCTTTGATAAGTTTGTCAAGATTACGCATACCTACATGTCCTAACCTTCTATGCCATAACCAACCTTTAGAAGATTTAGCAATAACACATATACATGGTTTGGTTTTCTTAGAGAAATCGGCAATGTATAGATAACGTCTACAGAAACCAGTAAAGACAATATTATGGTTGTCGCTATGAAACACTCGGCAGTGAACTTTCCTAAATTGCACATCGAAACCAAAGTCTGCTAGTCTAGATACGGAAAGAAGATTGTAACCAAGGGATTCAACAAGCATGGCATTTTGAATGGAACTATCATTAGATAGGGCCACCTTACCAAGACCAAGTACCTTACCCTTGGAGTTATCTCCAAAGTTCACATACCTTCGAGGTACACGGTTTGATGTAAGCCCATGGAACATGTGTTTATCTCCGGTCATGTGATTGGTACATTAACTGTCGAGAACCCACTCCTTTCCACCAGCCATGTAGTCTCTAAGGTTCGCCATAAGACTAAGGTTCCTCATGGTCTTCTCGTACTCAATGTCAAACTCCTCATGTTCATCATAGTAGCCATGCTCCACATAATCATCATTGGATGAAGTTCCCTCATAAGAAACAAGAGTTTCATCAGAATTTTGACTATTACAATGTTCATATTTATGCATGTGAATGGCTTCAACAATGATATTGTTAATACTAATGACATCTCCTTTAGCACGCATGAGGTCACGAAGCTCAAATAGGCATTTATCAAAATTAGGATCGGTTGACTTTGTTTTGTGAAAGGCAATGAATTTGTGGACAATGATATAGAGATTTTTCAAGGAATTATTTGGATACGTTGTCTCTAACTCTTTCCACAAGGTATGAGAAGACTCAAAGTTTTGCATTTGATTAAGCACATTTCTAGGTATCCCTCTAATGATTAGATTAACAATGTTAAGATTACCAAGCATATCAATTTCATCATCACGAGAAGGATGCATGGGATCAATGGGAGGTGCATAGGTATATTCAACATACTTGCGCAAATGGAACTCATCAAATATATCAAGCATTTCATCTTTCCATTGTCTAAAATTCTCCCCATCAAGAATAGGCACTCCACAACTAAAAATCCCGGAACTAGTCACATTCATCTTCCTCCAACAGTGAGTAAACTAAGGTTTTGGAGACCTGATAACGAGATGATGTATATACTTCTCGTTCCTCGTTGGTTACCCCAAGTGGAAGGTTGAGATGTAGTCAGCAACAAGTGTCCCCTCACACAGAAACTGTAACGTTTATCAAACCAGTAGGACTCCTAGGATCAATAAGTAGGTGTCTGTTGCCCTTGTCTAGGAGAAGATGTGGACCTGCACACACAACAAATTACTTTGCTCCCAACGAGTAGAGAGAGGTTGTCAATCTCCCCGACCTTGTAGTTTGCAAAGGATCAAAACACAAGCGGGAATAGTAATGGTGATTGCAACGGGAAAGTAAATGAAAGCAGTGAATGATGGAGGTGTAAAAAATGGTGGTGATATGGACCGGAGTCACATGATGTTCACTAGTGATGTCTCTCTCCAAAAAGACGATAAACAACTATGCTTGGGTAAACAAATTACATTTGGGCAATTGAAAAAATTATGAACGCACCACAATGCTAGTTATGCCACTTGAAAGTTAGAGGCTCAATAGTAATGGGTAGTACGCCAAGACAAGTAGACCGTTTATTTATTAGCATCTACTTGCTAATCATCAACCTTGAGATATCTATCCAGAACATCTCGCCGGTATTAAGTTGCAAGCCCCACCCAAAGTGTAAACACAAAGCAACGGACAACTGCATTAACTAACTATGCGTAAGGTAAACAATCCCAGCAACCGTGGTCACAAGCACCGTTGTTTTCTCCCTGGTGGCAACAACACATCCCCTAGTCTCATGTTTCTGTCACTCAAGCTAGACATCGAGGGGCATGAACCCACAATCATCCATAACGCTCCCTTTTGGAGTTACAATCTACTACTCGGCCGATGGAATAAATAGCAACGGAGAACATGCATGTATCACTAAGGAACATAATATAAAAGGATAATCAAATATATAACTCATAACAATCTGAACATAATCTCATAATCCATCGGATCCTAAGAAACCGAGCATAGCAATAGCATGGAAATTACATAGGTGCCTTGATCATGTAGGGCATCTCACACAGACTAATCATGGAAGCACACGATTGGAGAGGAGACATCACATAGCTACTGGTCATGGACTCGTGGTCCAAGGAGGACTACTCACGGCACGTCCACGAAGCGTCCATGGCGGTGGAGATCTCCCTAAGGCCAATCCTCCCTCCGGCAAGTGATACGTCTCCAACGTATCTACTTTTCCAAACTCTTTTGCACTTATTTTGGACTATAATTTGCATGATTCGAATGGAACTAACCTGGACTGATGCTGTTTTCAGCAGAATTGCCTTGGTGTTATTTTTGTGCAGAAATCAAAGTTCTCCAAACGTCCTGCAAATTTACGGGGAGCAGTTTTGGAAAATATCAAAAATACCTGCGCCAGAATCCACCTGAGGGGGTGGGCCAGTGGGCCATAAGTCCCTGCTCTGCCACCACCACCCCTGGTGGCAGTGGGCAGGCTTGTGGGGCCCATAGGCACCTACCGCCCCCAAATCCAGCTCTATAAATTGTCTTTCGTCCCAGAAAAAATAAAAAGAGAAGTTTTCGTCGCGTTTTCGATACGGAGGCGCCGCCACCACCTGTTCTTCATCTAGAGGGCAGATCTGGGGTCCGTCTTGGGCTCCGGAGAGGGGAAATCGTCGCCATCGTCATCATCAACCTTCTTCCCTCTCCAATTCCATGAAGCTCTTCGTCGTTCGTGAGTAATCTATTCGTAGGCTCGCTGGACGGTGATGAGTAGGATGAGATCTATCATGTAATCGAGTTAGTTTTAATGGGGATTGATCCCTAGTATCCACTATGTTCTGAGATTTGATGTTGCTACTACTTTGCCATGCTTAATGCTTGTCACTAGAGCCCGAGTGCCATGATTTGAGATCTGAAATTATTATGTTGTCACAAATATATGTGTGTTTTAGATCTGATCTTGCAAGTTGTAGTTACCTACTATGTGTTATGACCCGGCAACCCCGGAGTGACAATAACCGGAACCACTCCCGGTGATGACCATAGTTTGAGGAGTTCATGTGTTCACCAAGTATTAATGCGTTGGTCTGGTTCTTTATTAAAAGGAGAACCTTAATATCCTTTTAGATCCCGCTGCCACGGGAGGGATGGACAATAGATGTCATGCAAGTTATTTTCCCTAAGCACGTATGACGACACACGGAACGCATGCCTACATCACATTGACGAACGGGAGCTAGCCACTTATCTCTCCGTGTTATAGTTGTTGCATGATGAATATCATCCAAACAAATCACCGACCCAATGCCTACGAGTTTGTCCTACTGTTGCTACTGCCGTTACTTGTCTTAGTCTGCTGCTACTACTGTTGCTCCTTTTGTTACTTGTCTTGCTCTACTTCTACTACTGTTGCTGTTGTTGTTACTTGTCTTGCTCTGCTACTACTGTTGCTACTACTGTCGCTTGCTACTGTTGCTACTTGCTAATGCTGTCACTACTGCTGTTACTTGCCACAGTTATTGCTCGTTACACTGCCGATACCGGCTACTTCGTTGTTACTACTTTGCTGTCACTATTGTGCTTGCAGATACTACTTTGTCAGGTGTGGTTGAATCTGACAAATTCAGCTGCTAATACTTGAGAGTATACTCTCACCTCCTGACTGGCGTACCTACAAATTGGGTCGAATACTCTACCCTCAAAAACTGTTGCGAACCCATGCGCTGGTGGGCCATCAACAACATTCTTCCAGTTTCATTGTCGGGGAGTGCTATCAGCATTCTTCTGGTGCCGTTGCAGGAGAAGGTTAGTTGTTATAAGCATTCGTATAGCTAACACTAGAGATTGTAGGATCAGCCCTTTTCTGGAGCTATTGCGAGGGAAGCACAGCTGACGTCAGCATTTTTCTGGCGCCGTTGCCGGGGAGGTATTGCTATATTCTCTGAGTCACCTTTGATTTATATCTGTTGATCACTATGAAGAATCTGAAGGATCTGAAGACCAAAGTATTTACCTCAAATACGAGGGGAGGTAAGGAATTGCCATCTAGCTCTACACTTGGTTCACCTTCAGTTATGAGTAAGTTTGCGACTTCACCTCCTGCTAGAAATCTTGATTTGTCGCCTGTGCTTGATGATGCTTGTGATACTACTGCTAGAGATACTATGCTTGATACTGCTAGAGATGCTATGCTTGATACTATGCCTGATGATGCTATGCTTGATACTATGCCTGATGATGCTATGCTTGATACTATGCCTGATGATACTATGCTTGATGCTATGCTTGATACTGCTAGAGATGCTATGCTTGATACTGCTTTGCCTGATGATGCTAGAGATGCTACTATGCCTGATGATGCTATGCTTGATACTGCTAGAGATACTCCTTTGCCTAATGTTCCACTGGGAGCGTTCCTTGATGCTGATACTGCTAGAGTTACTGCCGATGCTCGTGATGCTTCTCAAACTGCCGATGCTAGTGAGATAGAACCTGCTTTTGCTCCTGCTAGATCTAGCTCTCCTAGATATGAATTGCCTGATATACCTGAGGGTTACATTATGGAGGGAGAGATAGCTGAGGATTTTCTTGCGTGTAAGGATGCCTATGAAGCTGAGAAATTAGTTCTCAAGTGGAAGGAAAAATCTCGGGAAGTTAGGATGAGAAATGATCCGAAGTTTGCCACTTCGCCTATCTTTGTCACCGATAAGGATTATGAATTCTTTGTCGACCCTGAGATAATCTCTCTAGTCGAATCTGATCCTTTTCACGGTTATGAGTCTGAGACGGTCATGGCCCATCTTGCCAAACTATCCGAAATAGCCAACCATTTCACTAATGAGGAGAAGATCCGCCACTACTATATCCTTAACATGTTTCCTTTCTCTCCAAAGGATGACGCTAAAGTCTGGTTCACCTCTCTTGCTCCCGGATGTGTGCGTAGTCCCGAGGAGATGGTCTATTACTTCTGTGAGAAATATTTCCCTGCCCATAAGAAGCAAACTGCCTTGCAGGAAATATACAACTTTGCTCAACTCCAAGAAGAGAGTCTTCCACAAGCTTGGGGGAGGCTCGTCCAGCTACAGAATGCTTTGCCTGATCACCCTCTTAAGAAGAACGAGATACTTGATATCCTCTATAACGGACTTACCGATGCCTCTAGAGACTACCTAGATAGTTGTGCCGGTTGTGTTTTTAGGGAACAAACTGTAGAACAAGCTGAGACCCTACTGAATAACCTCTTGATCAATGATAATGCTTGGACTATTTCCGAACCACCTCCTAAGCCAACTCCTAAGAAAAGAGGTATTCTATTCCTCAGTCCCGAAGATATGCAAGAAGCCAAGAAATCTATGCAAGAGAAAGGCATTAGATCTGAAGATGTCAAAAATCTACCACCTATCGAAGAGATCCACGGTCTCGATAACCCGATACAGGTAGTAAAAATGAATTCTCTGTGTAGGTTTGACGAGAGTGATATTCCTTTTGATAAACCTGCTAGCCTATGCTTTGATGAATTTGACAACTTTGTTGCCAAACAACATAGTTTCAATGCTTATGTTAGCACACATTTGGAACAAAGTGCTCGTATGCTTAGACATTTAAGTGCTTATGTAGACAGAAATGTCAATGCTCTGAAGCTTCTGAGTAAACATGCCTCTATGATTACTACTCAGGTAGAACAGGTACTTCAAGCTCAAAATGACCTGCTCAATGAATTAAATGACAACTCTGTCAGAGTCATTACTAGAGGAGGCAAAATGACTCAGGAACCTTTGTATCCCGAAGGTCATCCTAAGAGAATTGATCAAGATTCTCAAGGAATCAATGCTGATACACCTAGTCATCCTAAGGAGAAGAAAAAGGATGATAGAAACCTGCACGCCAGTTCACCAAATACTGTCACACCTGAAGAACCTAATGATATTTCTGCGTCTGATGCAGAAACACAATCAGGTGATGAACATGAACCTGGTGACAATGTGGACAGTGATGTTCATAATAATGCTCAACCTAGCCATGATGAGGATGTGGAGATTGAACTTACGGTTAATCCTCATAATCCACAACCTAAGAGATACGACAAGAATGACTTCAGTGCTAGGAAGCATGCTAAAGAAAGAGAGCCATGGGTTCAGAGACCTATGCCCTTTCCTCCTAAGCCATCCAAGAAAAAGGATGATGAGGATTTTGAGCGCTTCGTTGAGATGATAAGACACGTCTTTCTGCAGATCCGGTTAACTGATATGCTCAAGATGTCTCTATATGCCAAGTACATGAAAGATATCGTGACTAATAAACGGAAGATACCAGATCTTGAGATCTCCACCATGCTTGCCAACTACACTTTTAAAGGTGGAACTCCTAAGAAACTTGCTGATCCCGGAGTGCCCACTATACCTTGCTCCATTAAAGGAAACTACGTAAGAACTGCCTTATGTGACCTTGGAGCCGGTATTAGTGTTATGCCACTCTCTCTTTGTCGTAGACTTGAGTTGGATAAGTTGACACCCACTGAAATTTCTCTGCAAATGGCCAACAAATCAACTACTTTCCCTATCGACGTTTGCGAGGATGTGCGTGTTGTGGTTGCTAATACCACTATCTTAACAGACTTTGTTATCTTGGATATTCCCGAGGACGATGCTATGGCTATCATCCTCGGAAGACCCTTTTTAAACACCGCAGGGGCTGTTATAGATTGCAACAAAGGCAATGTCACTTTCCATGTCAACGGTAATGAGCACACAGTGCACTTTTCGAAGAAACGATATCAAGTACATTGCATCAATGCTATCGAAAAGACTTCATCGATTCTCATTGGGAGCTTTGAATGCCCTATTCCTCGTGTCAAGATGAAGTATGATTTGCTTGTTGGGGAGATACATATCCCCATTGAGGTGACTTAGTGGCTATTCGAAAATTCTCCGTTCTCTCTTGCGATTCGAGAAAGTTTTGTCATAAGGACTTGATTAACCCCATTGACAGATTTCTTTCGATGACCATGAGACGGATGAATCAAAGAGTCACATACCTCTGTTTTGAGTTTTCCTTTTCTGTTGCTAGAAGAAAAATGATGGGATTAGTTTAGCTTTTCCTGTTTTCTGTTTTAGCGTCCCGGAGAAAAATACCTCAAAAAAATTGTTCTGTGATGGTCCTGAAAATTTAGTATGATTTTTTCTGGAATTTTTGAAAATTTCTGAGCCTGAGGGCTGGTTAGGGGGCCTGACCAGTGGGCCACAAGCCCCCCCATCTCCACCTACCCCCCTGGTGGCGGGGTGCAAGCTTGTGGGACCCACAGGCACCCCCTCCACTCATTCCAGCTCCCAGCCTCTTCTTCGACCTCCAGAAAAAATTGTTTCGCAGCTCAAACCCGTGTTCTTGCTCATTTGGCTGTGATTTTCGATCTCCTTGCTCAAAGCACCATTCTCCGAACTGTTTTGGGGAAATTACTCCTTGGTAAGTGACTCCTCCATTGGTCCAATTAGTTTTTGCTCTAGTGCTTTATCCTTTGCGAATTCTTGCTACCTTGGTGACCATGTTCTTGGGCTGTAAAAGTTGATTTTAGCTGGTCCCAAGTAGTTTTAGCGCGTGATACGGTCTCTAGGCACTAGTAGGAGTAGTTGCTACAAGTTGGGTTAATCCTTATTCACTTTTCTTTCGAAGTCTCTAAAAATTTCAGAATTTTTCAGACCTAGAAAAAGGAAAAGATGAGGAGGTTCTTGAGAGACTCTTCAAGCCGTAACCACAAGGAGGTGAGAAGAATCACCCCAAGTACGTAGTCCCTCGAGTCACAGAAGTTCGAGCGTGCGAGTGGCCAAGTGATGAATTTTTGCGCGCCGCCTGACTTTATGAAGACTTTTATTACTTGGTGGAGAACGCAGGTCTTACTGCGTTCGTTGAAGATAAGTGCCCACAATATCTCCTCCTCACCAATATTTTCGTTCAAAGCTTCAACTTTTATCCGAGAAAGAATCCTCCAACGGTTGAGTTCATGATATACGATGTCCCCCAGTACATGACGCTGCAGGATTTTTGCAATGTATGCAAATTACCTTATGTTGGGGATATCCGTGACCCTCGTCCACGGGACTTGGAGGATTTCATTGGTTCTATTGCTGTTGGAGAGGAGAGAGGAGTGTCTCGCGCTAGAATTGCTAGCATACATTTTCGTGTGCTTCGGTACTTCTCACTATTTATGGGAAAATGTTTGATTGGACGTGGGGAGGCTGGACTACTTAGTTCTCCAAACCTTGCGGTTCTGCGCGAAGGCCTTTATAACGATAATACTTATAGCTTGGGCGCTATAGTAGCTCAACGGTTGAACCTGAATCGTTCCAAAGGTATTGTCTATAGAGGTACCTACTCTACCCGTCATGCCAGACACTTTGAGATACCCATTAGACTGGGAGAGGAAGGAGAGATGCTTCTCCCTCAGAGATATCTGGATTATGACAGCATGGTTTGCCATGATTTTCTAGATAGAGATGCTAGTAGACGGATGATTTATAACCTGGTGTTTAGTCAGGGTACTCGAGAGACTATTACTTTTCCTGCTCCTTCTTTGTTTGATCTTCATGCATGCAGGTACACTATTATGCCCGCGGACATCTACGCATATTGGGGCTTGGCCCAACCACAGGCGTCCGTGCCCGAGCCTCCCGTCGAGTACGAGACGCCAGTTTATCAGTGGGAGCCAGAGGAGCTCACACAGCAGTGGCATCCACAGTCTGCCCCAGAGTATCCCGGAGCTGGTTATTTCCCGCCTTGGGAGGAGACCAATCTAGGCCAAAAGCCTAAGCTTGAGGGAGTACGTGTTCTCACCGACTTTACATTCATGCTTATGCTTTCACTTTGTTAGCCGGTGTTTACACTTTGCCACTGTATTATCCATGCTAGTTTATTTTTGTTTTCTTTTTTTCTTGTTTTGTGTCCTTTTGAGAAAACCCAAAAAGATTTTTCTTTCTTCTTTTGCTTGTTGGGAGCTTTCCCGTGTAAATAGTTTCTTTTTCTTTGTGTCAAGGTAGAAGATATTGGTTACCATGTTTATTGGTTCTTGCATGCTTACCTGTTTAGCTTTCAAAGAGCCATATTATTTTGTCTTCTCCTTTGCGTTTGCCTGCAGATTCAGCTTAGTCCAATGCGCTTATTATCATTTTCATCGTTCGATCATGCAAATGAAAGGCAACAATGATGATATATGATGAAGTGACTCAGACTGAAAAGCTGGTATGAACTCTATCTATTTTGTTTTTGTAAATATGACTAGCTTGTCGACCCAGATTTAGCTTTCTTGTGAGAGAACCATGTTTGCAATGACAACTTAGAGATCATAGTTTCTGATGCCATGCTTATTTAGCTGAGAGCTTATAATGGTTTGTCTTGAATGCCAACATAGATTTTGAGACGACTATGATGTAGTATGATAGGATGGTATTCTCCTTTGAATGTTTCAAGTGGCTTGACTTGGCGCATGTTCATGCATGTAGTTGAAGCAAAATAAACATAGCCTCTATGATGTTCGTGTTCATCGTGATTTATATCCTGTTCATGCTTGCATTCAATGTTAGTCAAACTCATTGCATCTTGATGACTGTTGTCGCTCTCTAGTTGGTCGCTTCCCAGTCTTTTGCTAGCCTTCACTTGTACTAAGTGGGAATACTACTCGTGCATCCACTTCCATAAACCCAAAAGTTTTTCCATGAGAGTCCACCATACCTACCTATTTGCGGTATCTACCTGCCATTCCAAGTAAATTTGCATGTGCCATTCTCTAAACCTTCAAGAAATAATCTGTTTTGCATGCCTGAACCGCTCATGTGGTGACAGAGGGCTATTGGTATCTTCCATGCTAGGAGTGTTATCCTCGACATGTGTTTATTCACAGTCATTCACGAGAAAGGGGACGGTAATTGGAATGCCCAGTTCCACGCTTAAATCTAAAACATAACTCTAAAACAAGACTCCCCCCGGATTGATGTTAGTATGGACGGTACCCGATGATTCGTCTAGCCGTGGAGTGTGATTGATAGGTGGTGGGGGAGTTAAAACTTTACTTTTCTGCTTGGGAACCGCCTATAGCATGAGTAGCATGGAAGATATTGAGAACTCTTGGTCATTGCGTTGACCATGAAAGCATGCCACCCAAACTTATTATCTCTGTTTTCAAAGCTTGAGCTCTAGCACCTCTGCAAATCAATGCTTCCCTCTGCGAAGGGCCTGTTATTTATTTTCCTGTCGAGTCATGGTCCTCTTATATAAGCACCAATTAGAGAGCACCTCTCTCATTTTTATGCTTTCCTTTTGATTGATATTGAGTATGACTATGACTGGATCTTCGTTGCTATGAATTACAATGTTTAGTCAGCGCTTGATCTTTGAAAGTGCTCTGCATTTATGTTTTGCGATCTCAGAAAGAGCTAGCGAGATACCACCTATTCATATTGTTTCATGCTTGTTTTGATTGAAGCGTTGGTATTTGAAACTCATTATTATTTAATCGTTAGCTGATTATGCCATTGATATTAGTTTACTGTGAGACCTTTGTGACATTTCCTTTTGTGGTTAACTTGTGATCTTGCTGAAATTCTGGTTATGAGTTTGACATAGTTGCAACAACAAGATAAAAAAGAGTTTGTCGGAGTTTTTCTTTCTCTCTCAGTTTGTCAACTGAGTTGCTTGAGGACAAGCAAGGTTTTAAGCTTGGGGAGTTGATACGTCTCCATCGTATCTACTTTTCCAAACTCTTTTGCCCTTGTTTTGGACTATAATTTGCATGATTTGAATGGAACTAACCTGGACTGACGCTGTTTTCAGCAGAATTGCCTTGGTGTTATTTTTGTGCAGAAATCAAAGTTCTCGAAACGTCCTGAAAATTTACGGGGAGCAGTTTTGCAAAATAAGAAAAATATCTGCGCCAAGTTCCACCTCAGGGGGTGGGACAGTGGGCCACAAGCCCTGGCTCCGCCACCACCCCCTTGGTGGCGGTGGGCAGGCTTGTGGGGCCACACGGCTCTGCCGCCCCCAACTCCAGCTCTATAAGATCCCTTTCGTCCCAGAAAAAATAAAAAGAGAATTTTTCGTCGTGTTTGCGATATGGAGGCGCCGCCACCACCTGTTCTTCATCCGGAGGCCAGATCTGGAGTCCGTCTTGGGTTCCGGAGAGGGGAAATCGTCGCCATCGTCATCATCAACCATCTTCCCTCTCCAATTCCATGAAGCTCTTCGTCGTTCGTGAGTAATCTATTCGTAGGCTCGCTGGGCGGTGATGAGTAGGATGAGATCTATCATGTAGTCGAGTTAGTTTTGATGGGGAATTATCCCTAGTATCCACTAGAATTGATGTTGCTACTACTTTGCCATGCTTAATGCTTGTAACTAGGGCCCGAGTGCCATGATTTCAGATCTGAAATTATTATGTTGTCACCAATATATGTGTGTTTTAGATCCGATCTTGCAAGTTGTAGTTACCTACTATGTGTTATGATGTGGCAACCCCGGAGTGACAATAACCGGAACCACTCCCGATGATGACCATTGTTTGAGGAGTTCATGTGTTCACCAAGTGCTAATGTGTTGGTCCGGTTCTTTATTAAAAGTAGAAACTTAATATCCCGTAGTTTCCTTTTGGACCCCGCTGCCACGGGAGGGATGGACAATAAATGTCATGCAAGTTCTTTTCCCTAAGCACGTATGACGACACACGGAATGCATGCCTACATCACATTGATGAACGGGAGCTAGCCACATATCTCTCCGTGTTATAGCTGTTGCATGATGAATATCATCCAAACAAATCATCAACCCATTGCCTATGAGTTTGTCCTACTGTTGTTACTTGTTTTGCTCTGCTGCTGCTACTACTGTTGCTACTGTTGTTACTTGTTTTGCTCTGTTGTTACTGTTGCTACTACTGTCGCTTGCTACTATTGCTACTTGCTACTGCTGTCACTACTGCTGTTCCAAACTAACTCGATTACATGATAGATCTCATCCTTCTCATCACCGCCCAGCGAGCCTACGAATAGATTACTCACGAACGACGAAGAGCTTCATGGAATTGGAGAGGGAAGAAGGTTGACGATGACGATGGCGACGATTTCCCCTCTCCGGAGCCCAAGACGGACTCCAGATCTGCCCTCTACATGAAGAACAGGAGGTGGCGGCGCCTCCGTATCGAGAACGCGACGAAAACTTCTCTTTCTGGGACGAAAGGCAACTTATAGAGCTGGAGTTGGGGGTGGCAGGTGCCTGTCGGCCCCACAAGCCTGCCCACCGCCACCAGGGGGTGGTGGCGGAGCAGGGGCTTGTGGCCCACTGGCCCACCCCCTGAGGTGGAACTTGGCGCAGATATTTTTGATATTTTCCAAAACTGCTCCCCGTAAATTTTCAGGACGTTTGGAGAACTTTGATTTCTGCACAAAAATAACACCAAGGCAATTCTGCTGAAAACAGCGCCAGTCCAGGTTAGTTCCATTCAAATCATGCAAATTATAGTCCAAAACAAGGGCAAAAGAGTTTGGAAAAGTAGATACGATGGAGACGTATCAGCCCTCACTTCACTCATGACCCGCTTTTGTGCGGACGGAGAAAATTGGCTAGCTTGGCGCAGCTTCCGACGATCCTGGAACCTCTGAAGTTCGTGACGGGAATGGAAAGCCGAGGAAAAACAAGAACAAGCACCGCCTCCGCACAGGCGACGCCGATGACACAGCAGTCAATGTTGGGTTCCGCAGCTCTAAGCCAGGACAATGGAAGAAACCCTTTAAAGGGAATAAAGACGGGCCAACCCAATGGGAAAAAATTATGGAATGACCTTGTCAAATCCACGACACCCAAGATAAGCGAGATACTCACAGCAACCGTAATTGTTGGGTATTCAAGCAGACCGGCAAAGTAGCGGCCGAAGAACAAGGTCGTAGCCCTCGAAGCGAAGATGACGAGGAGCCATGTGGCCCGAAGAATGGGGGCCAAAAACAGTTCCCTCCCGAGGTAAAAATCGTAAACATGATTTACGTGACACACATACACAAGAAGGAGCGGAAACGAGAACTCTGAGAAGTCTATGTCGTAGATCATGTAGCACCAAAGTACAACCCATGGTCGGCTTTCCCGATCATATTCGACCGCAGGGACCATCCGACCAGTTTCCATCATGGAGGGTCGGCTTCCCTCGTATTCGATCGCATTATAGATGGTACCACCTCACTAGAGTCCTCGTGGACGATGGAAGTATCCTTAATCTGATCTACGCAGATACGATGAAAAATATGGGCATCGATCCATCAATAATAAAACCAAGCAACACTACCTTTAAAGGAGTAATTACAGGTGTCGAGGCTCGTTGCTCTGGAACCATAATGTTGGAGGTCGTGTTCGGCTCACCCGATAACTTCCGTAGCGAAGATTTGATCTTCCACATTGTCCCCTTCCACAACGGATACCGCGCACTGCTCGGCCGCATCGTCTTTGCCCGGTTTAACGCGGTGCCCCACTACGCTTATCTCAAGCTGAAGATGTCGGAGCCCGAGGAGTCATTACCGTCAACGACAACACAGAACAATCTCTCTGGACCAAATAACACACCGTGGGCTTGATAGCGGAAGGCGAGCACGGCGGTGAACTAGCAATTCACAAGAAGATTAAGCCACGACAAGTAGGCAAGCGATCGAGAGCTGAGTCAGTTTTCCCAGAGAGCTCCTCGGCCCTGAACATATAAGGACACCTCTCCCATAGCATCTCCTGAGCACCGTCAAGGTATGTTTCTCATATACACAATCTTCATTCTCCGAATAATATGGGGTACTGTGGGAGATCCGAATAAGAACCATATGACCGGCTAAGACCAAATTATGGCGCCAAATTCCTCCTTGATACAGAGGGGACACTGTAAAGACCCTTCCAAGCGTCAAGCTATATTTCATCGGCAGCTTCTCACGGCTCCTCGGTTGAAAGCCCGTCTGCCATCTGCATCAACCTTTTAAGGAAAAAGTCTCCCTCCCCCTATTGTTTCAACCTAGCGCAGCCAAAAGCCATATGCACGTCAAGTCTCTCGCCAAACGGCTGCAGAGGAGGGGTTGGTTAATTTGGATAGTTTCATGTACACAGCGGCCCTGGGGCCGAGAACTGTAAAAATTATTCGCCAAATATCTATTATAGATGTTTTTCTTTTGAGGAATTTGTTGTTAGTTATGTTGTTCAAACATACGTTGCTCACAGGACAAGCTTATTTATGATTTTACAAAAAAAAGAAGGTGTGCACGGCTAGTAACCGGGGGCTAGGATATATTGACCGCCCCATGCACCTCACCGTCACTCTTATAGATGTGTCCGATCTCATGGGATATTGCATTATATGCATCAGTTTCGAATTATGTCTTCGGTCTATAGTTGGATTGCCCCGCTCCTGTGCATACCCTTACGTTCCGCTAGTTTGGCTAAAGGGGTAAAAGGGAGAACCACTGCGATTGTATTCCCAGCTTCCCTGGTCTTGAAATACCTCACTGGATAAAGCTGAAAACTGATTGTCATAATGAGCGCGAACTAGTCTGCAACCCAAGTTTATTTTAATAGTCGTTAGAGGCTATTCCGTGTTATACACATGGGTTTTTTCTGTTTAACAAACCCCACGGCAGTCATCCCGATCTTCGGTTTCTCTGATTACCTCCACAAATGTTGGGGGCTTGTCATTATCCCTTGCATTATAATATTCCTAAGGCTAAGTGAAAGCAATAAAGCCTCATAGTCCAATTGCCTCGTTTCCATTCTATGCTACCACCTTCGGGCACCGAATAAATTGGCTAAGGGACGTGTACGGACGATGAAACACCTCAAATAGTATCTACATGGGGGCTGAAGCCGACGACTATAAACATCTAGGATAAAACGGCTACAACAGGAATCAAAATAAGATAAAACATAATTAACTTAGGACATATACTGTTTCAAGCATATCATTCTTAGTTACATCAAATAAAAACCTATTCTATTAGTACATCCTTCGAGCATTGTGATTCAATCGCCCGTGCACACTCCATGGCGACAGTAAATTACATCTCGGGGCGCGTGTGCTACTTTCCGGCGGGCGGCGGATCAGTGGCCATCTTCAGCGGCTTCATCCCTAGGAAGTGCACCATTGTTCGTGCAAAGGCCATCCGAGCCCCCACCATACAGGCTGAGTGCTTAAGGGCTTCAATCTCAGGTGTGGCCTCAGTTAGCCTCCGCACCAGGGCAAAGTAGCTGGTCAGCAAGGGTTCGGCCGTCCACAGTCAAACGTAAAGGTCCGTCATGGCCGGCTCGGCCATCCTGTCCAGCTCGAGGAGTTTCTTCATCTGATAACTCAGACTAGGATTGGCCTCACGGGCCTCAAACTATGCCCAGAATAGCCATTGCTCGGGATCACCATCATTAGCCACATAGTACACTACTAGGAAAAGGCCTACTAGTGGCGCACCTGTTTTGGCTACTAATGGCGCACTACAGATGCGCCACTAGCATCATGCCATTAGAATTTTTTACTAATGGCGCACCACAGGTGCGCCATTAGTATCTGGTATACTAATGGCGCACCAGGCAGTGCGCCATTAGTATAGCTCATGGTGCGCCATTAGTATCTGGTATACTAATGGCGCACCACTCATGATGCTCCATTAGTATTTGGCATACTAATGGCGCACCAGGCAGTGCGCCATTAGTATAGCCCATGGTGCTCCATTAGTATGCCTCCCAGGGCATATATACTAATGGCGCACCAGGCAGTGCGCCATTAGTATAGCCCATGGTGCTCCATTCGTATCTGCTTTCTGGGATATATATGTTTTGTTTAAAAACCACAAATTAAACAACACATAACATATATATATAATACATAATATATGTCCAATAGTTTTACTGATCCACAACACATAACATATATGCAAAGTTGCATAACAAATTTCATGATCCATATATCAAAATTCCATAGCATCCATACATCCAAAATTCCATAGCATCCATATATACATATAGTTCCATAGCATCCATACATACATAGCTCCATAGAAAATATAATACACAACGATACAACCCAAATCTATAGGGCAGTGACAACAGTAATCCCAGCCTATAGATCTTTGACCCCATCCAGAAAATGGGTTCAATTTCATTGCTTGTTCTTTCGATACCTACCAGGCTTGTTCAGATCGTTCGATGCCACTGCATATGCTGCTCAAAGGTCAAAAGTGTCGGAAATGACCGAGGACCAGCATGATTCCGAAAGACATCATTTTCCAATGCAGAATTTGCTGAATGATTACTGAAGCGTGTTCCTTTCTAACTTGTTGTATATGGGTAGAGTTTTGAACTTACTGCTTTCTCATATTTCTTGTAAAATTCCTCAAGCTTCTCACCCAGCAATCAGCCAACCCCGGAGCTTCATTAGGACAAAACAGGGACCAATCCTCATTATTTTGTACTCTTTGCATGAATAGATCAGGAACCCAGAGAGCAAAGAAAAGATTCCTCGCACGGTTCTTCTCCTGTTAAATTGGCATTCATCAGAACACCTTCTAGAGATGGTATATGAGAGAAACACACATCACAAAGAAAGTGCATAGGTTTGGGTCACAGTAAGCAGATAATTATTTAAAAGCCTCCATATTACGCAAAAATGTACTACATAAATAGTATGTTAATATCAACTATTCTCTTGTATGGGCATAAATTGCAGCAAACTAAGACTTGCAGAGGCATCTGTAGGACAGGGTGCTCTTTAAATGTATGAGGTAAATCTGAATGTCATTGAAAGCACAGAAGATTTGAATGGTTATGTACTTCAGTTGCAAAACAAAAACAGTAATTAGATAATGCTGGGCTAACATTTTACCTTGCCATGGTTCTTCCTCAGATCAAGGAACTCAAAAATATCAGCATGCCAGGGCTCTAGGTATACAGCAAAGGCACCTGATTTTTGAAACAATGAATGGATTTCAGAAGACCATGGGATTAAAATTTAGAAGGGGGAGGAATGATTTTTGAAACAATGATTTTTGAAACAAAGAATGGAACTCAAAAATAACCCCATAACTTAAGAAGGCACAATAGATGCAAATTTACCCTCCACATTGACTGTGTTCCATCCCCAGCATTCAATTGCATGTCTCAAAATTTCAAAGCATGCTATCTACTGGAACTTGCCATTGATTTTTCCAGTCTTTAAAGTTTAAGCTGGGAGGTTCTGATAGAACTTCAGACTAGTGCAAATAAATACTTTCAATTTCAACTATGAGGGGACAAACCTTTCACCGAAAACATGTATAAAAAATGAAAGCATACACCATGATTAATGTAGGACCTATCATAACAATAATTAATTATTCACCATGATTAATGTAGAAAGCAAATAAATAATTAATGTATAAAAACTAAGAGGGGACAAACGATCAACATTCACCATGATTTCCCTAAGAAAGCATACACCATGATTAATGTAGGACCTATCGTAACAATTATATTCCAAGTTTGCAATATAGCAGGAGTAACACATCCAAAAAAAGGGTCCGGTCGTATGATTGCAGAGAGATTATCAATGGTACTGGTACTTAAAAAATCCGACTCTTTGTGGTCATTTCTGGCCACTAGAACACTTGGTTACAAGAGAAGTTGGCATGGTATGCACACGCGAGCATGGAAATATGACTTCAACAGCTACATGGGCGATTCTACTGGAAAAACGTTGTGCTCTAGTTTCCGGCTGCTGCTGCTGCTGATCTGAAACTGAGCAACGCATATTTTGATTCAGGCCATTTGGCTACTTTTTTTTACAGATAGTCTGCATCCCTGCATATTCATTGTTCTAATCGAACCTAGTTATCATAGCAACATGTGTGACATGGAAATAAGCACGCGTGAGACAGCCGCTTAAATTAGCACCTTCCTCTTGCTGTCCATCTACAACAGAAAACTGGAACAAAAGAAAAAAAAGAAACTTCCAGATGACATGCACAAAACTGAACTATGTCGTCCTCCGAACTGTAGCTAACTAACCAGAAAGAAGCATGTCATACAAGGTATAAACGCGAGCCATCACATACACACGAATCGCACACGAACAACACCTCAGATCAACATGCACACAATCAGCCAATCCACTGCCCAAGCAGATCGAACAGCTTAGGGTTGTACCTGGGGAGGAATCGCCAGCGAAGAACACAGAGGTGCTGCTGGTCGCCGGCCTACCGCTTGGTCCTGGCCTCCTTCGCACTGCAGGTCAGAGAAGAAAAACAGATCAGGGAGGAGAGGGGGGGACCAGATTAATTATTTACTTGCTTTCAATTTATTAATTATTGGGTTGTCCTACCTCTGTTTTTCTACATTAATTATTTATTGAAAACAGATCAGACAGAGGTGCTGCTGGTCGCCGGCCTCTGTTTTTCTACATTAATTATTTATTTGCTTTCAATTTATTTGTCACCATGATTAATTAGGTCCTACATTAATCATGGTGTATGCTTTCTTAGGGAAAACTTGTATAAAAGTAAACATAAGTCGAATGATTGGGCTGTCCTACCATACATATGACGACATAACTGAAGCTTTCCCCCGCCGAAACATGTCCGACATCTGTTAGTTTAGTCAAGCTTCCAGCTCTGATGTGTTGCACGGATTTCCTGCATCTGCGTCAACTACTACTACCACAGTGCAGAACAGCAAAGCTCAACATGTAGTGAAAATTAATTAGTAGAGGTGAGCTCCACACAGCTCAACAATTACATTGCAAGAACATAGAAGTATCTTAACATGGAGATGGCCTCTCTTACTGCAAGTTGTGAACCATATGTGAACTCACGAGGCAAGTCTGGGACACCATTGATAATGATGGCAGGCTCTCTGGGTACTTTAATAACAGGTTCAGTGTCTGCTGACTATTGCATGTCCTTGCTCCCCTCCATGACCTGATATCGCACCAATTCCTTGGATTTAACCACAAACAGCCTGGGGAGCAATAAATAGTTTCATCGATAAAATAAGTCATCGTAAGCAAGAAAAATCAAAGAACCAAGTAAGAAGAGACCATAAACCAAACACTTTTCAGAGCTACAATGCATACTTTGATCATGAGTCAGACATTTCGAAACATAAGAGATACCGACCAACAGTTGGGATTTAGGAAGCACGACACATCGCATTCGCATCAGCGCTGCTACTTGCATTTAGTAAACACTTGGTATATTAATCAGCTGCAGATGCATTTCTGTTCTTGCATTTGTACTTCACCTATGTGCCACTAATTGTCATGCCAATTGCTGGCAAGTCTAAGATATTGGCTATCAATTGGTTGGAAAACTAACAATGTTTGAGAACAGTAGCCAACATCATCAGCAGTTCAGCACAACCACCCATCAATCCATGGCACAATAGAACAGTAGCACACGCAAGCAGCAGCACGACACCAGTAGCTCAAGCGGGAGCAGCTAGCACACGCACGAGAGTGGAAGAGGAGCTCACCGAGGCGGCGTCCGGTGACGATGCAGATCCAGGTCGGCGGCCGGCCGGCCGGCCTTAGAGAGGAGGGAGGCTCAGAGGCGGGTAGTTGTCGAGGAGCGTGGCGTCCAGGGGAAGAGAGAGCTGACGGGGTAAGCGAGGGGGGTGGCGATGGCGGGAGGCGGGGGATCAGCGACCGGCGGCTTGTGGCGGCGCTGGTGGGAAGTGGGAACGGGAATCCCTGGCACGGATATGAGGCGGTGGAGAGGCGATGCGGGAGAGGCGGCCGGAGAAGAAGAGAGGAGGTGGGCCAGGGTGGAGCTTCGCAGCCGGAGCATGGAGGCGGCGCCGGCGACGAGGGAGACGGATGAGAGAGTGGTGAGGGTTTGCGTTGGCGTCTCCTTTTTCGCGGTCGCGGTCGAGGAGGGAGAGATTTTTTTTTTGCAAAAGTACTAATGGCGCATCACCAGATGGTGCGCCATTAGTAACCTGGTTACTAATGGCGCACCATCTGGTGGTGCACCATTAGTAGTTTTTGCAAAAAAAAAATTATAGTAGTGGCGCACTGGGTGAGTGGTGCGCCATTACTAGTTAAACTAGTAATGGCGCACTCTGCCCCGGTGCGCCATTAGTATTTTTGGAAAAAAAATTGTTAGTAGTGGCGCACCGTGTGTGTGGTGCGCCATTAGTGTCCATCACACTAATGGCGCACCTGCACATGGTGCGCCACTGCTATATAGTAATGGCGCACCACTTGTCTGGTGCGCCATTAGTGTCTGTATTATCTATAGCCCTTTTCCTAGTAGTGGTACTTGGTGCGGGATACCATATCCACATAAGAAAGGCAAATCGATACCCACCAAAGGCACACTGCACACTAAGTATGTCTTACCGGTTGCCGTCTACTTGACTCGGTGCACTTCTTCTTCAAAGAACCACCGCTCTACCCGCTCTGATTGGAGGTTGGCGGATAGCTTGGTCTCCTCGGAGGTTTGGTCTTTGACCTTTTGCTCAAAGGCGTCGCATTTCAAGCTCTCCTCCTTTAGCTCCTGCTGGACCTCGGTCACCCTAGCCTCATATTGTTTGCTAAGGGCCTTCAGGGTGTCGAGCTCGGCGGTCGTTTGTTCAGCCGCCGCCTTATGGAAAACGGCCTCTTGCTTGGCCTTCTACACCTCAGACCGGAGGTTTTCAAGCTCTCTGTCTTGAGTTGTTGATCAATGAGAAAATAACAAAAGTCAGGTGAATAGGCTAGGATATCTCGTAGATCCACCTCAAAAATCAAAGGTTCTCTTACATAAACTCACCATGTTTCACGTCAAACCGGCTGTTGAGGCGGCCAAGCTCTTCATCGGACACTTGTAGTTTTCGATTAAGTTTGGCTATTTCCAATGCACTAGCACTGGTAACCGATGATGAGGCCTGCAAGACGCATAGTCCGTGAGCATGATTTTAACTTATTTAAAGCCACTATGCTTGGTCAAAATTTCTTGAAATACACATTCCAATCATCACTTTTTGTGCGTTTCTCTGAGCCACGGGTTAGCTTTTCAAGCTCCCCCTGGCTTGGGGGCTGTTATACTAGTAAAAATATATTTCAAATACAACACAACACTAGTGAAGTGGGAAACTTACTTTAAAGCCTGTCAATAAGCCTGAATAGGCTTCATTCAGTCCACTGTTAACACACTGAGTGCTCCGCAAAACCACACCCATTAAGGTGTGGTGTTCTTCAGCAATGGAGGCATTCGCTAGGATCTTCTCCATCATTGCCGACCCCTCAACCGTGGCCCATTCTGGCACGAGCGGCATTGAGGGCGGCTCCGAGGATGTTGGAGGAAGTTCAGATAAATTTTGACACTCATTTCCATCCTCCGAGGGGCCGATCGCCCTGGAATCAATTTGGGAATTGGCCCCAATTGGAGCCTACTGGCTTGCGGTTGCAGGAGTAACTTCGACAACTGGGACCTCGCGATCTTCAGCTTCCGAGGTATTAACCTCGGCCATCACCTCTTCGACCTCCACATTAAGTGAGGTCGGGAGGGAGGCCACCTCCATGGCCTCCTCGGAGGCTTGGGGAAAGGAGGTGTGGGATGCATCCCCACTCTACGCCAACTCGGCTGGCTGTGAGTCTTCCTTCGAGACCTCATCTGTTGGCAGATCTCAGATGGGGCTGTAATAGGCAAGAAATATATATATATCGGCCAATTAGGATTCAGTATAAGCTTGTTGAAGAAACTCGTCAGAGCTCATACCTTTGGGCCAGGGGTTTGACCTGGGGGCTCGGCGGGGATTCATTTCAAACTGCCCGATCTCATCGTCGGAGTCCGGACCAGTGCCAAGCAAAGCGGCCTTGCGTTTGCAAGGAGTCTTCGAGGTCCTAGGAGGTGGGGCTTCCTTTTCCGCCTCTTGCGGCGCCCTCTTCTTGGACTGGGAGGAGTCCATGTCCTCCTCCTCTTCTGCTTCTCTGCCTCGTGGGTAGAGGAAACACGTGTGTCCTCGAACTTAGCGTTCATAGGACCCCTGGAAGGGAGCCCTTCACGGGTCTCCTTCTTCTTCGGCTCCGGATCCTTGTACGGCTTTGGAACCAACATCGCGGCTAGTAGTTCCGAGCTTGGCTCCTCAGGAAGAGGAGCTGGTCCACTGATGTTCTTGGCAAGGGCCAACCACTCCTATCAAAATCATTTGGGGAAAGATGAGATCTTTGTAAATGAGATCGAAACTTCAGGAGGGGAATAATGTTCGGACATACCTCGACTGGAGGATTCTTGTCGTCCAGACCCCTTTTTTGTCCTCAGATGGCCATATCGACTGGGGCTTGAACACAATCGGCCACACGTCCTCATGGGTCATGCGGAAGAACTCCTTGATGACCTTAGGATTATAGGGCTTGTAGACCCACATCAGATTTTCCCGATGCTGGCACGCTAAGATGCGTCACTATAGAGCAACTTGGATCACATCAGTTAATTGGATGTTAGCATCCACCATCTGCTTGATGTGCTTCTGCATCAACTTCACGTCCCTGGCGAACCCCCAATCTATGTTTTTCTTGACCCAAGAGGTTAGCCTCTCTGGAAGGCCGGACTTGAACTCGGCTGGGCTGCCCAGTTCCCCCCCCCCCCCCTTGGTTCAGTGATGTAGAACCACTCCTTCTTCCATCCCTTTATAATGTCTATCAGGGAGCCCCTAGGCCATATCACCTTGGGGAGCTTGCTTAAGACCTCCCCACCGCAATCAGCGTGTTGGTTTCTCACGGAATTTGGTTTGATGTTAAACGTATTTAGCCAAAGCCCAAAATGTGGGTGAACTTGAAAAAATGCTTCGCACACGATGATGAAAGAGGTAATCTGCATAATGGAGTTGGGGGGAGGTCGTGGAAATCTATCCCATAATAACAGATGAGACCCCTGACGAAGGGGTGAAGGGGAAAGCCTAGACCTCAAAGAAAATGGGTATAAACATTACCCTCTCAGCCGGTCTGGGAGTCGGGATCACCTGACAAGCCTCCACCGCTCGATGGGCAATATCAGAGGATAGGTTGTGTAGTGCTTCAGCTCATGGATGTCTGTGTTAGAGACTGTCAACACCTCCCACTTGCCGTGAGAGCCGGCCAAGGTGTGGGCTCAAAGACGGTGAGGGTAAGAAAGGGCGGAAAAGAGGATCGGATCTGAGCACTCGATCTTGGGGGAGGCAAGAGAGAAGCCAAGGATGCGGGTCATGAAATCTTTGGATCTTTGCTCCATTTTATAAGGGATTGTAATACCAAGGGTCCCTTTTACTGCACCGGTTGCCCCACCAGCTACTTCCGAAAAATCATCAAGCCCTTGCGTGCATGGGTGAACCTGTGCAGTTATTTGTATCCTAGTAAATGCAGAGGCACGATCTCCTCGAGAGGATGTGACCCTCGAGACACCGCCCAGGCCGTGGTTCAAGGTGGCCCTTCATTAGGAAAGCCTGCCAAATGAGGAGCCATTCACACATGGATGTTTAAATGCCTTCGTGGAGAAGGATGCCAGTTTAAAACTGTGCAGGTTACTAGGAGGGGGAACAGATTGGAATCATCCGATCAGGGGTGGAACTCACCTTGCAATCCGATCACTATATATGCAAGAAGCAACAGAAGACTGAACACACCGGCTGTTGGGGATATTACCTGTGGATGACCCGCCCTAGTTGGGCCGGGTCATCCATTGGGCGATTCACCCAAACATTTAGTTGGGCCTCGCAGTGGCTGAATCAAGGTCGTATGACGGTTGTGGCTCTTGGAAGGTCTCCAAGCTTTGGAAGATGGCGACTTAGAAACCACAGGGGTTACGAGTTGTAGGAAGGAAAGAATCCTTGTAAACCCTAGGGGATCGACCAGTATATAAAGGCGAGTCCCGGGGGACAGAGAGGGGGTTAGAAATCATCAAGTGCTAGGTTTAGGCGAGTTACGCCTTCCTTGTAATCGAATCCATATCAATACACACCAAAGCAGGACGTAGGCTATTACCTCTTCAGAGGGGCCGAACCTGGGTAAATCGCCGTGTCTCTCCCGCTTAACCCCTTTGAGTCGCCACCAAGGTGCGATGGCTCCAGTACTAAGTCCTTTCACGAGGACATCTGCCGTAAAAAAACCACGACAGTTGGCGCCCACCGTGGGGCCTACGCACAGTGGAGTTGAGTTCTCAAAGGGAGCCCTACCAGGGTTTGGGAGTTACGCAACGACGCTCATGACTCGGAGCCGCCGCGGGATAACCTACATCGACAACCAGCGATGGGGACCTGAAGCGGATTCGATCGAATCTGGCTGCAAGGTCCCATTCGGCAAGATCAACATCTTCATCGGCACGATCGGATCATCCGTTCCTGAGCCGGACATCTCCACCGACATCGTCGAGCCAGCCAGGTACGTCCGCCCAGTCATAACACATAATTTAACTCGCCGGTCTTTGTGGGGTTCACGCAGGGACCGGAGGAACTAGAACACTTGGCGACCCAGGAAGTTACCCCGGTCAACTCTGACGACGAGTCATCCATGGGCAATTCAGATTCCATCCGGTCTCTCCATGGGGACGGTCTCGGAGGCTTGTCGCTGGCCATGGATCCGGAAATCCTTGATCGAACCCGCCGCCAGATCGCCATCTACATGGCTGGGGCAACTCAACCCGCACAAAACCCTACCGGAGGCGATGGGACCGGCGGGACATCCAGAAGTGCACCGCAGTCCTGGTGGATTTAGCGACGGAAATCACGAGAGTAATGGCGACTCCCGTTACGGCAGAGAACCAAGAGGAGATAAACGCAGAGTTAGCAAAGCTCAGAGAGGCGGTGGCAAAGGCCCACCAGGATGCTGAGATGGAGTCCGCCAGGATCGAGACTCGACAAGCCCAAATCACGGCCGAAAGGATGCGATTAAACACTGACAACTGGCGGCTCGAAAGACAGCAGCGTGCGTCCGACGCCGTCCATCAGCGGAGACACCAGGGTCGCCTGCCCCATGACCTCAACCCGACCCATCTATTCCACACTCCCCGAACCCCTTGATGGGAGCCGCCCTGGCACGACGACCGGGCCGCCCACCTAACCCGCCGGTTCAGCCGATTGAGGGTCAAATTCCTCGTTTCCGGACCCCTCAAGGCCACTTCTCCAACCCGGTGGATAACGTGCTTGCCGCAACTCGCCACCTGGAGTCCCTTCCGATTCACGGCAACACCCTAGCTGAGATTGAAGCGAGGAACGCCATCGAGATGTTGAAAACAGCGGTGGTTCAAAACGCCCAGTTCTCGCATAGCCTCGAGAGGTTGCACTCCACCCCTCAGGCAAGCTATACCAGGAGCAGGCCAGAGGACCAGCCTGCCGTGAACAGTGGGCCGCGACACTTCCCGCAGGATAACCCGCCCAAGCGGAACCCGCCGGGCCGAGATCTCCCGAATATCCAAGACGCCCCGGCCCCCCTCGTAGGGGGCGGAGGGCGAGTTGGGGTACCATGCTTATCCCCGGCCCTTCGGAACGAAAGGATGCCCAAAGACTTTAAGGGACAAAGGAAAGTGCCTAATTATACACCAGACCTCGAACCAACGTCATCGATCGAGGGTTACGAGATTGCCATGGACATGCTCGACGTAAACGAGGCGGTTTGCGCCTGATACTTCACGATGATGCTCGAGGGGTCGGCACGCACCTGGTTGAAAAATTTGCCTCCCAATTCCATCCACTCCTGGGCCGAGTTAAAAGAGCGTTTCATCAAAAACTTCCGGGGAACCTGCAAACGTCCAATGACGATTGTCGATCTACAACATTGTGTTCAGCGCCCGGACGAATCGGCCCACCATTGGTCACGGCGGGTGGCAGAAATTATTCATTCGTTAGATGGTATTACGGCGGCTCAAGCTGTGCTCATCCTCGAGCACAATTGTCATTACGAGCCCTTAGTACAAAAGTTGGGGTGACTCAAATGGAAGGTCCAAGACATGGGCGAACTAATGGACACCCTCACTAGGTATGCCGAGGCCGATGATACTAAGGATCCTGGCGAGGATGGCAAGGTTAACTCTCCCAAAAAGGGCGAGTCGTCCAAAAATCATACCCGTTTCCAGGGGCTCAACCATCACAATCAGGGGACCAATGGCAAGCGTAGACCGCAGGAGGAGCCCTCGGACTTAGTCGCCAACACCAATGCTAATGATGGCAAAAATAAGAACCGAGGCTTCAGTGTGAAAAGGCCGTGTAACTATGAAGAGTTATTCAAGGGCCCTTGCCCGCACCACGCCACGGCTGACGGCCCGGCGAGTCATTCTTGGGAAAACTGTTTCGTGATGCGAGAATTTCGGGCGGAGGCAATCAAGAAGAGCCAAAACGAAGATCCAAACCGGCGCCAGGACCAACTCGCCGCGTCCAACCAAAGGCAGAACCCCTTCGGCGGCTTTCCCAAATAGGGGGCTTAGGGAGGCCCGCAACCAGGCGGCGGCCAGTACCCGGTGCACCAGCAGCGGAGGTACAACCCGCCGGGAGTTTTCCAGCAGCCGCCCCCACAGGGGGCTCCACAGGACCAGGATGACAATGGGGGCTTCCGCAGCAATCCGAAACAGCTAAGTAATGGGCAGTACCACGTTTTCACCACTAATGCTTGCAGGCGTGATAAAAAGGTAAGTCACCGGGCGTATAGTGTAACTGAGCCAGCGATTCCCAGATATCTCCACTGGTCCGAGCAGACCATAACATGGAGGAGGGAGGATCACCCGCCAAGAATAGATAACCCGGGCGACCTGGCATTAGTCGTGGCTCCCCAAGTGGGGGGTTACACCCTATCAAAAGTATTAATGGATGGTGGCAGCAGCATCAATATCCTATACTTCGACACCTTCCAGAGGATGAATCTATTGGAGAAAGACTTGATGCCTTTGACCACGGTTTTCCACGGAATTGTCCGAGGCAAGTCGGCTTATCCCATAGGCCGTGTCAGGCTCTCAGTAGCGTTTGGAACTGCGCAGAATTATAGGTCATAGTCTCTAATCTTCGAGGTGGTCAAGCTGAAAAGCCCATACCATGCGCTGTTCGGGCGACCGGCTTACGCCCGCTTCATGGCCCGCCCGTGCTACGTCTACCTCAAGCTCAAAATGCCCGGTCCTAAAGGACCCATCACGGTTGATGGAGATAGAAGGATCGCAAAGGAATGTGAAGAAGGGGACGCGGCTTATGCGGAAGTCGCCTGTGCGGCGGAAGAGCTCAAACACCATCAGGCCAATGTTGACCCGGCTGACATGTCACCACTCAAGAAGCCGACTACAGATTCTGAGTCACCCCTCAAGTTCAAACCAATGGATGACACTAAGACAATCGATTTCGTACCTGGCGATTCATCCAAGCAGTTCACCATTGGGACGGGTCTGGACCCTAAATAGGAAAGCGCGCTCATCGAATTCATCCGTGAGAATCGGGACATCTTCGCATGGAAACCTTCTGACATGCCTGGTGTACCGAGAGAATTCGCTGAGCACCATCTTAACGTTGACCCAAAATGCAAACCTATCCAGCAGTACCTTCGCAGATTCAACGAGGAACGACGCAAGGCGATTGGAGAAGAAGTCGCCCGTCTTTTAGCCGCCGGGTTCATCGTGGAAGTTTTTCACCCTAAATGGCTGGCCAACCCGGTGTTGGTACTCAAGAAGAATGGCACTTTCCGTATGTGCATTGACTATACAGACCTCAACAGAGCTTGTCCCAAAGATCATTTCGCTCTTCCCCGCATCGATCAAATCATTGCCTCGGTGGCGGGATGCGAACGATTGTGTTTCCTGGACGCCTATTCAGGATATCACCAGATCAAGATGGTCGTGGAAGATCAGGAGAAGACGGCCTTCATATCCCCCTTCGGGGCCTTTTGCTATGTGTCCATGCCTTTCGGACTCAAAAGCGCGGGGGCGACTTATCAACGCTGTATCCAGAATTGTCTTCGTAACCAAATTGGTCGCAACGTCCATGCCTATGTCGACGATATTGTGATCAAGACCCGCCAGGGGGAGACACTATTGGAAGACCTTAAGGAGACTTTTGATAATTTACGGGTATATCAGATGAAGTTAAATCCTACCAAGTGCGTTTTTGGTGTACCTGCAGGAAAATTGCTGGGTTTCTTGGTATCGGAGCGCGGCATCGAGGCTAACCCGGACAAGATCGAAGCGGTTACTTCTCTCGGAAAGCCGGCGAATGTTAATCAAGTTCAACGGCTGGCAGGTTGCATTGCGACTTTAAGTCATTTTGTGAGTCGCCTAGGGGAAAAGGCGATTCCTCTTTATCAATTGTTAAGAAAGTCTGATCGATTCATGTGGACAAATGAGGCAGACCAGGCGCTTGAGGCCCTAAAACGCCAATTGGTTAACCCGCCGGTCCTGGCAGCCCCGACTGAAAAGGAGCCTATGCTTCTATATATCGCGGCGAATTCCAAGGCAGTAAGTGTGGCTGTGGTCGTTGAAAGAAAGGAAGAAGGGAAGGAATACCCAGTGCAACGCCCAGTATATTTTATCAGCGAGGTGTTAACTCTTTCCAAACAGCGATACCCGCATTGGCAAAAACTGGTTTATGGGGTGTTTATGGCGAGTCGGAAACTTAAGCATTACTTCCAGGAGCACCCGATCACAGTGGTAAGTTCTGCTCCCCTTGGTGACATTATCCAGAATCGGGAGGCAACAGGGCGAATCGCCAAATGGGCGATAGAGCTTGGGTCTCACCACATACAGTATACTCCCCGCACAGCTATCAAATCCCAGGCACTAGTTGATTTCGTTAACGACTGGACCGAGCTACAGGTTCCGGAAGACCGGCCTGACCTTACCTACTGGACTATTTACTTTCATGGATCTAGGCAGTTGGAAGGCTCGGGGGCTGGTGTGGTGTTAGTATCCCCTCAAGGAGATAAGTTCTGTTACGTTCTCCGACTCATGTTTCCCTGCACTAATAATGCGGCGGAATATGAAGCTTTGCTTCATGGCTTGTGACTCGCGAAAGAGATGAACCTAACACGAGTCAGATGTTTTGGCGATTCCGATTTGGTGGCGCAACAAGTTTCGGGTACCTGGGACTCTCGGGATCCCATGATGGCGGCTTACAGATGAACTGTGTCGGATGTAGCGGGTTATTTTCATGGCTATCAGGTGGACCATATTGACCGGCGACTCAACGAGGCAGATGACGCCCTCTCGCGACTCGGCTCACAGAGAAAACCGGTTCCCCCTAATGTTTTTCTGGATATCTTGCATAAGCCATCCGTGGTCTTACCCTCAGAGGTGGAATTGGCGATACCAGATCCCGAGTCTCAGCTCGTGGCAGCTCTCCATGTCATTCCGGATTGGGTTCTCCCTTATCTGGCTTATCTCACTCGCGGCGAGTTACCCACCGACGAAGTTTTGGCTCGCCAGATTGTTCCGCGCAGCAAATCCGTGGTCATCATTAATGGCGAGTTGTATAAACGGAGCGCTTCTGGGGTTTTTCAGCGATGTGTCTCCCCCGAAGAAGGATGCGCGATCCTAAATGACATTCATTCCGGAGACTGTGGACATCACGCCGGGTCACGTTCTTTGGTATCAAAGGCTTTTCGTCATGGTTTCTTTTGGCTGACGGCTCACGCAGATGCAGAAGACATAGTTCGTCGGTGCGAAGGGTGCCAACGTTATGGGAGGCAAGCTCATGTGCCGGCTCAAGAATTGAGAATGATTCCCATTACTTGGCCTTTCGCAGTCTGGGGGCTGGACATGGTGGGTCCCTTTAAAATGTCCTCCAACAAGAAGACCCGCCTATTGGTGGCGGTTGATAAATTCACCAAGTGGGTTGAGGCGGAACCTGTTGGAGCTTGCGATGCGGAGACAGTGGTCAAATTTTTGAAGAAGCTGATTTTCCGGTTTGGATATCCGCACAGTATTATTACTGATAATGGTACTAACTTTTCCCAAGGGGCGATGCAGGATTTTTGTCGTCGAGAACATATCCGACTTGATATTTCTGTGGTTGCTCACCCGCAATCTAACGGGCAAGCAGAACGGGCGAATCAGGAGGTCTTGCGAGGGATCAAGCCCCGACTCATGGTTCCCCTGGAAAGGACTCCAGGGTGTTGGGTTGAAGAGTTACCTTCGGTACTGTGGAGTATTCGGACTACCCCGAACCGGTCCACGGGATTCACCCCTTTCTTTTTGGTCTATGGAGCAGAGGCTGTTCTTCCTACGGACATAAGGCATGACTCCCTTAGAGTCGCCGCGTATGTGGAGCAAGATAATGAGCTGGCGCGTCAAGATTCTTTGGATGCCTTGGAGGAGGTGCGTGACCTGGCTGCGGCCCGTTCGGCTATCCACCAGCAAGATCTGCGGCGTTATCATAGTCGCCGGGTTAAGAGTGAGACCTTTCAGGAAGGCGACTTAGTGCTTCGTCTAATACAAGATCGAGCAGGCATGCACAAGTTGTCACCCCCATGGGAAGGGCCGTTCGTCGTCAGCAAGAACTTCCGCAATGGCTCTTACTATTTGGTGGATCTTCGACCTAATCGACCGACCACGGAGGCTGAGTCAACTCGCCCCTGGAATATTGCCCATTTGCGGCCTTACTACTTAAGCTCTTAAGCTTTACACTTTGTAAGTTTTTCAGTTTCATTATGAAGTAATAAAATTTTCCCCGACTTGGGGGCTTCTCTATTAAAAACCAAATTGTGTCATCCTGTTGCAACCATATGAGTCGACAGAATCTGCATTTAGGGTGGGTGCACGAGCTTTCTGACTCGCCTCCCCCTGTTGCGACCTTATGAGCCGACGAAACCTGCATTTAGGGTGGGTGCACGAGCTTTCTGACTCGCCTCCCCCTGTCGCGACCTTATGAGCCGATGAAACCTGCATTTAGGGTGGGTGCACGAGCTTTCTGACTCGCCTCCCCCTGTCGCGACCTTATGAGCCGACGAAACCTGCATTTAGGGTGGGTGCACGAGCTTTCTGACTCGCCTCCCCCTGTCGCGACCTTATGAGCCGACGAAACCTGCATTTAGGGTGGGTGCACGAGCTTTCTGACTCGCCTCCTCCTGTCGCGACCCTATGAGCCGACGAAACCTGCATTTAGGGTGGGTGCACGAGCTTTCTGACTCGCCTCCCCCTGTCGCGACCTTATGAGCCGATGAAACCTGCATTTAGGGTGGGTGCAGGAGCTTTCTGACTCGCCTCCTCCTCTCGCAACCTTTTGAGCCAACGAAACCTGCATTTAGGGTGGGTGCACGAGCTTTCTGACTCGCCTCCTCCTGTCGCGACCTTATGAGCCCATGAAACCTGCATTTAGGGTGGGTGCACGAGCTTTCTGACTCGCCTCCCCCTGTCGCGACCTTATGAGCAGACGAAACCTGCATTTAGGGTGGGTGCACGAGCTTTTTGACTCGCCTCCTCCTGTCGTGACCTTATGAGCCGACGAAACCTGCATTTAGGGTGGGTGCACGAGCTTTGTGACTCGCCTCCCCCTGTCGCGACCTTATGAGCCGACGAAACCTGCATTTAGGGTGGGTGCACGAGCTTTGTGACTCGCCTCCCCCTGTCGCGACCTTATGATCCGACAAAACCTACATTTAGGGTGGGTGCACGAGCTTTCTGACTCGCCCCTGTCGCGACCTTATGAGCCGACGAAACCTACATTTAGGGTGGCTGCACGAGCTTTCTGACTCGCCTCCTCCTGTCGCGACCTTATGAGCCGACGAAACCTGCATTTAGGGTGGGTGCACGAGCTTTCTGACTCGCCTCCCCCTGTCGCGACCTTATGAGCCGATGAAACCTGCATTTAGGGTGGGTGCACGAGCTTTCTGACTCGCCTCCTCCTCTCGCAACCTTTTGAGCCAACGAAACCTGCATTTAGGGTGGGTGCACGAGCTTTCTGACTCGCCTCCTCCTGTCGCGACCTTATGAGCCCATGAAACCTGCATTTAGGGTGGGTGCACGAGCTTTCTGACTCGCCTCCCCCTGTCGCGACCTTATGAGCAGACGAAACCTGCATTTAGGGTGGGTGCACGAGCTTTTTGACTCGCCTCCTCCTGTCGCGACCTTATGAGCCGACGAAACCTGCATTTAGGGTGGGTGCACGAGCTTTGTGACTCGCCTCCCCCTGTCGCGACCTTATGAGCCGACGAAACCTACATTTAGGGTGGGTGCACGAGCTTTCTGACTCGCCTCCCCCTGTCGCGACCTTATGAGCCGACGAAACCTACATTTAGGGTGGCTGCACGAGCTTTCTGACTCGCCTCCTCCTGTCGCGACCTTATGAGCCGACAAAACCTGCATTTAGGGTGGGTGCACGAGCTTTCTGACTCGCCTCCCCCTGTCGCGACCTTATGAGCCGACGAAACCTGCATTTAGGGTGGGTGCACGAGCTTTCTGACTCGCCTCCCGCTGTCGTGACCTTATGAGCCGACGAAACCTGCATTTAGGGTGGGTGCACGAGCTTTCTGACTCCCCTCCCCCTGTCGCGACCTTATGAGCCGACGAAACCTGCATTTAGGGTGGGTGCACGAGCTTTCTGACTCGTCTCCCCCTGTCGCGACCTTATGAGCCGACGAAATCTGCATTTAGGGTGGGTGCACGAGCTTTCTGACTCGCCTCCCCCTGTCGCGACCTTATGGGCCGACGAAACCTGCATTTAGTGTGGTTGCACGAGCTTTATGACGCCTCCCCCTGTCGCGACCTTATGAGCCGACGAAACCTGCATTTAGGGTGGGTGCACGAGCTTTCTGACTCGCCTCCCCCTGTCGCGACCTTATGACCCGACGAAATTACTATTGCTATTTTTCGTTGTGGCATAACCCTGAAGATTTTAAGCTTTTTCTTTCTGATGCTTGTTGAAAATATCTATAGTTTGTTTGTTTTCGCATATGCTATTCTCAAGGCTTAAGACAGGAGGGTGATAAGAATTGTTTCATCCATGGCGAATTAAGCGCTATAAAAGACTCTTATAAAAAGGCGGGTCAAATATATCAAGTCGCCTTACGGGCGATATAAAGGTTCTTGCAAAAGGTATCATCAAAAACAGTATTGACTTATGGAAAAGGGACCTATTACATGGCTTTCAGGCCAAACTCAATAAAATTAACTTTGATGGCGCCTCGGGATCATCCTGATGTGAGCTCTGGCCGACTTCGATTTGCAAGTCGCCCAGTACCCAGTTGCACTTGGCCAAAGCAGCAAAGTCATCTTCATCATTCAGAATTGATGCCAGGTCCGCCTCCAAGTCGAAAGGATTCTTGGGTCGCCGAGGGGTTAGGCTGGTCGTCACGAAGGTTGGCGGGCTGACCTTCTTGTTTCTGCTATCATAAGCCACCTGATATTTTGTTAAGTCAAGGCTTGCGGCAAGTTGAGTCGCGGCCATCCGAGAGTTTTTGACGACTCGCTGATAGTCCTCTTCAACAAATTCGGACCCATCATCCTTGAGCTGAGGAAAGCCTGTGGCTACTTCTTCTACGTTGATTTCTGGGGCATACGCCAAACAGCGACTCAGGGCAGTCAGAATACCTCTCCGGGCGGCTGACCGAGTTAATTCGCCAATCTGAGGGGGAGGTGTGGACAAGCAGCCAAGCACCTTCTTGATGGAAGTGATAGGTTCTTTGGCACCCATCACAGCTTTAACTGTCAAGACACTGCCTGTGTATAATTGCTTTGTCAGCGTGTAAATCGCCTTCAACATCAACACACAGTCTTCTTGAAGGTTGGCGGCTCTTGGACCTGAATCATGATGATTAGCGACTTATCATAAGTAAAACAAAAAAGAAAGGAGGAGATCAAAATTTTAAGTAAGGCTTACCAAAGACGGCTTGCGCCATGTTGGAGATATGACGCTTTAAGCCAGACAATTCCTGTTGTACGGTGGCCAGCCTAGCTTCATCTTTCTCTGCCCTCTTCAAGGCGGCATTTTGTTCAGCCTGAGCTTCTTTCAACTCGGCCTTGAGTTTTACCAGTTCGGTCAAGGCCAATTGACATTTTTCCTCCGACTTAGCTCGGGCGTCTTGTTGTCCAGCTAAGTTTTTCCTTAAATCGCCCAGCGCCGATTCGGTCTGAGCAAGGTGTTCCTATTGAAAGTTTAAAATAAGGGCAAGTCTCAGAATTACTGCAAAGCAATATCCCTGACACTTGGGGGCTAATGTAAAAAAAATTCAGGTGAAATTATACAAAAATCAAAACCCGGCTCATCTTTTTACTGATGACCCGGCCCTTGGGGTTACTGGTCGCGAAGGTTTTTCTAAATTTTCGAAGACCCGGCTCATCTTTTTACTGATGACCCGGCCCTTGGGAGTTACTCGTCGCGAAGGTTTTTCTAAATTTTCGAAGACCCGGCTCATCTTTTAGTGATGACCCAGCCCTTGGGGGTTACTGGTCGCGAAGGTTTTTCTAAATTTTCGAAGACCCGGCTCATCTTTTTACTGATGACCCGGCCCTTGGGGGGTTAATGGGAATAATATAAGTATAACAAAATTTACCTCATGTTTGTTGTTTAACATCTTCAGCAGGTTTTTCTCCATATCATAGCTCGCCTCCAGGCGACTTGCAAAGCCAGAACAGAGTTCCTTAAACTCCAAATTTGCATAGTCGGAAAGTTTCGCCTTGGAGAGCCCAGACTCGGGAATGGCCTGAGAGGAGGATGCTACATGTTTGGAAAAAACTGTCGCCGCCGGCTTAGAAAAGCCAGAGCCAGTAATAACTACAGCATCTGGGTCTTCTGTTGTCATCAATGGGTTCAACGATTTAGAGGCATCCATTGTTTCCTTCGGCGACTCAGGAAGATCCACTTGAATCGCAGGCTCAGCCTGATCCGGATTGTCTTCAGTCGGAGTTGATTTCTTCGGGGGTTCTGAAGTTGCATCAGGAGTTGATCCACTGGTTTTTCTTTTCTTGGCTTGTGCCCTGGCAAAAAGGGAATAAGCACGTTAAGGAATTGAAAAGATCGTTATTCTCAAAAGTCGAGGCAAGGTTGTCAAAAGACTTACCCCGGAACTCGAATCATTGGTGGAAGTGTTGACATCACTGAGTCGCCGGAAGTGGGAGGACAGTTCTGCAAGAGTTATACATCAATAATACAGGCGGGTTATAAATGTGATCCAAAGAAGCATGAATAATGGTTACTCATAAAATAACCTCGCTTGGCTTTCTTTTGTTTGTTGCTGGTAAGCCAGATACCAGATCGCCAGAGTGACTTCGTGTTTTCCGGTTTGAGGCGTGCTGTGCTTTCTTCAGTGGGAAATTTGGGTCCAAATAAGCATTTGGATGTGAGAAGGGAACTTTCCCACATATTCGCCGGGCCGGCTTAGATGGAGAAGGAGATGAATCGGAGGAAACAGAAATTACCTCAACAGAGTCTTCTTGGCTTTCGTTATCTTCATTCTATTACAAGCAGAGGGAAAGATATAAAGACGAAGGTTAACAGCAATGAATGGCGAGTGAAAGGAGGACGAATTTTTACCTCTGAAAGTGCATCGCCGACTTGAGATTCGTCAACTTCGGATGGCTCAGCTGCGGTAGATTTTCCCTTACTCTTGGTTTTCTTTGAGGGCGGCCTAGCACTTTTCATGGCTTGTTTTTTGGGCTTCCTAGACCAGAACTTATCGCCTTTCTGAAATGGCATATGTTACAAAACTACAAACACAAATGAAGCATAGAACATAAAAACCAAGGGCAGTTTAGGTTTGTTTACCTTGGGTGCCGGGTTAGTTTTGCAGAAAGGCTTGAGGCCGATTTGGCCACATTTTCCCGCGGGCTCGCGAGTCAGCTTTTTGATAATGGTAACAATGTCCTTCTCCGTTAAAGACGTATGGAAGTAGCATTGAGGATGATCCAGGGTACCATCAAATTCACACATCAGCCTGTCCCGGCGGCTCAGAGGAAGGATGCGCCATTCGACCCAACAGCGGATTAGGTCGATCCCGATAAGCCCATTGTTCGTCAAGGATCTTAACTCGGACAATATTGGGATGAACTCCGATTCTTCCTCCTCGGTGAACTTGTCTGGGAGCTTGAAATTGGTTGGAAGGCGAGTTGGCCTGTAGCCCAGAAGCTTGTTCTCGCCAGCAGGAGATGTCTCTTGACAGTAAAACCAAGACTCGCCCCAGCCTTTGGGATGGCTAGGCATGATAAGTGAGGGGAATGGGCTATCCCTGCGGCGCTGGACGTTGACACCACCAAGTTCCACGTTGGGGCCATTGTGGAATTCCGTTTGGCGATTCAGATGGAAAAAATGCCAGAATAGGGGGACAGAAGGCTCGATCCGCAGATAAGCCTCACAGAGAACTTGGAATTGGCACAAATTACTTATAGAGTGGGGTCCCAGATCCTGGAGGCGGACGTTCATGAAAGATAAGGCGTATCTAAGAAACTTTGATCCGGGCGGCTTAAAACCTCGCTCCAGGTGTTCAACAAAAACGACTATCTCCCCTTCCTTGGGGTTAGGGAGGTCTTCTCCAAACCCGGTGCGCCAGCCAATAACGTCTTGAGGATCCAAGCTGCCCGTTTTCACATAATCGGCTAGAATGGAGTCGTCAACCTTGGTAGGAAGCCAGTCACTCTTGAAGACGGCGCCCATGCTACAAATAAGTAAAGTATGATATTACATGTCTTGGACGCCTATTGTATGGGATAAAATCAGCTCATTTAAACCCGCCGAGTGCTTTGGTTAAAAAAGGGTTTTTGACCCGCCAGATCAAAGGGGCGGGTTGGATCACTATGGTGACTTATGGAAGGATGGCTATCCCCAAGGGTTGCATTCTGGGGACGGTAAAGGCATTCGTTTGAAGTACCAGGAGATGAAGACTATAAACAACTTTTTGCGAACAGTAAAAAAGGAGAGGATCTACCAGACAGACGCGAAAACCTAGAGAAAATGACTAGTCACGACAGTTTATTATCAGATGATGCCCATCGCTTGGTGAAGATGTTGTTTTCAAGGATTCACAAGTCCAGTGGATAAGTGAAGGTATTCGGGGTATTAGGCTATTCTACCGACACTCGTGTTAATCGATTTGAAGCAGATATCATCTATATGCAACGAGCTTCAAGAACACAGCAATGGCGGAGGCTCGAACAGAAAGTAAATCTACTCTTAAAAGATAGGCGGAAGCCTAATCTGATGTTGTCGGGAGAGAAGAGTCGACGGAGATGGGGTTCGCTGCAGAAGCGCGGGCGTCCCGTCGAGCAGAGAAGTTTCCGGCGGCGGCAAGGTTCGAATTGAACGGCGAGGTGGCCGACGGCGATGCAGTCGACGATGCCGATGGCGGATATGTTGATTGCGGCGCGAGGGTGGACGACGACGAAAGCTCACAGGCGGCACCGGAGCTCCTCGCGTGAAGGCCGAAGGAACGGTCGGCGGCGTATTCCTCGGGGCGATGCGGTTTTCTCGCTGTGCCGGTGGGGAGGAAGGTGACGGGACTGGTAGGTGAGAAGCGACAGTTCTGTCCCCCCCCCCCTCGGCCTATTTATCAAGGCAGGTGCAAGAATCGAGGCACCATGAGCGGGAACCGCCGGGAGATAAAAGATTCGCTATAAATGTGCGCCGAAAATTTCGGGATAAGTGATGCGCTAAAAGATCCGTTGGAGTTGTGGCTATCTTCCCGAAAATCGAGGAGTAAGAAGAGGCCAATCAGTAATGGTTTGGCGACTTAAGGGATTTTCAGTGCCCAATGGCGGGTGCACGATTTTTGACATATGAAGAAAAATGAGGGATGAATCGCCTTCAATAGAGCAGAGGTGTTGGCATGACAAAGAAAAAGTTCAAGTCAATTTGGGGCCTAATGTTGGGGATATTACCTCTGGATGACCCGCCCTAGTTGGGCCGGGTCATCCATTGGGCGATTGACCCAAACATTTAGTTGGGCCTCGCTGTGGTTGAATCAAGGTCGTATGATGGTTGTGGCTCTTGGAAGGTCACGAGTTAGAAACCACAGGGGTCACGAGTTGTAGGAAGGAAAGAATCCTTGTAAACCCTAGGGGATCGACCTGTATATAAAGGCGAGTCCCGGGGGACAGAGAGGGGGTTAGAAATCATTGAGTGCTAGGTTTAGGCGAGTTACGCCTTCCTTGTAATCGAATCCATATCAATACACACCAAAGCAGGACGTAGGCTATTACCTCTTCAGAGCGGCCGAACCTGGGTAAATCGTTGTGTCTCTCCCGCTTAACCCCTTTGAGTCGCCACCAAGGTGCGATGGCTCCAGTACTAAGTCCTTTCACGAGGACATCTGCCGTGAAAAAACCACGACAGCAGCGTTGAAGGATAGTTCGGGGGCTACTAAGGGAATCTGGGATTCTGGGGTCCTTGGGTGGCCGGTTAATCAATATTGGATGAGCCCATTGGTGGGGAACGTTGCATGGGAAACAAAAAATTTCCTACGCACACATAAGATCTTTCCATGGTGATGACTGCTACTTCTCAAACAACAGCGCCAGAAATTGACACTTTGACGGAGACTTGCTTGCATTGGTTTTTCCCTTGAAGAGGAAAGGGTGATGCAGCAAAGGAGCAATAAGTATTTCCCTCAGTTTGAGAACCAAGGTGTCGATCCAGTAGGAGGGTCTCATCAAGTCCCGAGTACCTGCACAAACACAAACGATCTTGCACCCAACGCTTCAAAGGGGTTGTCAATCCCTTCAAGATTATTTGCAAAGTGAGATCTAAAGGCGGAAAGTGCAACGAAGTAAAAAGTGTAAGGCTGAAAATATGGTGTGGAGTAGACCCGGGAGCCATAGTGTTCACTAGAGGCCTGTCTCAAAATAGCAAATATAACGGTGGGTGAACAAATTACTGTGGAGCAATTGATAGAACCGCGCAAAGTCATGACGATATCTAGGACAATGATCATACATATAGGCATCACGTCCGAGACAAGTAGACCGATACTTTCTGCATCTACTACTATTACTCCACACATCGACCGCTATCCAGCATGCATCTAGTGTATTGAGTTCATGACGAACAGAGTAACGCCTTAAGCAAGATGACATGATGTAGAGGGATAATCTCAAACCAATGATGAAAACCCCATCTTTTTACCCTTGATGGCAACAACACGATGTGTGACTTGCTACCCCTTCTGTCACTGGGTGAGGTCACCGCACGGTATGAACCCAAAACCAAGCACTTCTCCCATTGCAAGAATCATAGATCTAGTTGGCCAAACAAAACCCACAACTCGAAGAGAATTACAAGGATATGAAATCATGCATAAGAGAGATCAGAATAAACTCAAATAAGATTCATAGATAATCTGATCATAAATCCACAATTCATCGGATCTCGAAAAACACACCGCAAAAGAAGATTACATCGGATAGATCTCCATGAAGATCATGGAGAACTTAGTATTGAAGATCCAAGAGAGAGAAGAAGCCATCTAGTTACTAGCTATGGACCCGTAGGTCTATGGTGAACTACTCACGGATCATCGGAGAGGTCATGGTGTTGATGAAGAAGCCCTCCGTATCCGAGTCACCCCTCCGGCAGGGCACCAGAACATGCCAAAATGGGATCTTGCTGAGACAGAAGCTTGCGGCGACGGAAAAGTACTTTCGATGATCTCCTGATTTTTTGTGGAATTTTTGGGGATATATAGGCGCAAAACCTAGGGCAAAGGGGCCTCAGGGAGCCCACAAGCCAGGGGGCCGCGGGCCCCCCTGGCCGCTCCATGAGGGCTTGTGGGGTCCCTGGTGGCCCCCTGCCCTGATTCTCTGGCTCCCCGATCTTTTTCTGTTTCAGAAAAAATCTTTTTGGCAGTTTCATTCCGTTTGGACTCTGTTCAAAATCCTCATCTGAAAGGGGTCAAAAACATGGAAAAACAGGAACTAGCACTTGGCACTGAGTTAATAAGTTAGTCCCAAAAAATATATAAAAGGCATGCAAAACATCCAAAGTTTGACAAGATAATAGCATGAAACCATCAAAAATTATAGATACGTTGGAGACGTATCAAGCATCCCCAAGCTTAACTCCTGCTCGTCCACGAGTAGGGAAGTGATAAAGAATGAATTTTTGATGTGGAATGCTACCTAGCATAGTTGTCCTTTGAAACTTCTTTCATGTGACATGAATGTTCAGATCCGTAAGATTTGAAATAATAGTTTGCTATTGACATGAAAACAATAAGACTTCAAGGAAACTAGCAAGGTAATCATGAACTTTCAAAATAACAAGGCCAAGGAAAGTTATCCCTACAACATCATATAGTCTGGCTATGCTCCATCATCCTCACACAACTAATGTAAATCATGCACAACCCCGGTATTGGCCAAGTAATTTTTTCCGCACTCTTACTTTCTCAAACTTTTTATAACTATCACGCAATACATGAGCGTGAGCCATGGATATAGCACTATAAGTGGAATAGAGTGTGGTGGTGGTTGTGAGACAAAAAGGAGGAGATGGTCACATTGACTCAGCGTATCAAAGGGCTATGGAGATGCCCATTAATAGATATCAATGTGAATGAGTAGGGATTTCCATACAAGAGATGCACTAGAGCTATAAGTGTGTGAAAGCTCAAAAGGAGAACTAGTGGGTGTGCATCCAACTTGCTTGCTCACGAAGACCTAGGGTAATTTTGAGGAAGCCCATCATTGGAATATACAAGCCAAGTTATATAATGAAGATTCCCACTAGCATATGGTAGTGAAAAGCAAGAAGCTCTCAATCATGAAGAACATGGTGCTATTATGAAGCACAAGTGTGGAAAAGGATAATAGAATTGTCCCTTCTCTCTTTTTCTCTCTTTTTTTTATTTGGGCTCTTGGGCCTCTCTTTTTTCTCTTTTTTATTTTTGGGCTCTTTGGCCTCTTTATTTATTTATTTATTTATTTCCTCACTTGGGACAGTGCTCTAATAATGATGATCATCACACTTTTATTTACTCACAGCTCAAAGCTCAAAATGATGATGACTATAGGAATGTCTCCGGCAGTGTACCGGGATGTGCAACGATCTAGCATGGCGTATGACGTTGAGACATATCGCTAGCTACCTTACGATCATGCAATAGCAATATGAGAGTGACGACACAAGTCATGAGACGGAACAGTGGGAGTTGCATGGCAATATATCTCGGAATGGGTATGAAAATGCAATATTGGGTAGGTATGTTGGCTGTTTTGAGGAAGGCATATGGTGGGTTTCTGCACTGGCAAGAATTGTGCGGCACTAGAGACGCTAGCAATGGTGGAAGGTGAAAGTGCATCTATACCATGGACTCACATTAGTCATGAAGAACTCACATACTTGTTGTGAAAGTTTTTATTAGTAATCGAAACAAAGTGCTAAACGTATACTCCTAGGGGAAGGGTTGCTAGGTGTTAACCATCGCGCGATCCCGACCTCAACACAAAGGATGACAATCAATAGATCAATTATGCTCCAACTTCCTAACATAGCGGTTCACCATACGTGCATGCTACGGGGATCACTAACATCAACACAAGTATTTCTAGATTCACAACACCCTACTAACATAGCTCTTAATATTACCAAATCCACGTCTCAAAACTAATTGAGAGGAATCAAGACTTCTCTTTCTACTCAATGCACATGAAGATGGAGGTTTTTGCATCCTCTTTGGGTACCAATCACCTTTGGGACTAATTTCATAGCATAAGCCAACTACCAAGTCATGCACCGCCGTGCTCTAAAAGATATAAGTGAAGCACATAGAGCAAAAGTATCTAGATCAAAAGATATAAGTGAAGCACTATGAGCATTCTAGCAAAATCACGATGAGTGCATGTCTCTCTCTCTCAAAAAGGTGTGCAGCAGGAATGACTGTGACACAACAAAAAGAAAAGACTCCTAAGATACAAGACGCTCCAAGCAAAACACATATCATGTGGTGAATAAAAATATAGCTCCAAGTAATGTTACCGATGGATTGAAGACGAAAGAGGGGATGCCTTCCCGGGGCATCCCCAAGCTTAGGCTTTTTGGTGTCCTTGAATTTGGCTTGGGATGCCTTGGGCATCCCCAAGCTTGAGCTCTTTCCACTCCTTATCTCTTTGTCCATGAGAACATCACCCAAAACTTGAAAACTCCATAACACAAAACTTAAACAAAATCTCGTGATAACATTAGCACAAGAAAACAAACTACCACTTCTTTTGGTACTGTAGAAAACTTGAATTCTATCTATATTGGTGTTGGGATACTGTATTCTCACTCTTCCATGGCTAGTACCCCCCGATACTAACCATAGTTTCATCAAAACAAGCAACCAACTCAATAAAAACAGAATCTGTCAAAAACAGAACAGTCTGTAGCAATCTGTATACTTCGTATACTTCTGGTACCTCAAAAAATCTAAAAACTTACGACTGCCTGGGCAAAAGGCACACCAACCAGAATAAAAAAGAATCAACTCAAAATCTCTTTCTGAATAAAAATTACAAATCATCTCGTGAGCGAAAAGTTTCTGTCTTTTTCCAGCAGGATCAAACAACCATTACCAAGACTAGTCATAAAGGTTTTGCTTGGCTCAAACACAAAAAGAAACACAAAAAAACACAATCACAACAGAATTATGATGGTGTGGACGCAAAAAAATATAAAGAAAAAGATAAATTCATTGGGTTGCCTCCCAACAAGCGCTATTGTTTAATGCCCTTAGCTAGGCATAAAAGCGATAGAATCACGTATCGTCGTCTTTGGTGATCAAATCATAAGTGGCCCTCATCATGGATTCATAAGGCAATCTTATTTTCTTTCTAGGAAAGTGTTCCATGCCCTTCCTTCATATCGATGATAGCACCGATAGTCCTTAGGAAAGGTCTACCAAGAATAATAGGGCATGTAGGATTGCAATCAATGTCAAGCACAATGAAATCCACGGGTACATAGTTCCTATTTGCAATAATAAGAACATCATTGATCCTTCCCATGGGTTTCTTGACAGTAGAATCAGCAAGATGCAAATTAAGAGAACACTCTTCAATCTCATTAAAACCCAGAACATCACATAAAGACTTTGGAATCGCGGAAACACTGGCACCCAAATCACACAAAGTATTGCATTCATAGTTTTTTATTTTGATTTTGATAGTAGGTTCCCACTCATCATGGAGCTTTCTAGGGATAGAGACTTCCAATTCAAGTTTCTCTTCAAGAGATTTTATCATAGCTTCGACGATATGATCGGTAAAGGCCTTGTTTTGGCTATAAGCGTGTGGAGAGTTTAACATCGATTGCATCAAGGAAATGCATTCAGTCAAGGAGCAACTATGATAATTGAATTCCTTGAAATCCATAGTAGTAATTTCATTACTACTCAAAGTTTTAATATCTTCTACTCCACTTTCAATGTTTTTAGCATCAAGATAGATGGACTCCGAATCATTGGGGCACTTCTCAACCAAAGTGGATTCATATCCAACCCCATAATTATTAGGTTTGACACAAGAAAACAAAGATTCAATGGGAGTCACACCAAGCACTTTAAGATCTTCGTGATTCTTATCACGAGAACACGCCTTTTAAGCCATTCATGTCTAGCACGAATTTGGGCGGTTCTTTCTTGGCTCTCAATCATGGAAACACGCATAGCTTTCAGTGTTTCATCCATGTTGATCTTGGGAGGAGCACATATAACTTTGAAAGCATCAACATCACTAGACATTCTATCAACACTCTTAGCCAAATCGTCAATTTTGAGTAGCTTTTCCTCTATGGACGCATTGAAAATCTTTTAAGAGTTGATGAACTCTTTGATATTACTCTCTAGATCAGAGGGTAATCTATTGTAATTTCCATGAGTATTGTTGTAGGAGTTGCCAAAATTATTAGAGGAGTTACTAGGAAAAGGCCTAGGAACATAGTTTCCTCTAAAAGCATTGTTGTTGCCAAAGTTTTTCCTATCAACAAAATTAACGTCCAAGCTAGAATTGCTACTCTCAATCAAAGAAGACAAGGGCATGTCAATAGGATCTAAAGGAGCACTTCTACTAGCAACCAAATTCATTAACTCATCCATCTTAGCACTCAACGAGTTAATTTCTTCTATAGCGTGTACCTTCTTACTAGTAGGTGACCTTTCAGTGTGCCACTCAGAGTAGTTCGTCATGATGTTGTCTAGGAGCTTTGTGGCTTCCCCTAACGTGATTTCCATGAATGTTCCACCTGAGGCGGAGTCCAAGATATTTCTAGAAGAAAAATTCAAGCCAGCGTAAAAGATTTGAATAATCATCAAAAGACTGAAGCCATGAGCGGGACAATTTCTAATCATTAATTTCATTCTCTCCCAAGATTGTGCAACATGTTCATGATCAAGTTGCTTGAAATTCATGATATCATTACGGAGAGAGATGATCTTAGACGGCGGAAAATACTTGGATATATAAGCATCTTTGCACTTATCAAAAGAATCGATACTATTTTTGGGCAAAGAAGAAAACCAAGTTTTTGCGCGATCTCGCAACGAGAAAGGAAAAGGCTTTAATTTAATTACGTCATTATCCACATCTTTATTATTTTGCATATCGCAAAGCTCAATGAAGGTATTGAGATGCGATGCGGCATCTTCACTAGGAAGGCCGGAGAATTGCTCTTTCATAACAAGATTCAGCAAAGCGGCATCGATTTCGTATGACTCCGCACTAGTGGCGGGAGCAATCGGAGTACTAATAAAATCATTATTATTAGTATTCGAGAAGTCATAAAGTTTGGTGTTTTCATTCTTGGTGACTTCGGCAACAAAGCAAGCACACAAGCGAACAAAGAGCAAGCGAGAAAAAGGGCGAACGAAAAGGCAAACGAAAAAGGAAAATTGGTGAAGTGGGGGAGAGGAACACGAGAGGCAACTGGCAAACAAAGTAAGTGCAAGAGATAAGTTTGTGACACCTACTTGGATGAGTTCTTGACTAGATCTTCCTCCCTGGCAATGGCGCCAGAAATTCTTCTTGCTGCTTCTCAAACAACAGCTCCAGAAATTGACACGTTGACGGAGACTTGCTTGCATTGGTTTTTCCCTTGAAGAGGAAAGGGTGATGCAGCAAAGGAGCATTAAGTATTTCCCTCAGTTTGAGAACGAAGGTATCGATCCTGTAGGAGGGTCTCGTCAAGTCCAGAGTACCTGCGCAAACACAAACGAGCTTGCACCCAACGTTTCAAAGGGGTTGTAAATCCCTTCAAGATTGTTTGCAAAGTGAGATCTGAAGGCGGAAAGTGCAACGAAGTAAAAAGTGTAAGGTTGAAAATATGGTGTGGAGTAGACCCGGGGGCAAAGCGTTCACTAGAGGCTTCTCTCAAAATAGGAAATATCACGGTGGGTGAACACATTACTGTCGAGCAATTGATAGAACCGCGCAAACTCATGACAATATCTAAGGCAATGATCATACATATATGCATCACGTCCGAAACAAGTAGACCGATACTCTCTGCATCTACTACTATTACTCCACACATCGACCGCTATCCAGCATGCATCTAGTGTATTGAGTTCATGACGAACAGAGTAACGCCTTAAGCAAGATGGCATGATGTAGAGGGATAATCTCAAAACAATGATGAAACCCCATCTTTATACCCTTGATGGCAACAACACGATGCGTGCCTCGCTACCCCTTCTGTCACTGGGTGAGGTCACCGCACGGTATGAAACCAAAACCAAGCACTTCTCCCATTGCAAGAATCATAGATCTAGTTGGCCAAACAAAACCCACAACTCGAAGAGAATTACAAGGATATGAAATCATGCATAAGAGCGATCAGAAGAAACTCAAATAAGATTCATAGATAATCTGATCATAAATCCACAATTCATCGGATCTCGACAAACACACCGCAAAAGAAGATTACATCGGATAGATCTCCATGAAGATCATGGAGAACTTAGTATTGAAGATCCAAGAGAGAGAAGAAGCCATCTAGTTACTAGCTATGGACCCGTGGGTCTATGGTGAACTACTCACGCATCATCGAAGAGGTCATGGTGTTGATGAAGAAGCCCGCCGTATCCGAATCTCCCCTCTGGCAGGGCACCAGAACATGCCCCAGATGGGATCTTGCGGAGACAGAAGCTTGCGGAGGCGGAAAAGTACTTTCGATGATCTCCTGATTTTTTGTGGAATTTTTGGGGATATATAGGCGCAAAACCTAGGGAAAAGGGGCCTCAGGGAGCCCACAAGCCAGGGGGCCATGGGCCCCCCTGGCCGCGCCATGAGGGCTTGTGGGGTCCCTGGTGGCCCCCTGCCCTGATTCTCCGGCTCTCCGATCTTTTTCTGTTCCGGAAAAAATCTTTTGGCAGTTTCATTCCATTTGGACTCTGTTCAAAATCCTCCTCTGAAAGGGGTCAAAAACATGGAAAAAATAGGTACTGGCACTTGGCACTGAGTTAATAAGTTAGTCCTAAAAATTATATAAAAGGCATGCAAAACATGCAAAGTTTGACAAGATAATAGCATGAAACCATCAAAAATTATAGATACGTTGGAGACGTATCAATGACCATATCCAAGAGGATAGATTGTATCTACATACCCTTGTAGATTGTATATAACACGGTTGATGTAGTCGAACATCTTCGCGATCCAAATCGCAGTCCGTCCCGCGATCTCATCACGATCCATCCCGATCTACTGCCGAACTTACGGCACCTCCGCGTTCAGCACACGTACATCTCGATGATGATCTCCGCCTTCTTGTTTCAGCAAGAGTGGGCAAAGAGGTAGCTGAGTTCTCCGAGAGCCTAACAGCATGGTGGTGATGGTGGTGGAGCTGATCCGGCAGAGCTACGTCGTGCACTGTCGAACCTAATCTGCAGGAAGAACGAACTAGAGGGAGGGAGAGGTGCTGCACCTTCAATTGTGTGTTGGTTGCCCTCTCTCCCCTCTAGTATATATAGGAGGGAGGGGAAGGGGTGGCGCCCTAGGATTTCCCTAGGGTTGGCCGGCGGAACCCAAAAGAGGAGGAGGAGTCCTCCTCCAAGTGGGATTGGTGTAGGCACTAAGAAGACTCCTCCTCCTAGTCGAACTCCTTCCTTTCTCCACTATTTCGGCTGCATAGGCCCATGACGGTGGCCGCCGAGCCCACTAGGGGCTGGTGCGCCACCTCTTAGGCCTCTATGGACCACCGGGGTGGTTGGCCCCTCTCGATGAACCCCCAGAACCCATTCGTCACTCCTGGTACACTATTGGAAATGCCCGAAACTTTTCCGGAACCCAAATACCCTCTTCCTATATATTAACCTTCATCTCCGGAAATTATGGAACTTCTCGTGACATTCGGGATCTCATCCGGGACTCCGAACAACCTTCCGTCCCCAACATTCATACTCAACTATACCGAAACGTCACCGAACCGTAAGTGTGCAGGCCCTGCGGGTTCGAGAACTATGCAGACATGTGATGACGAGTTGATGTATATACTTATCGCTCCTTGTTAGTTACCCCAAGTGGAAAGTTGAGATTTAGTTAGCAGCATGTTTCCCCTCACACGGAAACTGTAAGGTTTATCGAACTAGTAGGACTCATAGGATCAACAAGTAGGTGTCTATTGCCCCTGTCTAGCAGAAGACGTGGACCTGCACACACAACAAATAACTTTGCTCCCAACGAGTACAGAGAGGTTGTCAATCTCTCTGACCTTGTAGTTTGCAAAGGATCAAAACACAAGCGGGAATAGTAATGGTGACTGCAAGTGGGAAGTAAATGAAAGCAGTAAATGATGGAGGTGTAAAAAATGGTGGTGATATGGACCGGAGTCACGTGATGTTCACTAGTGATGTCTCTCTCCCAAAATACGATAAACAACTATGCTTGGGTAAACAAATTACTGCTAGGCAATTGACAGAATTATGAACGCACCGCAATGCTAATTATGCTACTTGAAAGTTAGAGGCTCAATAGTAATGGGCAGTACGCCAAGACAAGTAGACCGTTTATTCATCAACATCTACTTACTAATCATCCACCTTGAGATATCTATCTAGAACATCTCGCCGATATTAAGTTGCGAGCCCCACCCTAAGTGTAAACTCAAACCAACGGACAACTGCATTAACAAACTATGCGTAATGTAAACAATCCTTGCAACCATGGTCATAAGCACCATTGTTATCTCCCTGGTGGCAACAACACATCCCCTAGTCTCATGTTTCCGTCACTCAATCTAGACATCGAGGGGCATGAACCCACAATCATGCATAATGCTCCCTCTTGGAGTTACAATCTACTACTCGGCCAAAGCAATAAATAGCAATGGAGAACATGCATGAATCACTAAGGAACATAATATAAAAGGATAATCAAATATATAACTAATAACAATCTGAACATAATCACATAATCCATCGGATCCCAACAAACCGAGCATAGCAATAGCATGGAAATTACATAGGTGCCTTGATCATGTAGGGTAGCTCACAAGGACTAATCATGGAAGCAAGAGATTGGAGAGGATACATCACATAGCTACTGGTCATGGACTCATGGTCCAAGTAGGGCTACTCACGGCACGTCCGGAAAGCATCCATGGCGGTGGAGAAGCTCCCGGAGGTCAATCCTCCTTCCGACAGGGTGCCGGGAAGAGGTCTCCTAACGCTCCCGATCTCAGAAGTGCTGCGGTGGTGGAACGATGGAGAAATTCGCGATTCTGGATGCGATGGAAGGTTTTTCTCTTGAGGAGTAAATATAGGCGAAAGGAGGGCACCGTAGGAAGTCGAACCCACCCACGCGGCCTCTTGGTGTGGCCTAGGGCCAGGCCGCGCCGACAGGTCGCCTGGGAGGCCCCTGGCCCCCTGTGGCCCATCTTTGGTGAACAGGAAGCTTCCATTACGCTGATTTTTATATATTTTTCTTGGGATTTTTCGGGCTTCGGAAAATTGGGTAAAAGCCCCTGCAAAATAGACATCAACAGACAAAAACTGGCACTGGGTGCACTGAGTTAGTAGGTTAGTCCAAATATGTGTAAAATGATATAAAAGTGTAGCAAAACATATAACAATGTCACCCAAAAGATCACGGAACAACCAGATGTTATAGATACGTTTGGGATGTATCAACACCCCCAAGCTTAATTTATGCTCGTCCTCGAGTAGATAAATGATAACATAATAATTTGTGTGGTGACATGCTAACACACATATAAGAACTTCAAAGTAAAGCAAGTGAGATATGCAACTCAAGTCAAGATAGTAACAAGCAAGAGTCTATATCTAGTATTGAAATTAGCAAAATAAGAACATAAAGGTGCAAGAGCTCTCGATGTCCGTGACTCAAATGTCTCCAAATGGTGTTTGCGTGCAAGAAGTGGGAGACGGGTTGAGAGCATAATTTTTTTTTAATTGAGAACTCAATCTACTAAATCTCACACTTGGTCTCCTTCACAATGTTACTTTGACTCATCCCCGGACCACTAGTCAGGCATAAGTCAAAATGATCCTCTCCCTTTCGACTTTGAGCACTCATGCAATGGATGAGCGCAAGCAAAATATGTTGGCACTTGGGATGGCAAACAGAATAATGATGGGGAAGGAAGACAAAAAGGTGTGAAAGGCTCACATCAATGAGGACAATCATAGGCGAGAGAAAGCCAAATGATAGATATGATGTGAGGAGTAGGGATTACCATGCAATGTATCCACATATGAGCTAAGATAAGCTCTCCAATGGAACTAGTGGGGGTGCATCCAACTTGCTTGCTCATTAAGACCTAGAGCTCATTTGAGGAGGCTCAACATTGGAATATACAAGCCAAGTTCTATAGTGTAAGGGTCCCCACATAGTTATGCATGAATGATAATCTCTATGTAGTACAAATATAACAGTGGAGTACGACTGTGTATCTTTCAAAAGGAATAGTAGTGTTGCCCACTTCTCTCTTTTTATATCTTTTTATTTCTTTATTTCTTTTTTGGTGGCTTCTTTGGCTCTTTCTATTGATCTCTCATTTGTCCTCTTTGGGATCTTTTCATTTGTCCTCTTTGGGATCTTTCAATTTGTCCTCTTTGGGATCTTTTCCTCACTTAAGGGCAACACTCTATGTTTTACAAGAATGAAAAGATGATCATCACACTTTATAAGAAGTACTCACATAAAGACAAATGAAAACTATCATGATGTATGCAAATGTATGCCTCTGCCAGTGTAGCAGGATATGCAATGAAACTAGCGCGTCATGTTGCAATAATAAGGGCAAGGCACAACTAGCATGCGGCTCCTCGATCAAGCAAAAACATGTATGACATGAAGATCAAGTCATGAGATGGTGGATGTTGCATGGCAATGTATGTCAGAAAGTCTATGGAAATGTCTTAATAGGTAGGTATGGTGGCTGTTTTGAGGAAAGATATAATGAGGCTTATGAAGATAGAGCGTATCATGCCAAGGGTTTGGATGCACCGGCAAAGTTTGCACCAACTGTCAAGGTGAGAAAGGGCAATGCACGGTGCCGAAGAGGCTGGCAAAATATGGATGGTGGAAGTGCCAACAATCGTATACTCGCATTAGTCTGAAGAACTCATGCACTTATTATCGGTAACTATCTATCTAGTCAGGAGGTTCAGAAAGAGACAAGTACCATGATAATGTGAGGGTACTCTATATATTCCAACCCCTTGAGAGGTTAGCGATCCGTCTAGTAGCTAGAGTTCTCAACTAATTTTTTAGTTTTTGAAAATACACACGGATTTCCCAAAATACGACACCTATCACTAATAGGCTCAGGCTCTTGACACCAATAGTCCAAACATTACTAAAATCAATACCTCAAAACTATTGCAAATTACTACCATACTTAAATAGCAACCTCAGTTACCTACTCATGCAAGACACACAACTCAGTGCAACAAGCCAACACTCTAAACAAGATAAGCATGATAACTCAAGAGAGTTCCAAAAAGCAACCTAAATAAAAGCTCTTAAAAATATAAAGCATGAAAACTAAGAGCTAAGCATGACAGCAGCTACGAAAAGATAAAGAACACACAAAAGATAAGCATGAAAACCTATGTTGTGTTCTAGGATGGAGTGGAGTGTGTTTCTCTCCCAAACAAAGAAGGTTAGGGTCCAACTTGTTATGAAAAGCAAGCAAAACTAAAAAAACTAAAAATTAAAGAGATAGCACACAACATATGAAGTGATAAAAATATAGCATGGAGAAGGACGAACTAATGATTGCTAATGGAGAAGAGGATGCACGGGGCATCCCCAAGCTTAGACACTTGAGTCTCCTTGCATATTTCTTCGGGGTGCATGGGGGCATCCCCAAGCTTGAGCGTTTGACACACCTGGATCTTCTTTCATCATCTTCCATCACATACTTGAAAACTCCCTTCATACGAAACTCATCATAAGCTGATTAGAGTGGTTAGTACCCATAATAAAATAATTTTATCCACTAGAAATAAAGATTTTCATGAAGAATTACTGTTTCTCAAGATTGCCAAAAAGTTTCTGCAAAGAAAAAGCAAGCTTAAGATTTGCAAAACGATGAAAACGCAAAACGTGGCAGAATCTGTGAAAGACACACGAGCAGGTAGTAAATAATTTTTTCAGGGCACTTCTGCAAGTCAAATCAAAAAACTCAGAACAGACGCCAGAAATCCAATTGTATAGAGCATACTGTCAAAACAATTCAGGTCAAAAATATGATCTCGTGATTTTTGGTGAATTTTTCCGTCAAGCACAGAGAATCTGTTTCTGGACATCATGTCACAACTTTTGAACTTTCTTGCAATCGGAGGCTAAAACTTGGCACAAAGCTTAAAAATAAAGATAGAATGATGTCGCTACAATAGTAACACACATCAACACTACTAAAAACTGAAAGTAAAAACTCAAATTAAGATAACAAGGGTTGTTTCCCTAGAGCTCTTTCTTTATAGTTATAAAGATAGGCTTAAGATTTTAATGATGCTCTCATAGGAATAAGAGTTGTAGAACAAAAGAGAGCATCAAGAAGCAAATACCAAATACATTTAAGTCTAACATGATTCCTATGCATAGGAATATTTCAATAGAATAATTCATTGAAGCACAAAGCAATAAGCATAGGAAGGCAAAACAAGTGCAGCTTCAAAACCTTCGACATAAAGAGGGGAAACTTCTTATTTTTTAGATATTTAGAACCATGTTTCCCCCTCTCGTTATAAATTTCAGTGGCATCATGGATGAACTCAACAATATAACTATCACATAAGGCATTATTTCCATGATCCAAAAGCATAAAAGTATCATTACTCTTCTTATAAGAAAAATATTTCTTATTAGGAATTTTGAGAGTAAAGCAATCATTATCATCTTGGTAATCATCACGTTTAGGAAGCATAGTATCATCAAAGCAAATTTTCTCCTCAAAAGTTGGGGGACTAAACATATCATGTTCATCAAACCCGTCATCCCCAAGCTTAGAGCTTTCCATGTCATTAGCAATATTGATATTCAAAGAAAGCATACTAATAACATTGCCACCATCGTAATTGTTATGCAAATAATAAAGTTCACTTGGTTTTTTTAATTTTCTCCTCAAACACTTCATGTCCTAGTTCAAGATAAAGTTTATAAATCTCTCTCATATTTTTCTGTTTTCCATTAAGCCTAACTTGTTCAATAAAAAAAAGAAATGAAAAAATTTAATTGCAAGATCTAAAGATATGCCTTCAAGCACTCACCTCCCCGGCAACGGCGCCAGAAATAGCTTGATGTCTACGCACGCTTCTATTCTTGTAGACTATGTTGGGCCTCCACGCGCAGAGGTTTGTAGGACAGAAGCAATTTCCCTGGAGTTAATGACCTAAGGTTTATTGAACTCAAGGAAGTAGAGGTTGAAGATGATCTCTCTCAAGCAACCCTGTAATATAGGTGCACTAGTTCGGCGAAGAGATGTTAAAATACAAGTGATATGGATGGTAAAACAAGGTAATGTAAATCTGAAATAAAAATGGTAGCAAGGTAGCAAGTGACAAAAGTGAGCATAAATGGTGTAACAATGGTGAGAAACAAGGCCTAGGCTTCATACTTTAACTAATGGCAATTCCCAACAACATTAACATAGTCTAATCACATGATATTTCCACTAAAACATGCAATGGTGACGTACTCGGAGGTCATTCCTTTGTAATCAAAAGAGGACGAGAATTGTGTAGGGCTACAAAAGCACACCTCAGATGTCGTAGTTCTCATCTATGGATTTCCCAATGTCACCGCGGCCATCCAAAGAGAGTACCACAATCACCACAACGTATCTCAAAGATAGTCAAAGACAAGCACCAAGAGACTGTCGATCTTCAATCAATTCACAGAAGAGGAAATCACTCATGAAAATATTCTTCTATTCCATGTTCAATAGACCGCTGTCACCATGGTCTCGGGGATTATACTAGATAAGATCAAGTGAGTACATCAATCCAATTCATAGAAGAAGGGGAAACATCATGGGATCACCCTAGATTAACATAGCCTATGATCACAATCAAGATCACATCATGGGAGAGAGAATTAACCACATAGCTATTGTAGAAGACCTCAGCCCCGAGGAGGAACTACTCCCGCTTCATGGAGGGAGGAAGCAACGTCGATGGAGATGAATCCGGGGGCACTTCCCCGTCCCAGTAGGGTGCCGGCACAGGAATTCTGGTGCCCCGAAACTTGTTGGCGATAGCGGCGGAGATCGGAATTGCTTCTGAAGAAAAGGGTTCCGGAATCAGCGTTTCCTCCATGGGGTGAAAATAGGAGCCAAGGTAGGGCACCAGAGGAGGTGGGCCCCACCCAGGCGACCTGTGGGCGCGGTAAGGGGGTAGGCCACGCAGGGAGGCCGCCTGGGCAGGCCCTGGCTCCCCTCTGGACCATCCTGATGCCTCTCGAAGCTTCCGTCACGCAGATTTTTATATAATTTTCTCGGGATTTTTGGGGCTCTAGAAATTGGGATAAAATTCCCTGCAAAAAGACATTAGCACACAGAAACTGGCACTGGGTGCACTGAGTTAGTAGGTTAGTCCAAATATGTGTAAAAAGATATAAAAGTGTAGCAAAACATATAGCAATGTCACCCAAAAGATCATGGAACAAGCAGAAATTATAGATATGTTTGGGACGTATTAGTCATCAAGCACAAGAACCGGACTCTGGTTGAAATGGCATGGACTATTCTTGAAGAATATCAGACTCCTTATCGTTTCTGATCTGAGGCAATTAACACTGCTTTCCACATCATCAACAGGGTATATCTTCACAAATTCCTCAAGAGTACTTCATACAAACTCCACACTGACAAGAAACCCAATGTAAGTTATTTCAAAGTCTTCGGTGCAAGATGTTGGATTAGAGATCCTCACGACAGTTAAAAAGTTGCACCGAAAGCACATGAGGGTTTTATGCTCGGGTACGGAAAGGAACACCTACAGAGTCTTCAACAACTATCAAAACAAGGTTGTTGAAACTGCACATGTGTGGTACGATGAAACTAATGGCTCGCAAAAAGAGCAACTCCCTCGTGCGCCAGATAAATTGAATCCTCAAGAAGCTATTAAGCTCAAGGCTACTAAAGATATAATTCCTACTGAGGAACAACCTCTTGTTAAAGAAGTCATCCCCAACAATGACGAAATTCAAGTGGGTGAACCTGAGGAAATTGCTCCAGATCAAAATCCTCAACACAACCAAAGTCTTCAACCCACGCATCCGAGGATTGCAAATTAAGTGGAAATTGACAAAATCCTCGATGGCATCAATGCGCGAGGTCCCCTCACTTGCTCAAAATCTTCACATTCAATTAACTTTTGTGGGCATTCTTCTTTTGTGTCTATCACAGAACCCTCCTAATTTGATTAACCCTTCATGGAACCTGAGTGGATTCACGCCATGCAAGATGAACTTCATCAATTCAAGCAGAACAACATCTGGGAACTTGTCAAACGGCCTAATCCTCGCAAGCACAATGTCATCGGTACCAAGTGGATCTACCAAAACAAGCAAGATGAGGATGGTCGGGTAGTGAGGAACAAGGCACGACTTGTAGCCCAAGGCTACACACAGATTGAAGGACTTGACTTTGATGAAACTTTTGCACCTGTTGCTAGACTTGAAGCTATTCGTATACTGCTTGCTTATGCTAATCATCACAATATTACACTGTTTCAAATGGATGTGAAAAGTGAATTCCTCAATGGTAAGCTTGAGGAAGAAGTATATGTTGCTCACCCCCCAGGTTTTGAAGACCCAAAGCATCCTGACAAAGTCTTCAGACTCAACAGAGCACTCTATGGCCTCAAGAAGGCCCCTCGGGCGTGGTATGATACATTGAAGGAATTCCTAGTGAATAAAGGCTTCAAACCCGATTCATTCGACCCCACTCTTTTCGAAAAATCCTATGATAATGAATTGTTTGTATGCCAAATATATGTGGACGATATCATCTTTCGTTGTACTGACAAACGTTACAATGACGAATTTGACTACATGATGGGTAAACAATATCAAATATCCATGATGGGGGAGCTAAAATTCTTTCTAAGTCTTCAATTTCGTCAACAACGCAACGACGTCTTCATTTCTCGAGAAAAATATCTCAAGGGTGTAGTGCAGAAATTCGGCAAGAATGAATGCAAAGGCGTCAAAATTCCCATGCCTACCAACGGCCACCTATGCACTGACGAAAATGGTAAAGATTCCAATCATGAGGTATATCGCTCTATGATTGGCTCTTTATTGTACCTATGTGCATCTAGGCCAGACATTATGCTAAGTGTTTGCATGTGTGCCCGTTTCCAAGCAAAACCGAAGGAATCACACCATAAGGTTGTGAAATATATTCTTCGATATCTAGCTCACACTCCAACACTTGGATTATGGTACCCCCAAGGGCTCAAATCTTCACCTCGTTGGATATTCTAATTCTTATTATACTCGTGACCGTGTGGATCGCAAGTCAACTTCAGGCACCTGCCATTTCCTCGGACGATCCTTAGTCTGTTGGTCCTCAAAGAAGCAGAACTGCGTGTCACTTTCCACTTCTGAAGATGAGTATATTGTTGTTGGTTCTTGTTGTACTCAATTGTTGTGGATGAAGCAAACCCTCAAGGACTACGACATCAACATGAAGAATATGCCACTCTATTGCGACAACGAGAGTGCAATCAAGATTGCATACAATCCAGTACAATACTCGAAGACCAAGCACATCCAGATTCGTCATCCTTTTCTTCGTGATCATGTACTCAAGGGCAACATCGTCATCGACGATGTAAAGACTGAAGACCAGCTAGCGGATATATTCACTAAGCCCTTGGATGAAAAGAGATTTTGCAAGTTGTGGTGTGAGCTAAATATCCTAGAATCTTTGAATGTTCTTTGAAAAGGAACACATCCTAACACTTATGCAAATTCATGACTTAGATGTGCAACACACGAAGAAACGTTTTTCTTCAATCAGTAAAGAATAACACTCTGAGTGTGAAGAAATCAATGAAGAATTTTATTCTCATGGCCCTGTAACAATTGTACGCGGTGCCTGAAATCATCATTCTTACACGGTGGATTATGCCACCACCAAATTTGAAATTCTTCAAAGTTGAAATTTTTGCAATGTCCTCAAATATTAAAAATCCTCAAGATTGCAAACTCCTCAAACGTTCAAATTCATCAGACTTTTTGTTATGATCTTCATTGACTATATACTAAGTTATGAGCTTTCAAAGTCGGCAACAACATTCACTTATTGCTAAGTCTTCAAGTTGGTTTTTCCTCTAAGTGAATGTGATCGGACCCGTCTCCCCTCTATGCTAAGCTCAACCCAAACTATTCTCAACTCTTCATATGTATTCTATTTGACACATGTTCAAAGTCCTCACTGGGTCCTTGTCAACTGAAGACTTTGCTAACAAAATCCTCAAAAATTTAAACTCAAATTTTTCGGCAGATGCCGCTCAAACCGCACCCACTACCCACGATTGGATAAGCACGATCTCCACTAAATCCATCGCTTAGTACGTGGGTGACACGTGTCAAGCAGAGAGGAAGGGTCAGGGGCATTTAGGTCCAAAGCTTTCGCACCGGACCGTTTTTCACCTGAGCTATAAATAGCCCCTACCCCCTCAGTAAAATCTCTTCCTCTCGCTCCCATCTTCCCCGCTCGAGATCTAACCTCTCGCCGCTTCTAAAAATATTCGCCGTCGGTGAAGAACAGCTTCACTGCCTTGACCTCGCCGTTGCCAAACTCATGTCGGACATGGATCATCTTCCTCCACCGCTGTCGTAGCCGTTTTCAGCAACCGAGTTAGGGCGCTGGACATTTGAACAGACGAGCTTCAGTTTTCACCTCAACAGTTCCTCGTGTTCTTCGTCCAGGGTAATTAAAATCTAATTTTACTCCCCTGTAGATCCTTTTGATACCCTAAAATCTACAAAATATGTTGTTACATCAGCACACTAATCAGATGTACACTTAGTTACGTTGAACACTTGATGAATTTCTCTAAGTTGCTTAATTCTTCACGAGATTCCTCAATTGTGTAAATTTTCAGATCTGCACAACTCTGCGACCCAAGACAAGAATACTTAGAGAAATTCCTCAACACGGTATTGGTCAAATTCTCAACACAATATTGGTCAAATTCCTCAACTTGAGTCAGTTTTTAAATTCCTCAACTCTGAGAACGCATATGACCTCTTCAATTTCTTCGCATCTATACTCTGTTCACAGGTACAAAATGTCCGCTGACGAATCTCTAGGTTCTCATGAATTTAACTCAAGCAGCATTTCTTGAAGAAAATCTGCCTGTGTCATCAGATTCCTCAAGAATTCAAATTCCTGTGAAAATTACTCAATTGAAGAAAATGTCTGAGGACAAGAAACATAACATAGGTGGGAAGAAGCCAGAGACCAACACTGCATTTGAGATCCCCGAAGACATTTATGTTGAATACTGCATGCCTGATGAGGAAATATATGGGAAAGTAACCAAAGAGAAGCACAAAATCAGGCTTCAGAAAATAGAACGGCGATGGGCTAAGGTGTGGAGGGAATACAAATATGTCACTCCCAAGTACATCAAGAAATTTGCCCTGAAGCCTCCTTGCAAAATACCTCCTCTGGGAGATGAACAAGTTGCACATCCCTCACGCATGGCTACTATTGAAGACTATCCTGAAGAAAAAGCAAAGTATGTGGCAAAACTGAGCAAAGTTGCCAAACAAGCTGTGAAGACTTTCAATGAGGAATCTGTTGCTGCAGCTGCTACTGCCTCCTCCTGCGTTGTTGAGGCCTCTGCCACTGGATCAGCTCCAAAGAAAGCCCTAATGAAGAAATCAGGTGTAAATCCCAAGTCCTCAACAGCTCCCTCAACACAGCAAAATCCTCAGCCAACTCCAAGTGTTGCTGCAAAATCCTCCACTGCAGCAAAGTCTTCAATACCACTCCAACCCAAGTCAAGTAAATATCCAACTTCTTCAAGTCAAACTGTGAATAAAAAGATGATTGCTGGAAGAGGAACAAGGCCCATCCCAAACTAAGTTGTCTTATATGTACCTTGTGGATCAGATGAGGATGAAGCAAATTGTTGTGGTTTTGTCACGGCAGATGTCCTCGTGAAAGGACTTAGTGTTGGAGCCATCGCGCCTTAGTGGCGACTCAAAGGGGTTATGTGGGAGAGAGACAGAGATTTACCCAGGTACGGCCCCTCGTGAACAGGTAAAGGCCTACGTCCTGCTTGGTGTTTGTATTTATGGTGTTTTCGATTACAAGGGGGGCGTAACTCGCGTGACCTAGCACTCGATGATTTCTAACCTGCCCTCTCCGTCCCTCAGACCCGCCTTTATATACAGGTTGAGCCCTTAGGGTTTACGAGAGTCCTTTCCTTTACACAAATCGTGATTCTTCCTATCTCTAAGTCGCCATCTTTCCAAGACTTGGAGATCTTCCCAACAATGGCCTTCTCCCGAAGGCCCCGAATCGTCATCCGACTCCTGGCCCCACTGGGCCAAGGCCGGAACCACTTAAAGATGAGTCGCCCGCTTGGGTGACCCGGCCCAACGAGGGCGGGATACCCAACAGATAATACCCCCAACATTAGGCCCAGATTGACTTGAATTTTTTCATGCCAATGTCCTCACTTAGTTAGGGGTGATTCATCTCACTCTTCTTATGCACCATACACTTAAACCGCCATCCGTTGCGGAAAAACTCAAGTCGCCAAACCACTTCTTGTTGGCGCCTTCTTATCCCTTTAATCTCGGAAGAGATGACGAGGTAATCTCCAACGGATCCTTCGGCATCGATATCCCGAAAATTTTGGGTGCCATCATGGCGAATCTTTATCTTTTGGCACTTCCCGCTCGTGGCGCCTCGATCTCAGCGCCTGACCCAATAAATAGGCGGGAGGAGGGGGCAGGGCGCATTTCCACCTACCCATCTTGTCGGCCCCTTCTTCCTCGCACTCGCACCGAGAACCTTGTCGCCACTCGAGAGCTTCGTTGCCGCCCGAGCACTTCGTCGCCGCCCGAGAGCTCCGCTGCTGCTCGAGAACTTCGTCGCCGCCCGGAAGCTTCGCCGTCGTCCGAGCACTTCGTCGCCGCCCGAGAGCTTCGCCGCCGCTTCGAGAACTTCGTCGCCGTCTGAGATCTTCGCCATCGTCCGGGAGCTGCGTCGTCGTCTGAGATCTTCGCCGCCGTCCGAGAGCTGCTGAACGTGCGACGCTCGTCGTGAATCTTTCTTCGGACGCCTCCAACCGCATTTACCAGGTCAGCCTCCCGCCATTGAAGGCAGATCTAAGCTTCTCGAGGTTCATGTCCACCGTTTCTTTAGAACATCTCGAACAGCTTTGTAATTCCCGGCTAGTTGGTGGTGACGATAGTGAGTACGGCAACATTCTCCATACCCTTAGTTGCTTAGCCTTGATTTGAAGACTTAGAAAGGATTTCACCAGATCAATTGTACTGTTTTCATCTTAGTCATAGGCTGTTTTACCCAGACCTTTCGCATTCATTTCTGCATGTTCTGTAGATCCTCATATTACTGCCTGTCGCGTGAAACCTGTTTATAGATTCATACTTCGCCATTTTGGCGGACACTTCTGAAGCTCTGAACCATTTTTCCTTTAAGTAGTAAGAATTTCATAATTCGCCCTGGTATTTTGACCCGACCCTTTATCGGTGAGTCAAAAAACTCCCTTAGCTATCAGGAAAATTGTTTGGCGAGTCAAATGAATCTGTTTCACCATTTAGTAGGTGCTTGGCGAATTAATTTACCCGTAATTTTTCCCTTTGTAGCATGGGCACCGTTTTCAAAAATGATTGGCTCCCGACCAAGGTTGATGATACTCTCCTTAACAACTGTGTGAAAACGGGGAATCTGGACCCCCAAGAGGTTATCGGTTGGCGTTCCGGGTTAGGAGAGGAGATCCCCAACCCGAAGGAAGGGGAAATAGTTGTTTCTGTTGAACACCTTGAACGGGGTTTTAAACCGTCCGGATCAAAATTCCTGAGAGATGCCATGACCTTCATGAATGTCCGCCTCCAGGACTTAGGACCCAACTCGATAAGCAATTTATGTCAGTTCCAAGTGTTCTGTGAGGCCTACTTGCGGATGGAACCTTCAGTTCCTTTATTCTGCTATTTCTTCCATTTGAATCGCCAGACAGAATTTTCCAACGGTCCTAGCTTGGAGCTTGAAGGTGCTAATGTTCAACGTCGTAGGGATAGTTCATTCCCGTCACTCGCCATGCCAAGCCATCCCAAAGGCTGGGGCGAGTCTTGGTTTTACTGCCAAGAAACTTCACCTGAGGGTGAAAACAAGCTTCTTGGCTATAGGGAGGAGCGTCTTCCAACAAATTTCAAACTCCGAGACAAGCTCACCGAAGAAGAGGAGTCAGATTTTATCCCAGTACTGTCCGAGTTAAGATCTCTAACAAACAACGGTCTTACTGGGGTTGACTTAATCCGTTGCTGGGTCGAATGGCGTATCCTCCCCTTAAGTCGCCGGGACGGATTAATGTGTGATTTTGACGGTACCTTGGATCACCCCCAGTGCTATTTCCATACAGCACTAACAGAAAATGATATTGTAACCATCATCATGAAATTGACCCGCGAACCCATGGCCAAGTGCGGCCAAATAGGTCTTAAGTCGTTCTGCAAGATCAACCCGGCACCAAAGCTAAATAACATAACCCGCTTTTACCTTATTCCTTCCGTCTTACTTGAGCTATGACCTCTTATAATAAAAAATGCCTTTTCAGAAAGGTGACAAATTCTGGTCCAGGAGGCCAAAAAAGATGGCCTTGAAGCAAGCCAAGCCGCCTCCAAAAAAGAAATCCAAGGGCAAGGGCAAAGCCGCCGTTACTGAGCCATCTGACGCCGACGAATCCCAAGTGGCGACATACTTTCAGAGGTAAAAATCTATCTTAGTTAACTCGCCATTCATTGTTGATGATTTTGTGTTTACGCCTCTTGTATCTCTTGTGTAGAATGAGGACAATGAAAGCCAGGAAGACTCCGTAGAGGTAATTTATGTTTCCTCCGACTCATCTTCTCCTCCTCCTAAGCTGGCCAGGCGAATTTGTGGGAAAGTTCCCTTCTCACACCCAAATGCTTGTTTGGATCCAAATTTCCTTTTGAAGAAAGCGCAACATGCTTCCAATCGGAAAACCCGGAGTCATTCTGGAGACTTGGTGTCCGGGTTACCAACAAAAACCAAGAAAAGGCAAAATGAGGTATCTTTTAATAGCACCTCTTCATTTCCTTTTGGATCGCGTTTATAACTCGCTCACATCTTGAAGTGTTTATTTTGCAGAGTTCTCCTCCTTCATCAGGCGACTCAGTGATGTCAGCACTTCCACCGATGATCTGCGTCCCAGGGTAAGTCTTTTATAACACTTATCTTATTCTGATGATGGTAATGTCTGTCTCTTTAAGCGCACTCCTTTTCCTTTTAGGGCTCAGGCGAAGAAAAGGAAAACTGACGGGTCAGCTCCCATTACAGCTTCGGAGCCTATTGAAAAATCGGCGCCGATCCAAGATAACCCAGCCCAAGATAAACCTGAAAATCAAGTTGATCTCCCAAGCTAGGCCAAGGAAACCATGGAAACACCTAATCCGCCAAGTCCATTAAAAACAGCAGAAGACCCAGACGTTGTGGTCATCACTGCCACTCGCTTTTCTAAGCCGGACTCAGCAGTTTTGTCGAAGCATGTATCATCATCAGCTCAACCTGCTATTGAGTATGAACTTTCCAAGGCTAAGCTCTCCCAGTATGAAAATCTTGAATTCAGAGAACTTTGCTCGGGCTTTGCAAGTCGCCTCGAGGCGAGTTATGAAATGGAAAAAAGTCTGCTTCTTATGCTGAAGAACAAACATGAGGTACGTCTTATTGCCAACCGTATTATCCTTATTAACCCCCAAGGGTCGGGTCATCTACAAAAAGATGAGTCGGGTCTTAATAGTAAAATGAGTCTGTCGACCTGTAACCCCCAAGGGCCGGGTCATCTGTAAAAAGATGAGCCGGGTCTTGATAATTGAAGAAAACTTTCGACCTGTAACCCCCAAGGGCCGGGTCATCTGTAAAAAGATGAGCCGGGTCTTGATAATTGAAGAAAACTTTCGACCTGTAACCCCCAAGGGCCGGGTCATCTGTAAAAAGATGAGCCGGGTCTTGATAATTGAAGAAAACTTTCGACCTATAACCCCCAAGGGCCAGGTCATCTGTAAAAAGATGAGCCGGGTCTGGATAATTGAAGAAAACTGTCGACCTGTAACCCCCAAGGGTCGGGTCGTCGGTAAAAAGATGAACCGGGTCTTGATACTGTATAATTTATCTAAAAAATTATACATTAGCCCCCAAGTGTCATGGATGTTGCTTGCAATAATTCTGAGACTTGCCCCTTGACCATATATTTTGACAGGAATCACTTACCCAAGCTGAATCAGCATTTGGCGATTTGAAGAAAAATTTAACCGATCAGCAGGATGCCCGGGCAAAATCAGAAGAGAAGTGTCAACTAATCTTATCTGAGATGGAGAAGCTAAAAGCCGACTTAAAAAAGGCTCAAGCTGATCAAGATGCCCTGATAAAGCGAGCAGAAAAAACCGAAGCTAAGTTGGATAGTGTGCAACAAGAGTTGGCCGGCTTAAAGCGACATATCTCCAACATGGCACAAGCCGTCTTTGGTAAAAAACCAAACCCTGACCTTGTACTTTGTAAATAAATAACTTAGTATGTAGATATTGCTAACCATCATTACTCCTTATGCAGATCCAAGAGCCGTCAATCTTCAGAATGATTGTGTCCTGATGCTGAAGGCGATTTACACGTTAACGGAGCAGCTGTATACCGGAAGTGCGCTGACCGTGAAAGTAGTGATGGGTGCCAAGGAACCCATAACATCCATAAAGAAGATGCTTGGCTTCTTATCTACTCTTCCTCCTCAAATTGGTGAGCTAACTCGGTCTGCTGCCCGAAAAGGGGCACTGACTACTCTGAGTCGGTGTCTGGCATATGCTCCGGAAATAAACCCTGAAGAGGTAGCGGCAGGCTTTCCCCAGCTCAAGGATGATGGGTTAGAATTCGCTGAAGAAGATTACCAGTGTGTTGTCAAAGAATCCCGTTTGGCAGTGACTCAGCTTGCAGCAAGCTTGGATTTATCGAAATATCAAGCCGCCTATGACAACAAGAACAAGAAAGTTAACCCGCCAACCTTTGTGACAACCAGCTTAACTCCGCGTCGACCCAAGAATCCTTTTGACTTGGAGGTGGATCTCTCATCAGTGCTGAATGATGAAGATGAGTTCGTCGCGTTATCCAAGTGTAACTGGGTACTGGGCGACTTGCAAATTGAAGTCGGCCAGAGCTTGCAGTAGGCTGACCCGAGGACATCAGTAGAATAATCCTTTATGGATTTGGCCATAAGAGCCATGTAATAAGTCCTTTATAGAGATCAAACTGCTTCCGTGATGTCTTCTTATGTCGCCATTAAGGCGCTTTAGAATGCTTGACCCGCCCTTAAGGCGTATTTATGATGCTTGACCCACCGTGGCAATAATGATTTTGATCATCAACCTGTTAAGCTTAAAAACATACATCAAATCATCTCAATGAGTAATGGATCATAATAAATAATAACCGACCCAAGATATTTGAGGCGAGTTAGAAAAAAGTCTGAAAGACCTTGTGGCAGTGCTAGGAAGGTAAAAAATAGCAATTTTGTCGGCTCATAAGGTCGCGACAGGATAGGACGAGTTATATAAACTCAAGTGCTACCCGAGGGAGACTTTTGTATAAAAAGCTCAAGTATTTAGACCGGTTGATCAGGCACGAGTCAAGCTTCAGTGAAGCGGGTTCGGTGAACCAATGGTTTCTCTATTTTCCATGTGGGGCGCTAGCTGGTACCAGACATGTTTTAACCAAGGCGAATTCAGGGTCCATAAAGCGGAGTAACTCGCCAAGAGTTCATGGGTTCATATGGCGATTCAGCCAACACACAATCCAGTATAACCATTTGTAATGCGGTAATTTTTCGCAGACCAAATGGGTAGTAAGGCTGATCTCAGTGAGATGAAGCCCCCAAGTGACCTATGATTAACGGAAAAAAAACTGGTCATAGGATTGTGGAAGCGTATACGTTATTACCACAAAACGACTTGAGAACAAACTGCCCTCAAGTAAGCCGGCTTAATCCACAGAATCATATAAGGCGCCTATGTTTGAATCGCGCGCTTATAGCGACTTTGATCCTCTTTGGCTTATCGATACCCAGTTTTGTAATAAGCGCATCATGGCGACTTAAGCTCTTTGGTATAGATAGCGTCCATGCTTGGGCGACTTGTTGAAGAGTAAAATAAAGATCCATACTTTCAATAAGATGAATTAGCAGGAAAACCCCCAAGCTTGGAGGCCTCAACTTTATTGCTTCATAAGAAATGAAAAAACTTACAAAAAGGCAGAGCTAATTAGCTCAAGTGTAATAAGGCCGCAAGTGGGCTATGTTCCAGGGGCGAGTTGACTCAGCCTCCGTGGTTGGCCGATCAGGCCGTAGATCCACCAGATAATAGGACCCGTTGCGAAGGCTTTTGCTGACGATGAACGGTCCTTCCCATGGTGATGATAACTTATGCATGCCAGTACGATCTTGTATCAATCGAAGTACTAAGTCGCCCTCCTGAAAGGTTCAGCTCTTGACCCGGCGGTTGTGATAACGCCGCAAGTCCTGGTGATAAATTGCCGAACGGGCTGCAGCCAAATCGCGTGCTTCCTCCAAAGCGTCCAAAGAATCTTGACGCACCACCTCGTTGTCCTGTTCCACATGAGAGGCAACTCTGGGCGAGTCATGCCTAATGTCAGTGGGATGAACGGCTTCTGCTCCATATACCAGAAAGAAGGGAGTAAAACCCGTAGAACGGTTCGGGGTGGTCCGGATGCTCCATAGTACTGAAGGCAACTCCTCAACCCAACACCCTGGGGTGCGTTCCAGGGGAATCATGAGTCAGGGTTTGATTCGCCCGCTCGGCCTGCCCATTAGATTGCGGATGAGCTACTACAGAAACATCAAGCCGGATATGCTCACGATGACAAAACTCCTGCATCGCTCCTTGAGACATATTAGTGCCATTGTCAGTAATAATGTTGTGTGGATATCCAAACCGGAAGATCAACTTTTTCAAAAATTTGACCGGTCTCTGCGTCGCAGGCTCCAACAGGTTCTGCCTCGACCCACTTGGTAAACTTATCAACCGCCACCAGCAGATGAGTTTATTTGTTGGACGACATCTTAAAGGGGGCAACCATGTCTAACCCCCAGACCGCAAAAGGCCAAGTGATAGGTATCATCCTTAACTCTTGAGCCGGCACATGGGCCTGTCGTCCATAACGCTGGCATCCGTCACATCGACGAACTATCTCTTCTGCATCTGCATGGGCCGTCAACCAGAAGAAACCATGACAAAACGCCTTTGAAACCAAGGAACGTGACCCGGCGTGATGTCCACAATCTCCGGAATGAATGTCGTTTAAAATTAAGCATCCTTCTTCAGAGGAAACACATCTTTGGAAAACCCCGGAAGTGCTTCGTTTATATAATTCGCCATTGATGATCACCATGGATTTGCTTCGCCGAACGATTTGGCGAGCCAATACTTCATCCGAAGGTAACTCACCTCGGGTGAGATATGCCAGATACGGAAGAACCCAATCCGGCGTCACATGGAGAGCCTCCACGAACTGGGACTCAGGGTCTGGTATTGCCAACTCCTCCTCCGACAGTAACTTTACGGAACGAATATGCAAAGTATCTAGAAAGACATTGGGGGGACCGGCTTACGCTGCGAACCGAGACGTGACAGGGCATCGGCTGCTTCATTAAGGTGCCGGTCGATATGATCGACCTGATAACCATGGAAGTGACCCGCCACATCATACACAGCCCTCCTGTAAGCCGCCATCAGGGGGACCCGAGAATCCCAAGTACCTGAAACTTGCTGAGCCACCAAATCAGAATCGCCAAAACATCTGACCCGCGTAAGGTTCATCTCCTTGGAGAGTCGCAAGCCGTGAAGTAAAGCTTCGTATTCCGCAGCGTTGTTGGTACACGGAAACATGAGTCGGAGGACATAACAAAATTTGTCTCCTTGAGGCGATATCAGCACCACACGAGCCCCCGAGCCTTCCAACTGTCTAGACCCGTCAAAATAAATAGTCCAGTATGTAAGGTCGGGCCTATCTTCCGGGATCTGTAACTCGGTCCAATCGTTGATGAAATCAACCAGGGCTTGATATTTGATAGCCGTGCGAGGGGTGTATCGCACATGGTGCGGCCCAAGTTCGATCGCCCACTTGGCGATTTGCCCCGTTGCTTCCCGATTCTGGATGATGTCCCCGAGGGGGCGGAGCTAACCACCGTGATGGGATGCTCTTGGAAATAGTGTTTGAGCTTTCGGCTTGCCATAAAGATCCCATAAACTAACTTCTGCCAGTGTGGGTATCGCTGCTTGGAGAGAGTTAGCACCTCGCTAATGAAATATACTGGGCATTGCACTGGATATTCCTTCCCTTCTTCCTTTCTTTCTACGACCACTGCCACACTCACCGCTCTGGAGTTTGCCGAAATGTACAGAAGCATAGGCTCTTTCTTAGTCGGGGCGGCCAAAACCGGCCGGTTGACCAGCTACTGTTTTAAGGCCTTGAAAGATTCATTGGCTTCGTCTGTCCAAACAAAATGGTCAGATTTTTTAAGCAATTGATAAAGGGGAATAGCCTTTTCACCCAGACGGCTTATGAAGCGACTTAAGGCCGCAATACGACCCGCCATCCGTTGAACTTGATTAATATTCGCTGGTTTCCCAAGGGAAGTAACCGCCTCGACTTTGTCCGGGTTAGCTTCAATGTCGCGCTCAGATACCAGGAAACCCAACAATTTTCCTGCAGGAACACCAAAGACACACTTGGTGGGATTAAGCTTCATCTGGAATACCCGCAGATTATCAAAAGTTTCCTTTAGGTCTCCCAGTAGTGTTTCCTTCCTGTGAGTTTTAACCACAATGTCATCAACGTAAGCATGAACGGTGTGTCCGATTTGGCCACGGAGGCAATTTTGGATGCAGCGCTGGTAAGTCGCCCCTGCACTCTTGAGTCCAAATGGCATGGACACATAGCAAAAAGCCCCGAAGGGGGTTATAAAGCTGTTTTCTCCTGATCTTCCACGGCCATCTTGATTTGGTGATATCCGGAATAAGCGTCCAGGAAGCACAAACGTTCGCATCCCGCCACCGAATCAATAATTTGATCGATGCGGGGAAGGGCGAAAGGATCCTTTGGACAAGCTCTGTTAAGATCCGTGTAATCAATGCACATGCGGAAGGTACCGTTCTTCTCAAGCGCCAGGACCGAGTTAGCCAACCATTTGGGGTGGAAGACCTCTACGATGAATCCGGCGGCCAAGAGACGGGCAACTTCTTCCCCAATTGCCTTGCGTCGTTCCTCATTGAACCTGCGAAGATATTGCTGAATCAGTTTTGCCTTTGGGTCAACATTAAGATGGTGCTAAGCGAATTCTCTCGGCACACCAGGCATGTCAGAATGTTTCCATGTGAAGATGTCCCGATTCTCACGGATGAATTCGATGATCGCGCTTTCCTATTTGGGGTCTAAACCCGCCCCGATAGTGAACTCCTTGGTTGAGTCGCTAGGGACGAAATCCACTGTCTTAGTGTCGTCTGTTGGTTTGAACTTGAGGGGAGGCTCAGCGTCTGTCGTTGGCTTCTTTAAAGGCTACATGTCAGGCGGATCAACATTGGCCTGGTGATATTTAAGCTCTTCCGCAGCACAGGCGACTTCTGCGTAAGCAGCATCCCCTTCTTCACACTCTCTTGCAATCCTTCTATCACCATCAACTGTGATGGGTCCTTTAGGGCCCGACATCTTGAGTTTAAGGTAAACATAGAAGGGGCGAGCCATGAATCGGGCGTAAGCCGGCCGCCCAAACAGCGCATGATAGGGTCTTTTTAACTTGACCACCTCAAACACGAGCGGCTCACTTCTGTAGTTAGACGTTGTTCCAAACGCGACTGTGAGCCTAATTCGGCCTATGGGGTACGCCGATTTACCTGGGACAATCCCGTGGAATACCGTGGTTCAGAGCATCAAATCTTTCTCCAACAGGTTCACCCTTCGAAAGGTGTCGAAGTATAATATGTTGATGCTGCTACCACCATCCATCAGTACCTTTGATAAGGTATATCCTCCAACTTGAGGAGCCACGACCAACGCTAAGTCGTCGGGATTGTCAACTCTCGGCGGGTGATCCTCCCTGCTCCATGATATAGTCTGCTCGGACCAGTTGAGATATCTAGGGATTATCAACTCAGATACACCGTACGCTCGGTGACTCACCTTTTTATCACGCCTGCAGGCATTGGTGGTGAAAACATGGTACTATCCGTTGCTTAACTGCTTGGGGTTGTTGCGGAAGCCACCATTGTCATCCTGCCCCTGCGGAGCCCCCTGTGGGGGTGGTTGTTGAAAGACTCCTGGCGGGTTAATACCGCCGTTGGTGGTGCACCGGATACTGGCCACTGCTCGGTTGCACGCCACCCTGTGCCCCGGGTTCGGGGGATCCGCCGAAGGGGTTCTGGCGTTGATTAGACGCGCCAAACTGTTCCTGCCGTTGGTCTGGGTCGCCGCCTTGCCCTTTTTTGATCGCCTCCGCCCGAAACTCCCGCATCACGTAACAGTCCTCCCAAGAATGAGTCGCTGGCCCGTCTGCCATGGCGTGGTGCGGGCAGGGGCCCTTGAGTAACTCATTATAGTTGCACGGCTTTTTGCCACTCTAACCCCTATTCTTCTTCTGGTGCTGGTTGCCATTGTTGGCATTGGTGTTGGCGACTAAGTCCGAAGACTCTTCCTGCTGCCTTCTTTTGCCATTCGCTCCATGATTATGGTGGGTGTGTCCCTGGAACCGGGTGTGGTTTTTGGATGACTCGCCTTTCCTAGGCGAGTTGGCCTTACCACCATCTTCTCCTGGATCTTTGGTGTCGTCCGCCTCAGCGTACCTAGTGAGGGTGTCCATTAGCTCCCCCATATCTTGAACCTTTCGCTTGAGTCGTCCCAACTTCTGCACCAAGGTCTCATAGTGGCAGTTCTGCTCCAGGATTAGCACAGCCTGAGCCGCCGTGATACCATCCAACGAATGAATGATTTCCGCGACCCGCCGCGTCCAGCGGTGGGCCGACTCATCCGGGCATTGAACGCGGTGCTGTAAATCGACTATTGTCATCGGTCGCTTGCAGGTCCCTCGGAAATTTTTGACGAAACGCTCTTTTAATTCGGCCCAAGACTGGATGGAGTTGGGGGGCAAGTTCTTTAACCAAGTACGCGTCGTCCCTTCGAGTATCATTGTGAAGTATCTGGCGCAGACTGCTTCACTTACATCGAGCATGTCCATGGCGATTTCGTAACTCTCGACCCATGACGCCGGCTCAAGGTCCGAAGTGTAGTTAGGCACCTTTCTTAGTCCTTTAAAATCCTTGGGCATTCGCTCGTTGCGAAGGGCGGGGGCCAAGCATGGCACCCCCACTTGTCTGCCACTTCCAACAAGAGGCGCTGGGGCGACTTGGGTGTTCGGGTGATCCCGACCTGGCGGGTCTCGGTGATCAGGCGAGTTGACCAGGGGAAAGGGTCGCGGTCCGCTGGTTATGGCGGGCTGGTCCTCTGGTCGACTCCTGGTGCGGCTTGCCTAGGGAGTGGAGTGCAGCCGATCTAGGCTGTGTGAGAACTGGGTATTTTGAACCACCGCCGTTTTCAACATCTCAATGGCGTTCCTTGCTCCTATCTCAGCTGGAGTGTTGCCATGAATCGGAAGGGATTCTAAATGGCGAGTAGCGGCAAGGACGTTGTCCACCGGGTTGGAAAAGTGACCTCAAGGTGTCTGGAATCGGGGAACGCGATCCATAGCTGGCTGAAACGGCGGGTTTGGTGGCTGGCCCGGCCCTCCCCCCCGGGGCGTCTCCTTCCCCTGGAGTTCGTGGAGTGTCGAACAGGCGGGTCGGGTTGAGATCAGGGGGTAAACGACCCTGATGCCTCCGTTGATGGACGGCGTCAGATGCGTGCTGATGCCTTTCGAGCCGCTAGTTTTCGGTATTCAAGCGAGCTACCTCAGCGGTAATTTGAGCCTGTCGGGTCTCGATCCTGGCGGCTTCCACCTCAGCGTCCCGCTCAGCCTTTGCCACCCCATCTCTTAGTTTTGTTAGCTCCGTGTTTATCGCGTCCTGGTTTTCTGACGTTATGGGGCTCGCCATGAGCCTTGTTATCTCTGCCGCTAACTCCACCAAGATCGCGGCCAGGCTTCTAGACATTTCGCCAGCCCCATCTTCGCCTCCCGGGTTTGGCGAGGGTTGAGTCGCCCCTGCCATGTAAACGGCGATCTGACGGCGGGTCCGGTCAAGAACCTCGGGGTCCATGGCTAGTGACAAGCCCCCAAGGCAGCCCCCATGTAGAGACTGAATTGAATCTGAATCGCCCATGGATGATTCGTCATCAGTGTTGACCGGCGTGGTCTCCTGGGTCGCCGATTGTTCTGGTTCCTCAGATCCCTGCGTGAACCCAACAAAGACCGGACGGGTTAGGTTTGGCGTCGCGAGAGGGCGGACATACCTGGCCGGCCCGACGATGTCGGAGGAGATGTCCGGCTCAGGCATAGGTGATCGAACCATGCCGACGAAGACGTTGATCTTGCCAAAGGGGATTCTATAGCCGGATTCGATCGAATCGGCCTCGGGCCCCCATAGCAAGTTATTGATGTAGTACTTCCCGCGGCGGCTCCGAGTCATGAGCCCCGCTGCATAGCTCCCGGACCCTGGTAGGGCTCCCTTTGAGAACTCAACTCCACCGTGCGCAGGCCCCACGGTGGGCGCCAACTGTCGTGGTTTTGTCACGGCAGATGTCCTCGTGAAAGGACTTAGTGTTGGAGCCATCGCACCTTAGTGGCGACTCAAAGGCGTTATGTGGGAGCGAGACAGATATTTACCCAGGTTCGGCCCCTCCTGAAGAGGTAAAGGCCTACGTCCTGCTTGGTGTTTGTATTTATGGTGTTTTCAATTACAAGGGGGGCGTAACTCGCGTGACCTAGCACTCGATGATTTCTAACCTGCCCTGTCCTTCCCTGAGACCCTCCTTTATATACAGGTCGAGCCCTTAGGGTTTACAAGAGTACTTTCCTTTACAAAAATCGTGATTCTTCCTATCTCTAAGTTGCCATCTTTCCAAGACTTGGAGATCTTCCCAACAATGGCCTTCTCCCGAAGGCCCCGAATCGTCATCCGACTCCCGGCCCCGCTGGGCCAAGGTTGGAACCACTTAGAGATGAGTCGCCAGCTTGGGTGACCCAGCCCAACTAGGGCCGGTTACCCAATAGATAATACCCCCAACACAGATGATGAAGACTTGGCTGCTATCATCAGGAATAAGCAAGAAAGAGTTGCTATGGCCAAAGGCTCAACCATTCCCCTCGCACTTGATCTGAAACTGGTGCTGGACTTCATCGATCTTTGGCACAAAGATCCCAACACACCCATTGATGATTTGAAGCTTCCACCTGGACCTAGTCACATGGTGGCAACATTCATCAATCAAGAAAAATGGAAGGCCCAGCAAGCGAGACAACCTCAAAGGGCGAAGGTTCAAAAGGAGAAGTACTTGCAACAAAATCTTCTGTCTTTGAGCCAGAGCAACTTATCTCCACTCAAGCTGAGATCAAAACCCTCAGTGAGAAATACACTAGCTAACATGCTGATTGGAAAGGGGCCAAAGTGAGATTCATCAAGGTCACTACCAAAGTCGTAGAGGAGTATAACAAAATGGTTGCAGCCCCAACGCAACCATCAATTCCTCAGGCCGGCTACACTCTCCAACTGCCTGATGACTCTGATGAAGAACCTGCTACTGATGAACCTGTCAGGCCAGCTGAAGAACATGCTATGCATGAAGAAACTACTGCTAATAGGACGACTGCATCAGCCGTGCCTCAAGAAACTACTATATCACCAAAGTCTTCAATAGTGAAGAAAATCACTCTTCCTTCTGCATCAGAAGTGAAGAAAACCAAAGCGGTTCAAATAGTAGTCAAGAAGAGAAAATCATCAACTGCTTCGGAGTCCTGTGAAGAAAAATGCTTGAGGACTTTGAAAAGTTCCTCAACAGCTCCAATTAGTGCCACACCGATCAGCACTGCACCGTCTTATGAGATTGTGCCATTTGGTGTCGATCATATCATCCGAGAAGTGGATGAAGAAATGGAAAACCCTCATTCGGCTTCTTCCACATAGACGTGTTATGAAGAAATTGAAGCTGATCCTCAACCTTCAATTCCTCAAGCCTCACCTCCCCATCCGCAGCAAAGAACTCAAATTGGAAATGAAGAAATTGATGAAGATGTGGACATAGGCTATACAAAGCCTGGCATCGATGATGACTATTGGGAACAAGCACATCCCAACTCTCCACTTGCAACACCATTCATTTTAAGTCCTCAGACCCCTGCAGTTACTGAAGAAATTCAGACTAGGACTAAAGAAAGAAGTTCTCCGACGAAGTCTTTCCCGGAGCAAGAATCAGCTGGATCAGCTGATGAAATTGAGAAAGTTGAGGAAACTGCTACACCATAAACTGATACATCAGCCCAGCACATTTCTCAGTCTAAAGAACGTGTGGTTGAAGAAAATGCACCTGCACAAAGTGAAGAAACTGCTATTGAACCACCTATTGCAAATTCTTAGATAGGTGTAGTTGTGGCTGAAATTCCTCGGGCTAATAAAAATCTTCAGCAAAATCCTCAACCAAAGACTCGTCAGCGTTACTCCAAAAGGCCAAAGTTTCATAAGGAACAATTCTATGATGAACATCACTACTTCATTGGTACAAATCCATATGAAAAACATTGTATCAGGCACAAGAGGTTTTGGACAAGAACGCAACTCAAGTACTATGGTGTTGTGCTAGTAGACAAGAACAAGATCTTCCACCATCGTCATATTCCTCATGGAGATATGGAAAAGATTCCATGATTTACCCCGGCTCTGAATGTTCTTCATGATGCAGGGTTAATTCAATTCTGCACTGACATCTGTGATTGGGATGAAGAGATTATTCTTCAATTCTATGTCACCCTGCATATCTCTCGTGACCCCAAAAACATCAACACTTGGGTCTTGGACTGGATGAACGAAAATACTCATTTTACTGCTCCTGGCAAAGAATTGCTTCGAGCTATGTCGGTTCCGATTCCCTCAGAAGGGGCAAGGTGTTTATATGATGACAAAGAGCGGCCCAATCATCTAATCCAAGTGCCCATGAAGTCCTTGGCTCCTGGCAAGCCTCCAAGGACTCATCAAGTGAAGAAATGAAATAATCTACAAGATCTTGGCCCAAACCTTCACTCCTGTCAAAGGTCATGACTCTGAAGAAGATGTTGTGTGGATCATGAAGAACATGCTCTTTACATCATTCATGCAATCCAAATGACTCTTCACGATTTCTTCATGAGGACCTTGGACACAAATGCCTTGCCACCATTTGAGCTGAAGATAAATGCGCCATGGATTATGAGATTCATGAGCACCACATACTCAATACACTATCAGGTTGATTGTCTGAATCACCTCAGTTACTTGCCTGCTCTTGAAGTCCTCAAGAAATCTTTTGAACTGATTGAAGGAAAAGGAAAATTTGTGATGGATGAAGGATCTCGGCAACTGGATGGCCAATTTCATAAGGTTGCGTCATATTCTACCAACAATGACACTTTATCACAAGAGTGTGATGGTAAGGAAAAAGCTCCTAGCCCAAATATCCCACGGGTGATGACTGATCGGGAGCTTCTCCTCAGTCTTCATCATAAAGTTGATCGAAACCATATGTGGGTTAAGTATCAGTTTGGTTCCATTGTCAAAACCCTTAACGCAACTCAGAATGCTGTGAAGAAAAACCACTAATATCTTCACGAATTATTTGATCGCACTTGGGCCATTCAATCACACCTCAAGACTCCTAAGGAACTAGCGGAAATGGAGTTCAAGCAAGACTTCAACTCTTCATGGCCACCAAAGAAAAAATTCAAGAAGATCCTAGTTCTTGATCTGGTGGACAGTTCATATTCCTCATTTCACTCTAGTGATGAAGATGAAGATCTTGATGACACAACTGTTGGTCCAACCAGGGAGAATGACCCCAAGAATGTTGGAGCTCCTCCTCTATCAACAAGTTGATATTCTTTAGGGCGCTAGTCCTCTATTTTTGTCCCTTTTCATCACTTGATGACAAGGGGGGAGAAATCTGAGTTAGTGTGTAAGAGGGTCTACTTTATGGGCTATTATAAACATTGTTAAGTTACAACTCTCGTTCTTCTAAATTTTTTGCTGTAATGAGTTGTAACTTAAGCCCGGTGGTGGTTTGACATTTTTGAATGTTTTTCCTCGCATGCTTATTCCTCAAGTTGATTAAATGCATGCATGCTGAAATTCGTCAGACACCATTTTTCATCATGCATTTCAATTTCCTCATGCTATATGTTAAATGCGTGTATCAATTACAATATAGAGGGGGATATCTCCATGGTATAAATCCTTAATGTGCATTTACAGTCCAAAGAAAATTCCTCAAATATGCACATCTTCAAGGGGAGTTTCTCTATATCTTGTTTTCAAAATCCTCAAACTCTATACTTACACTTCATATTTTTATCCGCGTTGAAAACTTAACCTATTTTTCATCAACTACCAAAAAGGGGGAGATTTCAAGTGCATCTAGTTCCCTTAGTGATTTTTGTGGATTGAAGACTTATATGTTAAGAGACTAATGCGTTTGTGAGTGTACACAGGCCCTATAAGACGCTGAGGAGCTTGAGTTATTCGAAGAATATCAACCCCTATAAATGTATGTCTTTGGGTGAAGACTTTGGTCATTCCTTGAAGACTTTGATAGCAAAAAAATTGCTATTCCTCATGAAGATTTGAAAATGAGGAATTTGGTGTATCCCGAAGGAAATGCTCTGAAGACTATAAAGCTTGAAGATTTACTCTTTTTGTTCCATTTTGTTCTTTCTTGAGTCATAGGAACACCGTACTATTAAAGGGGGTCAAGGTAATACTAAAGAAAAGTTTCCTCATGATGCTCATCTAAAAGCCTACAAATACCTAATCCTTCAAGTCAAGCATATGAAAATCTCTCACAGCTTAGTCAAAGTCTTCAGGGGCAGAGATGAAGTTCTTGTGGTCTCTGAAGAAATTTTACTAATTGAGGAGTTAGGATTTCGCCAGTTCGGATTCCCTATCAGTGAAGAACATGAGAGACATGAGGACTTCCACAATTGAAAGATCCGACCATTGCCGCGCCACGCGTCACCTGTCCCCAATCTTATCCACCCAACGGTCATATCATCGGGGGCATTAATGTCAAATCATGTAGGGATGCTCCGAGGCTATAAATAGCCCCCCCCATAACCACTAGTTGGTTGGCTGCTCTGAGAAAAACTAACACTTGTCATTTAGAGCAACCCAATCCTCGAGGACTTTGAGCGAAAATCATCAAGTGAGGAAAAACCCCAAACACCCAAACCAAAACCCAAAACCCCCAAAGTGATTGAGCATCACTAAAGAGATTGTTCCTGTGTGGAACCGACGCTTGTTACCTTTGAGGACTATCCATCCTACAAACGGTTAGGCGTCATGGTCTAGAGCATCCAGCAGTGAATTTTGGATTGCCAGGAGACCAAGTTTGTGAGGGCTCGGAAGTCTGCCCTGAACACTTACCACGAGTGTTGGGCGAGGATTGTGTGTCCTTAGCTGAAGGAGAATACGGTAGGGATTGTGTGTCCTTTGGTTTGAATACCAAGCCCCTCCAAACTCGATGTACGAATGTCACAATAGTTGGAATTGGGTCATCAAACCAATGTATTCATCGAGTAGCGGGTTCTAATTCCTCAACTCCTTCATTTCCTCAATTGCATATTGATGATTTGATCTTTGCTATTTGAAGAATATGACTAAAGACTTTCTAAAATTCCTCACCTCCAATTCTTCACTTAAGTTATTCATCACCTTGTTATCCTGATCACACTACCTGTGCAACCTGAACGTTTCAATTCACTGTGACGACTAAGCTATAGTTGTTTTTACATATCTATTTGAGTACTTATTCCGCTGCACTCAGTTCGCGACTGAGGACTTTCCTCACTAGGAATTTCCTCAGTGAAGAATTTGTAAAAAACACCTATTATTTCCCCTTCTAGTTGATATAACAAACTTTCAAAGCCTCGTAGTCACAAGCAACAAGGGAAGCGGCCACAAGTTCATTTATATTCTCAACTACAAGCTGTAGAAAGGCCTCCTCCCAAGAAGACCCAAGCCAATGGTCCTCAAGTTGAGAAATCAATTAGGGAGAAAGGAAAGGGTAGATGTTGCTACTTATGTCATGAGAAGGGTCACTTTGCTTCTTCTTGCACGAGAGGTAACTTATCCATCATCTTACGGACCTAGTCTGCATAGTTACTTCCTTCATCTTTCATCTTAGCTTTCTCTAGGAAAGCATTAAAATTCAGGGGAACTACTGCACAAGCCATTGATTTACAACATAATTTGTAAAGACGAGTTATACTCTTCATGATAATGATTTCAATTAATCATATTACTAAAGAAGTCCCAATCAAATCAACATCCCTCGGGTGGTCTAAGTGTTACATGATCCAAATCCACCAACCCAAGTCCGATCATCATGTGAGATGAGGTGGTTTCCGTGGTGAACATCTCCATGTTGATCATATCTACTATATGACTCATGTTCGACCTTTAGGTCTCCTGTGTTCCGAGACAATGTATGTACATGTTAGTCTCGCCAAGTTTAACCCAAATGTTCTGGATGTGCAAATCTGGCTTACACACATTGTATACGAACATAGAGTCTATCACACCTGATCATCATGTGGTGCTTCGAAACGAAGAACCTTCACAATGGCGCACACTTGGGTAGAACACAATTTTATCTTGAAATTTTAGTGAGGAATCATCTTATAATGCTACCATCGTCCTAAGCAAAATAAGATTTATAAAAGGATTAACATCACATGTAAATCATATAAGTGACATGATATGGCCATCATCATCTTGTACTTTTCATCTCCATCTCCAAAGCACTGGCTTGATCTCCATCGTCACCGGCATCACACCATGATCTCCATCATCGTTTCATCATATGGTTGTCGCGCCAACTATTGATTCTACAAATATTGCTAACTCCTGGCCATGAAGGAAAGCAAATGGCACAAATAAATTAAAGACAACCCTATGGCTCCTACCGGTTGTCATACTCATCGACATGCAAGTCGTGATAACCTATACAAAACATGATCATCTCATACATCACATATGTCCCATAATGTCTTTGGCCATATCACATCACAAAATGCCCTGCAAAAATAAGTTAGACGTCCTCTACTTTGTTGTTGCAAGTTTTACGTGGCTGCTATGGGCGACAAGCAAGAACCTTTCTTACCTACGAAAAGCCACAACGGTGATATTAAAGTTGTTATTTAAGCTTCTAGAAGGACCGCCACTGTCTAATCCGATTCAACTAAAGTGGGAGAGACAGACACCCGCGAGCCATCTTTATGCAACCAAGTTACATGTCAGTCGATGGAATCGGTCTCTCGTACGTCGACGAGTAAGGTTGATCCGAGCCGCTTCATTCCACAATACCGTTGAATCAAGATAAGACTAAGGAATTAAGAAATCTGAACATCAACACCCACAAACACTTTGTGTTCTACTCCTGCATGTTATCTACACATAGACCTAGATCTGGTACCACTGTTGGGGAATGTTGCATGGGAAACAAAAAAATTCCTACAAACACCCAAGATCTATCTATCAAGATCGACACCTACGACAGGGGAGTGCATCTACATACCCTTGTAGATATCTAAGCGGAAGCGTTAAGAAACGCGGTTGATCTAGTCGAACGTCTTTGTGATCTAATCACGATTCGTCCCACGATCCAATCATGATCTAACATCTAACGGATGACATCTCCGTGTTCAACACACGTCTAGCTCGATGATGCCTTCATAATGTGTACAATGCAATCTTATTCTCGTAGACTCGTGTTGAGCCTCCAAGCACAGAGTTTTGTAGGACAGTAGAAATTTTCCCTCAAGTGGATGACCTAAGGATTATCAATCAGTGGGAGGCGTAGGATGAAGATGGTCTCCCTCAAAAAACCCTGCAACCAAATAATAAAAAGTCTCTTATTTCCCAAACACACCAAATACAATGATAAATTGTATAGGTGCACTAGTTCAGCAAAAAGATGGTGATACAAGTGTAGTAATGATAGTAGATATTGATATTTGTAATAGTAACAATAAGAAACAACACAGTAGCAAGTAATAAAAGTGAGCATAAACGGTATTACAATTCTTCAAAATGAGGCCCAGGGTCCGTACTTTCGCTAGTGCAATCTCTCAACAATGCTAACATAGTTAGATCATCTAACAATGCCTCAACCTGCGATAAAAAATCACTCCAAAGTTTCTATATAGTGGAGAACATAAGAAGAAATTGTTTGTGGGGTACGAAACCACCTCAAAGTTATTCTTTACGATCAATCTTTCCAAGAGTTCATACTAGAATAACAAGTTTATCCGTTCTGATTGATCTGTTCAACAGTTCGTACTAAAATAACACCAGTAATACATATAAATCAACCCTAATGTCATCTAGATACTCCAATGTCACCTCAAGTATCCGTGGGCTAATTATACAACATGCATCAAACAATTTCAGATTCTTCATATTCAATCCAACACAAAGAACTTCAAGGAGCACCCCAAGATTTCTATCGGAGAACATAGTATGAAAACGTGCAATCAACCCCTATGCATCGATTACCCCAATGTCACCTCGAGAATCCGCGAGTTGATGCCACAACATATATCAACGTGAAACACTTGAATAACCCAGTGTCACTACGGATAACCGCATGCAAGACATACATCATGTGCTCTCAAACCTGAATATTCAATCCAACATAAGGAGATCTTAAAGTGAAAGAATCAATTCATCACAACAATAGAATGGAACAAACACCATATGATCCAACTATATTAAGAAGGCCTGTGATATATCAAGATCATGACATCGCAATACATGAGAGAGAGAGAGAGAGAGATTAAACACATAACAATTGGTACAAACCCTCAGCCCCCAGGGTGGACTACTCCCTCCTCATCATGGCCTCCACAAGGATGATGAAGATAGCCACTGGAGATGATCTCCCCCTCCGGCAGGGTGCCGGAATGCACTCCCGGTTGGTTTTTCATGGCCATAGAGGCTTGCTGCAGCGAAACTTATCGTCTAGGGTTATTTTTGGAGGTTTCCATATTTATAGGATTTTTGGACGTTGGAATCACGCCAAGATGGGCCACGAGTGGTCCACTAGGTACCACGATGGGCGAGGGGGTTGGCGCGCCCTCCTGCCTAGTGGGCACCACGGGCCCCCCTCTCATGGTTCTTTGCTGCGGTATTTCTCTTTTCTTCCAAAAAAAATTCAAAAAGTTTCATCCAATTCCGAGAACTTCTATTTCTGCATCAAAAACAACACCACGGTAGTTCTACTAAAAGCAACGTCAGTCCATGTTATTTCTAAATAAATCATATAAAGTGCAACAAAACCATATAAAAGTATTGTAAACATAGGGAAGCATGGCATGAATACTTCATAAATTATCCATATGTTGGAGATGTATCAATTCACCACCTCGATCCAGCGAGCGTAGGTGAAGTAGTAGATGAGTTCTATGGCAGCACGATGGAGTGGTGGTGGCAGTGGTTTTGCAATCTCTACACGGCTTCGCTCAGCACTACCGCGATCACGAGGTGGTGAAGAACTATGAGAGAGAGATAGAGGAGGGTTGCATCATGGCTCTTTAGATGTGGCTGCCCTACCTCTCCTCTAGTATATACAGGAGGAGGAGGAGGTTGGTGCCCTAGGGTTTCCCTACAGTGGGGCAGCGACCACCAAGAGGAGCCTTGGCCCTCAAGGATGGAGGGGCGGCGGCCACCTCTAGGCCAGGCCAGCCCCTTGGCCAAATGTGCCTGAGATCAAAGGGGCGGACATCCCACCAGGGGCTGGTGCACCACCTCTCACAGCCCATAGGGCCCTCCGAGGCAGGTGGACCCACTCAGTGGGCCCCCGGAACACTTCTGGAACCTCCATCACAAAACCGGTAACTTTCTGAAACTCTTTCGGAACTCGAATACCAACTTCCCATATGTCAATCTTCACCTCTGGACCATTCTGAAGCTCCTCATTTTGTCTGGGATATCATCCACGATTCCGAACAACCTTCGATCACCAACATAATAACTCAACTGTATCTATATCATCATCGAACGTTGAGTGTGCACACCGTGCGCATTCAAGAACAATGTAGACATGACCGAGACACCTCTAAAGTCAATAACCAATAGCGGGAACTAGATGCCCATATTGGTTCGTACATATTCTACAAAGATCTATATCGGTCGAACCACGATGTCAAGGATTCACTCAATCCCGTATACAGTTCCCTTTGTCCATCAGTATGTTAATTGCGCGAGATTCGATCATCAGTATCTCCATACCTAGTTCAATCTCATTACCGGGAAGTTTATTTGCTCATTCTGTAATACAATATCTCGTGCCTAATTCCTTAATCACATTGCGTGCAAGCTTATTGTGATGTTGTATTACTGAGTGGGCCCATAGACACCTCTCCATCATACGGAGTGACAAATACCACTCTTTATCCAAGCTAAATCAACAGACACCCTCGAAGATATCTGTAGAGCATCTTTATAATCACCTAGTTATGTTGTGACGTTTGATAAATACAAGGTATTCGTTCGGTGTGTGTGAGTTGCATGATCTCATGGTCTTAGGAACAGATATTTTGACATGGAGAAAGCTATAGCATCAAACTTAGTCATACGATAAAATGATATGCTTACGATTTGGATCTTGTCCATCACATCATTCTTCTAACGATGTAATCCTGTTATCAAACGAAAAATCATGTCAATGGCTAGGAAACCTTAACCATCTTTGATCAACGAGCTATTCCAGTAGAGGCTTACTAGGGACACTGTGTTGTCTATGTATCCACACATGTATTTGAGTACCAATCAATACATTTTTGGCATGGATAATAAATGATTATCATGAACAGGAAAATATAATAATGACCATTTTATTATTGCCTCTAGGGAATATTTCGAACACAAGGTGTTCTGTCGTGTAATCATTGCACCCTTCCTTGGCAAGTATGTGTGTTTGTATCTTCTCATATTGTTTCACAAACTTTAGAATCGGGTAATGTGGGTTCACATATTAGCGTTGAACCCCTCACTGTGTTGTGTAGATTGCAGAAAGGGGTAGAACCTGTTCTTGAAGTAGCACAACACACAAGTCACTACTAGAAAAAAGGCTATTAGTGGCGCACCTATTTTGCCTATTAATGGCGCACTATAGGTGCGCCACTATTATCACGCCACTACTAATAAATAGTAGTGGCGCACCCCTGGTGCACCACTGTTAGTATACATAACAGTGGCGCACCACCTGGTGCGCCATTAGTAGGCCTAGAAGTGCGCCACTGCTGTGGGTTTACTAATGTTGCACTTTTAGAGGGTGCGCCACTACTATGAATATTAGGATTTTTTTAGCACATCATCGTCATCATCATCATCATCATTGTAACATGTGCACTTTTAGATGGTGCACAAGTTACAAAATACATTGTAGCACATCATCATCATCGTCGTCAACTCTAACACTAATAATCATGATAGTCATTACCACCAATACTATTTAATACATTGTAGCACATCATCAGATTAACACATTGTAGCACATCATCACATTGTAGCACATAATAACACATTGTACCTAGGACCTACTCCTCTGCTTAGGTAGAATATCAAAAAACAAGATAGGCCCTAACTCTCCATTATGGAGAATGGAGATCATCTTGTCTCCAATTCTTGGCCTACGCACAATGTTGCTTCCAAGTAGCTCTCTAGGATAGACCATACATTTTTTCCAATCTTTGATTGTCATGACTTCATCGGTTTTAGAAATCTGGTATGGACAGGAGTACATCAGATACCTAGGCTGACCTGGCCGTGCTGGTCGTATCATCATAACATCAACGCGACCTCTTGATAACATTAGATGAGGCACACAATCTTCTGGGATTTTCTGTTGAAAAACATAGTATTAGCTTTGTAGCTAGCAATGTACTTTAGTTTTACAATAACTTATGCAAAAGATGCATGGATGTCGTAATAGTAGAAAATCTTACCGTGCAATCTCCATGCATGTTACCGTAGTTCACCACGTGCACTAGTGGCACATATTGACCATAATGTTGGGAAGTTTGCTGATTGGTATTGTACTTCTCAAGATCAATGATAAATTGGACAATATGATGTATCTCCTGACAAGTTAATTCTGCTTCATCATTGTAGTAATAGGTTCTGTCTACCATTTTCCGTACATTTTTTCAAGAATGAAAATAAGCTGTCAATGGAAATAAGTTGTAAACTATTTTTAAATAAAGAATACAAATTACTTAATAAATGTGGTTGAGAAACTCACATAATGGTAGAACTGGAGGCGTCTGCACATCAACCCAGATGTCGATATTACTTTCAATTTCATCTTCCGGACGAATATCAAAGGTGATAAGCATATTAGGCTCAAATGCATAAGCCTTGCATAGTGCTACCCAAGTTTTGCATTCAAAAAAGGAGTAGGTGTCTCCATTGTACAATTTTACGGGAAAAGTATAACCATGCTTGGTCCTCAAGTGAACTATCTTTACCTCCATAGTTTCTTCAGTACTAAAACCAATCTTATCCAACACATAATGTCTTGCATGGTAGGGGATACGCTAGTAGAATAGTAAAAAATAAAAAATTATAAGTTGAAGCAAAAGAAGTCATGCTTAATTACGAAAAAAGACTTGTTGTTGTGACTTACTGTATCCACTTCGAAGTCCTCATCCAGCATGATGCTGAAGCGCCTATCATCAACTAGGAAAGGCGTGTCGCAAACGCCGCGCTTGTCTTGGCAGTATTCGCACATAACGTATTCGTCGTCAGACGACAATTCCTAAAACAGAGAAAATTTGGGCATGACATTTACTAAAAAGTGGACATATGGAGTGCCTGAAATTTTCTGGAACGGAAATGAATCAACATGCCGGCAAAACAAGCAAAGCTACCAAACATGAAGAGCACTCTTTCGTTGCAATATATTACAGGTATACCTCTCTCGGTAACATGGTTCATGACAAGTAAAAGTAAGATGAATGATACCTCTCTCGGTACCATGGCACAATAGTAATATTAGCATGTAAAATGTAAAATTAAGATGAATGATACCTCTCTCGGTACCATGGTTTATGGAAAGTCAAGCAATGCACAAAGTAAGATGAATGATACCTCTCTCGGTACAATGGTTCATGGTTCATGGTAAAAGTAAGATGAATGATGCTTCAGATTATATTAATTAACTAGGACCATTTGGGGTTTATTAGGGAGTGGGGTGGTGTTGATTAGGGACCGTTTGGTGTTGATTATATTAATTAGGACCGTTTGGTGCCTGATATGAAATTGACCATTTGCTCGAAATATGCACTAGTACTAGCCGGGACAACAACACACACATATAGAGATAGCAACGCACACGAACAATTGAATTCATTTGGATGGCCATAACACATGGCTCCGGTAGAGCCTGCTATTTGTTTTTATTTTTTTTCTAAAAAGGGAAAAACCTTCGCCACATTCATTAATTAAGAGAGAGTATAGCATTTTTTGCATGGTTGGATATTACAAAAGCTTGGGCACATGTATATGTATCAAAGTTTCGAATGTCGTTGTAGCTTTTGAAGAGCTCTGTCATTTACATGTGCATGTATAGGTTGAAAAGTTTCAAATGTCGCTAGATTGACTATGTTGACAACAACAACCAAATAGTAGAATCGACCCAAGCAACCCAACAAATGCAGGAACTAGATAGAGATGGATGGGTTTATACCCCTTGTATGAAGGTTAGTATGCATTTTAGTTTGTCTACAGAACAAGCATAGGAAAATGGATCAGCATCCTGCCATTAGTAATTAACTGTATGATGAACAACATACATGTTGTGAATGTGCAGCGATGAAATCGACATGCTTATGTCTACACAGCAACAGAAAATGACCAACGCACACCGTTCAGTTTGCAGGTGAGGATAAATAGATTTTTGCAGAACATGACTGTTTCTTATGGACCAAATAACTGATTTCGAAACTACTAGTAAGTAGGACCGGTGGTTTTTTTCGCAAGAAAATACTATTTCTTATTTAACCAAATAAATGATTTAGAAACCATTAATTAGTACTAGAACTAGAGACCTTTTTTTGCAGGGCAAGGCTGATGATTATTTGTTGGAACACCATTAGTGATTGTTTTAGAAACTATATTAAATAAGTGGTGACTCCTTTAGAAACCATTAAGCAGGGCCAGTGACTTGGTTGTTTCTTAAGCAGGGCCATTAGTACTTTGGTTTCAAATGTCATTTATTCTCGTGTACTCGGAATAGAATCACCTATGAGAATCTTGTGATGCGTTCTCTAGTAGAATTATAGAAACTATCTGCTCGTTCTTATCTTAGAGGGTTCTATACGGGGGAGGGAGGGGTCGGACCTCTGGGCAAACCTCGTGGACGAAGGACGGGAGCGCGGCGGAGGCGGAGGGGAGGCGGAGGCGCCCTTGTCGTCGCCCATCATCGGGGGTTCCTGGCGGCGGTGGGGAGAGGCAGGGAGCGGGGAGGGTGCGGTGCGAGGCGGACGGTGGCACAGCGGCGAGGGGGGAGTAGGGGGTTCAGCCAACGGTGGCAGGTGCGGTGGGGGAGGCGGCCGGAGGGCCAGCCAGCGACGACAGGTGCGGTGGGAGGGGCGGACGGAGGGCTCGCGCGAGGGCGGGAGTTTCAATTCGCTGGATTGGATCAGGAGGAGAGCCACGAGGGGAGGGGAGCGGGAGTTTTCTTTTCACTTCTGGTTATCAATGGCGCACCCACCTAAGAATGCGCCATTGGTAACCAGGGTCACTAATGGCGCACCTGGTAAGAATGCGCCATTAGTAGTTTTGAAAAAAAACTAAAATGACAATTGTTAGTTCTGGCGCACTACCCCTGCTGCGCCACTGATATGTATAGGAAAGGGTGTTGGGCCAGGACAAAGATAGTAATGGTGCACCACCCACAAGGTGCGCCATTAGTAATATGGACACTAATGGCGCACCAGTCTTTGGTGCGCCACTGCTATATAGCAGTGGCGCACCACATACATGGTGCACCATTAATGTCCATGTTAGCTGTAGCCCTTTTTCTAGTAGTGAGTTGCTCCATATACATACAACTTCTCAAATGAGTCTATGTAGTTGCCTCATCTTTCATCATTAGCCCATCCCAATTTTGTTCAAATTTTTCCAGTGTAAATATGAAATCAACATGATTGTTGAAGTCTTCAAACAAACCTGGATTTCGGCATAATAGTCAGCCAACTTTTTCTTGAGCTTTCTTCTTAATGTGTCATTCACAACATCCATGCATAGTGGTTGGGAATATACTCTCAATTGACTGTTTGATCACAACATTCTTGTCAGATATTAAGTTATCAGTTGGCTTGCCATTCATAGCCTTGAGGAACATTTGGAAGACCCAATCAAAGCTCGTCGCCAACTCCTTCCTCACAAAAGCACATCCCAACATGAAAGATTGACCATGGAAATTGATTCCAATGAACAGAGCAAAAAAGGCATGTTGTACATATTTTTCATGTAAGTCATGTCAAATGATATACAATCATGATACGCCTCAGCATAAGCTTTCTGTCCTATCCCATCCACCCATCCACCCATAATATGTTAACACCTCTTGTCGTCCTGAATCCAACAAGCTGGAGTTTGATCAATTTGGAGCTCGTATGCGAAAGTTATGGCAGTTTTGGGCATGTTTTCTCTCTTAAACGAAACTGCCGCTGGGGCGGAGCGGTAGTACCGCTCTAGCGGTATTGCTGCCCTCCCATGCCGCTCGCACTTCTGCTTAAATAATTTCTCTTGATTCTTGAGTCACTTTGTCCATGGTTGGAGGAAGTATCGCTCTGTGCTGGGCGGTAGTACTGCTGCAAGCAGAAGTACCGGTCAACTGCACGGTACTATCGCTTGTGCATGGACTGAGTGCATAACGGTTCGATTTGGGGAGGTCTATAAAAGGGGGTCTTCTTCCCCATTGGTTTTCTATCAGTTGAGCTCGTGTTTCCCCCCCCCCCATTGTTGACCTTCTTAGAGCTTGCTAACTCTGAATCCCTCCAATGATGTTTGCTAGTTCTTGAGGGAAAATAGGGAGGAGATCAAGATCCACATCTCCACCAATCACTTTCTCCTCTATGTGAGGGCGGCCCCTTTGATCTTGATCTTGGAGTTCCTTGTGAGCTCCTTGTTCTTCCTTTCATATTACTCCATAGCTTTTGTTGTTGTGGAGGTATTTGAGTGTGAGGGACTTGACCACTTCGTGTGTTCTTGCCATTGCATTAGTTGCATCGGTTTGAGTTCTCCACGGTGATGCGTGGAAGTGAAGTTTGAGAAGCTTGTTACCCTTGGGTACTTGGTACCATAGAAATTGTTCTTCGTGGATGCTTTGGTGTCCTAGAAGCTTGATGGTGCCTCAGAGCTCAATCATTATGGTGTAAAGCTCCGGGCAACCATCGGGGTCTCCAATTAAGTTGTGAAGATTGACCCGAGCATTTGAGGTCATCATGTAGCCATAGTCCATTGTGGTGAAACTTCGTGGTGTCATTGGGAGTCTCCAATTAAATTTTGGAGATTCCCCCAACCTTCTTTGTATGGGTTCGGTGACCGCCCTCAAGGGTCCTTTAGTGGAATCACGACATCTTGCATTGTGCGAGGGTGTGAGGAGATTACGGTTACCTTAGTGGCATCTTGGGGAGCATTGTGCCTCCACGCCTCTCCAAACGAAGAATAGCATCCGCAAGGGTGTGAACTTCGGGATACATCGTCGTCTGTGTGTGGCTCGCTTATCTCTTTCCTGAGCCCTTTACTTATGCACTTTACTTTGTGATAGACATACTCTTTCTTGTCATATATCTTGCTATCACTTAGTTGTTTGTCTTACTTAGCATAAGTTGTTGGTGAACATAGGTGAGGTTAGTTGTTTTAGGATTTTTGCTTGACAAATTAAACTTTAGTTTTATTCTGCATTTGATCAAGCCTCAACCGTAATTATTTTAAAGCGCCTATTCAACCCCCTCCCTCTAGGCGACATCCACGTCCTTTCAATTGGTATCAGAGACATGTCTCTCTTTATTAGGTTTAACCACCTAGAGAGTAAGGATGTCGACTAGGGTTTAGGATTCTGTGACACTCTCAGTTTTGATGGCACAAATTTTGATGTTTGGGTAATTCACATGCTTAATCTCTTTAGGGTCATGGACCCAAATTTAGAGTGAATTGTATATATAGGTTTATCTCCTCCAAAGGATTCTCAAAACATATCTTTAGAGGATGATAAAAACTCTTATCTCATTGCTCAAGCTTCTAATGTGCTTGTTGATGCTTTGAGCAATGTACTTATATCTCAACTCATGCCATTCTGGTATGCTCGTGAGTTGTGGACAAAGCTTCAAGATAAATATGGTGTGTTTGAGATTTGTGGAAATGATTGTTCTCCCTCCACCTACGGTCGTGTGGTCTTCTCAACTTCATCTTCTTCACCTACATGTGGATTGCCACAAGGTAATGATATGGTGGGTAGCGATGATCATTACAATGATGATAGTGGGCTTATTGTTGATGATCCTTCATCACTATCTTATTGCAATGCTTCATATTTGTACATTAACACTTCGATCACTCAAAATGTTTTACATGCTTGTGTTGGTAGTTGTCGGGACCCCGACCCTAAGCCATAGGAATCCAGCCTGTAACACATCGCATCCCTTTGCGGTCTCACGCACGGTTAACTCCACAGCTGCAGCTTTACCTTAGCCGGGACCGTTTGCGTCTTTTGACTCACGTATGCAATAGTGTCGCTAGCATTCCAATGTCAAAAAACCCGGATCGACATGTCTAGTAATAAACCAAAGTGGCGGTACCGCACAAGGACAGGCATACATGACCCAACAAAGCAGGTGTCGGTCATCAGCGAGTGTAGACGAGTCGTAGCAAGCTACAAGGACTCCATTACATCGCGTGACATTTCCCCAAAGAGGACAGACACAGCAGCTAAGAAGGACACATGCCGGTCAACCAATGTGTTCGGAGCAGTAGCGAGCTACCAAGGCTCGTTGGATCACAAAGGGGCATTTCCTTGTAAGGAAGGCTACTAAGGTACGCATGGCATACCGATATGTATAGATACATCGATGGCATCACAACATAACCATAAACATACAAGCTTTATTTAAGAGGCTCGGAAGAGCCACACACACAATATTACACATTAAGGGTCTCACGACCCATAATAGCAGTCATTCAGTTACAAGCCAGCGGAAGAGTTTAAATTGTCTGAGTACAGACAGAGCAACTAGAAGGTACATGGCCTGACTATACTACAGATCCAACGTAGGGCCAGATCGTAGCTGGGACACCAGCTACTCGTCGTCGTCGATGTCTACGAAGAACCCTCCATTAGGGTCATTAGCAACCTCTGCAACAGTTATTAAGCAAACATGAGTACGAAGGTACTCGGCAAGACTTTGGGATAACTAACTACTTATGCAAGGTATCAAAAGGGTATTGTGGGGTTTCATGCGGAAAGCGAGCATTTGACACGTGGCTAGACAACTTGCATTTTTGAATAATTTTGACAACTTGATTTCTCGCACTCGAGTCCACTAACACCACAACAATACACTATCGTGGAATCATTCCGTATCCATACGGAAATGCCGTCCACGAAACTCACGCTTATCTTGACAATTTTATGAGTAGCCATTGAAGTTATCTATGAACAACATATGTCTCCAAGTAGTCCATATCCGCGGACGCGGCTGTTCGAATAGATCATAACCCTGCAGGGGTGTACTTCGTCACACATGCTCTCGCCACTTATCGCCATGTGCACGTCATGCACCTCGGCAACCTTCAAGCGGAAGCCCAGCGGGGGAGTCGGCCACGACCGTTAACCACACTAGTACCTAGTCCAGGTTTATCGCCTACCTGAGAGTAACCCGTACGGAAGTCCGGCCGAGGTTTCCGCCACGGCCTCAAACGATGTGTGCAGGGTTCCCAAGCCCACCATCCGGGTGCCACTTGGTACACCGTGCCACTGCCTACCGCATCATGGTCCACCTCTCAGGTCAGCACCATGCACGGCCTCCAGCATTACTATAAACACCAGAAACTACTTGCAACTCCTGGACCGAGTACTAAACGATTAATAGGCCGAGCGGGGTCATATTTCAGGGCCCAGCATGTGGTAGTATCTAGTCTTGGATTACATACACGGAACTCAGTTCCTAAGGACGGTTCCAATGAAACAAACCGCCATGTACTCCTACACAGCCTTTCACCGGTACCTTTACCAAATCAGGTTCAACACACAACCTTTGATTACCGAACACATTCTCACAATTCTTTTCATCTCCCAGATGATAGACCATACACAACTCTAAGCATAGCATGCATAGCAGGATAAGGCACAACATAGCTCAAGCAACTACCAGGTATGCTAGGTTGCAAGGTTCGGCTATTTACTGTGACAAGGTTAGGTCATGCAAAGGAAGTGGGTTCAACTAACGTGGCAAAAGCAGTTGAAGCATTTGATCCTAATGCAATAAATAGGTGTAGGAGCAAGAACATGGGAGTTATCGGGATGATCAAAAAGGTTGCTTGCCTTGTTGCTCAGAGGAGGGACAATATCCGTCAGACGGATATTCGGTGGAATCCGGGGGTTCGGAGCCTACCGAAATGAATGGCAACAATCAATAACAATCATATGCAAGCAAGATGATGCATGAGCATGGCATGAGAACGCAAAGTGATAAACTAATATAATCAAGATGTATTAGGTTTGAAGTTGATTTGAATCACATTCAAATATCAATTCAAACGAGGTATTCTCGAATACCGATTTAATTGATTCAACCTGATGCTCAGATCAACTTGATGTTAACATGCATGAGATGTCATGTTAGGGTACTGATTTGTAATTAGGACAGTGTGTGATCATGTCATTCATAATGAAATTTGAATATTTTCCAAATTCCATTTATAAAGTAGTTATAAGAATTGACTTATTCATTAATCTACATGTTTGGGTTCTGTAACTTTTTCAAACATGATTGAAAATAGCATATTCAGATTCCTTGAATTTTTCTGATGCTTTTTCATATATAAATTATTTTCATTGGAGTTACAGATTAATTTCTATGATTTTTACAAGTTTTAGCAAATTTCTGGATTTATTTTATAAACAGAAATACTAATATTGCATCACTACTGACGTCAGCAGGTCAACTGCGCCTGGGCCAGGTCAAACCTGACCAGTGGGGTCCACTGGTCCGTGACCCAGGGGCTAAACCCGCGCTGACCAGCCCCTAATTGGGGTTTGACCAGGCGTGCGGCCCTCTGGCAGTGACTGAGGGAAGGACAAATACGCCCTAATGGTCGGCCACGTCGACGCCCACCGGAGGGTGGTCGCCGGCGACCAAGCCCGCGGCGGAGGGCTCGCTGGAGACGACCTAAACAGTGCTACACGACACCAAATCGAGCGCGGTTTGCAGCTACGGGACGCTGGCGAAGCAGCCGATCTGGCAGGGGCATCAGGAGAAGCTAGGGTCGCCGGGAGAGGCGCCGGCGACGAGCCGAAGCGGCGGCCGAAGCTCGGCCTTCCACGGGTGATGGCTCCAAGGCACGGGGAGGACAGCTGATGGGCTCATCACATTCCTGGCGGCTCCAGGAGCTCGATCCCTAGCTCGAGCGCGTGGAACAGACACCATAGCGACGGCGACGACATGACCGGCGGCGAGGAGCTCTCGGCCTTGGTGGGGAATGGGTCTACGGTGCACGGAAGAGCGTGGGGTGAGAGGGGAAATGATGACGAGCTCACGGCGGTTCTGATGGTGTTGTTGTAGGGCTCGGGGGTGCGCCGGAGGGAGCGAATCGACGGAAGAGGTCCGGCGGCCGGAGGTGGAGAAGATGGCGGCGAGGCGATGACAGGGGGCCTCCGGGCTTGATTCCTTCTTCCAGGGGACGAGGAGGAGCACGGCGGGGCTTTGGGGCACAACAGCTGGGCTGGAGGGGGCTCGTGGCCACGGCTACGACGATCGGCGGCGACAAGCAGGCTCGGCCATGGTGGGAGAGGGCGAGAGAGAGATGGAGGGGAGCCAGAGATGGGTGGAGAAGGGAGAGACGTGCACGGGGTACTCATCCCCGCCGTCTGCGTGGCTCGGGCAAGCAGGAGGTGGCCAGGGGACGTGGCCGCGCTCGCTGGCGCGTCGGCACGCAGCTGCTTCTCCTCCCGGCAGGAGGAAGAAGACAGCCGTGCCCTTGGTGGGCTAGGCCGCCGACAAATAGAGGTAAGTCGTTTCTTTCTCTTATTTCTTTTCTATTTTGTTTCTGTTTTGCTAACTATTGTTTTGCTATTTATTTCAGCTCCAAAATGGGTTGTAAAAACTATTTTAAACACACCTGAAAATTTGTTGGAATATTCCCAACCATTTCCAAAGTTTTCAACATTTTTGAAAATTTAAAGTTTCTGATTTCAAATTTAAAATTTGAAACCAGTAGCTTTTTGCATTAATTTAAAAGCTTGAAGTGTCAAGAAAAATGTTTTCTTCATTGCTCATTTACTTTCATGATTTATGTGAAAGTTTGAACTTTTCTTGAGGCCATTTTGGGTTCATTGATTTTAACTAGTTTGAGATTTCCTTTATTTAAAGTAGTGGCTAGGGTTTTGAGTTTTTCCTTCACCTCTTTCTTTCTTCTTGTTGACAATTTCTTAGATGCAAATGCAAAGAAGACATGAGCACAAGATTAACTTGCTTAAGGTGTCAGGGATGTGATAGTAGTCCTTGCATATCATGTAGAAACTTCTTGACTAAATCTCATGCTGATATGCTTGCTATATCTTGTTGCCATGATAAAAATGTATATATTTCCTTGAGTTGTTGTGCTAACAATGTAGAGGAAATCCATCACTCCATGGAACAAGATGTGGCCTCAAATAATGCTTCAAGGGATCCTACATCATCATCTATTGTTTGTCACTTTCGCCTTATGGCTAAGGCTTCAAAGGTATCCCCTACCTTGAATCCGAATATATCTCTTGATGATGATGATGATAATGAGGATGATGATAATGATGATGAGAGTAATAATATTTCATCCTTAAAAATTAAGGGTGGAATGATTTTTAAAGATCTTCGTAAGAATAATATTGCTCGTTCCAACTTCATGGAAATCATGTCTATTGCCATTGAGGGCAATAAATATATTGAGGAGTTGGAAGCTCATCTCAAGGAGCATGAGGCCACCATTAATACAATGGAAGGTCATGGGCATGATAACGCTGATGAGATCGCGGAGCTATCTCAAGCTCTTTAAAATGAACAAACCACCAAGGAATCTCTTGAGGAGACCTTTGCTCTAGAATTATCGAGATAAAAGGAATCCCATGATAGATCTCTCAGGGTCGCTAATGATTTTAGAACTAAAAATGATAAGCTTGAAGTAGCACATGCTAAACTCCTTGAGGACTATGAGCACCTTGAAAATGGCTCAAGGGCTATTAAGAGTTCGCTCATCGAACTCGCCGAGTCTCACGCTCAACTTGAAGCTTCATATGCAAAAGAGCTTGCCAAGTTGCCTTCTCCTCTTGTTGTTAATGATGAGGCTTATGCTACTAACTCTATTTCTTGTGAAGCATCCATATTAAAGGAGAATGTTGAGCTAAGGGGTCAACTTGAGTTGCTATCTAACAAGCATGGGAAATTGGAAGAAAGACATGTAATGCTCACAAGCTCTCATGAGGATCTTCTAGTATCCCATAATGTGCTAAAGTTAGCTCATGAGGGTATTACTACCAAGGTGACATCAAGTGAGCCTCATGTGGACATTAGCACTACTTCTAGTCAAAATGCCATATCGGCATGTGCTAGTCTTTGTAATTCATCTACTCGGAATATTGCTACATCTTGTGATGGATTACTTTCCTTGCCTTACTGCTCTAACATTGATTCGTATACTTCATGTAGTACTTGTGTTGATACTAACCATGCTGAGGAAATCAAAGATCTCAAGTTCCCAGTCACTTCTTTGAAGAAAGACTTGGAAATGAGTCATGAAGGGATGTCCACACTCAATAATATCTTGTGTGGGAAGAAATCCCCAAATGACAAAGGTGGACTTGGATTCAACTCCAATAAGAAGATGAAGTGGTCTCACTGGTGAATATCTCCATGTTGATCATATCTACTATATGACTCATGTTTGACCATTCGGTCTCATGTGTTCCGAGGCAATGTCTGTACATGCTAGGCTCGTCAAGTTGAACCCAAATGTTCTGCATGTGCAAGACTGGCTTACATCCATTGTATACGAACATAGAGTCTATCACACTAGATCATCACGTGGTGCTTCGAAATGATGAACCTTCACAACGGCGCACACTTGGGGAGAACACAATTTTATCTTGAAATTTTAGTGAGGAATCATCTTATAATATTATCATCGTCCTAAGCAATATAAGATGCATGAAAGGATTAACATCACATGTAAATCATATAAGTGACATGATATGGCCATCATCATTTTGTTCTTTTGATCTCCATCTCCAAAGCACCCGCATGATCTCCATCGTCACCGGCATGACACCATGATATCCATCATCATGTCATCATATGGTTGTCACGTCAACTATTGCTAACTCATAGCGATGAAGTAAAGCAAATGACACAAATAAATTAAAGACAACCCTTTGGATCTTGTCGGTTGTCGTACTCATTGACATGCAAGTCATAATAATTTATACAAAAACATGATCGTCTCATACATCACATATATCACATCATGTCTTTGTCCATATCAGATCACAAAATGCCCTGCAAAAACAAGTTAGATGTCCTCTACTTTGTTGTTGCAAGTTTTAACTGCCTGATATCGGCGACTAGCAAGAACCTTTCTTACCTACACAAGGCCACAATGGTGATATTCAAGTTGCTACTTAACCTTCTACAAGGACCGCCTTTGTCTAATCAGATTCAACTAAAGTGGGAGAGACAGACACCCGCCAGACATATTTCTAGAACCAAGTTACATGTCAGTCCATGGAACCGGTCTCTCGTACGTGGACGGGTAAGGTTGATCTGGGTTGCTTCATTCCACAAGACCTCTGAATCAAGATAAGACTAAGGAAGTAAGCAATATGAACATTAACGCCCACAAACACTTTGTGTTCTACTCGTGCATGTTATCTACACATAGACCTAGCTCTCATACCACTGTTGAGGAACGTTGCATGGGAAGCAAAAAAAATCATACAAACACCCAAGATCTATCTATCGGGATCAGCACCTACGAGAGGGGAGTGCATCTGCATACCCTTGTAGATTGATAAGCGGAAGCGTTAAGAAACGCAGTTGATGTAATTGAATGTCTTCGCGATCTAATCACGATCCATCCCATGATCCAATCACGATCTAGCGCCTAACGAATGACACCTCCGTGTTCAACACACGTATAGCTCGATGACGCCTTTATGATGTCTACAACACAACTTTATTCTTGTAGACTCGTGTTGGCCTCCAAGCATAGACTTTTGTAGGACAGTAGCAATTTTCCCTCAAGTGGGTGACCTAAGCATTATCAATCCGTGGGAGGCGTAGGATGAAGATGATCTCCCTCAAACAAACCTGCAACCAAATAATAAAAAGTCTCTTGTGTCCACAACACACCAAATACAATGGTAAATTGTGTAAGTGCACTAGTTCGGTGAAGAGATGGTGATACAAGTGTAGTCATGATAATAGATATTGATATTTGTAATAGGGACAATAAAAAACAGCACGGTGGCAAGTAACAAAAGTGAGCATAAACGGTATTGCAATGCCTAAAATGAGGCCTAGGGTCCGTACTTTCGCTAGTGCAATCTCTCAACAATGCTAACATAGTTAGATCATATAACAATTCCTCAATGTGCAATAAAGAATCACTCCAAAGTGTCTATCTAGCGGATAACGTAAGAACAAATTGTTTGTAGGGTACGAAATCACCTCAAAATTATTATTTCCGGTCAATTTGTCCAAGAGTTCATACTAGAATAACAAGTTATCCTTTCTCATCGATCTATTCATGAGTTCGGACTAAAAGAACACCATTGATACATATAAATCAACCCTGATGTCACCCAGACACTTCAATGTCACCTCAAGTATCCGTGGGCTAATTATATAATATGCATCAAACAATTATAGATTCTTCATATTCAATACAACACAAAGAACTTCAAGGAGCACCCCAAGATTTCTATCGGAGAACATAGTATGAAAACATGCAATCAACCCCTACGCATAGATTACCCCAATTTCACCTCGGGAATCCGCGAGTTGATGCCACAACATATATCAAGTGAATCACTTGAATACCCCAATGTCACTACGGATAACCGCATGCAAGACAAACTCATGTGCTCTCAAACCTAAATATTCAATCCAACATAATGAGATCTTAAAGTGAAAGAATCAATTCATCACAATAATAGCATGGGACAAACACTATATGATCCAACTAGAAGGCCCGTGATATATCAAGAACATCACATCTCAAGAACACGAGAGAGAGAGAGAGAGAGAGAGAGATTAAACACATAGCAACTGGTACAAACCCTCACCTCCGAGGGTGGACTACTCCCTCCTCATCATGGCCTCCGCCAGGATGATGAAGATGGCTACCAGATATGAACTTCCCCTCCGGCAGGGTGCCGGAACAGGCTCCCGGTTGTCTTTTCATAGCTATAGAGGCTTGCAGCGGCAGAATTTATCATCTAGGGTTATGTTTGGAGGTTTCTATATTTATTGGATTTTGGGCATTGGAATCATGCCAAGATGGGCCACAAGTGGCCCACTAGGTACCATGACGAGCTAGGGGGTTGGCACGCCCTCATGCCTAGTGGGCACCAGGGGGGCCCTCTCGTGATTGTTTCCTCCGGTGTTTCTCTTTTCTTCAAAAAAAATCATTAAAAAGCTTCATCCAATTGCAAGAACTTTTATTTCTGCACAACAAAACAACACCATGCTAGTTTTACTAAAAGCAACGTTAGTCTGGTTAGTTCTAAATAAATCATATAAAGTGCAGCAAAACCATATATAAGTACTGTAAACATAGGCAAACATGGCATGAATACTTCATAAATTATCGATACGTTGGAGAGGTATCACTTCACCACCTCGATCCAGCAAGCGTAGGTGAATTAGTAGGTGAGTTTTGTGGCACCACGACGTAGTGGTGGTGGTGGTGGTTTTGCGATCTCGGCACGGCTTCGCCAAACACTGTCGCGATCGCGATGGTGGTGAAGAACTACGAGAGAGAGAGAGAGAGAGAGAGAGAGAGGGAAAGAGAGAGAGAGAGAGAGAGAGAGAGAGGAGGGCTACGTCATGGCTCTTCAGGTGCGGTCTCCCTACCTCTCCTCTAGTATATATAGGGGAGGATAAGGTTAGCTCCCTAGTGTTTCCCTACAGTGGGGTGGCGGCCACCAAGAGGAGCCATGGCCCTCAAGGATGGAGGGGTCGCGGCACCTTTGGGCCAGCCCAGCCCCTTGGCTGAATGTGCCTTAGGTCGGAGGGGCGGCCAGCCCACCAAAGGCTGGTGCACCAACTCTCACACCCCATAGGGACCTCCGGGGCAGGCGGACCCACTTACTGGGCCCCCGGAACACTTCTTGAACCTCCGTCACAAAATCGGTAACTTTCTGAAACTCTTCCGGAACTCGAATACCAACTTCCCATATGTCAATCTTCACCTTTGGACAATTCTGAAGCTCCTCATCATGTCTGGGATATCATATGGGACTGCAGACAACCTTCGATCGCCAACAAAATAACTCAACTATATATATACCATCATCGAACATTAAGTGTGCAAACCCTACGGGTTCAAAAACAATGTAGACAAGACCGAGACATCTCTATAGTCAATAACCAATAGCATGACCTCGATGACCATATTGGTTCGTACATATTCTATGAAGATCTATATTGGTCGAACCACGATGTCAAGGATTCGCTCAATCCCGTATACAGCTGATGTCTACTACACAACCTTCTTCCTGTAGAATCGTGTTGGGCCTCCAAGCGCAGAGTTTTATAGGACAATAGCAAGTTTACCTCAACTGGATGACCAAAGAATTATCAATATGTGGGAGGTGTAGGATGAAGATGGTCTCTCTCAAGCAACCCTGCAATCAAATAACAAAGAGTCTCCTATGTCCCCAACACACCCAATACGATGGTAGATTGTATAGGTGCAATAGTTCGGCGAAGAGATGGTGATACAAGTGTAATATGGATGGTAGATATAGGTTTTTGTAATCTGAAAATATAAAAACAGAAAGGTAACAAATAGTGAACAATGAGCAAAACATTGTATAAATGCTTGGAAACAAGGCCTAGGATCCATACTTTCACTAGTGCAAGTTCTCCCAACAATACTAACATAACTGAATCATATATAAATCCCTCACGTGCGACAAAGAGTTCACTCCAAAGTCACAAATAGCGGAGAACATAATCTATTGTTTACTATCATTTCCACAATTTATATTTATCAATATAGGTTATGGAAACTATAGGATAAGTAGATAATAAAACTATGACACCAATCTGTCCAAACAAAAATCTGTAGCAATTTATTAAACCAGTGTACTTCTGTAACTCACAAAATTATGAAAATTTAGAAAAAGCTAAAGAATTTGTATGACAGTACTATGTTATAATTTCAGAAACTTCCACGTTCCAGTAAAATACGATAATTCAAATACTACAGCAAAAGTTTCTGTTTTTGTACAGCACACATCACACATGCAATTCAAGCATTCTAAATGCAATTCTTGGAAAATTTTATTGGAAAAAAAGATTATAAATAGAATCTAACACATAAAAAATGACCCTCCAAGCAAAATTCATATTATGTGACGAATAAAAATATAGCTTAAAGTAAGATATACCGATAATGCTGAAGACGGAAGAGGGGATGCCTTCCGGGGCATCCCCAAGCTGAAGCACTTGAGTCTTCCTTGGATATTACCTTGGGCATCCCAATCTTAGGTTCTTGTCACTCCTTATTCTCCTCATATCGGTATCTCACCCAAAACTTGAAAACTTCAATCACACAAAAATTAACGGAACTTTGTGAGATAGGTTAGTATAATAAATAATGATCATTCACTTAGGTACTATCAAACAAGATTCATAATTGTTCCAAGATGCTTCCTACTGTATTCTACTATTCACATAATTTATATCACTGAATATAAGCTATGGGAACACTAAAACAAGAAAACTATGCATGTAAAACAGAATCTGTCAAAAACAGTTCAATTTCTGAAGATCTGTTGTGTAACCATACTTCCCTGTCTCTAAAAATTCTGGAAACTTAGGAAAATCCATGCAATTTGTACATCAATCATGTGTAAAAAATTCAGATCAAAAGCACATTCTAGTGAATTTACAAAATTCCTAGACTTAGAGCAAATGTTTATGTTTTTGCACAGAATCAAGTCAACTATCATCCACACTATCCCAAAGGCTTTAGTTGGCACTTTATTAAAATAAAAGGCATAAAACATGATTACTACAGTAGCTTAATCATGTGAATGCCAAAAAACATAAAGTAAAAGTGTTGGGTTGTCTCCCGACAAGTGCTTTTCTTTAAAGCCTTTTAGCTAGGCATGATGATTTCAATAATGCTCACATAGGAATAATAATTATAACATGCAAAAGAGCATAATAAATCTTATGACAAGCACATTTAAGTCTAACACACTTCCTATGCATAGTGATTTTGTGAACAAATAGTTTATGGGAGCAAGAATCAACAAACAGTTTATGCATAGGAAGGCAAAATAAGCACAACTTCAAAACTTTGAACACATAGGGAGGAAACTTAGTATTATTGCATTTCCTACAGGCATATGTTCCTCCCTCACAATAATTTTCAGTAGAATCATGAAGGAATTCAACAATATAACTATCGCATACAGCATTATTTTCATTATCTACAACCATAGAATATTTATCACTCTCCACATAAGCAAACTTCTTCTCATTCATAATAGTGGGAGGAAACTCAACGAAATAGCTATCATGAGGTACTTGATTGACATAACCACTTTGAATATTAAAATCATGATAACAAGTTTCATGGTTAATATCACTCTTTATAGCATACATCTCATCAAAATAATCATCATACATAGGAGGCATGCTATCATCATAATAGTTTTTCTCATCAAAACTTGGGGGACTAAAAATATCATATTCATCAAGCATAGCATCCCCACGCTTGTGGCTTTGCATATCATTAGCATCATGAATATTTAGAGAATTCATACTAATAATATTTGTAACATGCTCATCACTCAAATATTTAGTGCCAAACATTTTAATAACTTCTTCTTCTAACACTTGAGCACAATTTTCCCTTCCATCATTTTCACGAAAGACATTGAAAAGATGAAGCATATGAGGCAACCTCAATTCCATTTTTTTGTAGTTTTATTTTACAAAACCAAACTAGTGAAAAACAAGAAACTAAAAGATTTAATTGCAAAATCTAAATATATACCTTCAAGCACTCACCTCCCCGGCAACGGCGCCAGAAAAGAGCTTGATGTCTACTACACAACCTTCTTCTTGTAGACTCGTGTTGGGCCTCCAAGCGCAGAGTTTTGTAGGACAATAGCAAGTTTCCCTCAAGTGGATGACCTAAGGTTTATCAATCGGTGGGATTCGTAGGATGAAGATGGTCTCTCTCAAGCAACCCTGCAATCAAATAACAAAGAGTCTCTTGTGTCCCCAACAATCCCAATACAATGTTAGATTGTATAGATGCACTAGTTCGGCGAAGAGATGGTGATTCAAGTGTAATATGGATGGTAGATATAGGTTTTTGTAATATGCAAATATAAAAACAGCAAGGTAACAAATAGTAAACAGCGAGCAAAACATTGTATAAATGCTTGGAAACAAGGCCTATGGCCCATAGTTTCACTAGTGCAAGTACTCCCAACAATACTAACATGGTTGAATCATATATAAATCCCTCACGTGTGACAAAGAATTCACTCCAAAGTCACAAATAGCGGAGAACAAATGAAGGAATTGTTGTACGGTACGAAACCACCTCAAAGTTAAATTTTCCGATCAATCTTATGAGCTATCCTATAAGTGTCACGAACAGCCCTAGAGTTCGTACAAAAATAACAACTTAAGATACACATCAACCAAAACCCTAATGTCACCTAGATACTCCAATGTCACCACAAGTACCCATGGGCTTGATTATATGATATGCATCACACAATTTCAGATTCATCATGTTCAATCCAACACAAAGAACTTCAAAGAGTGCCCCAAAGTTTCTACCGGAGAGTCAAGACGACAACATGTGCCAACCCCTGTGGATAGATTCCCAAGGCCACGGAACCCGCAAGTTGACCACCAAGACATACATCAAGTGGATCGATAGAACACCCCATTGTCTCCACGGATATCCCATCGCAAGACATACACAAGTGTTCTCAAATCCTTAAAGACTCAATCCAATAAGAAAACTTCAAAGGCAAAAGTCAATTCATCACAAGAAGATAGAGAGGGAAAATGTCGGGACCCCGATCCTAAGCCATAGGAATCTAGCCTGTAACACATCGCATCCCTTTGCGGTCTCACGCACGGTTAACTCCTCGGTTGCAGCCTTACCTTAGCCGGGACCGTTTGCGTCTTTTGACTCGCGTATGCAATAGTGTCGCTAGCATTCCAATGTCAAAGAACCCGGATCGACATGTCTAGTCATAAACCAAAGTGGCAGTACCGCACAAGGACAGGCATACATGACCCAACAAAGCAGGTGTCGGTCATCAGCGAATGTAGACGAGTCGTAGCAAGCTACAAGGACTCCATTACATCGCGTGACATTTCCCCAAAGAGGACAGACACAGCAGCTAAGAAGGACACATGCCGGTCAACCAATGTGTCCGGAGCAGTAGCGAACTACCAAGGCTCATTGGATCACAAAGGGGCATTTCCTTGTAAGGAGTGCTACTAAAGTTCACGACTAGGTAATCGAACCCCATACATATCAAATACGACACACGTACGCATGGCATACCGATATGTATAGATACATCGATGGCATCACAACATAACCATAAACATACAACCTTTATTTAAGAGGCTCGGAAGAGCCACACACGTAATATTACACATTAAGGGTCTCACGACCCATAATAGCAGTCATTCAGTTACAAGCCAGCGGAAGAGTTTAAACTGTCTGAGTACAGATAGGGCAACTAGAAGGCACATGGCCTGACTATACTACAGATCCAACGTAGGGCCAGATCGTAGCTGGGACACCAGCTACTCGTCGTCGTCGATGTCTACGAAGAACCCTCCATTAGGGTCATTAGCAACCTCTGCAACATTTATTAAGCAAACATGAGTACGGAGGTACTCAGGAAGACTTTAGGACAACTAACTACTCATGCAAGGTATCAAAAGGTATTGTGGGGTTTCAAGCGGAAAGCCAGCATTTGACTCGTGGCTAGACAACTTGCATTTTTAAATAATTTTGACAACTTGACTTCTCGCACACGAGTCCACTAACACCACAACAATACACTATCGTGGAATCATTCCGTCTCCATACGGAAATGCCGTCCACGACACTCACGCTTATCTTGGCAATTTTATGAGTAGCCATTGAAGTTATCTATGAACAACATATGTCTCCAAGTAGTCCATATCCGCGGACGCGGCTATTCGAATAGATAATAACCCTGCAGGGGTGTACTTCGTCACACACGCTCTCGCCACTTATCGCCATGTGCACGTCATGCACCTCGGCAACCTTCAAACGGAAGCCCAGCGAGGGAGTCGGCCACGACCGTTCACCACACTAGTACCTAGTCCAGGTTTATCGCCTATCTAAGAGTAACCCGTACGGAAGTACGGCCGAGGTTTTCACCACGGCCTCAAACGATGTGCGCAGGGTTCTCAAGCCCACCATCCGGGTGCCACTTGGTACACCGTGCCACTGCCTACCGCATCACGGCCCACCTCTCAGGTCAGCACCATGCACGGCCTCCAGCATTACTATAAACACCAGAAACTACTTGCAACTCCTGGACCGAGTACTACGCGATTAATAGGCCGAGCAGGGTCATATTTCAGGGCCCAGCATGTGGTAGTATCTAGTCTTGGATTACATACACGGAACTCAGTACCTAAGGACGGTTCCAATGAAACAACCTGCCATGTACTTCTACACAGCCTTTCACCGCTACCTTTACCAAATCAGGTTCAACACACAACCTTTACTTACCGAACACATTCACACAATTCTGTTCATCTCCCAGATGACAGACCATACACAACTCTAAGCATAGCATGCATAGCAGGATGAGGCACATCATAGCTCAGGCAACTACCAGGTATGCTAGGTTGCAAGGTTCGGCTATTTACTGTGACAAGGTTAGGTCATGCAAAGGAATTGGGTTCAACTAACGTGGCAAAAGCAGTTGTAGCATTTGATCCTAATGCAATAAATAAGTGCAGGAGCAAGAACATGGGGATTATCGGTATGATCAAAAGGGTTGCTTGCCTTGTTGCTCAGAGGAGGAACGATATCCGTGAGACGGATATTCGATGGAATCCGAGGGTGCGGAGCCTACCGAAATGAATGGCAACATTCAATAACAATCATATGCACTCAAAATGATGCATGAGCATGGCATGAGAATGCATGGTGATAAGTTATTATAATCAATATGTACTAGGTTTAGAGTTGATTTGAATCGTATTCGAATATCAATTCAAACGGGTATTCTCGAATACCGATTTAATTGATTCGACCTGATGCTCACATCAACTTGATGTTAACATGCATGAGATGTCATGTTAGGTTACCAATTTGTAATTAGGACAGTGTGTGATCATGGCATTCATTTTGAAATTTGAATATTTTCCAAATTCCATTTAAAAAGTAATTATAAGAATTGAATTATTCCTTATTCCACATTTTAGGGTTCTGTAACTTTTTCAAACATGGTTGAAAATGGCATAAACAGAATCCTTGAATTTTTCTGATACTTTTTCATATATAAATTATTTTCATTGGAGTTACAGATTAATTTCTATGATTTTTACAAGTTTTAGCAATTTCCTGGAATTATTTCTATACTGGAAATTCTATTTATTGCATCAAACTGACGTCAGCAGGTCAGCCGACCTGTTCAGGTCAAACCTGACAGGGGGGGACCCACTGGTCAGCCTCTGTGGGACTAATCCCGCGCTGACTAGCCCCTAAACTGAGTTGACTTGGCCTTGGGCCCACTGTCAGCGAGAGATTAAGCTCCTAATCTACTGGGTTAGCTTTGCCACGTCGGCCCCCACCGAAGGGTGGTCGCCGGCGACCAAGCCCGCGGCGGAGGGCTCGCCGGAGACGACCTAAACGGCGCTGCACAGCACCAATTCGAATGTGGTTTGCAGCTACGGAACGCTGGCGAAGTAGCCGATCTGGCAGGGGCATCAGGGGAGGCTAGGGTCGCCGGGAGAGGCGCCCGCGACGAGCCGAAGCGGCGGCCGAAGCTCGGCCTCCCGCAGTTGATGGCTCTAGGGCACGGGGAGGACAGCTGAGGGGCTCCTCACACTCCTGGAGGCTCCAGGAGCTCGAACCCTAGCTCGAGCGCGTGGATCAGACACCACAGCAACGGCGAGGACATGACCGGCGGCGAGGAGCTCTCAGCCTTGGTGGGGAACGGGGCTACGATGCACAGAAAAGCGTGGGGCGAGAGGCGAATCGATGATGAGCTCACGGCGGTTCCGATGGTGTTGTTGAGGGGCTCGGGGGTGCGCTGGAGGGAGCGAATCGACGGGAGAGGTCCGGCGGCCGGAGGTGGAAGACGATGGCGTTGGGGGCGATGCAGAGCTCGGGGAAGCTTCGGCTTCTGCAGAGAGGACCGGCTCGACGAGGCGGAGCTAACGGGGGGCTCTGGAGCAAGCCACGGCGAAGCAGGAGGTGGAGGGGCCGCCGTGGTCGATCTCCCCTCTGCCAGAAGGCAGAGGAAGAAGACGACCCTGCCCCTGGTGGGCTGGGCCTCCTCAGGCGACAGGTAATGTTTTTCTTCCTCTTATTTCTTTTCTGTTTTGTTCTATTTTGCTAACTAATGTTTTGCTAAATATTTCTGCTCCAAAATGGTGGTAAAAATTATTTTAAACACACCTGAATATTTGTTATAGTATTCCCAACCATTTCCAAAGTTTTCAGCATTTTTGAAAATTTATAGTTTCTGATTTCAAATTTAAAGTTTGAAACCATTGGCTTTTGCATTAATTTAAAATGCTTAAAGTGTCAAGAAAATAGTTTTCTCCAATGCTCATTTACTTTCATGATTTATCAGAAAGTTTGAACATTTCTTGAGGCCATTTTGGGTTCATTGATTTTAACTAGTTTGAGATTTTCTTTATTTAAAGTAGTGGCTAGGGTTTTGAGTTTTTCCTTTGCCACTTTCTTGTTCTTGATTGGAGAATTATTAGATGCAAATGCAAAGAAGACATGAGCACAAGACTAACTTGCTTAAGGGTTAGGGATGTGACAACTCACCCCCACTCAAAAGAATCTCGTCCCGAGATTTAGAAGTCGTCGGGAATAACGCAGGATACTCAAGTCGGAGACGATCCTCTCTTTCCCAAGTTGCCACCTTTTCAGAATGATTTGACTATTGAACTTTAAGAAACTTGAGGTTTCGACGTCGAGTGGTACGCTCAGCTTGATCAAGAATACGCACGGGGTATTCTCGGTATGAAAGGTTATCTTGGAGATCAAGCGTTTCGTGGTCCACTTCACGGATAGGATCCAAAAGCAACGCCTGAGTTGCGAGAGGTGGAAAACATCATGAACCTTGGAAAGATGCGGAGGAAGTTCCAACTGGTAGGCAACTTCTCCTCGTTTGGCAAGAATGCGAAAAGGACCAATGTAACGAGGAGCCAATTTTCCCTTGATACCGAATCGATGGGTACCCTTCAAAGGTGTAACCCGAAGGTAAGCCTTCTCGTCAACTTCAAAGGTCACAGCCTTATGATGACGATCATATTGGCTCTTTTGACAAGACTGGGCTGTTTTCAACTTTTCACGAATAATGCGAACCTGCTCTTCTGCATCCTGGATCATATCCGGGCCAAAGAGTTGCCTCTCTCCGGTTTCTGACCAATTAAGAGGTATCCGACATCTTCTTCCATAGAGAACTTCAAAAGGAGCTTTGCCCAAGCTTGATTGATAACTGTTGTTATAAGCGAATTCGGCGAATGGAAGGCACTTCTCCCAATTCATACCGAACGATATAACACAGGCTCGGAGCATATCTTCTAGGATTTGATTCACTCTTTCTACTTGACCACTTGATTGGGGATGGAAAGCAGTGCTAAAAGATAAGTGAGTTCCAATGGCATTCTGAAAACTTTCCCAAAAGCGAGAAGTAAAGATACATCCACGGTCCGAGTTAATCTCCAGGGGAACACCATGAAGAGACACTATTCGAGAGATATATAATTCTGCTAGCTGGCTAGCTGTTATACTCTCACGAACAGGAAGAAAATGAGCCACTTTGGAAAGACGGTCAATGACCACAAAGATAGCAGTATTTCCTTCCTTGGTCTTGGGAAATCCGGTAATGAAATCCATGCTAACTTTATCCCATTTCCATTCAGGAATAGCTAGAGGCTGAAGGGTGCCAGCAGGCCTTTGATGTTCTGCCTTAACTCGACGACAAACGTCGCAGTTAGCAACGAACTCAACAATTTCTCTCTTCATCCTAGTCCACCAGAACCTCTGGCGTAGGTCCTGATACATCTTAGTACTAGCGGGATGAATGGTGAGAGGAGAATCATGAGCCTCCTTAAGGATTAACTGCCTTAGATGTGGGTTCTTAGGAACCACTAATCGATTCTGGAACAACACAACACCTTGATCGTTCATGGAAAATTCTTTAGCGTTTCCGCTAAAAATATTCTCCTTGATCCGTGATATACCCTTGTCACGCTTTTGGCCAGCTATAATTTGATCCTTAAGAGTAGGCTTCGCCACCAGGGTAGAAAGGAATCCTTGAGGAACAATATGAAGATTCAACTTCCAAAAGTCCTCATGGACATGTGGTTGACCTTGTTGTAGCACCAAATTGTTACAATAAGATTTACGACTTAGCGCATCGGCCATAACATTGGCCTTCCCCGGGGTGTAAGTTATCCCAAAGTCGTAATCCGAGATCAACTCAACCCACCGTCTTTGCCTGAGATTCAAATCCGGCTGGGTGCAAATATATTTCAGACTTTGGTGATCAGTGAATATCTCGCAACGATTACCCAGAAGGTAATGTCGCCAGGTTTTTAATGCATGGACCACAGCAGCAAGCTCAAGGTCATGTGTGGGATAATTATCCTCATGTGGACACAACTGTCGAGATGCGTATGCGATCACATGACGATCTTGCATGAGAATGCAACCTAATCCTTGTCGCGAGGCGTCGCAATAGATAACAAAGTCCTTAGAAAAATCTAGTGGTAGCAACACAGGTGCGGAAGTCAGGCGTCTTTTCAGTTCCTGAAAACTATGTTCACACTGTGGTGTCCACTCAAACTTTTTATCTTTCTTGAGGAGCTCAGTTAGAGGCTTTGCAACCTTGGAGAAATTCTCGACGAAGCGGCGACAATAGCTCGCTAGACCAAGAAAACTCCTAACTTGCTTAACCGATTCAGGTTGAGTCCAATCAAGGACAGCTTGAACTCTCTCGGGATTGATAGCAATAACTTTACCAGAGATTACGTGTCCTAGATAGGTCACTTGTGGTAACCAGAATTCACATTTTGAAAATTTGGCATAAAGGTGATGCTCTCGAAGTTTCATCAATACCAGCCTTAGATGCTCGGCATGTTCTTGTTCATTCTTCGAGTAGATGAGAATATCATCGAGGTATACCACGACGAATTTGTCCAAATACTCCATGAAGATTGCATTCATCAGTCGAGAGAAGATGGCTGGGGCATTGGTTAAACCGAAGGACATAACGGTGTACTCATATTGTCCATAACGAGTAACAAAAGCCGTTTTTGGAATGTCCCCGTTCTTAATCTTGATTTGATGGTATCCCAACCTCAAATCCATTTTGGAGAAGACTGAGGATCCAGCGAGCTGATCGTACAGATCGTTGATCCTGGGGAGCGGATACTTGTTCTTTATGGTGACCAGATTAACTGGTCGATAATCTACAACCATCCGGTCCGTTCCGTCTTTCTTCTTGACGAAGAGGACGGGACAAGCCCAAAGAGAAGAGCTAGGACGAATGAAACCTTTGTTCAAAGCCTCATCTAGTAGAATCTTAAGTTCGGCTAGCTCCAGGGGTGCCATCTTATATGGTCTTCTGGCTATTGGGACAGTTCCTGGAACAAGATCTATCACAAACTCTACATCTCTGTCAGGTGGAATTCCTGGCAGTTCCTCTGGAAAAACATCCGGGAAGTCACGGACTACCGGGATGTCTTCAAGTTCCGGAAGAGAGTTGGCATTTAGGGAATAGAGTTGGCATTTGGCAACTCGATTAGAGATAGTTACTATCTCACCCGAGGGATGGGTAAGCTGGACATTTCTAGAATGAGTATCAATCTTGGCATAGTGAGCTGACATCCAGTCCATGCCCAAGATGATATTAATATCCGAAGATTTCAAAGCTATCAATGAGGCTAGAAAAACTAGCCTGTTTACTAGAATTTCATTGTCATAGGTTATCCTAGAGGTTTGCCATTTACTACCAGGGGTTTGGACAACCAACGGGATTGGCATATCACAAAAAGACATGTTATGCAACTGTGCATAACTTTCTGAAATGAAGGAATGAGAAGACCCAGTGTCAAAGAGAACGGACGTTGGGTGATGATTAACAAGAAGCGTACCCAGCATGACGTCGGGATCCTCTGCAGCTTCTTCTCCTGACACATAGTTCACACGGCCACGTGCAGGAGTTGGGTTCACATAATAAGCTTTGCCCGACTTGGCCTGCTTGACGGACTTTCCGGGTTACTTGGCACCCACATTCTGAGGACACTCACGGGAATAGTGCCCTGGTTCTCCACACTTGTAGCATATCACCTGGTTGGCACGTGGTGCAACATTGCTAGCTGGACCACCATAAGCTTTTGCTGGAGGGTTGGCCTGATTCGTCTGAGGCGCCACGTAGGATGGCCTCGGAGTGTATCTTGGCGGCAGAGAACTGTTTGGAACCCACAGCCTACGTTTTGGAAACGCGGAACCAGAAGACGAGCCAAAGTCACGGGAGTGCTTCCTTGTGGCTTCGAAGTCAGTATGACCAGTCTCGGCACTGATCGCTTTGTTGACTAGGGCTTGAAAACTTGCACACTCATGGAGGCGCAGATCACGACGGAGCTCAGGGCTCAGACCCTTACGAAACCTTGCTTGCTTCTTGGCGTCAGTAGACACCTCCTCTGTTGCATAGCGGGCGAGGTTACCGAACTCGCGACTATAGGCATCCACAGACAACTTGCCCTGAGTGAAGGCACAGAACTCCTCTCTCTTTCTGTCCATCAGGCCCTCTGGAATATGGTGCAAACGAAAAGCTGCACTGAAGTCTGCCCATGTGGCCACTGGTTCAGCGGGACGCATAGCTTCAAAATTCTCCCACCATAGATTGGCGGGTCATTCCAGGAAATACGCCGCAAAGGTCACCTTGTCGGCCTCAGATACATTCGCAGAGCGAATCTTGCGTGAGATGTTGCACAGCCTGTCATCAGCGTTGAGGGGATCGACGGAATGATGAAACTTGGGAGGATTCAGCTTCACAAAGTCATTGAGGGACACTACGGCATTCCCAGGCTGTCGAGCCGTATTCTGCTCAATACGCTCTAGTAGTCGATTGGTTTCCCTTTTGTTTTTTTCTGCCTCAAGCATCACTTCCACCAGGGAAGGCGGGTGAGGCAGGTCTTCCTGCGACGCTTGACTACCCTCGCCTTGCTCATGAGCAGGGGCACGGTTCAACCTGGTGAACACCATCCTGACAAACAAACTCATAGCTTAGACCAACATCATATCAATACTAGCCATGGATTAAGAATGTACTGAACACACGGAATGCGGAAATGAATATCCGAACAGCATGGTAACAAGCAACTGCTATATATACACCATGGTTCATACACACCCTTACATAGTTCAGTACAAACTTACTCAAAGAGCAAACTACTGAAATTATGAAACTACTCATCAGAGGCTTACAAGCTTCCTATACATTATTTATCTAGGCCTCCGGAATTCATTTCACATTACATGCATACTTCACAAGTCATGCAGGACTGTGAAAGTACGGCTACTACCATACTATCCTTCCGCTCACAGCTCAGGCATCCGCATAGAACATCTCATAGAGATTACCTCCATGACCTGGAAGCTCAACCTGCAGATCAGGAAACACTATAGCCTGAGATCCCTGGGATCCATAGGGACACGGATGTGGCCTTGGTCCCCTGACTGGTGGTAAGAGGGGTCCCCGAAGAGGTGTGACTCCTCCTATAGCTGGCCAGTCAACGTGGGCCGGAGGATGGGTCCTAACAGGGTTCAGCATCTCCATCTCTCCATACCCTGTCTGGACTACCGGTGCCAGCTGCGTCAAAGCTGTCCATAGACGGGCACGGGTAGCATAAAGCTCCATACGGAGAGCACGAGCATCCCTGTCTCTGTTCTCTAGCATCTTAACAGTGGACTGCAGTAGTGGATCCTCCATAGAAGAATCGAAATAGACTCCACTGAGGTATCCCTCTTCACCAGGCTGAGAGGCCGGAACATAGCAGAACTCTGAATTCTGCAGCAGTGCATGTCTCGCTCTCATAATAGTCAGCATTGAATAGGCAGCATCTTGTACTGCCATGTCAACAGTGACTCCCAACCCATAGGACCAATGGATTGGCTCCTCAGCTCCAGGGTAGTCTGGAAATACCCTAAAAGTGCAGATGTACTGGCTCTGGTTGCAGTCTCGGTATTGTTCCTCCACTGTGTACTCGGGGTACCAGCGGTAACCGCACACCGACATCACCCTGACCAGCATGGTCGTATGACCCGGCACATCAATGCACCTGGTCAGACGTACCACCTGACGAGAAGGACGGCCAGGCATCTGTAATTAGAGAATAATGCAAAAGCATTAGAGCTCTGAATGCAAAATTGGGCAGCATAACGGCTGTAAATGCTCAAAACAAATTTTGAGACAACCCAAAATGGAAGTGTAACCACTCAACTATCAAGTTCAACTCTCTGATCATCAAAGTTACTTCCTTTTTCCCAGGAATAGAAGAAACCCAATGTATCTTGACCCGTAGTCCTATAAGCTACCGATTAGAAACACGAGCCTAGGGGAAGATGAGTAACCTAGTCCTTAATTCCCGCAGAAAAGACGAGGATGACCAGAATAGAAATAACTTGAGAAGAGAACAAGAGTCTTACATTCCCTTCCACAAACAATTCCCTTATATATAACTAAAGCAATTCTAGACTCAACTTCGACCAGTTTGGCTTAGTAATCCTACAGTCAGTCACGCTCTGATACCAACGCTGTCGGGACCCCGATCCTAAGCCATAGGAATCTAGCCTGTAACACATCGCATCCCTTTCGGTCTCACGCACGGTTAACTCCTCGGCTGCAGCCTTACCTTAGCCAGGACCGTTTGCGTCTTTTGACTCGCGTATGCAATAGTGTCGCTAGCATTCCAATGTCAAAGAACCCGGATCGACATGTCTAGTCATAAACCAAAGTGGCAGTACCGCACAAGGACAGGCATACATGACCCAACAAAGCAGGTGTCGGTCATCTGCGAATGTAGACGAGTCGTAGCAAGCTACAAGGACGACATTACATCGCGTGACATTTCCCCAAAGAGGACAGACACAGCAGCTAAGAAGGACACATGCCGGTCAACCAATGTGTCCGGAGCAGTAGCGAACTACCAAGGCTCATTGGATCACAAAGGGGCATTTCCTCGTAAGGAGTGCTACTAAAGTTCACGACTAGGTAATCGAACCCCATACATATCAAGTACGACATACGTACGCATGGCATACCGATATGTATAGATACATCGATGGCATCACAACATAACCATAAACATACAACCTTTATTTAAGAGGCTCGGAAGAGCCACACACGTAATATTACACATTAAGGGTCTCACGACCCATAATAGCAGTCATTCAGTTACAAGCCAGCGGAAGAGTTTAAACTGTCTGAGTACAGACAGGGCAACTAGAAGGCACATGGCCTGACTATACTACAGATCCAACGTAGGGCCAGATCGTAGCTGGGACACCAGCTACTCGTCGTCGTCGATGTCTACGAAGAACCCTCCATTAGGGTCATTAGCAACCTCTGCAACATTTATTAAGCAAACATGAGTACGGAGGTACTCAGCAAGACTTTAGGACAACTAACTACTCATGCAAGGTATCAAAAGGTATTGTGGGGTTTCAAGCGGAAAGCCAGCATTTGACTCGTGGCTAGACAACTTGCATTTTTAAATAATTTTGACAACTTGACTTCTCGCACACGAGTCCACTAACACCACAACAATACACTATCGTGGAATCATTCTGTCTCCGTACGGAAATGTCGTCCACGACACTCACGCTTATCTTGGCAATTTTATGAGTAGCCATTGAAGTTATCTATGAACAACATATGTCTCCAAGTAGTCCATATCCGCGGAAGCGGCTATTCGAATAGATCATAAACCTGCAGGGGTGTACTTCGTCACACACGATCTCGCCACTTATCGCCTGTGCACATCATGCACCTCGGCAACCTTCAAACGGAAGCCCAGCGAGGGAGTCGGCCACGACCGTTAACCACACTAGTACCTAGTCCAGGTTTATCGCCTATCTGAGAGTAACCCGTACGGAAGTCCGGCCGAGGTTTCCGCCACGGCCTCAAACGATGGGCGCAGGGTTCTCAAGCACACCATCCGGGTGCCACTTGGTACACCGTGCCACTGCCTACCGCATCACGGCCCACCTCCCAGGTCAGCACCATGCACGGCCTCCAGCATTACTATAAACACCAGAAACTACTTGCAACTCCTGGACCGAGTACTACGCGATTAATAGGCCGAGCGGGGTCATATTTCAGGGCCCAGCATGTGGTAGTATCTAGTCTTGGATTAAATACACGGAACTTAGTACCTAAGGACGGTTCCAATGAAACAACCCGCCATGTACTCCTACACAGCCTTTCACCGGTACCTTTACCAAATCAGGTTCAACACACAACCTTTACTTACCGAACACATTCTCACAATTCTGTTCATCTCCCAGATGACAGATCATACACAACTCTAAGCATAGCATGCATAGCAGGATGAGGCACATCATAGCTCAGGCAACTACCAGGTATGCTAGGTTGCAAGGTTCGGCTATTTACTGTGACAAGGTTAGGTCATGCAAAGGAAGTGGGTTCAACTAACGTGGCAAAAGCAGTTGTAGCATTTGATCCTAATGCAATAATTAAGTGCAGGAGCAAGAACATGGGGATTATCGGTATGATCAAAAGGGTTGCTTGCCTTGTTGCTCACAGGAGGAACGATATCCGTCAGACGGATATTCGGTGGAATCCGGGGGTGCGGAGCCTACCGAAATGAATGGCAACATTCAATAACAATCATATGCACTCAAAATGATGCATGAGCATGGCATGAGAATGCAAGGTGATAAGTTATTATAATCAATATGTATTAGGTTTAGAGTTGATTTGAATCGTATTCGAATATCAATTCAAACGGGTATTCTCGAATACCGATTTAATTGATTCGACCTGATGCTCAGATCAACTTGATGTTAACATGCATGAGATGTCTTGTTAGGGTACTGATTTGTAATTAGGACAGTGTGTGATCATGGCATTCATTTTGAAATTTGAATATTTTCCAAATTCCATTTAAAAAGTAATTATAAGAATTGAATTATTCCTTATTCCACATTTTAGGGTTCTGTAACTTTTTCAAACATGGTTGAAAATGGCATAAACAGAATCCTTGAATTTTTCTGAAACTTTTTCATATATAAATTATTTTCATTGGAGTTACAGATTAATTTCTATGATTTTTACAAGTTTTAGCAATTTCCTGGAATTATTTCTATACTGGAAATTCTATTTATTGCATCAGACTGACGTCAGCATGTCAGCCGACCTGTTCAGGTCAAACCTGACAGGGGGGACCCACTGGTCAGCCTCTCTGGGACTAATCCCGCACTGACCAGCCCCTAAACTGAGTTGACTTGGCCTTGGGCCCATTATGAGCGAGAGATTAAGCTCCTAATCTACTGGGTTAGCTTTGCCACGTCGGCCCCCACCGGAGGGTGGTCGCCAGCGACCAAGCCCGCGGCGGAGGGCTCGCCGGAGACGACCTAAACAGCGCTGCACAGCACCAATTCGGACGCGGTTTGCAGCTACGGAACGCTGGCGAAGTAGCCGATCTGGCACGGGCATCAGGGGAGGCTAGGGTCGCCGGGAGAGGCGCCGGCGACGAGCCGAAGCGGCGGCCGAAGCTCGGCCTCCCGCAGTTGATGGCTCTAGGGCACGGGGAGGACAGCTGAGGGGCTCATCACACTCCTGGAGGCTCCAGGAGCTCGAACCCTAGCTCGAGCGCATGGATCAGACACCACAGCGACGGCGACGACATGACCGGCGGCGAGGAGCTCTCGGCCTTGGTGGGGAATGGGGCTACGATGCACGGAAAAGCATTGGTCGAGAGGGGAATCGATGACGAGCTCATGGCGGTTCCGATGGTGTTGTTGAGGGGCTCGGGGGTGCGCCGGAGGGAGCGAATCGACGGGAGAGGTCCGGCGGCCGGAGGTGGAAGACGATGGCGTTGGGGGCGATGGAGAGCTCGGGGAAGCTTCGGCTTCTGCCGAGAGGGCCGGCTCAACGAGGCGGAGCTAACGGCGTGCTCAGCAAGAGGAGGCTAAGGCTAGGGGCACGGGCAGCTCGAGCTTTGCTCGGCTCCAATGGCGGCAGGAGGGGGAGGAAAAGATCCGAGAGGAGGGAGAGAGCTAACGCTAGGAATGGATAGAGGAGGCCTCGGGGAGCTTATCCCCGTCGTGGCGCTGTCCCGGGGGGCTCTGGAGCTCGCCACGGCGAAGCAGGAGGTGGAGGGGCCGCCGTGGTCGATCTCCCCTCTGCCAGAAGGCAGAGGAAGAAGACGACCCTGCCCCTGGTGGGCTGGGCCTCCTCAGGCGACAGGTAATGTTTTTCTTCCTCTTATTTATTTTCTCTTTTGTTCTGTTTTGCTAACTAATGTTTTGCTAATTATTTCAGCTCCAAAATGGTGGTAAAAATTATTTTAAACACACCTAAATATTTTTTATAGTATTCCCAACCATTTCCAAAGTTTTCAGCATTTTTGAAAATTTATAGTTTCTGATTTCAAATTTAAAGTTTGAAACCATTGGCTTTTGCATTAATTTAAAATGCTTAAAGTGTCAAGAAAATAGTTTTCTCCAATGCTCATTTACTTTCATGATTTATCAGAAAGTTTGAACATTTCTTGAGGCCATTTTGGGTTCATTGATTTTAACTAGTTTGAGATTTTCTTTATTTAAAGTAGTGGCTAGGGTTTTGAGTTTTTCCTTTGCCACTTTCTTGTTCTTGATTGGAGAATTATTAGATGCAAATGCAAAAACACATGAGCACAAGAATAACTTGCTTAAGGGTTAGGGATGTGACAACTCACCCCCACTCAAAAGAATCTCGTCCCGAGATTTAGAAGTCGTCGGGAATAACGCAGGATACTCAAGTCGGAGACGATCCTCTCTTTCCCAAGTTGCCTCCTTTTCAGAATGATTTGACCATTGAACTTTAAGAAACTTGAGGTTTCGATGTCGAGTGGTACGCTCAGCTTGATCAAGAATACGCACGGGGTATTCTCGGTATGAAAGGTTATCTTGGAGATCAAGCGTTTCGTGGTCCACTTCACGGATAGGATCCGAAAAGCAACGCCTGAGTTGCGAGACGTGGAAAACATCATGAACCTTGGAAAGATGCGGAGGAAGTTCCAACTGGTAGGCAACTTCTCCTCGTTTGGCAAGAATGCGAAAAGGACCAATGTAACGAGGAGCCAATTTGCCCTTGATACCGAATCGATGGGTACCCTTCAAAGGTGTAACCCGAAGGTAAGCCTTCTTGTCAACTTCAAGGTCACAGCCTTATGATGACGATCATATTGGCTCTTTTGACGAGACTGGGCTGTTTTCAACTTTTCACGAATAATGCGAACCTGCTCTTCTGCATCCTGGATCATATCCGGGCCAAAGAGTTGCCTCTCTCCTGTTTCTGACCAATTAAGAGGTGCCCGACATCTTCGTCCATAGAGAACTTCAAAAGGAGCTTTGCCCAAGCTTGATTGATAACTGTTGTTATAAGCGAATTCGGCGAATGGAAGGCACTTCTCCCAATTCATACCGAACGATATAACACAGGCTCAGAGCATATCTTCTAGGATTTGATTCACTCTTTCTACTTGACCACTTGATTGGGGATGGAAAGCAGTGCTAAAAGATAAGTGAGTTCCCATGGCATTCTGAAAACTTTCCCAAAAGCGAGAAGTAAAGATACTTCCACGGTCCGAGTTAATCTCCAGGGGAACACCATGAAGAGACACTATTCGAGAGATATATAATTCTCCTAGCTGGCTAGCTGTTATACTCTCACGAACAGGAAGAAAATGAGCCACTTTGGAAAGACGGTCAATGACCACAAAGATAGCATTATTTCCTTTCTTGGTCTTGGGAAATCCGGTAATGAAATCCATGCTAACTTTATCCCATTTCCATTCAGGAATAGCTAGAGGCTGAAGGGTGCCATCAGGCCTTTGATGTTCTGCCTTAACTCGACGACAAACGTCGCAGTTAGCAACGAACTCAGCAATTTCTCTCTTCATCCTAGTCCACCAGAACCTCTGGCGTAGGTCCTGATACATCTTAGTACTACCGGGATGAATGGTGAGAGGAGAATCATGATCCTCCTTAAGGATTAACTGCCTTAGATGTGGGTTCTTAGGAACCACTGATCGATTCTGGAAGAACACAACACCTTGATCGTTCATGGAAAATTCTTTAGCGTTTCCGCTAAAAATATTCTCCTTGATCCGTGATATACCCTTGTCACGCTTTTGGCCAGCTATAATTTGATCCTTAAGAGTAGGCTTCACCACCAGGGTAGAAAGGAATCCTTGAGGAACAATATGAAGATTCAACTTCCAAAAGTCCTCATGGAGATGTGGTTGACCTTGTTGTAGCACCAAATTGTTAAAATAAGATTTACGACTTAGCGCATCGGCCATAACATTGGCCTTCTCCAGGGTGTAAGTTATCCCAAAGTCGTCATCCGAGATCAACTCAACCCACCGTCTTTGCCTGAGATTCAAATCTGGCTGGGTGAAAATATATTTCAGACTTTGGTGATCAGTGAATATCTCACAACGATTACCCAGAAGGTAATGTCGCCAGGTTTTTAATGCATGGACCACAGTTGCAAGCTCAAGGTCATGTGTGGGATAATTATCCTCATGTGGACGCAACTGTCGAGATGCGTATGCGATCACATGATGATCTTGCATGATAATGCAACCTAATCCTTGTCGCGAGGCGTCGCAATAGATAATAAAGTCCTTAGAAAAATCTGGTGGTAGCAACACAGGTGCGGAAGTCAGGCGTCTTTTCAGTTCCTGAAAACTATGTTCACACTGTGGTGTCCACTCGAACTTTTTATCTTTCTTGAGGAGTTTAGTTAGAGGCTTTGCAACCTTGGAGAAATTCTCGACGAAGCGGCGACAATAGCTCGCTAGACCAAGAAAACTCCTAACTTGCTTAACCGATTCAGGTTGAGTCCAATCAAGGATAGCTTGAACTCTCTCGGGATTGACACCAATACCCTTACCAGAGATTACGTGTCCTAGATAGGTCACTTCTGGTAACCAGAATTCACATTTTGAAAATTTGGCATAAAGGCGATGCTCTCGAAGTTTCATCAATACCGGCCTTAGATGCTCGGCATGTTCTTATTCATTCTTCGAGTAGATGAGAATATCATCGAGGTATACCACGACGAATTTGTCCAAATACTCCATGAAGATTGAAGTCATCAGTCGAGAGAAGGTGGCTGGGGCATTGGTTAAACCGAAGGATATAACGGTGTACTCATATTGGCCATAACGAGTAACAAAAGCCGTTTTTGGAATGTCCCCGTTCTTAATCTTGATTTGATGGTATCCCAACCTCAAATCCATTTTGGAGAAGACTGAGGATCCAGCAAGCTGATCGTACAGATCGTTGATCCTGGGGAGCGGATACTTGTTCTTTATGGTGACCAGATTAACTGGTCGATAATCTACAACCATCCGGTCCGTTTCGTCTTTCTTCTTGACGAAGAGGACGGGACAAGCCCAAGGAGAAGAGCTAGGACGAATGAAACCTTTGTTCAAAGCCTCATCTAGTTGCTTCTTAAGTTCGGCTAGCTCCAGGGGTGCCATCTTATATGGTCTTCTGGCTATTGGGACAGTTCCTGGAACAAGATCTATCACAAACTCTACATCTCTGTCAGGTGGAATTCCTGGCAGTTCCTCTGGAAAAACATCCGGGAAGTCACGGGCTACCGGGATGTCTTCAAGTTCCGGAAGAGGGTTGGCATTTAGGGAATAGAGTTGGCATTTGGCAACTCGATTAGAGACAGTTACTATCTCACCCGAGGGATGGGTAAGATGGACATTTCTAGAATGAGTATCAATCTTGGCATAGTGAGCTGACATCCAGTCCATGCCCAAGATGATATTAATATCCGAAGATTTCAAAGCTATCAATGAGGCTAGAAAAACTAGCCTGTCTACTAGAATTTCATTGTCATAGGTTATCCTAGAGGTTTGCCATTTACTACCAGGGGTTTGGACAACCAAGGGGATTGGCATATCACAAAAAGACATGTTATGCAACTGTGCATAACTTTCTGAAATGAAGGAATGAGAAGACCCAGTGTCAAAGAGAATGGACGTTGGGTGATGATTAACAAGAAGCGTACGCAGCATGACGTCGGGATCCTCTGCAGCTTCTTCTGCTGACACATAGTTCACACGGCCACGTGCAGGAGTTGGCTTCACATAATAAGCTTTGCCCGACTTGGCCTGCCCGACGGACTTTCCGGGTTGCTTGGCACCTACATTCTGAGGACACTCACGGGAATAGTGCCCTGGTTCTCCACACTTGTAGCATATCACTTGGTTGGCACGTGGTGCAGCATTGCTAGCTGGACCACCATAAGCTTTTGCTGGAGGGTTGGCCTGATTCGTTTGAGGCGCCACGTAGGATGGCCTCGGAGTGTATCTTGGCGGCAGAGAACTGTTTGGAACCCACAGCCTGCGTTTTGGAAACGCGGAACCAGAAGACGAGCCAAAGTCACGGGAGTGCTTCCTTGTGGCTTCGAAGTCAGTCTGACCAGTCTCGGCACTGATCCCTTTGTTGACTAGGGCTTGAAAACTTGCACACTCATGGAGGCGCAGATCACGACGGAGCTCAGGGCTCAGACCCTTACGAAACCTTTCTTGCTTCTTGGCGTCAATAGACACCTCCTCTGTTGCATAGCGGGCGAGGTTATCGAACTCGCGGCTATAGGCATCCACAGACAACTTGCCTTGAGTGAAGGCACAGAACTCCTCTCTCTTTCTGTCCATCAGGCCCTCTGGAGTATGGTGCAAACGAAAAGCTGCACTTAAGTCTGCCCATGTGGCCACTGGTTCAGCGGGACGCATAGCTTCAAAATTCTCCCACCACAGATTGGCGGGTCCTTCCAGGAAATACGCCGCAAAGGTCACCTTGTCGGCCTCAGACCCATTCGGAGAGCGAATCTTGCGTGAGATGCTACACAGCCAGTCATCAGCATCTAGGGGATCGACGGAATGATGAAACTTGGGAGGATTCAGCTTCACAAAGTCATTGAGGGACACTACGGCATTCCTAGGCTGTCGAGCCGTATTCTGCTCAATACGCTCTAGTAGTCGATTGGTCTCCCTTTTGTTTCTTTCTACCTCAAGCATCACTTCCACCAGAGAAGGCGGGTGAGGCAGGTCTTCCTGCGACGCTTGACTACCCTCGCCTTGCTCATGAGCAGGGGCACGGTTCAACCTGGTGAACACCATCCTGACAAACAAACTCATAGCTTAGACCAACATCATATCAATACTAGCCATGGATTAAGAATGTACTGAACACACGGAATGCGGAAATGAATATCCGAACAGCATGGTAACAAGCAACTGCTATATATACACCATGGTTTATACACACCCTTACATAGTTCAGTACAAACTTACTCAAAGAGCAAACTACTGAAATTATGAAACTACTCATCAGAGGCTTACAAGCTTCCTATACATTATTTATCTAGGCCTCCGGAATTCATTTCACATTACATGCATACTTCACAAGTCATGCAGGACTGTGAACGTACGGCTACTACCATACTATCCTTCCGCTCACAGCTCAGGCATCCGCATAGAACATCTCATAGAGATTACCTCCATGACCTGGAAGCTCAACCTGCAGATCAGGAAACACTCTAGCCTGAGATCCCTGGGATCCATAAGGACACGGATGTGGCCTTGGTCCCCTGACTGATGGTAAGAGGGGTCCCCGAAGAGGTGTGACTCCTCCTATAGCTGGCCAGTCAACGTGGGCCTAAGGATGGGTCCTAACAGGGTTCAGCATCTCCATCTCTCCATACCCTGTCTGGACTACCGGTGCCAGCTGCGTCAAAGCTGTCCACAGACGGGCACGGGTAGCATAAAGCTCCATACGGAGAGCACGAGCATCCCTGTCTCTGTTCTCTAGCATCTCAACAGTGGACTGCAGTAGTGGATCCTCCATAGAAGAATCGAAATAGACTCCACTGAGGTATCCCTCTTCACCAGGCTGAGAGGCCGGAACATAGCAGAACTCTGAATTCTGCAGCAGTGCATGTCTCGCTCTCATAATAGTCAGCATTGAATAGGCAGCATCTTGTACTGCCATGTCAACAGTGACTCCCAACCCATAGGACCAATGGATTGGCTCCTCAGCTCCAGGGTAGTCTGGAAATACCCTAACAGTGCAGATGTACTGGCTCTGGTTGAAGTCTCGGTACTGTTCCTCCACTATGTACTCGGGGTACCAGCGGTAACCGCACACCGACATCACCCTGACCAGCATGGCCGTATGACCCGGCACATCAATGCACCTGGTCAGACATACCACCTGACGAGAAGGACGGCGAGGCATCTGTAATTAGAGAGTAATGAAAAAGCATTAGAGCTCTGAATGCAAAATTGGGCAGCATAACGGCTGTAAATGCTCAAAACAAATTTTTGAGACAACCCAAAATGGAATAGTGTAACCACTCAACTATCAAGTTCAACTCTGTGATCATCAAAGTTACTTCCTTTTTCCTAGGAATAGAAGAAACCCAATGTCTCTTCACCCGTAGTCCTATAAGCTACCGATCAGAAACACGAGCCTAGGGGAAGATGAGTAACCTAGTCCTTAATTCCCGCAAAAAAGACGAGGATGACCAGAATAGAAATAACTTGAGAAGAGAACAAGAGTCTTACGTTCCCTTCCACAAACAATTCCCTTATATATAACTGAAGCAATTCTAGACTCAACTTCGACCAGTTTGGCTTAGTAATCCTACAGTCAGTCAGGCTCTGATACCATTGCTGTCGGGACCCTCATCCTAAGCCATAGGAATCTAGCCTGTAACACATCCCATCCCTTTCGGTCTCACGCACGGTTAACTCCTCGGCTGCAGCCTTACCTTAGCCGGGACCGTTTGCGTCTTTTGACTCGCGTATGCAATAGTGTCGCTAGCATTCCAATGGCAAAGAACCTGGATCGACATGTGTAGTCATAAACCAAAGTGGCAGTACCGCACAAGGACAGGCATACATGACCCAACAAAGCAGGTGTCGGTCATCAGCGAATGTGGACGAGTCGTAGCAAGCTACAAGGACTCCATTACATCGCGTGACATTTCCCCAAAGAGGACAGACACAGCAGCTAAGAAGGACACATGCCGGTCAACCAATGTGTCCGGAGCAGTAGCGAACTACCAAGGCTCATTGGATCACAAAGGGGAATTTCCTTGTAGGGAGTGATACTAAAGTTCACGACTAGGTAATCGAACCCCATACATATCAAGTACGACACACGTACGCATGGCATACCGATATGTATAGATACATCGATGGCATCACAACATAACCATAAACATACAACCTTTATTTAAGAGGCTCGGAAGAGCCACACACATAATATTACACATTAAGGGTCTCACGACCCATAATAGCAGTCATTCAGTTACAAGCCAGCGGAAGAGTTTAAACTGTCTGAGTACAGACAGGGCAACTAGAAGGCACATGGCCTGACTATACTACAGATCCAACGTAGGGCCAGATCGTAGCTGGGACACCAGCTACTCGTCGTCGTCGATGTCTACGAAGAACCCTCCATTAGGGTCATTAGCAACCTCTGCAACATTTATTAAGAAAACATGAGTACGGAGGTACTCAGCAAGACTTTAGGACAACTAACTACTCATGCAAGGTATCAAAAGGTATTGTGGGGTTTCAAGCGGAAAGCCAGCATTTGACTCGTGGCTAGACAACTTGCATTTTTAAATAATTTTGACAACTTGACTTCTCGCACACGAGTCCACTAACACCACAACAATACACTATCGTGGAATCATTCCGTCTCCGTATGGAAATGTCGTCCACGACACTCACGCTTATCTTGGCAATTTTATGAGTATCCATTGAAGTTATCTATGAACAACATATGTCTCCAAGTAGTCCATATCCGCGGACGCGGCTATTCGAATAGATCATAACCCTGCAGGGGTGTACTTCGTCACACACGCTCTCGCCACTTATCGCCATGTGCACGTCATGCACCTCGGCAACCTTCAAACGGAAGCCTAGCGAGGGAGTCGGCCACGACCGTTAACCACACTAGTACCTAGTCCAGGTTTATCGCCTATCTGAGAGTAACCCGTACGGAAGTCCGGCCGAGGTTTCCGCCACGGCCTCAAACGATGTGCGCAGGGTTCTCAAGCCCACCATCCGGGTGCCACTTGGTACACCGTGCCACTGCCTACCGCATCACGGCCCACCTCTCAGGTCAGCACCATGCATGGCCTCCAGCATTACTATAAACACCAGAAACTATTTGCAACTCCTGGACCGAGTACTACGCGATTAATAGGCCGAGCGGGGTCATATTTCAGGGACCGGCATGTGGTAGTATCTAGTCTTGGATTACATACACGGAACTCAGTACCTAAGGACGGTTCCAATGAAACAACCCGCCATGTACTCCTACACGGCCTTTCACCGGTACCTTTACCAAATCAGGTTCAACACACAACCTTTACTTACCGAACACATTCTCACAATTCTGTTCATCTCCCAGATGACAGACCATACACAACTCTAAGCATAGCATGCATAGCAGGATGAGGCACATCATAGCTCAGGCAACTACCAGGTATGCTAGGTTGCAAGGTTCGGCTATTTACTGTGACAAGGTTAGGTCATGCAAAGGAAGTGGGTTCAACTAACGTGGCAAAAGCAGTTGTAGCATTTGATCCTAATGCAATAAATAAGTGCAGGAGCAAGAACATGGGGATTATCGGTATGATCAAAAGGGTTGCTTGCCTTGTTGCTCACAGGAGGAACGATATCCGTCAGACGAATATTCGGTGGAATCCGGGGGTGCGGAGCCTACCGAAATGAATGGCAACATTCAATAAATATCATATGCACTCAAAATGATGCATGAGCATGGCATGAGAATGCAAGGTGATAAGTTATTATAATCAATATGTATTAGGTTTAGAGTTGATTTGAATCGTATTCGAATATCAATTCAAACGGGTATTCTCGAATACCGATTTAATTGATTCGACCTGATGCTCAGATCAACTTGATGTTAACATGCATGAGATGTCATGTTAGGGTACTGATTTGTAATTAGGACAGTGTGTGATCATGGCATTCATTTTGAAATTTGAATATTTTCCAAATTCCATTTAAAAAGTAATTATAAGAATTGAATTATTCCTTATTCCACATTTTAGGGTTCTGTAACTTTTTCAAACATGGTTGAAAATGGCATAAACAGAATCCTTGAATTTTTCTGATACTTCTTCATATATAAATTATTTTCATTGGAGTTACAGATTAATTTCTATGATTTTTACAAGTTTTAGCAATTTCCTGGAATTATTTCTATACTGGAAATTCTATTTATTGCATCAGACTGACGTCAGCAGGTCAGCCGACCTGTTCAGGTCAAACCTGACAGGGGGGACCCACTGGTTAGCCTCTCTGGGACTAATCCCGCGCTGACCAGCCCCTAAACTGAGTTGACTTGGCCTTGGGCCCATTGTCACCGAGAGATTAAGCTCCTAATCTACTGGGTTAGCTTTGCCACGTCGGCCCCCACCGGAGGGTGGTCGCCAGCGACCAAGCCCGTGGCGGAGGGCTCGCCGGAGACGACCTAAATAGCGCTGCACAGCACCAATTCGGACGCGGTTTGCAGCTACGGAACGCTGGCGAAGTAGCCGATCTGGCACGGGCATCAGGGGAGGCTAGATTCGCCGGGAGAGGCGCCGGCGACGAGCCGAAGCGGCGGCCGAAGCTCGGCCTCCCGCAGTTGATGGCTCTAGGGCACGGGGAGGACAGCTGAGGGGCTCATCACACTCCTGGAGGCTCCAGGAGCTCGAACCCTAGCTCGAGCGCGTGGATCAGACACCACAGCAACGGCGACGACATGACCGGCGGCGAGGAGCTCTCGGCCTTGGTGGGGAACGGGGCTACGATGCACGAAAAAGCATGGGTCGAGAGGGGAATCGATGACGAGCTCATGGCGGTTCCGATGGTGTTGTTGAGGGGCTCGGGGGTGCGCCGGAGGGAGCGAATCGACGGGAGAGGTCCGGCGGCCGGAGGTGGAAGACGATGGCGTTGGGGGCGATGGAGAGCTCGGGGAAGCTTCGGCTTCTGCAGAGAGGACCGGCTCAACGAGGCGGAGCTAACGGCGTGCTCAGCAAGAGGAGGCTAAGGCTAGGGGCACGGGCAGCTCGAGCTTTGCTCGGCTCCAATGGCGGCAGGAGGGGGAGGAAAAGATCCGAGAGGAGGGAGAGAGCTAACGCTAGGAATGGATAGAGGAGGCCTCGGGGAGCTTATCTCCGTCGTCGCGCTGTCCCGGGGGGCTCTGGAGCTCGCCACGGTGAAGCAGGAGGTGGAGGGGCCGCCGTGGTCGATCTCCCCTCTGCCAGAAGGCACAGGAAGAAGACGATCCTGCCCCTGGTGGGCTGGGCCTCCTCAGGCGACAGGTAATGTTTTTCTTCCTCTTATTTCTTTTCTGTTTTGTTCTGTTTTGCTAACTGATGTTTTGCTAATTATTTCAGCTCCAAAATGGTGGTAAAAATTATTTTAAACACACCTGAATATTTGTTATAATATTCCCAACCATTTCCAAAGTTTTCAGCATTTTTGAAAATTTATAGTTTGTGATTTCAAATTTAAAGTTTGAAACCAGTGGCTTTTGCATTAATTTAAAATGCTTAAAGTGTCAAGAAAATAGTTTTCTCCAATGCTCATTTACTTTCATGATTTATCAGAAAGTTTGAACATTTCTTGAGGCCATTTTGGGTTCATTGATTTTAACTAGTTTGAGATTTTCTTTATTTAAAGTAGTGGCTAGGGTTTTGAGTTTTTCCTTTGCCACTTTCTTGTTCTTGATTGGAGAATTATTAGATGCAAATGCAAAGAAGACATGAGCACAAGACTAACTTGCTTAAGGGTTAGGGATGTGACAGAAAAACTCCATATGATTCATCTATATTAATAAAGCTCGCGATACATCAAGATCGTGCCATCTCAAGAACACGAGAGAGGGAGAGAGAGAGATCAAACACATAGCTACTGCTACATACCCTCAGCACCGAGGGTGAACTACTCCTTCCTCGTCATGCAACCACAACTTACAAGCTTCATCACCCGTGAGAATCTAGCTAATCTATGAGTAGCAAAATTCAAGGAGCCTTTTAATCTCCTAAATCCTTCGCCCTATAGCAGAAAAGTTCTCCCGTGTGTCAGCCAATATACCGACCACTCACTTGCAATCCAGCTCTAGGTGAAGTTTTTGCACATTGATCTCGGCCGCTAGCCTAATAGCATGTTGGCATGCCATGATCTCTATTGCCTCCGGGTCTGTATTTCTTAGAAAGAAAGTCATCAATGTTGCCCTGAAGTCGCCATCGGGACCCCTCAACACTGCTCACCCACCTCACTAGTAGAAAACAGGGCTTTCGTCCCAGCTCGATTTACACATTAGTAATGGAACCAGGACTAATGTTAGCATTAGTCCTGGTTCGAGCGGCAAGGGCGTCGGTCAGGCATCAGTCCAGGTTCGTGTCTCGAACCGGGACTAAAGGGTTTGGAGTCTTTAGTCCCGGTTTGTGTCTTGAACCGGGACTAAAGGGTAGACCTTTAGTCCCGGTCCGAGCGACGAACCGGGACTAAAGGGGTTCTGAATTTTTCTTTTTTTCTTTTTTTAAATTTGTTTTCTGTTTGTAGTTTCTGTTTTAAATTGCTTATATTTTTTTAGCATATTTGATGTTTTTGAGTGATTATTTTTGCATTAGATTCAAAATTTTGTCTAGTTTCTGTTTGTGTCATTAGTTTTCAAATTTGAATGGTTTAAATTTGAATTTGTTCAAATTTGCTTCAAACCGAGATTGTGAATAACTTGAGTTTACAAATAGTTTTTAATTTAATTCTTTTCACTCCTAGTCATGTGTTAGATTTTTGTCACAGTAGGATTTATTTGGTTATTTTTCGAATAATTTAAATTAGGATTTTAATTAAAACAATATTATTTTGCTTATATAGTTGTTTTAGTCATTTAATTGTTGTTTTTTATTATTTTTAGTTAGTTCTTTCTGTAAATTTTAACATGTTGTAGTATGGTGCATATTGAATGCACAAAAAGTCTGGAGTTGAAATAATTTTAAAAAATGCCTTTGTAGGAGATGGGTTTTCGTTTGAAACCTTGATACTTCGAAGGAGATGATCCAGTTTGTACACGAGGTGCATCCAGTTTTTGCCGTAACCCTCTCAACTTTTTAGCACATGCCATGTGGGTGAAATGATTATACCATGATAAGTTTCAGCCTTTTCAGAGTTCGTTTGTAGCGCTTTTCAATTTCAGGGTCATTTAGCTCAAAAAATCATTAAATGCATGGAAAATAGAAAATGAGGTGAAAAAGGGTTGAAAATTTATGAGGTGGCTTTGAATGATGCATATTTAACACACAAAAAGTATGGAGTTCAAATAAGTTCAAAAAAATGAAATCCCTTTGTAAGAGATGAGTTCTCGTTCGAAACCCTCATACTTCAAAAGAGATTGTCCGTTTTGTACACAAAGTACATCCAGTTTTTGTCGTAACCCTCTCGACTTTTTAACACATGTTGTGTGGGTGAAATGATGATACCATGCCAACTTTCAACCTTTTCAGAGTTTATTTGTAGTGCTTTTCAATTTCAGGGTCAATTAGCTGAAAAAATAAGTAAATGCATGAAAAATACCAAATGAAGTCATGAATTTTTGAAAATTTATGATGTGTCTTTGAATGGTACATTTTGAACACACAAAAAGTATGGAATTCAAATAAGTTCAAAAAAATAAAATCCCTTTGTAAGAGATGATTTTTCGTTCGAAACTGTGATACTTCGAAAGAGATTGTCCGTTTTGTACACGAAGTGCATCCAGTTTTTGTCGTAACCCTCTCAACTTTGTAGCACATGCCATGTGGGTGAAATGATGATACCATGCCAAGTTTCAACCTTTTCAGAGTTCATTTGTCGGGCTTTTCAATTTCAGGGTCATTTAGGTCAAAAAATAATTAAATGCATGAAAAATAGTAAATGAAGTTATAAAGGGTTAAAATTTTAGGATGTGGTTTTGAATGGTGCATATTGAATGCACAAAAAGCACAAAAAGTGTGGAGTTGAAGTAAGTAAAAAAATGAAATGCCTTTGTAACAGATGGGTTTCCGTATGAAACCTTGATACTTCAAAGAAGATGGTCTAGTTTGTACACGAAGTGCATCCAGTTTTTATCGTAACCCTCTCAACTTTTTAGCACAAGCTATGTGGGTGAAATGATGATACCATGCCAAGTTTCAACATTTTCGGAGGTCATTATAGTGCTTTTCAATTTCAGGGTCAATTATCTCAAAAAAATCATTAAATGCATGAAAAATAGCAAATGAAGTTACAAAGGGTTAACCCTGGCTTGGTTAACCTTAGTTGTGACTCTCGCGGGGACGATGCTCGCAGATGTAGTCGACGGGTATGATTGAACTCTTGGCTAAAGGGGGATTCTGAAATTTTCAAACTCTACCACCCCTTGGACCGTATTTTTTAGTTTTGTTTATAAATAAAAAAAAATGATAAAATCTTCAAAAAATAAAATCCTTTGGGATGTAGTTAGCTTTTAGTGTCTAGTTGGTATAGAAATTTTGAGATATGAATTGTGATCGTTTTTGCAAAATAAGAAAAAAATGTAAAACGACCATAACTTTTGCATACGACGTGAAAAAAAGTTTAATATATCAAAAAACTAGAGAAAAATTGGGACTCGATTTCACTCGGGCTTGTCCGGTGTAGTTTTGTGAGATGCTCAAAATTCCAAATGTAAAAAAAGTTATTTCAAAAAGAAGTTTTTTCCGAGAAAAATAAGAAAAATAAATTATTTAAAAATAAATAAATGATTTCATATTTGGATTCCTCACATTTTTCTGATAATAATGGATATATTATTTGTCGAATTTCAATTTACATATTTAAAGATATTAATTACGCCTTATTAAATGAATAAATGACAAAAAAAACAAATAAAATATTAGGTTGTTTTCATTGAAATTCACTATTATTATTACTTATTTTATTTATTTTAATAATTCTTTGGGATTCAAAAAAATAAATCATGTGGCGTGACATTAAGACCTAAGGTTATTTAGGATTGATAGCTTACTATTGTGAGAAAAAAAACAAGTGCAGACTTGGCAACTAGGGGGGATAGAACCAGAAAGTTAAGCGTGCTCAGGCTAAAGCAGTGAGAGGATGGGTGACCGGCTGGAAGTTAGACGATTTAGAATAACTGTCAAATAATTTAAAGATCTGAAAATTAGAACGGATGGATGATTAGAGATTAAATTGTCAAATAATTCAAAGATTTAAAAATTGGAATAAAACATAAAAACAAATCAAAATATTCAAAAATAAAATTTAAAAAAAATTCTACCCGATTAGAGATTAAATTGTCAAATAATTCAAAGTTTTAAAAATTGGAATAAAACATAAAAGCAAATCAAAAATATTCAAAAAAATCAAAAAAAACACGCTCATTTGGTTCAGCTTAAGAAAACCAATTAATCAACCAAGAGGAAAGAGCCCTCTTGGAGCTAAATGGGCATGGTGGGATCGCCACCACAACTCCATGATGTGCGCGCATTTTCTTCTAGAAAAGAGCCGCATGTGGGTAGGTCCAAAACCTATGTTGTATGGTCTCTTTGTTAAAATATATAACCGTATAGTATTTGTACAGATACACGGTTGTATATGTGTAGTCCTTATATAGTTGTCTGTATATTGTATGGTACGAACTCTGCCTTGTAACCTCTATATAATGATAAATACAAGGCACCATAACGTGTGGTTTTCACAATCTTACATGGTATAGCAGGAGCGAGAGACCATGTGTTGCCGCTAGCACACCATGACACCAGGTTAGCACCGAGGAAGACACAATAACCACAGGTAGACCGGCGAGTGTCTGGGCAACCTGCCCAGTTAGCGTCAGAATAGGCTGTCAACTTGTTAGAGCTATGTCGGAACAAGGTGAGGCCATAACTGGTGGTGTCGCGGATGTAGCGAAGAACATGCTTCACAAGGAGCAAATGATTAGCCCGAGGATCATGCATATGAAGACAAATCTGTTACACAACACAGGAGATGTCTCGCCGAGTGAACGTAAGGTACTGAATACCTCCCGCAATACTGCGATACTCGGTGGGATCTGCAGCAAAATCACTGGACCTCGCTGAAACATGTTAGTTACGGCATCTTATTCAGGAACTTCAGCGACTCGTGACTGGTGCCACTGTGGTTTTCTGTGACAATGTGAGCTCGGTTTACATGACAAAGAATCATGTTCACCATCAGCGCACCAAGCATGTGGAGATCGATCTACACTTTGTACGAGATCGTGTCACCACAGGCGAGGTCCGGGTTCTACACGTACTGAGTTCTTCCCAGTTTGCGGACATTTTCACCAAAGGATTGTCATCACCTCTCTTCTTGGATTTTTGAGACAGTCTTAACATTCGCCGACGCCCGTTTACGACTAAGGGAGGGTGTTAGAATATATAACCGTATAGTATTTGTATAGTTATACGGTTGTATATGTGTACTCCTCGTATAGCTGTTTGTATATTGTACGGTACGAATTCTACCTTGTAATGATCAATACAACGCACCACAATGTGTTGTTTCCCCAATCTTACACTCTTCCCTCCCACAAGCTATGTAAAACACTCCTTCCTTAATCCAACTTCATGGTAGCTCTGAGCCTACAGCCGCACCATTTTTCATGACCCTTCACATTTGGATTTGGATTTATTTGGAGCACAGGTTTCCCACAATGACAACCAACCCTTGTGTGTTTGAATATGGAATGAAGACTCCGGTCATCCGGACTTCAATCTTTTCATAGACACCTTCAGGTGGTAAGCATATCGTATAGATAAACGACCATTCTTCGTGAAATTCCATGCGAGGTAGTCTTTCATGCCCGATCCATCAATTGTGATGCTCTTAATATCCATGGCATCATCATGAGAAAACATGCTATCAACCCGATATTCGTCCCACCTTGTCCCATCAGATGTCAATAAATCACTGACCCTTGTGACCATGCACGTATTGATGGTCAAGTGGTTTCATGCTTCTGCTATGGGGAATCCAGTTATCATGGTGAATTAGGATTTTTGACCCATGTCCAACACGCCAAATCAGTCCTCTCTCAACAGATATCTCCTGTGCCAAATGCTTCGGAAGGTATATGATGCTCTAGAGGGGTAAGTTGCATTCATAATATTACCATCATTAAAATATTTCGCCTTTAGCACTCTCGTACACAAAGTATTATGCTCCTCGAGGATTCTCCTGGTTTGTTTACCAAGCATCGCTTGATTAAAAGCAAGAGGGTCCCTGAACCCCATCCCACCATCTCTCTTTGACCAGCACATTTTATCCCATGATATCCAATGCACCTTCCTCTCACCATTCATCGCAACCCATCAGAATTTTGAATGGATCGAAGTCGGGTTCCAGCACATCTTGTTTGTGAGTTGGAAACGGCTCATTGTGCGAGTTTGTGTAGCTTGTAGCACAAACTTAACAAGAACTTCCCTCGCAGCCTTAGATAGACCTTCACCTTTTCATACCGAGACTTTGCCCATTTGAGCACTCACTGACATGCTTGAATGTTCCATCTTTTTACCTCCTAGCCACTGTTGGGAGACCCAAATATCGCTCACTTAGGGCCTCGTATCCAATACCGATAACCTGCTTCAGACTTTCCTTCTCTTCATCCAAGAATCCCTTAAAAAATAGTCAACTTTTGCAAATTAACTTTCTGGCCAGACGCCACCTAATACTTACTGAGATTTCCTATCAGTGCTGCCAGATTATCTTGGGATCCTTCCACAAACACAATACTATCATCTACAAATAGAAGATGCGTCACCTGGGGCCAGTTCTCCCAATGAGACACCCGTAATCAACATGTGTTGTTGTGCTTTCCTCGATAGAGAAGAGAAGCCTTCCACACAAAGCAAGAAAAAAATGGAGAAAATGGGTCTCCCTGGCGGATACCTCTAGATGATAAAAAAAACTCCTTGAGCAGGCCCCATTTAACTTGTCCAGGAAATTTGTAGATGTAACACACCTCATAATCATATTGATCCATCCCTGCGCAAAGCCAAATCGTGGTAGCATTTGTTCAAGAAACACGCACTCTTCTTTGTTGTACGCTTTCATCATATCTAATTTCACTGTGCACAACGGTTTCTTCCTCTTCCTTGTCCTAATTGCATGTACACACTCATATAACTACAGGAGAAACGCTCTTTGCTCCTCTGATATGAGGACCGCAAGAATTACCATGAGTCTATTGGCGAGAACTTTTGCTGCAATTTGACCGAAACTGTGACATCAACTCCCATGAATTTACTTTCGGAATCATGATAACCATTATTTGCATTAAATGAATATGACGCAAACCACTCCTTGTAAGTACTCCCATACAGCACGGCAAACATCCTCGTCCACTAAAGACCAGTGTCTTTGATAAAACATAGTTGGTAGCCCATCTGGTCTCGGAGCCTTGGTTGGTCCCATCTGAAACAGCGCCTCCATCATTTCCTCATCAGAAATAGTTGTAGTTAGCTTGTCATTATCTTCTCGAAAAACTACAGCATCAATGTTATCCAACTACCTTTGTATGTCAACTGTCCTCTCAAAAAGAAACATTTTTTATAGAATGCAGAAGCCATCTCCCGCATTTCATCATCTATAGTACATCTCGACCCATCCTCTCTGAGTAATTTTTTCACATGATTCTTCCTCTTCTCGTGTGATGCGTAGTTCTTGAAGTATTTCGTGTTTTGATCACCTGCCAGTAACCAGTCCACATGTGACCTTTGCCTGTATAGAACCACCTATCTAGCATAAATCTCTCGGAGTTGTGTTTCAATATCCAAGATCTCTGATTTTTAGCCCGTCCCTGATAACCCACAAGTGTAGGGGATCGCAACAGTTTTCGAGGGTAGAGTATTCAACCCAAATTTATTGATTCGAAACAAGGGGAAGCGAAAGGATATTCTCAAGTATTAGCAGTTGAGTTTGTCAGTTTCAACCACACCTGAAAGATTAGTGTCTGCAAGCAAAGTAGTATGATAGCAACGGTGCCAGAAAAACATCTGTTGATGGCAGAATATTCCTAACTTGTTGTATCAATGGCGCCAGTAAATAGCACGTTGACGGGGGACTATTATTGAGAACAATGCTTCCCCGACTACGGCTCCAGAAAACTCTTGCAACAGGTAACAGCAAAGTAGCAAGTAACAGCAATAGTGACAGCAGTAGCGACAAAGTAACGTAGCAACGACTAGTAGTAAAAGACTCGTAGGCAGTGGATCGGTGATGGATGATTATGCCGGATGTGATTCATCATGTAACAGCTATAACACGGAGAGATATGTAACTAGCTCCCGTTCGTCAATCTAATGTAGGCATGTATTCCGTATGTAGTCATACGTGCTTAGGGAAAAGAACTTGCATGACATCTATTGTCCATCCCTCTAGTTGCAGCGGGGTCCTAATGGAAACTACGGGATATAAAGGTTCTCCTTTTAATAAAGAACCAGACCAACGCATTAAAACTTGGTGAATACATGAACTCCTCATACTATGGTCATCTCCGGGAGTGGTTTCGGCTATTGTCACATCGGGGTTGCTCGGTCATAACACATAGTAGGTGACTACAACTTGCAAGATAGGATCTAAAACACACATATATTGGCGACAACATAATAGGTTCAGATCTGAAATCATGGCACTCGGGCCCTAGTGACAAGCATTAAACATGGCAAAGTACTAGCAACATCAATCTCAGAACATCGTGTATACTAGGGATCAATCCCCGTCAAAACTAACTCGATTACATGATAGATCTCATCCAACTCATCACCGTCCAGCAAGCCTACAATGAGATTACTCACGAACGGTGAAGAGCATCATGGAATTGGCGATGGAGGAAGGTTCATGATGATGATGGCGACGATTTCCCCTCTTCGGAGCCCAGAACGGACTCCAGATCTGCCCTCCAGATGAAGAACAGGAGGTGGCGGCGCCTCTGAATCGTAAAACGCGATGAATCCTTCTCTCTGGGTTTTTTCCGGGCGAAACGGAATATATAGAGCTGAGTTTGGAGGCGGTGGAGCCTCGTGGGCCCCACAAGCCCTCATGGCGCGGCTAGGGGGTGGTCGCGGCCCCTGGGCTTGTGGCCCACTAGCTCACCTCCTCTGGTGGATCTTTGCGCAGGTATTTTTCATTAATTCCAGAAAAATTCTCCGTAAATTTTCAGGACATTCCGAGAACTTTTATTTCTGCACAAAAACAACACCATGGCAATTCTGCTGAAAACAGCGTCAGTCTGGGTTAGTTCCATTCAAATCATGCAAATTAGAGTCGAAAACAAGGGCAAAAGAGTTTGGAAAAGTAGATATGACGGAGATGTATAAACTCCCCCAAGCTTAAAGCCTTGCTTGTCCTCAAGCAATTCAGTTGACAAACTGACAGAGACAAAAGAAGAACTTTGACAAACTCAGTTTGATCTTGTTGTTGCAACTATGTCTAACTCATATCCAGAGTTTCAGCAAGATCACAAGCAAATGACATCTAGGTATCACGGTAAACTCATATCAATGGCATAATCAACTAGCGAGCAAATAATAATAAGTCTCAATTGTCAACACTTCAATCAAAACAACATGAAGCAGTGCGAACACATGGTATCTCGCTAGCTCTTTCTGAGACCGCAAAACATAAATGCAGAGCACCTTCAAAGACCAAGGGCTGGCTAAGCATTGTAATTCATGGCAAAGAAGATCCAGTCACAGTCATACTCAACACAGTTAAAAGCAAAGCATAAAAATGACAGAGGTGCTCTCTAATTGGTGCTTTTATAAGAGGAGGATGACTCAACAGGAATATAAATCGACAGGCCCTTCGCAGACGGAAGCATTGATTTGCAGAGGTGCTAGAGCTCAAGCTTTGAAAACAGAGATAATAATTTCGGGTGTCATGCTTTCATTGTCAACACAATGACTAAGAGTTCTCAAAATCTTCCACGCTACACATGCTATAGGCGGTTCCCAAATAGAAAAGTCAAGTTTTGACTCCCCCACCACCAATCAATCACACTCCACGGCTAGCCGAATCCTTGGGTACCGTCCATACCAACATCAATTTTGGGGGAGTTTTGTTTGCAATTATCTTTTCGATTTGAGCATGGAAGTGGGAATTCCAATTACCGGCCCCTTTCTCGTGAATGATAGTGAATAAACACATATCGAGGATAACACGCCTAGCATGGAAGATACTGATAGCCCCCTGTCACCACATGAGTGGTTCGTGCATGCAAAACAGATTATTTCTTGAAGGTTTAGAGAGTGGCACATGCAAATTTACTTGGAACGGCAGGTAGATACCGCACATAGGTAGGTATGGTGGACTCATATGGAACAACTTTGGGTTTATGGAAGTGGATGCACAAGCAGTATTCCCGCTTAGTACAAGTGAAGGCTAGCAAAAGACTGGGAAGCGACCAACTAGAGAGAGACAACGGTCATAAAAATGCATTGAGATTAACTAACATTGAGTGCAAGCATGAGTAGGACATAAATCACCATGAACATGAATATCATAGAGGCTATGTTGATTTTTTTTCAACTACATGCGTAAACATGCGCCAAGTCAAGCCACTTGAATCATTCAAAGGAGGATACCATCCTATCATACTACATCATAGTCATCTCAACATTCATGTGGGCATCCAAGACAAACCATTATAAGATCCTAGCTAAGTAAGCATGGCATAAGCAACTATGATCTCTAAATTTTCATTGCAAACATGTTTCTCTCACAACAAAGCTGAATCAGGCATGATGACCTAGTCATATTTACAAAAACAAAATAGATTGAGTTCATACCAACTTTTCCAGGCTCAGTCACTTCATCATATATCGCCATTATTGCCTTTCACTTGCACGACCGAACGATGTGAACAATAATAAGAGTGCTCGTGCATTGGACAAAAGCTGGAATCTGCACGCAAACACAAAGGAGAAGACAAAGTAATATGGCTCTATGACAGCTAAACATGTATGCATGCAAGAGCCACTAAACATTGTAACCATGGTCTTCTACCTTGACCCAAAGAAAAAGAAAACTATTTACACGGGAAAGCTCCCAACAAGCAAAAGAAGAAAAAGAAAATCTTTTTGGGTTTTCTCAAACTAGACACACACACGAAAAGAAAACGAGAAAAAAGAAAATAAACTAGCATGGATGATACAGTGGCAAAGTGTGAACACCGGCTAACAAAGTGAAAGCATAAGCAAGAATGTAAAGTCGGTGAGAACACGTACTCCCCCAAGCTTAGGCTTTTGGCCTGAGTTGGTCTACTCCCAAGGATGGTCCTGGCGACACCCAAAATCATAATGGGGGTTATACGGGAGCGCTGCAGCCACTGCCTGAATAGCTGCCTCACGGAGACGAGCAACCTTTGACTCCCTCTCATGCTCCTCTGCCTCTCCTCTCGTTATGTAATATCTCCGTTTTACCTGAAAGTCAAAGAAGGAAGGAGCAGGAAGGGTAATATGGAAAACACGCTGTCGGCTAAATATCAAACGGAATAGGAGGGATTCGTCATCCCTCTCAAGGAATTGGTAGCGTGTCAAAGCGACGCGGTCAAGGAAAGTTGTATGGAGCGGGGGATCTCCTTCGCGGATGGGTACTCAAAGAAAATTTGCTATGCGAGTGGCATAGATCCCACCAAAGAAATCCCCTTCATTAGCATTCTTATTCAGCCTCCTTGCTATTATAGCTCCCATGTTGAAACTCTTGTCACCCGTCACTGCGCTCTTAACGATACTAAGGCCGGATGCGCAGAGGTGACAATGCTCAATCTTTCCATTAATGCATCTTCCTATGAAGAGGGCAAAGTAATGCAAGGCGGGAAAATGAATACTCCCCATGGTAGCTTACGTAATGTCTCTAGTTTCTCCAACAGTAATACTAGAGACAAAATCTCTAATCGAGGATTTAGGAGGATCATTGAGGCTACCCCAAGTAGGTATTTTGCAAATTCTATTAAAATCCTCTAAATCCATGGTATATGATTTGTCATAGAGATCAAACAGTACCTATGTGTCACGGCCAACTAAAAATTTGAATCTACGAACAATAGAGGCAGTGAGAGCAACATACTGTTCACATTTATCAGAGATGAATTCTTCGAGTCCGACGTTGCGAACAAGTGCATCAAACTCATCTTTGAAACCTGCCTCAATCATAAATTCATCAGAAGGCCATTCACATGGTTGTACCTGCGCGTCCCTTGGTTGGAAAGGATCAGGCTCCCGAATCGCAAGACGGGGACCTCTCTTGCTTGAGGAACCACCATGAAAGTTTCTCCTGAACATCTTCCTTCTCTGAAATTGTCAGTGACCCAAAGGAAAGGTGAACAAGGCTCAACTAAACTTGTAGCAACTACTCCCACAAGTGCCTAGAAGTCATATTACGCATCAAAACTACTTGGGACCAGCTAAAATTGGCATGCAAAGCTCAAGAACATGGTCACCAAGGCAGTAAAAATACGTGAAGTATAAGGCACTAGAGCAAAAACTAATTGGACCAATGGAGGAGTCACTTACCAAGGAGTAATTTCCCCAAAATAGTTCAAAGAATGGTGATTTGAGCAAAGAGATCGAAAATCCCAGCAAGAGGAGCAAGAACACGGGTTTGAGCTGCGAAACGATTTTTTTGGAGGTAGGAGAACCACATGAGAGCAGGAATGAGTGGAGGGGATGCATGTGGGCCCCACAAGCCTGGGTGGCGCGGCCAGGGGGTGCCCGCGCCCCCTGGGCTTGTTGCCCACTTGTGTAGCCCCCAGACGAGCTCTTTGTCTCGGAATTTTTCAAAAATTCCAGAAAAAATCATAATTGATTTTCAGGACGTTCGGAGAACTTTTATTTTCGAGGAACTTTTCTACCGGGCGTGAAAACAAAAAACAGGGAAAACTAAACTAAATCTATCACTTTTCTTCTAAGCAACCGAAGGTTAAAGCTTAAAATAGAGGTTTGTGACTCCTTGATTCATCCATCTCATGGTCATCGAAAGAAAATCCGTCAATGAGGTTGATCAAGTCTCCTCGACAAACCTTTTCGAATCGCAAGAGAGAACGGAGAATTTTCGAACAGTCACTAGGTTACCTCAATGGGATGTGTATCTCCCCAACAAGCAAATCATACTTCATCTTGATACGAGGAATAGGGCATTCAAAGCTCCCAATAAGAATCGATGAAGTCTTTTCGATAGCATTGATGCAATGTACTCGATATTGTTTCTTCGAAAAGTGCACCGTATGCTCATTACCGTTGCAATGGAAAGTGACATTGCCTTTGTTGCAATCTATAACAGCCCCTGCAGTGTTTAAAAAGGGTCTTCCGAGGATGACAGCCATGGCATCGTCCTCGGGAATATCCAAGATAACATAGTCTGTTAAGATAGTGACGTTAGCAACCACAACAGGCACATCCTCGCAAATGCCGATAGGGAAAGCAGTTGATTTGTCGGCCATTTGCAGAGAGATTTCAGTGGGTGTCAACTTATCCAGTTCAAGTCTACGATAAAGAGAGAGAGGTATAACACTAACACCGGCTCCAAGGTCGCATAACGTTGTTCTAACGTAGTTGCCTTTAATGGAGCAAGGTATAGTGGGCACACCGGGATCACCTGGTTTCTTAGGACTTCCATCCTTGAAGGTATAATTAGCGAGCATGGTGGAAATCTCAACCTCAGGTATCCTCCTCTTATTAGTCACAATATCTTTCATGTACTTAGCATACGGAGACATCTTGAGCATATATATCAAACGCATTTGCAAAAAGACAGGTGTGATCATCTCAACGAATCGCTCAAAATCCTCATCATCCTTTTTCTTGGGTGGTTTGGGAGGAAAGGGCATGGGTTTCTGAACCCATGGTTCCCTTTCTTTACCGTGCTTCCTAGCAGCGGAGTCATTCTTATCGTATCTCTTAGTCTTAGACTGTGGGTTATCAAGATCAACACTAGGTTCAATCTCCACATCCTTATCATTGCTAGGTTGAGCATCAACATGAACATCACTATTGATATTATCATTAGGCTCATGTTCATCACCAGATTGTGTTTCAGCATCATAGACAGAGGCATCGTTTGGACTCTCAGGTGTAGCAGCAACAGGGTTGCTAGCGTGCAGGTTCCTATCATATTTCTTCTTCTTTCTAGGATGACTAGGTGCATTAGTGCTAACTCCTTGAGAATCTTGTTCAATTCTCTTCGGATGACCCTCAGGATACAAATGTTCCTGAGTCATTCTACCGCCTCTAGTGACGACTCTAACAGAATTGTCATTCAACTCATTGAGCAAGTCATTTTGAGCTTTAAGTACTTGTTCTACCTGAGTAGTAACCATAGAGGCATGTTTCCTCAAGAGCTTAAGATCATTGACGTTTCTATCCACACAAGCACTTAAATGACTAAGCATACGAGCATTCTGTTCCAATTATCTGCTAACATAATCATTGAAACTCTATTGTTTGACAACAAAGTTATCAAATTCATCCAGGCATAAGCTAGCAGATTTATCAAAAGGAATATCACTCTCATCAAACCTACGTAGAGAATTTACTTCTACTACCTGTATCGGGTTATCGAGACCATGGATCTCTTTGATAGGTGGTAGATTTTTGACATCTTCAGATTTAATGCCTTTCTCTCGCATAGATTTCTTGGCTTCTTGCATATCTTCCGGACTGAGGAATAGAATACCTCTTTTCTTCGGAGTTGGCTTAGCAGGTGGTTCGGGAATAGTCCAAGCATTCTCATTGCACAAGATGTTATTCAGTAGAATCTCAGCTTGTTCTACGGTTCTTTCCCTAAAAACACTACCGGCACAACTATCTAGGTGGTCTTTGAAAGCATCAGTAAGTCCATTATAGAAGATATCAAGTATTTCATTCTTCTCAAGAGGGTGATCAGGCAAAGCATTCAGCAGCTGGATAAGCCTCCCCCAAGCTTGTGGGAGACTCTCTTCTTCAACTTGAGAAAAGTTGTATATTTCCTGCAAGGCAGCTTGCTTCTTATGGGCAGGGAAATATTTTTCAAAGAAGTAGTAGACCATATCCTGGGGGCTACGCACACTACGAGGAGCAAGAGAAGTGAACCAAGTCTTAGCATCATCCTTTAGTGAGAAAGGAAACAACTTGAGGATATAGTAGTGGCGGATCTTTTCCTCACTAGTGAATAGGGTGGCTATATCGTGCAGTTTGGTAAGATGGGCTACAACCGTTTCAGACTCATAACCGTGAAAAGGATCAGATTCGACTAGAGTGATTAACTCAGGGTCGACAGAGAATTCATAATCCTTATCGGTCACAAAGATAGGTGAAGTGGCAAACTTCGGGTCGTATTTCATCCTAGCGTTCAGAGATTTTTCTTTCCACTTGCGCAGTAATTTCTCAACATCGTAGCTATCCTTACACGCAAGAAAATCCTCAGCTATCTCTCCCTCCATAACATAACGCGTAGGCATAACAGGCAATTCAGGCATATCAAGAGAGCTAGTTCTAGCATGCAAAATAGCAGGTTCTACTTCAATGGCATCAGCAGCTTCAGAAGTATCATCACATCTAGCAGCAACTCTAGCAATTTGTGCATCAAGGAATGCACCTAGTGGCAAAGCAGTACCAAGCATAGCATCACCAGGCATAGTATCAAGCATAGCATCATCAGGCATAGTATCAAGCATAGCATCATCAGGCATAGTATCAAGCATAGCATCATCATAAGCATCATGGGCAGCAGAAGTAGCATCATCAAGCACGGGCGACATATCAAGATTTCTAGCAGGAGGTGGTGTCGCAAACTTACTCATAACTGAAGGTGAATCAAGTGCACAGCTAGATGGCAGTTCCTTACATGTCCTCGTAGTGGAAGGCGAGACTTTAGTTCTTGGATCTATCAGATTCCTCATAGTGATCAGCAGACGTAAATCCCAAGTGACTCAGAGAATATAGTTGTGCCTCCCCGACAACGGCGCCAGAAAATGGTCTTGATAACCCACAAGTGTAGGGGATCGCAACAGTTTTTGAGGGTAGAGTATTCAACCCAAATTTATTGATTCGAAACAAGGGGAAGCAAAAGAATATTCTCAAGTATTAGTAGCTGAGTTTGTCATTTTCAACCACACCTGAAAGGTTAGTGTCTGCAAGCAAAGTATCGGTAGCAAAGTAGTATGATAGCAACGGTGCTAGAAAAAGATCTGTTGACGGCAGACTATTCCTAACTTGTTGTATCAATGGCGCCAGTAAGTAGCACGTTGACGGGGGATTATTCTTGAGAATAATGCTTCCCCGGCTACGGCTCCAGAAAAGTCTTGCAACAGGTAACAACAAAGTAGCAAGTAATAGCAATGGTGACATCAGTAGCAAGGAACAGCAGTGGTGACAGCAGTAGCGACAAAGTAAGATAGCAAGAACCAGTAGTAAAAGACTCGTAGGCAGTGGATCGGTGATGGATGATTATGCCGGATGTGATTCATCATGTAACAGCTATAACACGGAGAAATATGTAACTATCTCCCGTTCGTCAATCTAATGTAGGCATGTATTCCGTATGTAGTCATACGTGCTTAGGGAAAAGAACTTGCATGACATCTATTGTCCATCCCTCCCGTGGCAGCGGGGTACTAATGGAAACTATGGGATATTAAGGTTCTCCTTTTAATAAAGAACCGGACCAACGCATTAACACTTGGTGAATACATGAACTCCTCATACTATGGTCATCTCCGGGAGTGGTTCCTGCTATTGTCACTCCGGGGTTGCCGGGTCGTAACACATAGTAGGTGACTACAACTTGCAAGATAGGATCTAAAACGCACATATATTGGCGAGAACATAATAGGTTCAAATCTGAAATCATGGCACTCGGGCTCTAGTGACAAGGATTAAGCATGGCAAAGTAGTAGCAACATCAATCTCAGAACATAGTGGATAGTAGGGATCCATCCCCGTCAAAACTAACTCGATTACATGATAGATCTCATCCAACTCATCATTGTCCAGCAAGCCTGCAATGAGATTACTCACGAACGGTGAAGAGCAGCATGGAATTGGCGATGGAGGAAGGTTGATGATGACGATGGCGACGATTTCCCCTCTCCGGAGCCCAGAACAGACTCCAGATCTTCCCTCCATATGAAGAACAGGAGGTGGCGGCGCCTCCGTATCGTAAAACGTGATGAATCCTTCTCTCTGTTTTTTCCGGACGAAATGGAATATATAGAGCTGAGTTTGGAGGCGGTGGAGCCTCGTGGGCCCCACAAGCCCTCATGGCGCGGCCAGGGGGGTGGCCACGGCCCCTGGCTTGTGGCCCACTGGCTCACCTCCTCCGATCGATCTTTGCGCAGGTATTTTTCATTAATTCCAGAAAAATTCTCCGTAAATTTTCAGGACATTCCGACAACCTTTATTTCTGCACAAAAACAATACCATGGCAATTCTGCTGAAAACAGCGTCAGTCCGGGTTAGTTCCATTCAAATCATGCAAATTAGAGTCCAAAACAAGGGCAAAAGAGTTTGAAAAGTAGATACGACGGAGACGTATCAGTCCCCATAGCGCGTGACTTCGCTTCCTCAAGTTGCCCTTTAAGTTTTTCTTTTTTTCTATGGACCCAAACACATGACGGCTCCACTGTTGCATATCCACTGTAACCTGGTCCACCCGCAGCCTCACAGTGGTTAAACCATGCTCTCATGTACCTGCTTCTGCCCATGTCGTTGCCACCATGTTATCATATTGCTCGTGCCTCACCCAGACTTCCTCCCATCTGAATGGTCTATTCCCATTGCGCACGCTTCATGGAGTTGTCTCCATCTCGCGAATAATACGAACTACATGCTCTTACTCCTCCATTATCACATGCTCAACACTAGTCTCTCTGAACATAGAGAATAAACTGACATTGCATGTGGCTCAGTCTAGCCTCACTAGAATATATTCTGCTCCCTCCCTTTTGTTATCCCACGTGTATGGATATCTTGAGAAGACAAGATCAACTAGCCCATAATCATCTAGGCACATCCGAAAATCCTCCATCTCCATGAAACTTTTTGTTTTGCCCCCCAAATGATTTGTCTGAAACAATGCTTCATTAAAGTTCCCTCCACACAACCATGATAAATTATCTTGAGCTCGAAGATAACGAATAGCATCCCAAGATTTCTTTCCTTAATTCTTTACGCGGTTGCCCGTAGAAACTTGTGAATCTATATGCCTTGCCATCTATCTGCAACTCCGCATCAATAAAGTATTGGCACCATGGTCTAACTGTCACCTGAATGTTATCCCTCCACCATAGTGAAATACCACCACTCTGACCCACACAATCTACAACCACTCCAATTATGAAACCCAAATTCCACTTTAATTTCTCCATTGCTCTAGTTTTCATTTTTGTTTCAATCAAAAACATCACCGTTGGTTTGTAGGACCTTATCAGGCCACGAAGTTCATCCACTATCGAGTCCAACCCAGTCCTCGACAGTTCCAAGCTAGAATATTCATTGCTCCGAGCGGCTCTGCCCTGCAGGGTCCACCGATGTATCATTAATCTGTGAGATACAGTCAAACATTGTAGATGTTTTTAGCCTTGTGTTGCTAATGAATGTATCATTGCTGACATGACGGTCGGGGTCCCCTTTCGTCACCCAATGATGTTTCGGTCTTATCTTTTTATCACCAGTGTGATCCTGATCAGTTCGTTTTGGTTGATACTCAGCATACTCAAACCTTGGGCGCTTCACATAATGCCCACGTTTCCTCTCCCTTTACATGTACTCACCAGAACTACCTACACCCTCATGTCCCTCCAGTTCCTGAATTCATGGCACAAGTTCATCTGCTTGTTTTCTGCTCATATCTCATGTCATTTTCTCTTTTATGCTCAAGTTCACCTCTTAGGTATCATATCCACCAATCATTTACCCTCTCATCAACAGGCCAGTGTCGTTGTTTATTTGGGTTTTTAGTTCCCTCCTTGTCATACCTCATGTCCATGTCTCTCATCTGGTCTGGCTCATCATGCAGGTCTTTTCCCCTCATACTTTTGCCCCTTTCATCAGCCGACCCGTAGCGATGTTTGTTTGGGTTGTTCACCTCACGCACATCTCGTCTGCCATCCCCGCCAGTGTGAGAGTCGGCAGAGACATAGAACTCTCGATTGAGGTTTCTTTCAGTTGGTAAATCATGCACACAACCTTGCATCTTCCTTCTCATCCCGCTCTCGCTCAAACGAGCACTCGTAAAGTTCTTGTTACTATTAGCTCCTCCACGTGGTTGTCCATCCTTACAAGAAGAGGAGCGCCCAAGTGAAGCCCTTGGGGCCAGTTCTTTTGTTGGCTTCTAGAATAAGCTGAAATAAGCTACCCCTACCCAGCTTATTCTAGAAAGCCCAACCAAATTTATTTTTTAGAAGCCTACTAATTAAGACTTGACAAGTAAGCTTCTAAAGTAATATTTTTGTTGCAATTCTAGAATAAGTTGGGTAGGAGGCAACTTGTTCTAGAAGCCAAAAAAGCTATCAAAGGAACTCGCCCTGGCCATTCTCACCACTGCATCATAGATTTAACTCGAGGAACACATCCATCAACACCATGCACCAACCTGCAACACTCGAAAAAAAGTGTGGCTTTTTCTCACAAGCAAAGTCAAACCATGTACCCTCCACGTCATCTTTCGATTCTTTCAAGTCAAAGCACCTCACTAATTCATACTAACTCAGAAAAATGCAAATAAGATATCAAAATATTGAAGAAAAAACACCACGTATATGCCATGCCATTTGCATTCATGGCAAAAAAAATTGCAAAGTCCCCATCTCAGTTTGAATAGTAAGACTACAAATAAAATAAAAACAAATATTTTCAGATTATACTGTTCATATTGAGATTATATGAGCTCAAACTGAGATGGAGATTTTCTAACATTTTTTTCATGAATGCAAATGACTTGGATATATGGCTGTTTTTTTTGAACATTTTGATATCTTATTTGCATTTTGATGATTCAATATGAATTTGTTATGAAGTTTTTAAAATGATGGTGAAACCGCAACACACAAAACCATTAGAGAAGCGAAGTGGCTTGTGGAGTACTCGGGTTTTTCAAAAATTAGGGGTAAAACTGTTTGAGTGGGACACAACTAGGGCAATAAAAGTAATCATTCCTCTTTCACACACATTTTAAAATTTTCATATAAAACAAGGTCATATTTTCATACAAACTACACATTTTTATATACATGATTATTGTTGATAGAATATATGTTTTGATGTCTAAATTTTTTGTACACGCTATACATTTTTCGTATGCAAAGGAATATTTTTGTATATTTATTATACATTTTAAATACATGATTAATATTTCTTTTCACATATGTGTTTGATGTTTATTTTTTCCATACACACTCTATATTTTTCGTATACACCTAAAAACATTTTTATGCGCATTAAACGTGTTCTAGAAAATGACTAACAGTTTTTTAAATATATGTTTTCATGTCTATTTTTTCATACATGTTTTACAATTTTTGTATATACACCTCAAATATATGACCATTAAATATTATTCAAAAACATCATTAACGTTTTTCTAAACACATGTTTTTTAACTTTTCTTTCGATATGTTAAAACATTTTTCAAATAGATGTTGTTACATTATTTTGAATGATATCAACATATATTTAAGCTATGTGAGCAAATAGTTTACAATCCATTAACATTTTTCAAATATATCTTTTCGTCTCTTCTTTGCTTTATACACGTTGTACATTTATTTTATACATCAGAAAATCATTTCTATGCAAGTTTAACATTTTTTACATCCATGCGTCACTTTTCAAATATATGTTTTGATTTCTTTTTTCGTATGTGTTAACTGTTTTTGAAATTCATTGTTTTTTGTTTTTTTATCTTTATGTCTGGGAAATACGAACAAAAGGAAAAATATATAAGTAAACTTACTAGCTCGTGAGCGTGCTCGCGAGCGACTGCCTAACTAGCCCATGTAAGAGGTGACGTAGGTGAGGGTTTCTTCCAACTCGTTGTGGCGGCACATAGCTGTACCTTCCTATTCCCGTATGGTGTGGCGATAGCCTGCAGCAAGTTGGATGCTAGCGTTAATGCGTATTCTGCAAACAGGCATATGCTGGGCCGATCAATGTCACTCTTTTACCTTTCCTTATTGAAGAAGCAAAAAGGAGAAGCGTCGCAGGGTATCAAACTCCCGATCTCCACTTCGAGTTAACACGTTGTAACCATCGCAACACCTCGCCCGACCTGATGACTAACATTCTTTTGGATCTTTTCTTGTTCCCTTTTTTGTGTTTTTTTTTCGTTTTTTTTTTGTTCTTTAGTTTCTATTTTTTTCTTTTCTTCTTCCTGGCTCAACGATTTTTTTTTATAATTCGTGAAATTTTCATTCAAATCGATGAACTTCTTTGCAAATTCACTAAACTTTTTTCCAAATTGGATGAACTTTTTCTCATATTGAATAAGCTTTTTTAAAATTTGATGAGCTTTTTTTCAAATTCAATGAGCTTTTTTCAAATTTGATGATTTTTTTATGAATTGATGAACATTTTTCAAAATTTATATTTTTTAATTCATGAACTTTTTTTTATTCCTATAACCTTTTTTAATTTTGTTAACCTATTTTAAAGAATTAGGAGCTTTTTTAAACTCAACGAAGATTTTTTTTTCAAATTTGATGAGCACTTTTTGTAAATCAATGAACTTTTTGCAAGTTTTTTAAATTTTCTTCAAAGATGATAACCTTTTTTCAAAATCCATGAAGTTTTTTGAAAGAACGTTGAACTTTTATTCAAAAATTATGAACTTTAATTGGTAATAGATGAACCTTTTCCAAAACTATTAAACTTTTCTGAAATTGATTTTTTTAAAAGAATGATGAACTTTTATTCAAAATTGATTAACTTTAATTGAAAAAAGATGAACTTTTTCAAAACTGATGAACTTTTCTCATATTTCTGTAAATGATGATTGTTTATTGAAAATCAATGAGATTAATTGAAAATAGATGAACTTTTTTCAATACTGATGAACTTTTTTCAAAACTGATGACCTTTTTTCAAATTTGATTTTTTTGGAAGAACGATGAACTTTTATTCAAAATCGATGAACTCTGTATTGAAAATATATGAACTTTTCCGAAACTTATCAAATTTTGTAAAGTTAAATATATATTTTTCAAAAATGATGAACTTTTTTCAAATCAATGAACTATTTCCCAAAATTGGTGAACTTTTTCCAAGTTTGTGAACTTTTTTCAAATCATTGATTTTTTTTCTAATTCATGAAAATTCTTTGAATTAATGTTTTTTTGGTTTTGCAAACTTTCATATTTTCTTCACTTTTTATTTCAAAAATCACCTTTTCTCAATTATATATGTATTGTAGTAAATAGCGTGGCTATACTTACTTCTTAAATAGTCGCACCCTAATGATTTACTCAAGCATATTTGGTCTAGCTTCAGAACAGTCCCAACGAAGGAACGTGCAGGCACCAAGATACTAATTGGCTTTGAAGGCGCCGACTAGGGGTTCCCCCTAGCCTACTCGCCTTGCCCCAGTTATGGGAGGCCACAACATTTTTCGGTTTTAGTTGTTTGCTTTTCTATAGTTTTGCTTATATTCTTCCAAATACTCTAATAATATATATTACAAAAAAAACTTTACATAAACAGTTCAAAAAAATGTAACTAATCATTTGAAAAAATTAAATGTGTATAGCGAAAATGTTTCTTACGTATACAAAAAATACAATGTGATGAAGAATTTGATTATGTATTTAAACATATTGATCAAGCGTTTGAAAAAACATTGAACAAGTATTTATGTTTTTATCACTTTTTGTCATTGGTTGTATAGTACTAATCAGTTTTGCCACTAAAATTTTTCACTAATAAAAAATGCCACTGTTCTGTCAGACACAAGCCAAAGGGACCATTTTTCACCGTTATCGTCTAGTAAATGCACGTTGACTGCTAGTAGAAAACGAAAATACCCCTATCCTATTTTTCAACTCCACACTCTCTCTTAACTTGTGGTGGGTCCATCTGTAAAGTAATATAAAACCCAAGACATGCTCATCATGGATAGGCTTAACACCCAAGACATGCTTGAACGGCGTCACTGGAATGTTTCAGACTCTAATCTCTGTGTTCTATGTCATGCCGGAGTTAAAGAAGACAGAGATCACTTATTTTTCAACTGTCTTTTCAGCACCAGGGTTTGGACCTACCTGCAGATCACATGGCAGGGACATTCCATGTGGAGCTCTGCTTTAGCTGCTAAGAGAGACTTCCACAACCCATTTTTTTGCTGAGGTGGTCTTCACTGCATGTTGGAACATCTGGACTGTCAGAAATGCCAAGGTGTTTCACCAGGAGCAGCCAAGGTTCAGAAAATGGAGATCCGGCTTCATCCATGACATTTCCCTGTTAGCTCATAGGATTAAGGCTAGTTTCAGGGATGATCTCCTTAAATGGATTTCCTTTTTGGCTCCTTGAGGTTTGTATCCATAGTTACCCATCCCCTTTGTACATTCTAACCTCTTCTTATAGATACTACTCTTGCATATGGGAATAAAAGAAAAAAAAGCTATGAGGGTTTTCCCTACAGTAGCCGGTCAAAAAAAAGTAATATAAAATAAAAATCAGCGCTACGGGGAGTCAAACTCATGACCACGTGCTCAACGAACACGCTGCTAACCAAGCGAGTGCATATCTGAGTTGGTTAGCAACATGTTCGTTAAGCCCATGATCTTGAGTTTGACTCCCCACGGAGCTGATTTTTATTTTCCTTTCCTTTACAGATGGACCCACCACAAGTCACGGAGAGAAACTATTTGAAAACGGGATAGGGAAATTTTCGTCATCCACCAGCAGCCAACGTGCATTGACGAGATGAGAGCGGTGAAAAAAGATCTTTTTTAGCTTGTGCCTAATAAAATAGTGGCATTTTCTATTAGTGAAAAAATTTAGTGGCAAAACTGATTAGTGATATACAACCAATGGAAAAAATGATAAAAACCCTAAAAATCTTTTTAAAATGGTGACAAGACATTTAGAAAATGTGAATGTGTATAAAAAATGTTGACAATGTATTAAACATGTTAACCATGTACAAAAAATGTTGAACGTATATTAAAAGATGTATTGGATATATAAACATAATGTACAATATGTATGGAAAAAGTAGACATAAAATTTTCAAAACAAAATAATATATTTAAAAAATATTAAACTTGTACATAAGAATATTTACGTTGTATAAAAAAGGTGAACAAGTACTAAAAAAGAATCTGATAAAAGAAGAAACCAACAAAAAAATCAAAGAAAAACAAAAAAAACTGAAAGAATAAAAGATGTCAAAATCAAGAAAGAAACAAATAAAATTCAAGAGAAACAAAGAAAAAATAAAGGAAAGAAAGAAACGGGTGAAAATACAGAAAAGAACGAAAACAACTATTCAGAATACAAAGATATAGGAAAATGATTAAAAACAAGAAAAACGAGGTGGAAAACGGCATTTTTGCCTCAAGTAGGCCGCGCCATTTATTTTACGAGTTTGCTGAAACGTAGCTAGCTAAGTTTGAGCTGTGGTCGTAGTCACGCTGTGAGCCGTCAGATCGAGTTTGCTTCGCGATTCGTGCTTGCGGCCCAGTTGGATTTTTCGCGTGCCCATTTTTTTGAGTTTCAGCCCAGGCCCGTGTTTGGCTAGGTTTTCTGTTTTGCAGCCGCAGCGTTTCCTTTGTCTCGGTGAGGAAAGGAGAGCGGCGGCGGCCAGGGAGAGCGGCGGCGGCCAGGGTGCGCGGAGGAGGTCGGCAGCTGCGAAGGCCACCGGTGCGCGGAGGAGGCTCACAGCTGCGTCGGCCATCGGCGCGCGTAGGAGATCGGCAGCTGCGGCAGCACGGGCCGTGAGTTTGGGCTCAGCTGTGTGTAAGGAGTCTATTTTTCCCCATTTTTTCTTGTTTTTTTTCGTTTAAGTATGTGTTGTTTAGTAGTACATTTAGGTGTTCTTAGAAGATTTTGTAGGTTTTGCTTAGTTGCTGCTCTAGTACACAAGTATTTGTTGGCTGTCTTCCCCCCTTTTCAGGTTTTTTTGTGTGATTATATGTGTGTGTAGTTGCAGATTTTTTGTTCTTATGCATTTTTTTGTGCTTCTTTTTTGATTTGGTGTTTTGATTCTTCATCAATGGTACAATGTAGTTCTAGTGTTTTTGTTGTTATGCATACTGTTCTTATGCAGTAGACATTTGTGTGTGTTTTGTAGTTGTAGTTTTTTGTTCTTATGCTTTCTTTTTTAGATTTGATACTGCTTCTACATGAATGGTTCAATGCAGGCCCATAGTTTTTTGTTGTTACGCTTTTTTGTGTTATGCTGTAGATGTTTATATTGAAACATATATGGGCATAATTAGTTGCAGTCAATATTCACTGTGATATCTTTTGTGTCAATAAAAATGAATGAATCTATCTTCTAAAATATGTCTATATTCATCCGTATGTAGTCAATAAAATCACTAAAATGACTTATATTTATATTTACGAACGAAGGAAGCACTTAGCTGCTGCTGCTGTTTTAGACTGTTAGTCCTGTATTTTGTGGCCTTCACAGGCCCTCCTAGTAAGCAATTAATTGCAAGTCCCCAGAAACTTTGCTCTCTCCTATGGAGTTGTTCACTGGAGGAACTTGCTTCTGACAGGTTAGACCACCCTAAAACCACTTTTCTACTTTGGATGATTGGTGAAGGGCAAAGTGACATGTCACATAAATAAATAAAATAAAAGAGCTGGTTAAAGCATGGATGCGATGGAGGCTTTTCTTTCCTATTCTGGGGTTGGCCGGCGTATTCTTTGATGGTACCCTGTCCTGGCCGTGATGATCGCTCTCTGTGGCGCAATGCCGTTGGTTGCGTTCATTTCCCTCACGACTTTGGGGGTGAGAATGCGGCCGTTGGGAGGGCTTCATCACAGCATCCCTGTGAATGTGATGGTGGTCCTGAACTTTTGATGATTTTCTTCATCATCACATTCTTTTCCTTTGCGTTTGTGCGCCCCCTTCTTTCCCCTTTCTTTCACCCATTTCCGACGAGCCGAAGGTGGTGGCTGTTTCAGGGTAGAAGAGAGGATGAGGTTTGCCTTTTTCCGGGGGTGGAGAAGACGAAGTGTGGCGATCCGATGGCTGTTTTATTCTTGTTCGGGGGGGGGGGGGAGGGAGGGGGAGACTGTAATTAGTTGTTAATGTTTTTTTATTTTTGATTGTGAGTACTGCAAGGAATACTGTTTTTTTTATGTTTTTTTTAAGCGAACAGTCAATTATTATGTACCTAACTTGTTTTATTTTCTTTGTATGTTGAAGAGGATAATTTGCCCAGTTTGTTATGCACACTGTGAGAACAGTACGACAAAGAGATGGGGTGTTTATGTCAAGGATGACCCTGAGGCCTTGATAGTAAAGTTTTATCACTTTTTCTTTCACATGCTTCTTATTGTGTCTTTATGTTTTTTTTCTGCAGTTTTTTCTAAACTTTTTTTGTTATTACCATGTTGATTGTACTTCTATTTTTTCTTGTAGAACATACCATGCACTATAAGGGATAGTTTAAAGCATGTAGCTGGAAGGTCCTTCAATTTCAAAGCAGATGGGAATAGGTATGTTTTGGATGTGTACAGAGGGCACAACACCACAGTGATGGGTGGCAATGATTGGGTGAAGTTCGTGACGGACTTCAATCTTGGTGCTGGTTCATATGTTGTCTTTGACACATCTAAGCGGACGACAGAGGGTACGTGGTGCATCTTGGTTTCGGAGATTTTGCAAATGATGGGGAGTCAGATGAGGACGTAGAAGGCGAAGGTGCGCTGGTGTAGAGGTGTTCAACATTGAATCAGATGAGGATGACCATGAGGAAGGAGATGCACAAGAAGTTGTGTACACACAGGGGTGTGTGCTGAGTGGTGTTGAAGAATCATTGTTGGATGTGATTCTTGCCAACAATGATGGGTATATTGGCTCTTTCTTTATTCATCGCTTGACAACCACAAACATAACCAAGAAAATCGTGGTAAATGTCATGCACCCTTTCCTATTTTTTTCTTCATTGTGGCTTCTTCTTCTCTAACATGTTTTTTTCTCGTGTCTATATTTGTTATGTAGAAAATCCCAAGAAAAGTGGCTCAACAATTGAACTTGCCACCAGTGGGTGTAGCTGGTATTCGCCTTGAAGCTGGAGAATGCATGAAGGTTGCATACCACACAGATTGTGATGGTCGGATGGTTTTCAACAATCGGTGGGGTGGTTTTGCAACACAAACCAACCTTGAAGAAGGCGATGCCGTTGTTTTTAGCTTCAAACCCAGCAATCGCGGTAGCATGAACATCATATGCGTGGTGCACATTCTGAGGATGCTAGTGGTGTAGGAAATGCCAGTAGTCCGTGGAAAAGTAGAATGTGTTAGGTTGCTTTTTATGTCTGTGAACCTGTAGCGAAAACAATGAAATGGAATTCCGTGTGTTTTCATTATCAATGGAACTTTGAAAGGGTACTTTTTGTTGCTACAACATGTGGTTTTTGTCTCTGATATTATTTTATTAGTTAAGCAATTTCATTTTTCTCTACACAAATTGGTGTTATTTTCTTTCCCATTTTCAAAATGGTTCAGACTTCAGTTTTAGTTTTTTAGTAAATCATGGTTGCAGTTATAGGAAGAAAATCAAATTGAAATAAGAAATATTATATTTTTTTTCAGTATATATTTGTCCAAATTGTATATTCTTGTTATAATATCCAAAAACATTTTTTGTGGAAACCATAAATAATTTTTGGTCCCGCAAAACATTTTTTTATGATTTCCTGATACTTCTTTTAAAATCCTACACATTTTTACGATTGTTTTATGAACAATTTTTTTTCTATGTTTTGGATACATGATCATTTTCAAAATCATGATTGCTTTATGTATTCTCAATATATCATTGGAAATTTTGAATTCTTTTAAAATACGCAAACATTTTTTTTGAATCCGTGGAATTTTTATGATTTTTTTAACCTTCTTTGAAACTCCCAATTTTTTTATGACTTTCATGAAAAAAAATTGTGAAACTATAGAACTTTTTAAAGTCGCGAACATTTTTTTTTGAATCCGTCAACATTTTAATGGACATTTTGACAAATTCCAAATTACATTAAAGAAGGCAAACTTATCCTATCCATTATTTTTTTTTGTTTTTAATTTTTTTTGGGGAGGGGGGAGTGGTACGAATCCGCGCAATTATTTCTGGCTGCACCTTATCCTTTCCCTGTCATTATTAGGCAAAGCCCGACGGGATTCAATGCCAACGAGGTCTCCTATTTCTCCCGCACAACGGTGTTGATGCGGGCTGGTAGTTCGGGGGCGATGACAGTCCCGCACAAAGGGTTGCTGCAATTTGCATGCTACTTTTTTACATGGTTTTTGCATGCCTTTTTTTGGATGCAAATGCATGACCGTCATGTGTTTAGTTTGTAATTGCATGTTTCCAATGTTATTTTGGTGCAATTTTGCATGCCCATGGTGAAGTGATCGCAATTGCATGTCTTCTATTGTTTTTTCAACCGCAACTGCACGCCCAAGATTTTTGGTGCAACTACATGACTACGACAAAGTGACCGCAACTGCATGCATTGTTAGGGATCGCTACAACTGCATGCATACGATGAAGCGACCGCAACTGCATGCCATCGTTAGGGATCGCCGCAACTGCATGTATTCGATAGGGAGCTGCGCAACTGCATGCCTTTTTCAGGGTTGATGTAATTGCATGTTATTCAAGGGGGTGTTGCAATTGCATGCCACCCCTTTATGCTCAAGTGACCGCAAAACCGCAACTGCACGCCATTTGATCGGATCGGTGCAACTGCATGCATACGATGAAGTGACCGCAACTGCATGTCATCGTTAGGGATCGTCGCAACTGCATGCCCTTTTTCAGGGTTGCTGTAATTGCATGTTATTCAAGGGGGTGTTGCAATTGCATGCCACCCTTTTTTATGATCATGTGACCGCAAACCGCAACTGCACGCCATTTGATTGGATCGGTGCAACTGCATGCATACGATGAAGTGACCGCAACTGCATGCCATCGTTAGGGATCGCCGCAACTGCATGTCTTCGATAGGGATCGTCGCAACTGCATGCCTTTTTTTCAGGGTTGATGTAATTGCATGTTATTCAAGGGGGTGTTGCAATTGCATGCCACCCTTTTTATGATCAAGTGACCGCAAACCGCAATTGCATGCCATTTGATTGGATCGGTGCAACTGCATGCATACGATGAAGTGACCGCAACTGCATGCCATCGTTAGGGATCGTCGCAACTGCATGTCTTCGATAGGGAGCTGCGCAACTGCATGCCTTTTTCAGGGGTTGATGTAATTGCATGTTATTCAAGGGGGTGTTGCAATTGCATGCCACCCTTTTTTATGATCAAGTGACCGCAAACCGCAACTGCACGCCAGTTGATTGGATCGGTGCAACTGCATGCATACGATGAAGTGACCACAATTGCATGCCATCGTTAGGGATCGCCGCAACTGCATGTCTTCGATAGGGAGTTGCGCAACTGCATGCCTTTTTTTCAGGGTTGATGTAATTGCATGTTATTCAAGGGGGTGTTGCAATTGCATGCCACTCTTTTTATGATCAAGTGACCGCAAACCGCAACTGCACGCCATTTGATTGGATCGGTGCAACTGCATGCATACGATGAAGTGACCGCAACTGCATGCCATCGTTAGGGATCGCCGCAACTGCATGCCTTCAATAGGGAGCTGCGCAACTGCATGCCTTTTTTCAGGGTTGATGTAATTGCATGTTATTCAAGGGGGTGTTGCAATTGCATGCCACCCTTTTTTATGATCAAGTGACCGCAAACCGCAACTGCACGCCATTTGATTGGATCGGTGCAACTGCATGCATACGATGAAGTGAGCGCAAGTGCATGCCATCGTTAGGGATCGCCGCAACTGCATGCCTTCGATAGGGAGCTGCGCAACTGCATGTCTTTTTCAGGGGTTGATGTAATTGCATGTTATTCAAGGGGGTGTTGCAATTGCATGTCTTTTTGATGAGGCTGTCGCAACTGTATGCAAGTTATTCAAAAGGGTTGCTGCAATTGCATGCTACCGTTTCCAATGGTTTTTGTATGCCTTTTTTCGACGCGAACGACCGACCGACATGTTTTTTGTTGCAATTGCATGTGCTCCAAGTTTTGGTGCAACTGCATGACTCCCCATATGAAGTGACCGCAATTGCATGGCTTCCATTTGTTTTTTAACCACAACTGCACACTATTGATGCGATCGCCGCAACTGCATTTCCTTTAAGGTTTTGGCGCAACAGCGTGCATACGATGAAGTGATCGCAACTGCATCCTTTTTGTCAATAGGTCCGATGCAACTGCATGCCACTGTCAGGATCGGCGCAACTATATGTCTTCGATGGGGGTTGTTGCAACTGTATGCCTTTTTCATTTCTTGCCACGAGCCTTGCAACTTTGAATATGTCCATGTACATAAAGCGTCAGGGAACTCCTACCTGCCGCTAGCTCGCTGCGGCAGGGGTTTGCTCCCACACACAGGGGGCATCCGACTGGGCTGAGCCAAAAAAAAATTTCCAAAAAAATCGAACAACTTTTTTTTTTCCTGTTTTCTTTTTTTACTTTTATGCTTACTAGTATACTGCTTGTGCATTGCCACGTGCCAACAAATAAATTTCTAACAAATGTTCATTTTCGTCCCCATGAAATATCACATTGCACGGAATATTCAATCACCAATTCAGTCTTTGATCTTGCTATATTCTAGGTATATCAATCTAATTTTATGTTTTTTTAGGTATAGTCATTTTTCCTTATTTGCTTTTCTAGTTTTTTTCATAATAAGCATGTGGTTAAACATCTTTTTTGTTTGTTTTTTCTGCTTTTTCTATTTATATATATTTTTTCATGTCATTATTTTTTGTAAGATCATTAAAAAAATACTATTAGTAATACACAACTCAGAGCCTGAGAGAGGAACAAAAAGTGATGTATATTTTTTGTATTTTTTCTTGCCTGAAAGCTAGCAATTAATGCACAATACACCTGGGAGTTATTCGGGTACACCTAGCAGTGGGAGACCTTTTTCCTTCTCATTCGCAGCGCACCTGGGACTTTATTGTGTACACCTGAGACTTTATTTCCACTGTTTGAAATTGGGATTAGGAGAGAGCGGCATAGAGGAAGCAAACACCACGGGGGCAGGTCTCTCGAAACTGCGGGCGACTTCACTCGGCGGCGAGGCCATGGAGGACGGCGACGGCGAGCAGCCGGACCAGTTGCTCTAATCGAAGGTATGTGCTAGCCGCCGGCGAGCTAGCCTCACCTCCGAGTCCGCCTTCATCTCCTCTCTGTACTTGTCCGCATCCGCATCTAGGATTTGCAGCAGGTGATTTTGATTTTTGTGTAGGGTTGCTAAATCCCGTGGCTGAAATGGTACTATAGAACCAGATTTAAGAGGAGATAAATACTGGATCTGTTTGATTTTAGGGGATACTTTTGTACAAGCAGATTTTGGTGTTGAACTAGCCATTTGGGGAACCGCCAGTATACATGTTGTTATTTTTGGAGTTGATTTTTGGTGGCAATGAAGTTAGTTTTCGACATGATCCTGTAGGAGTGATTTCTAAGTAGATTTTTTTCTAGGAATATGCTTTTGATATGTGGATATCTGTGGTTGTTCCCTTTTTGTTCATGTAGGAGTGATTTTTTTTGCTCATGTAATATATGTAGAACTGAAAACCAAACTGATTAGTTGTTTTTCTGCGTATATGCAGAAAGGCTCTTTGCATCAACTAGCTTGTGTTCGTTAATTGCACTGCATTTAGTTGGAGCATATGCCCTAGTTGTTCAATATTGGAGCAATTTGTGACTCAATATAATTATATAAATGGAGGCCAGCAGTACGGCAAGTCATTGATGGTATTCAGTCTGGACCATCTTCTAATGGTAGTTGGTTTTATATGTAATATATATAAAGATACTATATGGTCGTTGGTTTATATACTGACTGTAATATACTTTTGATGTGTTGTTCCCTCTCCCATGTGTGTTGTTGTTGCTGCAGAACTGAAATCCACATGTAGGTCATGTAGGACTGTTTTTTGTTGCTGCAGAACTGAATCCACATATTTCCATCATGCACACCATGGATATTTTTGTTGGAAAATGGCACTTATAGGTACTGTAGGACTGTTTTTTTGGAGTTGTTGTACTTCATGCAGAATCAGTGTAGGACTGTTTGTTAAAATTGGCACTTATAGGTACTGTAGGACTTTTTGTTGACAAATGACACTTATATGTACTTAATACACTTGTAGGTCATGTTGGACTCATGTATGTTTATACTTTTTTTTGTTCGTTGTATTATGGTTAGTATATTTCTGCTGTTGTAGTTGTTTGTACGTCTGAACCAAAAATAAGAATATGTTGAATCCTGCTGGGAAATGTATGCATGGTGTGCACATGAGTCAAGTTCATTTCTAACTACATATGTCAAGTTCAATTTTAGATTTCTGTATTTTAGGTTCACTGCCATTTTTTTGTGTCATTATTTCAGTTTCAGTCTTTTATATTTTCCATTTGTTTAATTTTTTTACAGGGTAACACAGAAAGTAAACATGATAGCAAACTGGGCATGGAGGATGCTCTATTGGACAAAGGTTCCGAACCACTGTTCGAGAGCGATAGTGATATTGCTGTTGATAAAAGGACGGACTCTGAAATAAATGCAGACCTAAGTGAAGCTGAAATGTCAGATGGTTTGCTGTGTGATGGAGTGATAAATATGGTGAACAATTGCACAATGAAATTTTTTCTTTTGTTTCTTTTTGCTGTACAGTTCATATGCACAGTTTTTTCAATGCACAAGGAAGCGTACATGATTTTTTGTGTTGCTTCTTTACTTGCAGCTAAGGAAGATACTTGACACAAAATAAACTAGAGAGATTGTTAGGCAGAAAACATTAAAGGTAAGACTGTTTATGTGTATGTGGTTTTTTTTGTTACTTTTTTTTTTATGTTTGTTGTCACTGTTTTTATGTGCTTTTTGAACCTGCAATGCACCTTACAAAAAAATTCAGTTAACTGAACAAGTGGGGTTTCTTATATCACTTTTCTTTCTTTTTCTACTATTTTAACTGAACAGAGGCCACGAAGTAGTAACGAACTCGAAGATAAACCAAACAATGGTGTTGTACCAAAGGCATACAACAGAGGCAGTGTCCCGTATTTCGTTGATGTTGTCAAGACAACACGCAAGAGCCAAAGTAAAGTGGACCTTGTTAAAGGGATTGGTTTTGCTTACCTACTGGAATTAGATGATTCCGTCGTCCCAAGACATTTTACACAGTGGGTAGCTGACAAAGTTTGTGTCGAGGATCAGATTATCTCCATCAACAACAGGACCATCACTTTGAACGCAGAATCTGTATTACATGTTTTTGGAATTCCAGCAGGGGAAACTATCATTAGTACAAGTGATGATGGAGGCAAAGAAGAGTTTCTAGCATTGTTTGGTTTGTCAGAAGTGCCAACAATAAAGTTTTTTGGGAACAAGATAATTAAAGAGGAGGATTTATCAGATGACCAGTTTGTCCGTTGTTTCATGGTTGTAGCCCTTGCAACCTTCCTATGCCCAACATCGAATACTAAACCAAGCACGAAGTATATGTCTGCACTTCTGGATGTTGGAAAGATCAAAGACATGAATTGGTGCAAGTTCACGCAAACATGGCTCTTGCAAGCAATCAAAAAGTATCAAAAAGACAAGTTGAAACAAAACAAGTCATCATTAACTCTTGGTGGATGCATCTATTACTTGGCTGTATGTTATTCTTGACCGTTATGGCAATGTTCTTTTATTGCATTCATATGTTTTATTTTCTCATGTCTCAAACTTTTTTCATTCTGTCTCAGGTCCGCTGTCTAGACTTTATTGATTTTGGTCCTATACAACTCCAAGCAACAATGCCAAGGATACGTGTTTGGAAAGGAAACCTAATTAAGCTTTTTAGCGAAACACTCATGGACAAAATTGGAGCATATGGAGATTGCAATGCAAGTGTTTTTATGTTTTTTCTAAATTGTAACTAAATTCAACAGGATGCAGCGTCAATCCCCTACACAAATGTATCTAATGTGTTTTTGATTTTGTTTTTTCTGCACATAGGTCAAGAACGAGTCTGAAACTTGTTATGGATAAGAAAACCACCAATGGGCTAGCACTAAGAGATACTCATATCTCAAGGCTGCAATAGAAAGAACTATTGGGGATGCACTGAATGAGAAGGTTTTTGTTTTCAAACTTATTTTGATTTGATGCATACTAGATTCTTATCCCAACTATACTTCGTGAAGAAAAACTTGTTTCAGAACTAAATTTCTTTCTTTGCTATGTGTTTGTTTCTTGCAACAGGTGAAGGAAGATATATATCTATCATTTCAGCAACACATGAGAGAGGAAGGACCAAACACCTGCTCCAAAGTTAAGAATTTGATACTCGAAGTTATTCAAATTGTGACGAGAACAACATGTGATTCTGACAAGACACTGAAAATTGATTCAAGTGCTAATCAGCACAATTCAACAAACCATGGACATGATTCAGAAGCAACTGTTAAAGTAAATTCTAATGGAGAATATGAAGAAGAAGATGAGGGTAAACAGCAGACACATTTTTTTGTTTTTTGTTTGCTTTGAAGTTTGAATGTTTTTACACACAAGGCATCAACATATTTTAATGATTTTTTTTGTCAAACTGTTCCCCTGTGATGTTCAACAGGTTTGCTTTCAAGGAAAAGAAGAAGAATAGCAGCTAAAATAAAAGCATCAACATACCAACAGTCACTGAACAATTTAGCTAAGGAAAGTACATTCAGCCAAGAATCAAATAGATCGGTTGGATCACACATTAGTCTCAAACAAAAATTTACTGGGGCAGAACCTGCAGTTGTCTCTGACACTGTATGCTGATTTTTCCTTAACCTGTTTTCTTTCATTATTTCCATTTGAATTCCTTTTTTGTTATTGTGCCTAAATGTAACCCTCCTTTTTTATTTTTCTTATTGAATTTTTTGTTTAATATTAACAGCAGCAAGGCAAGAGAAATAATGAAGGAGAAGGAGCAATGTTGAAAGAGAGGTTGAATGAAGATTGTAAAGAAGAAACAGAAGGAATTTTTAACACAGAAGGTGCAGCAGCACGGACCCAAAATGAAGTGGAAAAGAAACACAACTCGAAGCATGCAATCACAGGAAGCACAACAAGTTTTGATTACATGCTTGGCCATCAGAATTGCGAGTACAGTTCATTTTTGCAGCAAGATCAAGGTGTCGTAGGAACCACTATATCAACTTTTGATTTTCAAAACAAGGTATTTTTACAGGTATTTTTTTCCAGATCCATGTGTTTTTTGGTATGTTTTTTTTTCATTTTGAACTAGTATGGTCACTCTGTATTTTTCTTTTTTGTTTCATATACCGATTTTTTTGTTCTAGTGCAATGAGAGTAGTCAACAAACACTCAAGAGGAAGCACGCCAAATTAAACATAGACATGAATGAACCATTCCTGCAAGGTATTTTCTTCATCAAACTAGTTTTTGTTATGTTTGTTTTATGCAATGCAATAATTTTATGATTTTGATATATCTTTTATGTGCTTTTAAATTTTTTTGTCTGTATTATATTAAAGATGAACAACAAGCGCTCACAAACAATGGTTCAAGTGATTGGGCTCGTTATTTGGATGAGGCAAGACAAAAGTATTTTTTCTACAGTGACAACGTACAAACAATACGTATGTTCGAAAATCAGGACGATTCTGGTACTAAAATAAACGAGCCCGAATTGTGGCGTCCTCTGGGCATGTCATCAAAGGAATACGAAAACAAAATTCAGGTCAATAATTATATGGATTTCTTTTTTGAAGAGACTTTTTTTAAAGTTTTGAATTCCAAATCTTTTTTTAATCTTTTGTCATCAAGCAGGTAGCAAAGAATAACGGTCCTCGTAAGAGCAACGAACAAGCAAAAAGGAGCAGCAACAAATTGAATGTATGAATCACCATCTTTTTTTCTTCAACATTTTTTCTGTGTTTTTTGTTTTTACCTCACAGGAATCAATTTCTTTTTTTTAATATCAAGGTTCCATGCGATTGGGCTCGTTATCTGGATGAAGCTAGGGAAAAATATTTCTTCTACACCGATGACATACCTACATTACGCCTATTTGAAAACGAGGATGATAATGGTACTGAGATAAGAGAACAAGAACTGTGGCGCCCTTTGGGCATGTCATCAGAGGAATACGAAAAGAAAATACAGGTGAATAAGTATGACATTCAGTTTTGTGGAAACCTTTATTTCCAGCTTTTCCTTTTTTGCGAGCCATTTTGCTGATTTTTTTGTACTTTCAAATAGATGGCGAAGAATAATGGCCCTCATAAGAGGACTAAAGAAGCTGATAGTATTGACTTCAATGTATGAAACACCAACAACATTTAATTTATTTATGTAATTCCTTTTTTGGGCAAGTTATCACAACCTTTTTTTTACCAAAACAGTTACTGAATCCTTTTTTATTTCATGCTTTTTTCGCTTGAAGGAGATGGCAAACAACAAAGAACCTCCTAAGACCTGTGAACAAGGCGACACTGTTGATTCGAAAGAAGCACATAGAAGCAGTAATAATTTCAGTGTATGAATCACAAACATCTTCTTCTTATGCATTTGTTTATTTTTATGTTCAATTATTGTTGTTAGTATGAAAGGTTTTATATATTTTACTTTTCGCAACCATCACGTTTTACAACATACAAACAGTAGCAAACAAAAGGATTTCTCTGTGCATTGTACGCAACAACCTCGGAACATGACTTGTGAAACACCCCGTCCTCTGACCGCAATAAGACCAGATGGAAGTGTTATAGACCTGGTGAGAATAACAAACATTTTTTGGTCATATATTCTTTTTTCTTCATGTGAGACCTAATGTTTTTCCACAACAATGGACAGACAACAACTAACGATGACGATCCATTTGAATGGAATCGGGAGCAGACATGTTACTCACCAAGGAACAAGAGCAACAGATTCTTATCAGGCACTTCATCACATAAAACAAAGACTGTACAAACTATACGCTCATTTTTCTGTTCTTTAGTTCACTCTTTTAGTTTTTACTTTTTTTGATTCATATACTTATTGATGCTTTTTTGGAAATATTTTTTTTGCATCAGGGTTCTTTTAGTCATCAAATAGTAGGTAGAAGATTGTTCCGAGATGAATGCAACGTTGGATATTTACTAGATGGCACCAAACAAGAACCAATAACCTTCAACGACAGCCAACCTGTAGTTATTTTTTCTGCATCTTGTTATGTTTTTTTCAGAGCCTTTTTATTCTTATCCTGTTTTATTATAAGGTTTTTGACATAATACTATGCAAATTGCAGGCATCCCCGGAGTTGCAAATTCTTGGGGAAAGGTCTCAGCAAGAAAACTGCTTGAATATGCTTGGCAATTCAGATGAGCACTACAACACCCGTCTATTGTTAGGCAGCACAAGCAATTCAATTGGCAAGGAAAATGTGCCAACAAAAAGAATTGTTCAACCTAGCAGATACCTGTGCTCACCTTATGACAACAAAGACAGGGGATCACTCATGATACATGAAATTGAGCTATATAACAACCTCATGATCTTAAGTAGAAGTGCAGATTTTAAGGGTAACTATTAGATGACAAAGTTTCTTCTAACTTCTTCTGCTTTTTAATTACATCTTCATTTTTTGTTCAATATGTTTTCATTTCTTCTGCACTTTTTTGGTACAGGAGATGGGTTGTTGAGATTGACAATACCAGAGTATCTATGGAACAGTTAGGAAATTCTTTCACAGAGAAAGGATGGGTGGAATCATATGTCATAAACGTATTTTTTCGGAAACTTTTTCATGACAATCATCCTATAACATCTCAGAGACATTTCTTCTTCCACACAGCTAGTGCAAGTCCAAGGTATTTTTTTGCCAACTTTGTTGTTCAATGCATTTTTGTTCTTACAACACAACAAATGCTTTTTTTGAGTTTTTGAGTTAATGTTATTTTGACATTTTTCTGTTCTAGGAATACTTTCTGCAAAAGTGGAAGAACGAAGCTTCAAGATTATAGTGGAGAGATAGATTAATAAAAAGTTTCATTGGAGCAGGCAAAGCAAGAGACCTTCAGTTGTGCAACGAAGTATGTTTCTTTTTTGTTTTCACACCTTCTATCATATGATTTTTTTCATCTATGTATAATATGTTTTATCATTCATTTTTTTCTTTACCTAACACGTGTGTTTACTGTTTTTGAAGCTATTTTTCCAACGATACACAGATCACACTGGTTTGTCTTCCTAGTAGACCTGAGTGCTCGAAAATTCATTTTCCTAGACTCAAAATATGATGGAGAACACACATTCCATAAGGAAATCAAGCAGATGATGGTTAGTTGTCATGGAGGTGAACATAGAAACAGGACCTGGGACTACCAATGTGTTGTAACGTTTTTTTCTTTATTTTATAAAACAGGTTGAAAATTTGAAACAACTTTGGAACGCTGCTGGGCTAAGGAACATGGGGTTCAGACACTATGAAATTGCATATCCAAACCTACCAAAGCAGGATGGAGAGTTAGTTACAACACCTATGCTATATTTCAAACACATGCTAGTTTTTTTTTTTCATTTTAATATGTTTGGCATTTTTCTAATACACTTTCATTCTTGTGTCAGCGATGCATGTGGGATATTTGTGTTGAAGTGGTTAGAGAACTGGCGTTCAAGGAATGCAATGCAAACAGTTTTCAGGCAAGAAGATGTCAAGGATGCGCGCATCAGACTTGCCATTGATATTCTATTCAGTCAACACAACATTTTAACAGAAGGAAAAAGGATTGTAAAGGATTTCTAAAATAGAAGCTAAGGTTATAGTTCTTTTTCCCACTCTTGTTGCGATGCCTCATTTTTTTGCAAGCCTTCTAACTTGTTGATTTCTTTGCCTGTTTCTTGTTACAATTTTTTATTTCACATGAAACTTAATGTAATCTACAATGGACATAGCATAAGGGAAAGAAGACTCGATGATACACATAGCAAAAGGAACTCATTTGTACTTTAACACATGCTTCAGATAGCAAAAGCAAAGTAACTCCATCGTTCACATAGAAAAAGGAAGAAGACTCAATGTTTTTTCTAGGGGTGATCTAATGATATAATGAAAACAAATGGATCGTTGTACTTACGAACTACTCGCAGATAATTGTTCAAAATGGAGAACCGTGGAATATTTTTTTTTTGGTGGATATGTATGTTGGCAATATATATTTTGGCAACCCATGCAAATAAGCACTACATCCACAAGAGGTAGTGCTCAAGATTTGTTACATGAGCATCAACTCTGAAGATCATATAAAAAATCTAAGAGGAGTCACGTAATTTTACAAGGACCTTTTTTATATGTTGTTTTATAAATGATTATTCGTATTAATTCCATTTTTCAACATGAATAAAAACATTCACATTATTCTGTCTTTAGTTCTGTGTAGGCATGTTTCTGAAGATGAAAAGAAGGTGGGAAGAAAACTATCAAGACCGTAAAGCAGATGCAACATCAAAATCATTCGAGTAAATTATTCTTCAATCTGTAAGTCCCATTTTTTTGTTGCACCCACTAATCATAAAATATTACAACGCATTTCTTCATATAGTCATCCTCACACTCTTTTTTAAAGTAGCTCCATCACTACATGAGTAAAAACAAAAAATAAATTCAAAGCATTCCAATCCATGTCATTCTTGTCTTTGTACTGTTGATTTGTTTTGTGATTTGCCTCTCTTCTTTGCTTGCCCCCCTTTTGCTTGATTTGCTTTTGTTGCTGCTGCTCAAACAAAAGAAAACAAAAAATCACTTCAAGGAAACAACGGGAAACTACTTTTCAAACAAAACTAGGGGAAACTACTTTTCTACTTCACCTGATGCACGTTTTCTTGGGACCTTTTGTCCTTGTGGCTGGACGATACTATCATTGCGCGCTGTGCAAGTAGCAATGTTGTGTGTTTCAGAACCACAACGGCTACAATGAATCTTTTGCTTGGCCAGTAAAGTTTCCATGAATGTCTTGTATCGCCCTGTTTGTGGACGTCCTTTCGAAACAGCAACATCAGGATCTTGCAAGTTGTCCCCATAACCATCTGGATGTGGGCCTGTACAGCAATCTTACACATTTGTGTGCCCATCATGTGTTTTATGACCTTTAGCAGTTTCATCTTCCTTAGTCATCTCATCCAACCTTTGTTGCACTCTCTCACTCTCTCCAACAACATACAAATATTTCCTATTTGTTGAGGCACCATCAGAAGCCATCTCATTTAACCTGCTAGATAGAAGTGTGTACCTTAAGTGTTGACTACCAGTAGTTAGGTCAATAGGCACATTAAAACGCTTGTCTCGAATATCCTTTTCATCTTATGGCATCCATCTGTCAATGTAATATTTTTGAGGCAACTTTGACATGTTAAGATAAGAAAGAACCCTAAGGACATGACTACACAGAATTCCATCCTTCAAGAATTTAGCACATATGCAACTAAATTCCTGTTGTTGCATGTTGACTTCAAGTACAAACCTTCTTTGTCTGAAATCTTTTGCAGCCATCATTTCTGTCTTGTACACTTCATACCTCACATTCCGCTCTATTTCTTCAACATGTAAATTCACAACAAATTTTATCTGTTTTTGGAACCAGTAGAAGATCTTCCTATTGTACATTGTTGCTGCCTGAATCTCAAGTTCACTGTGAGCCTAGAAAGTTGGTTGAGTTGTTCTTGTTATCGAGTCCTGCTGTCGCTCATTGTCTTGAATGTTTTCAGAAATCCTTTGATATTCTTCCAGGAAAGATATCACACTGTGAGTTGAAGTTATGTTATCCTTGAAAACGGCGTTCGTCCCCTCACTACATGCAGTAGAATGAATGAAGGGGAAAAAATTCTTTTTGAAGTAGACTGGAACAAATCTCTTCCTTTTTTTCCACATAAGGTTAAAATATTTCACATGTTGAATTCCATATCTCTCTATCATATCTGGCCACAACCATTCAAACTCAGCCTCTGTCAATGAGTTGTGTATGATATCACTGAAATCAGCATGCAGGTTTTCCTTTGTTGCGAAAGTCCTAGGGCATTTTTCCTCAGCTTTCTTTTTAATATGGAAGAGGCATCGTCTGTGAACGGAATTAGGGAAAACCATAGGAATTGTCGTCTTCATGGCTGCATCTTCATCTGTGATGATTGTGACAGGAGCTTTGCCTCCCATGCAATGAAGGAATGTCTCAAACAACCACTTAAATGTATCAGTTGTCTCATTCTCAATTATTGAACAAGCAAACAAACAATTCTGACTGTGACCTGTGATGCCAACAAAAGGAGTGAATGGTAGATTGTATCTGTTTGTCTTGAATGTTGTGTCAAAGGTCAAGCAATCACCATACAAGTCGTACATCTTTCTTGCATATCCATCAGCCCAGAAAATACACAACACCTTGCTTGCCTCATCAGAAACATTAGCTGTCTTGAACGCATAGTAGAATCTTGGATCTTCTGCTTGATTTTTTCTGAAGTAAGTGAGCACTGGCATCATGTCATTTTGGTTAGTCTCCTTTCCAATTGCTGTCCTCACGTTGCTGATATGTTTTTTAGTGTAAGGAGTGTTGCCCCCTCTCAAGAAACTGAGGATTGTCATTATCTTTCTTGTCGGCAGCTTTACAGCATTGAATGTGCGGATAAGAAGCTTCTCCTCCTCTGTCATATGTTTATGAGAACGCAAATATTTTGTTTCAGATGGAGGGCTCAAATCATGGTTGTGTTCAAGGTTGATGGTTGTGATTACCCATTTGTCATTTTCTTGGTGATAATCAGTTGAGCTTTACAACCAGTTATATCAATGGTGTTGGTTTTCTTCTTTATCAAGTTTTCCCGTGGAACCTGTCCTGTTTTCTGCTGTCTCGTTTCCCGACGTTTCCTCAGCCTTGCCTCCTTCTCCTCTTCATCAATCCTTTTCCCAGAGCGGTTACATTTGAAGGTAATCCTTGTCGGTGCAGTCCCACCTTCCTTCTTTGCACAAAAGTAACCTGCCTTCTTGACCGAGAAGCCACAGATTGATGCATACTCATTGTAGAAACCAAACGCTGCTTCTTGGTTGTCAAATGTCATGTCAACTACTTTCACATGGTGGCTACGGACTTCCTGGCTGCATGTACGAGCCGCAGCAATACTTTCATCTTCAAGGAACATAAGGATGTCATCTTGTGTTAGTTGTTCTTTTTCGATCCCAATTTCAGTGTATTCTTTTTCTCCAACATTATGAACATCCATAGCAGAACTTTTTCCTTTATGCCCAAGGGAAAGCTCATCTCCTGATTCACTATTTGTATCATCTTCATCAAGACACTGGTCAGAGGTGCATTATACTGCTTCATCAGGTTGTTCATTGTCAAAATTCAAATCTTGCAGGCTTTCAAAATTTGGATATTCAGGGAACTGTTCTTGACATTGATTGTTGTCAACTTCCGATGTATCTGCTATTGTTTGAGCATTTGTTTGCATTGGATCCTCCGATGTTACTGTTCCATATCGCCCAGTTATCATGAACAGTTCATTCTGAATTTTTTTTCATAGCAACAAGAGTTTTATTTTAGCAATTGCATAGAAATGTAAATTTATAGAGAAATAAATCATTTTATTTGCAATGTTTTTTATATTGAAGTTGATGAAGACAAACCTCAGTACGAAGCAGCCGATCTTCTTGGGATTGAGATAATGCATACTTTGCACCCTGTCAAGAAACAACAAGCAGACACTCGTTTCATAATGTTTTTTCTTCATTTCTGCGTATTGTTTTTTTATAGGAAAGTAATGAGTCACGACCAAACCTCTTGATCAGCAGCAAACATCATTTGCAAGTAAGACATAGGTGCGTCACTTGTCATGTTCATGATCTGCATTCCCTAATTTTTCAAAATGACAATAATAAGGTTTTTCTGCGTCAACAAGCCATTCTTTCTTTTAGGTCATTATTACCACGGGTGCATCATTGTTCATGTGACACACTTACAGGAGACTGATTTGTTGATGTTTGTGTAAAATGGCTAGTTGAAGCCCCAAGAAACAGATGTGCGCGTTCATCCATCTGCCAAAATAATCATTTAATATGTAATAAGAAAGTTGCTGTTGTTTGTAGTCATTTGCTGTTTTTTTTATTTTAAGGACTCATCAAAATGGACAACTATTTTCCTGATGTTTGTAGTCATTTGCTGTTTTTTTATTTTATGTACACACTGCCCTGGTCAAAAAGGGTCATATTTTTTTACACTGGTGCTTCTTTTTTTGATGCATACCTGTAGTGGATTGTTGTTACTCATGCAGTCTTCATTGATGCCTCTCATGTTATGCATATTTGGAGCAACTTCATCATCCAACAACAGTCTATGCAATGTACCAGGCACTTTGCTTGATTCTGGTTGCTGTATGGTATCGCCTGCAAACAAACAACATTTTCTTTTTCAGTCCCAAGTAAGTGCCTGCAGCATCAGTTTTTTTTCTGGAATTTGTTTTGTTCAAGTTATTGATAATGCAGTGCCTTTTTTAAGTGTACCCAGCTATAACATGTCTCATATCTAACCTGATTGCCAAGCAGATAGCTTCCATAAGTGCTAAGTATAGCTGCATTGTCAGAGAAAAAATCTGGTCACAGAGGTTTCCTTTCTTTTTCAACAGGTCACAGAGTTCTGGTTGCTAGATTTTGTGAGAACAGTGGATGATCAATTGCAGACAGAAATTGAAAGCACAAAAAACAAAGCAAAGCAAAGCAGCTTACCTTGGTGAGTTATCTTACTCCTTTGCTCAGCTTCCCCATCTGCATCCATGCGAGACACTGTTTTTTGTGCTGTTTTTGCCTGTCCTGAGTATCCCCCAAACTGTGTTTCTCCTCTATCCATGGCACACAATGTTTTTTTGCCCTGTTTTCTGCCTGTCTTGAATCTCCCCCAAATGTATTTTCAGCTGGATCAGTTTTTGTTTGAGCTGAATCTGCCCTGTTTTCTTTGTACTGTTCTTGCATGTCCTAAATCTGCCCCCAAACTTTGTTTGAGCTGAATCAGGCCATAGATCTAGGATGTTTTACCTATCCCAAAAACAACAACAAGAGGATGGCTGGAGATAGGGTTGGGGGGATGGGTAGCAATGTGGCTGGAGGTAGGGTTAGGGGGATGGGTAGCAATGTGGCTGGAGGTAGGGTTCGGAATGGGGTAGCAATGTGGCTGGCGGCAGGGAACCGGGGGGGGGAGGAAGATGCATGGAAACAGGGGAGTCACGTGACACCTGGAAACAGGGATGGGAAGACAACAAGAAAGGTGACAGGCCCACATAGGAAAGAAAAGTAACATGCCCAAATAGGAAAGAAAAAGGCAAACAGCCCACATGCAGGATCAAAAGAGAAAACGGGCTGGGACAAGAAACAAAACGGGATGGGATAGAAAAAGGTGACATCACACCCATGTCGGGTGACTAAGACCATAGGGAAAACGTAGCTAGCTGTGCTCTAGGCGCTCCCTTTATTTTACCATGAACTTGAGAAACTTGACAGTGGCACAACGGCAAATAGCTCGACCCGTCAACGAGGAGACCTGAGTTCAGGGAGCTCTTACATGCCGCTCGTTGCGGCAAGAAGTCCCGAGCCGCACAAGGGACCTGAGTTCAGGGGTCATCCCACGAAGAACGCGACCGGGCCAGCCAGCCCACGAAGATTGCGAGCAACAGCAAAGAAGCACTGTAGCGTTAATAATAATTCAACGTAGCTAGGATTCGAACCTTGAATCGAATGTTACATACGACATTCTACTATCAGTTGAGCTAAGCATTGTTACCGGTTAATTGGAATCCCACAACCATAAAGAACAAACACAAAGATGAGATCTGAATTATTTTAGGAAATTTGACTTTTTGAAAACGGATTGTATTGTGGAAAGAAACAAATTCCAAATTTGTGAACAAAATTTAGAAAACTGAAACATTTTGGAAAAAATAGGAACTTTTTTAAACGCGAACACTGCCTTAAAATTCCAAAACAATATTTGAGAGCCTAAACATATTTTGAATTTCTCAAACAAAATTTGAAATCTTGATCATTTTTTGAAATTTGTGAACAATGTTTGAAACGAGAATAATTTTTGAAACTCCTAATAAAAATATTTAAATTTAGGAACAATTTTTGAAACCATAACGTGTATTTGTTCTAAATTTAGGAACAAATTTTAGAAATTCTCAAATATTTAAGTTTCCACAAAAATTGGGAAAGGGAACATATTTCGAAGCTTTTGACATATTATGTAAAACACTAAACATTTTCTGAAAATCCAGAACATTTTTTTAAAATGCTGAACATTTGGAGAACATTTTTGGAAAAATAGAGAAAATATTTTTCGAATTTTAAGAAGTGTGGAAAATCTAGAATATTTTTAAAAAATCTGGAACATTTTTTGAAAATTCAGAACATTATTTGTAAAAAGCAACAAAAAATAGACTTTAAAGAACATTTTTTGGAGATCTATAACACTTTTTGAAAATCCAGAACATTTTTGAAAGTCCAAAATATTTTTAGAAAATCCAGATCTTTTTTGAATATCGAGTGCATTTTATGAAAATTCAGAACATTTATAGAAAAATCAAAAACATTATTGTAAAAGCAAAAAACATTTTTTGAATTTGAAGAACATTTTATGAAAATCAAGAGCATTTTTTAAAATCCAAATTTGTTTTTTTGAAAATCCAGTTCATTTTTTGAAACAGAAACAAAAAAGGAAAAAGAAAATGAAAAGATTAAAGGAAAACGAAAAGAAACAACTGGTTCAGGAAACCTTCTAGAAGTTTCCCAAAACCCGAAAAACGGATGGGAACCTCTAGAAGGTTCCCAAAACCAAGACGCTGGAACGTGAAATAGGCCGACCCACTCCCGAACGAGCCCTGGGAATCCATGTGCGAAGCCCCGACAAGGCTTCGCAACAAGCGGCGAATAGAAAATTCCCTAAGTTCGGTCCCTAGCTGCTCCCCTTTTCTCTATTTCTTTTCTTTTAAATATGCGCTAACAGGCCACTCCGCTGCTTAAGTTTCAGTCAAGAGCTTCTTCCGGCTCGTTATGTGCGAGATATAGCTCTTGCAATTCATTAGGCCTCAAATAGACGAGATGACGTCGTAGTGAGACGCTAGTTGGCCGGCCCACTCTAGTATGGTCAGATTTACTTTCCCTTTTTCTCTTTTGTTTAATTTTTAAAGGGATCGTCATGGAATTATTTCAAAACATAAGTAATATGAAAAAAAATCAATGTGTATATTTTCAAAAAGTTCACTGTGTACTAGAAATATGTTCACCATATAAAAAAATGTTCATTACTGCTACGTTTCATTCAAGAGCTTCTTCTGTCTCGCTATATGTAAGATATAGCTCTTGCAATTCATTAGGCCTCAAATAGACCAGGTGACGTCGTAGTGAGACGCCAATTGGTCGTCCCACTCTAGTGTGGTCAGGTTTACTTTGCTTTCTTCTCTTTTGTTTAATTTTTAAAAGGATCTAAATAGAATTAATTAAAAACACAAATAATATGAAAAAAATTAAAGTGTGTATATTTTCAAAAATTCAATGTGTACCAGAAAATGTTCCCTATATAAAAAAGTTCATCATATATTAGAAAAGATTTCAATGTGTATTTAAAAAAATGTTCACAATATATTAAAAGAAGTTCGCTGCGTCTTTAGAAAAAGTTCATGATACATTAGGTAAATGTTCATTGTGCAAAAACTATAAAATTGATAAGTTTGGAGAGGACAAGGAAGAAAAAACATGTGCATGAGGTATCAACATGAACGTTTAGGTTGGCGTTGATTCCCTTTAGTGATGCAGAAACGGATAGCACGAAGGTTCCCTCTTTCCTGTGGGAGTGACCCTGACATATCAAACCCATGAGAGGATATGGATTATGATAAAAGTTTCTAGCAAGCTTTTACCAGCGTAATCAATTCTATTTTTTAGTAGAGTGTAAACAAAAGAAATAATACAAGCATCAATATGAAGACTTGATTTTTACAACCATATATTTATTGACGGGGATCACATGATATAATTTAGTGTTTTGAAATACACCCACTAATATGTGATTGCAACGAGAGAAAGTGGGGATGTATCCAAATTAGATCTAAACTCGCACGCGTCCTGCATCAAGAGCTAGTTGTCCCACGTATGCACTATCCGTGGCGCGAGGTTACCTCAGTTATTAAAAATAATTCACACATGATCATTGGTTATTTAATGACTACACCTAATGTATCCTAAAGTTTGTCTTTCCACTATATTACTAAACAGTTTTGCCATTGGTGTTCGGAATAGCATTTCGCATCCTCCTTGCTCCTGACCTCCTCCTTGATTGAACTCCGTGATCTTGGGTACCTGTAGGGTCGAAGAACGAGAAAGAGACAAGAGACAACTACGATTCAATTTTATTTCACACATACATGGCGTTCATTCAAAGTCATTATGTTGATCCCTCATACAAATATATCGTGTTGCATCGTTATGTCTCAACTCATTTCCTTGCCAAAGTACTCACACATAATGATCGGCCACATCAAAAAAATCATCGATGGAGACATAAATATGAACGATTTATCAATATTGATAATAAGTCTTATAGTGGTTGTAGGATGTGATACACGATTACAAGTATGGCTAACTCGGAGGCGAATTGTTGCGGTGATGGGAATGGTCGTGTCTACGGGCATGAGATGGAATTTGGCAGCGGCTAGGGTTGATGTCATGCCCAAAATGCGGCCCTATCCTTATTTTGGCGCGAGGGCCTCGACAAGGATATAAACGCATCTCGTCGTTTTCACAAGAATGGATATCATTACAAGTACATGTACTGAAAAGATGAGTATAAGGAGTTGGATAACACTCGGCACAAGCTACATCAGAGTCACATCAATACATCAACTTACAATCATCATGAAGAAGAGAAGGGTCTGTCTACGGACGAAAACAAACGATAAAAGAATGACGTCCATCCTTGCTATCCCAGGCTGTCGTCCTGGAACCCATCCTAGACCGATGAAGAAGAAGAAACTCCAAATGAACAATCAACGCGCTCACATCATAGTAACTGTTTACATGTACCTGCAACTGGTGTTTTAGTAATTTGTGAGACACGGGGACTCTAGAATCTCATTTCCAAAGGTATGAAGACTAGCAAAGCTTAATGGGTGAGGTATGGTTAAGTGGTGAGGCTGCAGCAAGCGACTAAGCATTTATTTCGGTGGCTATCTTACGAGTACAAGAATAAGAGAGGGGGAAGATCTACGCATAGCGGACGTGAGCCACTCGTGATCAAATGAATGATCCTGAACACCTACTTACGTCAGACATAACCCCACCGTGTCCTCTTCCGGATACAAAACTCACGAGAAGAGACAGTCACGGTTACGCACTCAGTTGGCAAGTTTTTAATTAAGTTTACTTCAGGTCATCTAGAACCGGATGTTAAACAAAGTTTCCAAGTTTTCCAGATAACCGCGGGCATGGCTTTCCAAAAGATTTAACCCTGCAGGGGTGCTCCAACAAAACAATCACAAACTACCACACGCTGTGACGGAATGACCTCGATCAGGGAAACCCGTGATCTCCTCGGGTTCCTATTGGAAAACCTCAACCTCGAGATATCCCAAAGTATCCTCGGTGTCCCTCGCACAAGACGCTCGAGAAAGGTAAAACAAGTCCAGCAAGGCCGCCCGACGTGTCGACGATCCCGATAGAAGCCGCGTATCTTGTTCTCAGGACACGACGGATTGTCCAAACTTCCCGTAGGCAAATCACAGAGTTGCCCTGGTAGCCACCAGCGGTTGATAGGTTGGACCAACACTCATGCGGAGCACTGGCCCCGGGGGGTGATTAATTATCTACGGGGTGATCAAACCCTATGCATATTTTAGTTTGTTATTAAGCAAATAGTACCAATGTCGGGCCTTGCCAGACGAGCTTTATCCCAAAACGTAAGTCAAGGGGGTCCCCATAACAACCCCAAGCATGTTAGGAGCGCTTATTTATGGAACATAACACCGGTAACCGAAGCTAAGCCGACAAAGGTGGAACAAAACACCAGGCTAGAAAGCCGAGCCGTCCACCTTTTACCAAGTATATAGGTCCATTAAATTAATTAGCAATAATATGGTGATATAACAAGGAACCATGTTTGCACATGGAAGCAAATGCACCTACAACTAGCAACGCTATCCAATGGTTAAGCAAGCAGTAACATAGCCAATGAGTGGTTTGCTAGGTTGTAGAAAGGTTGAAGGTTTTCATGGCAATGTTGGGAGGCTGATATTTAACAGGTGGTAGGCACCGAGACATAACGATATAAATGAGACAACTATTATGGCAATGATAGTAATGATATCTAGGGAACCTTGCCTGAGATCCCGCTTGGAAGAAGAACGACTTCGTGAAGCGGACGAACCGACGTAGTCGAATGGATCCTCACATTCCGACACGCTTGCGGAACTCTATCGAGACGAAGCAAACCGGAAACAAGAATCAACACAGAATATTCACCACGGCACATGCATGATATGATGCACACCCTAATATGATGCATTTTCAATGAAAATTATGCAAGGCACAACATGGCAATTCACATCACGCAAACACTACACATTAAGTGAAGCTCAATATGCAACGAGTTTCATATTGACATAACTCCACATTTAATTATTTAGTTCCCTCCTGTTTATTAACACGATAATATTAAAATGTCGTTAATGTGGCAAGGGGTGAAGAACAAATTAATATACCTATGTAGGCATTTTAAATGAGGCCGGAAACGACATATAGCATCTCCGAAACGACCCCACGCGTTAACTTTGTAACGTGTCTAGATCTATCCTAATCACATTTTATGTTCGTTAAACGGCAAAACAAAGTGGTTCACGTGATTATACTCGTCGTTATAGTCCGTTTACATATATGGCGCATCTCCAACGGAGCTACGATTAATTAACTACGACCTAAACCGTTTCTATTACATCGACACGCAAACCGATGCAAACAACATGCTAAACAGTTTTAAATATGCATGAGAATTGAAAAATATTATTCTACAAGAAATTCTACATATTTTACATGTCTAACTTATTGCGATCTGATGCACGGTTTAAAACTATGGGTGTTTTAAAAAATATGGAAGTTTCTGAAATTAATAAATTCGTCGAAACCTAAAAAAAAACTAACGGGCCAAATCTGCTATGCGCAATATAACAAAATCTCGCTAGGGCGAGGGATAGACAGGCTGGAGGGATGCTCACCTTGTTCGATTGGGCCGGCTGGAGCTGGGCGGGCCGACTCGGGCTGTGGCTGGCTGGGCCACGCGGGGCGACGCGGGTCGTCGCCGGTGCGGTGGCCGACTCGGCTCGACGAATCGGGCCGAGGCGTGGCTCTCCACGCGACGGTTGGGCCTGGAGTCGAGCCGGGGCGCTGGAGGAGGCCGGGGCGACTAGCCGATGCGGCGGCGTGTCGGTGTGCTAAAGACTGGGGTCCCTAGTGCCCCAGACTTGTGCACGGGCGCAAAGAACCCATGACGGCAGAACATGGCGGGTCCGAGACAAGATGCACCCCCGAGATTACCAAGGCCCCGACAAGCCTGCCTTCCCGGGAAGATAACCAAGGCCATGCCCATTTATGGGCGTGATGAACTCACCAAATCCAAGACCTCGACAAACCTCCCTTGTCGGGACGACAACCGAAGCCCCCGGCAAGCTCCCTTGTCAGGACAAGGACCCGAAGCCCCGGCAAGCCACCCCTTGCCGGGATGACAGGGCCAGGCATTGGAGGGCGACCGCCCTCGCTACAGTGCCACCCCAAGTTCCAGCGCATTCCGCATGCGCCAGCGCAGTGCCCAGGGGGTCGCCTACAGTGCTCGGTGGTAGGTTCACCACCACATTGCTAACAAGGACAAGGCGTGCATTTAATGGACCTGACAGCGGTAGATGGATAAGCACCACCCTAGGTTCACTGTAACTTCTCATGAACCTACCACTGAGCACTGTAGGTGACCCTTTCCTATAAAAGGAGGCCCTTAGCTCATTCACAGGGGGTTAGACTCTTTGGAGATTGGCCAGAAGACGGTTATCATCGGTCACTGTAACGAACAACATAACGCTTAATACGACCAGACAAGCAAGACGTACGGTTTTACGCGTAAGCGGCCCGAATCTGGGTAAAAAGGCTTGCTGGGTGTTGATAGTTAGCTCTGCTCTTGACGTCATCTTTCCCCGCCCTACGATCACAAGGGTTTCATGTTGATTCCCATAGGGGTCGACCCAACATCCCCGACACGGCGCGACGAAGCGGATCGAGGGGCGCACTGGGCTAGCGATGGCGATGCGGGAGGAGCTCGTCCTCCTCCTCGCTCAAGCAGGAAGACCTGGCTACGACGGTATGGGGAGGTGAGGGACGATGTCCTCCGACACGGATCCGATCAGATCTGGCCGGCGACGGGTCCCACGATGGCTCCACAGGAGGGAGAGCTCGAGGCAGCTCCCATGGCGGCTCGGTCCTGTAGAGAAGAGGGGAGAGAGGTGACGGAGTGCATGCCGCGACAAGGAAAGAAAAGAGGGAGGAGGAAGTCCGGCGGGGCTCTGGCCGACTCCAGCGAGGGGGAGGCGCTCCTGCGGCGTGCCGACGTGGTCCTGGCGGCGGCGACCGGCTCGGGGCCCCTGGAGCAGAGGAGCTCGGGCAGTTCTGGAGGGAGCTCGGGGTTGGGCCCAGATGGGCTTCCCGCGGCCCGATCTGGGTTCTAGCGGGCGTGTGGTTGGAGGTGAGAGAGGCTGGGGGCTAGGATTTCAGGCACGGATCCCGAGGAGAGGAGGGGGCGCCAAGATAGGCAGTTAGGGGTGGTTATATAGGGAAATGGGCTATGGTTAGCAGATTTTGTATCCGATTCGGACCATAGGATCGCTATCCGACGGCTCCGATCGGAGGGGGTTTACTAGATGAGGTAGAGGCTGTGTACAGAGGGTGTTAGGCTAAGATGAGAGGGATAATGTGGCCCAGCAACGAGATTTTAAACACCAAAAAAAAATGTCCGACGATAAACCGATAACTGTGCCGCTACCGTCGATCGTTCGGGTATCAAACGGGCTCCGATTGCGACGAAATTTGGCAGGCGACCTACCTATATTAAAGTAAGACCACACACCAAGTTTCAACCCAATCCGAGAAATTTTTATACACACTTTTAAAAACAAGATTTCTAATTATGCCACGGGCGCATGCGTGTGTGGTCGGTCTCAAAAGGGTCAATGACGAACACGGAGAGAACGGACAACTAATAATTGATGCAAGTTTTGAAAAATGGCGCCAAAGGAGTGCCGATGCAATGCGGATGATGCGCATGATGCAATGATGAATGCGGTAGACAATCTAATTGCACAACTGTAACGAAATAAAAGGGAAACCTTCTGGAGCGTCGGTCTCGGGCTGTCACAACTCTCCTACACTAACAAGAGATCTCGCGCCGAGATCTAAGAATGAAAAGGGGAAGAGGATGAGAAAGAGCAATAAGTAAAACTTAGTCGCTTCTTTGACAAACGAGTGAAACCAATGAATCTTGAAGGTTGCAAAGAGAAGAAGAATGATACAAGAAACAAGAAAGAATTGAAACAAAACTTAGGTAGGAAAAGGGGACACAAATTTGATAAGATGGAAAGATCTTGAGAACATTCACCACAAACTAACTAAATTGAGAAAGCAAGGAGATAACATGATCTTGATAACCCAAGACATTGGAAGAAATAGAGCAACATCACAATCCTCCGGAACAACAAATAGAAGCTAGATTATAGGAGAGAATAGAACGGAGAAGAAAATGACAATTTCCATCACAATTGAAATTCAAGAGAATCCTACAAGGGGGGATTGAATGGAGTTGTTGGAAAATCAACAACGAAAAGAACAAGCTTGTAGTAGGTTTATAGAGACCATCTCAAATAATGAGTTGGCAACCAACCACTAACAGAAACAAGGGTTGATTGGATGCAGCAAGAAAGGCAAAACTTCTTACACCAAGAGGATACATAGAGGACTTGGATCAATGGTAATCACCATAATAGCAACAATCCCTAGAACAAACTTTAGGTGAAATCTAATCCAAGATATCACATGAACAAATGATTGGTGGGTTTACATATTTAGTTCTTGAAACAACTTCTCTTCGAGACTCCTCCACTAACCAGAACACTATAACACCACCTCAAAGGATAATGAAGGAAGAATTGCACTTTGAAATGCAAGAGAAATAATACTTGAGGTTCTCCAACAAGAATCTTGAAGAACACATTGAGAATGAATGAAATCTTGAAGAACCAGCATGACAAACCTCTATCTACAAAATAATGATGCAAAGATATGAAGGATGAAAAGAATCAGATTCAGGCCCTCCATGACTTAGATGAAGCTTCACGAAGAGATACTTAAGAAAACTTGGAACTCCGGAAAAGAAAAGATGAGCACTTGAGAAAAGAATTGATATCATAAGCCACTCTGGAAGAAGAATTAAAATCATTTGATGAAACAAGAATAAGAATTATGTTATGCTTATCCTTCATCAAGTTAAATTGATGACAATCAACAGATTTAGCATACCACTTATTCTTCTTCAATAGATTGGGGATAGAGAGAGATATGAGCACAGACTTTAAAAAGTCTTCAACGAAGCACCGGCAGGAATTGAAACGAATGAGGCGACCATGAATGAATGAAGATACATGAGAATGAAGAGACCATGATCCACTTGAGAGAAAAACTTGAACAAGGCACCAGAATAATTGAGAGATGAAGGAAGAGGCAACAATTGAGAAGAATTTTAGAATGGAAGTTGAAAGTTAAGAACGAAGAAATCTTCTGAAATGATGGCCTTCGGAGGATCAAGAATGAAACAAATCTGAAATGCACTAGATAACAAGAAAGAGATTACTCATGATTGGGAACAATTGAGAAGATAGCACGAGCTGAGAAGACAATCTTGAAAGAATGGACAAGATTTGAGAGAACACTCCTTCGGTCTTTCAAGCTGAGAATGAAGAGAAGGGACACCACCAAAATTACCGCGAGACTCCGAAATAAGATTATGAAAAGTTGAGCCAATAATGAAATAATTCAGATTGACCTTCAGGAAGGAATATGACTGATGGAATGCATACTTACGTCATAGTTGAAAAGAATAAGATATCTCCGGGAAAAGATTAGAAGAGCTAGATAGGATCCTCGGAAAAACTCATGGGTTATGGGCCCCCACTCAAAAGAGACACCGTTGAAACAATTGATAAGACAAGAGAGATTGCACCGGTGTAAACAAAACTAGAAGAGGTCGGGAACCTCGAAATAATTGAAAGGGTTGAGAACAAGAAACTCCTGAGATATCTTGAACACTCCGGTTAGAATAGAGAGAGATGAAAAACAAGAAAGACTTGATATGAATTTCCAACACAAAATCATTAGAGAATGAAAAGGATATGATGAACACTGACAACTTGAATTGAATCCACCGGAGAAAAAACAAGAATGAAGGAATGATGAACTCGAAACTCCTGAGAATCTTCACAAAGAATCACCGGATAGGACACAGAAGAGAAGATAGCGAAAGCAACAATGAAATGAAATGCACTTGAATGAGAATTGAATCACTAAAGAAAAGGGCGGGAGGGCGGAGAAAACAAAGACAACTAGGGACGGATGAGACGAACTCCAGAAAGAAATGAGAGATTGATCTTGCAAATCTTGAAGAGGATAAATTCACTTGAAGAGAAGCACACCGGATGAAAAAGAATTGACACGAAGACTCCAGGTTAACAAGAATTGAAAACACAACTTGATTGATCAAAAGAATTTGCATTCCCATAAAAATATGTGAATACCTCTTGGAAAGATATGAATTCTCCACTTGACATCGAAGCAACTCGAATTACCATACTCGAACAAAACAAAGGACGAGGCTTGCAATTTAGCCAGAACAAACATATGACAGAGATTCCGCTCGATATTTTTGTGGATAGAATCGCATAGGCTCTATCCTACAGTAGACATCATGTACAAGACAGTGCACACGACATAGAAAGCGTCCCCGAGTCATAGCAAGCTACAAGGACTCTTTAAGACACAACGAGAACCGTTGTAAGACTGTGAACAAACGAAAGCATTAGATGTCGAACCCCAGCCTCACATCATGCATCTGTTGAAAGATTGTCCTATAAGTAACTACTTGAATTACCACCTCAGAACTCCCGAAATTTCTTGTCATGCAATCGGGTCTACGGATACAAGGAGTAATATCCATCACTCAACTCCTAGCAATAACACTACCCGTCCAGTGTATCACATCCGTCGACACATAACGACAGATCTCGAAAAGTCATCAATCTTAGATCCTCGTAATCACAACGATACTAAGTATGGCGGTACTCCCGAACTCTCTACACCAGTACTGGGGATGCCGGGTTTATCTCGCCACTACTAGTATTATTATTTTTTCGAACATCCTTCGTCTTGAGATACTAAGAAATATGAATGATAACAATGTGCTCAAGAATCCCCTGGAGCTGAACTCCCCCGGAATAAAATCAACACAACAGGAGGCACCAAGTTAGAACTCCGTCACATCGACATCATATAGATTCCAAAAATATCCGCGTGATCCTAATTTTTTTTTGGAGTGAGAAGAGGAGTAGAATTAAAATTATTACGTCAAGATTCCTCTCCAGAGCATAGAAGAGGAGAAAAAAGAATCCTACTCTCTCATATATAACTAGACTCAAAGCAATTTTTTCACTAGACTCGAGTCGGCCAAGTTCGATCAATCAAGGGGCTCCTAGGTCGGTATTGCTTTGATACCAACTTGTAACGCCCAAAATGTTGTCATATCCTTATTTTGGTGTGAGGGCCTCGACAGGGATAGAAACGCGTCTCGTCGTTTCGCAAGAATGGATATCGTTACAAGTACATGTACTGAAAAGATGAGTATAAGGAGTTAGCTTACACTCGCCACAAGCTACATATGAGTCACATCAATACATCAACTTACAATCATCATGAAGAAAAGCAGGGTCCATCTACGGACAAAAACAAATGATAAAAGAATGATGTCCATCCTTGCTATCATAGGCTGCCGGCCTAGAACCCATCCTAGGTCGGTGAAGAAGAAGAAACTCCAAATGAACAATCAACATGCTCACGTCATAGTAACTCTTTACATGTACCTGCAACTGGTGTTGTAGTAATCTGTGAGCCACAGGGACTCAACAATCTCATTTCCAAAGGTATCAAGACTATAAAATCTTAATGGGTGAGGTATGGTTAAGTGGTGAGGCTGCAGCAAGCGACTAAGCATTTATTTGGGTGGCTATCTTATAAGTATAAGAATAAGAGAGGGGGAGATCTACGCATAGCGGACGTGAGCTACTGGTGATCAAATTAATGATCCTGAACACCTACTTATGTTAGATATAATGACACTGTGTCCTCTTTCGGATACAGAACTCACCAGAAGAGTCAATCACGGTTACACAGACAGTTGGCAAGTTTTTAATTAAGTTTACTTCAGGTCGTCTAGAACCGGATGTTAAACAAAGTTTCCATTTTTTTCCACATAACCGCGGGCACGACTGTCCGAAAGATTTAACCCTGCAGGGGTGCTCCAACTAGACCATCACAAACTACCACACGCTGCGACGGAAAGACCTCGATTAGGGAAACCCGTGATCTCCTCGGGTTCCTATTGGAAAACCTCAACCCCGATATAGCCCAAAGTATCCTCGGTGTCCCTCGCACAAGACGCTCGAGAAAGGTAAAACAAGCCCAGCAAGGCCTCCCAACGTGTCGACAATCCCGATAGGAGCCGCGTATCTCGTTCTCAGGACACGGTGGATTGTCCAAACATCCGATAGGCCAATCAAAGAGTTGCCCCTGGTAGCCACCGGCAGTTGACAGGTTGGACCAACACTCATGCGGAGCGCTGGCCCGGGGGTTGATTAATTATCCAGGGGGTGATCAAACCCTATGCATATTTTAGTTTGTTATTAAGCAAATAGTACCAATGTTGGGCCTTACCAGACGAGCTTTATCCCAAAACAAAAGTCAAGGGGGTCCCCATAATAACCCCAAGCATGTTAGTAGCGCTCATTTATGGAACATAACACCGGTAGCTGAAACTAAGTTGACAAAGCTGGAACAAAACACCAGTCTAGAAAGCCGAGCCTTCCACCTTTTACCAACTATATAGTGTTGGAGAACGTTCCATGGGAAACAAAAAATTTCCTACGCACACGAAGACCTATCGTGGTGATGTCCATCTACGAGAGGAGATTTGGATCTACGTACCCTTGTAGATTGCACAGCAGGAAGCGTTAAGAAACGCGGTTGATGTAGTGGAACGTCCTGACGTCCCTCGATCCGCCCCGCGAACCGTCCCACGAACCGTCCCGCGATCCGTCCCACGATCCGCTCGGATCTAGTGCCGAACGGACGGCACCTCCGCGTTCAGCACACGTACAACTCGACGATAATCTCAGCCTTCTTGATCCAGCAAGCAAGACAGAGAAGTCGATGAGTTCTCCGGCAGCGTGACGACGCTCTGATGGTGGTAAGGATCTACTCCTGCACGGCTCCACCCGAGCTCCGCAGAAATACGATCTAGAGGTGAAACTGTGGTGTCTAGATCTGAGTTGCATGTGGCAAAAGTTGTCTCAAATCAGCCCTAAATCACCACTATATATAGGAGGGAGGGGCAGGAGGCTTTCCCTCAAGGGTGCGCCGGCCTAGGGAGAGGAGGAGTCCTACTCCAATCCTAGTCCAACTAAGATTGGAAAGTGAAGTCCTTCTCTTCCTTCCCACCTCTTTTTTTCTCTTTGGTTTTCTTTCCTTGGCGCATTGGCCCTCTTGGGCTATTCCACCAGCCCACTAAGGGCTGGTGCGCCACCCCTAGGTCCATTGGGCTTCCCCCAGGTGGGTTGCCCCCCTCCCGATGAACTTCCGGAACCCATTCGTCACTCCCGGTACATTCCCGTAATGCCCGAAAACCTTCCGGTAACCAAATGAAGTCATCCTATATATCAATCTTCGTCTCCGGACCATTCCGGAAACCCTCGTGACGTCCGTGATCTCATCTGGGACTCCGAACAACATTCATTAACCACACATATAACTCAACTATACTAAAACATCGTCGAACCTGAAGTGTGCAAACCCTGTGGGTTCGAGAACTATGTAGACATGCCCCGAGGCACTCCTCGGTCAATATCCAATAGCGGGACCTGGATGCCCATATTGGATCCTACATATTCTCCGAAGATCTTATCGGTTGAACCTTAGTGCCAAGGATTCATATAATCCCGTATGTCATTCCCTTTGTCCTTCGGTATGTTACTTGCCCGAGATTCGATCGTCGGTATCCGCATACCTATCTCAATCTCATTACCGGCAAGTCTCTTTACTCGTTCCGTAATACAAGATCCCGTGACTTACACTGAGTCACATTGCTTGCAAGGCTTGTGTGTGATGTTGTATTACCGAGTGGGCCCTGAGATACCTCTTCGTCACACGGAGTGACAAATCCGAGTCTTGATCCATACTAACTCAACGGAGACCTTCGGAGATACCTGTAGAACACCTTTATAGTCACCCAGTTACATTGTGATGTTTGATGCACACAAGGTTTTCCTCTAGTGCCATTGAGTTATATGATCTCATGGTCATAGGAACAAATACTTGACACGTAGAAAACAATAGCAATAAAACGACACGATCAATATGCTACATTCATAGTTTGGGTCTTGTCCATCACATGATTCTCCTAATGATGTGATCCCATTATCAAGTGACAACACTTGTCTATGGTTAGGAAACCTTGACCATCTTTGATCAACGAGCTAGTCAACTAGAGGCTTACTAGGGACAGTGTTTTGTCTATGTATCCACACATGTATTTGAGTTTCCAATCAATACAATTATAGCATGGATAATAAACGATTATCACGAACAAAGAAATATAATAATAACTAATTTATTATTGCCTCTAGGGCATATTTCCAACAGTCTCCCACTTGCACTAGAGTCAATAATCTAGTTCACATCACCATGTGATTTTAACGAATCCAACACCATATAGTTCTGGGTCTGATCACGTCTTGCTCGTGAAAGAGGTTTTAGTCAACGGTTATGAAACTTCCAGATTCGTGTGTGCTTTACAAATATTTATGTCATCTTATAGATGTTGCTACTACGAGCTATTTGGAAATACTCCAAATATCTACTCTACTATACAAATCCGTTTTACTACTCATAGTTATCCGGATTAGTGTCAAAGCTTGCATGGACGTAACCCTTTATGACAAACTATTTAACCACCTCCATAATCAAGAAAAATTCCTTAGTCCATTAGATACTAAGGATAACTTTGACCGATGTTCGGTGATTCAATCCTGGATCACTCTCTGTACCTCTTAACAGACTTGTGGCAAGGCACACATCATGTGCGGTACACAACATGGCATACTGTAGAGTCTACAGCTAAGGCATAGGGGACGACCTTCGTCCTTTCTATTTCTTCTGTCGTGGTCGGGCTTTTGAGTCTTACTCATATTCACACATTACAACACAGCCAAGAACTCCTTCTTTGACGATCTATTTTGAACTTTTCAAAAACTTGTCAAGGCATGCATTTCATTTGAAAGTTCTATTAAGCGTTTTGATCTATCTTTATAGATCTTGATGCTCAATGTTCAAATAGCTCTATCCAGGTCTTCCTTTGAAAAACTCCTTTCAAACAACCTTTTATGCTTCATAGAAATTCTACATTACTTCCGATCAACAATATGTCAACCACATATACTTATCAGAAATCCTATAGTGCTCCCACTCACTTCTTTGGAAATACAAGTTTCTCATAAACCTTGTACAAACCCAAAAGCTTTGATCACCTCATCAAAGTGTATATTCCAACTCCGAGATGCTTGCATGAGTCCATTGAAGGATCGCTAGAGCTTGCATACTTGTTAGTATCCTTAGGATCGACAAAACCTTCTGGTTGTATCACATACAACCTTTCCTCAAGGACCGTCGAGGAAACAATGTTTAGACATCCTATGTGCAATATTTTCATAAATAATGCATCAACTGCTAACATAATTCCAACAGACTTTTAGCATCGCTACGAGTGAGAAAGTCTCATCATAGTCAACTCTTTGAACTTGGCGGAAACATCTTTGCGATAAGTCGAGATTTTCTTAATGGTGACTTTTCACCATCATCGTGTGTCTTTATTTTAAAGATCCATCTTTACTTAATAGTCCTATGAGCATCAAGTAGTTCTTCCAAAGTCTACACTTTGTTTTCATACATGGATCCTCTCTCGGATTTCATGGCCTCCAACCATTTGTCGGAATTCGGGCCCACCATCACTTCTCCATGGCACATAGGTTCATTGTAGTTCAACAACATGACCTCCAAGACAAGGTTACCATACCACTTTGTAGTAGTACGCGACCTTGTCGACCTACGAGATTTGTAGTAACTTGATCCAAAGCTCAATGATCACCATCATCAGTTCTACTTCAATTGGTGTAGGCGCCACAGGAACAACTTCCTGCGCCCTGCTACACACTGGTTGAAGTGACGGTTCACTAACCTCATCAAGTTCTACCACTCTCCCACTCAATTCTTTCGAGAGAAACCTTTCCTCGAGAAAGGACCCGTTTCTTGAAACAAAACACTTTGCTTCCGGATCTGAGATAGGAGATGTACCCAACTGTTTTGGATATCCTATGCAGATGCATTTATCCGCTTTGGGTTTGCTCTTATCAGACTGAAACTTTTTCACATAAGCATTGCAACCCCAAACTTTTAAGAAACGACAACTCAGGTTTCTCCAAACCATAGTCTATACCGTGTCATCTCAACGGAAATACGCGGTGCCCTATTTAAAGTGAATGTGGTTGTCTCTAATGCATAACCCATAAATGATAGTGGTAATTCGGTAAGAGACATCATAGTATGCACCATATCAAATAGGGCGTGGCTATGACGTTCGGTCACACCATCACACTATGGTGTTCCAGGTGGTATGAATTGCGAAAGAGTTTCCACATTGTCTCAACTGTGCACCAAAACTCGCAACTCAGATATTCATCTCTATGATCATATCGTAGAAAGTTTATCCTCTTGTCACGATGATCTTCATTCTTAAATAGCCTTGAACCTTTCAATATTTCAGACTTGTGATTTATCAAGTAAATACTCCTGTATCTACTCAAATCATAAGTGAAGTAAGAACATGACGATATCCACTGCGTGCCTCAGCACTCATTGGACTGCACACACAAAAAATGTATTGCATCCAACAAGTTACTTTCTTGTTCCATGTGGTATGATATTGCATGTCTCAAGTGATTCAAAATCAAGTGAGTCCAAACGATCCATCTACATGGAGTTTCTTCATGCGCTTATCCCAACAGGTATGGTTTGCATGTCTCAAACGTTTAAAAAATGAGTGAGTACAAAGATCCATCAACATGGAGCTTCTTCATGCATTTTATACCGTCACGACTCAAGCCGCAGTGCCACAAGTAAGTGGTACTATCATTATTACTTCGTATATTTTGGCACCAATATTATGAACATGTGTAACACTACGATCGAGATTCAATAAACCATTGAGGGTAATTATTCAAGAAAATAGAATAATTATTATTCTCTTTAAATGAATAATTGTATTGCAATAAACACGATCCACTCATGTTCATGCTCAACGCAAACACCAAATAACAATTATTTAGGTTTAACACCAATCCCGATGGTAGAGGGAGCGTGCGATGTTTGATCACATCAACCTTGTAAACACTTCCAACACTTATCGTCACCTCGCCTTTTGCTTGGCTCCGTTTATTCCGTAGCTTTTACTTCGAGTTACTAATCACTTAGCAATCGAACCGGTATCTAATACCCTCGTGCTTCTAGGAGTACTAGTAAAGTACACATCAATATCATATATATCAAATATACCTTTGTTGACTTCGCCAGCCTTCTCATCTACCAAGTATCTAGGGTAGCTCCGCCTCAGTGACTGTTCCCCTCATAACAGAAGCACTTAGTCTCGGGTTTGGGTTCAATCTCGGGTTTCTTCATTAGAGTAGCAACTGGTCTGTTGTTTCATGAAGTGTCCCTTCTAGCCCTTGCCCTTCTTGAAACTAGTGATTTTCCTAACCATCAACTATTGATGCTCCTTCTTGATTTCTACTTTCGCAGTGTCAAACATTTTGAATCGCTCAAGGATCGTCATATCTATCCTTGATATGTTATAGTTTATCACGAAGCTCTAGCAGCTTAGTGGCAGTGACTTTTCGAGAACCATCACTATCTCATTTGGAAGATTAATTCCCACTTGATTCAAGCGATTGTTGTACTCAGACAATCTGAGAACACGCTCAACGATTTGAGCTTTTCTCCTTTACTTTGTAGACAAATAATCTTGTCGGAGGTCTCATACCTCTAAACAAGGGCATGAGCATGAAATATCAATTTCATCGCTTAGAACATCTCTTTACGTTCCGTGACGTTTCCAAACGTCTTCGGCGCCTTGCTTCTAAGCCATTAAGTATTACGCACTGAACTATCACGCAGTCATCAAAAACGTGTATGTCAGATGTTCGCAACATCCACAGACGATGCTCGAGGTGCAGCACAACGAGTGGTGCATTAAGGACATAAGCCTTCTGCGTAGCAATGAGGACAATCCTCAGTTTTATGGACTCAGTCCGCAAAGTTGCTACTATCAACTTTCAACTAAATTTTCTCTAGGAACATATAAAAATAGTAGAGCTATAGCGCAAGCTACATCGTAATTCGCAAAGACCATTAGACTAAGCTCATAATAATTAGTTCAATTAATCATATTACTTAAGAACTCCCACTCAAAAAGTACATCTCTCTAGTCATTTGAGTGGTACATGATCCAAATCCACTAACTCAAGTCCGATCATCATGTGAGTTGAGAATAGTTTCAGTGGTAAGCATCTCTATGCTAATCATATCAACTATAAGATTCATGCTTGACCTTTTGGCCTCATATGTTCCGAGGCCATGTCTGCACATGCTAGGCTCGTCAAGCTTAACCCGACCGTTCCGCGTGTGCAACTGTTTTGCACCCATTGTATGTGAACGTTGAGTCTATCACACCCGATCATCACGTGGTGTCTCGAAACGACGAACTGTAGCAACGGTGCACAGTCGGGAGAACACAATTTCATCTTGAAATTTTAGTGAGAGATCACCTCATAATGCTACCGTCGTTCTAAGCAAAATAAGGTGCATAAAAGGATTAACATCACACGCAATTCATAAGTGACATGATATGGCCATCATCATGTGCTTGTTGATCTCCATCACCAAAGCACCGGCACGATCTTCTTGTCACCGGCGCCACACCATGATCTCCATCAACGTGTCGCCATTGAGGTTGTCGTGCTGCTTATTCTATTACTACTAAAGCTACGTCCTAGCAATATAGTAAACACATCTGCAAACACAAACGTTAGTTTAAAGACAACTCTATGGCTCCTGCCGGTTGCCGTACCATCGACGTGCAAGTCGATATTAACTATTACAACATGATCATCTCATACATCCAATATATAACATCACGACATTGGCCATATCATATCACAAGCATACCCTGCAAAAAGAAGTTAGACGTCCTCTAATTTGTTGTTGCATGTTTTACGTGGCTGCTATGGGTATCTAGTATGATCGCATCTTACTTATGCAAAAACAACAACAGAGATATGCAAATTGCTATTTAACCTCTCCAAGGACCGCCTCGGTCAAAACCAATTAAACTAAAGTTGAAGAAACCAACACCCGCCAGTCATCTTTATGCAACGAGGTTGCATGTCAATCGATAAAACCAGTCTTTCATAAGCGTACGAATAATGTCGGTCTGGGCCGCTTCAATCCAACAATTCCGCTGAATCAAGAAAAGACTAAGGAGGGCAGTCTTGATAACCCACAAGTGTAGGGGATCGCAACAGTTTTCGAGAGTAGAGTATTCAACCCAAATTTGTTGGTTTGCCAAAGGGGAACCGAAAGAATATTCTCAAGTATTAGTAGCTGAGTTTCTCAGATTCAACCACACCTGAAAGATTAGTGTCTGTAGGCAAAGTATCAGTAGCAAAGTAGTATGATAGCAACGGTGTCAGAAACGATCTGTTGACGGAAGACTATTCCTAACTGTTGTATCAATGGCGCCAGTAGGTTGCACGTGAACGGGTAACTATTCTTCCCCGATAACAGTGTCGGAAAAGCTCTTGCAACAAGTAACAACGAAGTAGCAAGGAATAGCAGTAGCAGCAGTAGCAACAATAGTAGCAAAGTGGCCCAATCCCTTTTGTAGGAAGGGACAAGCCTAGACAAAGTAACGTAGCAAGGACTAGTAGTAGAAGACTCGTATGCAGTGGATCGGTGATGGATGAGTATGACGGATGTGATTCATCATGTAACAGCTATAACACAGAGAGATATGTAACTAGCTCCCATTCGTCAATCTAATGTAGGCATGTATTCCGTATGTAGTCATATGTGCTTAGGGAAAAGAACTTGCATGACATCTATTGTCCATCCCTCCCGTGGCAGTGGGGTCCTAATGGAAACTAAGGGATATTAAGGTTCTCCTTTTAATAAAGAACCGGACCAACGCATTAACACGCGGTGAATACATGAACTCCTCATACTATGGTCATCTCCGGGAGTGGTTCCGGCTATTGTCACTCCGGGGTTGCCGGGTCATAACACATAGTAGGTGACTACAACTTGCAAGATAGGATCTAAAACACACATATATTGGCGACAACATAATAGGTTCAGATTTGAAATCATGGCACTCGGGCCCTAGTGACAAGCATAAAGCATAGCCAAGTATTAGCAACATCAACCTAGAACATAATGGATACTAGGGATCAATCCCCGTCAAAAACTAACTCGATTACATGATAGATCTCATCCAACTCATCACCGTCCAGCAAGCCTACGATGAGATTACTCACTAACGATGAAGAGCATCATGAAATTGTCGATGGACGAAGGTTGATGATGACGATGGTGACGATTTCCCCTCTCCGGAGCCCCGAACGGACTCCAGATCTACCCTCCAGATGAAGAACAGGAGGTGGTGGCGCCTCCGTATCGTTAAACGCAATGAAACCTTCTCTCTGATTTTTTCCGGGCGAGACGGAAGATATAGAGCTGAGTTTGGGGGCGGTGGTGCCACGTGGGCCCCACAAGCCCTCACGACGCGACCTAGGGGATTGGTCGCGGCCTGTGGGCTTGTGACCCACTGGCGCGCCCCCTCCGGTGGATCTTTGCGCACGTATTTTTCTTTTATTCCAGAAAAATTCTCCGTAAATTTTCAGGACATTCCGAGAACTTTTATTTCTGCACAAAAACAACACCATGGCAATTCTGCTGAAAACAACGTCAGTCCGGGTTAGTTCCATTCAAATCATGCAAATTAGAGTCCAAAACAAGGGCAAAAGAGTTCGAAAAAGTAGATACGACGGAGACGTATCAACTCCCCCAAGCTTAAAGCCTTGCTTGTCCTCAAGCAATTCAGTTCACAAACTGAAAGAGACAAAAGAAAAACTTTAACGAACTCTGTTTGATCTTGTTGTTGCAACTATGTCTAACTGATATACAGAGTTTCAGCCAGATCACAAGCAAGCCACGTAAGCAAATGACATCTAGGTCTCACGGTAAACTCATATCAATGGCATAATCAAGTAGCGAGCAAATAATAATAAGCCTCAAATGTCAACACTTCAATCAAAACAACATGAAGCAGTACGAACAGATGGTATCTCGCTAGCTCTTTCTGAGACCGCAAAACATAAATGCAGAGCACCTTCAAAGACCAAGGGCTGACTAAACATTGTAATTCAAGGCAATGAAGATCTAGTCATAGTCATACTCAACACAGTTAAAAGCAAAGCATAAAAATGACAGAGGTTCTCTCTAATTGGTGCTTTCTTTATCAACACAATGACTAAGAGTTCTCAACATCTTCCACGCTACACATGCTATAGGTGGTTCCCAAACAGAAAAGTAAAGTTTTGACTCCCCCACCACCAATCAATCACACTCCATGGCTAGCCGAATCCTTGGGTACCATCCATACCAACATCAATCCTGCGGGAGTTTTGTTTGCAATTATCTTTTCGATTTGAGCATGGAACTGGGAATTCCAATTACCAGCCCCTTTCTCGTGAATGATAGTGAATAAACACATATCGAGGATAACACGCCTAGCATGGAAGATACCAATAGCCCCCTGTCACCACATGAGCGGTTCGGCATGCAAAATAGATTATTTCTTGAAGATTTAGAGAGTGGTACATGCAAATTTACTTGGAACGGCAGGTAGAGACCGCACATAGGTAGGTATGGTGGACTCATATAGAACAACTTTGGGTTTATGGAGGTGGATGCACAAGCAGTATTCCCGCTTAGTACAAGTGAAGGCTAGCAAAAGACTGGGAAGCGACCAACTAGAGAGCGACAACAGTCATCAAAATGCATTGAGATTAACTAACATTGAGTGCAAGCATGAGTAGGACATAAATCACCATGAACATGAATATCATAGAGGCTATGTTGATTTTGTTTCAACTACATGTGTGAACATGCGCCAAGTCAAGCCACTTGAATCATTCAAAGGAGGATACCATCCTATCATACTACATCATAGTCATCTCAACATTCATGTTGGCAACCAAGACAAACCATTATAAGCTCCTAGCTAAGTAAGCATGGCATAAGCAACTATGATCTCTAAGTTGTCATTGCAAACATGTTTCTTTCACAACAAAGCTGAACTAGGAACAGTGAGCTAGTCATATTTACAAAAACAAAATAGATCGAGTTTATACCAGATTTTCCAGGCTCAGTCACTTCATCATATATCGTCATTATTGCCTTTCACTTGCACGACCGAATGATGTGAACAATAGTAAGAGTGCTCGTGCATTGGACTAAAGCTGGAATCTGCAGGCAAACACAAAGGAGAAGACACAGTAATATGGCTCTATAACAGCTAAACAGGTATGCATGCAAGAGCCACTAAACATTGTAACCATGGTCTTCTACCTTGACCCAAAGAAAAAGAAAACTATTTACACGGGAAAGCTTCCAACAAGCAAACGAAGAAAAGAAAATCTTTTTGGGTTTTCTCAAACTAGACAGACACACGAAAAGAAAACAAGAAAAAGAAAATAAACTAGCATGGATGATACAGTGGCAAAGTGTGAACACTGGCTAACAAAGTGAAAGCATAAGCAAGAATGTAAAGTCGGTGAGAACACGTACTCCCCCAAGCTTAGGCTTTTGGCCTAAGTTGGTCTACTCGCAAGGATGGTCCTGGCGAAACCCAAAATCATAATGGGGGTTATACGGGAGCGCTGCAGCCATTGCCTGAATAGCTGCCTCACGGAGACTAGCAGCCTTTGCCTCCCTCTCGTCCCTTGGCAAAGAGATCGAAAATCCCAGCAAGAGGAGCAAGAACACGGGTTTGAGTTGCGAAACGATTTTTGCTGGAGGTAGGAGAACCAGATGAGAGCAAGAATGAATGGAGGGGGTGTCTGTGGACCCCACAAGCCTGTATGGCGCGGCCAGGGGGTGCCCGCACCCCAAGGGCTTGTGGCCCACTGGTGCAGCCCCCAGACAAGCTCTTTGTCTCAGAATTTTTCAAAAATTCCAGAAAAAATCATACTTGATTTTCAGGACGTTCGGAGAACTTTTATTTTCAGGGTACCTTTCTATCGGACGCTAAAACAGAAAACAGGGAAAACTAAACTAAATCTATCATTTTTATTCTAAGCAACCTAAAGTGAAAGCTTGGAACAGAGGTTTGTGACTCCTTGATTCATCCATCTCATGGTCATCGAAAGAAATCCGTCAATGAGGTTGATCAAATCCCCTCGACAAAACTTTTTGAATCGCAAAAGAGAACGGAGAATTTCCGAATAGTCACTAGGTCACCTCAATGGGGATGTGAACCTCCCCAACAAGCAAATCATACTTCATCTTGACACAAGGAATAGGGCATTCAAAGCTCCCAATAAGAATCGATGAAGTTTTTCCGATAGCATTGATGCAATGTACTCGATATTGTTTCTTCAGAAAGTGCACCATATGCTCATTACCGTTGAAATGGAAAGTGACATTGCCTTTGTTGCAATCTATAACAGCCCCTGCGGTGTTTAAAAAGGGTCTTCTGAGGATGACAGCCATGGCATCATCCTCGGGAATATCCAAGATAACAAAGTCTGTTAAGATAGTGGTGTTAGCAACCACAACAGACACATCCTCGCAAATGCCGATAGGGAAAGCAGTTGATTTGTCAGCCATTTGCAGAGAGATTTCAGTGGGTGTCAACTTATCCAGTTCAAGTCTATGATAAAGAGAGAGAGGCATAACACTAACACCGGCTCCAAGGTCGCATAAAGCAGTTCTAACGTAGTTGCCTTTAATGGAGCAAGGTATAGTGGGCACACCGGGATCACCTAGTTTCTTAGGAGTTCCGCCCTTGAAAGTGTAGTTAGCAAGCATGGCGGAAATCTCAATCTCAGGTATCCTTCTCTTATTAGTCACAATATCTTTCATGTACTTAGCATACGGAGACATCTTGAGCATATCCGTCAAATGCATTTGCAGAAAGACACATCTAATCATTTCAACGAAGCGCTCAAAATCTTCATCATCCTTTTTCTTGGATGGTTTAGGAGGAAAGGGCATAAGTTTATGAACCCATGGTTCCCTTTCTTTACCATGCTTCCTAGCAGCGAAGTCATTCTTATCGTATCTCTTAGTCTTAGGCTGTGGGTGATACATCTCAAACGTATCTGTAATTTTTGATGGTTTCATGCTGTTATCTTGTCAACTTTCGATGTTTTATGTACCTTTTATATATTTTTTGGGACTAACTTATTAATTCAGTGCCAAGTGCTAGTTCCTGTTTTTTCTGTGTTTTTGACTCTTTTCAGATCTGATTTTGGAACGGAGTCCAAACGGAATAAAATCCCCGAAATATTTTTTTCCAGAACAGAAGAAGATCGGGGGAGTTGAGGGCCAAGGCAGGAGAGCCACAGGGGGCCCACAAGCCCTGTAGCCGCCACCAGGGGGGCCGGCGGCTACCAGGCTTGTGGCCTCCCTGGCGCCCCCTGCCCTAGCTCTTTCGCCTATATATTCCCTAAAATCCAGAAAAAATCAGGGCATCCACGAAAACACTTTTCCGCTGCCGCAAGCTTCCGTTTCCGCGAGATCTCATCTGAAGACCCTTCCCGGTGCCCTGCCGGAGGGGACTTTGGAGTTGGAGGGCTTCTACATCAATATCATCGCCTCTCCAATGACTCATGAGTAGTCCACTTCAGACCTACAGGTCCGTAGTTAGTAGCTAGATGGCTTCTTCTCTCTCGTGGATCTTCAATACAAAGTTCTCCATGATCTTCATGGAGATCTATCCGATGTAATCCTCTTTGGCGGTGTGTTTGTCGAGATCCCATGAATTATGGATTTGTGATCAGATTATCTATGATATATATTTGAGTCTTTGCTGATTTCTTATATGCATGATTTGATATCCTTGTAAGTCTCTCCGAGTCTTGGGTTTTGTTTGGCCAACTAGATCTATGATTCTTGCAATGGGAGAAGTGCTTGGTTTTGGGTTCATACCGTGTGGTGACCTTTCCCAGTGATAGAAGGGGCAGCACGGCACGCGTCGTTTTGTTGCCATCAAGGGTAACAAGATGGGCTTTTATCGTACATATGAGATTGTCCATCTACATCATGTCATCTTGCTTAAGGTGTTACTCTGTTCTTATGAACTTAATACACTAGATGCATGCTGGATAGCGGTCGACGTGTGGAGTAATAGTAGTAGATGCAGAAAGTATCGGTCTACTTGTTTTGGACGTGATGCATATAGATATAATCATTGCCATAGATGATGTCACGACTTTGCGCGGTTCTATCAATTGCTCGACAGTAATTCGTTCACCCACCGTCTACTTGCTTTCGTGAGACAAGCCACTAGTGAACACTACGGCCCCCGGGTCTATTCACAACTATCGTTTCCACTTTCGCTTTTACTTTGCTTTGTTTACTTTTTGCTTTCAGTTCCCACTTTGCAAACAATCTATAAGGGATTGACAACCCCTTAATAGCATTGGGTGCAAGCTCTTTGTGTTTGTGCAGGTACTTGTTACTTGACGCGATCCTCCCTCTCGATCGATACCTTGGTTCTCAAAACTAAGGGAAATACTTACCACCGCTGTGCTACATCACCCTTTCCGCTTCGAGGGAATACCAATGCAAGGCTCCAAGGCCGCGGGGGAATCCTTTGCATATTTGACAAGGAAGTCCCTAAAGGTGTTTCCATAGCAGAAGGATTCTTGGCGCCGTTGCTGAGGAGTATCAAGACAAGAATAGTCTCCCGTCAACACGCTTATTTCTGGAACCATTGGAAGGTCTTTTATTGCAGTAGCAGAAGTATTTCTAGCACCGTTGCCGGGGAAGGAGAGATCAAGTCAAGATCTATCCAAGTAGGTATCACAAACTCATCTCTTGCATTTACCTTTTTTGCCAGTTGCCTCTCCTTTTCCTCTCCCCCACTTCACATTTGTCGTTTTCATTTGCCTTTCTCCTTTGCCGTTTTATTTTGCCTTTTGCCGTTTTCCTTTGCCAGTTTTCTTGCTTGCTTGTGTTCTTGTTGGTTTGTTGAAGTCATCATGGCTGAAAACACCAAACTTTGCGACTTCTCGAGTACCAATAATAATGATTTTATTAGTACTCCGATTGCTCCCGCCACTAGTGTGGAATCGTATGAAATCAACGCTGCCTTCCTAGTGAAGATGCCGCATCCCATCTCAATACCTTCATTGAACTTTGCGATATGCAAAAGAAAAGAGATGTGGATAATGACGTGATTAAGTTGAAGCTTTTTTCCTTTCTCGTTGCGAGATCGTGCAAAAACTTGGTTTTCTTCTTTGCCTAAAAATAGTATCGATTCTTGGGATAAGTGAAAAGATGCTTACATATCCAAGTATTTTCCTCCGGCTAAGATTATCTCCCTACGTAATGATATCATGAATTTCAAGCAACTTGATCATGAACACGTTGCACAATCTTGGGAGAGGATGAAGTTAATGATTAGAAATTGTCCCGCTCATGGCTTGAGTTTGTGGATGATTATACAAGTCTTTTACGCTGGTTTGAATTTTGCTTCTCGCAATATCTTGGACTCCGCCTCAGGTAGAACGTTCATGGAAATCACGTTAGGAGACTCTACAAAACTCCTAGACAATATCATGACCAACTACTCTCAGTGGCACACTGAAAGGTCACGTGCTAGCAAAAAGGTACACGCTATAGAAGAAATTAACTCGCTTAGTGCTAAGATGGACGAGTTGATGAATTTGGTTGCTAGTAGAAATGCTCCTTTAGATCCTAATGACATGCCACTATTTTCCTTGATTGAGAGTAGCAACGCTAGTTTGGACGTTAATTTTGTTGGTAGGAACAATTTTGGCAACAACAATGCTTTTAGAGGAAACTATGTTCCTAGGCCTTTTCCTAGTAACTCCTCTAACAATTATGGCAATTCCTACAACAACACTTATGGAAATCACAACAAATTACCCTCTGATTTAGAGAGTAATATCAAAGAGTTCATCAATTCTCAAAAGATTTTCAATGCGTCCATAGAGGAAAAACTACTCAAAATAGACGATTTGGCTAAGAGCGTTGATAGGATGTCTTGTGATATTGATGCTTTGAAAGTTAGATGTGCTCCTCCCAATGTCAACTTGGAGGAAACATTAAAAGCTATGCGTGTCTCCATGAATGAGAGCAAAGAAAGAACCACCCAAATTCGCGCTAGGCATGAATGGTTTAAAAGGGTGCATTCTAGTGATGCAAATCACGAAGATCTTAAAGTGCTTGGTGTGACTCCTCTTGAATCTTTGTTTTCGCGTGTCAGTCCTATTGATGAAGGGGCTGGATATGAATCCACTTTGATTGAAAAACGCCCCAATGATTCAGAGTCCACCTATCTTGATGATAAAGGTGTGGAGAGTGGAGTAGAAGAAATCAAAATTTTGGTAGTAATGAAACTCCCACTTTGGATTTCAAGGAATTCAATTATGATAGTTGCTCCTTGTTTGAATGCATTTCTTTGATGCAATCCATTGCAAACTCTCCACATGCTTATAGCCAAAGCAAAGCCTTTACCGCACATATCGTAGATGCTATGATGAAATCTCTTGAAGAGAAGCTCGAACTAGAAGTCTCTATACCAAGAAAACTTCATGATGAGTGGGAACTTACTATCAAAATCAAAATCAAAAACTACGAATGCAATGCTTTGTGTGATTTGGGTGCTGGTGTTTCCGCGATTCCAAAGTCTTTATGTGATATTCTTGGTTTTCATGAGATTGAAGAGTGTTCTCTTAATTTGCATCATGCGGATTCTACTGTCAAGAAACCCATGGGAAGGATCGATGATGTTCTTATCGTTGCAAATAAGAACTATGTACCCGTGGATTTCATTGTACTTGACATAGATTGCAATCCTTCATGTCCCATTATTCTTGGTAGACCTTTCCTAAGGACTATTGGTGCTATCATCGATATGAAGGAAGGGAATATTAGATTTCAATTTCCCCTAAAGAAGGGCATGGAGCATTTTCCTAGAAAGAAAATAAGATTGCCTTATGAATCTATGATGAGGGCTCCATGATCTTCATGGAGATCTATCCGATGTAATCTTCTTTTGCGGTGTGTTTGTCGAGATCCGATGAATTGTGGATTTGTGATCAGATTATCTATGATATATATTTGAGTCTTTACTGATTTCTTATATGCATTATTTGATATCCTTGTAAGTCTCTCCGAGTCTTGGGTTTTGTTTGGCCAACTAGATCTATGATTCTTGCAATGGGAGAAGTGCTTGGTTTTGGGTTCTACGATGTGGTGACCTTTCCCAGTAACAGTAGGGGAAGCAAGGCACACATTAAGTAGTTGCCATCAAGGGTAACAAGATGGGCTCTGTCGTTGATATGAGATTGTCCATCTACATAATGTCATCTTGCTTAAGGCGTTACTCTGTTCTTTTGGACTTAATACACTAGAGGCATACTAGATAGCGGTCGACGTGTGGAGTAATAGTAGTAGATGCAGAAAGTATCGGTCTACTTGTTTTGGATGTGATGCCTATAGATATCCTCGCGACTTTGCGTGGTTCTATCAATTGCTCGACAGTAATTTGTTCACCCACCGTCTACTTGCTTTCATGAGAGAAGCCACTAGTAAACACTACGGCCCCCGGGTCTATTCACATCCATCATTTACACCTCCGCTTTTACTTTGCTTTTTTACTTTGTTGCTTTAAGTTCTCACTTGGCGAACAATCTATAAGCGATTGACAACCCCTTCATAGCGTTGGGAGCAAGCTTTTGTGTTTGTGCAGGATCTTGTGACACTCCTGTAGTGGATTGATACCTTGGTTCTCAAATTGAGGGAAATACTTGCCACCGCTGTGCTACATCACCCTTTCCGCTTCGAGGGAACACCAACGCAAGGCTCCAATGCCACGGGGTAAATCCTTTGCATATTTGCGTAGGAAGTCCCTTAAGGCGTAGCCATAGCAGAAGGATTCCTGGTGCCGTCGACACGACTATTCTTGGCGTCGTTGCCAGGGAAGCATAGCTCACATCACTTCTCCTAACGTGATTTCCATGAACGTTCCACCTGAGGCGGAGTCCAAGATATTTCTAGAAGCTAAATTCAAGCCAGCGCAAAAGATTTGTATAATCATCCAAAGACTCAAGCCATGAGCGGGACAATTTCTAATCATTAATTTCATTCTCTCCCAAGCTTGTGCAACATGTTCATGATCAAGTTGCTTGAAATTCGTGATATCATTATGGACAGAGATGATCTTAGCCGGCGGAAAATACTTGGATATGTAAGCATCTTTGCACTTATCCCAAGAATCGATAGTATATTTGGGCAAAGAAGAAAACCATGTTTTCGCGCGATCACGCAACGAGAAAGGAAAAAAGCTTCAATTTAATAACGCCATTATCCACATCTTTCTTCTTTTGCATATCGCAAAGTTCAATGAAGGTATTGAAATGGGATGCGACATCTTCACTAGGAAGGCCGGAAAATTGCTCTTTCATAACAAGATTCAGCAAAGCAGCATTGATTTCATATGACTCCGCACTAGTGGCGGGAGCAATCGGAGTACTAATAAAATCATTATTATTAGTATTCGAGAAGTCACAAATTTTGGGGTTTTCATTCATGGTGACTTTGGCAAGCAAGCAAGCACACGAGCAAACAAAGAGCAGGCGAGAAATAGGGCGAACGAAAAAGGCAAACGAAAAAGGCAAATTGGTGAAGTGGGGGAGAGGAAAACGAGAGGCAACTGTCAAACAAAGTAAATGCAAGAGATGAGTTTGCGACACCTACTTGGATGAGTTCTTGACTTGATCTTCCTCCCCGGCAACGGTGCCAGAAATCCTTCTTCTACTTCTCAAACAACAATGCGAGAAATTGACACGTTGACGGAGACTCGTCTTGCGTTGGTTTTTCCCTTGAAGAGGAAAGGGTGATGCAGCACAGGAGCAGTAAGTATTTCCCTTAGTTTGAGAACCATGGTATCGATCCAGAAGGAGGGTCTCGTCAAGTCCAGAGTACCTACGGAAACACAAACAAGCTTGCACCCAACGCTTCAAAGGGGTTGTCAATCCCTTCAAGATTGTTTGCAAAGTGAGATCTGAAGGCGGAAAGTGCAACAAAGTAAAAAGTGTAAGGCTGAAAATATGGTGTGGAGTAGACCCGGGGGCCATAGTGTTCACTAGAGGCTTCTCTCAAAATAGCAAATATCACGGTGGGTGAACAAATTACTGTCGAGCAATTGATAGAACCGCGCAAAGACATGACGATATCTAAGGCAATGATCATACATATAGGCATCACGTCCGAGACAAGTAGACCGATACTTTCTGCATCTACTACTATTACTCCACACATCGACCGCTATCCATCATGCATCTAGTGTATTGAGTTCATGACGGACAGAGTAACACCTTAAGCAAGATGACATGATGTAGAGGGATAATCTCAAACCAATGATGAAAACCCCATCTTTTTACCCTTGATGGCAACAACACGATGCGTGCCTCGCTACCCCTTCTGCCACTGGGTGAGGTCACTGCACGGTATGCACCCAAAACCAAGCACTTCTCCCATTGCAAGAATCATAGATCTAGTTGGCCAGACAAAACCCACAACTCGAAGAGAATTACAAGGATATGAAATCATGCATAAGAGAGATCAGAAGAAAGTCAAATAAGATTCATAGATAATCTAATCATAAATCCACAATTCATCGGATCTCGACAAACACACCGCAAAAGAAGATTACATCGGATAGATCTCCATGAAGACCATGGAGAACTTTGTATTGAAGATCCAAGAGAAAGAAGAAGCCATCTAGTTACTAGCTATGGACCCGTAGGTCTATGGTGAACTACTCACGCATCATCGGAGACGTCATGGTGTTGATGAAGAAGCCCTCCGTGTCCGAATCCCCCCTCCGGCAGGGCACCAGAACGTGCCCCAGATGGGATCATGCGGAGACAGAAGCTTGCGGCGGCGTAAAAGTGAATTCGATGATCTCCTGATTTTTTTGGGATTTTTAGGGAATATATAGGCGCAACCCCTAGGGCAGAGGGCGCCCAAGGGGCCCACAAGCTTGTGGGCCACAGCCTACCCCCCTGGCTGCGGGGTGGGGGCTTGTGGGGCCCCTAAGGGTCCCCTGCCTTGGCTCCCAAGCTTCCTGATCTTCTTCCTTTACGGAAAAAATCTTTTCGGGGATTTTCTTCCGTTTGGACTCCGTTTCATAATCTCCTCTGAAAGGGGTCAAAAACATGGAAAAAACAGGAACTGACACTTGGCATTGAGTCAATAAGTTAGTCCCAAAAAATATATAAAAGGCATGCAAAACATCCAAAGTTTGAGAAGATAATAGCATGAAACCATCAAAAATTATAGATACATTGGAGACGTATCACATACCCCACAGATATCAAAGGTATAATAAGTTTCCTTGGTCATGCTAGTTTCTATAGAAGGTTCATTAAAGACTTCTCTAAGATTTCTAGGCCTCTTACCAATCTCTTGCAAAAGGATATTCCTTTTGTTTCTAACGATGATTGTGAGGAAGCCTTCAAAATACTTAAGAGGGCTTTGATAACTGCACCCATTGTTCAACCACCTGATTGGAACTTACCTTTTGAAATCATGTGTGATGCTAGTGATTATGCTATTGGTGCTGTTCTAGGGCAAATAGTTGATAAGAAGTTGAATGTTATTCACTATGCTAGTAAAACTCTAGACAGTGCCCAAAGAAACTATGCTACTACGGAAAAGGAATTTTTAGCAGTCGTGTTTGCATGTGAAAAGTTTAGGTCTTACATAGTCGATTCCAAAGTCACTATTCGCACTAATCACGCTGCTATTATGTACCTCGTGGAGAAGAAGGACGCTAAACGTATACTTATTAGATGGGTTCTCTTGCTACAAGAATTTGATTTGCACGTTGTCGACAGAAAGGGTGGTGATAACCCAGTAGAAGATAACATGTCTAGGTTAGAGAATGTTCTTGATGACCCACAACCTATTGATGATAACTTTCCTGATGAGCAATTCAATGTCATCAATGCTTCACGTAGCACACCGTGGTATGCTAATTATGCAAACTATATCGTTGCCAAATATATACCACCTAGTTTCACATACCAGCAAAAGAAGAAATTCTTCTTTGACTTGAGACATTACTTCTGGGATGCTCCTCACCTTTATAAGGAAGGAGTAGATGGTGTTATCAGACGTTGTGTAACTGAACATGAACAGGGACAGATCCTAAAGAAGTGTCACTCCGAGGCCTACGCAGGACACCATGCGGGAGACAGAACTGCACACAAGGTATTGCAATCAGGTTTCTATTGGCCCACTCTCTTCAAGGATGCCCGTAAGTTTGTCTTGTCTTGTGACGAATGTCAAAGAATAGGTACTATCGGTAAACGTCAGGAAATGCCTATGAACTATTCACTCGTCATTGAACCATTTGATGTCTGGGGCTTTGATTATATGGGACCTTTTCCAAAATCAAACGGGTATACTCATATCCTAGTTGATGTTGATTACGTCACTAAGTGGGTAGAAGCTATCCCCGCTAGTAGGGCTGATCACAACACTTCTATCAGGATGCTTAAAGAAGTATTTTCCCTAGATTTGGAGTCCCTAGATATCTGATGATCGACGGTGGTTCACATTTCATTCATGGCGCTTTATGTAAAATGCTTGCTAAGTACGATGTCAACCATATAATTGCGTCCCCCTATCAGCCTCAGTCCAGTGGTCAAGTAGAGCTAAGCAATAGAGAAATTAAACTAATTCTGCAAAAGACTGTTAACAGGTCTAGAAAGAATTGGTCTAAGAAGCTCGGTGATGCACTGTGGGCTTATAGAACTGCCTATAAGAATCCCATGGGCATGTCTCCGTACAAAATGGTTTATGGTAAAGCATGTCATTTACCTCTTGAGCTAGAGCATAAAGCTTATTGGGCAATCAAAGAGCTCAACTTTGATTTCAAACTTGCTGGTGAGAAGAGGTTATTTGGCATTAGCTCGCTTGATGAATGGAGAACTCAGGCATATGAAAATGCCAAGTTGTTCAAAGAAAAGGTTAAGATGTGGCATGATAAGAGGATACAAAAGCGTGAGTTTAATGTAGGTGATTATGTCTTGCTATATAATTCTCGTTTAAGATTTTTTGCAGGCAAGCTTCTTTCTAAATGGGAAGGTCCCTATATTGTTGAGGAAGTATATCGTTCCAGTGCTATCAAGATCAACAACACGAAAGGTAATTGTCTGAGAGTTGTAAATGGGTAGTGAATCAAGCATTATATCTCAGGTGCTCCCATAAATGTTGAAAGCAATATCATCAATACCATAACTTTGGAAGAATACCTAAGGGATATTTATCAGCCTGTTTCAGACTCCGAAAACGAAGAGGTATGTGATTCCGTAAGAAAACACACTCCAAAACTTTTCCAGTAGAAATTTTTCTCCGTTTTGGATTATTTGAAAAAATAGAAAAATTGGAAGTAGTACGGAAAGCGCGCGAGGAGGCGACAAGACTGCGAGGCACAGGCCCACCCCCTGGCCGTGCCTGGGGAGCTTGTGGCTACCTCATGTGCCTCCCGGACTCCGTTTTCATGCGGAGTACTCCTTCTGGTCTGGAAAAATCATTATATATTCTCCCGAAAGGTCTGAACCTCGTATCACGCAGATTTCCTCTGTTTTCATTTCAAGCCTGTTTTCTGCCGCAGATTTAGGTCAAGATGTCCTCTCAGGATTCAGAGGGGGAGAGCTATGTGGCTGATTACCTCGCTAACCCCAAGGTCTATGGGGACTTGGATCCTTATGGCTGGACCACTGATGAGGAAGAAGATTATGATACCAAGGGGAAGGAACAAACAAGTTCCAATGAGGAGGAGACTCCTCTACCTCCACCTGGAAACATGCATGTGGAGTTCAAGAAGTCGAGCCTCCCTGACTCAAGGAAGAAGCCTAAGACTTTGTTTATCCCTTCTCGTTTCTTGCAGGAGAGTAAGCAGGAATTATGCCAAAGGGTGTTGAGGCTTGAAGAGGAAAATGAGGATCTGAGGGAGCAGAATTTTATGCTCAAGTGGAAATTAAACAAGCTCAAGACCTCTGCAACAACTCCACCACCATCACCTCCAAAGGAAGACAACTGAGCATGGCTATAGGCAATCCCCTTGGCCTGTGCCAAGCTTGGGGGAGTTGCCTCGGTATCGTATCACCATCACATCTTTTGCCTTTACCTTTGTTTAGTTTGTTCCTTTTCAGTTTTCTTTTTCTCTAGTAGATTAAAGGTCTTAGTGTTTTAGGCCTGAGTTTTGCTTTGTGTCACCCCCGATGTATTTGAGCTCGTGAGCCATATAATAAAGAGTGTCTTATTTGAGGGCTTTGCCTCTTGCCATGATCAATAGATTGAGAAAAGAACAAAAGCATGAAAGATCATGTAATGATCTTATGGGAAGTGATGGGTTCACATATAAAAACAATGTTGATTGAAACTTGTTGAGGGTAGACAAACGTAGACCTTGGTCATTGTTGCAATTAATAGGAAGTTATAAAGAAGGAGAGGTTCACACATAAATACATCATCTTTGACACCATCTGTGATTGTGAACACTCACTAAACTATTGCATGCTTAGAAGTAGATGTTGGACAAGGAAGACAACATAATGAATTGTGTTTGCTTGGTTCCGAACAATGTTATATGATTAGAGATCCCTTAGCATGTGACGATTGCTTCCACCTCATATTAGCCAAAACTCCCAGACCAAGTAGAGATACTACTTGTGCATCCATAAACCTTCAACCCAGTTTTGCCATGAGAGTCCACTATACCTACCTATGGATTGAATAAGATCCCTCAAGTAAGTTGTCATCGGTGCAAGCAATAAAAATTGCTCCCTAATATGTATGATCTATTAGTGTGTGGAAAATAAGCTTTGTACGAACATGTGATGAGAAAGACATAAAAGCGATAGACTGCATAATAAAGTTCTTTATCACAGGAGGTAATATAAAGTGACGTTCCTCCGCACTAAGAGGACACGCATTCCAACCTCAAAAGCGCATCACAACCTCTGCTTCCCTCAGCGAAAGGGCCTATCTTGTACCTTTACTTTTTTCCCTTGAAAGAGTCATGGCGATCTTCACCAATTCCTTGTTTCGCCTTTATATTGGCTAACGTCATATGCTTGGGAAAGATCTATATTCATATGTCAACTTGGAAGTAAGTATTCATGAATTATTATTGTTGATATTACCCTTGAGGTAAATAGTTGGGAGGCGAAACTATAATCCCCTATGTTTCTCTGTGTCCAACTGAAACTTTGATCTCATGAGTACCACGTGAGTTGTAGCAATTGTACAAAACCAAAAGATGATTGAGTATGTGGATTTGCTTTACAAGCTCTTATTTGACTCTTTCTGATGTTGTGATAAATTGCAATTGCTTCAGTGACTAAAGGCTATCGGTTGTTAATTCTCGGTAAGGTTCTTGATACATGCTTTACTTTGTGAAGGAATTATCACTTTAGCATAAGAGATGATATGATGGTATTGCTGTTCTAATCATCTTCATGATGCCTGCATGTTCGTATCTTGTTTTGTCGACACCTGTCTCCTAAACATGTGGGCATGTTTATTGATCTAGGCTTTCGCTTGAGGACAAGCGAGGTCTAAGCTTGGGGGAGTTGATACGTTCATTTTGCATCATGCTTTCATGTTGATATTTATCGCTTCTTGGGCTGTTATTTCACTTCACGGTACAATACTTATGCCTTTTCTCTCTTATTTTGCAAGGTTTACATGAAGAGGGAGAATGCCGGCAGCTGGAATTCTGGCCTGGAAAAGGAGCAAGTTTGAGATGCCTATTCTGCGCAACTCCAAAAGCTGTGAAAATCAACTTGGATTTTTTTGGGAATATATAAAAAATACTGGGCCGAAGAAGTGCCAGAGGAGCGCAACCAGGGGGCCACAAGCCTGGTAGGCGCGGCCACCCCCTTGGTCGCGCCTAGGGGGCTTGTGGGCTCCCTGCTGGCCCACTGGCTCCCCTCTTCTGCTATATGAAGGGTTTCGTTTCGAAAAAATCAGTAGGAGGCTTTTTCGAGGATTCTCCGCCGCCACGAGGCGGAACTTGAGCAGAACCAATCTAGAGCTCCGGCAGGACGATCCTGCCGGGGAAACTTCCCTCCCGGAGGGGGAAATCGTCGCCATCGTCATCACCAACACTCCTCTCATCGGAGGGGACACATCACCATCAACATCTTCATCAGCACCATCTCATCTCCAAACCCTAGTTCATCACTTGTAACCAATCTCCGTCTCGCGACTCCGATTGGTACTTGTAAGGTTGCTAGTAGTGTTAATTACTCTTTGTAGTTGATGCTAGTTGGAATACTTGGTGGAAGAGCTTATGTTCAGATCTGTGATGCTACTTATTACCTCTCTGGTCATGAATATGATTATGCTTTGTGAGTAGTTACTTTTGTTCCTGAGGACATGAGATAAGTCATGCTAATAGTAGTCATGTGAATTTGATATTCGTTCGATATTTTGATGTGTTGTATGTTGTTTTTCCTCTAGTGGTGTTATGTGAACGTCGACTACATAACACTTCACCATTATTTGGGCCTAAAGGAAGGCATATACCCAAGCGCCGGTCCACCCACATATCAAACTATCAAAGTAACGAATGCGAATCATATGAACATCATGAAAACTAGCATGACAGAAATTATCGTGTGTCCTCGGGAGCGTTTTTACTCCTATAAGACTTTGTCCAGGCTTGTCCCTTGCTACAAAAGGGATTGGGCCACTTTGCTGCACCGTTGCTACTTTTGTTACTTGTTGCTTGCTACGAATCATTTCACCACACAACCACTTGTTATCGATAATTTCAGTGCCTACAGATTTTACCTTGCTGAAAACCACTTGTCAGATCCTTCTGCTCCTCGTTGGGTTCGACACTCTTACTTATCGAAAGGACTACGATAGTTCCCTTATACTCGTGTGTCATCACTGCATCTTGTAGATGGATGTCAAAACATTGTTTCCTTGACGGTTTCCTTGAGGAAAGGTTGTATGTGATACAACCAGAAGGTTTTGTCAATCCTAAGGATCCTAACAAGTATGCAAGATCTAGCGATCCTTCTAAGGACTGGAGTAAGCATCTCGGAGTTGGATATGCGCTTTGATGTGATGATCAAATCTTTTTGGTTTATACAAAGTTTGTGAGAAACTTGTATTTCCAAGGAAGTGAGTGGGAGCACTATAGAATTTCTAATGAGTATATGTGGTTCACATATTGTTGATCGGAAATTATGTAGAATTTTTGGAAAGCATATAGGGTTGTTTGAAAAGGTGTTTTCAGAGGAAAACCTGGATTGAGCTACTTGAACATTAAGCATCAAGATCTATATAGATAGATCAAGACGCTTGATAAAACTTACAATGAAATGCATTCCTTGACAAGTTTTTGAAGGAGTTCAAAACAGATCGGCAAAGAAGGCGTTATTGCCTGTTTGTAAGGTGTGAATTTGAGTAAGACTCAAAGCCCGACCATGGCAGAAGAAAGAGAAAAGACGAAGGTCGTCCCCTATGCATTAGCCATAGGCTCTACAGTATGCTATGTTGTGTACCACACCTGATGAGTGCCTTGCCATGAATTTGTCAAGGGGTACGAAAGTGATCCACGAATGGATTACTTGACAGTGGTGAAATTTATCCTTAGTAACTAGTGGAGTAAGGAAATTTTTCTCGATTATGGAGGTGTTAAAAGATTTCGTCGTAAAGGGTTACGCCGATGCAAGCTTTGACACTAATCCGGATAACTCTGAGTAGTAAACCGGATTCGTATAGTTGAGGAGTAATTTGGAATAGTTGCAAAATGGCACGTTGGTAGCAGCACCTACAGTATGACATAGAGATTTGTAAAGCACACTCAGATCTGAAAGGTTCAGACCCATTGACTAAAACCTCTCTCACAAGCAAGACATGATCAAACCCCAGAACTGTATGGGTGTTAGATTCATCAAAATCACATAGTGATGTGAACTAGATTATTAACTCTAGTGCAAGTGGGAGACTGTTGGAAATATGCCCTAGAGGCAATAATAAATTGGTTATTGTTATTATATTTCCTTGTTCATGATAATCGTTAATTATCCATGCTAGAATTGTATTGATTGAAAACTCAAATACATGTGTGGATACATAGACAAAACACTGTCCCTAGTAAGCCTCTAGTTGACTAGCTCGTTGATCAAAGATGGTTAAGGTTTCCTAGCCATAGACAAGTGTTGTCACTTGATAAAAGGATCACATCATTAGGAGAATGATTTGATGGACAAGACCCAAACAGTCAATGTAGCATATGATCGTGTCAGTTTATTGCTACTGTTTTCTGCATGTCAATGTGTCTGTTCCTATGACCATGAAATCAAGCAACTCCCGGACACCAGAGGAATACCTTGTGTGTATCAAACATTGCAACGTAACTGGGTGACTACAAATGTGCTCTACAAGTATCTTCGAAGGTGTCTGTTGGGTTGGCCTGAATCGAGACTGGGATTTGTCACTCCGTATGACGGAAAGGTATCTCGGGGCCCACTCGGTAATACAACATCATAATAAGCCTTGCAAGCAATGTGACTAAGAAGTTAGCCACGAGATCTTGTATTATGAAACGAGTAAAGAGGCTTGCCGATAACGAGATTGAACTAGGTATAGAGATACCGACGATCGAATCTCAGGCAAGTAACATACGGAAGGACAAAGGGAACAACATACGTGATTAACTGAATCCTTGACATAGAGGTTCAACCGATAAAGATCTTCGTAGAATATGTAGGATCCAATATGGGCATCCAGGTCCCACTATTGGTTATTGACCGTAGAGGTGTCTCGGTCATGTCTGCATAGTTCTCGAAGCCGCAGGGTCTGCACGCTTATGGTTAATTGACATTTCGGTATAGTTGAGTTATAGGTGTTGGTAACCAAAAGTTGTTCGGAGTCCTGGATGAGATCGCGGATGACACGAGGAGCTCCGGAGGTAAATATTGATATATAGTAAGTCCTATTTTGGTCACTGGAAAAGTTTCGGGCTCATCGTAGTGTACCGAGAGTGTCGGGAGGGTACAGGGGACCATCGGGAAGGGTGTCACGCCCCGAGGGGCCTTATGGACCGTGGGAGGATACAAACCAGCCCCTAGTGGGCTGACATAAGCTCCCACTAAGGCCCATGAGGTTTGAGAGGCAAAAAACCCAAAGGTGGAAAGGGTTTCCAAGTGGAAAGGAGGAATCCTACTTGTAGTAGGATTGGAGTAGGACTCCTCCAGCTCCAATTCGGCCAAACCTTGAGGGTTTGAGGCTGCCTCCTCCCCTCCCTCCCTCCTATATATACTAGAGGTATTGAGGGTTTTTGAGACATAGAAAACAGCCACGTGTTGCCCTCTCTCTCTCTCTCAAGATTTGTTTCTCCTCTAGTCTAGTTTCACCGGTGCTTAGGCGAAGCCCTGCTAGAATAGCTCCACCACCACCACCACCATTCCGCCGTACTGGAGAACTCATATAACTTTTTGCCCCTCTTGTTGGATCAAGAAGGCGGAGATCGTCATCGAGTTGTACGTGTGCTGACCGCGGAGGTGCCGTCCGTTCGGCACTAGATCGGGGTGGATCGTGATGGGATCGCGGGATGGATCGTGATGAGATCGCGGGACAGGCTGCGATTTGGATTGCGAAGATGTTCCACTACATCAACCGCGTTATATACGCTTCCGCTTAGCGATCTACAAGGGTATGTAGATGCACTCTCCCCTCTCGTAGATGATCATCACAATAGATAGGTATTGTGTGTGCATAGGATTTTTTTTGTTTCCCATGCGATGTTCCACAACAAGAACCGTGCTACTGCTAAATGTTAGTTGTAGCGCCATAGCAGTAGCATGGGAAACCGTGCTACTGCTAGCCCACAAACCCGTGCTACTAATAAGCTTTAACCTAGTAGTATTCGTGCATGGCATTCACCCAATCCGGTCTTGAAGTGCTTCTTCTACCTTCATAGGCTCAATGCTAGAGATAAATGAGTATTGCTGATGAAGGTGAGCTAAACGAGTTTTAGAGTGAGTGATTCTCCTAGTTTGTATGTCACCGAAGATTTGACCTAGCGGATGATTCTTGTTCACTCATGCTCAAACTCATGACAACTTTTGCTTGTTGGATGGTGGAGCTTCCTCGTTATCGTATTATTATTCATTATTGTTGATGGTGTCTTCTCCTTAAGGTGATGATGAAGAAGGTTGGGGTGGATCATCACGATGTGCTTCTTCCTCCTCTTCTTGTCGTGTACCGCTTGTGGATGCCTCCATGTCGTTTTGTGGTTCATCTTGACGCAAAGTAGGAGCTTCCACTTGTGTTGATGAAGTACTATCCTTCACCTCCTTGGGACGAATCTTGCCGATGGATAGGTCTTGAATGGTTTCTAAAGGTTCCTTATCTCCTACATCATTTGACAATTGTTTGACTTGCGAACCATTAGATTCATCAAACTTCAAATCTACTGTCTCTTCAACTATTCGAGTGAATTTGTTGTAGACACGGTAAATATGAGAGTTTTATCCGTAACCAAGTAGGAAACCTTCATGATATTTAGGAGCAAATTTAGAAGGACGATCCTTATCGAGAATGTAACAATTTGAGCCAAATACCTGAAAATATCCAACTTGGGGTTTGTTACCCGTAAGTAGCTGGTATGTCCTTTTACCGAGAAGCTTGTGTAGGTAGAGTCAGTTTGTGGCACGACAAGTTGTTTTCTCGGCTTCTGCCCAAAAGTGTATTGGCATCTAGTATTCGTCGAGCATCGTTCTAGCCATCTCCATGAGAGTCCGGTTCTTCCACTCAACAACTCCATTTGGTTGAGGTGTGTACGTCGCCGAGAACTCATGTAATATACCTTCTTCATCAAGTAAAATATCCGCATTTGTGTTCTTGAACTCCAATCCAATGTCGCTCCGAGCTTTCTTGATCTTCACTTTAAACTGATTTTGGGCTTTCCAATCGAAGTTCTTGAAGATCTTTTATACCTACAACTTCTCATCAAGAAATAATACCCACGTAAATCGGGAAAACCATCAACTATAACTAGACCAAAAGAATTTCCACCGAGGCTCTTGTAAGCATTGGGACCAAAGTGATCCATGTGAAGCAGCTCGAGTGGCCTTCTAGCAGTCATGATATTCTTCACGTGGTGACTTCCACCAACTTGTGTCCCTGCTTGACAAGAACTACAAAGTCTATCTTTGTCAAAAATAACACCTTTAACACCAAGAATATGATCACCTTTGATAAGCTTGTCTAGATTATGTATACCAACATGTCCTAGCCTTCTATGCCATAACCAACCTTTAGAAGATTTTGCAATAAGACATGTACGGTGTCAGGATTTGTTAGTGAAATCGACAATGTATGGGTGTTCCCTCGAAGCGGAAAGGGTGATGTAGCGCAGCGGTGGTAAGTATTTCCCTTAGTTTGAGAACCAAGGTATCGATCCAGTGAAGGAGTATCACAAGAGCCTGCACAAACACAAAAAGCTTGCTCCCAACGCTATGAAGGGGTTGTCAATCCCTTATAAATTGTTTGCCAAGTGAGAACTGAAAGAAACAAAGTAACAAAGCAAAGTAAAAGCAAAAGTGGAAACGATAGGTGTGAATAGACCCGGGGGCCGTAGTGTTTACTAGTGGCTTCTCTCATGAAAGCAAGTAGACGGTGGGTGAACAAATTACTGTCGAGCAATTGATAGAACCACGCAAAGTCGTGACGTCATCTATGGCAAAGATTATATCTATAGGCATCACGTCCAAAACAAGTAGACCGATACTTTCTGCATCTACTACTATTACTCCACACGTCGACCGCTATCCAGCATGCATCTAGTGTATTAAGTCAAAAAGAACAGAGTAATGCCTTAAGCAAGATGACATGATGTAGATGGAAAATCTCATATCTACGACAGAGCCCACCTTGTTACCCTTGATGGCAACTACACGATGTGTGCCTTGCTGCCCCTACTGTCACTGGGAAAGGTCACCACACGGTAAGAACCCAAAACCAAGCACTTCTCACATTGCAAGAATCATAGATCTAGTTGGCCAAACAAAACCCAAGACTCGGAGAGACTTACAAGGATATCAAATCATGCATATAAGAAATCAGCAAAGACTCAAATATATATCATAGATAATCTGATCACAAATCCACAATTCATCGGATCTCGACAAACACACCGCCAAAGAAGATTACATCGGATAGATCTCCATGAAGATCATGGAGAACTTTGTATTGAAGATCCAAGAGAGAGAAGAAGCCATCTAGCTACTAACTACGGACTCGTAGGTCTAAAGTGAACTACTCACGAGTCATTGGAGTGGCGATGATGATGATGAAGAAGCCCTCCAACTCCAAAGTCTCTTCCGGCACGACATCGGGAAGGGTCTCCAGATAAGATCTCGCGGAAACGGAAGCTTGCGGCGGCGGAAAAGTATTTTCGTGGATCCCTTGATTTTTTTTCTGATTTTTAGGGAATATATAGGCGCAAGATCTAGGTCAGGGGGGCGCCAGGGAGGCCACAAGTCTGCCCACGGCCGCCCCCTGGTGGCGGAGTGGGGGCTTGTGGGCTCCCTGTAACCCTCCTGGCTTGGCCCACAAGCCCCCTGATCTTCTTTCATCCGGGAAAAAATCATTTCGGGGATTTTATTCCGTTTGAACTCCGTTCCAAAATCAGATCTGAAAAGAGCAAAAAACACAGAAAAAACAGGAACTGAGACTTGGCACTGAATTAATAAGTTAGTCCCAAAAAAGATATAAAAGGTACATAAAACATTCAAAGATGACAAGATAACAACATGAAACCATCAAAAATTATAGATTCATGTGAGACGTATCAAGCATCCCCAAGCTTAACTCCTGCTCGTCCTCAAGTAGGGAAGTGATAAAGAATGAATTTTTGATGCTTTCATGCTACCTAGCATAGATGTCCTTTGTAACTCCTCTTATGTGACATGAATGTTCAGATCCATTAGGTTCAAAACAATAGTTTGCTATTGACGTGGAAACAATAATAATTCCAGCAAACTAGCAAGGTAATCATGAACTTCCAAAATAACAAGGCCAAAAGAAAGTTATCCCTACAAAAGCATATAGTCTGGCTATGCTCTATCATCATTGCACAACGAATTTAAATCATGCACAACCCCGGTATTGGCCAAGTAATTGTTTCACACCTTTACTTTCTCAAACCTTTATAACTCTCATGCAATACATGAGCGTGAGCCATGGTTTTAGCACTATAGATGGTGTGGAGTGTGGTGGAGGTTGCAAGACAAAACAAGCAGAAGATGGTCACATTAACTAGGCATATCAATGAGCTGTGGAGATGCTCATCAATAGATATCAATGTGAATGAGTAGGGATTGCCATACAAATGATGCACTAGAGCTAAGAGTATGTGAAAGCTCTTAAAGAAAACTAGTGGGTGTGCATCCAACTTGCTTGCTCACGAAGACCTAAGGCAATTTTGAGGAAGCCTATCATTGGAATATACAAGCCAAGTTATATAATGAAAATTTCCCACTAGCTATTTGGTGGTGACAAAACGAGAAACTCTCAATCATGAAGATCATGGTGCTTAATATGCACAAGTGTGGAAAAGGTGGTAACATTGTCCCTTCTCTCTTTTTCTCTCATCTTTTTTTTGGTGGGCTCTTTGGCCTCATTTTTTTGGTGGGCTTCTTTGACCTCTTTTATTTCCTCACATGGGACAATGCTCCATCAATGATGATCATCACACTTACAACTCAAAACTTAGAGCAACGATGACTCTATATGGAATGCCTTCGGTAGTGTACCGTGACAATGATCTAGCATGGCATAGACATTAATGGAAACATCATGCTAGCTATCTTATGATCATGCAATGGTAATGTAGACGTGGTGGCACATGTCATGGTGGTAGTTGCATGGCAATATATCTCGGAATGACTTTGAAAAGCCATAGTAGGTAGGTATGGTGGCTGTTTTGAGGGAGGCTAATGGTGGGTTTTGTGCACCGGCGAAAGTTGCACGGCACTAAAAAGATAGTGAAGGTGGAAGGTGAAAGTGCATCTAAACCATGGACTCAACATTAGTCATGAAGAACTCATATACTTGTTGCAAAAGTTTTATTAGTAATCGAAACAAAGCATTCAACGCATACTCCTAGGGGAAGGGTTGGTAGGTATAAACCATCGCGCGATCCCGACCGCCACGCAAAGGATGACAATCGATAGACTAATCATGCTCAGATTTCATCACATAGCGGTTCACCATACGTGCATGCTACGGGAATCACTAACTTCAACACAAGTATTTCTAGATCCACAACACCTTACTAGCATAACTTCAATATTACCAAAACCACAACTCAAAACTAATTGAGATGAATCAAACTTCTCTAACTATTCAATGCAAATGAAGGTGGAAGTTTTTGTATCCCTTTCGATAACTACCCCTTTTGAGACTACTTTCAAAGCATAGATCAACTAACAAGCCACGCACCGCTGTGCTCTAAAAGATATAAGTGAAGCACACAGAGCAAAAGTATCTAGCTCAAAAGATATAAGTGAAGCACAGGTGAGCTGAATTGTCTACCAAAGGATATAAGTGAACATCGACAAAATCATGGTGAGTGCATGTCTCTCTATCTAGGTGTGCAGCAAGGACGATTGTCACACAACAAAAATAAAATACTCCTACGATACAAGACGCTCCAAGCAAAAACACATAACATGTGGTGAATAAAAATATAGCCCCAAATAACGTTACCGATGGATTGAAGACGAGAGAGGGGATGCCTTCCCGGGGCATCCCCAAGCTTAAGCTTTTATTACATCCTTGAATCTCTTGGGGTGCCTTGGGCATCCCCAAGCTTGAGCTCTTGCCACTCTTTATCTCTTTGTCCATAAGAACTTCACCCAAAACTTGAAAACTTCACAACACGAAAGTGAAACAGAAACTCGTGATAACATTAGTATGAGAAAGCAAACCACCACTTCCTTAGGTACTGTAGCAAACTTAAATTCTACTTATGCTGATGTTGGGTTACTGTATTTTCAATCTTCCATGGCTCATACCCACCGATACTATCCATAGTTTCATCAAAATAAGCAACCAACACAACAAAAAACAGAATTTGTGAACAGCAGACCGGTCTGTAGCAATCTGTATATTTCGTATACTTCTGGTACTTCCAAAATTCTGAAAAATTAATACAGTCTGAAGAATTTGCGTTGCAATCAGCAGCAAAAAGAATCAACTCAAAATCTCTTACATAACAAAATTAAAATTCTTTTAGTGAGCAGAAAGTTTCTGTCTTTTCCAGCATGACCAAACGATCATCGCCAAGACTAATCATAACGGTTTTGCTTGGCACAAACGCAAAAAGAAACACAAAAAATACAATCATAACAGAATTATGATAGTGTGGAAAACACAAAACAGAAAGAAAAAGGATAGATTCGTTGGGTTGCCTTCCAACAAGCACTTTTGTTTAACGCCCTTAGCTAGGCATTCAATGATGCCCTCACAAAAGACAAGAATTGAAGCACAACGAGAGCATCCTAAAGCATGTGAAAATCACATCTAAGTCTAACATACTTCCTGTGCATAGGCATTTTATAGGAAAACAAATTGTCAAGACAACAAATAGCTACCATATGCAAGGAAGAAGAAAAAGACAAGAGCAATCTCAACATCACGAGAGGTGATTTGGTAACATGAAGGTTTCTACCACAATATTTTCCTCTCCCATAGCAATTACATGTGGGATCATATTCAAATTCAACAATGTAGCTATCCCATAGGATATTCTTTTCATGATCCAAATGCATGCAAAGTTGACGCTCTTCAAAAATAGTGGTATTATCATCAACTAAACTCATGACTTCTCCAAACCCACTTTCAATGTTATTGCAAATATCATATTCATCACGAGGTTTGAACAAATTTTCAAGATCATAATAAAGATCATCACCCCAATCATGATTATTGCAACAAGTAGTGGACAAATAAAAACTAGCATCCCCAAGCTTAGGGTTTGCATATTTTTAGCATGATTGTCACTAATAGAATTTATAGTGAAACTATTGCAATCATGCTTTTCATCCAAGGAGCCCTCGTGAATCACTTCATAAATTTCTTCCTCACAATTTTTAGATTCACGCATCTCAAGCAAAAGTCCATAAAGATAGTCAAGTGCACTCAACTCACTAGCAATTCGTTCCACATAAGTGAGTCTCTTAAAGAGATTAGCTAGTGGATGAGGATCCATATCAATAGATTTTCAGCAAGCGAAGATGCAAGCATAATGAAGGCACATAGCACACAAGCGAACAGAAAGCAAGCGAGAGAAAAAGGCAAACGAAAATGGAAAAAAAGCAAAAGAAAACGGCAAAGGAGAAAGGCAAAAGAAAACGGCAAATGTGAAGTGGGGGAGAGGAAAACGAGAGGCAACTGGCAAAAAAGTAAATGCAAGAGATGAATTTGTGAGACCTACTTGGATAGGTCTCTCCTTCCCCGGCAACGGCGCCAGAAATACTTCTACTACTGCAACAAAAGACCTTCCAACGGCACCAGAAATAGGTGTGTCGACGGCACCAGGAATCCTTCTGCTACGGCTACGCCTTAAGGGACTTCCTAGGCAAATATGCAAAGGATTTCCCCCGTGTCCTTGGAGCCTTGCGTTGGTGTTCCCTCGAAGCGGAAAGGGTGATGTAGCGCAGCGGTGGTAAGTATTTCCCTCAGTTTGAGAACCAAGGTATCGATCCAGTGAAGGAGTATCACAAGAGCCTGCACAAACACAAAAAGCTTGCTCCCAACGCTATGAAGGGGTTGTCAATCCCTTATAGATTGTTTGCCAAGTGAGAACTGAAAGCAACAAAGTAACAAAGCAAAGTAAAAGCGAAAGTGGAAACGATAGGTGTGAATAGACCCGGGGACCGTAGTGTTTACTAGTGGCTTCTCTCATGAAAGCAAGTAGACGGTGGGTGAACAAATTGCTGTCGAGCAATTGATAGAACCATGCAAAGTCGTGACGTCATCTATGGCAATGATTATATCTATAGGCATCACGTCCAAAACAAGTAGACCGGTACTTTCGGCATCTACTACTATTACTCCACACGTCGACCGCTATCCAGCATGCATCTAGTGTATTAAGTCCAAAAGAACAGAGTAACGCCTTAAGCAAGATGAAATGATGTAGATGGACAATCTCACATCTACGACAGAGCCCACCTTCTTACCCGTAGGTCTAAAGTGAACTACCCACGAGTCATTGGAGGGGCGATGATGATGATGAAGAAGCCCTCCAACTCCAAAGTCCCCTCCGATAGGGCATCACGAAGGGTATCCAGATGAGATCTCGCGGAAACGGAAGCTTGCGGCGGCGGAAAAGTATTTTCATGGATCCCTTGATTTTTTTTCTGGTTTTTAGGGAATATATAGGCGCAAGATCTAGGTCAGGGGGCGCCAGGGAGGCCACAAGCCTGCCCACCGCTGCCCCCTGGTGGCGGAGTGGGGGCTTGTGGGCTCGCTGTAGCCCTCCTGGCTTGGCCCACAAGCCCCTTGATTTTCTTTCGTTTGGGAAAAAATCATTTCGGGGATTTTATTCCGTTTGGACTCCGTTCCAAAATCAGATCTGTAAAGAGCCAAACACACAGAAAAACAGGAACTGGCACTTGGCACTAAATTAATAAGTTAGTCCCAAAAAAGATATAAAAGGTACATAAAACATTCAAAGATGACAAGATAATAGCATGAAACCATCAAAAATTATAGATACGTTTGAGACGTATCAGGTGTCACCGAGAAACTAGGGTTTGGCATATGATCTGTCTCACGCAAAAATCGGTAGCACTGAATGGGAAAAGTCAGTGACACCGAATTACGGATATTTAGAATTTTGGACAGAATATTTGTGGGAGAATTCATGAAGATTGTTGGTGGCTAACTCTAAGCACTTGAGCAACGGGATCATCATAGTCACCTCATCCCCTTTTAATAGTATAGACTTTCCTATGGACTCAAGTGTGATTTCCCACATAATATATAATGTAGAGTCTTGAAGCTTGAAGTTTGGCTTATCCTATTCCTTTCCTTCCTTGGGGCTTCTCCTCACAATCCTTAGCCAATCCTCTCTATGGACTATATCTAAACTAAGTATTAGTCCAAGAGACAATGTATGTTCTCGTGAATTATCAAAACCACTAAGGGAGCATATGTGCTTTTAGTGTGTATGAGTGCCCAACCTTCTACTCATCGGCGCCATCGCTGGCTGTCAGGTTCGCCGGCTTCGATTTCCCTGGGCTCACCGGTCCGGCCGCATCGGGTTGGGCGGGTGTCGTATATGTCGTCCTCGTCGTCTCGTGCTGCATCGGGCTCGTCAGTTGTCGACTGATCGTTGGTCACGTCGAGCTGACCGCATCTTTTGCTTCATCTCAGACGCCGCCACCTCACCTCCAATGAGTGAAGACCCCAACCTTGCATGATTGGATCGATCATTCTCCCACCCATGATCCTCCGCATCTATCTCGTACGACCGATCTAGGCTGTCGGTTGTGCGCGCCTCCGCAAGTCCCGTGAAGACTGTCCTGAGTATAGCGCGCCCCTCCATTGTTCAACCGTTGGGCTGCTCCTGCGTCGCCCCATTGGGCCACAGCTCCACCGCCTCGTGGTTCTTTCTGCAGCTGCATCGACTCGCGCATTGCCGCAACATCACCCCTTCGGGTCGTAGTGCCGCGAAAAGCGGTCCCCGCAACCCACGAGCCGCCACTACATCACCTTTACGGGTTGTAGTGTTGCAACACGCGATCCCCAGCACCGCCCGAGGCCGTCCCCGATGTTGCACCGACCCGCGCATCGCTGCTACGCCGCCCCGTCACGCCGTCATGGTGCAGAACACGGTCCCCGCCGCCGCCTGACTGGCACTCTCTGGCAATAGCTAGACGAATGCTGATTCTGTGACAACAAACCTTCCCCTGCAATGGCACCAGAAGAATGCTGCTAGCACTCCCCGGTAATGAAACTAGAAGAATGTTGTTGACGGCCCACCAGTGCGTGGGTTCGCAGCAGTTTTCGAGGGTAGACTATGCGACCGAAATTTGTTGGTACGCCAGACAGGAGGTGAGAGAATACTCTCGAGTATTAGCAGCTGAATTTGTCTGATTCAACCGCACCTAAAAGATTAGTATCTACAAGCAAAGTAGTAACAGCAAAGTAGTATGATAACAACGGTGTCAGAAACGATCTGTTGACACAGCAGACTATTTCTAACGATTGTATCAATGGCGCCAAGTTGCCCCGTTGATGGAAATTGTCGGTTCCCGTCAACGACCAGCGATCAAGATTATAGCAAGTAGCAGCAGTGCAACGAGTAATAGCAGTGGCAAGGAACAGCAATAGTGACAGCAGTAGCAAGTAGCAACAGTAGCAAGCGATAGTAGTAGCAACAGTAGCAGCAGAGCAAGACAAGTAATAGCAGCATCAATAGTAGTAACAACAGCAGAGCAAAACAAGTAATAGCAGCAGTAGGACAAACTCCTAGGCAATGGGTTAGTGATTTGTTTGGATGATATTCATCATGCAACAGTTATAACACGAAGAGATATGTGGCTAGCTCCCGTTCGTCAATGTGATGTAGGCATGCATTCCGTGTGTCGTAATACGTGCTTAGGGAAAAGAACTTGCATGACATCTATTGTCCATCCCTCCCGTGGCAGCGGGGTCCAAAAGGAAACTACGGGATATTAAGGTTCTCCTTTTAATAAAGAACCGGACCAACGCATTAGCACTTGGTGAACACATGAACTCCTCAAACTATGGTCATCACCAGGAGTGGTTCCGGTTATTGTCTCTCCGGGGTTGCCGGATCATAACACATAGTAGGTAACTATAACTTGCAAGATTGGATCTAAAACACACATATATTGGTGACAACATAATAATTACAGATCTGAAATCATGGCACTCGGGCCCTGGTGACAAGCACTAAGCATGGCAAAGTAGTAGCAACATCAATCTCAGAACATACTGGATACTAGGGATCAATCCCCATCAAAACTAACTCGATTACATGATATATCTCATCCTACTCATCACCGCCCAGCGAGCCTACGAATAGATTACTCACGAACTGTTGGAATTATGCCCTAGAGGCAATAATCAATATATAGTTATTATTATAATTCCTGTATCAAGATAATAGTTTATTATCCATGCTATAATTGTATTGAATGAAGACTCATTTACATGTGTGGATACATAGACAAAACACCGTCCCTAGCATGCCTATAGTTGGCTAGCCAGTTGATCGATGATAGTCAGTGTCTTCTGATTATGAACAAGGTGTTGTTGCTTGATAACTGGATCACGTCATTGGGAGAATCACGTGATGGACTAGACCCAAACTAATAGACGTAGCATGTTGATCGTGTCATTTTGTTGCTACTGTTTTCTGTGTGTCAAGTATTTATTCCTATGACCATGAGATCATATAACTCACTGACACCGGAGGAATGCTTTGTGTGTATCAAACGTCGCAACGTAACTGGGTGACTATAAAGATGCTCTACAGGTATCTCTGAAGGTGTTAGTTGAGTTAGTATGGATCAAGACTGGGATTTGTCACTCCGTGTGACGGAGAGGTATCTCGGGGCCCACTCGGTAATACAACATCACACACAAGCCTTGCAAGCAATGTAATTTAGTGTAAGTTGCGGGATCTTGTATTACGGAACGAGTAAAGAGACTTGCCGGTAAACGAGATTGAAATAGGTATGCGGATACCGACGATCGAATCTCGGGCAAGTAACATACCGAAGGACAAAGGGAATGACATACGGGATTATACGAATCCTTGGCACTGAGGTTCAAACGATAAGATCTTCGTAGAATATGTAGGATCCAATATGGGCATCCAGGTCCCGCTATTGGATATTGATCGAGGAGTCTCTCGGGTCATGTCTACATAGTTCTCGAACCCGCAGGGTCTGCACACTTAAGGTTCGACGTTGTTTTATGCGTATTTGAGTTATATGGTTGGTTACCGAATGTTGTTCGGAGTCCCGGATGAGATCACGGACGTCACGAGGGTTTCCGGAATGGTCCGGAAATGAAGATTGATATATAGGATGACCTCATTTGATTACCGGAAGGTTTTCGGAGTTACCGGGAATGTACCGGGAATGACGAATGGGTTCCGGGAGTTCACCGGGGGGGGCAACCCACCCCGGGGAAGCCCATAGGCCTTGGGGGAGACACACCAGCCCTTAGTGGGCTGGTGGGACAGCCCACAAGTGCTCTATGCGCCAAGAGAAGAAAAATCAAGAGGAAAATAAAAAAAAGGGAGGAGGTGGGAAGGGAGGAGGACTCCCTCCCACCAAACCTAGTCCAACTCGGTTTGGGGGGGAGAGTCCTCCCCCTTGGTTCGGCCGACCCCCTTGAGGGTCCTTGGACCCCAAGGCAAGGCCCCTCCCTCCCACCTATATATACGGAGGTTTTAGGGCTGATTTGAGACGACTTTTCCACGGCTGCCCGACCACATACCTCCACGGTTTTTCCTCTAGATCGCGTTTCTGCGGAGCTCGGGCGGAGCCCTGCTGAGACAAGGTCATCACCAACCTCCGGAGCGTCGTCACGCTGCCGGAGAACTCTTCTACCTCTCCGTCTCCCTTGCTGGATCAAGAAGTCAAGATCATCGTCGAGCTGTACGTGTGCTGAACGCGGAGGTGCCGTCCGTTCGGTACTAGATCGTGGGACTGATCGCGGGATTGTTCGCGGGGCGGATCGAGGAACGTGAGGACGTTCCACTACATCAACCGCGTTCTCTAACGCTTCTGTTGTACGGTCTACAAGGGTATGTAGATCACTCATCCCCTCTCGTAGATGGACATCACCATGATAGGTCTTCGTGCGCGTAGGAAAAATTTTGTTTCCCATGCGACGTTTCCCAACAGTGGTATCAGAGCTAGGTTCATGCGTAGATGTCTTCTCGAGTAGAACACAAAAGTTTTTGTGGGCGGTGATGTGCGTTTTGCTGCCCTCCTTAGTCTTTTCTTGATTCCGCGGTATTGTTGGATTGAAGCGGCTTGGACCGACATTACTCGTACGCTTACGAGAGACTGGTTTCATCGTTACGAGTAACCCCCTTTGCTCAAAGATGACTGGCAAGTGACGGTTTCTCCAACTTTAGTTGAATCGGATTTGACCGAGGAGGTCCTTGGATGAGGTTAAATAGCAACTCATATATCTCCGTTGTGGTGTTTGCGTAAGTAAGATGCGATCCTACTAGATACCCTTGGTCACCACGTAAAACATGCAACAACAAAATTAGAGGGCGTCTAACTTGTTTTTGCAGGGTATGATTGTGATGTGATATGGCCAACGATGTGATGTGATATATTGGATGTATGAGATGATCATGTTGTAATAGAAATATCGACTTGCACGTCGATGGTACGACAACCGGCAGGAGCCATAGGGTTGTCTTTATACTAACGTTTGTGCTTGCAGATGCGTTTACTATTTTGCTAGGATGTAGCTTTAGTAGTAATAGCATAAGTAGCACGACAACCCCGATGGCAACACGTTGATGGATGATCATGGTGTGGCGCCAGTGACAAGAAGATCGTGCCGGTGCTTTGGTGATGGAGATCAAGAAGCACATGATGATGGCCATATCATGTCACTTATGAATTGCATGTGATGTTAATCCTTTTATGCACCTTATTTTGCTTAGAACGACGGTAGCATTATGAGGTGATCTCTCACTAAAATTTCAAGACGAAATTGTGTTCTCCCCGACTGTGCACCGTTGCTACAGTTCGTCGTTTCGAGACACCACGTGATGATCGGGTGTGATAGACTCAACGTTCACATACAACGGGTGCAAAACAGTTGCGCACGCGGAACACTCGGGTTAAGCTTGACGAGCCTAGCATGTGCAGACATGGCCTCGGAACACATGAGACCGAAAGGTCGATCGTGAATCATATAGTTGATATGATTAGCATAGGGATGCTTACCACTGAAACTATACCCAACTCACGTGATGATCGGACTTGGGATAGTGTAAGTGGATCATGAACCACTCAAATGACTAGAGAGATGTACTTTTTGAGTGGGAGTTTAGCATATAATTTTATTAAGTTGAACTCTAATTATCTTGAACATAGTCTAAGTCCACTTTGAATATATTTGTGTTGTAGATCATGGCTCACGCGACAGTCATCCTAAATTTTAATACGTTCCTAGAGAAAGCTAAGTTGAAAGATGATGGAAGCAACTTTGTAGACTGGGCTCGTAATCTTAAGCTAATCTTACAAGCCGGGAAGAAGGATTATGTCCTTAATGCTGCGCTAGGAGATGAACCACCAGCTACGGCTGACCAGGATGATAAGAACGCTTGGTTAGCACGTAAGGAGGACTACTCAATAGTTCAATGTGCAGTCTTGTATGGCTTAGAACCGGGACTGCAACGTCGCTTTGAGCGTCATGGAGCATTTGAGATGTTCCAGGAGTTGGAGTTTATCTTTCAGAAGAACGCCCGGATCGAGAGGTATGAGACCTCCGATAAATTCTATGCTTGCAAGATGGAGGAAAACTCGTCTGTCAGTGAACATGTGCTCAAAATGTCTGGGTACTCAAACCGTCTAGCTGAACTGGGGATTGAACTCCCGCAAGAAGCTATCACTGACAGAATCCTTCAATCACTGCCGCCAAGCTACAAAGGCTTTGTGTTGAACTACAGCATGCAAGGGATGAACAAGTCTCCCGGCGAGTTGTTTGCGATGTTGAAAGTCGCAGAGTCTGAACTCCGTAAAGAGCATCAAGTGTTGATGGTGAATAAGACCACTAGTTTCAAGAGAAACGGCAAAGGCAAGAAGGGAAATTCGAAGAAGAGCGGCAAGCCTTTTGCCAATCCGCCGAAGAAACCCAAAGCTGGACCTAAGCCTGAAACGGAGTGTTTCTATTGCAAGGGTATGGGTCACTGGAAGCGCAATTGCCCCAAGTATCTGGCAGATAAGAAGGCGGGCAAAGAAAAATCAGGTATATTTGATATACATGTTATTGATGTGTACTTAACCGGCTCTCGTAGTAGTGCCTGGGTATTCGATACCGGTTCTGTTGCTCATATTTGCAACTCGAAACAGGAACTGTGGAATAGACGAAGGCTGGCGAAAGACGAAGTGACGATGCGCGTAGGAAACGGTTCCAAGGTTGATGCAATCGTCGTCGGCACAGTGTCACTTCAGCTACCATCGGGATTAGTGATGAACTTAAATCATTGTTATTTAGTGCCTGCGTTGAGCATGAACATTATATCTGGATCTTGTTTATTGCGAGACGGTTACTCTTTTAAGTCTGAGAATAATGGTTGTTCTATTTCTATGAGTAACATCTTTTATGGTCATGCACCGAATGTGAGAGGATTGTTCATATTGAATCTTGATAGCGATACGCATATACATAACATTGAGACCAAAAGAGTTAGAGTAAATAATGATAGCGCCATATTTTTGTGGCACTGCCGCTTGGGTCATATTGGTGTAAAGCGCATGAAAAAACTCCATGCTGATGGACTTTTGGAGTCACTTGACTTTGATTCACTTGACACGTGCGAACCATGCCTCATGGGCAAGATGACTAAGACTCCGTTCTCCGGAACAATGGAGCGTGCAAGTGACTTATTGGAAATCATACATACCGATGTGTGTGGTCCAATGAGCGTGGAAGCACGCGGCGGATATCGTTCTTTTCTCACCTTCACTGACGATTTAAGTAGGTATGGTTATGTCTACTTGATGAAGCACAAGTCTGAAACATTTGAAAAGTTCAAGCAATTTCAGAGTGAAGTGGAAAATCATCGTAACAAAAAGATCAAGTTCCTACGGTCTGATCGTGGGGGTGAATATCTGAGTTTCGAGTTTGGTGATCACTTAAGAAAATGTGGAATTGTTTCACAGTTGACACCTCCTGGAACACCACAGCGTAATGGTGTGTCCGAACGTCGTAATCGTACTTTGTTAGAGATGGTGCGATCTATGATGTCTCTTACTGATTTGCCGTTATCATTTTGGGGTTATGCATTAGAAACAGCTGCATTCACTTTAAATAGGGCACCATCAAAATCCGTTGAGACGACACCATACGAACTCTGGTATGGCAAAAGGCCAAAGTTGTCATTTCTTAAAGTTTGGGGATGTGATGCTTATGTCAAAAAGCTTCAGCCTGAAAAGCTGGAACCCAAAGCGGAAAAGTGCATCTTCATAGGTTACCCAAAAGAGACAGTTGGGTACACCTTCTATCTCAAATCCGAGGGCAAAGTGTTTGTTGCTAAGAACGGAGCTTTTCTCGAGAAGGAGTTTCTCTCGAGAGAATTGAGTGGGAGGAAGATAGAACTTGACGAGGTTGTCGAACCTCTCATCCCTCTGGATGGTGGCGCAGGGCAAGGGGAAACCTCTGTCGTTGCGACGCCGGTTGAGGAGTAAGTTAATGATGATGATCATGAAACTCCAGTTCAAGTTTCTGTTGAACCACGCAGGTCGACGAGATCACGCGCTGCTCCAAAGTGGTACGGTAATCCCGTCTTATCGATCATGTTGTTAGACAACAATGAACCTGCAAATTATGAAGAAGCAATGGTGGGCCCAGATTCCAAAAAATGGCTAGAAGCCATGAAATCCGAGATAGGATCCATGTATGAGAACAAAGTGTGGACTTTGGAGATACTACCTGAGGGCCGCAAGGCCATTCAGAACAAATGGATCTTTAAGAAGAAGACGGACGCTGACGGTAATGTGACCATTTATAAAGCACGACTTGTGGCAAAGGGTTTTTCACAAGTTCCAGGAGTTGACTACGATGAGACTTTCTCACCCGTAGCGATGCTTAAGTCCGTTAGAATCATGTTAGCAATAGCTGCATTTTTCGATTATGAAATCTGGCAGATGGATGTCAAAACGGCGTTCCTTAACGGTTTCCTTAAGGAAGAGTTGTATATGATGCAACCCGAAGGTTTTGTCGATCCTAAAAATGCTGACAAGGTGTGCAAGCTCTAGCGATCCATTTATGGACTGGTGCAAGCATCTCGGAGTTGGAACAAACGTTTTGATGAGGTGATCAAAGCATTTGGGTTTATACAAGTGGTTGGAGAATCTTGTATTTACAAGAAAGTGAGTGGGAGCTCTGTGGCATTTCTAATATTATATGTGGATGACATATTACTGATTGGAAACAACGTAGAGCTTTTGGAGAGCATAAAAGGTTACTTGAATAAAAGTTTCTCTATGAAGGACCTAGGAGAAGCTGCTTACATTCTAGGCATTAAGATCTATAGGGATAGATCGAAACGCCTGATAGGACTTTCACAAAGCACATACCTTGATAAAGTTTTGAAAAGGTTCAAAATGGAACAGTCCAAGAAAGGGTTCTTGCCAGTTTTACAAGGTACAAGATTGAGTAAGACTCAGTGCCCAGCAACTGACGAAGATAGAGAGCATATGCGCTCCGTCCCCTATGCTTCAGCCATAGGTTCTATCATGTATGCGATATTGTGCACTAGACCGGATGTTAGCCTGGCCATAAGTATGGCAGGTAGGTTCCAGAGTAATCCAGGAGTGGATCACTGGACAGCGGTCAAGAATATCCTGAAGTACCTGAAAAGGACTAAGGAGATGTTTCTCGTATATGGAGGTGACGAAGAGCTCGCCGTAAAAGGTTACGTCGATGCAAGCTTTGACACAGATCCGGACGACTCTAAGTCGCAGACCGGATACGTATTTATTCTTAATGGGGGTGCAGTAAGCTGGTGCAGTTCCAAGCAAAGCGTCGTAGCAGATTCTACATGTGAAGCAGAGTACATGGCTGCCTCGGAGGCGGCTAAGGAGGGTGTCTGGATGAAGCAGTTCATGACGGATCTTGGAGTAGTGCCAAGCGCATTGAATCCAATAACCTTGTTCTGTGACAACACTGGTGCCATTGCCTTAGCAAAGGAGCCACGGTTTCACAAGAAGACCAGACACATCAAACGACGCTTCAACCTCATCCGCGACTACGTCGAGGAAGAGGACGTAAATATATGCAAAGTGCACACGGATCTGAATGTAGCAGACCCGCTGACTAAACCTCTTCCACGGCCAAAACATGATCGACACCAGAACTGTATGGGTGTTAGATTTATAACAATGTAATTCACATGGTGATGTGAGGGCTAGATTATTGACTCTAGTGCAAGTGGGAGACTGTTGGAATTATGCCCTAGAGGCAATAATAAATATATAGTTATTATTATAATTCCTGTACCAAGATAATAGTTTATTATCCATGCTATAATTGTATTGAATGAAGACTCATTTACATGTGTGGATACATAGACAAAACACCGTCCCTAGCATGCCTCTAGTTGGCTAGCCAGTTGATCGATGATAGTCAGTGTCTTCTGATTATGAACAAGGTGTTGTTGCTTGATAACTGGATCACGTCATTGGGAGAATCACGTGATGGACTAGACCCAAACTAATAGACGTAGCATGTTGATTGTGTCATTTTGTTGCTACTGTTTTCTGCGTGTCAAGTATTTATTCCTATGACCATGAGATCATATAACTCACTGACACCGGAGGAATGCTTTGTGTGTATCAAACGTCGCAACGTAACTGGGTGACTATAAAGATGCTCTACAGGTATCTCCGAAGGTGTTAGTTGAGTTAGTATGGATCAAGACTAGGATTTGTCACTCCGTGTGACGGAGAGGTATCTCGGGGCCCACTCGGTAATACAACATCACACACAAGCCTTGCAAGCAATGTAACTTAGTGTAAGTTGCGGGATCTTGTATTACGGAACAAGTAAAGAGACTTGCTGGTAAACGAGATTGAAATAGGTATGCGGATACTGACGATCGAATCTCGGGCAAGTAACATACCGAAGGACAAAGGGAATGACATACGGGATTATACGAATCCTTGGCACTGAGGTTCAAACGATAAGATCTTCGTAGAATATGTAGGATCCAATATGGGCATCCAGGTCCCGCTATTGGATATTGATCGAGGAGTCTCTCGGGTCATGTCTACATAGTTCTCGAACCCGCAGGGTCTGCACACTTAAGGTTCGACGTTGTTTTATGCGTATTTGAGTTATATGGTTTGTTACCGAATGTTGTTCGGAGTCCCGGATGAGATCACGGACGTCACGAGGGTTTCCGGAATGGTCCGGAAATGAAGATTGATATATAGGATGACCTCATTTGATTACCGGAAGGTTTTCGGAGTTACCGGGAATGTACCGGGAATGACGAATGAGTTCCGGGAGTTCACCGGGGGGGGCAACCCACCCCGGGGAAGCCCATAGGCCTTGGGGGAGACACACCAGCCCTTAGTGGGCTGGTGGGACAGCCCACAAGTGCTCTATGCGCCAAGAGAAGAAAAATCAAGAGGAAAAGAAAAAAAAGGGAGGAGGTGGGAAGGGAGGAGGACTCCCTCCCACCAAACCTAGTCCAACTCGGTTTGGGGGGGGAGAGTCCTCCCCCTTGGCTCGGCCGACCCCCTTGAGGGTCCTTGGACCCCAAGGCAAGGCCCCTCCCTCCCACCTATATATACGGAGGTTTTAGGGCTGATTTGAGACGACTTTTCCACGGCAGCCCGACCACATACCTCCACGGTTTTTCCTCTAGATCGCGTTTCTGCGGAGCTCGGGCGGAGCCCTGCTGAGACAAGGTCATCACCAACCTCTGGAGCGCCGTCACGCTGCCGGAGAACTCTTCTACCTCTCCGTCTCTCTTGCTGGATCAAGAAGGCGAGATCATCGTCGAGCTGTACGTGTGCTGAACGCGGAGGTGCCGTCCGTTCGGTACTAGATCGTGGGACTGATCGCGGGATTGTTCGCGGGGCGGATCGAGGGACGTGAGGACGTTCCACTACATCAACCGCATTCTCTAACGCTTCTGCTGTACGGTCTACAAGGGTATGTAGATCACTCATCCCCTCTCGTAGATAGACATCACCATGATAGGTCTTCGTGTGCGTAGGAAAATTTTTGTTTCCCATGCGACGTTTCCCAACACGAACGACGAAGAGCTTCATGGAATTGAAGAGGGAAGAAGGTTGATGATGACGATGGCGATGATTTCCCCTCTCCGGAGCCCAAGACGGACTCCAGATCTGCCCTCCAGATGAAGAACAGGTGGTGGCAGCGGCTCCGTATCGCAAACACGACGAAAACTTCTCTTTTTATTTTTTCTGGGACGAAAGTGAACTTATAGACCTGAGGTTGGGGCGGCAGAGCCGTCTAGGCCCCACAAGCCTGCCCACCGCTACCAGGGGGTGGTGGTGGATCCAGGGCTTGTGGCCCACTGGCCCACCCCCTCTGCTGGAACTTGGCGCAGATATTTTTCATATTTTCCAAATCTGCTCCCCGTAAATTTTTAGGACGTTTGGAGAACTTTGATTTCTGCACAAAAATAACACCAAGGCAATTCTGTTGAAAACAGCGTGAGTCCAGGTTAGTTCCATTCAAATCATGCAAATTAGAGTCCAAAACAAGGGCAAAAGTTGGAAAAGTAGATACGATGGAGACGTATGACCGCCCCAAGGTCTTCCTGCAGTCGCCCCGGCCCGCGAGCTATTGTTTTGTCGCCCCTTCATGCAGTAGCACCACAGTGCATGGTGCACTCCACCGTCCCTGATACTTGTGATCTATGTTGGGTTTTCTGTGAAGAGGAACGGATCATGCAATACAATATAGATAATATTCCCCTTAGTGAGAATGAAGGTTATTGAACCAATAGGAGTAGCACGCAACCCCCATCTTCAGCGACTGCACACAAAGAACCAAACAATTGCACCCAACGTGGGCAAGAGGGTTGTTGATCCCCTTGGACTTGTTAGTTGCAAGCAAATGAAGTGTGTAGATGAGTGTTGATAAATCTAAATTGCAAAATAAGTAAAAAAATATATATAAAGACAGCAAGGGTATTGTAGCATTTGTAAATTTATAAGTGAATAGACCTGGGGGCCATATAATTCTCTAGTGGCATCTCTCTCGAAGTAGGCATACGATGGATAAACAAATTACTATTGGGCAATTGATAGAAAAGCGAATAGTTCTGCAATATTTATTCATGGCAATAATCATGTGTGTATAGGCATCACGTCCATCAGAAAATAGGCTGAATTCTTCCTACACCTATTACTATTACTCCACCTATAGACCATTATCCAGCATGCATCTAGAGTATTAAGTAAAACAGGGTAATGCTTAGAGAACAATGACATGATGTAGACAAAGAGAATCCAATTAATACAAATTAATCCCATCATTTTATCCTTAGTAGCAACAATACAAAGACGTGTCTTGTCCCTTTCTATCACTGGGATATAGAGCACCACCAGGTTGAACCCACCACAATGCACCCCTCTCACTGAAGAAAGATTAATCTAATTGGCGAAACCAGATCAATAGATCGGAGAGTTTTACAAAGCTATAATAATCATGCAAATAAGAATCAAATATTTTGTCATCAATAATATGACCATAAATCCCAAATTAATCGGATCCCAACAAACGCACCGCACAAAGTGATTACATCTAATCTATCATCGTGAAGATGCGATGAACTTTGTATTGAAGAATAGAGAGAGAGTCATCTAGATACTAGTTATGGACCCTAGATCTATGGTAAACTACTCACACATCACCATGGGAGCAACAAGCATGATGTAGAGGCCCTCCGTCATCGATCCCCTCTCCGGCAAGGCATCGAAACACGACTCCATATGGGCACACGACGGAACAAAGAATTGCGGCAGCAAAATAGGTGTTTCGGGAGCTCCACTAGGGGTTTGGGGAATATGAGAATTCATAAGCCAAAGAACGAGATCGGGAGAGCCAGGGGGATGATCTAACAGGGCGCGACCACCCCCTGGGCACACCCTATTGGCTCGTGGGGCCCTTGTGTGGCCGTCGGCCTTCTCCCGAACCTTCCAGGTCCTCTTTTGGTACAGAAAAAATAGTCCAAAAGTTGCGTGCTATTCGGACTCCGTTTGGTACTGTAAACCTGAAAAGCCAAAAAGCTATAGAAAACAGCAACTAACACTTTTCACTCGGTTAATAGGTTAGTGCTAAAAAATAATATGAATTGGCAAATAAATGCCCAAAAAGTATCTTAAAATTATAATGTTATAGCATGGAACAATCAAAAATTATAGAAACGTTGGAGATGTATCAGTCCCGCGAGCGTCGACTTCTTGTGGTATGCGTCACGCCTCCTCCCTCAGCTCGGGAATGCCATTGTCTGTGCGAGTCTTCATCACATTGCCGGGTTCTTCCTCGTCTACTTCGAGCATTGTCGCCGCGCTCTTAACCAACCGCGGACGCCACAGTCAAGCCACAACCGCCTCTCTTCTTCGGTGTTGCTGCAGCTCGCTCATCCGAGTCGCGCCGCCCGTCCACCCCCTTCATTTCCATCCAACGCTAGCTCACCGCTAGCGTCGATGTTGTCTACCCTGACCACTTCATCTACTCCGACCACCGCAGGCGACATCGCCACCCTCGTCGATTTGCGCCACAATCATCGACGAGTCCTTCTCTCCTAGGCTTCTCAACATGGTGTACCAGTTTGTGCAAGTACCCATCTATGCATGCCCGGTGCTGACGAAACCAATGTGTGCCTTTGTCCGAGTGCGTTCTCAGTCCTGGCAAAACTAGAACGACGCATTGTCAACATCACCTTCATCCGTCTACACATGCCCGGTGCTGGAAATACCGATGTCTGCCTTGTCCACGAAGTGTCCCCGGTCGTGGCAAACCCACCGCGTCGCGTCGTCAACTACGTCTTCATTCCGGCTCACCGCTACTTCAACACCATTGTGCTCATGACTAACTCGGCGCCTCCTTGCGCCCGCGGATCCACGACAACTTCCTCGACATCGATCACCGTATTCTTTGCATGGCTACCTCGACTAAGGCTACACCACCCTATGGTGTACCAGTTTGTGCAAGTCCCTCTCCGATTTGCGACGCAATCGTCGACGAGTCCTTCTCTTCTAGCCTTCTCTACATGGTGTACCAGTTTGTGCAAGTCCCCATATAAGCATGCCTGGCGCTGACAACACCAACGCGTGCGTTTGTCCCCGGTGGCAAAACTGGAATGATGCATCGTCAACATCGCCTTCATCCGTCTACACATGCCCGGTGCTGGAAACACCGATGTGTGCCTTGTCCATGAAGTGTCCCCGATCTTGGCAAACCCACCGCGACGCGTCGTCAACTACGTCTTCATTCCGGCTCACCATTACTTCAACACCATTGTGCTCATGACTAAGTCGGCGGCTCCATGCGTCCGCGACTCCACAACGACTTCCTCGACATCGATCACCGCGTTCTTCGCATGGCTACCTTGACTAAGGCTACACAATTGTACTCTCTCGGCTACCTCGACATCAGGAGAAAGGGCTACCTCCTTGCTTGAGCAACCTAGTCGATTTTTCACTCCAGCCACAACTTCCGTGATGCATCGACCGTTACGACTGTGGGGGATGACCATCCGCTTAGCTTCGCATTATTCTCGAGTCTTACCGTCTGCGTCGTTATCGTTGTGACGAGGGAGGGGTGTTGAGTAACGTGATTATTAAAAAATATAGGATAAATTATTATTTGTTCAGTTGTCAACATCCAAAGTAGCTTATCTATTAGAAAAAAATACTATTTTTCTCTAGTTCAGTACTCATATAGAAGTACTAGCCTTATGAATGTAGCTAGCACGGGTTCAACCTAATGCAATTCATCATACATGCTAATCTCGCTTGAAACCTTCACGGTGGAGGTGGTCGGGATCTGTGAGGATCGGTGCGGTGGGGATCAACGCGGCGAGGCAGTGCATCTCCTCTTAGCTTCTCTCAGCTCCTTGTAAGCAATCTTCTTGCCGGCAGCATTGATCGTCGCGAGCGGGACGAGCGCGGATTGGCGCGGCGGCGGCGGCGGTGGAGCAGAGCGTTTCCTTCCAACCTCTTCCTTCGCAGCATTTGCCGGGTTGACGGCGGCGGTGCCGTTTGAGATGGCAGGGATCAACGCGGATCAGCACGGTGGCGGAGGGGCGGAGGACTTCTCGGGAACTCTCCCTCTCACTACGCCGGAAACTTTCACGGTGGACGAGGTCAAGATCCTCATCGTCCGCGGAACCGGTCGCCTCGTCGGAGCTTCTCCCAGGTCCAAGTAGTAGATCTTCCTGCCGGCAGCATTGGTTGTCGCGGGCTGGTGCGGCTGTGGCTGGGGCCGCGTCGGAGCAGAGCGCTTGTTTGCTACCTCTTCCTTCATATCTTTGGGCCGATTCATGGCGGCAGTGCCGTTGGACATGGAAGAGATCATCACCGATTGGCGTGGCAACGACAAAGACGACGGGAAGGACTTCCTTGCAACTCTCTCCCTCGCTGCACTGACGACCTTCCTACGGCGCTCGAGATCAAGACGGGATCTAGTCGTGCAACGCTGAGGAAGAGCACTGTGCCATGAGAGCAGGCGTGCTGATGGTTGCAGAGGAACGAGACGAGGGCTCGGCGATGGTGTTGCGATTTGCAGCTCGTGACTTCTGAGTGACCTGAAGGGGCCAGCCCTAGGCTTATATCCAGGGAAGGTCGCTGAGGTGGAGTCGGACTCAAACAGGGATATGCGCGCATGTCAAGCACTGCGTGTACTACTCAGATAGCAAAGCCTCATCTTGGAGACTTGGAGCGATGCATATGCCGTTCGTGGCGTTCGGCCGGCGTGCGCCGCAAGTCGTCGGCTTAAATTAGGCCCAATACAGTGGCCGCATGACCCAGATGAACCAGCGACCGACTGGAGGTCTATCAGCCGCTCTGTGCGGCAAATTGCTACTTCTCACCATAGTACCATTTTTTAGGCTCCATAAAGTATTAATAATTATGTTAGCCAATAAATCATGGGAAGTGGATGCATAGCATAACATACCACATGATTTTGCAAACACACTAGTGAATATGTCGAGTAGGACAACTTAGTAAGAGAACGATGTGATGGACAAATACCCAACCGTAAGCGTATCATTTGATCCTATCACTAAGTTTATTGCTATTGCTTTCTACATGTCAAGTATTTGTTCCTAAGACCATGAGAGCATGCAACTCCGGCCTGGACACCGAGGAGTTCCTTGTGTATCAAACGTCACAACGTAACTGGATGATCATAAAGATGCTCTACAGGTATCATCGAGGGTGTCTGTTAGGTATTCATGAATCAAGACTCGGATTTGCCACTTTGTATGATGGAGAGGTATCTCTGGGCCCTCTCGGTAATACAGCATCACAAGATTATTGCAAGAAATTGTGACTAAGGAGTTAGTCACGGGATCTTGTATTATGAAACGAGTAAATAGACTTGCCGATAACGAGATTGAATTAGGTATGGAGATACCGAAGATCAAATCTCAGGCAAGTACCATACCGCTGAACAAAGGGGATTGCATACGGGATTGATTGAATCATTGGCATTGTGGTTTGACCGATAAAGTTTTTTGTGGAATATGTAGGATCCAATATAAGTATCTAGGTCTCGCTATTTGTTATTGACCGTAGAGGTGTCTCGGTGATGTGTGCATGGTTCTCAAACCCACAGGGTCCGCACGCTTAACGTTCTATGATGAGATAATATTGTTGAGTTATGTATGTTTGTAACCGAAGATTGTTCGGAGTCCTAGATGAGATCCTGGACATGACGAGGAGTTTCTGAATGGTCCAGAGGTGAAGGTTCATATATGGGAAGTTGGTACTCGGGTTCGTGAAAAGTTTTGGGACTTATCGGTTTTTTGACGGAGATGTCGGAAGTGTTGCGGGGGTCCACGTGCTCCGGAGGGCCCATGGGCTGAAAGAGAGGCGCACTAACCCCTAAATTTTGTATGCATATTTCTCAACACCCAGATTTATGTCCATATTCTTACATAGATCCATTAATGTCCCCTTCATAGCCTGTTGGTTCTATTTTCACTATATATCTTTTTTGTTCTAAGTGTTAATTGTCAAGTGTCAACAATATGTGGATATTGTTCTTGAGGGTATATCCAATTTCTTAATACTACTAGATAACTGTAGAAGTAGCTCCTTGTTTCTCAACGCATAGCTATCTTGTGCATTGGACATATGATAATTGAATGGATCTTGTGTGTATGATAATTGAAGGAATCTTGTATTATAATTGTATGATAATTTATTTATCTTCATAACTCGACATATAATAATTTAATGAATCTTCTGCACAACAGTATGTATTGTATCCCTTTGTCTGACAAGTTTCTTTTCTTTTATTTCTTATTTAAATATGCTAGGTAAGATGTCGTATCGGGATACTTGGTGCTGCCCATCACAATTAGCACAACATGATAATTTCTATCACGAGGACCGATGGCAAGAAAACAAGTTGAATAGTTCAAATGTTTTGTTTGTGTGAAAGATTGTGTTGTTTTCTAATTTGTTGATTAATATATGTTGTAAATTATCATTTCATAGAGGATTTTGTAAACTGCTATGTTGTAGATATGTGCGGATAACAATATATTGATTCATATGTGCATGTATGACAGTTAATACCTTCTCTTGCCAAAATTGGCATTACGATTTGTGTAATGCATTATTCTTAAAAATGTACATGAAAACTGGGCTAAATAAAATAGGCTAGGGAGATGAACTAAATTTCAATTCTGCCAATATCCATGACGATTTCTATGACAAAATCAGTGTCCACGTAGGCCGCCATGTCATTCTAGTTAGTTAATTGGAAATGCTACGTGGCGTCGATACATGACGGTTTGTTCTGTCATGAAGATTTGGGCCTTGGGAAGCCCTGTGGTGGAGCCTTGACTGACAAGATCCGTCATGTACGGGCCGATGTGAAATTGTCACGCGTGATACATGACGGATGTCAAATCTGTCATGTACGGCAACCCATGACAGTTTTCGCATGACCCGTGGCGCATTACTACCATCACGTATTAACATATTTCTTGTAGTGCTTGCACTAAATAAGTTGGACTATGACTGACGGAGTATCGTTGAATTATTTCAAGTGCATATTAACCGCCTGCTATTTTATGTTTGCTTTCATGATGTTTGCAAGTACATTCAAAGTACTCCCTGGCTTGCTCGTGGCTATTGTCTTGGCCAGATTGCGTGTTCGGAGAGGAGCATCCCGACGACAGTCCCGAAACCTAGGCCCCGAAGACAGCAGCCGCATGAGATAGGAATTATCCAGGTCAGTTGTTCCTGTGAGAAATGGAGTCCCATAGACGCTGGAGATCCCAGAACCGCTTCCGCCATCAACCTCTGGAAACCCCTTTTTGTTGTACACCATAGGCCATCTTGGTCTTGTACTTCAAATTTTGTATTTTGCTTGGATATTTGTATCAAGGAATTTTGCACCAGCTAACAGTATTTCTGGTGCTGGTATGCACAAGGGTCATTTTGATGGGAATTTAAAATCCAAGAAAAATTGGCCCTAACAGTCTGACAAACCCACCAGCGCCTGAGCCAACCAAGAAGAAGCAGGAAGAGACCGCGTGGAAAATACAATAAAGTTGCCAATGTTGCTTCTAGCAGCCAGCCGCCTCCACAGACTAGGGTTGACAGTGTGCCGATGAAACATGTGCCATTGATCCATGTCGCAGGAAAGCCCATGGTACCAGTGGATGCGCTAGCTGCCATAACAGGGGATCTCACGAGACTCCATTAACATGTGTTGTCGACAGAGAGAAGCCTCCTCGCCTCGGATGATCGAGAATACCCACTTTATACGGTTCATGTGCCGAGCATTGCCATGTGCATACACACATGCCCCGCGAAGCTCTTCTTCCCGCGATTTGATTACGTCTTCCAGATGTTTCAAATGGGGACACTCGATTTTACGTTCGTCCGCCTGTATGCGCTCCACATGAACTACATCGTGAGGAGAGAAAAAACCACTAGTCTTGCGGTTGCGGACCCATACAACATGCATGAGGACTTCTTGTAAATCAACGAAGCAAACCGTCGATATGCGAGGGAGTACATCAAAGAATTCTTGCTCGTCAATAAGGACAAAGAAACGATTCTCCTACCTTATCATCACGGGTAAGTCATCCGCGGATAGCCAGTATAACACATGCATCCTTTCGTGCATTTCAATAGTTACTTTGCACGCATGGAGGCCAACTTGATCGTGTATTTTGCGCAGCGGGGGGGGGTGTCGTGTTGTTCTCATCGTTCTTTACCAGATTTCTCCCGCGCTCTATATTTGGAACCGTGGAAGAACATAGAGAAGAAAGATTACGCACACATAAAGTATGTTCTGGACAAAACTCTCCTGGGCTTTAGCATGCGGGGTGGGTACACCTAAGTAAAAAAACAAATAAGGCCGGGTTGTGTTTCGGCCATAAGACTAACTGATGTTGCATCCAAGGACCAGCAAAAAGTGATAATGATGGATTCTATGTCATCCATCTAATGATGGAGTACAAAAGGGATGCGCAATAACTTTGCATGAAATCTTCATCCGATACCCATATCCAGAAATGGGTCGAAGCCTTTGGATCCTAGCCGGATAATCGACTTCGAAATGATTTCTACCTGATCCAGTAGGAAATTTCCTCCATCATCATGAAAGATGTCCTCGAAGAGAATGGGATGTTCTACGGCGGCCCAATATCACGAGATGACGTCCAAACCCGAATCGCCCTATAGCGTGAGGACATGAAGCCTTTCACAAAGCTTGGTTGCGTCCTACCGGATATGGACAGATGGTTAGAGTGCACTTAATGAAGACAATGTGTCTATGTAGTTAGTTGTTACTTTATGTACAATGAAACTTTGAATATCTCAGTAAGACGAAACTATTAGATGTAAACGGTGTCGTGCTCTAGTTAATTAGTTTCTGTACAGTGAATTTTGTTAACTATGTTTACCATACATTGCTTCTATTTCATACATGTTTCTCTCCACACGCCGACGTATCTTATGCTGCATATTATCATTGAATTCGCTTGATGATATATGTGCATCTGTGATAGGTATATAGATCAACGATGGCGAGGTGGTATGTCGTGTATGTAGGCCATGTTACGGGTGTGTACGATGAGTGGCAAGAGTGTCACGCCCAAGTGTATCGCTTCCCGAGCGGAAGCAAGAAAGGGTTTGATAGCAGAATGGAAGCTAAAGCTAGTTACTTGATATTCATAGCGGAACAAAGGACTCAGAACCGGCGCCGCAAAAACTACTACATAATCCTGTTGTTGCTAATCGTGATCGCTCTTCTCTCGTATGTCATAATTTAGGTAGATAATGAAACAGGTGTGTGCGGTGACAATGTAAGAAACATGTGATAATTAACTGTTCCTTTTTTCATATAGTTTCAATGTATGTGTATGTTGTACTTGTATAAAACCTGTAAAAATCCAAATACAACAGAATAAAAAAGAAGAAAAACATAGCAGCAGCGTGGGGCATTAGAGTACCAGAAGTGCTGCCTTATGAGTAGCATGGTTCCCGAGGACGCGCTACAGATAATTAGCAGTAGCGATGCGTACATGCATGCTACTCGTAGGTGTAAGTAGCAGTAGCGTTGGGTAAGAACCACGCTACTGCTGAAAAGTTACTTGTAGTGCCATAGTAGTAGCGCGAGCACCCGTGCTAGTGCTAGCCCACAGACCCGTGCTACTAGTAAGCTTTTCCCTAGTAGTGTTTGTGCATGGAATTCACCCAATCCGGTTCTTGAAGTGCTTCGTCTACCTTCATAGGATCAATGCTAGAGATAAATGAGTAATGCTCATGAAAGTTAACTAAACGAGTTTTATAGCGAGTAATTCTCCTGGTTTGTATGTCACCGAAGATTTGATCTAGCGAATGATTCTTGTTCACTCGTGCTCAAACTCATGACAACTTTTGCTTGTTGGATGGTAGAGCTTCCTCATCACCGTCTTATTCTTCGTTGTCGTTGATGGTGTCTTCTCCTTAAGGTGGTGGTGAAGAAGGTTGAGGTGGATCATCATGATGTACTTCTTCCTCCTCTTCTTCTTGTCGTGTACCGCTTGTGGATGCCTTCATGTCATTTTCTGGTTCGTCTTGACTCGAAGTAGGAGTTTCCAGGTGTGTTGATGAAGTACTATCCTTCACCTCCTTGGGACGAATCTTGCCGATGGATAGGTCTTGAATGGCTTCTGAAGGTTCCTGATCTCCTACATCATTTGACAATTGTTTGACTTGCGAACCATTAGATTCATCAAACTTCACATCTACTATCTATTCAATTATTCGAGTGAAGTTGTTGTAGACAGGTAAGTATGAGAGTTTTATCCGTAACTGTTTGAGTGAAGTTGTTGTAGCACTTTGAGTCAAATACCCAAAAATATCCAACTTGGGGTTTGTTACCGGTAAGTAGCTTGTATGTCCTTTTACCGAGAAGCTTGTGTAGGTAGAGTCAGTTTGTGGCATGGCAAGTTGTTTTCGCGACTTCTGCCCAAAAGTGTATTGGCATCTAGTATTCGTCGAGCATCGTTCTAGCCATCTCCATGAGAGTCCGGTTCTTCCACTCAACAACTCCATTTTGTTGAGGTGTGTATGTCGCCGAGAACGCATGTGAGATGCCTTCTTCATCAAGTAAAGCATCCGCATTTGTGTTCTTAAAGTCCATCTGATGTCGCTCTGAACTTTCTTGATCTTCACTTTAAAGTGATTTGGGGCTTTCCAATCTAAGTTCTTGAATATTTTTTATACCTGCGACTTCTCATCAAGAAAGAATACCCGCATAAATCTGGAAAAATCATCAACTATAACTAGACCAAAAGAATTTCCATGGATGCTCTTGTAAGCATTGGGACCAAAGAGATCCATGTGCAGTAGCTCGAGCCTTCTAGCAGTCATGATATTCTTCACGGGATGACTTCCACCAACTTGTGTCCCTCCTTGACAAGCACTACAAAGTCTATCTTTGTCAAGATAACATATTTAACACCAAGAATATGATCACCTTTGATAAGCTTGTCTAGATTATGCATTCCAACATGTCCTAGCCTTCTATGCCATAACCAACCTTTAGAAGATTTTGCAATAAGAGATGTACGATGTTTGTACTTTCTAGTGAAATCGACAATGTATGGATCACCTCTACGAAAACCGTTAAAGACCATGTTATAATTATCTTCATGAAACACTTGGCAATCAACTTTCGTAAATAGCACATTGAAACCAAAGTTCGCTAGTCTAGATACGGAAAGAAGATTGTAGCCAAGAGATTCAACAAGCATGACATTCTGAATGGAACTATCATGAAATATGTCCACCTTACCAAGACCAAGTAACTTACCTTGGAGTTGTCTCCAAAAGTCACGTACCTTCCTGGTCCATGGTTTGGTGTGATCTCTTGAAACGTGTCTCTATCCCTGATCATGTGATTAGTGCACCCACTGTCGAGAATCCACTCGTTTCCTCCTTCCGTGTAGTCTCTAAGGTTTGCCACTAGACTTAGGATCCTCGTGGTCTTCTCATATTCGATGTCAAACTTCTCGTCTTCATCATAGTAGCCATGCTCCACATTGTTATTGTCGAATGGAATATCCTCGCCACAAGAATCAAGAGATTGCTTAGAATATTGAGCATAACAATCTTCAAGTTTATGAATGCGAATGGATTCAACAATGATGTTATTGATGGTAATGACATCTCCTTTAGCACGCATGAGGTCATGAAGCTCAAATATATGATTATGACAGTTTGGATCATTTGGCTTCATTTTGTGAAAGACAATAGAATTTTGGAAAGTGATATCAAGATTTTTCAAGGAGTAGTCGGCATATCTTTTCTCCAAATCTTTCGACAAACTATAAGAACACTCAAAGTTCTTCATTTGGTTAAGCACAATTCTTGGAAATCTTAGAATGATAAGATTAACAGTTTTAAGATTACAAATCATATTAACTTCTTCTCATGAGAAGGATGTAAGGGATCAATGAGAGGCACATAGGTGTTTTCCACATACTTACTCAAAATGTAATTCATCAAATATATCAAGCATTTCACTTTTCCATTGACTATAGTACTCTCCACTGAGAATAGACACTCTACAACTAGGATTCCCCAAAGTATACACATCCATCTTCCTCCAATGGTGATTAAACCACGGCTATGGAGCCCAAGGCTCTGATACCAATCGTGGGTTCACTAGAAGGGGTGTCTAGAGGGGGGGTGAATAGACTACTTGACAAAATAAAACCTAGCCTTTCCCAATTTTAATGGTTGGCAGATTTTACCATTTATAGAAAGTCAAACACACTCTACAGATGCAAGTCTACGAGTGTAGCAGCAGAAAGTAAAGATATGCACATGTAAAGTAAGGAGTAGAGTTTAGGAAGATCAAACGCAAATATTGACATGAATATTTTGGCCTGGTTCCGATAGGTGGTGCTATCATACGTCCATGTTGATGGAGACTTCAACCCACATAGGGTAACGGTTGGGCGAGTCCATGGAGTGCTCCACGCACAAGTGGTCCACGAAGCAGAAACACAGTCTATTCCACCATGCCTTACGTCCACGAAGGACTAGCCTCACCCGGGGTAAATCTTGATGAAGTAGGTGATCTCCTTCCCCTTACAATTTTTTTGGTTCAACTCCACAATGCGAAGTAGGAGGATCCCAAGTGACACCTAATCAATCTAGCAGACACCACTCTCCAAAAGGTAATGGATGTGGTAGTATTATGAACTCCTTGCTCTCGTCCTTCAAAAGATAGTCTCCTCGACACTCAATCACTCTCTCACAGATTTGGTTTGGGTAGAAGAGTTTGATTGGGTAGAAAGAAACTTGGGGAGGCTAGAAATGAAGATTCTGTTGGGGAACGTAGCATGGGAAACAAAAAATTTCCTACGCGCACGAAGACCTATCATGGTGATGTCCATCTACGAGAGGGGATTTCCGATCTATGTACCCTTGTAGATCGTACAGCAGAAGCGTTAAGAAACGCAGTTGATGTAGTGGAACGTCCTCACGTCCCTCGATCCGCCCCGCGAACCGTCCCACGAACCGTCCCGCGAACAATCCCGCGATCAGTCCCACGATCTAGTGCCGAACGGACGGCACCTCCGTGTTCAGCACACGTACAGCTCGATGATGATGTCGGCCTTCTTGATCCAGCAAGAGAGACGGAGAGGTAGATGAGTTCTCCGGCAGCGTGACGGCGCTCTGGAGGTTGGTGGTGATCTAATCTAAGCAGGGCTCCGCCCGAGCTCCGCGGAAACGCGATATAGAGGAAAAACCGTGGAGGTATGTGGTCGGGCTGCCGTGGCAAAGTTGTCTCAAATCAGCCCTAATAGCTCCATATATATAGGAGGAGGGGAGGGGAGGCTTTCCTTGAGGCTCAAGGAGCCCCAAGGGCTGCGCCACCAAGGGAGGAGGAGTCCTCCTCCAATCCTAGTCCAACTAGGATTGGAAGGTGGAGTCCTTCTCTCCTTTCCCACCTCCTTTTTTTTCTTTTCTCTTTGATTTTCTATCTATGGCGCATAGGGCCATCTTGGGCTGTCCCACCAGCCCACCAAAGGCTGGTGCGCCACCCCCAAGGCCTATGGGCTTCCCGGGGTGGGCTGCCCCCCCCCCCCCGGTGAACACCCGAAACCCATTCGTCATTCCCGGTACATTCCCGGTAACTCCGAAAACCTTCCGGTAATCAAATGAGGTCATCCTATATATCAATCTTCGTTTCCGGACCATTCCGGAAACCCTCGTGACGTCCGTGATATCATACGGGACTCCGAACAACATTCGATAACCAACCATATAACTCAAATACGCATAAAACAACGTCGAACCTTAAGTGTGCAGACCCTGCGGGTTCGAGAACTATGTAGATATGACCCGAGAGACTCCTCGGTCAATATACAATAGCGGGACCTGGAATCCCATATTGGATCATACATATTCTATGAAGATCTTATCGTTTGAACCTCAGTGCCAAGGATTCATATAATCCCGTATGTCATTCCCTTTGTCCTTCGGTATGTTACTTGCCTGAGATTCGATCGTCAGTATCCACATACCTATTTCAATCACGTTTATCGGCAAGTCTCTTTACTCGTTCCGTAATACAAGATCCCACAACTTACACTAAGTCACATTGCTTGCAAGGCTTGTGTGTGATGTTGTATTACCAAGTGGGCCCCGAGATACCTCTCCGTCATACGGAGTGACAAATCCCAGTCTTGATCCATACTAACTCAACGAACACCTTCGAAGATACCTGTAGATCATCTTTATAGTCACCCTGTTACGTTGCGATGTTTGATACACACAAAGCATTCCTCCGGTGTCAGTGAGTTATATGATCTCATGGTCATAGGAACAAATACTTGACAAGCAGAAAACAGTAGCAACAAAATGACACGATCAACATGCTACGTCTATTAGTTTGGGTCTAGTCCATCACATGATTCTCCTAATGATGTGATCCTATTATCAAGTAACAACACTTGCCTATGGCGAGGAAACCTTGACCATCTTGGATCAACGAGCTAGTCAACTAGAGGCTTACTAGGGACAGTGTTTTGTCTATGTATCCACACAAGTATTGTGTTTCCAATCAATACGATTATAGCATGGATAATAAACGATTATCATGAACAAAGAAATATAATAATAACTAATTATTATTGCCTCTAGGGCATATTTCCAACAGTCTCCCACTTGCACTAGAGTCAATAATCTAGTTCACATCACCATGTGATTTCAACGAATCCAACACCCATATATTTATGGGGTCTGATCACGTCTTCCTCGTGAGAGAGGTTTTAGTCAACGGTTGTGAAACTTTCAGATCCGTGTGTTCTTTACAAATCTTTATGTCATCTTATAGATGCTGCTACTATGTGCTATTCGGAAATACTCCAAATATCTACTCTACTATATGAATCCGTTTCACTACTCATAGTTATTCGGATTAGTGTCAAAGCTTGCATCGACGTAACCCTTTACGACGAACTTTTTAACCACCTCCATAATCGAGAAAAATTCCTTAGTCCATCAGTTACTAAGGATAAATTTTGACCGCTGCTAGTGATTCAATCATGGATCACTCTCTGTACCTCTCAACAGACTTTGAGTAAATGCACACATCAGGTGCGGTACCCAGCATGGCATACTTCAGATTGTACGGCCAAGGCATAGAAGACGACCTTCGTCTATTCTCTTTATTCTGCCGGGGTCGGGTGTTGAGTCTTACTCAAATTCACACCTTACAACGCAACCAAGAACTCCTTCTTTGCTGATCTATTTTGAACTCCTTCAAAAACTTGTCAAGGCATGCATCTTGTTGAAACTTCTATCAAGCGCTTTCGATCTATCTCCATAGATCTTTGGTGCTCAAAATTCAAGTAGCGCAATCCAGGTTTTTCCTTTGAAAACTCCTTTCAAACAACCTTGTATGCTTTACAGAAATTCTACATTACTTCTGATCCACAATATGTCAACCACATATACTTATCAGAAATTCTATAGTGCTCCCACTCACTTCTTTGGAAATACAAGTTTCTCATAAACCTTGTACAAACCCAAAATCTTTGATCATCTCATCAAAGTGTATATTCCAACTCCGAGATGCTTGCACCAGTCCATTGAAGGATCGCTGGAGCTTGCATACTTGTTAGTATCTTTAGGATCGACAAAACCTTTTGGTTGTATCACATACAATGTTTTCTCAAGGAAACCGTCGAGGAAACAATGTTTTGACATCCTATGTGCAATATTTCAAAAATAATGCAACAACTACTAACATAATTCTAACAGACTTTTAGCATCACTACGAGTGAGAAAGTCTCACCATAGTCAACTGTTTGATCATGTCGGAAACATCTTTGCGACAAGTCGAGCTTTTCTTAATAGTGACTTATCACCATCGTCGTCTGTCTTCCTTTTAAAGATCCATCTTTACTCAATAGTCCTATGACCATCAAGTAGTTCTTCCAAAGTCTACACTTTGTTTTCATACATGGATCCTCTCTCGGATTTCATGGCCTCCAGCCATTTGTTGGAATCCGGGCCCACCATTGGTTTCTCCATAACTCGTAGGTTCACTGTTGCTCAACAACATGACCTCCAAGACAGGGTTACCGTACCACTCTGCAGTAGTACGCGACCTTGTCAACCTACAAGGTTTGTAGTAACTTGATCCGATGCTCGATGATCACCATTATCAGCGTTCACTTCAATTGCTGTAGGCACCACAGGAACAACTTCATGCGCCCTGCTACACACTGGTTGAAGTGATGGTTCAATAACCTCATCAAGTTCTACCACCCTCCCACTCAATTCTTTCGAGAGAAACCTTTCCTCGAGAAAGGATCCGTTTCTACAAACAAACACTTTGCTTTCGGATCTGAGATAGGAGATGTACCCAACTGTTTTGGATATCCTATGAAGATGCATTTATCCGCTTTGGGTTCGAGCTTATCATACTGAAACTTTTTCACATAAGTGTCGAAGCCCCAAACTTTCAAGAAACGATAGTTTAGATTTCTCTAAACCTTAGTCTATACTGTGTCATCTCAACGGAAATACGCGGTGCCCTATTTTAAAGTGAATGCGGTTGTCTGCATAACCCATAAACGATAGTGGTAATTCGATAAGAGACATCATAGCATGCACCATACCAAATAGTGCGTGGCTATGACGTTCAGACACATCATCACACTATGATATTCCAGGTGGCATGAACTGCGAAACAATTTCCACATTGTCTTAACTGCGTACAAAAACTCGTAACTCAGATATTCATTTCTATGATCATATCGTAGACAGTTTATCCTTTTGTTACGACGAACTTCACTCCGAAACAGAATTGAACTTTTCAATATTTCAGACTTGTGATTCATTAAGTAAATACTCTTGTATCTACTCAAATCTTCATTGAAGTAAGAACATAATGATATCCACTACGTGCCTCAGCACCCATTGGACTGCATACATCAAAATGTATCACTTCCAACAAGTTACTATCTTGTTTCATCTCAATGAAAACAAGGCCTTGCTCATGTGGTATGATTTGCATGTCACTAGTGATTCAAAATCAAGTGAGTATAAAGATCCATCAGCATGGAGCCTCTTCATGCAATTTATACCAACATGACTCAAGCGGCAGTGCCACAAGTAAGTGGTACTATCATCATTACCTCGTATCTTTTGGCACCAATATCATGAACATGTGTAACACTACAATCGAGATTCAATAAACCATTGAAGGTGATTATTCAAGCAAATAGAGTAACCATTATTCTCTTTAAATGAATAATCGTATTGCAATAAACACGATCCAATCATGTTCATGCTTTAACGCAAGCACCAAATAACAATTATTCAGGTTTAACACCAATACCGATGGTAGAGGGAGTGTGCGACGTTTGATCATATCAACCTTGGAAACACTTCCAACACGTATCGTCACCTCGCCTTTAGCTAGTCTCCGTTTATGCCGTAGCTTTCATTTCGTGTTACTAATCACTTAGCAACCGAACTGGTATCCAATACCCTCATGCTACTAGGAGTACTAGTAAAGTACACATCAACATCATGTATATCAAATATACTTCTTTCGACTTTTGCCAGCCTTCTTATCTACCAAGTATCTAGAGTTGCTCCGCCTCAGTGACTGTTCCCCTCATTACAGAAGCACTTAGTCTCGGGTTTGGGTTTAATCTTGGGTCTCTTCATTAGTGCAGCAACTATTTTGCCGTTTCACGAAGTATCCCTTCTTGCCCTTGCCTTTCTTGAAACTTAGTGGTTCTACTAACCATCAACTATTGATGCTCCTTCTTGATTTCTACTTTCGCAGTGTCAAACATCACGAATCGCTCAAGGATCATTGTATCTATCCTTGATATGTTATAGTTCATCACAAAGCTCTCACAGCTTGGTGGCAGTGACTTTGGAGAACCATCACTATCTCATCTAGAAGATTAACTCCCACTTGATTCAAGCGATTGTCGTACTCAGACAATCTAAGCACACGCTCAATGATTGAGCTTTTCTCCTTTACTTTGTGGACAAAGAATCTTGTCGGAGGTCTCGTACCTCTTAACAAGGGCACAAGCATGAAATCACAATTTCATCTCTTTAGAACATCTTTCATGTTCCGTGACGTTTCAAAACGTCTTCGGCGCCTTGCTTCTAAGCCATTAAGTATTTTGTATTGAACTATCGTGTAGTCATCAGAAACGTGTATGTCGGATGTTCACAACATCTACAGACGACGCTCGAGGTGGAGCACACCGAGTGGTGCATTAAGGACATAAGCCTTCTGCGCAGCAACAAGGACAATCCTCTGCAAAGTTTGCTACTATCAACTTTCAACTAAATTTTCTCTAGGAACATATAAAAACAATAGAGCTATAGCGCAAGCTACATCGTAATTCGCAAAGACCGTTCGACTATGTTCAAGACAATTAGCTCAATTAATCATATTACTTAAGAACTCCCACTCAAAAAGTACATCTCTCTAGTCATTTAAGTGGTACATGATCCAAATCCACTATCTCAAGTCCGATCATCACGTGAGTCGAGAATAGTTTCAGTGGTAAGCATCTCTATGCTAATCATATCAACTATACGATTCATGCTCGACCTTTCGGTCTCATGTGTTCCGAGGCCATGTCTGTACATGCTAGGCTCGTCAAGCTTAACCCGATTGTTCCGTGTGTGCAACTGTTTTGCACCCGTTGTATGTGAACGTTGAGTCTATCACACCCGATCATCACGTGGTGTCTCGAAACGAAGAACTGTCGCAACGGTGCACAGTCGGGGAGAACACAATTTCGTCTTGAAATTTTAGTGAGAGATCACCTCATAATGCTACCGTCGTTCTAAGCAAGATAAGGTGCATAAAGGATTAACATCACATGCAATTCATAAGTGACATGATATGGCCATCATCATGCGCTTCTTGATCTCCATCACTAAAGCACCGGCACGATCTTCTTGTCACCGGCGTCACACCATGATCTCCATCATCATGATCTCCATCAACGTGTCTCCATCGGGGTTGTCGTGCTACTCATGCTATTACTACTAAAGCTACGTCCTAGCAATATAGTAAATGCATCTGCAAGCACAAACGTTAGTTTAAAGACAACCCTATGGCTCCTGCCGGTTGCCGTACCATCGACGTGCAAGTCGATATTAACTATTACAACATGATCATCTCATACATCCAATATATCACATCACATCGTTGGCCATATCACATCACAAGCATACCCTGCAAAAACAAGTTAGACGTCCTCTAATTGTTGTTGCATGTTTTACGTGGTGACCATGGGTATCTAGTAGGATCGCATCTTACTTACGCAAACACCACAACGGAGATATATGAATTGCTATTTAACCTCATCCAAGGACCTCCTCGGTCAAATCCGATTCAACTAAAGTTGGAGAAACCGACACTCGCCGGTCATCTTTGAGCAACGGAGTTACTCGTAGCGATGAAACCAGTCTCTCGTAAGCGTACGAGTAATGTCGGTCCGAGCCGCTTCGATCCAACAATACCGCGGAATCAAGAAAAGACTAAGGAGGGCAGCAAAACGCACATCACCGCCCACAAAAACTTTTGTGTTCTACTCGAGATTACATCTACGCATGAACCTAGCTCATGATGCCACTGTTGGGGAACGTAGCATGGGAAACAAAAAATTTCCTACGCGCACGAAGACCTATCATGGTGATGTCCATCTACGAGAGGGGATTTTCGATCTACGTACCCTTGTAGATCGTACAGCAGAAGCGTTAAGAAACGCAGTTGATGTAGTGGAACGTCCTCACGTCCCTCGATCCGCCCCGCGAACCGTCCCACGAACCGTCCCGCGAACAATCCCGCGATCAGTCCCACGATCTAGTGCCGAACGGACGGCACCTCCGTGTTCAGCACACGTACAGCTCGACGATGATCTCGGCCTTCTTGATCCAGCAATAGAGACGGAGAGGTAGATGAGTTCTCCGGCAGCGTGACGGCGCTCCGGAGGTTGGTGGTGATCTAATCTAAGCAGGGCTCCGCCCGAGCTCCGCGGAAACGCGATATAGAGGAAAAACCGTGGAGGTATGTGGTCGGGCTGCCGTGGCAAAGTTGTCTCAAATCAGCCCTAATAGCTCCATATATATAGGAGGAGGGGAGGGGAGGCTTGCCTTGAGGCTCAAGGAGCCCCAAGGGCTGCGCCACCAAGGGAGGAGGAGTCCTCCTCCAATCCTAGTCCAACTAGGATTGGAAGGTGGAGTCCTTCTCTCCTTTCCCACCTCCTTTTTTTTCTTTTCTCTTTGATTTTCTATCTATGGCGCATAGGGCCTTCTTGGGCTGTCCCACCAGCCCACCAAAGGCTGGTGCGCCACCCCCAAGGCCTATGGGCTTCCCGGGGTGGGCTGCCCCCCCCCCCCCCGGTGAACACCCGGAACCCATTCGTCATTCCCGGTACATTCCCCGTAACTCCGAAAACCTTCCGGTAATCAAATGAGGTCATCCTATATATCAATCTTCGTTTCCGGACCATTCCGAAAACCATCGTGATGTCCGTGATCTCATCCGGGACTCCGAACAACATTCAGTAACCAACCATATAACTCAAATACGCATAAAACAACGTCGAACCTTAAGTGTGCAGACCCTGCGGGTTCGAGAACTATGTAGACATGACCCGAGAGACTCCTCGGTCAATATCCAATAGCGGGACCTGGATGCCCATATTGGATCCTACATATTCTATGAAGATCTTATCGTTTGAACCTCAGTGCCAAGGATTCATATAATCCCGTATGTCATTCCCTTTGTCCTTCGGTATGTTACTTGCCTGAGATTCGATCGTCAGTATCGACATACCTATTTCAATCTCGTTTACCGGCAAGTCTCTTTACTCATTTCATAATACAAGATCCTACAACTTACACTAAGTCACATTGCTTGCAAGGCTTCTGTGTGATGTTGTATTACCGAGTGGGCCCCGAGATACCTCTCCGTCATACGGAGTGACAAATCCCAGTCTTGATCCATACTAACTCAACGAACACCTTCGGAGATACCTGTAGAGCATCTTTATAGTCACCCAGTTACGTTGCGACGTTTGATACACACAAAGCATTCCTCCGGTGTCAGTGAGTTATATGATCTCATGGTCATAGGAACAAATACTTGACACGCAGAAAACAGTAGCAACAAAATGACACGATCAACATGCTACGTCTATCAGTTTGGGTCTAGTCCATCACATGATTCTCCTAATGATGTGATCCCGTTATCAAGTAATAACACTTGTCTATGGCCAGGAAACCTTGACCATCTTTGATCAACGAGCTAGTCAACTAGAGGCTTACTAGGGACAGTGTTTTGTCTATGTATCCACACAAGTATTGTGTTTCCAATCAATACAATTATAGCATGGATAATAAACGATTATCATGAACAAAGAAATATAATAATAACTAATTATTATTGCCTCTAGGGCATATTTCCAACAGATTCATATGGTAGGATTGGAATATCTTGATCTGAACACATGATTAGGTGGCTCTCTCTCAGAAAAATAGATGGGGCAAGTGTTTGTATGTTCTGTGTGCTTCCTCTATGAATGAGACGTAGTGGAGGGGTATATATAGGCATCTCCAAAAATCCGACAGTAACAACATTATTGCCCAACTCGGTCAAACCGAATTAAAACTTAGTTGCACCGACTATTGCAAAATGTGGCAACTTTCGGCGTTTCGGTGAGACCGATATATAGATCTTGGTGGGTCCAATATTGGCTAGCGTCGACAGTTACCAGATTCGGTAGCACCAATTCCCAAAACTCGGAAATTCCAATTCCTAGAAACAGGTAGACAGAGAGTTAGTCAATGATTCTCGGTCTGACCGAAACAAGACTTGGTGTCACCGAGAAACTAGGGTTTGGCATAGGATCTGTCTCAGGTAAAAATCGGTAGGGCATAATTGAAAAATTTGTGGCACCAAATTACGGATATTTAGGATTTTGGACAGAATATTTGTGGGAGAATTCACGAGTATTTTTTGTGGCTAAATCTAAGCACTTGAGCAACCAGATCATCATAGTCACCTCATCCCCTTTTAATAGTATTGGCTTTCCTATGGACTCAAGTGTGATTTCTCACATAATACATAATGTAGAGTCTTGAAGCTTGAAGTTTGGCCTATCCTATTCCTTTCCTTCCTTGGGGCTTCTCCTCACAATCCTTAGACAATCCTCTGTGTGGACTATATCTGAACTAAGTATTAGTCCAAGAGACAATGTATGTTCTCATGAATTATCAAAAACACCAAGGGAGCATATGTGCTTTTAGTGTGTACGAGTGCCCAACCTTCTCCTCGTCCGCCCCATCGGTGGATGTCGGGTTCACCGGCTTCGGCTGCCCTAGGCTCACCGGTTCGACCGCATCTGGTTATGCGGGCGTCATCTATGTCGTCCTCGCCCTCTCATGCCACATCGGGCTCGTCAGGCCGACTACCGGCTCTGGCCACGACCATCATCGTCGTCTTAATCTCAGATGCTGCCACCTCACCTCCACTGAGTGATGTCCCTGACCTTGCACGCGATCGGATTGATCATCCTCCCACCCACGACCAGCCGCATCTATATTGTGCGACCGATCTAGCCTGTCGGTTGTGCGCGCCTTTGCAAGTCCTGTGAAGACTGTTACGAGTACTGCGCGCCCCTCCATCGATCGAGCATTGGGCTGCTCCTATGTCGCCCCGTGGGGCTGAAGCGCTGCAGCCTCATGGTTCTTCCTATCGCTGCACCGACTCGCGCATTGCCATAACATGCCCCCTTCGGGTCGTAGTGCCATGTAAAGCGGTCCCCGCGACCCACGAGCCGCCACTACACCGCCTTTTCGGGTTGTAGTGCTGGAACACACGTTCCCCACCGCCGCCCGAGGTCGTTCTTGAGGCTGCACCGACCCACGCATCGCTGCTACGCCGCCACGTCGGGCCGTCATGCTGCGGAACACGGTCCCTGCTGCCGCCCCCAAGGTCTTCCTGCTGTCGCCCCGACCCGCGCACTATTGTTTCGTCGCCCCTTCATGCAGTAGCACCACGACGCACGGTCCACACCGCCGTCCCTGGTACTTGTGATCTATGTTGGGTTTTCTGTGAAGATGAACAGATGATGCAATACAATATAGATAAGTATTTCCCTCGGTGAGAACAAAGTTATTGACCCAATAGGAGTAGCACGCAACCCCCATCTTCAGCGACTGCACACAAATAACCAAACAATTGCATCCAACACGGGCAAGAGGGTTGTCGATGCCCTTGGACTCGTTAGTTGCAAGCAAATGAAGTGTCTAGATGTCTGTTCATAAATCTAAATTACAAAATAAGTAAAAAATAAATAAAGACAACAAGGAAATTATAGCGTTTGTAAATTTATAAGTGAATAGACCACGGGGCCATAGAGTTCTCTAGTGGCATCTCTCTTAAAGTAGGCATACGATGGATAAACGAATTACTATTGGGCAATTGATAGAAATTGTATAGTTGTGCAATATTTATTCAAGGCAATAATCATGTGCATATAGGCATCACGTCCATAAGCAAATAGGCTGAATCCTTCCTGCACCTATTACTATTACTCCACCTATAGACCGCTATCCAACATGCATCTAGAGTATGAAGTAAAATGTGAGAATGCTTAGAGAACAATGACATGATGTAGAAAAAGAGAATCCAATTAATACAAATTAACCCATCGTTTTATCCTTAGTGGCAACAATACAAAGACGTGTATTGTCCCTTTCTATCACTGGGATATAGAGCACCACCAGATTGAACACATCACAACGCACCCCTCTCACTGAAGAAAGATTAATCTAATTGGCCAAACCAAATCAATAGATCTAAGAAATTTACGAAGCTATAATAATCATGCAAACAATAATCAAATCTTTTATCATGAATAATATGAACATAAATCCCCAATTAATCGGATCCCAACAAACGCACCACACAAAGTGATTATATCGAATAGATCATCGCGAAGATGCGGTGAACTTTGTATTGAAGAATAGAGAGATCTATGGTAGACTACTAACACATCACCATGGGAGCAGCAAGCATGATGTAAAGACCCTCTGTCATCGATCCCCTCTCCGGCAAGGCATTGGAACACGGCTCCATATGGGCACACGGCGGAACAGCGGCTTGCGACAGCGAAAAAGGTGTTTCGGGAGCTCCACTAGGGTTTTGGGGGAATATGAGAATTCATCAACCAGAGAACGAGTTCGGGAGAGACACCGGGGGGCTGATCTAAGAGGGCACGACCACCCCCCGTGGCACACTCTATTGGCTCGTGGGGCCCTCGTGTCTCCTCTGGCCTTCTCCTGAACCTTCGAGGTCTTCTTTTTGTACAGAAATAATCGTCCAAAAGTTGCAATTCTATTCGGACTCCGTTTGGTACTGTAAACCTAAAAAGCCCAAAACCTGCAGAAAACAGCAACTAGCACTTGTCACTGGGTTAATAGGTTAGTGGTCAAAATTAATATGAATTGGCAAATAAATGCCCAAAAAGTATCTTAAAATTATAATATTATAGCATGGAAAAATCAAAAATCATAGAAACGTTGGAGATTCAGTCCCCCGCGCATCGACTTCTTGTGGTATGCGTCACGCCTCCTCCCTCCGCACGGGAATACCATCGTGTGTGCGAGTCTTTGTCACATTGTCGGGTTCTTCCTCGTCTACTTCAAGCATTGTCGCTGCGCTCCTAACCAACATAGGCCGCCGCAGTCAAGCCACGACCGCCTCTCTTCTTCGGCGTTGATGTAGCTCGCTCACCCGAGTTGTGCCGCCCGTCCATCCCCTTCATTTCCGTCCAACGCTAGCTCATCACTAGCGTCGACGTCGTCCACCCCGACTATTTCATCTACTCCGACCACTGCGAGCGACATCCCCACCCTCGCCGATTTGCGCCGCAATCGTCGACGAGTCCTTCTCTACTAGCCTTCTCAACATGGTGTACCAGTTTGTGCAAGTCCCCATCTATGCATGTCTGGTGCTGACAAAACCAACGTGTGCCTTTGTCCGAGTGTGTTCTTAGTCCTGGCAAAACTGGAACGACGCATCGTGAACATCACCTTCATCCGCCTACACATGCCCGGTGCTGGAAACACCGATGTTTGCCTTGTCCACGAAGTGTCCCCGGTCATGGCAAACCCACCACGACGCGTCGTCAACTACATCTTCATTCCGGCTCACCGCTACTTCAACACCATTGTGCTCATGACTAACTCAGCGCCTCCTTGCGCCCGCGGCTCCATGACAACTACCTCGACATCGATCACCGCGTTCTTCGCGTGGCTACCTCGACTAAGGCTACACCACCCTATGGTGTACCAGTTTGTGCAAGGCCCTCGCCGATTTGCACCGCAATCGTCGACGAGTCCTTCTCTTCTAGCCTTCTCGACATGGTGTACCAGTTTGTGCAAGTCCCCATCTATGCATGCCCGGTGCTGACAACACCAACGCGTGCGTTTGTCCCCGGTGGCAAAACTGGAACGACGCATCGTCAACATCGCCTTCATCCGTCTACACATGCCCGGTGCTGGAAACACCGATGTGTGCCTTGTCCATGAAGTGTCCCCGATCTTGGCAAACCCACCGCGACGTGTCATCAACTACGTCTTCATTCCGGCTCACCATTACTTCAACACCATTGTGTTCATGACTAACTCGGTGGCTCCATGCGTCCGCGGCTCCACAACGACTTCCTCGACATCGATCACCGCGTTCTTCGCATGGCTACCTTGACTAAGGCTACACCATCCTACTCTCTCGGCTACCTCGACATCAGGACAAAGGGCCTCCTTGCTTGAGCAACCTCGTCGATTTTTCACTCCAGCCACAACTTCCGTGATGCATCGACCGTTACGACTGTGGGGATGACCGTCCGCTTAGCTTCGCAATATTCTCGAGTCTCACCGTCTGCGTTGTTATTGTTGTGACGGGGGAGGGGGTGTTGAGTAACGTGATTATTAAAAAGTATAGGATAAATTATTATTTGTTTACTTGTGGACATCGAAAGTAGCTTATCTGTACTATAAAAGGCACGAGAAGGCAGATCCAACTAAGAATATTAGTTGTTGGATTACTAATCTAATGGTCATGAATCATCGTTAACGAAATAGTCTGTTAACGAAATAGGTTCGCTAACGTAACGTAGCTTCGTCTAATAATCACGCTCCCTCTCAAGACTCTCAACCGCCCACGCTGCCCACGCCCGCACCGCTCGCCCCTCCGCCCTCGCTGCCCGCCGCCCGCCCCTCTGCCGGACGCGCCGCTCGGCCCCGACGCTTGCCCCTCCGCCAACCCCTCCACCCGTGCCGCCTTCCCCCAGCGCCTCCCCCATGAACCGTGTGGCCTGGGCATGGCTGAGAGGGCCGGAGCATGGCCGGGCATGGCGAAGCGGACGACCGGAGCGTGGCCGGGCGTGCCGAAGCGGACGGCCGGCGGGAGGCCAGCAGGCAGGGCGGCGCGACGACGCGGACGGCCGGGCGCATGGGGGGCGGACGGAGCTGGCCAGGGTGTTGCCCACGACGCAGACTCGACCTGCGGCGGCCTTACACGGCTTGCGGTGGCGCGGTCGACGAGGACCTGCTGGATCTCGGCAGATTAGGTGGACAATGGCGCGAGAGAAAGGGAGGAAGGGAAAGAAAGGGAGGAAGGAGATGGGAGGCTGGAGGGAGGGAGAAGAGAACGGTGAGGTGCGACGGTGGTCATGCTGCTGCTGTTCGCCGGAGGCTCGCCGGCCATCGGTGCGAGGTGGAGCTCGGGCGCAGAGGTGACGGGATCGAGGGAGCTCTCCTCCCTCGCGGCTGGAGGTGCTCGGGGTCAACCAACGTCGTCGCCTTTGTTGGCCTCCTGGGCTCTCTGCATCTTCGTCATCCCCTGCTTCTCCAACGGACACAGCGGCCGTGATAGCCAGAGTAGAGCAAAGCCGGCGCCTACGCACAGCGACCGCCTCGTTCTTCCCCACGGCTGCCAACGGCCGGAGCTTCGGCCCGTCCATGATTCGTGCTCAGGTGAAGCTGCAATCTCCTCCTTTTTTTCCAGAATCAATGAAAGGCACACGAATTTGGGACTGTAGGTTCAGTGTGTGTTCCTTACTGTAACATGTTCATTACTGTAACTTTTTACTCCAAAGTTCAGAATTTTGGAATAGGTCATGATGTTTCCTGATCAATGATTTGCTATAGAAAAGGTGCAGTAGAAGTACTCTTTGACATTTTGAAGGACCATGGAGAACTGTTCTCTCAGAACTTTTGGACCAATTTCTTTGGATATGTTATTTATCCTCTATTTAATGGTGAAATCTGTACAGCCAATGGTCAAAGTGATAGCACTGAGGACAATTCGTGGAATTTTGAAACTAAAGCAGTGGCTGTGAAATGTTTAGCGGATCTGTATGTTACATTTTTTGATGTAATGCAGCCAGAACTCACTAGAGTTACCTCTGTTGTTACCAGTTTTATCAGAAGCGCTTGTAGACAAACTGCTAGCACTGGTATGCCTGTTTTTCAGCGTTTAACAGAAGGGCTTGCAAGCAAACTCTCTAAGGACGAATGGAAAGAGATCTTATTATGCTTTAAAGAATCAGCAGCACACACATTGGTTGTTTTCGAAAAATAGTTAAGATGATGCAAAATATTGAAATTCCAGAAAGAAACGAGTCTTACTGTGAAGCAGAGAAATATTCATACCCTGAAATATACAATGAGGATGAAGAGGAAGCTAATGTGTAAACATCGTCTTATGCTATTGTCAAGATGAAGAACCATATGTCTCTGCAACTCTTAATTGTTCAGGTACTTCAAACCTTGTGCCAGTTTAATTTGATGCTGATCGTTTGTATATCATGTCTTTCTTTGTAAATTTTGTTCAATACTCTGCTTTGCTTTGCACACCCAAATAAAATAGGAATTACAACAAAGAAATTACAACAAGTTTGTCTTCATGATTTGTGTTCGACATGCCAATAAGATCACACTCACCATTCTGTGGCTTCTCTCCAGGGAATCATTAAGTTGCTTGGTGGTCTAGAGAGGGACTGCTTTATGAGGAATTTGCCCCTCTTTTTCCCCTTATTAGCTAATCTCGTTCGCTGCGAGCATAGATCTAGAGAGGTTCAGGTTGCACTGTATGATATCTTTCAGTCATCAGTAGGACCTATAATTTCCGTATAGCATATATTGATGCTCAACAACTGTACAATTTTGTCACTTCATCTTGGTAGGGTAACTTGGTTGATGGTTAAATAGAAATATGGAATAAGAAAAAGATTACAGCTTGACAGTGCCGTAAATGATTCAAACCTGTTCCTCCAGCATTCTGGTGTTGAAGGTAAAACCTCTTCCTGTTTCTTGGCACACCAACTTATTTTCAAGCATAGCGCAGGATATTAATATAGTTTTGTCAGTGTTGCAGCGTCATTTAAAATGGACTCAGATACCTGGAGGGAGGAGACCTTTTGAAGGGCATTTGCCCTTCTTTCCTAACATTAATTTCGAAATGTTGTAAATGTTGCGAACTGTGTAAATGTTCAGAAAGGTTGTGACCGTGTAAATGTTCAGAAATGTTGTGACATGTTCATACTGAATTAGTAATTCAGAAATGTTCAGTGTAGAAATTCAGAATGTTTTAGACAAAATGTGTCTCCTAGATTTTGGATTCATGGTGTTTTTTAAAAGAGCATGCCTCTCCGACTGAAATTTTTTGGACACTTTCCAAGATTTTTTTGTTTGCTGCAAACAGTTTTCAAGTGCTAAAGATTATTGTCTTACTAAAGATTATCTTGTTAAGGATTATTAGCAAGATTCTTGTTTGCTCTAACTGAATCATTTGATCTGAGTAGGAAAAAGATCTGAGGCCACTGAGAACAGTGATACTTCGGCTGATCATTACTGGAATAAAATCAAACTGATCACTATTATTATCTAATCAAGCTGATCACTACAGAATTTCATGTATAGTACCAACAATTTGCTGAAGCTAGCAGCAACAAGTTAGAGAGAGAGAGAGAGAGGGAGAGAGGGAGAGAAGTAGGAGTGCAATGGTAGGCTGGCAGGGGAGCAGATGGCAGTGCTCTTTCAAGTACTGTTTGTCAGTTGGAAAGAGATCGCCAACCAAAATTCAGAGTTGGGACTTGGGAGTATCTACCATAATAAATTCGCAGTTCCTCACTTAGATAACTGAAACATCCTCAAGCCCCTGTTCTTATTCTTATTCTTCAATCTTATTTACACACTTAATTTTTTTCCTTCTCTTACTGTCAAAATTCTGAATTGGGAGTAGTTGTTGTTGATTCAGTTTACTGCATTACCTTGAACGTTTCAGTTTACTTGAAACTCCTTTGTCTGCTTGAAACAACATTGAGAAAATGACGTTGATTCAGTTTATTGTAGTACCTTGAACATTTCCTGTTTACTGCAGTATCTTGAACATTTTCAGTTTATTGACATGGTGTTCAAGATTGTTTGCTCTAATCCTTGCTGCTTATGTGGGGGACTGTTGTGCTATGGCTCATGTATGTTCACAACAAGCCTAAGGATAATTATTGATCAATTGTGCATCTTGTTTCACAGATAATAAACTGACTCAATTCTTCATTTGCAGGACAATGAGCCAGATGTGGTTGCAGATTCTGGCGCAACCATTGTTGTTCCTATATCAGCGCAACACAAAATCAATGTGAGAATTCATCTCCAAGGCACACCTATGGCGAGCACTTTTAACTTCTCTCAGAATTGCACTGATGTTTGCACCTTAATTATGTCGAGGGATTGATTTTCACTTTGGAGAATTCTGATTGTATCCAATATCATTGAAAAATATGGAGTAATTGATTGTTTCCAAAATCGTCTGATTGTTTCCAATATTATAGTGCAAAGATCCAGTCCAAAAATAATGATTGTTTCCAAAAATTGATTGATTGACTGTTTGGTTGTTTCCAAAAACTAGCAGATCATCATGATTAGTTTCCAGATTTACTGTGCGATTGTTTCCAAAAACTGGTAGATCATGACCAATTAACATTGTGCCATTGAAAGGAGTAACTACCATAACAAATTTGCAGGAGCAACAGAAACAGTGGCGGGGGCGCGGGGAAGGAGCTCGGTGACCAGCAGTGGCGATTCCACCAGCGCGGTGACCAGCTCGGGCTTGGTGGCGATTCCACCAGCGACGGGGAAGGAGCCGCAAGCACCCTGAACACCAGTTGCTGCACCCTGGCTGGGGACTTTCCCAACTCTTGTACCGGAGTGGGCGGCAGCGGGGAAGGAGCAGCGGCTGCCCGGGGTACTTTGGGCGGACGCGGCGGCAAAGAACCACTCTGGGTCGTCAGAATTGATGACGGAGTGGGCCGACGGGTCCCACGGCTCCACCGCCGCAACTACATGTCCGAGATCATCGGGGAAGGGGATGGGGATGGGGAGGAGGACAAAATAGAGGGGGCGGGGGGTGTTATTCGCAGAGACGGCAAGGCAAGGCGCATGGGCGGCGCATGTCGGCGGCGGCACGTTGGGCTCTACGATAGCTGCCGGCGGTGGACGGAGTTGGTTCCTGCTGGGGGCGAAGCTAAAAGGAAGAAGAAGTAGAGAGGGGGTGGGGTGGTTGATTAGGAAGGGATTTTAAATCACAAGGTTGTTTTTGGAAAACTACAAATGAACTAAGCGTCGGACAAGCTTTTCCGGACGGAGGGGGTAATACATTGATCAAGATGTCCAAATCGACTATGGGGAGTTCGTCGCAATGGTGAAGAAGGGGGGTCATCGGGAACGGAAGGGTGATTATCAATCTCCATGAGCAGACGACCTCAGCTAGCCTGATGGTTCCTCCCTCGTTGATTACGGTTGTACCAATTACCTATCAGTACTTGAGGTTTAGTCGGTCTAGATTATAATTGAAGAAAACTGGAAGATCAATCATATTGTACTTGAATACAAGCTAGCGCCAAACATTATTTATTTACTATGCATGACATAGGATGTGAAGAGCGAGTAATTGTTGTGGTACCAGCAATAACGCATGTTGCTTTAAGTATACAAGTATATCCTTTCATTGAATATTCATATACAGTACACTGTATTTGTTCGCATTGTATTATAGATGATATTTATAATTTGAAATCCAAGTCGTTATCCATGTTGTTTGTGTAAAGTAATCAAGATGATGATTAGGGGCTATCAGCATGTGTAAAAAACTGGGGATTACGTCACCACATATAAAAATATTTGATTGACATCATGAATAGCAAGATGAATAACAATGTGTAGTAATATTTTCATTAGTTGATCCATATATTTGGATAGAAAAGTTATTTGTTAACTTTGTATCATTTTTATGTGTAAGCTAATAATTACGAACTTTGGATTTACCTGCAATTTCCTAGAAGTATTATGTACTTTTTAAAGAAATTGTTTGTGAAGTATAGTCTTTGAAGAAAAATAAAATATGGTTGTACTAAAAAAATCGTGAAGTTTTGCCATCTTGTGGAATGATAGACAATAGGCTTCCGGTAAAAAAATAGGACAGGGGCAGTCGTAACTAAAAATGAGGATAGGACAAGTTGGTAGCTGAAGGTAGTATAAGGGCGTGTTTGGTAGCCTGCATGGAGAGTGTATGAGCCCAAAAGTTCCTACCCGACCCACTTTTCGCTGTTTGGTAGGGTGTATGGGCTGAGGAGAGCATGCATCAACTGATGCAAAAAAGGGCCTCAGCATAGCTGAGCCCAGCACCCCCTCGGAGGCGAGCTGAGGAGAGCTATGCTGAGCCCATGCACCCTCGCCCCGCCTCGCCCTCACCCCGTCGCTCCCTGGCTGCCTCACCCTCGCCCTCCCGCGCCCCTCCCGAGCTCCGGCAGCCTCGCCCGAGCCCCCCCCCCCCCGCGCGCGCCTCGTCCGAGCTCCGGCGGCCTCGCTCGAGCTCCGACGGCCTCGTCCGAGCCCCGCTGCGCCTCGCCCGAGCTCCAGCGGCCTCGCTCGAGCCCCGCCCGAGCCCCCGCGGCCTCGCCCACTCTCCTTCTCCTCGATCTCCACAGCATGGCGTTCTTTGCATCTGGATCGGGTCGCGACGCGGCGTGGGGCTACGGATCCGGTCGCTAGGCAGCGTGGGGCTACGGATCCGGTCGAGGTCACGGTGGTGGAGGAGCCTTCCGAGCCCCGTCGCCGCCTCCGCCCCCTCCCCCCGTTCCTTCACCTCCCTTCTCTTCCTCCCTCGCAATGCACCTCTTCCTCCTCCCTCTTCCTACCAAACACAGTCTCATCCAAACATGTCACAACACATACATGACCATCAAACAACTGAAGATGAATGTATTTATCATGTCTATACTTAGCATGCATCAACAGGGAACAACTATGCTAGGGTGAGAACAGCTGCCAAACACACCCTAAGTGTATAACTATGAGTGGGGCGTTTTGGAGCACGGGCTCCATGGAGCCCTGTTTTTGAAAATCTCAAAATTCATCAAAATTCATATTTTTACATTTCAAAAATATATGAATATACATGAAGGCATAACACACACGTGTGGAATTTTTTAGAACAAAATACGTTGAAACGAGGTCTGTGTAAAAAAGACAATTTTTTGATTTTTTTAACACATGATACTATTCATACCAAAAGTTCATAAATTTGTTCTTTTTGCACAGATCGAATCTTAAGGTATTTCATACTGAATTTTTGCACACATATACATTTCATCCTTGTATACTTGCATATTTTTTTAGATTTTTTTGAAACAGAAATTTTGAATTTTGAATTTTTCAAAAACAAAGAGCTCCAATAGGCATTTCCGTATAACTATGAGTTATCATCATTTTTATTCAATAGGATTGGCATTGGGGTTATATAGGAGACTATGTTGTGCCTTCTTAAATAAACTCACATAATTAAATCTTTCATGCTAATTAACATTGCTTTCATATAGAATTGTTGACACATGTAATGTGAATATTCTTTCTTTTAAATATATGTTAAGGAGGGTCTTCTACTGATTTAACTTTTTTGATGAGGATAAGTATGTGTTGTTTATTATGTAATGTTGTTAGATGTCTAGATGCCTTGGTACAACTCTCAAACATGATTAAGGGATATCAGTCTATTTTCCTATGGGTTGGGTGATAATAGACGTGCATTGCACGTACACGTTTACTAGTCTATTAGAAGAAAATATTATTTTTCGCTAGTTCAGTACTCATATAGAAGTACTGGCCTTAGTGAATGTAACCAGCCACAAGTGCAACCTAATGCAATTCATCATACATGCTAATCTCGCTTGAAACCTTCTCCTCTTAGCTTCTCCCAGCTCCGTGTAAGCGATCTTCTTGCCGGCAGCATTGATCGTCGCGAGCGGCACAAGCGCGGATTGGCGTGGCGGCGACGGCGGCGGTGGGGCAGAGCGTTTCTTTCCAACTGCTTCCTTCGCAGCGTTTGCCGGCTTAACTGCGGCGGCGCCGTTTGAGATGGCAGGGATCAGCGCGGATCGACACGGTGGCAGAGGGGCGGAGGACTTCTCGGGAACTCCCCCGCTCGCTACGTCAGAAACCTTCACGGTGGACGAGGTCAGGATCCTCATCGTCCGCGGAACCGGTCGCCTCATCGGAGCTTCTCCCATGTCCAAGTAGTAGATCTTCTTGCCGGCAGCATTGGTGGTGGCGGGCCGGTGCGGCTGTGGCTGGGGCCGCATCGGAGCATAGCGCTTGTTTGCTACCTCTTCCTTCGTAGTGTTGGGCCGATTCATGGCGACGGTGTCGTTGGACATGGAAGAGATCAGCACCGATTGGCGTGGCGACGGCGAAGACGACGCGGAGGACTTCCTTGCAACTCTCTCCGACGCGAAGGACACATATCCTGCGGCGCTCGAGATCAAAACTGATCTGGTCGTGCAATGCCGAGGAAGAGCTCTGCGCCATGAGAGCGAGCGTGCTGATGGTTGCGGAGGAACGAGACGAGGGCTGATCGGCGATGGTGTTGCGAGTTGCAGCTCGTGACTTCTGAGTGCCCTGAAGGGGCCAGCCCTAGGTATCCAGGGAAGGTTGGTGAGGGGGAGTTGGACTCAAACAGGGATATGTGTGCATGTCAAGCACTGCGTGTACTACTCGGATAGCAAAGCCTCATCTTGGAGACTTGGAGCGATGCATATGTTGTTCGTGGCGTTCGGCCGGAGTGCGCCGCAAGTCGTTGGCTTAGATTAGGCCCAATACAGTGGCCGCGTGACCCAGATGAACCAGCGACTGACCGGAGGTCTATCGGCCGTTCTGTGCGGCAAATTGCGGTCCGCACTCACAAGCAGATAACCGACTAGGTCGGCCCAAGTTAGAGACCAGCAGCGAGTGGGTACTGTAGCGCGATTCTCCAGACCTAAAAAAATGATCATGTTATACCACCTGGATATCGGGCAAGAAATGAATGCGCAAACATTTTTTCAAAATTGGAATATATTTTAAATTGCAATTTCTTTAGAAAACAGCACTTTTTAAAAAATTGGGGATTTTTTTTGAAAACACAATACATATTTTCGAAAAAAGAAACATTTTTTGAAATTTCAAAAGAAAATTCAGAACATCGATTTTTTATTGAAAAGTAGAACGTGGATTCTGGAACAACATTTGAAAATGCGAACATTTATTCAAATATGCAAACAATAATTGAAACGGAAACATTTTTTAAACTCCTGAACCAAATAATAGGACATGATTTTTTTGAAATTTGTGAACATATTTTAAGGATTTTTGTGAACATTATTCTTTTAAACTCAAACATTTATGAAAATGGGAACATTTTTGAGAATACTGAAAAATGTTTTTGAAAATCTGGCTAGAAATGAATACACAAACATTTTTCAAAATGGGAATATCTTCTAAGTTGCAATTTCCTTAGATAACACCATTTTTTTGAAATTATGGAACACAATTTGGCAATACAATACATTTTTTCCACGACGGCAACATTTTTCGAAATTTCAAAACATATTGGAACATGAATTTTTTTTGGATAATAGAACGTGGTTTTGAGACTCTGAAGCAAAATTTGAAAACACGAACATTGTTTGGACTATGCAAACAATTATTGAAACGGGAACATTTTTTTAAACTCCTGAACAAATTTTGAAATATCTGAACAATTTTTAAAAATAAGAACATTTTCTGAATCTTCCAAACAAAATTTGGAAACACAAAAATTCTTTAAAACTAGCAAAAAAGTTTTGAAACGCTATTATTTGTGTAAATCCACAATTTTTTCTATAGAAGTTGTGAACAATTTGAACAAAAATATAAGGAAAATAAAATTGAAATAAAAACATTAGTAAAAAAATCAACAAAAAACGTTGATCTTCTATAATATTCGTGAAAGCGAAAAAAACAGGTTGGAATCTTCCAGAATGTTCCTGAAAACGGATGACTAGAGCTGATCAGAAGGCGATGGAGCGTCGAGCAAAGATGGTGAAGAGCAATGCATTAAGCATGATGCGGATTTGTGCAGCCCTCAAGAATATCAACTAATGATGGTAGATGCATGGCTTAGTTCTTCTGTTTTGGCCCCTGCGTGGGTGATTGGTCGACTCGGTGGTGGGTCTACCTGTATCCTGTAGTTGTGTAAGAGTTTTTCCCCTGGCTTTGTTGGTTAGGTTAGCTGGTGTGTTTTATGGTGTTTCTGGGTTTTCGTCCTGCGGTAGGCTGCTCGTTGACGAGTGCATATGGTGGATTTTCCAGAAATGCTTTGAACTCGCTCCCCTTTGTGGTTTCCTTTGTTGTTCGGAACTTTGTATTTTCATTATGTTAAGTAATGGAAAGAGGCACGCCCGGTTAAAAAATGACGCATGCTTCCGATCTATCATCTCCCTCGCCAAGCTGCAGCGACGCACCCCGGTCGATCCTCCCCTTCCCTTGTTCCCGACAGGTCGGACATGTATCTCTCATGCACGAAAGGTGTTGTTTGATTTGGAAGTGATGTTGCCATGTGGGTCAGGAACTTAGGACCGAGCAAGGAAAGAGAGTACGAGGGGCATGAATGAGGTGAAGAATGAGGTGAGGTGATGTCGCTTGAGGTTCTTCCAAGGGGCAGGTGAGCAGAGGATGAAAATAACAAAGAAGAAGATAAGTGAGGAATCAAGCAAGACCGCCACACCTTGTTGTTGTTCTGGTGGGAGGAGGGGTTCGAAATTGAGTCCAGCGATGACGCACTATGGAGGAGAGGCTCCTCACATCGATGATCCACACCAAGCTAAGCGTGTCGACGACGTTAACCCGCCACCTCTCTGAGGTGCCCTGCCAGTGCCGCTTAGTTCGTATCCTCGGCATGTGTGTTGCTCCTGCGTCCGCTGACTTTGTTACCATCCATCCTTATGCTAGTTGACTAATCTATTACTTGGTCACAGGTTGATCACTTAGATTCATTGATTTCCTTGCATGTTTCTAATCAACAAGTTAATCGGTCATTAAATTAATTAATTGGTAGATTTATTAATATATCGGCTATTTGATGAACTTGCGAGTAGGAATTAAACGACAAGTTAACTGATTAATCGTATGACTTCTTGAACTTCGAACATCTTATAATTTGATATGAATGGAGTATTTGTCGGTCGGTTGAGAGATAGGAAAACTGGGGTTTTCGGGAAGTTAATGATTTGACACTTTCTGAATGTTTGCATCAAGTTTTCTTATTCCCTCCGTCACAGTTTAGAAGGATGCATGTGTACCTAGGTCGTTAATTTAACTTATATAAAATATATTATTTAACATAAAAATTATATCATAAGAAAATAGAACATCTAAAGTTTCTAATGATATATTTTTTGTAATATGTTGAAATTAGTGTTGGGCTTTAGGCCCATAAGAGAAATTCAGAAATCTCCAAGGGCACATGTAGGTGGTGGCATGACAAGGTAGTGGTGGGAAGTTTAGTCCCACCCCGCTAGTGGAGAAAAAGTTGGACCCCTTTATACGGGTCTCTCTTCTACATGCTATTGGAGAGTGAGAAGAGAAGAGGCCCTCGCGCACTCCTCCTCCGTCGCCCGCCTCGTCACGACGCGTCGCGGGTTGCGGAAATGAGCCGAGCCGAGCTCATACCTGTGCGCTTTTTTTTGCCGGTCAGGAACGGAGAGATCGACAATGAAAGCAGAATTAACAGCATTAGACACTTCTGGTGTCGAAGCAGAATTTCTTCAAGATCTTTTGATGGACTTACTTGTGGTTAAGAAGCCGGTTCCGGCTATCCTTATGAACTGCGATAATCTATCAGTTATTGTCAAAGTGAAGAGTTCAAAGGACAATATGAAGTCCAACAAACATATAAGAATGAGATTGAAGTCTGTCAGACGTTTGAGAAACTCCGGAGTGATAGCATTGGATTACATCCAAACGGCTAAGAATCTGGAAGATCCCTTTACTAAAGGGCTATCACGTGTTGTGATAGATAGTGCATCGAGGGAGATGGGTATGAGACCCACATGAGTTGCCATGGCAGTAACCCAACCTATATGATCGGAGATCCCGTGAAGTAGGACCTGGGAAAACAAGTCGGTGGTGAACTGAGGAGAGTAACTTTACTAACCCACTCCGTTGGAGATGCAATGCTCTCGGATACTCTATGGTAGGATGCTATTGTCTTAATGTGTTCTAAAGCTTATGTGTAAGCAAGATGTTGTCTTACAGAGCGATTTTTGAAGGAACACACCTATATGAGCCTGACTGCTGGTCGCAGTCTATGAGATTGGGGTGATCTCTAGTAAACTCATGAATAGGCAAGGAGTGTGACTAATATGCTCCATCCGAGGGGTCAGCCTTCGGTAGCCTAGTACTAGTAAGACTTGTGGTGAAGCTTCTTTACGCCAAACTGACAATTCAAGGCATAGTCCATTGTTCAGTTGTAAAGGGGTGTAGCTGCTTGTTCTAGGTGAAGCTCAACCTTAGCAGGTCTTCACTGAAATGCTGGTATATTAAAACAGTAATTGAAACGATGGAACACGATGTGTCCTTGAGATATGGTGGGGGATTGTTGAAATTCGTGGCGGGCTTTAGGCCCATAAGAGAATTTCTGAAATCTCCAAGGGCCCATGTAGGTGGTGGCATGACAAGGTAGTGGTGGGAAGTTTAGTCCCTCCCCGCTAGTGAAGAAGAAGTTGGACCCCTTTATAAGGGTCTCTCTTCTACATGCTATTGGAGAGTGAGAAGAGAAGATGCCCTCGCGCACTCCTCCTCCGTCGCCCGCCTCACCACGCCACGCCTCGTCACGACGGGTTGCGGGAATGAGACGAGCCAAGCTCATACCTACGCGTTTATTTTTGCCGGTCAGGAACGGAGAATACGTAATGGATGCGCCACGATATGAGACGTCGGATCGTGGGCTGTTACTGACTCGGACGTGGGTTCAGCCCACGTCTCTCCACCCGCCCGCCTATATAAGCAGGGCTAACGCCAACCCTAGCCGTCAAGAGAATCAGATCACATCTGCTTCACGCGCTGATGGGGTTATATGTTGGGGAACGTCGCATGGGAAACAAAAATTTTCCTACGCGCACGAAGACCTATCATGGTGATGTCCATCTACGAGAGGGGATGAGTGATCTACGTACCCTTGTAGATCGCACAGCAGAAGCGTTAGTGAATGTGGTTGATGTAGTGGAACGTCCTCACGTCCCTCGATCCGCCCCGCGAACAATCCCGCGATCAGTCCCACGATCTAGTACCGAACGGACGGCACCTCCGCGTTCAGCACACATACAGCTCGACGGTGATCTCGGCCTTCTTGATCCAGCAAGAGAGACGGAGAGGTAGAAGAGTTCTCCGGCAGCATGACGGCGCTCCGGAGGTTGGTGATGACCTTGTCTCAGCAGGGCTCCGCCCGAGCTCCGCAGAAACGCGATCTAGAGGAAAAACCGTGGAGGTATGTGGTCGGGCTGCCGTGGAAAAGTCGTCTCAAATCAGCCCTAAAACCTCCGTATATATAGGTGGGAGGGAGGGGAGGAGGCAGCCTCAAAACCTAAAGGTTTGGCCGAAATTGGAGGTGGAGGAGTCCTACTCCAATCCTACTTGGAGTAGGATTCCACCTTCCCACTTGGAAACTCTTTCCACCTTGTGTTTTTTCCTTCTCAAACCTTATGGGCCTTAGTGGGAACTTATTCCAGCCCACTAGGGGCTGGTTTATCTCTTCCCATAGCCCATGAGACCCCTTGGGGCGTGACACCCCTCCCGATGGTCCCCGGCACCCCTCCCGGCACTCCCGGTACACTACCGATAAGCCCGAAACTTTTCCGGTAATGCACGAAAACCTTCCGGTAACCAAATGAGGTCATCCTATATATCAATCTTCGTTTCCGGACCATTCCGGAAACCCTCGTGACGTCCGTGATCTCATCCGGGACTCCGAACAACATTCGGTAACCAACCATATAACTCAAATACGCATAAAACAACGTCGAACCTTAAGTGTGCAGACCCTGCGGGTTCGAGAACTATGTAGACATGACCCGAGAGACTCCTCGGTCAATATCCAATAGCGGGACCTGGATGCCCATATTGGATCCTACATATTCTACGAAGATCTTATCGTTTGAACCTCAGTGCCAAGGATTCATATAATCCCGTATGTCATTCCCTTTGTCCTTCGGTATGTTACTTGCCCGAGATTCGATCGTTAGTATCCGCATACCTATTTCAATCTCGTTTACCGGCAAGTCTCTTTACTCGTTCTGTAATACAAGATCCCGCAACTTACATTAAGTTACATTGCTTGCAAGGCTTGTGTGTGATGTTGTATTACCGAGTGGGCCCCGAGATACCTCTCCGTCACACGGAGTGACAAATCCCAGTCTCGATCTATACTAACTCAACGAACACCTTCGGAGATACCTATAGAGCATCTTTATAGTCACCCAGTTACGTTGTGACGTTTGATACACACAAAGCATTCCTCCGGTGTCCGTGAGTTATATGATCTCATGGTCATAGGAACAAATACTTGACACGCAGAAAACAGTAGCAACAAAATGACACGATCAACATGCTACGTCTATTAGTTTGGGTCTAGTCCATCACATGATTCTCCTAATGATGTGATCCCGTTATCAAGTGACAACACTTGCCTATGGCCAGGAAACCTTGACCATCTTTGATCAACGAGCTAGTCAACTAGAGGCTTACTAGGGACAGTGTTTTGTCTATGTATCCACACAAGTATTGTGTTTCCAATCAATACAATTATAGCATGGATAATAAACGATTATCATGAACTAAGAAATATAATAATAACTAATTTATTATTGCCTCTAGGGCATATTTCCAACAGTCTCCCACTTGCATTAGAGTCAATAATCTAGTTCACATCACCATGTGATTTCAACGAATCCAACACCCATATAGTTCTGGGGTCTGATCACGTCTTGCTCGTGAGAGAGGTTTTAGTCAACGGTTCTGAAACTTTCAGATCCGTGTGTTCTTTACAAATCTTTATGTCATCTTATAGATGCTGCTACTATGTGCTATTCGGAAATACTCAGAATATCTACTCTACTATACGAATCCGTTTCACTACTCATAGTTATTCGGATTAGTGTCAAAGCTTGCATCGACGTAACCCTTTACGATGAACTCTTTAACCACCTCCATAATCGAGAAAAATTCCTTAGTCCATTAGTTACTAAGGATAAATTTTGACCGCTGCTAGTGATTCAATCATGGATCACTCTCTGTACCTCTCAACATACTTTGAGTCAAGGCACACATCAGGTGCGGTACACAGCATGGCATACTTTAGATTCTACGGCTAAGGCATAGAAGACGACCTTCGTCTATTCTCTTTATTCTGCCGGGGTCGAGTTTTGAGTCTTACTCAAATTCACACCTCACAACACAACCAAGAACTCCTTCTTTGCTGATCTATTTTGAACTCCTTCAAAAACTTGTCAAGGCATGCATCTTGTTGAAACTTCCATTAAGCGCTTTTCGATCTATCTCCATAGATCTTTGATGCTCAACGTTCAAGTAGCTCAATCCAGGTATTCCTTTGAAAACTCCTTTCAAACAACCTTGTATGTTTTACAGAAATTCTACATTACTTCTGATCCACAATATGTCAACCACATATACTTATCAGAAATTCTATAGTGCTCCCACTCACTTCTTTGGAAATACAAGTTTCTCATAAACCTTGTACAAACCCAAAATCTTTGATCATCTCATCAAAGTGTATATTCCAACTCCGAGATGCTTGCACCAGTCCATTGAAGGATCACTGGAGCTTGCATACTTGCTAGTATCTTTAGGATCGACAAAACCTTCTGGTTGTATCACATACAATGTTTGCTCAAGGAAACCGTCGAGAAAACAATGTTTTGACATCCTACGTGCAATATTTCATAAATAATGCATCAACAACTAACATAATTCTAACAGACTTTTAGCATCGCTACGAGTGAGAAAGTCTCATCATAGTCAACTGTTTGATCTTATCGAAAACATCTTTGCGACAAGTCGAGCTTTTCTTAATAGTGACTTATCACCATCATCGTCTGTGTTCTTTTAAAGATCCATTTTTTTTTTACTCAATAGTCCTATGACCATCAAGTAGTTCTTCCAAAGTCTACACTTTGTTTTCACACATGGATCCTCTCTCGGATTTCATGGCTTCCAGCCATTTGTCGGAATCTGGGCCCACCATCGCTTTCTCCATAACTCGTAGGTTCACTGTTGCTCAACAACATGACCTCCAAGACAGGGTTACCGTACTACTCTGCAGCAGTACGCGACCTTGTCGACCTACGAGGTTTGTAGTAACTTGATTCGAAGCTCAATGATCATCATCATCATCAGCTTCCACTTCAATTGGTGTAGGCGCCACATGAACAACTTCCTGCGCCCTGCTACACGCTGGTTGAAGTGATGGTTCAATAACCTCATCAAGTTCTACTACCCTCCCACTCAATTCTTTCGAGAGAAACCTTTCCTCGAGAAAGGATCCGTTTCTAGAAACAAACACTTTGCTTTCGGATCTGAGATAGGAGATGTACCCAACTGTTTTGGATATCCTATGAAGATGCATTTATTCGCTTTGGGTTCGAGCTTATCAGACTGAAACTTTTTCACATAAGTGTCGAAACCCCAAACTTTCAAGAAACGACAGTTTAGATTTCTCTAAACCTCAGTCTATACTGTGTCATCTCAACGGAAATACGCGGTGCCCTATTTAAAGTGAGTGCGGTTGTCTCTAATGCATAACCCATAAACGATAGTGGTAATTCAATAAGAGACATCATAGTATGCACCATACCAAATAGTGCGTGGCTACGATGTTCAGACACATCATCACACTATGATGTTCCAGGTGGCATGAACTTCGAAACAATTTCCACATTGTCTCAACTGTGTACCAAAACTCGTAACTCAGATATTCATTTCCATGATCATATCGTAGACAGTTTATCCTCTTGTTACGACGAACTTCACTCTGAAACGGAATTGAACTTTTCAACATTTTAGACTTGTGATTCATTAAGTAAATACTCCTGTATCTACTCAAATCGTCAGTGAAGTAAGAACATAATGATATCCAGTGCGTGCCTCAGCACCCATTGGACTGCATACATCAAAATGTATCACTCCCAACAAGTTACTATCTTATTTCATCTCAATGAAAACAAGGCCTTTCTCATGTGGTATGATTCGCATGTCACTAGTGATTCGAAATCAGGTGAGTACAAAGATCCATCAGCATGGAGCCTCTTCATGCAATTTATACTAACATGACTCAAGCGGCAGTGCCACAAGTAAGTGGTACTATCATCATCAACTCGTATCTTTTGGCACCAATATCATGAACATGTGTAACACTACGATCGAGATTCAATAAACCATTGAAGGTGATTATTCAAGAAAATAGAGTAACCATTATTCTTTTTAAATGAATAATCGTATTGCAATAAACACGATCCAATCATGTTCATGCTTAACGCAAGCACCAAATAACAATTATTTAGGTTTAACACCAATCCCGATGGTAGAGGGAGCGTGCGACGTTTGATCATATCAACCTTGGAAACACTTCCAACACGTATCGTCACCTCGCCTTTAGCTAGTCTCCGTTTATGCCGTAGCTTTCATTTCGTGTTACTAATCACTTAGCAATCGAACCGGTATCCAATACCCTCATGCTACTAGGAGTACTAGTAAAGTACACATCAACATTATGTATATCAAATATATTTCTCTCGACTTTTGCCAGCCTTCTTATCTACCAAGTATCTAGAGTTGCTCCGCCTCAGTGACTGTTCCCCTCATTACAGAAGCACTTAGTCTCGGGTTTGGGTTTAGTCTTGGGTCTCTTCATTAGCGCAGCAACTGTTTTGCCGTTTCACGAAGTATCCCTTCTAGCCCTCGCCTTTCTTGAAACTTAGTGGTTTTACTAACCATCAACTATTGATGCTCCTTTTTGATTTCTACTTTCGAAGTGTCAGAACATCACGAATCTCTCAAGGATCATTGTATCTATCCTTGATATGTTATAGTTCATCACGAAGCTCTCACAGCTTGGTGGCAGTGACTTTGGAGAACCATCACTTTCTCATCTGGAAGATTAACTCCCACTTGATTCAAGTGATTGTTGTACTCAGACAATCTGAGCACACGCTCAACGATTGAGCTTTTCTCCTTTACTTTGTGGACAAAGAATCTTGTTGGAGGTCTCATACCTCTTAACAAGGGCACAAGCATGAAATCACAATTTCATCTCTTTGGAACATCACTTATGTTCCGTGACGTTTTTACAACGTTTTCGGCGCCTTGCTTCTAAGCCATTAAGTATTTTGTACTGAACTATCGTGTAGTCATCAGAAACGTGTATGTCGGATGTTCACAGCATCCACAGACGACGCTCGAGGTGCAGCACACCGAGTGGTGCATTAAGGACATAAGCCTTCTGTGCAGCAACGAGGACAATCCTCGGTTTTACAGACTCAGTCTGCAAAGGTTGCTACTATCAATTTTCAACTAAATTTTCTCTAGGAACATATAAAAACAGTAGAGCTATAGCGCAAGCTACATCGTAATTCGCAAAGACCATTAGACTATGTTCATGACAATTAGTTCAATTAATCATATTACTTAAGAACTCCCACTCAAAAAGTACATCTCTCTAGTCATTTGAGTGGTACATGATCCAAATTCGCTATCTCAAGTCCGATCATCACGTGAGTCGAGAATAGTTTCAGTGGTAAGCATCCCTATGCTAATCATATCAACTATACGATTCATGCTCGACCTTTCGGTCTCATGTGTTCCGAGGCCATGTCTGCACATGCTAGGCTCGTCAAGCTTAACCCGAGTGTTCCGCGTGTGCAACTGTTTTGCACCCGTTGTATGTGAACGTTGAGTCTATCACACCCGATCATCACGTGGTGTCTCGAAACGAAGAACTGTCGCAACGGTGCACAGTCGGGGAGAACACAATTTCGTCTTGAAATTTTAGTGAGAGATCACCTCATAATGCTACCGTCGTTCTAAGCAAAATAAGGTGCATAAAAGGATTAACATCACATGCAATTCATAAGTGACATGATATGGCCATCATCACGTGCTTCTTGATCTCCATCACCAAAGCACCGGCACGATCTTCTTGTCACCGGCGCCACACCATGATCATCCATCAACGTGTTGCCATCGGGGTTGTCGTGCTACTTATGCTATTACTACTAAAGCTACATCCTAGCAAAATAGTAAACGCATCTGCAAGCACATATGTTAGTATAAAGACAACCCTATGGCTCCTGCCGGTTGCCGTACCATCGACGTGCAAGTCGATATTTCTATTACAACATGATCATCTCATACATCCAATATATCACATCACATCATTGGCCATATCACATCACAATCATACCCTGCAAAAACAAGTTAGACGTCCTCTAATTTTGTTGTTGCATGTTTTACGTGGTGACCAAGGGTATCTAGTAGGATCGCATCTTACTTACGCAAACACCACAACGGAGATATATGAATTGCTATTTAACCTCATCCAAGGACCTCCTCGGTCAAATCCGATTCAACTAAAGTTGGAGAAACCGTCACTTGCCAGTCATCTTTGAGCAAAGGGGGTTACTCGTAACGATGAAACCAGTCTCTCGTAAGCGTACGAGTAATGTCGGTCCAAGCCGCTTCAATCCAACAATACCGCGGAATCAAGAAAAGACTAAGGAGGGCAGCAAAACGCACATCACCGCCCACAAAACCTTTTGTGTTCTACTCGAGAAGACATCTACGCATGAACCTAGCTCATGATGCCACTGTTGGGGAACGTCGCATGGGAAACAAAAATTTTCCTACGCGCACGAAGACCTATCATGGTGATGTCCATCTACGAGAGGGGATGAGTGATCTACGTACCCTTGTAGATCGCACAGCAGAAGCGTTAGTGAATGTGGTTGATGTAGTGGAACGTCCTCACGTCCCTCGATCCGCCCCGCGAACAATCCCGCGATCAGTCCCACGATCTAGTACCGAACGGACGGCACCTCCGCGTTCAGCACACATACAGCTCGACGGTGATCTCGGCCTTCTTGATCCAGCAAGAGAGACGGAGAGGTAGAAGAGTTCTCCGGCAGCATGACGGCGCTCCGGAGGTTGGTGATGACCTTGTCTCAGCAGGGCTCCGCCCGAGCTCCGCAGAAACGCGATCTAGAGGAAAAACCGTGGAGGTATGTGGTCGGGCTGCCGTGGAAAAGTCGTCTCAAATCAGCCCTAAAACCTCCGTATATATAGGTGGGAGGGAGGGGAGGAGGCAGCCTCAAAACCTAAAGGTTTGGCCGAAATTGGAGGTGGAGGAGTCCTACTCCAATCCTACTTGGAGTAGGATTCCACCTTCCCACTTGGAAACTCTTTCCACCTTGTGTTTTTTCCTTCTCAAACCTTATGGGCCTTAGTGGGAACTTATTCCAGCCCACTAGGGGCTGGTTTATCTCTTCCCATAGCCCATGAGACCCCTTGGGGCGTGACACCCCTCCCGATGGTCCCCGGCACCCCTCCCGGCACTCCCGGTACACTACCGATAAGCCCGAAACTTTTCCGGTAATGCACGAAAACCTTCCGGTAACCAAATGAGGTCATCCTATATATCAATCTTCGTTTCCGGACCATTCCGGAAACCCTCGTGACGTCCGTGATCTCATCCGGGACTCCGAACAACATTCGGTAACCAACCATATAACTCAAATACGCATAAAACAACGTCGAACCTTAAGTGTGCAGACCCTGCGGGTTCGAGAACTATGTAGACATGACCCGAGAGACTCCTCGGTCAATATCCAATAGCGGGACCTGGATGCCCATATTGGATCCTACATATTCTACGAAGATCTTATCGTTTGAACCTCAGTGCCAAGGATTCATATAATCCCGTATGTCATTCCCTTTGTCCTTCGGTATGTTACTTGCCCGAGATTCGATCGTTAGTATCCGCATACCTATTTCAATCTCGTTTACCGGCAAGTCTCTTTACTCGTTCTGTAATACAAGATCCCGCAAATTACATTAAGTTACATTGCTTGCAAGGCTTGTGTGTGATGTTGTATTACCGAGTGGGCCCCGAGATACCTCTCCGTCACACGGAGTGACAAATCCCAGTCTCGATCTATACTAACTCAACGAACACCTTCGGAGATACCTGTAGAGCATCTTTATAGTCACCCAGTTACGTTGTGACGTTTGATACACACAAAGCATTCCTCCGGTGTCCGTGAGTTATATGATCTCATGGTCATAGGAACAAATACTTGACACGCAGAAAACAGTAGCAACAAAATGACACGATCAACATGCTACGTCTATTAGTTTGGGTCTAGTCCATCACATGATTCTCCTAATGATGTGATCCCGTTATCAAGTGACAACACTTGCCTATGGCCAGGAAACCTTGACCATCTTTGATCAACGAGCTAGTCAACTAGAGGCTTACTAGGGACAGTGTTTTGTCTATGTATCCACACAAGTATTGTGTTTCCAATCAATACAATTATAGCATGGATAATAAACGATTATCATGAACTAAGAAATATAATAATAACTAATTTATTATTGCCTCTAGGGCATATTTCCAACATGGATAATAAAGATCCTCTTCGGCGCTCTCTCCTTCATCGTCCACGATTCGGCATGGCTTCGGGACGCCCCTCTCGACGTCGAGGCGCTCTCCCGTCGTGGGGCTACGCACTTCCGTGCCGGCGCCCGCGGTATTCTTCTTCTCCAGCAGTCGGCTCCGGTGTCGATCTATACCGCCGTCACGCGCCGCAACAAGCGGTCCCGCCGTCCGCGGCTCCAGCGTTGGGTGCAACACGCCCAGACGTGCCAGAACGCGTCCTCGCAAGTGGCGGTCCTAGAGTCGGTTGTGGTTGCGCCGCCGTCCCAGCGCTCGGATTCAGTTCCGACTCAGTTTCCTTCCGAGTACTTGGGTCGCGGGCCTGCGGCTGAAGTGCACATGGCCAACTCCCATGAAAGTCCCCGCCAAACTGGCCGGAACGAGCACGAGGTCGGTGAAACATCCGGCGCTCGCCGTCAGCCCCGCCGTTCTGCTAGTCGGCACACTCGGCGGAGCAACGTGGAGGCAGCCGTTCCATAAATCCCGAAGATCGCCGCCGTTCACGCACCGCTCCGCGGGGTGGGCCCTACGGGCCCCGACATCATGATGATCGGCGTTCAGTCGGTGACACTTACGATCGAAGGCCCGACGCGAGAGGGCATATCGCTCAACGGAGGGTCGACAGGGGCCGGGCCCACCGCGATGGTCACGATATGGACCGTCCGAGTGGAAGGAGGACCATTGTCTCTGGTCCCGAGTGTTTCAGTCGAGCCATCCGGTCGGCTGACATCCCTCCCAACTTCCGATTGGCGACGGGGATCAACAAGTTTACACGAGAATCCAAGCCAGAAACGTGGCTGGACGACTACTGAGTGGCGGTCCAGATCGGAGGAGGGGACGACCACGTCGCCATGAAGCACCTCCCTCTGATGCTCGACGGCTCGGCGCGACCGTGGCTGAACCAATTGGCCCCCTCAAGCATCTACAGCTGGGCAGATCTGGCCCGAGTATTCATCGGGACCTTCAAAGGGATGTGCAAACGCCCTGCTGGCCTCGTGGAGCTCCAGCACTGTGTCCAGAAGCAGAATGAGCCCCTGCGCTATTTCATTCAGCGTTGGACGACCCTCTACCACACGGTGGAGAACGTCACAGAGCACCAAGCAGTCTGCGCCTTCAAGGCAGGCGTGCGGTACAGAGATCTGTACTTGAAGTTCGGTCGAACTGGCGACATCTCCATGAGTAAGATGATGGAGATAGCGGCACGCTATGCGAATGGCGAAGAAGAGGACCGCATCCGCAGTGGCAAGCACAAAGCAGTCACCGATGGAGATGGGAATAACACTCGGAAGCAGAAACAGAAAGCTCCGTCCACTCCGCGGGCAGAGGCCGCAGCTGTTACCAATGCCAAGTTCAAGGGCAAAGGGAAGGGTCAGTTCACCCCCAAGAAGAAGTAGTTCAGTAACCCCATCCTGGATCAGCCATGTCCGATTCACACGAAGATAGATGAAGAGGGCAACGCCATATATCCGAAGCATACCACTCGGCAATGTCGCCTCCTGATCCAGGGGTTCGGCGAAGGGCAACCGAGTGAAAAGGGCAATGAACAGGATGAGGAGGACAAGGAGGATCCGTTCCCCCAAGTCCATGCAACACTGATGATTTTTGCTGACGTTGAGAGCAAGAGTCGACTGAAGCTGGTGAACAGGGAGGTGAACATGGCCACGCCGACCAACCCCACGTTCCTCAAATGGTCTCAGACTACGATCACCTTTGACCATTCGGATCATCCAGCACACGTACCCACCCTAGGGAGGCAGGCTCTGGTCGTCGACCCGGTGGTGGAAGGAGTTCGACTGCGCAAAGTCCTCATGGACGGCGACAGTGGTTTGAACATCATGTACGCCGACACTCTCAAGGGGATGGGCATTCCGATGTCCAAACTCAGCGAGAGCAGCATGCAGTTCCATGGAGTCATCCCTGGACGAAAGGCCAAGTCACTCGGCTAGATCGCGTTGGACGTCGTCTTCGGCTCCGACAAGAACTTCCGCAAGGAAAAGATGATGTTCGAGGTGGTGGACTTCCAAAGTGCGTACCACGCAATTCTGGGCCGCCCGGCGTATGCGTGTTTCATGGCTCGTCCATGTTATGTGTACCTGAAGCTGAAGATGCCTGGCCCAAAAGGTGTGATCACTATCACAGGAAATCGACAACGGGCCGAGGAGTGTCTGCAGCAGGGATCAAGAATCGCCGATCAGCAGATGGCTGTCCTCGAGCTTGACGAGTACAAGAAAACAGTCGACCCCGCTGACTTGATGCGTTCGAAGAAGCCAGCTTCGGAGTCCACATTCCAGTCGGCGGGAGAGACGAAGAAGGTCAGCATCCACCCGACGGACAACACCGCTGCCCCGACGAACATCTCCACTACCCTTGATCCTAAATAGGAAGCCGAGCTCATCCAATTCTTCCGTTAGAACTGGGACATCTTCGCATGGAAGCCCTCTGACATGCCAGGTGTACCCAGGGAGTTGGCTGAGCACCGACTGCATGTGGATCCCGCCGCTCGTCCTGTCCGAGAACGCCTGCGTCGGTCCGCTGCGCACAAGAGGAAGGCAATCGGAGAAGAGGTGGCCAAGCTTTTGGCAGCCAACTTCGTTCGCGAGGTACACCACTCCGAGTGGCTCGCCAATGTTGTCATGGTGCCCAAGAAGGACAAGTCGCTCCGAATGTGCATCGACTTCAAGCACGTCAATAAGGTCTCCCCGAAAGACCATTTTCCGCTCCCCCGCATCGATCAAATTGTCGATTCGACTGCGGGTTGCGAGCGTTTGTCATTTCTTGACGCCTACTCGGGCTATCATCAGATCCGTCTGTATGGCCCCGATGAATTAAAAACAGCCTTCATCACCCCATTCGGGTGCTTCTGCTACATCACTATGCCATTTGGTTTGAAGAATGCAGGAGCAACCTTTATGCGCATGATCCAAAAATGCCTCCTCGACCAGATCGGTCGGAATGTGGAGGCGTATATGGATGATATCGTAGTCAAGTCACGCAAAGGTTCCGACCTGCTGACTGACTTGGCAGAAACATTCGCCAACCTTCGTAGGTACGATATCAAGCTCAACCCAGCCAAGTGTTCATTCGGCGTTCCCAGCGGAAAGTTACTCGATTTCTTCGTTTCCGAACGAGGGATCGACGTCAACCCCGAAAATATCGGGACCATCGTCCGAATGTAGCGGCCGGTCAGAATACACGATGTTCAAAGGCTCACAGGTTGCCTAGCGGCTTTGAGCAGGTTTATCAGTCGACTCGACGAGAAGGCGCTTCCTCTGTACCGACTCATGAAGAAATCAGATACTTTCGAGTGATCAGACGAAGCCCAAGTCGCATTCAACGACCTCAAAGTCCTACTTTCCACCCAGCCGGTTCTTACTGCTCCGCTCAGTAAAGAGCCCCTTCTTCTGTACATCGCGGCTACAAATCAAGTCGTCAGCACTGTTCTCGCAGTCGAACGAGAAGAAGAAGGCAAAGCATACAAAGTTCAGCGGCCAGTGTATTACGTCTCCGAAGTCCTGACTCCTTCCAAGCAGAGGTATCCCCACTATCAAAAACTTATCTACGGGATTTACATGACTGCGAAGAAGGTGGCTCATTATTTCCAAGACCACTCGGTGTCCGTCGTTTCTGATGCTCCGTTGTCGGAAATCCTCCACAATCGGGATGCATGGGGCCGAGTGGCGAAGTGGGCAATGGAGATGTTGTACTGCGACATCAAGTTCGAGGCCAAGAAAGCTATAAAGCCTCAAGCTCTGGCTGACTTCATAGCAGAATGGGTAGAACAACAGCAACTGACCCACATCTACTCGGCTCATTGGACAATGTTCTTCGATGGGTCCAAGATGTTGAATGGCTCCGATGCTGGCGTTGTGATCGTGTCGCCAAAAGGTGACAAACTCAAGTATGTGTTGCAGATACACTTTGATTCCTCCAACAATGATGCAGAGTATGAAGCTCTCCTTTATGGACTGCGCATGGCCATCGCACTCGGCGTCCGTCGCCTGATGGTTTATGGCGATTCGGATTTGGTGGTTAATCAGGTGATGAAGGAGTGGGACGTCAGGAACCCCACCATGACCACATACTGCAATGCAGTGAGGAAGCTCGAGAAAAAGTTTGAAGGTCTAGAACTCCACCATGTTCCGCGACTGAAGAACCAGGCAGCTGATGAGTTGGCAAAACTCGGATCCACTCGGAGACCAGTCCCGAGTGACGTCTGCCTCGAGCACCTCCACCTTCCCTCAGTTAAAGAAGATCCTTTCACGGAGGAACCAGTACAACCAAAGAGCTCGACAGATCCGACTGAAGTCGACGTACCTGCTGTGGTTGATTTGATCATGGAGATTCTTGTTGTCATCCCCGATTGGATTGTGCCGATCATTGCATACATCCTGAGGCAAGAATTACCAGAAGACGAAGTCCAAGCCAGACAGATCGTCCTAAGGTCAAAGTCGTTCACTGTCATCGATGGCCAGTTGTACAAGGAAAGCGTTTCAGGCGTCCTTCAACGATGCATCTCCCCACAGGAGGGACAGTTAATCCTAGAGGAAATTCACTCGGGAACCTGCGGTCATCACGCCTCTTCAAGAGCAATCTTCGCCAAAGCATTCAGAGCTGGCTTCTTCTGGCTGCAGGCAAATGAAATGGCGAAAGATATGGTCGACCGATGTGAAGGCTGTCAGTTCTACTCTAACAAGTCCCACAAGCCAACATCTGCGTTGAAGACAATCCCTCTTGTTTGGCCGTTTGTGGTATGGGGATTAGATACAGTCGGTCCATTCAGGACAGGCCAAGGGGGATTCACACATCTGTTGGTGGCAGTCGACAAGTTCACAAAGTGGATCAAAGCCAAGCCCATCAAGAAGCTCGACGCCCTAACAGCCATCAAGTTTGCCAGGGACATCATCTCCAGATTCGGGGTACCTCACAGCATAATCACTGACAATGGAACAAACTTTGACTCGGACAGATTCAAAGGTTTTTGTACAGCCCAAGGTATCCGAGTGGATTTTGCATCTGTGGCGCATCCCCAAACAAACGGGCAAGCAGAGCGGGCAAATGGACTTATTCTGCAAGGTTTGAAGCCTCGACTCCTTCGGGAGGTGGGACATGCCGCTGGTGCATGGGTCACCGAGCTACCTTCGGTGATTTGGGGTCTCCTCACAACCCCAAATAGATCTACAGGGTGATCCCCGTTCTTCCTTGTTTACGGAGCAGAGGCAGTCCTTCCAAGTGACTTGCTTCACAACGCTCCACGACTTGAACTCTTCTCCGAAGCTGAAGCAGAACAAGCAAGGCAAGACGGAGTGGATCTTCTAGAGGAAGAGCGCGAGATGGCACTCACTCGCTCAACCATTTATCAACAAGATCTGCGGCGCTTTCACGCGCGACACGTCAGGAGTGGCACATTCCAAGCAGGCGACCTGGTGCTCCGAGTGGATCAACAGAGACCTCACAAGTTGGCTCCCGCCTGGGAAGGACCCTTCATCATCTCCAAGGTGCTGAACAACGGTGCATACCGACTCTACAACATCGACAGGGAAACGGACGAGCCGCGAGCATGGAACGGAGATCTCTTGAAGCGCTTCTACACGTGACCGTCGACTGAAGCAATGTAAAGAACAAGTATCGTTGAAGTAATACAAAGCAGATTGAGTTTTTGCAGATTCAAAATTCTTCCGTCGTCGCACACTCTGGTCTTAAAAAATAAACTTAGCTCCGATCAAGAATCGCCTAAGTACTAACTTTCTCCGAGTGTGCACTCAACGTCCCACTCGGGGACTTAGCTGCGATCCAGAATCGCCTAAGTATTAATTTTCTCCGAGTGTGCACTAAACGTCGCACTCGGGGACTTAGCTGCGATCCAGAATCGCCTAAGTATTAACTTTCTCCGAGTGTGTACTTAACGTCGCACTCGGGGACTTAGCTGCGATCCAGAATCGCCTAAGTATTAACTTTCTCCGAGTGTGTACTTAACGTCGCACTCGGGGACTTAGCTTCGATCCAGAATCGCCTAAGTATTAACCTTCTCCGAGTGTGCGCTAAACGTCGCACTCGGGGACTTAGTTGCGATCTAGAATCGCCTAAGTATTAACTTTCTCCGAGTGTGTACTTAACGTCGCACTCGGGGACTTAGCTGCGATCCAGAATCGCCTAAGTATTAAGTTTCTCCGAGTGTGCACTAAACGTCGCACTCGGGGACTTAGTTGAGATCCAGAATCACCTAAGTATTAACTTTCTCTGAGTGTGCACCTCACGTCGCACTCGGAGACTTAGCTGCGATCAAGAATCGCCTAAGTACAAACTATCTCCGAGTGTGCACTAAACGTCGCACTCGGAGACTTAGCTGCGATCCAGAATCGCCTAAGTATTAACTTTCTCCGAGTGTGTACTTAACGTCGCACTCGGGGACTTAGCTGCGATCCAGAATCGCCTAAGTATTAACTTTCTCCGAGTGTGCACTAAACATCGCACTCGGGGACTTAGTTGCGATCCAGAATCGCCTAAGTATTAACTTTCTCCGAGTGTGCACTAAACATCGCACTCGGAGACTTAGCTGCGATCAAGAATCGCCTAAGTACCAACTTTCTCCGACTGTGCACTAAACGTCGCACTCGGGGACTTAGCTGCGATCAAGAATCGCCTAAGTACAAATTTTCTCCGAGTGTGCACTAACCGTCGCACTGGAGGACTTAGCTGCGATCACGAATCGCCTAACTACACACTTTCTTCGAGTGTGCACTTAACGTCGCACTCGGGGACTTGTGTGCTATCAAGATTCGCTTAAATAGAAAGCTTCCTTCGAGTGTATCTCACAGATCCACTCGGAGGCTTAGCAGACCCTCATTGAGCCTCATGTAGATGTCAAGACAACTGACAAATACATGAGTAGCAGAACCTCATTGAGGCTCATGTAGATGTCAAGACAACTGACAATTACATGAGTAACAACTCGCTCCGAGTACAACCTTACAGTCGCACTCGAAGACTTAGCCGCGATCACAAATCGCCTAAGTACTCAATTGCCTTCGAGTGTATCCTGCATATCCACTCGGAGACTCAGCAGACCCTCAGTGAGGCTCATGCAGATGTCAAGACAACTGACAATTACATGCTCTGCATGTTTGCCATTGGCTCCACCAAGAAACGCCAAACAAAAACCACGAGCAGAAATCGTGTCAACAACTCTTTGGCAAAAGAAGAGAAAAAGATTCGATTCAAATTCAAAGTTCGCCTAAGGATAGTTGGCTCGGTGTAGATCAAGCTTATCCACACCGAACCACAAATGTGACGGCCAACAACAGTGGCCAAAGTTTCTTACAACCAACACTCGGCATACCGAGGTAAAAGTTTTCTTAAACATCGTCAGGACTGGCACTGGGACTGGCAGGCTCCACGAATGTGTCGAGGTCGATCCCGTCTGCGATGCGAGTGTCACTCTCAAGGAAGGTCTCCATGAAATCTTTGAATCGAAGCTTTTTGGTGTTGGCGACTTGCAACGCCTTCAGCTTCTCTTCGCGAGCCATCTTGCAGTGCACTCGGACAAGCGACAGAGCGACGTCCGCACCACAGCGAGCCGCAGATTTCTTCCACGCCTGCAGTCGGTTCGGGACCTCCTCCAGCCGAGCCATCAAGCCTTCCATCTCGTGCCGAGACTCATCTTCAGGCCAAAGCTCCTTGTTGATTCGGCCGACGACCTCTCTCAGTCGACCGATGAAAGGTCCCACTTTGCCCAGGCGAATGTGCGCTCGGAGCATATCTCGATTGGCGTCCTCGCCGAGTGGAACGTTCGCAAGAATCGACCGCTCAACGTCAGCTGCTTCAGCCTCTGCGTCCATGCAAAAATCTGCAAAGACAGGACGAGCAAACAGTAAGCGCAGAATGCAATGCACAGTCCACAAGCACTCGAAAAAACGGAACTTACCACCGAGAAGAGCTATCATCTTCCGGGCCCAGTCACTGACGTAATTTTCCTGTGCTATACACCGCTTGTTCAACACTTGCATTTGTCCCATCAGCTCGGTCCTTTGTTTCCCCATTTTCTCCACTTCAGCCGCCAACGCCTTGTTTGCCTCACGGGCCTCCTCCAAGGACTTTTCTCGTTCAGCCAGAACATCCTTCATACCAGCCAAGGGAACCATTGCTGCATCCAGTTCCCCAGCAAACTGAACCTTTTCAGCCCTCAGAGTCTCGTATGCTGCTCCCATCTCGCAAGTTTTCTGCAAGTCAGCGCCAAGAGACGATCAGACAAATTCAACAAGGACAACAATAAAAATTCTAAGTTCTTCAGACCCCTGCCGACGCAAGCAGTCGACAGCGGTCTCGGGGACTACACCCAATGGGTTCACTAAGAGTGACCCCACTGGCATGAAGCTCAAACAGGTCCGCCCTATTGAGATACATGACAACAAACAAGCCTATGAGGTTACTACTACCCGACCTGAGTAAAGTTACTCTCGGGGACTCATCCAGTAGGTGCACTCGGAGTGCCCCCACTGCTAACATTCGAACAAATTAGTTTTTGATCTGATCAAGTTAAAGAAAATGTGTATAAAGACAACTGCCGGTGCAAGCACTCGACAGAAGTCTCGGGGACTACACCCACTGGGTCACTAAGAGTGAACCCACTGCAAAATAATCTTACAATATCCGAGTGCATTGATCAAACACCCAGCGGGTTACAAGAGGAAAGTAAATGCTTACTAGCCCACTTACTCAGATATCGTCCCGCAGTTCCAAGCTTCGCTTGTACACGGACGTGATGGAGTCGTACGCTTTCTTGGCCTCTCCCGCCATCAGCTCCGCCTGCACCATGGCCCCCTTGGCAGCTCGCACCTGATCCTCCGGGAGGCGCTGGACGTTGTACTCGACAGTTGACGGGCCTGGCATCATAGGAGGCTCCTTGGGCATCCCAAGGCCTGGTCCAGTCGGTTCAGCAGCGATCAGCGCCGTTTCAGTCGACGGCATCGCCTCAGTCGGCGGCGCGTCCATGGCGAGAGTAGTAACCGGCAGAACAGCCTCAAGGACAGGCACCGCAGCTTGCTTGGACCTCCTCTGGTTGCCCTCCTCCACATAAATCACCCGTGAGGGAAACCCGACCGAACGGCGTGAGACCACAGGAAAAACGCAAGACCAAAGACAGAATTCGTGATGCAATAATGTAAACTCTCGGAATCACCACGACGCACCTGGCTGGGATGTGACAACGTTGTCCATGTCCATGGGATTGTCCCCCTGGCGTGCCGGAGAGGTGGCAGAGGTGGCAACTCTGTCGAGTAAAATTCATTCGACCAATAAGCAGGAGTTCAATCAAATACTGAAAGAAGATAGAAGAACCATGCACTTACGTTGAGGTGACGGGAACTATGACCCTCATCCGCGGCAAAGCCTTCCGAGGCTTAGATCCACTCGGTTTAGCCACCTTAGAGGGCTGACCCGCAGGCTCAGCGGCAGAGTCCCTGGTCCTCTTTGTGCTCCGAGCACTCGGAGCCACGGGAACGGCTGGCGAGGCACTCGGTACCACAGGAGCAGCTGGCGGAGCTGGCGGCGCACTCGAGGATGCTGGAGGAGCCGAAGGAGCCACAGGTTCATGACGACGCTTAGTCCGAGGCTCTGGCGGTGGAGGTGGCGAGTTCTGCTCCTCATCTGCCTCTTCTTCTTCTGCGGACTCCTCCTCCGTCTCCCCACTGTCGGAGACGTACTCGACGCTCTCCACGCTGCCCTCCTGGCTGTCTTCCTCCTCCTCGGCCGGATTCCCGTTCGAGACAGGAGAAAACCAGTTAGTCCACGCCTGCACAAGATACAGTCGACAACATCAGACGTGAGACAGTGATTCAAGAAAGCGATAAATCTAAGACAATTGTGTGCACTCGACAAGTTGTACTCACCTCATTCAGAGGAGGGTTGTCCGCGCGGAAGGCCTTCACTCGCCGGGCCCCTCTGGGGTTTTCGCAGGCGCCTGTGATGTTGAGGACCCACGACGCTACCGTCTCCCCGGTCACGCACTCGACGTTAGTCCGAGTGGAGTCCTCAGGCCCCGTGTAGTGCCACATGGCGTGGTATCGAGCTTGCAGCGGCTGGATACGCCGACCCAGGAAAACCTCCAGCAAATCTATGTCGGTGACTCCCCTTCGGACGACATCTACAAGCGCATCGACCAGAGGCTGGATATAGATCTTCTCCGCCTTCGTGAGCGCGAGCTGCTTAGGCGGAGCCGGTCGGTCTAAGCTAAAAGGAGGCAGTCCTGTTGTGGCATTCGGGCAAGCAACGTCCTGGCAGTAGAACCATGTCGACTGCCAGTTCCTAACAGATTCACTCAACTGAAGAGCAGGATAGCTACTTTTACTCTTCTTTTGGAAGCCTAAGCCTCCACAGAGCTGGAGGAGGTGAGTTTTATCATCCGACTGGTTAAGTCGTTTGATGGTTTGGGATCTAGCAGAGAAGATGTGTTTGAAAAGCCCCCAATGGGGAGGACAGCCGATGAAACACTCGCACAACACGACGAAGGCAGAGAGATAAGCTATGGCGTTTGGGGGAAAATGGTGGAGCTGCGCCCCGAAGTCGTTCATTATACCTTTGAAGAAGGGATGAGGAGGCAGAGAGAAACCTCGGTGCACGTGGCTGAGCAGCAAGACGCGCTCCCCCTCCCGGGCGCCGGCTCGGTCTCGCCCTCCGCCGGCAACCTCCACGACTTGTGCGCAATCATTCCGTGCTCCACCAACTCCAGCAAGTTCTCCTCCGTCACCGTGGAGGGGAGGAAATCCCCTTGGATCCAACCCGCCGGTAGCGCTCGCTGCCGCCGCTGAGCAGGAGCCGCCGCCTTCCCCTTCTTCTTCCGCGCCTCTAGCTTGTTAGTCTGCCCCTTTTTCATGGCGGAGGCTGCAGATTCGCGAGGGAGAAGGAGAAGGAAGGAACTCGGGATGCGCAGGGGATGGCGAGAGAAGCGGAGCAAATGCAAGTTATCCGGCGAGTGTAACAAAAACCCTCGCCGCAGAAGTTTAAATAGGGTTCCGACTGGGTCACTAGCAAGTGGCCCCGAAATCTTATCCCCCGATCGGTTGCTGCAATATTAGTGGAGAAGATGAAGGCGCGGGAATCGAGGCGTTAAGTACTACTCGATTGCGATGTCGTCATCCCCGCTGAGCGCGCGGCAACCGAAATTTGAGGATCCCGGAAAATCCGCCGCTGTCAATTGACTGGTCACGTCAAAAGATACCACGGAAGCACTCGGTCCCTGACGGTTCGTTTCACAAATACATCCACTCGGATCATGGGTCAAAGAAGATAAAATGGATCGAGGCAAACAACGCCAAAGTCGCATCCGTACCAGTCGGATCCGTACTCCAAGCATCGCTTCGTCGTTCCAACCCCAATCCATTCGGGGACTAATGATGGGGTTATAGTCCTAGGGTAGGGTCATAGGCCTGCCCTATAAGTCCTACCCAAGGACTACCTTCATAAGGGATAAGGCCCTTAGTCAGTTCCGACTGAATTAAGGACTTCCCATCATCCAGTCGGTGACGAATCCTCCATCACCCAGTCGGAGATGAGCATTCGGAGTGTATCAAACTAACCGACTGGATTCCACTCTGTGCATCGTAACCCCCCGTGGAGGGAAACGGTCATACGTTTCCATGTGCCTTTATTAGCATTTAAGACGTACGTTACCTGTAACGTAGGCATTTATTCGCCACTACTCCACCCCTGTGCACCGAACCGTTGTGAAGGGCAGCGCACTCTATATAAGCCACCCTTCCCCACTGGTGCAGGGGTTAGCAATTCACTGTAATCCATATTCCACTCGACAACAAGCTCCCAGAGCACTGAGACGTAGGGCTATTACCTCCACCGTAGGGGGGCCTGAACTCATACAACCTCGCCGTAGCTAAGGTTCTGCACATCCTTTCGTACCCTACACATCTACTATCAGACTTATACCCACGACACGCGCTCGTTCCTTTGTTGCTGCTGCCGCCGGCGAGTCCGTCCCGTTCACCGCGTACACGGTCAACGGGAGAGCAGACCTTCGAGACCCCGCCTCTCCGGTTCCTGTACGGGAGAGGGACGATTAGGTTTTTGGGGAGCGATCACACGACTGCTCGCCTCCGCCCGTCTGCTTCGTCTACGTCCACGTCGTCCTCGTCATCGCCATGACTAAACCATTCGAGGCCGATCGTCTCGCCCTTGAAGCTGAGAAGAAGGCGACAGAGGATGTTGCTGCTACGACTGCGTCCGCCGCCAACGCCGCTGCTACGGCCAACTGGCCTATTGCAGGGTATAACTCGTTTATCGCACTCCTGTTCGTTTCAATCAGAACAGTACTACTTGCATGCATAGATGTATCGACTATACGTGCAGTATGTGCTAGATTAGTTCATGATAACTATATCATTAGTCTAGTCAATACCATGCTAGTTATTATCTCGTGGATTAATCTACTCGAAAAATTACCTATTTAATTTCGAATATCTTATAATTCGAAATGAATGCAGTATTTGTAGGTGGAATGAGAAATAGCAAAACTGTGGTTTTCATGAAGTTAATGATTGGACACTTTCTGAATGTCTGCATCAAGTTTTCTTATTATTTAGCATTACACTTCAAATCCCACTAATATTTATGTTACATACCGTTATTCCAGGTATAAATACAAGTACTACATGTAACGCGTGTAAATTAACAGCACAAGGCCGGAAGCATAACTCTTACAGGCACAAACATCAAAACACACACGAGTAGGAAAGTTACCACGATCGCAGGCGACAGAATGACCACGCGCACTCTTCAATCAAAAGGCCAGCTCTTTGGCGGTCAGCTCCTCGCTCTTCTCAAGCGCGCTCGCCTCCATCTTGGTGGAGAAGTTGCATGGCGGGCTGACCAACGGCACCGCGCCCCGTGCGTGCGCGTCTCCGTTCTGCGGCCCACTGAGCTGCGCTTCGACGGCCTTACGGGCGACGATGACAGAGTTGATCACCTCACCTTCCGGGTGGTGCACGGCCAGCACCTCGAACCCACCCCGCCTGATGTCCTCCGGGTCGACAATGGGGTAAAGAAAGCCGCGGGCGCCGTGCGCGCTCCGCACGACCAGGGACGCCCCCTCCACCATGTGCGCGCCCAGGTGGGCAATCACCTTGGCCTTCTCCTCGGCTGCCATGCCGACGAGCGCGGCGAGGAAGACCACGTCGTAGGCGCCGAGCTCCTGGGTGAGGTCGGCGACGTCCGCCGTGTGGAACGACATACGCGCGCCGACGCCGTCCGCGCTCGCGCCGAACAGCTTCCTGGCGCGCTCGTTGGCCGCGCCGCACAGGTCGTAGTTGTCGAACTGGGTCTCGGGCAGGTGGTGCGCGGCGAGGACGAGCGAGCTGAACGGCAGCGGGCCGGAGCCGACGAAGGCGACGCGCGCCGGCGCGATGCCCGGCACGTGGCGCGCCAGGAGCTCGTACTCCAGCCTGCTGAGGTTGACGTAGTTGCTGTAGTACGGGAAGAGGCCGAGGTGGTCGAGCGGGTTGTCGAAGGTGGCGAGCAGGTCGGCGTAGTGCGCCTCGAGCTTCCCCTCGGCGGCGGAGCACAAGCGGATGAGAGCCTCCCGCATCCTCTGGTGCTCCGGGCTGAGCTTCGTCACGTCGACGGGGCTCGGCGGGACGCAGGCCGTGACGAGGTCGGTGAAGAGCCTGTCGACCTCGGGGGACGGGCTCAGCGACGGCAGCTCGGCGATGGCGGCCTGGATACCGGCGATCTTCTCGATCAGAGCAGCGACCTCCTTGTTCTGGCATCCATGTTATGATCAAATGCTTCTTGGTGACCGGAAGAACTCTGGAAGCCTCTGAACGCTAGAGCTGCTCGATGAGTTCTGAAATGGATACGCGGGCGTATATATAGCAGTGGTGAGGCTTACTGTGTTGTGCGCGATTTCACGCCGGCCTACAGCTGAGGAAAAAGACACTTTAATTTGATTGTGCATCCATAGCCAGGCGGGTTTCATGCCTCTCATCAGACTTTTACGTGTTTGAAAATATGTAATCTTAGGTGCTCATGTCGCTATGCTGAAGTTGACAACATTTTATAATGTCCATGAAGATTGCGTTGGTCCAGTCAGGGCCCGTCGTGTTGGAGTCTCCGAAGATGCATAGGGAAGGCAAGGTTAAAATACCGATATACTAATAGATGAATTTGTGAACTCGCTGAAATATCCATGAACTTGGAAAAGTTGAAAATTCTTTTGGGGTTCGGTCTAACGAAATCCACTTAAATTGAATGGATTTTGATTGAAATTGAATCTGGATTAAAATTAGTTAAAATACTAGAAGAGTTGGACGTGCATTGCTGAGCCATTGGTGTTGTTGAGTTTATTAAAAAGAGTACTCAATATGTTCGAAAATATAAGGTGTATTTTTTTTTTTAAAGTCAAACCTTTTAAATTTGACAAATTTATAAAAAATATATTAAAATTTATAATATCAAATCGGTATGATTAGATTCATCGTGAAATGAATATCCATACCTTTTTTTGTTTAGTACCGTGAGTGTCGATATTTTTTGTTCTGAACTTTGTTAAAGTTAAAGAAATTTGACTATCTAAAAACTAATACCTCTTATGTTTTGGAATTGATAAAATATTTAGTTTGATGGGTGTGTTTTAGTTTTATTTAGGTGTGGTGATTTGATGGGTCATTCTTCGTGTGGTTTTACATTATCCGCTAACTAACATATATTCATGTGTAGAAAGTTTTATGTCGGTGCCTGTGTGTACTATATTAAAGCTACAATATCATATGGTGGCGTCTCTTTTTCCTACGTAGTGGAAGCGTGTGCGGGGTTAATATGTTTTTATAGGTTGGATGTTGCTGATTGATTTGGAAAAACAATGGTCCGGTTAATATTGTAAATCAAATCCAAAATTAAATATCTCAACTGAATGAAAAATCTTCAAAACTAGGGAACATGTGAAATTAAAATAATTGAATAGGAGAGCTCCTTGAGAATTATTGGCCCGGTCAAAATCGGATGACCCGATTCTAAATTAAAGACCATAATTAGTTGTGAGGTCCTAAAAATTAGAAACCGTAGTGTACAGTATAAAAACTTGAACGGGAGAGTTTTGAGAAATTGATGACCCTGACAAAATTGGATGATCCAATTTCAGTTGGAGATCTCATTTGAACGCAGAGTCTTTAAAACTAGGGAGCATATAGTTATAGAGGATATGCCAAAATTTGGAGGTTATAAATATTTTGATACCAACCAAAATTTCAGAGTTTTTATTGGATGGCTCCGTTGAGGATACACTATTGCTCATGCTATAAGAAATCCTTTCTTGCCACCGGCGTGCCCATAGTTGCACACATATCATTGTTAACACGTGAAAATTCCAGTGGTGTGTGCCATGTAGGGCATGTCGCTGGTAACGGATTACCAGCCATGCAAGGAGATGGCCATGTCACTAGAGATGGACACGCCAATCTGCTTCGATAGCCTCCTAGTGCCCCTTCCAAGAAGAGCTCAACTTATTTGCCACCAATGTTTGTGTGTGATCTTCTCTTGGAGTATCTCCTAGAATACTTGCCTTTCTTCTATGTATCCTTATGTCTGTGATGTCTTTGTTAAATTCTGTCGTCCTTATCTAATTTTTATTTTCAAGGAGATTGGTTTCTTCATCTGGAAGCTTCCGAAGAACACGAGACTGAATGTTAGTTTTTTTCACAATTTTAACATTTTCTCTCACAAGCGCTAGATCTTGAATCATCGTTTCATGACCTTGAGTATCTTCTATCTGTTCTCTTAAACTTGTTTTGGAGTAGCACTTGTTGAAGCTGTAGACCATGAAGCTAAGTTCCTCCCTAGTGACCTCCTTCTCTTTTTCACTTGTGAGTGCCACTTTTGCCCTTGTAAGCACCACTTTTGGATGATTGACAATGGAGTTCCTATTTATCCTTAAGACTTGTCTTCCAATCACTCTAGTAGGCATGGAGGCTTTGTAATTTGGCATCATTTGGATAAGAGTGCACACAATGTGATACAGCCATCCAATGCCATTATAAGATCTTCTTGATGACAAACTTGTTCATAATCTATTCATTACCAAAATCAGCAATCACATTTGTGATGAGTGCAAGCCTAGAGTAAGCACCAACACCATCCTTCATCTTGAACTTATCAAGTTGACCTTGAAGAATGTGAAGCTTGGATTCCTTCATGGATGCGGTGCCTTCGTACATTTCCACCAAAGTATTCCAAATTTCCTTTGAACTTTCAAGACGACTAATCTTGTTGAACTCTTCAGGGCACAAGAATTAAATAAGATTTCACTTGCTTGAGCACTATGTTGTCGCATCTTCAATTCATCGACAGTGGTTTTGTGATCCATAAATTTTTCCACCTTGAAAGGATTCAACTTGTATGTCGGCATGGATAATTGCCCAAATGGTGGTATTATGACCAATAATATGCATTGTCATCTTATGCTTCCAACTAGCAAAGTCGGAGCCATCAATGTAAGGACCTCTTCGGTGATAACCTCCCTCACTAGACGGCATACCCTACATATGCGGCAAAGCCAAAGCAATGAGTCAGTCTATGAAGGATTTACTAATGGAGGACCTTGCTAAGGATCCCTTATTTCTACACCAGTTAGGATAGTTTTGTATAGTCTAGAGGGGGTGAATAGACTAGCAAATCTAGGGAAATTTTAAAGTACTTCGCAATTTTAAGTTTTTCTAGTGATAGCCTAGGAACACCCCATAGATGCAAGTCTATTAAAGTATAACAAGTGAAGACAAAGCTTGCATGAGTAGAAGTAAAGGTAAAGATTAGATGAATGTAAACAAAGGGGGTCAGCAAAGTTCTTTCCCATGGCCCGGATAGTTGGCGTCATCCTACTTTGGACTAGAGAGGTAGAAGTGAGAAGCAAGGAGGTGATAAGAGATCAAAGGAGTGATTTAATGGTTGGAGTACAAGGACCTTTGAGCTCATCTCAAGAAGGTGAATTTATCTGTCAGAAAATACAATTTAAATGTGTGGTGCTTTGAGTGAATTAATGGGATATGTGGGGAAATATATAGGCTAGACCAAGATATGAGTGTCACACACCTTTTTAGCAAGGGCTTTCTATTTCTGTGCAACTCGTTCCTTAGTTCTGCTCATTTTCCCAAGGAGTCTAAATTTCCTCACTTTTTCCCTCCCCCACTCGCACCACTCTCACAAAAGCCCGAACAGAGCCTTGTCGTCGGGTCAATGCAGTTGATCGTTACCTCCTTAGTTACGGACGCATGGAGCGGGAGATCTTAATAAATGTGGGTCGCGTATGACATGTGGGTCTCGCTGTTCCATCCTATGACAAGTGGGACCTGGGTTGGGTGAGTTGTCATTGTTTTTTTGTCTACTTTAGCCCGACCCGGTCCCCTAGCGTGTAATCACATACTCCACACAGTCGCACGCCTCCGCTATTGTGCCCCTAGCAGCCATTGGCGTCCACTCCGACTGAGCTACAATGGCAAAGCGTCCTAGTACGACGCGCCCATCGTCCCGTCTGCACCTAGTTGGGTCGATACGTTTCTAATAAAAAACATTACAAGTCGATTGAATTACCAATTGAATGGGCTATTGAGCAACTGAATTTGCCTTGTTTAGTTTGACGTCTATTTAGGACTGGATTCGTTCTAGTGGTACTCGTGGTAGATAGTTTGAAAATATAAAACCCTCAAAATTAGGATTCGTTCATTGCAACCCATTTTTAATCTGAACCGTCAAGTTTTTTTAATTATTTGAGTTGCAAACTCGGTCATTCATTTATGTCTACCAATTACTGGACGAAAGAAAGCGATGGAAGAGTTTTGTGCTGGACACAAGCTGTTAATGACCATGTGCAAAGAAATCAACTCCTGATTTCCGGGCATGAAAGCTCTAGTGTTGTGCTCGTAGGGCCTCATCATGGTAGTGAGGAAGAGCGAGTTTAAGTGGATGACATTGAAAGGCAGGGGCGCAAAGGCAATGGAGATTCTCCTCTAGCAATGTCAGAGGCAATGGAGTCGCCGAATCCTCGTCAGAGTGCTCGATGGTATGAGTATCACTCCCGCATCTTGCTGTCGAATCCAGAGGCGGAAGGGCCGGTCAGTTTACATATTATTCAGGATTTTGCGATGAGGAGGGAGAAGTGCTAGAGGAGGAAGAAGAGGCAGAGGATGAGGAAGAGGATTTTGACGAGGAGGAGGAGGAGGATGCAAAAAAAGACAGCTACGAGGTGGATTTGGAGATCATAGCTATGGAGGAGGTTGAACGCGAGGTGGTCTATCAGAGGGCATGGAGATCGTCGCTCATCCTTCGCCAACACACATTAATCTGTTCATTCAATTGGATGATGAGGAATATCAGATGAATGGCCAAAGTTGTTCGAGGACGTGCCCCTTCTAACCTTGAAGGCCACTCTGGGCTGCAAGACTGTCCCCATTGTGGTGGAACAATATGAGCTCTCGGCTCACTTTGAGGAGAACGCACAACGGTCCAACAGTCGCCTCGCTCGCCCTCTTAAGCGTCTCCAACGCCCTTCTAGTAAGTGTTGAGGATCCGACGTGTGGACGCCCATTGTTAACTTAAAACAGTGGGAGTTGTTAACTTTTATTTAACTTGGCTTAATCATTCCATTAATTTTTGTTTGAATGTGCTTATTACGTTGGTGTATCCTTAAAATGATTTTTACTAATTTTTAGGACCTACATACATCACACACGTGTGGTTCAAATTTGAGAAATTCCTCATAAATCTCTAGATATTCACTAAATGGATGAAATCTAGGAAAAACTAGAAAGTCCATGGAACTTGGACATTGTGCATCAAATGGTCTACTTTGGATGGAAAATTATAGGGACGCAATTTCAAACTTATTCACGCACTTCCCTCACTACCAAGCACTTCTCAGCCACTCTAATGTAGTATGAGTATTGATGTTCTAGTGCATTCTCAAGTTGTATGCACGTTAGGTGATCAATCCGAGCACTTTTGTGAACTAAGACTCATAGTCATGAAAAATGTGCTCCAAATGAGCTCCAAAGCTAGGGTAAACACTTCATATTTGACCCCATTTTGAAAAAAATGAAAGAAGGCTCAAAAAATGAAATTCCTTTGCATGGAGCCATCTTTTGTGCACTACTTTGTGGAGGAAAATAGTGAACTTGCAATACAACATGTTTGAAATACAAGAAGTTTGAAAATTTGGCAATGTTTGATTAAAAAAATATTTAATTTAACAAATTCATGAAATGTGTGTCACCAGTTGTCAAATACAAGTGTGGCAAATATAGGGTCCATGCCCAATATAGGATTGTTTGGACGAACTATGATATGGTTAACCCTAAACCCTAGCTCATTCCCCTTGAAAATAATACAATCTTGTTCGTGATAGATAATTTATGTGAAGGAATTTCTCCATGTGTGGTTTTGGTAATTGATGGCAAACCCTATGGACAAATAGTTGCCTTGAGTTATATTCGAAGGATTTGTCCATAGGCATTTCTTGAAGTCCATTTATTGGTTTCAACGAGTTTCTGTGATGACCAAGGTGGTATTCAAGGACTTATCCAAAGATTGGTCATAGAGAAGATAAGATACAAGGTTGCTCGAGACTAAGACAAAGTGAATCAGGTCGATCAACACACAAAGCATACAAGATGTACCGAGAGGGATCAAGTGATCCCAAGGTATGGTAAACATTGTCCATTACGCTTTGCGTACAAACCCATGGTATACGTGAGAGTACTATGTGGGGTTAGGTATGTTTCCATGGGCTTGTGGTCAAGAGAAAGATCCCATACAACCCATGGAGGATGACATGGTGATCGTCATCAAGATTGCGGTGTGCAAGTTCAAGTGGAGCATCATGAATAGATCACATGCTTGAATCTTGCCATCCATTATGGTGATAATGGACATGTGAAGACGTGTAGAAAAGAAGCTCACCCATATGGAGTATGGGAGCAATCTAGTTACTAGTATTCACCGAGTCGGCGCAATCTAGAAAGGTGGTTCATCTTGAGGAGGACAAGATCATCATTATATAGCTCAAGTGGATTATGCACAAGGAAAAGAATTGACCTTGATAGGGTTTCTATTTTACCGGTCTCATGGTGGTAGTTGTGAGCGATCACTAGAAGGGATGTATATAGGGGGGTTGATTAGACTACTTGCATAAATTTAAAACCTAGCCTTTTCCCAATTTTAATTGTTGGCAGATTTTAGCAATTCTAACAAGTCATACACACCCTACACATGCAATGTTGGTTCTATCGTAGGTGCATCGCATGCGAATTGAAATTTTCCTACGCGCAGAACATCCAAGAACATGCTATGGATATGGATCACAAATTGCTACCACTAGACGCCTTGTGTCGTGCAGCGAAAGTAAAGTCGGGGCAGCTCGTCTGCATGGTCCGTTTCCTCCTTGTCCGATCTCCCTCAAACATCCGGTCGCTAGATCCTCTCCCTCAAACCATGAGTTGTTGGATCCCATGTACAGGTTCGTCGGAGCGGCGCAAGTGCACCGCCTCTAACGGTATCCGCGTGTGCAGGAGGAACACTGTGTGTGGCGAACTGCTCCGTCCGGATCACACATTCGGTGGCGGCGAGTGGAGGTGGCTAGTTGCAACACATGCAAAGCCCTAATGACGGCACCAAAGAGATCAACGGAATAAGTGTGCCGCACCTCCACTATATATAGGCATCCGATGTGGGCCCAACTCTTGGGCCTCGCATAGATCCTAAAGCCCATGTGTTCCTTCCCTTAAGCACGTGACCCCTTAGGTTCTCGTTCACTTGGTCACGAGTCAGATCGCATCTGACTCGAGTAGTCGGTAGCGGCCTCTAGCAAAGCGTGCTGACTCCAAGTGTCCGATGAGGTTAGTTAGGCAAACCTGTACTTCATACTTTTGTTCCCTTTGCCACACGATATATGTTTTCGTGCACAAGGCGACATGGTCATCCTTGTTGCAGCATGACCTCTTTCTCGTTCCGGTGAATCTGACCAACATTCGGATTATCTCATAATCCTCACTTATCCACGTCAGAACACCTGAGGGGACCAAAGTATATCTCTCCTGATCGGAGGGGCCAATCCCATCTTTCTCGACCATGTATCGCAGCATGGGTCTGGACAAGCCCGAAACCTACCTTTGTAACTACCCAGCTATGGAGTAGCGTTTAGTCGGCCCAAAGGAAGTCTGTCACCATACCGAATACATGTGCCAGCTCAGGTCTTAGGACATAGAACGTATGGTGTACTAGGACGTATGTTGTACTAGGGACTAACAGATGACCTATCACCGCGTCTCATAGTTGGGTTTGTCCAACTCAGACCTTATCTTGACTCGGATCCGACTACGTCGAATCCGACCAGATCTTTTTGAGCCCATATTATCCGGCTAGCATCCAATGCTACATGGATAGTGAGACTGAACAATCCACCGTATCATAAGCTAGTTTGATTGGTTGTGCATCCACACAACCCATTTGACTCAGTGAAAAGTAAAGACATGCACACGCAACGTAAGGAATAGAGTTTAGGAAGATCAAACAGAAAGGTTGACACAAATATTTTTGGCGTGGTTCCGATAGGTGGTGCTATCGTACATCCACGTTGATGGAGACTTCAACCCACGGAGGGTAATGACCGTGCGAGTTCATGGAGGGCTCAGCCCACTAAGGGTCCACGGAGAAGCAACCTTGTCTATTCCATCATGGCTTACGTTCAGAAGGACTAGCCTCACTTGGGGTAGATCTTCACAAAGTAGGCGATCTCCTTGCCCTTAGAAACCTCTTGGTTCAACTCCACAACACAAAATAGGAGGCTCCCAAGCGACATCTAACCAATCTGGGAGGCACCACCCTCCAAAAGGCAATAGATGTGGTAGTACGATGAACTATGTGCTTCAAAAGACAGTCTCCTCAACAGTCAATCACTCTCTCATAGATTTGACATGGGTAGAAGAGATTGATCGGGTGTAAAGGAACTTGGGGAGGCTAGAGATCAAGTTTCAAATGGATGGATTGTAATATCTTGATCTCAACACATGAGTAGCTGGCTCTCTCCCAAAAAAATGGATATGGCAAGTGTATGTGTGTTCTAAGTGCTTCCTCTGCGAATGAGAGGTGGTGGATGGGTATATATAGGCATCTCCGGAAATACAAACATTACAACATCATTACCCAACTCGGTGAAACTGAAATGAATCTCAGTGGCACCGACTTGCACACAATGTAGAAACTTTTGCATTCTTGGTGAGGCAGATATAGGAATCTCAGTGGTATTGATATGGGTGACCTAGGGCAGTTTCCAAATCTCAGTGAGGCCGATCCCAAAACTCTGAATTTTCCATTCTTGAAAACGACAGACGAGAAATTTGGTCACTAATTTCGGTGGCACCAAAAGGAATGTTGATGGCACCGATATGCTAGGATTTGACATAGGTTGTGTGTGGTGGAAAATTGGTATGGCCGAATGGAAGTTCTTGGTGGCACCACTTTCGATGTTTAGGCTTTGGACAGAGAATTTTTGTGGGAGAATGGATAGTATTTTTGGTGGATATCTCTAAGTACTTGAGCAACCAATTCATCATAGATACCTCGCCCCCTTTTAATAGTATTGGCTTTCCTATGGACTCAAATGTAATTTCTCACAAATATAAAATGTAGAGTCTTGTAGCTTGAAGCTTGGCCAATAATATTCCTTTCCTCTTCTTCTTCTTCTTATTATTCTTCTTGGAAATTCTCCTCACAACCCTTTGACAACACTTCTTTCTGGACTATATCTGAAATAAGCTAGATAAAACTATTAGTCCAAGAGATAATGTATGATGTCATAAATTATCAAAACCACCAAGGGAGCATATGTGCTTTCAGTCTCCCCATTTTTGGTAATTGATGACAACATACAATCAAAGCTTCAAATAGATATAAGCATTAGAATATGACAGCTTTGAAAGATACATGATTAATACAAGCTCCCCCTAAATGTGTGCAATCCCTTTTAAGAGATCTTTGCTTTGGATTGCAAGGGCACAAACATAGTAGAAGGGACAAGATAAATCATGTAAATCTTGTCTATATGCATCAAACATATGTGAATGAAGGATTTCCATGTTTAGGACTCCCTCTTGGAAACAATATGTTTAAGAGACAAGAGATCATCCTGAACAAGGATATGATGCATATACTTTGCCTTGAGGTTCTTGATCATCTTAGCAGTAGGAGTACACTTGAGAAAACAATTGTTATACAACACAAGAGTATTCTATTGTAAAGATGCAAAGAGCTTCAAAAGTACCAAGACATGGAAGACATATTGAAAATAGTATTTGTTGATAGATATGGCTCCAATAATATTTAGAACTTTCTCCCCTAAGTATGAATATGTAATATTTCCTCTCCCCGTGAATCATAGCATGTGGATATTGGGAGTAGGTAGGGTGAGACAAGTTCGATCCAAAGTAGACAATATAAAATGCAAATAAAACTTTCTCTCCCTTAGGGTGAGCATAAGCTTAGATAACTCTCCCCCTTAAGGATTTCTCTTCCTTTTATATCTCCCCCCGTAATGATATATCTCTCCGTGTATGTGTAAGCTTTGATATATCTCTCCCTTTGGTAGAGACTTTTAGAAGCTTTGATACATATCCCCCTTTGGTATTAATTTCCAAAAAGGTTAGAGGGCCAGAGCTCATTGAGAATCCCAAGATATTTGGCCAAAGCTCTCATAGAGGGTTCAAATGATTTTCAAGGAATTTTAGAAATATATTTTGTAAAGAATTTTGACAACTAGATGAGAATTGAATGGTTCCAAGAAAACATGCAACTAAAAATATGAACCATAGAAGAAGTTTCATCTAGATGTTGGGCGGTGACTAGGTCACCTATATTATAGTATTTTGACTTAAGGAACCAAGCAAGAATGCTTGACCATTGGTCATACTCATCGTTAAGAGTAAAATGGGGTTGCCATTTTTTGTTAAGCATTTTAATGTCTTCATATCACTTGAGTTGCTTTAGCTCATGACTTGGTGAAAGCTTTGTCAAGGATATGAGTGCATACCTTCAAATGATGTTGATGTCGTGGCATTTAGGTGACCTTGTTGTGGATTCTCAATGTTGATGATGATCATCTTCAGTTGAGAGCTATCCTTGTTGATTTGGTTCAATTTTCACCTACATAGGTTAGCCATGCAAGGAAGAACATAATATATCTGAATGATAAGAGTGAACTTATTCATCATATAGTTGTGAAGGATATGATTCTGTTATCTTCTTCCTTCATCTCCAAAGAAAGGGTTGTTGATACTTGGTCATGACAAGATTGACTTTGATATGAGTTGATGGCAATCTTGTGAAGTGTAGTTCTGATGTAGGCGAGGGTCCCGATCTTTCAATGAGATGGTAGCTATCGATTTGGTGGAGACGACTTTGACGATCCGACTACAAACTTGCACGACGTTGCATCTTAGAAATCGCTAAACCAATCTCCAAGAGGTTATTGACCATGCCGGAGCACGATCAACCTAACCACGAAGGTCTATTCCTGCAAGCAATCGAAGAACAAGCAATAATATGATATTTCAATCTGAATATTGCGAATATAGATGAAGTATTAATAAGGGTGGGGATCAGAAAGCGGTCTTAGTCTGGTCGTTGGACACAAACAAAGTACACGAAGTTGCAATGGTTAACTTTTAACTAACCAAATCCCATCCAAAAAGCTACTAGGTTGATCTACTTATATAGGAACAAGGGGTGGCGGCCAAGGAGGTGGGAGGACATCCAAAGGCAGCCTAAAACTAACCCTAGGTCATACAAGGCCTCTGGCCCAAGTGGAGGTGGTGCAACACCTTTGGACTTGTTGTTTGACTCGGATTCTGGTGTAATGTCATTTTGTTTGGTCAATATCTCCAAGCATCCCAATTGGACGAATTTGAAGGTAATTCCAATTGGGCCTGAAAGCCAGTAAAATATAATTTGCATCCCAAAATGAATCACGCAATTCGGAGTCCGGATGAAAAAGTTGAAGGCGTTTTGGTATAGGTATGTCTGTGCAGTCCGAATCTGAGTCTAGAACGTGAAAGACTTCGGCTCTATCTTCTCTTGGGCTAAAAGTGACGTGAGAGAACTTCTTGAACAACAACTAATTATTTCCTTTGACATGATAGGACCTCTTGAATAGCATCCAACCATTTCCTCTTCCCTTGTCATCACACGTGATTCATACAAGTGTTCGGCCATTCTGCATTTAGGAATAAAATGAAAACACGTGAAGTATTTTTGTTCCGGATAACATAAATATATTATTGCATGAGTTCTATCAGAAATCACCTCAAATAAATACGCATATGCAATGATTGTCATAATATCAAAGGTAGTCATGTCCTCATCATCCTCTGCTTTTTGAAAATAAAGCCGTCCTCGGCGCTGCTTAATATGAAATTTGGCTAACAAAACAGACACGGTGTACATGTTGTATATGTATATATCATCCATTTTAACTTCCCTTGGTTTTTGCACATATGACACATGTATACATGAGTAACTTTCATATGTTATGAAATATAAAGCCAAAATATTATCACAAGAAGTAGAAATTATGAAAATATTACAACTCAGTTTGCACATATAAGTGAAGCTCTTATTTATATCAGAAGGTTGACAATGCTCATCACTATACCATCCCAAAGATTGGTGAAGAAAATTGAATTGTTTCAAATGTACATGCTACAACAGGTTGAACTAAGCAAACATGCAACATGTCATTTGACATAGAATCATCACCAAGATTGGAGGTCATATCAAAATGATTAAACATTGGCACAATTATTTTCAAACATATTTGATCCAAATTTGATTTATTCCCTTTTTCACATGGTTCTTTCTCAACAATAGTTAATTCAATGGGTGCACTCAGAATTGTTGATATTGTAGTTGTTTGAGCACACGGCAAAGTCAAATCATCAAGGTAGGTCTCTAAAATAGGTAGTGTGATCAAAGTAATAGGTGGCTCATCACAGGGTACATTGCAATTGACAAGACATTCATCATACTCATGTGGAGGTGGAAGATAGGTACCTTTTTCATTACCTCTTATGATCAACTCAGATGATGTAGGCACTCTTGATGGTAACATGTCACATGGTGAAGGTGATGTATCCCTCGCAACAATTGATGTGGTCGTCATCATACGCCCAGTAGTTGAAGAAACAACCATATCAACTCTTGGAATAAGCACCTTGCGCTCGTTCTCCTTGTGGGCAATACGTCGTTTTATTTCCTGTTCAGCTTTGCAAGCAAGACGAAACAAACAATCCATAGGATAAAACTTTTCATGAATTAGTATCTCCTGAATATCATGGTTTAACCCTCCCCAAAATCTATCCATAAAATCTTCTTCACTTTCTACTAATGACGAATGCAACAAGGTTATTTGTAAATCATCATAATATTTTATTACGGTGTCACTACCTTGTTGTAAATGTTGTAACTTTTTAATCATGTCTCTAGTATAATAAGCAGGAACGAATGTATGTCTCACGGAAAGTTTCAAATTATCCCAAGTAGTAGGTATATCATCAGGGTGTAACCGACAATATCCACTGCACCAAACTGAAGCATAGCCGGTGAAAGAACTAACCGCGACCGTAACTCTCTTATGTTCAGCAAAATTATGGGAAACAAATATATCATTTATTTCAAATTCCCATTCAATATATAAAGCAGGTCTAAAACGACCGTTAAATGATGGTATGGAAACATTAACCTGATCATGCGCATTTGGATCTCTATGCACCTCACGTAACGGTTGTTTTGGTGGCACGTCTCCCACAATCAAAGAAGCCCATGGATTGACAACTCTGGATCCTCTCATGACTAGTAGAAAAAAAAAACAAAATCCAAAAATATTGTTCCTATGAACTGCTGGGAAGTGGTGGTGGTGGTGTGTCACAAATCCGTCAAGCCAATCTAAAATTCTTACCAGTTCTTACCCAGCAGCAGGTGGTGATCGGCAACCGGTGTAGTCAAAACTCTCAAAGCTTGGATATAGCGATTTCCACGTGGCGTCAAACACATGATGTAGATGTATGTGGAGCTGGGAAGGCTTATAATATATGGTAGAAAAAGATTAGCAATAATCATTTCAGAGATGCAATGTTGAATAAACGCTCAATGACGGTACTGTGCTGGTCCTAGGCTAGACCGTACTAGAGTCGCGAGCCTAGAGCACTAATGGAGTCACGTCAAAGCACAAATAGCATCAATGGATGATACGAAGTAGCTTTGGATAGGAAGATATAAATGAAGATCACAATGGCAGTAAAGATAGTGATGATAAATGACCCCCAAACAGGATAAACCAACACTATCTCTAGAACTTCCCACTTGAAAATATGATGTCAAATTTCTGACATTTTTTCTCAAGAGTGCTACTGACTCAAGCTTTCGAATGCAAAAAGAATCACTCAATTCCGAGATCATATGAGGACTCCAAAAATTCAGGAACGGACCTGAAAAATATTGACAAACTGTCTTCCTAACGTTTGGAAGGCAGAAAGTCCTATTTAGAAGCCGATTTGGAGGTGACAATAATGAAATAGCTTGATGAACTATTCAGATGCGGCTCGTCGATAGCTCAAATTTGAGTAATCGTGGAGCCAAAACAGATGTCGTGTGAAGAAGATACATCTGTTTTACTGAACAACACACAAAAGAGTTTTCAATGCGAATTCACATACGGGATTGACTCTAGATATATCCGAAATTTGTAAATTTTTTTATCTTCTCTTTTTTTCTCTCTCACTTTTTTCTGTCTTTTTTTGCTCTCACTTTTTTTTCTCTTCTCTCGAACAACCAATTAAGATGCAGATTGGATCAAGCACAGATGCGAATGACCTCAAGTATGATAATGACAATGAACAATTGAAGCACGTGGTGAATATTGATGGATGGTGGTCGGCGACAACGGAAGGGATGACCACGGCGTGGTGGGGGTATATGGCAGAAGCGAAGAGGATGGTGCGGCGGCGGCGTGACAACTTCTGAACAGAACTCGAAACTCTAAAAGACTAGACGCTAAGACCAACAACTTGACACGACGATGCAACCGATAATTCAACTATGCAAGCAAGAAAAAGAAAATTGCAAAGGCTCAGACTGGCTTGGACAAAGGATGACTAGATCTAACTCTTTTTGTGGTTTTTTCTTGGGTAATAGGTAAGAAAAATAAATCTAATCTAGGGATAAGTTGAATTCTCACCGAGCAACCTGAAAACTAATATCACTTGATATAGGCGAGGGTCCCGATCTTTCGATGAGATGGTGGCTATCGATTTGGTGGAGATGATTTGACGATCCGACTACAAACATGCACGACGTTGCATCTTAGCAATCGCTAAACCAATCTCCGAGAGGTTATTGACCACGCTGGAGCACGATCAACCTGACCACGAAGGTCTATTCCTGCAAGCAATCGAAGAACAAGCAAGAATATGATATTGCAATATGAATATTGCGAATATAGATAAAGTATTAATAAGGGTGGGGATCCGAAAGCCGTCTCAGTCTGGTCGTTGGACACAAACGAAGTACACAGAGTTGCAATGGCTAACGTTTAACTAAACAAATCCCAACCAAAAAGCTACTAGGTTGATCTACTTATATAGGAACAAGGGGTGGCGGCCAAGGAGGTGGGAGGACATCCCAAGGCAGCCTAAAACTAACCCTAGGTCGTACAAGGCCTCTGGCCCAAGTGGAGGTGGTGCAACACCTTTGGACTTGTTGTTTGACTCGAATTCTGATGCAACGTCATTTTTTTTGGTCGACATATCCATGCTCCGGAGGAATTTGAAGGTGATTCCAATTGGGCCTGAAATCCAGTAAAATCTACTTTGCGGCCCAAAATGAGTCACGCAATTCGGAGTCCCGATGAAAAAGTTGAAGGCGTTTTGGTACAGGTATGTCTGTGCAGTCCGAATTTGAGTCTAGAACGTGAAAGACTTGGACTCTATCTTCTCTTGGGCTAAAAGTGACGTGAGAGAACTTTTGAACAACAACTAATTATTTCCTTTGAGATGAGAGGACCTCTTGAATAGCATCCAACCATTTCCTCTTCCCTTGGCATCACACATGATTCATACAAGTGTTCGGTCATTCTGCATTTAGGAATAAAATAAAAACAGGTGAAGTATTTTTGTTTCGGATAACATAAATATATTATTGCATGAGTTTTATCAGAAATCACCTCAAATAAATATGCATACACAATGATTGTGATAATATCAAAGGTAGTCATGTCCTCATCAAGTTCTTCCAAGTACCTACAAAAGGTTAGATGAAATACATGGAGGCATAATTTTCCAAGATATAAGATAGCGTCATATGAATAGCATCATGGAATAATCAAGTAAGTTCATGCCTTGCATGCATCCGAGGTATGTCTAGATCAAGTTTTAAGCATCAATGATGTTCAACTCACTCCTCAAGTGACAAAACACTTTCTGACCAAGTGGCTTGGTAAAGATATCGGCCAATTGTTTGTCGGTACAAACATGCTTGAGATAAATATCTCCTTTACCAACATGATCACGAATGAAATGATGTCGAACTTGAATATGTTTAGTTTGAGAATGTTGCACGGGATTATGGGAAATTTTAATAGCACTTTCATCGTAACACAACAATGGAACATGTTTTACATCAATGCCATAATCCTTAAGAGTTTGCGTCATCCATAGCAATTGCGCACAACATGTCTCGACGACAATGTATTCCACTTTGGCGGTAGATAGACCAAGACACAAGATATCTCCCAATAAATTGACACGCACCCGAGGTGGATTTTCTATCAACCTTGTCTCTGGCATAGTCCGAATCGTAATAGTCAACAAGATTAAAATAAGATCCCTTGGGATACCATATGCCAACTTTTGGTGTATATATCAAGTATCTCACAATGCTTTTCATAGCCTTTAGATGACACTCCTTAGGTGCCGCTCGACATTGGGATCACATGCAAACACTCAACATGATATCAGGACGGGAGGCACATAGATATAGCAATGAACCGATCAATGGTCAATAAACCTTTTGATCAACCGGTTTATCCTCCTAGTATGCATGGGAGTTTTCATAACTTTGCACTCTTGGATGTTAAACTTCTTGATCAAGTCCTTTGTGTATTTGGTTTGAGAGATAAATGTACCTTCTCTCTTTGTTTGATTTGCAAACCAAGGAAGAATTGCAGCTCACACATCATGCACAACTCATACTTCTCTAACATCAACCTTCCAAACTTCTCACTAAAGTGCGGGTTCGTAGATCCAAAAATAATATCATCCACATAAATTTGGAACACGAATAATTCGCCATTAACTCTTTTAGTGAATAAGCTTGCATCAATTTTACCAATCTCAGATACCTTTTCAATGAGAAACTTTGTTAGGCATTTGTACCAAGCTTGAGGGGCTTGTTTAAGACCACAGAAAGCTTTACGAAATTTATAAACATGATTAGGTTTCTTAGGGTTTGTTTGACATAAACTTCCTCCTCAATTTCACTGTTTAGAAAAGCACTTTTGATATCCATTTGGTAAAGAGTAATATCATGGTGATTAGCATAAACGAGAAGAATACATATGGCTTCAATTCTATCAAAGGGGGCATAGGTCTCACCATAGTTCATACCTTCGACTTGCGTGTAACCTTGAGCTACGAGACATGCCTTGTTGTGGACCACTTGTCCAACTTCGTCTTGCTTGTTACAAAACACCAATTTTGTACCTATGATGTTGTGCTCATCCTTGGGTTTCTCCATGAGTGTTTAAACTTCATTCCTCCAGAAGTTGTGTAGCTCTTCGTGCATGGCATTCACCCAATCCGGGTCTTGAAGTGCTTCTTCTACCTTCATAGGCTCAATGCTAAAGATAAATGAGTAATGCTCACAAAGGTTAGCTAAATGACTTTTAGAGTGGGTGATTCTTCCGGTTTGTATGTCACCAAAGATTTGATTCAGCAGATGGTTCTTGTCCACATGTGCTCGAACTCGTGACAGCTTCTTCTTGTTGGATGGTGGAGCTTCCTCGTCATCATCTTCTTCTTTGTTGTCATTGAAGGTGTCATCTCCTTGGGGTGCTGGTGAAGAAGGTTGAGGTGGATCATCATGATGTACTTCTTCCTCCTCTTCATCATGTTGTGTACCACTTGTGGATGCCTCCATGTCGTTTTGTGGTTCGCCTTGACGCGAAGTAGGAGCTTCCACTAGTGTTGATGAAGTACTTTCCTTCACCTCCATGGGATGAGTCTTGCTGATGGACAAGTCTTGGATGGCTTCCAAAGGTTCCTTGTCTCCGACATCATTTGGCAATTGTTTGACTTGCAAACCATTAGATTCATCAAACCTCACATCTACCGACTCTTCAACTTTTGGAGTGAAGTTGTTGTAGAAACGGTAAGTGTGAGAATTTGATCCGTAACCAAGTAGGAAATCTTCATGAGATTTAGGAGCAAATTTAGAACGGCGATGCTTATCAAGAATGTAGCACTTTGAGCCGAATACTCATAAGTATACAACTTGGGGTTTGTTACTCGTGAGTAGCTCGTATGCCATTTTACCGAGCACCTCGTATGCCATGGCTTTTTCCCAAAAGTGTTTTGGCGTCTTGTATTCATCAAGCATCGTTCCAGCCATCTCTATGAGAGTCCGGTTCTTCCTCTCAACAACTCCATTTTGTTGAGGTGTGTATGTCAATGAGAACTCCTGTGAGATACCCTCTTCGTCAAGAAAATTATCCACATTTGTGTTCTTGAACTCTGATCCGTTGTCGCTCCCAACTTTCTTCATCTTCACTTGAAACTGATTTTGGGCTTTCCGAGCGAAGGTCTTGAAGATCTTATGTACCTGCGACTTGTCATCAAGAAATAATACCCATGTTAATGTGCAAAAATCATCAATAATAACTAGAGCAAAACAATTTCCACCCAGGCTCTTGTAAGCATTGGGACCAAAGAGATCCATGTGAAACAGCTCGAGTGGCCTTCTAGTAGTCATGATGTTCTTTACGAGATGACTTCCACCGACTTGTTTTCCTACTTGACAAGTACTACAAAATCTATCTTTATCAAAGATAACATCTTTAACACCTAGAATATGATCACCTTTGATAAGCCTGTAAGGATTACGCAAACCAACATGTCCTAGCCTTCTATGCCATAACCATCCTTCAGAAGACTTTGCAATAAGATATGTACCAGGTTTCAATTTTTTAGTGAAATCGACAATGTATAAATCACCTTTGCGAAAACCAGTAAAGACAATGTCATGATTATACTGAGAAAACACTTGGCAACCAACTTCCATAAATAGCACACTCAAACCAAAATCTTCTAATCTAGACATGGAAATAAGATTGTAGCCAAGAGATTCAACAAGTATGACATTTTGAATGGAACTCTCATGAGATATGGCCACCTTACGGAGACCAAGTACCTTACTATAAGGGCATATTTCTACCTTAGTGGTTTTGGTGATTGATGACAATGCGATTGCGGACTAATCTTGTGCACTAAGCCTTTCAGGTATTTCATCATTTGGCACAAGACGATTCATGCCCCTCGGTGTATTAATATGAAGACGGTTTTCTCTCCTTCATTTCTTTGTCGGTGGACTTGAGTCATAGGGAAAGTCTTACTATTAAGAGGGGATCTGCATCGGAAAGGTTTGGGTGGAATCATCACGTACACATACCTACACACCCTCTTTCCTACCTCACTGCAGCATCTGAACTTGCCCAACCCTACCTGGAAGGATCCAAGCGGTAGCACCGTTCCCTCGAGCGGTACTACCTTTTATGATCGATAGTACTGCCCTGGCGGCGGTAGTATTGCTCTGGCCAGTTTTGCTGGCTAGTGCCGCTGATCATGGATCTCGACACTTTTCATGTCGGACTAAGCGATTTATGAAGTGGTAGTGCAGGGCGGTAGTACCGACCAGCAAGCGGTAGTACAACTTGTTACTACTGTGCCAGAACCCCCTTGTTCTTCCTTGATAGGTTTGCAGCTTGTCCTGAGCGTGTTGGGGAACGTTGCATGGGAAACAAAAAATTTCCTACGCACACGAAGACCTATCATGGTGATGTTCATCTACGAGAGGGGGATTAGATCCACATACCCTTGTAGATCGCTAAGTGGGAAGCGTTAAGAAACGCGGTTTATGTAGTGGTACAACTTTGTGATTCAAATCACCGTCGTCCCACGATCCGTCCCACGATCTGTTCCGATCTAGCGCCGAACGGACGGCACCTCCGCGTTCAACACACGTACAGCTCGATGATGATCTCCACCTTCTTGATCCAGCAAGAGAGATGGGTAAGTAGATGAGTTCTTCGGCAGCATGACGGCGCGTCGGTGATGGTGATGATCTACTCCTGCAGGGCTCCACGCGAGCTCCGCAGAAATCCGATCAAGAGGATGAACTACGTGGTATAGGTTTGAGTTGCACGTCGCAAAGTTGTGTCTCAAAAGCCCTAAAACCACCAATATATATAGGATGAGGGGAGGGTCTAGCCTTGGGGCTCAAGGGAGCCCCAAGGGCGCCGGCCGAAGGGAGGAGGTGGACTCCCACCCCAATTCGGCTTGGGGGAAGGAGTCCACTCCTTCCTTCCCACCTCCCTCTTTCCTTTTTTTCCTTTGGTATTTTCTCCTTGTGGCGCCATAGCCCACTTGGGCTGGCCTCACTAGCCCACTAAGGGCTGGTGCGCCACCCTAGTGCTACTGGGCTCACTCCAAGGTGGGTGGACCCCTCCCGGTGAATACCCGGAACCCATTCAACACTCCTCGTACACTGTCGGCAATGCCTGAAATCTTTCCGGTGACCAAATGAAACCATATTATATATCAATCTTCGTTTTCAAACCATTCTGGAAACCCTGGCGACGTCCGTGATCTCATCCGGGACTCCGAACAACCTTCGATCACTAACACATATAACTCAACTATACTAAAACGTCACCGAACCTTAAGTGTGCAGACCCTGCGGGTTCGAGAACTATGCACACATGACCCGAGACACTCCTCGGTCAATATCCAATAGCGGGACCTGGATGTCCATATTGGATCCAACATATTCTACAAAGATCTTATCGGTTGAACTTTTGTGCCAAGGATTCATATAATCTCGTATAGCATTCCCTTTGTCCTTCGGTATGTTACTTGCCCGAGATTTGATCGTCGGTACCTCTATACCTATTTCAATCTCGTTACCGGCAAGTCTCTTTACTCGTTCCGTTATACAAGATCCCGTGACTTAGGCCCCATTCGGTTTCCCTCCACTCCCGGAGCTGTGGAGTTGGGTGTGAACCGCTCCATTGAAATGAGTGATACCCTGCCCCGCTCCAGGAGCGGAGTCGAGGGAGCGGAGAGAAACCAAACGGTTCCTTACACTTGAGTCACATTGCTTGCAAGGCATATATGTGATGTTGTATTACCGAGTGGGCCTTGAGATACATCTCCGTCACACGGAGTGACAAATCCCAGTTTTGATCCATGCTAACTCAACGGACACCTTCGGAGATACCTGTAGAGCACCTTTATAGTCACCCAGTAACGTTGTGACGTTTGATACACATAAGGTATTCCTCCGGTGTCAGTGAGTTACATGATCTCATGGTCATAGGAATGAATACTTGACACGCAGAAAACAATAGAAACAAAATGACACGATCACATGCTACGTTCATATTTTGGGTCTTGTCCATCACATCATTCTCCTAACGATATGATCCAGTTATCAAGTGACAACACTTGCATATGGCCAGAAAACCTTAACCATCCCTGATCAACTGGCTAGCCAACTAGAGGCTTACTAGGGACATTGTTTTGTCTATATATCCACACATGTATCTATGCTTTCATTCAGTACAATTATAGCATGGATATTAAACGATTATCTTGAAACATGAAATATAATAATAACTATTTTATTATTGCCTCTAGGGAATATTTCCAAAAAAGCGGATATAGGAGGCGGTACTACCTCTTATGATCGGTAGTACCGCTCCTGGGAGCGGTAGTACTGCTCCGGTTGTACTACCGGCATGTTCCTCCCTCGTTGATTGCTGGCCTCCGCCCCAAGCGGTAGTACTTCTTCCCTTGGGGCGGTACTACCTCTTATGATCGGTAGTACCGCTACATGGAGCAGTAGTACCGCTCATGTGCGGGCTGAGGAGGTGGGTAACGCTTGGATTTGTCCTCCCACTATATAAAGGGGTTCTTCTTCCCTAAGAAGACTACCTTTTCCCAACCCTAAGCTCCATTGTTGCTCCAAGCTCCGTTTTCACCCGATCTCTCTCCCTAGCCAACAAAACTTGTTGATACTCTAGGGTTTGCTTGAGAGAGTCTTGATCTATTGTTCCACCAAGAGAAATTTGATTCCCCACACCAATTCCTTGTGGATCTTGTTACTCTTGGGTGTTTGATCACCCTAGATGATTGAGGTCACCTCGAAGCCATATTCCATTATGGTGAAGCTTCGTGGTTTCGTTGGGAACCTCTAATTCAGTTGTGGAGATTGCCCTAACCTTGTCTGTAAAGGTTTGGTCGCCGCCTTCAAGGGCACCACTAGTGGAATCGTGGCACCTCGCATTGTGTGAGGGCGCGAGGAGAATACGGTGGCCTGATACATCTCCGTCGTATGTAATTTTCCAAACTCTTTTGCCCTTGTTTTGGACTCTAATTTGCAGGATTTGAATGGAACTAACCCAGACTAACGCTGTTTTCAGCAGAATTGCCATGGTGTTGTTCTTGCGCAGAAATAAAAGTTCTCGGAATGACCTGGAAAATTACGGTATTTTTTGTGGAATATATAAAAAATACTAGCGCAAGAATCAACCGGAGGGGTGGAGCTGAGAGCCCACAAGCCCACCACACGCCCCCCTGGCCGCGCCTGGCAGTCTTGTGGGGCCCACGAAGCTCCACCGCCTCCAATCTCAGCTCTATTTAGTCCCTTTTGTCCGGAAAAAAATCAAGGAGAAGAGTTCACCATGTTTTACGATACGGAGGCGCCGCCACCTCCTGTTCTTTCTCTGGAGAGCAGATCTGGAGTCCGTTATGGGCTCCGGAGAGGAGAGATCATCGCCATTGTCACCACCAACCTTCCTTCATTGCCAATTCCATGATGCTCTTCACCGTTCGTGAGTAATCTCATCGTAGGCTTGCTGGACGGTGATGGGTTGGATGAGATCTATCATGTAATCGAGTTAGTTTTGACGGGGATTGGTCCCTAGTATCCACTATGTTCTGAGATTGATGTTGCTACTACTTTGCCATGCATGCTTAATGCTTGTCACTAGGGCCCGAGTGCCATGATTTCAGATCTGAACCTATTATGTTGTCGTTAATATATGTGTGTTCTTGATCCTATCTTGCAAGTTGTAGTCACCTACTATGTGTTATGACCCGGCAACCCCGGAGTGACAATAGCCGGAACCACTCCCGGAGATGACCATAGTATGAGGAGTTCATGTATTCACTAAGTGTTAATGCGTTGGTCCGGTTCTTTATTAAAAGGAGAACCTTAATATCTAGTAGTTTCCATTAGGACCCCTCTGCCACGGGAGGGATGGACAATAGATGTCATGCAAGTTCTTTTCCCTAAGCACGTATGACTACATACATAATACATGCCTACATTACATTGACGAACTGGAGCTAGTTACATATATCTCCGTGTTATAACTGTTGCATGATGAATAACATCCGACATAATCATCCATCACCGATCCAATGCCTATGAGTCTTTTCCTACTGGTCCTTGCTACTGTTACTTTGCTGCTACTGTTGTCACTGCTACTACTGTTACTCTGCTGCTACTGTTGTCACTTCGCTGCTACTCGTTACTGTTGCTACTGTTGCTATGATACTACTCTGCTACTGATACTTTTCTACAGATACTAAGTCTTTTAGGTGTGGTTGAATTGACAACGCAACTGGTAATACTTGAGAATATTCTTTGGCTTCCCCTTGTGTCGAATCAATAAATTTGGCTTGAATACTCTACCCTCGAAAACGGTTGCGATCCCCTATACTGGTGGGTTATCAAGACCTTTTTCTCACGCCGTTGCCGGGGAAGCATAGCTATATGCTCTGAGTCACTTGGGATTTACGTCTGTTGAGCACTATGAGGAATCAGAAAGATCCAAGAACTAAAGTCTTGCCCTCAACTACGAGGACAGGTAAGGAACTAAACATCTAGCTCTGCACTTGATTCACCTTCAGTTATGAGTAAGTGCGATACCACCTCCTGCTAGAAATTTTGATGTGTCGCCTGTGCTTGATGATGCTACTTCTGTTGTCCATGATGCTTGTGATGATGCTATGCTTGATACTGCTTTGCCACTAGGTGCATTCCTTGATGCACAAATTGCTAGAGTTGCTGCTAGATGTGATGATACTTCTGAAACTACTGATACTATTGAAGTAGAACCTGCTATTTGCCTGTTAGAACTAGCTCTCCTAGATATGAATTGCCTGATATGCCCGAGGGTTATGTTATGGAGGGAGAGATAGTTGAGGACTTTCTTGCTTGTAAGGATAGCTATGATGTTAAGAAATTACTGCGCAAGTGGAAAGAAAAATCTTTGACAGCGTGTTTGGTAGTTTATGGGAAAGGGACTCGGAATTTGTGAGAGGGAGTTGGTCGAGGGATTTACTTGGGTAGTGGACTATTTAGTCCCAATCCAGCGTTTGGTATTGGCTGGGAATTATTTGTGGGAATAATTCTCATGAACAAAGAAAGAAAGGGTAGGTTACGAGAGATGTGCTCCTATTTGACATAGATTAGGAAGTAGTTAGAGTTGGCCGGTTTGTTTAGAGGAGAAATTATGCTGCCGCATGCATTTAGCTAGTTTGTTCGTAGTTTTTTTCCTTTTGCTTCTGAAGGTGGCCCACAAAACCAGTAACAATATGTTTTTAGCCGTTAACTCCCACTCCTTGGCTGAATTACCAGGGCTCCCCAGGGTAGAGATCGATGGGAGTTAGCCCTAGTAATTCCCCTTCCCCTTCCCTGATTAAATCCCAAGTCCCTCAACCAATCAACTGATTTTAGTCTCATTAATCTTAAACTCCCATTCCCTACCTCCAGCTCCCCCAACCAAACACGCTGTGAACACTAGGATGAAATATGACCCGAAGTTTGCTACTTCGCCTATCTTTGTGACCGATGAGGATTATGAATTCTCTGTCGACCCTGAGTTAATCACTCTGGTCGAATCTGATCCTTTTCATGGTTATGAGTGTGAAACGGTTCTAGCACATCTTACCAAACTGCACGATATAGCCACCCTATTCACGAGTGAGGAAAAGATCCGCCACTACTATATCCTTAAGTTGTTTCCTTTCTCACTAAAGGATGATGCTAAGACTTGGTTCACTTCTCTTGCTCCTGGTTGTGTGCGTAGCCCCCAGGATATGATCTACTACTTCTCTGAGAAATATTTCCCTGCCCATAAGAAGCAAGCTGCCTTGCAGGAAATATACAACTTTGCACATGTTGAAGAAGAGAGTCTCCCACAAGCTTGGGGGAGGCTCGTCCAGCTACTGAATGCTTCGCATGATCATCCTCTTGAGAAGAATGAAATACTTGATATCTTCTATAATGGACTAGACGATGCTTCTAAGGACCACCTAGATAGTTGTGCCAGTTGTGTTTTTAGGGAACGAACTGTAGAACAAGCTGAGATCCTATTGAATAATATCTTGTGCAATGAGAATGCTTGGACTATTCCCAAACCACCTCCAAAGCCAACTCCTAAAAAAGAGGTATTCTATTCCTCAGTCCTCAAGATATGCAAGAAGCTAAGAAATCTATGAAAGAGAAAGGCATTAAATCTGAAGATGTCAAAAATCTACCACCTATCGAAGAGATCCATGGTCTCGATAACCCAATACAGGTAGCAGAGGTAAATTCTCTTGGTAGATTCAATGAGAGTGATATTTGTTTTGATAAACCTGCTAGCTTATGCTTGGATGAATTTGATAACTTTGTTGCCAAACAACAAAGTTTCAATGATTATGTTAGCAGACAGTTGAAACAGAATGCTCGTATGCTTAGTTATTTAAGTGCTTGTGTGGACAGAAATGTCAATGATCTTAAGCTCTTAAGTAAACATGCCTCTATGGTTACTACTCAGGTAGAACAAGTACTTAAGGCTCAAAATGACTTGCTCAATGAGTTGAATGACAATTATGTCAGATTCGTCACTAGAGGCGGTAGAATGACCTAGGAACCTTTGTATCCTGAGGGTCATCCTAAGAGAATCGAACAAGATTCTCAAGGAGTTAGCACTGATGCACCTAGTCATCCTAGGAAGAAGAAGAAAGATGATAGGAACTTGCACCCTAGCAACCCTGTTGCCGTTACACCTGAGAGTCCAAACGATGTCTCTGTCTATGATGCCGAAACACAATCTGGTGATGAACATGAGCCTAATGATAATATCAATAGTGAAGTTCATGATGATGCTCAACCTAGCAATGATAAGGATGTGGAGATTGAACCTGTTGATCTTGATAACCCACAGCCTAAGAATAGAAGATACGGTAAGAATGACTTCTCTGCTAGGAAGCATGGTAAAGAAAGGGAACCATGGGTTCAGAAACCCATGCCCTTTCCTCCCAAACCATCCAAGAAAAAGGATGATGAGGATTTTGAGCGCTTTGTTGAAATGATTAGACCTGTCTTTCTGCAAATGTGTTTGACAGATATGCTCAAAATGTCTCCGTATGCTAAGTACATGAAAGATATTGTGACTAATAAGAGGAGGATACGTGAGGTTGAGATTTCCACCATGGTCGCTAACTATACCTTCAAGGGTGGAACTCCTAAGAAACTAGATGATCCCGGAGTGCCCACTATACCTTGCTCCATTAAAGGAAACTACGCTAGAACTGCTTTATGCGACCTTGGAGCCGGTGTTAGTGTTATGCCTCTCTCTCTTTATCGTAGACTTGAACTGGATAAGTTGACACCCACTGAAATCTCTATGCAAATGGCCGACAAATCAACTACTTTCCCTATCGGCATTTGCGAGGATGTGCCTGTTGTGGTTGCTAACGTCACTATCTTAACAGACTTTGTTATCCTGGATATTCCCGAGGATGATGCCGTGGCGGTCATCCTTGGAAGACCCTTTTTAAACACTGCAGGGGCTGTTATAGATTGCAACAAAGGCAATGTCACTTTCCATGTCAACGATAATGAGCATACAGTGCACTTTCCGAAGAAACGATATCGAGTACATTGCATCAATGCTATTGAAAAAACTTCATCGATTCTGATTGGGAGCTTTGAATGCCCTATACCTCCTGTCAAGATGAAGTATGATTTGCTTGTTGGGGATATGCACATCCCCATTGAGGTAACCTAGTGACTATTCGAAAATTCTCCGTTTCCTTTTCTGATTCAAAAAAGTTTGTCAAGGAGACTTGATCAACCTCATTGACGGATTTCTTTCTATGACCATGAGATGGATCAATCGAGGAGTTACAAACCTCTGTTCCAAGATTTCACCTTCGGTTTCTTAGAAGAAAAATGATAGATTTAGTTTAGTTGTCCCTGTTTTCTGTTTTTGCGTCCCGTAGAAAAGTACCCCAAAAATAGAAGTTCTCCGAATGCCGTGAAAATCAAGTATGATTTTTTTCTAATTTTTTTGAAAAATACTAAGATGGAGAGCTAGTCAGGGGGCTGCACCAGTGGGCCACAAGCCCTGGAGGCGCGGGCACCCCCCTGGTCGCGCCTACCAGGCTTGTGGGGCCCACGTGCACCCCCTCCACTCATTCTAGCTCCCAACTGCTCCTCCTACCTCCAGAAAAAATCGTTTCGCAGCTCAAACCCATGTTCTTGCTTGATGACCCACAAGTATAGAGGATCAATCGTAGTCCTTTCGGTAAGTAAGAGTGTCGAACCCAATGAGGAGCAGAAGGATCTGACAAGTGGTTTTCAGCAAGGAAAAATCTGCAAGCACTAAAATTGTTGGTAACAAGTGATTGTGTGGTGAGATGATTCGTAGCAAGCAACAAGTAACAAAAGTAGCAACGGTGCAGCAAAGTGTCCCAATCCCTTTTGTAGCAAGGGATAAGCCTGGACAAAGTCTTATAGGAGGAAAAACGCTCCCAAGGACACACGGTAATTTCTGTCATGCTAGTTTCATCATGTTCATATGGTTCGCGTTCGTTACTTTGATAGTTTGATATGTGGGTGGACCGGTGCTTGGGTACTGCCCTTACTTGGACAAGCATCCCACTTATGATTAACCCCTCTCGCAAGCATCCGCAACTACGAAAGAAGAATTAAGACAAAGTCTAACCATAGCATTAAACTAGTGGATCCAAATCAGCCCCTTACGAAGCAACGCATAAACTAGGGTTTAAGCTTCTGTCACTCTAGCAACCCATCATCTACTTACTACTTCCCAATGACTTCCTCTAGGCCCAAATAATGGTGAAGTGTTATGTAGTCGACGTTCCAATAAAACCACTAGAGGAAAAACAACATACAACATATCAAAATACCGAACGAATACCAAATTCACATGACTATTATTAGCATGACTTATCCCATGTCCTCAGGAACAAAAGTAACTACTCACAAAGCATAATCATAATCATGATCAGAGGTGTAAGGAGTAGCGTCAAGGATCTGAACATAAACTCTTCCACCAAGTAATCCAACTGGCATCAACTACAAAGAGTAATCAACTCTACTAGCAACCTTACAAGTACCAATCGGAGTCGCGAGACGGAGATTGGTTACAAAAGATGAACTAGGGTTTGGAGATGAGATGGTGCTGATGAAGATGTTGATGGTGACGAGTCCCCTCCGATGAGAGGAGTGTTGGTGATGACAATGGCGACGATTTCCCCCTTCGGGAGGGAAGTTTCCCCGGCAGGATCGTCCTGCCGGAGCTCTAGACTGGTTCTGCTCAAGTTCCGCCTCATGGCGGCGGCGAAACCACGAAAAAGCTCCCTTCTGATTTTTTTCCTGGACCAAACCCTCCATATAGCAAAAGAGGGGGGCCAATGGGCCAGTGGGCTGCCCACAAGCCCCCATGGCGCGGTCTGTGGCGGTGGTCGCGCCGTGCAGGCTTGTGGGAACCCCCTGGTGCCCCTCCGGCACTTCTTCGGCCCAGTATTTTTTATAAATTGGGAAAAAATCTCCGTTGATTTTCACGGCGTTTGGAGTTGCGCAGAATAGGTATCTCAACTTTGCTCCACTTTCAGGCTAGAATTCCAGTTGCCGGTATTCTCCCTCTTCATGTAAACCTTGCAAAATAAGAGAGAAAAGGCATAAGAATAGTACCGTGAAGTGAAATAACAGCAAAAGAAGCGATAAATATCAACATGAAAACATGATGCAAAATGGACGTATCAACTCCCCCAAGCTTAGACCTCGCTTGTCCTCAAGCGAAAACCTAGCTCAATAAATATGTCCACATGTTTAGGGAGAGAGGTGTTGACAAAACAAGATACGAACATGCATGCATCATGATCAGGATCAGAACAGCAATACCAACATATAATCTCTCATGCTAAAGTGATAACTCCTTCACAAAGTAAAGCATGGATCAAGAACCTTACTGAGAAGTAACAACTGATAGCCTTTAGTCATTGAAGCAATTGCAATTTATCACAACATCAGAAAGAGTCAAATAAGAGCTTGTAAAGAAAATCCACATACTCAATCATTCTTTCGTTCTCTACAATTGCTACAACTCATGTGCTACTCATGAGATCAAAGTTTCAGCTGGACACAAAGAAAGATAGGGGCTTATAGTTTTGCCTCCCAACAGCTTACCTCAAGGGTAATGTCAACAATAATAACTCATGAATACTTACCTCCAAGTTGACATATGAATATAGATCTTTTCCAAGCATGTGACGGTAGCCAAGATAAAGGCAAAATAAGGAATTGGTGAAGATCACCATGACTCTTTCAAGGGCAAAAACTAAAGGTACACGATAGGCCCTTCGCAGAGGGAAGCAGAGGTTGTCATGCGCTTTTGAGGTTTGGATGCATGTCCTCTTAGTGCAGAGGAACGTCACTTTATATTCCCCCCTGTGATAAAGAACTTTACTATGCAGTCTGTCGCTTTTATGTCTTCTTCATCACAGGTTCATATAAAGCTTATTTTCCACACACTAATAGATCATACATATTAGAGAAAAACAATTATTGCTTGCACCGATGACAACTTGCTTGAGGGATCTTATTCAATCCATAGGTAGGTATGGTGGACACTCATGGCAAAACTGGTTTGAAGGTTTATGGATGCACAAGTAGTATCTCTACTTGGTGCGGGAGTTTTGGCTAATATGAGGTGGAAGCAATCGTCACATGCTAAAGGATCTCTAATCATATAACATCGTTCAGAGCCAAGAAAACACAATTCATTACGTTGTCTTCCTTTTCCAACATCTACTTCTAGGCATGTAATAGTTTAGTGAGTGTTCACAATCATAGATGGTGTGAGAGATGATATATTTATATGTGAACCTCTCCTTCTTTATCACTTCCTATTAATTGCAACAATGACCAAGGTCTACGTTTGCCTACCCTCAACAAGTTTCGATCCTCATTCTTTTTATATATGAAGCCATCACTTTTTGCATAAGATCACTACATGATCTTTCATGCTTTTGTTCTATTCTCACTCTTTTGATCATGGCAAGAGGCAAAGCCCTTCAACTAAGACACTCTTTATTATATGGCTCACGAGCAAGAATACATTGGGGGTGACACAAAGCAAAACATAAGACTAAAACACTAACACTTTTACTCTACTAGAAAAAAGAGAAAACTGAAAAGGAAAATTAAACAAAGGTAAAGGCAAAAGATGTGATGGTGATACGATACCGGGGCAACTCCCCCAAGCTTGGCACAAGCCAAGGGCATTGCCCATACCAATGCTCAGTTGTCTTCCTTTGGTGGTGATGGTGGAGTTTTTGCAACATGGGTTTGATCCTCCGTCTTCGAAGGCATAGGTGCTCCATCATGGAAAGATGAACGAGTCTTCGGAATCCTCAAATCTGCAGCCAACCGTATTTATTTAAATCTATACTCATACTCACAGTTTTGGTTCTACAGGTCATAGATCTGGCCCTGGAGTTGATCAATCATGTCATAGAGCCTGGAGAGGTGCTTCCCAATGTCATCGGCATCAATCTTGTGCTTGCTGGTGAACTCTGTGATCATCATGTGGTTGGCGTTGAGTCCACGCTCCACCATCCCTTGACACTTGAAGACTTGTTGCTCCATTGCTTCGAGCCTCCACATCACGGATGTGCAACATCCCCTCACGCATCTCAATAGATTGAGGGTGTTGCAGCACTCCCGTGAGGTAGGGATTGATGACCTTCTCGAAGATCTTGTCCCTCAAAGCTTTTGGAAAAGTCATAGCAATCTAGATCTGCAACAGAAACATGCTCGAAACGAAAAATAGAAGAAATCTGCGTGATGCAGCGGTCAAACCAAACGGGAGTATATATAATGATTTTTTTCCAAACCAGAAGGAGTACCGTGCACGAAAACGGGGTCTGGGAGGCGCACGAGGTGGCCACAAGCCCTCACGGTGCGGCCAGGGGGTGGGCCCGCACCGTGCAGGCTTGTCGCCTCCTCGCGCACTTTCCGGACTACTTCCAATTTTTGTATTTTTTCAAATATTCCAAAACGGAGAAAATTTCCTACTGGAAAAGTTTTGGACTCTGTTTTCTTACCGAATCACATACCTCTTCGTTTTCGGAGTCTGAAACAGGCTGATAAATATCCCTTGGGTATTCTTCCGGAGTTATGGTATTGATGATATTTCTTTCAACATTTATGGGAGTACCTGAGATATAATGCTTGATTCTGTGCCCATTTACCACTCTCGGACAATTACCTACCGTGTTGTTGATCTTGATAGCACCGGAATGATATACTTCCTCAACAACATAGGGACCTTCCCATTTAGAGAGAAGCTTGCCTGCAAAGAATCTTAAACGAGAGTTATATAGTAAGACATAATCACCTACATTGAACTCACGCTTTTGTATCCTATTATCATGCCACATCTTAACCTTCTCTTTGAACAGCTTGGCATTCTCATATGCCTGAGTTCTCCACTCATCAAGCGAGCTAATGTCAAATAACCTCTTCTCACCAGCAAGTTTGAAATCAAAGTTGAGCTCTTTGATTGCCGAATAAGCTTTATGCTCTAGCTCAAGAGGTAAATGGCATGCTTTACCGTACACCATTTTATACGGAGACATGCCCATGGGATTCTTATAGGCAGTTCTATAAGCCCACAGTGCATCATCGAGCTTCTTAGACCAATTCTGTCTAGACCTGTTGATAGTCTTTTGCAGAATTAGTTTAATATCTCTGTTGCTCAGCTCTACTTGACCACTGGACTGAGGGTGGTAGGGAGACGCAACTCTATGGTTGACATCGTACTTAGCAAGCGTTTTACGGAAAGCACCATGAATGAAGTGTGAACCACCGTCGGTCATTAGATATCTAGGGACTCCAAATCTATGGAAGATAACTTCTTTCATCATCTTGATAGAGGTGTTGTGATCATCACTACTAGTGGGGATAGCTTCTACCCACTTAGTGACGTAATCAACATCAACTAAGATGTGAGTATACCCGTTGGATTTTGGAAAAGGTCCCATATAATCAAAGCTCCAGGCGTCAAATGGTTCAATGACAAGTGAATAGTTCATAGGCATTTCCCGACGTTTGCTAATATTACCTATTCTTTGACATTCATCACAAGACAAGACAAACTTACGGGCATCCTTGAAGAGAGTGGGCCAACAGAAACCTGATTGCAATACCTTGTGTGCAGTTCTATCTCTCGCATGGTGTCTTCCGTAGGCCTCGGAGTGACACTTCTATAGGATATGTCTCTGTTCATGTTCAGGTACACAGCGTCTAATAACACCATCTACTCCTTCCTTATAAAGGTGAGGATCATCCCAAAAGTAGTGTCTCAAGTCAAAGAAGAACTTCTTTTGCTGGTACGTGAAACTAGGTGGTATATATTTGGCAACGATATAGTTTGCATAATCAGCATACCACGGTGCACTATGTGAAGCATTGATGACATTCATTTGCTCATCGGGAAAGCTATCATCAGTAGGTTGTGGGTCATCAAGAACGTTCTCCAACCTAGACAAGTTATCTGCTACTGGGTTATCAGCACCCTTTCTGTCGACAACGTGCAAATCAAATTCTTGTAGCAAGAGAACCCATCTCATAAGTCTAGGTTTAGCGTCCTTCTTCTCCATGAGGTACTTAATAGTAGCATGATCAGTGTGAATAGTGACTTTGGAATCAACTATGTAAGACCTGTACTTTTCACATGCAAACATGACTGCTAAAAATTCCTTCTCCGTAGTGGCATAGTTTCTTTGGGCACTGTCTAGGTTTTAATAGCATAGTGAATAACATTCAACTTCTTCTCAACTCTTTGCCCTAGGACAGCACCAACAGCATAATCACTAGCATCACACATGATTTTAAAAGGTAAGTTCCAATGAGGTGGTTGAACAATAAGTGCGGTTATTAAAGCCCTCTTAAGTATTTCGAAGGCTTCCTCACAATCATTATCAAAGACAAAAGGAATATCCTTTTGCAAGAGATTGGTAAGAGGCCTAGAAATCTTAGAGAAGTCTTTAATGAACCTTCTATAGAAACCAGCATGACCAATGAAACTTCTTATACCTTTGATATCTGTGGGGTATGGCATTTTCTCGATTGCATCAACCTTAGCCTTATCAACTTCAATACCTCTTTCAGAGATTTTATGTCCTAAGACGACGCCTTCATTAACCATAAAGTGGCACTTCTCCCAATTCAAGACAAGATTGGTGTCTTTACATCTCTGTAAGACTCGATCAAGGTTGCTGAGGCAATCATCAAAGGAAGACCCGTAAACGGAGAAGTCATCCATGAAAACCTCGACAATCTTTTCAAAAAAGTCAGAGAATATAGCCATCTTACATCTTTGAAAGGTGGCAGGTGCATTACATAAGCCAAAAGGCATATGTCTATAAGCAAAGGTACCGAAAGGGCTGGTGAAAGTGGTTTTCTTCAGATCAGATTGTGCAACTCGTATTTGGCAGAAACCAGAATAACCGTCTAGAAAGCAGAATTGTGTGTGTTTAGACAACCTATCTAGCATTTGGTCGATAAAAGGCAAAGGGTAATGATCTTTCCTACTGGCCTTATTCAACTTCCTAAAATCAATCACCATCCTATAGCCAGTAATAATCCTGTGTGGGATCAACTCATCCTTATCATTAGGGACAACGGTAATGCCTCCCTTCTTAGGAACTCAATGCATCGTACTCACCCAATCGCTGTGAGCAACAGGATAGATAATACCCGCTTCCAGGAGCTTTAGTATTTCTTTTCTCACTACTTCTTTCATCTTAGGATTCAATCTCCTTTGATGATCAGCAACTGGTTTGAATTCAGGATCAGTTTTGATCTTGTGCTGGCATAGAGTGGGACTAATGCCCTTAAGATCATCAACAGTATATCCTATAGTAGCACGGTGCTTCCTCAGAGTTTTTAGTAACTTCTTTTCTTCATGCTCTGAGAGGCTAGCACTAATAATGACATGATATATCTCCTTTTCATCAATATAGGCATACTTAAGAGTATCAGGCAACTGTTTAAGCTCGAACACAGGATCACCCTTTGGTGGGGTGGATCCCCAAGCAATTCAACAGGCAGATTATTCTTAAGGATAGGATATTGTTCTAAGACAACTCTATCTATTTCATCCCTTTCATCCATATGCATATCATTTTCATGCTCAAGCAAGTATTGCTTTAAGGGGTCACTAGGAGGCACGGCAATAGAAGCTAAGGCAATAGTTTCATCCCTACTAGGCAACTCCTTTTCATGAGGTTGTCAACCAAACTTAGAGAAATTGAACTCATGTGACACACCTTCAAAGACTACAGTGACAGTTTGCTTCTCACAATCAATATGAGCATTGACAGTATTGAGGAAGGCTCTGCCAAATATGATGGGACAAAAGCTATCTTGTGCGGTAGCAAGAACGAGGAAATCAGCAGGATACTTCGTTTTACCACACAAGACTTCAACATCCCTAACAATTCCCACAGGGCAGATAGTATCTCTATTGGCAAGCTTAATAGTGACATCTATAGGTTCTATCTCAACAGGTGCAATTTCATCTTTGATTTCATCATATAAGGATTGAGGTATTGCACTAACACTAGCACCCAAGTCACATAAACCATGATAACAATGATCTCCTATCTTAACAGAAACCACATGCATGCCAACAACAGGCCTATGTTTGTCTCTAACGTGAGGTATAGCAATTCTAGCAGCATCTTCACAAAAGTGAATATTATGTCCCTCAACTTCTTCAGACAGAAGATCTTTGATAATAGAAATGCTAGGTTCAACTCTAATTTTCTCAAGGGGTGTAGGTGTTCTAATATAGCCTCTACGTATTACAGTTGAAGCTTTAGAGTGATCCTTTATCCAAACAGGGAAAGGTGGTTTCTCAATGTAAGCACTCGGTACCACATGATCATTATAGGCAATGACTTTCTCTTCAACTAGAGTGGGTTTAACTACATTGACTTCTAAAGGAGGAGGATATTTAAACCACTTCTCTTTGGGGAGATCAATATGGGCAGCAAAGGATTCACACAATGAAGCTACTATCTCAGAGTCAAGTCCATACTTAGCGCTAAAGTCCCAAGAAGTATTTGTCTCAACAAAGGATTTAACGCAATCAAACGTGAAATTCGTACCTGACTCCTTACCTTCTTCAAGCTCCCAATCTTCAGAGTTGCATTTAATTCTCTCCAATAAATTCCATTTGAAGTCAATATCTCTCTTCATAAAAGAACCGGTACAAGAAGTGTCAAGCATGGTGCGATCATCATGAGAAAGCCGAGCATAGAAGTTCTGAATGATAATTTCTCTTGAGAGCTCATGATTGGGGCATGAATATAGCATTGATTTAAGCCTCCCCAAGCTTGAGCGATGCTTTCTCTGTCACGAGGCCAAAAATTATAAATATAATTCCGATCATGATGTACTAAATGCATAGGATAAAACTTTTGATGAAATTCCAATTTCAACCGATTGTAGTCCCATGATCACGTATCATCACATAGCCTATACCACGTCAACGCCTTATCCTTCAAAGATAAAGGAAAGACCTTCTTCTTGACCTCATCCTCGGGCACACCTACAAGCTTAAATAAACTACAAACATCATATACATAGATTAGATGCAAGTCTGGATGTGATGTTCCATCTCCTGTAAAAGGATTAGCCAGCAGTTTCTCAAGCATACCCGAAGGAAATTCAAAGCATACCCACAAGTATAGGGGATCAATCATAGTCCTTTCGGTAAGTAAGAGTGTCGAACCCAACGAGGAGCAGAAGGATCTGACAAGTGGTTTTCAGCAAGGAAAAATCTGCAAGCACTAAAATTGTCGGTAACAAGTGATTGTGTGGTGAGATGATTCGTAGCAAGCAACAAGTAACAAAAGTAGCAACGGTGCAGAAAAGTGGCCCAATCCCTTTTGTAGCAAGGGACAAGCCTGGACAAAGTCTTATAGGAGGAAAAACGCTCCCAAGGACACACGGGAATTTCTGTCATGCTAGTTTCATCATGTTCATATGGTTCGCGTTCGTTACTTTGATAGTTTGATATGTGGGTGGACCGGTGCTTGGGTACTGCCCTTACTTGGACAAGCATCCCACTTATGATTAACCCCTCTCGCAAGCATCCGCAACTACGAAAGAAGAATTAAGACAAAGTCTAACCATAGCATTAAACTAGTGGATCCAAATCAGCCCCTTACGAAGCAACGCATAAACTAGGGTTTAAGCTTCTGTCACTCTAGCAACCCATCATCTACTTACTACTTCCCAATGACTTCCTCTAGGCCCAAATAATGGTGAAGTGTTATGTAGTCGACGTTCCAATAAAACCACTAGAGGAAAAACAACATACAACATATCAAAATACCGAACGAATACCAAATTCACATGACTATTATTAGCATGACTTATCCCATGTCCTCAGGAACAAAAGTAACTACTCACAAAGCATAATCATAATCATGATCAGAGGTGTAAGGAGTAGCGTCAAGGATCTGAACATAAACTCTTCCACCAAGTAATCCAACTGGCATCAACTACAAAGAGTAATCAACTCTACTAGCAACCTTACAAGTACCAATCGGAGTCGCGAGACGGAGATTGGTTACAAAAGATGAACTAGGGTTTGGAGATGAGATGGTGCTGATGAAGATGTTGATGGTGACGAGTCCCCTCCGATGAGAGGAGTGTTGGTGATGACAATGGCGACGATTTCCCCCTTCGGGAGGGAAGTTTCCCCGGCAGGATCGTCCTGCCGGAGCTCTAGACTGGTTCTGCTCAAGTTCCGCCTCATGGCGGCGGCGAAACCACGAAAAATCTCCCTTCTGATTTTTTTCCTGGACCAAACCCTCCATATAGCAAAAGAGGGGGGCCAATGGGCCAGTGGGCTGCCCACAAGCCCCCATGGCGCGGTCTGTGGGGGTGGTCGCGCCGTGCAGGCTTGTGGGAACCCCCTGGTGCCCCTCCGGCACTTCTTCGGCCCAGTATTTTTTATAAATTGGGAAAAAAATCTCCGTTGATTTTCACGGCGTTTGGAGTTGCGCAGAATAGGTATCTCAACTTTGCTCCACTTTCAGGCCAGAATTCCAGTTGCCGGTATTCTCCCTCTTCATGTAAACCTTGTAAAATAAGAGAGAAAAGGCATAAGAATAGTACCGTGAAGTGAAATAACAGCAAAAGAAGCGATAAATATCAACATGAAAACATGATGCAAAATGGACGTATCATTGCTCTTCTTGCTGGGATTTTCGATCTCCTTGTGCAAAGCACCATTCACCAAACTGTTTTGGGGAAATTGCTCCTTGGTAAGTGACTCCTCCATTGGTCCAATTAGTTTTTGCTCTACTGCCTTATTCATTGCGTATTTTTGTTGCCTTGGTGACCCTGTTCTTGAGCTTTGCATGCTAATTTTAGCTGGTCCCAAGTAGTTTTAATGCGTGGTATGGCCTCTAGGCACTTGTCGGAGTAGTTGCTATGAGTTTAGTTGAGCCTTGTTCACTTTTCCTTTGAGTCACTGAAAATTTCAGAAAATGAAGATGTTCAGGAGAAACTATCATGGTGGTTCCTCAAGCAAGAGAGGTCCCCGTCTCGCGATTCGGGAGCCCAGTCATTACGAACAGAGGAACGCACATGTACAACCATGTGAATGGCCTTCTGACGAATTCATGATTGATGCAGGTTTCAAAGACGAGTTTGATACACTTGTTCACAATGTTGGACTTGAGGAATTCATCTCCGATAAATGTGAACAGTATACTACTCTCATTGCCTCTTTTGTTCGTAGATTCAAATTTTCAGCTGGCCGTGACACATTCGTACTGTTTGATCTCTATGACAAATCGTATACCATGGATTTAGAGGATTTCAATAGAATTTGCAAGATACCTGTTTGGGGTAGTCTCAATGATCCTCCTAAATCTTCGGTTAGAGATTTAGAGATTTTTTTCTCTGGTATAACTGTCGGAGAAACTAGAGATATTACGCAGGCTACCATGGGGAGCATTCATTTTCCTGCCTTGCATTACTTTGCCCTCTTCATAGGTAGATGCATTAACGGCAAGATCGAGCATTGTCACCTCTGCGCACCCGACCTTAGTATTCTTAAGAGCGCAGTAACGGGTGATAGAAGTTTCAACATGGGAGCTATAATAGCAAGGAGGCTGAATAATAATGCTAATGAATGGGATTTCTTTGGTGGGATCTATGCCATTCGCATAGAAAATTTTCTCAGAGTACCCATCCGCGAAGGAGATCCCCCGCTCCATGCAGCTTTCCTTGATCGTGCCGCTTTGACACGCTATCAGTTCCTTGAGAGGGATGATGAATCCCTCCTATACCGGTTAATATTTAACCGACAAGGTGTTTTCCATATTACCCTTCCTGCTCCTGCTTTCTTTGACTTTCAGGTAAAACGGAGATATTACATAACCAGAGGAGAGGCAGAGGAGTATGAGAGGGAGGCAAAGGCTGCTCGTCTCCGTGAGGCAGTTATTCAGGCAGTGGCTGTAGCGCTCCCGTACAACCCCCATTATGATTTTGGGTATCGCCCAGACCATCCTTGGGAGTAGACCAACTTAGGCCAAAAACCTAAGGTTGGGGGAGTACGTGTTTCTCACCGATTTTATATTCTTGCTTACACTTTCACTTTGTTAGTCAGTATTCACACTTTGCCACTATATCATCCATGCTAGTTTGTTTTCTTTTTTTTCTCATTTTCTTCTCGTGTGTTTGTCTAGTTTAAGAAAACCCAAAAATATTTTTCCGTTCTTCTTTTGCTTGTTGGGAGCTTTCCCGTGTCAATAGATTTCTTTTTCTTTGGGTCAAGGTAGGAGACCATGGTTACAATCTTTAGTGGCTCTCGCATGCATATCTGTTTATCTGTCAAAGAGCCATATTACTTTGTCTTCTCCTTTGTGTTTGCCTGCAGATTCCAGCATAGTCCAATGCACGAGCACTCTTATTATTGTTCACATCATTCGGTCGTGCAAGTGAAAGGCAATAATGACGATATATGATGAAGTGACTGAACCTGGAAAAGCTGGTATGGACTCGATCTATTTTGTTTTTGTAAATATGACTAGCTCATCGTTCCCGATTTAGCTTTGTTGTGAGAGAAACATGTTTGCAATGACAACTTAGAGATCATAGTTTCTGATGCCATGCTGAATTAGCTAGGAGCTTATAATGGTTTGTCTTGGATGCCAACATGAATTTTGGGATGACTATGATGTAGTATGATAGGATGGTATCCTCCTTTGAATGATTCAAGTGGCTTGACTTGGCACATGTTCACGCATGTAGTTGAAACAAAATCAACATAGCCTCTATGATATTCATGTTCATGGTGATTTATGTCCTACTCATGCTTGCACTCAATGTTGGTTAATATCAATGCATTTTGATGACTGTTGTCGCTCTCTAGTTGGTCGCTTCACAGTCTTTTGCTAGACTTCACCTGTACTAAGTGGGAATATTACTTGTGCATCCACTTCCATAAACCCAAAGTTGTTCCTTATGAGTCCACCATACCTACCTATATGCGGTATCTACCTGCCGTTCCAAGTAAATTTGCATGTGCCACTCTCTAAATCTTCAAGAAATAATTTGTTTTGCATGCCCGAACCGCTCATGTGGTGACAAGGGGCGATCAATATCTTCCATGCTAGGTGTGTTATCCTCGATATGTGTTTATTCACTATCATTCATGAGAAAGGGGCCGATAATTGGAATGCCTAGTTCCATGCTCAAATCAAAAAGATAATTGCAAACAAAACTCCCCCTGGATTTTTGTTGGTATGGACGGCACCCGAGTATTCGGCTAGTCGTGGAGTGTGATTGATTGGTGGTGGGGGAGTCAAAACTTTACTTTTCTGTTTGGGAACCGCCTATAGCATGTGTAGCGTGGAAGATGGTGAAAACTCTTGGTCATTGCGTTGACAATGAAAGCATGCCACCCAAAATTATTGTCTCTGTTTTAAAAGCTTGAGCTCTGGCACCTCTACAAATCAATGCTTACCTCTGCGAAGGGCCTATCTATTTATGTTCCTGTTGAGTCATCCTCTTCTTATAAAAGCACCAATTAGAGAGCACCTCTGTCATTTTTATGCTTTGCTTTTAATTGATATTGAGTATGACTGTGACTGGACCTTCTTTGCCATGTATTACAATGTTTAGTCAGCCCTTGGTCTTTGAAGGTGTTGTCCATTTATGTTTTGCGGTCTCAGAAAGAGCTAGCGAGATACCATCTGTTCGTACTGCTTCATGATTGTTTTGATTGAAGTGTTGACGTTTGAAACTTATTATTATTGCTCGCTAGTTGATTATGCCATTGATATGAGTTTACCGTGAGACCTAGATGTCATTTGCTTATGTGGTTAGCTTGTGATCTTGCTGAAATTCTGGTTATAAGTTAGACATAGTTGCAACAACAAGATCAAACAGAGTTCGTAAAAGTTTTTCTTTTGTCTCTTTCAGTTTGTCAACTGAATTGCTTGAGGACAAGCAAGGTTTTAAGCTTGGGGGAGTTGATACGTCTCCGTCGTATCTACTTTTCAAAACTCTTTTGCCCTTGTTTTGGACTCTAATTTGCATGATTTGAATGGAACTAACCCGGACTAACGCTGTTTTCAACACAATTGCCATGGTGTTGTTTTTGCACAGAAATAAAAGTTCTCGGAATGATCTGGAAATTTACGGAGATTTTTTGTGGAATATATAAAAAATACTGGCGCAAGAATCAACCGGAGGGGTGGAGCTGAGAGCCCACAAGCCCACCAGGCGCGGGCCCCCCTGGTCACGCCTGGCAAACTTGTGGGGCCCACGAAGCTCCACCGCCTCCAATCTCAGCTCTATTTAGTCCCTTTCGTCTGGAAAAAAAATCAAGGAGAAGAGTTCATCGCATTTTATGATATGGAGGCGCCACCACCTCGTGTTCTTCCTCTGGAGGGCAGATCTGGAGTCCGTTCTTGGCTCCGAAGAGGGGAGATCGTCGCCATCGTCATCACCAACCTTCCTTCATCGCCAATTCCATGATGCTCTTCACCGTTCGTGAGTAATCTCATCGTAGGCTTGCTGGACGGTGATGGCTTGGATGAGATCTATCATGTAATCGAGTTACTTTTGACGGGGATTGATCCCTAGTATCCACTATGTTCTGAGATTGATGTTGCTACTACTTTGCCATGCTTAATGCTTGTCACTAGGGCCCGAGTGCCATGATTTCAGATCTGAACCTATTATGTTGTCGTCAATATATGTGTGTTCTTGATCATATCTTGCAAGTTGTAGTCACCTACTATGTGTTATGACCCGGCAACCCCGGAGTGACAATAGCCGGAACCACTCCTGGAGATGACCATAGTATGAGGAGTTCATGTATTCACTAGATGTTAATGCGTTGGTCCGGTTATTTATTAAAAGGAGAACCTTAATATCCCGTAGTTTCCATTAGGACCCCGCTGCCATGGGAGGGATGGACAATAGATGTGATGCAAGTTCTTTTCCCTAAGCATGTATGACTACATACGGAATACATGCCTACATTACATTGACGAACTGGAGCTAGTTACATATCTCTCCGTGTTATAAATGTTGCATGATGAATAACATCCGGCATAATCATGCATCACCGATCCAATGCCTACGAGTCTTTTCCTACTGGTCCTTGCTACTATTACTTTGCTGCTACTGCCGTCACTGTTGCTACTGTTACTCTGCTGCTACTGCTGTCACTTTGCTGCTACTGGTTAATGTTGCTACTGTTGCTATCATACTACTCTGCTACTGATACTTTTCTGCAGATACTAAGTCTTTCAGGTGTGGTTGAATTGACAACTCAACTCTAATACTTGAGAATATTCTTTGGCTTCCCCTTGTGTCCAATCAATAAATTTGGGTTCAATACTCTACCCTCGAAAACTGTTGCGATCCCCTATACTTGTGGGTTATCATGGCCTTAGTGGCATCTTGGGGAGCATTGTGCCTCCACACCACTCCAACGGATACATTCTTCCCCTCAAAGGGAAGGAACTTCGGAAACACATCCTCGTCTTCATCGGTTCCACTTGCGGTTACTTCTTACCTTTACTTGTATTAGTTACTTCTTGCTATTATTTTTGCTAGCATCATATAGGTTGCTCACTTAGTTTCATATCTAAAAACCCTATTTGTTGCTAAACTTAATTTGTTAATGAAAAGCTTAAAAAGTTAGTTGCCTATTCACCCCCCTCTAGTCAACCATATCGATCCTTTCAACTGGAATCAGGGCCAGGTTTATTTATTAAGGGTTTCACCACCCAAGGAGTATGGCTGGCAACGAGGAACGGCTTGTGGAGTTGCCCGAGGCCGGGGTTGTGAACTAGGTCACCTGAGAGGATCTAAATGAGCCTATGTCCACCTTTAGATCCTCGGTGGCTATCAAGGTTAAAAATATGCTCAAAGATTTCCTTGATGGCTTCAAACTTTCTACCGATCCGTTGCATGTGGTTAATCCCGGAGCTAAGGATTCGGGGACCAACTCCAAAAAGGAGAATGCTAGTAGTTATAGAAATAAATTGCCTCAAGCAACGAGTGGGGAAAATACCTTTGCCTCGGTTCGTCCTCCAGTGGTCTATGGAGGACCGGTTCACCCACCGCATATTATTAACCTCAGCCCTCCTCCTAAACTTGCTAAGAATGATTTTGCTAATTGTGTTTTTCGTATCAAGGCTCACTTGAATCACAGCTCAACACAACTTTAGAGAATCATTGAGCAAGGCTACAACCCACATGATCCAAGCAACCTCACTCCAAGATAAGAGGTTGACAATCAACTCAATCACTCTGCCTTATTCATCCTTCAAGCAGCAGTACCCATTGAAGAGCTTGCTCACTTGTGTCCCTTCACTCAGGCCAAGACTGTTGGGAGCACATCATTTCCATGTACAAGGGAAGCTCAAGTATTCAATGGTCTAACTATGAATTGGTCCTTGATGAGGCCGATGAATTTGGTATGATAAAGAATGAGGACCCTCGTGAGCTCTACCGAAGAGTGACAATGCTTGTCGTTTCTTTTCAAGATCATGGAAGCAAGGATGTGGATGACAATTGGATCAAGCGTTAGTTTCTCAAGGCTATCATGCTTGTCAACAAGTCCATGTCCTCCGTCAAAGGCCGGGCTTTCACTCCATGTCCTCAAGCGATGTGTTGAATGAGTTCATTGACATGAACATATTGAACAAGACTGCTAACAATGCTCTAGCTTGTGTCCAACTGTCAAGAAAAGACTCATCCAACATTCTTTGAAAGCCAAGGCTATTTTGGAGGAAGATGAAGAAGAAGAAGAGGAAATTTGCCCCGAAGACACCAAGTATTCTTATCACAAGCACATGGATCTTGCGTCAAGGCAATTTTGGGGCAACAAGAGAAACTCAAGACCCAACTTCTCCAACAACAACTCAAGTGGGTCCAAGGGCAAGCGACACATGACTACCTTCCACAACTGTGGCAACGTGAGTCACTTTGTGGCAGACTGTCCTTAGAAGAAGAGGGAAGACAATGGTGGCAAACTAATTCGCAAAGACAACGCCAAGTCCTTCCCCAACAAGAACAACTTCTCCAGGAAGATGACCCAAAAGGTGTTGGTTGCTCAAGAAGAGTACCTCTCCGATGAGGATGATAACGATGACGAAAGTGGTGAGGTTATGGGAATGGCCTAGATGGCTATTGCATCCTCCTCCCCAAGCATGGTGTCCCTCTTCGACGCCCCCATTGAGAACCGCATTGCCAAGTGCCTTATGGCCAAGGCATCTGATGACCCACAAGTATAGGGGATCAATCATAGTCCTTTCGATAAGTAAGAGTGTCGAACCCAACAAGGAGCAAAAGGATCTGACAAGTGGTTTTCAGCAAGGTAATATCTGCAAGCACTGAAATTATCGGTAACAAGTAGTTGTGTGGTGAGATGATTCGTAGCAACTAGAAAGTAACAAAAGTAACAATGGTGCAGCAAAGTGGCCCAATCCCTTTTGTAGCAAGGGATAAGCCTGGACAAAGTCTTATAGGAGGAAAAACGCTCCCGAGGACACACATGAATTTCTGTCATGCTAGTTTTCATCATGTTCATATGATTCGCGTTCGTTACTTTGATAGTTTGATATGTGGGTGGAACGGCGCTTGGGTACTGCCCTTACTTGGACAAACATCCCACTTATGATTAACCCCTCTCGCAAGCATCCGCAACTACGAAAGAAGAATTAAGACAAAGTCTAACCATAACATTAAACTAGTGGATCCAAATTAGCCCCTTACGAAGCAACGCATAAACTAGGGTTTAAGCTTCTGTCACTCTAGCAACCCATCATCTACTTACTACTTCCCAATGCCTTCCTCTAGGCCCAAATAATGGTGAAGTGTTATGTAGTCGACGTTCACATAACACCACTAGAGGGAAAACAACATACAACACATCAAAATATCAAACGAATACCAAATTCACATGACTACTTATAGCATGACTTATCCCATGTCCTCAGGAACAAAAGTAACTACTCACAAAGCATAATCATATTCATGACCAGAGAGGTAATGAGTAGCATCAAGGATCTGAACATATAATCTTCCACCAAGTAATACAACTAGCATCAACTACAAAGAATAATTAACACTACTAGCAACCTTACAAGTACCAATCGGAGTCAAGAGACGGAGATTGGTTACAAGTGCTGAACTAGGGATTGGAGATGAGATGGTGCTGATGAAGATGTTGATGGTGATGAGTCCCCTCCGATGAGAGGAGTGTTGGTGATGACGATGGCGACGATTTCCCCCTCCGGGAGGGAAGTTTCCCCGGCAGGATCGTCCTGCCGGAGCTCTAGATTGGTTCTGCTCAAGTTCCGCCTCATGGCGGTGGCGAATCCTCCGAAAAGCCTCCTCCTGATTTTTTTTCTGGACGAAACCCTTTTTGTAGCAAAAGGGGGGATCCAGAGGGCCAACCGGGTGCCCACAAGCCCCCTAGGCGCGGCTAGGCGGGTGGTCGCGCCTAGCATGCTTGTGGCCACCTGCTCGCGCCCCTTTGGCACTTCTTCGGCCCAGTATTTTCACGGCGTTTAGAGTTGCGCAGAATAGGTATCTCAAACTTGCTCCTTTTTCAGGCCAGAATTCCAGCTGCCGGCATTCTCCCTCTTCATGTAAACCTTGCAAAATAAGAGAGAAAAAGCATAAGTATTATACCGTGAAGTGAAATAACAGCCCAAAAAGCGATAAATATCAACATGAAAACATGATGCAAAATGGACGTATCAGCATCCAACAAGGTAACCTCAAACATCAAAACTACCATTTCCACTACCCCTTCTCCAATGGATAGTGGAGATGAACAGGAGGAGGTAGATGTTGAGGAAAATTCCTTTGATATATTCATGAAAAGGGTCAAGGGTAAAACCAAGAAGCATTTTGTTGCTCTCTTGGAACAACTAGGAGAAGCTAGTGACCTAATTGAAACTCATGAAGAAACTATATCTATGTTATAAGGACATAGTCGTGACTATGCCGATGAGATAGCAGATCTTTCCATTGCTCTTGAGAAAGAGCAAGCTCTTCATATGGATCTTGAGGAGTCACACGATGATGACCTTGCTAAATTACAAAAGGGTCATGATCATGCTCTTATTCTTACACGTGTGCTCCAATCCGAAAAGGTTGCACTTGGGGTTGACCTTGATAGACTCAAGGAAGAGTTTGCCACACTTGACAAGGCTCACAAGGCCTTGAAGAGTGTTCAAGCTTCTCTAAAAGAGTCTTATGTTCAACTCCAAGTAAAACTCACTAAGAAATAGCCACATGTTCTCCTTTTGTTTTAATTGATAATGCTCATACTACTAACCCTTGTTGTGAGCATGTGCATCTTGTGGATAAGAATGCCAAATTAAAAGAGCAACTTGAGAAAGGTCTTGTGACATGCATCCCAGGCAAAAAGAATCTAAATGACCTTTTGAGCAATCAAAAGGAAGTGGTTGCAAAGGAAGGAGTTAGGTTTGCACCCAAGTCCAAGAGGAATAAGAAGATCAATACCAAGCAACCTCCCCATCTCAAGGAAACCTTTGTTAAAGTCGAGGAAGGTACTCATGAGAAGAAGGGCAAAGCTAAGGGTGGTAATGCCAAGAAGGGCAATACCTTCCTTCCCAACAATGTCGACAACTTTAACCCATCTTATGTCTTATGTCGTGCTAGTGATGGAAATGTCTTTGCTAAATTTGTTGGTTCCCCTCATGAGTACATTGAATGGTATATTTGGGTTCCTCCGATTCTTGTTACTAACGTGAAAGGACCCATTAAAGGAAGGGTACCTAAACCCAAGAAATGATCTTATGCATGAGTTTGCTTCCGGAGGAGTGTCATGATTGCTTGATTGTGGAGCAACAAATCATATGACCGGAAGCAAGGACTTGGTGGTGGACATTCATCCCAACCCATCAGTGGGCACCCAATTCTCTTTTTGTGATGATGCAATTTCAAAGGTATTGGGTCTTGGCAAGGTGGTAATTCTCCAAAACTTACCATTGAAAAGGGCATGCTTGATGAGATCCTCACATACAATTTACTTTCCGTTCATCAACTTGCACTCATGGGTTTTAGTATGTTCTTTGGTGTTGACTCCATGGACCTTTTGTGCAGCAAGACTCTTAAAGTAGCTTTTATTGGACAAGTCGAGAACTCTCTCTATGTGGTTAACTTTTCAGAGCAACCCAGTAAGACCACGACTTACCTAATGGAAAAGGTTGATGTGGGATGGCTTTGGCATAGACGACTAGCCCATGTAAATATGAGATCTTTGCAAAGTCTCCTCAAATGGGATCAAGTTCTTGGACTAACAAGTGTGAGTTTTGCCAAAGATCGTGCTTGTTGTGCTTGTATTGAAGGAAAGCTACGCGAGATAGCTCACCGCCCCACGACTACCATATACTCAAAGAGGACTTTGCAGCTCCTCCACATGGATCTATTTGGTCCTCCATCTTTCGATCATCTTGGGGGGAGAAAGTATTGCTTGGTGATAGTGGATGATTACTCAACATACACTTGGGTGTACTTCCTCAAGAGGAAGAGTGAGACCCAAAAAAATGTCATCGACTTTGCCAATGAAGTTCAACGTCAACATGTGGCAAAGATATTGATGATTAGAAGTGCCAATGACACCAAATTCAAGAATTACACCTTAAATGAATTTATGAGTGATGAGGGGATCAAGCATCAATACTCCTCACCATATACCCCTCAACAAAATGGTGTAGCAGAAAGGAAGAACCGGGCATTGATGGATGCGGTCGGAACCATGATGGCGGAGTTTAAATCTCCGTATACCTTTCGGGCTGAAGCCATCAACACTGCATGCCATGCATCTAATAGACTCTACCTTTGTAAAGGATTGAACAAGACTCTGTATGAAATTTTTACCGGTAACAAGCCCAACCTCAAGTACTTCTGGGTGTTTGGTTGTAAGTGTTTCATTCTCAAGAAAAGTGATCGTTTGTCTAAATTTGAACCTAGAGCTCAAGAGGGCATATTTGTTGGTTATGATACAAACTCTCATGCTTAACATGTCCTCAACAAGTCCAATCGAGTCATTGAGGAGACGTGTAACGTGGAGTTTGATGAAAATAATGGCTCCTAGGTGGAGCAAAGTGGTCTTTGTGATGTAGGTGATGAAATTCCTCCCCAAACCATAAGAAGAATGGGTGTGGGACACTTCCTACCCGTTGAGGAACCCCTTGTGGGGGAAAGAGAAGGACAATGATCCACTCAAGTGGAACCATCACCGATGCAAGACCCACATGCTTCCGAAGAACAAAGTTAAGGCCCTCGACCTTGTGGTCAATATCAAGGAGAAGATCAGCCACATGATGGTAGTTCACCAAGTGTTGTCCTTGATTAAGCTCACACCTCCGAGCAAGATCAAGATCAATACCAAGCTCAATATCAAGACCAAGCTCAAGATCAAGAGCAATCTCACAAAGGCGGTAAAGGTCACAAGAAGGTTCCTCCTCAACTTTCCATGAAGGAGATTCTAGAAAGATGTGCCGCCAAGAATGCTACGAAGCTTAAAAACAAGCAACACGTGTTAGAGAATGTCTATGACAGCTTAAAGAGAGGGGTAACCACTCGTAGACAATTAAGAAACTTTAGCACACAACATGCGCTTGTTTCTTGCATTGAACCCCTCAAGGTACAAGAGACACTTGAAGACATGCAGTGGCTTGAATCCATGCATGATGAACTCAACAACTTCGAGCGCAACAAATGTGGTGGTTGGTGCCAAGACCAAAGAAGAAACATTATGTCATTGGAACCAAGTGGATCTTTAAGAACAAGCTAGATGCAAACGACATTGTCATTCGCAACAAGGCAGGATTGGTATCACAAGGCTACTCCCAAGTCGAGGGCATCAACTATAGTGAGACCTTTGCTCCCGTTGCTTGCCTCGAATCTATTCGCATGTTGCTTGCATTTGCTTCACATCATAACTTCAAATTATATCAAATGGATGTGAAGAGTGCCTTTCTTAATGGTCCCCTTAAGTATTTGGTATATGTCAAGCAACCCCCAGGGTTCGAGGAACCCAACTTCCCCAATCATGTTTATGTTCTCGATAAGGCACTCTATGGCCTTAAATAAGCCCCACGAGCATGGTATGAGCACCTTACTAAGATGTTACATGATCGTGGGTTTGAAATTTGGAAAATTTACCCCACTCTTTTTACTAAGAAGGTCAAAGGGAGTTTGTTCATATGCCAACTATATGTTCATGATATTATCTTTGGTTCTCCTCACAAAGCTTTTAATTAAGAGTTTGCCGCACTAATGACCAAAGAATTTGAGATGTCTATGATGGGAGAGTTGCAGTTCTTCCTTGGATTCAAAGTCAAGCAAAGAAGTCAAGGAACCTTCATCAATCAAGCTAAATATACCCAAGACATGCTCAAGAGGTTCAACATGGATGGTCTCAAACCAGCCAAGGCAAACACTCCCATGCCTCTCAAATGCCAACTCGACTTAGATCCCAATGGTAAAGCTGTGGATCAAAAGGTATATCACTCTATGATTGGCTCTTTGCTTTACCATTGTGCATCTAGACCGGATATTATGTTGAGTGTGGTAATATGTGCATGACTTCAATCCGTACCTAAGGAAAGTCACATGGTGGCTGCCAAGCTAATCTTTTGACATTTGCTCATTCCCCGAACTTTGGCTTATGGTATGCCAAAGGTGCTTCATTTGATATCATAGGATATTCGTACTCGGGTTGGGCGGGAGACCGTGCGGAGAGGAAGTCAACTTTCGGAGGTTGCCAATTCCTTGGTCGCTCTCTGGTAAGTTGGTATTCAAAGAAACAAAACTGTGTTTCTCTCTCGTCCGCCGAGGCCGAGTATGTAGCTGCTGCAAGTTGTTGTGCTCAGTTACTTTGGATGAGGTAAACTTTAAAGGACTACGGTGTCAATTGTGAGAAAGTGCCTCTTTATTGTGATAATGAAAGTGCTACCTCGATCTCCAACAACCCGGTTCAACACCGCAAGACGAAGCACATTAGTATTCGTCACCATTTCATCTGGGATCATATCAAGCGTGGGGAGATTGATCTCATTCATCTTAACACTAATGATAAACTTGCAGATATTTTCACGAAGCCATTGAATGAAGCAATATTTCGCAAGTTAAGGCATGAGATAAATATCATTGATTTGAGCAATGTGGATTGATCTTAGGCACACCCCACCACTCTCATCATATTATCTTGTTTAGATGTAGGCATGGATTTAAGGGGAGTTTTGTTCTCTCAATGAACTCTCCCTCCCCCTATTATGCATAAATTGATCAAGTCTTTCACATAGTCATTTTAGATGAAACCCGTGCTTCAAAATACGAGTTTTGGTCTTGGGTCCAAGGTTAAAATCTTCGCGGTGCCATACCAATTGAATCAAACATAGGTGGCTTCGGCCACCGCCCCCTCCTAAGTGAGGCATTTTCTTCTTGAGAGCTGTTGTATTTTGTTATTGCTGTTGTTGTGTGTCACCCCAGGTTGATTTTCTCTGTGGTTTATTTCTTCATAAATTGGGGTATGGCCATCACCGTGACTGTGCTTTAAGTCTCATGCCACTTTGGGTTAACTAGAATGTTATTCTTTGCTTGTGCCACCTCTTGGAATCGTTTTGGGGCCGTCTGGGGTGGTACCACCACTCTTAGAGCGGTACTACTGATCATAAAGGTTACTACCTCCTTTAGCAGCGGTACTACCGTTGGGAGGTACAACCGCTTCTGTGAGTGCACACGGGGTTATGGGGCACGGGCAGGGGTAGTTTCCACTTCCCATACCCATTCATCCCCACTCCTCCTCGTGGGTGTCTCTCTCGAGGAGACCCAAAGGCTCCGGTGGCCGCCGTCGATCTTTGTTTTCGGCCACTCTTTTGTGATTCCAACTGGTGGAATTGATCCCCACCCCTTCTTCTTGCCATGGATACCGGTATTGCCCCCGTTCTTCTCTCCTTTTGCTCTAGTTTTCAGATCCAGGTTTTGGGCAATATGAGATGTATCCCTTGCTTTTTTTGTCAAAAATCGCAGCATGAGTAGGATGTGGAAGGCGACTAGGGAGTAGACTTGATGTTCTAAGTAGGAATTAGGTGCTCTTGCCATCCCCGGCAGTACCGGATCTGACTAGTGGTGGTTTTCACCCCGCAGTCTTTACCGTGTGCATTACTACCGCTACCATGGGCGGTACTACCGATCATAAGAGGTAGTACCACTCCTCGCAGCGGTACTACCACTCTGGGCTGCCAAGAACACATAATTCCTACTGTTCCATCACCTTTTTCTCCCATTTCTTGGTTTCTTGTTGACTTATGCACATCTTTTACTCTCGTGTTTTTCTCTCATTATGTTTTGGATCTCAGGAGGTGGTAGCTCTGCTCATCAGGAGCATAGGACGAACCCCAGTCGTCGAAGCACGAAGCGTTACCTTTCATCTGAGGCAGATAGCTCAAGTCAACTAGAGGGGTCTGTTCAAGAAGAGAGTGTTAGCGAGGCTGCCTCCAAGTAAGGGAAGCGCCCTACTGTCGGGCCCTTGAAGTCCCAATCCATGGCCACTCTGAATGCTAAGGACTTCTGAATGTCCCACAAGGCCTATCCGTATGGGGAACAACAATAGCCATCTATGCGCAACTGTCCCTTCTAGAACACGAAGCAACTATCCGTCTATAATGACGTTTTGAAGAAAAAGGAGAACCTGTATGTCCCACATGTCAAATCCATTGACGCGGAATATATGCAGCAGAATGTCAGGTACTTCGGGGCTGCTCTTCCTCTCTGTAAAAAGCTGGACATTCTCAACATTATGCAATTCAACAAAGACGTTGATGCCAAGATTATTGTTGTCCTCTTTGCCACGGTGCATGTGGGGACTGATGAGGATAGGACTTTGACTTGGATGACCAACGACAAGTTACTTTCTGCTCTGTGGAAGACCTTTATGAATCTACTTAACTTTGATGACAATGAACTCAAGAACCCTCTTGGTTTCCATCCCCATAAAGAGACAGCTGCAACCCACAAGTGCCATCTTTACAAGTACAGTACGGAGAAGATCTCCTCCACCACCGGCAAGTCCACTTGAGTGCTGGAACCATTCCTAGACATTATGCACCGTATTTTTAGGCACACTCTCTTTCCCCGTGTTAGGAATCTAGATCAGGTACACTCATACTTGGTGGATATGATCCTTTTCAGCGAACATCATAAGTTCAATGTTAATGTGGAGCCATTGGATGTTTCTCATGTTATGTGGTCGAAGCTCCATTCTAATGTTTCTGAGCGTAAGTGCCCCATCTATGGGCCCTATCTGATGCTTCTCATTGAGAAAACTTGGGCAGTGACTTTTTCTGACAGTATGTACTTTAACAACCAAAGAAAAAAATCCTCCCTGTTTGCGTGCGCTGGCATAACCTCTGCCATTCTTGGTCATGCGGGTGCGTCACCCATGAGATGGGCGCGGAGCCCCGTGGCTGGTACCGTACGCCGGGCCCCGTGGAGCGACCTCACGAGGGTAACCCTACGAGGCAATCTGGTGCTTGGTGGACCGAGCTACTCCTAGCGTGGCAGTGAGGGGACTCGCGAGGCGGCTTCTTTCGGAGCCACTAGGGGAGGGCCTTCTTTCACCAGCCGGCCAAAATGTCGCCTCGTGGGCCAAAGGCAGACGGTCCATGGTACCTTGGTTCCCACTGGTCCGCCAATGTTGATGAAGGCACCCTTATGATTTTGATGATCTGACATGGGGCATCGTTCTCGGTCTAGTCAAGGTGACCAGTCGAACAGATAAAGAGGATACCGATGTCGACGATGAAACTCGATTCTAGCGTGTAGATCGCGTTGGAGCCGATCTGAATTCCCACCATGCCGCAACGACGATCAACAGGGACCTGCATGGCCCACCAAGGTTGGTGTTAAATTCGACATATCCTGAGGTAGGGGTCCTAATCTAGGCATCTTGGAGCAATGGTAACATGGACACGGGATTTTATCCATATTCAGGCTTTCTCGAAGAGATAATACCCAACATTCTGCTTTTGATTGTATTAATATGGATATAGTACATATCATAGATATCTACCACGGGTTTATTGTATGATATTCTAATGAATATGATATGATTTATTGACTAGTCTAGCATCAGTTTATATAGTGCACCGAAGGCCTAGGATTTAGAAGAGTCTGCATCTTGTGCGCCAAGTCTTGTGGAATCCTTCTTGTATGCGTCATGGGCTGTCCGAAGTGGCCCATTAGTGAATCGCCATGAGGGTCCTTGCCCCAACCCAACAGGTTGGGAGACAATGTGGTGAGTACCCTCTTAGTACAGGAATCCATCATCACCCGTCACCCCGCGTTTCGAAAATCGAGTTTGGTCTAATGTTATGTGTGTTGTTCAAAGAAATATATTTTTCTTGGCAGTTCACTCCTAAGGCGACTTTGTGTACATATGAATACCCAAAGCTTGTTGTGGAAACATTTTTTGCTTCAAGATATTTCTTCCATTTGTGTCAGTTGTACCTTCCGCGTCTCACATGCATGCATACTGTCCATGTGATAAAATGCACAGGGTAGAGGCTACGTAGAATAGCCGCGATAATAGACAAGAACACATCCAAAAGATTTCTTCCACCACATGTTAGTTGCATCTCCCCAGTCTCCCATGCACAAAGTTAGTACAAAGTTGAGTCACTTATTTGGGACGGAGGGAGTAGGAGACAAAGGCTACACATGATAGATATAGTAGTAGACAAGAACACATACACCAACAAAGTGTGTTGTGTTACTCTACTTCCCACGACCCCATCCCGACGACTGCATGCATAACCATACAAGAGAACATACCATTTCCTACAAGTGAGACATGGAAACTACCTCAAACGGGAAATCCTATGTATACTTAGGTACCAAGGGAACGACCATGATGAACCTCAAAGCTAAGGACAAGCCAACATGGAAGCGAAATATAAGGAGCACCAAGTGGAGATGCCACAAGGGTATAATCACCAAACATACGATGTGATACCAGACATCTGATGCACCCCGAAGAAGAGCAACCATAAGTGACCGAGGAGAGGATGCTCTCTAGCGGCCAAACATCTTGTACCGATTGGATATCCAGTGCACATCGGAAACCGGAGTGAGGGCATCTGAAGCCATGCTAGCACGACCGGAGATCCGGTACAACCTCCACCGACCTGAGATAAGGTACGTGCATGCATGCAAAGATTAGGGTTTTGGCCCATGTACCCCTATCTTACCACTAGACTATATATATTGTACCCATTGGACGAATTATGTTTAGTAAAGCATATCAGAGTAAAAGTTTGGAGAGTTTGGCTCATCTACGAGTCCATTTGATATCCACACTTCTTAGGAGAAGATTCTCCATTGGATTCAAGACCCCTTAGGGTAAGATCCATCCATGTATGCAAGCCCCCATCTCTCCTAGGATTTGGGAGGACTATATACCTTGAAAACCTCATCTCCTCTATGATTTGGGATGAACTTTTCCTTTATTGCTATTTTCCCTTTGATTGTTCATTTATATTGTGGGTTTTACATGTGTATGTGATGAGAATGGATGTGATTGGATCTTTGTCTTCAGAGTTTCCCCTGTTCTTGAGTTTATCTAGATCCTCTCCAAGTGTGAAAGGTTGGGCCTCTAGCCCACATCAGCGTATGAACCCCGGTCCACTTTTTAGCATAAGAATCATCCCATCAAGTAATTTCTTCAGTTGGGGCGACGGTGTGGATGACTTTATGGCCAGACCCGACAGGAATCAGTGTCTAATGTCGGCCAAGAGTGCAAGGAGGTGCTTCCCACTCTTCCTACCATGGTTGGTGAGTTGCAATGATGATGGTGGGCGGAGACTCGGGATCTTGGATTCCGAGGCAATGGCCACAGAAGGAGAGGCTGGCCATTTATCTCATCGAAAAGCAACACTTCAGTGTGATGGCATCTCCTCTTGGCTATGTATGCAACAAAGGGAGGGTGGCGGGTGGTCCTGGTGTCATTGTGGATTTGATGGTGGTGGCTCTCACGTCTCGATCTGGAGGTCTCATGTTGGCTACAACCCCCCTCACGGGTTGGGTGGGCAACTATGGTTCTGCGTGTGGCACTTGTCACGGTCCAACGAAAAATCTTGCTCCAACAGCGGTAACGGTGACATCTGCATGTGTCGCTTCGCTCTCAAGGATGTTGATGTGTGTCCCCTCACGGTGTCAAGACTCTGTGGTGACAACCCTAGTCAGTCTTCTCGGGCTCGACGATGGTAGCACTTGTCGCCATTATCCTCTTGAGGGCGTCGGTGTGCTGCCCAGTCCCTTTTGGTTGCAGCTGGCCAACGACTTCGGGTATGCCTCATCCGTGACATGTGGAGTTCTCGACTCTGGCATGGCCGCATGGGATGGTCCCGGTAATCTCCTATATTATATATGTGTCCCCATGGTCTTCTTTCTTGGTCCTTGCTACTTCCGCGACTCCATGACCCGAAACGAGGGGGCGTTATCAATGGTGAGTCGGCTCCTTTCGAAGATGGCTTTGTGCATTCAGTACTAGGGTGTGTGGTGGTTTCTCAAGGCAACACAATCACGGTCCTATTAATTAGACTTGGGTGTCTCTTGTTAGGTGTGGTGTGTTTCCTGTTCTCACCTTGGGTATTGGATTAGTTGTAGTGGTATCGCTTACTTGGATTTTTTACATGCTTATATAAGGGTTTCTTGCCATTCTTGTATCGTTTGATCTTTATACTTTATATCTAATAAAATGGGGCAAAATCCTATTTTAGGTTGTAGCTAGACTTGGATAAGGAATGAAAAAGAAAAATATAAAAGGAAATCACAACAAATTAAGGATGCACGTGATCTTGTGACAGTGGATCCCGATCGGTGCATGTACTCCTTTTTTTTATTCTGCATATAAGTTCTATATGAAGTCAAATTTTATAAATTTTGACCAAATTATATTAAAAAATATCCACATATACAATACTAATAAAGTACGTATGAAAATTAATTTGACGATGCATCTTTTTTAACAGAAAGAACAAGTATATTCTTCACACACAAAAAATACAAGTATATATTCCGGAGAAAAGGAAAAGAAGATACACACACAGACGAAGCGCAGCGGGAGGAAAATAACAGGGAGGAATCAAACCCTTCCTCTCAGCACCAATGGCACGGTATCTTCTCCCTTCCACCACCGCCACCGCCACCGCCTCCTCGCTCCCGGGGAATGCCAGGGCCTCGCCGGCGCCGATCCTCGCCCTCCGCGCGCTCGCCTCCAGGTCCAAGCACGTGCGCGCTATCATGGCGGTGGCGTCGGACCGGCCCGCCGCGCCCAGCAAGTACCCCAAGGTCGCCGCCCCCACCACCGGCCCGGTTCCCGCCGACGAGCTGCTCGGCGTCATCCAAGCCGCCGCCAAGGCCGGCGCCGAGGTGCGTTTCAGATTCCCCTTTTCTCGTCCGCGCTCCCTTGGTGTGGCGGGGTTGCTTCGGCTAGGCGATTGCCGGTTCTGCCCGGGGTACGATTCGTGGATTGAATTGCTTGCTTCGATTGTACTGTAGCAACCTTTTCGACTCCACTTAGTTTCAAAGAGAGAGATGCTAGTAGTGTGGTTGAATTGGCAGGTGCTGCCGTGCTGGTTAATCAATGTGATGCCAACTGCTGGTTTCATTGGTTTCTGGGGATAAATTTGACAATTAGTTCTTCTGCTAACCAAGAGAGGATAAACATACGGGGTATACCACGAGGCTTTATGGGTTGCATAATTCGTGGCCTTTTAAGTGCTCAGTTCCTCGTTTTCGTAAGAGGGGCTGTGGTACTTATATTCCAGGCCCTTATGCAAGTTCCTCGCATCCTCCTCGTTCTAATTTTGATGAATAAATTCTCAGCCCGGTTTTCCTTGTCTTCCATCCGTTTTAGGTTGTAATGGAAGCTGTCAATAAGCCACGTAATATCCAATACAAGGGGGTTGCAGACTTGGTGACAGAGTAAGAATGCTTCTCATGTATACTCTTATTTCTGCACATGCTGTTGATTTCACTGTTGTATAAATGTGTGCCTTAAATTTATGTATGTGTTCTTACTTGGTGAACTTATTATTCCTATCCTTCTGTTCAGCACAGATAAACTGAGTGAGTCAGTCATTCTTGAAGTCGTGACGAAGAACTTCAGAGACCACCTCATACTTGGGGAGGAAGGTGGCCTTATTGGAGATTCTTTGTCAGAGTATCTCTGGTGCATTGATCCTTTAGGTTTGGCTCCTTTCTTTCTACTTATAATACAATCATTCCTGCAGTGGGCTTAACTGGGATTTTTCTATCATGAACAGCCATCGTTTATAGAATTGGATGTATAAATTCCCGTAGTGTTTCTGATTCTGAGGATTGCTTTATTTTCTGGACGTAAGCTGTGCGCTCAGTATGGGTTAGTCTGTTTCACTGATTTGGAAGGTGACAATTCTATGTAGATTGCTAAGCTTAGAATGATTTAGAGATTTTGACTGGTACCTAATTTTGAGGCATTCTTTGAGCCATTTTGACTAGAGATATGCAAAAAAATCTTTATGTGTCGATTTAATTCATTTTCATGGTCTTCTTCATAAACGATCCAATATAATGACTTTTTCTTGTTTAGATGGAACAACAAACTTTGCACATGGTTACCCCAGCTTTTCTGTATCCATTGGTGTTCTTTATCGAGGCAAGCCTGCTGCTGCCACTGTGGTATGTGTATGCATGTATATCATTCTTGAACCATATGATTATGGAATATTGGAGACGCAGATTATAGGTCTTAGAAATAGTTTCTCTCTGTACTCACATATTATTGCCATCTAATTTAGGTGGAATTTTGTGGTGGGCCTATGTGCTGGAGCACTCGTACAATTTCTGCATCTTCTGGTAGGATCTTTGATCAATAATTGGCATGCTTCTTATTCTGATTCTGGAATATACTATGGCATTAGTTTTTAAGGCTCTGTTTGCTCCTGAACAGGCAAAGGTGCTTATTGTAATGGGCAAAAAATTCATGTCAGTCCAACAGAAAAGGTAACCTATTTCTCTTATTCAACTATACAAGTAAGGATATGTGCACACCTGTGTACCTGCCATGAAAACTTTCCAGTGATCAGACTCAATGTTTTAAGTATTTCAAGATGCAAATGTAATATAAGTAGTTCATGTGGAAGATATGGATTTATAATCTATTATATTTAATTTATTCTCTAGGTGGAACAGTCTCTTCTGGTAACTGGGTTTGGATATGAACATGATGATGCATGGCTCACCAATATAAATTTGTTCAAGGAATTTACTGATGTTAGCAGGGTAAGTGAATCATCCCCTGATTAAAATGGTATTACCATGGGTCCAGTAACAAGGAAGCCAAACACGTGCGCCCACTTTTCTCTGTTATGTTGTTTCCTTAATCCTTCTATTTTAAAACATTCTTGCTTTCAGGGAGTACGAAGGCTAGGCTCTGCTGCTGCCGATATGTCCCATGTTGGTCTAGGCATTACAGAAGCCTACTGGGAATATCGGCTTAAGCCGTGGGACATGGCTGCTGGCGTTCTGGTACTCCTTTTTACACCGTGGAATCAGATTTGCTAAATAATCATCAGTTTGGTAGAAAGTGGAACTGGCTTATTTGCTTATTTTCAAGCCTTACCATATTTTCATTCAGATAATCTTTTCTCATGTTTAATGAGTCTTACATTTCTGTATTCTCATAATTTGGGTTGAAAATTTAATAGAGTTATTCTTATCTTAAAGGTATCATTGAGAAGTTCTGAACTAATCTTTGAAAGCAATTGATTCCATTTTCTGTAATCAAATCTAGAATTTTCATAGTAAAAGGTATCAAAGTGATGTGTATATTCTGAAATATATCTATCTAGCAGTCTTAATTTTAGTTAGATAAATTTCTGCTCATTGATCCTGAGTAGGATGGCTTCTTCTTTTTTCCTTGTGTAAGCAACTCTTTACTCTGTGGAGTTTGCCAATATAATTATTTGATGAATTTAGTCATTTTTGAACAGATAGTTGAAGAAGCTGGTGGAGTAGTGACACGCATGGATGGTGGGGAGTTTACAGTCTTTGATCGTTCTGTTCTTGTTTCCAATGGCGTTGTTCATGATCAGGTCAGCTTTTAGAAAGTAGCTTCTTTTCTGATTTGCTAAAAATCACCTCCTCCAACGGTACTACAATACTTGTACCAATATCTCAAGCATTGTCAGTCATGTCCTTAAAAGGTCAATCATGCAAAGTTACGAGTCCACATTAGACGGTTCATCATGCTAGGGGATGTCCAAGCTTAGGGTGTTTGTGTTGTTGGCTTATGCTGTATGGATTACCTAGGGCAATGATAATTCAGTTGTGTTGTTTCTTGGAGAAATTGTATGGTGGGTTGTTGATGAATCGTATTACTCGATTGCAGCTTTTGGAGCGGATCCGGCCTGCTACTGAAGATCTTAAGAAGAAAGGAATTGATTTCTCCTTGTGGTTTAAGCCTGACAAGTACCCTACCGACTTCTGAATCACGCTGCTCTTCAGCTACTTGTTCTCTGTCTAGCAAAAATAAGGATGTTTTTGCTGAACAACCATGTACTTAGACTGACAATACATTTCAAGACCCTTTCACTCAACCGGATCGAAAATTAAAGCCGAACTTTACATAAAGGAGTAGAGCTCGAATGAGCTTCTCACTGGATTCCTTTTGCTTTGATCGAATGTATCAGGAAGAAATGTTTGCAAAAGGTGTTGTATGCATGGTTCCAGCCTGTTGTACTTGGAAAAATATAACTGCCAATTTTGTCAATCATGGATAATAGCAAGATCTCTCAAGAAGACATATACTACAATGATGTGCCGTGGAACTTGGTGCTTTTGCCATTTCTCAATGTAAACACACTCATGGGGGAGAAATGTGATCTCATCTTCTTTTCTTTTTCTTTCACCACGAACCGGTTTCTTTAAGCTGGCCAGCAAATGCACAAGATAATCGTGAATTTACCTCCAATAAACCTCTTTGTTGTGAATTGGGCATGTTGACATTTGCATCAATAATTCAGAAACGCCGCAGAAAAGCTGCAGATATTTTGGTTAGTCCACTAACAGAGCACTGCCACTGCCCGGTGCAGCCCAGCACAACAGCCAGGTTTTGTACAGCCTTCAGGATAAGGCAACATGGATGATAGATTGTGAGGCTCAAATGGCACACTAGAGCTAGATAGAACAGCCCAAAGGGAAATATCTTGTGAGGCTTAAACATTCCATTTTTTTCCTCTTGCAAGTGCAGCTGCTGCCCCTCATTCTTGCACCACTACCAGAAGCAGAAGCGACCACAAGCTCGACGATATTTGTCCCTTTGGGACAAGTGAAGGTTTGCCTGTGAAGACCTTCACTCTGTGCTTATCATGTAAGCCACTTTCTACCTTCCTGAATGAATTCAACCTGCCTTTTCACTCCCATGTTCATGTAGTTTTGCCCGATTCAGACAATTGCAGTTGCGCTTGGTCTGTGTTCTGGATAGCAATTCAGTGGCAACCATTTACATGTTTCCTCTCTGAATGTTTTGGCTGCAAAAGTTGTCAAACAACACACTAGCTCGTTGTACTTCTCCCAGTGAACTTGGCCTGCAGTTGTACTGACATTTCTTCCTCCACCGTAAGAATTTCAGGTTGAGGATACAGGCGCCGTTGCATTATCATCCGATGAACGCAGGACCAAGAAAATGGCGCATCTGCGCCTGCGGAAACATTCACCAAGGAACTTCTTCCCTGCGCGACGCCGAGGCGAATGGCCATCGACACGGCGAAAGGAAGGGGAAACGGAAGCATGAGGGCGCCTACATTGACAAAGACGGCGAAGCCCAGACCTTCGACCGGAAGAAAATATCACGGAAAAGAGGTAGTCCTACCTTCACCCCACCGGTTCCCCTCGTTTTGCTTGATTCACATCTTCCTGCTTTGTGAGTGTCATCATTTTCATTTCCTGCCGTTGAAATGGTTTTACAACAGCTTCAATGTCTCATGCAGGGGGTGCAATGAGAGGCCGCGGCTGGAAGTACGGCTCCGGGTTCGTGGACGGCGTCTTCCCGGTGCTCAGCCCGATGGCGCAGGACATCCTGGAGCTCGTCCAGAAGGGGACGGACGTGGCCAAGGTGTGGGAGTCACTGGACAACGTCCCTCCCACGCACGCCCTGTGGGACGACGTCCTCAACGTCGCCGTCCAGCTCCGCCTGAACCGGCAGTGGGATCAGGTCATCTCGGTACGTACGTCCCCCGCCCTCCAAAACCCCAGCGCGCCGCCGCCGTCAATCATCATCGCATTTGATTTAAGCTCTGATGATGGAGGTGTGATTCCTCAGAGGGTGTCTCGTTAGGTCTGCGAGTGGATCGTGCACCGGAGCTCCTTCCGCCCCGACGTCGTTTGCTACAACCTGCTGATCGACGCGTACGGCCGGAGGCGGCTGCTGGGCAAGGCGGAGGCCATGTACGCGGCATTGCTGGAGGCCCGGTGCGTGCCCACGGAGGACACCTACGCCCTCCTGCTCCGCGCCTACTGCACCGCTGGGTCGCTGCACCGTGCCGAGGGCGTCATCTCCGAGATGCGGGAGCATGGCATCCCTCCGAGTAAGAAAGCTTCATTCAGGTTAGGATGGTCACTCACTGACTTGCTCACAGTGACAATCAATGGTGGTGTTTTTTGCAGGCGCGACGGTGTACAACGCGTACCTCGACGGGCTGCTCAAGGCGAGGTGCGCCGAGAAGGCGGTGGAGGTGTACCAGAGGATGAAGAGGGAGCGGTGCCGGACCAACACGGAGACGTACACCCTCATGATCAACGTCTACGGGAAGGTACCAACTTTTTCCCCATGGAGAACTTCTCATCACCTGAAATGGAAGACAACAATTTGTTGCTTGTGTGGTTGTGTGGACGGCAGTCGAAGCAGCCGATGTCGGCGATGAAGGTATTCAAGGAGATGCAGTCGATCGGGTGCAAGGCCAACATCTGCACCTACACGGCGCTGGTGAACGCGTTCGCGCGGGAAGGCCTGTGCGAGAAGGCCGAGGAGGTGTTCGAGGAGATGCAGCAGGCCGGCCACGAGCCCGACGTCTATGCCTACAACGCCCTCATGGAGGCTTACAGGTAGCTCATCAAACCATCCATATCTAATTAATTCAGGAGATGAGATCTGCTCATGCTGCTTTCGATTTGAATTTTGGCAAAATGTTACTCAGAATTTGAATTTGAATTTGCAAACTTTCTGCAGCCGCGCAGGGTTCCCGCAAGCCGCCTCGGAGATTTTCTCCCTGATGCAGCACATGGGGTGCGAGCCCGACAGAGCTTCCTACAACATCCTGGTGGACGCCTATGGGAGAGCCGGCCTCCACCGAGGTACGTACGTCGATCATGGACTCTCCGAATGCCACCATGTCAGATGAAATGAGATCGATGCTGAGTCCGACTGCCATGGAGTTCTTGATGGACGCAGAGGCGGAGGCCGTATTCGAGTCTCTGAAGCGGCAGGGGATGGCGCCGACGATGAAGTCGCACATGCTGCTGCTGGCGGCGCACGCCAGGTCCGGCAACGTGGCGCGGTGCGAGGAGGTGATGGCGCAGCTGCACAAGTCGGGTCTCGCCCCGGACACCATCGCGCTCAACGCCATGCTCAACGCCTACGGCCGCGCTGGCCGCCTCGACGACATGGAGCGGCTCCTCGCCGCCATGGAGCGCCGGGGGACGCGCGACGTGGGCACGTACAACGTGGCCGTCAACGCGTACGGCCGCGCGGGGTACCTGGAGAGGATGGAGGCGGCGTTCGCGTCGCTGGAGCGGAGGGGCCTCGCCGCCGACGTGGTCACGTGGACGTCCCGCATGGGCGCCTACGCCAGGAAGAAGGAGTACCGGAGGTGCCTGGAGATCTTCGAGGAGATGGTCGACGCCGGGTGCTACCCGGACGCCGGGACCGCCAAGGTGCTCGTCGCCGCCTGCTCCGACGAGCGGCAGGTGGAGCAGGTCACCGCCATCGTCAGGTCCATGCACAAGGAGGCCAAGACATTGTTCACCATATGACAAAGATGAAGGAAAATCTTGTGCTAATTAGCTAGTGTAGACCAGATAAGATTACTCCTTCATGGATTGTTTATCTATTATTTCCCGGTCCCATGATATAAGAGTGTTTTCGTTCCATGATATAAGAGTGTTTCTAATACTCTCGTATCACGGGAAAACACCCTTATGTCAACACTTTTATATCATTGGGACGGAGGGAGTACATTACAAAATTTTGCTGTTTCACAAAATCGATTGAAAAGTCAATTATAAGTTTGGTTCAGCAAATGGTTTGGGCAAGAGATGTGCCGATGCCTATGTGATATATGGGAAAATTATTGCCAACTAGTAGTAGCACTCGAGTGCTTTGGCGTGTACTGTATGGTGTAGATTTGGTGCTGCCTCCGATAAATGCTGTACTTTACATGACAACTTATGTAGACTGTTGCTGTCTAGTTAGGTGAGCCCACATCAACCCACCACACACTGAAACTCTAGTTTTACTTGTAAAAAGAATCACTCTTGAATCTTGATCTACAATAGCAAAATAGTAGATTTTTTTAGCATTGTTTTTTTAGTTATAAGTGCATCTAGTGTCCTTAGTTATTTTGATGATTTGAAGACTTATAGGTTAAGTATCTAATGTGTTCATGAATGTACACAGTGGCGGATCTAGCTATCTGGCAAGGCATGGCATCTGCCACACCTAAAATCTGAAGCTAATATATCTACTTGCTGAGCATGGTAATGGTACTAGTACGTAGCTGACTAGCTGCTAATTCTGAGAAAAAAGGCTGACTACCTTGTGGGGCTGATGTAAACTCCACGGAACAAAAACACGAGAACATGCACGCGAAACCAATAGTACTTTAATTTTAGACTTATTTTTCAGTGAATTTTTAGACAGCTGCAGTATACATGTATTTCTTCTTGGTAAGCTTCGTCACACCAAAAAATTATTCCTGCCTTCGCCACTGAGTGTACACGAGATCTATAAGTCGCTGAGGAGTTTGAGTTATACGATGAATATTGACCCCTAAAAATGTATACATTCGGCTGAAGAAATTGGTCTTATGCTGAAGATTTGGATCGCGAAGAAATTACGATGAAATTGATATTTATCATGAAGATACTGAAGATGAGAAACTCGGTGTGTCCTGAAGAAAATCAATCCGAAGACTTTGAAACGTGAAGATTTATTCTTTCTGTTTCATTTTCTTCACTCTTGAGTCATAGAAACACCGTACTGTTAAAGGGGGTCAAGGTAACACAATGGAATGAATTTCTCATGATGCTCAACCCAAGCCTAAACCTACAAAAGCCTCAAGTGAGGAATATGAGAGACATGAGGATTCTCACAGTTGAGAGTCCCGACCGTTGCCGCAATTTGCGCCACCTCACCGATCTTATCGACACCAGCAATCATAATACTTAAGGGCATTTATGTCAACTCATGCCGGGATGCTCCGAGGCTATAAATAGCCGCCCCCACAACCATTAGCTGGTTGGCTGCTCCGCGAGAAACTGGCACTTGTCATTTAGAGCAACCCAAAATTCTCAGAGTCTTCGAGAGTAAATCATCAGTGAGAAAATACCCCAAACACCAAACCACAAACTGAAAACCAAGTGATTGAGCATCACTGAAGAATTTGTTCCTTTGTGGAACTGAAGCCTTTTACCTTTGAGGACTGTGCATCCTCCAGACGGTTAGGCGTCACGGTCTAGAGCAATCCAGCAGTCAATTGTGGATCGCCGGGTGACCAAGTTTGTGAGGGTTTGGAAGTCTGCCCTGAAGACTTACCACGAGTGTTGGGCGAGGACTGTGTGTCCTTAGCTCAAGGAGAATACGGTAGGGACCGTGTGTCCTGGTACTGTGTGTCTTTTGGTTTAAATACCAAGACGCTCCAAACCAGACGTAAGACTATCACAACAGTTGAAACTGGGTCATCAACCACTGTCTTCACTGTGATATGGGTTCTAATTCTTCAACTCCTTCAATTCCTCAATATTGTATGTTGAAGATTTGCATTGTCTCTATTTGAAGAATTTGCTGAAGACTTTTTATGAATTTCCTCAACCTCAAATTCTTCACGCTAGTTAATCCTCACCTGCTTAGTCTGTGTCTGCGTACTGTGCAAACTGTTTTTCATATTCCTCATCAAAAAACTGCTGTAGCAATACTTTGCACTCCTGATCCTTTGCTGTTTCCGCTGCAAGTTATTCATAAGTGGGGAATTTCCTTAAAAGGAATTTCCTCAGCGATGAAATTCTAAAAATCTCCTATTCACCCCCATCTAGTCGATATAACTCACTTTCAATTTGTATCAGAGCAAGTACTCCCTTGTTCTGTATGATTTTGGTTTAACCACCTGGAGTTTTAGTTATGTCGACTGCAGGCATGATCAAGGTTACCGGAGGATGTCCTACTTTCTAAGGAAAGGACTTTCCCTACTGGAAGACCAAGATGCAGATGCATCTTCAAGCTATTGACAATGATCTCTGGTATATTGTGGAACATGATGTTCCCTCCATCACTTCTACCGTCTCTGCCGCTGATGTGAAGAAATTCAAGCAACTTGATTCTCAAGCAAGAATATCATCTGTGGCCATCTGAGCAAAGGTCGGTATGGCAGAGTGAGTGCTTTGGGCTCAGCAAAACAAATCTGGGAAAGGTTGTCCAAAGTTAATGAAGGAATATCAACTCAGCGTGACTCTCGTGTTGATGTTCTTCGCAATATCTTTGATCGCTTCAAGAGGCTTGATAATGAAAGCTACCAAGATACCTTTGATCGCCTCACTGACATCTCAATTGAACTGCAAGCACTGGGAGCTCGAGACATTACTGACCATGAAGTTGTGAAGAAACTGCTAAGATCTTTGGATTCATCATTTGATACACTGGTTCTGATGATTCAAGAAAGATCAGACTACAAGATGCTTGATCCTGCTGATATACTCGAAAGACTCAATACTCATGAATTCCAACAGAAAGAAAAGAGAGATCTATATGGACCAAGCTATTCTAGACCTCGTGCACTGAAGGCCAAAGCAATTTCCTCATCTGAAGAAGAAGACTCAGATTGCAGCATTGGTGACCCTGAAGAACTTGGACAGGAGCTTGCAATGCTCATGAGGAAATTCTAGAAGTTTACAAAACGTGGCCAGTTTGGTAAATCTTCAAGAAGAGATATGAGGAAATCAGAATCTTCATCTGAGGACTACAAGAAAAGAACCTGCCACAAATGCAAGAAATCAGGTCACTATATTGCTGATTGTCCTCGTCGGGTGAAGGAATCAAAGAAGAAGAAATACAAGGATGAAAGTTCTGATGACTCGAAGAAAAATAAGAAATCTTCAAAATCCTCATCCTCAAAGTCCTCATCGCACAAGAAGACTAGTTTCAGAAAAGCTCGGGCACTTATTGGCAAGGAAATGGATTCCGAGGCAGAATCTAAGGAATGTGATGAAGAGGAGGGTTCTGAAGAAGACTCAAAGTCTGGTGTGGCTAGTCTTGCACTGGCTACCACATTCGTCAGCAAGTCAATCTTCAACCTTTAAGAAAATGACAACGCCATCTACATTGATGACTATGCTGATGACTTCGCTCCAATCTATTGCTTCATGGCAAAAGGTTCAAAGGTACCGAATGACACTTCCTCCTTCGATTCAATTGACTGTGAACCTGATGATTATAAAAAACTCAGTTACAGTAAACTTGCCAACATTGCAACTAAACAACAAACTGCCCTTGAAAAGCTTCAGAAACTGCTAGACAGAAGCGATGGCATGTTCAATGATGAAATGAATCTTACCCAAATCCTCACTGAAGATATGAAAAGTCTTCAGTCCATATTTGATAATCTTCAAGATCGTCGTGGTACACTCCTGGCTGATCATGAGAAACTTTCCTATGAATTCCTTCAAAGGAAACTTGATCTTGAGAAGTTGAGGATGTCTCATGATGATATTCGAATGGAAAATGATTCATTACTTGCTCAACAGATCAGTGCCGCTCAGGTTGAATTCATTCCACCATGTCTTAAATGCTTCGAACGTGAAACTGCCAATTCTTCACCAGAATCATCAAATGCTTCTATTGCTACAAATTCTTCAACTGCTCATGTGGTATCAAATTCCTCACTTGAGGAAACCAGAAATGTTACTAATGAAAATGCAGGGCTGAAGGAATTGTATGAGATAGGCATGTACAAAAGTCTCAAAGGGCATCAAACCCTTTGCGATGTGCTCAAAAAGCGGATTTTGAACAGGAACCTGAGGAAAGAAGGAATTGCTTTTGAAAGGAAACTGAATGCTGATGGATCATACTGGAAACGTGAGCAGTATCCCAAAACCTCATGGGTTGCTGCTAAAGGGACTCACTACATGAATTAGCTTCTTTGCCGTCTGCCATCACAGACGGCAAAGAGTAAATCACAGACGACAAAGAGTAAATCACAGACGGCAAAGAATCCCACTGTCGGCAAAATTTCTGCGTCAGCCTATGACGGCATTGTAGCTTCTTTGCCGTCTGCCTCACCGAAGCGGACGGCAAAGAGCTTTGCCGTCAGCTTTTCATAAGAGCAGTCGGCAAATATGTCGAGACGGCAGCCGGCAGGCGTTGCCTCCGTTAGGGGCTAACGGAGGCTTTGCCGTCTGCCTCCCCTCTTCTTTGCCGTCTGCCTCCACCTCCTCCCCCCTCTTTGTCGTCTGCCTCCCCCTCTTCTTTGTCGTCCGCCTCCCCCCTCTTCTTTGCCGTCTGCCTCCCCCCTCTTCTTTGCCATCTGCCTCCACCTCCTCCCCCCTCCACTCTTTGTCGTCTGCCTACCCCTCCTCCCCTTCCTCTGTTCCCTCTTCTTTGCCGTCTGCCCCCTAGAAGCGGATGACAAAGATACTATATGGCCAGCTGCTGCTGCCCAGGTTGCACAGCTGGGCGCCATGTGGCACCTTTGCCGTCGGTCAACTGATGGCAAAGGCCTTTGCCATCTGCTGGCAGACGTCAAAGAGCCCATATTGTCACAGTTTTGTTTTTGTTGTTTATTTCACAGCACATATACATATACATAGCACATATATAGGTCACAACGCATATACATATACATAGCACATATAATTCATAGCACATATATAGGTCACAACACATATTCATAGCACAAAGTTTCATCCATATTCATAGCACATATATAGGTCACAACACATATACATATAGTTCCACATATACTGTTCATCCATATATACATATACATATAATTCCACATTGTTCATCAACTCAAATGAAAACTAGAACTAAAGCACTCCATCAATGCCAGCTTCCATGCATGTAGTACATCCAATCTGCAAAATGGGAATAAGAAAGTCAGAAAAAGAACAACAACAACATATATATGACAAATAAGCCAAATTGAATAAGAAAGAGAAGAAGCAAGAAGAGAATAAGGAGAATAAAAACAATAAGGAGGAGGAGGAGGAGGGGAAGGAGAAGGAGAAGGAGGAGGAGAAGAAGAAAAAAGAAGAAGAGAAGAAGAAGGAGAAGAAGGAGGAGAATAAGAAGGAGAGAAGAAGGAGGGCTCCTTTTCCTTCTTCTCCCCTTTCTCCTTCTTCTTCTCTTCTTCTCCTCCTCCTTCTTCTTCTTCTCCTTCTCCTTCTCCTTCTCTTCTTCTTCTATTCTTCTTCTTCTTCTTCTTATTCCTTCTTTTCATTTCTCCTCTTCTCCTCTTCTTGGAGCTAAATTAGCTAACTATGTCTTTTTGCAGCTAAATGGGCTAATTATGTCATTCTAGAGGAAAACAAGCTAAGTATATAATATTAATGAGCTAACCAAGGTTCTTATGCCATTTTGAGCTTATTATGTCTTTTAGGAGCTTAATTAGTCATTTTATTGAGCTAACCAAGGTTCTTATGATGTTTTTACCTAACTAAGCTAATTATGTCATTTTGGAAGATAATTGGCTAAGTATGTCTTTGTTGGGGGAAAATAAGCTAAACTGAAGAAGAAGAGGAGAAGAAGGAGGGAAGAAGAAGGATAATAAGGAGGGCTCCTTCTCCTCCTTCTCCTTCTTCTCTTCTTCTTCTCCTCCTCCTTCTTCTCCTTCTCCTTCTCTTCTCTTTCTCTTCTTCTTTTTGTTCTTCCTTTTCATTTCTCCTCTTCTCCTCTTCTTGGAGCTAAATTAGCTAACTATGTCTTTTTGGAGCTAAATGGGCTAATTATGTCATTATAGAGGAAAACAAGCTAAGTATATAATATTAATGAGCTAACCAAGGTTCTTATGCCATTTTGAGGTTATTATGTCATTTTGGAGCTAAATGGGCTAATTATGTCATTGTTGGCAAAATTAAGGCAAGGAGAATATGAAAGAGGAGAAGAAAGAGGAGGAGGAGGAGAAGAAGAAGAAATAAAGAAGAAGGAGCAGAAGGAGGAGGAGGAGGAGAAGGACTAGAAGGTCCTTGGCCTTCTCCTCCTTCTCCTTCTTCTCCTCCTCCTTCTTCTCCTTCTCCTTCTCTTCCCTTTCTCTTCTTCTTTTTGTTCTTCCTTTTCATTTCTCCTCTTCTTGGAGCTAAATTAGCTAAGTATGTCTTTTTGGAGCTAAATGGGCTAATTATCCATTTTAGAGGAAAACAAGCTAAGTATATAATATTAATGAGCTAACCAAGGTTCTTATGCCATTTTGAGCTTATAATGTCTTTTTGGAGCTAAATGGGCTAATTATGTCATTGTTGGGGAATTTAAGGCAAGGAGAATATGAAAGAGGAGGAGAAAGAGGAGGAGGAGGAGAAGAAGAAGAAATAAAGAAGAAGGAGGAGAAGGAGGAGGAGAAGGACTAGAAGGTCCTTGGCCTTCTCTTCCTCCTCCTCCTCCTCCTTCTCCTTCTTCTCTTCTTCTTCTTCTTCTTCTTTCTTTTCAGTTTTCCTATTACTTCTCCTCTTCTCCTCTTCTTGGAGCTCAATTATCTAACTATGTCTTTTTGGAGCTAAATGGGCTAATTATCCCATTTTAGAGGAAAACAAGCTAAGTATATAATATTAATGAGCTAACCAAGGTTCTTAAGCCATTTTGAGGTTATTATGGCATTTTGGAGCTAAATGGGCTAATTATGTCATTGTTGGAGAAATTAAGGCAAGGAGAATATGAAATAGGAGAAGAAAGAGGAGGAGGATAAGAAGAAGAAGAAATAAAGAAGAAGGAGGAGAAGGAGGAGGAGGAGAAGGACTAGAAGGTCCTTGGCCTTCTCCTCCTCCTCCTCCTTCTCCTTCTTCTCTTCTTCTTCTTCTTCTTTGTTTTCATTTTTCCTATTTCTTCTCCTCTTCTCCTCTTCTTGGAGCTCAATTAGCTAACTATGTCTTTTTGGAGCTATATGGGCTAATTATCCCATTTTAGAGGAAAACAAGCTAAGTATATAATATTAATGAGCTAACCAAGGTTCTTATACCATTTTGAGGTTATTATGGCATTTTGGAGCTAAATGGGCTAATTATGTCATTGTTGGGGAAATTAAGGCAAGGAGAATATGAAAGAGGAGAAGAAAGAGGAGGAGGAGGAGAAGAAGAAGAAATCAAGAAGAAGAAGGAGGAGGAGGAGGAGGAGGAGGAGAAGGACTAGAAGGTCCTTGGCCTTCTCCTCCTTCTCCTCCTCCTTCTCCTTCTTCTCTTCTTCTTCTTCTTCTTCTTCTTTCTTTTCATTTTTCCTATTTCTTCTCCTCTTCTCCTCTTCTTGGAGCTCAATTAGCTAACTATGTCTTTTTGGAGCTATATGGGCTAATTAACCCATTTTAGAGGAAAACAAGCTAAGTATATAATATTAATGAGCTAACCAAGGTTCTTATGCCATTTTGAGGTTATTATGGCATTTTGGAGCTAAATGGGCTAATTATGTCATTGTTGGGGAAATTAAGGCAAGGAGAGTATGAAAGAGGAGGAGGAGGAGAAGAAGAAGAAATCAAGAAGGAGGAGGAGAAGGAGCAGGAGGAGGAGAAGGACTAGAAGGTCCTTGGCCTTCTCCTCCTTCTCCTCCTCCTCCTTCTCCTTATTCTCTTCTTCTTCTTCTTCTTTCTTTTCATTTCCTATTTCTTCTCCTCTTCTCATCTTCTTGGAGCTCAATTAGCTAACTTTGTCTTTTTGGAGCTATATGGGCTAATTATCCCATTTTAGAGGAAAACAAGCTAAGTATATAATATTAATGAGCTAACCAAGGTTCTTATGCCATTTTGAGGTTATTATGGCATTTTGGAGCTAAGTGGGATAATTATGTCATTGTTGGGGAAATTAAGGCAAGGAGAATATGAAAGAGCAGAAGAGAAACTTACCGTAGTGGTCATCAAGGAGGAGAAACACATGGAGAAGGGGCGTGCGATGCCGCTCGGGAGTTATTCTGCAGAATAAATATTTTGCAATGTCTCAGTTAGCATGACGACACTCAATTATTAATACTAGTTTATAATGAAACTCACCCTGCCAATCGAAGAGAAGACGGGCATCGGCGGAGGGACTTGACCGCTCTTCTCGCACAGACCCTGAAGAGTGGGTCGTATTAGTTAGTAATGAAAGAGACATTATACACATGATTTGGCTAATGTGAAAAAAAAACTTACCACAAAAAGCTCGTACAGGGCCCATTGACCCGCCTCATTCCGGGCCCTCTCCTCCTCAATCAATTGTGCCGTGGTCTGGTCCCTCTCATCAAGAACAGCCTGAAGAGCAGCCTGGCTTGCCAATCTCTCTTTCTCAAGAGCAGCCTGGTTTGCCAATCTCTCTTTCTCAAGAGCAGCCTGGTTTGCCAATCTCTCTTTCTGAAGAGCAGCCTGAAACACCATTCCTCGTTACCACAGTAATGATCTATGGTGACACACATAATGAAAAGGATGAAAGTTTTCTTAGTCCGTACAACTAACCTCGATGGCAAGATCGACTGGCCATGGACGACGCGTTATCTCAGGACAACTGCTCGACTGGCGCGCCTTGATCTCCGGGAGAGTGAGTGGACAACGTATTATCCCATCTCCAATGGCTATCGAGCCATGGGGCCTCCTGCCACGAGATATCATCACCAGCTCTGGATCCAAAGGTTCCTGGCTAGGGTTAAAGTCATCCCCTTTCGTAGCCTTCCCCGTGTCCCTGTATGTCACGAGCTTGTGGTGGGATGATATGTTGGTGAAGTTATTTGGATCATCCAGGTCAGACTCAGAGAATGCCTTCGCCTTCTTGTACGAGGCAGTATGGGCCATGCCATAAAGGTCGTACAAGTGTGGCATCTCCGTCTTATTGTGATGCGCCTAAAAGAGAGGAACAAAATATTAGCATGAAGAATGAATTGCATGAATCATGAAGCAAATCACATACCCAGTTTTGTCCGAACTGAAGTAAGTTGGCGCTGCCTTGATGGTGTGGCACACCAACCATTTTGCTACGCCAATCTTTCGCATTCTCGTGGATGGCTCGCCAGCTGCCTGTGCACCACACATCAACCAACGCCTCCCAACAATCCATCTTATCCGCACACCATCTCGGGGGCACCTGTAAGTTATTAGAAAGAATTTTGAGCGCTACGCCTATGAATGAAATCAAGAAAACTACGTAGAAGGACTTAAGAATAGGTAATTACCTTCATGTATTGCTCCTTCTTCAGAAACTTTCCGCGGCAATCCTTCTTCTGCTTCTTAATACCACGCGTGGCGTAGTAGTCTCGAATAGCCTGCGGCCGAGCCTCGTGGCGTAAGTTCTGTAGTAACCGCCTACGCTCGACCTCGAGAACCTTGGCCGCCTCCTCCTCATATCCATCCTCACAACTATAGAAGGTCTGCAATCAAACATGAAAACACCGATTAGTACAATAATTAGCTATATTGTTAATTTTAGATTGTGTAAAAGGATAATTTACCCAAAAGCTCTTGATCACCATCTCGGCCCTCGTGTGGCACAAGACACCATCTATAATCTCCTCCGGCGGGGCCTGTGCAGCCTGGTAGTGCTCCCAGGAAAATCCTAGTGTAGGAACCTGACCCTCACCAGGCAACGTGACAAACCCGGGAAATTTGTTCGGCAAAGCACACCAAGGACGCAGTTCGGCCTGCGGACTCCAAGAGGGTGTACCCATCCCCTGCGGTATGATAAGGTCAACGCATTAGATATTTGAACAAAATTGAAGGCAAAAGCTAAAAAAGAGTAAATGTACTTACCTATCTCCTTCAGGTTTAATCACCGGCCTCTGCTCGCGGGTAGCCGACACGACCGGGAGACGTGTACTACCACGCTTGTACACGGTGGCCCCGTCCACCTGCACATCGCCCCCACTATCCGTAAACTCATCCCCGCCATCCCTGCCCCCTGAGCCACCTGGACCCTTGGTCCAATCCGGCAACTCGGTCCGATCCGGCCAGGTATCCCATCGGGGCCTCTCCACGTCAGGTGAAGCCTCCAGAACCGTAGTCTCGTGGGCCGAATGCACCTCGACCCGAGGCTGATCCTGGACCAAAGTCTCATGGGACGAATGCCCGTCAACACTAGGCTCCTGGACCGGAGTCCCCGTAGCCTCCTCCGCAAAAGGGTCGACCATAGTAGTCCTATGCTCGGGTGAATGAGCTGGTGGTGGTGGCGAGGACGGCTCAACAGTCCTCCTGGATCTTCCGCGACCACCACCTCTCCCTGTACCCTTCCCCTTCTTCCCTACCCGACCAGCACCTCTCCCAGTGGGCAATGCCGCCGACGAAGAAGAACCCACGCGTGGTGCCGACAGACTGTCTGCCAAGGCTCTATGGAGAGATAGTGGTGGAAGGGAAGTACCACCCCTCGTGCGGGGCGGCTGGGAAGAACCCGTCGAGCGCTCTGGACCAGCGCCCACCATCTTTCAACACCTGGTGACCTGCCATGATAAAGATTAAAAGAAATTAGTACAACATAAAAAAATTGAATAACTGACATGAATAATAATATGTACATGAATAATAAAGATTAGAAAATATATAATTTAAGTTGTGAATCTTACAAACTAATAATCATCATCAATAAATGCATCATCATCATCACTATGACGCATGTCTTCATGAATGACGTGCTCGTCGGGTTCAACGGTGTGAAGTTGTGAAAGGCCTTTCTTTAATCGTTGAAGCATTGATAGGTCATCCGCATCAGTAACCTCTACGAGTTCCAGGTCTTCTGGTTCCGGCTCAGGGGTGGAGTCGGATTCATTGTCGCTGTCTACTTCCATGTTCTTGGGTGAAGGACGGCGGTTCTTGAAACGTTTCTTGGAAAGACGTGTTTCTTGGAAGAATTCTCCATCATATGTGTCTGGGTTAATGTGAGGTTCATAATCCTGTTCATTTGGGAGAGGTGGTCTGACATGTGGTGGCACTTCATAAACAACATGCCAACCTTCCAGATTCGTATCCGTTTGGCATGCCCACGGTAGACAGAAAACTTGGGTCGCATGTTGAGCCGTAATATAGACATCGGGAACATCTAAATGGGTGTTTGGATTGATTTCGACTAGTCCTATATGTTCATGAGTCCTTCTAGTCTCCTTCGACTCGAACCAATAACATTTGAAGACTACGACGTTCGGTGGGTTTTCACCATAGAATTGAAGTTCATAAATTGCTTCAACTCTTCCATAATACTCGATAACACCTTCGCCGATAGCAAAGACACCACAATTTGTAGATTTCCGGTCGGGCATAGATAGCTCTTTGCCAAAGGTACGAAAGAGATACCCGTTGATGTTGTATTTCTCAAATGAACGGACCTTATAGTCAAAACCATTAGCGACTTGTCTGTATTCGGAGCCCATAGACTCTGAATTAGCCTACAAGTTTAATACGAAACGGTTGTTGCATTAGCCGCAAGTTAGACCAAAAAATGAAATAATCCATTATTGATGATTACCGTTTGTTTGAACCAAGAGATGAAACCGGGATAGCCGCCTCCTGTCTTTGACAAAAGCTCATACTCTTCGACGGAATCATTTTCGATCACCGCTCCATCCGAGAATTTGGCGACGTAACGGCTGTTTGAAATATCTGGGAATAAGAGCAGTTCAAATGAATTAGAAGTTACGGGAAAATGTGCCGAGAACTCACTCGATGTACGGCCGCACTTCTGTTAGGTTGTTGAAGATATACAACGAAATGTTCTGCCATTCTTCGATATCCAACGTTATTGGTTTCGAAGCACCGGCTGGTGCGAGCTTCCGTTTGAATAGGCTGAGGTTGGACCCACCTTTTTTAGGGTCTACATCATTGTGCCGAGGCTTCGGATTATGCAAATGATGATTTTTGGCTTCGTAGTGTGCTGTCACAAAGTTTGCCACCTCCTCAGTAATGAATGCCTCAGCCATCGATGCTTCAATTCTACGCTTATTTTTACATTTAGCTCGAAGGGTCTTCTGCATCCTCTCAGTTGCATAGCACCAACGATCTTGCACGGGCCCACCCAATCTTGCCTCGGTCGGTAGATGTAAAATCAAATGCTGCATTGGATTAAAGAAGCCCGGTGGAAAGATCTTCTCTAACTTGCACAACAACTCTGGTGCAAACTCCTCCATGTCTTCTACCACGCCAGGCGACAATTCTTTCACACAAAGAGCACAGAAGAAATAGCTCAGCTCCGCGAGTACTAGCCATTCATCCTCAGGAATAATGCCACGTAACATCACCGGCATTACCCGCTCTAGCCATATGTGCCAATCATGACTCTTGAGACTAAAGATTTTTAATTTTTCAAGACTTGCTCCCCTCTTTAGATTCGCTGCATACCCATCGGGGAATATCAAGTGCATTTTGTCCCACAAGATAATTTCCCTCATAGCTGGCCTTCCAAATTGAACCAGGCCTTTGGCTTCGACCACTTCCGCTTTCCTTTGCCTTCTCGCATGTTTTGTAACGGTCTATGACATAGTGTCTCTTGTTCGACTCTAGCCTTAGTATTATCCTTTGTCTTCCCATCTATGTCGAACAATGTACCAAAAATAGCCTCTCCGATATTCTTTTCAGTGTGCATCATGTTGATATTGTCTGGAAGAAGGAGGTCTTTAAAGTAAGGCAGATCCCAGAAGCATGGCTTGTGAGTCCAGGCGTGTTTTGAATTATACCCCTTGAAATACCCTGGACGCTCTGGATCAGGCTCGAGGGCATTTAACTGATCCAGGATCTGTTGGCCTGTCAAAGCAGGTGGTGCCAAGTTTTTGACAACTTTACCTTTGGTAAAGTTCTTCTTGTCTTTTCTGAACTGATGATCAGGATCCAGGAACTGTCTATGCAAGTCAAAGCAAGAATACTTCCGACCCTCCTGCAACCAATGAAACTGAAGAGCTGCCTTGCATTGGGGGCACGGGAACCTTCCATGCACACACCATCCAGAGAATAGTGCATACGCCAGCAAGTCATGCATAGAGTACATGTACCACACATGCATTTTGAAGTGTTGTTTTCTAGTGGCATCGTATGTCTTGACCCCATTATCCCAAGCTTCTTCCAATTCATCCTTAAGCGGCTACAGTTACACATTCATATTCTTCCCCGGATAATTGGGCCCTGGAATTATCAACGTCAGAAATATGTTATTTCTTTGCATAATCTGTCCGGGGGGGGGGGAGATTGAGTGGAATGACAAATACAGGCCAACAACTATATTTGGTTGCCGTCATGCCGAAGGGATTAAAACCATCCGTGGCGATGCAGACTCGAGGATTCCTTTGATCTGCCACTTTATCCTGATGCAATCCATCAAAATGTTTCCACGCTTCCCCATCCGATGTGTGTACCACCATCTTATTCCCATCTGCATCTAGTTTGGTTCTTTTGCCCAATTTGTGCCATGTCATCTGTCTGGCTGTCTCTTCGACCATGAAAAGACATTGAAGTCTTGGTACAATTGGCATATACCGAAGAACACTAACTGCGATTTTGGTCTGCCTCTTCTCACCCGTACCGTTGTCTACCACAAGATACCTGTAAGACTCCCAATTGGGACAATAGTCCAAGTGTGCATACTCCTTCCTAAATAAGACACATCCTTTCTCACATGCATCTATCTTCTCATAGGGCATCTTAAGTACACGAAGTATTTTGTCCGACTGGTACAGGTTTGGAGGCATGACATGGCTTTTTGGTAGGAAGCGTCCAAATAGTGTCATCATCGCGTCGTAGCATTCTCTTCCCAAGTTGAACTGAGCCTTCAGAGCCATTACTTGTGCAATTGCATCCAGCTGACAGAGCTCAGTGTGCTCATGGAGAGGATGTTTTGAAGACTCCAATATTTCATAAAAGGCCTTTGCAGATTCCTCCATCTCATCTTCCGAATCCCAAGCATCATAAAAGTCTTGCACCATGTCTTCGATCCCGGTACCATGCTCGTCGGTGCGACGACGGACCACCTCAGCTCTTGTGCGTTGTATAGACTCAGCATGAAATGTCCACACCGTATAATTAGACTTAAAACCCCTCCTCTGCAGGTGTTTAATCATTACAACCCGTGTCGTCTTTTTATAGTTGTCGCATCCAGGACAGGGGCAATAGTTTCTTTCCTGGCCATTTGCGAATGCGGCTTTCACAAATTCCTTTGTTTTTACAAACCATTCTTTCGTCATCTGTTTCTGACTAGGGTGACCGGTATACATCCACGCACGATCACTCATCTTGCCTAGCTACTAAATATAGAAGAAATATATTTATATATAATTTAGCATTTATATTCATCGGTTAATCAGGTTCGCCATTTTTATTACGTCGAGGCGACCTACACGCTAATAGGTAAAGATAGGTCCTAATCCCACCCGAGTATGTGTAGATTGGGTTCGTTTTCCCATGCTGTGCTCCGGATCCAACGTAAAATTTCGGCAGCACCTCCCCGCTGTTCTCCTGATACACGTCTCCGCAATAAACAGAGAGGATGTGCATCCGGAGAACAACAGGGAGGCACTGACGAAATTCCGCATCGGATCCAGAGCACAGCATATGGGAAAACGAACCCAATCTACAGATACTCGGGCTGTCCATGGATAATGTTGGACAATTCGAAAGGATGGCGGTTATAAATATGCAAATACATGCATATTTATAGATGTCGCCCTTTCGAATGGGAGACGCATACTGGTCATGCATACTGATAAATTAATTTAATTACCTAAATCTAGAAAGTTTCATCCGAAAACCGAGCCACAGTAAATGAAGGGGCGAGGAGGAGATGAAATTTGTACTGGCCCACGAATGCAGGGGCGGAGCTCGTACAACGCACGGGGAGGTCTTCGCACTGCAGACCTCACAGCGACGAGACAACTATCACATGTAAATCCACCCGATCAACACAAATATTCTAATTATGTCTAATTATGTCATTTTTTAGGAAAACAAGCTAAGAATATAATATTCATGAGCTAACCAAGGTTTTTAGCTTATTATGTCATTTTGGAGGATAATTAGCTAAACAAGCTAAAAAATACGAAGGAGGAGAGAAGAAGGAGAAGAAGGAGGGCTCCTTCTCCTCCTCCTTCTCCTTCTTCTTTTCATTTTTCCTCTTTCTTCTCCTCTTCTCCTCCTCTTCTTCTTCTTCTTCTCCTCCTCCTCCTCCTCCTCCTCTTCTCCTCTTCTTCTTCCTCTTCCTCTTATTTCTATTTCTATTTTTCTTTATCCTCTTCGTCTATTTCTTCTTCTTTTTTCTCTTCTTCTCCTTCTTAGGTTTTTTTCTTATTCTCTTCTTCTCTTCTTCTTTACTTCTTCTCCTTCTTATTTTTTTCTTCTCTTCTTCTTCTTCTTCTTCTTCTTCTTCTTCTTCTTCTTCTTCTTCTTCTCCTTCTTATTTTTTTATTCTCCTCCTCTTCTTCTTCTTCTTCTTCTTGTTCCTTCTTTTCATTTTTCCTCTTTCTTCTCCTCTTCTCCTCCTCTTCTTCTTCTCGTCCTCCTCCTCCTCCTCTTCTCCTCTTCTCCTCCTCCACCTAACTAACCAAGCTAACTAACTAACCTAACTAATTTAACAACCTAACTAACTAGCCTAACTAACCTAATAAACTAAAAAACTAACCTAACTAATTTAACATAAATAAAAATAAGGAAAAACAAAATAAAAATGCGGGGACTCACCGGCGGGGGCGGCTGGGGCGTCGGGGCGGGGGGAGGACGGGCGTGACGGGGCAGTGAGGCGTCGCCGGGGGCAGTGGTGGCGGCGGGGGAAGTGGTGGCGGCGGTGGGGTGCAGTGCGGCGGCGGGGGGCAGTGGCGGCGGCGGTGGGGGGCAGTGCGGCGGCAGGGGGGTGCAGTGGTGGCGGCGGTGGGGGGCAGTGCGGCGGCGGGGGGCAGTTGTGGCGGCGGTGGGCGTCGGGGTGAGAGAGAGAGAGAGAGAGAGAGAGAGAGGCCAGGGTGGGGGCGGGACGACCATTAGTAGTCGTTAGGGCTTTGCCGTCTGCTGGCGGACGACAAAGAGTCTAGACTCTTTGCCGTCTGCCTCTGGCCTCTTTGCCGTCCGCTAGCAGACGGCAAAGAAGGGACTCCAGTTTGACCTAATGTCCCCGTGGTCAGGTGCGCCCCCTACAGCTTTGTCGTCTGTTGTGCGGCCCTTTGCCGTCTGTGGCTGACGGCAAAGAAGTGGCTGATGGCAGAGACCTTCTATGCCATCAGCCAATTCTTTGCCGTCTGCTTTGTGGCAGCTCACGACAAAGACACTCTTTGCTATCAGCTAGCAGACGGCAAAGGTTTGGCAGATGGCAAAAAACTGATTTCCAGTAGTGCTTCCCGTTGATCCATCCAATCTAACAGGCTTTGCATGTGAATTATCCTATTCCTTAGATGAGTCATTTGACTCCAACTATAAACTGTTCAAAACTCAATCTGGTGCAGTATTTGCTTGATATATTGGAACTAACTGCAGGAATGGACCACCCGTGAGGAAAATCGTGGTCCCCAAAAGCTATTTGGAAAATCTTCAGGTGAATGTCCTTATGACACCACCCGTGAAGAATCTGAACCCTAGATCAAATTCCTCAGATGGACCAAAGTCTTCAAAAGGATCAAAATCCTCAACTGGTCAAAGCTATGCTCGTACTCGTGCTAATGCTTCTGATATGCAGGCAAATTACAAGGGATATGAATATGAGCATTACTCCTCAAATTTTTATGTTCATAAATCCTCAAAGAACTTTTCTGCCTATTCATTTGAGTACTCTAACCCCCCTACTGTGAAGAGAAGTGCATTAGCTTCAATGCCCCCTTTCTCATATGGTGCTCGCAGGATGATGAACTCTTTAGCACCCCTTCAGATGTGGGCGGTGAAGAAATTGAACTAATCACTTCTGCAGGTCAGGTCTCCAGATGAAAATCATCATGTGAAGAATTTGCTCGAGACCTGAGGAAAATGCTTGATTGGACGCAAGCTAACATTGATGAAATGATAACATTTCACACGTCCTCAAATTTACTGTTTATGATGAAATTCCTATCTGATGAAATTGATATCATATTCTTCAAGTTTGAAGCATATGAGATGGTAAGCTGTACTAATTCATCTACAGGATGACAAACCCAAGAGTACTGAGTGGGTTCTTGATAGTGGCTGCACACACCACATGACTGATGAAAAAGCTTGCTGATGAATATGCCACTAATTCCATCACCACTGAAGCAAGGTATTGGGACTTGGCAAAGTGGCTATTTCCAAGGACAGGCACATGGACAAAGTGATGCTTGTTGAATCCCATGGATTTAACCTCATGTCAGTCTCAATGCTTTGTTATCTTGATATGGTTGTTATCTTTGGAAAATATAGATGTGTTGTTGCTACCTCTTGAGCTTGCGTTGGTTTTTCCCTTGAAGAGGAAAGGGTGATGCAGCACAGTACTAGTAAGTATTTCCCTCAGTTTGAGAACCATGGTATCAATCCAGTAGGAGTATCAAGCCAAGTCTCCACCGTACCTGCGCAAAAAATAGCAAACTTGCACCCAACGCTACAAAGGGGTTGTCAATCCCTTCACGATTGATTGCAAGGTGAGATCTGAAGGCGAAAAGTGCAACAAAGTAAAAGTGTAAGGCTGAAAATATGATGTGAAGTAGACCCGGGGGCCATAGTGTTCACTAGAGGCTTCTCTCATGATAGCAAATATTACAGTGGGTGAACGAATTACTGTCGAGCAATTGATAGAACCACGCAAAGTCATGACGATATCTAAGGCAATGATCATACATATAGGCATCACGTCCGAGACAAGTAGACCGATACTTCATCTACTACTATTACTCCACACATCGACCGCTATCCAGCATGCATCTAGTGTATTGAGTTCATGACAAACAGAGTAACGCCTTAAGCAAGATGACATGATGTAGAGGGATAAATTCATGCAATAGATATAAACCCCATCTTTTCACGCTTGATGGCAACAACACGATGCGTGCCTCACTACCCCTTCTGTCACTGGGTGAGGTCACCACACGGTATGAACCCAAAACCAAGCACTTCTCCCATTGCAAGAATCATAGATCAAGTTGGCCAAACAAAACCCACAACTCGAAGAGAATTACAAGGATATGAAATCATGCATATAAGAGATCAGAAGATACTCAAATAAGATTCATTGATAATCTGATCATAAATCCACAATTTGTAGGATCTCGACAAACACACCGCAAAAGAAGATTACATCGGATAGATCTCCATGAAGATCATGGAGAACTTTGTATTGAAGATCCAAGAGAGAGAAGAAGCCATGTAGCTACTAGCTATGGACCCGAAGGTCTATGGTGAACTACTCACGCATCATCGGAGAGGCAATGGTGTTGATGAAGAAGCCCTCCGTATCCGAATCCCCCTCTGGCACGCCACCAGAACGTGCCCCAGATAGGATCTTGCGGAGACATAAGCTTGCGGCGGCGGAAAAGTATTTTCGTGGCTCTCTCCCGTGGTTTTGGATTTTTCGGGGATTTATAGGCGGAAGAAGTAGGGCAGAGGAGCCACAAGGGGCCCACAAGACTGCTAGGCGCGCCCCCCTAGGCTGCGGCTAGGGGGCTTGTCGCCTCCCCTCATGCCCTCTGCCTTGGTTCTCAAGCTCCTGATACGTCTCCAACGTATCTATAATTTTTGATAGTTTCATGCTATTATCTTGTCAAACTTTGGATGTTTTGTATGCCTTTTATATCTTTTTTGGGACTAACTTATTAACTCAGTGCCAAGTGCGAGTTCCTGTTTTTTCCATGTTTTTGTCCCTTTTCACAGGAGGATTTTAAACGATGTCCAAACGGAATAAAACTTCCGAAAAGCTTTTTTCTGGAACAGAAGATACACGTCAGACTTGAGAACCAAGGCAGGGGCCAGCAGGGGACCCCACAAGCCCCCTAGGCGCGGCCAGGGGGCCCGCGCCTAGCAGGCTTGTGGTCCCCTGTGGCACGTCTGCCCTACCTCTTCCGCCTATAATTTCAGAAAAATTCCAAAACTACGCGAGAGATCCACGAAAATACTTTTCCGCCACCGCAAGCTTCTGTCTCCGCAAGATCCCATCTGGGACATGTTCTGGTGCCCTGCCGGAGGGGGGATTCATATACAAAGGGCTTCTTCATCAACACGATGACCTCTACGATGATGCATGAGTAGTTCACCATAGACCTTCGGGTCCATAGCTAGTAGCTAGATGGCTTCTTCTCTCTCTCTTGGACCTTCAATACAAAGTTCTCCATGATCTTCATGGAGATCTATCCGATGTAATCTTCTTTTGCGGTGTGTTTGTCGAGATTTGACGAATTGTGTATTTATGATCAGATTATCTATGAATCTTATTTGAGTTTCTTCTGATCTCTTATATGCATGATTTCTTATCCTTGTAATTCTCTTCGAGTTGTGGGTTTTGTTTGGCCAACTTGATATATGATTCTTGCAATGGGAGAAGTGCTTGGATTTGGGTTTATACCATGCGGTGACCTCACCTAGTGACAGAAGGGGTAGCAAGGCACGCATCGTCTTGTTGCCATCAAGGGTAAAAAGATGGGGTTTTCATCATTGGTTTGAGTTTATCCCTCTACATCATGTCATCTTGCTTAAGGCGTTACTCTGTTCGTCATGAACTCAATACACTAGATGCATGCTAGATAGCGGTCGATGTGTGGAGTAATAGTAGTAGATGTAGAAAGTATCGGTCTATTTGTCTCGGACGTGATGCCTATATGTATGATCATTGTCTTAGATATCGTCATGACTTTGCGCGGTTCTATCAATTGCTCGGCAGTAATTTGTTCACCCACCGTAATATTTGCTATTTTGAGAGAAGCCTCTAGTGAACACTATGGCCCCCAGGTCTACTTCACACCATATTTTCAGCCTTACTATTTTATTTCGTTGCACTTTCCGCCTTCAGATCTCACTTTGCAATCAATCTTGAAGGGATTGACAACCCCTTTATAGCGTTGGGTGCAAGCTCTTTTGTGTTTGTGCAGGTACTCTGGTCTTGACGCGATTCTCTTACTGGATTGATACCTTGGTTCTCAAACCAAGGGAAATACTTACTGCTCCTATGCTGGATCACCCTTTCCTCTTCAAGGGAAAAACCAACGCATGCTCAAGAGGCAGCAGAAGGATTTCTGGCGCCGTTGCCGGGGAAGATCAATTCAAGAATAGTCTCCCGTCAACGTGCCAATTTCTGGCGCCGTTGTCGGGGAGGATCAAGTCAAGAACTCATCCAAGTAGGTGTCGCAAACTCATATCTTGCTTTTACTTTTTTTGCCTCTCGTTTTCCTCTCCCCCACTTCTGAAAAACAAAATTTACAAAAATATTTGCCTTTTTCGTTCGCCCTTTTTTCTCGCTTGCTTCCTGTTCGCTTGTGTGGGATAGTCTACCTGTCCTCATGGCTAGACCCACCGCTTCGAATGATACTCCCGAGAACAAAGTTCTAAATTTCAAGCAAAATGAGGAAGAAAACTTAAAGGACGCTTGGTATAGGATTTGCAATGCTCAGAGTAGATCTACTCGTAAGCAATCTACTACCGTCCTGCTTCGTAGTTTTTACGTGGGTATTTCTCCTTGGAATAGGTATATTGTTGACACCATCGTAGGCGGAAATTTCTTGGGTAGCCATACCGTTGATTCTTACGGAGCTGTAATAAATTTGGTAGGCTTACCCGCACTCATGGTTAATGGAACTACCTTAACTCTGGAACATATGATGCGTAGGCTGGATGTCATTAAAAATAGAGTTGCTACGATCGAACTCATTGAGAATTTGGATAAAAAGATCCACAATCGAATCACTCAGTACGGATCCAAGGTGGGAATGGTTTTGAAAAATTTAAAGGAGAAGGAACCCACAGTTAACGAAAAACTAGGTCATGATTCCGCTAGGATTGGCAAACTAGAGGATGTTATAACCAACTTGGGTTCCGCTTTTGCCGCTGTGCAAAATACTCCAAACTTTGCCCACAATAAGGCCACCAAGTCTATTTTTGTTCCTAAAAATAGTGGTGAATCATGTAGTAAGAAATATGAAGACCTTAAGATGATGAGTGATCACGCTACTTATGGTTTGAGCACCAAGGACGACGATACGTGATTCTATCGATTTATGCCTAGCTAAGGGCGTTAAACAATAGCGCTTGTTGGGAGGCAACCCAATGAATTTATCTTTTTCTTTCTTTTTTGTTGCGTCCACACCATCATAATTCTGTTATGATATTCTCTTTTGTGTTTCTTTTTGTGTTTGAGCCAAGCAAAACCTTTATGACTAGTCTTGGTGATGGTTGTTTGATCCTGCTGGAAAAAGACAGAAACTTTTCGCTCATGAGATTATTTTTAATTTTATTCAGAAAGAGATTTTGAGTTCATTCTTTTTTCTTCTGGTTGATATACCTTTTTACCAGGCATTAGTAATTTTCCAGAATTTTTGAGGTACCAGAAGTATACGAAGTATACAGATTGCTACAGACTGGTCTGTTTTTGACAGATTCTGTTTTTGTTGAGTTGGTTGCTTGTTTTGATGAAACTATGGATAGTATCGGGGGGGGGGGGGTACTAGACATGAAAAAGTGAGAATACAGTAATCTAACACCAATATAAATAGAAATCAAGACTTCTACAGTACCTAAAGAGGTGGTAGTTTGTTTTCTTGTGCTAATGATATCACGAGTTTCTATTTAAGTTTTGTGTTGTGAAGTTTTCAAGTTTTGGGTGATGTTCTCATGGAAAAATGGATAAAGAGTGGAAAGAGCTCAAGCTTGGGTATGCCCAAGGCATCCCAAGCCAAATTCAAGGACATAAAAAATCCTAAGCTTGGGCATGCCCCGGGAAGGCATCCCCTCTTTCGTCTTCAATCCATCGGTAACATTACTTGGAGCTATATTTTTATTCACCACATGATATGTGTTTTGCTTGGAGCGTCTTGTATCGTAGGAGTCTTTCCTTTTTGTTGTGTCACAATCATCCTTGCTGCACACCTTTTTAGAAAGACATGCACTCATCGTGAATTTGCTAGAATGCTCATTGTGCTTCACTTATATCTTTTGAGCTGGATAATTTTTCTCTGTGTGCTTCACTTAGATCTTTTAGAGCATGGCGGTGCGTGACTTGGTAGTTGGTTTGTTCTATGAAAGTAGTCCCAAAGGTGATATGTATGCAAAAGAGGATACAAAAAATTCCATCTTCATGTGCGTTGAGTAGAACGAGAAGTTTGATTCCTCTCAATTAGTTTTGAGACGTGGATTTGATAAGATTAAGAGTTATGTTAGTAGGGTGTTGTGAATCTAGAAATACTTGTGTTGAAGTTAGTGATTCCCGTAACATGCAACTATGGTGAATCGCTATGTTAGGAAGTCGGAGCATAATTGATCTTTTGATTGTCATCCTTTGTGTTGCGGTCGGGATCGCGCGATGGTTAACACCTACCAACCCTTCCCCTAGGAGTATGCGTTTAGCACTTTGTTTCGACTACTAATAAAAACTTCCGCAACAAGTATGTGAGTTCTTCATGACTAATGTGAGTCCATGGTATAGATGCGCTTTCACCTTCCACCATTGCTAGCCTCTCTAGTACCTCGCAATTTTTGCCGGTGCACAAACCCACCACATGCCTTCCTCAAAACAGCCACCATACCTACCTACTATGGCATTTTCATAGCCATTCTGAGATATATTGCCATGCAACTCCCACCATTCCATCTCATGACTTGTACCGTCACTCTCATGTTGCCATTGCATGATCGAAAGATAGCTAGGAAGATGTTTCAACGTCATACGCCAAGCTAGATCGTTGCACATCCCGGTACACTGCCGGAGGCATTTCTTATAGAGTCATCATCGTTCTAAGCTTTGAGATGTGAGTAAATAAAAGTGTGATGATCGTCATTATTAGAGCATTGTCCCATGTGAGGAAATAAAAAAAATCCAAAAAATCCCAAATAAAAAAAAGAGAAGAGAGAAAAAAAGAGAGGCCAAAGAGCCCAAATAAAAAAAGACAAAAAAAGAGAGAAGGGACAATGCTACTATCTTTTCCCATACTTGTGCTTCGTAATAGCACCATGTTCTTCATGATTAAGAGCCTCTATTTTTTGTCACCACCATATACTAGTGGGAATATTTATTTTATAACTTGGCTTGTATATTCCAATGATGGGTTTCCTCAAAATTGCCCTAGGTCTTCGTGAGCAAGCAAGTTGGATGCACACCCACTAGTTCTCCTTTTGAGCTTTCACATACTTTTAGCTCTGATGCATCCTTTGTATGGCAATCCCTACTCATTCACATTGATATCTATTAATGGGCATCTCCATAACCCTTTGATACGCTGAGTCAATGTGACCATCTCCTTCTTTTTGTCTCACAACCACCACCACACTCTATTCCACCTATAATGCTATATCCATGGCCCACGCTCATGTATTGCGTGAGAGTTGAAAAAGGTTTGAGAAAGTAAGAGTGCAAAAACAATTACTTGGCCAATACCGGGGTTGTGCATGATTTAAGTTAGTTGTGTGAGGATGATGGAGCATAGCCAGACTATATGATTTTGTAGGGATAACTTTCTTTGGCCTTGTTATTTCGAAAGTTCATGATTACCTTGCTAGTTTGCTTGAAGTATTATTGTTTTCATCTCAATAGAAAACTATTGTTTTGAATCTTACAAATCTGAACATTCATGTCACATGAAAGAAATTACAACGGACAACTATGCTAGGTAGCATTCCACATCAAAAATTCAGTCTTTATTACTTCCCTACTCGAGGAAGAGCATGAGTTAAGCTTGGGGATGCTTGATACGTCTCCAACGTATCTATAATTTTTGATAATTCCATGCTATTATCTTGTCAAACTTTGGATGTTTTGTATGCCTTTTGTATATTTTTTGGGACTAACTTATTAACTCAGTGCCAAGTGCCAGTTCTTGTTTTTCCCGTGTTTTTGACCCTGTTCAGAGGAGGATTTTAAACGGTGTCCAAACGGAATAAAACTTCCGAAAAGATTTTTTCCGGAACAAAAGATACGCGTCAGACTTGAGAACCAAGGCAGGGGCCAGCATGGGACCCCACAAGCGCCCTAGGCGCGGCCAGGGGGGCTCGCGCCTAGCAGGCTTGTGGGGCCCCTGTGACACTTCTGCGCTACCTCTTCCGCCTATAAATTCAGAAAAATTACAAAACTGCGCGAGAGATCCACGAAAATACTTTTCCGCCGCCGCAAGCTTCTGTCTCCGCAAGATCCCATCTCAGGCACGTTCTGGTGCCCTGCCGGAGGGGGGATTCGGATACGGAGGGCTTCTTCATCAACACCATGACCTCTCCGATGATGCGTGAGTAGTTCACCATAGACCTTCGGGTCCATAGCTAGTAGCTAGATGGCTTCTTCTCTCTCTTGGATCTTCAATACAAAGTTCTCCATGATCTTCATGGAGATCTATCCGATGTAATCTTCTTTTGCGGTGTGTTTGTCGAGATCCGACGAATTCTGGATTTATGATCAGATTATCTATGAATCTTATTTGAGTTTCTTCTGATCTCTTATATGCATGATTTCTTATCCTTGTAATTATCTTCGAGTTGTGGGTTTTGTTTGGCCAACTTGATCTATGATTCTTGCAATGGGAGAAGTGCTTGGTTTTGGGTTCATACCGTGCGGTGACCTCACCCAGTGACAGAAGGGGTAGCGAGGCACGCATCATGTTGTTGCCATCAAGGGTAAAAAGATGGGGTTTTCATCATTGGTTTGAGTTTATCCCTCTACATCATCTCATCTTGCTTAAGGTGTTACTCTGTTCGTCATGAACCCAATACACTAGATGCATGCTGGATAGTGGTCGATGTGTGGAGTAATAGTAGTAGATGGAGAAAGTATCGGTCTACTTGTCTCGAACGTGATGCCTATATGTATGATCATTGCCTTAGATATCGTCATGACTTTGCGCGGTTCTATCAATTGCTCGACAGTAATTTGTTCACCCACCGTAATATTTGCTATTTTGAGAGAAGCCTCTAGTGAACACTATGGCCCCCGGGTCTACTTCACACCATATTTTCAGCCTAACTCTTTTACTTCATTGCACTTTCCGCCTTCAGATCTCACTTTGCAATCAATCTTGAAGGGATTGACAACCCCTTTATAGCGTTGGGTGCAACCTCTTTTGTGTTTGCGCATGTACTCTGGACTTGACGCGATTCTCCTACTGGATTGATACCTTGGTTCTCAAACTGAGGGAAATACTTACTGCTCCTGTGTTGCATCACCCTTTCCTCTTCAAGGGAAAAACCAACGCAATCTCGAGAGGCAGCAGCTCCGTGCATATCTTTTGTTTCGGAAAAAATGTTTTCGGAGGTTTTATTCCGTTTGGACTCCGTTTAATATTCTCCTCTGAAAAGGGTCAAAAACACGGAAAAAACAGGAACTGGCACTTGGAACTGAGTTAATAAGTTAGTCCCAAAAAAGATATAAAAGGCATACAAAACATCCAAAGTTTGACAAGATAATAGCATGGAACTGCTACGGCAACAAAAGTCCTTCCCCGGCAATGCCAGGAATTCTTCTTGCTACTTCTCTTGTTTCCGTCGGTTTTTCCCTTGAAGAGGACAGGGTGATGCAGCACAGGAGTAGTAAGTATTTCTCTCAGTTTGACAACCAAGGTATCAATCGAGTAGGAGAATCTCGTCAAGTCCAGAGTACCTGCGCAAACACAAGAGAGCTTGCACCCAACGCTATAAAGGGGTTGTCAATCCCTTCAACATTGATTGCAAAGTGATATGTGAAGGCGGAAAGTGCAACGAAGAAAAAGTGTAAGGCTGAAAATATGGTGTGGAGTAGACTAGGGGGCCATAGTGTTCACTAGAGGCTTCTCTCAAAATAGCAAATATCACGATGGGTGAACAAATTACTGTCGAGCAATTGATAGAACCGCGCAAAGTCATAACGATATCTAAGGCAATGATCTTACATATAGGCATCACGTCCGAGACAAGTAGAACGATACTTTCTGCATCTACTACTATTACTCCACACATCGACCGCTATCCAACATGCATCTAGTGTATTGAGTTCATGACGAACAGAGTAACGCCTTAAGCAAGATGACATGATGTCGACGGATAATCTCAAACCAATGATGAAAAATCCATCTTTTTACCCTTGATGGCAACAACACGATGCGTGCCTCGCTACCCCTTCTGTCACTGGGTGAGGTCACCGCACGGTATGAACCCAAAACCAAGCACTTCTCCCATTGGAAGAATCGTAGATCTAGTTGGCCAAACAAAACCCACAACTCAAAGAGAATTACAAGGACATGAAATCATGCATAAGAGAGATCAGAAGAAACTCAAATAAGATCCAAAGATAATCTGATCATAAATCCACAATTCATCGGATCTCGACAAACACACCGCAAAAGAAGATTACATCGGATAGATCTCCATGAAGATCATGGAGAACTTTGTATTGAAGATCCAAGAGAGACAATAAGCCATCAAGTTACTAGGTATGGACCCGTAGGTCTATGGTGAACTACTCATGCATCATCGGAGAGGTCATGGTGTTGATGAAGAAGCCCTCCGTATCCGAATCCCCCCTCCGGCACGGCACCAAAACGTGCCCCAGATGGGATCTTGCAGAGACAGAAGCTTGCGGCGGCGGAAAAGTACTTTCGATGATCTCCTGAATTTTTTATGGGATTTTAGGGAATATATAGGCGCAAAACGTAGGGCAAACGAGGCTCAGGGAGCCCACAAGACAGCGGGCGCGGGCCCCCTGGCCGCGCCATGAGGGCTTGTGGGGGTCCTTGGTGGCCCCCTGCCCTGATTCTCCGGCTTCTCGATCTTTTTCTGTTCCGGAAAAAATCTTTTTGGTAGTTTCATTCCTTTTGGACTCTGTTCAAAATCCTCCTCTGAAATGGGTCAAAAACATGGAAAAAACAGGAACTGGCTCTTAGCACTGAGTTAATAGGTTAGTCCCAAAAAATATATAAAAGGCATGCAAAACATCCAAAGTTTGACAAGATAATAGCATGAAACCATCAAAAATTATAGACACGTTGGAGACGTATCAAGCATCCCCAAGCTTAACTCCTGCTCGTCCTCAAGTAGGGAAGTGATAAAGACTGGATTTTTGATGTGGAATGCCACCTAGCATAGTTGTCCTTTGCAAATTCTTTCACGTGACATGAATGTTCGGATCCGTAAGATTCGAAATAGTAGTTTTCTATTGACATGAAAACAATAATACTTCAAGCAAACTAGCAAGGCAATCATGAACTTTCAAAATAACAAGGCCAAGGAAAGTTATCCCTACAAACTCATATAGTCTGGCTATGCTCCATCATCCTCACACAACTAATGTAAATCATGCACAACCGCAGTATTGGCCAAGTAATTGTTTTCACACTCTTACTTTTTCAAACCTTTTATAACTATCACGCAATACATGAGCGTGAGCCATGGATATAGCACTATAGGTGGAATAGAGTGTGGTGGTGATTGTGAGACAAAAAGGAGGAGATGGTCACATTGACTCGGTGTATCAAAGGGCTATGGAGATGCCCAAAATAGATATCAATGTGAATGAGTAGGGATTTCCATACAAGGGATGCACTAGAGTTATAAGTAGGTGAAAGCTCAAAAGGAAAACTAGTGGGTGTGCATCTAATTTGCTTGCTCACGAAGACCTAGGGCAATTTTGAGGAAGACCATCATTGGAATATACAAGCCAAGTTATATAATGAAGATTCCCACTAGCATATGGTAGTGACAAAGCAAGAAGCTCTCAATCATGAAGAACATGGTGCTATTATGAAGCACAAGTGTGGAAAAATATAGTAGCATTGTCCCTTCTCTCTTTTCTCTCTTCTTTTTTTTCATTTGGGCTCTTAGGCCTCTTCTCCCTTTTTTTTCTCTTTTTTATTTTTTTTATTTTTGGGCACTTTGGCCTCTTTTTTATTTATTTCCCCACATGGGACAATGCTCTAATAATGATGATCATCACACTTTTATTTACTCACAGCTCAAAGCTTAGAAATGACTCTATAGGAAATGCCTCCGGCAGTGTACCGGGATGTGCAACGATCTAGCTTGGCGTATGACGTTGAAACATCTCGCTAGCTATCTTACGATCATGCAATGGCAATATGAGAGTGATGGCACAAGTCATTGGACGGAACTGTGGGAGTTGCATGGCAATATATCTCGGAGTGGCTATGAAAATGCCATAGTAGGTAGGTATGGTGGCTGTTTTGAGGAAGGCACATGGGTGGGTTCGTATACCGGCAAAAGTTGCGCCGCACTAGAGAGGCTAGAAATGGTGGAAAGTGAAAGTGCATCTATACCATGGACTCACATTAGTCATGAAGAACTCACATACTTGTTGCGAAAGTTTTTATTAGTAATCGAAACAAAGTGCTAAACGCATACTCCTAGGGGAAGGGTTGGTAGGTGTTAACCATTGCGCGATCCCGACCTCAACACAAAGGATGACAATCAATAGATCAATTATGCTCCGAATTCCTAACATAGCAGTTCACCATACGTGCATGATACGGGAATCACTATCTTCGACACAAGTATTTCTAGATTCACAACAACCTACTAACATAGCTCTTAATATTACCAAATCCACGTCTCAAAACTAATTGAGGGGAATCTAGACTTCTCTTTCTACTCAATGCACATGAAGATAGAGGTTTTGTATCCTCTATCACCTTTGGGACTACTTTCATAGCATAAGCCAACTACAAAGTCACGCACCGCTGTGCTCTAAAAGATATAAGTGAAGCACATAGAGCAACATTATCTAGCTCAAAAGATATAAGTGGAGCACTATGAGCATTCTAGCAAAATCACAATGAGTGCATGTCTCTCTCTCTCAAAAAGGTGTGCAGCAAGGATGATTGTGACACAACAAAAAGAAAAGCATCCTACGATACAAGACGCTCCAAGCAAAACACATATCATGCGGTGAATAAAAATATAGCTCAAAGTAATATTACCGATGGATTGGAGACGAAAGAGGGGATGCCTTCCCGGGGCATCCCCAAGCTTAGGCTTTTTGGTGTCCTTGAATTTGGCTTGGGATGCCTTGGTCATCTACAAGCTTGAGCTCTTTCCACTCCTTATCTCATCGTCCATGAGAACATCACCCAAAACTTGAAAACTTAACAACACAAAACTTAAACAGAAACTTGTGATAACATTAGCACAAGAAAACAAACTACCACCTCTTTTGGTACTGTAGAAACCTTGAATTCTATCTATATTGGTGTTGGGCTACTGTATTCTCACTTTTACATGGCTAGTACTCCCCGATACTAACCATAGTTTCATCAAAACAAGCAACCAACTCAACAAAAACAGAATCTGCCAAAAACAGACTAGTCTGTAGCAATCTGTATACTTCGTATACTTCTGGTACTTAAGAAATTCTGAAAAATTACGACTGCCTGGGAAAAAGGCATATCAACCAGCAGCAAAAAGAATCAACTCAAAATCTCTTTCTGAATAAAAATGAAAAATCATCTCGTGAGCGAAAAGTTTTTGTCTTTTTCCAGCAAGATCAAACAACCATCACCAAGACTAGTCATAAAGGTTTTGCTTGGCTCAAACACAAAAAGAAACACAAAAAACACAATCACAACAGAATTATGATGGTGTGGACGCAACAAAACAGAAAGAAAAAGATAAATTCATTGGGTTTCCTCCCAACAAGCGCTATTGTTTAACGCCCTTAGCTAGGCATAAAAGCGATAGAATCACGTATCGCCGTCTTTGGTGCTCAAACCATAAGTGGACTTCATCATGGATTCATAAGGCAATCTTATTTTATTTCTAGGAAAGTGTTCCATGCCCTTATTTAAAGGAAATTGAAATCTAATATTCCCTTCCTTCATATCGATGATAGCACCGATAGTCCTTAGGAAAGGTCTACCAAGAATAATAGGGCATGTAGGATTGCAATCAATGTCAAACACAATGAAATCCACGGGTACATAGTTCCTATTTGCAATAATAAGAACATCATTGATCCTCCCCATGGGTTTGTTGACAGTAGAATCCGCAAGATGCAAATTAACAGAACACTCTTCATCTCATTAAAACCCAGAACATCACATAAAGACTTTGGAATCGCGGAAACACTAGCACCCAAATCACACAAAGGATTGCATTCATAGTTTTTGATTTTGATTTTGATGGTAGGTTCCCACTCATCATGAAGCTTTCTAGGGATAGAGACTTCTAATTCAAGTTTCTCTTCCAGAGATTTTATCATAGCTTCAACGATATGATCGATAAAGGCCTTGTTTTGGCTATAAGCGTGTGGAGAGTTTAACATGGATTGCATCAAGGAAATGCATTCAATCAAGGAGAAACTATCATAATTGAATTTCTTGAAATCGATGGTAGTAATTTCATTACTACTCAAAGGTTTAATATCTTCTACTCCACTTTCAATGCTTTTGGCATCAAGATAGATGGACTCTGAATCATTTTGGCACTTTTCAACCAAAGTGGATTCATATCCAGCCCCATAATCATTAGGTTTGTCACAAGAAAACAAGGATTTAATGGGAGTCACACCAAGCACTTTAAGATCTTCGTGATTCTTATCACGAGAACACGCCTTTTTAAGCCATTCATGTCTAGCACGAATTTGGGCGGTTCTTTCTTGGCTCTCACTCATGGAAACACGCATAGCTTTCAAAGTTTCATCCATATTGATCTTGGGAGGAGCACATCTAACTTCCAAACATCAACATCACTAGACATTCTATCAACACTCTTAGCCAAATCGTCAATTTTGAGTAGCTTTTCCTCTATAGACGCATTGAAAATCTTTTGTGAGTTGATGAACTCTTTGATATTACTCTCTAGATCAGAGGGTAATCTATTGTAATTTCCATGAGTATTGGTGTAGGAGTTGCCAAAGTTATTAGAGGAGTTACTAGGAAAAGGCCTAGGAACATAGTTTCCTCGAAAAGCATTGTTGTTGCCGAAATTATTCCTACCAACAAAATTAACGTCCAAGCTAGCGTTGCTACTCTCAATCAAGGAAAACAAGGGCATATCATTAGGGTCTAAAGGAGCACTTCTACTAGCAACCAAATTCATTAACTCATCCATCTTAGCACTCAACGAGTTAATTTATTCAATAGTGTGTACCTTCTTACTAGTAGGTGACCTTTCAGTGTGCCACTGAGAGTAGTTCGTCATGATGTTGTCTAGGAGTTTTGTGGCTTCCCCTAACGTGATTTCCATGAACGTTCCACCTGAGGCGGAGTCCAAGATATTTCTAGAAGCAAAATTCAAGCCAGCATAGAATATTTGAATAATCATCCAAAGACTCAAGCCATGAGCGGGACAATTTCTAATCATCAATTTCATTCTCTCCCAAGATTGTGCATCATGTTCATGATCAAGTTGCTTGAAATTCATGATATCATTACGGAGAGAGATAATCTTAGCCGGCGGAAAATACTTGGATATATAAGCATCTTTGCTCTTATCCCAAGAATCGATACCATTTTTGGGCAAAGACGAAAACCAAGTTTTTGCGCGATCTCGCAACGAGAAAGGGAAAAGCTTCAATTTAATCACATCATTATCCACATCTTTCTTCTTTTGCATATCGCAAAGCTCAATGAAGGTATTGAGATGGGATGCGACATCTTCACTGGGAAGGCCGGAGAATTGCTCTTTCATAACAAGATTCAGTAAAGCAACATTGATTTCGTATGACTCCGCAGTAGTGGCGGGAGCAATCGGAGTACTAATAAAATCATTATTATTAGTATTCGAGAAGTCACAAAGTTTGGTGTTTTCATTCATGGTGACTTCGGCAAGCAAGCAAGCATACAAGCGAACAAAGAGCAAGCGAGAAAAAGGGTGAACTTAAAGGCAAACGGAAAAGGCAAACGAAAAAGGCAAATTGTGAAGTGGGGGAGAGGAAAACGAGAGGCAACTGGCAAACAAAGTAAATGCAAGAGATGAGTTTGCGACACCTACTTGGATGAGTTCTTGACTTGATCTTCCCCGACAACGGCGCCAGAAATTCTTCTGCTACGGCAACAAAAGTCCTTCCCCGGCAATGCGAGGCATTCTTCTTGCTACTTTTCTTGTTTGCGTCGGTTTTTCCCTTGAAGATGAAAGGGTGATGCAGCTCAGGAGTTGTAAGTATTTCCCTCAGTCTGAGAACCATGGTATCAATCCAGTAGGAGAATCTCGTCAAGTCCACAGTACCTGCACAAACACAAAAGAGCTTGCACCCAACGCTATAAAGGGGTTGTCAATCCCTTCAAGATTGGTTGCAAAGTGAGATCTGAAGGCGGAAAGTGCAATGAAGAAAAAGTGTAAGGCTGAAAATATGATGTGGAGTAGACCCGGGGGCCATAGTGTTCACTAGAGACTTCTCTCAAAATAGAAAATATCACGGTGGGTGAACAAATTATTGTCGAGCAATTGATAGAACCGCGCAAAGTCATGACGATATCTAAGACAATGATCATACATATAGGCATCACGTCCGAGACAAGTAGACCGATACTTTCTGCATCTACTACTATTACTCCACACATCGACCGCTATCCAGCATGCATCTAGTGTATTGAGTTCATGAAGAACAGAGTAACGCCTTAAGCAAGATGACATGATGTAGAGGGATAATCTCAAACCAATGATGAAAACCCCATCTTTTTACCCTTGATGGAAACAACACAATGCGTGCCTCGCTACCCCTTCTGTCACTGGGTGAGGTCATCGCACGGTATGAACCCAAAACCAAGCACTTATCCCATTGCAAGAATCATAGATCTAGTTGGCCAAACAAAACCCACAACTCGAAAAGAATTACAAGGATATGAAATCATGCATAAGAGAGATCAGAAGAAACTCAAATAAGATTCATAGATAATCTGATCATAAATCCACAATTCATCGGATCTCGACAAACACACTGCAAAAGAAGATTACATCGGATAGATCTCCATGAAGATCATGGAGAACTTTGTATTGAAGATCCAAGAGAGAGAAGAAGCCATCTAGTTACTAGCTATGGACCCGTAGGTCTATGGTGAACTACTCACGCATCATCGGAGAGGTCAAGGTGTTGATGAAGAAGCCCTGCGTATCCGAGTCCCCCCTCCGGCAGGGCACAAGATGGGATCTTGCGGAGACAGAAGCTTGCAGCGGCGGAAAAGTACTTTCGATGATCTCCTGATTTTTATGGGATTTTAGGGAATATATAGGCGCAAAACCTTGGGCAAAGGAGGCTCGGGGAGCGCGCAAGCCAGGGGAGCGGGCCCCCTGGCCGCGCAATGAGGGCTTGTGGGGTCCCTGGTGGCCCCCTGCCTGATTCTCCAGCTTCCCGATCTTTTTCTGGTCCGGAAAAAATCTTTTTGGCAGTTTCATTCCGTTTGGACTCCGTTCAAAATCCTCCTCTGAAAGGGGTCAAAAACATGGAAAAAACAGGAACTGGCTCTTGGCACTGAGTTAATAAGTTAGTCCCAAAAAATATATAAAAGGCATGCAAAACATCCAAAGTTTGACAAGATAATAGCATGAAATCATCAAAAATTATAGATACGTTGGATACGTATCATGAACCATAAAAAATTATAGATACGTTGGAGACGTATCAAGCATCCCCAAGATTAACTCCTGCTCGTCCTCGAGTAGGGAAGTGATAAAGAATGAAGTTTTGATGTGGAATGCTACCTAGCATATTTGTCCTTTGTAACTTCTTTCATGTGACATGAATGTTCACATCCGTAAGATTCAAAACAATAGTTTGTTGTTGACATGAAAACAATAATACTTCAAGCAAACTAGCAAGGTAATCATGAACTTTCGAAATAACAAGGCCAAAGAAAGTTATCCCTACAAAATCATATAGTCTGGCTATGCTCCATCATGCCCACACAACGAATTTAAATCATGCACAACCCCAGTATTGTCCAAGTAATTGTTTTCGCACTCTTACTTTCTCAAACCTTTTTCAACTCTCACGCAATACATGAGCGTGAGCCATGGATATAGCACTTATAGGTGGAATAGAGTGTGGTGAAGGTTGTGAGGAAAAAAGGAGGAGATGGTTGATGACCCACAAGTATAGGGGATCAATTGTAGTCCTTTCGATAAGTAAGAGTGTCGAACCCAACGAGGAGCAGAAGGATCTCACAAGTGGTTTTCAGCAAGGTAAAATCTGCAAGCACTGAAATTATCGGTAACTAGTGATTGTGTGGTGAGATGATTCGTAGCAAGCAACAAGTAACAAAAGTAGCAACGGTGCAGCAAAGTGGCCCAATCCCTTCTGTAGCAAGGGACAAGCCTGGACAAAGTCTTATAGGAGGAAAAACGCTCCCGAGGACACACGGGAATTTCTATCATGCTAGTTTTCATCATGTTCATATGATTCGTGTTCGTTACTTTGAAAGTTTGATATGTGGGTGGACCAGCGCTTGGGTACTGCCCTTACTTGGACAAGCATCCCACTTATGATTAACCTCTCTCGCGAGCATCCGCAACTACGAAAGAAGAATTAAGACAAAGTATAACCATAGCATTAAACTAGTGGATCCAAATCAGCCCCTTACGAAGCAACGCGTAAACTAGGGTTTAAGCTTCTGTCACTCTAGCAACCCATCATCTACTTACTACTTCCCAATGCCTTCCTCTAGGCCCAAATAATGGTGAAGTGTTATGTAGTAGACGTTCACATAACACCACTAGAGGAAAAACAACATACAACACATCAAAATACCGAACGAATACCAAATTCACATGACTACTATTAGCAGGACTTATCCCATGTCCCGAGGAACAAAAGTAACTACTCACAAAGCATAATCATATTAATGACCAGAGAGGTAATGAGTAGCATCAAGGATCTGAACATAAACTCTTCCACCAAGTAATCCAACTAGCATCAACTACAAAGAGTAATCAACACTACTAACAACCTTACAAGTACCAATCGGAGTCGCGAGACGGAGATTGGTTACAAGTGATGAACTAGGGTTTGGAGATGAGATGGTGCTGATGAAGATGTTGATGGTGACGAGTCCCCTCCGATGAGAGGAGTGTTGGTGATGACGATGGCAACGATTTCCCCCTCCGGGAGGGAAGTTTCCCCGGCAGGATCGTCCTGCCGGAGCTCTAGCTTGGTTCTGCTCAAGTTCCGCCTCGTGGCGGCGGCGAATCCACGAAAAAGCTCCTCCTTGATTTTTTTCTGGACGAAACCCTTCATATAGCAGAATAGGGGAGCAAGTGGGCCAGCAGGCTGCCCACAAGCCCCCTAGGCGCGGCCAGGGGGGTGGCCGCACCTAGCAGGCTAGTGGCCACCTGCTGGCGCCCCTACGGCGCTTCTTCGGCCCAGTATTTTTTATAAATCCAGAAAAAAATTCATCGTTGATTTTTACGGCGTTTGGAGTTGCGCAGAATAGGTATCTCAAACTTGCTCCAATTTTAGGCCAGAATTCCAGCTGCCGGCATTCTCCCTCTTCAGGTAAACCTTGCAAAATAAGAGAGAAAAGGCATAAGCATTGTACCGTGAAGTGAAATAATGGCCCAATAAGCGATAAATATCAACATGAAAACATGATGCAAAATGGACGTATCAACTCCCCCAAGCTTAGACCTCGTTTGTCCTCAAGCGAAAGCCGAGCTCAATAAATATCTCCACATGTTTAGGGAGAGAGGTGTCGACAAAACAAGATACAAACATGCAGGCATCATGATCATGATCAGAACAGCAATGTCAACATATAATCTCTCATGCCAAAGTGACAATTCCTTCACAAAGTAAAGCATGGATCAAGAACCTTACCGAGAAGTAACAAACGATAGCCTTTAGTCATTGAAGCAATTGCAATTTATCACAACATCAGAAAAGAGTCAAATAAGAACTTGTAAAGCAAATCCACATACTCAATCATCCTTTCGTTCTCTACAATTGCTACAACTCATGTGATACTCATGAGATCAAAGTTTCAGCTGGACACAGAGAAAGATAGGGGCTTATAGTTTTGCCTCCCAACCATTTACCTCAAGGGTAATGTCAACAATAATAATTCATGAATACTTACTTCCAAGTTGACATATGAATATAGATCTGTCCCTAGAATATGACGTTAGCCAAGATAAAGGCGAGATAAGGAATTGGTGAAGATCACCATGACTCTTTCAAGGGCAAAAAGTAAAGGTACAAGATACGCCCTTCGCAGAGGGAAGCATAGGTTGTCATGCGCTTTTGAGGTTTGGATGCGTGTCCTCTTAGTGCGGAGGAACGTCACTTTATATTGCCTCCTGTGATAAAGAACTTTATTATGCATTCTGTCGCTTTTATGTCTTCCTCATCACACGTTCGTACAAAGCTTATTTTCCACACCCTAATAGACCATACATTTTAGAGAGAAATTTTTATTGCTTGCACCGATGACAACTTACTTGAGGGATCTTATTCAATCCATAGGTAGGTATGGTGAACTCTCATGGCAAAAATGGATTGAAGGTTTCTGGATGCACAAGTAGTATCTCTACTTAGTGCGGGAGGTTTGGCTAATATGAGGTGGAAGAAATCGTCACATGCTAAGGGATCTCTAATCATATAACATTGTTCGGAACCAAGCAAACACAATTCATTATGTTGTCTTCCTGGTCCAACATGTACTTCTAGGCATGCAATAGTTTAGTAAGTATTCACAATCATAGATGGTGTCAAAGATGATATATTTATATGTGAATCTCTCCTTCTTTATCACTTCCTATTAATTGCAACAATGACCAAGGTCTACGTATGTCTACCCTCAACAAGTTTCAATCATCATTCTTTTTATATGTGAAGCCATCACTTTCCATAAGATCATTACACGATCTTTCATGCTTTTGTTCTTTCTCAAACTTTTGATCATGGCAAGAGGCAAAGCCCTTCAACTAAGACACTCTTTATTATATGGCTCACGAGCTTGAATACAGCGGGGGTGGCACAAAGCAAAACTCAAGCCTAGAACACTAAGACTTTTCTTCTACTAGAGAAAGAGAAAACTAAAAAGGAACAAACTAAAACAAAGGTAAAGGGAAAAGATGTGATGGTGATACGATACCAGGGCAACTCCCCCAAGCTTGGCACAAGCCAAGGGGATTGCCCATACCAATGCTCAGTTGTCTTCCTTTGGTGGTGATGGTGGAGGAGTTGTTGCAATCTTTAACTCCAAGAGGGCCATTATTCTTTGATTTAGACCTTGGAGATCCGCGATATGTTTTTCCAGCAAAACAACTTCACGAGTGAGACAAGTATTGCGAGCACGAGTTGTTTCACAAAACCTCAAAAGTTCAATCAAGGACGGAGACAGTAGGTGGAGGTAGGGTTGGAGGAAATCCACTTCTTCAACTTCTTCCCTGTTGAGCATAGATTGCACTTCGTCCCACGCCTGATTCTTCTCCTTGGTTTTGCCCTTGGTTTCTTTAGGTACCTCTCCTTTGCCTCCATGACCTCCATCCTTTTCAGATCAGCACTTACTTCTCCATAAACTTGAGGGAGATTGTTCTCCCCCACAGATTCCTGACACGACATCTTGCTCTAAATCTGCGGCACAAAACAGGCTCGAAACGAAAAACAAAAGAAATCTGCGTGATACGAGGGTCAAACCAAACGGGAGAATATATAATGATTTTTTCCAGACCAGAAGGAGTACTCCGCACGAAAACGGAGTCTGGGAGGCGCACGAGGTGGCCACAAGCGCCCCCAGGCGCGGCGAGGGGGTGGGCCCGCGCCTGGCAGGCTCGTCGCCTCCTCGCGCACTTTCCGGACTACTTCCATTTTTTGTATTTTTTCAAAAATTCCAAAACGGAGAAAATTTCTTACTGGAAAAGTTTTGGACTCTGTTTTCTTACCGAATCACATACCTCTTCATTTTCGGAGTCTGAAACAGGCTGATAAATATCCCTTAGGTATTCTTCCGGAGTTATGGTATTGATAATATTGCTTTCAACATTTATGGGAGTACCTGAGGTATAATGCTTGATTCTCTGCCCATTTACAACTCTCGGACAATTACCTTCCGTGTTGTTGATCTTGATAGCGCCAGAACGATATACTTCCTCAACAACATAGGGACCTTCCCATTTAGAGAGAAGCTTGCCTGCAAACAATCTTAAACGAGAGTTATATAGCAAGACATAATCACCTACATTGAACTCACGCTTTTGTATCCTCTTATCATGCCACCTCTTAACCTTTTCTTTGAGCAGCTTGGCATTCTCATATGCCTGAGTTCTCCATTCATCAAGCGAGCTAATATCAAATAACCTCTTCTCACCAGCAAGTTTCAAATCAAAGTTGAGCTCTTTGATTGCCCAATAAGCTTTATGCTCTAGCTCAAGAGGTAAATGACATGCTTTATCGTACACCATTTTGTACGGAGACATGCCCATGGGATTCTTATGGGTACTCCTATAAGCCCACAGTGCATCATCGAGCTTCTTAGACCAATTCTTTCTAGACCTGTTGACAGTCTTTTGCAAAATTAGTTTAATCTCTCTATTGCTTAGCTCTACTTGACCACTGGATTGAGGTGATAGGGAGATGCAATTCTATGGTTGACATCGTACTTAGCAAGCGTTTTACGGAAAGCACCATGAATGAAATGTGAACCACCGTCGGTCATTAGATATCTAGGGACTCCAAATCTAGGGAAAATAACTTCTTTAAGCATCCTGATAGAGGTGTTGTGATCAGCACTACTAGTGGGGATAGCTTCTACCCACTTAGTGACTAATCAATAGCAACTAGGATATGAGTATACCCGTTGGATTTTGGAAAAGGTCCCATATAATCAAAGCCCCAGACATCAAATGGTTCAATGACAAGTGAATAGTTCATAGGCATTTCCTGACGTTTGCTAATATTACCTATTCTTTGAAATTCGTCACAAGACAAGACAAACTTACGGGCATCCTTGAACAGAGTGGGCCAATAGAAACCTGATTGCAATACCTTGTGTGCAGTTCTATCTCCCGCATGGTGTCCTTCGTAGGCCTCGGAGTGACACAACGTCTAATAACACCACCTACTCCTTCCTTATAAAGGTGAGGATCATCCCAAAAGTAGTGTCTCAAGTCAAAGAAGAATTTCTAATTTTGCTGGTATGTGAAACTAGGTGGTATATATTTGGCAACGATATAGTTTGCATAATCAGCATACCACGGTGCACTACGTGAAGCATTGATGACATTCAATTGTTCATCAGGAAAGCTATCATCAATAGGGCGTGGATCATCAAGAACGTTCTCCAACCTAGACAAGTTATCTGCTACGGGGTTATCAACACCCTTTCTGCCGACAACGTGCAAATCAAATTCTTGTAGCAAGAGAACCCATCTGATAAGTCTAGGTTTAGCGTCTTTCTTCTCCATAAGGTACTTAATAGCAGCATGATCAGTGTGAATAGTGACTTTGGAATCAACTATGTAAGACCTGAACTTTTCACATGCAAACACGACTCCTAAAAATTCATTTTCCGTAGTAGCATAGTTTCTTTGGGCACTGTCTAGAGTTTTACTAGCGTAGTTAATAACATTCAACTTCTTATCAACTCTTTGCCCTAGAACAGCACCAACAACATAATCACTAGCATCACACATGATTTCAAAAGGTAAGTTCCAATCAGGGGGTTGAATAATAGGTGCAGTTATCAAAGCCCTCTTAAGTATTTCGAAGGCTTCCTCACAATCACCGTCAAAAACAAAAGGAATATCCTTTTGCAAGAGATTGGTAAGAGGCCTAGAAATCTTAGAGAAGTCTTTAATGAACCTTCTATAGAAACCAGCATGACCAAGGAAACTTCTTATACCTTTGATATCTGTGGGGTATGGCATTTTCTCGATTGCATCAACCTTAGCCTTATCGACTTCAATACCTCTTTCAGAAATTTTATATCCTAAGACGATTTCTTCATTAACCATAAAGTGGCACTTCTCCCAATTCAAAACAAGATTGGTGTCTTTACATCTTTGTAAGACTCGATCAAGGTTGCTGAGGCAATCATCAAAGGAAGACCCGTAAACGGAGAAGTCATCCATGAAAACCTCGACAATCTTTTCACAAAAGTCAGAGAATATAGCCATCATACATCTTTGAAAGGTGGCAGGTGCATTACATAAGCCAAAAGGCATACGTCTATAAGAAAAGGTACGGAAAGGGCAGGTGAAAATGGTTTTCTCCTGATCAGCTTGTGCAACTGTTATTTGGGAGAAACCAGAATAACCGTCTAAAAAGCAAAAGTGTGTGTGTTTAGACAGTCTTTCTAGCATTTGGTTGATAAAAGGAAAAGGGTAATGATCTTTCCTAGTGGCTTTATTCAATTTCCTAAAATCAATCACCATCCTATAGCCAGTGACAATCCTCTGCGGGATCAATTCATCTTTATCATTAGGGACAACGGTAATGCCTCCCTTCTTAGGGACGCAATGCACCGGACTCACCCAATCACTATGAGCAACATGATAGATAATACCCGCTTCCAGGAGCTTTAGTATTTCTTTTCTTACTACCTCTTTCATCTTAGGATTTAATCTCCTTTAATGAACAACAACTGGTTTGAAGTGAGGATCCGTTTTAATCTTGTGCTCGCATAGAGTGGGACTAATGCCCTTAAGATCATCAAGAGTATATCCAATAGTAGCATGGTGCTTGCTCAGAGTTTTTAGTAACTTATTTTCTTCATGCTCTAAGAGGCTAGCACTAATTATAACAGGATATATCTCTTTTTCATCATGATAGGCATACTTAAGAGTATCCGGCAACTGTTTAAGCTCGAACACAGGATCACCCTTTGGTGGGTGTGGATCCCCAAGCAGTTCAACAGGCAGATTATTCTTAAGGATAGGATATTGTTCTAAGACAACTCTATCTATCTCATCCCTTTCATCCATATGCATATCATTTCCATGCTCAAGCAAGTATTGCTCTAAGGGATCAGTAGGAGGCACGGCGATAGAAGCTAAGGCAATAGTTTCATCCCTACTAGGCAACACTTTTTCATGAGGTTGTCAACCAAACTTGGAGAAATTGAACTCATGTGACACACCTTCAAAGCCAGTAGTGACAGTTTGCTTCTCACAATCAATATGAGCATTGACAGTATTGAGGAAGGGTGTGCCAAATATGATGGGACAAAAGCTATCTTGTGTGGTAGCAAGAACGAGGAAATCAGCAGGATACTTCGTTTTACCACACAAGACTTCAACATCCCTAACAATTCCCACAAGGCAGATAGTATCTCTATTGGCAAGATGAATAGTGACATCAATAGGCTCTATCTAAATAGGTGCAATCTCGTCTTGATTTCATCATATAAGGATTGAGGTATTGCACTAACACTAGCACCCACGTCACATAAACCATGATAACAATGATCTCCTATCTTAACAGAAACAACAGGCGTGCCAACAACATGCCTATGTTTGTCTCTAGTGTGAGATTTAGCAATTCTAGCAGCATCTTCACAGAAGTGAATATTATGTCCCTCAACATCGTCTGACAGGAGATCTTTGATGATAGCAACGCTAGGTTCAACTCTAATTTGCTCAGGGGGTGTAGGTGTTCTAATGTAGCCTCTACGTATCACAGTTGACGCTTTAGAACGATCCTTTATCCAAACAGGGAAAGGTGGTTTCTCAATGTAAGCACTGGGAACAATAGGATCATTATAGGCAATGACTTTCTCTTCAAATGGAGTGGGTTTAACTACATTGACTTCTAAAGGAGGATGATATTTAAAACACTTCTCTTTGGGGAGATCAATATGAGCAGCAAAGGATTCACACAGTGAAGCTACTATCTCAGAGTCAAGTCCATACTTAGCGCTAAAGTCACAAAAAGTATTTGTCTCAACAAAGGATTTAACGCAATCAAACGTGAAATTCATACCTGACTCCTTACCTTCTTCAAGCTCCCAATCTTCAGAGTTGCGTTTAATTCTCTCCAATAAATTCCATTTGAAGTTAATATCTCTCTTCATAAAAGAACTGGTACAAGAAGTGTCAAGCATGGTGCGACCATCATGAGAAAGCCGAGCATAGAAGTTCTGAATGGTAATTTATCTCGAGAGATCATGGTTGGGGCATGAATATAACATTGATTTAAGCCTCCCCCAAGCTTGAGCGATGCTTTCTCTGTCACGAGGCCAAAAATTATAAATATAATTCCGATCACGATGTACTAAATGCATAAGATAAAACTTTTGATGAAATTCCAATTTCAACCGATTGTAGTCCCATGATCCAGTATCATCACATAGCCTATACCATGTCAACGCCTTATCCTTCAGAGATAAAAAAATAACTTCTTCTTGACCTCAGCCTCGGGCAAACCTGCAAGCTTAAATAAACCACAAACTTCATTTACATAGATTAGATGCAAGTCTGGATGTGATGTTCCATCTCCTGTAAAAGGATTAGCCAGCAGTTTCTCAAGCATACCCGAAGGAAATTCAGAGCAAATATTTTCAGTAGGTGCAGCAGGTTGAGGAGCAACTCTTTGTGCTTCCGTTCGAGGTGAATATACCCCGAACAAGCCCCTCAAAGGATTAGTATCCATAGTGACAAGTGACAATAAATTTCAGCACACTATATGAATGTTTCCTTACCAAGTTCCACTTACCAAAGGCGCTTCACTCCCCGGCAACGGCGCCAGAAAAGAGTACTGATGACCCACAAGTATAGGGGATCAATCGTAGTCCTTTCGATAAGTAAGAGTGTGGAACCCAACTAGGAGTAGAAGGATCTGACAAGTGGTTTTAAGCAAGGTAAAATCTACAAGCACTGAAATTATCGGTAACGAGTGATTGTGTGGTGAGATGATTCGTAGCAAGCAACAAGTAACAAAAGTAGCAACGGTGCAGCAAAGTGGCCCAATCCCTTTTGTAGCAAGGGACAAGCCTGGACAAAGTCTTATAGGAGGAAAAACGCTCCAGAGGACACACGGGAATTTCTGTCATGCTAGTTTTCATCATGTTCATATGATTCGCGTTCGTTACTTTGATAGTTTGATATGTGGGTGGACCGGTGCTTGGGTACTGCCCTTACTTGGACAAACATCCCACTTATGATTAACCCCTCTCGCAAGCATCCGCAGCTATGAAAGAAGAATTAAGACAAAGTCTAACCATAGCATTAAACTAGTGGATCCAAATCAGCCCCTTACGAAGCAACGCATAAACTAGGGTTTAAGCTTCTGTCACTCTAGCAACCCATCATCTACTTACTACGTCCCAATGCCTTCCTCTAGGCCCAAATAATGGTGAAGTGTTATGTAGTCGACATTCACATAAAACCACTAGAGGAAAAACAACATACAACACATCAAAATACCGAACGAATACCAAATTCACATGACTACTATTAGCATGACTTATCCCATGTCCCGAGGAACAAAAGTAACTACTCACAAAGCATAATCATATTCATGACCAGAGAGGTAATGAGTAGCATCAAGGATCTGAACATAAACTCTTCCACCAAGTAATCCAACTAGCATCAACTACAAAGAGTAATCAACACTACTAGCAACCTTACAAGTACCAATCGGAGTCGCGAGACGAAGATTGGTTACAAGTGATAAACTAGGGTTTGGAGATGAGATGGTGCTGATGAAGATGTTGATGGTGACGAGTCCCCTCCGATGAGAGGAGTGTTGGTGATGACGATGGCGACGGTTTTCCCCTCCGGGAGGGAAGTTTCCCCGGCAGGATCGTCCTGTTGGAGCTCTAGATTGGTTCTGCTCAAGTTCCGCCTCGTGGTGGCGACGAATCCACGAAAAAGCTCCTTTTTAATTTTTTTTGTACGAAACCCTTCATATAGCAGAAGAGGGGGGCAGTGGGGCATCAGGCTACCCACAAGCCCCCTAGGCGCGGCCAGGGGTGGCCGCGCCTAGCAGGCTTGTGGCCACGTGCTGGCGCCCCTCTGGCGCTTCTTCGACCCAGTATTTTTTATAAATCCAGAAAAAAATCATCGTTGATTTTTACGGTGTTTGGAGTTGCGCAGAATAGGTATCACAAACTTGCTCCACTTTCAGGCCAGAATTCCAGCTGCCGGCATTCTCCCTCTTCATGTAAGCCTCGCAAAATAAGAGAGAAAAGGCATAAGTATTGTACCGTGAGGTGAAATAATAGCCCAAGAAGCAACAAATAGCAACATGAAAACATGATGCAAAATGGACGCATCAATGGTCACATTGACTCGGCGTATCAAATGACTATAGAGATGCCCATCAATAGATATGAATGTGAAAGAGTAGGGATTACCATGCAATGGATGCACTTAGAGCTATAAGTGTGTGAAAGCTCAAAAGGAGAACTAGTGGGTGTGCATCCGACTTGCTTGCTCACGAAGACCTAGGGCAATTTTGAGGAAGCCCATCATTGGAATATACAAGCCAAGTTATATAATGAAGATTCCCACTAGTATATGGTGGTGACAAAACAAGAGACGCTATTATGAAGCACAAGTGTGGAAAAGATAGTAGCATTGTCCCTTCTCCCTTTTTCTCTCTTTTTTTTGTTTGGGCTCTTTGGCCTCTTTCCATATATATATATATATATATATATATATATATATATATATATATATATATATATATATATTTGTTTTGTGGGCAACTTTGGCCTCTTTTTTTTTATTTCCTCACATGGGACAATGCTCTAATAATGATGATCATAACACTTTCATTTACTCACAGCTCAATGCTTAGAATGATGATGACTCTATAGGAAATGCCTCAGGAAGTGTACCGGGATGTGCAACGATCTAGCTTGGTGTATGATGTTGAAACATCTCTCTAGCTATCTTACGATCATGCAATGGCAATATGTAAGTGACGGCACAAGTCATGAGAAGGAACGGTGGGAGTTGCATGGCAATATATCTCGGAATGGCTATGAAAAGGCCATGATAGGTAGGTATGGTGGCTGTTTTGAGGAAGATCTATGGTGGTTTTGTGTACCGGCGAAATTTGCGCGGCACTAGAGAGGCTAGCAATGGTGGAATGTGAAAGTGCATCTATACCATGGAGTCACATTAGTCATGAAGAACTCACATACTTATTGCGAAAGTTTTTATTAGTAATCGAAACAAAGTGCTAAATGCATACTCCTAGGGGAAGGGTTGGTAGGTGTTAACCATCGCGCGATCCCGACCGCAACACAAAGGATGACAATCAATAAATCAATTATGCTCCGACTTCCTAACATAGCAGTTCACCATACGTGCATGTTACGGGAATCACTAACTTGAACACAAGTATTTCTAGATTCACAACACCCTACTAACATGTCTCTTAATATTATCAAATCCATGTCTCAAAACTAATTGATAGGAATCAAACTTTTCTTTCTAATCAATGCACAAGAATATGGAAGTTTTATTGTATCCTCTTTGGACGCCTATCATCTTTAGGACTACTTTTATAGCACAAGCCAACTACCAAGTTACTCAGAGAGAGCACTCTCAAAAAGATATAAGTGAAGATCGAGAGTTCTTATTTCTCCAAAATATGACACCGCCGTGCTCTAAAATATCTAAGTGAAGCACTTAGAGCAAAGTTATCTATCTCAAAAGATATAAGTGAAGCACATGTGAGCTAAACTGCCTAACTCAAAAGATATAAGCGAAGCTCAATGAGTATTCTAGCAAATTCACGATGAGTGCATGTCTCTCTCAAAAGGTGTGCAGCAAGGATGATTGTGACACAACAAAAAGAGAAGACTCCTATAATACACGACGCTCCAAGCAAAAATACATATAATGTGGTGAGTAAAAATATAGCTCCAAGTAATGTTACCGATGGATTGAAGACGAAAGAGGGGATGCCTTCCCGGGCCATCCCCAAGCTTAGGCTTTTTGGTGTCCTTGAATTTGGCTTGGGATGCCTTGGGCATCCCCAAGCTTGAGCTCTTTCCACTCTTTATCCCTTTGTCCATGAGAACATCACCCAAAACTTGAAAACTTCACAACACAAAACTTAAACAGAAACTCGTGATAACATTAGCACAAGAAAACAAACTACCGCCTCTTTAGGTACTGTAGAAAACTTGATTTCTATTTATATTGGTGTTAGATTACTGTATTCTCACTTTTCCATGGCTAGTAACCCCCGATACTATCCATAGTTTCATCAAAATAAGCAATCAACACAACAAAAACAGAATCTGTGAAAAACAGACCAGTCTGTAGCAATCTGTATACTTTGTATACTTCTAGTATCCCAACAATTCTGTACAATTACTACAATTTGGGAATTGTCATATCAACCAGAAACAAAAAGAATCAACTCAAAAGCTCTTTCTGGATAAAAATAAAAAATAATTTCGTGAGCGAGAAGTTTCTGTCTTTTTCTAGCATGATCAAACAACCATCACCAAAACTAGTCATAAAGGTTTTACTTGGCTCAAACACAAAAAAAACACAAAAAACACAATTATAACAGAATTATGATGGTGTGGACGCAACAAAATAGAAAGAAAAAAAGCAAAGATAAATTTATTCATTGGGTTGCCTCCCAGCAAACGCTTTTCTTTAAAGCCTTTTAGCTAGGCATTGATAATTCAATGATGCTCACATAAAAGACAAGAATTGAAGCACAACGAAAGCATCATAAAGCATGTGAAAATCACATCTAAGTCTAACATACTTCCTATGCATAGGCATTTTATAGAAAACAAATTATCAAGACAAGCAATAACGACCAAATGCAAGGAAGAAGAAAGAGAAAATATCAATCTCAACATAACGAGAGGTGATTTGGTAACATGAAAGTTTCTACCACAATTTTTTCCTCTCTCATAGCAATTACATGTGGGATCATAACCAAATTCAACAATATAGCTATCACAAAGGATAATCTTTTCATGATCCACATGCATGCAAAGTTGACGCTCTTCAAAAATAGTGGGATTATCATCAACTAAAGTCATGACTTCTCCAAACCCACTTTCAATATTATTAAAAAACATCATAATCATCATGAGGGTTAAACAAATTTTCAAGATCATAATAAAAATTATCACCCCCAATCACGATCATTGCAACAAGTAGTGGACAAAGCAAAACTAGCATCCCCAAGCTTAGGGTTTTGCATATTTTTAGCATGATTATCATTAATAGAATTTATAATGAAATAATTGCAATCATGCTTTTCATTCAAGGAGCCCTCGTGAATCACTTCATAAATTTCTTCATCACGATTTTCAGATTCACGCATCTCAAGCAAAACTCCATAGAGAAAGTCAAGTGCACTCAACTCACTAGCAATTGGATCAACATAATTGGATCTCTTAAAGAGATTAGCAAGTGGATGAGGATCCATGTCAATAGATTTTCAGCAAGCGAAGATGCAAGCATATTGAAGGCACATAGCACACAAGCGAACAGAAAGCAAGCGAAAGAAAAGGGCGAACGAAAAGGCAAATATTTTTGTAATTTTTTGTTTTTCAAAAGTGGGGGAGAGGAAAACGAGTGGCAAAAGGCAAAAAAGTAAATGCAAGAGATGAGTTTGCGACAGTTACTTGGATAAGCTTCACTTAGAATAATCCCCAGTGCTAGAAATTGACATGTTGAAGGAAGACTATTCTTGACTTGATACTCCCCGACAACGGCGCCAGAAATTCTTCTTGCTACCTCTTGAGCTTGCATTGGTTTTCCTCAGTTTGAGAACCAAGGTATCAATCCAGTAGGAGTATCAAGCCAAGTCTCCACCGTACCTGCGCAAAAACAGCAAACTTGCACCCAACGCTACAAAGGGGTTGTCAATCCCTTCACGATTGATTGCAAGGTGAGATCTGAAGGCGGAAAGTGCAACAAAGTAAAAGTGTAAGGCTGAAAATATGATGTGAAGTAGACCTGGGGACATAGTGTTCACTAGGGCTTCTCTCATGATAGCAAATATTACTGTGGGTGAACGAATTATTGTCGAGCAATTGATAGAACCGCGCAAAGTCATGACGATATCTAAGGCAATGCTCATACATATAGACATCACGTCCGAGACAAGTAGACTCATACTTTCTGCATCTACTACTATTACTCCACACATCGACCGCTATCCAGCATGTATCTAGTGTATTGAATTCATGACAAATAGAGTAACGCCTTAAGCAAGATGACATGATGTAGAGGGATAAATTCATGCAATAGGTATAAACCCCATCTTTTACCCTTAATGGAAACAACACGATGCGTGCCTCGCTACCCCTTCTGTCACCGGGTGAAGTCACCACACGGTATGAATCCAAAACCAAGCACTTCTCTCATTGCAAGAATCATAGATCAAGTTGGCCAAACAAAACCCACAACTCGAAGAGAATTACAAGGATATGAAATCTTGCATATAAGAGATCAGAAGAAACTCAAATAAGATTCATAGATAATTTGATCATAAATCCACAATTCATCGGATCTCGACAAACACACCGCAAAATAAGATTAGATCGTATAGATCTCCATGAAGATCATGGAGAACTTTGTATTGAAGATCCAAGAGAGAGAAGAAGCCATCTAGCTACTAGATATGGACCTGAAGGTCTATGGTTAACTACTCACGCATCATCGGAGAGGCAATGGTGTTGACGAAAAAGCCCTCCATGTCTGAATCCCCCCTCCAGCAGGGCACCAGAACGTGCCCGAGATGGGATCTTGCGGAGACAGAAGCTTGCGGCGACAGAAAAGTATTTTTGTGGTTCTCTCCCGTGGTTTTGGATTTTTCGAGGATTTATAGGCGGAAGAAGTAGGGCAGAGGAGCCACAGGGGGCCCACAAGCCTGCTAGGGGCGGGCCCCCGCCCAGGCCACGGCTAGGGGCTTGTGGCTTCCCCTGGTGCCCTGTGCCTTGGTTCTCAAGCTCCCTGCGTATCTTCTATTTCGGGAAAAAAAAAAAATCTTTTCGGAGGTTTTATTTCGTTTGGACTCCGTTTAATATTCTCCTCTGAAAAGGGTCAAAAACACGGAAAAAACAGGAACTGGCACTTGGCACTGAGTTAATTAGTTAGTCCCAAAAAATATATAAAAGGCATACAAAACATCCAAAGTTTGACAAGATAATAGCATGGAACCATCAAAAATTATAGATACGTTGGAGACGTATCAGTTGTCATCATGGAATCTGATAGATCCAAAGTCTTCGAAGGTGTAAGGAGAGGAGATTTGTACATTGTTGATTTTTCCACAGGTCCTCTACCAGCCACATGCCTACTAGCAAAAACCTCAGAAGGCTGGCTATGGCATCGAAGGCTTGGTCATGCAGGCATGAGGAATCTACAAACACTGGCGAATAAGAAGCATGTCATTGGCATCGAATCACTCAAATTCCTTAAGGACCACCTCTGCGGTGCTTGTGAGTCTGAAAAAATGACCAGATCCAAACACCCCTCGAAGACTATCATTACTACTACTCGTCCATTTGAATTTCTTCACATGGATCTATTTGGAACTACTCATTATGCCACTGTAACAAATGGAGCATCTTTATACGGCTTTGTCATAGTTGATGATTATTCTAGATATACTTGGGGTGCATATCATTGTGTTAAAACTGAAGTGTAGGAAGTCTTCAAACGATTTTCCTCAAGGGCCTCGACGGACTTTGGTGTCAAGATCAAACACATCAGGAGTGATAATGGGACTGAATTCAAAAACACGGGTCTTGATGATTATCTTGATGAACTTGGTATTACTCACGAATTGTGTGCTCCTTATACTCCTCAACTGAATGGCATCGTCGAAAGAAAGAATATGACTCTGGTTGAGATGGCATGAACCATGCTTGAAGAATATCAAACTCCTCGTCGTTTCTGGCCTGAAGCAATCAACACTGCTTGCCATATCATCAACAGGGTATATCCTTACAAATTCCTCAAGAAAACTTCATATGAACTCCTCACTGACAAGAAACTCAATGTAAGTTATTTCAAAGTCTTTGGTGCAAAATGCTGGATTAGAGATCCTCACCATAGCTCAAAGTTTGCACCTAAAGCACATGAGGGTTTTATGCTCGGTTACGGAAAAGACTCACACTCCTACAGAGTCTTCAACAAGTATCACAACAAGGTTGTTGAAACAGTAGATGTGCCGGTCGATGAAACTAATGGCTCGCAAAGAGAGCAATTGCCTCCTGATCCAGATAAATTGTCTCCTCAGGAAGCAATCAAGTTCAAAGCTACTGAAGACACTGTTCCTACTGAGGGAATTGCTGAAGAAATCACTCCCAGCACTGATGAAAATCAAGAAGATGCTCCTGAGGAAATTTCTCCCGAACAAATTCCTCGGCCCAGACGAAATCCTCAACCAGCTCATCCGAGGATTGCAAAGAAGTAGAACTTGAAAAAATTCTCAATGACATCAACGCGAGGTTCTCTCACTCGCTCAAAAGCTTCACACTTAGTTAAATTTTGTGGGCATTCTTCTTTTGTGTCTATCACACATCCTTCAAAAGTTGCTGAGGCTTTCATGGAACCTGAGTGGATTCAAGCCATGCAAGATGAACTTCTTCAATTCAAACTAAATGACGTGTGGGAGCTCGTCAAACGACCAGATCCTCGCATGCACAATATCATCGACACAAGGTGGATTTTCCGAACCAAGCAAGATGAGGATGGTAAAGTGGTGAGGAATAAGGCACGACTTGTAGCCCAAGGCTAGACACAGGTTGAAGGAATTGATTTCGATGAAACTTTTGCACTTGTTGCTAGACCTGAAGCTATTCGAATTCTACTTGCTTATGCTAATCATCATAATATTACTTTATATCAAATGGATGTGAAAAGTGTTGGAATTATGCCCTAGAGGCAATAATAAATATAGTTATTATTATAATTCCTGTATCAAGATAATCGTTTATTATCCATGCTATAATTGTATTGAATGAAGACTTATATACATGTGTGGATACATAGACAAAACACTGTCCCTAGCAAGCCTCTAGTTGGCTAGCCAGTTGATCAAAGATAGTCAGTGTCTTCTGATTATGAACAAGGTGTTGTTGCTTGATAACTGGATCACGTCATTAGGAGAATCACGTGATGGACTAGACCCAAACTAATAGACGTAGCATGTTGATCGTGTCATTTTGTTGCTACTGTTTTCTGCGTGTCAAGTATTTGTTCCTATGACCATGAGATCATATAACTCACTGACACCGGAGGAATACTTTGTGTGTATCAAATTTCACAACGTAACTGGGTGACTATAAAGATGCTCTACAGGTATCTCCGAAGGTGTTCGTTGAGTTAGTATGGATCGAGACTGGGATTTGTCACTCCGTGTGACGGAGAGGTATCTCGGGGCCCACTCGGTAATACAACATCACACACAAGCCTTGCAAGCAATGTGACTTAGTGTAAGTTGCGGGATCTTGTATTATGGAACGAGTAAAGAGACTTGCCGGTAAACGAGATTGAAATAGGTATGCGGATACTGACGATCGAATCTCGGGCAAGTAACATACCGAAGGACAAAGGGAATGACATACGGGATTATATGAATCCTTGGCACTGAGGTTCAAACGATAAGATCTTCGTAGAATATGTAGGATCCAATATGGGCATCCGGGTCCCGCTATTGGATATTGACCGAGGAGTCTCTCGGGTCATGTCTACATAGTTCTCGAACCCACAGGGTCTGCACACTTCAGGTTAGACGTTGTTTTATGCGTATTTGAGTTATATGGTTGGTTACCGAATGTTGTTCGGAGTCCCGGATGAGATCACGGACGTCACGAGGGTTTCCGGAATGGTCCGGAAACGAAGATTGATATATAGGATGACCTCATTTGATTACCGGAAGGTTTTCGGAGTTACCGGGAATGTACATGGAATGGCGAATGGGTTCCGGGTGTTCACCGGGGGGGGGGGGGGCAACCCACCCCGGGGAAGCCCATAGGCCTTGGGGGTGGCGCACCAGCCCTTAGTAGGCTGGTGGGACAGCCCAAGAAGGCCCTATGCGCCATAGGAAGAAAATCAAAGAGAAAAAAAGGAGGAGGTGGGAAAAGGGGGAAGGACTCCTCCTTCCAAACCTAGTTGGACTCGGTTTGGAAGGGGAGGGTTGCCCCCCTTGGCTCGGCCGAAGTCCTTGGGGGTCCTTGGACCCCAAGGCAAGGCTCCCCCTCTTCCCCCTATATATACGGAGGTTTTAGGGCTGATTTGACACAACTTTGCCACAGCAGCCCGACCACATATCTCCACGGTTTTACCTCTAGATCGCGTTTCTGCGGAACTCGGGCGGAGCCCTGCTGAGATAAGATCACCACCAACCTCCGGAGCGCCGTCACGCTGCCGGAGAACTCATCTACCTATCCGTCTCTCTTGCTGGATCAAGAAGGCTGAGATCATCGTCGAGCTGTAACGGGTGCTGAACGCGGAGGTGCCGTCCGTTCGGCACTAGATCGTGGGACTGATCGCGGGACGGTTCGCGGGGCGGATCGAGGGACATGAGGACGTTCCACTACATCAACCGCGTTTCTTAACGCTTCTGCTGTGCGGTCTACAAGGGTACGTAGATCGAACATCCCCTCTCGTAGATGGACATCACCATGATAGGTCTTCGTGCGCGTAGGAAATTTTTTGTTTCCCATGCAACGTTCCCCAACAAGAAGTGCATTCCTTAATGGTAAGCATGAGGAAGAAGTATATGTTGCTCAGCCCCCAGGTTCTGAGGATCCGAAGAATCCAGACAAAGTCTTCAGACTCAAAAAGGCACTCTATGGCCTCACGCAAGCCCCTCGGGCGAGGTATGATACATTGAAGGAATTCCTCATGAAGAAAGGCTTCAAACCTGGTTCACTCGATCCAACTCTTTTCACAAAATCCTATGACAATGAACTATTTTTGTGTCAAATATATGTCGATGACATCATATTTGGCTGTACTGACAAATGTTACAGTGATGAATTTTCTTACATGATGAGTGAAGAATATCAGATGTCTATGATGGGGGAGCTCAAATTCTTCTTAGGTCTTCAAATTCGTCAACAACGCAATGGCATATTCATATCATAGGAGAAATACCTCAAGGATGTTCTGAGGAAATTCGACATGCATGAATGCAAAGGCGCCAAGACTCCCATGCTTACCAACGGCCACCTTTGCACTGACGAAAATGGTAAAGAATTCGATCAGCAGGTATATGGCTTAATGATTGGCTCTTTACTGTATTTGTGTGCATCTAGGCTAGATATAATGCTTAGTGTTTGCATGTGTGCTCGTTTTCAAGCAAAACCGAAGGAATCACACCATAAGGCTGTGAAACATATTCTTCGATACTTAGCACACACACCAACACTAGGATAATGGTACCCCAAGGGCTCAAATATTCATCTCGTGGGACATTCTGATTCTGACTATGCTGGTGACCGTGTGGTTCGCAAGTCAACTTCTGGCACTTGTCATTTCCTCGGTAGATCATTAGCCTTCTGGTCCTCAAAGAAGCAGAACTATGTTTCTCTCTCCACTGCCGAAGCTGAGTACATTGCTGCTGGATCCTGTTGTGCTCAATTGCTATGGATGAAGCAAACTCTCAAGGACCACGACATCAACATGAAGAATGTGCCTCTCTACTGGTACAGTGAGAGTGCAATCAAGATTGCATACAACCCAGTACAACATTCGAAGACTAAGCACATCCAGATTCGTCCTCATTTTCTTCGGGACCATGTCCTCAAGGGCAATATCCTCATCGACCATTTGAAGACTGATGATCAACTAGCAGATATTTTCACTAAGCCCTTGGATGAGAAAAGGTTTTGCAAGTTGAGATGTGAGCTAAATATCTTAGAATCTTCAATTGTTTTGTAAAAACATGCACACATCCTAACACTTATGCAAATTTGATGACTTAGATGTGCAACACACGAAGAATCGATTTTCTTCAATCCATGAAGAATATCACTCTTAGTGTGAGGAAATTAATGAAGAATCTGGTTCTGAGGGCCCTACGACAATTGTATGCGGCGCCTGAAATCATCATTCTTATACAATGGGTCATGCCACCACCCAACTTTGAAAATATTCAAGCTGCTTTTTATTCAAAGTTAAAATTCATCAACCTGACGCTTTGTCATAAAATCCTCAAGTTTTTCAATATCTTCAAAATCTTCAAAACATTTGATGATTTTCGTTTGCCTATATATATATATATATATATATATATATATATATATATATATATATATATATATATATATATAGACTAAGATTTCAAAGTCCTCAACAACATTCACTTATAGCTATTTCTTCAATTTGATATTTGATCCAAGTGAATGTGATCGGACCCTACTCCCCTCTATGCTATACTCAACCGAGTCTATTCAATTCTTCATATGCGTTCTACTTGAAACCTTGTTCAAAATCCTCAACGTGTCCTTGTCAGCTGAGGATTTTGTAACGAAATCCTCAAATCTTCAAAAATGAATTTTATGATGTTACATAGAAACTGAACCCACTTCCCACGCTAGGATAAGCATGATCTCCACCACTTCTATCATGGGCTACACGTGTCATGTGGAGACGAATGGGCAAGGGCTGTTCGGTCCGAAAGTTTCGGCCAGACCGTTTTCACCTAAGCTATAAATAGATCCTTATCCCCCTCTATCAAAACTCTTCGTCCTCTCATCCTTCTCTCCGCCTCAAGCACAAACCTAGCACCACCGCTAGCAATCTCGTCGCCAGTGAGGAACAGCTTCACTGCCTCGACCTCTCCGTCGCCGAACTCACGCCGGAAGCAGAACATCTACATCTGTCGTCGCCATAGCTGTCTTCTGCCACCAAGTTAGGGCGCAGCGGACTCGAATCGAAGAGCTTCTTACTGTTACTGCCTCTGTTCTTCGTGTTCGCCACACAGGGTAATTAAAATCATATTTTACTGCCCCCTTTTGATCTACTATTTTACCTTAGATTCGAGAAATCTGTTTTTCCTGAGTGTTTGTCAGCTTCGCAGACTCAATTCCTCAAACACATGATGAATTTCACTAAGCCACTAAAACTCTTAATGCGATTCCTCACTTGTGCAAATTTTCGAATCTGCACAACTCTAGAACCCAAGATCAGAATGCTAAGTCAAATTCCTCAATCCACTAGTCAAATTCCTCAACCCACTGGTCAAATTCCTCAACTTTTAAAATTTCAATTTCTTCAAATCTGAGAACGCATATGACCTCTCCAAATTCCTGCACCTATACTCTGTTCACAAGTACAAAATGTCAGTTGATGAATCTCTAGGTTCTCATCAACTTAACTCATTTGCAGTGTTCCTCGAAGAAACATTTCCTGTGTCATCAGAATCTTCAAGAGTGCAAATTCATCAGCAAAAGCATCAGTTGAAGAAAATGGAAGATGACAGAAAGCAAAAGGGTGGAAAGAAACTTGAACAGAACACTGCAATTGATATCCGTGAGGATATGTACCTTGATTACTGTACGCCAAATGAGAAAGAACCTATGGCGAAGCGGAAAATTAGGTTTCAAACGCAGGAGGAATATCGCTTCGTCACTCCAAAGTATGCGAAGCAATTCGCCCTCAAGCCACCCTGCAAAAAGCCTCCTCTTGGTGATCATCAAGTTGCGCATCCCTCAAGCATCAAAATAGTTGAGGATTACGCTGAGGAGAAAGACAACCACTTGTCTAAACTACAGAAGAAATCAATGCTGCAGTGAAGAAATACAATGAGGAATCTGCTGTTGCCACTGCAGCCACATCTTCTGTTGCTGAAGCTTCCGGTACAGCTATTCCTCAAGTGAAGTCTGTGCCAAAGAAACCAAAGGCCTCAAAGCCTAAAGAACAATTGCCTCAGAAGGCTGCGCCTGCTTCAAAACCTTCAACAGCTACTCAGGCCTCAAAGCCTAAACAAAAGCAGATTGTCACGCATCAGCCTGCTCACTCCAGCTCCTCTATACCATCTTCCACGAGCTCAGAGACAAAGTCTTCACCAACACCCTTCAAGACTAAAATGACTGCTGGAAGGGGCATTAGGCCCAGCCCAAGCAAAGTCATCAACGTCCCTTCTGCATCAGAAGGAAGTGATGAATTCGATGATGAAACTCTTCAAGCCATCACCAGAAACAAGCCGGAACGAGTTGCACAAGCCTCAGGCAGCTCTATTCCTCTTGCCATCGATCCCAAGGTTCTGCTACACTTCATCAATGTCTGGTATGAAGATCCAAGCACCCCCATTGATGATTTGAAGCTTCCCCCAGGTCTCGGTCATATGGTTGCCACATCAATGATGCTAAATGGAAAGAGACGCAAGCCAGCAAGCAAAGGCTGCAAAACTGAAGAAGGAGAAATTCCTCAGGAAGAATCTCCTCAATCTGACGCATGAAGAACTTATGCCTACCCAGGCTGAACTGAAGACATTGAGTGACAAGTACACGAAACTATCTGATCGTCAAAGTCTCAAGTTAAATTTCATCAAGTTTGCGACTGATGCAGTTGATGAATATAACAAGAAGGCTGCTCCTCGAGTGAAACAAAAGCTGCCTCAGTCCAACTATTCTGTTCAGCTGACTGAAGAAGATGAAGCTGAAGAACTTGTTTTTCAGGAAATGCCTCAAGATATTCTAGCTGATGAACCTGTAGTTGAAAAAATATCTCAAGACACTCCAGCTGATGAATCTGCTCCAGCTGAAAAAATGCTTCAGTTGAGGAAACTGCTAGGACTGATACTGCACCAGCTCCTAAAGAGAGAATTCCCTCACCTCAATCCTCAAAGGTGACAAAAATGGTTCCGTCTGCATCAGATGTGAAGAAAACCAAGGCTGCTGAGAAAGAAGCGAAGAAAAGAAAAGCTTCAATGACCTCAAAATCATCAGAGGCCAAGCTCCCCAAGTTAGCTCAAACAGAGTCTTCAACAGAGTCTTCAACTATGTCATTCCTGAAGAAGATGAGGAAATGAAAGATGCTGAATCTGAAGAAACCATGGATGAAGAAATTCAAATTGTTGATATTCCTCATTCCTTCATTCCTTATAAGAATTTTGATGAAACTGCTCAAGGATCAGCTGCAACAGCTGAAGATTTTGCCTCCTCCACCAAGCAAACTCTTCAAGCTGAGGAAAATCCTCAACCTCGGGAAAAGGCTGAAGAAAATGCTCCTGCACCCAATACCGAAACTGCTATTGTTGTGGTTAACACTAAAACAGCAATGATAGTATCTCCTCAAGAACAACAACATAATCATCAACCAAAGCAAAATCAACCTTTTTCGAAGAGGCCAAAGTTTCAAAAGGAAGCGTTCTATGAAGAACGAATGTATTTCATTGGCGACAATCCATATGACAAGTTTCACATCAGGCACAGGAAATTTTGGACAAGGACTCAGCTCAACTACTATGCCTCTGTGCTCTGTGGGAGGAACAAAATATTTCATCACAGGCCTATTCCTCATGTTGAGATGGAAGAAATTCCTTGCTTCGCCCCAGTCCTAAATGTTCTTCATGAAGCTGGACTGCTGCCTCTCTGCACTGATATAAGTGATTGGAACAGTGATATAATTCTTCAGTTCTATGCTCTTGGGTGCTGGACTGGATGACTCAGCACACTCATTACAAAGCTCCTGCCACTGAAATGCTGCGAGTGCTTCCAGTTTCAATTCCCTCAGAACAAGCTGTGCTGATGTATGATGAATGGGAGTTGCTCAACAGACTGATGGAAGTCCTCATGAAGCCTTTGTCCAAGGATCAACCTCCAAGAAGTACCTTTCTAGTTCAAGACTTGAAGTATGAATCATGAACTGTCTACAGGATCCTGTGCAGTGTCATCGCTCCAATCAAAGGACATGATGATGAAGAAGATGTCGTAGGCATCATGAAGAATATCCTCTTCAACATCATCCATGGCATACCAATAAACCTTCACGACTTCATCTTGAGGACTCTGGCTGATAATGCTATGTCCCCCTTCGACATGAAGATTTACGCTCCGTGGATCATGAGATTCATCAGACGTAGGTCAGGCATCAACTATCATGCTGATTTCAACAATCACATTGGATATCTGCCTCCAATCAGAGTCATCAAGAAGAATTTTGAGCCTGTTGAAGGAAAAGGAAAATCTGTCATTGCTAACGGCAGTCCCCGGCAATGACACTAGAAGAATGTTGTTGACGAGTCCCTGACTTGATGCCTTCGCGACAACAGAGCCAGAACTGCTCCCAGTTGCTCAACAATTAGCAATTGTCTTGCAATGGCCCACCAGCGCATGGGTCCGCGGAAGTTTTAGAGGGTAGAGTATTCGACCCAAATTTGTTGGTACGCCAGTCAGGAGGTGAGAGAATACTCTCGAGTATTAGCAGCTGAATGTGTCAGATTCAACCACACCTGAAAGATTAGTATCTGCAAGCAAAGTATCAGCAGCAAAGTAGGATGATAACAACGGTGTCAGAAATGATCTGTTGATGGCAGACTATTCCTAACTGTCGTATCAATGGCGCCAGAAGTTGCCCGTTGACGGAAATTGTCTTTTCCCGTCAACACCGAGCGAACCAGAATTGTAGCAGGTAGCAGAAGTGTAACGAGTAACAGCAGTGGCAAGGAACAACAGTAGTGATAGCGGTAGCAAGTAGCAACAGTAGCAAGCGACAGTAGTAACAGCAGTAGCAAGTAGCAACAGTAGTAACAGCAGCAGAGCAAGACAAGTAACAACAGTAACCAACAGAGCAAAACAAGTAACAGCGGCAGTGGGACGAACTCGTAGGCAATGGGTTGGTGTCTCGGTGATTCGTTTGGATGATATTCATCATGCAACTGTTATAACACGGAGAGATATGTGGCTAGCTCACGTTCATCAATGTGATGTAGGCATGCATTCCGTGTGTAGTCATACGTGCTTAGGGAAAAGAACTTGCATGACATCTATTGTCCATCCCTCCCGTGGCAGCAGGGTACAAAAGGATACTACGGGATATTAAGGTTCTCCTTTTAATAAAGAACCGGAACAACGCATTAGCACTTGGTGAACACATGAACTCCTCAAACTATTGTCATCACCGGGAGTGGTTCCGGTTATTGTCACTCCAGGGTTGCCGGGTCATAACACATAGTAGGTAACTACAACTTGCAAGATCGGATCTAAAACACACATATATTGGTGACAACATAATAATTTCAGATCTGAAATCATGGCACTCGGGCCCTATTGACAAGCATTAAGCATGGCAAAGTAGTAGCAACATCAATCTCACAACATAGTGGATACTAGGGATCAATCCCCGTCAAAACTAACTCGATGACATGATAGATCTCATGCTACTCATCACCGCCCAGCGAGCCTACGAATAGATTACTCACGAACGATGAAGAGCTTCATGGAATTGGAGAGGGAAGAAGGTTGATGATGACGATGGCGACGATTTCCCCTCTCCGGAGCCCAAAACGGACTCCAGATCTGTCCTCCAGATGAGGAACAGGATGTGGTGGCGCCTCCGTATCGCAAACGCGATGAAATCTTCTCTTCTGATTTTTTCTGGGCGAAAGTGAATTTATAGAGCTGAGTTTGGGGGCGGCAGAGCCACGTGGGCCCCACAAGCTTGGTTGTCGTGGCCAGGGGGTGGCCGCGGCAACAGGGCTTGTGGCCCAGTGGCCCATCCCCTCCGTTGGATCTTTGCGCAGGTATTTTTCATATTTTCTAGAAAAATTCTCCGTAAATTTTCAGGACGTTCCGAGAACTTTCATTTCTGCACAAAAACATCACCATGGCAATTCTGCAGAAAACAGCGTCAGTCCGGGTTAGTTCCATTCAAATCATGCAAAATAGAGTCCAAAACAAGGGAAAAAGAGTTTGGAAAAGTAGATACGATGGAGACGTATCAACTCCCCCAAGCTTAAAACCTTGCTTGTCCTCAAACAACTCAGTTGACAAACGGGAAGAGAAAGAAAAACTTTGACAAACTCTGTTTGATCTTGTTGTTGCAACTATGTCTAACTCGTAACCAGAATTTCAGCAAGATCACAAGTTAACCACATAAGCAAGTGATACAAAGGTCTCACGGTAAACTAATATCAATGGCATAATCATCTAGCGAGCAAATAATAAGGAGTTTCAGATACCAACAATTCAATCAAAACAAGCATGAAGCAATATGAACAGGTGGTATCTCGCTAGCTCTTTCTGAGACCGCAAAACATAAATGCAGAGCACTTTCAAAGATCAAGGGCTGACTAAACATTGTAATTCATAGCAACGAAGATCCAGTCATAATCATACTCAATATCAATCAAAAGCAAAGCATAAAATGACAGAGGTGCTCTCTAATTGGTGCTTATATAAGAAGAGGATGTCTCAACAGGAAAATAAATAGACAGGCCCTTCGCAAAGGGAAGCATTGATTTGCAGAGGTACCAGAGCTCAAGCTTTGAAAACAGAGATAATAATTTTGGGTGGCATGCTTTCATTGTCAACGCAATGACCAAGAGTTCTCAATATCTTCCACGCTATTCATGCTACACGCGGTTACCAAACAGAAAAGTAAAGTTTTAACATCCCCACCACAAATCAATCACACTCCACGGCTAGTTGTCGGGACCCCGATCCTAAGCCATAGGAATCTAGCCTGTAACACATCGCATCCCTTTGTGGTCTCACGCACGGTTAACTCCACGGCTGCAGCCTTACCTTAGCCGGGACCGTTTGCGTCTTTTGACTCATGTATGCGATAGTATCGCTAGCAATCCAATGTCAAAGAACCCGGATCGACATGTCTAATCATAAACCAAAGTGGCAGTACCGCACAAGGACAGGCATACATGACCCAACAAAGCAGGTGTCGGTCATCGGCGAATGTAGACGAGTCATAGCAAGCTACAAGGACTCCATTACATCGCGTGACATTTCCCCAAAGGGGACAGACGCAGCAGCTAAGAAGGACACATGTCGGTCAACCAATGTGTCCGGAGCAGTAACGAACTACCAAGGCTCGTTGGATCACAAAGGGGCATTTCCTTGTAAGGAGTGCTACTAAAGTTCACGACTAGGTATTCGAACCCCATACATACCAGGTAAGACACACGTACGCATGGCATACCGATATGTATAGATACATCGATGGCATCACAACATAACCATAAACATACAAGCTTTATTTGAGAGGCTCGGAAGAGCCACACTCATAATATTACACATTAAGGGTCTCACGACCCATAATAGCAGTCATACAATACAAGCCAGCGGAAGAGTTATAAACTGTCTGGGTACAGACAGGGCAACTAGAAGGCACGTGGCCTGACTATACTACAGAGCCGATGTAGGGCCAGATCGTAGCTGGGACACCAGCTACTCGTCGTCGTCGATGTCTACGAAGAACCCTCCGTTAGGGTCATTAGCAACCTCTGCAACATTTATTAAGCAAACATGAGTACGAAGGTACTCAGCAAGACTTTAGGAGAACTAACTACTCATGCAAGGTATCAAAAGGTATTGTGGGGTTTCAGGCGGAAAGCCAGCATTTGACTCGTGGCTAGACAACTTGCATTTTTAAATAATTTTGACAACTTGATTTCTCGCACACGAGTCCACCAACACCACAACAATACACTATCATGGAATCATTCCGTCTCCGTAAGGAAATGCCGTCCACGATACTCACGCTTATCTTGACAATTTTATGAGTAGCCATTTAAGTTATCTATGAACAACATATGTCTCCAAGTAGTCCATATCCGCGGACGCGGCTATTCGAATAGATCATAACCCAGCAGGGGTGTACTTCGTCACACACGCTCTCGCCACTTACCGCCATGTGCACGTCATGCACCTCGGCAACCTTCAAGCGGAAGCCCAGCGAGGGAGTCGGCCACGACCGTTAACCACACTAGTACCTAGTCCAGGTTTATCGCCTATCTGAGAGTAACCCGTACGGAAGTCCGGCCGAGGTTTCCGCCACGGCCTCAAACGATGTGCGCAGGGTTCCCAAGCCCACCATCCGGGTGCCACTTGGTACACCGTGCCATTTCCTACCGCATCACGGTCCACCTCTCAGGTCAGCACCATGCACGGCCTCAAGCATTACTATAAACACCAGAAACTACTTGCAACTCCTGGACCGAGTAGCGATTAATAGGCCGAGCGGGGTCATATTTCAGGGCCCAGCATGTGGTAGTATCTAGTCTTGGATTACATACACGGAACTCGGTTCCTAAGGACGGTTCCAATGAAACAACCCGCCATGTACTCCTACACAGCCTTTCACCGGTACCTTTACCAAATCAAGTTCAACACACAACCTTTGCTCACCGAACACATTCCACATTTCTGTTCATCTCCCAGATGACAGACCATACACAACTCTAAGCATAGCATGCATAGCAGGATAATGCACATCATAGCTCAAGCAACTACCAGGTATGCTAGGTTGCAAGGTTCGGCTATTTACTGTGACAAGGTTAAGTCATGCAAAGGAAGTGGGTCCAACTATCATGGCAAAAGCAGTTGAAGCATTTGATCCTAATGCAATGAATAGGTGCAGGAGCAAGAACATAGGAGTTATCGGGATGATCAAAAGGGTTGCTTGCCTTGTTGCTCAGAGGAGGAACGATATCCGTCAGACGGATATTCGGTGGAATCCGGGGGTGCGGAGCCTACCGAAATGAAAGGCAACATTCAATAACAATCATATGCACTCAAAATGATGCATGAGCATGGCATGAGAATGCAAGGTGATAAGTTATTATTTTCAACATGTAATAGGTTTAGAGTTGATTTGAATCACATTCGAATAGCAATTCAAACGGGTGTTCTCGGATACCGGTTTAATTGATTCGACCTGATGCTCGGTTCAACTTGATGTTAACATGCATGAAATGTCATGTTATGATACTGATTTGTAATTAGGGCAGTGTGTGATCATTGCATATATAATGAAATTTGAATATTTTTGCAAATTCCATTTATAAAGTGATTAAAGGAATTGAATTATTACTTATTTCACAATTTAGGGTTCTGTAACTTTTTCAAACATGGTTGAAAATAGCATAATCAAAATCCTTGAATTTTTCTGATACTTTTTCATATATAAATTATTTTCATTGGAGTTACAGATTAATTTCTATGATTTTTACAAATTTTAGCAATTTCCTGAATTAGTTTTAAACTGGAAATTCTATTTATTGCATCAGGCTGACGTCAGCAGGTCAGCCGACCTGTGCAGGTCAAACCTGACAGGGGGGCCCCACTGGTTAGCCTCTCTGGGACTATTCCCGCGCTGACCAGCCCCTAATTGGGGTTTGACCAGGCGTGGGGCCCTCTGGCAGCGACTGAGGGGAGGGCGATTACGCCCTAATGGTCGGCCACGTCGATGGCCACCGGAGGGTGGTCGCCGGCGACCAGACCCGCGGCGGAGGGCTCGCCGGAGGCGACCTAGACGGCGCTACACAGCACCAAAACGCACGCGGTTTGCAGCTACAGCATGCTCGCGAAGTGGCCGATCTGGCAGGACCATCTGGGGAGGCTAGGGTCGCCGGAAGAGGCGTCGGCGACGAGCCGGAGCGGCGGCCGAAGGTCGGGCGTCGTCGCGGGCTTTGAATCAGAGGGATCTACGCTCGGTTCTTAGCTGCTACGGCATCTACGCGTCGTCCTGGAGCCGCTGGTGCCCTCGGAAGGACGAGCTGATCATCGGAGGGCTACTGGCGACGAGCGGCAGCGGCGGTCCTCGTCGGGCTCCGGTGAAACTAGGGCTAGAGGAGGGGATCGAGGGGGAAAACTTAGGGGAAACGATCGCATGCTCACGGGGAGTGCAGAGCAGAGCTTAGACGGCTCGGGGAAGGCCTGGGGGCGACGAATCGACGGGAGAGGTCCGGCGGCCGGAGGTGGAAGACGACGACGTTGCGGGCGTTGCAGGGCTCGAGGAAGCTTCGGCTTCTGCAGGGATGACTAGGGCGACGAGGCGGAGCTAATGGCGTGCTCGGGGAGGGAATCCTATGGCCAGGGGCACGGGCAGCTCGAGCTCGAGCTTGGCTCTAATGGCGGCAGCAAGGAGGGGGAGGAGATCCGGGCGGAGGAGGAGAACCGAGGCGGGGAATGGATAGGGGAGGCTCTGGGGAGCTTATCCCCGTCGTCGCCAGCGCGAGGTGGCGGCCAGGCAGGCACGCAGGTGCATGGCCGCGCCGGAGGAGGCGGCGGCCACCTCCTGCTGCCTACTGGCGCGAGGGAGGGGACGAGCGGGGAGATGGGCCGGGCCAGGCTTGGGCGACAGGTAAGCTTTTTCCCATTTTCTCTGTTTTTGTTTTTCAGTTTTGCTAATTATTGTATTGCTAATTAATTCAGCTCCAAAACAAAAAGTAAAAACTATTTTAGACCTCCTGAAATATTTGTTATAATATCCCCACTCATTTCCAAGGTTTTCAACATTTTTAGAAAATTATAGTTTCTGATTTCAATTTTTAAATTTGAAACCAGTGGCTTTTGCATTTATTTAAAATGCTTAAAGTGTCAAGAAAATAGTTTTCTCCAATGCTCATTTACTTTCATGATTCATCAGAAAGTTTGAACATTTCTTGAGGCCATTTTGGGTTCATTGATTTTGAACTAGTTTGAGAATTCCTTTAATTGAAATGGTGGCTAGGGTTTTGAGTTTTTCCTTTGCCACTTTGTTGTTTTTGTTGAAACTTCTTAGATGCAAATGCAAAGAAGACATGAGCACAATGCTATCTTGCTTAAGGGTTAGGGATGTGACAACTCACCCCCACTCAAAAGAATCTCATCCCGAGATTTAGAAGTCGTCGGGAATAACGCAGGATATTCAAGTCGGAGACGATCCTCTCTTTCCCAAGTTGCCTCCTTTTCAGAATGATTTGACCATTGAACTTTAAGAAACTTGAGGTTTCGACGTCGAGTGGTACGCTCAGCTTGATCAAGAATACGCACGGGGTATTCTCGGTAAGAAAGGTTATCTTGTAGATCAAGCGTTTCGTGGTCCACTTCACGGATAGGATCCGGAAAGCAACGCCTGAGTTGCGAGACGTGGAAAACATCATGAACCTTGGAAAGATGCGGAGGAAGTTCCAACTGGTAGGCAACTTCTCCTCGTTTGGCAAGAATGCGGAAAGGTCCAATGTAACGAGGAGCCAACTTGCCCTTGATACCGAAACGATGGGTACCCTTCAAAGGTGTAACCCGAAGGTAAGCCTTCTCATCAACTTCAAAGGTCACAGCCTTATGATGACGATCATATTGGCTCTTTTGACAAGACTGGGCTGTTTTCAACTTTTCACGAATAATGCGAACCTGCTCTTCTGCATCCTGGATCATATCCGGGCCAAAGAGTTGCCTCTCTCCGGTTTCTGACCAATTAAGAGGGGTTCGACATCTTCGTCCATAGAGAACTTCAAAAGGGGCTTTGCCCAAGCTTGATTGATAACTATTGTTATAAGCGAATTCAGCGAATGGAAGGCATTTCTCCCAATTCATACCGAACGAAATAACACAGGCTCGGAGCATATCTTCTAATATTTGATTCACTCTTTCTACTTGACCACTTGATTGAGGATGGAAAGCAGTGCTAAAAGATGAGTCGCCATGGCATTCTGAAAACTTTCCCAGAAGCGAGAAGTAAAGATACTTCCACGGTTCGAGTTAATTTCCAGGGGAACACCATGAAGAGACACTATTCGAGAGATATATAACTCTGCTAGTTGGCTAGCTGTTATACTCTCACGAACAGGAAGAAAATGAGCCACTTTGGAAAGACGGTCAATGACCACAAAGATAGCATTATTTCCTTTCTTGGTCTTGGGAAAGCCGGTAATGAAATCCATGCTAACTTTATCCCATTTCCATTCAGGAATAGCTAGAGGTTGAAGGGTGCCAGCAGGCCTTTGATGTTCTGCCTTAACTCGACGACAAACGTCGCAGTTAGCAACGAACTCAGCAATTTCTCTCTTCATCCTAGTCCACCAGAACCTCTGGCGTAGGTCCTGATACATCTTAGTACTACCGGGATGAATGGTGAGAGGAGAATCATGAGCCTCCTTAAGGATTAACTGCTTTAGATGTGGGTTCTTAGGAACCACTAAACGATTCTGGAAGAACACAACACCTTGATCATTCATGGAAAATTCTTTAGCGTTTCCGCTAAAAATATTCTCCTTGATCCGTGATATACCCTTGTCACGCTTTTGGCCAGTTACAATTTGATCCTTAAGAGTAGGCTTCGCCACCAGGGTACGTAGAAAGGAATCCTTGAGGAACAATATGAAGATTCAACTTCCGAAAGTCCTCATGGAGATGTGGTTCACCTTGTTGTAGCATCAAATTGTTACAATAAGATTTACGACTTAGTGCATCGGCCATAACATTGGCCTTCCCCGGGGGTGTAAGTTATCCCTAAGTCGTAATCCGAGATCAACTCAACCCACCGTCTTTGCCTGAGATTCAAATCCGGCTGGGTGAAGATATACTTCAGACTTTGGTGATCAGTGAATATTTCACAACGATTACCCAAAAGGTAATGTCGCCAGGTTTTTAGTGCATGGACCACAGCTGCAAGCTCAAGGTCATGTGTGGGATAATTATCCTCGTGTGGACGCAAGTGTCGATATGCGTATGCGATCACATGACGATCTTGCATGAGAATGCAACCTAATCCTTGTCGCGAGGTGTCGCAATAGATAACAAAGTCCTTAGAAAAATCTGGTGGTAGCAACACAGGTGCGGAAGTCAGGCGTCTTTTCAGTTCCTGAAAACTATGCTCACACTGTGGTGTCCACTCAAACTTTTTATCCTTCTTGAGGAGTTCAGTTAGAGGCTTTGCAACCTTGGAGAAATTCTCGACAAAGCGGCGACAATAGCTCGCTAGACCAAGAAAACTCCTAACTTGCTTAACCGATTCAGGTTGAGTCCAATCAAGGACAGCTTGAACTCTCTGGGGATTGACAGCAATACCCTTACCAGAGATTACGTGGCCTAGATAGGTCACTTCTCGTAACCAGAATTCACATTTTGAAAATTTGGCATAAAGGCGATGCTCTCGAAGTTTCATCAATACCAGCCTTAGATGCTCGGCATGTTCTTGTTCATTCTTTGAGTAGATGAGAATATCATCGAGGTATACTACGACGAATTTATCCAAATACTCCATAAAGATTGAATTCATCAGCCGAGAGAAGGTGGCTGGGGCATTGGTTAAACCGAAGGACATAACGGTGTACTCATATTGGCCATAACGAGTAACAAAAGCCGTTTTTGGAATGTCCCCGTTCTTAATCTTGATTTGATGGTATCCCAACCTAAAATCCATTTTGGAGAAGACTGAGGATCCAGCGAGCTGATCGTACAGATCGTTGATCCTGGGGAGCGGATACTTGTTCTTAATGGTGACCAGATTAACTGGTCGGTAATCTACAACCATCCGATCCGTTCCGTCTTTCTTCTTGACGAAGAGGACGGGACAAGCCCAAGGAGAAGAGCTAGGACGAATGAAACCCTTGCTCAAGGCCTCATCTAATTGCTTCTTAAGTTAGGCTAGCTCTAGGGGTGCCATCTTATAAGGTCTTCTGGCTATTGGGACAGTTCCCGGAACAAGGTCTATCACAAACTCTACATCTCTGTCAGGTGGAATTCCTGGCAGTTCCTCTGGAAAAACATCCGGGAAGTCACGGACTACCGGAATGTCTTCAAGTTCCAGAAGAGGGTTGGCATTTAAGGAGTAGAGCTGGCATTTGGCAACTCGAGTAGAGACATTTACTATCTCACCCGAGGAATGGGTAAGCTGGACATTTCTAGATTGAGTATCAATCTTGGCATAGTGAGCTGACATCCAGTCCATGCCCAAGATGATATTAATATCCGAAGATTTCAATGCTATCAATGAGGCTAGAAAAACTAGCCTGTCTACTAGAATTTCATTGTCATAGGTTATCCTAGAGGTTTGCCATTTACTACCAGGGGTTTGAACAACCAATGGAATTGGCATATCACAAAAAGACATGTTATGCAACTGTGCATAACTTTCTGAAATGAAGGAATGAGAAGACCCAGTGTCAAAGAGAACAGACGCTGGGTGATGATTAACAAGAAGCGTACCCAGCATGACATCGGGATCCTCTGCAGCTTCTTCTGCTGACACATAGTTCACACGGCCATGTGCAGGAGTTGGCTTCACATAAAAAGCTTTGCCCGACTTGGCTTGCCTGTCGGACTTTCCGGGTTGCTTGGCACCCACATTCTGAGGACACTCACGGGAATAATGCCCTGGTTCTCCACACTTGTAGCATATCACCTGGTTGGCATGTGGTGCAGCATTGCTAGATGGACCACCATAAGCTTTTGCTGGAGGGTTGGCCTGATTCGTCTGAGGCGCCACGTAGGATGGCCTCGGAGTGTATCTTGGCGGCAGAGAACTGTTTGGAACCCACAGCCTGCATTTTGGAAACGCGGAACCAGAAGATGAGCCAAATTCACGGGAATGCTTCCTTGTGGCTTCGAAGTCAGAATGACCAGTCTCCGCACTGATCGCTTTGTTGACCAGGGCTTGAAAACTTGGACACTCATGGAGGCGCAGGTCTCGACGGAGCTCAGGGCTCAGACCCTTACGAAATCTTGCTTGCTTCTTGGCGTCAGTAGACACCTCCTCTGTTGCATAGCGGGCGAGGTTACCGAACTCGTGGCTATATGCATCCACAGACAACTTGCCCTGATTGAAGGCACAAAACTCCTCTCTCTTTCTGTCCATCAGGCCCTCTGGAATATGGTGCAGATGAAAAGCTGCACTGAAGTCTGCCCATGTGGCCACTGGTTCAGCGGGACGCATGGCTTCAAAATTCTCCCACCACAGATTGGCGGGTCCCTCCAGGAAATACGCCGCAAAGGTCACCTTGTCGGCCTCAGACACATTCGCCGAGCGAATCTTGCGTGAGATGCTGCACAGCCAGTCATCAGCGTCGAGGGGATCGACGGAATGATGAAACTTTGGAGGATTCAGCTTCACCAAGTCATTGAGGGACACTGCAGCATTCCTAGGCTGTCGAGCCGTATTCTGCTCAATACGCTCTAGCAGTCGGTTGGTCTCCCTTTTGTTTCTTTCTGCCTCAAGCATCACTTCTACCAGAGAAGGTGGGTGAGGCAGGTCTTCCTGCGACGCTTGACTACCCTCACCTTGCTCATGAGCAGGGGCACGGTTCAACCTGGTGAACACCATCCTGACAAACAAACTCATAGCTTAGACCAATATCATATCAATACTAGCTATGGATTAAGAATGTACTGAACACACGGAATGCGGAAATGAATATCCGAACAACATGGTAACAAGCCACTGCTATATATACACCATGGTTCATACACACCCTTACATAGTTCAGTACAAACTTAACCGAAGAGCAAACTACTGAAATGGTGGAACTACTCATCAGAGGCTTACAAGCTTCCTATACATTATTTATCTAGGCCTCCGGAATTCATTTCACATTACTACCATACTTCACAAGTCACGCAGGACTGTGAATGTACGGCTACTACCATACTATCCTTCCGCTCACAGCTCAGGCATCCGCATAGAACATCTCATAGAGATTACCTCCATGACCTGGAAGCTCAACCTGCGGATCAGGAAACACTCTAGCCTGAGATCCCTGGGATCCATAAGGACACGGATGTGGCCTTGGTCCCCTGACTAGTGGTAAGAGGGGTCCCCGAAGAGGTGTGACTCCTCCTATAGCTGGCCAGTCAACGTGGGCCGGAAGATGGGTCCTAACAGGGTTCAGCATCTCCATCTCTCCATACCCTGTCTGGACTACCGGTGCCAGCTGCGTCAAAGCTGTCCACAGACGGGCACGGGTAGCATAAAGCTCTATGCGGAGAGCACGAGCATCCTTGTCTCTGTTCTCTAGCATCTCAACAGTGGACTGCAGAAGTGGATCCTCCATAGAAGAATCAAAATAGACTCCACTGAGGTATCCCTCTTCACCAGACTGAGAGGCCGGAACATAGCAGAACTCTGAATTCTGCAGCAGTGCATGTCTCGCTCTCATAATAGTCAGCATTGAATAGGCAGCATCCTGTACTGCCATGTCAACGGTGACCCCCAGCCCATAGGACCAATGGATTGGCTTCTCCGCTCCAGGGTAGTCTGGAAATACCCTAACAGTGCAGATGTACTGGCTCTGGTTGAAGTCTCGGTACTGTTCCTCTACCGTGTACTCGGGGTACCAGCGGTAACCGCACACCGACATCACCCTGACCAGCATGGCCGTATGACCTGGTACATCAATGCACCTGGTCAGACGTACCACCTGACGAGAAGGACGGGCAGGCATCTGTAATAGAGAGTAATGCAAAAGCATTAGAGCTCCGAATGAAAAATTGGGCAGCATAACGGCTGTAAATGCTCAAAAACAAATTTTGAGACAACCCAAAATGGAATAGCGTAACAACTCAACTATCAAGTTCAACTCTCTGATCATCAAACTTACTTCATGCTTCCTAGGGATAAAAGAAACCCAATATCTCTCGACCCATAGTCCTATAAGCTACCGATCGGAAACACGAGCCTAGGAGAAGATGAGAAATCTAGTCCTTAATTCCCGCAGAAAAGACGAGGATGACCAGAATAGAATAACTTGAGAAGAGAACAAGAGTCTTACGTTCCCTTCCACAAACAATTCCCTTATATATATAACTAAAGCAATTCTAGACTCAACTTCGACCAGTTTGGCTTAGTAATCCTACAGTCAGTCAGGCTCTGATACCAACACTGTCGGGACCCCGATCCTAAGCCATAGGAATCTAGCCTGTAACACATCGCATCCCTTTGTGGTCTCACGCACGGTTAACTCCACGGCTGCAGCCTTACCTTAGCCGGGACCGTTTGCGTCTTTTGACTCACGTATGCGATAGTATCGCTAGCAATCCAATGTCAAAGAACCCGGATCGACATGTCTAGTCATAAACCAAAGTGGCAGTACCGCACAAGGACAGGCATACATGACCCAACAAAGCAGGTGTCGGTCATCGGCGAATGTAGACGAGTCGTAGCAAGCTACAAGGACTCCATTACATCGCGTGACATTTCCCCAAAGGGGACAGACACAACAGCTAAGAAGGACACATGCCGGTCAACCAATGTGTCCGGAGCAGTAGCGAACTACCAAGGCTCGTTGGATCACAAAGGGGCATTTCCTTGTAAGGAGTGCTACTAAAGTTCACGACTAGGTATTCGAACCCCATACATACCAGGTAAGACACACGTACGCATGGCATACCGATATGTATAGATACATCGATGGCATCACAACATAACCATAAACATACAAGCTTTATTTAAGAGGCTCGGAAGAGCCACACTCATAATATTACACATTAAGGGTCTCACGACCCATAGTAGCAGTCATACAATACAAGCCAGCGGAAGAGTTATAAATTGTCTGGGTACAGACAGGGCAACTAGAAGGCACGTGGCCTGACTATACTACAGAGCCGACGTAGGGCCAGATCGTAGCTGGGACACCAGCTACTCGTCGTCGTCGATGTCTACGAAGAACCCTCCGTTAGGGTCATTAGCAACCTCTGCAACATTTATTAAGCAAACATGAGTACGAAGGTACTCAGCAAGACTTTAGGAGAACTAACTACTCATGCAAGGTATCAAAAGGTATTGTGGGGTTTCAGGCGGAAAGCCAGCATTTGACTCGTGGCTAGACAACTTGCATTTTTAAATAATTTTGATAACTTGATTTCTCGCACACGAGTCCACTAACACCACAACAATACACTATCATGGAATCATTCCGTCTCCGTACGGAAATGCCGTCCACGATACTCACGCTTATCTTGACAATTTTATGAGTAGCCATTTAAGTTATCTATGAACAACATATGTCTCCAAGTAGTCCATATCCGCGGACGCGGCTATTCGAATAGATCATAACCCTGCAGGGGTGTACTTCGTCACACACACTCTCGCCACTTATCGCCATGTGCACGTCATGCACCTCGGCAACCTTCAAGCGGAAGCCCAGCGAGGGAGTCGGCCACGACCGTTAACCACACTAGTACCTAGTCCAGGTTTATCGCCTATCTGAGAGTAACCCGTACGGAAGTCCGGCCGAGGTTTCCGCCACGGCCTCAAACGATGTGCGCAGGGTTCCCAAGCCCACCATCCGGGTGCCACTTGGTACACCGTGCCACTGCCTACCGCATCACGGTCCATCTCTCAGGTCAGCACCATGCACGGCCTCCAGCATTACTATAAACACCAGAAACTACTTGCAACTCCTGGACCGAGTACTACGCGATTAATAGGCCGAGCGGGGTCATATTTCAGGGCCCAGCATGTGGTAGTATCTAGTCTTGGATTACATACACGGAACTCAATTCCTAAGGACGGTTCCAATGAAACAACCCGCCATGTACTCCTACACAGCCTTTCACCGGTACCTTTACCAAATCAAGTTCAACACACAACCTTTGCTCACCGAACACATTCCACATTTCTGTTCATCTCCCAGATGACAGACCATACACAACTCTAAGCATAGCATGCATAGCAGGATAAGTCACATCATAGCTCAAGCAACTACCAGGTATGCTAGGTTGCAAGGTTCGGCTATTTACTGTGACAAGGTTAAGTCATGCAAAGGAAGTGGGTCCAACTATCGTGGCAAAAGCAGTTGAAGCATTTGATCCTAATGCAATGAATAGGTGCAGGAGCAAGAACATAGGAGTTATCGGGATGATCAAAAGGGTTGCTTGCCTTGTTGCTCAGAGGAGGAACGATATCCGTCAGACGGATATTCGGTGGAATCCGGGGGTGCGGAGCCTACCGAAATGAAAGGCAACATTCAATAACAATCATATGCACTCAAAATGATGCATGAGCATGGCATGAGAATGCAAGGTGATAAGTTATTATTTTCAACATGTAATAGGTTTAGAGTTGATTTGAATCACATTCGAATAGCAATTCAAATGGGTGTTCTCGGATACCGGTTTAATTGATTCGACCTGATGCTCGGTTCAACTTGATGTTAACATGCATGAAATGTCATGTTATGATACTGATTTGTAATTAGGGCAGTGTGTGATCATTGCATATATAATGAAACTTGAATATTTTTGCAAATTCCATTTATAAAGTGATTAAAGGAATTGAATTATTCCTTATTTCACAATTTAGGGTTCTGTAACTTTTTCAAACATGGTTGAAAATAGCATAATCAGAATCCTTGAATTTTTCTGATACTTTTTCATATATAAATTATTTTCATTGGAGTTACAGATTAATTTCTATGTTTTTTACAAATTTTAGCAATTTCCTGAATTAGTTTTAAACTGGAAATTCTATTTATTGCATCAGGCTGACGTCAGCAGGCCAGCCGACCTGTGCAGGTCAAACCTGACAGGGGGGCCCCACTGGTCAGCCTCTCTGGGACTAATCCCGCGCTGACCAGCCCCTAATTGGGGTTTGACCAGGCGTGGGGGATTACGCCCTAATGGTCGGCCACGTCGACGGCCACCGGAGGGTGGTCGCTGGCGACCAGATCCGCGGCGGAGGGCTCGCCGGAGGCGACCTAGACGGCGCTGCACAGCACCAAAACGCACGCGGTTTGCAGCTACAGCATGCTCGCGAAGTGGACGATCTGGCAGGACCATCTAGGGAGGCTAAGGTCGCCGGAAGAGGCATCGGCGACGAGCCGGAGCGGCGGCCGAAGCTCGGGCGTCGTCGCAGGCTTTGAATCAGAGGGATCTACGCTCGGTTCTTTGCTGCTACGGCATCTACGCGTCGTCCTGGAGCTGCTGGTGCCCTCGGAAGGACGAGCTGATCATCGGAGGGCTACCGGCGACGAGCGGCAGCGGCGGTCCTCGTCGGGCTACGATGAAACTAGGGCTAGAGGAGGGGATCGAGGGGGAAAACTTAGGGGAAATGACCGCATGCTCACGGGGAGTGCAGAGCAGAGCTTAGACGGCTCGGGGAAGGCCTGGGGGCGACGAATTGACGGGAGAGGTCCGGCGGCCGGAGGTGGAAGACGACGGCGTTGCGGGCGTTGCAGGGCTCGAGGAAGCTTCGGCTTCTGCAGGGATGACTAGGGCGACGAGGCGGAGCTAATGGCGTGCTCGGGGAGGGAATCCTATGGCCAGGGGCACGGGCAGCTCGAGCTCGAGCTCGGCTCTAATGGCGGCAGCAAGGAGGGGGAGGAGATCCGGGCGGAGGAGGAGAACCGAGGCGGGGAATGGATAGGGGAGGCTCTGGGGAGCTTATCCCCGTCGTCGCCAGCGCGAGGCGGCGGCCACCTCCTGCTGCCTACTGGCGCGAGGGAGGGGACGAGCGGGGAGATGGGCCGGGCCAGGCTTGGGCGACAGGTAAGCTTTTTCCCATTTTCTCTGTTTTTGTTTTTCTGTTTTGCTAATTATTGTATTGCTCATTAATTCAGCTCCAAAACAAAAAGTAAAAACTATTTTAGACCTCCTGAAATATTTGTTATAATATCCCCACTCATTTCCAAGGATTTCAACATTTTTGGAAAATTATAGTTTCTGATTTCAATTTTTAAATTTGAAACCAGTGGCTTTTGCATTTATTTAAAATGCTTAAAGTGTCAAGAAAATAGTTTTCTCCAATGCTCATTTACTTTCATGATTTATCAGAAAGTTTGAACATTTCTTGAGGCCATTTTGGGTTCATTGATTTTGAGCTAGTTTGAGAATTCCTTTAATTGAAATGGTGGCTAGGGTTTTGAGTTTTTCCTTTGCCAATTTGTTGTTTTTGTTGAAACTTCTTAGATGCAAATGCAAAGAAGACATGAGCACAATGCTATCTTGCTTAAGGGTTAGGGATGTGACACTAGTCGAATCCTCGGGTACCGTCCATACTAACATCAATCCGGGGGGAGTCTTGTTTTACAGTTATGTTTTTGATTTAAGCGTGGAACTGGGCATTCCAATTACCGGCCCCTTTCTCGTGAATGACAGTGAATAAACACATGTCGAGGTTAACACGCCTAACATGGAAGATACCAATAGCCCCCTGCCACCACATGAGCGGTTCGGGCATGCAAAACAGAATATTTCTCGAAGGTTTAGAGAATGGCACAAGCAAATTTACTTGGAACGGCGGGTAAATACCGCAAATAGGTAGGTATAGTGGACTCTCATGGAAAAACTTTTGGGTTTATGGAAGTGGATGCACAAGCAGTATTCCGCTTAGTACAAGTGAAGGCTAGCAAAAGAATGGGAAGCGACCAACTAGAGAGCGACAACAGTCAGCAACATGGAGTGCAAGCATGAACAGGATATAAATCACCATGAACACGAACATCATAGAGGCTATGTTGATTTTGTTTCAACTACATGCATGAACATGCGCCAAGTCAAGCCACTCGAATCATTCAAAGGAGAATACCATCCTATCATACTACATCATAGTCATCTCAAAATCTATGTTGGCATTCAAGACAAACCATTATAAGCTCCTAGCTAAATAAGCATGGCATCAGAAACTATGATCTCTAAGTTGTCATTGCAAACATGGTTCTCTCACAACAAAGCTGAATCTGGGACAACAAGCTAGTCATATTTACAAAAACAAAATAGACAGAGTTCATACCAGCTTTTTCAGTCTCAGTCACTTCATCATATATAGTCATTATTGCCTTTCACTTGCACGACCGAACGATGTGAACAATAATAAGAGTGCTCGTGCATTGGACTAAGCTGAATCTGCAGGCAGACACAAAGGAGAAGACAAAGTAATATGGCTCTTTGAAAGCTAAACAGGTATGCATGCGAGAGCCACTAAACATTGTAACGAATATCTTCTACCTTGACCCAAAGAAAAAGAAAACTATTTACACGGGAAAGCTCCCAACAAGCAAAAAGAAAAAATGAAAATCTTTTTGGGTTTTCTCAAAAGGACACAAAACAAGAAAACAAGAAAACGAAAATAAACTAGTATAGATAATACAGTGGCAAAGTGTGAACACCGGCTAACAAGGTGAAAGCATAAGCATGAATGTAAGGTCGGTGAGAACATGTACTCCCCCAAGCTTAGGCTTTTGGCCTAGCTTGGTCTACTCCCAAGGCGGGAAATAACCAGCTCTGGGATACTCCGGAGCGGACTGTGGATGCCACTGCTATGTGAGCTCCTCTGGCTCCCACTGATAAACTGGCATCTGGTACTCGACTGGCGGCTCGGGCACGGGCACCTGTGGTTGGGCTAAGCCTGAATATGCGTAGATGTCCGAAGGCATAATAGTGTACCTGCCTGCATGAAGATCGAACAAAGAAGGAGCAGGAAGAGTAATAGTTTCTCGAGTACCCTGACTAAATACCAGGTTATAAATCATCCATCTACTAGCATCTCTATCCAGAAAATCATGGCGAACCATGCTGTCATAATCCAGATATTTCTCAGGAAGAAGCATCTCTTCTTCCTCGCGAAGTCTAATAGGTATCTCAAAGTGTCTAGCAAGATGAGTAGCATAGATACCTCCATAGACGACACCTTTGGAACGGTTTGTGTTCAACCGCTCAGCTACTATAGCACCTAGGCTATAAGTCTTAGTGCTATAAAGGCCTTCGCGCAAGACTGCAAGGTCTGGCGAACTAAGTGATCCAGCCTCCCCACGGCCAATCAAACATTTTCCCACAAATAATGAGAAGTACCGAAGCACAGGAAAATGTATGCTAGCAATTCTAGCGCGAGACACTCCTCTCTCCTCTCCAACAGCAATAGTACCTATAAAATCCTCCAAGTCCCGTGGACGAGGATCATGAATATCCCCAACATAAGGTAATTTGCATGCATTGCAAAAATCCGGTAGTGTCATGCACTCGGGGATATCGTACAACATGACGTCAAGGATGGGAGGATTCTTCCTCGGGTAAAAGTTGAAGCTTTGAACGAAAATATTGGTGAGGAGGAGGTATTGTGAGCACTTATCTTCAACGAACGCGGTAAGACCTGCGTTCTCCACCAAGTAATAAAAGTCTTCATAAAGCCCGGCAGCGCGCAAAAATTCATCACTTGGCCACTCGCAAGCTCGAACCTCCATGACTCGAGGAACCACGTACTTGGGGAGGTTCTTCTCATCCTCCTTGGGGTTATGGCTTGAAGAGCCTCTCAAGAACCTCCTCATCTTTTTCCTTTTCTAGCTCTGAAAAATTCTGAAATTTTTAGAGACTTCGAAAGAAAAGTGAATAAAGATTAACCCAACTCATAGCAACTACTCCTACTAGTGCCCAGAGACCGTATCACGCGCTAAAACTACTTGGGACCAGCTAAAATCAACATTTCAAGCTCAAGAACAGGGTCACCAAGGTAGCAAGAATACGCGAAGTATAAAGCACTAGAGAAAAAACTAATTGGACCAATGGAGGAGTCACTTACCAAGGAGTAATGTCCCCAAAACGGTTCGGAGAATGATGCTTTGAGCAAGGAGATCGAAAATCACAGCCAAATGAGCAAGAACACGAGCTTGAGCTGCGAAAAGATTTTTTCTGGAGGTAGAGGAAGAGGATGGGAGCTGGAATGAGTGGAGTGGAGCCCTGTGGGCCCCACAAGCTTGCTTGTCGTGGCCAGGGGGGTGGCCGCGGTGACAAGGTTTGTGGCCCACTAGGGTGGCCCCCAGGCCAGCTCTCAGTCCTAGTATTTTTCAAATATTCCAGAAAAAATCATACTAGATTTTCATGACCATCGGAGAACTTTTATTTTCGAGGTACTTTTCTCCGGGACGCTAAATCAGGAAACAGGGAAAACTAAACTAAATCTATCATTTTTCTTCTAAGCAAAAGAAAGTGAAAGCTTAAAACAGAGGTATGTGACTCTTTGATTCATCCATTTCATGGTCATCGAAAGAAATCCGTCAATGGGGTTGATCAAATCCTTATGATAAAACTTTCTCGAATCGCAAGAGAGAACGAAGAATTTTTGAATAGCCACTAAGTCACCTCAATGGGGATATGAATCTCCCCAACAAGCAAATCATACTTCATCTTGACACGAGGAATAGGGCATTCAAAGCTCCCAATAAGAATCGATGAAGTTTTTTTGATAGCATTGATGCAATGTACTTGATATCGTTTCTTCGGAAAGTGCACGGTATGTTCATTACCGTTGACATGGAAAGTGACATTGCCTTTGTTGCAATCTATAACAGCCCCTGCAGTGCTTAAAAAGGGTCTTCCGAGGATGACAGCCATGGCATCGTCCTCAGGAATATCCAAGATAACAAAGTCTGTTAAGATAGTGGTGTTAGCAACCACAACAGGCACGTCCTCGCAAATGCCGACAGGGAAAGCAGTTTATTTGTCGGCCATTTGCAGAGAGATTTCAGTGGGTGTCAACTTATCAAATTCAAGTCTACGATAAAGAGAGAGAGGCATAACACTAACACCGGCTCCAAGGTCACATAAGGCAGTTCTTATGTAGTTTCCTTTAATGGAGTAAGGTATAGTGGGCTTCCGGGATCACCAAGTTTCTTAGGAGTTCCACCTTTGAAAGTGTAATTGGCAAGCATGGTGGAGATCTCAAGATCTGGTATCTTTCGTTTATTGGTCACGATTTCTTTAATGTACTTGGAACACGGAGACATTTTGAGCATATCAACTAACCGCATCTGCAGAAAGACGGGTCTTATCATTTCAATAAAGCGCTCAAAATCCTCATCATCCTTTTTCTTGGATGGCTTAGGAAGAAAGGGCGTAGGTCTCTGAACCCATGGCTCTCTTTCTTTACCATGCTTCCTAGCAGCGAAGTCATTCTTATCGTATTTCTTAGGTTGTTGGTTATCAGGATTAACCGTAGGTTCAATCTCCACATCCTTATCATTGCTAGGTTGAGCATTATAATGAACATCGCTGTCCATATTATCACCAGGTTCATGTTCATCACCAGATTGTGTTTCTGCATCAGACACAGAAATATCATTTGGTTCTTCAGGTGTGACAGTATTTGGTGAACTAACATGCAGGTTTCTATCATCCTTCTTCTTCTCCTTAGGATGACTGGGTGCATCTGCATTAATGACTCTGACAGAGTTTTCATTTAGTTCGTTGAGCAAGTCATTTTGAACTTTAAGCACTTGTTCTACCTGAGTAGTAATCATAGAGGCATGTTTACTCAGAAGCTTCAGATCATTGACATTTCTGTCTACACAAGCACTTAAATGACTAAGCATACGAGTACTTTGTTCCAAATGTCTGCTAACATTATCATTGAAACTCTGTTGTTTGGCAACAAAGTTGTCAAATTCATCAAAGCATAGGCTAGCAGGTTTATCAAAAGGAATATCACTCTCATCAAACCTACGCAGAGAATTTACTTCCACTACCTATATCGGGTTATCGAGACCATGGATCTCTTCGATAGGTGGTAGATATTTGACATCTTCAGATCTAATGCCTTTCTCTTGCATAGATTTCTTGGCTTCTTGCATATCTTCGGGACTGAGGAATAGAATACCTCTTTTCTTTGGAGTTGGCTTAGGAGGTGGTTCGGGAATAGTCCAAGCATTATCGTTGATCAAGATGTTATTCAGTAGAGTCTCAGCTTGTTCTACAGTTCGTTCCCTAAAAACACAACCACCACAACTATCTAGGTGGTCTTTAGAGGCATCGGTAAGTCCGTTATAGAAGATATCAAGTATCTCGTTCTTCTTAAGAGGGTGATCAGGCAAAGCATTCTATAGCTGGACAAGCCTCCCCCAAGCTTGTGGGAGACTCTCTTCTTTGAGTTGAGCAAAGTTGTATATTTCCTGCAAGGCAGCTTGCTTCTTATGGGCAGGGAAATATTTCTCACAGAAGTAGTAGATCATATCCTGGGGACTACTCACACAACCAGGAGCAAGAGAAGTGAACCAGGATTTAGCGTCATCCTTTAGAGAGAAAGGAAACAGCTTAAGGATATAGTAGTGGCGGATCTTCTCCTCACTAGTTAAAAGGGTGGCTATATCGTGTAGTTTGGTAAGATGGGCTACGATCGTTTCAGACTCATAAGCGTTAAAAGGATCAGATTCGACCAAAGTGATTAACTCAGGGTCGATAGAGAATTCATAATCCTTATCGGTCACAAAGATAGGCGAAGTAGCAAACTTTGGGTCGTATTTCATCCTAGCGTTCAGAGATTTTTCTTTTCCACTTGCGCAGTAATTTCTCAACATCATAGCTATCCTTACAAGCAAGAAAGTCCTCAGCTATATCTCCCTCCATAACTTAACCCTCAGGCATATCAGGCAATTCATACCTAGGAGAGCTAGTTCTAACAGGCGAAATAGCATGTTCTACTTCAATAATCTCAGCAGTTTTAGAAGTATCATCACATCTAGCAGCAACTCTAGCAATTTGTGCATCAAGGAATGCACCTACTGGCAAAGCAGTATCAAGCATAGCATCATCACAAGCACCATGGACAATAGAAGTAGCATCATCAAGCACAGGCGACATATCAAAATTTCTAGCAGGAGGTGGTGTCGCAAACTTACTCATAACTGAAGGTGAATCAAGTGCAGAGCTAGATGGCAGTTCCTTACCTGTCCTCGTAGTTGAGGGCAATACTTTAGTTCTTGGATCTTTCAGATTCCTCATAGTGATCAGCAGACGTAAATCCCAAGTGACTCAGAGAATATAGCTATGCTTCCCCGGCAACAGCGCGAGAAAAAGGTCTTGATAACCCACAAGTATAGGGGATCGCAACAGTTTTCGTGGGTAGAGTATTCAACCCAAATTTGTTGATTCAACATAAAGGGAAGCCAAAGAATATTCTCAAGTATTAGCAGTTGAGTTGTCAATTCAACCACACCTGAGAGACTTAGTATCTGCAGCAAAATATCAGTAGCAAGGTAATGTGATAGCAACAGTAGCAATAGTAACCAGTAGCTATAGTGACAGCAGTAGCGGCAAAGTAACAGTAGCAGCAGCGAAAGCAGTAGCCGCAAAGTAACGTAGCAAGGACCAGTAGGAAAAACTCGTAGGCATTGGATCGGTGATGGAAGATTATGTCGGATGGTATTCATCATGCAACAGTTATAGCACGGAGAGATATGTAACTAGCTCCAGTTCGTCAATGTAATGTAGGCATGTATTCCGTATATAGTCATACGTGCTTAGGGAAAAGAACTTGCATGACATCTATTGTCCATCCCTCCCGTGGCAGCGGGGTCCTAATGGAAACTACGGGATATTAAGGTTCTCCTTTTAATAAAGAATCGGATCTAAAACACACATATATTGGCGACAACATAATAGGTTCAGATCTGAAATCATGGCACTCGGGCCCTAGTGACAAGCATTAAGCATAGCCAAGTAGTAGCAACATCAATCTCAAAACATAGTGGATACTAGGGATCAATCCCCGTCAAAACTAACTAGATTACATGATAGATCTCATCCAACCCATCACCGTCCAGCAAGCCTACGATGAGATTACTCACGAACGGTGAAGAGCATCATGGAATTGGCGGTGAAGGAAGGTTGGTGATGACGATGGCGATGATCTCCCCTCTGCGGAGCCCAGAACGGACTCCAGATCTGCCCTCCAGAGGAAGAACAGGAAGTGGCGGCACCTCCGTATCGTAAAACGTGATGAACTCTTCTCCTTAATTTTTTCCGCACGAAAGGGACTAAATAGAGCTGGAATTGGAGGCGGTGGAGCAACGTGGGCCCCACAAGCCTGCTAGGCGCGGCCAGGGGGCGCGCGTGGTGGGCTTGTGGGCTCCACGATCCACTTCTTCGGTTGATTCCTGTGCCAGTATTTTTTATATATTCCACAAAAATCCTCGTAAATTTTCAGGTCATTCCGAGAACTTTTATTTCTGCGCAAAAACAACACCATGGCAATTCTGCTGAAAACATCGTTAGTCCGGGTTAGTTTCATTGAAATCATGCAAATTAGAGTCCAAAACAAGGGCAAAAGAGTTTGGAAAAGTAGATACGACGGAGACGTATCATTCTCCAGCAGTGTGACGGTGCTCCTGCAGGGCTCCGTCCGAGCTCCGCAAAAATCCGATCTAGAGGTAAAACTATGTGGAATAGCCTTGAGTTGCACGTGGCAAAGTTGTTTCTCAAAAAGCCCTAAACCACCAATATATATAGGAGGAGGGGAGGGGCTAGCCTTGAGGCACAAGGGCCTCAAGGTGCGCCGGCCGCCAGGGAGGAGGACTCCTCCTCCTGCAATTCGGTTTGGGAAGGAGGAGTCCTCCTCTTCCTTCCCACCTCCCTCTTTCCTTTTTTATTCCTTTGCTTTGGTATTTTTATATGTGGCACCATAGCCCTCTTGGGATGAATCTACCAGCACACTAGGGACTTGGTGTGCCACCATAGGGCCTTGGGCTCACTCCCGGGTGGGTGGGCCCCTCCCGGTAAACACCCGGAACCCATTCGTCACTCCGTGTACACTACGAGAATTGCCCGAAAATTTCCGGTGACCAAATGAAACCATCATAAATATTAATCTTCGTTTCTGGACCATTCTGTAAACCCTCGTGACGTCCATGATCTCATCTGGGACTCCGAACAACATTCGGTAACCACACATATAACTCAACTATACTAAAACATCATCGAACCTTAAGTGTGCAGATCCTCGGGGTTCAAGAAGTATGTAGACATGACCCGAGACACTCCTCGGTCAATATCTAGTAGCGGAACCTGGATGCCCATATTGGATCCTACATATTCTCCGAAGATCTTATTGGTTGAACCGCAGTGCAAAGGATTCATATAATCACGTATGTCATTCCCTTTGTCCTTCGGTATGTTACTTGCTCGAGATTCGATCGTCGGTATCCGCATACCTATTTCAATCTCGTTACCGGAAAGTCTCTTTACTCGTTCCATAATACAATATCCCGGGACTTACACTTAGTCACGTTGCTTGCATGGCTTGTGTGTGATGTTGTATTACCGAGTGGGCCCCGAGATACCTCTCCGTCACACGGAGTGACAAATTCCAGTCTTGATCCATACTAACTCAACGGACACCTTTGGAGATACCTATAGAGCACCTTTATAGTCACCCAGTTACGTTGCGATGTTTTATGCACACAAGGTATTCCTCCGGTGCCAGTGAGTTATATGATCTCATAGTCATTGGAATAAATACTTGACACGCAGAAAACAATAGCAATAAAATGACACGGTCAATATGCTACGTTCATAGTTTGGGTCTAGTCCATCACATGATTCTCCTAATGATGTAATCTAGTTATCAAGCGACAACACTTGCACATAGTCAGAAAACCTTGACTATCCTTGACCAATTATCTAGCCAACTAGAGGCTTGCTAGGGACATTGTTTTGTCTATGTATCCACACATGTATCTATGTTTTCATTCAATACAATTATAGCATGGATAATAAACGATTATCTTGTAACAGGAAATATAATAATAACTATTTATCATTGCCTCTAGGGCATATTTCCAACAATCTCCCACTTGCACTAGAGTCAATAATCTATTCTTCACATCGCCATGCGATTTACATTGTAATAAATCTAACACCCATACAATTCTGGTGTTGATCATGTTTTGCCCGTGGAAGAGGTTTAGTCAGCGGGTCTGCTACATTCAGATCCATGTGCACTTTGCAAATATTTACGCCCTCTCCTTCGACGTAGTCGCGGATGAGGTTGAAGCGTCGTTTGATGTGCCTGGTCTTCTTGTGAAACCTTGGTTCCTTTGCTAAAGCAATGGCACCAGTGTTGTCACAAAAAAGAGTTATTGGATTTAGTGCGCTTAGCTCAACTCCAAGATCCGTCATGAACTGCTTCATCCAGACACCCTCCTTTGCTGCCTCCGAGGTAGCCATGTACTCCGCTTCACATGTAGAATCTGCTACGACGCTTTGCTTGGAACTGCACCAGCTTACCGCACCCCCATTAAGAATAAATACGTATCCGGTTTGCGACTTAGAGTCATCCGGATCGGTGTCAAAGCTTGCGTCGACGTAACCATTTACGACGAGCTCTTCGTCACCTCCATAAACGAGAAACATTTCCTTAGTCCTTTCCAGGTACTTCAGAATATTCTTGACCGCCGTCCATTGATCCATTCCTGGATTACTCTGAAACCTGCCTGCCATACATATGGCCAATCTGACGTCTGGTCTAGTGCACAACATTGCATACATGATAGAACCTATGGCTGAAGCATAGGGGATGGAACTCATTTGTTCTCTATATTCCACAGTTGCTGGGCACTGAGTCTTACTCAACTTTATACCTTGTAACACTGGCAAGAACGCTTTCTTGGACTGATCCGTTTTGAACTTCTTCAAAACTTTATCAAGGTATGTGCTTTGTGAAAGTCCTATCACGCGTCTCCATCTATCCCTATAGATCTTAATGCCTAGAACATAAGCAGCTTCTCCTAGGTCCTTCATAGAGAAACTTTTATTCAAGTAATCCTTTACGCTCTCCAAAAACTCCACGTTGTTTCCAATCAGCAATATGTCATCCATATATAACATTAGAAACGCCATAGAGATCCCACTCACTTTCTTGTATATACAAGATTCTCCAACCACTTGTATAAACCCAAATGCTTTGATCACCTCATCAAAACGTTTATTCCAACTCTGAGATGCTTGCACCAGTCCATAAATGGACCGCTGGAGCTTGCACACTTTGTTAGCATTCTTTGGATCGACAAAACCTTCGGGTTGCATCATATACAACTCTTCCTTAAGAAAACCATTAAGGAACGTTGTTTTGACATCCATGTGCCAGATTTCATAATAAAAAATGCAGCTATTGCTAACATGATTCGTACGGACTCAAGCATCGCTACCGGTGAGAACATCTCATCGTAGTCAACTCCTTGAACTTGTGAAAAACCCTTTGCCACAAGTCGAGCTTTATAAACGGTCACATTACCGTCTGCGTCCGTCTTCTTCTTAAAGATCCATTTGTTCTGAATAGCCTTGCGGCCTTGAGGTAGTATTTCCAAAGTCCACACTTTGTTTTCGTATATTGATCCTATCTCGGACTTCATGGCATCCAACCAATTGTTGGAATCCAGGCCCACCATTGCTTCTTCATAATTCGCAGGTTCATTGTTGTCTAACAACATGATTGATAAGACAGGATTATCATACCACTCAGGAGTAGTACGTGATCTTGTCGACCTGCGAGGTCCGATAGGAACTTGATCCAAAGTTTCATGATCATCATCATCAACTTCCTCCTCAACCGGCGTCGCAACGACAGGGGTTTCCCCTTGCCCTGCGCCACCATCTAGAGGGACTAGAGGTTCGACAACTTCATCAAGTTCTATCTTCCTCCCACTCAATTCTTTCGAGAGAAACTCCTTCTCAAGAAAAGCTCCGCTCTTAGCAACAAACACTTTGCCCTTGGATTTTAGATAGAAGGCGTACCCAACTGTCTCCTTTGGGTAACCTATGAAGACGCACTTTTCCGCTTTGGGTTCCAGCTTTTCAGGCTGAATCTTTTTGACATAAGCATCACATCCCCAAACTTTAAGAAACTACAACTTCGGTCTTTTGTCATACCACAGTTCGTATGGTGTCGTCTCAACGGATTTTGATGGTGCCCTATTTAAATTGAATGCAGTTGTCTCTAATGCATAACCCCAAAACGATAACGGCAAATCGGTAAGAGACATCATAGATTGCACCATCTCTAATAAAGTACGATTACGACGTTCGGACACACCATTACGTTGTGGTGTTCCAGGCGGTGTCAACTGTGAAACAATTCCACATTGTCTTAAGTGAGCACAAAACTCGAAACTCAGATATTCACCCCCACGATTAGACTGTAGGAACTTGATCTTCTTGATACAATGATTTTCAACTTCACTCTGAAATTTCTTGAACTTCTCAAACGTTTCAGACTTGTGCTTCATTAAGTAGACATAACCATATCTACTCAAATCGTTAGTGAAGGTGAGAAAATAATGATACCCATCGCGCGCCTCCACACTCATCGGACCGCACACATCGGTATGTATGATTTCCAACAAGTCATTTGCACGCTCCATTGTTCCGGAGAACGGAGTCTTAGTCATCTTACCCATGAGGAATGGTTCGCACGTGTCAAGTAAATCAAAGTCAAGTGACTCCAAAAGTCCATCGGAGTGGAGTTTCTTCATGCGCTTTACACCAATATGACCTAAGCGGTAGTGCCATAAAAACATGGCGCTATCATTGTTAACTCTAACTCTTTTGGTCTCAGTGTTATGTATATGTGTATCATCGCTATCAAGATTCAATATGAACAATCCTCTCACATTGGGTGCATGACCATAAAAGATATTACTTATAGACATAGAACAACCATTATTCTCTGACTTCAAGGAGTAACCATCTCGCAATAAACAAGATCCAGATATAATGTTCATGCTTAAAGCAGGCACTAGATAACAATTATTTAAGTTCATAACTAATCCTGATGGTAACTGAAGTGAAACTGTGCCGACGGCGATTGCATCAACCATGGAACCATTTCCACGCGCATCGTCACTTCATCTTTCGCCAGCCTTCGTTTATTCCGCAGTTCCTGTTTCGAGTTGCAAATATGAGCAACAGAACCGGTATCGAATACCCAGGCACTATTATGAGAGTTGGTTAAGTACACATCAATAACATGTATATCGAATATACCAGATTTTTCCTTGGCCGCCTTCTTATCAGCAAAATACTTGGGGCAGTTGCGCTTCCAGTGACCCAGTCCCTTGCAATAATAACACTCTGTTTCAGGCTTAGGTCCAGCCTTGGGTTTCTTCGTCGGATTGGCAACAGGCTTCCGCTCTTCTTGGAGTTACCCTTCTTGCCTTTGCCGTTTCTCTTGAAACTAGTGGTCTTATTGACCATCAACACTTGATGCTCTTTCCGGAGTTCTGACTCTGCAAGTTTCAGCATCGCAAATAACTCGCCGGGTGACTTGTCCATCCCTTGCATGTTATAGTTCAACACAAAGCTCTTGTAGCTTGGCGGCAGTGATTGAAGAATTATGTCAGTGATAGCCTCTTGTGAGAGTTCAATCCCCAGCTTAGCTAGACGGTTTGAGTACCCAGACATTTTGAGCACATGTTCACTGACAGACGAATTCTCCTCCATCTTGCAAGCATAGAATTTATCAAAGGTTTCATACCTGTTGATCCGGGCGTTCTTCTGAAAGATAAACTTTAACTCCTGGAAAATCCCATATGCTCCATGGCACTCAAATCGACGTTGAATTGCCGGCTCTAAGCCATACAAGACTGCACAATGAACTACTGAGTAGTCCTCCTTACGTGTTAACCAAGCATTCTTAACATCTTGGTCAGCCGTAGCGGGTGGTTCATCTCCTAGCGCAGCATTAAGGACATAATCCTTCTTCCCAGCTTGCAGGAGCAACTTAAGATTACGAGCCCAGTCTACAAAGTTGCTTCCATCATCTTTCAACTTAGCTTTCTCTAGGGACGTATTAAATTCAGGGTGACTGTTGCGTGAGCCATTCATCTACAACACAAATATTGCAAAGTGAACTTAGACTATGTTTAAGATAATTAGAGTTTAATTAATCAAATTACTAATGAACTCCCACTCAAAAAGTACATCTCTCTAGTCATTTGAGTGGTACATGATCCAATTCACTAATTCAAGTCTGATCATCACGTGAGTTGAGAATAGTTTCAGTGGTAAGCATCTCTATGCTAATCATATCAACTATACGATTCATGCTCGACCTTTCGGTCTCATGTGTTCTGAAGCCATGTATGCACATGCTAGGCTCGTCAAGTTTAACCCGTTGTATGTGAAGTTGAGTCTATCACACCCGATCATCACGTGGTGCCTCGAAACGACAAACTGTTGCAACGGTGCACAGTCAGGGAGAACACAATTTCGTCTTGAAATTTTAGTGAGAGATCTCCTTATAATGCTACCGTCGTTCTAAGCAAAATAAGGTGCATAAAAGGATTAACATCACATGCAATTCATAAGTGACATGATATGGCCATCATCTTGTGCTTCTTGATCTCCATCACCAAAGCACCGACATGATCTTCTTGTCACCGGCGCCACACCATGATCTCCATCATCATAATATCCATCAACGTGTCGACATCGAGGTTGTCGTGCTATATATGCTATTACTACTAAAGCTACGACCTAGCAATATAGTAAACGCATCTGCAAACACAAACGTTAGTTTAAAGACAACCCTTGTAGATCGCTCAGCGGGAAGCATTAAGAAACACGGTTGATGTAGTGGTACAGCTTCGTGATTCAAATCACCGTCGTCCCACGATCCGTCCCATGATGCCACGAACGGCACCTCCGCGTTCAGCACACGTACAGCTCGACGATGATCTCGGCCTTCTTCATCTAGCAAGCAAGACGAAGAAGTAGATGAGTTCTCCGGCAGCGTGATGGTGCTCCGGTGGTGGTGACGATCTACTCCTGTAGGGCTCTGCCCGAGCTCCGCAGAAATCAGATCTAGAGGTCAAACTATGTGGAATAGCCTTGAGTTGCACGTGGCAAAGTTGTCTCTCAAAAAGCCCTAAACCACCAATATATATAGGAGGAGGGGAGGGGCTAGCCTTGAGGCACAAGGGCCTCAAGGTGCGCCAGCCGCCAGGGAGGAGGAGGCCTCCTCCTCCAATTCGGTTTGGGAAGGAGGAGTCCTCCTCTTCCTTCCACCTCCCTCTTTCCTTTTTTTTACTCCTTTCCTTTGGTATTTTTATATGTGGCGCCATAGACCTCTTGGGATGACTGCACTAGCCCACTAGGGACTTGGTGCGCCACCATAGGGCCTTGGACTCACTCCCGGGTGGGTGGGCCCCTCCCGGTAAACACTCGGAACCCATTCGTTACTCCCGGTACACTGCCGGAATTGCCCGAAACTTTCCGGTGACCAAATGAAACCATCCTATATATCAATCTTCATTTCCGGACCATTCCGGAAACCCTAGTGATGTCAGTGATCTCATACGGGACTCCGAACAACATTCGGTAACCACACATATAACTCAACTATACTAAAACATCATCGAACCTTAAGTGTGCAGGCCCTGCGGGTTCGAGAACTATGTAGACATGACCCGAGACACTCCTCGGTCAATATCCAATTGCAGCACCTGGATGCCCATATTGGATCCTACATATTCTCCGAAGATCTTATCAGTTGAACCTCAGTGCAAAGGATTCATATAATCCTGTATGTCATTCCCTTTGTCCGTCGGTATGTTACTTGCCTGAGATTCGATCGTCGGTATACGCATACCTATTTCAATCTCGTTACCGGCAAGTCTCTTTACTCGTTTCGTAATACAAGATCCCGTGACTTACACTTAATCACATTGCTTGCAAGGCTTGTGTGTGATGTTGTATTATCGAGTGGGCCCCGAGATACCTCTCGGTCACAGCGAGTGACAAATCCCAGTCTTGATCCATACTAACTCAATGGACACCTTCGGAGATACCTGTGGAGCACCTTTATAGTCATCCAGTTACGTTGTGACGTTTGATGCACACAAGGTATTCCTCTGGTGCCAGTGAGTTATATGATCTCATGGTCATAGGAATAAATACTTGACACGCAGAAAACAATAGTAATAAAACGACACGATCAATATGCTACGTTCATAGTTTGGGTCTAGTACATCACATGATTCTCCTAATGATGTAATCCAGTTATCAAGCGACAACTACACAAGCTACAAAATACACCGAACAATTGCAGTGGCAATGCAAAGCTGTACAGACGCGGACGACCTCCATCTGGCCCGTCCCGATGAGGAGAAGCTACGAGGATTATTAATGTGGCATACCAGCACGACCTAACAATTGGAACATGTTGGTCTAAATGCTCACAAAATTTTGAAAAGGGTAAAGTGTGGCATTACTTTTACTAAATGAGGTAAAACGGATGAAATCTTGCTAAATGGGGCAATTAGTGTCAAGAATGTCAAAAGAGGGGGTAAAAACCGAAATTTACTTTTTTTTGCCACAACTTTCAAAAATGTCATTCCATGATAAAACTTAGAAAAGACTCAAAATTATTTGTCAATCTTGCCACATTTTTTTATTTCCATTCATTTATTTTTTCACCAGTCGGATCACGCTTTATGCCCCTAAACCCAAGAGGACCGCTCAGACAGACCCGACGAGAAATCCTCATCCAAGAATGTAGGGGGGCGTCGAGTCCCTCGTGTGTGTGTTTTCCTTTTGGCTCCCGATTTTCAAACTTTCATATTTTTTAATTAAAAGTCCAAATTAAATTATATTTTCATATTTATGTGTTTCATGATAAAGCTTTCAAATAAGATCCATTTTTAATACGTTTTGATGAAATTGTGAAAAATATGTTAAATTTAAACTCTTGAAACTTTGTACGAATGACCAATAAAATCATGACTTTAGTATGTGCAACCGATAAAGTGTTTAAAGTTCCAACTCTTGGAACTTTGTACGAGTAACCAATAAAATCGCGACTTTTGTATCTGCAACCGATAGTGTTTAAAGTTTTAACTCTGAAACTTGATACTCGTGAACCAGAAGATCAGAATTTTTAGATGTAGAATCAAGTCTCAGTTATTAAACTATGAAAATCGGTGTACCCTCATGTGGGATCCAACTTCTTCGTGAATCGTGAGACAACCAAGTGGCCGGCTTGGGTTTGGCAAGTGCGTGTCTTTGCGAATTTGCAAATGAACTATAGTTTCCTTGAATTTCTTTGAATCAAACAAACCCTAAGAATTTTAAACAAAGAATACGGTTGCCTGGGCGGACCGGTGCTTTTAGGCCAGTCCGATCGCTGAGTGCCACTCGGATAAGAGCATCAACCACGTATAGCAAAAAGACCTCTCAAATATCCGTGGATGCCACAGGAATGATCGAACATGTCTCAAATAAATATTGTTGTAACGTACATCTTATACTAAAATTTTAAATTCATATAAAAACATGCAAACATAAAAAACCTACATACTATGTATAAACTAACTACTCCTCGTCGATGATTTCAATGATCTCTATGCCCTTCGACGGATAAATATGCAACAGCTATAGCTCCGCTTCCTCTGGTGCCCGCCTCCGGCTGCTCCGTTGCGGTTTCCTGTGCCTCTATCATCACATTGAGCTTATCAAGAGGGTGTCGGCCTTCACTTGTCTCTGCCGGAAGAGCCGTCGGTTGGCCTTCACTTCGGCCTCATCTCGGATGGATTCCAGAATGACCTGCTGCTCCGCCATCTCCTCAGCTTGGGCGACGACGAACTCCGCCTCCTCCACCATGTTCAAGCCCGGAGCATGGATCTCTGCCTCATCCTCCTCCATCGCCTTCGACACCTCGTCCTCCTCCATCGCCTTCGACACCTCCTCCTCCTCCACCTCCGGCTCCGGCGCGTTCTGAGGCAGACCAGCGGTGATGCCTCGAGCCTGGATTTCCACCTCGATCTGCATTTGGTGCTCCGGCGTGAGCATAGCATACATGATGATCCTATGGCAGACCGTACTAACGCTGGATAGCAGGGGAGAACGGGAAAGAGGAGTTGGATGGACTTGGGTGGCGGTGGAGGAAAGGAGGAGGTGGATGCTCTAGGTCTGTGGGACGTCGGTTGTCTTAAATAGCCGGCTATTGTCTCAGGCGGCGTACCGGAGCAATGTCACGCGACGTTCACACCACGGCGATGATCAAGGTACCCGTCTGACCGTCGAGTTTTCGGACGAGTCTGCGTGAGGCCCTGCTACTGCAACAAAAGACCTTCCTACGGCGCCATAAATAGGTGTGTTGCTTGATACTCCTCAGAAACGGCACCATAAATCCTTCAGCTGCGGCTACGCCTTAAGGGACTTCCTAGGCAAGTATGCAAAGGATTTCCCCCGTGGCCTTGGAGCCTTGCGTTGGTGTTCCCTCGAAGCAGAAAGGATGATGTAGCGTAGCGGTGGTAAGTATTTCCCTCAGTTTGAGAACCAAGGTATCAATCCAGTGGAGGAGTATCTCAAGATCCTGCACAAACACAAAATCTTGCTCTCAACGCTATGAAGGGGTTGTCAATCCCTTATAGATTGTTGGCCAAGTGAGAACTGAAAGCAACAAAGTAACAAAGCAAAGTAAAAGCGGAGGTGTAAACGATGGATGTGAATAGACCCGGCGGCCGTAGTGTTTACTAGTGGCTTCTCTCATGAAAGCAAGTAGACGGTGGGTGAACAAATTACTATCGAGCAATTGATAGAACCGCGCAAAGTCGTGACGATATCTATGCAATGATTATATCTATAGGCATCACGGCCAAAACAAGTAGACCGATACTTTCTGCATCTACTACTATTACTCCACACGTCGACCGCTATCCAGCGTGCATCTAGTGTATTAAGTCCATAAGAACAGAGTAACGCCTTAAGCAAGATGACATGATGTAGAGGGATAATGTCAAACCAATGATAAAAACCCCATCTTTTTACCCTTGATGGCAACTACTTGATGTGTGCCTTGCTGCCCCTACTGTCACTGGGAAAGTTCACCACATGGTAGAACCCAAAACCAAGCACTTCTCCCATTGCAAGAATCATAGATCTAGTTGGCCAAACAAAACCCAAGACTCAGAGAGACTTACACGGATATCAAATCATGCATATAAGAAATCAGCAAAGACTCAAATATATATCATAGATAATCTGATCACAAATCCACAATTCATCGGATCTCGACAAACACACTGCCAAAGAAGATTACATCGGATAGATCTCCATGAAGATCATGGAGAACTTTGTATTGAAGATCCAAGAGAGAAGAAGCCATCTAGCTACTAACTACGGGCCCGTAGGTCCGAAGTGAACTACTAACGAGTCATTGGAGGGGTGATGATGATGAAGAAGAAGCCCTCCAACTCCAAAGTCCCCTGCGGCAGGGCGCCGGGAAGGGACTCCAGATGAGATCTCGCGGAAACGGAAGGTTGCGGCGGCGGAAAAGTATTTTCGAGGCTCCCCTGATTTTTTGTTGAATATTTGGGAATATATAGTACAAGGATCTAGGTCACGGGGCGCCCAGGGAGGCCACAAGACCTCACACCGCCGCCTCCCCCTGGTGGCGGAGTGGGAGCTTGTGGGCTCCCTGGAGCCCACCTGGCTTGGCCCAGAGGCCCCATGATCTTCTTCCGTTCGGGAAAAAAATCATTTTGGGGTTTTTATTCCATTTGGACTCCGTTCCAAAATCAGATCTGAAAAGAGTCAAAAACACAGAAAAAACAGGAACTAGCACTTGGCATTGAGTTAATAAGTTAGTCCCAAAAAAGATATAAAAAGGTATCTTAAACATCCAAAGAAGACAAGATAACAGCGTGAAACCATCAAAAATTATAGATACGTTTGAGATGTATCAAGCATCCCCAAGCTTAACTCCTGCTCGTCCTTGAGTAGGGAAGTGATAAAGAATGAATTTTTGATGCTTTCATGCTACCTAGCATAGGTGTCCTTTGTAATTCCTCTTATGTGACGTGAATGTTCAGATCCATTAGATTCAAAACAATAGTTTGCTATTGACGTGGAAACAATAATAATTCAAGCAAACTAGCAAGGTAATCATGAACTTTCAAAATAACAAGGCCAAAATAAAGTTATCCCTACAAAAGCATATAGTCTGGCTATGCTCTATCATCATTGCACAACGAATTTAAATCATGCAGAACCCCGGTATTGGCCAAGTAACTGTTTCACACCTTTACTTTCTCAAACCTTTTCAACTCTCACACAATACATGAGCGTGAGTCATGGTTATAGCACTATACATGGTGTGGAGTGTGGTGGAGGTTGCAAGACAAAAAAGGAGAAGATAGTCACATTAACTAGGCATATCAATGAGCTGTGGAGATGCTCATCAATAGATATCAATGTGAATGAGTAGGGATTGCCATACAAATGATGCACTAGAGCTACGAGTATGTGAAAGCTCTTAAAGAAAACTAGTGGGGGTGCATCCAACTTGCTTGCTCACGAAGACCTAAGGCAATTTTGAGGAAGCCTATCATTGGAATATACAAGCCAAGTTATATAATGAAAATTTCCCATTAGCTATATGGTGGTGACAAAACGAGAGACTCTCAATCATGAAGATCATGGTGCTTAATATGCACAAGTGTGGAAAAAGTGGTAGCATTGTCCCTTCTCTCTTTTTCTCTCATTATTTATTTATTTATTTATTTGGTGGGATCTTTGGCCTCTTTTTTTTGGTGGGCTTCTTTGGCCTCTTTTATTTCCTCACATGGGACAATGCTCCATTAATGATGATCATCACACTTTCAACTCAAAATTTAGAGCAACGATGACTCTATATGGAATGCCTTCGGTAGTGTACCGTGGCAATGATCTAGCATGGCATAGACATCAATGGAAACATCATGCTAGCTATCTTACAATCATGCAATGGCAATGTAGACGTGGTGGCACATGTCATGGTGGTAGTTGCATGGCAATATATCTCGGAATGACTTTGAAAAAGCCATAGTAGGTAGGTATGATGGCTGTTTTGAGGGGGGCTAATGGTGGGCTTTGTGCACCGACGAAAGTTGCACGACACTAAGAAGATAGTGATGGTGGAAGGTGAAAGTGCATCTAAACCATGGACTCAATATTAGTCATGAAGAACTCATATACTTGTTGCAAAAGTTCTATTAGTAATCGAAACAAAGCATTCAACGCATACTCCTAGGGGAAGGGTTGGTGGTATAAACCATCGCGCGATCTCGACCGCCATGCAAAGGATGACAATCAATATACTAATCATGCTCAGATTTCATCACATAGCGGTTCACCATATGTGCATGCTACGGGAATCACTAACTTCAACACAAGTATTTCTAGATCCACAACACCTTACTAGCATGACTTCAATATTACCATAACCACAACTCAAAACTAATTGAGATGAATCAAACTTCTCTAACTATTCAATGCACACGAAGGTGGAAGTTTTCATATCCCTTTGGATAACTACCCCTTTTGAGACTACTTTCAAAGCATAGATCAACTACCAAGCCATGCACCGCTGTGCTCTAAAATATATAAGTGAAGCACATAGAGCAAAAGTATCTAGCTCAAAAGATATAAGTGAAGCACATGTGAGCTGAATTGTCTACCAAAAGATATAAGTGAAGCTCGACAAAATCACGGTGTGTGCATGTCTATCTCTCTAGGTGTGAAGCAAGGATGATTGTGACACAACAAAAATAAAAGACTCCTACGATACAAGACGCTCCAAGCAAAAACACATAACATGTGGTGAGTAAAAATATAGCCCCTAGTAACGTTACCGATGGATTGAAGACGAGAGAGGGGATGCCTTCCCGGGGCATCCCCAAGCTTAGGCTTTTACGGCATCCTTCAATCTCTTGGGGTTCCTTGGGCATCCCCAATCTTGAGCTCTTTATCTCTTTGTCCATAGGAACTTCACCCAAAACTTGAAAACTTCACAACACGAAACTTAAACAGAAACTCGTGATAACATTAGTACAAGAAAGCAAACCACCACTTCCTTAGGTACTGTAGAAAACTTAAATTCTACTTGTGCTGATGTTGGGTTACCATAATTTTAGTCTTCCGTGGCTAAAACCCCCCGATACTATCCATAGTTTCATCAAAATAAGCAACCAACACAACAAAAACAGAATCTGTTAATAGCAGACCAGTCTGTAGAAATCTGTATATTTCATATACCTCTGGTACTCCAAAAATTCCTAAACCTTACGAAAGTCTGAAGAATTTGCTTAGCAATCAGCAGAAAAAAGAATCAACTCAAAAGCTCTTACATAAAAAAATTGAAAATTCTTTTCGTGAGCAGAAAGTTTCTGTCTTTTCCAGCATGACCAAACGATCATCCCCAAGACTAATCATAGCGGTTTTTCTTGGCACAAACGCAAAAAAGAAACACAAAAACACAATCATAACAGAATTATGAAAGTGTGGAAATACAAAACAGAAATAAAAAGGATAAATTCGTTGGGTTGCCTCCCAACAAGCGCTTTTGTTTAACGCTCTTAGGTAGGCAAAAAGTGATGGAATCACGTATAGTCATCTTTGGTGCTCAAACCATAAGTAGCCCTCATCATAGATTCATAAGGAAATCTTATTTTATTTCTAGGAAAGTGCTCCATGCCCTTCTTTAAAGGAAATTGAAATCTAATATTCCCTTCCTTCAGATCGATGATAGCACCAATAGTCCTTAGGAAAGGTCTACCAAGAATAATGGGACATGAAGGATTGCAACCTATGTCAAGTACAATGAAATCCACGGGTACATAGTTCTTATTTGCAACAATAAGAACATCATCAATCCTTCCCATGGGTTTCTTGACAGTAGAATCCGCAAGATGCAAATTAAGAGAACACCCTTCAATCTCATGAAAACCAAGAATATCACATAAAGACTTTGGAATCGTGGAAACACTAGCACCCAAATCACACAAAGCATTGCACTAATAGTTTTTGATCTTGATTTTGATAGTAGGTTCCCACTCATCATGAAGTTTTCTAGGTATAGAGACTTCTAGTTCGAGCTTCTCTTCAAGAGATTTCATCATAGCATCTACGATATGCGCGGTAAAGGCTTTGCTTTGGCTATAAGCATGTGGAGAGTTTGCAATGGATTGCATCAAATAAATGCATTCAAACAAGGAGCAATTATCATAATTGAATTCCTTGAAATCCAAAGTGGGAGTTTCATTACTACCCAAAATTTTGACTTCTTCTACACCACTCTCCACACCTTTATCATCAAGATAGGTGGACTCCGAATCATTGGGGCGTTTTTCAACCAAAGTGGATTCATATCCAGCCCCTCCATAAGTAGGTTTGACACGCGAAAACAAAGATTCAAGAGGAGAAACACCAAGCACTTTAAGATCTTCGTGATTTGGATCACTAGAACGCACCCTTTTAAACCATTCATGTCTAGCGCGAATTTGGGCGGTTCTTTTTTGCTCTCATTCATGGAGATACGCATAGCTTTCAAAGTTTCATCCAAGTTGACCTTGGGAGGAGCGCGTCTAACTTTCAAAGCATCAATATCACAAGACATCCTATCAACGCTCTTAGCCAAATCGTCTATTTTGAGTAGTTTTTCCTCTATGGACGCATTGAAAATCTTTTGAGAGTTGATGAACTCTTTGATATTACTCTCTAGATCAGAGGGTAATTTATGTGATTTCCATAATTGCCGTAGGAATTGCCATAATTGTTAGAGGAGTTACTAGGAAAAGGCCTAGGAACATAGTTTCCTCTAAAAGCATTATTGTTGCCAAAATTGTTCCTACCAACAAAATTCACGTCCAAACTAGCGTTGCTACTCTCAATCAAAGAATATAGTGGCATGTCATTAGGATCTACGGTAGCGTTTCTACTAACAACCAAATTCATCAACTCGTCCACCTTAGCACTAAGCGAGTTAATCTCTTCTATAGCGTGCACCTTTTTGCTAGCAGGCGACCTTTCAGTGTGCCACTGAGAGTAGTTGTTCATGATATTGTCTAGGAGTTTTGTAGCGTCTCCTAACGTGATTTCCATGAACGTTCCACCTGTGGCAGAGTACAAGATATTGCGAGAAGCGAAATTCAAGCCAGCGTAAAAGATTTGTATAATCATCCACAAACTCAAGCCATGAGCGGGACAATTTCTAATCATAAGCTTCATCCTCTCCCAAGATTGTGCAACGTGTTCATGATCAAGTTGCTTGAAATTCATGATATCGTTACGTAAGGAGATGATCTTAGCCGGCGGAAAATACTTCGATATGTAAGCATCTTTGCACTTATCCCAAGAATCGATACTATTTTTAGGCAAAGAAGAAAACCAAGTTTTTGCGCGATCTCGCAACGAGAAAGGAAAAAAGTTTCAACTTAATCATGTCATTATCCACATCTCTTTTATTTTGCATATCACAAAGCTCAATGAAGGTATTGAGATGGGATGCAACATCTTCACTAGGAAGGCCAGAGAATTGCTCTTTCATAACAAGATTCAGCAAAGCTACGTTGATTTCATACGATTCCGCACTAGTGGCGGGAGCAATCGGAGTACTAATAAAATCATTATTATTAGTGCTCGAGAAGTCGCAAAGTTTGGTGTTTTCAGCCATGATGACTTCAACAAACAAACAAGCACACAAGCAAGCGAGAAAACCGGCAAAGGCAAAAGAAAACGGCGAAGGAGAAAGGCAAATGAAAACGGCAAATGTGAAGTGGGGGAGAGGAAAACGAGAGGCAACTGGCAACAAGAGTAAATATAAGAGAAGAGTTTGTGAGACCTACTTGGATAGATCTTGATTTTTCCTCCCCGGCAACGGCGCCAGAAATACTTCTGCTACTGCAACAAAAGACCATCCTACGACGCCAGAAATAGGAGTTTGCTTGATACTCCTCAGCAACGGCACGAGAAATCCTTCAGCTGCGGCTACGACTTAAGGGACTTCCTAGGCAAGTAAGCAAAGGATTTCCCCCATGGTCTTGGAGCCTTGCGTTGGTGGTCCCTCGAAGCGGAAAGGGTATGTAGCGTAGCGGTGGTAAGTATTTCCCTCAGTTTGAGAACCAAGGTATCAATCCAGTGGAGGAGTATCTCAAGATCGTGCACAAACACAAAAGCTTGCTCCCAACGCTATGAAGGGGTTGTCAATCCCTTCTAGATTGTTTGCCAAGTGAGAACTGAAAGCAACAAAGTAACAAAGCAAAGTAAAAGCGGAGGTGTAAACGATGGATGTGAATAGACCCGGGGGCCGTAGTGTTTACTAGTGGCTTCTCTCATGAAAGCAAGTAGATGGTGGGTGAACAAATTACTGTCGAGCAATTGATAGAACCGCACAAAGTCGTGACGATATCTATGCAATGATTATATCTAAGTCCATCACGTCCAAAAAAAGTAGACCAATACTTTCTGCATCTACTACTATTACTCCACACGTCGACCGCTATCCAGCGTGCATCTAGTGTATTAAGTCCATAAGAACAGAGTAACGCCTTAAGCAAGATGACATGATGTAGAGGGATAATCTCAAACCAATGATAAAAACCCCATCTTTTTACCCTTGATGGCAACTACCTTATGTGTGCCTTGCTGCCCCTACTGTCACTGGGAAAGGTCACCACATGGTAGAACCCAAAACCAAGCACTTCTCCCATTGCAAGAATCATAGATCTAGTTGGCCAAACAAAACCCAAGACTCAGAGAGACTTACAAGAATATCAAATCATGCATATAAGAAATCAGCAAAGACTCAAATATATATCATAGATAATCTCATCACAAATCCACAATTCATCGGATCTCGACAAACACACAACCAAAGAAGATTACATCAGATAGATCTCCATGAAGATCATGGAGAACTTTGTATTGAAGATCCAAGAGAGAGAAGAAGCCATCTAGCTACTAACTACGGACCCGTAGGTCTGAAGTGCACTACTCACGAGTCACTGGAGAGGCAATGATGATGATGAAGAAGCCCTGCAACTCCAAAGTCCCCTCCGGCAGGGCGCCGAGAAGGGTCTCCAGATGAGATCTCGCGGAAACGGAAGCTTGCCGTGGCGGAAAAGTATTTTCGGGGCTCCCCTGATTTTTTGCTGAATATTTGGGAATATATAGGCCAAGGATCTAGGTCAGGGGGCGACCAGGGAGGCCACAAGCCCTCACACCGCCGCCTCCCCCTGGTGGCGATGTGGGAGCTCGTGGGCTCCCTGGAGCCCACTTGGCTTGGCCCTGAGGCCCCCTGATGTTCTTCCCTTCGGGAAAAAATCCATTTCGGGGTTTTTATTCCGTTTGGACTCCGTTCCAAAATCAGATCTGAAAAGAGTCAAAAACATAGAAAAAACAGGAACTGGCACTTGGCACTGAATTAATAAGTTAGTCCCAAAAAAGATATAAAAAGGTACATAAAACATCCAAAGAAGACAAGATAACAGCGTGAAACCATCAAAAATTACAGATACGTTTGAGACGTATCAGGCCGTGTCAGGCCAACGTGGTGGGCGTACCCGAACACGTTCACACTCTCCATATTCACCCATATTTAAACTAAAAATGGGGAGGCCCTGTCAGCCCAACGTGGTGGGCATACCCGAACGTGTTCACACTCTTCATATTCGCCCCATATTTAAACTAAAAATGAGGTGTGTCGGTCAAGCCAAACATTTGAGATTCATTTGAGATGCTCGGTTGATTGATTTTTTAAGATCGGATGGTCTGATTACTCGTTTGATGGGTGATGGGGTCATAGTCCTAGGGTAGGGTCATAGGCCTGTCATATAGGTCCTACCCAAGGACTACCCCTCGCAAAGGACAAGGCCCTAGTCAGTCCCGACTGAATTAAGGGGTCCCCATCATCCAGTCGGTAACAGGTCCTCAACCATCCAGTCGGAGACTAGCATTCGGAGGATACCAAGCTAACCGACTGGCTACACTCGGTACATCGTAACCTCTCTGGAGGGAAACTGCCGTACATTTCCGGGTGCATTTATTAGCATTTAGAGCATACGTTACCTGTAACGTACGCATTCAATCCCCACTACTCCACCCCTGTACCGGAACCGTTGTGGAGGGAAGCACACTCTATATAAGCCGCCTTCCCCCACTGGTAGAGGGGTTAGCAAATCATTGTATTCCATATTCCACTCGACAGCAAGCTCCGAGAGCACTCAGACGTAGGGCTGTTACCTCCACTGCTGAGGGGCCCAAACTCATACAACCTCGCCGTAGCTAGGACTCTGCCCATCTCATTCGTACCCTACACATCTACTGTCAGGCTTATACCCACGACAGTTGGCGCCCACCGTGGGGCATGCGTCTAAGCGACTTCCGGCGAGTTTGCGACTACTTCCTTTCGTCATGTCATCCGGTGGAGATTCGAGCATGGGTCACCAGATCTTCTTCGACGCTCTCTCCTTCATCGTCGACGATTCGGCGTGGCTTCGGGATGCACCCCTCGACATCGAGGCGCTTCCCCGTTGCGGGGCTACGCACTTCCATGCCAGCGCCCGCGACATTCTTCTTCTCCAGCGGTCGGCTCCCATGTCGACCTACACCGCCGTCACGTGCCGCGTCAAGCGGTCCCGCCGTCCGCGGCTCCAGCGTTGGGTGCAACACGCCCAGGCGCGCCAGAACGCATCTTCGCAAGTGGCAGTTCTTGAGTCCGTTGTGGTTGCCCCGTCGTCCCAGCACTCGGAATCGGTTCCGACTGAGTTTCCTTCCGAGTATGCGGGTCACGGGCCCGCAGCAGAAGTACACATGGCCAACTCCCATGAAGATCCCCGTCAGGCTGGCCGGAACGAGCACGAGATCGGCGAAGCGTCCGGCGCACGTCGTCCACCTCGCCGTTCTGCTAGTCGGCACACTCGGCGGAGCAACGTGGAGCTGTTCCGCACACCACTCCTCAACTTGGATGCGGCTGCTAAGATAGCCCATTCCCTCCAGCCGACTGATTCAGAGGCTGGTAGAGGGATCGAGCAAATCCGAGCCCTATTGCACATGGCGCAGCAGCAGAATTTGGCGGTCTCCCAGTCGCACAACCGGATCTATAACAGTTCCGTCCACGCGAATACGCATCGGTCGGTTCACAGCCCTCGTTCCCATCAGCGCCATAGGGGAGGCAGTCGTTCCATGATTCGTGAAGATCGCCGCCGCTCATGCACCCCTCCGCGGGGTGGGCCCTATGGGTCCCCACGTCATGATGATCGACGTTCAGTCGGCGACACTTACGACCCAAGACCCGACGCAAGAGGACATATCGCCCAGCGAAGAGTCGATAGAGGTCGAGCCCACCGCGATGGTCGCGATATCGACCGTCCGAGTGGAAGCAGGGCCACCGTGTCTGGTCCCGAGTGTTTCAGTCGAGCCATCCGTTCGGCTGACATCCCTCCCAACTTCCGATTGGCGACGGGAATTAGCAAGTTCACAGGAGAGTCCAAGCCAGAAACGTGGATGGATGACTACCGAGTGGCAGTCCAGATCGGAGGAGGGGATGACCATGTCGCCATGAAGCACCTCCCTCTGATGCTCGACGGCTCGGCGCGAGCGTGGCTAAACCAGTTGGCCCCCTCAAGCACCTACAGTTGGGCAGATCTGGCCCGAGTGTTCATCAGGACCTTCGAAGGGACGTGCAAGTGCCCTGCTGGCCTTGTGGAGCTCCAGCACTGCGTCCAGAAGCAGAATGAGCCCATGCGTGACTTCATCCAGCGCTGGACAACTCTCTATCACACGGTGGAGAACGTCACCGAGCATCAAGCAGTCTGCGCTTTCAAGGCAGGTGTGCGGTATAGGGATCTGTACCTAAAGTTCGGCCGAACAGGTGACATCTCCATGAGCAAGATGATGGAGATAGCAACACGCTACGCAAATGGCGAAGAAGAGGACCGCATCTGGAGCAGCAAGCACAAAACAGTCGCTGATGGCGATGGGGGCAACACTCGGAAGCAGAAGCAGAAAGCTCCGACCGCTCCGCAAGCGGAGGCTGCAGCCGTAACCAATGCCAAGTTCAAGGGTAAAGGGAAGGCTCAGTTCACCCCCAAGAAGAAGCAGTTCAATAACCCCATCCTGGACCAGCCATGTCCGGTTCATACGAAGATGGACGAAGAAGGCAACCCCATATATGCGAAGCATACCACTCGACAGTGTCTCCTCCTCATCCAGGGGTTCAGCGAAGGGCAACTGAGTGAGAAGGACCATGAACAGGATGAGGAGGATAAGGAGGATCCGTTCCCCCAAGTCCATGCAACCCTGATGATCTTTGCTGACGTCGAGAGCAAGAGCCGACTGAAGCTGGTGAACAGAGAGGTGAACATGGCCACCCCTTCCAACCCTAAATTCCTCAAATGGTCTCAGACTTCGATCACCTTCGACCAGTCAGATCATCCGGCACATGTACCCACCCCGGGGAGACAGGCCCTGGTCGTCGACCCAGTGGTAGAAGGAGTCCGACTGCGCAAAGTCCTCATGGATGGCGGCAGCGGCTTAAACATCATGTACGCCGACACCCTCAAGGGATGGGCATCCCGATGTCCAAACTCAGCGAGAGCAGCATGCAGTTCAACGGAGTCGTCCCTGGATGGAAGGCCAAGTCACTCGGCTAGATCGCGTTGGACGTCGTTTTCGGCTCCGACAAGAACTTCCGCAAGGAAAAGCTGACGTTCGAAGTGGTTGATTTCCAGAGCGCTAATCACACAATTCTGGGTGGCCCAGCGTATGCGCACTTCATGGCCCGTCCATGTTACGTGTACCTGAAGCTGAAGATGCCAGGCCCGAAAGGTGTGATCACCATCACAGGCAATCGGCAGCGGGCTGAAGAGTGTCTGCAGCAGGGATCAAGAATCGCCGACCAACAGATGGCCGTCCTCGAGCTGGACGAGTACAAGAAAACAGTCGACCCCGCCGACCTGATGCGCTCGAAGAAGCCGGCTTCAGAGTCTGCATTTCAGTCGGCGGGAGAGACGAAGAAGGTCAGCATCCACCCGACGGACGCCACTGCTGCCCCGACGAACATCTCCACCACCCTCGATCCTAAATAGGAAGCCGAGCTCACCCAATTCCTCCGTGAGATCTGGGACATCTTCGCATGGAAACCCTCTGACATGCCAGGTGTACCCAGGGAGTTGGCTGAGCACCAACTGCACGTGGATTCCACGGCTCGGCCTCTCCGAGAGCGCTTGCGCTGGTCCGCCGCGCACAAGAGGAAGGCAATCGGGGAAGAGGTGGCCAAGCTGCTGGCAGCCAACTTCATTCGCGAGGTTCACCACTCCGAGTGGCTCGCTAATGTTGTCATGGTGCCCAAGAAGGACAAGTCGCTCCGAATGTGCATCGACTTCAAGCATCTCAATAAGGTCTGCCCGAAAGACCATTTTCCGCTCCCCCGCATAGATCAAATTGTTGATTCGACTCCGGGCTGCGAGCGTCTGTCATTTCTCGATGCCTACTGGGGTTATCATCAGATCCGTCTGTATGGCCCCGATGAGTTAAAAACAGCCTTCATCACCCCATTCGGGTGCTTCTGCTCCATCACTATGCCATTCTGTCTGAAGAATGCAGGAGCTACCTTTATGCGCATGATCCAAAAATGTCTCCTCGATCAGATCGGTCGAAATGTGGAGGCATATATGGATGATATCGTAGTCAAGTCACGCAAAGGTTCCGACCTGCTGACTGACTTGGCAGAAACATTCGCCAACCTTCGTAGGTACGATATCAAGCTCAACCCCGCCAAATGTTCATTCGGCGTTCCCAGCGGAAAGTTACTCGGTTTCTTCGTTTCCGAACGAGGGATCGATGTCAACCCCGAAAAGATCGGGACCATCGTCCGAATGGAGAGGCCGGTCAGAATACACGATGTACAAAGGCTCACAGGTTGCCTAGCGGCTTTGAGCAGGTTCATCAGTCGACTCGGCGAAAAAGCACTTCCTCTGTACAGACTCATGAAGAAATCAGATACCTTCGAGTGGACAGATGAAGCCCAAGTCGCATTCGACGACCTCAAAGTCCTGCTTTCCACCCAGCCGGTTCTTACTGCTTCGCTCAGTAAAGAGCCCCTTCTTCTGTATATCGCGGCTACAAATCAAGTCGTCAGTACTGTTCTTACAGTCGAACGAGAAGAAGAAGGCAAAGCATACAAAGTTCAGCGGCCAGTGTATCCGAAGTCCTGACTCCTTCCAAGCAGAGGTATCCCCACTATCAAAAACTTATCTACGGGATTTACATGACTGCGAAGAAGGTGGCCCATTATTTCCAAGACCACTCGGTGTCTGTCGTTTCTGATGCTCCATTGTCGGAAATCCTCCACAATCGTGATGCGTCAGGCCGAGTGGCGAAGTGGGCGATGGAGATGCGGTACTGCGATATCAAGTTCGAGGCCAAGAAAGATATTAAGTCTCAAGCTCTGGCTGACTTCATAGCAGAATGGGTAGAACAACAGCAACCGACCCACATCTGCTCGGCCCATTGGACAATGTTCTTAGATGGGTCCAAGATGTTGAATGGCTCCGGCGCTGGCGTTGTGATCATATCACCAAAGGGCGACAAGCTCAAGTACGTGCTACAGATACACTTCGATTCCTCCAACAACGAGGCGGAGTATGAAGCTCTCCTCTACGGGTTGCGTATGGCCATCTCACTCGGTGTCCGTCGCCTGATGGTCTACGGCGATTCAGATCTGGTGGTCAATCAAGTGATGAAAGAGTGGGACGTCAGAAACCCCACCATGACTACATACTGCAATGCAGTGAGGAAGCTTGAGAAGAAGTTTGAAGGTCTAGAACTTCACCATGTTCCAAGACTGAAGAACCAAGCAGCTGATGAGTTAGCAAAACTCGGATCCACTCGGAGACCAGTCCCGAGTGACGTCTGCCTCGGGCACCTCCACCTCCCCTCAGTCAAAGAAGATCCTTTCACAGAGGAACCAGTACAACCCAAGAGCACAACAGATCTGACTGAAGTCGATGTACGTGCTGTGGTTGATCTGGTCATGGAGATTCTGGCTGTCATTCCCGATTGGACTGTGCCGATCATGGCATATATCTTGAGGCAAGAACTTCCAGAAGACGAAGTCCAAGCCAGGCAGATAGTCCGCAGGTCGAAGTCATTCACTATCATTGATGGCCAATTGTACAAGGAAAGTATTTCAGGCGTTCTTCAACGATGCGTCTCCCCAGAGGAGGGGCAGCTGATTCTGGAGGATATTCACTCGGGGACCTGCGGTCATCACGCTTCTTCGAGAGCAATCGTCGCCAAGGCATTCAGGGCTGGCTTCTTTTGGCTGCAGGCTAACGAGATGGCTAAGGATATGGTTGATCGGTGTGAGGGCTGCCAGTTCTACTCCAACAAGTCTCACAAGCCAACTTCTGCATTGAAGACGATCCCTCTGGTGTGGCCGTTTGCAGTGTGGGGATTAGATACAGTTGGCCCATTCAAGACAGGCCAAGGCGGATACACACATCTGTTGGTGGCAGTCGAAAAGTTCACGAAATGGATCGAAGCGAAGCCCATCAAGAAGCTCGACGCCTCAACAGCCGTCATGTTTGTCAGGGACATCATCTTCAGATTCGGTGTACCTCACGGTATAATCACGGACAACGGGCCAAACTTTGACTCGGACAGATTCAAAGGTTTCTGTACAAGCCAAGGCATCCGAGTGGATTTTTCTTCCGTAGCACATCCTCAGTCCAATGGACAAGCATAGCGGGCAAACGGACTTATTTTGCAAGGTTTGAAGCCTCGACTCCTGCGAGAGATAGGACATGCCGCTGGCACTTGGGTTACCGAGCTACCTTAAGTGCTTTGGGGACTTCGCACAACCCCGAACAGATCTACAGGGCGATCATCGTTCTTCCTCGTTTATGGAGCAGAAGCGGTCCTTCCGAGTGACTTGCTTCACAATGCCCCACGAGTCAAACTCTTCTCCGAAGCCGAAGCACAACAAGCAAGACAAGACGGAGTGGATCTTCTGGAGGAGGAGCGCGAGATGGCATTAACTCGCTCGACCATTTATCAACAAAATCTGCGGCGTTTTCATGCACGCCACGTTAGAAGTCGCACGTTCCAAGCAGGCGATCTGGTGCTCCGAGTGGATCAGCAAAGACCTCACAAGTTGGCTCCGGCCTGGGAAGGACCCTTCATCATCTCCAAGGTGCTGAAGAACGGAGCATACAGACTCTACAACATCAAGAGGAGACAGACGAGCCGCGTGCATGGAACGGAGATCTCCTGAAGCGCTTCTACACGTGACCGTCGACCGAATCAATGTAAAGAACAAGTGTTGGCAAAATAATATAAAGCAGATTGAGTTTTTTGGAGGTTCAAAGTTCTTCCACGGTCATAGACTTCGGTCTCAAAAAAAAAGGGGGCTTAGCTGCGATCCAGCATCGCCTAAGTACTACCTATCTCCGAGTGTGCACTACACGTCACACTCGGGGGCTTAGCTGCGATCCAGAATCGCCTAAGTATTAACCTTCTCCGAGTGTGCACTACACGTCACACTCGGGGGCTTAGCTGCGATCCAGAATCGCCTAAGTATTAACCTTCTCCGAGTGTGCACTACACATCACACTCGGGGGCTTAGCTGCGATCCAGAATCGCCTAAGTATTAACCTTCTCCGAGTGTGCACTACACGTCACACTCGGGGGCTTAGCTGCGATCCAGAATCGCCTAAGTATTAACCTTCTCCGAGTGTGCACTACACGTCACACTCGGGGGGCTTAGCTGCGATCCAGAATCACCTAAGTATTAACCTTCTCCGAGTGTGCACTACACGTCACACTCGGGGGCTTAGCTGCGGTCCAGCATCGCCTAAGTATTAACTTTCTCCGGGTGTGCACTACACGTCACACTCGGGGGGCTTAGCTGCGATCCAGAATCGCCTAAGTATTAACTCTCTCCCAGTGTGCGCTACACGTCACACTCGGGAGCTTAGCTGCGATCAAGAATTGCCCAAGTATTAACCTTCTCCGAGTGTACTCTTAACGTCACACTCGGAGACTTAGGGAATTCCACGGACCCTCAATGAGGCTCATGCAGATGTCAAATCATAATGTTTGCCTTTGGCTTCACCAAGAAACGCCAAACAAAAACCCGAATCAACATTGCAACAGAAGAGCAAAAATTCGATTCAAAGCTCCAGAAAAGATAGTTTACTCGGTGCGGATCAAGCTTACCCGCACCGATCTAAGAATGTGACGGCCAACAGCAGTGGCCAAAATTTCTTACAGATTAACACTCGGCATACCGAGGATAAAGTTTTTTCACGCGTCAGCTGGGTCGGCGCCAGGACTGGAGGGCTCCACGAAGGTGTCCAAGTCGATTCCGTCGGCGATGCGGGTAGCACTCTCAAGGAACATCTCCATGAAGTCTTCGAATCGAAGCTTCTTCGTGTTGGCGACCTTCAGTGTCTTCAACTTCTCCTCGCGCACCTCCTTGCAATGGACTCGGACCAGGGACAGAGCAACATCTGCACCGCAACAAGCTGTAGATTTCTTCCACGACTGCACTCGGTTGGGAATCTTCTCCAGTCAGGTCATCAGGTTCTCTATCTCCTGCCGCGACTCATCCTCTGGCCAAAGTTCCTTCTCAATTCGGCCGACGACCTCTCTCAGTCGACCGATGAAAGGACCCACTTTGCCTACGCGGATATGCGCCCGGAGCAGATCCCGATTGGTGTCCTCATCGAGTGGCACGTTGTCGTGAATGGACCGCTCCACGTCCGCTACTTCAGCTTCAGCATCAACGCAAAAGTCTGCAACAAAAGGGAAAGCACACAATAAACACCGAGTGTCACGCACACCGTACAAGCACTCGGCAAAACATAAGACTTACCAGCCAGACGCGTCATCATCTGTCCAGCCTAGTCGCTGACATACTTCTCCTGAGTTGTGCATCGTTTATTCAGGATGACCATCTGATTCGTGAAAGCAGTCCTCTGTTTCTTCATTTTTTCCACTTCCTCAGTCAACACCTTGTTCGCTTCACGAGCCTCCTCCAAGGACTTCTCTCGTCCCTCCAGAGCATCCTTCATGCCGGCCATTGCGAGCATAGCCGCATCAAGCTCCCCAGCGAACTGGTTCCTCTCCGCTCTGAGAGCCTCATAGGCCGTCCCCATTTCACAAGTTTTCTGCCACCAAGCACCAAGGAACAATCAGAAAGTTCAACAGTTAAAAGTCTAAGTTCTTCAGACCACTGCCGACGCAAGCAGTCGACAGCGGTCTCGGGGACTACACCCAGTGGATTCACTGAGAGTGACCCCACTGGCATGCAGCTCAAGCAGGCCTGCCCTATTGAGATGCATGTTATCACCTACTCCTACGAGGCCAATAATACCCGACCTGAGTACAAATTACTCTCGGGGACTCTTACAGTAAGTGCACTCCGAGTGCCACAACTACGCGCACTCGGTCATGTTATTTACAGACCTGACCAAAGCACCGACAATATGTATAAAGACAACTGCCGGTGCAAGCACTCGACAGAAGTCTCGGGGACTACACCCACTGGGTTCACTCAGAGTGAACCCATTGCGAACAACAGATGTTATCCAAAAACACCCAGTGGGTTACAAGAGAAAACTAAATACTTACTAGCCCACTTACTCGGATATCATCCCGCAGCTCCAGGCTCTGCTGGTACAAGGACGCGACAGAGTCGTAGGCCCTCTTGGCCTCCCCAGCCATCAGCTCCGCCTGCACCATGGGTCCCTTGGACGCTCCCACCTGCTCCTCCGGGAGACGCCGGATGTTGAACTCGGCATTCGACGAGCCTGGCATCGTCGGAAGATCCTGAGGCATCCCGAGGTCCGCTCCAGTCGGCACCTCAACCACCAGCGTCGGTTCAGTCGGCGGCAGCGCCTCAGTCGGCAGCCCGTCGGCGGCGAGAGCGGCAGCGGGAGGAGCAGCCTCAAGAACAGGCTCCACGGCTGGGTCGGCTCTCCTCTGGTCCCCCTCGTCCAGGCAAATCGCCCCTGACAGGCCGAATGACACGAGGTCTCAGAAAAGGAAAGAGGCGGAACCTATGGTAGAATAAAACACTCGGAGTCACTACAACGCACCTGGCTGGGATGAGACGACGTTGTCCGTGTCCATGGGGTCATCTTCTTGACGCGTCGGAGAGGTGGCAGAAGTAGCGACTCTGTCGAGTAAAATCCATTCGACCAATGAACAAGAATTCACTCGGATATCAGAAGAAATTAGAAGACCGATACACTTACGTAGAGGTGACGGGGACATCAACCCTCATCCGCGGCAGAGCCTTCCGAGGTTTGGACCCACTCGGTTTGGCTGCCTTGGAAGACTGACCCGCAGGCTCAGCGGCAGCATCCCTAGCCCTTTTGGTGCTCCGAGCACTCGGGGGCACCGGGGCAGTGGGCGGAGCACTCGACGATGCTGGAGGGGCCGAGGGAACAGCAGACTCGTGTCGGCGCTTGGTCCGATGCTCTGTTTGCGGAGGCGGCGAGTCCTGCTCTTTGTCTTCCTCCTCCTCCTCGTCGCTGGACTCTTCCTCCGACTCCCCGCTGTCGGAGACATATTCAGCGCTCTCGACGCTGCCCTCCTGGCTGCCTTCCTCCTCCTCAGCCGGGTTCCCGTTCGAGACGGGAGAAAACCAGTTGGTCCACTCATGCATAAGATTCAGTCGGCGATATCAGACATCACACAGAGATGTAGACAAACGACAAGAATTAAGACATTTCAGTGCACTCGACAAGTGTCACTCACCTGATTCGGTGGAGGATGATCCGCGCTGTAAGGCTTCACTCGCCGAGATCCTTTGGGATTCTCGCAAGGGCCCGTGATTTGGAGCACCCACGAGGTCACCCTCTCCTCAGTCACGCCCACCACGTTGGTCCGAGTGGAATCTTCGGGCCCCGTGTAATGCCACATGGCATGGTCGCGAGCCTGCAGAGGCTAGATCCGCCGACCAAGGAAGACCTCCAGCAAGTCAATGCCGGTGACCCCCCTCCTGACGACGTCCACGAGTGCCTCAACCAAGGGCTGGATGTCGATCTTCTCCGCCTTCGAGAGCGCGAGTTGCTTAGGCGGAGTGGGCCGATCTAAACTAAAAGGAGGTAGCCCAGTCGACACGTTCGGACAGGCGATATCTTGGCAGTAGAACCACGTCGACTGGCAGTTCCTGACCGACTCACTTAACTGAAGAGCAGGATAACTACTCCGACTCTTCTTCTGAAAACCTAAACCCCCGCAGAGCTGGAGGAGATGCGTCTTATCATCCGACTGGCTAAGTCGTTTGATGGTTTGGGATCTGGCGAAAAAGATGTGTTTGAACAAACCCCAATGGGGAGGGCAGCCGATGAAACACTCGCACAAGACTATAAAGGCAGAAAGATGGGCGATGGCATTCGGAGGAAAATGGTGAAGTTGGGCCCCGAAGTGATTCATGATGCCCTTGAAGAAAGGATGCGGGGGCAAAGAAAAACCTCGGTGGACGTGGCTGAGGAGCAGGACGCGCTCCCCCTCCCGAGGCGCTGGCTCGAGCTCTTCCTCCGCCGACAGCCTCCAGGACTTATGCACGATCATTCCGTGCTCCATCAATTGCAGCAGATCCCCCTCCGTCACCGTGGAGGGGAGGAAGTCGCCCTGAATCCACCCCGCCGGCAGCGGCCGCTGCCGCCGCTGAGCAGGCGCCGCCGCCTTGCCCTTCTTCTTCCTCGCCTCCATCTTGCTGGTCTGACCCTTGGTCATGGAGGCGACGGCGAACCCTCGGGAGGAAGGAGAAGGAAGGGGTGTAGGAGCGCTGGAGGTGGCGAGGAAGACGGAGCAGGCGAGAGCGAAAGGTTCGGCGAGCGTAACGATGAAGCCTCGCCGCCGAGATTTAAATAGGGTTCCGACTGGGTCACTGGCGGGTGGCCCCGAAACCTTATCCGCCCGACCGGCCGCGGCGATATAAGTGGAGGAGTTGAAGGCGCGAGAATCAAGGCATCAGGCGCTACTCGAGCGCGCCGGCGTTATCCCCGCTGGACGCGCGGAAACCGAAATTTGAAGATCCCGGAAAATCCGCCGCTGTCAGTTGACCGGTCGCGTCAAAAGATGCCGCAGAAGCACTCGGCTTCCGACAGTCTGTTTCGCGAGTACTTCCACTCGGATCGTTGGCCAGAAAAGATAAAATGGATCGAGCCAAACAACGCCCAAGCCAAATCTGTTCCAGTCGGATCCAAACTTCAAGCACCGCTTCGTCGTTTCAACCCCAATCCATTCGGGGACTAATGATGGGGTCATAGTCCTAGGGTAGGGTCATAGGCCTGTCATATAGGTCCTACCCAAGGACTATCCCTCGCAAAGGACAAGGCCCTAGTCAGTCCCGACTGAATTAAGGGGTCCCCATCATCCAGTCGGTAACAGGTCCTCAACCATCCAGTCGGAGACTAGCATTCGGAGGATACCAAGCTAACCGACTGGCTACACTCGGTACATCGTAACCTCTCTGGAGGGAAACTGTCGTACGTTTCCGGGTGCATTTATTAGCATTTAGAGCATACGTTACCTGTAACGTACGCATTCAATCCCCACTACTCCACCCCTGTACCGGAACCGTTGTGGAGGGCAGCGCACTCTATATAAGCCGCCTTCCCCCACTGGTAGAGGGGTTAGCAAATCATTGTATTCCATATTCCACTCGACAGCAAGCTCCGAGAGCAGTGAGACGTAGGGCTGTTACCTCCACCGCTGAGGGGCCCGAACTCATACAACCTCGCCGTAGCTAGGACTCTGCCCATCTCATTCGTATCCTACACATCTACTGTCAGGCTTATACCCACGACAATGGGGCTTATGTGCATCGGATTATGTAGTTGGTTTCGGGTGGGCACACGGCGATTTCGATCAATGGTCAAGTTAGTTCTTTTTTTGCCAATGGCAGGGGCCTGAGGCAAGGGGATCCGGCGTCCCGATCCTTTTTAATTTTGTTGCTGATGCCTTATCGTGTATTCTGTCTGGGGTTGCTGCTTCTGGCCACATTTCTCCAGCTATATCTCATTACATCCACCATGGGATCACCCACCTTCTGTATGCGTACGATACCATTATCATGGTGGAGTTTAATGGTTCCTGCCTTGCTCATCTTAAGTTCATCCTGTTATGCTTTGAAGCCTTGTCGGGGTTCAAAATCAACTTTGCAAAAAGTAAGGTCATTATCACTGGTGTTGATGATGTGGAGGCTTTACGAGTGGCTTAGCTCCTAAATTGTAGCCTGTGCTCCATTCCTTTTAAATACTTAGGCCTTCCGATTGCCCCGGATAAGCTTTGTGCCAAGGAGTTCGCGCGTATTGTGACCAATGTTGGTAATCGGGTGTTGCCATGGAGGGGTAGATATAATACGAACGCTGGGAAAGTGGCCTTGACTAATTCTTGTCTCTCCTCCCTACCCATGTTCATTATGTGCTTCTACCTTCTTTCTGCAGGACGCATGATGGTTTGGACAAGCATATATGTGTTTTCTATTGGAATTCAACGGACAATAAGCGTAAGTATGGGTTGGTCAAATGGAACATCATTTGTAGGCCCAAAAACATGGGAGGGTTGGGCATCATTAATACCGCGGTGATGAACAAATGTCTTATGATCAAGTGGTGGTGGAAAATCATGTCCTCGGGACGGAACTCCCTTTGGTTCTCTATTCTCAAGGTGAAATACTTCCCCTCCTCTAATCCTATGTTCCCCTCCCCTAGGGGGGATCGCAATTCTAAAAGGATTTGATTAAGATTCGTCCTCTTTTCAAGGACCATGTCAGATTTTTTATGGGTAATGGCACCTCGACTCGTTTTTGGCTTGACTGGTGGTGTGGGGATTCTACGCTCTCGGTGGCTTTCCCCATGTTGTTTTCCTTTTGTCCTAAGGCTGAGGTCTCCATCGCAGAGCTTGCGGGTGATAATTGGGACTTGGCCTTCCGACGATCGCTGTCTCCCGAAGAGTTGGTTCAATGGCAGCGTCTTGGCCACACTCTGCTTCGGGTCGCTTCTCTGTTAAGTCCCTTTATTCCAAACTTATTGCTCGTACACCTACGAATAAGTTTTGTCAAATTTGACATTCACGTATTCTTCCTAAAATTAAAATCTTCATGTGGCAAGCTTTCAAGGGCCGCCTCCCGGCGGCTGGTCAGATTCGGAAACGCAATGGCCCGGGTTCGGACCGTTATGTCCTGTGTGATGCTTTGGAGGATACCAATTATATCTTTTTCAAATGTGTCTTGGCTAAACTGATCTGGTGCTGCTTTCGATCTTGGATGCAAGTGTCTTGGGCTCCGATTTCTTTTTCTGAGCTTCGGACCCTCGTCATCCCTTTGGTTGGTGTTACGAAACGATTGTTCTGGATTGGGATGGCGGCGGTCTGTTGGGCCTTGTGGACTATGAGGAACAAGTTTACCATTGAACACATTTTTTCTGCTAAACCTGCTGATTACTTATATAAAGCTTGCATGTTCCTCCAGCAGTGGAGATTATTGACTAAGCGTGAAGACAAAGACTGCTTCGACTTGCTACTATCTATGATTCGGGCCTCGGCATCTTTCCTTTCACGGCAGGAGCCTGATGCCTAACCTCTTGGTGGTCTACCGGCATGACTGTTGATCTTTCTTTTTTCTCGGAATTTTTGCTTGTCCGGCCTGCATGCCGTGGGTATGGCATGTGTGCCATGTATCTCATACTTTGCCTTCGTTTGGTTTTGGATGGCTGTTGAACTTGTGGTGCCGTGATTATTGTTACTCTGACTGATGGCTTTATTTGTAAAATTGGATTCATGTTTTTTTTAAATTAGTTGTTTGAGACGGAAAAAGGATCCGGCTGTACATGCCCTCAACAACGTGCTTCTCGATCCCCTCACCAACTGCTGCTACTGCAGTACCGCTGTTTGTTTGCTTGTCTGCATCGGCCACCAACCGCCGCTCATGGCAGGTCTGATCGGAGTCAGAGAGCATGTTGCTCCTCGGCGATTGTTTACGCATAACGATGCCCCAACGCCAACCACAACCAAACCCATCGAACCATCAGCCATCGCAAAAGCAAGAACCCACGCTCCGTGGTTGCAAGCCGAGTGGTGGTAGGAATCTTTCCGAGGGTTAGCTGGAAAATCAGTGCACGAGGCTCCAAACTCGCCTGATGGCTAAATTATCAAGGATCAATAATTAATTGTTAAGCACCACACTGGCGATTGGTTGCTGCAGCACGAGAGATCATGGTAGTGGCTAGGCACTCAGTTAGCTAAATTCTCCAAGTCCATAGTTTTGCAAATTTGTCGCACTGCCAGCTTTTTCAGTCTGGCAGTTTTGAGGATTTTTTATTATCTTCTAAAATCCCTCTGGAATAACAGCTGAAATTTTCGTTTCTAATCCCAGTGCATTTTCCAAACAAAAAGTGCGAGAAAGCCTAGGTGGGCCCAAAGACCTACCATGAAACGTTTTTGCAACTTGCAGAGCGCACTACCACCACCAACCTTCCTCCAACAAAAAGAAAGAAAAAACTTTCCTCCGTCACTAGTACTTCTCTCAAAGGAAAAAGAACATTTAGGGCCTTTTTGATTCGTGGGATTTTAAAAACAAAGAAATAGAAAAAATATAGGATTAGAGTGACATGTCCATTTAAACCCTGTAAGGTTAGCAAAGGCTGTTTGATGTCACATAAGAAATAAAAAATAATGTAAAAAGAGGTTGATGTAGATGTTAGATTTTTTATGAAATGTAGTACAAAAGGTTTCATCGGAAAAATTCATATGAAATCCAATCCAATAAATCAAAGGACCGATGTAGTAGGACGTCATTCGCTAGCTGCATATATTTTGATCACCACTCGAATCAACCGGACAGAATGCATTCAAGTTCGGATATAATTTACATAAAAAGGTTGATATTTCGACTGTTTAACTAAAAAGTAGAAAAAACTAAACCCTATACTCGACGACCACCCGTATGTGTGGCCGCCCTGTCCCACCGCACCGTCGTCTCCGTTCGTCTTCGTCTGTGTCGTCGTCAGCGTGGTCCCTCCAATGACGAAACGACGTCATAAGGGCGTGACCTTGTTTTGCGGCTGCTTGCCACTCACGAAGGAGCCGCTCCGCCTTCTGCTATGTCATGCGGAGTGCCGCCACGGCCACTGATGAGGTGGCCTTCGGAGCCGTGTCGGCAGCCTTGTCACGACTAGAGTTGGCAGAGCAGTTGCTAAGCGGCCACTCCTCACCGATCTTGGCGAGCTCACCGTCAAGGCGGCAATGACGTGTGGTGGCCGTCTTCACGATGGTCCCGGAGCGGTGGAGCTCCCATGCGGCGGTGAGGTCTGGGTCGTTGTTGACCCATTCCGGCACCACGTCTGTCTTGGCAAACGTGGAGAGGCGACTCGAATTGCACCGATCATACCTCGCCTGCTGCCGTGCCGCGTGCTCGGCCTTGGACACCATGGACCGAGAGCCGGAGGCACCGCCTCCGCCTCCCAGGTAGTGGATGATGCGGCCAAATGCCTTGGCGATCGTGGGCAACACTCGAACCCTAGGGTGACGGCGTCAAGGTGGCGATGGCTCATCGATTGTCGTGTAACGGATGTGTGGTGGTGACTGGGACTAAAGCTTCATGGGGGATGAGGGCTCCTGCTTTCACGCGATCGTCGATGTGGAGACCACGGTTGCGCGGCGGGGACGTCGGCTCGTCCTTGACCGGCCGGAGTGGGGATATCGGCTCGCCCTTGATGCAGACCAGCCACGGGAACAGTGGCTCGTTGTTAGGGCATATTTCTCCCTTAGTGTTTTTGGTGATTGATGACAATGCGTGTGCGGACTAATCATGTGCATTGAGCATTTCAGATAATTCATGTCTAGGCACAAGACGATTCGGTGCCCCTCGAAGTCTTTCGAAGACAGTTGCTTCCTACATTTCCTTTTGGTGGATTTGAGTTGTAGGAAAGCCGTACTATTAAGAGGGGGGCCGCTTCGGAAAGGTTAGGGTGGAATCAACACGTACACATTTGTTCTTTTGCACCATCTTTCCTTCGCTTCAATGGAGCCCCAGTTCGTTACCCCTTGTGTGTGCAAAGTGAAAGCAGCAACGTGCTTGTTTTCAGTGGCCGGCGGTAGTACCGCACGTGCCAGCGATAGTACCGCTCCAAGCAGCGGTAGTACCGCTGTCACCACCTTCTACAACGAGCGCCTATGGTAGTAAGAGCGGACGTAGTTTTTTACTACCGCCCTTAGGTGGTAGTACCACAACTATGTCCGGTACTACCGTGTTGGATTTTTGCACAGCCTTGGCCTCAGCAGAGGTAGACAAGGAAGTAATTTTTACTTCTGTGTACCTCCTGAGGCAGTTGGATACTACCCTGCGGTAGTACCATAAGGGAGTGCAGTAGTACAGCTCCGGCGGTTCTACCGCTCGTTGCCCCATGCAGTAGTTCCTCCCTCTGCCACTACCGTGCGTGTGGTAGTACCGCATCGGGCAGCAGTAGTACCGCACCTGGCAGCGGTAGTATTGCTCCTAGCAGCGACATTACCGCTTTGCTCGGGCTGAAAGTGAGGGTAATTGTTGGATTCTTTCCCCCACTATATAAAGGGGTCTTCTTCCCCAAGAAGATTGCCTCTTCTCTTCCAAAAACTCCATTGTTTCTCCAAAGCTCATTTTCGCCCAATCTCTCTCCCTAGCCAATCAAACTTGTTGATTTTCTAGGGATTGGTTGAGATGGCCCCGAGCTACACTTCCACCAAGAGAAATTTGATTCCCCCACTAATCCCTTGTGGATCTTGTTACTCTTGGGTGTTTGAGCACCCTAGACGGTCGAGGTCACCATGGAGCCACATTCCATTGTGGTGAAGTTCCGTGGTCTTGTTGGGAGCCTCCAAGCTTTGTGTGGAGATTGCCCCAACCTTGTTTGTGAAGGTCCGGCCGCCGCCTTCAAGGGCACCGCTAGTGGAATCATAACATCTCGCATTGTGTGAGGGCATGAGGAGAATACAGTGGCCCTAGTAGCTTCTTGGGGAGCATTGTGCCTCCACACCGCTCCAACGGAGACGTACTTCCCTTCAAAGGAAAGGAACTTTGGTAACACATCCTCTTTTCCACCGGTTCCACTTGTGGTTATCTCTTACCTTTACTTTGTGCTTGATTATTGTTGTGTTGTATTCTTTGCTTGCACTGGTTGTTGTTGTTGTTAGCATCTTATAGGTTGCTCACCTAGTTGTTCATCTAGAGAACCTTTTGTTGCTAACCCTAATTTGTTAAGAAAAATTAAATTTGGTAGTTTCCTATTCACCCCCCCTCTAGTCAAGCATATTGATCCTTTCAATTGGTATGAGAGCCTCATTCCTTATTAAGTGTTTCACCACCCAAAGAGTATGGTTGACGACGGTGGTAGTGGGAATGAAGTGCCCGAGGCCATGGAGTTGAGTTCGATCACACGGGGCGACTTGAATGAGGTTATGGCCTCACTCAAGACGTCCATGACGATCAAAGTCAATTCCATGCTAAAAGAATTGCTTGAGGGGTTGAAGAATTCTCCCGAACAGTTGCTTGTGGCTAAACCCACCGCATCGGAGTCGGGGACCAATTCCGAAAAGGAAGTGGCTATAGGTACTCGAACTTCTTACCCTCTTGACAAGAATGGGACGGGAACCTTTGCCTCGGTTCCTCCTCCCACGGTCTATGGAGTACCGGTCCCTACACCGCATATTGATAAGCTTGGTCCTCCTCCTAAGCTTGTAAAAGGTGATTTTGCTAATTGGATTTTTCGCATCAATTCTCATTTGAATCAGAACTCAACAAATCTTTGGAGAATCATCGAACAAGGCTTCTACCCACGTGATCCAAACAACTTCACTCCAAGAGAAGATGTGGACAATCAATACAATCATTCCGCCTTGTTCATCCTTCAATCCGCGGTTCCTCCTGAAGATCTTTATCACTTGCGCCCCTTCACTCGTGCAAAGGATTGTTGGGAGCACATCATGTTGTTGTACAAGGGGAGCTCAAGCACTTAACGGTCCAACTTTGAAGTGGTACTTGATGAGGCCGATGAGTTTGTGATGCTAGAAGATGAGGATCCTCGTGATCTCTATCGAAGGGTGACTACTCTTGTCGCTGCTCTCCAAGATCATGGAAGCAAGGATACGGATGACAATTGGATCAAGCGCAAGTTTCTCAAGGCCATCATACCATTCAACAAAGCAATGTCCTCGGTAATTCGTTAAAGGCCGGATTTCCACACCTTGACCTCAAGTGAAGTGTTGTATGAGTTCATTGCCATGAATATCATGAACAAGACCACCGACAATGCTTTTGCTCGTGTCCGGTCAAAGAAAGCCTCGTCCAACCTTGCCTTGAGAGCCAAGGCCATTTCAGATGAAGAAGAGGAAGAGGAAGAAGTGGGTTGCCCCAAAGACACAAAGTATGCTTATCATGAAGACATGGCTCTTGCATCAAGGCAATTTTGGGGAAACAAGAGAAACTCGAGGCCCAACTTCTCCAAGAACAACTCTAGTGGGTCCAAGAACAAGCAACGAGTGAGGACATGCTATAATTGCGGCAATGTGAGTCACTTTGTGGTGGATTGTCCTTATGAGAAGAGGGAAGACAACATGGGCAAGCTTATTCACAAAGACAAAGCCAAGTCGTTCCCAAGCAAGAACAACTTCACCAAGAAGGCTCCTCCAAAGGGTTTGGTGGGCCTTGAAGAGTACACCTCTGATGATGACGAGGATGATACAAGCCGTGAGTGGATGGCAACGGCTACCGTGGCCATTGCTAGATCCTCACCCAAGGTATCTCTCTTCGGCGCCCCCAACGAGAACAACATCTCCAAGTGCCTTATGGCCAAAGGTCTCAATAAGGTAACCCCAACATCAAGACCACTATCACTACTACTCCTTCATTGTTAGATTGTGTTGGTGATAGTGAAGTAGTGGAGCTTGATGAGAATGGGTTTGACAAATTCTTGAGTAAGCTCAAAGGTGGATCCAAGAAGCACTTTGTTGCTCTTTTGGAACAACTTGGTGAGGCCAATGATACCATTGAATCTCATGAGGATACTATCTCCAAGATGGAGGGACATAGTCGTGAATATGCCGATGAGATTGCAGAACTATTCATTGCTCTAGAGGAAGAGCGTGGTCTTCGTTTGGCTCTTGAGGAGTCACACAACGTTGATCATGCTAAATTGCAAAAAGATCTTGATCATGCCATCGTTCGTACCCGTGTGCTTAAGTCCGAGAAAGTTGCACTTGGGGTTGGCCATGATAGACTCAAGGAAGAATTTGACACACTTGACAAGGCCCACAAGGTCTTGAAAGGTGTTCATTTCTCTCTTAAGGAGTCTCACGATGAACTCCAAGTAAAACTAACCAAGGAGATCTCTACTTTCCCCCCTTCGTTCTTATTCATAATGCTTGTGCTACTAACCATTGTTGTGAGCATGTGCATCTTGTGGAGGAGAATGCCAAGTTGAAAGAACAACTAGAGAAGGGCCTTGTGTCATGCATCCAAGGCGATATGAACCTAAATGACCTTTTGAGTAATCAAAAGGAAGTTGTAGGAAAGGAGGGACTTGGGTTTGCACCCAAGTCTAAGAAGAAAAAGAAGAACAATACCAAGCAATCTCTTCCGCTCAAGCACACTTTTGTCAAAGAGGGTGAGAGTACTCATAAGAAGGAGAAGAACAAGGAAGGGGGTGGCAAAGCCAAGAAGGGAAAAACCATCCCTACCAACAATGTCGACAACTTTAACCCCTCTTATGTTTTATGTCGTGGTAGTGATGGGCATGTTTATGCTAAGTTTGGTGGTTCTTACTATGAGTACATTGAATGGTCTATTTGGGTTCCTAAGACCCTCGTTTCTAACATCAAAGGACCCATTCAAGAATGGGTACCTAAATCCAAGCATTGATCTATTGTAGGATTTCGCTTCCGGTGGGGTGTCATGGTTGCTCGAAAGTGGAGCCACAAATCATATGATGTGCATCCAATTCCATCAAAGGACTTGGTGGTCGATGTGCATCCAATTCCATCTATGCCCACCCATGTCCAATTTGGTGATGCCTCAACATCTAAGGTATCCAGACTTGGCAAGGTGGTCATCTCTCAAGATTTATCTATAGAGAAGGTCATTCTTGTCGAGTCCCTTGCATACAATTTGCTTTCCGTTCCTCAACTTGTCATTGTGGGCTTTGTCACATTCTTTGATCTTGATACCATGGCCCTTTTGTGGAGTAAGACTCTTCAAGTAGCCTTTGTTGGACATGTCGAGAACGGTCTCTATGTGGTGAACTTTTCGGAGCGACCCACTAAGATCGCGACTGGTCTAATGGCTAAAGTTGATGTGGGTTGGCTTTGGCATCGCCGGCTAGCTCATGTCAATATGAGATCTTTGCAAAGTCTCCTCAAAGGGGATCATGTTTGTGGACTAACAAATGTGAGTTGTGCCAAAGACCGTGCTTGCAGTGCTAGTATTGAAGGAAGGCTTCCTAAAACGGTTCACCATACCACGATTATCATCTACTCTAAAAGGCCCTTGGAGCTCCTTCACATGGATCTCTTTTGTCCTCCATCCACTAGTAGTAAAAACCTCATAGGTAGGAGCCTAGTAGTAGCGCTCGAAAATAGCACGCGCTGCTGCTACTTAGCAGTAGCGCTGGAAATAGGACGCGCTACTGCTAACTACCGTAGTAGTAGCGCGGGATGCATTTCCAGCGCTACTGCTAAACGGGGCCCAACGAGGCCACCCACAATATTTGTAGTAGTAGCGCTGGACTGCAAAGAGCGCTACTGCTAAGTTCCATAGCAGTAGCGCTCCCCTGGAACCAGCGCTACTGCTGAAAGGGGCCTAATGAGGCCACTGACAACGGTTGTAGTAGCAGCACTGGCTGATTTAAGCGCTACTGCTAAGTGTAATAGCAGTAGCGCTCCTCTGGAACCAGCGCTACTGCTAAACGTGGCTGGGGGCAGCTTCATTTACACCCACACACCCCTCTCCCCCTTCCTCCCCCTTTGCCCTCCTTTCTCCTTTCCTCCTCCATTGTTACTTCTCCACCATTCTTTCCCTTCTTCTCTCTTTCTTCTACATATCACCCCCACACACACCCTCTCCCCCTTCCTCCCCCATTTGCCACATCCCCTCCTTTATCCTTTCCTCCACCATTGTTGCCCTTTCACCCACACACACCCCCTCTCCCCCTCCCCCCTTTGCCCTATCCCCTCCTTTCTCCTTTCCTCCACCATTGTTGCCCTCATTTCACCCACACACACACACCCCCTCTCCCTCTTCCTCCCCCCTTTGCACTATCCCCTCCTTTTTCCTTTCCTATCTCTAAGTTCTCCACCATTGTTACTTCTCCATTATTTAGCCGTGCACAATCTCTCTCAGGATATATATAGGTGAGTAAAAAGTTGTGCATTTCAATAATAGGAATATGTGTGTTTGCGATATGAAAGGATATTGTGTGAGTGACATGACCCGTGAATTGCTTATGTTTTGACGAAATATCGATTTATTTCCGTTTTGACGAATTATGAGCAAACTCGATATGTCCTATTTTTAGGAAAGGTCATGCCAGATTTTTATATGCATGCATTTTGTTTATGACCCTTTTGCTTCTTATACCTTGCAATCATGAAGGTGAGTGGTAGGAAGGTGGAGCGATACTTGCAATCCACGATGATGGACATGTTTGCAAATAAACGGACTCGGATTAGATGTTCATGTACAAGATGCAAAGAAGGAGTAATTTTGGACCCTTTTGATGGTGTCAGTCTGAAGAACCACTTGCTGATCAATGGTTTCATGGATGGCAATACTCGGTGGATAAGTGAAGATGATGATGAGGACATCCACATGGCAGGGAATAACGACATGGGTCTAGACGAAGAGATGACCGATAGACAAGAAGGCGATGGAGCCGGACACGGTGGCGGTTACTACGGCAACAGAAATCCTTCTGCTGCCTCTTGAGCTTGCGTTGGTTTTTCCCTTGAAGAGGAAAGGGCGATGCAACATAGGAGCAATAAGTATTTCCCTCAGTTCGAGAACCAAGGTATCAATCCAGTAGGAGAAGTGCGCCAAGTCCAGAGTACGTGCGCAAACACAAAAGAGCTTGCACCCAATGCTATAAAGGGGTTGTCAATCCCTTCAAGATTGATTGCAAAGTGAGATCTGAAGGCGGAAAGTGCAACGAAGTAAAATTGTAAGGCTGAAAATATGGTGTGAAGTAGACCCGGGGGCCATTGTGTTCACTAGAGGCTTCTCTGAAAATAGCAAATAATACGGTGGGTGAGCAAATTACTGCCGAGCAATTGATAGAACCGCGCAAAGTCATGACGATATCTAAGGCAATGATCATACATATAGGCATCACGTCCGAGAAAAGTAGACCGATACTTTCTGCATCTACTACTATTACTCCACACATCAACCGCTATCCAGCATGCATCTAGTGTATTGAGTTCATGACGAACAGAGTAACGTCTTAAGCAAGATGACATGATGTAGAGGGATAAACTCAAACCAATGATGAAAACCCCATATTTTTACCCTTGATGGCAACAACATGATGCATGCCTCGCTACCCCTTCTATCACTGGGTGAGGTCACCGCACGGTATGAACCCAAAACCAAGCACTTCTCCCATTGCAAGAATAATAGATCAAGTTGGCCAAACAAAACCCACAACTCGGAGAGAATTACAAGGATATGAAATCATGAATATAAGAGATCAGAATAAACTCAAATAAGATTCATAGATAATATGATCATAAATCCACAATTCATCGGATCTCGACAAACACACCTCAAAAGAAGACTACATCGGATAGATCTCCATGAAGATCATGGAGAACTTTGTATTGAAGATCCAAGAGAGAGATGAAGCCATCTAGCTACTAGCTATGGACCCGAAGGTCAATGGTGAACTACTCACACATCATCGGAGAGGTCATGGTGTTGATGAAGAAGCCCTCGGTATCCGAATCCCCCCTCCGGCAGGGCACCAGAACGTGCCCGAGATGGGATCTTGCGGAGGCAGAAGCTTGCGGCGGCGGAAAACTATTTTCGTGGATCTCTCTCGTAGGTTTGGAATTTTTCTGAATTTATAGGCAGAAGAGGTAGGGAAGACGAGCCACAGGGGGGCCACAAGCCTGCTAGGCGCGGCCCCCCTGGCCGCGGCTAGGGGGCTTGTGGGGTCCCCTGCAGGCCCCTGCCTTGGTTCTCAAGTCTGGTGCATATCTTCTGTTCTGAGAAAAATCCTCCTCTGAAAAGGGTCAAAAACACGGAAAAAACAGGAACTGGCACTTGGCACTGAGTTAATAAGTTAGTCCCAAAAAAGATATAAGAGGCATACAAAACATCCAAAGTTTGGCAAGATAATAGCATGGAACCATAAAAAATTATAGATATGTTGGAGACATATCAGCGGTGAAGAGTCCGAACACGGCGGCGGGGAAGACGCTGAACACGGCGGCGGGGAAGAGTCCGAACATGGCGTCGGAGAAGATTCTGGACATGGCGGAGAAGAGTCGATGGATACGTCGCAGACTTCGATGCTACTAAGTTTAGTCGTGCAGGACCGTCATGTTCGAGACCTCTTTCGCAAGAGTATGATTAGCGACACAGATGATTATAGAGAGGAGGCCAAGCTGGCGCAACTTGAAGTAGAATCGAAGACTCCATTATATGATGGTTGCGATCCCGAGGTTACCCGCTTGAGTTTCACACTCGAACTTCTAAAGACGAAGGCCAAAAACAAATGGACAAACAAAAGCCTCAACGAGCACTTGAAGTATCTACAAAATAAAGTTCTTCCCACAGGGAACCTGTGTCCCACTAGTGTCGATGAGGCCAACAAAATCGTTTGCCCCCTGGATCTGCCGCACATTAGATACCACGCATGCACCAATAATTGCATCATTTATCAGGGTGAGCACGCGGAAAAACCCAGGTGTCCATTGTGCAATGCTTCTCGATACAAGAAAGCAGGAAAGAAAGCTCCTCAGAAAGTTGTATGGTACTTTCCGGTCACTCCCTGTCTGCAGCGGTATTTCATAGATCCCAAGGAAGCAAAGCTCATGCGTTGGCACACGGAGAGGAAGAAGTGTGATGATGGAGATGATCCGAACCTGAGACACCTCGCAGATGGTAGCCAGTGGAGAGCACTCAATGCCGAATATCATTTTTTTGTAGAAGATGCAAGGAACATCGTGCTTGGTGCATGTACCGATGGCATGAATCCGTTTGGAAACCAGAGCACCAACCACAACACATGGCCCGTCTTTGTATGGATGTACAACCTCCCCCCATGGAAGTGCATGAAGACAAAGTACATACACACGAGCATGCTGATTCAAGGGCCGAAACAACCGGGAAATAATATTAACCTATATATGGGGCTTCTGATAGAGGAGCTAGACACGTTATGGAAATTTGCCGGTCAAGACATGGGATGCCAGCACAAGAGATTATTTCTATATGAGAGTTGCGCTGATGACGACGCTGCAGGACTATCTCGGTTAAGGCTACACCTCACACGAGGTGTGCCACGGATACAGCAGATGCACGAGGTGCATGGATGATACAACGTCTCAGCAGCTTACGTCAACGAAAGATGGCGGGTCTGGGAAAATCGTGTACACGGGGCATCGTAGATGGCTCGAAAAGGATGGCCCGTGGAGAAAACATGGAGATCTATTCAATGGTTTGGAAAAGCATCGAGGACCTCCACAAAAGAGGAGCGGCGCTAAAATCAACGACTGTTGAATAACTGGTAATAGTGCCCCGCGCCGGGAAAGATGGAAAAGGCGCCGGATCCGCTGCTGAAGGTATGGTTAACGAGGTCTGTTTTCTAGGACTTGGAGTACTGGCCCAATCACGAGACACCTCATTGCCTTGATCAAATGCATATAACAAAGAATGTCCTCAAGAGCTTGCTTGCCACACTAATGAACATGCCGGAGAAGTCCATGGATGGGCCGAAAGGCAAGGAAAGACTTGGAGGATTTGGAGATCAGGGGGGATCTCCACATGCCCCGTAAAAAGTCGACGGAGGAGACGGAGACGGAGACGACGACGGGGCCAAGTGGAAGAAAAATCAACAAGAAGGAGCAGAATTGTTGCCCCCTTCTTGCTTCACCTTAAGTCCGAAGGAGATCGATCAATTTATCAAGTGCCTTACGGGAATCAAATTTAGTTTTGGTTACTATGGAAAGATAAGCAGATTTCTAGACACCAAGAAGTAAAGGTTCAGCGGGATGAAGTCTCATGATTGTCACATGATGATGACGCAGATACTCCTAGATGCCATTAGAGGGATAATGGACAAGCACGTCCGTGAGACTACTGGTAATTGCTGTATTACAACCTTATATTAATTAGCTTCTAATTAATTCAATAATAAGTTTTGTCACATATGTAAACCATCCACGTTCCTTCTGCAGAAAGAGCAGCACCAAAAGGCAGCCGAAAGCAACGAGTCGTCTCAGTCATCGGCGAGGCCCAAGTGGGACAACCCGTTCAACCGGGCCCTGGACATACTGAAAAATGTCTCGTTGGACAAACATCCTTCGGGTGGACGTGTGCACGACGTCGGAGATGGCGCCTCATGGAAGAAATGCTACCACGAGAGGCTGATGACGAGATGATGTATATACTTCTCGCACCTCGTTGGTTACCCCAAGTGGAAGGTTGAGATGTAGTCAGAAACAAGTTTTCCCTTACACGAGAACTGTAAGGTTTATTGAACCAGGAGGACTCCTAGGATCAACAAGTAGGTGCCTTCCACCCTGGCACTAGCAGAAGACGTGGACCTGCACACACAACAAATAACTTTGCTCCCAACGAGTACACAGAGGTTATTGATACGTCCATTTTCCATCATGTTTTCATGTTGATATTTATTGCTTCTTTGGATGTTATTTCACTTCACGGTACAATTCTTATGCCTTTTCTCTCTTATTTTGCAAGGTTTACACGAAGAGGGAGAATGTAGGCAACTGGAATTCTGGCCTGAAAGTGGAGCAAAGTTGAGATACCTATTCTGCGCAACTCCAAACGCCGTAAAAATCAACGAGAATTTTTTTTCGGATTTAGAAAAAATACTGGGCCAAAGAAGTGCCAGAGGGGTGCCAGGGGTTGGCCACAAGCTTGCACGGCGCGGCCACCCCCCAGGCCGCGCCATGAGGGCTTGTGGGCAACCTCCTGGCCCAGTTGCCCCCCTCTTTTGCTATATGAAGGGTTTCGTCGAGGAAAAAATCAGGGAGGAGCTTTTTCGTGTATTCGCCGCCGCCACGAGGCGGAACTTGAGCAACACCAACACCCCTAGGCCACGCCATGAGAGCTCCGGCAGGACGATCCTGCCGGGGAAACTTCCCTCCCGGAGGGGGAAATCGTCGCCATCGTCATCACCAACACTCCTCTCATCGGAGGGGACTCGTCACCATCAACATCTTCATCAGCACAATCTCATCTCCAAACCCTAGTTCATCACTTGTAACCAATCTCCGTCTCGCGACGCTGATTGGTACTTGTAAGGTTGCTAGTAGTGTTGATTACTCTTTGTAGTTGATGCTAGTTGGATTACTTGGTGGAAGAGTTTATGTTCAGATCCTTGATGCTACTCATTACCTCTCTCGTCATGAATATGATTATGCTTTGTGAGTAGTTATTTTTGTTCCTGACGACATGGGATAAGTCATGCTAATAGTAGTCATGTGAATTTGGTATTCCTTCGGTAATTTGATATGTTGTATGTTGTGTTTTCCTCTAGTGGTGTTATGTGAACATCGACTAGATAACACTTCACCATTATTTGGGCCTAGAGGAAGGCATTGGGAAGTAGTAAGTAGATGATGGGTTGCTAGAGTGACAGAAGCTTAAACCCTAGTTTATGCGTTGCTTCGTAAGGGGCTGATTTGGATCCACTAGTTTAATGCTATGATTAGACTTTGTCTTAATTCTTCTTTCGTAGTTGCGGATGCTTGCGAGAGTGGTTAATCACAAGTGGGATGCTTGTCCAAGTAAGGGCAGTACCCAAGCGCCGGTCCACCCACATATCAAACTATCAAAGTAACGAACGCGAATCATATGAACATGATGAAACTAGCATGCCAGAAGTTCCCGTGTGTCCTCGGGAGCGTTTTTCCTCCTATAAGACTTTGTCCAGGTTTGTCCCTTGCTACAAAAGGGATTGGGCCACTTTGCTGCACTGTTGCTACTTCTGTTACTTTGTTGCTTGCTACGAATCATCTCACCACACAATCACTTGTTACCGACAATTTCAGTGCCTGCAGATTTTACCTTGCTGAAAACCACTTGTCAGATCCTTCTGCTCCTCGTTGGGTTCAACACTCTTACTTATAGAAAGGACTACGATTGATCCCCTATACTTGTGGATAATCAAGACTCTTTTCTGGCGCCGTTGCCGGGGAGTGAAGTGCCTTTGATAAGTGGAACTTGGTAAGGAAACATTCATATAGTGTGCTGAAATTTATTGTCACTTGTCACTATGGATACTAATCCTTTGAGGGGCTTGTTCGGGGTATCTTCACCTCGAGCAGAAGCACAAATAGTTGCTCCTCAACCTGCTGCACCTACTGAAAATATTTGCTTTGAATTTCCTTCGGGTATGCTTGAGAAACTGTTGGCTAATCCTTTTATAGGAGATGGAACATCACATCCAGACTTGCATCTAATCTATGTAGATGAAGTTTGTGGTTTATTTAAGCTTGCAGGTTTGCCCGAGGATGAGGTCAAGAAGAGGGTCTTTCCTTTATCTTTGAAGGATAAGGCGTTGACATGGTATAGGCTATGTGCTGATACTGGATCATGGGACTACAATCAGTTGAAATTGAAATTTCATCAAAAGTTTTATCCTATGCATTTTGTACATCGTGATCGGAATTATATTTACAATTTTTGGCCTCGTGACAGAGAAAGCATCGCTCAAGCTTGGGGGAGGCTTAATCAATGCTATATTCATGCCCCAATCATGAGCTCTCGAGAGAAATTATCATTCAGAACTTCTATGCTCGGCTTTCTCATGATGATCGCACCATGCTTGACATTTCTTTTGCCTGTTCTTTTATGAAGAGAGATATTGACTTCAAATGGAATTTATTGGAGATAATTAAACGCAACTCTGAAGATTGGGAGCTTGAAGAAGGTAAGGAGTGAGGTATGAATTTCACGTTTGATTGCGTTAAATCCTTTGTTGAGACAAACACCTTTAGTGATTTTAGCGCTAAGTATGGACTTGACTCTGAGATAGTAGCTTCATTGTGTGAATCATTTGCTGCTCATATTGATCTCCCCAAAGAGAAGTGGTTTAAATATCATCCTCCTTTAGAAGTCAATGTAGTTAAACCCATTCCAGTTGAAGAGAAAGTCATTGCCTATAATGATCCTGTTGTTCCCAGTGCTTACATTGAGAAACCCACTTTCCCTGTTAGGATAAAGGATCATTCTAAAGCTTCAACAATGATATGTTGAGGCTACATTAGAACACCTACACCCCCCTGAGAAAAATAGAGTTGAACCTAGCATTGCTATTATCAAAGATCTTCTGTCCAACGATGTTGAGGGACATAATATTCACTTCTCGGAAGATGCTGCTAGAATTGCTAAACCTCACGTTAGAGACAAACATAGGCCTGTTGTTGGCATGCCTGTGGTTTCTGTTAAGATAGGACATCATTGTTATCATGGCTTATGTGACGTGGGTGCTAGTGTTAGCGCAATACCTCAATCCTTATATGATGAAATCAAAGACGAGATTGCACCTGTTGAGATAGAACCTATAGATGTCACTATTGAGCTTGCCAATAGAGATACTATCTGCCCTGTGGGAATTGTTAGGGATGTTGAAGTCTTGTGTGGTAAAACGAAGTATCCTGCTGTTTTCCTCGTTCTTGCCACCACACAAGATAGCTTTTGTCCCATCATATTTGGCAGACCTTTTCTCAATACCGTCAATGCACATATTGATTGTGAGAAGCAAACAGTCACTGTTGGCTTTGAAGGTGTGTCACATGAGTTCAATTTCTCTAAGTTTGGTAGACAACCTCATGAAAAGGAGTTGCCTAGTAGGGATGAAACTATGGACTTAGCTTCTATTGCCGTGCCTCCTACTGATCCCTTAGAGTAATACTTGCTTGAGCACGAAAATGATATGCATATGGATGAAATGGATGAGATAGATAGAGTTGTCTTAGAACAATATCCTATCCTTAAGAATAACTTGCCTGTTGAACTGCTTGGGGATCCACCCCCACCAAAGGGTGATCCTGTGTTCGAGCTTAAACAGTTGCCTAATACTCTTAAGTATGCCTATCTTGATGAAAAAGAGATATATCCTGTTATTATTAGTGCTAGCCTCTCAGAGCATGAAGAAAAGAAGTTACTAAAAATTCTGAGGAAGCACCGTGCTACTATTGGATATACTCTTGATGATCTTAAGGGCATTAGTCCTACTCTATGCCAGCACAAGATTAAAATTGATCCTGACTTCAAACCAGTTGCTGATCATCAAAGGGGATTGAATCCTAAGATGAAAGAAGTAGTAAGAAAAGAAATACTAAAGCTCCTGGAAGCAGATATCATTTATCCTATTGCTCATAGCGATTGGGTGAGTCCTGTGCATTGCGTTCCTAAGAAGGGAGGCATTACCATTGTCCCTGATGATAAGGATGAATTGATCCCACACAGGATTATTACTGGCTATAGGATGGTGATCGATTTTAGGAAATTGAATAAAGCCACTAGGAAAGATCATTACCCTTTCCTTTTATCGACCAAATGCTAGAAAGACTGTCTAAACACACACACTTCTGCTTTCTAGACGGTTATTCTGGTTTCTCCCAAATACCAGTTGCACAATCTGATCAAGAGAAAACCACTTTCACCTACCCTTTCGGTACCTTTGCTTATAGATGTATGCCTTTTGGCTTATGTAATGCACCCGCCACCTTTCAAAGATGTATGATGGCTATATTCTCTGACTTTTGTAAAAAGATTGTTGAGGTTTTCATGGATGACTTCTCCGTTTACGGGTCTTCCTTTGATGATTTCCTCAACAACCTTGATCGAGTCTTGTAGAGATGTAAAGACACCAATCTTGTCTTGAATTGGGAGAAGTGTCACTTTATGGTTAATGAAGGCATCGTCTTAGGACATAAAATTTCTGAAAGAGGTATTGAAGTCGATAAGGTTAAGGTTGATGCAATCGAGAAAATGCCATACCCCACATATATCAAAGGGATAAGAAGTTTCCTTGGTCATGCTAGTTTCTATAGAAGGTACATTAAAGATTTCTCTAAGATTTCTAGGCCTCTTACCAATCTCTTGCAAAAGGATATTCCTTTTGTTTTTGATGATGATTGTGAGGAAGCCTTCGAAATACTTAAGAGGGCTTTGATAACTGCACCTGTTGTTCAACCACCTGATTGGAACTTACCTTTTGAGATCATGTGCGACGCTAGTGATTATGCTGTTGGTGCTGTTCTAGGGCAAATAGTCGATAAGAAGTTGAATGTTATTCACTACGCTAGTAAAACTCTAGATAGTGCCCAGAGAAACTATGCTACTATGGAGAAGGAGTTTTTAGCAGTCGTGTTTGCATGTGAAAAGTTCAGGTCTTACATAGTTGATTCCAAAGTTACTATTCACACTGATCATGCTCCTATGAAGTACCTCATGGAGAAGAAGGACGCTAAACCTAGACTTATCAGATGGGTTCTCTTGTTACAAGAATTTGATTTGCACGTTGTCGACAGAAAGGGTGCTGATAACCCAGTAGCAGATAATTTGTCTAGGTTGGAGAACGTTCTTGATGACCCACAACCTATTGATGATAGCTTTCCCGGTGAGCAACTGAATGTCATCAATGCTTCACGTAGTGCACCGTGGTATGCTGATTATGCAAACTATATCATTGCCAAATTTATACCACCTAGTTTCACGTACCAGCAAAAGAAGAAATTCTTCTTTGACTTAAGACATTACTTTTGGGATGATCCTCACCTTTATAAGGAAGGAGTAGATGGTGTTATTAGGCGTTGTGTACCTGAACATGAACATGGACAAATCCTACAAAAGTGTGACTCCGAGGCCTACGGAGGACACCATGCGGGAGATAGAACTGCACACAAGGTATTGCAATCAGGTTTCTATTGGCCCATTCTCTTCAAGGATGCACGTAAGTTTGTCTTGTCTTGCGACGAATGTCAAAGAGTAGGTAATATCGGCAAACGTCGGGAAATGCCTATGAACTATTCACTTGTCATTGAACCATTTGATGTTTGGGGCTTTGATTATATAGGACCTTTTCCAAAATCCAATGGGTATACTCATATCCTAGTTGCTGTTGATTATGTCACTAAGTGGGTAGAAGCTATCCCCACTAGTAGTGCTGATCACAACACCTCTATCAAGATGCTGAAAGAAGTTATCTTCCCTAGAATTGGAGTCCCTAGATATCTAATGACCGACGGTGGTTCGCACTTCATTCATGGTGCTTTCCGTAAAACGCTTGCGAAGTACGATGTCAACCATAGAATTGCGTCTCCCTACCACCCTCAGTCCAGTGGTCAAGTAGAGCTATGTAATAGAGAGATTAAACTGATTCTGCAAAAGACTGTCAACAGGTCTAGAAAGAATTGGTCTAAGAAGCTTGATGATGCACTGTGGGCTTATAGAACTGCCTATAAGAATCCCATGGGCATGTCTCCGTACAAAATGGTGTATGGGAAAGCATGTCACTTACCTCCTGAGCTAGAGCATAAAGCTTATTGGGCAATCAAAGAGCTCAAACTTTGATTTCAAACTTGCCGGTGAGAAGAGGTTATTTGATATTAGCTCGCTTGATGAGTGGAGAACTCAGGCATATGAGAATGCCAAGCTGTTCAAAGAGAAGGATAAGAGGTGGCATGATAAGAGGATACAAAAGCGTGAGTTCAATGTAGGTGATTATGTCTTGCTATATAACTCTCGTTTAAGATTCTTTGCAGGCAAGCTTCTCTCTAAATGGGAAGGTCCCTATGTTGTTGAGGAAGTATATCGTTCCGGTGCTATCAAGATCAACAACACGGAAGGTAATTGTCCGAGAGTTGTAAATGGGCAGAGAATCAAGCATTATATCTCAGGTACTCCCATAAATGTTGAAAGCAATATTATCAATACCATAACTCCGGAAGAATACATAAGGGATATTTATCAGCCTGTTTCAGACTCCGAAAATGAAGAGGTATGTGATTCGGTAAGAAAACAGAGTCCAAAACTTTTCCAGTAGGAAATTTTCTCCGTTTTGGAATATTTGAAAAAATACAAATATTGGAAGTAGTCCGGAAAGTGCGCGAGGAGGCGACAAGCCTACACGGCATGGGCCCACCTCCTGGCCGTGCTGTGAGGGCTTGTGGCCACCTCATGCGCCTCCCGAATTCCGTTTTCGTGCGGGCTACTCCTTCTGGTCTGAAAAAATCATTATATATACTCCCGTTTGGTCTGACCCCTGCATCACGCAGATCTCTTCTATTTTTCGTTTCGAGCCTGTTTTCTGCCGCAGATCTAGGTCAAGATGTCTTCTTAGGATTTAGAGGGGAGAGCTATGTGGCTGATTACCTTGCTAACCCCAAGGTCTATGGGGACTTGGATCCTTATGGCTGGGCAACTCATGAGGACGAAGATTATGTTCCGAAGGGGAAGGAACAAACAAGTTCCCATGAAGAGGAGGCTCCTCTACCTCAACCTGGACACACTCATGTGGAGTTCAAGAAGTCGAGCCTCCCTGACTCAAGGAAGAAGCCGAAGACCTTGTTTATCCCTTCTCGTTTCTTGCAGGAGAGTAAGCAGGAATTATGCCAAAGGGTGTGGAAGCTTAAAGAGGAAAATGATGATCTGAGGGAGCAGAATTTTATGGTCAAGTGGAAATTAAACAAACTCAAGACCTCTTCAACAACTCCACCACCATCACCACCAAAGGAAGACAACTGAGCATTGGTATGGGCAATCCCCTTGGCTTGTGCCAAGCTTGGGGGAGTTGCCCCATATCGTATCACCATCACATCTTTTGCCTTTACCTTTGTTTTAGTTTTCCTTTTCAGTTTTCTCTTTCTCTAGTAGTTTAAAAGTCTTAGTGTTTTAGTCTTGAGTTTGCTTTGTGTCACCCCCGATGTATTCGAGCTCGTGAGCCATATAATAAAGAGTGTCTTAGTTGAAGGGCTTTGCCTCTTGCCATGATCAAAAGAGTGAGAATAGAACAAAATCATGAAAGGTCATGTAATGATCCTATGGGAAGTGATGGCTTCACATATAAAAAGGATGATGATTGAAACTTGTTGAGGGTAGGCAAACGTAGACCTTGGTCATGGTTGCAATTAATAGGAAGTGATAAAGAAGGAGATGTTGGACAAGGAAGACACCATAATGAATTGTGTTTGCTTGGCTCTGAACAATGTTATATGGTTAGAGATTCCTTCGCATGTGACGATTGCTTCCACCTCATATTAGGCAAAACCTCCGACACCAAGTAGAGATACTACTTGTGCATCCATAAACCTTCAAACCAGTTTTGCCATGAGTGTCCACCATACCTACCTATGGATTGAATAAGATCCCTCAAGTAAGTTGTCATCGGTGCAAGCAATAAAAATTTCTCTCTAATATGTATGATCTATTAGTGTGTGGAAAATAAGCTTTATACGAACCTCTGATGAGGAAGACATAAAAGTGACAGACTGCATAATAAAGTTCTTTATCATAGGAGGCAATATAAAGTGACGTTCCTCCGCACTAAGAGGACACGCATCCAAACCTCAAAAGCGCATGACAACCTCTGCTTCCCTCTGCGAAGGGCCTATCTTGTACATTTACTTTTTTGCCCTTGAAAGAGTCACGGTGATCTTCACCAATTCCTTATTTCGCCTTTATCTTGGTTAACATCATATGATTTAGAAAGGTCTATATTCATATGTCAACTTGGAGGTAAGTATTCATGGATTATTATTGTTGACATTACCCTTGAGGTAAGCAGTTGGGAGGCAAAACTATAAGCCCCTATCTTTCTCTGTGTCCAGCTGAAACTTTGATCTCATGAGTACCACGTGAGTTGTAGCAATTGTAGAGAACGAAAGAATGATTGAGTATGTGGATTTTCTTTACAAGATCTTATTTGCTTTACAAGCTCTTATTTGAGTCTTTCTGATGTCAAGCCTTTTCTCTCTTATTTTGCAAGGTTTACATGAAGAGGGAGAATGCCGGCAACGGGAATTCTGGCCTGAAAGTGGAGCAAAGTTGAGATACCTATTCTGCGCAACTCCAAACGCCGTAAAAATCAACGAGGATTTTTTTCTGGATTTATAAAAAATACTGGGACGAAGAAGTGCCAGAGGGGTGATACGTCTCCAACGTATCTATAATTTTTGATGGTTTCATGCTATTATCTTGTCAAACTTTGGATGTTTTGCATGCTTTTTATTTATTTTATGGGACTAACTTATTAACTCAGTGCCAAGTGCCAGTTCCTGTTTTTTACATGTTTTTGACCCCTTTCAGAGGATATTTTCAAACGGAGTCCAAACGGAAGAAAATCCCCGAAAAGATTTTTTTGGAACGGAAGAAGATCGGAGAACTTGGGAGCCAAGCCAGAGGAGCTCCAGGGGCCCCACAAGCCCCCACCCCGCGGCCAGGGGGCGTGCCATCTAGGCTTGTGGGCCCCCTGGAGGTCCCCTGACCTAGATCTTTCGCCTATATAATCCCATAAATTCCAAAAAAAATGAAGAGATCATCGCAATCGCTTTTCCGCCGCCGCAAGCTTCTGTCTCCGCAAGATCCCATCTGGGGCACGTCCTGGTGCCCTGCTGGAGGGGGGATTCGGACACGGAGGGCTGCTCTATCAACACCATGATCTCTCCGATGATGCGTGAGTAGTTCACCATAGACCTATGGGTCCATAGCTAGTAGCTAGATGGCTTCTTTTCTCTCTTGGATCATCAATACAAAGTTCTCCATGATCTTCATGGAGATCTATCCGATGTAATCTTCTTTTGCGGTGTGTTTGTCGAGATCCGATGAATTGTGGATTTATGATCAGATTATCTATGGATCTTATTTGAGTTTCTTCTGATCTCTCTTATGCATGATTTCATATCCTTCTAATTCTCTTCGAGTTGCGGGTTTTGTCTGGCCAACTAGATCTATGATTCTTGCAATGGGAGAAGTGCTTGGTTTTGGTTTCATACTGTGCGGTGACCTCACCTAGTGACAGAAGGGGTAGCGAGGCACGCATCGTGGCATTGCCATCAAGGGTAAAAAGATGGGGTTTTCATCATTGGTTTGAGATTATCCCTCTACATCATGTCATCTTGCTTAAAGCGTTACTCTGTTCGTCATGAACTCAATACACTTGATGCATGCTGGATACCGGTCAATGTGTGGAGTAATAGTAGTAGATGCAGAAAGTATCGGTCTACTTGTCTCGGACGTGATGCCTATATGCATGATCATTGCCTTAGATATCGACATGACTTTGCGCGGTTCTATCAATTGCTCGACAGTAATTTGTTCACCCACCGTGATATTTGCTATTAAGAGAGAAGCCTCTAGTGAACACTATGGCCCCCAGGGTCTACTCCACACCATATTTTCAGGCTTACACTTTTTACTTTGTTGCACTTTCCGCCTTCAGATCTCACTTTGCAAACAATCTTGAAGGGATTGACAACCCCTTTGAAGCGTTGGGTGCAAGCTTGTTTGTGTTTGCGTAGGTACATTGGACTTGGCGAGGCCCTCCTTCTGGATCGATACCTTGGTTCTTAAACTGAGGGAAATACTTACTGCTCCTGTGCTGCATCACCCTTTCCTCTTCAAGGGAAAACCCGATGCAAACCAGAGAAGTAACAAGAAGAATTCCTAACCGTCAGGGAAGGACTTTTGTTGCCGTAGCAAGGGGCGCCAGGGGTTGGCCACAAGCCTGCACGGCGCGGCCACCCCCCCCCCCCAGGCCGCGCCATGAGGGCTTGTGGGCAACCTGCTGGCCCACTTGCCCCCCTCTTTTACTATATGAAGGGTTTCATCTAGGGAAAAATCAGGGAGGAGCTTTTTTGTGGATTCGCCGCCACCACGAGGGGGAACTTGAGCAGAACCAATCTAGAGCTCCGGCACGACGATCCTGCCGGGGAAACTTCCCTCCCGGAGGGGGAAATCGTCGCCATCATCAACACCAACACTCCTCTCATCGGAGGGGACTCGTCACCATCAACATCTTCATCAGCACCATCTCACCTCCAAACCCTAGTTCATCACTTGTAAGCAATCTCCGTCTCGCGACTCTGATTGGTACTTGTAAGGTTGCTAGTAGTGTTGATTACTCTTTGTAGTTGATGCTAGTTGGATTACTTGGTGGAAGAGTTTATGTTCAGATCCTTGATGCTACTCATTACCTCTCTGGTCATGAATATTATTATGCTTTGTGAGTAGTTACTTTTGTTCCTGAGGACATGGTATAAGTCATGCTAATAGTAGTCATGTAAATTTGGTATTCGTTCGGTAATTTGATATGTTGTATGTTGTTTTTCCTCTAGTGGTGTTATGTGAATGTTGACTACATAACACTTCACCTTTATTTGGGCCTAGAGGAAGGCATTGGGAAGTAGTAAGTAGATGATGGGTTGCTAGAGTGACAGAAGCTTAAACCCTAGTTTATGCGTTGCTTCGTAAGGGGCTGATTTGGATCCACTAGTTTAATGCTATGGTTAGATTGTGTCTTAATTCTTCTTTCGTAGTTGCGGATGCTTGCGAGAGGGGTTAATCACAAGTGGGGTGCTTGTCCAATTAAGGGCAGTACCCAAGCGCCGGTCCACCCACATATCAAACTATCAAAGTAACGAACGCGAATCATATGAACATGATGAAACTAGCATGACAGAAGTCCCCGTGTGTCCTCGGGAGCATTTTTCCTCCTATAAGACTTTGTCCAGGCTTGTCCCTTGCTACAAAACGGATTGGGCCACTTTGCTGCACCATTGCTACTTTTGTTACTTGTTGCTTGCTATGAATCATCTCACCACACAATCACTTGTTATCGACAATTTCAGTGCGTGCAGATTTTACCTTGCTGAAAACCACTTGTCAGATCCTTCTGCTCCTCGTTGGGTTCGACACTCTTACTTATCGAAAGGACTATGATTGATCCCCTATACTTGTGGGTCATCTGTTGTCAATCTCTCTGGCCTTGTAGTTTGCAAATGATCAAAACACAAGCGGGAAGGTAATAGTGATTCCAACGGAAAAGTAAATGAAAATGGTAAATGATGGAGGTGTAAATAATGATGGTGATATGGACCGGAGTCACATGATGTTCACTAGTGATGTCTCTCTCCCAACAGACGATAAACAACTATGCTTGGTTAAACAAATCACAGTTGGGCAATTGACAAAATTATAAACGCACTGCAATGCTAATTATGCTACTTGATAGTTAGAGGTTCAATTGTAATGGACAGTACGCCAAGACAAGTATACCATTTATTCATCAACATCTACTTACTAATCATCCACCTTGAGATATCTATCCATAACATCTCTCCGGTATTAAGATGTGAGCCCCACCCAAAGTGTAAACTCAAAGAAACGGACAACTGCATTAACGAACTATGCGTAAGGTAAACAATCCTTGCAACCATGGTCACAAGAACCGTTGTTTTCTCCCTGGTGGAAACAACACATCCCCTAGTCTCATGTTTCACTCACTCAAGCTAGACATTGAGGGGCATGAACCCACAATCATGCATAAGGCTCCCTCTTGGAGTTACAATCTACTACTCGGCCAAAGCAATAAATAGCAACAGAGAACATGCATGAATCACTAAGGAACATAATATAAAAGGATAGTCAAATATAGAGCTCATAAAAATCTGAACATAATCTCATAATCCATCGGATCCCAACAAACCGAGCATAGCAATAGCAAGAGAATTACATAGATGCCTTGATCATGTAGGTCAGCTCACAAGGACTAACCATTGAAGCACGAGATTGGAGAGAAGACATCACATAGCTACTGGTCATGGACTCATGGTCCAAGGAGGACTACTCACGGCATGTCCGGGAAGCGTCCATGGCGGTGGAGAAGCTCCCGGAGGTCAATCCTTCCTCCGGCAGGGATCCAGGATGAGTTCTGCCGACGCTCTCGATCTCGGAAGCGTTGCGCTGGTAGAACGATGGAGAAATTCGCGATTCTAGAAGTTGTGGAAGGGTTTCCTCTAGGAAATCGAAATATTGGCCAAAGGAGGGCACCGAAGGAGGTGGGGCCCACCCAGGCGGCCTCCAGGCGCGGCCTAGGGCCTGGCCGCACCAGCAGGTCGCCTGGGCAGCCCGTGGGCCCCCTCTGGCCCATCTCCGGTGATCGGGAAGCTTCTGTTTCGCTGATTTTTTATATATTTTTCCTGGAATTTTCGGGCTTCAGAAAATTGGGTAAAAGCCCCTGCAAAATAGACATCAGCACACAGAAACTGGCACTGGATGCACTGAGCTAGTAGGTTGGTCCAAATATGTGTAAAATCATATAAAAGTGTAGCAAAACATATAACAATGTCACCCAAAAGATCATGGAACAAGCAGAAATTATAGATACGTTTGGGACGTATCAACATCCTCGAGCTTAATTTATGCCCGTCCTCGAGTAGATAAATGATAACGCAATAATTTCTGTGGTGACATGCTAACACACATATAAGAACTTCAAAGTAAAGCAAGTAAGATATGCAATTCAAGTCAATATAATAAAAAGCAAGAGTCTATATCTAGTATTGAGTTTAGTAAAGTAAGAACATAAAGGTGCAAGAGCTCTCGCTGTCCGTGACTCGAATGTCTCCAAATGGTGTTTGTGTGCAAGAAGTGGGAGATGGGTTGAGATCATAAAATATATTTTTAATTGAGAACTCAATCTACTAAAATTTCACACTTGGTCTCCTTCGAAATCTTATTTTGTCTTATCCCCAGACCACTAGTCAGGCACAAGTCAAAATGATCCTCTCCCTTTCGACTTTAAGCACTCATGCAATGGATGAGCGTAAGCAACATATGTTGGCACTTAGGATGGCAAGTAGAATAATGATGGGGAAGGAAGACAAAAAGGTGTGAAAGGCTCACATCAATGAGGACAACCATAGGCGTGAGAAATCCAAATGATAGATATGATGTGAGGAGTAGGGATTGCCATGTAACGGATGCACATATGAGCTAAGGTAAGCTCTCCAATGGAACTAGTGGGGGTGCATCCAACTTGTTTTCTCATGAAGACCTAGAGCTCATTTGAGGAGGATCATCATTGGAATATGCAAATGAAGTTCTATATGTAAGGGTCCCCACATAGTCATGCATGAATGACAATCCCTATGTAGTACAAATATAGCAACGGAGTACGAGTGTGGATCTTGAAAAGGAATAGTAGTGTTGACCCTTCTCTCTCTTTTTTTTATTTTTTTCTTTCTTTTCTTTTTCTCTTTTTCTCTTTTATTTTTATTTTTTTGTGGCCTCTTTGGCTCTTTCTTTTTATCTCCTCTTTGGGATATTTTGTTTGTCCTCTTTGGGATCTTTTCCTCACTTAACGGCAACACTCTGTGTTTTATAGGAATAAAAAGAAGATCATCACACTTTATAAGAAGTACTCAACATAAAGACAAGTGAAAACTATCATGATGTATGCAAATGTATGCCTCTGCCAGTGTAGCAGGATATGCAATGATACTAGCTCGTCATGTAGCAATAATTGGGGCAAGACCCAACTATCATGTGGCTCTACGATCAAGCAAAACCATGTATGACATGAAGATCAAGTCATGAGATGGTGGATGTTGCATGGCAATGTATGTCAGAAAGTCTATGGAAATGCCTTAATAGGTAGGTATGGTGGTTGTTTTGAGGAAAGATATAATGAGGCTTATGTATGACAGAGTGTATCATGTCATGGGTTTGGATGCACGAGCAAAGTTTGCACCAACTCTTAATGTGAGAAAGGGCAATGCACGGTACTGAAGAGGCTAGCAAAATATGGATGGTGAAGGTGCCAACAATCGAATACTCACATTAGTCCGAAGAACTCATACACTTATTATCGGTAACTCTCTATCTAGTTAGGAAATTCACAAAGAGACAAGTACCCCGAGGAGGAGTGTTTGGGGGTTTGGTTATCCTTGCGCATCCTCGACTCATGGTAACGTGAGGGTACTCTATATATTCCAACCCCTCCACAGGTTAGCGATCAATTTAGTAGCTAGAGTTCTCAATTAATTTTGAGTTTTTGAAAAACACACGGATTTCCCAAAATACAACACCTATCACTAATAGGCTCAAGCTGTTGGCACCAATAGTCCAAACATTGCTCAAATCAATACCTCAAAACTATTGCAAGTTATTACTATACTTAAATAGCAACCTCAGTTACCTACTCATGCAACACGATGGAACTCAATGTTAGGTTTAACAGCATCTTCAATAGAAGATGTATATGCAAAAATAAATATCTTTTGCATCTTCGAGGCCCAAAAATACCTCCCCAACAGTGGGTGTAGATGGAAAAAATACATCATGCATCAATTTTTTAGGTGGCATCAATTATTTTAGTTGACAGTTTTCCACACCTTAAAAAATCGTCCTCTGCCTCTGAATGTACTAACGTATAAATGTAGGGGGTGTGGAGGCTCACCGGCAGGGGCGGCTGTGAGGCGGCGGGGCGACGCCGAGGGCGTTGGGGCTACGGGGCGGCGCTGGGGGCGGTGGGGCGGCGGCGCCGGGGGCGGTGGGGCGGCGGTGCCGGGGGGTTGTGGGGCACCGGGGCGGCGCCGGGGGCGGTGGGGCGGTGGTGGCAGGGCTGTGGGGCACCGGGGCGGCGCAGGGGGTGCCGGGGGTGGCCTGGCGACGGTGGTGGCGGCGGTGGGCGTCGGGGGAAGAGAGAGAGAGAGAGAGAGGCCGTTTGAGAGAGAGAGGGCCGGGGCGGGGCGGGACGGCCGTTAGTAGATTCATGAACTTTATCGTCTGCTGGCGGATAGCAAAGGGTCTATACTCTTTGCCGTCTGCCTCTGCACTCTTTGCCGTCCGCCAACAGATGACAAAGAAGGGGAGTAGTTTGACCTAATCTTTCCCCTGCCAGATGGGCCCAACCCAAAGCTTTGCCGTCTGCTTTTCTCATCGTTGCCATCTGTGACTGAGGGCAAAGAATTGACTGTTGGCAAAGACCTTCTTTGCCATCAGCCAGTTCTTTGTCGTCCGCTCTGTGGGAGCTGACGACAAAGACACTCTTTGCCATTACCCAGCAGACGGCAAAAAACTGATTTCCGATAGTGTAGCTAGAGTTCTCAACTAATTTTAGTTTTTGAAAAACACACGGATTTCCCAAAATACAGCACCTATCACTAACAGGCTTAAGCTCTTGGCACCAATAGTCCAAACATTACTCAAATCAATACCTCAAAACTATTGCAGGTTACTACTATACTTAAATAGCAATCTTAATTACCTAGTCATGCAAGACACACAACTCAGTGCAACAAGCCAACTCTCTAAACAAGATAAGCATGATAACTCAAGAGAGTTCAAAAATCAACCTGAAAAAAAGCTCTTAAAAGATAAGCATGAAAACTAAGAGCTAAGCATGACAGTAGCTAAGTAAAGATGAAGAACACACAAAGAAGATAAGCATGAAAACCTATGTTGTGTTCTAGAGTGGAATGGAGCGTGTTTCTCTCCCAAACAAGGTAGGCTAGGTTTCGACTTGTTATGAACACCAAGCAAAACTAAAACAAACTAAAAAGTAAATAGTGGGACGCTCCAAGCATTGCACATAACATATGAAGTTATAAAAATATAGCATGGAGATGGACGAACTGATGATTGTTGATAGAGAAGGGGATGCACGGGGGCATTGATACGTCTCAAACGTATCTATAATTTTAGATGGTTTCACGTTGTTATCTTGTCAACTTCGGATGTTTTATATACCTTTTATATCTTTTTTCGGACTAACTTATTAATTCAGTGCCAGTTCTTGTTTTTTCTGTGTTTTTGACTCTTTTCAGATCTGATTTTGGAACGGAGTCCAAACAGAATAAAATCCCCGAAATAAAATTTTCCAGAACAGAAGAAGATCGGGGGACGTGAGGGCCAAGGCAGGGGGCCCATAGGGAGCCCTCAAGCCCTGTTGCCGCGGCTAGGGGACCCGCGGCAACCAGTCTTGTGGCCTCCCTGGCGCTCCCCTGCCCTAGATCTTTGGCCTATAAATTCCCTAAAATCGTAGAAAAAATCAGGGCATCCACGAAAACACTTTTCCGCCGCCGCAAGCTTCCGTTTCCGCGAAATCTCATCTGGAGACCCTTCCCGGTGCCCTGCCGGAGGGGACTTTGTAGTTGGAGGGCTTCTACATCAACATCATCGCCTCTCCAATGACTCATAGTAGTCCACTTCAGACCTACGGGTCCGTAGTTAGTAGCTAGATGGCTTCTTCTCTCTCTTGGATCTTCAATACAAAGTTCTCCATGATCTTCATGGAGATCTATCCGATGTAATCCTCTTAGGTGGTGTGTTTGTCGAGATCCGATGAATTGTGGATTTGTGATCAGATTATCTATGAATTATATTTGAGTCTTTGCTGATTTCTTATATGCATGATTTGATATCCTTGTAAGTCTCTCCGAGTCTTGGGTTTTGTTTGGCCAACTAGATCTATGATTCTTGCAATGGGAGAAGTGCTTGGTTTTGGGTTCATACCGTGTGGTGACCTTTCCCAGTGACACAAGGGGCAGCAAGGCACGCATCGTGTTGTTGCCATCAAGGGTAACAAGATGGGATTTCATCATAGATTTGAGATTGTCCATCTACATCATGTCATCTTGCTTAAGGCGTTACTCTGTTCTTTTGAACTTAATACACTAGATGCATGCTGGATAGCGGTCGACGTGTGGAGTAATAGTAGTAGATGCAGAAAGTATCGGTCTACTTGTTTTGGACTTGATGCCTATAGATATAATCATTGCCATAGATAACGTCATGACTTTGCGCGGTTATATCAATTGCTCGACAGTAATTCGTTCACCCACCGTCTACTTGCTTTCATGAGAGAAGCCACTAGTGAACACTACAGCCCCCGGGTCTATTCACAACTATCGTTTCCACTTTCACTTTTACTTTGCTTTGTTTACTCTTTTCTTTTAGTTCTCACTTTGCAAACAATCTATAAGGGATTGACAACCCCTTCATAGCGTTGGGTGCAAGCTCTTTGTGTTTGTGCAGGTACTTGTGACTTGCACGCTCCTCCTACTGGATTGATACCTTGGTTCTCAAACTGAGGGAAATACTTACCGCCGCTGTGCTACATCACCCTTTCCTCTTAAACGGAACACCAACGCAAGGCTCCAAGGCCGCGGGGAAATCCTTTGCATATTTGCCAGGAAGTCCCTATAGGCGTAGCCGTAGCAGCAGGATTCCTTGCGCCGTTGGCAGGGAAGGTCTGTTGTCGCAGTAGCACAAGGATTTCTGGCGCCGTTGTCGGGGAGGATCAAGTCAAGAACTCATCAAGTAAGTGTCGCGAACTCATCTCTTGCATTTACTTTTTTTTCCTCTCGTTTTTCTCTTCCCCACTTTTGAAAAACAAAAATTTACAAAAAAATCTTTGCCCTTTTCTTTGTTTGCCTTTCCTTTGCTTGTGTGCTATGTGCCTTCAATATGCTTGCATCTTCGCTTGCTGAAAATCTAGTGATATGGATCCTTACCCACTTGCTAATCTCTTTAAGAGATCCACTTATGTGGAACCAATTGCTAGTGAGTTGAGTGCACTTGACTTTCTCCATGGAGTTTTAGTTGAGATGCATGAATCTGAAAATCGTGATGAAGTAATTTATGAAATGATTCACGAGGGCTCCTTGAATGAAAAGCATGATTGCAATTATTTCATTATAAATTCTATTAATGACAATCATGCTAAAAATATGCAAAACCCTAAGCTTGGGGATGCTAGTTTTGCTATGTCCACTACTTGTTGCAATGATATTTGCAATAATATTTAAAGTGGGTTTGGAGAAGTCATGACTTTTGTTGATGATAATCTCACTATTTTCGAAGAGCGTCCACTTTGCATGCATGTGAATCATGGAAAGAATATCCTTTGTGATAGCTATTTTGTTGAATTTGATTATGATCCCACATGTAATTTCTTTGAGAGAGGAAAATACTGTGGTAGAAACTTTCATGTTACCAAATTAGCTCTCATCATGTGGAGATTGCTATTGTCTCTTTCTTCTTCCTTGCATATGGGAACTATTGGTTATCTTGACAATCTGTTTTCCTATAAAATGCCTATGCATAGGAAGTATGTTAGACTTAGATGTGATTTTCACATGCTTTATGATGCTCTCATTGTGTTTCAATTCTTGTCTTTTGTGTGAGCATCATTGATTTATCAATGCCTAGCTAAGGGCGTTAAACAATAGTGCTTGTTGGGAGGCAACCCAATCAATTTATTTCTTTTTCTTTCTGTTTTGTTGCGTCCACACCATCATAATTCGGTTGTGATTGTGTTTTTTGTGTTTATTTTTGTGTTTGAGCCAAGAAAAACCTTTATGATTAGTCTTGGTGATGGTTGTTTGATCCTGCTGGAAAAAGACAGAAACTTTTCACTCACGAGATCATTTTTCATTTTTATTGAGAAAGATCTTTTGAGTTGATTCTTTTTGATGCTGATTTCTATGCAAATTCTGCAGACTATTGTATTTTTTCAGAATTTTTGAAGTAACAGAAGTATACAAAGTATACAGATTGCTACAGACTGGTCTGCTGTTAACATATTCTATTTTTGTTGAGTTGGTTGCTTATTTTGATGAAACTATGGATAGTATCGGGGGGTATTAGCCATGGAAGATTGAAAATACAGTAACCCAACATCAAGGTAAGTAGAATTTAAGTTTGCTACAGTACCTAAGGAAGTGGTGGTTTGCTTTCTTATACTAATGATATCACGAGTTTCTGTTTAAGTTTCGTGTTGTGAAGTTTTCAAGTTTTGGGTGAAGTTCTTATGGACAAAGATATAAAGAGTGGCAAGAGCTCAAGCTTGGGGATGCCCAAGGCACCCCAATTTGATTCAAGGCTGCCGTAAAAGCCTAATCTTGGGGAGGCCCCGGGAAGGCATCCCCTCTTTCGTCTTCAATCCATCGGTAACGTTACTTGGGGCTATATTTTTATTCACCACATGTTATTTGTTTTCCTTGGAGCGTCTTGTATCGTAGGAATCTTTTATTTTTGTTGTGTCACAATCTTAGTTGCTGCACACCTAGAGAGAGAGACATGCACTCACCGTGATTTTGTCGAGCTTCACTTATATCCTTTGGTTAGACAATTCAGCTCACATGTGCTTCACTTATCTTTTGAGCTAGTTGATTTTGCTCTATGTGCTTCACTTATATCTTTTAGAGCACGGAAGTGCGTGGCTTGGTAGTTGATCTATGCTATGATAGTAGTCTCAAAAGGGGTAGTTATCCAAAGGGATATGAAAACTTCCACCTTCACGTGCATTGAATAGTTAGAGAAGTTTGATTCGTCTCAATTAGTTTTTAGTTGTGGTTGTGGTAATATTGAAGTTATATTAGTAAGGTGTTGTGGATCTAGAAATACTTGTGTTGAAGTTAGTGATTCCCGTAGCATGCACATATGGTGAACCGCTATGTGATGAAGTCTGAGCATGATTAGTCTACTGATTGTCATCCTTTGTGTGGCGGTCGGGATCGCGCGATGGTTTATACCTACCAACCCTTCCCCTAGGAGTATGCGTTGAATGCTTTGTTTCGATTACTACTAAAACTTTTGCAACATGTATATGAGTTCTTCATGACTAATGATGAGTCCATGGTTTAGATGCACTTTCACCTTCCACCATCACTATCTTCTTTAGTGCCGTGCAACTTTCGCCGGTGCACAAAACCCACCATTAGCCTCACTCGAAATAGCCACCATACCTACCTACTATGGCTTTTTCAAAGCCATTCCGAGATATATTGCCATGCAACTACCACCATGACATGTGCCACCACTTCTACATTGCCATTGCATGATCATAAGATAGCTAGCATGATGTTCCCATTAATGTCTATGCCATGCTAGATCATTGTCACGGTACACTACCGAAGGCATTCCATATAGAGTCATCATTGCTCTAAGTTTTGAGTTGTAAGTGTGATGATCATCATTGATGGAGCATTGTCCCATGTGAGGAAATAAAAGAGGCCAAAGATGCCCACCCAAAAAAAAGAGAGGCCAAAGAGCCCACCAAAAAACAAAATGAGAGAAAAAGAGAGAAGGGATAATGCTACCACCTTTCCACACTTGTGCATATTAAGCACCATGATCTTCATGATTGAGAGTCTCTCATTTTGTCACAACCATATAGCTAGTGGGAAATTTTCATTATATAACTTGGCTTGTATATTCCAATGATAGGCTTCCTCAAAATTGCCTTAGGTCTTCGTGAGCAAGCAAGTTGGATGCACACCCACTAGTTTTCTTTAAGAGCTTTCACATACTCTTAGCTCTAGTGCATCATTTGTATGACAATCCCTACTCATTCACGTTGATATCTATTGATGAGCATCTCCATAGCTCATTGATATGCCTAGTCAATGTGACCATCTTCTCCTTGTTTGTCTTGCAACCTCCACCACACTCCACACCACTTATAGTGCTAAAACCATGGCTCAGGCTCATTTATAGCATGAGAGTTGAAAAGGTTTGAGAAAGTAAAGGTGTGAAAACAATTACTTGGCCAATACTGGGGTTGTGCATGATTTAAATTCGTTGTGCAAGGATGATAGAGCATAGTCAGACTATATGATTTTGTAGGGATAACTTTCTTTTGGCCTTGTTATTTTGAAAGTTCATGATTACCTTGCTAGTTTGCTTGAAGTATTATTGTCTCCAAGTCAATAGCAAACTATTGTTTTGAATCTAATGGATCTGAACATTCACGTCACATAAGAGGAGTTACAAAGTACATCTATGCTAGGTAGCATGAAAGCATCAAAAATTCATTCTTTATCACTTCCCTACGCGAGGACGAGCAGGAGTTAAACTTGGGGATGCTTGATACGTCTCAAACGTATCTATAATTTTTGATGGTTTCACGTTGTTATCTTGACAACTTTGGATGTTTTATATACCTTTTATATATTTTTTGGGACTAACTTATTAATTCAGTGCCAAGTGCCAGTTCCTGTTTTTTCCGTGTTTTTGACACTTTTGAAATCTGATTTTGGAATGGAGTCCAAACGGAATAAAATCCCCGAAATAAACTTTTCCAGAACAGAAGAAGATCGGGGGACGTGAGGGCCAAGGTAGGGGGCCCACAGGGAGCCCACAAGCCTTGTTGCCGCGGCCAGGGGGCCCGCGGCAACCAGGCTTGTGGCCTCCCTGGCGCTCCCCTTCCCTAGCTCTTTGGCCTATAAATTCCCTAAAATCGCAGAAAAAATCAGGGCATCCACGAAAACACTTTTTCGCCGCCGCAAGCTTCCGTTTCCGCGAGATCTCGTGTGGAGACCCTTCCCGGTGCCCTGCCGGAGGGGACTTTGGAGTTGGAGGGCTTCTACATCAACATCATCACCTCTCCAATGACTCGTGAGTAGTCCACTTCAGACCTTGGGGTCCGTAGTTAGTAGCTAGATGGCTTCTTCTCTCTCTTGGATCTTCAATACAAAGTTCTCCATGATCTTCATGGAGATCTATCCGATGTAATCCTCTTTGGCGGTGTGTTTGTCGAGATCCGATAAATTGTGGATTTGTCATCAGATTATCTATGAATTATATTTGAGTCTTTGATGATTTCTTATATGCATGATTTGATATCCTTGTAAGTCTCTCCGAGTCTTGGGTTTTGTTTGGCCAACTAGATCTATGATTCTTGCAAAGGGAGAAGTGCTTGGTTTTGGGTTCATACCGTGTGGTGACCTTTCCCAGTGACAGAAGGGGCAGCAAGGCACGCATCGTGTTGTTGCCATCAAGGGTAACAAGATGGGCTTTCATCATAGATTTGAGATTGTCCATCTACATCATGTCATCTTGCTTAAGGCGTTACTCTATTCTTTTGAACTTAATACACTAGTTGCATGCTGGATAGCGGTCGACGTGTGGAGTAATAGTAGTAGATGCATAAAGTATCGGTCTACTTGTTTTGGACGTGATGCCAATAGATATAATCATTGCCATAGATAACGTCACGACTTTGCGCGGTTCTATCAATTGCTCGACAGTAATTTGTTCACCCACCGTCTACTTGCTTTCATGCGAGAAGCCACTAGTGAATACTACGGCCCCGGGATCTATTCACAACTATCGTTTCCACTTTCACTTTTACTTTGCTTTGTTTACTCTTTGCTTTCAGTTCTCACTTTGCAAACAATCTATAAGGGATTGACAACCCCTTCATAGCGTCGGGTGCAAGCTCTTTGTGTTTGTGCAGGTACTTGTGACTTGAACGCTCCTCCTACTGGATTGATACCTTGGTTCTCAAACTGAGGGAAATACTTACCACCGCTGTGCTACATCACCCTTTCCTCTTCAAGGGAACACCAACGCAAGGCTCCAAGGCCGCGGGGAAATCCATTGAATATTTGCCAAGGAAGTCCCTATAGGCGTAGCCGTAGCAGCAGGATTCCTGGCGTCGTTGCCAGGGAACGTCTGTTGTCGCAGTAGCAGGCATCCCCAAGCTTAGACGCTTGGGTCTCCTTGAATATTTCTTGGGGTGCATGGGGGCATCCCAAAGCTTGAGCGCTTGACACTCATGTATGTTCTTTCATCATCTCCCATCGCATACTTGAAAACTCCCTTCATACGAAACTAATCATAAGCTGATTAGAGTGGTTAGTACCCTTAATAAAATAATTCATTACCTGCTGGAAATAAATATTTTCATGAAAAGCTACTGCTTCTCATGATTGCCAAAAGGTTTTTGCAAATAAAAAGGAAGCTTAGGATTTGCCAAACAATGAAAATACAAAACATGGCAGAATTTGTGAAAAATAGAACAACGGGTAGTAAATAATTTATTCGGGGAACTTCTGCAACTCAAATCAAAAAACTCAGAACAGATGCGAGAAAGGCAATTATATAGAGCATGCTGTCAAACACATTCATATCAAAAATATGATCTGGTGTTTTTTGGCGAATGTTTCTGTCAGGCAGACATAATCTGTTTCTGGACAGCGTGTCACAATTTTTGAACTTTCTTGCAATCGGAGGCTATAACTTGGCACAAAGCTTAAAAATAAAAGATACAATGATGTTGCTACAGTAGTAACAAGCATCAAGACCACTAAAACTGAAAGTAAAAACAAATTGGGTTGCCTCCCAACAAGCGCTTTCTTTTATGCCTTTGAGCTAGGCATAATGCAAGAAGGAGGTCAAGATTCTCCGAGGTCATCGGAATTATAAAAACCCTCAAACGGATCCTCAACAACTTCATCCTTATTTTTCCTAGGGAACGGGTACGTACCTTTCGCTTTCCCATGTAAGTGTATATGTCCTTTACCTATATCAATGAAGCCTTTCATGGCTTGGAGGAAGTCTCTTCCAAGCACTATGTTCCCTTTGTTGGGCTCCATGATGAAGAAATCTACCGTTGCGTTCCCTTTAGAGAATGTAACCTAGACATCTTTTACCTTTCCCTGGATTTCAGAAATATCACCATTAGCATGTTCATGATAAGATGAAAAAATTTCCATGTCTAACCAGAGAGAATCATAAACAACTTTTGGCATCGTAGAAACCATGGATCCAATATCACAATAAGCAAGGAAGTCTTGGTTAGAGATGCTAATTCTAACAAAAGGTTCCCAGTCATCATCTATTTTCAAAATATGTTCCTTATCAACCATGGGTTTCTCTCTTTCTCTTAAGTCTAGAGCATCTATTTTCCTTTCAATGGTAGCAAGTCTATCTATATTAATGTCATAACCATGATTATAAACAAGATTCTTAGATAGACCATGTATAATATCAAGAGCTCTTGCCTCATCACACTCTAAAATATCTCCTTTAGCTATAATATCAAGAGAGTATTTGCACCATATAAAGAGACCATGATATAAATTTCTAAGCACGATTTTGATAGGTATCCAAGGCATAATTCTTTTGTGTGCTCTAGAAATTCTATCCCATGCTTCCTTCATATTTTCTCCATTCCTTTGATGGAAATCTAGGACCTCAGATTCCTTCCAAGCATCAAACCTTAACATGCTTGACAACTAAAAGCAAAGTAACTAATTGTTTGTGGTTTTTTGGGTATAAGACTGTAAAGCTAAACTAAAAAGCAAACTAACAAGACTAAAAAGCAAAGGTAAAGGATAGCGTGCAACTCCCCTGTCTTGAAGACTGGAGTCCCAGGCAACGGCGCCAAAAAACTTTGCTTGATGACGAGATGATAATATACTTCTCGCACCTTGTTGGTTACCCCAAGTGGGAGGTTGAGATGTAGTCAGCAGCAAGTTTTCCTTACACGGTAACTTTAAGCATTATCGAACCAGGATGACTCCTAGGATCAACAAGTAGGTGTCTTCCACCCTGGCGCTAGAAGAAGATGTGGACCTGCACACACAACAACTAACTTTGCTCCCAACGAGTACAAAGAGGTTGTCAATCGCTCCGGCCTTGTATGTGACGCCCTCGCTTTAATCGTACGCTAATCATACACGCAAATGCGTACGATCAAACTCAAGGACTCACGGGAAGATATCACAACACAACTCTAGAGACAAATACAACATACAAGCTTCATATTATAAGCCAGGGGCCTGAAGGGCTAGAATACAAAAGCTCGATAAACACACGAGTCAGTGGAAGCAACAATATCTGAGTACAGACATCAAACATAGGGTGCCTTAGAGAAGGCTAGCACAAACGGTACACAATCGAACGAGGCGAGGCCTCCTGCCTGGGAACCTCCTAACTACTCCCGTTCTTCAACGGCCTCCACGAAGAAGTCACCGTCGGGGGTGGCAGGCATCGTCAGCGGAAAACTCCATCTCCTAGGCTCCATCATCTGGCCGCAGCAACGGATCAAGGGGACAAAGGGGGAGCAAAGCAGCGGTGAGTACTCATCCAAAGTACCCCGCAAGACTTACATCAGAACTATGCTAAGTATGCATCGGTATAAAAGAAAGGGGTTTATATGTGGACTGACTGCAACAATGCGAGAAAGAGAGAGAAGGCCTAGTCTTATCGAAGACCAGCATCTTCAAGGGTCTTGCAGCAATAGACGAGAGTAGAACAAAGTAACACAATTAATAGTCATATTGTTGCAGCAATATCAATATGACGTCACGCCCAGAGATCCTTCCTCGACTCCGTGCGAGGAAGCAATCCTCGGGCAACAAAATCCAGTTAAGTAACAGTTGTAGTTGTATACGATCAGGGCACAACTCCAAGTCATCCTATAACCTGATAACCCACAAGTATAGGGGATCGCAACAGTTTTTGAGGGTAGAGTATTCAACCCAAATTCATTGATTCGACTCAAGGGGAAGCCAAAGAATATTCTCAAGCATTAGCAGCTGCATTGTCAATTCAACCACACCTGAAAGATTTAGTATCTGCAGCAAAGAATCAGTAGCAAAGTAGGGTGATAGCAGCAGTAGCAACAGTAACCAGTAGCAGCAAAGTAACAACAGTAGCAACAGAGTAACAGTAGCAGTAGTGAAAGCAGTAGCAGCAAAGTAACGTATCAAGGACCAGTAGTAAAAGACTCGTAGGCATAGGATCGGTGATGGATGATTATGCCGGATGCTATTCATCATGCAACAGTTATAACACGGAGAGATAAGTAACTAGCTCCAGTTCGTCAATCTAATGTAGGCATGTATTTCGTATGTAGTCATACGTGCTTAGGGAAAAGTACTTGCATGACACCTATTGTCCATCCCACCCATGGCAACGGGGTCCTAATGTAAACTACGGGATATTAAGGTTCTCCTTTTAATAAAGAACCGGACCAACACATTAACACTTGGTGAATACATGAACTCCTCATACTATGGTCATCTCCGGGAGTGGTTCCGGCTATTGTCACTCCGGGGTTGCCGGGTCATAACACATAGTAGGTGACTACAACTTGCAAGATAGGATCAAGAACACACATATATTGGCTACAACATAATAGGTTCAGATCTTAAATCATTGCACTCGGGCCCTAGTGACAAGCATTAAGCATGGCAAAGTAGTAGCAACATCAATCTCAGAACATAGTGGATACTAGGGATCAGTCCCCGTCAAAACTAACTCGATTACATGATAGATCTCATCCAATCCATCACCATCCAGCAAGCCTACGATGACCTTACTCACGAACGGTGAAGAGCATGATGGAATTGGCGATGAAGGAAGGTTGATGATGAGGATGGCGATGATTTCCCCTCTCTCGAGCCCAAAACGGACTCCAGATCTGCCCTCGAGATGAAGAACAGGAGGTGGCGGTGCCTCCATATCGTAAAACGCGATGAACTCTTCTCCTCGATTTATTTTCCGGGCGAGACAGACTAAATAGAGCTGAGATTGGAGGCGATGGAGTGTTGTGGGCCCCACAAGCCCGCCAGGCGTGGGCAGGGGGGGGGGGCGCGGCTGGTGGGCTTGTGGGCTCACAGCTCCACCCCTCCGGTTGATTCTTGCGCCAGTATTTTTTATATATTCCACAAAAATTCTTCGTAAATTTTGAGGTCATTCCGAGAACTTTTATTTCTGCGCAAAAACAACACCATGGCAATTCTGCTGAAAACAACGTTAGTCCGGGCTAGTTCCATTCAAATCATGCAAATTAGAGTCCAAAACAAGGGCGAAAGAGTTCGTAAAAGTAGATACGACGGAGACGTATCAACTCCCCCAAGCTTAAAGCCTTGCTTTTCCTCAAGCAATTCAGTTGACAAACTGAAAGAGACAAAAGAAAAACTTTTACCAACTCTGTTTGATCTTGTTGTTGCAACTATGTCTAACTCATAACCAGAATTTCAGCAAGATCACAAGCTAACCACATAAGCAAATGACATCTAGGTCTCACAGTAAACTCATATCAATGGCATAATCAACTAGAGAGAAAATAATTACAAGTCTCAAACGTCAACACTTCAATCAAAACAATCATGAAGCAGTACGAACAGATGGTATCTCGCTAGCTCTTTGTGAGACCGCAAAACATAAATGCAGAGCACCTTCAAAGACCAAGGGCGGACTAAACATTGTAATTCATGGAAAAGAAGATCCAGTCACAGTCATACTCAATACAGTTAGAAGCAAAGCATAAAAATGACAGAGGTGCTCTCTAATTGATGCTTTTATAAGAGGAGGATGACTCAACAGGAACATAAATAGACAGACCCTTCGCAGAGGGAAGCATTGATTTGTAGAGGTCCGAGAGCTCAAGCTTTCAAAACAGAGATAATTATTTTGGGTGGCATGCTTTCATTGTCAACGCAATGACTAAGAGTTTTCACCATCTTCCACGCTACACATGCTATAGGCGGTTCCCAAACAGAAAAGTGAAGTTTTGACTCCCCCACCACCGCTCAATCACACTCCACGACTAGCCGAATCCTCGGGTGCCGTCCATAATAACATCAATCCTGGGGGAGTTTTGTTTGCAATTATCTTTTCGATTTGAGCACGGAACTGGGAATTCCAATTACCAGCCCCTTTCTCGTGAATGACAGTGAATAAACACATATCGAGGATAACACGCCTAGCATGGAAGATACTGATAGCCCCTTGTCACCACATGAGCGGTTCGGGCATGCAAAATAGATTATTTATTGAAGGTTTAGAGAGTGGCACATGCAAATTTACTTGGAACGGCAGGTAGATACCGCATATGGGTAGGTATGGTGTACTCATATGGAACAACTTTGGGTTTATGGAAGTGGATGCACAAGCAGTATTCCCGCTTAGTACAAGTGAAGGCTAGTAAAAGACTAAGAAGCGACCAACTAGAGAGCGACAACAGTCATCAAAATGCATTGAGATTAACTAACATTGAGTGCGAGCATCAGTAGGACATAAATCACCATGAACATGAATATCATAGAGGCTATGTTGATTTTGTTTCAACTACATGCGTGAACATGCGCCAAGTAAAGCCACTTGAAACATTCAAAGGAGGATACCATCCTATCATACTACATCATAGTCATCTCAAAATTCATGTAGGAATCCAAGGCAAACAATTATAAGCTCCTAGCTAATTAAGCATGGCATCAGAAACTATGATCTCTAAGTTGTCATTGCAAACATGTTTCTCTCACAACAAAGTTGAATCACGAACGATGAGCTAGTCCTATTTACAAAAACAAAATAGATCGAGTTCATACCAGCTTTTCCAGGCTCAGTCACTTCATCATATATCGTCATTATTGCCTTTCACTTGCACGACCGAATGATGTGAACAATAATAAGAGTGCTCGTGCATTGGACTAAGCTGGAATCTGCAAGCAAACACAAAGGAGAAGACAAAGTAATATGGCTCTTTGACAGATAAACAAATATGCATGCGAGAGCCACTAAACAATGTAACCATGGTCTTCTACCTTGACCCAAAGAAAAAGAAAACTATTTACACGGGAAAGCTCCCAATAAGAAAAAGAAGAAAAGGAAAATCTTTTTGGGTTTTCTCAAACTAGACAGACACACGAAAAGAAAACGAGAAAAAGAAAATAAACTAGCATGGATGATACAGTGGCAAAGTGTGAACACCGACAAACAATGTGAAAGCATAAGCAAGAATGTAAAGTCGGTGAGAAACACATACTCCCCCAAGCTTAGGCTTTTGGCCTAAGTTGGTCTACTCCCAAGGATGGTCCGGGAGATACCCAAAATCATAATGGGGGTTATACAGGAGCGTTGCAGCGAGTGCCTGAATAGCCGCCTCACGGAGACGAGCAGCCTTTGCCTCCCTCTCATACTCTTCTACCTCTCCTCTGGTTATGTAATATCTCCGTTTTACATGAAACTCACAGAAGGCAGGAGCAGGAAGGGTAATATGGAAAACACGATGTCGGTTAAATATTAAATGGTATAGGAGGGATTCATCATCCCTCTCAAGGAACTGATAGCGTGTCAAAGCGGTGCGATCAAGGAAAGCTGTATGGAGCGGGGGATCTCCTTCGCGGATGGGTACTCCAAGAAAATTTGCTATGCGAGTGGCATAGATCCCACCAAAGTAATCCCCTTCATTAGCTTTATTATTCAGCCTCCTTGCTATTATAGCTCCCATGTTGAAACTTCTATCACCTGTTACTGTGCTCTTAAGAATACTAAGGTCAGGCGCGCAGAGGTGACAATGCTCAATCTTGCCATTAATGCATCTGCCTATGAAGAGGGCAAAGTAATGCAAGGCAGGAAAATGAATGCTCCCCATGGTAGCCTGTGTAATATCTCTAGTTTCTCCAACAGTTATACCAGAGAAAAAATCTCTAACCGAAGATTTAGGAGGATCATTGAGACTACCCCAAATAGGTATCTTGCAAATTCTATTGAAATCCTCTAAATCCATGGTATACGATTTGTCATAGAGATCAAACAGTACAGATGTATCACGGCCAACTGAAAATTTGAATCTATGAACAAAAGAGGCAGTGAGAGCAACATACTGTTCACATTTATCGAAGATGAATTCTTCGAGTCCGACATGGTGAACAAGTGTATCAAACTCGTCTTTGAAACCTGCCTCAATCATGAATTCATTAGAAGTCCATTCACATGGTTGTACATGTGCGTTCCTCGATTTGTAAGGACCGGGTTCCCGAATCGCAAGACGGGGACCTCTCTTGCTTGAGGAACCACCATGATAGTTTCTCCTGAACATCTTCCTTTTCTGAAATTTTCAGTGACCCAAAGGAAAAGTGTACAAGGCTCAACTAAACTTGTAGCAACTACTCCCACAAGTGCCTAGAGGCCATATTATGCATCAAAACTACTTGGGACCAGCTAAAATTAGCATGCAAAGCTCAAGAACAGGGTCACCAAGGCAGCAAAAATACCCGAAATATAAGGCACTAGAGCAAAAACAAATTGGACCAATGGAGGAGTCACTTACCAAGGAGTAATTTGCCCAAAATAGTTCGGAGAATGGTGCTTTGAGCAAGGAGATTGAAAATCCCAGCAAGAAGAGCATGAACACGGGTTTGAGCTGCGAAACAATTTTTCGTGGAGGTAGGAGAAGCAAATGGGAGCTAGAATGAGTGGAGGGGGTGCACGTGGGCCCCACAAGCCAGGTAGGCGCGGGCAGGGGGTGCCCGCGCCTCCAGGGCTTGTGGCCCACTAGTGCAGCCCCCAGACTAGCTCTTCGTCTCAGTATTTTTCAAAAATTCCAGAAAAAATCATACTTGATTTTCACGACGTTCAGAGAACTTTTATTTTCGGGGTACTTTTCTATGGGACGCTAAAACAGAAAACAGGGAAAACTAAACTAAATCTATCATTTTTCTTCTAAGCAACCGAAGGTGAAAGCTTGGAACAGAGGTTTGTGACTCCTCGATTCATCCATCTCATGGTCATCGAAAGAAATCCGTCAATGAGGTTGATCAAGTCTCCTTGACAAACTTTTTTGAATCGCAAAAGTGAACGGAGAATTTTTGAATATTCACTAGGTTACCTCAACGGGGATGTGTATCTCCCCAACAAGCAAATCATACTTCATCTTAACAGGAGGTATACGGCATTCAAAGCTCCCAATAAGAATCGATGAAGTTTTTTCGATAGCGTTGATGCAATGTACTCGATATTGTTTCTTTGGAAAGTGCACCGTATGCTCATTACCGTTGACATGGAAAGTGACATTGCCTTTGTTGCACTCTATAACAGCCCCTGCAGTGTTTAGAAAGGGTCTTCCGAGGATGACCGCCATGGCATCGTCCTCGGGAATATCCAGAATAACAAAGTCTATTAAGATAGTGACGTTGGCAACCACAACAGGCACATCCTCGCAAATGCCGATAGGGAAAGCAGTTGATTTGTCGGCCATTTGCAGAGAGATTTCAGTGGGTGTCAACTTATCCAGTTCAAGTCTACGATAAAGAGAGAGAGGCATAACACTAACACCAGCTCCAAGGTCGCATAAAGCAGTTCTAACGTAGTTGCCTTTAATGGAGCAAGGTATAGTGGGCACACCAGGATCACCTAGTTTCTTAGGAGTTCCACCCTTGAAGGTATAATTAGCAAGCATGGTGGAAATCTCAACATCAGGTATCCTCCTCTTATTAGTCACAATATCTTTCATGTACTTAGCATACAGAGACATTTTGAGCATATCTGTCAAACGCATTTGCAGAAAGACATGTCTAATCATTTCAACGAATCGCTCAAAATCCTCATCATCCTTTTTCTTGGATGGTTTGGAAGGAAAGGGCATGGGTTTCTGAACCCATGGTTCCCTTTCTTTACCATGCTTGCTATCAGCAAAGTCATTCTTATCGTATCTCTTATTCTTAGGCTGTGGGTTATCAAGATCAACTGGTTCAATCTCCACATCCTTATCATTGCTAGGTTCAGCATCTCCATGAGCATCACTACCGATATTATCATTAGGCTCATGTTCATCACCAGATTGTGTTTCAGCATCAGAGACAGAGACATCGTTTGGACTCTCAGGTGTAGCAGCAACAGGGTTGCTAGCGTGCAAGTTCCTATCATCTTTCTTCTTCTCTCTAGGATGACTAGGTGCATCAGTGCTAACTCCTTGAGAATCTTGTTCAATTCTCTTCGGATGACCCTCAGGATACAAAGGTTCCTGAGTCATTCTACTGCATCTAGTGATCACTCTGACAGAATTGTCATTCAACTCATTGAGCAAGTCATTCTAAGCCTTAAGTACTTGTTCTACCTGAGTAGTAACCATAGAGGCATGTTTACTCAGAAGTTTAAGATCATTGACATTTCTGTCTACACATTCTCAAGTATTAGCAGCTGAGTTGTCAATTCAACCAAACCTAAAAGATTTAGTATCTGCAGCAAAGTATCAGTAGCAAAGTAGGGTGATAGGAGCAGTAGCAACAGTAACTAGTAGCAGCAAAGTAACAACAGTAGCAACAGAGTAACAGTAGCAGCAGTGACAGCAGTAGCAACAAAGTAATGTAGCAAGGACCAGTAGTAAAAGAGTCGTAGGCATTGAATCGGTGATGGATGATTATGCCGGATGCTATTCATCATGCAACAGTTATAACACGGAGAGATAAGTAACTAGCTCTAGTTCGTCAATCTAATGTAGGCATGTATTCCGTATGTAGTCATACGTGCTTAGGGAAAAGAACTTGGATGACACCTATTGTCCATCCCTCCCGTGGTAGTGGGGTCCTAATGGAAACTACGGGATATTAAGGTTCTGCTTTTAATAAAGAACCGGACCAACGCATTAACACTTGGTGAATACATTAACTCCTCATACTATGGTCATCTCCGGGAGTGGTTCCGGCTATTGTCACTCCGGGGTTGCCGGGTCATAACACATAGTAGGTGACTACAACTTGCAAGATAGGATCAAGAACTCACATATATTGGCGACAACATAATAGGTTCAGATCTGAAATCATGGCACTCGGGCCCTAGTGACAAGCATTAAGCATGGCAAAGTAGTAGCAACATCAATCTCAGAACATAGTGGATGCTAGGGATCAATCCCCGTCAAAACTAACTCGTTTACATGATAGATCTCATCCAACCCATCACCGTCCAGCAAGCCTACGATGAGATTACTCATGAACAATGAAGAGCATCATGGAATTGGCGATGAAGGAAGGTTGATGATGACGATGGCGACGATTTCCCCTCTCCGGAGCCCAAAACGGACTCTAGATCTTCCCTCCAGATGAAGAACAGGAGGTGGCGGCGCCTCCGTATCGTAAAACGCGATGAACTATTCTCCTTGATTTTTTTCCGAGCGAGACGGACTAAATAGAGCTGAGATTGGAGGCGGTGGAGCGTTGTGGGCCTCACAAGCCTGCCAGGCGCGGCTAGGGGGGCGCGCCTGGGGGGCTTGTGGGCTCACAGCTCCACCCCTCCGGTTGATTCTTGCGCCATTATTTTTTATATATTCCACAAAAATTCTCCGTAAATTTTAGGTCATTCCGAGAACTTTTATTTCTGTGCAAAAACAACACCATGGCAATTCTGCTGAAAACAATGTTAGTCCAGGTTAGTTCCATTCAAATCATGCAAATAGAGTCCAAAACAAGGGCAAAAGAGTTCGGAAAAGTAGATACGACGGAGACGTATAATAACCGTGGACACGGCTATTCGAATAGATAATTTCTTCCCTGCAGGGGTGCACAACATATTCCCGCCGCGCTCGATAACACTCTGGCTATACACACTTTTCTGGGTCATGCCCGACCTCAGAATATTGACACGTCGCAACCCCACCTAAGCTCAACAGCGAGGCCAACCCTCCGGTCTAACTACTAAGCACAAAGGGGTCATGGGCCCACTTGCCCTCCGCGCTCCTGGACGATGCGTTGGCGGCCGACGTCAATCCTAGCACCCCTTCTAACAAGCGCGATGCATCTTGGGACCACTCGGGCATGCGCTGCTCCATCACTGACGTCTGAAGAGCTTCGACTCATACCACGACGTTGAGTACCCATAATTCTTCCCAAGTAGACGGTTAGTGCGTAATAAGGCCTTCCGACCAACCCAGATCAAATACCCAAATACATTATCATTTTAATTAAGTCAACAACAAATCCACGCGGGAAATCCACTTGCCTAACATCTATTCATCAAAGATCCCAGTAACATGGTCAAGTAACTGTGTGGTTGTAACATCAGGGGGGAATCCGAGGTATCACCCTCGTTGGATTCCGAATGATGTATCCGTCAAGGTGGACCTAGAGGAATCACCCTCGAGGGTCCCACACTTGAGGGGTTGCACGACAGAGACATCGTCGGGAGTGGTGAAGCAGGAATCACCCTCGATAACCACGAGCGACTAGCTACAGTATAGAGGTATCATCATGAGTACTTCGCGAGGTGTCACCCTCGGTACCCGATAGTAGCTCTGTAGTGCCGCACAACTAAGGGGGGTGTAAGTGATGTGTCGGTTCTGGCTCGTCAATCAAGGATCGAGACTTGAAGACAAAGCGGGGCAACTGGGCTAAGGGGTCAGAAGGGATGACTGAGCCACCTATACTAATCAGCTTAAAGATACAGTACTGAAAGTAGGAGTTCATAAAAAATTAGGCTATGCATCAGATATAGGAGCTAACTACAAGAGTAGCAAAATTCTAATGCAAGCAGGAGGAAGGAAGACATAGGCGATATAGGTATGATCAAGGGGGTTTGCTTGCCTTGTTGCTCTGCGGTAAAGGGCTGGACGTCAAGAGGTTACATGTACCCAGCAGCAGCGTCAGTCTCGGGGTCTACCGATAAGAAGAGGGGGAGAAATAATAAATAACAGTAACATGTGCAACACTAAGCATGACATGGCAATATGCAGGCCAAGCATGAGCTAACGCAGCAACACATGTTACAGACGGGTCGGAAGAATATCTGGCTATATTTTCCGGGTGTCTCGCTACTACCGGTCAGATGAAAAACGATGGAAAAGTTTCATGTTTGCTATGCTAGGGACGCGTGACACACGAATGGACCGGTATCCAGGTTCGTCTCGTTCTGCTGATCAACTTTCATGTTGAAAATATTTCCATCTCAGCTACGATTTATTTTATATTAATTTTTCAAGTTTTATTAATATTTAGGAATTAAAACAGATTTAATTAATTATTAAATGCTATTATGACATCAGCATGATGCCATGCTGACACCAGCAGTTGACTTGTGGTCCCATGTGTCATAGAAACAATTTTTAATTAGGGTTAATCATTAATTAATCAGACTAACAGAGTGGGGGACCCACGTGTCATATTCTAATAGGATAATTATTTATCCATATTAACAAATTACTAATTTATCTATTTAATTAATTAACTAACTAATTAAATAATATATCTAGTTATTTATTTATTTTATTAATATATATTTATATATATATTTATTTTTGTTTTTAGGAAGGACCCCACCTGTCATTTGGTGGGAGTGGTGGGGCCCTACTGTCATTGGGACAACGAGCCCACACATACGCTACACGCACACACATCCATACAACTAATTTCATACATACCACATATACACACATTCCATATACATACACACATATTTCATACACTGCATACGTACACATATACATACATTCGTTTATTTTATTTTCTTTTCTTTTTCCTATCATCTCTTTTCTTTTTCTATTCTAACTCTCTGCTCACCTGTGTGTACATCTCTTACAGGAGATCAACGGCGCCGGGACGAGGCGATGAATGCCGGAACGGAACCGGAGGGTGAAGGAGAGGGAGAGAGGGTGTTCTCACCCACGTCGTAGGGGGCGGGGGCGGCGAGGCTCGATGGAGCCGGTGAGGAAGAGGTGAGGGAGGTCGGCGGTGATGCAGCTGGCGGGATGGAGAGGCGTGGAGGCGGCGGGGCGGTCCGGTGGAGCGGGGCGGTGATAGTGGTGCCTCGGGCCGGCCGAGGAGGGGTCAGCGTGAAGGCGGCGAAGGAGGCTCCGGTCGGAGGAAGGAGGGGCCAGGCCTCCGGAGAAGGCTGCTGGTGGCGATGGTGGCGCGATGTGGGGCGACACCGGGTAGGCCGGCGGTGGTGCTGGCAAGTGGAGGGAGACGCGGATCCGGCGAGGGGCGACGAAATCCGGGCGGGAGAGAGTCGGCGAGGGGAGGCCCCAGTGGCGGCCAGTGCTGTGCGGCGCGAGGCGTTGATGAGGGGAGGAGTGATACGTCTCCGTCGTATCTACTTTTCTGAACTCTTTTGCCCTTGTTTTGGACTCTAATTTGCATGATTTGAATGGAACTAACCCGGACAAACGTTGTTTTCAGGAGAATTGCCATGGTGTTGCTTTTGTGCAGAAATAAAAATTCTCGGAATGACCTGAAAATTTACAGAGAATTTTTGTGGAATTAATGAAAAATAAGTGCGCAAAGATCCACCGGAGGTTGTCAGCCAGTGAGCCACAAGCCCAGGAGGCGCGACCACCCCCCTGGCTGCGCCTGGCAGGCTTGTGGGGACCACAGAGCTCCACCGCCTCCAATCTGAGCTCTATATATTCTGTTTCGCCCAAAAAAAAATCAAGGAGAAGGATTCATCGCGTTTTACGATACGGAGGCGCCGCCACCTCCTGTTCTTCATCTGGAGGGCACATCTGGAGTCCGTTCTGGGCTCCGGAGAGGGGAAATCGTCGCCATCGTCATCATCAACCTTCCTTCATTGCCAATTCCATGATGCTCTTCACCGTTCGTGAGTAATCTCATTGTAGGCTTGCTCGACAGTGATGAGTTTGACGAGATCTATTATGTAATTGAGTTAGTTTTGATGGGGATTGCTCCCTAGTGTCCACTATGTTCTCAGATTGATGTTGCTACTACTTTGCCATGCTTAATGCTTGTCACTAGGGCCCGAGTGCCATGATTTCAGATCTGAACCTATTATGTTGTCGCCAATATATGTGTGTTTTAGATCCTATCTTGCAAGTTGTAGTCACCTACTATGTGTTATGACCCGGCAACCCCGGAGTGACAATAGCCGGAACCACTCCCGGAGATGACCATAGTATGAGGAGTTCATGTATTCACCAAGTGTTAATGCGTTGGTCATGTTGTTTACTAAAAGGAGAACCTTAATATCCCGTAGTTTCCAATAGGACCCCGCTGCCACGGGAGGGATGGATAATAGATGTCATGCCAGTTCTTTTCCCTAAGCACGTATGACTACATACGGAATACATGCCTACATTAGATTGACGAACTGGAGCTAGTTACTTATCTCTCTGTGTTATAACTGTTGCATGATGAATAACATCCGGCATAATTATCCATCACCGATCCAATGGCTACGAGTTTTTCCTACCGGTCCTTGCTACGTTACTTTGCTGCTACTGGTTACTGGTGCTACTGCTGCTATCATACTACCTTGCTACTGATACTTTGCTGCAGACACTAAATCTTTCAGGTGTGGTTGAATTGACAACTCAACTGCTAATACTTGAGAATATTCTTTCGCTTCCCCTTGAGTCGAATCAATAAATTTGGGTTGAATACTCTACCCTCAAAAACTGGTGCGATCCCCTATACTTATGGGTTATCAAGACTATTTTCTGGCGCCGTTGACGGGGAAGCACAGCTATATTCTCCGAGTCACTTTGGGATTTACGTCTGCTAGTCACTATGCGGAATCCGAAAGATCCAAGAACTGAAATCTTGCCTTCCACTACGAGGACAGGTAAGGAACTGCCATCTAGCTCTGCACTTGATTCACCTTCAGTTATGAGTAAGTTTGCGACATCACCTCCTGCTAGAAATCTTGATATGTCGCATGTGCTTGATGATGCTACTTCTGCTGCCCATGATGCTTATGATGATGCTATGCTTGATACTGCTTTGCCTTATGATGCTATGCCTCATACTACTTTGCTTGATGATTCTATGCTTGATACTACTTTGCCTGATGATGCTATGCTTGATACTACTTTGCCACTAGGTGCATTCCTTGATGCACAAATTGCTAGAGTTGCTGCTAGATGTGATGATACTTCTGAAATTGTTGATACTATTGAAGTAGAACCTGCTATTTTGCCTGCTAGCACTAGCTCTCCTATGCCTGAATTGCCTGTTATGCCTAAGTGCTATGTTATGGAGGGAGAGATAGCTGAGGACTTTCTTGCTTGTAAGGATAGCTATGATGTTGAGAAATTACTGCCCGAGTGGAAAGAAAAATCTTTGAACGCTAGGATGAAATACGAACCGAAGTATGCTACTTCGCCTATCTTTGTGACCGATAAGGATTATGAATTCTCTGTCGACCCTGAGTTAATCACTCTAGTTGAATCTGATCCTTTCCACGGTTATGATTCTAAAACGGTTGTAGCCCATCTTACCAAACTGCATGATATATCCACCGTATTCACTAGTGAGGAAAAGATCCGCCACTATCATATCCTCAAGTTGTTTCCTTTCTCGCTAAAGGATGATGCTAAGACCTTGTTCACTTCTCTTGCTCCTGGTTGTGTGCGTAGCCCCCACGATATGGTCTACTACTTCTGTGAAAAATATTTCCCTGCCCATAAGAAGCAAGCTGCCTTGCAGGAAATATACAACTTTGCTCAAGCTGAAGAAGAGAGTCTCCCACAAGCTTGGGGGAGGCTCGTCCAGCTACTGAATGCTTTGCCTGATCACCCCCTTGAGAAGAATGAAATACTTGATATCTTCTATAATGGACTCACCGATGCTTCTAAGGACCACCTAGATACTTGTGCTCGTTGTGTTTTTAGGGAACGAATTGTAGAACAAGTTGAGATCCTATTGACTAACATCTTGTGCAATGAGAATGCTTGGACTATTCCCGAACCACCGCCTAAGCCAACTCCGAAGAAAAGAGGTATTCTATTCCTCAGTCCTGAAGATATGCAAGAAGCCAGGAAATCTATGCGAGAGAAAGGCATTAAATCTGAAGATGTCAAAAATCTATCACCTATCAAAGAGATCAATGTTCTTGATAACCCGATACGGGTAGTAGAAGTAAATTCTCTGCGTAGGTTTGATGAGAGTGATATTCCTTTTGATAAACCTGCTAGCTTATGCCTGGATGAATTTGATAACTTTGTTGCCAAACAACAGAGTTTCAATGATTATGCTTAGTCATTTAAGTGCTTGTGTGGACAGAAACGTCAACGATCTTAAACTTCTGAGTAAACATGCTTCTATGGTTACTACTCAGGTAGAACAAGTACTTAAAGCTCAGAATGACTTGCCCAATGAGTTGACTAAAAATTCTGTCAGAGTCGTCACTAGAGGGGGTAGAATGACTCAGGAACCTTTGTATCCTGAGGGTCATGCAAAGATAAATGAACAAGATTCTCAAGGAGTTAGCACTGATGCACCTAGTCATCCTAGAAATATGATAGGAACCTGCATGCTAGCAACCCTGTTGCTGCTACACCTGAGAGTCCAAACGATGTCTCTGTCTCTGATGCTGAAACACAATCTGGTGAAGAACATGAGCCTAATGATAATATCAATAGTGACGTTCATGTTGATGCTCAACATATCAATGATAAGGATGTGGAGATTGAACCTGTTGATCTTGATAACCCACAACCTAAGAATAGAAGATACGATAAGAATGAGTTCACTGCTAGGAAGCATGGTAAAGAAAGGGAACCATGGGTTCAGAAACCTACACCCTTTCCTCCCAAACCATCCAAGAAAAAGGATGATGAGGATTTTGAGCGATTCGTTGAAATGATCAAACCTATCTTTCTGCAAATGCGTTTGACGGATATGCTCAATATGTCTCCGTATGCTAAGTACATGAAAGATATTGTGACTAATAAGAGGAGGATACCTGAGATTGAGATTTCCACCATGCTCGCTAATTATACCTTCAAGGGTGGAACTCCTAAGAAACTAGGTGATCCCGATGTACCCACTATACCTTGGTCCATTAAAGGGTAACTACGTTAGAACTGCTTTATGCGACCCTGCAACCGGTGTTAGTGTTATGCCTCTCTCTATTTATCATAGACTTGAACTGGATAAGTTGACACCCACTAAAATCTCTCTGCAAATGGCCGACAAATCAACTGCTTTCCCTATCGGCATTTGTGAGGATGTGCCTGTTGTGGTTGCTAACGTCACTATCTTAACAGACTTTGTTATCTTGGATATTCCCGAGGATGATGCCATGGTTGTCATCCTCGGAAGACCCTTTTTAAACACTGCAGGGGCTGTTATAGATTGCAACAAAGGCAATGTCACTTTCCATGTCAACGGTAATGAGCATACGGTGCACTTTCCGTAGAAACAATGTCGAGTACATTGCATCAATGCTATCGAAAAGACTTCAGCGATTCTTATTGGGAGCTTTGAATGCCCTATTCCTCCTGTTAAGATGAAGTATGATTTTCTTGTTGGGGAAATACACATCCCCATTGAGGTAACCTAGTGATTGTTCGAAAATTCTCCGTTCTCTTTTGCGATTCGAAAAAGTTTGTCAAGGAGACTTGATCAACCTCATTGACAGATTTCTTTCGATGACCATGAGATGGATGAATCGAGGAGTCACAAACCTCTGTTCCAAGCTTTCACCTTCGGTTGCTTAGAAGAAAATGATAGATTTAGTTTAGTTTTTCCTGTTTTCTGTTTTAGCGTCCGGTAGAAAAGTACCCCGAAAATAAAAGTTCTCCGAACGTCCTGAAAATCAAGTATAATTTTTTCTGGAATTTTTGAAAAATACTGAGACGAAGAGCTTGTGTGGGGGCTGCACTAGTGGGCCACAAGCCCTGGAGGCGCGGGCACCCCCTGGGCGCGCCACCCAGGCTTGTGGGGCCCACAGGCACCCCCTCACTCATTCTTGTTCTCATCTGGTCCTCCTACCTCCAGAAAAAATCGTTTCGCAGCTCAAACCCTTGTTCTTGCTCCTCTTGCTGGGATTTTCGATCTCCTTGCTCAAAGCACCATTCTCCGAATTGTTTTGGGGAAATTACTCCTTGGTAAGTGACTCCTCCATTGGTCCAATTAGTTTTTTCTCTAGTGCCTTATACTTCGCGTATTTTTGCTGCCTTGGTGACCATGTTCTTGAGCTTTGCATGCTAATTTTAGCTGGTCCCACATAGTTTTTATTCGTAATATGGCTTCTAGGCACTTGTGGGAGTAGTTGCTACAAGTTTTGTTGAGCCTTGTTCACTTTTCCTTAGAGTCACTAAAAATTTCAGAAATTTTTCAGAGATAGAAAAGGGAAAAGATGAGGAGGTTCTTAAGAGGCTCTTCAAGCCGTGACCCCAAGGATAATGGGAGTGAGAAGAAGCCCAAGTATCCGGTCCCTCGAGTCGTAGAAGTTCGAGCGTGTGAGTGGCCAAGCGATGTGTTCTTACGCGACGCCGGAATTTATGAGGACTTTTACCACTTGGTGGAGAACGCAGGCCTTACCGCCTTCGTTGAAGATAAGTGTCTGCAATACCTCCTCCTCACTAATATCTTCGTACAAAGCTTTAACTTCTATCTGAGGAAGAATCCTCCCATGGTTGAGTTCAAACTTTATGATATCCCCCAGCGCATGTCACTCCCGGATTTTTGCAATGTTTTCAAATTACCTTATGTTGGGGATATTCATGAACCTCGTCCACGGGACTTGGAAGCTTTCATCGATACAATTGCTATAGGAGAGGAGAGAGGAGTGTCTTGTGCTAGTGCTGCTAGCATACATTTTTCGGTGCTTCGGTACTTCTCACTATTTGTGGGAAAATGTTTGATTGGCCGTGGGAAAGCTGGGTCACTTAGTTCCCCAGATCTTGCGGTCTTGCGCGAAGCCCTTTATAACAATAAAACTTATAGCTTGGGTGCTATAGTAGCTCAACGGTTGAACCTGAACTGTTCTAAAGGTGTTGTCTATGGAGGTATCTATGCTACCCGTCTCTCCAGACACTTTGAGATACGTATTAGACTGGACGAGGAAGAAGAGATTCTTCTTCCTAAGATATATCTAGATTATGATAGCATGGTTCGCCATGACTTTCTTGATAGAGATATAAATAGAAGGATGATTTATAACCTGGTATTTAGTCAGGGTACTCGTGAGACTATTACTTTGCCTGCTCCTTCTTTGTTCAATCTTCATGCAGGCAGGTACATTATTATGCCCTCGGACATCTACGCATATTGGGGCTTAGCCCAACCACAGGTGCCCGTGCCCGAACCACCAGTCGAGTACCAGACGCCAGTTTACCAGTGGGAGCTAGAGGAGCTCACACAGCAGTGGCATCCTCAGTCCACTCCGGAGTACCCCAGATCTGGTTATTTCCCTCCTTGGGAGTAGACCAACTTAGGCCAAAACCCTAAGCTTGGGGGAGTACGTGTTTCTCACCGACTTTACATTCTTGCTTATGCTTTCACTTTGTTCGTCGGTGTTCACACATTGCCACTGTATCATCCATGCTAGTTATTTTCTTTTTCTCGTTTTCTTTTAGTGTGTCTGTCTAGTTTGAGAAAACCCAAAAATATTTTATTGTTCTTCTTTTGCTTGTTGGGAGCTTTCCCATGTAAATAGTTTTCTTTTTCTTTGGGTCAAGGTAGAAGACCAGGGTTACAATGTTTAGTGGTTCTCGCATGCATACTTGTTTATCTGTTAAAGATCCATATTACTTTGTCTTCTCCTTTGTGTTTGCCTGCAGATTCCAACGTAGTCCAATGCACGAGCACGCTTATTATTGTTCACATCGTTCGGTCGTGCAAGTGAGAGGCAATAATGACGATATATGCTGAAGTGACTGAGCCTGGAAAAGCTGGTATGAACTCGATCTATTTTGTTTTATTAATTATGACTAGCTCACTGTTCCTAGTTCAACTTTGTTGTGAGAGAAACATGTTTGCAATGACAACTTAGAGATCATAGTTGCTTATGCCATGCTTACTTATCTAGGAGTTTATAATGGTTTGTCTTGGATGCCCACATGAATTTTGAGATGATTGTGTTGTAGTATGATAGGATGGTATCCTCCTTTGAATGATTCAAGTGGCTTGACTTGGCGCATGTTCACGCATGTAGTTGAAACAAAGTCAACTTAACCTTTATGATATTCATGTTCATGGTGATTTGTGTCCTACTCATGCTTGGACTCAATGTTAGTTAATCTCAATGCATTTTGATGACTGTTGTCGCTCTCTAGTTGGTCGCTTCCCAGTCTTTTGCTAGCCTTCACTTGTACTAAGCGGGAATACTGCTTGTGCATCCACTTCCATAAACCCAAAGTTGTTCCATATGAGTCCACTATACCTACCTATGTGCGGTATCTACCTGCCGTTCCAAGTAAATTTGCATGTGCCACTCTCTAAACCTTCAAGAAATAATCTGTTTTGCATGCCCGAACCGCTCATGTGGTGACAGGGGGCTATTAGTATCTTCCATGCTAGGCGTGTTATCCTCGATATGTGTTTATTCACTACCATTCACGAGAAAGGGGCCGGTAATTGGAACTCCCAGTTCCATGCTCAAATCGAAAAGATAATTACAAACAAAACTCCCCCAGGATTGATGTTGGTATGGACGGTACCCGAGGATTCGGCTAGCTGTGGAGTGTGATTGATTGGTGGTGGGGGAGTCAAAACTTTACTTTTTTGTTTGGGAACCGCCTATAGCATGTGTAGCGTGGAAGATGTTGAGAACTCTTAGTCATTGCGTTGACAATGAAAGCATGCCACCCAAAATTATTATCTATATTTTCAAAGCTTGAGCTCTGGCACCTCTGCGAAGGGCCTGTCTATTTATGTTCCTGTTGAGTCATCCTCCTCTTATAAAAGCACCAATTAGAGAGCACCTCTGTCATTTTTATGCTTTGCTTTTAACTCTGTTGAGTATGACTGTGATTGGATCTTCTTTGCCATGAATTACAATGTTTAGTCAGCCCTTGGTCTTTGAAGCTGCTCTGCATTTATGTTTTGCGGTCTCAAAAAGAGCTAGCGAGATACCATCTGTTCGTACTGCTTCATGATTGTTTTGATTGAAGTGTTGACGTTTCAGACTTATTATTATTTGCTCGCTAGTTGATTATGACATTGATATGAGTTTACCGTGAGACCTAGATGTCATTTGCTTATGTGGTTTGCTTGTGATCTTGCTGAAATTCTGGTTATGAGTTAGACATAGTTGCAACAACAAGATCAAACATAGTTCGTCAAAGTTTTTCTTTTGTCTCTTTCAGATTGTCAACTGAATTGCTTGAGGACAAGCAAGGCTTTAAGCTTGGGGGAGTTGATACGTCTCCGTCGTATCTACTTTTCCGAACTGTTTTGCCCTTGTTTTGGACTCTAATTTGCATGATTTGAATGGAACTAACCCGGACTAACGCTGTTTTCAGCAGAATTGCCATGGTGTTGTTTTTGTGCAGAAATAGAAGTTCTCGGAATGACCTGAAAATTTACGGAGAATTTTTCTGGAATTAATGAAAAATACCTGCGCAAAGATCCACCGGAGGAGGTGAGCGAGTGGGCCACAAGCCCACGAGGCGCGGCCACCCCCCTGGTCGCGCCTGGCAGGCTTGTGGTGCCCACAGAGCTCCACCACCTCCAATCTCAGCTCTATATATTCCGTTTCGCCCGGAAAAAAATCAAGGAGAAGGATTCATCGCGTTTTATGATACGGAGGCGCCGCCACCTCTTGTTCTTCATTTGGAGGGCAAATCTGGAGTCCGTTTTGGGCTCCGGAGAGGGGAAATCGTCGCCATCGTCATCATCAACCTTCCTTCATCGCCAATTCCATGATGCTCTTCACCGTTCGTGAGTAATCTCATCGTAGGCTTGCTGGACGGTGATGAGTTGGATGAGATCTATCATGTAATCGAGTTAGTTTTGACGGGGATTGATCCCTAGTATCCACTATGTTCCGAGATTGATGTTGCTACTACTTTGCCATGCTTAATGCTTGCACTAGGGCCCAAGTGCCATGATTTCAGATCTGAACCTATTATGTTGTCGCCAATATATGTGTGTTTTAGATCCTATCTTGCAAGTTGTAGTCACCTACTATGTGTTATGACCCGGCAACCCCGGAGTGAAAATAGCCGGAACAACTCCCGGAGATGACCATAGTATGAGGAGTTCACGTATTCACCAAGTGTTAATGCGTTGGTCCGGTTCTTTATTAAAAGGAGAACCTTAATATCCCGTAGTTTCCATTAGGACCCCGCTGCCACGGGAGGGATGGACAATAGATCTCATGCAAGTTCTTTTCCCTAAGCACGTATGACTACATACGAAATACATGCCTACATTAGATTGACGAACTGGAGCTAGTTACTTATTTCTCCGTGTTATAACTATTGCATGACGAATCACATCCGGCATAATCATCCATCACCGATCCAATGCCTACGAGTTTTTCCTACCGGTCCTTGCTACGTTACTTTGCTGCTACTGGTTACTGTTGTTGCTGCTGCTATCATACTACCTTGCTACTGATACTTTGTTGCAGACACTAAATCTTTCAGGTGTGGTTGAATTGACAACTCAACTGCTAATACTTGAGAATATTCTTTCGCTTCCCCTTAAGTTGAATCAATAAATTTGGGTTGAATACTCTACCCTCGAAAACTGTTGTGATCCCCTATACTTGTGGGTTATCAAGGAGATGCTCCTCGCGCTAGAGGGGGGGTTCGGTCAGCACAGGGATGGAGGTTGCGAGGGGAGAGAGAGAGCGGGCGCTACGAGGCAGTGAGGGGAGGCGCTCGCCTGGGGCAGAGAGCGAGGCGAGGGGACCAGGGTGATCTGGGCAAGAGGTGCGGGAGGTGAGGCACAGGTGGAGCGATGGGGAAGTCGTGAGGGGAGGAGAGAGCGACAGGATGTTGGGTGGGGCTCACGAGGGGAAGGAGCGACGGGGCCAGGGAGGTAGCATTATGTGGGGGTGACAAGGGGTCGTGAGGACCCTGGCGGCGGCAAGTGGGAGTGGGGAGGGGTGGGTTAGGTGATCTAGAGTTGGGTGGATTTCATATACCCCCGGGTAAGTGGGCTCGAGATGGGCCGGTTTAGGTGGGCCGGCCTAGGTCGGGGGGGGGGGTTTATTTTTCTTTTTTCTATTTGGTTTAGTTTTATTTTATCTTTTGTTTATTTTAGTTTTAGATTTATCTTATTTCAGTGAAATTAAATCCCCTCAAAATTAATAATTTCTAAAGAACAGTTCTCCTAGGTAACATCCGACAAACCCGGACATTTTTTTTATATTTGAAAACTTTTATCGCTTGACTTTATTTGTAATTTGAATTCGAACCGTTTTGAACTAACGCGAAATTAACGATAGCAACCACGGTGACGTGGAACCATTAGCATATGTTTACTTAGTTTAATTACTGAGGTTACTGTAGCAATAGCTCAGGGTGTCACAACTCTCCCCTACTAACAAGAATTCTCATCCCGAGAATTTAGAGGTAGAAGGAAAGAGCTCGGGGTATTCATCACGAAGATGATCCTCACGTTCCCAAGTGGCTTCATCTTCAGAATGATTTGCGACGAGTCTGACGTTCAGCCTGGTCGAGAATGCGAACCAGATGCTCTTTAAAAGAGAGGTCTTGTTGCAGCTCAAGCATATCATGATCCACTGCTCGAATAGGATCCTTGAAGCAGCGGCGGAGCTGAGAGACATGGAAGACATCGTGAACCTGAGAAAGGTTCGACAGGAGTTCCAATTGATAAGCTACTTTTCCACGCCTTTCGAGAACAGTGAAAGGACCAATATAACGAGGAGCTAACTTGCCCTTGATCTCAAAAGGGAGTTCACATCTCATTGGTGTGACACTTAGATAAACCTTTTCGCCAGGTTGATAGACCATATCTTGCTGATGACGGTCATACTGACTCTTCTGACGAGACTGAGCAGCCTCTAGATCCTCATCAATAATGCAGACTTGATCTTCGACATGTTGGATAACATCTGGACCAAAGAGTGATCGGTACTTTGAACGGTGGCTTGGGAATTTCATACGAGCCAAGTGCAAAGGATACTTTGGAGTCAAGGGTGTACAGTAGAGTCAGATTTCAATCGTGTTGAACTTTGGGTTATGGGTCCACCATGTGGGTCAAGAATAGGCAGAGCGGCGACATCTTATACGGTCTTGGTAACAAAACATGTCAGAGGATAACCTGTCAGTTATGTTGACAACAATGTCGGTACCAAGGGCGGGGGACGAATAGAACCATTTTCCTGCTCACTGAAATGAGGTGGGCCAATAGGCAAAGTTCTCGTCCACCGGCGGCTACCGGAATGTTATCCACAATAGTAACAGGGTCTTATTGACAAAGTTGTATACCGAGAATTTTACCTAAGTAGGGAATTAACACTGCTTAGATAAGTTATGCCACAAGAAAGGTCAAACAGACCAATGGGAAGGAAAACATGTTCACACACACAAACATTGGAGTATACCATTCCCGAGGAAAAATAGGGTATGGTATGCGTGATAGGTAATCAAGTACATAACCGTTTTGATAAAGAGGCAAGAAGAATCACTATGTTTACCCATACCATACGGTTTGGATAATTGATCAGGAACAATTTAGCATTGCACTTCCAGTGTTCCTGTTGACATTGAAGTACCACACCCGTGCTTCGGGATAGCATCGACATGGTCATTCGATAATGGTCGGACCAATGGGTACACAAAGAGGATCCGTGAGGAACAACTTATGAAATAAGTCATATAGTTTTCCGCATGGTAGAATGGCCAACCTTACGTATGGAAGAATTTATAACAATAGGTCCTTCGGCCCGTGTGTTGGAAAGACAGCACCGTACCGGTTTACCTAAAGACCAAAGTTATAATTATTGGGAAATATTCCAACAATCATATTTGTCCGAGATTTAGATCTGATTGGTGTCGGGACACCTCAGACTCAAGATTCCTGAGAAGAAAAGATGAAGATGCAAGGTTCTCATGATATGAGCTACACAAGTAATTCTTGAATCATGAGTTCGATTGTAAGACATATGAACACAATGTCAAGACATTCGTGCCCACATAGAAGTCTTACGTCGAAATGCAACTGAGTTCTCATTTGGGAACCATCATCGAGGATAACAAGGTTCCATGTGTAAGTCTGGATTAGCTCTTATGAAGGAACTTCTTTTCCCTTGATCAGATCAGTCAGTGGCTTGGGGTGCTAACAGAAATTATATGGAGCGAAGATAGAAAATTTGCAAAACATATAACACTTCGCACATGCGTGAATGACTTGGGATGATCCTAGAGGAAGCAAAACAAAATTCCACATATTCACGGCGGCAAGAATGCACGTGAACCTTGGGAAAACACTTCATCTTATCAATTATGTCCTTCATGAGCTAGTCACAAAGATAGTGCTTTCAAAAGCTTCATTACGAACCATGGAGAAGTTGAGGGTGTGGTCGATGGGCTCAGCAACAATCCCACAAGATTTCAATAGGGATGAATTTATGAAATTACCATATCAAGGAGATAGCATTTGTCAACTCAAATGATATAATGACGTATGCTCGACGGAACAACAACAATTAGACACTGGTCGAATGGTGCGCTCGGAAATACGGACTAAGTAGCACAACCATTGCTAAAATGATGAGTCATCCCCAACACACTAAGAATGAAACAATCAGTTGTTAACCTCAAGGCAGTAGGGTTGCCAGAAGCATTAGAATCACACATCAAAGTTCACTTATCGGTATTCCAGTTAGAAACATCACGGGGACCAAGAAATGAATGGTGATGACCCAGGTGGGGGGGTTCCTTTCTTTTTCTTTTTTCTATTTGTTTTAGTTTTATTTTATCTTTTGTTTATTTCAATTTAGTTTTATCTTATATCAGTGAAATTCAATCCCCTCAAAATTAATAATCTCTAAAGAACAGTTCTCCTAGGTAACATCCGACAAACCCGAACATTTTTTTATATATATTTGAAAACTTTAATCGCTTGACTTTATTTATAATTTGAATTCGAACCGTTTTGAACTAACGCAAAATTAACAATAGCAACCACGGTGACCTGGCACCATTAGCATAGGTTTACTTAGTTTAATTACTAAGTTTACTATAGGAACAACAGAGGGTGTCACATTGTAGTTTGCAAAGGATCAAAACACAAGCAGGAAGGTAATAGTGAATGCAACGGAAAAGTAAATGAAAACGGTAAATGATGGAGGTGTAAACAATGATGGTGATATGGACCGGAGTCACATGATGTTCACTAGTGATGTCTCTCTCCCAAATGACGATAAACAACTATGCTTGGGTAAAAAAATCACATTTGGGCAATTGACAGAATTATAAACGCACCGCAATGCTAATTATGCTACTTGATAGTTAGAGGTTCAATAGTAATGGGCAGTACGCCAAGACAAGTAGACCGTTTATTCATCAGCATATACTTACTAATCATCCACCTTGAGATATCTATCCAGAACATCTCTCCGGTATTAAGTTGCGAACCCGACCCAAAGTGTAAACTCAAAGCAACGGACAACTGCATTAACGAACTATGCGTAAGGTAAACAATCCTTGCAACCGTGGTCACAATCACCGTTGTTTTCTCCCTGGTGGAAACAACACATCGCCTAGTCTCATGTTTCTGTCACTCAAGCTAAACATCGAGGGTCATGAACCCACGATCATGCATAACGCTCCCTCTTGGAGTTACAATCTACTACTCGACCAAAGCAATAAATAGCAACGGAGAACATGCATGAATCACTAAGGAACATAATATAAAAGGATAATCAAATATATAACTCATTACAATCTGAACATAATCTCAAAATCCATCGGATCCCAACAAACCGAGCATAGAAATAGCAAGAGAATTACATAGATGCCTTGATCATGTAGGGCAGCTCACAAGGACTAACCATTGAAGCACAAGATTGGAGAGAATACATCACATAGCTACTGGTCATGGACTCATGGTCCAAGGAAGACTACTCACGGCACATTCGGGAAGCGTCCATGGCTGTGGAGAAGTTCCCAGAGGTCAATCCTCCCTCCGGCAGGGTGCCGGGAAGAGGTCTCTTGACGCTCCCGATCTCGGAAGCGCTGCAACGGCAGAACAATGGAGAAATTCATGATTCTGGAAGTTGTGGAAGGGTTTCCTCTTGGGACTCTAAATATAGGCCAAAGGAGGGCACCGAAGGAGGTGGGGCCCACCCAAACGACCTCCTGGCGTGGCCTAGGGCCTGGCCGCGCCAGCAGGTCGCCTGGGCAGCCCCTGGCCCCCTCTGCCCATCTTCGGTGACCAGGAAGCTTTTGTTTCACTGATTTTTTATATATTTTTCCAGGAATTTTTTGGGCTTCGGAAAATTGGGTAAAATCCCCTTCAAAATAGACATCAGTAGACAGAAACTAGCATGGGTGCACTGAGTTAGTAGGTTAGTACAAATATGTGTAAAATGATATAAAAGTGTAGCAAAACATATAACAATGTGACCCAAAAGATCATGGAACAAGCAAAAATTATAGACACGTTTGGGATGTATCACAGGCCGGAGGAAAGAAAGAAGAGGCGGGAGCATACTCAATTGACCATCGACGAGAAGGTCGCGAGGGCGGTCGATCAGACAAAAGAAGAGTTGACCAAGGTAGTCGACGATAACGTCAATGCAACTATGGCAGCTTCCTTGGGCCAATTGGTTCCGGCAGTTTTTCAGTATGTGAGGAGGAATCCAGAAAAAGGGCGAGAGGACTTTCCACTACTCAGCTTTGTCGGGAGCAATTCGGCGAACATCACACCACCAACACCTTCTCACGGAACCGCAAATGCTCCCGAACCTGGTCTCACTCTGGTTCATAGCAGCTCGTCCTTCGTCTCTGCGTGCTTGGCGGGGCTTCGTCTTTGGCTGAGCTCAACGCCATCACGGTAATTACGCGTCATACACTAGTCACAAGCATATCTATATAGTCTTCTGTTTCAGTTGCCTTTCGAATGTCTGACGTCGTAGTCATGTCTTCGCAGGCCGACGAAACCCCGTGCACCCTACTGTACGATATCAACAACTAGAAGGTGGACGTGGGAAAAGCAACGATAATCAAGCCGAAGGACTGCATGCTCCACAACAAACAGATGCCCCATGGCGTCTTCAAAGTTTGCGCGGACAGTGTCCAAGTAGGCTTCAAGAATTTGGCTCTTCCTGCACCAGCCAGTGATGACGAGGCCCCTCAACTGATTGGCGCATGCAAGAACTAGTTCTTGCCTTGGCCGAAGACTCACCATCCCGTCGAGGCGCCCGGTAGCACACCAATGGCAACTCATCAACAAGGTATGAACACCACCCCACCTACCCAATTACGTGCACCTGACGTGGGGGGAGATAACGGACGATGTGGTGAGGGAGAGCCTCCATTAGTGCGATATGACGTCGCCCCCGTTGAAGCAGCAAATGTTGATGATGTCATGGAGGAGGAGGAGGATGACGACCCTAACCAGTATATCAATACCGGTTGTGACGATGCTCAGCAATATGACTCAGACTATGAGCGTGCAGATGACTTGATGATGCCTAATTTGCCGGAGTGGGAACGACTGACGGCTGATTGCAAAAAGTCTATCGTCATGCGATCCTCGCAGGAGAAACCTTCAGATGCCGCCTCTACCCAGCAAGAACAACAGCGGGTCCATTCACTGAGAATTAGCCCGACAATGTTGGGGGATGTGGTTAGGGAAGGTATGGCGGGCTCACTACCACCAGCCGCCAAGAAGGAAAGGAGGAGACTGAAAAAGAAAGGTTATAAAGGCGCCAGAGCTACTTCAAGCAGCCAGCCGCAGCCTCGGGAGGTAGACATGATACCTCTCGAAGGTGCGGGGCGTTTCCATGTCGCCGGCCACCCGATCCTACCTCAGAAAGCAGTAGAGAACATAATGAAAAATGATCTAAGGATACTTCATGATGATGTGCTGGCCACATAGAAGAGACTTCTCACCTGGGAAAAACCAGGATACTAGATTTACCCGGTTCAGGTTCCGGGTGCGAGTGGATACGTCGACACATGGCTCGCGGACAAGTTCATCCTGCGATTTGACTACATCTACGACATGTTCCACCTGACCAAGCCGGATTTTCAGTTCATCCGCCTATATGTGTTGTATCTCAACTACATCATAAGGCGTGAGAACATAGAATATATGTGTGTCACGGACCCATACTATATGCATGAGAGCTTGTTGGCAGAGTGCCAAGAGCACCGGGACTCTACGAGCAAGTACATCAGCGACTTCATGCTCGCTAATAAGGACAAGGAAATGATTCTCCTGTCTTATCATCCCATGTAAGTTATCCACGGATATCCTTTCGTAAGTTTTGATCATTCCTTTGCAAGCATGCAGGCTAATTTGAGCTCTGCTTATTTTGTGCAGGGGGGCGTTGTCCTCATCTGTTTGTACCCTCAATACTCCTATGCTCTGTACTTGGACTCATCGATGAACATCAAGAAGAAGGATTACACGCACGTACAGAATGTTCTCGATGGTGCCATTTTCACCTACAACCTTACTGGTGGATATATCAAGGTGATAAAGTACAGGAAAAAAGCGCCGACTTTCGGCCATAAGACCAACTTTTGGTGCATCCAGCAACCAAACGACAGTAGGGCTGATGGATTCTACCTCATGCATCACATGATCGAGTTCACAAGGGATAGACAACGCCTTCGCATGTCATCTAATTCCGGTGATGCCGAGATTCTCAACTAGGCCACAAGCATAGGAAGCACACCAGATCATCGAATCCGAGTTGAGTTTTATCACATCCAATGTGAACTTGCCAAGGTGATCATGAAGAAGGTCGTCGAATAAGAGGGATGTTATACCATGGGCCAATGAGGCGGGAGACTGTTTGAGATTTGCTAGTCACTCAGGATCTGGACATGAATCCTTTCAAGAAGCTCGGGTGCTTCATGCCTGAATATGAATATTGGGACTTTGATGAGGAATAGTGATTGACGATGACAATGTGTGTGTTCAATTATAATTAATACTACTAGTCTTTATATGAACTACCGTACATCGCTCTAGTTAATTAGTTTGTGTATGAGGAACTTCGTTATTTATATATGTTTACTACTTGTGTTTCTCAAGTACATTATGTTGCATATTATATATCGGTTAGTTAATCAACTTACGATGCAGGTACATAGATCGGAGATGGCGAAGGACTGCTACGTCGTATTCATTGGGAGAGTTCCAGGAGTGTACGACCACTGGCTAGACGCTCAGGCCCAGGTGGACAGGTACCCGCGCGCTAGCTATAGAGGGTTCGACAGCAGAGCCGAAGCAGAAATGAATTACTTGAGGTGGATGCTACGGCAAGAGACGGAGCGAAACCGGTGCCTCAAGAAGTACTACATAGTCGCGCTCTTGCTCATGTTGATCGCTCTTCTCTTCTACTTGATGGTTTAGATAGGGATGATGAAACTTGTGGCTGTGCCATGACTTGTGTGTATTGCTATTTTCGAGATTTGATGATATTTGTGTTGGATAATGATGATGATGATGATGATGATGATGATGATGATGATGGTATAAATGAAGAGACTACTTTATGTGTATGATGTGATGAAAATTATGCATGTTTATTATGATATGATGAAACCACTGTATAGAGCATGCACAAATACGTAGGGGGACATAAATACGACGCGAGTTAAATATTGAAAGCAGGAATATTAGCAGTAGCACTGGAATATTAGCAGTAGCGATGGCTTAGCAGTAGCGCTTTATTTATTCTAGCGCTACTGCTAATGTGTATACCAGTAGCGCTTTTATTTTCAGCGCTACTGCTAATGGATTAGTTGTAGCGCGATTGCAGTAGCGTTAGCACAAGCGCTACAGGTAAGGGAAAAACCAGCGCTACTGCTAGCATTTGTCCTACTAGTGATCCTTTGATAGTCTCGGGGGAAGAAAGTATTGCTTGGTGATTGTGGATGACCACTCAAGATACACTTGGGTGTACTTCTTCAAGAGGAAGAGTGAGACTCGACAAACCGTCCTCGACTTTGCTAATGAAGCTCAACGTCAACATGAAGCAAAGATATTGATGATTAGAAGTGACAACGGCACCGAGCTCAAGAACTACACCTTGGATGAGTTCCTTAGTGATGAGGGGATCAAGCACCAATATTCTGCACCCTATACCCCTCAACAAAATGGTGTGGCGGAGAGGAAGAACCGAATGTTGATGGACGCGAGAAGAACCATGATTGCGGAGTTCAAATCTCCATACAACTTTTGGGCCGAAGCCATTAACACCGCATGTCATGCATCCACCCGGCTCTACCTCTGAAAAGGCTTGAACAAGACTCCATATGAGATTCTTACTGGGAACAAGCCCAACCTCAAGTACTTACGGGTGTTCGATTGTAAGTGTTTCATTCTCAAAAAGGGTGTTTGCTTGTCTAAATTCGAAACTAAATCTCAAGAGGGTATATTTGTTGGCTATGCTACAAACTCTCATGCATACCGTGTCCTCAACAAGTCCACCGAACTCATTGAGGAGACGTGTAACATAGAGTTTGATGAAAATAATGGCTCCCAAGTGGAGCAAAGTGGTCTTTGTGATGTAGGTGATGACATTCCTTGTCAAGCCATAAGAAGAATGGGGATTTGTCAAATACTCCCCATTGAGGAACCCCTTGTGGCCGAAGGAGAAGGACAATGCTCTACTCAAGTGGATCCATCACCCTCACTAGACCCACACACTTTCGAAGAACAAAGTGAAGGCCCTGAACCCGATGAAGAAGATCAAGGACAAGATCAACCTCATGAATATGGTGATGCACCAAATGATGTCCAAGATCATGCTCAAGACTCTGAGCTTGCTCAAGATCAAGTGCAACCACAAGAACAAGGGCAAGCTTGTGAGCAAACTCAAGACGGTGCTAAAGATGATCAAGATGATGATCCTCAATTACCTAGTAAGGAACTCTTGGAGAGCCACGCCGCCAAGGTGGCTTCCAAGCTCGAGCGTAAACAACACGTCTTGGAAAATGTGCTTGGAAGCTTGAAAAAAGGGGTAACTACTCGTAAACAATTATCAAATCTTTGTGAGCATCACGCGTTTGTTTCGTGTGTTGTACCCCTAAAGGTACATGAAGCGTTCGATGATGAGGATTGGCTTGAAGCCATGCATGATGAACTTAACAACTTCAAGCGCAATCAAGTTTGGGAGTTAGTGCCAAGGCCAATGGAAGAACATAATGTCATTGGGACCAAATGGATCTTCAAGAACAAGCAAGATGCAAATGGCGTTGTTGTGTGAAACAAGGCAAGATTAGTGGCTCAAGGCTACTCCAAAGTTGAGGGTATCGACTACGGTGAAACCTTTGCCCCCGTTTCTCGTCTTGAATCTATTCGCATGTTGCTTGCATATGCATCTCATAATGGTTTCAAATTGTAACAAATGGATGTGAAGAGTGCATTTCATAATGGTCCTTTGAATGAGTTGGTATATGTCAAACAACCCCCGGGATTCGAGGATCCCAATTTCCCCACTCATGTATACAGACTCAAGAAGGCTCTCTACGGCCTTAAACAAGCTCCACGTGCGTGGTATGAGCACCTTACTAAGTTGTTGCAAGAACGTGGGTTAGAAATTGGGAAAATGATCCCACCCTGTTTACCAAAAGGGTCAAATGGGATTTGTTCATATGCCAACTATATGTTGATGATATTATATTTGGTTCTCCCAACAAATCTTTCAATGAAGAGTTTTCTGCACTAATGACCGAGAAGTTTGAGATGTCTATGATGGGAGAGTTGAAGTTCTTTCTTGGGTTCGAAGTCAAGCAAAGAAGAGAAGGAACATTCATCGGCCAAGCCAAGTACACACAAGACATGCTCAAGAGATTCAAGTTGGAGGACGTCAAGCCGGTCAAGTTTCCCATGCCAACCAAATGCAAACTTGACAGTGATCCCAGTGGTAAAGCAGTGGATCAAAAGTAATATCGCTCAATGATTGGATCCTTACTCTACCTTTATGCATCTAGACCAGATATCATGTTGAGTGTGGGAATTTGTGCACGGTTTCAATCCATACCAAACGAAAGCCACTATGTGGCAGTCAAGCGAATCTTTCGATATTTGGCTCATACCCCCAAACTTTGGCTTATGGTACCCCAAAGGAGCAAGCTTTGATTTTGTAGGGTACTCTGACTCACATTGGGTTGGAGACTGTGTGGGGGAGGAAGTCAACTTCTGGAGGATGCCAATTCCTTGGTCGCTCTTTGGTAAGTTGGTCTTCGAAGAAGCAAAATTGTGTGTCAGTTTCTTCCACCAAGGCTGAGTATGTTGCTGCCGCAAGTAGTTGTGCTCAATTACTATGGATGAGGCAAACTTTAAAGGATTACGGTGTCACTTGTGACAAAGTGCCTCTTCTATGTGACAATGAAAGTGCTATCAATATTTCTCTCAATCGGGTGCAACATAGCAACACCAAGCATATTGACATTTGTCATCATTTCATTCGAAATCACATCAAGTGTGGAGATATTGAGGTCATCTACATCAACACTCAAGAGCAACTTGCAGATATTTTCACAAAGCATCTAGATGAAGCAAGGTTTCGCGAGTTAAGTCATGAGCTAAATAGCATTGATTCGAGCAATGTGGCATGAAACTAGGCACACCACACCTCACTCATCATTATATCTTGCTCTAGGTGTAGGCATGGACATAGGCGGAGTGTTGTTCTCTCAATGAACTTTCCCTCCCCACATTATGCATAGATTTATCACGTCTTTCACATCATTGTTGATGGCACTTGTGCTTCAAAGTTGAGCTTTGGTCATGGACCCAAGGATAATTCTTCGCGGTGTCATGCCAATTGTCCCAAACATAGGTGGCTCCGGCCACCGCACTCTCTTCATGAGAGGATTTGTTTCGTGTTTGATTTTCTTTGTTTATGCTATCTAGTGCGTGTCCCTTTCTCTTGGGTTTGTTGTGTTTCTTCATTTTCCATGCAAAGCCCGAACCTCCTTTTCTTGGCTGAGCGGTACTACCGTGGATCACCATGGTACTACCGATGGAGAGGTGTCACTGCTGTACTCGTGCAATAGCAGCACCGACACGGTACTACCACATCGAGCGTGATAGTATTTTTTTACTACCGCTGGACGAGCGGTACTACCTCCTAGCGACCGGTACTAATACTTTACTACCGCTGGCTAGGCGGTATTACCGCAATGACATGCGGTACTACCGCGCCGTCGGGACCACAAGGGTTATGGATGGGCAGGGGGGTTCCTCCTCCCCCATACCCATTCATTCCCTCCTATCGTGTCTCTACCTCTCCTCTCAAGGAATGGCACCAGAGGACCTTGTCGGATCTCTGTCTCTAGCCACTTGAAAGGGATCGATATGGACCTAGAGGGGGGGTGAATAGGTACAGTTACAAATTTTAACAGTTACTTAGCAATTTTAGGCAATAATGCGGAATATGAAAATGAACCTAACAATTGCAAGGGTGAAGAGTAAGCTTTGTGAACCAAGCACGGTAACAAGTAGGATATAATAAAGCACAAGTAAGTAATCAAAGACTAGCAACAAGTAGGAAGTTAAGGTTAGGGATAACCGCAACTCCGAGAGACAAGGATGTAACCCGATGTTCACTTCTTTGGAGGGAAGCTACGTCACCATTTACAGAGGCGGGTGTTACCATGAAAGCACACCAACGCCACGAAGGCTCACCCTATTCTATCCTTGAGACAACATCACGAAGGCGTTTCTCAACCACTAGAGGTAAGCCTTTGAGGTGGCTTCCAAACCCTCACATACTTTCCGGGGGAAATCACAAAGGTTTGATTCCTCTCCGAAGAACTCCTAGAGCCTAGGAGTCTCCAACCTCCAAGAGTAACAAGATCACGGGGACTTCTCAAAACTTGCTCAAATCACGAATAGCTTGGGTTGAGAGGATTAGAGGAAGACGATCTATCTTTTTATTGGAACAACACTCAAAGGGACTCACAGATGCTCTTGGGATCTAGGATTTGGTGTAAGCAAATGGGAGTGATAGAGAAAGATATTCTTAGAGTGTTTCAATTGTGTTCAACCACCCCCACTCGAGGTGCGGGAAGACTATATATAGTGATGGTAGAAAAGTGCCCATTGGAGCCACTTATGTTGTGAAGTTGCCGTACGTCTGGCAATTCACGGTCATCCGGGCACCTACGAAGGCTCGGATCTCCGAAAGTGCTCAATCGTCCGAAGATGCAGAAGGTATCTGATTACCACATTATTTGGTGGAGCGGTAATCAGCATATGGTCGTCTAGAGGATGTCGGTCGTTCAAAGACACGGAAGATATTAGATCAGCATCAGGTGAAAAAGTGAACATCGCACGGAAATCCGAAAGGCATTAGCCGTTCGGGGCACGGTCGCCCGGAGTGGTCAGAAGTCCGACATTTTGGATCTGTTGGGTGGCAACAGAATTCCTACCGTACCCGGACGTTTGGTCCTCGGACGACCGGAAGGGCCGGAAGTCTGATATTTTGGATCTGTTGGCTAGCTCAAGGTTTCCGAACGGCGTCGGCCGTCCGGGGCCCGGACGTCCAAGAACCGCCGGACGACTGAACAGGAGCAGATCAACCAGGAAGATAGAGAGAGGAATTTCTAATAGTTTTGAGCAAGTTTCTTGTGAGACTCAGTGATCCCCTCTTAATAGTGCGGTGTCCCTATACTCAAGAAAGACAAATAAAATGATAGACCACTTCATCTTGTTTCTTTGTTCGTGAGCATCCTGGATAAATTAGTCATCATCCATACAGAAACTCTCATGGGAACAAAACTTGATATACACTCGATTAAGATGATTAGTTTCCTATATGTGTGTTGTCAACAACATCAAAATATGATTAAGGGCATGATTGCAGTTTCAATCTCCCCCTTTCAATGCACTGAAAAATAATGAAGTAGGGAGATCTCCAAATATAAACTTGATTGAGATCTTTGCCCTTTTCCTCTTCATCAAGCTCATCACGGCTTTTTAAAAGATAGCCCCATGCTTCAATGGCTCTAGGTGCATGATTTGGGTCACTCTTATGGACTTTAAAGCCGGTGACTGGAAAACCAAGAGCAGCGAAAAACTGAGCATAAGAGGCTGAGAGCTCGGTGTCGGACATCATCCAAGTGTCGGTGTTATCCGGACCAAAAAATTCAGTTGCATAGAACTGATGAATGGCAGCATGGTTGAAGGCATGCTGAAAAGCAAAGAGAGCAGCAAGACGAGATGACTCGATGAGATTAATGGCACCCGGATATTTCGTCGGGTGAGTGCGAATATGCTCTAAGTCAACGTAGTGATGAACCGACAGACCTTTCAGAACACTGACACTGGAGAAAATGTCTGCCTGGACATTTGTGTGAAAACGTGAGTCCATGGAATCACACACAATTGAGAATTGATCAGTGTTGCGAAGAACTTAAGATAGGCACATTTAGGGACCTTGGTGAAATGCTTAATTTCGCGACCTAGAGAAGGAGGGTGTTCAAGAGAGATGCAGCGAGCATCACCTTGAGTATGATTCGGAAGCGGAGAAGGCATGTATGACGGTCTCCGAGTGCCGGGCTTCAGAAGATTTTTGCGAATCCCAACAAATCCAACATGTTCTTCATACTCCAACTCTTATTCATAGTCGGAACCCTCCGAGGATGAGACGGTTCCACGAACCAAACGCTTGGCGACGTGCTTGGAGGGATGAGCCCGTTCTTGGGAGTCGTCGGACCCCGCACCATGGGCGGGACGAGAGGACGAACCGACGGGGGTCTTGCATACGAAGTGCTTGATCTTCGGCATGGCAAAAACTCCTACAACCATATTTGAGAGACCCTAGGTCACGGAAGGATGTATTGGGATACCCGAGGGCAGAACTGTGGGGAAGGAATCGGTTGAAGAAATCGGTTGAAAGAGAGGAGGAGGTTACCTCGGGGCCCAATGAGAGAGAAGCTCCGGCGAGAGAAGTGGTCGGAGGGGGCCTGGCGTCGGCCTGGCGATACAGGGGGGAAGAACGAAGAGGAGGAGGAGGCGCGGGGAGTTAGGGAAAATGCCCAGACCCGCGAGCCTACATAATTTATATGAGGCCGAATCGTCGGACGTCGGGAGGTTAATAAATCATCGGACGACCGACTCTTGTCGGACGTCTGGACATTAACAGGTCACCGGATGACCAAAACACATTGCACGTCCGAGAGGGGCAAACAAGAGGCAGAGGCAAACATGAAAGTTTTTCCATTTTCTGTGTCACCCATGATTGTGAGATGATGATGAATATCCTATCACATGTAACACCCAAGATTGTCTCAAATAGTGACCATTCTAGCTAAATATCTCTAACGATGTTCATTATAAGGGTGTGGGGTTGAACCCACCATGTTTGAGTAAACGTGGGATGGCACTGCGAAGATAACTTGAGCCCATCACCACAACTCCATCATTTAAAGCACCAAGTCACCAAGGTGAGAAAAGTAACTTTGGGAGTGTTGGGTTGATTTATGCATCATATAGGGTGAGAGAACTCATGAATTGAATGTCTCCCCCTAAATACATGCCTACACCTATACAAAACATGAAGTAAGTGTATGTAGGTGTACAAGATTTCACATAATGTTATCAAGCTCCAAGATACCAAGTTCATGCCTGAGTTGAGAAAACCTTGCTTCATCCCATGGCTTGGTGAAGATGTCTGCTAGTTGCATATTTGTACCCACGTGAGCAATATCAATGTCACCCTTTTGCATATGATCTCTCAAGAAGTGATACCTAATATCAATGTGTTTTGTGCGAGGGTGATCAATGGGGTTCTCAGCAATCTTGATGGCACTTTCATTATCACATAAAATAGGCACATGTCTATAGGTGATACCATAGCCCTTTAAAGTTCGTCTCATCCATAGCAATTGAGTTGCACAGCTTGCAATTGCAATGTATTCAGCTTCGGCAGTGAAGAGGGAAAACAATTTTGCTTCTTCGAGGACCAACTTACCAAGGAGCGTCCAAGAAACTGACATGCACCGGAAGTGGATTTCCGTCCCACTTTGTCACCAACCCAATCCGCATCTGTGTAACCAATGGGGTCAAACTTTGCATCCTTGGGGTACCATAAACCCAACTTTGGGGTGTGAACAAGGTATCTAAGGATTTCTTAACCGCCGTATGATGGCTTTCCCTAGGGGAAGCTTGAAATGTTGCACATATGCCTACACTTAACATGATGTCTAGTCTAGATGCACAAAGATAAAGCAATGAACCAATCATAGAGCGGTAAATAGATGGGTCAAAAGGAATACCGTCGGTGTCTTCAGTGAGAACAAGCTTTGTGGGCATGGGTGTCTTACATGGTTTAGCATTTGTCATGTCAAACTTCTCTAGAATGTCCTTGAGGTATTTTGTTTGAGACAAGAAAACTCCTTCTTGAAATTGTTGTATTTGAAATCCGAGAAAGAACTTCAAGTCCGTATTGAGTGACATTTCAAAGGTCTTGGTCATGGAGGCCGCAACCTTCTTGCACAAATGAATGTTAGGAGAACCAAACATGATGTCATCCACATAGATTTGGCATAAGATCAAATCACCGTTATCCCTCTTAATAAAAAGAGTGGGGTCGATCACCCCTCTCACAAAGCTATCATCGAGTAGAAACTTCTTAAGATGATCATACCAATCACGCGGTGCTTGTTTGAGGCCATACAAAGCCTTGTGAAGTTTATACACATGGTCTTTGTGATAGGGGTCAACAAACTGAGGTGGTTGTGACACATATTCTTCTTCTTGTAGAGGACCATTAAGGAAAGCACTCTTCACATCCATTTGATGCAACTTAAAACCATTGAAAGACGCATAAGCCGGTAAAATACGAATAGACTCAAGATGAGCAACAGGACCAAAGGTCTCACCAAATTCCAAACCTTCAACTTGCGAGTACCCTTGTTCCACTAACCTTGCCTTGTTGCGGATGACTATGCCATTCTAATCTTGCTTGTTATTAAAAATCCATTTTGTTCCATTGACATTGTGTTCCTCAGTTGGTCTTTCGACTAATGACCATACTTTATTGCGTGTAAAACTGTTCAACTCTTCTTGCATAACAACGAGCCAATCATTGTCCCACAATGCATCTTGTACCTTGAGTGGCACAACACTAGAGACAAACGAAAAGTGAGCACAAAATTTTGTTAATTGTTTACGAGTGACTCTACCTTTCGATATGCCGGTAAGAATTTTATCAACATCGACACGACCGGCCACTCATGGCATGATGGGGGTCATGGTTTCACGAGGTTCAACTTCATTTCCATCATCTATATCCTCAACATATGGATCATTAATGTGTGGTGGAAGATATTCTTCTTCATGTTGCAATTGTTGAGGTTCGTCATCAATGATAGAATTTTCTTGGTCTAGCTCTTGACGATGATCTTGTTCTTGAATGTGATCGTGGTGAGGGACGTGTTCTCCTTCTTGATCCTGAACAACTGGCATGGTTTGAGCACTAGGATCTTGTGGAGGTATGGATGTTGAGTCGATTTGAGGATGAGGGAAACTTCCATGTTCTTCATCATCATCATGAGGATCTTGTTCCATTGGAAGAAAGGCACCAACACCTATGGTCAAAATATCTTGAGAGGGATCTTCTTCACTTGCATCACTTAGATCAACTTGCTCCCCATGGAACAGTTAAATTCATCAAACATCACGTCACAAGTTTCTACAACACATCCATTGGATTTGTTGTAGACTCTATAGGCGTGAGAGTTTGATCCATAACCAACAAATATCCCCTCGGTTGTCTTGGATTGAAATTTTCCTAACCGTTCCCGTTTGTTGAGGATGAACTACTTGCACCCAAATACACGAAAGTACTCGACATTTGGCTTGTTCCCGGTTAGGAGCTCATATGGAGTCTTCTCCACTATTGGGCGAAGGAAGAGACGGTTTGATGCATGCCATGCTGTGTTGACAGCCTCAGCCCAAAAACTATGTGGTGACTTGTATTCCTCCAACATGGACCTTGCCATTTCCACAAGTGTACGATTCTTCCTCTCGGCTAAACCATTTTGTTGAGGAGTGTAGGGTGCGGAATATTGATGCTCAATCCCCTCATCACTAAGAAATTCTTCCGAGGTGTAGTTCTTGAACTCGGAGCCATTGTCACTTCTTATTACCAATATTGCTTTGTCAAACTTGCGTTGGGCTTTCTTGGCAAAATCAATGAAGGTGATCTGTTGGGGAACGTCGCATGGGAAACAAAAATTTCCTACGCGCACGAAGACCTATCATGGTGATGTCCATCTATGAGAGGGGATTTCCGATCTACGTACCCTTGTAGATCACACAGCAGAACCGTTAAGAAACGCGGTTGATGTAGTGGAACGTCCTCACGTCCCTCGATCCGCCCCGCGAACCGTCCCACGATCCGCTCCGATCTAGTGCCGAACGGACGGCACCTCCGCGTTAAGCACACGTACAACTCGACGATGATCTCGGCCTTCTTGATCCAGCAAGAGATACGGAGAGGTAGATGAGTTCTCCGACATCGTGACGGCGCTCCGGAGGTTGGTGGTGATCTAGTCTCAGCAGGGCTCCGCCCGAGCTCCGCAGAAACACGATCTAGAGGTAAAACCGTGGAGGTATGTGGTCGGGCTGCCATGGCAAAAGTTGTCTCAAATCAGCCCTAAAACCCCACTATATATATGAGGTAGGGAGGGGAGGAGGCAGCCTCAAAACCTAAAGGTTTGGCCGAAATTGGAGGTGGAGGAATCCTACTCCAATCCTACTTGGAGTAGGATTCCACCTTCCACTTGGAAACTCTTTCCAGCTCGTGTTTTTTCCTTCTCAAACCTTATCGGCCTTAGTGGGAACTTATTCCAGCCCACTAGGGGCTGGTTTATCTCTTACCATAGCCCATGAGACCCCTTGGGGCGTGACACCCCTCCTGATGATCCCCGGCACCCCTCCCGGCACTCCCAGTACACTACCGAAGAGCCCGAAACTTTTCCGGTAATGCACGAAAACCTTCCGGTAACCAAATGAGGTCATCCTATATATCAATCTTCGTTTCTGGACCATTCCGGAAACCATCGTGACGTCCGTGATCTCATCCAGGACTCCGAACAACATTCGGTAACCAACCATATAACTCAAATACGCATAAAACAACGTCGAACCTTAAGTGTGCAGACCCTGCGGGTTCGAGAACTATGTAGACATGACCCGAGAGACTCCTCGGTCAATATCCAATAGCGGGACCTGGATGCCCATATTGGATCCTACATATTATACGCAGATCTTATCATTTGAACCTCAGTGCCAAGGATTCATATAATCCCGTATGTCATTCCCTTTGTCCTTCGGTATGTTACTTGCCTGAGATTCGATCGTTAGTATCCGCATACCTATTTCAATCTCGTTTACCAGCAAGTCTCTTTACTCGTTCCGTAATACAAGATCCCGCAACTTACACTAAGTTACATTGCTTGCAAGGCTTGTGTGTGATGTTGTATTACCGAGTGGGCCCCGAGATACCTCTCCGTCATACGGAGTGACAAATCCTAGTCTTGATCCATACTAACTCAATGAACACCTTCGAAGATACCTGTAGAGCATCTTTATAGTCACCCAGTTACGTTGCGACGTTTGACACACGCAAAGCATTCCTCTGGTGTCAGTGAGTTATATGATCTCATGGTCATAGGAACAAATACTGGACACGCAGAAAACAGTAGCAACAAAATGACACGATCAACATGCTACGTCTATTAGTTTGGGTCTAGTCCATCACAAGATTCTCCAAATGATGTGATCCCATTATCAACTAACAACACTTGCCTATGGCCAGGAAACCTTGACCATCTTTGATCAACGAGCTAGTCAACTAGAGGCTTACTAGGGACATTGTTTTGTCTATGTATCCACACAAGTATTGTGTTTCCAATCAATAAAATTATAGCATGGATAATAAACGATTATCATGAACAAAGAAATATAATAATAACTACTTATTATTGCCTCTAGGGCATATTTCCAACAGTCTCCCACTTGCACTAGAGTCAATAATCTAGTTCACATCACCATGTGATTTCAACGAATCCAACACCCATATAGTTCTGGGGTCTGATCACGTCTTGCTCGTGAGAGAGGTTTTAGTCAACGGATCTGAAACTTTCAGATCCATGTGTTCTTTACAAATCTTTACGTCATCCTATAGATGCTGCTACTACGTGCTATTCGGAAATGCTCCAAATATCTACTCTACTATACGAATCCGTTTCACTACTCATAGTTATTCGGATTAGTGTCAAAGCTTGCATCGACGTAACCTTTTACGATGAACTCTTTAACCACCTCCATAATCGAGAAAAATTCCTCAGTCTATTTAGTTACTAAGGATAACTTTGACCGCTGATCAGTGATTCAATCCTGGATCACTCTGTGTACCTCTTAACAGACTTGCTGCAAGGCACACATCAGGTGCGGTACTCAGCATGGCATACTTTAGAGTCTATGGCTAAGGCATAGAAGACGACCTTCGTCTATTCTCTTTATTCTGTCGTGGTCGGGTTTTGAGTCTTACTCAAATTCACACCTTACAACACAGTCAAGAACTCCTCCTTTGCTCATCTATTTCGAATTCCTTCAAAAACTTGTCAAGGCATGCATCTTGTTGAAACTTCTATTAAGCGTTTTGATCTATCTCCATAGATCTTGATGCTCAATGTTCAAGTAGCTCAATCCAGGTATTCCTTTGAAAAACTCCTTTCAAACAACCTTTTATGCTTCACGGAAATTCTACATTACTTCTGATCAACAATATGTCAACCACATATACTTATCAAAAATTCTATAGTGCTCCCACTCACTTCTTTGGAAATACAAGTTTCTCATAAACCTTGTACAAACCCAAAATCTTTGTTCATCTCATCAAAGTGTATATTCCAACTCCGAGATTCTTGCACCAGTCCATTGAAGGATCGCTGGAGCTTGCATACTTGTTAGTATCTTTAGGATCGACAAAACCTTCTGGTTATATCACATACAATGTTTGCTCAAGGAAACCGTCGAGGAAACAATGTTTTGACATCCTATGTGCAATATTTCAAAAATAATGCAACAACTACTAACACAATTCTAACAGAGTTTTAGCATCGCTACGAGTGAGAAAGTCTCACCATAGTCAACTGTTTGATCATGTCGGAAACATCTTTGCGACAAGTCGAGCTTTTCTTAATAGTGACTTATCACCATCGTCGTCTGTCTTCCTTTTAAAGATCCATCTTTACTAAATAGTCCTACGACCATCAAGTAGTTCTTCCAAAGTCTACACTTTGTTTTCATACATGGATCCTCTCTCGGATTTCATGGCCTCCAGCCATTTGTCGGAATCCGGGCGCACCATCGCTTCTCCACAGCTCGTAGGTTCATTATTGTTCAACAACATGACCTCCAAGACAGGGTTACCATACCACTCTGTAGTAGTACGCGACCTTGTCGACCTACGAGGTTTGTAGTAACTTGATCTGAAGATCAATGATCACCATCATTAGCTTCCACTTCAATTGGTGTAGGCGCCACAGGAACAACTTCCTGTGCCCTGCTACACACTAGTCGAAGTGATGGTTCAATAAACTCATCAAGTTCTATCACCCTCCCACTCAATTCTTTCGAGAGAAACCTTTCCTCGAGAAAGGATCCGTTTCTAGAAACAAACACTTTGCTTTCGGATCTGAGATAGGAGATGTACCCAACTGTTTTGGATATCCTATGAAGATGCATTTATCCGCTTTGGGTTCGAGCTTATTAGACTGAAACTTTTTCACACAAGTGTCGAAGCCCCAAACTTTCAAGAAACGACAGTTTAGATTTCTCTAAACCTCAGTCTATACTGTGTCATCTCAATGGAAATACGCGGTGCCCTATTTAAAGTGAATGCGGTTGTCTCTAATGCATAACCCATAAACGAAAGTGGTAATTCGATATAGCATGCACCATACCAAATAATGCGTGGCTATGACGTACAGACACATCATCACACTACGATGTTCCAGGTGGCATGAACTGCGAAACAATTTCCACATTGTCTTAACTGCGTACCAAAACTCGTAACTCAGATATTCATTTCTATGATCATTGTTGGGGAACGTCGCATGGGAAACAAAAAAATTCCTACGCGCACGAAGACCTATCATGGTGATGTCCATCTACGAGAGGGGATATTCGATCTACGTACCCTTGTAGATCGCACAGCAGAAGCATTAGTGAACGCGGTTGATGTAGTGGAACGTCCTCACGTCCCTCGATCCGCCCCGCGAACCGTCCCGCGATCTAGTGCCGAACGGACGGCACCTCCGCGTTCAGCACACGTACAGCTCGACGATGATCTCGGCCTTCTTGATCCAGCAAGAGAGACGGCGAGGTAGATGAGTTCTCCGGCAGCGTGACGGCGCTCCGGAGGTTGGTGGTGATCTAATCTCAGCACGGCTCCACCCGAGCTCCGCAGAAACGCGATCTAGAGGTAAAACCGTGTAGATATGTGGTCGGGCTTCCGTGGCAAAGTTGTCTCAAATCAGCCCTAAAACCTCCGTATATATAGGGGGAAGAGGGGGAGCCTTGCCTTGGGGTCCAAGGACCCTCAAGTGTGTCGGCCGAGCCAAGGGGGGGAGTCCTCCCCTTCCAAACCGAATCCAACTAGGTTTGGAAGGAGGAGTCCTTCCCCTTTTTCCCACCTCCTCTTTTTTTTTCTTTTCTCTTTTTTTTTCTTCCTATGGCGCATAGGGCCTTCTTGGGCTGTCCCACCAGCCCACTAAGGGCTGGTGCGCCACCCCCAAGGCCTATGGGCTTCCCCGGGGTGGGTTGCCCCCCCCCCACCGCCCGGTGAACACCCGAAACCCATTCGTCATTCCCGGTACATTCCCGGTAACTCCGAAAACCTTCTGGTATTCAAATGAGGTCATCCTATATATGAATCATCGTTTCCGGATCATTCCGGAAACCCTCGTGACGTCCGTGATCTCATCCGGGACTCCGAACAACATTCGGTAACCAACCATATAACTCAAATACGCATAAAACAACGTCGAACCTTAAGTGTGCAGACCCTGCGGGTTCGAGAACTATGTAGACATGACCCGAGTGACTCCTCGGTCAATATCCAATAGCGGGACCTGGATGCCCATATTGGATCCCACATATTCTACGAAGATCTTATCGTTTGAACCTCAGTGCCAAGGATTCGTATAATCCCGTATGTCATTCCCTTTGTCCTTCGGTATGTTACTTGCCCGAGATTCGATCGTCACTATCCGCATACCTATTTCAATCTCATTTACCGGCAAGTCTCTTTACTCGTTCCGTAATACAAGATCCTGCAACTTACACTAAGTCACATTGCTTGCAAGGCTTGTGTGTGATGTTGTATGACCGAGTGGGCCCCGAGATACCTCTCCGTCACACGGAGTGACAAATCCCAGTCTCGATCCATACTAACTCAACGAACACCTTCGGAGATACCTGTAGAGCATCTTTATAGTCACGCAGTTACGTTGCGATGTTTGATACACACAAAGCATTCCTCCGGTGTTAGTGAGTGATATGATCTCATGGTCATAGGAACAAATACTTGACACGCAGAAAATAGTAGCAACAAAATGACACGATCAACATGCTACGTCTATTAGTTTGGGTCTAGTCCATCACATGATTCTCCTAACGATGTGATCCCGTTATCAAGTGACAACACTTGCCTATGGTCAGGAAACCTTAACCATCTTTGATCAACGAGCTAGTCAACTAGAGGCTTACTAGGGACAGTGTTTCGTCTATGTATCCACACATGCACTGTGTTTCCAATCAATACAATTATAGCATGGATAATAAACGATTATCATGAACAAAGAAATATAATAATAACTAATATATTATTGCCTCTAGGGCATATTTCCAACAGTCTCCCACTTCCACTAGACTCAATAATCTAGTTCAGATCACCATGTGATTTCAACGAATCCAACACCCATATAGTTCTGGGGTCTGATCACGTCTTGCTCGTGAGAGAGGTTTTAGTCAACGGTTCTGAAACTTTCAGATCAGTGCGTTCTTTACAAATCTTTATGTCATCTTATAGATGCTGCTACTACGTGCTATTCGGAAATGCTCCAAATATCTACTCTACTATACGAATCCGTTTCACTACTCATAGCTATTCGGATTAGTGTCAAAGCTTGTATCGACATAACCCTTTACGACGAACTCTTTAACCACCTCCATAATCGAGAAAAATTCCTTAGTCTATTTAGTTACTAAGGATAACTTTGACCGCTGATGGGTGATTCAATCCTGGATCACTCTGTGTACCTCTTAACAGACTTGCTGCAAGGCACACATCAGGTGTGGTACTCAGCATGGCATACTTTAGAGTCTACGGCTAAGGCATAGAAGACGACCTTCGTCTATTCTCTTTATTCTGCCGGGGTCGGGTTTTGAGTCTTACTCAAATTCACACCTCACAACGCAACCAAGAACTCCTTCTTCGCTGATCTATTTTGAACTCCTTCAAAAACTTGTCAAGGCATGCATCTTGTTGAAACTTCTATTAAGCACTTTCGATCTATCCCCATAGATCTTTTATGCTCAACGTTCAAGTAGCGCAATCCAGGTACTCCTTTGAAAACTCCTTTCAAACAACCTTGTATGCTTTACAGAAATTCTACATTACTTCTAATCAACAATATGTCAACCACATATACTTATCAGAAATTCTATAGTGCTCCCACTCACTTCTTTGGAAATACAAGTTTCTCATAAACCTTGTACAAACCCAAAATCTTTGATCATCTCATCAAAGTGTATATTCCAACTCCAAGATGCTTGCGCCAGTCCATTGAAGGATCGCTGGATCTTGCATACTTGCTAGTATCCTTAGGATCGACAAAACCTCCTGGTTGTATCACATACAATGTTTGCTCAAGGAAACCGTCGAGGAAACAATGTTTTGACATCCTATGTGCAATAGTTCATAAATAATGCAGCAACTACTAACATAATTCTAACAGACTTTTAGCATCGCTACGAGTGAGAAAGTCTCATCATAGTCAACTGTTTGATCTTGTCGGAAACATCTTTGCGACAAGTTGAGCTTTTCTTAATAGTGACTTATCACCATCATCGTCTGTCTTCCTTTTAAAGATCCATCTTTACTCAATAGTCTTACTACCATCAAGTAGTTCTTCCAAAGTCTACACTTTGTTTTCATACATGGATCCTCTCTCGGATTTCATGGCCTCCATCCATTTGTCGGAATCCGGGCCCACCATTGCTTTCTCCATAACTCGTAGGTTCACTATTGCTCAACAACATGACCTCCAAGACAGGGTTACCGTACCACTCTGCAGCAGTACGCGACCTTGTCAACCTACGAGATTTGTAGTAACTTGATCCGATGCTCGATGATCACCATCATCAGCTTTCACTTCAATTGGTGTAGGCGCCACAGGAACAACTTCCTGCGCCCTGCTACACACTGGTTGAAGTGATGGTTCAATAACCTCATCAAGTTCTACCACCCTCCCACTCAATTCTATCAAGAGAATCCTTTCCTCGAGAAAGGATCCGTTTCTAGAAACAAACACTTTGCTTTCGGATCTGAGATAGGAGATGTACCCAACTGTTTTGGATATCCTATGAATATGCATTTATCAGCTTTGGGTTCGAGCTTATCAGACTGAATTTTGTTCACATAAGTGTCGAAGCCCCAAACTTCCAAGAAACGACAGTTTAGATTTCTCTAAACCTCAGTCTATACTGTGTCATCTCAACGGAAATACGCGGTGCCCTATTTAAAGTGAATGCGGTTGTCTCTAATGCATAACCCATAAATGATAGTGGTAATTCGATAAGAGACATCATAGCATGCACCATACCAAATAGTGCGTGGCTATGACGTTCACACACATCATCACACTATGATGTTCCAGGTGGCATGAACTGCGAAACAATTTCCACATTGTCTTATCTGCGTACCAAAACTCGTAACTCAGATATTCATTTCTATGATCATATCGTAGACAGTTTATCCTCTTGTTACGACGAACTTCACTCCGAAACAGAATTGAACTTTTCAATAATTCAGACTTGTGATTCATTAAGTAAATACTCTAGTCTCTACTCAAATCGTCATTGAAGTAAGAACATAATGATATCCACTACGTGCCTCAGCACCCATTGGACTTCATACATCAAAATGTATCACTTCCAACAAGTTACTATCTTGTTTCATCTCAATGAAAACAAGGCCTTGCTCATGTGGTATGATTTGCATGTCACTAGTGATTCAAAATCAAGTGAGTATAAAGATCCATCAGCATGGAGCCTCTTCATGCAATTTACACCAACATGACTCAAGCGGCAGTGCCACAAGTAAGTGGTACTATCATCATTACCTCGTATCTTTTGGCACCAATATTATGAACATGTGTAACACTACGATCGAGATTCAATAAACCATTGAAGGTGATTTATTCAAGCAAATAGAGTAACCATTATTCTCTTTAAATGAATAATCGTATTGCAATAAACACGATCCAATCATGTTCATGCTTAACGCAAGTACCAAATAACAATTATTTAGTTTTAACACCAATCCCGATGGTAGATGGAGTGTGCGACGTTTGATCATATCAACCTTGGAAATACTTCCAACACGTATCGTCACCTCGCCTTTAGCTAGTCTCCGTTTATGCCGTAGCTTTCATTTCGTGTCACTAATCACTTAGCAACCGAACCGGTATCAAATACCCTTGTGCTACTAGGAGTACTAGTAAAGTACACATCAACATCATGTATATCAAATATACTTCTTTCGACTTTTGCCAGCCTTCTTATCTACCAAGTATCTAGAGTTGCTCCGCCTCAGTGACTGTTCCCCTGATTACAGAAGCACTTAGTCTCAGGTATGGGTTTAATCTTGGGTCTCTTCATTAGTGCAGCAACTGTTTTGCCGTTTCACGAAGTATCCCTTCTAGCCCTTGCCTTTCTCGAAACTTAGTGGTTTTACTAACCATCAACTATTGATGCTCCTTCTTGATTTCTACTTTCGCAGTGTCAAACATCGCGAATCGCTCAAGGATCATTGTATCTATCCTTGATATGTTATAGTTCATCACGAAGCTCTCATAGCTTGGTGGCAGTGACTTTGGAGAACCATCACTATCTCATCTGGAAGATTAACTCCCACTTGATTCAAGCGATGGTCGTACTCAGACAATCTGAGCACATGCTCAAGGATTGGGCTTTTCTCCTTTACTTTGTGGACAAAGAATCTTGTCGGAGGTCTCGTACCTCTTAACAAGGGCACAAGCATGAAATCACAATTTCATCTCTTTAGAACATCACTTATGTTCCGTGACGTTTCAAAACGTCTTCGGCGCCTTGCTTCTAAGCCATTAAGTATTTTGCACTGAACTATCGTGTAGTCATCAGAAACGTGTATGTCGGATGTTCACGACATCTACAGACGACGCTCGAGGTGCAGCATACCGAGTGGTGCATTAAGGACATAAGCCTTCAACGCAGCAACGAAGACAATCCTCGGTTTTACAGACTCAGTCTGCAAAGTTTGCTACTATCAACTTTCAACTAAATTTTCTCTAGGAACATATAAAAACAGTAGAGCTATAGCGCAAGCTACATCGTAATTCGCAAAGACCATTAGACTATGTTCATAACAATTAGTTCAATTAATCATATTACTTAAGAACTCCCACTCAAAAAGTACATCTCTCTAGTCATTTGAGTGGTACATGATCCAAATCCACTATCTCAAGTCCGATCATCACGTGAGTCGAGAATAGTTTCAGTGGTAATTATCTCTATGCTAATCATATCAACTATACGATTCATGCTCGACCTTTCGGTATCATGTGTTACGAGGCCATGTCTGCACATGCTAGGCTCATCAAGCTTAACCCGAGTGTTCCGCGTGTGCAACTGTTTTGCACCCGTTGTATGTGAACGTTGAGTCTATCACACCCGATCATCACGTGGTGTCTCAAAACGAAGAACTGTCGCAATGGTGCACAGTCGGGGAGAACACAATTTCGTCTTGAAATTTTAGTGAGAGATCACCTCATAATGCTACCGTCGTTCTAAGCAAGATAAGGTGCATAAAGGATTAACATCACATGCAATTCATAAGTGACATGATATGGCCATCATCATGTGCTTCTTGATCTCCATCACCAAAGCACCGGCACGATCTTCTTGTCACCGGCATCACACCATGATCTCCATCAATGTGTCACCATCAGTGTTGTCGTGCTACTCATGCTATTACTACTAAAGCTACGTCCTAGCAATATAGTAAACGCATCTGCAAGCACAAATGTTAGTTTAAAGACAACCCTATGGCTCCTGCCTGTTGCCGTACCATCGACGTGCAAGTCGATATTAACTATTACAACATGATCATCTCATACATCCAATATATCACATCACATCGTTGGCCATATCACATCACAAACATACCCTGCAAAAACAAGTTAGATGTCCTCTAATTTTGTTGTTGCATGTTTTACGTGGTGACCATGGGTATCTAGTAGGATCGCATCTTACTTACGCAAACACCACAACGGAGATATATGAATTGCCATTTAACCTTATACAAGGACCTCCTCGGTCAAATCCGATCCAACTAAAGTTGGAGAAGCCGACACTTGACAGTCATCTTTGAGCAACGGGGTTACTCGTAGCGATCAAACCAGTCTCTCGTAAGCGTACGAGTAATGTCGGTCCAAGCCGCTTCAATCCAACAATACTGCGGAATCAAGAAAAGACTAAGGAGGGCAGCAAAACGCACATCACCGCCCACAAAAACTTTTGTGTTCTACTCGAGAATACATCTACGCATGAACCTAGCTCATGATGCCACTGTTGGGGAACGTCGCATGGGAAACAAAAAATTTCCTACGCGCACGAAGAATTATCATGGTGATGTCCATCTACGAGACGGGATATTCGATCTACGTACCCTTGTAGATCGCACTGCAGAAGCATTAGTGAACACGATTGATGTATTGGAACGTCCTCACGTCCCTCGATCCGCCCCGCGAACCGTCCCACGATCAGTCCCACGATTTAGTGCCGAACGGACGGCACCTCCGCGTTCAGCACACGTACAGCTCGACGATGATCTCGGCCTTCTTGATCCAGCAAGAGAGACGGAGAGGTAGATGAGTTCTCCGGCAGCGTGACGGCGCTCCGGAGGTTGGTGGTGATCTAATCTCAGCAGGGCTCCGCCCGAGCTCCGCAGAAACGCGATCTAGAGGTAAAACCGTGGAGATATGTGGTCGGGCTGCCGTGGCAAAGTTGCCTCAAATCAGCCCTAAAACCTCCGTATATATAGGGGGAAGAGGGGGAGCCTTGCCTTCGGATCCAAGGACCCTCAAGGGGGTCGGCCGAGCCAAGGGGGAGTCCTCCCCTTCCAAACCAAATCCAACTAGGTTTGGAAGGAGGAGTCCTTCCCCTTTTTCCCACCTCCTCTTTTTTTTCTCTTTGATTTTCTTCCTATGGCGCATAGTGCCTTCTTGGGCTGTCCCACCAGCCCACTAAGGGCTGGTGCGCCACCCCTAAGGCATATGGGCTTCCCCGGGGTGGGTTGCCCCCCCCCGGTGAACACCCGGAACCCATTCGTCATTCCCGGTAACTCCGAAAACCTTCCGGTAATCAAATGAGTTCATCCTATATATCAATCTTCATTTCCGGATCATTCCAGAAACCCTCGTGACTTCCATGATCTCATCCGGGACTCCGAACAACATTCGGTAACCAACCATATAACTCAAATACGCATAAAACAACGTCGAACCTTAAGTGTGCAGACCCTGCGGGTTTGAGAACTATGTAGACATGACCCGAGTGACTCCTCGGTCAATATCCAATAGCGGGACCTGGATGCCCATATTGGATCCCACATATTCTACGAAGATCTTATCGTTTGAACCTCAGTGCCAAGGATTCATATAATCACGTATGTCATTCCCTTTGTCCTTCGGTATGTTACTTGCCCAAGATTCGATCGTCAGTATCCGCATACCTATTTCAATCTCGTTTACCGTTAAGTCCCTTTACTCGTTCCGTAATACATGATCCCGCAACTTACACTAAGTCACATTGCTTGCAAGGCTTGTGTGTGAAGTTGTATTACCGAGTGGGCCCCGAGATACCTCTCCGTCACACGGAGTGACAAATCCCAGTCTCGATCCATACTAACTCAACGAACACCTTCGGAGATACGTGTAGAGCATCTTTATAGTCACCCAGTTACGTTGCGACGTTTGATACACACAAAGCATTCCTCTGGTGTCAGTGAGTTATATGATCTCATGGTCATAGGAACAAATACTTGACACGCAGAAAACAGTAGCAACAAAATGACACGATCAACATGCTACGTACATTAGTTTTGGTCTAGTCCATCACATGATTCTCCTAATGATGTGATCCTGTTATCAAGTGACAACACTTGCCTATGGTCAGGAAACCTTGACCATCTTTGATCAACGAGCTAGTAAACTAGAGACTTACTAGGGACAGTGTTTCGTCTATATATCCACACATGCACTGTGTTTCCAATCAATACAATTATAGCATGGATAATAAACGATTATCATGAACAAAGAAATATAATAATAACTAATTTATTATTGCCTCTAGGGCATATTTCCAACAATCATATCGTAGACAGTTTATCCTCTTGTTACGACGAACTTCAATCCGAAACAGAATTGAACTTTTCAATATTTCACACTTGTGATTCATTAAGTAAATACTCTTGTATCTACTCAAATCGTCATTGAAGTAAGAACATAATGATATCCACTGTGTGCCTCAGCACCCATTGGACTACATACATCAAAATGTATCACTTCCAACAAGTTACTATCTTGTTTCATCTCAATGAAAACAAGGCCTTGCTCATGTGGTATGATTTGCATGTCACACTTGATTTGAAATCAAGTGAGTATAAAGATCCATCAGCATGGAGCCTCTTCATGCAATTTCTACCAACATGACTCAGGCGGCAGTGCCACAAGTAAGTGGTACTATCATCATTACCTCGTATCTTTTGGCACCAATATCATGAACATGTGTAACACTACGGTCGAGATTCAATAAACCATTGAAGGTGATTATTCAAGCAAATAGAGTAACCATTATTCTCTTTAAATGAATAATCGTATTGCAATAAACATGATCCAATCATGTTCATTCTTAACGCAAGCACCAAATAACAATTATTTAGGTTTAACACCAATCCCGATGGTAGAGGGAGCATGCGACGTTTGATCATATCAACCCTGGAAACACTTCCAACACGTATCGTCACCTCCCCTTTAGCTAGTCTCCGTTTGTGCCGTAGCTTTCATTTCGTGTTACTAATCACTTAGCAACCGAACCGGTATCCAATACCCTAGTGCTAGTAGGAGTACTAGTAAAGTACACATCAACATCATGTATATCAAATATGCTTCTTTCGACTTTTGCCAGCCTTTTTATCTACCAAGTATCTAGAGTTGCTCCGCCTCAGTGACCGTTCCCCTCATAACAGAAGCACTTAGTCCCGGGCTTGGGTTTAATCTGGGGTCTCTTCATTAGTGCAGCAACTGCTTTGCCGTTTCACGAAGTATCCCTTCTAGCCTTTGCCTTTCTCGAAACATAGTGGTTTTACTAACAATCAACTATTGATGCTCCTTCTTGATTTCTACTCTCGCAGTGTCAAACATCGTGAATCGCTCAAGGATCATTGTATGTATCCTTGATATGTTATAGTTCATCACGAAGCTCTCATAGCTTGGTGCCAGTGACTTTGGAGAACCATCACTATCTTATCTGGCAGATCAACTCCCACTTGATTCAAGCGATTGTCGTACTCAGATAATCTGAGCACACGCTCAACGATTGAGATTTTCTCCTTTACTTCGTGGACAAAGAATCTTGTCGGAGGTCTCATACCTCTTAATAAGGGCACAAGCATGAAATCACAATTTCATCTCTTTAGAACATCTCTTATGTTCCGTGACGTTTCAAAATGTCTTCGGCGCCTTGCTTCTAAGCCATTAAGTATTTTGCACTGAACTATTGTGTAGTCATCAGAAACGTGTATGTCGGATGTTCACAACATCTACAAACGACGCTCAAGATGCAGCACACCGAGTGGTGCATTAAGGACATAAGCCTTCTGCGCAGCAACGAGGACAATCCTCGGTTTTACAGACTCAGTCTGCAAAGTTTGCTACTATCAACTTTCAACTAAATTTTCTCTAGGAACATATAAAAACAGTAGAGCTATAGCGCAAGCTACATCGTAATTCGCAAAGACCATTAGACTATGTTCATAACAATTAGTTCAATTAATCATATTACTTAAGAACTCCCACTCAAAAAGTACATCTCTCTAGTCATTTGAGTCGTACATGATCCAAATCCATTATCTCAAGTCCGATCATCACGTGAGTCGAGAATAGTTTCAGTGGTAAGCATCTCTATGCTAATCATATCAACTATACGATTCATGCTCGACCTTTCGGTCTCATGTGTTCCGAGGCCATGTCTGCACATGCTAGGCTCGTCAAGCTTAACCTGAGTGTTCCGCGTGTGCAACTGTTTTGCACCCATTGTATGTGAACGTTGAGTCTATCACACCCGATCATCACGTGGTGCCTCGAAACGAAGAACTGTCGCAACGGTGCACAGTCGGGGAGAACACAATTTCATCTTGAAATTTTAGTGAGAGATCACCTCATAATGCTACCGTCGTTCTAAGCAAGATAAGGTGCATAAAGGATTAACATCACATGCAATTCATAAGTGACATGATATGGCCATCATCATGTGCTTCTTGATCTCCATCACCAAAGCACCGGCATGATCTTCTTGTCACCGGCTTCACACCATGATCTCCATCATCATGATCTCCATCAACCTGTCGCCATTGGGGTTGTCGTGCTAATCATGCTATTACTACTAAAGCTACGCCCTAGCAATACAGTAAACGCATCTGCAAGCATAAACGTTAGTTTAAAGACAACCCTATGGCTCCTGCCGGTTGCCGTACCATCGACGTGCAAGTCAATATTAACTATTACAACATGATCACCTCATACATCCAATATATCACATCACATCGTTGGCCATATCACATCACAAGCATACCCTGCAAAAACAAGTTAGACGTCCTCTAATTGTTGTTGCATGTTTTACGTGGTGACCATGGGTATCTAGTAGGATCGCATCTTACTTACGCAAACACCACAACGGAGATATATGAATTGTTATTTAACCTCATCCAAGGACCTCCTCGGTCTAATCCGGCTCAACTAAAGTTGGAGAAACCGACACTCGCCGGTCATCTTTGAGCAACGGAGTTACTCGTAGCGATGAAACCAGTCTCTCGTAAGCGTACGAGTAATGTCGGTCTGAGCCGCTTCGATCCAACAATACCGCAGAATCAAGGAAAGAGTAAGGAGGGCAGCAAAACGCACATCACCGCCCACAAAAACTTTTGTGTTCTACTCGAGAAGACATCTACGCATGAACCTAGCTCATGATGCCACTGTTGGGGAAGGTCGCATGGGAAACCAAAAAAATTCCTACGCGCACGAAGACCTATCATGGTGATGTCCATCTACTAGAGGGGATTTCCGATCTACGTACCCTTGTAGATCACACAGCAGAAGCATTAAGAAACACGGTTGATGTAGTGGAACGTCCTCACGTCCCTTGATCCGCCCCGCGAACCGTCCCACGAACCGTCGCGCGATCCGTCCCACGATCCGCTCCTATCTAGTGCCGAACGGACGGCACCTCCGCGTTCAGCACACGTACAGCTCGACGATGATCTCGGCCTTCTTGATCCAGCAAGAGAGACGGAGAGGTAGATGAGTTCTCCGACAGCTTGACGGCACTCCGGAGGTTGGTGGTGATCTAATCTCAGTAGGGCTCCGCCCGAGCTCCGCACAAACGCGATCTAGAGGTAAAACCGTGGAGGTATGTGGTCGGGCTGCCGTGGCAAAAGTTGTCTCAAATCAGCCCTAAAACCCCACTATATATAGGAGGGAGGGTGGGGCGGAGGCAGCCTCAAAACCTAAAGGTTTGGCCGAAATTGGAGGTGGAGGAGTCCTATTCCAATCCTACTTGGAGTAGGATTCCACCTTCCCACTTGGAAACTCTTTCCAGCTTGTGTTTTTTCCTTCTCAAACCTTATGGGCCTTAGTGGGAACTTATTCCAGCCCACTAGGGGCTGGTTTATCTCTTCCCATAGCCCATGAGACCCCTTGGGGCGTGACACCCCTCCTGATGGTCCCCGGCACCCCTCCCGGCACTCCCAGTACACTACCGATGAGGCCGAAACTTTTCCGGTAATGTACGAAAACCTTCCGGTAACCAAATGAGGTCATCCTATATATCAATCTTCGTTTCCGGACCATTCCAGAAACCCTCGTGACGTCCGTGATCTCATCCGGGACTCCGAACAACATTCGGTAGCCAACCATATAACTCAAATACGCATAAAACAACGACGAACCTTAAGTGTGCAGACCCTGCGGGTTCGAGAACTATGTAGACATGACCCGAGAGACTCCTCGGTCAATATCCAGTAGCGGGACCTGGATACCCATATTGGATCCTACATATTATACGAAGATCTTATCATTTGAACCTTAGTGCCAAGGATTCATATAATCTCGTATGTCATTCCCTTTGTCCTTCGGTATGTTACTTGCCTGAGATTCGATCGTCAGTATCCGCATACCTATTTCAATCTCGTTTACCAGCAAGTCTCTTTACTCGTTCCGTAATACAAGATCCCGCAACTTACACTAAGTCACATTGCTTGCAAGGCTTGTGTGTGATGTTGTATTACCGAGTGGGCCCCGAGATACCTCTCCGTCATACGGAGTGACAAATCCCAGTCTTGATCCATACTAACTCAACGAACACCTTCGGAGATACCTATAGAGCATCTTTATAGTCACCCAGTTACGTTGCGACGTTTGACACACACAAAGCATTCCTTCGGTGTCAGTGAGTTATATGATCTCATGGTCATAGGAACAAATACTTGACACGCAGAAAACAGTAGCAACAAAATGACACGATCAACATGCTACGTCTATTAGTTTGGGTCTAGTCCATCACATGATTCTCCTAATGATGTGATCCCGTTATCAACTAACAACACTTGCCTATGGCCAGGAAACCTTGACCATCTTTGATCAACGAGCTAGTCAACTAGAGGCTTACTAGGGACAGTGTTTTGTCTATGTATCCACACAAGTATTGTGTTTCCAATCAATACAATTATAGCATGGATAATAAATGATTATCATGAACAAAGAAATATAATAATAACTAATTATTATTGCCTCTAGGGCATATTTCCAACATGATCTTCGTCTCGTCCTTGGACTTGAGGAAAAACACCCATGTATATCTTGAATAATCATCAACAATGACAAGTCCATACTTTTTCCCACGAATACTATCCCATGACGGAGGCCCAAAAAGATCCTCATGAAGGAGCTCAAAAGGCCTTGAAGTAGATATAATATTCTTGGGTGGGTGCTTTGATTGATATTGCCTCCCGGCTATGCATGCACTACACACACGACCTTTCTCAAAAGAGACATTGGTTAGTCCTAGGATGTGATTACCCTTTAAGAGATTTTGAAGATTTCTCATGCCGACATGGGCTAGCCGGCGATTCCATAGCCATCCCTTATCGGCCTTGGCCATTAGATAGGTTGCATGGAATGTGCTCTCTTTCGAGAAATCAACCGTGTAAAGGTTTCCATCCAACTCACCAACAAAAGCCACTTCGAGAGTATCTCTCTTAAAGACTTTCACATATGTTAGTCCAAATAGTGTATCATAACCAACGGAAGCCAATTGGCGAACAGAAAGCAAATGACATTTAAGGGATTGGACAAGCATGACATTTGAAAGAGACATGTCATTTGTGATCGCCACCTTGCCCAACCCAAGTACATTTCCTTTTGATCCACCAACGAACACAATGCTCATAAATGGTTGAATAGCTTCCATGAAATCAAAAAACAATTTGCTATCTCCGGTCATATGGTTGGTGCATCCACTATCGATCACCCATTTGACTCCACCAGAGAAAGCAACCTACACACAATTTATGACTTGGTTAGAGGCACCCATTTTACAATGGGACCTCTCAAGTTAGTCAGAATGGTTTTAGGGACCCAAATATCATATAACCGGAATGCATTACGAGGACCTACAAATTTAGCATAAACCTCTCCATTCTTTGTTTTACGAAGTACATAGGATGGAGGCATGAACTCTTTTGGCTTGTTGAGAGTGGGCATGCCCCTAGTGGTCTTCCCACTCACAACCTTACCTTTCTCCTTGTGCCCTTCTCGTACAAATGTTTCTTTGAGAGGGGTGGTGCACTTCAGAGGAGACATATTTTTCTTGCTTGTGCTTGGGTCAAACCCGAGCCCTTCCTTGGCCAACACCTCATTGTGTTGGCTCAAAATCTTATTAAGATTCTTTTGTCCTTGAGCACATGTCATGAGTCCTCTCTCTAGTTGTGCCTTTAGAAAACGGTTTTCCTCAAGAATAGATGCTAGGTCACCACTAAAGTTAGTAGTACATGTATCAACATTGATAGTAGGTGAGGAGTAAACCTTGGCTAGAGTTTCAAGATAAGTAAGTTTGAGTGTCTCAAAGCTCTTTGTAAGAAGAGTGAGCTCCTCTTCCTTAGCCTTGAGGGACATGGATAAAAGCTCACAATCCTTAGAGAGAGAATCATGAGATTTCACAAGCTTACTTTTATCATTCATTAACTCCTTGCACGAGTTCTCAGCCTTTTCCAAGGAGGCAAGATTGTTAGCCTAATTATCAAGGTTTGCACCAATTTTTAAGCATAGATCATCATTTTGTGCTTCCTTATATTGTACTTTTCGCTCAAGGATTTCGTTCTTTTCCTTTTCCTCGGTGAAGAGGGTTTCGAGTTCCGTAATGGTATTGGTGTGTTTACTCACCATTTCCGTAAGCATACGAAACATAGTGAGTTTCTTTACTTTTAGGGGGCACATGAATTTATTTATTTTAGCAAGCATAGGATGATCTATATCGTCATCATCATAGTGATCCTCTGCATCAAGATACTCATCAAAAGGAGTAGACAATAGACAGGGGGAATTTGAGAGTGCAGTTACCTTAACCTTGTCAAGAGAGTTTTGGTCCTCCCCATCTTCTATGACAGCCTTTGCCATCAAGCACATGTGAGCGTTGCCCTTGTAGTCTTTCATATAGTTGTAGGCGACAACATCACCACTCTTGTTGACTAACCTCAAGGTGTTTTGTGAATCTTGAGCTACTCCGGCAACCCCACAAACATCTTCTGGATCTGATTCTTCATGTGCAACCATTGCTTTCCCATCTCTCCTCTTGAGATTCTCTCCTCTTGAGCTTGGAGTTCATAGGGTTTGGCAACTTCTTCTTTGCAAAGGTTTTGGAAAACCTTGGTTTATCTTCTCTCTTCTCATAAGGGCAATCGTTGGAGAAGTGGTTGGTTTCCTCACAGTTGTAGCATTTTCTCACCTTCTTCTTCTGGAATCTTCCCTTGAATTTTCTTGTACTAAACTTCTCTACAAAGAGGGCGATGTCTTCATATGATGGGCTCCCATCAAAGTCAATCTCATCACCATCTTCATAATCATCATAATATTCTTCTTCTTCACTTTGTTCTTCCTCACATTCATGCTTGGCCTTCAAGGCAAGATTGATCTTTGATGTTGAGGTACCATGCATGGCAAGATCTTTTGTAGCATTTGCCTTTGACTCTTCGAATAGTCGGAAAGTGGATATGATGTCATCCGGAGTCATTTCCTTGAACCTATGATGTTGTCTTATACCCCACACCATTTGGTGATGATATGGAGCAAGGGCATGTAGTAGCTTGTCCACGAGAAATATCTTGGTCAGGTTAAATCCATCTTGTGTCTTAGCACAGTCACATGACTCAATGTCGACGGTAAGAGTCATGAGCCGTTCTAGAAGCTGCTTGGGGGATTCACCTTTTTCCATACAAAAGTTATGTAATTGCCCCTTGGTAATTTCATACTGAGCAAGCCGGAGGGTGGAGGTACCGGTCTTGGTCCTTACAATGTTGTCCCATAATTCCTTGGTGCTTGTGATGTGTATGTAAGGTCTCCGTTGCTTATCATTCATTCCTTTTATTATGCACATGATTGTGATGTCCTTGAGATGTTTGTCATAAGTTTCTCTTGGAGTGAGACTCTTTGGGTCGACAGGATGGTAGCCATGCTCCAGAATGTCCAACATTTCATCATTGGCGTACCTAAGATGATCCTGCATACCTACTCTCCACAAAGAAAAATCGGAATTGTCATCAAGCAAAGGAGGTTTTCCTCTAGGATTGTACTTAGGTTCCTCAACTTGAGGTCTAGCATAAAGCCATGGAACACTATTTTGGTCATTGCCAGGAGGTTGTTGGCCAGGTGAAGAACTGGGCACATTTGGACTCGAGGCCCCACCACTTGGAGGTGATGCCATCATCGTGGTTAGTGATGCCAGTATCATTTGGACCATGGCCTCAAGAGAAGCATCATTCTCCTCCTTTTGCTTAGCAAGGGCCCGTTACAGATCCTCAGAAGTGAATGACTTGACTTCCGTGGAAGTTGCGCCCTTCTCCATTTGATATGCAACTAGGGGAGTCCCATCGGGGTTTGTCTTTCTCTGGGGCGGTTAAGCCACAATAATAGAGCACACGGCTCTCATACCAATTGAAAGGGATCGAGATGGACCTAGAGGGGGTGAATAGGTACAGTTACAAACTTTAACAGTTACTTAGCAATTTTAAGCAATAATGCGGAATATGAAAATGAACCGAACAATTGCAGGTGTTGAGAGTAAGCTTTGTGAACCAAGCACGGTAACAAGTAGGATATAATAAACAAAAGTAAGTAATCAAAGACTTGGAGGGAAGCTACGTCGCCGTTTAGAGAGGTGGTTGTTACCACAAAGGCAGACCAACACCATGAAGGCTCACCCTATTCTCTCCTTGAGACAACACCATGAAGGCGTTTCTCAACCACTAGTGGTAAGCCTTTGAGGTGGCTTCCAAACCCTCACAAACTTTCCGGGGGAAATCACAAAGGTTTGATTCCTCTCCGAAGAACTCCTACCACCTAGGAGTCTCCAAACTCCAAGAGTAACAAGATCACGGGGACTGCTCAAAACTTGCTCAAATCACGAATAGCTTGGGTTCAGAGGAGGAGAGGAAGACGATCTATCTTTTGATTGGAACAACACTCAAAGGGACTCACAGATGCTCTTGGGATCTAGGATTTGGTGTAAGCAAATGGGAGTGAGAGAGACAGATATTCTTAGAGTGTTTCAGCTATGTTCAACCACCCCCACTCGAGGTGGGGGGAGACTATATATAGTGATGGTAGAAAAGTGACCGTTGGAGCCACTTATGTTGTGCAGTTGCCGGACGTTCGGTAGTTCACGGTCGTCCGGGCACCCATGAAGGGCCGGACGTCCGACAGTTCACGGTCGTCCGGGCACCCACGAAGGGTCGGACGTCCGAAAATGGTTGGTCGTCCAAAGATGTAGAAGGTATCTGATTACCACACTATTTGGTGGAGCTTCGGTCGTTCAAAGACACAGAACATATTAGACCAGCATCAGGTGAAAAAGTGAACAACGCATGGACATCCGAAAGGCATTGGCCGTCTGGGGCACGGTCGCGCGGAGTGGTCGGAAGTCCGACATTTTGGATCTGTTGGGTGGCAACGGAATTCCTACCATACCCGGATGTTTGGTCCTGGGACGACCGGAAGGGTCGGAAGTCCGATATTTTGGATCTGTTTGCTGGCTCAGGGTTTCCGAACAGCGTCAGTCATCCGGGGTCCGGACGTCCGAGAACCACCGGACGACCGAACAGGAGCATATCAACGAGGAATATAGAGAGAGGAATTTCTAATAGTTTTGAGCAAGTTTCTTGCGAGACTCAGTGATCCCCTCCTAATAGTGTGGGGTCCCTATACTCAAGAAAGACAAATAAAATGATAGACCACTTCATCTTTTTCTTCGTTCTTGAGCATCCTGGATAAATTAGTCATGATCATACAGAAACTCTCATGGGAACAAAACCTGAGATACACTCGATTAAGATGATTAGTTTCCTATATGTGTGTTGTCAACAACATCAAAATATGATTAAGGGCATGATTGCACTTTCACCACTCTCCTCCCATTCCGTTTGGTGGGATCATTCCCCTCCTCTCCCGTGTGCCATGGAACCCAGTATTGCCCCTAGTTCTTCTCTCTTTGCTTCTATTTTGTTGGATCTAGGTTTGGGGGCATATGAGTTGGTTTCATCGATTTGGGGCTAAAATCTTTGAATGAGTGGATAGTTAGAGAGTGCTTGTGTGGTAGAAATGCTATTTATCACGATACAACATGGTAGTTTTGATCTACGGTAGTACCGATCTGAAGTTTAGGTGTCAGATCTTGCGGTTTTTTCCCCGTGCAGTAAAGGAGGAGCAGTACTACCGCAGTGGGCGCGGTAGTAAAATTTTACTACTGCCTAACCTACGGTACTACTGCGGTAGTAAATTTTTACTACCGCTTGACCTGCGGTATAATACGTCTCCAACATATCTACTTTTCAAACTCTTTTGCCCTTGTTTTGGACTATAATTTGCATGATTTGAATGGAACTAACCTGGACTAACGCTGTTTTCAGCAGAATTGCCTTGGTGTTATTTTTTTGCAGAATTCAAAGTTCTCCAAACGTCCTCAAAATTTACGGGGAGCAGTTTTGGAAAATATAAAAAATATCTGCGCCAAGTTCCGCCTCAGGGGGTGGGCCAGTGGGCCACAAGCCCCTGCTCCGCCACCACCCCCTGGTGGCGGTGGGCATGCTTGTGGGGCCCACAGGCACCTGCCTCCCCCAACTCCAGCTCTATAAGTTGTCTTTCGCCCCAGAAAAATAAGAAGAGAAGTTTTCGTCGCGTTTTCGATACAGAGGCGCCGCCACCTCCTGTTCTTCATCTGGAGGGCAGATCTGGAGTCCGTCTTGGGCTCCGGAGAGGGGAAATCGTTGCCATCGTCATCATCAACCTTCTTCCCTCTCCAATTACTTGAGCTCTTCGTCGTTCGTGAGTAATCTATTCGTAGGCTCGCTGGGCGGTGATGAGTAGGATGAGATCTATCATGTAATCGAGTTAGTTTTGATGGGGATTGATCCCTAGTATCCACTATGTTCTGAGATTTGATGTTGCTACTACTTTGCCATGCTTAATGCTTGTCACTAGGTCCCGAGTGCCATGATTTCATATCTGAAATTATTATGTTGTCACCAATATATGTGTGTTTTAGATCCGATCTTGCAAGTTGTAGTTACCTACTATGTGTTATGATCCGGCAACCCCGGAGTGACAATACCCGGAACCATTCCCGGTGATGACCATAGTTTGAGGAGTTCATGTGTTCACCAAGTGCTAATGCATTGGTCCGGTTCTTTATTAAAAGGAGAACCTTAATATCCAGTAGTTTCCTTTTGGACCCCACTGCCACCGGAGGGATGGACAATAGATGTCATGCAAGTTCTATTCCCTAAGCATGTATGACGACACACGGAATGCATGCCTACATCGCATTGACGAACGGGAGCTAGGCACATATCTCTCTGTGTTATAGCTGTTGCATGATGAATATCATCCAAACAAATCACTGACCCATTGCCTACGAGTTTGTCCTACTGTTGCTACTACTGTTACTTGTCTTGCTCTGCTGCTGCTGCTACTACTGTTGCTACTGCCGTTACTTGTCTTGCTCTGCTGCTACTACTGTTGTTACTATTGTGCTTGCATATACTAATCTTTCAGGTGTGGTTGAATCTGGCACATTCAGCTGCTAATACTCGAGAGTATCCTCTCACCTCCTTTCGGCGATCTACAAATTTGGGTCGAATACTCTACCCTCAAAAACTGATGCGAACCCACGCGCTGGTGGGCCATCAACAACATTCTTCCAGTTTCATTGCTGGGGAGTGCTATCAGCATTCTTCTGGTGCCGTTGCAGGAGAAGGTTAGTTGTTATAAGCATTCGTCTAGCTAACGCCAGAGATTGCAGGATCAGCCCTTTTTTGGAGCCATTGCCAGGGAAGCACAGCTGACGTCAGCATTTTTCTGGCGCCGTTGCCGGGGAGGTATTGCTATATTCTCTGAGTTACTTGGGATTTATATCTGCTGATCACTATGAAGAATCTGAAGGATCCGAAGACCAAAGTCTTGCCCTCAACTACGAGGGGAGGTTAGGAATTGCCATCTTGCTCTGCACTTGATTCACCTTCAGTTATGAGTAAGTTTGCGACTTCGCCTCCTGCTAGAAATATTGATATGTGAAAGTGCGTTATATCGACTAGAGGGGGGCTGAATAGGAGATTTTTAGAATTTCATCACTGAGGAAATTCCTTTTGAGGAAATTCCTCACTGATGACTAACTTACACTGGAAACAGTTAAGGATCGGTTGTGCATTCGTTCACAATAGCAGTATTCCAGAGTGAAGATTATGAAAACAGATTGCACAGCAAGCAGGCACGCAGAATACAGATGATGATTTACTCAAGTGAAGAATTTGGGGTTGAGGAAATTCAGAGAAAGTCTTCAGCAAATTCTGCAAACAGTCACAGTGAAAGTCATCAACACATAATACAGAGAATGTAAAGAGTTGAGGAATTAGAACCCGATTCTTGGTGAAGACTGTTGTTGATGACCCAGTTCCAACTGTTGTGACAGTTGTACATCTGGTTTGGAGTGGCTTGGTATTTAAACCAAAGGACACACAGTCCCGGGACACACAGTCCCTACCGTATTCTCCTTGAGCTAAGGACACACAGTCCTCGCCCAACACTCGTGGTAAGTCTTCAGGGCAGACTTCCAAACCCTCACAAACTTGGTCACCCGGTGATCCACAATTGACTGCTGGATTGCTCTAGACCATGACGCCTAACCGTCTGGAGGATGTACAGTCCTCAAAGGTAAAAGGCTTCAGTCCCACACAGGAACAACTTCTTCAGTGATGCTCAATCACTAGGTTTGGTTTGTGGTTTCGGTGGGTGGTGTATTTCCTCACTGATGATTTACTCTCGAAAGCTCTGAGGAATTGGGTTGCTCTTATGACAAGTGTCAGTTTCTAGCGGAGCAGCCAACCAGCTAGTGGTTGTGGGGGGCGGCTATTTATAGCCTGGGAGAATCCCGACATGATTTGACATTAATGCCCTTAGATAATATGACCGTTGGAGTGGATAAGATCAGTGACTTGGCGCGGCTTATCAAAACGGTCGGGACCCTCAACTGTGAGAGTCCTCATGTCACTCATATTCCTCACTTGAGGCTTTTGGTAGGATTTGGCTTGGGTTGAGCATCATGAGGAAATCCATTCCATAGTGTTACTTTGACCCCCTTTAACAGTACGGTGTTCTTATTCATCAAATGCGAAGAAAGTAAAACAGAAAACGTAAATCTTCATGCTTCAATTTCTTCAGAACGATTTTCTTCAGAAACCACCGAACTTCTCAATATCAATATCTTCATGAGGAATATCAATTTTATCGCAATTTCTTCGCGATTCATTTCTTCAGCTTCAGACCAATTTCTTCAACTGAAGACATATATTTTTAGGAGTCGATATTCTTCAAATATCTCAAACTCCTCAATGACTTATAGGTCATGTGTACACTTAAAAACACATTAGATACTTAACCTATAAGTCTTCAAACCACCAAAATACTAAGGGGCACTAGATGCACTTACAATCTCCCCCTTTTTGGTGGTTGATGACAATTAGGTTAAGTCTTCAACAGGGATCAAAAATATGAAGTGTAAATACTCTTTTGAGGAATTTGAAAACAAGATTCACAGAGACTCCCCCTGAAGATGTGCATACCTTGAGGATTTTGCTTTTATAGCATATGCACATTGATGATTTATATCATGGAGATCTCCCCCTGAATCTTGTAAATCATGCATACATATAACATATCATATGAAGAAAATGAAGATGCATGATGACAAATGGTATCTGACGAATTTCAGCATGCGTGCATTAAAACTTGAGGAATAAGCATGCGAAGAAAAACGTTCGAAAGCGTCAGAGTACCATCGGGCTTAAGTTACAACTCATTACATAAAAACTTCAGAAGAGCCAAGAGTTTGTAACTTAAATATAGTTCATAAGCCCCAAAAATAAATCCCGTTTGAAGACTAACTCTCAAGTTTCTCCCCCTTTGTCATCAATTGACAAAAAGGGACAAACTGAGAACTAACGCCCATGAAGACTTCATTGCTTTGCAGTTGATGAAGATCCTTGGCGCTTCTTGGGTGTAGTCTTCTTCCTTGGGCCGGTTGTGGTGTCGAGTTGTTCCTCATCAGATTCGGCGGTGCGGAATGACGAGAAGGAGCTGTCTTCAAGATCTGGCACAGGAATGGGCCTGAACTTCTTCTTGGGAGGCCACGACCAGTCAAAGTCATGCTCAAAGTTCAATTCTTCAAGCTCAGTCTGGGTCTTCAGATGTGCAAGGGTAGCCCAGGTGCGATCAAAAACCTCATGCAGATAGTGATGATTAAGCTTCACACTGTTCTGTGTCTCAGTGAGGATTTTCACAATGGCACCAAACTAGCGTTTGACCCATTTGTGGTTGTGATCCACCTTCTGATAAAGACTGAGAAGAAGCTCTCTGGTGTTTAGCACGCGAGGAGGAACAGGACTTGGTGGACGAGTCTCAGTATCGTCCCATGAGGAATATGCATCTGGCTCTTTAAATTGACCATCAAGAGGCCTGCTTCCTTCATCAATGACAGACTTTCCTTTTCCTTCAATAGGCTCGAAAGTCTTCTTGTTGACTCGAATAGGAGGCATATAACCAACATGGTTCTGGAAATCTCCGTGAAAGTTGATGCCTGTCCTTGTCCTGAGGAATCTCATGATCCATGGTGCATAGATTTTGTGATCATAGGGGCACATTGCATTGTCAGCCAAAGTCCTCAAGAAGAAATCATGGATATTCATGGGGATACCGTGAATGATGTTGAAGAGGATATTCTTCATGAGGCCGACGACATCTTCGTCATCATCATGGCCTTTGATTGGCGCTAGCACACTGCAGAGAATGCGGTAGACAGACCGGGGTGTGTACTTTAGCTCATGGACGAGGAATGTGGTTCTTGAGGGTTTGCCTGCAGCCAAAGGCTTCATGAGGACTTCCATCATTCCATTTGGCAGCTCACGCTCACCATAAAGCTTCACTGCCCCTTCTGAAGGAATTGGTACGGGCAGTTCTCTAAGGAGTTCAGACGCTGGAGCCTTGTAGTGAGTATTTTGGGTCATCCAGTCGAACACCCAAGTGTTGATGTCATCAGCATTGCCCGAGATGTGCAGAGTTGAATAGAACTGAAGAATTAGCTCACTATTCCAATCTGATATGTCGGAGCACATAGGGAGCAAACCTGCATCATGTAGTACACTGAGAACTGGTTCCATGCAGGGAATCTCTTCAAGTTCAGCATGAGGAATGTGCCTGTGTTGGAATATCTTGTTGCGGCCACAGAGCACAGAAGCATAGTAGTTCATCTGCGTCCTTGTCCAAAACTTCACATGCCTCATTTGAGGCTTGCCATAAGGATACTCTCCGATGAAATACATGCGTTCCTCAAAGAAATTCTCTTTCTGAAACTTTGGCCTCTTTGAGAATGGCAGGCGCTGAACTGGATTGAGATTGTGCTGAGGAATGGGAGGGGAAACAACCATGGCAGATTCTGGGTTGAGGACAATGAATTCATTGTCAGGGGCGGGAACATTTTCTTCAGCAGTTTCCTCAGGATGAGGAATTTCTTGTTCTAGCTGAGCATCAGGCTGAGGAATTTCTTCATCCTTCTCAGCTTGAGGAGTTTGATCAGCCTGTTCAGTGGGAGGAGCCTGCTCAGACTGGACATTTTCTTCAGCTTGATTTTCATCAGCTGACTTTGTGGCAGACGCAGATTCATCAGCTGCTGCAGCTGAAGCTTCAGTAATCTCTTTCGGAGGAACATGAGGTTGAGGACTGTCATCAATTTGTATTTCCTCATCAGTATGCTCCTCATAGGCAGCATCCTTCATTTCCTCAACTGCCCTTGTAGTGTGGTCACCAACGATGACCATTTCAAATGAGGGTGCAACATTAAGAGGCACCGGGTCCAGTGGGGCAGATTCTTCAGTTTCCTTGAGGCGTTTTGCCTCAATCTTTTCTTCTGCTGAGGAATCTTTTCTCTTCTTCGCTTCCTTCTCAGCAGCCCTTGTCTTTTTCGCGTCTGATGCAGACGGGATTAACTTCTTCACCTTTGAAGTTTTTGGTGAAGGTGTTTTCTTAACAGATTCTTCAGCTGGCAGTGAGGAACCAGCGGGAACATAGTCATCAGCCTGCTTTGGTGAAGCAGCTGGATCGGTAGCAGTTTCATCAGGGTTTGCAGATTCATCAGGAGCGGTCTCAGTGATGATTTCTTCAATGGCCGGCTCATCAGCACGGCGCTCTTGGTGTTGTTCCTCAGCTTGAGGAATTTCCGCCTCAACAGGAGATGCATCTTTTGGCTGTTCAACCAGGGGCTGAGGAGTTGGTGCTGGTGGGGGGTGACGTCTGTTGTAGTCATCAACAACACTAGTGGCTAGCTTGATGAAATTGCTTTTGATGCTTGTGCGATCTGACAGTTTCTCACACTTGTCAGTCAAAACTTGCAGCTCTGCCTGGGTGGACTCCAATGCTTCAGGCATCAGCTTGAGAACATTTTGCCTGAGGAATTTCTCCTTTCTGGCCTTTGCAATCTTTGCCTGCTTGGCCTTCTGTTCCTTCCACTTGGCTTCATTTATGAAAGTAGCCACCATGTGGCTAACACCAGGAGGAAGTTTCAAATCATAAATGGGTGTGTTTGGGTCTTCATACCACACATTAATGAAATCGAGGAGGACCTTGGGGTCCATCGCTAGAGGAATAGCACTGCCTGATGCTTGTGCTACCCTTTCTTGCTTGTTCCTGATGATGGCTTCCAGAGTTTCATCATCATATTCTTGACTTCCCTCTGATGCAGACGGGACTGTGATGATTTTGCTTGGGCTGGCTAGAGGTGCAGGTTCAGTAGTTGCCAAAGTCTTCACATGGGGTGTTGAAGATTTTGTCTTCGAGCTAGTTGCAGCTGGGAGTGAGGAGCTAGAGCTGGCAGTCGTAGTCTTCACAACTTTCTTCTGTACTGGCTTTGGAGGTGGAGCTGAGGACTTTGGTGTAGATGAGATGGGTGCTGAGGGTTTTGGTGTTGACGGTTTTGGAACCGAGGGTTTTGGAGCTGAGGGTTTGGTGACAGAAGTTTGTGCAAGCTTCTCTTGGGGCTTTGAAGCTTTTGGCTTTGTTGGCACAGACTTTGGTTGAGCAATCTCGGAGCCTGAGGTTTCTACTGCTGAGGAATGAGCAGCACCGGAGGCAGCAGCTGAAGATTCATGAAATTTCTTCACTACTGTTTCTACTTGCTTCTTGAGCTTGGCCAAATGCCTTTCTTTTTCCTCTGGGTAGTCATCAAGTGTCATAAGACTTGAGGGATGAGCAACTTGATGATCCTCAAGCGGGGCCCTTCTGCCAGGAGGCTTCAAAGCGAATTTCTTCGCATATTTTGGAGTCACAAACATGTACTCCTTCCACTCCTTTGCCCATCTGCGTTCAATTTTTTGCAGTCTAATCTTCCTTTTAGGCATAGTCTCAGGTTCATCATCAGGCGTGCAGTAGTCCAGGTATATGTCATCAGGAATGTCCACAGCTGTGTTCTACTCCAGTTCCTTTCCTCCCCTCTGTTTCCTTTCTTCCTCCATTTTCTTCAGACGAGGAACTATCTGAGGATTTTGAACTCTTGAGGATTCTGATGAGCCTTGAAGAGTTTCTTCCAGAAATGCTGCAAATGAGTTAATGTGATGAGAACCGAGAGATTCATCAGCTGACATGTGTGTACCTGTGAACAGAGTATAGTTGCGAGGAATTTGGAGAGGTCATATGCGTTCTCAGATTTGAATAAAATGAAAAGTTTGACAGTTTGAGGAATATAACCAGTGGTTGAGGAATTTGCATAAGCATTCTGTTCTTGGGTTCCAGAGTTGTACAGATCCGAAAATTCGCACAATTGAGGAATCTCGTGAAAATCTTAGATGCTTAGCTAGTTCATCAATGATTGTGGTGATGGATAGTGTTTGAGGAATCATGTGCGCATCGTATCTTGAGGTAAAACAGATTTCACATTGGAGAGGTAAAATTTTAGATCTAATCTGTTGTAAAAAATGGGATATATTTACCCTGGAAGGTGCGAACGAAGAACACAAAAAGGTGGTGATGGAGAGGCTCTTCGGTCAAGTGTCCAATGCACCCTAACTTGGTAGCAGAGGACGTCTACGGCGGCGGCGGACGTAGATGTTCCGTCTCCGGCGTGATCCTGGCGGCGAGAAGGTTGAGGCAGTGAAGCTCTTCCTTGCCGGCGACAAGACTACCAGCGGTGGCGCTAGGGTTCGGTGTGCTGTGGCAGGAGAGCGATGAGGCGAAGAAGATGATACCGAGGGGGTTAAGGACATATTTATAGCCCGAAAGTTACTGTTTGTCGCGAAAGTTTCGGACCGAATAGCCCTTGCCTCTACGTCTCCGCAGGACACGTGTAGCTCCCGTACGATGCGGTGGAGATAGTGGAGATCGTGGCTATCCAATCGTGGGAAGTGGGGATTCAGTTACTGTTCCTTTGAAGAAAACAATTTTTCGAAGATTTGAGGATTTTCGTTACAAAATCATCAGCTGACAAGGATGCAGTGAGGATTTTGAACAAAGTTTCAAGTAGAACGCATATGAAGAATTGAATAGACTGGATAAGTATAGCATAGAGGGAAAATCGGGTCCGATCACATTCACTTAGCAGAAACATCAAATTGAAGAAATAGCAATAAGTGAATGCTGCTGAGGACTAGAAATCACAGTCTATCTAGGCAAATGAAAGTCATCAAGTGTTTATGAAGATTTTGCAATAGATCATCACAATGAAAAACAACTGTTTTGAAGAAAAATGCATTGTGAAGAATTTGATCATTTGAAGAAAAACAACTTGAGGAATTTCACATTGTGCGGTGGCATTGCCCACCATATAAGAATGTTGATTACAGATGCCGCGTACAATTGTCGTAGGGCTCTGAGAATCAATTTCTTCGTTAATTTCTTCACATTTAGAGTGACTTTCTTCATCGGTTGAAGAAAATCGTTTCATCATGTGTTGCACACCTAAGTCATCAACTTTGCATAAGTGTTAGGATGTGTGCATGTTTTTACAAAACATTTGAAGATTCTAAGATATTTAGCTCACACCGCAACTTGCAAAACCTTTTCTCATCCAAGGGCTTAGTGAAGATATCAGCCAGTTGATTATCAGTCTTCACATGGTCGATGAGGATATTGCCCTTGAGGACATGATCCCTAAGAAAGTGATGACGAATCTGGATGTGCTTGATCTTCGAGTGTTGTACTGGGTTATAGGCAATCTTGATAGCACTCTCATTGTCACAGTAGAGAGGCACATTCTTCATGTTGATGCCGTAGTCCTTGAGGGTTTGCTTCATCCATAGTAATTGAGCACAGCAAGAACCAGCAGCAATGTACTCAGCTTCGGTAGTGGAGAGTGATACGCAGTTCTGCTTCTTTGAGGACCAGCAAACCAGTGATCTTCCGAGGAAATGGCATGTGCCAGATGTTGAATTGCGATCCACGCGGTCACCAGCATAGTCTGAATCAGAATACCCTACCAGATGAAGATTGGAGCCCTTGGGATACCATAATCCTAGTGTTGGTGTGTGAGCTAAGTATCGAAGAATATGTTTCACAGCCTTATGGTGTGATTCCTTTGGTTTTGCTTGAAAACGTGCACACATGCAAACACTAAGCATTATGTCTGGCCTAGATGCACATAGATACAATAAAGAACCAATCATAGAACGGTATACCTGCTGATCGAAATCTTTACCATTTTCATCAGTGCCGAGGTGACCGTTGGTAGGCATTGGAGTCTTGGCACCTTTGCATTCATGCATGTCGAATTTCCTCAGAACATCCTTGAGGTATTTCTCCTGTGATATGAAGATTCCATTGCTTTGTTGACGAATTTGAAGACCTAAGAAGAATTTCAGCTCCCCCATCATAGACATCTGATATTCTTCACTCATCATATAAGCAAATTCATCACTGTATCTTTTGTCAGTACAGCCAAATATGATATCATCAACATATATTTGACATACAAACAGTTAATTATCATAAGATTTTGTGAAAAGAGTTGGATCGAGTGAACCAGGTTTGAAGCCTTTCTTCATGAGGAATTCCTTCAATGTATCATACCATGCCCGAGGGGCTTGCTTGAGGCCATACAGAGCATTTTTGAGTCTGAAGACTTTGTCTGGATTCTTTGGATCCTCAAAACCTGGGGGCTGAGCAACATATACTTCTTCCTCAAGCTTACCATTGAGGAATGCACTTTTCAAATCCATTTGATGTAAGATGATGTTATGATGATTAGCATAGGCAAGTAGAATTTGAATAGCTTCAAGTCTAGCAACAGGTGCAAAAGTTTCATCGGAATCTATTCCTTCAACCTGGGTGTAGCCTTGGGCTACTAGTCGTGCCTTGTTCCTCACCACTTGACCGTCCTCATCTTCCTTGTTTCGGAAAATCCACTTGGTGCCGATGATGTTATGCTTGCGAGGATCTGGTCGTTTGACGAGCTCCCATACGTCAGTCAGCTTGAATTGAAGAAGTTCGTCTTGCATGGCTTGGATCCACTCCGGTTCCAGAAAAGCCTCAGCTACTTTTGAGGGTTCTGTGATAGATACAAAATAGAAATGCCCACAAAAGTTAACTATGTGAAGCTTTTGAGCGAGTGAGAGGACCTGACGCGTTGATGTCATTGAGGATTTTGTCAAGTTCTACTTCATTTGCAATCCTCGGATGTGCCGGTTGAGGATTTTGTCTGGGCTGAGGAAGTGGTGTTGTTGCAATTTCCTCAGGAGCATCTTCTTGTCTTTCATCAGCGATGGGCATTGTTTCTTCACCAATTTCCTCAGTGGGAACAATGTCTTCAGTAGGCTTAAGCTTTATCGCTTCCTTAGGAGACAGCTTATCTGGGTCAGAAGGCAATTGCTCTCTTTGCGAGCCATTAGTTTCATCGAACCGCACATCTACAGTCTCAACAAGTTTGTTGTGATAGTTGTTGAAGACTCTGTAGGTGTGCGAGTCCTTTCCATAACCAAGCATAAAACCTTCATGTGCCTTAGGTGCAAATTTCGAGCTGTGATGAGGATCTCTAATCCAGCATTTTGCACCGAAGACTTTGAAATAACTTACATTGGGTTTCTTGTCAGTGAGGAGTTCATATGAGGATTTCTTGAGGAATTTGTGAAGATATACCCTGTTGATGATATGGCATGCAGTATTGATTGCTTCAGGCCAGAAGCGACGAGGAGTCTGATATTCTTCAAGCATGGTTCTCGCCATTTCAACCAGAGTCCTGTTCTTTCTTTCGACGACACCATTCTGCTGAGGAGTATAAGGAGCAGACAATTCGTGAGTAATACCAAGTTCATCAAGATAATCATCAAGACCAGTGTTTTTGAACTCGGTTCCATTACCACTCCTGATATGTTTGATCTTGATGCCAAAGTTCGTTGATGCCCTTGAAGAAAATCGTTTGAAGATTTCCTGCACTTCAGTTTTATACACGATAATGTGCACCCAAGTGTATCTGGAATAATCATCAACTATGACAAAGCCATATAGAGATGCTGCATTGGTTAGTGTTGCATAGTGTGTAGGTCCAAATAAATCCATATGAAGCAATTCAAATGGACGTGTAGTGGTCATGATGGTTTTGGAGGGATGTTTGGATCTGGTCATTTTCCCAGATTCACAAGCACCGCAGAGATGATCCTTCAGGAATTTGACAGATTCGATGCCAATGACATGCTTCTTCTTTGCAAGTGTGTGCAAATTCCTGATGCCTGCATGACCTAGTCTTCTGTGCCATAGCCATCCTTCTGAGGTTTTTGCTAATAAGCAAGTGGCTGGTTGAGGACCTGTAGAGAAGTCAACAATGTACAAATCCCCTCTTCTTACACCTTCGAAGACTTTGGATCTGTCAGATTCCATGATAACTACACATCTATATCTACCAAATATAACAATCATATCAAGATCACAAAGCATCAAGACTGACATGAGGTTAAAACCAAGGGATTCAACAAGCATCACTTTGTCCATATGCCTATCCTTGGAAATAGCTACTTTGCCAAGTCCCAATACCTTGCTTTTACCTTTATCAGCATATGTGATTTGCTTCAGAGGTGATGGAGTTAGTGGCATATTCATCAGTAGGCTTTTATCACCAGTCATGTGATGTGTGCAGCCACTATCGAGAACCCACTCAGTATTTTTGGGTTTGTCATCCTGCAGATGAATTAGTACAGCTTACCATCTCATATGCTTCAAGTTTGAAGAATATGATACTAATTTCATCAGTTTAATGATTTCATCGTGACATAAATGTAAGGACGTGTGAAATATTTCTATTTCATCAATCATTAGCTTGCATCCTGTCAAGCATTTCCTCAGGTCTCCAGCAAATTCTTCAGATGATGATTTTCATCTGGAGACCTGACCTGCAGAAGTGATTAGTTTGATTTCTTCACTGCCCACATATGAAGGGGTGGCAAAGCGTTCATCATCCTGCGAGCACCATATGAGAAAGGTGGCATTGAAGCTAATGCATTTCTCTTAACAGTAGGGGGGTTAAAGTACTCATATGAGTATGCAGAGAACTGGTTTGAGGATTTATGAACATAATGATTTGAAGAATAGCGCTCATAATCATATTCCTTGTAGTTTCCCTGCATGTTAGACGCATAAGCACGGGTATGAGCATAGTTTTGACCAGTTGAGGATTTTGATCCTCTTGAAGACTTTGGTCCTCCTGAGGAATTTGATCTGGGGTTCAGATTCTTCAGAGGTGATCATGAGGACATTTACTTGAAGATTTTCAAGATAATTTTTGGGAACCCAGATTTTCCTCAGAGGAGGGCCATTCCTGCAGTTAGTTCCAACATATCGAGCAAATACTTCACCAGATTGATTTTTGAACAGTTTATAGTTGGAATCAAATGACTCATCCGAGGAATAGGATAATTCACATGAGAAGCCAGTTAGATTAGATGGATCAAAAGGAGGCCCAGTAGCAGCAACCCATGAGGTTTTGGAATACTGCTCAGGTTTCCAATAGGATCCATCAGCATTCAGTTTCCTCTCAAAGGCAATTCCTTCTTTCCTCGGGTTCCTGTTCAAGATCTGCTTGTTGAGCACATCACAAAGAATTTGATGTCCTTTGAGGCTTTTGTACATGCCTGTCAAGTACAATTCCTTCAACCCTGCATTTTCATCAGTGACATTTGTGTTTTCCTCAAGTGAGGAAATAGACACAACAGGTGCAGTTGAAGAATTTGTAGCAGTGGTAGCATTTGAAGATTCTGGTGAAGAATTAGCAGTTTCACGATCAATGCATTTAAGACATGGAGGAACAAATTCAACTTGACTAGCGCTGATCTGTTGAGCTAGTAATGAATCATTTTCCGTACGAAGATCATCATAAGACATCCTCAGCTTCTCAAGATCAAGCTTCCTTTGAAGAAATTCGTAGGAAAGCTTCTCATGATCAGTGAGGAGTGTATCATAACGATCCTGAAGAATATCAAATCTTGACTGAAGATTTTTCATGTCATCAGCGAGGATTTGATTAAGATTCATTTCATCATTCAACAGATCATCACTTTTGTCTAGCAGTTTTTGAAGCTTTTCCAGAGTAGTTTGTTGTTTAGTGGCAATGATGGCAAGTTTACTGTAACTGGGTTTTTTGTAATCATCATGTTCACAGTCACTTGAATCAGATGAGGAGGCATTATGTGATACCTTTGAACCTTTTTCCATGAAGCAATAGGTTGGAGCAAAGTCATCAGCATGATCATCTGTATGAATGGTGCACTCATTTTCTTCAAGATTGAAGATTGACTTGCTGACGAAATTGGTTGCTAGCGCAAGACTAGCCTGTCCGGATTCTGAATCTTCTCCAGAGCCTTCTTCATCATCACATTCTTCTGATTCTGCCTCGGAATCCATTTCCTTGCCAATAAGTGCCCGAGCCTTTCTGAAGCTAGTCTTCTTGTGTGAGGAGGACTTTGAAGATGAGGATTTTGAAAATTTCTTCTTCTTCTTTGAGTCATCAGAACTGTCATCCTTGTATTTCTTCTTCTTTGATTCCTTTCCCCAGCGAGGACAATCAGCAATGTAATGACCTGATTTCTTGCACTTGTGACAGGTCCGTTTCTTGTAGTCCTCAGATGCAGATTCTGATTTCCTCATGTCTCTTCTTGATGATTTACCGAACTGGCCTCGTCGTGTAAATCTCTGGAATTTCCTCACTAGCATTGCAAGTTCCTGACCAAATTCTTCAGGGTCACAGCTGCTATCATCTGTGTCTTCTTCTTCAGATGAGGAAATTGCTCTTGCCTTCAGTGCACGTGGTCTGGAATAGCTTTGTCCATATAGATCTCTCTTTTCTTCTAGCTGGAATTCATGAGTATTTAGCCTCTCGAGGATATCAGCAGGATCTAACATCTTGTAGTCTGGTCTTTCTTGAATCATCAGAACTAAAGTGTCAAATGAAGAATCCAAAGATCTCAGCAGTTTCTTCACAACTTCGTGATCAGTGATGTCTCGAGCTCCCAGTGCTTGCAATTCATTTGATATGTCAGTGAGGCGATCAAAGGTGTCTTGGCAGCTTTCATTGTCATGTCTCTTGAAGCGATTGAAGAGATTGCGAAGAATATCAACACGAGAGTCACGTTGGGTTGATACTCCTTCATTTACCTTGCACAGTCTCTCCCAGATCAGTGTTGCAGAGCCTAAGGCACTTACTCTTCCAAACTGGCCAGGGCTCAGATGACCACAGATGATGTTCTTCGCTTGAGAATCGAGTTGCTTGAATTTCTTCACATCAGCTGCAGTGACACTAGCAGAAATGATGGGGACACCATTTTCCACAATATACCAGAGATCATTGTCTATAGCTTGTAGATGCATTTGCATTTTGTTCTTCCAGAAGGGAAAGTTCTTTCCCTCGTAGGTAGGACATGCTGCAGTCACCTTAAACATGCCTGCAGTCGACATAACTAAAACTCCAGGTGGTTAAACCAAAATCACACAGAACAAGGGAGTACCTTGCTCTGATACCAATTGAAAGTGTGTTATATCGACTAGAGGGGGGTGAATAGGAGATTTTTAGAATTTCATCACTGAGGAAATTCCTTTTGAGGAAATTCCTCACTGATGACTAACTTACAGTGGAAACAGTTAAGGATCAGTTGTGCATTCGTTCACAATAGCAGTATTACAGAGTGAAGATTATGAAAACAGATTGCACAGCAAGCAGGCACGCAGAATACAGATGATGATTTACTCAAGTGAAGAATTTGGGGTTGAGGAAATTCAGAGAAAGTCTTCAGCAAATTCTTCAAACAGTCATAGTGAAAGTCATCAACACATAATACAGAGAATGTAAAGAGTTGAGGAATTAGAACCCGATTCTTGGTGAAGACTGTTGTTGATGACCCAGTTCCAACTGCTGTGACAGTTGTACATCTGGTTTGGAGCGGCTTGGTATTTAAACCAAAGGACACCCAGTCCCGGGACACACAGTCCCTACCGTATTCTCCTTGAGCTAAGGACACACAGTCCTCGCCCAACACTCGTGGTAAGTCTTCAGGGCAGACTTCCAAACCCTCACAAACTTGGTCACCCGGCGATCCACAATTGACTGCTGGATTGCTCTAGACCATGACGCCTAACCGTCTGGAGGATGCACAGTCCTCAAAGGTAAAAGGCTTCAGTCCCACACAGGAACAACTTCTTCAGTGATGCTCAATCACTAGGTTTGGTTTGTGGTTTCGGTGGGTGGTGTATTTCCTCACTGATGATTTACTCTCGAAAGCTCTGAGGAGTTGGGTTGCTCTTATGACAAGTGTCAGTTTCTAGCGGAGCAGCCAACCAGCTAGTGGTTGTGGGGGGCGGCTATTTATAGCCTGGGAGCATCCCGACATGATTTGACACTAATGCCCTTAAATAATATGACCGTTGGAGTGGATAAGATCAGTGACTTGGCGCGGCTTATCGAAATGGTCGGGACCCTCAACTGTGAGAGTCCTCATGTCACTCATATTCCTCCCTTGAGGCTTTTGGTAGGATTTGGCTTGGGTTGAGCATCATGAGGAAATCCATTCCATAGTGTTACTTTGACCCCCTTTAACAGTACGTTGTTCCTATTCATCAAATGCGAAGAAAGTAAAACAGAAAACGTAAATCTTCATGCTTCAATTTCTTCAGAAGATTTTCTTCAGAAACCACCGAACTTCTCAATATCAATATCTTCATGAGGAATATCAATTTTATCGCAATTTCTTCGCGATTCATTTCTTTAGCTTCAGACCAATTTCTTCAACTGAAGACATATATGTTTAGGGGTCGATATTCTTCAAATATCTCAAACTCCTCAATGACTTATAGATCCTGTGTACACTTAAAAACACATTAGATACTTAACCTATAAGTCTTCAAACCACCAAAATCACTAAGGGGCACTAGATGCACTTACAATATGTCACTTGTGCTTGATGATTCTTATGATACTACTGCTAGAGATGCTATGCTTGATATTATGCCTGATGATACTATGCTTGATACTACTGCTAGAGATGCTATGCCTGATGATGCTAGAGATGCTATGCTTGATACTGCTTTTCCTGATGATGCTAGAGATACTCTTTTGTCTGATGTTCCACTAGGGGTGTTCCTTGATGCTCATATTGCTAGAGTTACTGTCAATGCTTGTGATGCTTCTGAAATTGCCGATGCTATTGAGATAGAACCTGCTTTTTCTCCTACTAGAACTAGCTCTCCTAGATATGAATTGCCTGATATACCTGAGGGTTACGTTATGGAGGGAGAGATAGCTGAGGATTTTCTTGCGTGTAAGGATGCCTATGACGCCGAGAAATTAATTCTCAAGTGGAAGGAAAAATCTCGGGAAGTTAGGATGAAAAATGATCCGAAGTTTTCCACTTCGCCTATCTTTGTCACCGATAAGGATTATGAATTCTCTGTCGACCCTGAGATAATCTCTCTAGTCGAATTTGATCCTTTTCACGGTTATGAGTCTGAGACGATCATAGCCCATCTTGCCAAACAATCCAAAATAGCCAACCTTTTCACTAATGAGGAGAAGATCCGCCACTACTATATCCTTAAGATGTTTCCTTTCTCTCTAAAGGATGATGCTAAAGCCTGGTTCACCTCTCTTGCTCCTGGATGTGTGCGTAGTCCCCAGGAGATGGTCTATTACTTCTGTGAGAAATATTTCCCTGCCCATAAGAAGCAGGCTGCCTTGTGGGAAATATACAACTTTGCTCAACTCCAAGAAGAGAGTCTTCCACAAGCTTGGGGAAGGCTCGTCCAGCTACAAAATGCTTTGCCTGATCACCCTCTCAAGAAGATCGAGATACTTGATATCCTCTATAACGGACTTACCGATGCCTCTAGAGACTACCTAGATAGTTGTGTCGGTTGTGTTTTTAGGGAACGAACTGTAGAACAAGCTGAGACCCTTCTGAATAACCTCTTGATCAACGATAATGCTTCGACTACTACCGAACCACCTCCTAAGCCAACTCCTAAGAAAAGAGGTATTCTATTCCTGAGTCCCGAAGATACGCAAGAAGCCAAGAAATCTATGCAAGACAAAGGCATTAGATCTGAAGATGTCAAAAATCTACCACCTATCCAAGAGATCCACGGTCTCGATAACCCGGTACAGGTAGTAGAAGTGAATTCTCTGCGTAGGTTTGATGAGAGTGATATTCCTTTTGATAAACCTGCTAGCCTATGCTTTGATGAATTTGACAACCTTGTTGCCAAACAATAGAGTTTCAATGATTATGTTAGCAGACATTTGGAACAAAATACTCGTATGCTTAGCCATTTAAGTGCTGGTGTAGACAGAAATGTCAATGCTCTGAAGCTTCTGGGTAAACATGCCTCTATGATTACTACTCGGGTAGAACAAGTACTTAAAGCTCAGAATGACCTGCTCAATGAATTAAATGACAACTCTGTCAGAGTCATTACTAGAGGAGGCAAAATGACTCAGGAACCTTTGTATCCTGAAGGTGATCCTAAGAGAATTGATCAAGATTCTCAAGGAATCAATACTGATACACCTAGTCATCCTAAGGAGAAGAAGAAGGATGATAGAAACTTGCACGCCAGTTCACCAAATACTATCACACCTGAAGAACCTAATGATATTTCTACGTCTGATGTAGAAACACAATCAGGTGATGAACATGAACCTGGTGACAATGTGGACAGTGATGTTCATATTAATGCTCAACCTAGCCATGATGAGGATGTGGAGATTGAACCTACGGTTAATCCTGATAATCCACAACCTAAGAGATACGATAAGAATGACTTTACTCCTAGGAAGCATGGTAAAGAGAGAGAGCCATGGTTTCAGAGACCTATGCCCTTTCCTCCTAAGCCATCCAAGAAAAAGGATGATGAGGATTTTGAGCGCTTCGTTGAGATGATAAGACCCGTCTTTCTGCAGATGCGGTTAACTGATATGCTCAAGATGTCTCCATATGCCAAGTACATGAAAGATATCGTGACTAATAAACGGAAGATACCAGATCTTGAGATCTCCACCATGCTTGCCAATTACACTTTCAAAGGTGGAACTCCTAAGAAACTTGGTGATCCCGGAGTGCCCACTATACCTTGCTCCATTAAAGGAAACTACGTAAGAACTGCCTTATGTGACCTTGGAGCCGGTGTTAGTGTTATGCCATTCTCTCTTTATCGTAGACTTGAGTTGGATAAGTTGACACCCACTGAAATTTCTCTGCAAATGGCCGACAAATCAACTGCTTTCCCTATCGGCATTTGCGAGGATGTGCCTGTTGTGGTTGCTAATACCACTATCTTAACAGACTTTGTTATCTTGGATATTCCCGAGGACGATGCCATGGCTATCATCCTCGGAAGACCTTTTTTAAACACTGCAGGGGCTGTTATAGATTGCAACAAAGGCAATGTCACTTTCCATGTCAACGGTAATGAGCACACAGTGCACTTTCCGAAGAAACGATATCCAGTACATTGCATCAATGCTATCGAAAAGACTTCATTGATTCTCATTGGGAGCTTTGAATGCCCTATTCCTCGTGTCAAGATGAAGTATGATTTGCTTGTTGGGGAGATTCATATCCCCATTGAGGTGACTTAGTGGCTATTTGAAAATTCTTTGTTCTCTCTTGTGATTCGAGAAATTTTTGTCATAAGGACTTGATCAACCCCATTGACGGATTTCTTCCGATGACCATGAAACGGATGAATCAGAGAGTCACATACCTCTGTTTTGAGTCTTCATTTTCTTTTGCTTAGAAGAAAAATGATGGAATTAGTTTAGCTTTTCCTATTTTCTGTTTTAGCGGCCCGGAGAAAAATACCTCGAAAATAAAAGTTCTCCGATGGTCCTGAAAATTTAGTATGATTTTTTCTGGAATTTTTGAAAATTTCTGGGCCTGAGAGCTGGTCAGGGGGCCTGACCAGTGGGCCACAAGCCGCCCCACCGCCACCTACCCCCCTGGTGGCGGGGTGCAAGCTTGTGTGGCCCACAGGCATCCCCTCCACTCATTCCAGCTCCCAGCCTCTTCTTCCACCTCCAGAAAAAATTGTTTCGCAGCTCAAACCCATGTTCTTGCTCATTTGGCTGTGATTTTCGATCTCCTTGCTCAAAGCACCATTCTCCGAATCGTTTTGGGGACATTACTCCTTGGTAAGTGACTCCTCCATTGGTCCAATTAGTTTTTGCTCTAGTGCTTTATCCTTCGCGAATTCTTGCTACCTTGGTAACCCTGTTCTTGAGCTAGAAAAGTTGATTTTAGCTGGTTCCAAGTAGTTTTAGCGCGTGATACGGTCTCTAGGCACTAGTAGGAGTAGTTGGTACAAGGTGTGGTGGGTCTTTATTCACTTTTCTCTTGAACTTCAAAAATTTCAGCATAAGGAAATTATGTTCAGGAGAAAGTTTCATGGTGGATCCTCAAGTAAGATGGGTCCCCATCTCTCTTTTCGGGAGCCCGAACCTTTTCAACTAAGGGATGCACCGGTGCAACCATGTGAATGGCCTTCCGATGAGTTCATGATCGAAGCAGGCTTCAAGGATGAGTTTGATGCACTTGTCCGCAATGCCGGGTTAGAAGAATTCCTCTTAGATAAATGTGAACAGTCTGCTATGCTCATTGCCTCTTTCGTGCGTAGATTAAAAATTTTAGCTGGGCATGAATCATTCATACTGTTTGATCTGTACGATAAATCCTATACCGTGGGTCTGGAGAATTTCAATAGGATTTGCAAGATACCCGATGGAGGTAGAGTTATTGATCCTCCTAAGTCTTCGGTCAGAGACTTTGTCTCCAGTATAACTATTGGAGAAAACAGAGATATCACGCAAGCCACCATAGGAAGCATCCATTTCCCTGCCTTGCACTACCTTGCCCTCTTCATAGGTAGGTGCGTTAACGGCAAGGGTGCACATTGTCACCTATGCGCTTCCGACCTTAGTATCCTTAAGAGCGCAGTAACAGGAGACAGGAGCTTCAATATGGGAGCTATTATAGCAAGGAGGCTGAATAAAAATGCCAGTGAGGGGGATTTCTTTGGTGGAGTTTATGCTACACGCTTAGCAAATTTTCTTGGAATAACCATCCGTCCAGAAGACCACCCTCTCCGTACAGCCTACCTTGATCGTGTCGCTCTAACACGCTACCAGTTCCTTGAGAGAGATCATGGATCTCTCCTATACCGCTTGATATTTAACCGGCAGCATGTTTTCCATATTACCCTTCCTGCTCCTGCTTTCTTTGACTTTCAGGTTAAACGAAGATACTACATAACCATAGGAGAGGCAGAGGAGTATGAGAGGGAGGCGTCTGCTGCTCGACTTCGTGACGCGGCTATTCAGGTAGTGGCTGCAGCACTCCCGTATAACACCCATTATGACTTTGGGTTTCTCCAAGATCATCCATGGGAGTAGACCAAGCTTGGCCAAAAGCCTAAGCTTGGGGGAGTACGTGTTTTCACCGACTTTACATTCATGCTTATGCTTTCGCTTTGTTAGCCGGTGTTTACACTTTTCCACTGTATTATCCATGCTAGTTTCTATTTTTTTTTCTTGTTTTCTTGTTTTGTGTCCTTTCGAGAAAACCCAAAAAGATTTTTCTTTCTTCTTTTGCTTGTTGGGAGATTTTCCGTGTAAATAGTTTTCTTTTTCTTTGTGTCAAGGTAGAAGATATTGGTTACAATGCTTAGTGGTTCTTACATGCTTACCTGTTTTGCTTTCAAAGAGCCATGTTATTTTGTCTTCTCCTTTGTGTTTGCTTGCAGATTCAGCTTAGTCCAATGCGCTTATTATCATTTTCATCGTTCGATCATGCAAATGAAAGGCAACAATGATGATATATGATGAAGTGACTGAGACTGAAAAGCTGGTATGAACTCTATCTATTTTGTTTTTGTAAATATGACTAGCTTGTCGACCCAGATTTAGCTTTGTTGTGAGAGAACCATGTTTGCAATGACAACTTAGAGATCATAGTTTCTGATGCCATGCTTATTTAGCTGAGAGCTTATAATGGTTTGTCTTGATTGCCAACATAGATTTTGAGATGACTATGATGTAGTATGATAGGATGGTATTCTCCTTTGAATGTTTCAAGTGGCTTGACTTGGCGCATGTTCATGCATGTAGTTGAAACAAAATCAACATAGCCTCTATGATGTTCGTGTTCATGGTGATTTATATCCTGTTCATGCTTGCATTCAATGTTAGTCAATCTCATTGCATCTTGATGACCGTTGTCACTCTCTAGTTGGTCGCTTCCCAGTCTTTTGCTAGCCTTCACTTGTACTAAGCGGGAATACTGCTTGTGCATCCACTCCCATAAACACAAAAGTTTTTCCATGAGATTCCACCATACCTACCTATTTGCGGTATCTACCTGCCGTTCCAAGTAAATTTGCATCTGTCGTTCTCTAAACCTTCAAGAAATAATCTGTTTTGCATGCCCGAACCGCTCATGTGGTGAGGTGTTGGGGAACGTCGCATGGGAAACAAAAAATTTCCTACGCGCACGAAGACCTATCATGGTGATGTCCATCTACGAGAGGGGATATTCGATCTACGTACCCTTGTAGACCGCACAGCAGAAGCGTTAGTGAACGCGGTTGATGTAGTGGAACGTCCTCACGTCCCTCGATCCGCCCCGCGAACCGTCCCACGATTAGTCCCATGATCTAGTGCCGAACGGACGGCACCTCCGCGTTCAGCACACGTACAGCTCGACGATGATCTCGGCCTTCTTGATCCAGCAAGAGAGACGGAGAGGTAGATGAGTTCTCCGGCAGCGTGACGCCGCTCCGGAGGTTGGTGATGATCTTATCTCAGCAGGGCTCCGCCCGAGCTCCGCAGAAACGCGATCTAGAGGTAAAACCGTGGAGATATGTGGTCGGGCTGCCGTGGCAAAGTTGTCTCAAATCAGCCCTAAAACCTCCGTATATATAGGGGGAAGAGGGGGAGCCTTGCCTTGGGGTCCAAGGACCCCCAAGGGGTTCGGCCGAGCCAAGGGGGGCAACCCTCCCCTTCCAAACCGAGTCCAACTAGGTTTGGAAGGAGGAGTCCTTCCCCCTTTTCCCACCTCCTCTTTTTTTCTCTTTGATATTCTTCCTATGGCGCATAGGGCCTTCTTGGGCTGTCCCACCAGCCCACTAAGGGCTGGTGCGCCACCCCCAAGGCCTATGGGCTTCCCCGGGGTGGGTTGCCCCCCCCCCCCCCGGGGTGAACACCCGGAACCCATTCGTCATTCCCGGTACATTCCCGGTAACTCCGAAAACCTTCCGGTAATCAAATGAGGTCATCCTATATATCAATCTTCGTTTCCGGACCATTCCGAAAACCCTCGTGACGTCCGTGATCTCATCCGGGACTCCGAACAACATTCGGTAACCAACCATATAACTCAAATACGCATAAAACATCGTCGAACCTTAAGTGTGCAGACCCTGCGGGTTCGAGAACTATGTAGACATGACCCGAGAGACTCCTCGGTCAATATCCAATAGCGGGACCTGGATGCCCATATTGGATCCTACATATTCTACGAAGATCTTATCGTTTGAACCTCAGTGCCAAGGATTCATATAATCCCGTATGTCATTCCCTTTGTCCTTCGGTATGTTACTTGCCGGAGATTCGATCGTCAGTATCCGCATACCTATTTCAATCTCGTTTACCGGCAAGTCTCTTTACTCTTCCGTAATACAAGATCCCGCAACTTACACTAAGTCACATTGCTTGCAAGGCTTGTGTGTGATGTTGTATTACCGATTGGGCCCCGAGATACCTCTCCGTCACGCGGAGTGACAAATCCCAATCTCGATCCATACTAACTCAACGAACACCTTCGGAGATACCTGTAGAGCATCTTTATAGTCACCGAGTTACGTTGCGACGCTTGATACACACAAAGCATTCCTCCGGTGTCAGTGAGTTATATGATCTCATGGTCATAGGAACAAATACTTGACACGCAGAAAACAGTAGCAACAAAATGACACGATCAACATGCTACATCTATTAGTTTGGGTCTAGCCCATCACGTGATTCTCCTAATGACGTGATCCAGTTATGAAGCAACAACACCTTGTTCATAATCAGAAGACCCTGACTATCTTTGATCAACTGGCTAGCCAACTAGAGGCTTGCTAGGGACAGTGTTTTGTCTATGTATCCACACATGTATATAAGTCTTCATTCAATACAATTATAGCATGGATAATAAACAATTGTCTTGATACAGGAATTATAATGATAACTATATTTATTATTGCCTCTAGGGCATAATTCCAACAAGAGGGCTATTGGTATCTTCCATGCTAGGAGTGTTATCCTCGACATGTGTTTATTCACAGTCCTTCACGAGAAAGGGGTCGGTATTTGGGATGCCCAGTTCCATGCTTAAATCGAAAACATAACTATAAAACCAGACTCCCCCCGGATTGATGTTAGTATGGACGGTACCCGAGGATTCGGCTAGCCGTGGAGTGTGATTGTTTGATGGTGGGGGAGTTAAAACTTTACTTTTCTGTTTGGGAACCGCCTATAGGATGAGTAGCATGGAAGATATTGAGAACTCTTGGTCATTGCGTTGACAATGAAAGCATGCCACCCAAAATTATTACCTCTGTTTTCAAAGCTTGAGCTCTGGCACCTCTACAAATCAATGCTTCCCTCTACGAAGGGCCTGTCTATTTATTTTCCCGTCGAGTCATCCTCCTCTTATATAAGCACAAATTGGAGAGCACCTCTGTCATTTTTATGTTTTTCTTTTGATTGATATTGAGTATGACTATGACTGGATCTTCGTTTCTATGAATTACAATGTTTAGTCAGCCCTTGATCTTTGAAAGTGCTCTGCATTTATGTTTTGCGGTCTCAGAAAGAGCTAGCGAGATACCACCTATTCATATTGCTTCATGCTTGTTTTGATTGAAGTGTTGGTATTTGAAACTCATTATTATTTGCTCGTTAGCTGATTATGCTATTGATATTAGTCTACCGTGAGACCTTTGTGTCATTTGCTTATGTGGTTAACTTGTGATCTTGCTGAAATTCTGGTTATGAGTTAGACATAGTTGCAACAACAAGATCAAACAGAGTTTGTCAAAGTTTTTCTTTCTCTCTCAGTTTGTCAACTGAGTTGCTTGAGGACAAGCAAGGTTTTAAGCTTGGGGGAGTTGATACGTATCCAACGTATCTACTTTTCCAAACTCCTTTGCCCTTGTTTTGGACTATAATTTGCATGATTAGAATGGAACTAACCTAGACTGACGCTGTTTTCAGCAGAATTGCCTTGGTGTTATTTTTGTGCAGAAATCAAAGTTCTCCAAACGTTCTGAAAATTTACGGGGAGTAGTTTTGGAAAATATAAAAAATATCTGCGCCAAGTTCCACCTCAGGGGGTGGGCCAGTGGGCCACAAGCCCCTGCTCCGCCACCACCCCCCTGGTGGCGGTGGGCAGGCTTGTGGGGCCCACAGGCACCTGCCGCCCCCAACTCCAGCTCTATAAGTTGTCTTTTGTCCCAGAAAAAAATAAAAAGAGAAGTTTTCGTCGCATTTTCAATACGGAGGCGCCGCCACCTCCTGTTCTTCATCTGGAGGGCAGATCTGGAGTCCGTCTTGGGCTCCGGAGAGGGGAAATCATCGCCATCGTCATCATCAACCTTCTTCCCTCTCCTATTCCATGAAGCTCTTCGTTGTTCGTGAGTAATCTATTCGTAGGCTCGCTGGGCGGTGATGAGTAGGATGAGATCTATCATGTAATCGAGTTAGTTTTGATGGGGATTGATCCCTAGTATCCACTATGTTCTGAGATTTGCTGTTGCTACTACTTTGCCATGCTTAATGCTTGTCACTAGGACCCGAGTGCCATGATTTCAGATCTTAAATTATTATGTTGTCACCAATATATGTGTGTTTTAGATCCGATCTTGCAAGTTGTAGTTACCTACTATGTGTTATGATCCGGCAACCACGGAGTGACAATAACCGGAACCACTCCCGGTGATGACCATAGTTTGAGGAGTTCATGTGTTCACCAAGTGCTAATGCGTTGGTCCGGTTCTTTATTAAAAGGAGAACCTTAATATCCCGTAGTTTCCTTTTGGACCCCGCTGCCACGGGAGGGATGGACAATAGATGTCATGCAAGTTCTTTTCCCTAAGCATGTATGACGACACACGGAATGCATGCCTATATCACATTGAAAAATGAGAGCTAGCCACATATCTCTCCGTGTTATAGCTGTTGCATGATGAATATCATCCAAACAAATCACTGACCCATTGCCTACGAGTTTGTCCTACTGTTGCTACTGTTGTTACTTGTCTTGCTCTGCTGCTGCTACTACTACTGTTGCTACTGTTGTTACTTGTCTTGCTCTGCTGCTACTACTGTTGTTACTACTGTGCTTGCAGATACTAATCTTTCAGGTGTGGTTGAATCTGACACGTTCAGCTGCTAATACTCGAGAGTATCCTCTCACCTCCTTTCGGCGATCTAAAAATTTGGGTCGAATACTCTACCCTCGAAAACTGCTGCGAACCCACGCGTTGGTGGGCCATCAACAACATTCTTCCAGTTTCATTGCCGGGGAGTGCTATCAGCATTCTTCTGGTGTCGTTCCAGGAGAAGGTTAGTTGTTATAAGCATTCGTCTAACTAACGCGAGAGATTGCAGGATCAACCATTTTCTGGAGCCATTGCCAGGGAAGCACAGCTGACGTCACGGTACTACCGCTCGACTCTAAATTACCATGTTTTGCCTTGTTAATTCTCATTTCTATGTGGTTCTCTGGTTTGCTTTGGTCTTTGCATTGACTTATTTTGATATTCTCTTGTGTTTGCGTTGTGTGTCATAGGTGGTGGCTCCGATTCCAGCTCCAGGCACTTGAATTCTTCTCGGGATACAAGCTCCAAGCGCCTTCGCAATCAAGAGGCACCTGAGGATCCAATGCTCTGAAGCGCAACTTCAAGAGGCCCGCGAACAAGAACAAGGAGTCCACTGTCTGATTGGCAGGGATGCCGCAAGAAGAGCTTCATATTCATGCAGAAGCTCAACCCCTATCTCATTGATAGGGTTCATCTCAAGGGTTGTGAACTATTCTGGACCAAGCAACAGGCTCTCATCTTTCTAGATGTGATCAAGGCAAAGAAGAATATGTATGTACCGGTTCAGTGGATTGACATGGATCATCTCAGGAAGGACATGGCATACTTTGGTGAACCTATGGAAATGGTGGATCAGCTTTGCATCGAGGAGATCGTCTCTTTTCAGCTTGACTTTGATCCTGAGATTGTGGCTCAGTTCTATGTTGGGGAATGTTGCATGGGAAACAAAAAAAAATCCTACGCACACGAAGACTTATCATGGTGATGTCCATCTATGAGTGGAGATTTGGATCTACGTGCCCTTGTAGATCGCACAGTAGGAAGCATTAAGAAACTCGGTTGATGTAGTGGAACGTCTTCACGTCCCTCGAATCGTCCCACAAACCATCCCGCGATCCATCCCACGGTCCGTTCCGATCTAGCGCCGAACGGACGGCACCTCTGCGTTCAGCACACGTACAGATCGACAATGATCTCGGCCTTCTTGATCCAGCAAGCAAGGCGGAGAAGTAGATGAGTTCTCCGGCAACATGACGGCGCTCTGGTGGTGGTGATGATCTACTCCTACAGGGCTCCGCCCGAGCTCCGCAGAAATCCGATCTAGAGGTGAAACTGTGTGGTATAGGCTAGAGTTGCACGTGGCAAAGTTGTGTCTCAAAAAGGCCTAAACCACCACTATATATAGGAGGGAGGGGGAGGGGCTAGCCTTGAGGGACAAGTCCCTCAAGGTGCGTGCTACGGCAACAAAAGTCCTTCCCTGGCAATGGTGCCAGAGATTCTTCTGTCGTCTCTTGAGCTTGCGTTGGTTTTTCCCTTGAAGAGGAAAGGGTGATGCAGCACAGGAGCCGTAAGTATTTCCCTTAGTTTGAGAACCAAGGTATCAATCCAGTAGGAGAATCTCGTCAAGTCCAGAGTACCTGCGCAAACACAAAAGAGCTTGCACCCAACGCTTTAAAGGGGTTGTCAATCCCTTCAAGATTGATTGCAAAGTGAGATCTGAAGGCGGAAAGTGCAACGAAGAAAAAGTGTAAGGCTGAAAATATGGTGTGGAGTAGACCCGAGGGACATAGTGTTCACTAGAGGCTTCTCTCAAAACAGCAAATATTGTGGTGGGTGAACAAATTACTGTCGAGAAATTGATAGAACCGCGCAAAGTCATGACGATATCTAAGGCAATGATCATACATATAGGCATCACGTCCGAGATAAGTAGACCGATAGTTTCTGCATATACTACTATTACTCCACACATCGACCGCTATCCAGCATGCATCTAGTGTATTGAGTTCATGACGAATAGAGTAACGCTTTAAGCAAGATGACATGATGTAAAGGGATAATCTCAAACCAATGATGAAAACCCCATATTTTTACCCTTGATGGCAACAACACGATGCGTGCCTCGCTACCCCTTCTTTCACTGGGTGAGGACACCGCACGGTATGAACCCAAAACCAAGCACTTCTCCCATTGCAAGAATCATAGATCTAGTTGGCCAGACAAAACCCATAACTCGAAGAGAATTACAAGGATATGAAATCATGCATAAGAGAGATCAGAAGAAACTCAAATAAGATTCATAGATAATCTGATCATAAATCCACAATTCAACGGATCTCGACAAACACACCGCAAAAGAATATTACATCGGATAGATCTCCATGAAGATCATGGAGAACTTTCTATTGAAGATCCAAGAGAGAGAAGAAGCCATCTAGCTACTAGCTATGGACCCGTAGGTCTATGGTGAACTACTCATGCATCATCGGAGAGGTCATGGTGTTGATGAAGAAGCCCTCCGTGTCCGAATCCCCCCTCCGGTAGGGCACCAGAACGTGCCCCAGATGGGATCTTGTGGCGTCAGAAGCTTGCGGCAGCGGTAAAGTACTTTCGATGATCTCCTGTTTTTTTCTAGGATTTTAGGGAATATATAGGCGCAAAACCTAGGGCAAAGGTGGCCCAGGGAGCCCATAAGCCAGGGATGCACGGGCCCCCCTGGCCGCGCCATGAGGGCTTGTGGGGTCCCTGCAGGCCCCCTGCCCCGATTCTTCGGCTTCCTGATCTTTTTCTGTTTCGGAAAAATCTTTTTGGCAGTTTCATTCCGTTTGGACTTCGTTCAAAATCCTCCTCTGAAAGGGGTCAAAAACATGGAAAAAACAGGAACTAGAACTTGGCTGAGTTAATAAGTTAGTCCCAAAAAATATATAAAAGGCATGCAAAACATCCAAAGTTCGACAAGATAATAGCATGAAACCATCAAAAATTATAGATACGTTGGAGACGTATCAAGCATCCCCAAGCTTAACTCCTGCTCGTCCTCGAGTAGGGAAGTGATAAAGACTGAATTTTTGATGTGGAATGCTACCTAGCATAGTTGTCCTTTGCAACTTCTTTCACGTGACATGAATGTTCAGATCCGTAAGATTCAAAACAATAGTTTGCTATTGACATGGAAACAATAATACTTCAAGCAAACTAGCAAGGTAATCATGAACTTCCAAAATAACAAGGCCAAAGAAAGTTATCCCTACAAAATCATATAGTGTGGCTATGCTCCATCATCCTCACACAACTAATGTAAATCATGCACAACCCCGGTATTGGCCAAGTAATTGTTTTCGCACTCTTACTTTCTCAAACTTTTTATAACTATCACGCAATACATGAGCGTGAGCCATGGATATAGCACTATAGGTGGAATAGAGTGTGGTGGTGGTTGTGAGACAAAAAAGGAGGAGATGGTCACATTGACTCGGCGTATTAAAGGGGCTATGGAGATGCCCATTAATAGATATCAATGTGAATGAGTAGGGATTGCCATACAAGGGATGCACTAGAGCTATAAGTATGTGAAAGCTCAAAAGGAGAACTAGTGGGTGATGACCCACAAGCATAGGGGATCAATCGTAGTCCTTTCGATATGTAAGAGTGTCGAACCCAACGAGGAGCAGAAGGCTCTGATAAACGGATTTCGGCAAGGTAATAACTGCAAGCACTGAAAGTAGCGGTAACAAGTGATTGTGTAGCGAGGTGAAACGTAGCGAGCAAAAATTAACAAGTAACAAGTAGTAGCAACGGTGCAGCAAGTGGCCCAATCCCTTTTGTAGCAAGGTACAAGCCTGAACAAAGTCTTATAGGAGGAAAAACGCTCCCGAGGACACATGGGAATTTTTGTCATGCTAGTTTCGTCATGTTCATATGATTCGCGTTCGTTACTTTGATAGTTTGATATGTGGGTGGACCGGCGCTTGGGTACTGCCCTTACTTGGACAAGCATCCCACTTATGATTAACCTCTCTCGCAAGCATCCGCAACTACAAAAGAAGAATTAAGACAAAGTCTAACCATAGCATTAAACTAGTGGATCCAAATCAGCCGCTCAAGAAGCAACACATAGACTGGGGTTTAAGCTTCTGTCACTCGAGCAACCCATCATCTACTTACTACTTCCTAATGCATTCCTCTAGGCCCAAATATGGTGAAGTGTTATGTAGTCGACGTTCACATAACACCACTAGAGGAAAAACAACATACAACATATCAAAATACCGAACGAATATCAAATTCACATGACTATTATTAACATGACTTATCCCATGTCCTCAGGAACAAAAGTAACTACTCACAAGACATAATCATAATCATGACCAGAGGTGTAATGAATAGCATCAAGGATCTGAACATAAACTCTTCCACCAAATAATCCAACTAGCATCAACTACAAAGAGTAATCAACACTACTAGCAACCTTACAAGTACCAATCGGAGTTGACGAAGATTGGTTACAAGAGATGAACTAGGGATTGGAGAGGAGATGGTGTTGATGAAGATGTTGATGAAGATGCCTCCCCTCCGACGAGAGGAGTGTTGGTGATAACGATGGCGACGATTTCCCCCTCCGGGAGGGAAGTTTCCCCGGCAGGATCGTCCTACCGGAGCTCTAGATTGGATCTGCTCAAGTTCCGCCTTGTGGCGGCGGCGAAACCACGAAAAAGCTCCCCCGTGATTTTTTCCAGACCAGGACGCTTCATATAGAAAAAGAGGGGGGCTAGTGGGCCTTCAGGCAGCCCACAACCCTGCCCTGTGCCACCAGGGGGTGGTGGCGGTGGGCAAGCTTGTGGGGCCCTGGTGGCCCCCCTCCGGTAGTTCTTTCGCCCAGTATTTTTAATATATTCCAGAAAAAATCCACGTAAATTTTCAGGGCATTTGGAGATGTGTAGAATAGTGAACTAGGATTTGCTCCTTTTCCAGTCCAGAATTCCAGCTGCCTGAATTCTCCCTCTTCAAATAATCCTTGCAAAATAAGAGAGAAAAGGCATAAATATGGTACCACAAGTAATATAACAGCCCAAAAAGAAATAAATATCAACATGAAAGCATGATGCAAAATGGACGTATCAACTCCCCCAAGCTTAGACCTCGCTTGTCCTCAAGCGAAAACCAAGTTCCATAAACATGTCCACATGTTGAGGGACGAAGGTGTCGATAAAACATAATACGGACATGATGGCATCATGATCACACATAGAACAGCAATACATCATAAAGATTCTTATGGGAAAGTAACAATTCCTTCACAAAGCGAAGCATGAAGCAAAAAACCTTACCGAGAAGTAACCAACAATAGTCCAAAGTCATTAAAGCAATTACAATTTATCACAACATCAGAAAGAGTCAAATAAGAGCTTGTAAGGCAAACCCACATACTCAATCATCTCTTTCGTTTTCCACAATTGTTACAACTCATGTGGTACTCATGGTGTCAAAGTTTCAGCCGGACACAGAGGAAGATAGGGGCTTATAATTTTGCCTCCCAACGGTTTACCTCAAGGGTAAACTCAACAACAATAAAGCATGAGTGCTCAACTCCAAGTTAATATATGAATATGGAACTTTCCCAAGCATGTGACGGTAGCCAAGACAAAGGAAAAAAGGGAATTGGTGAAGATCACCATGACTCTTACAAGGGTAAAAAGTAAAGGTACAAGATAGGCCCTTCGCAGAGGGAAGCAGAGGTTGTCATGCACAAGTAGTATCTCTACTTGGTGCGGGAGTTTTGGCTAATATGAGGTGGAAGCAATTGTCACATGCTAAGGGATCTCTAATCATATAACATTGTTTGGAACCAAGCAAACACAATTCATTATGTTGTCTTCCTTGTCCAACATCTACTCCTAGGCATGTAATAGTTTGGTGAGTGCTCACAATTGTAAAAAGTGTCTAAGATGATATATTTATATGTGAACCTCTCTTTCCTTATTACTTCTTATTAATTGCAACAATGACTGAGGTCTATGTTGATTTATTCTCAACAAGTTTCAATCATCATACTTGTCATAAGTGAAGTTATCACTTTCCATAAGATCGTCTCATGATCTTTCATGCTATCGTTCTTTTCATACTTTTTGATCATGGCACAAAGCAAAGCCCTTGACTAAGAAACTCTTTATTATATAGCTCGTAAGCTCGAATACAACGGGGGAGAGATAAAAGCAAAAGACTCAAACTAAAAACTAAAGACTTATTCCTCTAAAAGAAGAAATAAAAACTGAAAAGGAAAGAACTAAAACAAAGGTAAAAGCAAAAGATATAAAGGTGATACGATACCAGGGAAACTCCCCCAAGCTTGGCAGAAGCCAAGGGGATTGCCCATACCAATGCTTAGTTGTCTTCCTTTGGTGGTGATGGTGGTGTTGTTGTCGCCTTTGATTCCAAGAGAGCAATCAACCTTTGATTTATACCTTTGAGATCTGTGACATGGTTTTCCAGCAAAACAACTTTATGAGAAAGAGAAATATTGCGAGCACGAGTTGTTTCACAAAACCTCAAGAGTTCAATCAAGGATGGAGACAACACGTGGAGGAAGGGTTGGAGAAAATATACTCCTTCAATGTCTTCAATGTTGAACATAGGTTGAACTTCCTCCCTAGCTTGGGTTTTCTCCTTAGCTTGGTCCCTGGCTTCCGTGACTTCTACTCTTTTCAGATCAGCATCTACTTCCTCATGAACTTGGTGAAGATCATTCTCCCCAACAGATTCTTGAGACATCTTTGCTCTAAATCTGCGGCAGACAACAAGCTCAAAACAAAAACAAAGGAAAACTACGCGATACGGAGATCAAAACCTTCGGGCGACTATATATTGATTTTTTCTAGGCCAGAAGGAGTAGTCCGCAAGAAAACAGAGTCCGGGAGGCACAGGAGGTGCCCAAAAGCTTGCCCACCGCCACCAGGGGGTGGTGGCGGAGTGGGCCCTTGTGGCTGCCTCGTTCGCTCTCTGGACTGCTTTTTATTTTTCTAATTTTCCAAAAATTCCAAAACTGAGGAAATTTCCTATTGGAAAAGTATCGGAGTCCAATTTCTTGCCGAAACAGATACATCTTCGTTTTCAAGGTCTCAAACAGGCTGATAAACATCCCTTATGTACTCCTCTGGAGTTATGACATTGATGATATTGGTCTCAACATTTATGGGAGTACCAGAGATGTAATGCTTGATTCTTTGCCCATTTACCACTCTAGGAAAATTTCCTTCCGTGTTATTGATTTTGATGGCACCAGAACAATATACTTCCTCAACAACATAGGGACCTTCCCATTTAGAGAGAAGCTTGCCTGCAAAGAATCTCAAACGAGAATTGTATAGCAAGACATAATCACCTACATTGAACTCTCGTTTCTGTATTCGTTTGTCGTGCCATCTCTTAACCTTTTCCTTGAACAACCTGGCATTCTCATATGCCTGAGCTCTTCATTCATCTAACGAGCTGATATCAAACAACCGCTTCTCACCGGCAAGTTTGAAATCAAAGTTGAGCTCTTTGGTTGCCCAATAAGCTTTGTGTTCCAGCTCAAGAGATAAATGACAGGCCTTACCGTAAACCATTTTATACGGTGACATGCCCATGGGATTCTTATAAGCAGTCCTATAAGCCCATAGTGCATCGTCAAGTTTGCTAGACCAGTTCTTTCGAGATCTATTGACGGTCTTTTGTAGGATCAACTTGATCTCCCTATTACTCAACTCCACTTGACCACTAGACTGAGGATGATAAGGAGATGCAACTCTATGGTTGACATCATACTTAGCTAGCATCTTGCGGAAAACACCATGAATGAAGTGTGAACCGCCATCAGTCATCATGTATCTAGGGACTCCAAATCTTGGGAATATGACTTATTTAAGCATCTTAATAGAGGTGTGGTGATCAGCATTTTTAGTGGGGATAGCTTCTACCCACTTAGTGATGTAATCCACAGCAACTAAGATGTGAGTGTACCCATTGGAACTTGGTAAGGGTCCCATATAATCAAAGCCCCAGACATCAAATGGTTCAATGACAAGTGAATAGTTCATAGGCATCTCTTGACGCTTAATGATGTTCCCTATCCTTTGGCATTCGTCACAAGACAAGACAAACTTACGAGCATCCTTGAAGAGAGTGGGCCAATAGAAACCTGATTGCAATACCTTATGGGAAGTTCTATCTCCAGCGTGATGTCCTCCGTAGGCTTCGAAATGACACTTTTGCAGGATCTGTCCCTGTTCATGTTCACGCACACAACGTCTAATAGCACCATCTACTCCTTCCTTATAAAGGTGAGGATCATCCCAAAAGTAGTGTCTCAAATCAAAGAAGAATTTCTTCTTTTGTTGATAGGTGAAACTGGGTGGTATGTATTTGGCTACGATATAGTTTGGATAATCAGCATACCACGATGCACTAAGCGAAGTGCAGATGACATTTAGTTGCTCATCAGGAAAGCTTTCATCAATAGGTAGTGGGTCATCAAGGACATTCTCTAGCCTAGACAATTTATGTGCTACAGGGTTATCAGCACCCTTTCAGTCAACGACGTGCAAATCAAATTCCTGTAGCAGGAGAAACCATCTGATCAGCCTAGGCTTAGCGTTCTTCTTCTCCATGAGGAACTTAATAGCAGCATGATCAGAGTGAATAGTGACTTTGGAGTTAACTATGTAAGATCTGAACTTTTCACATGCAAACACGACTGCTAAAAATTCCTTCTCCGTAGTGGCATAGTTTCTTTGGGCACTGTCTAGAGTTTTACTAGCATAGTGAATGACATTCAACTTCTTGTCAACTCTTTGTCCTAGAACAGCACCAACAGCATAATCACTAGCGTCACACATGATTTCAAAGGGCAAGTTCCAGTCAGGTGGTTGAACAATAGGTGCGGTTATCAAAGCCTTCTTAAGTATTTCGAAGGCTTCCTCACAATCCTCATCAAAAACAAAAGGAACATCCTTCTGCAAGAGGTTGGTAAGAGGCCTAGAAATCTTAGAGAAGTCTTTAATGAACCTTCTATAGAAACCAGCATGACCTAGAAAACTGCGTATACCTCTGATATCTGTGGGGCAAGGAATTTTCTCAATTGCATCAACCTTAGCCTTATCAACTGTTGGAATTATGCCCTAGAGGCAATAATAAATATAGTTATTATTATAATTCCTGTATCAAGATAATCGTTTATTATCCATGCTATAATTGTATTGAATGAAGACTTATATACATGTGTGGATACATAGACAAAACACTGTCCCTAGCAAGCCTCTAGTTGGCTAGCCAGTTGATCAAAGATAGTCAGGGTCTTCTGATTATGAACAAGGTGTTGTTGCTTGATAACTGGATCACGTCATTAGGAGAATCACGTGATGGGCTAGACCCAAACTAATAGACGTAGCATGTTGATCGTGTCATTTTGTTGCTACTGTTTTCTACGTGTCAAGTATTTGTTCCTATGACCATGAGATCATATAACTCACAGACACCGGAGGAATGCTTTGTGTGTATCAAACGTCGCAACGTAACTGGGTGACTATAAAGATGCTCTACAGGTATCACCGAAGGTGTTCGTTGAGTTAGTATGGATCAAGACTGGGATTTGTCACTCCGCGTGACGGAGAGGTATCTCGGGGCCCACTCGGTAATACAACATCACACACAAGCCTTGCAAGCAATGTGACTTAGTGTAAGTTGCGGGATCTTGTATTACGGAAGAGTAAAGAGACTTGCCGGTAAACGAGATTGAAATAGGTATGCGGATACTGACGATCGAATCTCCGGCAAGTAACATACCGAAGGACAAAGGGAATGACATACGGGATTATATGAATCCTTGGCACTGAGGTTCAAACGATAAGATCTTCGTAGAATATGTAGGATCCAATATGGGCATCCAGGTCCCGCTATTGGATATTGACCGAGGAGTCTCTCGGGTCATGTCTACATAGTTCTCGAACCCGCAGGGTCTGCACACTTAAGGTTCGACGTTGTTTTATGCGTATTTGAGTTATATGGTTGGTTACCGAATGTTGTTCGGAGTCCCGGATGAGATCACGGATGTCACGAGGGTTTCCGGAATGGTCCAGAAACGAAGATTGATATATAGGATGACCTCATTTGATTACCGGAAGGTTTTCGGAGTTACCGGGAATGTATCGAGAATGACGAATGGGTTCCGGGTGTTCACCGGGGGGGGGGGGCAACCCACCCCGGGGAAGCCCATAGGCCTTGGGGGTGGCGCACCAGCCCTTCGTGGGCTGGTGGGACAGCCCAAGAAGGCCCTATGCGCCATAGGAAGAAAATCAAAGAGAAAAAAAAGAGGAGGTGGGAAAAGGGGGAAGGACTCCTCCTTCCAAACCTAGTTGGACTCGGTTTGGAAGGGGAGGGTTGCCCCCCTTGGCTCGGCCGAAACCCTTGGGGGTCCTTGGACCCCAAGGCAAGGCTCCCCCTCTTCCCCCTATATATACGGAGGTTTTAGGGCTGATTTGAGACAACTTTGCCACGGCAGCCCGACCACATATCTCCACGGTTTTACCTCTAGATCGCGTTTCTGCGGAGCTCGGGCGGAGCCCTGCTGAGATAAGATCATCACCAACCTCCGGAGCGCCGTCATGCTGCCGGAGAACTCATCTACCTCTCCGTCTCTCTTGCTAGATCAAGAAGGCCGAGATCATCGTTGAGCTGTACGTGTGCTGAACGCGGAGGTGCCGTCCGTTCGGCACTAGATCGTGGGACTGATCGCGGGACGGTTCGTGGGGCGGATCGAGGGACGTGAGGACGTTCCACTACATCAACCGCATTCACTAACGCTTCTTCTGTGCGGTCTACAAGGGTACATAGATCGAATAAGCCCTCTCGTAGATGGACATCACCATGATAGGTCTTCGTGCGCGTAGGAAAAATTTTTGTTTCCCATGCGACATTCCCCAACATCAACTTCAATGCCTCTCTCAGAAATTTTGTGTCCTAAAACGATACCTTCATTAACCATAAAGTGGCACTTCTCCCAATTCTAGACGAGGTTGGTTTCTTCGCATCTCTGTAAGACTCGATCAAGGTTGCTGAGGCAATCATCAAAGGAAGACCCGTAAACGGAGAAGTCATCCATGAAAACCTCAACAATCTTTTCACAAAAGTCAGAGAATATAGCCATCATACATCTTTGGAAGGTGGCAGGTGCATTACATAAGCCAAAAGGCATACGTCTATAGGCAAAGGTACTGAAAGGGCAGGTGAAAGTGGTTTTCTCTTGATCAGATTGTGCAACAGGTATTTGCGAGAAACCTGAATAACCGTCTAGAAAGCAGAAGTGTGTGTGTTTTGATAGCCTTTCTAGCATTTGGTCGATGAACGGCAAAGGATATTGATCTTTCCTGGTTGCCTTGTTCAGTTTCCAGAAGTCTATCACCATTCTATAGCCGGTAATAATCCTTTGTGGGATTAGTTCATCCTTATCATTAGGAACGACGGTGATACCTCCCTTCTTAGGTACGCAATGTACTCGACTTACCCAATCACTATCAGCAACAGGATAAATGATTCATGCTTCCAGAAGCTTTAATATTTCTTTTCTAATGACTTCTTTCATCTTAGGATTCAATCTCCTTTGATGATCAGCAACTAGTTTAAAGTCAGGATCGGTTTTAATCTTGTGCTGACATAGAGTAGGACTAATACCCTTAAGATCATCAAGAGTATATGCAATAGCAGCGCGGTGCTTCCTCAGAGTTTTTAGTAACTTCTTCTTTTCCGCTCTGAGAGGAGAGCACTAATAATGACAGGATATATCTCCTTCTCATCAAGATAGGCATACTTAAGAGTATCACGCAACTGTTTAAGCTCGAACACAGGATCACCCTTTGGTGGGGGAGGATCCCCAAGCAGTTCAACAGGCGGATTATTCTTGAGAATAGGATATTGTTCTAAGACAATTTATCTATCTCATCTCTCTCCTCCATATGCATATCATTTTCATGCTCAAGCAGATATTGCTCTAAAGGATCCGTAGGAGGTACGGCAATAGAGGCAAGAGCAATGATTTCGTCCCTACCAGACGACTCTCTTTCATGGGGTTGTCTTCCAAACTTGGATAAGTTAAACTCATGAGACACACCCTCGAAACTTACTGTGACAGTCTGCTTAATGCAATCAATGCGAGCATTGACAGTGTTGAGGAAGGGTCTACCAAATATGATGGGACAAAAGCTATCTTGTGCAGTACCAAGGACGAGGAAATCAGTAAGATACTTCATCTTACCACACATGACTTCTACATCTCTCACAATTCCCAGAGGGCACATAGTGTCTTTATTAGCTAGCATAATAGTGACATCAATGGGTTCTAACTCAGCAGGTGCAATCTCATCTTTGATTTCATCATATAGAGAATGGGGTATTGCACTAACACTAGCTCCCATATCACATAAACCATGGTAACAGTGATCTCCTATCTTAACAGAAACAACGGGCAGGCCAACTACAGGTCCGGGTTTGTCTTTCGCGTGAGGTTTAGAAATTCTAGCGGAGTCCTCACAGAATTTGATAACATGCCCATCTATGTCTTCGGCTAAGAGATCTTTGATAATAGAAACACTAGGTTCAACTCTAATCTCCTCAGGGGGTGCAAGTGGTCTAATGTAACCCCTACGTATCACAGTTGGAGCATTAGAATAATCCTTTATCCTAGCAGGGTATGGTGGTTTCTCAGTGTAAGCACAAGGAACAACAGGATCACTAAAAGCTATGATTTTCTCCTCAACTAGATTGGTTTTGGCTATGTTGCCTTCTACAGGAGGATGATATTTAAACCACTTCTCTTTGGGAAGATCAACATGAGCATCAAAAGATTCACATAGAGAGGCTACTATCTCAGAGTCAAGTCCATACTTAGCGCTAAAATCTCTAGAAGTGTTTGTCTCAACAAAAGATTTAACGCAATCAAACTAGAAATTCATACCTGACTCCTTACCTTCCTCCAGCTCCCAACCTTCAGAGTTGCATTTGATTCTCTCCAATAAATTCCACTTGTGATCAATATCCTTCTTCATAAAAGAACCGGCACAAGAAGTGTCAAGCATGGTACGATCTTCATGAGAAAGCCGAGCATAAAAGTTTTGAGTGATGATTTATCTCGAGAGCTCATGATTGGGGCATGAATATAGCATTGATTTAAGCCTCCACCAAGCTTGAGCTATGATTTCCCTGTCACGAGGCCAAAAGTTATAAATAAAGTTCCGATCACGATGTACTAAATGCATAGGATAGAACTTTTGATGAAATTCCAATTTCAACCGATTGTAGCCCCATGATCCAGCATCATCACATAGCCTATACCATGTCAACGCCTTATCCTTCAAAGATACAGGAAAGACTTTCTTATTTACCTCATCCTCGGGCAAACCTGCAAGCTTAAATAAACCACAAACTTCATCTACATAGATTAGATGAAAGTCTGGATGTGAAGATCCATCTCCTGTAAAAGGATTAGCCAGCAGTTTCTCAAGCATACCCAAAGGAATTTCATAAAAGATATTTTCAGTAGGTACCTCAGGTCGAGGAGAAACTCCTCGTGCTTCCGTTCGTGGTGAAGATACCCCGAACAAACTCCTCAAAGGAAGAGTTTCCATAGTGACAAGTGACAATAAATTTCAGCACAGTATATAAATGTTTCCTTACCAATTTCCACTTACCAAAGGCGCTTCACTCCCCGGCAACGGCACCAGAAAAGAGTCTTGATGACCCACAAGTATAGGGGATCAATCGTAGTCCTTTCGATAAGTAAGAGTGTCGAACCCAACGAGGAGCAGAAGGCTCTGATAAACGGATTTCAGCAAGGTAATAACTGCAAGCACTGAAAGCAGCGGTAACAAGTGATTGTGTAGCGAGGTGAAACGTAGCGAGCAAAAAGTAACAAGTAACAAGTAGTAGCAATGGTGCAGCAAGTGGCCCAATCCCTTTTGTAGCAAGGTACAAGCCTGAACAAAGTCTTATAGGAGGAAAAACGCTCCCGAGGACACACGGGAATTTCTGTCATGCTAGTTTCATCATGTTCATATGATTCGCGTTCGTTACTTTGATAGTTTGATATGTTAGTGGACCGGAGCTTGGGTACTGCCCTTACTTGGACAAGCATCCCACTTATTACTAACCTCTCTCGCAAGCATCCGCAACTACAAAAGAAGAATTAAGGCAAAGTCTAACCATAGCATTATACTAGTGGATCCAAATCAGCCCCTCACGAAGCAACGCATAGACTGGGGTTTAAGCTTTTGGCACTCCAGCAACCCATCATCTACTTACTACTTTCCAATGCCTTCCTCTAGGCCCAAATATGGTGAAGTGTTATGTAGTCGACATTCACATAACACCACTAGAGGAAAAACAACATACATCATATCAAAATACCGAACGAATATCAAATTCACATGACTATTATTAACATGACTTATCCCATGTCCTCAGGAACAAAAGTAACTACTCACAAGAAATAAACATAATCATGACCAGAGGTGTAATGAATAGCATCAAGGATCTGAACATAAACTCTTCCACCAAATAATCCAACTAGCATCAACTACAAAGAGTAATCAACACTACTAGCAACCTTACAAGTACCAATCGGAGTTGCGAGACGAAGATTGGTTACAAGAGATGAACTAGGGATTGGAGAGGAGATGGTGCTGATGAAGATGTTGATGAAGATGCCTCCCCTCCGACGAGAGGAGTGTTGGTGATGACGATGGCGACGATTTCCCCCTCCGGGAGGGAAGTTTCCCCGGCAGGATCGTCTTGCCGGAGCTCTAGATTGGATTTGCTCAAGTTCCGCCTCGTGGCGGTGGCGAAACCACGAAAAAGCTCCCCCGTGATTTTTTCCAGACGAGGACGCTTCATATAGCAAAAGAGGGGGTCTAGTGGGCCTTCAGGCAGCCCACAAGCCTGCCCTGCGCCATCAGGGGGGTGGTGGCGGTGGGCAAGCTTGTGGGGCCCTGGTGGCCCCCCTCCGGTAGGTATTTCACCCAGTATTTTCAATATATTCCAGAAAAAATCCACGTAAATTTTCGGGGCATTTGGAGATGTGCAGAATAGTGGACTAGGATTTGCTCCTTTTCCAGTCCAGAATTCGAGCTGCCTGAATTCTCCCTCTTCAAATAATCCTTGCAAAATAAGAGAGAAAAGGCATAAATATGGTACCACAAGTAATATAACAGCCCAAAAAGCAATAAATATTAACATGAAAGCATGATGCAAAATGGACGTATCAGTGGGTGTGCATCCAACTTGCTTGCTCACGAAGACCTAGGGCAATTTTGAGGAAGCCCATCATTGGAATATAAAAGCCAAGTTATATGATAAAGATTCCCAGTAGCATATGGTAGTGACAAAGCAAGAAGCTCTCAATCATGAAGAACATGGTGCTATTATGAAGCACAAGTGTGGAAAAAGATAGTAGCATTGTCCCTTCTCTCTTTTTCTCTTTTTTTATTTTTTTTATTTGAGCTCTTGGACCTCTTTTTTCTCTTTTCTCTTTTTTTATTGGGCAGTTTGGCCTCTCTTTTTTCCTTACATGGGACAATGCTCTAATAATGATGCTCATCACACTTTTATTTACTCATAGCTCAAAGCTTAGAACGATGACTCTATAGGAAATGCCTCCGGCACTGTACCGGGATGTGCAACGATCTAGCTTGGTGTATGACGTTGAAACATCTCGCTAGCTATCTTATGATCATGCAATGGCGATATAAGAGTGACAACACAAGTCATGAGACAGAACGGTGGGAGTTGCATGACAATATATCTCGGAATAGCTATGAAAATGCCATAGTAGGTGGGTATGGTGGCTGTTTTGAGGAATGCATATGGTGGGTTTGAGCACCGGCGAGAATTGCGCGGCACTAGAGAGGCTAGCAATGGTGGAAGGTCAAAGTGCATCTATACCATGGACTCGCATTAGTCATGAAGAACTCACATACTTGTTGCGAAAGTTTTTATTAGTAATTGAAACAAAGTGCTAAACGCATACTCCTGTGCTAATCAAGACTTCTCTTTCTACTCAATGCACATGAAGATGGAGGTTTTTGTATCCTATTTGGGTACCTATGACCTTTGGGACTACTTTCATAGCATAAACCAAATACCAAGTCACGCACCGCCGTGCTCTAAAAGATATAAGTGAAGCACATAGAGCAAAATTATCTAGCTCAAAAGATATAAGTGAAGCACTATGAGCATTCGAGCAAAATCACAATGAGTGCATGTCTCTCTCTCTCTCTCTCAAAAAGGTGTGCAGCAAGGATGATTGTGACACAACAAAAAGAAAAGACTCCTACAATACAAGACGCTCCAAGCAAAAAAAGCATATCATGTGGTGAACAAAAATATAGCTCCAAGTAATGTTACCGATGGATTGAAGACGAAAGAGGGGATGCCTTCCCGGGGCATACCCAAGCTTAGGCTTTTTGGTGTCCTTGAATTTGGCTTGGGATGCCTTGGGCATCCCCAAGCTTGAGCTCTTTCCACTCCTTATCTCTTTGTCCAAAAGAACATCACCCAAAACTTGAAAACTTCGCAACACAAAACATAAACAGAAACTCGTGATAACATTAGCACAAGAAGACAAACTACCACCTCTTTTGGTACTGTAGAAAACTTGAATTCTATCTATATTGGTGTTGGGCTACTGTATTCTCACTTTTCCATGGCTAGTACCCCCCGATAATAACCATAGTTTCATCAAAACAAGCAACGAACTCAACAAAAACAGAATCTGTTAAAAACAGACCAGTCTGTAGCAATCTGTATACTTCGTATACTTCTGGTACCTCAAAAATTCTGAAAAATTACGAATGTCTGGGAAAAAGGCATATCAACCAGCAGCGAAAAGAATGAACTCAAAATCTCTTTCTGTAAAAATGAAAAATCATCTCGTGAGCGAAAATTTTTTGTCTTTTTCCAGCAGGATCAAACAACCATTACCAAGACTAGTCATAAAGGTTTTGCTTGGCTCAAACACAAAAAGAAACACAAAAAACACAATCGCAACAGAATTATGATGGTGTGGATGCAACAAAACAGAAAGAAAAAGATAAATTCATTGGGTTGCCTCCCAACAAGCGCTATTGTTTAACGCCCTTAGCTAGGCATAAAAGCGATAGAATCATGTATCGTCGTCTTTGGTGCTCAAACCATAAGTGGCCCTCATCATGGATTCATAAGGCAATCTTATTTTCTTTCTAGGAATGTGCTCCATGCCCTTCTTTAAAGGAAACTGAAATCTAATATTCCCTTCCTTCATATCGATGATAGCACCGATAGTCCTTAGGAATGGTCTAGCAAGAATAATAGGGCATGTAGGATTGCAATCAATGTCAAGCACAATGAAATCCACGGGTACATAGTTCCTATTTGCAATAATAAGAACATCATTGATCCTTCCCATGGGTTTCTTGAGAGTAAAATCCGCAAGATGCAAATTAAGAGAACACTCTTCCATCTCATTAAAACCCAGAACATCACATAAAGACTTTGGAATCGCGGAAACACTAGCACCCGAATCACATAAAGCATTGCATTCATAGTTTTTTATTTTGATTTTGATAGTAGGTTCCCACTCATCATGAAGCTTTCTAGGGATAGAGACTTCCAATTCAAGTTTCTCTTCAAGAGATTTTATCATAGCTTTGACGATATGATCGGTAAAGGCCTTGTTTTGGCTATAAGCGTGTGGAGAGTTTAACATGGATTGCATCAAGGAAATGCATTCAATCAAGGAGCAACTATCATAATTGAATTCCTTGAAATAAGGTAGTAATTTTATTACTACTCAAAGTTTTAATATCTTCTACTCCACTTTCAATGCTTTTAGCATCAAGATAGATGGACCCCGAATCATTGGGGCACTTTTCAACCAAAGTGGATTCATATACAGCCCCATAATCATTAGGTTTGTCACAAGAAAACAAAGATTAAATGGGAGTCACACCAAGCACTTTAAGATCTTCGTGATTCTCATCACGAGTTTCAGGTTTAGCAGCCATTTTATTGACTAAGGTAGCCTGCTTATCAGAAATCTGGCCTGCCAACTTTTCAAGACGAGCAAACTGAGAATTTAGTGCAAGGAATTATTTGGCCATATCATCAACTTCTCTACTCATAAAAGCCAGAAAAGAATTTTGCTCCTTCAGCTCTCTACGAAAGTAACTATTGTATTCAAACTGTGTAGACATGCAGCCTTTAACACTAGTTTCAATCTCTTCTAACTTCGCATAGTGAGCATAAAAATCCCTTGGTTGGGCCATTCGGGTTTTAGCAGGCAGACAAGCGGGCAAAGAGCAAGCGAGAAAAAGGGCGAACGAAAAGGCAAACGGAAAAGGCAACCGAAAAAGGCAAATTGTGAAGTGGGGGAGAGGAAAACGAGAGGCAACTGGCAAACAAAGTAAATGCAAGAGATGAGTTTGCGACACCTACTTGGATGAGTTCTTGACTTGATCCTCCCCAGCAACGGCGCCAGAAATCCTTCTGCTACGGCAACAAAAGTCCTTCCCTGGCAAAGGTGTCTGAGATCCTTCTGTCGTCTCTTGAGCTTGCATTGGTTTTTCCCTTGAAGAGGAAAGGGTGATGCAGCACAGGAGCAATTAGTATTTCCCTCAGTTTGAGAACCAAGGTATCAATCCAGTAGGAGAATCTTGACAAGTCCAGAGTACCTGCGCAAACACAAAAGAGCTTGCACCCAACGCTTTAAAGGGGTTGTCAATCCCTTCAAGATTGATTGCAAAGTGAGATCTGAAGGCGGAAAGTGCAACGAAGAAAAAGTGTAAGGCTGAAAATATGGTGTGGAGTAGACACGGGGGCCATAGTGTTCACTAGAGGCTTCTCTCACAATAGCAAATATTACAGTGGGTGAACAAATTACTGTCTAGCAATTGATAGAACCGCGCAAAGTCATGACGATATCTAAGGCAATGATCATACATATAGGCATCACGTCCGAGACAAGTAGACCGATACTTTCTACATCTACTACTATTACTCCACACATCGACCGCTATCCAGCATGCATCTAGTGTATTGAGTTCATGACGAACAGAGTAACGCTTTAAGCAAGATGACATGATGTAGAGGGATAATCTCAAACCAATGATTAAAACCCCATCTTTTTACCATTGATGGCAACAACACGATGCGTGCCTTGCTACCCCTTCTGTCACTGGGTGAGGTCACCGCACGGTCTGAACCCAAAACCAAGCACTTCTTCTAATGCAAGAATCATAGATCTAGTTGGCCAGACAAAACCCACAACTCGAAGAGAATTACAAGGATATGAAATCATGCATAAGAGAGATCAGAAGAAACTCAAATAAGATTCATAGATAATCTGATCATAAATCCACAATTCATCGGATCTCGACAAACACACCGCAAAAGAAGATTACATCGGATAGATCTCCATGAAGATCATGGAGAACTTTGTATTGAAGATCCAAGAGAGAGAAGAAGCCATCTAGCTACTAGCTATGGATCCATAGGTCTCTGGTGAACTACTCACGCATCATCGGAGAGGTTATGGTGTTGATGAAGAAGCCCTCCGTGTCAGAATCCCCCCTCTGGCAGGGCACCAGAACGTGCCCCAGATGGGATCTTGCGGAGACAGAAGCTTGCGGCGGCGGAAAAGTACTTTCGATGATCTCCTGATTTTTTCTAGGATATTAGGGAATATATAGGCGCAAAACCTAGGGCAGAGGTGGCCCAGGGAGCCCACAAGCCAGGGAGGCGCCCCCCCCCCCCTCGCCGCGCCATGAGGGCTTGTGGGGTCCCTGCAGGCCCCCTGCCCTGATTCTCCGGCTTCCCGATCTTTTTCTGTTTCGGAAAAAATCTTTTTGGTAGTTTCATTCCGTTTGGACTCCGTTCAAAATCCTCCTCTGAAAGGGGTCAAAACAAGGAAAAAACAGGAACTGGCACTTGGCACTGAGTCAATAAGTTAGTCCCAAAAAAATATAAAAGGCATGCAACACATCCAAAGTTTGACAAGATAATAGCATGAAACCATAAAAAATTATAGATACGTTGGAGACGTATCAGTGCGCCGGCCGCCAGGAGGAGGACTCCTCCTCCAATTCGGTTTGGGAAGGATGTGTTGGAAATATGCCCTAGAGGCAATAATAAATTAGTTATTATTATATTTCTTAGTTCATGATAATCGTTTATTATCCATGCTATAATTGTATTGATTGGAAACACAATACTTGTGTGGATACATAGACAAAACACTGTCCCTAGTAAGCCTCTAGTTGACTAGCTCGTTGATCAAAGATGGTCAAGGTTTCCTGGCCATAGGAAAGTGTTGTCACTTGATAACGGGATCACATCATTAGGAGAATCATGTGATGGACTAGACCCAAACTAATAGACGTAGCATGTTGATCGTGTCATTTTGTTGCTACTGTTTTCTGCGTGTCAAGTATTTGTTCCTATGACCATGAGATCATATAACTCACGGACACCGGAGGAATGCTTTGTGTGTATCAAACGTCACAACGTAACTGGGTGACTATAAAGATGCTCTACAGGTATCTCCGAAGGTGTTCGTTGAGTTAGTATAGATCGAGACTGGGATTTGTCACTCCGTGTGACGGAGAGGTATCTCGGGGCCCACTCGGTAATACAACATCACACACAAGCCTTGCAAGCAATGTAACTTAATGTAAGTTGCGGGATCTTGTATTACGGAACGAGTAAAGAGACTTGCCGGTAAACGAGATTGAAATAGGTATGCGGATACTAACGATCGAATCTCGGGCAAGTAACATACCGAAGGACAAAGGGAATGACATACGGGATTATATGAATCCTTGGCACTGAGGTTCAAATGATAAGATCTTCGTAGAATATGTAGGATCCAATATGGGCATCCAGGTCCCGCTATTGGATATTGACCGAGGAGTCTCTCGGGTCATGTCTACATAGTTCTCGAACCCGCAGGGTCTGCACACTTAAGGTTCGACGTTGTTTTATGCGTATTTGAGTTATATGGTTGGTTACCGAATGTTGTTCGGAGTCCCGGATGAGATCACGGACGTCACGAGGGTTTCCGGAATGGTCCGGAAACGAAGATTGATATATAGGATGACCTCATTTGGTTACCGGAAGGTTTTCGTGCATTACCGGAAAAGTTTCGAGCTCATCGGTAGTGTACCGGGAGTGCCGGGAGGGGTGCCGGGGACCATCGGGAGGGGTGTCACGCCCCAAGGGGTCTCATGGGCTATGGGAAGAGATAAACCAGCCCCTAGTGGGCTGGAATAAGTTCCCACTAAGGCCCATAAGGTTTGAGAAGGAAAAAACACAAGGTGGAAAGAGTTTCCAAGTGGGAAGGTGGAATCCTACTCCAAGTAGGATTGGAGTAGGACTCCTCCACCTCCAATTTCGGCCAAACCTTTAGGTTTTGAGGCTGCCTCCTCCCCTCCCTCCCACCTATATATACGGAGGTTTTAGGGCTGATTTGAGACGACTTTCTCACGGCTGCCCGACCACATACCTCCATAGTTTTTCCTCTAGATCGCGTTTCTGCGGAGCTCGGGCGGAGCCCTGCTGAGACGAGATCATCACCAACCTCCGGAGCGCCGTCACGCTGCCGGAGAACTCTTCTACCTCTCCGTCTCTCTTGCTGGATCAAGAAGGCCGAGATCATCGTCGAGCTGTACGTGTGCTGAACGCGGAGGTGCCGTCCGTTCGGTACTAGATCGTGGGACTGATCGCGGGATTGTTCGCGGGGCGGATCGAGGGACGTGAGGACGTTCCACTACATCAACCGCGTTCACTAACGCTTCTGCTGTACGATCTACAAGGGTACGTAGATCACTCATCCCCTCTTGTAGATGGACATCACCATGATAGGTCTTCGTGCGCGTAGGAAATTTTTGTTTCCCATGCGACGTTCCCCAACAGTGGCATCATGAGCTAGGTTCATGCGTAGATGTCTTCTCGAGTAGAACACAAAAGGTTTTGTGGGCGGTGATGTGCGTTTTGCTGCCCTCCTTAGTCTTTTCTTGATTCCGCGGTATTGTTGGATTGAAGCGGCTTGGACCGACATTACTCGTACGCTTACGAGAGACTGGTTTCATCGTTACGAGTAACCCCCTTTGCTCAAAGATGACTGGCAAGTGACGGTTTCTCCAACTTTAGTTGAATCGGATTTGACCGAGGAGGTCCTTGGATGAGGTTAAATAGCAATTCATATATCTCCGTTGTGGTGTTTGCGTAAGTAAGATGCGATCCTACTAGATACCCTTGGTCACCACGTAAAACATGCAACAACAAAATTAGAGGACGTCTAACTTGTTTTTGCAGGGTATGATTGTGATGTGATATGGCCAATGATGTGATGTGATATATTGGATGTATGAGATGATCATGTTGTAATAGAAATATCGACTTGCACGTCGATGGTACGGCAACCGGCAGGAGCCATAGGGTTGTCTTTATACTAACATATGTGCTTGCAGATGCGTTTACTATTTTGCTAGGATGTAGCTTTAGTAGTAATAGCATAAGTAGCACGACAACCCCGATAGCAACACGTTGATGGATGATCATGGTGTGGCGCCGGTGACAAGAAGATCGTGCCGGTGCTTTGGTGATGGAGATCAAGAAGCACGTGATGATGGCCATATCATGTCACTTATGAATTGCATGTGATGTTAATCCTTTTATGCACCTTATTTTGCTTAGAACGACGGTAGCATTATGAGGTGATCTCTCACTAAAATTTCAAGACGAAATTGTGTTCTCCCCGACTGTGCACCGTTGCGACAGTTCTTCGTTTCGAGACACCACGTGATGATCGGGTGTGATAGACTCAACGTTCACATACAACGGGTGCAAAACAGTTGCACACGCGGAACACTCGGGTTAAGCTTGACGAGCCTAGCATGTGCAGACATGGCCTCGGAACACATGAGACCGAAAGGTCGAGCATGAATCGTATAGTTGATATGATTAGCATAGGGATGCTTACCACTGAAACTATTCTCGACTCACGTGATGATCGGACTTGAGATAGCGAATTTGGATCATGTACCACTCAAATGACTAGAGAGATGTACTTTTTGAGTGGGAGTTCTTAAGTAATATGATTAATTGAACTAATTGTCATGAACATAGTCTAATGGTATTTGCGAATTACGATGTAGCTTGCGCTATAGCTCTACTGTTTTTATATGTTCCTAGAGAAAATTTAGTTGAAAATTGATAGTAGCAACCTTTGCAGACTGAGTCTGTAAAACCGAGGATTGTCCTCGTTGCTGCACAGAAGGCTTATGTCCTTAATGCACCACTCGGTGTGCTGCACCTCGAGCGTCGTCTGTGGATGCTGTGAACATCCGACATACACGTTTCTGATGACTACACGATAGTTCAGTACAAAATACTTAATGGCTTAGAAGCAAGGCGCCGAAAACGTTGTAAAAACGTCACGGAACATAAGTGATGTTCCAAAGAGATGAAATTGTGATTTCATGCTTGTGCCCTTGTTAAGAGGTATGAGTCCTCCAACAAGATTCTTTGTCCACAAAGTAAAGGAGAAAAGCTCAATCGTTGAGCGTGTGCTCAGATTGTCTGAGTACAACAATCACTTGAATCAAGTGGAAGTTAATCTTCCAGATGAGAAAGTGATGGTTCTCCAAAGTCACTGCCACCAAGCTGTGAGAGCGTCGTGATGAACTATAACATATCAAGGATAGATACAATGATCCTTGAGAGATTCGTGATGTTCTGACACTTCGAAAGTAGAAATCAAAAAGGAGCATCAATAGTTGATGGTTAGTAAAACCACTAAGTTTCAAGAAAGGCGAGGGCTAGAAGGGATACTTCGTGAAACGGCAAAACAGTTGCTGCGCTAATGAAGAGACCCAAGACTAAACCCAAACCCGAGACTAAGTGCTTCTGTAATGAGGGGAACAGTCACTGAGGCGGAGCAACTCTAGATACTTGGTAGATAAGAAGGCTGGCAAAAGTCGAGAGAAATATATTTGATATACATAATGTTGATGTGTACTTTACTAGTACTCCTAGTAGCATGAGGGTATTGGATACCGGTTCGGTTGCTAAGTGATTAGTAACACGAAATGAAAGCTACGGCATAAACGGAGACTAGCTAAAGGCGAGGTGACGATACGTGTTGGAAGTGTTTCCAAGGTTGATATGATCAAACGTCGCACGCTCCCTCTACCATCGGGATTGGTGTTAAACCTAAATAATTGTTATTTGGTGCTTGCGTTAAGCATGAACATGATTGGATCGTGTTTATTGCAACACGATTATTCATTAAAAGAGAATAATGGTTACTCTATTTTCTTGAATAATCACCTTCAATGGTTTATTGAATCTCGATCGTAGTGTTACACATGTTCATGATATTGGTGCCAAAAGATACGAGTTGATGATGATAGTACCACTTACTTGTGGCACTGCCGCTTGAGTCATGTTAGTATAAATTGCATGAAGAGGCTCCATGCTGATGGATCTTTGTACTCACCTGATTTCGAATCACTAGTGACATGCGAATCATACCACATGAGCAAGGCCTTGTTTTCATTGAGATGAAATAAGATAGTAACTTGTTGGAAGTGATACATTTTGATGTATGCAGTCCAATGGGTGCTGAGGCACGCAGTGGATATCATTATGTTCTTACTTCACTGACGATTTGAGTAGATACAGGAGTATTTACTTAATGAATCACAAGTCTAAAATGTTGAAAAGTTCAATTCCGTTTCAGAGTGAAGTTCGTCGTAACAAGAGGATAAACTGTCTACGATATGATCATGGAAATGAATATCTGAGTTACGAGTTTTGGTACACAGTTGAGACAATGTGGAAATTGTTTCGCAGTTCATGCCACCTGGAACATCATAGTGTGATGATGTGTCTGAACGTCGTAACCACGCACTATTTGGTATGGTGCATACTATGATGTCTCTTATCGAATTACCACTATCGTTTATGGGTTATGCATTAGAGACAACCGCACTCACTTTAAATAGGGCACCGCGTATTTCCGTTGAGATGACACAGTATAGACTGAGGTTTAGAGAAATCTAAACTGTCGTTTCTTGAAAGTTTGGGGTTTCGACACTTATGTGAAAAAGTTTCAGTCTGATAAGCTCGAACCCAAAGCGAATAAATGCATCTTCATAGGATATCCAAAACAGTTGGGTACATCTCCTATCTCAGATCCGAAAGCAAAGTGTTTGTTTCTAGAAACGGATCCTTTCTCGAGGAAAGGTTTCTCTCGAAAGAATTGAGTGGGAGGGTAGTAGAACTTGATGAGGTTATTGAACCATCACTTCAACCAGCGTGTAGCAGGGCGCAGGAAGTTGTTCATGTGGCGCCTACACCAATTGAAGTGGAAGCTGATGATGATGATGATCATTGAGCTTCGAATCAAGTTACTACAAACCTCGTAGGTCGACAAGGTCGCGTACTGCTGCAGAGTAGTACGGTAACCCTGTCTTGGAGGTCATGTTGTTGAGCAACAGTGAACCTACGAGTTATGGAGAAAGCGATGGTGGGCCCAGATTCCGACAAATGGCTGGAAGCCATGAAATCCGAGAGAGGATCCATGTGTGAAAACAAAGTGTAGACTTTGGAAGAACTACTTGATGGTCATAGGACTATTGAGTAAAAAAATGGATCTTTAAAAGAACACAGACGATGATGGTGATAAGTCACTATTAAGAAAAGCTCGACTTGTCGCAAAGATGTTTTCGATAAGATCAAACAGTTGACTATGATGAGACTTTCTCACTCGTAGCGATGCTAAAAGTCTGTTAGAATTATGTTAGTTGTTGATGCATTATTTATGAAATATTGCACGTAGGATGTCAAAACATTGTTTTCTCGACGGTTTCCTTGAGCAAACATTGTATGTGATACAACCAGAAGGTTTTGTCGATCCTAAAGATACTAGCAAGTATGCAAGCTCCAGTGATCCTTCAATGGACTGGTGCAAGCATCTCGGAGTTGGAATATACACTTTGATGAGATGATCAAAGATTTTGGGTTTGTACAAGGTTTATGAGAAACTTGTATTTCCAAAGAAGTGAGTGGGAGCACTATAGAATTTCTGATAAGTATATGTGGTTGACATATTGTGGATCAGAAGTAATGTAGAATTTCTGTAAAACATACAAGGTTGTTTGAAAGGAGTTTTCAAAGGAATACCTGGATTGAGCTACTTGAACGTTGAGCATCAAAGATCTATGGAGATAGATCGAAAAGCGCTTAATGGAAGTTTCAACAAGATGCATGCCTTGACAAGTTTTTGAAGGAGTTCAAAATAGATCAGCAAAGAAGGAGTTCTTGGTTGCGTTGTGAGGTGTGAATTTGAGTAAGACTCAAAACTCGACCCCGGTAGAATAAAGAGAATAGACGAAGGTCGTCTTCTATGCCTTAGCCGTAGAATCTAAAGTATGCCATGCTGTGTACCGCACCTGATGTGTGCCTTGACTCAAAGTATGTTGAGAGGTACAGAGAGTGATCCATGATTGAATCACTAGCAGCGGTCAAAATTTATCCTTAGTAACTAATGGACTAAGAAATTTTTCTCGATTATGGAGGTGGTTAAAGAGTTCGTCGTAAAGGGTTACGTCGATGCAAGCTTTGACACTAATCCGAATGACTATGAGTAGTGAAACGGATTCGTATAGTAGAGTAGATATTCTGAGTATTTCCGAATAGCACATAGTAGCAGCATCTATAAGATGACATAAAGATTTGTAAAGAACACACGGATCTGAAAGTTTCAGAACCGTTGACTAAAACCTCTCTCACGAGCAAGACGTGATCAGACCCCAGAACTATATGGGTGTTGGATTCGTTGAAATCACATGGTGATGTGAACTAGATTATTGACTCTAGTGCAAGTGGGAGACTGTTGGAAATATGCCCTAGAGGCAATAATAAATTAGTTATTATTATATTTCTTAGTTCATGATAATCGTTTATTATCCATGCTATAATTGTATTGATTGGAAACACAATACTTGTGTGGATACATAGACAAAACACTGTCCCTAGTAAGCTTCTAGTTGACTAGCTCGTTGATCAAAGATGGTCAAGGTTTCCTGGCCATAGGCAAGTGTTGTCACTTGATAACGGGATCACATCATTAGGAGAATCATGTGATGGACTAGACCCAAACTAATAGACGTAGCATGTTGATCGTGTCATTTTGTTGCTACTGTTTTCTGCGTGTCAAGTATTTGTTCCTATGACCATGAGATCATATAACTCACGGACACCGGAGGAATGCTTTGTGTGTATCAAACGTCACAACGTAACTGGGTGACTATAAAGATGCTCTACAGGTATCTCCGAAGGTGTTCGTTGAGTTAGTATAGATCGAGACTGGGATTTGTCACTCCGTGTGACGGAGAGGTATCTCGGGGCCCACTCGGTAATACAACATCACACACAAGCCTTGCAAGCAATGTAACTTAATGTAAGTTGCGGGATCTTGTATTACGGAACGAGTAAAGAGACTTGCCGGTAAACGAGATTGAAATAGGTATGCGGATACTAACGATCGAATCTCGGGCAAGTAACATACCGAAGGACAAAGGGAATGACATACGGGATTATATGAATCCTTGGCACTGAGGTTCAAACGATAAGATCTTCGTAGAATATGTAGGATCCAATATGGGCATCCAGGTCCCGCTATTGGATATTGACCGAGGAGTCTCTCGGGTCATGTCTACATAGTTCTCGAACCCGCAGGGTCTGCACACTTAAGGTTCGACGTTGTTTTATGCGTATTTGAGTTATATGGTTGGTTACCGAATGTTGTTCGGAGTCCTGGATGAGATCACGGACGTCACGAGGGTTTCCGGAATGGTCCGGAAACGAAGATTGATATATAGGATGACCTCATTTGGTTACCGGAAGGTTTTCGTGCATTACCGGAAAAGTTTCGGGCTCATCGGTAGTGTACCGGGAGTGCCGGGAGGGGTGCCGGGGACCATCGGGAGGGGTGTCACGCCCCAAGGGGTCTCATGGGCTATGGGAAGAGATAAACCAGCCCCTAGTGGGCTGGAATAAGTTCCCACTAAGGCCCATAAGGTTTGAGAAGGAAAAAACACAAGGTGGAAAGAGTTTCCAAGTGGGAAGGTGGAATCCTACTCCAAGTAGGATTGGAGTAGGACTCCTCCACCTCCAATTTCGGCCAAACCTTTAGGTTTTGAGGCTGCCTCCTCCCCTCCCTCCCACCTATATATACGGAGGTTTTAGGGCTGATTTGAGACGACTTTCTCACGGCTGCCCGACCACATACCTCCATAGTTTTTCCTCTAGATCGCGTTTCTGCGGAGCTCGGGCGGAGCCCTGCTGAGACGAGATCATCACCAACCTCCGGAGCGCCGTCACGCTGCCGGAGAACTCTTATACCTCTCCGTCTCTCTTGCTGGATCAAGAAGGCCGAGATCATCGTCGAGCTGTACGTGTGCTGAACGCGGAGGTGCCGTCCGTTCGGTACTAGATCGTGGGACTGATCGCGGGATTGTTCGCGGGGTGGATCGAGGGACGTGAGGACGTTCCACTACATCAACCGCGTTCACTAACGCTTCTGCTGTACGATCTACAAGGGTACGTAGATCACTCATCCCCTCTCGTAGATGGACATCACCATGATAGGTCTTCGTGCGCGTAGGAAATTTTTGTTTCCCATGCGACGTTCCCCAACAGGATGAGTCCTCCTCTTCCTTCCCACCTCCCTCTTTCCTTTTTCTTTTTCTTTTCTTTTGGTATTTTCTTTATGTGGCGCCATGGACCTCTTGGGCTGACTCCACCAGCCCACTAAGGACTTGTGGTGCCACCCTAGGGCCTTGGGATCATTCCCGGGTGGGTGGGCCCCTCCCGGTGAACACCCGGAACCCATTCGTTACTCCCGGTACACTACCGGAATTACCCAAAACTTTCCAGTAACCAAATGAAACCATCCTATATATCAATCTTCGTTTCCGAACCATTCCAAGAACCCTCGTGAAGCCCGTGATCTCATCTGGGACTCCGAACAACATTCGGTAACCACACATATAAGTCAACTATATTATAACATCATCGAACCTTAAGTGTGCAGACCCTGCGGGTTCGAGAACTATGTAGACATGACCCGAGGCACTCCTCGGTCAATACCCAATAGCGGGACCTGGATGCCCATATTGGATCCTACATATTCTCCGAAGATCTTATCGGTTGAACCTCAGTGTCAAGGATTTATACAATCTCGTATCTCATTCCCTTTGTCCTTTCGGTATGTTACTTGTCTGAGATTCGATCGTCGGTATCCGCATACCTATTTCAATCTCGTTACCGACAATTCTCTTTACTCGTTCCGTAATACAAGATCCCGTGACTTACACTTAATCACATTGCTTGCAAGGCTTGTGTGTGATGTTGTATTACCGAGTGGGCCCTGAGATACCTCTCTGTCACACTGAGTGAGAAATCCCAGTCTTGATCCATACTAACTCAACGCACACCTTCAGAGATACCTATAGAGCACCTTTATAGTCACCCAGTTACGTTGTGACGTTTGATGCACACAAGGTATTCCTCCGGTGCTAGTGAGTTATATGATCTCATGGTCATAGGAACAAATACTTGACATGCAGAAAACAATAGCAATAAAATGACACGATCAATATGCTACGTTCATAGTTTAGGTCTAGTCCATCACATGCTTCTCCTAATGATGTGATGCAGTTATCAAGTGACAACACTTGCATATAGTCAGAAAACCTTGACTATCATTGATCAACTGGCTAGCCAACTAGAGGCTTGCTAGGGACATTGTTTTGTCTATGATACCACACATGTATCTATGATTTCATTCAATACAATTATAGCATGGATAATAAATGATTATCTTTAAACAGGAAATATAATAATAACTATTTATCATTGCCTCTAGGGCATCTTTCCAACAGTCTCCCACTTGCACTAGAGTCAATAATCTAGTCCTCACATTGCCATGCGATTTACATTGTAACAAATCTAACACCCATATAGTTCTGGTGTTGATTATGTTTTGCCCGTGGAATAAGTTTAGTCAGCAGGACTGCTACATTCAGATCCATGTGTACTTTGCAAATATTCACGTCCTCTCCTTCGACGTAGTCGTGGATGAGGTTGACGCATCGTTTGATGTGTCTGGTCTTCTTGTGAAACCTTGGTTCCTTTGCTAAGGCAATGGCACCAGTGTTGTCACAGAACAGAGTTATTGGATTTAGTGCACTCGACACAACTCCAAGATCCGTCAAGAACTTCTTCATCCAGACACCCTCCTTTGCTGCTTCCGAGGCAGCCATGTACTCCGCTTCACATGTAGAATCTTCTACCACGCTTTGCTTGGAACTGCACCAGCTTACTGCACCCCCATTAAGAATAAATATGTATCCGGTCTGAGACTTAGAGTCATCCGGATCAGTGTCGAAGCTTGCGTCGACGTAACCCTTTTCGACGAGCTCTTCGTCACCTCCATAAACGAGAAACATTTCCTTAGTCCTTTTTAGGTACTTCAGAATATTCTTGATCACCGTCTAGTGATCCACTCCTGGATTACTCTGAAACCTGCCTGCCATACTTATGGCCAAGCTGACATCTGGTCTAGTGCACATCATTGCATACATAATATAACCTATGGCTGAAGCATAGGGGACGGAACTCATTTGTTCTTTATCTTCCGTTGTTGCTGGGCACTGAGTCTAACTTAATTTTATACCTTGTAACACTTCCAAGAACCCTTTCTTGGACTGATCCATTTTGAACTTCTTACAAACGTTATCAAGGTAAGTGCTTTGTGAAAGTCCTATCAGGAATCTCGATCTATCACTATAGATCTTAATGCCTAGAATGTAAGCAACTTCTCCTAGGTCCTTCATAGAGAAACTTTTATTCAAGTAATCCTCTACGCTCTCCAAAAACTCCACGTTGTTTCCAATCAGCAATATGTCATCCACATATAATATTAGAAATGCCACAGCGCTCCCACTCACTTTCTTGTAAATACAAGATTCTCCAACCACTTGTATAAACCCAAATGCTTTGATCACCTCATCAAAGCGCTTATTCCAACTCCGAGATGCTTGCACCTATCCATAAATGGATCGCTGGAGCCTGCACACTTTGTTAGCATTCTTTGGATCGACAAAACCTTCGGGTTGCATCATATACAACTCTTCCTTAAGAAAACCGTTGAGGAACACCGTTTTGACATCCATCTGCCAGATTTCATAATCGAAAAATGCAGCTATTGCTAACATGATTCGGACGGACTTAAGCATCGCTACCGGTGAGAATGTCTCATCGTAGTCAACTCCTTGAACTTGTGAAAACCCCTCTGCCACAAGTCGAGCTTTCTAAACGGTCACATTACCTTCTGCATCTGTCTTCTTCTTAAAGATCCATTTGTTCTGAATAGCCTCGCGGCCTTCAGGTAGTACTTCCAAAGTCCACACTTTGTTCTCGTACATGGATCCTATCTCGGACTTCATGGCCTCCAGCCATTTGTTGGAATCCGGGCCCACCATTGCTTCTTCATAATTCGCAGGTTCATTGTTGTCTAACAACATAATTGATAAGACAGGATTACCGTACCATTCAGGAGGAGTACGTGATCTCGTCGACCCGCGAGGTCCGATAGGAACTTGATCCAAAGTTTCATGATCATCATCATCAACTTCCTCCTCAACCGGCGTTGCAATGACACGGGTTTCCCCTTCCCCTGCGCCACCATCTAGAGGGATTAGAGGTTCGACAACCTCATCAAGTTCTATCTTCCTCCCACTCAATTCTTTCGAGAGAAACTCCTTCTCAAGAAAAGCTCTGTTTTAAGCAACAAACACTTTGCCCTCGGATTTGAGATAGAAGGTGTACCCAACTATCTCCTTTGGGTAACCTATGAAGACACACTTTTCCGCTTTGGGTTCCAGCTTTTCACGCTGAAGCTTTTTGACATAAGCATCACATCCCCAAACTTTAAGAAACGACAACTTCGGTCTTTTGCCATACCACAGTTCGTATGGTGCCGTCTCAACGGATTTTGATGGTGCCCTATTTAAAGTGAATGCAGCTGTCTCTAATGCATAACCCCAAAACGATAACGGCCAATCGGTAAGAGACATCATAGATCGCACCATTTCTAACAAAGTACGATTACGACGTTCGTACACACCATTACGCCCTGGTGTTCCAGGCGGTCTCAACTGTGAAACAATTCCACGTTGTCTTAAGTGAGCACCAAACTCGAAACTCAGATATTCACCCCCATGATCAAACCGTAGGAACTGCATCTTCTTGTTACGATGATTTTCAACTTCACTCTGAAATTGCTTGAACTTCTCAAACGTTTCAGACTTGTGCTTCATCAAGTAGGCATAACCATATCTACTCAAATTGTCAGTGAAGGTGAGAAAATAACGATATCCGCCGCGCGCCTCCACACTCATCGGACAACACACATCGGTATGTATGATATCCAATAAGTCACTTGCATGCTCCATTGTTCCGGAGAACGGAGTCTTAGTCATCTTGCCCATGAGGCATGGTTCGCACGTGTCAAGTGAATCATAGTCAAGTGACTCCAAAAGTCCATTGTAATGGAGTTTCTTCATGCGCTTTACACCAACATGACCTAAGCGGCAGTGCCACAAAAACATGGCGCTATCATTGTTAACTCTAACTCTTTTGGTCTCAATGTTATGTATATGTGTATCATCACTATAAGATTCAGTATGAACAATCCTCTCACATTGGGTGCATGACCATAAAAGATATTACTCATAGAAATAAAACAACCATTATTCTCTGACTTAAATGAGTAACCGTCTTGCAATAAACAAGATCCAGATATAATGTTCATGCTTAACGCAGACACTAAATAACAATTATTTAAGTTCATAACTAATCCTCATGGTAACTGAAGCAAAACTGTGCCTACGACGATTGCATCAACCTTGGAACCATTTCCCACGCGCGTCGTCACTTCATCTTTCGCCAGCCTTCGTTTATTCCGTAGTTCTCGTTTCGAGTTGGAAACATGAGCAACAAAACCGGTATCGAATACCCAGGCACTACTACGAGAGTTGGTTAAGTACACATCAATAACATGTATATCGAATATACCTGATTTTTCCTTGGTCGCCTTCTTATCAGCCAAATACTTGGGAGAGTTGCGCTTCCAGTGACCCAGTCCCTCGCAATAATAACACTCTATTTCAGCCTTAGGTCCAGCCTTGGGTTTCTTCATCAGATTGGCAACAGGTTTGCCGCTCTTCTTGGAGTTACCCTTCTTGCCTTTGTCGTTTCTCTTGAAACTAGTGGTCTTATTGACCATCAACACTTGATGCTCTTTTCGGAGTTCTGACTCTTCGACTTTCAGCATCGCGAATAACTCGCCGGGTGACTTGTTCATCCCTTGCATGTTATCGTTCAACACAAAGCTCTTGTAGCTTGGTGGTAGTGATTGAAGAATTCTGTCAGTGATAGCCTCTTGCGGGAGTTCAATCCCTAGCTCAGCTAGATGGTTTGAGTACCCAGACATTTTAAGCACATGTTCACTGATAGACGAATTCTCCTCCATCTTGCAAGCATAGAATTTATCGGAGGTCTCATACCTCTCGATCTGGGCGTTCTTCTGAAAGATAAACTTCAACTCCTGGAACATCTTATATGCTCCATGACGCTCAAAGCGACGTTGAAGTCCCGGCTCTAAGCCATACAAGACTGCACATTGAACTACTGAGTAGTCCTCCTTACATGTTAACCAAGCGTTCCTAACATCTTGTTCAGCCGTAGCGGATGGTTCATCTCCTAGCGCAGCATTAAGGACATAATCTTCTTCCCAGCTTGCAGGAGCAACTTAAGATTACGAGCCCAGTCTACAAAGTTGCTTCCATCATCTTTCAACTTAGCTTTCTCTAGGAACGTATTAAAATTCAGGGTGACTGTCGCGTGAGCCATTGATCTACAACACAAATATTTCAAAGTGGACTTAGACTATGTTCAAGATAATTAGAGTTTAACTAATCAAATTACTTGCTAAACTCCCACTCAAAAAGTACATCTCTCTAGTCATTTGAGTGGTACATGTTCCAAATTCACTAACTCAAGTCCGATCATCACGTGAGTTGAGAATAGTTTCACTGGTAAGCATCTCTATGCTAATCATCTCTACTATACAATTCATGCTCGACCTTTCGGTCTCATGGGTTCCGAGGCCATGTTTGCACATGCTAGGCTCGTCAAGTTTAACCCGAGTGTTCCGCGCGTGCAACTGTTTTACACCTGTTGTATGTGAACGTTCAGTCTATCACACCCGATCATCACGTGGTGTCTCGAAATGACAAACTGTCGCAACGGTGCACAGTCGGGGAGAACACAATTTCGTCTTGAAATTTTAGCGAGAGATCACCATATAATGCTATCATCGTTCTAAGCAAAATAAGGTGCATAAAAGGATTTCCATCACATGCAATTCATAAGTGACATGATATGGCCATCATCTTGTGCTTCTTGATCTCCATCACTCAAGCACGGGCATGATCTTCTTGTCACCGGCGCCACACCATGATCTCCATCAACGTGTCGCCATCAAGGTTGTCGTGGTATCTATGCTATTACTACTAAAGTTACGACCTTGCAATATAGTAAACGCATCTGCAAACACAAACTTTAGTTTAAAGACAACCTTATGGCTCCTGCCGGTTGTCGTAGCATCGACGTGCAAGTCGATATTAACTATTACAACATGATCATCTCATACATCCAATATATCACATCACGTCATTGGCCATATCATATCACAAGCATACCCTGCAAAAACAAGTTAGACGTCCTCTAATTTGTTGTTGCATGTTTTACGTGGCTGCTATGGGTATCTAGTATGATCGCATCTTACTTACGCAAAAACCACAACGGAGATGTGCAAATTGCTATTTAACCTCTCCAAGGACCGCCTCGGTCAAAACCAATTCAACTAAAGTTGAAGAAACTGACACCCGCCAGTCATGTTTATGCAACGAGGTTGCATGTCAATCGATGAAACCAGTCTCTCGTAAACGTAAGAGTTATGTCGGTCCGGGCCGCTTCAATCTAACAATACCGCCGAATCGAGAAAAGACTAAGGAGGGCAGAAAATCGAACATCGCCGTCCACAAACCCTTTTGTGTTGTACTCGAGATAACATCTACGAATGAACCTAGCTCATGATGCCACTATTGGGGAATGTTGCATGGGAAAATAAAAATTTCCTACACACACGAAGACCTATCATGGTGATGTTCATCTACAAGTGGAGATTTGGATCTACGTACCCTTGTTGATCGCACAGCATGAAGCGTTAAGAAATGCGGTTGATGTAGTGGAACGTCTTCACGTCCCTCAAACCATCCCACGAACCGTCCCGCGATCCGTCCCACGGTCCGTTCCGATCTAGCGCCGAACGGACGACACCTCCACGTTCAGCACACGTACAACTCGACGATGATCTCGGCCTTCTTGATCCAGCAAGCAAGACGGAGAAGCAGATGATTTCTCCGGTAGCGTGACGACGCTCTGGTGGTGGTGATGATATACTCTTGCACGGCTCCACTCGAGCTCCGCAGAAATACGATCTAGAGGTGAAACTGTGTGGTACAGGCTAGAGTTGCACGTGGCAAAGTTGTGTCTCAAAAAGCCCTAAACCACCACTATATATAGGAGGGAGGGGGAGGGGCTAGCCTTGAGGGACAAGTCCCTCAAGGTGCGCCGGCCGCCAGGAGGAGGAGGACTCCTCCTCCAATTCGGTTTGGGAAGGAGGAGTCCTCCTCTTCCTTCCCACCTCCCTCTTTCCTTTTCCTTTTTATTTTCATTTGGTATTTTCTTTATGTAGCGCCATGGACCTCTTGGGCTGACTCCACCAGCCCACTAAGGACTTGTGGCGCCACCCTAGGGCATTTGGGCTCACTCCCGGGTGGGTGGGCCCCTCCCAGTGAACACCCGGAACCCATTCGTCACTCCCGGCACACTGTCGAAATTGCCCGAAACTTTTCGATAACCAAATGAAACCATCCTATATATCAATCTTCGTTTCCGGACCATTCTGGAAACCTTCGTGACGTCTGTGATCTCATCCGGGACTTTGAACAACATTCGGTAACCACACATATAACTCAACTATATTATAACATCATCTAACCTTAAGTGTGCAGACCCTGCGGGTTCGAGAACTATGTAGACATGACCCGAGGCACTCCTCGGTCAATACCAATAGCGGGACCTGGATGCCCATATTGGATCCTACATATTCTCCGAAGATCTTATCGGTTGAACCTCAGTGTCAAGGATTCATATAATCATGTATGTCATTCCCTTTGTCCTTCGGTATGTTACTTGCCCGAGATTCGATCGTTGGTATCCGCATACCTATTTCAATCTCGTTACCGGCAAGTCTCTTTACTTGTTCCGTAATACAAGATCACGTGACTTACACTTAGTCACATTGCTTGCAAGGCTTGTGTGTGATGTTGTATTACCGAGTGGGCCCCGAGATACCTCTCCGTCACACGGAGTGACAAATCCCAATCTTGATCCATACTAACTCAACGCACACCTTCAGAGATACATGTAGAGCACCTTTATAGTCACCCAGTTACATTGTGACGTTTGATGCACACAAGGTATTCCTCCGGTGGCAGTGAGTTATATGATCTCCTGGTCATAGGAAGAAATACTTGACACGCAAAAAACAATAGCAATAAAACGACACGATCAATATGCTATCTTCATAGTTTGGGTCTAGTCCATCACATGATTCTCCTAATGATGTGATCCAGTTATCAAGTGACAACACTTGCATATAGTTAGAAAACCTTGACTATCATTGATCAACTGGCTAGCCAACTAGAGGCTTGCTAGGGACATTATTTTGTCTATGTATCCACACATGCATCTATGTTTTCATTCAATACAATTATAGCATGGATAATAAGCGATTATCTTTAAACATGAAATATAATAATAACTATTTATCATTGCCTCTAGGGCATATTTCGAACATTCTATGCCTCCGTCGGCTTCCACACTGATGAGCAGCATACAATGAATTGGATGACCAATGGTGAGAGCTTGTCTACTACCTGGAAGGAGTTCATGGATCTTTTCTGCGATGAGGGCTTGGGAAGCCAGTTGGTTTGCACCCTCATGATAAACCTAATGTTGTCCCCAAGGAAAAGATGCTGCCATGCCTTATTGAGAAGGTGTCTCCAACTGGTGAACCATCTCATGTGTTGAACCCGTTTCTTGATGTCATGCACACAATCTTTCGCAACACTCTCTTTCCTCGTGTGGGCAACAAGGACGAGGTGCATTCCTATCTGGTGGATATACTTCTCATGTGTGAGAAAGGGCGGGTTCGCGCTCCTAGATCGCTTGATGTGTCCCATGCAATGTGAAGTGAGATTCAGTCGGGTGTGTTTCACCGTAAGGTCCCCATCTATGGACCTTACTTGTTCTACTTGATCCGGGAAAGGTGGTCGACGTCCTTTCCAGATGTGGTTTTTCAGGCTCCCGACTTGTGACAGCCCGAGACCGACGTTCTAGAAGGTTCCCCCTTCTTTTCCGTTTTCGTCGTGTGATTAGAATTATTCGTTGCATCGTCATGTAGTTGCATCATCGCATCATGCATGACATCATGTCATCGGTGTTTTGTCGGTGTTGCTTGTGGCTTCGTGTTGTTGGGTGTTAGTGTTTCGTGAGTGGCGTCGTTTGTTGGCGCGATGGGAGAGGGAGCGTGAGAGCCACCGTTAAACTCCGTTGCACCGCCGACCTAAACCTTCTCCCCTCCTAAGTTGTTTTGTGGTTTTTCTAAAGATTTCTAACTTTACCCCTCTTCCAAAATATTCGTCTTCTTTTAAAAAGTCCTTTTAATAAACGTAGGGCAACCCTTAGGTTTTAATTTTACTCCCCGTTTGTTTCATTTTAAAAAAAACCCTCCCATTTTATTTTCTCTTTTAAAAGACTTTTACTTATTCTTTGAATAAAGAGGTTTTAATTAATTCTTTCGAAAAGGGTTATTTTTATCTTCTTGTTAAAAGAGCTTTATTTTAATTCTTTTTAAAAAAAAGGGTTTTGATTTCTTTTAAATTCTTTTAAGTAGGGTTTTATTTTAACTCATAAAAGGGGTTTCATTTTTTTGTTTAAAAAAAAAGCCCAAGCTACTTTAGAGTTGGGGTATAATTTACAAAAGGGGTGAAACATTTTTTTTATTTTATTTTATTTTGTTAAAAGCATTTTTTCTTTTCTTTTTCTTTAGTCTTATAAAAAAAGCTGTTGTTTTAAAAGTGTTTTAAAAAAAACATTTGGGGGAGGAGCCAGCCCAGCCAACCGGCCCAAGGACCAGCTTCCCTCCCCCGAGACCTAGCGCGCCTCCTCCCTCACCTCCTCTTCCCCGCGTCGCGCCGCAGCCTCCTCCTCCCGCGCAGCCGCCGCCATGGCCTCCTGGTCTCCTCCTCCCGCATGCGCGCGCCGTCGCCCACCTGCAGGAGGCCCGCCGCCCGCGCCTCGATCCCGCAACTCCCTCGCCCGCGCCGCGTGCTCCGTCCCTGCAGCTGCTGGCCGCCGCGCCCGTCTCCCGCGCGAGCCCCTGTCGACGCCCGCCACCGCGGCCTCCCCGCAAAGGAGCTCGCCGGCCCCGAGCCGCCGCAGCTCCGCTGCCGGAGTGTGCTCGCGCCAAGCTCGCCTTCCTCGACCTCGTCCGGCTCTCTCTCGCAGCTGCCTTGCCCCGGCCGCCTCCACCTCGTCGAGCCGGCCCCGCCACCCTCACCTGCGGACCTGCGCCGCCCCGTGGACGCCTCCTCCTCCTCGGACCTCGCCCCCCGCACGCCATGCTGGTCGCCCCTCGACCCGAGCGCACTGCCGCCGCCGTCTGCTGCGAGGATAGCTCCTCCCCTCGCCCCTGCTTCCCCCAGGCCCGATCGTTGCCCCGTCGGCCTCGCCCCCTGGTCGTCCTCGCTCGTTCCCGGTCGCCGCCCCGTTGAGCTCGCCGGACCGCCGTTCCTTTACCGACGCCGAGGTAGCTTGCCGCTGTGCCTCGGCCTCTCGTTTTGCTGTTGCGCGCGTTGCCTGCTGCCCTGCTTGCCTGCAGACGCTGATGCTGATTGCTGTTGCTGCTCGCCGGCGCCGCGATAGCTGTTGTTGGCTTGTTGTTGATGTCGCGTGAGGTAGTGTGCTGCCGCTGTTGCTCCGTGTGTCGTGCTGTTGCTGTTGCTTGCCGCTGAGCTGCTGCCCTGCTTGCTGTCGCTGCTGCCGACTTCAGCCCGTTGTTGTTGCTGTCCGTTGTTGTGTCGCTGCCATTTCTTGCTGTTCAGCTGCTGTAGCTTCCGGCCGAGGCATGGTGCTGCTGTAGCCGCTTGCGTGCGTGCTGCCTGAAGCTTTGCTAAGTTGTTGTGCGTTTTGCTGCTAGCTAGTCGTGCCATAGCTTGCTGCCGTCACTGTCGTAGCTCATGTAGCTGTGTCGCCGTTGTCGCTGGTTGCCGTCGCTGCGTGCATGATCACCGCCTTCGTGGGTCCTCGACAAGTTCGCCGCGAGCACCACGACGCCCCGACGACCCCGGACATCTACGAATTCGTGAACGACTACCGACGCCGAAGACCGTTTGCCGACGCCGAGAGTACGACTACCGTCGACGAGACCGTGTACCACTACCTCAACTACCTGCGTGTGAACGAATACTTCCACGACGACCACGACGTCCGCTTCGACCGAACCCCTCCGACTCGCACGCGTCGAAGGTATACCGATGGGACATGTCGTGTACCGTGTGCTAGTGATGTACGGATGTGTGTGTTGTACAAGTTGAATGCATGTATGCACCGTATTTATGCACCGTTTATTTGCCGTGCACGTCGTCTTCCTTTTCTTCGAGCCCTCGACACCTGGGAACCCGAGAAACGGGATCACCCCATCTTTATTTACCGTTCCCGCAGGTGTTCGTATACGTTGGCACCGGTTTCTCCTCGAGTTATCGGGACCGGAACGTTGCCGTGGCATCGTTTCCGATTTGCTGCCATGGTTTCCTCTTGCTCGCCATGGCGACACCATGCTTATTTCCTCCTTGTCTTGATGTTTGAACTCGCATGCATGACGCATTCATGGCATATTTATTTTGTGTTGCTTGTTCTTGTGCCGTAGCTCCGTTCAAAGTCCGACGTGCTGTCGACTAGGACGACTTGTAGGATCGTCGCTACACCCTTGACATGATAACCACAATGTAATATTGCCGTGATAATTAACGGGAGTTAATTAAATATTTAAACATGGAGTTCCGTCGATATGCAACCCGTTGCATATCGAGCTTCATTTAAAGTGTAGTGTTTGTGTGAGGTGTTTTGCCGTGCCATCCCGTGCATCGGTGACCTGTCCATGCATCATATTAGGGTGTGCATCATGTCTTGCATTTGCCGTGGTGAATATCTGTGTTGATGTTTGTTTCCGGTTTCCTCCGTCTCGATAGAGTTCCGCAAGCGTGTCGGAATGTGAGGACCCGTTCGACTACGTTGGTTCGCCGACTACTCCGAGTTGTTCTTCTTCCAAGTGGGATCTCAGGCAAGATGATCATTTCCCCAGATACCATTACTATCATTGCCATGCTAGTTATTTCGATTCTATCGTTTATGTCTCGTTGCCTACCACATGTTTCCATATCAGCCTCTCAACAATGCCATGATTACCCTCAACCTGTTCGACCTAGCAAACCACTGATTGGCTATGTTACTGCTTGCTTAACCCTGTTGATAGCGTTGCTAGTTGCAGGTGCAGTTGCTTCCATGTGATAACATGGGTTCCTTGTCATATCACCATATTAATGCTATTTAATTTAATGCACCTATATACTTGGTAAAAGGTGGAAGGCTCGACCTTTCTAGCCTGGTGTTTTGTTCCACCTTTGCCCCCCTTAGTTTCCGGCTACCGGTGTTATTTTCCATAAATGAGCGCTCCTAACACGATCGGGGTCGTTATGGGGACCCCCTTGATAATTCGTTCCAGATTAAAGCTAGTCTGGCAAGGCCCAACTTTGGTACTACATTTGCCTAATAACTAATGAACTGCATAGGGAGTAATTAACCCGAGGAAATTTAATCAACCCCCGGGCCAATGCTCCTCATGAGTGTTGGTCCAAAACAGAGCAGCTTATTAACGCTACCCGGGGCAACTCGGCGTTTGGCGTGGTAACCATGGCTCATCCGTCGTGTCCTGAGAACGAGGTACGCGACTCCTATCGGGATCGTCGACACGTCGGGCGGCCTTGCTGGATTAGTTTAACCTTTGACGGAATATCTCGTGCATCGGGATTCCGGTGATGCTTTGGGTAATCTCAGAGTTGAGGTTTTCCACTAGGGAATCCGACGAGATCGCGAGCTTCGTGATTGAGAATTTCTATGCGGCTTGTGGTAATTTGTGATGGACTAGTTGGAGCACCCCTGCAGGGTTAAATCTTTCGGAAAGCCATGCCCGCGGTTAGGTGGCAACGTGGATACTTTGTTTAACACTGGTTCTAGATAACTTGAAGTTAACTTAATTAAAATATGCCAACTGTGTGCGTAACCGTGACTGTCTCTTTCGTGAGTTCTTTCTCCGATCGAGGACACGGTGGGGTTATGTCTGACGCAGGTAGGTGTTCAGGATCATTCATTTGATCATCTGTAGTGACGTCCGTTATGCGTAGATCATCCCCCTCTTATTTCCTGTACTCGTAAGTTAGCCACCAAATATGTGCTTAATCGCTGCTGCAACCTCACCACTTAACCATACCTCACCCATTAAGCTCTGCTAGTCTTGATACCTTTGGAAATGAGATTGCTGACTCCCCTGTGGCTCACAGATTACTACAACACCAGTTGCAGGTACAGGTAAAGGTTACTTGACGCGAGCGCGTTGTTTGTTCATTTGGAGTTGCTACTTCTTCTTCTTCTTCATCGATCTAGGATGGGTTCCAGGCCGGCAGCCTGGGATAGCAAGGATGGACGTCGTTCTACTTTTGTCGTTTGTTTTCGTCCGTAGTCGGACCCTGCTCTTACTCTTGATGATTATGTAATGTACTAATGTGACTCTGATGTAGCTTGTGGCGAGTGTAAGCCAACTCTGAATGTATATCTCTTCTTTTCAGTACATGTACTTGTAACGATATCCATTCTTGCGACACGACGAGATGCGCCTCTATCCCTAACGAGGCCTTCATGCCAAATTGAGGATAGGGTCGCATCTTGGGCGTGACAAGTTGGTATCAGAGCGAGGACTGACCTAGGAGCCCCCTTGATTGATCGAACTTGGCCGAGTCAAGTCTAGTGAAAAACTATTTGAGTCTAGTTATATATCGGAGAGTAGGATTCTTTTTTCTCCTCTTCTATGTTCTGGTGAGGAATCTTGACGTAATAATTTATTCTACTTCTCTTCTCACTCAAAATTTTTTTAGGATCACGCGGATATTTCTGGAATCTATATGATGCCGATGTGACGGAGTTCTGTCTTGGTGCCTCCTGTCTGACTTGATCTTCTTCCGGGGAGTTGAGCTCCAGGGGATTCTTGAGCACATCGTTATCATTCAGATTTCTTAGTATCTCAGAACGAAGGATGTTCGTAATTGCTTCAATACTAGTAGTGGCGAGATAACCCCGATGTCCCCAGTACTGGTGCAGATTGTTCAGGGGTACTGCCATACTTTGTATCGTTGTGATCACGAGGGTCTGTTTTAGATGAAGGTCCGAGATTCTGGTCGTGTGTTAACGGATGTGATACAAGTGACGGGTTAGTATAGGAGTTGTGTGATTATTGCTCCTTGTATCCGTGTACCAGTCTGCATGACCAGATATTTCGGGAATTCATAGGTGGGAATTCAAGTAGTTGCTTATAGGATAATCTTCCAACAAATGAATGATGTTAGGTTGGGGTTCGACATCTAGTGGATTCGTTTGTTCACGGTCGACTTACAGTAGTACACGTTGTGTCTTAAAGAGTCCTTGTAGCTTGCTACGACTCGGGGACACTTCGTATGTCGGGTGCACTGCCTTGCACTTGATGGCTACTGTAAATCGAGCCCGTGCGATCCTGTCCATGAAAATATCGAACGGAAATCTTTCTCATGAGTTTGTTCTGGCTTGTTTCGTAAGCCTCATCCCTTTGTTTTGTTGAATATGGTAATTCGTGTTGCTTCGATGTCAAGTGGTGATTTCAGATCTTTCCTAATCTGTGTTCTCATATTTTTTTGTGAGAGTGCTAATCCTTTTGATCAATCAGTTGTCTTGTCAATTTTTTTCAACCAGAGTTGCCATATCAATTCTTTTTCAACCGGTGTGTTTCTCTCCAAGTGGATTCAACCCTCTCCAATTCTTGCAGATCAGTCTCTCATTTTATTCCGGAGTTCATCTCATCCGTCCCAAGTTGTCTTTGTTTTTCCCCGCCCTCCCGCCCTTTTTCTTCAGTGATTGGATTTCATCCAACTACATTTCATTTCAGTGATGCTTCCGCTATCTCGTCTTTCTTTTGTAACCAGTGATTCATCGTGAAGATTCTCAGGAGCTTCGTGTCATATTTGTTCAATTTTGTCATCCTTACCGGTGAGTTAATTTAGTTGTCCGTGTCATCATATCCTTCTCGTCCTTGTAATTCTTTCCCATGTTGGAAATTCTTATCAGTCTTCTTGTTATTCATTCCTCTCTTTTCTATCCGGAGTGTTAAAGATATTTCAGTAGTTTCTTGTTTTCAATTCTTTTAATTATTTCGAGGTGCTAACCTCATCTAGTTCTCTTTATACCGGTGCAATATCTCTCTTCCAGCAATCTTCTCTAACGGTGGATTTCTTTGAGTGGGCCCATAACCCACAGGTTTCCCAGGATCTGTTTTAGCTCTTGTAATCTCCCGGAGATCATTAATTCTTTTCAACTATGACGTAAGTATGATTTTCATCAGTCATATCCCTTCTCCAAGATCTATTGGAATTTAATTCTCATGTTGGCTCAACCTTTCATTCGTCATTATTCCGGAATGTCTCGGTGTTCTTGGTGGTGTTCTTCTCATCATTCTCTTCTTTCAAGACCGAAGGAGTGTTTCTCTCGAATCTTGGTTCATTCTCTTGGATATTCTTCATTTCAGCTTGGTGTCGTCATCTTATTTGTTCCAATCATGAGTATCCCTTTCTTGCTACCCGGTGCATTTCTGAGTTGTTTTTATTTCTCGTTCCTCCGAAGGCCATCAATTCAGAAGACTTTTTCGTTCTCAGCTTTTAGCTTTCATCCTCAAATCTTCTCAATTGTTGTCTCTTCGTTCGTCTCTCAATTATTCTGGTGTCTTGTTTAAATTTCTCTCTCAGGTGGATCAAGATCTCTTCATTCTCGTGGTTATCCATGCTTTCTTGGTATTCCCATTCAATTGGAATTCTTACCCATGCTTCTTTCATTTTTGGCTTCAAGTGGTGCTTATCTCTCCACCTCTTCTAGATTCATTTTTAGAGGAATAAGTTGTATGCTAGATCCATTGCTTGTCATCAATTATACTTGATGAAGGATGAGCATAACATAATTCTTATTGTTCTTCCTTCTTCCAAGAGATTTCAATTCTTCTTCCGGAGTGGCTCTTGATATCAATTGTTTTCTCAAGTGCTTATCTTTCTTTTCCGAAGTTCCAAGTCTATCAGTATCTCTTTGTAAAGCTTCATCTATATCATTGCAAGGCCTTTAATCTTATTCATTTCTACCTTGATATCTTTGCATCATTCTTTTGTATACGGAGGTCCTTCATGGTGGTTCATCAAGGTTTCAATTCATTCTCATGTGTTCTTCAAGATTCTTGTTGGAGTACCTCTAGTATCCTTTCTCTTGCATTCATATGTGCAATTGTTCTTCCTTTATCCTTTGAGGTGGTATTATAGCCTTCTTGTTAGTGTAGGAGCTTCGAAGAGTTTTCCTTTCAAGAATGAGATAATTAAACCCACCAATTCCTTGATCATGAGATATCTGCAACCCATGATTTCTTCATTGAGCTATCTTGGTTTGGATTTCACCTAAAGCCTTTCCGATGGATTGTTGCTATCATGGTGCTTGTCTTTAATCCAAGTCCTCAATGCATCCTCTTGGTCTAAGAAATTGTTCATATCTTGTTTCTCCCAATCTATCCTTGTTCCTTTTAGTGGTTGGTTGTCACCTCATAAATGTGAGATGATTTCCATAAGCCCACTACTATCTTGTTCTTTTCGTTGTTGTTTTTCCAACAACTCGGTTCAATTCTTCTCGCAAGGTTGCTTGCCAAGTTCATTGTAGATAGTAGTTGTCATTTCTCTCTTCATTCTCCTCTTCCGTATGAGCTAGTTCCTATTCTCTTGTTCCGGAGGCTTTGTGGTATTGCTCTTTTGGGTCAATCTTGTTGTTCTATCAAGATCATGGTATTCCCTTGCTCTATTTAGTTTTTTGTTATGAATATTGTGTAATTCTCTCTTCTTATCTAATCTTTTTGTCCCATTTTCCTACCGAAGTGCTGCCAAAATTTCTCGTGAATTCTGGCTTCTTTCTCATATCATTCCTCATCTCTCTGCAACCTTCAAGGATCGTTGGTTTCACTCGTTTGTCAAAGAAGCGACTAATTTTTACCTCTTGTTCTTTCTCATCCTCTCCCCCTTTCATTCTTGGATCTCGGGACGAGATCTTCTTGTAGTGTAGGAGAGTTGTGACAGCCCGAGACCGACGTTCTAGAAGGTTCCCCCTTCTTTTCCGTTTTCGTCGTGTGATTAGAATTATTCGTTGCATCGTCATGAAGTTGCATCATCGCATCATGCATGGCATCATGTCATCGGTGTTTTGTCGGTGTTGCTTGTGGCTTCGTGTTGTTGGGTGTTAGTGTTTCGTGAGTGGCGTCGTTTGTTGGCGCGATGGGAGAGGGAGCGTGAGAGCCACCGTTAAACTCCTTTGCACCGCTGACCTAAACCTTCTCCCCTCCTAAGTTGTTTTGTGGTTTTTCTAAAGATTTCTAACTTTACCCCTCTTCCAAAATATTCGTCTTCTTTTAAAAAGTCCTTTTATTAAACGTAGGGGCAACCCTTAGGTTTTAATTTTACTCCCCGTTTGTTTCATTTAAAAAAAAACCTCCCATTTTATTTTCTCTTTTAAAAGGCTTTTACTTATTCTTTGAATACAGAGGTTTTAATTAATTCTTTCGAAAAGGGGTTATTTTTATCTTCTTGTTAAAAGAGCTTTATTTTAATTCTTTAAAAAAAAGGGTTTTGATTTCTTTTAAATTCTTTTAAGTAGGGTTTTATTTTAACTCGTAAAAGGGGTTTCAATTTTTTGTTTTTAAAAAAAGCCCAAGCTACTTTAGAGTTGGGGTATAATTTACAAAAGGGGTGAAACATTTTATTTTATTTTATTTTATTTTGTTAAAAGCATTTTTTCTTTTCTTTTTCTTTAGTCTTATAAAAAAAGTTGTTGTTTTAAAAGTGTTTTAAAAAAAACATTTGGGGGAGGAGCCAGCCCAGCCAACCGGCCCAAGGACCAGCTTCCCTCCCCCGAGACCTAGCGCGCCTCCTCCCTCACCTCCTCTTCCCCGCGTCGCGCCGCCGCCTCCTCCTCCCGCGCAGCCGCCGCCATGGCCTCCTGGTCTCCTCCTCCCGCATGCGCGCGCCGTCGCCCGCCTGCAGGAGGCCCACCGCCCGCGCCTCGATCCCGCAGCTCCCTCGCCCGCGCCGCGTGCTCCGTCCCTGCAGCCGCTGGCCGCCGCGCCCGTCTCCCGCGCGAGCCCCTGTCGGCGCCCGCCGCCGCGGCCTCCCTGCAAAGGAGCTCGCCGGCTCCGAGCCGCCGCAGCTCCGCTGCCGGAGTGTGCTCGTGCCAAGCTCGCCTTCCTCAACCTCGTCCGGCTCTCTCTCGCAGCTGCCTTGCCCCGGCCGCCTCCACCTCGTCGAGCCGGCTCCGCCGCCCTCGCCTGCGGACTTGCGCCGCCCCGTGGACGCCTCCTCCTCCTCTGACCTCGCCCCCCGCGCGCCATGCTGGTCGCCCCTCGACCCGAGCGCGCTGCCGCCGCCGTCTGCTGCGAGGATAGCTCCTCCCCTCGCCCCTGCTTGCCCCAGGCCCGGTCGTCGCCCCGTCGGCCTCGCCCCCTGGTCGTCCTCGCTCGTTCCCGGTCGCCGCCCCGTCGAGCTCGCCGGACCGCCGTTCCTTTGCCGACGCCGAGGTAGCTTGCCGCTGTGCCTCGGCCTCTCGTTTTGCTGTTGCGCGCGTTGCCTGCTGCCCTGCTTGCCTGCAGACGCTGATGCTGATTGCTGTTGCTGCTCGCCGGCGCCGCGATAGCTGTTGTTGGCTTGCTGTTGATGTCGCGTGAGGTAGTGTGCTGCCGCTGTTGCTCCGTGTGCCGTGCTGTTGCTGTTGCTTGCCGCTGAGCTGCTGCCCTGCTTGCTGTCGCTGCTGCCGACTGCAGCCCGTCGCTGTTGCTGTCCGCTGTTGTGTCACTGCCATTTCTTGCTGTTGAGCTGCTGTAGCTACCGGCCGAGGCATGGTGCTGCTGTAGCCGCTTGCGTGCGTGCTGCCTGAAGCTTTGCTAAGTTGTTGTGCGTTTTGCTGCCAGCTAGTCGTGCCATAGCTTGCTGCCGTCGCTGTCGTAGCTCATGTAGCCGTGTCGCCGCTGTCGCTGGTTGCCGTCGCTGCGTGCATGATCACCGCCTTCGTGGGTCCTCGACAAGTTCGCCGCGAGCACCACGACGCCCCGGCGACCCCGGACATCTACGGATTCGTGAACGACTACCGACGCCGAAGACCGTCTGCCGACGCCGAGAGTACGACTACCGTCGACGAGACCGTGTACCACTACCTCAACTACCGGCGCGTGAACGACTACTTCCACGACGACCACGACGTTCGCTTCGACCGAACCCCTCCGACTCGCACGCGTCGAAGGTATACCGATGGGACATGTCGTGTACCGTGTGCTAGTGATGTACGGATGTGTGTGTTGTACAAGTTGAAGGCATGTATGCACCGTATTTATGCACCGTTTATTTGCCGTGCACGTCGTCTTCCTTTTCGTCGAGCCCTCGACACCTGGGAATCCGAGAAACGGGATCACCCCATCTTTATTTACCGTTCCCGCACGTGTTCGTATACGTTGGCACCGGTTTCTCCTCGAGTTATCGGGACCGGAACGTTGCCGTGGCATCGTTTTCGATTTGCTGCCATGGTTTCCTCTCGCTCGCCATGGCGACACCATGCTTATTTCCTCCTTGTCGTGATGTTTGAACTCGCATGCATGACGCATTCATGGCATATTTATTTTGTGTTGCTTGTTCTTGTGTCGTAGCTCCGTTCAAAGTGCGACGTGTTGTCGACTAGGACGACTTGTAGGATCGTCGCTACACCCTTGACATGATAACCACAATGTAATATTGCCGTGATAATTAACGGGAGTTAATTAAATATTTAAACGTGGAGTTCTGTCGATATGCAACCCGTTGCATATCGAGCTTCATTTAAAGTGTAGTGTTTGTGTGAGGTGTTTTGCCGTGCCATCCCGTGCATCGATGACCTGTCCATGCATCATATTAGGGTGTGCATCATGTCTTGCATTTGCCGTGGTGAATATCTATGTTGATGTTTGTTTCCGGTTTCCTCCGTCTCGATAGAATTCCGCAAGCGTGTCGGAATGTGAGGACCCGTTCGACTACGTTGGTTCGCCGACTACTCCGAGTTGTTCTTCTTCCAAGCGGGATCTCAGGCAAGATGATCATTTCCCCAGATACCATTACTATCATTGCCATGCTAGTTATTTCGATTCTATCGTTTATGTCTCGTTGCCTACCACATGTTTCCATATCAGCCTCTCAACAATGCCATGATTACCCTCAACCTGTTCGACCTAGCAAACCACTGATTGGCTATGTTACTGCTTGCTTAACCCTGTTGATAGCGTTGCTAGTTGCAGGTGCAGTTGCTTCCATGTGATAACATGGGTTCCTTGTCATATCACCATATTAATGCTATTTAATTTAATGCACCTATATACTTGGTAAAAGGTGGAACGCTCGGACTTTCTAGCCTGGTGTTTTGTTCCACCTTTGCCCCCCTTAGTTTCTGGCTACTGGTGTTATTTTCCATAAATGAGCGCTCCTAACACGATCGGGGTCGTTATGGGGACCCCCTTGATAATTCGTTCCAGATTAAAGCTAGTCTGGCAAGGCCCAACTTTGGTACTACATTTGCCTAATAACTAATGAACTGCATAGGGAGTAATTAACCCGAGGAAATTTAATCAACCCCCGGGCCAGTGCTCCTCATGAGTGTTGGTCCAAAATATAGCAGCTTATTAACGCTACCCGGGGCAACTCGGCGTTTGGCGTGGTAACCATCGCTCATCCGTCGTGTCCTGAGAACGAGGTACGCGACTCCTATCGGGATCGTCGACACGTCGGGGGGCCTTGCTGGATTAGTTTAACCTTTGACGGAATATCTCGTGCATCGGGATTCCGGTGATGCTTTGGGTAATCTCAGAGTTGAGGTTTTCCACTAGGGAATCCGACGAGATCGCGAGCTTCGTGATTGAGGATTTCTATGCGGCTTGTGGTAATTTGTGATGGACTAGTTGGAGCACCCCTGCAGGGTTAAATCTTTCGGAAAGCCGTGCCCGCGGTTATGTGGCAACGTGGATACTTTGTTTAACACTGGTTCTAGATAACTTGAAGTTAACTTAATTAAAATATGCCAACTGTGTGCGTAACCGTGACTGTCTCTTTCGTGAGTTCTTTCTCCGATCAAGGACACGGTGGGGTTATGTCTGACGCAGGTAGGTGTTCAGGATCATTCATTTGATCATCTGTAGTGACGTCCGTTATGCGTAGATCATCCCACTCTTATTTCCTGTACTCGTAAGTTAGCCACCAAATATGTGCTTAGTCGCTGCTGCAACCTCACCACTTAACCATACCTCACCCATTAAGCTCTGCTAGTCTTGATACCTTTGGAAATGAGATTGCTGAGTCCCCTGTGGCTCACAAATTACTACAACACCAGTTGCAGGTACAGGTAAAGGTTACTTGACGCGAGCGCGTTGTTTGTTCATTTGGAGTTGCTACTTCTTCTTCTTCTTCATCGATCTAGGATGGGTTCCAGGCCGGCAGCCTGGGATAGCAAGGATGGACGTCGTTCTACTTTTGTCGTTTGTTTTCGTCCGTAGCCGGACCCTGCTCTTACTCTTGATGATTATGTAATGTACTGATGTGACTCTAATGTAGCTTGTGGCGAGTGTAAGCCAACTCTGAATGTATATCTCTTCTTTTCAGTACATGTACTTGTAACGATATCCATTCTTGCGACACGACGAGATGCGCCTCTATCCCTGACGAGGCCTTCATGCCAAATTGAGGATAGGGTCGCATCTTGGGCGTGACACGACTGGATCCCTCATGATCCCATTCGGCTGTGTCAGAAGGACAAGTGGGCTAACACAACCACTACGGGTGTTGCTGCTGATGTGGACTTTGATGAGGATGAGGTTGAGGATGAGGGCAGTCCCGAGACGGATGAGCCTTCCTCTGCTGAACCATCTTGGGCCAAGAAGCTCAAGGACAGGATGAAGACTCTATTTTGCATGCAGGCTAAGGGGCAATATCTGACCCATGTTGCTCGGAAGGAGAGTCGTTAGAGCGATAAGCTGATTTCGAGGAAGCTTTACGTGAACATCTCAAGTGGGTCTCAGAATGACATTACTCCCGAAGCTGCTTGGATGGAGAAGAAGAACTTTCAGTGGGATGAGTCTAATGAGGAGTCTGATGGTTGATATCCTTGCACTAGGAGCTACCACACGTGTCTTCGGTGTCCTCTCTGCCTTTTTGGTGTCTCGATGCCAAAGGGGAAGAGAGTGTAGGATTTGCGAGTTTCTTTTTTCGTTTTCCTTGTCTCCTTGTTCGTTGAACCTTCGTCGTTGCTCTAGTTGTTTTTATTATGTGTGTGTGAGACCAGGAGACTTATTCTATTATATGGTGTGAGACATATGCTATCACTCTTCTCTCATTATTGTCTCATTATTGTCCAATATGTTAGTAGCTTGTGAGTCTATTTATTATGTGCCCTTATCTTCATGCTCACATGCTATGCCTTGCTTACTGTTAATCAGTTTGTTGGAAGGAATGCCTCGTCTATAAAATTTAGGGGGAGTGATGTTCCTAGGTTGTGTGCTTTGTAGTCCATAGCATTTCTCTAGTATGCACACATCTAGGGGGGGTGTCTATATTTTGTAGATTTTGGGTTTTGCGTATGTTATTTTTATATCCTTTTGTGCAAATCATGTATTGTCATCAATCCACCAAAAAGAAGGAGATTGTTAGGGCATATGTCTCCCTAAGTGGTTTTGGTGATTGATGACAATGCCTCTGAGGACTAATCGTGTGCATTGAGCATTTCAGATAATTCATGTCTAGGCACAAGACGATTCGGTGCCCCTCGGAGTCTTTTGAAGATGGTTGCTTTCTACGTTTCTTTTCGGTGGATTTGAGTCGTAGGAAAGCCGTACTATTAAGAGGGGGTCCGCTTCAGAAAGGTTAGGGTGGAATCCACACGTACACATCTGTTCTTTTGCACCACCTTTCCTTCGCTTCAATGAAGCTCCAGTTCGTTTCCCCTTGTCTGTGAAAAGTGAAAGCAGCAAGGCGCTTGTTTTCAGTGGCCAGTGGTATTACCACTCAAGGGAACGGTAGTACCGCTGGTGCCAGCGGTAGTACCGCTCCAAGCAGCGGTAGTGCCGTTGTCACCAGCTTCTACTACGAGTGCCTACGGTAGTAAGAGCGGACGTAGTTTCTTACTACCGCCCTTAGGCGGTAGTCCGCAATTATGTTCGATACTGCCGTGTTTTTGCACAGCCGTGGCCTCAGCGGAGGTAGACATGGAAGTAATTTTTACTTCCTTGTACCTCCTGTGGCAGTTGGATACTACCCTGCGGTAGTACCGTAAGGGAGTGCGGTAGTACCGCTCCGGCGGTTCTACGCTCGCTGCCCCATGCAGTAGTTCCTCCCTCTGCCACTACCGTGCGTACGGTAGTACCGCACCGGGCAGTAGCAGTACCGCACCTGGCAGCGGTAGTATTGCTCCTAGCAGCGGTAGTACCACTTTGCTCGGGCTGAAAGTGGGGGTAACGGTTGGATTCTTTCCCCCACTATATAAAGGGATCTTCTTCCCCAAGAAGACTACCTCTTCTCTTCCAAAAACTCCATTGTTGCTCCAAAGCTCATTTTCGCCCGGTCTCTCTCCCTAGCCAATAAAACTTGTTGATTTCTAGGGATTGGTTGAGAAGGCCCCGATCGACACTTCCACCGAGAGAAATTTGATTCCCCCCACTAATCCCTTGCGGATCTTGTTACTCTTGGGTGTTTGAGCACCCTACATGGTTGAGGTCACCCCGGAGCCACATTTCATTGTGGTGAAGTTCCGTGATCTTGTTGGGAGCCTCCAAGCTTTGTGTGGAGATTGCCCCAACCTTGTTTGTAAAGGTCCGGTCGCCGCCTTCAAGGGCACCGCTAGTGGAATCACGCCATCCCGCATTGTGCGAGAGCGTGAGGAGAATACGGTGCCCCTAGTGGCTTCTTGGGGAGCATTGTGTCTCCACACCGCTCCGACGGAGACGTACTTCCCTTCAAAGGGAAGGAACTTCGGTAACACATCCTCGTCTCCACCAGTTCCACTTGTGGTTATCTCTTACCTTTACTTTGTGCTTGATTATTGTTGTGTTGTATTCTTTGCTTGCACTAGTTGTTGTTGTTGTTAGCATCATATAGGTTGCTCACCTAGTTGTTCATCTAGAGAACCTTTTGTTGCTAATCCTAATTTGTTAAGAAAAGTTAGATTTGGTATTTGCCTATTCACCCCCTCTAGTTAACCATATCGATCATTTCACTCGTCCTTCACTTGCGTCAGTGATGGTGGCGTCGGTCCCATCTGACGATCGAACGCCCCGTCATCATCTCCATCTGACAGACGAATTCTTCATCTGTCACGGCCACCTCCGACAGCAGGCATGACCACTACTGCGGCTGCTCCTCCTTGAAGAAGGAGCCCGACACCGTGGATGTCGATGGCCACAGTGACTGAGGGCGGCGGTGCCACGATCCGCCACACGATGAGCTCCCACCGGGACCGACTGCCGACATGGAGAACCAGGACTTCGGCATCGCCGCTGGCTTGGCTTGGAGAGGAGGTACAGAAGGAAAGATGTGAAGATGGGGATAGAGGAGGAAGGTACATTGCTCTGCTCGACAGCGTTGGAGCGTGGCTTAAATAACCGCGGCCAGACAAGGCGGTGGGGCGGTCAGCCCGCTTCAATGTGATGTAGTTGCCGAAGTTGGTTCCACGGGACGCGACATCCGCATTGAAACGACGAGGCTCGAGAGTTCGCATTTGTCCACGTTGCCTTTCCGTCCGATCAAATCACGGTTTTAATGACGGTTGTAGCATGCTCTTGGCCGACATGAATGCGGCGCGGCAAGCGGTGAGGCGCGTGAGATGGAAGGCGAGGGAAGGGCGGGTGGGTTTTTTTGACTGGCGAGGACGGTAAGAATCAGGTGAAGTAGCGTTCGAGACTCCCGAAATTTTCCTCATGTTTGTCCCGGTTTGATGAAGAAATCGCGTTCGGACCGCTTCGCGGACAGATATAGATCGGTGTTGGATGGCTTCTACAGTCTGGATCACGCGGTGTGAACCACTACGAAAGGTTAACGTTCTCAGAACTAACAACTAGAAATATTGGAGGGAAATTCACAGGAACTCAACTTTGAAAAGAATAAGTTTTGAGTTTTTAGTCTAAAACTGCAGCTTATGTATTGATGATTGCACAAGACCCAAATCCCTCATATGATATGAACCAAAAGTGACTGGCCAGGCTCGCTTGGCACGGTGGCAAGACCATCGTTAGCATTTTACTCCAGGACAATAGTTTACTTTAAAAAAAATAGAAACTTCATTTTTTTAGTCAAGATGAGACCAAGTTTGGACGTGAAACTTTAGAATGATGGTTCCCTCGAACAGACCATGAAAACATGCTGGAGCTGTTCTAGAATGGTAATTACACCTTTCTGCGATTTTGTGATTTTAAAAAAAACTTTGTCTTATTATTTTCTGTCGAATTTTGGTTACATTCGAACAATAAAATTCATAGTGATGGTTATCTCAGGCTGCTCATTGAAATGGTCTGAACTTTTATAGAATAATCATTTTACGTTTTTCCAGATTTCTTGAAATATTATCAATAGTTTGATTTTTTGCAGAAAGAAAAAAACTGTAATCCCAGGAGGGCCCAAAAACCTACCACGAAACATATTTTTGCAGTTTACGAAGCGCACCACCACCAACTTTCCTCCACCCCCTCGCACTACTGCAAAAAAAGGAGAGAAACAGAGAAACCACCACCAAACCCAGGAGCGAGCTCGGTGCGAGAGAGAGAGAAACAGAGGAGGCGGCGGCGAGCAAGCGAGCGAGCGCGATCCCCTCCTCCTCCCCCGTCGCGTGATCATGGCCATGGCCGCCTCCAGATCGCTCTGGGCCTCCCGCGCCGCCTCCTTCCTCAGGATCTCCACCTTCCCCAGGGCCTTCTCCACCGGTACCTCCCCTCTCCCTCTCCGGCCCGTGCCTGCCTGTTTCACGCCTGCGTCTCGTGTCTCGCGCCGCGCCTGTCCCGGGATCACGGTTCGTTAGTGCTAGAACGCCGCGATCTTTTCCTCTTCGTCCCGCTAATTTTGGGCGGTAGGATTTGCCGTTGGTCGATCCGTTTTACTAGCTTTTACCGGTGATTTCGGCGGTGACTCTGTTCACGCGTCGGAGATATTTGCAGAATGGAGTGTAATGTCGCCGAGTTTATCCTGGTTGTTTTGATCCTTTCCCGGTGGCAGATTTTATCTTCTCTCCAAAAAAGGATCTTTCCTGCCGCTCTGCTTTTGCCTGATTAGGTTAGGCGGTAAAGTTCAACATTTCTGCCTTGGATTTGTAGCCGTGTACCCCCTCTCTAAAGAAATACAGTATAAGATCTTGTATTTTTCTTTACAGAGGGAGTGGCAATTTTGGTATGTGGTGATGGTTCTTGAGGTTCAGTGATAGCCGTAGGTCGGTAGGCCGATGTCGTCGCAGAAGGCACAACCTGGTTTTTATTTTGTTGATGTGATGTTTTTTCTTTTGATGGCATGATGTCATGTTTGTTTGATGCATTTGAAAACTATATATATAGTGTGGAAGTTGATGAAATGCATGTAAAATGGTTTGGGACTCCATGATTTAGTCAAAAGTTTTTGCAATAGGCTTGCGAAAGCTATTTGGAGAAAAGGCAGCCGCATTGGGACCTACAACCTACAAGAGTTTGTTGACGCACAATCATATGCAATAGTGTGAAGCAGAGAAACTGATGAAATGATCCCAAGAAAAAGTTATTTACATTAGCAGGCAAATCTGTGTTCTGTGCATATTTTCAGGGTGGACAATAATTGTACGGGTTATGAGGGAACTACTACATTAGTTGGGGTGGCTTTCGAACTCTTTATATGCACATTGTTAAACTGCATTTCTGATTAATGCCATTTCAATGTGTATTACACCTTATGACATGCATCTTTCTGGTTTTGCCCTTTCCCAGTGCTGAAGGACTTGAAGTATGCTGACACCCATGAATGGGTGAAGGTTGAGGGTGATTCGGCAACCGTTGGGATTACAGACCATGCCCAGGTTCATATGTTGATACATTCAATCTCTCTGAACAAATGCATGTGTTAGATCTGTCATATGGTAGACAAATAAATGCTTCACTCGGTGCATATGCATAAGCTGCCTTTCATCATATGCCATAATAGAGCTGTTTTTGGTTTCCAGGACCATTTGGGTGATGTTGTGTATGTGGAGCTGCCAGAAGTAGGTGCTTCTGTAACTCAGGGAACGAACTTTGGTGCCGTCGAAAGTGTGAAGGCAACCAGTGATATCAACTCACCGGTGTCTGGAGAGGTCATTGCTGTGAATGATGAACTACTAGAGAAACCAGCATTGGTAAGTTCCAGCTTAGCCTCACTCGAGGAATCCATTGTCAAGGATTGAAGTGTGGTATGACCTGTATGTTGGCTGTTCTAATTTTTCAACACAGGTCAATGGAGATCCATATGAGGGCGGCTGGATAATCAAGGTCAAGGTCAGCAATGCAGGTGAGCTCAACTCGCTGATGGATGACGAGAAGTACTCGAAATTCTGCGAGGAAGAGGACAGCAAGCATTAAGCATGGTGGCTTCTGAACATCAAGAATATGCGCTTCGACCTTTGTAGGTGTTTGTCATGTGCTGTTGGGCCCTTTGTACCACCTGCTGTCTCAGCCCAGAAAGGATCAAAACATGGAATAAATGGCATTTGCCTACCCTGGAGGTCTTGCAAGATCCGAAATCTGTATACCACGAGTTGATTTGTTTCGTTGCCATGGTTTCGTCTCTGATTTAAGCTCTCTTCTGATTAATTGGTATCCAAATTCTTCGTGCGTGATGATTGTGTACATAATGCTCTCTTCGTCTCTGGGTGCTGTATATTTGTGAGAGACTGCACTATCAGTTTACATGCTCCAAAGTGGCCAAAATTCAGTTTACAGCAGCAACAGAAAATTCGGTTTATATCAGTTTACTAACGGTAGTGATAAACATTCAAGCGCAGATAAAGAGTCAACCTCTTATCTGATGACCTAGGCAAGCATACGAACACGATGAAGAATCAAGAGATAAATCATTGGTGCACAGGAAGTTTTACAAAAAACCCATCATAAAAGGTCAGAAGAACATGGACATGTGGTGGTGGGGCTAATCACCTGAATACCAGCTCTTTTCCATACAGCAACAAGTTTTCTAGAACCTTTTCACTAAACGTGACCAGCAAAACTAACATCAATTCTAAACACGACGATACCAAACTATTATTCATATAGACTTAGATCAGAAACCAAAAAGATGGAACAAGTCGCACAAGCATTTGGTATGGCAGTTTCGTCAAGAAACCACACAACGCAAGGCACCCAGGCTGCAGGCCACAAGGAAGACGAGCCTTCTCATGCCTTCTTGATGTTCCAGTTGTGCGCTGAGCGGGGCCCAGTGGTGATGCCCTCATAGTATTGTGAAGGTAGCTTCCCCTTGTTCCATTGTTTCACAAACTTGAGGAAGATATCACGGGCAGACTCTGAAGAAAGGTCGGAGAAATATTTGCCCTTCTCTTCCTTCAACCAGGTTGCAAACTCATTGTTCTTTGCAAAGTAGTCGTCCTTGGATATTTCTTTGATGTCCTGTTTTAGCGATGACTGAAAATGAGAGGCATCAGAATATGAGAAAGGCAGGGGAAGAACAAGCAAGGTCAATCACCAGCTAACTAGTGCATTCAAAAACACATGGTTCTTTCTTAACAACCTACTATATTTGCTAAATTACAGTAAAACGTTTACCTGGAAAGGGGCGGATTCAGGTCTAAGAATGCTTCAAAGCGCCTTAAAAAACATGTTTGACAGTTTTGCCGAGTTGGTAGTATGCATACATTGATTGGAAGGTAATTAGCTTATTTAAGCCTATTAGATGTGTTTTCGAATTGTTTTGCCAAGCCATATTTGTTCAACCCTACTTCATGTGGTTCTATTTTGGACCATTGTCCGTCCTATTATAAGACCTTTGCAAAAGCTCAAGCTTCCACATCAATTCATCTATAAAGTAAGTGTAACTGAAGGGCTAAAAGGTCCAGAACTCTAATTAATCATACGCAAACTACTTCTCTTCATACTCTAATAAAACAACCATCTAGAGAACTCACAACATCCTTGTCTTTTCGCTTGCTCTTATCTTTCTCCTTGGAACGCCTCTCCTTTGAATCCCTCTCTGTCAAAACAAACAAAGACAGAGGCACGTGCACATCATCATCATCATATGAATCTAGCACTATAGCTAAATGATCACAATCAAACAAATGAATCCACATCTTGCTACTGAAATTGGCGGAGAAGAATATGGATACAAACACAATTCACGATATTTGTGGTTTGGCGGGTGGGACGGTTATCAAGCGGTGATTGATCACACTAAACATCAATTTACTGCCTAAAGAATTTCTTTGTGAAAATTGGTCTGGATTGGTTGTTTTGTCTCCTGCCCAAGTAGATGATCAGATACCCACTAAGATTTTATTCCACCTATGGAGAGCATGGTATCTCAGGAATGATATTATTTTCAGTTATGGTAAGCCGACTATTTCAGCTTCGATTCTTTATCTACAAAACTATGTCGCTACCTTGGGACTGCCTTAGCGCTCCTTCTTCCTATAATAATCCAAAAGGTAAATTTCCTATCCACCACCACTGGTTTCCTAAGCAGAAGGCCATTAATCAATCACTTGATGAGGTCAGGGCCTCACCTTCATTTGGTCAGGAAAAAGTAAAAGTTGAAGCTAGTTTTGATTTGGATGATGCTTCTCCTAGATTGGTGCAGTTGTTAGAAATCATACAGTTGTGAAAATACTTTCGGCCAGGAGGTTTTCAGAGCGCTAAAGTGGCCGAGTTGATGGTCTGTGTTCATGGTCTAAAGGTGGCTCTGGTCCTCTCTTCCCTTCTCAGAGGTGAAGCTTGTGGAGATTGAAAAGTCACCACCCAATGGTACTGCCCATTCTCTAGCTCAGTTTAAGATATCGCACGACGGCACGAGGAACCAACCTAAGGATGGTTTCACACTTTCACTCAATCAAAGAGACAGGAAAAATATGCAGGCCCTGGTAGAGGCAAAAGGAACCCTACCTTTGTCTTTGCCCCTGTCGCCGTGCTTCTTCTTCCTCCTCCGCTTCTCTTCCTCCTCGTCGCTGCCTCGGCCGCTCCGCCTGCTCTCCTTCTTGTCCCGCCTCTTCTTCCGCTCCCTCTCCCCTTCCTCCCCTGGGCCAGCGAATCGACAGGCAGAGCATGGAAAGGAATCAGCACGGCGCGGAAACAGAGGAACGGGCTCGGGGCGACTGGAGCGAGAAGCGATTGGATAGTTTCAGGCACCTGAGGAGGGGGAAGAGCGGCGCTTCCTCGACTTGGCCTCGCCGCCGCCCATCGTGGTCGCCGCCGGCCGTCTCCTCGGCTCTGTCTCCGAGCGAAGGGAAGGAACAGAACACACACCGCCTTTCGCCCCTTCCTCTTGGGGGCATTGGGGAGAGAAGCCACGTGTTGGGCCCAGAGAAAGATTAGGCCCATGTAATGTATTCAAGCCCACTTCTTTACATGGCATTCCGGCCCAGTAGATACCGAGAGCATCTCCATTAAATTCAACTCGATCCGTTTCTTCAAAATTCCCTAAAAGAAATCCATTTCCTAAAAAAGAAAAATATTAACATTTTTTCCTTCAATTCTGGTGAACTTTCTCCGTCATAACTTTCATACTGGATTGTAGATATTAAATAAAAAACATAAAGTAAAATTGAAAGAAGTTTCACTTAGGATAAATCTAGAACGTCAAACATTTGAAACGAAGGGAGTACCTAACAGTCTGCTTTCGCCTATCCTGATTGCATTTTGCCACTATACACGTCTGTTTTTCCTTTTTTGAGGGGTACATCCATTTTTCCTATAACACTATACACATCCAATTCGTACTAAACTAACCATTTTTTCACTACTAGAAAAGGATTGAGGCAAGGGGGACCCATGTCCCCTATACTTTTCAACTTGGTGGTGGATGTTTTAACTAGAAATGCAATTCGGCTCTTGGGAGCACGTGCTCCTGCCTATGAAAAATAAATTTTGAAATATTAAAAAAAATCTCAACAAAATTTTTATGTCTTCTTTGTCACATCCAACTACCTGAAAAGTTTTAGGCAAAAAGGTTAAATATTTTGGACTATGCAAAAAAAAAATTGAACATCAATTGTTACCTTAAAATGTCACATCCAAATTTATTCTTTTCACAAATGAAACATCACTGCTTCATTTCGCATGAAAATTTTCAAGCATGCTTGCGACACTAACATAAACATCTATAATTTCTTTAAACATTTACTATTGGTTTTTTGGGTTACTATTCATCAAGGTGCAAATGCACGCGGGAGCCAAAATGCCTCCCGCACCACTCTGACAAGCAACTTCTTGGAGGTCTTGGTCTTAAATTGTGCCCTGGGGGTGCCATCGGTCCTATTTTGTATAAGGTGACCCATCCAAGACCACTAGCCTAAAATGGATTCTAACTTGTTTTGAACAAGTCTGATAGAAAATTAATTACAACAATAGCGAGATGATCCCTTTAAATCTAGAGGATACTGAAGTAGATTCTTTCATACATATTTGGTTGTCCTCTTCCCCATCAAATATCTTGGTGTCCCTCTGCATTTTGAGAAACTTCCTAGGTATGGCATCCAACCTCTAATAGACAAGATCTTAAAAAGAGTAGCACGCTGGAGAGGCAAATTACTCTCTTATGCTGCTAGGCTTACTTCGATCAAAGCTCGCCTAGCCAGCATATCCATTTATCTTTAGTATCCTTGAAGGAGTTTGGTGGCTTAGGTATTCATAACCTACGTGATCTTAACATTTGCGTCCTAGGGGCATGGGTAAATAGATACATGTTAAGAGAGGGTAAACCTTTGAGAACATTAGTTGATAATAAATATAAGCCTACTCCAAATATCTTTTGTATCCGGAATAATGAAGCCTATACCTTCTGGAAAGGTGTGGTTTGGGCTTCTAAGGCAGTAAAATTTGGATACAAATGGTCACTTGAAAATGGTAGGAAGATTAGGTTTTGGAAAGACTCGTGGTTTGACACTCCCCCTATCTTTGCAATATATGGGAAATTTATTGCATCTGTAGGGAGCAGTGTCAAACCATGAGGCAGGTTTGGGATGGGAATATCCTGAAGCTAACTTGAGTCTACATTAGCAACAGTTCTTTCTCTCATGAGTCCGAATCTCTAGTCCGGCAATACATCTCTTCAGAAACATATTCCACCAGTTCTTATATATTATCATCAATAATAGGGGGGGTTAGAGCATCTACAACCAGACCCCTCAAATGTTGGAATTATGCCCTAGAGGCAATAATAAATATAGTTATTATTATAATTCCTGTATCAAGATAATCGTTTATTATCCATGCTATAATTGTATTGAATGAAGACTTATATACATGTGTGGATACATAGACAAAACACTGTCCCTAGCAAGCCTCTAGTTGGCTAGCCAGTTGATCAAAGATAGTCAGGGTCTTCTGATTATATACAAGGTGTTGTTACTTGATAATTGGATCACGTCATTGAGAGAATCACGTGATGGACTAGACCCGAACTAATAGACGTAGCATGTTGATCGTGTCATTTTGTTGCTACTGTTTTCTGCGTGTCAAGTATTTGTTCCTATGACCATGAGATCATATAACTCACTGACACCGGATGAATGCTTTGTGTGTATAAAACGTCGCAACGTAACTCGGTGACTATAAAGATGCTCTACAGGTATCTCCGAAGGTGTTCGTTGAGTTAGTATGGATCGAGACTGGGATTTGTCATTCCGTGTGATGGAGAGGTATCTCGGGGCCCACTCGGTAATACAACATCACACACAAGCCTTGCAAGCAATGTGACTTAGTGTAAGTTGCGAGATCTTGTATTACGGAACAAGTAAAGAGACTTGCCGGTAAACGAGGTTGAAATAGGTATGCGGATACTGACGATCGAATCTCGGGCAAGTAACATACCGAAGGACAAAGGGAATGACATAAATGATTATATGAATCCTTGGCACTGAGGTTCAAACGATAAGATCTTCGTAGAATATGTGGGATCCAATATGGGCATCCAGGTCCCGCTATTGGATATTGACCGAGGAGTCACTCGGGTCATGTCTACATAGTTCTCGAACCCGCAGGGTCTGCACACTTAAGGTTCGACGTTGTTTTATGCGTATTTGAGTTATATGGTTGGTTACCGAATGTTGTTCGGAGTCCCGGATGAGATCACGGACGTCACGAGGGTTTCCGGAATGGTCCGGAAACGAAGATTGATATATAGGATGACCTCATTTGATTACCGGAAGGTTTTCGGAGTTACCGGGAATGTACCGGGAATGACGAATGGGTTCCGGGTGTTCACCGGGGGGGGGGGGCAACCCACCTCGGGGGAGCCCATAGGCCTTGGGGGTGGCGCACCTGCCCTTGGTGGGCTGGTGGGACAGCCCAAGAAGGTCCTATGCGCCAAGGATAGAAAATCAAAGAGAAAGGAAAAAAAGAGGTGGGAAAGGAGAGAAGGACTCCACTTTCCAATCCTAGTTGGACTAGGATTGGAGGAGGACTCCTCCTCCCTTGGTGGCGCAGCCCTTGGGGCTCCTTGAGCCTCAAGGCAAGCCTCCCCTCCCTCCTCCTATATATATGGAGCAATTAGGGCTGATTTGAGACAACTTTTCCAAGGCAGCCCGACCACATAACTCCATGGTTTTACCTCTAGATCGCGTTTCTGCGGAGCTCGGGTGGAGCCCTGCCGAAATTAGATCATCACCAACCTCCGGAGCGCCGTCATGCTGACGGAGAACTCTTCTACCTCTCCGTCTCTCTTGCTGGATCAAGAAGGCCGAGATCATCGTCGAGCTGTACGTGTGCTGAACGCGGAGGTGTTGTCCGTTCAGCACTAGATCGTGGGACGGATCGCGGGACGGATCGCGGGACGGTTCGCGGGGCGGATCGAGGGACGTGAGGACGTTCCACTACATCAACCGCGTTCATTAATGCTTCTGCTGTGCGATGTACAAGGGTACGTAGATCGGAAATCCCCTCTCGTAGATGGACATCACCATGATAGGTCTTCGTGCGCGTAGGAAATTTTTTGTTTCCCATGCGATGTTCCTCAACAATGGCATCATGAGCTAGGTACATGCGTAGATGTCTTCTCGAGTAGAACACAAAAGTTTTTGTGGGCGGTGATGTGCGTTTTGCTGCCCTCCTTAGTATTTTCTTGATTTCGCGGTATTGTTGGATTGAAGCGGCTTGGACCGACATTACTCGTACGCTTACGAGAGACTGGTTTCATCGCTACGAGTAACCCCCTTGCTCAAAGATGACTGGCAAGTGTCGGTTTCTCCAACTTTAGTTGAATCGGATTTGACCGAGGAGGTCCTTGTATAAGGCTAAATAGCAATTCATATATCTCCGTTGTGGTGTTTGCGTAAGTAAGATGCGATCCTACTAGATACCCATGGTCACCACGTAAAACATGCAACAACAAAATTAGAGGACGTCTAACTTGTTTTTGCAGGGTATGCTTGTGATGTGATATGGCCAACGATGTGATGTGATATATTGGATGTATGAGATGATCATGTTGTAATAGATAATATCGACTTGCACGTCGATGGTACGGCAACCGGCAGGAGCCATAGGGTTGTATTTAAACTAACGTTTGTGCTTGCAGATGCGTTTACTATTTTGCTAGGATGTAGCTTTAGTAGTAATAGCATGAGTAGCACGACAACCCCGATGGAGACACGTTGATGGAGATCATGGTGTGGCGCCGGTGACAAGAAGATCGTGCCGGTGCTTTGGTGATGGAGATCAAGGAGCACGTGATGATGGACATATCATGTCACTTATGAATTGCATGTGATGTTAATCATTTTATGCACCTTATTTTGCTTAGAACGACGGTAGCATTATGAGGTGATCTCTCACTAAAATTTCAAGACGAAATTGTGTTCTCCCCGATGTGCACCGTTGCTACAGTTCGTCGTTTCGAGACACCACGTGATGATCGGGTGTGATAGACTCAACGTTCACATACAACGGGTGCAAACCAGTTGCACACGCGGAACACTCGGGTTAAGCTTGACGAGCCTAACATGTGCAGACATGGCCTCGGAACACATGAGACCGAAAGGTCGATCATGAATCATATAGTTGATATGATTAGCATAGGGATGCTTACCACTGAAACTATACTCAACTCACGTGATGATCGGACTTGAGCTAGTGTAAGTGGGTCATGAACCACTCAAATGACTAGAGAGATGTACTTTTTGAGTGGGAGTTTAGCAAGTAATTTGATTAAGTTAAACTCTAATTATCTTGAACATAGTCTAAGTCCACTTTGAATATATTTGTGTTGTAGATCATGGCTCACGCGACAGTCACCCTGAATTTTAATACATTCCTAGAGAAAGCTAAGTTGAAAGATGATGGAAGCAACTTTGTAGACTTGGCTCGTAATCTTAAGTTGATCCTACAAGCTGGGAAGAAGGATTATGTCCTTAATGCTGCGCTAGGAGATGAACTACCCGCTACGGCTGACCAGGATGTTAAGAACGCTTGGTTAACACGTAAGGAGGACTACTCAGTAGTTCAATGTGCAGTCTTGTATGGCTTAGAACCGGGACTTCAACGTCGCTTTGAGCGTCATGGAGCATATGAGATGTTCCAGGAGTTGAAGTTTATCTTTCAGAAGAACGCCCGGATCGAGAGGTATGAGACCTCCGATAAATTCTATGCTTGCAAGATGGAGGAGAATTCGTCTGTCAGTGAACATGTGCTCAAAATGTCTGGGTACTCAAACCGTCTAGCTGAGCTGGGGATTGAACTCCGGCAAGAGGCTATCACTGACAGAATTCTTCAATCACTGCCGCCAAGCTATAAGGGCTTTGTGTTGAACTACAACATGCAAGGGATGAACAAGTCACCCGACGAGTTGTTTGCGATGCTGAAAGTCGCAGAGTCTGAACTCCGTAAAGAGCATCAAGTGTTGATGGTGAATAAGACCACTAGTTTCAAGAGAAACGGCAAAGGCAAGAAGGGTAATTCAAAGAAGAGCGGCAAGCCTGTTGCCAATCCGACGAAGAAACCCAAAGCTGGACCTAAGCCTGAAACAGAGTGCTACTATTGCAAGGGTATGGGTCACTGGAAGCGCAACTGCCCCAAGTATCTGGCTGATAAGAAGGCGGCCAAAGAAAAATCAGGTATATTTGATATAAATGTTATAGATGTGTACTTAACCGGCTCTCGTAGTAGTGCCTGGGTATTCGATACCGGTTCTGTTGCTCATATTTGCAACTCGAAACAGGAACTGCGGAATAGGCGAAGGCTGGCGAAAGATGAAGTGACGATGCGCGTAGGAAATGGTTCCAAGGTTGATGCAATCGCCGTCGGCACAGTTTCACTTCAGTTACCATCGGGATTAGTTATGAACTTGAATAATTGTTATTTAGTGCCTGCGTTGAGCATGAACATTATATCTGGATCTTGTTTATTGCGAGACGGTTACTCTTTTAAGTCAGAGGATAATGGTTGTTCTATTTCTATGAGTAACATCTTTTATGGTCATGCACCCAATGTGAGAGGATTGTTCATATTGAATCTTGATAGTGATGATACACATATACATAACATTGAGACCAAAAGAGTTAGAGTTAACAATGATAGCGCCATGTTTTTGTGGCACTGCCGCTTAGGTCATATTGGTGTAAAGCGCATGAAGAAACTCCATACCGATGGACTTTTGGAGTCACTTGACTTTGATTCACTTGACACGTGCGAACCATGCCTCATGGGCAAGATGACTAAAACTCCGTTCTCCGGAACAATGGAGCGTGCCAGTGACTTGTTGGAAATCATACATACCGATGTGTGCGGTCTGATGAGCGTGGAGGCACGCGGCGGATATCGTTATTTTCTCACCTTCACTAACGATTTGAGTAGATATGGTTATGTCTACTTAATGAAGCACAAGTCTGAAACATTTGAAAAGTTCAAGCAATTTCAGAGTGAAGTTGAAAATCATCGTAACAAGAAGATCAAGTTCCTACGGTCTGATCGTGGGGGTGAATATCTGAGTTTCAAGTTTGGTGCTCACTTAAGACAATGTGGAATTGTTTCACAGTTGACACCGCCTGGAACACCACAGCTTAATGGTGTGTCCGAACGTCGTAATCATACTTTATTAGAGATGGTGCCATCTATGATGTCTCTTACCGATTTGCCGTTATCGTTTTGGGGTTATGCATTAGACACAACTGGATTCACTTTAAATAGGGCACCATCAAAATCCGTTGAGACGACACCATATGAACTGTGGTATGGCAAAAGGCCAAAGTTGTCGTTTCTTAAAGTTTGGGGATGTGATGCTTATGTAAAAAAGCTTCAGCCTGAAAAGCTGGAACCCAAAGCGGAAAAGTGCGTCTTCATAGGTTACCCAAAAGAGACAGTTGGGTACACCTTCTATCTCAATTCCGAGGGCAAATTGTTTGTTGCTAAAAACGGAGCTTTTCTCGAGAAGGAGTTTCTCTCGAGAGAATTGAGTGGGACGAAGATAGAACTTGATGAGGTTGTCGAACCTCTCATCCCTCTAGATGGTGGCGCAGGGCAAGGGGAAACCCCTGTCGTTGCGACGCCGGTTGAGGAGGAAGTTAATGATGATGATCATGAAACTCCGTTTCAAGTTCCTATCGAACCACGCAGGTCGACGAGACCACGTGCTGCTCCAGAGTGGTACGGTAATCCCGTTTTGTCAATCTTGTTGTTAGACAACAATGAACCTGCAAATTATGAAGAAGCAATGGTGGGCCCAGATTCCAACAAATGGCTGGAGGCCATGAAGTCCGAGATTGGGTCCATGTATGAAAACAAAGTGTGGACTTTGGAAGTACTACCTGAGGGCCGCAAGGCTATTCAGAACAAATGGATCTTTAAGAAAAAGACGGACGCTGACGGCAATGTGACCGTTTATAAAGCTCGACTTGTGGCAAAGGGTTTTTCACAAGTTCTAGGAGTTGACTACGATGAGACATTCTCACCCGTAGCGATGCTTAAGTCCGTCAGAATCATGTTAGCAATAGTTGCATTTTTCGATTATGAAATCTGGCAGATGGATGTCAAAACGGTGTTCCTTAACGGTTTCCTTAAGGAAGAGTTGTATATGATGCAACCCGAAGGTTTTGTCGATCCTAAGAATGCTAACAAGGTGTGCAAGCTCCAGCGATCCATTTATGGACTAGTGCAAGCATCTCGGAGTTGGAACAAACGCTTTGATGAGGTGATCAAAGCATTTGGGTTTATACAAGTGGTTGGAGAATCTTGTATTTACAAGAAAGTGAGTGGGAGCTCTGTGGCATTTCTAATATTATATGTGGATGACATATTGCTGATTAGAAACAACGTAGAGTTTTTGGAGAGCATAAAGGATTACTTGAATAAAAGTTTCTCTATGAAGGACATAGGAGAAGCTGCTTACATTCTAGGCATTAAGATCTACAGGGATAGATCGAAACGCCTGATAGGACTTTTACAAAGCACATACGTTGATAAAGTTTTGAAGAGGTTCAAAATGGAACAGTCCAAGAAAGGGTTCTTGCCGGTTTTACAAGGTATGAGATTGAGTAAGACTCATTGCCCAGCAACTGATAAGGATAGAGAGCATATGAGCACCGTCCCCTATGCTTCAGCCATAGGTTCTATCATGTATGCAATGTTGTGCACTAGACCGGACGTTAGCCTGGCCAGAAGTATGGCAGGCAGCTTCCAGAGTAATCCAGAAGTGGATCACTGGACGGCGGTCAAGAATATCCTGAAGTACCTGAAAAGGACTAAGGAGATGTTTCTCGTGTATGGAGGTGACGAAGAGCTCGCCGTAAAGGGTTACGTCGATGCAAGCTTTGACACAGATCCGGACGACTCTAAGTCACAGACCGGATACGTATTTATTCTTAATGGGGGTGCGGTAAGCTGGTGCAGTTCCAAGCAAAGCGTTGTAGCAGATTCTACATGTGAAGCGGAGTACATGGCTGCCTCGGAGACGGCTAAGGAGGGTGTCTGGATGAAGCAGTTCATGACGGATCTTGGAGTGGTGCCAAGCGCACTGAATCCAATAACCTTGTTCTATGACAACACGGGTGCCATTGCCTTAGCAAAGGAACCACGGTTTCACAAGAAGACCAGACACATCAAACGACGCTTCAACCTCATCCGCGACTACGTCGAAGGGGAGGACGTAAATATATGCAAAGTGCACACGGATCTGAATGTAGCAGACCCGCTGACTAAACCTCTTCCATGGGCAAAGCATGATCAACACCAGAACTATATGGGTGTTAGATTTATTACAATGTAATTCGCATGATGATGTGAGGGCTAGATTATTGACTCTAGTGCAAGTGGGAGACTGTTGGAATTATGCCCTAGAGGCAATAATAAATATAGTTATTATTATAATTCCTGTATCAAGATAATCATTTATTATCCATGCTATAATTGTATTGAATGAAGACTTATATACATGTGTGGATACATAGACAAAACACTGTCCCTAGCAAGCCTCTAGTTGGCTAGCCAGTTGATCAAAGATAGTCAGGGTCTTCTGATTATATACAAGGTGTTGTTACTTGATAACTGGATCACGTCATTGAGAGAATCACGTGATGGACTAGACCCGAACTAATAGATGTAGCATGTTGATCGTGTCATTTTGTTGCTACTGTTTTCTGCGTGTCAAGTATTTGTTCCTATGACCATGAGATCATATAACTCACTGACACCGGATGAATGCTTTGTGTGTATCAAACATCGCAACGTAACTGGGTGACTATAAAGATGCTCTACAGGTATCTCTGAAGGTGTTCATTGAGTTAGTATGGATCAAGACTGGGATTTGTCACTCCGTGTGACGGAGAGGTATCTCGGGGCCCACTCGGTAATACAACATCACACACAAGCCTTGCAAGCAATGTGACTTAGTGTAAGTTGCGGGATCTTGTATTACGGAATGAGTAAAGAGACTTGCCGGTAAACGAGATTGAAATAGGTATGTGGATACTAACGATCGAATCTCGGGCAAGTAACATACCAAAGGACAAAGGGAATGACATACAGGATTATATGAATCCTTGGCACTGAGGTTCAAACGATAAGGTTTTCGTAGAATATGTGGGATCCAATATGGGCATCCAGGTCCCGCTATTGGATATTGACTAAGAAGTCACTCGGGTCATGTCTACATAGTTCTCGAACCCGCAGGGTCTGCACACTTAAGGTTCGACGTTGTTTTATGCGTATTTGAGTTATATGGTTGGTTACCGAATGTTGTTCAGAGTCCCAGATGAGATCACAGACGTCACGAGGGTTTCCGGAATGGTCCGGAAACGAAGATTGTTATATAGGATGACCTCATTTGATTACCGGAAGGTTTTCGGAGTTATCGGGAATGTACCGGGAATGACGAATGGGTTCCGGGTGTTCACCGAGGGGGGGGGGGGCAACCCACCCCGGGGGAGCCCATAGGCCTTGGGGATGGCGCACCAGCCCTTGGTGGGCTGGTGGGACAGCCCAAGAAGGTCTTATGCGCCAAGGATAGAAAATCAAAGAGAAAGAAAAAAAAGGAGGTGGGAAAGGAGAGAAGGACTCCACTTTCCAATCCTAGTTGGACTAGGATTGGAGGAGGACTCCTCCTCCCTTGGTGGCGCAGCCCTTGGGGCTCCTTGAGCGTCAAGGCAATCCTCCCCTCCCTCCTCCTATATATATGGAGCAATTAGGGCTGATTTGAGACAACTTTTCCAAGGCAGCCCGACCACATAACTCCACGGTTTTACCTCTAGATCGCGTTTCTGCGGAGCTCGGGCGGAGCCCTGCCGAGATTAGATCATCACCAACTTCCGGAGCGCCATCACGCTGCCGGAGAACTCTTCTACCTCTCTGTCTCTCTTGCTGGATCAAGAAGGCCGAGATCATCGTCGAGCTGTACGTGTGCTAAACGCGGAGGTGATGTCCGTTCAGCACTAGATCGTGGGACGGATCGCGGGACGGTTCGTGGGACGGTTCGCGGGGCGGATCGAGGGACGTGAGGACGTTCCACTACATCAACCGCGTTCACTAACGCTTCTGATGTGCGATCTACAAGGGTACGTAGATCGGAAATCCCCTCTCGTAGATGGACATCACCATGATAGGTTTTCGTGCGCGTAGGAATTTTTTTGTTTCCCATGCGACGTTGCTCAACATCAAACCCTCCTCAAAAGTTTGTTGGAAATATGCCCTAGAGGCAATAATAAAATAGCTATTATTATATTTGCTATTTCAAGATAATTGTTTATTATCCATGCTATAATTGTATTGAATGGAAACACAAATGCATGTGTGGATACATAGATAAAACACTCTCCCTAGTAAACCTCTAGTTGACTAGCTCGTTGATCAAAGATGGTTATGGTTTCCTAGTCATAGACAAGTGTTATCACTTGATAACGAGATCACATCTGGAAGAATGATGTGATGGACAAGACCCAAACTATGAACGTAGCATGTGACCGTGTTATTTTATTGCTATTGTTTTCAGCATGTCAAGTATACATTCCTATGACCATGAGTGTTGGGGACGTTTCTTGGGAAACAAAAAATTTCCTATGCATACGAAGACCTATCATGGTGATGTCCATCTACGAGTGGAGATTAGATCTACGTACCCGTGTAGATCGCACTGCGGGAAGCGTTTAAGAAATGCGGTTGATGTAGTAGAACGTCTTCACGTCCCTCGAACCGTCCCATGAACCGTCCCACGATCCGTTCCGATCTAGCGCCGAACGGACGACACCTCCGCGTTCAGCACACGTACAGCTCGATGATGATCTCGGCCTTCTTGATCCAGCAATCAAGACGAAGAAGTAGATGAGTTCTCCGGAAGCGTGACGGCGCTCCGGTGGTGGTGATGATCTACTCCTGCAGGGCTCCGCCCGAGCTCCGCAGAAATCTGATCTAGAGGTGAAACTGTGTGGTATAGGCTAGAGTTGCACGTGACAAAGTTGTGTCTCAAAAAGCCCTAAACCACCACTATATATACAAGGGAGGGGGAGGGGCTAGCCTTGAGGGACAAGTCCCTCAAGGTGCGCCACCCGCCAGGAGGAGGAGGACTCCTCCTCCAATTCGGTTTGGGAAGGAGGAGTCCTCCTCTTCCTTCCCACCTCCCTCTTTCCTTTTCCTTTTTCTCTTTTCTTTTGGTATTTTCTTTATGTGGCGCCATAGCCCTCTTGGGCTGACTCCACCAGCCCACTAAGGACTTGTGGCGCCACATTAGGGCCTTGGGCTCACTCCCTGGTGGGTGGGCCCCTCCCGGTGAACACACGGAACCCATTCGTCACTCCCGGCACACTACCGGAATTGCCCGAAACTTTCTGCTGACCAAATGAAACCATCCTATACATCAATCTTCGTTTCCGGACCATTCCGGAAACCCTTGTGACGTCTGTGATCTCATCCGGGACTCCAAACAACATTTGCTACCCACACATATAACTCAACTATACTAAAACATCATCAAACCTTAAGTGTGCACACCCTGCGGGTTCGAGAACTATGTAGACATGACCCGAGGCACTCCTCGGTCAATATCCAATAGCGGGACCTGGATGCCCATATTGGATCCTACATATTCTCCGAAGATCTTATCGGTTGAACCTCACTGTCAAGGATTCATATAATCATGTATGTCATTCCCTTTGTCCTTCGGTATGTTACTTGCCCGAGATTCGATCGTCGGTATCCGTATAGCTATTTCAATCTCGTTACCGGCAAGTCTCTTTACTCGTTCCGTAATGCAAGATCCCGTGACTTACACTTAGTCACATTGCTTGCAAGGCTTGTGTGTGATGTTGTATTACCGAGTGGGCCCCGAGATACCTCTCCATGACACGGAGTGACAAATCCTAGTCTTGACCCATACTAACTCAACGGACACCTTCGGAGATACCTGTAGAGCACCTTTATAGTCACCTAGTTATGTTGCGATGTTTGATGCACACAAGGTATTCCTCCGGTGCCAGTGAGTTATATGATCTCATGGTCATATGAATAAATACTTGACACGCGGAAAACAATAGCAATAAAATGACACGATCAATATGCTACGTTCATAGTTTGGGTCTAGTCCATCACATGATTCTCGTAATGATGTGATCTAGTTATCAAGCAACAACACTTGCACATAGTCAGAAAACCTTGACTATCCTTGATCAACTGGCTAGCCAGCTAGAGGCTTGCTAGGGACATTGTTTGTCTATGTATCCACACATGTATCTATGTTTTCATTCAATACAATTATAGCATGGATAATAACCGATTATCTTTTAACAGGAAATATAATAATAACTATTTATCATTGCCTCTAGGGCATATTTCCAACAGTCTCCCACTTGCACTAGAGTCAATAATCTAGTCCTCACATCGCCATGCGATTTACCTTGTAATAAATCTAACACCCATACAGTTCTAGTGTTGAACATGTTTTGCCCATGGAAGAGGTTTAGTCAGCGGGTCTGCTACATTCAGATCCGTGTGCACTTTGCAAATATTCATGTCCTCTCCTTCGACATAGTCACGGATGAGGTTGAAGTGTTGTTTGATGTGTCTGGTCTTCTTGTGAAACCTTGGTTCCTTTGCTAGAGCAATGGCACCAGTGTTGTCACAGAACAAAGTTATTAGATTCAGTCCGCTCGGCACAACTCCAAGATCCGTCATGAACTGCTTCATCCAGACACCCTCCTTTGCTGCCTCCGAGGCAGCCATGTACTCCGCTTCACATGTAGAATCTGCTACGACGCTTTGCTTGGAACTGCACCAGCTTACCGCACCCCCATTAAGAATAAATACGTATCCGGTTTGCAACTTAGAGTCATCTGGATCGGTGTCAAAGCTTGCATTGACGTAACCCTTTACAACGAGCTCTTCGTCACCTCCATAAACGAGAAACTTTTCTTTAGTCCTTTTTAGGTACTTCAGAATATTATTGACCGTCGTCCAGTGATCCACTCCTGGATTACTCTGAAACCTGCCTACCATACTTATGGCCAAGCTGACGTCTGGTCTAGTGCACAACATTGCATACATGATAGAACCTATGGCTGAAGCATAGGTGACGGAACTCATTTGTTCTCTATCTTCCATAGTTGCTGGGCACTGAGTCTTACTCAATTTTATACCTTGCAACACTAGCAAGAACCCTTTCTTGGACTGATCCATTTTGAACTTCTTCACAACTTTATCAAGGTATGTGCTTTGTGAAAGTCCTATCAGGCATCTCGATCTATCCCTATAGATCTTAATGCCTAGAATATAAGCAGCTTCTCCTAGGTCCTTCATAGAGAAACTTTTATTCAAGTAATCCTTTATGCTCTCCAAAAACTCCACATTGTTTCCAATCAGCAATTTTTCATCCACATATAATATTAGAAACGTCACAGAGCTCCCACTCACTTTCTTGTAAATACAAGATTCTCCAACCACTTGTATAAACCCAAATGCTTTGATCACCTCATCAAAGCGCTTATTCCAACTCCGAGATGCTTGCACGAGTCCATAAATGGATCGCTGGAGCTTGCATACTTTGCTAGCATTCTTTGGATCGACAAAACCTTCGGGTTGCATCATATACAACTCTTCCTTAAGAAAACCGTTAGGGGACGCCATTTTGACATCCATCTGCCACATTTGATAATCGAAAAATGCAGCTATTGCTAACATGATTTGGATGGACTCAAGCATCGCTACCGGAGAGAACGTCTCATTGTAGTCAACTCCTTGAACCTGCGAAAAACCCTTTGCCACAAGTCGAGCTTTATAAAAGGTCACATTACCGTCTGCGTCCGTCTTCTTCTTAAAGATCCATTCGTTCTGAATAGCCTTGCGGCCTTCAGGTAGTACTTCCAAAGTCCACACTTTGTTTTCGTACATAGATCCTATCTCGGATTTCATGGCCTCCAGCCATTTGTTGGAATCCGGGCCCACCATTGCTTCTTCATAATTCACAGGTTCATTGTTGTCTAACAACATAATTGATAAGACAGGATTACCATACCACTCAGGAGTAGTACGTGATCTTGTCGACCTGCGAGGTCCGATAGGTACTTGATCCGAAGTTTCATGATCATCATCATCAGCTTCATCCTCAACCGGCGTCGCAACGACAGATGTTTCCCCTTGCCATGCGCCACCATCGAGAGGGACTAGACGTTCGACAACCTCATCAAGTTCTATCTTCCTCCCACTCAATTCTTTCGAGAGAAACTCCTTCTCAAGAAAAGCTCCGTTTTTAGTAACAAACACTTTGCCCTCGGATTTGAGATAGAAGGTGTACCCAACTGCCTCCTTTGGTAACATATGAAGACGCACTTCTCCGCTTTGGGTTCCAGCTTTTCAGGCTGAAGCTTTTTGACATATGCGTCACATCCCCAAACTTTAAGAAACGACAACTTTGGTTTTTGCCATACCACAGTTCGTATGGTGTCGTCTCAACGAATTTTTATGGTGCCCTATTTAAAGTGAATGCAGTTGTCTCTAATGCATAACCCCAAAACGATAACGACAAATCGGTAAGAGACATCATAGATCGCACCATCTCTAACAAAGTACGATTACGATGTTCAGACACACCATTACGCTATGGTGTTCCATGCGGTGTCAATTGTGAAACAATTCCATATTATCTTAAGTGAGGACCAAACTCGAAACTCAGATATTCACCCCCACGATCAGACCGTAGGAACTTGATCTTCTTGTTACGATGATTTTCAACTTTACTCTGAAATTGCTTGAACTTCTCAAACGTTTCAGACTTGTGCTTCATCAAGTAGACATAACCATATCTACTCAAATCGTCAGCGAAGGTGAGAAAATAATGATATCCACCGCGCGCCTCTACACTCATCGGACCGCACACATCGATATGTATGATTTCCAACAAGTCATTTGCACGCTCCATTGTTCCAGAGAACGGACTCTTAGTCATCTTGCCCATGAGGCATGTTTGACACGTGTCAAGTGAATCAAAGTCAAGTGACTCCAGAAGTCCATTGGAATGGAGTTTCTTCATGCGCTTTACACTAATATGACCTAAGCGGGAGTGCCACAAAAACATGGCACTATCATTGTTAACTCTAACTCTTTTGGTCTCAATGTTATGTATATGTGTATCATCGCTATCAAGATTCAATAAGAACAATCCTCTCACATTGGGTGCATGACCATAAAAGATATTACTCATAGAAATAGAACAACCATTATTCTCTGACTTAAACGAGTAACCGTCTCGCAATAAACAAGATCCAGATATAATGTTCATGCTTAACGCAGGCACTAAATAACAATTATTTGTGTTCATAACTAATCTTGATGGTAACTGAAGTGAAACTGTGCCGACGGCGATTGCATCAACCTTGGAACCATTTCCCACGCGCATCGTCACTTCATCCTTCGCCAGACTTCATTTATTCCGCAGTTCCTGTTTCGAGTTGCAAATATGAGCAACAGAACCGGTATCGAATACCCAGGCACTACTACGAGAGTTGGTTAAGTACACATCAATAACATGTATATCGAATATACCTGATTTTTCCTTGGCCGCCTTCTTATCAGCCAAATACTTGGGGCAGTTCCGCTTCCAGTGACCCAGTCCCTTGAAATAATAACACTTTGTTTCAAGCTTAGGTCCAGCCTTGGTTTTCTTCGTCGGATTGGCTACAGGCTTGCCGCTCTTCTTGGAGTTAGCCTTCTTGCCTTTGCCGTTTCTCTTGAAACTAGTGCTCTTATTGACCATCAACACTTGATGCTCTTTTCAGAGTTCTGACTCTGTGACTTTCAGCATCGCGAATAACTCGCCGGGTGACATGTTCATCCCTTGCATGTTATAGTTCAACACAAAGCTCTTGTAGCTTGGTGGCAGTGATTGAAGAATTCTGTCAGTGATAGCCTCTTGCGGGAGTTCAATCATCAGCTCAGCTAGACGGTTTGAGTACCCAGACATTTTGAGCACATGTTCACTGACAGACGAATGCTCCTCCATCTTGCAAGCATAGAATTTATCGAAGGTCTCATACCTCTCGATCCGGGCGTTCTTCTGAAATATAAACTTCAACTACTAGAACATATCATATGCTCCATGACGCTCAAAGCGACGTTGAAATCCCTGTTGGGGAACGTTGCATGGGAAACGAAAAATTTCCTACGCACACGAAGATCTATCATGGTGATGTCCATCTACGAGAGGAGATTTGGATCTACGTACCCTTGTAGATCGCACAGAAGGAAGCGTTAAGAAACGCGGTTGATGTAGTGGAACGTCCTCACGCCCCTCGATCCGCTCCGGGAACCGTCCCACGAACCGTCTGATACGTCTCCAACGTATCTATAATTTTTTATGGTTCCATGCTATTATCTTGTCAAACTTTGGATGTTTTGCATGCTTTTTATTTATTTTCTGGGACTAACTTATTAACTCAGTGCCAAGTGTCATTTCCTGTTTTTTTCCATGTTTTTTACCCCTTCAGAGGAGATTTTGAAACGGAGTCCAAACGGAAGAAAAACCCCGAAACGATTTTTTTAGAACGGAAGAAGATCGGAGAACTTGGGAGCCACGCCAGAGGAGCCCCAGGGCCCCACAAGCCCCCACCGCGCGGCCAGGGGGCCGCGCCATCCAGGCTTGTGCCCCCCCTGGAGGTCCCCTGACCTAGATCTTTCGCCTATATAATCCCATAAATTCCAGAAAAAATCAGGAGATCATCGCAATCGCTTTTCCCCCGCCGCAAGCTTCTGTCTCCGCAAGATCCCATCTGGGGCACGTCCTGGTGCCCTGCCGGAGGGGGATTTGGACAAGGAGGGCTTCTTCATCAACACCATGACCTCTCCGATGATGCGTGAGTAGTTCACCATAGACCTACGGGTCCATAGCTAGTAACTAGATGGCTTCTTCTCTCTCTTGGATCTTCAATACAAAGTTATCCATGATCTTCATGGAGATCTATCCGATGTAATCTTCTTTTGCGGTGTGTTTGTCGAGATCCGATGAATTGTGGATTTATGATCAGATTATCTATGAATCTTATTTGAGTTTCTTCTGATCTCTCTTATGCATGATTTCATATCCTTGTAATTCTCTTCGAGTTGTGGGTTTTGTCTGGCCAACTAGATCGATGATTCTTGCAATGGAGAAGTGCTTGGTTTTGGGTTCGTAAGGTGCGTGACCTCACCCACTGACAGAAGGGGTAGCGAGGCACGCATCATGTTGTTGCCATCAAGGGTAAAAAGATGGGGTTTTCATCATTGGTTTGGGATCATCCCTCTACATCATGTCATCTTGCTTAAAGCGTTACTATGTTCGTCATGAACTCAATACACTAGATGCATGCTGGATAGCGGTCGATGTGTGGAGTAATAGTAGTAGATGCAGAAAGTATCGGTCTACTTGTCTTGGACGTGATGCATATATGCACGATCATTGCCTTAGATATCGTCATGACTTTGCGCGGTTCTATCAATTGCTCGACAGTAATTTGTTCACCCACCGTGATATTTGCTATTATGAGAGAAGCCTCTAGTGAACACTATGGCCCCGAGGGTCTACTCCACACCATATTTTCAGCCTTACACTTTTTATTTCGTTGCACTTTCCGCCTTCAGATCTCACTTTGCAAACAATCTTTAAGGGATTGACAACCCCTTGAAGCGTTGGGTGCAAGCTTGTTTGTGTTTGCGCAGGTACTTTGGACTTGACGAGGCCCTCCTTCTGGATCGATACCTTGGTTCTCAAAGTGAGGGAAATACTTACTGCTCCTGTGCTGAATCACCCTTTCCTCTTCAAGGGAAAAACCGACGCAAACCAGAGAAGTAAGAAGAAGAATTCCTAAGCGCCAGGGAAGGACTTTTGTTGCCGCAGCAGAAGAATTTCTGGCACCGTTGCCGGGGAGGAAGATCAAGTCAAGAACTCATCCAAGTAGGTGTCGCAAACTCATCTCTTGCATTTACTTTGTTTGCCAGTTGCCTCTCGTTTTCCTCTCCCCCACTTCACCAATTTGCTTTTTTCGTTTGCCTTTTCGTTCGCCCTTTTTGTTCGCCCTTTTTCTCGCCTGCTTTTTGTTTGCTTGTGTGCTTGCTTGCTTGCTGAAGTCACCATGAACGAAAACACCAAACTTCGTGACTTCTCGAATACTAATAATAAAGATTTTATTAGTACTCCGATTGCTCCCGCCACTAGTGCGGAGTCATACGAAATCAATGCCGCTTTGCTGAATCTTGTTATGAAAGAGCAATTCTCTAGCCTTCCTAGTGAAGATGCCGCATCCCATCTCATTACCTTCATTGAGCTTTGCGATATGCAAAATAAAAAAGATGTGGATACTGACGTGATTAAATTGAAGCTTTTTTCCTTTCTCGTTGCGAGATCGCGCAAAAACATGGTTTTCTTCTTTGCCCAAAAATAGTATCGATTCTTGGGATAAGTGCAAAGATGCTTATATATCCAAGTATTTTCCGCCGGCTAAGATCATCTCTTTCCGTAATGATATCATGAATTTCAAGCAACTTGATCATGAACATGTTGCACAAGCTTGGGAGAGAATGAAATTAATGATTAGAAATTGTCCCGCTCATGGCTTGAGTCTTTGGATGATTATCCAAATCTTTTACGCTGGCTTGAATTTCGCTTCTAGAAATATCTTGGACTCCGCCTCAGGTGATACGTTCATGGAAATCACGTTAGGAGAAGCCACAAAGCTCTTAGACAACATCATGACGAACTACTCTCAGTGGCACACTGAAAGGTCACCTACTAGTAAGAAGGTACACGCTATAGAAGAAATTAACTCGTTTAGTGCTAAGATGGTTGATTTAATGAATTTGGTTGCTAGTAGAAGTGCTCCTTTGGATCCTAATGATATGCCTTTGTCTTCTTTGATTGAGAGTAGCAACGCTAGCTTAGATGTTAATTTTGTTGGTAGGAATAACTTTGGCAACAACAACGCTTTTAGAGGAAACTAGGTTCCTAGGCATTTTCCTAGTAACTCCTCTAATAACTTTGGCAACTCCTACAACAATACTCATGGAAATTACAATAGATTACCCTCTGATCTAGAGAGTAATATCAAAGAGTTCATCAACTTTCAAAAGATTTTCAATGCGTCCATAGAGGAAAAACTACTCAAAATTGACGATTTGGATAAGATCGTTGATAGGATTTCTTGTGATGTTGATGCTTTGAAAGTTAGATGTGCTCCTCCCAAAATCAACATGGATGAAACTTTGAAATCTATGCATGTTTCCATGATTGAGAGCCAAGAAAGAACCGCCCAAATTCGTGCTAGACATGAATGGCTTAAAAAGGCGTGTTCACGTGATGAGAATCACGAAGATCTTAAAGTGCTTGGTGTGACTCCCATTGCATCTTTGTTTTCTTGTGTCAAACCTTATGATTATGGGGCTGGATATGAATCCAGTTTGGTTGAAAAGTGCCCCAAGGATTCGGAGTCCATCTATCTTGATGCTAAAAGCATTAAAAGTGGAGTAGAAGACGTTAAAACTTTGAGTAGTAATGAAATTACTACCGTGGATTTCAAGTAATTCAATTATGATAGTTGCTCCTTGATTGAATGCATTTCTTTGATGCAACCCATGTTGAACTCTCCACATGCTTATAGCCAAAAGAAAGCCTTTACCGATCATATCGTCGAAGCTATGATAAAAGCTCTTGAAGAGAAACTTGAATTGGAAGTCTCTATCCCTAGAAAGCTTCATGATGAGTGGGAACCTACCATCAAAATCAAAATCAAAAACTATGAGTGCAATGCTTTGTGTGATTTGGGTGCTAGTGTTTTTGCGATTCCAAAGTCTTTATGTGATGTTCTGGGTTTTTATGAGATTGAAGAGTGTTCTCTTAATTTGCATCTTGCTGATTCTACTATCAAGAAACCCATGGGAAGGATCAATGATGTTCTAATTATTGCAAATAGGAACTATGTACCCGTGGATTTCATTGTGCTTGACATTGATTGCAATCCTACATGCCCTATTATTCTTGGTAGACCTTTCTTAAGGACTATTGGTGCTATCATCGTTATGAAGGAAGGGAATATTAGGTTTCAATTTCCTTTAAGGAAGGGCATGGAACACTTTCCTAGAAAGAAAATAAGATTTACTTATGAATCCATGATGAGGGCTACTTATGGTTTGAGCACCAAAGACGACGATACGTGATTCTATCGCTCCTATGCCTAGCTAAGGGCGTTAAACAATAGCGCTTGTTGGGAGGCAACCCAATGAATTTATATTTTTCTTTCTGTTTTTTGCGTCCACTCTTTCACAATTCTGTTGTTATTGTGTTTTTTGTGTTTCTTTTTGTGTTTGAGCCAAGCAAAACCTTTATGACTAGTCTTGGTAATGGTTGTTTGATCCTGCTGGAAAAAGACAGAAACTTTTCGATCACGAGATGATTTTTCATTTTTATTCAGAAAGAGATTTTGAGTTGATTCTTTTTGCTTCTGATTGATATGCTTTTTATCCAGACCGTCGTAATTGTTCATATTTTTTGAGGTATCAAAAGTATACGAAGTATACAGATTGCTATAGACTGGTCTGTTTTTGACAGATTCTATTTTTGTTGAGTTGGTTGCTTGTTTTGATGAAACTATGGTTAGTATCGGGGGGTACTAGCCATGGAAAAGTGAGAATACAGTAGCCCATCATCAATATAGATGGAATTCAAGTTTTCTACAGTACCAAAAGAAGTGGTAGTTTGTTTTCTTGTACTAATGTTATCATAAGTTTCTGTTTAAATTTTGTGTTGTGAAGTTTTCAAGTTTTGGGTGACGTTCTCATGGACAAAGAGATAAGGAGTGGAAAGAGCTCAAGATTGGGGATGCCCAAGGCATCCCAAGCCAATTTCAAGGACACCAAAAAGTCGAAGCTTGGGGATGCCCCGGGAAGGCATCCCCTCTTCCGTCTTCAATCCATCGGTAACATTACTTGGAGCTATATTTTTATTCACCACATGATATGTGTTTTTCTTGGAGCGTCTTGTATCTTAGGAGTCTTTTCTTTTTGTCGTGTCACAATCATCCTTGCTGCACACCTTTTTGAGAGAGAGAGAGAGACATGCACTCATCGTGATTTTGCTAGAATGCTCATAGTGCTTCACTTATATCTTTTGAGCTAGATACTTTTGCTCTTGTGCTTCACTTATATCTTTAGAGCACGGCGGTGCGTGAATTGGTAGTTGGCTTATGCTATGAAAGTAGTCCCAAATGTGCTAGGTACCCAAAGAGGATGCAAAAACCTCAATCTTCATGTGCATTGAGTAGTAAGAAAAGTTTCGATTCCTCTCAATTAGTTTTGAGACGTGGATTCGGTAATATTGAGAGTTATGTTAGTAGGGTGTTGTGAATCTAGAGATACTTGTGTTGAAGTTAGTGATTCCCGTAGCATGCACGTATGGTGAACCGCTATGTTAGGAAGTTAGAGCATAATTGATCTATTGATTTTCATCCTTTGTGTTGAGGTCGGGATCGCGCGATGGTTTACACCTACCAACCCTTCCCCTCGGAGTATGCGTTTAGCACTTTGTTTCGATTACTAATAGAAACTTTCGCAATAAGTATGTGAGTTCTTCATGACTAATGTGAGCCCATGTATAGATGCAATTTCACCTTCCACCATTTCTAGCCTCTCTAGTGCCGCGCAATTCTCGCCGGTGCACAAACCCACCAAATTCCTTCCTCAAAACAGCCACCATACCTACCTACTATGGCATTTTCATAGCCATTCCGAGATATATTGCCATGCAACTCCCACCATTTCGTCTCATGACTTGTGACATCACTCTCATATTGCCATTGCATGATCGTAAGATAGCTAGCGAGATGTTTTCAACGTCATACGCCATGCTAGATCGTTGCACATCCCGGTACACTGCCGAAGGCATTTCCTATGAAGTCATCATCATTGTGAACTTTGAGCTGTGAGAAAATAAAAGTGTGATGATCATCATTATTAGAGCATTGTCCCATGTGAGGAAAAAAGAGAGGCCAAAGAGCCCAAAAACAAAACAAAAAGAGAGAAAAGAAAAGAAAAGAAAAAAAGAGGCCTAGGAGCCCAAATAAAAAAAGAAATGAGAGAAAAAGAGAGAAGGGACAATGCTACTATCTTTTTTTTCCACACTTGTGCTTTATGTTAGCACCATTTTCTTCATGATTGAGAGCTTCTTGCTTTGCCACTACCATATGCTAGTGGGAATCTTCATTTTATAACTTGACTTGTATATTCCAATGATGGGCTTCCTCAAAATTGCCCTAGGTCTTCGTGAGCAAGCAAGTTGGATGCACACCCACTAGTTTTCCTCTTGAGCTTTGACATACTTATAGCTCTAGTGCATCTCTTGTATGGAAATCCCTACTCATTCACATTGATATCTATTAATGGGCATCTTCATAGCCTATTGATACACCGAGTCAGTGTGACCATCTCCTCCTTTTTTGTCTCACAACCACCACCACACTCTATTCCACCAATAGTGCTATATCCATGGCTCGCGCACATGTATTGCGTGATAGTTATAAAAAGTTTGAGAAAGTAAGAGTGCAAAAACAATTACTTGGCCAATTCCGGGGTTGTGCATGATTTACATTAGTTGTGTGAGGATGATGGAGCATAGCCAGACTATATGATTTTGTAGGGATAACTTTCTTTGGCCTTGTTATTTTGAAAGTTCATGATTACTTTGCTAGTTTGCTTGAAGTATTACTGTTCTCATGTCAATAGCAAATTATTGTTTTGAATCTTACGGATCTGAACATTCATGCCACGTGAAAGAAGTTGCAAAGGACAACTATGCTAGGTAGCATTCCACATCAAAAATTCATTCTTTATCACTTCCCTACTCGAGGACGAGCAGGAGTTAAGCTTGGGGATGCTTGATACGTCTCCAACGTATCTATAATTTTTGATGGTTTCATGCTATTATCTTGTCAAACTTTGGATGTTTTGCATGCTTTTTATTTATTTTCTGGGACTAACTTATTAACTCAGTGCCAAGTGCAAGTTCCTGTTTTTTCCATGTTTTGACCCCTTTCACACGAGAATTTGAAACGGAGTGCAAACGGAAGAAAATCCCCGTAAAGGTTTTTTTTGGAACGGAAGAAGATCGGAGAACTTGGGAGCCACGCCAGAGGAGCCCTAGGGGCCCCACAAGCCCCCACCCCGCGGCCAGGGGGGCCGCTCCATCCCGGCTTGTGGGCCCCCTGGAGGTCCCCTGACCTAGATCTTTCGTCTATATAATCCCATAAATTCTAGAAAAAATCAGGAGATCATCGCAATCGCTTTTCCGCCGCCGCAAGCTTCTGTCTTCGCAAGATCCCATCTGGGGCACGTCCTGGTGCCCTGCCGGAGGGGGGATTCGGACACGGAGGACTTCTTCATCAACACCATGACCTCTCCGATGATGCATGAGTAGTTCACCATAGACCTACGGGTCCATAGCTAGTAACTAGATGGCTTCTTCTCTCTCTTGTATCTTCAATACGAAGTTCTCCATGATCTTCATGGAGATCTATCCGATGTAATCTTCTTTTGCGGTGTGTTTGTTGAGATCCGATGAATTGTGGATTTATGATCAGATTATCTATGAATCTTATTTGAGTTTCTTCTGATCTCTCTTATGCGTGATTTCATATCCTTGTAATTCTCTTCGAGTTGTGGGTTTTGTCTGGCCAACTAGATCTATGATTCTTGCAATGGGAGAAGTGCCTGGTTTTGGGTTCATACCGTGTGGTGACCTCACCCACTGACAGAAGGGGTAGCGAGGCACGCATCGTGTTGTTGCCATCAAGGGTAAAAAGATGGGGTTTTCATCATTGGTTTGAGATTATCCCTCTACATCATGTCATCTTGCTTAAAGCGTTACTCTGTTCATCATGAACTCAATACACTAGATGCATGCTGGATAGTGGTCGATGTGTGGAGTAATAGTAGCAGATGCAGAAATTATCGGTCTACTTGTCTCGGACGTGATGCCTATATGCATGATCATTGCCTTAGATATCCTCATGACTTTGCGCGGTTCTATTAGTTGCTCGACAATAATTTGTTCACCCACTGTGATATTTTCTATTATGAGAGAAGCCTTTAGTGAACACTGTGGCCCCCAGGGTCTACTCCACACCATATTTTCAGCCTTACACTTTTTATTCCGTTGCACTTTCCGCCTTCAGATCTCACTTTGCAAACAATCTTGAAGGGATTGACAACCCCTTTGAAGCGTTGGGTGCAAGCTTGTTTGTGTTTGCGCAGGTACTTTGGACTTGACGTGGCCCTCCTTCTGGATCGATACCTTGGTTTTCAAACTGAGGGAAATACTTACTGCTCCTGTGCTACATCACCCTTTCCTCTTCAAGGGAAAAACCGACGCAAACCAGAGAAGTAACATGAAGAATTCCTAAGCGTCAACGAATGACTTTTGTTGCCGCAACACCGTCCCGCGATCCGTCCCACGATCCGTTCTGATCTAGTGCCGAACGGACGGCACCTCCGCGTTCTGCACACGTACAGCTCGACGATGATCTCGGCCTTCTTGATCTAGCAAGCAAGATGGAGAAGTAGATGATTTCTCCGACAGAATGACGGTGCTCCGGTGGTGGTGAGGATCTACTCTTGCAGGGCTCCGCCTGAGCTCCGCAGAAATACGATCTAGAGGTAAAACTATGGTGTCTAGATCTGAGTTGCACATGGAAAAAGTTGTCTCAAATCAGACCTAAATCACCACTATATATAGGAGGGAGGGGGAGGAGGCTTGCCTTGAGGGACAAGCCCTCAAGGGTGCACCGGCCAAGGGAGAGGAGGAGTCCTACTCCAATCCTATTCCAACTAGGATTGGAAAGTAGAGTCCTTCTCTTCCTTCCCACCTCTCTTTTTTTTTCTTTTCCTTTGGTTTTCTTTCCTTGGCGCATAGGCCCTCTTGGGATGTCCCACCAGCCCACTAAGGGCTGGTGCCCCACCCCTAGGACCATTGGGCTTCCCCTGGGTGGGTTTCCCCCCGGTGAACTTTCGGAACCCATTCGTTACTCCTGGTACATTCCCGATAATGCCCGAAAACCTTCCGGTAACGAAATGAAGCCATCCTATATATCAATCTTCGTCTCCGGACCATTCCTGAAACCCTCTTGACGTCCGTGATCTCATTCGGGACTCCGAACAACATTTTGTAACCACACATATAACTCAACTATACTAAAACATCGCCGAACCTTAAGTGTGCACACCCTGCGGGTTCGAGAACTATGTAGACATGACCCGAGGCACTCCTCGGTCAATATCCAATAGCGGGACCTGGATGCCCATATTGGATCCTACATATTCTCCGAAGATCTTATCGGTTGAACCTCAGTGTCAAGGATTCATGTAATCCCGTATGTCATTCAATTTGTCCTTCGGTATGTTACTTGCCCGAGATTCGATCGTCGGTATCCGGATACCTATTTCAATCTCGTTACCGGCAAGTCTCTTTACTCGTTCTGTAATACAAGATCCCGTGACTTACACTTAGTCACATTGCTTGCAAGGCTTGTGTGTGATGTTGTATTACCGAGTGGGCCTCGAGATACCTCTCCGTCACACGGAGAGACAAATCCCAGTCTTGATCCATACTAACTCAACAGACACCTTCGGATATACCTGTAGAGCACCTTGATAGTCACCCAGTTACGTTGTGATGTTTGATGCACACAAGGTATTCCTTTGGTGCCAGTGAGTTATATGATCTCTTGGTCATAGGAACAAATACTTGACACACGGAAAACTAGAACAATAAAACGACTCGATCAATATGCTACGTTCATTGTTTGGGTCTTGTCCATCACATGATTCTCCTAATGATGTGATCCAGTTATCAAGCAACAACACTTTGCACATAGTCAGAAAACCTTGACTATCCTTGATCAACTGGCTATCCAACTAGAGGCTTGCTAGGGACATTGTTTTGTCTATTTATCCACACATGTATCTATGTTTTCATTCAATACAATTATAGCATGGATAATAAACGATTATCTTTTAACAGGAAATATAATAATAACTATTTATCATTGCCTTTAGGGCATATTTCCAATAGTCTCCCACTTGCACCAGAGTCAAGAATCTAGTCCTCACATCGCCATGCGATTTACCTTGTAATAAATCTAACACCTATACAGTTCTGGAGTTGATCATGTTTTGCCCGTGGAAGAGGTTTAGTCAGCGGGTCTGCTACATTCAGATCCGTGTGCACTTTGCAAATATTCACATCCTCTCCTTTGATGTAGTCGCGGATGAGGATGAAGCGTCGTTTGATGTGTCCGAGGCAGCCATGTACTCCGCTTCACATGTAGAATCTCCCACGACGCTTTGCTTTGAACTGCACCAGCTTACTGCACCCCCCTTAAGAATAAATCAGTATCCGGTTTGTGACTTAGAGTCATACGGATCGGTGTCAAAACTTGCGTCGACGTAACCTTTTACGACGAGCTCTTTGTCACCTCCATAAACGAGAAACATTTCCTTAGTCATTTTTAGGTACTTCAGAATATTCTTGACCGTCGTCCATTGATCCACTCCCGGATTACTCTGAAACTTGCGTGCCATACTTATGGCCAAGCCGACGTCTGGTCTAGTGCACATCATTGCATACATGATAGAACCTACGGTTGAAACATAGGGGACGGAACTCATTTCTTCTCTATCTTCCGCAGTTGCTCGGCACTGAGTCTTACTCAATTTTATACCTTGTTATACTGGCAAGAACCCTTTCTTGGACTAATCCATTTTGAACTTCTTCAAAACTTTATCAAGGTATGTTCTTTGTGAAAGTCCTATCAGGCATTTCGATCTATCCCTATAGATCTTAATTCCTAGAGGATGAACTTCCCGGCCAGTCACCCATCCACCCATCCTAGAACTACTCCAAGCCGAGCACGCTTAACTTGGGAGTTCTGTTCGAATGGGATCCCGGAAAACAAGGAATTCCTTATTGATATGAGTAGTCTCTCATCCCTAATAAGCCAGCCTATCACATACACCACCACTCAGAGGAACCGACGTCCTCGTCGGGCTCAGGAGCGTTCCCTCTTGGCACAAACGTGTGTGCATCCAGTCCAGTACATGTGTCATGCCGTGTGCCACGATGGGTCACAAACGTCATGAACAACATGATTGCGCACCTGTCCGCAAGCATCCGTGTAACCGTGAGGGTCGGCTGTGATACCAAACTTGTAACGCCCCAGACACATCCACCGGTGGTCGTTACTCGTGGCGGGATCTAGACTGGCCCCACATATCTATACTAGTCTTTTCTGCGCACTTTTGTCCTCACTCATGCGCACCCGGGATGAACTTCCTGGTCGATCACCCATCCTAGAACTACTCCAAGCCGAGCACGCTTAACTTGGGAGTTCTGTTTGAATGGGATCCCGAAAAATAAGAAATTCCTTATTGATATGAGTAGTATCTCATCCCTAATAAGCCAGGCTATCACACCTTCATAGAGAAACTTTTATTCAAGTAATCGTTTATGCTCTCCAAAAACTCCACGTTGTTTCCAATCAGCAATTTGTCATCAACATATAATATTAGAAACGTCACAGAGCTCCCACTCACTTTCTTGTAAATACAAGATTCTCCAACCACTTGTATAAACCCAAATGCTTTGATCACCTCATCAAAGCGCTTATTCCAACTCTGAGATGCTTGCACCAGTCCATAAATGGATCGCTGGAGCTTGCATACTTTGTTAGCATTCTTTGGATCGACAAAACCTTAGGGTTGCATCATATACAACTCTTCCTTAAGAGAACCGTTAAGGAACGCCGTTTTGACATCCATCTGCCAGATTTCATAATCATAAAAGGCAGCTATTGCTAACATGATTCAGACGGACTTAAGCATCACTACTGGTGAGAAACTCTCATCGTAGTCAACTCCTTGAACTTGTGAAAAACCCTTTGCCACAAGTCGAGCTTTGTAAACGGTCACATTACCGTCTGCGTCTGTCTTCTTCTTAAAGATCCATTTGTTCTAAATAGCCTTGCGGCCTTCAGGTAGTACTTCCAAAGTCCACACTTTGTTATCGTACATGGATCCTATCTCGGACTTCATGGCCTCCAGCCATTTGTTGGAATCCGGGCCCACCATTGCTTCTTCGTAATGCACATGTTCATTGTTGTCCAACAACATAATTGATAAGACAGGATCACCGTACCACTCAGGAGCAGTACGTGATCTTGTCGACCTGCAAGGTCTGATAGAAACTTTATCCGAAGTTTCATTATCATCATCATCAACTTGCTCCTCAACCGGCGCCGCAGCAACAGGGGTTTCCCCTTGCCCTGCACCACCATCTAGAGGGATTAGAGGTTCGACAACCTCATCAAGTTCTATCTTCCTCCCACTCAATTCTTTCGAGAGAAACTCCTTCTCAAGAAAAGCTCCATTTTTAGCAACAAACACTTTGCCCTCGAATTTGAGATAGAAGGTATACCCAACTATCTCTTTTGGGTAACCTATGAAGACGCACTTTTCCGCTTTGGGTTCCAGCTTTTCAGGCTGAAGCTTTTTGACATAAGCATCACATCCCCATACTTTAAGAAACGACAATTTTGGTCTGTTGCCATACCACAGTTCGCATGGTGTCGTCTCAACGGATTTTTATGGTGCCTGATACGTCTCCGTCGTATCTACTTTTCTGAACTCTTTTGCCCTTGTTTTGGACTCTAATTTGCATGATTTGAATGGAACTAACCCGGACTGATGCTGTTTTCAGCAGAATTGCCATGGTGTTGTTTTTGTGCGGAAATAAAATTCTCGGAATGTCCTGAAAATTTACAGAGAATTTTTCTGGAATAAATTAAAAATACCTGCGCAAAGATCCACCGAAGGAGGTGTGCCAGTGGGCCACAAGCCCACAGGCCGCGGCCACCCCCCTAGCCGCGCCGTGAGGGCTTGTGGGGCCCACGTGGCACCACCGCCTCCAAACTCAGCTCTATGTATTCCTTCTCGCCCGGAAAAAATCAGGGAGAAGGATTCATCGCGTTTTACGATACGGAGGCACCGCCACCTCCTGTTCTTCATCTGGAGGGCAGATGTGGAGTCCGTTTTGGGCTCCGGAGAGGGGAAATCGTCACCATCGTCATCATCAACCTTCCTCCATCGACAATTCCATGATGCTCTTCATCGTTCGTGAGTAATCTCATCGTAGGCTTGCCGGACGGTGATGAGTTGGATGAGATCTATCATGTAATCTAGTTAGTTTTGACGGGGATTGATCCCTAGTATCCACTATGTTCTGAGATTGATGTTGCTACTACTTTGCCATGCTTAATGCTTGTCACTAGGGCCCGAGTGCCATGATTTCAGATCTGAACCTATTATGTTGTCGCCAATATATGTGTGTTTTAGATCCTATCTTGCAAGTTGTAGTCACCTACTATGTGTTATGACTCGGCAACCCCGGAGTGACAATAGCCGGAACCACTCCCGGATATGACCATAGTATGAGGAGTTCATGTATTCACCAAGTGTTAATGCGTTGGTCCGGTTATTTATTAAAAGGAGAACCTTAATATCCCGTAGTTTCCATTAGGACCCCGCTGCCACGGGAGGGATGGACAATAGATCTCATACAAGTTCTTTTCCCTAAGCACGTATGACTACATACAGAATACATGCCTACATTAGATTGACGAACGGGAGCTAGTTACATATCTCTCCGTGTTATAGCTGTTACATGATGAATCACATCCGTCATACTCATCCATCACCGATACACTGCCTACAAGTCTTTTACTACTGGTCCTTGCTACGCTACTTTGTCCAGGATTGTCCCTTGCTACAAAAGGGATTGGGCCACTCTACTGTTGCTGCTGCTGTTACTCTGCTGCTGCTGTCACTACCGTTGTTCCTTGCTACTGCTGTTACTTGCTACTTTGCTGTTACCTGCTGCAAGATTTTTCCGACACCGTTGCCGGGGAAGAATAGTTCTCGTCCACGTGCAACTTACTGGCGCCATTGATACAACAGTTAGGAATAGTCTGCCGTCAACAAATCTTTTTCTGACACCGTTGCTATCATACCACTTTGCTACTAATACTTTGCTTGCAGACTGATACATCTCAAATGTATCTATAATTTTTGATGGTTTCATGCTGTTATCTTGTCATCTTTGGATGTTTTATGTACCTTTTATATCTTTTTTGGGACTAACTTATTAGTTCAGTGCCAGTTCCTGTTTTTTTCTGTGCTTTTGGCTCTTTTTAGATCTGATTTTGGAACGGAGTCCAAACGGCATAAAATCCCCGAAATGATTTTTTCCCGAACGGAAGAAGATCAGGGGGCCTGTGGGCCAAGCCACGTGGGCTCGAGGGAGCCCACAAGCCCCCACTCCGCCACCAGGGGGGAGGCGGCGGTGTCAGGGCTTGTGGCCTCCCTGGCCGCCCCCTGACCTAGATCTTTGGCCTATATATTACCTAAAATATAGCAAAAAATCCAGGGAGCCTCGAAAATACTTTTCCGCCGCTGCAAGCTTCCGTTTCCGCGAGATCTCATCTGGAGACCCTTCCCGGTGCCCTGCCGGAGGGGACTTTGGAGGTTGACGGCTTCTTCATCATCATCATCGCCCCTCAATGACTCGTGAGTAGTCCACTTCAGACCTACGGGTCCGTAGTTAGTAGCTAGATGGCTTCTTCTCACTCTTGGATCTTCAATACAAAGTTCTCCATGATCTTCATGGAGATCTATCCGATGTAATCTTCTTTGGCGGTGTGTTTGTCGAGATCCAATGAATTGTGGATTTGTGATCAGATTATCTATGATATATATTTGAGTCTTTCCTGATTTCTTATATGCATGATTTGATATCCTTGTAAGTCTCTCTGAGTCTTGGGTTTTGTTTGGCCAACTAGATCTATGATTCTTGCAATGGGAGAAGTGCTTGGTTTTGGGTTCTACCATGTGGTGACCTTTCCCAGTGACAGTAGGGGCAGCAAGGCACACATTAAGTAGTTGCCATCAAGGGTAACAAGATGGGCTCTGTCGTTGATATGAGATTGTCCATCTAAATCATGTCATCTTGCTTAAGGCATTACTATCTTCTTTTGGACTTAATACACTAGATGCATGCTGGATAGCAGTCGACGTGTGGAGTAATAGTAGTAGATGCAGACAGTATCGGTCTACTTGTTTTGGACGTGATGCCTATAGATATAATCATTGCCATAGATATCGTCACGACTTTGCACGGTTCTATCAATTGCTCGACAGTAATTTGTTCACCCACCGTCTACTTGCTTTCATGAGAGAAGCCACTAGTAAACACTACGACCCCCGGGTCTATTCACATCTATCGTTTCCACTTTTGCTTTTACTTTGCTTTGTTACTTTGTTGCTTTCAGTTCTCACTTGGCAAACAATCTATAAGGGATTGACAACCCCTTCATAGCGTTGGGAGTAGGTTCTTTGTGTTTGTGCAGGATCTTGTGATACTCCTTCACTGGATTGATACCTTGGTTCTCAAACTGAGGGAAATACTTACCACCGCTGTGCTACATCACCCTTTCCGCTTCGAGGGAACACCAACGCAAGGCTCCAAGGCCACGGGGGAAATCCTTTGCATATTTTCCTAGGAAGTCCCTTAAGGCATAGCCACGGCAGAAGGATTCCTGGTGCCGTCGACACGACTATTCTTGACGCCGTTGCCAGGGAAGCACAACTGACATCAGAAGTATTTCTGGCGTCGTTGACGGGGAGGAGAGATCAAGATCTATCCAAGTAGGTCTCACAAACTCATCTCTTGCATTTACTTTTGTTGCCAGTTGCCTCTTGTTTTCCTCTCCTCCACTTCACATTTGCCGTTTTCATTTGCCTTTTCTGTTTGCCTTTTTCTCTTGCTTGCTTTCTGTTCGCTTGTGTGCCATGTGCCTTCAATATGCTTGCATCTTCGCTTGCTGAAAATCTAGTGATATGGATCCTCATCCATTAGCTAATCTCTTTAAGAGACCCACTTATGTGGAACGAATTGCTAGTGAGTTGAGGGCACTTGACTATCTTTATGGAGTTTTGCTTTAGATGCGTGAATCTGAAAATCGTGATGAAGAAATTCATGAAGTGATTCACGAGGGCTCCTTGGATGAAAAGCATGATTGCAATGGTTTCACTATAAATCCTATTAGTGACAATCATGCTAAAAATATGCAAAACCCGAAGCTTGGGGATGCTAGTTTTGCTATGTCCACTACTTGTTGCAATAATCATGATTGGGGTGATGATCTTTCCTATGATCTTGAAAATTTGTTCAAGCCTCATGATGATTAAGATATTTGCAATAATATTGAAAGTGGGATTGGAGAAGTCATGACTTTAGTTGATGATAATCCCACTAGTTTTGAAGAGCGTCAACTTTGCTTGCATGTGGATCATGAAAAGAACACCCTATGGGATAGCTATATTGTTGAATTTGAATATGATCCCACATGTAATTGCTATGAGAGAGGAAAATATTTTGGTAGAAACTTTCATGTTACCAAATTACCTCTCGTTATGTTGAGATTGACATTTTCTCTTTCTTCTTCCTTGCATATGGCTACTATTGGTTGTCTTGCCAATTTGTTTCCCTATAAAATGCCTATGCATAGGAAGTATGTTAGACTTAGATTCCATCACCTTTTGCCTAGCTAAGGGCGTTAAACAAAAGTGCTTGTTCGGGGCAACCCAACGAATCTATCCTTTTTCTTTCTGTTTTGTGTTTTCCACACTTTCATAATTATGTTATTATTGTGTTTTTTGTGTTTCTTTTTGCGTTTGTGCCAAGCGAAACCGTTATGATTAGTCTTGGGGATGATCGTATGGTCATGCTGGAAACGACAGAAACTTTCTGGTCACGAAAAGAATTTTTTTTATGTAAGAGCTTTTGTGTTGATTCTTTTTTCTGATGATTTCTACGCAAATTCTTGAGACACTCGTAATTTCTTCAGAATTTTTGAAGTACCAGAGGTATAAGAAATATACAGATTTCTACAAACTGGTCTGCTGTTAACAGATTCTGTTTTTGTTGTGTTGGTTGCTTATTTTGATGAAACTATGGATAGTATCGGGGGGTATTGGCCATGGAAGATTTAAAATACAGTAACCCAACATCAGCATAAGTAGAATTTAAGTTTGCTATAGTACCTAAGTAAGTGGTGGTTTGCTTTCTCATACTAATGTTATCACGAGTTTCTGTTTAAGTTTCGTGTTGTGAAGTTTTCATGTTTTGGGTGAAGTTCTTATGGACAAAGAGATAAAGAGTGGCAAGAGCTCAAGCTTGGGGATGCCCAAGGCACCCCAAGAGATTCAAGGATGCCGTAATAGCCTAAGCTTGGGGATGCCCCGGGAAGGCATCCCCTCTCTCGTCTTCAATCCATCTGTAACGTTACTTGGGGCTATATTTTTATTCACCACATGTTATGTGTTTTTTGCTTGGAGCGTCTTGTATTGTAGGAGTCTTTTATTTTTGTTGTGTCACAATCATCCTTGCTGCACACCTAGAGGGAGAGACATGCACTCACCGTGATTTTGTCGAGCTTCACTTATATCTTTTGGTAGACAATTCAGCTCACATGTTCTTCACTTATATCTTTTGAGCTAGATACTTTTGCTCTATGTGCTTCACTTATATCCTTTAGAGCGCAGCGGTGCGTGGCTTGGTAGTTGATCTATGCTTTGAAAGTAGTCTCAAAAGGGGTAGTTATCCAAAGGGATACGAAAAATTCCACCTTCATGTGCATTGAATAGTTAGAGAAGTTTGATTCATCTCAGTTAGTTTTGAGTTGTGGTTATGGTAATATTGAAGTCATGCTAGTAAGGTGTTGTGGATCTAGAAATACTTGTGTTGAAGTTAGTGATTCCCGTAGCATGCACGTATGGTGAACTGCTATGTGATGAAATCTGAGCATGATTAGTCTATTGATTGTCATCCTTTGCGTGGCGGTCGGGATCGCGCGATGGTTTATACCTACCAACCCTTCCCCTAGGAGTATGCGTTGAATGCTTTGTTTCGATTACTAATAAAACTTTTGCAACAAGTATATGAGTTCTCCATGACTAATGCTGAGTCCATGGTTTAGATGAACTTTTACCTTCCACCATCACTATCTTCTTAGTGCCGTGCAACTTTCGCCGGTGCACAAAACCCACCATTAGCCTACCTCAAAACAGCCACCATACCTACCTACTATGGCTTTCTCAAAGTCATTCTGAGATATATTGCCATGCAACTACCACCATGACATGTGCCATCACGTCTACATTGCCATTGCATGATCGTAAGATAGCTAGCATGATGTTTCCATTAATGTCTATGCCATGCTAGATCATTGCCATGGTACACTACCGAAGGCATTCATATAGAGTCATTGTTGCTCTAAGTTTTGAGTTGAAAGTGTGATGATCATCATTAATTGAGCATTGTCCCATGTGAGGAAACAAAAGAGGCCAAAGAAGCCCACCAAAAAAGAGAGGCCAAAGAGCCCACCGAAAAAAATGAGAGAAAAAGAGAGAAGGGACAATGTTACCACTTTTTCCACACTTGTGCATATTAAGCACCATGATCTTCATGATTGAGAATCTCTCGTTTTGTCACCACCATATAGATAGTGGGAAATTTTCAATATATAACTTGGCTTGTATATTCCAATTATAGGCTTCCTCAAAATTGCCTTAGGTCTTCGTGAGCAAGAAAGTTGGATGCACACCCACTACTTTTCTTTAAGAGCTTTCACATACTCTTAGCTCTAGTGCATCATTTGTATGGCAATCCCTACTCATTCACATTGATATATATTGATGAGCATCTCCATAACTCATTGATATGCCTAGTTAATGTGACTATCTTCTCCTTTTTTGTCTTGCAACCTCCACCACACTCCATACCATCTATAGTGCTATAACCATGGCTCACGCTCATGTATTGCGTGAGAGTTGAAAAGGTTTGAGCAAGTAAAGGTGTGAAACAATTACTTGGCCAATACCGGGGTTGTGCATGATTTAAATTCGTTGTGCAATGATGATAGAGCATAGCCAGACTATATGCTTTTGTAGGGATAACTTTCTTTTGGCCTTGTTATTTTGAAACTTCATGATTACCTTGCTAGTTTGCTTGAATTATTATTGTTTCCACGTCAATAGCAAACTATTGTTTTGAATCTAATGGATCTGAACATTCACGTCACATAAGAGGAGTTATAAGGACATCTATGCTAGGTAGCATGAAAGCATCAAAAATTCATTCTTTATCACTTCCCTACTCGAGGACGAGCAGGGGTTAAGATTGGGTATGCTTGATACATCTCAAACGTATCTATAATTTTTGATGGTTTCATGCTATTATCTTGTCATCTTTGGATGTTTTATGTACCTTTTATATCTTTTTGGGGCTAACTTATTAATTCAGTGCCAAGTGCCAGTTCCTGTTTTTTCTGTGTTTTTGGCTCTTTTCAGATCTGATTTTGGAACGGAGTCCAAACGGAATAAAATCCCCGATTTTTTTCCCGAACGGAAGAATATCAGGGGGCGTGTGGGCCAAGCCAGGTGGGCTCCACGGAGCCCACAAGCCCCCACTCTGCCACCGGGGGGAGGAGGCGGTGTCAGGGCTTGTGGCCTCCCTGGTCGCCCCCTGACCTAGATCTTTGGCCTATATATTCCCTAAAATACAACAAAAAATCAAGGGACCTCGAAAATACTTTTCCGCCGCCGCAAGCTTCCGTTTCCGCGAGATCTCATCTGGAGACCCTTCCCGGTGCCCTGCCGGAGGGGACTTTGGAGGTTGACGGCTTCTTCATCATCATCATCGCCCCTCAATGACTCGTGAGTAGTCCACTTCAGACCTACGGGTCCGTAGTTAGTAGCTAGATGGCTTCTTCTCACTCTTGGATCTTCAATACAAAGTTCTCCATGATCTTCATGGAGATCTATCCGATGTAATCTTCTTTGGCGGTGTGTTTGTCGAGATCCAATGAATTGTGGATTTGTGATCAGATTATCTATGATATATATTTGAGTCTTTCCTGATTTCTTATATGCATGATTTGATATCCTTGTAAGTCTCTCTGAGTCTTGGGTTTTGTTTGGCCAACTAGATCTATGATTCTTGCAATGGGAGAAGTGCTTGGTTTTGGGTTCTACCATGTGGTGACCTTTCCCAGTGACAGTAGGGGCAGCAAGGCACACATTAAGTAGTTGCCATCAAGGGTAACAAGATGGGCTCTGTCGTTGATATGAGATTGTCCATCTAAATCATGTCATCTTGCTTAAGGCATTACTATCTTCTTTTGGACTTAATACACTAGATGCATGCTGGATAGCAGTCGACGTGTGGAGTAATAGTAGTAGATGCAGACAGTATCGGTCTACTTGTTTTGGACGTGATGCCTATAGATATAATCATTGCCATAGATATCGTCACGACTTTGCGCGGTTCTATCAATTGCTCGACACTAATTTGTTCACCCCCGTCTACTTGCTTTCATGAGAGAAGCCACTAGTAAACACTACGGCCCCCGGGTCTATTCACATCTATCGTTTCCATTTTCGCTTTTACTTTGCTTTGTTACTTTGTTGCTTTCAGTTCTGACTTGGCAAACAATCTATAAGGGATTGACAAGCCCTTCATAGTGTTGGGAGCATGTTCTTTGTGTTTGTGCAGGATCTTGTGATACTCCTCCACTGGATTGATACCTTGGTTCTCAAACCGAGGGAAATACTTACCACCGCTGTGCTACATCACCCTTTCCGCTTCGAGGGAACACCAACGCAAGGCTCCAATGCCACGGGGGAAATCCTTTGCATATTTTCCTAGGAAGTCCCTTAAGGCGTAGCCGCAGCAGAAGGATTCCTCGTGCCGTCGACGCGACTATTCTTGACGCCGTTGCCAGGGAAGCACAGCTGACATCACATGCACTAATCTTTCAGGTGTGGTTGAATCTAACAAACTCAGCTGCTAATACTTGAGAATATTCTTTCGATTCCCCTTGAGACGAATCAATAAATTTGGGTTGAATACTCTACCCTCGAAAAGTGTTGCGATCCCCTAAGCTTGTGGGTTATCAGTGCCCTATTTAAAGTAAATGCAGGTGTCTCTAATGCATAACCCCAAAACAATAACGGTAAATCTATAAGAGACATCATATATCGCACCATCTCTAATAAAGTACGATTACGACGTTCGTACACAACATTACGCTGTGGTGTTCCAGGTGGTGTCAACTGTGAAACAATTCCACATTGTCTTAAGTGAGCACCAAACTCGAAACTCAGACATTCACCCCCATGATCAGACCGTAGGAACTTGATCTTCTTGTTACGATGATTTTCAACTTCACTCTGAAATTGCTTGAACTTTTCAAACGTTTCAGACTTGTGCTTCATCAAGTAGACATAACCATATCTACTCAAATCGTCAGTGAAGGTGAGAAAATAACGATATCCGCCACGCGCCTCCACACTCATCGGACCGCACACATCGGTATGTATGATTTCCAACAAGTCACTTGCACGCTCCATTGTTCCGGAGAACGGAGTCTTAGTCATCTTGTCCATGAGGCATGGTTCTCACGTGTCAAGTGAATCAAAGTCAAGTGACTCCAAAAGTCCATCGGTATGGAGTTTCTTCATGCGCTTTACACTAATATGACCTAAGCGGCAATGCCATAAAAACATGGCGCTATCATTGTCAACTCTAACTCTTTTGGTCTCAATGTTATGTGTATGTGTATCATCGCTATCAAGATTCAATATGAACAATCCTCTCACATTGGGTGCATGACCATAAAAGATATTACTCATAGAAATAGAACAACCATTATTCTCTGACTTAAACGAGTAACCGTCTCGCAATAAACAAGATCTAGATATAATGTTCATGCTTATCGCAGGCACTAAATAACAATTATTTAAGTTCATAACTAATCCTGATGGTAACTGAAGTGAAACTGTGCCGACGGCGATTGCATCAACCTTAGAACCATTTCCCACGTGCATCATCACTTCATCTTTCGTCAGCCTTCGCTTATTCCGCAGTTCCTATTTCGAGTTGCAAATATGAGCAACAGAACCAGTATCGAATACCGAGGCACTACTACGAGAGCTGGTTAAGTACACATCAATAACATGTATATCGAATATACCTGATTTTTCCTTGGCCGCCTTCTTATCAGCCACATACTTGGGGCAGTTGCGCTTCCAGTGACCCATACCCTTGCAATAATAACACTCTGTTTCACGCTTAGGTCCAGCTTTGGGTTTCTTCGTCGGATTGGCAACAGGCTTGCCGCTCTTCTTGGAATTACCCTTCTTTCCTTTGCCGTTTCTCTTGAAACTAGTGGTCTTATTCACCATTGATGCTCTTTACAGAGTTCCGACTCTACGACTTTCAGCATCGCGAATAACTCGCCGGGTGACTTGTTCATCCCTTGCATGTTATAGTTCAACACAAAACTCTTGTAGCTTGGTGGCAGTGATTGAAGAATTCTGTGAGTGATAGCCTCTTGCGGGAGTTCAATCCCCAGCTCAGCTAGACGGTTTGAGTACCCAGACATTTTGAGCACATGTTCACTGACACACAAATTCTCCTCCATCTTGCAAGCATAGAATTTAACAGAGGTCTCATACCTCTTGATCCGGGCATTCTTCGGAAAGATAAACTTCAACTCCTGGAACATCTCAAATTCTCCATGACGCTCAAAGTGACGTTGAAGTCCCGGCTCTAAGCCATACAAGACTGCACATTGAACTACTGAGTAGTCCTCCTTATGTGTTAACCAAGCGTTCTTAACATCTTGGTCAGCCGTAGTGGGTGGTTCATCTCCTAGCGCAGCATTAAGGACATAATCCTTCTTCCCAGCTTGTAGGGGCAACTTAAGATTACGAGCCCAGTCTACAAAGTTGCTTCCATCATCTTTCAACTTAGCTTTCTCTAGGAATGTATTAAAATTCAGGGTGACTGTCGCATGAGCCATTATCTACAACACAAATATATTCAAAGTGGACTTAGACCATGTTCATGATAATTAGAGTTTAACTAATCAAAATTACTTGCTAAACTCCCACTCAAAAAGTACATCTCTCTAGTCATTTGAGTGGTACATGATCCAAATTCACTAACTCAAGTCCGATCATCACGTGAGTTGCGAATAGTTTCAGTGGTAAGCATCTCTATGCTAATCATATCAACTATACGATTCATGATCGACCTTTCGGTCTCATGTGTTCCGAGGCCATGTCTGCACATACTAGGCTTGTCAAGCTTAATCCGAGTGTTCCGCGTGTGCAACTGTTTTGCACCCGTTGTATGTGAACGTTGAGTGTATCACACCCGATCATCACGTGGTGTCTCGAAACAACGAACTATAGCAACTGTGCACAGTCGGGGAGAACACAATTTCGTCTTGAAATTTTAGTGAGAGATCACCTTATAATTTTACCATCGTTCTAAGCAAAAGAAGGTGCATAAAAGGATTAACATCACATGCAATTCATAAGTGACATGATATGGCCATCATCTTGTGCTTCTTGATCTCCATCACCAAAGCACCGACATGATCTTCTTGTCACCGACGCCACACCATGATCTCCATCATCATGATCTCCATCAACGTGTCGCCATCGGGGTTGTCGTGTTACTTATGCTATTACTACTAAAGCTACGTCCTAGCAATATAGTAAACGCATTTGCAAACACAAACGTTAGTTATAAAGACAATCCGATGGCTCCTGCCGGTTGCCGTAGCATCGACGTGCAAGTCGATATTAACTATTACAACATGATCATCTCATACATCCAATATATCACATCACGTCATTGGCCATATCATATCACAAGCATACCCTGCAAAAACAAGTTAGACGTCCTCTAATTTGTTGTTCTATGTTTTACGTGGCTGCTATGCGTATCTAGTATGATCGCATGTTACTTATGCAAAAACCACAACGGAGATGTGCAAATTGCTATTTAACCTCTCCAAGGACCACCTCGGTCAAAACCAGTTCAACTAAAGTTGGAGCAATCGACACCCGCCAGTCATATTTATGCAACGAGGTTGCATGTCAATCGATGAAACTAGTCTTTCGTAAGCGTACGAATAATGTAGGTCCGGGCCACTTCAATCCAACAATCCTGCTGAATCGAGAAAAGACTAAGGAGGGCAGTGATACGTCTCAAACGTATCCATAATTTTTGATGGTTTCACGTTGTTATCTTGTCAACTTTGGATGTTTTTTTACCTTTTATATCTTTTTTGGGACTAACTTATTAACTCAGTGCCAAGTGCCAGTTCGTGTTTTATCTGTGTATTTGACTCTTTCCAGATCTGATTTTGGAACGGAGTCCAAACTGAGTAAAATCCCCGAAATGATTTTTTCCAGAACGGAAAAAGATCGGGAGGCTTGAGGGCCAAGCAAGTGGGCCCACAAGCCCTGTTGCCGCAGCCAGGGGGAGGCCGCAGCAACCAAGCTTGTGGCCCCCCTGGCGCTCCCCTGTCCTAGGTCTTTGGCCTATAAATTCCCTAAATATCCAGAAAAAATCAGGGCATCCACGAAAACACTTATCCGCCACTGCAAGCTTCCGTTTCCGCGAGATCTCTTCTGGAGACCCTTCCCGATGCCCTGCCGGAGGGACTTTGGAGTTGGAGGGCTTCTTCATCAACATCATCTCCCCTCCAATGACTCGTGAGTAGTTCACTTCAGACCTACGGGTCCGTAGTTAGTAGCTAGATGGCTTCTTCTCTCTTTTGGATCTTCAATACAAAGTTCTCCATGATCTTCATGGAGATCTATCCGATGTAATCCTCTTTTGCGGTGTGTTTGTCGAGATCCTATGAATTGTGGATTTGTGATCAGATTATCTATGATATATATTTGAGTCTTTGCAGATTTCCTATTTGCATGATTTGATATCCTTGTAAGTCCCTCCGAGTCTTGGGTTTTGTTTGGCCAACTAGATCTATGATTCTTGCAATGGGAGAAGTGCTTGGTTTTGGGTTCATACCGTCTGGTGACCTTTCCCAGTGACAGAAAGGGCAGCAAGGCACGCATCATGCTGTCGCCATCAAGGGTAACAAGATGGGCTTTTATCATAGATATGAGATTTTCCATCTACATCATGTCATCTTGCTTAAGGCGTTACTCTGTTCTTTTGAACTTAATACACTAGATGCATGCTAGATAGTGGTCGACGTGTGGAGTAATAGTAGTAGATGCAGAAAGTATCGGTCTACTTGTTTTGGACGTGATGCCTATAGATATAATCATTGCCGTATATAACGTCACGACTTTGTGCGATTCTAGCAATTGCTCGACAGTAATTCGTTCACCCACCGTCTACTTGCTTTCATGAGAGAAGCCACTAGTGAACACTACGGCCCCCGGGTCTATTCACACCTATCGTTTCCACTTTTGCTTTTCCTTTGCTTGTTTACTTTGTTGCTTTCAGTTCTCACTTGGCAAACAATCTATAAGGGATTGACAACCCCTTCATAGCATTGGGAGCAAGCTCTTTGTGTTTGTGCAGGTACTTGTGATATTCCTTCACTGGATCGATACCTTGGTTCTCAATACTGAGGGAAATACTTACTGCCGCTGTGCTACATCACCCTTTCCGCTTCGAGGGAACACCAACACAAGGCTCCAAGGCCACGGAGGAATCCTACGCATATTTTCCAAGGAAGTCCCTAAAGGCGTAGCCGTAGCAGAAGGATTCCTGGTGCCGTTGCCGAGGAGTATCAAGACAAGAAGAGTCTCCCGTCTGCACGCTTGTTTCTGGCGTCGTTGGAAGGTCTTTTGTTGCAGTAGCAGGCAGCAAATCGAACATAACCGTCCACAAAACCCTTTGTGTTCTACTCGAGATAACATCTACGCATGAACCTAGCTCATGATGCCACTGATGGGGAACGTTCGGTGGGAAACGTACCCTTGTACATCGCACACGAAGACCTATCATGGTGATGTCCATCTACGAGAGGAGATTTGGATCTACGTACCCTTGTACATCCCACAACAGGAAGCGTTAAGAAACGCGGTTGATGTAGTGGAATGTCCTCACATCCCTCGATCCGCCCCACGAACCGTCCCACGAATCGTCCCGCGATCCGTCCCACGATCCGTTCCGATCTAGTGCCGAATTGATGGCACCTCCGCGTTCAGCACACGTACAAGTCGACGATGATCTCAGCCTTCTTGATCCAGCAAGCAAGACAGAGAAGTATATGAGTTCTCCGGCAGCGTGACGACGCTCCGGTGGTGGTGATGATCTACTCCTGCACGGCTCCGCCCGAGCTCCGCAGAAATCCGATCTAGAGGTGAAACTGTGTGGTATAGGCTAGAGTTGCACGTGGCAAAGTTGTGTATCAAAAAGCCCTAAACCACCACTATATATAGGAGGGAGGGGGAGGGGCTAGCCTTGAGGAACAAGTCCCTCAAGGTGTGCCGTCCGCCACGAGGAGGAACACCCGGAACCCATTCGTCACTCCCGGTACACTGCCGAAATTGCCCAAAATTTTCCGGTGACCAAATGAAACCATCCTATACATCAATCTTCGTTTTCGGACCATTCCGGAAACCCTCGTGACGTCTGTGATCTCATCTGAGACTCCTAACAACATTCGGTAACCACACATATAACTCAACTATACTAAAACATCATCGAACCTTAAGTGTGCAGACCCTGCGGGTTCGAGTACTATGTAGACATGACCCGAGGAGTTCCTCGGTCAATATACAATAGTGGGACCTGGATGCCCATATTGGATCCTACATATTCTCTGAAGATCTTATCGGTTGAACCTCAGTGTCAAGGATTCATATAATCCCGTATGTCATTCCCTTTGTCCTTCGGTATGTTACTTGCCCGAGATTCGATCGTCGGTATCCGTATACCTATTTCAATCTCATTACCGGCAAGTCTATTTACTCGTTCCGTAATACAAGATCCCATGACTTACACTTAGTCATATTTCTAGCAAGGCGTGTGTCTGATGTTGTATTACCAAGTGGGCCCCGAAATACCTCTCCGTCACACGGAGTGACAAATCCCAGTCTTGACCCATACTAACTCAACGGACACCTTCAGAGATACCTGTTGAGAACCTTTATAGTCACCTAGTTACGTTGCGACGTTTGATGCACACAAGGTATTCCTCCGGTGCCAGTGAGTTATATGATCTCATGGTCATAGGAATAAATACTTGACACGTAGAAAACAATAGCAATAAAACGACACGATCAATATGCTACGTTCATAGTTCGGGTCTAGTCCATCACATGATTCTCCTAATGATGTGATCGAGTTATCAAGCAACAACACTTGCACATAGTTAGAAAACCTTGACTATCCTTGATCAACTGGCTAGCCAACTAGAGGCTTGCTAGGGACATTGTTTGTCTATGTATGCAGACATGTATCTATGTTTTCATTCAATACAATTATAGCATGCATAATAAACGATTATCTTTTAACAGGAAATATAATAATAACTATTTATCATTGCCTCTAGGGCATATTTCCATCAATGAGATCATGTAACTCACTCACACCGTAGAAATGCCTTGTGTGTATCAAACGTCGCAACATAACTGGATGACTATAAAGGTGATCTACAGGTATATCCGAAGGTGTCCGTTGAGTTAGCATGGATCAAAACTGGGATTTGTCACTCTGTATAACGGAGGGGGTATCTCGGGGCCCACTCGGCAATACAACATCACAAACAAGCCTTCTAAGCAATGTGATTACAGAGTTAGCCGTGGGGTTTTGTATTACGCAACGAGTAAAGAGACTTGTCGGTAACGAGATTGAAATAGGTATAGAGATGCCGACGATCGAATCTCAGGCAATTAACATACGAAGGACAAAGGAAATGTTATAAGGGATTAACTGAATCCTTGACATGGAGGTTCAACCGATAAAGATCTTCGTAGAATATGTAGGATCCAATATGGACATCCAGGTCCCGTAGTGGTCATTGACCCGAGAGTGTCTCAGATCATGTCTGGATAGTTCTCGAACTCGTAGGGTCTACACACTTAAGGTTCGGTGACGGTTTGGTATTATTGAGTTATGTATGTTGGTGAACGAAAGTTGTTCGGAGTCCCGGATGAGGTCCCGAACGTCACGGGGAGCTCCGGAGGTAAAGATTGATATATAGGAAAGTTGCATTTGGCTTCCGGAACGATTTCGGGCATTACCAGTAAAGTACCGGGAGTGACGAATGGGTTCCGGGGTTTTACCGGGAGGGGCCACCCACCCGGGAGACGACCTAGTAGGCCTAGAGGTGGCGCATGGTGTGGCCAGCCGAGTAAACCTATTTTCGGCCAAGGTGCAAAAAGAAAAGGAAAAAAGGGGAAGGAGGTGGCCAAGTAGGAAGGGAGTCCTCCAGCAAACCGAATTGGAGGAGGACTCTCCTCCCTTGGCTCGACCGAACCCTCCTCCTTGGAGTAGGAGGCAAGGCAGTCCTCCCTCCTATTCCTCCTATATATAGTGGAGGTTTTGAGGGAAAAACATAACAGAAAAGCCACGTGCTTCCCTCTCCTCCATAGATCGTCTCCCTCGTCTAGATTAGTCTGGCATAGCTTGGCAAAGCCCTGCTAGATTAGTTCACCACCACCACCACCACCACGCCGTCGTGCTGCCAGAGAACTCATCTACCTCTCCGCCCCTCTTGTCAGATCAACAAGGCGGACATCGTCATCGATTTGTACGTGTGCTAAACGTGGAGGTGTCGTCCATTCGGCGCTAGATCGGGATGGAGTTCGTGGGACGGCTTGCGATTTGGATCGCGAAGACGTTCAACTACATCAACCGCGTTTCTTAACGCTTCCCGCTTAGCGATCTACAAGGGTATGTGGATCCGATCTCCCCTATCGTAGATGCTCATCACCATGTATAGGTCTTGCTTGTGCGTAGGAAATTTTTTGTTTCCCGTGAAACGTTCCCCAACAGTGGCATCATGAGCTAGATCTATGCGTAGATGATATCTCGAGTAGAACACAAAGGAGTTTGTGGGCGTTGATGTTCAATTTGTTGCCCTCGTTAGTATTTTATTGATTCAGTTGTATTGTTGGATGAAGAGGCCCGAACCAACATTACTCGTACGCTTACGAGAGACCGGTTTCATCGACTAACATGCAACTTGTTGCATAAAGATGACTGGCGGGTGTTTATTTCTCCAACTTTAGTTGAATCGGATTTGACCGAGCAGGTCCTTGGAGAAGGTTAAATATGTGTTCCCTCACGAAAATTTCAAGATAAAATTGTGTTCTCCCCGAGTGTGCACCGTTGCGACAGTTCATTGTTTCGAGACACCACGTGATGATCGGGTGTGATAGACTCTACATTCACATACAACAGGTGCAAAACAGTTGCACACGCGGAACACTCGGGTTAAACTTGACGAGCCTAGCATGTAAAGACATGGCCTCGGAACACAAGAGACCGAAAGGTCGAACATGAGTCATATAGTGGATATGATCAACATGGAGATGTTCACCATTAAAGCTAACTCAACTCACATGATGATCGGACTTGAGTCAGTGCATTTGGATCATGTGACACTCGAATGACTAGAGGGATGTCAACTTGAGTGGGAGTTTATTAGTAATATGATTAATTAAACTCAATTATCTTAAACATAGTCTAAGTAATCTTTGCAAAATTTTATGTTGTAGATCAATGGCTCCCGGAGTAGCACCCCTGAATTTTAATGCGTTCATAGAGAAAGCTAAGCTGAAAGATGATGGAAGCAACTTTGTTGACTCGGCCCGTAATCCGAGGCTTATCCTCACGGCTGCCCAAAATAAATATGTCCATGATGCGCCGCTAGGTGATGAACGACCCCAATCAGCGTTGCCAGAAGTTATGAACGTCAGGCAGACGCGTAAGGATGACTACTCATTAGTTCAATGTGCAGTTTTGATGGCTTAGAACCTTGACTTCAAATACGTTTTGAACATCATGGACCATATGAGATGTTCCACGAGTTGAAGTTTATCTTTGACAAGAATGCCCGGATCGAGAGGTATGATACCTCCGATAAGTTCTATGCTTGCAAAATGGAGGAGAACAGGTCTGTCAGTGAACATGTGCTCAGAATGTCTGGGTACTCTAACCGTCTGGCTGAGCTGGGAATTTCTCTCCCTCCATAGGCTATCGCTGACCGAGTTCTTCAATCACTGCCACCTAGCTACAAAGGCTTTGTGTTGAACTATAACATGCAAGGGATGAATAAGTCACTCGCCGAGTGTTTGCGATGCTGAAAGTCGCTGAGTCAGAAATCCAGAAAGAACATCAAGTGTTGATGGTCAATAAGACCACCAGTTTCAAGAAAAATGGCAAAAGGCAAGAAGGGTAACTCCAAGAAGAGTGGCAAAGTTGTTGCCCCTCCAACGAAAAAACGCAAGTCTGGACCCAAGCCGGAGACTGACTGTTATCATTGCAAGGGGACTGGTCACTGGAAGCGGAACTGCCCCAAATATCTGGCCGATAAGAAGGCGGCCAACGCCAAACAAGGTATATTTGATATACATGTTATTGATGTGTACCTCACTAGCTCTCGTAGTAGTGCCTAGGTATTTGATACCGGTTCTGCTGCTCACATTTGCAACTCAAAATGGGAAGTGCGGAATAAACGAAGGTTGTCGAAGGACGAAGTGATGATGCCCGTGGGAAATGGTTCCAAGGTTGATGCGATCGCCGTCGGCACGCTCTAACTTCAATTACCATCGGGATTAGTGATGAACTTAAACAATTGTTATTTAGTGCCTGCGTTGAGCATGAACATTATATTTGGATCTTGTTTATTGTGAGACGGTTACTCATTTAAGTCAGAGAATAATGGTTGTTCTATTTATATGAGTAATATCTTTTATGGTCATGCACCCAATGTGAGGGGTTTGTTCATACTGAATCTTGATGGTGATGACACTCATATCCATAACATTGAGACCAAAAGATGTAGAGTTTATAATGAGAGCACCACTTTCTTGTGGCACTGCCGCTTATGTCATATTGGTGTAAAACGCATGAAGAAACTCCATACTAATGGACTTTTGGAGTCACTTGATTTTGAATCACTTGACACATGTGAACCATGCCTCATGGGCAAGATGACTAAGACTCCGTTCTCCAGAATAATGGAGCATGCAAGTGACTTGTTGGAGATCATGCATACTGATGTGTGCAGACCGATGAGCATAGATGCATGCGTTGGATATCGTTATTTTCTCACCTTCACTGATGATTTGAGTAGATATGGTTATATTTACTTGATGAAGCACACGTCTGAAACGTTTGAAAACTTCAAGCAATTTCAGAGTGAAGTTGAAAATCATCATAACAAGAAGATCAAATTCCTACGATCTGATCGAGGAGGTGAGTATCTGAGTTACGAGTTTGGTGCTCACTTAAGACAATGTGGAATTGTTTCACAATTGACACCGCGTGAAACACCACAGCGTAATGGTGTGTCAGAACGTCGTAATCGTACTATATTAGATAGGGTGCGTTCTATGATGTCTCTTACCGATTTGTCGTTATCGTTTTGGAGCTATGCATTAGAGACAGCTGCATTCACTTTAAATAGGGCACCATCAAAATCCGTTGAGACGACACCATATGAACTGTGGTATGGCAAGAAGCCAAAGTTGTCGTTTCTTAAAGTTTGGGGATGTGATGCTTATGTCAAAAAGCTTTAGCATGAAAAGCTGGAACCTAAAACAGAAAAGTGTGTCTTCATAGGATACCCAAAAGAGACAGTTGGGTACACCTTCTATCTCAGATCCGAAGGCAAAGTTTTTGTTGCTAAAAACAGAGCATTTCTTGAGAAAGAGTTTCTGTCGAAAGAATTTAGTGGGAGGAAGATAGAACTTGATGAGGTTGTAGAACCTTTGCTTCAACCAGATGGTGGTGCAAGACAAAAAGAAGTTTCTGTCGAAGCTACACTAGTTGAAGAGGAAGCTAGTGATGATGATCATGAAACTTCAGATCAAGTTGTTGTCGGACCTCGTAGGTCAACAAGGGAACGTACTGCTCCCAAGTGGTACGGGAATCATGTCTTATCAATTATGTTGTTAGACAACAATGAACCTACGAAATAGATCTTTAAGAAAAAGGCGGACGCGGATGGTAATGTAACCGTCTATAAAGCTCGACTTGTGGCAAAGGGTTTTTCATAGCCCTGGCCATCTCAGGCCCGACCCTGTCGGCCCACCCATGCCCGTCCCTAAAATCCAGGGCCTAGGCCCGACGGGCTTGCCCATGGTCCGGGCTTGGGCCTGAGTTTTGAGCCCACCAACAGGGCCTGGATGGGCTTGGGCTTGGCATATTGGCATTTTAAGGAAGAGGCCCGGCCTACGGCCCTAAGCCCTAAGGGCTTTTGAGGGGTTTTTACTAGATGGGCCGGGCTTGGGCTTGAAAAGTAGGCCCGATGGTAGGGCCTGGGAGGGACTAGGCCTCAGTTTTCTGCCGTGGGCTTTTTTAGGCCCGACCCAAGCCCGGCCTGGCCCGACCCATGGCCAGATATAGTTTTTCACAAGTTCAAGGAGTTGACTACGATGAGACGTTCTCACCCGTAGTGATGCTTAAGTCCGTCAGAATCATGTTAGCAATAGCTGCATTTTTCGATTATGAAATTTGGCAGATGGATGTCAAAACAGCGCTCCTTAACGGGTTTCTTAAGGAAGAGTTGTATATGATGCAACCGAATGGTTTTGCCGATCCAGAGAATGCTGACAAAGTATGCCAACTCCAGCGATCCATTTATGGACTGGTGCAAGAATCTTGGAGTTGGAATCAGCGCTTTGATGAGGTGATCAAGGCGTTTGGGTTTATACAAGTTTTTGGAGAAGCTTGTATTTACAAGAAAGTGAGTGAGAGCTCTATAGTGTTTCTAATATTATATGTGGATGACATGTTGATGATTGGAAACAATATAGAACTATTGGGAAGTGTACAAGAATACTTGAATAAGAGTTTTTCAATGAAGGACCTAGGAGAAGCTGCTTTCATATTAGGCATCAAGATCTATAGAGATAGATCGAGACGCTTGATAGGACTTTCACAGAGCACATACCTTGACAAAGTTTTGAAGAAGTTCAAAATGAATCAGTCCAAGAAAGGGTTCTTGTCTGTATTGCAAGGTGTGAAGTTGAGTAAGACACAATGCCCAGTGACTGCAGAAGATAGAGAAAAGATGAGTGGTGTCCCCTATGTTTCTGCCATAGGCTCTATCATGTAAGCAATGTTGTGCACAAGACATGATGTCAGCCTTGCCATAAGTATGGCGGGAAGGTTTCAAAGTGATCGAGGAATGGAATGTTGGATAACGGTTAAGAATATTCTAAAGCACCTCAAAAGGACTAAGGAAATGTTTCTTGTGTATGGAGGTGATCAAGAGCTCATCGTAAAGGGTTACATCGATGCAAGCTTTGTCATTGATCCGGATGACTCTAGGTCTCAAACCGGATACGTATTTATTCTCAATGGGGGAGCGGTAAGCTAGTGCAGTTCCAAGCAAAGTGTCGTAGCTGATTCTACATGCAAAGCAGAGTACATAGCTGCCTCAGAGGCGGCTAAAGAAGGTGTGTGGATGAAGGACTTCATGACAGATGTTGGAGTTGTGTCGAGTGCACTGGATCCAATGACTCTGTTCTGTGATAACACTGGTGCCCTTGCTCTAGTCAAAGAACCAAGGTTTCACAAGAGGACCATACACATAAAGCGATGCTTCAATTCCATCCACGATTAGATCAAGGAGGAGGACATAAATATTTACAAAGTGCACACGGATCTGAATGTTGTAGACCCGTTGACTAAATCTCTTCCACGAGCGAAACATGATCAACACCAGAACTGTATGAGTGTTAGATTCATTACAATGTAAATCACATAGTGATGTGAGGTAGATTATTGACTCTAGTGCAAGTGGGAGATTTTTGGAAATATGCCCTAGAGGCAATAATAAAGCGATTATTATTATGTTTCCTTGTTCATGATAATCGTTTATTATCCATGCTAGAATTTTATTGATTGGAAACTCAAATACATGTGTGGATACATAGACAACACAATGTCCCTAGTGAGCCTCTAAAGGACTAGCTCGTTGATCAAAGATGTTCAAGGTTTCTTGGACATAGGACACGAGTTTTCATTTGATAACGGGATCACATCATTAGGAGAATAATGTGATGGAGAAGACCCAAACTTTGAACGTGGCATATGATCGTGTCAGTTTATTGCTATTGTTTTCTGCATGTCAAGTATCTGTTCTGATGACCATGAGATCATGCGACTCACTGACATCGGAGGAGTACCTTGTGTGTGTCAAACATCGCAACGTAACTGGGTGACTATAAATGTGCTCTACACGTATCTCCGAGGGTGTCTCTTGAGTCCGCATGGATCAAGACTAGGATTCATCACTCCATGTGAGGGAGAGGTATCTCAGGGCCCACTCGGTAATACAACATCACAAACAAGCCTTGCAAGCAATGTGACTAAAGAGTTAGCCACGGGATTTTGTATTACAGAACGAGTAAAGAGACTTGTCGGTAACGAGATTGAAATAGGCATAGAGATACCGACGGTCAAATATCGGGCAAGTAACATACCAAAGGACAAAGGGAATGTTATACAGGATTAACTGAATGCTTGACATGGAGATTCAACTGATAAATATCTTCGTAGCATATGTAGGAGCCAATATGTACATCGAGGTCCCTCTATTGGTTATTGATCGGAGAGTGTCTCAGATCATGTCTACATAGTTCTCGAACCCGAAGGGTCTGCACACTTAAGGTTCAGTGACGTTTTGGTATTATTGAGTTATGTATGTTGGTGACCAAAAGTTTTTCGGAGTCCTGGATGAGATACCGGACGACACAGGGAGCTCCGGAATGGTCCGGAGGTAAAGATTTTGGGCATTACCGGTAAAGTACCGGGAGTGACGAATGGGTTCCGAGGTTTTACCGGGAGGGGCCACCCACCCGGGAGAAGACCTAATAGGCCTAGAGGTGGCGCACCAGCCCCTACTGGGCTGGTGCAGCTAGCCCAATAAACCTATTTTCGGCAAAGGTGCAAAAAAGAAAATGAAAAAAAGGAAGGAGGTGGTCAAGTAGGAAGGGAGTCCTCCACCAAACCGAATTGGAGGAGGACTCTATTCCCTTGGCTCGGCCGAACCCTCGTCCTTGGAGTAGTAGTCAAGGAAGCCCTCCCTCCTATTCCTCCTATATATATAGTGTAGGTTTTGAGGGCAAAACACAACAGAAAAGCCACGTGCTGCCCTCTCCTCCATAGATCATCTCCCTCGTCTAGATTAGTCTGCATAGCTTGGTGAAGCCCTGCTGGATTAGTTCACCACCACCACCACCACGCCGTCGTGCTGCCGGAGAACTCATCTACCTCTCTGCCCCTCTTGCTAGATCAAGAATGCGGAAATCGTCATCGAGCTGTATGTGTGCTGAACGCGGAGGTGTCGTTCGTTCGACGCTAGATCAGGGCGGAGTTCGTGGTGAGATGATTCGTAGCAAGCAACAAGTAACAAAAGTAGCAACGATGCAGCAAAGTGTCCCAATCCCTTTTTTAGCAAGGGACAAGCCTGGACAAAGTCTTATAGGAGGAAAAACGCTCCCGAGGACACACGGGAATTTCTGTCATGCTAGTTTTCATCATGTTCATATGATTCACGTTCGTTACTTTCATAGTTTGATATGTGGGTGGACCGATGCTTGGGTACTACCCTTAATTGGACAAGCATCCCACTTATGATTAACCCCTCTCGCAAGCATCCGCAACTACGAAAGAAGAATTAAGACAAAGTCTAACCATATCATTAAACTAGTGGATCCAAATCAGCCCCTTACAAAGCAACGCTGTCGTGGTTTTGTCACGGCAGATGTCCTCGTGAAAGGACTTGATACTGGAGCCATCGCACCTTGGTGGCGACTCAAAGGGGTTAAGCGGAAGAGACACGGCGATTTATCCAGGTTCGGCCCCTCGAGAGGAGGTAATAGCCTATGTCCTGCTTTGTGTGTATTGTTATGGATTCAATTACAAGGAAGGCGTAACTCGCCTAAACCTAGCACTCGATGATTTCTAACCTGCCTCTCCCCCTCCAGACTCGCCTTTATATATAGGTTGAAGCTTTAGGGTTTACAAGAGTCCCTTCCTTTTTACAAATCGTGACCACCGCGGTCTCTAAGTCGCCGTCTTGCAAAACCCAGAGTCCTTTCATAAATCATAATCATCCTGCGACTTTGAACCGCCCAGGCTGAGGCCCAACTAGCCCTAAAGGATGAATCGTGTTAACAGTAACCCGGCCCATATTCGGCGGGTCACTTAACAGGAAATATCCCCAACATTAGGCCCCAAATTGACTTGAATCTTCATGCCAATGCTTCCATTTTAGTCGAAGGCGATTCACTCCTCTGTGTTCCTCCGTACACCAGAAATCTTAACTCGCCAACTGGTACCGGAAAAAGTCTCTGAGCCGCCAACGCATTTCCCATCAGTACTTTCCTTAGCCCTCGATTTTCGGGAACTCCAACACAATCCCAACGGATCTTTTAGTGCGTCATTATCCCAAAATTTTCGGACGTCATCATGGCGAATCTTTCCTTCCTCGACGGTTCCCGCTCATAGCGCCTCGATCCTCGCGCCCGTCCTGATAAATAGGCGGAAGGGACAGGGCTGACACCGGCCACCTACCAGTCTCGTCAATCCCTCCACCATCATCTTAGCGAGAAGAAACGCTCCGCATCCCGAAGGCTTCGCCGCTGGCCGCAAACTCCACCCCCGTCCGAAGAACTCCAGTGCTGCCCGCAAGCCGTTGCCGTTCGAGGAGCTCCGGCGCCGCCCGCAAGCCGTCGCCGTTCGAGGAGCTCCAGCTCCGCCCGCACGTCATCGCCGTTGCCAGGCTCCGCCGCCGCCGAGGGTCCCCTCATTCTCCAACAGCCTCCATCATCGCCGATCTTCTTCGACCAAGATCTTCAGGTTAGGCCACTGTTTCCCCTTCTTTAAGGGTAGATTTATTTCTTGTTCTTGCTGCCGCCATTGCCATAGTTCCGAAGCTCTATTCTCGTCACCATCTTAACTGTCGAACTGATTAGTCCGAGCGCCATTAGGGCACCCAGTGCTTCGAACAATCCTATCCATCTGTGCCCTTGCGAATTTTCTAAATAGACTAGTCTTTTCAAACATGAGGCACCATCCCGATCATACATCGTTCATGTTTTAGCCACGTCCGTAAGCTTTTATATCTGTTGAATAGATCCATTCCTCTTTCACTGTTTGCAAAAAGCTGTTTGGGAACCTCGTCCTTCCCTTAGTGTTTCGGAAAGAATAAATTTTACCACCCACAGTAGCGTCGCTTCTGAGAATAGCCCTGCCCCGATAGGTCGCCACATCAGTCCAACCCGGCCTCCCAATCCGGCGGGTTAAGCAGAAGCTAGTCCCGACTCACATAGTAAATGTTCGAGACATGTAATACCATTTTCTTGCCTATTTGTAGCATGGGTGCCGTTTTCAAGAGCGATTGGCTTCCCACCAAAGTCGATGATGCCGTTTTGGCGAATTACGTGAAAGCGGGCTGCTTGGATCCTCAAGACGTCATTGGATGGCGCACCGGGTTAGGAGAACACCTACCCAACCCCAAGGAAGGGGAGATAGTAGTTTTTGTGGAACACTTAGAACGGGGTTTTAAGCCGCCCGGATCTAAATTCCTTAGGGACGCCCTGAATTTTATGAACGTCCGACTCCAGGATCTGGGACCCAATTCCATAAGCAACCTAAGTCAATTCCAAGTCCTTTGCGAAGCTTATTTGCGGATCGAGCCTTCCGTCCCTCTGTTTTGGTACTTTTTCCACTTGAATCGCCAGACGGAATTCCACAATGGCCCCAGTTTGGAACTCGGCGGGGTCAACGTCCAGCGTCGCAGGGACAGTCCGTTCCCTTCACTCACTATGCCTAGCCATCCCAAAGGCTGGGGTGAATCTTGGTTTTACTGCAAAGAAACATCCCCTGCCGGCGAGAACAAACTTCAGGGCTACAGGCCAAGCCGCCTTCCGGTCAACTTCAAGCTCCCTGACAAGCTCACCGAGGAAGAAGAGTCGGAATTCGTCCCAATTCTGTCCGAACTGAGATCCTTGACTAACAACGGTCTCACCGGGGTTGACCTGATCCGCTGCTGGGTCGAATGGCGGATCCTTCCTCTGAGCCGCCGAGAAGGCTTGATGTGCGAATTTGACGGTACTCTGGATCATCCCCAATGCTAATTTCACACAACATTAACAGAAAAAGACATCATCGCCATCATCAAGAAGCTGACAGGCGAGCCTACAACAAAGTGCGGCCAAATCGGCCTTAAGCCCTTCTGCAAGATTAACCCGGCGCCCAAGGTAACCAAGGCTAACTCGCCCTCAATTTTTATTCCATCTGTTTTACTGTCATCGTGACTTCATGCCACATCCCTTTCCAGAAAGGCGACAAGTTCTGGTCTCGGAGACCTAAGAAACAAGCCATGAAGAGTGCTAAGCCGCCTTCCAAGAAAAAGAAAGGCAAAGGTAAATCGGCTGCAACCGAGCCATCTGAAGTCGACGAATCTCAAGCTGGCGACACACTCTCCGAGGTACCAATCCGTCCTCTTTTTCACTCGCCACCTATTACCTTTTAACTTTTATTTATCTCTCACTCCTCTTATAATAGAATGAAGATAACAAAAGCCAGGAAGATTCTGTCGAGGTAATTTCTGTCTCCTCCGATTCATCTCCTTCTCCACCTAAGCCGGCCCGGCGAATATGTGGAAAAGTACCTCTCTCACATCCAAATGCCCATTTGGACCCAAATTTCTTACTGAAGAAAACGCAGCACGCCTCGAAACGGAAAACGCGAAGTCATTCTGGCGACCTAACACCTGGCTTGCCAACAACGAACAAAAGAAAACCAAGCGAGGTACCTCCTTTTTTTTTATTTGAGCAACCATTGTTCGTGTTGCTTTGGATCACAGTCATAACCCGCCTGTATTATCGATGTACAAATTCTACAGGATTCTCCCCCTACTTCTGGCGACTCAGTGATGTCGACCCTTCCACCAATGATCGGAGTCCCGGGGTAAGTTTCTTGTCCTGATCCTTGAGAATAATACTCTTTTTAATTTTTTAACACGCCTATCTCATTCATTAGGGCGCAAGCCAAAAAGAGGAAAACCAGTGGATCAATCCCTGATACCACTTTTGAACCTCCAAGGAAAGCAACTCCGACTCAAGAAGATCCGAGTCAAAACGAGCCGACAATTCAAGCAAACCCTCCTGAGTCGCCCAAAGGATCAACGGATGTCCCTAGATCACCGGTCGTAATGGCGGCAGCTGATGACCCAGATGTTGTGGTCATTACTGGTTTTGGTTTCTCCGAGCCGGCAGCGACAATCCTATCCAAACATATAGCATCCCCTTCTCCATCAATTCCTGAGTCTGGGCCTTCCAAGGCGAAACTTTCTGACTATGCAGGTCTGGAATTTAAAGAACTCTGTTCTGGCTTCGCAAGTCGCCTGGAAGCGAGTTACGAGATGGAAAAGAATCTGCTGAAGATGTTAAATAACAAGCATGAGGTAAAATTTATACTCTATATTATCCCCAGTAACCCCCAAGGGCCGGGTCATCAGTAAAATGATGAGCCGGGTCTTTTAAAAGCTTCGCGACCAGTAACCCCCAAGGGACGGGTCATCAGTAAAATGATGAGCCGGGTCTTGATTTCTGTATAATTTCCCTTGAGAAATTATACATTAGCCCCCAAGTGTCAGGGGTATTGCCTTGCAATAATTCCGAGACTTGTCTTTGTTTTAAATTTTGAACAGGAAAGCCTTGCCCAGACCGAACTGGTCCTGGGCGATTTAAGGAAAAACTTGGCTGACCAACAAGATGCCCGAACTCAGTCGGAAGACAAATATAAGTTGGCTCTGGTTGAACTGGAAAAGCTCAAAGCCGAGTTAGAAAGAACTCAGGCTGACCGCAGCGCGGTTTTGACAAGAGCCGAAAAAGCAGAAGCAAAGCTGGCAACTGTGCAGCAGGAGCTATCCGGCTTAAAGCGCCATATTTCCAACATGACACAAGCCATCTTTGGTAAGCTTTACCTAACTCTCCAATCTTATCCTCTTCCTTGGGCAAATTCCTTAATGTTTAACTTACCGGTTATTTAATCACAGGCTCGAGAGTCGCCAATCTGCAAGACGACAGCGTGTTGATGCTGAAGGCGATCTATACACTGACGGAACAACTGTACACAGGCAGTGTGCTGACCGTCAAAGCTGTGATAGGTGCAAAGGAGCCCATAACTTCCATCAAGAAGGTGCTTGGATATCTATCCACACTGCCTCCCCAGATCGGCGAGTTAACCCGATCAGCCGCCCGGAAGGGTGTCCTGACGGCTCTGAGTCGCTGCCTGGCGTATGCTCCAGAAATTAATTTGGAAGAAGTAGCTGCCGGCTTCCCTCAGCTTAAAGATGACGGCTTGGAGTTCGTGGAAGAAGACTACCAGAAGGTTGTCAAGGATTCTCGACTGGCCGCGACTCAACTCGCCGCCAGCCTTGACTTGACAAAATATCAGGCGGCTTACGATGATAAGAATAAGAAAATCAACCCGCCAACCTTCGTGGTGACCAACCTTATCCCTCGGCGACCCAAGAATCCCGTCGACTGGGAAACAGACCTGGCATCAATCTTAACCTATGAAGACGACTTTGCCTCTTTGTCCAGATGCAACTGGGTCTTGGGCGATTTACAAATCGAAGCTGGTCAGAGCTCACGCCAGGACTTAGCGGAATAGATTTTCCTTGAATTTGGCCCAAGAGCCATGTAATAGTCAGTACTATCTTTTGATGACATCTTCTGCAAAAAACCCTTGTACCGCTTTTGAAGCGGTTTAAAATATTTTGTTAATCCTTATCAGAATCGCCTGAAACGCTCAATCCGCCAAGGATGAAAACCTTGAGCATATTTATCTGTGAAAATAAAAGAACTACAAAAAGTTTCAACGAATAAGTAGTGAGGATAAAAATCTCCAAGGTCAAATCATAACACGAGTAATGCAGGTTTCGTCGGCTCATACGGTCGCGACAGGAGGAGGCGAGTGAGAAAGCTCGTGCACCCACCCTTAATGCAGGTTTCGTCGGCTCATACGGTCGCGACAGGGGGAGGCGAGTCAAAAAGCTCGTGCACCCACCCTTAATGCAGGTTTCGTCGGCTCATACGGTCGCGACAGGGGGAGGCGAGTTAGAAAGCTCGTGCACCCACCCTTAATGCAGGTTTCGTCGGCTCATACGGTCGCGACAGGGGGAGGCGAGTCAAAAAGCTCGTGCACCCACCCTTAATGCAGGTTTCGTCGGCTCATACGGGCGCGATAGGGGGAGGCGAGTCAAAAAGCTCGTGCACCCACCCTTAATGCAGGTTTTGTCGGCTCATACGGTCGCGACAGGGGGAGGCGAGTGAGAAAGCTCGTGCACCCACCCTTAATGCATGTTCTGTCGGCTCATAAGGTCGCAACAGGATGTCATGAAATTGCTCTCTCTTTTTCTTAAAGAAGAAGCCCCCAAGTCATGGAAACATTATATTATTCCATAATGAAAACTGAAAAACTTACAAAGCATGGAGTTTTAGGAACTCAAGTGTAATAAGGCCGCAAATGGGCAATATTCCAAGGGCGAGTTGACTCAGCCCCCGTAGTCGGTCGATCAGGCCGAAGATCCATCAAGTAGTAAGAACCATTGCGGAGGTTCTTGCTGACAACAAAAGGTCCCTCCCAAGGGGGCGAAAGCTTGTGCATGCCTGCCCGATCTTGTATCAGTCGAAGCACCAAATCGCCTTCCTGGAAGGTCCGACTCTTCACCCGGCGACTATGATAACGCCGCAGATCTTGCTGATAGATCGCCGAACGAGCCGCTGCTAAGTCACGTGCCTCTTCCAAGGCATCCAAAGAGTCCTGACGCGCCAGCTCGTTGTCTCGCTCCACATATGCGGCGACTCTAAGAGAATCATGCCTTATGTCGATAGGGAGGACGGCCTCTGCACCATAGACCAAGAAGAAAGGGGTGAACCCCGTGGACTGATTCGGGGTAGTCCGGATGCTCCATAATACCGAAGGTAACTCCTGCACCCAACATCCTGGAGTTCTTTCCAGGGGAATTATGAGCCGAGGTTTGATCCCTCGCAAAACTTCCTGATTCGCCCGCTCGGCCTGTCCGTTTGACTGCGGGTGAGAAACTGCAGAGATATCAAGCCGGATATGTTCACGGCGACAGAAATCCAGCATCGCTCCTTGGGACAAGTTAGTACCATTGTCCGTGATGATACTGTGTGGATATCCAAAACGGAAAATCAGCTTCTTCAGAAATTTTACCGCAGTCTCCGCATCGCAAGTCCCAACAGGCTCCGCCTCAATCCATTTAGTGAATTTATCAACCGCCACCGATAAGTGAGTTTTCTTGTTGGAGGACATCTTAAAGGGACCGACCATGTCTAGCCCCCAGACCGCGAAAGGCCAAGTAATGGGGATCATCCTCAATTCTTGAGCCGGCACATGAGCCTGTCTCCCATATCGTTGGCACCCCTCACACCGCCGTACTATATCTTCTGCATCTGCATGAGCCGTCAACCAGAAGAAACCGTGTCGAAAGGCTTTTGATACCAAAGAACGTGACCCGGCGTGATGTCCGCAGTCTCCAGAATGGATGTCATTTAGGATTATGCATCCTTCCTCGGAGGAAACGCACCGCTGAAAGACCCCTGAAGCACTTCGTTTATATAGCTCGCCATTAATGATGACCATGGACTTGCTACGCCGAACAATCTGGCGAGCCAAAACTTCGTCAGTGGATAACATGCCACGAGCAAGATAAGCTAGATAAGGAAGAGCCCAATCCGGAGCGACATGGAGAGCCGCCACAAGCTGAGACTCGGGATCTGGTATCGCCAATTCCTCCTCCGTGGGTATAGTTACGGACGGTTTATGCAGGACATCCAAGAAGACATTAGGGGGGGCCGGTTTTCTCTGTGAGCCGAGTCGCGAGAGGGCATCAGCTGCTTCGTTGAGTCGCCGATCAACATGATCAACCTGGTACCCATGAAAATAGCCCGCCACGTCAGATACGGCTCGCCTGTAAGCCGCCATCATAGGATCTCGAGAGTCCCAGGTGCCCGAAACCTGTTGTGCCACCAAATCTGAGTCCCCAAAACATCTGACTCGGGTTAGGTTCATCTCTTTTGCTAGTCGCAAATCGTGAAGCAGAGCTTCATACTCTGTTGCATTATTTGTACAAGGGAACATGAGCCGGAGGACGTAGCAGAACTTATCTCCTTGAGGGGATATCAACACCACACCCGCCCCCAAGCCCTCCAACTGCCTGGATCCATCAAAATAAATAGTCCAATAGGTAAGGTCAGGCCGATCTTCCGGAGCCTGAAGCTCCGTCCAATCATTGACGAAATCAACTAGTGCCTGGGACTTGATGGCCGTGCGGGGGGTATACTGTATGTGATGTGACCCAAGTTCTATTGCCCATTTGGCAATTCGCCCTGTTGCCTCACGGTTTTGGATGACGTCGCCGAGGGGCGCGGAACTGACCACGGTGATCGGGTGTTCCTGGAAATAATGTTTAAGCTTTCGACTCGCCATGAACACCCCATAGACTTGTTTCTGCCAATGTGGGTATCACTGTTTGGAGAGAGTTAACACCTCACTGATAAAGTACACCGGGCGTTGTACCGGGTGTTCCCTTCCTTCCTCCTTTCTTTCGACGACCACAGCCACGCTGACCGCTTTGGAATTCGCGGCGATATACAGGAGCATAGGCTCCTTTTCAGTCGGGGCCGCCAGGACCGGCGGGTTAACCAATTGATGTTTCAAGGCCTGAAGTGCCTCGTCAGCCTCCTCTGTCCACACGAATCGGTCGGACTTTCTCAATAATTGATAAAGAGGAATCGCCTTTTCTCCGAGGCGGCTCACAAAACGATTGAGAGCCGCAATGCGACCCGCCAATCGCTGAACTTGGTTAACATTCGTCGGCTTGCCGAGGGAAGTAACCGCTTCAATTTTGTCCGTGTTAGCCTCGATGCCGCGCTCCGATACCAAGAAACCCAGTAGTTTTCCCGCAGGTACGCCGAAAACGCACTTGGTAGGATTTAGCTTCATCTGATATACCCGTAAATTATCAAAGGTTTCCTTAAGGTCTTCCAGAAGTGTCTCCTCCCGGCGGGTCTTGATCACTATGTCGTCAACATAAGCATGGACGTTGCGGCCAATTTGGCTATGAAGACAATTCTGGATGCAGCGTTGGTAAGTCGCTCCTGCGCTCTTGAGCCCGAACGGCATGGACACATAGCAAAAGGCCCCGAAGGGGGTTATGAAAGCAGTCTTCTCCTGATCTTCCACAGCCATTTTGATCTGATGATAACCTGAATAAGCGTCCAAAAAGCACAATCATTCACATCCCGCCACCGAGTCAATTATTTGGTCGATGCGGGGAAGAGCGAAAGGATCCTTTGGGCAAGCTCTGTTGAGGTCCGTATAGTCAATACACATACGGAACGTGCCATTCTTCTTGAGTAATAACACCGGGTTAGCTAGCCCTTTGGGGTGAAAGACTTCCACGATGAACCCGACGGCTAAAAGACGGGCGACTTCCTCTCCAATCGCCTTCCGTCGCTCCTCGTTAAACCCGCGAAGGTATTGTTGGACAGGTTTGCATTTTGGGTCAATATTAAGATGATGCTCAGCGAATTCTCTCGGTACACCCGGCATGTCAGAGGGTTTCCATGCGAAGATGTCCCGATTCTCACGGATGAATTCGATGAGCGCGCTTTCCTATTTGGGGTCCAGACCCGTTCCAATGGTAAACTGCTTGGATGAGTCGCCAGGGACGAAGTCGACTGTCTTCGTGTCATCCGTTGGTTTGAACTTGAGGGGCGACTCGGAATCTGTAGTTGGTTTCTTGAGTGGTGACATGTCTGCCAGGTCAACATTGGCCCGGTGGTTTTTGAGCTCTTCCGCCGCGCAGGCGACTTCCGCATAGGCCGCGTCTCCTTCTCACACTCCTTTGGAATTCTTCTATCTCCGTCGACCGTGATGGGCCCTTTAGGACCAGGCATTTTGAGCTTGAGGTAGACGTATCACGGGCGGGCCATGAAGCGAGCGTAAGCCGGTCGCCCGAACAGCGCATGGTACGGGCTTTTTAGTTTGACCACCTCGAAGACCAGAAACTCCGACCTGTAATTCTGCGCAGTTCCAAACGCTACTGAAAGCCTGACCCGGCCTATCGGATAAGCCGATTTGCCCGGGACGATGCCGTGGAAGACCGTGGTTGAAGGCATCAAGTCTTTCTCTAATAGATTCATCCTCCGGAAGGTGTCGAACTAGGGTTTAAGCTTCTGTCACTCTAGCAACCCATCATCTACTTACTACTTCCCAATGCCTTACTCTAGGCCCAAATAATGGTGAAGTGTTATGTAGTCGACGTTTAGCACCACTAGAGGAAAAACAACATACAACACATCATAATATCGAACGAATACAAAATTCACATGACTACTATTAGCATGAGTTATCCCATGTCCTCAGGAACAAAAGTAACTAGTCACAAAGCATAATCATATTCATGACCAGAGAGGTAATGAGTAGCATCAAGGATCTGAACATAAACTCTTCCACCAAATAATCCAACTAGCATCAACTACAAAGAGTAATTAACACTACTAGCAACCTTACAAGTACCAATCGGAGTCGCGAGATGGAGATTGGTTACAAGAGATGAACTAGGGTTTGGAGATGAGATGGTGCTGATGAAGATGTTGATGGTGATGAGTCCCCTCCGATGAGAGGAGTGTTGGTGATGACGATAGCGATGATTTCCCCCTCCGGGAGGGATGTTTCCCCGGCACGATCATCTTGTCGGAGCTCTAGATTGGTTCTGCTCAAGTTCCGCCTCATGGCGGCGGCGAATCCTCGAAAAAGCCTCCTCCTAATTTTTTTCCGGACGAAACCCTTCATATAGCAGAAGAGGGGGGGCCAGAGGGCCAGTTGGGTGCCCACAAGCCCCCTAGGCGCGGCCAGGGGGTGGCCGCGCCTAGCAGTCTTGTGGCCACCTGCTGGCGCCCCTCTGGCGCTTCTTCGGCCTAGTATTTTTTATAAATCCGGAAAAAAATCCTCATTGATTTTTACGGCGTTTGGAGTTGCGAAGAATAGGTATCTCAAACTTGCTCCAATTTCAGGCCAGAATTCCAGCTGCCGGTGATACGTCCATTTTGCATCATGCTTTCATGTTGATATTTATCGCTTCTTGGGCTGTTATTTCACTTCACGGTACAATACTTATGTCTTTTCTCTCTTATTTTGCAAGGTTTACATGAAGAGGGAGAATGCCGGCAAAGTTGAGATACCTATTCTGCGCAACTCCAAACGCCGTAAAAATCAATGCGGATTTTTTCGGATTTATAACAAATACTGGGCTGAAGAAGCGCGAGAGGGGCGCCAGCAGGTGGCCAGAAGCCTACTAGGCGCGGCCACCCCCTGGCCGCGCCTAGGGGGCTTGTGGGCACCCAGCTGGCCCTCTCGCCCCCTCTTCTGCTATATGAAGGGTTTCGTCTGGAAAAAAAAACAGGAGGAGGCTTTTTCGAGGATTCGCCGCCGCCATGAGGTGGAACTTGAGCAGAACCAATCTAGAGCTCCGGCAAGACGATCCTGCCGGGGAAACTTCCCACCCGGAGGGGGGAATCGTCGCCATCGTTGATACGTCTCCAACGTATCTATAATTTTTGATGGTTTCATGCTATTATCTTGTCAAACATTGGATGTATTGCATCCCTTTTATATATTTTTTGGGACTAACTCATTAACTCAGTGCCAAGTGCCAGTTTCTGTTTTTTTTCATGTTTTTGACCCCTTTGAGAGGAGGATTTTAAACGGAGTCCAAACGGAATGAAACTGCCAAAAAGATTTTTTCTGAAACAGAAGAAGATCGGGACGCCTTAGAACAGAAACTGAAGACGATCGGGGAACTTGAGAACCAAGGCAGGGGGCCTGCAGGGACCCCACGAGCCCCCTAGCTGCAGCCAGGGGGGCCCGCGCCTCCCAGGCTTGTGGGCTCCCTGGGCCACCTCTGCCCTAGGACTTTCGCCTATAAATTCCCTAAAATCCCAGAAAAAATCAGGAGATCATCGAAAGTACTTTTCCGCCGCCGCAAGCTTCTGTTTCCACAAGATCCCATCCGGGGCACGTTCTGGTGCCCTGCCGGAGGGGGGATTCAGATACGGAGGGCTTCTTCATCAACACCATGACCTCTCCGATGATGCGTGAGTAGTTCACCATAGACCTACGGGTCCATAGCTTGTAGCTAGATGGCTTCTTCTCTCTTTTGGATCTTCAATACAAAGTTCTCCATGATCTTCATGGAGATCTATCTGATGTAATCTTGTTTTGCGGTGTGTTTGTCGAGATCCGATGAATTGTGGATTTATGATCAGATTATCTATAAATCTTATTTGAGTATCTTATGATCTCTCTTATGCATGATTTCATATCCTTGTAATTCTCTTCGAGTTGTGGGTTTTGTTTGGCCAACTTGATCTATGATTCTTGCAATGGGAGAAGTGCTTGGTTTTGGATTCATACCGTGCGGTGACCTCACCCAGTGACAGAAGGGGTAGCGAGGCACGCATCGTGTTGTTGCCATCAAGGGTAAAAAGATGGGGTTTTCATCATTGGTTTGACTTTATCCCTCTACATCATGTCATCTTGCTTAAGGCGTTACTCTGTTCGTCATGAACTCAATACACTAGATGCATGCTGGATAGCGGTCGATGTGTGGAGTAATAGTAGTAGATGCAGAAAGTATCGTTCTACTTTTCTCGGACGTGATGCCTATATGTATGATCATTGCCATAGATATCGTCATGACTTTGCGCGGTTCTATCAATTGCTCGACAGTAATTTGTTCACCCACCGTAATATTTGCTATTTTGAGAGAAGCCTCTAGTGAACACTATGGCCCCCGGGTCTACTTCACACCATATTTTCAGTCTTACTCTTTTACTTCATTGCACTTTCCACCTTCAGATCTCACTTTGCAATCAATCTTGAAGGGATTGACAACCCCTTTATAGCGTTGGGTGCAAGCTCTTTTGTGTTTGCGTAGGTACTTTGGACTTGACGAGATTTTCCTACTAGATTGATACCTTGGTTCTCAAACTGAGGGAAATACTTACTGCTCCTGTGCTGCATCACCCTTTTGTAATGCCCCAATAGTGTAACTTGCCATATTTGGAACCTTATGTATGTGGGTCCATCTTGTCTTTGATATGAGAGATCAATGCATATGATATTTCATGTGATGTCACCTTGTCATGTTTCCTTTGCATGCATGCATCCATTCCATTCATCCATGTCTTTGTGTTTGTGCCTTTGTGAATCCATGTGTAGTAGTGGTATGTGATGTGGTGATGTGTGTTGATAGGTGATGCTAAGTGATATGTTGTGGAGGATTGCATTTGAGAGTAGGCGAAACTATGTTGGTTTGCACAAGGGTTTTAAAAACTTCCCCTTTCCCTATTTATCTCTAGCAAGATTCTTTTGCTCCTTCTCTATTTCAAAAATTCCCATGATTTAGTATGTTTTGTGGTTGATGAGAAGATATGTATTTGCTGTTTTGAAATTTTGTTTGAGAGGTGCAAATATTCACAAAACAGAGGACTATATTCTGTTTTGTAAATATTTAGTTGCTCCAAATATTCCTTTTATATTTTATTCAAATAGGTCATAATTCCTTATGACCAGGGGTATTTTTCCTTTTTTTAGCATCTCGGTTTAGGCTGTGCATTTATTTTTGTTGTCCGTGTTGGTTTTAAATAAGAAACCTCAGAGGTTTTTTTCCTCTATCAGGCGCCAACTTGGGCCACTTCCCCCCTCCCGAGGCCCAACACTCCCTCTTTGTCTCCCTGCGGCAACCCAAGTGCTCCTTCTTCTTTCTTTCCTGACGGCATCGACCATGTGCTTGCTTTCCATCAAAGCTGCACAGAGAGAGCGAGAGAGTTGATGGCGCGGTCCCATCCGCGGCCCCCATATAGCCTTGGCGTCCGTGCCCCTGTGCCTAGGGTTCCGCATTCCCCCTCCTAGCGCCACCACACCTTCCCCTCCATCTCTCTCTTCCTCCCCTAAGGTAAGGTATGTAGATCAGGGTAACAGTAGAGAGCAGAAGCGCGCTGCCATCGTTGCCGTGCGTCCCTCGCCTTCGGCACCGGCCGGCATGTCCGGGAGCTCGAGGGAGGCATCCGCGTTCCATTCCCGCCATCAGTGAGGCCGGGGAGCAAGCACACCGACGGGTAGCTCCTCGTCTCCGGCGTGTTCCCGGCGGCCCCGTTCCTGCTTCGGTTCTGCGACAGTTCATCTTCAGGCTTCTTCAGATCGTCGTCGGATCTTTTTCAGGCTTCTTCCCCGATCGGCCCTCTCCCTCATTTCCCTCGATGAGCCTAGCTCCTCCTCCTTCCCCCTCGGTAGTGCATGTATAGGAGCTTGTGGCCGGTCCTCTCTGGTCGGAGAGGAGCACGGGGTGTAGGGTTGTTGTGTGTGTGATGTGTTGTGCGTGTGTGCCTGAGCTCATGCTGATGCTCAGGGGCTTCCATCAGGCATGATTAGTAGCGATAGGATTCCCCGCGGCGCAGCAGCAGTAGAGTAGAAGGCCATGCTCCGGTGGCGTTGCTGCCGGCATCTCTGTGCAGAGCAGAGCAGGGCGAGGTTGTATGTGTTACCTAGTAGAATTCCTCCTCTCTGTCAAGTCTCATAGCGTAGCATAGTGGTTTGCAGGTGTTGTGTTCATCAGGCGGTCGTGGGTTCGAGACCCCACGACGCCAACCCCCCTTTTTCGTGTTTTGTTTCGCACAGTAGCATAAGCAGCAACAGAGACAGTTTACCCTGTTAGCCATCCCTGTTCTGTCGAGCATATGGACAGTAGCAGAGTAGTGGCTTGTGTGTTGGTGAAACAGGGGGTCTTGGGTTCGAATCCCTTCCCCATCCTTTTATTTCTTTTGCTTTTCTTTTACTGTTTTGCATATGTGTGCTTGTATAGTTGCTGCAGCTGCTTGGTTACCATGTAAATATTTTTAGTTACTCCTCACAACCAGCATGATGCCTAGTTACTTTTATAGCTAGTATGTGTAGTGAAGTTGGTGTAGGCTTTGTGTGCATGAGTGTGTATTAGGTGTGTTCAGCACTAGAGTGATGCAAGTGTATGTGTTATTCTTATGCTTGGAGTTGAGCTCATGCCCTAGTGTGTGCAAGAGTGTGCATGTGTGTGTGTGATACTCTTGTGCATGTGAGATGAGCTCATGCACTAATTGTGCAAGAGTGTGAGAGTGTGTATGTGTGGGTTCCCCACCCCCCCCACATACTTTGTGGTTGTGTAGGTGATCATGTATTGTTGTGTGTGTGCATGTGTGTGAGTGTCACACATGCCCAAGGCATGATGTGCCTAGATAGCACTTGTGACTACTTGTATGTGTAGGTGTATGTAGCTTGATGTGATGAAGTGTATGTATGTGAGTGTTGTGCTTGATGCATGTGTGTGTGTGGTGGTGTGCTAAGGCACATGAACATGAGGTCCACCCCTCATGTGCACCATCGGACTTGTGAGAGTGTGCATTGATACGTCTCCAACGTATCTATAATTTTTGATGGTTTCATGCTATTATCTTGTCAAACTTTGGATGTTTTGTATGCCTTTTATATATTTTTTGGGAATAACTTATTAACTCAGTGCCAAGTGTCAGTTCTTGTTTTTCCATGTTTTTGACCCCTTTCAGAGGAGGATTTTGAACGAAATCCAAACGGAATGAAACTGCCGAAAAGATTTTTTCCAGAACAGAAAAAGATCGGAGAGCCGGAGAATCAGGGCAGGGGCCCACCAGGGACCCCACAAGCCCTCATGGCGCGGCCAGGGGGGCCGCTACCACCAGGCTTGTGGGCTGCCTGAGGGTCCTTTGCCCTAGGTTTTGTGCCTATATATTCCCTAAAAATCCCAAAAAAATCAAGAGATCGTCGAAAGTACTTTTTCGCCGCCGCAAGCTTCTGTCTCCGCAAGATCCCATCTGGGCATGTTCTCGTGCCCTGCCGGAGGGGGGATTCGGACACGGAGGGCTTCTTCATCAACACCATGACCTCTTCGATGATGCGTGAGTAGTTCACCATAGACCTACGGGTCCATAGCTAGTAACTAGATGGCTTCTTCTCTCTCTTGGATCTTCAATACAAAGTTCTCCATGATCTTCATGGAGATCTATCCGATGTAATCTTCTTTTGTGGTGTGTTTGTCGAGATACGATGAATTGTGGATTTATGATCAGATTATCTATGAATCTTATTTGAGTTTCTTCTGATCTCTATTATCCATGATTTCATATCCTTGTAATTCTCTTCGAGTTGTGGGTTTTGCCTGGCCAACTAGATCTATGATTCTTGCAATGGGAGAAGTGCTTGGTTTTGGGTTCATACCGTGCGGTGACCTCACCCGATGATAGAAGGGCTAGCGAGGCACGCATCGTGTTGTTGCCATCAAGGGTAAAAAGATGGGGTTTTCATCATTGGTTTGATATTATCCCTCTACATCATGTCATCTTGCTTAAGGTGTTACTCTGTTCGTCATGAACTCAATACACTAGATGCATGCTGGATAGCGGTCGATGTGTGGAGTAATAGTAGTAGATGGAGAAAGTATCGGTCTACTCTTGGAAATATGCCCTAGAGGCAATAATAAATTAGTTATTATTATATTTCCTTGTTCATAATAATCGTTTATTATCCATGCTAGAATTGTATTGATTATAAACTCAAATACATGTGTGGATATATAGACAAAACATTGTCCCTAGTGAGCCTCTAGTTGACTAGTTCGTTGATCAAAGATGATCAAGGTTTCCTGGCCATAGGCAAGTGTTGTCACTTCATAACGGGATCACATCATTAGGAGAATCATGTGATGGACAAGACCCAAACTATGAACGTAGCATATTGATCGTGTCGTTTTATTGCTATTGTTTTCTGCGTGTCAAGTATTTGTTCCTATGACCATGGGATCATATAAACCACTGGCACCGGAGGAATACCTTGTGTGGATCAAACGTCGCAACGTAACTGTGTGACTATAAAGGTGCTCTACAGGTATCTCCGAAGGTGTCCGTTGAGTTAGTATGGATCAAGACTGGGATTTGTCACTCCGTGTAACGGAGAGGTATGTCGGGGCCCACTCGGTAATACAACATCAAACAGAAGCCTTGCAAGCAATGTGACTAAGTGTAAGTCACGGGATCTTGTATTACGGAATGAGTAAAGAGACTTACCGGTAACGAGATTGAAATAGGTATGCGGATACCGACGATCGAATCTCGGGCAAGTAACATGCCGAAGGACAAAGGGAATGACATATGGGATTATATGAATCCTTGGCACTGAGGTTCAACTGATAAGATCTTCTGAGAATATGTAGGATCCAGTATGGGCATCCAGGCCCCGCTGTTGGATATTGACCGAGGAGTGTCTCGGGTCATGTCTGCATAGTTCTCGAACCCGCAGGGTTTGCACACTTAAGGTTCGGTGACGTTTTGGTATAGTTGAGTTATAGGTGTTGGTAACCGAAAGTTGTTTGGAGTCCCAGATGAGATCCAAGACATCACGAGGAGCTACGGAATGGTCCGAAGGTAAAGATTGATATATAGGAAGTCCTGTTTTGGTCACCGGGAAAGTTTCGGGCTCATCGGTAGTGTACCGGGAGTGCCGGGAGGGGTGTCGGGGACCATCGGGAGGGGTGTCACACCCCAAGGGATCTCATGGGCTATGGGAAGAGATAAACCAGCCCCTAGTGGGCTGGAATAAGTTCCCACTAAGGCCCATAAGGTTTGAGAAGGATAAAACACAAGGTGGAAAGAGTTTCCAAGTGGGAAGGTGGAATCCTACTCCAAGTAGGATTGGAGTAGGACTCCTCCACCTCCAATTTCGGCCAAACCTTGATGGATTGAGGCTGCCTCCTCCCCTCCCTCCCTCCTATATATACTAGAGGTATAGAGGGTTTTTGAGACACAACTTTGCCACGTGCTGCTCCACCCTATACCACGCAGTTTTTCCTCTAGATCATATTTCTGCGGAGCTTAGGCGAAGCCCTGTCGGAGTAGATTATCACCACCACCGGCGCGCCGTCACGCTGCCGGAGAACTCTTCTACCTCTCCGCCCCTCTTGGTGGATCAAGAAGGTGGACATCGTCATCGAGTTGTACGTGTGCTGAACGCGGAGGTGCCATCCGTTTGGCACTAGATCGGAGCGGATCGTGGGACGAATCGTGGGACGGTTCGTGGGACGGTTCGCGGGGCTGATCGAGGGACGTGAAGACGTTCCACTACATCAACCGCGTTTCTTAATGCTTCCTGCTGTGTTATCTACAAGGGTACGTAGATCCAAATCTCCTCTCGTAGATGGAATGCACCATGATAGGTCTTTGTGCGCGTAGGAAATATTTTGTTTCCCATGCGACGTTCCCCAACAGTGGTTTCAGAGCTAGGTTCATGCATAGATGTTATCTCGAGTAGAACACAAAGGGTTTTTGTCACACCCAAGATGCGACCCTATCCTCAATTTGGCACGAGGGCCTCGTCAGGGATAGAAGCGCATCTTGTCGTGTCGCAAGAATGGATATCGTTACAAGTACATGTACTGAAAAGAAGAGATATACATTCAGAGTTGGCTTACACTCGCCACAAGCTACATTAGAGTCACATCACATTACATAATCATCAAGAGTAAGAGCAGGGTCCGGCTACGGACGAAAACAAACGACAAAAGTAGAACGACGTCCATCCTTGCTATCCCAGGCTGCTGGCCTGGAACCCATCCTAGATCGATGAAGAAGAAGAAGAAGAAGCAACTCCAAATGAACAATCAACGCGCTCGCGTCAAGTAACCATTACCTGCACCTGCAACTAGTGTTGTAGTAATCTGTGAGCCACAGGGGACTCAGCAATTTCATTTCCAAAGGTATCAAGACTAGCAAAGCTTAATGGGTGAGGTAAGGTTAACTGCTGAGGTTGCAGCAGCGGCTAAGCATATATTAGGTGGCTAAACTTACGAGTACAAGAAATAAGAGGGGAGAAATCTACGCATAACGGACGTGAACTACTGATGATCAAATGAATGATCCTGAACACCTACCTACGTCAGACATAACCCCACCGTGTCCTCGATCGGAGAAGGAACTCACGAAAGAGACAGTCACGGTTACGCACACATTTGGCATATTTTAATTAAGTTAACTTCAAGTTATCTAGAACCAGTGTTAAACAAAGTTTCCACGTTGCCACATAACCGCGGGCACGGCTTTCCGGAACATTTAACCCTGCAGGGGTGCTCCAACTAGTCCATCACAAATTACCACAAGCCGCATAGAAATCCTCAATCACGAAGCTCGCGATCTCGTCGGATTCCCTAGTGGAAAACCTCAACTCTGAGATTACCCAAAGCATCACCGGAAACCCGATGCACAAGATATCTCGTCAAAGGTAAAACAAATCCAGCAAGGCCGCCCGACGTGTCGACGATCCCGATAGGAGTCGCGTACCTCGTTCTCAGGACACGACAGATGGGTCACACTAGGAGAACCAAACCTCGGGTTGCCTCGCGGTGGCCCCGTAGTCTGCCAATTTGGACCAACACTCATGAGGAGCACTGGCCCGGGGGTTGATTAAATTTCCTCGGGTGCCGGCAGGTCCCTATGCATTATTATTAGGTTATTAGGCAAATGTAGTACCAAAGTTGGGCCTTGCCAGACGAGTCTTAATCTAAAACGAATTATCAAGGGGTCCCCATAACAACCCCGATCGTGTTAGGAGCGCTCAATTATGGAACATAACACCGGTAGCCGAAACTAAGGGGGCAAAGGTGGAACAAAACACCAGGCTAGAAAGGCCGTGCCTTCCACCTTTTACCAAGTATATAGGTGCATTAAATTAAATAGCATTTAATAGGGTGAAATAGCAAGGAACCCATGCTTTCACATGGAAGCAATGCACCTGCAACTAGCAACGCTAACAACAGGGTTAAGCAAGTAGTAACATAGCCAAATCAGTGGTTTGCTAGGTTGAACAGGTTGAAGGTTTCATGGCATTGTTGAGAGGCTAATATTTAACATGTGGTAGGCAACGAGACATAATCGATAGAAATGGTAAAACTAGCATGGCAATGATAGTAATGGTATCTGGGGAAATGATCATCTTGCCTGAGATCCCGCTTGGAAGAAGAATGCCTCCGTGAAGCAGACGAACCGATGTAGTCGAACGGGTCCTCACATCCGACACGCTTGCGGAATTCTATAGAGACGAAGCAAACCGGAAACACGAATCAACACACGAAATTCACCACATGATGCAACAACACAAATGATGCATGAGCAGCTGAATACATGCAAGTCACGGCATGACAATCCACACAATCAAACACTACACATTAAGTGAAGTTCAATATGCAACGAGTTGCATGTTGACGAAACTCCACGTTAATTATTTAGTTCTATCCCGATTAGATACACGGCAATATTAAATGTGATTAAACATGGCAAGAGGTGAAGCGTAATCAATCTACCTATCTAGGCATTTTAAATGAGGTCGGAAATGACATATAGCACCTCCGAGACGACCTCACAAGTTAATTTACAATTCTGTCCAGATCTGAACTAATGCTTTTAATTAGTTGCTAAACAGCAAAACAAATAGGTTCACGTGATTCTACGCATCGTTACAAGCAATTTACATATAGAGAACATCTCCAACGGAGCTACGGTTCAAAAGATACAAGCACCGCAAGATATGATGGCATGAATGCAATATGTGTGCAACGACGGTTACGAGCACTTCAAAACACACAATCAGCAAGAGAAAATGAAACTACACGAGATTCTAAGCAAGTTTCATGTAGGACACGATCAAATCGGAGCTACGGTTCAAAAACTACGAGCAAAACAAGAATTGACTACAATCTGCCAAAATCAGCCACATAGCATTTTCTACGCCTCACAACTTCGGCTACACAACTCCGATAAGCTCAAGCAAGGCATGGCATGAAAGAGGGCAAGACGCACTACTACAAACAACTAACAACAACTAGCGTAGCAGCAAGGAGCACTAGGAAAAGAAGACACAAAATGGCATCTCACACACTATTTCAGACTTAGTGAAAATTACACCTCATGAAAGTGCAGTTTTCGATCTGAAGCAATATTGACAGCAACAAAACCTATATCTACAGGACTCCGAATGGCATGAAAATTTACAGCATGCTAGAGAAAGAGAAGGGGTACAACTAACTCCATTGGACCAACCTCAAAAGAGCTACGGATCACAAGATGCAAGCAAGACAAGACAGCAACAAAATAATAACTGATTCCAGACTTCGAAATATTTCAGCTCCTCAAAATCAGCACTACTTCTAGCAACTTGAGGGCAATCAAAACACCCCTAAACATGCATTTCTATTGCAACTAAAAATACCAGGGGCTAGTCTAAACATCTAAGAAGAACTCCCTAGTTGATAACTAATTCAAACGAGGCACGGAATAAATCCTACGAATTAATCAAAAGGGCGACACAGCAAAATATCTCACGAACTAACTTGCTCTAATGCTAAAACTAATTGCACAGAAAAATCCATGGGATTTTTCTACCCCGGAAACATATAAAATATGTGGGGTTGCAACAACAAAATAATCCCACACGTAAATGCGAGATAATTATCTAAACGCGAAAAATAAACTAGCGGCAAATCACTACGCGCAAAAATACCAACGGCTACTCTAAAATACATGCAAAAATGATTTCTAAAACATGGGCATTTAATCTACGGCATATGAGTCCGGACTTGCACGAAAATTAAATACGGGGCGAAACAATATAGGACAGCACGTTAAACTAGGCGTTCGGCACGTAAAACTACGTCAACTAAATATGCAAGTTTTATAAACGGATTCTACACGCAAAACTACATGAAATCCATATGCTACACGCCTCGTTCCGACATACCGAATAAAAGATACGGTCGAAAGAATATACGCTATTTTTTCTGGAATTCCAACTAATTCCGAAAATAACCTAAAAAGGAAAAATTACTAGCGGGCCTAAACTAATTACTAATGGGCTATAGGGGCATGGGCGTAGTATAACTAAACTACGCGCGGGCACGGAATAGACGAGGGGAGGCCTCACCTGAGCAGGCCGTGGCCCGGATGCGATTAAGAGGCCGAGTCCTCGGGCTTGGGGACCCTGGGCCGGCCTGGCCGAGGGCGCCAACTGGGCCTGCCTCGAGGTGGAGCTGTTGGGCCAAGGGGAGCTGCGGGCCGCTGCTGGCGCTAGTGGGCCGCGGCGCTGGGGAGCCCACCCGCTGGCGAGCAGACCAGGGCGCTGCCCTCGTGCTCCCGTGCTCGAGCACGAGGCCATGGCGGCTGCTCGGCGCGGCTTCAGGCGGGGCGGCGCGCGGGAGATGGCGGGGCCGGCCGGATCTGTCAGGATCGGGGCCGGGGCGGCAACCCGAGGCGGAGGAGGACCGGTGGCCGGCGACTGGGGTGGGGTTCGGCCAGGATCCGACGGGATCCGACGAGGAGAACCTGGAGGCGCGGGATCCGGGCAAGCTCCGGCGAGCTACACGGGCATGGCGACGCAGGCATGCGGCCCGAGAGGAGGAGGTAGGGGCGGTGCGGCGCAGGCAGGCAGCGGCGGCCGGACGGGGACGAGGCCAGCAGGGCGGCTGCTGGCAGGACGCGCGGGTGCTCGGGGCAGGAGGTTGAACGGGCGGCGGCGGCGCCGGATGGGCCTCGGGCGGTCCGTGCGCGGGCTCGGGCGGGCCCGGCGGCTGGGGGAGGAGAGAGAGGTGGGAAATTAGGGTTAGGGGTAGGTGGGCGCGGAAAACAAGGAGGGATTTGAGGGAGGCTGTCTAAAATAAGCACGGGGTCTATAAATAGACAAACGAGGGGGCTAGGTTAGCCGGAATTTCGTTCCGGATCCAACCGTGTGGTCGGATTCGGACGATTCCGAACACGGGTATGGGTACGCGGCCGTGTAGAGGGGATAACCGGAGACGAGAGGGAGAACGGGTGGCGCGGCGACACAATTTAAAACACCGGAACACGTCCGACGGTAGACCGAATACGGTGCCGCTACGGTCGACCGTTCGGGTACCAGACGGACTCCGATCGCGACGAAATTCGACAAGCGGCCTAGCTATAATAAAATAACACTGCACGTCAAATCTCAACCCGATGAGATAAAGTTTTACACGCACTTTTAAAACAGGGTTTTGACGTCGTCGCGGGCGCGTGCGTGTGCGGTCGGGCTCAGAACGGACAACGACGAGACCCGGCAACTACTAACTAATGCAAGTTTCTAAAACTGGCGGCAACGGAGACGCCGATGCAATGCTGATGATGCGCATGATGCGATGATGATGAGACAAAAGAAAATAGACACACGACGAAAACGGAAAGAAAAGGGAATCTTCTGGAACGTCGGCATCGGGCTGTCACAACTCTCCTACACTACAAGAAGATCTCGCCCCGAGATCCAAGAATGAAAGGGGGAGAGGATGAGAAAGAACACGAGGTAAAACTTAATCGCTTCTTGACAAACGAGTGAAACCAACGATCCTTGAAGGTTGCAAAGAGATGAGGAATGATATGAGAAAGAAGCAAGAATTCACGGAAAATTTCGGCAGCACTTCGGTAGGAAAATGGGACAAAAAATTCAATAAGATGGAAGAAATAGACAATATTCATAACAAACAACTAAATATAGCAAGGGAACACCATGATCTCGACAGAACAAGATGATAGACCCAAAAGAGCAACATCACAATGCCTCCGGAACAAGAGAATAGGAACTAGCTCATACGGAGGAAGAGAATGGAGAAAAGAATGACAACTACTATCACAGTAGAATTGAAGAGCCTCCGGACAGAGAATTAACGTAGCAGTTGGAAAACCAACAACGAAAAGAACAAGGTAGAAGTGGGCTTATGAAGATCATCTCAACATTTATGAGGTGACAACCAACCACTAAAAGAAACAAGGATAGATTGGGAGCAACAAGATATGAACACTTCTTTCGTCAAGAGGATACATTAAGAAGTTAGATTAATGACAAGCACCAGGATAGCAACAATCCATAGGAAAAGGTTTAGGTGAAACCCAAACCAAGATAGCTCAATGAAGAAGCCATGAGTTGAAATATCTCATGACCATAGAATTGGTGGGTTTAATTATCTCATTCTTGAAAGGAAATCTCTTCGAGGCTCCTACACTACCAAGAATGATGTAATACCACCTCAAAAGATAAAGGAAGAACAAATGCACTCGGAAATGCAAGATGAGAAAACTTGAGGTTCTCTAATAAGAATCTTGAAGAACACTTGAGAATGGATTGAAACCTTGATGAACCACCGTGAAGGACCTCCGTATACAAATGAATGATGCAACGATATGAAGGTAGAAAAGAATAAGATTATGAACTTGCCAAGATTTAGATGAAGCCTCACAAAGAGATACTTAAAAGAACTGGAACTCTGGAAAAGAAAGATAAAAACACTTGAGAAAAAGGAATTGATACCAACAGCCACTCCGGAAAAAGAATTTAAATCTCTTGGAAGAAGGACGAACAAGAATAAGAATTATGTTATGCTCATCCTTCATCAAATTAAATTGATGACAAGCAACGGATTTAGCATAACACTTATTCTACTAGAAATGAATCTTGAAGAGGCACAAAGAGATAAGCACCACTTGAGGCATAATTGAAGGAAACACCGGTAAAAATTCCAATTAATGGAAATACTAAGAATTAATGGAGATACATGAGAATGAAGAGATCATGAGCCACCTGAGAGAAACTAGAACAAGGCACCGGATAATCGAGAGACGAACGAAGAGACAACAATGGAGAAGAATTGAGGATGAAAGTTGAAAGCTGAGAACGAAGAATCTTCTGGATGATGGCCTTCGAAGGATCGAGAAATAAAAATTACTCAGAAATGCACTGGATCGCAAGAAAGCGATTACTCATGATTGTAACAATTAAGATGATGGCACCAAGCTGAAATGATTAATCTCCAAGAGAATGAACCAAGATTGAGAGAAACACTCCTTTGAATCTTGAAAAAAGAGAATGATGCGAAGAACACCACCAAGAATTAATGAGACACTCCGGAATAAGACAGAATGAAAGGTTGAGCCATATGAGAATTAATTCAAATAGATCTTGGAGAAGCAATATGACTAATGGAAATCATGCTTACGTCATAGTTGAAAGATTTAATGATCTCCGGGAAAAGATTAAAAGCGCCAAGAAAGATCCTGGGAAAGAACCTGTGGGTTATGGGCCCACTCAAAGAAACCACCGTTGAAAATATTGCTAGAAAGAGAGATATTGCACCGGTATGAAGAGAACTAGATAAGGTTGAGCACCTCGAAATAATTAAAGAATTGAAGACAAGACACTCTGAGACATCTTCAACGCTCCAGATGGAATAGAGATAACTGAATAAACAAGATAGGCTCAAACGACTCTCCAACATAGGAAAAATTACAAGGATGAATAAGATACAATGAACACGGACAACTGAATTAAATTCGCCGGGTAAGAGAGAAAGAACAGACAGCGGAAGCACAAAGAAGAGGAAACTCTTGGATGAAAATCCAATAACTGAAGAAAAGGGTGGGAGGGTGGGGAAAAACAAAGACAACTTGGGACATATGAGATGAACTCCGAAATAAAATGAGAGAATGATCTTGCAAAAATTGGAGAGGATTGAATCCACTAAAGAGAAGCACGCCGGTTGAATGGAATTAACATGACGACTCCGGTTGACAAGAATTGACATGACAATTGAACGAACAAAAGAATTTGCATTCTCACATAAAAATATGAGAACACCTCTTAGGAAAGATCTGAAATCACCACTTGACATCGAAGCAACTGAAAATACCACATTCAACAAAACAAAGGGTGCGGCTTATGAAGCAAGCCAGAACAAACTCATGAGAAAGATTTCGTCCGATATTTTCGTGGACAGGATCGCACGGGCTCGATTTACAGTAGCCATCAAGTGCAAGGCAGTGCACCTGACATACGAAGAGTCCCCGAGTCGTAGCAAGCTACAAGGACTCTTTAAGACCCAACGTGTACCGTTGTAAGTCGACCGTGAACAAACGAATCCACTAGATGTCGAACCCCAACCTAACATCATGCATTTGTTGGAAGATAGTCCTATAAGCAACTACTTGATTTCCCACCTATGAATTCCCGAAATATCTGGTCATGCAATCTGGTACTCGGATACAAGGAGTAATAACACACAACTCCTATACTAACCCGTCACCTGTATCACATTCGTCAACACACAACCAGAATCTCGGACCTTCATCTACAACAGACCCTCGTGATCACAACGATACAAAGTATGGCAGTACTCCCAAACAATCTGCACCAGTTCTTGGGACATCGGGGTTATCTCGCCACTACTAGTATTGAAGCAATTACGAACATCCTTCGTTCTGAGATACTAAGAAATCTGAATGATAACGATGTGCTCAAGAATCCCCTGTAGCTCAACTCCCCTGAAACTCAAAGCAGATAGGAGGCACCAAGACAGAACTCCGTCACATCGGCATCATATAGATTCAAAAAATATCCGCGTGATCCTAAAAAAAAATTGAGTGAGAAGAGAAGTAGAATTAAATTATTACGTCAAGATTCCTCACCAGAGCATAGAAGAGGAGAAAAAAGAATCCTACTCTCCGATATATCACTAGACTCAAAGCAGTTTTTCACTAGACTCGACTCGGCCAAGTTCGATCAATCAAGGGGGCTCCTAGGTCGGTACTGCTCTGATACCAACTTGTCACACCCAAGATGCGACCCTATCCTCAATTTGGCACGAAGACCTCGTCAGGGATAGAAGCGCATCTCGTCGTGTCACAAGAATGGATATGGTTACAAGTACATGTATTGAAAAGAAGAGATATATATAGAGAGTTGGCTTACACTCGCCACAAGCTACATCAGAGTCACATCAGTACATTACATAATCATCAAGAGTAAGAGCAGGGTCCGTCTACGGACGAAAACAAACGAGAAAAATAAGAACGACGTCCATCCTTGCCATCCCAGGCTGCCGGCCTGGAACCCATCCTAGATCGATGATGAAGAAGAAGAAGAAGCAACTCCAAATGAACAATCAACGTGCTCGCGTCAAGTAACCTTTACCTGCACCTGCAACTGGTGTTGTAGTAATCTATGAGCCATAGCGGACTCAGCAATCTCATTGCCAAAGGTATCAAGACTAGCAAAGCTTAATGGGTGAGGTAACGTTAAGTGGTGAGGTTGCAGCAGCGGCTAAGCATATATTAGGTGGCTAAACTTACGAGTACAAGAAATAAGAGGGGAGAAATCTACGCATAACGGACGTGAACTACTGATGATCAAATGAATGATCCTGAACACCTACCTACGTCATACATAACCCCACCGTGTCCTCGATCGGAGAAGGAACTCACGAAAGAGACAGTCACGGTTACGCACACAGTTGGCATATTTTAATTAAGTTAACTTCAAGTTATCTAGAACCAGTGTTAAACAAAGTTTCCACGTTGCCACATAACCGCGGGCACGGCTTTCCGAAAGATTTAACCCTACAGGGGTGCTCCAACTAGTCCATCACAAATTACCACAAGCCGCATAGAAATCCTCAATCACGAAGCTCGCGATCTCGTCGGATTCCCTAGTGGAAAACCTCAACTCTGAGATTACCCAAAGCATCACCGGAATCCCGATGCACAAGATATCTCGTCAAAGGTAAAACAAATCCAGCAAGGCCGCCCGACGTGTCGACGATCCCGATAGGAGTCGCGTACCTCGTTCTCAGGACACGACGGATGGGTCACACTAGGAGAACCAAACCTCGGGTTGCCCCGCGGTGGCCCCGTAGTCTGCCAATTTGGACCAACACTCATGAGGAGCACTGGCCCGGGGGTTGATTAAATTTCCTCGGGTGTCGGCAGGTCCCTATGCATTATTATTAGGTTATGAGGCAAATGTAGTACCAAAGTTGGGCCTTGCCAGACGAGTCTTAATCTAAAACGAATTATCAAGGGGGTCCCCATAACAACCCCGATCGTGTTAGGAGCACTCAATTATGGAACATAACACCGGTAGCCGAAACTAAGGGGGCAAAGGTGGAACAAAACACCAGGCTAGAAATGTCGAGCCTTCCACCTTTTACCAAGTATATAGGTGCATTAAATTAAATAGCATTTAATAGGGTGATATAACAAGGAACCCATGCTTTCACATGGAAGCAATGCACCTGCAACTAGCAACGCTAACAACAGGGTTAAGCAAGCAGTAACATAGCCAAATCAGTGGTTTGCTAGGTTGAACAGGTTGAAGGTTTCATGGCATTGTTGAGAGGCTAATATTTAACATGTGGTAGGCAACGAGACATAATTGATAGAAACGGTAAAACTAGCATGGCAATGATAGTAATGGTATCTGGGGAAATGATCCCGCTTGGAAGAAGAATGCCTCCGTGAAGCAGATGAACCGACATAGTCGAACGGGTCCTCACATCCGACACGCTTGCGGAATTCTATCGAGACGAAGCAAACCGGAAACACGAATCAACACACGAAATTCACCACATGATGCAACAACACAAATGATGCATGAGCAGCTGAATACATGCAAGTCACGGCATGACAATCCACACAATCAAACACTACACATTAAGTGAAGTTCAATATGCAACGAGTTGCATATTGACGAAACTCTACGTTAATTATTTAGTTCTATTCCGATTAGATACACGGCAATATTAAATGTGATTAAACATGGAAAGAGGTGAAGCATAATCAATCTACCTATCTAGGCATTTTAAATGAGGTCAGAAATGACATGCACCTCCGAGACGACCTCACAAGTTAATTTACAATTCTGTCCAGATCTGAACTAATGCTTTTAATTAGTTGTTAAACAGCAAAACAAATAAGTTCACGTGATTCTACGCGTCGTTACAAGAAATTTACACATAGAGAACATCTCCAACGGAGCTACGGTTCAAAAGATACAAGCACCGCAAGATATGATGGCATGAATGCAATATGTGTGCAACGATGGTCACGGGCACTTCAAAACACACAATCAGCAAGAGAAAATGAAACTACACGAGATTCTAAGCAAGTTTCATGTAGGACACGATCAAATCGGAGCTACGGTTCAAAAACTACGAGCAAAACAAGAATTGACTACAATCTGCCAAAATCAGCCACATAGCATTTTCTACGCCTCACAACTTCGGCTACACAACTCCGATAAGCTCAAGCAAGGCATGGCACGAAAGAGGGCAAGACGCACTACTACAAACAACTAACAACAACTAGCATAGCAGCAAGGAGCACTAGGAAAAGAAGACACAAAATGGCATCTCACACACTATTTCAGACTTAGTGAAAATTACACCTCATGAAAGTGCAGTTTTCGATCTGAAGCAATATTGACAGAACAAAACCTATATCTACAGGACTCTGAATGGCATGAAAATTTACAGCATGCTATAGAAACAGAAGGGGTACAACTAACTCCATTGGACCAACCTCAAAAGAGCTACAGATCACAAGATGCAAGCAAGACAAGACAGCAACAAAATAATAACTGATTCCAGACTTAGAACAACAACAAAATAATCCCACACGTAAATGCGAGATAATTATCTAAACACGAAAAATAAACTAGCGGCAAATCACTACGCGCAAAAATACCAACGGCTACTCTAAAATACATGCAAAAATGATTCCTAAAACATGGGCATTTAATCTACGGCATACGAGCAATCCGGACTTGCATGAAAATTAAATACGGGGCGAAACAATATAGGACAGCATGTTAAACTAGGATTTCGGCACGTAAAACTACGTCAAATAAATATGCAAGTTTTATAAACGGATTCTACGCGCAAAACTACATGAAATCCATATGCTACATGCCTCGTTCCGACATACGGAATAAAAGATACGGTCGAAAGAATATACGCTATTTTTTTCTGAATTTTAACTAATTCCGAAAATAACTTAAAAAGGAAAAATAACTAGCGGGCCTAAACTAATTACTAATGGGCTACAGGGGCATGGGCGCAGTATAACTAAACTACGCGCGGGCACGGAATAGACGAGGGGAGGCCTCACGTGAGCAGGCCGTGGCCCGAATGCGATGAAGAGGCCGAGTCGTGGGGCTTGGGGACCCTGGGCCGGCCTGGCCGTGGGCGCCAACTGGGCCTGCCTCCAGGTGGAGCTGCTGGGCCAAGGGGAGCTGCGGGCCACTGCTGGCGCTGGTGGGCCGCGGCGCTAGGGAGCCCACCCGCTGGCGAGCAGACCAGGGCGCTGCCCACGTGCTCCCGCGCTCGAGCACGAGGCCATGGCGGCTGCTCGGCGCGGCTTCAGGCGGGGCGGCGCGCGGGAGATGGCGGGGCCGGCCGGATCTGTCAGGATCCGGGCCGGGGCGGCAACCCGAGGCGGAGGAGGACCGGTGGCCGGCGACTGGGGTGGGGTTCGGCCGGGATCCGACGGGATCCGACGAGGAGAACCTAGAGGCACGGGATCCAGGCAAGCTCCGGCGAGCTGCACGGGCGTGGCGGCGCAGGCATGCGGCCCGAGAGGAGGAGGTAGGGGCGGCGCGGCACAGGCAGGCAGCGGCGGCCGGACGGGGACAAGGCCGGCAGGGCGGCTGCTGGCAGGAGGCGCGGGTGCTCGGGGCAGGAGGTTGAACGGGCGTCGGCGGCGCCGGATGGGCCTCGGGCGGGCCGCGCGCGGGCCCGACGGGTGGGGGAGGAGAGAGAGGTGGGAAATTAGGGTTAGGGGTAGGTGGGCGCGGAAAACAAGGAGGGATTTGAGGGAGGCTGTCTAAAATAAGCACGGGGTCTATAAATAGACAAACGAGGGGGCTAGGTTAGCCAGAATTTCGTTCTGGATCCAACCGTGCGGTCGGATTCGGACGATTCCGAACGCGGGTATGGGTACGCAGCCGTGTAGAGGGGATAACCGGAGACGAGAGGGAGAACAGGCGGCGCGGCGACACAATTTAAAACACCGGAACACGTCCGACGGTAGAACGAATACGGTGCCGCTACGGTCGACCGTTCGGGTACCAGACAGACTCCGATCGCGACGAAATTCGACAGGCGGCCTAGCTATAATAAAATAACACCGCACGTAGAATCTCAACCCGATGAGAAAAAGTTTTACACGCACTTTAAAACAGGGTTTTGACGTCGTCGCGGGCGCGTGCGTGTGCGGTCGGGCTCAGAACGGACAACGACGAGACCCGGCAACTACTAACGAATGCAAGTTTTTAAAACTGGCGGCAACGGAGACGCCGATGCAATGCTGATGATGCGCATGATGCGATGATGATGCGACAAAAGAAATTAGACACACGACGAAAATGGAAAGAAAAGGGAATCTTCTGGAACGTCGGCATCAGGCTGTCACAGTTTTGTGGACGGTGATGTTCGATTTGCTTCCCGCCTTAGTATTTCCTCGATTCAGCGGTTTTGTTGGATTGAAGCGGCCCCGGCCGACATTATTCGTACGCTTACAAAAGACTGGTTTCATCGCTTGACATGTAACCTCGTTGCATAAAGATGACTGGCGGCTGTCGGTTTCTTCAACTTTAATTGAATTTGTTTTGACCGAGGCGGTCCTTGGAGAGGTTAAATTACAATTTTCACATCTCCATTTTGGTTTTTGCATAAGTAAAATGTGATCTACTAGATACCCATAGCAGCCACATAAAACATGCAACAACAATTAGAGGACGTCTAACTTGTTTTTGCAGGGTATGCTTGTGATATGATATGGACAATGACGTGATGTGATATATTGGATGTATGAGATGATCATGTTGTAATAGTTAATATCGACTTGCACGTCGATGGTACGGCAACCGGCAGGAGCCATAGGGTTGTCTTTAAACTAACGTTTGTGCTTGCATATGCGTTTACTATATTGCTAGGATGTAGCTTTAGTAGTAATAGCATGAGTAGCACGACAACCCCGATGGCGACACGTTGCTGGAGATCATGGTGTGGCGCCGGTGACAAGAAGATCGTGCCGGTGCTTTGGTGATGGAGATCAAGAAGCACATGATGATGGCCATATCATGTCACTTCTGAATTGCATGTGATGTTAATCTTTTATGCACCTTATTTTGCTTAGAACGACGGTAGCATTATGAGGTGATCTCTCACTAAAATTTCAAGGCGAAATTGTGTTCTCCCCGACTGTGCACCGTTGCGACAGTTCATCGTTTCGAGACACCACGTGATGATCGGGTGTGATAGACTCAACGTTCACATACAACGGGTGCAAGACAGTTGCACACGCGGAACACTCGGGTTAAGCTTGGCAAGCCTAGCATGTGTAGACATGGCCTCGGAACACATGAGACCGAAATGTCGAGCATGAATCATATAGTTGATATGATTAGCATAGGGATGCTTACCACTGAAACTTTTCTCGACTCACGTGATGATCGGACTTGAGATAGTGGATTTGGATCATGTACCACTCAAATGACTAGAGAGATGTACTTTTTGAGTGGGAGTTCTTAAGTAATATGATTAATTTAACTAATTATCATGAACATAGTCTAATGGTCTTTGCGAATTACGATGTAGCTTGCGCTATAGCTCTACTATTTTTATATGTTCCTAGAGAAAATTTAGTTGAAAGTTAATAGTAGCAACTTTGCGGACTGAGTCCATAAAACTGAGGATTGTCCTCATTGCTACGTAGAAGGCTTATGTCCTTAATGCACCACTCGTGTGCTGCACCTCGGGCGTCGTCTGTGGATGTTGCGAACATCTGACATACACGTCTATGATGACTACATGATAGTTTAGTGCACAATACTTAATGGCTTAGAAGCAAGGCACCAAAGACGTTTTGAAAACGTCGCAGAACATAAGAGATGTTCAAAGAGATGAAATTGAGATTTCATGCTCGTGCCCTTGTTGAGAGATATAAGACCTCCGACAAGATTCTTTGCCTACAAAGTGAAGGAGAAAAGCTCAAATCATTGAGCATGTTCTCAGATTGTCTGAGTACAACAATCGCTTGAATCAAGTGGGAGTTAATCTTCCAGATGAGATAGTGATGGTTCTCCAAAGTCACTGCCACTAAGCTGCTAGAGCTTCGTGATGAACTATAAACAAATCAAGGATAGATATGATGATCCTTAAGTGATTCGCAATGTTTGACACTGTGAAAGTAGAAATCAAGAAGGAGCATCAATTGTTGATGGTTAGTAAAACCACTAGTTTCAAGAAGGGCAAGGGCTAGAAGGGATACTTCATAAAACGGCAAACCAGTTGCTGCTCTAATGAAGAAACCCAAAATTGAACCCAAACCTGAGACTAAGTGCTTCTGTTATGAGGGAAACGGTCACTGAGGCGGAGCTACCCTAGATACTTGGTAGATAAGAAGGCTGGCAAGTCGACAGAAGTATATTTGATATACATGATATTGATGTGTACTTTACTAGTACTCCTAGTAGCATAAGGGTATTGGATACCGGTTCGGTTGCTAAGTGATTAGTAACTCGAAATGAAAGCTACGGTATAAATGGAGACTAGCTAAAGGCGAGGTGACGATATGCGTTGGAAGTGTTTCCAAGATTTATGTGATCAAAACATCGCACGCTCCCTCTATCATCGGGATTGGTGGTAAACCTAAATAATTGTTATTTAGTGTTTGCATTGAGCATGAACATGATTTGATCGTGTTTATTGCAATACTATTATTCATTTAAAGAGAATAATAGTTATTCTATTTGCTTGAATAATTACCCTCAATGGTTTATGGAATCTCGATCGTAGTGTTACACATATTCATAATATTGGTGCCAAAAGATACAAAGTAATAATGATAGTACCACTTATTTGTGGCACTGCCACTTGAGTCATGTTGGTGTATAAATGCATGAAGAAGCTCCATAGATATGGATCGTTTGGACTCACTGGATTTTGAATCACTTGAGACATGCAAATCATGCCACATGAAACAAGAGAGTAACTTGTTGGGAGTAATACATTTTTTATGTGTCCAGTCCAATGAGTGTTGAGGCACACGGTGGATATCCTTATGTTCTCACTTCACTGACGATTTGAGTAGATACAAGAGTATTTACTTGATGAATCACAAGTCTGAAATATTGAAAAGTTCAAAGTTATTTCAGAGTGAAGATCATCGTGACAAGAGGATAAACTGTCTATGATATGATCATAGAGATGAATATCTGAGTTGCGAGTTTTTCGTACACAGTTAAGACAATGTGGAAATTGTTTCGCAGTTCATGCCACCTGGAACACCATAGTGTGATGATGTGTCCGAACGTCATAGCTACGCCCTATGTTGATATGGCACATACTATGATATCACTTATCGAATTACCACTATCGTTTATGGGTTATGCATTAGAGACAACCGCATTCACTTTAAATAGGGCACCACGTATTTCTGTTGAGATGACACAGTAAAGACTATGGTTTGGATAAACTTAAGCTGTCGTTTCTTAAAAGTTTGGGGCTGCGACGCTTATGTGAAAAAGTTTCCGTCTGATAAGCTCGAACCCAAAGCGGATAAAAGGCATCTTCATAGGATATCCAAAACAGTTGGATACATCTCCTATCTCAGATCCGGAAGCAAAGTGTTTGTTTCTAGAAACGGATCCTTTCTCAAGGAAAGGTTTCTCTCGAAAGAATTGAGTGGGAGAGTGGTGGAACTTGATGAGGTTATTGAACCGTCACTTCAACCAGTGTGTAGCAGGGCGCATGAAGTTGTTCCTGTGGCACCTACACCAATTGAAGTGGAAGCTGATGATAGTGATCATTAGAGCTTCAGATCAAGTTACTACAAACCTCGTAGGTCGAAAAAGGCGCATACTACTACAGAGTGGTACGGTAACCCTGTCTTGGAGGTCATGTTATTGAGCAACAATGAACCTACGAGTTATGGAGAAGAAATGGTGGGCCCGGATTCCGACAAATGGCTGGAGGCCATGAAATCCGAGAGAGGATCCATGTATAAAACAAAGCGTAGGCTTTGGAAGAACTACTTGATAGTAGTAAGACTATTAAGTAAAAGATGGATCTTTAAAAGGAAGACAGACGATGATGGTGACAAGTCACTATTAAGAAAAGCTCGACTTGTCGCAAAGATGTTTTCGACAAGATCAAAGAGTTGACTATGATGTGACTTTGTCACTCGTAGCGATGCTAAAAGTATGTTGGAACTATGTTAGTAGTTGCTGCATTATTTGTGAAATATTGCACATAGGAAGACAAAACATTGTTTCCTCGACGGTTTCCTTGAGGAAAGATTGTATGTGATACAGTCAGAAGGTTTTGTCGATCCTAAGGATATTAACAAGTATGCAAGCTCCAGCGATCCTTTTATGGACTGGTGCAAGCATCTCGGAGTTGGAATATACCCTTTGATGAGATGATCAAAGCTTTTGGGTTTGTACAAGGTTTATGAGAAACTTGTAATTCCAAATAAGTGAGTGGGAGCACTACAGAATTTCTGATAAGTATATGTGGTTGACATATTGTTGATCAGAAGTAATGTAGAATTTCTGTGAAGCATAAAAGGTTGTTTGAAAGGAGTTTTTCAAAGGAAGACCTGGATAGATCTATTTGAACATTAAGCATCAAGACTACAGAGATAGATCAATACTCTTAATAGAACTTTCAAATGAAATGCATGCCTTGACAAGTTTTCGAAGGAGTTCAAAATAGATCAGCAAAGAAGGAGTTCTTGGTTGTATTGTAAGGTGTAAATATGAGTAAGACACAAAAGCCCGACCAAGGCAGAAGAAAGAGAAAGGACGAAGGTCGTCCCCTATGCCTTAGCCGTAGACTCTACAGTATGCCATGTTGTGTACCACACCTGATGTGTGCCTTGCCACAAGTCTATTAAGAGGTACAGAGAGTGATCCAGGATTGAATCACTGAACAACGGTCAAAGTCATCCTTAGTAACTAATGGACTAAGGAATTTTTCTCGATTATGGAGGTGGTTGAAGAGTTCGTCGTAAAGGGTTACGTCGATGCAAGCTTTGACACTAATCCGAATAACTATGAGTAGTAAAACGGATTCGTATAGTAGAGTAGATATTTGGAGTATTTCCGAATAGCACGTGGTAGCAGCATCTATAAGATGACATAAAGATTTGTAAAGCACACACAGATCTGAAAGTTTCAGAACCGTTCACTAAAACCTCTCTCACGAGCAAGACGAGATCAGACCCCAGAACTATATGGGTGTTGGATTCGTTGAAATCACATGGTGATGTGAACTAGATTATTGACTCTAGTGCAAGTGGGAGACTGTTGGAAATATGCCCTAGAGGCAATAATAAATTACTTATTATTATATTTCCTTGTTCATAATAATCGTTTATTATCCATGCTAGAATTGTATTGATTGGAAACTCAAATACATGTGTGGATACATAGACAACACACTATCCCTAGTGAGCCTCTGGTTGACTAGTTCGTTGATCAAAGATGGTCAAGGTTTCCTGGCCATAAGCAAGTGTTGTCACTTGTTAACGGGATCACATCATTAGGAGAATCATGTGATGGATAAGACTCAAACTATGAACGTAGCATATTGATCGTGTCGTTTTATTGCTATTGTTTTCTGCGTGTCAAGTATTTGTTCCTATGACCATGAGATCATATAACTCACTGGCACCGGAGGAATACCTTGTGTGCATCAAACGTCGCAACGTAACTGGGTGACTATAAAGGTGCTCTACAGGTATCTCCGAAGGTGTCCGTTGAGTTAGTATGGATCAAGACTAGGATTTGTCACTCCGTGTGAGGGAGAGGTATCTCGGGGCCCACTCGGTAATACAACATCAAACACAAGCCTTGCAAGCAATGTGACTAAGTGTAATTCACGGGATCTTCTATTACGGAACGAGTAAAGATAATTGCCGGTAACGAGATTGAAATAGGTATGCGGATACCGACGATCGAATCTCGGGCAAGTAACATACTGAAGGACAAAGGGAATGACATACGGGATTATATGAATCCTTGGCACTGAGGTTGAACCGATAAAATCTTCTGAGAATATGTAGGATCCAATATGGTCATCCAGGTCCCGCTGTTGGATATTGACCGAGGAGTGTCTCGGGTCATGTTTGCAGAGTTCTCGAACCCGCAGGGTCTGCACACTTAAGGTTCGGTGACGTTTCGGTATTGTTGAGTTATAGGTGTTGGTAACCGAAAGTTGTTCGGAGTCCCAGATGAGATCCAGGACGTCACGAGGAGCTCTGGAATGGTCCGGAGGTAAAGATTGATATATAGGAAGTCCTGTTTTGGTCACCGGGAAAGTTTCGGGCTCATCGGTAGTGTACCGGGAGTGCCAGGAGGGGTGCGGGGGACCATCGGGAGGGGTGCCGGGGACCATCGGGAGGGGTGTCATGCCCCAAGGGGTCTCATGGGCTATGGGAAGAGATAAACCAGCCCCTAGTTGGCTGGAATAAGTTCCGACTAAGGCCCATAAGGTTTGAGAAGGAAAAAACACAAGGTGGAAAGAGTTTCCAAGTGGGAAGGTGGAATCCTACTCCAAGTAGGATTGGAGTAGAACTCCTCCACCTCCAATTTCGGCCAAACCTTGAGGGTTTGAGGCTGCCTCCTCCCCTCCCTCCCTCCTATATATACTAGAGGTACTGAGGGGTTTTGAGACACAACTTTGCCACGTGCTGCTCCACCCTATACCACACAGTTTTTCCTCTAGATCGTATTTCTGCGGAGCTTAGGCGAAGCCCTATCGGAGTAGATCATCACCACCACCGGCGCGCCATCACGCTGCCAGAGAACTCGTCTACCTCTCCACCCCTCTTGCTGGATCAAGAAGGTGGAGATCGTCATCGAGCTGTACGTGTGCTGAATGCGGAGGTGTCGTCCGTTCGGCACTAGATCGGAGCGGATCGTGGGACGGATCGTGGGACGGTTCGTGGGACGGTTCGCGGGGCTGATTGAGGGACATGAAGAGGTTCCACTACATCAACCGCGTTTCTTAACGCTTCCTGCTGTGCGATCTACAAGGGTACGTAGATCCAAATCTCCTCTCGTAGATGGACATCACCATGATAGGTCTTCGTGCGCGTAGGAAATTTTTTGTTTCCCATGCGACGTTCCCCAACAGCTACTTGTCTCGGACTTGATGCGTGTATGTATGATCATTGCCTTAGATATCGTCATGACTTTGCGTGGTTCTATCAATTGCTCGACAGTAATTTGTTTACCCACCGTGATATTTGCTATTTTGAGAGAAGCCTCTAGTGAACACTATGGCCCCCGGGTCTACTCCACACCATATTTTCAGCCTTACACTTTTTACTTCGTTGCACTTTCTGCCTTCAGATCTCACTTTGCAAACAATCTTGAAGGGATTGACAACCCCTTTATAGCGTTGGGTGCAAGATCTTTTGTGTTTGTGCAGGTACTCTGGACATGACGAGATTCTCCTACTCGATAGATACCTTGGTTCTCAAACTGAGGGAAATACTTACTACTCATGTGCTGCATCACCCTTTCCTCTTCAAGGGAAAAACCAACGCAAGCTCAAGAGACGACAGAAGGATCTCTGGCACCATTGTCAGGGAAAGACTTTTGTTGATGTAGCATGCATATGCATGTGTAGGTGATGAGCAAGTGGAAGCACATGTGATTATGCACTATTCATCCCTATGTGATTCCATGTAAATCTTCTTCTTAGCTTTGTGCCCAATTATTCTATGCAAGTGCCTATGTATTATATATGTTTTGGGGTAGAATCCTCCCAGGAATCCAATGGTGGGTTCAGATTCCACTTTGGAACACTTTCTGGGAATGTCATATTTCTATTTTGTTCAATGTTTAGAGCTTGGTTCCATGTGATGTGATGAGCCCAAGAGGTTGAATCCTTGTTGTGGCAGTAGAGGGTGAACCCCTCTACAACATGTTGGTTTTGTTTCATGATTAGGAGTTCATATGTGCAAGTTGTGCCTAGTCAAAAGTAGGCATGTGGCTGAAAATTCAGTTTAGTGAAAATCTGTGATTTTCACTAAGTGTGGGAATCTGCTTATATTTTCTTCTCCTGTTGTGCTTGTAGAAGTCCATGTGTAGGGAATGAGCCCCTGCAATCAACTGGGAAGTTGTAGATTTTGTGTTTTTCTAGATCTCTGTCAATTTTCATTCCATTTGGCTTCCTGTGGATATTGTTTTGGGAGCTGTCAAAATGCTCCAGAGCATAAACAGCTAGTGAGAATCTGAGATTTTCACTAAGTCCCTGAAAACTGATATTTTTGACCAAGTTAGCAGCTGTAGATCCTTCTGTGTGAAACTCCTTTGTATTATCTTTTTCCTCATGCTTGTAGAGATTTTGAATAGCTTCTGCCACATATCCTATTTGGCCTATTTGGGGTGGATGTAGGTGCTTTGCATGTAGTTCTCAAACTGCTATGATGTTGTTTATGGCAGATGGTATAGTTTTGATGTTTGACGCTTGTGAGTGCATAGTTGATGGTCTGGTGATATTCCTTGCACCACCCATCCATACTTGTTTGTTTTGTGCTATGGAAACCTGGAAATACCAGAAGTATGCCATTGGAGTGTGTTGTGATGGATTTGACACGTAGGACCCTATTTCTTGTTTTGTAGTTTCCGGTTGATTCGTAGCTCCGTTCGTAACGTTCGCAACCTGCATGGTTAAATCTTTCGGAAAGTCGTGCCAGCAGTTATGTGGAAACTTGGAATACTTGTTAACATCCGGTTATAGATAACTTGAACCTAATCTAATAAAATTGCCAATTGTGTGCGTAACCGTGATTGTCCCCTTTAGAGACCTCTCTTCGATCGGGAACACGGCGGTGTTATGATTGACGTAAGTAGGTGTTCAGGATCACTTCTTGATCAGCTAGCCATCGACCACTAGCGTAGACCACCTTCAATACTTGTTCTACGTAAGTTAGCCACCATATATGCTTAGGATGCTGCAACCTAAACACTGAACCTTCCTTACCTAATAACTTGACTAGTTCGGGCACCGAGGTCATAGATTGCTAAGTCCCTGTGGCTCACAGATTACTTCAACGCACCAACAGGTATAGGTACGCCCGACACAGGTGATCTCGATGGCAGGCAGATGGCGTGGCAGTACGATGAGGAGAATGACCGCCTGTACGTGAACTATCCAGAAGACTGAGGCGTGGTCATGATCGTGGGCGAGCAAGCAGGGTAGCATAGCCTTTTCTCATGTTATGTAGCCGTAGCGGAACTACCTTGTTTTAATAAATGTGTGATGTAAACTCTGATATTATTTATGAGATGGCAGATGTATCCCTATTTGTCATTCTATTATTATGTATGTGCTATGTTATCGTGCTTGTGAAATGCTTAGATGCACTTCTTTCCTTTTTGGGACCTCGTTCCCTAAATCGGAAAGGACCGCATCTTAGTCGTTACAAGTTGGTAATCAGAGCCTTACGACCATAGGAGCCTTTGTGTGATCGTGCTTGGCTGAGTCGAGTCTAGTAAAATGTTTTGAGTCTTAGTTATATCGGAGAGTAGGATTCTTTTTTCTCCTCTTCCATGCTCTGGTGAGGTTCCCGTCTTAGGATATCTTAATTCTACTCCTCTTCTCGCTCAAAAAATTTTAGGATCATGCGGGTATTTTTGAAATCTATATGATATCGATGTGACGGAGTTCTGTCTTGGTGCCTCCTGTCTGCCTTGATTTCTTCCGGGGAGTTGAGCTCCAGGGGATTCTTGCGCACATCGCCATCATTCAGATTTCTGAGTATCTCAGAACGAAGGATGTTCGTAATTGCTTCAATACTAGTAGTGGCGAGATAACCCCGATGTCCCAAGAACTGGTGCAGATTGTTTGGGAGTACTGTCATACTTTGTATCATTGTGATCACGAGGGTCTGTTGTAGATGAAGGTCCTAGATTCTGGTTATGTGTTGACGGATGTGATACAGTGGACGGGTTAGTATAGGAGTTGTGTGAATATTACTCCTTGTATCCGTGTACCAGATTGCATGACCAAATATTTCGGGAATTCATAGGTGGGATATCAAGTAGTGACTTATAGGACAATCTTCCTACAGATGCATGATGTGAGGTTGGGATTCGATATTCAGTGGGTATGTTTGTTCACGGCCGTCTTACAACGGTTCTCGTTGTGTCTTAAAGAGTCCTTCTAGCTCGCTACGACTCGGGGATACTTTGTAAGTCGTGTGCACTACCTTGCACAGGATGGCTACTGTAAATTCATGCCCGTGCGATCTTATCCACGAAGATATCGGCTGAAATCTCGATCATATGTTTGTTCCGAGCAGTTCTAGATCATACTTGTTTGCAAGTGGTCTTAATCAGAATTTTGTCGACCTTCACTTTGAGGAAGCATTCTTACTATTTTGTTCGAGTGCAATTGCTAATATTTCTGTTCGGATATTCCTGCCATTTTGATTCAGCTATACCTTCAATTTATTTTGTGGGCTAATGTGTTGTCCGTCTTCAGGATGGCTCCACCAACTCGTCAGAATCCAGGTCGTGAGGATGTGCCGCCACCACCTCCTCCTCCGGAGAATCCTCCTTCGCCGCCGCCTCCTCGTGCAGAGGCTTGGCAAGCGGTGATGGCTGCTACAAATGCAAACACTCAGATGCTGATACAGTTGTTGCAAGAGAGGACTAATCAGTAGCAAGGCAATTTCCAGCACGGTGGCAATCAGTTTGCTAATCTGAGTCAGTTCCTGTCAAATCAGCCGAAGACTTTCACTTCCTGTGACCAGCCGTTTGATGCTGAGGATTGGATCCGCGACGTGAACAAGCACTTTGAATGAAGCAATGTTCGTCCTGAGGATTTCGTCAAGTTTGCAACATTCCAGCTGAAGGGGCAAGCATCTATCTGGTGGCAACTGTTGAAGGATTCCAGGGGTGATAGAGTGATCACTTGGGATGAGTTATGCCGTGACTTCAGATCTCACTACATTCCGTCCAACTTTGTGGAGGAAATGCGTGAGAAGTTCAGGCGCTTGAAGCAAGGTGGTAACTCTGTGTACAAGTACAATGTCGAGTTCCACGAGCTATCCCGATACGCTTTGCAGGATATCCCTGATCAGAAGAGCAAGATTTATCAGTTCAGAGGTGGCTTGAAAGAAGATTTGCAGTTAGCTCTCGCTTTGCACGATCCTCAGGAGTTCGATAAGTTCTACAATTTAGCTCTCAGGGCTGAGGTAGCTTTGCTCAGGGTGGAGAATTCTAAGAAGGCTTCAGAGATTCCAGCTCGTCTTCTACTCAGGTGGTTCAGAAGCAACAGAAGTTTTGGGTGTCTCCTCCTCCTCCTCGGCACACGCAGCAGTTCAAGCATTCTGGTGGCCGTGGTTCTTCCCACCCACCCAACCCAGCCTTCCAGCAGAGATTCCAGCAACAGAAGCAAGGGCCTCCTCAGACACAGTACCGTCAGCCAACAGATGTTACTTGTCACAAGTGTGGGCAGAAGGGTCACTATGCCAACAAGTGCACTTCTCAGCTCAGTCTTCCGCCTCCTCCTCCAGGCAAACCTCCAAGCAATGCTATCGTCAAGTTCAACCCCAGGTCTGCTGGAGTCAACATGGTGAATGCAGCTGAGGTAGAAAACTCGTCAGATGTGATCATGGGTAACCTCCTCGTCAATGATATTCCTGCTAAAGTGTTATTTGATTCTGGTGCATCGCATTGCTTCATCTCCAAGCCTTTCATTGCTAAGCATGATATTCATGCAATTCACTTGGATAGTCCCTTCCGTGTGGTTTCTCCAGGCATGCGTATGAGTTCTCACATGTTGGTTCCGGATGTTTCTGTCAAGATGGGTAGTTATTATTTTCTAGCATCTCCTATTGTCTTGGGCGATTCCGACATTGATTTGATCCTTGGTATGGACTGGTTGGCCATGACCAAGGCATCGATTGATTGTGAAGCTAAAGAAGTGAAGCTTACTCACTCTTCGGAGGACGTGATTATATTCGCGACGCGCGATGATACAATTCGTGTGTTCTCTTTGAATGAAAAGGGTGAGATTCATCCTATTTTGCAAGTCCCAGTGGTCTGCGAATATGAAGATGTGTTTCCAGAAGAACTTCCAGGAATGCCTCCGCATCGAGAAGTGGAATTTGTCATTGAGCTTGAACCAGGTACTGAGCCTGTGTGCAAACGGCCGTACAAATTGGGTCCAGAAGAGTTGAAGGAACTTAAGAGGCAACTCGATGAGCAGGAGCATTTGGGTTTGATCAGACCGAGCTCGTCTCCTTGGGGCTATGGAGTTCTGTTTGTCAAGAAGAAGGATGGCACGGACCGGTTGTGTGTCGATTCCCGTCCATTGAACAAGAAGACAATCAGGAACAAGTATCCACTTCCGAACATAAATGAGTTGTTCGAACAGTTGAAAGGGGCTAAGATCTTCTCCAAAATCGATCTCAGAATGGGTTATCATCAAATTCGCATTCGCGAAGAGGATATTCCGAAGACTGCTTTCAGGACTAGTTTTGGTTTGTATGAGTATACGGTCATGTCTTTTGGTCTGGCAAATGCTCCTCCGACATTTTGTTGATTGATGAACTACATATTCTCTCCATTCAAGAATGAGTTCGTCTTGCTGTATCTCGACGATATTCTGGTATTTTCAGAGAATGAGGAAGAACATGAAGAACATCTCAGATTGGTGCTTGATAAGCTGAGAGAGTACAAATTATATGCCAATTTTCCAAGTGTGAGTTATGGTTGAAAGAAGTCGTCTATCTTGGGCACATCATCTCTGCCGAGGGCATCAAAGTTGATCCGTCGAAGGTGCAGGCCATTATTGAATGGGAGCCTCCGCAGAATGTGAAGCAGCTTCAAAGCTTTCTCGGGCTTGCAAGCTATTGTAGAAGGTTCATTGAGAACTTCTCCAAGATTGCTAAGCCTCTCTTAAATCTTCTTCAGAAGGGTGTGAAGTATGCTTGGTCTCCAGAGTGTCAGTTGGCCTTCGACACACTCAAAGAGAAGATGACCTCTACTCCAGTCTTGGTTCCTCCTGATGATTCCAAACCTTACCAAGTGTTCTGCGACGCCTCTCTTCAAGGACTTGGTGCAATTCTGATGCAAGAGAAGAAAGTGGTTGCTTATACCTCCATGCAGTTGAAGCCAGCGGAGAAGAATTATCATGCACATGATCTTGAGCTAGCAGCAGTGGTACATGCTCTGATGACTTGGAGACACCTCTTGTTGGAATGAAAGGTTGAAGTGTTCACCGATCACAAGAGTCTCAAGTACATCTTCACCCAGCCTAACCTGAATCTTCGGCAAACTCGTTGGGTGGAAATGCTCCAAGATTTTAATCCGAGTGTTGAATACACGCCAGGCAAAGTTAATGTCGTGGCAGATGCTTTGAGAAGGAAGGCTTACTACAACAGTCTCATTCTGAAGCCTCTCCAGCCTGACCTTTGTGAGTCTTTCAGAAAGCTCAACCTTCAGTTAGAACCTCAAGGATTTCTTGCAGATCTTTAGATCTCTCCTACCTTGGAAGATCAGGTCTGACCAACATAGCTTCTTGATGCAATGGTGAAGAAAGTCAAGATTGGCGTGGCAAAGGGTCTTCCCAAATATAAGTGCTTCAGTGTTGATGCCAGAGACACGTTGTTCTTTGAGGATCGTCTTGTCATTCCAAAAGGTGATCTCAGAAAGGTAATCATGGAAGAAGCTCATAACTCCTTGCTCTCAATACATCCAGGAAGCTCCAAGATCTATCAGGACTTGAAACAGACCTTCTGGTGGACTCGCATGAAGCGTGAGATTGCTCAGTTCGTAAATGAATGTGATGTATGTCGAAGGGTGAAAGCAGAGCATCAACGTCCAGTAGGTCTTTTGCATCCTTTGCCATTCCCGAGTGGAAGTTCGATCATATTGAGATGGATTTCGTCACCGGGTTTCCAAAGTCTAAGAAGGGTAATGATGCCATCTTCGTCGTCATCGACAAGTTGAGTAAAGTGGCTCATTTTCTTCCAGTCAAGGAATCCATTTCAGCAGCTCAGCTTGCATAGTTGTACACTTCCAGGATAGTGTCTTTGCACGGCGTGCCTATGATTATTTCTTCGGATCGCGGAAGTATCTTCACTGCCAAGTTCTGGGACTCTATTCAGTCTGCGATGGGCACGAAGATACGATTCAGCACAACTTTTCATCCTCAGACTAGTGGTCAAGTGGAGCGAGTCAATCAGGTTCTTGAGGATATGCTGAGAGCCTGTGTTATCTCTTTTGGCATCAATTGGGAAGACTGCCTGCCTTTCGCTGAGTTCTCGTATAACAACAGTTATCAAGCTAGTTTAGGCAAAGCTCCGTTTGAGATTCTCTATGGCAGGAAGTACCGTACCCCGCTCAACTGGTCCGAGACCGGCGAGCATCAGATTCTTGGGAATGACTTGATAGAAGAAGCCGAAGAGATGTGTCGGGTCATTCGGAATAATCTTAGAGCAGCTCAGTCCCGTCAGAAGAGCTATTATGATAGCAAGCATCGTGACATGTCTTATGAGCTTGATGACTTCGTCTATCTCAAGGTGTCCCCTATGAAGGGTACACAGTGCTTTGGCATCAAAGGCAAGCTTGCGCCTCGTTTCGTTGGTTCTTTCAAAGTTGTTGGCAAGAGAGGCGACCTTGCGTACCAGCTCGAGCTCCCGTCAAACTTCGCAAATGTGCATGACGTGTTCCATGTCACTCAGCTCCGGAGGTGCTTCAAGACTCCCGAGCGCACAGTTCATCTTCAAGACATCGACCTTCAACCCGACCTATCCTATCGTGAGCATCCAGTTGCGGTTCTCGAGGCGAATGAGCGCAAGACCCGCAACAAGACTGTCAAATTTCTCAAAGTGCAGTGGTCACACCATTCCGATAAAGAGGCTACTTGGGAACGCAAGGATCACCTCCGTTCTAAATTCCCAGAGTTCTTTCAGTCTTAGATCTCGGGTCGAGATCTTTTTGTAGTGTGGGAGACTTTGTAAAGCCCCAAGAGTGTAACTTGCCATATTTGGAACCTTATGTATGTGGGTCCATCTTGTCTTTGATATGAGAGATCAATGCATATGATATTTCATGTGATGTCACCTTGTCATGTTTCCTTTGCATGCATGCATCCATTCCATTCATCCATGTCTTTGTGTTTGTGCCTTTGTGAATCCATGTGTAGTAGTGGTATGTGATGTGGTGATGTGTGTTGATAGGTGATGCTAAGTGATATGTTGTGGAGGATTGCATTTGAGAGTAGGCGAAACTATGTTGGTTTGCACAAGGGTTTTAAAAACTTCCCCTTTCCCTATTTATCTCTAGCAAGATTCTTTTGCTCCTTCTCTATTTCAAAAATTCCCATGATTTAGTATGTTTTGTGGTGGATGAGAAGATATGTATTTGCTGTTTTGAAATTTTGTTTGAGAGGTGCAAATATTCACAAAACAGAGGACTATATTCTGTTTTGTAAATATTTAGTTGCTCCAAATATTCCTTTTATATTTTATTCAAATAGGTCATAATTCCTTATGACCAGGGGTATTTTTTGCTTTATTTTTAGCATCTCGGTTTAGCATGTGCATTTATTTTTGTTGTCTGTGTTGGTTTTAAATAAGAAACCCAGAGGGTTTTTTTTCCTCTATCAGGCACCAGCTTGGGCCACTTCCCCGTCCTGAGGCCCAACACTCCCTCTTTGTCTCCCCGCGGCAGCCCAAGCGCTCCTTCTTCTTTCTTTCGTGACGGCGTCGACCATGCGCTTGCTTTCCGTCAGAGCTGCAGAGAGAGAGCGAGACAGTTGACGGCGCCTTCCCATCCGCAGCCCTCATATAGCCTTGGCGTCCGTGCCCCTGTGCCTAGGGTTCCGTGTTTCCCCCTCCTAACGCCGCCACAACTTCCCCTCCATCTCTCTCTTCCTCCCCCCAAGGTAAGGTATGTAGATCAGGGTAACAGTAGAGAGAAAAAGTGTGTTGCCGTCGTTGTCGTGCGTCCCTCGCCTCCGACGCCGGCAGGCATGTCAGGGAGCTCGAGGGAGGCGCCCGCGTTCCATTCCCGCCATCGGTGAGGCAGGGGAGCGACCACAGCGACGGACAGCTCCTCCTCTCCGGCGTGTTCCCGGTGGCCTCGTTCCTGCTTCGGTTCTGCGACAGTTCATCTCCAGGCTTATTCAGATCGTCGTCGGATCTTCTTCAGGCTTCTTCCCCGATTGGCCCTCTCCCTCCTTTCCCTCGGTGAGCCTAGCTCCTCCTCCTTCCCCCTCGGTAGTGCATGTATAGGAGCTTGTGGCCGGTCCTCTCTGGTCGGAGAGGAGCATGGGGTGTAGGGTTGTTGTGTGTGTGATGTGTTGTGCGTGTGTGCCTGAGCTCATGCTGATGCTCAGGGGCTTCCATCAGGCATGATTAGTAGCGATAGGATTCCCCATGGCGCAGCAGCACTAGAGTAGAAGGCCATGCTCCGGTGGCGTTGCTGCCGGCATCTCTGTGCAGAGCAGAGCAGGGCGAGGTTGTATGTGTTACCTAGTAGAATTCCTCCTCTCTGACAAGTCTCATAGCGTATCATAGTGGTTTGCAGGTGTTGTGTTCATCAGGCGGTCGTGGGTTCGAGACCCCACGACGCCAACCCCCCTTTTTCGTGTTTTGTTTCGCACAGTAGCATAAGCAGCAACAGAGACAGTTTACCCTGTTAGCCATCCCTGTTCTGTCGAGCATATGGACAGTAGCAGAGTAGTGGCTTGTGTGTTGGTGAAACAGGGGTCTTGGGTTCGAATCCCTTCCCCATCCTTTTATTTCTTTTGCTTTTCTTTTACTGTTTTTCATATGTGTGCTTGTATAGTTGCTGCAGCTGCTTGGTTACCATGTAAATATTTTTAGTTACTCCTCACAACCAGCATGATGCCTAGTTACTTTTATAGCTAGTATGTGTAGTGAAGTTGGTGTAGGCTTTGTGTGCATGAGTGTGTATTAGGTGTGTTCAGCACTAGAGTGATGCAAGTGTATGTGTTATTCTTATGCTTGGAGTTGATCTCATGCCCTAGTGTGTGCAAGAGTGTGCATGTGTGTGTGTGATACTCTTGTGCATGTGAGATGAGCTCATGCACTAATTGTGCAAGAGTGTGAGAGTGTGTATGTGTGGGTCCCCCCCCCACATACTTTGTGGTTGTGTAGGTGATCATGTGTTGTTGTGTGTGTGTGTGTGTGCATGTGTGTGACTATCACACATGCCCAAGGCATGATGTGCCTAGATAGCACTTGTGACTACTTGTATGTGTAGGTGTATGTAGCTTGATGTGATGAAGTGTATGTATGTGAGTGTTGTGCTTGATGCATGTGTGTGTGTGTGTGTGGTGATGTGCTAAGGCACATGAACATGAGGTCCACCCCTCATGTGAACCATTGGACTTGTGAGAGTGTGCATATGCATGTGTAGGTGATGAGCTAGTGGAAGCACATGTGATGATGCACTATTCATCCCTATGTGATTCCATGTAAATCTTCTTCTTAGCTTTGTGCCCAATTATTCTATGCAAGTGCCTATGTATTTTATATGTTTTTGGGGTAGAATCATCCCAGGAATCCAATGGTGGGTTCATATTCCACTTTGGAACACTTTCTGGGAATGTCATATTTCTGTTTTGTTCAATGTTTAGAGCTTGGTTCCATGTGATGTGATGAGCCCAAGAGGTTGAATCCTTGTTGTGGCAGTAGAGGGTGAACCCCTCTACAACATGTTGGTTTTTTTTCATGATTAGGAGTTCATATGTGCAAGTTGTGCCTAGTCAAAGTAGGCATGTGGCTGAAAATTCCAGTTTAGTGAAAATCTGTGATTTTCATCAAGTCTGAGAGTCTGCTTATATTTTCTTCTCCTGTTGTTGTGCTTGTAGAAGTCCATGTGTAGGGAATCAGGCCCTGCAATCAACTGGGAAGTTGTAGCTTTTGTGTTTGTCTACCTCTTTGTCAATTTTCATTCCATTTGGCTTCCTGTAAATATTGTTTTGGGAGCTGTCAAAATGCTTCAGAGCATAAACAACTAGTGAGAATCTGAGATTTTCACTAAGTCCCTGAAAACTGGTATTTTTGTCCAAGTTAGCAGCTGTAGATCTTTCTGTGTGAAACTCCTTTGTATTATATTTTTGCTCATGCTTGTAGAGCTTTTGAATAGCTTTTGCCACATATCCTATTTGGCCTATTTGGGTGGTTGTAGGTGCTTTGCATGTAGCTCTCAAACTGTTATGATGTTGTTTATGGCAGATGGTATAGTTTTGATGTTTTGATACTTGTGAGTGCATAGTTGATGGTGTGGTGATATTCCTTGCACCACCCCATCCATACTTGTTTGTTTTGTGCTATGGCAACCTGGAAATACCAGAAGTATGCCATTGCAGTGTGTTGTGATGGATTTGATACGTAGGACCCTATTTCTTGTTTCGTTGTTTCCGGTTGATCCGTAGCTCCGTTCGTAACGTTCTTTATATGTTTTTGCATCGTTTTCGCGTGATGCATCTATTCATCACTAGTGGGGACGGGGCCTTTAGCCCCGGCCCGTAAGGGGCTTTAGTCTCGGTTCACCAACCGGGACTAAAGGGGCGGGACTAAAGGCCTAACCTTTAGTCCGGGCCCTATTACAAGCCGGGACTAAAGGTGCTCCTTGTGGGCGCCTCGTAGCGCCCCAGGGGCAGGACCTTTAGTCCCGGTTCATTACACGGACCGGGACTAAAGAGTTTCAGATTTTGCTTATTTTTGGGGTTTTTTTTGAATGAAATTATTTTTGGGTTTTAGGGTTTTAGGGTTTAGCTGTTCGGGAGATTAACGTGATGCCTCGTTTGGTGTTCGGGAATTAGTTTTCATATAATTTAAATAGAAATAATTATGCATATATATATAAGATTAACTTATCTTACAAGCGAGCATATATATACAATTATATGGAGATCTGAATTATCGGGACTAGAGCCCGTCTATTCGATTGCATGGACGAACATCAGTAATGGCCCCTAGCTACACTAAATCGTCCTTTGTCATCTATAGCTTCCGTCCTCAGAAAGGTCGCAAGCTCCTCTGCAACAGCAATCGCGCGTTGCTCTGGTAGGACCTTCGTCCTCATGGTCGTGTACTATATAAGAAGAGGAGATGAATATGAATATAAATCATGATAACAAAGAATGACGGGTAAAAATAGAGGTGTGAATGTTCATTGCTTACGTCGAATCTGTGATCCTTGTGCTCAGAGGTAAACGTGCAAATGGTCTCGCAGACATAGTATCCGCATAGATGCGTTCCCCGTGGCTGCTGGTCGCACTTTACGAGAATAGAATATATATAATCAAAATAATAATCTAGCATCATAAATGTATTGAAAATAGAAGTATATCATACTACTACTTACCTGAGCCGCTCTAAAGGTCAGCTTCTCAGGAAAGTTACCGGGAGTCACGCACTTGAACCGCTTCCAAACCCTGCCCGACAATGATAATGATTTGCTAAGTTTTTCATTAATTGATATATCAGAAAATCATCGAAAGAGACCGATAGAGCGCAAGAATGATTGAAATTACCCTTGGAGCATGTCATGCAGGCTTTGGAACTGTTCCAAGGGTCTCGATAATGGGTCGAAGGCATCAACTCTTCCCTTATCAATTTGAATGTCCAACAGAATCCAATGGAAGCTGCACATGTGTGTGTGTGTGTGTGTGTGTGTGTGTGTGTGTGTGTGTATATATATGTCAGTAACTTATCAATTACACTTATAAGTGAATGGACACAACAGAGTAAAGACCCTCACCTGAAGTTGTATGAAAACAATATGCGGACACAGATATTTTGATCTGTTAGAAACCTTAGAAGGTTTTCCTCCGTCTCCTTGGGTTTATCAGTTAGCGTCACTATATGTATTTTATCTGGGTCAATAAACCCAATATTTAGGATGTTCTTACTTTTACAATCCAGAATCTTCATTCTGCATAATAGAGTACAAGTTATATATAGACAATGAATTGAAATAACTAAACAAGTTATATGTAGACAACGAATTGAAAAACTTACAGACAATAGCAACTCATAAGTGATTTGTCGAGGGCGTCGCCATTGTACATCTGGAAGAGTTCATCAAAGTCGATATGGATTTCTTCGGGGCGGCCGTAGTACTCCTGTGGGACACTCACCACGATCATCGTTCTCCCATTCTTTGATTCACTTAAGTACCATGTATGCAAGTAACGCATATTTGTTGGGAGATCATCTTTGCTGACCAAAGGCTCTCCCATGAAAAATTGTGGCTTAGGGGATACCACGGCCTTGGGTAACCTGTCGTCTTGGGAAGCCAAAACATCTTCAACCGAGACACCCCATTCAGCCGCCCACTTCTTTGCTATTTCAAAAGCTTGCCCCTGCACCGGAGGGGGAACATTCTCGGTTAACACCTTGAGGGGTGGGATCGACTGTTTGGCCTGTTGTCCAAGCTGAGGAACGTCTGATTTTTTCTTGTTTGTAGTTGAACTTGATTTGCTCCCACTTGCACTTGCACGTGATCTGCTCTTTTTCACTTCCTTCTGCAATGTGCGGGGCTCGGGTTCCTTCTTTTTCATCTGCGCATCATGATGTTCCTTTGCTATCCTGGCGTTTTCCTCGGGGGTACGATCATAAGGTCTGATAGGAAGATTAGCATGAGGTAACTTTGGGAGGGGCGACCATTTGCGCTTTGGGGGGCTCCGTCGCTTAGAAATCGTCGGCGGAGCATTCTTGGTGGCACGCTCCCGCTTAGTATCTGGAGCGGGCGGCGGCGGAGACGGACGACCCAAGTCCGGCGGCGGTGATCGAGATGGACTCGTGTTGTGCTGGCCGACGTCATGTGGAGGGCTTGGAGGTCATGGAGGTGTAGGTGACCTGCGACGACTCGGAGGCGGTGTTGTCCTTGGGGCCGAGCCTGGAAGCTTGATGTAGTTCTTGTCCCATAGGATGACTCCACCCAGTACTTCTCCGAGTGTCCTCTCATCTTCGGGTCCAGCTATGTCGAGCTCCATATCATGAAACGCCGCCATGATTTCATCCACCCCGACTTTAGCAAAGCGAGCTGGAATCTCACGGCCATGCCAGCGTGCATGAGGGCCAGAAGGTAAAGCTTTTCCGACGGCCACCTTCATGGATATGTTCTTGAATTTCTGATGGAGTTCACATGATGTTGACTCCTTGATTCCATCCACGGGGTAGCCAGGACCGCCCTCTATCATTCTTCGTGCATCGTCGGGCGGGGCCTCAGATTCAGCCACACTGCTTTTCCGCTTAGATGGGGCGCCGGTAATATCAAGTGCAGGATCTTCCTGGCGCGCTACTCCTCTAAGCTCATCAATCTGCTTCTGTTGCTCGTTAATCCTGGCAAGCAACTGGTTGAACTTGTCATTCTCCTCATCCTGCTGCCGCTTCTTTGCTCTCTCTCGGCTTCTGTAAGTGTCTTGGTCTCTGGCAAACCCAAGCCACCACGGGTAAGAAGGACCGAAGCCTCGCGTTCGTCCTCCATGTTCGTCATTGCTGAGGACCAGTGTGAGCAAATCGTTCTCTCTATCTGCAGTGAACTTTCTTTTTCCCTCCTTAATTTCTTTCACTATCCTTTTCCAATTCTCCCTGGGTATCCTAAGACCGTCACTGCAGATGAGGTCCCCTGTTTTTTCGTCGTACGAACCACCATGCGCAAGGAACCAATTTCTTGCTCTCAATTCCCACTCATCACGGAGTGGTTCAGGTACGATGCCTTTATCTAGCAGATCTTGCTCTTTCTTATCCCACTTTGGGATGGCAGTCTCATAGCCCCCTGGCCCCAGCTTGTGGTGATATTTCTTCTTGTCGGCATTTATCTTGTTCTTTTCTGATAATGCTTGGGCATCTTCTGACTCCTTGTACTCTTGAAATGCCTTCCAGTGATTCGCCTGCTTGGCTAGATACCCCTCGAATACTGGCACTTTCTTTGTCTTCAGATAGTTTTTCCATAGCTTCTTCTTCCAGCTATGGAACAGTTCGGCCATCTTATTTAGAGTCCACTGATTGACTTTGGCCCTCAGTTTGTCTGCGGCGTCTTCATTCTCACATTCTGGCAGGTTGAAATGTGACATGAGATCATTCCAAAGATTATCTTTGTACCTTTCGGCGACATAGTCACTATCGGTTGCACCTTTGCGCTTGTTCCACTCCCGAACGCTGATCGGGACGTGATCCCTTACGAGAACTCCGCATTGCTTCTTGAATGTGTCAGCAGCATTCTTAGGAAGCTTGGGTTCGCCCGTAGGCAATATCACCTCAAAGGTGTAATGCGTCCGTGCATCCAACTTTCTAGTCAGGCCTCGTTTCGTAGCTTTGCTCGATGTGGAGGCCTAAGAGGGAGAAACATTCGTCAAATGAATGTATATGTATACAATATAGAGCTATCTCCAATATTTTTCACATATTACAAGTGATTGTCGAACTTCATATGTATACCTCGCCGGACTTTATTATTTCTTCACCGGCTTCTCCATCAGTGGAGCTATCACCTTCTCCGTCATTGAACCTATCTCCTACCCCAGCGGCTTCATCTTCGTGTCGCTCGACCTCCATTCCATATCCGGAGGGGTTTAGATATGATGACGGAGATTCAGCTGGTTCAACGTCGGGGCCGTCTTTGATTATATCTTCGAGAAGTTCTTCCTCTTCGAGGTTCCTGATATGTGGATCCATAGTTCTGCAAAAAACGGACATTTGATTAACTAATAAACTAGCAAACTATATAAGAGGGGTTGGAAACTTCGAAGTGTCGTTTTATATAGGAGGACCTTTAGTCCCGGGTCTTGGCTAGAACCTAAACTCTAAAATACCAGCCGGGCGGAACCCAGTCCCGGACACTTAAGCATATACAATAGTAAAATTAAACTAGTTCTATTAATTTTCTTGCTAAAAATAAACTATTAACACTTAAGCATATACAATAGCAAAATTAAACTATTAACACTTAAGCATATACAATAGCAAAATTAAGCAATAATCTAAGAAACACTATTAACACTTCAGCATATACACTATACAATAGCAAAATTAAATGACAAAAAAAATATTTCTTCTTCTTGTAACCCTAAACTAATTTTTTCTCTTCTTCTATTTCTCCTATTCTTCTACTTCTTCTTCTACTTCTACTTCTCCTCTTCTTCTACTACTTCTCCTCTTCTCTTCTTCTACTTCTCCTCTCATCCTCTTCTAATTTTTTCTCTTCTTCTACTTCTCCTCTTCTTCTATTTTTCCTCTTCTTCTCCTCTCCTCCTCTTCTTATTCTCCTTTTTCTTCTTTTCTTCTCCTCCTCTTCTTATTTTCCTTTTTCCTAATTCTACATATTACTAACCCTAATAATCTAGCACAAACCTAATAACAATAGGAATTAAATGACAAAAAAATCTTTTTCTTCTTTTCTTCCCTTTTTCTTCCTTTCTTCTCCTTTTTCTTCCTTTCTTCTCCTTTTTCTTCCTTTCTTCCCTTTTTCTTCTTTTCTTCTCCTTTTTCTTCTTTTCTTCTCCTTTTTCTTCTTTTCTTCTACTTCCCTTTTTCTTCCTTTCTTCTCCTTTTTCTTCCTTTCTTCTCCTTTTTCTTCCTTTCTTCTCCTTTTTCTTCTTTTCTTCTCCTTTTTCTTCTTTACTTCTACTGGCCGGAGTGTTGGGGAGGAGGGGCCGGGGAGCTTACCGGCCGGAGGTGTCGACGGCGCGCGGCGAGGAGGACGGCGGCGCGCGGCGAGGAATGCGGCGGCACGCGGCGAGGAGGACGGCGGCGGCGAGGAGGACGACAGGCGGCGGCAAGCAGGACGACGGGCAGCCTGACGGCATCGTCGAGTTCGTCGATGTGTCGCGCCGGGCAAGAGAACGAGGAAGAAGGAGAGAAGGAAATGCGATTTGGGTTGGAAATTTTCTAACTCCCGCTTATATAGGTGGATCTTTAGTCCCGGTTCGGGGCTCGATCCGGGACTAAAGACCCCCTTTAGTCCTGGGTGGAGCCACGACCCGGGACTAAAGGCCCTTTTTCAGCAGACCAGAAGGCAGGAAGCACGGGCCTTTAGTCCCGGTGCGGAGCTCCAACCGGGACTAAAGGTTAGGCTATTAGTCCCGGTTTTAGACAAAAATCGGGACTAAAGTGTTGCCTATATAAACCCTAGCCCCTGCCCACCCTCTCCCCTGTTTTTTGGTTGTTGAAGTGTGACCATGCCATGCTCTTGCCACTCTAGTTCATGCACATGACGTGTTCGATGAAATGCCCGAGCCACTCTACTTAAGCTTTCTCCTCTCCAAGCTCGACCTCCAAGCTCCATTTTCCTTAATATTTGTCTAGGTTTGGCCGTGCACCAACTGCACAAGTGTTTTAAAAGGTTAGCTACTTCATCCTTTCATTTGTCATTGCTAGCTGCACAAGTGTTTTAAAAGGTTAGCTACTTCATCCTTTCATTTGTCACTGCTAGTGTAGCTCATTTCAAATGCTCAAATTAACTTCTTAGAGTCTGCACATGTGTAGGGTGTCGTCCCGTACCCGTCCTCACCATTGTCGATCGCCCCGCGCCGATCTCGTCGCGAGCACCACCGTGGTGAGCCTCTTGTTCTTATCTTCTTTTTAAAATAAAAAAATCTTACTTGTATGATTTAGATACATACTTGTATAAATTACTCACTTTCATTATTTTTTGTTATTATATAGTACGATGGTTTTGGTATCCGCCTCCGTCGGCCCTCGTCCTGTCTATGATTCGGATGTGGTATATATTATCTTTTATAACTATTTGTTTTATTTAGTGTTTATGACAATTATGACGACCAACGTGACATATATTTTTTAATCTAGGAGGTATGTGAACCCGAAATTCCAACCCACATAGAAATTCTTGTCGAGAAGTTAAATTTGGTTGAAAAAGAAAACAAATACTTGAAGAAAAAATTGAAAATAATTGAGGATAAGAATATGGAACTGGAGTTGCATGTCGTCGATGTCATCGATGATCGCAAGATGAAGATCGATGCGATGCGGTTGAAGATGGATGCAATGCGCTTGAAGATGGATGAAATGTGCTTGAAGATTAGGAATATTAGAAAATATGCCATTGATAAAGAGGCTTGGTATCATTATGCTATTGGGTCAATTGTTACCTTAGTTGCGATTTTGATCGCATTTTTTGTTCTATTTAAATGTTTTACATAGTTGTATGTTGTTTTATGAGAGAACTTTATGTATTTATTTTTTGCAATAATAACATTTGATCACTACTGTTCTTTGGCTTTAATATGATGATGAACTTGTATTAATTTGGTCATATGTTCTGCAATAATAACATTTGATCACTACTGTTCTTTCAATAATTTCTGACTTCATTTGGTATATTTCGTGCATTTACTTTTTTTTAGCTAGTTGACCCTGAAATTGAAAAGCACTACAAATGAACTCTGAAAATGTTGAAAGTTGGCATGCTATCATCATTTCACCCACATAGCATGTGTTAAAAAGTTGAGAGGGCTACGACAAAAACTGGATGCACTTCGTGTACAAAACGGACAATCTCTCTCGAAGTATCACGGTTTCGAACGAGAACTCATCTCTTACAAAGGGATTTCATTTTTTTGAACTTATTTGAACTCCATACTTTTTGTGTGTTCAAAATGCACCATTCAAAGGCACATCACAAAATTTCAACAATTTCTGACTTCATTTGGTATTCTTCGTGCATTTACTTATTTGTTTTTGAGCTAGTTGACCCTGAAATTGAAAAGCACTACAAATGAACTCTGAAAATGTTGAAAGTTGGCATGCTATCATCATTTCACCCACATAGCATGTGTTAAAAAGTTGAGAGGGCTACGACAAAAACTGGATGCACTTCGTGTAAAAAACGGACAATCTCTCTCGAAGTATCAGGGTTTCGAACGAGAACTCATCTCTTACAAAGGTTTATTAAAATTATTTTTGCGTATTTGAGAATTTGACAAAACTATGAAAATGAAAAGTGTTTGAAATTTAGTACATTCCATACATGCATTTCATAAAAGGTTTAATACATTATTACATTATTGCACCAATATTCCTATCTATTATTTCTGTTTTCTTTTGGGTCGTAGCCATGGAGAATCTTCATCATTCAGTAGGATGCTTGGGTCAGTTTTCACTTTGAAGGGCGGAATTTCATGAAACTTATTATAATCTTCTGACATGTCTGTCTTGTCATCTACTCCCACGATGTTTCTTTTCCTTGAAAGAACTATGTGGCGTTTTGGCTCATCGGACGATATCTTCTTTTGCTGATTTCTTTTTCTCGTTTTTGTACACATGTCCTTCACATAGAAAACCTGAGCGACATCATTGGCTAGGACAAATGGTTCGTCCATGTACGCAAGATTGTTGAGATCCATTGTTGTCATGCCGTACTTTTGGTCTACAACTACCCCGCCTCCTGTCAGCTTCACCCATTTGCACCGAAACAAAGGGATCTTAAAAGTAGGTCCATAGTCAAGTTCCCATATCTCCTCTATGTACCCGTAATATGTTTCCAAACAGTGCCCATTCTCGTCTGTTGCATCAAAGCAGACACCACTATTTTCGTTGGTGCTCTTTTTCTCTTGGGCAACCGTGTAAAATGTATTCCAATTTATCTCATACCCTTGGAAAGTACATATAGTCGAAGATGGTGGCCTGGCCAAACAGTACAGCTCATCTCCAACGGTGTCGTCATTCATGAGATGTGTCTGCAACCAACTGCCGAAAGTCTTCTCGTGTTCCCCTTTAATCCAAGAGTCAGCCTTCCCCAGGTTTTCGGAGCGTAGAATATTCTTGTGTCTCACGATATACGGAGCCACCACGGTGGAATTGTGTAGAACTGTGTAATGTGCTTGAGAGAAAGAATGCCCATCCATACATACTTTTGCTTTCCTACCTAGTGTGCCTTTTCCTGTCAGCCTACCCTCATACCGAGATTCAGGAACACCAATCGGCTTAAGGTCAGGAAGAAAGTCCACACAAAACTCAATGACCTCCTCTGTTCCATAGCCCTTGGAGATGCTTCCTTCTGGCCTAGCACGGTTACGAACATATTTCTTTAAGACTCTCATGAACCTCTCGAAGGGGAACATATTGTGTAGAAACACAGGACCGAGAATTCTAATCTCTTCGACTAGGTGAACTAGGAGGTGTGTCATTATATTGAAGAAGGATGGCGGGAACAACAACTCAAAGCTGACCAGACATTGGACCACATCAATCTGTAACCCTGATGGACTTTCTCGATCGATTACCTTCTGAGAAATTGCATTGAGGAATGCACATACCTTCACAATTGCCAGGCGAACATTTTCCGATAGAATTCCCCTCAATGCAACCGGAAGCAATTGCGTCATAAGCACGTGGCAGTCATGAGACTTTAGGTTTTGGAATTTTTTGTCTTTCATATTTACGATTCCCTTTATATTCGACGAGAAGCCAGTCGGGACCTTGATACTGAAAAGGACTTCAAAGAAGATTTCCTTCTCTTCCTTAGTAAGAGTGTAGCTGGCACGCCCTTGTAACTGCCCTGGATGCATGCCATCTCTTCCTTTATGACGTTCCTGGTCCTCCCGTGCTTCCGGTGTATGTTTTGACTTCCCATACAAGCCCAGGAAGCCTAGAATATTCACACAGAGATTCTTCGTCAGGTGCATCACGTCGATTGCCGAGCGGACCTCATGGACTTCCCAGTAGGGTAGCTCCCAAAATATAGATTTCTTCTTCCACATGGGTACGCGCTTATTAGGGCCGTTAGGAACAGGTTGGCTGCCAGGACCCTTTCCAAAGATTACTTTTAAATCTTTGAGCATATCAAATACTTCAACACCAGTACGGATGACAGGCTTCCCCCGGGGTTCTGCCTTGCCATTGAAATGCTTGCCTTTTTTCTTTAAGGGATGCTTGGGCGGAAGAAAACGACGATTGTACGGGTACACATTCTTCCTACATTTGTCCAGATATATACTTTCTGTCTGATCCAAACAGTGCGTGCATGCATTGTATCCCTTGTTTGACTGTCCTGAAATGTTACTAAGAGCAGGCCAATCATTGATGGTTACGAAAAGCAACGCTCGAAGGTCAAATTCCTCTTGTTTGTGCTCGTCCCACACACGTACACCTGGTTCGGCCCACAGCTGTAAAAGTTCATCAACTAATGGCCTTAGGTACACATCAATATCGTTGCCGGGTTGCTTTGGACCTTGGATAAGCACTGGCATCATAATGAACTTCCGCTTCATGCACAACCAAGGAGGAAGGTTGTAGATACATAGAGTAACGGGCCAGGTGTTGTGACTGCAACTCTGCTCCCCAAAAGGATTCATGCCATCTGTACTCACACCTAACCATAAGTTCCTTGCGTCAGCTGCAAATCTCGGGAAATCTCTCTCGATTTTTCTCCACTGCCAACCATCTGCGGTGTGCCTCAACTTATCGTCTTTCATACGATCTTCCATGTGCCATCACAACAACTTCGCATGATCTTTATTTATGAACAGACGTTTCAACTGTGGTATTATAGGAGCATACCACATCACCTTGGCAGGAACCCTCTTCCTGGGTGGCTCGCCCTCAATATCACCAGGGTCATCTTTTCTGATCTTATACCGCAATGCAGTGCATACCGGGCATTTATCCATATTCTCGTACTTCTCACCGCGGTAGAGGATGCAGTCATTAGGGCATGCATGTATCTTCTGCACATCTAATCCTAGAGGGCAGACAAGCTTCTTTGCTTCGTACGTGCTGGCGGGCAATTCGTTCTTTCTTGGAAGCATCTTCTTCATCAGTACTAGCAACTTTTCGAATGACGAGTCAGTCACACCGGTCTCTGCCTTCTACTTCAGCAATTCCAGTGTGCTACCCAGCTTCTTCTGGCCATCTTCACAAGTTGGGTACAACAATTTGTTGTGGTCCTGTAACATCTGCTCGAATTGCAACCTCTCCTTTGCTGTGTCGCAACCTCGCCGTGCATCAGAAATGACCCGGCCATGATCATCAGTGGGCTCATCTGGTTCCCGTTCTTCATCCTGATCTTCTTCTTCACTGTCTTCCATTGCGGTATCAGCATACTCAGGGAACATAGATCGGTAGTTGTCATCATCGTTCTCTTCTTCTTCATCGCCGTCTTCCATCATAACCCCTCTTTCTCCGTGCTTGGTCCAAACATTATAGCCCGACATAAAACCGGACCGAAGCAGGTGGCTCTGAATGACTCTTGAGGAAGTGTAATCCTTCTCATTCCGACATTCAACACATGGACAAAACATATAGTCACCACCATGCTTGTTCGCATCGGCTGCATCTCGAAAAGAATGCACGCCTTCTCTGTAAGTGGCTGTGCGTCGATCACCGTACATCCATGGATGGCTCATCTGTGTTATACGATAGTATATCAAATACAATCACGATCCTAAAAATTAGTACCGCACGGTCTAAACGAGGAAATATAGTTGCTAACCTTTTAGGATAAGTAGAAATAAAGAGGAAGAGGTTTAAGCGTGGCTCAGGCATCTCATATCATAGTTGTGTTCGGTGAACTGAAGCGGCATCGCTCTAACACACATGTCAACAAACACCTCTAGTGCATCAAAAAAAGTGGAGAGCTAGCACACACCCACAATCCTCCATCCAAGAAAAATGCAAGGAAGAGGGGAGAGGGGGGCTGTGCTATATATAGGAGAGGACTTTAGTCCCGGTTTGAGACACAAACCGGGACTAAAGGTGGCGCACATGTGGGCTGCCCACCGCGTAGCCCTTTAGTCCCGGTTTGGGACACGAACCGGGACTAAAGGCTCCTTATGGGCCGGGACTAAAGCCTCGAGGGAGGCATTGAGAATTGGGGCGACGTGGCCGAGCCTTTAGTCCCGGCCCAGAGGCAGGCGGGGACTAAAGGGTCCCGGCCAAAGGCCCGTTTTCCACTAGTGCATGTCATCCTCATGCATGTCAAGGTAGCTTAGAGTGCAGTTCTGTCCAGGAACTTGTATTTTCTTCTCAGGCATGTGCAAGTGACTAGAATAGAGATGCATGCTACATTTTCATCTCATGCATCATGTGCTTGTTGCATCTTGTGGTGCTGTTGTTCATTGGATGCTATTCTTAGTTGGGTAGCACCGGGATCGGAGAGCGAGTACGTGGATCCGGGAGAGTACGTGTAGGACGAACAAGAGCAGTTCCAAGCTGAGGACATCACAGGCAAGATGATATGACCTTGATTCCATCTCTATACTTGTTATGCTAGATTCACGTTTCTTCGTCATATGCTCGCTGCCTACCACTGAAATAATTGCCTCCTGAAATTGCTATGGAACCCAAACACTTCCCCTCCTAGCAAATATTGAATGGCTAAGTAGGCTTTGCTCAGCTACTAATGTTAGCGTTGCTAGTTGCAGGTGCAATTGTCTCATGTGATAACATGAGCTTGATATCATTATGTTAAATCTGTTATTTAATTAATGCACATATATACTTGGTAAATAACGAAAGGCCTAGCCTTTTTCCGGGTGTTTTGTTCCGTTATTGCTGCCATAGTTACTGGCTACCGGTGTTTGATTCCATAACTGATCGCTCCTAACACGTTTGGGGTTGTTATGGGGACCCCCTTGATAAATCGTGTAGTGTTAAGACTTGTCCGGCAGGACCCAACATTGGTTTTAATTTGCTAATCACTTAATAATAATCTGCATAGGGAATAGCTACCCCGAGGAATTAATCAACAACCCGGGCCAGTGCTCCTCATGAGTGTTGGTCCAACCCAGAGAAACTTATTACGCTCCCCGGGGCAACTCGGTGTTTTTGCGTGGTAACCATTGCTCATCTGTCGTGTCCTGAGACTGAGATACGTGGCTCTTATCGGGGTCGTCGACACGACAGGAGGTCCTGCTAGAGTTGTCTTAGCTTAGCGATATATCTTGCGTATAGGAATCCCGGTGAAGCTTTGGTTCTCCCCAGAGTTGAGGTTTTCCTCTAAGGAATCCGACGAGATCATGAGTGTCGTGATAGAGGATTACTTTGCGGCCCGTGACCTTTTGTGATGGACTAGTTGGAGCACCTCTGCAGGGTTAAATCTTTCAGAAAGTCGTGCCCGCGGTTATGTGGCAACTTGGAATACTTGTTAACATCCGGTTATAGATAACTTGAACCTACTAATAAAATTGCCAACTGTGTGCGTAACCGTGACTATCCCCTTCGGAGACCTCTCTTCGATCGTGAACACGGTGGGGTTATGATTGACGTAACACTACTGAAATTCAGAAATTTGCCGTCTGCCAAGGCGGACGGCAAAGGGGGCAACCACGGACGGCAAAGGCTTTGCCGTCTGCCCCCTCATGGCAAAGTAGACGGTAAAAAAATCCGGTGAAGAGGCTCTTTGCCGTCTGCTTTCACAAAGCGGACGGCAAAGAATCTTTGCCATGAGGGGGCAGACGGCAAAATAAGTGGGACGGCATATATTGCAACGTCCCCGTTAAGTGTTAACGGCGGGCCTCCTCTTTGCCGTCTGCCTCCCCCCCTTTGCCATGTGGGGGCAGACGGCAAAGAGGGGAGAGAGAGGGGGCAGATTCTCTCTTTGCCGTCTGTCTCCCCCCCTTTGCCATGTGGGGGCAGACGGCAAAGAGGGGAGAGAGAGGGGGCAGATTCTCTCTTTGCCGTCTGCCTCCCCCCTTTGCCATGTGGGGGCAGACGGCAAAGAGGGGAGAGAGAGGGGGCAGATTCTCTCTTTGCCATCTGCCTCCCCCCCTTTGCCATGTGGGGGCAGACGGCAAAGAGGGGAGAGAGAGGGGGCAGATTCTCTCTTTGCCGTCTGCCTCCCCCCCTTTGCCATGTGGGGGCTGACGGCAAAGAGGGGAGAGAGAGGGGGCAGATTCCCCCTTTGCCGTCTGCCTCCACCCCTTTGCCATGTGTTGGCAGACGGCAAAAGAGGGGAACCAGCCCCTTATTTATTTATTTTTTGTTATATCCAGCATTTTTAACAATAATCAGGATATATATATATATTTGACATAAATAAATTTCTTTCCGTACTCATAACCATATTAAAATAACTCTCATCCATAGTGCATACATATTATGGAAGTTACATCCGTACCAAACCATATATTACACCAGTTTCATCCACGTGCATACAAAGTTTCATATATTCATATACTACAATAGTTTCAATACAACCCATGGTACAAGAAATCATCTTCAAGCATTCCATCAACCAAGCTTCCCGTGAAGTGAAGGTAATATGCAAAATGACAAATAAGAAAGTTAGAAAAATAATACTAGATGAAGTAGTGTATATATAGGTTATTTCGGAGAGAAATTAGCTAAGTATAGACCATTTAGGAGCTAACTAAGCTAATTATGTCATTTAGGTGGAACCCTAGCTAACTATAGGAGAAGAGAAAGAGAAGAAGAAGAAAAAGAAGGAGGAGGAGGAGGAGAAGGAGAAGGAAGAGGAGAATAAGAAGAAAAAGGAGGAGGAGGAGGAGGAGAAGGAGAAGGAAGAGGAGAAGAAGAAGAAGGAGAAGAAGGAGAATAAGAAGGAGAAGAAGGAGAAGAAGAAGGAGAAGGAGCGGGAGCTCCTTCTTCTTCTCCTTCTTCTCCTTCTTCTTCTCCTTCTTCTCCTTCTTCTTCTTATCCTTTTGTCCCCTTCTTCTTCTCCTCCTCCCTCTCCTCCTTCTTCTTCTCCTTTTTCCTCTTCCTTCCTTTCATTTTCCTCTTTTTCTCTTCTTGTCCCCTTCTTCGGGCTAAATTGGCTAAGAATGCCTTTTTGGAGCTAATTATGTCATTTCGAGGATAATTAGCTAAGTATAGGTCATTTTTTATTAAATAGGCCATTTTGGAGCTAACTAAGCTAATTATGTCATTTCGTAGGATAATTAGCCAATTTAGCCTTTCTTGGATAAGTCTAAGCTACGTAGAAGAAGAGATAGAGAAGAAGAAGTAAAATAAGGAGGAGGAGGAGGAGGAGGAGGAGGAGAAGAAGGAAGAGGAGAAGAAGAAGAAAAGAAGAAGGAGAAGGAGAAGAAGAAGAAGGAGAAGGAGGAAGAAGGAGGAAGAAGAAGGGGAAGGAGGAGCTCCTTCTCCTTCTCCTCCTTCTTCTCCTTCTTCTTCTCCTCCTCCCTCTCCTCCTTCTTCTTCTCCTTTTTCCTCTTCCTTCCTTTCATTTTCCTCTTTTTCTCTTCTTGTCCCCTTCTTCGGGCTAAATTAGCTAAGAATGCCTTTTTGGAGCTAATTATGTCATTTCGAGGATAATTAGCTAAGTATAGGTCATTTTTTATTAAATAGGCCATTTTGGAGCTAACTAAGCTAATTATGTCATTTCGTAGGATAATTAGCCAATTTAGCCTTTCTTGGATAAGTCTAATCTCCGTAGAAGAAGAGATAGAGAAGAAGAAGTAAAATAAGGAGGAGGAGGAGGAGGAGGAGGAGGAGAAGAAGAAGGAAGAGGAGAAGAAGAAGAAAAGAAGAAGGAGAAAGAGAAGAAGAAGGAGAAGGAGAAGGAGGAAGAAGGAGGAAGAAGAAGGGGAAGGAGGAGCTCCTTCTCCTTCTCCTCCTTCTTCTCCTTCTTCTTCTCCTCCTCCCTCTCCTCCTCCTTCTTCTCCTTTTTCCTCTTCCTTCCTTTCATTTTCCTCTTTTTCTCTTCTTGTCCCCTTCTTCGGGCTAAATTGGCTAAGAATGCCTTTTTGGAGCTAATTATGTCATTTCGAGGATAATTAGCTAAGTATAGGTCATTTTTTATTAAATAGGCCATTTTGGAGCTAACTAAGCTAATTATGTCATTTCGTAGGATAATTAGCCAATTTAGCCTTTCTTGGATAAGTCTAAGCTACGTAGAAGAAGAGATAGAGAAGAAGAAGTAAAATAAGGAGGAGGAGGAGGAGGAGGAGGAGAAGAAGGAAGAGGAGAAGAAGAAGAAAAGAAGAAGGAGAAGGAGAAGAAGAAGAAGGAGAAGGAGGAAGAAGGAGGAAGAAGAAGGGGAAGGAGGAGCTCCTTCTCCTTCTCCTCCTTCTTCTCCTTCTTCTTCTCCTCCTCCCTCTCCTCCTTCTTCTTCTCCTTTTTCCTCTTCCTTCCTTTCATTTTCCTCTTTTTCTCTTCTTGTCCCCTTCTTCGGGCTAAATTAGCTAAGAATGCCTTTTTGGAGCTAATTATGTCATTTCGAGGATAATTAGCTAAGTATAGGTCATTTTTTATTAAATAGGCCATTTTGGAGCTAACTAAGCTAATTATGTCATTTCGTAGGATAATTAGCCAATTTAGCCTTTCTTGGATAAGTCTAATCTACGTAGAAGAAGAGATAGAGAAGAAGAAGTAAAATAAGGAGGAGGAGGAGGAGGAGCAGGAGAAGAAGAAGGAAGAGGAGAAGAAGAAGAAAAGAAGAAGGAGAAGGAGAAGAAGAAGGAGAAGGAGAAGGAGGAAGAAGGAGGAAGAAGAAGGGGAAGGAGGAGCTCCTTCTCCTTCTCCTCCTTCTTCTCCTTCTTCTTCTCCTCCTCCCTCTCCTCCTCCTTCTTCTCCTTTTTCCTCTTCCTTCCTTTCATTTTCCTCTTTTTCTCTTCTTGTCCCCTTCTTCGGGCTAAATTGGCTAAGAATGCCTTTTTGGAGCTAATTATGTCATTTCGAGGATAATTAGCTAAGTATAGGTCATTTTTTATTAAATAGGACATTTTGGAGCTAACTAAGCTAATTATGTCATTTCGTAGGACAATTGGCTAATTTTGCCTTTCTTGGATGAGTCTAAGCTACGTAGAAGAAGAGATAGAGAAGAAGAAGTAAAATAAGGAGGAGGAGGAGGAGGAGGAGGAGGAGGAGGAGAAGAAGGAAGAGGAGAAGAAGAAGAAAAGAAGAAGGAGAAGGAGAAGAAGAAGGAGAAGGAGAAGGAGGAAGAAGAAGGAGTAGGAGGAGCTCCTTCTCCTTCTCCTCCTTCTTCTCCTTCTTCTCCTTCTTCTTCTCCTCCTCCCTCTCCTCCTTCTTCTCCTCATTTTTCCTCTTCCCTCCTTTCATTTTTCCTCTTTTTCTCTTCTTGTCCCCTTCTTCGGGCTAAATTGGCTAATAATGCCTTTTTGGAGCTAATTATGTCATTTCGAGGATAATTAGCTAAGTATAGGTCATTTTTTATTAAATAGGCCATTTTGGAGCTAACTAAGCTAATTATGTCATTAGATGGAAGTCTAGCTATTTTGGAGCTAACTAAGCTAATTATGTCATTAGATGGAAGTCTAGCTATTTTTTATTAAAACACTAGAAATAACATACCTAAGTTAGGGTGAAGCACGGTGGCTCTGGCTTGTTTCACCTGGAGAAGGCTGCCCTGGAGAAGGCTCGACTGTAGAAGGGTCGTGCGATGCGTTTCGGGACATATTCTGCACCAAACATCGTTTGCAATGTGTAGTTAGCATGAGGACACTCTTAAGATCACTCCACTGAAATGAAACTCACCGTCCCCGCCACGTTAATGATTGGCATTGGCGGAGGGACTTGGCCGTTCTTCTCGCACATAGACTGTACATTTGGTTTCGACAAGTCAAACTTTTTATTTATTAATGAAACGGACATTCAAATGCAAGATTTGAAATAACATGAAGAAGAAACTTACCACGAAGAGCTCGTATATGGCCCTGGTAGACGCTTCATTCCGTGCCCTCTCCGCCTCCACCAATGCAGTCGTCCTCTCCTCCAGCTCCCTAATTTCCTTATCCTTCTCCGCCATAGCAGCCTGCATTGCCGCTCTCTCTTTCTGAATAGCAGCCTGCAACACAACTCATTGTTAGCAATGTAATCATATTGGTTCCAACGCACAACATAATGCGGAAAGATAGTTGAGTCCATTAAACTAACCTCGATGGCGAGCTCGACTGGCCGTGGACGACGTGTTATCTCCGGACAAGAGCTCGTTTGGCGTGCCTTTATCTGCCGGAGAGTGCTAGGACAACGTATAAGGCCGTCTCCAATGGCGATCGAGCCATGGGACCTCCCGTTGCCAGCTATCATCACCAGCTCTGGATCAATAGGCCCCTCGCTTGGGTTAAAGTCCTCCCCTTTCCTCGCCTTCCCGTGATCTCTGTACTTCACGAGCTTGTCGTGGGAGATGTTGGTGAAGTTTTCTGGATGCTCGAGGTCAGACTCACAGAATGCCTTGACCTTCTTGTACGAGGCAGTATGGGCCATCGCATACAGGTCATACATCTGTGGCGCCTCCGTCTTATTGTGACGCGCCTAAAAGAGAGAGAGCAGAAAATTGTATTGGTAAAGGGCTCAAGATAGCATTAAGAATGAATTGCATGAGGCATGAAGCAAACCACATACCCAGTTCTCGCCAAATTGGATTAAGTTGACGCTCCCTTGATGGTGTGGCACGCCAACCATTTTGCCACGCCTCTCCTTGGCGTTGTTGTGGCTGGTCTCCCACGTTTCGGAGCACCACTGGTCCACCAAGGCCTCCCAACAATCCATCTTATCCACACACCATCTAGGGGGCACCTAAGTTAATAAAGAGAAATTTGAGTGCGTAAGAACCAAATCAAGGAAACTAACTACAAAGCCTTAATAATATGTAATTACCTTCATGTAATGCTCCTTCTCCATCTTAGCATCACGGCACTTCGCCTTATCAATCCTAATACGCCGCGTGGCATAGTAGTCTCGAACAGCCTGCACCCGAGCCTCGTGCCGAAAGTTTTGAAGTAGGCGGCGACATTCGGTTTCGATAACCTTTGCCGCGTCGTCCTCGTATCCCTCCTCACACCTGTAGAAGGTCTGCAAACGAGACAACACCGATTAGTACAATAAATAGCTATGGTTAATTTATAATTGTGTGAAAGAGAAATTACCCAGAACTTTCGGATCACCATGTCCGCCCTCGTGTCACACAAAAACATCGTCGATCTCCACCTCTGGCGGGGCCGGGGCACCCAAGTAGTGCTCCCAGGTCATCCCTACCTCTCGCTCCCGACCGGGCAACGTAACAAACCCTGGGAAGTTTTGACGGCAAAGAACACCGAGGACGCTGTTGGGCTTGCGGACACCCTTGGCAACAATCCAACCCCTACAGTATGACAAATTAAAGCCAAAACATTAGATATTTGAGAAAACGCAAAGGCAAAAGGTTAAATAAGAGTAAATTAACTTACTTGTCCCCATTTGGCCTAATCGAGCACCTCTGCTCGGGGGTCGCTGGCACGAGCGGGAGCCCCGAACTACCACGCTGGTAGACGGTATCCCCTCACCCAGCTCCTCGTCGCTACCAGCATGGCCAGTTGGCTCTGGCCAGGGATCCCACTGGGTCTCTTGGGACGTACCCTCATCCCTGCTGTGCTCTGCAGTCGTGTGGAAGGAAGCCTCTGGGACACGAGTCTCGTGGGTCAAAGGCTCGTCGACCTGAGGCTCGTCGACCCGAGGCTCGTGAACCGGAGACCGTGTAGCCTCCACCTCAGACGAATCCACCCTAGAAGTCCTCCTGTGCTCAGGTGAATCAGCTTGGGGTGGTGGCAGAGACCGTGTAGCCCTACCTCTCCCGCGGCCACGTGTACCTTTAGTACAACATAAATACCAACATGAGTAATAAAATGTATATAAATACCAATATGCATACAACATGAGTACAACATAAATACCAACATGAATACAACGTGTACCTTTAGTGCCTCTCGGCTTCGCGGGCGGTCGACCTCCTCTCACGGGGGCCGCTCCTTGCATAGTAGAGAGCAACACTCTCCGAAGAGGCGAGGCAGGAATGGAAGTACCCATCCCATCACCCGCCGACGAAGAAGCAGCCGCGGCATGCTTTCGACCCTTTCCCACCATCTTTCAACACCTGTCATGACAAAGAGTAAATGAAATTAGTAAAACATAAATACCAACATGACTAATAAAAATTGAATACCTAACATGAACTCAAAATTTATATATAGTATAATAGTTGAATACCTGACATGAACTAATAACAATCGTCCTCATCTATATATGCTTCGGGGTCAATAAATGCATCATGATCATCACTATCATCAATAAATGCATCATCATCATCACTATCTAGAAGAACATGTGGAAGGCCACCATTATGTAATCGGTCAAGAAGTGATAGGTCATCCGCAGCAGTAACCTCTTCTTCTTCTAGCTCTTCCTCTTCGGGCTCAGGGGTTAAGACGGATTCACTGTCGCTGTCTACTTCAATGTTCTGGGGTGAAGTAGAGCGGTTCTTGAAACGTTTCTTGGACATACGTGTTTCTTGGAAGAATTCTCCTTCATATGTGTCTGGGTTAATGTGAGGTTCGTAATCCTCTTCATTGAGGGTAGGTGGTCTAAAATGTGGTGGCACTTCATAAACGACATCCCAACCTTTGAGATTTGGATCAGTTTGGCAGGCCCACGGTAGATAGAAAACTTGTGTCGCTTGTTGAGCCGTAATATAGACATCGGGAACATCTAAGTGGGTGTTTTGGTTGATTTCGACTAGTCCTATATGTTCATGAGTCCTTCTAGTCTCCCTCGGCTCAAACCAATAACATTTGAAGACTACGACGGTCGGTGGGTTTTCACCATAGAATAGAAGTTCATAAATTGCTTCAACCCTTCCATAATACTCGGTGTCTCCTTCGCCGATAGCAGAGACAGAACAATTTGTAGTCTTTAGGTCGGGCATAGATAGCTCTTTGCCAAAGGTACGAAAGTGATACCCGTTGATGTTGTATTTGTCAAATGAACGGACCTTATAGTCAAAACCATTAGCGACTTGTCTCAACTCGGCGTCCATAGACTCTGCATCAGCCTACAAGTTTAATACGAAAGAATGGATGCATTAGCCGCAATTAGACCAATAAGTCAAATGGGCCCTTAATGGTAATTAATTACCCTTTGTTTGAACCAAGAGATGAAACCAGGATAGTCGCCTCCATGCTTTGCGAGAAGCTCATACTCTTCGACGGAATCCTTTTCGATGACCGCTCCATCCGAGAATTCGGCGACGTATGGACTATATCAAATATCCGGGAATAAGAGTGGTTCAAAGCAATTAGAAGTTGCGGAACAATAAATTACCGAGAAATTACTCGATGTACGGCCACACTTCTGTTAGGTTGGTGAAGATATACAATGAAATGGTCCGCCATTCTTTGACATCCAACGATTTCCCTTTCGAAGCACCGGATGGTGCGAGCTTACCTTTGAATAGGCTGAGGTTGGATCGAACTTTTTCTCGATCGCCATCATTGTACCGAGGTTTCGGGTTATGCAAATGATAATTTTTGGCTTCGTAGTGTGCTGTCACGAAGTTTGCCGCCTCCTCAGTAATGAATGCCTCGGCCATCGATGCTTCAATTCTACGTTTATTTTTACACTTAGCTCGAAGCGTCTTCTGCATCCTCTCAGTTGAGTAGCACCATTGATTTTGAACGCCCCCCCCCCATTCTTGCCTCGGTCGGGAGATGCAAAATCAAATGTTGCATTGGATTAAAGAAGCCCGGTGGAAAGATCTTTTCTAATTTGCAGACCAACTCCGGCGCCAACTCTTCCATTTCATCTAGCACGCCAGGCGATAGTTCTTTCGCACAAAGAGAACGGAAGAAATAGCTCAGCTCTGCCAGTACTAGCCATTCATCCTCAGGGATAAAGCCATGCAACATCACCGGCATTACCCGCTCAATCCATATGTGCCAATCATGACTCTTGAGCCCAAATATTTTCAATTTCTCAAGACTCGCTCCCCTCTTTAGATTCGCAGCATACCCATCGGGGAACATCAACCGCATTTTCACCCACAATAGCATTTCCCTCATAGCTGGCCTTTCAAGATTGAACCATGCCTTTGGCTTCGCTATGCTCTGCTTTCCTTTCCGTTGTCGCAAGTTTTGCAACGGTCTATCACATAGAGCCTCCAGGTCGATTCTAGCCTTAGGATTATCTTTTGACTTCCCCTCTATGCCGAACAATGTACCAAAAATGGCCTCCGCAATATTCTTTTCAGTGTGCATCACGTCAATGTTGTGTGGGCAAAGGAGGTCTTTGAAGTAAGGGAGATCCCATAAGCATGACTTGTGAGTCCAGGCGTGTTCCGTATTATACCCTTTGAAGTATCCTGGACGCAAAGGATCGGGCTCGAGAGCGTTTAACTGATCAAGGGTCTGTTGGCCTGTCAACGCAGCTGGTGCAGTGTTTTTGACAACTCTACCTTTGATGAAATTCTTCTTGTCTTTTCTGAACTTATGGTCAGGATCCAGGAATTGTCTATGCATGTGAAGCAAGAATACTTGCGACCAGCCTGCAGCCAACGGAACTGAAGAGCTGCCTTGCATGTGGTGCACGGGAACCTTCCATGCACACACCAGCCAGCGAATAGCGCAAACGCCGGATAATCATGCGTCGAGTACATGTACCACACATGCATTTTGAAATTTGTTTTGGTAGCCGCGTGGTAGGTCTTGATCCCATTATCCCAGGCTTCTTGCAACTCATCCTTAAGCGGCTTCATGTACACATTCATATTCTTCCCCGGATAGTTGGGCCCTGGAATTATCAACGTCAGGAAAATGTTCTTTCTTTTCATAATCTCTCCGGGTGGCAAATTTAGTAGAATGACAAATACAGGCCAACAACTGTATTGTGCTGCCGTCATACCATACACATTGAACCCATCCGTGCTGATGGCAACTCTAGGTTGCCTTGGATCTTCCGATTTATCCTTATGTAATGCATCGAAGTGCCTCCACGCAAAACCATCTGAAGTGTGTACCAGCATCTTGTTCCCATCCGCATCTAGTTCGGTTCTTTTGCCCAATTTGTGCCATGTCATCTGTCTGGCCGTCTCTTCGACCATGAAAAGACGTTGAAGTCTTGGTACGATTGGCAGATATCGAAGAACACTAATGGGGATTTTGGTCTGATTCTTCTCACCCATGCCGTTGTCTACCACAATATACCTGGAAGAATTGCAAATGGGGCAATAGTTCAAGGCCGCATACTCAAGCCTAAATAAGGCACATCCATTCTCACAGGCATGTATCTTCTCATAGGGCATCTTAAGTACACGGAGGATTTTCTCTGACTGGTATAGGTTTGCAGGCAGTACATGGCCTTTGGGTAGAAAGCGTCCAAATATCGTCATCATCGCGTCGTAGCATTCTCTGCCTAGGTTGAATTGAGCCTTCAGAGCCATTACTTGCGCGATGGCATCCAGCTGACAAAGCTCAGTCTGCTCGTGGAGAGGACGTTTTGAAGACTCCAGCATTTCATAGAAGGCCTTTGCAGATTCCTCCATCTCATCGTCCGAATCACGAGCATCATCAAAGTCTTGCACCATGTCTTCAATCCCGGTACCATGCTCGTCGGTGCGACGACGAATCACCTCAGCTCTGGCACGTTGGTCAGACTCACCATGAAAAGTCCACACCGTATAATTAGGCGTAAAACCCCACTTCTGCAAGTGTTTACCCATTTCAAACTCTGTCTGCTTTTTCCAGTTGTCGCAGTTGGGACAGGGGCACCATGTTTTTTGCTGGCCATTTGCAAATGCGGCTCTCACAAACCCCCTGGTTTTTGTTAACCATTCATGGGTCATGTCTTTCTGACTAGGGTGACCAGTGTACATCCAAGCACGATCACTCATGTTGCCTAGCTACCTATGGGGGCACAAGAAATAAATACATAATTCATCATCTATATTCATACGCTAATCAAGTTTGTCAGTTTTATTACGTCCATGCAACCTACACGCTAATAGGTAAAGATAGGTCCTAATCCCACCCGAGTATGTGTAGACTGGGTTCGTTTTCCCATGCTCTGCTCCAGATGCGATGCAGAATTTCGGCAGCACCTCCCTGCTGTTCTCCTGATACACGTCTCGGCAATAAGCAGAGAGGATGTGTACCCGGAGAACAACAGGGGAGGCACTGACGAAATTCCGCATCGGATCCGGAGCACAGCATACGGGAAAACAAACCCAATCTACACATACTCGGGCTGTCCATGGATAATGTTGGACAATTCGAAAGGATGGCGGTTATAAATATGCAAAGAAATGCATATTTATAGATGTCGCCCTTTCGAACGGGAGACGCATACTGGTCACGCATACTCATGATTGAAGAAACCTATAGCTAGCAAGTTTCATCGGCACGAAGACCGGGACAGAGCAAATTAAGGGGGTAGGAGGAGAAGTCATTTGTGCTCACCAACAAACGCAAGGGCGGAGCTCGTCCAACGCACGTGGAGGTCGTCGAACAACTGCACATTGAAATTCACCCGATCAACACAAATACGATGTTTTTATAATTAACATGATCGGAAAATATGTGACCTAACTCATAATTTACAAAACTATGACCCCGTGGGCCTCTGGAAGGCCGAAAAGCACCTTCTCGTTCAAAAGAAGGCAGAAGAGGTGTCGGGGGTCGGGGCTTAGTGGCGTCGGGAGTCAGTGCCGTCGAGGGTCGGTGGCATCGGGGGTCGGGGGGTTAGTGGCGTCGGTTGTGGGGGGTCAGTGGCGTCGGGGGTCCAGGGTCAGTGGCGTCGGGGGTCCAGGGTCAGTGACGTCGGGTGTCAGTGGCGTCGGGGGTCGGGGGTTGGTGGCGTCGAGCGTCGGGGGTCGGGAGTCGTGGGCCGAGGGTCTGGGTCGGGGGCAGTGGCGTCGGGGGTCGAGGGTTAGTGGCGTCGGGGGTCGGGGGTCGGGGGTCAGTGGCGTCGGAGGTCGATGGTCGGGGGTCAGTGGCGTCGGGCGTCAGGGGTCGGGGGTCGAGGGTCAGTTTCGGGGTGCCGGGGTTCCCTTTTCCTCTTCTTTCTTCTTCTCCTCTCTCCTCTTTTTCTTCTTCTTCTTCTTCTTCTTCTTCTTCTTCTTCTTTTTTCTCCTCCTACTCCCCCTCCTCTTTTTCTCCTTCTATTCTTTTCTTCTTCTTCTTCTTCTTCTTCTTTCTCCTCCTCTTTCTCCTCCTCCTCCTCTCTTCTTCTTCTTCTTCTTCTTCTTCTTCTTCTTCTTCTTCTTTTTTCTCCTCCTCCTCCTCCTCCTCTTCTTCTTCTTCTTCTTCTTCTTCTTCTTCTCCTGCTTTTTTTCCTTCTGCTTTTTTTCTTCTAACCTAACTAACTAACCTAATTAGCCTAATAATCTAACCAAATAAACTAACTAAATTACCCTATATATAATAAAAAAACTAACCTAATAAACTAACTAAAGTAATTAACTTTTTTAAAAAGAAAAACAGGAAAAACTCACCGGCAGGGGGCGGCGGCGGCAGGGGGCGCGCGGCTGGGGGCTCGCCGCAGGGGGCGTCGGCGGTAGGGGCGGCGACGGCAGGGGGCGCAATGCAGGTGGCGCGCAGCAGGGGGCGGCGGCGGCAGGGGGCGGCGACGGCAGGGGGCGCAATGCAGGTGGCGCGGGCGCGCGGCAGGGGGCGGCGGCGGCAGGGGCAGCGGCAGGGGGCGCGCAGCAGGGGAGGTGCTCACCGTGGGGGTGGGTCGCCGCGGGGAGGTGCCCTCGCGGGGAGGGGATCCCACGGGGAGGGGGTCGCCGGGGGGGTGGGCTCGCCGCGGGGAGGGGATCTCGCGGGGAGGGGGTCGCCGCCGTGGAGAGAGAGAGTGGTCGGGGTGAGAGAGAGAGAGAGACAGTGAGCGAGGGGGGGTAACGGCCGTTATAGGGCTGCCCCTTTGCCGTCCGCCCCCCGACGGCAAAGGGCCGTATGGCAGACGGCAAAGGCCCGCGGACGGCAAAGGCCCCCGGATTTCGGACACGGCAGGCATGGGACCCACGCGTCCCCTTTGCCGTCTGCCCTGGGGCTCTTTGCCGTCTGCTGGCAGACGGCAAAGGACCCACACATGGCAAATAGTATTTTTGCCATGTGTCAGTTCTTTGCCGTCTGTATTGTGTCAACTGATGGCAAAGAGGTTCTTTGCCGTCAGCCATCAGACGGTAAAGAACTGGCTGACGGCAAATTTCTGGATTCCAGTAGTGTAAGTAGGTGTTCAGGATCACTTCTTGATCAGCTAGTCATCGACCGCTAGCGTAGACCACCTTCAATACTTGTTCTACGTAAGTTAGCCACCATATATGCTTAGGATGTTGCAACCTAAACACTGAACCTTCCTTACATAATAACTTGACTAGTTCTGGCACCGAGGTCATAGATTGCTGAGTCCCTGTGGCTCACAGATTACTTCAACACACCAACAGGTACAGGTACGCCCGACACAGGTGATCCCGATGGCACGCATCTGGCGTGGCAGTACGATGAGGAGAATGACCGCATGTACATGAACTATCCAGAAGACTGAGGCGTGGTCGTGATCGTGGGCGAGCATGCAGGGTAGCATAGCCTTTTCTCATGTTATGTAGTCCGTAACGGAACTACCTTGTTTGAATAAATGTGTGATGTAAACTCTGATATTATTTATGAGATGGCAGATGAATCCCTATTTTTCATTCTATTATTATGTATGTGCTATGTTATCGTGCTTGCAAAACACTTAGATGCGCTTCTTTCCTTTTTGGGACCTTGTTCCCTAAATCGAAAAGGACCGCATCTTAGTCGTTACACCTTTCCTCTTCAAGGGAAAAACCAATGCAAGCAAGTCTCCGTCAACGTGTCAATTTCTGGCGATGTTGTTTGAGAAGTAGCAGAAGGATTTCTAGCACCGTTGCCAGGGAGGATCAAGTCAAGAACTCATCCAAGTAAGTGTCGCAAACTCATCTCTTGCATTTACTTTTTTGCCTCTCGTTTTCCTCTCCCCCACTTCTGAAAAAAAAAATTACAAAAATATTTGCCTTTTTTCGTTTGCCTTTTTCGTTCACCCTTTTCATTCACTTGCTTTCTGTTTGCTTGTGTTGCCATGTGCCTTCAATATGCTTGCATCTTCGCTTGCGGAAAATCTATTGATATGGATCCTCATCCACTGGCTAATCTCTTTAAGAGATCCAATTATGTTGAACCATTTTCTAGTGAGTTGAGTGCACTTGACTTTCTCTATGGAGTTTTGCTTGAGATGCGTGAATCAGAAAATCGTGATGAAGAAATTTATGAAGTGATTCACGAGGGCTCCTTCAATGAAAAGCATGATTGCAATGGTTTCACTATGAATTCTATTAGTCTCAATCATGCTAAAAATATGCAAAACCCTAAGCTTGGGGATGCTAGTTTTGCTATGTCCTCTACTTGCTGCAATGATCATGCATGGGGTGATGATTTTTCTTATGATCTTTAAAAAAAATTTAAACCTCATGATGAATATGATATTTGCAATATTATTGAAAGTGGGTTTGAAGAAGTCATGACTTTAGTTGATGATAATCCCACTATTTTTGAAGAGCATAAACTTTGCATGCATGTGGATCATGAAAAGAATATCCTATGGGATAGCTATATTGTTGAATTTCAATATGACCCCACATGTAATTGTTATGAGAGAGGAAAGTATTGTGGTAGAAACTTTCATACCACTAAATCACCTCTCATTATGGTGAGATTGATATTGTCTCTTTCTTCTTCCTTGCATATGGTAACTATGGGTTGTCTTGACAATCTGTTTTCCTATAAAATGCCTATGCATAGGAAGTATGTTAGACTTAGATTTGATTTTCACATGCTTTATGATGCTCTCGTTGTGCTTCAGTTCTTGTCTTTTGTGTGAGCATCATTGAATTATCAATGCCTAGCTAAGGGCGTTAAACAATAGCGCTTGTTGGGAGGCAACCCAATGAATTTATATTTTTCTTTCTGTTTTGTTGCGTCCACACCATCATAATTCTGTTATGATTGTGTTTTTTGTGTTTATTTTTGTGTTTGAGCCAAGAAAAACCTTTATGACTAGTTTGGTATTGGTTGTTTGATCCTGCTGGAAAAAGACAGAAACTTTTGGCTCACGAGATTATTTTTAATTTTTATTCAGAAAGAGATTTTGAGTTGATTATTTTTTATGCTGGTTTATATGCCTTTTTCCCAGGCAGTCATAATTTTTCAGAATTTTTGAGGTACCAGAAGTATATGAAGTATACAGATTTCTACAGACTGGTCTGTTTTTGACAGATTCTGTTTTTGTTGAGTTGGTTGCTTGTTTTGATGAAACTATGGATAGTATCGGGGGGTACTAGCCATGGAAAAGTGAGAATACAGTAATCCAACACCAATATGAATAGAAATCAAGTTTTCTACAGTACCTAAAGAGGTGGTAGTTTGTTTTCTTGTGCTAATGATATCACGAGTTTCTGTTTAAGTTTTGTGTTGTGAAGTTTTCATGTTTTGGGTGATGTTCTCATGGACAAAGGGATAAAGAGTGGAAAGAGCTCAAGCTTGGGGATGCCCAAGGCATCCCAAGCCAAATTCAAGGACACCAAAAAGCCTAAGCTTGGGGATGCCCCGGGAAGGCATCCCCTCTTTCGTCTTCAATTCATCGGTAACATTACTTGGAGCTATATTTTTATTCACCACATGATATGTGTTTTGCTTGGAGCGTCTTGTATCGTAGGAGTCTTTTCTTTTTGTTGTGTCACAATCATCCTTAATGCACACCTTTTGAGAGAGACATGCACTTATCGTGATTTTGCTAGAATGCTCATCGTGCTTCACTTATATCTTTTGAGCTAGATAATTTTTCTCTATGTGCTTCACTTAGATCTTTTAGAGCACGACGGTGCGTGACTTGGTAGTTGACTTGTGCTATAAAAGTAGTCCCAAAGGTGATAGGTACCCAAAGAGGATACAAAAACCTCCATCTTCATGTGCATTGAGTAGAAAGAGAAGTTTTGATTCCTCTCAATTAGTTTTGAGATGTGGATTTGGTAATATTAAGAGTTATGTTAGTAGGGTGTTGTGAACCTAGAAATAGTTGTGTTGAAGTTAGTGATTCCCGTAGCATGCACGTATGGTGAACCGCTATGTTAGGAAGTCGGAGCATAATTGATCTATTGATTGTCATCCTTTGTGTTGAGGTCGGGATCGCGTGATGGTTAACACCTACCAACCCTTCCCCTAGGAGTATGCGTTTAGCACTTTGTTTCGATTACTAAAAAAAAATTCGCAACAAGTATGTGAGTTCTTCATGACTAATGTGAGTCCATGGTATAGATGCACTTTCACCTTCCACCATTGCTAGCCTTTTGAGTACCGTGCAACTTTTGCCGGTACACAAACCCACCATATGCCTTCCTCAAAACAGCCACCGTACCTACCTACTATGGCATTTTCATAGCCATTACGAGATATATTGCCATGCAACTCCCACCGTTCCGTCTCATGACTTGTGTCGTCACTCTCATATTGCCATTGCATGATCGTAAGATAGCTAGCGAGATGTTTCAACGTCATACGCCAAGCTAGATCGTTGCACATCCCGGTACACTGCCGGAGGCATTTCCTATAGAGTCGTCATTGTTCAGAGCTTTGAGCTGTGAGTAAATAAAAGTGTGATGATCATGATTATTAGAGCATTGTCCCATGTGAGGAAATAAAAAAAAGAGGCCAAAGAGCCCAAATAAAAAAGAGAGAGAAAAAAAGAGGCCCAAGAGCCCAAATAAAAAAAAAGAGAAAAAGAGAGAAGGGACAATATTACTATCTTTTTCCACACTTGTGCTTCATAATAGCACCATGTTCTTCATGATTGAGAGCCTCTCGTTTCGTCACCACCATATGCTAGTGGGAATCTTTATTATATAACTTGGCTTGTATATTCCAATGATGGGCTTCCTCAAATTGCCCTAGGTCTTTGTGAGCGAGCAAGTTGGATGCACACCCACTAGTTCTCCTTTTGAGCTTTCACATACTTATAGCTCTAGTGCATCCTTTGTATGGCAATCCCTACTCATTCACATTGATGTCTATTAATGGGCATCTCCATAACCCATTGATACGCCGAGTCAATGTGACCATCTCCTCCTTTTTTGTCTCACAACCACCACCACACTCTATTCCACCTATAGTGCTATATCCATGGCTCACGCTCATGTATTGCGTGATAGTTGAAAAAGGTTTGAGAAAGTAAGAGTGCAAAAACAATTACTTGGCCAATACCGGGGTTGTGCATGATTTAAATTAGTTGTGTGAGGATGATGGAGCATAGCCAGACTATAGGATTTTGTAGGGATAACTTTCTTTGGCCTTGTTATTTCGAAAGTTCATGATTATCTTGCTAGTTTGCTTGAAGTATTATTGTTTTCATGTCAATAGTAAACTATTGTTTTGAATCTTACAGATATGAACATTCATGTCACATGAAAGAAGTTACAAAGGACAACTATGCTAGGTAGCATTCCACATCAAATATTCAGTCTTTATCACTTCCCTACTCGAGGACGAGTAGGAGTTAAGCTTGGGGATGCTTGATACGTCTCCAACGTATCTATATTTTTTGATGGTTTCATGCTATTATCTTGTCAAACTTTGGATGTTTTGTATGCCTTTTATATCTTTTTGGGACTAACTTATTAACTCAGTGCCAAGTGCCAGTTCCTGTTTTTTCCGTGTTTTTTTACCCTTTTCAGAGGAGGATTTTAAACGGGGTCCAAACGGAACGAAACTTCCAAAAAGATTTTTTTCCGAAACAGAAGACGATCCGGGAACTTGAGAACCAAGGAAGGGGGCCACCAGGGACCCCACAAGCCCCCTAGCCGCGGCCAGGGGGTCGCGCCTCCCAGGCTTGTGGGCTCCCTGGGCCTCCTCTGCCCTAGGTATTTCGCCTATATATTCCCAAAAATTCCAAAACAAATCAGGAGATCATCGAAAGTACTTTTCCGCCGCCGCAAGCTTCTGTCTCCGCAAGATCCCATCTGGGGCACGTTCTGGTGCCCTGCTGGAGGGGGGGATTCGGATATGGAGGGCTTCTTCATCAACACCATGACCTCTACGATGATGCGTGAGTAATTCACCATAGACCTACGGGTCCATAGCTAGTAGCTAGATGGCTTCTTCTCTCTCTTGGATCTTCAATACAAAGTTCTCCATGATCTTCATGGAGATTTATAATCTTCTTTTGCGGTATGTTTGTCGAGATCCGATGAATTGTGGATTTATGATCAGATTATCTATGAATCTTATTTGAGTTTCTTATGATCTCTTATATGCATGATTTCATATCCTTGTAATTCTCTTCGAGATGTGGGTTCTGTTTGGCCAACTTGATCTATGATTCTTGCAATGGGAGAAGTTCTTGGTTTTGGGTTCATACCGTGCGATGACCTCACCCAGTGACAGAAGGGGTAGCGAGGCACGCATCGTGTTGTTGCCATCAAGGCTAAAAAGATGGGGTTTTCATCATTGGTTTGAGTTTATCCCTCTACATCATGTCATCTTGCTTAAGGCGTTACTCTGTTCGTCATGAACTCAATACATTAGATGCATGCTGGATAGCGGTCGATGTGTGGAGTAATAGTAGTAGATGCAGAAAGTATCGGTCTACTTGTCTCGGACGTGATGCCTATATGTATGATCATTGCCTTAGATATCGTCATGACTTTGCGCGGTTCTATAAATTGCTCGACAGTAATTTGTTTACCCACCGTGATATTTGCTATTTTGAGAGAAGCCTCTAGTGAACACTATGGTCCCCGGGTCTGCTTCACACCATATTTTCAGTCTTACTCTTTTACTTCGTTGCACTTTCCGCCTTCAGATCTCACTTTGCAATCAATCTTGAACGGATTGACAACCCCTTTATAGCGTTGGGTGTAAGCTCTTTTGTGTTTGCGCAGGTACTTTTGTGTTTGAAGTGATCTAATTTCAGAGTCCCAAGAGAGTGCCCAGAACAGGTTCTAGGGTATGAATGATCTGGCTTATCATGCTGAAAGATACACAGGAGTGAAGCCATTCTTCAGAGCAATCGTTTTCTACTTGTAAATCCATTACTGTTGTTTTCAATCTGGATGAAAACAGAACTCCAACATCCAAAATCCATTCAAAACAGCATTTACACCGGCTGCCGAATATCTATCCATGCTAGTACAGAAGGACTATACCCTTCCATCTACAGGGCACTAGACAAGCTCTAAAGTCTTGACATACCAAAATCCCTATCACATCTTAATTAATGAATGAGGCAAATCTTCTTCCTCGGTTTCAAAAAAAAAAAAAAAAAAAAAAAAAAAAAAAAAAAACATCCCTATCACAAAATCTGAACCCAAGTTCTGAACTTTACAAACTTGGGAAACCTGAGAACCTGGTAGCCTGATAGGCCTATTTTCCAGACTTTGAAGATCATACAGGATGAAAGCAAGACGAGACATGATGTATTTTCCAAAAATACATGTTGCATTTGATGATAGACCCTGAGTGAAATACCAGTTACATACATTCTTTTCATCAGTACCGAAGAATGAAGTGTGCTGTGGGTGCCAAAGAATGCATTTCAAGTTCTATTCCCAGTCGATATCGGTACTCGTTTCAGCTTCGCAAGCTTGGTATGCGAAACGAAACAATCTAACAAGAGAAAGAACAGAGAGAACTATCTCTGAATTTGTATCGGCTTCTTTTGCATCCCAGAATAGAAAATGTCTTTTGTTTGTGTGAATGTACCAGTCACTTTTGCACTTAAAATGTACAATATCATCTATGATAAAATGCTTTGCTAGATGAAAGATGCTGTGGGAAATAACAAATTAAACAGCCTGCTTGTCTACAGGTTAGCAGCAGAAGAAGATCAGGTCATATTTTTATCTTCCTATATACACTTTTCATAATCAACATCCTCTTTTAACCTTATCGTGTTCACTGTTTTCATAGCCTGAAAACCACAATTGAGTGCTTGATGCAGTGTTAAGTATACGCAAAGGAAATGATATGAAGCAAGCAGGCAAAGGAAGTCTCTGTCTCTACGTAAAACACCAAATTCCAGTCTTAGCAGTGTGTACAACTGAAGCAGTTAGATGACATGTCCAGCTCGACCAGACAAAAAAGAGCATCATGTAAGGCGGTGCATGGCAAAATTTGTTGGTCCAGCACTAAACAGAATTTGGATACTTAAAACAAGGCATTTCTTGCAAATAAACATCCACCACGTCACCTCAATGTTTAAACATAGATGAAGCTGCGGTTCCTAGAGATTAGCACTAAGTGACAGAATAGGTACTACGATGCTTAGCCTACATCCTTGCCATAGCCGACTTGATGGCATCCAAGATTCTGGGGTAGTCATATAACAAAGCAGATTGCTCACTTGGGCTGCCCCCAATAACCAAGTCGAAGCCACCATATCTACCAACTAACGATGCAATTCTATCATTAGTGAGAGATTTCATGTCAGCAATCTCAACCAGCTTGCCTGTCTGGGTCTGATCCCACCAACCATTAAAAATCCTCCGATTAGTTTCACCTTTCTCAACAGACACCACTGTCCTCATGCGGATCCCAAGCCTGTGCAAAGCTACCGCTCCTCCTCCAATTCCGGTGGACAAGGACAGCACATTGATACCATTAGGAAACATGTCCCTCAGCACTGACAAGTGGTAAGCAATGGTATCAACTTGGAAGGAGTTCGCGAGAGATCTATACCTCTCTGTCTTGATGACTCCCCTTGTGTGGTCCCTTGGGAAACCGAGCAGAGATTCCATCTCATCAGGCTCCAACTGAGCAACCTTGTCTTTCCCAACCCAGACAAGATCCCAAGTTTTGCACTCATCCACCAGACGATTCTGAACACTTGGAGGCAGGGGGTTGCCTGATCTTGCAAGAGCATGCTGGATCTGATTTATCAACTTTGCAGTTGCCATACTTGCTTGCAAGCAGTTGAGCTGCCTTCTTTGGTCCCAAGAAGGCCACCACCTCTTATAATGAGGGAATGCATCAAATACAGTCTTTGGAGGGAAAGGGAGAAGAGCTTCTCTGTCCTCAACTGGCAAATTATGGATGTACCCAATTTCCCTTGAAGCTGCACAAAAATACTTGGAATCCACAAACTCTGGTTGAATGTCATAGAATTTTTTTGAAATGGTCGTCCATGCACCTCGTAGAGCTCGGGCTGCATTCTGAAAGTAGAAAAAAGGTGGTCCGATAGCTTGTTCAGGAAGCATTCTGATCACTGATGGTTGCCTGTCACTGGGCAGATTAAATCCAACCATAGGATCTGGGATACGTGTTGGCTCATCATGGCTACCAGCAAAGGAGGGTCCATATTGCATGCTCCTCATCTTGCTCTCTTCCATCAATCTTGCTTTCTTTCTCCCTCCAAACGAATCAAAGCATCTATCCATAACCTACCAAATGTACACAGATTCCAGTTACATCGAATTAAAAGAGCAGAACCGTTTCTTATTGAAATGTACAAAAAAGCACAAGGTACCTGATAGTCAGATATGTTTCTGGAATTCAAATCTCCTGCAACCTGTGATGCACTAATCGAATCAACTAATTCAACGAGATCAGCATCCACACCTAGAAAAATTCAAACAGAAATGTATGGTATAAGTTGCCTTCTCTGTGAAAGCATGACTGTCGAGACAAAAAATTCAAAAAGAGCATACCACATCTTGTAATAGCAATATTTGCTTCATCTTTAGGATAGCCCATGCCTACTAATGAGTTGATCTTCTTGTCTTTCTGTGACATCTCTCGTAGAAAATCCTTCAGAGTTACAATAAAAACCGAGGTCGGAAAACACTTCCTACGTCTCACTGACTTATTAATGCCAACTGAGTGACTGCTGATAGAGAAATACAACTACATACCAACATCTATAGGGCCAGAGAAATGAAGGGGGCTACAGCTAATCAACGGTCAAGAAATGAATAGCACAGACTACCCAAGAAACAATAGAAAAAAACTGATCAAGAGTTAAATCAATGAAATGATTTAGGAACTCAACTTCTTGTTCTCTGTTGCTGTTTGAGAATGACGTTAATACAATAGTTACTGTATGCATGAACACAAAAGCTCATCATTTTATACTTGAAGCAACTACCTATATTAGCAAATATCCATATGAAGTATTGGTGGTGCTGGACAGGAAGAAACTGAAAGAACATGTTCAAGTTTGTTGTATCACTAATGGCACTCCGTGCTGCATGCATAGCAGTGGAAGAAAGTTAGAACTGATGGAAGATAAGGCAAATGTGTGTATCTTCAGGAGAACATAAAGATATTCGCATTCCACACTATTTCAGGTTCATCACCTTGCTAGCAATCAAGATATTTTTTGCCGAGCAGGTATAATAGACAAGCACTCCATTATCTTTCCCTACTTGTTGTTTTCAGTCACTACATATATCTAGCCATGAATAGGGTTCAACCTACACGAAAATCAGCTATCACATTCTCATCACTAGTTTTATTTGCGTAACCTACACGAAAATCAGCTATCACATCATATATTACATTCTGAGATTTCTAAATTAGTGACTCTGTATGTATTTCTCGCATAACATTTCTACATTGAATCCCTCGCTTTCTTCGGCTCTAACATGTAGATATTGCCCTTTTTGAGGTTGGTCTTGGAGGGAAGTTTGATGCAACTAGTGCGGTATGTGATGCACTTTTGAGTATTAAGACCACTTTGTGTAACTGAAAGTCAAAGAAGAATCTTGAACAATGCAATTTAATTCTTGAAGATCTTGTTCGTCCTAACCAGCAAGCTAGTTTCCAACCATCCTTGCATTCTGTGGAAAAGTGACGAGCTGGGTTGCAGCACAAACTTTACCCCAGTGCAGGCTAGAATTATTTAGTACTCAGCATTCAAGTTTAGCTTCTACTCCCTCCGTCCCAATATTCTTGTCTTAGATTTGTCTAGATATGAATGTATCTAGTCACGTTTTAGTATTTAGATACATCCATTTCTAAACAAACCTAAGACAATAATTTTAGGACGGAGGGAGTATTTCTTATGAGCTCTTCTCAGCTAAGTCTGATTGTACACTATATCTTGGACTACAAAACCAATCAAAGAGCATAATAGTTTCGTGGTATCTGCAGTATCTTCTCTTGGTTAAAGCATCAGTAATATGATTTGCTCATAGCATCCCGATTCCACAAGTTTTAAGTCGTGTAACTAATATTCAAATGCATAAGAACTGCATAGAAAAGGAGTGGTGTCTAACAGAAATGAAAATTTTAATTCATAAAAATCACAAACAAGCAGGACAATAATACACTCAGTTTCTACTACTTTCCAGTTTGACTGATTACTCTGAAGTAGGTACTGGTCTAATGGTATTCAATCTCTCACTTCCTATATTACAGTATTATACGATAAACTTGAGCAGGATGAGAATTCTATATACAAAATAAAGTGCACAAACTTCACAATATAATTCTACACCGTTGAAACACTAGGAGAAAAATAAACAAAACTCAAACAATACATAAAGAGGGTGCTGAAGGTATGCATGGCAAAAAATTCAGATATAACAGCACATATATGATGAAAGAATTCTCAGCTACTGAACTAAAGATAAGGAATCGTCTACCTCATCACCAGGATCATCACAGTTGGGCTCTCTACCAGCAACATCATCATTCTTGTCATCCCAATTCTCAAAATCAAGATCATCATCATCATCTTCTTCAACACTATGAGGGGCGCAGCCAGAAGTAGAGCAGTTACCCACTGTATCATCAGCACCTAGTGCCTGCATTTCACATCACCAATCATATAACGTACAATCCTTGCCATGTAGCAAAAGTATCATAGAATCAAGATAAAGCACATTGACAAATACCTGATATGTGAGAATTAGCTCGAGCAATGCATCTGCATCGCTATGCCCTGAAAACAAAAGCCTCGGTTAAAACATAGAGTAAGATATAAACACAAACAAGACAAACGAAATGAAACTAGTTATTTTGAGTATTACCAATCTCTTTCATGCCCTTCAGGACTATCTCTTTTGGGAAACCCATTGCTACATATTCCTCAATTAAAGCAGTAGATGGCGCTTCCTCGTTGGCTCGCCCATTAGAATCCTTTAGACATTTCCTCAAACAGATATCACACTATAATAATAGTGATAATAATAATAATAACAAGTCAGGGCTAGCTCTTGTGCTGAATTACCAGCGTGGACGGGCCAGGAGCATCTGAGTTCCTGAAAGCCGGAGCTGATGAAGGCTCAGCCTCACCATCACTTTCCCACTCAAACTTAGCATTGTCATCGCTGTCGCTATCCCGGTCCTGTAACATGAGTTAAGCACACCTCCATCAATATTGAAAGCAAAGCATCAGAAAAGCAATAATAGAGAATAAAGTGATGCAAAGGGAAGAATTATTCTGTCACAAGCCCACAACAGCCACAAGATATTGCCATTGAAATCTCTAGTGCAAATCAGTACAACTAGATTCAGTTCTAGAGTTTAGAGCACATCAAAAAGGAAGAAGAAAATACCATCTTTTTTTATCGAACAAACTCCCTCCAGGACTGTCACAACAAGACATTAAGCTAATGCCCAAAAAATATACATGAGTACAACTAGAAATAGTTTAATTTCCAGTTATGGCGATGCTAACTGACCGGAATATGGTACTAGCTTTCAGATGTCAGCAAGTATGGGGAACAGTGATAATAAAGTTGGTAAATCTAAATAGGTCATTAGATTGACCAGGTTTGCCCGTTATCACCTAGAATAATAAGACTAATCAAACAGGCAGGAGCCAGAGTGATGAACCAAATGGATAAACTCCGCAGTCCAAATGAGCAGCTCAAATGTACTGGTGTCATTCGACTCTAGTACCCAGAATGCATCAAAGAAAAATTAAAAGAACAAATATCAGATCAAATGAACCCTCAAAAAAGATTCAAATGAGAGTTTAGCCGGTGCTGCTGTCTCTGCTATAAATAGCCAGTATTTTGACTAACGACTGCAGCATGTCCCAAACCGGGGGAAAAGATTTTTGCCTCATCAAACAAACCACAAAATCCCCAAAAGGCAGTAAGTAGTAGTAGTTTTTTCCCACCGAACAAACCACAAAAAAACCCAATATGCAGTAAGCAGTTTTTCCTATCGAACATATGAAAACAGAGTCGCGCACAGACTGCTACCTCAAAATAATAAACTCCAGAGCTACTTCCGCATCGGGATGGAAACTTTGTATGACTGAGCTTTGAGCAGCAGGGAAAAACAAAGGAATCTTTCATAAGAGTTTTTGTCAGTGGAAATTTCAGCACGAATGCTGTGCAAAGGAATCGCAAAAGATTTTGCAGGAACTCAATCCTTGCATAGGAAATGTCCCTAAGAATAAAGAGATGAGTCCTCTAGTATAAATTGTAGCAAATCCGTTTAATGGATGGGGCTCTAAAATCGCCAGAAGAAGGGAGGACGGAGAGAGAGCCTACCGCCATTGCCGATGTCACAAGATGCGAAGCCCCTCTCTGTCTCACTGCCTTCCTGCCGTGAGAAGGACAGCTCGAGGAAGAGCAGGAGCAGAGGAGGCGGAGGAGGAGAGCGCGGCGGCGATGGCGACGGCGACGGCGTCGCCCCTCGCTGGCTTAGACGACAAGGAGAAGACGGGGGATGCGCTGCGTTGCCGCGCCTGTGCCACGGCGTGTAGTTTAGACTTTAGAGTGGGCGTTTAGTTCGAGATGGTGGATGGGAGTGAAACTTTTATGCAGGATATCGATGTGCGGCTGCGCGCAGCACCGGGTAAACCGTCGTTGTGCGCAGCGCACATCTCAATTAATTGATGAAGAAAAAAAGAAAGTGGTCGTATGTTTTTATAAAGATAATAATAAAAAAACTAATCATAGCTGTCAACCACTCAGCTTGATAACTTTGACCGATCTTTTTAATTAAATTAATAAGTAAACAAACTTAAACTAATGTTGAATCTAAATAGTGGTTAATTGAAAGCTATTGCTATGCGGTTTTAATATTATCTTCATTCATAAATATAGTATAATCGACGCGGATTTGACAAATATTGTCCCACATATATTTTACTATTTGTAATTTTATAAAAATACTATAAATAAAATTAAAAATTACTTTTTTGTAACATGCATAGTCAATCGGTATGCTCACGTATGAAGTGACTTCCCGAAGGAATGACGTTCGTGATATTCTAAGTGAAAATGGCAAAATCAATGCTACATTAAAAAACACTATTTGGTGAACATTATGATGCCAATTATATTTTCTACACTAAGGGTACCGTCGTGTCAATGCTTCATAAAACTTTGTACGTGAGTAGAATGACCGATCAATTTTGATACTTCAAAATTTTAGAATTTTAAAAAAATGCAAGTATATTTTTGAATTTACTATTTATGTGGGTGCTCATGGAACTATGTTCATCTTTATATTTCGAATATATGACCTCATAATGAGTAATGTAATAACAAAAACTCTAAGTTAAACTAGTTGTTTATGTGTTGCAGCGAGCACATTAATATCTTGTACACAATCAATGTGATTTATCTGCCATTTTGTCGTGATTATATATTAGGGAAGGTTTTAACTGCCAATTATTCAGTATTTATTAAATTCAAAGAAAAAATTATTTTACTCAAAAGCTAACGTCCACACCTATGGGTGTTTGCAATTTACCCACACGCCTTCATTATCATTTATTTTGTCACGTCAAAACATATGAAATGTGCAGGAATCTTTTTTAGTTTTTGGCTTAAAAATGTTTTATCTTCTAGTTAAAAATTTGTTTTCACCATTAAATCCGTCTCGATGAGTTTTTCAAAACTAGATTTAATGTTGATATGTTTCGATGAATATATTTTTTGGACAACAATTGCCATGATGTTACACTGCAGTTGCCACAGTGTTTATACAAAAGTTGTCGTGACATGTTCTATTTATTCTTCTTATAGATTTAAAGCTACCGATATACTTTTCAACTACTTTTATGATAAAATTTATTAATTGACCATGACAATTTTTAATAATTAACCATGACAAATTTATGCATGAATCATGGCAATTCTTTACTAATCTATCAATTTTTTTTAAAGGTAGAAGAAAAAATACCTAAAACATATCATGGCAACTTCAGTGTAAACACCATGGCGATTCATGTGCAATAGACATGATAAGTTTTAATTCAAAAAAAAGTTGTCGAAACATATTGATATGAGATCTACTTTCAAAGATCTCGCCGCGATGGACTTAATGGTGAAAACGGATCTTCAATCGGATTTTTTATTTAAGAGATAAAATATTTTAAAAACTGGAAATCAAAAAAGTTTCTCACATGCATACATGCGGTGACGTGGCACAATATGTGTGTTATAAATATGTGTGTTATTTTATTTGATATGCAAATAAGATGTGTGGGAGTTGAACCATGTTTTCAAGAGAATTGATCAAAAAAGAATTGACAGAACCAAAAATTGAGGAGGTGAGATGACGAATGAGAGGATGGGTGAAAGAAAGAAACGCAATACAAAATTTTAGATATTTTTAAAAAGTAATTAGGTATGTGCTCGTGCGTTGTCCTTGGAGTCAAATGCTTTTTAACGCAATAAGATGACCATATGAAATAAATCTTAATGAGAAATAGATAGACAAAATAAAATTATGTTCTGGTTAGACAATGCGTACACTTTAGGTATGCGTGCCTGGTTGATCTTTTTTATTGGGTTACCAAAGATGGGATACTTATTCATATTCATGTGTCTATAGAACAATGATTTATTGGTATTTATTTATTTACCCAACATGTCTACCCAGTATCATGTTTTACCATCAGAAATAATTTATTTACGACCCATAAATTTAGTGCTATATATCGTACACTGATCTAGTTTATTGGGTTATCAGAGATTTGGTTTGGTGAAAGCTAGGAGGGTTTCGACGAACGTTGGGTGACCAACAGGTAATGCACATGGTCTCTTCGGGCCGAACCACGGTCAACATTAACAGGGAGATCGGACCCTATTTCTGAAAGTGTGTTATATCGACTAGAGGAGGAGGGGGGGGGGGGTGAATAGGCGATTTTAATGGATTCGTCACCGAGAAATCCCCCTGAGGAAATTGCTAAGTAACGAACAACTTGCAGCGGAATAGGTAGCGCATGTGTAAGTACTCATGTGTAAGTGTAACATGACAAAACGCATGGTCAACATGAAGGAATGAAACAAACACTTAGCGCGAGTAGCGTGTGTTGGAAATATGTCCTAGAGGCAATAATAAATTGGTTAGTATTATATTCCTTGTTCATGATAGTCATTTATTATCCATGCTACAAATTGTATTGATTGGAAACTCCAATACATGTGTGGATACATAGCCAATACACTGTCCCTAGTGAGCCTCTAAAGGACTAGCCCGTTGATCAAAGATGGTCAAGGTTTTCCGGCCATAGACATGAGTTTTCATTTGATAACGGGATCACATCATTTGGAGAATGATGTGATGGACAAGACTCGAACTATGAACATAGCATATGATCGTGTCAGTTTATTGTTACTGTTTTCTGCATGTCAAGTAACTGTTCCTATGACCATTCATGCAACTCTCGAACACCGAAGGAATGCCTTGTGTGTATCAAACGGACAACATAACTGGGTGACTATAAAGGTGCTCTACAGGTATCTCTGAGGGTGTTTGTTGGGTTGGCATGAATCGAGACTGGGATTTGTCACTCTATATGACGGAGAGGTATCTCTGGCCCACACGACAATACAACATTACAAGAAGCTTGCAAGCAATGTGAGTAAGGAGTTAGCCACGAGATCTTGTATTATGGAATGATTAAAAAGACATGCCGGTAACGAGATTGAACTAGGTATGGAGATACCGACGATCGAATCTCGGGCAAGTAACATACCTATGGACAAAGGGAACATTATACGGGATTGATTGAATCCTTGACATCGTGGTTCAACCGATAAAGATCTTCGTAGAATAGGTAGGACCCAATATGGGCATCCAACTTCCGCTATTGGTTATTGACCGGAGAGTGTCTCGGTCATGTCTACGTAGTTCTCGAACCCGTAGGGTCTGCACACTTAACGTTCGGTGATGATTTCGTATTGTTGAGTTATATATGTTGGTGACATAAAGCTGTTCAGAGTCCCGGATGTGATCCCGAACATCACGAGGAGCTCTGGAATGGTCCGGAGGTAAGGATTTATATATAGGAAAGTGGTATTCGGGTTCCAAAAAGGTTTCGGGTGTTTCTGGTAGTGTACCGGGAGTGCCGAAAGGGTTCCAGGGGTCCACCGGCAGGGGCCCACCAACCTTGGGGGGGCACATGGGCCTGAGAGGTGGCGCACCAGCCCCTAGTGGGCTGGGAAGCCGACCCCTAAAGGGACCATGTGCCCAATGTGGTAGGTGTGGTGCCTTGGAGAGGAGGGAGTCCTCCCTAGAGCTTCCACCTCCCTTGTGGGAGGTGGACTCTTCCCACCTTGGCCGGCCGACCCCTCCTTGAAGGAGGAGCTAGGTCTGCGCCCCACCTACCCCCTCCTCCTATAAATAAAGAGGGAGAGGGAGGTCAGCCACACCCCAAGGCATAGGTGCAACCCTCCCACTCTCCCTATATCTGTTTCTCCTCCAAAACGCATCTGCGGCAGTGCTTGGCGAAGCCCTGCTGAGATTGCTCCACCACCACCGCCATCACGCCGTTGTGTTGTCGGAGAACTCATCTACCTCTCTTCCCTTGCTTGCTAGATCAAGTAGGTGGACAATGTCATTGAGTTGTACGTGTGCTGAACGCAGAGGTGTCATCCGTTCGACACTAGATCGGGACGGATCATGATGGGATCGCGGGACGGATTGCGATTTGGATTGCGAAGACATTCAACTACATCAACCGCGTTATATATGCTTTCACTTAGCAATCTACAAGGGTATGTAGATGCACTCCCCCCTCTCGTAGATATTAGTCTCCATAGATTGATCTTGGTGAGCGTAGGAATTTTTATGTTTCCCATGCGATGTTCCCCAATAGTGGCATCATGAGCCAGGTTTATGCGTAGATGACATCTCGAGTAGAACACAAATGAGTTTGTGGGTGTTGATATTCAGATTGCTTCCCTCCTTAGTATTTTCTTGATTCAGTGGTATTCTGGGATGAAGCGGCCCGGACAAACCTTACTCGTCCACATATGAGAGACCGGTTCCATCGACTAGCATGCAACTTGTTGCATAAAGATGGCTAGTGGGTGTGTGTCTCTCCCAATTTAATTGAATCAGATTCGATAGAGGCGGTCCTTGTAGAAGGTTAAATAGCAACTTGGATATCACTGTTGTGGTTTTGCGTAGGTAAGAAGCGTTCTTGCTAGATATCCATAGCAGCCACGTAAAACATGCAACAACAAATTAGAGGACGCCTAACTTGTTTTTGCAGGGTATGTTGTGATATGATATGACCAAAGACATGATGATATATATTTGATGTATGAGATGATCATGTTGTAATCGTTAATATCGACTTGCATGTCGATGCTATGGCAATCGACAGGAGCCATAGGGTTGTCTTTAATTATTGTATGACATGCGTGTCAATCATTAAGCGCTCTGTAATGCTTTACTTCATCTCTAAATGGTAGCAGTAGTAGTACAAGCATGGTTGGCGCGACAACCTTGATGGCAACACGATGATGGAGATCATGGTGTTGTGCCGATGATGATGGAGATCATGCCGGTGCTTTGGAGATGGAGATCAAAAGCACAAGATCATGGCCATATCATGTCACTTATGATTTGCATGGATGTTAATCCTTTTATGCACCTTGTTTTGCTTACGATGATGGTAGCATTATAAGGTAACCCCTCACTAAAATTTCAAGATAGAATTGTGTTCTCCCCGAGTGTGCACCTTTGCGAAAGTTCATCGTTTCGAGACACCACATGATGATCGGGTGTGATAGACTCTACGTTCACATACACGGGTGCAAGACAGTTTTGCACATGCGGAACACTCGGGTTAAACTTGACGAGCCTAGCATGTACATACATGGCCTCAGATGAGCCTAGCATGTACGAACATAGGAGACTAAAAGGTCGAACATGAGTCATATAGTACATATGATCAACATGGAGATGTTCACCATTGAAACCACATCATCTCATATGATGATCGGACATGGGTTTGTGGATTTGGATCATGCCAGACTCGAACAACCTGAGGTATGTTGAGTTGAGTGGGAGTTCTTAAGTAATATGATTAATTGAACTCATTATCATGAACATAGTCTTTGCCAATTATGTTGTAGATCAATAGCTTGCGTTGTAGCTCTCCTATATTTTGATACGTTCCTAGAAAAAACTAAGTTGAAAGATGATAGTAGCAATTACGCGGACTGGGTCTGTAAACTGAGGATTGTCCTCATTTATGCACAGAAGGCTTATGTCCTTAAATGCACTGCTCGGTGTGCTAACCCCACAACCGTCGATTGTGGATGTTGCGAACATCTGGCAGACACGTTTTGATGACTACATGATAGTTAAGTGTGTCATGCTTTACAACTTAGAATTGAGGCCCCAAAACATTTTAAACGCCATAGAACATATGCCAAGAGCTGAAATTAGGATTTCAGGATCGTGACCATGTTGAGAGGTATGAGATCTCCGACAAGATTCTTTGCCTGCAAAAAGAAGGAGAAAAGCTCAATCGATGAGCACGTGCTCAGATTGTCTAGGTGCTACAATCACTTGAATCAAGTGGGAGTTCATATTACAGATGACATAGTGATTGACATAGTTCTCCAAAGTCACTACCGCTAAGCTATTGAGCTTCGCGATGAAATATAACATATCAGGGATGGAGGAGATGATCCCTGAGGTGTTCGCGATGTTTGACACCGCAAAGGTATGAATCAAGAAAGAGCATCAAGTGTTGATGTTTAGTAAAACCACTAGTTTCAAGAAGGGCAAGAGAAAGAAGGGAAACTTCGAGAATGACAAGTGAGTTGTCGCTCAAATGAAGAAACCCAAGGTTGAAGCCAAACCCGAGACTAAGTGCTTCTATTATGAGGGGAACTATCACTGAAGCGGTACTGCCCTAGATACTTGGTAGATAAGAAGGTTGGTGTAACACCCCAAATATCGGGTTATCGATTTTTGTGTTGTTATTCCTTCCTAGCTTTTCTCTCCCAAATTTTTTCCTCTAGAATTTGGAAAATGACCAGGTGAATCCACTCTATCCTCAACCTCTCAGTGCCTTCCCATGCTCTTGTGTGAGTCAACCTTCCGTCAGTAAACCCCAATCTCATTCAAACCCCAGTTCCAAAATATTGGAACTGGAAATCCTGTCTTTGTGTTTACAAAGTAGCTATCATTTCCCTTGCTCAAATAATCCTACAAAAATTTCCAGAGATCCTCCTTCCCTCATAAACCCTAGATGTGCAAAAATATTGCCAAGTCATATGCAATATTTCCCATCTAGAATTAATTCCCTTTTCTGCCTTTCTGAGGAATTAAATATAGGAAAATATCTACCCATCTCCAAAGCCTATGAAAAATTGTGGAGATATTATTTGTTATCTTGTTGAGATCTCATAAAAATATTGGCCATAATTAAATAGGGGAAATTGCCCTTTCCTATTTAAAGCCAATATTTCAATTTGAGGCCTTTCCAAAGGAACTACCATTTTGGTAGCGAGGACAAAATCCCAAATAATTTGTGGAGCTTCTCATACCCATATCTTCATCAATTCCATCAAAATATCAAGTTCCACAATTCAAATTTTGGGCACCACATCCCTTTGCAAATTATATCCAGATTTCCTGCTTGCAAAGGAAGTGCTTGATTCCTTGATCTCCTTGGGCTGAAATATTGCAGGGTGATACATTATGATATATTACCCTTGTACACCAAAAATAAGCCCATTCCCTTTAGCCAATCTTCTTCAGCAAATTATCCAAGTTTCTGTCCAGATTGGAGCACTGTGAAGGAAGTACCATTTCTACTTATGCAATTGGTATGAAATTTTTACAGTGCATCTCAAAAGACGTGGATGTCGCCTAGAGGGGGGGGTGAATAGGCGCTTTAAAATAATTACGGTATAGGCTTGAACAAATGCGGAATAAAACTAACGTTTAATTTGTCAAGCACAAAACCTAAAACAACTAGGCTCAACTATGTGCACCAATAACTTATGCTAAGCAAGATAAACAACTAAGTGATAGCAAGATATATGACAAGAAACAATATGTCTATCACAAAGTAAAGTGCATAAGTAAAGGATTCGGGTAAGAGATAACCGAGGCACGCGGAGACGATGATGTATCCCGAAGTTCACACCCTTGCGGATGCTAATCTCCATTGGAGCGGTGTGGAGGCACAATGCTCCCCAAGATGCCACTAAGGCAACCGTAATCTCCTCACGCCCTCGCACAATGCAAGATGCCGTGATTCCACTAAGGGACCCTTGAGGGCGGTCACCGAACCCGTACAAACAAGGTTGTGGGGCAATCTCCACAACTTAATTGGAGGCTCCCAACGACACCACGAAGCTTCACCACAATGGCATATGGCTTCGAGGTGACCACAAATGCTCAGGGCAATCTCCACAACTTAATTGGAGACACCGACGCTTGCCCGGAGCTTTACACCACAATGATTGAGCTCCGAGGCACCACCAAGCTTCTAGGGGTACCAAGTACCCAAAGGTAATAAGCTTCTCAACTTCTAACTTCCACGTATCATCATGGAGAACTCAAACTGATGCACCAAATGCAATGGCAAGGGCACACGGAGTGCCCAAATCCTTCTCTCCCAAATCCCACCAAAGCAACTAATGATAGGGAGGAAAATGAGAAGAAGAATGAAGAAGAACACGAAGAACTCCAAGATCTAGACCCAATGGGTTCCCCGCACTTAGAGGAGAAAGTGATTGGTGGAAATGTGGATCTAGATCTCCTCTCTCTTTTCCCTCAAGAACTAGCAAGAATCATTGGAGGGATTGAGAGTTAGCGAGCTCGAAGAAGGTCAACAATGGGGGAAGAACACGAGCTAAAGAGATAAGGTTCAATGGGGAAGAAGATCCCCTTTTATAGGTGGGGAAAAATCCAACCGTTAAGCCTCACAGCCCACACAGAGCGGTACTACCGCTCATGGAGCGGTACTACCACTCGGTAGGTTCACCAACCATGCTGAGGCCAAAAAGGATGCAAACAACAGTCCGTTGGAGCGGTACTACCGCTCCTGGAGCGGTAGTACCGCTAGGGAGCGGTAGGAAAAAATTACTACCGTTCCGGGGGCGGTACTACCGCTACGCGAGCGATACTACCGCTCGCACCAGGAGCGGTACTACCGCTGGATAGTGAAACTGCTGTAACTTTCGCATACGGACTCCGAATTCAACGAAACCAAGTTTGTTGGAAAGCTAACGACATGGGATATCACAATCTTGATAGAAATATAAATAAGAAGCAAGTGAGAAAAGTCCCATAAGAAAATGGTGAGAACCCTTCTTCGAATAAGACCGGTAAAAACTCCCAACATGGGAAACATCATAGAAGATGCATATGGACTCCGTTTTCGATGAACTCGAGCGTGTCATGAAGATGACCATAAGCTCTAAACTCACAAAGATAAATAAAAAACAAGAACCAAGAAGTATGATGCAAGGATGCAAATGGTTTGAGCTCTCAATGAACGATACAATCAAGCTACTCACTTGAGAGCCCCCCTTGACAGTATGACAATCTATCCTAAAACAGAAAAACCTATCAAGTGCAAACCTATACCTTGCACCTCGTCCTCTTGAGCTAGATGACGATGATCTTGGCTTCCTCAAGATGGACCACCTTTCTTGCTTGCGTTGGCTTGATGAAGACTAGTTGATTGCTCCCTCATACACACTATGGGTGAGCCGCTCTTCAGCATATCTTCACAAGTCCATTGCCACCATCCTCCATCACTTGACGCCATCCTCCATGGGTTGTATGAGATATTCGTCTTGACGCAAGCCCATGGAAACACACCTAACCCCACATAGAACTCTCAAGAAGACCATGTGTTAGTACACAAATACATACTTGACAATGCTTACCATACCATGGGATCACTTGATCCCTCTCGGTACATCTTGTATGCTTTGTGTGTTGATCATCTTGATTTACTCTTTGTTTGACGATCTTGATCAACCTTGTGTCTCTATGACCATTCTTTGGATAATACCTTGAATACCACCTTGGTCATCATATAAACTCCTTGAACCCAACAGATGCACTTCAAGAAGTGCCTATGGACAAATCCTATAAATATAACTTAAGGCAACCATTAGTCCATAGGAATTGTCATCAATTACCAAAACCACATATGGAGATATATGCTCTAACAATCTCGCCCATTTTGGTAATTGATGACAACCACTTCAAGAGAGTTTATATAAGGAAATAAGCATAACCAAGTGCACACATACAAAGCAATAATGCATGCGTGCAAGATGTAAATGCTTACTCAATAAAAGAAAAACCCTCTAAACATACCCAAAGTAAACTCTCTAAACATCTCCCCCATTGGCATCGATTGCCAAAATGGACGAAAAGTTTAGAAAGCCAATATAGTAGGTGGTCCTCCAAAAAGTGTGTACTTCTCAGCAAATGAGTGCAAATAAATACACAAATACAATGATAAGTAGTTGGAGGAAAACAAACTATATTCAGGACCCAAAGATTGCAAAAAGAAGGATCGTATGGCACAAAGACATACAAAATAGAAGCAAGCAATCAAAAGATACCATATGGAACAAACAATCACATGGTCCTTCGAACCACATAAATAAAAGATACTATGATAAAGGCAAAGGAGTGTTTTATCAAAACTAGAGAAGCTCCCCATGATTTGTGCACTAATAAGAGATTTTTGTATTTGATACAAGTGCACAAAATAGTATCGTTGCTCCCCCAAAATTAATAAAAACACACAACGAGTGCAAGAAGATAGATGAGACAATAAGCATATCACTTGCACAAAACAAATGGTTGAGCAACATGTAAAAGAAGAAACTTAAGAATAGGCTCAACAAAAATAATGTGTGTGAGTCATGGCAAAGCACTTGAGAAGACTAAGATAAGGATGAGCATTACTCATCAATATAGTCTTGATGAAATGAGAAACAAAGTGCAATACATATCATTCCCACACACACATACTAGAAAATGGGTTCACAAGCTTACTAATAAACAAAATAAGAACCAATGCTTGTGACAACCCATGGTGAAGATAGGAAATAAGAACCTTGTCAAGAGGAGGAATACCAATTGAAATGGAAAAACCCTCATCAAGACAAGCATGAGGAAAAATAATCTTCACGGCCAAAGAGTGCATCAAGATGTAGGAAAATAAGACACGCACTCAAGACAAATCCTTTCACGAAGCCACCAAAACTAAAGAAGGAAATGCAACAGTGGACGTGAAAGAAAAGAGGATATCAATTAGAGATGTAACTTCTCTCATGTGTAAAAGATTCTAAGTAGAAGACAATCATGATGATATATATCCACAAAGAAGGATGTACACACGAAATGGTTACAAGAAGGAACAAACGAGATATCCAAAAGGAAGTCATAAATATATCAATAAGATCTTTGCTTGGAAGCATAGCACATGGCCTAATATTTTCTTATTGTACAATATGAAATTCCAACATACGAACATCAAAGACATCCCAACTAGCAATAAGACATCATCGTTTGGATGCTTTGAGAAAGGAAACAAGTACTACAAGAACAAATCAAGAGATTCATGACATGATGCAACCTGGAAAAGAAAAGACAGGTTTGGGCCTTTGCAAGAAATGAATGCATGAAGTAGATACTTGTTACTGAGACAACAATGGATTGATGTGGTAGATAGTTGTTCATTGATCATCCTAACTTGGTTCCAATAATCACATGGTCTCAACACCTTCCTTGTAGGTGAGCCGAGCATCCAATGCATCTCCAATTGTTCCTGGAACAACAAAACAAACAAAATGGTGCCCAAGCTCATTGGGACCAAAGAGTTAGAAAACCAACAATACATAGGACAAACTCCACATACATATGTGCACAAGGATATGAATTTGAATTTCATGCACACTTTAGCCAGTTTATGACAAGGTGGAGTTTCCCCTATATATTGGCTCAAAGAAAGAAAGCAAGCAAAAGAAGCTATATATAGTAAATGTGCATGCTCAAGGCTTTCAAGAATCAACTCAACACAAAGTTGATAATACACCAAAAGACAAGGTATCAAGTGATAATAAGATACCAAACGAAAACCTATCACTTGAAGGATGTCAATTAAAAGATACCTCAAGGAATGAGATATCCATTAACACATGCCAAATAAAAGGAAACAAGATACCAATTGAAGGAAAACAAACACGAGGTATCTAGTTTCCAAAAGAGAGCTAGGTTCCAACACATCAAACCCTCGACAAATTTTCATGATGGCACAAAGCATCATAAAGAGCAAGACTTGCCTCCCATCAACACACATTTGATGGGGATCAAAAGATTTTATGATGGGCGAATAAGAGAGTGTTCTAAAGAAAATATGATAGCTCCCCCAAGGGATGTGCATTATATAGAATTTGCATTTAAATACAAAGTGCACAAGATGGGATCATCACTTTATCTATATCTATAAAAACATTAGACATGTTAAAATAGATCCACAAGAGGCAAGGAAGACAAACGAAACACAAAATCCAATGTAAAGACGATTAGCAATTCCTACCACATGATGGAAATACCAATTGTCAAGGACAAGAAGTATTTTGGAAATAATACTCATTGGTAGATCGCAAATATATCCAACATAATCTTTACCCATAAAACGTAAGCAAAAGACACTTGTAGAGCTAACATGCCACCTAGGAACAAGATAATTTACAATATCAACACTAAGTGGCAATACCTCAAATGTACACATTTTTTAGGCTTGTAATATGCACATAGTATATTACTCCCCCATAATGTGATAACCCAACAATATTAACAAGTGGAAAATTAAAACCAACAAGAGATAATTAATGGACCATATAGAATTTGAATTTCTCATGAGTAAGACATACCACATAGAAACTAGATAATCTTGAAATATCAATACTAAGTGGTATTCCCCATGTATACACATTTATAGGACTGTGAGGTGTGCAAAGCACATCACTCCCCCACAATGGGATTATCCATTAATCTCTCACAAGAGCCAACAAAGATACAAACTAGATGCAAAAAGGCTCAATACAAGACTCACATGTACATGATATGCAAACCAACATACACGTACTCGATTACTCAATATAAGAAAGTTAGAAGCACAACATATACAAACACATGCAAGGTACAAAACCACAACAGGCAAAGGGACAAGCAACTAACAATGTAAACAATTTAAGTACAAGTTACCGTAATGAGGCACATTGGATATAAGATAGAAACTCGATAATCCAAATGACTTGGCTTGAGATAATATGAATGATGAAGACCCCTTAATTCTTCATTATGTATCCAAGTCTATAATGTCCTCCATAAAAACCTTTTGATCAAGTTTGAGCTTGTTGGTCCCCAACCATGTTGGGTCCTAAGAGGTTAGCCACAATAGGCTTGGCAACCCAAATGGTACTTTTCTTGACACCACTTTGAGTACCAACAAACTTGGCAAACACATTGCCAACCTTATCCTTCCCAAGTGAATAGATATCATTAATAATGATTGGGCTGGATAAATTACCTCTCGTGCAAGAAGAAGCGAAGTGACCATTCTCACGACATAAGTAGCAACATCAACCCTTTAATTTCTTCCCTATTGATTTCTCAACATGAGGAGTGTTGGCTTGGGTCTTCTTGGGAAGGGGCCTTTATTCAACTTGTAGTTGAGTATGTGAGTGCACTTGTGGCCTCTTCCCTTGTTGCTTGTGACTTTGGGGCTTCTTCTTTAGTGGGCAAGATCTAACATGGTGCCCTTCAATTTTGCACTTGAAGAAAATAATCTTGGCCGAATTCTTGAATTGTTCTTGGCCCTTATTCTTGAAGCTTTTGGAATTATTCTTCTTGTTGGAGTTGAATCCAAGTCCATATTTTTCATTTGGGGATTTTTTCCCACACAAGACATTGTTGAGTGTGGACATTCCTTCATGACTCTTTTCCAAGTCTTTCTTCAAGGAAGTGACTTGGGCCTTGAGCTCTTTGATTTCCTCTACATGGTTAGTATCAACACAAGTACTAGAGGAAGTATAAGCTTCATTGTTAGAGCAACAAGGCATGGAAAGTAATTCATCACAAGATGTAGCAACATTGTGAGTAGATGAATTACGAGGACTAGCACATGGCAATATAGCTTTTTGACTAGAAGTAGTGCTAATGTCCACATGAGGCTCACTCGATGTTACCTTGGTAGTAATAGTCTCATGAGCTAATTTTAGCACATTATGGGATACTAGAAGATCATCATGAGAGCTTGTGAGCATTACATGACTTTCTTCCAATTTCCCATAATTGCTAGATAGCAACTCGAGTTGAGCCCTTAGCTCAACATTCTCCCTTAAAATGGATGCTTCACAAGAAGTAGAATTAGTAGCACAAGCATCATTATTAACAATAAGAGGAGAAGGCAACTTGGAAAGCTCTTTAGCATATGAAGCTTCAAGTTGAGCATGAGACTCGGTGAGTTCGATGAGCGAACTCTTAATAGACTTTGCGCCATTTTCGAGGTGCTCATAGTCCTCAACGAGTTTAGCATGTGCAACTTCAAGCTTATCGTTTTTAGTTCTAAAATCATTAGCCACCTCGAGTGCTCTATCATGGGATTCCTTTAATCTAGATAATTCTATAGCAAAGGTTTCCTCAAGAGATTCCTTGGTGGTTTGTTCATTTTCAAGAGCTTGAGATAGCTCCGCGATCTCGTTAGCGTATTCATGCTCATGACATTCCATTGTCTCAATGGTGGCCTCATGATCCTCGAGATGAGCTTCCAACTCCTCAATGTATTTCTTGCCCTCAGTGGCAATAGACATGATTTCCAAGAAGTTGGAACAAGCAAGTTTATTCTTATAAAGAGATTTAAAAATCATTTCACCCTTAATTTTTAAGGATGCAATATTATCACTCTCTTCATCATTATTCTCATCCCCATTATCATCAATATCATCATCATGAGATATATTGGGATTCAAAGTAGGAGATACCTTTGAAGCCTTAGCCATAAGGCAAAAGTGAGTCACAATAGATGATGGTGTAGGATCCCTTGAAGCATCATTCAAGGCCACATCTTGTTCCATGGAGTGAGGAATTTCCTCTACATTGTTAGCACAACAACTCGAGGAAATATATACATTTTTCTCATGGCAACAAGATGTAGGAAGCATATCATCATGAGATTTAGTCAAGCAGTTTTTATATGATATGCAAGGACTATCAACACAAGCATGTAAAACATTTAGAGTGCTCGAAGTGTTAATGCCCAAAGATGAATCATTGCAATAATATAGTGATGAAGTGTTGGAATTATGCCCTAGAGGAAATAATAAATATAGTTATTATTATAATTCCTGTATCAAGATAATCGTTTATTATCCATGCTATAATTGTATTGAATGAAGACTCATTTACATGTGCGGATACATAGACAAAACACTGTCCCTAGCAAGCCTCTAGTTGGCTAGCCAGTTGATCAAAGATAGTCAGTGTCTTCTGATTATGAACAAGGTGTTGTTGCTTGATAACTGGATCACGTCATTAGGAGAATCACGTGATGGACTAGACCCAAACTAATAGACGTATCATGTTGATCGTGTCTTTTTGTTGCTACTGTTTTCTGTGTGTCAAGTATTTGTTCCTATGACCATGAGATCATATAACTCACTAACATCGGAGGAATACTTTCTGTGTATCAAACATCGCAACGTAACTGGGTGACTATAAAGATGCTCTACAGGTATCTCCGAAGGTGTTCGTTGAGTTAGTATGGATTAAGACTGGGATTTGTCACTCCGTGTGACGGAGAGGTATCTCGGGGCCCACTCGGTAATACAACATCACACACAAGCCTTGCAAGCAATGTAACTTAGTGTAAGTTGCGGTATCTTGTATTATGGAACGAGTAAAGAGACTTGCCGGTAAACGAGATTGAAATAGGTATGCGGATACTGACGATCGAATCTCGGGCAAGTAACATACCGAAGGACAAAGGGAATGACATACAGGATTATATGAATCCTTGGCACTGAGGTTCAAACGATAAGATCTTCGTAGAATATGTAGGATCCAATATGGGCATCCAGGTCCCGCTATTGGATATTGACCGAGGAGTCTCTCGGGTCATGTCTACATAGTTCTCGAATCCGCAGGGTCTGCACACTTAAGGTTCGACGTTGTTTTATGCGTATTTGAGTTATATGGTTGGTTACCGAATGTTGTTCGAGTCCCGGATGAGATCATGGACATCATGAGGGTTTCCGGAATGGTCCGGAAACGAAGATTGATATATAGGATGACCTCATTTGATTACCGGAAGGTTTTCGGAGTTACCGGGAATGTACAGGGAATGACGAATGGGTTCCGGGAGTTCACCGGGGGGGGGGGTGGGGCAACCCACCCCGGGGAAGCCCATAGGCCTTGAGGGTAGCGCACCAGCCCTTAGTGGGCTGGTGGGACAGCCCAAAAGGGCACTATGCGCATTGGAAGAAAAATCAAAGAGAAAGAAAAAAAAGGAGGAGGTGGGAAGGGAAGGAAGGACTCCCACCCACCAAACCAAGTCCAACTCGGTTTGGGGGGGGAGACCTTCCCCCCTTGGCTCGGCCGACCCCCTTGGGGCTCCTTGAGCCCCAAGGCAAGGCCCCCCCTCTCCCACCTATATATACGGAGGTTTTAGGGCTGATTTGAGACGACTTTTCCACGGCAGCCCGACCACATACCTCCACGTTTTTTCCTCTAGATCGCGTTTCTGCGGAGCTCGGGCGGAGCCCTGCCGAGACAAGGTCATCACCAACCTCCAGAGCGCCGTCACGCTGCCGGAGAACTCTTCTACCTCTCCGTCTCTCTTGCTAGATCAAGAAGGCCGAGATCATCGTCGAGCTGTACGTGTGCTGAACGCGGAGGTGCCGTCCGTTCGGTACTAGATCGTGGGACTGATCGCGGGATTGTTCGTGGGGCGGATCGAGGGACGTGAGGATGTTCCACTACATCAACCGCGTTCACTAACGCTTCTGCTGTACGGTCTACAAGGGTACGTAGATCACTCATCCCCTCTCGTAGATGGACATCACCATGATAGGTCTTCGTGCGCGTAGGAAATTTTTTGTTTCCCATGCGATGTTCTCCAACAGTGGCATCATGAGCTAGGTTCATGCGTAGATGTCTTCTCGAGTAGAACACAAAAGTTTTTGTGGGCGGTGATGTGCGTTTTTCTGCCCTCCTTAGTCTTTTCTTGATTCCGCGGTATTGTTGGATTGAAGCGGCTTGGACCGACATTACTCGTACGCTTACGAGAGACTGGTTTCATCGCTACGAGTAACCCCGTTGCTCAAAGATGACTGGCAAGTGTCGGTTTCTCCAACTTTAGTTGAATCGGATTTGACCGAGGAGGTCCTTGGATGAGGTTAAATAGCAACTCATATATCTCCGTTGTGGTGTTTGCGTAAGTAAGATGCGATCCTACTAGATACCCATGGTCACCACGTAAAACATGCAACAACAAAATTAGAGGACGTCTAACTTGTTTTTGCAGGGTATGCTTGTGATGTGATATGGCCAACGATGTGATGTGATATATTGGATGTATGAGATGATCATGTTGTAATAGATAATATCGACTTGCACGTCGATGGTACGGCAACCGCAGGAGCCATAGGGTTGTCTTTATACTAATGTTTGTGCTTGCAGATGCGTTTACTATTTTGCTAGGATGTAGCTTTAGTAGTAATAGCATGAGTAGCACGACAACCCCGATGGCGACACGTTGATGGAGATCATGGTGTGGCGCCGGTGACAAGAAGATCGTGCCGGTGCTTTGGTGATGGAGATCAAGAAGCACGTGATGATGGCCATATCATGTCACTTATGAATTGCATGTGATGTTAATCCTTTTATGCACCTTATTTTGCTTAGAATGACGGTAGCATTATGAGGTGATCTCTCACTAAAATTTCAAGACGAAATTGTGTTCTCCCCGACTGTGCACCGTTGCTACAGTTCGTCGTTTCGAGACACCACGTGATGATCGGGTGTGATAGACTCAACGTTCACATACAACGGGTGCAAAACAGTTGCGCACGCGGAACACTCGGGTTAAGCTTGACGAGCCTAGCATGTGCAGACATGGCCTCGGAACACATGAGACCGAAAGGTCGATCATGAATCATATAGATGATATGATTAGCATAGGGATGCTTACCACTGAAACTATACTCAACTCACGTGATGATCGGACTTGAGCTAGTGTAAGTGGATCATGAACCAGTCAAATGACTAGAGAGACGTACTTTTTGAGTGGGAGTTTAGCGTATAATTTGATTAAGTTAAACTCTAATTATCTTGAACATAGTCTAAGTCCACTTTGAATATATTTGTGTTGTAGATCATGGCTCACGCGACAGTCACCCTGAATTTTAATACGTTCCTAGAAGCTAAGTTGAAAGATGATGGAAGCAACTTTGTAGATTGGGCTCGTAATCTTAAGCTAATCTTACAAGCTGGGAAGAAGGATTATGTCCTTAATGCTGCGCTAGGAGATGAACCACCCGCTATGGCTGATCAGGATGTTAAGAACGCTTGGTTAGCACGTAAGGAGGACTACTCATTAGTTCAATGTGCAGTCTTGTATGGCTTAGAACCGGGACTTCAACGTCGCTTTGAGCGTCATGGAGCATTTGAGATGTTCCAGGAGTTGAAGTTTATCTTTCAGAAGAACACCCGGATCGAGAGGTATGAGACCTTCGATAAATTCTATGCTTGCAAGATGGAGGAGAACTCGTCTGTCAGTGAACATGTGCTCAAAATGTCTGGGTACTCAAACCGTCTAGCTGAGCTGGGGATTGAACTCCCGCAAGAGGCTATCACTGACAGAATCCTTCAATCACTGCCGCCAAGCTATAAAGGCTTTGTGTTGAACTACAACATGCAAGGGATGAACAAGTCTCCCGGCGAGTTGTTTGCGATGCTGAAAGTCATAGAGTCTGAACTCCGTAAAGAGCATCAAGTGTTGATGGTGAATAAGACCACTAGTTTCAAGAGAAACGGCAAAGGCAAGAAGGGTAATTCAAAGAAGAGCGGCAAGCCTGTTGCCAATCCGACGAAGAAACCCAAAGCTGGACCTAAGCCTAAAACAGAGTGTTACTATTGCAAGGGTATGGGTCACTCGAAGCGCAATTGCCCCAAGTATCTGGCAGATAAGAAGGCGGCCAAAGGAAAATCAGGTATATTTGATATACATGTTATTGATGTGTACTTAACCGGCTCTCGTAGTAGTGCCTGGGTATTCGATACCGGTTCTGTTGCTCATATTTGCAACTCGAAACAGGAACTGCGGAATAGACGAAGGCTGGCAAAAGATGAAGTGACGATGCGCGTAGGAAATGGTTCCAAGGTTGATGCAATCGCCGTCGGCACAGTTTCACTTCAGTTACCATCAGGATTAGTTATGAACTTGAATCATTGTTATTTAGTGCCTGCGTTGAGCATGAACATTATATCTGGATCTTGTTAATTGCGAGACGGTTACTCTTTTAAGTTAGAGAATAATGGTTGTTCTATTTCTATGAGTAACATCTTTTATGGTCATGCACCCAATGTGAGAGGATTGTTCATATTGAATCTTGATAGCGATACACACATACATAACATTGAGACTAAAAGAGTTAGAGTTAACAATGATAGCGCCATATTTTTGTGGCACTGCCGCTTAGGTCATATTGGTGTAAAGCGCATGAAGAAACTCCATGCCGATAGAATTTTGGAGTCACTTGACTTTGATTCACTTGACACGTGCGAACCATGCCTCATGGGCAAGATGACTAAAACTCCGTTCTCCGGAACAATGGAGCGTGCAAGTGACTTGTTGGAAATCATACATACTGATGTGTGTGGTCCGATGAGCGTAGAGGCACGCGGCGGATATCGTTATTTTCTCACCTTCACTGACGATTTGAGTAGATATGGTTATGTCTACTTAATGAAGCACAAGTCTGAAACATTTGAAAAGTTCAAGCAATTTCAGAGTGAAGTTGAAAATCATCGTAACAAGAAGATCAAGTTCCTACGGTCTGATCGTGGGGGTGAATATCTGAGTTTTGAGTTTGGTGCTCACTTAAGACAATGTGGAATTGTTTCACAGTTGACACCGCCTGGAACACCACAGCGTAATGGTGTGTCCGAACGTCGTAATCGTACTTTATTAGAGAAGGTGCGATCTATGATGTCTCTTACCGATTTGCCGTTATCGTTTTGGGGTTATGCAATAGAAACAGCTGCATTCACTTTAAATAGGGCACCATCAAAATCCGTTGAGACGACACCATACGAAGTGTGGTATGGCAAAAGGCCAAAGTTGTCGTTTCTTAAAGTTTGGGGATGTGATGCTTATGTCAAAAAGCTTCAGCCTGAAAAGCTGGAACCCAAAGCGGAAAAATGCATCTTCATAGGTTACCCAAAAGAGACAGTTGGGTACACCTTCTATCTCAAATCCGAGGGCAAAGTTTTTGTTGCTAAAAATGGAGCTTTTCTCGAGAAGGAGTTTCTCTCGAGAGAATTGAGTGGGAGGAAGATAGAACTTGACGAGGTTGTCGAACCTCTCATCCCTCTGGATGGTGGCGCAGGGCAAGGGGAAACCTCTGTCGTTGCGACGCTGGTAGAGGAGGAAGTTAATGATGATGATCATGAAACTCCGGTTCAAGTTTCTGTCGAACCACGCAGGTTGACGAGACCACGTGCTGCTCTAGAGTGGTACGGTAATCCCGTCTTATCCATCATGTTGTTGGACAACAATGAACCTGCAAATTATGAAGAAGCAATGGTGGGCCCAGATTCCAACAAATGGCTAGAAGCCATGAAGTCCGAGATAGGATCCATGTATGAGAACAAAGTGTGGACTTTGGAGGTACTGCCTGAGGGCCGCAAGGCTATTCAGAACAAGATCTCTAAGAGGAAGACGGACGCTGACGGCAATGTGACCGTTTATAAAGCTCGACTTATGGCAAAGGGTTTTTCACAAGTTCAAGGAGTTGACTACGATGAGACATTCTCACCCGCAGCGATGCTTAAGTCCGTCAGAATCATGTTAGCAATAGCTGCATTTTTCGATTATGAAATCTGGCAGATGGATGTCAAAAGGGCGTTCCTTAACGGTTTCCTTAAGGAAGAATTGTATATGATGCAACCCGAAGGTTTTGTCGATCCTAAGAATGCTAACAAGGTGTGCAAGCTCCAGCGATCCATTTATGGACTGGTGCAAGCATCTCGGAGTTGGAACAAACGCTTTGATGAGGTGATCAAAGCATTTGGGTTTATACAAGTGGTTGGAGAATCTTGTATTTACAAGAAAGTGAGTGGGAGCTCTGTGGCGTTTCTAATATTATATGTGGATGACATATTGCTGATTGGAAACAACGTAGAGTTTTTGGAGAGCATAAAGGATTACTTGAATAAAAGTTTCTCTATGAAGGACCTAGGAGAAGCTGCTTACATTCTAGGCATTAAGATCTATAGGGATAGATCAAAACACCTGATAGGACTTTCACAAAGCACATACCTTGATAAAGTTTTGAAGAGGTTCAAAATGGAACAGTCCAAGAAGGGGTTCTTGCCAGTTTTACAAGGTACGAGATTGAGTAAAACTCAGTGCCCAGCAACTGATGAGGATAGAGAGCATATGCGCTCCGTCCCCTATGCTTCAGCCATAGGCTCTATCATGTATGCAATGCTGTGCACTAGACCGGACGTTAGCCTGGCCATAAGTATGGCAGGTAGGTTCCAGAGTAATCCAGGAGTGGATCACTGGACAACGGTCAATAATATCCTGAAGTACCTGAAAAGGACTAAGGAGATGTTTCTCGTGTATGGAGGTGGCGAAGAGCTCGCCGTAAAAGGTTACGTCGATGCAAGCTTTGACACAGATCCGGACGACTCTAAGTCGCAAACCGGATACATATTTATTCTTAATGGGGGTGCGGTAAGCTGGTGCAGTTCCAAGCAAAGCGTCGTAGCAGATTCTACATGTGAAACGGAGTACATGGCTGCCTCGGAGGCGGCTAAGGAGGGTGTCTGGATGAAGCAGTTCATGACGGATCTTGGAATGGTGCCAAGCGCACTCAATCCAATAACCTTGTTCTGTGACAACACGGGTGCCATTGCCTTAGCAAAGGAACCATGGTTTCACAAGAAGTCCAGACACATCAAACGACGCTTCAACCTCATCCGCGACTACGTCGAAGGGGAGGACGTAAATATATGCAAAGTGCACACGGATCTGAATGTAGCAGACCCGCTGACTAAACCTCTTCCATGGCCAAAGCATGATCAACACCAGAACTGTATGGGTGTTAGATTTATTACAATGTAATTCGCATGATGATGTGAGGGCTAGATTATTGAGTCTAGTGCAAGTGGGAGACTGTTGGAATTATGCCCTAGAGGCAATAATAAATATAGTTATTATTATAATTCCTGTATCAAGATAATCGTTTATTATCCATGCTATAATTGTATTGAATGAAGACTCATTTACATGTGTGGATACATAGACAAAACACTGTCCCTAGCAAGCCTCTAGTTGGCTAGCTAGTTGATCAAAGATAGTCAGTGTCTTCTGATTATGAACAAGGTGTTGTTGCTTGATAACTGGATCACGTCATTAGGAGAATCACGTGATGGACTAGACCCAAACTAATAGACGTAGCATGTTGATCGTGTCTTTTTGTTGCTACTGTTTTCTGCGTGTCAAGTATTTGTTCCTATGACCATGAGATCATATAACTCACTAACACCGGAGGAATACTTTGTGTGTATCAAACGTCGCAACGTAACTGGGTGACTATAAAGATGCTCTACAGGTATCTCCGAAGGTGTTCGTTGAGTTAGTATGGATAAAGACTGGGATTTGTCACTCCGTGTGACGGAGAGGTATCTCGGGGCCCACTCGGTAATACAACATCACACACAAGCCTTGCAAGCAATGTAACTTAGTGTAAGTTGCGGGATCTTGTATTACGGAACGAGTAAAGAGACTTGCCGGTAAACGAGATTGAAATAGGTATGCGGATACTGACGATCGAATCTCGGGCAAGTAACATACCGAAGGACAAAGGGAATGACATACGGGATTATATGAATCCTTGGCACTGAGGTTCAAACGATAAGATCTTCGTAGAATATGTAGGATCCAATATGGGCATCCAGGTCCCGCTATTGGATATTGACCGAGGAGTCTCTCGGGTCATGTCTACATAGTTCTCGAACCCGCAGGGTCTGCACACTTAAGGTTCGACGTTGTTTTATGCGTATTTGAGTTATATGGTTGGTTACCGAATGTTGTTCGGAGTCCCGGATGAGATCATGGACGTCACGAGGGTTTCCGGAATGGTCCGGAAACAAAGATTGATATATAGGATGACCTCATTTGATTACCGGAAGGTTTTCGGAGTTACCGGGAATGTACCGGGAATGACGAATGGGTTCCGGGAGTTCACCGGGGGGGGCAACCCACCCCGGGGAAGCCCATAGGCCTTGAGGGTGGTGCACCAGCCCTTAGTGGGCTGGTGGGACAGCCCAAAAGGGCCCTATGCGCATTGGAAGAAAAATCAAAGAGAAAGAAAAAAAAAGGAGGAGGTGGGAAGGGAAGGAAGGACTCCCACCCACCAAACCAAGTCCAACTCGGTTTGGGGGGGGGGAGACCTTCCCCCCTTGGCTCGGCCGACCCCCTTGGGGCTCCTTGAGCCCCAAGGCAAGGCCCCCCCTCTCCCACCTATATATACGGAGGTTTTAGGGCTGATTTGAGACGACTTTTCCATGGCAGCCCGACCACATACCTCCACGGTTTTTTCTCTAGGTCGCGTTTCTGCGGAGCTCGGGCGGAGCCCTGCTGAGACAAGGTCATCACCAACCTCCGGAGCATCGTCACGCTGCCGAAGAACTCTTCTACCTCTCCGTCTCTCTTGCTGGATCAAGAAGGCCGAGATCATCGTCGAGCTGTACGTGTGCTGAACGCGGAGGTGCCGTCCGTTCGGAACTAGATCGTGGGACTGATCGCGGGATAGTTCGCGGGGCGGATCGAACATGAAGGATCATCAACAATAAACCCACTATCATCGTTGCAATGATCACCACTAGTCACCATATAATTACCTTGTGGCAATCCACAAGTAGGTGAAGTAGATGAAGTTGAGAAGACCACACGACCGGAGGTGGAGGGAGAACAATCATTCCCACAAATCTTGGACATAACATATTTATCTTAAAGCTTTGTCCACAACTCATGAGCATCCCGGAATGGCATGAGTTGAAATATAACTACATTGCTCAAAGCATCAAAAAACACATTAGAAGCTTGAGCATTGAGATAAGAGTTTTTCTCATCCTCTAAAGATATATTTTGAGAATCCTTTGGAGGATAAAAACCCATATCTACAATTCTCTCTAAATTTGGGTCCAAGACCCGAAAGTGATTAAGCATGCAAATTACCCAAACATCAAAATTTCTGCCATCGAAACTAAGAATGTCAGTTAATCCTAAACCCCTAGTCGACATCCTTACTCTCTAGGTGGTTAAACCTAATAAAGAGAGACCTTGCTCTGATACCAATTGAAAGGACGTGGATGTCGCCTAGAGGGGGGGGGGGTGAATAGGTGCTTTAAAATAATTACGGTTTAGGCTTGAACAAATGCGGAATAAAACTAACGTTTAATTTCTCAAGAACAAAATCTAAAACAACTAGGCTCAACTATGTGCACCAATAACTTATGCTAAGCAAGATAAACAACTAAGTGATAGCAAGATATATGACAATAAACAATATGTCTATCACAAAGTAAAGTGCATAAGTAAAGGGTTCATGTAAGAGATAACCGAGGCACGCGGAGACGATGATGTATCCCGAAGTTCACACCCTTGCGGATGCTAATCTCCGTTGGAGCGGTGTGGAGGCACAATGCTCCCCAAGATGCCACTAAAGCCACCGTAATCTCCTCACGCCCTCGCACAATGCAAGATGTCGTGATTCCAATAAGGGACTGACGTCAGCTGTGCTTCCCTGGCAATGGCTCTAGAAAAGGGTTGATCCTGCAATCTCTAGTGTTAGCTAGACGAATGCTTATAAACAACTAACCTTCTCCTGCGACAACACCAGAAGAATGCTGATAGCACTCCCAGGCAATGAAACTGGAAGAATGTTGTTTATGGCCCACCAGCACGTGGGTTCGCAGCATTTTTCGAGGGTAGAGTATTCGACCCATTTTGTAGGTACGCCAAACAGGAGGTGAGAGTATACTCTCAAGTATTAGCAGCTGAATTTGTCAGATTCAACCACACCTGAAAGATTAGTATCTGCAAGCACAATAGTAACAGCGAAGTAGCGGGTATCGGCAGTGTAACAAGCAATAACAGTGGCAAGGAACAGCAGTAGTGACAGCAGTAGCAAGTAGCAACAGTAGCAAGCGACATTAGTAGCAACAGTAGCAGCAGCAGCAGAGCAAGACAAGTAACAACAGTAGCAATAGTAGTAGCAGCAGAGCAAGACAAGTAACGGCAGTAGCAACAGTAGTAGCAGCGCAAGACAAGTAACGGCAGTAGCAACAGTAGCAGCAGTAGCAAGACAAGTAACGACAGTAGCAACAGTAGCAGCAGTAGCAAGACAAGTAACGACAGTAGCAACAGTAGCAAGACAAGTAACGACAGTAGTAACAGTAGGAAAAACTCGTAGGCATTGGATCGGTGATTTGTTTGGATGATATTAATTATGCAACAGCTATAACACGAAGAGATATGTGGCTAGCTCCCGTTCGTCAATGTGATGTAGGCATGCATTTCGTGTGTCGTCATACGTGCTTAGGGAAAAGAACTTGCATGACATCTATTGTCCATCCCTCCCGTGGCAGCGGGGTCCAAAAGGAAACTACGGGATATTAAGGTTCTCCTTTTAATAAAAACCGGACCAACACATTAGCACTTGGTGAACACATGAACTCCTCAAACTATGGTCATCACAGGGAGTGGTTCCCGTTATTGTCACTTCGGGGTTGCCGAATCAAAACACATAGTAGGTAACTAGAACTTGCAAGATCGGATCTAAAACACACATATATTGGTGACAACATAATAATTTCAGATCTGAAATCATGGCACTCGGGCCCTAGTGACAAGCATTAAGCATGGCAAAGTAGTAGCAACATCAAATCTCAGAACATAGTGGATACTAGGGATCAATCCCCGTCAAAACTAACTCGATTACATGATAGATCTCATCCTACTCATCACCGTCCAGCGAGCCTACGAATAGATTACTCACGAACGACGAAGAGCTTCATGGAATTGGAGAGGGAAGAAGGTTGATGATGATGATGTCGACGATTTCCCCTCTCCGGAGCCCAAGACGGACTCCAGATCTGCCCTCCAGATGAAGAACAGGTAGTGGCGGCGCCTCCGTATCGAAAACGCGACGAAAACTTCTCTTTTTATTTTTTCTGGGACGAAAGACAACTTATAGAGCTGGAGTTGGGGGCGGCAGAGGCATGTGGGCCCCACAAGCCTGCCCACCGCCACTAGGGGGGTGGTGGCGAAGCAGGGGCTTGTGGCCCACTGGCCCACCCCCTCAGGTGGATTCTGGCACAGGTATTTTTGATATTTTCCAAAACTGCTCCCCGTAAATTTTCAGGACGTTTGGAGAACTTTGATTTCTGCACAAAAATAACACCAAGGCAATTCTGCTGAAAACAGCGTCAGTCCAGGTTAGTTCCATTCAAATCATGGAAATTATAGTCCAAAACAAGGGCAAAAGAGTTTGGAATAGTAGATACGTTGGAGACGTATCAACTCCCCCAAGCTTAAAACCTTGCTTGTCCTCAAGCAACTCAGTTGATAAACTGAGAGAGGAAGAAAAACTTTGACAAACTCTGTTTGATCTTGTTGTTGCAACTATGTCTAACTCATAGCCAGAATTTCAGCAAGATCACAAGTTAACCACATAAGCAAATGACACAAAGGTCTCACGGTAAACTAATATCAATGGAATAATCAACTAACGAGCAAATAATAATGAGTTTCAAATACCAACACTTCAATCAAAACAAGCATGAAGCAATATGAATAGGTGGCATCTCGCTAGCTCTTTCTGAGACCGCAAAACATAAATGCAGAGCACTTTCAAAGATCAAGGGTTGACTAAACATTGTAATTCATAGCAACGAAGATCCAGTCATAGTCATACTCAATATCAATCAAAAGCAAAGCATAAAAATGACAGAGGTGCTCTCTAATTGGTGCTTATATAAGAGGAGGATGACTCGACAGGAAAATAAATAGACAGGCCCTTCGCAGAGGGAAGCATTGATTTGCAGAGGTGCCAGAGCTCAAGCTTTGAAAACAAAGATTATAATTTTGGGTGGCATGCTTTCATTGTCAACGCAATGACCAAGAGTTCTCAATATCTTCCATGCTACTCATGCTATAGGCGGTTCCCAAACAGAAAAGTAAAGTTTTAACTCCCCCACCACCAATCAATCACACTCCACGGCTAGCCGAATCCTCGGGTACCGTCCATACTAACATCAATCCAAGGGGGAGTCTTGTTTTACAGTTATGTTTTCGATTTAAGCATGGAACTGGGCATCCCAAGTACCGACCCCTTTATCGTGAATGACTGTGAATAAACACATGTCGAGGATAACACTCCTAGCATGGAAGATACCAATAGCCCTCTGTCACCACATGAGCGGTTCGGGCATGCAAAACAGATTTATTTCTTGAAGGTTTAGAGAATGCCACATGCAAATTTACTTGGAACAGCAGGTAGATACCGCAAATAGGTAGGTATGGTGGACTCTCATGGAAAAACTTTGGGTTTATGGAAGTGGATGCACAAGCAGCATTCCATCTTAGTACAAGTGAAGGCTAGCAAAAGACTGGGAAGCGACCAACTAGAGAGCGACAACAGTCATCAAGATGCAATGAGTTTGACTAACATTGAATGCAAGCATGAACATGATATAAATCACCATGAACACGAACATCATAGAGGCTATGTTGATTTTGTTTCAACTACATGCATGAACATGTGCCAAGTCAAGCCACTTGAAACATTCAAAGGAGAATACCATCCTATCATACTACATCATAGTCATCTCAAAATCTATGTTGGCATTCAAGACAAACCATTATAAGCTCTCAGCTAAATAAGCATGGCATCAGAAACTATGATCTCTAAGTTGTCATTGCAAACATGGTTCTCTCACAACAAAGCTAAATCTGGGTCGATAAGCTAGTCATATTTACAAAAACAAAATAGATAGAGTTCTTACCAGCTTTTCAGTCTTAGTCACTTCATCATATATCATCATTGTTGCCTTTCATTTGCACGATCGAACGATGAAAACGATAATAAGCGCATTGGACTAAGCTGAATCTGCAGACAAACACAAAGGAGAAGACAAAGTAATATGGCTCTTTGAAAGCTAAACAGGTAAGCATGTAAGAACCACTAAACATTGTAACCAATATCTTCTACCTTGACACAAAGAAAAAGAAAACTATTTACACGGGAATGCTCCCAACAAGCAAAAGAAGAAAGAAAATATTTTTGGGTTTTCTCAAAAGGACACAAAACAAGAAAACAAAAAGAAACTAGCATGAATAATACAGTGACAAAGTGTAAACACCGGCTAACAAAGTGAAAGCATAAGCATGAATGTAAAGTCGGTGAGAACACGTACTCCCCCAAGCTTAGGCTTTTGGCCTAGCTTGGTCTACTCCCATGGTGGGAAATAACCAGGTCCAGGATACTCCGGAGCAGACTGTGGATGCCACTGCTGTGTGAGCTCCTCTGGTTCCCACTGATAAACTGGCGTCTGGTACTCGACTGGCGGCTCGGGCGCGGGCGCCTGTGGTTGGGCCAAGCCCCAATATGCGTAGATGTCCGCGGGCATAATAGTGTACCTACCTGCATGAAGATCAAACAAAGAAGGAGCAGGCAAGGTAATAGTCTCCCGAGTACCCTGACTAAATACCAGGTTATAATCATCCGTCTACTAGCATCTCTATCCAAAAAATCATGGCGAACCATGCTGTCATAATCCAGATATCTCTCAGGGGGAAGCATCTCTCCTTCCTCTCCCAGTCTAATGGGTATCTCAAAGTTTCTGGCAAGACGGGTAGCATAGATACCTCCATAGACAACACCCTCGGAACGGTTCAGGTTCAACCATTGAGCGACTATAGCGCCCAAGCTATAAGTCTTATCGTTATAAAGGCCTTCGCGCAGAACCGCAAGGTCTGGAGAACTAAGTGATCCAGCCTCCCCATGGCCAATCAAACATTTTCCCACAAATAGTGAGAAGTACCGAAGCACAGGAAAATGTATGCTAGCAATTCTAGCGCGAGACACTCCTCTGTCCTCTCCAATAGCAATAGAACCAATGAAATCCTCCAAGTCCTGTGGACGAGGGTCACGGATATCCCCAACATAAGGTAATTTGCATACATTGCGAAAGTCCTGCAGCGTCATGCACTGGGGATATCGTAAATCATGAACTCAACCATGGGAGGATTCTTCCTCGGATAAAAGTTGAAGCTTTGAACGAAAGTATTGGTGAGGAGGACATATTGTGGGCACTTATCTTCAACGAACGCTGTAAGACCTGCGTTCTCCACCAAGTAATAAAAATCTTCATAAAGTCCGGCGGCGCGCAAAAATTCATCACTTGGCCACTCACATGCTCAAACTTATGTGACTCGAGGGACTACGTACTTGGGGTGATTCTTCTCGTCCTCCTTAGGGTTACGGCTTGAAGAGCCTCTCAAGAACCTCCTCATCTCTTCCTTTTTCTAGCTCTGAAAAATTCTGAAATTTTTAGAGACTTCGAAAGAAAAGTGAATGAGGATTAACCCAACTTGTAGCAATTACTCCTACTAGTGCCTAGAGACCGTATCACACACTAAAACTACTTGGGACAGGCTAAAATCAACTTTTCAAGCTCAAGAACAGGGTCACCAAGGCAGCAAGAATTCGCGAAGGATAAAGCACTAGAGCAAAAACTAATTGGACCAATGGAGGAGTCACTTACCAAGGAGTAATTTCCCCAAAACGGTTCGGAGAATGGTGCTGTGAGCAAGGAGATCGAAAATCACAGCCAAATGAGCAAGAACACGGGTTTGAGCTGCGAAACAATTTTTTCTGGAGGTGGAAGAAGAGGCTGAGAGCTGGGATGAGTGGAGGGGGTGCTTGTGGGCCCCACAAGCTTGCACCCCACCACCAGGGGGGTAGGTGGCGGTGGGGGGGCTTGTGGTCCACTGGTCAGGCCCCCTGACCAGCTCTCAGGCTCAGAAATTTTCAAAAATTCCAAAAAAAATCATACTAAATTTTCAGGACCATCGGAGAACTTTTATTTTCGAGGTATTTTTCTCTGGGAGGCTAAAACAGAAAACAGGAAAAACTAAACTAATTCTATCATTTTTCTTCTAAGCAACAGAAAATGAAAGCTCAAAACAGAGGTATGTGACTCTGTGATTCATCCGTTTCATGGTCAACGAAAGAAATCCGTCAATGGGATAGATCAAGTCCTTATGACAAAACCTTCTCGAATCGCAAGAGAGAACGGAGAATTTTAGAATAGACACTAAGTCACCTCAATGGGGATATGAATCTCCCCAACAAGCAAATCGTACTTCATCTTGACACGAGGAATAGGGCATTCAAAGCTCCCAATGAGAATCGATGAAGTCTTTTCAATAGCATTGATGCAATGTACTGGATATCGTTTCTTCGGAAAGTGCACTGTGTGCTCATTACCGTTGACATGGAAAGTGACATTGCCTTTGTTGCAATCTATAACAGCCCCTGCAGTGTTTAAAAAGGGTCTTCCGAGGATGATAGCCATGGCATTGTCCTCGGGAATATCCAAGATAACAAAGTCTGTTAAGATAGTGGTATTAGCAACCACAACAGGCACATCCTCGCAAACGTCGATAGGGAAAGCATTTGATTTGTCGGCCATTTGCAGAGAAATTTCAGTGGGTGTCAACTTATCCAACTCAAGTCTACGATAAATAGAAAGTGGCATAACACTAACACCGGCTCCAAGGTCACATAAGGCAGTTCTTACGTAGTTTCCTTTAATGAAGCAAGGTATAGTGGGCACTCCGGGATCACCAAGTTTCTTAGGAGTTCCACCTTTGAAAGTGTAATTGGCAAGCATGGTGGAGATCTCAAGATCTGGTATCTTCCGTTTATTAGTCACGATATCTTTCATGTACTTGGCATACAGAGACATCTTGAGCATATCAGTTAACCGCATCTGCAGAAAGACGGGTCTTATCATCTCAACGAAGCGCTCAAAATCCTCATCATCCTTTTTCTTGGATGTCTTAGGAGGAAAGGGCATAGGTCTCTGAACCCATGGCTCTCTTTCTTTACCATGCTTCCTAGCAGTGAAGTCATTCTTGTCGTATCTATTAGGTTGTGGATTATCAGGATTAACCGTAGGTTCAATCTCCACATCCTCACCATGGCTAGGTTGAACATTATTATGAACATCACTGTCCACATTGCCACCAAGTTCATGTTCATCACCTGATTGTGTTTCTGCATCAGACGCAGAAATATCATTAGGTTCTTGAGGTGTGATAGTATTTGGCGAACTGGCGTGTAGGCTTCTATCATCCTTCTTCTTCTCCTTAGGATGACTAGGTGTATCAGCATTGATTCCTTGAGAATCTTGATCAATTCTCTTAGGATGACCTTCAGGATACAAAGGTTCCTGAGTCATTTTGCCTCCTCTAGTAATGACTCTGACAGAGTTGTCATTTAATTCATTGAGCAGGTCATTCTGAGCTTTAAGTACTTGTTCTACCCGAGTAGTAATCATAGAGGCATGTTTACCCAGAAGCTTCAGAGCATTGACATTTCTGTCTACACCAGCACTTAAATGGCTAAGCATACGAGTATTTTGTTCCAAATGTCTGCTAACATAATCATTGAAACTCTATTGTTTGGCAACAAGGTTGTCAAATTCATCAAAGCATAGGCTAGCAGGTTTATCAAAGGGAATATCACTCTCATCAAACCTACGCAGAGAATTCACTTCTACTACCTGTATCGGGTTATCGAGACCATGGATCTCTTCGATAGGTGGTAGATTTTTGACATCTTCAGCTCTAATGTCTTTCTCTTGCATAGATTTCTTGGCTTCTTGCATATATTCGGGACTGAGGAATAGAATACCTCTTTTCTTCGGAGTTGGCTTAGGAGGTGGTTCGGGAATAGTCCAAGCAATATCGTTGATCAAGATGTGATTCAGTAGAGTCTCAGCTTGTTCTACAGTTCGTTCCCTAAAAACACAACCGGCACAACTATCTAGGTGGTCTCTAGAGGCATCGGTAAGTCCATTATAGAGGATATCAAGTATCTCGTTCTTCTTAAGAGGGTGATTAGGAAAAGCATTCTGTAGCTGGACGAGCCTCCCCCAAGCTTGTGGAAGACTCTCTTCTTGGAGTTGAGCAAAGTTGTATATTTCCTGCAAGGCAGCTTGCTTCTTATGAGCATGGAAATATTTCTCACAGAAGTAATAGACCATCTCCTAGGGACTACGCACACATCCAGGAGCAAGAGAGGTGAACCAGGCTTTAGCATCATCCTTTGGAGAGAAAGGAAACAACTTAAGGATATAGTAGTGGCGGATCTTCTCCTCATTAGTGAAAAGGTTGGCTATTTCGGATAGTTTGGCAAGATGGGCTATGACCGTCTCAGACTCATAACCGTGAAAAGGATCAGATTCGACTAGAGAGATTATCTCAGGGTCGACAGAGAATTCATAATCCTTATCGGTGACAAAGATAGGCGAAGTGGCAAACTTCGGATCATTTCTCATCCTAACTTCCCGAGATTTTTCCTTCCACTTGAGAATTAATTTCTCAGCGTCATAGGCATCCTTACACACAAGAAAATCCTTAGCTATCTCTCCCTCCATAACATAACCCTCAGGTATAACACGCAATTCATATCTAGGAGAGCTAGATCTAGCAGGAGCAAAAGCAGGTTCTATCTCAATAGCATCGGCCGTATCAGAAGCATCACGAGCATTGGCGGTAACTCTAGCAATATGAGCATCAAGGAACGCTCCCAGTGGAACATCAGGCAAAGGAGTATCTCTAGCAGTATCAAGCATAGCATCATCAGGAATAATAGCATCTGTAGCATCATCAGGCAAAGCAGTATCAAGCATAGCATCTCTAGCAGTATCAAGCATAGCATCTCTAGCAGTATCAAGCATAGCATCTCTAGCAGTATCAAGCATAGCATCTCTAGCAGTAGTATCACAATCATCATCAAGCACAGGCAACATATCAAGATTTCTAGCAGGAGGTGATGTCGCAAACTTACTCATAACTGAAGGTGAATCAAGTGCAGAGCTAGATGGCAATTCCTTACCTCCCCTCGTAGTTGAGGGCAAGACTTTGGTCTAAGGATCCTTCAGATTCTTCATAGTGATCAGCAGATATAAATCCCAAGTGACTCAGAGAATATAGCAATACCTCCCCGGCAACGGCGCCAGAAAAGTGCTGACGTCAGCTGTGATTCCCTGGCAATGGCTCCAGAAAAGGGCTGATCCTGCAATCTCTAGTGTTAGCTAGACGAATGCTTATAAACAGCTAACCTTCTCCCGCAACAGCACCAGAACAATGCTGATAGCACTCCCCGACAATGAAACTGGAAGAATGTTGTTGATGGCCCACCAGCGCGTGGGTTCGCAGCAGTTTTCGAGGGTAGAGTATTCGACCCAATTTGTAGGTACGCCAGACAGGAGGCGAGAGTATACTCTCAAGTATTAGCAGCTGAATTTGTCAGATTCAACCACACCTGAAAGATTAGTATCTGCAAGCACAATAGTAACAGCGAAGTAGCGGGTATCGGCAGTGTAACGGGCAATAACAGTGGCAAGGAACATCAGTAGTGACAGCAGTAGCAAGTAGCAACAGTAGGAAGCGATAGTAGTAGCAACAGTAGCAGCAGCAGCAGAGCAAGACAAGTAACAACAGTAGCAACAGTAGTAGCAGGAGAGCAAGACAAGTAACGGAAGTATCAACAGTAGTAGCAGCGCAAGACAAGTAACAGCAGTAGCAACAGTAGCAACAGTAGCAAGACAAGTAACGACAGTAGCAACAGTAGCAGCAGTAGCAAGACAAGTAACCACAGTAGTAACAGTAGGACAAACTCGTAGGCATTGGATCGGTGATTTGTTTGGATGATATTCATCATGCAACAGCTATAACACGGATATATATGTGGCTAGCTCCCATTCGTCAATGTGATGTAGGTTTGCATTCCGTGTGTCGTCATACGATCTTAGGGAAAAGAACTTGCATGACATCTATTGTCTATCCCTCCCGTGGCAGCGGGGTCCAAAAGGAAACTGCTGGATATTAAGGTTCTCCTTTTAATAAAGATCCGGACCAACGCATTAGCACTTGGTGAACACATGAACTCCTCAAACTATGGTCATCACCGGGAGTGGTTCCGGTTATTGTCACTCCGGGGTTGCCGGATCATAACACATAGTAGGTAACTACAACTTGCAAGATCGGATCTAAAACACACATATATTGGTGACAACATAATAATTTCAGATCTGAAATCATGGCACTCGGGCCCTAGTGACAAGCATTAAGCATGGCAAAGTAGTAGCGACATCAAATCTCAAAACATAGTGGATACTAGGGATCAATCCCCATCAAAACTAACTCGATTACATGATAGATCTCATCCTACTCATCACCGTCCAGCGAGCCTACGAATAGATTACTCACGAACGACGAAGAGCTTCATGGAATTGGAGAGGGAAGAAGGTTGATGATGATGATGGCGATGATTTCCCCTCTCTAGAGCCCAAGACGGACTCCAGATCTGCCGTCCAGATGAAGAGCAGGTGGTGGCGGCGCCTCCGTATCGAAAACGCGACGAAAACTTCTCTTTTTATTTTTTTCTGGGACGAAAGACAACTTATAGAGCTGGAGTTGGGGTCGGCAGAGGCTTGTGGGCCCCACAAGCCTACCCACCACCAACAGGGGGGTGGTGGCGGAGCAGGGGCTTGTGGCCCACTGGCCCACCCCCTCAGGTGGATTCTGGAGCAGGTATTTTTGATATTTTCCTCAACTGCTCCCCGTAAATTTTCAGGACGTTTGGAGAACTTTGATTTTGCACAAAAATAACACCAAGGCAATTCTGCTGAAAACAACGCCAGTCCAGGTTAGTTCCATTGAAATCATGCAAATTATAGTCCAAAACAAGGGCAAAAGAGTTTGGAAAAGTAGATACGTTGGAGACGTATCAGGGACCCTTGAGGGCGGTCACCGAACTGGTACAAACAAGGTTGGGGAAATCTCCACAACTTAATTTGAGGCTCCCAACGACACCATGAAGCTTCACCACAATGGCATATGGCTTCGAGGTGACAACAAATGCTCGGGGCAATCTCCACAACTTAATTGGAGACCCCGACGCTTGCCCGGAGCTTTACACCACAATGATTGAGCTCCGAGGCACCACCAAGCTTCTAGGGGTACCAAGTACCCAAAAGTAATAAGCTTCTCAACTTCTAACTTCCACGTATCATCATGGAGAACTCAAACCGATGCACCAAATGCAATGGCAAGGGCACACGGAGTGCCCAAATCCTTCTCTCCCAAATCCCACCAATGCAACTAATGATAGGGAGGAAAATGAGAAGAAGAATGAAGAAGAACACGAAGAACTCCAAGATCTAGACCCAATGGGTTCCCCTCACTTAGAGGAGAAAGTGATTGGTGAAAATGTGGATCTAGATCTCCTCTCTCTTTTCCCTCAAGAACTAGCAAGAATCATTGGAGGGATTGAGAGTTAGCGAGTTTGAAGAAGGTCAACAATGGGGGAAGAACACGAGCTAAAGAGATTACGTTCAATGGGGAAGAAGGCCCCCTTTTATAGGTGGGGAAAAATCCAACCGTTAAGCCTCACAGCCCGCACAGAGCGGTACTACCGCTCGGTAGGTTCACCAACCATGCTGAGGCCAAAAAGGATGCAAAAAACAGTCCGTCGGAGCGGTACTACCGCTCCTGGAGCGGTACAATCGCTAGGGAGCGGTAGTAAAAGATTACTACCATTCCGGGGGCGGTACTACCTCTCCGGGGGCGGTACTACCGCTACACGAGCGGTACTACCACTAGCACCACGACCGGTACTACCGCTGGATAGTGAAACTGCTGTAACTTTCGCATACGGACTCCGAATTCAACGAAACCAAGTTTGTTGGAAAGCTAACGACATGGGCTAACACAATATTGATAGAAATATAAATAAGAAGCAAGTGAGAAAAGTCCCATCAGAAAAATGGTGAGAACCCTTCTTCGAATAATACCGGTAAAAACTCCCAACATCGAAAACATCATAGAAGATGCATATGGACTCCGTTTTCGATGAACTCGAGCGTGTCATGAAGATGACCACAAGCTCTAAAACTCACAAAGATAAATACCAAACAAGAACCAAGAAGTATGATGCAAGGATGCAAATGGTTTGAGCTCTCAATGAACGATACGATCAAGCTACTCACTTGAGAGCCCCCCTTGACACTATGACAATCTATCCTAAAACAGAAAAACCTATCAAGGGCAAACCTATACCTTGCACCTCGTCCTCTTGAGCTAGATGACGATGATCTTGGCTTCCTCAAGATGGACCACCTTTCTTGCTTGCGTTGGCTTGATGAAGACTAGTTGATTGCTCCCGCATACACACTATGGTTGAGCCGCTCTTCAACATATCTTCATAAGTCCATTGCCACCATCCTCCATCACTTGACGCCATACTCCATGGGTTGTATGAGATATTCCTCTTGACGCAAGCCCATGTAAACACACCTAACCCCACATAGAACTCTCAAGAAGACCATGGGTTAGTACACAAATACGTACTCGACAATGCTTACCATACCATGTGATCACTTGATCCCTCTCGGTACATCTTGTACGCTTTGTGTGTTGATCATCTTGATTTACTCTTTATCTGACGATCTTGATCAACCTTGTGTCTCTATGACCATTATTTGGATAATACCTTGAATACCACCTTGGTCATCATATAAACTCCTTGAACCCAACAGATGCACTTCAAGAAGTGCCTATGGACAAATCCTATAAATATAACTTAAGGCAACCATTAGTCCATAGGAATTGTCATCAATTACCAAAACCACATATGGAGATATATGCTCTAACAGCATCCATATGCCTAAGTAATTGGTCTCCACCAAATTTGGTCCATTTTTATCTAGCCATTTGACCCCAGCATCTTCATTTCCAATTCTGGTCAGGTTGCCAGTTTGCAAAGGAAGTACCATCTAGAGTTGCTTTGTTTGAGCTGATATTTTGCTAACTTAGTCACCTTAGTAGATGCATAACCCTTGCGAGAGATCTTGCCAATAGGAGCACTGTGGTGTCCACACCACAATACAAACAGGTTGCTCTTGGCAACTATTTGACCTTGGCCCAGTCATCTCAGACCCTTCTAGAGCTACTGAGACGCATAGGTCAACTCAGAGAAGAGAGGAGAAGACCCTGGACACCTCTTGGCATCAAGCGCAGTGTGGCATCGCCGTGGCCATGCGGTGACCACGTGCAGTGCATGCCAAAACCGCGCTCTATGCATTGGAGTCGTCGGGAGTGCGTCTCCAGCAGGTTCCGGCTTGTCTCGGAGCACCGACGAGCTCCCACCGCACCCGTAGATCGTCCAGAGTCCTCTCCCCCGCCCCTAGATCCTGGAGGCGTCTACCGACATGGATGCTCCACCGGAATCTCGCCACGGAAACGTGCCTCTCGAAGCTCCGTCCGGCATCGGCTAGTCCTTCCCTAGATTATTTAAGGCGAGCACCGAGCCCTCTCCTAGCCAACCAGCCTCCCCAGCCCTCCCGCTCGAGCCTGGAGCTCTCTGCTCCCTCCCATGGCCGTGAGCCGCCACCCAATCCCCTTTCCCAACCTCGGCCCCGAGGTCCTCCTTCTCCTCCCCGTTTGCTTCCCTGGCCGCTGCAGGACCCCACGAAGCTGCTGCCATCCCCGGCACCTCCGGTGATGTGTGCTACTTCTTGAGCTTGAAGAGGAAAGGGTGATGCAGCAAAGTAGAAATAAGTATTTCCCTCAGTTTAAGAACCAAGGTATCAATCCAGTAGGAGTATCAAGATGAGGCACCAATGAACCTGCACAAAGACAAACAAACTTGCACCCAACGCAATAAAGGGGTTGTCAATCCCTTCACGATTACTTGCAAGGTGAGATCTGATAGTGATGAAAGGTAAATATAAATAAAAGTGCAGCAAGGTATTTTTGGTATTTTTGTAGGTAGATCTGAATATATGATGTGTAAAATAGACCCGGGGGCCATAGTGTTCACTAGAGGTTTCTCTCATGATAGCAAGTATTACGGTGGGTGAACGAATTACTGTCGAGCAATAGATTGAATCACGCAAAGTCATGACGACATCTAAGGCAATGATCATACATATAGGCATCATGTCTGAGACAAGTAGACCGATACTTTCTGCATCTACTATTATTACTCAACACATCGACCGCTATCCAACATGCATCTAGTGTATTAACTTCATAACAAGCAGAGTGACGCCTTAAGCAAGATGACATGATGTAGAGGGATAAATTCATGCAATATGATATAAACCCCATATTTTTACCCTTGATGGCAACAACACGATGCGTGCCTCGCTACCCCTTCTGTCACTAGGTGAGGACACCGCATGGTATGAACCCAAAACCAAGCAGTTTTCCCATTGCAAGAATTATAGATCAAGTTGGCCAAACGAAATTCATAACTCAAAGAGAATTACAAGGATACAAAATCATGCATATAAGAAATTAGAGGAGACTCAAATAATATTCATAGATAATCTGATCATAAATCCACAATTCATCGGATCTCGACAAACACACCGCAAAAGAAAGTTACATCGGATAGATCTCCATGAAGATCATGGAGAACTTTGTATTGAAGATCCAAGAGAGAGAAGAAGCCATCTAGCTACTAGCTATGGACCCGGAGGTCTGTGGTGAACTACTCACGCATCATCGGAGAGGCAATGGTGTTGATGAAGAAGCCCTCCGTGTCCGAATCCCCCTCCGACAGTGCACCAGAATGGTCCCCAGATGGGATCTCGCGGAGACAGAAGCTTGCGGCGGCGGAAAAGTATTTCCGTGGCTATCTATGGAGGTTTCAGGATTTTTGGGAATTTATAGGCGAAAGAGGTAGGGCAGAGGAGGCAAGGGGGGCCCACGAGCCTGCTAGGCGCCCCCTAGGGCACGCCTAGGGGGCTCGTGACCTCCCACGAGACCTCCTGCCTTCGTTCTCAAGTCTTCTAGGTATCTTCTGTTATGGAAAAAATCACCCCGTAGGTTTATTCCGTTTGGACTCCGTTTAATATTCTTTTCTGAAAAGGTCAAAAACATGGAAAAAACAAAAACTGGCACTAGGCACTCAGTTAATAGGTTAGTCCCAAAAATGATATAAAATGGCATATAAATGCATATAAGACATCCTGTCATGGTTTTGTCACGGCAGATGTCCTCGTGAAAGGACTTAAAGATGGAGCCATCGCACCTTGGTGGCGACTCGAAGTGGGTGAGCAAAAGCGAGACTCAGATTTACCCAAGTTCAGCCCCTCGTGAGGAGGTAAAAGCCTACGTCTTGCTTTGCGTGGATTAATGGTGGTTTCGATTACAAGGAGGGCGTAACTCGCCTGACCTAGCTCTCAATTCTCCCTAACTCGACTGACCTCTCCCCAGGACTCGCCTTTATATACAGGTCGAGGCCCTAGGGTTTACAAAAGTCCTGCCATGCTACTCCTCGTAGATTTCCCTATCTCTGAGTCGCCGTGCCCTCCAAGATTGGTAACCCCCTTGGTAATCTACCATCTGCATAACCTCTCGAACCGCCATCCAGCTTCTGGGCCACGAGGCACGCTTCGAATGGTAAGTCGCCCCTTTGATGACCCGACCCACTAAGGGCGGGTTATCCGCAAGTAGTATCCCCAACATTAGGCCCCAGATTGTCTTGAATCCATTCATGTCAATAAACCTTCACCAATTTGGGGCGAATCATACCATCTCTGTCTTTCGACGAACGATAAGTCGCCACTCGTTGTAATTTTATCTGACCCGCCGTGTAATCTTTGATGACATCACCTTATCCCCTTAATTCCGGGGTTTTTAATGCCACAACCACCCAACGGATCTTTTGCTCCATATTCACTTATCCCGAAAACCTAGGCGCCATCATTGCAGATTCTGACTTGTCGCCTCGATCTCCGCCCTGACCGTCTCGATTCCCGTTCTAGCCGCCTTGATTCCCGTTCCGGCCCTTTTAAATAACCGTAGGAGAAATGGGGGGAGATCCGTCACCTACCCCCATCTCTTCCTTCGTCTTCCTCATGTTCTTCCTCTTCCTGCGCCAGCACCTCGGCGTCGTCACCGGCTCCTGAAGCTCCTCCGTCGACCGTGGTCTTCCGGGCGCCTTCAAGTCAACAAGAGGCGCGAAGTTATCCGCTTCCGTCCCCGGCATCGGTCCCCTTTCCTCATGTACACGCATTCCCTCATTAGGATTAAACCGAGAATGTCGTGGCCATTGTTCCCGCGAGCTAGCTTCGTGACGCGACAAATGTTCCTTCCCGCTTTAGATCCGCCTTATATCTTCATAGTAGATTCCGACAGTAGCAAACCATGGCCATTTTATCGCGTCCTTTCGCTATCTTAAGCTTTCACGCTGTAGATCCAGGCGATAGTACTGTTAGTGCCTTATATTCAAAGCCTTCATCATTTTTTCGAGCATTATCCCTTTATTTTGGTCCACTCGTAGATCCATAATTTACTGCTTGTTTTTAGAAACACGTTTATTTGTCCTCCGAGAATATCCCTCGGGTAAAAGGGACCCTTGAGTGTCGCCGTTCAGCTTATGCTTTCATAGCGCCTTAAACTTATCATCATAGCTACGCCCCCTTCTCTTTCGGTTGAAGGGCGAGTTACAATACTTTAAATATATTTCCATGAATCGCCCGACTAGCGAGTTACAATACTTTAAATATATTTCCATGAACCGCCCGACTAGCGAGTTATGATGTATGTCACCCATTGGCGAGTCACCAAATCCTTCTTGAACATGCTGTAGACCCACACTGGCGAGTTGGAACACTTCATAGTTTTTACTGAACTGCCTTGTTCCCCTCTCTTTTGTAGTCATGGTTATTTAGAAATGCAATTGGTTACCAACTGAAATCAATGACGCTACTCTCGAGAAGTTTGTTAAGTCGGGTCTTCTTGACAACAAGGAAACCATCGGTTGGAGAACCGCCCCGGGCGAGTTGATTCCCAATCCTGCCGCACGAGAAGTAGTCATTTTCACCGACTACCTTGAATGAGGTTTTAAACCGCCCGGGTCAAAGTTTTTTCGAGACGTCTTGCATTTTATTAACGTCCATCCTCAAGACCTGGGACCCAACTCCATCAGCAACCTTTGCCAGTTCCAAGTCTTTTGTGAGGTATACTTGCAGAGAGAGCCCACAGTTCCTTTATTTTGGAACTTCTTCCATCTGAATCGCCAGACCGAGTTTACCAACGGTCCCAACCACGAACTTGGAGGAGTCAACATTCAAAGACGCCGCGAGCGTGGATTTCCATCAGTCCTTCTGCCCAGCCATCCCAAGGGCTCGGCCGAGTCATGGTTTTATTGCCGAGACACCTCTCCACCTGGCGAAAACCCACTCCTGGGTTTCATAGAGGATCGCCTGCCTATGGAATTTAAACTGCACGAGAAACTCACAGAAGAGGAAGAGTCGGAGTTTATCCCCATTTTCTCCGAGTTACGGTCTTTGACCAACAACAGGCTCATCGGGATTGATCTGTTCTGATGCGGGGTGGAGTGGAATATTCTTCCCTTGAGTTGCCGAGACGGGTTAATGTATGAATATGATGGTACGGTAAACCATCCGCAGTGCTTCCACCACAAAAGACTCTTAGAGAGTGACATTGTTGGAATCATCAAGAAGTTAACCGGTGAGCCTTTGGAAGAATGCGCCAAGATTGGGCTCAAGGCCTTCTGCCGCTCCAACCCGGTTCCGCCAGTAAGAGTCCAAGCCGCCTTTCGTTTCTTTATACTTACCAATTCTCTTGGTTTGAAATTTACTTCTGTTCAACAGAAAAGTGATCCATTTTGGCGAAGGGTCCAAAAGTGACCGCCCAAAAGAACACCAAGCCGCCGCAAAGGTAAAGCTGATACGTCTCCAACGTATCTATAATTTTTGATGGTTTCAAGCTATTATCTTGTCAAACTTTGGATGTTTCGCATGCCTTTTATATACTTTTTGGGACTAACTTATTAACTCAGTGCCAAGTGCCAGTTCCTGTTTTTCCATGTTTTTGACCCCTTTCAGAGGAGATTTTGAAACAGAGTCCAAACGGAAGAAAATCTCCGAAAAGATTTTTTCCGTAACGGAAGAAGATCGGGAAGCTTGAGAGCCAAGGCAGGGGGGCCTCAGGGGCCCCACAAGCCCTCACCCCGCGGCCAGGGGGGAGGCCATGGCCCACAGGCTTGTGGGCCCCCTGGGCGCCCTCAGCCCTAGGGGTTGCGCCTATATATTCCCTAAAAATCCCAAAAAAAGAAGAGATCATCGATGATGCGTGAGTAGTTCACCATAGACCTACGGGTCCATAACTAGTAACTAGATGGCTTCTTCTCTCTCTTGGATCTACAATACAAAGTCCTCCATGATCTTCATGGAGATCTATCCGATGTAATCTTCTTTTGTGGTGTGTTTGTCGAGATCCGATGAATTGTGGATTTATGATCAGATTATCTATGACTCTTATTTGAGTTTCTTCTGATCTCTCTTATGCATGATTTCGTATCCTTGTAATTCTCTTCGAGTTGTGGGTTTTGTGTAGCCAGCTAGATCTATGATTCTTGCAACAGGAGAAGTGCTTGGTTTTGGGTTCATACCGTGTGGTGACCTCATCCAGTGACAGAAGGGGTAGCGAGGCACGCATCGTGTTGTTGCCATCAATGGTAAAAAGATGGCGTTTTCATCATTGGTCTGAGATTATCCCTCTACATCATGTCATCTTGCTTAAGGCGTTACTCTTTTCGTCATGAACTCAATACACTAGATGCATGCTAGATAGCGGTCGATGTGTGGAGTAATATTAGTAGATGCAGAAAGTATCGGTCTACTTGTCTCGGACGTGATGCATATATGTATGATCATTGCCTTAGATATCTTCATGACTTTGCGCGGTTCTATCAATTGCTCGACAGTAATTTGTTCACCTACCGTATTACTTGCTATTTTGAGAGAAGCCTCTAGTGAACACTATGGCCCCCAGGGTCTACTCCACACCATATTTTCAGCCTTACATTTTTTACTTCGTTGCACTTTCCGCCTTCAGATCTCACTTTGCAAACAATCTTGAAGGGATTGACAACCCCTTTGAAGCGTTGGGTGAAAGCTTGTTTGTGTTTGCATAGGTACTCTGGACTTGACGAGACCCTCCTTCTGGATCGATACCTTGGTTCTCAAAACTGAGGGAAATACTTACTGCTCGTGTGCTGCATCACCCTTTCCTCTTCAAGGGAAAAACCAACGCAAGCCCAGTCTGCGTCAATGTGTCAATTTCTGGCGCTGTTGTTTGAGAAGTAGTAGAAGGATTTCTGGCGCCGTTGCCGGGGAGGAAGATCAAGTCAAGAACTCATCCAAGTAAGTGTCGCAAACTCATCTCTTGCATTTATTTTGTTTGCCAATTGCCTCTCATTTTCCTCTCCCCCACTTCACCAATTTGCCTTTTTCGGTTGCCTTTTTTGTTCGCCTTTTCGTTCGCCCCTTTCTCTCGCTTGGTTTCTGTTCGCTTGTGTGCCATGTGCCTTCAATATGCTTGCATCTTCGCTTGCTGAAAATCTAGTGACATGGATCCTCATCCACTTGCTAATCTCTTTAAGAGATCCAATTATGTTGATCCAATTGCTGGTGAGTTGAGTGCACTTGACTATATTTATGGAGTTTTGCTTGAGATGCTATATTTATCTGAAAATTGTGAGGAAGAAATTTATGAAGTGATTCACGAGGGCTCCTTGGATGAAAAGCATGACTGCAATGGTTTCACTATAAATTCTATTAGTGACAATCATGCTAAAAATATGCAAAACCCTAAGCTTGGGGATGCTAGTTTTGCTATGTCCACTACTTGTTGCAATGATCATGAGTGGGGCGATGATTTTTCTTATGATCTTGAAAATTTGTTTAAGCCTCATGATGAATATGATATTTGCAATATTATTGAAAGTGGGTTTGGAGAAGTCATGACTTTAGTTGATGATAATCCCACTATTTTTAAAGAGAGTCAACTTTGCATGCATGTGGATCATGAAAAGAATATCCTATGTGATAGTTACATTGTTGAATTCGAATATGATCCCACATGTAATTATTATGAGAGAGGAAAATATGGTGGTAGAATCTTTCATATCACTAAATCACCTCTCGTTATGTTGAGATTGCTATTGTCTCTTTCTTCTTCCTTGCATATGGTAACTATTGGTTGTCTTGACAATCTGTTTTCCTATAAAATGCCTATGCATAGGAAGTATGCTAGACTTAGATGTGATTTTCACATGCTTTATGATGCTCTTGTTGTGCTTCAATTCTTGTCTTTTGTGTTAGCATCATTGAATTATCAATGCCTAGGTAAGGGCGTTAAACAATATCGCTTGTTGGGAGGCAACCCAATGAATTTATCTTTTTTTTCTTTCTGTTTTGTTGCTTCCACACCATCATAATTCTGTTGTGTTTTTTGTGTTTATTTTTGTGTTTGATCCAAGCAAAACCTTTATGACTAGTCTTGGTGATGGTTGTTTGATCCTACTAGAAAAAGACAAAAACTTTTCGCTCACGAGATGATTTTTCGTTTTTCTTCAGAAAGAGATTTTGAGTTGATTCTTTTTGATGCTGGTTGATATGCCTTTTTCCGAGGCATTCGTAATTTTTCAGAATTTTTGAGGTACCAGAAGTATAGGAAGTATACAGATTGCTATAGACTGTTCTGTTATTGAAAGATTCTGTTTTTGTTGAGTTGGTTGCTTGTTTTGATGAAACTATGGTTAGTATCGGGGGGTACTAGCCATGGAAAAGTGAGAATAAAGTAGACCAACACCAATATAGATAGAATTCAAGTTTGCTACAGTACCAATAGAAGTGGTAGTTTGTTTTCTTGTGCTAATGTTATCACGAGTTTCTGTTTAAGTTTTGTGTTGTGAAGTTTTCAAGTTTTGGGTGATGTTCTCATGGACAATGAGATAAGGAGTGGAAAGAGCTCAAGCTTGGGGATGCCCAAGGCATCCCAAGCCAAATTCAAGGACACCAAAAAGCCTAAGCTTGGGGATGCCCCGGGAAGGCATCCCCTCTTTCATCTTCAGTCCATCGGTAACATTACTTGGAGCTATATTTTTATTCACCACATGATATGTGTTTTGCTTGGAGAGTCTTGTATCTTAGGAGTCTTTTCTTTTTGTTGTGTCACAATCATCCTTGCTACACACCTTTTTGAGAGAGAGAGACATGCACTCATCATTATTTTGCTAGAATGCTCATTGTGCTTCACTTAGATCTTTTAGAGCACGGCGGTGCGAGATTTGGTAGTTGACTTATGCTATGAAAGTAGTCCCAAAGGTGATACCCAAAAAGGATGCAAAAAACTCCATATTCATGTGCATTGAATAGAAAGAGAAGTTTTGATTCCTCTCAAATAGTTTTGAGACGTGGATTTGGTAATATTAGGAGCTATGTTAGTAGGGTGTTGTGAATCTAGAAATACTTGTGTTGAAGTTAGTGATTCCCGTAGCATGCACGTATGGTGAACCGCTATGTTAGGAAGTCGGAGCATAATTGATCTATTGATTATCATCCTTTGTGTTGAGGTCGGGATCATGCGATGGTTAACACCTACCAACCCTTCCCCTAGGAGTATGCGTTTAGCACTTTGTTTCGATTACTAATAAAAACTTTCGTAATAAGTATGTGAGTTCTTCATGACTAATGTGAGTACATGGTATAGATGCACTTTCACCTTCCACCATTGCTAGCTTCCCTAGTGCCGCGCAATTCTCGCCGGTGCACAAATCCACCAAATTCCTTCCTCAAAACAGCCACCATACCTACCTACTATGGCATTTTCATAGCCATTCCGAGATATATTGCCATGCAACTCCCACCGTTCCGTCTCATGACTTGTGCCGTCACTCTCATATTGCCATTGCATGCTCATAAGACAGCTAGCGAGTTGTTTCAATGTCATACGCCATGCTAGATCGTTGCACATCCAGGTACACTGCCGGAGGCATTTCCTATAGAGTCATCATCATTTTGAGCTTTGAGCTGTGAGTAAATAAAAGTGTGATGATCATCATTATTAGAGCATTGTCCCATGTGAGGAAATAAAAAAAAGAGGCGAAAGAGCCCAAAAAAAGAGAAAAGAAAAGAAAATAAAAAAAGAGGCCTAAGAGCCCAAATAAAAAAAGAGAGAAAAAGAGAGAAGGGACAATGTTACTATTTTTTTGCACACTTGTGCTTCATAATAGCACCATGTTCTTCATGATTGAGAGCTTCTTGCTTTGTCACTACCATATGCTAGTGGGAATCTTCATTATATAACTTGGCTTGTATATTCCAATGATGGGCTTCCTCAAAATTGCCCTAGGTCTTCGTGAGGAAGCAAGTTGGATGCACACCCACTAGTTTTCCTTTTGAGCTTTCACATACTTATAGCTCTAGTGCATCTCTTGTATGGCAATCCCTACTCATTCACATTGATATCTATTAATGGGCATCCACATAGCCTATTGATACGCCGAGTCAATGTGACCATCTCCTCCTTTTGTCTCACAACCACCACCACACTCTATTCCACCTATAGTGCTATATCCATGGCTCACGCTCATGTATTGCGTGATGGTTATAAAAAGTTTGAGAAAGTAAGAGTGCGAAAACAATTACTTGGCCAATACCAGGGTTGTGCATGATTTACATTAGTTGTGTGAGGATGATGGAGCATAGCCAGACTATATGATTTTGTAGGGATAACTTTCATTGGCCTTGTTATTTTGAAAGTTCTTGATTACCTTGCTAGTTTGCTTTAAGTATTATTGTTTTCATGTCAATAGCAAACTATTGTTTCGAATCTTACGGATCTGAACATTCATGTCACGTGAAAGAAGTTGCAAAGGATAACTATGCTAGGTAGCATTCCACATCAAAATTTCATTCTTTATCACTTCCCTACTCGAGGTCGAGCACGAGTTAAGCTTGGGGATGCTTGATACGTCTCCAACGTATCTAGAATTTTTGATGGTTTCATGCTATTATCTTGTCAAACTTTGGATGTTTTGCATGCCTTTTATATATTTTTTGGGACTAACTTATTAATTCAGTGCCAAGTGCCAGTTCCTGTTTTTTCCATGTTTTTGACCCCTTTCACAGGAGATTTTGAAACAGAGTCTCAACGAAAGAAAATCCCCGAAAAGATTTTTCCGTAATGGAAGATGATCGGGAAGCTTGAGAGCCAAGGCAGGGGGGCCTCAGGGGCTCCACAAGCCCTCACCCCGCGGCCGGGGGGGAGGCCGCGAGCCACAGGGTTGTGGGCCCCCTGGGCGCCCTCTGCCCTAGGGGTTGCACCTATATATTCCCTAAAAATCCTAAAAAATGAAGAGATCATCGAAAGTACTTTTCCGCTGCCGCAAGACTCTGTCTCCGCAAGATCCCATCCGGGGCACGTTCTGGTGCACTGCCGGAGGGGGGATTCGGACACGGAGGGCTTCTTCATCAACACCATGACCTCTCCGATGATGCGTGAGTAGTTCACCATAGACCTACGGGTCCATAGCTAGTAACTAGATGGCTTCTTCTCTCTCTTGGATCTTCAATACAAAGTTCTCCATGATCTTCATGGAGATCTATCCGATGTAATCTTCTTTTGCGGTGTGTTTGTCGAGATCCGATGAATTGTGGATTTATGATCAGATTATCTATGAACCTTATTTGAGTTTCTTCTGATCTCTCTTATGCATGATTTCGTATCCTTGCAATTCTCTTCGAGTTGTGGGTTTGGTCTGGCCAACTAGATCTATGATTCTTGCAATGGGAGAAGTGCTTGGTTTTGGGTTCATACCGTGCGGTGACCTCACCCAGTGACAGAAGGGGTAGCGAGGCACGCATCGTGTTGTTTCCATCAAGGGTAAAAAGATGGGGTTTTCATCATTGGTTTGAGATTATCCCTCTACATCATGTCATCTTGCTTAAGGCGTTACTCTGTTCGTCATGAACTCAATACACTAGATGCATGCTGGATAGCGGTCGATGTGTGGAGTAATATTAGTAGATGCAGAAAGTATCGGTCTACTTGTCCCAGACGTGATGCCTATATGTATGATCATTGCCTTAGATATCGTCATGACTCTGCGCGGTTCTATCAATTGCTCGACAGTAATTTGTTCACCCACCGTATTACTTGCTATTTTGAGAGAAGCCTCTAGTGAACACTATGGCCCCGAGGGTCTACTCCACACCATATTTTCAGCCTTACACTTTTTACTTCGTTGCACTTTCCGCCTTCAGATCTCACTTTGCAAACAATCTTGAAGGGATTTCTATCGCTGTTGTTTGAGAAGTAGCAAGAGCCGCTGCCAAAGATTCATCTGTTGTCGGCGAGTCATGAGCTGTCGAAGAGCAGTCAGAGGTAAAAACTTCCCCCTCAATCATTACCTATGTATTCCGACTCATGCTTATACCGTGCATCTTTATGTGTAGGGCAAGGACAATGAGAGCCAAGATGACGCGGTCGAGGTAATTTCTATTTCTTCCGACTCACCTTCCCCTTCTCCTAGACCAGCCAAACGGATCTGTGGGAAAGTGCCCATGTCTCACCCATATGCTTATATGGACCCTGATTTCCTTTTGAAGAAAGCAAGATATACCCCCAAGCGCAAAACCCGTAGTCACTCTGGCGACTTAATTTCTAGACTGCCTTAGAAGACAACCGGTCGGAAGCGCACCAGCGAGGTACACTTTTATTTTACCATACTCTTCCTTGTGGAAAATATGATTCTCAACTTCCTTAACTTTTAAGCTTTTATTCTACCAGACTTCTCCCCCTTCATCTGGCGACTCAGCAATGTCAGCTCTCGTGCCGATGGTTCGTGTGCAAGGGTGAGTTCCTTTGTTAACCCAATTTCTTCTAAATAACGACGTGTGCTTTTAATCTTGGTGCCTTTGTCTCAGAGCACAAGCGAAGAAAAGGAAAACTGGCGACTTATCTTCTGCTCCTAAAACAAGTGAAGCCTTAGGCACGAGCGCCTCTATCCCAGAGATTTATGAGGAGCAAGCGGCAGCTCATGATATTCCTGTGGATGATATTCCCGATGTCCGGGATGACTCGCCCGTAATTTTGAAGGAAACTACTGACAAGGTTAACCCGCCAAGCCCTCTCAAGGCGACTGAAGATCCAGATGGCGTCATAATCACCGGTACTGGCTACTCCACTCCTCCAGTTGCGGTACTGTCCAAGCATACCACCAAGGAATCTCATCCTTCCACTGATCAAGACACCAGTAAATCCAAGCTCCCCCAGTATGAGAAGCTGGAATTTGACCGATTTTGCTCTGGCTTCGCAAGTCGCCTAGAGACGAGTTATGAGATGAACAAAAGCTTGATTCACCTTATGAAGGTTAAGCATGAGGTACGTCTATTTGTGTATTCTTTTCCACCCATTAGCCTTCCAAGGGTCGAGTCTTAAATATAGTTAAAATCTTCAACCTGTAGCCCCCAAGGGCCGGGTCATCTTTTGAAAGATGAGCTGGGTCTTGAATATAGTTTAAAATCTTCAACCTGTAGCCCCCAAGGGCCGGGTCATATTTTGAAAGATGAGCCGGGTCTTGAATATAGTTTAAAATCTTCAACCTGTAGCCCCCAAGGGCCAGGTCATATTTTGAAAGATGAGTTGGGTCTTGAATATAGTTTAAAATCTTCAACCTGTAGCCCCCAAAGGGCCGGGTCATCTTTGAAAGATGAGTCGGGTCTTGAATATAGTTTAAAAATCTTTAACCTGTAGCCCCCAAGGGCTAGGTCATCCTTTGAAAGATGAGTCGGGTCTTGAATATAGTTGAAATCTTCAACCTGTAGCCCCCAAGGGCCGGGTCATCTTTTGAAAGATGAGCCAGGTCTTGAATATAGTTGAAATCTTCAACCTGTAGCCCCCAAGGGCCGGGTCATCTTTTGAAAGATGACCCGGATTTTAAATATGTTGTATGACTTTGAATAAAATCATACATTATCCCCCAAGTGTCAAGAGTATTGCTTGCAATAATGTCGAAACTTGTCTCCCCAAATTTTATATGCAGGAGTCTATGACCCAGACTGAGTCAGCTTTAGCCGACTTAAGGAATAATCTGGCTGAACAACAAGATGCGCAATCTGAGTCGGAGAGGAAATACCGCTTGATTCTGGCTCAGCTGGAGAGGATGAAGTCTGACCATCAAAAAATGGAGAAGAAAGCCAAAGCTGACCAAGCCGCCATCCTTAAGCATGCTGAGCAAGCCGAGGAAAAACTGGAATCCGCCCAACAAGAGCTTTCCGGCTTGAAAAAGCACATCTCCAACATGACTGTCGCTATGTTTGGTAAGCATTAACCCTTGCTTTTTGAAGAAATAAGCTGGTCTCCCAAAAACTATCAAATACTGATGTGTCCTTTGTAGGTTCACGAGCCGCAAATCTCCCAGACGACTGAATGCTGAAGCTAAAGGCCATATATACCTGCACCGAGCAGCTATATACCGGGGGCGTGCTGACAATTAAGGCGGTGATGGGTAGCAAGGAGCTAGTCAAAACCATCAAGAACATGCTCAGCTATTTGTCCACATCGCCTCCTCAAATAGAGGAACTGAAAAGACCAGCCACCCGAAAAGGAGTCCTGAAGACCCTGAGTCGGTGTTTAGCATATGCTCCGGAGCTCAAACCAGAAGAAATAACTGCTGGCTACCCTGAGCTGAAGGACGACGGGTCGGAGTTCACCGAGGAGGACTACCACCGAGTTATCAAAGAATCCTGCTTCTTGGCGACTCAACTGGCAGCTAGCTTGAATTTGAATAAATACCAAGCCACATATGACGAGAAGAATAAGAAGGTGATGCCTCCCTCGTATGAAATTGCTAGCTTGGTTCCTCGTCGACCCAAGAATCCTTTTGACCTTGACATGGACCTATCCCTCTTCCTTGATGATGAAGATGAGTTCATCGCCCTATCCAAGTGTAACTGGAAACTAAGCGACTTACAAATCGAAGTCGGAGAGAGCTCAAGGCAAGGTGACTCAGAGGAGGCTCGAGTCTTCCCAAGATGTGAGCGTGACCTTAAAAAGACAATCTAATCCTTTCTTCACTAGGGTATGATACCCGTCTTGGCCATGCGAATCATGTAATAGCTTGTTAGATTTTGCGGAACAACAATTTGGTCAGTAGTGCCTTTTGATGTAACCTTTCCTGAGCCATTTATTCCTTGAGTATATGCGTGAACCGCCTTCATCTTGTTGTGTCATAAAAATATAAGCTGACTCAGTGAGTTTTACGGCAAATAATATACCAGCCCCCTGGGTTATGGCAAAAAGCAAACCAGCCCCCTGAGTTGAGGCGAGTTATAAACAGAGGCCGACTCAAAGATATTATGAAACCTTGTGGTTGTACCATCAAGAAATAAAAATTCGCCATCTCGATGAGCTACGACAGGACAAGACGAGTTTGCAGAACTCTAGTGTCACCCTTAGAAGGACTTTGCAAAAAGCCTTTTTGTTTTAGACCGGCTGATCAGGCGCGAAGCTTCCGTGAAGCAGGTTCAATGAACCAATGGTTTCTCTATTCTCCATGTGTGACTCCGGCCGGTACCTTTTATGTTTAACCAAGGCGAGTTCAGGGTCCAAATGACGGATTGACTCGCCCTGAGTACATAGGTCCATGTGGCAACTTGTTCAACATATAGTCCAGTATAACCATTCGTAATGCGGTAATTTTTCACGAGCCAAGAGGGTATTCAGGCTGAACTCAGTGAGTGGAAGCCCCCAAGTGACCTATGATTTAGGAATAGCCGTGCATAGGATCACAGAAGCGTATACGCTCTTACTACGAAACGACTTGGAGACTAGTAGCCCCCAAGTAAGCCGACTTATTTCTCAAAACCACATAAGGCACCCATGTTTGAACCGTGCAACGTGGCAACTTTGGTCCTCTTTGGATTTATCAAGGCCCAGTTTTGAAGTAAGTGTAGCATGGCGACTTACGCTCTTTGACCTTGATAGCGTCCATGTTTGGGCGACTTATAGAACAATAAAGACTCATGCTTTCAAAAGCTGAAACGGAAAATGACCCAAAAATTCGTGGGTGCCGGCTTTATTGCGTCCATAAATCATGAATTACAATTTTCTAAAAAATGGTAAAGAAAAGGAGCTCATGGCTCTAAGTGTAGTAAGGCCGCAGATGGGCTATGTTCCAGGGGCGAGTTGTCTCAACCTCTGTAGTTGGCCGGTCTGGGCGAAGATCCACCAAGTAATATGAACCGTTTCGAAGATTCTTGCTGATGACAAACGACCCTTCCCATGGAGGTGATAACTTGTGCATACCAGTATGATCTTGAATCAAACGGACCACCAAGTCACCTTCTTGGAAAGTCCAGCTCTTGACCCGGCGGCTATGGTAGGGTCGCAAGTCTTGTTGGTAAATCGCCGATCGTGATGCGGTCAAGTCACGTTCCTCCTCCAAGGCGTCCAACGAGTCTTGTCGTGCCAGCTCGTTATCCTGTTCCACATAGGCGGCGACTCGTGGTGAATCATGTTTGATGTCACTTGGTAACACCGCTTCTGCTCCGTAGACCAGAAAGAAAGGAGTAAAACCCGTGGAGCAATTTGGAGTTGTTCTGATGCTCCACAATACTGAAGGCAACTCCTCCACCGAACACCCTGGAGTACGTTCCAAAGGTATCATGAGCCGAGGCTTAATCCCCCGCAATATTTCCTGATTCGCCCTTTCCTCCTGCCCATTAGACTGGGGATGTGCAACCGCAGAAACGTCAAGCCGGATATGCTCTCGTGAACAAAATTCTTGCATTGCGCCTTTGGATAAATTAGTACCATTGTCAGTAATGAAACTATGAGGATATCCGAATCAGAAAATCAGTTTTTTCTAGAATTTGACGGCCGTATCTGCATCACAGCTGCTAACGGGTTCCGCCTCCACCCACTTGGTAAACTTGTCAACCGCCACAAATAGGTGAGTCTTTTTGGTGGATGACATCTTAAAGGGGCCGACCATATCAAGCCCCCAGACTGCAAACGGCCAAGTGATTGGTATCATTCGCAATTCCTGAGCCGGCACGTGCATCTGCCGTCCAAATTTTTGGCAGCCATCGCATCGGCGAACGATCTCCTCTGCGTCTGCGTGAGCCGTCAGCCAATAGAACCCATGTCTGAAGGCTTTAGAAACCAAGGATCATGACCGAGCATGATGACCACAGTCGCCTGCGTGAATCTCATTGAGGATCCTGCATCCTTCTTCAGGAGAGACGCACCTTTGAAATACCCCTGAGGTGCTTCGTTTGTGTAACTCGCCATTGTGTATGACCATGGATTTACACCGACGTACGATTTGGCGAGCTAGTAATTCATCGGCAGGTAACTCGCCTCTGGTGAGATATGCCATATAAGGAGCCACCCAGTCTGGAGTAGCATGAGGAGCCGCCACGAGTTGAGACTCGGGGTCCGGAACCGGTAAGTCTTCCTCTGAAGGCAGTCTGACCGAGGGGTTATGCAATACATCCAAAAAGACATTGGGAGGAACTGGCTTACGTTGTGAACCGAGACGGGAAAGAGCGTCCACTGCTTCATTAAGTCGCCGATCGATGTGATCCACTTGGTAGCCATTGAAGTGACCCGCCACATCCGACATAGCTCATCTGTGAGCCGCCATCAAAGGGTCTCGTGAGTCCGAGGTGCCAGGAACCTGCTGTGCCACCAAATCTGAGTCGCCAATACACCTGACTCGCGTGAGGTTCATCTCTTTGGCGAGTCGTAAACCATGGAGCAAGGCTTCGTACTCTGCTACATTGTTGGTACATGGGAACATGAGCCAAAGGACATAGCAAAATTTGTCGCCTTGAGGCGAAGTTATCACTATGCCAACCCCCGAGCCTTCCAATTGCCTGGATCCATCGAAATAGATGGTCCAATAAGTATGATCGGGCCTATCCTCTAGGATTTGCAACTCGGTCCAATCATTGATGAAATCCACGAGTGCTTGAGATTTGATGGCCGTCTGAGGCGTATACCGCACATGATGGGGTCCTAACTCGATGGCCCACTTAGCAATCCGTCCAGTGGCCTCTCGATTCTGTATGATGTCGCCAAGGGGGGAACTGATGACCGTGATCGGGTGTTCCTGGAAGTAGCGCTTCAGCTTCCGACTTGCCATAAACACCCCAAAAACCAGCTTCTGCCAATGCGGGTAACGTTGCTTGGAGTGGGTCAAGACCTTGCTGATAAAATACACCGGTCGCTGGACCGGATACTCCTTTCCCTCTTCCTTCCGCTCGACAACTACTGCCACGCCGACTGCCTTGGAATTGGCTGCAATGTACAGGAGCATAGGTTCCTTGTCCGCCGGAGCCGCCAACACTGGCGGGTTAACTAATTGCCACTTCAAGGCTTCAAAACCTTCGTTGGCTTCGTCCGTCCATATGAAACGATTAGTCTTCTTGAGCAACTGATAGAGAGGGATGGCCTTCTCCCCAAGGCGATTTATAAAGCGGCTCAGAGCTGCGATTCGTCCCGCCATACACTGGACTTGGCTAACGTTGGCCGGTTTCCCCAGTGAGGTAAATGCCTCAATCTTGTCTGGGTTAGCTTAAATGCCACGTTCCGACACTAAAAAGCCCAATAACTTCCCACAGGGACACCAAAGACGCACTTGGTGGAGTTAAGCCTCATCTGGTAAACGCGCATGTTGTCAAAGGTTTCCTTGAGATCCTCCAAGAGCGACTCCTTTCGGCGAGACCTGACCACGATGTCATCCACATAAGCGTGGACATTACGACCGATCTGGTTGTGCAAGCAATTTTGGATGCAACGCTGATAAGTCGCCCCCGCACTCTTGACCCCAAACGACATAGATACATAACAGAAGGCCCCGAATGGGGTTATGAAGGATGTCTTCTCCTGATCCGCCACTGCCATCTTGATCTGATGGTATCCCGAATAAGTGTCCAAGAAACACAGACGCTCACAACCCGCCGTCGAGTCAATAATTTGATCAATGCGGGGAAGGGCGAAGGGATCCTCCGGACAGGCTCTGTTGAGGTCAATGTAGTTGATGCACATGCGGAAAGTGCCATTCTTTTTGAGCAACAGGACAGGGTTAGCCAGCCATTCAGGATGGAAAACCTCGATGATAAACCCGACAGCCAGAAGCCGGGTGACTTCCTCTCCGATCGCCTTACGACGCTCTTCATTAAACCCGCAAAGGTACTGTCGAACCGACTTAACTTTGGGTCAGTATTAAGATGGTGCTCAGCGAATTCTCTCGGTACACCTGGCATGTCAGAAGGTTTCCATGCAAACATGTCCTGATTCTCACACATGAATTCGATGAGCGCGCTTTCCTATTTGGGGTCCAGACCCGCCCCAATAGTAAACTGCTTGGTGGAGTCGCCAGGTGTAAAGTTTATGACCTTGGTATCATCCGTTGGTTTAAACTTGAGGGGCGGCTTAGAATCAATGGTTTGCCTCTTGAGCGGCGTCATGTCTGCCGGGTCAACATTAGCTTGGTGAAATTTGAGCTCTTCGGCCGCGCAAGCCGACTCAGCGTAAGCTGCGTCTCCTTTTCACATTCTTGAGCTATCTTCCTATCTCCGCTGATGGTAATAGGACCCTTAGGGCCGGGCATCTTGAGTTTGAGATATTTATAGCATGGGTGAGCCATGAATCTAGCGTACGCCAGCCGTCCAAACAACGCATGGTAGGGGCTCTTGATTTTGACCACCTCGAACAGGAGAGACTCGCTTCTGTAATTGGACTCTGTGCCAAAGGCCATGTTAAGTTTAATCCGCCCAATTGGATATGCCGACTTACCGGGGACGATGCCATGGAAGACCGTGAACGATGGCATCAAGTCTTTCTCCAAGAGGTTCATCCGTCGGAAGGTATCGAAGTATAAGATGTTGATGCTGCTGCCTCCATCCATGAGGACCTTGGAAAGGGTGTACCCTTTGACTTGGGGAGCCACAACCAAAGCCAAGTCGCCAGGGTTGTCTACTCGGGGTGGATGGTCTTCCTTGCTCCAGGTTATGGGCTGTTCAGACCAGTGAAGGTACCGAGGGAGCGCCGACTCAACTATGCTGAAGGTTCTATGCTTCACCTTATGATCCCGCTTGCAGGTGCTGGTGGTGAACACGTGGTACCGCCCGCTGTTCAATTGCTTTGGGTTAGTCTGAAACCCGCCGCGATCTTCCTATCGCTGGGGATCTCCTTGCGCGCGGGGGGGGGGGGGGGGGGGGGGTTGCTGGAACACTCCCGGCGGGTGGTACTGCTGATTGTGAACTTGGTACTGCCCAACGTTGGGCTGTGACCCGCCCTTTGGTCCCGGGTTAGGAAAACCGCCGAACGGGACCTGGCGTGACCCGGATGTGCCGGGTTGTTCCTGTCGCTGGCCCTGTTCACCACCCTGACCTCTTCTGAGCGCCTCGGCCCGGAATTCCTGCATCACGTAGCAATCCTCCCAAGAGTGAGTCGCTAGTCCCTCCACCGTGCATGCTGTGGACAAGGGCCTTTGAGCATCTCTTGATAATTGCGCGGTTTCTTCCCACTAAAGCCTCGCTTCTTCTGGCGCGGGTTTCCGTTGCCGGCATTAGTATTAGCGACAAAATCCGTAGGACCTTCCTGTTGTCTCTTTTTGCCGTGCCCAGTAGAATGGTGGTTGCCCCGACCCTTAAACTGAGAATGGCCCTTGTGTAACTCGCCCTTCCTGGCGGTACTAACCTTGTCGTCGTCCTCCCTAGGGTCCTTGGTGTCGTCCAACTCAGCATACCTAGTGAGGGTATCCATTAATTCGCCCATGTCCTGTACTTACCGCTTAAGTCGCCCTAGCTTTAGCACCAGAGGTTCGTAATGACAGTTCTTCTCCAGGATCAACACTGCCTGAGCCGCCGAGATGCCTTCTGATGAATGAATAACTTCCGCGACTCGCTGAGTCCAATGGTGGGCCGACTCATCCGGTCGCTGAACGCAGTGCTGCAGGTCGACGATGGTCATTGGGCGTTTTCAAGTCCCTCTGAAATTCTTGATAAATCACTCTTTCAGCTCTGCCAAGGTGTTGATGGAGTTGGGTGGTAAGTTTTTCAACCATGCACGTGCCGTCCCATTGAGCATCATAGTGAAGTACTTGGTGCAAACCGCCTCATTTACGTCGAGCATGTCCATCGTGAGTTCGTAACTCTCGATCCATGACCCTGGTTCGAGATCCGACGAGTAATTAGGGACCTTCCAGGGCCCTTTGAAGTCCATTGACATTTGCTCATTGCGCAGAACCGGTGCAAGACATGATACTCCGATGTGCTTGCCTTCGGCATCCAGGGGCGCGAGAGGTGTTGAGGTGTAAGACGGGTAGACCTGACCCACCGCGGCTGCTGTTTCTATCTGACGCGCAGCTTGTGCCGCATCCACGATATCCTGAGCTCGCGTATCGGGCATCCCGAGCGGGTTATGTTGAGGGAAACGCGATGGCCCGTTGGTTACCGCGGGTAAGTACTCGTGGCGACTTCTGGTGTGGCTCGCCTGAGGCGTGGAGTGCAGCCGATCGAGGCTATGAGAATACTGCGCGTGCTGGAACACGACCGTCTTTAGCATCTCGATGGTGTTTCTGGCCTCTATCTCGACTGGGGAGTTTCCGTAAATCGGAAGGGACTCCAGGTGGCGGGTTGCCGCCAGCACATTGCCCACGGGATTTGAGAAGTGACCCCGTGGAGTCTGGAACCGAGTCGCATGGGCATCCATTGGCTGAGGCGGCAGTGGATGGGGTGGTGGAGCCGGACCTCCCCTCGGAATGGTTTGTAAAGGTCGATCAGGACCCGCCCCGGGGGTGCGCGGGGTGTCGAAAAGGCGAGTTGGATGTAAGTCGGCCGGGATACGTCCGTGGTGCCTCCTTTGGTGAATGGCGTCGGACGCGTGGTGCTGTCTCTCGAGCCGCCAGCCTTCGGTGTTCAAACGCTCCATCTCTGCCGCGATCGCAGCCTGCTGCGTTTCTACCCTGGTGGCTTCTGCTTCCATGTCCCGCTGCGCCTTGGCCATCGCCTCCCGCAGCTTTGCTAGTTTGACGTTGTTAGACTCCTGATTCTAGGACGTGACGCCGGTTGTCATGAGGCTGGCGACCTCTGCCGCTAACTCCGCCAGGGCTTGTGCTGGGGGCTTGGATGTCCCACCGGTCTTGTTGTTGCTGGCCGGATTTTGCTGAGGCTGTGCCGACCCCGCCATATAGATGGCGATTTGTCGATGGGATCTCTCGAGGACCTCGGGGTCGATTGCCAACGACAACCCTCCGAGTTGTCCTTCCTGCAGAGGGTGGATTGAATCTGTCTCGCCCATGGATGACTCGCCATCAGAATTAACGGGGGTGATCTCCTGGATCGCCAGTTCGTCTTGCACGTCGTTTCCCTGCGTAAAACCAACGAAGGCGTGGCGACTCCTGTCCCCCCGTGTGATCTGGAGGACGTACCTGGCCGGCTCGACGATGTCGGTGGAGGTGTCCGGCTCAGGCACGGGCGTCCCAATCATGCCGATGAAGATGTTGATTTTGTCGAAGGGGACTCGGTAGCCAGATTCGACTGAATCGGCTTCTGGTCCCCACAGCGAGTTGTCGATGTAGTACCTCCCACGGCGGCTCTTTGTCATGATGCCGACCGCATATCTTTCTAACCCTAGTAGGGCTCCCTTCAAGAACTCAACTCTGTCGTGCGTTAGCCCCACGGTGGGCGCCAACTGTCGTGGTTTTGTCACGACAGATGTCCTCATGAAAGGACTTAAAGATGGAGCCATCGCACCTTGGTGGCGAATCAAAGGGGGTGAGCGAAAGCGAGACTTAGATTTACCCAGGTTCGGCCCCTCGTAAGGAGGTAAAAGCCTACGTCCTGCTTTGCGTGGATTAATGGTGGTTTCGATTACAAGGAGGGCATAACTCGCCTGACCTAGCTCTCGATTGTCCCTAACTCGACTGACCTCTCCTCGGGACTCGCCTTTATATACAGGTCGAGGCCCTAGGGTTTACAAAAGTCCTGCCATGCTACTCCTCATAGCTTTCCCTATCTCTGAGTCGCCATGCCCTCCAAGATTGGGAACCCCCTTGGTAATCTACCATCTGCATAACCTCTCGAACCGCCATCCAGCTTCTGGGCCACGAGACACGCTTTGAATGGTAAGTTGTCCCTTTGATGACCCGGCGCACTAAGGGCGGGTTATCCGTAGGTAATATCCCCAACACATCCCAAGTTGATAATATAATAGCATGGAACAATCAAAAATTATAGATACGTTGGAGACATATCAATGTGCCACCGGAGTAGCCACTTCGGTGGTCGTGGCCGCCTCTCTGCCGGTCGTGGGCACCTTCCCTCCAAGCCCGTCAAGCTCCCCGGCAACCACCCGCGGGTGTGGGACGGCGCCCCGAGGCGGCCCGGCTCGTCGGAAGGCGCAACCATGCGGGGAGCACTAACAAGGCCGAGCCACCACGGCTTTCCCCTATCTCTTTCTGGGCCGACATTGACCAGAGGAGAAGATAGGAGAGAGATAGAAAAGGTCTACGTGGGCCCCGCCCATAAGTGAGAGGAGCTGATGTGGCCGGGCCCGCCGTCAGATTTAGTGGAGGCGCCTTAGGCGCAGTGCGCTTCGCAGCTTTGAAAGTGTATTCCAAGCAATATGTTTTCTAATTCCCAGCTGCCGGCCGAAAGTGCTGAATTGTGAACGTTCGTCCGTTAAGCATGGAAATGGACACTATTCTGTCTATTTTATCGGCTAACAAACGAATGGCCGTAACTTTGCAATCGTAACTCGGATTGAGGTAAAACCAACGCCCACGTCTTCGTCCCGTCGAGCCCGTTCTGATGGTATCATTTTCATAATGTGTTTACATAGTGGAAATTGACCATTTTCCCCTTGCCCTCTCATTGAGCCCTCCGAGAAGGAAACTTCTCCGACAAATCTATCCGGCGTTTTATCGCGATTCTTCCCAGCGTATTCATCGACCCCTAGGCAAGCCAACCTCTTATCATGAGTTCCAGACTTTGCGTGATGATTTTGCTTGCACCCTGTGTGGTTATTGTAGCACATTTAGATTATCTATTAGTTTGCACTTGCATGCACGTGTTATGACATCCGTACTTGATGCTAGCATTACTATTCATCTAATGCCATGTCTTGTTTACATATTACCATACTAGTAATAATATTGTTAATAACATTGACATGGTACTACTATGGTTTGATCTCATGCCATGACTATCATCACTATGATTTTGCTATGCTGTTGTTTAGCACTAATACTTGTCGAGGTAATGGATGGATAGGTTGAGTTGAGTTAACAAATGCAACCTAGTTGGTTGATCTTGAGTCACCTGTACGGGCTCACCCGTGCAACCACATTTGCCGGTATGGGACGACCTTGACTTGGTCTGACCGCGCGCTCTTTCATCGGTACCTCCAAAGAGGGAGGGTTATGCGCGCGTGCTACCCTGATCAGGTAGGCGTCGATAACCCTATGAGCCAGTTGAGTTGTTTGGGGTACCCGTCCCCGTTTGGTATAGTTTTGTTTGGCCACGATGGTGGCATGTGTCATGAGGACACAAGGGCCACCCAGGGCAGGACTCCGGGGGAGGATGATTGCCGGTGGTACGATGGGAGAGTCGCGGGTCAGGTATGTTTTGTAGAAGCAATGCTGATCCACCCGAATGGGATCACGAGGCGAGGTGCTCCATGGTGTGGGTAAAGTGCGCAACATCTGCAGAGTGTAAGAATCTATTCGAATAGCCGCGTCCATGGTATTGGACAGACCGTCTAGACCTCAGTAGGTGGTCAGTCGTAACAGTGATAACAATGATGGAAGAACTCATCTTGGGTAGACATGAGATGATAGGTTAGCCAAGGAAGGGCTATATGATGGATGACCACATGATTTGGATTGGAGTGGGATAAGTTCAGGTTGGATTATAAGTAATTCGAGGGTTGTGGGACAACCCAGAAGAGAGTAAGTTGACATTCGGTAACAATAAGTACTTTAAGGACTTGTTGTGATCTTTGCCATGCTAGGTAGATTACATGCTTGATCCATATTATGCTATGCTTGATCTATGTTTTCCTGTTAATTTCATGCCATTCTTAGAATAGTTATAAACATAGGGCTAGCTCTGTCATCTACTTGTTTGGATGCTATGTATTTGGTTGTCTTGCGAGTACATTCAAAGTACTCACCTGGCCTTGCATGTGGCCAGTTACAGGAGAAGGTCTGTCATGCTAGATCGTAACTCAGCCAGTCGTGTGAGTTATGAAGCCCAGCCAAAGCCGTCGTTGCCGCTGAACCAAGACCTCCGCTGCCATTTAGTCAGCCTGGGAGCTATGTAATATTTTTGTAATCAACAATATTGTAATACTCCAATATGATCAATAAAGCCATTTTGTGCACGGAATTGCGGTATCATGTCTTTGACGTGCGCCAGGTCATATCCTAGGGCTGGCATGAGTCGGCCCTCTATCGGGGTGCCACAGTTGGCAACGTCAACAAAAGTATATTAGATATAAGTGTTATTGATGTGTACCTTACTAGTGCTCCTAGTAGCACATGGGTATTAGATATCGGTCCAGTTGCTAAATGTTGGTAACTCGAAACAAAAGCTATGGAATAAACGGAGACTAGCTAAAGGGGAGGTGACGATGTGTGTTGGAAGTGTTTCCAAGGTTGATGTGATCACCATCACACGTTCCCTCTACCTTCGGAATTAGTGTTGAACCTAAATAAATCTTATTTGCTGTTTACGTTGAGCATGAACATGATTACATCGTGTTTATTGCAATGCGGTTATTCATTTAAGTCAGGGAATAATGGTTATTCTATTTACATGAATAAAACGCATGAAGAAACTCCATGCATATGGATCTTTTGGACTCACTTGACTTCGAATCACTTGAGACATGCAAACCATGCCACATGGGCAAGATAACTGAAGGTATCTGCTACTGCAACAAAAGACCTTCCAATGGCGCCAGAAACAAGCGTGTTGACGGGAGACTATTCTTGTCTTGATGCTCCTCAGCAACGGCACCAGGAATCCTTCTGCTACGGCTACGCCTTTAGGGACTTCCTTGGCAAATATGCAAAGGATTCCCCCGTGGCCTTGGAGCCTTGCGTTGGTGTTCCCTCGAAGCGGAAAGGGTGATGTAGCACAGCGGCGGTAAGTATTTCTCTCAGTTTTGAGAACCAAGGTATCGATCCAGTGAAGGATTATCACAAGTACCTGCACAAACACAAAGAGCTTGCACCCAATGCTATGAAGGGGTTGTCAATCCCTTATAGATTGTTTGCCAAGTGAGAACTGAAACCAAAAAAGAAACAAAGCAAAGTAAAAGCGAAAGTGGAAACGATAGGTGAGAATAGACCCGGGGGCCGTAGTGTTCACTAGTGGCTTCTCCCATGAAAGCAAGTAGACGATGGGTGAACGAATTACTGTCGAGCAATTGATAGAACCGCGCAAACTTGTGACGTTATCTATGGCAATGATTATATTTATAGGAATCACGTCCAAAACAAGTAGACCGATACTTTCTGCATCTACTACTATTACTCCACACGTCGACCGCTATCTAGCATGCATCTAGTGTATTAAGTTCATGAGAACAGAGTAACACCTTAAGCAAGATGACATGATGTAGATGGACAGTCTCATATCTACGATAAAAGCCCATCTTGTTACCCTTGATGGCAACAACACGATGCGTGCCTTGCTGCCCCTTCTGTCACTCGGAAAGGTCACCAAACGGTATGAACCCAAAACCAAGCACTTCTCCCATTGCAAGAATCATAGATCTAGTTGGCCAAACAAAACCCAAGACTCGGAGAGACTTACAAGGATATCAAATCATGCATATAAGAAATCAGCAAAGACTCAAATATATAACATAGATAGTCTGATGACTAATCCACAATTCATCGGATCTCGACAAACACACCGCCAAAGAGGATTACATCGAATAGATCTCCATGAGGATCATGGAGAACTTTGTATTGAAGATCCAAGAGAGAGAAGAAGCCATCTAGCTACTAACTACGGACCCGTAGGTCTGAAGTGAACTACTCACGAGTCATTGGAGGGGCCATGATGTTGATGAAGAAGCCCTCCAACTCCAAAGTCCCCTCCGACAGGGCACCGGGAAGGGTCTCTAGATGAGATCTCGCGGAAACGGAAGCTTGCGGCGGCGGAAAAGTGTTTTCGTGGATGCGCTCATTTTTTCTGGATTTTTAGGGAATTTATAGGCCAAATACCTAGGGCAAGGGAGTGCCAGGGGGGCACAAGTTTGGTTGCCGCGGCCTCCCCCCTAGCCGCGGCAACAGGGCTTGTGGGCCCCCTGTGGGCCCACTGCCTGGGCCCTCAAGCCTCCCGATCTTCTTCCGTTCTGGAAAAATTTATTTTGGGGATTTTATTCCGTTTGGACTCCGTTCCAAAATCAGATCTAAAAAGAGTCAAAAACACAGAAAAAACAGGAACTAGCGCTTGGCACTGAATTAATAAGTTAGTCCCAAAAAAGAAATAAAAAGTAAACAAAACATCCAAAGTTGACAAGATAACAGCGTGAAACCATAAAAAATTATAGATACGTTTGAGACGTATCAAGCATCCCCAAGCTTAACTCCTGCCCGTCCTCGAGTAGGGAAGTGATAAAGAATGAATTTTTGATGCTTTCATGCTACCTAGCATAGATGTCCTTTGTAACTCCTCTTATGTGACGTGAATGTTCAGATCCATTAGATTCAAAACAATAGTTTGCTATTGACGTGGAGACAATAATACTTCAAGCAAACTAGCAAGGTAATCATGAACTTTCAAAATAACAAGGCCAAAAGAAAGTTATCCCTACAAAATCATATAGTCTGGCTATGCTCTATCATCATTGCACAACGAATTTAAATCATGCACAACCACGGTATTGGCCAAGTAATTGTTTTCACACCTTTACTTTCTCAAACTTTTTCAACTCTCACACAATACATGAGCGTGAGCCATGGTTTTAGCACTATAAGTGGTGTGAAGTGTGGTGGAGGTTGCAAGACAAACAAGGAGAAGTTGGTCACATTAACTAGGTATATCAATGAGCTGTGGAGATGCTCATCAATAGATATCAATGTGAATGAGTAGGGATTGCCATACAAATGATGCACTAGAGCTAAGAGTATGTGAAAGCTCTTGAAGAAAACTAGTGGGTGTGCATCCAACTTGCTTGCTCACGAAGACCTAAGGCAAATTTGAGGAAGCCTATCATTGGAATATACAAGCCAAGTTATATAATGAAAATTTCCCACTAGCTATATGGTGGTGACAAAACGAGAGACTCTCAATCATGAAGATCATGGTGCTTAATATGCACAAGTGTGGAAAGGTGGTAGCATTGTCCCTTCTCTCTTTTTCTCTCATTTTTTTGGATGGGCTCTTTGGCCTCTTTTTTTTGGTGGGCATATTTGGCCTCTTTTATTTACTCACATGGGACAATGCTCCATCAATGATGATCATCACACTTACAACTCAAAACTTAGAGAAATGATGACTCTATATAGAATGCCTTCAGTAGTGTACTGTGACAATGATCTAGCATGACATGGACATTAATGGAAACATCATGCTAGCTATCTTACGATCATGCAATGGCAATGTAGATGTGGTGAAACATGTCATGGTGGTAGTTGCATGGCAATATATCTCAGAATGACTTTGAAAAAGCCATAGTAGGTAGGTATGGTGGCTGTTTTGAGGGAGGCTAATGGTGGGTTTTGTGCACCGATGAAAGTTGCACGACACTAAGAAGATAGTGATGGTGGAAGGTGAAAGTTCATCTAAACCATGGAGTCAACATTATTCATGAAGAACTCATATAATTTTTGCAAAAGTTTTATTAGTAATTGAAACAAAGCATTCAAGGCATACTCCTAGGGGGAGGGTTCGTAGGTATAAACCATCGCGCGATCCCGACCGCCACACAAAGGATGACAATCAATAGACTAATCATGCTCATACTTCATCACATAGCGGTTCACCATACTTGCATGCTACGGGAATCACTAATTTCAACACAAGTATTTCTAGATCCACAACACCTTACTAATATAACTTCAATATTACCATAACCACAACTCAAAACTAGTTGAGATGAATCAAACTTCTCTAACTATTCAATGCACATGAAGGTGGAAGTTTTTGTATCCCTTTGGATAACTACCCCTTTTGAGACTAGTTTCATAGCATAGATCAACTACCAAGACACGCACCGCCGTGCTCTAAAATATATAAGTGAAGCACATAGAGCAAAATCAACTAGCTCAAAAGACATAAGTGAAGCACATGTGAGCTGAATTGTCTACCGAAGGATATAAGTGAAGCTCGACAAAATCACGGTGAGTGCATGTCTCTCTCTCTAGGTGTGAAGCAAGGATGATTGTGACACAACAAAAATAAAAGACTCCTACGATACAAGACGCTCCAAGCAAAACACATAACATGTGGTGAATAAAATATAGCCCCAAGTAACGCTACCGATGGATTGAAGACGAAAGAGGGGATGGGATGCCTTCCCGTGGCATCCCCAAGCTTAGGCTTTTACGACATCCTTGAATCAACTTGGGGTGCCTTGGGCATCCCCAAGCTTGAGCTCTTGCCACTCATTATCTCTTGGTCCATAAGAACTTCACCCAAAACTTGAAAACTTTACAACACGAAACTTAAACAGAAACTCGTGATAACATTAGTATAAGAAAGCAAACCACCACTTCCTTAGGTACTATAGCAAACTTAAATTCTACTTATGTTGATGTTGGGTTACTGTATTTTCAATCTTCCATGGCTAATACCCCTCGATACTATCCATAGTTTCATCAAAATAAGCAACCAACTCAACAAAAACAAAATCTGTTAACAACAAACCAGTCTGTAGCAATCTGTATACTTCGTATACTTCTGGTACTTCAAAAATCTGAAAAATTATGAAAGTCTGAAGAATTTGCGTAGCAATCAGTAGTAAAAAGAATCAACTCAAAAGCTCTCACAGAAAAAAATGAAAATTCTTTTCGTGAGCAGAAAGTTTTTGTCTTTTCCAGCATGACCAAACGATCATCCCCAAGACTAGTCATAACGGTTTTACTTGGCACAAACGCAAAAGAAACACAAAAACACAATCATAACAGAATTATGAAAGTGTGGAAAACACAAAACAGAAAGAAAAAGTATAGATTCATTGGGTTTCCTCCCAACAAGCGCTATTGTTTAACGCCCTTACCTAGGCATTCAATGATGCTCTCACAAAAAACAAGAATTGAAGCACAACGAGAGCATCATAAAGCATGTGAAAATGACATCTAAGTCTAACATACTTCCTACGCATAGGCATTTAATAGGAAAACAAATTGGCAACATAACCAATAGTTACCAAATGCAAGGAAGAAGAAAGAGACAATAGCAATCTCAACATAACGAGAGGTAATTTGGTAACATGAAAGTTTCTACCACAATATTTTCCTCTCTCATAGCAATGACATGTGGGATCATATTCGAATTCAACAATGTAGCTATCATGTAGGATATTCTTTTCATGATCCACATGCATGCAAAGTTGACGCTCTTCAAAAATAGTGGGATTATCATCAACTAAAGGCATGACTTCTCCAAACCCACTTTCAATAATATTGCAAATATCATATTCATCATGAGGCTTAAACAAATTTTCAAGATCATAAGAAAAATCATCGCCCCACTCATGATCATTGCAAAAAGTAGTGGACATAACAAAACTAGCATCCCCAAGCTTAGGGTTTTGCATATTCTTAGCATGATTGTCACTAATAGAATTTATAGTGAAACCATTGCAATCATGCTTTTCATTCAAGGAGACCTCGTGAATCACTTCATAAATTTCTTCCTCACAATTTTCAGATTCACGCATCTCAAGCAAAACTCCATAAAGATAGTCAAGTGCACTCAACTCACTAGCAATTGGATCAACATAATTGGATCTCGTAAAGAGGTTAGCAAGTGGATGAGGATCCATATCACTAGATTTTCAGCAAGCGAAGATTCAAGCATATTGAAGGCACATGGCACACAAGCGAACAGAAAACAAGCGAGAGAAAGGGGCGAACGAAAAGGCGAACAAAAAGGCAAAATGTGAAGTGGGGGAGAGGAAAACGAGAGGCAACTGGCAAAAAAGGTAAATGCAAGAGATGAGTTTGTGAACTTACTTGGATAGATCTTTCCTTCCCCGGCAACGGCGCCAGAAATACTTCTGCTACTGCAACAAAAGACCTTCGAACGGCGCCAGAAACCAGCGTGCTGACCGGAGACTATTCTTGTCTTGGTACTCCTCAACAACGGCACCAGGAATCCTTCTGCTACGGCTACGCCTTTATGGACTTCCTTGGCAAATATGCAAAGGATTCCCCCGTGGCCTTGGAGCCTTGCGTTGGTGTTCCCTGGAAGCGAAAAGGGTGATATAGCACAGCGGAGATAAGTATTTCCCTCAGTTTTCAGAACTAAGGTATCGATCCAGAGAAGGATTATCACAAGTACCTTCACAAACACAAAGAGCTTGCACCCAACGCTATGAAGGGGTTGTCAATCCCTTATAGATTGTTTGCGAAGTGAGAACTGAAAGCAAAAAGGAACAAAGCAAAGTAAAAGCAAAAGTGGAAACGATAGGTGTGAATAGACCCGGGGGCCATAGTGTTCACTAGTGCATTCTCTCATGAAAGCAAGTAGACGGTGGGTGAACAAATTACTGTCGAGCAATTGATAGAACCGCGCAAAGTTGTGACGTTATGTATGGCAATGATTATATCTATAGGCATCACGTCCAAAAGAAGTAGGCCGATACTTTCTGCATCTACTACTATTACTCCACACGTCGACCCCTATCCAGCATGCATCTTGTGTATTAAGTTCATGAGAACAGAGTAACGCCATAAGCAAGGTGACATGATGTAGATGGACAATCTCATATCTACGATAAAGCCCATCTTGTTACCCTTGATGGCAACAACACGATGCATGCCTTGCTGCCCCTTCTGTCACTGGGAAAGGTCACCACACGGTATGAACCCAAAACCAAGCACTTCTCCCATTGCAAGTATCATAGATCTAGTTGGCCAAACAAAACCCAAGACTCAAAGAGACTTACAAGGATATCAAATCATGCATATAAGAAATCAGCAAAGACTCAAATATATATCATAGATAATCTGATCACAAATCCACAATTCATCGGATCTCGACAAACACACCGCCAAAGAGGATTACATCGGATAGATCTCCATGAGGATCATGGAGAACTTTGTATTGAAGATCCAAGAGAGAGAAGAAGCCATCTAGCTACTAACTACGGACCCGTAGGTCTGAAGTGAACTACTCACGAGTCATTGGAGGGGCGATGATGTTGATGAAGAAGCCCTCCAACTCCAAAGTCCCCTTCGGCAGGGCACCAGGAAGGGTCTCCAGATGAGATCTCGCGGAAACGGAAGTTTGCGGCGGCGGAAAAGTGTTTGCGTGGATGCCCTGATTTTTTCTAGATTTTTAGGGAATTTATAGGCCAAAGACCTAGGACAGGGGAGTTCCAGGGGGGCCACAAGCTTGGTTGCCGCGTTGTCCCCCTGGCCACGACAACAGGGCTTGTGGGCCCCCTGTGGGCCCACTACCTTGGCCCTCAAGCCTCCCGATCTTCTTCCGTTCTGGAAAAATTTATTTCGGAGATTTTATTCCGTTTGGACTCCGTTCCAAAATCAGATCTAAAAAGAGTCAAAAACACAGAAAAAACAGGAACTGGCGCCTGGCACTGAATTAATAAGTTAGTCCCAAAAAAGATATAAAATGTAAACAAAACATCCAAAGTTGACAAGATAACAACGTGAAACCATCAAAAATTATAGATACGTTTGAGACGTATCAGTCTCATTTTCCAGTGAGAAGGAACGAGCAAGTGACTTATTGGAAATAAAACATTTTGACATGTGCAGTCCAATGAGTGTTGAATCACGTAGTGGATGTCATTATGTTCTTACTTCACAGATGATTTGAGTAGATACATGTGTATTTACTTGATGAATCACAAGTCTGAAATATTGAAAAGTTCAAGCAATTTGAGAGTGAAGTTGAAGATCATCGTGACAAAAGGATGAGATGTCTATGATGTCATAGTAGAGGTGAATATCTGAGTTGCGAGTTTGGTATACGTTTAAGATAGTGTGGAAATTGTTTCACAACTCATGCCACCTGTAACACCATAGTGTGATGGTGTGTCCAAACGTCGTAGCCGCGCCCTATTGGATATGGTGCATACTATGATGTCTCTTATTGAATTACCACTATCGTTTTGGGGTTATGCAGTAGAGACAACCACATTCACTTTAGAGAGGGTACCATATAACTCCGTTGAGATGACATCGTATGAATTCGTTGACACACGAACACGTCATGTGTACCCTCGATGTCCGAGGTGATGCACTGCAGCTCACGTTGAAGGAGATCCGACCGACAACGCAATATGCAAGATAGTCGGTGATTGCTTTTGTAGACCTAAAACCCCACACACCAGGGAGGGACCCCGTCAGGTAGTGCGGCGGCTATGGGTTTCCCTAGGTTGGTTCGCCCTCCCCTAGAGCCTAAGGATCGCTGCCCATCAACACCAAGAACAAACAAAGAACGAGAAAGAAAGAACAAGGGAGAGATGTAAAAAACTAGGGTAAAAAGTAGTAGATTGATTTGTTCGATTGTGTGTTGTTTCTGTTGGGGAACGTTGCATGGGAAACAAAAAATTTTCTACGCACACAAAGACCTATCATGGTGATGTTCATCTACGAGAGGGAGATCAGATCCACTTACCCTTGTAGATCGCTAAGCGGGAAGCGTTAAGAAACTTGGTTGATGTAGTGGTACAACTTCGTGATTCAAATCACCGTCGTCCCACGATCCTTCCCACGATCCACCCGATCTAGCACCGAACGGACGACACGTGCGCGTTCAGCACACGTACAGCTCGATGACGATCTCCGCCTTCTTGATCCATCAAGAGAGACGAGGAAGTAGATGAGTTATCCAGCGGCGTGACGGCGTGCCGGTGTTGGTGATGATCTATTCCTGCACGGCTCCGCCGGAGCTCCGCAGAAATCTGATCTAGAGGAAGAATTCCATGGTATAGGTTTGAGTTGCACGTGGCAAAGTTGTGTCTCAAAAGCCCTAAAACCACCAATATATATAGGAGGAGGGGAGTGGCTAGACTTGGGGCACAAGGGAGCCCTAAGGACGCCGGCCGAGAGGAGGAGGTGGACTCCCACCCCAATTCGGTTTGGGGGAAGGAGTCCACTCCTTCCTTCCCACCTCCCTCTTTCCTTTTTTTCTTTCTTTTAGTTTTTTCTCCTTGTGGCGCCATAGCCCACTTGGGCTGGCCTCACCAGCCCACTAAGGTCTGGTGCGCCACCCTAGGGCTACTGGGCTCACTCCCAGGTGGGTGGGCCCCTCCCAGTGAATATCCGGAACCCATTCGTCACTCTCGGTACATTGTCGGTAATGCCCGAAATCTTTCTGGTGACCAAATGAAATCATCCTATATATCAATCTTCGTTTACGGACCATTCTAGAAACCCTCGTGACGTCCGTGATATCATATGGGACTCTGAACAACCTTCGGTCACCAACACATATAACTCAACTATACTAAAACGTCACCGAAACTTAAGTGTGTAGACCCTGCAGGTTCGAGAACTATGCAGACATGACCCGAGACACTCATCGGTCAATATCCAATAGCGGGACGTGGATGTCCATATTGGATCCTACATATTCTACGAAGATCTTATCAGTTGAACCTCTGTGCCAAGGGTTCATATAATCCTCTGTAACATTCCCTTTGTCCTTCGGTATGTTACTTGCCCGAGATTTGATCGTCGGTATTTCTATACCTATTTAAATTTTGTTACCGGCAAGTCTCTTTACTCTTTCCGTAATACAAGATCCCATGACTTACACTTGAGTCACATTGCTTGCAAGGCTTGTATGTGATGTTGTATTACCGAGTGGGCCCCGAGATATCTCCACATCACACGGAGTGACAAATCCCAGCCTTGATGCATGCTAACTAAACGGACACCTACGGAGATACCTGTAGAGCACCTTTACAGTCACCCAGTAACGTTATGATGTTTGATACACATAAGGTATTCCTCCGGTGTCAGTGAGTTACATGATATCATGGTCATAGGAATGAATACTTGACACGCAGAAAACAATAGCAACAAAATCACACGATCACATGCTACATTTATAATTTTGGTCTTGTCCATCACATCATTCTCCTAATGATGCGATCCAGTTATCAAGTGACAACACTTGCATATGGTCAGAAAATCTTAACCATCCTTGATCAACTGGCTAGCCAACTAGAGGCTTACTAGGGACATTGTTTTGTCTATGTATCCACATATGTATCTATGCTTTCATTCAATACAATTATAGCATGGATAATAAACGATTATCTTGAAACAGGAAATATAATAATAACTATTTTATCATTGCCTCTAGGGCATATTTCCAACAGTCTCCCACTTGCACTAGAGTCAATAATTTAGTCTCACATCGCTATGCGATTTACATTGGAATGAATCTAACACCCATACAGTTATGGTGTTGATCACGCTTCGCTCGTGGAAGAGGTTTAGTGAGCGGTTCTGCTACATTCAGATCCGTGTGCACTTTGCAAATATTTACGTCCTCTCCTTCAATGTAGTCGCGGATGAGGTTGAAGCGTCATTTTATGTGTCTGGTCTTCTTGTGAAACCTTGGTTCCTTTGCTAAAGCAATGTCACTAGTGTTGTCACAGAACAGAGTTATTGGATTTAGTGCGCTTGGCACAACTCCAAGATCCGTCATGAACTGCTTCATCCAGACGCCCTCCTTAGCTGCCTCCGAGGCAGCCATGTACTCCGCCTCACATGTAGAATCTGCTACGACGCTTTGCTTGGAACTGCACCAGCTTACCGCACCCCCATTAAGAATAAATACTTAGATTCATCCGGATCAGTGTCAAAGCTTGCATCGATGTAACCCTTTACGACGAGCTCTTCGTCACCTCCATAAATGATAAACATTTCCTTAGTCCTTTTTAGGTACTTCAGAATATTCTTTACCACCGTCCAGTGATCCACTCCTGGATTTCTTTGAAACCTGCTTGCCATACTTATGGCCAGGCTGACATCCGTTCTAGTGCACAAAATTGCATACATGATAGACCCTATGGTTGAAGCATAGGGGACAATACTCATCTCTTCTCTATCTTCCGCAGTTACTGGACACTAAGTCTTACTCAACTTTATACCTTGTAATACTGGCAAGGACCCCTTCTTTGACTGCTCCACTTTGAACTTCTTTAAAACTTTATCAAGGTATGTGCTTTGTGAAAGTCCTATTAGGCATCTCGATCTATCCCTATAGATCTTAATGCCTAATATGTAAGCAACTTCTCCTAGGCCCTTCATTGAAAAACATTTTTTCAAGTAATCTTTTATGCTCTCTAAAAACTCCACATTTGTTTCCAATCAGCAATATGTCATCCACATATAATATCAGAAATGCCACAGAGATCCCACTCACTTTCTTGTAAATACAAGATTCTCCAACAACTTGTATAAACCCAAATGCTTTGATCACCTCATCAAAGCGCTTATTCCAACTCCGAGATGCTTGCACAAGTCCATAAATGGACCGCTGGAGCTTGCACACTTTGTTAGCATTCTTTGGATCGACAAAACCTTCGGGTTGCATCATATGCAACTCTTCCTTAAGAAAACCGTTAAGGAACGCCGTTTTGACATCCATCTGCCAGATTTCATAATCGGAAAATGCAGCAATTGCTAACATGATTCGTACGGAGTTAAGCATCGCTACCGGTGAGAGCGTCTCATCGTAGTCAACTCCTTGAACTTGTGAAAAACCCTTTGCCACAAGTCGAGCTTTATAAACGGTCACATTACCGTCCGCGTCCGTCTTCTTCTTAAAGATCCATTTGTTTTGAATAGCGTTGCGACCTTCAGGTAATACTTCCAAAGTCCATACTTGTTTTCATACATAGATCCTATCTCGGACTTCATGGCCTCCAACCATTTGTAGGAATCTGGGCCCACCATTGCTTCTTCATAATTCGCAGGTTCATTGTTGTCTAACAACATGATTGATAAGATAGGATTACCGTAACCCTCACGAGTAGTACGTGATCTTGTCGACCTGTGAGGTCCAATAGCAACTTGATCCGAAGCTTCATGATCATCATCATTAGCTTCCTCCTCAACCGGCGTCGCTTCGACAGAGGTTTTCCATTGCCGTGCGCTACCATCTAGAGGGAGTAGAGGTTCTACAACCTCATCAAGTTCTATCTTCCTCCCACTCAATTCTTTCGAAAGAAACTCCTTCTCAAGAACAGCTCTGTTCTTAGCAACAAACACTTTGCCCTCGGATATGAGATAGAAGGTGTACCCAACTGTCTCCTTTGGGTAACCTATGAAGACACACTTTTCCGCTTTGGGTTCCAGCTTTTCAGGCTGAAGCTTTTTGACATAAGAATCACATCCCCAAACTTTAAGAAAGACAACTTTGGCCTCTTGCCATACCATAGCTCATATGGTGTCGTCTCAACGGATTTTGACGGTGCCCTATTTAAACTGCTGGAGTTGTCTCTAATGCATAACCCCAAAATGATAACGGCAAATTGGTAAGAGACATCATAGATCACACCATATCTAAGAAAGTACGATTATGACGTTCGGATACACCATTATGCTGTGGTGTTCTAGGCGGTGTCAACTGTGAAACAATTCCACATTGTCTTAAGTGAGCACCAAACTCGAAACTCAGATATTCGCCCCCACGATCAGAACGCAAGAACTTGATCTTCTTATTACGATGATTTTCAACTTCACTCTGAAATTGCTTGAACTTCTCAAACGTTTCAGACTTGTGCTTCATCAAGTAGATATATCCATACCAACTCAAATCGTCAGTGAAGGTGAGAAAATAACGATATCCGCCGCGCACCTCCACACTCATTGGACCACACACATCGGTATGTATGATCTCCAACAAGTCACATGCACGCTCCATTGTTCCGGAGAACAGAGTCGTAGTCATCTTGCCTATGAGGCATGGTTCGCACGTGTCAAGTGATTCAAAATCAAGTGACTCCAAAAGCCCATCGGAATGGAGTTTCTTCATGCGCTTGACTCCAATATGACCTAAGCGGCAGTGCCACAAAAACGTGGCGCTATCATTGTTAACTCTACATCTTTTGGTCTCAATGTTATGTATATGTGTATCATCACAATCAAGATTCAATATGAACAAACATCTCACATTGGGTGCATGACCATAAAAGATATTACTCATAGAAATAGAACAACCATTATTCTCTGACTTAAATGAGTAACCGTCTCGCAATAAACAAGATCCAGATATAACGTTCATGCTTAATGCAGGCACTAAATAACAAATATTTAAGTTCATAACTAATCCTGATGGTAACTGAATTGAGACTGTGCCGACGGCAATTGCATCAACCTTGGAACCATTTCCCACGAGCATCGTCACTTCATCCTTCGCCAGCCTTCGTTTATTCCGCAGTTTCTGCTTCGAGTTGGAAATATGAGCAACAAAACCGGTATCAAATACCCAGGCACTACTACGAGAGTTGGTTAAGTACACATCAATAACATGTATATCACATATACCTGATTTTTCTTTGGCTGCCTTCTTATGAGCCAAATACTTGGGGCAGTTGCGCTTCCAGTGACCCATCCCCTTGCAATAATAGCACTCTGTTTCCGGCTTAGGTCCACCCTTGGGTTTCTTCGTCGGATTGGCAACAGTTTTGCCGCTCTTCTTGGAGTTACCCTTCTTTCCTTTGCCGTTTCTCTTGAAACCAATGGTCTTATTGACCATCAACACTTGATGCTCTTTTCGAAGTTCTGACTCTGCGACTTTTAGCATCGCGAATAACTCACCGGGTGACTTGTTCATCCCTTGCATGTTATAGTTCAACACAAAGCTCTTTTAGCTAGGCGGCAGTGATTGAAGAATTCTGTCAGTGATAGCCTCTTTTGGGAGTTCAATCCCCAGCTCAGCTAGACGGTTTGAGTACCCAGACATTTTGAGCACATGTTCACTGACAGACGAATTCTCCTCCATCTTGCAAGCATAGAATTTATCGGATGTCTCATACCTCTCGATCCGGGCGTTCTTATGAAAGATAAACTTCAACTCCTCGAACATATCATATGCTCCATGACGCTCAAAGCACCGTTGAAGTCCTGATTCTAAGCCATACAAGACTGCACATTGAACTACTGAGTAGTCCTCCTTACATGATTGCCAAGCGTTCAAAACATCTTGGTCAGACGTAGCGGGTGGTTCATTTCCTAGCGCAACATCAAGGACATAATTCTTTTTCCCAACTTGTAGGACGAGCCTAAGATTACATGCCCAGTCTACATAGTTGCTTCCATCATCTTTCAGCTTAGCTTTCTCTAGGAACATATTGAAATTCAGGGTTGCTACTCCGTGAGCCATTGATCTACAACATAAAATATTGCAAAGTGGACTTAGACTATGTTCAAGACAATTAGAGTTTAACTAATCAAATCACTAATAAACTCCCACTCAAATAGACACCCCTCTAGTTACTTGAATGTGGCATGATCCAAATTCACTAACTCAAGTCCGATCATCACGTGAGTTGAGTATAGTTTCAGTGGTAAACATCTCTATGCTAATCATATAAACTATACAATTCATGCTCGACCTTTCGGTCTCTTGTGTTTTGAGGCCATGTATGCACATGCTAGGCTCGTCAAGTTTAACCCGAGTGTTCCGCGTGTGCAACTGTTTTGCACCCATTGTATGTGAATGTTGAGTCTATCACACCCAATCATCACGTGGTGTCTCGAAACGACGAACTGTCGCAACAGTGCACAGTCGGGGAGCACACAATTTTATCTTGAAAGTTTAGTGAGGGATCACCTTATAATGCTACCGTCGTTCTAAGCAAGATAAGGTGCATAAAAGGATTAACATCACATGCAATTCATAAGTGACATGATATGGCCATGATCTTGTGCTTCTTGATCTCCATCACCAAAGCACCGACATGATCTTCTTGTCACCGGCGCCACACCATGATCTCCATCATCATGATGTCCATCATCGTGCCTCCATCGAGGTTGTCATGCTATCTATGCTATTACTACTAAAGCTACAACCTAGCAATATAGTAAACGCATCTGCAAACACAAACGTTAGTTTAAAGACAACCCTATGACTCTTGCCGGTTGCCGTAGCATCGATGTGCAAGTTGATATTAACTATTACAACATGATCATCTCATACATCCAATATATTACATCATGTCTTTGGCCATATCACATCACAAGCATACCCTGCAAAAACAAGTTAGACGTCCTCTAATTTGTTGTTGCATGTTTTACGTGGCTGCTATGGGTATATAGTGTGATCGCATCTTACTTACGCAAAAACCACAAAGGAGATGTGCAAATTGCTATTTAACCTCTCTCCAAGGACCGCCTCGGTCAAATCCAATTCGACTAAAGTTAAAGAAACCGACACCCGCGAGTCATCTTTATGACGAGTTGCATGTTGGTCGATGAAACCAGTCTCTCATAAGCGTACGAGTAATGTCGGTCCGGGCCGCTTCAATCCAACAATACTGCCGAATCGAGAAAAGACTAAGGAGGGCACCAAATCAAACATCAACACCCACAAAAACTTTTTTGTTCTACTCGAGATTACATCTACGCATGAACCTAGCTCATGATGCCACTGTTGGGGAACGTTGCATGGGAAACAAAATTTTCCCTACACACACAAAGACCTATCATGGTGATGTTCATCTACGAGAGGGAGATCGGATCCACATACCCTTGTAGATCGCTAAGCGGGAAGTTAAGAAACGCGGTTGTATGTAGTAGTACAGCTTCGTGATTCAAATCACCGTCATCCCACGATCGTCCCGATCTAGCACTGAACGGATGGCACCTCCGCGTTCAGCACACGTACAACTCGATGACGATCTCCACCGTCTTGATCCAACAAGAGAGATGGGGAAGTAGATGAGTTCTCCGGCAGCATGACGGCGTGCCGGTGTTGGTGATGATCTATTCCTGCAGGGCCCCGCCCGAGCTCCGCAACAATCTAATCTAGAGGAAGAACTGCGTGGTATAGGTTTGAGTTGCATGTGGAAAAGTTGTGACTCAAAAGCCCTAAAACCACCAATATATATAGGAGGAGGGTAGGGGCTAGCCTTGGGGCTCAAGGGAGCCCCATGGGCGTCGGCCGAGAGGAGGAGGTGGACTCCCACCCCAATTCGGTTTGGGGGTAGGAGTCCACTCCTTCCTTCCGACCTCCCTCTTTCTCTTTTTCTTTCTTTTGGGTTTTTCTCCTTGTGGCGACATAGCCTACTTGGGATGTCCTCACCAGCCCACTAATGGCTGGTGCGCCACCCTAGGGCTACTGGGCTCACTCCCGGGTGGGTGGGCCCCTCCTAGTGAATATCCGGAACCCATTCGTTACTACCGGTCCCACCCAGTAATGGGCCGTTAATGCCCGAAATCTTTCCAGTGACCAAATAAAACCATCCTATATATCAATCTTTGTTTCCGGACCATTCCGCAAATCCTCGTGACGTCCGTGATCTCATCCGGGACTTCGAACAACCTTCGGTCACCAACACATATAACTCAACTATACTAAAACGTCACCGAACCTTAAGTGTGCAGACCCTGCGGGTTCGAGAACTATGCAGACATGACCCGAGACACTCCTCGGTCAATATCCAATAGCCGGACCTGGATGTCCATATTGGATCCTACATATTCTACAAAGGTCTTATCAGTTGAACCTCTGTGCCAAGGATTCATATAATCCCGTATAACATTCCCTTTGTCCTTCGGTATGTTACTTGCCCGAGATTTGATCGTCGGTATCTCTATACCTATTTCAATCTCGTTACCGGCAAGTCTCTTTACTCGTCCCGTAATACAAGATCCCATGACTTACACTTGAGTCACATTGCTTGCAAGGCTTGTATGTGATGTTGTATTACAGAGTGGGCCCCGAGATACCTCTCCATCACACGGAGTGACAAATCCCAGTCTTGATCCATGCTAACTCAACACACAGCTTCAGAGATACCTGTAGAGCACCTTTATAGTCTCCTAGTAACGTTGTGACATTTGATACACACAAGGTATTCCTCCGGTATCAGTGAGTTACATGATCTCATGGTCATAGGAATGACTACTTGACACGCAGAAAACAATAGCAACGAAATGACACGATCACATGCTACGTTTATAATTTGGGTCTTCTCCATCACATCATTCTCCTAATGATGTGATCCAGTTATCAAGTGACAACACTTGCATATGGTCAGAAAATCTTAACCATCCTTGATCAACTGGCTAGCCAACTAGAGGCTTACTAGGGACATTGTTTTGTCTATGTATCCACACATGTATCTATGCTTTCATTCAATACAATTATAGCATGGATAATAAACGATTATCTTGAAACATGAACTATAATAATAACTATTTTATCATTGCTTCTAGGGCATATTTCCAACAGTTTCAATCGTCTGTCACCTCCACCATATATAAGAGGCGGTTGGACTTCCCATACAAGCAAATGACTTATCTAGGCTTTCCTTTACAAGAAAAATACACCAAATCACGCCCTAGAGGGTCGAACTGCTCGCGTGAGCCATAAGAAAACTTGTGTGATCCCTCGTGCGACCTCGCGCCATCCATCAAACATCTTGTGTGATCCCTTGCGCAACCTCGTGCCATCCATCACACATTAGTGTGATCCCTCGCGCCATATTTCGCCTTGTGGTAGGGTCGTACTCCGATGGCTCTAACTTTTACATACAATCCCAGATCAACATGATTTTTATATCAAAATCGATTGTTTTGACGAGATGAAGACAATTCACGTTGAGAATTTTCCCATATGAGGTTGTCTTGTGGGCTTAATCAGCCGAACAGTATTCTGAATATGAAATCTCACCACTTCCAACACAATTTTGGCCTTCGAGATGAGATCGGACAGCGATGGCCCAAATTTAAAAAATGTTCACGTAAACACCACAAAACTTTTTCATGTGGATCACTTCTTATTTGAATCCATATTAATAAGATTTTCTTCTGTGCGAAAATCTGGTGTCAACACATGCCCGTGTTTTTCGGCAAACTTTGTATGCCGGAAAATAACGAGCAAGGCATTTGTTCTAAGGACGATGTCAACACTCCATCAGCCATTTATATGTGCACAGGGCGATAAATCTATATCGCCCATGTTCACTTTAGCTTCTTGCCACACACTCGGGTGGTATTTATTTAGATACTTGCCATTGAGAGATCGAGGTAACATTATCCGTCGAATTGATTCCACCAAATATGAGTTTCCAGGAACTACTCTTGTTATCTTAAAAGGACCTTCCCAGTTTGGAGACCACTTCCCAAATTTTCTATCTCTTGAACCAATCGGTAGGATCATTTTCCACACAAGATCACCAACTTGAAAATTCTTCAATTTGACCTTTTTATTATAAGCGCTTGCCACTCTTAACTTATCTCTCTCGATGGCCTTTAAAGCAGCAAAACATTTATCGGCAACTTCACCAATATTGTCCATCATTAAGTTATAAAAGTCCACGGCCGATAAATCATTTTGTTTGGCTATTCGCAAAGCACTCAAATTCACTTCCACTAGTAAAACGGCTTCTTGGTCATATACTAGGTCATAAGGGGTTACTTTTGTAGCACCGTCCTTTGAGATTCTATGTGCCCACAAAGCCTCACACAGCAGCTCATGCCATCTCCTTGGATTATCCTCGATCTTCTTTTTGATGAGGTTGATTAATATTTTATTGCTAGACTCAGCTTGTTCATTAGCTTGGGCGTAATACAGAGAGGAATTGAGCAACTTTATCTTATAAGATTCGGCAAATTCTCTAACTTGATGTGACACGAAATATGAACCTTGATTCGTAGTTAATGTATGCGGAATGCCGAATCTATGAATAATGTGCTCGGTTATGAATTGAATTACCTCCATATGTGTCATGTTCTTGAGAGGTACTGCTTTAGACCATTTAGTGAAGTAATCTGTTGCCACCAATATGAACCGATGCCCCTTTGAATAGGATGTAACATGGAAGAAGGAGCCAATTGAATATCACCAAACTTTTAACAGGCTTCACATCCTTTATAATATCTGAAGCAATGATTAATCATTGTCGGCCAATGAAACCTAGCATGTAGCAACAATCACTTCATCTTGGGAGCTGACTGATGAGTTCCACAAATACCTTCATGTACCTCTCCCATAGAAATTCTAGCCTTGTCTTCGTCCAAGCACTTCAAAAGAATATCATCAACTATTGGGCGATAAAGTTCATCATCCCTCATCAGATATTTGAAAGTCATACGCCGAACAGCCTGTTGGAAATATGCCCTAGAGGCAATAATAAAATAGTTATTATTATATTTCATGTTTCAAGATAATCGTTTATTATCCATGCTATAACTGTACTGAATGGAAACATAAATGCCTGTGTGGATATATAGACAAAATTGTGTCCCTAGTTAGTCTCTAGTTGACTAGCCTGTTGATTAAGGATGGTTAAGGTTTCCTGGCCATAGACAAGTGTTGATCGTGACATATGATCGTGCCTGTTGATTAAGAATGATGTGATGGACAAGAACCAAACTATGAACGTAGCATATGATCGTGCCATTTTGTTGCTATTGTTTTCTACATGTCAAGTATTCATTCCTATGACCATGAGATCATGTAACTCACTAACACCGGAGCAATGCCTTTTGTGTATCAAATGTCGCAACGTTACTGGGTGACTATAAAGGTACTCTACAGGCATCTCTGAAGGTGTCCGTTGAGTTAGCATGGATCAAGACTGGGATTTGTCACTCCGTGTGACGGAGAGGTATCTCGGGGCCCACTCGGTAATACAACATCACATATAAGCCTTGCAAGCAATTTGACTAAAGAGTTAGTCACGGGATCTTGTATTATGGAATGAGTAAAGAGACTTGCCGATAACCAGATTGAAATAGGTATGGAGATACCGACGATCGAATCTCGGGCAAGTAACATATGGAAGGACAAAGGGAATGGTATACGGGATTATATGAATCCTTGACATATAGGTTCAACCGATAAGATCTTCGTAGAATATGTAGGATCCAATATGGACATCCAGGTCCCACTATTGGATATTGACCGGAGAGTGTCTTAGGTCATGTCTGCATAGTTCTCGAACCCGGAGGGTTTGCACACTTATGGTTCGGTGACGTTTCGATGTAGTTGAGTTATAGGTGCTGGTGACCGAAGTTTTGTCCGGAGTCCCGGATGAGATCCCGGACGTCACGAGGAGTTCCGGAATGGTCCGGAAATGAAGATTTCTATATAGGAAGTTGGTATTTGGATTCCGAAAGAATTTTGGGCATTGTCGACAGTGTACCGGGAGTGACGAATGGGTACCGAGGGCCCGCCAGGTGGGTCCACCACTCCCCAAGAGGGCCACGCGTACTTCATGGTGGCGCAATAGCTCTTAGTGGTGTGGCACCCCACCTGATTACCACTGTAGCCAGACGGTCGCCGCGCATACCAGCCCAGGAAATAACTCTGGCATGCACGTTTACAACAAGTATCATGAACACATGCATTTGTACTAATGGATATAATAGTCTTACATCATATACTACAAGGGTGGTGGCAACGGAAAAGCTCTATCTAAGGCAGCATGGTCTTGGCGCGGCTCCAATCCACAGGGATCTGACTCGGTTACTCTCCTGTCCCGCGAACGCTCCAGTTCCTCGCTGACGGACGAGGGATCCTTATGTGAACCTGGCCATGTTAAAAGCCGCAGAGTAATTTTGAATGTACTCACAAGCAAACCAAACTAACATATACACTAAGCAAAGCAATCTATGACATTCAAGCATGCATTTTTTATTAGAGCAATATTAATTATCATGGCTTACCTATCTAGAAGGATTAAATATCATGATATATTAAGATTACCCAGCAAGATAACTGATAATGTAAAGCATATTAGGTAAATGATTTATACTCTGAATATTCTCACGATCCAATCTGAATCTGGTCCAAATCCAATCCAACTCATGTGGTCATCTGACCACTCTTCTCATAGCCATCCCATGGCTAACATATCATATTCCTGACATCATCGGATGTCTGCACAAGACGAGTTCTTGCATCATTATTATCGCTGATACGGTTGACCACCTACTGAGGTCTGGACGGGCTATCCAATACCGTGGACACGGCTATTCGAATAGATTTGACACTCTACAGAGGTTGCACACTTTACCCACATCAGTGTTCCTCCGACGAAACCTGCCTGATCCGTGACTCTCCCATCGTACCACAGGCATTCATCCTCCCTTGGAGTCCTGCCCTGGGTGGCCCTGTGTTCTCATGACAACTGCCACTGTCGTGGCCAAACTAAACTGTCCCAAACGGGGACGTCGACACAAAAAAAATCAACTGGCTCACAATATTATCGCCGCCTATCGGGCCAAGGTAGCGCACGTGCATAACCTTCCCTGTCCGGTGGTACCGGTGGAAGAGCACGCAATCAGCCCAAGTTACGGCCCTCCCATATCGGCAAATGTGGTTTCACGGATAATCCCGGACGGGTGACTCTAGATCAACCGACTAGATTCGGTTTTATCAATATATTTATCAAGCATGGTTGTTCATCAACAATAACTTATCATGATGATAACTATGTATGAAATAGTAACGGTAGAAACACAACAACCTATCTCCATAGCACCATGATTCATTAATAAGACATGATATAAGTAGCAAGTTATTACTTTACAAGTTCTAGGTGTAAATTAGACCCTCGGAACCCTCACATAAAACCGACAAATAAACCAGTAGCCACCAGAGCGGTCTTTACAACACGGATCTCGGACATTATCGAAATAACTCAACCCCGGATCAAGACGGCTAGAAAGAAGCTCAGAGCATGAGGCGGTGTTGATAAGAAGTATGTAGCAGTTCCCTAAGATGACCGAGGAATAGCTCAGAGCATAGGGTCACTGCCACGGAAAGAAATTCAACAGCTGCCCGCGACGGCCGAAAAGCAGCTCAGAACACATGCCAGCTGCTGACAAGAGAAATATAATGTCGGCATCCACCCCGGACGGTCGAAAGCAGCTCAGACTCAGGCTTGGTGTCGTCATTGAAGAAAGTGCGAGCAAGGGTTCTTCAGCATCTCATACATCGCACTACTATGCACCCAGACATAAGTATTTAATTTCAACATGAAAGAACAACACAGAGCAAAGCTTGAGAGTATATATCATATGGTTGGCTTGCCTGGGGTTGAAGAATACTCTCGGAAGAGGTGCGGAGAGTCCGCGGAATGATACGCCGGAACGGTTCTCTCTCGGAGAGGGCTGATAGGAGGGCAAGGGCAACATGGTTCTCTCTCGGAGAGGGCTGATAGGAGGGCAAGGGCAACATGGTTCTCTTTCGGAGAGGGCTGATAGGAGGACAATACGAAGATGTGGGCTTTGGAATCACCCCAATTGGAGTCTCGAGCAAAAAGATATAAGCGTTTGTCTTCCATGGGCCTTTCTGTAAAAGAAATATTCACAACCGGGTCCCTGACAGCGCAGCTAGTTGCGCATCCGGTGAGAATACGCTTTCCAGAAGTGAAAGCGTGTTTTTTGATTTACACTTCCACTTATCCACGTCACTGGGGCGCCTGGGTCACTGACTTGCGGTGCCCGCCTCGTCCTCTCTCTCCTCCCTCCTTCTCTTCTTCTTCCTCCTCTCCTCTCCCCCGATGGTAGTAGCGGGAGGCTCGGCTCCGGCGGCCGGCGGAGCTCCGGTGAGCAAGGAGTCTAGGTGAGTGCTGGGATGGATCCGCAGCAGCTCGCCGCGTCCACGGGTGGGCTTCCCGCAGCTCGGCGGTGGCAGCAGATCCACGGCGGCTCGACCAGATTGGAGCGGAGGGAGTAGCCAGAGCTCGACTGCGTGAGCTGGGGTGGAGGAGAGGAGCTTGAGAGGCTCGGGGATGCCGGGGAAAACTCGGGGCTGCGACTTTTATAGCCGGCCCGCCACGAGAAGATCAGCACGGTGTCGTGGCATCCTTATCACCACACTGGAGCTCACGGTGAACTGGCTTGGACGCGCTCGGTGCCGACCTGACGCTCCACAGGAGGATGGGATGGCTCTGGGAGGAAGAAGACAACAAGGAGGGGAAGACGACGATGCTCACGGACGTGATAGTGCTGTAGCGGTGATTGCGGTGGCATGAGGAGGAGGAAATAGGAGAGGGAAGCTGCTGGAGAGTGGGCACGTGGACGCTGCGGAGCCACTAGACATGTCGGGACACGCCGGAGCTGGCCGGAGCGAGGTACCCGACGAGGACAATACCCAGAGCGCTGTTTTTGCATGTCCGTGTTGTCGTCACCACGTGCACTACACGTGCTGGCACTCTCCTGCGTGTCCAATCATGTCCAACAACGCCCTCACTGCTCAAATAGATAAGAGAAGGGTCTCGAATCATCTAGGTAGAGGTGAAATGAGAGAAACTTGGAGAAGAAGGTTATGGCAGCAAGGTGTTTGTGGTTGTTTCTGGAGAGATGGATGAAGAAGAGGAGCTTAATATTTGACACAATGAAATATGATAGGGAGGAGTATAATCTTGCAAAATTTGAAGTCATTTCAGCCTCATTTGCACATATTTCCTTCACAAACCAAAAATTGGTACAGAAAATAGAATTTGGAGTTGGGCTCAAATGGCTTAATGAATTGGGCTCAAACTTGGTGTAGGGGGAAATCTTTGAATATATGGAGATGATGGAAAAGTTTCAGCTCATTTGGGAATGCCTCCATGGTAGTTCCTTCACAGCACTTCCAAATGGACAAAAACTTGAGAAAAATTACCGAGGCAAAATGGAAAGATGGATTGAGCTGATTTTTGGTGAACAATTGTAATATATCATATTGTATCACCTTGCAAAATTTCAGCCCAAGGAGATCAAGGAATCAAGCACTTCCTTTGCAAATTGCCCAACTGAACAGAATTTGCAAATTGATGTTGTGCTCAAAATTTGAACTATGGAACTTAGGATATTGATGGAAATGGAGAATATATGGATAGGAGAAGCTCCACAATTTATTTGGGATTTTTCCTGGCTACCAAAATGGTAGTTCCTTTAGAAAGTGCCCAAAATGCAATATTGGCATTAAATAGGAAAAGGCAATTTTCCCTCATTTAAGAATGACCAATATTTTATGGGAGCTCAATATGACCACAAATAATATCTCCACAAGTTTTCATGAGCTTTGGATATAGATATATATTTTCCTGGATTTAATTCATTCAACTGACAGAAAAAGGAATTGATTATAAATGAAAAAATATTGCAAATGACTGGGCAATCACTATTGGAAAACAGTTTTTGCCATCTGCCTAGTCTTTGCCATCTACTAGCTGATGGAAAAGAGTTTCTTTGCCGTCAACTTCAGCAACACAGACGGTGTAACATCCCAAATTTTGGACTGTTAATATAATTATTATATTGTTTGATTGTTTGATTGAGTGATTGAAACTTGAGTGAAATTTGAAACTTTTCAAAAACTTTTTAATGAGAAGGAATAAAATGACTTTCCCCATCTCCGATGAATTCAAATTCAATCTTTTAAAAGCAAAGAGAGAAGATGACATGACTTCTTCAACTATAAAGAATTTGAATGGAGTTTGCATTTGAATTCTTTCAAAAAATTTCCTTTTGCTTTTCTATATTTTTCTTCGCCGACAAAATGCCCCGACAAAATTCTTGCACGCAAGAAAGAGCGGAGGAAAATGACCCTCCAAAATGTGAGGCATTTCTGAAATATTTTGAGCCAAAGTTTTATGGAGAAATTAATTGCCAAAAAGAAAATAAAGCCTTAGGGATTTTTTGAAAAAAAACATTTTTAAAAAGTTTTTATTTTGGTTATGGAAAAATGATAATCAATTAGGAAATATTTTTCTGATCGATTTGGTATATAATACCCCACATAAATTATTTTTATTTGTTTCCTTTTAGTTCCTTCTTTCTTTTTTGGGGCCAGATCCCCTCGGTGGGAGCCAGAATCCTCGCAAACCATCACGAGCACGCTCTTCCCCACGCACACCTTTCTTTCTTTCTTTCTTTCTTTTTTCTTTTCCTTTCTTTTCTTTTTCTTTCCTTCTTTCTTCTTCTTCTTTCCTTCTTTCTTCCCACGGGACTTTCCTTCCCAGCGCACCAGCCTTTCCATGGCGCCACCTCCCCTGATCACGGGATCCCCTTCCCGACCCCCCTCCCCTTCCTTCTGTCGGCCTCCCTCGCCCCCTTTATAAACCGCCCTCCCCCTCGCCCCCTGCCCTCGCTACCGCGCAGGAGAGGAGCTCCAGAGAAAAAAACGCCCCCGCCACCCTGCGCCGCCGCACCTCCCCGCCCCCAACCGACGCCGCCACAAGCACCCCCTGTTCCACCGCAACTCATTTTTGCCCCTAGCCCAAGCTTTCGCCGCTCCTCGCCACTCCCCTCCCCTCGCCGGAGTTCGGCCAGATAGGAACTCCCCGGGCGCTTCCCCGACCGCCCCGACTCCCCTTCGCTTCGCCGACGACGCCGTTCGACGGAGGAGACTCGCCGCCACCCTCCTCCATCGCACCCCCACCCCCGCCAGCGACCTCCCCACCTCACCGGAGCAGCTAGCTCGCCGGAGTTCTTCCTCTCTGTCACCCATGGTGAGATTCATGAAATCCCGTATTGCAGTTTTTTCAAAAAATTGCAATCTTAGGAAATTCATATCTATTAGTCTATAACTCCGAATTAGGTGATTCTTTTTGCGTTGGATCAAAAAACTTATGTAGTTTCTGTAGATATATAATTTCTCTATGTTTGGATTTCTCAAATTTGAATTAGATCAGATTTGATTTAAAGCTTGTTTTGCTTATACCGGGAGTTTAAAAATAGCTTTTAAATTAATTATTTTTGCTACTGTTTCCTATTGATCATATCTTTCAGTAGTTTAAGTTTCAATTTTTTTTAAATAATTTTACTTAGGGTTTTAACCAAAACAGATTCTATTTTAGCCTTTTTTGTTTTCTTGCTATTTCTTTTGTATTATTTGTTCTTAATTTGTTTTTTTGTAATTGTGACAAGTTATATTTTGTTTTCTGATATTTACCAGTAACTTTTCAACAACAACAAAATTTTATTTTATTTATTCTTATTTTTTTGCATGGAATCAATTCTAGTTCTATACTAACTTGCGAATTGATTGCATTGCTAGTTTGATTTCCTATTTTGAAAATACTTATGAAATAATATTGTTTTGTAAGTTTTACTTCTGTTATCTTAGTTATTTTATATTTGTTTTTCTGTTATTTTTTTTAGTGTTTTATTTTCAGTTAGAACAAAAACTATATAGTGTTTGATGTAGTAGAAGGCTTCCTAGCTTCTTTGAAGTTTTCTTTGGATTTTTATCCGCTCTCCCTTATTGATTTTTGATTGCATCAACTTTTATTGCTGTTTGTTAATTGATTGCTAGAATGATTGCTAGTGTGAGTGCTTATGTGAATGATATGTTTGTTATATAGATTTCATCGGAGAGTGACGAGTAGTCTATCAAGTTATTTCTCGAGAAATTCTTCTTCGTCAACATCACCAGGCAAGTCATTTGATCATGTATCACCTATGTTTTATGCATCGTAGTTCTACCATCCTATGCCCAATTGCATGCTGAGTAGGTACTTGGAAATTACGGTTACATATTGTAGTATCATGTGGTAGGCACCCAACAACCCCGTTACTTGGCCCGGGACGACAAATTTCATATTGCTATGCTTGAGTAGACGGGATTCTGGTTGAGAGTTTACCACGAGTGATGCGAGAATAATTTAATAACCAAGACCGGTTAAGTCAAGACTTTTCAAGACCTCGTGATGCAATGCACCTCTGGGTGAAGGACGGTTGATTGGCTCCCTGGAGAAACCAGTGGATGACCCGGGATGCTGGAGACGGCCATGACATCCTGCGGAAAGCTTCACCCAGGCTCAAAGAGACGGACGGATATTTTCATGAACCAAGGCTTACCTGCACAGCCACAAGTCATTATCGGCTCTGGCTTGGTTGGACAACGCGGCGACTCTGGACAGGCGGTGCTAGCAGATGTAGAAGAACGGTAGGAATGGATGGGCACCGACAGGGATTCAGAGGGACCCGTTGAAAGACCATGTTTTGATCATCCGGTCTTCCAACACCCTGAAGTGCGAGGACATACACGGAGGCGATCAAATCTTGTGGGGAACGTGTGCAAAACTCTTGATGTAGGAGAAAACTTGCTTTTCGCTAAAAACTTATAGCCCCACCTGCCATATATGCATATAGTATAGATGATATTTTACCCCTCTCTTATGTGACTTGCCGGCATATTCAATATGCTGACCTACACGACTGCAATGTCTTCTGTTGCAGATATTTTTCTTAGACGAGTAAGAGTACGATTCAGGGTTACGATCTACACTCAACTTGCCGTTGGTGTTTATTAGGACTCCACTCCCTTGACTGCTTCCGCTGAGATATTTAAGGTATATATCAGTTTTACGCTATTTACATGTGATTGCACTTTGATATATACATTGATGTACTGTGTGTGCCAGCATACTGATGCAGGGATGGCAGAGAAAACACAGAGGCTTGACTCGTATTGAGTCGGATCGCTACAGAAATGGTATCAGAGCACATGTTGACTGTAGGACATGACCCTAGAAACTGGAAACTTCTTATGATAGGACCTCTCAAAAATCTTATTTTCAAACAACACCTTTTACTTCTCATCTCTTCTGATTTCATCAAACGTTCTCTCTCACCTCACATAATTAGACAATGCCCTTTCCCCTTTGACCACGTGAAGGATCAACCGACTCCCGCTTCAAAGTAAAGAGGATTTCATCATGCAGTTGAAGCTGCACCAATTGAAGACTCTCAAGACCCAAAGAATTCGAAGACCCTAAAGCGTTCAAATATTTATATGACCATTAGAAGTCCAAACCCCTGTTATATACCCACGTTAGATACGATGATTTGTGAGCCGTCATTGGTGTGTGTTTTCCGACGGCCACAAATAAAACCTATTCTCAAAAATATTGTTTGTATTGTGTGTATCTCCCTCCCTCTCTTACCTGTCTCATCCCCAAAACCTCAACCCTACCAGATGGAGTATGAAGCTGGATTTGTAGTCTCTGGACCAATGACCCAGCTGGAGGCTGAAATATGGATTCAGAACATGGAGAACCAGTTCGAGAGCAACTTGATCTCAAGGAAGTATGAAGCGGAACACACTCTTCAGTACTTTACACAAAGTGCTGCGATCTGGTGGAAAATGCACCATGCCATACAAGGGTTTAGTGGAGCAGAAACTTGGGACGAATTCAAGAACACTCTGTTAAGATCCCGACTTATTCAGAAGTGCTATGACAATCCGAAGGAGAAGACTTGTGCATGCAAGATCTGTGGAGAAATAGGTACACCCAGGAAGAACACAAGGATAGATGCACTCATTGTGAAGAAAATCACCCAGCTGAGGAGTGCCCAAGTAGTCAGGTGACTTGTTTCCTTTGTGAAGGAACCACCCACTACCCAGCTCAGTGTCCCATTTACCCCAAGGTGCAACAGGTTGTCAAGCAGCAGAAAGATGCAGTGAAGGAAACCCTCAAGAAGAAGATTCTAGAAGAACCGGTGATGAACAAAAATATTGAAGACCCTGATGGACAAGGTCTGACCAGATTTTTCTCCAATGCATGCTACTCATGTGGAGAAGAAGGACATTATTCACAGGATTGCACGAAGTGAAGCCAAGAGTATGTGGGAAACTTCCCGACGGAAAAAGTGGAGATTGATCCACTTGAAATAGAAGAACTGGCGAAAATGAAGTAGTCCGGAAAGAAGAAAAAGTACCCTCGGAAGAGACAAATCTCTGCAGATAAAGACCTGGGTCATGTCAGATGTTACAAGTATATGGAATTTGGCCACCACAAATACATGTGCTCAGGAAGGAAGCCGGAAACCCAAGGAGTAAAAGCAAACACTAAGAAGCCTCGAGACTTGTCAGAACTCATTTGCTTTCGTTGCAAGGAAGCATGACATTTTGCTAGCGATTGTCCACAAAGGAAGAAAGCTAAAAAGGAGTAGTTAAGTTTTGACCGCGGCAATTAGTGTAATCTGAAGAACTCTTGTTTTTCATGAGATCATGGAGTGAAAATTTTTGTAACAGAAGTCCCTGAGATTGTAATAACATCATGAATAAATGGAATTTATTGTCTCATGATTGCCTATGTTGAAACTGTATGCGTTGTTTCTCTTCGAACAAAGATCTCTGAACAATTATGAGGATATGAGAAAATATGGTCTATGCAGGCATGAGTATAATTCATTTTAAGTGTGGTAGTAATCGGTAAACCCACAGTATCCAATGAGTACGAATGTACCATGCATGCCAAGAAGCCAAACCCACTGAATACAGTCGAAGGAAATGTTGGATCATATCAAACTATGGGGGTGACAACAGAAGAATAGTGTACCTTGGAATTGGAAATTTGAGGAGAGATTTAATATGAGGAACAAACACTTTTGTTGGTACACAGACCAATGGAAGGAAAAATGAGTTCAAGGAATACAACCGGTACCAAGGATGCATCTCAAGATTTCATGAAGGTTGCCCCAAGAGCATGAAGGAATTTGTTATGATGCACCAGCAAACGTTTTCTTAGGAACATACGAAAGCCAGAGAGTTGTGAAGATACGATAGATGTTTTGTTCAGCTTGCAGAACCAATGGATTATCCAAACTTCGTTCATGGACAAGATAAATTCTGCAACGCTTGTGAGGATGCCCAAGTGTTAGAACACGAGATTCACTAAGCCTTATACAAGGTAATGATTTCAGTGCGACATGGCTTGGCCACCATGACGACTTACTATTATCATTCTCTTGCTATTCGGAATGGTAAATCTAAGAGACTTACCCATAGTGAGAGACAACGTCCTTTGAAGCCTTTGTTTAAGCCTTAGAATGTTATAAGAAATGTCCCATGTACATGGCACTTGTTGTCACGCGTAGGAAATTTTACGGTGAGAATGAAACCAAGACCCCTCTCTCTGCAATATAACCACAAATGGTAGACCACCATGAGAATCACCGATAGGTTATTTAGAATTGGCCACAAGACTGTGAGTTAAAGAAGACCCAGTAACGGAAGAAGCTTATATCCACAGGGGAACCCTCGATTTTGATGGAAATGTTATGAATCTAATGGGAGGGCATCACCAAAGGATTTAAGACTGTGCGAAGTCAGCTGCCAAAACCCCAGAGGATCGTTAAAACATTTTCAGGGACCAGTAATCTTCATTTTAAGTGTGGTAGCATCCCACTTTGCCGGAAGCTGGATTTGTTAGAAGACCCCCAAACCCTAACCTTTCTTTCTAGCCTCTTCAAATCTCGAGGACGAGATTCATTTTAAGTGTGGTAGGTTTGTAACATCCCAAATTTTGGAATGTTAATATAATTATTATATTGTTTGTTTGTTTGCTTGAGTGATTGAAACTTGAGTGAAATTTGAAACTTTTCAAAAACTTTTTAATGAGAGGGAATAAAATGACTTTCCCCATCTCCGATGAATTCAAATCCAATCTTTTAAAAGCAAAGAGAGAAGATGACATGACTTCTTCAACTATAAAGAATTTGAATGGAGTTTGCATTTGAATTCTTTCAAAAAATTTCCTTTTGCTTTTCTATATTTTTCTTCCCCGACAAAATGCCCCGACAAAATTCTTGCACGCAAGAAAGAGCGGAGGAAAATGACCCTCCAAAATGTGAGGCATTTCTGAAATATTTTGAGCCAAAGTTTTATGGAGAAATTAATTGCCAAAAACAAAATAAAGCCTTAGGGATTTTTCTGAAAAAAACATTTTTAAAAAGTTTTTATTTTGGTTTTGGAAAAATGATAATCAATTAGGAAATATTTTTATGATCGATTTGGTATATAATACCCCATATAAATTATTTTTATTTGTTTCCTTTTAATTCCTTCTCTTGCTGTTTAAAAAAAAAAGAAATACAAAAAAACGGGAGATTTTTGGGGCCAGATCCCCTCGCTGGGAGCCAGAATCCTGGCAAACCATCACGAGCACGGTCTTCCCCACGCACACCTTTCTTTCTTTCTTTCTTTTTTTTGTTTTCCTTTCTTTTCTTTTTCTTTCCTTCTTTTTTCTTCTTCTTTCCTTCTTTCTTCCCACGGGACTTTCCTTCCCAGTGCACCAGCCTTTCCATGGCGCCACCTCCCCTAATCACGGGATCCACTTCCCAATCCCCCTCCCCTTCCTTCTCTCGGCCTCCCTCGCCCCCTTTATAAACCGCCCTCCCCTCGCCCCCTGCCCTCGCTACCTCGCAGGAGAGGAGCTCCAAAGAAAAAAAGGCCCCGCCACCCTGCGCCGCCGCACCTCCCCGCCCCCAACCGACGCCGCCACAAGCACGCCCTCGTCCACCGCAACTCATTTTTGCCCCTAGCCCAAGCTTTCGCCGCTCCTCGCCACTCCCCTCGCCTCGCCGGAGTTCGGCCGGATAGGAACTCCCCGGGCGCTTCCCCGACCGCCCCGACTCCCCTTCGCTTCGCCGACGACGCCGTTCGACGGAGGAGACTCGCCGCCACCCTCCTCCATCGCACCCCCACCCCCGCCAGCGACCTCCCCACCTCGCCGGAGTTCTTCCTCTCTGTCACCCATGGTGAGATTCACGAAATCCCGTATTGCAGTTTTTTGAGAAAATTGCAATCTTAGAAAATTCATATCTATTAATCTATAACTCTGAATTAGGTGATTCTTTTTGCGTTGGATCACAAATTTTATGTAGTTTCTGTAGATATATAATCTGTCTATGTTTGGATTTATAAAATTTGAATTAGATCAGATTTGATTTAAAGCTTGTTTTGCTTATACCGGGAGTTAAAAATAGCTTTTAAATCAATTCTTTTTGCTACTGTTTCCTATTGATCATATCTTTCAGTAGTTTAAGTTTCAATTTTTTTTAAATAATTTTACTTAGGGTTTTAACCAAAACAGATTCTGTTTTAGCCTTTTTTGTTTTGTTGCTATTTCTTTTGTATTATTTGTTCTTAATTTGTTTTTTTGTAATTGTGACAAGTTATATTTTGTTTTCTGATATTTACCAGTAACTTTTCAACAACAACAAAATTTTATTTTATTTATTCTTATTTTTTTTGCATGGAATCAATTCTAGTTCTATACTAACTTGCGAATTGATTGCATTGCTAGTTTGATTTCCTATTTTGAAAATACTTATGAAATAATATTGTTTTGTAAGTTTTACTTCTGTTATCTTAGTTATTTTATATTTTGTTTTCTGTTATTTTTTCTATTTTAGTGTTTTATTTTCAGTTAGAACAAAAACTATATAGTGTTTGATGTACTAGAAGGCTTCCTAGCTTCTTTGAAGTTTTCTTTGGATTTTTATCCGCTCTCCCTTATTGATTTTTGATTGCATCAACTTTTATTGCTGTTTGTTAATTGATTGCTAGAATGATTGCTAGTGTGAGTGCTTATGTGAATGATATGTTTGTTATATAGATTTCATCGGAGAGTGACGAGTAGTCTATCAAGTTATTTCTTGAGAAATTCTTCTTCGTCAACATCACCAGGCAAGTCATTTGATCATGTATCACCTATGTTTTATGCATCGTAGTTCTACCATCCTATGCCCAATTGCATGCTGAGTAGGTACTTGGAAATTATGGTTACATATTGTAGTATCATGTGGTAGGCACCCAACAACCCCGTTACTTGGCCCGGGATGACAAATTTCATATTGCTATGCTTGAGTAGACGGGATTCTGGTCGAGAGTTTACCACGAGTGATGCGAGAATAATTTAATAACCAAGACCGGTTAAGTCAAGACTTTTCAAGACCTCGTGATGCAATGCAGCTCTGGGTGAAGGACGGTTGATCGGCTCCCTGGAGAAACCAGTGGATGACCCGGGATGCTTGAGACGGCCATGACATCCTGCGGAAAGCTTCACCCAGGCTCAAAGAGACGGACGGATATTTTCAAGACCCAAGGCTTACCTGCACAACCACAAGTCATTATGGGCTCTAGCTTGCTTGGACAACGCGGCAACTCTGGACAGGCGGTGCTAGCAGATGTAGAAGAATGGTAGGAATGGGTGGGCATCGACAGGGATTCAGAGGGACCCATTGAAAGACCATGTTTTGATCATCCGGTCTTCAAACACCCTGAAGTGCAAGGACATACACGGAGGCGATCAAATCTTGTGGGGAACGTGTGCAAAACTCTGCAGAGTACTCAAACCTAATCGATTAGCCGTGTCCACGGTCATGGACAACTTGAGCCAAAGGAACTGAAGTTATCTGAAGTTCTCAACACAAATAATAATATTGATGTGGGAATTATTGACAACTCGGGTACGAGAATTGGTTGCCGGAACCATCTCGTTAACAACCAACAATGTAGTAACGTTTTGCTTTTAGCCCTCTCTTGATGTAGGAGAAAACTTGCTTTTCGCTAAAAACTTATAGCCCCACCTGCCATATATGCATATAGTATAGATGATATTTTACCCCTCTCTTATGTGACTTGCCGGCATATTCAATATGCTGACCTACACGGCTGCAACGTCTTATGTTGCAGATATTTTTCTTCGACGACTAAGAGTACGATTCAGGGTTACGGTCTACACTCAACTTGTCGTTGGTGTTTATTAGGACTCCACTCCCTTAAATGCTTCCGTTGAGATATTTAAGGTATATATAAGTTTTACGCTATTTACATGTGATTGCACTTTGATATATACATTGATGTACTGTGTGTGCCAGCATACTGATCCAGGGATGGCACAGAAAACACAGAGGCTTGACTCGTATTGAGTCGGGTCCCTACAGACGGCAAAGCAGAGGCTGATGGCATAAAGCCTTTTTGCAATCTGTCACTTCTTTGCCGTCTGCTAGCAGACGGCAAAGAGTCCACAGGCAGACGACAAAGATATAGATAGGCGCACCTGACCGCGGGGTGGCTAGGTCAAACTGGAGTCGGCCCTTTGCCGTCTGCTAGCGGACGACAAACAGTCCGGAGGCAGACGACAAAGAGTCTAGACTCTTTGCCGTCCGCCGGCAGACGGCAATACTCTAACACCGTTAACGGCTCCTTCCCCCGCACCTCGCCCCCCTCTCTCTCTTTGTAACGGTGACCCCGCGCGCCCCTCTCTCTCTCCCCACCCCGTGCGCCCCTCTCTCTGTAACGGCCGCCGCCACCACCGTCGCGCCCCCGCCCCCGTAGCGTCGTCGCCCCTGTCGCCCCCGCCGCCCCCACTGCCGCCCCTGTCGCCCCCACCGCCGCCCCTCTCTCTCTCTCCCCACCTCGCCCCCACTGCCGCTGCCACCACCGTCGCGCCGCCGCCCCTGTCGCTTCCACAGCCGCCCCGCCGCCACCACTGCCCCCCGCCGCCGCACTGCCCCCGGCGTCGCCCCACTGCCCCGTCGCACCCGTCCTCCTCGCAGCCCCGACGCCCCAGCCGCCCCCGCCGGTGAGTCCCCCCATTTTTTTTGTTTTTCCTTATTTTTATTTATGTTTAATTAGTTAGGTTAGTTTTTGAGTTTCTTAGGTTAGTTTGACTAGTTAGTTAGGTTGTTAAATTAGTTTAGTTTAGGTTTAGTTTTAGTTTAGGTTTAGGCTGCGTTTGACAACAAAGTATTGTAAAAATCGGTGTAACGGTAAACTACAGTATTTTAACCCGTTGGTATAAGATATCATGGTTTTTAAATATCAAAGCATTTTAGAGTATCAATGATACAAAGGACCTGTTTGGTTTCTACCATGTGCATCAACGTAAAAATTGCTGACTAGCAATTAATTGTTGCAAACACACCCGTTTTTTACGCTAGCTAACAACGAGCTACCACGGACTTCGCTAGTTCTCTGCCTCCAGCCTGCCATGTCAATTTTTAATCATGTACTGGACTAGGAGCCAGCCTCACTTTTGGATGTTTTGTTTGAGTCAAATCATAATTGGACGATCCTAATGGAAAGTAAAATTGCTAAACAGAAGGTACTAATAAACCAGACGCACAATTAGATAGGAAAGAACAACGACCTTGGCACCTTTCTCCGTCCATGGAGTGCATTCACTTTTTCCAGTGGCTCAGTTTTAAACAAGAGGTGAGGGGTTCTTTTTTAAATACTGAGAAAATACCATGGTTTTGGAGATACTGTAGTATTAATACCGCAGTTGTTTTGGGTAGCCAAACAACTCATAGTAATCAAAACTATAAATATTAGAAAAACTGTGGTATGCTCATAATACTTAGAAAATACTAAGCTATCAAACAAGGCCTTAGTTAGGTTAGTTTCCTTTTTAGTAAAGGAGAAAAGGAGAAGAAGAAGAAGAAGGAGAAAAGGAGGAGAAGAAGAAGGAGAAAGGAGAAGAAGAAGAAGGAGAAAGGAGAAGAAGAAGAAGGAGAAAGGAGAAGAAGAAGAAGGAGAAAGGAGAAGAAAAAAATAAGAAGAAGAAGGAAAAGAAGAAGGGGAGAATTGATTATCACCCCCCTGTTCGTGCGCCACCACAACATAAGCCCCCCTGTTTGCCTGGATCCCTTTTAACCCCCCCCCCCCCCAGTTTTCACCATGCTATAGCTGATGCCCCCCTTTGCAATGTTTAACAGATTTGTCAATGGATACATAACAAATGGGTATATTAATAGACAAAACTAGTTCACAGTTCACTTAATTTCTTCTTCTTTGGACTCATCTTCTTCTTCTTCCCTTTTGCTGGAGACTTTGTTGGTGTAGCAGCAGCAAAAGTAGTTCATGGTAGCACAAACGAGTTCACAGTTCACTTAATTTCTTCTTCTTTGGAGTCATCTTCTTCTTCTTTCCTTTTGCTGGAGACTTTGTTGGTGTAGCAGCAATGGGGCGGCTATGGAAGGGAAGAGGCTTGCCTTACCTTGGAGCAGCAATGGAGATGGGGCGGCTGGGGCAGCTGTGGCGGAGGCAAGGCGCACTAGCGCTTGGGGCGGCTAGGTCAGGGAGGGGAACGAGCAGAGAACGGGAGCAGCTTCTGCCCAGCTCGTGTGCCTTAGACTAGATGAGGGAGGGCAGTTTTGTCATTTCAGAAAATAATTAGACTAGTCGGTGCTATTATTTGCTTAATGTAGAGCTAATCAACTCAAAGGGGGCCATTAGCAACATCGTTAGCACAACTGGGGGTTAAAAGGGATCCAGGCAAACACGGGGGCTTATGTTGTGGTGGCGCACGAACAGGGGGGTTAAAAGGAAAACGAAGGGAAGGAGAAGAAAGAAGAAGAAGAAGAAGAAGGAAAAGGAAGGGAAGGAGAAGAAGAAGAAGAAGAAGAAGAAGAAGAAGGAAAAGGAAGGGAAGGAGAAGAAAGAAGAAGCAGAAGAAGAAGAAGGAGAAAGAAGAATAAGAAGAAGGATAAAGGAGAAGAAAAAAAGAAGAATAAGGAAAAGAAGAGAAGAAGGAGAAGGAGGAGGAGGAGGAGGAGAAGAAGGCCAAGGACCTTCTAGTCCTTCTCCTCCTCCTTCTCCTCCTTCTTCTTGTTTTCTTCTTCTTCTCCTCCTCCTCCTCTTTCTTCTCCTCTTTCATATTATCCTTGCTTTAATTAACCCAACAATGACATAATTAGCCCATTTAGCTCCAAAATACCATAATAAGCTCAAAATGGCATAAGAACCTTGGTTAGCTCATGAATATTATATACTTAGCTTGTTTTCCTCTAAAACGGGATAATTAGCCCATTTAGCTCCAAAAAGACATAATTAGGTAATTTAGCTCCAACAAGAGGAGAAGAAATAGGGAAAATGAAAAGAAAGAAGAAGAAGAAGAAGAAGAAGAAGAGAAGAAGGAGAAGAAGGAGGAGGAGGAGGAGAAGGAGAAGGCCAAGGACCTTCTAGTCCTTCTCCTCCTTCTCCTCCTTCTTCTTGATTTCTTCTTCTTCTCCTCCTCCTCCTCTTTCTTCTCCTCTTTCATATTGTCCTTGCTTTAATTTCCCCAACAATGACATAATTAGCCCATTTAGCTCCAAAATACCATAATAAGCTCAAAATGGCATAAGAACCTTGGTTAGCTCATGAATATTATATACTTAGCTTGTTTTCCTCTAAAATGGGATAATTAACCCATTTAGCTCCAAAAAGACATAATTAGGTAATTTAGCTCCAACAAGAGGAGAAGAGGAGAAGAAATAGGCAAAATGAAAATAAAGAAGAAGAAGAAGAGAAGAAGGAGAAGGAGGAGGAGGAGGAGGAGAAGGCCAAGGACCTTCTAGTCCTTCTCCTCCTCCTCCTTCTCCTCCTTCTTCTTGATTTCTTCTTCTTCTCCTGCTCCTCCTCTTTCTTCTCCTCTTTCATATTATCCTTGCTTTAATTAACCAAACAATGACATAATTAGCCCATTTAGCTCCAAAATGCCATAATAAGCTCAAAATGGCATAAGAACCTTGGTTAGCTCATGAATATTATATACTTAGCTTGTTTTCCTCTAAAATGGGATAATTAGCCCATATAGCTCCAAAAAGACATAATTAGATAATTTAGCTCCAACAAGAGGAGAAGAGGAGAATAAATAGGGAAAATGAAAAGAAAGAAAGAAAGAATGAGAAGAAGAGAAGAAGAGAAGAAAAATACCTTCTCCTCCTTCTCCTTCTTCTCCTCCTCCTCCTTCTCCTCCTTCTCCTCCTTCTTGATTTCTTCTTCTTATCCTCCTCCTCTTTCTTCTCCTCTTTCATATTATCCTTGCTTTAATTTCCCCAACAATGACATAATTAGCCCATTTAGCTCCAAAATGCCATAATAACCTCAAAATGGCATAAGAACCTTGGTTAGCTCATGAATATTATATACTTAGCTTGTTTTCCTCTAAAATGACATAATTGGAATATTTGTGTTGATCGGGTGGATTTACATGTGATAGTTGTCTCGTCGCTGTGAGGTCTGCTGTGCGAAGACCTGCCCGTGCGTTGTACGAGGTCCGCCCCTGCATTCGTGGGTCAGTACAAATTTCATCTCCTCCCTGCCCCTTCATTTACTGTGGCTCGGTTTCTGGATGAAACTTTCTAGATTTAGGTAATTCAATTAATTTTACAGTATGCGTGACCAGTATGCGTCCCCCGTTCGAAAGGGAGACATCTATAAATATGCATGTCTTTGCATATTTATAACCGCCATCCTTTCGAATTGTCCAACATTATCCATGGACAGCCCGAGTATGTGTAGATTGGGTTCGTTTTCCCGTATGTTGTGCTCTGGATCCGATGCGGAATTTCGTCAGTGCCTCCCTGTTGTTCTCTGGATGCACATCCTCTCTGTTTATTGCGGAGACGTGTATCAGGAGAACAGCGGGGAGGTGCTGCTGAAATTTTGCGTTGGATCCGGAGCAGAGCATGGGAAAACGAACCAAATCTACACATACTCGGGTGGGATTAGGACCTATCTTTACCTATTAGCGTGTAGGTTGCGTGGACGTAATAAAAATGGCGAACCTGATTAACCGATGAATATAAATGCTAAATTATATATAAATATATTTCTTCTGTCTTTAGTAGCTACGCAAGATGAGTGATCGTGCGTGGATGTATACCGGTCACCCTAGTCAGAAAGAGATGACGAAAGAATGGTTTGTAAAAACAAAGGAATTTGTGAAAGCCGCATTCCCAAATGGCCAGGAAAGAAACTATTGCCCCTGTCCTGGATGCGACAACTATAAAAAGACGACAGAGGCTGTAATGATTAAACACCTGCAGAGGAGGGGTTTTAAGCCTAATTATACGGTGTGGACATATGACGAATTGGAAGAAGCTTGGGAAAATGGGGTCAAGATATACGATGCCGCTAGAAAAGAAAACTTCAAAATGCATGTGTGGTACATGTACTCTATGCATGAATTGCCAGCGTATGCGCTATTCTCTGGATGGTGTGTGCATGGAAGGTTCCTGTGCCCCCAATTTAAGGCAGCTCTTCAGTTTCATTGGTTGCAGGAGGGTCGGAAGTATTCTTGCTTTGACTTGCATAGACAGTTCCTGGATCCTGACCATCAGTTCAGAAAAGACAAGAAGAACTTTACCAAAGGTAAAGTTGTCAAAAACTTGGCACCACCTGCGTTCACAGGCCAACAGATCCTGGATCAGTTAAACACCCTCGAGCCTGATCCAGAGCGTCCAGGGTATTTCAAGGGGTATAATTCAAAGCACGTCTGGACTCACAAGCCATGCTTCTGGGATCTGCCTTACTTCAAAGACCTCCTTCTTCCACACAATATCGACATGATGCACACTGAAAAGAATAAACGGAGAGGCTATTTTGGGTACATTGTTCGACATAGATGGGAAGACAAAGGATAATATTAAGGCTAGAGTCGATCAAGAGACACTATGTCATAGACCGTTACAAAACATGCGAGAAGGCAAAGGAAAGCAGAAGTGGTCGAAGACAAAGGCCTGGTTCAATCTTGGAAGGCCAGCTATGAGGGAAATTATCTTGTGGGTCAAAATGCACTTGATGTTCCTCGATGGGTATGCAGCGAATCTAAAGAGGGGAGTGTAACGACCAAGATGCAGTCCTTTCCGATCTGGGGGTCGAGGCCCCCGAATAGGAAAGAAGCGCATCTAAGCGTTTCACAAGCAAGTAACATAGCACAAAAATAATGAAAGTAGACAATTCGGGATTCAACCGTCTTCTTATTAAACTCAGAGTACAACACAAATACAATCAAGGTAGTTCCGAAACGGACTACAAAACATGGAAAATGCTATGCTACCCTGCTGCAGGCCCACGATCACGACCACGCCTCAGTCCTCTGGATAGTTCACGTAGAGGCGGTCTGTCTACTCGTCGTACTGCCACGCCGGCTGGGTGCAGTCGGGATCATCTGTCTCTGGGGTACCTGTACCTGCTGGGAGTTTCGGAGGAATCCGTGAGCCACGGGGACTCAGCAATCTAAGACCTTGGTGCCAGAACTAGTCATGTTACTAGGAAGGGAAAGGGAAAAGTGTATCAGGCTGCGACATCCTATGCTTGAATAGTGGCTAACTTACGCAAAATAGAAGTGAAGGTGGTCTACGCTAACTGTCGGGTTTACTTGATCACTAAGTGATCCTGAACACCTACCTACGGCATACATAACCCCACCGTGTTCCCGATCGAAGAGAGATCTTCGAAGGGACAGTCACGGTTACGCACACAGTTGGCATTTTTATTAGTTTATGTTTAAGTTCTCTAACACCGGATGTTAACAAAATATTCCAAGTTGCCACATAACCGCGGGCAGGGATTTCCGAAAGATTAAACCCTGCAGGGGTGCTCCAACTAGTCCATCACAAACGAACACAGGCCGCAAAGGCATCCTCTATCACGAATCTCGTGATCTCGTCAGATTCCTTAGAGGAAAACCTCAACTCTGGCGGAAACCAAAGCTTCACTGGGATTCCTATACGCAAGATATACCGCTAAGGTAAGACAAGGCTAGCAGGACCTCCCGACGTGTCGACGACCCCGATAAGAGCCGCATATCTCAGTCTCAGGACACGCCGGATGGAAGTAGCTACAGGTACCAAACCTCAAGTTTCCTTGTGGTGGCCCCGCAGGCAGACCAGATTGGACCAACACTCATGAGGAGCACTGGCCCGGGTTGTTGATTAAAGAACCTCGGGGTAGCTACTCCCTATGCAGATTATTATTAAGTTATTAGCAAATTAACACCAATGTTGGGTCCTGCCGGACAAGCCTTAGCACTACGCGATTTATGAAGGGGGTCCCCATAACAACCCCGAACGTGTTAGGAGCGATCATTAGGGAATCAAACACCGGTAACCGGTAACTAAGGCGGCAATAACGGAACAAAGTACCCGGCAAAAGGCTAGGCCTCCCGTCATTTACCAAATATATAGGTGCATTAAATAAATAACAGAATTTAATATAATTATATCAAGCTCATGTTATCACATGAGTCAAAACACCTGCAACTAGCAACGTTAACATTAGTAGCTGAGCAAGCCTACTTAGCCATACAAGTTTGCTAGGAAGGAGTACGGTGTTTGGGCTCATGGCATATAAAGAGGCAATTTAATTTAAGTGGTAGGCAGCGAGCAATATGACATGGAAACGAAACTAACATAACAAGTCTAGAGATGGAATCAAGGTCATATCATCTTGCCTGTGATATCCTCAACTTGGAATGGTTCTGGCTCGTCCTGCACGTACTCTCCTGACTCCACGTATTCGTTCTCCGATCCCGGTGCTACCCAACATAAAAATAACAGCCAATGAACAGAAGCACCACAAGATGCAACAATCACATGATGCATGAGATGAAATTTGAGCATGCACCACTATTTCTATCACTAGCACAAACAAAATAAGCTACTGCAAGTTTCTGGACATAACTGTACACTAAGATATTTTTACATGCATGAGAATGACATGAACAGATGCGGCTCGTGAAAACGGTGCAAAACCATCTAAAGACCATTGCAAACGGAGCTACGGATCAACGGGAATCAACGGAACAAGATATGAAGCTCTACGTGGAAGATTTAACACCACACTCACAGTTGGCAAAAATCTAGTATTCCCAGGTTGCCAAGACATGTAACAACCCAACATGAATGAATTGGAGCAAGGTAGAACACCACAACATCAATTAAGCACACACTTTGATCAAAATGACGAAACTTCATAATCTGCCATAATCTGCATCTTAGCTATTTGGGAGCTACATGCAACATAGCTACAGGCCTCCAAACATGACAAATAATATATGTGGCTGTTGTCCACCAAGAACACTACAAGAACCAGCAAGAATCACAGCAAAAGGAATTAAACTCTAGAAGATACAAGGCCACAAACTTTCCCAAAACCATCAGATCTCAGGGACTTGGTGAAAATTCCTGCACCTGAGTATCTGTCTCTGTCCTGAAGCTTTTTGACAGCAATCAAAACATAACGTACTGGACTCCAAATGCTTTGAAATTTGACAGGGATCTTCACAAACATACCAGGTTCAAAATCCTAGTACTGAACTATGGCTAGTTCTCAATAGAATGACCAACACATCCTCATCTATAAGAGAAGAAAATGTTTCCAGCATCCCAGACTTGAAATTTCAGAGTTCACTTATCTGTAATTTTTTCAGTCACATGCCCACTTTGTCTAGGCATAGTTTGCACACACATTACACCAAGTGATAATTGACACCACTATAGTGTAGAGCAAAACCCCTACTACTATCACACAAAAAACTCATGCCCTTGGGCTCCACCTATTCCATGGAATCAAAGATCAAACTTGCTACAAATCTGAATATGAAACTCCATAAAGTACCCTTCTAAGACAAAAACTACAAAGGTAGGGTTCATGTGCACAATGACAAAGTGACATGGGGGTTTGAACCCCATGTTTGTGTCATGCACATCAACTACACCAATACTTATCAAAAGCCAACCCCACACACAACATGCTCTCTCTCATATTAAACATGAGGAGGTGCACAACTTGCAAAGGTGGGAGGGTCCACACACACACAACAATCACACTAGCACCACATGGTGCAAGATCCCAACTCCAAGCAGAAGGGAAACACACTCACATGCACAAAACTACCACCACCAAGGCTTAAACTCAAGGACTTGTGCAATTGCACAAGCATGTGTGTAGGGTTACACACACACTTGCACACACACTCACCCTCAAGCACACACTCACACACACATAAATCTACACATCTACCATAACACACATGAACCCTCCATACATGCTCTCTCTTACTCCTCCATCAAATAACAGGGAGGTAAAAATATATAAGGGCATATGTTCCCCATTGTTCAAGGCATGGAGTAGCAAACAAAGCAAGGGAAAACAACAACAAAAAACAGAAGGAAATAAAAGGGAAAAAGAATTGGGGTCTCTCTGGGATTCGAACCCCAGAGCCCCTGGTGCAATACACCACACACATCCACTGCGCTGCTGCTACTGCTGTTGACAAAGGAGATGGAATAAGCAGGGTAAGGCTTCCCTGCAGATCACTAAACCACAAACAATTCAACCCAAAAAGAAGGTGCTGAGGGGGGACTCGAACCCATGCCCTCCTACAGGCAACAGGCACTGATAGCACTACCACTACCACCACGCTACAGATCGACGACTGGCACTATCGAGTTGTGGAAACAGAAGAAGCCTCTCTGCACTTACGAGGAGTCCCGCCGGCGGCCGAACCAGAGGGAGCTGGCGGCGCCTCTCTCGACCAACTACGACAGGGAGGACCCTCGGCAGGGGACGCGGGGGCCCCAGGGGTTCCATTTTCGATCTGAGCACGGGAAAAGGTGCCCGCTTGGCACCCCGTAACTGCACCGGAGCTGCTGCTGCTGTTACGACGCCGGTCTACCATCTACTCCGGCAGGGCGACGGTCTCTCCTCTCCTACGCATGCTACGCCGAGAGGGGGAGCGAAGGGAAGGCACTGCAGCTCACCTCGCTCACCTACGGGAACGAACGGAGAGGAAGGAGGGGGAGCGAGCCGATGTAGAGGAGGTGGCCGGCCGGGGAAGACGCGGACGACGAGGACGTCGAGGAAGTCGAGGACGTCGACGTGTGGCTGCGGGAACGCGGCCTCCTCGGCCACCGCGTTCTCTTGGCACTGCTGACGGGGCGAGGCGACGTCTCCTGCTGCCGCTACGAGCTCAACGAGCTCCTCCCATGGCGGCCTACGGGTTCCTGTCTTGGCGGCGCGAGGGATGAGGGGAGGGGAAAACGGCGCCCTAGGGTTGCAGGGAGGAGGCTGGCTCCTTATAACGTCTCGGGAGGCGAGCTCGGAGCCACCAGATCGAGGGGAAGGGAGATCGGTGGCGGAGCTTTGATCGTACGAGCGTGACGTCGCCAGGAGGAAGACGAGGGACGTCGAGCGGGCTGCTGGCGCGAAGGGACTTGGGCCAGGGAGGTAATGGGCCACAAACGCCAGGGAGAGAAGAGGGAACCTGGCCCTCTCCAATTTAAAAATGCCACCACAGCAAATAATACCCCAAGAAAACTAAGGCCTAATAAAAAAATAAAAACAAATACTCCTGGGCACAAGGGAATTATGCTCCAAATTTCTGAAATACCAAAAAGATATCTGGACAACTAAAAAAATAATTGTCAATCAAATTACAATAATCTGAAAATAAAGGAAAACCCCAAACAAAATAAGTTAAAAAACCCCTCTGCTTCATACCCACATACCAACTAAAATGCTCTAAAGGTGTAACATTTTTATAACAACATAGGAGCAAAAGGATTTGAACTTGGGGGAAAAAAATAAAAGGGTTTGAAACTACACAAGGGGGGGTTTGAAAATGATGCCAAGCACCACACCCTCATTACTTCACACCACATCATCACAAGATACATTACCACAAGATTAAAAGCACCACATGGAATCATATCACCACATGCACCAACGCCTAACACATGCAATGATATGATATGCATGCAAGCAAGGGAAGAAATAAAAGGACACATGAAATCATCCAAGCATAGGACACTCTCATATCAAAGACAAGGTGGTCCCACATGAAGTAGGCCCAAATAGGGTAGGTTCTACACTTGGGGCATTACAAACTCTCCCACACTACAAAGAAGATCTCGACCTCGAGATCTAAGACTGAAAGAAATCGGGAAATTTGGAACGGAGGTGATCCTCGCGTTCCCACGTAGCCTCTTTATCAGAATGGTGTGACCATTGCACTTTGAGAAACTTGACAGTATTGTTACGGGTCTTGCGCTCAGTTGCCTCAAGAACCGCAACTGGATGCTCATGATAAGAAAGGTCAGGCTGAAGATCGATATCTTGAAGATGCACAGTGCGCTCGGGGTTCTTGAAACACCTCCGAAGCTGAGAAACATGGAACACATCATGGACATTTGCAAAGGTTGACGGAAGCTCGAGATGGTATATGCAAGGTCGCCCCTCTTGGCAACCACTTCGAACGGACCAATGAAACGAGGCGCAAGCTTGCCTTTGATGCCAAAGCGCTGCATACCCTTCATAGGCGACACCTTGAGATAGACAAAATCATCAAGCTCATACGAAATGTCACGGTGCTTTCTATCGTAATAGCTCTTCTAACGGGACTGAGCTGCTCTGAGGTTGTCGCGAATGATCCGACATATCTCCTCAGCTTCTTCTATCATATCATTGCCAAGGATCTGACGCTCGCCTGTCTGGGACCAGTTGAGCGGAGTACGACACTTCCTGCCATAGAGAATTTCAAACGGAGCCTTGCCAGAACTAGCTTGATAAATGTTGTTATACGAGAACTCCGCGAAAGGCAGACAATCCTCCCATTTCATGCCAAAAGAGATAACACAGGCTCTCAGCATATCCTCAAGAACTTGATTCACTCTCTCCACTTGACCACTAGTCTGAGGATGGAACGTTGTGCTGAAGCGGATCTTCGTGCCCATAGCAGACTGAAAGGAGTCCCAGAACTTGGAAGTGAAGATACTTCCACGATCTGACGAGATCATCATAGGTACGCCGTGCAATGAGACAATCCTGGAGGTGTACAACTCTGCCAGCTGAGCTGCTGAAATGGACTCCTTGACTGGAAGGAAATGCGCTACTTTACTCAATTTGTCGATGACGACGAAGATAGCATCATTGCCCTTCTTGGACTTCCGAAACCCGGTGACGAAGTCCATCTTAATGTGATCGAACTTCCACTCGGGAATCGGCAACGGCTGCAAGAGGCCCGCTGGTCTTTGATGTTCTGCTTTCACCCTTCGACATACATCACACTCGTTTACGAATTGTGCAATTTCACATTTCATACGGGTCCACCAGAAAGTCTGCTTCAAGTCACGGTACATTTTGGAACTTCCAGGATGAATAGAGAGCAGAGAGTTATGAGCTTCTTCCATGATCACCTTCCTGAGATAACCTTTCGGGACGACAAGGCGGTCCTCGAAAAACAAAGTGTCCCTGGCATCAACAGTGAAACACTTATACTTGGGAAGACTCTTTCCCACACCAATCTTGACCTTCTTTACCATAGCGTCAAGTAGCTGAGCTGCTCTGACCTGATCTTCCAAGGTAGGAGAGATCTGAAGGTTCGCAAGAAAACCCTGAGGAACCAGCTGAAGATTGAGCTTCCTGAAAGACTCAGAAAGACCCGGCTGGAGAGGTTGCAGAATCAAGCTGTTGCAATATGCCTTCCCGCTCAATGCATCTGCCACAACATTTGCCTTGCCTGGCGTGTACTCAACACTCGGATTAAAATCCTGGAGCATTTCCACCTAACGTGTTTGCCGAAGATTCAAGTTAGGCTGAGTGAAGATATACTTGAGGCTCTTGTGATCGGTGAAAACTTCAACCTTACGTTCCAACAAGAGATGTATCCAAGTCATCAAGGCGTGCACAACAACTGCTAGCTCGAGATCATGCACAGTATAGTTCTTCTCCGCAGGCTTCAGCTGCCTGGAGGTATAAGCAACCACCTTCCTATCTTGCATCAAGACTGCACCGAAACCCTGGAGAGAAGCATCGCAAAAGACCTGGTACGGCTTGGAATCATCCGGAGGGGCCAATACCGGAGTGGAGATAAGCTTCTCTTTGAGTGTATCGAAGGCCAGTTGACACTCTGGAGAACAAACTTACTTGACACCCTTCTGAAGAAGACTAGAGAGCGGCTTGGCGATTTTGGAGAAGTTCTCAACGAATCTTCTGCAATATCCGGCAAGACCGAGAAAGCTTCGAAGCTGCTTCACATTCTGCGGAGGTTCCCATTCAACAATGGCTTGAACCTTGGACGGGTCAACCTTAATGCCCTCGGCAGAGATAATATGCCCAAGATAAACCACTTCTTTCAGCCAGAAATCGCACTTGGAAAACTTGGCATACAACTTGTATTCTCTCAGTTTATCAAGCACCAACCTGAGATGTTTCTCATGTTCTTCCTCATCCTCAGAAAAGACCAGAATGTCGTCGAGATAGAGCAACACAAATTCATTCTTAATTGGTGAGAAAATATAGTTCATCAATCGGCAAAAAGTCGGAGGAGCATTAGCCAGACCAAAAGACATGATTGTATACTCATACGAGCCAAAGCTAGTCCTGAATGCCGTCTTCGGAATGTCTTCCTCGCGAATGCGAATCTGGTGATAGCCCATTCTGAGATCAAGCTTGGAGAAAACTTTAGCACCTTTCAGCTGTTCGAACAACTCATTTATGTTCGGAAGTGGATATTTGTTCTTGATTGTCTTCTTGTTCAATGGACGGTAATCGACACACTGCCGGTCCGAACCATCCTTCTTCTTGACAAACAGAACACCACATCCCCACGGAGACGAGCTTGGTCTGATCAAACCCAAACGCTCCTGCTCATCGAGTTGCCTCTTGAGTTCCTTCAACTCTTCTGGACCCAGCTTGTACGGCCGTTTGCACACTGGCTTTGTGCCTGGCTCAAGCTCAATGACAAACTCAACTTCACGGTGCGGAGGCATGCCTGGCAGCTCTTCAGGAAACACGTCTTGATATTCGCAGACTACTGGAACTTGCTCAATGGGATTGATCTCACCCTTTTCATTCAAGGAGAACAAGCGGATTGTGTCATCGCGCGCCGCGAATATAATCACATCCTCCGAAGAGTGGGTAAGTTTCACTTCTTTAGCTTAACAATCAATTGATGCCTTGTTCATGGCCAACCAGTCCATACCAAGGATCAAATCAATGTCAGACTTGCCAAGACAATAGGAGACGCCAGAAAAGCATAATTGCCCATCTTGACAGAAACATCTGGGACGAACAACTAAGAGCTCATCCGCATACCCGGAGACACAACTTGCAATGACTTGGGAAGGAACTCGGTCACAAAATTATTACCAAATGCAAAGGGGTATGACATGAAGGAATGCGAAGCACCAGAATGAAATAATACTTTAGTAGGAATATCATTGTGGGGAGGTTACCCATGATCACATCTGATGAATTTTGTGCCTCAGCTGCATTCACCATGTTGACTCGAGCTGATCTGGGGTTGAACTTCACAAGAGCGTTGCTTGGAGGCTTGCCTGGAGGAGGAGGCGGCAGACGGAGCTGAGAAGTGCATTTGTTGGCATAGTCACCCTTCTACCCACATTTGTGACAAATGACATCTGCTGGCTGCCGGAACTGAATCTGAGGAGGCCCTTGCTTCTGATGCTGGTATCTCTGCTGGAAGCCAGGGTTGGGTAGGTGGGAAGAACCACGCCCACCTGAGTGATTCGGCTGCTGCGAGTGCCGAGGAGGAGGAGGAGGAGAAACCCAAAACCTCTGTTGCTTCTGAACCACCTGAGTCGAGGAAGAGCTGGAATCTCTGAAGCGCTTCTTGGAGTTCTCCACCCTGAGCAAGGCTGCCTCTGCTCGGAGAGCTAAGTTGTAGAACTTGTCAAACTCCTCAGGATCGTGCAAAGCAAGTGCTAACTGCAAATCCTCCTTTAAGCCACCCCTGAACTGATAAATCTTGCTCTTCTGATCCGGGACATCCTGCAACGCGTAACGGGCCAGCTCGTGGAACTCAACATTGTACTTGTACACTGAATTGCTGCCCTGCTTCAAACGCCTGAACTTCTCACGCATCTCCTCAACAAAGCTGGAAGGGATGTAGTGGGACCTGAAGTCACGACAAAACTCGTCCCAAGTCATCACCCTGCCACCTCTGGAGTCCTTAAGCTGCTGCCACCAAATAGAAGCCTGCCCCTTCAACTGAACCGTTGCAAACTTGACATAGTCCTCCGGACGCACATTGCTACACTCAAAATGCTTGTTCATATCACGGATCCAATCTTCCGCATCAAACGGCTGGTCGCAAGAAGTGAATGTCTTAGGCTGGTTTGACAGGAACTGACTCAGACTGGCGAAGTGATTTCCACCCTGCTGGAAATTGCCCTGCTGATGATTGGCTCTCTCCTGGATCAACTGCAACAACATCTGAGTGTTTGCATTAGTAGCTGCCATCATCGCCTGCCAGGCCTCTGCAGGAGGAGGCGGCGGCGGCGGAGGAGGAGGAGGTGGAGGTGGCATATCCTCACGCGCTGGGGTCTGACGAGTTGGTGGAGCCATCCTGAAGACGGACAGCATATTAGTCCATAGAATAATTGAAGATATTGCTGAATCAAAAGACAGGATATCTGAATAGAATTTAGCATTGCACTCGATCAACATAGCAAGAGTGCATCCTGAAAGTAACAGACGACAAAATTCCGATAAGGACCACTGCAACCAAGTGTGAGCTAGAACTGCTCGGAACAAACATATGATCGAGATTTCCCAAACCTCAATCAAGCGTTTGTAGGAAGATAGTCCTATAAGATACCACTAGATATCCCACCTAGTTCAACAAAACAAAGGGTGCGGCTTGCAATTAGCCAAAACAAACTCATGAGAAAGATTTTGTCCGATATTTTCATGGACAGGATCGCACGGGCTCGATTTTACAGTAGCCATCAAGTGCAAGGCAGTGCACCCGACATACGAAGCGTCCCCGAGTCGTAGCAAGCTACAAGGACTCTTTAAGACACAACGTGTACCGCTGTAAGTCGACCGTGAACAAACGAATCCACTAGATGTCGAACCCCAACCTAACATCAAGCATTTGTTGGAAGATTGTCCTATAAGTAACTACTTGAATTCCCACCTATGAATTCCCGAAATAACTGGTCATGCAATCAGGTACACGGATACAAGGAGTATTTCACACAACTCCTAAACTAACCCGTCACTTGTATCACATCCTTCAACACACAACCAGCATCTTGGACCTTCATCTACAACAGATCCTCGTGATCACAACGATACAAAGTGTGGTAGTACCCCCGAACAATCTACACCGGTACTGGGGACATCGGGGTTATCTCACCACTACCCGTATTGAAGCAATAACGAACACCCTCCGTTCTTAGATACTCAGAAATCTGAATGATGGCGATGTGCGCGATAATCCCTGGAGCTCAACTCCCCAGATACTTAGAGAAGATAGGAGGCACCAGGACATGATTCCGTCACATCGAAATCATCTAGATTTCACAAATACCCGCGTGATCCTAAAAAAAAATTTGACTGAGAAAAGGAGTAGAGTTAAAGATTTCCTAAGACGGGAACCTCACTAGAGCATAGAAGAGGAGAAAAAAGAATCCTACTCTCCGATATAACTAAGACTCAAAACATTTTCTAGACTCGACCCAGATCGGAAAGGACTGCATCTTGGTCGTTACAGGGAGCGAGTCTTGAAAAATTAAAATTTTTTGGTCTCAAGAGTCATGATTGGCACATATGGCTAGAGCGGGTAATGCCGGTGATGTTACGTGGCTTTATTCCTGGGGATGAATGGCTCGTACTGGTGGAGCTGAGCTATTTCTTCCATGTTCTTTGTGCGAAAGAATTGTCGCCTGGCGTGGTAGAAGACATGGAGGAGTTTGCACCGGAGTTGTTGTGCAAGTTACAGAAGATCTGTCCACCGGGCTTCTTTTATCCAATGCAGCATTTGTATTTACATCTACCGACCGAGGCAAGATTGGGTGGGCCCGTGCAAGATCGTTGGTGCTATGCAACTGAGAGGATGCAGAAGACCCTTCGAGCTAAATGTAAAAATAAGCGTAGAATTGAAGCATTGATGGCTGAGGCATTCATTACTGAGGAGGTGGCAAACTTTGTGACAGCACACTACGAAGCCAAAAATCATCATTTGCATAATCCGAAGCCTCGGCACAATGATGGAGACCCTAAAAAAGGTGGGTCCAACCTTAGCCTATTCAAAGGGAAGCTCGCACCAGCCGGTGCTTCGAAAGCAATAACGTTGGATGTCGAAGAATGGCGGAACATTTCGTTGTATATCTTCAACAACCTAACAGAAGTGCGGCCGTACATCGAGTGAGTTCTCGACACATTTTCCCGTAACTTCTAATTCATTTGAACTGCTCTTATTCCCGGATATTTCAAACAGCCGTTACGTCGTCAAATTCTCGGATGGAGCGGTGATCGAAAATGATTCCGTTGAAGAGTATGAGCTTCTGTCAAAGATAGGAGGCGGCTATCCCGGTTTCATCTCTTGGTTCAAACAAACGGTAATTATCAATAATGGACCATTTCATTCTTGGTCTAACTTGCGGCTAATGCAACAACCGTTTCGTATTAAACCTGTAGGCTAATTCAGAGTCTATGGACGCCGAACTGAGACAAGTCGCTAATGGTTTTGACTATAAGGTCCGTTCATTTGAGGAATACAACATCAACGGGTATCTCTTTTGTACCTTTGGCAAAGAGCTATCTATGCTCGACCGGAAATCTACAAATTGTGGTGTCTCTGCTATCGGCGAAGGTGTTATCGAGTATTATGGAAGAGTTGAAGCAATTTATGAACTTCAATTCTATGGTGAAAACCCACCGAACGTCGTAGTCTTCAAATGTTATTGGTTCCAGCCGAAAAATACTAGAAGGACTCATGAACATATAGGACTAGTCGAAATCAATCCAAACACCCATTTAGATGTTCCCGATGTCTATATTACAGCTCAACAGGCGACCCAAGTTTTCTATCTACCATAGGCATGCCAAACGGATAAGAATCTGGAAGGTTGGTATGTTGTTTATGAAGTGCCACTACATGTCAGACCACCTCTCCCAAATGAACAGGATTATGAACCTCACATTAACCCAGACACATATGATGGAGAATTCTTCCAAGAAACACGTCTTTCCAAGAAACGTTTCAAGAACCTCCGTGCTTCACCCAAGAACATGGAAGTAGATAGCGACAATGAATCCGACTCCAGCCCTGAGCCGGAACCAGAAGACCTAGAACTCGTAGAGGTTACTGATGCGGATGACCTGTCAATGCTTCAACGATTAAAGGAAGGCCTTTCACAACTTCACGCCGTTGAACCCGACGAGCACGTCATTCATGAAGACATGCGTGATAGTGATGATGATGATGCATTTATTGATGATGATTATTAGTTTGTAAGATTCACAACTTAAATTATATATATTTTAATCTTTATTATTCATGTACATATTATTATTCATGTCAGTTATTCAATTTTTTATGTGGTACTAATTTCTTTTAATCTTTATCATGGCAGGTCACCAGGTGTGGAAAGATGGTGGGCCTGGTCCAGAGCGCTTGACGGGTTCTTTCCAGGCGCCCCGCACGAGGGGTGGTACTTCCCTTCCACCCCTATCTCTCCGTAGAGCCTTGGCAGACAGTCTGTCGACACCACCCGTGGGTTCTTCTTCGTCGGCAGCATTGCCCACTGGGAGAGGTGCTGGTCGGGTAGGGAAGAAGGGGAAGGGTACAGGGAGAGGTGGTGGCCGCGGTAGATCCAGGAGGACTGTTGAGCCGTCCTCGCCACCACCACCAGCTCATTCACCCGAGCATAGGACTAGTATGGTTGACCCGTTTGCGGAGGAGGCTACGGGGACTCCGGTCTAGGAGCCTAGTGTTGACAGGCATTCGTCCCATGAGACTCCGGTCCAGGAGCAGCCTCGGGTCGAGGTGTATTCGGCCCAGGAGCAACAGGAGGAGACTACAGTTCCGGAGGCTTCACCCGACGTGGAGAGGCCCGGATGGGAGACCTGGCCAGATCGTACCGAGTTGCCGGATTGGACCAAGGGTCCGGGTGGCTCAGGGGGCGGGGATGAGCTTACGGATAGTGAGGGCGAGATGCAGGTGGACGGGGCCACCGTGTACAAGCGTGGTAGTACACGTCTCCCGGTCGCCCCTGCTACCCGCGAGCAGAGGCCGGTGATTAAACCTGAAGGAGATAGGTAAGTACATTTACCCTTTTTTTCGCTTTTGCCTTCAAGTTTGTTCAAATATCTAATGCGTTGACCTTATCATACTGCAGGGGATGGGTACACCCTCTTGGAGTCCGCAGGCCAAACTCCGTCCTTGGTGTGCTTTGCGGGACAAATTTCCCGGGGTTTGTCACGTTGCCTGGTGAGGGTCAGGTTCCTACACTAGGATTTACCTGGGAGCACTACCAGGCTGCGCAGGCCCCGCCGGAGGAGATTATAGATGGTGTCTTGTGCCACACGAGGGCCGAGATGGTGATCAAGAGCTTTTGGGTAAATTATCCTTTTACAGAATCTAAAATTAACAATATAGCTAATTATTGTACTAATCGGTGTTTTCACGTTTGATTGTAGACCTTCTATAGGTGTGAGGATGGATATGAGGAGGAGGCGGCCAGGGTTCTCGAGGCCGAGTGTAGGCGGTTACTACAGAACTTGCGCCACGAGGCTCGGCCGCATGCTATTCGAGATTACTACGCCATGCGTGGTATTAAGAAGCAGAAGAAGGATTGCCGCGGAAAGTTTCTGAAGAAGGAGCAATACATGAAGGTAATTACCTATTCTTAAGTCCTTCTACGTAGTTTTCTTGATTTCATTCATAGGCGTAGCGCTAAAAATTCTTTCTAATAACTTACAGGTGCCCCCGAGATGGTGTACGGATAAGATGGATTGTTGGGAGGCGTTGGTTGATGAGTGGTGCACAGGCAGCTGGCGAGCCGTCCACGAGAATGCGAAGGATCGGCGTAGACAAATGGTTGGTGTGCCACACCATCAAGGCAGCGCCAACTTACTTCAGTTTGGACGAAACTGGGTATGTGATTTGCTTCATGATTCATGCAATGCATTCTTGATGCTAATATTTTGTTCCTCTCTTTTAGGCGCATCACAATAAGACTGAGATGCCACACTTGTACGACCTTTATGGCATGGCCATACCGCCTCGTACAAGAAGGCGAAGGCATTCTATGAGTCTGACCTGGATGATCCCAATAACTTCACCAACATATCATCCCAGCAGAAGCTCGTGGCATACAGGGACGCGGGGAAGGCTACGAAAGGGGATGACTTTAACCCTAGCCAGGAACCTTTGGATCCAGAGCTGGTGATGATATCTGGTGGCGGGAGGCCCCATGGCTCGATAGCCATTGGAGATGGGATAATACGTTGTCCACTCAGTCTTCCGGAGATCAAGGCGCGCCAGTCGAGCAGCTGTCCTGAGATAACGCGTCGTCCACGGCCAGTCGAACTTGCCATCGAGGTTAGTTGTACGGACTAAGAAAACTTTCATCCATTTCATTATGTGTGTCACCATAGATCATTACTGTGGTAACGAGGAATGGTGTTTCAGGCTGCTCTTCAGAAAGAGAGAGCGGAAACCAGGCTGCTCTTGGGAAAGAGAGATTGGCAAGCCAGGCTGCTCTTCAGGCTTCTCTTGATGAGAGGGACCAGACCACGACACGATTGCTTGAGGAGGAGAGGGCCTGGAATGAGGCGGGTCAACGGGCCCTGTACGAGTTTCAATACTAACTAATACGACCCACTCTTCAGGGTCTGTGCGAGAAGAGCGGTCAAGACCCTCCGCCGATGCCCGTCTTCACTTCGATTGGCACGGTGAGTTTCATTATTAACTAGTATTAATAATTGAGTGTCATCATGCTAACTCAGACATTGCAAAATATCTTTTCTGCAGAATAACTCCCGAGCGGCATCGCACGACCCTTCTCCAGGGCAACCGTCTCCAAACGAAGCCGCCACGAGCAACCATGGTGTTTCTCCTCCTTGATGACCACTACGGTAAGTTTCTCCTCCAAACTTAGCTTGTTCTTCATCTTAAATGAGATAATTAGCCCATTTAGCTCCAAGAAGACATAATTAGGTTATTTAGCTCCAACAAGAGGATAAGAAATAGGCAAAATGAAAAGAAAGAAGAAGAAGAAGAAGAGAAGAAGGAGAAGGAGGAGAAGGAGGAGGAGGAGGAGAAGGAGGAGAAGGCCAAGGACCTTCTAGTCCTTCTCCTCCTCCTCCTTCTCCTCCTTCTCCTCCTTCTTGAGTTCTTCTTCTTCTCCTCCTCCTCCTCCTCTTTCTTCTCCTCTTTGATATTATCCTTGCTTTAATTTCCCCAACAATGACATAATTAGCCCATTTGGCTCCAAAATACCATAATAAGCTCAAAATGGCATAAGAACCTTGGTTAGCTCATTAATATTATATACTTAGCTTGTTTTCCTCTAAAATGGGATAATTGTACCATTTAGCTCCAAAAAGACATAATTAGGTAATTTAGCTCCAACAAGAGGAGAAGAGGAGAAGAAATAGGCAAAATGAAAGAAAGAAGAAGAAGAAGAAGAGAAGAAGGAGAAGGAGGAGGACGAGGAGGAGGAGCAGGCCAAGGACCTTCTAGTCCTCCTCCTCCTCCTTCTCCTCCTTCTTCTTGATTTCTTCTTCTTCTCCTCCTCCGCCTATTTATTCTCCTCTTTAATATTATCCTTGCTTTAATTAACCCAACAATGACACAATTAGCCCATTTAGCTCCAAAATACCATAATAAGCTCAAAATGTTATAAGAACCTTGGTTAGCTCATTAATATTATATACTTAGCTTGTTTTCCTCTAAAATGGGATAATTAGCCCATTTAGCTCAAAAAAGACATAATTAGGTAATTTAGCTCCAACAAGAGGAGAAGAGGAGAAGAAATAGGCAAAATGAAAAGAAAGAAGAAGAAGAAGAAGAAGAAGAGAAGAAGGAGAAGGAAGAGGAGGAGGAGGAGGAGGAGAAGGCCAAGGACCTTCTAGTCCTTCTCCTCCTCCTCCTTCTCCTCCTCCCCCTTCTTGATTTCTTCTTCTCCTCCTCCTCCTATTTCTTCTCCTCTTTAATATTATCCTTGCTTTAATTTCCCCAACAATGACATAATTAGCCCATTTAGCTCCAAAATACCATAATAAGCTCAAAATGGCATAAGAACCTTGGTTAGCTCATGAATATTATATACTTAGCTAGTTTTCCTCTAAAATGAGATAATTAGCCCATTTAGCTCAAAAAAGACATAATTAGGTAATTTAGCTCCAACAAGAGGAGAAGAGGAGAAGAAATAGGCAAAATGAAAAGAAAGAAGAAGAAGAAGAAGAGAAGAAGGAGAAGGAGGAGAAGGAGGAGGAGGAAGAGGAGGAGAAGGCCAATGACCTTCTAGTCCTTCTCCTCCTCCTCCTTCTCCTCCTTCTTCTTGATTCCTTCTTCTCTCTTCCTCCTCCTCTTTCTTCTCCTCTTTCATATTATCCTGGCTTTAATTTCCCCAACAATGACATAATTAGCCCATTTAGCTCCAAAATACCATAATAAGCTCAAAATGGCATAAGAACCTTGGTTAGCTCATGAATATTATATACTTAGCTTGTTTTCCTCTAAAATGGGATAATTAGCCCATTTAGCTCCAAAAAGACATAATTAGGTAATTTAGCTCCAACAAGAGGAGAAGAGGAGAAGAAATAGGCAAAATGAAAAGAAAGAAGAAGAAGAAGAAGAAGAAGAGAAGAAGAAGGAGAAGGAGGAGGAGGAGGAGGAGGAGGAGGAGAAGGCTAAGGACCTTCTAGTCCTTCTCCTCCTCCTCCTTCTCCTCCTTCTCCTCCTTCTTCTTGATTTCTTCTTCTTCTCCTCCTCCTCCTCTTTCTTATCCTCTTTCATATTATGCTTGCTTTAATTAACCGAACAATGACATAATTAGCCCATTTAGCTCCAAAATACCATAATAAGCTCAAAATGGCATAAGAACCTTGGTTAGCTCATGAATATTGTATACTTAGCTTGTTTTCCTCTAAAATGGGATAATTAGCCCATTTAGCTCCAAAAATACATAATTAGGTAATTTAGCTCCAACAAGAGGAGAAGAGGAGAAGAAATAGGCAAAATGAAAAGAAAGAAGAAGAAGAAGAAGAAGACGAAGAGAAGAAGGAGAAGGAGGAGGAGGAGGAGGAGGAGGAGGAGAAGGCCAAGGACCTTCTAGTCCTTCTCCTCCTCCTCCTTCTCCTCCTTCTCCTCCTTCTTCTTGATTTCTTCTTCTTCTCCTCCTCCTCTTTCTTCTCCTCTTTCATATTATGCTTGCTTTAATTAATCCAACAATGACATAATTAGCCCATTTAGCTCCAAAATACCATAATAAGCTCAAAATGGCATAAGAACCTCGGTTTGCTCATGAATATTATATACTTAGCTTGTTTTCCTCTAAAATAGTATAATTAGCCCATTTAGCTCAAAAAAGACATAATTAGGTAATTTTAGCTCCAACAAGAGGAGAAGAGGAGAAGAAATTGGCAAAATGAAAAGAAAGAAGAAGAAGAAGAAGAAGAAGAAGAAGAAGAAAAAGAAGAAGAGAAGAAGGAGAAGGAGGAGGAGGAGCAGCAGGAGGAGGAGAAGGCCAAGGACTTTCTAGTCCTTCTCCTCCTCCTCCTTCTCCTCCTTCTCCTCCTTCTTCTTGATTTCTTCTTCTTCTCCTCCTCCTCCTCTTTCTTCTCCTCTTTCATATTATCCTTGCTTTAATTTCCCCAACAATGACATAATTCGCCCATTTAGCTCCAAAATACCATAATAAGCTCAAAATGGCATAAGAACCTTGGTTAGCTCATGAATATTATATACTTAGCTGGTTTTCCTCTAAAATGGGATAATTAACCCATTTAGCTCCAAAAAGACATAATTAGGTAATTTAGCTCCAACAAGAGGAGAAGAGGAGAAGAAATAGGCAAAATGAAAAGAAAGAAGAATAAGAAGAAGAGAAGAAGGACAACGAGGAGGAGGAGGAGAAGGCCAAGGACCTTCTAGTCCTTCTCCTCCTCCTCCTTCTCCTCCTTCTCCTCCTTCTTCTTGATTTCTTCTTCTTGTCCTCCTCCTCCTCTTTATTCTCCAATTTAATATTATCCTTGCTTTAATTTCCCCAACAATGACATAATTAGCCTATTTAGCTCCAAAATACCATAATAAGCTCAAAATGGCATAAGAACCTTGGTTAGCTCATGAATATTATATACTTAGCTTGTTTTCCTCTAAAATGGGATAATTAGCCCATTTAGCTCAAAATATACATAATTAGGTAATTTAGCTCCAACGAGAGGAGAAGAGGAGAAGAAATAGGCAAAATGAAAATAAAGAAGAAGAAGAAGAAGAAGAGAAGAAGGAGAAGGAGGAGGAGGAGCAGGAGGAGGAGGAGAAGGCCAAGGACCTTCTAGTCCTTCTCCTCCTCCTCCTTCTCCTCCTTCTCCTCCTTCTTCTTGATTTCTTCTTCTTCTCCTCCTCCTCCTCTTTCTTCTCCTCTTTCATATTATCCTTGCATTAATTAACCCAACAATGACATAATTAGCCCATTTAGCTCCAAAATACCATAATAATCTCAAAATGGCATAAGAACCTTGGTTAGCTCATGAATATTATATACTTAGCTTCTTTTCCTCTAAAATGGGATAATTAACCCATTTAGCTCAAAAAAGACATAATTAGGTAATTTAGCTCCAACAAGAGGAGAAGAGGAGAAGAAATAGGCAAAATGAAAAGAAAGAAGAAGAAGAAGAAGAAGAAGAGAAGAAGGAGATGGAGGAGGAGGAGGAGAAGGAGAAGGCCAATGACCTTCTAGTCCTTCTCCTCCTTCTCATCCTTCTTCTTGATTTCTTCTTATTCTCCTCCTCCTCCTCTTTCTTCTCCTCTTTCATATTATCCTTGCTCTAATTTCCCCAACAATGACATAATTAGCCCATTTAGCTCCAAAATACCATAGTAAGCTCAAAATGGCATAAGAACCTTGGTTAGCTCATGAATATTATATACTTAGCTTGTTTTCCTCTAAAATGGGATAATTAACCCATTTAGCTCCAAAAAGACATAATTAGGTAATTTATCTCCAACAAGAGGAGAAGAGGAGAATAAATAGGCAAAATGAAAAGAAAGAAGAAGAAGAAGAAGAAGAAGAGAAGAAGGAGACGGAGGAGGAGGAGGTGAAGGCCATGGACCTTCTAGTCCTTCTCCTCCTCCTCCTCCTCTTCCTTCTCCTCCTTCTTCTTGATTTCTTCTTCTTCTTCTCCTCCTCCTCTTTCTTCTCGTCTTTCATATTATCCTTGCTTTAATTAACCCATTTAGCTCCAAAATGCCATAATAAGCTAAAAATGGCATAAGAACCTTGGTTAGCTCATGAATATTATATTCTTAGCTTGTTTTCCGCTAAAAATGACATAATTAGCTGAAAAACATCATATTTTGTTCTTCTTCTGACTTTCTTATTCACATTTTTGCAGATTGGATATACTACATGCATGGAACCTGGCATTCATGAAGTTGAATAATGTCGATGGATGAACTTTATATGTATAACATCTAGTTTTCATTTGAGTTGATGAACAATGTCGAACTATATGTATATGTATATATGGATAAACAGTGCAATACTTTGTATGTTGGTTCTTTGGATATATGGGGATGTACATTGATTTATATGTATATCATATATGTGTGGTGAATTATATATATGTGTTGGCAAGTATATGTGTGGTGAACTATATATCATATATGTGTGGTGAATTATATAAATGTGCTGTCAAATATATATATATATATATATATATATATATATATATATATGTGTGTGTGTGTGTGTGTGTGTGTGTGTGTGTGTGCTGTGAAATAATATAAAACAAAAAAAACAGGTGTTATATGGACTCTTTGCCGTCTGCCAACTGATGGCAAAGACCCGTGCCATCAGCTGGCAGATGGCAAAGGTGCCACATGGCACCCAGCTGTGCATCCTGGGGTGTCTATATAGTCTCTTTGCCGTCAGCCTCCAGGGTGGGCAGACGGCAAAGAAGAGTGCACAGAGGAGGGGGGGAGGAGGAGGCAGACGGCAAAGAGTGGAGGGGGGGAGAGGCAGACGGCAAAAAGTGGAGGGGGGAGGCAGACGGCAAAGATGGAGGGGGGGAGGCAGACGGCAAAGATGGAGGGGGGGAGGGGAGGAGTAGGCAGACGACAAAGATGGAGGGGGAGGCATACGACAAAGATGGAGGGGGGGAGGCAGACGGCAAAGATGGAGGGGGGAGGGGAGGAGTAGGCACACGACAAAGATGGAGGGGGAGGCAGACGACAAAGCCTCCGTTAACCCCTAACGGAGGCAACGCCTGTCGACTGCTGTCTCGAGAACTTTGTCGATAGCTCCTAAGGAAAGCTGACGGCAAAGAGCTTTGCCGTCCGCTTTGGGGGGGCAGATAGCAAAGAAGGTCCTATGCCGTCGTAGGCTGACGCAGAAATTTTGCCGGCCGTGAGAATCTTTGCTGTCTGTGATTTTGTCTTTGCCGTCCGGGATTTTGTCTTTGCCGTCTCTGATGGCAGACGACAAAGAAGCTAATTCCTGTAGTGAATAATTTTGCATATCGAGGGTTTAAAGATAAGGTATGGTCACTGGGAAAAGGTTTGGGAGGCAACAGGGCAAAGGAAATTGGGGTTCCTTTTAAACTGAAAGGATTAGGGTTTCCCTTCCGACAACTCGAAAGGTAGGGTTTTGACGGGAAAACCGTGAGAAAAGATCTTGGGTGGCAAGGTTGGACTGGAGAGAATCTCTGGTTGGATAGGGAAGGCAAGGCTAGATGACCATCTTCTTATACCCAGGAGTGAAAGAAATCCGATAACACCGAGAAAAAAGACGGGAGTCAAATCTCGCAAATAAAAAAGGAGCGAAAACCAGGGTGTTACAAGTGGGCTAACTAGTCAACCAAAGAAAGCCCATGAGGTAAAAGTGGAAAAAACCAAAAGAGGTGGACAACTTGGGGAGGAGTCCTACTCCAAACAGGATTGGAGGAGGACTCCTCCTCTCTAGCTTCGGCCGAGCCCAAGGAGGTTCTCCTTGGTGCTCAAGGCTAGCCCCTCCTTCCTCCTATATATATACTAGAGGTTTTAGGGTTTTTGAGACACAATTTCAGCCACGTGCAACCCTCTCCTCTAGTTTGTAATTTCTCCTCTAGATCGGATTTCTACGGTGCTTAGGAGAAGCCCTGCAGGAATAGATCACCACCATCACCGGTGCATCATCACGCTACCGGAGAACTCATCTACTTCCATGTCTCTCTTGCTGGATGAAGAAGGCGAAGATCATCACCGAGCTGTACGTGTGCTGAACTTTGAGGTGCCGTCCGTTCGGTGCTAGATCGGGATGGATCGTGCGACGGCGGCGATTTGGATCGCAAAGACGTTCCCCTACATCAACCGCGTTCTTAACGCTTCCTACTTAGGGATCTACAAGAGTATGTAGATCTGATCTCCCTCTTGTAGATGATCATCACCATGATAGGTCTTCGTGTGTGTAGGAAATTTCTTGTTTCCCATGCAACGTTCCCCAACAGTGGCATCATGAGCTAGGTTCATGCGTAGATGAAGTCTCGAGTAGCACACAAAAGTTTTTGTGGGCGTTGATGTTTGATTTGCTGCCCTCCTTAGTCTTTTCTCGATTCAGTGGTATTGTTGAATTGAAGCGGCCCGGACCAACCTTACTCGTACGCTTACGAGAGACCGGTTTCATCGACTAACATGCAACTTGTTGCATAAAGATGACTGGCGGGTGTCTGTTTCTTCAACTTTAGTTGAATCGGATTTGACCGAGGCGATCCTTGGATAAGGTTAAGTAGCAATTTACATATCACCGTTGTGGCTTTGCGTAAGTAAGATGCGATCATACTAGATACCCTTAGCAGCCACGTAAAACATGCAACAACAAATTAGAGGACGTCTAACTTGTTTTCGCAGGGTATGCATGTGATGTGATATGGCCAAAGATGTGATGTGATATATTGGATGTATGAGATGATCATGTTGTAGTAGTTAAATATCGACTTGCACGTCGATGCTACGACAACTGTAGGGACCCGATTCAAAACGAGAGAAGCCTCTGTGTGTACTGTGCCATCCCTGGATTAGTATGCTGGCACACACAGTACATCAATGTATATATCAAAGTGCAATCACATGTAAAATAACGTAAAACTGATATATACCTCAAAATCTCAGTGGAAATAGTCAAAGGGAGCGGAGTCCCAATAAACACCAAAGGCAAGTTGAGTGCAGACCGTAACCCTGAATCGTACTCTTACTCATCAAAGAAAGTATCTGCAACATAAGACGTTGCAGGCGTGTAGGTCAGCATATTGAATATGCAGGCAAGTCACAAAAGAGAGAGGTGAAAATATCTTCTATACTATATGCATATATGGTAGGTGGGGCTGTAGTTTAAGTTTTGCGTAAAGAAATTTTTTCCTACAACAAGAGAGAGGGTAAAAGAAAAATTTACTACATTGTTGGTTGTTAATGAGAAGGTTCCACCAAACATTTCTCATACCCAAGTTATAAATGTTACCCACATAAATAAATGGTGTTGAGAATTTCTGATAACTTCAGTTCCTTCGGCTCAAATTGTCCATGATCGTGGACACGGCTAATCGATTAGGTTTGAGTACTCTGTAGAGTTTTGCACACGTTCCCCACAAGATTTGATCACCTCCATTGAAGTCCTCGCACTTCAGGGTGTTTGAGAACCGGATGATCAAAACATGCTCTTTCAACGGGTTCCTCTAAGCCTCTGTCGGTGCCCATCCAATCCTACCGTTCTTCTACATCTCGTAGCACCGCCCGTCCAGATTCACCATGTTGCCCAACCAAGCCAGAGCCCATAATGACTTGTGGTTGCGGAGGTAAGCCTTGGGTCTTGAAATATCCATCCATCTCTTTGATCCTGGGTGAAGCTTTCCGCAAGATGTCATGGCGCTTTGATAACCCTCAAGTATAGGGGATCACAACAGTTTTCGAGGGTAGAGTATTCAACCCAAATTTGTTGATTCGACACAAGGGGAAGTCAAAGAATATTCTCAAGTATTAGTAGTTGAGTTGTCAATTCAACCACACCTGAAATACTTAGTATCTGCAGCAAAGTATCAGTAGCAAGGTAGTGTGATAGCAACAGTAGCAACAAAGTAACAACAGTAGCAGCAGAGTAACAGTAGCAGCAGTGACAGCAGTAGCGACAGAGTAATAGTAGCAACAACGACAACAATAGCGGCAAAGTAACATAGCAAGGACCAGTAGGAAAAACTCGTAGGCATTGGATCGGTGATGGATGATTATGCTGGATGGTATTCATCATGCAACAGTTATAACACGGAGAGATATGTAACTAGCTCGAGTTCGTCAACGTAATGTAGGCATGTATTCCGTATGTAGTCATACGTGCTTAGGGAAAAGAACTTACATGACATCTATTGTCCATCCCTCCCGTGGCAGCGGGGTCCTAATGGAAACTACGAGATATTAAGGTTCTCCTGTTAATAGAGAACCGAACCAACGCATTAACACTTAGTGTATACATGAACTCCTCATACTATGGTCATCTCCGGGAGTGGTTCCGGCTATTGTCACTCTGGGGTTGCCGGGTCATAACACATAGTAGGTGACTACAACTTGCAAGATAGGATCAAGAACACACATATATTGGCGACAACATAATAGGTTCACATCTGAAATCATGGCACTCGCGCCCTAGTGACAAGCATTAAGCATGGCAAAGTAGTAGCAACATCAATCTGAGAACATAGTTGATACTAGGGATTAATCCCCGTCAAAACTAACCCGATTACATGATAGATCTCATCCAACCCATCACCGTCCAGCAATCCTTCGATGAGATTACTCACGAACGGTGAAGAGCATCATGGAATTGGCGATGAAGGAAGGTTGGTGATGACGATGACGACAATCTCCCCTCTCCGGAGCCCAGAACGGACTCCAAATCTGCCCTCGAGAGGAAGAACAGGAGGTGGCGGCGCCTCTGTATCGTAAAACGCGATGAACTCTTCTTCTTGATTTTTTTCCGGACGAAAGGGACTAAATAGAGTTGAGATTGGAGGCGGTGGAGCTTCGTGGGCCCCACAAGCCTGCCAGGCGTGGCCAGGGGGGCCCCGTGCCAGGTGGGCTTGTGGGCTCTCAGCTCCACCCCTTCGGTTGATTCTTGTGCCAGTATTTTTTATATATTCCACAAAAAATCCCCGTAAATTTCCAGGTCGTTCCGAGAACTTTTATTTCTGCACAAAAACAACACCATGGCAATTCTGCTGAAAACAGCGTTAGTTCGGGTTAGTTCCATTCAAATCATGCAAATTAGAGTCCAAAACAAGGGCAAAAGAGTTTGGAAAAGTAGATACGACGGAGACGTATCAACTCCGCCAAGCTTAAAACCTTTCTTGTCCTCAAGCAATTCAGTTGACAAACTAAAAGAGACAAAAGAAAAACTTTTACGAACTCTGTTTGATCTTGTTGTTGCAACTATGTCTAACTCATAACCAGAATTTCAGCAAGATCACAAGGTAACCACATAAGAAAATGACATCTAGGTCTTACGGTAAACTCATATCAATGGCATAATCAACTAGCGAGCAATAATACTAAGTTTCAAACATCAACACTTCAATCAAAACAATCATGAAGCAGTACGAACAGATGTTATCTCGCTAGCTCTTTTTGAGACCGCAAAACATAAATGCAGAGCACCTTCAAAGACCAAGGGCTGACTAAACATTGTAATTCATGGCAAAGAAGATCCAGTCACAGTCATACTGATTATAAGTCAAAAGCAAAGCATAAAAATGACAGAGGTGCTCTCTAATTGGTGCTTTTATAAGAAGAGGATGACTCAACAGGAACATAAATAGACAGGCCCTTCGCAGAGGGAAGCATTGATTTGCAGAGGTGCCAGAGCTCAAGCTTTGAAAACAGAGATAAATAATTTTGGGTGGCATGCTTTCATTGTCAACGCAATGACGAAGAGTTTTCACCATCTTCCACGCTACACATGCTATAGGCGGTTCCCAAACAGAAAAGTAAAGTTTTGACTCCCCCACCACCGATCAATCACACTCCACGACTAGCCAAATACTCGGGTGCCGTCCATACCAACATCAATCCAAGGGGAGTTTTGTTTGCAATTATCTTTTCGCTTTGAGCATGGAACTGGGCATTCCAATTACCGACTCCTTTCTCGTGAATGATAGTGAATAAACACATATCGAGGATGACACGCGTAGCATGGAAGATATTGATCACCCCTTGTCACCACATGAGCGGTTCGGCATGCAAAACAGATTATTTCTTGAAGGTTTAGAGAGTGGCACATGCAACTTTACTTGGAACGGCAGGTAGATACCGCATATAGGTAGGTATGGTGGACTCATATGGAACAACTTTGGGTTTATGGGAGTGGATGCACAAGCAGTATTCCCGCTTAGTACAAGTGAAGGCTAGCAAAAGACTGGGAAGCGACCAACTAGAGAGCGACAACAGTCATCAAAATGCATTGAGATTAACCAAAATTGAGTGCAAGCATGAGCAGAACATAAATCACCATGAACATGAATATCATAGAGGCTATGTTGATTTTGTTTCAACTACATGTGTGAACATGTGCCAAGCCAAGCCACTTGAATAATTCAAAGGAGGATACCATCCTATCATACTACATCATAGTCATCTCAAAATTCATGTTGGCATCCAAGACAAACCATTATAAGCTCCTAGCTAATTAAGCATGGCATCAGAAACTATGATCTCTAAGTTGTCATTGCAAACATGTTTCTCTCGCAACAAAGCTGAATCAGGAACGATGATCTAGTCATATTTACAAAAACAAAATAGATCGAGTTCATACCAGCTTTTCCAGGCTCAGTCACTTCATCATATATCGTCATTATTGCCTTTCACTTGCATGACCAAATGATGTGAACAATAATAAGCGTGCTCGTGCATTGGACTAAGCTGGAATATGCAAGCAAACAAAAAGGAGAAGACAAAGTAATATGGGTCTTTGACAGATAAACAGATATGCATGCGAGAGCCACTAAAGATTGTAACCATGGTCTTCTACCTTGACCTAAAGAAAAAGAAAACTACTTACACGGGAAAGCTCCCAACAAGCAAAAGAAGAACGAGAAATCTTTTTGGGTTTTCTCAAACTAGACAAACACACGAGAAGAAAATGAGAAAAAGAATTAAACTAGCATGGATGATACAGTGGCAAAGTGTGAACACCGACTAACAAAGTGAAAGCGTAAGCAAGAATATAAAGTCGTTGAGAAACACGTACACCCCAAGATTAGGCTTTTGGCCTAAGTTGGTCTACTCCCAAGGCTGGTTTGGGCGATACCCAAAATCATAATGGGGGTTGTACGGGAGCGCTACAGCTACCGCCTGAATAGCTGCCTCATGGAGGCGATCAACCTTTGCCTCCCTCTCATACTCCTCTACCTCTCCTTTGCTTATGTAATATCTCCATTTTACGTGAAAGTCAAAGAAGGCAGGAGAAGGAAGGATAATATGGAAAACACGCTGCCGGTTAAATATTAACCGGTATAGGAGGGATTCATCATCCCTCTCAAGGAACTGATAGCGTGTCAAAGCGGCGCGATCAATGAAAGCTGTATTGAGCGGGGGATCTCCTTCGCGGATAGATACTCCAAGAAAATTTTCCATGTGAGTGACATAGATCCCACCAAAGAAATCCCTTCATTAGCATTATTATTCAGCCTCCTTGCTCTTATAGCTCCCATGTTGAAACTTCTATCACCCGTTACTGCGTTCTTAAGAATACTAAGGTAGGGTGCGCAGAGGTGTTAATGCTCAATCTTGCCATTAATGCATCTACCTATGAAGAGGGCAAAGTAATGTAAGGCAGGAAAATGAATGCTCCCCATGGTAGCCTGCGTAATATCTCTAGTTTCTCCAACAGTTATACTAGATAAAAAAATCTCTAACCAAGATTTAGGAGGATCATTGAGACTACCCCAAACAGGTATCTTGCAAATTCTATTGAAATCCTCTAACTCCATGGTATACTATTTGTCATAGATATCAAACAGTACAAATGTGTTACGTCCAACTGAAAATTTGAATCTACGAACAAAAGAGGCAGTGAGAGTAACATATTGTTCACATTTATCGGAGATGAATTCTTCGAGTCCGACGTTGCAAACAAGTGTATCAAACTCGTCTTTGAAACCTGCCTCAATCATGATTTCATCAGAAGGCCATTCACATGGTTGTACTCGTGCGTCCCTTTGTTGGTAAGGATCGGGCTCCCGAATCGCGAGACGGGGACCTCTCTTGCTTCAGGAACCACCATGATAGTTTCTCCTGAACATCTTCCTTTTGTGAAATTTTCAGTGACTCTAAGGAAAAGTGAACAAGGCTCAACAAAACTCGTAGCAACTACTCCCACAAGTGCCTAGACGCCATATCACACATCAAAGCTACTTGGGACCAGCTAAAATTAGCATGCAAAGGTCAAGAACAGGGTCAAGAAGGCAGCAAAAATACGCGACGTATAAGGCACTAGAGCAAAAACTAATTGGACCAATGGAGGAGTCACATACCAAGGAGCAATTTCCCCAAAACAGATTGGTGAATGGTGCTTTGCACAAGGAGATCGAAAATCCCAGCAAGAAGAGCAAGAATACGGGTTTGAGCTGCGATACGATTTTTCTGGAGGTAGGAGAAGCAGATGGGAGCTAGAATGAGTGGAGGGGGTACACGTGGGCCCCACAAGACTGGGAGGCGTGGCCAGGGGGGTGCCCGCGTCTCCAGGGCTTGTGGCCCACTCGTGCAGCCTCGTGACTAACTCTTCGTCTCAGAATTTTTCAAAAATTCCAGAAAACATGATACTTGATTTTCACGACGTTCGGAGAACTTTTATTTTCGGGGTACTTTTCTACGGGATGCTAAAAGCAGAAAACAGGGAAAACTAAACTAAATCTATCATTTTTGTTCTAAGCAACCGAAGGTGAAAGCTTGGAACAGAGGGTTGTGACTCCTCGATTCATCCATCTCATGGTCATCGAAAGAAATCTGTCAATGAGGTTGTTCAAGTCTCCTTGACAAACTTTTTTGAATCGAATAAAAAGAACGGAGAATTTTCGAATAGTCATTAGGTTACCTCAATGGGGATGTGCATATCCCCAACAAGCAAATCATACTTCATCTTGACAGTAGGTATAGGGCATTCAAAGCTCCCAATAAGAATCGATGAAGTTTTTTCGATAGCATTGATGCAATGTACTCGATATTGTTTCTTTGGAAAGTCCACCGTGTGCTCATTACCGTTGACATGGAAAGTGACATTGCCTTTGTTGCAATCAATAACAACCCCTGCAGTGTTTAGAAAGGGTCTTCCAAGGATGACCGCCATGGCATCATCCTCGGGAATATCTAGAATAACAAAGTCTGTTAAGATAGTGACGTTAGCAACCACAACAGGCACATCCTCGCAAATGCCGATAGGGAAAGCAGTTGATTTGTCGGCCATTTGCAGGGAGATTTCAGTGGGTGTCAACTTATCCAGTTCAAGCCTACGATAAAGAGAGAGAGGCATAACACTAACACCAGCTCCAAGGTTGCATAAAGCAGTTCTAACGTAGTTGCCTTTAATGGAGCAAGGTATAGTGGGCACTCCGGGATCACCTAGTTTCTTACGAGTTCCACCCTTGAAGGTATAATTAGCAAGCATGGTAGAAATCTCAACCTCAGGTATCCTCCTCTTATTAGTCACAATATCCTTCATGTACTTAGCATACGGAGACATTTTAAGCATATGTGTCAACCGCATTTGCAGAAAGACAAGTCTAATCATTTCAACAAATCGCTCAGAATCCTCATCATCCTTTTTCTTGGATGGTTTGGGAGGAAAGGGCATGGGTTTCTGAACCCATGGTTCCCTTTCTTTACCATGCTTCCTAGCAATGAAGTCGTTCTTATCGTATCTCCTATTCTTAGGCTGTGGGTTATCAAGATCAACATGTTCAATCTCCACATCCTTATCATTGCTAGGTTGAGCATCTTCATGAACATCACTATTGATATTATCACTAGGCTCATGTTCATCACCACATTGTGTTTCGGCATCAGAGGCAGAGACATCGTTTTGACTCTCAGGTGTAACAGCAACAGGGTTGCTAGCGTGCAGGTTCCTATCATCTTTCTTCTTCTTCCTAGGATGACTAGGTGCATCAGTGCTAACTCCTTGAGATTCTTGTTCAATTCTCTTAGGATGACCCTCAGGATACAAAGATTCTTGGATCATTCTACCGCCTCTTGTGACGACTCTAACAGAATTGTCATTCAACTCATTGAGCAAGTCATTCTGAGCCTTAAGTACTTGTTCTACTTGAGTAGTAACCATAGAGGCATGTTTGCTCAAGAGCTTAAGATCATTGGCGTTTCTGTCCACACAAGCACTTAAATGACTAGGCATACGAGCATTGTGTTCTGATTGTCTGCTAACATAATCATTGAAACTTTGTTGTTTGGCAACAAAGTTATCAAATTCATCCAGGCATAAGCTAGCAGGTTTATCAAAAGGAATATCACTCTCATTGAATCTACGAAGAGAATTTACCTCTACTACGTGTATCGGGTTATCAAGACCATGGATCTCTTCGATAGGTGGTAGATTTTTGACATCTTCAGATTTAATGCTTTTCTCTTTCATAGATTTCTTAGCTTCTTGCATATCTTCAGGACCGAGGAATATAATACCTCTTTTCTTAGGAGTTGGCTTTGGAGGTGGTTCGGGATTAGTCCAAGCATTCTCATTGCACAAGATATTATTCAATAGGATCTCAGCTTGTTCTACGGTTCGTTCCCTAAATACACAACCGACACAACTATCTAGGTGGTCCTTAGAAGCATCGGTTAGTCCATTATAGAAGATATCAAGTATTTCATTCTTTTCAAGAGGGTGATCAGGCAAAGCATTTAGTAGCTGGACAAGCCTCCCCCAAGCTTGTGGGAGACTCTCTTGTTCAACTTGCGCGAAATTGTATATTTCCTGCAAGGCAACTTGCTTCTTATGGGCAGGGAAATATTTCTCAAAGAAGTAGTAGATCATATCCTGGGGGCTACGCACACAACCAGGACCAAGAGAAGTGAACCAGGTTTTAGCATCATCCTTTAGCGAGAAAGGAAACAACTTTAGGATATAGTAGTGGCAGATCTTTTCCTCACTAGTGAATAGGGTGGCTATATCGTGCAGTTTGGTAAGATGGGCTACAACCGTTTCAGACTCATAACCGTGAAAAGGATCAGATTCCACCAAAGTGATTAACTCAGGGTCGACAGAGAATTCATAATCCTTATCGGTCACAAAGATAGGCGAAGTAGCAAACTTCGGGTCGTATTTCATCCTAGCGTTGACAGATTTTTCTTTCCACTTGCGCAGTAATTTCTCAACATCATAGCTATCCTTACAAGCAAGAAAGTCTTCAGCTATCTCTCCCTCCATAACATAACCCTCAGGCATATCAGGCAATTCATATCTAGGTGAGCTAGTTCTAACAGGAAAAATAGCAGGTTCTACTTCAATAATCTCAGCAGTTTCAGAAGTATCATCACATCTAGCAGCAACTGTAGCAATTTGTGCATCAAGGAATGCACCTAGTGGCAAAGCAGTATCAAGCATAGCATCATCACAAGTATCATGGACAGCAGAAGTAGCATCATCAAGCACATGCAACACATCAAAATTTCTAGCAGGAGGTGGTGTCGCAAACTTACTCATAACTGAAGGTGAATCAAGTGCCGAGCTAGATGGAAGTTCCTTACCTGTCCTCATAGTTGAGGGCAAGACTTTAGTTCTTGGATCTTTCGGATTCCTCATAGTGATCAGCAGACGTAAATCCCAAGTGACTCAGAGAATATTGCTAAGCTTCCTCGGCAACGGCGCCATTAAATAGTCTTGATAACCCATAAGTATAGGGGATCGCAACAATTTTCGAGGGTAGAGTATTCAACCCAAATTTATTGATTCGACACAAGGGAAGTCATAGAATATTCTCAAGTATTAGCAGTTGAGTTGTCAACTCAACCACACCTGAAAGACTTAGTATCTGTAGCAAAGTATTAGTAGCAAGGTAGTGTGATAGCAACAGTAGCAACAAAGTAACAGCAGTAGCAGCAGAGTAACAGTAGCAGCAGTGACAGCAGTAGCGACAGAGTAACAGTAGTAGCAATGACAGAAATAGCGGTAAAGTAACATAGCAAGGACCAGTAGGAAAAACTCGTATTCATTGGATCGGTGATGGATTATTATGCCGGATGGTATTCATCATGCAACCATTATAACACGAAGAGATATGTAACTAGCTCCAGTTCGTCAACGTAATGTAGGCATGTATTCCGTATGTAGTCATACGTGCTTAGGGAAAAGAACTTGCATGACAGCTATTGTCCACCCCTCCCGTGGCAGCGGGGTCCTAATGGAAACTACGGGATATTAAGGTTCTCCTTTTAATAGAGAACCGGACCAACGCATTAACACTTAGTGAATACATGAACTCCTCATACTATGGTCATCTCCGGGAGTGGTTTCGGCTATTGTCACTCCGGGGTTGTCGGGTCATGACACATGGTAGGTGACTACAACTTGCAAGATAGGATCAAGAACACACATATATTGGCGACAACATAATAGGTTCAGATCTGAAATCATGGCACTCGGGCCCTAGTGACAAGCATTAAGCATCACAAAGTAGTAGCAACATCAATCTCAGAACATAGTGGATACTAGGGATCAATCCCCGTCAAAACTAACTCGATTACATGATAGATCTCATCAAACCCATCACCGTCCAGCAAGCTTACGATGAGATTGCTCACGAACGGTGAAGAGCATCATGGAATCAGCGATGAAGGAAGGTTGGTGATGACGATGACGACGATCTCCCCTCTCCGGAGCCCAGAACGGACTCTAGATCTGCCCTCCACAGGAAGAACAGGAGGTGGCGGCGTCTCCGTATCGTAAAACGAGATGAACTCTTCTTCTTGATTTTTTCCACACGAAAGGGACTAAATAGAGCTGAGATTGGAGGCGGTGGAGCTTTGTGGGCCCCACAAGCCTGCCAGGCGTGGCCAGGGGGGGCCGTGCCTGGTGGGCTTGTGGGCTCTCAGCTCCACCCGTTCGGTTGATTCTTCCGCCAATATTTTTTATATATTCCACAAAAATTACCGTAAATTTCGAGGTCCTTCCAAGAACTTTTATTTCTGCGCAAAAACAACACCATGGCAATTCTGTTGAAAACAGCGTTAGTCCGGGTTAGTTCCATTCAAATCATGCAAATTAGAGTCCAAAACAAGGGCAAAAGAGCTTGGAAAAGTAGATACGATGGAGACGTATCACGCTTCTCCATGCATCCAGGCTCCTCCGCTAGTTTTCCCAGGGAGCCCATCTGAACCGTCCTTCACCCAGAGGTATATTTCGTTCTGAGGTCTTGCAAGTCTTGGAGTCTTTAGGTCTTGATTATTATGTTCTCACAACACTCATGATAAACTCTCAACCAAACCCCGTCTACTAGGAGCATAGCAAAAAAATAACGTCCTCGCCAAAGTAACAAGGGTGATGGGTGCCTACCACATGATACTACATCAAGATCCAAATTTCCAAGTACCTAATTTGCATGCAATTGGGTGAAGAAGGTAGACATACAATGCATATAAAAACATAGGTAAAAATATGATCAACGTGACTTGCCTGGTAAGGTTGATGCAGATAGATACCGCTCTCAAGAAATAACTTGATAGAACTATTCGTCACTATTCGATGAAAACTATATAATCAAACATAGTATTCATATAAGCAATCATACTAGAAATCATCCTAGCAATCAATATAAAAAATACAATAAAATTGATGCAATAAAATCAATAAGAAAGATCAATTAGAAATCCAAAGGAAACTTCAAAGAAAAACTATGGAGTCTTCTTCTACAACAATCACTAAATAGTTTTTGTTCTAATTAAACCTAACAGGAAATAAAACACTAAAATAGTAAAATAACAGAGAACAAAATATAAAATTAACTAAGATAACAGAAAGTATTTTTCATAAAACTATATTATTTTGAAAGTATTCTCAAAAAGGAAATCAAACTAGCAACGAAATCAATTTGCAAGCTATTACCGAACTAGAATTGATTTCATGCTATCCAATAAACAAAAATCTTGTTGTTGTTGAAAACCTACTGTTAACTACTAGGAAACAAATTATAACGTTTCACAAGTATAAAGGAAAGAAAATTAAAAACATTTATAGCAAAAGAAATAGCAATAATCCTAGAAAGAACTAAAACAGAATCTGTTTTACATAAAATAATGATTTAAAATACTCCAAAAATTCTGAAATTTTACCTACTAATAAATAAGGTCACTAGTGATCAGTATAAAAAAATTAACTAAAAATCTATTTTTAAACTCCAGATATTAACAAAACAAGATTTAAACCAAATCTGTTTAAATTCAAAATTTAAATTTTCAAACATGGACGAATTTTATATATACAGAAATTACATAAAATTTGTGATCCAATGCAAAAAAGATTCACCTCAATTGGAGTTATAGAATAAAAGTTATAAGAATTCTAAAGTTATGATCAAATCTGTTTTCAGAAGTAAAAACAGAAAAAGATTAAAAGAAAAGGCGACGAGGCACGCCGTGGTTGGCTGGAATTTGTGCATGTTTTAGGCTAACTAACGGATGGTCACAATATAAAGAAAACCTCTTCGGTTAAAACGAACTAACAGAAAAACATCTGTTTTATAAATAAACTGAAGGGGTATACTAAGTATAATCTAAAGCGTTTGTTGAGGATCTAACGGTTGGAGAAGAAAAGGAGAGATAGAGGGAGTTTACCGTGGCTGGCAGAGAAGAGAAGCTCCGGCATGGTGGCCGACGAGGGTGAGGGCGGCGAGGAGGAGGCGACTCCGGTGGTGTATGGGGCGGCGGGGTGGTGCGACCGTCGGAGGAGGGTCCTGGCGATCTCCTGGGGGTGTCAGGGGGCGTTGGGGCGATGGGGGGGGCATTGTAGGAGGCTCCTGGAGCTCGGCCTGAACAGGATCTCCGACAAGGTGGTCCGACAGCTAGAGGCGAGGAGAGGAACGGTTCTTGGGAAAAATGGAGAGAGGAGGGGGTGGGGGTTCTTATAGGCTCCTCGGGAGGCAAGGGGACGGAAGGTACACGGAGATCGGGTTAAGGATCCTGGCACCATGGCTTCCTCGAAGCTACCGTGCATAGGGAAGGAAGGAAATCAGAGGAATAAGAAAGAAAGGAACGGGCCTGATTGGTTTCCACTTCGGGCCCACGTAGGTTTCCAAATAAAAGCGATTTGTTTTCTTTTAATAAAAACAGGAAAGTAAAACAAACAAAAGAAATAAATATAATTCCAAATATGAAAGTATTATATATCAAAACAATATTTCCCACCACGTGGACATTTTATTTTTCACAAAATAAAAAGTTTATAAAAGTTTATTTTTTTAAAATCCAATAAAAATCCAACTTTTGCCATTAAAATTTTTGGCACTCTTTTTCTACTGACTTTTATTTTTTTGGAGTGTCATGTCACCTCCTCTCTTTCTTGCTTGGCAAGTATATTGCCAGGAAATTTTTTGTGGTTGAAATCTTGTGCCAAAAATAAAACTCAAATCAAAAACCAAAGGAAAATTCAAATGCCACATTCATTCAAATTCTTTATAGTTGAAGAAGTCATGTTATCTTCTCTCAATGATTTTAAATGGATGAATTTGAATTCAAAAGAAAATAGGAAAGTCATTTTATTCCCTCTCATTCAAAAGTTTTAAAAAGTTTCAAATTTCACTCAAGTTTCAATCACTCACTCAAACAAACAATCAATCTAGTAAATATTATAACATACCAAAATTTGGGATGTTACACCAACCGGCAGGAGCCATAGGGTTGCCTTTAAACTAACGTTTGTGCTTACATATGTGTGTACTATATTGCTAGGTAGTAGCTTTAGTAGTGATAGCATAGATAGCACGACAACATCGATGGCGGCACAATGACGGAGACCATGATGATGGAGATCATGGTGTGGCGCCGGTGACGATGAAGATCATGCCGGTGCTTTGGTGATGGAGATTAAGAAGCACAATTTCAAGGCCATATCATGTCACTTATTAATTGCATGTGATGTTAATCCTTTTGTGCACCTTATTTGGCTTAGAACGACGGTAGCAATATAAGGTGACCCCTCACTAAAATTTCAAGATAAAATTGTGTTCTCCCCGACTGTGCACCGTTTCGACAGTTCATTGTTTCGAGACACCACGTGATGATCGGGTGTGATAGACTCAACGTTCACATAGAACGGGTGCAAAACAGTTGCACACGCGGAACACTCGGGTTAAACTTGACGAGCCTAGCATGTACAGACATGGCCTCGGAACACAAGAGACCGAAAGGTCGAGCATGAGTCATATAATAGATATGATCAACATGGAGATGTTCACCATTGAAACTATACTCAACTCATGTGATGATCAGACTTGAGCTAGTGAATTTGGATCATGCGACACTCGAATAACTAGAGGGATGTCTATTTGAGTGGGAGTTTATAAGTAATATGATTAACTAAACTCAATGGTCTTGAACATAGTCTAAGTAATCTTTGCAAAACTTAATGTTGTAAATCAATGGCTCGCACAATAGCAACCCTGAATTTCTATACGTTCCTAGAGAAAGCTAAGCAAAAAAATGATGGCAGCAACTTTGTCGACTGAGCTCGAAATCTGAGGCCTATCCTTCAAGCTGGACAAAAGAATTATGTCCTTGATGCAGCGCTAGGAGATGAACCACCCGCTATGGCTGAACAAGATGTTTCGAAAGCTTGGCAAGTTCGTAAGGATGACTACTCACTAGTTCAATGTGCAGTTTTGTCAACAACGCTTTGAACGTCATGGAGCATATGACATGTTCCAGGAGTTGAAGTTTATCTTTGAGAAGAATGCCCGGATCAAGAGGTATGAGACCTTCGATAAATTATATGCTTGCAAAATGGAGGAGAATTCGTCTGTCAGTGAACATGTGCTCAAAATGTCTGGGTACTCAAACTGTCTAGCTGAGCTGGGGATCGATCTCTGATAACCCACAAGTGTAGGGGATCGCAACAGTCTTCGCGGGTAAGATAACCCAATTTATTGATTCGACACAAGGGGAGCCAAATAATATTTATAAGCTTTAACAATTGAGTTGTCAATTCAACCGCACCGGAAAGATACTTGCTTGGCAAAGAAATATTAGTAGTAACGGTGCTATGGAAGTGATGGTAGCAACGACAATAAGCGTGGCAAAGCAACGAAAGTAAAACAACAAAAGTAAAGCAACTTGTAACTTGCAGGATTAAAACATTGTAGGCTAGGGAGATGGGTGGTTGATCATGGATGAGAGATATCATGTATTTAACTTGGGGCAAGGCACATAGAAAAGCAATGATCATCTAGGAAAATATCAAACATTAGGCATGTATCCCAAGGTAGTCGTGCGTGCTTGCAATAAGAACTTGCATAACATCTTTTGTCCTACCATCCCGCTACCAACGGGGCCAAAAGGAACTTATGGAGATTAAGGTGCCCCTGTCAAAGAGCACCGGAACAAAGCATTAACAATCAATGGCTACATGGAATCCTCAAACTATAGTCTATCCCCTTTGGTGTCCCAAGCTGTCACCATTGGGACCGCCGATTCCGGACTATAATAGGTGCATACTACTCATAAATAGGATCTTAGAACACAAATATATTCATGAAAACATAAGCTATTCAGATCTGAAATCATGGTACTCGGGCCCAAAGTGACAAGCATTAATAGTAACAAGTAGTAGCAAAGATGATAAACACCATATTAGATGATAGGCAACATGCCCCCAACAATCTGACGAACTATTACATGATCTAACTCATCCAATCTCTACCACCCCCTTCACCTACAACAGGGAATTACTCACACATGATGGGAGAAGCCATGGAAGGGTGATGCAGTGGTGATGGTGATGACGATGGCGAAGATTTCCCCTCTCCGGAGGCCAAGGTAGCCTCCAAATTAGCTCTCTCGGAGAAGAACCAAGGGTGGTGGCGGCTCCGCGTCGAGAACTTGCAAAACGACTTTTGTTCTGGGATTTCTCCATCACGGTTAAAAATAGGAGCCAAGGTAGGGCACGAGAGGAGGTGGGGCCCACCCCGACAGTCTCACGGCGCGGCCAAGGGGCAGGCCACGCCACGAGGTCGCCTGGAGGCCTGGTGGCCCCCCTTTGGCCCATCTTCGGGTCCAGGGTTCCTCCCGGTGCGTGGATTTTCTCTATTTTATTGGAATTTTCAGGGACGCTAAAAATCCATTTTCCTACACACAAGAAAACCATACAGACAGCTCTGCTGAAAACATCGTCAGTCCGGGTTAGTTTCGTTCAAATCAAGCAAGAATGAGTCGAAAACAATAGCAAAAGTGTTTGGAAAAGTCGACACGTTTGAGACGTATCAATCTCCCGCAAGAAGCTATCACTGACAGTGTTCTTCAATCACTGCCACCTAGCTACAAGAGCTTTGTGTTGAACTATAACATGCAAGGGATGAATAAGTCACCCGGCGAGTTATTTGCGATGCTGAAAGTCGCTAAGTTAGAAATCTGGAAAGAACATCAAGTGTTGATGGACAATAAGATCACTAGTTTCAAGAAGAATGGTAAAGGCAAGAAGGGTAACTCCAAGAAGAGTGGCAAAACTGTTGCCCCTATGACGAAGAATCCCAAGGTTGGGCCTAAGACGGAAACTGAGTGCTATTATTGCAAAGGGACTGATCACTGGAAGCACAACTGCCCCAAGTATCTCGCCGATAAGAAGGCGACCAATGCCAAACAAGGTATATATGATATACATGTTATTGATGTGTACCTCACCAACTCTCGTAGTAGTGCCTGGGTATTTGATACAGGTTTTGTTGCTCACATTTGCAACTCGAAGCAGGAACTGCGGAATAAGCGAAGGCTGGCAAAGGATGAAGTGACGATGCACGTGGGAAATGGTTCCAAGATTGATGCGATCGCCGTCGGCACGGTCTCACTTCAGTTACCATCGGGATTAGTTATGAACTTAAATAATTGTTATTTAGTGTGTGAGTTAAGCATGAACATTATATCTGGATCTTGTTTATTGCGAGACGGTTACTTATTTAAGTCTGAGAATAATGGTTGTTCTATTTATATGAGTAATATCTTTTATGGTCATGCACCCAATTTTAGGGGTTTGTTCATATTAAATCTCGATTGTGATGATGCTCACATCCATGTCATTGAGACCAAAAGATGTAGAGTTAACAATGATAATGCCACTTTCTTGTGGTACTGCCGCTTAGGTCATATTGGTGTTAAGCGCATGAAGAAACTCCATGCTGATGGACTTTTGGAGTCACTTGATTTTGAATCACTTGACACATGCGAACCATGCCTCATGAGAAAGATGACTAATACTCTGTTCTCTGGAACAATAGAGCGTGCAAGTGACTTATTGGAGATTATACATACTGATGTGTGCGGACCAATGAGCATAGAGGCGTGCGGTGGATATCGTTATTTTCTCAGCTTCACTGATGATTTGAGTAGGTACGGCTCTATCTACTTAATGAAGCACAAGTCTGAAACATTTGAAAAGTTTAAGCAATTTTAGAGTGAAGTTGAAAATCATCGTAGCAAGAAGATCAAGTTCCTACGATCTGATCGAGGAGGAGAGTATCTGGGTTATGATCTTGGTGCTCACTTAAGACAATGTGGAATTGTTTCACAGTTGACACCGCCTGGAACACCATAGCGTAATGGTGTGTCCGAACATCGTAATCGTACTTTGTTAGATATGGTGCGATCTATGATGTCTCTTACCGATTTGCCATTATCGTTTTGGGGCTATGCATTAGAGACAGCTGCATTCACTTTAAATAGGGCACCATCAAAATCCATTGAGACGACACCATATGAGCTATGGTATGGCAAGAAGCCAAAGTTTTCTATTCTTACAGTTTGGGGATGCGATGCTTATGTCAAAAAGCTTCAGCATGAAAAGTTGGAACCCAAAGCTGAAAAGTGTGTCTTCGTAGGTTACCCAAAAGAGACAGTTGGGTATACCTTCTATCTCAGATCCGAGGGCAAAGTGTTTGTCGCTAAAAACGGATCTTTTCTTGAGAAAGAGTTTCTTTCGAAAGAATTGAGTGGGAGGAAGATAAAACTTGATGAGGTTACATATCCTCTGCTTCAACAAAATGGTGGCGCAGGGCAGAAAGAAATTTTTGTCGAGGCAACACTAGTTGAAGAGGAAGCTAATGATGATGATCATGAAGCTTCAAATCAACTTACTGTCGTACCTCGCAGGTCGACAAGATCACGTACTGCTCTCGAGTGATACAGGAATCTTGTCTTGTCTATCATGTTGTTGCACAACAATGAGCCTGCGAGTTATGGAGAAGCAATGGTGGGCCCAGATTACAGCAAATGGTTAGAAGCCATGAAATCCGAGATAGGATCTATGTATGAAAACAAAGTGTGGGCTTTGGAAGTATTACCTGAAGGTCGCAAGGCTATTCAGAACAAATGGATCTTTAAGAAGAAGAGGGACGCGGACGGTAGTGTGACCGTTTGTAAAGCTTGACTTGTGGCAAAGGGTTTTTCACAAGTTCAAGGAGTTGACTACGATGAGACATTCTCACCCGTAGCGATGCTTAAGTCCGTCCGAATCTTGTTAGCAATAGCTGCATTTTTCGATTATGAAATCTGGCAGATGGATGTCAAAATGACGTTCCTTAACGGGTTTCTTAAGGAAGAGTTGTATATGATACAACCCGAAGGTTTTGTTGATCCAGAGAATGCTGACAAGGTGTGAAAGCTCCAGCGATCCATTTATGGACTGGTGCAAGCATCTCGGAGTTGGAATCAACGCTTTGATGAGGTGATCAAGGCGTTTGGTTTTATACTAGTTTTTGGAGAAGCTTGTATTTACAAGAAAGTGAGTGGGAGCTCTATAGCGTTTCTAATATTATATGTGGATGACATATTGCTGACTAGAAACAATGTGGAGTTTTTGGAAAGGGTAAAAGATTACTTGAATACAATTTTTTCAATGAAAGACCTAGGAGAAGCTGCTTACATATTGGGCATAAAGATCTATAGAGATAGTTCAAGACGCATAATAGCTCTTTCACAAAGCACATACCTTGATAAAGTTTTGAAGAAGTTCAAAATGGAACAATCCAAGAAGGGGTTCTTGCCCATGTTACAAGGTATAAAGTTGAGTAAGACTCTATGTCCAGTAACTGCAGAAGATAGAGAAAAGATGAGTGTCATCCCCTATGCTTCAGCCATAGGGTCTATCATGTATGCAATGTTGTGCACAAGACCGGATGTCAGCCTAGCCATATGTATGGCAGGCAAGTTTCAAATTGATCCAGGAGTGGAACATTGGGCGGCGGTCAAGAAAATTCTGGAGTACCTGAAAAGGACTAAGGAAATGTTTCTCGTCTATGGGGGTGACGAAGAGCTCGTCGTAAAGGGTTACGTCGATGCAAGCTTTGACACCGATCCGGATGACTCTAAGTCGCAAACCAGATACGTATTTGTTCTTAACGGGGGTGCGGTAAGCTGGTGCAGTTCCAAGTAAAGCGTCGTAACTGATTCTACATGCGAAGCGGAGTACATAGCTACCTCAGAGGCGGCCAATGAGGGTGTTTGGATGAAGCAGTTCATGTCAGATCTTGGAGTAGTGCCAAGTGCACTGGATCCAATCAATCTGTTCTGTGACAACACTGGTGCAATTGCTCTAGCCAAGGAACCAAGGTTTCACAAGAGGACCAGACACATAAAGTGACGCTTCAACGCCATCCGCGATTACATCAAGGAGGAAGACATAAATATTTGCAAAGTGCACACGGATCTGAATGTTGCAGATCCGCTGACTAAACCTCTACCACGAGCGAAGCATGAACAACACCAGAACTGTATGGGTGTTAGATTCATTACATTGTAAATCACATGAAGATGTGAGACTAGATTATTGACTCTAGTGCAAGTGGGAGATGATGTCTACTATGCAACCTTCTCCTTGTAGACGTTGTTGGGCCTCCAAGTGCAGAGGTTTGTAGGACAGTAGCAATTTTCCCTCAAGTGGGTGACCTAAGGTTTATCAATCCATGGGAGGCATAGGATGAAGATGGTCTCTCTCAAGCAGCCCTGCAACCAAATAACAAAGAGTCTCTTGTGTCCCCAACACACCCAATACAATGGTAAATTGTATTGGTGCACTAGTTCGGTGAAGAGATGGTGATACAAGTCCAATATGGATAGTAGATATAGGTTTTTGTAATCTGAAATTATAAAAACAGCAAGGTAATTAATAATAAAAGTGAGCAGGAACGGTATTGCAATGCGTGAAAACAAGGCCTAGGGTTCATACTTTCACTAGTGATGTTCTCTCAACAATGATAACATAATTGGATCATATAACTAGCCCTCAACATGCAAGAAAGAGTCACTCCAAAGTCACTAATAGCAGAGAACAGACGAAGAGATTATTATCGGGTACGAAACCACCCCAAAGTTATTCTTTCTGATCGATCTATTCAAGAGTCCGTAGTAAAATAACACGAAGCTATTCTTTTCGTTCAATCTATCCTAGAGTTCGTACTAGAATAACACCTTAAGACACATATCAACCAAGACCCTAATGTCACCTAGATACTCCATTATCACCTCAAGTATCCGTGGGCATGATTATACGATATGCATCACACAATCTCAGAATCATCTATTCAACCAACACATAGAACTTCAAAGAGTGCCCCGAAGTTTCTACCGGAGAGTCAAAACGTGTGCCAACCCATATGCATAGGTTCCCAATGTCACGAAACCCGCAAGTTGATCACCAAAACACACATCAAGTACTCACATGAATATCCCATTGTCACCACAGATAGACACGTGCAAGACATACATCAAGTGTTCTTAAAGACTCAATCCGATAAGATAACTCCAAAGGGAAAACTCAATTCATTACCAGAAGGGAAATGGGGAAGAACATCATAAGATCCACCTATAGTAGCAAAGGCCGCAGTACGTCGAGATCATGACATCTCAAGAACATGAGAGAGAGAGATGAAACACATAGCTACTGGTACATACCCTCGGCCCCGAGGGAGAACTACTCCCTCCTCGTCATGGAGATCGTCGGGATGATGAATATGGCCACCGGATATGGATTCCCCCTCCGACAGGGTGCCGGAACGGGCTCCTGATTGGTTTTTGGTGGCTATAGAGGCTTGTGGCGGCGGAACTCCCGATCTAGGTTTATTTCTGGAGGTTTCTGTATTTACAGGAGTGGATGGCGTCGAGAACAAGTCAGGGGGACCCACGATGGAGTCACGAGCCCCCCAGGCGCGCCCAGGGGGGTGGGCGCGCCTCCCTGGCTCATTGCTTCCTCGAGACTCCTCTCCGCTATATTTTTCTTCTGGTATTTTTAATATTTTCCATAAAAAATCATGGCAAAAGTTTTATTCCGTTTGATATTCTTATCTGAAAAAGGTCAAAAACAAGGAAAAAACAGAAACTGGCACTGGGCTCTAGGTCAATAGGTTAGTCCCAAAAATAATATAAAATAGCATATTCATGCATATAAAACATCCAAAGTTGATAATATAATAGCATGGAACGATAAAAAATTATAGATACGTTGGAAACGTATCACGAGACTGTTGGAAATATGCCCTAGAGGCAATAATAAAATAGTTATTATTATATTTCTTGTTTGAAGATAATCTTTTATTATCCATGCTATAACTGTATTGAATGGAAACATAAATGCATGTGTGGATATATAGACAAAACTGTGTCCCTAGTGAGTCTCTAGTTGACTAGCCTGTTGATCAAGGATGGTCAAGGTTTCCTGGCCATAGACAAGTGTTGTCACTTGATGACGGGCACATCCTTAGGAGAATTATGTGATGGACAAGACCCAAATTATGAACGTAAGCATATGATCGTGTCATTTTGTTGCTATTGTTTTCTGCATGTCAAGTATTCATTCCTATGACCATGAGATCATGTAAGTCACTGACACCGGAGGAATGCCTTGTGTGTATCAAATGTCGTAACGTTACTGGGTGACTATAAAGGTACTCTACAGGCATATCCGAAGGTGTCCGTTGAGTTAGCATGGATCAAGACGAGGATTTGTCACTCCGTGTGACAGAGAGGTATCTCGGGGCCCACTCGGAAATACAACATCACATATAAGCCTTGCAAGCAATGTGACTAAAGAGTTAGTCACGGGATCTTGTATTATGGAATGTGTAAAGAGACTTGCTGGTAACCAGACTGAAATAGGTATGGAGATACCGACGATCGAATCTCGGGCAAGTAACATACGGAAGGACAAAGGGAATGGTATACGGGATTATATGAATCCTTGACATAGAGGTTCAACCGATAAGATCTTCGTGGAATATGTAGGATCCAATATGGACATCCAGGTCCCGCTATTGGATATTGACCGGAGAGTGTCTCAGGTCATGTCTGCATAGTTCCCGAACCCGCAGGGTCTGCACACTTAAGGTTCGGTGACGTTTCGGTATAGTTGAGTTATAGGTGCTACCGACCGAAGTTTTGTTTGGAGTCCTAGATGAGATGTCCGACGTCACGAGGAGTTTTGGAATGGTCCGGAAACAAAGATTGATATATAGGAAGTTGGTATTTGGATTCCAGAAGAATTTCAGGCATTGCCGACAGTGTACTCGGAGTGTCGAATGGGTACCGGGGGCCCACCAGGTGGGCATCATGCTTTTATGTTGATATTTATCGCTTTATGGGCTGTTATTACACTTCACGGCACAATACTTATGCCTTTTGTGTCTTATTTTGCAAGGTTTACATGAAGAGGGAGAATGCTGACAGCTGGAATTCTGGCCTAAAAAAGGAGCAAGCTGGAGATACCTATTCTGTGCAACTCCGGAAGCCGTGAAAATCAACGAGGAATTATTTTGGAATTTATAAAAAATATTGGGCCGAAGAAGTACCAGAGGGGAGCCACCAGGGGGCCACAAGCCTGCTAGGCATGGCCTACCCCCTGGCCGCGCCTAGGGGGCTTGTGGGCTCCCTGTTGGCCCTCTGGCTCCCCTCTTTTTCTATAAGGAGGGTTTCATTCCAGAAAAAAATCAAGAGGAGGCTTTCGGGAGGAATCGCCGCCCCCACGAGGCGGAACTTGAGCAGAACAAATCTAGAGCTCCGGCAGGGTCGTCCTGCCGGGGAAACTTCCCTCCCGGAGGGGGAAATCGTCGCCATCGTCATCACCAACACTCCTCTCATCGGAGGGGACTCATCACCATCAACATCTTCATCAGCACCATCTCATCTCCAAACCCTAGTTCATCTCTTGTAACCAATCTCCATCTCACGACTCCGATTGGTACTTGTAAGGTTGCTAGTAGTGTTAATTACTCTTTGTAGTTGATGGTAGTTGGATTACTCGGTGGAAGATTATATGTTCAGATCCTTGATGCTATTCAATACCTCTCTGGTCATGAACATAATTATGCTTTGTGAGTAGTTACTTTTGTTCCTGAGGACATGGGATAAGTCTTGCTATAAGTAGTCATGTGAATTTGGTATTCATTTGATATTTTGATGCGTTGTATGTTGTTTTTCCTCTAGTGGTGTTATGTGAACGTCGACTACATAAAACTTCACCATTACCTGGGCCTAGAGGAAGGCATTGGGAAGTAATAAGTAGATGATGGGTTGCTAGAGTGACAGAAGCTTAAACCCTAGTTTATGCGTTGCTTCGTAAGGGGCTGATTTGGATCCACTAGTTTAATGCTATGGTTGGACTTTGTCTTAATTCTTATTTCGTAGTTGCGGATGCTTGGGAGAGGGGTTAATCATAAGTGGGATGTTTGTCCAAGTAAGGGCAGCACCCAAGCACCGGTCCACCCACATATCAAACTATCAAAGTAGCGAATGCGAATCATATGAACATGATGAAAACTAGCTTGATAGAAATTCCAGCGTGTCCTCGGGAGCGCTTTACCTCCTATAAGAGTTTGTCTAGGCTTATCCCTTGCTCTATAAGGGATTGGGCCACTTTTCTGCACCTTTGTTACTGTTGTTACTTGCTACTTGCTACGAATCATCTTATCACAGAACTATCTGTTACCGATAATTTCAATGCTTGCAGAGAATACCTTGCTGAAAACCACTTGTCAGATCCTTCTGCTCCTCGTGGGTTCAACACTCTTACTTATCGAAAGGACTACGATAGATCCCCTACACTTGTGGGTCATCAAGACTCTTTTCTGGCGCCGTTGCCGGGGAGTGAAGCGCCTTTGGTAAGTGGAATTTGGTAAGGAAACATTTATATAGTGTGCTGAAATTTATTGTCACTTGTTACTGTGGAAACTAATCCTTTGAGGAGCTTGTTCGGGGTATCTTCACCTTGAACGGAAGCACAAGGACTTTCTCCTCAACCTGCTGCACCTACTGAAAATATTTTCTATGAATTTCCTTCGAGTATGCTTGAGAAACTGCTCCCTAATCCTTTTATAGGACATGGAACATCACATCCCGACTTGCATCTAATCTACGTAGATGAAGTTTGTGGTTTATTTAAGCTTGCAGGTTTTCCCGAGGATGAGGTCAAGAAGAAGGTCTTTCCCTTATCTTTGAGGGATAAAACATTGACATGGTATAGGCTATATGATGATAGTGGATCATGGAACTACAACCGATTGAAATTGGAATTTCATCAAAGGTTTTATCCTATGCATTTGGTACATTGTGATCGGAATTATATTTATATTTTTTGGCCTCGTGACAGAGAAAGCATCGCTCAAGCTTGGGGGAGGCTTAAATCAATGTTATATTCATGCCCCAACCATGAGCTCTCGAGAGAAATTATCATTTAGAACTTCTATGCTCGGCTTTCTCATGATAATCGCACCATGCTTGACGCTTCTTGTACCGGTTCTTTTATGAAGAGAGATATTGACTTCAAATGGAATTTATTGGAAAGAATTAAACGCAACTCTGAAGATTGGGAGTTTGATGAAGGTAAGGAGTCAGGTATGAATTTCAAGTTTGATTGCGTTAAATCCTTTGTTGAAACAAATACTTTTTGTGATTCTAGCGCTAAATATGAACTTGACTCTGAGATAGTAGCTTCATTGTGTGAATCATTTGCTGCTCATATTGATCTCCCTAAAGAGAAGTGGGTTAAATTTCATCCTCCCTTAGAAGTCAATGTAGTTAAACCCAATTCAGTTGAAGAGAAAGTCATCGCTTATAATGATCCTGTTGTTCCCAGTGCTTACATTGAGAAACCAGGTTTCCCTGTTAGGATAAAGGATCATTCTAAAGTTTCAACTGTGATACGTAGGGGATACATTAGAACACCTACACCCCTTGAGAAAATTAGAGTTGAACCTAGCATTGATATTCACTTATGTGAAGATGCTGCTAGAATTGCTAAACCACATGCTAGAGACAAACATAGGCCTATTGTTGGCACGCTTGTTGTTTCTGTTAAGATAGGAGATCATTGTTATCATGGTTTATGTGACGTGGGTGCTAGTGTTAGTGCAATACCTCAATCCTTATATGATGAAATTAAAGACGAGATTGCACCTGTTGAGATGGAACCTATTGATGTCACTATTCAGCTTGCCAATAGAGATACTATCTGCCCTTTGGGAATTGTTAGGGATGTTGAAGTCTTGTGTGGTAAAACAAAGTATCCTGCTGATTTTCTCGTTCTTGCTACCACACAAGATATATTTTGTCCCATCATATTTGGCACACCTTTCCTCAATATTGTTAATGCTCATATTGACTGTGAGAAGCAAACTGTCACTGTTGGCTTTGAAGGTGTGTCACATGAGTTCAATTTCTCCAAGTTTTGTAGACAACCTTATGAGAAAGAGTTGCCTAGTAAGGATGAAATTATTTCCCTAGCTTCTATTGATGTGCCTCCTACTGATCCTTTAGAGCAATACTTGCTTGAGCATTAAAATGATATGCATATGGATGAAAGGAATGAGATAGATAGAGTTATCTTTGAGCAACATCCTATCCTTATGAATAATTTTCCTGTTGAACTGCTTGGAGATCCACTCCCACCAAAGGGTGATCCTATGTTCGAGCTTAAACAGTTGCCTGATACTCTTAAGTATGCTTATCTTGATGAAAAAGAGATATATCCCGTTATTATTAGTGCTAGCCTCTCAGAGCATGAAGAAAAGGAGTTACTAAAAACTCTCAGGAAGCACCGTGTTGCTATTGGATATACTCTTGATGATCTTAAGGGCATTAGTCCCACTCTATGCCAGCACAAAATTAAAACCGATCCTGATTCCAAACCAGTTGCCGATCATCAACGGAGATTAAATCCTAAGATGAAAGAGGTAGTAAGAAAAGAAATACTAAAGCTCCTGGAAGCAGGTATTATCTATCCGGTTGCTCATAGTGATTGGGTAAGTCCGGTGCATTGCGTCCCTAAGAAGGGAGGTATTACCATTGTTCCTAATGATAAGGATGAATTGATCCATCAGAGGATTATTACTGGCTATAGGATTGTGATTGATTTTTGGAAATTGAATAAAGACACTAGGAAAGATCATTACCCTTTGCCTTTTGTCGAGCAAATGCTAGAAAGATTGTCTAAACACACACACTTATGCTTTCTACATGGTTATTCTGGTTTCTCCCAAATACCCGTTGCACAATCTGATCAGGAGAAAACCACTTTCACCTGCCCTTTCGGTACCTTTGCTTACAGACATATACCTTTTGGCTTATGTAATGCACCTGCTACCTTTCAAAGATGTATGATGGCTATATTCTCTGACTTTTGTGAATAGATTGTTGAGGTTTTCATGGATGAATTCTCAGTTTACGGGTCTTCTTTTGATGATTGCCTCAGCAACCTTGATCGAGTCTTGTAGAGATATAAAGATACCAATCTTGTCTTGAATTTGGACAAGTGCCAATTTATGGTTAATGAAGGCATCGTCTTAGGACATAAAATTTCTGAAAGAGGTATTGAAGTCAATAAGGATAAGGTTGATGCAATCGAGAAAATGCCATGCCCCACAGATATCAAAGGTATAAGAAGTTCCCTTGGTCATGCTGGTTTCTATAGAAGGTTCATTAAGGACTTCTCAAAAATTTCTAGGCCTCTTACAAATCTCTTGCAAAAGGATATTCCTTTTGTTTTTGAGGATGATTGTGAGGAAGCCTTCGAAATACTTTAGAAGGCCTTGATAACTGCACCTATTGTTCAACCACCTGATTGGACCTTACCTTTTGAAATTATGTGTGATGCTAGTGATTATGCTGTTGGCGCTGTTCTAGGACAAAGAGTTGATAAGAAGTTGAATGTTATTCACTATGGTAGTAAAACTCTAGACAGTGCCCAAAGAAACTATGCTACTACTGAAAAGGAATTTTTAGCAGTCGTGCTTGCATGTGAAAAGTTCACATCTTACATAGTTGATTCCAAAGTCACTATTCACACTGATCACGCTGTTATTAACTACCTTATGGAAAAGAAAGACGCTAAACCTAGACTTATCAGATGGATTCTCTTGCTACAAGAATTTGATTTGCATGTTGTCGATAGGAAGGGTGCTGAGAACCCCGTAGCAGATAACTTGTCTAGGTTGGAGAATGTTCTTGATGACCTACAACCTATTGATGATAGCTTTCCTGATGAGCAATTGAATGTCATCAATGCTTCACGTAATGCACCGTGGTATGCTGATTGTGCAAATTATATCGTTGCCAAATATATACAACCTAGTTTCACATAGCAGCAAAAGAAGAAATTCTTCTTTGATATGAGAAATTACTTTTGGGATGATCCTCACCTTTATAAGGAAGGAGTAGATGGTGTTATTAGACGTTGTGTACCTGAACATGAACAGGGACAGATCCTACAGAAGTGTCACTCCGAGGCTTACGGAGGACACCATGCGGGAGATAGAACTGCACACAAGGTATTGCAATCAGGTTTCTATTGGTCCACTCTCTTCAAGGATGCCCGTAAGTTTGTCCTATCTTGTGACGAATGTCAAAGAATAGGCAATATCAGTAAACGTCAGGAAATGCCTATGAATTATTCACTTGTCATTGAACCATTTGATGTTTGGGGTTTTGATTATATCGGACCTTTTCCGAAATCCAACGGGTATACTCATATCCTAGTTGCTATTGATTACGTTACTAAGTGGGTAGAAGCTATCCCAACTAGTAGTGTTGATCACAACACCTCTATCTGGATGCTTAAAGAAATTATTTTCCCTAGATTTGGAGTCCCTAGATATCTAATGACTGATGGTGGGTCACATTTCATTCATGGTGCTTTCCGTAAAACGCTTGCTAAGTGCGATGTCAATCATAGAATTGCATCTCCCTATCATCCTCAGTCCAGCGGTCAAGTAGAGCTAAGTAATAGAGAGATTAAACTAATTCTGCAAAAGACTTTCAATAGTTCTAGAAAGAATTGGTCTAAGAAGCTCGATGATGCACTATGGGCTTATAGAACTGCTTATAAGAATCCCATGGGTATGTCTCCGTACAAAATGGTTTATGGTAAAGCATGTCATTTACCTCTTGAGCTAGAGCATAAGTCTTATTGGGAAATCAAAGAGCTCAACTTTGATTTCAAACTTGCTGGTGAGAAGAGGTTATTTGATATCAGCTCACTTGATGAGTGGAGAGCTGAGGCATATGAAAATGCCAAGTTGTTTAAAGAAAAGGTTCAGAGGTGGCATGATAAAAAGATACAAAAATGTGAGTTCATTGTAGGTGATTATGTCTTGCTATATAATTCTCGTTTAAGATTTTTTGCACGCAAGCTTCTCTCTAAATGGGAAGGTCCTTACATTGTTGAGGAAGTTTATCATTCCGGTGCCATCAAGATCAACAACACGGAAGGTAATTTTCTGAGAGTGGTAAATGGGCAAAGAATCAAGCATTATATCTCAGGTACTCCCATAAATGTTGAAAGCAATATTATCATTACGATAACTCCGGAGGAGTACATAAGGGATATTTATCATCCTCTTTCAGACTCCGAAAACAAAGAGGTATGTGATTTGGTAAGTAAACCGACTCCAAAAAATTTCCAGTAGGAATTTTTCTCCGTTTTGGAACTTTTAGAAAATTAGAAAAATTTATAGTAGTCCGAAAAGCGCACGAGGAGGCGACAAGCCTGCCAGGCGCGGGCCACCCCCTGGCCACGCCTGGGTGGCTTGTGACCACCTCGTGTGCCTTCCGGACTCCATTTTCATGCGGAGTACTCCTTCTGGTCGGAAAAAAATCATTATATATTCTCCCAAAAGGTCTGACCCTCGTATCACGCAAATTTCCTCTATTTTCGTTTTGAGCTGTTGTGCAGACAGATCTAGATCGCTATGGCGTCCCCAAAAGCTCCGAAGGACAAGTTCTTCGAGAACGTCGTCAATCCCTACCTTGCAGGAGTGCTGCAACACCCTCAATCTATCGAGATGCGTGAGGGGGTGCTGCACATCCGTGATGTTGAGGGGCCCAAGAAGACCGGAAGCGTGGAGGCGAGGCTTGAAGCAATGGATCAGCAAGTCTTCAAGTGCCAAGGGATGGTGGAACGCGGACTCAACACCAACCACATGATGATCCAGGAATTCACCAACAAGCACAAGATTGATGCCAATGACATCGGGAAACACCTCTCCAGGCTCTATGACAGAATTGATCACCTCCAAGCTCAGATCTATGACCTGCAGAACCAAAACTGTGAGTATGAGTATAGATTGAAATCAATACGGTTGGCTGCAGATTTGAGGATTCCGGAGACTCGGTCATCTTTCCACGATGGAGCACCTATGCCTTGGAAGACAGAGGATCAGAACCAGGTTGCAACAACTCCACCACCATCACCTCCAAAGGAAGACAACTAAGCACGGGTATGGGAAATCCCCTTGGCTTGTGCCAAGCTTGGGGGAGTTGCCCCGGTATCGTATCACCATCGCATCATTTGCCTTTACCTTTTCTTAGTTCGATCCTTTTTGGTTTTATCTTTATCCAGTAGAATAAAGTTCTTAGTGTTTTAGGCTTGAGTTTTGGTTTGTGTCACCCCTGATGTATTCGAGCTCGTGAGTCATATAATAAAGAGTGTTTTAGTTAAGGGCCTTGTTTCATGCCATGATCCAAAGAAAAGAATGATAAAAGAAAAAAAGCATGAAAGATCATGTAATGATCTTATGGGAAGTGATGGCTTCACATATAAAAAGAATGTTGATTGAAACTTGTTGTGGGTGGCCAAACGTAGACCTTGGTCATTGCTGCAATTAATAGGAAGTAATAAAGAAAGAGGTTTTCACATATAAATATATCATCTTGGGCACCATCTATGATTGTGAACACTCAATAAACTATTGCATGCTTAGAAGTAGATGTTGGAGAAGGAAGAAAACATAATGAATTATATTTGCTTGGTTCCGAACAATGATTATATGACTAGAGATCCCTTAGCATGTGACGCTTGCTTCCACTTCATATCAGCCAAAACTTCCGCACCAAGTAGAGATACTACTTGTGCATCCATAAACCTTCAACCCAGTTTTGCCATGAGGGTCCACCATACCTACCTATGGATTGAATAAGATCCCTCAAGTAAGTTGTCATCGGTTCAAGCAATAAAAATTGCTCCCTAAATATGTATGATCTATTAGTGTGTGGAAAATAAGCTTTGTACAAACCTATGATATGGAAGACATAAAATCGACACACTGCATAATAAAGTTCTTGATCACAGGAGGCAATATAAAGTGTCGTTCCTTCACACTAAGAGGACACACATCCAAACCTCAAAAGCGCATGACAACCTCTGCTTTCCTCTGCGAAGGGCCTATCTTGTACCTTTACTTTTTGCCCTTGAAAGAGTCATGGTGATCTCCACTAATTCCTTATTTCGCCTTTATCTTGGCTAACGTCATATGCTAGGGAAAGATCTATATTCATATGTCAACTAGGAAGTAAGTATCCGTGAATTTTTATTGTTGACATTACCCTTGAGGTAAATAGTTGGGAGGCGAAACTATAAGCCCCTATCTTTCTCTGTGTCCGACTGAAACTTTGATCTCATGAGTACCACGTGAGTTGTAGCAATTGTAGAAGACAAAAGGATGATTGAGTATGTGGATTTGCTTTACAAGCTCTTATTTGACTCTTTCCGATGTTATGATAAATTGCAATTTCTTCAATGACTAAAGTCTATTGGTTGTTAATTCTCAATAAAGTTCTTGATCCATACTTTACTTTGTGAAGGAATTATCACTTTAGCATAAGAGATTATATGATGATATTGTTGTTCTGATTATGATCATGATGCCTACATGTCCATATCTTGTTTAGTCGATACCTCTCTCTCTAAACATGTGGGCATATTTATTGATCTCGGTTTCCAATTGAGGACAAGCGAAGTCTAAGCTTGGGGGAGTTGATACGTCCATTTTGCATCATGCTTTTATGTTGATGTTTATCGCTTTATGGGCTGTTATTACACTTCACGGTACAATACTTATGCATTTTCTCTCTTATTTTACAAGGTTTACATAAAGAGGGAGAATGCCGGCAGCTGGAATTCTGGCCTGAAAAAGGATCAAGTTGGAGATACCTATTCTGCGCAACTTCAAAAGCCGTGAAAATCAACGAGGAATTATTTTGGAATTTATAAAAAATACTAGGCCGAAGAAGTACCAAAGGGGAGCCACCAGGAGGCCACAAGCCTGTTAGGGGTGGCCTACCCCCCTGGCCGAGCCTAGGGGGCTTGTGGGCTCCCTGTTGGTCCTCTGGCTCCCCTCTTTTGCTATAAGGAGGGTTTCATTCCAGAAAAAAAATCAAGAGGAGGCTTCCGGGAGGAATCGCCGCCGCCATGAGGCAGAACTTGAGCAGAACCAATCTAGAGCTCTGGCAGGGTCGTCCTGCCAAGGAAACTTCCCTCCCGGAGGGGGAAATCGTCGCCATCGTCATCACCAACACTCCTCTCATCAGAGGGGACTCATCAGCATAAACATATTCATCAACACCATCTCATCTCCAAACCCTAGTTCATCTCTTGTAACCAATCTCCGTCTCGCGACTCCGATTGGTACTTGTAAGGTTGCTAGTAGTGTTAATTACTATTTGTAGTTGATGCTAGTTGGATTACTCGGTGGAAGATTATATGTTCAGATCCTTGATGATATTCAATACCTCTCTGGTCATGAACATAATTATGCTTTGTGAGTAGTTACTTTTGTTCCTGAGGACATGGGATAAGTCTTGCTATAAGTAGTCATGTGAAGTTGGTATTTGTTCAATATTTTGATGCGTTGTATGTTGTTTTTCCTCTAGTGGTGTTATGTGAACGTCGACTACATAAAATTTCACCATTACCTAGGCGTAGAGGAAGTCATTGGGAAGTAGTAAGTAGATGATGGGTTTCTAGAGTGATAGAAGCTTAAACCCTAGTTTATGTGTTGCTTCGTAAGGGGCTGATTTGGATCCACTAGTTTAATGCTATGGTTAGACTTTGTCTTAATTCTTCTTTCGTAGTTGCGGATGCTTGCGAGAGGGGATAATCATAAGTGGGATGTTTGTCCAAGTAAGGGAAGCACCCAAGCATGGGTCCACCCACATATCAAACTATCAAAGTAGCGAATGCGAATCATATGAACATGACGAAAACTAGCTTGACAGAAATTCCTGTGTGTCCTCGGGAGCGCTTTACCTCCTATAAGAGTTTGTCCAGGCTTGTCCCTTGCTCTAAAAGGGATTGGACCACTTTGCTGCACCTTTGTTACTATTGTTACTTGCTACTTTCTATGAATCATATTATCACACAACTATCTGTTACCGATAATTTCAGTGCTTGCAGAGAATACCTTGTTGAAAAGCACTTGTCAGATCCTTCTGCTCCTCGTTGGGTTCGATACTCTTACTTATCGAAAGGACTACGATAGATCCCCTACAATTGTGGGTCATCAGCCCACCACTCCCCAAGAGGGCCACGTGGACTTGATGGTGGCGCAAGATCTCTTAGTGGGCTGACTAGTCAACCAAAGAAAGCCCATGAGGTAAAAGTGGAAAAAAATCAAAAGACGTGGACTTGTCGGCTGCCGTCTAAGCATGTTTGCCGTCTCCTCTGTGCTAGAGGTTGACGGTAAAGACCCTTGCCGTCCGCTTAAGGTATAATGACGACAAAGAAGGTGATATGCCGTCGAAAGTAGTCGTAGGAACATTGCCGACAGGAGGTTGACAACAAAGACCTTTGCCGTCGGTGGATCACCTCTTTGCCGTCCGTTATGGCAGACGACAAAGAGTCTGATTCGTGTAGTGTGGGGAGGAGTCCTATTCCAAGTAGGATTGGAGGAGGACTCCTCCTCTCTAGCTTCGGCTGAGCCCAAGGAGGACCTCTCCTTGGTGCTCAAGGCTAGCCCCTCCTTCCTCCTATATATACTAGAAGTTTTAGGGTTTTTGAGACACAATTTCAGCCACGTGCAACCCTCTCCTCTAGTTTGTAGTTTCTCCTCTAGATCAGATTTTTGCGGTGCTTAGGCGAAGCCCTGCAGGAATATATCACCACCATCACCGGCGCGCCGTCACACTGCGAGAGAACTCATCTACTTCCCCGTCTCTCTTGCTGGATCAAGAAGGCGGAGATCGTCATCGAGCTGTATGTGTGCTGAACGCGGAGGTGCCGTCCGTTTGGTGCTAGATCGGGACGAATCGTGGGATGGCAGGGATTTGGATCGCGAAGACGTTCCACTATATCAACCACGTTTCTTAACGCTTCCCGCTTAGCGATATAGAAGGGTATGTAGATCCGATCTCCCTCTCGTAGATGATCATCACCATGATAGGTCTTCATGTGCGTAGGAAATGTTTTGTTTCCACGCAACGTTCCCCAATATAGCCCTGTCCACCCTTTCACTCGGATCACACAAGAAATCAATAATGGGCTTCCTCCAGTCTAGATTTTCACCTCTACTAGATTTTTTGTTGGTGGACGAAGTTGTATGTTCTGGTTCGGCCTCTCTCATACTGGCAAAGCTAGAAATTGACTTTTCAAAAATATGTAACATGCCATGATCAACATGATAGACGGATGCTTATTGTGCCAAATCATTCGCTCTCCAATTGTCATGCGCAGATATATGAGCAACGCTAAAACAATCCAAAGCAGAAATTGTATCTAGACATTTATCAAGATAAATATTAAGTGATTCTTCAAAACATTGAAAAACTCTGGATATGTGTTGTACCACTAATAGCGAATCACCAAAAGCCTCAACGTGTGTAGCTCCTATAGCCAGCAACATCTCTAGGCTGAATAACAGTGCTTCATATTCGGCTTGATTATTTGTGCAAAAATATTCTAAGCGACACGAGGCATCAAAAACAGCACCATGAGGAGATATATAAACAATACCAACACCTTGGCCATTGCCACAAACTGAACCATCAAAATATAATCTCCATGGTACTACCGAGACAATGTTTATATCAACATTGCGTTTGTCATTAATCTGATGTTCAACAATGAAATTAGAAACTATTTGGCCTTTCATGGATTTGAGAGATTCATAGGCCATATCATATTCAATCAAAGCATAAGCCCATTTGCCAATCCTACCACTAAGAATTGGTCTATATAACATGTACTTAATGACATCGGTTTGACAAGCTACTATGCAAGCAGTCGGCACTAGGTCATGTCTCAGTTTTGTACAAGCATAATATAAACAAAGGCATAATTTTTCAATAAACGTATACCTTGTCTTGGTGTCCAATAAACTCCGTCTCAAATATGTAGTAGCATGCTCTTTTCCTTCCGTCTCTTGAGTCAAAACAACACCAATAACTCCTTCCTCTGCTGCAATGTAAAGCTTAAATGACTCCCTATGCTTGGGTGCTTTCATCACCAGAGGAATGCACAAATAATTTTGATCATATCAAATTCTTCTTGCTGCTTTGCCCCCCAAGTAAAATTGGCATCATGCTTTAGCCGAAGGATGTGAGTGAATGCATCTACTTTCCCTGGCAAGTTGGCTATGAATCTCCTTAAATAATTGACTTTGCCAAGGAATTTTTGCATATCTCTCTTGCATGTTGGAGCCTCCACTTTTTGTATAGCTTCTATCTTATAGGGATCAATCTCTACACAATTTTCATGAATGATGAAACCCAAAAACTTTCCAACTGACACGCCAAATGCACATTTCAAAGGATTCGTCTTCAATCCATATTTTTTCATTCTTTCAAAGGCTAAACACAAATCGCCTAGATGAGATTAAAAAGCATCCGATTTGACAACAATATCATCAATATACACCTCAAGTATAATACCGAGTAAATCATGAAAACTTAAATCCATAGCTCTTTGGTACGTGGCACCAACATTCTTCAATCCAAGGTCATCACCGTCCACTCAAATAAACCAAGAACACCAAGACACCGGAAAGACATTTTGGACATGTCATCTTCGGCCGTAAAAATCTGATTATACCCCGCATTACCGTTAAGAAAACTAATGACCTTATGCCAGAATCATCATTAATAAGCATATCAGCTATGGGCATGGGATACTCATCTTTGGGTGTAGCTCTATTCAAATCTCTAAAATCAATGCACACCCTCAACTTGCTGGAGTCTTTTTTCTCCAGACGTACAATGCTAGAAATCCACTCGACATACCTGAAAGGTCTAATAAAATTATCTTTTAGCAAACGACGGATCTCATCCTTGATTCGGTCATATGTTTTTGGATAACTTTCTGTCCGATTCCTTGTAAGGTCTAAAACCGGCCTTTATAGGCAACCGATGCTCCATTAGCTCTCGGCTTAAAGCTGGCATCTCATTATATTCCCATGCAAAGCAGCAAACATATTCCTTCAACAACTCAATCATCTTAACTTTATGATGGACTCTTAAGTTTTTGTTTACTAATGTCGGCCTAGGAATTGAATCGTCTCCTATATCTACCTCTTCTAATGGGTCGGCCGATGTGAAACCTTGTCCAAATTTATCCATATCATTTAACTCATCTATAGACTCATACATATCGTTCTTAATGGACCGATATTTTGCAAGTCGCTTTTGTAACCACTCGGAATTAGGATCCATTTAAATTCATTATGCTTTGGAGTCGATTGCCGCCAACTGACTTTAAAGAATCTGAAACAAAACCACTCTTTGTAGCGCTGAGAAAATCAAACTCTCATAGGTTGCGCTTTGTCAAGCAAGTAGAATTGGGATGTTGCCAATCCACCAAAATGCATCAGCCAAAGCAACACAAGCCAAATTATCCGCATGAATGACTTCCACTTTGTCATAAACCCACTGAATTAAAAACCGGTACATAGTAGATGGCACGCACTAGTTTGCATGAACCCAATCACGGCCTAAAATCACATTGTAGTTACCTTGCACCTCGACGACAAAGAATGCAGTAGCCAAAGTTTTGCTTCTGATTGTAAGCTCCACATACATCACACCTTTGGCTTCAGTTTTCTCTTTGCCTTCAAATCCATTAAGCACCATATTGGTATTTATCAATCTTCGTTGGGCAAGCCCAACTTCTTGAAGACCGAATAGGGTATAAGATTCACCACAACACCACCATCAACCAACATCCTAGCAAGCGGTGACCCATTAATATGACCTCTGAGGTACAATGGTTTCAAGTGTGTCAACGGTTCTTTTGGTTTCTCAAAGATAGCATTTTTAGGGCCAAAGTCTAGATGAGCTACTCCCCCTTCCTCACCTATAGCACGAAATTCAGTGGGTAAGTAATATACTATATTGATATCCATAACTTCATGAACCGGTGTAAACCCATAATCCAGAATATCATCTCCATCCTCAAGCGTGTCCACCGACTCTAAAATATCTCCAAGTGAAGAAGTAGTAAAAGGTGAAGTGGACGATGTAATAGCGGCTGCATCGTCCTCCGTTGGTGGTGTAGGTGTTGATGTGATAGGTGTAGAAGCCACTTCATCTTGTATTTGTTTAGGCTTCCACACTTTTTTGTAGGTATCATGGGTCGAGTGTCATTGAATAATTTATCTCTTTGTTCTCTCGGCCTCCTGCTCTGCCATCTCTTGATTCTTCAACCTCAGTAATTTCCTATTTTGTGTCATTTTTAGCCCTGGAGGACACCACTTTGGCTGAGTGTATTTAGGGTCTCGTGGCTTTGCCTGCCTAGTGCTTGCTTCATGGTCATTAGTCGAGTGATTTGGCGCGATAGCGAGTATCAACTCAGTCGGGCTGCTATGCACAGTCAGCTGTTGTATGGTGAATGTTTTGTCACCCAAGATGACTGAGTCAACATTGACTTTTTCCTTGCCTTTTCGTGAATCAACTGTTGTAGCACTAGGCGACTTAGCACGCCACACTTGATTGCTCACACTCTTTTGATTACCTTGCATTGGCTGATTCAGACCATTGTTCAAATGGCCTCGTATAGGGTAAGAAAGTATCTCATGAATGAACCTTCTCTGTTCTGCCCACCCCGGATGGAATGCATAATGGGCCATTGGAGAATGCCCCCATCCTCCATTGAAGTTTCCCACATGGCATGGCACATGAGGGGGTAGTGTCATCCATTGTCTTGGTGCCCACGATCCATATGGTCTTGCATGATGTTGGAATTCTTTCTTTGGAGGTGATCTTGAACGTCTCATATTTGATGACTAACTAGAGCTAAAACCGGTCGCTTGATTGGCATATTTGGACAACAACATATCAAAAGTTGGCTTGATTCTCTTGTGCTGCACTTCAGCTTCATTTATCTTCCACTTGCAAATCTCTGGACTCTTGGGCTGAACAAATTTTACATGAGTGTTCTCTTGCACTTGCGGTTGCCCCACGAGTGTAGGATTACTAACGGTAATCTTAATTATTTCCACACCGGGCTGCTTGTAAAGCACAACTTATCTCCCCAAGACCTTGTCGACCTCCTTGCTTTTCCTAGGTTCACCTGTGACAACATTGTGTTGGGGAACGTTGCATGGGAAACAAAAAATTTCCTACGCACACGAAGACCTATCATGGCGATGCCCATCTACGAGTGGAGGTTTGGATCTACGTACCCTTGTAAATCGCACAGCAAGAAGCGTTAAGAAACGTGGTTGATGTAGTGGAACGTCTTCATGTCCCTCGAACCGTCTCGCGATCCGTCCCACAATCCATTCCAATCTAGTGTCGAACGGACGGCACCTCTGCGTTCAGCACACGTAGCTCAACGATGATCTTGGCCTTCTTGATACAGCAAGTAAAATGGAGAAGTAGATGAGTTCTCCGGTAGCGTGACGCCGTTCCGGTGGTGGTGATGCTTGATATGTCTCAAACGTATCTATAATTTTTGATGGTTTCATGTTGTTATCTTGTCATCTTTGGATGTTTTATGTACCTTTTATATCTTTTTTGGGACTAACTTATTATTCAATGCCAAGTGCCAGTTCCTGTTTTTTCTATGTTTTTGGCTCTTTTCAGATCTGATTCTGGAATGGAGTCCAAACGGAATAAAATCCCCGAAATAAAATTTTCCCGAACGGAAGAAGATCAGGGGGCTTGAGGGCCAAGGCAGGAGAGCTACAGGGGGCCCACAAGCCCTGTAGCCGCCACCAGGGGGGCGGCTACCAGGCTTGTGGCCTCCCCGGCGCCCCCCTAACCTAGCTCCTTCGCCTATATATTCCCTAAAATACAGAAAAAATAGGGGAATCCACGAAAACAGTTTTCCGCCGCCGCAAGCTTCCATTTCCACGAGATCTCATCTGGTGACCCTTCCCGGTGCCCTGCCGGAGGGGACTTTGGAGTTGGAGGGCTTCTATATCAACATCATCGCGCCTCCAATGACTCATGAGTAGTTCACTTCAGACCTACGGGTCCGTAGTTAGTAGCTAGATAGCTTCTTCTCCCTCTTGGATCTTCAATACAAAGTTCTCCATGATCTTCATGGAGATCTATCCGATGTAATCCTCATTGGCGGTGTGTTTGTCGAGATCCAATGAATTGTGGATTTGTGATCATATTATCTATGATATATATTTGAGTCTCTGCTGATTTCTTATATGCATGATTTGATATCCTTGTAAGTCTCTCCGAGTCTTGGGTTTTGTTTCGCCAACTAGATCTATGATTGTTGCAATGGGAGAAGTGCTTGGTTTTGGGTTCATACCGTGTGGTGACCTTTCCCAGTGACAGAAAGGGCAGCAAGGCACGCATCATGTTGTTGCCATCAAGGGTAACAAGATCGTCTACTTGCTTTCATGAGAGAAGCCACTAGTGAACACTACGGCCCCCGGGTCTATTCACACCTATCGTTTCCACTTTTGCTTTTACTTTGCTTTGTTACTTTGTTGCTTTCAGTTCTCACTTGGCAAACAATCTATAACGGATTGACAACCCCTTCATAGCGTTGGGAGCAAGATCTTTGTGTTTGTGGAGGTACTTCTGATATACCTTCACTGGATCGATACCTTGGTTCTCAAAACTGGGGGAAATACTTACCGCCGTTGTGCTACATAACCCTTTCCGCTTCGAGGGAACACCAACGCAAGGCTCCAAGGCCACGGGGGAAATACTTTGCATATTTTCCTAGGAAGTCCCTAAAGGCGTAGCCGTAGCACAAGGATTCCTGGTGCCGTTGATGAGGAGTATCAAGACAAGAATAGTCTCCCATCAGCCCGTGTTTCTGGCGCCGTTGGAAGGTCTTTTGTTGCAGTAGCAATGATCTACTCCTGCAGGGCTCCGCCCGAGCTCCGCAGAAATCCGATCTAGAGGTGAAAGTGTGTGGTTTAGGCTAGAGTTGCACGTGGCAAAGCTGTGTCTCAAAAATACCTAAACCTCCACTATATATAGGAGGGAGGGGGAGGGGCTAGCCTTGAGCGACAAGGCCCTCAAGGGTGCGCCGGCGCTAGGAGGAGGACTCCTCCTCCAATTCGGTTCGGGAAGGAGGAGTCCTCCCCTTCCTTCCCACCTCCCTCTTTCCCTTTTCTTTTTCTTTTCTTTTTGGTATTTTCTTATGTGGCGCCATGGGCTCCTTGGGCTCACTCCCGAATGGGTGGGCCCCTCCAGGTGAACTCTCGGAACCCATTCGTCACTCCCGGTACACTACCGGAATTGCCCGAAACTTTCCGATGACCAAATGAAACCATCCTATATCAATTTTCATTTCCGAACCATTCTGGAAACCCTCATGACATCCGTGATCTCATACAGGACTCCGAACAACATTCGGTAACCACACATATAACTCATATATACTAAAACATCACCGAACCTTAAGTGTGCAGACCCTGCGTGTTCGAGAACTATGTAGACATGACCCGAGGCACTCCTCGGTCAATATCCAATAGCGGGACCTGGATGCCCATATTGGATCCTACATATTCTCCGAAGATCTTATCGGTTGAACCTCAGTGTCAAGGATTCATATAATCACGTATGTTATTTCCTTTGTCCTTAGGTATGTTACTTGCCCGAGATTGAATCGTTGGTATCCACATACCTATTTCAATCTCGTTACCGGCAAGTCTCTTTACTCGTTCCGTAATACAAGATCCCATGACTTACACTTAGCCACATAGCTTGCAAGGCTTGTGTGTGATGTTGTATTACCGAGTGGGCCCCGAGATACCTCTCCGTCACATGGAGTGACAAATCCAAGTCTTGATCCATACTAACTCAACGGCCACCTTCGGAGTGACAAATCCAAGTCTTGATCCATACTAACTCAACGGCCACCTTTATAGTCACCTAGTTACGTTGGGACGTTTGATGCACACAAGGTACTCCCCTAGTGTCAGTGAGTTATATGATCTCATGGTCATAGGAACAAATACTTGACACGTAGAAAACAATAGCAATAAAACAACACAATGAATATGCTACGATCATAGTTTGGGTCTAGTCCATCACATGATTCTCCTAATGATGTGATCCAGTTATCAAGCAACAACATTTGCACATAGTCAGTAAACCTTGACTATCCTTGATCCACTGGCTAGCCAACTAGAGGCTTGCCAGGGACATTGTTTTGTCTATGTATCCACACATGTATCTATGTTTTCATTCAATACAATTATAGCATGGATAATAAACGATTATCTTTAGACAGGAAATATAACAATAACTATTTATCATTGCCTCTAGGGCATATTTCCAACAGTCTCCCACTTGCACTAGAGTCAATGTTCTAGTCCTCACATCGCCATGCCATTTACATTGTAATAAATCTAACACCCATACAATTCTGGTGTTGATCATGTTTTGCCCATGGAAAAGGTTTAGTCAGCGGGTCTGTTGTATTCAGATCCGTGTGCACTTTGGAAATATTCACGTCCTCTCCTTCGACGTAGTCGCAGATGAGGTTGAAGTGTTGCTGCCTCTTCAGCTTGCGTTGGTTTTTCCCTTGAAGATGAAAGGGTGATGCAGCACAGGAGCAGTAAGTATTTCCCTCAGTTTGAGAACCAAGGTGTCAATCCAGTAGGAGAATCGAGTCAAGTGTCCAGAGTACCTGTGCAAACACAAACAAGCTTGCACCCAACGCTATAAAGGGGTTGTCAATCCCTTCAAGATTGATTGCAAAGTGAGATCTGAAGGCGGAAAGTGCAACGAAGTAAAAGTGTAAGGCTGAAAATATGATGTAAAGTAGACCCGAGGGCCATAGTGTTCACTAGAGGCTTCTCTCAAAATAGCAAATAATACGGTGGGTCAACAAATTACTGTCGAGCAATTGATAGAACCGCGCAAAGTCATGACAATATCTAAGGCAATGATCATACATATAGGCATCACGTCTGAGAAAAGTAGAATGATACTTTCTGCATCTACTACTATTACTCCACACATCGACCGCTATCTAGCATGCATCTAGTGTATTGAGTTCATGACGAACAGAGTAACGCCTTAAGCAAGATGACATGATCACTACTGGAATCTGCTGGTTTGCCGACAGCCAGAGCTGAAGGCAAAGGACAGTTTAACTGATGGCAAAGGCTTTGCCGTCAGTGAGCTGTCGGCAAAGGTGTCGGCCAAGATTTTATCGGCAATCACCTTCTTTGCCGACAGCCGGAGCTCCACCGACGACAAAGACTTTGCCATCAGCCTTGTGGCACGGGCTGACGGCAAAGAGCAGTGGCGGCAACGGCGCAGGCCGAGCTCCGTTAGAAGGTTAACGGCAGGCTTTGCCCACAGCCGTAGCCAAGCTGACGACAAAGCCTCCCCTCTTTGCCCACAGCCGTAGCAGAGCTGACGGCAAAGCCCAAACACCTGGGTCCCCTTGGCCGCCTCTTTGCCGACAGCTTTGTCCCAGCTGACGGCAAAGCCGAAAAATTGGTATTCCCAGAGTTGCCAGAATGCACAGGCTACCGCCACGTGTCCTCTTTGCCGACAGCCCACCGATGGCAAAGTCTTTGCCGTCAGTGAGCTGTCGGCAAAGACCCTCTTTCCTTTTTTTCATATTTTTTTTTCTGTTAATTCCCTGCATTTGCAAAACATAGATACAAACAGCAACATATATATATTGAATCTGCCCCTAAACAGCACCACAAGTGCATCACAAAGTGCAAACAGCACAACACAAGTGCAAACAACACGAATATATGTCATTAAAGTGCAAACAAGATCACAAAGTATTACAAAGCATCACAAGTGCATCCACAAATACAATTGCATTACAAAGTTCATCTAGGACTACACAAGTGCATTACAAAGTCTCGAGCATCCATCCATATGCCATGCTGCTTTATCAAAATCTGCATAATGAGAAAGAATTTAGAAGAAGAATACAATAAGAAAGAAGTTATCTAAATTAAGCTAAGCAATTAGAAGAAGAAGTGGAAGAAGAAGAAGAAGAACAAGAAGAAGAAGTGGAAGAAGTGGAAGAAGAAAAAGAAGAAGATAGAGAAAAAGAAAGAAGAGAAGTTATCTTTTTCTCCTCTTTCTTCTTCTCTTATTTCTTCATCTCTTGTTTGTTCTTCTCTTCTGGTTTCTTTTAAAACTTTCTAAAATAATTATGTCATTTTTGAGCTCTAATATCAACTAGAATTTACTAAGCTAACTAAACCATGGCTAATATCAGCTAGAATTTACTAAGCTAACTAAAACCTGGCATAATCTAAGTTGATCTAAACAATAAGAAGAATAAGAAGGAGAGGAATAACTTACCAAATGCGAGGAAACGAAGGAGAAGCTGCATCTCCGTTGGTCGCTGGGTTGCTAGGGCTCTCACCAGGAGAAGTAAAGGGATCGTGGGATTCAACTCTTGAATGATGGTGCAACAAGGCAAGAGTTAAAATATGTGGTTAGCACGGCAACAGACTGTTGGGGAACGTCGCATGGGAAACAAAAAATTTCCTACGCGCACGAAGACCTATCATGGTGATGTCCATCTACGAGAGGGGATGAGTGATCTACGTACCCTTGTAGATCGTACAGCAGAAGCGTTAGAGAACGCGGTTGATGTAGTGGAACGTCCTCACGTCCCTCGATCCGCCCCGCGAACAATCCCGCGATCAGTCCCACGATCTAGTACCGAACGGACGGCACCTCCGCGTTCAGCACACGTACAGCTCGACGATGATCTCGGCCTTCTTGATCCAGCAAGAGAGACGGAGAGGTAGAAGAGTTCTACGGCAGGGTGACGGCGCTCCGGAGGTTGGTGATGATCTCGTCTCAGCAGGGCTCCGCCCGAGCTCCGCAGAAACGCGATCTAGAGGAAAAACTATGGAGGTATGTGGTCGGGCAGCCGTGAGAAAGTCGTCTCAAATCTGCCCTAAAAGCCCCATATATATAGGAGGAGGGAGGGGGACCTTGCCTTGGGGTCCAAGGGACCCTCAAGGGGTCGGCCGAGCCAAGGGGGGGAGGACTCCCCCCCCCCCAAACCGAGTTGGGCTTGGTTTGGTGGGAGGAGTCCCCCTCCCTTCCCACTTCCTCCCTCTTTTTTTTTCTTTTCCTTTGATTTCCTTCTCTTGGCGCATAGGCCCCCTTGGGGCTGTCCCACCAGCCCACTAAGGGCTGGTGTGTCTCCCCAAAGCCTATGGGCTTCCCCGGGGTGGGTTGCCCCCCCCCCCGGTGAACTCCCGGAACCCATTCGTCATTCCCGGTACATTCCCGGTAACTCCGAAAACCTTCCAGTAATCAAATGAGGTCATCCTATATATCAATCTTCGTTTCCGGACCATTCCGGAAACCCTCGTGACGTCCGTGATCTCATCCGGGACTCCGAACAACATTCGGTAACCAACCATATAACTCAAATACGCATAAAACAACGTCGAACCTTAAGTGTGCAGACCCTGCGGGTTCGAGAACTATGTAGACATGACCCGAGAGACTCCTCGGTCAATATCCAATAGCGGGACCTGGATGCCCATATTGGATCCTACATATTCTACGAAGATCTTATCGTTTGAACCTCAGTGCCAAGGATTCGTATAATCCCGTATGTCATTCCCTTTGTCCTTCGGTATGTTACTTGCCCGAGATTCGATCGTCAGTATCCGCATACCTATTTCAATCTCGTTTACCGGCAAGTCTCTTTACTCGTTCCGTAATACAAGATCCCGCAACTTACACTAAGTTACATTGCTTGCAAGGCTTGTGTGTGATGTTGTATTACCGAGTGGGCCCCGAGATACCTCTCCGTCACACGGAGTGACAAATCCCAGTCTTGATCCATACTAAATCAACTAACACCTTCGGAGATACCTGTAGAGCATCTTTATAGTCACCCAGTTACGTTGCGACGTTTGATACACACAAAGCATTCCTCCGGTGTCAGTGAGTTATATGATCTCATGGTCATAGGAATAAATACTTGACACGCAGAAAACAGTAGCAACAAAATGACACGATCAACATGCTACGTCTATTAGTTTGGGTCTAGTCCATCACGTGATTCTCCCAATGACGTGATCCAGTTATCAAGCAACAACACCTTGTTCATAATCAGAAGACACTGACTATCATCGATCAACTGGCTAGCCAACTAGAGGCATGCTAGGGACGGTGTTTTGTCTATGTATCCACACATGTAAATGAGTCTTCATTCAATACAATTATAGCATGGATAATAAACTATTATCTTGATACAGGAATTATAATAATAACTATACATTTATTATTGCCTCTAAGGCATAATTCCAATAGTCTCCCACTTGCACTAGAGTCAATAATCTAGCCCTCACATCACCACGTGAATTACATTGTAATAAATCTAACACCCATACAGTTCTGGTGTCGATCATGTTTTGGCCGTGGAAGAGGTTTAGTCAGCGGGTCTGCTACATTCAGATCCGTGTGCACTTTGCATATATTTACGTCCTCCTCCTCGACGTAGTCGCGGATGAGGTTGAAGCGTCGTTTGATGTGTCTGGTCTTCTTGTGAAACCTTGGTTCCTTTGCTAAGGCAATGGCACCAGTGTTGTCACAGAACAAGGTTATTGGATCCAGTGCACTTGGCACCACTCCAAGATCCGTCATGAACTGCTTCATCCAGACACCCTCCTTAGCCGCCTCCGAGGCAGCCATGTACTCCGCTTCACATGTAGAATCTGCTACGACGCTTTGCTTGGAACTGCACCAGCTTACTGCACCCCCATTAAGAATAAATACGTATCCGGTTTGCGACTTAGAGTCGTCCGGATCTGTGTCAAAGCTTGCATCGACGTAACCTTTTACGGCGAGCTCTTCGTCACCTCCATACACGAGAAACATCTCCTTAGTCCTTTTCAGGTACTTCAGGACATTCTTGACCGCCGTCCAGTGATCCACTCCTGGATTACTCTGGAACCTACCTGCCATACTTATGGCCAGGCTAACATCCGGTCTAGTGCACAGCATTGCATACATGATAGACCCTATGGCTGAAGCATAGGGGACGGAGCACATATGCTCTCTATCTTCATCAGTTGCTGGGCTCTGAGTCTTACTCAATCTCGTACCTTGGAACACTGGTAAGAACCCTTTCTTGGACTGTCCCATTTTGAACCTCTTCAAAACTTTATCAAGGTATGTGCTTTGTGAAAGTCCTATCAGGCGATTTGACCTATCCCTATAGATCTTAATGCCTAGAATGTAAGCTACTTCTCCTAGGTCCTTCATAGAGAAACTTTTATTCAAGTAACCTTTTATGCTTTCCAAAAGCTCTAGGTTGTTTCCAATCAGTAATATGTCATCCACATATAATATCAGAAACGCCACAGAGCTCCCACTCACTTTCTTGTAAATACAAGATTCTCCAACCACTTGTATAAACCCAAATGCTTTGATCACCTCATCAAAGCGTTTGTTCCAACTCCGAGATGCTTGCACCAGTCCATAAATGGATCGCTGGAGCTTGCATACCTTGTCAGTATTTTTAGGATCGACAAAACCTTCGGGTTGCATCATATACAACTCTTCCTTAAGGAAACCGTTAAGGAACGCCGTTTTGACATCCATCTGCCAGATTTCATAATCGAAAAATGCAGCTATTGCTAACATGATTCTGACGGACTTAAGCATCGCTACGGGTGAGAAGGTCTCATCGTAGTCAACTCCTGGAACTTGTGAAAAACCCATTGCCACAAGTCGAGCTTTATAAACGGTCACATTACCGTCAGCGTCCGTCTTCTTCTTAAAGATCCATTTGTTCTGAATAGCCTTGCGGCCCTCAGGTAGTATCTCCAAAGTCCACACTTTGTTCTCATACATGGATCCTATCTCGGATTTCATGGCTTCTAGCCATTTGTTGGAATCTGGGCCCACCATTGCTTCTTCATAATTTGCAGGTTCATTGTTGTCTAACAACATGATTGATAAGACGGGATTACGGTACCACTCTGGAGCAGTGCGTGATCTCGTCGACCTGCGTGGTTCAACAGAAACTTGAACTGGAGTTTCATGATCATCATCATTAACTTCCTCCTCAACCGGCGTCGCAACGACAGAGGTTTCCCCTTGCCCTGCGCCACCATCCAGAGGGATTAGAGGTTCGACAACCTCGTCAAGTTCTATCTTCCTCCCACTCAATTCTCTCGAGAGAAACTCCTTCTCGAGAAAAGTTCCGTTCTTAGCAACACACACTTTGCCCTCGGATTTGAGATAGAAGGCGTACCCAACTGTCTCTTTTGGGTAACCTATGAAGACACACTTTTCCGCTTTGGGTTCCAGCTTTTCAGGCTGAAGCTTTTTGACATAAGCATCACATCCCCAAACTTTAAGAAACGACAACTTTGGCCTTTTGCCATACCACAGTTCGTATGGTGTCGTCTCAACGGATTTCGATGGTGCCCTATTTAAAGTGAATGCAGCTGTTTCTAATGCATAACCCCAAAATGATAACGGCAAATCAGTAAGAGACATCATAGATCGCACCATCTCTAACAAAGTACGATTACGACGTTCGGACACACCATTACGCTGTGGTGTTCCAGGCGGTGTTAACTGCGAAACAATTCCACATTGTCTTAAGTGAGTACCAAACTCGAAACTCAGATATTCACCCCCACGATCAGACCGTAGGAACTTGATCTTCTTGTTACGATGATTTTCCACTTCACTCTGAAATTGCTTGAACTTTTCAAATCCTTCAGACTTGTGCTTCATCAAGTAGACATAACCATATCTACTTAAATCGTTAGTGAAGGTGAGAAAATAACGATATCCGCCGCGTGCCTCCACGCTCATTGGACCACACACATCGGTATGTATGATTTCCAACAAGTCACTTGCACGCTCCATTGTTCCGGAGAACGGAGTCTTAGTCATCTTGCCCATGAGGCATGGTTCGCACGTGTCAAGTGAATCAAAGTCAAGTGACTCCAAAAGTCCATCAGCATGGAGTTTCTTCATGCGCTTTACACCAATATGACCCAAGCGGCAGTGCCACAAAAATATGGCGCTATCATTGTTTACTCTAACTCTTTTGGTCTCAATGTTATGTATATGCGTATCGCTATCAAGATTCAATATGAACAATCCTCTCACATTCGGTGCATGACCATAAAAGATGTTACTCATAGAAATAGAACAACCATTATTCTCAGACTTAAAAGAGTAACCGTCTCGCAATAAACAAGATCCAGATATAATGTTCATGCTCAACGCAGGCACTAAATAACAATGATTTAAGTTCATCACTAATCCCGATGGTAGTTGAAGTGACACTGTGCCGACGGCGATTGCATCAACCTTGGAACCGTTCCCTACGCGCATCGTCACTTCGTCTTTCGCCAGCCTTCGTCTATTCCATAGTTCCTGCTTCGAGTTGCAAATGTGAGCAACAGAACCGGTATCAAATACCCAGGCACTACTACGAGAGCCGGTTAAGTACACATCAATAACATGTATATCAAATATACCTGATTTTTCTTTGCCCGCCTTCTTATCTGCCAGATACTTGGGGCAATTGCGCTTCCAGTGACCCATACCCTTGCAATAGAAGCACTCTGTTTCAGGCTTAGGTCCAGCTTTGGGTTTCTTCGGCGGATTGGCAACAGGCTTGCCGCTCTTCTTCGAACTACCCTTCTTGCCTTTGCCGTTTCTCTTGAAACTAGTGGTCTTGGTCACCATCAACACTTGATGCTCTTTACGGAGTTCAGACTCTGCGACTTTCAGCATCGCAAACAACTCGCCGGGAGACTTGTTCATCCCTTGCATGTTGTAGTTCAACACAAAGCCTTTATAGCTTGGCGGCAGTGATTGAAGGATTCTGTCAGTGATAGCATCTTGCGGGAGTTCAATCCCCAGTTCAGCTAGACGGTTTGAGTACCCAGACATTTTGAGCACATGTTCACTGACAGACGAGTTTTCCTCCATCTTGCAAGCATAGAATTTATCGGAGGTCTCATAGCTCTCGATACGGGCGTTCTTCTGAAAGATAAACTTCAACTCCTGGAACATCTCAAATGCTCCATGACGCTCAAAGCGGCGTTGAAGTCCCGGTCCTAAGCCATACAAGACTGCACATTGAACTATTGAGTAGTCATCCTTACGTGCTAACCAAGCGTTCTTAACATCCTGATCAGCCGTAGCGGGTGGTTCATCTCCTAGCGCAGCATTAAGGACATAATCCTTCTTTCCAGCTTGTAAGATTAGCTTAAGATTACGAGCCCAGTCTACAAAGTTGCTTCCATCATCTTTCAACTTAGCTTTCTCTAGGAACGTATTAAAATTCAGGATGACACTTGCGTGAGCCATGATCTACAACACAAATATATTCAAAGTGGACTTAGACTATGTTCAAGATAATTAGAGTTCAACTTAATCAAATTATATGCTAAACTCCCACTCAAAAAGTACATCTCTCTAGTCATTGGAGTGGTTCATGATCCACTTACACTATCCCAAGTCCGATCATCACGTGAGTTGAGTATAGTTTCAGTGGTAAGCATCACTATGCTAATCATATCAACTATATGATTCATGATCGACCTTTCGGTCTCATGTGTTCCGAGGCCATGTCTGCACATGCTAGGCTCGTCAAGCTTAACCCGAGTGTTCCGCGTGCGCAACTGTTTTACACCCGTTGTATGTGAACGTTGAGTCTATCACACCCGATCATCATGTGGTGTCTCGAAACGACAAACTGTAGCAACGGTGCACAGTCGGGGAGAACACAATTTCGTCTTGAAATTTTAGTGAGAGATCACCTCATAATGCTACCGTCGTTCTAAGCAAAATAAGGTGCAAAAAAAGGATTAACATCACATGCAATTCATAAGTGACATGATATGGCCATCATCACGTGCTTCTTGATCTCCATCACCAAAACACTGGCACGATCTTCTTGTCACCGGCGCCACACCATGATCATCCATCAACGTGTTGCCATCGGGGTTGTCGTGCTACTTATGCTATTACTACTAAAGCTACATCCTAGCAAAATAGTAAACGCATCTGCAAGCACAAACGTTAGTATAAAGACAACCCTATGGCTCCTGCCGGTTGTCGTACCACCGACATGCAAGTCGATATTTCTATCACAACATGATCATCTCATACATCCAATATATCACATCACATCGTTGGCCATATCACATCACAATCATACCCTGCAAAAACAAGTTAGACGTCCTCTAATTTTGTTGTTGCATGTTTTACGTGGTGACCAAGGGTATCTAGTAGGATCGCATCTTACTTACGCAAACACCACAACGGAGATATATGAGTTTCTATTTAACCTCATCCAAGGACCTCCTCGGTCAAATCCGATTCAACTAAAGTTGGAGAAACCGTCACTTGCCAGTCATCTTTGAGCAAAGGTGGTTACTCGTAACTAAAGTTGGAGAAACCAGTCTCTCGTAAGCGTACTAGTAATGTCGGTCCAAGCCGCTTCAATCCAACAATACCGCGGAATCAAGAAAAGACTAAGGAGGGCAGCAAAACGCACATCACCGCCCACAAAATCTTTTGTGTTCTACTCGAGAATACATCTACGCATGAACCTAGCTCATGATGCCACTGTTGGGGAACGTCGCATGGGAAACAAAAATTTTCCTACGCGCACGAAGACCTATCATGGTGATGTCCATCTACGAGAGGGGATGAGTGATCTACGTACCCTTGTAGATCATACACCAGAAGCGTTAGAGAACGCGGTTGATGTAGTGGAACGTCCTCACGTCCCTTGATCCGCCCCGCGAACAATCCCGCGATCAGTCCCACGATCTAGTACCGAACGGACGGCACCTCCGCGTTCAGCACACGTACAACTCAACGATGATCTCGGCCTTCTTGATCCAGCAAGAGAGACGGAGAGGTAGAAGATTTCTCCGGCAGCGTGATGGTGCTCCGGAGGTTGGTGATGATCTCGTCTCAGCAGGGCTCCGCCCGAGCTCCGCAGAAACGCGATCTAGAGGAAAAACTATGGAGGTATGTGGTCGGGCAGCCGTGAGAAAGTCGTCTCAAATCTGCCCTAAAATCCCCATATATATAGGAGGAGGGAGGGGGACCTTTCCTTGGGGTCCAAGGGACCCTCAAGGGGTCGGCCGAGCCAAGGGGGGGAGGACTCCCCCCCCAAACCGAGTTGGACTTGGTTTGGTGGGAGGAGTCCCCCTCCCTTCCCACTTCCTCCCTCTTTTTTTTTCCTTTGATTTCCTTCTCTTGGCGCATAGGCCCCCTTGGGGCTGTCCCACCAGCCCACTAAGGGCTGGTGTGTCTCCCCAAAGCCTATGGGCTTCCCCGGGGTGGGTTGCCCCCCCCGGTGAACTCCCGGAACCCATTCGTCATTCCCGGTACATTCCCGGTAACTCCGAAAACCTTCCGGTAATCAAATGAGGTCATCCTATATATCAATCTTCGTTTCCGGACCATTCCGGAAACCCTCGTGACGTCCGTGATCTCATCCGGGACTCCGAACAACATTCGGTAACCAACCATATAACTCAAATACGCATAAAACAACGTCGAACCTTAAGTGTGCAGACCCTGCGGGTTCGAGAACTATGTAGACATGACCCGAGAGACTCCTCGGTCAATATCCAATAGCGGGACCTGGATGCCCATATTGGATCCTACATATTCTACGAAGATCTTATCGTTTGAACCTCAGTGCCAAGGATTCGTATAATCCCGTATGTCATTCCCTTTGTCCTTCGGTATGTTACTTGCCCGAGATTCGATCGTCAGTATCCGCATACCTATTTCAATCTCGTTTACCGGCAAGTCTCTTTACTCGTTCTGTAATACAAGATCTCGCAACTTACACTAAGTTACATTGCTTGCAAGGCTTGTGTGTGATGTTGTATTACCGAGTGGGCCCCGAGATACCTCTCCGTCACACGGAGTGACAAATCCCAGTCTTGATCCATACTAAATCAACTAACACCTTCGGAGATACCTGTAGAGCATCTTTATAGTCACCCAGTTACGTTGCGACGTTTGATACACACAAAGCATTCCTCTGGTGTCAGTGAGTTATATGATCTCATGGTCATAGGAATAAATACCTGACACGCAGAAAACAGTAGCAACAAAATGACACGATCGACATGCTACGTCTATTAGTTTGGGTCTAGTCCATCACGTGATTCTCCCAATGACGTGATCCAGTTATCAAGCAACAACACCTTGTTCATAATCAGAAGACACTGACTATCATCGATCAACTGGCTAGCCAACTAGAGGCATGCTAGGGACGGTGTTTTGTCTATGTATCCACACATGTAAATGAGTCTTCATTCAATACAATTATAGCATGGATAATAAACTATTATCTTGATACAGGAATTATAATAATAACTATACATTTATTATTGCCTCTAGGGCATAATTCCAACACAGACAATGGTATAAGACCGTGCAAGGTTGGTAATTGAAAGGGAACTCACCGTTCCCACCGGAGAAGGCATCGGCGGAGGGGGCGGCAAACCTTGCTTCTCACACATAGCCTGCAAATTAGTTTTCGAGGAGTCAAAGAAATAGCCTTGTTGCGTCTCACACATGGCCTTGCTTCTCACACAACTGACTTACCGCAACGAAGTCGTAGAGTCAAAGAAATAGCCTTGTTGCGTCTCACACATGGCCTTGCTTCTCACACAACAACCCCTAATATAACGAGCTTGGCCTGTGTTGAATATGTAGAGTTATCATCAGATCAATCTGCAGGAACCGCGGACATCCACGTTGACCCTATAGTTTGAAGGTTCTTACAAACAAGGCCAAAAATTTGCATTGAACACCCTAAATTTTTTATTTTCTTACAAAGAAGGCCAATTTTTTGACAAGTCGTGAGAATTTTCATTAGACATTTTGACAGCATAACGCATTACGAAGAATCTGCCCACCACAAAACCGATTAATAGGTTGTGAGACCGATTAATACGTTGTGAGACCGATTAATCGCAGGTGGCGTACAAACTCATGGCCCAAAATGGCCCAAATTTTTGGCATGTAACCTCAATAGCTAGGATTTGATCAAACAATACCATATTATGGTATATCTCATAGGTGAGAGCATGAGATTAGGGTATAATACATAAGATACCGAGAATATGTTAACAGTCCTGTTTAATCTACCAATTAATGATCGACCGATTAATCCAGTTAATAGGACGATTCAACGATTAATTAATTGCTACTCCCAAGCCGATCGAGCAGCTACCAGTTATCGATTTTCTTAACACTGCTTCCAACAATGTCTTACTCTAATGAAAGCAAAAGCAATATGTCTGCACAAATCCGGACAAAGCAAATGGTGCTCGTGCACCTTGAAGGCTGTTTCCAAAAAATGATTTTATACGACGCTAAGAAACACAAATAAACATCTATTCTACGCACGAGCAAAATTTCATGAAAAAAATCATAAACTTTTCTTTTTCATACATGGCGTAATGTTGCTTTTCTGTTGTTGGAATAGATTTAATTTTTTTTTACAAATTATAATTTTTCAAAACAAAGTTTCATGCATCCTTAGTGAACGCATACAAGCTTCCATAGTTTTTTTTAAATAAAAAAATGAAACTCTAAATATGTTGTTTTGCTTTCTTAAAATAAAACGGACTCCATGGTGCTTGAGAACGTAAGTCCGCACTCAGCACAAACATATCTAGTCTTTAAGTTGACCATCACGGAGACAAAAGGAAAAATTCTTGTAAATCCCAAAACCCAACCGCAACCGGAAGATACGATTTTGTAAAGTCTAATACAACTCTTGACAAAAATAACTTTAATTGGACACATATGAATTCATTGGATAAAAGGTCAAATGGGTGAAAAAGAATTGGACTGATTTTAGTATAACATTTTTAGTTGATAACATGAAATAAGGTATATGCACGTGACATTCTAGGTAGTCAACACATCCAGTTGAGGTCTGACCAACTAGACAAGCTCGCCCTAGACAAGCTCTAACGAAAACAAATTTTTGGATATGGGCAATAGAACCTCACCATGTTGCTGCAGGAGATGTCGGCCACGTCGAAAGCTCTCTCCAGGAACTCGTAGTTGATAACCGGAACGAAAGATTGACACTCATGTCTAGAAATTTCGACAGCATAACAGTCGCCTTCCACTCCACCCATCATCATGGCGTCAGGCTTCACCAGAACAACGTCTGCCCTTCTTCAGTCACACCACAAGCCAACTTGAGTACAAAACAACAACCATCACACCAATCAGGCCCGAGTGTGAAACACCACAACATCATTCAGCAGCAACCCAAAGCACACGATAAGCTCAGCTTTGTAGCATCCATCTGCCTTCTCACCTCCACAAGATCAAACTTCCCTCTTGCTGCGGGTACCTGGGCAGAGAGAGAGAGAGAAAGCAAGATTATTATATCAGAACATCCTAAACTTCCCATGGTGTCACAGTAAAGAAACAATGAGATATAGCGACAAGAAGGCAAACTTTTATGAATATAAATGTATGATATGAGCCAGGTCACAAGAAGAAGATTCATCTAAAACAAAAAGGAAGAAATTCTTAGCGTGCCACGTGCCCCATGTACAGAAATCATCCATCTATTTTTGTTGATGTTTCTCCTACTGCGTGTTGTGGATGTGACTAAATAGGTGAATTTCCTATACCAAAGCAAATTTATTTCAATAATCTGAATATAAATGAATTGGAAAATTGAAACAAAATCGACAGTGCCGCAAATTGTACTGAAATCTACACAAGTGGCTATTTCTTGTTGAAATCAGAGTATAGTTCTAGTCAAAGGTTTTGGGAGATACGATTTTTGTGCAGAATTGTTGAATGGTTATGGATGCAATGCAAATAGATTTCATGGTGACGATTGATCATCCAATCGGTCAATAACCCAAATCCAAGAATATCATGCACCTAGACTGAAGAATAACCAAGCAATCAACAAAAAGTGGCAAGAACATAAAAGTGCCAGCAATGTGGAGTAGGAACAAAATGGTACCTCCTCTCGGAGCCTAAGATTTGGAGGTGTCGCATCCTCATCTCAGGCTCTCAAGCACCTCCTGCAGCCCAAGGGGTATGTTGTTTTCCTGCACAAGTGGCAGGAACTTTGTTGTTAAATAAACATGAAAGTGACAATCTTGTTTTCTGAATATGACATGCACGCCCTGAATTTCCTTTGCAAAGATTAAGGAAATCCCCTACACCTGAACTGAACCTGGGGGAGCAGAAGCTTACCCCTATGTTGGAACAAATGCACACCCATCCGCCGGCCATGGCATGGCCGTTCTCTTCCCCCACCCATCCCCTACCGCGAGAAGAGGGAGGGAGATCCACCACGACCATGACCGAGCGGGTCCTTCCATGGCACACCCAGACCCAGTGGCGAAGCCACGTTCAAGCTGTGTGGTCACTTGACCACACAATATTTTGGTGAAACTTTTATCTACAATTAAAATTTATGCAGATGGTAGTAGAAAATTTGGAAATACACATGTATTTGACATCACAAGTTTCAATTGACATCACATACTTGAACTTTTGGCACCGCCACTGCCCAGACCCGCCCTTCCTTTGGTCATCGTCGTGGGGCTGCTGCGCCCAGATGGACCGTGGTGCCACCGAGCAGGTGAGGAGCGCGTCGCTCCTCCTCTGCTCGCGCCACAATGCTGGATCTACCTCCACAGCAGCAGCAACAGAAGATCATGCTTAAGCGGCTGCAACTCCTTCGTGTATGGTTGTCCAGTGACGACCTTGTGGACGTGTGTCTTCTTGTGCAACGAAAAGCTGCAGGATCGAAACCATTTGAGACCGCTAATCCAATAATAGGTAAATCAGCATCGGAGAGAGAGAGAGAGGGGAGGGAGAGAGAAGGCGGAAGAGGACACCTTGACACGGTCGAAGCAGAGGAGCCGCACGGCAGCAGTGGCCGTCACATCCTCCTCTCCCGGCGCACCTCCATCACATCATGAGGGCACAGGTCCATCGCCGGAGGGGGCGGCGCAGGGCCCGAGCCGGAGGGGGCGGCGTCGGGCGGGGGGGCGGCTGGCGGCTGGCCGGAGGGGGCGGCACAGGGCGGCGCGGGGCGGGGCGGGCGAGGGGCGGCGAGGGGCGGCGCGGGGCGGCGAGGGGCGGCGTGGGAGAGCAGGGCGCGCGTGCACGGGACGGTGAGAGAGAGAAGGCGCGGTGAGAGAGAAGGCACGGGGGGATAAGGCAGGTGTATGGGGTTAGCCTCTTTGCCCTCAGCCAGCTGTCGGCAAAGACAACCGTTAGTCTTTGCCCTCAGCTGGCTGTCGGCAAAGAAGGCCCCCGTTTTTTTTTCTGGCCGAGGCGGCGACTGGGTTAGCCCCTATGCCGTCAGCCTTCCTATGCCGACCGCTTTTTTGTCCTTTGCCGTCAGCTGGCTACCGGCTTAGATAAAGCGGACGACATAGATTTTATTTGCCGTCAGCCCCTCCTATGCCGTCAGCTTGTATTTTGGCTGAGGGCAAAGTCTCTTTGCCGTCAGCCCCGTAAAATTGCTGACGGCAAAGGTTAAAGCTGTCGGCAAACTAGCAGATTCCAGTAGTGGATGTAGAGGGATAAACTCAAACCAATGATGTAAACCCCATCTTTTTACCCTTGATGGCAACAACATGATGCGTGCCTCGCTACCCCTTCTGTCACTGGGTGAGGTCACCGCACAGTATGAACCCAAAACCAAGCACTTCTCCCATTGCAAGAATCATAGATCAAGTTGTCCAAACAAAACCCACAACTCGAAGGGAATTACAAGGATATGAAATCATGCATATAAGAGATCAGAAGAAACTCAAAGAAGATTCATAGATAATCTCATCATAAATCCACAATTCATCAGATCTCGACAAACACACCGCAAAAGAAGATTACATCGGATAGATCTCCATGAAGATCATGGAGAACTTTGTATTGAAGATCCAAGAGAGAGAAGAAGCCATCTAGCTACTAGCTATGGACCCGAAGGTCTATGGTGAACTACTCACGCATCATTGGAGAGGCCATGTTGTTGATTAAGAAGCCCTCCGTATCCGAATCCCCCCTCCGACAAGGCACCAGAACGTGCCCCAGATGGGATCTGGCAGAGACAAAAGCTTCCGGCGACGGAAAAGTATTTTCATGGATATCTTCCCCAGTTTTGGTTTTTCCGGAATTTATAGGCAGAAGAGGTAGGGCCGACGAGCCACAGGGGGGCCACAAGCCTGCTAGGTGCGGGCCCCCTGGTCGTACCTAGGGGGCTTGTGGGGTCCCCTGATGGCCCCTGCCTTGGTTCTGACGTCCCGTGCGTATGTTCTGTTCCGGAAAAAAATCTTTCGAGAAGTTTTATTCCATTTGGACATCGTTTAAAATCCTCCTCTGAAAAGGGTCAAAAACACGGAAAAAATAGGAACTCGCACTTGGCACTGAGTTAATAAGTTAGTCCCAAAAAAGATATAAAAGGCATACAAAACATCCAAAGTTTGACAAGTTAATAGCATGGAACCATCAAAAATTGTAGATACGTTGGAGATGTATCAAGCACCCCCCAAGCTTAACTCCTGCTCGTCCTCGAGTAGGGAAGTGATAAAGGCTGAATTTTTGATGTGGAATTCTACCTAGCATAGTTGTCCTTTGTAACTTCTTTTACATGACATGAATGTTCAGACCCGTAAGATTCAAAACAATAGTTTGCTATTCACATGAAAACAGTAATACTTCAAGCAAACTAGCAAGGTAATCATGAACTTTTGAAATAACAAGGCCAAAGAAAGTTATTGCTACAAAATCATATAGTCTGGCTATGCTCCATAATCCCCACACAACTAATTTAAATCATGCACAACCCCGTTATTGGCCAAGTAATTGTTTTTGCACTCTTACTTTCTCAAACCTTTTTCAACTCTCACGCAATACATGAGCATGAGCCATGGATAGCACTATGGTGGAATAGAGTGTGGTGATGGTTGTGAGACAAAAAGGAGGAGATGGTCACATTGACTCAGCGTATTAAAGGGCTATGGAGATGCCCATTAATAGATATCAATGCGAATGAGTAGGGATTGTCATACAAAGGATGCACTAGAGATATAAGTATGTGAAAGCTCAAAAGGAGAACTAGTGGGTGTGCATCCAACTTGCTTGCTCACGAAGACCTAGGGCAATTTTGAGGAAGCCCATCATTGGAATATACAAGCCAAGTTATATAATAAAGATTCCCACTAGCATATGGTGGTGACAAAACAAGAAGTTCTCAATCATGAAGAACATGGTGCTATTATGAAGCACAAGTGTGGAAAAGATAGTAGCATTGTCCCTTCTCTATTTTTCTCTCTTTTTTTATTTTTTTGTTTGGGCTCTTTGGCCTCTTTCCATATCTCAATTTTTTTTGTGGGCAACTTTGGCCTCTTTTTTTTATTTCCTCACATGGGACAATGCTCTAATAATGATGATCATCACACTTTTATTTACTCACAACTCAAAGCTTAGAACGATGACTCTATAGGAAATGCCTCCGGCAGTGTACCAGGATGGGCAACGATCTAGCTTGGCGTATGACGTTGAAACATCTCGCTAGCTATCTTACGATCATGCAATGGCAATATGAGAGTGACGGCACAAGTCATGAGACGGAACGGTGGGAGTTGCATGGCAACATATCTCGGAATGGCTATGAAAATGCCATAGTAGGTAGGTATGGTGGCTGTTTTGAGGAAGGCATATGGTGGGTTTGTGCACCGGCAAAAATTGCGAGGTACTAGAGAGGCTAGCAATGGTGGAATGTGAAAGTGCATCTATACCATGGACTCACATTAGTCATGAAGAACTCACATACTTATTGCGAAAGTTTTTATTAGTAATCGAAACAAAGTGCTAAACGCATACTCCTAGGGGAAGTGTTGGTAGGTGTAAACCATCGCACGATCCCGACCGCAACACAAAGGATGACAATCAACAGATCAATTATGCTCCAACTTCCTAACATAGTGGTTCACCATATGTGTATGTTACGGGAATCACTAACTTCAACACAAATATTTCTAGATTCACAACACCCTACTAACATAACTCTTAATATTACCAAATCCACGTCTCAAAAGTAATTGAGAGGAATCAAAACTTCTCTTTCTACTCAATGCACATGAAGATGGAGGTTTTATTGCATCCTCTTTGGGTACTTATCACCTTTGGAACTACTTTCATAGCACAAGCCAACTACCAAGTTACGCACCGCCATGCTCTAAAAGATCTAAGTGAAGCACATAGAGCAAAATTGTCTAGCTCAAAAGATATAAGTGAAGCACAATGAGTATTCTAGCAAATTCACGATGAGTGCATGTATCTCTCAAAAGGTGTGCAGCAAGTATGATTGTGACACAACAAAAAGAAAAGACTCCTACGATACAAGACGCTCTAAGCAAAACACATATCATGTGGTGAATAAAAATATAGCTCCAAGTAATGTTACCGATGGATTGAAGACGAAAGAGGGGATGCCTTCCCGGGGGATCCCCAAGCTTAGGCTTTTTGGTGTTCTTGAATTTGGCTTGGGATGCCTTGGGCATCCCCAAACTTGATCTCTTTCCACTCTTTATCCCTTTGTCCATGAGAACATCACCCAAAACTTGAAAACTTCACAACACAAAACTTAAACAGAAACTCGTGATATCATTAGCACAAGAAAACAAACTACCACCTCTTTAGGTACTGTAGCAAATTTGATTTCTATTTATATTGGTGTTAGATTACTATATTCTCACTTTTCCATGACTAGTACCCCCAATACTATCCATAGTTTCATCAAAACAAGCAACCAACACAACAAAAACAGAATCTGTCAAAAACAGACTAGTCTGTAGCAATCTGTATACTTCGTATACTTATGGTATCTAAAAAATTCGGAACAATTCTGACAGTTTGGGCATTTGGCATACCAACCAGCAGAAAAGAATCAACTCGAAACCTCTTTCTGGATAAAAATGAAAAATAATTTCGTGAGCGAAAAGTTTCTGTTTTTTTCCAGCAGGATCAAACAACCATCACCAAACTAGTCATAAAGGTTTCACTTGGCTCAAACACAAAAAGAAACACAAAAGACACAATCATAACAGAATTATGATGGTGTGGACGCAACAAAACAGAAAGCAAAAAAGCAAAGATAAATTCATTGGGTTGCCTCCCAACAAGAGCTATTGTTTAACGCCCTTAGCTAGGCATTGATAATTTAATGATGCTCACATAAAAGATAACAAGTGAAGCACAACTATAGCATCATAAAGCATGTGAAAATCACATCTAAATCTAACATACTTCCTATGCATAGGCATTTTATAGGAAAACAGATTGTCAAGACAACCAATAGTTACCATATGCAAGGAAGAAGAAAGAGACAATATCAATCTCAACATAACGAGAGGTGATTTGGTAACATGAAAGTTTCTACCGCAATATTTTCCTCTCTCATAGCAATTACATGTGGGATCTTAATCAAATTCAACAATATAGATATCACAAAGGATATTCTTTTCATGATCCACATGCATGCAAAGTTGACGCTCTTCAAAAATAGTGGGATTATCATCAACTAAAGTCATGACTTCTCCAAACCCACTTTCCATATTATTGCAAACATCATAATCTTCATGAGGGTTAAACAAATTTTCAAGATCATAAGAAAAAATATCACCCCAATCACGATCATTGCAACAAGTAGTGGACAAAGCAAAACTAGCATCCCCAAGCTTAGGGTTTTGCATATTTTAGCATGATAGTCATTAATAGAATTTATAATGAAATCATTGCAATCATTCAAGGATCCCTCGTGAATAACTTCATGAATTTCTTCATCACGATTTTCACATTCACGCATCTCAAGAAAAACTCCATAGAGAAAGTCAAGTGCACTCAACTCACTAGCAAATGGTTCAACATAATTTGATCTCTTAAAGAGATTAGCAAGTGGGTGAGGATCCATATCACTAGATTTTCAGCAAGCGAAGATGCAAGCATATTGAAGGCACAAAGAACACAAGCAAAGGAAAGCAAGCGAAAGAAAAGGGCGAACAAAAAAGGAAAATCTTTTTGTAATTTTTTTTTCAAAAGTGGGGGAGAGGAAAACGAGAGGCAAAAAAGTAAATGCAAGAGATGAGTTTGCGACACTTACTTGGATGAGCTTCACCTAGAATAATCCCCGGTGCCAGAGATTTACACGTTGGGGAGACTATTCTTGATTGATCCTCCCCGGCAACGGCGCCAGAAATCCTTCTGCTGCCTCTTGAGCATGCGTTGGTTTTTCCCTTGAAGAGGAAAGGGTGATGCAACACAGGAGTAGTAAGTATTTCCCTCAGTTTGAGAACCATGGTATCAATACAGTAGGAGAATCGAGTCAAGTGTCTAGAGTACCTGCGCAAACACAAACGAGCTTGCATGCAACACTATAAAGGGGTTGTCAATCCCTTCAAGATTGATTGCAAAGTGAGATCTGAAGGCGAAAAGTGCAACGAAGTAAAAGTGTAAGGCTGAAAATATGATGTGAAGTAGACCCGGGGGCCATAGTGTTCACTAGAGGCTTCTCTAAAAATAGCAAATAATACGGTGGGTGAACAAATTACTGTCGAGCAATTTATAGAACCGCGCAAAGTCATGACGATATCTAAGGCAATGATCATACATATAGGCATCACGTCCGAGACAAGTAGACCGATACTTTTTGCATCTACTACTATTACCCCACACATCGACCGCTATCCAGCATGCATCTAGTGTATTGAGTTCATGACGAATAGAGTAACGCCTTAAGCAAGATGACATGATGTAGAGGGATAAACTCAAACCAATGATGTAAACCCCATCTTTTTACCCTTGATGGCAACAACACGATGCGTGCCTAGCTACCCCTTCTATCACTGGGTAAGGTCACTGCACGGTATGAACCCAAAACCAAGTAGTTCTCCCATTGCAAGAATCATAGATCAAGTTGACCAAACAGAACCCACAACTCAAAGAGAATTACAAGGATATGAAATCATGCATATAAGAGATCAGAAGAAACTCAAATAAGATTCATAGATAATCTGATCATAAATCCACAATTCATCGGATCTCGACAAACACACCGCAAAAGAAGATTACATCAGATAGATCTCCATGAAGATCATGGAGAACTTTGTATTGAAGATCCAAGAGAGAGAATAAGTCATTTAGCTACAAGCTATGGACCCGAAGGTCTAAGGTGAACTACTCACGGATCATCGGAGAGGCCATGGTGTTGATGAAGAAGCCCTCCGTATCCGAATCCCCCCTCCGACAGGGCACCAGAACATGCCCCAGATGGGATCTTGCGGAGAAAGAAGCTTGCGGCAGCGGAAAAGTATTTTCCTGGATCTCTTCCGCAGTTTTGGATTTTTCAGGAATTTATAAGCGGAAGAGGTAGGGCAGACGAGCCATAGGGGGCCCACAAGCCTGCTAGGGGGCTTGTGGGGTCCCCTGATGGCCCCTACCTTGGTTCTCACATCCCGTGCGTATCTTCTGTTCCGGAAAAAATCTTTTCGGAAGTTTTATTCTGTTTGGACACCGTTTAAAATCCTCCTCCGAAAAGGGTCAAAAACACGAAAAAAACAAGAACTAGCACTTGGCAGTGAGTTAATAACTTAGTTCCAAAAAAGATCTAAAAGGCATACAAAACATCCAAAGTTTGACAAGATAATAGCATGGAACCATAAAAAAGTATAGATACGTTGGAGACGTATCAAGCGTCGTTTGATGTGTCTGGTCTTCTTGTGAAACCTTGGTTCCTTTGCTAGAGCAATGGCACCAGTGTTGTCACAGAACAGAGTTATTGGATTTAGTGCGCTCGGCACAACTCCAAGATCCATCATGAACTGCTTCATCATGACACCCTCCTTTGCTGCCTCCGAGGCAGCCATGTACTCCACTTCACATGTAGAATTTGCTACGATGCTTTTCTTGGAACTGCACCAGCTTATCGCACCCCCATTAAGAATAAATACGTATCCGGTTTGAGACTTGGAGTCATCCGAATCGGTGTCAAAGCTTGCGTCGACTTAACCCTTTACGACGAGCTCTTTGTCACCTCCATAAACGAGAAACATTTCCTTAGTCCTTTTCAGGTACTTCTGAATATTATTGACCGCCGTCCAGTGATCCACTCCTGGATTACTCTGAAACATGCCTACCATACTTATGGCCAAGCTAACGTCTGGTCTAGTGCACAACATTGCACACATGATAGATCCTATGGCTGAAGCATAGGGGGCGGAACTCATATGTTCTCTATCTTCCGCAGTTGCTGGGCACTGAGTCTTACTCAACTTTATACCTTGTAACAGTGGCAAGAACCCTTTCTTGGACTGATCCATTTTGAACTTCTTCAAAACTTTATCAAGGTATGTGCTTTGTGAAAGTCCTACCAGGCATCTCGATCTATCCCTATAGATCTGAATGCCTAGAATGTAAGCAGCTTCTCCTAGGTCCTTCATAGAGAAAATTTTATTCAAGTAATCCTTTATGCTCTCGAAAAACTCCACGTTGTTTCCAGTTAGCAATATGTCATCCACATATAATATTAGAAACACCACAGAGCTCCCACTCACTTTCTAGTAAATACAAGATTCTCCAACCACTTGTATAAACCCAAATGCTTTGGTCACCTCATCAAAGTGCTTATTCCAACTCCGAGATGCTTGCACCAGTCCATAAATGGATCGCTGGAGCTTGCACACTTTGTCAGCATTCTTTGGATCGACAAAACCTTCGGGTTGCATCATATACAACTCTTCCTTAAGAAAGCCTTTAAGGAACACCGTTTTGACATCCATCTGCTAGATTTCATAATCGAAAAATGCAGCTATTGCTAACATGATTCGGACGGACTTACGCATCGCTACCAGTGAGAACGTCTCATCGTAGTCAACTCCTTGAACTTGTGAAAAACCCTTTGCCATAAGTCGAGCTTTATGAACACTCACATTACCATCTGCGTCCGTCTTCTTCTTAGAGATCCCTTTGTTCTAAATAGCATTGCGGCCTTCAGGTAGTAGTTCCAAAGTCCACACTTTGTACTCGTACATGGATCCTATCTCGGACTTCATGGCCTCCAGTCATTTGTTGCAATCCGGGCCCACCATTGCTTCTTCATAATTGATAAGATAGGATTACCGTGCCACTCAGGAGTAGTACGCGATCTTGTCGACCTGCAAGGTCTGATAGGAACTTGATCCGAAGTTTCGTGATCATCATCATCAACTTTCTCCTCAACCGGCGTTGCAACGACAAGGGTTTCCCCTTGCCATGCGCCACCATCCAGAGGGATTAGAGGTTTGACAACCTCATCAAGTTCTATCTTCCTCCCACTCAATTCTGTCGCGAGAAACTTATTCTCAAGAAAAGCTCCGTTTTTAGCAACAAACACTTTGCCCTCGGATTTGAGATAGAAGGTACACCCAACTGTCTCTTTTGGGTAACCTATAAAGACGCAATTTTCCGCTTTGGGTTCTAGCTTTTCAGGCTGAAGCTTTTTGACATAAGCATCACATCCGCAAACTTTAAGAAACGACAACTTTGGCTTCTTGCCATACCATAGCTCATATGGTGTCATCTCAACGTATTTTTATGGTGCCCTATTTAAAGTGAATGCAACTATCTCTAATGCATAACCCCAAAATGATAATGGCAAATCGGTAAGAGATATCATAGATCGCACCATTCTAACAAATTACGATTACGACGTTCGGATGTACCATTATGCTGTGGTGTTCCAGGCGGCATCAAATGTGAAACAATTCCACATTGTCTTAAGTGAGCACCAAACTCGTAACTCAGATACTCTCCTCCTCAATCAGGTCGTAGGAACTTGATCTTCTTGCTACGATGATTTTCAACTTCACTTTGAAATTGCTTGAACTTCTCAAATGTTTCAGACTTGTGATTTATCAAATAGACATAGCCATACCTACTCAAATCGTTAGTGAAGATGAGAAAATAACGATGTCCACCGCAGAATAGAACAACCATTGGGTGCATGACCATAAAAAATATTACTCATATAAATAGAACAACCATTATTCTCAGAATTAAACGAGTAACCGTCTCGCAATAAACAAGATCCAGATATAATGTTCATGCTTAACGCAGGCACTAAATAACAATTATTTAAGTTCATAACTAATCCTGATGGTAATTGAAGTGATACCGTGCCGACGACGATCGCATCAACCTTGGAACCATTTCCCACACGCATCGTCACTTCATCCTTCGCCAGCCTTCGCTTATTCCGCAGTTCCTGTTTCGAGTTGCAAATATGAGCAACAGAACTGGTATCGAATACCCAGGCACTACTACGAGAGTTGGTGAGGTACACATCAATAACATGTATATCATATATACCTTGTTTGGCGTTGGCCGCCTTCATCTCGGCCCGATACTTGGGGCAGTTGCGCTTCCAGTGACCAGCCCCCTTGCAATAATAGCACTCAGTTTCCGTCTTAGGTCCAGCCTTCGGTTTCTTCGTCGAAGGGGCAACAATTTTGCCACTCTTCTTGGAGTTACCCTTCTTGCCTTTGCCGTTCTTCTTGAAACTAGAGGTCTTATTAACCATCAACACTTGATGTTCTTTCCGGATTTCTGACTCAGCGACTTTCAGCATTGCGAATAATTCGCCGGGTGACTTGTTCATCCCTTCCATGATATAGTTCAACACAAAGCTCTTGTAGCTAGGTGGCAGTGATTGAAGAATTTTGTCAGTGATAGCTTCATGTGGGAGATCGATCCCCACCTTAGCTAGATGGTTTGTGTACCCAGACATTTTGAGCACATGTTCACCGAGAGACGAATTCTCCTCCATTTTGCAAGCATAGAATTTATCGGAGGTCTCATACCTCTCGATCCGGGCACTCTTCTCAAAGATAAACTTCACCTCCTGGAACATCTCATATGCTCCATGATGTTCAAAGCATCGTTTAAGACCCGGTTCTAAGCCATACAAAACTGCACATTGAACTAGTGAATAGTCATCCTTATGAGCTTGCCAAGCATACAAAACATCTTGTTCAGCCATAGCGGGTGGTTCATCTCCTAGCGCTGCATCAAGGACATAATTCTTTTGCCCAGCTTGAAGGGTAAGCCTTAGATTTCGAGCCCAGTCTACAAAGTTGCTACCATCATCTTTCATCTTAGCTTTCTGTAGGAACATGTTGAAATTCAGGGTTGCTACTGCGCGAGCCATTGATCTACAACATAAAAATTTGCAAAGATTACTTAGACTATGTTCAAGACAATTGAGTTTAGCTAATTATATTACTTATAAACTCCCACTCAAATAGACATCCCTCTAGTTATTTGAGTGTCGCATGATCCAAATTCACTAACTCAAGTCCGATCATCACGTGAGTTGAGTATAGTTTCAGTGGTGAACATCTCCATGTTGATCATATCTACTATATGATTCATGCTCGACCTTTCGGTCTCTTGTGTTTCGAGGCCATGTCTGTACATGCTAGGCTCGTCAAGTTTAACCCGAGTGTTCCGCGTGTGCAACTATTTTGCACCCGTTATATGTGAACGTTGAGTCTATCACACCTGATCATCACGTGGTGTCTCGAAACAGCGAACTGTCGCAACGGTAAACAGTCGGGAAGAACACAATTTCATGTTGAAATTTTAGCGAGGGATCACCTTATAATGCTACCGTCGTTCTAAGCAAAATAAGGTGCATAAAAGGATTAACATCACATGCAATTCATAAGTGACATGATATGGCCATGATCTCGTGCTTCTTGATCACTATTACCAAAGCACTGACATGATCTTCATCGTCACCGGCGCCACACCATGATCTCCATCATCATGATATCCATCATTGTGTCACCATCGAGGTTGTCGTGCTACCTATGCTATTACTACTAAAGCTACTACCTAGCAATATAGTAAGCGCATCTGCAAGCACAAATGTTAGTTTAAAGACCACCCTATGGCTCCCGCTGGTTGCCGTAGCATCGACGTGCAAGTCGATATTTAACTATTACCACATGATCATCTCATACATCCAATATATCACATCATGTCTTTGGCCATATCACATCACATGCATACCCTACAAAAACAAGTTAGACGTCCTCTAATTTGTTGTTGCATGTTTAACGTGGCTGCTATGGGTATCTAGTATGATCGCATCTTACTTACACAAAGCCACAATGGTGATATGCAAATTGCTATTTAACATACTCCAAGGACCTCCTTGGTCATCCGATTCAACTAATGTTGAAGAAACAGACACCCGCCTGTCATCTTTATGCAACAAGTTGCATGTTATTCGAAGAATCCGGTCTCTCGTAAGCGTATGAGTAAGGTTGGTCCGGGCCGCTTCAATCCAACAATACCAATGAATTGAGAAAAGACTATGGAGGGAAGCAAATCAAACATCAATGCCCACAAAAACTTTTGTGTTCTACTCGCGATTTCATCTACACATGAACTGTCGGGGGGATAACCCCGGGGTAGGCTCATCGAGCCTGCTCCTTCATTTCCTGCCCAAAAGGTATGACCAAGTACAGTTTCCCAAGGCCCAAGTCTTCTGGCCGGCTAGGCTGCACCTGACGGCTGGAGGACGAGGCAGCCAATTCTCTGGCTGGCCAGGCAACCCCTAACGGCTAGAGGCGAGATGGCTACCTCTTCCTGACCGTCTTGGCCAAGCCAGCCGGCTAGGAACGAGGCGGCCGTGCCCAAGTCGGCTAGCCAAGCAGGCTAGTCGGCCGGGGATCTCAAGTCACATCAGATTGTAGGTCATGACGAGACCCTATGATTAAAGGTGGCTACGCGTCAACAAAAGTACTGGATCGGAGTGCCCGGCAGGTACCAGCGTCGGCGGCCACGCCGCTGACCTACCCTGGCTCTAATCCCTCACCTAGCATAGTATCGGACCATCAAACTCCAACTCCATTACTGCACTCGGCGTGGGGAACAGTGGAGGTGGTCGTACTATCTGGCCATGACGAATCACACTGGACGACGCTTGACGTACAATGCGTGCTCAGCGTCAGCCTTACGCGAGAGCTTCATTGGCTAGCCGACGGGTCCCACAGCCAGACGAGACCTTGCAGCCGGCGGGCCCCTCAAGCGACAAGACAAGACCCTTGTGGGACCCTTGGTTAGCCGGCGAGGCTGCCAGCCGGGTCCCACTCTTGTACCCTTTATCCATATTGTAGGCCGGTGGGTTCGTCTATAAAACCCCTCGGTCACCCTCCATGTAGGGGGTCGGTCGAACAACACTTCACACCCACTAACCACATAGAGAGAGGTAGAGACGAGCCGGCTGGTCCCCTCTTCCTCCTCCTCAGCACAGCTCCAGGAGCAACCTTGTAATCCATCCAGATACATCATACACTCCGGCAGGACTAGGGGTCTTATCTCTACGGAGAGCCCTGAACCTGGGTACATCATGCGTTCCATGCTTGTACCAACCTCGTCCCCAGCGCCCTGTGTTGTCCCTTCGGTTCTCACCGACTTTAGCCTACGTATGGCATATGTTGTGAGTATTCACCGACATTTGGCAACCACCGTGGTGTCGATCGTGGCATCGGCGGGCCTTACACGCTGGGCGGAACCCCGCACCTACGCCACCGGATGCATCTTGTCCGGATCGATCTACATGCCCGTGGAGCCTGCTTTCGATGAGGCAACACCGATGATGATCGACGTCCCCGTCCGCCATGCGGATTCGGACGAAGATTCCAATGACGAGGCGCCTCCTAGCATCGTCGTTGCTGCTATGGAGAACCTCAGCTTTCTCTTTAGTGACCTACGTCTCAATGACGGTCCTCGCTACTTCGGAGAGGACTTCAACGTTCAGGCGCTATGCGCCAACTTCAGGAGGCTCTCTATCGCTGAGATGCCTGCACATGACGTGTACCCCAGCAACGTACTCGTTTTCGACGGCCCTCCGCCATCGGTGGGGTTCTTCACCCCGTACCATGTCGCCGCCATCTCCAACATCGTGGAGGTGATGGTTATCGGCGCTCGCACCAGCACGGCTCACGGCAAGGCGTCAGCAGACGCTGGTGAGCCTGCTGCTGTCACCGCTGATACTCTTCAGGATGCTCTCGCCGGCCTGAAGACACCCATCGCTACTTCAGTAAACCCTAACAACGCCCGAGGCTCACTTGAGGAGGCTCGTAAGAATATCTTGGAGGAGGGCATTGTTGTCGCCTCGGCAAAGTGTCGGATGGAGCCTACGCAGCGCGAGTATAACTCCGCATACGACCTCACTCCGATTTACGAGGGCCCTAGTCCGCTTAGATCTGTCCGCGGCCGCGGCCGGTTCATTTCCGAGATCCTAGCTGGCAACCAGCCCATCTACGAGACCCCTGCGGCCAACTTGCAGGTGGCGCAGGCAGCCATGGAAGAAATGCCCAGCCTGGAGGGCGAGGAGCGCGCCTTCCAGGAGAAGCGGGTCAAGGATCTCCTTGATGCCGCCGACGAACAACAGACGCAGCTTGACCCCGGTCAGGCCCAGTTAGAGTTTCTAGGACCCAACCGCGGAGCACGTTGCAACCCTAGCGGTCATAACCACACGTAGGGATCTTCCTCGCATCGCACCTCCGGCCGGAGGGGCGAGGGAAGCCAAGACCGGTGCTCCCAGCGCCAGAGCAAGCATACTTCGAGCAGACGTCGCGGAGACGACGAGAGCGACTCGGCGTGTGAGGTTCCTCGTCTGGGGAGGACCCATGCTTCCGGTTTGCGAGGTGCTTCTCCACTCGCGGCTCGGATTGGCGCTCACATTCCCCAGGGTAACCAGGACGCCCGCAGGCATCTCATCACCCTGGCCCAGTCAGCCCTCCTGGAGGAGGACGGTCCCATCGATCCGGCCTGCTTCGGCCCCCGGATCCGAGGGGAGCCATTCCCCCGAGGCTTCACCTTGCCTCGGGACACGCCCAAGTACAATGGCACTGCCAAGCCAAAAGACTGGCTGATCTACTACACCACATCCGTCGGCATTGCCAGGGGCAACAAGCGCGTAGCACTCCGCTATGTGCCACTCATGTTGGCCGGCTCGGCACGGACATGGCTTAACAGCCTTCCAGCCGACATCGTCAACTCATGGGTGGACTTCGAGGAGGCGTTCATCCGCAACTTCACTGGCACCTACAAGCGCCCTGGCCGGCCTCGCGAGCTAGCCATGTGCGTCCAGAGGCCCGACGAACCCCTTCACGACTACGTCACTCGGTGGACGGAGCTCCGCAACTCCTGCGAGGGGGTGCATGAGGTACACGTGATCCAATACTTCATCGACGGCTGCCGAGACGGCACCCTTCTCAAGCACAAGCTCATGGGCTCCGAGCCCACCTCTCTGGCGGTGCTCATGGCCAAGGAGGACAAGTACGCCATGGCTGACTCGGCGATGCGCGTCAAGGTGACCACCTCGGACAAGGCTGTCCCCACGCCAGCTACTCCCAAGCCGGTTGGAGACGGCCAAGGCGGCCAAAACAACAACAAGCGCAAGGCGGATCAGATTGATACGCGCTCCAACAACAAGTTGGTAGCCAGCGTGGAGGGTGAGACATCGGCTCCCCAAGCCGGCCCTCTGCGGAAGCGTCCCAACAGGGGCAATGCAAACTGACTTCCCAAGCAGACCTTCGAGCAGCAGCTCGACGCCCCCTGCAAGATACATTCTGGGGCATAGCCGTCTACCCACACCCTTCGACAGTGCAGCTTCGCACGCTGGCTGTCACAAGGGGATGGCCTGCCGTCTGCCCCAGGTGCGTGATACGTCTCCATCGTATCTATAATTTTGATTGTTTCATCCCAATATTCTACAACTTTCATATACTTTTGGCAACTTTTTATACTATTTTTGGGACTAACATATTGATCCAGTGGCCAGTGCGAGTTCCTGTTTGTTGCATTTTTTTTGTTTCGCAGGATATCCATACCAAATGAAGTCCAAAGGTAATAAAAACTTACGGCGATTTTTTTGGAATATTTATGATTTTTGGGAAGAAGAATCAACGCGAGGCGATGCACGGAGGGCCCACAAGCCCTGTAGCCGCCACCAGGAGGTGCAGTGGCGTCTGGCAGGCTTGTGGCCACTCCTTAAAGCGGTTGGAGCCCATCTTTCTCTGCAAGAAAGAAAATATCTCGAACAAAATCGTGATAAAATTTTAGCCCAATCGCAGTTGCGGATCTCCGGGAATTTAAGAAACGGTGAAACGCAGATTCTGGGAGCACATAAACAGAAGCACAGAGAGAGAGAGATCCAATCTAGGAGGGGCTCTCGCCCCTCCGCCGCCATGGAGACCATGGACCAGAGGGGAAACCCTTCTCCCATCTAGGGAGGAGGTCAAGGAAGAATAAGAAGGAGGGGGGCTCTCTCCCCCTCTCTCCGGTGGCGCCGGAACACCGCCCGGGACATCATCATGTGACGGCGATCTACGCCAACACCTCCGTCATGTTCACCAACATCTCCATCATCTTCCCCCATCTATATTCAGCGGTTCACTGTCCCGCAACCCGTTGTACCCTCTACTTGAACATGGTGCTTTAAGCTACATATTATTACCCAATGATGTGTTGCTATCCTATGATGTCTGAGTAGATTATCGTTGTCCTATCGGTGATTGATGAATTGCTATGATTGGTTTAATTTGCTTGTGGTTATGTTGCTGTCCTTTGGTGCCCATCATATGATCGCGCATGTGGATCACACCATGGGGTTAGTTGTATGTTGATAGGACTATGTATTGGCAGGCTAGAGTGACAAAAGCTTCAAACCTAGCATAGAAATTGATGCATATGGGATTGAAGGGGGGCCAATATATCTTATTGCTATGGTTGGGTTTTACCTTAATAAACATTAGTAGTTGCGGACGCTTGCTAATAGTTCCAATCATAAGTGCATAGAATTCCAAGTAAGGGATGACATGCTAGCAGAGGCCTCTCCCACATAATACTTGCTATCGATCTAGTAATGTAGTCAATTTCTTAGGGACAATTCCGCAACTCCTACCACCACTTTTCCACACTCGTTAGACACTCGTAGTTGTTTCTTTTTATAACCAGCCCCTAGTTTTATTTACGTGTTCTTTAATTTCTTGCAAGCCTATCCTATCACTCCTACAAAGTACTTCTAGTTTCATACTTGTTCTAGGTAAAGCGAACGTAAAGTGTGCGTAGAGTTGTATCGGTGGTTGATAGAACTTGAGGGAATATTTGTCCTACCTTTAGCTTCTCGTTGGGTTCGACACTCTTACTTATCGAGAAATGCTACAATTGATCCCCTATCCTTTTGGGTTATCAAGACCTTTTTCTGGGGCCGTTGCCGGGGAGCAATCGTGTGGGGTGAATATCCTCGTGTGTGCTTGTTTGCTTTGTCACTAAGTAGATTTATTCGCTGTCCTAAGTTGTTCTCTATCTTTAGTTATGGATATGGAACACGAAATACCAAAAAAATTAGGTGTACTTGCTACTCATGGAGATGGGGAACCTCCTAAAACCCTCGATGCTCGTTACGTGGAAAATATTATATACTTCTTTAATAATCCTAAGAAAGCACCATTCAATTATATAATGGGATACACGTTGGATCAACGTGAATACTTTAGGGATTATCGCTTGACTCAAAAAGGGAAACTTTTATGGGATCAAATCCATTTGTTGAAATGGTATGCTTGGGAACTATGCAAGAGACATGGTGTTACTTGTTTCTCTAGGATGAAGGCTCCACACCTTCCCTTTTCTTGCGAGTTTAATGATCATAGAACCTTGGCTTCTTATGCTAATGGTATATATGATTACTATGATGTGGATCAAATAGAAGACTTTGTTGCTTTTATGGGTGCTTATGAAATTGAGGCTCTGTTTAAAAGGTGTGATGATAATGATGATGCTCCTTACCGATCTAAAAATTTGGCTATGCTTCGTTATTGTTATACTAATTATGAATATAATGCCCATATTGAACGATTTAAGGAGAAATCCTATGCTGCCCAAGAAGAGACTATTATTTTGCAGGAAACTATGGAAGAAGAAAATGCTGAAATTGTGAGCTCATTAGATGAAAAAGATGACGAGGAGAGGGAAGAACAAAAGGAGGAAGAACGGACTAGCTACACATGTCCACCTTCTAATGAGAGTAACTCTTCTACTCATACATTATTTAATTTCCCTTCGTTCTTACCGAAAGATGAATGCTATGATCCCTTGGATTCGTTTGAAATATCCCTTTTTGATGAACTTGATGCTTGCTACGCTTGTGGCCATGATGCCAATATGAATGATGCTTATATTACACATGATGATTTTGATGAATATAATATGCATGTGCTTGCTGCTCCTACTTGCAATTATTATGAGAGAGGAACTACATCTCCACCTCTCTATGTTTCCAATACGATAAAATTGCAAGAAACTGCTTATGCTATGTATTGGCCTTTACTTGATGTGCATGAATTGTTCTTTTATGACATTCCAATGCATAGGAAGAGAGTTAGACTTCATCATTGCATTATATATGTTACCTTGTGCTCACTACTGAATTTCAAATCATTGCTAATTAAAATTGGCTTTGATATACCTTGGGATCCGGGTGGATCCATTACTTGAGCACTTTATGCCTAGCTTAATGACTTTAAAGAAAGCGCTGCCTGGGAGACAACCCGGAAGTTTTAGAGAGTCATTTATTTCTGTTGAGTGCTTTTATTTAGTTAAAAAAACAAAAAAAATATAGAGGGGAACTTAAATCTTTTTCAAAAAGAGAAGTGATTGAAAGGTGATGCATTGTGGAAGTGAGGGTCGACCTTGAACACCTGTGTTCATGCTCATGGAAACAATGTAGAATTTTCCATGGTAGTTTCTCACAAAAATAATTATCCCCTTGTACAATTACTTTGTGTTTTTAAAATAATGTGCCAAGCAAAGCCTTTACGATTAGTTTGGGTGATAGTTGTTTGATCACACTGAGAAAATACAGAAACTTTCTGCTCACGAAATTAATTTTCTTTTTTATTCTGGAAGAGATTTTGAGTTGATTACTTTTTCTGCTGATTGATATGCAAATTTTCCAGAGGTTCGTAATTTTTCAGATTTTTTGAGATATCAGAGGTATAAGGAATATACAGATTGCTACAGACTATTCTGTTTTGACGTATTCTGTTTTCTATGCATTGTTCTCTTATTTTGATGAATCTATGGGTAGTATCGGGGGGTATGAACCATGGTGAAGTTGGATTACAGTAGATATAATGCTAATATGAATTTAGAATTAGTTCACAACAGTACTTGAAGTGGTGATTTATTTTATTGTACTAACGGATCTCACGAAGTTTTGTTGAGATTTGTGTGATTGAAGTTTTCAAGTTTTGGGTGAGAGCACGATGGATGAAGGAATAAGGAGAGGCAAGAGCCTAAGCTTGGGGATGGCCGAGGCACCCCAAGGTAATATTCAAGGAAGACTCAAGCGTCTAAGCTTGGGGAGGCCCCGGAAGGCATCCCCTCTTTCGTCTACAATCTATCGGTAATTTTACTCGGAGCCATATTTTAATTCGTCACATGATATGTGCAAATGCTTGGAGCGTCTTTTGTGTTTAATTTTCCTTTTTCTTTTATGCACCACGCTGGTATGAGATAGTCCTTGGTTGGCTTTATAGAATGCTTCATGTGCTTCACTTATATCATTTGAACTTTGGATTGCCTGTTTCCCTACACATAGAAAACCGCCATTTGTAGAATGCTCTTTTGCTTCACTTATATTTGTTAGAGCAGGGCATATCTTTTGTAGAAAAAATTAAACTCTCATGCTTCACTTATACCGATTTAGAGAGTTAACAGGAGTTGGCCATTCACATGGTTAGACATAAAATCCTACATAAAACTTGTAGATCACTGAATATGATATGTTTGATTCCTTGCAATAGTTTTGCGACATGAATATGTGATATTAGAGTTATGCTAGTGAGTAATTTTGTATTCGTAGAAATACTTGTGTTAAGGTTTTTGATTCCCGTAGCATGCACGTATGGTGAACCGTTATGTGATGAAGCTACCAACCTTTCCCCTAGGAGCATGCGTGTAGTACCTTGTTTTGATGACTAATAGACTTTTGCAATAAGTATGTGAGTTCTTTATGACTAATGTTGAGTCCATGGATTATACACACTCTCACCCTTCCACCATTGCTAGCCTCTCTAGTACCACGCAACTTTCGTCGGTGCATTACGCCCACCATATAGCCTCCCTCAAAACAGCCACCATACCTACCTATTATGGTTCATAGCCATTCCGAGATATATTTCCATGCAACTACCACCGTTCCGTCTCATGACATGTGCCACCACTTCCATATTGCCATTGCATGATCGTAAGATAGCTAGCATGATGTTTCCATGGCTTGTCCATTTTTTGATGTCATTGCTATGCTAGATCATTGTCACGGTACACTACCCAAGGCATTTCATATAGAGTCATCATTGCTCTAAGTATTGAGTTGTAGGTGTGATGATCATCATTAATAGAGCATTGTCCCATGTGAGGAAATAAAAGAGGCCAGCGAAGCCCATTTATAAAAAAGAGGCCAAAAATGCCCACCAAACAAAAAGAGGCCAAAGTTCCCACAAAAAAATGAGAGAAATTGAGAAGGGACAATTGCTACTATCCTCTTTCCACACTTGTGCTTCAAATAGCACTATGATATTCAGGACAGAGAGTCTCCTATGTTCTCACTTCCATATACTAGTGGGAAATTTTCATTATATAACTTGGCTTGTATATTCCAATGATGGGCTTCCTCAAAATTGCCCTAGGTCTTCGTGAGCAAGCAAGTTCGGTGCACACCTACAAGTTTCTTTTGTGAGCTTTCAAACACTTATAAGCTCTAGTGCATCCGTTGCATGGCAATCCCTACTCACTCACATTGATATCTATTGATGGGCATCTCCATAGCCCGTTGATACACCTAGTTGATGTGAGACTATCTCGTCCTTTTTGTCTTCTCCACAACCACCATATTCTATTCCACCTATAGTGCTATATCCATGGGTCACGCTCATGTATTGCGTGAAAGTTGAAAAAGTTTGAGAACACTAAAGTATGAAACAATTGCTTGGCTAAAACCAGGGTTGTGCATGATTTAAATGCGTTGTGTGGGGAAGATGGAGCATAGCCAGACTATATGATTTTGTAGGGATAACTTTCTTTGGCCATGATATTTTGAGAAGACATGATTGCTTTCTTAGTATGCTTGAAATATTATTGTCTTTACGTCAAATGATAGACTATTGCTTCGAATCACTCGTGTTTTAGTATTCATGCCATGATTAGATTATATGATCAAGATTATGCTAGGTAGCATTCCACGTCAAAATTTTTCTTTTTTATCATTTACCTACTCGAGGACGAGCAGGAATTAAGCTTGGGGATGCTGATACGTCTCCGTCGTATCTATAATTTTTGATTGTTTCATGCCAATATTCTACAACCTTCATATACTTTTGGCAACTTTTTATACTATTTTTGGGACTAACATATTGATCCAGTGCCCAGTGCTAGTTCTTGTTTGTTGCATATTTTTATGTTTCACGGAATATCCATACCAAACAAAGTCCAAACGTAATAAAAACTTACGGGGATTTTTTTGGAATATTTATGATTTTTGGGAAGAAGAATCAACGCGAGGCGATGCACGGAGGGCCCACAAGCCCTGTAGCCGCCACCAGGAGGTACGGTGGCGGCTATTAGGCTGGTGGACACTCCTTAAGGCGGTTGGAGCCCTTCTTTCGCTGCCAGAAAGATAATATCCGGAATAAAATCGTGTTAAAATTTCAGCCCAATCAGAGTTATGGATCTCCGGGAATTTAAGAAACGGTGAAACGCAGAATCTGGGAGCGCAGAAACAGAAGGACACAGAGAGAGAGATCCAATCTAGGAGGGGCTCTCGCCCCTCCGCCGCCATGGGGACCATGGACCAAAGGTAAACCCTTCTCCCATCTAGGGAGGAGGTCAAGGAAGAAGAAGGAGGGGGGCTCTCTCCCCCTCTCTCCCGGCGGCGCCCGAACGCCGCCCGGGACATCATCGTGTGACAGCGATCTGCACCAGCATCTCCATCATCTTCCCCCATCTATATTCAGTGGTTCACTCTCCCGCAACCCGCTTTACCCTCTACTTGAACATGGTGCTTTATGCTACATATTATTATCCAATGATGTGTTGCTATCCTATGATGTCTGAGTAGATTATCATTGTCCTATCGATGATTGATGAATTGCTATGATTGGTTTAATTTGCTTGTGGTTATGTTGTTGTCCTTTGGTGCCCATCATATGATCGCGTGCGTGGATCACACCATAGGGTTAGTTGTATGTTGATAGGACTATGTATTGGCAGGCTAGAGTGACAGAAGCTTCAAACCTAGCATAGAAATTGATGCATATGGGATTGAAGGGGGACCAATATATCTTATTGCTATGGTTGGGTATTACCTTAATGAACGTTAGTAGTTGCAAACGCTTTCTAATAGTTCCAATCATAAGTGCATAGAATTCCATGGAAGGGATGACATGCTAGCATAGGCCTCTCCCACATAATACTTGCTATCGATCTAGTAACGTAGTCAATTGCTTAGGGACAATTCCGCAACTCCTACCACCACTTTTCCACACTCGTTAGACACTCGTAGTTGTTTCTTTTTCTAACCAGCCCCTAGTTTTATTTACGTGTTCGTTACTTTCTTGCAAGCCTATCCTATCACTCCTACAAAGTACTTCTAGTTTCATACTTGTTCTAGGTAAAGCGAACGTAAAGTGTTCGTAAAGTTGTATCGGTGGTCGATAGAACTTGAGGGAATATTTGTCCTACCTTTAGCTCCTCGTTGGGTTCGACACTATTACTTATCGAGAAAGGCTACGATTGATCCCCTATACTTGTGGGTTATCAGTGCGCAGGCGGCGCCTCATGCCCCGACTCCTGGTCCTACTCCGGCTCCACCACCGCCGCCTCGCGACGACGGCCGCCTCCACGATGACTACCCCCATCAAGACGGAGCGTTCGTCATCTTCACCAGTGAAGGCGACGACAAGCATAGCCTGCTCTAGAGGCGGCGCGAGGTGAATGACACAGTTCCCCCAGTTCCCCAATACATGCATTGGTCTGACATACCAATCACATGGAGCCGGGTAGACCATCCTGCGGTGATGACCAACCCGGGCTCATACGCGCTCGTCCTCGATCCCACCTTTGCCTCCAAGAGGCTCACCTGTCGGTTCTCCCGGGTGCTGGTCGATTGCGGTAGCAGCATCAACATCCTCTACCTCGACACTCTCCTCAAGCACGGGCTCAAGGAGACGGACGTCCTGCCAACCAGCACTGTCTTCCACGGCATCGTGCCTGGGCAGTCCTGCTCGCCTATCGGCAAAATCCAGCTCGACGTCCTCTTCGGTGACAAGGCTCACTTCTGTCGTGAGTCCATATGGTTCGAGGTAGTTGACCTCAGCAGCCCGTATCACGCACTGCTAGGCAGACCGACTCTGGCCAAGTTCATGGCTATTCTGCACTACGCCTACCTGAAGATGAAGATGCCGGGTCCAAAGGACATCATCACCATTGCTGGCGACTACAAGAATTCGCTCGAGTGCGCCCAAGATAGCAGCCGCCTCGCCGACGCCCTGGTGATTGCTGAGGAGAAGCGGTAGATTGACCGGCTCGTGGCCCAGGCTACCGAGCAGCCATCGATTCCTTCTCCTCCGTCCTAGTCAGCCGGTGAGGGCTCCTTCAAGCCGGCCAAGGAGACCAAGCAGGTGCCACTCGACCCTGCAAACCCCAAGCAATGCGTCACCATCGGGGCTGGCCTCAGCCCCAAATAGGAAGGCGAGCTTGTCGACTTCCTTCGTGAGAATCGGGACATCTTCGTATGGTCCCCCAAGGACATGCCGGGTGTTCTGAAGAAGTACGCCGAGCACAAACTTCACGTGCGACCGGATACAAAGCCAGTAAAACAACCTTTGCGCCGCTTCGCCGAGGGGATGCGGCACACTATTGGAGAAGAGATTACCCAGCTCCTTGCAGCCGGCTTCATCATGGAGGTTTTCCACCCGGACTGGTTAGCTAATCCAGTCCTGGTGCTGAAAAAGAACAACACCTGGCGAATGTGTATCGACTACACTAGCCTGAATAAGGCCTGTCCGAAAGACCCTTTCCTCATTGCCTAGGATAGATCAAGTGATCGACTCCACTTCAGGCTACAAGCTGCTGTCGGTTCTGGATGCTTATTCAGGCTACCATCAATTCTAGCTGGATCCAGCTGATCGCCTGAAGACCTCCTTCATCACGCCCTTCGGGGCCTACTGCTACACCACCATGACGTTCGGTCTGAAGAACGCTGGTGCAACGTTCCAACGTTGCATGCAGCACTGCCTACTTCCACAAATCGGCAGAAACATCCATGTCTATGTGGATGACATCATCGTCAAGACGAAGCAGCACTTCAGCCTCCTCGACGACCTCCGGGAGACGTTCGGCAACCTGCGTGAGTACAAGATCTGGCTCAAGCCGAAGAAGTGCGTCTTTGGGGTTCTAGGCGGCAAACTCTTGGGGTTCTTCTTGTCCACTCGTGGCATCGAGGTGAACCCCAAGAAGATCGGCACCATCGAGCGGATAGTGCGGCCGGCTCGAATCCTAGACGTCCAGAAGTTCGCCGGCTGCCTGGCGTCCCTTAGCCGGTTCGTCAGCCGGCTCGGCGAGAAGGCCCTTCCACTCTACCAGCTCATGAAGAAGAAGACGAAATTCGAGTGGAATGACCAGGCGGACAAAGCCTTCCGCGACCTCAAGCGGGTCATCTCGATCCTGCCAATCTTGGCAGCGCCGGCTGAAAGGGAAGCCATACTCATCTACATTGCAGTGACCACTCGCGTGGTTAGTGTAGTGTTGGTAGTTCAACGCAAGGAGGAGGGCAAGGCACTGTTAGTGCAGCGCCCTGTCTACTACCTCAGTGAGATCTTGTCCGCCTCCAAGCAGAACTATCCCCACTACCAAAAAATGTGTTATTGTGTTTACGTTTCTGCAAACAAGTTGAAGCAATACTTCCAAGAGCATGCTATCACTGTGGTGAGCACTGCTCCACTTTCGGAAATCATGGGCAACCATGATGCAGTGGGCAGGATCGCCAAGTGGTCCATTGCCATGGCGGACCACGATATCCGCTACGAGCCTTGCACCGCCATCAAATCTCAGGTGGTGGCCGACTTCTTAGTCTATTGGGCGGAAACTCAGTTCGAGCCGCCACCTCCAGACTCTACGTATTGGCGGATGCACTTCGACGACTCAAACATGCGGACCAGTCTGGGAGCCGGCATTGTCTTGACGTCTCCGAAAGGAGACCATCTCAAGTATGCTCTCCAGATCCACTTCGCTGCCTCCAACAACGTCGCCGAGTACGAAGCACTGGCTCACGACCTCCGGCTCCCCAAGGAGATTCGCATCCGGTGGCTCATATGCTTCGGCGACTCAGACTTGGTGGTGCAGCAAGTTTCTGGCGAATGGGACGCCAAGGATGCCAACATGGCAAGCTACCGCTTCCTCATCCAGCAGCTCAGCGGCTCCTTCGAGGGCTGCGAGTTCCACCATGTTCCCAGAGCAGACAACGAGACGTCTGATACACTGTCCGAAATTGGCTCCATGAGACATGCTATCCCAGCCGGCGTCTCCCTCGAGCAGCTCCACAAGCCGTCTATCAGGCCGTCCCCAGAGTCGGCATCGATCTTCGTGCCGGCTGATTCTTCGGTACAAGCGTCGTCGGCTCCACCAGCTACGTCGGCTACAGCTCCTCTGTCGGCTACGCTGGCCATGCTAACTCCAATTGCGGCACCGGCTAAATCTTCGGTGCAAGCGCCGTCAGCTCCACCAGCTATGTCGGCTATAGCTCCTGTGCCAGCTACGCTGGCCATGCCGACTCCAATAGCGGCACCGGCTACAACAACAACTCCGGCTCTGCCCTGCCTCAAATCCTGTCGTCTCGACACCTAGTGGGTGGACGTCATGGAGGTAGACGGCGAGCCAGCCGCCACAACGGCACCAGAGACACCTCGTCTCGAGCCCATGACTACTGCTTCACCAGGCGCGGGGGCTGCAGAAGCCCTAACAGCCAGGTCGAGGCGGAGCCAGCCATTGTGTCAACTCCGTCATGGGATGAACCAATCTTGGCCTTCCTCTGTCGCGGCAATCTTCCTCCAGATGAGGCGGAGGCAAGGCAGATCCAACGGAGATCTGCAGCCTACGCCATCATCAATCGCGAGCTGGTACGGCGTAGCGTGACTGGCATGTTCCAGCGCCATTTCGAATCAGAAAAGGGATACGAGATCCTCAAAGACATTCACCAGGGGGAGTGTGGGCATCATGCCACCTCTAGAACCCTGGTGGCCAAGGCATTCTGCCACGGATTCTACTGGCTCACGACCCTCGAGGAGGCCGTGGATCTAGTCGATAAATGCGAAGGCTCCCAATTCTTCATGGAAAGAGCCACATGCCGCCTTCGGCCCTCAAAACCATCCCCCTATCATGGTCGTTCGCCGTTTGGGGGCTGGACATGGTGGGGCCCTTCAAGACGGCTTGTGGTGGCATGACCCACCTCTTGGTAGCCGTCGACAAATTCACCAAGTGGATAGAGGCCAGACCTATCAAGAAGCTTGATGGCCCCACGGCTGTCAAGTTCATCACGGACATCTCTGTTTGATATGGCGTCCCCCACAGCATCATCACCGACAACGGCACCAACTTCGCCAAAGGCGCTCTGGCGCTCTACTGCTCCAAGGTAGGCATCCGGCTCGACTTGGCGTCAGTGGCACATCCCCAGTCAAATGGTGAAGCGAAGAGGGCCAACGGCCTGATCCTGGCCGGCATCAAGCCAAGACTGGTGGCATCACTTGTCAGGTCGGCCAACTGCTGGATCGAAGAACTGCCGGCTCTACTATGGAGCCTCCGCACCACGTCCAACCGGTCGACCGGCTTCACTCCGTTCTTCCTTGTATACGGGTCCGAGGCCATTATCCCTACGGATATCGAGTTCGACTCGCCCCGGGTCACCCTGTACATGGAAAAGGAGGCGAAGGAGGCAAGGGAAGACGGTGTGGACCTCCTCGAGGAAGCAAGGGACTTGGCCTTGAGCCAGACAGCCATCTATCAACAGAAGCTGAGATACTACCACAGCAAGAAGATCAAGCCTCTCTCTTTCGGAGAGGGAGACTTGGTGCTCAGAAGAATCTAGCGCACCACCGGCCAGCACAAGCTCTCATCCCCATGGGAGGGACCCTTCATCATCAGTAGGGCATTGCACAACAACGCATACTACTTGATCAATGCCCAAAAGCCAAGGAAGCGCAAGAGGGACGACTCTGGCCAGGAGACGGAACGTCCATGGAACGCGGCGTTGCTTCGCCCGTTCTACTGCTAGAAGGCAACTATCAAACACGGAAAGAGCATGCGCATATGTATATTTGTCCCTCTTCAGGGATCTCCAATGAATGCAATGAAAAGAGTATGCCTTATGCCTCTTTTTAAAAATTCATATCTAGAGTGCTGACTCTGCGATGCCCCTTGCTAGCTCTAGTAAGCTCGGGGGCTCGCTAGCCGCCGGACGCCTTCCTTACGTTGTAGAAGAACACATAATGTACGCCGGACCGATCCTTGGTCACCTCCTAACAGCTGCAGACCGGCTCCCGGCCGTCTTGCTAGCGAGGCGACGCCAGGTAAGACCGGATGCATGCAAAGTTCGACTACAAAAAGGTTGCCGGCTCGGGTTGGCTTCATCTATTTTACGATCTCATTCTAGCTGGCCTCTGCTGGTTTATGTCTAAATCTTTAAGTCTTGATGGCTTCAAAAAATCTAAGTCATGTATTCTCAAGGCCAGAAACCTCGACCCAGTCACAGACCGGCTCCCGGCTGTCGGGCTGGCGGGTGGAAACTTGGGGATACAGGGATCGGAGAAAAAGAAAGTCAACCAGGAATCAAAAGATAAAGATATAAAACAACATGCATGGCAATATGAATATAATGCTGAATACGTACATTCAAAATGCGTTGGCCCATGGTCGAGGTTCATTACACCCCCGAGTGGGTGGAACTGTTGGACTGACAAAATAATTTCAGACAACAAAAATAGGACACCGACTACGGGGCTGCGTCCTCATCGGTCGCCCCGGCTGCTGCTCCTGAAGTGGTAGCTTCACCATCGCCGGCTGCTCCCGAGGCGGTAGCGCCTTCTCCTCCGCGAGGGCTCCCGGCTCCGTACGCACCGGAGTCGGCGTACGCCGCACAGCTGGAGGCGGCAACATTATCCACCTCATGGGTCGTCTCGTCGGAGCTGCCATCGGTGTCATAGGGCTGAAGGCCATGTAGATCTTCAGGGATCACATCGCCGCCTTCACCCCACTCCAGGTTGAGCTCGTCCCAAGCGGCGTACGTGGCGATATCGCTGGCCCTCACGCGCAGCACCTCCTCCACAGCCTGCAGCTCCGCCCGGAGGGTCGCTAGAGAGTCCAGGGCCTTGGCCAACTGCGTCTGCTTCTGGACAAGGGCCTCCTTCTTCTCCCTCAAGGCGACGTCCTTGAGCTTCATCTCCCCGAGATGAGCCGACGCGAGGCGTTCCACTTCGGCAGAATGGGAGGCATCCTTCTCCTATAGAGAGGCACGCATCTGCTCCAGCTCGAGCCGGCTGGCCGCCTCGAGCTCCTTCCTCTCCGTCTGGAGAAGAGCCAGTTGCTCCTGGAGCCGTCCGCCTGCATCACGCAGGGCGTCCTCCTCCACGAGGACTTCGCCCAGCCGGGCTGGGAGCTCAGCAACCTGGCCATCGGCCGCCTGGTTCTGACCCCGCAGCTCGTTATAAGCCTGCACCTGGGCATCATAAAGATCCTGCAAAAGCAAAGAAGAAGCAGAAGTAAGATTCGGCCTGGTTAAGTCATAACCAGTCCGATTCTCGGGGGCTACACCTAGTGGGTGCGCTAGCGCGCCCCCACTAAAGAAGCAAAGCAAGAAGAGAAGCTCAAAGAGATTCGGCCCGGCCGATGCTGGCCCGGCCCGATTCTCGGGGGCTACACCCAGTGGGTGCGCTGTCGCGCCCCCACTGATGTAAGAAGAAGAAAAGGAAAAAATTCAAGACCAAGATGAGGCACTTACCCTGGTGCGCTCCTCCAGGCGCTCCAAATCGCTGCCCACCACACGGGCCGCCTGATCCACCTTGAACCGACTGTTGGCAAACAACGACACCAACTCCGGGACACCGTGGAGCGCAGTGCCTGCGGGCAGCCTCGCGCGCGCCAGGTTGGCCACTCACCAAGACTTCATCGGCCGGCTCCCGGCCCGAGCACCAGCTCCCGCGCGCGGCCGGGCCTTGGTGGGGGACGACGATGGCGCCCGCTCCAGGTGCCGGTGTAGCGGCCGGCTCTGCCGATGTCCCGGCCGGCGTCGCCTCCTTGACAGGAGGTGGATGGGCCGCGTCCGGCGCATCCATGGTCACCGCTGGCACATCAGGGGCCACGACTGGCGCGTCCAGGATCAGATCCGGCGCGTCGGGCGCCGCCTCGGCCCTGGGGGAGTTGGGGATCACCTCTAGGTGCACTAGTGCAGAGGCGTCCGACTCGGAGGTCTGGGCCTCCTCAGCCCTCGGGGCGCGCCTCCGGGCCGCCTCGCTAGCTGGCACCTCCACGCGAGCATGCGCGGAGGGGTCATGTCTAGCCTTCGTACGCTTCTCCACCGGCTTGTCGGCCCGGCTGGGGCGAGACTAGCCCTCGGTTGTCTTCCCCGTGGCCGCGTGCCACCGGCGCTTGGACTGCTCCTCGAGCTCCCGCTGGGCAGTGTCGGCTGCTGCCCAGCCGGCCCAATCGGCTGCGGAGGCGGTGTCTTCCTCCACGTCCTCCACCTCCCTGCCGAGCGACATTCTTAAGGAACAAAGCTTCCCACAAGACAAATGAACAAAACGGGGGAGGAACCCTTACCCCGCGACGATGGGCACCTGCCTCCTGCCGGCACCACGACACTTCTTGGCACTGCCTGCCCGTGCTCCGGCTGGACCCATCGCCGAGCGCTTAGGAGCCGGCCTGGAAGCTGTGGCACCCTTGCCCTTCTTCCCGTCCGCCTCGTCAGTACCTGCCGCCTCGGCCCTTTGATGCCGTCCATGCGTCAGTGGCGGGCTGGTGACCTCCTCCACCCCGTCGGAGTCTTCCTCGATGGCTGCATCAGATAGGAATGAGGAAATCTCGTTGTCATCTGTCCAATCTACGACGGAGGGCCGCGGATACTCACCACACGGCTCCATCCCTTCCGACTCCAGCGCATTCTCCGAGCCTTTGAAGGAGTCCTAGCGGGACTCGATCACGCCCTCGTCCTCGATCTCCGAGCCGTCGGACACTGCCACATCGGGAGCAGGCGGGCGGAGGGCTGCTTGCAGCTTCTCGAACATCTGCGCAAAGGATTCGAAAGCCGGCTCAGCGAGACGGCCAGTCGCGAGACAAACAACAAAGAACAAAAAAGAACACTTACCACCGGAGGCGGACGGGACCTGTTGTAGGGGGTCATCCCCCATAACCAGTTCCCGCTGTCAACCATGCGGGCGGTGGAAATCAGGTTCACCCTTCGTGCCACCGCACTGGGGGTGAATATCTTGGTGGATGTCCTGCACGGGTCATGCTGGCCGCTCATCTGGCAGACCAGATGGGGCCACCTTTGCACTGGCAGGATCCTGCGAGTCACCATGGTGGTGAGCAGGTCGCGGCCAAGAAGGCCGACTTTCTCCAAAATCTCGAGATGGGCGCCGATCTACGCCACCTCGGGAATCGGCTTCGGGAACTTCGCCGCCCAATTCAACTTCGTCGGAGGATTGACGTTGAACGGGGGCATGTTGAGGGCGTCCCGGGCAGGTTCGGCATTCTTCACGTAGAAGAAGCCCTTCTGCCACTGCTTGATGGACTCTTGCAGCGGCAGTTGGGGGGAGCCGGACTTCGAACGATGATGCACCAGTGCGGCTCCGCACGACGTCATCGGGCGTGGTCCGACGAGCTTCTCCAGCTCGGCCTTCTCCATCACGATGGACTGCTGCTTGAATAAGAACAAGCTTCGCCAGAGATCGAGGCAGGGATCGATCCCGAGGAAACCCTCGCACAAGACCACGAAGGCCGACAGCTGCAAGATAGCGTTCGGCGCCAGGTGATGCGGCTGCAGGCCGAAGAAGTGGAGCCACTCGGAGAAGAAGGAGCTCGCCGGGAGCCCGAAGCCCCTGTAGAAATGCCCGTTGAAACCGACGACCTCTCCCACGACAGATGTTGGGGCGGTCTCGGCGCTAGGGATTCGCACCAGCACCTGGGAGGTCGGGGGCAACAGCCGGTGATTGCGGAGCGCCTCGATATGGCCTTCACAGATCTTGTTGCCCAGCCAAGCTCCCTGCGACGAGGTCTTCTTCGAGGAGAAGCCGCCGACCATGGCTGCGGGCGGCTGGAGTTCGAAAGGGCTGGTGGCTCGACGGCGACGAAGATGACGAAGACAAAGGGTACGGGCTCTTTCTCTCTGGGCTCAAGGAGGAAGAGGGCGTCGATGCGGGGCGAGAAGGGGGGGGCGAATGGCCTCCTCGGAACCCTCGCATCCTATTTAAACCCCACGGAGCGTCATGGGGAGGGGATCTGGTGCGTGCGGAACCCCACTAACCCCATGTATTACGGACAATAGCGCTTCCCGAAGACCAACCTTCGCGGAGTAAATCCGCAGAGGATCTCTCGCGCGGAGGCCGAGGGGGCATCATGGCGGGACCCAGGGCCCAGGCCCGGTCCCGTCACCAGTAATCACCATCATTACGTCAGGCGGGGCCTGGCACGTGGCGCGTTCTGAGCGACCTACGACGAAGCCCAGGCGTCGCTTCGAAGCCAACCGGCTTCGGAGCCGGCGTCCCCTGCCGCGGATGGCGGCAGGAATACCAAGACAAAATATCAAGCCGGTGAGGCAGCCCGTCCGCAGACGGCGGGCCTCTCCAGCTTAGGGGACTACTGTCGGGGGGATAACCCCGGGGTAGGCTCATCGAGCCTCCTCCTTCATTTCCTTCCCAAAAGGTATGACCAAGTACAATTTCCCAAAGCCCAAGTATTCTGGCCAGCTAGGTTGCACCTGCCGGCTGGAGGACGAGGCGGCCAATTCTCTGGCCGGCCAGGCAACCCCTACCGGCTAGAGGCGAGACGGCTACATCTTCCTGACCGTCTTGGCCAAGCCACCCAGCTAGGAACGAGGCGGCCGTGCCAAAGCCGGCTAGCCAAGCAGGCTAGCTAGCCGGGGATCTCAAGTCACATCAGATCGTAGGTCATGACGAGACCCTACGATTAAAGATGGCTACGTGTCAGCAAAAGTACTGGATCGGAGTGCCCGGCAGGTACGAGCGGTGGCGGCCACGCCGCTGACCTACCCCGGCTCTGATCCCTCACCTAGCATAGTGTCGGACTGTCAAACTCTCACTCCATTACTGCACTCGGCGTGGCGAATAGTGGAGGCGGTCATACTATCTGCCCATGACGAATCTTGCTGGACAGCGCGTGCTCGGCGTCAACCTTACGTGAGAGCTTCATTGGCTAGCCGGGGGTCCCACAGCCAGACGAGACCTTGCAGCCGGCGGGCCCCTCAAGCGACAAGACAAGACCCTCGTGGGCCCCCTGGTCAGCCGGCGAGGCTGCCAGCCGGGTCCCACTCGTGTACCCTTTATCCATATTGTAGGCCAGTGGGTTCGTCTCTAAAACCCCCCGGTCACCCTCCATGCAGGGGGTCGGTCGAACAACACTTCACACCCACCAACCACATAGAGAGAGGCAGAGACGAGCCGGCTGCTCCCCTCTTCCTCCTCCTCAACATAGCTCCAGGAGCAACCTTGTAATCCATCCAGATACATCATACACTCCGGCAAGACTAGGGGTCTTATCTCTATGGAGAGCCATGAACCTGGGTACATCGTGCGTTCCATGCTTGTACCAACCTCGTCCCCAGCACCCTCCGTTGTCCCTTCAGTTCTCACCAACTTTAGCCTACCTATGGCATATGTTGTGAGTATTCATCAACGTGAACCTAGCTCATGATGCCACTGTTGGTGAACGTTGCATGGGAAACAAAAAAATTCCTACGCACACGAAGACCTATCATGGTGATGATCATCTACAAGAGGGAGATCGGATCTACATATCCTTCTAGATCGCTAAGTGGGAAGCGTTAAGAAACGTGGTTGATGTAGTGGAACGTCTTCGCGATCCAAATCGTCGTCGTCCCATGATCCGTCCCGATCTAGCACCGAACGGAAGACACCTCCGCGTTCAGCACACGTATAGCTCAATGACGATCTCCGCCTTATTGATCCAGCAAGACAGGCGGGGAAGTAGATGAGTTCTCCGGCAGCGTGACGGCTGATACGTCTCAAACGTATCTATAAATTTTGATGGTTTCATGTTGTTATCTTGTCAACTTTGGATGTTTTATATACCTTTTATATCTTTTTGGGACTAACTTATTAATTCAGTGCCAAGTGCCAGTTCCTGTTTTTTCTGTGTTTTTGACTCTTTTCAGATCTAATTTTGGAACGGAGTCCAAATGGAATAAAATACCCGAAATGAACTTTTCCAGAACAGAAGAAGATCGGGGGATTTCAGGGCCAAGGCAGGAGGCCCACATGGAGCCCACAAGCCCTGTAGCCATAGCCAGGGGGCCGCGACTACCAGGCTTGTGGCCCCCCTGGAGCTCTCCTGCCCTAGCTCTTTTGCCTATATATTCCCTAAAATCCCAGAAAAAATAGGGGCGTCCACGAAACCACTTTTCCGCTGCCGCAAGCTTCCATTTCCGCGAGATCTCATCTGGAGACCCTTCCCGGTGCCCTGCCGGAGGGGACTTTGGAGCTGGAGGGCTTCTACATCAACATCATTGCCTCTCCAATGACTCGTGAGTAGTCTACTTTAGACCAACGGGTCTGTAGTTAGTAGCTAGATGGCTTCTTCTCTCTCTTGGATCTTCAATACAAAGTTCTCCATGATCTTCATGGAGATCTATCCCGATGTAATACTCTTTGGCGTGTGTTTGTCGAGATCCGATGAATTGTGGATTTGTCATCAGATTATCTATGAATTATATTTGAGTCTTTGCTGATTTCTTATATGCCTGACTTGATATCCTTGTAAGTCTCTCCGAGTCTTGGGTTTTGTTTGGCCAACTAGATCTATGATTCTTGCAATGGGAGAAGTGCTTGGTTTTGGCTTCATACCGTGCGGTGACCTTTCCCAGTGACAGAAGGGGCAGCAAGGCATGCATCCTGTTGTTGCCATCAAGGGTAACAAGATGGGCTTTCATCATAGATTTGAGATTGTCCATCTACATCATGTCATCTTGCTTAAGGCGTTACTCTGTTCTTATGAACTCAATACACTAGATGCATGCTGGATAGCAGTCGACGTGTGGAGTAATAGTAGTAGATGCAGAAAGTATCGGTCTACTTGTTTTGGACGTGATGCCTACATGTATGATCATTGCCGTAGATAACGTCATGACTTTGCGTGGTTCTATCAATTGCTCGACAGTAATTCGTTCACCCACCGTCTACTTGCTTTCATGAGAGAAGCCACTAGTGAACACTACGACCCCCGGGTCTATTCACAATTATCATCTCCGCTTTTACTTTTACTTCGCTTTGTTTACTTTTTGCTTTCAGTTATCACTTTGCAAACAATCTATAAGGGATTAACAACCCCTTCATAGCGTTGGGTGCAAGCTCTTTGTTTTTGTGCAGGTACTTGTGACTTGACGCGATCCTCCTACTGGATTGATACCTTGGTTCTCAAACTGAGGGAAATACTTACCGCCGCTGTGCTACATCACCCTTTCCTCTTCAAGGGAACACCAACGCAAGGCTCCAAGGCCGCGGGGGAATCCTTTGCATATTTGCCAAGGAAATCCCTATAGGCGTAGCCAGCAGCAGAAGGATTTCTGGCGCCGTTGTTGGGGAGGATCAATTCAAGAATAGTCTCGCGTCAACGTGCCGATTTCTGGCGCCGTTGCCGGGGAGGAAGATCAAGTCAAGAACTCATCCAAGTAGGTGTCGCAAACTCATCTCTTGCATTTACCTTTTTTGCCAGTTGCCTCTCTTTTCCTCTCCCCCACTTCACAATTTGCCTTTTTCATTTTTTTTCGTTCGCCCTTTTCTCTCGCTTGCTTTCTGTTCGCTTGTGTGCCATGTGCCTTCAATATGCTTGTATCTTCGCTTGCTGAAAATCTAGTGATATGGATCTTCACCCACTTGCTAATCTCTTTAAGAGATCCACTTATGTGGAACCAATTGCTAGTATGTTGAGTGCACTTGACTTTCTTTATGGAGTTTTGCTTGAGATGCGTGAATCTGAAAATTGTGAGGAAGAAATTTATGAAGTGATCCATGAGGGCTCCTTGGATGAAAAGCATGATTGCAATGGTTCCACTATAAATTCTATTAGTCACAATCATGGTAAAAATATGCAAAATCCTAAGCTTGGGGATGCTAGTTTTGCTATGTCCTCTACTTGTTGCAATGATCTTGATTGGGGTGATGATTTTTCTTATGATCTTGAAATTTTGTTTAAGCCTCATGATGAGTATGACATTTGCAATATTATTGAAAGTGGGTTTGGAGAAGTTATGGCTTTTGTTGATCATAATCCCACTATTTTTGAAGAGCGTCAACTTTGCATGCATGTGGATCATGAAAAGAATATCCTTTGTGATAGTTACATTGTTGAATTCAAATATGATCCTACATGTAATTATTATGAGAGATGTAAATATTGTGGTAGAAACTTTCATGTTACTAAACCACCTCTCGTTGTGTTAAGATTGCTATTGTCTCTTTCTTCTTCCTGGCATATGGTAACTATTGGTTGTCTTGACAATCTATTTTCCTATAAAATGGCTATGCATAGGAAGTATGTTAGACTTAGATGTGATTTTCACATGTTTCATGATGCTCTGTTCGTGTCCGATTGCTATCTTTTATGTGAGCATCATTGAAATCCTTATGCCGAGCTAAGGGCGTTAAACAATAGCGCTTGTTGGGAGCCAACCCAATGAATTTATCTTTTTCTTTCTGTTTTGTTAAGTCCACGCCATCACAATTCTGTTGTGATTGTGTTTCTTTTGCGTTTGTGCCAAGTGAAACCGTTATGATTAGTCTTGGGGATGATTGTTTGATCATGCTGGAAAATACAGAAACTTTCTGCTCACGAAAAGAATTTTCATTTTTTTTCTGTGAGAGATTTTGAGTTGATTCTTTTTGCTGCAGATTTCTACGCAAATTATTCAGACTATAGTAATGTTTCAGAATTTTTGGAGTAACAGAAGTTTATGAAGTATACAGATTGCTACAGACTGGTCTGCTGTTAACAGATTCTGTTTTTGTTGAGTTGGTTGCTTATTTTGATGAAACTATGGATAGTATCGGGGTATTAGCCATGGAAGATTGAAAATACAGTAACCCAACATCAATATAAGTAGAATTTAAGTTTGCTACAGTACCTAAGGAAGTGGTGATTTGCTTTCTTATACTAATGATATCACGAGTTTCTGTTTAAGTTTCGTGTTGTGAAGTTTTCAAGTTTTGGGTTACGTTCTTATGGACAAAGAGATAAATAGTGGCAAGAGCTAAAGCTTGGGGATGCCCAAGGCACCACAAGTTGATTCAAGGATTCCTAAAAAGCCTAAGCTTGGGGATGCCCCGGGAAGGCATCCCCTCTTTCGTCTTCAATCCATCGGTAACGTTACTTGGGGCTATATTTTTATTCACCACATGTTATGTGTTTTGCTTGGAGCGTCCTGTATCGTAGGAGTCTTTTATTTTTGTTGTGTCACAATCTTCCTTGCTGCACACCTAGAGAGAGAGACATGCACTCACCGTGATTTTGTCGAGCTTCACTTATATCCTTTGGTTAGACAATTCAGCTCACATGTATTTCACTTATATCTTTTGAGCTAGTTGATTTTGCTCTATGTGTTTCACTTCTACCTTTTGGAGCACGGAAGTGCGTGGCGTGGTAGTTGATCTATGCTATGAAAGTAGTCTCAAAGGGGTAGTTATCCAAAGGGATATGAAAACTTCCACCTTTATGTGCATTGAGTAGTTAGAGAAGTTTGATTCATCTCAATTAGTTTTGAGTTGTGGTTGTGGTAATATTGACGTTATACTAGTAAGGTGTTGTGGATCAAGAAATACTTGTGTTGAAGTTAGTGATTCCCGTAGCATGCACGTATGGTGAACCTCTATGTGATGAAGTCTGAGCATGATTAGTTTATTGATTGTCATCCTTTGTGTAGCGGTCGGGATCGCGCGATGGTTTATACCTACCAACCCTTCCCCTAGGAGTATGCGTTGAATGCTTTGTTTCTATTACTACTAAAAATTTTGCAACAAGTATATGAGTTCTTCATGACTAATGTTGAGTCCATGGTTTAGATGCATTTTCACCTTCCACCATCACTATCTTCTTTAGTGTCGTGCAACTTTCGCCGGTGCATAAAACCCACCATTAGCCTCCCTCAAAACAGCCACCATACCTAACTACTATGGCTTTTTCAAAGCCATTCCAAGATATATTGCCATGCAACTACCACCATGACATGTGCCACAGCTTCTATATTGCCATTGCATGATCATAAGATAGCTAGCATGATGTTTCCATTGATGTCTATGCCATGCTAGATCACTGTCACGGTACACTGTCGAAGGCATTTCATATAGAGTCATCATTGCTCTAAGTTTTGAGTTGTAAGTGTGATGATCATCATTGATGGAGCATTGTCCCATGTGAGGAAATAAAAGAGGCCAGCGAAGCCCATTTACAAAAAGAGGCCAAAGATGCCCACCAAAATAAAAAAAAAAAAAAAAAAGAGGCAAAAGAGCCCACCAAAAAATGAGAGAAAAAGAGAGAAGGGACAATGCTACTATCTCCTTTCCACACTTGTGCTTCATATTAAGCACCATGATCTTCATGATTGAGAGTCTCTCGTTTTGTCACCACCATATAGCTAGTGGGAAATTTGCATTATATAACTTGGCTTGTATATTCCAATGATGGGCTTCTTCAAAATTGCCTTAGGTCTTCGTGAGCAAGCAAGTTGGATGCACATCCACCAGTTTTCTTTAAGAGCTTTCACATACTCTTCGCTCTAGTGCATCATTTGTATGGCTATCCCTACTCATTCATATTGATATCTATTGATGAGCATCTCCATAGCTCATTGATATGCCTAGTCAATGTGACCATCTTCTCCTTGTTTGCCTTGCAACCTCCACCACACTCCATTCCACTTATAGTGCTAAAACCATGGCTCACGCTCATGTATTGCATGAGAGTTGAAAAAGTTTGAGAAAGTAAAGGTGTGAAAACAATTACTTGGCCAATACCGAGGTTGTGCATGATTCAAATTTGTTGTGCAAGGATGATAGAGCATAGCCAAACTATATGATTTTGTAGGGATAACTTTCTTTTGGCCTTGTTATTTTGAAAGTTCATGATTACCTTGCTAGTTTGCTTGAAGCATTGTTGTCTCCACGTCAGTAGCAAACTATTGTTTTGAATCTAATGGATCTGAAAATTCATGTCACATAAGAGGAGTTACAAAGGACATCTATGCTAGGTAGCATGAAAGCATCAAAAATTCATTCTTTATCACTTCCCTACTCGAGGACGAGCATGGGTTAAGCTTGGGGATGCTTGATACGTCTCAAACGTATCTATAATTTTTGATGGTTTCATGTAGTTATCTTGTCAACTTTGGATGTTTTATATACCTTTTATATTTTTTGGGGGACTAACTTATTAATTCAGTGCAAGTGCCAGTTCCTGTTTTTTCTGTGTTTTTGACTCTTTTCAGAGCTGATTTTGGAACGGAGTCCAAACAGAATAAAATCCCCGAAATGAATTTTCCAGAACAGAAGAAGATCGGGGGACTTGAGGGCCAAGGCAGGAGGCCCACACGGAGCCCACAAGCCATGTAGCTGCAGCCAGGGGGGCCGCGGCTACCAGGCTTGTGGCCCCCCTGGAGCTCTCCTGCCCTAGCTCTTTCGCCTATATATTCCCTAAAATCCTAGAAAAAATAGGGGCGTCCACGAAACCACTTTTCCGCCGCCGCAAGCTTCCATTTCCGCGAGATCTCATCTGGAGACCCTTCCCGGTGCCCTGCCGGAGGGGACTTTGGAGCTGGAGGGCTTCTACATCAACATCATTGCCTCTCCAATGACTCGTGAGTAGTCTACTTTAGACCAACGGGTCCGTAGTTAGTAGCTAGATGGCTTCTTCTCTCTCTTGGATCTTCAATACAAAGTTCTCCATGATCTTCATGGAGATCTATCCCGATGTAATACTCTTTGGCGTGTGTTTGTCGAGATCCGATGAATTGTGGATTTGTGATCAGATTATCTATGAATTATATTTGAGTCTTTGCTGATTTCTTATATGCATGACTTGCTATCCTTGTAAGTCTCTCCGAGTCTTGGGTTTTGTTTGGCCAACTAGATCTATGATTCTTGCAATGGGAGAAGTGCTTGGTTTTGGATTCATACCGTGCGGTGACCTTTCCCAGTGACAGAAGGGGCAGCAAGGCACGCATCGTGTTGTTGCCATCAAGGGTAACAAGATGGGCATTCATCATAGATTTGAGATTGTCCATCTACATCATGTCATCTTGCTTAAGGCGTTACTCTGTTCTTATGAACTCAATACACTAGATGCATGCTGGATAGCAGTCGACGTGTGGAGTAATAGTAGTAGATGCAGAAAGTATCGGTCTACTTGTTTTGGACGTGATGCCAATATGTATGATCATTGCCGTAGATAACGTCATGACTTTGCGTGGTTCTATCAATTGCTCGACAGTAATTCGTTCACCCACCGTCTACTTGCTTTCATGAGAGAAGCCACTAGTGAACACTACGACCCCCGGGTCTATTCACAATTATCATCTCCGCTTTTACTTTTACTTTGCTTTGTTTACTTTTTGCTTTCAGTTCTCACTTTGCAAACAATCTATAAGGGATTAACAACCCCTTCATAGCGTTGGGTGCAAGCTCTTTGTGTTTGTGCAGGTACTTGTGACTTGACGCGATCCTCCTACTGGATTGATACCTTGGTTCTCAAACTAAGGGAAATACTTACCACCGCTGTGCTACATCACCCTTTCCTCTTCAAGGGAACACCAACGCAAGGCTCCAAGGCCGCGGGGGAATCCTTTGCATATTTGCCAAGGAAATCCCTATAGGCGACGGCATGCCAGTGATGGTGGTGATTTATTCCTGCAGGGCTTCGCCTAAGCACCGCATAAATCCGATCTAGAGGAGAAACTACGAACTAGAGGAGAGGGTTGCACGTGGCTGAAATTGTGTCTGAAAGACCCTAAAACCTCTAGTATATATAGGAGGAAGGAGGGGCTAGCTTTGAGCACCAAGGAGAACCTCCTTGTGCTCGACCAAAGCTAGAGAGGAGGAGTCCTCCTCCTATCCTACTTGGAGTAGGACTCCTCCCCAAGTTGTCCACCTCTTTTGGTTTTTTCCACTTGTAACTCATGGGCTTTCTTTGGTTGACTTGTCAGCCCACTAAGAGCTATTGCGCCACCATCAAGTCCGTGGCCCTCTTTGGGAGTGGTGGGCCCACCTGGTGGGCCCCCGGTACCCATTCGTCACTCCCGGTACACTGCCGACAATGCCCGAAATTCTTTCGGAACCCAAATACCAACTTCCTATATATCAATCTTTGTTTACGGACCATTCCAGAACTCCTCGTAACGTCCGGATCTCATCTGGGATTCCGAACAAAACTTCGGTCACCAGCACCTATAACTCAACTATACCGAAACATCACCGAACCTTAAGTGTTCAGACCCTGCAGGTTCGAGAACTATGCAGCCATGACCTGAGATACTCTCCGGCCAATATCCAACAGCGGGACCTGGATGTCCACATTGAATCCTACATATTATATGAAGATCTTATCGGTTGAACCTCTATGTCAAGGATTCATATAATCCCGTATACCGTTCCCTTTGTCCTTTGGTATGTTACTTGCCCAAGATTCGATCGTCGGTATCTCCATACCTATTTCAATCTTGTTACCGGAAAGTATCTTTACTCGTTCCGTAATACAAGATCCCGTGATTAACTCTTTAGTCACATTGCTTGCAAGGCTTATAAGTGATGTTGTATTACCGAGTGGGCCCCGAGATACCTCTCCGTCACACGGAGTGACAAATCCCAGTCTTGATCCATGCTAACTCAACGGACACCTTCGGAGATGCCTGTAGAGTACCTTTATAGTCACCTAGTAACGTTGCGACATTTGATACACACAAGGCATTCCTGCGGTGTCAGTGAGTTACGTGATCTCATGGTCATAGGAATGAATACTTGACATGTAGAAAACAATAGCAACAAAATGACACGATCATATGCTACGTTCATAGTTTGGGTCTTGTCCATCACATCATTGTCCTAATGATGTGATCCCGTCATCAAGTGACAACACTTGTATGTGGCCAGGAAACCTTAACCATCCTTGATCAACAGGCTAGCCAACTAGAGACTTACTAGGGACACAGTTTTGTCTATATATCCACACGTGCATTTATGTTTCCATTCAATACAGTTATAGCATTGATAGTAAACGATTATCTAGAAACATGAAATATAATAATAACTATTTTATTATTGCCTCTTGGGCATATTTCCTACATGAACTTCATCTCTTCATCACGATTCTTATGATTTGGTTTTAGATCATTGCAAGTAAATGGTTTGGCCTTAGACGGCCAAACAAATTCAGTATCATAAATATCACCCTCGTTGTCCGAGGGATCACTATCATATTCAAACATATTCAACTTTGGACGATCAGTTTTATTCTATGCACTTCTTTAAGATCTTTACTTCGGCTTTTCTAAGCCAAAGCACTTTGCAAGACGTAGTTGTAACTTAAGAATACATAGCCATCTAGCTCTTCTCTTATGTGAGTTTTCAAACCATTAAGCACAAGATCTGCCAAGTCTCTTTCGGTTATCACCAAACTATAACGCCGGTTTTTTGTATCTCTAAATCTCTTGATGTAATCGGAGACCAATTCATCATGCTTTTGCTTAACTGATGTAAGATGTGATAACTTAATTTCATTGTCACCGCCATAAAAATGATCATGAAATTTCTATTCTAGCTGCGACCACACTTTCAATTCATTTAGTGGTAAAGAAGAAAACCATGAAAATGCAGTAATAGTTAAGGACAAAGGAAACAAACACACTTTCAATTCATTTAGTGAACCTGCTTCACCTAACTGGGCTAAGTATTGACTAACATGCTCCCATGTGGTTTTTGTGCCCTCTCCATTGAATTTAACAAAATTTGGAATGTTATATCATGGAGGGCACTGTATTGCATCGAAGTACTCGAGATACGTTTTTTGATAAATCCGACTCCTAGGTAATTCAACACCAAAGTTTTCCCCAAGCATCTTAGCCATCTCCTCTCTAAAATTAGCTAGAGCATTATCCAAAGTGGACGATGAAGTTTGCTGCAGTGGCATAGGAGGAGTAGGATTACTAGCGGCATGTAGGAACTGTGGAGTATATGCCGAACCCTAATTTGGCAGCGGCCTGGCAGTGTTTGCACCGACCGGTAAGGTTTGGTTCGGCGTTGCCACCAAACATGGCATGCTCATGATAGGATTAATGGGCGCAGTCACAATCTGATTTGTTTGAGCAGGATAATAATTCATCGGCATGGTAGGTGCTGATGCAATAGGTAAAGATAGATTAGGGTTTTGTGCAACAATTGGCACACCAATATTACGAGTAGATGTTTGAGGCATATTTTTCTGGGCATCAGTGTTTTCGAGAAAAGAATTATAGACCAGATTGTTACCATCGGCAATACGACTCTCAATCTCAGCCCATTGCTCAGGAAGAAAGGTGGTACTCACAGGGGGTTTAACCTGCTCGCCTTGAAGAGGAGGGAACTTGATTTGTCCAATTGGAATGATATTGCCTTGGCGATCCTTCTTGAATTTTGCAAGGAACTCCGGCAGCTCCTTCTCTTTGCGCGCCATCTTGTACTCCTCATAAGCTTGATGATGATCAGCCGATAGTTCATCAAGCTGGGGCTTAATGATGTTATCGGCGTCTACCTCAGATGGGTTAGGAAGATCAGACATGATGGTTGATGATGACGGTTGATCTCTAGTCCCCAGCGTGGTCGCCAAAAAGTGTGTTGACACACGAACATGTCACGTGTACCCTCGACACCAGAGGTGATGCACCACAGCTCACGTCGAAGGAGATCCGACCGACAACGTGATACCCAAGACAATCGGCGGATGCTTTTGCAGACCCGAAACCCCAGACATCTGAGAGGGACCCCGTCAGGGAGTGCGGCGGCTATGGGTTTCCCTAGGTCGGTTTTCCCACCCCTAGAGCCTCGAGGATCGCTGCCCTTCAACACGAAGAACGCGAGAGAAAGAACAAGGGAGAGATGTAAAAACTAGGGTAAAAAGTAGTAGATTGATTTGTTCAATTGTGTGTTGTTTCAATCGTCCATCACCTCCACCATATATAAGAGGCGGCTGGACTTCCCCTGCAAGCAAAGGACTCATCTAGGCTTTCCTTACAAGAAAAATACACCAAATCACGCCCTAGAGGGTCGAACAGCTTGCACGACCCATAAGATAACTTGTGTGATCCCTTGCATGACCTCGCGCCATCCATGAGACAGCTTGTCTGATCCCTCGTGCGACCTCGCGCCATCCATCATACAATTGTCTCATCCCTGGCGTCATATTTCGCCTTGTGGTAGGATCATACTCCGATGGCTCTAACTTTTGCATATGATCCCGGATCGACATGATTTTTATATCAAAATCAATCGTTTTGACGAGACGAAGATAATTCCTGTTGAACATGTTTCAATATGAGGCTGTCTTGTGGGCTTAATCAGCCGAACAGTACTCTGAATATGAAATCTCAACACTTCAAACATAGTTTCGGCCTTCGAGATGAGATCGTAAAGCGATGGCCCAAACTTCAAAAATGTTCATGTCAACACGATAAAACCTTTTCATGTGGAGCACTTCTTCATTTGAATCCATCTTAATAAGATTTTATTCCGTGCCAAAATCTGGTGTCAACAGAATTATGGTTTGCCAAGAAACCTAAGTTGTCATTTCTTAAAGTTTGGGACTGCGATGCTTATGTCAAAAGGCTTCACCCTGATAAGCTCGAACCCAAAGCGGATAATTGCATCTTCATAGGATAACCAAAGGAAACAGTTGGGTATACCTCCTATCTCAGATCCGAAGGCAAAGTGTTTGTTGGTAAAATGGGTCCTTTCTCGAGTATGAGTTTCTCTCAAAAGAATTGAGTGGGGGGATGGTGGAACTTCATATGTTTTTGAACCATCACTTCAAGGAGAGAGTAGAAGGGCGCAAGAAGTTGTTCCTGTGGCGCCTACACCAGTTGAAGTGGAAGCTAATGATAGTGATCATGAAGCTTCGAATCAAGTTACTACCAAGCTCATAGGCCGACAAGGACACGTACTGCTCAAAAGTGGTACGATGATCTTGTCTTGGAGGTCACGCTGTTGGACAACAATGAATTTACAAGCTACGAAGAAGCTATGGTGGGCCCGGATTTCGACAAATGGCTAGAGGCCATAAAATCCGATATAGGATCCATGTATGAAACCAAAGCGTGGACTTTGGAAGATCTACTTGATGGTCAAAAGGCTATTAAATACAAATGGATCTTTAAAAGGAAGACAAACATTGATGGTAAGTGTCACCATTCAGAAAGCTCGACTTATCGCAAAGAGGTTTCAACAAGTTCAAGGTGTTGACTATGATGAGACTCACTCACTCGTAGCAATGCTAAAAGTCTTATGGAATTATGTTAACAGTTGCTGTATTTTTCAATTATGAAATCTGGCACATGGATGTCAAAACATTGTTTCCTTAATGATTTCCTTGAGGAAAGTACAACCATAAGGTTTTGTTGATCCTAAGGATGCTAACGGGTATGCAAGCTCCGGCGATCCTTCTATGGACTGGAGCAAGCATCTCGGAATTGGAATATACACTTTGATGAGATGATCAAAGCTTTTGGGTTTCTACAAGGTTTATGAGAAACTTGTATTTCCAAGAAAGTGAGTGGGAGCACTTTAGAATTCCTGAAAAGTATATGTGGTTGCCATATTGTTGATTGGAAATGATGTAGGATTTCTGGAAAGAATATAGGGTTGTTTGAAAGGAGTTTTTCAAAAGAAAACTTGGATTAAGCTACTTGAACATTGGGCATCAAGATCTATAGAGATAGGTCAAGACGCTTGATGGAAATTTCAATGAATATGCACCCCGACAAGATTTTGAAGGAGTTCAAAATGGATCATTCAAAGAAGGAGTTCTTGCTTGTGTTTTAAGGTGTGAATTTGAGTAAGACTCAAAGCCCGACCACGGCAAAATAAGGATAAAGGACGAAGGTCATCCCCTATGCCTTAGTTGTAGGCTCTATAGTATGCCATGCTGAGTACCGCACCTGATGTGTGCCTTGCCATGCATCTGTCAAGGGGTACAAGAGTGATCCAGGATTGTATCACTGGACAGCGGTCAAAATTATCCTTAGTAATTTGAGGACTAAGGAAATATTTCTCGATTATGGAGGTCATAAAGGAGTTTGTCATAAACGGTTACGTCAATGATAGCTTTGACACCAACCCACATGTTTTTAAGTAGAAAACCAAATTCGTATAGTGGAGTAGTCATTTGGAGTGGCTCCAAGTGGAGCATGGTAGCAGTATCTACAGTATGACATAAAGATTTGCAAAGTACACACGTATCTGAATGTTTCAAACCCGTTGACTAAAACCTCTCTCGCAATTGAAACATGATTGAACCCCAGAACTCATTGGGTGTGAATCACATTGTGATGTGAACTAGATTATTGACTCTAGAGCAAGTAGGAGACTGTTGGAAATATGCCCTAGAGGCAATAATAAATTGGTTATTATTATATTTCCTTGTTTATGATAATTGTTTATTATCCATGCAATTGTATTGATTGGAAACTCAAATACATGTGTGGATACATAGACAACACACCGTCCCTAGTGAGCCTCTAAAGGACTAGCTCGTTGACCAAAGATGAGGTCAAGATTTCCTGGCCATAGACATGAGTTGTCATTTGATAACGGGATCACATCATTAGGAGAATGATGTGATGGACAAGACCCAAACTATGAACGTAGCATATGACCGTGTCAGTTTATTGCTATTGTTTTCTGCATGTCAAGTATCTGTTCCTATGACCATGAAATCATGCAACTCCCAGACACCGGGGGAATTCCTTGTTTGTATCAAACGTCACAACGTAACTAGGTGACTATAAAGGTGCTCTACAGGTATATCCGAGGGTGTCTGTTGGGTTGGCGTGAATCGAGACTCGGATTTGTCACTCTATGACGAAGAGGTATCTTTGGGCCCACTCGGTAATACAACATCACAAGAAGCTTGCAAGCAATGTGAGTAAGGAGTTAGCCATGGGATCTTGTATTACGGAATGAGTAAAGAGAATTGCTGGTAACAATATTGAACTAGGTATGGAGATACCGATGATCGAATCTTGGGCAAGTAACATACCGATGGACAAAGGGAACATTATATGGGCTTGATTAAATCCTTGACATCGTGGTTCGACCGATAAATATCTTCGTAGAATATGTAGGATCCAATATGGGCATCCAGGTCCCGCTATTGGTTACTGACCGGAGAGTGTCTCGGTCATGTCTACATAGTTCTCGAACCGGCAGGGTCTGCACACTTAACGTTCGGTGATGATTTGGTATTGTTGAGTTATATATGTTAGTGACTGAAAGCTGTTCGGAGTCCCGTATGATATCCTCGACATCACAAAAATCTCCGCAATGTTCCGGAGGTAAAGATTTATATATAGTAAAGTGGTATTCGGGTTCCCAAAAGGTTTCGGGTGTTTCCGGTAGTGTACCCCGAGTGTCGAAAGGGTTACGGGGGGTCCACTGGGATGGGCCCGCCCACCCGGGGGCACATGGGCTTGAGAGGTGGCGCACCAGCCCCTAGTGGGCTGGGCAGCTGACCCCTAAAGGGCCCATGCGCCCAAGGTGGCAGGTGGGGATGCTTTGGAGAGGAGGGACTCCTCCCTAGGGCTTCCACCTCCCTTGTGGGAGGTGGACTCTTCCCACCTTGGTCGGCCAACCTCTCCTTGGAGGAGGGGCTAGGGTTGCACCCCACCTACCCCATTCTCTCGTAAATAAAGAGGGAGAGGAAGGGAAGCCATACCCCAAGGCATAGCTGCAGCCCTCCCTCTCCCTATTTGCGTTTCTCCTCCAAAGCGCATTTGCGGCAGCACTTGGCGAAGCCCTGTTGAGATTGCTCCACCACCACCGCCACCACACCGTTGTTCTATAGAAGAACTCAACTACCTCTCCGCCCTGGGTTGCTGGATCAAGTAGGCAGAGAACGTCATCGAGTTGTACGTGTGCTGAATGCGGAGGTGCCGTCCGTTTGACACTAGATCAGGACAGCTCGTGATGGGATTGCGGGACGGATTGCGATTGGATCGCGAAGACGTTCAACTACATCAACCACATTATATATGCTTCCGCTTAGCAATCTGCAAGGGTAGCTAGATGCACTCCCCCTCTTGTAGATGTTAGTCTCCATAGATTGATCTTGTTGAGCGCAGTATTTTTTTTGTTTCCCATGCGACGTTCCCCAAAAGCGTGGTCAGGATAAGTAGGTGAAGAACAAGTGATGTGAAGACTTTGAGATGAGGTAACTGTGAAAGTCTTCAGTTAAATTCTTCAAAAAGTAATGATCAATTTCATCAACACGTAAATGAGGAAATACAAGGGTTGAGGAAATAGGACGAGGTACGATTGTCATAGTAATTAGAACTGGGTCATCATATCACTGTCTTCACCGAGTACTTGGTTCTATTTCTTCAACCCTTCTATTTCCTCATTTACACGTTGATGAAATTGATCTTTACTCTTTGAAGAATTTGACTAAAGACATTCTCAATTTTTTCATCTTAAATTCTTCATACCACTTATCCTGGTCACGCTACTCGCACTAGGTGTTTGTTTCATTCCATCATAATGATCATGCTTGTGCCATGTTACACCTACACTTGAGTACTTATTCCGCTTCAAGTCCTTCATTACTTAGCAATCTCCTCACATGGAAATTCCTTAGTGATGAATTCATAAGAATCACCTATTCACCCCTCGTATAGTTGATACAACGCACTTTCAGTGTGCAACACCCATTTTTTGACTTTGTGGTTGCTAAGAGCATCTCTAGAAGAAACTGTTTACGGTATCCCGTAAACCAAATTTGCAGGACGACGAAAGCCTCGCAAGAACAGATCCCGGAAACACATATGACATATTCAAAAAAAATTATGATTAGATATTACATGACCGGAGTTCAATGAAATTAAAAATAGAGTTCATAAGAAAACAATGCATAAAAACGAAATTTTAAACTAGATGTACTCATCATCATCATTGCCACGCTTCTTGTAGTGGTGGTGGTACTCCATGAGGGAACTGGAGAGAACGAAGGCGAGATGGTACTCCTCAGGCAACACCTCCTCACATGTCATTGCAGCTTCGTCTCCGACGGCGGCAACCTCCTTCGTGTCGAACAACCCCTTTTCCACCGCCCGGAGACGTTAACCTCGTGCGAGAAGATATGGTCAAGCCTCTCAAAGTTGCTCCAAGCCCGATGACCGAAGCTGCGGGAGAGGGTGCCATGCGTGCGTGCCTGCTCCTTGCGTGACTCCTCCACTGGCAGGTGGAGAGGGGAGATATCGGCCCCGTGGTTGCTGCAGCGCTTGCGAGGCATATCTCCACCGCGGCCGCCCAACCCCCCTCGGACACCCCTTCCACCACCCGTGCATGACATCAAAAATATGCTACAGTGTCTATACATTGCGCTTACGCCCGTCGGAGGATACATATTTCTCGCCAGAGTAGAGATGATTTGCGGCAGCATGCGCTAACCAACGCAAGCAAAAGTCCAAACTGATGAACAGCTAGGCAATCCACATATGTAAAGATTGGAAACAAAAAGGTTTGTGGAAGTGCACGTTCCTCAAGGGTGTGGGGCTCCTCTTTATATATTACCAAATGTTAATGTAAGTACAAGGTTATTATGATATACTAAAAACCTGAAATATATACACCATGGATTCTAACACCCTCCCTCAATCTTAGCCGGTGTCAATATGGTTGCGATTGCGCCTGTAGACTTCAAACAAGGGAAGTGGAAGAGGATGAGTAAAGATGTTAGCAAGATGAACTTTAGACGAGATGAACTTGATTTGTATTAGCTTCTGTTCAACAAGCTCCCTTACAAAATGGAAACCAACTTCAATATGCTTTGTCCGTGCATGGAAGCCAGGATTAGATGAGAGATAAGTGGCACCAATATTATCACAACAGAGAATCAGACGCATGTTTTGAGGAACACCCAACTCTCGCAACAAGGACTGTACTCAAATGAGTTCAACAGTAGCATTGGTGACAACCTTTTACTCAACTTTCGTACTACTCCGAGAGGCAGTGGGTTTCTTCCAAGCATTCCATGCGATCAGATTCGAACCAAAAACACAACATATCCACCCGTTGACCGCCTAGCGTCACGGCTACCTGCCCAATCTGCATCAGAGAAAGTACATAACAACATAGAAGATCTAGGTTGAAGATGTAGTCCAAACAAAGTTGTGAGATGAACATAACACATGATGCATTTAACTGCGGACCAGTGGGTATCACGAGGTGCATGAAGATACTGGCATACACGATTAACTGCAAAGGAAATATATGTCCAAGTGATGGTGAGGTATTGTAGTCCACCAACAATATTGTGATACTCAGTAGTGTCATGAGCAGCAAGAAGAACAATATGGTGGTACGCTTGATAACATGACTGAAAGTGTCTTTGTAATCAAGACCATAGTGTTGCTTAAAACCTTTACTGAAAAAGGGTTTTCCCTGCCTTATATTATAAAGCAAACATCGCCGAATAGATTCGAGAGATCGAAGAACACACACAACACACACAACCAAGGCAAGATAAAAAGGTGCTGACACCGACACACCACCCCACCGAGAATAATAGAGAGGTGACTCAGACACAACGAAGCCAGGCCTCCAAGAAGGGTACGACCAAGGATAGCCGTTACCTCTCGATCCGCGAAGATCACATTTTGACCAGGAGCAAGACAGTATGAGGGGGAGCGCCGTGACGAGGCCTTCAGGAAGGGTATGACCTCAACGGCCGCCGCGACCGTCGGCCAGTCAAAGGATTGTGCAAGTTGTGTACCCCGACGCTCACACGCCACCATCGTACCCTAACCCCGTCAACCACCCACAACCACGCCACCCGTGGGGCCATGGTTGCCCGCCCGCACCTGAGACGCATGCACCGCCCACAAACACCGCGCCTCCCGCTGCTAGAGCCGCCGCCCTACAACTAGACAACCCCAAGACCTACATAAAGGCCCCGGCTTGGGACCAACTGACGGCCCTCGCTTGACAGATCCACCCGTAGAAGTTCTATTGGTAAAACTACGCCAACCCGCCCGCGACTGGGAAATGGGGGAGAAAGGGGAGTGGATGGATCCGGACCGGCACACCCCATGCCGGCGATAGGATATATCCATGGTGATGACCATCTACGAGAGGAGAGATTAGATCCACATACCCTTGTAGATCGCTAAGCGGAAGCATATATAACGTGGTTGATGTAGTCGAACATCTTTGCGATCCAAATCGCAATCCTTCCCATGATCACATCACGATCCATTCTGTGATCCCATCACGATCCGTCCAGCAATCTCATCATGATCTGTCCCGTGATCTCATCACGGACCATCCCGATCTAGTGCCGAACAGATGGCGCCTCCACGTTCAACACACGTACGGCTCAATGACGATCTCCACCTTCTTGATCCAGCAAGAGAGAGCGGAGAGGTAGCTTAGCTCTCTGATAGCCTAACAGCGTGACGGCGATGGTGGCGGAGCTGATCTGGCACAGCTTTGTCGTGCAGTGTCGGACCTATTCTAGAGGAAGGACAAACTAGACGTAGGGAGAGGGGTTGCGCCTTGGAGCCTTGGAACAAGGTGTTCGTTGCCCTCTCTCACCTCCAGTATATATAGGACGAAAGGCAAGGGGTGGCGCACCAAGAGAGGAGAAGTCCTCCTTCTCTAAGGGAGGTGGAGTCCTACTCCTAGTAGAATTCCCTCCCACTTGGCCTTCCTCCCACCTCCTTGGCACAAGGGCTTTAGGGGCCGGCTGCCCAGCCCACTAAGGGATGGTGTGCCACCTCTTAGGACCATGTGGCCCCTGGGGTGGGTGGACTTCTCCTGATGGACCCCCGGAACCCATTCGTCATTCCCGGTACACTACCAGAAATACCCGAAATCGTTTCGGAGCCCAAATACCCTCTTCTTATATATAGATCTTCATCTCCGGACCATTCTGGAACTCCTCGTGATGTCCAGGGTCTCTTCCGGCACTCCGAACAACCTTCGGTCACCAACATACATAACTCAACTATACCGAAACATCACCGAACCTTAAGTGTGAAGACCCTGCAGGTTCGAGAACTATGTAGACATGACCGAGACACTCTCCGGCCAATAACCAATAGCGGGACCTGGATGCCCTTATTGGCTCCTACATATTATACGAAGATCTTTATCGGTCGAACCTCTATGTCAAGGATTCAGTTAATCCCGCATACTATTCCCTTTGTCCATCGGTATGTTACTTGCCCGAGATTCGATTGTCGGTATCTCTATACCTAGTTCAATCTCGTTACCGACAAGTCTCTTTACTCGTTCCATAATACAAAATCCCGTGACTAACTCTTTAGTCACATTGCTTGCAAGGCTTGTTGTGATGTTACATTACCGAGTGGGCCCCGAGATAGCTCTCCGTCACACGGAGTGACAAATCCCAGTCTTGATCTGTGCCAACCCAACAGACACCCTCGGAGATACCTGTAGAGCACCTTTATAGTCACCCTTTTCTGTTGTGACTTTTGATACACACAAGGTATTCCTCTGGTGTCCGGGAGTTGCATGATCTCATGGTCATAGGAATAAATACTTTGACATGCAGAAAATAATAGTAATAAACTGAAACGATCATATGCTACGTTCATAGTTTGGGTCTTGTCCATCACATCATTCTCCTAATGATGTGATCCCATTATCAAACGACATCTCATGTTTATGGTTTACGGCACCTTGTCCATCTTTGATCAATGAGCTAGTCCATTAGAGGCTCACTAGGGACAGTGTGTTGTCTATGTATGAACACATGTATTTGACTTTGCAATCAATATAATTCTAGAATGGATAATAAACAATTATCATGAACAAGGAAATATAATAATAACTAATTTATTATTGCCTCTAGGGCATATTTCCAACAAAACTCCTAGATTATTGACTCTAGTGCAAGTGGGAGACTGTTGGAAATATGCCCTGGAGGCAATTATAAATTAGATATTATTATATTTCCTTGTTCATAATAACCGTTTATTATCCATGCTAGAATTGTATTGATTGGAAACTCAAATATATGTGTGGATACATAGACAACACACTGTCCCTAGCGAGCCTCTAGTTAACTAGTTCATTGATCAAAGATGGTCAAGGTTTCCTGGCCATAGGCAAGCGTTGTCACTTAATAACGGGATCACATCATTAGGAGAATCCTGTGATGAACAAGACCCAAACTATAAACGTAGCATATTGATCATGTCGTTTTATTGCTATTGTTTTCTGCATGTCAAGTATTTGTTCCTATGACCATGAGATTGAAAACTCACTCGCACCAGAGGAATACCTTGTGTACATCAAACGTCGCAACGTAACTGGGTGACTATAAAGGTGCTCCACAGGTATCTCCGAAGGTGTTCATTGAGTTAGTATGGACCAAGACTGGGATTTGACACTCCATGTGACAGAGAGGTATCTCGGAGCCCACTCGTTAATACAACATCACACACAAGCCTTGCAAGCAATGTGACTAAGTGTAAATCACGGGATCTTGTATTACGGAACAAGTAAAGAGACTTGCCGGTAACAAGATTGAAATAGGTATGCGGATACCGACGATCGAATCTCGGGCAAGTGACATACTGAAGGACAAAGGGAATGACATATGGGATTATATGAATCCTTGACACTGAGGTTCAACCGATAAGATCTTCGGAGAATATGTAGGATCCAATATGGGCATCCAGTTCTGGCTATTGGATATTGACCGAGGAGTACCTCGGGGCATATCTACATAGTTCTCGAACCCGCAGGGTCTGCACACTTAAGGTTCGGCGATGTTTTAGTATAGTTGAGTTATATGCGTGGTTACAGAATGTTGCTTGGATTCCCGGATGAGATCGCGGACGTCACGAGGGTTTCGGGAATGGTCCGGAGACGAAGATTGATATATAGGATGACTTCATTTGGTTACCGGAAAGTTTTTGGGCATGTACCTGGAGTGACGAATGGGTTCTGGAAGTTCACCGGGAGGGGGGCAACCCTCCCGGGGGAAGCCCAAAGGATTTATGGGTGGCGCACCAGCCCAACAGCCCAATAAGGCCTATGCGCTGATAACCCACAAGTATAGGGGATCGCAACAGTTTTCGAGGGTAGAGTATTCAACCCAAATTTATTGATTTGACACAAGGGGAAGCCAAAGAATATTCATAAGTATTAGCAGTTGAGTTGTCAATTCAACCACACCTGAAAGACTTAGTATCTGCAGCAAAGTATCTGTAGCAAGGTAGTATGATAGCAACAGTAACCAGTAGCAGCAAAGTAACAGTAGTAGCAGCAGTAACAGCAGTAGTGACAGAGTAACAATAGCAGCAGCAAAGTAACGTAGCAAGGACCAGTAGTAAAAGACTCGTAGGCATTGGATCGGTGATGGATGATTATGCCGGATGTTATTAATCATGCCAGAGTTATAACACGGAGAGATATGTAACTAGCTCTAGTTCGTCAACGTAATGTAGGCATGCATTCCATATGTAGTCATACGTGCTTAGGGAAAAGAACTTGCATGACATCTATTGTCCATCCCTGTCGTGGCAGCGGGGTCCTAATGGAAACTATGGGATATTAAGGTTCTCCTTTTAATAAAGAACCGGACCAAGGCATTAACACTTAGTGAATACATGAACTCCTCATACTATAGTCATCTCAGGGAGTGGTTCCGGCTATTGTCACTCCGGGGTTGCCGGGTCATAACATATAGTAGGTGACTACAACTTGCAAGATAGGATCAAGAACACACATATATTGGCGACAACATAATAGGTTCAGATCTGAAATCATGGCACTCGGTCCCTAGTGACAAGCATTAAGCATGGCAAAGTAGTAGCAACATCAATCTCAGAACATAGTGGATACTAGGGATCAATCCCTGTCAAAACTAACTCGATTACATGATAGATCTCATCCAACACATCACCGTCCAGCAAGCCTACGATGAGATTACACACAAACGGTGAAGAGCATCATGGAATTGGCGATGAAGGAAGGTTGGTGATGAAGATGGCGACGATCTCCCCTCTCCGGAGCCCAGAACGTACTCCAGACAGGCCCTCAATAGGAAGAACGGGAGGTGGTGGCGCCTCCGTATTGTAAAACGCGATGAACTATTCTCCTTGATTTTTTTCCGAACGGAAGGGACTAAATAGAGCTGAGATTGGAGACGGTGGAGCAACGTGGGCCCCACAAGCCTGGCAGGCGTGGCCAGGGGGCCCGCGCCTTGTGGGCTTGTGGGCTATCAGCTCCACGCCTCCGGTTGATTCTTGCGCCAGTATTTTTTATATATTCCACAAAAAATACCCATAAATTTCCAGGTCATTCCGACAACATTTATTTCTGCGCAAAAACAACACCATGGCAATTCTGCTGAAAATGGCATTCATCCGGGTTAGTTCCATTCAAATCATGCAAATTAGAGTCCAAAACAAGGGCAAAAGAGTTTGGAAAAGTAGATACGACGGAGATTTATCAACTCCCCCAAGATTAAAACATTGTTTTTTGTTATTTCTCAAACAACAGTGCCAGAAATTGACACGTTAACGGAGACTTCCTTGCGTTGATTTTTCCCTTGAAGAGGAAAGGGTGATGCAGCACAGGAGTAGTAAGTATTTCCCTCAGTTTGAGAACCAAGGTATCAATCCAGTAGGAGAATCTCGTCAAGTCCAGAGTACCTGCGCAAACACAAACGAGCTTGCACCCAACGCTGTAAAGGGGTTGTCAATCCCTTCAAGATTGATTGCAAAGTGAGATCCGAAGGCGAAAAGTGCAACAAAGAAAAAGAGTAAGGCTGAAAATATAGTGTGGAGTAGACCCGAGGGCCATAGTGTTCACTAGAGGCTTCTCTCAAAATAGCAAATATTACGGTGGGTGAACAAATTACTGTCGAGCAATTGATAGAACCGCGCAAAGTCATGACGATATCTAAGGCAATGATCATACATATAGGCATCACGTCCGAGACAAGTAGACTGATACTATCTGCATCTACTACTATTACTCCACACATCAACCGCTATCCAGCATGCATCTAGTGCATTGAGTTCATGACGAACGGAGTAACGCCTTAAGCAAGATGACATGATTTAGAGGGATAATCTCAAACCAATGATGAAAATCCCATCTTTTTACCATTGATGGCAACAACACGATGCGTGCCTCGCTACCCCTTCTGTCACTGGGTGAGGTCATCGCACGGTATGAACCCAAAACCAAGCACTTCTCCCATTGCAAGAATCATAGATCAAGCTGGCCAAACAAAACCCACAACTCGAAGAGAATTACAAGGATATGAAATCATGCATAAGAGAGATCGGGAGAAACTCAAATAAGATTCATAGATAATCTGATCATAAATCCACAATTCATCGGATCTCGACAAACACACCACAGAAGAAGATTACATCAGATAGATCTCCATGAAGATCATGGAGAACTTTGTATTGAAGATCCAAGAGAGAGAAGAAGCCATCTAGCTACTAGCTATGGATCCGTAGGTCTATGGTGAACTACTCACGCATCATCGGAGAGGTCATGGTGTTGATGAAGAAGCCCTCCGTATCCGAATCCCCCCTCCGACAGGGCACCAGAACGTTCCCCAGATGGGATCTTGCAGAGACAGAAGCTTGCGGCGGCGGAAAAGTATTTTCGATGATCTCCTGATTTTTTTCTGGGATTTTAGGGAATATATAGGCGGAAGACCTAGGGAAAGGAAGCCACGGGGAGCTCACAAGCCTGCTAGGCCTGCCCCCACCCCCCTAGGCTAGGCCTGGTGGGCTTGTGACCTCCTCCGAGGTCCCGTGCCTTGGTTCTCAAGTCTCCCGTGTGTCTTGTGTTATGGAAAAAATCATTCCGCGGATTTTATTCCGTTTGGACTCCGTTTCAAAATCTCCTCTGAAAACGGTCAAAAACACGGAAAAACAGGAACTCGCACTTGGCACTGAATTAATAAGTTAGTCCCAAAAAAGATATAAAAGTCGTACAAAACATCCAAAGTTTGACAAGATAATAGCATGAAACCATCAAAAATTATTGATACGTTGGAGATGTATCACCTGTCCTCAAGCAATTCAGTTGACAAACTGAAAGAGACAAAAGAAAAACTTTTAGGAACTCTGTTTGATCTTGTTGTTACAACAATGTCTAACTCATATCCAGAATTTCAGCAAGATCACAAGCTAACCACATAAGCAAATGACATCTAGGTCTCACGGGAAACTCATATCAATGGCATTATCAACTAGCGAGCAAAAATAATAAGTCTCAAACGTCAACACTTCAATCAAAACAATCATGAAGCAGTACGAACAGATGGTATCTCGCTAGATCTTACTGAGACCGCAAAACATAAATGCAGAGCACCTTCAAAGACCAAGGGCTGACTAAACATTGTAATTCATGGCAAAGAAGATCCAGTCACAGTCATACTCAATCACAGTTAAAAGAAAAGCATGAAAATGATAGAGGTGCTCTCTAATTAGTGCTTTTATAAGAAGAGGATGACTCTACAGGAACATAAATAGATAGGCCCTTCGTAGAGGGAACCATTGATTTGCATAGGTGCCAGAGCTCAAGCTTTAAAAATAGAGATAATAATTTTGGGTGGCATGCTTTCATTGTCAACGCAATGACCAAGAGTTTTCACCATCTTCCACACTACACATGCTATAGGCGGTTCCCAAACAGAAAAGTAAAGTTCTGACTCCCCCACCACCGATCAATCAGACTCCACGACTAGCTGAATCCTCGGGTGCCGTCCATACCAACAACAATCTAGGGGGAGTTTTGTTTGCAATTATCTTTTTGATTTGAGCATGGAACTGGGCATTCCAATTACCGGCCCCTTTCTCGTGAATGATAGTGAATAAACATATATCGAGGATAACACGCCTAGAACGGAAGATACTGATAGCCCCCTGTCACCACATGAGCGGTTCGGGCATGCAAAACAGATTATTTCTTGAAGGTTTAGAGAGTGGCACATGCAAATTTACTTGGAACGGCAGGTAGATACCACATATAGGTAGGTATGGTGGACTCATATGGCACAACTTTGGGTTTATGGAAGTGGATGCACAAGCAGTATTCCCGCTTAGTACAAGTGAAGGCTTGCAAAAGACTGGGAAGCGACCAACTAAAGAGCGACAACAGTCATCAAAATGCATTGAGATTAACCAACATTGAGTGCAAGCATGAGTAGGACATAAATCACCAAGAACATGAATATCATAGAGGCTATGTTGATTTTGTTTCAACTACATGCATGAACACGTGCCAAGTCAAGCCACTTGAATCATTCAAAGGAGGATACCATCCTATCATACTACATCATAGTCATCTCAAAATTCATGTTGGCATCCAAGGCAAACCATTATAAGCTCCTAGCTAATTAAGCATGGCATCAGAAACTATGATCTCTAAGTTGTCATTGCAAACATGTTTCTCTCACAACAAAGCTGAATCAGGAACGATGAGCTAGTCATATTTACAAAAACAAAATAGATCAAGTTCATACCAGCTTTTCTAGGCTCAGTCACTTCATCATATATCGTCATTATTGCCTTTCACTTGCACGACCGAATGATGTGAACAATAATAAGAGTGCTAGTGCATTGGACTAAGCTGGAATCTGCAGGCAAACACGAAGGAGAAGACAAAGTAATATGGTTGTTTAACAGATAAACATATCTGCATGCTAGAGCCACTAAACATTGTAACCATGGTCTTCTACCCTGACCCAAAGAAAACGAAAACTATTTACACAGGAAAGCTCCCAACAAGCAAACGAAGAAAAGGAAATCTTTTTTGGGTTTTCTCAAACTAGACAAACACACGAGAAGAAACGAGGAAAAGAAATAAACTAGCATGGATGATACAGTGGCAAAGTGTGAACACCGACTAACAAAGTAAAAGTGTGAGCAAGAATATAAAGTCGGTGAGAAACACGTACTCCCCCAAGCTTAGGCTTTTGGCCTAAGTTGGTCTACTCCCATGGATGGTCCGGGCGATACCCAAAATCATAATGGGGTTGTACGGGAGCGCTGCAGCCACTGCCTGAATAGCCGCCTCACGGAGGCGAGCAACCTTTGCCTCCCTCTCATACTCCTCCTCCTCTCCTCTGGTTATGTAATATCTCTGTTTTACCTGAAAGTCAAAGAAGGCAGGAGCAGGAAGGGTAATATGGAAAACACACTGTCGGTTAAATATTAACCGGTACAGGAGGGATTCATTATCCCTCTCAAGGAACTGATAGTGTGTCAACGCGGCGCGATCAAGGAAAGCTGTCTCGAGCGGGGGGGGTCTCCTTCGCGGATGGGTACTCCAAGAAAATTTGCTATGCGAGTGGCATAGATCCCACCAAAGAAATCCCCTTCATTAGCATTATTATTCAGCCTCATTTGTATTATAGCTCCCATGTTGAAACTTCTATCACCCGTTATTGCGCTCTTAAGAATACTAAGGTCGGGTGCGCAGAGGTGACAATGCTCAATATTATCGTTAATGCATCTACCTATGAAGAGGGAAAAGTAATGCAAGGCAGGAAAATGAATGCTCCCCATGGTAGCCTGCGTAATATCTCTAGTTTCTCCAACAGTTATACTACAGAAAAAATCTCTAACCAAAGATTTAGGAGGATCATTGAGACTACCCCAAACAGGTATCTTGCAAATTCTATTGAAATCCTCTAAATCCATGGTATATGATTTGTCATAGAGATCAAATAGTACAGATGTATCACGGCCAACCGAAAATTTGAATCTACGAACAAAAGAGGCAGTGAGAGTAACATACTGTTCACATTTATCGGAGATGAATTCTTCGAGTCCGACGTTGTGAACAAGTGTATCAAACTCGTCTTTGAAACCTGCCTCAATCATGAATTCATCAGAAGGCCATTCACATGGTTGTACATGTGCGTCCCTTTGTTGGTAAGGATCAGGCTCCCGAATCGCGAGGCGGGGACCCCTCTTGCTTGAGGAAACACCATGATAATTTCTCCTGAACATCTTCCTTTTCTGAAATTTTCAGTGACTCAAAGGAAAAGTGAACAAGGCTCAACAAAACTCGTAGCAACTACTCCCACAAGTGCCTAGAAGCCATATCACGCATCAAAACTACTTGGGACCAGCTAAAGTTAGTATGCAAAGCTCAAGAACAGGGTCACCAAGGCAGCAAAAATACGCGATGTATAAGGCACTAGAGAAAAAACTAATTGGACCAATGGAGGAGTCACATACCAAGGAGCAATTTCCCCAAAACAGCTTGGTGAATGGTGCTTTGCACAAGGAGATCGAAAATCCCAGCAAGAAGAGCAAGAACACGGGTTTGAGATGCGAAACAATTTTTTCTGGAGGTAGGAGAAGCAGATGAGAGCTAGAATAAGTGGAGGGGGTACACGTGGGCCCCACAAGCCTGGTAGGTGCAGCCAGGGGGGTGCCCACGCCTCCTGGGCTTGTGGCCCACTGGTGCAGCCCCCTGACTAGCTCTTCGTCTCAGTATTTTTCAAAAAATCCAGAAAAAATCATACATGATTTTCAGGACATTCGGAGAACTTTTATTTTCGGGGTACTTTTCTATGGGACGCTAAAAGCAGAAAACAGGGAAAACTAAGCTAAATCTATCATTTTTATTCTAAGCAACCGAAGATGAAAACTTGGAACAGAGGTTTGTGACTCCTCGATTCATCCATCTCATGATCATCGAAAGAAATACGTCAATGAGGTTGATCAAGTCTCCTTGACAAACTTTTTCGAATCGCAAAAGGAAACGGAGAATTTTCCAATAGTCACTAGGTTATCTCAATGGGGATGTGAATATCCCCAACAAGCAAATCATACTTCATCTTAACAGTAGGTATAGGGCATTCAAAGCTCCCAATAAGAATCGATGAAGTTTTTTAGATAGCATTGATGCAATGTACTTGATATTGTTTCTTCGGAAAGTGCACCATATGCTCATTACCATTGACATTAAAAGTGACATTGCCTTTGTTGCAATCAATAACAGGCCCTGCAATGTTTAGAAAGGGTCTTCCAAGGATGACCGCCATGGCATCATCCTCGGGAATATCCAGGATAAGAAAGTCTGTTAAGATAGTAACATTCGCAACCACAACAGGCACATCGTCGCAAATGCCAATAGGGAAAGCAATTGATTTGTCGGCCATTTGCAGAGAGATTTCTGTGGGTGTCAACTTATCCAGTTCAAGCCTAAGATAAAGAGAGAGAGGCATAACACTAACACCGGCTCCAAGGTCGCATAAAGCAGTTCTAACGTAGTTTCCTTTCATGGAGCAAGGTATAGTGGGCACTCCGGGATCACCTAGTTTCTTAGGAGTTCCACCCTTGAAAGTGTAGTTGGCAAGCATGGTGGAAATCTCAACTTCAGGTATCCTCATCTTATTAGTTACAATATCCTTCATATACTTGGCATACAGAGACATTTTGAGCATATCTGTCAAACGCATTTGCAGAAATACAGGTCTAATCATTTCAACAAATTGCTCAAAATCCTCATCATCCTTCTTCTTGGATGGTTTGGGAGGAAAGGGCATGGGTTTCTGAACCCATGGTTCCCTTTCTTTACCATGCTTCCTAGCAGCGAAGTCGTTCTTATCGTATATTCTATTCTTAGGCTGTGGGTTATCAAGATCAACACTGGGTTCAATCTCCACATCCTTATCATTGCTAGGTCGAGCATCAACATGAACATCACTATCGATATTATCATTAGGCTCATGTTCATCACCAGATTGTGTTTCGACATCAGAAATAGAGACATCATTTGGATTCTCGGGTGTAACAGCAACAGGGTTGCTAGCATGCAAGTTCCTATCATCTTTCTTCTTCTTTCTAGGATGACTAGGTGCATCAGTGCTAACTCCTTGAGAATCTTGTTCAATTCTCTTAGGATGACCCTCAGGATACAAAGGTTTCTGGGTCATTCTACCGCCTCTAGTGACGACTCTGACAGAATTGTCATTCATCTCATTGAGCAAGTCATTCTGAGCTTTAAGTACTTGTTCTACTTGAGTGGTGACCATAGAGGCATGTTTACTCAAGAGCTTAAGATCATTGACGTTTCTGTCCACACAAGCACTTAAATGACTAAGCATACGAGCATTCTGTTCCAATTGTCTGCTAACATAATCATTGAAACTTTGTTGTTTGGCAACACAGTTATCAAATTCATCCAGGCATAAGCTAGCAAGTTTATCAAAAGGAATATCACTCTCATTGAATCTACAAAGAGAATTTACCTCTACTACCTGCATCGGGTTATCAAGACCATGGATCTCTTCGATAGGTGGTAGGTTTTTGACATCTTCAGATTTAATGCCTTTCTCTTTCATAGACTTCTTAGCTTCTTGCATATCTTCGGGACTGAGGAATAGGATACCTCTTTTCTTCGAAGTTGGCTTCGGAGGTGGTTCGGGAATAGTCCAAGCATTCTCATTGCACAATATATTATTCAATAGGACCTGAGCTTGTTCAACAGTTTGTTCCCTAAAAACACAACCAGCAAAACTATCTAGGTGGTCTTTAGAAGCATCGGTTAGTCCATTATAGAAGATATCAAGTATTTCATTCTTCTCAATAGGGTGATCAGGCAAAGCATTCAGTAGCTGGACGAGCCTCCCCCAAGCTTGTGGGAGACTCTCGTCTTCAACTTGCGCAAAGTTGTATATTTCCTGCAAGGCAGCTTGCTTTTTATGGGCAGAGAAATATTTCTCAGAGAAGTAGTAGATCATATCCTGGGGACTACGCACACAACCAGGAGCAAGAGAAGTGAACCAAGTCTTAGCATCATCCTTTAGCGAGAAAGGAAACAACTTAAGGATATAGTAGTGGTGGATCTTTTCCTCACTCGTGAATAGGGTGGCTATATCGTGCAGTTTGGTAAGATGTGCTACAACCGTTTCAGACTCATAACCGTGAAAAGGATCAGATTCGACCAGAGTGATTAACTCAGGGTCGACAGAGAATTCATAATCCTTATCAGTCACAAAGATAGGCGAAGTAGGAAACTTCGGGTCGTATTTCATCCTAGCGTTCAAAGATTTTTCTTTCCACTTGTGCAGTAATTTCTCAAGATCATAGCTATCCTTACAAGCAAGAAAGTCCTCAACTATCTCTCCCGCCATAACATAATCCTCGGGCATATCAGGCAATTCATATCTAGGAGAGCTAGTTCTAACAGGTGAAATAGCAGGTTCTACTTCAATAATCTCAGCAGTTTGAGAAGCATCATCACATCTAGCTGCAACTCTAGCAATTTGAGCATCTAGGAATGCACCTAGTGGTAAAGCAGTATATCAAGAAAAGCATCATCACAAGCATCATGGACAGCAGAAGTAGCATCATCAAGCACAGGCGACATATCAAAATTTCTAGCAGGAGGTGGTGTCGCAAACTTACCCGTAACTGAAGGTGAATCAAGTGCAGAGCTAGATGGCAGTTCCTTACCTGTCCTCGTAGTTGAGGGCAAGACTTTAGTTTTTGGATCTCTCAGATTCCTCATAGTGATCAGCAGACGTAAATCCCAAGTGACTCAGAGAATAGAGCTATGCCTCCCCGGCAACGGCGCCAAAAAAAAGATCTTGATAACCCACAAGTATAGGGGACCGCAATAGTTTTCGAGGGTAGACTATTCAACCCAAATTTATTGATTCGACACAAGGGGAAGCCAAAGAATATTCTCAAGTATTAGCAGTTGAGTTGTCAATTCAACCACACCTGAAAGCCTTAGTATCTGCAGCAAAGTATCAGTAGCAAGGTAGTATGATAGCAACAGTAGCAACAGTAACCAGTAGCAGCAAAGTAACAGTAGTAGCAACAAAGTAACAGTAGCAGCAGTAACAACAGTAGTGACAGAGTAACAGTAGCAGCAGCAAAGTAACGTAGCAAGGACCAGTAGTAAAAGACTCGTAGGCATTGGATCGGTGATGGATGATTATGCCAGATGTTATTCATCATGCAACAGTTATAACACGGATAGATATGTAACTAGCTCCAATTCGTCAATGTAATGTAGGCATGTATTCCGTATGTAGTCATACGTGCTTAGGGAAAAGAACTTACATGACATCTATTGTCCATCCCTCCCGTGGCAGCGGGGTCCTAATGGAAACTACGGGATATTAAGGTTCTCCTTTTAATAAAGAACCGGACCAACGCATTAACACTTAGTGAATACATGAACTCCTCATACTATGGTCATCTCCAGGAGTGGTTCCGGCTATTCTCTCTCCGGGGTTGCCAGGTTATAACACATAGTAGGTGACTACAACTTGCAAGATAGGATCAAGAACACTCATATAATGGCGACAACATAATAGGTTCAGATCTGAAATCATGGCACTCGGGCCCTAGTGACAAGCATTAAGCATGACAAAGTAGTAGCAACATCAATCTCTGAACATAGTGGATACTAGGGATCAATCCCTGTCAAAACTAACTCGATTACATGATAGATCTCATCCAACCCATCACCGTCCAGCAAGCCTACGATGAGATTGGTCATGAACGCTGAAGAGCATCATTGAATCAGCGATGGAGAACCGGACCAACGCATTAGCACTTGGTGAACACATGAACTCCTCAAACTATGGTCATCACCGGGAGTGGTTCCGGTTATTGTCACTCCGGGGTTGCCGGATCCTAACACATAGTAGGTAACTACAACTTGCAAGATCGGATCTAAAACACACATATATTGGTGACAACATAATAATTTCAGATCTGAAATCATGGCACTCGGGCCCTAGTGACAAGCATTAAGCATGGCAAAGTAGTAGCAACATCAATCCCAGAACATAGTGGATACTAGGGATCAATCCCCGTCAAAACTAACTCGATTACATGATAGATCTCATCCAACCCATCACCGCCCAGCAAGCCTACGATGATATTACTCACGAACGGTGAAGAGCATCATGGAATTGGCAATGAAGGAAGGTTGGTGATGACGATGGCGACGATCTCCCCTCTCCGGAGCCCAGAACGGACTCCAGATCTGCCCTCTAGAGGAAGAACAAGAAGTGGCGGCGCCTCCGTATCGTAAAACGCGATGAACTCTTCTCCTTGATTTTTTTCTGGACGGAAGGGACTAAATAGAACTGAGATTGGAGGCGGTGGAGCAACGTGGGCCCCACAAGCCTGCCAGGCGCGGCCAGGGCGGGACGTGTCAGGTCATTCCGAGAAATTTTATTTCTGCGCAAAAACAACACAGTGGCAATTCTGCTGAAAACAGCGTTAGTCCGGGTTAGTTCCATTCAAATCATGCAAATTAGAGTCCAAAACAAGGGCAAAAGAGTTTGGAAAAGTAGATACGACGGAGACGTATCATGCGCCATAAGAGAAAAACCAAAGAAAAAAAAGGTTGGAAGGAAGAGAAGGACTCCACTTTCCAATCCTATTTTGAGTAGTATTGGAGTAGGAGTGTTACTCCTCCTCTTGGCCGGCGCACCTTGGGGGCTCGGCCCTCAAGGCAAGTCCCTCCCCCTCCCTCCTATATATACTGGTGATTTAGGGCTGATTTGAGACAACTTTTTCCACGTGCAACTCAAATCTAGACACCATAGTTTTACCTCTAGATCGTATTTCTGCGGAGCTCGGGCGGAGCCCTGCAGGAGTAGATCCTTCACCACCACCGGAGCGCCGTCACGCTGCCGGAGAACTCATCTACTTCTCCATCTTGCTTGCTAGATCAAGAAGGTCGAGATCATCGTCGAGCTGTACGTGTGCTGAACACAGAGGTGTTGTCCATTCGACACTAGATCGGAACGGATCGTGAGACGGATCGCAAGACGGTTCGTGCAACGTATCGCGATACGGTTCGTCGGATGGATCGCGGGATGGTTCGTGGGACGGATCGCGGGACAGTTCGTGGGACGGTTCGTGGGATGGTTCGTGGGGCGGATCAAGGGACGTGTGTACGTTCCACTACATCAACCGCGTTTCTTAACGCTTCCTGCTGTGCGATCTACAAGGGTACATAGAACCAAATGTCCTCTCGTAGATGGACATCACCATGATAGGTATTTGTGTGCGTAGGAAATTTTTTGATTCCCATGCAACGTTCCCCAACAGTGGCATCATGAGCTAGGTTCATGCGTAGATGTAATCTCGAGTAGAACACAAAGGTTTTTCTGGACGGTGATGTTCGATTTGCTGCCCTCCTTATTCTTTTCTCGATTCGGCGGTATTGTTGGATTGAAGGGGCCCGGACCGACATTATTCGTATGCTTACGAAAGACTAGTTTCATCGCTTGACATGCAACCTTGGTGCATAAAGATGACTGGTGGGTGTCGGTTTCATCAACTTTAGTTGAATTGGTTTTGACAGAGGCGGTGCTTGGAGAGGTTAAATAGCAATTTGCACATCTCCATTGTGGTTTTTGCGTAAGATGCGATCTACTAGATACCCATAGCAGCCACGTAAAACATGCAACAACAATTAGAGGACGTCTAACTTATTTTAGCATGGTATGCTTGTGATATGATATGGCCAATGACGTGATGTGATATATTGGATGTATGAGATGATCATGTTGTAATAGTTAATATCGACTTGCACGTCGATGGTACGGCTACCAGCAGGAGCCATAGGGTTGTCTTTAAACTAACGTTTGTGCTTGCAGATGCATTTACTATATTGCTAGGATGTAGCTTGAGTAGTAATAGCATAAGTAGCACGACAATCCTGATGGCGACATGTTGATGGTCATCATGATGATGGAGATCATGGTGTGGCGTCGGTGACAAGAAGATCATGTTGGTGCTTTGGTGATAGAGATCAAGAAGCACATGATGATGGCCATATCATGTCACTTATGAATTGCATGTGATGTTAATCCTTTTATGCACCTTATTTTGCATAGAACGACGGTAGCATTATGAGGTGATCTCTCACTAAAATTTCAAGACGAAATTGTGTTCTCCCCGACTGTGCACCGTTGCGACAGTTCGTTGTTTCCAGACACCACGTGATGATCGGGTGTGATAGACTCAACATTCACATAGAACGGGTGCAAAAGAGTTTCACATGCGGAACACTCGGGTTAAACGTGACGAGCCTAGCATGTGCAGACATGGCCTCGGAACACAAGAGATCGAAAGGTCGAGCATGAATCGTATAGTTGATATGATTAGCATAGAGATGCTTACCACTGAAGCTATACTCAACTCACGTGATGATCGGACTTGAGTTAGTGGATTTGGATCATGTACCACTCAAATGACTAGAGAGATGTACTTTTTGAGTGGGAGTTCTTAAGTAATATGATTAATTGAACTAATTATCATGAACATAGTCTAATGGTCTTTGGGAATTATGATGTACCTTGCGCTATAGCTCTACTGTTTTTATATGTTCCTAGAGAAAGTTTAGTTGAAAGTTGATAGTAGCAACTTTATGGACTGAGTCCGTAAAACTGAGGATTGTCCTCATTGATGCACAGAAGGCTTATGTCCTTAATGCACCACTCGGTGTGCTGCACCTCGAGCGTCGTCTGTGGATGTTGCGAACATTTGACATACACGTTTTTGATGACTATGTGATAGTTCAGTGCGTAATACTTAATGGCTTAGAAGCAAGGCGCCAAAGGCGTTTTGAAACATCGTGGAACATAAGAGATGTTCTAAGAGATGAAATTGAGATTTCATGTTCGTGCCCTTGTTGAGAGGTATAAGACCTCCGACAAAATTCTTTGCCTACAAAGTAAAGGAGAAAAGCTCAAATCATTGAGCATGTTCTCAGATTGTCTAAGTACAACAATCGCTTGAATCAAGTGGGAGTTAATCTTCCACACGAGATAGTGATGGTTCTCCAATGTCACTGCCACTAAGCTGCTAGAGCTTCGTGATGAACTATAACATATCAAGGATAGATATGATGATCCTTAAGTGATTCGCAGTGTTTGACACTGCGAAAGTAGAAATCAAGAAGGAGCATCAATTGTTGATGGTTAGTAAAACCACTAGTTTTAAGAAGGGCAAGGTCTAGAAGGGATACTTCATGGAACGGCAAACTAGTTGCTGCTCTAATGAAGAAACCCAAGATTGAACCCAAACCTGAGACTATGTGCTTCTGTTATGAGGGGAACGGTCACTGAGGCGGAGCTTCCCTAGATACTTGGTAGATAAGAAGGTTGGCAAAGTCGACAGAAGTATATTTGATATACATGATATTGATGTGTGCTTTACTAGTACTCCTAGTAGCACGAGGGTATTGGATACCGGTTTGTTTGCTAAGTGATTAGTAACTCGAAATGAAAGCTACAGTATAAACGGAGACTAGCTAAAGGTGAGGTGACGATAAGTGTTGGAAGTGTTTCCAAGGTTGATGTGATCAAACATCGCATGCTCCCTCTACCATCGAGAATGGTGTTGAACCTGAATAATTGTTATTTGGTGTTTACGTTGAGCATGAACATGATTGGATCATGTTTGTTGCAATACGATTATTCATTTAAAAGGAATAATAGTTGTTCTATTTGCTTGAATAATTACCTTCAATGATTTATTGAATCTCGATCGTAGTGTTACACATGTTCATAAATATTGGTGCCAAAAGATACAAAGTAATAATGATAGTACCACTTAGTTGTGGCACTTCCACTTGAGTCATGTTGGTATAAACACATGAAGAAACTCCATGCGGATGGATCGTTTGGATTCACTTGATTTCGAATCACTTGAGACATGCAAATCATGCCACATGAAACAAGAGAGCAACTTGTTGGGAGTAATACATTTTTTATGTGTGCAGTCCAATAACTGTTGAGGCACGCAGTGGATATCGTTATGTTCTTACTTCACTGACGATTTGAGTAGATACAGGAGTATTTACTTGATGAATCACAAGTCTGAAATATTGAAAAGTTCAAAGCTATTTCACAGTGAAGATCAACGTGACAAGAGGATAAACTGTCTACGATATGATCATAGAGATGAATATCTGAGTTACGAGTTTTTGGTACACAGTTAAGACAATGTGAAAATTGTTTCGCAGTTCATGCCACCTATAACACCATAGTGTAATGATGTGTTTGAACGTCATAGCCACGCCCTATTTGATATGGTGCATACTATGATGTCTCTTATCGAATTACCACTATCGTTTATGGGTTATGCATTAGAGACAACCGCATTCACTTTAAATAGGGCACCGCGTATTTCCTTTGAGATGACACAATATAGACTATGGTTTGGAGAAACCTAAGTTGTCGCTTCTTGAAAAGTTTGGGGCTGCGATGCTTATGTGAAAAAGTTTCAGTCTGATAAACTCGAACCCAAAGCGGATAAATGCATCTTCATAGGATGTCCAAAACAGTTGGATATATCTCCTATCTCAGATCCGGAAGCAAAGTGTTTTGTTTCTAGAAACAGGGTCCTTTCTCGAGGAAAGGTTTCTCTCGAAAGAATTGAGTGGGAGGGTGGTGGAACTTGATGAGGTTAGTGAACCGTCACTTCAACCAGTGTGTAGGAGGGCGCATGAATATGTTCCTGTGGCACCTACACCAATTGAAGTAGAAGCTGATGATGGTGATCATTAGAGCTTCGGATCAAGTTACTACGAACCTCGTAGGTCGACAAGGTCGCATACTACTACAGAGTGAAACGGTAAACCTGTCTTGGAGGTCATGTTGTTGAACAACAATGAACCTACGAGCTGTAGAGAAGCGATGGTGGGCCCGGATTCCGACAAATGGCTGGAGGCCATGAAATCCGAGAGAGGATCCATGTATGAAACAAAGTGTAGACTTTGGGAGAACTACTTGATGGTCGTAGGACTATTAAGTAAAGATGGATCTTTGAAAGGAACATAGACGATGATGGTGAAAAGTCACCACTAAAAAGGGCTCGACTTGTCGCAAAGATGTTTTCGACAAGATCAAAGAGTTGACTATGATGAGACTTTCTCACTCGTAGCGATGCTAAAAGTCTGTTGTAATGTTAGTAGTTGCTGCATTATTTATGAAATACTGCACATAGGATGTCAAAATATTGTTTCCTCGATAGTTTCCTTGAGGAAAGGTTGTATGTGATATAACCAGAAGGTTTTGTCGATCCTAAGGATACTAACAAGTATGCAAGCTCCAGGGATCCTTTTATGGACTGGTGCAAGCATCTCGGAGTTGGAATATATGCTTTGATGAGATGACCAAAGCTTTTGGGTTTGTGCAAAGTTTATGAGAAACTTGTATTTCCAAAGAAGTGAGTGGGAGCACTATAGAATTTCTGATAAGTGTATGTGGTTGACATATTGTTGATCGGAAGTAATGTAGAATTTTTGTAAAGAATAAAGGTTGTTTGGAAGGGGTTTTTCAAAGGAAGACCTGGATAGAGCTACTTAAACATTGAGCATCAAGATCTATGGAGATAGATCAAAAATGCTAAACAGAACTTTCAAATGAAATGCATGCCTTGACAAGTTTTTGAAGGAGTTCAAAATAGATCTGCAAAGAAGGAGTTCTTGGCTGTGTTGTAAGGTGTGAATATGAGTACGACTCAAAAGTCCGACCACGGCAGAAGAAAGACAAGGGACGAAGGTCGTCCCCTATGCCTTAGCCATAGACTCTACATTATGACATGGTGTGTACCGCACCTGATGTGTGCCTTGCCACAAGTCTGTTAAGAGGTACAGAGATTGATCCAGGATTGAATCACTGAACAACGGTCAAAGTTATCCTTAGTAACTAGTAGACTAAGGAATTTTTCTCGATTATGGAGGTGGTTGAAGAGTTCGTCGTAAAGGGTAACGTTGATGCATGCTTTCACACTAATCCGAATAACTATGAGTGGTAAAACGGATTCGAATAGTAGAGTAGATATTTGGAGTATTTCCGAATAGCACGTAGTAGCAGCATCTATAAGATGACATAAAGATTTGTAAAGCACACGCGGATCTGAAAGATTCAGAACCATTGACTAAACCCTCTCTCACGAGCAAGACGTGATAAGACCCCAGAACTATATGGGTGTTGGATTCGTTAAAATCACATGGTGATGTGAACTAGATTATTGACTCTAGTGCAAGTGGGAGACTGTTGGAAATATGCCCTAGAGGCAATAATAAATTAGTAATTATTATATTTCCTTGTTCATAATAATCGTTTATTATCCATGCTAGAATTGTATTGATTGGAAACTCAGATACATGCGTGGATACATAGACAGCATATTGTCCCTAGTGAGCCTCTAGTTGACTAGTTCGTTGATCAAAGATGGTCAAGGTTTCCTGGCCATAGGCAAGTGTTGTCACTTGATAACGGGATCACATCATTAGGAGAATCATGTGATGGACAAGACCCAAACTATAAACGTAGCATATTGATCGTGTCGTTTTATTGCTATTGTTTTCTGCGTGTCAAGTATTTGTTCCTATGACCATGAGATCATATAACTCACTGGCACCGGAGGAATACCTTGTGTACGTCAAACGTCTCAACGTAACTGGGTGACTATAAAGGTGCTCTAAAGGTATCTCTGAAAGTGTCCGTTGAGTTAGTATGGATCAAGACTGGGATTTGTCACTCCATGTGACGGAGAGGTATCTTGGGGCCCACTCGGTAATACAACATCACACACAAGCCTTGCAAGAAATGTGACTAAGTGTCAGTCACGGGATCTTGTATTACGGAACGAGTAAAGAGACTTCCCAGTAACGAGATTGAAATAGGTATGCGGATACCGACGATCGAATCTCGGGCAAGTAACATACCGAGGGACAAAGGGAATGACATACGGGATTATATGAATCCTTGACAATGAGGTTCAACCGATAAGATCTTATGAGAATATGTAGGATCCAATATGGGCATCCAGGTCCCTCTATTGGATATTGACCGAGGAGTACCTCGGGGCATGTCTACATAGTTCTCGAACCCGCAGAGTCTGCACACTTAAGGTTCAGCGATGTTTTAGTATAGTTGAGTTATATGTGTGGTTACCGAATGTTGTTCGGAGTCCCGGATGAGATCACGGACGTCACGAGGGCTTTCGGAATGGTCCGGAGACGAAGATTGATATATAGGATGACTTCATTTGGTTACCGGAAAGTTTTCGGGCATTACCAGGAATGTACCGGGAGTGACGAATGGGTTCCGAAAGTTCACCGGGAGGGGGGCAACCCTTCCGGGGGAAGCCCAAAGGACTTATGGGTGGCGCACCAGCACTTAGTGGGCTGGTGGGACAGCCCAATAAGGCCTATGCGCCATAAGAGAAAAACCAAAGAAAGAAAAAAAAGGTGGGAAGGAAGAGAAGGACTCCACTTTCCAATCCTATTTTGAGTAGGATTGGAGTAGGAGTCCTACTCCTCCTCTTGGCCTGCGCACATTGGGGGCTTGGCCCTCAAGGAAAGTCCCTCCCCCTCCCTCCTATATATACTGGTGATTTAGGGCTGATTTGAGACAACTTTTGCCACGTGCAACTCAGATCTAGACACCATAGTTTTACCTCTAGATCGTATTTCTGCGGAGCTCGGGCGAAGCCCTGCAGGAGTAGATCCTTCCCCACCACCGGAGTGCCGTCACGCTGCCGGAGAACTCATCTACTTCTCCGTCTTGCTTGCTAGATCAACAAGGCAAAGATCATCGTCAAGCTGTACGTGTGCTGAATGCGGAGGTGTCGTCCGTTCGGCACTAGATCGGAACGGATCGTGAGACGGATCGCAAGACGGTTCGTGCAACGGATCATGATACGGTTCATGGGACGGATCGCAGGATGGTTCGTGGGACGGATCGCGGGATGGTTCGTGGGACGGATCGCGGGACGGTTCGTGGGACGGATCGCGGGACGGTTCGTGGGACGGTTCGCGGGGCGGATCGAGGGACGTGAGGATGTTCCACTACATCAACAGCGTTTCTTAACGCTTCCTGCTGTGCGATCTACAAGGGTACGTAGATCCAAATCTCCTCTCGTAGATGGACATCACCATGATAGGTCTTTGTGTGTGTAGGAAAAATTTTGTTTCCCATGCAACGTTCCCCAACACACTTTGCTTCCGGATCCGAGATAGGAGGTATACCCAACTGTTTTGGGTGTCCTATGATGATGCATTTATCCGCTTTGGGTTCGAGCTTATTAGGCTGAAACTTTTTGGCATAAGCGTCGCAGCCCCAAACTATTAAGAAATGACAGCTTAGGTTTCTCCAAACCATAATTCATAAAGTGTCGTCTCAAAGGAATTATGTGGTGCCCTATTTAAGGTGAATGTGGTTGTCTCTAATGCTTAACCCCAAAACAATAGTGGTATGTCGATAAGAGATATCATAGTATGCACCATATCCAATAGGGCGTTCAGACACACCATCAGACTATGGTGTTCCAGGTGGCATGAGTTGTGAAACAATTTTCACATTGTCTTAAATGTATACCAAACTCGCAACTCAGATATATATTGACCTCCACAATCACATCATAGACATATTATCCTCTTGTCACGACGATCTTGAACTTCACTCTGAATTTGCTTGAACTTTTCAGTATTTCAGACTTGTGATTCATCAAGAAAACACACTTGTATCTACTCAAATCATCAGTGAAGCAAGAACATAATGATATCCACTGCGTGCCTCAGCACTCATTGGACTGCATACATCAAAATGTATTATTTCCAACAAGTCACTTGCTCGTTCCATCTAACTAAAAATGAGGCCTTCAGTCATCTTGCCCATGTGGCATGATTTGCATGTCTCAAGTGATTCAAAATCAAGTGAGTCCAAACGATCCATCTGCATAGAGTTTCTTCATGCGCTTACACCAATAGTCATGGTTCGCATGTCTCAAACTATTCAAAAACAAGTGAGTCCAAAGATCCATTAGCATGGAGCTTATTCATGCGCTTTATACCAATATGACTCTAGCGGAGTGCCACAAGTAAGTGGTACTCTCATTACTACTTTGTATCGTTTGGCATCAATATTATGAACATGTGTATCACTACGATCGAGATTCAATAAACCTATCATATTAGGTGCATGACCATTGAAGGCATTATTCAAGTAAACAGAGTAACCATTATTCTTTCTAAATGAATAATCTTATTGCAATAAACACGATCTAATCATGTCCATGCTCAATGCAAACACCAAATAACATTTATTTAGGTTCAACACTAATCCCGATGGTAGAGGGACTATGTGATGTTTGATCATATCAACCTTGGAATTACTTCCAACACAAATCGTCACCTCACCCTTGCTAGTATCCGTTTATTCCATAGCTTTTATTTTGAGTTACTAACACTTAGCAACTGAACCGGTATCTAATACCTCGGTGCTACTAGGTGTACTAGTAAGGTACACATCAATATCACGTCTATCCAATATACTTTTGTCGACTTTGTGAGCCTTCTTATCTACCAAGTATCTAGGGTAGTGTTGCTTCAGTGACTGTTCCCCTCATATTAGGAGCACTTAGTATCGAGTTTGGTTCAACCTTGGGTTTCTTCACTAGAGCGGCAACTGGTTTGCCATTCATGAAGTATCCCTTCTTGCCCTTGCCCTTCTCGAAACTAGTGGTTTCACTAACCATCAACAATTGATGCTCCTACTTGGTTTCTACTTTCGAGGTGTCAAACATTGCGAATAACTCACGGATCATCTTGTGCGTCCTTGATATGCTATAGTTCATCACGAAGCTCCAGTAGCTTGGTGGCAGTGACTTTGGAGAACTATGTCAATCACTATGTTATCTGGACGATCAACTCCCACTCGATTCAAGCGATTGTAGCACCCAGACAATCTGAGCACATGCTCAACATTTGAGCATTTCTCCCTTACATTGCAGGCAAAGAATCTTGTCGGAGGTCTCATACCTCTCAACATGGGCACGAGTCTAAAATCCTAATTTCAGTTGTTGAAACATCTCATATGTCTCGTGACGTTCAAAATGTCTTGGACGCCTCAATTCTAAGCCATAAAGCATGACGCACTGAACTAACACGTAATCATAAAAAACGTGTATGGCAGATGTTCACAACATCCACACACGATGCTTGGGGTAGCACACCGAGTGGTGCATTAAGGGCATAAGCCTTCTATGCAGCAACAACGACAATTCTCAGTTTACGGACCCAGTCCGTTTAATTGCTACTACCATCTTTCAACTATTTTTTCTCTAGGAACATATCAAAAACAGTGGAGATACATCGCATGCTACAACATAATTTGCAAAGATATTTTGACTATGTTCATGATAATAAGTTCAATTAATCATATTACTTAAGAACTCCCACTCAAATTGGCATCCCTCTAGTCATTCGAGTGACACATTATCCAAATTCACCAACTCAAGTCCGATCATCACGTGAGTTGAGTAGGCTTCAATGGTAAACATTTGTATGTTGATCATATCTACTATATGACTCATGTTCGACCTTTTGGTCTATTGTGTTCCGAGGCCATGTGTGTACATGCTAGGCTTGTCAAATTTAACCCGAGTGTTCTGCGTGTGCAAAACTGTCTAGCACCTGTTGTATGTGAACATAGAGTCTATCACACCCAATCATCATGTGGTGTCTCAAAACGACAAACTGTCGCAACGGTGCACACTCAGGGAGAACACAGTTTTATCTTGAAATCTCGGTGAGGGATCACCTTATAATGCTACCGTCGTACTAAGCAAAACAAGGTTCCTAAAAGGATTAACATCACATGCACATCATAAGTGACATGGTATGGCCATCATCTTGTGCTTTTGATCTCCATCACCAAAGCACTGATATGATCTCTGATGACTGTGATCTGCGTTGGGTTTTCCGTGAAGAGGAACGGGTGATCGCAGCACAATGCGGGTAAGTATTTCCCTCGGTTATGAAACCAAGGTTTATCGAACTAATAGGAATACCAATCCTCAACCGTCTTCAGCGACCGCACACAAAGAAACAAACAACTTGCACCCAACACGGGCAAGAGGGTTGTCAATCCCCTTGATCTCGTTATTTGCAAGCAAATGAGGTGTGTAGATAATTGTTGATGATTGTAAATTGCAAAATAAAATAAAACACAAATAATGGCAGCAAGGTAGTAGTAGCGTTTGTCAATATATAAGTGAATAAACCCGGGGGCCGTAGTGTTCCCAAGTGGCATCTCTCATGGCAAAGGCATATGGTGGGTAAACAAATTACTGTTGGACAATTGATAGAACAACAAATAATTATGCGATTTTCACGGTAATGATCATGTGTATATAGGTATCATGTCCATAAGCAAATAGGCCGACTCCTGCCTGCACCTATTACTATTACTCCACTTCAAGAGCGCTTCTATGCTTGCCTCTCTACATATTAAGTAAAAACAGAGTAATATTTGGAGAACTATGACATGATGTAGACAAAGTAAACTCAATTAATATGAATAAAACCCATTGTTTTATCCTTAGTAGAAGCAACGCAAAGACGCATCTTGTCCCCTTCACTCACTGGGATATAGAAATTTGCCAGGCTGAACCTACTACAACGCACCACTCCCACTGAAGAAAAATTAATCTAGTTGGACAAACTATCTCAATAGATCGGAGAGCATTACGAAGCTATGATGATCATGCAATTAAGAATCATAATAATCAGAGGTGACTCAAATACTTTTCATGAATAATTTGAACATAAACCCTCAATTCATCGGATCCCAACAAACACGCCATACATAGTGATTACATCAGATATATCAAAGCAAAGATGCGATGAACATGGTATTGAAGATCATAAGAGAGAGAGAGATTGTCATCTAGGTACTGCCTACGGACCCGTAGGTCTGTGGTGAACTACTCACACATTATGGTGAGGGCAGCAAGGTTGATGTAGAGGCCCTCCGTGATTGATCTCCCCTCCAGCAGATCATCGGAACGAAGGTTTAGATGGCCTCCCATCAGAACAGAGACTTGCGGTGGTGGAATAGTGTTTCGGGAGTGCTCTTAGGGTTTTTGGAATATTTGTAAATTCATAGGCCGGAGAGGGAGGTCGGGAGGCATCCAGGGGGGGCACAAGCCATCAGGGAACGGTCGCACCCTCGGTCACACCCTGTTGGCTTTGCCTCCCTCGTGCGGCCTCTCGTCCACTTCAGATGCTTGCAGGTCTTCATATAGTCTAGCAAAAATCATATTAAAGTTTCATGGCATTTGGACTTCGTTTGGTAGGGTAAACCTGCAAAGCAAAAAACATGCATAAAATAGGAACTAACACTGGGCACTGGGTCAAAAGGTTAGTGCTCAAAAATATTATAAACTGGTGTACAAAATCCCCAAAAAGTATCCTAGAATGATAATATATCAGCATGGAATAATAAAAAATTATAGGAACATTGGAGATATATCAATCTCCATCGTCACCGGCGCCACACCATGATCTCCATCATCATGACTTCCATCATTGTGCCGCCATCGACGTTGTCGCACCAACTATGCTATAACTATTAAAGCTACTGAACTAGCAATAAAGCAAATCATCACCACGCACAAAATAATTAAAGACGACCCTAGGGCTCCTGCCAGTTGCCATAGCATCGACATGCAAGTCGGTATTTAGCTACTACAACATGATCATCTCATACATCAAATATATCATATCATGTCTTTGGCCATATCATATCACAACATATCCTACAAAAACAAGTTAGACGTCCTCTAATTTGTTGTTGCATGTTTTACGTGGCTACTATGGGTATCTAGCATGATTGCATCTTACTTCCGCAAAACCACAACGGTGATATACAAGTTTCTATTTAACCTTCTCCAAGGACTGCCTCTGTCAAATCTGGTTCAACTAAAGTAGGAGAAACACACACCCGCGAGCCATCTTTATTCAACAAGTTGCATGTTAGTCGATGGAACCGGTCGCTCGTAAGCGTACGAGTAATATTGGTCTGGGATGCTTCATCAAACAATACCCTTGCATCAAGAAAAGACTAAGGAGGGAAGCAATCTGAATATCAACACCCACAAACTCCTTAGTGTTCCACTCTAGATGTCATCTACGCATACACCTAGCTCTGATACCACTGTTGGGGAACGTCGCATGGGAAACAAAATTTTCCTACGCGCACATAAGATCTATCCATGGTGATGACCATCTACGAGAGGAGAGATTAGATCCACATACCCTTCTAGATCACTAAGCGGAAGCGTATATCATGCGGTTGATGTATTCAAACATCTTCGCAGTCGAAATCGCAATCCGTCCTATGATCCCATCATGATCCGACCCGTGATCCCATCACGATCCGTCCCGCAATCTCATCACGATCCATCCCGCGATCTCATCATGATCCATCCCGATATAGTGCCGAACGGACGACACCTCCGCCTTCAACACACGTACAACTTGATGACGATCTCCGCCTTCTTGATCCAGCAAGAGAGAGCGGAGAGGTAGTGTTACAGCCCGAGACCGACGTTCCAGAAGATTCCCCCTTTTATTCCATTTTCGTCGTGTGATTATTTTATTTGTTGCATCATCATCGCATCATTCGCATCATCCGCATTGCATCGGCATCCCGTTTCCGCCAGTTTTCAAAAACTTGCATCCATTAGTAGTTGTTGGTTCTCTCCGTTCTCGTCGTTGCCCGTTCTGAGCCCGACCACACTCGCACGTGCCCGTGGCAGCGTTTAAATCTTGTTTTTAAAAGTGTGTATAAAACTTCCTCTGATTGGGTTGAAACTTGATGTGCGGTCTTAATTAGTTGTAGCTAGGCCGCCTGTCAATTTTCATCGCAATCGGAGTCCGTCTGGTACCCGAACGGTCGACCGTAGCGGCACTGTATTCGGTCTATCGTCGGACGTTTTTTCGATGTTTGAAAATCGCGTTGCCGCGCTGCACCATTTCCCTCTCATCCCTACACAGCCCATCTACACAACCCATCTAGCCACTTCCTCCGTTCGTGGTCATCGGATCACGATCGGACGGACGAGGTCCACCCCACCATAGTCCAACCCTATTTAAGACCACCCCATGGAGAGGCCTCTCTCACTTCACTAGGGTTCCCCCTAGTCATTTTTGTAGCCACCCCCCTCAAAAACCCCACCTGCTAGCCCCATCTCCTCTCTCCCCTGAAATCTCATCCCAGGTCACATCTGGACCATTGGATTTCCATCCAGAGGCCTAGATTCGCCCATTTTCCCACCTACCGGACATGTCCGTGATCAAACCGGAATGTCCGGTGACCACATAGCCAACAGAGTCCCGAGATCTTCCTCCTCCTGTAGCCTCGTGCCCGAGCTCCAGATCCGGGAGGAGCCCCGGTCCAGAGCAGCCGCCGCCCCGGAGCCCGCCTTCCTCAGCCCCCGCCTCACTGTCCGCCGCCATGGACGCCGGTGCCAACCGCCGATCCGCCCCGGACCTAGTCCCTCGCCGTCGGCCGTCTCTCGGCCAGATCCGGCCCACGAGACCGGATCTAGCTCGCCCTCGTCCGTTCCGCCCACTCTCGCCTGGATCCACGACGGGATCCTTCGTGGTTGACCTGCCTGAGCCGCCCCTTCCTACCGCATGGGAACACGCAAGGAGACCCTGCCGCTCCTGCGTTGCCAACGCTCGGGTGGGCTGCCGCCAGCGCAGCAACGCCGCGTCGAGCCGGCCCAGGCGCGTCCAGGCCAGGCGTCGGCCTGCCTCGCCCCTCCGGCCAAGGCTACCTGCCCTACCAGGCCGGCCCAAGAGGCCACTAGGTGAGCAAGCCTGCCTCTATCCAGTGTCGCGTGCACTTCATAATTAAGTTGTGCCTCTTAGTTTCGGTCTATTTAGGTTTTAGGATTTTCCCGGAGATTTATTTAATTCCAGAAAATTGCCGGATTTTCAAACGCCCGTATTTAATTAGCCGTGTGTCGGATCGGAACGAATTATATATGAAACTTGATTAGTTTTCCGCGTAGATTAATATTTTGCAATTTACATGCATGTTTGAAGTGATTTAACTAGTCGTATGCCTAGATTTGTGTGTTGTCCTAATAGGGATTTGTCCCGTATTTATTTTTCGTGCATGTCCGGATTGCTCAAATCCCGTAGTTTAAATGCTCGTGTTTTAGGAACCATTTTTCCATGTATTTTAGAGTAGTGTTTGCATATTTTTGCATGTAGGTTCCATCACTAGTTTATTATATCGTGTTTAGGACAAAATCTCGCATATTTGTGTGCCATAGTTTTATTTTTCAATCCCCACTTGTTATATATGTTTTCGGGGTAGAAAAATCCATAGAATTTAACTGTGCATTTAGTTTAACTTTTGAGCAAGTTAGTTCGCGTGATATTTTGCCATGTTGCCCTTTTGCTTATTTTGTGGGATTTAATCTGTGCATGATATGAATAAGTTGTCAACTAGAGATTGGCCCTTGGATGTGTAGGCTAGCCTCTGGTAATTTTGGTTGCAATAGAAACCCATGTTTAGGTGTGGTTTGCTTGCTCTCAACATGCTAGAAAATAGTGTTGATTTGGAGATGTTGAAATATTTCTAAGTCTGAAATCTGTTATATTTGGTTGATGTCTTGTCATGAGTTTATCCGGTGATCTATAGCTCTTTTGAGATTGGTGCAATGGAGTTAGTTGTAGTCCTTAAGATTCTCTAGCATGCTGTGAATTTTCATGCCATTTGGAGTCCTGCAGCTTATGGTTTTTCTGTTGTCAATATGCCTTCAGATTGTAAACTGCACTGTCTAAAACTGATATTTTCACTAAGGTTGAAACTGTGTGTAAGATGCCATTTTGTGAGTTCTTTTCCTAGTGATCCATGCTTCCATGCTATTTGTTATTAGTTGTATGTTGTAGTGAATCTTGACCTCTACTGTCTCATGCCTTGGTTGAGAATATTGGATTTGTGTAGCTAGTTGTTCGAGGGTGTAGGAAATGCTATGTGGCTGTTTTTGGCAGATTGTGTCTATTTCTTGTTTAGCTCGTAGTTGTTGAACCGTTGCTCCGTTTGGATCGTGTCCTATATGAAACTTGCTTAGAATCTTGTGTAGTTTAATAATATCTGCTGGTTGTATGTTTTGAAAGGCTTGTGACTGTCGTTGCACACATATTGCATTCATGCCATCATATCTTGCGGTGATCGTATCTTTTGAACCGTAGCTCCGTTGGAGATGTTCTATGTGTAAATTGATTGTAACGACGCGTAGAATAAGTGAACCTATTTATTTTGTTGTTTAACAAACATTTAAATGTGTTAGTTCAGATCTGGACAGAATTATAAATTGACGTACGAGGTCATCTCGGAGATGTTATATGTCATTTCCGACCTCATTTAAAATGCCTAGATAGGTAGCTTAATTATGCTTCACCTCTTGCCATGTTTAACCACATTTAATATTGCTGTGTACCTAATCGGGATGGAACTAAATAATCCGTATGTGGAATTTGGTCAATATGCAACTAGTTGCATATTGAACTTCACTTAATGTGTAGTGTTTGAGTGTTGTGAATTGCCATGCCACGTCTTGCATATATTCCACCGTTCATGCATCATATGTGTTGTGCATCATGTGGTGTATATCATGTGTTGATTCTTGTTTCTGGTTTGCTTTGTGTCGATAGAGTTACGCAAGCGTGTCGGATTGTGAGGAACCGTTCGACTACATCGGTTCGTCTGCTTCATGGAGTCGTTCTTCTTCCAAGCGAGATCTCAGGCAAGATGACCATTTCCCCCACATACCATTACTATCATTGACATCCTAGCTTTACCGTTTCTACCGTGATGTCTCGTTGCCTACCACCTATTAAATATCAGCCTCCCAACATTGCCATAAAAACCTTCAACCTGTTCACAACCTAGCAAACCACTGATTGGCTATGTTACCGCTTGCTTAACCATGTGTTAGCGTTGCTAGTTACAGGTGCAGTTGCTTCCATGTGTTAACATGGGTTCCTTGTTATATCACCATATTAATTGCTACTTAATTTAGTGCACCTATATACTTGGTAAAAGGTGGAAGGCTCGGCCTTTCTAGCCTAGTGTTTTGTTCCACCTTTGCCCCCTTAGTTTCGGCTACCGGTGTTATGTTCCATAATTGAGCGCTCCTAACACGATCGGGGTTGTTATGGTGACCCCTTGATAATTCATTTTAGATTAAAGCTGGTCTGGCAAGGCCCAACATTGGTACTATATTTGCCCAACATAATAATCATGTTAATACTGAAAGCATAGGGCGTCATGAACCCGAGGAGTAATTCTACATAATACAGGGAGGGCCAGTGCTGTTGGGGGTGGTCCAAAATAGAGCACTGTGCGGGGCCAACCCAGGGCAACGTGGGTGATGTCTATTAGGCCACCGTACCCATGCTTATCCGTCGTGTCCTGAGAACGAGATACGCGGCTCCTATCGGGATCGTCGACACGTCGGGTGGCCTTGCTGGATTAGTTTTACCTTTGATGAATATCTTGCACATCGGGATTCCGGTGATGCTCTGGGTAATCTCAGAGTTGAGGTTTTCCACTAAGGAGTCCGACGAGATCGCGAGTTTCGTGATCGAGGATTTCTATGCGGCTTGTGGTAATTTGTGATGGATTAGTTCGAGCACCCCTGCAGGGTTAAATCTTTCGGAAAGTCGTGCCCGCGGTTATGTGGCAACGTGGAAACTTTGTTTAACACTGGTTCTAGACAACTTGAAGTTAACTTAATTAAAACTTGCCAACTGAGTGCGTAACCATGACTGTCTGTTTCGCGGGCTCCTTCTCTGATCGAGGACAAGGTGGGGTTATGTTTAACGTAAGTAGGTGTTCAGGATCATTCATTTGATCATCAGTAGTTCACGTCCGCTATGCGTAGATCATCCCCCTCTTTATTCTTGTACTCGTAAGTTAGCCACCTCATATATTGCTTAGTCGCTTGTTGCAGCCTCACCACTTAACCATACCTCACCCATTAAGCTTTGCTAGTCTTGATACCTTGGGAAATGAGATTGCTGAGTCCCATGTGGCTCACAGATTACTACAACACCAGTTGCATGTACAGGTAAAGGTTACATGACGTGAGCGCGTTGATTGTCCATTTGGAGTTGCTTCTTCTTCTTCATCATCATCGATCTAGGATGGGTTCTAGGCCGGCAGTCTGGGATAGCAAGGATGGACGTCATTTTCTTTTCTTGTTTGTTTTCGTCCATAGTCAGACCCTACTCTTCTTCATGATGTTTATGTATTGTACTGACGTGACTCTGATGTAGCTTGTGGCGAGTGTAAGCCAATACCATATATCTCATCTTTTCAGTACATGTACTTGTAATGATATCCATTCTTGCGAAACGACGAGATGCGCTTCTATCCCTGACGAGGCCTTCATGCCAAATTAAGGATAGGATCGCATCTTGGGTGTTACAAGTTGGTATCAGAGCAGTATCGACCTAGGAGCCCCCTTGATTGATCGAACTTGTTGAGTCGAGTCTAGTGAACTGATTTGAGTCTAGTTATATATCGGGGAGTAGGATTCTTTTTTCTCCTCTTCTATGCTCTGGTGAGGAATCCTGACGTAATAATTTTTATTCTACTCCTCATCTCACTCAAAAAAAATTTAGGATCACGCAGATATTTTTGGAATATATATGATGTCGATGTGACGGAGTTCTGTCTTGGTGCCTCCTGTCTCACTTGATTTCTTCCGGGGAGTTGAGCTCCAGTGGATTATCGAGCACATCGCTATCATTCAGATTTCTTAATATCTCAGGATGAAGGATGTTCGAAATTGCTTCAATACTAGTAGTGGTGAGAGGAGTCCGGCTTCCCCAGTACTGGTGCAGAGAGTTCCGGATGTATCGCCATACTTAGTATCGTTGTGATTACGATTGTCTGAAATAGATGAGTTTCCGAGATTTTGGTTATGTGTTGACGGATGTGATACAGTGGACGGGTTAGTATAGGAGTTGAGTGATATATTACTCCTTGTATCCGTGGACCAGATTGCATGACCAGAAATTTTGGGAATTCTTAGGTGGGAATTCAAGTAGTTACTTATAGGACAATCTTGAAACAAATGCATGATGTTAGGTTGGGGTTCGACATCTAGTGGATTCGTTTGTTCACGGTCGACTTACAGCGGTTCTCATTGTGTCTTAAAGAGTCCTTGTAGCTTGCTACGACTCGGGGATGCTTCGTATGTCATGTGCACTGCCTTGCACTTGATGGCTACTGTAAAGATCGAGCCCGTGCGATCCTGTCCATGAAAATATCGGACGAAATCTCTCTCATGAATTTGTTCTGGCTAATTTGTAAGCCTCATCCCTTATTTTGTTGGAGTATGGTAATTCGAGTTGCTTCGATGTCAAGTGGTGAATTCGTATCCTCCCAAGAGGTGTTGTCATGTTTTATGGGAATGCTGATTCTTTTGCTCAATCAATTGTCTTATCAATTCTTGTCAACCGAAGTTGTCTTGTCAATTCTTTTCCAACCGGTGTACTACTCTTCAGTAAATTCTATCCTCTCCATTTTTTGCAAGATCAATCTCTCATTTCTTCCGGAGTTTTCCTCATCTGTCCCAAGTGGTCTTTGTTTTCCTCGCCCTCCCGCCCTTTTCTTCAGTGATTGGATTTCATCCAAGTGTATTTCATTTCATTGTTGCTTCCGCTATCTTTTATTCCGTGTCCTATCCGGTGATTCCTTGTGAAGATTCTCAGGTGCCTCATGTTCATCTTTATTCATTCTTGTCATCTTTCCGGTGAATTCAATTCAGTTATCCGTGTCATCATATCCTTTTCGTCCTTGTAATTCTTTCCTATGTTGGAAATTCTTATCATCCTCTCTTGTTATTCTTCCATCTCTGTCCTAGCCGGAGTGTTGAAAATGTCTCAGATGTTTTGTTCTCAATCCTTTCGATTATTTCGAGGTGCTAACCTCATCTAGTTTTCTTTTTACCGGTGCAATATCTCTCTTTCTAAGCAATTTTTTCAACGGTGGTTTCATTGAGTGGGCCCATAACCCACAGGTTTTTCCCAGGATCTTATCTGGCTCTTGTAATCTTTCTGAAGTTCTCTTTTTCTTTTCAACTATGACATAAGTATGAATTTCATCAGTCATATTCATTCTTGTAACGATATCCATTCTTGGAAACGACGAGATGCGCTTCTATCCCGGACGAGGCCCTCGTGCCAAATTAAGGATAGGATCGCATCTTGCGCGTTACAGGTAGCTGGGTACTCCAACAGCCTAATGGCGTGGCGGCGATGGTGGTGGAGATGATCTGGCAGGGCTTCGCCGTGCACTGTCAGACCTATTCTAGAGGAAGAACAAACTAGAGGGAGGGAGAGGGGCAGCGCCTTGGAGCCTTGGAATAAGGTGTTGGTTGCCCTCCTCCCATCTAGTATATATAGGAGGAAAGGCAAGGGGTGGTGCACCAAGAGAGGAGGAGTCCTCCTCCACTAAGGGAGGTGGAGTCCTACTCCTAGTAGGATTCCCTCCCACTTGGCCTGCCTCCCACCTCCTTGGCGCAAGGGCTTTAGGGGCTGGCTGCCCAGCCCACTAAGGGCTGGTGCTCCACCTCTTAGGCCCATGTGGCCCGTGAGGTGGGTGGACTTCTCCCGATGAACTCCCGGAACCCATTCGTTATTCCTGGTACACTACCGGAAATGCGTGAAACCATTCCGGAGCCCAAATACGCTCTTCCTATATATTAATCTTCGTCTCTGGACCATTCCAGAACTCCTCGTGACATCCCGGATCTCATCTGGGACCCCGAACAACCTTCGGTCACCAACATACATAACTCAACTGTACCGAAACGTCACCGAACCTTAAGTGTGCAAACCCCACGGGTTCGAGAACTATGTAGACATGACCGAGGCACTCTCTAGTCAATAACCAATAGCGGGACCTGGATGCCCATATTGGCTCCTACACATTCTACGAAGATCTTTATCGGTCGAACCTTTATGTCAAGAATTCAGTTAATCCCGTATACTATTCCCTTTGTCCATCGGTATGTTACTTGCCCGAGATTCAATCGTCGGTATCTCTATACCTAGTTAAATCTTGTTACCGGCAAGTCTCTTTACTCGTTCCGTAATACAAAATCCCGTGTCTAACTCTTTAGTCACATTGCTTGCAAGGCTTGTTGTGATGTTGCATTACTGAGTGGGCCCCGAGATACCTCTCCGTCACACGGAGTGACAAATCCCAGTCTTGATCCATGCCAACCGAGTAGAAACGCTCAAAGATACCTGTAGAGCACCTTTATAGTCACCGAGTTACGTTGTGACATTTGATACACACAAGGTACTTCTCTGTTGTCTGTGAGTTGCATGATCTCATGGTTATATGAACAGATACTTTGACATGCAGAAAACAATAGCAATAAACTGACACAATCATATGCTACGTTCATTGTTCGGGTCTTGTCCATCACATCATTCTTCTAATGATGTGATCATGTTATCAAACTATTTCTCATGTCTATGGTTTAGGAAACCTGGACCATCTTTGATCAACGAGCTAGTCCATTAGAGGCTCACTAGGGACAATGTGTTGTCTATGTGTCCACACATGTATTTCAGTTTCCAATCAATACAACTCTAGCATGGATAATAAACTATTATCATGGACAAGGAAATATAATAATAACTAATTTATTATTGCCTCTGGGGCATATTTCCAACACCATCATGGAGCTGGCACAACTCTCCATGAGGCCATCTGCAACCGCTCACCCACCAATGAGGGAAACCAAATCGACCCACTGCCGCAGCCGAGGTAGCTCACCACGGAGGTCATCCCATGCCGATTGCCGTCATCCAGCCGCAAGGGCCTGACTAGACGAGGGCGCCCACCTCCATCGCTGTTGCACCACCCCCTCACCACCGCGCCATGGAGAGATGGCCGCTCACGGCCCAGGCCACCCTCAACTCGCAGCGAGAAGGGCATATCCGGACGCACCGCGCCGTCACCACCCACTCGCCTGCAGCACCAGGACTGTACTGTCGTCACCCCCACTAGTAGAGCCCTGCAGCCAAGGGTGACCACGCCTAGCGCCGCGTGCTGACCTGATCTGAGCTTCGTCACCATGCCTTCGCAAGTCTACGCGCACACCACCAGCTCACCGTGTGTCACACGCCAGCCCACTTGCTTAAAACCTTTGGCAACCATAGGAGACTTATAGTGTTCAACCGATCCATCAGCATGCTTCTTGACTTTAAAGACCCATTTAGAGTCTATCACATTGACTCCCGAGATAAGAGGAACAATTGTCCACGTCTTATTTTTTTAAAGCGCAAAAAGTTCTTGTTCCATAACAGCTTTGCAGGAGTAAATTGCCAAAAACTACAACAATTCGCGCAACCGTGTCCAGTAGCTACCACAATACGATTTTGTGCGAAAAACTACCAAAATCTTCATAATCAGTGGAAAAAACTACCAAAAAATTTAACTGCCCGATTTAGCTCTTTTAACCGTTTTTCTGGCAAGGCTGGCCCACATGTCAGGTGCGAGCATGGCCCGCCGCATTTCATCGAACAGCTTCAGCGCGAGGGTGCGCTCCCCAACGCGCGCACCTACACCGTCGTCGTCTCCCACCTCGCCGGCTCGGGGTTCGTGAACCAGGCGCTCGAGGTGTTCCGGCTCCTGCCGTCGCTACGAATTCGCAGGACAACCCGGCAGTTCAACGTGCTCGCCGAGGCGCTCACAGCTGTCCCCGGAGTAGTCCCGGTTCCGGTCGCCGCTGCATGGCTGGCACCCCGTGAAGTGTGTCACGAACGGACGCCTCCACCCGTTGACACCGCTCTCCGTGAGCCCCACGCCCGCCAGCGTCGCCTCCCTCGCGTGCGCGTACCCCTCGTGCTCCCAGCTCACCGCATGCCGCCTTCGCAGCAGTGCCGCCGCTGGCGCCCGCCACTCCATTGCCTCGTACCGCGCTGCAAAGCCACCGAGCCGCCCCACGATCTCCACCCAGTAACCCTGGAAGTAGTAGATGTTCTCCAGGAACACCTTGCCCCGCCACGGGCTGCACTTGTGCTGCAGCATGTACACCAGCACCGACTGGTCGTCCGACTCGTTGAACAACTTGTCCCTGAACGTGGATGATGACCCACAAGTATAGGGGATCAATCGTAGTCCTTTTGATAAGTAATAGTGTCAAACCCAACGAGGAGCAGAAGGATGTGACAAGTGGTTTTCAGCAAGGAAAAATCTGCAAGCATTGAAATTGTCGGTAACAAGTGATTGTGTGGTGAGATGATTCATAGCAAGCAACAAGTAACAAAAGTAGCAATGGTGCAGAAAAGTGGACCAATCCCTTTTGTAGCAAGGGACAAGCCTGGACAGAGTCTTATAGGAGGAAAAACGCTCCCGAGGACACACGGGAATTTCTGTCATGCTAGTTTTCATCATGTTCATATGACTCGCGTTCGTTACTTTGATAGTTTGATATGTGGCTGGACCGGCGCTTGGGTACTGCCCTTACTTGGACAAGCATACCACTTATGATTAACCCCTCTCGCAAGCATCGCAACTACGAAATAAGAATTAAGACAAAGTCTAACCATAGCATTAAACTAGTGGATCCAAATCAGCCCCTTACGAAGTAACGCATAAACTAGGGTTTAAGCTTCTGTCACTCTAGCAACCCATCATCTACTTACTACTTCCCAATGCCTTCCTCTAGGCCCAAATAATGGTGAAGTGTTATGTAGTCGACGTTCACATAACACCACTAAAGAAAAAACAACATACAACATATCAAAATACTGAACGAATACCAAATTCACATGACTATTATTAGCATGACTTATCCCATGTCCCCAGGAACAAAAGTAACTACTCACAAAGCATAATCATAATCATGATTAGAGGTGTAATGAGTAGCATCAAGGATCTGAACATAAACTCTTCCACCAAGTAATCCAACTAGCATCAACTACAAAGAGTAATCAACACTACTAGCAACCTTACAAGTACCAATCGGAGTCGCGAGACGGAGATTGGTTACAAGAGATGAACTACGGTTTGGACATGAGATGGCGCTGATGAAGATGTTGATGGTGACGAGTCCCCTCCGATGAGAGGAGTGTTGGTGATGACGATGGCGATGATTTCCCCCTCCGGGAGGGAAGTTTCCCCGGCAGGATCGTCCTGCCGGAGCTCTAGACTGGTTCTGCTCAAGTTCCGCCTCGTGGCGGCGGCGAAACCACGAAAAAGCTCCCTTCTGATTTTTTTTCTGGACGAAACCCTCCATATAGAAAAAGAGGGGGGCAAGTGGGCCAACAGGGTGCCCACAAGCCCCCATGGCGCGGCCTAAGGGGTGGCCGCGCCGTGCAGGCTTGTGGCCACCCCCTTGCCCTCCTCCGGTACTTCTTCGGCCCAATATTTTTTATATATTGGGAAAAATCTCCGTTGATTTTCACGGCGTTTGGAGTTGCACAGAATAGGTATCTCAACTTTGCTCCACTTTCAGGCCAGAATTCCAGTTGCCGGTATTCTCCCTCTTCATGTAAACCTTGCAAAATAAGAGAGAAGGCATAAGAATAGTACCTTGAACTGAAATAACAGCCGAAGAAGCGATAAATATCAACGTGAAAACATGATGCAAAATGGACGTATCAACTCCCCCAACCTTAGACCTCGCTTGTCCTCAAACGAAAGCCTAGCTCACTAAATATGCCCACATGTTTAGGGATAGAGGTGTCGACAAAACAAGATACAAACATGCATGCATCATGATCATGATCAGAACAGCATACCAACATATAATCTCTCATGCTAAAGTGATAATTTCTTCACAAAGTAAAGCATGGATCAAGAACCTTACCGAGAAGTAACAACAGATAGCCTTTAGTCATTGAAGCAATTGAAATTTATCACAACATCAGAAAGAGTCAAATAAGAGCTTCTAAAGCAAATCCACATACTCAATCATTCTTTCGTTCTCTACAATTTCTACAACTCACGTGGTACTCATGAGATCAAAGTTTCAGCTGGACACAGAGAAAGATAGGGGCTTATAGTTTTGCCTCCCAACTGCTTACCTCAAGGGTAATGTCAACAATAATAATTCATGGATACTTACCTCCAAGTTGACATATGAATATAGATCTTTCCCAAGCATGTGACGGTAGCCAAGACAAAGGAAAAATAGGGAATTGGTAAAGATCACCATGACTCTTTCAAGGGCAAAAAGTAAAGGTACAAGATAGGCCCTTCGCAGAGGGAATCGGAGGTTGTCATGCGCTTTTGAGGTTTGGATGCGTGTCCTCTTAGTGCGGAGGAATGTCACTTTATATTGCCCACTGTGATAAAGAACTTTATTATGCAGTCTGTCGCTTTTATGTCTTCCTCATCACAGGTTTGTATAAAGCTTATTTTCCACACACTAATAGATCATACATATTAGAGAGCAATTTTTATTGCTTGCACCGATGACAACTTACTTGAGGGATCTTATTCAATCCATAGGTAGGTATGGTGGGCACTCATGGCAAAACTGGTTTGAAGGTTTATGGATGCACAAGTAGTATCTCTACTTGGTGCGGGAGTTCTGGCTAATATGAGGTGGAAGCAATCATCACATGCCAAGGGATCTCTAATCATATAGCATTGTTCAGAGCCAAGCAAACACAATCCATTACGTTGTCTTCCTTGTCCAACATCTACTTCTAGGCATGCAATAGTTTAGTGAGTGTTCACAATCGTAGATGGTGTCAAAGATGATATATTTATATGTGAACCTCTCCTTCTTTATCACTTCCTATTAATTGCAACCATGACCAAGGTCTACATTTGCCTACCCTTAACAAGTTTCAGTCCTCATTCTTTTTATATGTGAAGCCATCACTTCCCATAAGATCATTACATGATCTTTCATTCTTTTGTTCTATTCTTGCTCTTTTGATCATGGCAAGAGGCAAAGCCCTTCAACTAAGACACTCTTTATTATATGGCTCACGAGCAAGAATACATCGGGGGTGACACAAAGCAAAACTCAAGACTAAAACACTAAGACTTTACTCAACTAGAAAAAGAGAAAACTGAAAAGGAAAACTAAAAACAAAGGTAAAGGCAAAAGATGTGATGGTGATACGATACCGGGGCAACTCCCCCAAGCTTGGCACAAGCCAAGGGGATTGCCCATACCAATGCTCAGTTGTCTTCCTTCGGTGCTGATGGTGGAGTTGTTGCAACATGAGTTTGATCCTCCGTCTTCCAAGGCATAGGTGCTCCATCATGGAAGGATGAACGAGTCACCGGAATCCTCAAATCTGCAGCCAACCGTATTGATTTAAATCTATACTCATACTCACAGTTTTGGCTCTGCAGGTCATAGATCTGGCCCTGGAGTTGATCAACCATGTCATAGAGCCTGGAGAGGTGCTTCCCAATGTCATTGGCATCCATCTTGTGCTTGTTGGTGAACTTTGTGATCATCATGTGGTTGACGTTGAGTCCACGCTCCACCATCCCTTGGCACTTGAAGACTTGTTGCTCCATTGCTTCGAGCCTCGTCTCCACACTTCCGGTCTTCTTAGGCCCCTCAACATCATGGATGTGCAACATCCCCTCACGGATCTCAATAGATTGAGGGTGTTGCAGCACTTCTGTGAGGTAGGTATTCATGACCTTCTCGAAGACCTTGTCCTTAGGAGCTTTTCGGGCAGTCATGGCGATCTAGATCTGCAACAGAAATAGGCTCGAAACAAAAAACACAGGAAATCTGCATGATACGGGGTCAAACCAAACGAAAGTATATATAATGATTTTTTTTCCAGACCAGAAGGAGTCCCCTGCATGAAAATGGAATCTGGGAGGCGCACGAGGTGGTCACAAGCCCTCACGACGCGGCAAGGGGGTGGGCCCGCGCCGTGCAGGCTTGTCGCCTTCTCGCGCACTTTCTGGACTACTTCCAATTTTTATATTTTTTCAAGTATTCCAAAACGGAGAAAAATTCCTATTGGAAGAGTTTTGGACTCTGTTTTCTTACCGAATCTCATACCTCTTTGTTTTTGGAGTCTGAAACACGCTGATAAATGTCCCTTAGGTATTCTTCCGGAGTTATGGTATTGATGATATTGCTTTCAATATTTATGGGAGTACCAGAGATATAATGATTTATTCTCTACCCATTTACAACTCTCGGACAATTACCTTCCATGTTGTTGATCTTGATAGCACCGGAGCGATATACTTCCTCAACAACATAGGGACCTTCCCATTAAGAGAGAAGCTTGCCTGCAAAGAATCTTAAACGAGAGTTATATAGCAAAACATAATCACCTACATTGAACTCACGCTTTTGTATCCTCTTATCATGCCACCTCTTAACCTTCTCTTTGAAAAGCTTGGCATTGTCATATGCTTGAGTTCTCCACTCATCAAGCGAGCTAATGTCAAATAACCTCTTCTCACCGGCAAGTTTGAAATCAAAGTTGAGCTCTTTGATTGCCCAATAAGCTTTATGCTCTAGCTCAAGAGGTAAGTGACATGCTTTCCCATACACCATTTTGTATGGAGACATGCCCATGGGATTCTTATAGGCAGTTCTATATGCCCACTGTGCATCGTCGAGCTTCTTAGACCAATTCTTTCTAGACCTATTGACAGTCTTTTGTAGAATTAGTTTAATCTCTTTGTTGCTTAGCTCTACTTGACCACTGGACTGAGGGTGGTAGGGAGACACAATTCTATGGTTGACATCGTACTTAGCAAGCATTTTACGGAAAGCACCATGAATGAAGTGTGAACCACCGTCGGTCATTAGATACTAGGGACTCCAAATCTAGGGAAGATAACTTCTTTCAGCATCTTGATAGAGGTGTTGTGATCAGCACTACTAGTGGGGATAGCTTCTACCCACTTAGTGACGTAATCAACAGAAACTAAGATATGCGTATACCCGTTGGATTTTGGAAAAGGTCCCACATAATCAAAGCCCCAGACATCAAATGGTTCAATGAAAAGTGAATAGTTCATAGGCATTTCCTGACGTTTGCTAATATTACCTATTCTTTGACATTCGTCACACGACAAGACAAACTTACGGGCATCCTTGAAGAGAGTGGGTCAATAGAAACCTGATTGCAATACCTTCTGTCCAGTTCTATCTCCCGCATGGTGTCCTCCGTAGGCCTCGGAGTGACACTTCTGCAGGATATGTCCCTGTTCATGTTCAGGTACACAACGTCTAGTAACCCCATCTACTCCTTCCTTACAAAGGTGAGGATCATCCCAAAAGTAGTGTCTCAAGTCAAAGAAGAACTTCTTCTTTTGCTGGTACGTGAAACTAGGTGGTATGTATTTGGCCACGATATAGTTTGCATAATCAGCATACCACGGTGCACTACATGAAGCATTGATGACATTCAATTGCTCATCGGGAAAGCTATCATCAATAGGTTGTGGGTCATCAAGAACGTTCTCCAACCTAGACAAGTTATCTGCTACTGGGTTATCAGCACCCTTTCTGTCAACAACGTGCAGATCAAATTCTTGTAGCAAGAGAACCCATCTGATAAGTCTAGGTTTAGCGTCCTTCTTCTCCATGAGGTACTTAATAGCAGCGTGATCAGTGTGAATAATGCCTTTGGAATCAAGTATGTAAGACCTGAACTTTTCACATGCAAACACGACTGCTATAAATTCCTTCTGTGTAGTGGCATAGTTTCTCTGGGCACTGTCTAGAGTTTTACTAGCGTAGTGAATAACATTCAACTTCTTATCAACTCTTTGCCCTAGAACAACACCAACAGCATAATCACTAGCGTCACACATGATCTCAAAAGGTAGGTTCCAATCAGGTGGTTGAACAATAGGAGCAGTTATCAAAGCCCTCTTAAGTATTTCGAAGGCTTCCTCACAATCATCGTCAAAAACAAAAGGAATATCCTTTTGCAAGAGATTGGTAAGAGGCCTAGAAATCTTAGAGAAGTCTTTGATGAACCTTCTATAGAAACCAGCATGACCAAGGAAACTTCTTATCCCTCTGATATCTGTGGGGTATGGAATTTTCTCGATTGCATCAACCTTAGCTTTATCGACTTCAATACCTCTTTCGGAAATTTTATGTCCTAAGACGATGCCTTCATTAACCACAAAGTGGCACTTCTCCCAATTCAAGACAAGATTGGTGTCTTTACATCTCTGTAAGACTCGATCAAGGTTGCTGAGGCAATCATCAAAGGAAGACCCGTAAATGGATAAGTCATCCATGAAAACCTCAACAATGTTCTCACAAAAGTCAGAGAATATAGCCATCATACATCTTTGAAAGGTGGCAGGTGCATTACATAAGCCAAAAGGCATACGTCTATAAGCAAAGTTACCGAAAGGGCAGGTGAAAGTGGTTTTCTCCTGATCAGATTGTGCAATTGGTATTTGGGAGAAACCAGAATAATCGTCTAGAAAGCAAAAGTGTGTGTGTTTGGATAGTCTTTCTGGCATTTGGTCGATAAAAGGCAAAGAGTAATGATCTTTCCTAGTGGCCTTATTCAACTTCCTAAAATCAATCACCATCCTATAGCCAGTAATAATCCTCTGTGGGATCAACTCATCCTTATCATTAGGGACAACGGTGATTCCTCCTTTCTTAGGAACGCAATGCACCGGACTCACCCAATCGCTATGAGCAACAGGATAGATAATACCCGCTTCCAGGAGCTTTAGTATTTCTTTCCTCACTACTTCTTTCATCTTAGGATTCAATCTCCTTTGATGATCAGCAACTGGTTTGGATTCAAGATCAGTTTTGATCTTGTGCTGGCATAGAGTGGGACTAATGCCCTTAAGATCATCAAGAGTATATCCTATAGAAGCACGCTGCTTCCTCAGAGTTTTTAGTAACTTCTTCTCTTCATGCTCTGAGAATCTAGCACTAAAAATAACAGGATATATCTCCTTTTCATCAAGGTAGGCGTACTTAAGAGTATCAGGCAACTGTTTAAGCTCGAACACAGGATCACCCTTTGGTGGGGGACGATCCCCAAGCAGTTCAACAGGCAAGTTATTCTTAAGGATAGGATATTGTTCTAAGACAGCTCTATCTATCTCATCCCTTTCATCCATATGCATATCATTTTCATGCTCAAGCAAGTATTGCTCTAAGGGATCAGTAGGAGGCATGACAATAGAAGCTAATGCAATAATTTCATCCCTACTAGGCAACTCCTTTTCATGAGGTTGTCTACTGAACTTAGAGAAATTGAACTCATGTGACACTCCTTCAAAGCCAACAATGACAGTTTGCTTCTCACAATCAATATGAGCATTGACGGTATTGAGAAAGGGTCTGCCAAATATGATGGGACAAAAGCTATCTTGTGCGGTAGCAAGAACGAGGAAATTAGCAGGATACTTCGTTTTACCACACAAGACTTCAACATCCCTAACAATTCCCACAAGGAAGATAGTATCTCTATTGGCAAGCTGGATAGTGACATCTATAGGTTCTATCTCAACAAGTACAATCTCATCTTTGACTTCATCGTATAAGGATTGAGGTATTGCACTAACACTAGCACCCAAGTCACATAAACCATGATAACAATGATCTCCTATCTTAACAGAAACCACAAGCAAGCCAACAACAGGCCTATGTTTGTCTCTAACGTGAGGTTTAGCTATTCTAGCAGCATCTTCACAAAAGTGAATATTATGTCCCTCAACTTCTTCAGACAGAAGATCTTTGATAATAGCAATGCTAGGTTCAACTCTAATTTGCTCATGGGGTGTAGGTGTTCTAATATAGCCTCTACGTATCACAGTTGAAGCTTTGGAATGATCCTTTATCCTAACAGGGAAAGGTGGTTTCTCAATGTAAGCACTGGGAACCACAGGATCATTATAAGCAATGACCTTCTCTTCAACTGGAGTGGGTTTAACTACATTGACTTCTAAAGGGGGATGAAATTTAAACCACTTCTCTTTGGGGAGATCAATAAGAGCAGCAAAAGATTCACACAATGAAGCTACTATCTCAGAGTCAAGTCCATACTTAGCGCTAAAGTCACAAAAAGTATTTGTCTCAACAAAGGATTTAACGCAATCAAAAGTGAAATTCATACCTAACTCCTTACCTTCTTCAAGCTCCCAATCTTCAGAATTGCATTTAATTCTCTCCAATAAATCCACTTGAAGTCAATATCTCTCTTCATAAAAGAACCGGTACAAGAAGTTTCAAGCATGGTGCGATCATCATGAGAAAGCCGAGCATAGAAGTTCTGAATGATAATTTCTCTTGAGAGCTCATGGTTGGGGCATGAATATAGCATTGATTTAAGCCTCCCCCAAGCTTGAGCGATGCTTTCTCTGTCACGAGGCCAAAAATTATAAATATAATTCCGATCACGATGTACTAAATGCATAGGATAAAACTTTTGATGAAATTCCAATTTCAACCGATTGTAGTCCCATGATCCAGTATCATCACATAGCCTATACCATGTCAACGCCTTATCCTTCAAAGATAAACTAAATACCGTCTCCTTAACCTCATCCTCGGGCACACCTGCAAGCTTAAATAAACCACAAACCTCATCTACATAGATCAGATGCAAGTCTGCATGTGATGTTCCATCTCCTGTAAAAGGATTAGCCAGTAGTTTCTCAAGCATACCTGAAGGAAATTCAAAGCAAATATTTTCAATAGGTGCAGCAACTTGAGGAGCAACTCTTTGTGCTTTCGTTCGAGGTGAAGATACCCTGAACAAGCCCCTCAAAGGATTAGTATCCATAGTGACAAGTGACAAGAAATTTCAGCACACTATATGAATGTTTCCTTACCAAGTTCCACTTACCAAAGGTGCTTCACTCCCCGGCAACGGCGCCAGAAAACAGTCTCGATGACCCACAAGTATAGGGGATCAATCGTAGTCCTTTCGATAAGTAAGAGTGTCGAACCCAACGAGGACCAGAAGGATCTGACAAGTGGTTTTCAGCAAGGAAAAATCTGCAAGCACTAAAATTGTCGGTAACAAGTGATTGTGTGGTGAGATGATTCGTAGCAAGCAACAAGTAAAAAAAGTAGCAACAGTGCAGCAAAGTGGCCCAATCCCTTTTGTAGCAAGGGACAAGCCTGGACAAAGTTTTATAGGAGGAAAAACGCTCCCGAGGACACACGGGAATTTCTGTCATGCTAGTTTTCATCATGTTCATATGATTCGCGTCCGTTACTTTAATAGTTTGATATGTGGGTGGACCGGTGCTTGGGTACTGCCCTTACTTGGACAAGAATCCCACTTATTATTAACCCCTCTCGCAAGCATCCTCAACTACGAAAGAAGAATTAAGACAAAGTCTAACCATAGCATTAAACTAGTGGATCCAAATCAGCCCGCTTACGAAGTAACGCATAAACTAGGGTTTAAGCTTCTGTCACTCTAGCAACCGATCATCTACTTACTACTTCCCAATGCCTTCCTCTAGGCCCAAATAATGGTGAAGTGTTATGTAGTCGACGTTCACATAACACCACTAAAGGAAAAAAACAACATACAACATATCAAAATACTAAACGGATACCAAATTCACATGACTATTATTAGCATGACTTATCCCATGTCCTCGGGAACAAAAGTAACTACTCACAAAGCATAATCATAATCATGATCAGAGGTATAATGAGTAGCATCAAGGATCTGAACATAAACTCTTCCACCAAGTAATCCAACTAGCATCAACTACAAAGAGTAATCAACACTACTAGCAACCTTACAAGTACCAATCGGAGTCGCGAGACGGAGATTGGTTACAAGAGATGAACTAGGGTTTGGAGATGAGATGGTGCTGATGAAGATGTTGATGGTGATGAGTCACCTCCGATGAGAGGAGTGTTGGTGATGACAATGGAGAGAATTTCCCCCTCCAGGAGGGAAGTTTCCCCTGCAGGATCGTCCTGCCGGAGCTCTAGACTGGTTCTGCTCAAGTTCCGCCTCGTGGCGGCGACGAAACCACGAAAAAGCTCCCTTCTGGTTTTTTTTCTGGACAAAACCCTCCATATAGCAAAAGAGGGGGGCAAGTGGGCCAACAGGGTGCCCACAAGCCCCCATGGCGCGGCCTAAGGGGTGGTCGCGCCGTGCAGGCTTGTGGCCACCCCCTTGCCCTCCTCCGGTACTTCTTCGGCCCAATATTTTTTTTTATATTGGGAAAAAATCTCCGTTGATTTTCACGGTGTTTGGAGTTGCACAGAATAGGTATCTCAACTTTGCTCCACTTTCAGGCCAGAATTCCAGTTGCCGGTATTCTCCCTCTTCATGTAAACCTTGCAAAATAAGAGAGAAGGCATAAGAATAGTACCTTGAAGTGAAATAACAGCCAAAGAAGCGATAAATATCAACGTCAAAACATGATGCAAAATGGACGTATCAGTGGACGTGAGCACGGCGCCCCACCGCTCATAGCCCGGCAAGTCGGGCCCCATGGCGGCCCAGACGTCCATGAAGTCGAGCGACCACTGGCAGGTGCGCACGACGAACACGCCGACGTTGAGGCCTGTCCACGACGGGCTCTGCGCGGCCAGCCATTGACGACGAGGTTGTGCCACGGTACCGGTGCAGCGAGAGGCGGAATTCCATGTCAGGGAGCGGCATGGCACCGACTGCAAACCGGACACCATCAGGATGCTTCCCTCGCCGCCGTCGGCCAGCTCCGGGTCCGCGCGGAGCCACTGGGTGCGCTTCTCGTCCCATCCGGTGATGGGATGGTCCATTGTGTACGCCACCTCTGGGTCATCGTAGAAGGTCCACGGTGTACGTCTCCTCCGAGCAGCGCAATGAGCGCCGACGCGGCGAGACAGAAGAGGCGGAGCGCGAGCGGGTGCGTCGCCGCGCGGAACCGCTTCTCGTGCCCTACCAGGGCGGCGCCCGCGAGGTGCGCCGCGCACTGCAGTGCAAGGAACACCGCCTCCTGGACCACGCCGCCGCCCACGCCCCGCGTCACGACTGACAGAATGAACAGCACGCCGTAGAACGCCGCGAGGCCCGCGGAGGCCGCCAACGCCACGACGAACCCCGCGCTGGCCGCACCGCCCGTTGCCTCCCCGGTCTAGCAGCGGCTTGTCGGCTCCGTTGTGGCTCACGCTAAAGTTGTTCCATGAAATACGCGGGGCCATGCTGGCACCTGACATGTGGGCCAGCCTTGCCAGAAAAATGGTTAAAAGAGCTAAATCGGGCAGTTAAAACTTTTGGTCGTTTTTTGTCACTGATTAGGAAGATTTTGGTAGTTTTTCACACAAAATCGTATTATGGTAGCTACTAGACACGGTTGCACGAATTGTGGTAGTTTTTGGCAATTTACTCGCTCGGCAGTGAGGTATGCCCATTGCTGTCTGAAAATGAGTTGGCTCAGCCGTTGGAGCACCGTACCTGCAGCTAGCCATGCAACAATGCCATCCATGTGCTGCTTTGATTAAAAAATACTACTCTAGTAGTCTGGCTACGCATGTGCACACGTCGCAGAGCAACCAATGGCGGTGGCAAAACCGGAGATGAAGTAGGAGTAGGCGATGCGGAGAAAGGAGGTTCCAACACTGGCGAGGTCGCATCCGGACCAGGTTTGGCACGGCGTACTGACGAGGGCGTCGAGGGCGAGGTCGCATCGGGGCCAGGTTTGGCGCCCATGACAAGTCGGGGACGAGGATGGCTTCAGGGTGCTTGACGCATGCGAGTCCACCGGCACCTCAGTGACTGAGTCACATGTTGTGTAGGGAGGTGGCTCTGGCTTGGCTTGCTCTAGCTCGGGGCGAGCCATTGCTGCATGACACGCCCCTCCCTGCATGTGATTGATGTCTGGGTCATGCAGGGTCAGGCGATCGAGGTAAGGTGCATCAGGAGATGAGGATGAATGTTTCCTAACTAACTATCCGGTGCCCGCACAATGTATATCTGGTCCACCCATTCATCTTACACCTCAAATCAACATGCGGGTTGGTTCCATGCATGCATGTCAATTCAATAGCCCAGGGTTACGGACAACTCCACCATACTAGTATTTGCTAGGAAAATTTATATGTCACCACAACTTCTAAATAAATTGTGCAAATTTAAAGTCGTATTTGAGTTTTTCACGACTAGCTCTATGAAACAAGTCCAATATCGACATATTTCTAACAAAGTTTGATACACTTTTCATGAAAGTTCACACAAGTTGTTTATAAAGTTCTTCGGTTTCAAATACATTTTCTAGAAAAGTTCTTTAGTATTTTTAATAAAGTACATACCCGCTATCGACAAAGATCTTCGTCTCCTGATCCTGCTTATACAACATTTTGCAGTGAAAATAAAAATTTATCCATGACCCGTATTGTTCTAAAGATCTTAGCACCGTGAGTTCAAATGTATATAATGCCTGAAATATTTTCGGAAGCCAAATGCGACAATCCTATATATCAATCTTCGTTTTCGTACCATTCCGGAGACACTCGTGACGTCCGGGATCTCATCCGGGACTCTGAACAACATTTGGTTACCAACATCAATAATTCAACTATACCAAAAACGTCAGGGAACCTTAAGTGTGCAGACCGTGCGGGTTCGAGAACTATGTATACATGGTCGAGGCACTCTCTGGTCAATATCCAATAGCGGGACCTGGACGTCCATATTGGATCCTACATATTCTATTAAGATCTTACCGGTTGAACCTCTATGTCAAGGATTCACACAATCCCGTATATCATTCCCTTTGTCCTTCGATATGTTACTTGCCCGAGATTCGATCGTCGGTATCACCATACCAATTTCAATCTCGTTACCGGCAAGTCTCTTTACTCGTTCCGTAATACAAGATCCCGTGGCTAACTCTTTAGTCACACTGCTTGCAAGGCTTGTTTGTGATGTTGTATTACCAAGTGGGACCCAAGATACCTCTCCGTCACATGGAGTGACAAATCCAAGTCTTGATCCATACTAACTCAACGGACACCTTCGGAGATGCTTTTAGAGTACCTTTATAGTCACCAGTAACATTGCGACGTTTGATACACACAAGGCATTCCTCCGGTGTCAGTGAGTTACATGATCTCATGGTCATAGGAATGTATACTTGACATACAGAAAACAATAGCAACAAAATGACATGAACATATGCTACGTTTATAGCTTGGGACTTGTCCATCACATCATTCTCCTAATGATGTGATCCCGTCATCAAGTGATAACACTTGTCTATGGCTAGGAAACCTTAACCATCCTTGACCAACAGGCCAGTCAACTAGAGGCTCACTAGGGACATTGTTTTGTCTATATATCCACACATGCATTTATGTTTCCATTCAATACAATTATAGCATGGATAATAAACTATTATCTTGAAATAGGAAATACAATAATAACTATTTTATTATTGTCTCTAGGGCATATTTCCAATAGTCTCCCACTTGCACTAGAGTCAATAATCTAGCTTCACATCTCTATGTGATTTACAATGTAACGAATCTAACACCCATACAGTTCTCGTGTTGGTCATGCTTTGCTCGTGGAAGAGGTTTAGTTAGCGGATGTGCAACATTCAGATCCGTGTGCACTTTGCAAATTTTTATGTCCTCCTCCTTGATGTAATCGTGGATGGCATTGAAGCGTTGCTTTATGTGTCTGGCCCTCTTATGAAACCTTGGTTCCTTGGCTAGAGCAATGGCATCAGTGTTGTCACAGAACAGATTGATTGGGTCCAGTGCACTTGGCACTACTCCAAGATCTGACATGAACTACTTCATCCAGACACCCTCCTTATCCACCTCTGAGGCAGCTATGTACTCTGCTTCGCATGTAGAATCAGCTACGACGCTTTGCCTGGAACTGCACCAGCTTACCACACCCCCGTTAAGAATAAATATGTATACGGTTTGAGACTTAGAGTCATCCGGATCAGTGTCAAAGCTTGCATCGACGTAACCCTTTATGATGATCTCTTCGTCACCTCCATAAACGAGAATCATTTCCTTAGTCCTTTTCAGGTACTTCAGAATATTCTTGATCGCCGCCCAGTGTTCCACTCCTGGATCACTTTGAAACCTGTCTGCCATACTTATGGCCAGGCTGACATCCGGTTTTGTGCACAGCATTGCATACATGATAGACCCTATGGTTGAAGCATAGGGGACGACACTCGTCTTTTCTCTATCTTCTGCAGTTACTGGACATTGAGTCTTACTCATCTTTATACCTTGTAACACAGGCAAGAACCCCTTCTTGGATTGTTCCATTTTGAACTTCTTCAAGACTTTATCAAGGTACGTGCTTTGTGAAAGAGATATTAGGCGCCTTGACATATCTGTATAGATCTTTATGCCCAATATGTAAGCAGCTTCTCCTAGGTCCTTCACTGAAAAACTTTTATTCAAGTAATCCTTTACGCTTTCGAGTAACTCTACATTGTTTCCAATTAGCAATATGTCATCCACATATAATATTAGAAATGCTATAGTGCTCCCACTCACTTTTTTGTAAATACAAGCTTCTCATAAAACTTGTATAAACCCAAACGCCTTGATCACCTCATCAAATCGCTAATCCCAACTTTGTGGTTCTTCCACCAGTCCATAAATGGATCGCTGGAGCTTGCACAATTAGTCAGCATTCTCTGGATCGACAAAACCTTCGGGTTGCATCATATACAACTCTTCCTGAAGAAACCCGTTAAGGAACGCTGTTTTGACATCCATGTGCCAGATTTCATAATCGAAAAAATGTATCTATTGCTAACATGATTCGGACGGACTTAAGCATCACTACGGGTGAGAATGTCTCATCGTAGTCAACCCCTTGAACTTGTGACAAACCCTTTGCCACAAGTCGAGCTTTATAAACGGTCACATTACCATCCGCGTTCGTCTTCTTCTTAAAGATCCATTTGTTCTGAATAGCCTTGCGACCTTCAGGTAATACTTCCAAAGTCCATACTTCGTTTTCATACATAGATACTATCTCGATTTTCATGCCTTCTAACCATCTATTGGAATCAGGGCCACCATTGCTTCTCCATAACTCGCAGGCTCATTGTTGTCCAACAACATGATTGACAAGACAGGATTCCCGTACCACTCTGGAGCAGTACGTGCTTGCTACCTCTTGAGCTTGCGTTGGTTTTTCCCTTGAAGAGGAAAGGGTAATGCAGCAAAGTAGCGATAAGTATTTCCCTCAGTTTGAGAACCAAGGTATCAATCCAGTAGGAGTATCAAGATGAGGCACCAATGTACCTGCGCAAAAACAAATTAACTTGTGCCCAACGCGAAAAAGGGGTTGTCAATCCCTTCACGGTTATTTTCAAGGTGAGATCTGATGGTGAAAAGTGCAACAAAGTAATTTTGTAGATCTGAATATAGGATGTGAAGTAGACCCGGGGGCATAGTGTTCACTAGAGGCTTCTCTCATAATAGCAAGTATTGCGGTGGGTGAACAAATTACTGTCGAGCAATTGATAGAATCCCACAAAGTCATGACGATATCTAAGGCAATGATCATACATATAGGCATCACGTACGAGACAAGTAGACCGATACTTTCTGCATCTACTACTATTACTCCACACATCAACCGCTATCCAGCATGCATCTATTCTGTTGAGTTCATAACAAATAGAGTAACGCCTTAAGCAAGATGACATGATGTAGAGGGATAGATTCATGCAATATGATATAAACCCCATCTTTTTACCCTTGATGGCAACAACACGATGTTGGAATTATGCCCTAGAGGCAATAATAAATATAGTTGTTATTATAATTCCTGTATCAAGATAATCGTTTATTATCCATGCTATAATTGTATTGAATGAAGACTCATTTACATGTGTGGATACATAGACAAAACACTGTCCCTAGCAAGCCTCTAGTTGGCTAGCCAGTTGATCAAAGATAGTCAGTGTCTTCTGATTATGAACAAAGTGTTGTTGCTTGATAACTGGATCATGTCATTAGGAGAATCACGTGATGGACTAGACCCAAACTAATAGACGTAGCATGTTGATCGTGTCATTTTGTTGCTACTGTTTTCTGCGTGTCAAGTATTTGTTCCTATGACCATGAGATCATATAACTCACTAACACCGGAGGAATACTTTGTGTGTATCAAACGTCGCAACGTAACTGGGTGACTATAAAGATGCTCTACAGGTATCTCCGAAGGTGTTCGTTGAGTTAGTATGGATCAAGACTGGGATTTGTCACTCCGTGTGACGGAGAGGTATCTCGGGGCCCACTCGGTAATACTACATCACACACACAAGCCTTGCAAGAAATGTGACTTAGTGTAAGTTACGGGATCTTGTATTACGGAATGAGTAAAGAGACTTGACGGTAAACGAGATTGAAATAGGTATGCGGATACTGACGATCGAATCTTGGGCAAGTAACATACCGAAGGACAAAGGGAATGACATACGGGATTATATGAATCCTTGGCACTGAGGTTCAAACGATAAGATCTTCGTAGAATATGTAGGATCCAATATGGGCATCCAGGTCCCGCTATTGGATATTGACCGAGGAGTCTCTCGGGTCATGTCTACATAGTTCTCGAACCCGCAGGGTCTCCACACTTAAGGTTCAATGTTGTTTTATGCGTATTTGAGTTATATGGTTGGTTACCGAATGTTGTTCGGAGTCCCGGATGAGATCACGGACGTCACGAGGGTTTCCGGAATGGTCCGGAAACGAAGATTGATATATAGGATGACCTCATTTGATTACCGGAAAGTTTTTGGAGTTACCGGGAATGTACCGGGAATGACGAATGGGTTCCGGGAGTTCACCGGGGGGCAACCCACCCCGGGGAAGCCCATAGGCCTTGGGGGTGGCACACCAGCCCTTAGTGGGCTGGTGGGACAGCCCAAGAAGGCCCTATGCGCCATAGGAAGAATATCAAAGAGAAAAGAAAAAAAGGAGGAGGGGGGAGACCTTCCCCCCTTGGCTCGGCCGACCCCCTTGGGGCTCCTTGAGCCCCAAGGCAAGGCCCCCCCTCTCCCACCTATATATACGGAGGTTTTAGGGCTGATTTGGGACGACTTTTCCACGGCAGCCCGACCACATACCTCCACGGTTTTTCCTCTAGATCGCATTTCTGCGGAGCTCGGGCGGAGCCCTGCTGAGACAAGATCATCACCAACCTCCGGAGCGCCGTCACGCTGCCGGAGAACTCTTCTACCTCTCCGTCTCTCTTGCTGGATCAAGAAGGCCGAGATCATCGTCGAGCTATACGTGTGCTGAACGCGGAGGTGCCGTCCGTTCGGCACTAGATCGTGGGACAGATCGCGGGACGGTTCGCGGGGTGGATCGAGGGACATGAGGACGTTCCACTACATCAACCGCGTTCACTAACGCTTCTGCTGTACGGTCTACAAGGGTACGTAGATGGACATCACCATGATAGGTCTTCGTGCGCGTAGGAAAATTTTTGTTTCCCATGCGACGTTCCCAACAGTGGCATCATGAGCTAGGTTCATGCGTAGATGTCTTCTGGAGTAGAACACAAAAGTTTTTGTGGGCGGTGATGTGCATTTTGCTGCCCTCCTTAGTCTTTTCTTGATTCCGCGGTATTGTTGGATTGAAGCGGCTTGGACCGGCATTACTCGTACGCGTACGAGAGACTGGTTTCATCGCTACGAGTAACCCCGTTGCTCAAAGATGACTGGCAAGTGTCAGTTTCTCCAACTTTAGTTGAATCGGATTTGACCGAGGAGGTCCTTGGATGAGGTTAAATAGCAACTCATATATCTCCGTTGTGGTGTTTGCGTAAGTAAGATGCGATCCTACTAGATACCCATGGTCACCACGTAAAACATGCAACAACAAAATTAGAGGACGTCTAACTTGTTTTTGCTGGGTATGCTTGTGATGTGATATGGCCAACGATGTGATGTGATATATTGGATGTATGAGATGATCATGTTGTAATAGATAATATCGACTTGCACGTCGATGGTACGGCAACCGGCAGGAGCCATAGGGTTGTCTTTATACTAACGTTTGTGCTTGCAGATGCGTTTACTATTTTGCTAGGATGTAGCTTTAGTAGTAATAGCATGAGTAGCACGACAACCCCGATGGCGACACATTGATGGAAATCATGGTGCGGCGCCGGTGACAAGAAGATCGTGCCGGTGCTTTGGTGATGGAGATCAAGGAGCACGTGATGATGGCCATATCATGTCACTTATGAATTGCATGTGATGTTAATCCTTTTATGCACCTTATTTTGCTTAGAACGACGGTAGCATTATGAGGTGATCTCTCACTAAAATTTCAAGATGAAATTGTGTTCTCCCCGACTGTGCACCGTTGCTACAGTTCGTCGTTTCGAGACACCACGTGATGATCGGGTGTGATAGACTCAACGTTCACATACAACGGGTGCAAAACAGTTGCACACGCGGAACACTCGGGTTAAGCTTCACGAGCCTAGCATGTGCAGACATGGCCTCGGAACACATGAGACCGAAAGGTCGATCATGAATCATATAGATGATATGATTAGCATAGGGATGCTTACCACTGAAACTATACTCAACTCACGTGATGATCGGACTTGAGCTAGTGTAAGTGGATCAGGAACCACTCAAATGACTAGAGAGATGTACTTTTTGAGTGGGAGTTTAGCAAATAATTTGATTAAGTTAAACTCTAATTATCTTGAACATAGTCTAAGTCCACTTTGAATATATTTGTGTTGTAGATCATGGCTCACGCGACTGTCACCCTGAATTTTAATACGTTCATAGAGAAAGCTAAGTTAAAAGATGATGGAAGCAACTTTGTAGACTGGGCTCGTAATCTTAAGCTAATCTTACAAGCTGGGAAGAAGGATTATGTCCTTAATGTTGCGCTAGGAGATGAACCACCCGCTACGGCTGATCAGGATGTTAAGAACGCTTGGTTAGCACGTAAGGAGGACTACTCAGTAGTTCAATGTGCAGTCTTGTATGGCTTAGAACCGGGACTTCAACGTCGCTTTGAGCGTCATGGAGCATTTGAGATGTTCCAGGAGTTGAAGTTTATCTTTCAGAAGAACGCCCGGATCGAGAGGTATGAGACCTCCGATAAATTCTATGCTTGCAAGATGGAGGAGAACTCGTCTGTCAGTGAACATGTGCTCAAAATGTCTGGGTACTCAAACCGTCTAGCTGAGCTAGGGATTGAACTCCCGCAAGAGGCTATCACTGACATAATCCTTCAATCACTGTCGCCAAGCTATAAAGGCTTTGTGTTGAACTACAACATGCAAGGGATGAACAAGTCACCCGGCGAGTTGTTTGCGATGCTGAAAGTCGCAGAGTCTGAACTCCGTAAAGAGCATCAAGTGTTGATGGTGAATAAGACCACTAGTTTCGAGAGAAACGGCAAAGGCAAGAAGGGAAATTCAAAGAAGAGCGGCAAGCCTGTTGCCAATCCGACGAAGAAACCCAAAGCTGGACCTAAGGCTCAAACAGAGTGTTACTATTGCAAGGGTATGGGTCACTGGAAGCGCAATTGCCCCAAGTATCTGGCAGATAAGAAGGCAGCCAAAGAAAAATCAGGTATATTCGATATACATGTTATTGATGTGTACTTAACCGGCTCTCGTAGTAGTGCCTGGGTATTCGATACCGGTTCTGTTGCTCATATTTGCAACTCGAAACAGGAACTGCGGAATAGACGAAGGCTGGCGAAAGATGATGTGACGATGCGCGTAGGAAATGGTTCCAAGGTTGATGCAATCACCGTCGGCACAGTTTCACTTCAGTTACCATCAGGATTAGTTATGAACTTGAATCATTGTTATTTAGTGCCTGCGTTGAGCATGAACATTATATCTGGATCTTTTTTATTGCGAGACGGTTACTCTTTTAAGTCAGAGAATAATGGTTGTTCTATTTCTATGAGTAACATCTTTTATGGTCATGCACCCAATGTGAGAGGATTGTTCATATTGAATCTTGATAGCGATACACACATACATAACACTGAGACCAAAAGAGTTAGAGTTAACAATGATAGCGCCATATTTTTGTGGCACTACCGCTTAGGTCATATTGGTGTAAAGTGCATGAAGAAACTCCATGCTGATGGACTTTTGGAGTCACTTGACTTTGATTCACTTGACACGTGCGAACCATGCCTCATGGGCAACATGACTAAAACTCCGTTCTCCGAAACAATGGAGCGTGCAAGTGACTTGTTGGAAATCATACATACCGATGTGTGTGGTCCGATGAGCGTAGAGGCATGCGGCGTATATCGTTATTTTCTCACCTTCACTCACGATTTGAGTAGATATGGTTATGTCTACTTAATGAAGCACAAGTCTGAAACATTTGAAAAGTTCAAGCAATTTCAGAGTGAAGTTGAAAATCATCGTAACAAGAAGATCAAGTTCCTACGGTCTGATCGTGGGGATGAATATCTGAGTTTCGAGTTTGGTGCTCACTTAAGACAATGTGGAATTGTTTCACATTTGACACCGCATGGAACACCACAGCGTAATGGTGTGTCCGAACGTCGTAATCGTACTTTATTAGAGATGGTGCGATCTATGATGTCTCTTACCGATTTGCCGTTATCGTTTTGGGGTTATGCATTAGAAACAGCTGCATTCACTTTAAATAGGGCACCATCAAAATCCGTTGAGACGACACCATACGTGTGGTATGGCAAAAGACCAAAGTTGTCGTTTCTTAAAGTTTGGGGATGTGATGCTTATGTCAAAAAGCTTCAGCCTGAAAAGCTGGAACCCAAAGTGGAAAATTCGTCTTCATAGGTTACCCAAAAGAGACAATTGGGTACACCTTCTATCTCAAATCCGAGGGCAAAGTGTTTGTTGCTAAAAACGGAGCTTTTCTCGAGAAGGAGTTTCTCGAGAGAGAATTGAGTGGGAGGAAGATAGAACTTGACGAGGTTGTCGAACCTCTCATCCCTCTGGATGGTGGCGCAGGGCAAGGGGAAACCTCTGTCGTTGCGACGCCGGTTGAGGAGGAAGTTAATGATAATGATCATGAAACTCCGGTTCAAGTTTCTTTCGAACCACGCAGGTCGACGAGACCACGTGCTGCTCCAGAGTGGTACGGTAATCTCGTCTTATCAATCATGTTGTTGGACAACAATGAACCTATAAATTATGAAGAAGCAATGGTGGGCCCAGATTCCAACAAATGGCTAGAAGCCATGAAGTCCGAGATAGGATCCATGTATGAGAACAAAGTGTGGACTTTGGAGGTACTGCCTGAGGGCCGCAAGGCTATTTAGAACAAATGGATCTTTAAGAGGAAGACGGACGCTGACAGCAATGTGACCATTTATAAAGCTCGACTTGTGGCAAAGGGTTTTTCACAAGTTCAAGGAGTTGACTACGATGAGACATTCTCACCCGTGGCGATGCTTAAGTCCGTCAGAATCATGTTAGCATTAGCTGCATTTTTCGATTATGAAATCTGGCAGATGGATGTCTAAACGGCGTTCCTTAACGGTTTCCTTAAGGAAGAATTGTATATGATGCAACCCGAAGGTTTTGTCGATCCTAAGAATGCTAACAAGGTGTGCAAGCTCCAGCGATCCATTTATGGACTAGTGCAAGCATCTCGGTGTTGGAACAAACGCTTTGATGAGGTGATCAAAGCATTTGGGTTTATACAAGTGGTTGGAGAATCTTGTATTTATAAGAAAGTGAGTGGGAGCTCTGTGGCATTTCTAATATTATATGTGGATGACATATTGTTGATTGGAAATAACGTAGAGTTTTTGGAGAGCATAAAGGATTACTTGAATAAAAGTTTCTCTATGAAGGACTTAGGAGAAGCTGCTTACATTCTAGGCATTAAGATCTATAGGGATAGATCAAAACGCCTGATAGGACTTTCACAAAGCACATACCTAGATAAAGTTTTGAAGAGGTTCAAAATGGAACAGTGCAAGAAGGGGTTCTTGCCAGTTTTACAAGGTACGAGATTGAGTAAGACTCAGTGCCCAGCAACTGATGAGGATAGAGAGCATATCGCTCCGTCCCCTATGCTTCAGTCATAGGTTCTATCATGTATGCAATGTTGTGCACTAGACCGGACGTTAGCCTGGTCATAAGTATGGCAGGTAGGTTCCAGAGTAATCCAGGAGTGGATCACTGGACAGCGGTCAAGAATATCCTGAAGTACCTGAAAAGGACTAAGGAGATGTTTCTCGTGTATGGAGGTGACGAAGAGCTCGCCGTAAAAGGTTACGTCGATGCAAGCTTTGACATAGATCCGGACGACTCTAAGTCGCAAACCGGATACGTATTTATTCTTAATGGGGGTGCGGTAAGCTGGTGCAGTTCCAAGCAAAGCGTCGTAGCATATTCTACATGTGAAGCAGAGTACATGGCTACCTCGGAGGCGGCTAAGGAGGGTGTCTGGATGAAGCATTTCATGACGGATCTTGGAGTGGTGCCAAGCGCACTGAATCCAATAACCTTGTTCTGTGACAACACGGGTGCCATTGCCTTAGCAAAGGAACCACGGTTTTACAAGAAGTCGAGACACATCAAACGACGCTTCAACCTCATCCGCGGCTACGTCGAAGGGGAGGACGTAAATATATGCAAAGTGCACACGGACCTGAATGTAGCAGACCCGCTGACTAAACCTCTTCCACGGCCAAAGCATGATCAACACCAGAACTGTATGGGTGTTAGATTTATTACAATGTAATTCGCATGATGATGTGAGGGCTAGATTATTGACTCTAGTGCAAGTGGGAGACTGTTGGAATTATGCCCTAGAGGCAATAATAAATATAGTTGTTATTATAATTCCTCTATCAAGATAATCGTTTGTTATCCATGCTATAATTGTATTGAATGAAGACTCATTTACATGTGTGGATACATAGACAAAACACCGTCCCTAGCAAACCTCTAGTTGGCTAGCCAGTTGATCAAAGATAGTCAGTGTCTTCTGATTATGAACAAAGTGTTGTTGCTTGATAACTAGATCACGTCATTAGGAGAATCACGTGATGGACTAGACCCAAACTAATAGACGTAGCATGTTGATCGTGTCATTTTGTTGCTACTGTTTTCTGCGTGTCAAGTATTTATTCCTATGACCATGAGATCATATAACTCACTGACACCAGAGGAATGCTTTGTGTGTATCAAACGTCGCAACGTAACTGGGTGACTATAAATATGCTCTACAGGTATCTCCGGAGGTGTTAGTTGAGTCAGTATGGATCAAGACTGGGATTTGTCACTCCGTGTGACGGAGAGGTATCTCGGGGCCCACTCGGTAATACAACATCACACACAAGCCTTGCAAGCAATGTGGCTTAGAGTAAGTTACGGGATCTTGTATTACGGAACGAGTAAAGAGACTTGCCGGTAAACGAGATTGAAATAGGTATGCGGATACTGACGATCGAATCTCGGGCAAGTAACATACCGAAGGACAAAGGGAATGACATACGGGATTATATGAATCCTTGGCACTGAGGTTCAAATGATAAGTTCTTCGTAGAATATGTAGGATCCAATATGGGCATCCAAGTCCCGCTATTGGATATTGACCGAGGAGTCTCTCGGGTCATGTCTACATAGTTCTCGAACCCGCAGGGTCTGCACACTTAAGGTTCGACGTTGTTTTATGCGTATTTGAGTTATATGGTTGGTTACCGAATGTTGTTCGGAGTCCCGGATGAGATCACGGACGTCACGAGGGTTTCCGGAATGGTCCGGAAACGAAGATTGATATATAGGATGACCTCATTTGATTACCGGAAGGTTTTCGGAGTTACCGGGAATGTACCGGGAATGACGAATGGGTTCCGGGAGTTCACCGGGGGGGCACCCACCCCGGGGAAGCCCATGGGTGTTTGGGGTGCCACACCAGCCCTTAGTGGGCTGGTGAGACAGCCCAAGAGAGGCCTATGCGCATAGGAAAGAAAATCAAAGAGGAAAGGAAAAAAAAGAGAAGGAGGTGGGAAAGGGAAGAAGGACTCCACCTTCCAAACCAAGTGGATTTCGGTTTTGGAGGGGGAGACCTTCCCCCTTGGCTCGGCCGACTCCCTTGGGAGTCCTTGGACCCCAAGGCAAGTCTCCCCCCTCCTCCTCCTATATATAGTGGGGTTTTAGGGCTGATTTGAGACGACTTTTCCACGGCAGCCCGACCACATACCTCCACGGTTTTTCCTCTAGATCGCGTTTCTGCGGAGCTCGGGCGGAGCCCTGCTGAGACAAGGTCATTACCAACCTCCGGAGCGCCGTCACGCTGCCGGAGAACTCTTCTACCTCTCCGTCTCTCTTGCTGGATCAAGAAGGCTGAGATCATCGTCGAGCTGTACGTGTGCTGAACGCGGAGGTGTCGTCCGTTCGGTACTAGATCGTGGGACTGATCGCGGGATTGTTCGCGGGGCGGATCAAGGGACGTGAGGACGTTCCACTATATCAACCGCATTCTCTAACGCTTCTGCTGTACGGTCTACAAGGGTACGTAGATCACTCATCCCCTCTCGTAGATGGACATCACCATGATAGGTCTTCGTGCGCGTAGGAAAATTTTTGTTTCCCATGCGACGTTCCCCAACAGTGGCATCATGAGCTAGGTTCATGCGTAGATGTCTTCTCGAGTAGAACACAAAAGTTTTTGTGGGCGGTGATGTGCGTTTTGCTGCCCTCCTTAGTCTTTTCTTGATTCCGCGGTATTGTTGGATCGAAGCGGCTCGGACCGACATTACTCGTACGCTTACGAGAGACTGGTTTCATCGCTACGAGTAACTCCGTTGCTCAAAGATGACTGGCGGGTGTCAGTTTCTCCAACTTTAGTTGAATCGGAATTGACCGAGGAGGTCCTTGGATGAGGTTAAATAGCAACTCATATATCTCCGTTGTGGTGTTTGCGTAAGTAAGATGCGATCCTACTAGATACCCATGGTCACCACGTAAAACATGCAACAACAAAATTAGAGGACGTCTAACTTGTTTTTGCAGGGTATGCTTGTGATGTGATATGGCCAACGATGTGATGTGATATATTGGATGTATGAGATGATCATGTTGTAATAGTTAATATCGACTTGCACGTCGATGGTACGGCAACCGGCAGGAGCCATTGGGTTGTCTTTAAACTAACGTTTGTGCTTGCAGATGCGTTAACTATTTTGCTAGGATGTAGCTTTAGTAGTAATAGCATGAGTAGCACGACAACTCCGATGGCGACACGTTGATGGAGATCATGATGATGGAGATCATGATGATGGAGATCAGGGTGTGACGACGGTGACAAGAAGATCGTGCCGGTGCTTTGGTGATGAAGATCAAGAAGCACGTGATGATGGCCATATCATGTCACTTATGAATTGCATGTGATGTTAATCCTTTTATGCACCTTATTTTGCTTAGAACGACGGTAGCATTATGAGGTGATCTCTCACTAAAATTTCAAGACGAAATTTTGTTCTCCCCGACTGTGCACCGTTGCTACAGTTCGTCGTTTCGAGACACCACGTGATGATCGGGTGTGATAGACTCAACGTTCACATACAACGGGTGCAAAACAGTTGCGCACGCGGAACACTCGGGTTAAGCTTGATGAGCCTAGCATGTGCAGACATGGCCTCGGAACACATGAGACCGAAAGGTTGAGCATGAATCGTATAGTTGATATGATTAGTATAGGGATGCTTACCACTGAAACTATTCTCGACTCACGTGATGATCGGACTTGAGATGGTGGATTTGGATCATGTACCACTCAAATGACTAGAGAGATGTACTTTTTGAGTGGGAGTTCTTAAGTAATATGATTAATTGAACTAATTGTCATGAACATAGTCTAATGGTCTTTGCGAATTACGATGTAGCTTGCGCTATAGCTCTACTGTTTTTATATGTTCCTAGAGAAAATTTAGTTGAATATTGATAGTAGCAAACTTTGCAGACTAACTCTGTAAAACCGAGGATTGTCCTCATTGCTGCACAGAAGGCTTATGTCCTTAATGCACCACTTGGTGTGCTGCACCTCGAGCGTCGTCTGTGGATGTTGTGAACATCTGACATACACGTTTCTGATGACTACACGATAGTTCAGTGCAAAATACTTAAATGGCTTAGAAGCAAGGCGCCGAAAATGTTTTAAAACGTCACGGAACATAAGTGATGTTCTAAAGAGATGAAATTGTGATTTCATGCTTGTGCCCTTGTTAAGAGGTACGAGACCTCCGACAAGATTCTTTGTCCACAAAGTAAAGGAGAAAGGCTCAATCGTTGAGCGTGTGCTCAGATTGTCTAAGTACGACAATCGCTTGAATCAAGTGGGAGTTAATCTTCCAGATGAGATAGTGATAGTTCTCCAAAGTCACTGCCACCAAGCTGTGAGAGCTTCGTGATGAACTATAACATATCAAGGATACATGCAATGATCCTTGAGTGATTCGCGATGTTTGACACTGCGAAAGTAGAAGTCAAGAAGGAGCATCAATAGTTGATGGTTTTAAAACCACTAAGTTTCAAGAAAGGCAAGGGCTAGAAGGGATACTTTGTGAAACGGCAAAACAGTTGCTGCACTAATGAAGAGACCCAAGATTAAACCCAAACCCGAGACTAAGTGCTTCTGTAACGAGGGGAACAGTCACTGAGGCGAAGCAACTCTAGATACTTGGTAGATAAGAAGGCTGGCAAAAGTCAAGAGAAGTATATTAGATATACATGATGTTGATGTGTACTTTACTAGTACTCCTAGTAGCATGAGGGTATTGGATACCGGTTCGGTTGCTAAGTGATTAGTAACACGAAATGAAAGCTACGGCATAAACGGAGACTAGCTAAAGGCGAGGTGACGATACGTGTTGGAAGTGTTTCCAAGGTTGATATGATCAAACGTCGCACGCTCCCTCTACCATCGCGATTGGTGTTAAACCTAAATAATTGTTATTTGGTGCTTGCGTTAAGCATGAACATGATTGGATCGTGTTTATTGCAATACGATTATTTATTTAAAGAGATTAATGGTTACTCTGTTTTCTTGAATAATCACCTTCAATGGTTTATTGAATCTCGATCGTAGTGTTACACATGTTCATAATATTGGTGCCAAAAAGATACGAGTTAATGATGATAGTACCACTTACTTGTGGCACTGCCGCTTGAGTCATGTTAGTATAGATTGCATGAAGAGGCTCCATGCTGATGGATCTTTGTACTCACCTGATTTCGAATCACTAGTGACATGCAAATCATACCACATGAGCAAGGCCTTGTTTTCATTGAGATGAAATAAGATAGTAACTTGTTGGAAGTGATACATTTTGATGTATGCAGTCCAATGGGTGCTGAGGCACGCAGTGGATATCATTGTATTCTTACTTCACTGACGATTTGAGTAGATACTAGAGTATTTACTTAATGAATCACATGTCTGAAATATTGAAAAGTTCAATTCTGTTTCAGAGTGAAGTTCGTCGTAACAAGAGGATAAGCTATCTACGATATGATCATAGAAATGAATATCTGAGTTACGAGTTTTGGTACGCAGTTAAGACAATGTGGAAATTGTTTCGCAGTTCATGCCACCTGGAACATCATAGTGTGATGATGTGTCTGAACGTCATAGCCACGCACTATTTGGTATGGTGCATACTATGATGTCTCTTATCGAATTACCACTATCGTTTATGGGTTATGCATTAGAGACAACCGCACTCACTTTAAATAGGGCAACGCGTATTTCCGTTGAGATGACACAGTATAGACTGAGGTTTAGAAAAATCTAAACTGTCGTTTCTTGAAAGTTTGGGGCTTCGACACTTATGTGAAAAAGTTTCAGTCTGATAAGCTCGAACCCAAAGCGGATAAATGCATCTTCATAGGATATCCAAAACAGTTGGGTACATCTCCTATCTCAGATCCGAAAGCAAAATGTTTGTTTCTAGAAACGGATCCTTTCTCAAGGAAAGGTTTCTCTCGAAAGAATTGAGTGGGAGGATAGTAGAACTTGATGAGGTTATTGAACCATCACTTCAACCAGTGTGTAGCAGGGCACAGGAAGTTGTTCATGTGGCGCCTACACCAATTGAAGTGGAAGCTGATGATGATGATCATTAAGCATCGGATCAAGTTACTACAAGCCTCGTAGGTTGACAAGGTCGCATACTACTACAGAGTGGTACGGTAACCCTGTCTTGTAGGTCATGTTTTTGAGCAACAGTGAACCTACGAGTTATGGAGAAAGCGATGGTGGGCCCAGATTCCGACAAATGGCTGGAAGCCATGAAATCCGAGAGAGGATCCATGTATGAAAACAAAGTGTAGACTTTGAAAGAACTACTTGATGGTCATAAGACTATTGAGTAAAGATGGATCTTTAAAAGAAGACAGGCGATGATGGTGATAAGTCACTATTAAGAAAAGCTCGACTTGTCGCAAAGATGTTTTCGACAAGATCAAACAGTTGACTATGATGAGACTTTCTCACTCGTAGCGATGCTAAAGGTCTGTTAGAATTATGTTAGTAGTTGCTGCATTATTTATGAAATATTGCACGTAGGATGTCAAAACATTGTTTCCTCGACGGTTTCCTTGAGCAAACATTGTATGAGATACAACCATGAGGTTTTGTCGATCCTAAAGATACTAGCAAGTATGCAAGCTCCAGCGATCCTTGAATGGACTGGTGCAAGCATCTCGGAGTTGGAATATACACTTTGATGAGATGATCGAAGATTTTGGGTTTGTACAAAGTTTGTGAGAAACTTGTATTTCCAAAGAAGTGAGTGGGAGCACTATAGAATTTCTGATAAGTATATGTGGTTGACATATTTTGGACCAGAAGTAATGTAGAATTTCTGTAAAGCATACAAGGTTGTTTGAAAGGAGTTTTCTAAGGAATGCCTGGATTGCGCTACTTGAACGTTGAGCATCAAAGATCTATGGAGATGGATCAAAAGCGCTTAATGAAAGTTTCAATAAGATGCATGCCTTGACAAGTTTTTGAATGAGTTCAAAATAGATCAGCAAAGAAGGAGTTCTTGGTTGCGTTGTAAGGTGTGAATTTGAGTAAGACTCAAAACCCGACCACGGCAGAATAAAGAGAATAGACGAAGGTCGTCTTCTATGCCTTAGCCGTAGAATCTAAAGTATGCCATGATGTGTACCGCACCTGATGTGTGCCTTGACTCAAAGTCTGTTGAGAGGTACAGAGAGTGATCCATGATTGAATCACTAGCAGCGGTCAAAATTTATCCTTAGTAACTAATGGACTAAGGAATTTTTCTCGATTATGGAGGTGGTTAAAGAGTTCGTCGTAAAGGGTTACGTTGATGCAAGCTTTGACACTAATCCGAATAACTATGAGTAGTGAAACGGATTCGTATAGTAGAGTAGATATTTGGAGCATTTCCGAATAGCACGTAGTAGCAGCATCTATAAGATGAAATAAAGATTTGTAAAGAACGCACGGATCTGAAAGTTTCAGAACCGTTGACTAAAACCTCTCTCACGAGCAAGACGTGATCAGGCCCCTAAACTATATGGGTGTTGGATTCGTTGGAATCACACGGTGATGTGAACTAGATTATTGACTCTAGTGCAAGTGGGAGACTGTTGGAAATATGCCCTAGAGGCAATAATAAATTAGTTATTATTATATTTCTTAGTTCATGATAATCGTTTATTATCCATGCTATAATTGTATTGAATGAAGACGCATTTACATGTGTGGATACATAGACAAAACACCGTCCCTAGCAAGCCTCTAGTTGGCTAGCCAGTTGATCAAAGATAGTCAGTGTCTTCTGATTATGAACAAGGTGTTGTTGCTTGATGACTGGATCACGTCATTAGGAGAATCACGTGATGAACTAGACCCAAACTAATAAACGTAGCATGTTGATCGTGTCAGTGTCTGCGTGTCAAGTATTTATTCCTATGACCATGAGATCATATAACTCACTGACACCGGAGGAATGCTTTGTGTGTATCAAACGTCGCAACGTAACTGGGTGACTATAAAGATGCTCTACAGGTATCTCCGAAGGTGTTAGTTGAGTCAGTATGGATCAAGACTGGGATTTGTCACTCCGTGTGACGGAGAGGTATCTCGGGGCCCACTCGGTAATACAACATCACACACAAGCCTTGCAAGCAATGTGGCTTAGAGTAAGTTACGGGATCTTTTATTACGGAACGAGTAAAGAGACTTGCCGGTAAACGAGATTGAAATAGGTATGCGGATACTAACGATCGAATCTCGGGCAAGTAACATACTGAAGGACAAAGGGAATGACATACGGGATTATATGAATCCTTGGCACTGAGGTTCAAACGATAAGTTCTTCGTAGAATATGTAGGATCCAATATGGGCATCCAGGTCCCGCTATTGGATATTGACCGAGGAGTCTCTCGGGTCATGTCTACATAGTTCTCGAACCCGCAGGGTCTGCACACTTAAGGTTCGACGTTGTTTTATGCATATTTGAGTTATATGGTTGGTTACCGAATGTTGTTCGGAGTCCTGGATGAGATCACGGACGTCACGAGGGTTTCCGGAATGGTCCGGAAACGAAGATTGATATATAGGATGACCTCATTTGATTTCCGGAAGGTTTTCGGAGTTACCGGGAAGGTACCGGGAATGACGAATGGGTTCCGGGAGTTCACCGGGGGGGCCACCCACCCCGGGGAAGCCCATAGGCCTTGGGGGTGCCACACCAGCCCTTAGTGGGCTGGTGAGACAGCCCAAGAGAGGCCTATGCGCATAGGAAAGAAAATCAAAGAGGAAAGGAAAAAAAAGAGGAGGGGGGAGACCTTCCCCCCTTGGCTCGGCCGACCCCCTTGGGGCTCCTTGAGCCCCAAGGCAAGGCCCCCCCTCTCCCACCTATATATACGGAGGTTTTAGGGCTGATTTGAGACGACTTTTCCACGGCAGCCCGACCACATACCTCCACGGTTTTTCCTCTAGATCGCATTTCTGCGGAGCTCGGGCGGAGCCCTGCTGAGACAAGATCATCACCAACCTCCGGAGCGCCGTCACGCAGCCGGAGAACTCTTCTACCTCTCCGAGTTGTACATGTTTTGAACGCGGAGGTGTCGTCCGTTCGGCACTACATCGTGGGACTGATCGCGGGACGGTTCGCGGGGCGGATCGAGGGACGTGAGGACGTTCCACTACATCAACCGCGTTCACTAACGCTTCTGCTGTACGGTCTACAAGGGTACGTAGATCACACATCCCCTCTCGTAGATGGACATCACCATGATAGGTCTTCGTGCGCGTAGGAAAATTTTTGTTTCCCATGCGACGTTCCCAACACACGATGCGTGCCTCGCTACCCTTTCTGTCACAGGGTGAGGACACCGCACAGTATGAACCCAAAACCAAGCACTTCTCCCATTGCAAGAATTATAGATCAAGTTGGCCAAACGAAACCCATAACTCGAAGAGAATTACAAGGATATGAAAGCATGCATATAAGAGATCAGAGGAGACTCAAATAATATTCATAGCTAATATGATCATAAATCCACAATTCATCGAATCTCGACAAACACACCGCAAAAGAAAGTTACATCGGATAGATCTCCATGAAGATCATGGAGAACTTTGTATTTAAGATCCAAGAGAGAGAAGAAGCCATCTAGCTATTAGCTATGGACCCGAAGGTCTGTGGTGAACTACTCACGCATCATCAGAGAGGCAATGGTGTTGATGAAGAAGCCCTCCATGTCCAAATCCCCCTCAGGCAGGGCACCAGAACGGTCCCCAGATGGGATCTTGCGGAGACAGAAGCTTGCGGCGGCGGAAAAGTATTTTCCTGGCTCTCTTCTTTGGTTTCGGGATTTTAAAGAATTTATAGGCGAAAGAGGTAGGGCAAAGGAGCCACATGGGACCCACAAGCCAGCCAGGCACAGCCACCCCCCTAGGCCGCGGCTAGGGGGCTTGTGATCTACCACGAGGTCTCCTGCCTTGGTTCTCAAGTCCCCTGCGTATCTTCTGTTATGGAAAAAATCATCCTGCAGGTTTTATTCCGTTTGGACTCCGTTTAATATTCTTCTCTGAAAAAGGTCAAAAACATGGAAAAAACAGAAACTGACACTTGGCACTGAGTTAATAGGTTAGTCCCAAATAAGATATAAAACAACATATTCATGCATATAAAACATCCAAAGTTGACAAGATAATAGCATGGAACCATCAAAAATTATAGATACGTTGGAGACGTATCAAGCATCCCCAAGCTTAACTCCTGCTCGTCCTCGAGTAGGGAAGTGATAAACACCGAATTTTTGATGTGGAATGCTACCTAAAATATTTGTTCTTTGTAACTTCTTTCTTGTGGCATGAATGTTCAGAAGCGTAAGATTCAAAACAATAGTTTACTATTGATAGAAAACAATAATACTCCAAGCATACTAGCAAAGTAATCGTGAACTTTTGAAATAACAAGGCCAAAGAAAGTTATCCTACAAAATCATATAGTCTGGCTATGCTCCATCATCCCCACACAACGAATTTAAATCATGCACAACCCCGGTATTGGCCAAGTAATTGTTTTCGCACTCTTACTTTCTCAAACCTTTTCAACTCTCACGCAATACATGAGTGTGAGCCATGGATATAGCACTATAGGTGGAATAGAGTGTGGTGGAGGTTGTGAGACAAAAAGGAGAAGATGGTCACATCGACTCGGCGTATCAATGGGCTATGGAGATTCCCATCAAGAGATATCAATGTGAATGTGTAGGGATTGCCATGCAACGGATGCACTAGAGCTATAAGTGTGTGAAAGCTCAAAAATAAAACTAGTGGGTGTGCACCCAACTTGCTTGCTCATGAAGACCTAGGGCAATTTTAAGGAAGCCCGTCATTGGAATATACAAGCCAAGTTATATAATGAAAATTCCCACTAGTATATGGAAGTGACAAAACAAGAGACTCTCTATCATGAAGAACATGGTGCTATTTTGAAGCACAAGTGTGGAAAAAGATAGTAGCATTGTCCCTTCTCTCTTTTTCTCTCATTTTTTTTTTGTTTGGGCACTTTGGCCTCTTTTTCTTATTTCCTCACATGGGACAATGCTCTAATAATGATGATCATCACACTTTTATTTACTTACAACTCAATACTTAGAACAATGATGACTCTATATGAAATGCCTCCGGCAGTGTACCGGGATGTGCAACGATATAGCTTAGCGTATGACGTTGAAACATCTCGCTAGCTATCTTACGATCATGCAATGGCAATATGAAAGTGACGGCACATGTCATGAGACGGAATGGTGGAAGTTGCATGGCAATATATCTCGGAATGGCTATGAAAATGCCATAATAGGTAGGTACGGTGGCTGTTTTGAGGAAGGTATATGGTGGGTTTGTGCACCGGCGAAAGTTGCGAGGCACTAGAGAGGCTATCAATGGTGGAAGGGTGAGAGTGCATATAATCCATGGACTCACAGTAGTCATGAAGAACTCATATACTTATTGCGAAAGATTAATTAGTAATCGAAACAAAGTGCTAAATGCATACTCCTAGGGGAAGGGTTGGTAGGTGTTAACCATCGCGCGATCCCGACCGCCACACAAAGGATGTCAATCAATAAATCAATTATGCTCCGACTTCCTAACATAGCGGTTCACCATACGTGCATGCTACGGGAATCACTAACTTCAACACAAGTATTTCTAGATTCACAACTCCCTACTAACATAACTCTAATATTACCATATCCATATCTCAAAACTAATTGGGAGGAATCAAACTTTTCTTACTAATCAATGCACTTGAATATGAAAGTTTTTATTATATCCTCTTTGGATGCCTATCATATTTAGGACTAATTTCATAGCACACGCCAATTACCAAGTTACTTAGAGAGAGCACTCTCAAAATGGTATAAGTGAAGATTGAGAGTTTTTATTTCTACAAAATATGACACCACCGTGCTCTAAAAAGATTTAAGTGAAGCACTAGAGCAAAGTTATCTAGCTCAAAAGATATAAGTGAAGCACATGCGAGCTAAATTGCCTAACTCAAAAGATATAAGTGAAGCTCATTGAGTATTCTAAAAAATTCACGATGAGTGCATGTCCTTCTCAAAAAGGTGTGCAGCAAGGATGATTGTGAAAAAACAAAAAGCAAAGACTCCTATAATACACGACGCTCCAAGCAAAACACATATCATGTGGTGAATAAAAATATAGCTCCAAGTAACGTTACCGATGGATTGAAGACGAAAGAGGGGATGCCTTCCCGGGGCATCCCCAAGCTTAGGCTTTTTTGGTGTCCTTGAATTTGTCTTGAGATGTCTTGGGCATCCCCAAGCTTAATCTCTTTCCACTCTTTACTCCATTGTCCATGAGAACATCACCCAAAACTTGAAAACTTCACAACACAAAACTTAAACAGAAACTCGTGATATCATTAGCATAAGAAAACAAACTACCAACTTTTTAGGTACTGTAGTAAACTTGATTTCTATTTAGATTGATGTTATATTACTGTATTCTCACTTTCCCATGGCTCGTACCTCCGATACTAACCATAATTTCATCAAAATAAGTAATCAACACAACAAAAACAGAATCTGTCAAAAACAGAACAGTCCGTAGAAATATGTATTATGGAAATTGTCATATCAATCAGCAGCAAAAAGAATCAACTCAAAATCTCTTTCTGGATAGGAATTATAAATACTTTTGTGAGCACAAAGTTTCTGTCTTTCTCAGCATGATTAAACAACTATCACCAAAACTAATCATAAAGGTTCTACTTGGCACAAACACTAACTAAAACATAAAAAACACAATCATAACAGAATCAGGATGGTGTGGACTCAACAGAACAGAAAGTAAAAAGAAAAAATAAATTTATTCATTGGGTTGCCTCCCAACAAGCGCTATCGTTTAACGCCCCTAGTTAGGCTTAACGATTTCAATGATGCTCACATAAAAATTAGTAGTTGAGATATGCAAAAGAGCATCATGAATGGCAAAAAACACGTTTAATTCTAACCCACTTCCTATGCATATGGATTTTGTGAGCAAACAATTTATGGGAACAAGAATTAACTAGCATAGGAAGGCAAAACAAGCATAACTTCAAAACGTTGAACACATAGAGAGGAAGCTTGATGTTATTGCAATATGTAAAAGCATGTGTTCCTCTCTCATAGTAATTTTCAGTAACATCATGAAGGAATCTTACAATATAACTATCACGCAAAGCATTCCTTTCATGATCAATTATAGCATAAGGGTCATCACCAAAACTTGGGAAACAAAAAATATCATCTTCATCAAGCATAGCATCCCCAAGCTTGTGGTTTGGCATATCATTAGCATCATAGATATTCAGAGAATTCATATTAACAACATGGCAATCATGTTTTTCATTCAACCATATATCATGAACCACTTTATAATTTTCTTCTTTCAACACTTCATCAAAATTTTCAGATTCATGATTTTCAAACAAAACTCCATAGAGATAGTCAAGTGCACTCAACTCACTAGCAAATTGTTCATCATAATTTGGTCTTTTGAAAAGATTAGCAAGTGGATGAGGATCCATATCAATATATTTTTAGCAAGCGAAGATGCAAGCAAATAGAAGGCACATGGCAACACAAGCAAACGTAGCAACAAAAAGGCAAACGTAAGAAGAGCGAATAAAAAGGAAAATCTTTTTGTAAATTTTGTTTTAGAAGTGGGGGAAAGGAAAACGAGAGGCAAATGGCAAATAATGTAAATGCAAGAGATGAGTTTGCGATAGGTACTTGGTAGATATGCTTCACTTTGAATACTCCCCAGCAACGGCGCCAGAAATCCTTCTTGCTACCTCTTGAGCTTGCGTTGGTTTTTCCCTTGAAGAGGAAAGGGTGATGCAGCAAAGTAGCGATAAGTATTTCCCTCAGTTTGAGAACCAAGGTATCAATCCAGTAGGAGTATCAAGATGAGGCACCAATGTACCTACGCAAAAAAAAACTTGCACCCAACGCGCAAAAGGGGTTGTCAATCCCTTCATGATTATTTGCAAGGTGAGATATGAAGGTGAAAAGTGCAACAAAGTAATTTTGTAGATCTGAATATAGGATGTGAAGTAGACCCGGGGGCGTAGTGTTCACTAGAGGCTTCTCTCATAGTAGCAAGTATTGCGGTGGGTGAACGAATTACTGTCGAGCAATTGATAGAATCGCGCAAAGTCATGACAATATCTAAGGCAATGATCATACATATAGGCATCACGTCCGAGACAAGTAGACATATACTTTCTGCATCTACTACTATTACTCCACACAGCAACCGCTATCCAGAATGCATCTAGTGTATTGAGTTCATAACAAACAGAGTAACGCCTTAAGCAAGATGACATGATGTAGAGGGATAGATTCATGCAATATGATATAAACCCCATCTTTTTACCCTTGATGGAAACAACACGATATGTGCCTCGCTACCCTTTTTGTCACTGGGTGAGGACACCGCACGGTATGAACCCAAAACCAAGCACTTCTCCCATTGCAAGAATTATAGATCAAGTTGTCCAAACGAAACCCATAACTCGAAGAGAATTACAAGGATATGAAATCATGCATATAAGAGATCAGAGGAGACTCAAATAATATTCATAAATAATCTGATCATAAATCCACAATTCATCGGATCTCAACAAACACACCGCAAAAGAAAGTTACATCGGATAGATCTCCATGAAGCTCATGGACAACTTTGTTTTGAATATCCAAGAGAGAGAAGAATCCATCTAGCTACTAGCTATGGACCCCGAAAGTCTGTGGTGAACTACTCACGCATCATCGGAGAGGCAATGGTGTTGATGAACAAGCCCTCCGTGTCCGAATCCCCTTCGGCAGGGCACCAGAACGGTCCCCAGATGGGATCTTGCGGAGACATAAGCTTGCGGCGACGGAAAAGTATTTTCGTGGCTCTCTTCTTTGGTTTCGGGATTTTAGAGAATTTATAGGCGAAAGAGGTAGGGCAAAGGAGTCATGTGGGGCCCACAAGCCTGCCACGCGCGGCCACCCCCCTAGGCCGCGGCTAGGGGCTTGTGATCTCCCACGAGGTCTCGTGCCTTAGTTCTCAAGTCTCGTGTGTATCTTCTGTTATGGAAACAATCATCCCGCGGGTTTTATTCCGTTTGGACTCTGATACGTCCATTTTGCGTCATGCTTTCATGTTGATATTTATCGCTTTATGGACTGTTATTATACTTTGTGGAACCTTACTTATGCCTTTTCTCTCTTATTTTGCAAGGTTTATTTGAAGAGGGAGAATACCGGCAGCTGGAATTCTGGACTGGAAAAGGAGCAAGTCTGAGTCCTCTATTCTGCGCAACTCCAAATGCCCTGAAAATCAACGTGGATTTTTTTGGATTTTATAAAAAATACTGGGCGAAAGAAGTGTCAGAGGGGAGCAACCAAGGGCCCACAAGCCTGGTTAACGCGACCTACCCCCTGGTCGCGGCACCAGGGCTTGTGGGCACACTGGTGGCCCACTGGCCCCCCTCTTTTGCTATATGAAGGGTTTCTTTCGGAAAAAAATCAGGGTGGAGCTTTTTCGTGGATTCTCCGCGGCCACGAGGCGGAACTTGAGCAGATCCAATCTAGAGCTCCGGCAGGACGATCCTGCCGGGGAAACTTCCCTCCTGGAGGGGGAAATCGTCGCCATCGTCATCACCAACACTCCTCTCGTCATAGGGGAGGCATCTCCATCAACATATTCATCAGCACCATCTCCTCTCCAAACCCTAGTTCATCTCTTGTAACCAATCTCCGTCTCGCGACTCCGATTGGTACTTGTAAGGTTGCTACTAGTGTTGATTACTCTTTGTAGTTGATGCTAGTTGGATTACTTGGTGGAAGAGTTTAAGTTCAGATCCTTGATGCTATTCATTACACCTCTGATCATGATTATGATTATGCTTTGTGAGTAGTTACTTTTGTTCCTGAGGACATGGGATAAGTCATGCTAATAATAGTCATGTGAATTTGGTATTCGTTCGGTATTTTGGTATGTTGTATGTTGTTTTTCCTCTAGTGGTGTTATGTGAACGTCGACTACATAACACTTCACCATATTTGGGCCTAGAGGAATGCATTGGGGAGTAGTAAGTAGATGATGGGTTGCTAGAGTGACAAAAGATTAAACCCCAGTCTATGCGTTGCTTCGTAAGGGGCTGATTTGGATCCACTAGTTTAATGTTATGGTTAGACATTGTCTTAATTCTTCTTTCGTAGTTGCGGATGCTTGCGAGAGGGGTTAATCATAAGTGGGATGCTTGTCCAAGTAAGGGCAGTACCCAAGCGCCGGTCCACCCACATATCAAACTATCAAAGTAACGAACGCGGATCATATGAACATGATGAAACTAGCATGACAGAAATTCCCGTGTGTCCTCGGGAGCGTTTTTCCTCTTATAAGACTTTGTTCAGGCTTGTCCCTTGCTAAAAAAGGGATTGGGCCACTTGTTGCACCGTTGCTACTACTTGTTACTTGTCAATTTTTGCTTTCTACGTTTCATCTCACTACACCATCACTTGTTACCGCTACTTTCAGTGCTTGCAGTTATTACCTTGCTAAAACCCGTTTATCACAGTCTTCTCCTCATTGGGTTCGACACTCTTACTTATCGAAAGGACTAAGATTGATCCCTATACTTGTGGGTCATCAAGACTCTTTTTTGGCGCCATTGCCGGGGAGGGAAGCGCCTTTGGTAAGTGGAATTTGGTAAGGAAACATTTATATACTGTGCTGAAATTTATTGTCACTTGTCACTATGGAAACTGTTCCTTTGAGGAGTTTGTTCAGGGTATTTTCACCACGAACGGAAGCACGAGGATTTGTTCCTCAACCTGAGGTACCTACTGAAAATATCTTTTACGAAATTCCTTCGGGTATGCTTGAGAAACTGCTGGCTAATCCTTTTACAGGAGATGGATCTTCACATCCACACTTGCATCTAACCTATGTAGATGAAGTTTGTGGTTTATTTAAGCTTGCAGGTTTGCCCGAGGATGAGGTAAAGAAGAAAGTCTTTCCTTTATCTTTGAAGGATAAGGCATTGACATGGTATAGGCTATGTGATGATACTGGATCATGGGACTATAATCGGTTGAAATTGGAATTTCATCAAAAGTTTTATCCTATGCATTTAGTACATCGTGATCGGAATTATATTTATAACTTTTGGCCTCGTGACAGGGAAAGCATAGCTCAAGATTGGGGAGGCTTAAATCAATGTTATATTCATGCCCCAATCATGAGCTCTCGAGAGAAATTATCACTCAAAACTTTTATGCTAGGCTTTCCCATGAAGATTGTACCATGCTTGACACTTCTTGTACCGGTTCTTTTATGAAGAAGGATATTGACCACAAGTGGAATTTATTGGAAAGAATCAAAGGTAACTCTCAAGATTGGGAGCTGGAAGAAGGTAAGGAGTCAGGTATGAATTTCCAGTTTGATTGCGTTAAATCTTTTGTTGAAACAAACACTTCTAGAGATTTTAGCGCTAAGTATGGACTTGACTCTGAGATAGTAGCTTCTCTATGTGAATCTTTTGCTGCTCATGTTGATCTTCCCAAAGAGAAGTGGTTTAAGTATCATCCTCCTGTAGAAATCAACATAGTTAAACCCAATCTAGTTGAGGAGAAAGTCATTGCCTTTATTGATCCTATTGTTCCTTGTGCCTACGTTGAGAAACCACCTTACCCTACTAGGAAAAAGGATTATTCTAAAGCTCCAACTGTGATACGTAGGGGTTACATTAGACCACTTGCACCCCCTCAGGAAATTAGAGTTGAACCTAGTGTTGCTATTATCAAAGATCTCTTAGCCGAAGACATAGATGGGCATGTTATCAAATTCTGTGAGGACTCCGCTAGAATAGCTAAACCTCACACGAAAGACAAATACGGACCTGTAGTTGGCCTGCCCGTTGTTTCTGTCAAGATAGGAGATCACTGTTACCATGGTTTATGTGATATGGGTGCTAGTCTTAGTGCGATACCCCGTTCCCTATATGATGAAATCAAAGATGAGATTGCACCTGCTGAGTTAGAACCCATCGATGTCACTATTACGCTAGCTAATATAGACACTATCTGCCCTCTGAGAATTGTGAGAGAGGTAGAAGTCCTGTGTGGTAAGGCAAAGTATCCTACTGATTTCCTCGTCCTTGCTACTGCACAAGATAGCTTTTGTCCCATCATATTTGGTAGACCCTTTCTCAACACTGTCAATGCTCACATTGATTGCATTAAACAGACTGTCACTGTTAGTTTCGAGGGTGTGTCTCATGAATTTAACTTCTCCAAGTTTGGAAGACAGCCCCATGAAAAAGAATCGTCTGGTAGGGATGAAATCATTGCTCTTGCCTCTATTGTCGTACCTCCTACGGGTCCTTTAGAGCAATATCTTCTTGAGCATGAAAATGATATGCATATGGAGGAAAGAGATGAGATAGATAAAATTATCTTAGAACAATATCCTATTCTCAAGAATAATCTGCCTGTTGAACTGCTTGGGGATCCTCCCCCACCAAAGGGTGATCCTCTGTTCGAGCTAAAACAGTTACCAGATACTCTTAAGTATGCCTATCTTGATGAGAAGGAGATATATCCTGTTATTATTAGTGCTCACCTCTCGAGTCACGAAGAGAAGAAGTTATTAAAAAACTTTGAGGAAGCACCGTGCTGCTATTGGATATACTCTTGATGATCTTAAGGGTATTAGTCCCACTCTATGTCAACACAAGATTCAAACTGATCCTGATTCTAAGCCAGTTGCTGATCATCAACGGAGATTAAATCTGAGGATGAAAGAGGTCGTGAGAAAAGAAATATTGAAGCTTGTGGAAGCAGGAATCATTTATCCTGTTGCTCATAGTGATTGGGTAAGTCCAGTACATTGCGTACCTAAGAAGGGAGGTATCACTGTCGTTCCTAATGATAAGAATGAACTAATCCCGCAGAGGATTATTACTGGCTATAGGATGGTGATAGACTTCCGGAAACTGAACAAGGCAACCAGGAAGGACCATTATCCTTTGCCGTTTATCGACCAGATGCTAGAAAGGCTATCTAAACACACACACTTCTGATTTCTAGACGGTTATTCAGGTTTCTCGCAAATACCTGTTGCACAATCTGATCAAGAGAAAACCACCTTCACATGCCCCTTCGGTACCTTTGCTTATAGACGTATGCCTTTTGGCTTGTGCAATGCACCTGCCACCTTTCAAAGATGTATGATGGCTATATTCTCTGACTTTTGTGAAAAGATTGTTGAGGTTTTCATGGATGATTTCTCCGTCTACGGTTCTTCCTTTGACGATTGCCTCAGCAACCTTGATTGAGTCTTACAGAGATGCAAAGATACCAACCTCGTCTTGAACTGGGAGAGGTGCCACTTCATGGTTAATGAAGGCATCATCTTAGGACACAAAATCGCTGAGAAAGGCATTGAAGTTGATAAGGCTAAGGTTGATGCAATTGAGAAAATGCCTTGCCCCACAGATATCATAGGTATACGAAGTTTCCTAGGTCATGTTGGTTTCTATAGGAGGTTCATTAAGGACTTCTCTAAGATTTCTAGGCCTCTTACCAACCTCTTGCAGAAGGATGTTCCTTTTGTTTTTGATGAGGATCGTGAGGAAGCTTTCCAAATACTTAAGAAGGCCTTAATAACCGTACCTATTGTTCAACCACCTGATTGGAACTTGCCCTTTGAAATCATGTGCGATGCTAGTGATTATGCCGTTGGTGTTGTTCTATGACAAAGAGTTGACAAGAAGTTGAAAGCCATTCACTAAGCTAGTAAAACTCTAGACAGTGCCCAAAGAAACTATGCCACTACGGAGAAGAAGTTTTTAGCAGTCGTGTTTGCATGTGAAAAGTTCAGATCTTATATAGTTGACTCCAAAGTCACTATTCACTCTGATCATGCTGCTATTAAGTACCTCATGGAGAAGAAGGACGCTAAGCCTAAGCTAATTAGATGGCTTCTCCTGCTAGAGGAATTTGATTTGCACGTTGTTGACCGAAAGGGTGCTGATAACCCTGTAGCAGATAACTTGTCTAGGCTAGAGAATGTCCTTGATGACCCACGACCTATTGATGACAGCTTTCCTGATGAGCAATTGAATGTCATCCGCACTTCACATAGTGCACCGTGGTATGCTGATTACGCAAACTATATCGTAGCCAAATACATACCACCCAGTTTCACCTACCAGCAAAAGAAGAAATTCTTCTTTGATTTGAGACACTATTTTTGGGATGATCCTCACCTTTATAAGGAAGGGGTAGATGGTGTTATTAGATGTTGTGTGCCTGAACATGAACAGGGACAGATCCTGCAGAAATGTCATTCCGAGGCTTACGGAGGACACAATGCTGGAGACAGAATTGCTCATAAGGTATTGCAATCAGGTTTCTATTGGCCCACTCTCTTCAAGGATGCCCGTAAGTTTGTCTTCTCTTGTGACGAATGCCAAAGAATAGGGAATATCAGTAAGCATCAGGAAATTCCTATGAACTATTCACTTGTCATTGAACCATTTGATGTCTGGGGCTTTGATTATATGGGACCCTTCCCGAGTTCCAATGGGTACACTCACATCTTAGTTGCTGTGGATTACGTCACTAAGTGGGTGGAAGTTATCCCCACTAAAAATGCTGATCACCACACCTCTATTAAGATGCTTAAAGAAGTCATTTTCCCAAGATTTGGAGTCCCTAGATATCTGATGACTGATGGGGTTCACACTTCATTCATGGTGTTTTCTGCAAGATGCTCGCTAAGTATGATGTCAACCACAGAGTTGCATCTCCTTATCATCCTCAGTCTAGTGGTCAAGTGGAGTTGAGTAATAGGGAGATCAAATTGATCTTACAAAAGACCGTCAATAGATCTCAAAAGAATTGGTCTAGCAAACTTGACGATGCACTATGGGCTTATAGGACTGCTTATAAGAATTCCATGGGCATGTCGTCGTATAAAATGGTTTACGGTAAGGCATGTCATTTACCTCTTGAGCTGGAACACAAAGCTTATTGGGCAATCAAAGAGCTCAACTTTGATTTCAAACTTGCCGGTGAGAAGCGGTTGTTTGATATCAGCTCATTAGATGAATGGAGGGCCCAGGCATATGAGAATGCCAAGTTGTTCAAGGAAAAGGTTAAGAGGTGGCACGATAAAAGAATACAAAAACGAGAGTTCAATGTAGGTGATTATGTCCTGATATACAATTCTTGTTTAAGATTCTTCGCAGGCAAGCTTCTCTCTAATGGGAAGGTCCCTACGTTGTCGAGGAAGTATATCGTTCCGGTGCCATCAAAATCAATAACACGGAAGGTAATTTTCCTAGGGTGGTAAACGGGCAAAGAATCAAGCATTACATCTGTGGTACTCCCATAAATGTTGAGACCAATATCATCAATATCATAACTCCATAGGAGTACATAAGGGATGTTTATCAGCCTGTTCCAGACCCTGAAAACCAAGAGGTATCTGTTTCGGTAAGTAATTGGACTCCGAAACTTTTCCAATAGGAATTTTTTTCCGTTTTGGAATTTATGAAAAATTAGAAAAATAAAAAGCAGTCCGGAGAGCGCACGAGGCGGCCACAAGCTTGGTTGTCGCGGCCTCCCCCTGGCCGCGGCAACAGGGCTTGTGGGCAGCTCGTGTGCCTCCCGGACTCCGTTTTCTTGCGGAGCACTCCTTCTGGTCCAGAAAAAATCATTATATATACGCCCGAGGGTTTTGATCTCCGTATCGTGCAGTTTTCCTTTGTTTTCGTTTCGAGCTTGTTTCTGTCGCAGATCTAGACCATCATGACTTCCCCAAAAGCTCCTAAGGACATGATCTTCGAGAAGGTCATCAATCCCTACCTCACGGAAGTGTTGAAACACCCTCAATCTATTAAGATGAGTGAGGGGATGTTGCACATCCGTGATGTTGAGGGGCCTAAGAAGACCGGAAGCATGGAGACGAGGCTCGAAGCAATGGAGAAACAAGTCTTCAAGTGCCAAGGGATGGTGGAGCATGGACTCAACGCCAACCACATGATGATCACGGAATTCACCAGCAATCACAAGATGGATGCCATTGACATTGGGAAGCACCTCTCCAGGCTCTATCACAGGGTTGATCAACTCCAGGGCCAGATCTATGACCTGCACAACCAAAACTGTGAGTATGAGTATAGATTTAAATCAATACGGTTGGCTGCAGATTTGAGGATTCCGGCGACTCGTTCATCCTGCCATGATGGAGCACCTATGCCTTGGAAGACGGAGGATCAGACTACTTCAACAACACCACCACCATCACCACCAAAGGAAGACAACTAAGCATTGGTATGGGCAATCCCCTTGGCTTTTGCCAAGCTTGGGGGAGTTGCCCTGGTATCGTATCACCTTTATATCTTTTGGTTTTACCTTTGTTTTAGTTCTTTCCTTTTCAGTTTTTATTTGTTCTCGTAGTGGAATAAGTCTTTAGTGTTTTAGTTTGAGTCTTTTGCCTTGTGTCTCCCCCGATGTATTCGAGCTTGCGAGCTATATAATAATGAGTATCTTAGTCAAGGGCTTTGTTTTGTGTCGTGATCAAAAGTATGAAAAGAACGATAGCATGAAAGATCATGAGATGATCCTATGGAAAGTGATAGCTTCACATATAACAAGTATGATGATTGAAACTTGTTGAGAGTAGACCAACATAGACCTCAGTCATTGTTGCAATTAATAAGAAGTAATAAGAAAAGAGAGGTTTACATATAAATATATCATCTTAGACAGTTTCTATAATTGTGAGCACTCACCAAACTATTACATGATTAGAAGTAGATGTTGGACAAGGAAGACAACATAATGAATTGTGTTTTCTTGGTTCCAAACAATGTTATATGATTAGAGATCCCTTAGCATGTGACGATTGCTTCCATCTCATATTAGCCAAAACTCCCGCACCAAGTAGAGATACCACTTGTGCATCCATAAACCTTCAACCTAGTTTTGCCATGAGTGTCCACCATACCTACCTATGGATTGAATAAGATCCCTCAAGTAAGTTGTCATCGGTGCAAGCAATAAAAATTGCTCTCTAATATGTATGATCTATTAGTGTGTGGAAAATAAGCTTTGTACGAACCTGTGATGAGGAAGACATAAAAGCGACAGACTGCATAATAAAGTTCTTTATTAGAGGGGGCAATATAAAATGACGCTCCTCCGCACTAAGAGGACACACATCCAAACCTCAAAAGTGCATGACAACCTCTGCTTCCCTCTGCGAAGGGCCTATCTTGTACCTTTACTTTTTGCCCTCGTTAGAGTCATGGTGATCTTCACCAATTCCTTATTTAGCCTTTTTCTTGGTGAACGTCATATGCTTGGGAAAGATCTATATTCATATATCAACTTGGAGCTGAGTACTGATGCTTTGTTATTGTTGACTTTCCCCTTGAGGTAAATAGTTGGGAGGCAAAACTATAAGCCCCTATCTTTCTCTGTGTCCAACTGAAACTTTGATACCATGAGTACCACGTGAGTTGTAATAACTGTGGAAAACAAAAGAGATGATTGAGTATGTGGATTTGCTTTGCAAGCTCTTATTTGACTCGTTGTGATAATATGATAAATTGCAATTGCTTCAATGACTTTGGACGGTTGTTGGCCACTTCTCGGTAAGGTTTTTGTCTCATACTTTGCTTTGTGAAGGAATTGTTACTTTCCCATAAGAATATCTATGATGTATTGCTGTCCTATGTGTGATCATGATGCCCTCATGTCCGTATTTTGTTTTATCGACACCTTCATCCCCAAACATGTGGTCACGTTTTGGGTCTTGGTTTTCGCTTGAGGACAAGCAAGGTCTAAGCTTGGGGGAGTTGATACGTCCATTTTGCATCATGCATTCATGTTGATATTTATCGCTTTATGGACTGTTATTATACTTTGTGGAACCTTACTTATGCCTTTTCTCTCTTATTTTGCAAGGTTTATTTGAAGAGGGAGAATACCGGCAGCTGGAATTCTCGACTGGAAAAGGAGCAAGTCTCAGTCCTCTATTCTGCGCAACTCCAAATGCCCTGAAAATCAACGTGGATTTTTTTTGGATTTTATAAAAAATATTGGGCGAAAGAAGTGTCGGAGGGGAGCAACCAGGGGCCCACAAGCCTGGTTGCCGCGGCCTACCTCCCTGGCCGCGGCAACAGGGCTTGTGGGCACCCTGGTGGCCCACTGCCCCCCCCCCTCTTTTGCTATATGAAGGGTTTTGTCGGGAAAAAACCAGGGTGGAGCTTTTTCGTGGATTCTCCGCCACCACGAGGCGGAACTTGAGCAGATCCAATCTAGAGCTCCGCCAGGACGATCCTGCCGGGGAACTTCCCTCCCGGAGGGGGAAATCGTCGCCATCGTCATCACCAACACTCCTCTCATCGGAGGGGAGGCATCTCCATCAACATCATCATCAGCACCATCTCCTCTCCAAACCCTAGTTCATCTCTTGTAACCAATCTCCGTCTCGCGACTCCGATTGGTACTTGTAAAGTTGCTAGTAGTGTTGATTACTCTTTGTAGTTGATGCTAGTTGGATTACTTGGTGGAAAAGTTTATGTTCAGATCCTTAATGCTATTCATTACACCTGTGATCATGATTTTGATTATGCTTTGTGAGTAGTTACTTTTGTTCCTGAGGACATGGGATAAGTCATGCTAATAATAGTCATGTGAATTTGGTATTCGTTCGGTATTTTGATATGATGTATGTAGTTTTTCCTCTAGTGGTGTTATGTGAACGTCGACTACATAACACTTCACCTATTTGGGCCAATAGGAAGGCATTCGGGAGTAGTAAGTAGATGATGGGTTGCTAGAGTGACAGAAGCTTAAACCCAAGTCTATGCGTTGCTACGTATGGGGCTGATTTGGATCCACTAATTTAATGCTATGGTTAGACGTTGTCTTAATTCTTATTTCGTAGTTGTGGATGCTTGCGAGAGGGGTTAATCATAAGTGGGATGCTTGTCCAAGTAAGGGAAGTACCCAAGTGCTGGTCCACCCACATATCAAACTATCAAAGTAACGAACGCGGATCATATGAACATGATGAAACTAGCATGACAAAAATTCCCGTGTGTCCTCGGGAGCGTTTTCCTCTTATAAGACTTTGTTCAGGCTTGTCCCTTGCTAAAAAGGGATTGGGCCACTTGCTGCACCGTTGCTACTACTTGTTACTTGTCACTTTTCGCTTGCTACGTTTCACCTCACTACACCATCACTTGTTACCGCTAGTTTCAGTGCTTGCAGTTATTACCTTGGAAAAAACAGTTTATCAGAGCCTTCTCCTCCTCATTGGGTTCGACGCTCTTACTTATCGAAAGGACTACGATTGATCCCCTATACTTGTTGGTCATCAGACTCCGTTTAATATTCTTCTCTGAAAAAGGTCAAAAACACGGAAAAAACAGAAACTGGCACTTGGCACTAGGTTAATAGGTTAGTCCCAAAAAGATATGAAACAACATATTTATGCATATAAAACATCGAAAGTTGACAAGATAATAGCATGGAACCATCAAAAATTATAGATACGTTGGACACGTATCAAGCATCCCCAAGCTTAACTCCTGCTCGTCCTTGAGTAGGGAAGTGATAAAGACCGAATTTTTGATGTGGAATGCTACCTAACGTATTTGTTCTTTGTAACTTCTTTATTGTGAGCACCAAACTCGTAACTCAGATATTCACCTCCTCGATCAGATATAGGAACTTGTTCTTCTTGTTACGATGATTTTCAACTTCACTCTAAAATTGTTTGAACTTTTCAAACGTTTCAGACTTGTGCTTCGTCAAGTAGATATAGCCATACCTACTCAAATCATTAGTGAAGGTGAGAAAACAATGATATCCGCCACGCACCTCTATGCTCATTGGTCCACACACATCTGTATGTATGATCTCCAACAAGTCACTTGCACGCTCCATTGTTCCAGGGAATGGAGTCTTAGTCATCTTGCCCATGAGACATGGTTCGCATGTGTAAAGTGATTCAAAATCAAGTGACTCCAAAAGTCCATCAGCATGGAGTTTCTCCGTACACTTAATACCAATATGACCTAAGCGGAAGTGCCACAAGAAAGTGGCGCTATAATTGTTAACTCTACATCTTTTGGTCTCAATGTTATGGATATGAGTGTCATCACAATCGAGATTCAATATGAACAAACCCCTCACATTGGGTGCATGACCATAAAAGATATTACTCATATAAATAGAACAACCATTATTCTCTGACTTAAATGAGTAACCGTCTCGCAATAAAGAAGATCCAGATATAATGTTCATGCTCAACGTAGGCACTAAATAACAATTATTTCAGTTCATCACTAATCCCGATGGTAACTGAAGTGAGACCGTGCCGACGACGACCGCATAAACCTTGGAACCATTTCCCACGCGCATCGTCACTTCATCCTTCGTCAGCCTTCATTTATTCCGCAGTTCCTATTTCGAGTTGAAAATGTGAGCAACAGAATCGGTATCAAATACCCAAGCACTACTACGAGAGGTGGTGAGGTACACATCAATAACATGTATATCATATATACCTTGTTTGGCGTTGGCCTCCTTCTTATCGGTCACATACTTGGGGCAGTTGCGCTTGATCAGTCCCCTTGCAATAATAATACTCAGTTTTCGGCTTAGGTCCATCCTTGGGTTTCTTCGTCGGAGGGGAAACAGCTTTGCCACTCTTCTTGGAGTTACCCTTCTTGCCTTTGTCGTTTTTCTTGAAACTAGTGATCTTATTGACCATCAACACTTGATGTTCTTTCTGGATTTGTGACTCAGTGACTTTCAGCATCGCAAATAACTCCCCGGGTGACTTATTCATCCCTTGCATGTTATAGTTCAACACAAAGCTCTTATAGCAAGGTGGGAGTGATTGAAGAATTCTGTCAATGATAGCTTCTTGTGGGAGTTCAATCCCCAGCTCAACTAGACGGTTAGAGTACTCAGACATCCTGAGCACGTGTTCACTGACAGACGAATTCTCCTCTATTTTGCAAGCATAGAACTTATCGGAGGTCTCATACCTCTCGATCTGGGCATTTTTCTCAAAGATAAACTTCAACTCTTCGAATATCTCATATGCTCCATGACGTTCAAAACGTATTTGAAGTCCCGGTTCTAAGCCATACAAAACTGCACATTGAACTAGTGAGTAGTCATCCTTACGCGCTTGCCAAGCGTTCAAAACATCTTGGTCTGCCGTAGCGGGTGGTGCATTACCTAGCGCAGCATCAAGCACATATAGCTTTTGGCCAGCTTGGAGGATAAGCCTCAGATTTCGAGCCCAGTCGACAAAGTTGCTTCCATCATATTTCAGCTTAGCTTTCTCTAGGAACGTATTAAAATTCAGGGTTGCTACTACCTGAGCCATTGATCTACAACATAAAATTTTGCAAATATTAATTAGACTATGTTCAAGACATTTGAGTTTAGCTAATCATATTACTAATAAATTCCCACTCAAATAGACATCCCTCTAGTTATTCGAGTGTCGCATGATCCAAATTCACTAACTCAAGTCCGATCATCATGTGAAGTTGAGTATAGTTTCAGTGGTGAACATCTCCATGTTGATCATATCAACTATATGAGTCATGCTCGAACTTTCGGTCTCTTTCGTTCCGAGGCCATGTATGTACATGCTAGGCTCGTCAAGTTTAACCCGAGTGTTCCGCGTGTGCAACTGTTTTGCACCCGTTGTATGTGAACGTTGAGTCTGTCATACCCGAGCATCACATGGTGTCTCGACACGACGAACTGTCGCAACGGTGCACAGTCGGGGAGAACACAATTTTATCTTGAAATTTTAGTGAGGGATCACCTTATAATGCTACCGTCGTTGTAAGCAAAATAAGGTGCATAAAAGGATTAACATCACATGCAAATCATAAGTGACATGATATGGCCATGAACTTGTGCTTCTTGATCTCCATCACCAAAGCACCAGCATGATATCGATCGTCACCAGCGCCGCACCATGATCTCCATCATCGTGCCGCCATCAAGGTTGTCGCGCTATCTATTCTATTACTACTAAAGCTACAACCTAGCGATATAGTAAAAGCATCTGCAAGCACAAACATTAGTTTAAAGACAACCCTATGGCTCCTGTCGCTTGCTGTAGCATCGACGTGCAAGTCGATATTTAACTATTACAACATGATCATCTCATACATCCAATATATCATATAATGTCTTTTGCCATATCAGATCACATGCATACCCTGCAAAAACAAGTTAGACGTCCTCTAATTTGTTATTGCATGTTTTATGTGGCTGCTATGGGTATCTAGCATGAGCGTATCTTACTTACGCAAAGCCAGAATGGCGATATGCAAATTGCTATTTAAGCTTCTCCAAGGACCGCCTCGGTCAAATCCGATTCAACTAAAGTTGAAGAAACAGACACCCGCCAGTCATCTTTATGCAACAAGTTGCATATCAGCCGATGAACCCGGTCTCTTGTAAGCGTACGAGTAAAGTTTGTCTGGGCCGCTTCAATACAACAATACCGCCGAATCAAGAAAAGACTAAGGAGGGCAGAAAATTCAACATCACCGCCCACAAACTCTTTTGTGTTCTACTCAAGATATCATCTATGCATGAACATAGCTCGTGATGCCACTCATGGGGAACGTTGCATGGGAAACAAAAAAAATTCCTACGCACACGAAGACCTATCATGGTGATGATCATCTACGAGAGGGAGATCGGATCCACATACCCTTGTAGATCATTAAGCAGGAAGCGTTAAGAAACGCGGTTGATGTAGTGGAACGTCTTCGCGATGCAAATCACCGCCGTCCCACGATCTAGCACCGAACGAACGGCACCTCCGCGTTCAGCACACGTACAACTCGATGACAATCTCCGCCTTCTTGATCCAGCAAGAGAGACAAAGAGGTAGTTGAATTCTCCGGCAGCACGACGGCGTGGCGGTGATGATGGCGGAGCTATTCTGGCAGGGCTTTGCCGTGTCGTACCGATCTAGCTATGAGGTGTCACGAAGTAGTGGAGGGAGAGAGATTTGCACAAAGGCTCGAGTTCCAAAAACCCTAAAACCCTCAACTATATATAGGAGGAACCAAGGGGTGGTTAGCTTGCCTCCTACTCCAAGGAGGAGCTTTGGCCAAGGCAAGGAGAACCAATCCTCCTCCAATTAGGTTTGGTGGAGGACTCCTTCCTATCTTGTCCATCTCCTTCTTTGTTTTTTTCTGTTCCCTCTTTATTATTGCTTTGGCTGAAATAGCCTTATTGGGATGGCCTCACCAGCCAACTAAGGGCTGGTGTGCCACCCGTGAGCCTATTCGGTTCTCTCCCGGGTGGGTGGCCCCTCCCAGTAAAACCCCGGAACCCATTCGTCGCTCCTGGTACTTTACCGGTAATGCCCGAAATCTTTCCAGAAGCCAAATGCAACAATCCTATATATCAATCTTCGTTTCCACACCATTACGGAGACACTCGTGACGTCCGGGATCTCATCCGGGACTCCGAACAACATTCAATTACCAACATAAATAATTCAACTATACCGAAAACGTCACTGAACCTTAAGTGTGCAGACCATGCAGGTTCGAGAACTATGTAAATATGACCGAGACACTCACCGGTCAATATCCAATAGCGGGACCTAGACGTCCATATTGGATCCTACATATTCTACGAAGATCTTATCGGTTGAACCTCTATGTCAAGGATTCACACAATCCCATATATCATTCCATTTGTCCTTCGGTATGTTACTTGCCCCAGACTCGATCATCGGTATCACCATACATATTTCAATCTCGTTACCGGCAAGTCTCTTTACTCGTTCCATAATACAAGATCCCGTGAATAACTCTTTAGTCACAGTGCTTGCAAGGCTTGTTTGTGATGTTGTATTACCGAGTGGGCCCCGAGATACCTCTTCGTCACATGGAGCGACAAATCCCAGTCTTGATCCATGCTAACTCAACGAACACCTTCGGAGATGCCTGTAAAGTACCTTTATAGTCACCCAGTAATGTTGTGATGTTTTATACACACAAGGCATTCCTTCGATGTCAGTGAGTTACATGATCTCATGGTCATAGGAGTGCATACTTGACATGCAGAAAACAATAGCAACAAAATGACACGGTCATATGCCACGTTTATAGTTTGGGTCTTGTCCATCACATCATTCTCCTAATGATGTGATCTCGTCATCTAGTGACAACACTTGTCTATGGCTAAGAAACCTTAACCATCCTTGACCAACAGGCTAGTCAACTAGAGGATCACTAGGGACATTGTTTTGTCTATATATCCACACATGCATTTATGTTTCCATTCAATACAATTATAGCATGGATAATAAACGATTATCTTGAAACAGAAAATATAATAATAACTATTTTATTATTGCCTCTAGGGCATATTTCCAACAGATCTAGTGCCCCTTAGTGATTTTGGTGGTTTGAAGACTTATAGGTTAAGAGATTGATATGTTTGTAAGTGTACACATGCTTTATAAGTCGCTGAGGAGTTTGAGTTATTCGATGAATATCGACCCCTAAAAATGTATGTCTTCGGGTGAAGACTTTGGACCTTACTTGAAGACTTTGATCGCGAAGAAATGAAATTGATATTCCTCATGAAAATATTGAAGATGAGGAATTCGGTGTGTCCCGAAGAAAATACACTGAAGACTTTGAAGCTTGAAGATTTACTCTTTCTGTTTCATTTTCTTTATACTTGGGTCATAGGGACACCGTACTATTAAAGGGGGTCGAGCTAAAACTATGGAATGAATTTCCTCATGATGCTCAACCCAAACCTACATCTACCAAATCCTCAAAGTGAGGAGCACGAGAGACATGAGGACTTTCACAGTTGAAAGTTCCGACCATTTCTGCGCCATGCGCCACCTTTCCCAGATCTTATCCACCCAACGGTCACATTATTAAAGGGCATTTATGTCAAATCATGTCGGGATGCTCCCAGGCTATAAATAGTCGCCCCCACAAGCACTGGCTGGTTGGCTGCTCCGAGAGAAACTGACACTAGTCATTTAGAGCAACCTAAATTCCTTAGAGCCTTTGAGTGAAAATCATCAAGTGAGGAAAATACCCCAAACTCCCAAACCCAAACCAAAACCCAAGTGATTGAGCATCACTGAAGAAGTTATTACTGTGTGGAACCGACGCTTGTTACCTTTGAGGACTGTGCATCCTCCAGACGGCTAGGAGTCATGGTCTAGAGCATCCAGCAGTCAATTGTGGATCGTCGGGTGACCAACTTTGTGAGCGTTTGGAATTCTGCTCTGAAGACTTACCACGAGTGTTAGGCGAGGATTGTGTGTCCTTAGCTCAAGGAGAATACGGTAGGGACTCTATGTCCTTTGGTTTCAGTATCAAGCCGCTCTAAACCAGACGTACAACTACCACAGCAATTGGAACTGGGTCATCAACAATTGTCTTCATCGAGCTACTAGTTCTATTTCCTCAACTATCTTCATTTCATCAATTGCATGTTGAAGACTTTCATCTATATTGTTTGAAGAATTTGACTGAAGACTTTCTCTGAATTCCTCACCTCAAATTCTTCCCCTGATTTAATGTTCACCTGCTTATACTGTACTTGTGACCTGTGCAAACCGATTCTTTGAAATCACGCTAAGTACTTTGCTATAGTCGTTTTTGCACTTCTGACTTAGTACTATTTTCTCTGCACTCAGTTCACGACTGAGGACTTTCCTCACTAGGATTTTCCTTAGTGATGAAATTGTAAAAATCGCCTATTCACCCCCGTCTAGTCGATATAACGCACTTTCAGTCATGCACATGCAAAAGGGCACGGATCCATATGTTAGAGCAGTGGTTGTGATAGGTGTTCCGCGCGCAACGAGTTAGGAATAGCCATATTCATCATGGGCTTCTTCTTCATCATCTAGAAGCTGAATACGAGCACAATGTCTAGTACATGCACCATGGTTAGGAAGCAAAATAGGAGAATATGCAACATCTACAAATTGTTCACACAAAACAAGAGATGACAGAGTAGAATGTGCTAAAGATTATGACTCAGAAAAATGAGAGAAAGGATAGTGGTTCTCATCAAAGATAACATCACGGGATATGTAAACACGATTTGAGAGAACATGGAGACACTTGTATCCTTTATGCAAAGATCTATACCCAAGAAAGACACATTTTTAGAACGAAACTGCAAATTGTGATTGTTGTATGGTCGAGGATGCGGCCAACACGCACAACAAAACACTTTGAGATATGTATGACATGGAAACAACATGTGAATAGACTCAGAGATATGTCTCAAGAGGTCTATATGTTGTGGCATCCCGGCTCAGAGGAAACCAGAACGCCCCGTATTCCAGCCGAGGGACAAGTCTTCTGGAATACAACATCGTTGGCATAGAACAAATCAGCTCTTTATTACTATGGAAAAGGTTGCAAGGGTACTTGGATTACATCGCCACGGCGATACTACGCCTGCCTAGGGTAATTATATGCTAGCAACGGAACAATGACGGTGGTGATGGACTCCACTCCGCAGGGACTCTGGCTGGAACGTGTATCCTAGCTCGCAAACTCGGGATCCTCGACAAGCAAGCAATCATGGCATGACCTGCAAACTGGCATGACACGCCAGGTGAGTACTTTGAATGTACTCGCAAGCTCACAACAAACATCAGCATTAAGGCAAGACAACATCATAGCAATCAAGATTAGGTAAAGATTCATCATTACCCAAGGGATAGTTGAAAATAACTATACTATGCTACTCTCACCGTACTCTTGTGACCAACTCGTGATCTCACCAAGACCCTTCAGCGAATATCCTCAAGATGGACACTAAGACTTGTCACTGGCATGATGCTCAACTGTTACCATACTCAGACGAGTCTTGGTGTCCATCTATTATCAATATTATGGTTATGGTTGGGATGTCCAATACCGTGGACGCGGCTATTCGAATAGATTTGACACTCTACAGAGGTTGCACACTTTACCCACACCATGAAGCACCTGGCCTCGTGATCCCATTCGGGTGGACCATCGTTGCTCCAATGAAACATGTCTGACCCGTGACTCTCCCATCGTACCACCGGCATTCATCCTCCCCCGAAGTCCTGCCCTGGTGAAAGGATCGATATGGTTGGCTAGAGGGGGGGTGAATAGACAACGACCACTTTTTAATTAATCTTAACAAGTTAAGGTAAACACTATACGGGTTCACAAATAATATGACAATGAGGTGAACCCTATAGAAGCTAACAACAAGAGCTATTAAGACAAGTAAGATATAGTCACAAGCATAAGCAAATACAAAGTAAAGGTTAGAGATAACCACAAGTGGAACCGATGGAGACGAGGATGTGGTACCGAAGTTCCTTCCCTTTGACAGGAAGTACGTCTCCGTTGGAGCGGTGTGGAGGCACAATGCTCCCCAAAAAGCCACTAAGGCCACCGTATTCTCCTCACGCCCTCGCACGATGCAAGGTACCGTGATTCCACTATAGGTGCCCTTGAAGGCGGCGACCGAACCTTTACAAACAAGGTTGGGGCAACTCCACACAAAGCTTGGAGGCTCCCAACTAAACCACGAAGCTTCACCACAATGGAATATGGCTTCGAGGTGACCTCAACCGTCTAGGATGCTCAAACACCCAAGAGTAACAAGATCCGCAAGGGATTGGTGGGGGAATCAACTTTTCTCTTAGTGGAAGTGTGGATCTAGGCCTTCTCAACCAATCCCTAAAGAATCAACAAGTTTGATTGGCTAGGGAGAGAGATCACGCACTTTAGAGCTTGTGGAGCAACAATGGAGCTTAGAGAGGTAAGAGATAGGGTTCCTCAGCTAGAAGAACCCTTTATATAGTGGGGGGGAAATCAGACCGGTTTCCCACTCTCTGCCCGAGTACCAGCAGTACTACCGCTGTGCCGGAGCGGTACTACCGCTGCCTGGCGGTACTACCGCTGGCTGCAGCGGTACTACCGCTGGGCCTCCAGCGGTACTACCGCTGGCCCCTTGGTAGTGCACAAGCACTACTACCGCCGGGAAAGTCTTCGCAAAAGGGTCCGTCCACGAACTACCGCTAGGTAGGTGGAACAAAACACCTGGAGCGGTACTACCGCTGGCTAGCGGTACTACCGCTGGCTAGCGGTACTACCGCTGGATGCAGCGGTACTACCGCTGGCACCAGCGGTACTACCGCTGGGACCATTTTGCAGAGATAATCGAGACGAATAGGCGAGGGCCGCTCCAAAAGGTAAGGAAAGGGAGAATGTGAAGTGTGCGTCTGTAAAGATAGATTCCACCCAAACCTTTCCACTATGGATCCCCTCTTAATAGTACGGCTTTCCTATGACTCAAATAAAGAGAATCGTAGAGAGCGCCATGCTTCCGTTCCAGAAGAGAGGAGATGTGTCGTCTTGTGCCGTTGACGAGAGTTACCTGAAACCTTGACACACACGATTAGTCCTGTACGGTACTGTCATCAATCACCAAAATTACTTAGGCATAAACTATGCCTCAACAATCTCCCCCTTTTTGGTGGATTGATGACAATACCGGATTTGCACAGAGAATAATATGAGAACAAAAAGATAGAGATATATGACAATACGGGACATATGACTCACAGCATATGATGGAAATAAATCTCACATAAGATCATGTCTCACACAAGATAGCAAACGAGAATCAAACCAAGTTCAAAGCAAACCATACGAGATAAAGCAAAGCAACGCAAAGTTCGAAATGAAAGCAAATCCTAGACTCCCTCCCCCTTTGGCACAAGACACCAAAAAGGGGCACACCTAATGCCACAGGTAACTACTCCTCGTCTTCAGGATCACCAGACTCGTCTGTCCCCTCCTGGTCGGTCTGCTCCTCCCCTTCTGCCTCATCGCCAGACCACTGGTACCCCTGAGCCTGCATCCAAGTGGCCTCAGGAGTGATGTCGTCCTCTGAGCCGCTGGAGATGTCCACATCCAAGGTCCTGAGAACACGCTTATGCCTCTGGCGGCTCTGCTTCTGAGCCACATGTGTTTGGTACTGTCCCTTGGCCTGCATACAGAAAAGTGTCTTCATCTTTTCCTCTAGTTTGATAGCCCAAGATGGCATGGCAGACGAGCGGGACTGAGAGGCAGTTCCTCTGTCAGCAGCGGTCTCTGTATCTGTATCCATGTGCTGAGAGGATGTAGATGGGTTGGCCCACTTGTCCTTGACGCGAAGCCTGATCGGGTCATGCACAATGTAATCAGACTGTGCGTAGAGCACCTCATCCTGAAAAGCCTGTTCCCACTTATGGCAAATGTATGCGAACAGGTAAGGCCCGTAGATAGGAACCTTACGATTGATGATGCAGTTCCAGAGCTCTGTGAACATCACATCTGAAATATCTAGCTGTGCAGACTCCTGAGACATAGCCTCCTCACACAGTAACAGCATCTCAGCCAAGTATCCATGGACCTCATCAAAGTTACCACTCCGAGGGAAGAGGGTGTTGTGAAAGATCCGATGCATGATGTTCAGGTGCTTGGGAAGCACCCCCTTCCTCAGATACAGTCACTGCAGTCTGTCCTTTGCGGGGGCCCTATAGGTGGGGGCTGTAGCATGAGGACGCAGCCCAAGAGGAGTGTCAGCACCCTGAAAGTCAATGTGAAGGAACTGCATGAACTCAGTCCAGGAACCGGTCATCTTCTTCGACCCAGTCATCCAGATCATGGAACGCTGTGCATCAGGAGAGAAATGGACTGTGACATAAAACTGAGCCACTGCAGTGGGATCAAAGTCCGTCTTTAAGGTGATGATGTCTTTGATGCCCAGTTTGTCAACCAGAGAGAGGGCATCACCAAAGTAGTCCATGTTCCGCTGAAGATGTGCCAGATCAATCCACTGAACAGAGACATGGTTCTTCTTGAAGGAAGCAATCACATCCCGATAGATCCTGCACTGGTCCTTTGCCCAGACATTTTCAACCCCATCGATCACTTCCCTCTCCTTGAGATAGGGGTTCTTGGTGCGAAATTGCAGAAAGTCCTTGGGGGACATTGTACGGATATTGACCCTCTTGTCCTTGTGAGCGACCTTCTTGAAGGACTTCTTCTTGGGAGGCAGACCAGACGTGGCAGACCCCTCGGGCGCCTCTGTGTTGCGAAATTGTTTGGACACTGTGTCCCGTGGGGGGTTCGAACGGCGAGCAGAGCCACCTGTGACACAGACCACAAAGCGAAAAAGAGGCGACAAGAAAAGTCAAGGCAATGAATCTTGAAAACGCAGAAAAAGTAAACATGCATTGCCAAGCATAAAACACAAAAAAAAATACACCGTGAATGCTCCTGGCGGTAGTACCGCTGGGGGTCATAGCGGTAGTACCGCTACCCCTGGCGGTAGTACCGCTGGGGTCCTAGCGGTAGTACCGCTAGGGGGTTTGACTTTCTGATCTGACATATAAAACTCATTTTCGAGGGCATGGACTGAATATGAACACTAAGACGTACACCCCAGCCCTACTGTCATGAGGAACACATAGTAACAAGAGGTACAAACATGCCTAGGCAAGAGAGAGCACGTTTTAAATCTAATCCAAAAGTTCAAGTATTCGATCTAAAACGATGAAATCCTAGAGCATGGCAGCAATCACAACAACAAACCATCGGACATATACCCCCCTCAAATATTTCCTTCATGCCATCCAATAACTAGCCATAGGATCAACAAGATGAATCCAATCCCCAATGCTCCTAACCCTAGAACACGAAGAACAACCAAATAGAAGAAGGGAGGAGCTTTACCGGGATTCATGGCTCTTGGAGTAGGAAGAAGAGATGAAGCAACCCTTCCACACCAACGGGGAGAAGGAGCTCCACGAAGTGAGATCCAAACAGGGGGTTTTCGGGCTAGGGGAGGGAGGAGCCGCGAGGAAGAAGAAACAGATGCAAAAATCGGGCTCCCCCTCCCTTTATATAGCCCAAGAGGTACGGGCCAGCGGTAGTACCGCTGGGGTCCTGGCGGTAGTACCGCTCCCCCTGGCGGTAGTACCGCTCCCCCTTGAAACCCTAGAAATTTTCTAGCTGGTTGTGTTAGATTTTGAAACCTGGCGGTAGTACCGCCATACCTTGCGGTAGTACCGCTGGGGTCCTGGCGGTAGTACCGCTACCCCTGGCGGTAGTACCGCTGGGGTCCTGGCGGTAGTACCGCTGTACATGTTTCAACACGGCTAAGGAAAAAGGGAAACTTGGGCACATGACAAGTGAGTAAAAAGGGATGACATCCAAGAAAATATACTGACTTGTCATTGTATATCCTCTCCTTTATACGCAAGAGAGGATGGAGGGGCGGTGGCCGAGGCCACCTATGTTTGAGACAATGGTATGACACCGCGAAGAATTATCCTTGGGTTCATGACCAATGCTCGTCTTTGAAGCACAAATGCCATTTGACAATGGCTAAAGTGAAAGACTAGATTGATTTACGCATAATGGGGGGAGGGAGAGTTCATTGAGAGAACAACACTCCCCCTATGTCCATGCCTACATCTAGACCAAGATGAAATGTAAAGTGAGGTGCAACATGCCTAGTTTCAATCCACATTACTTGAATCAATGATATTTAGCTCATGCCTTAACTCTCGGAACCTTGCTTCATCTAGTGGCTTGGTGAAAATATCTGCAAGTTGCTCTTCAGTGTGGATGAAGTGAACCTCAATATCACCTAGCTTGATATGTTCACGGATGAAGTGATGACGAATATCAATGTGTTTGGTTTTGCTATGTTGCACTGGGTTGAGGGAAATCTTGATGGCGCTTTGATTGTCACATAGAAGAGGCACTTTGTCACAAGTGACACCATAATCCTTTAAAGTTTGCCTCATCCATAGCAATTGTGCACAACAACTTGCAGCTGCCACATACTCAGCTTCGGTGGATGATAAGGAGACACAGTTCTGCTTCTTTGAAGACCAACTTACCAAAGAGCAACCAAGGAATTGGCACCCTCCAGATGTTGACTTCCTCTCCACACAATCTCCAGCCCAATCTGAGTCAGAATAGCCAACTAGATTGAAGTTTGCTCCTTTGGGATACCAGAGGCCAAAGTTTGGGGTATGAGCCAAATATCGAAAGATTCGTTTGACAGCCATGTAATGACTTTCTTTTGGTGCGGATTGAAACCGTGCACATATCCCTACACTCAACATAATATCCGGTCTAGATGCACAGAGGTAAAGGAGGGATCCAATCATGGAGCGGTATACCTTTTGATCCACTACTTTACCATTGGGGTCACTGTCAAGCTTGCATCTAGTTGGCATGGGGAACTTGACCGGTTTGACATCTTCGAGCTCGAACCGTTTGAGCATGTCTTGAGTGTACTTGGCTTGTTTGATGAATGTCCCTTCTAGACCTTGTTTAATCTCGAACCCGAGGAAAAACTTCAACTCTCCCATCATGGACATCTCAAACTTCTCAGTCATTAGCGCAGCAAATTCTTCATTGAATGAAATGTTAGGAGAGCCAAAGATAATATCATCAACATATAGTTGGCATATGAACAAATCCCCTTTAACCCTCTTAGTAAAAAGAGTGGGATCAATCTTCCCAATTTCCAACCCACGATCTTGTAACAACTCAGTAAGGTACTCATACCACGCGCGTGGGGCTTGTTTAACGCCATAGAGTGCCTTATTGAGTTTGTACACATGATTGGGGAGCTTGGGATGTTCGAATCCCGGGGGTTGTTTGACATATACCAACTCATTCAAAGGACCATTAAGAAATGCACTTTTCACATCCATTTGCTGTAATTTGAAGTTATGATGAGAAGCAAAAGCAAGTAACATGCGAATAGATTCTAGACGAGCAACAGGGGCAAAGGTTTCACCGTAGTCGATACCCTCGACTTGGGAGTAGCCTTGAGCCACCAATCTTGCCTTGTTTCGAATCACAATTCCATTTGCATCTTGCTTGTTCTTAAATATCCATTTGGTCCCAATGACATTATGTTCCTTCGTTGGTCGAGGCACTAAATCCCAGACTTGGTTGCGCTCGAAGTTGTTAAGTTCTTCGTGCATGGCCATAAGCCAATCCTCATCATCGAGCGCTTCCTGTACCTGTTGAGGTTCACAATACGAGACAAACGCGTGATGCTCACAATAATTCCAAAGCTGTTGACGAGTAGATACTCCCCTTTTTAAACTACCAAGAACATTCTTCATAAGATGTGACTTGGCTTTCAGCTTGTTCGCATTCTTGGCTGCTCGACGCTCCAAGAGTTCTTCATTAGATAACGGGGGAGCATCGACTTGTATCTTTTGTTTTCCCTTGCGTCTTGAGCCGGTTGTTGGAGCTCCAGACGGGAATTGTGAGACAGTCTCCTGATCATCTTGTCCTTCGACTTGAGCAGGTTCACTAGTTTGTTCTTGTATTAGTGGTTGCTCTTGATCTTGATCTTGTGCTGGTTCAGGGTCTTGTAGTAGTGCTTGAATATCATGGGGCATATCACCATTGTTAGGCAATTGATCTTGACCGTGAGCTTGATCAACTTGTTGAGAGTCTTCTCTTTGTTCATCGGAAGCGTGTGGGGCTTGTGGGGGTGATGGATCCACTTGAGTAGAGCATTGTCCTTCTCCTTCGTCCACAAGGGGTTCCTCAATGGGGAGTATTTGACCAATCCCCATTCTTCTTATGGCTTCGGGAGGAATTTCATCACCTATATCACAAAGACCACTTTGCTCCACTTGGGAGCCATTATTTTCGTCAAACTCTACGTTACACGTCTCCTCAATTAGTCTGGTGGACTTGTTGAGGACACGGTAAGCATGAGAGTTTGTAGCATAACCAACAAAGATACCCTCATGTGCTCTAGAATCAAATTTAGCTAACCGAGCTCCCTTTTTAAGAATGAAACACTTACAACCGAATACCCGAAAGTACTTGAGATTGGGTTTGTTTCCAGTTAGAATCTCATACGGAGTCTTGTTCAAGCCTTTGCGGATGTAGAGCCGATTGGATGCATGACATGCTGTGTTGATGGCCTCTGCCCAGAAGTTGTATGGAGATTTGAATTCTGCCATCATTGTTCTTGCAGCGTCTATCAAGGTTCGGTTCTTCCTTTCTGCCACGCCGTTTTGCTGAGGGGTATATGGTGCAGAATATTGGTGCTTTATTCCCTCATCACCTAGAAACTCATCTAGGGTGTAGTTCTTGAACTCGGTGCCGTTGTCACTCCTAATCATCAAGATCTTTGCTTCATGTTGACGTTGCGCTTCATTAGCAAAGTTGATGACCGTTTGTTGAGTTTCACTCTTCCTTTTGAAGAAATATACCCAGGTATATCTTGAGTAGTCGTCAACAATCACTAAGCAATATTTTCTGCCTCCAAGACTATCAAATGTTGGAGGACCAAACAGATCCATATGGAGAAGTTCCAATGGCCTCTTAGTGTAGATAAGAGTCATTGGACGATGAGCAGTTTCATGAATCTTTCCTTCAATGCAAGCACTGCAAACACGATCTTTAGCAAAGCTCACATTTGTTAGTCCACGAACATGGTCCCCTGTCAGAAGACTTTGCAAAGATCTCATATTGACATGAGCTAAACGGCGATGCCAAAGCCAGCCCACGTCAACTTTAGCCATTAAACATGTTGCAGTCTTAGTGGGTCGCTTCGAGAAGTTCACCACATAGAGACCATTTTCGACATGTCCAACATAGGCTACTTTAAGAGTCTTGCTCCTTAGGAGGACCACAGTGTCGATATTAAAGAATGTGGAAAAACCCATGATTGCAAGTTGACGAACCGAAAGTAAATTGTAGGCAAGTGACTCAACAAGCATGACCTTCTCAATAGATAAATCTTGAAAGACGACCACCTTACCAAATCCCAATACCTTTGACGAGGATGCATCGGCGAATTGGACATGGGTGGGCATAGATGGAGAAGGATGCACATCCACCACTAAGTCCTTGCTTCCGGTCATATGATTTGTTGCTCCACTATCGAGCAACCATGACACCCCACCGGAAGCAAACTCCTGCAATAGATCAAGGCTTGGTTTTAGGTACCCATTTTTTAATGGGTCCTTTCATGTTAGAGACAAGGGTCTTAGGAACCCAGATAGCCCATTCAATATCTTCATCGTAGGAACCAACAAATTTGGCATAAACATGCCCATCACTAGCACAACATAACACATAAGAGGAATTGAGTTTGCCGGCTGTGTTAGTAGGAGCGGTTTTGCCCTTCTTGGGGTTCCCATAGTCCACCTTGTTCCTGTTCACCTTCTGAGTCCCCTCACCCTCTTTGACAAAGATGTCCATGAGGGTGAGAGATCGTTTGTCCTTGTTCTTCCTTTTACCTTTTGACTTGGAGGTAAGTCCAAGTCCTTCCTTTCCTACAACACCCTTTTGAATGCTCAAAAGATCGTTCAAACTCTTGTCACCTTGTCTGCATGCCACAAGGCCCTTCTCAAGTTTCTCCTTTAACTTGGCATTTTCCTCCACAAGATGAATATGCTCACAACAAGGGTTAGTTGCACAAGTATTATCAATTAACACAAAGGGAGGACAAGTAGAGATCTCCTTGGTAAGCTTTGCTTGGAGTTGATCATGAGACTCTTTCAGAGAGAAATGAACACCTTTCAAGGCTTTGTGGGCCTTGTCAAGTATGTCAAACTCTTCCTTGAGTCTGTCACGGCCAACTTCAAGAGCATACTTTTCAGATTTAAGCATGCGAGTAAGAACAACATCATGATCTAGTTTCTTTTGCATTTTAGCGCAGTCATCGTTATATGACTCCTCAAGAGCCAAACGAAGAGTGCGCTCTTCTTCTAGAGCACTAGATAATTCGGCAATTTCATCGGCATAGTCACGGCTATGTCCCTGAAGCTCGGAGATGGTCTCCTCATGAGACTCAATGAGGTCAGTGGCCTCACCCAGTTGTTCCAAGAGAGCAACAAAGTGCTTCTTGGGTTCTCCCTTAATAGTGCATAGAAACTTATCAAGATCATGCTCATTAAGTTCTCCAACATCACTACCTTCTACACAATTTAACAATGAAGGAGCAGAAGTAATGTTGTTCTTAATGATGGGAGTTACCTGATTGGTACCTTTTGCCATGAGGCACTTGGTGATGTGGTTCTCGTTGGGGGCGTTGAAGAGAGACACCTTCTGGGAAGAGGTAGTGGCGATAGCAACAGTTGCCGTTGCCACTGTATCATCATCATCGCCATCATCATCAGAAGGATACTCCTCCAGGGCCACCATCCCTTTTGGGTGAGGTTTCTTCACAAAGTTGTTCTTGATTGGAAATGATTTGGTTTTGTCTTTGCGAATGAGCTTGCCTCCGTTGTCTTCCCTCTTCTCATAGGGACATTCTGCCACGAAGTGACTTACGTTGCCACAGTTATAACATGTCCTCACTCGTTGTTTGGGTCTGAATCCACTCGAGTTGTTCTTGTTGAAGGTGGGTCTTGAGTTCCTTTTATTTCCCCAGAATTGCCTTGATGCAAGAGCCATGTGCTCATGATAAGCATACTTTGTGTCTTCAGGGCAGCTCTCCTCTTCCTCATCTTCTTCTTCTTCTTCTTCAAGCATTGCTCTTGCTTTCAACGCAAGGTTGGGTGAAGTGGTTTTTGATCGGACACGAGCAAGTGCATTGTCGGCTGTTTCGTTCATGATTGACATTGCAATGAACTCATCTGACACTTCACTGGAAGACAAGGAGTGGAAGTCTGGCCGCTGACGAATGACAGATGACATGGCTTTATTGAAAGGCATGATGGCTTTGAGAAACTTGCGCTTGACCCATGTATCATCCACATCCTTACTCCCATGATCCTTTAGTGCCACAGCAATAGCAGTCACCCTCCGATAGAGATCACGAGGGTCCTCGTCTTCCTTCATCACAAACTCATCGGCCTTATCAAGTATCACTTCATAGTTGGATCGTTGAATACTTGAGCTTCCCTTGTACAGTACCATAATATGCTCCCAACAATCCTTGGCCAATGTGAAGGGACGCAAGTGGGGAAGATCTTCAGGTGGCACAGCAGACTGGAGAATAAACAACGCAAAGTGATTATATTGATTGTCTGCATCTTCTCTTGGAGTGAGGTTGCTTGGGTCATGGGGATAATATCCTTGCTCGATAATTCTCCACAAGTTTGTTGAGCTGTGATTCAAATGAGACTTAATAGAAAATACCCAGTTAGCAAAGTCACCTTTCACAAGTTTAGGAGGAGGACCAACAGGATTAAGACGAGGTGCGAGAACGGGTCCTCCATATGTCATAGGAGGTGGAACCGAAGCATATGTTCCAGTCCCATCCTTTTCGTGAGGTGGAGCAGGTTGCATACCTTTAGCCGCTTCCTTAGAGGAGTTGGCCTCCGAATCGGAAATGGTGGGTTTAACCACTAAAGCCGGTTCGGGTGAACTTTTAAGACCATCAATTAATTCTTTAAGCATGGTTTTGACTTCGCTCGTCAAGGACGTCTCGAGGGCTGCCATAGCCGTATTCAAGTCGTCCCTTGTGACCGAAGTCAAGTCCATGTCCTCGGGTTGCCCACGGTTAACTTCCTCTCCGCCTTCCATACTCTTCGGGTGGTTAAACCCTTAATAAAGAGACGTGGCTCTGATACCAATTGAAAGGATCGATATGGTTGGCTAGAGGGGGGGGTGAATAGACAACAACCACTTTTTAATTAATCTTAACAAGTTAAGGTAAACACTATACGGGTTCACAAATAATATGACAATGAGGTGAACCCTATAGAAGCTAACAACAAGAGCTATTAAGACAAGTAAGATATAGTCACAAGCATAAGCAAATACAAAGTAAAGGTTAGAGATAACCACAAGTGGAACCGATGGAGACGAGGATGTGTTACCGAAGTTCCTTCCCTTTGACAGGAGTACGTCTCCGTTGGAGCGGTGTGGAGGCACAATGCTCCCCAAAAAGCCACTAAGGCCACCGTATTCTCCTCACGCCCTCGCACGATGCAAGGTACCGTGATTCCACTATAGGTGCCCTTGAAGGCGGCGGCCGAACCTTTACAAACAAGGTCGATATGGTTGGCTAGAGGGGGGGTGAATAGACAACGACCACTTTTTAATTAATCTTAACAAGTTAAGGTAAACACTATACGGGTTCACAAATAATATGACAATGAGGTGAACCCTATAGAAGCTAACAACAAGAGCTATTAAGACAAGTAAGATATAGTCACAAGCATAAGCAAATACAAAGTAAAGGTTAGAGATAACCACAAGTGGAACCGAAGGAGACGAGGATGTGTTACCGAAGTTCCTTCCCTTTGACAGGAAGTACGTCTCCGTTGGAGCGGTGTGGAGGCACAATGCTCCCCAAAAAGCCAATAAGGCCACCGTATTCTCCTCACGCCCTCGCACGATGCAAGGTACCGTGATTCCACTATAGGTGCCCTTGAAGGCGGCGGCCGAACCTTTACAAACAAGGTTGGGGCAACTCCACACAAAGCTTGGAGGCTCCCAACTAAACCACGAAGCTTCACCACAATGGAATATGGCTTCGAGGTGACCTCAACCGTCTAGGATGCTCAAACACCCAAGAGTAACAAGATCCGCAAGGGATTGGTGGGGGAATCAACTTTTCTCTTGGTGGAAGTGTGGATCTAGGCCTTCTCAACCAATCCCTAAAGAACCAACAAGTTTGATTGGCTAGGGAGAGAGATCGGGCACTTTAGAGCTTGTGGAGCAACAATGAAGCTTAGAGAGGTAAGAGATAGGGTTCCTCAGCTAGAAGAACCCTTTATATAGTGGGGGGGGGGAAATGAGACCGTTTTCCCACTCCCTGCCCGAGTACCAGCGGTACTACCGCTGCGCCGGAGCGGTACTACCGCTGGCTGCAGCGGTACTACCGCTGGGCCTCCAGCGGTACTACCGCTAGGCCTCCAGCGGTACTACCGCTGGCCCCTTGGTAGTGCACAAGCACTACTACCGCCGGGAAAGTCTTCGCAAAAGGGTCCGTCCATGAACTACCGCTAGGTAGGTGGAACAAAACACCTAGAGCGGTACTACCGCTGACCAGGGGCGATACTACCGCTGGCTAGCGGTACTACCGCTGGATGCAGCGGTACTACCGCTAGCAGTCCAATGGTACTACCGCTGGCACCAGCGGTACTACCGCTGGGACCATTTTGCAGAGATAATCGAGACGAATAGGCGAGGGCCGCTCCAAAAGATAAGGAAAGGGAGAATGTGAAGTGTGCGTGTGTAAAGATAGATTCCACCCAAACCTTTCCACTATGGATCCCCTCTTAATAGTACGGCTTTCCTATGACTCAAATAAAGAGAATCGTAGAGAGCGCCGTGCTTCCGTTCCAGAAGAGAGGAGACGTGTCATCTTGTGCCGTTGACGAGAGTTACCTGAAACCTTGACACACACGATTAGTCCTGTACGGTACTGTCATCAATCACCAAAATTACTTAGGCATAAACTATGCCTCAACACCTGGGTGGCCCATGTGTCCTCATGACACCTGCCACCGTCGTGGACAAGCTAAATTGTCCCAAATGGGGACGGGCCCAAACAACTCAACTCGGCTCACGAGGTTATCGCCACCTACCGGGCCAGGGCAGCGCGCGCGCATAACCTTCCCTCTTTGGTGGTACCGATAAAAGAGCACGCGATCAGACCAAGTCAAGGCTGTCTCATACCGGTAAATGTGGCTGCACGGATAAGCCCGGACATGTGACTCTCGATCAACCAACTAAGTATCTTATCCCCGAATAATATTTCTGTCATAGCTGAAACTACGATATCATAGTAATCCAATAACCAATAAGCTCAAGACACTGCTATTGATTCATGTCCACAAACTGCTGGATGAAACCCAAAATAATCATAGACGGTAATCTTCAATGTCATGTCATCTACTAGTGGGTAAAATACTAGTTACTAACAATCCCATACTCAAGAGGGTAGTCACCTATTCAAGAATTTATTCAAACATTGCATAACCTAATCCATACTACAAACAATTATACTTGCGATTAAAGTAATTGGCTAAACTTTGATATTGCAATGCAATTATGCAAATGAGGGTTGTGGCTTGCGTGGGGGTGATGGAACCATGTAGGAGGAGGTGCGGAGAGTCCACGGAACTGGTTGCCCGAAACAATTCTCTCTCGGAGGGGCTGTTTAGAGGCAAGGACAAAATGGTCATTTCCACTGTGTGAACACATAGTGAAAACGATACCAACATGACGAGCTCGACGATACGAAGACGTGGGCTTTGGAATCACCTCGTTCGGAGTTGCAGGTAAAAAGATATAAGAGTTTTTCTGCTAGGGACTGATCTGAAAAAGAAATAATTGCACATGGGTACCTGCCAGTACTGCGGCTGGCGCCTCCTCTGAAAATAGGCTTTCCTGGGAGCGAAAGCGTATTCATGGAAATACGCTTCCACTTATCCTCGCTCGCACTTCCTTCTCTCACCGACAGGTGGGTCCCACACCCCTTCTCTCTCCTCCCTCTATCTTCTTCTTCCTCCTCTCTCTTCTCCCCGTCAGAGATCAGTTGCGGCTTCGGCCTCGTCGGCACCGGCGACGGGAGGCCACGGCGGGCTTGGACGCTGCCGGGGATGGATGTGCCGCTCCATCCCGTGCCCGTGGGTAGCGGAGAGGGCGCCAGGGATGGCCGGAGTCAGCCATGGCAATGGTGGACGAGGGCGGTGGCTCCGGGGTGGAGGAGGTGCTCCCGTAGATGCGGCGATAGGGGAAGGGGACAGAGGTGGTCTCCGGTGATGGGTTAGTCCAACAGAGGGCTCGGCGGAGTCGGAAAGAGCCAGAGATGGGCGAATTTAAGAGGAGACCGAGGGCGACCATGGTGGAAATGCGAGGACAGGAGAGCTCCTCGGGCTTGAGGGAGTGGCCGGGGACACTGCTGGGAGGGAGAGGAAGAGGTAGAGGTGGCTGGGGATGCCCAGGGAGGCTTGAGGCCAGGGCTTTTATAGCCGGCCCACGAGAGGAGATGAGGACGGCTGCTGTGACGATCCTATCCACGCACTAGAGCCCGGGGATGGTGTGGCTGGACGATAGCGGCGTCGGGAGGCTTCGAGGAGGGATGAAGATGGCTCAGGCGAGGTCGGGAAAGCTCGGGAGACCTCGGGCAACAGGACACGACAGGGACGGCGACTGCAGGTCATGGGCACGGCTGCTGCACCGCGTAGGAGAGGACGAGAGAGGGGGAAGGGGTCCAGGGCAAAGAAAGACAACACGGGGAAGCCCCTAGACATGGCTAGGTGTCGAGGGAGAGAAGAAACCGACGACCCCGAGGGCCCCAATGCATAGAGCGCGCATATGGCACGCCGTCCGCATGGTCACCGCGTGAACTAGCGCACACGGTGCACCCTGGCATGCAGCACGATGTGTAGCAGAGAGTCCTTCCAAGGAGGGGTCCTTCTGAGGTGATAGATTGGCAAAAGAAACCAAGAGGAGATGGGAGGCTTCACTCGAAGTTTTCTGCAGCAAACTTGTCCATATCACTATGATAAACAGAGAAGAGATAAGGGCAAAATATGATGTCTGGGAGGTTTAGGGTAGGAAGGACTACAATCATGTGAAGTTTGAGAAGCAAAGGACCAAGATTCAATATAATTGCTTTGCAACTCACCAATCTGGTCCAAAATACAAATCTTGATGTGGCACTCACCTAACAACTGAGATGGAGCTGAAATTTGGAGGAGATGAATTATTTTGGCATATGAAGATACTGTATAAGTTTCATACCATCTGGATAAACCAAAATGGTATTTCCTTCACACAACATCCCACTGGACAGAATCTTAGTGAAATTACTGAGGGGAAATGGTTAGATAGAATGAGCTCAAATTTGGTGGGGAGATGTTTTATAGGTAGTATAATGTCCTAGTAAAATTTCAGAAATTATGGAGCAACATAAAGTACGGTTGCTTCACAATCCAAAATAATGACCAGAGACAAAGATTTGATGTTGTGGTCACAAAGTTGATGGGGTGATGCTCAAACTTGGTGGAGAGTCATGATTTGAGCATATTGAGATCATGGCAAAATTTCAACTCATTTGCATACTCTTAGCTAGTACTTGTTTCACAAAGCTTCCCGTGGATTAGAAACTTTGGAAATTTGCCAAGAAATATTTACTATCCAAATTGAGTTTAATTTTGTCATGAGGCAATGATATGAATAGGAAAGAGTGCCCACAAAGTTTGAGAGCAAGAAAGCACATCTAAAGGGTACTTGCTTCACAACTTGACAACTAGGGTAGAATTAGAAAAGGAATATTGGTGAAATATTTTTTAACATGGCAAGGAAGGATTTTGTCATATCTGAGGAAGATATGACCCAAGAAATTTATAAGAATTATTTGGGAATATTTGGAATGATAGAAATGTGGGTTGCTTCACAACCCAAGGCAACAGGGTTATTCCTTTAATAGGAAAAAGGAATATTCCCAGGAAAAAGATTATTGGGATTGGCTCAAAATGGAAATGACAAGGTCTTGGGATGGTTTGGAGGTTGGCAAGTCACTAGGGAAGAGAAATCAAGGGTGATCCCTTTAGGTTCCAAAACTACCAGGCCATATAAAAACAAATCCAGACCAAAATTAAAAGAAAAAGAAATGGACAAAATCCAGGGTGTTACATACGTGGACAAAAAGGGGGAACAATAACTTTTTAATAAACTGCGAAAGTCAGGACTTAAACTCGAGACCTTAGGTTCCGTTATCATGTTAAGCTTCATGCACTAGCTAACACAATCAAAAGTACGAAACTTATGAAAAAGGCTAGACAGTTCACGTATACACTTCAACAAGGATAAGGAAAATGGCGGACAAGAACCCTAAAAGCGGCCAGATCCGGTATATATATGGGATTTGGGAGCGGTTTACGGGCCTTCCGTAAAACTTTTTTACGGGCCAGGCCGTTTTTAACGGACCTGCCTGACCCATTATTTTCGTCCGTCCTATAAAACCACTGAAAAAAGAAGGCTGACGAGTATTTATGAGATCTACTAGAGATGTTATAAGTTAGTGTGGCAAAACCGCTGAAAAAACATAGCCTGCGGATCTGCTAGAGATGCTCTAAGCTAGTGTGGCAGGAGATTAGCTCTTTTCTCTAGACACGTAGGTAGTTGTGCAGACTCTATTGCTTTTCTTTGGATTGTTGGAAAGAAACTTGACTCACTAAATACAATAGTTGCTCCTGCCCTCTCGGCCTCGTGGAAACATATAAATAGTATAGTGTTTAATGGTGTCATTCGGATGTCTTTGAATCATATTTGGTCGCTGGTTTTAAGAACCATAAAAAATGGTGCCTGATCTTTTTTTTAAAACCATACATCCGTATAAATACATTATTTGTATTTATATGAGTTAAAAAAATATTACAGATACCCTAGAAAGTAAACGTACAAATACAAAAATACATGAAGGATATAAGCCCTACAGCTTCGCCATACATCACAGAAGACCCTAACCAAATAAATTTTGAAAAGGCATCCTTGGTCTTCTCTGCTACCGGTTACTCTGCTGCTCCGTTGCGTCAAGGGTAGCCACCATCGCTAGAGGTCGGAAAAAACACGGATGAGCAGCTCACCTAGAGTTAAAGGAACCCCTTGCACAATGACGTTAGAGCATCTCTAGCAGACCCCGTAAAAGAGCGACCTGCACAATGACATTAGAGCTCGCGGTCGGACTCCCCGAGAAAGCCGACGATGGCCAGAGGCCATACTTCAGCCACCTCCGTGATCCCCGTTTGCGTGTGGCATCAGGGGAGCGGTGGCGACGGTGCTCGGCATCATCCCCTCCATTTCCGTGGCCGTCCATGATCGGGACGGCCCGTTGATGGTTTTTTGTCTCGCCGGCGACGAGAAATTAGGGTGGAATGAGAGTTGAATCGCGGCGGAGCTGCGGCGGCAGAGGATAAGGTTGGACCCGTAAACGCGTTGTGAAACCGCATATATGCTGACCGAAGGAGTACGTGATACGGGATCTATTCTGACCATTAAAATAAATCGAACCCGCATACTCGTCGAAATTTTATGGGATCGAGCCTTTTACGCGGTCTGCTAGAGATTTTTACTCTTAGTGAGCCGGAGGCCCGCAGCAGCCACCGGCTCCAAAGAACCGGATCTGATCCCAAGTCATCTATCGGCCGGAGGCAACGACAACAGCGGCCGTGCTCTCCGAGCTCTTCATCTCCGGGCCTGGGGACGACGCCACTCCGCCTCCTTGAAGGCAGCCAAGCCCTTCCTCTGCAAGCAATACTCGATGCCAGCCATGGATTCCATCCATCCCAAACAGGACACCATCAGCACCGCCCCAAGCCGCACCTCCGGTTAAATCCCGCTGCAAAATACTCCTTCTCCTCATTTGCTCCCAAACTCCACGCAGCAGCACGCCACTGAAGGAGAGAAGTGATGGAGCAGAAGGAACCACGAACCCACAGGCTTCCCGCCAGAGGAGGGGCCCCTGACGAAACACGGACGAAGCCGGGGTACCTTTATTCCGGCGCGGCGCCGCCGCCGGCGTCTCAACGGCGCCTCCTGGAAACTATCCACACGCCAGTGCTTTCCCGGAGCTCCCCCACCTCCCAAGGCCAAGCAGGCCATCGGAGGCAAGGAGGAGCGGCGAGGTCGCCGTCGGAAGGACAGGAAAACTGGAAATGGCGCCTGTTCTTGAAGGAGCATGTGCTGGTTCAGATTGATCTTTTCTGTGTGCACCTGCAGCGTCTGCTGGGGAGCCCGACGCAACTGGAGTGGGGGCGAATGCCCATGGTGATGGAGAAGATCATCTACAGCTGAGCAAGCGCGGTGACAGGGGCATGTTGAGCCCAACATCCACCTTGGACTTCAATCCTTGCTGTCCTAATATGGAAGTTGTACATCCTTGCTGTCCGCTAGAACGATGTGTAGAGCTTCTCCAGCTTCAGTTTCAGAGTCTGCTGCTGATTTCAGCTAACTACTAAGAGACCTAGAGTAAATTTTTTAGCAAACTCTGGCTGAAGCTACTCCAGGTTTTGGAGCAATAGTTACTCCAGGTCTCTTGGAGTAGTAGTTACTCCAGCTAGCTTCAGCTTCTGGTTTGCGGTGCAGTTGTTTTACTGAATGGTATAATTTCAGAGTCCCAAGAGAGTGACCAGAACAGGTTCTAGGGTATGAATTATCTGACTTACCATGCTGAAGTTAGACAGAAGTGAAGCCATTTCTCAGAGCAATTGTTTTCTCTTTGTAAACATTGCTGTTGTTTTCAATCTGGATGAAAACAGAGCTCCAACATACAAAATCCATTCAAAACAGCATTTACACCGGCTCCCAAATATCTATCCATGCTAGTACGAAGGACTATATCCTTCTATGTACCGTGCACTAGGCAGGCTCTAAAGTCTTTAACATACCAAAATCCATATCGCAATATCTGAACCCAGGTTCTGAACTTTACAAACTTGGGGAACCTGAGAACCTGGTAGCCTGATATGCTTATGTTCCAGGTTTTGAAGATCATACAGGATGAAAGCAACACGAGACACAATGTATTTTCGAAAAATACATATGCCCCGAGTGAATACCGGTTACATACATTCTTTTCATCACTACCAAAGAATGAAGTGTGCTGTGGGTGCCAAAGAATGCATTTCAAGTTCTATCCCCAGTCGATATTGTTAGATTGATCTCTTTCCCAATGGGCCCAACGGCCCATTGGACCTTGACTCACGCCCTGATCGGGGACGTCCAGCCCAAGCAAGGCTGGTGGGCCCCTGTTGCGCAGTGCTATATATAGAGGAGGTGGGGACCATGGCACGGGTTACGAGGTTCGCCGCCGCCTCTGGTTCCCCACTCCTAACCCTAATCCGATCCAGAGGGTAGCACTGAAGCGATGGGAAGTCCATCACCGCCACCACCGGATCTCCCTCCTTCCCCACCGTCGTCACCACCTCACGACGGTCACCGGAGGGAACTCATCGAGTACGGGATAAGGTAACATACCACTACTCTCACTGAACACATCTAGCCTTGTCGATCCACGGGATCTATCAATGGTATCAGAGCCACCAGGCTTTAGATGTGTTTTCGGTTGCAAGATGAAAACGAAAGCAAAGGAAGCCCCTCCCTGATATGAACCCTAGAAGGGCAAAGTTCAAAGCAAAAAGAATAGCTCACCGGAGCCCACTCCGGCAAAGAGCGCCGCCTCGGCCGCGCCTGTTCCTCTCGATCCCCACACGCATCGGCAAGCCGAGGTGTGGGGAAGAAGAACGAACCTCCTCGGAGGCAAAGTGTGGATCAGATTAGATCCAAAAGAAAGATAAAAGAAATCGGATCGAATCCGGTAAAGGCAAGCAAAAGAAAAGGGGGAGGGAACACAAGCAAAGGGCACCACCACCACGCCCTTGACGGTGGCGCGTTCACCTAGAAGGTGCTCGCGCGCGACGGCAAAGGAACGGGGATGATGCCATCCATCTTCTCTGTCAAGGAAAAAGGCAAACTATAAGCACCGCAACCACGCCGTTTGACAGTGGCGCCGTAGTATCACGCATACAAGGCCATTTTTGGTCGTCCTGGCGAAAGCACATGCCGGCTAAGAGGAAAAGGAGCCACCGCGGACCGCTCGACGGCGGCGCACCCACCGTAAGGCGTGTGCGCAGCTCGCGAGAGGAGGGCTATAGCTCCGGGAAGAGCTTGCAAAAGCATGGCACGCGCGGCACGGGACTTAAGGTCGCCACAGCCAGCGGCCAGCTAGCACAATCCGTCGCGGGTCGAGCAAGGCAAGAGGCGCAGGGGCAGGGGCCCTTGTCGCCGTCGTTGTGGTCGACGGGCCACTGCTGCCCTGCGGCTACAGGAAGGGGAATCGTCGCTGGGGGAGTGCGCGGCGCGCGCGGCGCACAGAGGGCTCGACCCAGGCGCCGGCGGCCGGCAACCGCTCTTGCCACAAAGGCGGCGGCTGTGTTTCTCTCTGTCTCGCGAGAAGAACAGCGAGAAAGAAGAGAGCGGCGGGCTGGGATGGGGGAAATGAAAGGTAGGGTTTCAGGGTTTTCCCTCCCCACCGGGCTCACCCTTTTGTTCCTCCGAGGCGCACGGGCAACCGTCGGATTTAATCCGACGGCCCCCCATGGCACCGCTGCCAAACCCTAGGCTAGGGCTGGCCGTTCGGCCAAGTACTGGCGAGGCATCAGGGGCCGGCCCAAGCCAGCGGGAGCTGCGCCGCGCTGGCGAGGGGAGGCGTCAAGGCGCTGGTGGCGGGCCGAGGCCACAGGCCGGCTTGGCTGGCCATTTATTTGTTTTAAAGGGGTTTTTCAGTTTCTGTCTATTAAGGCAGATTCAAAGGTTTTTTCTAGGAATTTTTTCCTACGAAAACATGATTAGAAAAAGTAAAAGAAAATGTTCAAAGTTTCTGTCAATTTCGACAGAATTGTTATATTATTTTTCTGTAAAGAAAAGTAAAAGGATTTTTGAGAATAAAATAGTTTTCTCAGAAAAGGAAAAGTTCATGAATTTTTAATTATCATAGAATTTTTTCTGTTATAGTAACATGTTTTTTTTTAAAGAAAAATAAAAGGTTCTGAAAATAAAAGAAAGATTTTCAAAAAAAGAAAAATTCATGGATTTTATAAAAGAGATTATAAAGTTCATGAATTTTTAATTTTAACAGAATATTTTTCTGTAAAGGTGCATGAATTTTCATATTCACGTTCTTCCGCTGCAAAGTAAAAAGATTTAGTCCTCCAATTAAATTGGAACCAACGGGAAAATTTAATTGGAAGAACTGTTATTAGCAAAGTTTTTCCCTTGTGGGTGAAATAGGATTCAAACAGTTTCCACTATGACAATAGAATGATGTTTGTTTTAAAGTTAAATATGGTATTGTTATTTTCTGACCAACGTTGATGATAACAATACTATAATTGTATGAGTCATCTTATGTTTAAAGCTTAAATCTCTGATAAATTTTGTATCAAAGTAATCAATTTTTCGGAGCACATATAAAGAAATGCATATTTCTATTTCTGCTGCAATATGGTTAATGATGATGATTATTTCTTAGCAAAGTTGCTCAATAAGAATACTATCATCACATTGTTCATGAGTTATATGCATTATTTCCATTTCTGCCCAACGGTGATATGGAATTAATGTAGAAGGATGATGTTTTATTCTAATTCTGCTACCACGGTGATTTAGAATATTCCAGAAAGTTTGAAAAGGTTTAATGTGCATGATTTTAATCAGACCAACGTAGGATTATTTTTATGCTCATTATCGTTGTTTATTGGCTAAGTATTCTCAGACTAAAAGTTATTCAAGCTTTCACTCATGAAAGTGAACGTTTTGGGTACTAGTGACCCGAAAGATGGAAAAAAAAGGCCATAACTTGAGGGAATAAATTCTCTCTAAAGAATGGCTTCACAAGAAAAGAACTCTTGGATATTAATTCAAGAAAAGAAAAGAGATAGATCATTGAGAGTCTTGGTTGACGAATGTCTTTCATGTACTCTCTATGATGAAGTCTCCTTTTTTTCAGTCAACATGATTGAAATGAAACAAGCAGCATGCATGTTGAATTGACCAACGTCGGATCAAACATGTGTGTCAAAGATAATTCAGATTTATTTCTGAATTTGATGCAGTCAAAAGAGCCAATTATGGCATTTATGTCCCTTAAAGGGAATTACCCGCATGGCAGGAAAAGTCTGGGAAGAATGCCTGCGTAACCGGGTAAAGTTGACATTGTATTATGTCAACAATCCGTGTATGGCGGGAGAAATTTTGGCAAAGGTCTTATCCTGTATGACAGGAGAAAGTTATGATGACTCATGTGCGGTTAATGTGTCCCACTATGGGAGAAAAGTATGGAGTAGCTATTAAGCTTTCCTATTATCGACCGTACACCTTATGTGTAACGGTCATTATGCAATCACTAAATCCATAAAGGATAAAAGTAACAGACGAACCTAAAGACAAGAATGATATGCAAGTGTGACTTGCAAAAGAGACAATGATAAAGAACTCTGTTGAGTTTCGGAAATGAAATGAGGAAAAAGTACTCCCATACTAGTTAACTTATAACTTCATTTTACATGAAGTGATAAGATGAATGAGCTAGATAATCGAAGTTTCCTCATTTCACAAGAGCTATGAATGGGTTTCGAAATTGTGGCAAAAAAGTTCTTGCCACATTTCGAGGGGGAGAAAGAGACATGAAATACATTGTAATGTATTTCATGACTCCTCTGTACTTTAGATGATGTGATGCACATTATGCATCTAAAGTGATCCATTAATGAAGAATATGATTGTCAAGGGGAGTACGACAGTCATCTGAATACCGTCATTATGATACCCCTAAAGAAAAGAAACAGTTATATTTTCGGATCTTTTATAGTTCCGAAAGCAGACTAAGGAATACAACAGTGGTGCTTAAAGTGCCATAAAGAAGAAAGTTTAAAGATACGCCATTTCTTCAGTGAAGATGGAGTAATCTGGGGGAGCATGTTGTATGATCTGTACAACACCTGTTGTTAGCTCTACAAGGGATCTTGTGATACAGGTCCCTGTAAAACCTATTGCCTTTTGGAAATGGGTGACTATAGAATTAATTGCCTCTTGACAATGACAGAGCAACGACTACCCCATATGAAAGAAGTGCCAGTACCTGAGATTTTAATGGTCTCTAGGAATGTGAAAATCAGATACTTGTGACTACTATAAAGTCTATGTTAGTGAAATTCCATCATTTGAATTTCACTAACATAGACTTTATGAAGGGTCTAGAAGGCAAATGTGACTCCAAAGGAAATATGTAAATGCGTAAAACATGACTTAAATCGAAAGATTTTGTGCAAAGAAAATGAGAGGACCATTGCATTCATGCAAAGTTATAGAATGGGAAATTCGTTTCCCAATTCCTATGCATGTGGATGATGTCCTACTTGCTAGTGGTGATGTCAATCTACTGCAGGAGGAGAAAAGAAGTTCTTGTCCTCAAAGTTCAAAAGAATAAAAGGGGGTATTAGGAATGTTGCATTGACATGCTAAGAAAGATCTCTAAAGTATGCATACGAGAAAACCTACGCTTGTTCTTATAGTCAAGGGTAATGGAAGTGGAAACTATGGTGTTCCAAAAGTTAATAAGAAAAGATTGTAAACGGATATGGTACCATATGCTTCAGTTGTTGGAAGCTCAAGATATTACCCTGACACAGTTCACGTATATATCCGGGTTGTTTTGGCAATTTCCAGTCCATAGATAAATCAATGGAATGGAGTCAAAGATATCGGCCTCATGCTAAAAGAAATAAGTGCTCTCAAAAGATTGTGAGTACAAAGGCAGGACTTGTGAAATGTATAGCGAAATCCACAATTGTCGCTAACTTTCATACTCGGAGTTTTGTGTGGAAAATCTCCAAATGAGTAAAACAATTGTCATCAGTGTGATGCAATGATATGTTATAGCTTGATATGAGGCTGAGGGACGGGCAACGTGGTTAAGGCTACCTGTACCCGGAGTGGATAATGGTTGACAACGACGATTACCATTTTAAGTTCTTTCGCTCCTGTCACAACGAGTCAAGTGTTGATGCCAAACACACTGACAAAGAGTTACGTGTGGTGAAGGAGAAAGTCCGGAATTATAGAAAAATGCTTGAAGCATAAAAGCAACAAACAAGTGTTTGCAGATCTGCTTATCAAAGGCTTACCGCCCAGCGTGTTCGGAGAACACACAGTCGACATGGGTTTTATGGTATAGTATAAATTTCCGGACAATAAAGGGCCCAAGGTTAAAGAATCTGTCTCAAAATGGAGAGGTACATTGTGGCTGTCTGATTCCATCGGCAATTGAGCCGTGACGATGAAACATGCCCTATGTATTGATCTGTTACGAAACGGGTAAGGTTAAAAGTATATGATGAGATCAAGGGGGAGAATGCTAGATTGATATCTTTCCCAATGGGCCCAACGGCCCATTGGACCTTGACTCACGCCCTGATCGGGGGCGTCCAGCCCAAGCAAGGCTGGTGGGCCCCTGTCGCGCAGTGCTATATATAGAGGAGGTGGGGACCATGGCACGGGTTACGAGGTTCGCCGCCGCCTCTGGTTCCCCACTCCTAACCCTAACCCGATCCAGAGGGTAGCACTGAAGCGATGGGAAGTCCATCACCGCCACCATCGGATCTCTCTCCTTCCCCACCGTCGTCACCACCTCACGACGGTCACCGGAGGGAACTCATCGAGTACGGGATAAGGTAACATACCACTACTCTCACCGAACACATCTAGCCTTGTCGATCCACGGGATCTATCAGATATCGGTACTTGTTTCAGCTTGGCAAGCTTGCTATACAAAACGAAACAACCTAACAAGAGAAAGAACAGAGAGAACTATCTCTGAATTTGCATCGGCTTCTTTTGCATCCCAGAATAGAAAATGTCTTTTGTTTGTGTGAATGTACCAGTCACTTTTGCACTTAAAATGTACAATATCATCTATGCTAAAATGCTTTGCTAGATGAAAGAGCTGTGGGAAATAGCAAATTAAACAGCCTGCTTGTCTACAGGTTAGCAGCAGAAGAAGATCAGGTCGTATTTTTACCTTCCTATATACGCTTTTCATAATTAACATCCTCTTTTAACCTTATCGTGTTCACTGTTTTCATAGCCTGGAAACCACAGTTAAGTGCTTGATGCAGTGTTAAGTTTACGCAGAGAAAATGATATGAAGCAACTAAGCAAAATAAGTCTCTGTCTCTATGTAAAACACCAAATTCCAGTCTTAGCAGTGTGTACAACTGAAGCAGTTAGATGACATGTCCAGCTCAACCAGACAAAAAAGAGCATCATGTAAGGCGGTGCATGGCAAAATTTGTTGGTCCAGCACTAAACAGAATTTGGATACTTAAAACAAGGCATTTCTTGCAAATAAACATCCACCACGTCACCTCAATGTTTAAACATAGATGAAGCTGCGGTTCCTAGAGATTAGCACTAAGTGACAGAATAGGTACTACGATGCTTAGCCTACAACCTTGCCATAGCCGACTTGATGGCATCCAAGATTCTGGGGTAGTCATATAACAAAGCAGATTGCTCACTTGGGCTGCCCCCAATAACCAAGTCGAAGCCACCATATCTACCAACTAACGATGCAATTCTATCATTAGTGAGAGATTTCATGTCAGCAATCTCAACCAGCTTGCCTGTCTGGGTCTGATCCCACCAACCATTAAAAATCCTCCTATTAGTTTCGCCTTTCTCAACAGACACCGCTGTCCTCATGCGGATCCCAAGCCTGTGCAAAGCTACAGCTCCTCCTCCAATTCCGGTGGACAAGGACAGCACATTGATACCATTAGGAAACATGTCCCTCAGCACTGACAAGTGGTAAGCAATGGTATCAACTTGGAAGGAGTTCGCGAGAGATCTATACCTCTCTGTCTTGATGACTCCCCTTGTGTGGTCCCTTGGGAAACCGAGCAGAGATTCCATCTCATCAGGCTCCAACTGAGAAACCTTGTCTTTCCCAACCCAGACAAGATCCCAAGTTTTGCACTCATCCACCACACGATTCTGAACACTCAGGGGGTTGCCTGATCTTGCAAGAGCATGCTGGATCTGGTTTATTAACTTTGCAGTTGCCACACTTGCTTGCAAGCAGTTGAGCTGCCTTCTTTGGTCCCAAGAAGGCCACCACCTCTTATATTGTGGGAATGCATCAAATACAGTCTTTGGAGGGAAAGGGAGAAGAGCTTCTCTGTCCTCAACTGGCAAATTATGGATGTACCCAATTTCCCTTGAAGCTGCACAAAAATACTTGGAATCCACAAACTCTGGTTGAATGTCATAGAATTTTTTTGAAATGGTCGTCCATGCACCTCGTGGAGCTCGGGCTGCATTCTGAAAGTAGAAAAAAGGTGGTCCGATAGCTTGTTCAGGAAGCATTCTGATCACTGATGGTTGCCTGTCACTGGGCAGATTGAATCCAACCATAGGATCTGGGATACGTGTTGGCTCATCATGGCTACCAGCAAAGGAGGGTCCATACTGCATGCTCCTCATCTTGCTCTCTTCCATCAATCTTGCTTTCTTTCTCCCTCCAAACGAATCAAAGCATCTATCCATAACCTACCAAATGTACACGGATTCCAGTTACATCGAATTAAAAGAGCAGAACCGTTTCTTATTGAAATGTACATAAAAGCACAAGGTACCTGATAGTCAGATATGTTTCTGGAATTCAAATCTCCTGCAACCTGTGATGCACTGATTGAATCAACTAATTCAACGAGATCAGCATCCACACCTAGAAAAATTCAAACAGAAATGTATGGTATAAGTTGCCTTCTCTGTGAAAGCATGACTGTCGAGACAAAAAATTCAAAAAGAGCATACCACATCTTGTAATAGCAATATTTGCTTCATCTTCAGGAAAGCCCATGCCTACTAATGAGTTGATCTTCTTGTCTTTCTGTGACATCTCTCGTAGAAAATCCTTCAGAGTTACAATAAAAACTTCAAAAAGAGCATACCACATCTTGTAATAGCAATATTTGCTTCATCTTCAGGAAAGCCCATGCCTACTAATGAGTTGATCTTCTTGTCTTTCTGTGACATCTCTCGTAGAAAATCCTTCAGAGTTACAATAAAAACTGAGGTCGGAAAATACTTCCTACGTCTCACTGACTTATTAATGCCAACTGAGTGACTGCTGATAGAGAAATACAACTACATACCAACATCTATAGGGCCAGAGAAATGAAGGGGGCTACAGCTAATCAACTGTCAAGAAATGAATAGCACAGACTACCCACGAAACAATAGAAAAAAACTGATCAAGAGTTAAATCAATGAAATGATTTAGGAACTCAACTTCTTGTTCTCTGTTGCTGTTTGAGAATGATGTTAATACAAGAGTTACTGTATGCATGAACACAAAAGCTCATCATTTTATACTTGAAACAACTACCTATATTAGCAAATATCCATATGAAGTATTGGTGGTGCTGGACAGGAAGAAACTGAAAGAACATGTTCAAGTTTGTTGTATCACTAATGGCACTCTGTGCTGGATGCATAGCAGTGGAAGAAAGTTAGAACCGATGGAAGATAATGCAAATGCGTGTATCTTCAGGAGAACATAAAGATATACGCATTCCACACTATTTCAGGTTCATCACCTTGCTAGCAATCAAGATATTTTTCGCCGAGCAGGTATAATAGACGTCAAGCACTCCATTATCTTTTCCTACTTGTTCTTTTCAGTCACTACATATATCTAGCCATGAATTGGGTTCAACCATGCAACATTCTCATCACTAGTTTTATTTGCGTAACCTACACGAAAATCAGCTATCGCATCATATATTACATTCTGAGATTTCTAAATTAGTGACTCTGTATGTATTTCTCGCACAACATTTCTACATCGAATCCCTCGCTTTCTTCGGCTCTAACTTGTAGATATTGCTCTTCTTGAGGTTGGTCTTGGAGGGAAGTTTGATGCAACTAGTGCGGTATGTGATGCACTTTTGAGTATTAAGATCACTTTGTGTAACTGAAAGTCAAAGAAGAATCCTGAACAATGCCATTTAATTCTTGAAGATCTTGTTCGCCCTAACCAGCAAGCTAGTTTCCAACCATCCTTGCATTCTATGGAAAAGTGACGAGCTGCGTTGCAGCACAAACTTTACCCCAGTGCAGGCTAGAATTATTTAGTACTCAGCATTCAAGTTTAGCTTCTATTTCTTATGAACTCTTCTCAGCTAAGTCTGATTGTACACTATATCTTGGACTACAAAACCAATCAAAGAGCATAATAGTTTCGTGGTATCTGCAGTATCTTCTTTTGGTTAAAGCATCAGTAATATGATTTGCGCATAGCATCCCGATTCCACAAGTTTTAGGTCGTGTAACTAATATTCAAATGCATAAGAACTGCAGAGAAAAGGAGTGGTGTCTAACAGAAACGAAATTTTTAATTCATAAAAATCACAAACAAGCAGGACAATAATACACTCAGTTTCTACTACTTTCCAGTTTGATTGATTACTCTGAAGTAGGTACTGGTCTAATGATATTCAATCTCACTTCCTAATTGTTAGGAAGTATTAGTATTAGTCTAGGAGTCCTTATTAGTCTATTAGTATTAGTCTAGGAGTCCTTATTAGTCTATGTTTACTTTCCTTGCACCTCAAGTCATATGTAATATATATATGCCCCTTGGGCCTTCAATATAGACAAGTTGCTTTCCTAACATGGTATTAGAGCTAGGTCAATTTTTTTGCACGCCGCAACTCGTGCTATTGATCCACCTCGCCTCGTCGTCGTCCTTTGTGGCCGCCGCTTCTTTTCTCTGTCTCGTAGCGGCAGCTCTCCACGCCGGCTACTCTCCTCGTGCCCTGCCTCGTCCCAGTCTCCATCGCCAAATCGGATCAGTCCAGGACGAGATCGAATCTTCCTGCTACCGCTCCAGCCGCTGGTGAATCCGCTGGTGAATCCCCTCCTGCTACCGCTCCAGCCGCTGGTGGATCCCTTCTGCTGCCGCTCTGGAGCTGCCGTACTCCCCTGCCTCCAGATCGCATCGACTCCTCTGCTACTACTCCAGCCGCTCCAGCCGCCGTACTCCCCTGCTGCCGGATTGCACGTGGGATCGGGTCGCCAGATCCCATCAGATCGGGCCGCTTCACTCCGCCCTGCCTCCAGATCGCATCGACACGGTCTCAGATCGAGAGGTTGACTGAGATTTCAAAAAAAAAAAAAAGAAGATGTCTACTGCATCGGGCTATGTTGCTGTCCCTCGTTGTTCGGTGATCTTCGATGGTAGTAACTACACCGAGTTCATTGGCTTTATGCGCATTCACATGCGTGGCATCCGTCTCTGGGTGTTCTTTCTGACGAGGTCTGTTGTCCGTCATGTCCGGTTCCTCCTGTGGCTCCCACTCCGCCGATCCCTCCGACTCTTCCTACGGATGCTCCTCAGACTATGAAGGATGCAGCTAAGGTTGCTGATGAGGCTGCTATCCGTGCTTATGATGCGAAGGTCTTGGCTTATGAGGAGGCTCTTCAGGTGTATCACGGTGCTCTGTCCGCTTACACCCAATGGCTTGATGATGATGCTCGTGCTGCAGCTGTTCTCACTGCTAGTGTTCTGCCTCAGTTTGCCTTTGAGTTTTTGGGCCTTCCTACTGCCTTTGAGATGTGGACTCGCCTTCGTCAGCGCTATGCGCCCTCTGGTGATGCCTTATACCTCTCCGTGGTTCGTCAGGAGCATGCTCTTCAGCAGGGTGACTCTACTGTTGATGACTTCTATACACAGAGTTCTGCTATCTGGCGCCAGCTCGATTCTCTCCGCACTGCTGGTTGTCGTACTTGCCCCTGTTGCCAGGCTGTCCAGACCAACTTGGAGTTTCATCGCGTCTACGAGTTCCTGTCTCGGCTCCGTAAGGAGTTTGAGCCTCGGTGTGCTCAGTTGTTTGCTCGTGGCCGTATTTCTCTCATGAAGGCGCTTTCTGAGATTCGTGCTGAGGAGACTCGCTTACGTGGTGTTGGTTTGCTGGAGGTTCCCTCGGTGCTAGCTGCTCGGGCTACTTCTACGCCCCCTGCTGCACCGACCCCTTCTCACTCGAGTACTCCGCCGCTCTTGCCCACTCCTTCTGGAGGCTCAGGTCGCCCCCGTCCACATTGTGGCTACTGCAACAATGATGGTCATATTGAGTCCCACTGCTACACGAAGAAGAAACACTTGCGCCAGGCGCAATCATCATCTACAGAGACTTCGTCATCTACCTCGACAGCTTCAGCCATCGCTTTGACTGAGCAGGATATTCTGCGACTTAAGCGTCTGCTCGCTGCTTCAGGTTCTTCCTCGACGGGTACTGCTGGTATTCTGACTCAGGCTTCCCGCACTGAGCAACCACCTTCTATACAGTCAGGACCGTCTCACGCACACTCTGGTTGGAATTGGCCTTCGCCGCCATGATATTATTTTTTCTCTTCTGCTGCCATCATCCCTAATCTAGTGTGTGTTTTCTAGTTTTCTTTGTTTTCCGCTGCGTCCACCAAATCCGTTGATATTTTGTGTTTTCTCATGCCATGCGAGTCCACCTTAGTCTGTCAGCCTTTTCTTTGGTCCTGATCCTTTCTATGCAACTTTTGTGGCCTATTTGCCCTTGTTGTTTTCTATAGGATTTTCTGGACTTCTTTTGCATTGTCGATCTACGTCCATCGTGCCTTATCCGCCGAGCTTCTTTCGCCGACGGTAGTCGTGGACTATGATTTTCTGCACAATGCTTTATTCTCTTGATGTGTCATCTTCTTTTGACAACCCATCTTCTCTTGATACTTTTGTTGTATCTTCAAGTGACGCGGTGTCTTCCTCTGATGTGCCATCTCTTCGGTGTCTTCCTCTTGATGTGCTATCTTCTTTTGACAACCCATCTTCTCTTGATACTTATCTTGTATCTTCAAGTGATGCGGTGTCTACCTCTGATGTGCCATCTCTTCGTTCACTCCTTCGGCAACTCGACAAGTTTTGAAGACTCTTCATGCTACGACAACACTCTCAAGACGCGGATTTGGATTATCATTTTTTTAGTATTACACCTCTTCAAATGCAATGCTATTGCATACGCTTTGCATTTGAGGGGGGGGGGTGTTAGGAAGTATTAGTATTAGTCTAGGAGTCCTTATTAGTCTATTAGTATTAGTCTAGGAGTCCTTATTAGTCTATGTTTACTTTCCTTGCACCTCAAGTCATATGTAATATATATATATATATGCCCGTTGGGCCTTCAATATAGACAAGTTGCTTTCCTAACACTAATTACACTATTATACGATAAACTTGAGCAGGATGAGAATTCTATATACAAAATAAAATGCACAAACTTCACAATTCAATTCTACACCGTTGAAACACTAAGAGAAAAATAAACAAAACTCAAACAATACATAAAGAGGGTGCTGAAGGTATGCATGGTAAAAAATTCAGATATAACAGCACATATATGATGAAAGAATTCTCAGCTACTGAACTAAAGATAAGGAATCGTCTACCTCATCACCAGGATCATCACAGTTGGGCTCTTTACCAGCAACATCATCATTCTTGTCATCCCAATTCTCAAAATCAAGATCATCATCATCATCATCTTCTTCAACACTATGAGGGGCGCAGCCAGAAGTAGAGCAGTTATCCACTGTATCATCAGCACCGAGTGCCTGCATTTCACATCACCAATCATATAACATACAATCCTTGCCATGTAGCAAAAGTATCATATTATCAAGATAAAGCACATTGACAAATACCTGATATGTGAGAATTAGCTCGAGCAATGCATCTGCATCGCTATGCCCTGAAAACAAAAGCCTCGGTTGAAACATAAGATATAAACACAAACAAGACAAATGAAATGAAACTAGTTATTTTGAGTATTACCAATCTCTTTCACGCCCTTCAGGACTATCTCTTTTGGGAAACCCATTGCTACATATTCCTCAATTAAAGCAGTAGATGGCGCTTCCTCGTTGGCTCGCCCATTAGAATCCTTTAGACATTTCCTCAAACAGATATCACACTACAATAATAGTGATAATAATAATAACAAGTCAGGGCTAGCTCTTGTGCTGAATTACCAGCGTGGACGGGCCAGGAGCATCTGAGGTCCTAAGAGCCAGAGCCGATGAAGGCTCAGCCTCGCCATCACTTTCCCACTCAAACTTAGCATTGTCATCGCTGTCGCTATCCCGGTCCTGTAACATGAGTTAAGCACACCTCGATCAATATTGAAAGGAAACCATCAAAAAAGTAATAATATCAGGTGGAGGGCTTTTGCCCTCCCCGGTGACCTTAAAAAAAGCAATAATAGAGAATAAAGTGACGCAAAGGGAATAATTATTCTGTCACAAGCCCACAACAGCCACAAGATATTGCCATTGAAATCTCTAGTGCAAATCAGTACAACTAGATTCAGTTCTAGAGTTTAGAGCACATTAAAAAGGAAGAAAAAAATACCATCTTTTTTTTATCGAACAAACTCCCTCCAGGACTGTCACAACAAGACATTAAGCTAATATCCAAAAAATATACATGAGTACAACTAGAAATAGTTTAATTTCCAGTTATGGGGATGCTAACTGACCGGAATATGGTACTACTACTAGCTAATCCGTTTAATGGATGGGGCTCTAAAATCGCCAGAAGAAGGGAGGACGGAGAGAGAGCCTACCGCCATTGCCGATGTCACAAGATGCGCAGCCCCTCTCTGTCTCACTGCCTCCCTGCCGTGAGAATGACAGCTCGAGGAAGAGCAGGAGCGGAGGAGGCGGAGGAGGAGAGCGCGGCGGCGACGGCGACGGCGCCGCCCCTCGCTGGCTTAGACGACAAAGAGAAAACGGGGGATGCGCTGCGTTGCCGCGCCTGTACCGCGGCGTGTAGTTGAGTGGGGCGTTTAGTTCGAGACGCTTTTATGCGATGTGCTGCCGCGCCTGTACCGCGGCGTGTAGTTGAGTGTATCGATGTGCTGCTGCGCGCAAGACTGCTCATGTGCGCAGCGCACATCTCAATGACTCGGTGGAAAAAAAAAGGTGAATGGTGAAGTCATAATAGGGACCGGTCATAGCTGTTAACCACTCAGTTTAACAAGTTAAATCAGTCTTTTCAAGTCTTTTCAATTAAATTAATAACTAAGTAAATTTAAATTAATGTTAAATCAGTCTTTTCAAGTCTTTCCAATTAAATTAAATCTAAATAATCGTTAATGAAAAGTTACTGCTATGCGGTTTAATATTATCTCCATTCATAAATATATAATCGATGCGGATTTGATGAATATTGTTCCACACACACTTTACTATTTATAGTTTCATATATATACTATAAATAAAATTAAACATTGTTTTTTTAACATGCATAGTCGATCGGTATGCTCGCGTATGAAGTTTCCCGAAGGAACAACATTCGTGATATCCTAGCCGAAAATGACAAAATCAAAGCTACAATAAAAAAACACTATTGGGTGAACAGTATGGTGCTAATTATATTTTCTTTGCTAAGGGTACCGTCATGTCAATGCTTCATGAAACTTTGTACGTGAGTAGAATGTGTTGAAATTAGTAGTGGGCCTTAGGTCCATAAAAGAATTTCAGAAAATCTTCAAGGGTCCATGTAGGTGGTGGCATGACAAGGTGGTGGTGGAAAGTTTAGTCCCATCCCGCTAGTGGAAAAGAAGTTGGACCCCTTTATAAGGGTGTCTCTTCCACATGCTATTGGAGAGTGAGAAGAGAAGGTGTCCTCGCGCACTCCTCCTCCGCCGTCCGCCTCGTCACGATGTGGGAATGAGCCGAGCCGAGCTCATACCTACGCGCTTATTTTTGTCGGTCAGGAACGGAGAATACGTAACAGACATGACACGATCCGAGACGTCGGATCGTGGGCTGTTACCGACTCGGACGTGGGTTCGGCCCACTGTAAGTGCATCTAGTGCCCCTTAGTGATTTTGGTGGTTTGAAGACTTATAGGTTAAGTATCTAATGTGTTTTTAAGTGTACACGGGATCTATAAGTCATTGAGAAGTTTGAGATATTTGAAGAATATCGACCCCTAAAAATATATGTCTTCAGTTGAAGAAATTGGTCTGAAGCTGAAGAAATGAATCGCGAAGAATTTGCGATGAAATGGATATTCCTCATGAAGATATTGATATTGAGAAGATCGGTGGTTCCTGAAGAAAATCGTTCTGAAGAAATGGAAGCGTGAAGATTTTCGTTTTCTGTTTTACTTTCTTCGCATTTGATGAATAGGAACACCGTACTGTTAAAGGGGGTCAAAGTAACACTATGGAATGGATTTCCTCATGATGCTCAACCCAATCCAAATCCTACCAAAAGCCTCAAGTGAGGAATATGAGTAACATGAGGACTCTCACAGTTGAGAGTCCCGACCGTTTCGATAAGCCACGCCAAGTCACTGATCTTATCCACTCCAACGGTCATATTATTTAAGGGCATTAATGTCAAATCATGTCGGGATGCTCCCAGGCTATAAATAGCCGCCCCCACAACCACTAGCTGGTTGGCTGCTCCGTTAGAAACTGACACTTGTCATAAGAGCAACCCAATTCCTCAGAGCTTTCGAGAGTAAATCATCAGTGAGGAAATACACCACCTACCGAAACCACAAACCAAACCTAGTGATTGAGCATCACTGAAGAAGTTGTTCCTGTGTGGGACTGAAGCCTTTTACCTTTGAGGACTGTGCATCCTCCAGACGGTTAGGCGTCATGGTCTAGAGCAATCCAGCAGTCAATTGTGGATCGCCGGGTGACCGAGTTTGTGAGGGTTTGGAAGTCTGCCCTGAAGACTTACCACGAGTGTTGGGCGAGGACTGTGTGTCCTTAGCTCAAGGAGAATACGGTAGGGACTGTGTGTCCTGGGACTGGGTGTCCTTTGGTTTAAATACCAAGCCGCTCCAAACCAGATGTACAACTGTCACAGCAGTTGGAACTGGGTCATCAACAACAGTCTTCATCAAGAATCGGGTTCTAATTCCTCAACTCTTTACATTCTCTGTATTATGTGTTGATGACTTTCACTGTGACTGTTTGAAGAATTTGCTGAAGACTCTCTCTGAATTTCCTCAACCCCAAATTCTTCACTTGAGTAAATCATCATCTGTATTCTGCGTGCCTGCTTGTTGTGCAATCTGTTTTCATAATCTTCACTCTGTAATACTGCTGTTGTGAACAATTGCACAACTGATCCTTAACTGTTTCCGCTGTAAGTTAGTCATCAGTGAGGAATTTCCTCAAAAGGAATTTCCTCAGTGATGAAATTCTAAAAATCTCCTATTCACCCCCCCCCTCTAGTCGATATAACGCACTTTCAATTGGTATCAGAGCAAGGTACTCCCTTGTTCTGTGTGATTTTGGTTTAACCACCTGGAGTTTTAGTTATGTCGACTGCAGGCATGTTCAAGGTGACTGCACCATGTCCCACCTACGAAGGGAAGAACTTTCCTTTCTGGAAGAACAAAATGCAACTGCATCTGCAAGCAATTGACAATGATCTCTGGTATATTGTGGAAAATGGCGTTCCCCTCGTTTCTGCCAGTGTCACTGCAGCTGATGTGAAGAGATTTAAGCAACTCGATTCTCAAGCGAAGAACATCATCTGTGGCTATTTGAGCCCAGGTCAGTATGGAAGAGTAAGTGCTTTGGGATCTGCAACACTGATCTGGGAGAGATTGTGCAAGGTAAATGAAGGAGTATCCACCCAGCGTGACTCTCGTGTTGATATTCTTCGCAATCTCTTCAATCGCTTCAAGAGACATGACAATGAATGCTGCCAAGACACCTTTGATCGCCTCACTGATATATCCAATGAATTGCAAGCACTGGGAGCTCGAGACATCACTGATCACGAAGTTGTGAAGAAACTGCTGAGATCCTTGGATTCCTCATTTGACACTCTAGTTCCAATGATTCAAGAAAGACCAGACTACAAGATGCTAGATCCAGCTGATATTCTTGAAAGGCTAAATACTCATGAATTCCAGCAAGAAGAAAAGAGAGATCTATATGGACCAAGCTATTCCAGACCACGAGCACTGAAGGCTAGAGAAATTTCCTCATCTGAAGAAGAAACGGATGACAACAGTTGTGACCCTGAAGAATTTGGACAGGAGCTTGCAATGCTTGTGAGGAAATTCCAGAGATTTACACGACGAGGACAGTTCGATAAATCATCAAGAAGAGACATGAGGAAATCAGAATCTGCATCTGAGGACTACAAGAAACGAACCTGTCACAAGTGCAAGAAATCAGGCCATTACATTGTTGATTGTCCTCGCTGGGGAAAGGAATCAAAGAAAAAGAAATACAAGGATGACAGTTCTGATGACTCAAAGAAAAAGAAGAAATCTTCAAAATCCTCATCTTCAAAGTCCTCTTCACACAAGAAGACTAGCTTCAGAAAGGCTCGGGCACTTATTGGCAAGGAAATGGATTCCGAGGCAGAATCAGAAGAATGTGATGATGAAGAAGGCTCTGGAGAAGATTCAGAATCCGGACAGGCTAGTCTTGCACTAGCAACCAATTTCCTTAGCAAGTCAATCTTCAATCTTGAAGAAAATGAGTGCACCATCCATATTGATGACTATGCTGATGACTTCGCTCCAACCTATTGCTTCATGGCAAAAGGTTTAAAGGTATCACATAATGCCTCCTCCTCTGATTCAAGTGACTGTGAACATGATGATTACAAAAAACCCAGTTACAGTAAACTTGCCATCATTGCCACTAAACAACAAACTGCTCTGGAAAAGCTTCAAAAACTGCTAGACAAAAGTGATGATCTGTTGAATGAAGAAATGAATCTTAATCAAATCCTCGCTGATGACATGAAAAATCTTCAGTCTAGATTTGATATTCTTCAGGATCGTTATGATACACTCCTCACTGATCATGAGAAGCTTTCCTACGAATTTCTTCAAAGGAAGCTTGATCTTGAGAAGCTGAGGATGTCTTATGATGATCTTCGTATGGAAAATGATTCATTACTAGCTCAACAGATCAGCGCTAGTCAAGTTGAATTTATTCCTCCATGTCTTAAATGCATTGATCGTGAAACTGCTAATTCTTCACCAGAATCTTCAAATGCTACCACTGCTACAGATTCTTCAACTGCACCTGTTGTGTCAATTTCCTCACTTGAGGAAAACACAAATGTCACTGATGAAAATGCAGGGTTGAAGGAATTGTACGTGATAGGCATGTACAAAAGCCTCAAAGGACATCAAATCCTTTGTGATGTGCTCAAAAAGCAGATTTTGAACAGGAACCCGAGGAAAGAAGGAATTGCCTTTGAGAGGAAATTGAATGCTGATGGATCTTATTGGAAACCTGAGCAGTATCCCAAAACCTCATGGGTTGCTGCTATTGGGCCTCCTTTTGATCCATCTAATCTAACTGTCTTCTCATGTGAATTATCCTATTCCTCGGATGAGTCATTTGATTCCAACTATAAACTGTTCAAAAATCAATCTGGTGAAGTATTTGCTCGATATGTTGGAACTAACTGCAGGAATGGCCCTCCTCTGAGGAAAATCTGGGTTCCCAAAAGCTGTCTTGAAAATCTTCAAGTGAATGTCCTCATGACATCACCTCTGAAGAATCTGAACCCCAGATCAAAATCCTCAGGAGGACCAAAGTCTTCAAGAGGATCAAAATCCTCAACTGGTCAAAACTATGCTCGTACCCATGCTTCTGCGTCTAACATGCAGGGAAACTACAAGGAATATGATTATGAGCGCTACTCCTCAAATCATTATGTCCATAAATTCTCAAACCAGTTCTCTGCATACTCATATGAGTACTTTAACCCCCCTACGGTTAAGAGAAGTGCATTAGCTTCAATGCAACCTTTCTCATATGGTGCTCGCAGGATGTTGAACGCTTTGCCACCCCTTCAGATGTGGGTGGTGAAGAAATCAAACTAATCACTTCTGCAGGCCAGGTCTCCAGATGAAAATCATCATCTGAAGAATTTGCTGGAGACCTGAGGAAATGCTTGATAGGACGCAAGCTAATGATTGATGAAATAGAAATATTTCACACGTCCTTACATTTCTGTTATGATGAAATTACTAAACTTGAAGCATATGAGATGGTAAGCTGTACTAATTCATCTGCAGGATGACAAACCCAAAAATACTGAGTGGGTTCTCGATAGTGGCTGCACACATCACATGACTGGTGATAAAAGCCTACTGATGAATATGCCACTAACTCCTTCACCTCTGAAGCAAATCACATATGCTGATAAAGGTAAAAGCAAGGTATTGGGACTTGGCAAAGTAGCTATTTCCAAGGATAGGCATATGGACAAAGTGATGCTTGTTGAATCCCTTGGTTTTAACCTCATGTCAGTCTCGATGCTTTGTGATCTTGATATGATTGTTATCTTTGGTAGATATAGATGTGTAGTCATCATGGAATTTGACAGATCCAAAGTCTTCGAAGGTGTAAGAAGAGGGGATTTGTACATTGTTGACTTCTCTACAGGTCCTCAACCAGCCACTTTCTTACTAGCAAAAACCTCAGAAGGATGGCCGTGGCACAGAAGACTAGGTCATGCAGGCATGAGGAATTTGCACACACTTGCAAGGAAGAAGCATGTCATTGGCATCGAATCTGTCAAATTCCTCAAGGATCATCTATGCGGTGCTTGTGAATCTGGGAAAATGACCAGATCCAAGCATCCCTCCAAAACCATCATGACCACTACCCGTCCATTTGAATTGCTTCATATGGATTTGTTTGGACCTACTCACTATGCAACACTAACCAATGCAGCATCCCTATATGGCTTTGTCATAGTTGATGATTATTCCAGATACACTTGGGTGCATATCATAGTGTATAAAACTGAAGTGCAGGAAATCTTCAAACGATTTTGTTCAAGGGCCTCAACGAACTTTGGCATCAAGATCAAACATATTAGGAGTGATAATGGAACCGAGTTCAAAAACACTGGTCTTGATGATTATCTTGATGAACTTGGTATTACTCACGAATTGTCTGCTCCTTATACTCCTCAGCAGAATGGTGTTGTCGAAAGAAAGAACAGGACTCTGGTTGAAATGGCAAGAACTATGCTTGAAGAATATCAGACTCCTCGTCGCTTCTGGCCTGAAGCAATCAACACTGCATGCCATATCATCAACAGGGTATATCTTCACAAATTCCTCAAGAAAACCTCATATGAACTCCTCACTGAGAAGAAACCCAATGTAAGTTATTTCAAAGTCTTCGGTGCAAAATGCTGGATTAGAGATCCTCACCATAGCTCAAAATTTGCACCTAAGGCACATGAAGGTTTTATTCTCGGTTATGGAAAGGACTCGCACACCTACAAAGTCTTCAACAACTATCACAACAAAGTTGTTGAGACTGTAGATGTGCGGTTCGATGAAACTAATGGCTCGCAAAGAGAGCAATTGCCTTCTGATCCAGATAAACTGTCCCCTGAGGAAGCGATAAAGCTTAAGCCTATTGAAGACATTGTTCCCACTGAGGAAATTGAAGAAGAAATAATCCCTATCGCTGACAGAAACCAAGAAGATGCTCCTGAGGAAATTGCAACAACACCACTTCCTCAGCCCAGACAAAATCCTCAACCAGCTCATCCGAGGATTGCAAATGAAGTAGAACTTGACAAAATCCTCAACGACATCAACGCGCCAGGTCCTCTCACTCGCTCAAAAGCTTCACACTTAGTTAACTTTTGTGGGCATTTCTCTTTTGTATCTATCACAGAACCCTCAAAAGTAGTTGAGGCTTTTCTGGAACCGGAGTGGATCCAAGCCATGCAAGACGAACTTCTTCAATTCAAGCTGAATGATGTATGGGAGCTTGTCAAACGACCCGATCCTCGCAAGCATAACATCATCGGCACCAAGTGGATTTTCCGAAACAAGCAAGATGAGGACGGTCAAGTGGTGAGGAACAAGGCACGACTTGTAGCCCAAGGCTACACCCAGGTTGAAGGAATAGATTTCGATGAAACTTTTGCACCTGTTGCTAGACTTGAAGCTATTCGAATTCTACTTGCTTATGCTAATCATCATAACATCATCTTATATCAAATGGATGTGAAAAGTGCATTCCTCAATGGTAAGCTTGAGGAAGAAGTATATGTTGCTCAGCCCCCAGGTTTTGAGGATCCAAAAAATCCAGACAAAGTCTTCAGACTCAAAAAGGCTCTGTATGGCCTCAAGCAAGCCCCTCGGGCATGGTATGATACATTGAAGGAATTCCTCATGAAGAAAGGCTTCAAACCTGGTTCACTCGATCCAACTCTTTTCACAAAATCTTATGATAATGAACTGTTTGTATGTCAAATTTATGTTGATGATATCATATTTGGCTGTACTGACAAAAGATACAGTGATGAATTTGCCTATATGATGAGTGAAGAATATTAGATGTCTATGATGGGGGAGCTGAAATTCTTCTTAGGTCTTCAAATTCGTCAACAAAACAATGGAATCTTCATATCACAGGAGAAATACCTCAAGGATGTTCTGAGGAAATTCGACATGCATGAATGCAAAGGTGCCAAGACTCCAATGCCTACCAACGGTCACCTCTGCACTGATGAAAATGGTAAAGATTTCGATCAGCAGGTATACCGTTCTATGATTGGTTCTTTATTGTATCTACGTGCATCTAGGCCAGACATAATGCTTAGTGTTTGCATGTGTGCACGTTTTCAAGCAAAACCAAAGGAATCACACCATAAGGCTGTGAAACATATTCTTCGATACTTAGCTCACACACCAACACTAGGATTATGGTATCCCAAGGGCTCCAATCTTCATCTGGTAGGGTATTCTGATTCAGACTATGCTGGTGACCGTGTGGATCGCAAGTCAACATCTGGCACATGCCATTTCCTCGGAAGATCACTGGTTTGCTGGTCCTCAAAGAAGCAGAACTGCGTATCACTCTCGACTGCCGAAGCTGAGTACATTGTTGCTGGTTCTTGCTGTGCTCAATTACTATGGATGAAGCAAACCCTCAAGGACTACGGCATCAACATGAAGAATGTGCCTCTCTACTGTGACAATGAGAGTGCTATCAAGATTGCCTACAACCCCAGTACAGCACTCGAAGACCAAGCACATCCAAATTCGTCATCATTTTCTTCGGGACCATGTCCTCAAGGGCAATATCCTCATCGACCATGTGAAGACTGATGATCAACTGGCTGATATCTTCACTAAGCCCTTGGATGAGAAAAGGTTTTGCAAGTTGCGGTGTGAGCTAAATATCTTAGAGTCTTCAAATGTTTTGTAAAAACATGCACACATCCTAACACTTATGCAAAGTTGATGACTTAGATGTGCAACACATGATGAAACGGTTTTCTTCAACCACTGAAGAAAATCACTCTGAATGTGAAGAAATTAATGAAGAAATTGATTCTCAGGGCCCTACGACAATTGTACGCGGCGTCTGTAATCAACATTCTTATATGGTGGCAACGCCACCGCCCAATGTGAAATTCCTCAAGTTGATTTTTTTCAAATGATCAAATTCCTCACAATGCATTTTTCATCAAAACAGCTGTTCTTAAGTGTGATGATCTATTGCAAAATCTTCAAAAACACTTGATGACTTTCATTTGCCTAGGTAGACTGTGATTTCTAGTCCTCAACAGCATTCACTTATTGCTATTTCTTCAAGTTGATGTTTCTGCTAAGTGAATGTGATCGGACCCTTTTTCCCTCTATGCTATACTTATCCAGTCTATTCAATTCTTCATATGCGTTCTACTTGAAACTTTGTTCAAAATCCTCACTGCATCCTTGTCAGCTGATGATTTTGTAACGAAAATCCTCAAATCTTCGAAAAATTGTTTTCTTCAAAGGAACAGTAACGGAAACCCCACTTCCCACAATTGGATAGCCACGATCTCCACTATCTCCACCGCATCGTACGGGAGCTACACGTGTCCTGCGGAGACGTAGAGGCAAGGGCTATTCGGTCCGAAACTTTCGCGCCAAACAGTAACTTTCGGGCTATAAATATATCCTTAACCCCCTCGGTATCATCTTCTTCGCCTCATCGCTCTCCTGCCACAACACACCGAACCCTAGCGCCACCGCTGGTAGTCTTGTCGCCGGCAAGGAAGAGCTTCACTGCCTCAACCTTCTCGCCGCCAGGATCACGCCGGAGTCGGAACATCTACGTTCGCCGCCGCCGTAGGCGTCCTCTGCTGCCAAGTTAGGGTGCATTGGAAACTTGACCGAAGAACCTCTCCAACACCACCTTTTTGTGTTCTTTGTTCGCACCTTCCAGGGTAATTATATCCCATTTTTACAACAGATTAGATCTAAAATTTTACCTCTCCCTTGTGAAATCTGTTTTTCTTCAAGATACGATGCGCACATGATTCCTCAAACACTATCCATCACCACAATCATTGATGAACTAGCTAAGCATCTAAGATTTTCACGAGATTCCTCAATTGTGCGAATTTTTGGATTTGTACAACTCTGGAACCCAAGAACAGAATGCTTAAGCAAATTCCTCAACCACTGGTTATATTCCTCAATCTGTCAAACTTTTCATTTTTCTTCAAATCTGAGAACGCATATGACCTCTCCAAATTCCTCGCAACTATACTCTGTTCACAGGTACACACATGTCAGCTGATGAATCTCTCGGTTCTCATCACATTAACTCATTTGCAGCGTTTTTGGAAGAAACTCTTCAAGGCTCATCAGAATCCTCAAGAGTTCAAAATCCTCAGATAATTCCTCGTCTGAAGAAAATGGAGGAAGAAAGGAAACAGAGGGGAGGAAAGAAACTGGAGCAGAACACAGTTGTGGACATTCCTGATGACATATACCTGGACTACTGCACGCCTGATGATGAACCTGAGACTATGCCTAAAAGAAAGATTAGGCTGCAGAAAATTGAACGCAGATGGGCAAAGGAGTGGAAGGAGTACAGGTTTGTGACTCCAAAATATGCGAAGAAATTCGCTTTGAAGCCTCCTGGCAGAAGGGCCCCACTTGAGGATCATCAAGTTGCTCATCCCTCAAGTCTCATGACACTTGATGACTACCCAGAGGAAAAAGAAAGGCATCTGGCCAAGCTCAAGAAGCAAGCAGAAACAACAGTGAAGAAATTTCATGAATCTTCAGCTGCTGCCTCCGGTGCTGCTCATTCCTCAGCAGCAGAAACCTCAGGCTCCGAGATTCCTCAACCAAAGTCTGTGCCAGCAAAGGCAAAAGCTTCAAAACCCCAAGAAAAGTTTGCACAGGCTTCAGTCACCAAACCCTCAGCTCCCAAACCCTCGGTTCCAAAACCGTCCACACCAAAACCATCAGCGTCAAAACCCTCAGCACCAATCGCATCTACACCAAAGTCCTCAGCTCCACCTCCAAAGCCAGTACAGAAGAAAGTCGTGAAGACTACGACTGCCAGCTCCAGCTCCTCACTCCCAGCTGCAACTAGCTCGGAGACAAAGTCTTCAACACCCCATGTGAAGACTTTGGCAACTACTGAACCTGCACCTCTGCCCAGCCCAAGCAAAATCATCACAGTCCCGTCTGCATCAGAGGGAAGTGAAGAATATGATGATGAAACTCTGGAAGCCATCATCAGGAACAAGCAAGAAAGGGTAGCACAAGCATCAGGCAGTGCTATTCCTCTGGCGATGGACCCCAAGGTCCTCCTCGATTTCATCAATGTGCGGTATGAAGACCCAAACACACCCATTGATGATTTGAAACTTCCTCCTGGTGTCAGCCACATGGTGGCTACTTTCATAAACGAAGCCAAGTGGAAGGAACAGAAGGCCAAGCAGGCAAAGATTGCAAAGGCCAGAAAGGAGAAATTCCTCAGGCAAAATATTCTCAAACTGACGCCTGAAGCATTGGTGTCCACCCAGGCAAAGCTGCAAGTCTTGACTGACAAGTGTGAGAAACTGTCAGATCGAACAAGCATCAAAAGCAATTTCATCAAGCTAGCCACTAGTGCTGTTGATGACTACAACAGACGTCACCCCCCACCAGCACCAACTCCTCAGCCCCTGGTTGAACAGCCAAAAGATGCATCTCCTGTTGAGGAGGAAATTCCTCAAGCTGAGGAACAATACCAAGAGCGCCGTGCTGATGAGCCGTCCATTGAAGAAATCATCACTGAGACCGCTCCTGATGAAACTGCTACCGATCCAGCTGCTTCACCAAAGCAGGCTGATGACTATGTTCCAGCTGGTTCCTCACTGCCAGCTGAAGAATCTGTTAAGAAAACACCTTCCCCAAAAACTTCAAAGGTGAAGAAGTTAATCCCGTCTGCATCAGACGCGAAAAAGACAAGGGCTGCTGAGAAGGAAGCGAAGAAGAGAAAAGCTTCCTCAGCAGAAGAAAAGATTGAGGCAAAACGCCTCAAGGAAATTGAAGAATCTGCCCCACTGGACCCGGTGCCTCTTAATGTTGCACCCTCATTTGAAATGGTCGTCGTTGGTGACCACACTACGAGGGCAGATGAGGAAATGAAGGATGCTGCCTCTGAGGAGCATACTGATGAGGAAATACAAATAGATGACAATCCTCAACCTCATATTCCTCAGAAAGAGACTACTGAAGCCTCCGCTGCAGCAGCTGATGAATCTGCTTCTGCCACAAAGTCAGCTGATGATAATCAAGCTGAAGAAAATGTCCAGTCTGAGCAGGCTCCTCCCACTGAACAAGCTGATCAAACTCCTCAAGCTGAGAAGGATGAAGAAATTCCTCAGCCTGATGCTCAGCTAGAACAAGAAATTCCTCATCCTGAGGAAACTGCTGAAGAAAATGTTCCCGCCCCTGACAATGAGTTCATTGTCCTCAACCCAGAATCTGCCATGGTTGTTTCCCCTCCCATTCCTCAGCACAATCTCAATCCAGTTCAGCGCCTGCCATTCTCGAAGAGGCCAAAGTTTCAGAAAGAAAATTTCTTTGAGGAACGCATGTATTTCATCGGAGAGAATCCTTATGACAAGCCTCAAATGCGGCATCTGAAGTTTTGGACAAGAACGCAGATGAACTACTATGCTTCTGTGCTCTGTGGCCGCAACAAGATATTCCAGCACAGGCACATTCCTCATGCTGACCTTGAAGAAATACCCTGCATGGAACCAGTCCTCAGTGTACTACATGATGCAGGTTTGCTCCCTATGTGCTCCGACATATCAGATTGGAATAGTGAGCTAATTCTTCAGTTCTATTCAACTCTGCACATCTCGGGCAATGCTGATGACATCGACACTTGGGTGTTCGACTGGATGACCCAAAATACTCACTACAAGGCTCCAGCGTCTGAACTCCTCAGAGAACTGCCCGTACCAATTCCTTCAGAAGGGGCAGTGAAGCTTTATGGTGAGCGTGAGCTGCCAAATGGAATGATGGAAGTCCTCATGAAGCCTTTGGCTGCAGGAAAACCCTCAAGAACCACATTCCTCGTCCATGAGCTAAAGTACACACCACGGTCTGTCTACCGCATTCTCTGCAGTGTGCTAGCGCCAATCAAAGGCCATGATGATGACGAAGATGTCGTCGGCCTCATGAAGAACATCCTCTTCAACATCATTCACGATATCCCCATGAATATCCATGATTTCTTCTTGAGGACTTTGGCTGACAATGCAATGTGCCCCTATGATCACAAAATCTATGCACCATGGATCATGAGATTCCTCAGGACAAGGACAGGCATCAACTTTCACGCAGATTTCCAGAACCATGTTGGTTATATGCCTCCTATCCGGGTCAACCAGAAGACTTTCGAGCCCATTGAGGGAAAAGGAAAGTCTGTGATTGATGAAGGAAGCAGGCCCCTTGATGGCCAGTTCAAAGAACCAGATGGATATTCCTCATGGGACGACACTGAGACTCGTCCGCCAAGCCCAGTTCCTCCTCGCGTGCTAACCACCAGAGAACTTCTTCTCAGTCTTCATCAGAAGGTGGATCACAACCACAAATGGGTCAAACGCCAGTTTGGTGCCATTGTGAAAACCCTCACTAAGACACAGAACAGTGTGAAGCTTAATCATCACTATCTGCATGAGGTTTTTGATCGCACCTGGGCTACCCTTGCACATCTGAAGACCCAGACTGAGCTTGAAGAATTGAACTTTGAGCAGGACTTTGACTGGTCGTGGCCTCCCAAGAAGAAGTTCAGGCCCATTCCAGTGCCAGATCTTGAAGACAGCTCCTTCTCGTCCTTCCGCACCGCCGAATCTGATGAGGAACAACTTGACACCGCGACAGGCCCAAGGAAGAAGACTACACCCAAGAAGCGCCAAGGATCCTCATCAACTGCCAAGCAATGAAGTCTTCACGGGCGTTAGTCCTCAGTTTGTCCCTTTTTGTCCCTTGATGACAAAGGGGGAGAAACTTGAGAGTTAGTCTTCAAACGGGATTTACTTTTGGGGCTTATGAACTATATTTAAGTTACAAACTCTTGGCTCTTCTGAAGTTTTTATGTAATGAGTTGTAACTTAAGCCCGATGGTACTCTGACGCTTTTGAACGTTTTTCTTCGCATGCTTATTCCTCAAGTTTTAATGCACGCATGCTGAAATTCGTCAGATACCATTTGCCATCATGCATCCTCATTCTCTTCATATGATATGTTATATGTATGCATGATTTACAAGATTCAGGGGGAGATCTCCATGATATAAATCATCAATGTGCATATGCTATAAAAGCAAAATCCTCAAGGTATGCACATCTTCAGGGGGAGTCTCTGTGAATCTTGTTTTCAAATTCCTCAAATGAGCATTTACACTTCATATTTTTGATCCCTGTTGAATACTTAACCTAATTGTCATCAACCACCAAAAAGGGGGAGATTGTAAGTGCATCTAGTGCCCCTTAGTGATTTTGGTGGTTTGAAGACTTATAGGTTAAGTATCTAATGTGTTTTTAAGTGTACACAGGATCTATAAGTCATCGAGAAGTTTGAGATATTTGAAGAATATCGACCCCTAAAAATATATGTCTTCAGTTGAAGAAATTGGTCTGAAGCTGAAGAAATGAATCGCGAAGAATTTGCGATGAAATGGATATTCCTCATGAAGATATTGATATTGAGAAGATCGGTGGTTCCTGAAGAAAATCATTCTGAAGAAATTGAAGCGTGAAGATTTTCGTTTCTGTTTTACTTTCTTCGCATTTGATGAATAGGAACACCGTACTGTTAAAGGGGGTCAAAGTAACACTATGGAATGGATTTCCTCATGATGCTCAACCCAATCCAAATCCTACCAAAAGCCTCAGGTGAGGAATATGAGTAACATGAGGACTCTCATGGTTGAGAGTCCCGACCGTTTCGATAAGCCACGCCAAGTCATTGATCTTATCCACTCCAACGGTCATATTATTTAAGGGCATTAATGTCAAATCATGTCGGGATGCTCCCAGGCTATAAATAGCCGCCCCCACAACCACTAGCTGGTTGGCTGCTCCGTTAGAAACTGACACTTGTCATAAGAGCAACCCAATCCCTCAGAGCTTTCGAGAGTAAATCATTAGTGAGGAAATACACCACCCACCGAAACCACAAACCAAACCTAGTGATTGAGCATCACTGAAGAAGTTGTTCCTGTGTGGGACTGAAGCCTTTTACCTTTGAGGACTGTGCATCCTCCAGACGGTTAGGCGTCATGGTCTAGAGCAATCCAGCAGTCAATTGTGGATCGCCGGGTGACCGAGTTTGTGAGGGTTTGGAAGTCTGCCCTGAAGACTTACCACGAGTGTTGGGCGAGGACTGTGTGTCCTTAGCTCAAGGAGAATACGGTAGGGACTGTGTGTCCTGGGACTGGGTACTGCTGCTACAGCCGCGTCCAACGCCAACGCTGCTGCTACGGCCAACTGGCCTATTGGAGGGTATAACTCGTTTATCCTACTCATGTTCGTTTTGATCCTAGCAGTACTACTTGCATGCATAGATGTATCAACTATATGCGTAGTATGTGCTAGGTTGGTTCATGATCAGTATATCATTAGTCTAGTCAATGCCATGCTAGTTATTATCTCGTGGATTAATATGCTCGGAAAATTGCCTATTTACTCAACAATCCAAAAACCTAATATGTGTAGGAATTTTTCGAGTAATGGTTTTGTTGCTGCACTGAAACCGGACAAGTTTACCGGTACTTATTTCAAGCGTTGGCAAACGAGAACCACCTTATGGCTCACGGCTATGAACGTGTTCCGGGTAGCCGGTGTCACTCCAACGGGAACGATCTCTCCTGAACAGGAGAAGATGTTCGCGGAGGCCACCGTCCTATTCCTTGGAGCAGTCATAAGCGTGATCGGAGATAAGCTGGTTGATGCATACTTACATATGCATGTTGCCAAAGACCTGTGGGAGGCGCTCGAATCTAAATTCGGGGCCACCGATGCTGGGAGTGAGATGTATGTTATGGAGCAATTCCACGATTACAAGATGGTTGACAACCGTTCTGTATTGGAACAGGCTCATGAGATAATATGCATAGCTAAAGAACTTGAGGTTCTTAAGTGCAATTTGCCGGGCAAGTTTGTCGCGGGCTGTATAATTGCTAAGCTCCCTAATTTCTGGAGGAACTTTGCTACTACTCTGAAACATCAGAGGCGTGAGTTCTCAGTAGAGGACATCATCGGCCATCTGAGTGTTGAGCAGAACTCAAGAGTAAAGGACTCTAATGGAAAAGCGGTGGAAAGCTCTTCTGTTGCCAATATGGTACATCAGAGGAACTTCAATTCCCACAAGCCCAAGGGAAAGAATTCTGTCCAACAGAATACCGACTTCAAGAAGAAGGGTAAGAAGACCTTCAAGAAGAATAAGAAGGGAGATGGCTACTATACTTGTGGTTCAGAGGAACATTGGGCGAACAAATGCCCAAACAAGTACAAGAAGCCAGCGCAGGACTCCAAGTCTGCCAATATGATTGTGGGCAACAATGAGAGTGGTGCATCTGGGTACGGTAATTTACTTACTGTATTTTCAGGTTGTCAGTCCACCGATTGGTGGGTGGACACGGGTGCAAATATTCATGTGTGTGCTGACATATCATTGTTCTCTTCTTATCAGGCCACCGGTCGCGGGTCCGTATTGATGGGGAATGGCGCGAGTGCTTCTGTTCTTGGTGTTGGCACAGTCGGTCTGAAGTTTACTTCGGGAAGGATCGTGCAGCTGAAGAACGTGCAGCATGTCCCCGCCATCAAGAAGAACCTCGTTAGTGGTTCCCTTCTGTGTAGATAAGGGTTTAAGTTGGTATTCGAGTCCAATAAAGTAGTTGTTACGAAATATGGAATTTTCATTGGAAAAGGTTACGAATGTGGAGGTTTGTTCCGCCTTTCCCTTGCAGATTTTTGTAATAAAGTCGTGAACAATATTCATTCGAGTGTTAATGAATCTGAAGTTTGGCATTCACGTCTTTGTCACATAAGTTTTGGTGTTATGTCGCGGCTAGCAAAACTGAATTTAATCCCGACGTTCACTTTAGCCAAAGGTTCTAAGTGCCACTCGTGTGTGCAAGCAAAGCAACCTCGCAAGCCTCACAAGGCTGCAGAGGAGAGACACTTGGCACCATTAGAACTCATACATTCTGATCTTTGTGAGATGAATGGTGTGTTGACTAAAGGTGGAAAGAAATACTTCATGACATTGATAGATGATTCCACTAGATATTGCTATGTGTATCTGTTAAATACTAAAGGTGAGGCTCTACACTACTTTAAAATCTATAATGCAGAAGTTGAGAATCAACTTGAAAAGAAAATTAAACGAGTCCGGTCTGACCGTGGTGGAGAGTACTTCTCAAACGAGTTTGATCCCTTTTGTGCGGAACACGACATTATTCATGAGAGGACGCCTCCCTATTCACTCTAGTCAAACGGGGTTGACGAGCGGAAAAACCGTACTCTAACTGATTTGGTTAACGCCATGTTAGATACATCGGGTTTATCCATGGCATGGTGGGGGATGCTATATTGACTGCGTGTCATGTCCTAAATAAGGTTCCTACAAAAGATAATGAAGTTACTCCTTATGAGGAGTGGTTAAAGAGAAGGACGACGCTCTCGTACTTACGTACTTGGGGCTGCTTGGCGAAAGTCAATGTGCCGATCCCCAAGAAGCGTAAGCTTGGACCAAAGACTGTGGACTACGTTAATTTGGGATACGCTAAGAATAGCGTAGGCTATAGATTTCTAGTAGTGAAATCTGAGGTACCTGACATAAAGGTCGGTACAATAATGGAGTCGAGGGATGCTACATTCTTTGAGGATATACTTCCCATGAGAGATATGCAAAGCACTTCTAGACAGGAATCTGAGAAAACTCCCGAGCCTGCCATTCCTATGGAATACTATGAACAAACACATGATGAAAATCCTGAGGAGGATGACGAGGAAGCCCGTGGTAGGGGCAAGAGACAAAGAACTGCAAAGACCTTTGGTGATGATTTCTTCGTATACCTCGTGGATGATAATCCCACTTCTATTTCAGAAGCGTATGCTTCTCCAGATGCTGATTAGTGGAAAGTTGCGGTCCGTAGCGAGATGGATTCCATCATGGCTAACGGGACATGGGAAATCACTGATCGTCCCTATGGTTGCAAACCATTGGGATGCAAGTGGGTGTTCAAAAAGAAGCTTAGGCCCGATGGTACGATTGAAAAGTACAAGGCTAGGCTTGTGGCCAAGGGCTATGCCCAGAAAGAAGAAGAAGATTTCTTTGATACTTACTCACATGTGGCTAGATTGACCACCATTCGAGTACTACTCTCATTGGCGGCCTGTCTTCTCGTTCATCAAATGGACGTTAAGACGGCTTTCCTGAATGGAGAGCTAAATGAGGAAATCTATATGCAACAACCAGATGACTTTGTGATAGAAGGTTAGGAAGGAAAGGTGTGTAAGTTGTTGAAGTCTTTATATGGTCTGAGACAAGCACCTAAGCAGTGGCATGAGAAGTTTAATACAACTCTGACATCTGTTGGCTTCGTTGTTAATGAAGCTGACAAATGTGTATACTATCGCCATGGTGGGGGCGAAGGAGTTATATTGTGCTTGTATGTTGATGACATACTGATATTTGGAACCAACCTCAAAGTAATTGAGGAGGTTAAGTCTTTTTTTGTCTCAAAACTTTGAGATGAAGGACCTTGGGGTGGCTGATGTTATCTTGAACATCAAGCTTTTGAGAGATGATGAGGGTGGGATTATACTTCTGCAATCCCACTATGTTGAGAAGATTTTGAGTCACTTTGGATATTCAGACTACAAAATTTCTCAAACACCATATGATCCTAGTGTGCTTATTCGAAAGTGTAGAGGCACAGCTATAGATCAATTGAGATTCTCTCAAATTATCGGTTCGCTTATGTACCTAGCTAGCGCAACGAGGCCTGACATCGCGTTTGCTGTGAGCAAACTTAGCCGGTTTGTTACAAACTCGGGCGATGTTCATTGGCGTGTTGTTGAAAGAATTATGCGCTACTTGAAAGGTACTATCAACCACGGACTACACTATACGGGATACCTATCGGTACTTGAAGGGTATAGTGATGCGAGTTGGATCTCTGATGCTGATGAGATGAAGGCCACCACTGGGTATATGTTTACTCTTGGGGGTGGTGTTGTTTCCTGGAAGTCTTGCAAGCAAACGATCTTAACGAGATCGACAATGGAAGCAGAATTAACAGCATTAGACACATCTGGTGTCGAAGTAGAATTTCTTCGAGATCTTTTGATGGACTTACCTGTGGTTGAGAAGCCGGTTCCGGCTATCCTTATGAACTGCGATAATCAGACGGTTATTGTCAAAGTGAAGAGTTCAAAGGACAATATGAAGTCCAACAAACATATAAGAATGAGATTGAAGTCTGTCAGACGTTTGAGAAACTCCGGAGTGATAGCGTTGGATTACATCCAAACGGCTAAGAATCTGGCAGATCCCTTTACTAAAGGGCTATCACGTGTTGTGATAGATAGTGCATCGAGAGAGATGGGTATGAGACCCACATGAGTTGCCATGGCAGTAACCCAACCTATATGATCGGAGATCCCGTGAAGTAGGACCGGGAAAACAAGCCAGTGGTGAACTGAGGAGAGTAACTTTACTAACCCACTCCATTGGAGATGCAATGCTCTCGGATATTGTATGGTAGGATGACTACTGTCTTAATGTGTTCTAAAGCTTATGTGTAAGCAAGATGCTGTCCTACAGAGCGATCTTTGGAGGAACACACCTATATGAGCTTGACTGCTGGTCACAGTCTATGAGATTTGGGTGATCTCTAGTAAACTCATGAATAGGCCAGGAGTGTGACTAATATGCTCCACCCGAGGGGTCAGCCTTCGGTAGCCTAGTACTAGTAAGACTTGTGGTGAAGCTTCTTTACGCCAAAATGACAATTCAAGGCATAGTCCATTGTTTAGTTGTAAAGGGGTGTAGCTACTTGCTCTAGGTGAAGCTCAACCTTAACAGGTCTTCACTGAAATGCTGGTATATTAAAACAGTGATTGTAACGAGGAAACACGATGTGCCCTTGAGATTTGGTGGGGGATTGTTGAAATTAGTAGTGGGCCTTAGGCCCATAAGAGAATTTCAGAAAATATCCAAGGGCCCATGTAGGTGGTTGCATGACAAGGTGGTGGTGGGAAGTTTAGTCCCACCCCGCTAGTGGAGAAGAAGTTGAACCCCTTTATATGTTGGGGAACGTCGCATGGGAAACAAAAAATTTCCTACGCGCACAAAGACCTATCATGGTGATGTCCATCTACGAGAGGGGATGAGTGATCTACGTACCCTTGTAGATCGTACAGCAGAAGTGTTAGTGAACGTGGTTGATGTAGTGGAACGTCCTCACGTCCCTCGATCCGCCCCGCGAACAATCCCGCGATCAGTCCCACGATCTAGTACCGAACGGACGGCACCTCCGCATTCAGCACACGTACAACTCGACGATGATCTCGGCCTTCTTGATACAGCAAGAGAGACGGAGAGGTAGAAGAGTTCTCCGGCAGCGTGACGGCGCTCCGGAGGTTGGTGATGACCTTGTCTCAGCAGGGCTCCGCCCGAGCTCCGCAGAAACGCGATCTAGAGGAAAAACCGTGGAGGTATGTGGTCGGGCTGCCGTGGGAAAGTCGTCTCAAATCAGCCCTAAAACCTCCGTATATATAGGTGGGAGGGAGGGGACCTTGCCTTGGGGCTCAAGGACACCCAAGGGGGTCGGCCGAGCCAAGGGGGGGAAGGCTCCCCCCCCAAACCGAGTTGGCCTTGGTTTGGTGGGTGGGAGTCCTTCCCTTCCTTCCCACCTCCCTTTTTTTTCTCTTTGATTTTTATCTCTATGGCGCATAGGGCCCTTTTGGGGTGTCCCACCAGCCCACTAAGGGCTGGTGTGCCACCCTTATGGCCTATGGGCTTCCCCGGGGTGGGTTGCCCCCCCGGTGAACTCCCGAAACCCATTCGTCATTCCCGGTACATTCCCGGTAACTCCAAAAACCTTCCGGTAATCAAATGAGGTCATCCTATATATCAATCTTCGTTTCCGGACCATTCCGGAAACCCTCGTGACGTCCGTGATCTCATCCGGGACTCCGAACAACATTCGGTAACCAACCATACAACTCAAATACGCATAAAACAACGTCGAACCTTAAGTGTGCAGACCCTGCGGATTCGAGAACTATGTAGACATGACCCGAGAGACTCCTCGGTCAATATCCAATAGCGGGACCTGGATGCCCATATTGGATCCTACATATTCTACGAAGATCTTATCGTTTGAACCTCAGTGTCAAGGATTCATATAATCCCGTATGTCATTCCCTTTGTCCTTCGGTATGTTACTTGCCCGAGATTCGATCGTCAGTATCCGCATACCTATTTCAATCTCGTTTACCGACAAGTCTCTTTACTCGTTCCGTAATACAAGATCCTGCAACTTACACTAAGTCACATTGCTTGCAAGGCTTGTGTGTGATGTTGTATTACCGAGTGGGCCCCGAGATACCTCTCCGTCACACGGAGTGACAAATCCTAGTCTTGATCCATACTAACTCAACTAACACCTTCGGAGATACCTGTAGAGCATCTTTATAGTCACCCAGTTACGTTGCGATGTTTGATACACAAAAAGCATTCCTCCGGTGTCAGTGAGTTATATGATCTCATGGTCATAGGAATAAATACTTGACACGCAGAAAACAGTAGCAACAAAATGACACGATCAACATGCTACGTCTATTAGTTTGGGTCTAGTCCATCACGTGTTTCTCCCAATGACGTGATCCAGTTATCAAGCAACAACACCTTCTTCATAATCAGAAGACACCGACTATCTTTGATCAACTGGCTAGCCAACTAGAGGCTTGCTAGGGACGGTGTTTTGTCTATGTATCCACACATGTAAATGAGTCTTCATTCAATACAATTATAGCATGGATAATAAACGATTATCTTGATACAGGAATTATAATAATAACTATATTTATCATTGCCTCTAGGGCATAATTCCAACAGTCTCCCACTTGCACTAGAGTCAATAATCTAGCCCTCACATCATCATGTGAATTACATTGTAATAAATCTAACACCCATACAGTTCTGGTGTTGATCATGCTTTGGCCGTGGAAGAGGTTTAGTCAGCGGGTCTGCTACATTCAGATCCGTGTGCACTTTGCATATATTTACGTCCTCTCCCTCGACGTAGTCGCGGATGAGGTTGAAGCGTCGTTTGATTTGTCTGGTCTTCTTGTGAAACCGCGGTTCCTTTGCTAAGGCAATGGCACCCGTGTTATCACAGAACAAGGTTATTGGATTCAGTGCGCTTGGCACCACTCCAAGATCCGTCATGAATTGCTTCATCCAGACACCCTCCTTAGCCGCCTCCGAGGCAGCCATGTACTCCGCTTCACATGTAGAATCTGCTACGACGCTTTGCTTGGAACTGCACCAGCTTACCACACCCCCATTAAGAATAAATACGTATCCGGTTTGCGACTTAGAGTCGTCCGGATCTGTGTCAAAGCTTGCATCGACGTAACCTTTTTCGAGCTCTTCGTCACCTCCATACACGAGAAACATCTCCTTAGTCCTTTTCAGGTACTTCAGGATATTCTTGACCGCTGTCCAGTGATCCACTCCTGGATTACTCTAGAACCTACCTGCCATACTTATGGCCAGGCTAACATCCGGTCTAGTGCACAACATCGCATACATGATAGAACCTATGGCTGAAGCATAGGGGACGGAGCGCATATGCTCTCTATCTTCATCAGTTGCTGGGCACTGAGTCTTACTCAATCTCGTACCTTGTAGAACTGGCAAGAACCCTTTCTTGGACTGTTCCATTTTGAACCTCTTCAAAACTTTATCAAGGTATGTGCTTTGTGAAAGTCCTATCAGGCGTTTTGATCTATCCCTATAGATCTTAATGCCTAGAATGTAAGCAGCTTCTCCTAGGTCCTTCATAGAGAAACTTTTATTCAAGTAACCTTTTATGCTCTCCAAAAACTCTAAGTTGTTTCCAATCAGTAATATGTCATCCACATATAATATTAGAAACGCCACAGAGCTCCCACTCACTTTCTTGTAAATACAAGATTCTCCAACCACTTGTATAAACCCAAATGCTTTGATCACCTCATCAAAACGTTTGTTCCAACTCCGAGATGCTTGCACCAGTCCATAAATGGATTGCTGGAGCTTGCACACATTGTTAGCATTCCTAGGATCGACAAAACCTTCGGGTTGTATCATATACAATTCTTCCTTAAGGAAACCGTTAAGGATCGTCGTTTTGACATCCATCTGCCAGATTTCATAATCGAAAAATGCAGCTATTGCTAACATGATTCTGACGGACTTAAGCATCGCTACGGGTGAGAAAGTCTCATCGTAGTCAACTCCTTGAACTTGTGAAAAACCCTTTGCCACAAGTCGAGCTTTATAAACGGTCACATTACCGTCAGCGTCAGTCTTCCTCTTAAAGATCCATTTGTTCTGAATGGCCTTGCGGCCCTCAGGCAGTACCTCCAAAGTCCACACTTTGTTCTCATACATGGATCCTATCTCGGACTTCATGGCTTCTAGCCATTTGTTGGAATCTGGGCCCACCATTGCTTCTTCATAATTCGCAGGTTCATTGTTGTCTAACAACATGATTGATAAGACGGGATTACTGTACCACTCTGGAGCAGCACGTGGTCTTGTCGACCTGCGTGGTTCGACAGAAACTTGAACTGGAGTTTCATGATCATCATCATTAACTTCCTCCTCAACCGGCGTCGCAATGACAGAGGTTTCCCCTTGCCCTGCGCCACCATCCAGAGGGATGAGAGGTTCGACAACCTCGTCAAGTTCTATCTTCCTCCCACTCAATTCTCTCGAGAGAAACTCCTTCTCGAGAAAAGCTCCGTTTTTAGCAACAAACACTTTGCCCTCGGATTTGAGATAGAAGGTGTACCCAACTGTCTCTTTTGGGTAACCTATGAAGACGCACTTTTCCGCTTTGGGTTCCAGCTTTTCAGGCTGAAGCTTTTTGACATAAGCATCACATCCCCAAACTTTAAGAAACGACAACTTTGGCCTTTTGCCATACCACAGTAAGTATGGTGTCGTCTCAACGGATTTTGATGGTGCCCTATTTAAAGTGAATGCAGCTGTTTCTAATGCATAACCCCAAAACGATAACGGCAAATCAGTAAGAGACATCATAGATCGCACCATCTCTAATAGAGTACGATTACGACGTTCGGACACACCATTACGCTGTGGTGTTCCAGGCGGTGTTAACTGTGAAACAATTCCACATTGTCTTAAGTGAGTACCAAACTCGAAACTCAGATATTCACCCCCACGATCAGACCGCAGGAACTTGATCTTCTTGTTATGATGATTTTCCACTTCACTCTGAAATTGCTTGAACTTTTCAAATGTTCCAGACTTGTGCTTCATCAAGTAGACATAACCATATCTACTTAAATCGTCAGTGAAGGTGAGAAAATAACGATATCCGCTGCGTGCCTCCACGCTCATCGGACCACACACATCGGTATGTATGATTTCCAACAAGTCACTTGCACACTCCATTGTTCCGGAGAACGGAGTCTTAGTCATCTTGCCCATGAGGCATGGTTCGCATGTGTCAAGTGAATCAAAGTCAAGTGACTCCAAAAGTCCATCAACATGGAGTTTCTTCATGCGCTTTACACCAATATGACCTAAGCGGCAGTGCCACAAAAATATGGCGCTATCATAGTTAACTCTAACTCTTTTGGTCTCAATGTTATGTATATGTGTATCGCTATCAAGATTCAATATGAACAATCCTCTCACATTCGGTGCATGACCATAAAAGATGTTACTCATAGAAATAGAACAACCATTATTCTCTGACTTAAAAGAGTAACCGTCTCGCAATAAACAAGATCCAGATATAATGTTCATGCTCAACGCAGGCACTAAATAACAATGATTTAAGTTCATCACTAATCCTGACGGTAACTGAAGTGATACTGTGCCGACGGCGATTGCATCAACCTTGGAACCATTTCCTACGCGCATCGTCACTTCATCTTTCGCCAGCCTTCGTCTATTCCGCAGTTCCTGTTTCGAGTTGCAAATATGAGCAACAGAACCGGTATCGAATACCCAGGCACTACTACGAGAGCCAGTTAAGTACACATCAATAACATGTATATCAAATATACCTGATTTTTCTTTGGCCGCCTTCTTATCTGCCAGATACTTGGGGCAATTGCGCTTCCAGTGACCCATACCCTTGCAATAGTAACACTCCGTTTCAGGCTTAGGTCCAGCTTTGGGTTTCTTCGTCGAATTGGCAACAGGCTTGCCGCTCTTCTTCGAATTGCCCTTCTTGCCTTTGCCGTTTCTCTTGAAACTAGTGGTCTTATTCACCATCAACACTTGATGCTCTTTACGGAGTTCAGACTCTGCGACTTTCAGCATCGCAAACAACTCGCCGGGAGACTTGTTCATCCCTTGCATGTTGTAGTTCAGCACAAAGCCTTTATAGCTTGGCGGCAGTGATTGAAGGATTCTGTCAGTGATAGATTCTTGCGGGAGTTCAATCCACAGCTCAGCTAGGCAGTTTGAGTACCCAGACATTTTGAGCACATGTTCACTGACAGATGAGTTTTCCTCCATCTTGCAAGCATAGAATTTATCGGAGGTCTCATACCTCTCGATCCGGGCGTTCTTCTGAAAGATAGACTTCAACTCCTGGAACATCTCAAATGCTCCATGACGCTCAAAGCGACGTTGAAGTCCCGGTTCTAAGCCATACAAGACTGCACATTGAACTATTGAGTAGTCCTCCTTACGTGCTAACCAAGCGTTCTTAACATCGTGATCAGCCGTAGCGGGTGGTTCATCTCCTAATGCAACATTAAGGACATAATCCTTCTTCCCAGCTTGTAAGATTAGCTTAAGATTACGAGCCCAGTCTACAAAGTTGCTTCCATCATCTTTCAACTTAGCTTTCTCTAGGAACGTATTAAAATTCAGGATGACTGTCGCATGAGCCATGATCTACAACACAAATATATTCAAAGTGGACTTAGACTATGTTCAAGATAATTAGAGTTTAACTTAATCAAATTATTCGCTAAACTCCCACTCAAAAAGTACATCTCTCTAGTCATTTGAGTGGTTCATGATCCACTTACACTAGCTCAAGTCCGATCATCACGTGAGTTGAGTATAGTTTCAGTGGTAAGCATCCCTATGCTAATCATATCATCTATATGGTTCATGATTGACCTTTCGGTCTCATGTGTTCCGAGGCCATGTCTGCACATGCTAGGCTCGTCAAGCTTAACCCGAGTGTTCCGCGCGCGCAACTGTTTTGCACCCGTTGTATGTGAACGTTGAGTCTATCACACCCGATCATCACGTGGTGTCTCGAAACGACGAACTGTAGCAACGGTGCACAGTCGGGGAGAACACAATTTCGTCTTGAAATTTTAGTGAGAGATCACCTCATAATGCTACCGTCGTTCTAAGCAAAATAAGGTGCATAAAAGGATTATCATCACATGCAATTCATAAGTGACATGATATGGCCATCATGACGTGCTTCTTGATCTTCATCACCAAAGCACCGACACGATCTTCTTGTCACCGGCGCCACGCCATGATCTCCATCAACGTGTTGCCATCGGGGTTGTCGTGCTACTCATGCTATTACTACTAAAGCTACATCCTAGCAAAATAGTAAACGCATCTGCAAGCACAAACGTTAGTATAAAGACAACCCTATGGCTCCTGCCGGTTGCCGTACCATCGACGTGCAAGTCGATATTTCTATTACAACATGATCATCTCATACATCCAATATATCACATCACATCGTTGGCCATATCACATCACAAGCATACCCTGCAAAAACAAGTTAGACGTCCTCTAATTTTGTTGTTGCATGTTTTACGTGGTGACCATGGGTATCTAGTAGGACCGCATCTTACTTACGCAAACACCACAACAGAGATATATGAGTTGCTATTTAACCTCATCCAAGGACCTCCTCGGTCAGATCCGATTCAACTAAAGTTGGAGAAACCGACACTTGCCAGTCATCTTTGAGCAACGGAGTTACTCGTAATGATGAAACCAGTCTCTCGTAAGCGTACGAGTAATGTCGGTCCAAGCCGCTTCAATCCAACAATACCGTGGAATCAAGAAAAGACTAAGGAGGGCAGCAAAACACACATCACCGCCCACAAAAACTTTTGTGTTCTACTCGAGAAGACATCTACGCATGAACCTGGCTCATGATGCCACTGTTGGGGAACGTCGCATGGGAAACAAAAATTTTCCTACGCGCACAAAGACCTATCATGGTGATGTCCATCTACGAGAGGGGATGAGTGATCTACGTACCCTTGTAGATCGTACAGCAGAAGCGTTAGTGAACGCGGTTGATGTAGTGGAACGTCCTCACGTCCCTCGATCCGCCCCGCGAACAATCCCGCGATCAGTCCCACGATCTAGTACCGAACGGACGGCACCTCCGCGTTCAGCACACGTACAGCTCGACGATGATCTCAGCCTTCTTGATCCAGCAAGAGAGACGGAGAGGTAGAAGAGTTCTCCGGCAGCGTGACGGCGCTCCGAAGGTTGGTGATGACCTTGTCTCAGCAGGGCTCCGCCCGAGCTCTGCAGAAACGCGATCTAGAGGAAAAACCGTGGAGGTATGTGGTCGGGCTGCCGTGGGAAAGTCGTCTCAAATCAGCCCTAAAACCTCCGTATATATAGGTGGGAGGGAGGGGACCTTGCCTTGGGGCTCAAGGAGCCCCAAGGGAGTCGGCCGAGCCAAGGGGGGAAGGCTCCCCCCCCAAACCGAGTTGGACTTGGTTTGGTGGGTGGGAGTCCTTCCCTTCCTTCCCACCTCCCTTTTTTTTCTTTCTCTTTGATTTTTATCTCTATGGCGCATAGGGCCCTTTTGGGGTGTCCCACCAGCCCACTAAGGGCTGGTGTGCCACCCTTATGGCCTATGGGCTTCCCCGGGGTGGGTTGCCCCCCGGTAAACTCCCGGAACCCATTCGTCATTCCCGGTACATTCCCGGTAACTCCGAAAACCTTCCGGTAATCAAATGAGGTCATCCTATATATCAATCTTCGTTTCCGGACCATTCCGGAAACCCTCGTGACGTCCGTGATCTCATCCGGGACTCCAAACAACATTCGGTAACCAACCATACAACTCAAATACGCATAAAACAACGTCGAACCTTAAGTGTGCAGACCCTGCGGGTTCGAGAACTATGTAGACATGACCCGAGAGACTCCTCGGTCAATATCCAATAGCGGGACCTGGATGCCCATATTGGATCCTACATATTCTATGAAGATCTTATCGTTTGAACCTCAGTGTCAAGGATTCATATAATCCCGTATGTCATTCCCTTTGTCCTTTGGTATGTTACTTGCCCGAGATTCGATCGTCAGTATCCGCATACCTATTTCAATCTCGTTTACCGACAAGTCTCTTTACTCGTTCCGTTATACAAGATCCCGCAACTTACACTAAGTCACATTGCTTGCAAGGCTTGTGTGTGATGTTGTATTACCGAGTGGGCCCCGAGATACCTCTCCGTCACACGGAGTGACAAATCCCAGTCTTGATCCATACTAACTCAACTAACACCTTCGGAGATACCTGTAGAGCATCTTTATAGTTACCCAGTTACGTTGCGACGTTTGATACACACAAAGCATTCCTCCGGTGTCAGTGAGTTATATGATCTCATGGTCATAGGAATAAATACTTGACACGCAGAAAACAGTAGCAACAAAATGACACGATCAACATACTACGTCTATTAGTTTGGGTCTAGTCCATCACGTGATTCTCCCAATGACGTGATCCAGTTATCAAGCAACAACACCTTATTCATAATCAGAAGACACCGACTATCTTTGATCAACTGGCTAGCCAACTAGAGGCTTGCTAGGGACGGTGTTTTGTCTATGTATCCACACATGTAAATGAGTCTTCATTCAATACAATTATAGCATGGATAATAAACGATTATCTTGATACAGGAATTATAATAATAACTATATTTATCATTGCCTCTAGGGCATAATTCCAACATTATAAGGGTCTCTCTTCCACATGCTATTGGAGAGTGAGAAGAGAAGGTGCCCTCACGCACTCCTCCTCCGCCATCCGCCTCGCCACGCCACGCCTCGTCACGACGCGCCGCGCCGCGGGTTGAGGGAATGAGCCAAGCCGAGCTCATACCTACGCGCTTATTTTTGTCGGTCAGGAACGAAGAATACGTAACAGACACGGCACGATCCGAGACGTCGGATCGTGGGCTGTTACCAACTCGGACGTGGGTTCGGCCCACGTCTCTCCGCCCGGCCGCCTATATAAACAAGCTAACGCCTACCCTAGCCTGCCACTGCCGCCGGTGACTCCGTCCCGTTTACCGCGTACACGGTCGACGAGAGAGCAGGCCTCCGAAACCCCGCCTCTCCGGTTCCTGTACGGGAGAGGGGCGATTAGGTTTTTGGGGAGCGATCACGCGACTGCTCGCCTCCGTCCGTCTGCTTCGCCTACGTCCGCGTCGCCCTCGTCATCGCCATGTCGTCACCATCCGAGCCCGACCGTCTCGCCCTTGAAGCTGAGAAGAAGAGGGCAGAGGATGCTGCTGCTACGGCCGCGTCCAACGCCAACGCTGCTGTTACGGCCAACTGGCCTATTGGTGGGTATAACTCGTTTATCCCACTCATGTTCGTTTTGATCCTAGCTGTACTACTTGTATGCATAGATGTATCAACTATATGCGTAGTATGTGCTAGGTTGGTTCATGATCAGTATATCATTAGTCTAGTCAATGTCATGCTAGTTATTATCTCGTAGATTAATATGCTCAGAAAGTTGCCTATTTACTCAACAGAATGATCGATCAAGTTTGATACCTTCAAAATTTAGAATTTCTAAAAATGCAAGTATATTTTTAAATTTACTATTCATGTGGGTGCTCATGAAACTATGTTCACCTTTATATTTTATTTTTGAATATATGACCTCATAACGTAATGTAGTAACAAAAACTCTAAATTAAACTAGTTGTTTATGTGTTGCAACGAGCACATTAATATTTTGTACACAATCAGTGTGATTTGTTTGCCATTTTGTCGTGATTATATATTAGGGAACGCTTTAATTGCCAATTATTTGGTATTTATTAAAAAAATTGCGAAACTGGTACTCCCTCCGTCTCGGTGTATAGGTCATCTTAGATTGTGCACCGTGACCAAGACGGAGAGGAAAACAAGAAAATTAATGTGATTTTGCTAATTAATAACATTGAATGCAATGAACTGACCACTGCATGTCGTGCTAGTTAGTCTCAAGTCATTAAAAACATACACGCCCCACGTCTCTTATTGGTTGATTCCTTTATTCATGTCAAAAAACAAAAAAGAGATGAAAGTTAATGCACCATGCCTAAGTGTTTTGGGATTATTTGATTTTCGTAAGATGACTTATAAACTGAAACGGAGGAAGTATTTATTAAATTCATAGAAACCATTATTTTATTTGATAGGCAAATAAGATGTGTCGTAGTTGAACCATTTTTAAAAGAAAATTGGTCAAAAAAGAATTGACAAAACCAAAATTTGAGGAGATCTGACTCTACTTCTGAATGTGCGTTATATCGACTTGGGGTGGGGTGAATAGACGAATTTTATGGATTCATCACTCAGGAATCCCCTTCTAAGGAAATTGCTAAGTAACGCACAACTTGCAGCGGAATAATTGCTTAGGTGTAAGTGTAATATGGCAAAAGCATGGTCAACATAAAGAAATGAAACAAACACTTAGCGCAAGTAGACAACAAAGAGAAGACGGAGATGCGTTGCGTTGCCGCGTTTGTACCACGGTGTGTAGTTGAGTGGGGCGTTTAGTTCGAGACGATTGATGGGAGTGAGACTTTTATGCGTTCTATCGCGCGCAGGACCGGTTACATGGTTGGTGTGCTCTGCGCACATCGCAATGAGTTGGTGAAGAAAAAAGGGATGAATGAACAACAACATGTGTTTGCAAAGATATTTATAAGAGGAAACCGGTCATAGCTGTTATAGCTGTCAACCACTCACTTGGCAACTTTGACCGGTCTTTTTAATTAAATTAATAACTAAATAAATTAGATCAATGTTAAATCTAAATAGTGGTTAATGAAAAGTTGTTGCTATGCGGTTTTAATATTATCTCCATTCATTTGTATATAGTCAATGTAGATTTGACGAATATTGTCCCACACACACTTTACTATTTGTATTTTTTATAAACATACTACAAATAAAATTAAAAATTGTTTTTTCGTAACCTGCATAGTCGATTGGTATGCTCGGGTATGAAGTTTCTCGAAGGAACGATGTTCATGATATTCTAGGTGAAAATGAAAAAAATCAATGCTACATTAAAAAAGACTATCTGGTGAACACTATGATGCCAATTATATTTTCTTCATTAAGGGTACCGTCGAGTCAATGCTTCATGAAATTGTGCGTGAGTAGAATGATCGATCAAGTTTGATACTTTAAAATTTTAGAATTTCTAAAAAAATGCAAGTATATTTTTGAATTTACTATTCATGTGGATGCTCATGGAACTATGTTCACCTTTATATTTTTGAATATATGACCTCATAACGAGTAATGTAGTAACAAAAACGCTAAATTAAACTAGTCTTTTATGTGTTGCAACGAGCACATTACTATTTTGTACAAATCAATGTAATTTATCTGCCATTTTTTCATGATTATATATTAGGGAAGGCTTTAATTGCCAATTAGTCGGTATTTATTAAACTGAAAGAAAACATTATTTTATTTGATAGGCAAATAAGATGTGTGGTAGTTGAACCATGTTTTTAAGAGAATGGATTAAACAAGAAGAAAAAAAGATAACACCCACACGTGTGGGGGTTTTGCAACCCGCCTGCAACCCGCCCACACGTATGGATTGTCGTCCATTGGTTGTTGTACGAATCTTGGCAACTTTCGTCTGAATTTCTTTGCCACGTAGGACTCGGCTGGTATGTGGATGTTTAACCACTTCGTCCGCACGTCCGTTTCTCTCTCGGATTGCTCGCAGTTGCCAAGCCGGCATGTGATGGTTCTACCGTTGCGCCTGCATGTCGCGCACTTCTCGTCTTCCACTTCCTCCCCCGGCGGTTTCCCCACTCCCGCGTCATGTATATCGGACAACATTCATAGGTTCTCTCCCCAACCACATTTATCTAGCAGTTTCTAGGCGGAGGCGGAGCAGAGGAGAGGGGGCGGCGGCGACGGACGAGTAGTCGGTCTTCGTGGCCGTCGTTGGTGCTCGAGCAACCGGAGCGTCGTGTGCGGCGAAGTCATCGCGTATAGGTAGGGCGTCGGCGATTCCCCTGGTGCGAATCTGAAAGTGCAGTCATGCCCTTAATCATGTTTTGGTGTTGCTGACAACACACATATAGATAACTAATCACTAATCCACTTTAAGCTGTTGTTAATGATCATATGTTGATAAGGACAAGCTCATGTGCTAACAAGGACAAGATCAAGATAAGCATTCCTGAGCACTACATGCTTGATTCTTGTGGATGTTCACATGGTGGACAAATGAAGATGAATACATAAGCTAGGCTTTCCACATCGTGTATGGGAGAGCTACTTGAAGACTTCATCATGTCTTGCTTTCAACTTGAGCCAAGAAGGAACAACAACATCAAGCTCAAGTGAAAGGGCTAACTCAAAGGTATCAGTTCCTTTGACATTAGTGGTGCGGAGTGATGATCAGCGAATAAAAGTATACACTCAAGTATGGATCATCAGTACCCTTTTTATGATTCTTGAGTCTTTAGGGATCCCGCACTATTAAGAGGGGATCACAGGTTTTGCGATGAACTTGCTCAAACTACATCTCTACTTTTGTGCTCATACCACATCTCCACTGCTCTGCTTTGATCTCAAAAACAGAACCAATGCCTCGGACATCCGGCTTCCTCCGGACGTCCGAGGGCCGGACGCCCGACCACTTCGGAAAACCGGAACCTTGCACCAGAGAAATTTAGAGTCAAATAACTCGGTCTTCCGGCCTCCCCCTATCGTCCGAGGGCCGGACGTCCGACCGCCTTCGGAAATCCGGTGACTTTGAACAGAGCCAAAGTCTCGGACATCCGGCTTCCTCCTAACATCTGGTCCCTGTTCGTCTATACAGTGATTCCTGATATCTATACAGTGGTTCCTGATATATATACATCCCTCGGACGATCGACCCCTGTCGAACGTCCGACCCCTTGTGGGCGTCCGGACATCCGAGAACTGCCGGACGTCCGACCACTGTCAGACTTAAGTGACCCCAACGGTCACTTTCCCCTCGCCACTATAAATACCCCCTCCCACTTCGTGAGAGGGTGCCCCAAACACAACCATATCCTCATAAGAACACATTTCTACCTCACACACATTTGCTCACACCAAATCTTAGATCCCAAGAGCATTTGTGAGCCCCTTTGAGAGTTGTTCCAATCAAAAGATAGATCGTCTCCCTCTCCTCCTCTCAACCCAAGCTATTTGAGATTTGAGCAAGTTTTGAGCATTCCCCGTGATCTTGTTACTCTTGGAGGTTGGAGACTCCTAGGCGGTAGGAGTTGTTTGGAGAGGAATCAATCCGTGTGATTTCCCCCGGAAAAGTTTGTGAGGGTTTGGAAGCCACCTCAAAGGCTTACCACTAGTGGTTGAGAAACGCCTTCGTGGTGTTATTTCAAAGGGAGAATAGGGTGAGCCTTCGTGGCGTTGGTGTGCCTTCGTGGTAACATCCACCTCTCTAACGGTGACTAGCTTCCCTCCAAGGAAGTGAACATCAGGATACATCTTTGTCTCAGTGACCTTGGTTATCCTTAACCCTAACTCCTTACTTGTGGTTTACTTGTGTTACTTGAGCATACATACATTGCATATTGTTTGTGCTCATTATATTGTGTTGGCTATTTCTTTGTGCAAGATTAATCGTTCAAGCATACCCTCTATATCCACACGTTCACACTTGCAGCTTTTGATATATCGTGTGCTATAGTGTGATCTAGGATCTTGTGTCGTTCACCTACTTGTCGTGTGATATAGCTCAAGTAAGTTTGTGTAACTTAATTGTGCTTGTTAGTAACCGTGTTGTGTCCATCGTGGTAGATCGTGTTGTTGGTGCACGTTGCGGTGCCTATTGCATTTAGGATTTGTGCTTGAAAAGGATCCTCTTAGTTTATTTCCGCATTAGGTTTAAGCCAAATCCGAAGAAGTTTTTAAATAGCCTATTCACCCCCCCTCTAGGCGCCATCGTGGTCTTTTCAGAATCTGCCTCCTCCCCCGCCCCCAAATTCCCCCCTCATGTGCTTCTCGATACCGGTGAGAATCGCATTGATCTCGGGGTCGATTTACTCATCCCAGATGACGAGGGAGTAGCAAGCTGTGTCGTTTGACGAGCATCACCTAGTTCGTTTTGCCGCTGCGATGGAAACCACACCGGTGATGCTCGCCGTTCCTCGGGTGGTACACTCTCTGTTTTGAGAGATTAGACGCCCTCTGGTCAAGATTACAATGACTCTGCTGTGATTTCCTAGTTGATGGTTTGTAGGCAACGACTTCTCATTTTTCAGCGGTGTTATTTTTATCGGAGTTCGGGCCTGAGAGCATGGTATTATCCCTAGATCTAAATTTTATAGACATTTCGTTTTGTAAGTAATGTAGTTTTGTGTTCCTTGAAACTCACTTATTTGCCATGTTGTTCTTGCAAACATGGCAACTCCAGTCTACCAGTCTACATACAAATTGCCACTTTGTTTGTTACATACATGGAAACTACTCAGTTGTACACGAACCGTCAGTTGCCATTTGGTTTGCCACTAATTTAGGGGCAATTTTGTACCTACTATCCTATTAAAATGACGACAACAAATTGTTTTCCATCTACACTTAATTTGTCATGTTGTTTTATAAAACATGGTAACATGGTCCTCTTGGTTCATATACATTTTGCCACCGAGCTTACTTGTTTGGTGGCAACTATTTGTTGAACACAAGATATCCATTGCCATGCTTGTACACTGATTCATGTGTGTCAACTACCCACTGTGATCATAAAATAGACACCGTCCTTTTTTTGCCATGCACTTCCAATTTCACATGGCAATCCCCTATTCTACTTTCAGTTTGCACGTGGCAACTCCTTTTTTTACCTAACACACTTTCTGCCTCTGCTTTCGGTAGTGTCACACGACAACTGTGTAATGCATTTTATATAGCAGGTGGCAACTCTCACTTTTACACCAAGCTTTCTTTCCGCCATGTCCTCTGCAATGTTCCATGGCAACTTCTTGGTTTGGCAATCGCTAGATCTGTTCTCGTATTGTTGCCATGGCAACCAAGCTGTAGGAGGCAATGAGACTTACTTAGCAGGGCCACATTGAAAATGCATCATGCTCACTTTCTTTCGTTTTGCAAACGTGGCAAATATGTTCATGTAGCAACACACCAGATTTTGCATCAATTCTTTAGTTTGCGAATGTGATAGTCCCCACCTTTCTGCCTCTATGGCAACTTCGTTTTTTGTTGTGTTTTGGTTTGCAAACAGTTCCAACCCATGGCATTTTTTGTGCATACATCAATTTTGTTGTTTGCCATCAGTCTTTGTTTGATCAATGCATTTGCCGTCCGTATGCCTATTCAACATGGCAGTTTCCCATTTTTTGTTCAAATCTAGCTTTTCCTCTATGTTCATACTCATGTGTGCTTGTTCTTTACTACATCATCATGGTTCGAGTCGACCAGCAAGACAATGACAATGACTTCGTGGAGCCACTCCCACGGCAACGAGCAGATGCTCCTCGGAAAGACGGTGATGAGGTTCTTCCCTCGCCCCACCCCCAACGTATTATTTGTGCTATACATGTTTTTCATTCATTTATTGAACTTGCCAAAAATCATCGTGCTTCTGGTTTTTTTTTTGACAGAATAAGAAATGTACGCGACGCAGTAGGGCTTCTCAAGAACAGCTGGCTTTAGTGACCAAGGGTTTCAGCGATGACCAGAAGAAAGCCGCCAACAATGTGGGGATGCAGTCTTTAATGAATGTCTCGTGTTCAAATGTGGTGAACCCTCTATGTGATTGGCTTGGGGAGATCTATGACCCTGCGTCCAGGGAATTTGTCATTCCAGGGCATGAAAGACTGCCTTTGGACGAGGAGTCCGTTTTCTGCACATTAGGTGTACCTCGTGGGGAATTGATTGTTCCTTATGAGACGAACAATGATATTGAGCAAGAATTGTTGCCTCGTTTGTTTCTTGATGATGCAATGATGTCAGCTGTGCTCCCCTTGCAACGGCGCCAGAAATTGTCGTGTTGACGGCACCAGGAATCCTTTAGCTGCGGCTACGCCTTAAGGGACTTCCTAGGCAAGTATGCAAAGGATTTCCCCCGTGGCCTTGGAGCCTTACGTTGGTGTTCCCTCGAAGCGGAAAGGGTGATGTAGCACAGCGGTGGCAAGTATTTCCTCAGTTTGAGAACCAAGGTATCAATCCAGTGGAGGAGTATCACAAGGTCCTGCACAAACACAAAAGCTTGCTCCCAACGCTATGAAGGGGTTGTCAATCCCTTATAGATTGTTTGCCAAGTGAGAATTGAAAGCAACAAAGTAACAAAGCAAAGTAAAAGCAGAGGTGTAAACGATGGATGTGAATAGACCCGGGGGCCGTAGTGTTTACTAGTGGCTTCTCTCATGAAAGCAAGTAGACGCTGGGTGAACAAATTACTGTCGAGCAATTGATAGAACCGCGCAAAGTCGTGACGATATCTATGCAATGATTATATCTATAGGCATCACGTCCAAAACAAGTAGACCGATACTTTCTGCATCTACTACTATTAAGCCACACGCCGACCGCTATCCACCATGCATCTAGTGTATTAAGTGCATAAGAACATAGTAACGCCTTAAGAAAGATGACATGATGTAGAGGGATAATGTCAAACCAATCATAAAACCCCATCTTTTTACCCTTGATGGCAACTACTTGATGTGTGCCTTGCTTCCCCTACTGTCACTGGGAAAGGTCACCACATGGTAGAATCCAAAACCAAGCACTTCTCCCATTGCAAGAATCATAGATCTAGTTGGCCAAACAAAACCCAAGACTCGAAGAGACTTATAAGGATATCAAATCATGCATATAAGAAATCATCAAAGACTCAAATATATATCATAAATAATCTGATCACAAATCCACAATTCATCGGATCTTGACAAACACACCGCCAAAGAAGATTACATCGGATAGATCTCCATGAAGATGATGGAGAACTTTGTATTGAAGATCCAAGAGAGAAAAGAAGCCATCTAGCTACTAAGTACGGACCCGTAGGAGGGGCGATGATGATGATGAAGAAGCCCTCCAACTCCAAAGTCCCCTCCGACAGGGTGCCGGGAAGGGTCTCCAGATGAGATCTCGCGGAAACGGAAGCTTGCGGCGGTGGAAAAGTATTTTCGAGGCTCCCCTTATTTTTTGCTTAATATTTGGGAATATATAGGCCAAGGATCTAGGTCAGGGGGTGGCCAGGGAGGCCACAAGCCCTGCCACCGCCGCCTCCCCCTGGTGGCGGAGTGGGGGCTTGTGGGCTCCCTGGAGCCCACCTGGCTTGGCCCAAAGGCCCCCTGATCTTCTTCCGTTCGGGAAAAAATCATTTCGGGGTTTTTATCCCGTTTGGACTCCGTTCCAAAATGAGATCTGAAAAGAGTCAAAAACACAGAAAAAACAGGAACTGGCACTTGGCACTGAATTAATAAGTTAGTCCCAAAAAGATGTAAAAGGTACATAAAACATCCAAATTAGACAAGATAACAGCGTGAAACCATCAAAAATTATAGATACGTTTGAGACGTATCAAGCATCCCCAAGCTTAACTCCTGCTCGCCCTCGAGTAGGGAAGTGATAAAGAATGATTTTTTGATGCTTTCATGCTACCTAGCATAGGTGTCCTTTGTAATTCCTCTTATGTGACGTGAATGTTCAGATCCATTATATTCAAAACAATAGTTTGCTACTAACGTGGAAACAATAATAATTCAAGCAAACTAGCAAGGTAATCATGAACTTTCAAAATAACAAGGCCAAAAGAAAGTTATCCCTACAAAAGCATATAGTCTGGCTATGCTCTATCATCATTGCACAACGAATTTAAATCATGCACAACCTCAGTATTGGCCAAGGAATTGTTTCACACCTTTACTTTCTCAAACCTTTTCAACTCTCACGCAATACATGAGCGTGAGCCATGGTTATAGCACTATAGATGGTGTGGAATGTGGTGCAGGTTGCAAGACAAAAAGAAGAAGATAATCACATTAACTAGGCATATCAATGAGCTGTGGAGATGCTCATCAATAGATATCAATGTGAATGAGTAGGGATTTCCATACAAATGATGCACTAGAGCTAAGAGTATGTGAAAGCTCTTAAAGAAAACTAGTGGGTGTGCATCCAACTTGCTTGATCACGAAGACCTAAGGCAATTTTGAGGAAGCCTATCATTGGAATATACAAGCCAAGTTATATAATGAAAATTTCCCACTAGCTATATGGTGGTGACAAAACGAGAGACTCTCAATCATGAAGATCATGGTGCTTAATATGCACAAGTGTGGAAAAAGTGCTAGCATTGTCCCTTCTCTCTTTTTCTCTCATTTTTTTTATTTGGTGGGCTCTTTGGCCTCTATTTTTTTTATTATTTTGGTGGGCTTCTTTGGACTCTTTTATTTCCTCACATGGGACAATGCTCCATTAATGATGATCATCACACTTTCAACTCAAAACTTAGAGCAACTATGACTCTATATGGAATGCCTTCGGTAGTGTACCGTGGTAATGATCTAGCATGGCATAGACATTAATGGAAACATCATGCTAGCTATCTTATGATCGTGCAAAGGCAAAGTAGACGTGGTGGCACATGTCATGGTGGTAGTTGCATGGCAATATATCTCGGAATGACTTTGAAAAAGCCATAGTAGGTAGGTATGGTGGCTGTTTTGAGGGAGGCTAATGGTGGGTTTTGTGCACCGGTAAAAGTTGCACGGCACTAGGAAGATAGTGATGGTGGAAGGTGAAAGTGCATCTAAACCATGGACTCAACATTAGTCATGAAGAACTCATATACTTGTTGCAAAAGTTTTATTAGTAATCGAAACAAAGCATTCAACGCATACTCCTAGGGGAAGGGTTGGTAGGTATAAACCATCGCGCGACCCCGACCGCCACGCAAAGGATGACAATCAATATAGTAATCATGCTCAGATTTCATCACGTAGCGGTTCACCATACGTGCATGCTACGGGAATCACTAACTTCAAAACAAGTATTTCTAGATCCACCACACCTTACTAGCATGACTTCAATATTACCATAACCACAACTCAAAACTAATTGAGATGAATCAAACTCCTCTAACTATTCAATGCACATGAAGGTGGAAGTTTTCGTATCCCTTTGGATAACTACCCCTTTTGAGAATACTTTCAAAGCATAGATCAACTACCAAGCCATGCACCGCTGTGCTCTAAAAGATATAAGTGAAGCACATAGAGCAAAAGTATCTAGCTCAAAAGATATAAGTGAAGCAAATGTGAGCTGAATTGTCTACCAAAAGATATAAGTGAAGCTCGACAAAATCACAGTGTGTGCATGTCTCTCTCTCTAGGTGTGCAGCAAGGATGATTGTTACACAACAAAAATAAAAGACTCCTACAATACAAGATGCTCCAAGCAAAAACACATAACATGTGGTGAATAAAAATATAGCCCCAAGTAACGTCACCGATGGATTGAAGACGAGAGAGGGGATGCCTTCCAGGGGCATCCCCAAGCTTAGGCTTTTACGACATCCTTGAATCTCTTGGGGTGCCTTGGGCATCCCCAAGCTTGAGCTCTTGCCACTCTTTATCTCTTTGTCCATAAGAACTTCACCCAAAACTTGAAAACTTCACAACACGAAACTTAAACAGAAACTCGTGATAACATTAGTACAAGAAAGCAAACCACCACTTCCTTAGGTACGGTAGCAAACTTAAATTCTACTTGTGCTGATGTTGGTTTACTGTACTTTCAATCTTCCATGGCTAATACCCCCCGATACTATCCATAGTTTCATCAAAATAAGCAACCAACACAACAAAAACAGAATCTGTTAACAGCAGACCAGTCTGTAGCAATCTGTATATTTCTTATACCTCTGGTACTTCAAAAATTCTGAACTATTACGACAGTCTGAAGAATTTGTGTAGAAATCAGCAGCAAACATAATCAACTCAAAAACTCTTACAGAAAAAAATGACAATTCTTTTCGTGAGCAGAAAGTTTCTGTCTTTTCCAGCATGACCAAATGATCATCCCTAAGACTAATCATAACGGTTTGCTTGGTACAAACGCAAAAATAAACACAAAAAACACAATCATAACAGAATTATGAAAGTGTGGAAAACACAAAACAGAAATAAAAAGGATAGATTCGGTGGGTTGCCTCCCAACAAGCGCTTTTGTTTAACGCCCTTAGCTAGGCAAAAAGTGATGGAATCACGTATAGTCATCTTTGGTGCTCAAACCATAAGTAGTGTGATCATTTATGATCTTAAGATTTTCATATTTATTAGATGACTCACCACTAGCTTTAGGAACAAAAACAGGCTTGACGGTCTTTTTGAGAGTAAGATTTGGACTATTTTGCACAGCGGCAAAAGCGGAACCCAAGTTGGTTATGAGATCTTCTAATTTGCGAATTCTAGAAGAATCATTAACTATAAGTTCCTTCTCCTTTAAATTTTTCAAAAAGTTTCCCACTTTGGATCCGTACTGAGTAATTTGATTGTGGATCTTTCTATCCAAACCCTCAATAAGTTCACTGTGGCAATTTTGTTTTCAATAGCGTCAAGCCTTTGCATCACGTGTTCCAAGGTCAAGATAGTTCCATTAACCATGAGCGGGGGTGAGCCTACCAAATTCATGATAGCTCTATAGGAGTCAACAGTATGGCTCCCGAAAAAGTTCCCGCCTACAATGGTATCAAGGATATACCTATTCCAAGGAGAAATTCCAACATAGAAACTGCGAAGGAGGACGGTAGTGGATTGCTTACGAGTAGATCTACTTTAAGCATTGCAAATCCTGTACCAAGCGTCCTTCAAATTTTCTTCCTCATTCTGCCTGAAATTGAGAACTTCATTTTCAGGGGTGTCATTTGCAGTGGTGGGTCTAGCCATTGATGGACTATCTCACACACAAACGAGCAGGAAGGGAGAGTGAAACGGGCAAAAGAAAACAGCAAAAAGGCAAAAGAAAACGGCGAAGGAGAAAGGCAAATGAAAACGGCAAATGTGAAGTGAGGGAGAGGAAAACAAGAGGCAACTGGCAACAAAAGTAAATGCAAGAGAAGAGTTTATGAGACCTACTTCGATAGATCTTGATTTCTCCTCCCCTGCAACGGCGCCAGAAATAGGGACGTTGTCGGGAAATTATCTTGATGTGCTCCTCCCCGGCAATGGCGCCAAAAATACTTCTTGATGTCAGCTATGCTTCCCTTGCAACGGCGCCAGAAATTGTCGTGTCGACGGCAGCAGGAATCCTTCAGCTACGGCTACACCTTAAGGGACTTCCTAGACAAGTATGCAAATGATTTCCCCCGTGGCCTTGGAGCCTTGCGTTGGTGTTCCCTCGAAGCGGAAAGGGTGATGTACATAGCGGTGGTAAGTATTTCCCTCAGTTTGAGAACCAAGGTATCAATCCGGTGGAGGAGCATCACAAGATCCTGCACAAACACAAAAGCTTGCTCCCAACGCTATGAAGGGGTTGTCAATCCCTTATAGATTGTTTGCCAAGTGAGAACTGAAAGCAACAAAGTAACAAAGCAAAGTAAAAGCGGAGGTGTAAACGGTAGATGTGAATAGACCCGGGGGCCGTAGTGTTTACTAGTGGCTTCTCTCATGAAAGCAAGTAGACGGTGGGTGAACAAATTACTGTCGAGTAATTGATAGAACCGCGCAAAGTTGTGACAATATCTATGCAATGATTATATCTATAGGCATCACGTCCAAAACAAGTAGACCGATACTTTCTTGATCTACTACTATTACTCCACACGTCGACCGCTATCCAGCATACATCTAGTGTATTAAGTCCATAAGAACAGAGTAACGCCTTAAGCAAGATGACATGATGTAGAGGGATAATCTCAAACCAATGATAAAAACCCCATCTTTTTACCCTTGATGGCAACTACTTGATGTGTGCCTTGCTGCCCCTACTATCACTGGGAAAGGTCACCACATGGTAGAACCCAAAACCAAGCACTTCTCCCATTGCAAGAATCATAGATCTAGTTGGCCAAACAAAACCCAATACTCGGAGAGACTTACAAGGATATCAAATCATGCATATAAGAAATCAGCAAAGACTCAAATATATATCATAGATAATCTGATAAAAAATCCACAATTCATCGGATCTCGACAAACACACCGCCAAAGAAGATTACATCGGATATATCTCCATGAAGATCATGGAGAACTTTGTATTGAAGATCCAAGAGAGAGAAGAAGCCATCTAGCTACTAACTACGGACCCGTAGGTCTGAAGTGAACTACCCACGAGTCATTGGAGGGGCGATGATGATGATGAAGAAGCCCTCCAACTCAAAAGTCCCCTTCGGAAGGGTGCCGGGAAGGGTCTCCAGATGAGATCTCACGGAAACGGAAGTTTGCGGCGGCGGAAAAGTATTTTCGAGGCTCCCCTTATTTTTTGCTGAATATTTGGGAATATATAGGCCAAGGATCTAGGTCAGGGGGCGGCCAGGGAGGCCACAAGCCCTGCCACCGCCGCCTCCCCCTGGTGGCGGAGTGGGGGCTTGTGGGCTCCCTAGAGCCCACCTGGCTTGGCCCAAAGGCCCCCTGATCTTCTTCCGTTCGGGAAAAAATCATTTCGGGGTTTTTATTCCGTTTGGACTCCGTTCCAAAATCAGATCTGAAAAGAGTCAAAAACACAGAAAAAATAGGAACTGGCACTTGGCACTGAATTAATAAGTTAGTCCCAAAAAAGATATAAAAGGTACATAAAACATCCAAAGAAGACAAGATAACAGTGTGAAACCATCAAAAATTATAGATACGTTTGAGACGTATCATGCAACCATGCCTAATAAGACGTTGCTTGCAACTTCACTGGAAAAGATGAAAACCCACGGCGATGTATCCAAGATGAAGCTTCTAATGTACTTGATTTCGTCTATCTTTGCGCCTACCACTTTGCTACATCCAAGCAACAAATGCTTCCCTATCATGGTGAGTGTTCTTCATCTATTTTTGTTGTTCCATAATGGTTGATGATGTTTTCCTGCATCTGTGTTGATGTTCTTCAAATCTTTGCTTTTTTGCACGCGAGAATTGACGATCTGAAGAACATGAATTGGTGCAAATTCATTGTTGACTTCCTACATGATGCACTCTCAAACAAGATGTACCAGAAGGGTTGCCGCCTACACCTAATGATATTCTTGTTTTGTTCTCAGTATGTGTTTTTACCAGGAGTTGATTTTTTAATTGTCGATAATGCATAAAACATAATAATCTAAGGGCATTCAGGCTTGAATTGTATCTTATTAGTATGCTTTTTTTAGTAAGCAAAATATGTGACACATGTACTTGATCATGTATGGAAACTGTAGTTGTGCAGCTGCGGCAAGCCCGGTTGTTCACGCATTTCAAACTAATTTATCAATACATGGTCCACTTCTGGTTGACTACTCATTGCGGCTCCAGTTCGTTCTGCATGGCAGCTCCACATGTCGTACAATGATAAACTCTGGTTCATGTTGATGTTGTGGATGGCTATTACAGATGTTGATGCATGTCATCTATAGTATTTGCTTCCTGGCAACTACATTTAGATACATATTTCATGCACACTTTATTTTTGAGTGTGCTCTTCTTGTTTTTGCTGCTTTCCAAGGCCCACATACGTGTATTTGTTTTAGGAGCTGATACATGGCAACCATATCAATACATAAATGACACTCCTAGAATTCTGACATGTTTTTTGTGTGTGTTTGTGTTTGTCAGCTCATGTATCTCGATCACCTTGATTTATCTACCATAGATCTCGTTGCGGTAGGAGGTCTGCCTCCCCACATAAATTTGTTGTCTCCGCCTGGACGTACGACGTTGTCAAGGTTGTGCTTGCTGCACACAAGATAACTGACACCAAGAATGGCAAACTGCAAGTTAGTGATATCGTACTTCTTGCATTGTAAATTTGAAGTATATTACTAAAAATGAATATTAATAAAAAGTTGTTTGTCCATTCATACTACTTTTTTCCAAAAGGGGTCATAAAATCCAAAATACATGGCAACTATGTGTTTCCCCACATGTGGCAACTGCAACATACTTTACATGGCAGTCATGTTCCAATATTATCGATTTTTCGTCTGCACCACCCCATGTTTGCTGGCAATGTTATTTTTGACTCCTTCATTTTTTCTCTCATTTTTCAGTTGACGGCCAAGCAAGCCACTGACTACAGTGTTTTCGGTGGGCCAAGTAATTTCACCAAGTGGATGGATGTGCCTTCAGCTCCATCGTACACCCCTGAGGTATTTTACAGTTGCATTTGTTTTTTCGTTACTTGTTTTTGCAGCGGAGTTCTTTGCATCTCTCACAATTTGTTGTCCAAAATTTTTTAATACTTTTTTTAGTATCTAAATTTGTTCATTGTTTTACTGTCATTTTAGGCTAGGGCTCTGATAACCCACAAGTATAGGGGATCACAACAGTTTTCGAGGGTAGAGTATTCAACCCAAATTTGTTGATTCGACACAAGGGGAAGCCAAAGAATATTCTCAAGTATTAGTAGTCGAGTTGTCAATTCAACCACACATGAGAGACTTAGTATCTGAAACAAAGTATCAGTAGCAAAGTGGTGTGATAGCAACAGTAGCAACAGTTACATTAGCAGCAGTGACAGCAGTAGCGACAGAGTAACAGTAGCAGCAGTGACAGCAGTAGCGGCAAAGTAACATAGCAAGGACCACTAGGAAAAGACACGTAGGCATTGGATCGGTGATGGATAATTATGTCGTATCACATTCATCATGCAACAGTTATAACACGGAGAGATATGTAACTAGCTCCAGTTCGTCAATGTAATGTAGGCATGCATTCCGTATATAGTCATATGTGCTTAGGGAAAAGAACTTGCATGACATGTATTGTCCATCCCTCCCGTGGCAGCGGGGTCCTAATGGAAACTACGGGATATTAAGGTTCTCCTTTTAATAGAGAACCGGAACAAAGCATTAGCACTTAGTGAATACATGAACTCGTGATACTATGGTCATCTCCGGGAGTGGTTTCGGCTATTGTCACTCCGGGGTTGCCGGGTCATACAGATAGTAGGTGACTACAACTTGCAAGATAGGATCAAGAACACACATATATTGACGAGAACATAATAGGTTCAGGTCTGAAATCATGGCACTCGGGCCCTAGTGACAAGCACTAAGCATGGCAAAGTAGTAGCAACATCAATCTCAGAACATAGTGGATACTAGGGATCAATCCCCGTCAAAACTAACTCGATTACATGATAGATCTCATGCAACCCATCACCGTCCAGCAAGCCTACAATGAGATTACTCACGAACGGTGAAGAGCATCATGGAATTGGCGATGAAGGAAGGTTGGTGATGACGATGGCGACGATCTCCCCTCTCCGGAGCCCAGAACGGACTCCAGATCTGCCCTCCAGAGGAAGAACAGGTGGTGGCGGCGCCTCCGTATCGTAAAACGCGATGAACTTTTCTGCTTGATTTTTTCCGGACGAAAGGGACTAAATAGAGCTGGAGTTGGAGGTGGTGGAGCTCCGTGGGCCCCACAAGCATGCTAGGCGCGGCCAGGGGGCCCGCGCCTGGTGGGCTTGTGGTCTCCTTGCTCCACCCCTCCGGTTGATTCCTGCGCCAGTATTTTTATATATTCCACAAAAAATCCTCGTAAATTTCCAGGTCATTCCAAGAACTTTTATTTCTGCGCAAAAACAACACCATGGCAATTCTGCTGAAAACAGCGTTAGTCCGGGTTAGTTCCATTCAAATCATGCAAATTAGAGTCCAAAACAAGGGCAAAAGAGTTTGGAAAAGTAGATACGACGGAGACGCATAAGCTCCCCAAGCTTAAAGCCTTGCTTGTCCTCAAGCAATTCAGTTGACAAACTGAAAGAGATAAAATAAAAACTTTTACGAACATTGTTTGATCTTGTTGTTGCAATTATGTCTAACTCATATTCAGTTTTTCAGCAAGATCATAAGCTAACCACATAAGCAATGACATCTAGGTCTCATGGTAAACTCATATCAATGGCATAATCAACTAGCGAGCAATAATAATGAGTTTCAAACGTCAACACTTCAATCAAAACAATCATGAAGCAGTATGAACAGATGGTATCTCGCTAGCTCTTTCTCAGACCGCAAAACATAAATGCAAAGCACCTTCAAAGACCAAGGGCTGACTGAACATTGTAATTCATGGCAAAGAAGATCCAGTCACAGTCATACTCAATAACAATTAAAAGCAAAGCATAGAAATGACAGAGGTGCTCTCTAATTGGTGCTTTTATATGAAGAGGATGACTCAACAGAAACATAAATAGATAGGCCCTTTGCAGAGGGAAGCATTGATTTGTAGAGGTGCCAGAGCTCAAGCTTTGAAGACAGAGATAAATAATTTTGGGTGGCATGCTTTCATTGTCAACGCAATGACCAAGAGTTTTCACCATCTTCTATGCTACACATACTATAGGCGGTTCCCAAACAGAAAAGTAAAGTTTTGACTCCCCCACCACCGATCAATCACACTCCATGACTAGTCGAATACTTGGGTGCCGTCCATACCAACAACAATCCAGGGGGAGTTTTTTTTGCAATTATCTTTTCGATTTGAGCATGGAACTGGGCATTCCAATTACCGACCCCTTTCTCGTGAGTGATAGTGAATAAACACATATCGAGGATAACACGCCTAGCATGGAAGATACTGACCGCCCCTTGTCACCACATGAGCGGTTCGGACATACAAAACATATTATTTCTTGAAGGTTTAGAGAGTGGCACATGCAAATTTACTTGGAACGGCAGGTAGATACCGCATATAGGTAGGTATGGTGGAATCATATGGAACAACTTTGGGTTTATGGAAGTGGATGCACAAGCAGTATTCCCTCTTAGTACAAGTGAAGGCTAGCAAAATACTGGGAAGCGACCAACTAGAGAGCGACAACAATCATAAAATGCATTGAGATTAACAAACATTGAGTACAAGCATGAGTAGGACAAAAATCACCATGAACATGAATATCATAGAGGCTATGTTGATTTTGTTTCAACTACATGCGTAAACATGCACCAAGTCAAGCCACTTGAATCATTCAAAGGAGGATACCATCCTATCATACTACATCATAATCATCTCAAAATTCATGTTGGCATCCAAGACAAACCATTATGAGCTCCTAGCTAATTAAGCATGGCATCAGAAACTATGATCTCTAAGTTGTCATTGCAAACATGTTTCTCTCACATCAAAGCTGAATCTGGAACGATGAGCTAGTCATATTTACAAAAGTAAAATAGATCGAGTCCATACCAGCTTTTCCAGGCTCAGTCACTTCATCATATGTCGTCATTATTGCCTTTCACTTGCACGACCGAATGATGTGAACAATAATAAGAGTGCTCGTGCATTGGACTAAGATGGAATCTGCGAGCAAACACAAAGGAGAAGACAAAGTAATATGGCTCTTTGACAGATAAACATATATGCATGCGAGAGCCACTAAACATGGTAACCATGGTCTTCTACCTTGACCCAAAGAAAAAGAAAATGATCTACACGGGGAATCTCCCAACAAGCAAAAGAAGAATGAGAAATCTTTTTGGGTTTTCTCAAAGTAGACAAACACACAAGAAGAAAGCAAGAAAAAGAAATAAACTAGCATGGATGATACAGTGGCAAAGTGTGAACACCGACTATGAAAGTGAAAGTGTGAGCAAGAATATAAAGTCGGTGAGGAACACGTACTCCCCCAAGTTTAGGCTTTTGGCCTAAGTTGGTATACTCCCATGGATGGTCCGAGCGATACCCAAAATCATAATGGGGGTTGTACGGGAGCGCTGCAGCTACCGCCTGAATAGCTGCCTCACAGAGGCGAGCAGCCTTTGCCTCCCTCTCATACTCCTCTGCCTCTCCTCTGGTTATGTAATATCTCCGTTTTACCTGAAAGTCATAGAAGGCAGGATCAGGAAGGGTGATATGGAAAACACGCTGTCGGTTAAATATTAACCGGTATAGGAGGGATTCATTATCCCTCTCAAGGAACTGATAACGTGTCATAGCGGCGCGATCAAGGAAAGCTGTATGGAGCGGGGGATCTCCTTCGCGGATGGGTACTCCAAGAAAATTTCCTATGCGAGTGGCATAGATCCCACCAAAGAAATCCCCTTCATTAGCATTATTCTTCAGCCTCCTTGCTATTATAGTGCCCATGTTGAAAATTCTATCACCCGTTACTGCGCTCTTAAGAATACTAAGGTCAGGTGCACAGAGGTGACAATGCTCAATCTTGCCGTTAATGCATCTACCTATGAAGAGGGCAAAGTAATGCAAGGCAGGAAAATGAATGCTCCCCATGGTAGCTGATACGTCTCAAACGTATCTATAATTTTTGATGGTTTCATGGTGTTATCTTGTCATCTTTGGATGTTTTATGTACCTTTTATTTCTTTTTTGGGACTAAATTATTAATTCAGTGCCAAGTGCCAGTTCCTATTTTTTCTGGGTTTCTCGCTCTTTTCAGATCTGATTTTGGAACGGAGTCCAAACGGAATAAAATCCCCGAATTAATTTTTTCCCGAACGGAAGAAGATCAGGGGGCTTGTGGGCCAAGCCAGGAGGGCTATAGGGAGCCCACAAGCCCCCATCCGCCACCAGGGGGGCGGCGGCCAGCAGGCTTGTGGCCTCCCTGGCACCCCCCTGACCTAACTCCTTCGCCTATATATTCCCTAAAATACAACACAAAATCAAGGGATCCACGAAAATACTTTTCCGCCGCCGCAAGCTTCCGTTTTCGAGAGATCTCATCTAGAGACCCTTCCCGGTGCCCTGTCGGAGGGTGCTTTGGAGTTGGAGGGCTTCTACATCAACATCATCGCCCCTCCAATGACTCGTGAGTAGTTCACTTCAGACCTACGGGTCCGTAGTTAGTAGCTAGATGGCTTCTTCTCTCTCTTGGATCTTCAATACAAAGTTCTCCATGATCTTCATGGAGATCTATTCGATGTAATCCTCTTTGGCGGTGTGTTTGTCGAGATCCGATGAATTGTGGATTTGTGATAAGATTATCTATGATATATATTTGAGTCTTTGCTGATTTCTTATACGCATGATTTGATATCCTTGTAAATCTCTCCGAGTCTTGGGTTTTGTTTGGCCAACTAGATAAATGATTCTTGCAATGGAAGAAGTGCTTGGTTTTGGGCTCTTACCGTGTGGTGACCTTTCCTAGTGACAGTAGGGGCAGCAAGGCACACATCGTGTAGTTGCCATCAAGGGTAACAAGGTGGGCTTTGTCATAGATATGAGATTGTCCATCTACATCATGTCATCTTGCTTAAGGCGTTACTCTGTTCTTTTGGATTTAATACACTAGATGCATGCTGGATAGCGGTCGACGTGTGGAGTAATAGTAGTAGATGCAGAAAGTATCGGTCTACTTGTTTTGGACGTGATGCCCATATATATAATCATTGCCATAGATGATGTCATGACTTTGCGCGGTTCTATCAATTGCTCGACAGTAATTTGTTCACCCACCGCCTACTTGCTTTCATGAGAGAAGCCACTAGTAAACACTACGGCCCCCGGGTCTATTCACACCAATCGTTTCCACTTTCGCTTTTACTTTGCTTTGTTACTTTGTTGCTTTCAGTTCTCACTTGGCGAACAATCTATAAGGGATTGACAACCCCTTCATAGCGTCGGGAGCAAGCTTTTTGTGTTTGTGCAGGCACTTGTGATACTCCTTCACTGGATCGATACCTTGGTTCTCAAACTAAGGGAAATACTTACCACCGCTGCGCTACATCACCCTTTCTGCTTCGAGGGGACACCAACGCAAGGCTCCAATGCCACGGGGGAAATCCTTTGCATATTTGCCCAGGAAGTCCCTTAAGGCGTAGCCGTAGCATTAGGATTCCTGGTGCCGTCAACACGCCTATTTCTGGCGCCATTGGAAGGTCTTTTGTTGCAGTAGCGGAAGTATTTCTGGCGCCGTTGCCGGGGAAGGAGAGATCTAACCAAGTAGGTCTCACAAACTCATCTCTTGCATTTACTTTTTTGCCAGTTGCCTCTCGTTTTCCTCTCCCCCACTTCACATTTTCCGTTTTCATTTGCCTTTCTCCTTTGCCGTTTTCTTTTGCCTTTTGCCGTTCCCTTTCGCCCGCCTGCTCTTAGGCTTGTTCATGAGAGACCTTTCCTCATGGCCAAACCAAACTATTTCAGAAAATTGGAGGAGATTGAAACTAATTTCAAAGGTTTCATGTCTTCTCAGTTTGACCAAAATAGTTACTTCCGTAGGGAATTAAAAGAGCAAAATTCCTTTTTGGTCCGTTTGAATAAAGAGGTTGATGATATGGCCAATGATTTCCTTGCACTTAATTCTCAGCTTGCTCACCTTGAAAAATGGGTGGGCCAAATTTCTGACAAGCAGGCTACCTTAGTCAATAAGATGGCAGCTAAACCTGAAATTTGTGATGCAAATCACGAAGATCTTAAAGTGCTTGGTGTGTCTCCTCTTGAATCTTTGTTTTCGCGTGTCAAACCTATTGATGCAGGGGCTGGATATGAATCCACTTTGGTTGAAAAACGCCCAAATGATTCGGAGTCCACCCATCTTGATGATAAAGGTGTGGAGAGTGGAGTAGAAGAAATCAAAATTTTGGGTAGTAATGAAACTCCCACTTTGGATTTCAAGGAATTCAATTATGATAATTGGTCCTTGTTTGAATGCATTTCTTTGATGCAATCCATTGCAAACTCTCCACACGCTTATTGCCAAAGCAAAGCCTTTACCGCGCATATCGTAGATGCTATGATGAGATCTCTTGAAGAGAAGCTCGAATTAGAAGTCTCTATACCTAGAAAACTTCATGATGAGTGGGAACCTACTATCAAAATCAAGATCAAAAACTATGAGTGCAATGCTTTGTGTGATTTGGGTGCTAGTGTTTCCGCGATTCCAAAGTCTTTATGTGATATTCTTGGTTTTCATGAGATTGAAGAGTGTTCTCTTAATTTGCATCTTGCGGATTCTACTGTCAAGAAACCCATGGGAAGGATCGATCATGTTCTTATTGTTGCAAATAAGAACTATGTACCCTTGGATTTCATTGTACTTGACACAATTTGGTAAATGGGGCTTTGCACAAGGAGATCGAAAATCGCAGCAAGAAGAGCAAGAACACGGGTTTGAGCTACGAAACGATTTTTTCTGGAGGTAGGAGAAGGAGATGGGAGCTGGAATAAGTGGAGGGGGTACACGTGGGCCCCACAAGCCTGGTAGGCGCAGCCAGGGGGGTGCCCGCGCCTCCAGGGCTTGTGGCCCACTGGTCCATCCCCCTGACTAGCTCTCCGTCTCAGAATTTTTCAAAAATTTCAGAAAAAATCATACTTGATTTTCACGGCATTCGGAGAACTTTTATTTTCGGGACACTTTTCTACGGGATGCTAAAAGCAGAAAACAGGGAAAACTAAAGCTAAATCTATCATTTTTGTTCTAAGCAACCGAAGGTAAAAGCTTGGAATAGAGGGTTGTGACTCCTCGATTCATCCATCCCATGGTCATCGAAAGAAATCCGTCAATGAGGTTGATCAAGTCTCCTTGACAAATTGTTTTGAATCGCATGAAAAAAGAACGGAGAATTTTCGAATAGTCACTAGGTTACCTCAATGGGGATGTGCATATCCCCAACAAGCAAATCATACTTCATCTTAACAGTAGGTATAGGGCATTCAAAGCTCCCAATAAGAATCGATGAAGTTTTTTCAATAGCATTGATGCAATGTACTCAATATTGTTTCTTCGGAAAGTGCACCGTATGCTCATTACCGCTGACATGGAAAGTGACATTGCCTTTGTTGCAATCTATAACAACCCCTCCAGTGTTTAAAAAGGGTCTTCCAAGGATGACCGCCATGGCATCATCCTCGGGAATATCCAGAATAACAAAGTCTGTTAAGATAGTAACGTTTGCAACCACAACACGCACATCCTCGCAAATGCCGATAGGGAAAGCAGTTGATTTGTCGGCCATTTGCAGAGAGTTTTCAGTGGGTGTCAACTTATCCAGTTCAAGTCTACGATAAAGAGAGAGAGGCATAACACTAACACCGGCTCCAAGGTCGCATAAAGCAGTTCTAACGTAGTTTCCTTTAATGGAGCAATGTATAGTGGGCACTTCGGGATCACCTAGTTTCTTAGGAGTTCCACCCTTGAAGGTATAATTAGCGAGCATGGTGGAAATCTCAACCTCAGGTATCCTCCTCTTATTAGTCACAATATCCTTCATATACTTAGCATACACAGACATTTTGAGCATATCTGTCAAACACATTTGCAGAAAGACAGGTCTAATCATTTCAACAAATCGCTCAAAATCCTCATCATCCTTTTTCTTGGATGGTTTGGGAGGAAAGGGCATAGGTTTCTGAACCCATGGTTCCCTTTCTTTACCATGCTTCCTAGCGGCGAAGTCATTCTTATCGTATCTCCTATTCTTAGGTTGTGGGTTATCAAGATCAACAGGTTCAATCTCCACATCCTTATCATTGCTAGGTTGAGCATCAACATGAGCATCACTATCAATATTATCATTAGGCTCATGTTCATCACCAGATTGTGTTTCAGCATCAGAAACAGAGACATCGTTTGGATTCTCAGGTGTAACAGCAACAGGGTTGCAAGCATGCAGGTTCCTATCATCTTTCTTCTCCCCCCTAGGATGACTAGGTGCATCCGTGCTAACTCCTTGAGAATCTTGTTCAATTCTCTTAGGATGACTCTCAGGATACAAAGGTTCCTGGGTCATTCTACCGCCTCTAGTGACGACTCTAACAAAATTGTCATTCATCTCATTGAGCAAGTCATTTTGAGCCTTAAGTACTTGTTCTACTTGAGTAGTAACCATAGAGGCATGTTTACTCAAAAGCTTAAGATCATTGACATTTCTATCCACACAAGCACTTAAATGACTAAGCATGCGAGCATTCTGTTCCAATTGTCTGCTAACATATTCATTGAAACTTTGTTGTTTGGCAACAAAGTTATCAAATTCATCCAGGCATAAGCTAGCAGGTTTAACAAAAGGAATATCACTCTCATTGAATCTACGAAGAGAATTTACCTCTACTACCTGTGTTGGGTTATCAAGACCATGGATCTCTTCGATAGGTGGTAGATTTTTGACATCTTCAGATTTAATGCCTTTCTCTCGCATAGATTTCTTAGCTTCTTGCATATCTTCAGGACCGAGGAATAGAATACCTCTTTTCTTCAGAGTTGGCTTCGGAAGTCGATTGGGAATAGTCCAAGCATTCTCATTGCAAAAGATATTATTCAATAGAATCTCAGCTTGTTCCACAGTTCGTTCCCTGAAAACACAACCATCACAACTATCTAGGTGGTCCCTAGAAGCATCGGTTAGTCCATTATAGAAGATATCAAGTATTTCATTCTTCTCAAGAGGGTGATCGGGCAAATCATTTAGTAGCTGGACAAGCCTCACCCAAGCTTGTGGGAGAGTCTCTTATTCAACTTGCGCAAAGTTATATATTTCCTGCAAGGCAGCTTGCTTCTTATGGGCAGGAAAATATCCTGGGGACTACGCACACAACCAGGAGCAAGAGAAGTGAACCAAGTCTTAGCATCATCCTTTAGCGAGAAAGGAAACAACTTAAGGATATAGTAGTGGCGGATCTTTTCCCCACTCGTGAATAGAGTGGTTATATCGTGCAGCTTAGTAAGATGTGCTACAACCGTTTCAGACTCATAACCATGAAAAGGATCAGATTCGACCAGAGTGATTAACTCAGGGTCGACAGAGAATTCATAATCCTTATCGGTCACAAAGATAGGCGAAGTAGCAAACTTCGGGTCGTATTTGATCCTAGCGTTCACAAATTTTTTCTTTCCACTTGCACAGTAATTTCTCAAGATCATAGCTATCCTTACAATCAAGAAAGTCCTCAGCTATCTCTCCCTCCATAACATAACCCTCAGGCATATCAGGCAATTCATATCTAGGAGAGCTAGTTCTAAGAGGTGAAATAGCAGGTTCTACTTCAATAATCTCAGCAGTTTCAGAAGTATCGTCACATCTCGCAGCAACTCTAGCAATTTGTGCATCTACGAATGCACCTAGTGGCAAAGCAGTATCAAGCAAAGGATCATCACAAGCATCATGGATAGCAGAAGCAGCATCATCAAGCACAGGCGACACATCAAAATTTCTAGCAGGAGGTGGTGTCGCAAACTTACTCATAACTGAAGGTGAATCAAGTGCAGAGCTAGATGGCAGTTCCTTACGTGTCCTCGTAGTTGAGGGAAAGACTTTAGTTTTTGGATCTCTCGGATTCCTCATAGTGATCAACAGACGTAAATCCCAAGTGACTTAGAGAATAGTGCTATGCTCCCCGGCAACGGTGCCAGGAAATAGTATTGATAACCCACAAGTATAGGGGATCACAACAGTTTTTGAGGGTAGAGTATTCAACCCAAATTTGTTGATTCGACACAAGGGGAAGCCAAAGAATATTCTCAAGTATTTGCAGTTGAGTTGTCAATTCAACCACACCTGAAAGACTTAGTATCTGCAGCAAAGTATCAATAACAAGGTGGTGTGATAGAAACAGTAGCAACAGTAACAGTAGGAGCAGCGACAGCAGTAGCGGTAACAGTAAGCAAAATTCTTCGTCTATCTTTGCGCCTACCACTTTGCTACATCCAAGAAACAAATTCTTCCCTATCATGGTGAATGTTCTTCATCTATTTTTGTTGTTCCATAATGGGTGATGATGTTTTCCTGCGTCTGTGTTGATGTTCTTCAAATCTTTGCCTTTTTGCAGGCGAGAATTGACGATGTGAAGAACATGAATTGGTGCAAATTCATTGTTGACTTCCTGCATGATGCACTCTCAAACAATATGTACCAGAAGGGTTGCCGCCTACACCTAATGATATTCTTGTTTTGTTCCCAGTATGTATTTTTACCAGGAGTTGATTTTTTAATTGTCGATAATGCATAAAACATAATAATCTAAAGGCATTCAGGCTTGAATTGTATCTTATTGGTATGCTTTTTTTAGTAAGCAAAATATGTGACATATGTACTTGATCATGTATGGAAACTGTAGTTGTGCAGCTGCGGCAAGCCCAGTTGTTCATGCATTTCAAACTCATTTGTCAATACATGGTCAACTTCTGGTTGACTACTCATTGCGGCTCCAGTTCGTTCTGCATTGCAGCTCCACATGTCGTACAATGACAAACTCTGGTTCATGTTGATGTTGTGGATGGCTATTACAGATGTTGATGCATGTCATCTATAGTATTTGCTTCCTGGCAACTACATTCAGATACATATTTCAAGCACACTTTATTTTTGAGTGTGCTCTTCTTGTTTTTGCTGCTTTCCAAGGCCCACATACGTGTATTTGTTTTAGGAGTTGATACATGGCAACCATATCAATACATAAATGGCACCCCTAGAATTCTGACATGTTTTTTGTGTGTGTTTGTGCTTGTTAGCTCATGTACCTCGATCACCTTGATTTATCTACCATTGATCTCGTTGCGGTAGGACGTCTGCCTCCCCACATAAATTTTTTGTCTCCGCCGGGACGTACGACGTTGTCAAGGTTGTGCTTGCTGCACACAGGATAACTGACACCAAGAATGGCAAACTTCAAGTTAGTGATATCGTACTTCTTTCATTGTAAATTTGAAGTATATTACTAAAGATGAATATTAGAAAAAGTTGTTTGTCCATTCATACTACTTTTTTCCAAAAGGGGTCATAAAACCCAAAATACATGGCAACTATGTGTTGCCCCACATGTGGCAACTGCAACATACTTTACATAGCAGTCATGTTCCAATATTATCGATTTTTCGTGTGCACCACCCCATGTTTGCTGGCAATGTTATTTTTGACTCCTTCATTTTTTTCTCATTTTTCAGTTGATGGCCAAGCAAGCCACTGACTACAGTGTTTTCGGTGGGCCAAGTAATTTCACCAAGTGGATGGATGTGCCTTCAGCTCCATCGTACACCCCTGAGGTATTTTACACTTGCATTTGTTTTTTCGTTACTTTTTTTGCAGCGGAGTTCTTTGCATCTCTTACAATTTGTTGTCCAAATTTTTTTAATACTTTTTTGTATCTAAAGTTGTTTACTGTTTTACTGTCATTTTAGGCTAGGGCTCTGATAACCCACAAGTATAGGGGATCACAACAGTTTTCGAGGGTAGAGTATTCAATCCAAATTTGTTGATTCGACACAAGGGGAAGCCAAAGAATATTCTTAAGTATTAGTAGTTGGGTTGTCAATTCAACCACACCTGAAAGACTTAGTATCTGCAGCAAAGTATCAGTAGCAAGGTGGTGTGATAGCAACAGTAACAATAGTAACAGTAGCAGCAGTGACAACAGTAGCGGTAACAGTAGCAGGAGTGACAGCAGTAGCGACAAAGTAACAGTAGCAGAAGTGACAACAGTAGCGGCAAACTAACGTAGAAAGGACCAGTAGGAAAAGACTCGTAGGCATTGGATCAGTGATGGATAATTATGTCGGATGATATTCATCATGCCACAGTTATAACACGGAGAGATATGTAATTAGCTCCAGTTCGTCAATGTAATGTAGGCATGCATTCCGTATATAGTCATATGTGCTTAGGGAAAAGAACTTGCATGACATCTATTGACAACTTTCAAGATGGGATCAAGAACACACATATATTGACGATAACGTAATAGGTTCATATCTGAAATCATGGCACTCGGGCCCTAGTGACAAGGATTAAGCATGGCAAAGTAGTAGCAACATCAATCTCAGAACATAGTGGATACTAGGGATCAATCCCCGTCAAAACTAACTCGATTACATGATAGATCTCATGCAACCCATCACCGTCCAGCAAGCCTACGATGAGATTACTCACGAACGGTGAAGAGCATCATGGAATTGGCGATGAAGGAAGGTTGGTGATGACGATGGCGACGATCTCCCCTCTCCGGAGCCCAGAACGGACTCCAGATCTGCCCTCTAGAGGAAGAACAGGTGGTGGCGGTGCCTCCGTTTAGTAAAACGCGATGAACTCTTCTCCTTGATTTTTTTTCCAGACGAAAGGGACTAAATAGAGCTGGAGTTGGAGGCGGTGGAGCTCCGTGGTCCCCACAAGCCTGCTAGGCCCGGCCAGGGGGGCCCGCGCCTGGTGGGCTTGTGGGCATCTCGCACCACCCCTCCGGTTGATTCTTGCGCCAGTATTTTTTATATATTCCACAAAAAATCCTCGTAAATTTCCAGGTCATTCCGAGAACTTTTATTTCTGTGCAAAAACAATACCATGGCAATTCTGCTGAAAAGATCGTTAGTCCGGGTTAGTTCCATTCAAATCATGCAAATTAGAGTCCAAAACAAGGGCAAAAGAGTTTGGAAAAGTAGATACGACGGAGACGTTTCAGGCTCCCATGGAGCACCTAGTTGGACAGTTTGCTTCCGGCATGACCAACTTGCTTGGGAAGTTGGTTGAGGGTGTCGGGTAACGTAGTAGTAATTCAAAAAAATTCCAACGTCATACCAAGATCTATCTAGGAGAAACCAGCAATGAAAGAGGTTGTAGAGCATCTTCATATATTTGAAGATTGCTAAGCGGAAGCGTTACTACGAACGCGGTCGATGGAGTCATACTCGTAGCGATTCAGATCGCGGAAGATTCCGATCTAAGCGCCGAACAATGGCGCCTCCACGTTCAACACACGTGCATCCCGGTGACGTCTCCTTCACCTTGATCCGACAAGGAGAGAGGAGAAGTTGTGGGAGAGCTCCGGCAGCACGACGCCGTGGTGACCGTGGAGCTATGCAGTTCTCCAACAGGGCTTCGCCAAGCACCGCGGAGGAGGAGAAGAGGGAGAGGTAGGGCTTCGCCTTAGAGAGGTGTAATGGTGTGTGCAGCCCTCCCAAAACCCTCTCTATATATAGGAGGGGACGGAGAGGGGGACGGTCACCCCTAGGGAAACCCTAGATGGTGCGTCGGCCAAGATGGTGGTGGGGGCGGTGCCCTAGGGGGTGGCTTGCCACCCAAGGCAGCCCCCATGCCTAGGGTTTAGCCTCCCTTGCCTCCTTGTGCACCTTGGGCCTTGGTGGGTGGCGCACCATCCCATCTAGGGGCTGGTTCCCATCCACTTTTGTCCCACATGGCCCTTCGGGGCTTGTGTCCCCTCCCACTGGACCCCCGGAACCCTTTTGGTGGTCCCGGTACAATATCGACGATCCCTGAAACATTTCCGGCGATCAAATCTCCACTTCCTATATATGAATCTTTACCTCCGGACCATTCCGGAACTCCTCATGACGTCCGGGATCTCATCCGGGACTCCAAACAACCTTCGGTAACCACATACTATTCCAATTACAACTCTAGCGTCATCGAACCTTAAGTGTGTAGACCCTACGAGTTTGGAAACCATGCAGACATGACCGAGACACCTCTCCGGTTAATAACCAACACGGGATCTGGATATCCATGTTGACTCCCACATGTTCCGTGATGATCTCATCGGATGAACCACGATGTCAAGGATTCACTCAATCCTATATGCAATTCCCGTTGTCTATCGGTATGACACTTGCCCGAGATTCGATCGTCGGTATCCTTATACCTTGTTCAATCTCGTTACCGGCAAGTCTATTTACTCGTTCCATAATGCATCATCCCGTGACTTACTCCTTAGTCATATTGAGCTTATTATGATGATGGATTACTGAGTGGGCCCAGAGATACCTCTCCGTCACACGGAGTGACAAATCCTAGTCTTGATTCGAACCAACCCAACAGATACTTTCGGAGATACTTGTAGTGCAACTTTATAATCACCCAGTTATGTTGCAACTTTTGATACACCCAAAGCACTCCTATGGTATCCGGGGGTTGCACAATCTCATGGTCTAAGGAAAGGATACTTGGCATTAGAAAAGCTTTAGCAGATGAACTACATGATCATGTGCTATGCTTAGGATTGGGTCTTGTCCATCACATCATTCTCCTAATGATGTGATCCCGTTATCAATGACACCCAATGTCCATGATTAGGAAACCATGACCATCTATCGATCAACGATCTAGCCAACTAGAGGCTTAGTAGGGACACATTGTGGTCTATATATTCACACGTGTATTATAGTTTCCGATTAATACAATTATAACATGAATAATAGACAATTATCATGAACTAGGAAATATAATAATAACCACTTTATTATTGCCTCTAGGGCATATTTCCAACAGTCTCCCACTTGCACTAGAGCCAATAATATAGTTACATTGTGATGTATCGAACACCCATAGAATTCTGGTGTTGATCATGTTTCGCTCGTGGAAGAGGTTTAATCAACGGGTCTGCGACATTCAGATCCGTATGTACTTTACAAATATCTATATCTCCATCCTAGATGTACCCACGAATGGAGTTGAAGTGGCGCTTGATGTGCTTGGTATTCTTGTGAAACCTGGGCTCCTTGGCAATGGCAATGGCTCCAGTGTTGTCACAGAAGAGAGTCATCGGGCCCGACACACTGGGAATCACTCCTAGGTCGGTGATGAACTCCTTCATCCAGACTCCTTCTTGTGTTGCTTCTGAAGCAGCTATGTACTCCGCTTCACATGTAGATGCCGCCATGATGCTTTGCTTGCAACTGCACCAACTGACTGCCCCACCATTCAAAATATATGCGTATCCGTTTTGTGACTTGGAGTCATCCGGATCGGTGTCGAAGCTAGCATCGACGTAACCCTTTACGATGAGCTCTTCGGCACCTCCATAAACGAGAAACATATCTTTAGTCCTTTTCAGGTACTTAAGGATATTCTTGACCGCTGTCCAGGGATCCACTCCTGGATCACTTTGGTACCTCCCTACCAAACTTATGGCAAGGTTCACGTCAGGCCTGGTACACAACATGTCATACATTATAGAGGCTATGGCTGAAACATAGGGAGCGATACTCATCTTCTCTCTATCTTCTGCCGTGGCCTGGCTTGAGCTGTGCTCAACCTCACACCTTGTAGTACATGCAAGAACCCCTTCTTGGCCTTATCCATATTGAACTTCTTCAATATCTTGTCAAGGTATGTGCTTTGTGAAAGACCTATGAGGTGTCTTGATCTATCTCTATAGATCTTGATGCCCAATATGTAAGCAGCTTCTCCAAGGTCCTTCATTGAAAAACTCTTATTCAAATAGGCCTTTATGCTTTTCAAAAGTTCTATATCATTCCCATCAACAATATGTCATCCACATATAATATGAGAAATGCTACAGAGCTCCCACTCACTTTCTTGTAAATACAGGCTTCTCCATAAGTCTGTACAAACCCAAATGCTTTGATCACCTCATGAAGGCGAATGTTCCAACTCCGAGATGCTTGCACCAACCCATAGATGGAGCGCTGGAGCTTGCATACCTTGTCATCATTATTAGGCTTGACAAAACCTTCCGGTTGTATCATATACAATTCTTCCTTAAGAAAGCCATTCAGGAATGCTGTTTTGACATCCACTTGCCAGATTTCATAATCATAAAATGCGACAACTGCTAAAATTATTCGGACGGGCTTCAACATCGCTACGGGTGAGAAATATCATTGTAGTCAATTCCTTGAACTTGTTGATAACCCTTAGCGACAAGTCGAGCCTTATAGATGGTCACATTACCATCTGCGTCAGTCTTCTTCTTAAAGATCCATTTATTTTCTATGGCTCGTCGATCATCAGGCAAGTCCACCAAAGTCCATACTTTGTTCTCATACATGGATCCTATCTCGGATTTCATGGCTTCAAGCCATTTGTTGGAATCCGGGCCCGCCATCGCTTCTTCATAGTTCGAAGGTTCACTGTTTTCCAACAACATGATTTCCATGACAGGATTGCCGTACCACTATGGTGCGGAATGTGTCCTTGTGGACCTTCGAGGTTCAGTAGGAACTTGATCCGAAGATTCATGATCATCGTCATTAACTTCTTCTCTAGCCGGTGCAGGCACCTCAGAAACATTTTCTTGTGCTGCTCCACTCTCCGGTTCGAGAGGAGGTACGATTACCTCATCAAGTTCTACTTTTCTCCCACTTACTTCTTTTGAGAGAAACTCTTTCTCTTGAAAGGATCCGTTCTTGGCAACAAAGGTTTTGCCTTCGGATCTAAGATAGAAGGTATACCCAATAGTTTCCTTAGGGTATCCTATGAAGACACATTTTTTCGCTTTGGGTTCGAGCTTCTCAGGTTGAAATTTCTTCACATAAGCACCGCAGCCCCAAACTTCAGAAACGACAGCTTAGGTTTCTTTCCACACCATAATTCATACGGTGTCATCTCAACGGATTTAGACGGTGCGCTATTCAAAGTGAATGCGGCAGTTTCCAATGCATATACCAGAAATGATAGCGGTAAGTCAGTAAGAGACATCATAGATCGCACCATATCCAATAGAGTGCGACAACGACGTTTGGACACACCATTACGCTGAGGTGTTCCAAGCGGCATGAGTTGTGAAACAATTCCACATTTTCTTAAGTGCGTGCCAAACTCGCGACTCAAATATTCTCCTCCACGATTAGATCACAAGAACTTTACTTTCTTGTCATGTTGATTATCTACCTCACTCTGAAATTCCTTGAACCTTTCAAAGGTTTCAGACTTGTGTTTCATTAAGTAGACATACCCATATCTGTTTAAGTCATCAGTGAGGGTGAGAACATAACGATAGCCACCGCGATCCTCAACGCTCATTGGACAACATACATCCATATGCATTATTTCCAACAAGTTGGTTGCTCGCTCCATTGTTCCGGAGAACAAAGTCTTGGTCATCTTGCCCATGAGGCATGGTTCGCATGTGTCAAATGATTCAAAATCAAGAGACTCCAAAAGTCCATCTATATGGAGTTTCTTCATGCGCTTGACACCGATATGACCAAGGCGGCAATGCCACAAGTATGTGGGACTATCATTATTTACCTTACGTCTTTTGGTACTCACACTATGAATATGTGTAACATCACGTTCGAGATTCGTTAAGAATAAACCATTGACGAGCGGGGCATGACCATAAAACACATCACTCATATAAATGGAACAACCATTATTCTCGGATTTAAATGAGTAGCCATCTCGCATCAAGCAAGATCCCGATACAATTTTCATGCTCAAAGATGGTACTAAATAACAATTATTAAGGTTTAAAACTAACCCCGAAGGTAGATTTAGAGGTAGCGTGCCGATGGCTACCACATCGACCTTGGAACCATTCCCGGCGTGCATCGTCACCTCGTCCTTTGCCAATCTCCATTTATTACGTAGTTCCTGTTTTGAGTTGCAAATGTGAGCAACAACACCGACACCAAATACCCAGGAGCTACTACGAGCGCTAGTAAGATACACATCAATAACATGTATATCATATATACCTTTAACGTTGCCGGCCTTCTTATCCGCTAAGTACTTGGGGCAGTTCCGCTTCCAGTGACCGGTTCCCTTGCAGCAATAGCACTTAGTCTCAGGCTTGGGTCTTTTCTTTGGCTTCTTCCTGGCAATTGGTTTACCGGGCGTGGCAACTGCTTTACCGTCCTTCTTGAAGTTCTTTTTACCCATGCCTTTCTTGAAACTGGTGGTCTTATTCACCATGAACACTTGATGTTCTTTCTTGATTTCTACCTCCGCTGATTTCAGCATTGAATACAACTCGGGAATGGTCTTCTCCATCCCTTGCATGTTGTAGTTCATCACAAAGCCCTTATAGCTAGGTGGAAGCGACTGGAGGATTCTGTCATTAACCGCGTCATCCAGAAGTTCAACTCCCGGCTGAGTCAAGCGGTTGTGCAACCCAGACATTCTGAGTATGTGCTCATTGACAGAACTATTTTCCTCCATCTTACAGCTGAAGAACTTGTCGGAGACCTCATATCTATCGACCCGGGCATGAGCTTGGAAAACCAGTTTCAGCTATTGGAACATCTCATATGCTCCATGTTGCTCAAAACGCCTTTGAAGCCCCGGTTCTAAACTGTAAAGCATGCTGCACTGAACCAGAGAGTAGTCATCACTACGCGACTGTCAGGCATTCATAACGTCCCGGGCTGCCGCGGGAATGGGAGGGTCACCTAGCTGTGCATCAAGGACACATGCCTTCTTGGAAGCAGTGAGGATGAGCTTTAAGTTACGATCCCAGTCCGCATAGTTGCTACCATCGTCTTCCAGCTTGGTTTCTCCCGGAATGCGTTGAAATTGAAGTTGACATGTGTGTTGGCCATTGAATCTACAATATTTGTAAAGGCATTTTAGACTAAGTTCATGATAATTAAGTTCATCTAATCAAATTATATAATGAACTCCCACTTAGGTAGACATCCCTCTCGTCATCCAAGTGACACATGATCCATATCGACTAGCCCGTGTCCGATCATCACGTGAGACGGACTAGTCATCAATGGTGAGCATCTCCATGCTGATCGTATCATCCATATGACTCATATTCGACCTTTCGGTCTCTTGTATTCCGAGGCCATGTCTGTACGTGCTAGTCTCGTCGAGTCAACCTAAGTGTTTTGCGTGTGTAAATCTGGCTTACACTCGTTGTATGCGAACGTTAGAATCTATCACACCCGATCATCACATGGTGCTTCGAGACAACGATCCTTCGCAACGGTGCACACTTAGGGGAATACTTATCTCGAAATTTAATGAGGGATCATATTATCTTTGCTACCGTCGTTCTAAGCAATAAGATGAATGATGTCTACTACGCAACCTTCTCCTTGTAAACGTTGCTGGGCCTCCAAGTGCATAGGTTTGTAGGATAGTAGCAATTTTCCCTCAAGTGGGTGACCTAAGGTTTATCAATCCGCGGGAGGCGTAGGATGAAGATGGTCTCTCTCAAGCAACCCTACAACTAAATAACAAAGAGTCTCTTGTGTCCCAAACACACCCAATACATTGCTAAGTTGTATAGGTGCACTAGTTCGGCAAAGAGATGGTGATACAAGTGCAATATGTATGGTAGATATATGTTTTTGTAATCTGAAATTACAAAAACAGCAAGGTAACTAATAGTAAAAGTGAGCACGAAAAGTATTACAATGCATGGAAACAAGGCCTAGGGTTCATACTTTCACTAGTGAAGTTATCTCAAGAATGATAACATAATTGGATCATATAACTAGCCCTCAACGTGCAACAAAGAGTCACTCCAAAGTCACTAATAGCGGAGAACAAACGAAGAGTTTAATGTCGGGTACGAAACCACCACAAAGTTATTCTTTCTGATCGATCTATTCAAGAGTCCGTAGTAAAATAAAACGAAGCTATTCTTTCCGTTCGATCCATCATAGGGTTCGTACTAGAATAACACCTTAAGACACATATCAACCAAGACCCTAATGTCACCTAGATACTCCATTGTCACCTCAAGTATCCGTGGGCATGATTATACGATATGCATCACACAATCTCAGAATCATCTATTCAACCAACACATAGAACTTGAAAGAGTGCCCCGAAGTTTCCACCGTAGAGTCAAAACGTGTGCCAAGCCATATGCATTGGTTCCCGAGGTCACAAAACCCGCAAGTTGATCACGAAAACATACATCAAGTACTCACATGAATATCCCATTGTCACCACAGATAGACACGTGCAAGACATACATCAAGTGTTCTTAAAGACTCAATCCGATAAGATAACTCCAAAGGGAAAACTCAATTCATTACAAGAAGGGAGAGAGGGAAGAACATCATAAGATCCAACTATAATAGCAAAGCCCGCGGTACATAGAGATCAAGACATCTCAAGAACACGAGAGAGAGAGAGATCAAACACATAGCTACTGGTACATACCCTCATTCCCGAGGGAGAACTACTCCCTCCTTGTCATGGAGATCGCCGGGATGATGAAGATGGCCACCGGAGATGGATTCCCCCTTCGACAGGGTGCCGGAACGGGCTCTAGATTTGTTTTTGGTGGTACAGAGGCTTGCGGCGGCGGAACTCTCGATCTAGGTTTCTTTTGTTTTTTTTAAATTTATAGGAATTTATGGCGGTGGAATTACGTCGGTTGGGCCCATGAGGAGGTCACAAGTCTGGTAGGGCTTGTGACTCCCTCGTGGCTCTTCTGGCCTTCTTCTAAAGCTTCGGGGGTCTTTTTTGGTCCAAAAAAATCATCACAAAAGTTTTATTCCATTTGGACTCCGTCTGAAAAAGGGTCAAAAACACAGAAAAAACAGAAACTGGCACTTGGCACTGAGTTAATAGGGTAGTCCCAAAAAAGCATATTTATGCATATAAAACATCCAAAGTTGACAAGATAATGGCATGGAACCATAAAAAATTATAGATACATTGGAGACGTATCAAGCATCCCCAAGCTTAACTCCTGCTCGTCCTCGAGTAGGGAAGTGATAAAGACCGAGTTTTTGATGTGGAATGCTACCTAACATATTTGTCCTTTGTAACTTCTTTCTTGTGGCATGAATTTTCAGATCCGTAAGATTCAAAAGAATAGTTTACTATTGACATGAAAACAATAATAATTCAAGCATACTAGCAAAGTAATCATGAACTTTTGAAATAACAAGACCAAAGAAAGTTATCCCTACAAAATCATATAGTCTGGCTCTGCTCCATCATCCCCACACAACGAATTTAAATCATGCACAACCCCGGTATTGGCCAAGTAATTGTTTTTGCACTCTAACTTTCTCAACTTTTTAAACTCTCACGCAATACATGAGCGTGAGCCATGGATATAGCACTATAGGTGGAATAGAGTGTGGTGGAGGTTGTGAGGCAAAAAGGAGGAGATGGTCACATCGACTCGGCATATCAACGGGCTATGGAGATGCCCATCAATAGATATCAATGTGAATGAGTAGGGATTACCATGGAACGTATGCACTTAGAGCTATAAGTGTGTGAAAGCTCAAAAGGAGAACTAGTGGGTGTGCACCCAACTTGCTTGCTCACGAAGACCTAGGGCAATTTTGAGGAAGCCCATCATTGGAATATACAAGCCAAGTTATATAATGAAAATTCCCACTAGTATATGGATGTGTCAAAACAAGAGACTCTCTATCATGAAGAACATGGTGCTTTTTGAAGCACAAGTGTGGAAAAAGATAGTAGCGTTGTCCCTTCTCTCTTTTTCTATCTCTCTTTTTTTTGGGCTCTTTGGCCTCTTTTCATTTTTTTGGTGGGCATCTTTGGCCTCTTTTTTTATTTCCTCACATGGGACAATGCTCTAATAGTGATGACCACCACACTTTTTTTTACTGACAACTGAACACTTAGAGCAATGATGACTCTATAGGAAATGCCTCCGGCAGTGTACCGGGATGTGCAACGATCTAGCTTAGCGTATGACGTTGAAACATCTCGCTAGCTATCTTACGATCATGCAATGGCAATATGAAAGTGCCGGCACAAGTCATGAGACGGAACGGTGGGAGTTGCATGGAAATATATCTCGGAATGGCTATGAAAAGGCCATAATAGGTAGGTATGGTGGTTGTTTTGAGGAAGGTATATGGTGGGTTTGTGCACCGACGAAAGTTGCGCGACACTAGAGAAGCTAGCAATGGTGGAAGGTGAAAGTGTATATATGCCATGGACTCACAAGAGTCAAGAAGAACTCATATACTTTTGCGAAATTTTTATTAGTAATCGAAGCAAAGTGCTAAACGCATACTCCTAGGGGAAGGGTTTATAGGTGTTAGCCATCGCGCGATCCCGACCGCCACACAAAGAATGACAATCAATAAATCAATTATGCTCCGACTTCCTAACATAGCAGTTCACCATACGTGCATGCTATGGGAATCACTAACTTCAACACAAGTATTTCTAGATTCACAACACCCTACTAACATAACTCTAACATTACCATATCCATATCTCAAATCTAATTGGGAGGAAACAAACTTCTCTTACTAATCAATGCCCTTGATTATGGAAGTTTTTATTACCTCTTTGGATGGCTATCATATTTAGGACTAATTTCATAGCACACGCCAATTACCATGCTGTTTAAGATTCTCAAAAAGATATAAGTGAAGATCGAGAGTTTTTATTTCTACAAAATATGACACCGCCGTGCTCTAAAAAGATATAAGTGAAGTACTAGAGAAAAAGGCAAACTACTCCAAAAGATATAAGTGAAGCTCAATGAGTAGTTGAATAATTATTTGGCTATGTGAAGACTCTCCCAACTAAGAATTTCAGATCCTAAGTACCTTATTCAAACAAAATAAAATGACGCTCCAAGCAAAACACATATCATGTGGTGAATAAAAATATAGCTCCAAGTATTGTTACCGATGGATTGAAGATGAAAGAGGGGATGCCTTCCCGGGGCATCCCCAAGATTAGGCTTTTTGGTGTCCTTGAATATGGCTTTGGGGTGCCTTGGGCATACCCAACCTTAGGCTCTTGCCACTCCTTGTTCCATAGTCCATCGAAACTCTACCCAAAACATGAAAACTTCACAACACAAAACTTAACGGAACTTCGTGAGATGGGTTAGTATGATAACGAGCAAATCAATCACTTGGGTACTGTGAAAACAAGACTCATAATTTTTTTCACACAATTCCTACATTATATTATCATTTCCACAATTTATATTACTCAATTTAATCTATGGAAACACCAAAACAAGAAAACTATGCATTGAAAACAGAATCTGTCAAGAACAGAACAGTCTGTAATGATCTGAATGCTAACCATACTTCTGCACTTCCAACAATTCTGAAAAATTATGAAAATTTGTATATAAATCAGCAGAAAAAATAATCATCTCAATGTCTCTCTCTGGATAGGAATGAAAAATAATTTCGTGAGCGCAAAGTTTGTGTCTTTTTCAGCATGATAAAACAACTATCACCCAAACTAATCATAAAGGCTTTACTTGGCACTTTATTGAAACTAAGGCAATAAAACATGATTAATACAGTAGCTTAATCATGTGAACACACAAAAACAGTAAGGATACATATTGGTTTGTCTCCCAACAAACACTTTTCTTTAATGCCTTTAAGGCTAGGCATGATGGTTTCAATGATGCTCACATAGAAGATAAGAATTGAAACATAATGGAAGCATCATGGAGCATATGACTAGCACATTTAAGTCTAACCCAGTTCCTATGCATATGGATTTTGTGAATAAACAACTTATTGGAGCAAGAATCATCTAGCATAGGAAGGTAAAACAATCATAGCTTCAAAAATTTCAACACATGGAGAGGAAGCTTGATATTATTGCAATATGTAGAAGCATATGATCCTATCTCACAATAATTTTCAGTAGCATCATGAATGAATTCAACAATATAACCAGCACCTAAAGAATTCTTTTCATGATCTACAAGCATAGAAAATTTTCTACTCTCCACATAAGGAAATTTATTCTCATCAATATTAGTGGGAGTATCGTAAAAGACTTGAACACTACGAATTGTTTCCACATTAAAAGAGTAATGTTCAGTGAAAGGATACTCAAGAGTATGACAAGTTTTATCATCCCTCTTCTTTATAGCACAAGTATCATCACAATAATCATCATAGATAGGGGGCATGCTTTCATCATAATAATTTTGATCATTCAAAGTGGGGGAACTAAAAAGATCATCTTCATCAAACATAGCATCCCCAAGCTTGTGGCTTTGCATATCATTAGCATCATGGGTATTCAAAGAATTCATACTAACAACATTGCAATCATGCTCAAAATTCACATATTTTATGCCAAACATTCTATGTAATTCTTCTTTTAGCACTTGAGCACAATTTTCATTTCCATCATTTTCACGAAAGACATTGAAAAGATGAAGCATATGAGGCAGCCTTAATTTCATTTTTTGTAGTTTTCTTTGATAAACTAAACTAGTGATAAAACAAGAAACTAAAAGATTCGATTGCAAGATCTAAATATATACCTTCAAGCGCTAACCTCCCCGGCAACGACGCCAGAAAAGTGCTAGATGTCTACTACACAACCTTCTCCTTGTAGACGTTGTTGGGCCTCCAAGTGCAGAGGTTTGTAGTATAGTAGCAATTTTCCCTCAAGTGGGTGACCTAAGGTTTATCAATCCGCGGGAGGCGTAGGATGAAGATGGTCTCTCTCAAGCAACCCTCCAACCAAATAACAAAGAGTCTCTTGTGTCCCCAACACACCCAATACAATGGTAAGTTGTATAGGTGCACTAGTTCGGCGAAGAGATGGTGATACAAGTGCAATATGGATGGTAGATATAGGTTTTTGTAATCTGAAATTACAAAAACAGCAAGGTAACTAATAGTAAAAGTGAGCACGAACAGTATTGCACAAAGAGTTGCTCCAAAGTCACTAATAGCGGAGAACAAACGGAGAGATTATTGTCGGGTACGAAACCACCACAAAGTTATTCTTTCTGATCGATTTATTCAAGAGTCCGTAGTAAAATAACACGAAGCTATTCTTTCCGTTCGATCCATCATAGAGTTCATACTAGAATAACACCTTAAGACACATATCAACCAAGACCCTAATGTCACCTAGATACTCCATTGTCACCTCAAGTATCCGTGGGCATGATTATACGATATGCATCACACAATCTCAGAATCATGTATTCAACCAACACATAGAACTTGAAAGAGTGCCCCGAAGTTTCTACCGGAGAGTCAAAACGTGTGCCAACCCATATGCATAGGTTCCCGAGGTCACGAAACCCGCAAGTTGATCACGAAAACATACATCACGTACTCACATGAATATCCCATTGTCACCACAGATAGACACGTGCAAGACATACATCAAGTGTTCTTAAAGACTCAATCCGATAAGATAACTCCAAAGGGAAAACTCAATTCATTACAGGAAGGGAGAGAGGGAATAACATCATAAGATCCAACTATAATAGAAAAGCCCGCAGTACGTCGAGATCAAGACATCTCAAGAACACGAGAGAGAGAGAGGTCAAACACATAGCTACTGGTACATACCCTCAGCCCCGAGGGCGAACTACTCCTTCCTCGTCATGGAGATCGCCGGGATGATGAAGATGGCCACCGAAAATGGATTCCGGCAGGGTGCCAGAACAGGCTCCAGATTAGTTTTTGGTGGCTACAGAGTCTTGCGGTGGTGGAACTCCCGATCTAGGTTTCTTTTGGGGGTTTCTGAATTTATAGGAATTTATAGCGGTGGAATTACGTCGGTTGGGCCCACGAGGAGGTCACAAGCCTGGGAGGTGCGGCCTAGGGGGTGGGGGCGCATCCTGGGCTTGTGACTCCCTCATGGCTCTTCTGGTCTTCTTCCAAAGCTTCGGGGGTCTCTTTTGGTCCCAAAAAAATCATTGTGAAAGTTTTATTCCATTTGGACTCTGTCTGAAAAAGGGTCAAAAACACGGAAAAAACAGAAACTGGCACTTGGCACTAAGTTAATAGGTCAGTCCCAAAAAAGATATAAAAAACATATTCATGCATATAAAACATCCAAAGTTGACAAGATAATAGCATGGAACCATAAAAAATTATAGATACGTTGGAGACGTATCAAAGAAAAACATGATAAACATCACATGCAATCATATAGTGACATGATATGGCCAATATCATCTTGCTCCTTTGATCTACATCTTCGGGGCACGGTATGATCATCATTGTCACCGGCTGGACACCATGATCTCCATCATTGTGTCTACGTGAAGTTGTCTCGCCAACTATTACTTCTACTACTATGGCTAACGGTTAGCAATAAAGTAAAGTAATCACATGGCGTTGCATCTCATACAATAAATTAAGACAACTCCTATGGCTCCTTCCGGTTGTCATACTCATCGACATGCAAGTCGTGAATCCTATTACAAGAACATGATCAATCTCATACATCACATATGTGACATCACATCCTTTTGGCCATATCACATCACATGGCATACCCTGCAAAAACAAGTTAGACGTCCTCTAATTGTTGTTGCAAGTTTTACGTGGCTGATTTGGGTTTCTAGCAAGAATGCTTCTCACCTACGTGACAGCCACAACATTGATATGCCAAAGCTATTTACCCTTCATAAGGACCCATTTCATCAAATCCAATTCGACTAAAGTGGGAGAGACAGACACCCGCTAGCCACCTTATGCAACAAGTGCATGTCAGGCGGTGGAACTAGTCTCACGTAAGCGTATGTGTAAGGTCGGTCCGGGCCACTTCATCCCACAATACCGCCAAAAAAATTGGACTAGTAACAACAAGCAATTGACAAAATCATCGCCCACAACTTTTGGGTTCTACTTGTGCATAGAATCTACGCATAGAACCTAGCTCGGATGCCATTGTATTAGTAATTCAAAAAAAATCCTACGTCATACCAAGATCTATCTAGGAGAAACCAACAACAAAAGAGGTTGTAGAGCATCTTCATACCTTTGAATATCGCTAAGCGGAAGCATTACTATGAACGCGGTTGATGGAGTCGTACTCATAGCGATTCAGATCGCGGAAGATTCCGATCTAAGCGCGAACAATGGCTCCTCCGTGTTCAACACACATGCAGCCCGGTGACGTCTCCTTCACCTTGATCTAGCAAGGAGAGAGGAGAAGTTGATGGAGAGCTCCGGTAGAACGACGACGTGGTGACGGTGGAGCTATGCAGTTCTCCGGCAGGGCTTCGCCAAGCACCGCGGAGAAGGAGAAGAGGGAGAGGTAGGGATGCGCCTTAGAGAGGTGGAATGGTGTGTGCAGCCCTCCCAAAACCCTCTCTATATATAGGAGGGAGGGAGCGGGGGCGACCACCCCTAGGGAAACCCTAGGAGGTGCGACGACCAAGATGGAGGTGGGGGAGGCGCCCTAGGGGGTCGCTTGCCACCCAAGGCAGCCCCCACGCCTAGGGTTTAGCCTCCCTTGCCTCCTTGTGTGACTTGGACCTTGGTGGGTGGCGCACTAACCCATCTAGGGGTGGTTCCCATCCACTTTTGGCCCACGTGGCCCTTCGGGGCTGGTGGCCCTTCCCGGTGGACCCCCGGAACCCTTCCGGTGGTCCCGATACAATACCGATGATCCCTAAAACATTTCTGGTGATCAAACCTCCACTTTCTATATATGAATCTTTACCTTAGGACCATTCCGGAACTCCTCGTGACGACCGGGATCTCATACGGGCTCAAACAAACTTTGGTAAACACATACTATTCCCATTACAACTCTAGCGCCATCGAACCTTAAGTGTGTAGACCCTACGGGTTCGGGAACCATGCAGACATGACCGAGACACTTCTTTGGTCAATAAAACCAGCAGGATCTGGATATCCATGTTGACTCCCACATGTTCCACGATGATCTCATCAGATGAACAACGATATCGAGAATTCACTCAATCCCGTATGCAATTCCCTTTGTCTATCGGTATGACACTTGCCCGAGATTCGATCGTCGGTATCCCCATACCTTGTTCAATCTCGTTATCGGCAAGTCTCTTTACTCGTTCCGTAATACATCATCCCATGACTAACTCCTTATTCACATTGAGCTCATTATGATGATGGATTGCCGAGTGGGCCTAGAGACACCTCTCCGTCACACGGAGTGACTAATCCGGCCACTCTCGATTCGTACCAACCCAACAGATACTTTCGGAGATACCTGTAGTGCACCTTTATGATCACCCAGTTACATTGTGACGTTTGATATACCCAAAGCACTCCTACAGTATCCGGGGGTTGCACAATCTCATGGTCTAAGGAAATGATACTTGACATCAGAAAAGGTTTAGCTGTAAGTGCATCTAGTGCCCCTTAGTGATTTTGGTGGTTTGAAGACTTATAGGTTAAGTATCTAATGTGTTTTTAAGTGTACACATGATCTATAAGTCATTGAGGAGTTTGAGATATTTGAAGAATATCGACCCCTAAAAATATATGTCTTCAGTTGAAGAAATTGGTCTGAAGCTGAAGAAATGAATCGCAAAGAAATTGCGATGAAATTGATATTCCTCATGAAGACATTGATATTGAGAAGATCGGTGGTTCCTGAAGAAAATCATTCTGAAGAAATTGAAGCGTGAAGATTTTCGTTTTCTGTTTTACTTTCTTCGCATTTGATGAATAGGAACACCGTACTGTTAAAGGGGGTCAAAGTAACACTATGGAATGGATTTCCTCATGATGCTCAACCCAAGCTAAATCCTACCAAAAGCCTCAAGTGAGGAATATGAGTGACATGAGGACTCTCACAGTTGAGAGTCCCGACCGTTTCGATAAGCCACGCCAAGTCACTGATCTTATCCACTCCAACGGTCATATTATTTAAGGGCATTAATGTCAAATCATGTCGGGATGCTCCCAGGCTATAAATAGCCACCCCCACAACCACTAGCTGGTTGGTTGCTCCATTAGAAACTGACACTTGTCATAAGAGCAACCCAATTCCTCAGAGCTTTCGAGAGTAAATCATCAGTGAGGAAATACACCACCCACCGAAACCACAAACCAAACCTAGTGATTGAGCATCACTGAAGAAGTTGTTCCTGTGTGGGACTGAAGCCTTTTACCTTTGAGGACTGTGCATCCTCCAGACGGTTAGGCGTCATGGTCTAGAGCAATCAGCAGTCAATTGTGGATCGCCGGGTGACCGAGTTTGTGAGGGTTTGGAAGTCTGCCCTGAAGACTTACCACGAGTGTTGGGCGAGGACTGTGTGTCCTTAGCTCAAGGAGAATACGGTAGGGACTGTGTGTCCCGGGACTGGGTGTCCTTTTGGTTTAAATACCAAGCCGCTCCAAACGAGATGTACAACTGTCACAGCAGTTGGAACTGGGTCATCAACAACAGTCTTCACCAAGAATCGGGTTCTAATTCCTCAACTCTTTACATTCTCTGTATTATGTGTTGATGACTTTCACTGTGACTGTTTGAAGAATTTGCTGAAGTCTTTCTCTGAATTTCCTCAACCCCAAATTCTTCACTTGAGTAAATCATCATCTGTATTCTGCGTGCCTGCTTGCTGTGCAATCTGTTTTCATAATCTTCACTCTGTAATACTGCTATTGTGAACGATTGCACAACTGATCCTTAACTGTTTCCGCTGTAAGTTAGTCATCAGTGAGGAATTTCCTCAAAAGGAATTTCCTCAGTGATGAAATTCTAAAAATCTCCTATTCACCCCCCCTCTAGTCGATATAACGCACTTTCAATTGGTATCAGAGCAAGGTACTCCCTTGTTCTGTGTGATTTTGGTTTAACCACCTGGAGTTTTAGTTATGTCGACTGCAGGCATGTTTAAGGTGACTGCAGCATGTCCTACCTACGAGGGAAAGAACTTTCCCTTCTGGAAGAACAAAATGTAAATGCATCTACAAGCTATAGACAATGATCTTTGGTATATTGTGGAAAATGGTGTCCCCATCATTTCTGCTAGTGTCACTGCAGCTGATGTGAAGAAATTCAAGCAACTCGATTCTCAAGCGAAGAACATCATCTGTGGTCATCTGAGCCCTAGCCAGTTTGGAAGAGTAAGTGTCTTAGGCTCTGCAACACTGATCTGGGAGAGACTGTGCAAGGTAAATGAAGGAGTATCAACCCAACGCGACTCTCGTGTTGATATTCTTCGCAATCTCTTCAATCGCTTCAAGAGACATGACAATGAAAGATGCCAAGACACCTTTGATCGCCTCACTGACATATCAAATGAACTGCAAGCACTGGGAGCTCGAGACATCACTGATCACGAAGTTGTGAAGAAACTGCTGAGATCTTTGGATTCTTCATTTGACACTTTAGTTCTGATGATCCAAGAAAGACCAGACTACAAGATGCTAGATCCTGCTGATATCCTTGAAAGGCTAAATACTCATGAATTCCAGCTCGAAGAAAAGAGAGATCTATATGGACAAAGCTATTCCAGACCACGTGCACTAAAGGCAAGAGCAATTTCCTCATCTGACGAAGAAGACACAGATGACAGCAGTTGTGACCCTGAAGAATTTGGTCAGGAACTTGCAATGCTTGTGAGGAAATTCCAGAGATTTACACGACGAGGCCAGTTCGGTAAATCATCAAGAAGAGACATGAGGAAATCAGAATCTGCATCTGAGGACTACAAAAAACGGACCTGTCACAAGTGCAAGAAATCAGGTCATTACATTGGTGATTGTCCTCGCTGGGGAAAGGAATCAAAGAAGAAGAAATACAAGGATGACAGTTCTGATGATTCAAAGAAGAAAAAGAAATCTTCAAAATTCTCATCTTCAAAGTCCTCCTCACACAAGAAGACTAGCTTCAGAAAGGCTCGGGCACTTATTGGCAAGGAAATGGATTCCGAGGCAGAATCAGAAGAATGTGATGATGAAGAAGGCTCTGGAGAAGATTCAGAATCCGGACAGGCTAGTCTTGCACTAGCAACCAATTACGTCAGCAAGTCAATCTTCAATCTTGAAGAAAATGAGTGCACCATCCATACTGATGACTATGCTGATGACTTCGCTCCAACCTATTGCTTCATGGCAAAAGGTTCAAAGGTATCACATAATGCCTCCTCATCTGATTCAAGTGACTGTGAACATGTTGATTACAAAAAACCCAGTTACAGTAAACTTGCTATCATTGCCACTAAACAACAAACTGCTCTGGAAAAGCTTCAAAAACTGCTAGACAAAAGTGATGATCTGTTGAGTGATGAAATGAATCTTAATCAAATCCTCGCTGATGACATGAAAAATCTTCAGTCTAGATTTGATATTCTTCAGGATCGTTATGATACACTCCTCACTGATCATGAGAAGCTTTCCTACGAATTTCTTCAAAGGAAGCTTGATCTTGAGAAGCTGAGGATGTCTTATGATGATCTTCGTACGGAAAATGATTCATTACTAGCTCAACAGATCAGCGCTAGTCCAGTTGAATTTATTCCTCCATGTCTTAAATGCATTGATCGTGAAACTGCTAATCTTCACCAGAATCTTCAAATGCTACCACTGCTACAAATTCTTCAACTGCACCTGTTGTGTCTATTTCCTCACTTGAGGAAAACACAAATGTCACTGATGAAAATGCAGGGTTGAAGGAATTGTACTTGACAGGCATGTACAAAAGCCTCAAAGGACATCAAATCCTTTGTGATGTGCTCAAAAAGCAGATCTTGAACAGGAACCCGAGGAAAGAAGGAATTGCCTTCGAGAGGAAATTGAATGCTGATGGATCTTATTGGAAACCTGAGCAGTATCCCAAAACCTCATGGGTTGCTGCTAGTGGGCCTCCTTTTGATCCATCTAATCTAACTGGCTTCTCATGTGAATTATCCTATTCCTCAGATGAGTCATTTGATTCCAACTATAAACTGTTCAAAGATCAATCTGGTAAAGTATTTGCTCGATATGTCGGAACTAACTGCAGGAATGGCCCTCCTCTGAGGAAAATCTGGGTTTCCAAAAGTTGTCTTGAAAATCTTCAAGTGAATGTCCTCATGACATCACCCCTGAAGAATCTGAACCCCAGATCAAATTCCTCAGGAGGACCAAAGTCTTCAAGAGGATCAAAATCCTCAACTGGTCAAAACTATGCTCATACCCGTGCTTATGCGTCTAACATGCAGGGAAACTACAAGGAATATGATTATGAGCGCTATTCTTCAAATCATTATGTTCATAAATCCTCAAACCAGTTCTCTGCATACTCATATGAGTACTTTAACCCCCTTACTGTTAAGAGAAGTGCATTAGCTTCAATGCCACCTTTCTCATATGATGCTCGCAGGATGATGAATGCTTTGCCACCCCTTCATATGTGGGTGGTGAAGAAATCAAACTAATCACTTCTGCAGGTCAGGTCTCCAGATGAAAATCATCATCTGAAGAATTTGCTGGAGACCTGAGGAAATGCTTGACGGGACGCAAGCTAATGTTTGATGAAATAGAAATATTTCACACGTCCTTACATTTCTGTTATGATGAAATTAGTATCATATTCTTCAAACTTGAAGCATATGAGATGGTAAGCTGTACTAATTCATTTGCAGGATGATAAACCCAAAAATACTGAGTGGGTTCTCGATAGTGGCTTCACACATCACATGACTGGTGATAAAAGCCTACTGATGAATATGCCACTAACTCCATCACCTCTGAAGCAAATCACATATGCTGATAAAGGTAAAAGTAAGGTATTGGGACTTGGCAAAGTAGCTATTTCCAAGGATAGGCATATGGACAAAGTGATGCTTCTTGAATCCCTTGGTTTTAACCTCATGTCAGTCTCGATGCTTTGTGATCTTGATATGATTGTTATATTTGGTAGATATAGATGTGTAGTTATCATGGAATCTGACAGATCCAAAGTCTTCGAAGGTGTAAGAAGAGGGGATTTGTACATTGTTGACTTCTCTACAGGTCCTCAACCAGCCATTTGCTTACTAGCAAAAACCTCAGAAGGATGGCTGTGGCACAGAAGACTAGGTCATGCAGGCATGAGGAATTTTCACACACTTGCAAAGAAGAAGCATGTCATTGGCATCGAATCAGTCAAATTCCTCAAGGATCATCTCTGCGGTGCTTGTGAATCTGGGAAAATGACCAGATCCAAGCATCCCTCCAAAAGTAGCTGAGGCTTTTCTGGAACCGGAGTGGATCCAAGCCATGCAAGACGAACTTCTCCAATTCAAGCTGAATGACGTATGGGAGCTCGTCAAACGACCAGATCCTCGCAAGCGTAACATAATCGGCACCAAGTGGATTTTCCGAAACAAGCAAGATGAGGACGGTCAAGTGGTGAGGAACAAGGCACGACTTGTAGCCCAAGGCTACACCCAGGTTGAAGGAATAGATTTCGATGAAACTTTTGCACCTGTTGCTAGACTTGAAGCTATTCGAATTTTACTTGCTTATGCTAATCATCATAACATCATCTTATATCAAATGGATGTGAAAAGTGCATTCCTCAATGGTAAGCTTGAGGAAGAAGTATATGTTGCTCAGCCCCCAGGTTTTGAGGATCCAAAGAATCCAGACAAAGTCTTCAGACTCAAAAAGGCTCTATATGGTCTCAAGCAAGCACCTCGGGCATGGTATGATACATTGAAGGAATTCCTCATGAAGAAAGGCTTCAAACCTGGTTCACTCGATCCAACTCTTTTCACAAAATCTTATGATAATGAAGTGTTTGTATGTCAAATATATGTTGATGATATCATATTTGGCTCTACTGACAAAAGATACAATGATGAATTTGCTTATATGATGAGTGAAGAATATCAGATGTCTATGATGGGGGAGCTGAAATTCTTCTTAGGTCTTCAAATTCGTCAACAAAGCAATGGAATCTTCATATCACAGGAGAAATACCTCAAGGATGTTCTGAGTAAATTCGACATGCATGAATGCAAAGGTGCCAAGACTGCAATGCCTACCAACGGTCACCTCGTCACTGATGAAAATGGTAAAGATTTCGATCAGCAGGTATACCGTTCTATGATTGGTTCTTTATTGTATCTATGTGCATCTAGGCCAGACATAATGCTCAGTGTTTGCATGTGTGCACGTTTTCAAGCAAAACCGAAGGAATCACACCATAAGGCTGTGAAACATATTCTTCGATACTTAGCTCACACACCAACACTAGGATTATGGTATCCCAAGGGCTCCAATCTTCATCTGGTAGGGTATTCTAATTCAGACTATGCTGGTGACCGTGTGGATCGCAAGTCAACATATGGCAAATGCCATTTCCTCGGAAGATCACTGGTTTGCTGGTCCTCAAAGAAGCAGAACTGCGTATCACTCTCCACTGCCGTAGCTGAGTACATTGCTGCTGGTTCTTGCTGTGCTCAATTACTATGGATGAAGCAAACCCTCAAGGACTACGGCATCAACATGAAGAATGTGCCTCTCTACTGTGACAATGAGAGTGCTATCAAGATTGCCTACAACCCAGTACAGCACTCGAAGACCAAGCACATCCAGATTCGTCATCATTTTCTTCGGGACCATGTCCTCAAGGGCAATATCCTCATCGACCATGTGAAGACTGATGATCAACTGGCTGATATCTTCACTAAGCCCTTGATGAGAAAAGGTTTTGCAAGTTGCGGTGTGAGCTAAATATCTTAGAGTCTTCAAATGTTTTGTAAAAACATGCACACATCCTAACACTTATGCAAAGTTGATGACTTAGATGTGCAACACATGATGAAACGATTTTCTTCAACCAATGAAGAAAATCACTCTGAATGTGAAGAAATTAACGAAGAAATTGATTCTCAGGGCCCTACGACAATTGTACGTGGCGTCTGTAATCAACATTCTTATATGGTGGGTAACGCCACCGCCCAATGTGAAATTCCTCAAGTTGATTTTTCTTCAAATGATCAAATTCCTCACAATGCATTTTTCTTCAAAACAGCTGTTCTTAATTGTGATGATCTATTGCAAAATCTTCAAAAACACTTGATGACTTTCATTTGCCTAGGTAGACTGTGATTTCTAGTCCTCAACAGCATTCACTTATTGCTATTTCTTCAAGTTGATGTTTCTGCTAAGTGAATGTGATCGGACCCTATTTTCCCTCTATGCTATACTTATCCAGTCTATTCAATTCTTCATATGCGTTCTACTTGAAACTTTGTTCAAAATCCTCACTGCATCCTTGTCAGCTGATGATTTTGTAACGAAAATCCTCAAATCTTCGAAAAATTGTTTTCTTCAAAGGAACAGTAACTGAACCCCCACTTCCCACGATTGGATAGCCACGATCTCCACTATCTCCACCGCATCGTACGGGAGCTACACGTGTCCTGCGGAGACGTAGAGGCAAGGGCTATTCGGTCCGAAACTTTCGCGCAAAACAGTAACTTTCGGGCTATAAATATGTCCTTAACCCCCTCGGTATCATCTTCTTTGCCTCATCGCTCTCCTGCCACAGCACACCGAACCCTAGCGCCACCGCTGGTAGTCTTGTCGCCGGCAAGGAAGAGCTTCACTGTCTCAACCTTCTCGCCGCCAGGATCACGCCGGAGACGGAACATCTACGTCCGCCGCCGCCGTAGACGTCCTCTGCTGCCAAGTTAGGGTGCATTGGACACTTGACCGAAGAGCCTCTCCATCACCACCTTTTTGTGTTCTTCGTTCGCACCTTCCAGGGTAATTATATCCCATTTTTACAACAGATTAGATCCAAAATTTTACCTCTCCCATGTGAAATCTGTTTTTCCTCAAGATACGATGCGCACATGATTCCTCAAACACTATCCATCACCACAACCATTGATGAACTAGCTAAGCATCTAAGATTTTCAGGAGATTCCTCAATTGTGCGAATTTTCGGATCTGTACAACTCTGGAACCCAAGAACAGAATGCTTAAGCAAATTCCTCAACCACTGGTTATATTCCTCAAACTGTCAAACTTTTCCATTTTCTTCAAATATGAGAACGCATATGACCTCTCCAAATTCCTCGCAACTATACTCTGTTCACAGGTACACACATGTCAGCTGATGAATCTCTCGGTTCTCATCACATTAACTCATTTGCAGCGTTTCTGGAAGAAACCCTTCAAGGCTCATCAGAATTCTCAAGAGTTCAAAATCCTCAGATAATTCCTCGTCTGAAGAAAATGGAGGAAGAAAGGAAACAGAGGGGAGGAAAGAAACTGGAGCAGAACACAGCTGTGGACATTCCTGATGATATATACCTGGACTACTGCACGCCTGATGATGAACCTGAGACTATGCTTAAAAGAAAGATTAGGCTGCAGAAAATTGAACACAGATGGGCAAAGGAGTGGAAGGAGTACAGGTTTGTGACTCCAAAATATGCGAAGAAATTCGCTTTGAAGCCTCCTGGCAGAAGGGCCCTCAAGTCTTAAGACACTTGATGACTACCCAGAGGAAAAAGAAAGGCATCTGGCCAAGCTCAAGAAGCAAGCAGAAACAGCTGTGAAGAAATTTCATGAATCTTCAGCTGCTGCCTCCGGGGCTCCTCATTCCTCAGCAGCAGAAACCTCAGGCTCCGAGATCCCTCAACCAAAGTCTGTGCCAGCAAAGCCAAAAGCTTCAAAACCCCAAGAAAAGTTTGCACAGGCTTCTGTCCCCAAACCCTCAGCTCCAAAACCCCCGGTTCCAAAACCGTCCACACCAAAACTATCAGCGCCAAAACCCTCAGCACCAATCGCATCTACACCAAAGTCCTCAGCTCCACCTCCAAAGCCACTACAGAAGAAAGTCTTGATGACTACGACTGCCAGCTCCAGCTCCTCACTCCCAGCTGCAACTAGCTCGGAGACAAAGTCTTCAACACCCCTTGTAAAGACTTTGACAACAACAGAACCTGCACCTCTGCCCAGCCCCAGCAAAATCATCACAGTCCCGTCTGCATCAGAGGGTAGTGAAGAATATGATGATGAAACTCTGGAAGCCATCATCAGGAACAAGAAAGAAAGGGTAGCACAAGCATCAGGCAGTGCTATTCCTCTGGCGATGGACCCAAAGGTCCTCCTCGATTTCATCAATGTGTGGTATGAAGACCCAAACACACCCATTGATGATTTGAAACTTCCTCCTGGTGTCAGCCACATGGTGGCTACTTTCATAAACGAAGCCAAGTGGAAGGAACAGAAGGCCAAGCAGGCAAAGATTGCAAAGGCCAGAAAGGAGAAATTCCTTAGGCAAAATGTTCTCAAGCTGACGCCTGAAGCATTGGTGTCCACCCAGGCAGAGCTGCAAGTTTTGACTGACAAGTGTGAGAAACTGTCAGATCGCACAAGCATCAAAAGCAATTTCATCAAGCTAGCCACTAGTGCTGTTGATGACTACAACAGACGTCACCCCTACCAGCACCAACTCCTTAGCCCCTGGTTGAACAACCAAAAGATGCATCTCCTGTTGAGGAGGAAATTCCTCAAGCTGAGGAACAATACCAAGAGCGCCGTGCTGATGAGCCGGCCATTGAAGAAATCATCACTGAGACTGCTCCTGATGAAACTGCAAACCCTGATGAAACTGTTACTGATCCAGCTGCTTCACCAAAGCAGGCTGATGACTATGTTCCAGCTGGTTCCTCACCGCCAGCTGAAGAATCTGTTAAGAAAAGACCTTCACCAAAAACTTCAAAGGTGAAGAAGTTAATCCCGTATGCATTAGACGCGAAAAAGGCAAGGGCTGCTGAGAAGGAAGCGAAGAAGAGAAAAGCTTCCTCAGGAGAAGAAAAGATTGAGGCAAAACGCCTCAAGGAAACTGAAGAATCTGCCCCACTGGACCCGGTGCCTCTTAATGTTGCACCCTCATTTGAAATGGTTGTCGTTGGTGACCACACTACAAGGGCAGATGAGGAAATGAAGGATGCTGCCTCTGAGGAGCATACTGATGAGGAAATACAAATTGATGACAGTCCTCAACCTCATTTTCCTCCAAAAGAGATTACTGAAGCTTCAGCTGCAGCAGCTGATGAATCTGCGTCTACCACAAAGTCAGCTGATGAAAATCAAGCTGAAGAAAATTTCCAGTCTAAGCAGGCTCCTCCCACTGAACAGGCTGATCAAACTCCTCAAGCTGAGAAGGAAGAAGAAATTCCTCAGCCTGATGCTCAGCCTGAGCAAGAAATTCCTCACCCTGAGGAAACTGCTGAAGAACATGTTCCCGCCCTTGACAATGAGTTCATTGTCCTCAACCCAGAATCTGCCATGGTTGTTTCCCCTCCCATTCCTCAGCACAATCTCAATCCAGTTCAGCGCCTGCCATTCTCGAAGAGGCCAAAGTTTCAGAAAGAAAATTTCTTTGAGGAACGCATGTATTTCATCGGAGAGAATCCTTATGACAAGCCTCAAATGAGGCATCTGAAGTTTTGGACAAGGACGCAGATGAACTACTATGCTTCTGTGCTCTGTGGCCGCAACAAGATATTCCAGCACAGGCACATTCCTCATGCTGAACTTGAAGAAATTCCCTGCATGGAACCAGTCCTCAGTGTACTACATGATGCAGGTTTGCTCCCTATGTGCTCCGACATATCAGATTGGAATAGTGAGCTAATTCTTCAGTTCTATTCAACTCTGCACATCTCGGGCAATGCTGATGACATCAACACTTGGGTGTTCGACTGGATGACCCAAAATACTCACTACAAGGCTCCAGCGTCTGAACTCCTCAGAGAACTGCCCGTACCAATTCCTTCAGAAGGGGCAGTGAAGCTTTATGGTGAGCGTGAGCTGCCAAATGGAATGATGGATGTCCTCATGAAGCCTTTGGCTGCAGGAAAACCCTCAAGAACCACATTCCTCGTCCATGAGCTAAAGTACACACCCCGGTCTGTCTACCGCATTCTCTGCAGTGTGCTAGCGCCAATCAAAGGCCATGATGATGACGAAGATGTCGTCGGCCTCATGAAGAATATCCTTTTCAACATCATTCACGGTATCCCCATGAATATCCATGATTTCTTCTTGAGGACTTTGGCTGACAATGCAATGTGCCCATATGATCACAAAATTTATGCACCATGGATCATGAGATTCCTCAGGACAAGGACATGCCTCAACTTCCACACAGATTTCCAGAACCATGTTGGTTATATGCCTCCTATCCGAGTCAACAAGAAGACTTTCGAGCCTATTGAGGGAAAAGGAATGTCTGTAATTGATGAAGGAAGCAGGCCTCTTGATGGTCAATTTAAAGAGCCAGATGAATATTCCTCATGGGATGATACTGAGACTCGTCTGCCAAGCCCAGTTCCTCCTCGCGTGCTAAACACCAGAGAGCTTCTTCTCAGTCTTCATCAGAAGGTGGATCACAACCACAAATGGGTCAAACGCCAGTTTGGTGCCATTGTGAAAACCCTCACTGAGACACAGAACAGTGTGAAGCTAAATCATCACTATCTGCATGAGGTTTTTGATCGCACCTGGGCTACCCTTGCACATCTGAAGACCCAGACTGAGCTTGAAGAATTGAACTTTGAGCAGGACTTTGACTGGTCGTGGCCTCCCAAGAAAAAGTTCAGGCCCATTCCAGTGCCAGATCTTGAAGACAGGTCCTTCTCGTCCTTCCGCACCGCCGAATCTGATGAGGAACAGCTCGACACCGCAACAGGCCCAAGGAAGAAGACTACACCCAAGAAGCGCCAAGGATCTTCTTCCACCGCCAAGAAATGAAGTCTTCACGGGCGTTAGTCCTCAGTTTGTCCCTTTTTTGTCACTTGATGACAAAGGGGGAGACACTTGAGAGTTAGTCTTCAAACGGGATTTATTTTTGGGGCTTATGAACTATATTTAAGTTACAAACTCTTGGCTCTTCTGAAGTTTTTATGTAATGAGTTGTAACTTAAGCCTGATGGTACTCTGACGCTTTTGAACGTTTTTCTTCGCATGCTTATTCCTCAAGTTTTAATGCACGCATGCTGAAATTCGTCAGATACCATTTGCCATCATGCATCCTCATTTTCTTCATATGATACGTTATATCTATGCATGATTTACAAGATTCAGGGGGAGATCTCCATGATATAAATCATCAATGTGCATATGTTATAAAAGCAAAATCCTCAAGGTATGCACATCTTCAGGGGGAGTCTCTGTGAATCTTGTTTTCAAATTCCTCAAATGAGTATTTACACTTCATATTTTTGATCCCTGTTGAAGACTTAACCTAATTGTCATCAACCACCAAAAAGGGGGAGATTGTAAGTGCATCTAGTGCCCCTTAGTGATTTTGGTGGTTTGAAGACTTATAGGTTAAGTATGTAATGTGTTTTTAAGTGTACACATGATCTATAAGTCATTGAGGAGTTTGAGATATTTGAAGAATATCGACCCCTAAAAATATATGTCTTCAGTTGAAGAAATTGGTCTGAAGCTGAAGAAATGAATCGCGAAGAAATTGCGATGAAATTGATATTCCTCATGAAGACATTGATATTGAGAAGATCGGTGGTTCCTGAAGAAAAGCATTCTGAAGAAATTGAAGCGTGAAGATTTTCGTTTTCTGTTTTACTTTCTTCGCATTTGATGAATTGGAACACCGTACTGTTAAAGGGGGTCAAAGTAACACTATGGAATGGATTTCCTCATGATGCTCAACCCAAGCCAAATCCTACCAAAATCCTCAAGTGAGGAATATGAGTGACATGAGGACTCTCACAGTTGAGAGTCCCGACCGTTTCGATAAGCCACGCCAAGTCACTGATCTTATCCACTCCAACGGTCATATTATTTAAGGGCATTAATGTCAAATCATGTCGGGATGCTCCCAGGCTATAAATAGCCACCCCCACAACCACTAGCTGGTTGGCTACTCCATTAGAAACTGACACTTGTCATAAGAGCAACCCAGTTCCTCAGAGCTTTCGAGAGTAAATCATCAGTGAGGAAATACACCACCCACCGAAACCACAAACCAAACCTAGTGATTGAGCATCACTGAAGAAGTTGTTCCTGTGTGGGACTGAAGCCTTTTACCTTTGAGGACTGTGCATCCTCCAGACGGTTAGGCGTCATGGTCTAGAGCAATCCAGCAGTCAATTGTGGATCGCCGGGTGATCGAGTTTGTGAGGGTTTGGAAGTCTGCCCTGAAGACTTACCACGAGTGTTGGGCGAGGACTGTGTGTCCTTAGCTCAAGGAGAATACGGTAGGGACTGTGTGTCCCGGGACTGGGTGTCCTTTTGGTTTAAATACCAAGCCGCTCCAAACGAGATGTACAACTGTCACAGCAGTTGGAACTGGGTCATCAACAACAGTCTTCACCAAGAATCGGGTTCTAATTCCTCAACTCTTTACATTCTCTGTATTATGTGTTGATGACTTTCACTGTGACTGTTTGAAGAATTTGCTGAAGACTTTCTCTGAATTTCCTCAACCCCAAATTCTTCACTTGAGTAAATCATCATCTGTATTCTGCGTGCCTGCTTGCTGTGCAATCTGTTTTCATAATCTTCACTCTGTAATACTGCTATTGTGAACGATTGCACAACTGATCCTTAACTGTTTCCGCTGTAAGTTAGTCATCAGTGAGGAATTTCCTCAAAAGGAATTTCCTCAGTGATGAAATTCTAAAAATCTCCTGTTCACCCCCCCTCTAGTCGATATAACGCACTTTCATTAGCAAACGAACTACACGATCTTGTGCTATGGTTAGGATTGGGTCTTGTCCATCACATCATTCTCCTAATGATGTGATCCCGTTATGAATGACATCCAATATCCATGAGCAGGAAACCATGGCCATCTATTGATGAACGAGCTAGTCAATTAGAGGGTCACTAGTGATACATTATGGTCTATATATTAACACATGTATTATGGTTTTCGGTTAATACAATTATAGCATGAATAATAGGCAATTATCATGAACTAGGAAATATAATAATAACCACTTTATTATTGCCTGTAGGGCATATTTCCAATAGAGGGCTGGAGAGCATTAGCTGGTTCCGATGTTGATGAATTGCGAGGCACTTTACCTCTTTTGTTGTAGCACGCACACATTGTCCAACTGATTGTCGTGGTTGGTACGATTACAACAACTCTCAGGAGCACCCTGATCCCAAGAGGATACTTTGTGGGCGGTTTGCGTGCAATGGATGCTGGTCCTACAAAGGGTCCCGATGGCCACGATGTCACGAAGAATGTGCAACATGGCATTGATTAGTTGAAATCTCGTGAATTTCTTGCTGGCAATAACAATGGCAAGGCTCCAAATGTTGTTAATGCATCGAAGGGAGGCAATGCATCTGCCATCGCGATTGACGCGGGTGTTTCTCCCTCAAAGAGGGGTAGGACTACAGAGGACCTTGCTCAGGGTCCTGATGGCAAGAAGCGAAGGATCGATCCTGTTGCTGGTAGGATGAGGTTTGTATTGGAAATATGCCCTAAAGGCAATAATAAATTGGTTACTATTATATTTACTTATTCACGATAATCGTTTATTACCCATGCTAGAATTCTACTGATTGGAAACTCAAATACATGTGTGGATACATAGACAACACACTGTCCCTAGTGAGCCTCTAGTTGACTAGCTCATTGATCAAAGATGGTCCAGGTTTCCCGGTCATAGACAAGTGTCGTCACTTGATAACGGGATCACATCATTGGGAGAATGATGTGATGGACAAGACCCAAACTGTAAACGTAGCATATGATCGTGTCAGTATGTTGCTACTTTTTGGAGATAAAAGGCAAAAGTCCTTTAAAAGGAAAGGAAGGAGGAGTCCTCCCAAAGTAGTCCACCTCCCTTGTGGGAAGGTGGACTCTTCCTTTAGGGTTCGTCCGACCCCTTCTCCTTGGAGTAGGGGCCTAGGATGCCTCCTCTCCCCCCTATATATACTAGAGGTATTGAGGGTTTTTGGACAACACAGAAATCAGCCACGGCTGCCTCTCTCTCTAGATCTGTTTCTCCTCTAGTCTAGTTCGGAAGTTCTTAGGCGAAGCCCTGTTGGATTAGCCCACCACCACCACCACGACGCCTCTGTGCTAGAGAATTCATCTACCTCTCCGCCCATCTTGCTGGATCAAGAAGGCGGAGATCATCATCGAGCAGTACGTGTGCTGAACGCGGAGGTGCCGTCCGTTAGGCACTAGATCGGGATGGATCATGATGTGATCGCGGGACGAATCGTGATGAGATCGCGGGACGGGCTGCAATTTGAATCACGAATATGTTCCACTACATCAATCGCGTTATATACGCTTCCGCTTAGCAATCTACAAGGGTATGTAGATTCACTCTCCCCTCTCGTAGATGATCATCACCATGGATAGGTATTGCGTGTGCGTAGGAATTTTTTTGTTTCCCATGCTACGTTCCCCAACAGTGGCATCATGAGCTAGGTCTATGTGTAGATGACATCTCGAGTAGAACACAAAGGAGTTTGTGGGCGTTGATATTTAGATTGTTGCCCTCCTTAGTCTTTTCTTGATTCGACGGTATTGTTGGATGAAGCGGCCCGGACCAACATTACTCGTACGCTTACAAGAGACCGGTTTCATCGAATAACATGCAACTTGTTGCATAAAGATGACTAGCGGGTGTTTGTTTGTTCAACTTTAGTTGAATTGGATTTGATCGAGGCGGTCCTTGGAGAAGGTTAAATAGCAACTTGCATATCACCGTTGTGGCTTTGCGTAAGTAAGATGCGATCATACTAGATACCCATAGCAGCCACGTAAAACTTGCAACAACAAATTAGAGGACGTCTAACTTGTTTTTGCAGGGTATGCATGTGATGTGATATGTCCAAAGACATGATATGATATATTCGATGTATGAGATAATCATGTTGTAATAGTTAAATATCGACTTGCACGTTAATGCTACGGCAACCGGCAGGAGCCATAGGGTTGTCTTTAATTATTTTGCGCTTGGTGATGATTTGACTTATCGCTAGTAGTAGCTTTAGTAGTAACATCATAGTTAGCGCGACAACCTCGATGGCAGCACAATGATGGAGATCATGGTGTGGCGCAGGTGATGACGGAGATCATGCTAGTGCTTTGATGACGGAGATCAAGAAGCACAAGTTCATGGCCATATCATGTCACTTATGATTTGCATGTGATGTTAATCCTTTTATGCACCTTGTTTTGCCTAGGATGACGGTAGAATTATAAGGTGACCCCTCACTAAAATTTCAAGATATAATTCTGTTCTCCCCGACTATGCACCGTTGTGACAGTTTGTCTTTTCGAGACACCACATGATGATCGGGTGTGATAGACTCAACGTTCACATACAACGGCTGCAGAATAGTTGCACACGTGGAAAACTCGGGTTGAACTTGACGAGCCTAGCATGTACATACATGGCCTCGGAACACAAGAGACCGAAAGGTCGAGCATGAATCATATAGTTGATATGTTCAACATGGAGATTGAAACTATACTCAACTCACGTGATGATCGGACTTTAGTTAGTGAATTTGGATCATGCGACACTCGAATGACTAGAGGGATGTCAATTTGATGGGGAGTTTATTAGTAATATGATTAGCTAAACTCAATTATCATGAAAATAGTCAAAAGGTCTTTGCAAATTATGTTGTAGCTTGCGTTATAGCTCTAATGGTTTTTGATATGTTCCTAGAGAAAATTTAGTTGAAAGATGACAGTAGCAATTATGCGGACTAGGTTCGTAAACTGAGGATTGTCCTCATTGCTGCGCAGAAGGCTTATGTCCTTAATGCACCGCTCGGTGTGCTGAACCTCGAGCGTCGTCTATGGATGTTGCGAACATATGACATACACATTTTTGATGACTACATGATAGTTTAGTGCATATTGCTTAAAATGGCTTCGAATTGAGGCACTAAATATGTTTCGAATGTCGCGGGACATACGAGATGTTCCAAGAGATGAAATTGCGATTTCAGGCTCGTGTTCTTGTTGAGAGGTATGCGACCTCCGAGAAGAATCTTTGTCTACAAAGTAAGGGAGAAAAGCTCAATTGTTCAGCATGTACTTGGATTGTCTGAGTGCTACAATCGCTTGAATCGAGTGGGAGTTAATCTTCCAGATGAGATAGTGATGGTTCTCCAAAGTCACTGCCACCAAGCTACTGGAGCTTCGTGATGAACTATAACATATCGGGGATGAATATGATGATCCCTGAGTTGTTCGCGATGTTTGACACCGCGAAGGTATAAATCAAGTAGGAGCATCAGGTGTTGATGGTTAGTAAAACCACTAGTTTCGAGAAGGGCAAGGGAAATGAGGGATACTTCATGAAAGGCAAACCAGTTGCCGCTCTAGTGAGGAATCCCAAGGTTAAACCCAAACCCAAGGAAACCCAAGGTTAAACCCAAACCCGAGACTAAGTGCTCCTATAATGAGGGAAACGGTCACTGGAGCGGAACTACCCTAGTTACTTGGTAGATGAGAAGGCTGGCAAAGTCAACAAAAGTATATTGGATATACATGATATTGATGTGTACTTTACTAGTACTCCTAGTAGCACCGGGGTATTAGATACCGGTTCGGTTGCTAAGTGTTATTAACTCAAAATAAAAGCTATGGAATAAACGTAGACTAGCTAATGGAAAGGTGACGATGTGTGTTGGAAGTGTTTCCAAAGTTGATGTGATCACCATCGCATGCTCCCTCTACTTTCGAGATTAGTGGTGAACCTAGATAAATGTTATTTGGTGTTTGCGTTGAGCATGAACATGGTTAGATCGTGTTTATTGCAATACGATTATTCATTTAAAGAGAATAATTGTTATTCTATTTGCTCGAATAAATACCTTCAATGGTTTATTGAATCTCGATCGTAGTGATACACATGTTCATAATATTTGATGCCAAAAGATACAAAGTAGTAATGATAGTACCACTTACTTGTGGCACTGTCGCTTGAGTCATATTGGTGTATAATGCATGAAGAAGCTCCATACCGATGGATCTTTGGACTCACTCGTTTTTTGAATTGTTTGAGACATGCGAACCATGCTTATTGGTGTAAACGCATGAAGAAACTCCATGTAGATGGATCATTTGGACTCACTTGATTTTGAATCACTTGAGACATGCAAATCATGGGCAAGATGACTGAAGGCCTCGTTTTCCAGTGAGATGGAACAAGAGAGTAACTTGTTGGAAGTAATGCATTTTTATGTATGCAGTCCAATGAGTGTTGAGGCATGCATTGGATATCATTATGTTCTTACTTCGCAGATGATTTGAGTAGATACTAGTATATTTACTTGATAAAACACAAGTCTGAATTATTGGAAGGTTCAAGTAATTTCAGAGTGAAGTTGAAGATCCTCGTGACAAGAGGATAAAATGTTTATGAGATGATCGTGGAGATGAATATCTGAGTTGCGAGTTTGGTACACATTTTAAGACAATGTGGAAATTGTTTCACAACTAATGCCACCTGGAACACCATGGTGTGATGGTGTGTCCGAACGTCATAGCCACGACATATTGGATATGGTGCATACTATGATGTCTCTTATCAAATTACCACTATTGTTTTTGGGTTATGCATTAAAGACAATCGCATTCAATTTAAATAGGGCACCACGTAATTCCGTTGAGATGACACCGTCTGAACTATGGTTTGGAGAAACCTAAGTTGTCGTTTCTTAAAAGTTTGGGGCTACGACACTTATGTGAAAACGTTTCAGCGTGATAAGCTCGAACCCAAAGCCGATAAATGCATCTTCATAGGACACCAAAAATAGTTGGGTATACCTCGTATCTCAGATCCAGAATCAAAGTGTTTGTTTCTAGAAACAAGTCCTTTCTAGAGAAAAAGTTTCTCTCGAAAGAATTGAGTGGGAGGATGGTGGAACTTGATGAGGTTACTGAACCGTCACTTCAATCAGTGTGTAGCAGGGCGCACGAAGTTGTTCCTATGGCGCCTACGCCAATTGAAGTGAAAGCTGATGATACTGATCATGAAGCTTCAGTATCAAGTTACTACAAACCTCGTACGTCGACAAGGTCACTTACTCCTCCAGAGTGGTACAATAACCTTGTCTTGGAGGTCATGTTGTTGGACAACAATGAACCTATGAGCTATGGTGGGCCCCGATTGTGACAAATGGCTGGAGGCCATGAAATCCGAGAGAGGATCCATGTATGAAAACAAAGTCTGGACTTTGGAAGAACTACTTGATGGTCGTAAGACTATTAAGTATAGATGTATCGATGAAAGATTGGCTACGATTGTTTGTCTTCAGGAAACTAAAATGCAACATATTGATTTTCGGACTGTTAGGAGTTTTTGCCCCAAAAGGTTTGATCAATTTGCTTATATTCCATCGCATGGTGCCTCTGGTGGATTGATCACTCTATGGAATTCTTCTATTTTAACCGGCACCTTGGTTGACACACATACTTTTGGTTTAATTGTGTCATTCACCTCCAATCATACCTCCGAGGCTTGGACTCTGGTTGATGTCTATGGTCCTTGTCAGGGAGAGGCTAGAGACCAATTTGTTAGCTGGCTATACCATCTTAACATCCCTGCAAATGATGATAGGCTGCTGCTTGGAGATTTTAACTTTATTCGCCCCCTTCCAATAGAAATCTCCCTAGTGCTGATGTGAATGACATGTTCATTTTCAATGAGATCATTGGTCATTTGGTTCTTTTAGAATTGCCTCTCAAAGGTAGGTCTTTCACTTGGTCCAGTATGCAAGACTCACCCCTTCTGGAGCAATTGGATTGGTTCTTCACTTCTGCAAATTGGATATCATATTACCCCCTCACTCATGTGCTGCCCTTAGCCAAGTCTGCATCTGATCATGTTCCCTGTGTGGTGACAGTAAACACCTCCATCCCTAAGTGTAATCTCTTTAGATTTGAAAATTATTGGGTGGAGATGGATGGTTTCCTGGAATGTGTGCAGCATTCTGGGAAGACCCATCACTGCTATCATCATGGATAAGTTTAAGCACCTCAGACAGGCCCTAAAGATATGGCAGACTAGTTTCTCCAAGCTTTAAACACTCATTGATAATTGTAATCAAGTGGTGCTATGTCTGGATGATCTAGAGGAGCCGAGACCCCTCTTCACACCTGAAGCCAATTTCAGACTCATTGTCAAACTCCATTTAGATCACCTGTTGCATGTGCAGTTTCTATATTGGAAAAAGAGAGCTACCTTCAGATTCATCAAAGTGGGGGAGGAAAATACTAAATTTTTCCATGCCATGGCTACTGAAAGATACAGAAGAAACTCCATCTCATCTCTTAAATTGGCAGATTGATCTGTTATCACTGATCATGAGCACATTGCAGGCTGTTTTTGGTCTTCCTTCAAGAACAAGATGGGTTCCTCTCAGGGAATTAATTTGGCATTTGACCTTCAATCTCTCATTCATAGAGTGGCAGGGCTTGATGTGTTGACACTGCCTTTCACCAAAGAGGAAATGGATAGGACTGTCAAAGAAATGCCCATTGATAAGGCACCCGGTCCAGATGGTTTTAATGGCCTTTTCTTCAAGAAATGCTGGCATATCATTTGTTCTGAATTCTACCAGCTTGCAGCTGACTTTCATGCAGGGATTTCTCAGTTGGAAAATATGAACTCATCTTATATCACCTTGGTGCCCAAAAAGAATTCTCCTGAGCAAGTTGGTGACTTCAGACCTATCTCCCTTACTGGTATGGGACTTAAATTCCTCTCCAAGATGATTGCCAATAGGCTGCAGTTACATATCATGAAATGCATTCATAAAAATCAATATGGCTTCATCAAGTCCAGAACCATACAAGATTGTGTTGGATGGACACTAGAATTTGCATCAATCTCACCAATCCAAAAAACCAATTGTCATTCTCAAGCTTGATTTTGAAAAGGCTTTTGACTCCGTGGAATATGAATTCATCTTTCAGATCCTCAAGCAGAAAGGTTTCAATGATAAGTGGATATTATGGGTGCAACAGTTACTCAGTTCTGGCTCCTCTACGATTCTTCTCAATGGTGTTCCTGGAAAAAAAATTATGTGCAAAAAGGGGGTTAGGCAGGGTGATCCCATGTCCCCTCTTCTTTTTTCCATTGCTGCTGATTTTCTCCGAACTTTGGTGAATCATTTGTTGCAGGATGGCCTCATCCAGCTGCCAATACCCTGTCATGACAAGGACTTTCCAATTTTTCAATATGCAGATGACACTCTGATAATTTTTCCTGTGGTGGAATCCCAACTACTAGAATTCAAAAAGATGCTCCTGCTTTTTCCCCAATCCACAGGTCTTCAAGTAAACTACCACAAGTCTGCTCTGTTGCCTATCAACATTGCTCGGGGGATCTTCAGACACTTGCTGACTCCATTGGTTGTAAGGTTGGATCACTACCCTTCACATATCTTGGTTTACCTGTTGGGACAACTAGGCCAAGGATTATTGATCTAATGCCCTTGGTTGATAGTATGGAAAGGAGACTCTCTGCTAGCTCCTCCTTCCTGGCACAGGGGGGCGCCTACAATATCTTAATTCTGCCCTCTCCTCTGTTCCCATTTTCTTCCTCTGCAGTTTGGATATACCACCAGGGATACTTAAGGAGTTGGGAAGGATACAGAGACAATGCTTGTGGAGAAAGAATGGACAAGACAATGCCCCTTCCCTTGCAGCCTGGAACCTTGTGTGCAGGCCAAAAATGAAGGGGGCTTGGGTATTATGAATCTGTCTGTTTAAAATGAGGCCCTGTTGCTTAAACATGTGGATAAGTTCTTAAACAAAGCTGATGTACCCTCGGTGAATTTAATATGGAACACCTATTACCATACTACAGTTCCTCAGGGTACCTCCCTTTGTGGCTCTTTTTGGTGGAAAGACATCTGCGAGAAAATGGACAACTACATAGCTATCACATATGTCCAGCCCAACAGGGGAGACACTTTTATCTTCTGGTATGATTCCTGGGCATTAGGAGACTCTACCATGCCTCTAGCTCTCGTTTCCAAAGATTGTTCTCCTTTGTTATTGACACTTTCTGCACCGCTGAAGAAGTGTTCCAGGCTCATCAGACAGACAATATGGTCAGCTTATTTCACCTGCCTCTATCTGACAGGGCCCATAAAGAGTTGGAATCAGTCACCTCTTTGCTCCAGAATCTTGATAATGATCCATCTTGCAATGATATTTGGCTGTGGAGTAGTGATTGTAAAACCTATACTGCTAAGAAATACTACATCCATGTGCATCTACCCATTGTCCCCAACCCATTACTTGGTTGGATTTGTAAAAGTTGTTGCACCATGATAATTAAGATGTTTGCCTCGATGCTCATCATGGACAGACTCAACACGCAGGATATGCTAGAACAATGACACTAAAGGTGTCTGGGTCAAACCTTTGTGTTCTTTGTCATGCCAGGGTCAAAGAGGATAGGGATCATCTCTTTTTTAACTGTCTCTTCAGCAGAATGGTCTGGAACTACCTTCAGATCTCCTGACAGGGTACTTACATGTGGACCACTTCTTTGTCAGCCATAAAGGATTTTCACCATCCTTTTTTCTCTGAAGTAGTGTTCACTACATGTTGGAATATTTGGATAGTCCGAAATGCCAGGATTTTCAACAATGAGCTTCCTAGATTCACCAAATGGAAGTCTGGTTTCATTCATGATATCTCCCTTTTAGCTCATAGGATTAAGGATAGATTTAGGGATGACCTACTTAAGTGGATCTCTTTTAGACCTCTTTGAGGTTAGTATCTCTTCCCCCACCCCCCTTGTTGTATATCCTAATCCTCTCATGTCATATAATATTTTACTGGAATATAAGATAAGTTGTGGGGTGATTCCCTACAATAGCTTGTCAAAAAATGTATAGATGGATCTTTAAAAGGAAGACAGATGATGATGGTGAAAAGTCACCATTAAGAAAGCTCTACTTGTCGCAAAGATGTTTCTGACAAGTTCAAAGAGTTGGCTATGATGAGACCTTCTCACTCGTAGCGATGCTAAAAGTCTGTTGGAATTATGTTAGCAGTTGCTGCATTATTTATGAAATATTGTAGATAGGATGTCAAAACATTGTTTCCTCGATGGTTTCCTTTAGGAAAGCTTGTATGTAATACAACCAGAAGGTTTTGTCTATCCTAAGGATGCTAACAAGTATGCAAGCTCCAGCGGTCCTTCAATGGATTGGTGCAAGCATCTCGGAGTTGGAATATATGCTTTGATGAGATGATCAAAGCTTTTGGGTTTATACAAGGTTTATGAGAAACTTGTATTTCCAAGGAAGTGAGTGGGAGAACTATAAAATTTCTGATAAGTATATGTGGTTGACATATTATTGATTGGAAATAATATAGAATTTTTGGAAAGCATAAAGAGTTGTTTGAAAGGAGTTTTCAAAGGAAAACCTGGATTAAGCTACTTGAACATTGAGCATCAAGATCTATGGAGATAGATAAAGCGCTTAATAGAAATTTCAACAAAGTACATGCCTTGAAGAGGTTTTTGAAGGAGTTCAAAATAGATCGACAAAGGAGTAATTGGCTGTGTTGTAAGGTGTGAATTTGAGTAAGACTCAAAGCCCGACCACGGCAGAAGAAAGAGAAAGGGCGAAGGTCGTCCCCTATGCCTTAGCCGTAGGCTCTAGAGTATGCCATGATGTGTACCTCACCTGATGTGTGCCTTGCCATGAGTCTGTCAAGGGGTACAAAGAGTGATCTAGGATTGAATCACTAAACATCGTGCAAATTTATCCTTAGTAACTAGTGGACTAAGGAATTTTTCTCTATTACGGAGGTGATTAAAGGGTTCGTCGTAAAGGGTTACGTCGATGCAAGCTTTGACACTAATCTAGATAACTCTGAGTAGTAAACCGGATTCATATAGTGGAGCAGTCATTTGGAATAGTTTCGAATGACACGTGGTAGCAACATCTATAGGATGACATAGAGATTTGTAAAGCACACACGGATCTGAAAGGTTCAGACCCGTTGACTAAAAACCTCTCTCACAAGCAAGACATGATCGAATCCCAAAACAGTATGGGTGTTAGATTCATTACAATCACATAGTGATGTGAACTAGATTATTGACTCTAGTACAAGTGGGAGATTGTTGGAAATATGCCCTAGAGGCAATAATAAGTTGGTTATTATGATATTTCCTTATTCATGATAATTGTTTATTATCCATGCTAGAATTGTGTTGATTGGAAACTCAAATACATGTGTGGATACATAGACAACACACTGTCCCTAGTGAGCCTCTAGTTGACTAGCTCGTTGATCAAAGATGGTCAAGGTTTCCTGGCCATAGACAAGTGTTGTCACTTGATAACATGATCACATCATTAGGAGAATGATGTGATGGACAAGACCCAAACTATAAACATAGCATATGATCATGTCAGTTTGTTGCTACTGTTTTCTACATCTCAATGTATCTGTTCCTATGACCATGAGATCATGCAACTCCCGGACACCGGAGGAATACCTTGTGTGTATCAAACATCCCAACGTTACTCGATGACTATAAAGGTGCTCTACAGGTATCTCCGAAGGTGTCTGTTGGGTTGGCATAGATCAAGACTGGGATTTGTCACTCCGTGTGACAGAGAGGTATCTCGGGGCCCACTCGGTAATACAAAATCAAAAAAAGCCTCGCAAGCAATGTGACTAAGGAGTTAGTCGGATCTTCTATTATGGAACGAGTAAAGTGACTTGCCGGTAACGAGATTGAACTAGGTATAGAGATACCGACGATCGAATATCGGGCAAGTAACATACCGAAGGACAAAGGGAACAACATATGGGATTAACTGAATCCTTGACATAGAGGTTCAACCGATAGAGATCTTCGTAGAATATGTAGGATCCAATATGGACGTCCAAGTCCTGCTATTGGATATTGATTGGAGAGTCTCTCTGGTCATGTCTACGTAGTTCTCGATCCCGCAGGGTCTGCACGCTTAACATTTGGTGACATTTCAGTATAATTGAGTTATAAGTGTTGGTGACCAAAGGTTGTTCGGAGTCCCTGATGAGATCCCGGACGTCACGAGGACCTCTGGAATGGTTCGGAGGTAAAGAATGATATATAGGAAATCCTGTTTTGGTCACCGGAGAAGTTTCGTGCTCATCGGTAGTGTACCGGGAGTGCCGGGAAGGTACCAGGGGACCACCAGGAGGGGTGTCACGACCCAAGAGCCTTATGGGCTGTGAGAGAATGTGTACCAGCCCCTAGTGGGCTGGCCGAAGCCTCTCTCACAAGCCCATGCGGCTAGGAGTGGAGATAAATGGCAAAAGTCCTTTATAAGGAAAGGAAGGAGGAGTCCTCGCAAAGTAGTCCACCTCCCTTGTGGAAAGGTGGACTCTTCCTTTAGGGTTCAGCCGACCCCTTATCCTTGGAGTAGGGTCCAAGGCTACCTCCTCTACCCTCCTCATATATATACTAGAGGTATTGAGGGTTTTTGGACAACACAGAAATCAGCCACGGCTGCCTCTCTCTCTCTAGATCTGTTTCTCCTCTAGTCTAGTTCGGCAGTGCTTACGTGAAACCCTGCTGGATTAGTTCACCACCACCACCACCACACCACCGTGCTGGAGAACTCATCTACCTCTCTGCCCCTCTTGCTGGATCAAGAAGGCGGAGATCATGATCGAGCTGTACGTGTGCTGAACGCGGAGGTGCCTCCCGTTCGGCACTAGATGAGGATGGATCATGATGGGATCGTGGGACGGATCGTGATGAAATTGCAGGACGGGCTGCGATTTGAGTAGCGAAGATGTTCCACTACATCAACCGCGTTATATACGCTTCCGCTTAGAGAACTACTAGGGTATGTAGATTCACTCTCCCCTCTCGTAGATGATCATCACCATGGATAGGTATTGCGTGTGCGTAGGAAATTTTTTGTTTGCCATGCTACGTTCCCCAATAGTTTGATGTTTGTTCGTTGTGGCATATCACATGCTTCTTCTTATTTTTTATGAGTTGCATGCCATGATTTATTTTCTCTTACTCGGGTTTTCTATTTTGTTTTATGTTGGCTGGGAGATGACAGTCGGTGGTCGAGCAATTAAACAGAAATAGGTACCTGATGTCTACTACACAACCTTCTCCTTGTAGACGTTGTTGGGACTCCAAGTGTAGAGGTTTGTAGGATAGTAGAAATTTTCCCTCAAGTGGGTGACCTAAGGTTTATCAATCCGCGGGAGGCATAGGATGAAGATGGTCTCTCTCAAGCAACCCTGCAACCAAATAACAAAGAGTCTCTTGTGTCCCCAACACACCCAATACAATGGTAAGTTGTATAGGTGCACTAGTTTTGTGAAGAGATGATGATACAGGTGCAATATGGATGGTAGATATAGGTTTTTGTAATCTGAAATTACAAAAACAGCAAGGTAACTAATAATAAAAGTGAGCACGAACGGTATTGCAATGCGTGGAAACAAGGCCTAGGGTTCATACTTTCACTAGTGAAGTTCTCTCAACAATGATAACATAATTGGATCATATGACTAGCCCTCAACGTGCAACAAAGAGTCACTCCAAAGTCACTAATAGCGGACAACAAACGAAGATATTATTGTCGGGTACGAAACCACCACAAAGTTATTCTTTCTGATCGATCTATTCAAGAGTCCGTAGTAAAATAACACGAAGCTATTATTTCGGTTCAATCTATCCTAGAGTTCGTACTAGAATAACACCTTAATACACACATCAACCAAGACCTAATGTAACCTAGATACTCCATTGTCACCTCAAGTATCCGTGGGCATGATTATACGATATGCATCACACAATCTCAGAATCATCTATTCAACCAACACATAGAACTTCAAAGAGTGCCCCGAAGTTTCTACCGGAGAGTCAAAACGTGTGCCAACCCATATGCATAGGTTCCCGATGTCACGAAACCCGCAAGTTGATCACCAAAACATACATCAAGTACTCACATGAATATCCCATTGTCACCATAGATAGACACGTGCAAGACATTGCTACGGCAACAAAAGTCCTTCCCCGGCAATGCCAGGAATTCTTCTTGCTACTTCTCTTGTTTGCGTCGGTTTTTACCTTGAAGAGGAAAGGGTGATGCAGCAAAGGAGCAGTAAGTATTTCCCTCAGTTTGAGAACCAAGGTATCGATCTAGTAGGAGGGTCTCGTCAACTCCGGAGTACCTGCGCAAACACAAACGAGCTTGCACCCAACGCTTCATAGGGGTTGTCAATCCCTCCAAGATTGTTTGCAAAGTGAGATATGAAGGCGGAAAGTGCAACGAAGTAAAAAGTGTAAGGCTGAAAATATGGTGTGGAGTAGACCCAGGGGCCATAGTGTTCACTAGAGGCTTCTCTCAAAATAGAAAATATCACGGTGGGTGAACAAATTACTGTCGAGCAACTGATAGAACCGCACAAAGTCATGACGATTTCTAAGGCAATGATCATAGATATAGGCATCACGTCCGTGACAAGTAGACCGATACTTTCTGCATCTACTACTGTTACTCCACACATGAGTTCATGACGAACAGAGTAACGCCTTAAGCAAGATGACATGATGTAGAGGGATAATCTCAAACCAATGATGAAAACCCCATCTTTTTACCCTTGATGGCAACAACATGATGCATGCCTCGCTACCCCTTCTGTCACTGGGTGAGGTCACCGCACAGTATGAACCCAAAACCAAGCACTTCTCCCATTGCAAGAATCATAGATCTAGTTGGCCAAACAAAACACACAACTCGAAGAGAATTAGAAGGATATGAAATCATGCATAAGAGAGATCAGAAGAAACTCAAATAAGATTCATAGATAACCTAATCATAAATCCACAATTCATCGGATCTCGACAAACACACCGCAAAAGAAGATTACATCGGATAGATCTCCATGAAGATCATGGAGAACTTTGTATTGAAGATCCAAGGGAGAGAAGAAGCCATCTAGTTACTAGCTATGAACCCGTAGGTCTATGGTGAACTACTCACGCATCATCGGAGAGGTCATGGTGTTCATGAAGAAGCCCTCCGTATCCGAAGCCCCCTCCGGCAGGGCACCAGAACGTGCCCAAGATGGGATCTTGCGGAGACAGAAGCTTGCGGCGGCGGAAAAGTACTTTCGATGATCTCCTCATTTTTTGTGGAATTTTTGGGGATATATAGGCGCAAAACCTAGGGCAAAGGACGTCTAGGGGGCCCACAAGCCTGTGGGCTGCGGCCTCCCCCTTGGCCGCGGGGTGGAGGCTTGTGGGGCCCCTAGGGCCCCCGTGCCTTGGCTCTCAAGTCTCCTGATCTTCTTCCGCTACGGAAAAAATCTTTTCGGAGATTTTATTCCGTTTGGACTCCGTTTCAAAATCTCCTCTGAAAGGGGTCAAAAACATGGAAAAAACAAGAACTGGCACTTGGCACTGAGTTAATAAGTTAGTCCCATAAAATGTATAAAAGGCATGCAAAACATCCAAAGTTTGACAAGATAATAGCATGAAACCATCAAAAATTATAGATACGTTGGAGACGTATCAAGCATCCCCAAGCTTAACTCGTGCTTGTCCTCGAGTAGGAAAGTGATAAAGAATGAATTTTTGATGTGGAATGCTACCTAGAATAGTTGTCCTTTGCAACTTCTTTCACGTGACATGAATGTTCAGATCCGTAAGATTCAAAACAATAGTTTTGCTATTGACATGAAAACAATAATACTTCAAGCAAACTAGCAAGGTAATCATGAACTTTCAAAATAACAAGGCCAAGGAAAGTTATCCCTACAAAATCATATAGTCTGGCTATGCTCCATCATCCTCACACAACTAATGTAAATCATGCACAACCCCGGTATTGGCCAAGTAATTGTTTTCGCACTCTTACTTTCTCAAACTTTTTATAACTATCACGCAATACATGAGCGTGAGCCATGGATATAGCACTATAGGTGGAATAGAGTGTGGTGGTGGTTGTGAGACAAAAAGGAGGAGATGGTCACATTGACTCGGCGTATCAAAGGGCTATGGAGATGCCTATTGATAGATATCAATGTGAATGAGTAGGGATTGCCATACAAGAGATGCACTAGAGCTATAAGTATGTGAAAGCTCAAAAGGAGAACTAGTGGGTGTGCATCCAACTTGCTTGCTCACGAAGACCTAGGGCAATTTGAGGAAGCCCATCATTGGAATATACAAGCCAAGTTATATAATGAAGATCCCCACTAGCATATGGTAGTGACAAAGCAAGAATCTCTCAATCATGAAGAACATGGTGCTATTATGAAGCACAAGTGTGGAAAAAGATAGTAGCATTGTCCCTTCTCTATTTTTCTGTTTTTTCATTTGGGCTCTTAGGCCTCTTTTTTCCCCTTTTTTTATTTTTTTATTTTTGGGCTCTTTGGCCTCTTTTTTTTATTTCCTCACATGGTACAATGATCTAATAATGATGATCATCACACTTTTATTTACTCACAGCTTCAAAGCTCAAAATGATGATGACTCTATAGGAAATGCCTCCGGCATTGTACCGGGATGTGCAACGATCTAGCATGGCGTATGACATTGAAACATCTCGCTAGCTATCTTACGATCATGCAATGGCAATATGAGAGTGACGGCACTAGTCATGATATGAAACGGTGGGAGTTGCATGGCAATATATCTCGGAATGGCTATGAAAATGCCATAGTAGGTAGGTATGGTGGCTGTTTTGAGGAAGACATATGGTGGGTTTGTGCAACGGTGAGAATTGCGCGGCACTAAAGAGGCTAGCAATGGTGGAAGGTGAAAGTGCATCTATACCATGGACTCACATTAGTCATGAAGAACTCCCATACTTGTTGCGAAAGTTTTTATTAGTAATCCAAACAAAGTGCTAAACGCATACTCCTATTGGAAGGGTTGGTAGGTGTTAACCATCGTGCGATCCCGACCTCAACACAAAGGATGACAATCAATAGATCAATTATGCTCCGACTTCCTAACATAGCGGTTCACCATACGTGCATGCTACGGGAATCACTAACTTAAACACAAGTATTTCTAGATTCACAACACCCTACTAACGTAGCTCTTAATATTACCAAATCCACGTCTCAAAACTAATTGAGAGGAATCAAGACTTCTCTTTCTACTCAATGCACATGAAGATGGAGGCTTTTGCATCCTCTTTGGGTACCTATCACCTTTGGGACTACTTTCATAGCATAAGCCAACTACCAAGTCACGCACCGCCGTGCTCTAAAAGATATAAGTGAAGCACATAGAGCAAACGTATCTAGCTCAAAAGATATAAGTGAAGCACTATGAGCATTCTAGCAAAATCACGATGAGTGCATGTCTCTCTCTCTCAAAAAGGTGTGCAGCAAGGATGATTGTGACACAACAAAAAGAAAAGACTCCTACGATACAAGACGCTCCAAGTAAAACACATATCATGTGGTGAATAAAAATATAGCTCCAAGTAATGTTACCGATGGATTGAAGACGAAAGAGGGGATGCCTTCCCGAGGCATCCCGAAGCTTAGGATTTTTGGTATCCTTGAATTTGGCTTGGGATGCCTTGGGCATCCCCAAGCTTGAGCTCTTTCCACTCCTTATCTCTTTGTCCATGAGAACATCACCCAAAACTTGAAAACTTCACAACACAAAACTTAAACAGAAACTCGTGATAACATTAGCACAAGAAAACAAACTACCACTTCTTTTAGTATTGTAGCAAACTTGAATTCCATCTATATTGGTGTTGGGCTACTGTATTCTCACTTTTCCATGGCTAGTACCCCCCGATACTAACCATAGTTTCATCAAAACAAGCAACCAACTCAACAAAAATAGAATCTGTCAAAAACAGACCAGTGTGTAGCAATCTGTATACTTCGTATACTTATGGTACCTCAAAAAATCTGAAACATTACGACTGCCTGGGAAAAAGGCATATCAACCAGCAAAAAAAATAATCAACTCAAAATCTTTTTCTGAATAAAAATTAAAAATCATCTCGTGAGCGAAAAGTTTCTGTCTTTTTCCAGCAGGATCAAACAACCATTACCAAGACTAGTCATAAAGGGTTTGCTTGACTCAAACACAAAAAGAAACACAAAAAACACAATAACAACATAATTATGATGGTGTGGACGCAAAAAACAGAAAGAAAAATATAAATTCATTGGGTTTCCTCCCAACAAGCGCTATTGTTTAACGCCCTTAGCTAGGCATAAAAGCGATAGAATCACGTATCGTCGTCTTTGGTGCTCAAACCATAAGTGGCCCTCATCATGGATTCATAAGGCAATCTTATTTTATTTCTAGGAAAGTGTTCCATTCCCTTCCTTAAAGGAAATTGAAATCTAATATTCCCTTCCTTCATATCGATGATAGCACCGTTAGTCCTTAGGAAAGGTCTACCAAGAATAATAGGGCATGCAGGATTGCAATCAATGTCAAGCACAATGAAATCCATGGGTACATAGTTCCTATTTGCAAGAATAAGAACATCATTGATCCTTCCCATGGGTTTCTTGACAGTAGAATCAGCAAGATGCAAATTAAGAGAACACTCTTCAATCTCATTAAAACACAGAACATCACATAGAGACTTTGGAATCGTAGAAATACTAGCACCCAAATCACACAAAGCATCGCATTCATAGTTTTCGATTTTGATTTTGATGGTAGGTTCCCACTCATCATGAAGCTTTCTAGGGATAGAGACTTCCAATTCAAGTTTCTCTTCAAGACATTTTATCATAGCTTCGACGATATGATCGGTAAAGGCCTTGTTTTGATTAATGGATTGCATCAAAGAAATGCATTCAATCAAGGAGCAACTATCATAATTGAATTCCTTGAAATCCACGGTAGTAATTTCATTACTACTCAAAGTTTTAACATCTTCTACTCCACTTTCAATGCTTTTAGCATCAAGATAGATGGACTCCGAATCATTGGGGCACTTTTCAACCAAAGTGGATTCATATCCAGCCCCATAATCATTAGGTTTGACACAAGAAAACAAAGATTCAATGGGAGTCACACTAAGCACTTTAAGATCTTCGTGATTCTCATCACGAGAACACGTCTTTTTAAGCCATTCATGTCTAGCACGAATTTGGGCGGTTCTTTCTTGGCTCTCAATCATGGAAACACGCATAGATTTCAAAGTTTCATCCATGTTGATTTTGGGAGGAGCACATCTAAGTTTCAAAGCATCAACATCACTAGACATTCTATCAACGCTCTTAGCCAAATCGTCAATTTTGAGTAGCTTTTCCTCTATGGACGCATTCAAAGTCTTTTGAGAGTTGATGAACTCTTTGATATTACTCTCTAGATCAAAGGGTAATCTATTATAATTTCCATGAGTATTGTTGTAGGAGTTGCCAAAATTATTAGAGGAGTTACTAGGAAAAGGCCTAGGAACATAGTTTCCTCTAAAAGCATTGTTGTTGCCAAAGTTATTCCTACCAACAAAATTAACGTCCAAGCTAGCGTTGCTACTCTCAATCAAAGAAGACAAGGGCATATCATTAGGGTCCAAAGGAGCACTTCTACTAGCAACCAAATTCATTAACTCGTCCATCTTAGCACTCAACGAGTTAATTTCTTCTATAGCGTGTACGTTCTTACTAGTAGGTGACCATTTAGTGTGCCACTGAGACTAGTTCATCATGATGTTGTCTAAGAGCTTTGTGGCTTCTCCTACTGTGATTTCCATGAACGTTTCACCTGAGGCGGAGTCCAAGATATTTCTAGAAGCGAAATTCAAGCCAGCGTAAAAAATTTGAATAATCATCCAAAGACTCAAGCCATGAGCGGGAGTTGCATGGCAATATATCTCGGAATGGCTATGAAAATGCCATAATAGGTTGGTATGGTGGTTGTTTTGAGGAAGGTATATGGTGGGTTTGTGCACCGACGAAAGTTGTGCGGTACTAGAGAGGCTAGCAATGGTGGAAGGTAAAAGTGCATCTATACCATGCACTCACATTAGTCATGAAGAACTCATATACTTATTGCTGAAGTTTTATTAGTAATCGAAACAAAGTGCTAAACGCATACTCCTAGGGGAAGGGTTGGTAGGTGTTAACCATCGCGCGATCCCGACCGCCACACAAAGGATGACAATCAATAAATCAATTATGCTCCGACTTCCTAACATAGCGGTTCGTCATACGTGCATGCTACATGAATAACTAACCTCAACACAAGTATTTCTAGATTCACAACACCCTACTAACATGACTCTAATATTACCATATCCATATCTCAAAACTAATTGTGAGGAATCAAACTTCTCTTACTAATCAATGCACTTGAATATGGAAGTTTTTACTATATCCTCTTTGGATGCCTATCATATTTAGGACTAATTTCATAGCACACGCCAATTACCATGCTGATTAAGACTCTCAAAATGATATAAGTGAAGCACTAGAGCAAAATTATCTAGCTCAAAACATATAAGTGAAACACATGCGAGCTAAATTGCCTAACTCAAAAGATATAAGTGAAGCTCATTGAGTATTCTAGCAAATTCACGATGAGTGCATGTCCCTATCAAAAAGGTGAGCAGCAAGGATGATTGTGACAAAATAAAAAGCAAATAATCCTATAATACACGACGCTCCAAGCAAAACACATATCATGCGGTGAATAAAAATATAGCCCCAAGTAAAGTTACAGATGGATTGAAGACGAAAGAGGGGATGCCTTCCCGGGGCATCCCCAAGCTTAGGCTCTTGGGTGTCCTTGAATATGGATTTGGGGTTCCTTGGGCATCCCCAAGCTTAGGATCTTGCCACTACTTGTTCCATAGTCCATCGAAACTCTACCCAAAACTTGAAAACTTCACCACACAAAACTTCACGGAACTTCGTGAGATGTGTTAGTATGATAACGAGGAAATCAATCACTTGGGTACTGTCAAAACAAGACTCATCATTATTTTCACACAATTCCTACTGTATCTTACTATTTCCACAATTTATATTACTCAATATAATCTACGGAAACACCAAAACAAGCAAACTATGCATTGAAAACAGAATCTGTCAAAAACAGAACAGTGTGTAATCATCGGAATGCTTACCATACTTCTGCACCTTCAAAAATTCTGAAAAATTATGAAAATTAGGGAAATGCGCATATAAACCAGCAGCAACAAGAATCAACTCAAAAGATCTCTCTGGATATGAATGAAAAATAATTTCGTGAGTGCAAAGTTTCTGTCTTTTTCAGCATGATCAAACAACTATCACCCAAACTAATCATAAAGGCTTTACTTGGCACTTTATTGAAACTAAGGCAATGCAACATGATTAATGCAGTAGGTTAATCATGAAAACACACAAAAATAGTAAGGATACATATTGGGTTGTCTCCCAACAAGCACTTTTCTTTAATGCATTTAAAGCTAGGCATGATGATTTCAATGATGCTCACATAAAAGATAAGGATTGAAACATAATGGAAGCATCATGGAGCATATGACTAGCATTTTAAGTCTAACCCACTTCCTATGCATATGGATTTTGTGAATAAACAACTTATTGGAGCAAGAATCATCTAGCATAGGAAGAAAAAACAAGCATAACTTCAAAAATTTCAACACATAGATGGAAAACTCGATATTATTGCGATATGTAGAAGCATATGATCCTCTCTCATAGTAATTTTCAGTAGCATCATGAATGAATTCGACAATATAACCAGCACCTAAAGCATTATTTTCATGATCTACAAGCATAGAAATTTTACTACTCTCCACATAAGCAAATTTATTCTCATCAATAGTAGTGGGAGTATCGTAAAAGACTTGAGCACTACAAATTGTTTCCACATTAAAAGAGTGATGTTCAGTGAAACGATACTCAGGAGTATGACAAGTTTTATCATCCCTCTTATTTATAGCATAAGTATCATCACAATAATCATCATAGATAGGGACCATGCTTTCATCATAATAATTTTGATCATTCAAAGTGGGGGAACTAAAAAGATCATCTTCATCAAAAATAGCATCCCCAAGCTTGTGGCTTTGCATATCATTAGCATCATGGGTATTCAAAGAATTCATACTAACAACATTGCAATCATGCTCATCATTCACATATTTTATGCCAAGCATTCTATGTAATTCTTCTTCTAGCACTTGAGCACAATTTTCCTTCCCATCATTTTCACGAAAGACATTGAAAAGATGAAGCATATGACGCAACCTCAATTCCATTTTTTGAAGTTTTCTTTTATAGACTAAACTAGTGAAAAACAAGAAACTGAAAGATTCGATTGCAAGATCTAAAGATATACCTTCAAGCGCTAACCTCCCCGGCAACGGCGCTAGAAAAGAGCTTGATGTCTACTACGCAACCTTCTCCTTGTAGACGTTGTTGGGCCTCCAAGTGCAGAGGTTTGTAGGACAGTAGCAATTTTCCCTCAAGTGGGTGACCTAAGGTTTATCAATCTGCAGGAGGCATAGGATGAAGATGGTCTCTCTCAAGCAACCCTGCAACCAAATAACAAAGAGTCTCTTGTGTCCCCAACACACCCAATACAATGGTAAGTTGTATAGGTGCACTAGTTCGGCGAAGAGATGGTGATACAAGTGCAATATGGATGGTAGATATAGGTTTTTGTAATCTGAAATTACAAAATCAGCAAGGTAACTAAAAATAAAAGTGAGCACGAACGGTATTGCAATGCGTGGAAACAAGGCCTAGGGTTCATACTTTCACTAGTGAAGTTCTCTCAACAACGATAACATAATTGGATCATATAACTAGCCCTCAACGTGCAACAAAGAGTCACTCCAAAGTCACTAATAGCGGAGAACAAACAAAAAGATTATTGCCGGTACGAAACCACCACAAAGTTATTCTTTCTGATCGATCTATTCAAGAGTCCGTAATAAAATAACACGAAGCTATTGATACATCTCAAACGTATCTATAATTTTTGATGGTTTCATGATGTTATCTTGTCAACTTTGGATGTTTTATATACCTTTTACATCTTTTTTGGGACTAACTTATTAATTTAGTGCCAAGTGCGAGTTCCTGTTTTTTCTATGTTTTGGACTCTTTTCAGATCTGATTTTGGAACGGATTCCAAACGGAATAAAATCCCCGAAATAAAATTTTCCAGAACAGAAGAAGATCGAGGGACTTGAGGGCCAATGCAGGAGAGCCACACGGGGCCCACAAGCCTTGTAGCCGCCACCAGGGGGGCGGTGGCTACTAGGCTTGTGGCCTCCCTAGCGCTCCCCTGCCCTAGCTCTTTCGCCTATAAATTGCCTAAAATCCCAGAAAAAAAATTAGGGCATCCACGAAAACTTTTCCGCCGCCGCAAGCTTCCGTTTCCGCGAGATCTCATCTGGAGACCCTTCCCGGTGCCCTGCCGGAGGGGACTTTGGAGTTGGAGGGCTTCTACATCAACATCATTGCCTCTCCAATGACTCATGAGTAGTCCACTTCAGACCTATGAGTCCGTAGTTAGTAGCTAGATGGCTTCTTCTCTCTCTTGGATCTTCAATACAAAGTTCTCCATGATCTTCATGGAGATCTATCCAATGTAATCCTCTTTGGCGGTGTGTTTGTCGAGATCCGATGAATTGTGGATTTGTGATCAAATTATCTATGATTTATATTTGAGTCTTTGCTCATTTCTTATATGCATGATTTGATATCCTTGTAAGTCTCTCCGAGCCTTGGTTTTTCTTTGTCCAACTAGATCTATGATTCTTGCAATGGGAGAAGTGCTTGGTTTTGGGTTCATACCGTGTGGTGACCTTTCCCAGTGACAGAAGGGGCAGCAATGCACGCATCATGTTGTTGCCATCAAGGGTAACAAGATGGGCTTTTATCATAGATATGAGATTGTGCATCTACATCATGTCATCTTTCTTAAGGTGTTACTCTGTTCTTATGAACTTAATACACTAGATGCATGCTGGATAGCGGTCGACGTGTGGAGTAATAGTAGTAGATGCAGAAAGTATCGGTCTACTTGTTTTGGACGTGATGCCTATAGATATAATCATTGCCATAGATAATGTCACGACTTTGCGCGGTTCTATCAATTGCTCGACAGTAATTCGTGCACCCACCGTCTACTTGCTTTCATGAGAGAAGCCACTAGTGAACACTACGGCCCCCGGGTCTATTCATAACTATCGTCTCCACTTTCACTTTTAGTTTTCTATGTTTACTTTTTGCTTTCAGATCTCATTTTGCAAATAATATATAAGGGATTGACAACCTCTTCATAGCGTTGGGTGCAAGCTCTTTGTGTTTGTGCAGGTACTTGTGACTCGACGCGAGCCTCCCACTAGATCGATACCTTGGTTCTTAAACTCAGGGAAATACTTACCGCCGCTGTGCTACATCACCCTTTCCTCTTCAAGGGAACACCAACACAAGGCTCCAAGGCCGTGGGGAAATCCTTTGCATATTTGCCAAGGAAGTCCCTATAGGCGTAGCCCGTGACAGAAGGATTCCTGGCGCCGTTGTCAGGGAAGGTATGTTGTCGCAGTAGCAAAAGGATTTCTGGCGCCGTTGCAGGGAAGGAGGATCGCTTGCCGAGGGGGATCAAGACAAGAATAATCTCCCGTCAACACGCCTATTTCTGGCGCGGGGAAGGGATATCAAGTCAAGATCTATCCAAGTAGGTGTCACAAACTCATCTCTTGCATTTACCTTTTTTGCCAGTTGCCTCTCGTTTTCCTCTCCCCCACTTCACATTTGCCGTTTTCATTTGCCTTTCCCTTGCCGTTTTCTTTTGCAGTTTTTATTTGCCTTTCTTCTTTGTCGTTTTCTTTTGTCTTTTGCCTTCTTTTTTCCACCCGTTTTCCTCGCCTGCTCTTGGGTTTGTTCGTGAGAGACCTTTCCTCATGGGCAAACCAAACTATTTCAGAAAGTTGGAAGAGATTGAAACTAGTGTCGAAGGTTCATTTCTTCTTTGTTTGACCAAAATAGTTACTTCCGTAGGGAATTAAAAGAGAAAAAATATTTTATGGCCTATTTGAATAAAGAAGTTGATGATATGGCCAAAGAATTCCTTGCACTAAATTCTCAGCGTGCTCACCTTGAAAAATTGGTGGGCCAAATTTATAACAAGCAGGCTACCTAAGTCAATAAGATGGCAGCTAAACCTGAAATTTGTGATGCAAATCATGAATATCTTAAAGTGCTTGGTGTGACTCCTCTTGAATCTTTGTTTTCGCATGTCAAACCTATTGATGAAGGGGCTGGATATGAATCCACTTTGGTTGAAAAACGCGCCAATGATTCGGACTCCACCTATCTTGATGATAAAGGTGTGGAGAGTGGAGTAGAAGAAATCAAAATATTGGGTAGTAATGAAACTCCCACTTTGGATTTCAAGGAATTCAATTATCATAGTTTCTCCTTGTTTGAATGCATTTCTTTGATGCAATCCATTGCAAACTCTCCACATGCTTATAGCCAAAGCAAAGCCTTTACCGCACATATCGTAGATGCTATGATGAAATCTCTTGAAGAGAAACTCGAACTAGAAGTCTCTATACCTAGAAAACTTCATGATGAGTGGGAACCTACTATCAAAATCAAAATCAAAAACTATGAATGCAATGATTTGTGTGATTTAGATGCTAGTGTTTCCGCGATTCCAAAGTCTTTATGTGATATTCTTGGTTTTCATGAGATTGAAGAGTGTTCTCTTAATTTGCATCTTGCGGATTCTACTGTCAAGAAACCCATGGGAAGGATCGATGATGTTCTTATTGTTGCAAATAAGAACTGTGTACCCGTGGATTCCATTGTACTTGACATAGATTGCAATCCTTCATGTCCCATTATTCTTGGTAGACCTTTCCTAAGGACTATTGGTGCTATCATCGATATGAAGGACGGGAATATTAGATTTCAATTTCCTCTAAAGAATGGCATGGAGCATTTTCCTAGAAAGAAAATAAGATTGCCTTATGAATCTATGACGAGGGCTACTTATGGTTTGAGCACCAAAGATGACTATACGTGATTCCATCACCTTTTGCATAGCTAAGGGTATTAAACAATAGCGCTTGTTGGGAGGCAACCCACCGAATCTATCCTTTTTCTTTCTGTTTTGTGTTTTCCACACTTTCATAATTCTGTTATGATTGTGTTTTTTGTGTTTCTTTTGCGTTTGTGCCAAGTAAAACCGTTATGATTAGTCTTGGGGATGATCGTTTGGTCATGATGGAAAAGACAGAAACTTTCTGCTCACGAAAAGAATTTTCATTTTTTTTCTGTAAGAGATTTTGAGTTGATTCTTTGTTCTGCTGATTTCTACGCAAATTCTTCAGAATGTAGTAATGTTTCAGAATTTGTGAAGTACCATAAGTATACAAAGTATACAGATTGCTACAGACTGGTCTGCTGTTAACAGATTCTGTTTTTTGTTGAGTTGGTTGCTTATTTTGATGAAACTATGGATAGTATCGGGGGGTATTAGCCATGGAAGATTGAAAATACAGTAACCCAACATCAACATAAGTATAATTTAAGTTTGCTACAGTACCTAAGGAAGGGTGGTTTGCTTTCTTATACTAATGATATCACGAGTTTCTGTTTAAGTTTCGTGTTGTGAAGTTTTCAAGTTTTGGGTGAAGTTCTTATGGACAAAGAGATAAAGAGTGGCAAGATCCCAAGGCACCCCAAGTTGATTCAAGGATGCCGAAAAAGCCTAAGCTTGGGGATGCCCCAGGAAGGCATCCCCTCTTTCGTCTTCAATCCATCGGTAACGTTACTTGGGGCTATATTTTTATTCACCACATGTTATGTGTTTTGCTTGGAGCGTCTTGTATCGTAGGAGTCTTTTATTTTTGTTGTGTCACAATATTCCTTGCTGCACACCTAGAGAGGGAGACATGCACTCACCATGATTTTGTCGAGCTTCACTTATATCCTTTGGTTAGACAATTCAGCTCACATGTACTTCACTTATATCTTTTGAGCTAGTTGATTTTGTTCTATGTGCTTCACTTATATCTTTTAGAGCACGGAAGCGCGTGACTTGGTAGTTGATCTATGCTATGAAAGTAGTCTCAAAAGGGGTAGTTATCCAAAGGGATATGAAAACTTCCATCTCCATGTGCATTGAATAGTTAGAGAAGTTTGATTCCTCTCAATTACTTTTGAGTTGTGGTTGTGGTAATATTTAAGTTATGTTAGTAAGGTGTTGTGGATCTAGAAATACTTGTGTTGAAGTTAGTGATTCCTGTAGCATGCACGTATGGTGAACCGCTATGTGATGAAGTCTGAGCATGATTAGTCTATTGATTGTCATCCTTTGTGTGGCGGTCGGGATCGCGCGATGGTTTATACCTACCAACCCTTCCCCTAGGAGTATGCGTTGAATGCTTTGTTTCGATTACTACTAAAACTTTTGCAACAAGTATATGAGTTCTTCATGACTAATGTTGAGTCCATGGTTTAGATGCACTTTCACCTTCGACCATCACTATCTTCTTTAATGCCGTGCAACTTTCGCCGATGCACAAAACCCACCATGTAGCCTCCCCCAAAACAGCCACCATACCTACCTACTATGGATTTTTCAAAGCCATTCCGAGATATATTTCCATACAACTACCACCATGACATGTGCCACAGCTTCTACATTGCCATTGCATGATCGTAAGATAGCTAGCATGATGTTTCCATTAAATGTCTACGCCATGCTAGATCATTGTCACGGTACACTACCGAAGGCATTCCATATAGAGTCATCATTGCTCTAAGTTTTTAGTTGTAAGTGTGATGATCATCATTAATGGAGCATTGTCCCATGTGAGGAAATAAAAGAGGCCAAAGATGCCCACCAAAATAATAATAATAATAAAGAGAGGCCAAAGAGCCCAAAAAAATAATGAGAGGAAAAGGGAGAAGGGACAATGCTACTATCCTTCCACACTTGTGCTTATTAAGCACCATGATCTTCATGATTGAGAGTCTCTCGGTTTGTCACCACCATATAGCTAGTGGGAAATTTTCATTATATAACTTGGCTTGTATATTCCGATGATAGGCTTCCTCAAATTTGGCTTAGGTCTTCGTGAGCAAGCAAGTTGGATGCACACCCACTAGTTTTCTTTAAGAGCTTTCACATACTCTTAGCTCTAGTGCATCATTTGTATGGCAATCCCTACTCATTCACATTGATATCTATTGATGAGCATCTTCATAGCTCATTGATATGCCTAGTTAATGTGACCATCTTCTCCTTGTTTGTCTTGCAACCTCCACCACACTCCATTCCACTTATAGTGCTAAAACCATGGCTCACGCTCATGTATTGCGTGACAGTTGAAAAAGTTTGAGAAAGTAAAGGTGTGAAAACAATTACTTGGCCAATACCGAGGTTGTGCATGATTTAAATTCGTTGTGCAATGATGATAGATCATAGCTAGACTATATGATTTTCTAGGGATAACATTCTTTTGGCCTCGTTATTTTGAAAGTTCATGATTACCTTGCTAGTTTGCTTGAAGTATTATTGTCTCCACATCAATAGGAAACTACTGTTTTGAATCTAATGGATCTGAACATTCACGTCACATAAGAGGAGTTACAAAGGACATCTATGCTAGGTAGCATGAAAGCATAAAAAAATCATTCTTTATCACTTCCCTACTCGAGGACGAGCAGGAGTTAAGCTTGGGGATGCTTGATACGTCTCAAACGTATCTATAACTTTTGATGGTTTCATGCTGTTATCTTGTCAACTTTCGATGTTTTATATACCGTTTATATCTTTTTGGGACTAACTTATTAATTCAGTGCCAAGTGCCAGTTCCTGTTTTTTCCGTGTTTTTGACTCTTTTCAGATCTGATGTTGGAACGGAGTCTAAACGGAATAAAATCCCCGAAATAAATTTTTCCAGAACAAAAGAAGATCGGGGGACTTGAGGGCCAAGGCAGGAGAGCCATAGGGGGCCCACAAGCCCTGTAGCCGCCACCAGGGGGCGGCGGCTACCATGCTTGTGGCCTCCCTAGCGCTCCCGCGCCCTAGCTATTTCTCCTATAAATTCCCTAAAATCCCAGAAAAAATTAGGGCATCCACGGAAACACTTTTCTGCCACCGCAAGCTTTTGTTTTCGCGAGATCTCATCTGGAGGCCCTTCCCGGTGCCCTGACGGAGGGGACTTTGGAGTTGGAGGGCTTCTACATCAACATCATCGCCTCTCCAATGACTCGTGAGTAGTCCACTTCAGACCTACGGGTCCGTAGTTAGTAGCTAGATGGCTTCTTCTCTCTCTTGGATCTTCAATACAAAGTTCTCCATGATCTTCATGGAGATCTATCCTATGTAATCCTCTTTAGCGGTGTGTTTGTCGAGATCCGATGAATTCTGGATTTGTGATCAGATTATCTATGATTTATATTTGAGTCTTTGCTGATTTCTTATATGCATGATTTGATATCCTTGTAAGTCTCTCCGAGTCTTGGGTTTTGTTTGGCCAACTAGATCTATGATTCTTGCAATGGGAGAAGTGCTTGGTTTTGGGTTCATACAGTGTGGTGACCTTTCCCTGTGACAGAAGGGGCAGCAAGGCACGCATCGTGTTGTTGCCATCAAGGGTAACAAGATGGGTTTTATCATAGATATGAGATTGTCGATCTACATCATGTCATCTTTCTTAAGGCGTTACTCTGTTCTTATGAACTTAATACACTAGATGCATGCTGGATAGCGGTCGACGTGTGGAGTAATAGTAGTAGATGCAGAAAGTATCGGTCTACTTGTTTTGGATGTGATGCCTATAGATATAATCATTGCCATAGATAATGTCACGACTTTGCGCGGTTCTATCAATTGCTCGACAGTAGTTCGTTCACCCACCGTCTACTTGCTTTCATGAGAGAAGCCACTAGTGAACACTACGGCCCCCGGGTCTATTCACAACTATCGTCTCCACTTTCACTTTTACTTTGCTTTGTTTACTTTTTGCTTTTAGATCTCACTTTGCAAATAATCTATAAGGGATTGACAAACCCTTCATAGCGTTGGGTGCAAGCTCTTTGTGTTTGTGCAGGTACTTGTGACTCGACGCGAGCCTCCCACTAGATCGATACCTTGGTTCTCGAACTGAGGGAAATACTTACAGCCGCTGTGCTACATCACCCTTTCCTCTTCAAGGGAACACCAACGCAAGGCTCCAAGGCCGCGGGGAAATCCTTTGAATATTTGCCAAGGAAGTCCCTATAGGCGTAGCCCGTGACAGAAGGATTCCTGGCGCCGTTGTCAAGGAAGGTCTGTTGTCGTAGTAGCAGCTATTCTTTCCGTTCAATCTATCCTAGAGTTCGTACTAGAATAACACCTTAAGAAACACCTCAACCAAGACCCTAATGTCACCTAGATACTCCATTGTCACCTCAAGTATCCGTGGGCATGATTATACGATATGCATCACACAATCTCAGAATCATCTATTCAACCAACACATAGAACTTCAAAGAGTGCCCCGAAGTTTCTACCGGAGATTCAAAACGTGTGCCAACCCATATGCATAGGTTCCCGATGTCACGAAACCCGCAAGTTGATCACCAAAACATACATCAAGTACTCACATGAATATCCCATTCTCATCACAGATAGACACATGCAAGACATACATCAAGTGTTCTTAAAGACTCAATCCGATAAGATAACTCCAAAGGGGAAACTCAATTCATTACAAGAAGGGAGAGGGGGAAGAACATCGTAAGATCCAAGTATAGTAGCAAAGCCCGCGGTACATCGAGATCATGACATCTCAAGAACACGAGAGAGAGAGAGATCAAACACATAGCTACTGGTACATACCCTCAGCCCTGAGGGAGAACTACTCCCTCCTCGTCATGGAGATCGCCGAGATGATAAAGATGGCCATCGGAGATGGATTCCCCCTCCGGCAGGGTGCCGGAACGGGCTCCAGATTAGTTTTTGGTGGCTACAGAGGCTTGCGGCGGCGGAACTCCTGATCTAGGTTTCTTTTGGGGGGTTTCTGTATTTATAGGAATTTATGGCGGTGGAATTACGTCGGTTGGGCCCACAAGGAGGTCACAAGCCTGGTAGGTGCGACCTAGGGGGGCGCCTCCTCGGCTTGTGACTCCCTCGTGGCTCTTCTGGCCTTCTTCCAAAGCTTCGGGGGTCTCTTTTGGTCCAAAAAAAATCATCGCGGAAAAAACTGAAACTGGCACTTGGCACTAAGTTAATAGGTTAGTCCCAAAAAAGATATAAAATAACATATTCATGCATATAAAACATCCAAAGTTGACAAGATAATTGCATGGAACCATAAAAAATTATAGAGATGTATCAGTACCAAACCCGTCTCGTGCTTCTGCCCGGTTGAACAAAGGGGTACCCACTGCTGTTGGCATTTCGTCCACTCGACCGTCTCCTCTGCATCGTTGTCCAATATCGGTGATGTCGTTGTGCTCGAGGACATGAGGAAACCAAGCAAAAGGTATGCTCACATTATTACTAATTTTGTGTTCTTCTGTCCTAATCTAATTGATTTTTGAACACACGAGTGTTGTCCCGTTCATTTTTTCTGAAAAATCACATGACATTTGTTGCATGTTCACCGTGGCAACTCATAGAGTATGTTTGCTAGATGCCATATCCAGAGACAACATTAATTCAATTCACATGGCAACTCTAACTATTCCAGCATGGCAATTTCTGCCTACCATACATGGCAGATACTAGCTTACTCACATGGTAACTAGCATGCATCACACATTGAACTTCATGACTTTCACATGGCAACTCTAACTGTTCCAACATGCCAACTTCTACCTACCATACATGGCAGACACTAGCTTACTCACATGGCAACTAGCATGCATCACACATTGAACTTCATGCTTGCCATACATTTGCTAACTCTTCCACATCGACTACGAATTTCTATGTTAAAATACATGGAAATTACTTGTTTATTTCTACCACATTTTATTTCATATTTGTTTTTTCTTCACAAATATCTATTCGTTGCACATTTTCTGTAGGGTAAAGAAGACCGTCTCATGCCCGACCAAAGCTACAAACAAAGACCCATTGGAACGCATTCACTCGAAGTTGGCGACGTCCGACAATGTGAACATTCATGTGCTGCTAGTTGACAAACCTACCGCCACTATGCCAAATGCTGCTACTAGTTATGATGCATCTAAGCATTCATCTGTGCCAGCTGTAGAGGTACATACTTCAAGTGGAACAATTGGTATTTCTGATGCATGACTATCTGCCAGCAACGAGTCAGTGTTTGCGAGGACTACTGAGGTTGTGCCTACGATGCTGTCAATTAGGGATGCTACCACTATCCCATCTAGCCGCTCAGAAAGTGTTGAAGTGAGTTCTCCAGAGGTTATATTTAACAAGGAAGATTCTCGCTCATCTAGTACGGACTCCATACGTGGGGCTGCCTGTACGACTATGCCCACGAAAGAAGGTGTTGCGGCTGAAATTTCTGATGAGAGGACATCCACGGATGACTTTCTCCACACAGTTCCTACATCAGCTCCCATTGCCCAGGCTGGTCCAAAAAATGTTTTTGGAGTTGGCCTGCCTCCTAGACGTAGTCCCCGCAAGAATCGTACAAAGGCATCTAATGCAGTGGAGGTCGTTAAAAGCAGACTTGACACGGGTTTTGTGTCTGTTTCCACTCTATTCCCACCTTTCAAGCAAAGCAAGTCAACGGGGATGATGCAAGTTGGGATTTCGGGAGTTGCTAGTGGTAAGGACTCTACTAACGAAGTTGCACGTACACAGTCGATGATGCCCCTTACGACCCATAAGGACCCCAATTTGAATCTGCAAACTTCCAAGATTCCTGTTAGCATTGGTGTACCGTACAGTCCTAACAAGAAGATATGCAAAAAGGATGTGATTGAAATCACTGACAGCTCGCCTCGTCCTACCAACAAGCCTGATTCGCGTTCAACATTCGATAGTGATATGTTTGTTGAGCTTTCACCTCTAGAGTCTCATAATTAGTTTATGCGGAACCCATGTGAGCCGCAGGAAAGGCACCTAATGGATTTCACCCCACCAAGTTGCAACCTTGGTATAGATCGCAGTCAGGATGAACCACCAATTGATCCCGAGCGGGTCGCTTTTGCTTTTCCTGCAGGCATGGCCTTGAAGATGGTGCATCCCATCCTTGATGGCCGGAAGGCTGTGAAATGTGCAGAGCCTACAGTGCAAGGTAAACTATATGTTTCACTTTTGTTTTTATTTTTTGATCTTCATGGCAAAATATGCTTAACATTCGATGGCAAATCTTATGTGTTGTACATGGCATTTGTAGTTAACTATGCATGGAAACTCTAGTCTTTTGTTGCTACTTTTCTTCCCGTTCTTACTTTCGATTTCACGTGGTCATTGTTTTTACTGTCACATGGAAATTTTAGTTCATTCTACATGGCAGATTTCCATGATCTCACATGGCAAACTACGTTTGAATTTGTGATGGCTAATATTATGTGTTGTACGTTGAATTTTTGGTACCTGACCTTGAGTGCCAACTCCATTCTTTTTGTTGTTATTTTCCTGAATGTTTTCACTATGTTTTTTACATGGCAAATGTAATTTGATGACCCATTTTTTACTGCTTTTGAATTGTGTCCATGGCAAGCGCAGTTGCACAAAGACAACAATTTTTCTGCTGAAATGGCAACTTTATACGTTTGTTTATTTATTTTCTCGTGTACCTTATTTACAACAACTCCTGAGGAGATTTTACCATCACTTGAAGAAGCTTACCGCAGGATTGAGAAGAATGCCATTAAGAAGAGGTTTTTGTGCAATCAGGGCCAACCGAGTTGTGCTAACCTTGCTGACTTAGTGGCTAATGATGTCATCAGAAGCGCAACCCCTGGTTCTATGAAGCAAGCGAGGTTTGTTCATGCGCCAGTAGTTGATAATTGCCAGCTCGAGGTGAGGGCTATCAGGGAGCACACTCTTCTATACGATATTGTCAAGCGTTTTGATAATGTGAGGGCGAGAAGCAAATACATGAAGCAGCTGAAATAGTAATGCACCATACAAACCCACCCACCCCTATTCTTGTTCATGTATATTTCTTTTTAGTTGTTCCTTTTTCAAAGATTTATTTTCTTTCGTGTAATATCATTTTCATACAGCTCATGTTTGGACATAACAAAAATCATTCAATGCGATTAGACGTACATTGACCTTAGTGATCTAGCTGAGTGTGTGAGGCCCACTCGTGAAATGTCGTCGAATGTAGTTGCTTGTGGGATCGACTACATCAAGAACCATATGGACATTTGTGTAGACAAGATCATTATGTCCTACAACGTTACGAGCAAAATATGGGACAATGACTTCCACCATTCCATTATTAGGAAAAATTTCGCCGCACATGGTGACTCGAAGATCACATTGAAATAATTTGTGAGTGCTTTCCCTCGCTGTTTTTTGTTTTTCTGTCTCGTACATGTTGTTATAGCTCGTAGATACATTTTTTATCTGTTTTCACTTTTGTGGAATTTTATTTATGTAAATTGATGACAACATCAGTACGGCATAAATGGCAACTATTTTCACCTGCACATGGCAACTGCAAGCCTTTTTCACACACAAGATGGCACCAACATCTCTTTTTCCACATGTTTTAAAAGATGATCAACATCACACTCGTTCCTTCACGTAGTTTTCATGGCAACTTTGTTGCGTACCACATGGCAACTCTACCCACGGGCTTTTCCATGTTAACACTCCCCCTTTTCTCTCTCCCTTTTATAGGTCATGTTCTCCATGTTCCAACACCTCGCGCCAGAAAACTCTGACGATAATTTTGGTCACCACTACACCATATGCCTTGACCTCAAGCACCAATGGTTCGAGGTGCTTGATTAAGTTTTCTTAGGAGATGATACCAGCCTCACTTCCCATGCTGAATTCTTTCACTACAATAAAAAGCTCATTTATGACAAAAAATATCGGTGACAGTCTAAATGGTCAATTTTCTTGAGCACCTTTGTTTAATTTGCTAAAATTTTGCAGGGTTCTTCTTTGTAAGAAGAAGAGGAAGGTCCCAACTAGTAAACCAAACGTCACCTCTATTAAGAAGAGAAGTAAAGTGGATGTCACTCCCTTAGCATTTCAAGACGAGTCTCCCTTGGCCGATACATCTGAACAATCCGCTTCTCGACAAATCCAAGACAAGGTGCCACATAGTCCATCTCTTTCTCATCCATAGGCTAGTGTTTTTTAAAGAACACCTCAATCCTGTTAACTGGGATTATCAACAATCACTTCCCTCGTCTGGCAACTCTTGTTCCACGAAGCTGACGCCTTTCATTGTTAACCAAGGGTAAGTTCCCTCACTTTTGGTGGTATATGCCCGCCTACTTAGTTTTTTCTCTAAAGTTTACTTTGTCTCCTTGTTTTATAGAGATAGGGCCAAGAAACGAAAGTTTGGCAACTCTTCTATTACTCTTGAGCCGGAGGATTTAGATACGGCGGCTTCCGCAGGCGCCGGGCAAGGTGAAAATTGTTAGGAGATTCCTGTTAATCTACCTCAGCTTGAGGTTGAGAAAAATATTGCTTCCTCTTCGGGTGTCGAAGCTGACCCGACAATCACTAATCCTCCTTCGCAGGATGTCCGTTGTGATACTGCTGCAGAAGTGGTTATCCTTGGGCCAGTCTATGCTGCTCCTGGGCCTTCGAACATATTGACAAAGCAACCCATGAAAGAAGGAAATGCCCCATCTGATAAGGGGAAAACTAAACTTCAATCTTTTCCTCTTGGTGTTGAAGAATTATATGCTGGTTATCTTGAGCGTCTTTCCTCAAGCCATCAAATGGAAGTTGGCCTTGTGAGTACAATAAAGATGAAGTGTGAGGTTAGATATGCACCTCATATGCACATATTCTCCTATAGCCCCCAAGGGTCGGCTCATCTTCTTGAGATAAGTCGGGTCTTTATAACTTATTTGAAATTTTGAACATGGATTGTAGCCCCCAAGGGCCGGCTCATCTTCTTGAGATGAGTCGGGTCATTATAAATTATTTGAAGTTTTGAACTCGACCTGTAGCCCCCAAGGGCTGGCTCATCTTCTTAAGATGATTCAGGTCTTTATAACTTATTTGAAATTTTGACCTCGACTTGTAGCCCCCAAGGGCCGGCTCATCTTCTTGAGATGAATTGGGTCTTTTATTCATTATGTAAGCTAAAAAAGAAAACTCATATCCTCTGTAGCGACCCGACTCAAAACGAGTCAAGCCTCTGTGTTTCTGGGCCATCCCTGGATCAGTATGCTGGCACACACAGTACATCAATGTATATATCAAAGTGCAATCACATGTAAATGGCGTAAAACTGATATATACCTTAAATATCTCAGCGGAAGCAGTCAAGGGAGTGGAGTCCCAATAAACACCAACGGCAGGTTGAGTGTAGACCGTAACCCTGAATCGTACTCTTACTCGTCGAAGAAAAATATCTGCAACATAAGACGTTGCAGCCGTGTAGGTCAGCATATTGAATATGCCGGCAACTCACATATGAGAGGGGGTAAAATATCATCTATACTATATGCATATATGGCAGGTGGTGTTGTAAGTTTTTAGCGTAAAGCAAAGTTTCTCCTACAACAAGAGGGGCTAAAATAAAAATATTACTACAACGTTGGTTGTTAACGAGATGGTTCCGCCAACCAGTTCTCGTACCCGAGTTGTCAATAATTCCCACATCAATATTATTATTTGTGTTGAGAATTTCAGATAACTTCAGTTCCTTTGGCTCAAGTTATCCATGATCGTGGACACGGCTAATCGATTAGGTTTGAGTACTCTGTAGAGTTTTGGACACGTTCCCCACAAGATTTGATCGCCTCCGTGTATGTCCTCGCACTTCAGGGTGTTTGAAGACCGGATGATCAAAACATGGTCTTTCAATGGGTCCCTCTGAATCCCTGTCGGTGCCCATCCAAATCCTACCATTCTTCTACATCTGCTGGCACCGCCTGTCCAGAGTCGCCGCGTTGTCTAACCAAGACAGAGCCCATAATGACTTGTGGCTGTGCAGGTAAGCCTTGGGTCTTGAAAATATCCGTCCGTGTCTTTGAGCCTGGGTGAAGCTTTCCGCAGGATGTCATGGTCGTCCCCAGCATCCCGGGTCATCCACTGGTTTCTCCAGGGAGCCGATCAACCGTCCTTCACCCAGAGTTGCATTGCGTTCTGAGGTCTTGAAAAGTCTTGACTTAACCGGTCTTGGTTATTAAAGTAGTCTCGCATCACTCGTGATAAACTCTCAACCAGAATCCCGTCTACTCAAGCATAGCAATATGAAATTTGTCGTCCAGGGCCAAGTAACGGGGTTGTTGGGTGCCTACCACATGATACTACAATATGTAACCATAATTTCCAAGTACCTACTAAGCATGCAATTGGGCTAGGATGGTAGAACTACGATGCATAAAAAATAGGTGATACATGATCAAATGACTTGCCTTGATGATAGTTGTCTTGATCGAGCGCTTCTAAGTAACAAGCTTCGCACTCCGGGTGATCTACCGATACAAACAAATACACACCATAAGCACTACAATCAAACAATAAGAAAAATAACATCACAAGTAAAAATTTGCTATGGCCTAAGTGAAAGAATTCACTACACGTCACTAAGGCAGAAACTTGTTTCTGTTAAAAACCCAAGTAAAAATATTTAATTTTTTTTGAAACTTCTACCATAGTAAGATATAATCACTAGCAAGCAGAAGCAAAAAGAATCAACTCAAAATCATTTTTTAAACTCCTAGAATAAGCAAAACAAGGTTTAAACTAAATCTGATATAATTCAAATTAAAACTTCCAAACATAGACAAATTATATGTTTTTAAAACTACAGAAAAATTGGGATCTACTAGAAAAAGAATCAACCTCATTGGACTTCGGGATCAAAAACTATGCTCAAAACAAAATTGAAACTTTTCTGTTTTTGGAACTAAACAGAAAAAAGAAAAACAGATGCTAACGGACAGGGGGTACACGTGGCGCTCACAGATTGGCTGCGGGGGTGTGTGCTGCGGGTGTAAAGAGCAAAAGGCCGATACTTAAGAAAATCTACGACTAAAAACTAAGTGGGGCAGAAAACCGTTCTGGTTTTTTTAACTAAAACCGAAGGGGTACCTACTTCTAATCTAGCGCGTACGTTTTTGATCTAACGGTGGAGGAGGGGTGGGAAAACTCACTGTGGTGGAGATGAACTCCGGCAGTGCCTGAGGCGGCGGCCGAAGGTGGTGTTGGTGGTGCGGCAGTTCCGGCGGTCGGCCGAGGTGAGGGGAGACGTCCGGGCGGCGGAGGGGATCACCGGCGTTCTGCTGGAGGCGTCGGGGAGGTGCGGTGCGGGGCGTCTAGCGAGCAGGGGAGCTCGGGGTTTCGGTGGTGGTGGACAACTCCGGCGAGTGTAGCAGGGGGGCTTGGGGCGGCGGGACGGCGTGGCGAGGTGGGGAACGGGGTGCGGCGTGCGGAGGGAGTATTTATAGGGGGAGAGGGGCGCTCGGGAGGGAAGGGGCACGGAGATCCGGGCGGATCCCGGCGAACTGGGAGAGACTCGGGTCGGTCTCTGGTTAGGAAAGAGGGGGGGCGAGAGGAGGAAGGAGACCGAGGGGGGGGATTCGGTCGGCCAGGGGGGGGGGGTCCCACGCGGTAGGGAGAGGGGAGCTGGGGGCTCGGGGCAGTCGGCCGATCCGAAAGGATCTCGGATCCCGGCTAAGGTGGGATTTCGGCCCAACACTTAAATGCCGCCCGCAGCGGTTTCCTTTAAAAAAAATGTTTCCTATTTTTAGTCTTTTTCAGAAACAGAAACTAAAACCAATAAAAAGGCAACGAACAAAAATAATTAATATAGGGTATTATATACCAAAAATTTCAGGAAAATATCCTCTACGCGATTAACATTTTTCCAAGGCAAAAATAAAAACTTTTTAAAAAATGTTTTTTTTCAGAAGATCCCCTAAATGCTTTATTTTCTTTTTGCAAATATTTTTCAAATAAAACTTTGGTTTTTCTTGGCTCAATATTTTTCAAAAATACCCCTGATTTTGGGAGGGTCATTTTCCTCCGCTCTTTCTTGCTTGCAAGAATTATTTTTCGGCACTTCTTGCACGAAGAAAACAAATAGAAATGCAAAATAAAATTTTGAAAGAATTCAAATGCAAATCTCCGTTCAAATTCTTTATAGTTGAAGAAGTCACGTCATCTTCTCTCTTTGCTTTTAAATGATTGAATTTGAATTCACCGGAGAAGGGAAAAGTCATTTTATTCTCTCTCATTCAAAAGTTTTGAAAAGTTTCGAATTTCACTCAAGTTTCAATCACTCAAGCAAACAAACAATCAACCTAATAATTATTTTAACATTCCAAAATTTGGGATGGTACAAATCTACCACACATAAAATGAATCTCGTCCTCGATATCCGGAAGGGCTAGAGAGAAAAGGTTAGGGTTTGGGGGTCTTCTAACAAATCCAACTTCCGGCAAGGTGGGATGCTACCACACTTAAAATGAAGATTACTGGTCCCTCAAAATGTTTTAACGATCCTCTGGGGTTTTGGCAACTCACATCTCACAATCTTCATTTTAAATCCTTTGGTGATGCTCTCCCGTTATATTCATAACGTTTTCCATCAAAATCGAGTGCTCTTCCATTGATATAAGCTTCTTCCATTACTGGGTCTTATTAACTGACAGTCTCGTGGTCAATTCTAAATAACATATCGATGGTCCTCATGGTGGTCTACCATTTGTGGTTATCCTGCAGAGAGAGGGGTCTTGGTTTCATCCTCACCGTAAAATTTCTTACGCATGACACAAATGCCATGTACATGGGGCTTTCATCATACCATTCTAAGGCTTAAACAAAAGCTTCAAAGAACGTCGTCTCTCACTATGGGTAAGTCTCTCAGATTTACCATTCCAAATAGCAAGAGAATAATAATAGTAAGTCGTCATGGTGGCCAAGCCATGTCGCACTGAAATCATTACCTTGTATAAGGCTTAGGGAATCTCGTATTCTAACACTTGGGCATCCTCACAAGCATTGCAGAATTTCTCTTGTCCACGAACGAAGTTCGGATAATCCATTGGTTCTCCAAGCTGAACAAAACATCTATCGTATCTTCACAACTCTCTGGCTTTCGTATGTTCTTAAGAAAACGTTTGCTGATCCATCATAGCTTCTTCCATAAATCATATTCATTTCATAATCAATCCTTTATTACATCCTTACTTTCTTCAAAATTCTAACTCAAAAGTAATTTATTACAAATGCTGCCATCCACATTGTTCGGTATGGTCAAGCATTTCTGCCAACTTTATTCATCTGCCTCTCTTGGAGGTACTTTAGTTCCACTCGAACTTTCCGAGGTGCTCCCTGAAATCATCCATCTTTTGCTTCATCATGGTGGTCATGAGCTTCACCTCCATCATCTCCGCATGCACTTCACTCAGGTATTCCTGGGTATGACGGAGTCTTGCTTCAAGTATTTCTCCAATCTGGCGTATGGCTTCCATGGCAGCTTCACGAACAGCATCAAAGAAGGTTTCTCGTGGTACACGTGAAATGAAAAAGTATTGCCCCATAGTCTTTGGACAAACTCCTTTCACCTGGTGGAGGTGTACTTCCACATACCAAAGTTCTACTCCACTTTCCATGAATGGGTAGCCTTTGTAGACTGCATCTCCTTCAAGATGAATGTGCTTCATTATGTCCTTCAGGATGTTTCAATAATCATGATCACTGGTCAGGGTCATGATCGTTTCTGGGCCCTTGAGGAAATGACTCGTAGAGAGTTGTCATCTGCAGGTGTCAGTAAATAGGTACTCAGAGGAATGTATGTGTCTCCTTGGTAATGCGTGGTACATTCGTACTCATTGGATCCTGTGGGTTCACTGATTACTACCACACTTAAAATGAGATATACTCATGCCTGCATAGACCATATTTTCTCGTATCCTCATAATTGTTCAGAGATCTTTGTTCGAAGAGAAACAACACATACAGTTTCAACATATGCAATCGTGAGACAATAAATTCCATTTATTCATGATGTTATTACAATCTCAGGGACTTCTGTTACAAAAAATTTCACTCCATGATCTCATGAAAAACAAGAGTTCTTCATATTACACTAATTGCTGCGGTCAAAACTTAACTACTCCTTCTTAGCTTTCTTCCTTTGTGGACAATCGCTAGCAAAATGTCCTGCTTCCTTGCAACGAAAGCAAATGAGTTCTGACAAGTCTCGAGGCGTCTTAGTGTTTGCTTTTGCTCCTTGGATTTCCGGCTTCCTTCCTGAGCACATGTATTTGTGGTGGCCAAATACCATACACTTGTAACATCTGACATGACTCAGGTCTATATCTACAGAGATTTGGCTCTTCCGAGGGTACTTTTTCTTCTTCCCGGACTCCTTTATTTTGGCCAGTTCTTCTATTTCAAGTGGATCAATCTCCACTTTTTCCATCGGGAAGTTTCCCAGATACTCTTGGCTTCCCTTCGTGCAATCCTGTGAATAATGTCCTTCTTCTCCACATGAGTAGCATGCATTGGAAAAAAATCTGGTCAGACCTTGTCCATCAGGGTCTTCAATATTTTCGTTCATCATCGGTTCTTCTAGAATCTTCTTCTTGAGGGTTTCCTTCACTGCATCTTTCTGCTGCTTGACAACTTGTTGCACCTTGGGGTAAATGTGACACTGAGCTGGGTAGTGGGTGGTTCCTTCACAAAGGAAACAAGTCACCTGACTGCTTGGGCACTCCTCAGCTGGGTGATTTTCTTCACAATGAGTGCATCCATCCTTGTGTTCTTCCTGGGTGTGTCCTATTTCTCCACAGATCTTGCATGCACAAGTCTTCTCCTTCGGATTATCATAGCACTTCTGAATAAGTCAGGATCTTAACAGAGTGTTCTTGAATTCGTCCCAACTTTCTGCTCCACTAAATCCTTGTATGGCATGGTGCATTTTCCACCAGATAGCAGCACTTTGGGTAAAGTACTGGAGAGTGTGTTCCACTTCATACTTCCTTGAGATCAAGTTGCTCCCGAAGTGGTTCTCCATGTTTTGAATCCATATTTCAGCCTCCAGCTGGGTCACTGGTCCAGGGACTACAAGTTCAGCTTCATACTCCATCTGGTAGGGTTGAGGTTTTGGGGATGAGACGGGTAAGAGAGGGAGGGAGATACACACAATACAAACAATATTTTTGAGAATAGGTTTTATTTGTGGCTGTCGGAAAACACACACCAATGACGGCTCACAAATCATCGTATCTAACGTGGGTATATAACAGGGGTTTGGACTTCTAATGGTCATATAAATATTCGAACGCTTCACGGTCTTCGAATTCTTCGGGTCTTGAGAGTCTACTGTTGGTGTAGCTTCAACTGCATGATGGAATCCTCTTTACTTTGAAGCGGGAGTCGGTTGATCCTTCACGTGGTCAAAGGGGAAAGGGCATTGTCTAACTATTTGAGGTGAGATAGAACGTTTGATGAAATCAGAAGAGATGAGAAGTAAAATGTGTTTTCGAAAATAAGATTTTTGAGAGATCCTATCATAAGAAGTTTCCAGTTTCTAGGGTCACGTACTACAGTCAACATGTGCTCTGATACCATTTCTGTAGCGACCCGACTCAAAACGAGTCAAGCCTCCGTGTTTCTGTGCCATCCCTGGATCAGTATGCTGGCACACACAGTACATCAATGTATATATCAAAGTGCAATCACATGTAATTGGCGTAAAACTGATATATACCTTAAATATCTCAACGGAAGCAGTCAAGGGAGTGGAGTCCCAATAAACACCAACGGCAAGTTGAGTGTACACCGTAACCCTGAATCGTACTCTTACTCGTCGAAGAAAAATATCTGCAACATAAGACGTTGCAGCAGTGTAGGTTAGCATATTGAATGTGCCAGCAAGTCACATATGAGAGGGGGTAAAATATCATCTATAGTATATGCATATATGGCAGGTGGTCTTTTAAGTTTTTAGCATAAAGCAAATTTTCTCCTACAACAAGAGGGGCTAAAAGCAAAATATTACTACAAGGTTGGTTCTTAACGAGATGGTTCCGCCAACCAGTTCTCGTACCCGAGTTGTCAATAATTCCCACATCAATATTATTATTTGTGTTGAGAATTTCAGATAACTTCAGTTCCTTTGGCTCAAGTTGTCCATGACCGTGGACACGGCTAATCGATGAGGTTTGAGTACTCTGCAGAGTTTTGCACACGTTCCTCACAAGATTTGATCGCCTCCGTGTATGTCCTCGCACTTCAGGGTGTTTGAAGACCGGATGATCAAAACATGGTCTTTCAATGGGTCCCTCTGAATCCCTGTCGGTGCCCATCCAAATCCTACCCTTCTTCTACATCTGCTGGCACCGCCTGTCCAGAGTCGCCGCGTTGTCCAACCAAGCCAGAGCCCATAATGACTTGTGGCTGTGCAGGTAAGCCTTGGGTCTTGAAAATATCCGTCCGTCTCTTTGAGCCTGGGTGAAGCTTTCCGCAGGATGTCATGGCCCTCCCCAGCATCCCGGGTCATCCACTGGTTTCTCCAGGGAGCCGATCAACCGTCCTTCACCCAGACTTGCATTGCGTTCTGAGGTCTTGAAAAGTCTTGACTTAACCGGTCTTGGTTATTAAAGTAGTCTCGCATCACTCGTGGTAAACTCTCAACCAGAATCCCGTCTACTCAAGCATAGCAATATGAAATTTGTCGTCCAGGGCCAAGTAACGGGGTTGTTGGGTGCCTACCACATGATACTACAATATGTAACCATAATTTCCAAGTACCTACTCAGCATGCAATTGGGCATAGGATGGTAGAACTACGATGCATAAAAAATAGGTGATACATGATCAAATGACTTGCCTTGATGATAGTTGTCTTGATCGAGCGCTTCTAAGTAACAAGCTTCGCACTCCGGGTGATCTACCGATACAAACAAATACACACTATAAGCACTACAATCAAACAACAAGTAAAAATAACATCACAAGTAAAAATTTGCTATGGCCTAAGTGAAAGAATTCACTACACGTCACTAAGGCAGAAACTTGTTTCTGTTAAAAACCCAAGTAAAAATATTTAATTTTTTTCGAAACTTCTACCACAGTAAGATATAATCACTAGGAAGCAGAAGCAAAAAGAATCAACTCAAAATCAATTTTTAAACTCCTGGAATAGGCAAAACAAGGTTTAAACTAAATCTGATCTAATTCAAATTAAAAATTTCAAACATAGACAAATTATATGTTTTTAAAAACTACAGAAAAATTGGGATCTACAGGAAAAAGAATCAACCTCATTGGACTTCGGGATCAAAAACTATGCTCAAAACAAAATTGAGACTTTTCTGTTTTTGGAACTAAACAGAAAAAAGAAAAATAGATGCTAACGGATAGGGGGTACACGTGGCGCTCACAGATTGGCTGCGGGGGTGTGTTCTGCGGGTGTAAAGAGCAAACGGCCGATACTTAAGAAAATCTACGGCTAAAAACTAAGTGGGGCAGAAAACCGTTCGGTTTTTTTTTAACTAAAACCGAAGGGGTACCTACTTCTAATATAGCGCGTACGTTTTTGATCTAACGGTGGAGGAGGGGTGGGAAAACTCACCGTGGTGGAGATGAACTCCGGCAGTGCCTGAGGCGGCGGCCGAAGGTGGTGGTGGTGGTGCGGCAGTTCCGGCGGTCGGCCGAGGTGGGGGGAGACGTCCGGGCGGCGGAGGGGATCTCCGGCGTTCTGCTGGAGGCGTCGGGGAGGTGCGGTGTGGGGCGTCGGGCGAGCAGGGGAGCTCGGGGTTTCGGTGGTGGTGGCCAACTCCGACGAGTGTAGCAGGGGGGGCTTGGGGTGGCGGGACGGCGTGGCGAGGTGGGGAACGGGGTGCGGCGTGCGGAGGGAGTATTTATAGGGGGAGAGGGGCGCTCGGGAGGGAAGGGGCAGGGAGATCCGGGCGGATCCCGGCGAACTGGGAGAGACTCGGGCTCCGTCTCTGGTTAGGAAAGAGGAGGGGGGGAGAGGAGGAAGGAGACCGAGTGGGGAATTATGTCGGCCAAGGGGGGTCCCACGCGGCAGGGAGAGGGGAGCTGGGGGCTCGGGGCATTCGGCCAAACCGAAAGGATCTCGGATCCTGGCTAAGGTGGGATTTCGGCCCAACACTTAAATGCCGCCCGCGGCGGTTTCCTTTAAAAAAAAACGTTTCCTATTTTTTAGTCTTTTTCAGAAACAGAAACTAAAACCAATAAAAAGGCAACGAACAAAAATAATTAATATAGGGTATTATATACCAAAAATTTCAGGAAAATATCCTCTACGCGATTACATTTTTCCAAGGCAAAAATAAAAACTTTTAAAAAAAATGTTTTTTTTAGAAATCCCCTAAATGCTTTATTTTCTTTTTGCAAATATTTTTCAAGTAAAACTTTGGTTTTTCTTGGCTCAATATTTTTCAAAAATACCCCTGATTTTGGGAGGGTCATTTTCCTCCGCTCTTTCTTGCTTGCAAGAATTATTTTCCGGCAGTTCTTGCACGAAGAAAACAAATAGAAATGCAAAAGAAAATTTTGAAAGAATTCAAATGCAAATCTCCGTTCAAATTCTTTATAGTTGAAGAAGTCACGTCATCTTCTCTCTTTGCTTTTAAATGATTGAATTTGAATTCACCGGAGAAGGGAAAAGTCATTTTATTCCCTCTCATTCAAAAGTTTTGAAAAGTTTCAAATTTCACTCAAGTTTCAATCACTCAAGCAAACAAACAATCAACCTAATAATTATTTTAACATTCCAAATTTGGGATGTTACATCCTCCTTGGCCATTTTGATCTGATGATAGCCTGAATATGCATTTAAAAAGCATAATCACTCGCAACCCGCCGTAGAACCAATGATCTAATCGATGCGTGGGAGGGCGAAAGGATCTTTAGGGCAAGCTTTGTTGAGGTCCACGTATTGAGAACACATGCGCCAGGTGCCATTTTTCTTTAAAACAAGTACCAGGTTAGCTAACCAGTCAGGATGAAATACTTCAATGATGAACCCAACACCTAGGAGCCGGGCTACTTCTTCCCCAATGGCCTTCCATCTCTCTTTGTTAAAACAATAGAGGTATTGGCGCACTGGTTTAGTATTTGGATTGACATTAAGGTGGTGCTGAGCGAGTTCTCTTGGTACTCCCGGCATGTCAGAAGGTTTCCATGCAAAGATGTCCCGATTCCCACGGATGAACTCGATGAGCGCACTTTCCTATTCAGGATCCAGGCTAGTCCCAATAGTGAACTGCTTGGACGAGTTGCCTGGGACAAAGTCAACATGTTTAATATCTTTGTCCGGCTTAAACTTGAGATTCTCTTCAGACTCTATAGTTGGATTCTTGAGAAGACTTATATCGATCGGATCAACATTAGCTTTATAAATTTGTTAGCTCATCGGCAGCACAAGCTGACTCAGCATAGGTTGCATCCCCTTCTTCACACTATTGAGCGATCATCCTATCTCCCTTCACCATGATAGGATCGTTAGGACCCGACATTTTGAGCTTGAGGTAAACATAACATGGGCTGGCCGTGAAGCGTGCATAAGACGATCTTCCGAAGAGGGCGTGATAAGGGTTTTTAATTTTCACGAGTTCAAAAGTCAAAGGCTTGACCCTATAATTGTGTTCATCCCCAAAGACTACATCAAGATTGATTCTCCCAACCGGATATGCCGACTTATCGGGAATTACACCATGGAAAACGGTGGTCGAAGTTTCCAAACTGCTGTGAGGAAGATTCATCCACCAAAATTTGTCGTAACACACTATGTTGATGCTACTTCCTGTGTCCATGAGGACCCTTGAGAGGTTACAACTGCCGACTTGAGATGCTACCACTAAAGCCAGCTCCCTAGGATTTTTAGCCCGGGGTGGGTGATCCTGACGACTTCAAGTGATTTGTTGCTCAGACCACCGGAGTTACTCTGGAGATGCTTGCTCGGCCATGCTAATAGCCCTCCTTTTAACTTCTGAATCTCGCTTGCAAGCATTGGTGGTGAATACATGATATTGACCGCTTCTTGATTGTCTAAAGTCCCCATGCGACCCACGAGGGGAATCCTGACTCCAACGCTTCTTGGCGTGTTTCTTGAGAGTCTTCCTCTGGAATTCCTTCATGATATAACAGTCCTCCCATGCATGTTTGGATGGCTTCTACTTTAGTGCCATGCTTAGGGCAGGGCGCTTTGAGCGCGTCCTCGAAATCAGTGGTCCTATTCCTGTGCTGGTCCTTAGGGCGACCTTTCCATTGAAGGTTTTGGAGCGAGTTTTGGTAGCAGGCGCAAATTCTAACCCAGATTCAAAACGGTTCCGTTTGTTATCAGTTTGGCTCTCAGCGTCCATGTCACCATGGTGATAAGGCGAATTGACGTCTTTCATTGTGACATGGCCTCGACCAACCCTTCTCCAGCTATGACGAGCCGACTTGACGAGGTTGGAGATGTTATCCGGCTCGAGCGCTATTTCATTGGTCTTACCGATGAAGATGTGAATATTACCGAAGGGAACCCGATACCCGTACTCGATTGAGTCGGCATCAGGACCCCAGTTTGAATTGTCGATGTAGATCTTGTCGCGACAACATTTGGTCATCTGACCCGCCACGTAGGTATCGAATCCGGGAAGAGCTCCCTCCGAAAACTCAACTCCACCTTGCGATTGCCCTACGGTGGGCGCCAACCATCGTTGTTTTGTCACGACAGATGTCCTCGAGAACGGATTTAGTGGTGAGGCCATCGTCATAGTGTGGCGACTTGAAGGGGTTGATTGGGAAACGAGAGGCAGATTTACCTAGGTTCGGCCCCTCCGATGGAGGTAAAAGCCTATGTCCTGCTTTGTGTTTGTATTGATAGGAATCTTGATTACAAGGGTGTGGAGTCGCTAACCTGGGTATCGAGGGTTTCTTACTTGATCTCTCTGGCTTGCGGGCTCCACTTTATATATAGATAGAAGCCCCAAGCCTACAATGAAGTTCGGTTCGAATAAGCACTCATGTCCTACTACAAATCTACCTTACCTTTCTTCCTAGGTTAGGGAAACTTATGGCATCTCTTGCCTCATACATCTTTGAGCCACCGACTTCTCGCGATGGGCTGCTTGGTGTCTTGTTGACTAAGTTCCCCGACCCATCTTATTTCGTTGCTTTGTGGCTTGACCCATCTCCATAAGACGAGTTAAATCCAGGGGTTAGATCCCCGACACACGGCTAGACGTATCCACGAGTACCATGCATACCAATAGTTTCGAAGAAATTTAATATTTGACAATATAAAGTATTTTTTTAATTTCGGGACTGGGCATCCCTATTACTGCCATACTCTCGTCCAATGACAAGTGAATGAACACTCATATTGATAATAACCTATTTAACATGGAATATACCGGTCGCCCCTCGCCTTTTCATGAGCGGTACGGGCACACAAAACAGAAATTTGTTTTGCACATTAGAGTTGGCACTTGCAAATTTACTTGGAACGACACTGAAATACCGCATATAGGTAGGTATGGTTGACTCATTTGGCAAAACTTGGGTTTAGGATTTGGAAGCACAAGCAATATTCCCTCTTAGTACAAGTGAAGGCTAGCAAATAGATTGAGAAGCGGCCAACCAAGGAACGAAAATCATCACAAGTGAACATTAAACATAACTATCATCGAATAATGTAACACAAGTAGGATGTAATTTCATAGCATAATTATTGAATTCATGTGCATTGCAAATAACAAGCTCTCAAACAAATATAAGTGAATAACAAGAGCACAAGTTTCTCTAAAATTTTCAATTCTCAATATAATATAAGTGAAGCAAGAGAGGATTTCTCCAAAATTTCTACTACTCTCAAAATAATCTAAGTGAAGCATGAGAGCAAATTTGTTCAAAATAATAGCATCACTGTGCTCAAAAATATATAAGTGAAGCACTTGAGCAATTCCATGGCTGAAAAAAATTGAAATGAAGCATAAAGAGCGATTCTAACAAGTCATAGCATAATGTGGTTCTCTCAAATGGGAGTGTCCAAAAAGGTTTATTATGGCAAACTAACCAGCAAATAAAGAAAATACCCAAATGATACAAGACGCTCCAAGAAAAACTCATAATATGTGACGAATAAAAATATAGTTCCAAGTAAAATTACCGATGGTTTTTAGAAGAAAGAGGGGATGCCTTCCGGGGTATCTCCAAGCTTAGTTGCTTAGTACTCCTTGGATATTACCTTGGGGTGTCATGGGGCATCCCCAAGCTTAGGCTTTTATCCCTCCTTATTCCTTCATCCAAAGTGATCTCACTCAAAACTTGAAAACTTCAATCACACAAAACTCAACAACTTTTCGTGATATCCGTTAGTGTAGGAAAACCAAACTTTACTTTAGGTACTGTAGAAAACCGATTCCAATTTTGTTTTTTGCATTATGCCTAATGTATTATAACTTTACCATGGCTTATACCCCCCCGATACAAACCATAGAATCATCAAAACAAGAACATACGCAAAGAAAACAGAATATGTCAAAAATAGAACAATCTCTAAATACTCGAATTCTACTCATACTTGTGTAAATCCAGAAATTATGAAAAATTATGACAATGTAGGGAATTTGTATATAAATATTGTGTAAAATCTTCAGAGACTTTTGACTCTTTGGTGAGTTTTAGGATTTTTTCTATTTGATGCAAAAGTTCCTATTTTTCAACATGAGTAAAGCAACTAACACCCCACATGATCCCAAAGGCTTTACTTGGCACAGACACTAAATAAAACATAGAAACACAATAATAACGGTAGCATAATTTTGCAAACACTCAAGAACGGAAAGCAAAAATGAAAAATAAATTTTATTCATTGGGTTGCCTCCCAACAAGCTCTTTCTTTATATCCATTAAGATAGGCTTGATATTTTAATGATGCTCACATGAAAGATAGTAGTTGAAACACAAAAAGAGTATCATGTAGCATAACGCAAACACATTTAAGTCTAACATACTTCCTATGCATAGGCATCTCACAAGCAAACAAATTGTCAAAACAAGAAATATCTCAACATGAAGAGAGATAATTTAGAAACATAAATATTTCTAAAACCATATTTCCATGTCTCATAATAATTACATGTAGGATCATATTAAAATTCAACAATATAGCTATCACATAAAATATTCTCTTCATGAACCACATGCATAAAACTCTTATAATATTCCAAGGTAGTGGGATTAACGGTAACTAAAGTCATGAGGTCTCCAAACCCACTTTTATCAAAAAATTAACGAGATAGATAATTATTCAAAATAGCCGGATCATTATTACCTAAAGTTGATGCTCTTCCAAACCAACTTTCAATAATATTGCAAACATTATTATAAATATCATATTCATCACAAGTATTAAATAAATTTTCAAGATAATAAGAAGCCTCACCCCAATCATGATCATTACAATGAGTAGTGGACATGACAAATTTGACATCCCCAATCTTGTAGTTTTGCATACTATTAGCACAACTGATACTAATATAATTTATAATAACATCATTGCAATCATGCTTTTCATTCAAGGAGATATCATGAATCACATTATAAATTTCTTCTTTTAACACTTCATCACAATATTCAGATTCACAATTTTCAAGCAAAACTTCACAAAAATAAACAAGAGCACTCAACTCACTAGCAATTGGTCCAAGATAATTAGATCTTTTGAAAAGATTAGCAAGTGGATGAGGATCCATATGTCTTTACTTTTCCTGTTTGTTTTTCTATTTTTGAGTGTTGACTTGAAGGCAATAGAAGCAAGCAAGCAAGAAAAAGGCAAATGGGCCGAAGGAAAATAAAAGGAAATTTTTTGTGAAGTGGGGGAGAGGAAAACGAGAGACAAATGGAAAATAATGTAATCACAAGGAGATGAGAGTTTGTGTGTAGGAACGTGATAGATCTTGACTTGATCTTCCCCGGCAATGGAGCTAGAAATCTTGACTCCTCGTTGATTGTGTTGTTTTCCCTCCAAGCTTAAAGGGTGATGTAGCACAGTGAAGGCAAGTATTTCTGTCAGTTATGGAACCAAGGTATCAATCCAGTACAAAGATCCACAAGACTATGTAAGCGACAACTCAACACAAATAGCAAATCCTAGCAATCCAACGCGTGGAGGGGTTGTCAATCCCTCGTGGGTAAAGTAAGGATAGATTCATAGATGAAAATAAGAGTGACAGAAATAAAATGCATCAAGGTATTTTCTTTTTTTTGATAATATAGATATGAAAATAAAAGAGCAAATAGAATAGAAACGCGAATAGCAAAGTAGAGATGGCAAATAGATGATGCGAAATAGACCCGGGGGCCATAGGTTTCACTAGTGGCTTTTCTCAAGAAAATAGCAAACAGTGGGTAGAAAAATTACTATTGGGAAATTAATAGAAGAGAAAATAATTATGATATTCAAGACAATGATCATGTATATAGGCATTTTGTCCAAGAGAAGTAGACCGAGTTCTCCCTGCATCTACTTCTATTACTCCACACATCGACCACTATCCAGCATGCATCTAGTGTATTGAGTTCATGGAGAAACGGAGTAATGGCTTAAGAACTGACGGAGATAGTACCCCTGGGTATACCAAAAGTGAAGATTAGCCGTCTCCAAGACATTTGGGGGCCGTGTGGCCCCCCAGGCCGGCTTGCGATAGCCGGCCCATTAGATCAACACAAGTCTGGTCGGCTAGCGACAGCCGGCACCTCCAACCAACCCAAGACCGGTCAGCTGGCGATAGCCGCCTCCCTTTGGCTTGTACGTGCCTGGCCGGCTCGCGATAGCCAAGAACTCATCCAACGCGCACCCGGCCACCTGGCGGGGCTCATCCGGCTTGCTAGCCTACTGCCACCCGGACAACCGGTTCCCGTCCCATTCGGTCGTACCGTCGTACGAAGCCAAGACAAGGCGAATAGTCAAAAGCTATCACGGTAGCAGTACGCGCTGACATGTTCCCCCCTGTTGCGCGTCGTAATGATGGGAGGGTCAGTGTGGCTACACGGCCCCCGCCGCTGCCGATCCAGACTAGGTGTGCCGACCCTTGTAGCCACGACCCCTCGTGAGCACGCGCCCTGGCGAACCGGCACGTCAACCGTTACTGCACACGACCGGCGGGCCCCACGACAAGACTCCACAGCAGGTGGGCCCGGCAGCAGGCCCAAAGGCTGGCAGCCGCCCCACCTCCTATCTTATCCATACCATTGTATCCCCTGGCTACACTATAAAGCCTCGCCTCAACCCACAGAGAGCGGCACCTTACACAGGCTCACATTCAGCCAATCATATTAGAGAGACAGACCAAACACACGTAGAACACCCTTTGAGGAAGCGAGACCAGCAACCAGTGCTCCATTTCCCTCCTCATGAATAGCTCAAGGAGAAACCTTTGTATCGTGATTCTCACATAGTCACGCAGTCAGGACTAGGGGTTTTACCTCATCGAGGGCCCTGAACCTGGGTAAACCGGCGTCATGCGTGTTGCGCCATCACCCATTCCCAGATGTCGCCGGCACCCATCGGCCCCAAACCACGAGTTAAGCCACCCCATGGAATCTGTCCCGGAAATACCATGATAGTTGGCGCCTACCATGGAGCCGGCAACGACGCTGGCCGGAGTGACGTTCCGGGCGGGACCCTTCACCGCTTCTGGAGAGCGCGTGGTGCACGGCTTGGTCATGCACTACGACACGCAAGACTGCATCAACGACAATGCCCGCTAGATCGAGGACGAAACTTCCCCGTTGACGGCTCCATCATCGACTTCGTCTCGCACCGCGTCTTCGTCACGGTCGTTACCGACATCTACCCCACCGAGGTGCTCAGCTGCGACGAGTGCTACCTCTTGAGCTTGCTTCCTCAAAGGGTGATGCAACACAGTAGCAGTATGTATTTCCCTCAGTTTGAGCAAGGTATCAATCCAGTAGGAGTATGAAGATGAGGCACCAATGTACCTGCGCAAAAACAAACAAACTTGCACCGAACGCTATAAAGAGGTTGTCAATCCATTCACGATTATTTGCAAGGTGAGATCTGAAAGGTGAAAAGTGCAACAAAGTAATTTTGTGGATCTGAAAATATGAAGTGAAGTAGACCCGGGGGCCATAGTGTTCACTAGAGGCTTCTCTCATGATAGCAAGTATTACGGTGGGTGAACGAATTACTGTCGAGCAATTGATAGAATCGCGCAAAGTCATGATGATATCTAAGGAAATGATCATACATATAGGAATCACGTCCGAGACAAGTAGACCGATACTTTCTGCATCTACTACTATTACTCCACACATCGACCGCTATCCAGCATGCATCTAGTGTATTGAGTTCATAACAAATAGAGTAACGCCTTAAGCAAGATGACATGATGTAGAGGGATAGATTCATGCAATAGATATAAACCCCATCTTTTTACCCTTGATGGCAACAACATGATGCGTGCCTCGCTACCCCTTCTGTCACTAGGTGAGGACACCGCACGGTATGAACCCAAAACCAAGCACTTCTCCCATTGCAAGAATTATAGATCAAGTTGGCCAAACGAAACCCACAACTCGAAGAGAATTATAAAGATGCGAAACCATGCATATAAGAGATCAGAAGAGACTCAAATAGTATTCATAGATAATCTGATCATAAATCCACAATTCATCGGATCTCGACAAACACACCGCAAAAGAAGGTTACTTCGGATAGATCTCCATGAAGATCATGGAGAACTTTGTATTAAAGATAGAATAGAGAGAAGAAGCCATCTAGCTACTAGCTATGGACCCGAAGGTCTGTGGTGAACTACTCACACATCATCAGAGAGGCAATTGTGTTGATGAAGAAGCCCTCCGTGTCTGAATCCCCCTCCGGAGGGCACCAGAACGGTCCCCAGATGGGATCTTGTGGAGACAGAAGCTTCGGCGGCGGAAAAGTATTTTTGTGGCTCTCTCTGGTGGTTTTGGATTTTTAGAGAATTTATAGGAGAAAGAAGTAGGGCAAAGGAGCCAGTGGGGCCCACAAGCCTGCTAGGCACGGCCCCTAGGCCGCGGCTGGGGGCTTGTGACCTCCCCCAAGGTCTTCTGCCTTGGTTCTCAAGTCCCCTGCGTATCTTCTGTTATGGAAAAAATCACCCCGTACGTTTTTTTCCGTTTGGACTCCGTTTAATATTCTTCTTTGGAAAAGGTCAAAAACACGGAAAAAACAAAAACTGGCACTTGGCACTGAGTTAATAGGTTAGTCCCAAAAAATATATAAAATAGCATATTCATGGATACAAAACATCCAAAGTTGACAATATAATAGCATGGAACCATAAAAAATTATAGATACGTTGGAGACGTATCAAGCATCCCCAAGCTTAACTCCTTCTCGTCCTCGAGTAGGGAAGTCATAAAGACCGAATTTTTGATGTGGAATGCTACCTAACATATTTGTCCTTTGTAACTTCTTTCTTGTGGCATGAATGTTCAGATCCGTAAGATTCGAAACAATAGTTTACAATTGACAGGAAAACAATAATACTTCAAGCATACTAGCAAAGTGATCATGAACTTTTGAAATAACAAGGCCAACGAAAGTTATCCCTACAAAATCATATAGTCTGGCTATGCTCCATCATCCCCACACAACGAATTTAAATCATGCACAACCACGGTATTTGCCAAGTAATTGTTTTCGCACTCTTACTTTCTCAAACTTTTTCAACTCTCATGCAATACATGAGCGTGAGCCATGGGTATAGCACTATAGGTGGAATAGAGTGTGGTGGAGGTTGTCAGGCAAAAAGGAGGAGATGGTCACATTGACTCGGCATATCAACGGGCTATGAAGATGCCCAACAATAGATATCAATGTGAATGAGTAGGGATTACCATGCAACGGATGCACTAGGGCTATAAGTGTGTGAAAGCTCAAAAGGAAAACTAGTGGGTGTGCACCCAACTCGCTTGCTCACGAAGACCTAGGGAAATTTTGAGGAAGCACATCATTGCAATATACAAGCCAAGTTATATAATGAAAATTCCCACAAGTACATGAAAGTGACGAAACGAGAGACTCTCTATCATGAAGAACATGGTGCTATTTTGAAGCACAAGTGTGGAAAAGGATGGTAGCATTGTCCCTTCTCTCTTTTTCTCTCATATTTTTTTTGTTTGGGCTCTTTGGGCTCTTTTTTTCATTTTTTTGGTGGTCATCTTGGGCCTCTTTTTTTTCCTCACATGGGACAATGCTCTAATAATGATGATCATCACACTTTTATTTACTCACAAGTTAATACTTAGAACAATGATGACTCTATAGGTGTAGCGACCCGACTCAACGAGTCAAGCCTCTCGTGTTTCTGTACCATCCCAAGATCATGCTGGTACACACACAGTACATAATGTATATATTCAAGAGTGCAATCACACAGCTTTATTAATCGAAATCTCATAAAGAGTACTTTATTACAATAAAGGAGTACAATAAAGTGGCTGAAGGCCATCTCTTGAGATTATCTAACGAAGACTAAGCGGAAGCATCAGGTAGACGAGTCCATCCGACTCCAAGGGCATGTCACTGAGCGTAGAATCGTAGCCTCACTCCTGGTCGGAAAAGTACTCTGCAACATGATACGTTGCAGCCGTGTAGGTCAGCATATTGAATATGCTGGCAAATCATCAAGAGAGGGAGTAAAATAATAATCATCTATCTCTACATGCATATTTGGCCGGTGGAGCTAAGTTTTGCATAAAGCCAGTTTTATCCTACCACAAAAGGTGTTGAAAGCAAAATTTACTACAATGGTTTGTTGTTAACGAGATGGTTCCGCCAACCAGTTCTCTTACCCGAATAGTTGTTAACACCCACATCATTATTAATTTGTGTCGAGAGTTCAAGGGAAATTCAATGCCTTCGGCTCAAGTTGTCCATGACCGTGGACACGGCTAATCGATTAGGTTGGGTACTCTGCAGAGTTTTGCACACGTTCCCCACAAGATTTGATCGCCTCCGGGTTTGTCCTCGCACTTCAGGGTGTTTGAAGACCGGATGATCAAAACATGGTCTTTCAACGGGTCCCTCTGAATCCCTGTCGGTGCCCATCCATTCCTACCGTTCGTCTACATCTGCTAGCACCGCCTGTCCAGAGTCGCCGCGTTGTCCAACCAAGCCAGAGCCCATAATGACTTGTGGCTGTGCAGGTAAGCCTTGAGTCTTGAAGTCTTCGTCCGTCCCTTTGAGCCTGGGTGAAGCTTTCCGCAGGATGACATGGCCTCCCCAGCATCCCGGGCATCCACGTGGTTTTCCAGGGAGCCGATCAACCGTCCTTCACCCAGTGTTGCATTGCGTCCGAGGTCTTGAAAATCTTGTCTTAGTCCGGTCTTGGTTATTATATCAATCTCGTATCACTCGTGGAATACACTCAACCGATAACCCGTCTACTAGAGCATAGCATATATAACGTTGTCGTCCCGGGGCCAAGTGTCGGGTTGTTGTGTTCCTACCACATGATACTACAACTATGACTAAAGTTTCCAAGTACCTAGGGAGCATGAAAATTGGGCAAAGAAGGTGATCTACTATGGATTGAAAACATAGGTAAAATAACATGATCAAAGATGACTTGCCTTGATGATAGTTGTCCTGCTCGAGCGTCTCTAAGTAACACGCTTCGCACTCCGGATGATCTACCGATACAAACAAAAGCACACCATAAGAAATTCAATCCTGCCACGAGTAAAAATAACATCACATGCAATGATTTGCAAAAGACTACGCAAAAGAATTTATCGCGCGCCGGTATGGCAGAAACTTGTTTCAGTTGAAAACACCAGTAAAAATACTTGGAAAATTCTGAAACTTCTACCACAGTAAGATTTTATCACTGGAATACAGTAGCAAAACGAATCAACTCAATATCATTTTTCAAACTCCTGGAATAAGCAAAAAAGTGTTTAAAGTAAATCTGCTCTAACTTATATTTAAAAATTTCAAACACAGACAAATTATATGTTTTTAAAAACTACAGGAAATTTGTGAGCTACTGGAAAAAGAATAAATGTCATTGGACATAGGGATAAAAAGTTGTGATCAAAACAAGATTGAAAGTTTCTGTTTTCGAAATCTGGACAGAAAATTACTAAACTGCTAGTGCTAATGAGGTTACACATGGCAAGATGCTACTGGTTGTGGTGGCTGTTTGTTACGTGGCTTCGAGCAAACGGCCTATCTCTAAAAAAACTACTGGTTAAACATAAGTGATCTAAAAACCACTGGTTTTTCTCACTAGACCGAAGGGGTACTAGTGTTTTAATCTTAGCCGTTGCATGGGGATCTAAGGGCTAGGAATAGGATCAAAAGAAAAACAGGGAGAGAGAGAGAGAACTACCTGCTGGCAGAGGGTGCACCGACGATGGAGGGAGATGGCCGGCGAGGGAGGAGCTCCGGGGCGGCGTTGGAGGCTTCGGGGAGGCGGCGGCGGGGAGAAGGGGGCGACGGGGCTGCTCCCAGGGGCGAGGCCGAAGTGGCAGCCTCGGCTGCACGGGCGAGGCTCGTGGCGTCGGCGGCTCCCAGCGGCGGCGGCTCGGGCGGCGGTGGCGGCGACTAGGGTTGGGGACGGGGTTGGCTAGGGGTTGGGAGTATTTATAGGCTAGGAGGGGGTGGGCTTATGGAAGGAGAAGAAGAAACAGGGAAGGAATCGCGAGCTCAGCTGGGCTGAGCCACTTGGCTCGGCCTGGCAGGTTCTTCTTTTTTTGAAAAACAAACTAACAGCAGCAAAAAAAAAGAAGAAAAAAACAAAACAGTAAAATATATTTTCCTAGCTAACAAAATACTAGAAAAAAAATAGGTACTAGTATACATATAAGCACTAGAATACTTAGGAAAAACAAAATAACATATACAACTAATATATAAATAATATATATAGGAAACCCTAGTTCCACCTAATGCAACTTTTAAAAAATAGTTTTATGCAATAGGTCACACAACGCGATTGAAAAAAACAACTCAACTAAAATAATTCGGAGTTTAGAAAAATTTGCAAAAATCAAAATGGTGACTTTAACTCACACGGTAGAAGTCATATTATCTCCACTCCGATAAATTGACCGCAGCCACATAACGATAAATTTTTTCAGAAGAACGCAATGATGCATAAAATATGAGATGCAAATGAATGATCTATTAACATCCGAATTTACGAAAATTGGGATGTTACAAACCTACCCACCTTAAGATGAATCTCGCCCTCGAGATTCGGGTTGGCTAGAAAATAGGTGCGGGTGGTCTCGACGAAGATCCTCTTCTCGTTCCGAGGTGGCTTCTTCCTCGGTGTGGTGGCTCCACAACACCTTGCAGAACTTGATGATCTTGCTGCGGGTAACTCTGTTGGCAGTCTCGAGAATCCGGACGGGTTTCTCCTCATACGTCAGATCACTGTCAAGCTGTATGGCCTCTAGGGGCACTGTATCTCTCAACGGAATACCGGCCATCTCAGCGTGGCATTTCTTCAACTAGGAAACATGGAAGACATCATGGACTCCGGACAATCCTTCCGGCAGTTCCAGTTTGTATGCAACTTCGCCTCTACGCTCAAGAATTTTGTAGGGGCCAATAAATCGTGGGGCTAATTATCCTTTCACACCGAATCTCTTGATTCCTCGAAGTGGAGACACCCGAAGATATGCTCGGTCTCCCACTTCGTACGTTACTTCCTTGCGTTTGCTGTCGGCATAACTCTTCTGCCTGGACTGAGCTATCTTGAGTCGGTCACGAATAAGCTTGACCTTCTCTTCAGAATCTCGGATGATGTCGGGACCAAAAAGTTGTCGGTCTCCAACTCCATCCCACATCAACGGTGTTCTGCACCTCCTTCCGTATAGAGCTTCGAACGGGGCCATCTTCAGACTGGTCTGGTAGCTGTTGTTCTACGAGAACTCGGCATACGGTAAATTGTCATCCCAACTAGACCCATAGTCTAGTGCGCAAGCTCTCAACATGTCTTCCAGAATTTGATTAACTCTCTCGGTCTGTCCATCTGTCTGCGGGTGAAATGCTGTGCTGAACTCCAATCTCGTTCCCAAGGTTTCGTGCAGTTGGTGCCAAAATTTCGATGTGAACTGAGTCCCTCTGTCGGACACAGTGCTCTTCGGTACTCCGTGCAGACATACGATCCTCGTCATATAAATCTTGGCGAGCTTGGCACTCGTGTAGGTAGTCTTCACCGGAATGAAGTGAGCTACCTTGGTCAAACGATCGACCACAACCCAAATAGAATCCTAGCCAGAACGGGTCCTGGGTAATCCTGTGATGAAGTCCATACCAAGTTTTCCCATTTCCATTCGGGTATCGGCAGAGGTTGGAGCAAACCTGCTGGCTTCTGATGCTCGGCTTTTACTCGCTGACAAACATCGCATATAGCTACGAACTCGGCAATGTCTTTCTTCAATCCTGTCCACCAGAAACTTTCTTTCAGATCCAGATACATCTTGGTGTTACCGGGGTGTATCGAGTACGGGGAATCGTGAGCTTCCTGAAGTATCAACTTCCTGAGTTCGGGATCATTGGGCACATAGATGCGATCCTCAAACCATAAAGTTCCGTGTTCATCCTCACGAAAACCTTTAGCTTTCTCGTCTTCCATTTTCTGTTTAATCTCAGCTATCTCTTTGTCAGCTTTCTGTGCTTCACGGATCTTTTCCGTCAAAGTAGACTGAATTTCTAGTGTGGCAACAATTCCTCTTGGAACTATCTCCAATTTGAGCTCTCGGAGATCATCGACTAACTCCTGGGGTAATCCTCCCGCTGTGAGCGTGTTCACATAACTCTTGCGGCTCAACGCATCAGCTACAACATTTGCCTTGCCTGGGTGATAATGCAATCTCATGTCATAGTCCTTGATCAACTCTAGCCATCGCCTCTGTCCGAGGTTCAACTCCTTCTGCGTGAAGATATATTTCAGGCTCTTGTGATCAGTGTAAACATCACAACTATTTCCGATCAGGAAATGTCTCCAGGTCTTGAGAGCGTGCACTACGGCTGCTAGTTCCAAGTAATGTGTGGCATAATTCAACTCATGAGGTCTGAGCTGTCTCGATGCATAGTCTACAACTTTGCCTTCTTGCATGAGCACTCCTCCAAATCCTTGACGAGAAGCGTCACAATAAACCTGGAAATCCTTCCGAATGTTCGGCAATATCAGCACTAGGGCTGTAACAAGACGTTTCTTCAGCTCTTGAAAACTGGTTTCACATTCCTCAGTCCAAATATACTTGGATTCCTTCTTCAATAACTCTGTCATGGGCTTGGCAATCTTTGAGAAATTCTCAATGAACCTCCGGTAATATCCGGCAAGTCCGAGGAAACTGCGGATCTCCTTGACTGAAGTGGGTGCTACCCATTCGGTGACTGCTGCTACCTTGGCAGGGTCCACTGCTATTCCTTCTCCTGAGATGACGTGTCCGAGAAATCCGACTTCCTTCAACCAAAACTCACATTTGCTAAACTTTGCATATAGCTTATGCTCTCGAAGCTTCTCCAGAACTAGACACAGATGTTCCTTGTGTTCCTCTTCGTTCTTGGAGAATATCAGTATGTCATCGATGAACACCACGACAAACTTGTCCAAGTATTCCATAAATACCTTGTTCATCAGATTCATAAAATATGCCGGAGCATTAGTCAGTCCAAATGACATGACCGTGTACTCATACAAGCCGTACCGAGTGGTGAAGGCTGTCTTGGGTATATCCTGTTCACGAATCTTCAACTGATGATACCCGGATTGAAGATCGATCTTTGAGAATATGCGAGCTCCAACTAACTGATCAAACAAATCATTGATCATTGGCAAGGGGTACTTGTTCTTGATGGTCACATCGTTCAATGCACGATAATCGACAACCATTCTCAAGGACTTGTCCTTCTTTTCAACCAAGAGCACTTGGGCTCCCCAAGGTGAAGAACTTGGGCGAATATACCCTTTGTCCAATAACTCCTTAATTTGCTTCTTGATTTCTATCAAGTCATTTGCGGGCATACGATAAGGTCTCTTGGATATCGGGGCTGTTCCGGGTAATAGCTCAATCAAGAACTCAATCTCTCTATCGGGTGGCATGCCCGACAATTCCTCCGGAAATACATCTGGGTACTCCTGTACAATCGGTACTTCCTCCTGGACTACTCCCGTGAGAGAGTTTACTTGCTTACTCCGTGTCGGGCGCTGAGACACGTACTTAATCTGCTTCTGCTCGGGGGTGGTGAGCAAAATAGACTTAAGGGCACAATCGATATTCCCTTCATACTTGGCCAACCAATCCATGCCTAGAATTACATCCAATCCTAGGGACTCTAATACGATGAGGTCGGTGGGAAAATTATGGTTCCCGATGTTGAGACTCAAAGCATGGCATCCTATCCCGGCTGTCATCATGCCTCCTGGGGAACTGACCTTAATAGGTTGGCTGAGGGTTCTAGTTGGCAAGCTATACTTTTCCACAACTACCCTTGATATGAATGAATGCGTTGCACCAGAATCAAAAGGTACCAATACTGGATGTGAGTTTAGCAAAAACTTACCAACCACAGTATCGGGGTGATCATAGACTTCTTCCACATCAATGTGGTTCACCTGAGCTCGAGGAAAAGGATTGGGCTTCTTAGCTGCAGAGTTGCCGTTGCCGTTGTCGTTGCCGTTTCCATTTCCCTGCTTGTTCTAGGGACAATCAGTGGCATAGTGTCCCTTCTTCTGACACTTGAAGCAAGTGATGTGAGTCAGATCCTTCTGAGCTGGAGCTGAATTTTGCTGAGTGCCAGTACCACCATTCTTGAAGTTGTTGTTGTTGCGGTGATTCCCATTTCCTCCATGGTTGTGGCCTCCATGGTTGTGCACAGGGTGGTTATGCTGAACGTGTCCTCCAAACTTACCGGATCCAGTCCCGGTATTCCCTGGATAAGGGGTGTAGCGAGGCTTCTGCTGAGTGCCGGAGTTGAACTTTCCAACCCCATACTTTCGCTTGCGGTTCTCCATCTGCTGATGTTTCCCCTCCAAGATGAGGGCCTTATCAACCAGCTCCTGGTAGTTGTTGAAGGTGGCTACCGTCAACTGAATGCTCAGCTCATCATTCAGTCCTTCCAAGAACTTCTCTTGTTTGGCCGCATCATCGGCCACATCTCCAGGTGCATAACAGGCAAGCATGCTGAAATCATCAACGTACTGGGCCACAGTGCGATTCCCCTGGCGTAAGTTGCGAAACTCATGCTTCTTCAGACTCATTGCACCAGTTGAGACATGTGCGGTGCGGAAGGCTTGCTTGAATTGCTCCCAAGTGACTCCAGCAATGGGATAAGTGGTGGTGTAGTTCTCCCACCAAGCAGCTGCAGGGCCTTCAAGTTGATGCGCGGCAAAACACACCTTCTCAGCTTCAGAACAACCAGCGGTGATGAGTTCACGCTCCATCTTGCGAAGCCAATCATTTTCCACAATGGGCTCAATGCTGCTGGAGAAAGTTGGAGGGTTCAACCTCAGAAAACGGGTGAGATTGTCAGCCTGGGGTGGGGGACGGTTGTTGTTGTTCTGGTTCTGGATGATCAGCTGCATCAGGGTGTTTTGTTGCTGGATCAACTGGGTGAGTTCCGGCGGAAAGTTGGACTCAGGGGCGCGTCTCGGAGGCATCTGATGTTTGTAGAGGGGTGAGATTAGCATAGAACAATGGTCTAAGAGGAATTACACTACCCATATGAATGCAACACACAATTATCACACCACACATTTTATTCAATCATCACAAAGGTTCACACGAGGATACAAAATCGATAATCCTAAACATCGGCCTAACACGTAAAACGATAAAGTAAATTTGGTGGTCTAGTCTAAGTGTCCTCCTCAGAATAGCATGGTGTCGGGTCCTTCGGTGGAGCTTTCTTCATAGTCCTCGTCGTTGCTGATCACGGGGGCTACGTCTCCTTCAGGATGAAGGTTTTCGCCCATGTCCAGTTCCTCCTCCAGGTATGCAACTCGAGTCTTCAGCTTCTCGATCCGCTCCAGAAAGTCCTTCACTTCCAGCTCATGCTCATAGTGGGCTTCCCGGGCTGCATCTTCAAGCTCAAGCTCACGGAGTGACAGTTGCTTGATCTTCCTGGCGTCCTTGATCGCGTGATACTCCAGAGTTCCGCTGTGCTTCTCCAAGGTCTGGGCATACGACAAGAGAGCGTCATTGGTCTTGCTTGATATGATGTCTCCGTCTTCATTTCTCCTGGATACAGCGAATAGGTCTGGAGAAATAGGGCAGCCTTTGTATTCATCCTTGATACGTCCGAGTGCACAATGGATCGCCATGTCCCTTCCGAGAATCCAGTTGGGTGCGATGAACTTGAAATCCATCGGCTCAGTGCGCGGCTCGAATGTCCTCCCGGGAATATGCACCTCGATCATGTAGCGTGAATCCTCCGGGTAAGACGAAGTTGGCTTCCCTGTGATAGACGGCAGAGCAATCCTCAAATCCTTGGTGATCTGCACCAGCTCTTTTCCGAACGGCATAGTGGTGTCGGGCTGGGAAAACTCCGTGAACTTAACAGGGACGAAGGTGGCCATCTAAACATTGGAAAATCGGAGAGAAGTCTGAAATGATCAGAGGGGGAAATAGACATAAGAGAAAATAGTTTTCTTCCTAAGGCTTTTCCAATCCTAGAGGTTACGTCCTAAGGTCAGCATGTGCTCCGAATACCATTTCTGTAGCGACCCGACTCAACGAGTCAAGCCTCTGGTGTTTCTGTACCATCCCAAGATCATGCTGGTACACACACAGTACATAATGTATATATTCAAGAGTGCAATCACACAGCTTTATTAATCGAAATCTCATAAAGAGTACTTTATAACAATAAAGGAGTACAATAAAGTGGCTGAAGGCCATCTCTTGAGATTATCTAACGAAGACTAAGTGGAAGCATCAGGTAGACGAGTCCATCCGACTACAAGGGCATGTCGCTGAGCGTAGAATCGTAGCCTCACTCCTGGTCGGAAAAGTACTCTGCAACATGATACGTTGCAGCCGTGTAGGTCAGCATATTGAATATGCTGGCAAATCATCAAGAGAGGGAGTAAAATAATAATCATCTATCTCTACATGCATATTTGGCCGGTGGAGCTAAGTTTTGCATAAAGCCAGTTTTATCCTACCACAAAAGGGGTTGAAAGCAAAATTTACTACAATGGTTTGTTGTTAACGAGATGGTTCCGCCAACCAGTTCTCGTACCCGAATAGTTGTTAACACCCAAATCATTATTAATTTGTGTCGAGAGTTCAGGGGAAATTGAATGCCTTCGGCTCAAGTTGTCCATGACCATGGACACGGCTAATCGATTAGGTTGGGTACTCTGCAGAGTTTTGCACACGTTCCCCACAAGATTTGATCGCCTCCGGGTTTGTCCTCGCACTTCAGGGTGTTTGAAGACCGGATGATCAAAACATGGTCTTTCAACGGGTCCCTCTGAATCCCTATCGGTGCCCATCCATTCCTACCGTTCATCTACATCTGCTAGCACCGCCTGTCCAGAGTCGCCGCGTTGTCCAACCAAGCCAGAGCCCATAATGACTTGTGGCTGTGCAGGTAAGCCTTGAGTCTTGAAGTCTCCGTCCGTCCCTTTGAGCCTGGGTGAAGCTTTCCGCATGATGACATGGCCTCTCCAGCATCCCGGGCATCCACTGGGTTTTCCAGGGAGCCGATCAACCGTCCTTCACCCAGTGTTGCATTGCGTCCGAGGTCTTGAAAATCTTGTCTTAGTCCGGTCTTGGTTATTATATCAATCTCGCATCACTCGTGGAATACACTCAACCGATAACCCATCTACTAGAGCATAGCATATATAACGTTGTCGTCCCGGGGCCAAGTGTCAGGGTTGTTGTGTTCCTACCACATGATACTACAACTATGACTAAAGTTTCCAAGTACCTAGGCAGCATGCAAATTGGGCAAAGAAGGTGATCTACTATGCATTGAAAACATAGGTAAAATAACATGATCAAAGATGACTTGCCTTGATGATAGTTGTCCTGCTCGAGCGTCTCTAAGTAACACGCTTCGCACTCCGGATGATCTACCGATACAAACACAAAGCACACCATAAGAAATTCAATCATGCCACGAGTAAAAATAACATCACATGCAATGATTTGCAAAAGACTACGCAAAAGAATTTATCGCGCGCCGGTATGGAAGAAACTTGTTTCAGTTGAAAACACCAGAAAAAATACTTGGAAAATTCTGAAACTTCTACCACAGTAAGATTTTATCACTGGAATACAGTAGCAAAAAGAATCAACTCAATATCATTTTTCAAACTCCTGGAATAAGCAAAATAGTGTTTAAACTAAATCTGCTCTAACTTATATTTAAAAATTTCAAACACAGACAAATTATATGTTTTGAAAAACTTCAGGAAATTTGTGAGCTACTGGAAAAAGAATAAATGTCATTGGACGTAGGGTTAAAAGTTGTGATCAAAACAAGATTGAAAGTTTCTGTTTTCAAAATCTGGACAGAAAATTAGTAAACTGCTAGTGCTAATGAGGTTACACGTGGCAAGATGCTACTGGTTGTGGTGGCTGTTTGTTACGTGGCTTCGAGCAAACGGCCTATCTCTAAAAAAACTACTAGTTAAACATAAGTGATCTAAAAACCACTGGTTTTTCTCACTAGACCGAAGGGGTACTAGTGTTTTAATCTTAGCCGTTGCATGGGGATCTAAGGGCTAGGAATAGGATCAAAAGAAAAACAGAGAGAGAGAGTACTACCTGCTGGCAGAGGGTTCACCGACGATGGAGGGAGATGGCCGGCGAGGGAGGAGCTCCGGGGCGGGGTTGGAGGCTTCGGGGAGGCGGCGGCGGGGAGAAGGGGGCGACGGGGCTGCTCCCAGGGGCGAGGCCAAAGTGGCAGCCTCGGCTGCACGGGCGAGGCTCGTGGCGGCGGCGGCTCCGGGCGGCGGCGGCTCGGGCGGCGGTGGCGGCAACTAGGGTTGGGGATGGGGTCGGCTAGGGGTGGTGAGTATTTATAGGCTAGGAGGGGGTGGGCTTATGGAAGGAGAAGAAGAAACGGGGAAGGAATCGCGAGCTGGGTGCGGCTCGGTTTGGTGCAGAGAAAAGGAAAGGGAGGGAGGAGAAGATCGCATGGGGGAGTGAGAGGGCTCGGGCAGGGTGCAGCAGAGAGAGGGAGGCGGTGGGGAGTTAAGGGAAGAGAGAGAGGAAGGAAAGAATAAGGGAGGAGATCGCTGGGAGAGAGGAGAGGAAGGAACGGCTCGGTTTCTGCTGGGAAAGAAAGAGAGGAGAGGAGAGGAGAGAGAGGAAGGAAAGAGAGGAGAAGAAATTAAAGAGAGAAAAAAAACGTGGGGAGAGAGAGGAGACGTGGTGAGGGGTGGGGCTGCATGCATGGCTATGCAAGGGGCTGGTACGTGCATGCATGCTGGGATTGCATGCGATTGCATGCATGCTCGACGTGGGGCTCGGCTGGGCTGAGCCACTTGGCTCGGCCTGGCAGGTTCTTTTTTTTTGAAAAACAAACTAACAGCAGCAAAAAAAAAGAAGAAAAAAACAAAACAGTAAAATATATTTTCCTAGCTAACAAAATACTAGAAAAAAATAGGTACTAGTATACATATAAGCACTAGAATACTTAGGAAAAACAAAATAACATATACAACTAATATATAAATAATATATATAGGAAACCCTAGTTCCACCTAATGCAACTTTTAAAAAATAGTTTTATGCAATAGGTCACACAACGCGATTGAAAAAAACAACTCAACTAAAATAATTCGGAGTTTAGAAAAATTTGCAAAAACCAAAATGGTGACTTTAACTCACACGGGAGAAGTCATATTATCTCCACTCTGATAAGTTGCCCGCAGCCACATAACGATAAATTTTTTCAGAAGAACGCAATGATGCATAAAATATGAGATGCAAATGAATGATCTATTAACATCCGAATTTACGAAAATTGGGATGTTACAATAGGAAATGCCTCCGGTAGTGTACTGGGATGTGCAATGATCTAGCTTAGCGTATGACGTTGAAACATCTCGCTAGCTATCTTATGATCATGCAATGGCAATATGAAAGTGACGGCACATGTCATGAGACGAAACGGTGGGAGTTGCATGGAAATATATCTCGGAATGGCTATAAAAATGCCATAATAGGTAGGTATGGTGCTGTTTTGAGGAAGGTATATGGTGGGTTTGTGCACCGGTGAAAGTTGCGTGGCACTAGAGAGGCTAGCAGTGGTGGAAGGTGAAAGTGCATCTATACCATGGACTCACATTAGTCATGAAGAACTCATATACTTATTGCGAAAGTTTTATTAGTAATCGAAACAAAGTGCTAAACGCATACTCCTAGGGGAAGGGTTGGTAGGTGTTTAACCATCGTGCGATCCCGAAAGCCACACAAAGGATGACAATCAATAAATCAATTATGCTCCGACTTCCTAACATAGCGGTTCACCATACGTGCATGCTACGGGAATCACTAACTTCAACACAATTATTTCTAGATTCACAACACCCTACTAACATAACTCTAATATTACCATATCCATATTTCAAAACTAATTGTCAGGAATCAAACTTCTCTTACTAATCAATGCACTTGAATATGGAAGTTTTTATTATATCCTCTTTGGATGCCTATCATCTTTAGGGCTACTTTCATATCACACGCCAATTACCAAGTTACTTAGAGAGAGCACTCTCGAAAAGATATAAGTGAAGATCAAGAGTTCTAATTTTTCAAAATATGACACCGCCATGCTCTAAAAATGTCTAAGTGAAGCACTAGAGCAAAGTTATCTAGCTCAAAAGATATAAGTGAAGCACATGCAAGCTAAATTGCCTAACTCAAAAGATATAAGTGAAGCTCAATGAGTATTCTAGCAAATTCACGATGAGTGCATGTCCCTCTCAAAAGGTGTGCAGCAAGGATGGTTGTGACAAAACAAAAAGAAAAGACTCCTATAATACACCACGCTCCAAGCAAAATACATATCATGTGGTGAATAAAAATGTATCTCAAAGTAACGTTACCGATGGATTGAAGCCGAAAGAGGGGATGCCTTCCAAGGGCATCCCCAAGCTTAGGCTTTTTGGTGTCCTTCAATTTGGCTTGGTATCCCTTGGGCATCCCCAAGCTTAAGATCTTTCCACTCTTTATCCCATTGTCCATGAGAACATCACCCAAAACTTGAAAACTTCACAACACAAAAATTAAACAGAAACTCGTGATATCATTATCATAAGAAAACAAACCACCAACTCTTTAGGTATTGTAGCAAACTTGATTTCTATTTATATTTATGTTAGATTACTGTATGCTCACTTTTCCATGGCTAGTACCCCCGGTACTATCCACAGTTTCATCAAAATAAGAAATCAACACAACAAAAACATAATCTATCAAAAACAGACCAGTCTGTAGCAATCAGTATACTTTGTATACCTCTGGTATCCCAAATTTTTTGAAACATTATTAAAATTAGGAAACTTTGCATATGAACCAGCATAAAAAAGAATCAACTCAAAATCTCTTTCTGGATAGGAATTAAAATTAATTTCGTGAGCGCAAAGTTTCTGTCTTTTTCAGCACAATCAAACAACCATCACCAAAACTAGTCACAAAGGTTCTACTTGACACAAACACAAAAAGAAACATAAAAAACACAATCATAACAGAATTATGGTGGTGTGGACACAACAAAATAGAAAGCAAGAAGCAAAGATAAATTCATTGGGTTGCCTCCCAACAAGCGCTATTGTTTAACGCCCTTAGCTAGGCATAAGGCGATATAATCAAGTATCGTCGTCTTTGGTGCTCAAAACATAAGTAGCCCTCATCATGGATTCATAAGGCAATCTTATTTTCTTTCTAGTAAAGTGTTCCATGCCCTTCTTTAATGGAAATTGAAATCTAATATTCCCTTCCTTCATATCGATGATAGCACCAATAGTCCTAAGGAAAGGTCTACCAAGAATGATGGGACATGTCGGATTGCAATCAATATCAAGCACAATGAAATCTACGGGCACATAGTTCCTATTTGTAATAATAAGAACATCATTGATCCTTCACATAGGTTTCTTAGTAGTAGAATCCGCAAGATGCAAATTAAGAGAGCACTCATCAATCTCATTGAAGCCTAAAACATCACATAAAGACTTTGGAATAGCGGAAACACTAGCACCCAAATCACACAAAGCATTGCATTCATAGTTTTTAATCTTTATTTTGATAGTAGGTTCCCACTTATTATGAAGTTTTCTAGGAATAGATATCTCCAACTCAAGTTTCTCTTCAAGAGATTTCATCATAGCATCAACGATATGATCGGTAAAGGCCTTATTTTGGCTATAAGCATGTGGAGGGTTTAGCATGGATTGCATCAAGGAAATACATTCAATCAAAGAGCAAGTATCATAATTGAATTCCTTGAAATACAAAGTAGTAATTTCATCACTACTCAAAGTTTTGATATCCTCTACCCCACTTTCAGTGCCTTTAGCATCAAGATAAATAGACTCCGAATCATTGGGGCGTTTTTCAACCAAAGTGGATTCATATCCAGCCCCATCATCATTAGGATTGACATTAGAAAACAAGGATTCAATAGGAGTCACACCAAGCACTTTAAGATCTTCGTGATTCTCATCGCGAGAACATGCCTTTTTAAGCCATTCATGTCTAGCATGAATTTGGGCGGTTCTTTCTTTACTCTCATTCATGTAAACACACATAGCTTTCAAAGTTTCATCCATATTAATCTTGGGAGGAGCACATCTCAACTTCAAAGCATCAATATCAAGAGACAATCTATCAACGGTCCTAGCCAAGTCATCAATTTGAGAAGTTTTTCTTCTATGGACGCATTGAAAATCTTTTGCGAGTTGATAAACTCTTTAATATTACTCTCAAGATCAGAGGGTAATTTATTGTAATTTCCATGAGCATTGTTGTAGGAATTGCCAAAGTTATTAGAGGGATTACTAGGAAAAGGCCTAGGATTAAAGTTACCTCTATAAGCATTGTTGTTGCCAAAATTATTCCTACCAACGAAATTTACATCCAAGCTCTCATTGCTATTATCAATCAAGGAAGTCAAAGGCATATCATTTGGATCTAAAGGAGCACTTTTACTAGCAAACAATTTCATTAACTCATCCATCTTAGCACTCAAAGAGTTAATTTCTGCTATAGCATGCACTGTTTTACTAGTAGGTGACCTTTCAGTGTGCCATTCAGAATAGTTTGTAATGATATTATCTAGGATTTTCGTGTCTTATCCTAGTGTGATTTCCATGAACATTCCACGGGAGGCGGAATCCAAGATATTTCTAGAAGGAAAATTCAAACCAGCATAGAAGATTTGTATAATCATCCAAAGACTCGGGCCATGAGCGGGACAATTTCTAATCATCAATTTCATTCTCTCCCAAGATTGTGCAACAAGTTCATGATCTAGTTGCTTAAAATTCATAATATCACTACGGAGAGAGATTATCTTAGCCCGCGGAAAATACTTGGAAATATAAGCATCTTTACACTTGTTCCAAGAATCAATACTATTTTTGGGTAAAGATGAAAACCAAGTTTTTGCTCGATCTCGTAATGAGAACGGAAATAGCTTCAATTTAATCATATCATTATCCACATCTTTCTTCTTTTGCGTATCGCATAACTCAATGAAGGTATTAAGATGGGATGCGGCATCTTCACTAGGAAGGCCGGAAAATTCCTCTTTCATAACAAGATTCAGCAAGGCAGCATTGATTTCATATAATTCCGCACTAGTGGCGGCATCAATCGGAGTACTAATAAAATCATTATTTTTAGTATTCGAGAAGTCACACAATTTGGTGTTTTCAGACATGGTGAATTAGCAAGCGAAAGAAAAAGGCGAACGAAAAAGTAAAATATTTTTGTAAATTTTGTTTTTTCACAAGTGGGGGAGAGGAAAACGATAGGCAAAAGGCAAATAATGTAAATGCAAGAGATGAGTTTTGCGATAGTTACTTGGATAAGCTTCACTTTGAATACTCCCCGGCAACGGCGCCAGAAATTCTTCTTGCTACCTCTTGAGCTTGCGTTGGTTTTTCCCTTGAAGAGGAAAGGGTGATGCAACACAGTAGCAGTAAGTCTTTCCCTCAGTTTGAGAACCAAGGTATGCATCCAGTAGGAGTATCAAGATGAGGCACCAATGTACCTGCGCAAAAACAAACAAACTTGCACCCAACACTATAAAGGGGTTGTCAATCCCTTCATGATTATTTGCAAGGTGAGATGTGAAAGGTGAAAAGTGCAACAAAGTAATTTTGTGGATCTGAAAATATGAGGTGAATAGATCCGGGGGCCATAGTGTTCACTAGAGGCTTCTCTCATGATAGCAAGTATTATGGTGGGTGAACGAATTACTGTCGAGCAATTGATAGAATCGCGCAAAGTCATGATGATATATATAAGGCAATGATCATACATATAGGCATCACGTCCGAGACAAGTAGACCGAAACTTTCTGCATCTACTACTATTACTCCACTCATCGACCGCTATCCAGCAAGCATCTAGTGTATTGAGTTCATAACAAACAGAGTAACGCCTTAAGCAAGATGACATGATGTAGAGGGATAGATTCATGCAATAGATATAAACCCCATATTTTTACCCTTGATGGCAACAACATGATGCGTGCCTCGCTACCCCTTCTTTCACTAGGTGAGGACACCGCACGGTATGAACCCAAAACCAATCACTTCTCCCATTGCAAGAATTATAGATCAAGTTGGCCAAACAAAACCCACAACTCGGAGAGAATTTAAGGATACGAAATCATGCATATAAGAGATCAGAGGAGACTCAAATAATGTTCATAGATAATCTGATCATAAATCCACAATTCATCGGATCTCGACAAACACACCGCAAAAGAAGGTTACGTCGGATAGATCTCCATGAAGATCATGGAGAACTTTGTATTGAAGATCCAAGAGAGACAAGAAGCCATCTAGCTACTAGATATGGACCCGAAGGTCTGTGGTGAACTACTCACGCATCATCGGAGAGGCAATGGTGTTGATGAAGAAGCCCTTCGTGTCCGAATCCCCCTCTAGTAGGGCACCAGAACGGTCCCCAGATGGGATCTTGCGGAGACAGAAGTTTGCGGCGGCGGAAAAGTATTTTCGTGGCTCTCTCTGGTGGTTCTGGCTTTTTAGAGAATTTATAGGTGAAAGAAGTAGGGAAAAGGAGCCACGTGGGGCCCACAAGCCTGCTAGGCGCCCCCCCCCCGGCCGCGGCTAGGGGGCTTGTGACCTCCCTCGGGGTCTTCTGCCTTGGTTCTCAAGTCCCGTGCATATCTTCTGTTATGGAAAAAATCATCCCGCAGGTTTTATTCGGTTTGGACTCCGTTTAATATTCTTCTCTGGAAAAGGTCAAAAACACGGAAAAAACAGAAACTGGCACTTGGCACTGAGTTAATAGGTTAGTCCCAAAAAGATATAAAAAAGCATATTCATCCATACAAACATCCAATGTTGACGAGATAATAGCATGGAACCATAAAAAATTATAGATACGTTGGAGACGTATCAACGAGCTGCCACGGACGGGCGACAACAACCTCTACCGTAGCATCGACGACCTGTGTGACCGTCTGGAGGTGTTCACCGTCACCTCGCATGACGGCGCATCTGGGTACTGATAACCCACAAGTATAGGGGATCGCAACAGTTTTCGAGGGTAGAGTATTCAATCCAGATTTATTGATTTGACACAAGGGGAGCCAAAGAATATTTTCGAGTATTAGCAGCTCAGTTGTCAATTCAAATACACCAAAGCTTAATATCTGCATCAAAGTATTTAGTAGCAAAACGGTACGGCAATAATGGTAACGATGACAAACGTGACAGTAGCAGTTTTGTAGTAATTGTAATACTAGCAACGGAAAAGTAACTTAGCAAAGAATAATATGTGGAAAGCTCATAGGCAATGGATCAATGATATATAATTATGTCGGATGGCATACATGATGCAACAGTCATAACATAGGGTGATACTGAACTAGCTCCAATTCATCAATGTAATGTAGGCATGTATTGCATATATAGTCATACGTGGTTATGGAAATGAACTTGCATGACATCTTTTGTCCTACCCTCCCGTGGTAGCAGGGTCCTAATGGAAACTAAGGGATATTAAGGTCTCCTTTTAATAGAGAATGTACAAAAGCATTATCACTTAGTGAATACATGAACTCCTCAAACTACGGTAATCACTGGAAAGAATCCCATTTATTGTCACCCTGGGGGATGCGGATCATAACTCGTAATAGGTGTCTATAACTTGCAAGTTAGGATCAAGAACACATATATATTCATTAAAATATAATAGGTTCAGATCTGAAATCATGGCACTCAAGGCCTAGTGACAAGCATTAAGCATAGCAACATCAATCTCAGAACATAATGGATACTAGGGATCGAACCCTAACAAAACTAACTCTATTACATGATAGATCTCTTCCAACCCATCACTATCCAGCAAGCCTATGATGGAATTACTCACGAACGATGGAGATCATCATGAAATTAGTGATGAAGGATGGTTGGTAATGATGATGGCATTGATTTCCCCTCTTCGGAGCCCAAATCAGACTCCAGATCTGCCCTCCCGGGGAAGAACAGGAGGTGGCGGCGGCTCCGTATCATAAAACGCGATAAACTCTTCTTTCTGATTTTTTTCTCCGCGGATGGGAATATATAGGAGTGGAAACGAGGTCGGTGGAGCTCTAGAGGCCCCACAAGCCAGGGGCGCGGCTTGGGGGGCGCCCTGCAGGCTTGTGGACTAGGGGTGGCTGATGACTCACAAGTATAGGGAATCTATCGTAGTCCTTTCGATAAGTAAGAGTGTCGAACCCAACGAGGAGCAGAAGGATCTGACAAGTGGTTTTCAACAAGGTAATATTTGCAAGCACTGAAATTATCGGTAACAAGTAGTTGTGTGGTGAGATGATTCGTAGCAAGTAGCAAGTAACAAAATTAACAACGGTGCAGCAAAGTGGCACAATCCCTTTTGTAGCAAGGGACAAGCCTGGACAAAGTCTTATAGGAGGAAAAACGCTCCCGAGGACACACGGGAATTTCTGTCATGCTAGTTTTCATCATGTTCATATGATTCGCGTTCGTTACTTTGATAGTTTGATATGTGGGTGGACATGTGCTTGGTTACTGCCATTACTTGGACAAGCATCCCACTTATGATTAACCCCTCCCGCAAGCATGCGCAACTACGAAAGAAGAATTAAGACAAAGTCTAACCATAGCATTAAACTAGTGGATCCAAATCAGCCCCTTACGGAGCAACACATAAACTAGGGTTTAAGCTTCTGTCACTCTAGCAACCCATCATCTACTTACTACTTCCCAATGCCTTCCTCTAGGCCCAAATAATGGTGAAGTGTTATGTAGTCGACGTTCACATAATACCACTATAGGAAAAACAACATACAACACATCAAAATATCGAACGAATACCAAATTCACATGACTACTATTAGCATGACTTATCCCATGTCCTCAGGAACAAAATTAACTACTCACAAAGCATAATCATATTCAAGCCCAGAGAGGTAATGAGTAGCATCAAAGATCTGAACATAAACTCTTTCACCAAGTAATCCAACTAGCATCAACTACAAGGAGTAATTCACACTACTAGCAACCTTACAAGTACCAATCGGAGTCGTGAGATGGAGATTGGTTACAAGTGATGAACTAGGGTTTGGAGATGAGATGGTGCTGATGAAGATGTTGATGGTGACGAGTCCCCTGTGATGAGAGGAGTGTTGTTGATGACGATGGCGACGATTTCCCCCTCCGGGAGGGAAGTTTCCCCGGCAGGATCGTCCTGCCGGAGCTCTAGATTGGTTCTGCTCAAGTTCCGCCTCGTGGCGGCGGTGAATCCTCCGAAAAGCCTCCTGCTGATTTTTTCTGGAACGAAACCCTTCATATAGCAAAAGATGAGCGCCGAAGGGGCAACAGGGGGCCCACAAGCCCCCCCAGGCCCGGCCAGGGGTGTAGGCCGGGCCTGGCAGGCTTGTGGCCTAATGGTGGCGCCCCTCTAGTACTTCTTCCACCCAGTATTTTTCATAAAATCCAAAATAATTCCCCGTTGATTTTCACGGCTTTTGGAGTTGCGCATAATAGGTATCTCAAACTTGCTCCCTTTTTAGACCAGAATTCCAGCTGCCGGCATTCTCCCTCTTCATGTAAACCTTATAAAATAAGAGAGAAAAGGCATAAGTATTGTACCGTGAAGTGAAATAACAGCCCAAAAAGCGATAAATAACAACATGAAAGCATGATGCAGAATGGACGTATCAACTCCCCCGAGCTTAGACCTCCCTTGTCCTTAAGCGAAAGCCTAGATCAATAAACATGACCACATGTTTAGGGAGAGAGGTGTCGACAAAACAAGATACGAACATGCAGACATCATGATCATGATCAGAACAGCAATACCAACATATAATCTCTCATGCCAAAGTGACAATTCCTTCACAAAGTAAAGCATGGATCAAGAACCTTACCGAGAATTAACAACTGATAGCCTTTAGTCATTGAAGCAATTTCAATTTATCACAACATCAGAAAGATTCAAATAAGAGCTTGTGAAGCAAATCCACATACTCAATCATCCTTTCATTCTCTAGAGTTGCTACAACTCATGTGGTACTCATGAGATCAAAGTTTCAGCTGGACACACAGAAAGATAGGGGCTTATAGTTTCACCTCCCAGCAATTTAACTCAAGGGTAATGTTAACAATAATAATTCATGAATACTTACTTCCAAGTTGACATATGAATATAGATCTTTCCCTAGCATATGACGTTAGCCAAGATAAAGGCGAAATAAGGAATTGGTGAAGATCACCATGACTCTTTGAAGGGAAAAAAGTAAAGGTACAAGATAGGCCCTTCGCACAGGGAAGCAGAGGTTTTCATGCGCTTTTGAGGTTTGGATGCGTGTCCTCTTAGTGCGGAGGAACGTCACTTTATATTGCCTCTTGTGATAAAGAACTTTATTATGCAGTCTGACGCTTTTATGTCTTCCTCATCACAGGTTCGTACAAAGCTTATTTTCCACACACTAATAGATCATACATATTTAGGGAGCAATTTTTTTATTGCTTGCACCGATAAAAACTTACTTGAGGGATCTTATTCAATCCATAGGTAGGTATGGTGGACTCTTATGGCAAAACTGGGTTGAAGGTTTATGGATGCACAAGTAGTATCTCTACTTGGTGCGGGAGTTTTGGCTAATATGAGGTGGAAGCAATCGTCACATGCTAAGGGATCTATAATCATATAACATTGTTCGGAACCAAACAGACACAATTCATTATGTTGTCTTCCTTGTCCAACATCTACTTCTAAGCATGTAATAGTTTGGTGAGTGTTCACAATCATAGATGGTGTCAAAGATGATATATTTATATGTGAATCTCTCCTTCTTTATAACATCCTATTAATTGCAACAATGACCAATGTCTACGTTCGTCTACCCTCAACAAGTTTCAATCAACATTCTTTTTATATGTGAAGCCATCACTTCCCATAAGATCACTACATGATCTTTCATGCTTTTGTTCTTTCTCAATCTTTTGATCGTGGCAAGAGGCAAAGCCCTTCAACTAAGACACTCTTTATTATATGGCTCACAAGCTCGAATACATCGGGGGGTGACACAAAGCAAAACTCAAGCCTAAAACACTAAGACCTTTATTCTCCTAGAAAAAGGGAAAACTGAAAAGGAACAAACTAAAACAAAGGTAAAGGCAAAAGATGTGATGGTGATACGATACCGGGGCAACTCCCCAAAGCTTGGCAGAATCCAAGGGGATTGCCCATACCCATGCTCAGTTGTCTTCCTTTGGAGGTGATGGTGGTGGAGTTGTTGCAATCTTTGATTCCAATAGGGCCATTAATCTTTGATTTATACCTTGGAGATTTGTGATATGTTTCTCCAGCAAAACAACTTCACGAGTGAGATAAGTATTGCGAGCACGAGTTGTTTCACAAAACCTCAAGAGTTCAATCAAGGATGGAGACAGTAGGTGGAGGTAGGGTTGGAGGAAATCCACTTCTTCAACTTCTACCTTCTTGAGCACAGATTGCACTTCGTCCCATGCCTGATTCTTCTCCTTAGTTTTGCCCTTGGTTTCTTTAGGTTGCCTTTACCTGGCCTCCATGGCTTCCATTCTTTTCAAATCAACATATACTTCTCCATAGACTTGAGGGAGATGGTTCTCCCCCACAGATTCCTGAGACGACATCTTGCTCTAAATCTGTGGCAGAAAACAAGCTCGAAACGAAAACAGAGGAAATTTGCGTGATACGAGGGTTAGACCTTTTGGGAGAATATATAATGATTTTTTCCAGACCAGAAGGAGTACTCCGCACGAAAACGAAGTCCGGGAGGCGCACAAGGTGGCCACAAGCCACCCAGGCCCGGCCTGGGGGGTAGGCCGGGCCTAGCAGGCTTGTCGCCTCCTCGTGCACTTTCCGGACTACTTTACATTTTCCTATTTTTTCAAATATTCCAAAACGGAGGAAAATTGCTACGGAAAAGTTTTGGAGTCGGTTTACTTACCGAATCACATACCCCTTCGTTTTCGGAGTTTGAAACAGGCTGATAAATATCCCTTATGTACTCCTCCGGAGTTATGGTATTGACAATATTGCTTTCAACATTTATGGGAGTACGTGAGATATAATGCTTGATTCTCTGCCCGTTTACCACCCTCGGACAATTACCTTCCGTGTTGTTGATCTTGATAGCACCGGAACGATATACTTCCTCAACAATATAGGGACCTTACCATTTAGAGAGAAGCTTGCCTGCAGAGAATCTTAAACGAGAATTATATAGCAAGACATAATCACCTACATTGAGCTCACGTTTTTGTATCCTCTTATCATGCCACCTCTTAACCTTTTTCTTTGAACAACTTGGCATTTTCATATGCCCGAGTTATCCATTCATCAAGCAAGCTAATGTCAAATAACCTCTTCTCACCAGCAAGTTTGAAATCAAAGTTGAGCTCTTTGATTGCCCAATAAGCTTTATGCTCTAACTCAAGAGGTAGATTACATGCTTTACCGTACACCATTTTGTACGGAGACATGCCCATGGGATTCTTATAGGCAGTTCTATAAGCCCACAGTGCATCATCTAGCTTCTTAGACCAATTCATTCTAGACCTATTGACAGTGCTTTGCAGAATCAGTTTAATCTCTCTATTGCTTAGCTCTACTTGACCACTGGACTAAGGGTGATAGGGAGACACAATTCTATGGTTGACCTCGTACTTAGCAAGCGTTTTACGGAAAGCACCATGAATGAAATGTGAACCACCGTCGGTCATTAGATATCTAGGGACTCCAAATCTAGGGAAGATAACTTCCTTAAGCATCCTGATAGAGGTGTTGTGATCGACACTACTAGTGGGGATAGCTTCTACCCACTTAGTGACGTAATCAACAACAACTAGGATATGAGTGTACCCATTGGATTTTGGAAAAGGTCCCACATAATCAAAGCCCCAAACATCAAATGGTTCAATGACAAGTGAATAGTTCATAGGCATTTCCTGACGTTTACCGATATTACCTATTCTTTGACATTCGTCACAAGACAAGACAAATTTATGGGCATCCTTGAAGAGAGTGGGCCAATAGAAACCTGATTGCAATACCTTGTGTGCAGTTCAATCTCCCGCATGGTGTCCTACGTAGGCCTCGGAGTGACACTTATGTAGGCTCTGCCCCTGTTCATGTTCAGGTACACAACGTCTAATAACACCATCTACTCCTTCCTTATAAAGGTGAGGATCATCCCAAAAGTAATGTCTCAAGTAAAAGAAGAATTTCTTCTTTTGCTGGTATGTGAAACTAGGTGGTATATATTTGGCAACAATATAGTTTTCATAATCAGCATACCACGATGCACTACATGAAGCATTGATGACGTTCAGTAGCTCATCGGGAAAACTATCATCAATAGGTTGTGGGTCATCAAGAACGTTCTCCAACCTAGACAAGTTGTCTGCTACGGAGTTATCAGCACCCTTCCTGTCGACAACGTGCAAATCAAATTCTTGTAGCAAGAGAACCCATCTGATAAGTCTAGGTTTAGCATCTTTCTTCTCCATGAGGTACTTAATAGCAGCGTGATCAGTGTGAATAGTGACTTTGGAATCAACTATGTAAGACGTGAACTTTTCACATGCAAACACGACTGCTAAAAATTCCTTTTCCGTAGTAGCATAGTTTCTTTGGGCACTGTCTAGAGTTTTAGTAGCATAGTGAATAACATTCAACTTCTTATCAACTCTTTGCCCTAGGACAGACCCAACAGCATAATCGCTAGCATCACACATGATTTCAAAAGGTAAGTTCCAATCAGGTGGTTGAACAATAGGTGCAGTTATCAAAACCTTCTTAAGTATTTCGAAGGCTTCGTCACAATCATCGTCAAAAACAAAAGGAATATCCTTTTGCAAGAGATTAGTAAGAGGCCTAGAAATCTTAGAGAAGTCTTTCATGAACCTTCTATAGAAACCAGCATGACCAAGGAAACTTCTTATACCTTTGATATCTGTGGGGTATGGCATTTTCTTGATTGCATCAACCTTAGCCTTATCGACTTCAGTACCTCTTTCAGAAATTTTATGTCCTAAGACGATGCCTTCATGAACCATAAAGTGGCACTTCTCCCAATTCAAGAAAAGATTGGTGTCTTTACATCTCTGCAAGACTCGATCAAGGTTGCTGAGGCAAACATCAAAAGAAGACACGTAAACGGAGAAGTCATCCATGAAAACCTCAACAATCTTTTCACAAAAGTCACAGAATATAGCCATCATACATCTTTGAAAGGTGGCAGGTGCATTACATAAGCCAAAAGGCATACGTCTATAAGTAAAGGTACCGAAAGGGCAGGTGAAAGTGGTTTTCTCCTGATCAGATTGTGCAACTGGTATTTGGGAGAAACCAGAATAACCGTCTAGAAAGCAGAAGTGTGTGTATTTAGAAAGTCTTTCTAGCATTTGGTCGATAAAAGGCAAAGGGTAATGATCTTTCCTAGTGGCTTTATTCAATTTTCTAAAATCGATCACCATCCTATAGCCAATAATAATCCTCTGTGGGATCAATTCATCCTTATCATTAGGGACAACGGTAATACCTCCCTTCTTAGGGACGCAATGCACCGGACTCACCCAATCACTATGAGCAACAGGATAGATAATACCTGCTTCCAGGAGCTTTAGTATTTATTTTCTTACTACCTCTTTCATCTTAGGATTTAATCTCCTTTGATGATCAGCAACTGGTTTGGAATCTGGATCAGTTTTGATCTTGTGCTGGCATAGAGTGGGACTAATGCCCTTAAGATCATCAAGAGTATATCCAATAGCAGCTTGGTGCTTCCTTAGAGTTTTTAGTAATTTATTTTCTTCATGATGAGAGAGGCTAGCACTAATTATGACATGATATATCTCTTTTTTATCAAGATAAGCATACTTAAGAGTATCAGGCAATTGTTTAAGCTCGAACACAGGATCACCCTTTGGTGGGGGTGGATCCCCAAGTAGTTCAACAAGCAGATTATTCTTAAGGATAGGATATTGTTCTAAGACAACTCTATCTATCTCATTCCTTTCATCCATATGCATATCATTTTCATGCTCAAGCAAGTATTGTTCTAAGGAATAAGTAGGAGAATTTTCATCCTTACTAGGCAACTCCTTTTCATGAGGTTGTCTACCAAACTTGGAGAAATTGAACTCATGTGACACACCTTCAAAACCAACAGTGACAGTCTGCTTCTCACATTCAATATGAGCATTGGCGGTATTGAGGAAGGGTCTGCCAAATATGATGGGACAAAAGCTATCTTGGGTGGTAGCAAGAATGAGGAAATCAGCAGGATACTTCGTTTTACCACACAAGACTTCAACATCCCTAACAATTCCCACAGGGCAGATAGTATCTCTATTGGCAAGCTGAATAGTGACATCAATAGGCTCTATCTCAATAGGTCCAATCTCATCTTTGATTTCATCATATAAGGATTGAGGTATTGCACTAACACTAGCACCCACGTCACATAAACCATGATAGCAATGTTTGTCTCTAGCGTGAGGTTTAGCAATTCTAGCAGCATCTTCACCGAAGTGAATATTATGTCCCTCAACATCGTCGGATAGAAGATCTTTGATAATAGCATTGCTAGGTTCAACTCTAATTTTCTCAGGGGGTGTAGGTGTTCTAATGTAGCCTCTACGTATCATAGTTGAAGCTTTAGAATGTTCCTTTATCCTAATAGGGAAAGGTGGTTTCTCAATGTAAGCACTGGGAACAACAGGATCATTATAGGCAATGAATCTCTCTTCAACTGGATTGGGTTTAACTACATTGACTTCTAAAGGAGGATGATATTTAAACCACTTCTCTTTGGGGATATCAATATAAGCAGCAAATGATTCACACAATGAAGCTACTATCTCAGAGTCAAGTCCATACTTAGCGCTAAAGTCACAAAAAGTACTTGTTTCAACAAAGGATTTAACGCAATCAAACTGGAAATTCATACCTGACTCCTTACCTTCTTCAAGCTCCCAATCTTCAGAGTTGCATTTAATTCTCTCCAATAAATTCCATTTGAAGTCAATATCTCTCTTCATAAAAGAACCGGTACAAGAAGTGTCAAGCATGGTGCGATCATCATGAGATAACCGAGCATAGAAGTTCTGAATGATAATTTCTCTCGAGAGCTCATGGTTGGGGCATGAATATAACATTGATTTAAGCCTCCCCCAAGCTTGAGCAGTGCTTTCTCTGTCACGAGGCCAAAAATTATAAATATAATTCTGATCACGATATACGAAATGCATAGGATAAAACTTTTGATGAAATTCCAGTTTCAACTGATTGTAGTTCCATGATCCAGTATCATCACATAGCCTATACCATGTGAACGCCTTATCCTTCAGAGATAAAGGAAATACCTTCTTCTTGACCTCATCCTTGGGCAAACCTGCAAGCCTAAATAAACCACAAACTTCATCTACATAGATTAGATGCAAGTCTGGATGTGATGTTCCATCTCCTGTAAAAGGATTAGCCAGCAGTTTCTCAAGCATACCCGAAGGAAATTCAAAGCAAACATTTTCAGTAGGTGCAGCAGGTTGAGGGGCAACTATTTGTGCTTCTGTTCGAGGTGAAGATACCCCTGATACGTCTCCGTCGTATCTACTTTTCCGAACTCTTTTGCCCTTGTTTTGGACTCTAATTTGCATGATTTGAATGGAACTAACCAGGACTAACGCTGTTTTCAGCAGAATTGCCATGGTGTTGTTTGTGTGCAGAAATAAAAGTTCTCGGAATGACCTGAAAATTTATGGAGAATTTTTCTGGAATTAATGAAAAATACCTGCGCAAAGATCCACCGGAGGGGGTGAACCACTGGGCCACAAGCCCACTGGCCGCGGCCACTCCCCCAGGCCGCACCAACCAGGCTTGTGGGGCCCACGAGGCTCCACCGCCTCCAAACTCAGCTCTATATATTCCGTTTCGCCTGGAAAAAAAATCAGGGAGAAGGATTCATCGCGTTTTACGATACAGAGGCGCCACCACCTCCTGTTCTTCATCTGGAGGGCAGATCTGGAGTCCATTCTGGGCTCCGGAGAGGGGAAATCGTCGCCATCGTCATCATTAACCTTCCTCCATCGCCAATTCCATGATGCTCTTCACCGTTCGTGAGTAATCTCATCATAGGCTTCCTGGACGGTGATGAGTTGGATGAGATCTATCATGTAATCGAGTTAGTTTTGACGGGGATTGATCCCTAGTATCCACTATGTTCTGAGATTGATGTTGCTACTACTTTGCCATGCTTAATGCTTGTCACTAGGGCCCGAGTGCCATGATTTCAGATCTGAACCTATTATGTTGTCGCCAATATATGTGTGTTTTAGATCCTATCTTGCAAGTTGTAGTCACCTACTATGTGTTATGACCCGGCAACCCCCGGAGTGACAATATCCGGAACCACTCCCGGAGATGACCATAGTATGAGGAGTTCATGTATTCACCAAGTGTTAATAGTTGGTCCGTTTCTTTATTAAAAGGAGAACCTTAATATCCCATAGTTTCCATTAGGACCCCGCTGCCATGGGAGGGATGGACAATAGATGTCATGCAAGTTCTTTTCCCTAAGAACGTATGACTAAATACGGAATACATGCCTACTTTAGATTGACGAACGGGAGCTAGTTACTTATCTCTCTGTGTTATAGCTGTTACATGATGAATCACATCCGGCATACTCATCCATCACCGATCCAATGCCTACGAGTCTTTTACTACTGGTCCTTGCTACGTTACTTTTCTGCTGCTCCTATCACTGATGTTACTGTTGCTCTGTCGCTACCGATGTTACTCTACTGTCACTACTGTTGTTCCTTGCTACTGCTGTCACTACTGTTGTTACTTGCTACTTTGATGTTACCTGCTGCAACACTTTACTGGCGCCATTGATACAACAAGTCAGGAATAGTTTGTCGTTAACAGACCTGTTTCTAGCACCATTGCTATCATACTACTTTGCTAATGATACCTTGCTTGCAAACACTAATATTTCAGGTGTGGTTGAATTGAGCCCTCAACTGCTAATACTTGAGAATATTCTTTCGCTTCCCCTTGTGTCAAATCAATAAATTTGGGTTGAATACTCTACCCTCGAAAACTGTTGCCATCCCATAGGCTTGTGGGTCATCAAGGCTATTTTCTGGCACCGTTGCCGGGGAAGCAAAGCTATATTCTCTGAGTCACTTGGGATTGACGTCTGCTGGTCACTATGAGGAATCCGATAGATCCAAGAACTAAAGTCTTTCCCTCAACTACGAGCACATGTAAGGAACTGCCATCTAGCTCTGCACTTGATTCACCTTCAGTTATGAGTAAGTTTGCGACATCGCCTCCTGCTAGAAATCTTGATATGTCGCCTCTGCTTGATGATGCTACTTCTGCTGCCCATGATGCTATGCTTGATACTATGCCTGATACTATGCTTGATGATGCTATGCTTGATACTATGCCTGATGATGCTATGCTTGATACTATGCCTTATGATGCTACTACTGCTTTGCCTGATGATGCTATGCTTGATACTGCTTTGCCACTAGGTGCATTCCTTGATGCACAAATTGCTAGAGTTGCTGCTAGATGTGATGATACTTCTGAAACTACTAATACTATTGAAGTAGAACCTATAAGGATGAAATACGACCCGAAGTTTGCTACTTCGCCTAACTTTGTGACCGATAAGGATTATGAATTCTTTGTCGACCTTGAGTTAATCACTCTGGTCGAATCTGATCCTTTTCATGGTTATGAGTCTGAAACGGTTGTAGCCCATCTTACCAAACTGCATGATATAGCCACCCTATTCACTAGTGAGGAAAAGATCCGCCACTACTATATCCTCAAGCTGTTTCCTTTCTCGCTAAAGGATGATGCTAAGACCTGGTTCACTTCTCTTGCTCCTGGTTGTGTGCATAGCCCCCAGGATATGGTCTACTACTTCTCTGAGAAATATTTCCCTGCCCATAAGAAGCAAGCTGCCTTGCAGGAAATATAGAACTTTGCTCAAGCTGAGGAAGAGAGTCTCCCACAAGCTTGGGGGAGGCTCATCCAGCTACTAAATGCTTTGCCTGATCACCCTCTTGAGAAGAATGAAATACTTGATATATTCTATAATGGACTTACCGATGCTTACAAAGACCACCTAGATAGTTGTGCCGGTTGTGTTTTTAGGGAACGAACAGTAGAACAAGTTGAGATTCTACTGAATAACATCTTGTGCAATGAGAATGCTTGGACTATTCCCGAACCACCTCCTAAGCCAACTCCGAAGAAAAGAGGTATTCTATTCCTCAGTCCTGAAGATATGCAAGAAGCTAAGAAGTCTATGCGAGAGAAAGGCATTAAATTTGAAGATGTCAAAAATCTACCACCTACCGAAGAGATCCATGGTCTTGATAACCCGATACAGGTAGTAGAAGTAAATTCTCTGCGTAGGTTTGATGAGAGTGATATTCCTTTTGATAAACCTGCTAGCTTATGCCTGGATGAATTTGATAACTTTGTTGCCAAACAACAGAGTTTCAACGATTATGTTAGCAGACAATTGGAACAGAACGCTCGTATGCTTAGTCATTTAAGTCCTTGTGTGGACAGAAATGTCAATGATCTTAAGCTTCTGAGTAAACATGCATCTATGGTTACTACTCAGGTAGAACAAGTACTTAAAGCTCAAAACGACTTGCTCAATGAGTTGAACGACAATTCTGTCAGAATCATCACTAGAGGCGGTAGAATGACCCAAGAACATTTGTATCCTGAGGGCCATCCGAAGAGGATTGAACAAGATTCTCAAGTAGTTAGCACTGATGCACCTAGTGATCCTAGAAAGAAGAAGAAAGATGATAGGAATCTGCATGCTAGCAGCCATGTTGCTGCTACACCTGAGAGTCCAAACAATGCCTCTGTCTCTGATGCTGAAACACAATCTGGTGATGAACATGAGTCTAATGATAATATCAATAGTGTTGTTCATGATGATGCTCAACCTAGAAACGATAAGGATGTGGAGATTGAACCTGATGATCTTTATAACCCACAGCCTAAGAATAAAAGATACGATAAGAATGACTTTGCTGCTAGGAAGCATGGTAAAGAAAGGGAACCATGGGTTCAGAAACCTATGCCCTTTCCTCCCAAACCATCCAAGAAAAAGGATGATGAGGATTTTGAGCGCTTTGTTGAAATCATTAGACATGTCTTCCTGCAAATGCGTTTGACAGATATGCTCAAAATGTCTGCGTATGCTAAGTACATGAAGGATATTGTGACTAATAAGAGGAGGATACATGAGGTTGAGATTTCCACCATGCTTGCTAACTGTACCTTCAAGGGTGGAACACCCAAGAAACTAGGTGATCCCGGTGTGCCCACTATACCTTGCTCCATTAAAGGCAACTACGTTAGAACTGCTTTATGCGACCTTGGAGCAGGTGTTAGTGTTATGCCTCTCTCTCTTTATCGTAGACTTGAACTGGATAAGTTGACACCCACTGAAATCTCTGTGCAAATGGCCGACAAGTCAACTGCTTTCCCTATCGGCATTTGCGAGGATGTGCCTGTTGTGGTTGCTAACGTCACTATCTTAACAGACTTGGTTATCTTGGATATTCCTGAGGACGATGCCATGGCAGTCATCCTCGGAAGACCCTTTTTAAACACTGCAAGGGCTGTTATAGATTGCAACAAATGCAATGTCACTTTCCATGTCAACGGTAATGAGCATACGGTGCACTTTCTGAAGAAACAATATCGAGTACATTGCATCAATGCTATCAAAAAAACTTCATCGATTCTTATTGGGAGCTTTCAATACCCTATTCCTCGTGTCAAGATGAAGTATGATTTGCTTGTTGGGGAGATACATATCCCCATTGAGGTGACCTAGTGACTATTCAAAAATTCTCCATTCTCTTTTGCGATTCCAAAAAGTTTGTCAAGGAGACTTGATCAACCTCATTGAAGGATTTTTTCGATGACCATGAGATGGATGAATCGAGGAGTCACAAACCTCTGTTCCAAGCTTTCACTTTTGGTTGCTTAGAAGAAAAATGATAGGTTTAGTTTAGTTTTCCCTGTTTTCTGTTTGAGCGTCCGGTAGAAAAGTATCCCGAAAATAAAAGTTCTCCGAACGTCCTGAAAATCAAGTATGATTTTTTCTGGAATTTTTGAAAAATTCCGAGACAAAGAGCTTGTCTCGGAGCTGCACCAGTGGGCCACAAGCCCTGACAGCGCGGGCACCCCCCTGGCCTCGCCACCCAGGCTTTTGGGGCCCACAGGCACCCCCTCCACTCATTCTTGCTCTCATCTGGTTCTCCTACCTCCAGAAAAAATCGTTTCGCAGCTCAAACCCGTGTGCTTGCTCCTCTTGCTGGGATTTTCGATCTCTTTGCTCAAATCACCATTCTCCGAACGGTTTTGGGGAAATTACTCCTTGGTAAGTGACTCCTCCATTGGTCGAATTAGTTTTTGCTCCAGTGTCTTATACTCGCGTATTTTTGCTGCCTTGGTGACCATGTTCTTGAGCTTTGCATGCTGATTTTAGCTGGTCCCAAGTAGTTTTGATGCGTAATATGGCCTCTAGGCACTTGTGGGAGTAGTTGTTATGAGTTTTGTTGAGCCTTGTTCACTTTTCCTTAGAATCACTAAAAATTTCAGAAATTTTCAGAGATAGAAAACGGAAAAGATGAGGAGGTTCTTAAGAGGCTCTTCAAGCCGTGACCCCAAGGATGATGGGAGTGAGAAGAAGCCCAAGTATCTGGTCCCTCGAGATGCAGAAGTTCGAGCGTGCGAATGGCCAAGCGATGTGTTCTTACGCGCTGCCGGACTTTATGAGGACTTTTATCACTTGGTGGAAAACGCAGGCCTTACCGCCTTCATTGAAGATGAGTGTCTGCAATACCCCTCCTCACTAATATCTTCGTACAAAGCTTTAACTTTTATCCGAGCAAGAATCCTCCTATGGTTGAGTTCAAACTCTATGATATCCCCCAGCGCATGTCACTCCAGGATTTTTGCAATGTCTGCAAATTACCTTAAGTTGGGGATATTCATGAACCTCGTCCACAGGACTTGGAAGCTTTCATCGATTCAATTGTTGTAGGAGAGGAGAGAGGAGTGTCTTGCACTAGAGCTGCTAGCATTCATTTTCCCGTGCTTCGGTACTTCTCATTATTTGTGGGAAAATGTTTGATTGGCCGTGGGAAAGCTGGGTCACTTAGTTCCCCAGATCTTGCGGTCTTGCGCGAAGCCCTTTATAATGATAGAACTTATAGCTTGGGCGCTATAGTAGCTCAACGGTTGAACCTGAACCGTTCAAAAGGTGTTGTCTATGGAGGTATCTATGCTACCCGTCTTGCCAGACACTTTGAGATACCTATTAGACTGGAGGAAGAAGAAGAGATTCTTATTCCTGAGGGATATCTAGATTACGATAGCATGGTTCGCCATGACTTTCTTGATAGAGATATAAATAGAAGGATGATTTATAACCTGGTATTTAGTCAGGGTACTCGTGAGACTATTACTTTGCCTGCTCCTTCTTTGTTCAATCTTCATGTAGGCAGGTACATTATTACGCCCTCGGACCTCTACGCATATTGGGGCCTAGCCCAACCACAGGTGCCCGTGCCCGAGCCACCAGTCGAGTACCAGACGCCAGTTTATCAGTGGGAGCCAGAGGAGCTCACACAGTAGTGGCATCCTCAGTCCACTCCAGAGTACCCTGGAGCTGGTTATTTCCCTCCATGGGAGAATACCAACTTAGTCCAAAAGCCTAAGCATGGGGAGTACGTGTTTCTCACCGACTTTACATTCTTGCTTATGCTTTCGCTTTGTTCGTCGGTGTTCACACTTTGCCACTGTAGCATCCATGCTAGTTTATTTTCTTTTTCTCGTTTTCTTTTCGTGTTCTGTCTAGTTTGAAAAAACCCAAAAAGATTTTATTTTTCTTCTTTTTCTTGTTGGGAGTTTTCCCATGTAAATAGTTTTCTTTTTCTTTAGGTGAAGGTAGAAGATATTGGTTACAATGTTTAGTGGCTCTTGCATGCATACCTGTTTAGCTTTCAAAGAGCCATATTACTTTGTCTTCTCCTTTGTGTTTTCCTGCAGATTCCAGCTTTAGTCCAATGCACAAGCACGCTTATTATTGTTCACATCATTCGGTTGTGCAAGTGAAAGGCAATAATGACGATATATGATGAAGTGACTGAGCCTGGAAAAGCTGGTATGAACTCGATCTATTTTGTTTTTGTAAATATGACTAGCTCATCATGCCTGATTCAGCTTTGTTGTGAGAGAAACATGTTTGCAATGACAACTTAGAGATCATAGTTTCTTATGCCATGCTTACTTAGCTAGGAGCTTATAATGGTTTGTCTAGGATGCCCACATAAATGTTGAGATGACTATGATGTAGTGTGATAGGATGGTATCCTCCGTTGAATGATTCAAGTGGCTTGACTTGGCGCATGTTTATGCATGTAGTAGAAACAAAATCAACATAGCCTCTATGATGTTCATCTTCATGGTGATTTATGTCCTACTCATGCTTGCACTCAATGTTAGTTAATCTCAATGCATTTTGATGACTGTTGTCGCTCTCTAGTTGGTCGCTTCCCGGTCTTTTGCTAGCCTTCACTTGTACTAAGAGGGAATACTGCTTGTGCATCCACTTCCATAAACCCAAAGTTGTTCCATGTGATCTACCTACCGTTCCACCATACCTACCTATATGCGGTATCTACCTACCGTTCCAAGTAAATTTGCATGTGCCACTCTCTAAACCTTCAAGAAATAATCTGTTTTGCATGCCCGAACCGCTCATTTGGTGACAGGGGGCCATTAGTATCTTCCATGCTAGGCATGTTATCCTCGATATGTGTTTATTCACTATCATTCACGAGAAAGGGGCCTGTAATTGGAATTCCCAGTTCCATGCTCAAATCGAAAAGATAATTGCAAACAAAACTCCGCCAGGAGTGACGTTGGTATGGACGGTACCCGAGGATTCGGCTAGCCGTGGAGTGTGATTGATTGGTGGTGGGGGAGTCGAAACTTCACTTTTCTATTTGGGAACCGCCTATAGCATGTGTAGCGTGGAAGATGTTGAGAACTCTTAGTCATTGCGTTGACAATGAAAGCATGCCACCCAAAATTATTATCCCTGTTTTCAAAGCTTGAGCTCTGGCACCTCTACAAATCAATGCTTCCCTCTGCGAAGGGTCTATCTATTTATGTTCATGTTGAGTCATCCTCCTCTTATAAAAGCACCAATTAGAGAGCAACTCTGTCGTTTTTATGCTTTGATTTTTTACTGTGTTGAGTATGACTGCGACTGGATCTTCATTGCCATGAGTTACCATGTTTAGTCAGCCCTTGGTCTTTGAAGGTGCTCTACATTTATGTTTTGCGGTCTCAGAAAGAGCTAGCGAGATACCATCTGTTCGTACTTCTTCATGTTGTTTTGATTGAAGTGTTGCCGTTTGAGACTTATTATTATTTGCTCGCTAGTTGATTATGCCATTGATATGAGTTTACCGTGAGACCTAGATGTCACTTGCTTATGTGGTTTGCTTGTGATCTTGCTGAAATTCTGGTTATGAGCTAGACATAGTTGCAACAACAAGATCAAACAGAGTTCGTCAAAGTTTTTCTTTTGAATATTTCAGTTTGTCAACTGAATTGCTTGAGGACAACCAAGGCTTTAAGATTGGGGGAGTTGATACATCTCCGTCGTATCTACTTTTCCGAACTCGTTTGCCCTTGTTTTGGACTCTAATTTGCATGATTGGAATGGAAGTAACCCGGACTAACGTTATTTTCACCAGAATTGCCATGGTGTTGTTTTTGTGCAGAAATAAAATTCTCAGAATGACCTGAAAATTTACGATGAATTTTTCTCGAATTAATGAAAAATACCTGCGCAAAGATCCACCGGAGGGGGTGAACCAGTGGGCCACAAGCCCACTGGCCGCGGCCAACCCCCCCAGGCCGCACCAACCAGGCTTGTGGAGCCCACGAGGCTCCGCCGCCTCCAAACTCAGCTCTATATATTCCGTTTCGCCCGGAAAAAAATCAGGGAGAAGGATTCATCGCGTTTTACGATACAGAGGCGCCACCACCTCGTGTTCTTCATCTGGAGGACAGATCTGGAGTCTGTTCAGGGCTACGGAGAGGGGAAATCGTTGCCATCGTCATCATCAACCTTCCTCCATCGCCAATTCCATGATGCTCTTAACCGTTCGTGAGTAATCTCATCGTAGGCTTGCTGGACGGTGATGAGTTGGATGAGATCTATCATGTAATCGAGTTAGTTTTGATGGGGATTGATCCCTAGTATCCACTATGTTCTGAGATTGATGTTGCTACTAGTTTTCCATGCTTAATGCTTGTCACTAGGGCCCGAGTGCCATGATTTCAGATCTGAACCTATTATGTTGTCGCCAATATATGTGTGTTTTAGATCCTATCTTGGAAGTTGTAGTCATCTACTATGTGTTATGACTCGGCAACCCCGGAGTGACAATAGCCGGAACCACTCCCGGAGATGACCATAGTATGAGGAGTTCATGTATTCACCAAGTGTTAATGCATTGGTCCGGTTATTTATTAAAAGGAGAACCTTAATATCCCGTAGTTTCCATTAGGACCCTGCTGCCACTAGAGGGATGGACAATAGATGTCATGCAAGTTCTTTTCCCTAAGCACGTATGACTACATACGGAAAACATGCCTACATTAGATTGACAAATGGGAGCTAGTTACTTATCTCTCCGTGTTATAGCTATTACATGATGAATCACATCCGTCATACTCATCCATCACCGATCCAATGCCTACGAGTCTTTTACTACTGGTCCTTGCTACGTTAGTTTGCTGCTACTGCTATCACTGTTGTTATTGTTGCTCTGTCGCTACTGCTGTTACTCTGCTGTCACTACTGTTGTTCCTTGCTACTGCTGTTACTTGCTACTTTGCTGTTACCTGCTGCAACACTTTACTGGCGCCATTGATACAACAAGTCAGGAATAGTCTGCCGTCAACATACCTGTTTATGACACCGTTGCTATCATACTACTTTGCTACTGATACTTCGCTTGCAGACACTAATCTTTCAGGTGTGGTTGAATTGACAACTCAGCTGCTAATACTTGAGAATATTCTTTCGCTTCCCCTTGTGTCGAATCAATAAATTTGGGTTGAATACTCTACCCTTGAAAACTGCTGCGATCCAATACGCTTGTGGTTCATCAACCCCGAACAAGCCCATCAAATGATTAGTTTCCATAGTGACAAGTGACAATAAATTTAAGCACACTATATGAATGTTTCCTTACCAAGTTCCACTTAGCAAAGGCGCTTAACTCCCCGGCAACGGCGCCAGAAAAGAGTCTTGATGACCCACAAGTATAGGGAATCTATCATAGTCCTTTCGATAAGTAAGAGTGTCGAACCCAACAAGGAGCAGAAGGATCTGACAAGTGGTTTTCAGCAAGGTAATATCTGCAAGCACTGAAATTATCGGTAACAAGTAGTTGTGTGGTGAGATGATTCGTAGCAAGTAGCAAGTAACAAAAGTAACAATGGTGCAGCAAAGTGGCCCAATCCCTTTTGTAGCAAGGGACAAGCCTGGACAAAGTCTTATAGGAGGAAAAACGCTCCCGAGGACACACGGGAATTTCTGTCATGCTAGTTTTCATCATGTTCATATGATTCGAGTTCGTTACTTTGATAGTTTGATATGTGAGTGGACCGGTGCTTAGGTACTGCCCTTACTTGGACAAGCATCCCACTTATTATTAACCCCTCTCGCAAGCATCCGCAACTACAAAAGAAGAATGAAGACAAAGTCTAACCATAGCATTAAACTAGTGGATCCAAATCAGCCCCTTACGAAGCAACGCATAAACTAGGGTTTAAGCTTCTGTCACTCTAGCAACCCATCATCTACTTACTACTTCCCAATGCCTTCCTCTAGGCCCTACTAATGGTGAAGTGTTATGTAGTCGACGTTCACATAACACCACTAGAGGAAAAACCACATACAACACATCAAAATATCGAACGAATACCAAATTCACATGACTACTATTAGCATGACTTATCCCATGTCCTCAGGAACAAAAGTAACTACTCAAAAAGCATAATCATATTCATGACCAAAGAGGTAATGAGTAGCATCAAAGATCTGAACATAAACTCTTCCACCAAGTAATCCAACTAGCATCAACTACATGGAGTAATTAACACTACTAGCAACCTTACAAGTACCAATCGGAGTCGTGAGACGGAGATTGGTTACAAGTGATGAACTAGGGCTTGGAGATGAGATGGTGCTGATGAAGATGTTGATGGTGACGAGTCCCCTCTGATGAGAGGAGTGTTGGTGATGACGATTGCGACGATTTCCCCCTCCGGGAGGGAAGTTTCCCCGGCAGGATCGTCCTGCGGGAGCTCTAGATTGGTTGTGCTCAAGTTCCGCCTCGTGGTGGCGGCGAATCCTCCGAAAAGCCTCCTGTTGATTTTTTCTGGAACGAAACCCTTCATATAGCAACAGATGAGCACCGGAGGGGCAACAGGGGGCCCACAAGCCCCCCAGGCCCGGCCAGGGGGGTAGGCCGGGCCTAGCAGGCTTGTGGCCTCCTGGTGGCGCCCCTCTGGTACTTCTTCCGCCCAGTATTTTTCATAAAATCCAAAATAATTCCCCGTTGATTTTCATGGCTTTTGGAGTTGCGCAGAATAGGTATCTCAAACTTGCTCCCTTTTCAGACCAGAATTCCAGCTGCCGGCATTCTCCCTCTTCATGTAAACCTTACAAAATAAGAGAGAAAAGGCATAAGTATTGTACCGTGAAGTGAAATGACAGCCCAAAAACCGATAAATAACAACATGAAAGCATGATGCAAAATGGACGTATCAGTGGCCCCTCTTTGGTAGATTCTTTCACCAGTATTTTGTATTAAATCCAGAAATATTCTTTGTATATTTTTAGGTCAATCCGAGAAATTTTATTTCTACACAAAAATAACACCAAGGAAATTCTATTGGAAACAACGGCAGTCCGGGTTAGTTCCATCCAAATCATGCAAATTAGAGTCCAAAACAAGGGCAAAAGAGTTTGGAAAAGTAGATACGTTGGAGACGTATCAACTCCCCCAAGCTTAAACCTTTGCTTGTCCTCAAGCAATTCACTTGATAAACTGAAAGTGATAAATAAAAACTTTTACAAACTCTGTTTGATATTATTGTTGTAAATACATCTAACTTATGTTAAGATTCTCAACTGAGATTATAAACTAACCACATTAACAATAATAATTAGGTCTCATGTTTACTTATACCAATGGAATAATCAACTTGCGAGCAATAACAATAAGTCTCGGATGAAAACAATTTAATCAAAACAATCATAATACAATATGATAAACTGGTATATCGCTAGCCCTTTATGAGACCGCAAAATATAAATGCAGAGCACCTCCAAAGAACAAGGAATGACTAGACATTGTAATTCATGGTAAAAGAGATCCAGTCATACTCATACTCAACATCAATTAATAGCAAAGCATACAAATGATGGGGTTCTCTCTAACTGGCGCCTTTTTATAAGAAGAGGATGACTCAACAACAAAGTAAAATAGATAGTCCCTTCGTAGAGGGAAGCATTCATTTGCAGAGGTGCTAGAGCTCGAGCTTCTAAAACAAGGATGAATCAAAATTTTGGGTGGTATGCTTTCATTGTCAATGTAACGACTAAGAGTTCTCAATATCTTCCATGTTGAATACATTATAGGAGGTTCCCAAACAGAATAGTAAAGATTTTACTCCCCCTCCACCAATCAATCACATTCCACGGCGGGCCACATCCACGGGTTCCGTCCATACAAACATCAATCCTGGGGGAGTTTTTTTTCATTAAATTTGTTTTGACTTTTGAGCATGGACATGGGCATCCCGATTACCAGCCACTTTCTCGTGAATGATATTGAATTAACAAATATCTTGAGAATAACCCACCTAGCATGGAAGATACTAATAGCCCCTAGTCACCACATGAGCGATTCGGGAAAACAAAACAAAATATTTATTTGACGTTTTAGAGTATGGCACATGCATATTTACTTGGGACGACAGGTGAATACCGCATATAGGTAGGTATGGTGGACTCATATGGAACAACTTTTGGTTTATGGGGATGGATGCACAAGCAGTATTCCCGCTTAGTACAAGTGTAGGCTAGCAAGAGACTGGGAGGCGACCAACTAGAGAGCGACAACAATCATAAACATGCTTTGAGACTAACCAACATTGAGTGCAAGCATGAGTAGGATATAAATCACCGTGAACATAAACATCATAGAGTCTATCTTGATTTTGTTTCAACTACATGTGTGAACATGTGCCAAGTCAAGCCACTTGAATCATTCGGAGGAGGATACCATTCTATCATACTACATCACAACCATTTTAATATCTATGTTGGCACTCAAGACAAACCATTATTCACTCCTAGCTAATTAAGCATGGCATAAGTAACTAGAATCTCTAATTGTCAATGCAAACATGTTCAATTTATAACGAGTTAAATCCAGAACAATGAGCTAATCATATTTACAAAAACAAAATAGGTTGAGTACATACCAGCTTTTCTCCATCTCCGTCACTTCTTCATATATCGTCATTATTGCCTTTCACTTGCACGACCGAACGGTGTGAAAAATAATAATAAGAGTGTACGTGCATTGGACTAAGCTGGAATCTACAAGCAATAACTCAAAGGAGAAGACAAGGTAGTATGGACTCTCTAATAGATAAGAGATAATGAATATGAGACCAATCAGCATGTCATCATAGTCTTCTCCTTATGACCTAAAGAATAAATAAAAACTATTTACACGGGGTAGCCCCCAACAAGCAAAAGAAGAACAAGAAATCTTTTTGAGTTTTCTTTTAACACTACAACTAAACAAACTAGAGGGTAAAGCTATATTTTTTTTTATTTTCTCAAAGTTAATGAAACACACAAGAAGAAAACAAAAAGAATAAATAAACTGCCATGAATGGTACAAGGAAGAAGTATGAACACCAAGAATTGGAATGAGTGTGTGAACATGAATGTAATGTCGGTGAGAAATACGTACTCCCCCAAGCTTAGGCTTTAGGCCTAAGTTGTTCTAAGGCCATGGCCAGCCCGAATAATACGCAAAGTCATAGTTGGGGTTGTACAGGGCTGTGGCGGCTGCCGCATGAACGACTTCAGTGTGGAGGCGAGCGGCCTTCGCCTCTCTCTCGTACTCGTTTGCCTCCTCTCGAGTTATAAAATACCTTTGTTTTTACTCCGCATGAAGGAATCAGTGAGTTGATAATATAGCTTGCATTGGTCTGAAACAAAATCTTCAAGGCCAACATTTCGTGTATACGTGCAAAATTCTTCCGTGAATCCAGTGTGGACCATGAATGATTTCGATGGCCATTCACGAGGCCGCACTTGAGCTTCCCTTGTGTATTCAAGGTCGGGCTCGCGTATCGCGAGTCTCGGGGTCTTCTTCCTTGAGGAACCACCTTCGTATATTTTCCTTAACATTTTACTTTCTCCGAAAAATAAATCTGAAATTTTTAGTGACTCCACATAACAATGAACAATCAATCAAAAGTTATAGCAACTACTCCCACAAGTGCCTAGAAGGTATATCATGCATCAAAAGTACTTGGGACCCTACAAATTTGACATTCAAGCTCAAGAACAAGGTCACCACAGCAGCATGATTTTGCAAAATATAAAGTACTAGAAAAAAACTAATTGGACCATTGGAGACCATTGGAGGAGTCACATACCGATGAACAATCCCCTAAAACAGTTTTGCAAATGAAGCTTTGAGCAAGGAGATCGAAAATGGCAGCAAGATGAGATAAAACACGGGTTTGAGCAATGGTTGGATTTTTTCTAGAGGAAAAAGGAGTGGATGGGTACTGGGATAAGTGAAGGGGCCCCACGCGGGACCCACAAGCTAGGGGGCATGCCGAGGGAGGTGGCTGCGCCCTGCAGACTTGTGGCCCATTGGTTTAGTCCCCTGATGTAATCTTAGTGCCAAAAATTCTTAAATATTCCAGAAAAAATCATACTAAATTTTCAGGGCATTTTGAGAACTTTCATTTCCAGGACTTTTTTCTTTTGCACAGACAAAATGGGAGATAGAGAAATAATAACTTTTTTACTAAATTGAAACTAAGGAACAGGAAATAAAAAGATAGGTACAGAAGGTTGTGCTTTCTAAATTCATCCATCTCATGCCCATAAAAAATAATCAATCAATAAGGTTGATCAAGTCTTATTGACAAACTTTTTTCGAATGACATGGAACCGGAGAACTTTCGAATAACACTAGGTTACCTCAATGGGCATATGCATGTCCCCAACAATAAGTATATCACATTTCTTCTACTCGCGATGGATTTCGTCGGAGTCACCTTCAACCCGCCGCCCGCCGTGCCGAAGAGGCGCTACCCGGCCAACGTGATCGTGGAGGACACCCTCCACGTCTGGTCCATATCAAGGTGGAGGGGCCCGGTGGAACTCACCCGCGAGTTCCTCAACCTCGCCTATGCCCACCTCAACCTCCCACCAGGCACGCGCCCGATATTCCGCCTCAACATCAATCCGGCCGATGGTGGCATCCCCCTGGTGATGCTCACCGTCACCTTCAGGAACGGGCGCGATGCGCATGCGCTCCTCGAGCGAGTCTTCTGGTGTGGATGTGAGTTCATCGCTTTCACAACCTACAACATCTTCACGAACTACGAGAGCATCTTCCCCGCTCCCAACTAGATGCACTCCCTCCCCTACAACTTCGACGAGCAGTGAAGATGTCGGAGAAGGAGAAGGCGGGGCACCCGGAGAAGGCGATGGTGGCCGGGGTTTAGGCTTTAGGGGCGGCGTTCCCCCATTTTATTTTCGTTGTACTTTCCTTATCGTGTAATGCATGAAAGGCTATGTTCGTCCTAATATTAATATATATCTATGTATCGTGTAATATATATCTATGTATGGGTACCCATCTATGTATTGTGCATCCACCTACTATCTATGTTCGACCTACTATATATGGGGTTGTAGAATTCCATTCGGTACCTTTGGGGTTTTCTTTTTCCTTCTGGATTACGATGTCACAGCGTCTCCTGAATGATGAACACATTATCTATGTAAACACATGCAAATAAAAATATTTACATAACCTATGTAAACACATGCAAAGAAAATAATATGGAGCAACTGCATGGATGTGCTTTAAAAATTCATAACATATGTAAACACATGCAAAGAAAAATATTTACATGCGCCTCTATCACGTGTATGTACTTATACATGTCCACACTTGTGCTTCATGATAGCACCGTGTTCTTCATGATTGAGAGCTTCTTGCTTTGTCACTACCATATGCTAGTGGGAATCTTCATTATATAACTTGGCTTGTATATTCCAATGATGGGCTTCCTCAAAATTGCCCTAGGTCTTCGTGAGCAAGCAAGTTGGATGCACACCCACTAGTTTTCCTTTTGAGATTTCACATACTTATAGCTCTAGTGCATCCTTTGTATGGCAATCCCTACTCATTCACATTGATATCTAGCAATGGGCATCTCCATAGCCTATTATATGCCGAGTCAATGTGACCATCTCCTCCTTTTTATCTCACAACCACCACCACACACTATTCCACCTGTAGTGCTATATCCATGGCTCCCGCTCATGTATTGCGTGATAGTTATAAAAAGTTTGAGAAAGTAAGAGTGCGAAAACAATTACTTGGCCAATACCGGGGTTGTGCATGATTTACATTAGTTGTGTGAGGATGATGGAGCATAGCCAGACTATATGATTTTGTAGGGATAACTTTCTTTGGCCTTGTTATTTTGAAAGTTCATGATTACTTTGCTAGTTTGCTTGAAGTATTACTATTTTCATGTCAATAGCAAACTATTGTTTTGAATCTTACGGGTCTAAACATTCATGTCACGTGAAAGAAGTTGCAAAGGACAACTATTCTAGGTAGCATTCCACATCAAAATTCATTCTTTATCACTTCCCAACTCGAGGACGAGCAGGAGTTAAGCTTGGGGATGCTTGATACGTCTCCAACGTATCTATAATTTTTGATGGTTTCATGCTATTATCTTGTCAAACTTTGGATGTTTTGCATGCCTTTTATACATTTTTTGGGACTAACTTATTAACTCAGTGCCAAGTGTCAGTTCTTGTTTTTCCATGTTTTTGACCCCTTTCAGAGGAGATTTTGAAACGGAGTCCAAACAGAAGAAAATCCCCGAAGAGATTTTTTCCGCAACGGAAGAAGATCGGGGAGCTTAGGAGCCAAGGTAGGGGAGCTCCAGGGGCCCCACAAGCCCCCACCCCGTGGCCAAGGGGGAGGCCACGCCATCCAGGCTTGTGGGCCCCCTGAGCGCCCCTTGACCTAGGGGTTGCGCCTATAAACTCCCTAAAAACCCAAAAAAATTAGGAGATCATCGAAATCACTATTCCGCCGCCGCAAGCTTATGTCTCCACAAGATCCCATCTGGGGCATGTTCTGGTGCCCTGCCGGAGGGGGGATTCGGACACGGAGGGCTTCTTCATCAACACCATGACCTCTCCGAGGATGCGTGAGTAGTTCACCATAGACCTACGGGTCCATAGCTAGTAACTAGATGGCTTCTTGTCTCTCTTGGATCTTCAATACAAAGTTCTCCATGATCTTCATGGAGATCTATCCAATGTAATCTTCTTTTGCGGTGTGTTTGTCGAGATCCGATGAATTGTGGATTTATGATCAGATTATCTATGAATCTTATTTGAGTTTCTTCTGATCTCTCTTATGCATGATTTCATATCCTTGTAATTCTCCTTGAGTTATGGGTTTTGTCTGGCCAACTAGATCTATGATTCTTGCAATGGGACAAGTGCTTGGTTTTGGGTTCATACTGTGTGGTGACCTCACCCAGTGACAGAAGGGGTAGAGAGGCACGCATCGTGTTGTTGCCATCAAGGGTAAAAAGATGGGGTTTTCATCATTGGTTTGAGATTATCCCTCCACATCATGTCATCTTTCTTAAGGCGTTACTCTGTTCATCATGAACACAATACACTAGATGCATGCTAGATAGCGGTCGATGTGTGGAGTAATAGTAGTAGATGCAGAAAGTATCGGTCTACTTGTCTCGGACGTGATGCCTATATGTATGATCATTGCCTTAGATTTTGTCATGACTTTGCGCCGTTCTATCAATTGCTCGACAGTAATTTGTTCACCCATCGTGATATCTGCTATTATGAGAGGAGCCTCTAGTGAACACTATGGCCCCAAGGGTCTACTCCACACCATATTTTCAGACTTACGCTTTTTACTTCGTTGCACTTCCCGCCTTCAGATCTCACTTTGCAAACAATATTGAAGGGATTGACAACCCCTTTGAAGCGTTGGGTGCAAGCTTGTTTGTGTTTGCGCAGGTACTTTGGACTTGACGAGGCCCTCCTTCTGGATCGATACCTTGGATCTCAAACTGAGGGAAATACTTACTGCTCCTGTGTTGCATCACCCTTTCCTCTTCAAGGGAAAAACCAACGCAAACCAGAGAAGTAACAAGAAGAATTCCTAAGCGCCAGGGAAGGATTTTTGTTGCCGTAGCAGAAGGTTTTCTGGCGCCGTTGCCGAGGAGGAAGATTAAGTCAAGAACTCATCCAAGTAAGTGTCGCAAACTCATCTCTTGCATTTACTTTGTTTGCCAGATGCCTCTCGTTTTCCTCTCCCCCACTTCACAATTCGCCTTTTTTGTTTGCCTTTTTCGTTCGCCCTTTTCTCTCGCTTGCTTTCTGTTCGCTTGTGTGGCATGTGCCTTCAATATGCTTGCATCTTCGCTTGCTGAAAATCTAGTGATATGGACCCGCATCCACTTGCTAATCTTTTCAAGAGGTCCAACTATGTTGAACCAATTGCTGGTGAGTTGAGTGCACTTGACTTTCTCTATGGAGTTTTCCTTGAGATGCATGAATCTGAAAATTTTGATGAAGAACTTCATGAAGTGATTCATGAGGGCTCCTTGGATGAAAAGCATGATTGCAATGGTTTCACTATAAATTCTATTAGTTACAATCATGCTAAGAATATGCAAAACCCTAAGCTTGGGGATGCTAGTTTTGCTATGTCCCCTACTTGTTGCAATGATCATGAGTGGGGCGATGATTTTTCTTATGATCTTGAAAAAAAATTTAAGCCTCATGATGAATATGATATTTGCAATATTATTGAAAGTGGGTTTGGAGAAGTCATGACTTTAGTTGATGATAATCCCACTATTTTTGAAAAGCGTCAACTTTGCATGCATGTGGATAGTGAAAAGAATATCCTATGTGATAGTTACATTGTTGAATTCGAATATGATCCCACATGTAATTATTATGAGAGAGGAAAATATGGTGGTAGAAACTTTCATATCACTAAATCACCTCTCGTTATGTTGAGATTGCTATTGTCTCTTTCTTCTTGCTTGCATATGGTAACTATTAGTTGTCTTGACAATCTGTTTTCCTATAAAATGCCTATGCACATGAAGTATGTTAGACTTAGATGTGATCTTCACATGCTTTATGATGCTCTCGTTGTGCTTCAATTCTTGTCTTTTGTGTGAGCATCATTGAATTATCAATGCCTAGCTAAGGGCGTTAAACAATAGCGCTTCTTTGGAGGCAACCCAATGAATTTATCTTTTTCTTTCTATTTTGTTGCGTCCACACCATCATAATTCTGTTGTGATTGTGTTTTTTGTGTTTCTTTTTGTGTTTGAGCCAAGCAAAACCTTTATGACTAGTCTTGGTGATGGTTGTTTGATCCTGCTGGAAAAAGAGAGAAACGTTTCGCTCACGAGATGATTTTCATTTTTATTCAGAAAGAGCTTTTGAGTTGATTCTTTTTGCTGCTGATTTATATGCTTTTTGCCCAGGCCTTCGTAATTGTTCAGATTTTTTGAGGTACCAGAAGTATACGAAGTATAAAGATTGCTACAGACTCGTCTGTTTTTGACAGATTCTATTTTTGTTGAGTTGGTTGCTTGTTTTGATGAAACTATGGTTAGTATCGGGGGGTACTAGCCATGGAAAGGTGATAATACAGTATCCCAACACCAATATAGATGGAATTCAAGTTTGCTACAGTACCAAAAGAAGTGGTAGTTTGTTTTCTTGAACTAATGTTATCACAAGTTTCTGTTTAAGTTTTGTGTTGTGAAGTTTTCAAGTTTTGGGTGATGTTCTCATGGACAAAGAGATAAGGAGTGGAAAGAGCTCAAGATTGGGGATGCCCAAGGCATCCCAAGCCAAATTCAAGGACACCAAAAATCCTAAGCTTGGGGATGCCCCGGGAAGGCATCCCCTCTTTCGTTTTCAATCCATCGGTAACATTACTTGGAGCTATATTTTTATTCACCACATGATATGTGTTTTTGCTTGGAGCGTCTTGTATTGTAGGAGTATTTACCTTTTGTTGTGTCACAATCATCCTTGCTGCACACATTTTTGAGAGAGAGATACATGCACTCATCGTGATTTTGCTAGAATGCTCATAGTGCTTCACTAATATCTTTTGAGCTAGATACTTTTGCTCTTTGTGCTTCACTTATATCTTTTAGAGCACGGCGGTGCGTGATTTGGTAGTTGGCTTATGCTATGAAAGTAGTCCCAAAAGTGATAGATACCCAAAAGAGGATGCAAAAACCTCCATCTTCATGTGCATTGAGTAGAAAGAGAAGTTTTGATTCCTCTCAAATAGTTTTTGAGACATGGATTTGGTAATATTAAGAGTTATGTTAGTAGGGTGTTCTGAATCTTGAAATACTTGTGTTGAAATTAGTGATTCCCGTAGCATGCACGTATGGTGAACCGCTATGTTAGGAAGTCGGAGCATAATTGATCTATTGATTGTCATCCTTTATGTTGAGGTCGGGATCGCGCGATGGTTTACACCTACCAACTCTTCCCCTCGGAGTATGCGTTTAGCACTTTTGTTTCAATTATTAATAAAAACTTCCGCAATAACTATGTGAGTTCTTCATGACTAATGTGAGCCCATGGTATAGATGCACTTTCACCTCCCACCGTTGCTAGCCTCTCTAGTGTCGCGCAATTCTCGCCGGTGCACAAACCCACCAAATTCCTTCCTCAAAACAGCCACCATATCTACCTACTATGGCATTTTCATAGCCATTCTGAGATATATTGCCATGCAACTCCCACCGTTCCATCTCATGACTTGTCTCGTCACTCTCATACTGCCATTGCATGATCGTAAGATATCTAGCGAGATGTTTTCAACGTCATATGCCAAGCTAGATCGTTGCACATCCCGGTACACTGCCGGATGCATTTCCTATGGAGTCATCATCATTGTGATCTTTGAGCTGTGAGTAAATAAAAGTGTGATGATCATCATTATTAGCGCATTGTCCCTTGTGAGGAAATAAAAAAAGAGGCCAAAGATCCCAAAAACAAAAAGAAAAAAAGAAAAAAAGAGAGGCCTAAGAGCCCAAATGAAAAAAAGAGAAAAAGAGAGAAGGGACAATGGTACTATGTTTTTCCACACTTGTGCTTCATGATAGCACCGTGTTCTTCATGATTGAGAGCTTCTTGCTTTGTCACTACCATATGCTAGTGGGAATCTTCATTATATAACTTGGCTTGTATATTCCAATGATGGGCTTCCTCAAAATTTCCCTAGGTCTTCGTGAGCAAGCAAGTTGGATGCACACCCACTAGTTTTCCTTTTGAGCTTTCACATACTTATAGCTCTAGCGCATCCTTTGTATGGCGATCCCTACTCATTAGCATTGATATGTATTAATGGGCATCTCCATAGCCTATTGATACGCTGATTCAGTGTGACCATCTCCTCCTTTTTGTCTCACAACCACCACCACACTCTATTCCACCTATAGTGTTATATCCATGGCTCGCGCTCATGTATTGCGTGATAGTTATAAAAAGTTTGAGAAAGTAAGAGTGCAAAAACAATTACTTGGCCAATACCGAGGATGATGGAGCATAGCCATACTATATGAATTTGTAGGGATAACTTTCTTTGGCCTTGTTATTTTGAAAGTTCATCATTACTATGCTAGTTTGCTTGAAGTATTACTGTTTTCATGTCAATAGCAAACTATTGTTTTGAATCTTACGGATCTGAACATTCATGTCACGTGAAAGAAGTTGCAAAGGACAACTATGCTAGGTAGCATTCCACATCAAAAATTCATTCTTTATCACTCCCCTACTCGAGGACGAGCATGAGTTAAGCTTGGGGATGCTTGATACGTCTCCAACGTATCTATAATTTTTTATGGTTTCATGCTATTATCTTGTCAAAATTTGGATGTTTTGCATGCCTTTTATATATTTTTTGGGACTAACTTATTAACTCAGTGCCAAGTGCCAGTTCCTGTTTTTTCCATGTTTTTGACCCCTTTCAAAGGAGATTTTGAAACGGAGTCCAAACGGAAGAAAATCCCCGAAAAGATTTTTTCTGGAATGGAAGAAGATCGGGGAGCTTGGGAGCCAAGGCAGGGGAGCCCCAGGGGCCCCAAAAGCCCCCACCCCGCGACCAGGGGGAGTCCACGCCATCCAGGCTTGTGGGTCCCTTGAGCGCCCCCTGACCTAGGGGTTGCGCCTATAAATTCCCTAAAAATCCCAAAAAAATCAGGAGATCATCGAAATCACTATTCCACCGCCGCAAGCTTCTGTCTCCGCAAGATCCCATCTGGGGGAGGTTCTTGTGCCCTGCCGGAGGGGGGATTCAGACACGGAGGGCTTCTTCATCAACACCATGACCTCTCCAATGATGCGTGAGTAGTTCACCATAGACCTACGGGTCCATAGCTAGTAACTAGATGACTTGTTCTCTCTCTTGGATCTTCAATACAAAGTTCTCCATGATCTTCATGGAGATCTATCCGATGTAATCTTCTTTTGCGGTGTGTTTGTCGAGATCCGATGAATTGTGGATTTATGATCAGATTATCTATGAATCTTATTTGAGTTTCTTCTGATCTCTCTTATGCATGATTTCATATGCTTGTAATTCTCTTTGAGTTGTGGGTTTTGTCTGGCCAACTAGATCTATGATTCTTGCAATGGGAGAAGTGCTTGGTTTTGGGTTCATACCGTGTGGTGACCTCACCCAGTGACAGAAGGGGTAGCGAGGCACGCATCGTGTTGTTGCCATCAAGGGTAAAAAGATGGGGTTTTCATCATTGATTTGAGATTATCCCTCTACATCATGTCATCTTGCTTAGGTCATTACTTTGTTCGCCATGAACTCAATACACTAGATGCATGCTGGATAGCGGTCGATGTGTGGAGTAATAGTAGTAGATGCAGAAAGTATCGGTCCACTTGTCTCGGACGTGATGCCTATATGTATGATCATTGCCTTAGGTCGTTATGACTTTGCGCGGTTCTATCAATTGCTCGACTGTAATTTGTCCACCCACCGTGATATTTGCTATTATGAGAGAAGCCTCTAGTGAACACTATGGCCCCCAGGGTCTACTCCACACCATATTTTCAGCCTTACACTTTTTACTTCGTTGCACTTTCCGCCTTCAGATCTCACTTTGCAAACAATCTTGAAGGGATTGACAACCCCTTTTAAGCGTTGGGTGCAAGCTTGTTTGTGTTTGCGCAGGTACTTTGGACTTGACGAAGCCCTCCTTCTGGATCGATACCTTGGTTCTCAAATTGAGGGAAATACTTACTGCTCCTGTGCTGCATCACCCTTTCCTCTTCAAGGGAAAAACCGACGCAAACCAGAGAAGTAAGAAGAAGAATTCCTAAGCGCCAGGGAAGGACTTTTGTTGCCGTAGCAACCATCATCAGTCTGGACCGGCGTTCGTCCGTGTCGCATCAAGATGGCTTATAATGATGTGGCCAACTCTCACGTCCCCGCGACCAAGATGGCTTACAATGATGTGGCCAACTCTCACGTCCATGCAACTAAGACGGCTTACATCACCGCGAATGATTCTTGCATGTGCGCTATCAATCTGGTTTCAAACGCTGCAGCTGACTCCCACATCTACATCAACATACCGATGTAGTGCTTGTTTATACAAGCCGCCTAATAGACGCGCGCAAGACACCGTCCCCATGGTCCAGACGACATCAACCCGCCGGTACAGTACTCGCCTGTACAAGCCGCCCAACAGCGCAAGAAGACGCCCCCGTGGTCGAGACGACATCAACTCGTCGGTGCAGTGCTGGCCTATACGAGCTGCCCAATAATTAGTGCTAGCCTTTCAGAGCATGAAGAAAAGAAGTTATTAAAAACTTTGAGGAAGCACCGTGCTGCTACTGGATATACTCTTGACGATCTTAAGGGCATTAGTCCCACTCTATGCCAGCACAAGATTAAAACCGATCCTGATTCCAAACAAGTTGTCGATCATCAACGGAGATTAAATCCTAAGATGAAAGAGGTAGTAAGAAAAGAAATACTAAAGCTCCTGGAAGCAGGTATTATCTATCATGTCGCATAGAGAATTGATCCCACAGAGAATTATCACTGGCTATAGGATGGTGATTGATTTTAGGAAATTGAATAAAGCCACTAGGAAAGATCATTACCCTTCGCCTTTCATCGACCAAATGCTAGAAAGACTGTCTAAACACACACACTTCTGCTTTCTAGATGGTTATTCTAGTTTCTCCCAAATACATGTTGCACAATCTGATCAGGAGAAAACCACTTTCACCTGCCCTTTCGGTACCTTTGCTTACAGACGTATGCCTTTTGGCTTATGTAATGCACCTGCTACCTTTCAAAGATGTATGATGGCTATATTCTCTGACTTTTGTGAAAAGATTGTTGAGGTTTTCATGGATGACTTCTCTGTTTACGGGTCTTCTTTTGATGATTGCCTCAGCAACCTTGATCGAGTTTTGCAGAGATGTAAAGATACCAATCTTGTCTTGAATTGGGAGAAGTGCCACTTTATGGTTAATGAAGGCATCGTCTTAGGACATAAAATTTCTGAAAGAGGTATTGAAGTCGATAAGGCTAAGGTTGATGCGATCGATAAAATGCCATGCCCTACAGATATCAAAGGTATAAGAAGTTTCCTTGGTCATGCTGGTTTCTATAGAAGGTTCATTAAGGACTTTTCTAAGATTTCTAGGCTTCTTACCAATATCTTGCAAAAGGATATTCCTTTTGTTTTTTAAGATGATTGTGAGGAAGCGTTCGAAACACTTAAGAAGGCCTTGATAACTGCACCTATTGTTCAACCACATGATTGGAACTTACCTTTTGAAGTCATGTGTGATGCTAGTGATTATGTTGTTGCGCGGTTCTAGGACAAAGAATTGATAAGAAGTTGAATGTTATTCACTATGCTAATAAAACTCTAGACAGTGCCCAAAGAAACTATGCTACTACTGAAAAGGAATTTTTAGCAGTCGTGTTTGCATGTGAAAAGTTCAGATCTTACATAGTTGATTCCAAAATCACTATTCACACTGATCATGCTGCTATTAAGTATCTCATGGAAAAGAAAGATGCTAAACCTAGACTTATCAGATGGGTTCTCTTGCTAAAAGAATTTGATTTGCATGTTGTTGATAGGAAGGGTGATGAGAACCCCGTAGCAGATAACTTGTCTAGGTTGGAGAATGTTCTTGATGACCCACAACCAATTGATGATAGCTTTCCTGATGAGCAATTGAATATCATCAATGCTTCACGTAGTACACCGTGGTATGCTGATTATGCGAATTATATCTTTGCCAAATATATACCACCTAGTTTCACGTACCAGCAAAAGAAGAAATTCTTCTTTGATTTGAGACATTACTTTTGGGATGATCCTTACCTTTATAAAGAAGGAGTAGATGGTGTTATTAGACATTGTGTACCTGAGCATGAACAGGGACAGATCCGACAGAAGTGTCACTCCGAGGCTTACGGAGGACACCATGCGGGAGATAGAACTGCACACAAGCTATTGCAATCAGGTTTCTATTGGCCTACTCTCTTCAAGGATGCCCGTAAGTTTGTCTTGTATTGCGATGAATGTGAAAGAATAGGTAATATCAATAAACGCAGGAGATGCCTATGAATTATTCACTTGTCCTTGAACCATTTGATGTTTGGGTTTTGATTATATGGGACCTTTTCCAAAATCTAACAGGTATACTCGTATCCTAGTTGCTATTGATTATGTTACTAAGTGGGTAGAAGCTATCCCAACTAGTAGTGCTGATCACAACACCTCTATCAGGATGCTTAAAAAGTTATTTTCCCTAGATTTGGAGTCCCTAGATATCTAATGACCGATGGTGGTTCACATTTCATTCATGGTGCTTTCCGTAAACGCTTGCTAAGTATGATGTCAACCATAGAGTTGCATCTCCCTATCATCCTCAATCCAGTGGTCAAGTAGAGCTAAGTAATAGAGAGATTAAACTAATTCTGCAAAAGACTGTAAATAGGTCTAGAAAGAATTGGTCTAAGAAGCTTGATGATGCACTGTGGGCTTATAGAACTGCTTATAAGAATCCCATGGGCATGTCTCCGTACAAAATGGTTTGCGGTAAATAATGTCATTTACCTCTTGAGCTAGAGCATAAGGCTTATTGGGCAATCAAAGAGCTCAATTTTGATTTCAAACTTGCTGGTGAGAAGAGGTTATTTGATATTAGCTCACTTGATGAATGGAGAACTCGGGCATATGAAAATGCCAAGTTGTTCAAAGAAAAGGTTAAGAGGTGACATGATAAAAGGATACAAAAACATGAGTTCAATGTAGGTGATTATGTCTTGCTATACAATTCTCGTTTAAGATTTTTTGCAAGCAAGCTTCTCTCTAAATGGGAAGGTCCTTACATTGTTGAGGACGTGTATCGTTCCGGTGCCATCAAGATCAACAACACGGAAGGTAATTTTCCGAGAGTGGTAAATGGGCAAAGAATCAAGCATTATATCTCAGGTGCTCCCATAAATGTTGAAAGCAATATTATTAATACCATAACTCCGGAGGAGTACATAAGGGATATTTATCAGCCTGTTTTAGACTCCAAAAACGAAGAGGTATGTGATTCGGTAAGTAAACCGACTCCAAAACTTTTCCAGTAGGAATTTTTCTCCGTTTTGGATTTTTTAGAAAATTAGAAAAAATTAAAGTAGTCCGGAAAGTCCACGAGGAGGCGACAAGCCTGCCAGGCGCGGGCCACCCCCTGGCCGCGCCTGGGGGCTTGTGACCACCTCGTGTGCCTCCCGGACTCCGTTTTCTTGCGGATTACTCCTTCTGGTCGAGAAAAATTCCTTATATATTCTCCCGAAAGGTCTGACCCTCATATCACACAATTTTCCTCTGTTTTCGTTTTGAGCTGCTATGCAGACAGATCTAGATCGCTATGGTGTCCCCAAAAGCTCCGAAGGACAAGTTCTTCGAGAAGGTCATCAATCCCTACCTCGCGGGAGTGCCGCAACACCCTCAATCTATCGAGATGCGTGAGGGGGTGCTGCACATCTGTGATGTTGAGGGGCCCAAGAAGACCGGAAGCGTGGAGGCGAGGCTCGAAGCAATGGAGCAACAAGTCTTCAAGTGCCAAGGGATGGTGGAACGCGGACTCAACGCCAACCACATGATGATCACGGAGTTCACCAACAAGCACAAGATCGATGCCAATGACATCAGGAAGCACCTCTCTAGGCTCTATGACAGAATTGATCACCTCCAAGACGAGATCTATGACCTGCAGAACCAAAACTATGAGTATGAGTATAGATTTAAATCAATACGGTTGGCTGTAGATTTGAGGATTCCGGAGACTCGATCATCTTTCCATGATGGAGCACCTATGCCTAGGAAGACGGAGGATCAAACCCAGGTTGCAACAACTCCACCACCATCACCTTCAAAGGAAGACAATAAAGGACGGGTATGGGCAATCCCCTTGGCTTGTGCCAAGCTTGGGGGAGTTGCCCCGGTATCGTATCACCATCACATCTTTTGCCTTTACCTTTTTCTTAGTTCGATCCTTTTTTGTTTTTATCTTTCTCTAGTAGAATAAAGTTCTTAGTGTGTTAGGCTTGAGTTTTGCTTTGTGTCGCCCCCGATGTATTCGAGTTCGTGAGTCATATAATAAAGAGTGTTTTAGTTAAGGGCCTTGCTTCATGCCACGATCTAAAGAAAAGAATGATAAAAGAACAAAAGCATGAGAGATCATGTAATGATCTTATCGGAAGTGATGGCTTCACATATAAAAAGAATGTTGATTGAAACTTGTTGTGGGTGGACAAACGTAGACCTTGGTCATTGCTGCAATTAATAGAGTAATAAAGAAAGAGAGGTTCACATATAAATATATCATCTTGGGCACCATCTATGATTGTGAACACTCACTAAACTATTACAAGCTTAGAAGTAGATGTTGGACAAGGCAAGCAACATAATGAATTATGTTTGCTTGGTTCCGAACAATGTTATATGACTAGACATCCCTTAGCATGTGACGATTGCTTCCACCTCATATCAGCCAAAACTTCCGCACTAAGTAGAGATACTACTTGTTCATCAATAAACCTTCAACCCAGTTTTGCCATGAGAGTCCACCATACCTACCTATGGATTAAATAAGATCCCTCAAGTAAGTTGTCATCGGTGCAAGCAATAAAACTTGCTCCCTAAATATGTATGATCTATTAGTGTGTGGAAAATAAGCTTTGTACGAACCTGTGATGAGGAAGACATACAAGCGACGGACTGCATAATAAAGTTCTTTATCACAGGAGGAAATATAAAGTGACGTTCGTTCACACTAAGAGGACACACATCCAAACCTCAAAAGTGCATGACAACCTCTGCTTCCCTCTGTGAAGGGCTTATCGTGTACCTTCACTTTTGGTCCTTAAAAGTGTCATGGTGATCGACACCAATTCCTTATTTTGCCTTTATATTGGCTAACGTCATATGCTAGGGAAAGATCTATATTCATATATCAATTTGGAAGTAAGTATTCATGAATTATTATTGTTGACATTACCCTTGAGGTAAATAGTTGGGAGGCGAAACTATAAGCCCCTATCTTTCTCTGTGTCCGACTGAAACTTTGATCTCATGAGTACCACGTGAGTTTTAGCAATTGTAGAAGACGAAAGGATGATTGAGTATGTGGATTTGCTTTACAAGCTCTTATTTGACTCTTTCCGATGTTATGATAAATTGTAATTGCTTCATTGACTAAAGGTTATTGGTTGTTAATTCTCCATAATGTTCTTGACCCATACTTTACTTTGTCAAGGAATTGTCACTTTAGCATACGAGTTTATATGACGCTATTGCTGTTCTAATTACGATCATGATGCCTGCATGTCCGTATTTTGTTTTGTCGACACCTCTATCTCCAAACATGTGGGCATATTTATTGATCTCGGTGTCCACTTGAGGACAAGCGAAGTCTAAGCTTGGGGGAGTTGATACGTCCATTTTGCATCATGCTTTTATGTTGATATTTATCGCTTTATGGGCTATTATTACACTTCACGGTACAATACTTATGCCTTTTCTCTCTTATTTTACAAGGTTTACATGAAGAGGGAGAATGCCGGCAGCTGGAATTCTGGTCTGAAAAAGGAGCAAGTTTGAGATACCAATTCTGCGCAACTCAAAAAGCCGTGAAAATCAACGAGGAATTATTTTGGAATTTATAAAAAAAATACTAGGCGAAAGAATTACCAGAGGGGAGCCACCAGGAGCCCACAAGCCTGCTAGGCGTGGCCTACCCCCTGGTCGCGCCTAGGGGGCTTGTGGGCTCCCTATTGGCCCTCTGGCTCCCATCCTTTGCTAAAAGGAGGGTTTCGTTCCAGAAAAAATCAGGAGGAGGCGTTCGGGAGGAATTGCCGCCGCCATGAGGCGGAACTTGAGCAGAACCAATCTAGAGCTCCGGCAGGGTCGTCCTGTCGGGGAAACTTCCCTCCCGGAGGGGGAAATCGTCGCCATCGTCATCACCAACACTCCTCTTATCGGAGGGGACTCGTCACCATCAACATCTTCATCAGCACCATCTCATCTCCAAACCCTAGTTCATCTCTTGTAACCAATCTCCGTCTCGCGACTCCGATTGGTACTTGTAAGGTTGCTAGTAGTGTTAATTACTCTTTGTGGTTGATGCTAGTTGGATTACTCGGTGGAAGATTATATGTTCAGATCCTTGATTCTATTCAATACCTCTCTGGTTATGACCATAATTATGCTTTGTGAGTAGTTACTATTGTTCCTGAGAACATGGGATAAGTCTTGCTATAAGTAGTCATGTGAATTTGGTATTCGTTTGATATTTTGATGCGTTGTATATTGTTTTTCCTCTAGTGGTGTTATGTGAACGTCGACTACATAACACTTCACCATTATTTGGGTCTAGAGGAAGACATTGGGCAGTAGTAAGTAGATGATGGGTTGCTAGAGTGACAGAAGCTTAAACCCTAGTTTATGCGTTGCTTCGTAAGGGGCTGATTTGGATCCACTAGTTTAATGCTATGGTTAGACTTTGTCTTAATTCTTCTTTCGTAGTTGCAGATGCTTACGAGAGGGGTTAATCATAAGTGGGATGCTTGTCCTAGTTATCAAACTATCAAAGTAGCGAACGCGAATCATATGAACATGATGAAAACTAGCTTGAGAGAAATTCCCAAGCACCAGTCCACCCACATATCAAACTATCAAAGTAGCGAACGCGAATCATATGAACATGATGAAAACTAGCTTGAGAGAAATTCCCATGTGTCCTCGGGGGCGCTTTACCTCCTATAAGAGTTTGTCCAGGCTTGTACCTTGCTACAAAAGGGATTGGGCCACTTTGCTGCACCTATTGTTACTTGCTACTTGCTACGAATCATCCTATCACACAACTATCTGTTACCGATAATTTCAGTGCTTGCAGAGAATACCTTGCTGAAAACCACTTGTCAGTTCCTTCTGCTCCTCGTTGGGTTTGACACTCTTACTTATCGAAAGGACTACGATAGACCCCCGACACTTGTGGGTCATCAGGGGCTGCCCTGGCTCATTGGCTGGAGATTTTACAGTCGCCCAAGAGGACTAGCCTCCATGATGCGACCGTTCAAACATGGGTGCCCTGCCTCATTGGCGGGTGATTTAAAAATCGCCCAAGAGGATACGCCGCTATGATGTGGCCATTCAAACATGGATGTTACCGATCCCAAAGAGGATGAGCGTCCATGACGCGACCGTCCAAACACAGGTGTCGTGAGCCAAAGGGGACCAGTTGCCATGATGCATGGTTCAAACATAGGCGCCAATTGTGATCACTGGATTAAAGTCGGCTTATCTGGGGGGCACTCGTCCCCAGATTGTTTGGTAGTAATAGCATTGTATTCTGGAATCCTAATCATGGGTCACTTAGGGGCTTCCAACTCATCGAGTTTAGCTTTATCACCCTCTTGGCCTGCGAAAAATTAAGAGAACCCATGGGTTAATGTACCTGCTTCACTAAAGGATGACTTGAACCTGATTAGCCAGTCTAAATCATAAAGGCTTATTACACCCATCCATATTAGGGCATGATTAGAGCCTTGCAAGCCAGTCTCCTTGCCGAGTCTCACTGAGTCGGCTATTTAAATTGACTTATTCCCATTATATGGTATTACATTTTCTCAGAAAACCGGCACTATTCTATCATATACATGCATCATCTTGCATTGCATCATGCATCTGTAAGTGCATCTAGTGCCCCTTAGTGATTTTGGTGGTTTGAAGACTTATAGGTTAAGAGACTAATATGTTTGTGAGTGTACAGAGGCTCTATAAGTCGCTGAGGAGTTTAAGTTATATGATGAATATCGACCCCTAAAAATGTATGTCTTCGGTTGAGGACTTTGATCGCGAAGAAATTGCAAAGAAATTGATATTCCTCATGAAGATATTGAAGACGAGGAATCCGGTGTGTCCTAAAGAAAACATACTCAAGACTTTGAAGCGTGAAGTTTTATTCTTCATATTTCATTTTCTTTACTCTTGAGTCATAGGAACGTCGTACTGTTAAAGGGAGTCGAGGTAAAACTACGGAATGGTTTTCCTCGTGATGCTCAACCCAAGCCTAAATCTACCAAAGCCTCAAAGTGAGGAATATGAGAGATATGAGGAATTTCACAGTTGAAAGTGTTGACCGTTGCCGCACCACGCGCCACTTCACTGATCTTATCCACCCAACGGTCACATTATTTAAGGGCATCTATGTCAAATCATGTCGGGATGCTCCCAAGCTATAAATAGCTGCCCCCCCCCCACAACCACTTGTTGTTTGGCTACTCCGAGAGAAACTGACACTTGTCATTTAGAGCAACCCAAATTCCTCAGAGTCATAGAGAGAAAATCATCAAGTGAGGCAATACCCCAAACACCAAACCCCAAACCAAAAACCAAGTGATTAAACATCACTAAAGAAGTTGTTCCCGTGTGGAACTGAAGCTTGTTACCTTTGAGGACTGTGCATCCTCCATACGGTTAGGCGTCATGGTCTAGAGCATCCAGCAGTCAACTGCGGATCGCTAGGTGACCGAGTTTGTGAGGGTTTGGAAGTCTGCCCTGAAGACTTACCACAAGTGTTGGGCGAGGACTGTGTGTTCTTAGTTCAATGAGAATATGGTAGGGACTATGTGTCCCGAGACCATGTGTCCTTTTGGTTTCAATACCAAGCCGCTCCGAACCAGACGTACAACTGTCACAGCAGTTGGAACTGGGTCATCAACAACTGTCTGCATCAAGCTATGGGTTGTATTTCTTCAACTCTTTCATCTCCTCAAATTGTATGTTGAAGACATTCATTTGTGCTGATTGAAGAACTTGTCTGAAGACTTTCTCTGAATTTCCTCAACCTTAAATTATTCACTTGAGTTAATCTTCACCCGCGTACTCTGTACTTGTGAAATTGTGCAAACTGAATCTCATAAAACTCATCAAGTATTTTCTTGTAGTCGTTTTTGCATCCCTGATCCTGCGCTATTTCTGTTGCACTAAGTTCATCATTGAGGACTTTCCTCACAAGGAATTTCCTCAGTGATGAAATTCTAAAAATCGCCTATTCACCCCCCTCTAGTCGATATAACGCACTTTCAATTGGTATCAGAGCAAGGTACTCCCTTGTTCTATGTGATTTTGGTTTAACCACCTGGAGTTTTAGTTATGTCGGCCGCGGTATGATCAAGGTTACTGCAGGATGTCCTACCTTCAAAGGAAAGGATTTTCCCTACTGGAAGACCAAGATGCAGATGCATCTTCAGCCTATTGAAAATGATCTCTGGTATATTGTGGAAAATGGTATTCCCTACATCACTGCTATTATCTCTGCCGCTGATGTGAAGAAATTCAAGCAACTTGACTCACAAGCGAAGAATATCATCTGTGGCCATCTGAGCAAAGGTCAGTATGGCAGAGCGAGTGCTTTGGGCACAGCTAAGCTTATCTGGGATAGGTTGTCCAAAGTCAATGAGGGAGTCTCAACACAGCGTGACTCTTGTGTTGATGTTCTTCGCAATCTCTTCAATTGCTTCAAGAGGCTTGACAATGAAAGATGCCAAGATACCTTTGATCGCCTCACTGACATCACAAATGAACTACAAGCACTCGGAGCTAGAGACATCACTGGCCATGAAGTTGTGAAGAAACTGCTAAGATCTCTTGATCCATCATTTGACACATTGGTACTGATGATTCAAGAACGAAGACACTAAAATATGCTTGATCCTGCTCATATACTCGAGAGACTCAATACTCATGAATTCCAACAAGAAAAAAGTGAGATTTGTATGGACCAAGCTACTCAAGACCTCGTGCGCTAAAGGCTAAGGCTATTTCCTCATCTAAATAAGAAGACTCAGATTGCAGCATTGGTGACCCTGAAGAACTGGGAGAGGAACTTGCTATGCCCATGAGGAAAATCCAGAAGTTCACAAAGCATGACCAGTTTGGTAAATCTTCAAGAAGAGATATGATGAAATCATAATCTTCATCTGAGGATTACAAGAAAAGAACCTGCCACAAATGCAAAAAATCTGGTCACTACATTCCTGACTGTCCTTGCTACGTGAAGGAATCTAGGAAGAAGAAATAGAAGGATGAAAGTTCTGATGACTCGAAGAAAAAGAAGAAATCTTCAAAGTACTCATCCTCAAAGTACTCATCGCACAAGAAGACCAGTTTCAGAAAGGCTCGGGCACTCATTGGCAAGGAAATGGATTCTGAAGAAGAGTCTGAGGAATGTGATGAAGAGGAAGGTTCTGAAGAGGATTCAGAGTCTGGTGTGGCAAGTCTTGCACTGGGTACCACATACGTCAGCAAGTCAATCTTCAACCTTAAAGAAAATGACAACGTTATCTACACTGATGAATATGCTGATGACTTCGCATCAACCTATTGCTTCATGGAAAAAGGTTCAAAGGTACCATACCATAATTCCTCCTCTAATTGTAGTGACTGTGAACCTGATGATTATCAAAAACCGAGTTACTATAAACTTGCCAACATTGCCACTAAGCAACAAAGTGCCATTGAAAAGGTTCAAAAACTACTAGAGAGAAGCGATGATATGCTGAACGATGAAATGAATCGCACTCAAGTCCTAACTGAAGATGTGAAAAGTCTTCAGTCTCAGTTTGATAGTCTTCAAGATCGTTATGGCACACTTTTGGCTGATCATGAGAAACTTTCCTATCAATTTCTTCAAAGGAAGCTTGATCGTGAGAAGTTGAAAATGTCTCATGATGATCTTAGAATGGAAAACGATTCATTGCTTGCTCAACAGATCAGTACCGCTGAGGTTGAATTCATTCCACCATGCTTGAAATGCATCGAGCGTGAAACTGCTAATTCTTCACCAGAATCATCAAATGCTTCTATTGCTACAAATTCTTCAACTGCCCATGTGGTATGAAATTCTTCACTTGAAGAAACCACAAATGCTACTGACAAAAATGGAGGGTTGAAGGAATTGTATGTGACAGGCATGTACAAAAGTCTCAAAGGGCATCAAACCCTTTGCGATGTGCTCAAAAAGCAGATTTTGAACAGGAACCCGAGGGAAGAAGGAATTGCCTTTGAGAGGAAATTGAATGCTGATGGATCATACTAGAAACCTGAGCAGTACCCCAAAACCTCATGGGTTGCTGCTAAAGGTCCTCCCGTCGATCCATCCACTCTAACAGGCTTTGCATGTGAATTATCCTATTCCTCAGATGAGTCATTTGACTCCAACTATAAACTATTCAAAAATCAATCTGGTGAAGTATTTTCTCGATATGTTGGAACTAACTGCAGGAATGGACCACCCCTGAGGAAAATCTGGGTCCCCAAAAGTTGCTTGGAAAATCTTCAGGTGAATGTCCTCATAACACCACCTGTGAAGAACAAGAAACCCAGATCAATTTCCTCAGGTGGACCAAAGTCTTCAAGAGGATCAAAATCCTCAAATGGTCAATACTATACTCGTACTCGCGCTAATGCTTCTGATATGCAGTGAAATTAGAGGGGACATGAATATGAGCATTATTCCTCAAATCATTATGTACATAAGTCCTCAAAAAATTTCTCTGCCTATTCATTTGAGTACTCTAACCCTCCTACGGTGAAAAGAAGTGATTTAGCTTCAATGCCTCCATTCTCATATGGTGCTCACAGGATGATGAACTCTTTGCCACCCCTTGAGATGTGGGTGGTGAAGAAATTGAACTAATCACTTCCGCAGGTCAGGTCTCCAGATGAAAGTCATCATCTGAAAAAATTGCTGGAGACCTGAGGAAAATGCTTGACTGGACGCAAGCTAAACTTGATGAAATGATAACATTTCACACATCCTCAAATTTATTGTTTATGATGAAACTCTTATCTGATGAAATTGATTTCATATTCTTAAAGTCTTAAGCATATGAAATGGTAAGTTGTACTAATTCATCTGTAAGATGACAAACCCAAGAATAGAGAGTGTGTTCATGACAGTGGTTGCACAAATCACATGACTTGTGATAAAAGCTTGTTGATGAATATGCCACTGACTCCATCACTGAAGGAAATCACTTATGCCGATAAAGATAAAAAAGCAAGGTATTGGGATTTGGCAAAGTGGCTGTCTCCAAGGACATGCACATGGACAAAGTCATGCTTGTCGAATCCCTTGGTTTTAACCTCATGTCAGTGTCCATGCTTTGTGATCTTTATATGGTCGTTATATTTGGAAAATACAGATGCGTAGTCATCATGGAATCTGACAAATCCAAAGTCCTCGAAGGCTTTAGGAGAGGAGATTTGTACATTGTTGACTTTTCCACATGTCCTCAACTAGCCACATGCGTACTAGCAAAAACCTCAGAAGGCTGGTTGTGGCATCGACGTCTGGGTCATGCAGGCATGAGGAATTTGCCCATGCTCGCGAATAAGAAGCATGTCATTAGCATCGAATCTGTCAAATTCCTCAAGGACCACCTCTACGGTGCTTGTGAATATGGAAACTAACCAGATCCAAACACCCTTGAAGACTATCATGACTACTACTCGTTCGTTTGAATTGGTTCACATGGATCTGTTTGGACCTACTCATTATGCTACTCTAACCAATGCATCATCTTTATATGGCTTTGTCATCATTAATGACTACTCTCGCTAACCTTGGGTACACATCATTCTGTATAAAACTGAAGTGCAAGAAGTTTTCAAACGATTTTCCTCAAGGTCCTCGACAAACTTCGGCGTCAAGATCAAACACATCAGGAGTGACAATGGGACAAAATTCAAAAACACTAGTCTTGATGATTATCTTGATGAACATGGTATTACTCACGAATTATCTGCTCCTTATACTCCTTAACGGAATGGCGTCGTTGAACGCAAGAACATTACTCTGGTTGAAATGGCAGAGACTATGCTTGAAGAATATCAAACTCCTCGTCGTTTCTGGCCTGAAGCAATCAACACTGCTTGCCACATCATCAACATGGTATATCTTCACAAATTCCTCAAGAAAACCTCATATGAACTCCTCACTGACAAGAAATCCAATGTAAGTTATTTCAAAGTCTTCGGTGCAAAATGCTGGATTAGAGATCCTCACCATAGCTCAAAGTTTGCTCCTAAAGCACATGTGGGTTTTATGCTTGGTTACGGAAAGGACTCGCACACCTACAGAGTCTTCAACACCTATCACAACAAGGTTGTTGAAACTGTAGATGTGCGGTTCGATGAAACTAATGGCTTGCAAAGAGAGCAACTGCCTCCTGTGCCAGATAAATTACCTCACATGAAGTTTAATACATTACATAGATTTATATTCCGATCCCTTGGCTATGATCGCTTTGGCCGTAACCATGGAGCATCTTCATTATTTAACGGGTTGCTTGGGTCAATTCTCACTATGAAGGGTGGAATTTCATCAAACTTATTATAATCCGCTGACATGTCTGTCATGTCCTCGATTCCCACGATGTTTCTTTTCCCTGAAAGAACTATGTGACGCTTTAACTCATCGTCCGATGTATTCTTTTGCTTTTTTTCTTTTTTTCGGACTGGAGGACATGTCTTTCACGTAGAAAACCTGAGCCACATCATTGGCTAGGACGAATGGCTCGTTTGTGTAACCAAGATTCTTGAGATCAACTGTTGTCATTCCGTACAACTCGTCTACCTTTACCCCTTCTCCATTCATGTTCACCCAACTACACCGAAACAAAGGGACCTTAAAAGTAGGTCCATATACTACAAGAAAACAGACTTTAAGTAACACAATCATGTAACATATTGAAAAATGTGTTACAAGTTATATAGTCAAGTTCCCATATATCCTCTATGTAACCATAGTATGTGTCCTTTTTCCCATTCTCGCTTGGTGCATCATAGCGGACACCACTGCTTTGGTTGGTGCTCTTTTTATCTTGGGCGGTCGAGTAAAATGTATTCCGGTTTATCTCGTACCCTTGGAAATGTAATACAGTCGAAGAAGGCGGCGCAGCCAAACAGTAGAGTTGATCTCCAGCAGTGTTGTCATTCATGAGACGTGCTCGCAACTAACTAATCTTCAATCCAGGAGCCAACCTTCCCCAGGAACTCGGAGCGTACAAAATTCTTGTGTTCCTCAATATACGAAGCCACGAAGGTGGAACTTTTTAGAACTGTGTCTTGTGCTTGAGTGAAAGAATTCCAGTCCCTACATATCACTGCTTTCTTTCCTAGCGTGACTTTTCCACTCAGTCTCCCCTCATGACGCGATTCAGGAACACCAATCGGCTTAAGGTCAGGAAGAAAGTCTACACAGAACCCAATGACCTCCTCTGTTCCATAGCCCTTGGAGATGCTTCCTTCTGGCCTAGCACGGTTATGAACATTTTTCTTTAAGACTCCCATGAACCTCTAGAAGGGGAACATATTGTGTAGAAATACAGGACCGATAATGGAAAACTCGTCGACTAGGTGAACTAGGAGATGCGTCATAATATTGAAGAAGGATGGGGGGAACACCAACTCAAAAGTGATAAGACATTGGACCACATCCTTCTGTAGCCTTTCCAGACGTTCTCGATCAGTTACCTTCTGAGATATTGCATTGAGGAATGCACATAGCTTCGCAATGGGTAATCGAACATTTTTCGACAGAAGCCCCCTCAATGCAACCAGAAGCAACTGCGTCATAATCACGTGGCAATCATGAGACTTCAGGTTCTAGAAAGTTTTCTCTGTCATATTTATTATTCCCTTTATATTAGACAAGAAGCCAGCGGGGACCTTCATACTGCTCAGGCATTCAAAAAAGATTTCCTTCTCTACTTTGGTAAGAGCGTAGGTGCTTAAGTATTGACGCCCTTTATCAGTGTTCTTGTCATATGGGTCTTTCATACATTGCTGCTCCTCCCGTGCTTTTGTTGTATCTTTTGTCTTCCCATACACGCCCAGGAAGCCTAGCGAGTTCACGCAAATATTCTTCGTCACGTGCATCACGTCGATTGAAGACCGGACCTCTAGGTGTTTCCAATAGGGTAGCTCCTAAAATAAAGATTTATTTTTCCACATGGTCACGCGTCCGGTAACGTCTTCTTTCGGAACAGGTTGATCGCCAGGACGCTTTCCAACTATTACTATTTGATCCAAATCCTTGACCATAGCCAATAACTCATCACCAGTAGGGAGGTTAGGCTTCTTCCGGTGATCTGCCTCACCGTTGAAATGCTTGCCTTTCTTTCTTACAGGATGATTGGTCGGAAGAAATTGACGACACCCCAGGTAGACAACCTTCTTAGATTTTTCCAAATATGTAGCTTTAGTCTTATCTAAACAGTGCGTGCATGCATTGTATCCCTTGTTTGACTGTCCTGAAATGTTACTAAGAGCACTCCAATCATTGATGGTTACGAACAAGAATGCTCGTAGGTTAAATTCCCACTATTTGTGCTCATCCCACACACGTACACCTGGTTTGGCCCACAACTGCAAGATTTAACTAATGGCCTTAGGTACAAATCAATGTCGTTGCCCAGTTGCTTCGGTCCTTGGATGAGCACTGGCATGATAATGAACTTCCTCTTCATGCACAACCAAGGAGGAAGGTTGTAGATGCATAGAGTCATGGGCCAGGTGCTGTGACTGCAGCTCCGCTGTCCAAAAGGATTCAGGTCGTCGGTATTAGACCAAGCCATAAGTTCCTTGGGTCATCTTCAAAGTACGGCCACTCCCTCTCGATTTCCTCCATTTCGATCCATCTACGAGGTGTCTCAACTTCCCGTCTTTCTTACGCTCGTCTTTGTGCCATCGCATCAACTTGGCATGCTCATTGTTTTTGAATAGACGTTTCAGCTGTGGTATTATAGGAGCTTACCACATAACCTTAGCAGGAACCTTCTTCCTGGGGGGCTTGTCATCACCCTCAACATCGCCAGGGTCATCTTGTCTGATCTTGTACCGACATGTAGTGCATGCGGGACATTTGTCCATATTCTCGTACTTCTCACCGCGGTAAAAGATGCAGTCATTAATTCATGCATGTATCTTCTGCACATCTAATCCAAGAGGGCAGATAGCCTTCTTTGCCTCGTACGTAGTCTCGGGCAATTCGTTATCCTTTGGAAGCTTTGGCTTCAGTATTTTCAGTAACTTCTCAAATCCCTTGTCAGATAAACCAGTTCTACCTTCCATTTCAACAGTTCGAGTGTGGTACCAAGCTTTGTGCTTCCATCGTCGCAATTTGGGTACAACAACTTTTTATGATCCTTTAGCATGGCCTCCAACTTCAGCTTCCCCTTTTCTGTATCACACTGTCTCTTTGCATCAGAAATGACCCGACCAAGACCATCAGTGGGCTCATCCGATGCCGGTTGTTCTTCACCTCCTTCTTCTTCGTTGTCTTCCGTCCTAACCCCTCTTTCTCCGTGCATGGTCCAACAATAATATGTGGGCATGAAACCTCTCTGAAGCACGTGGCCTTGAATGGTTTTCGAGCTAGAGTACTCCTTCATGTTTCGACAGTCAACACATGGACAAGGCATAACATTATCCACTTTGTTTGTCTCAGCCACATCGATAAATTTATGCAGGCCTGGAAAAAATCCAGAACAACGTCGTTCGCCGTACATCCATCGCTTTCGTGCATTGATTTGCATCATACATGAATAGTGAAATGCCCACCGTACATGGACACATGTAACATTTTTGTATCAATTACAGATGAAAAGGATAAGATTGCTAAACTCGGTCGAGGATACCATTTAGTGTGAACTTAAGTGCGATTCGGGCATTAGTCCTGGTTCGTAATGTACTCAGAAGTGTGTCGGTCATCGTACATCCATTGGCAGTTCATCTGTATTATGAAATTAAGTATATCAAAAAACCATTGCAAAATATCATGAATAGAGAAATGACCAAATTAATACAAGTTCATCATCATATTAAAACCAAAGTACAGTAGTGATCAAATGTTATTATTGCAAAAATAAATACATAAAATTCTCTCATAAAACAACATACAACTATGTAAAACATTTAAATGCAACAACAAATGCGATCAAAACCGCAACTAAGGTAACAATTGGCCCAACAGATAATGATATCAAGACTCTTTATCAATGGCATTCTAATATTCCTAATCTTTAAGCGCATTGCATCCATCTTCAATAGCATTGCATCTATCTTCAACCGCATTGCATCCATCTTCATCTTGCGATCATCGACGACATCGGCAACATGCAACTCTAGTTCCATATTCTTCTCCTCAGTTATTTTCAATTTTTTCTTCAAGTAATTGTTTTCTTTTTCAACCAAATTTAACTTCTCGACAAGAATTTCTATGTCGGTTAGAATTTCCGGTTCACATACCTCCTAGATTAAAAAGTCTATGTCACGTTGGTCGGCATAATTGTCATAAACACTAAATAAAACAAATAGCTATAAAATATAATATATACCACATCTGAATCATAGACATGACGAGGGCCGATGGAGGCGGATACCAAAACCATCGCACTATATAATAACAAAAAATAATAAAAATAAGCAATTTATACAAGTATCTATCTAAATCATACAAGTAAGAAATTTTGTTTCTTTTAAAAAGAAGATAAGAACAAGAGGCTCACCACGGTGGTGCTGGCGATGAGATCGGCGCGGGCGATCGACAACGGTGAGGACGAGCACGGGACGTCACCCTACACATGTGCAGACTCTAAGAAGTTAATTGTAGCTCAAATTTTGCATCTAAATCAAAAGAACTCTCACACACACTCCTACACTAAAACCACAAACCACTCTACTTCTAGAGCACTTGAAATGAGCTAAACTAGCAGTGAGAGATGAAAGGATGAAGTAGCTAACCTTTAGAACACTTGTGTAGTTGGTGCACCGTCAAACCTAGACAAATCTTGAGGAAAATGGAACTTGGAGATGTCGAGCTTGGAGAGGAGAACGCTTATGTGTGGCTCGGGAATTTCATCGAACACCTCATGTGCATGCATAGAAGGATGGCAAGAGCATGGCATGCACACCTCACACAGCCAAAAAAAAAGGAGAGGGTGGGAGATATATATAGGCATCTCTTTGGTCCTGGTTAATGGACAGAACCGGGACAGAAGACTAACCGTCCCGGTTCCAGCCCCCAACAGGGTCTAATTAATGCTCCGCGACACGCCACGTGTCACTCGCTGGATCTTTAGTCCCGATTTTTAACACGAACCGGGACTAATGCATCGAACCAAACCGGGACTGTTGCCCCGCGAGGCCCTGACAGTTCGAACCGGGATCAACGCATAGCATTGGTCTCGGTTTTATTTCGACCCGAGGCTAATGTGATTTGGGGCTGCAGCCGAAAGCCTCATTTTCTACTAGTGAGAATTGAGTACCTCGTTACGACTCACACTCCACAAACTAATCATTGTAGTGTATTGCGTCAAATTCCTGGTTTAGTCTGAAGTACAAGAAAATACATGAAATGTTGGGGAAGTTCCATAAACATACTTATAATGTCATGAAAACTTAAAACACGACAAATTTTCTTGGTCTATTATTTTAGTGGTGAGAAGACGTATATGGACACATATATAATTTTTTATTTCCTAGTACATGTACGTTTACTGAGGGAAAATGACGCTCCAAAATTTCTATACAAATGTTCATGTAGTTGCATCAAAATGTCATTCCCACTAGATCTTATTGCACTTTTTGATGAATAAGTTGGTCAATTTATCTATACAAAAAATAAATATTGCCGCTGCAAGGTTTTGAGTTTATTCTAGACTAATAAACCTTTGAAGTCATTCTTAGTATTTTTTTTTCTGTTTGGATGGATGTCTTTCCCGCCAACATTTTATTCCAGGAAAAATGTTTACTAAGATTTTTTTCCATTTGGGTGGAAGCTTCTCAAGTTCATTTTACTAAGAAATTAATTTGTGTATGCAAAAAAAAAATTATGGACACAAACCTGGAAATTAATGACTATGAAATGGTTTGCCCATCCTTTGTTTTAATACGATGTTGACCTTTCTATGTTTGTATGATAAAATGTCAAACTTATAGAATAGTTTTTAAAATTTGTATCGAGTTTGCTTTTTTTTAACGTGGGCTGACCACATTTTCATGGTACCTTAATATAATTGTGGTGTCCATCGGATGATTTCTTAGAAAATCAACTCATATAATTACTCTCTTGATTCATTTGTGAGTTGGCTGTTATAAATTATTATAATTGTGTATGTATTTTCGATTCTATGCAGGTTTGGTAGCTAGTTTTTGTTACCGGAGACTGGAGTTTTTTTAGGAGATATTGAAGCGGTGGTGTTGTGCTGTAGACTATACTCAGCTAGTTCGGCATTTTCCATGGAAGTCATGTTACTCGAAAAATATATACTTATAGTGCTTTCTTGATATGCTTGTGATGTTTTGATTTTAAGCTTTTTTTTTAAATCAGACAGACTTTTGGAACTTTGTATTGTTGTGTGAAAAAATGTTATTTTTGGGTGAATATCATCACATTAAACCTACGGACCACAACCCACAATGCAAAATTAATCATACTTGACCGTTCAAGATAATTGTTGGTCTTTCATGCGATGTGGTGCACACATACACCTGACATCCAAGAGAAAAAGAAAACTGGGTGCGACTAAACCAAGTGACTGGTTCAGGCATTGGAAAAAACGCCAAGAGGAATCTGATGGCAAGGAGTTAGCAAATCGCTCTCAAAAGAATTACTGGGGTAAAAACTAGCAAAACTTTTGCTAAATGGTGTAAGCTGGACGGAAAATTATCAAAAATGTTAAAGTAAGGGATAAAAACTGAAATTCACACTTTAAAATGGGTTAAACAGTTTACCAATGGGAGGTAAAAAGTGGAATTCACTCTGAACTTATTATTACATGTATGCATCGTCCTCGATCCCCATGCGTGCACAACAACTTAATTTCTACGTACGTACCAACATTTGACCAGGCAATTGAACTAGTACTATGGAGTATATAGCTAGCTTAAGTACGAACATGATGAAAGAACAGCCTCTAACACACACGACGACACACAACTGGAATCTTATCTTGCATACATACATATAGCTCCCAAATTAAATAGTCATCCTCATGCATGCATCATAAGGGTCAATCTTCCATCGACCGTGATCTTCTTCTTCCTAGAATCCATGAATCAGCATGTCCATCACCGCGCCCGTGATGATCAGATGATCAAATCTCTGCCAGCGATGTTTCATATGATCAGACTCTTTTGTGTATCTGGCCGACGACTGGCCTTGACTGAATTGACAGGTGCGAGTGCATGCATGTGTGCTTGGTCGACTGATTGTTAAATTTGGTTTCCACTTACCAGAGGTGGAGGCCGTGGCCGGCGTGGAGGCTGCTGCACGCCGGGTCCTGCAGGTTGGGCTGCGTCGGCTGCAGCCGGAACCCGGCGGCTTCGGCGGCGTGGAGCTGAAGCTGCGGGGACGTCAGCTGCAGCGCGGTGCTCGACGACTCCTCGCCCGTGTAGTACGGCGTCGCCGGGAAGGCCGGCGTCAGCATCGACAGCACCGGCGGCATCACCGCCATCTTTCCATCACCGCCATGCTGGTTCTCGCTGATCTGTACAACAAGCGCGCGCAGCACCCACAAATCATTATAAATCCACACGTGCATGCAGATGCTTTGCTTCAACAGACATTTCCCATTGGTTAAAGCAGGACTAATCTATTACCATGCGGCACAGGAAACTGTTCTGATCTTCCAAGATATGCTCCTGTTAATTGATCAATTAATTAGCAACCCTCACATAGCGATCAATTAATTTCACACACACACACCAGATCAATAGCAGATGCGTTATATACCTTGCGACGTAAATTGTCGAGCTGCTGGTTCAGGAGCTGATGCTGCAACAAGCCAAGAACACAGCAGTAACACAAGACGTGAATTAGTTGGGTAATAAGTACAGTAAATGAACGATGGAACTGGTTCCTATATAGTAGTAGTTCATTTGCTGCAAGGAAGTAAAAGTACCCAGTTCATATCCTGGCATGCATTGCCTTTTTTTACCTTCCTTGCACGGACTTTGGCGACGGAGAACTCGAGCTGCTGCTCGATGTCGTTGACGTCGACGAGGGAGAGGGAGGAGAGGTCGTCGCCGGTGTACCTGCGTATGCCATCCTCCAGCTTCTCCATCTCGTTCCTCATCCGTGTCATCTCCACAAATATTTGCTGCATCCATCCATGCATGAAGAGAAAATAGTATAAATTTCCCAGTGCTATCAGTTTGCCGATGCGCTGAATGCTGGTAAATTAATAACTAGCAGTAGTAGTAAGTGATTTTTGGTGTGTGTTTGTGTTTACCTGATCGTGGTTAATCTCTTCGAACTGACTGTTGGTGGTGTTCTGGTACTGCTCAATGAGATCCCTCAAGCTACATCATTAGTCAAGTATGTTAATTAGATAATTCAGTTAACTCGTGTGCTGGTGATGGCTAGCTACATCTACCTAGTTCAGTTATACTTTGTCAGTAATTTCATGCGAAACAAGGGTCTAGTTCTTGACGAACATCAGACAACGATTATCTGGGAAATTAGTTCAGTTTTGTGCATTTTCTTGATGCATGACATGAATCTATCACGTGAATGATTGAACAATTTTACTTAAGAATTCATCTGTTGGACGCTTAGAGCCAGCTGCACCAGATTTACAGTAACAAGCCCTAGCTTATAGTCAAAACTTAATTTGGTGTTCACAATAATGTTTCATGGACTCACTACAAAACTGTGTAACTTATGATCATATAAATGTCTGCATGCATGTCCGCTGAATTAATATATATAAGCATCTACTTCCTTCGTTCCTAGATATAAGTCTTTTTACAGATTTCACTACGGATCACATACGGAGCAAAATGAATGAATCTACACTCCAAAATATGTTTATATACCTCCGTATGTGGTCCATAGTTGAAACTCTAAAAAGACTTAAATTTAGGAACGGAGGGAGAGTAGCTGACACGCGTGTACATGTATGTTCTTATCGACAGAAATTCAGCATCGATCTGTCTGAATAGTGAGCTTGAATATCATCTCTGAATAAGAACACAGTGAGTTTATTATGGTCTGCTGACAGATTAACACGCGATTAACTTGATCCACACAGACCAGAAAATCCAGGCTTACGATGACATGCATGTTCGACAATACTGTACAAGGTAGAGGACCCCATGCTTGAAATTAAAAGCATACACACGTTCAGTTTCAGTTCTTAGGAAGGAACAATCAGCAGCATATATTTGTACTAATTAATTAACTAGCTGCTAGTAGATCCGGTTCTCCAAACAAGTGGAAAGAAAGAAGTACGTGGTAGCAGATCGACGAAGAGAAGCTAATCAGTTAAGAAAGACGGACCTGGAGGCGGGGCTGGAGTACTCGAACATCCTGCCGGTGCTGGAGAAGATGACGACGCCGACGCGCGCGTCGCAGAGCACGGCCAGCTCGTTGGCCTTCTTGAGCAGCCCGCCCCGGCGCTTGGAGAAGGTCACCTGCCGGTTCGTGGCGTTCTCGATCCGCTTGATCTCGATTTTCCCGCGACCCATCTCCCCAACCGCAACGATCGATCCAACCAGGATTCCAGGAACCAAACCCCAGCTGTGACCTGCTAAGAATTAATCTGCACGTCTCCGCCCCCCTGCCGCATCAACAAGAAGAAGAACGAGGGTTAATCGTCTTCACGAGCTAGCTCTCTCATGCATCAATCAAATCAACTGGATCTGATCCAACAGCACAATCACACAAGCAGACCAACAGAAAGAAGGAAGAAAGAAAATCGTGTGGAGCTAGCTGGCGCCCTCTTAATTTGCGAGGAACCAAAAACAAGAAGTGGCTAGGAGATGGATGCTCCAGCTAAAGTAGAATTTTTCACTAAATTTGCGAGGAACAAAGGGGCCATTCTTTCCGGCGCCGATCATAAGGATGGAGAGACAGGAGGGGAGGAGGAGTACTAGACACCAGGGGAGGGGTGGTGGTGATATGCACATTACCTTGTGAAGTGGTTGCTCCAAAGGCTAAGGCAGGGGGTGCAGAAGGAGGGACATATATAGAAGGAGAGTGAGGTAGTGTACTACTGCTGCTGCTGCTGGTACCGCTGGCTGGCTGGCTAGCTAGGTCTACACTCTACACCCGATCTCCTCACATACTGCCTAGCTAGCATGCAAAATAATGGTAAATGCCTGGCAGTGACACTTGTTAACTGGCCCTCTTGACTGGCTGTAAATAACGATGGCTGGCTTTAAATCCTGCTTCTTTTCGGCGGTGTTTCTTTCTTGCGTGGCTGTCTTGTTGCTACCAGCATGCAAAGTGGTTGCTTCTCTGGCTCTTGTTTGCGGTCAATCAACTTTTATTTTCTTTCTTGCCCTCCATATATAGAAGAGAGCTCTATATAGGATAGAATGACCCGCAAACCCTTCTCTCCCCTTCATAATTGCTTCTGATTTGCTTCCTTTTCTTGTGGACACCTAGATGATTAATTGACTATCATGCATAAAGTTAGACTAACGTATATTTGCTCACAATAGCTCTATGTAAGTCGTCTAAATTTCCAATTTGGGCCAGTCGATTTTTTGTACAAGAAGCAAGTTCGCCCAAGGAAAAGAAGGAGCAGCCGTCGGCGATCTATCTTAGGGTGACAGGCTCGCCAACGATCTATCTTAGGGTGGCAGGCTCGCCGACGATCTATCGGGGTGGGGGGGGGGGGGGGAAGAGGTTCGACGAAAGATTCTGCTCCTCGTCGGGATTAGAGGGATGGTCGTGAGTGGCGGTTGGGGGATGAAGGGGCTGCAAGGCAGGTGCGGGAGCGCCGCCGGACACGAGCGGAGGCAGCAGGAGGTTGGTCCGGTGATACGTCGGGTGACTTGAAGAAGATGCACACGAGATATGGGCTGGAGGTGGGAAAAAGACATCTGGCCTTCCATTTTTCATCCAACGGCTTAAACCAAATCGACTGACCAAAACAAATCAAAAAAATTACACTTTAATACCACATTTGGGACAGTGGTGGTGAATTGGTATCAAGATTGGTAATTTTTACGTATCAGGCTGGTTGAGCCCAGCAAGGCTACGGGTGCTAAGTTACTAATTTTCTTAATTACTATATTCATTCATATATTTTTGCTATCCACAATATTGTCTATCTATATTATATTATTCAGATACACCCGACGTATTTTAACTAATTATATGTCTAATGCATCTTTTTTTCTTTTGAGTTACTCGTATGTTGATTGATTTTTTTAAGCGCGCAGTTACATAAAAATTTGACAACATGTGTTAAACTGTTCAACTTTTATTCATCCATCATATCAAAATTTTCCTGAATATTTTGAAATGCACATTGTCAAAAAATTTCATCATGTATTAAAAAATGTTCACCATAAATTACAAAAAGTTCACCACGCATTATGTAAATTGTTCATCATATCTTAAGAAGATATTCAACATATACTAAAAACAATTTGCTTTTAAAATATGTTCACTGCATATTACACAAAAGTTCACTATATTAGAAAACTGTTCACCGTTTGCAAAGAAAAGTTCATCATGCATTGAAAAATGTTCACTATACGCAGAAGAAATGCTCAGCGTACATTAAAAAAATCCATCCATGTTTGAAAATATGTTTGTCATATACTGAAGCCTACCATAAAAAAATATTCAGTAAGTACGTTAAAAATCTAAGAGGAAAACCAACCTAGATAACGAAAAAAGAAGAAGAAATGCAGGCCTCGCTGATTTTTTTTCAAAACTACTACATATTTTATAATAAATTCGAAAAGCATATATGCTTTTTTTTTAAATGTCAAAATTAACATCCCGTCAGCCTCTTGTGGGCCGACGGGGGTCCTGTCGGCCTTTGGGAGGCCGAAGTGGGCTTGTCGGCGTGCAGGTGGCCGAAGAGCCATCTGTCGGCTTGCGGTTGGCCGAAGAGGACCCGTCGGCCTCTAGGAGGCTGAAGAGTGTCAGAGGCACAAAACGTGATTAAGATGGTCTCAAATGAAAAAGTTATCAGTAGGAAAACTCTTCGTCTCATCGAAGCGGTTGATTTTGATATAAAAGTCGTCTTAATCCGAGATCGTATGCGACCTGTAGAGCCAAAATAAGATCAGGGACATAAGTTGTAGAGTTACTTCGGACAGACCGAATGGATGTCAGAAATTTTGTCACGGGGCACCCGATGCATTCGGTGAGACCGTGTGGAATACGAAAGAGTACACAAGTTTGGTCACGTTCACTCGATGAGACCGAGTGAACGTGACCAAACTCTTCGAGTGACTGCATAAATCTTGTTAACCCCATTTTAAAATATGCTTCCACCATACAGAAATTATGTTGAGATTACATAAATATAATGCATCCAGTTTTCGTGATTCATTTGTATCATAATTTTGCTTCTTTACGGTGCACAACTTGCTTCATACGCATCATAGTTATGCTTCTTCATTTCATATGGTTTAATTTAAGTGCTTGACACTGGTGCTTCTACATTGTGTTCAGTTTGCTTCATTGAATGCTTCATATTGTTTCTTTGGCATCATCTTTGTATCCAAATCAAACTAATCATGCTTCCTAAACTTCTGCAAGGCTAGCAAGAGTGGAAGATCATGCTTTCCCGACGGTGGGCATGTCATGGTCATGGATGGTGGGCATGGAGTGTAATATGAGATCGAGCATCTCGAGTGCCCAATATTTTGTCAACATCTTGGAAGAAAACTAGCAACACAAACACTAGATTGTTCATGTTCAAGGGCGTTCCCTCGTTGGTGACAGTGTCGCTGTTCTCCACGAAACTCTTGGAGCTCATAATGTAGACACCAACAGACATGTAACTATATATTATTGTTTCTCGCATATGTTACTATGGCAATGAACTTTTGCTTGAGCCGCCGCTAGAGTATCTTTCAACCAACATTAAAGTATGCTTCAAACAATTTTGTGTTGCTCATCTTGGTAAGTTTTACTGAGCATTTCGATTCTTTTGGATAATTTTAATTTTTTGACCTATGTTGGTGTGTGCTTCATTGCATCTCTTCTCATGGGTGCTTTCATTGTACATACATTTTGCTGCACTGTTTCTAGACGTGCTTGTTAGTTTCTCATACAATCAGGATGGTGTTACTATGAATATAAGTGGTGGCTAAATTGTTGATGATGTTCTGGACAAGACACAAAAGTGAAACATACTATCGTAATATTATTTTTGTTGTTTTTGCCTACAGAGTTGTAATTTATTATTCACATCGGCTGAAATTTGTTCCGATGCTTCGTGCTTCTCTTTGTGCTTCGAGTGAACGTGACCAAAGTTGTGTACTCCTTAGTATTCCACACGGTCTCACCGAGTGCACCGGGTGCCCCATCACAATTTTTCGGACATCCATTTGGTCTGTCCGAAGTAACTCTACAACTTCTGTCCATGATCTTGTTTTGGCTTTACAGGTCGCATACGACCTCGGATTAAGACGATTTTTATATCAAAATCAACCGCTTCGACGAGACGGAGTTTTTTCATGTTGATAACTTTTTTCATTTGAGGCCATCTTAATCACGTTTTGTGCCCCTAACACTCTTCGGCCTCCTGGAGGCCGACGGGCCCTCTTCGGTCAACCGCAGGCCGGCAGGTGGCTCTTCGGCCACCCGCTGGCCGACAGGCCCACTTCGGCGTCCCACAGGTCGACAAGTGCCCTGTCGGCCCACCAGTGGCGGAAGGGGTGTTAGTTTTGACATTCTTAAAAAAACACATATGCTGTCTGAATTTTTATTATAAAATACGTAATAGTTTTTTAAAAAAAAATCGGCCTTGCTGGCCCCTGCACGCGCTCTCAATTATAAAAAAAAATACAGGCCTCGCTGGCCCAACCATCAACCAACGTTTGCGCACTATTATAAAAGAAAAGACGGACTTAGTCTAGCACGAGCGCGGCTGTGGCCTGCTGGCAATGGCCTACCACAGATTTTCTGTATTTTATTTCGTTTTCCTATTCGATGGAAAATTTCAAATGAGTCTAATTCGATACTGGAAATTTGTGAACGGAAATATATCCCTCAGCGAAACCTCCCCTCCCCCCCCCCCCCCCCCCCCAAATGGGTATTTACATTACTATGTATAAAAGAAGGGGTTTTTTTGCAAAAATATATGCTACACAGCACCTGACGGACGGACCCTGCCGGTTAGGTTCACTATCAATACAGATTTATACGCGATTTGGAACTTTTTGTAACGGTTCATCCCAGACTTGATACTGACACGTAAAATTTACCAATCTTGGTATCAATTCACCACCACTGTTCCAAATGTGGTATCAACGTGTAATTTTCTCAAAAAAAATCAGACGATTGTGATCTAGCCACTCTCATATTTGCTGCAGTAAATGAGTACTGCATACACTATTTTTCATCTTTTTTTATGAAAACAGTAGCTAGCGCTGCATTCCATTGTGAAGGTTGCGTCGAGGTAAGTGTTTGATAGGAGTATAGGGCATGGTAAATTACAAGAAATGTGTGTACACTGATATGCATACAATGTTTCAACGCACGCGTGTACAAATGAATGAACGAATGTTGCTAACCCTTCTCTTCCCTTCATAATTGCTTCTGATTTGCCTTCTTTTCTGGTCAGCGCCTAGATGATTAATTGACTATCATGCATAAAGTTAGAGAAGTATATTTGCCCACAATAGATATATGTCACTCACCTAAATTTTCAATTTGGATTAGTCATTTTTTCGAAGAAAAAACAAGTTTTCCAAGCGAAAGGAAGGAACAAAGGGGTAGCCGTCGTCGATCTATCTTAGGGTAGCAGGATTGCGGACGATATATCTTAGGTGGCAGGGTGGCAAGCTCGCTGACGATCTACCTAAGGAGTGTGTGTGGGGGGAGTGCAGATTTACCGGCAAATTTTGTTCCTTACCGATGTTAGAGGGATGGCTATGGGCGGCGCCCACTCGGCGGTGGCCGACAATTAGGGGGAGGGCAAGCCAGGCGCAGGACTGCCTCCGGTCGCTAGCAGCAGCGACAGACGGCGGTTAGGAGGAGGGCAAGGCAGGCGTGGTAGTGTCGCCGGCCGCTAGCGGCGGTTGGGCTGGTGGTACATCCAGCGGTATGAGGAAGATGTTATGAGGACCCCGATCCTAAGCCATACAAATCTAGCATGTAAAACATCATATCACATTGCGGTCTCACGCATGGTAAACTCCACGGCTGCCACCTTAGCTTGGCCGGGACTGTTTGCGTCTTTTGGCTCGCGTATATGAATAGGTCGCTAGCAATCTTACGGCAGAAAACCCGGGTCGACATGACTAGTTATAATCCAAGTGGAATATTCATACAAGAAGAGGCATACATAACCCAGCAATGCTGGTGTCAGTCATGAACTATGTGTAGACGAGTCATAGCAAGCGCCTGAGACATTTGTGTCATCAACTGCTTGTAGACGAGTCATAGCAGGCTATATGGGCTTCATTACACCGTGTGACATTTCCCCGTGGGGACAGACACAACAACACAAAATGATACACGCCAGTAAATCAATGTGTCTGGAGTAGTAGGAAACTACCATGGCTCGGTGGAAGCACAAGGAGGCATTTCCCTATAAAGAGGCCTACTGAAGGCACACAACGAGATGTCAAATTCCACACATAAAATGCATTTCAAAACAGGAACGCAATATGAACGATATGTGTGGATACAACATGACATCACAACACAACTCTACGACTCAAAGTGTTATTAAAGACCCATAAGAGCCAACATAGTGTGATATTACAAACAGGGGTCACATGACCCAACACTCAAAGTCATACAAGCAACAAGCGAAAGCACAATATCTTTTAGTACACACATCTACTAAACGTGGCTAGAGGAGCCTGAAAATCTACAACGACACTCCTAAAGGAGCCAGACCTTTGTCCGGGATTCCCAAGCTAATTGATCAACGTCAAACTTCATGTAGAAACCATTAGTGACACTAAGGTCTCCTCTGCAAAAACATAATTAAGCAACTGTGAGTACAAAGGTACTCAGCAAGACTTACATTAGAACTATCTACATATGCATCATTATCAGCAAGGGGGGTTCTCGAGTTTATTGCAGTAAGCCATCTTTGACTCTTGGCTAACCTGTACTATGACTACAAGTAGTATCTTTGGGGTAAGAGGATGCACGATGGGCTAGGGATAACATTCTTTAGCGTTGATATTGAAATACTTTGTTGCTTGTTGATATGCTTCAGTATTGAAGTTTTCATGTCAAATTATAGACCATTGTTTTGAATCATCTACAAGTTCATATGTCCATGCTAAAAAGAAAAGAATACGATGAACATGTTAGGCAGCATTCCGCATAAAAAATTCTGTTTTTATCATTTACCAACTCGAGGACGAGCAGGAAATAAGCTTGGGAATGCTGATGCGTCTCCAACGTATCTATAATTTTTGATTGTTTCATGCTGTTATATTATCATTCTTGGATGTTTTATAATCATTTTATAGCAATTGTATATCATTTTTGGGACTATCCTATTGACATAGTGCCTAGTGCCAGTTGATGTTTTTTGCTTGTTTTTTCCTTGGAAGAAAATCAATATCATATAAAGTCCAAATGCCACAAAACTTTTTGGAGATTGTTTTGGACCAGAAGGAAACTTGAGGACCAAGGATGCTCACCTGAGGAGGTGCAGGCGGCCCACTAGGCACGAGGGCACGCCCTGGCCCCTGGCACGCCCTGGTGGGTATTGGGGCCTCAGGCACCTCCTCCACCGCCTTTGAGCTCTATATATACCACAATATTTCAGAAACCCTAAAAGAGAAGACGAAAAATCATTTCGGCCGCCACAAGTTCCAGAAGCCACAAAATCCAATCTAGAGCCCGTTCCGGAGAGGAACACGGTCACGGAGGGGTTCATCATCCTCATTGGTGCTCCTCCGATAATATGTGAGTAGTTCATATCAGACCTATGGGTCTGTAGGTAGTAACTAGATGGCTTTCTCTCTCGTTTTCTTCTCAATACAATGGCATCTTGGAGATCTATTTTATGTAACTCTATCTTTTGCGGTGTGTTTGTTGGGATCCGATGAACTGTGAGTTTATGATCACATCTATGAAATTACACTAGTAGGGAAAACCTTATAGGTAGGAGCCTAGTAGTAGCGCTGGAAAATACCATGCATTGCTACTACTTAGCAGTATCGCTGGAAATAGTAAACGCTACTAATAACTACCGCTACTAGTAGCGCTGGCTGTAGTTCCAGCGCTACTGCTAAACGGAGCCCAACGAGGCCATCCACAGTATCCGTAGTAGTAGCGCTTCTCTGGAGAAAGCTGATACGTCCCAAACGTATCTATAATTTCTGCTTGTTCCATGATCTTTTGGGTGACATTGTTATATGTTTTGCTACACTTTCATACCCTTCTCCACATATTTGGACTAACCTACTAACTCAGTGCACCCAGTGCCAGTTTCTGTCTGCTGATGTCTTTTTTGCAGGGACTTTTACCCAAATTTACCCAGTCCCAAAAATCCCAAGAAAAATATATAAAAATCAGCGTGACGGAAGCTTCCGGAGCACCGAAGATGGGCCACATGGGAGCCAGGATCTGCCCAGCTGGCCTCCCTGCGCGGCCTGGACCCTGGCCGCACCCACAGGTCGCGTGGGTGAGTCCCACCTCCTCTGATGCCCACTTTTGGTCTATATTTACCCATACGATCGGAAACCCTTGGAGGATATCCATAATCGCGAATTTCTCCATCGCTCCGCCAACATAGCGCTCCCGAGATCGGGAGCACCAGGAGACCTCTTCCCAGCACCCTGCCAGAGGGAGGATTGACCTCCGGGAGCTTGTCCACCACCATGGACTTTTCCCGGACGTGCCGTGAGTAGTCCTCCATGGACCATGAGTCCATGACCAGTAGCTATGTGATGTCTTCTCTCCAATCTTGTGCTTCAATGATTAGCCCTTGTGAGCTGCCCTACATGATCAAGGCATCTATGTAATTTTCCTGCTATTGCTATGCTCGGTTTGCTGGGATCCAATGGATTATGAGATTATGTTCAGATTGTGATGAGTTATATATTTGATTATCCTTTTCTATTATTTTCTTTAGTGATTCATGCATGTTCTCCGTTGCTCTTTATTGCTTTGGCCGAGTAGTAGATTGTAACTCCAAGTGGGAGCCTTATGCATGATTGTGGGTTCATGCCCCCTGATGTCTAGCTTGAGTGAAAGAAATATGAGACTTGGGGATGTGCTTTTGCCACCAGGGAGAAAACAACGGTGCGTGTGACCACAGTTGCAAGTATTGTTTACCTTACGCAAAGTTCGTTAATGCAGTTGTCCGTTGCTTTGAGTTTACACTTTGGGTGGGGCTCGCAACTTAATTAATACCAGCGAGTGTTCTGGATAGATATCGCAAGGTGTATGATTAGTAAGTAGATGCTGATGAATAAATGGTCTACTTGTCTTGGCATACTACCCATTACTATTGAGCCTCTAACTTTCAAGTAGCATATTTAGCATTGCGGTGCATTCATAATTCTGTCAATTGCCCAGCTGTAATTTGTTTACCCATGCATAGTTGTTTACCGTCTTTTGGGGGAGAGACATCACTAGTGAACATCATGTGACCCAGGTCCATATTACCATCACTTCTTACACCTCCAACATTTACTGCTTTCATTTACTTTTCCGTTGCAATCACTATCACTATTCCCGCTTGTGTTTTGATCCTTTGCAGACTACAAGGCCGGAGATGACAACCTCTCTGAACTCGTAGGGAGCAAAGTTATTTATTGTGTGTGATGGTCCACATCTTCTGCTAGCGCCAGAGCAGCGGAGACCTACTTGTTGAACCTCGGAGTCCTCCTGGTTCAGTAGACCATACAGTCCCCGTGTAAGGGAAATCTGCTGCTGACTACATCTCCACCTTCCACTTGTGGTAAACAATGAGGGGTGAGAAGTATATCCATCAACTCGTCATTAGGAAAATTTCTGGTGCCGTTGTCGGGGACTCCAGTCTTCAAGATAGGGGAGTTGCACACTATCCTTTACCTTTTATTTTAGTCTTGTTAGTTTGCTTTCTAGTTTTTTTGCTTTAGAGTCTTATGCCTAAAACCACAAAAAAATAGTTGTTTTGTTCTTGCTTGTTGCTGGTGCTATAGGTTCCACTGTAAACACCAAGTTCTGTGACTTCACTAGTCACCAAGTTGTGTGACTTTATCTGCACTCCTATTGCTGCTCCCGCCACTGGGGCTACCTCCTATGAGATTAAGTTGCTTTACTGAACCTTGTTATGAAAGATCAATTCTTCGGTGTTGGAGATGATGTTGCTTTGCACTTGAATAATTTTGTTGAGCTTTGTGATATGCAAAAATTTAAAGAAGTAGATGGTGATATTGTTAAACTTAAGATTTTTCCTATCTCCTTGAGAGGAGGAGCTCAAGTGTGGCTTCAGTCTTTGCCTAGGAATATCATAGATTCTTGGGATAAGTGCAAAGATGCTTTTATTGGGAAGTATTACCCGCCTGCTAAGATTATCCAGTTAAGAAGTAACATTATGAATTTTAGGCAACTGGATAATGAACATGTTGCCCAAGCTTAGGAACGTATGAAATCTCTTGTTAACAATTGCCCTACACATGGTTTGACTACTTGGATGGTTATCCAAACTTTCTATGCAGGATTGAACTTTACATTGCGGAATCTATTAGACTCGGCCACGGGAGGAACCTTTATGTCAACTACACTTGGTGCTGCCACGAAACTATTGGATGAGATGATGAAAAATTATTCTCAATGGCACATAGAGAGAGCTCCAACAGGTAGGAAGGTAAATTCTATTGAGGAGATCTCCTCCCTTAATGATAAGGTTGACATGATCATGAATTTACTTACTAAGCAAGCTCCTATTGATCCTCATGATGTTCCTTTAAATTCTTTGGTTGCTCAAGAAAGAGAGCAAGTTGATGTTAATTTCATCTCTAGGAACAACTTTAATAATAATGCTTATAGGAGTAATTTTGGTAGCAATCCTAGACCGTTCCCATCCAACAACTATGGGAACAACAACACTTATCCTAGTACCAAAAACTCCACTTCTGAATTGGAGAGCATGCTTAAAGACTTTATTACTTCTCAAAAAGCCTTCAGCAAGAGTGTATAAGAGAAATTAGAAAAATTAGATAGTCTCTCTTTGAAGGTAGACAACGTAGCTCATGATGTAGAGATGCTTAAAATTAGAACTTCCCCCGTTGAGGAAAGGAACATCGCACCCGTGAATGCTATCCAAGTCCAAATTAATGAGAACATAAGAATGCAAGCCAAACTTAAGGATAGATGGGCTAGAGAAAAAGAAGAGGAAGATAGGATTAAGATCCTTCCTACACACACTACCCTTGCTACTATACAAGTTGTTGAGGATCTCAAAACTTTTAGCACCCATCACTCCCCTAGTCCCAATGGACCTATTAATGGTGATGCTAACACCTCAACTATAGGACAAGAAGGTCCTTTGAACTTAGAGACTACCACAAGAATGAGCTTAGATGACATCACTACCACTTTAATTAATAGTAGTAATATTGATTTTGATAATTGTAGTATTTCCAAAGTGATCACTTTTTTGCAAAGAATGGTAAAGACCGCCACACTAGTACACTCAATATTGCCTTCACCGAGCATATTACCAATGCTCTTATAAAAGCTAGGGAGGAGAAGCTCAAGATAGAGACTTCTATTCCTAGAAAACTAAAAGATGGTTGGGATCCTATGGTCAAGATTAAATTGAATAATATCTCTTGCTTTGCTTTATGTGATGTTGGAGCTAGTGCTTCCGTTATGCCCAAAAGAATGTATGATATGCTTGATTTGAAACCTATGATCAATGTTCTTTTGGTGTTCATCTTGTTGATTATTCCATAAAGAAACATTTAGGGGTGAATTGATGATGTTCTTATTGTTGTCAATGATAATTATGTGCCCGTTGATTTTCTTATTATGGACATTGAGTGTGATCCCTCATGTCGCATTATTTTGGGACGTCCTTTTCTCCGCACCGTTGGTGTTATCATTGACATGAAAGAAGGAACCATTAGATTCGAATTTGCCCTTAAAAAGGGAATGGAACACTTCCATAGAAAGAAGATTAAGTTACCTTATGAGTCTGTTATTCGGGCAAGTTATTCTTATGGAGTTGATAATACTTGATGTTTTTGCATCATGCCTAGCTCAAAGGCATAAAAGAAAGCGCTTGTTGGGAGGCAACCCAATTTGTTTTTACTTTTAGTTTTAGTGGTCCTGATGCTTGTTACTACTGCAGCAACATCATTGTATCTTTATTTTTAAGCTTTGTGTCAAGTTTTAGCCTCCGATTTCAAGAAAGTTCAAAAGTTGTGACATGTTGTCCAGAAACAGATTTAGTGTGCCCGATGGAAAAATTCGCCAAAACTCACCAAATCATCTTTTTTATCTGAATTTGTTTTAGAGCATGCTCTATATAGTTGTCTTTATGGCGCCTGTTCTGAGTTTTTTGATTTGAGATGGAGAAGTACCGCGAAAAAATTATTTACTACCTATTTTTGTTTTTCACAGATTCTGCCACGTTTTGCGTTTTCACCATTTTGCAATCCTTAAGCTTGCTTTTTCTTTGCCAAAACATTTTTGAAATCATGAGAAACAGTATCTTTTCATGAAAATCTTTATTTTCAGTAGGGAATAAATTATTTTATAATGGGCACTAACCACTCTAATCAGCTTATGATGAGTTTCGTATGAAGGGAGTTTTCAAGTATGCGATGGAAGATGATGAAAGAAGATCCAGGAGTGTCAAGCGCTCAAGCTTGGGGATACCCCCATGCACCCCAAGAAATATTTAAGGAGACTCAAGCGTCTAAGCTTGGGGATGCCCCCGAGCATCCCCTTCTCCATCAACAATCATCAGTTCGTCCATCTCCATGCTATATTTTTATCACTTCATATGTTATGTGCTATGCTTGGAGCGTCCCGCTCTTCACTTTTTAGTTTGTTTTAGTTTTTCTTTCTGTTCATAACAAGTTGTAACCTAGCCTTCCTTGTTTGGGAGAGAAATACGCTCCGCTCCACCCTAGAACACAACATAGGTTTTCATGCTTATCTTTTTGTGTGTTCTTTATCTTTCCGTAGCTCTTGTCATGCTTAGCTCTTAGTTTTCATGCTTTATCCTTTTAACATATTTTATTTAGGTTTATTTTGGAAATCTCTTGAGTTAACATGCTTATCTTGTTTAGAGAGTTGGCTAGTTGCACTGAGTTGGGTGTCTTGCATGAGTAGGTAACTAAGGTTGCTATTTAAGTATAGTAGTAACTTGCAATAGTTTTGAGGTATTGATTTGAGTAATGTTTGGACTATTGGTGCCAAGAGCTTGAGCCTATTAGTGATAGGTGTCGTATCTTGAGAAATCCGTGTGTTTTCAAAAACTAAAAAAAAAATAGTAGAGAATTCTAGCTACTAGATTGATCGCTAACCTCTCGAGGGGTTGGAATATATAGAGTACCCTCACGTTACCATGGGTTGAGGATACGCAAGGATAACCAAACCCCCAAACACTCCTCCTAGGGATACTTGTCTCTTTGTGAATTTCCTGACTAGATAGAGAGTTACCGATAATAAGTGTATGAGTTCTTCAGCCTAATGTGAGTATTCGATTGTTGGCACTTCCACCATCCATATTTTGCTAGCCTCTTCGGTACCGTGCATTGCCCTTTCTCATCTTGAGTGTTGGTGCAAACTTCGTCGGTGCATCCAAACGCTTGGCATGATGCGCATTTTCATCATAAGCCTCATTATATCCTTCCTCAAAACAGCCACCATACTCCTGCTGGCTATGCCTATAGGGATTTCCTTGGCAAATATGCAAAGGATTCCCCCGTGGCCTTGGAGCCTTGTGTTGGTGTTCCCTTGAATAGGAAAGGGTGATGTAGCACAGCGGCGGTAAGTATTTCCCTCAGTTTGAGAACCAAGGTATCAATCCAGTAGGAGGATCGCGTCAAGTCACAAGTACGTGCACAAACAGAAAGAGCTTGCACCCAACGCTATGAAGGGGTTGTCAATCCCTTATAGATTGTTTGCAAAGTGAGAACTGAAAGCAAAAAGTAAACAAAGCAAAGTAAAAGTAAAAGCTGAGATGATAATTGTGAGTAGACCCGGGGGCCGTAGTGTTCACTAGTGGCTTCTCTCATGAAAGCAAGTAGACGATGGGTGAACGAATTAATGTCGAGCAATTGATAGAACCGCGCAAAGTCATGACGTTATCTATGGAAATGATCATACATATAGGCATCACGTGCAAAACAAGTAGATCGATACTTTCTACATCTACTACTATTACTCTACACGTCGACCGCTATCCAGCATGCATCTAGTGTATTGAGTTCATAAGAACAGAGTAACGCCTTAAGCAAGATGACATGATGTAGATGGACAATCTCAAATCTATGATAAAAGCCCATCTTGTTACCCTTGATGCCAACAACACGATGCGTGCCTTGCTGCCCCTTCTGTCACTGGGAAAGGTCACCGCACGGTATGAACCCAAAACCAAGCACTTCTCCCATTGCAAGAATCATAGATCTAGTTGGCCAAACAAAACCCAAGACTCGGAGAGACTTACAAGGATATCAAATCTTGCATATAAGAAATTAGCAAAGACTCAAATATAAATCATATATAATCTGATCACAAATCCACATTTTATCGGATCTCGACAAACACACCGCCAAAGAGGATTACATTGGATAGATCTCCATGAAGATCATGGAGAACTTTGTATTGAAGATCCAAGAGAGAGAAGAAGCCATCTAGCTACTAACTACGGACCCGTAGGTCTGAAGTAGACTACTCACGAGTCATTGGAGAGGCAATGATGTTGATGTAGAAGCCCTCCAGCTCCAAAGTCCCCTCTGGCAGTGCACCGGGAAGGGTCTCCAGATGAGATCTCACGCAAACGGAAGCTTGCGGCGGCGGAAAAGTGGTTTCGTGGATGCCCCTATTTTTTCTGGGATTTTAGGGAATATATCGGCCAAAGAGCTAGGGCAGGGGAGCTCCAGGGAGGCCACAAGCCTGGTAGCCGCGGCCCCCCCTGGCTGGGGCTATAGGGCTTGTGGGCTCCCTGTGGGCCTCCTGCCTTGGCCCTCAAGTCCCCCGATCTTCTTCTGTTCTGGAAAAATTCATTTCGGGGATTTTATTCCGTTTGGACTCCGTTCCAAAATCAGATCTGAAAAGAGTCAAAAACACGGAAAAAACGGGAACTAGCACTTGGCACTGAATTAATAAGTTAGTCCCAAAAAAATATATAAAAGGTATATAAAACATCCAAAGTTGACAAGATAACAGCATGAAACCATTAAAAATTATGGATACGTTTGAGACGTATCACATACCTACCTATTAAGGCATTTCCACAACCTTTCCGAGATACATTGCCATGCAACATCAACCATCTCATGACTTGATCTTCATGTCATACATACTTTTGCTTGATCGAGGAACCGCATGCTATAGTTGGGCCTTGTCCTTATTATTGCTACATGACGCGCTAGTTTCATTGCATATCCTACTACACTCGTAGAGGCATACATTTGCATACATCATGATAGTTTCCATTTGTCTTTATGTGAGTACTTCTTATAAAGTGTGATGATCTTCTTTTTATTCTTGTACAACATAGAGTGTTGCCCTTAAGTGAGGAAAAGATTCCAAAGAGGACAAAGTAAAAGATCCCAAAGAGGACAAATGAAAAGATCCCAAAGAGAACAAATGAGAGATAAATAGAAAGAGCCAAAGAGGCCACAAAAAAATAAAATAAAATAAAAAGAAATAAAAGAGAGAAGGGGGAAACACTACTCTTCTTTTTGAAAGATCCAGACTCGTAATCCATTGATATATTTGTACTCCATAGAGATTATCATTCATGCATAGCTATGTGGGGACCCTTACACTCTAGAACTTGGCTTGTACATTCCAATGATGAGCCTCCTCAAATGAGCTCTAGGTCTTCATGAGCAAGAAAGTTGGATGCACCCCCACTAGTTCCATTGGAGAGCTTACCTTGGCTCATATGTGCTTCCGTTGCATGGCAATCCCTACTCCTCACATCATATCTATCATTTGGCTTTCTCTCGCCTATGGTTGTCCTCATTGATGTGAGCCTTTCGCACCTTTTTGTATTCCTTCCCCATCATTATTCTCTTTGCCATCCTAAGTGCCAACATATCTTGCTTGCGCTCATCCATTGCATGAGTGCTCAAAGTCGAAAGGGAGAGGATCATTTTGACTTGTGCATGACTAGTTGTCCGTAGATGAGTCAAAATAAGAGTCCAAAGGAGACCAAGTGTGAAGTTTAGTAGATTGAGTTCTCAATTAAAAATATATTTTATGCTCTAAACCCATCTCCCACTTCTTTCACGCAAACACCATTTGGAGACATTTGAGTCACGGACAACGAGAGCTCTTGCACCTTTATGTTCTTACTTTGCTAATTTCAATACTAAATATAGACTCTTGCTTCCTATATTGCCTTGACTTGAATTACATATCTTACTTTCTTTAATTTGAAGTTATTATATGTGTGTTAGCATGTCACTACATAAATTATTTGTGTTATCATTTACCTACTCGAGGACGAGCAGGAATTAAGCATGGGGATGTTCATACGTCCCAAACGTATCTACAACTTCTGCTTGTTCCATGATCTTTTGGGTGACATTGTTATATGTTCTGCTACACTTTCATACCTTTTTACACATATTTGGACTAACCTACTAACTCAGTGCACCCAGTGCTAGTTTCTGTCTGCTCATGTATTTTTTGTAGGGATTTGTACCCAAATTTACCGAGTCCCAAAAATCCTGAGAAAATATATAAAAATCAGCATGACGGAAGCTTCCGGAGCACCGAAGATGGGCCAGAGGGAAGCCAGTGGCAGCCCAGACGGTCTCCCTACATGGCCTGGTGATGTCTACTACACAACCTTCTCCTTGTAGACGGTGTTGGGCCTCAAAGTGCAGAGGTTTGTAGGACAGTAGCAATTTTCCCTCAAGTGGGTGACCTAAGGTTTATCAATCCATGGGAGGCGTAGGATGAAGATGGTCTCTCTCAAGCAACCCTGCAACCAAATAACAAAGAGTCTCTTGTGTCCCCAACACACCCAATACAATGGTAAGTTGTATAGGTGCACTAGTTCGGCGAAGAGATGGTGATACAAGTGCAATATGGATAATAGATATAATTTTTTGTAAACTGAAAATATAAAAACAGCAAGGTAATTAATAATAAAAGTGAGCACGAACGGTATTGCAATGCGTTGAAACAAGGTATAGGGTTCATACTTTCACTAGTGAAGTTCTCTCAACAATGATAACATAATTGGATCATATAACTAGCCCTCAACATGCAACAAAGAGTCAATCCAAAGTCACTAATAGCGGAGAACAAACGAAGAGATTATTGTCGGGTACGAAAACACCACAAAGTCATTCTTTCTGATCGATCCATTCAAGAGTCCGTAGTAAAATAACACGAAGCTATTCTTTCCATTCAATCTATCCTAGAGTTCGTACTAGAATAACACCTTAAGACACACATCAACCAAGACCCTAATGTCACCTAGATATTGCATTGTCACCTCAAGTATCCGTGGGCATGATTATACGATATGCATCACACAATCTCAGAATCATATATTCAACCAACACATAGAACTTCAAAGAGTGTGCCAAAGTTTCTACCGGAGAGTCAAAACGTGTGCCAACCCATATGCATAGGTTCCCGATGTCACGAAACCCGCAAGTTGATCACCAAAACATACATCAAGTACTCAAATGAATATCCCATTGTCACCACAGATAGACACGTGCAAGACATACATCAAGTGTTCTTAAAGACTCAATCCGATAAGATAACTTCAAAGGGGAAACTCAATTCATTACAAGAAGGGAGAGGGGGAATAACATCATAGGATCCAACTATAGTAGCAAAGCCCGCGGTACATCGAGATCATGACATATCAAAAACACGAGAGAGAGAGAGAGATCAAACACATAGCTACTAGTACATATACCCTTAGCCCCGAGGGAGAACTACTCCCTCCTCGTCATGGAGATCACCGGGATGATGAAGAAGGCCACCAGAGATGGATTCCCCCTCCGGCAGGGTGCCGGAACAGGCTCCCGATTGGTTTTTGGTGGCTCCACAGGCTTGCGGCGGCGGAACTCCCGATCTAGGTTTATTTCTGGAGGTTTCTGTATTTATAAGACTAGATGGCATCGAGAACAAGTCAGGGGGGCCCACGAGGGAGTCATGAGACCCCAGGCACGCCCAGGGGGGTGGGCGCGCCTTCTTGGCTCGTGTCTTCCTCGGGACTCCTCTCCGGTATCTTTTTCTTCTGGTATTTTTGACATTTTCCGTAAAAAATCACGGCAAAAGTTTTATTCCGTTTGGACTCCGTTTGATATTCCTATCTGAAAAAGGTCAAAAACAAGGAAAAGACACAAACTGGCACTCGGCTCTAGGTCAATAGGTTAGTCCCAAAAATAATATAAATAGCACATTCATGCATATAAAACATCCAAAGTTGATAATATAATAGCATGGAATGATAAAAAATTATAGATACATTGGAGACGTATCACCTGGCCCCTGGCCGCGCCCACAGGTCGCTTGGGTCGGCCCACCTCCTTTGACGCCCTCCTTTGGCCTATATTTACCCCTTCGATCGGAAACCCTTGGAGGATATCTAGAATCGCGAATTTCTCCATCATTCCGTCTCCGTAGCACTCCCGAGATTGGGAGCACCAAGAGACCTCTTCCCGGCACCGTGCTGGAGGGAGGATTGACCTCCAGGAGCTTCTCCACCACCATGGACGCTTCCCGGACGTCCCGCGAGTAGGCCTCCTTGGTCCATGAGTCCATGACCAGTAGCTATGTGATGTCATCTCTCCAATCTTGTGCTTCAATGATTAGCCCTTGTGAGCTACCTTACATGATCAAGGCATCTATGTAATTTTCTTGCTATTACTATGCTCAGTTTGCTGGGATCCGATGGATTATGAGATTATGTTCAGATTGTGATGAGTTATATATTTGATTATCGTTTTATATTGTGTTCTTTAGTGATTCATGCATGTTCTCCGTTGCTCTTTATTGCTTTTGCCGAGTAGTAGATTGTAACTCGAAGAGGGAGCGTTATGCATGATTGTGGGTTCATGCCCCCTGATGTCTAGCTTGAGTGACAGAAACATGAGACTAGGGGATGTGCTGTTTCCACCAGGGAGAAAACAACGGTGCTTGTGACCGCGGTTGCAAGTATTGTTTACCTTACGCAAAGTTCGTTAATGCAGTTGTCCGTTGCTTTTAATTTATACTTTGGGTGGGGCTCGCAACTTAATACCGACGAGATGTTCTGGATAGATATCTCAAGGTGGATGATTAGTAAGTAGATGCTGATGAATAAACAGTCTACTTGTCTTGGCATACTGCCCTTTACTATTGAGCCTCTAACGTTCAAGTAGCATAATTAGCATTGCGGTGTGTTCATAGTTCTGTCAATTGCCCAGCTGTAATTTGTTTACCCATGCATGGTTGTTTACCGTCTTTTGGGAGAGAGACATCACTAGTGAACATCATGTGACTCAGGTCCATATTACAATCGTTGCTTACACCTCCATCATTTACTGCTTTCATTTACTTTTCCGTTGCAATCACTATCACTATTCCCGCTTGTGTTTTGATCCTTTGCAAACTACAAGGCCGGAGAGATTCACAACCTTTCTAAACTCGTTGGGAGCAAAGTTATTTGTTATGTGTGCAGGTCCACGTCTTCTGCTAGCACCAGAGCAGCGGACACGTACTTCTTGAATCTCAGAGTCCTCCTGGTTCAATAAACCTTACAGTCCCCGTGTAAGGTAAATCTGCTGCTGACTGATACGTCTCCAACGTATCTATAATTTTGGATGGTTTCATGATATTATCTTGTCAAACTTTGGATGTTTTGTATGCCTTTTATATCTTTTTTGAGACTAACCTATTAACTCAGTGCCAAGTGTCAGTTCCTGTTTTTGGCCCCTTTTACAGGAGGATTTTAAACGGAATCTAAATGGAAAGAAACTGCCAAAAAGATTTTTTACGAAACAGAAAAAGATTGAGAAGCCTGAGAATCAGGGCAGGGGGCCTGCAGGGACCCCACAAGCCCCCTAGCCGCGGCCAGGGGGGCCCACGCCTCCCAGGCTTTTGGGCTCCCTCGGCCACCTCTGCCCTAGGTCTTTCGCCTATAAATTCCCTAAAATCCCAGAAAAATCAGGAGATCATCGAAAGTACTTTTTCGCCGCCGCAAGCTTCTGTCTCCGCAAGATCCCATGTGGGGCACGTTCTGGTGCCCTGCCGGAGGGAGGATTCGTATACGGAGGGCTTCTTCGTCAACACCATGACCTCTCCGATGATGCGTGAGTAGTTCACCATAGACCTACGGGTCCATATCTAGTAGCTAGATGGCTTCTTCTCTCTCTTGGATCTTCAATACGAAGTTCTCCATGATCTTCATGGAGATCTATCCGATGTAATCTTCTTTTGTGGTGTGTTTGTCGAGATCCGATGAATTATGGATTTATGATCAGATTATCTATGAATCTTATTTGAGTTTCTTCTGATCTCTCTTATGCATGATTTCATATCCTTGTAATTCTCTTCGAGTTGTGGGTTTTGTTTGGCCAACTAGATCTATGATTCTTGCAATGGGAGAAGTGCTTGGTTTTGGGTTCATACCGTGCGGTGACCTCACCCAGTGACGGAAGGGGTAGCGAGGCACGCATCATGTTGTTGCCATCAAGGGTAAAAAGATGGGGGTTTCGTCATTGGTTTGAGATTATCCCTCTACATCATGTCATCTTGCTTAAGGCGTTACTCTGTTCGTCATGAACTCAATACACTAGATGCATGTTGGATAGCGGTCGATGTGTGGAGTAATAGTAGTAGATGCAGAAAGTATCGGTGTACTGGTCTCAAACGTGATGCCTATATGTATGATCATTGCCTTAGATATCATCATGACTTTGCGCGGTTCTATCAATTGCTCGGCAGTAATTTGTTCACCCACCGTGATAATTTGCTATTTTGAGAGAAGCCTCTAGAGAACACTATGGCCCCCGGGTCTACTCCACACCATATTTTCAGCCTTACTCTTTTACTTCGTTTCACTTTCCGCCTTCAGATCTCACTTTGCAATCAATCTTGAAGAGATTGACAACCCCTTTATAGTGTTGGGTGCAAGCTCTTTTGTGTTTGTGCAGGTACTCTGGACTTGACGAGATTCTCCTACTGGATTGATACCTTGGTTCTCAAACTGAGGGAAACACTTACTGCTCCTGTGCAGCATCGCCCTTTCCTCTTCAAGGGAAAAACCAACGCAAGCTCAAGAGACGACAGAAGATCTCTGTCGCCGTAGCATTGACTACATCTCCATCTCCACTGGGGTATCCAACGAGGGGCGAGAAGTATATCCATCAACTTGTCATCACTAGAGCTACTGCTAATTTCCATAGCAGTAGCGCTGGACAGGAACAAGCGCTACTGCTAAACGAGGCCCAATGATGCCACCGACAGTATCTCTAGCAATAACGCTCGACTGTAAGAAGCGATGCTGCTAATTTCTATAGAAGTAGCGCTTCCTTGGAACCAGCTCTACTGCTACACGTGGGCAGCTTCATTTACACCCACACACACTCTCCCCCTTCCTCCCCCTTTGCCCTCCTTTCTTCTTTCCTCCTCCATTGTTACTTCTCCACCATCATTGCCCTTCTTCTCTCTTTCTTCTACCTATCACCCACAGACACACCCTCTCCCCCTTCCTCCCCCATTTGCCCTATTCCCTCCTATCTCCTTTCCTCCACCATTATTGCCCTTTCACCCACACACACCCCCTCTCCCCCTCCCTCCCTTTGCCTTATCCCCTCCTTTCTCCTTTCCTCCACCATTGTTGCCCTCATTTCACCCACACACACCCCCTCTCCCCCTTCCTCCCCCCTTTGACCTACTTCCTCCTTTTTCCTTTTCTCTCTGTAAGTTCTCCACCATTGTTACCTCTCCATTATTTAGCCGTGCACAATCTCTCTTGGGATATATATAGGTGAGTAAAAATTTGTGCATTTCAATAATGGGAATATGTGTGTTTGCGATATGAAGGAATACTGTGTGAGTGACATGACCCGTGAGTTGCTTATGTTTTTTCTGAAATGTCGATTTATTTCCGTTTCGGCGAATTACGAGAAAACTCGCTATATATAGGACGAGGAAGTTACTATAGAGCACAACGCCACTTTCTTCCGTTGGTTCAAAGAGCAGGTTCGTGCTAATGCCCCCAAAGAGGGCAGTGCAGACGGGTTTCTCATACACGTCCTAGCACAGGGCCCCCTGCCCAAACTCTTGTCCTATGAGGCATATGATATCAATGGGTACACATTCGACTCCAATGGACAGTGATTACCAGAACTCAGGGGTGACGACTGAATGCGTGATCGACTCCAATGGCACAACTGAAAGATTCTACAGAAGGGTCGAAGAGATCTGTGAGCTTAACTATGCTGGAAAGCACGATGCGACGATGTTCCACGTCAGGTGGGCTAAGGCTGTCATAAGAGAAAACAAGTATTTCAATACCATGTCTATACCCGACGCAAAGAGTGCTACCGTCAATGTTAACAGCATCGCCAAAACTGAGCCATGGATACACGCTAAGCACGTGACACAATGCTTCTTCATAACCGACCCGACCAATCCCAGCCGTGTTGTCGTGAAGAGAGGCAGAAGGAACATCGTCGGAATGGATGGAGTCACCAACGAGGAACACTATGACCAATATGGCAACCGGTTGAGGGAAGATGATGATGACGATGAAGCATACGTGAAAAAAAGAATCAAGACTACATTACCTAAGAAAGATCGTACTCCATGGTGCCGGAAAAGAAAAATCAAGACAATGAAAAAGAAAGGGAAGAAGCTCAACGTGAAACGTCATCGACGCAGCTGAGAAACAATCATTCATAAATATGTACGTATTTTGTGTATGCAATAACACATGGTTCCGGTAATATTCGCGTAGTGTGGGAGGGAGATGTTCTCGTCATCGACTGCATGCGTGCGAGAGGCCATCGGGAGAAAAAAAAGGGAGAAAGCAATACAAAATAAAAGGAAAGGAAAATAATAAAATGAAAAGAAAGGTAATAAAAATAAATTAATAAATAAAATAACTAAAAGAAATTAATAAAGAAAAGAAATAAAGAAAATAAAGTTATCAGTAGCGCTGGTTTGGAGCCACCGCTACTGATAACTTAGAAGTAGCGCTGGAGCCAAACCAACGCTACTACTATATAACCTAGGTCATTTAGCAGTAGCACTGGATTAGCTCCAGCGCTACTGCTAACCTAGCAGTAGTGCTCGAGCCAATCCAGCGCTACTGCTACCTAGGGTTAACCCTACCCAAAATCCGCTAACTCCCCCTGTCCCTCCACTCCTTCCCTCTCCCCCTCTCCCACGCACGCTTAACTCCCCTTGTCGCCGCTGCCGCCGTCGGAGCCCTCCCCCGCTGCCACCGCCGGAGCCCTCCCCACTCCGGTAAGCCCCCCGCTCCTCGCCGCGGCCGCCGCAGCCCCCCCCCCCCGCCGCCCCCACCGGAGCCCTATCCCAACGGACCGTCCCCGCCCCACCGAAGTCGTCCCCACCCTCGCTAGAGCCATCCCCCGCCGTCGCTGCTGGAGCTCTCCCCGTCCCCCCCACCGGATCCCTCCCCCACTAGAGTCGTCCCCACCTCCACCGGAGCCCTCCCCACCTCCCCCGGAGTCCTCCCCCACCGGAACCCTCCCCAGCTCCCCCGGAGCCCTCCCCCACTGGAGCCCTCCCCACCTCCCCAACGGAGCCCTCCCCACCAGAGACATACAATTTGTTTTAGAAAAAACATCTACATTATGTATGTCTAGGGAAAATTTGTAGCTAAATCTACAATATTATGTCTAGGGAAAGTTTTGGTTTTAGTATGTCTAGGGAAAGTTTTGGTTTTAGTGTTGATGATGATGAGGTTCGTCACTTGTAAATCAATTATGGGTGAATAAAAAGGGCATGGATGCAACAAAATATAAGCAAACGTTTCAAGTTCAAGTTCTTACTCATTTTATATGCAATCTTTGTATTTTGTATTTTCAGGAAAAACCATCAGGTGTATTTTAAATGCGAGTGATGTGATTTATATGCAATCTGTGAATATTGAAACCAAATTTTTTTATATGCAATTTTGAATATTGAAAGTAGAAACCAGAATTTTATATGCAATCTTTGAATATATGCAATCTTACTCATTTTATATGCAATCTTTGAATATTGAAAGTAGAAACCAGAATTTTTTTGTATGGAAATTTATGCATCTTCATGAGAAGAATTTAGCCCATCTGTTGTACTTGTTCATTGTTTCTATATCCGAGTGGCCTATGTTTTGCCGGAATGTTGATTCATTTCAGTTCCGGCAAATTTCAGGCGCTCCATATGTCCACTTTTTAGCAAAGGTCATGCCAAAAAAATCGTGAATTTCGGCATGACTAGTGCTAGAAACTAGAACATATGGAGTGCCCTGGAAATGCCGAAAATGGGAATGAATCAACATTCCGACCAAATATAGGTCCCTTTTTTATTATTCATGCTTCTGTTTATATATAGATGTTCAATTCTTTTGATGTAGTGTCACAGTTGTTGTTTACACATTTACAAACATGTTCCATGGATTATAAGTTAAATTACCACATTAAAACATGAAATGTCTGACGATGAATATTGGGAGTGTGAATATTGTGGCGACTATCGGGGTATGTGCAACACGCCTCACGTGTGAGACGACAGGTTCTTCAACATGAAGCTTGACGAGACCTTCAAAGTTTGTATGGTACGCAACGATGACAAGTGTTTTTTCATAATTAAGCATGCATGAGTTCTATTTTTTGCTTCAACCTGTAATTTTTATTTTATACAATTCGACTAGTTACTCCCTTGCCATGCAAGAAGATATGTGTTGGATAGGCTCGGTTTCGAAGACCACGAGAGTATGGAGACGAGGAGCGCTAACCTGAGGACTATACATGGTCACACATTTGTGATCAAAGTATTTATTTCAGTTATTAACACGGAAATAGGGTGCCCAAAGTGGGAAGATCTTTGCAAGGCATATGGATTTCAGGAGGTTATGTAAATAACCTTTGATCTTCGTCCTGAAGATAATATGCCACGCAACATCGACATTTGGGTGGTTGTCGATATGCTTCCTGTTTTACCTCCATGTGAGTTCCTCAACCATATTTGCAAGTAATTTGCATTCTATATTTAGAAATAGTTGGTGTTCATCCATATACTAAATTTGTTAAATTATAATTTACAGCTTATTTCGGTACTTCACGTGAATTAAGGAAATTAATTGACACGACACACTATACGTATGGATCACATCTAACTTGGGAGGAGAAGGATGTTCTTCTCTGTTTTCTTGTTGGTGTCCTGGTTGGTAGGGAGAACTTCCCGTATAATTTGGAAATTGTCCTAAAAATTATATTTTACATGCCACTAGTGCATAGGTTGAAGCCGGATGACATTCGCCGAAATATCTTGGTAAGAGTTTCCTAATTAAGTACGCTCTACTATTGCATAAATGATGTTGATTACATTGCTAACTAAGTTATTATTATGTTCTTCAACATCAACTGCCAAATGATGTAGTGCCTCTGTTGATGCACCCAGAAGGTCATATGAAAATTAAAAGCCCGCTCAGGGCTGAGTTCGATGCTCCATACTCGACTAACCGCAAATCAAGAAGGCTCCAAATTGAAGTATGGAGAGAAATAAAGAAGGATCGTAGGCCACAAGTTGGAGACTGTTTGATCTCTGTGCTTCATCATGGATACATAGGTGTTGTTCTGTTTTATGACATTATACCTAGGAGCGAGGACTAGGTCTTATGAGAGTCAAGTTTTTCTGGTTTATATTAACTTGGCGTGATCGATTAGGATGCATGCATATGATGACTATTATGATGTTTTTCTGTTTTACGAGATTTTAACTTGATATATGACTAAGATGATGATGAGTTGTTAGATGAGTATGTAAGATGATAATGAGTGATATGACATGATACTTTATGTGTACGCTATGATGAGAATAATGCATGTTTATTATGATACAATGAAACTATTGTTTAGAGCATGCACAAATACATAGAGGGGCATAAGGGGAAGAAGGAGTAGCGACCATCATCGACGGTCGAAAAATCAGTGAGGGAGTGTCCACCATATATGAAAGAAAAAGAATGCCGACTATTGTCATGGGGGTCGCTTCTCCTTCTTCTCTTTGTGCTCGATATTTTTTATGCACTAGGGGAACTAGGAGTAGCGACCATCATCGACGGTCGAAAAATCGGTGAGGGACTGTCCACCATATACGTAAGATAAGAGTTTAGGAAGGAAGACTCGACAAACCTAAAGTCAACCCGTTGCATATTGAGTAATAGTTCCTCAACCGTATTTATTAAGTAATTTATATTATTTATTTAACAACTAATTTCTATTGACATCTTATTTCCATTCAAGAAAACATGTCCAGCGCTTGGTAGACAACACCTACTACTGTCCCGGGGATGAACTAAACTGCGAGGAGATATGTCATTATGTTTCATGGCTTGAGGATCCATGATACTATCACGACAAGTTATTTTCCTGGACTTCGAGATATAAGTACTCAAAACATGTGATACTAGTGTGCATATTGAACAACGGTCACATTTATTTAGGAAAGATGGTAAGATATTTACTATTTGTCATCAGTGCATCTTTTGCATACATTATTTTTAAGCTAAACTTCATTACTATGAATGTTACATCTATGTATTGAACAGGGACTCCTGATGAGTGTCGTGCCTCATTGGATCGAGTCTAAAGGTCGCATGACAATGGTTAGCTTACGACCAAGATATCCAGTATTGCACATGAGTGCATCTACACATGTTTTATGCTATTTTACCTGAGAGAGAGCAGCAGGGGTAGGTCCTACGTATTAAGAACAATTAGTGATGTATCATGGACGAAAATGATGTATCATGGACGAAAATGATGATGATGAGGAGTTGTTATATAACAATGATGTATTATGATGATATTGTATGAAAACATGTATAATGGCGCTGCTAATACGACGGGGATTAAATATTGAAAGCAATAGCATTAGCAATAGCGCTGGAATATTAGTAGTAGTGTTGGGTTATCAGTAGCGCTTTATGTTCTCCAGCGCTACTGCTAATATGTATACTGATACGTCTCCAACGTATCTATAATTTTTTATGGGTCCATGCTATTATCATGTCAACTTTGGATGTTTTATATGCATCAATATGCTATTTTATATCTTTTTTGGGACTAACCTACTAACTCAGTGCCAAGTGCCATTTTCTGGGTTTTTTTCGTGTTTTTGACCTTTTTCAGAGAAGAATATTAAACGGAGTCCAAATGGCAGAAGATACACAGGGGACTTGAGAACCAAGGCAGGAAACCTCGGGGGAGATCACAAGCCCCTTAGTCGCTGCCTGGGGGGCTGCGCCTGGCAGGCTTGTGAGCCCCACGTGGCTCCTTTGCCCTACCTCTTTCGCCTATAAATTCTCTAAAAATCCAAAACCACCAGAGAGAGCCACGAAAATACTTTTCCGCCGCCGCAAGCTTCTGTCTCCGCAAGATCCCATCTGGGGACCATTATGGTGCCCTGTCGGAGGGGGGATTCGGACACGGAGGGCTTCTTCATCAAATCCATTGCCTCTCTGATGATGCGTGAGTAGTTCACCATAGACTATGTGTTATGACCCGACAACCCCGGAGTGACAATAGCTGAAACCACTCCCGGAGATGACCATAGTATGAGGAGTTCATGTATTCACCAAGTGTTAATGCGTTGGTCCGGTTCTTTATTAAAAGGAGAACCTTAATATCCCGTAGTTTCCATTAGGACCCCCGCTGCCATGGGAGGGATGGACAATAGATGTCATGCAAGTTCTTTTCCCTAAGCACGTATGACTACATACGGAATACATGCCTACATTAGATTGACGAACTGGAGCTAGTTACTTATCTCTTCGTCTTATAACTGTTAGATGATGAATAGCATCCGGCATAATCATCCATCACCGATCCAATGCCTACGAGTCTGTTCCTACTGGTCATTGCTATGTTAATTTGCCGCGACTGCTGTCACTGTTGTTGTTGTTACTCTGTTGCTACTGGTGTTACTTTGCTGCTACTGCTTCTATCACCCTACTTTGCTACTGATACTTTGCTGAAGATACTAAATCTTTCAGGTGTGGTTGAATTGACAACTCAACTGCTAATACTTGAGAATATTCTTTGGCTTCCCCTTGAGTCGAATCAATAAATTTGGGTTGAATACTCTACCCTCGAAAACTATTGTGATCCCCTATACTTGTGGTATATCAGTTCTCCATGATCTTCATGGAGATCTATCCGATGTAATCTTCTTTTGCGGTGTGTTTGTCGAGATCCGATGAATTGTGGATTTATGATCAGATTATCTATGAATATTATTTGAGTCTCCTTTGATCTCTTATATGCATGATTTCGTATCCTTGTAATTCTCTTTGAGTTATGGGTTTTGTTTGGCCAACTTGATCTATAATTCTTGCAATTTGGGTTGAATACTCTACCCTCAAAAATTGTTGTGATCCCCTCTACTTCTGGGTTATCAAGACCTTTTTCTGGCGCCGTTGCCGGGGAGGCACAACTATATTCTCTGAGTCACTTGGAATTTACGTCTGCTGGTCACTATGAAGAATCTGAGAGATCCAAGAACTAAAGTCTTTCCCTCAACTACGAGGATAGGTAAGGAACTGCCATCTAGCTCTGCACTTGATTCACCTTCAGTTATGAGTAAGTTTGTGACACCACCTCCTGCTAGAAATATTCATATGTCGCCTCTGCTTGATGATGCTACTTCTGCTGCCCATGATGCTTATGATGATGCTATGCTTGATACTGCTTTGACTGATGATGCTATGCTTGATACTACTTTGCCACTAGGTGCATTCCTTGATGCACAAATTGCTAGAGTTGCTGCTAGATGTGATGGTACTTCTGAAACTGCTGATACTATTGAAGTAGAACCTGCTATTATGCGTGAATTGCGTGATATGCCTGAGCGTTATGTTATGGAGGGAGAGATAGCCGAGGACTTTCTTGCATGTAAGGATAGCTATGATGTTGAGAATTTACTGTGCAAGTGGAAAGAAAAATCTCTGAACGCTAGGATGAAATATGACCCGAAGTTTGCTACTTCGCCTATCTTTGTGACAGATAAGAGTTATGAATTCTCTGTCGACCCTGAGTTAATCACTCTGGTCGAATCTGATCCTTTTCACGGTTATGAGTCTGAAACGGTTGTAGCCCATTGATACGTCTCCATCGTATCTACTTTTCCAAACTCTTTTGCCCTTGTTTTGGACTCTAATTTGCATGATTTGAATGGAACTAACCTAGACCGACGCTGTTTTCAGCAGAATTGTCTGGTGTTATTTTTGTGCAGAAATCAAAGTTCTCCAAACGTCCTGAAAATTTACAGGGAGCAGTTTTGGAAAATAAGAAAAATATGTGCGCCAAGTTCCACCTCAGGGGGTGGGACAGTGGGACACAAGCCCTGGCTCCGCCACCACCCCCCTGGTGGCAGTGGGCAGGCTTGTGGGGCCCACACGGCTCTGCCGCCCCCAATCTCAGGTCTATAAGATCCCTTTCGTCCTAGAAAAAATAAATAGAGAAGTTTTCGTCGCGTTTTCGATACGGAGGCGCCGCCACCACCTGTTCTTCATCTGGAGGGCATATCTGGAGTCCGTCTTGGGCTCCGGAGAGGGGAAATCGTCGCCATCATCATCATCAACCTTCTTCCCTCTCCAATTCCATGAAGCTCTTCGTCGTTCGTGAGTAATCTATTCATAGGCTCGCTGGGCGGTGATGAGTAGGATGAGATCTATCATGTAATCGAGTTAGTTTTGATGGGGATTGATCCCTAGTATCCACTATGTTCTGAGATTGATGTTGCTACTACGTTGCCATGCTTAATGCTTGTCACTAGGGCCCGAGTGCCATGATTTCAGATCTGAAATTATTATGTTGTCACCAATATATGTGTGTTTTAGATCCGATCTTGCAAGTTGTAGTTACCTACTATGTGTTATGATCCGGCAACCCCGGAGTGACAATAACCGGAACCACTCCCGGTGATGACCATAGTTTGAGGAGTTCATGTGTTCACCAAGTGATAATGCTTTGGTCCGGTTCTTTATTAAAAGGAGAACCTTAATATCCCGTATAGTTTCCTTTTGGACACCGCTGCCACGGGAGGGATGGACAATAGATGTCATGCAAGTTCTTTTCCCTCAGCACGTATGACGACACACGGAATGCATGCCTACATCACATTGACGAATGGGAGCTAGCCACATATCTCTCCGTATTATAGCTGTTGCATGATGAATATCATCCAAACAAATCACCGACCCATTGCCTACGAGTTTGTCCTACTGCTGTTACTTGTCTTGCTCTGCTACTGCTACTAATACTGTTGCTACTGCTGTTACTTGTCTTGCTCTACTGCTGGTACTACTGTTGCTACTGCTTTTACTTGTTTTGCTTTGCTGCCGCTACGACTGTTGCTATTACTATCGTTTGCTACTGTTGCTACTTGCTACTGCTGTCACTACTGCTGTTCCTTGCCGTTGCTATTGCTCGTTACACTGCCGTTACTCGCTACTTTGCTGTTACTACTGTGCTTGCAGATACTAATCTTTCAGTGTGGTTGAATCTGACAAATTCAGCTGCTAATACTTGAGAGTATTCTCTCACCTCCTGTCGTGCGAATTAACAAATTTGGGTTGAATACTCTACCCTCGAAAACTGCTGCGAACCCACGCGCTGGTGGGCCATCAACAACATTCTTCTAGTTCCGTTGCCGGGGAGTGCTAGCAGCATTCTTCTGCTGCCGTTGCAGGGGAATGTTAGTTGTTATTAGCATTCGTCTAGCCATCGCCAGAGATTGCAATCAGCATTTTTCTGGCGCCGTTGCCGGGGATGTATTCCTATATTCTCTGAGTTACTTGGGATTTATATCTGCTGATCACTATGAAGAATCTGAAGGATCCGAAGACCAGTCTTGCCCTCAACTACGAGGGGAGGTAAGGAATTGCCATCTAGTTCTGCACTTGATTCACCTTCAGTTATGAGTAAGTTCGCGACATCACCTCCTGCTAGAAATCTTAATATGTCGCATGTGCTTGATGATGCTTGTGATACTACTGCTAGAGATGCTATGCTTGATACTATGCCTGATGATACTATGCTTGATACTATGTGTGATACTGCTAGAGATGTTATGCTTGATACTATGCCTGATACTGCTAGAGATGCTATGCTTGATACTGCTTTTCCTGATGATGCTAGAGATGCTATTTTGCCTGATGATGCTATGCTTGATACTGCTAGAGATACTCCTTTGCCTGATGTTCCACTAGGAGTGTTCCTTGATGCTCATATTGCTAGAGTTACTGCCAATGCTCGTGATGCTTCTGAAACTGCCGATACTATTGAGATAGAACCTGCTTTTTCTCCTGCTAGATCTAGCTCTCCTAGATATGAATTACCTGATATACCTGAGGGTTACGTTATGGAGGGAGAGATAGCTGAGGATTTTCTTGCGTGTAAGGATGTCTATGACGCTGAGAAATTACTTCTCAAGTGGAAGGAAAAATCTCGGGAAGCTAGGATGAAAAATGACCCGAAGTTTGCCACTTCGCCTATCTTTGTCACTGATAAGGATTATGAATTCTCTGTCGACCCTGAGATAATCTCTCTAGTCGAATCTGATCCTTTTCACGGTTATGAGTCTGAGACGGTCATAGCCCATCTTGCCAAACTATGCGAAATAGCCAACTTTTTCACTAATGAGGAGAAGATCCGCCACTACTATATCCTTAAGTTGTTTCCTTTCTCTCTAAAGGATGACGCTAAAGTCTGGTTCACCTCTCTTGCTCCTGGATGTGTGCGTAGTCCCCAGGAGATGGTCTATTACTTCTGTGAGAAATATTTCCCTGCCCATAAGAAGCAAGCTGCCTTGCAGGAAATATACAACTTTGCTCAACTCCAAGAAGAGAGTCTTCCACAAGCTTGGGGGAGGCTCGTCCAGCTACAGAATGCTTTGCCTGATCACCTTCTTAAGAAGAACGAGATACTTTATATCCTCTATAACGGACTTACCGATGCCTCTAGAGACCACCTAGATAGTTGTGCTGGTTGTGTTTTTAGGGAACGAACTGTAGAACAAGCTGAGACCCTACTGAATAACCTCTTGATCAACGATAATGCTTGGACTATTCCCGAACCACCTCCTAAGAGAACTCCTAAGAAAAGAGGTATTCTATTCCTCAGTCCCGAAGATATGCAAGAAGCCAAGAAATCTATGCAAGAGAAAGGCATTAGATCTGAAGATGTCAAAAATCTACCACGTATCGAAGAGATCCATGGTCTCTATAACCCAATACAGGTAGTGGAAGTGAATTCTCTGCATAGGTTTGATGAGAGTGATATTCCTTTTGATAAACCTGCTAGCCTATGCTTTGATGAATTTGACAACTTTGTTGCCAAACAATAGAGTTTCTATGATTATGTTAGCAGACATTTGGAACAAAGTACTCGTATTCTTAGCCATTTAAGTGCTTGTGTAGACAGAAATGGCAATGCTCTGAAGCTTCTGAGTAAACATGCCTCTATGATTACTACTCAGGTAGAACAAGTACTTAAAGCTTAGAATGACTTGCTCAATGAATTAAATGACAACTCTGTCAGAGTCATTACTAGAGGAGGCAAAATGACTCAGGAACCTTTGTATCCTGAAGGTCATCCTAAGAGAATTGATCAAGATTCTCAAGGAACCAATGCTGATACACCCAGTCATCCTAAGTAGAAGAAGAAGGATGATAGAAGCCTGCACGCCAGTTCACCAAATACTGTCACACCTGAAGAACCTAATGATATTTCTGCGTCTGATGCAGAAACACAATCAGGTGATGAACATGAACCTGGTGACAATATGGACAGTGATGTTCATAATATTGCTCAACCTAGCCATGACGAGGATGTGGAGATTGAACCTACGGTTAATCCTGATAATCCACAACCTAAGAGATAGGACAATAATGACTTCACTGCTAGGAAGCATGGTAAAGAAACAGAGCCATGGGTTCACAGACCTATGCCCTTTCCTCCTAAGCCATCCAAGAAAAAGGATGATGAGGATTTTGAGCGCTTTGTTGAGATGATAAGACCCGTTTTTCTGCAGATGCGGTTAACTGATATGCTCAAGATGTCTCCGTATGCCAAGTACATGAAAGATATCGTGACTAATAAACGAAAGATACCACATCTTGAGATCTCCACCATGCTTGCCAATTACACTTTTAAAGGTGGAACTCCTAAGAAACTTGGTGATCCCGGAGTGCCCACTATACCTGGCTCTATTAAAGGAAACTACGTAAGAACTGCCTTATGTGACCTTGGAGCCGGTGTTAGTGTTATGTCGCTCTCTCTTTATCGTAGACTTGAGTTGGATAAGTTGACACCCACTAAAATTTCTCTGCAAATGGCCGACAAATCAACTGCTTTCCCTATCAGCGTTTGCGAGGATGTGCCTGTTGTGGTTGCTAATATCGCTATCTTAATAGACTTTGTTATCTTGGATATTCCCGAGCACGATGCCATGGCTATCATCCTAGGAAGACCCTTTTTAAACACTACATGGGCTGTTATAGATTGCAACAAAGGCAATGTCACTTTCCATGTCAACGGTAATGAGCACACAGTGCACTTTCCGAAGAAACGATATCCAGTACATTGCATCAATGCTATCGAAAAGACTTCATCGATTCTTATTGGGAGCTTTGAATGCCCTATTCCTCATGTCAAGATGAGGTATGATTTGCTTGTTGGGGAGATACATATCCCCATTGAGGTGACTTAGTGGCTATTCGAAAATTATCCGTTCTCTCTTGCGATTCGAGAAGGTTTTGTCATAAGGACATGATCAATCCCATTGACGGATTTCTTTTGATGACCATGAAACGGATGAATCAAGGAGTCACATACCTCTGTTTTGAGTTTTCCTTTTCTGTTGCTTAGAAGAAAAATGATAGAATTAGTTTAGTTTTTCCTGTTTTCTGTTTTAGCGTCCCGGAGAAAAATACCGCAAAAATAAAAGTTCTCCCATGGTCCTGAAAATTTAGTATGATTTTTTCTGGAATTTTTGAAAATTTCTAGGCCTGAGACCTGGCCTGGGGGCCAAACCAGTGGGCCACAAGCCCTGCCACCACCACCTACCCCCCTTGTGGCGGGGTGCAAGCTTGTGCGGCCCACAGGCACCCCCTCCACTCATTCCAGCTCCCAGCGTCTTCTTCCAGCCCCAGAAAAAATTGTTTCGCAGCTCAAAACTATGTTCTTGCTCATTTGGCTGTGATTTTTGATCTCCTTGCTCAAAGCACCATTCTCCGAACCATTTTGGGGAAATTACTCCTTGGTAAGTGACTCCTCCATTGGTCCAATTAGTTTTTTCTCTAGTGCTTTATCCTTCGCGAATTCTTGCTACCTTGGTGACCTTGTTCTTGAGCTAGAAATGTTGATTTTAGTTGGTCCCAAGTAGTTTTAGCGCGTGATACGGTCTCTAGACACTAGTAGGAGTAGTTGCTACAAGGTGTGGTGGGTCTTTATTCACTTTTCTCTTGAACTTCAAAAATTTCAGCATTAGGAAATTATGTTCAGGAGGAAGTTTCATGGTGGTTCCTCAAGTAAGAAGGGTCCTCGTCTCTCTTTTCGGGAGCCCGAACCTTTTCAACTAAGGGACTCACCGGTGCAACCATGTGAATGGCCTTTCGATTAGTTTATGATCCAAGCAGGTTTCAAGGACGAGTTTGATGCACTTGTCCGCAATGCCGGGTTAGAAGAATTCCTCTCAGATAAATGTGAACAGTATGCTATGCTCACTGCCTCTTTCGTGCGTAGATTTAAATTTTTAGCTGGCCGTGAATCATCCATACTGTTTGACCTGTACGATAAATCCTATACCGTGGATCTGGAGGATTTCAATAGGATTTGCAAGATACCCGATTGGGGTAGTGTTAACGATCCTCCTAAGTCTTTGGTCAGAGACTTGGTCTCCAGTATAACTGTTGGAGAAACCAGAGATATCACGCAAGCCACCATAGGAAGCATCCATTTCCCTGCCTTGCACTACCTTGCCCTCTTCATAGGTAGGTGCATTAACAGCAAGGGTGCACATTGTCACCTATGCGCTTCCGACCTTAGTATCCTTAAGAGCGCAGTAACAGGTGACAGGAGCTTTAATATGGGAGCTATTATAGCAAGGAGGCTGAATAAAAATGCCAGTGAGGGGGATTTCTTTGGTGGAGTTTATGCTACACGCTTAGCAAATTTTCTTGGAGTATCCATCCGTCCAGAAGACCCTCCTCTCCGTACAGCCAACCTTGATCGTGTCGCTCTAACACGCTACCAGTTTTCACACCCAAGATGCGACCCTATCCTCAATTTGGCACGAGGGCCTCGTCAGGGATAGAAGCGCATCTCGTCGTGTCGCCAGAATGGATATCGTCACAAGTACATGTACTGAAAAGAAAGATCTATATAGAGTTGGCTTACACTCGCCACAAGCTACATCAGAGTCACATCAGTACATTACATAACAATCAAGAGTAAGAGCAGGGTCCGACTACGGACGAAAACAAACGAGAAAAATAAGAACGACGTCCATCCTTGCTATCCCAGGCTGCCGGCCTGGAACCCATCCTAGATCGATGAAGAAGAAGAAGAAGAAGAAGCAACTCCAAATGAACAATCAACGCGCTCGCGTCAAGTAACCTTTACCTGTACCTGCAACTGGTGTTGCAGTAATCTGTGAGCCACAGGGGTCTCAGCAATCTCATTTCCAAAGGTATCAAGACTAGCAAAGCTTACTGGGTGAGGTATGGTTAAGTGGTGAGGTTGCAGCAGCGGCTAAGCATATATTTATGGTGGCTAACTTACGAGTACAAGAAGTAAGAGAGGGAAGATCTACGCATAACGGACGTGAACTACTGATGATCAAAAGAATGATCCTGAACACCTACCTACGTCAGACATAACCCCGCCGTGTCCTCGATCGGAGAAGGAACTCACGAAAGAGACAATCACGGTTACGCACACAGTTGGCAAGTTTTAATTAAATTAACTTCTAGTTATCTAGAACCAGTGTTAAACAAAGTTTCCACGTTGCCACATAACCGCGGGCACGGCTTTCCGAAAAGATTTAACCCTGCAGGGGTGCTCCAACTAGTCCATCACAAATTACCACAAGCCGCATAGAAATCCTCAATCACGAAGCTCGCGATCTCGTCGGATTCCCTAGTGGAAAACCTCAACTCTGAGATTACCCAAAGCATCACCGGAATCCCGATGCACAAGATATCTCGTGAAAGGTAAAACTAATCCAGCAAGGCCGCCCGACGTGTCGACGATCCCGATAGGAGTCGCGTACCTCGTTCTCAGGACACGGTGGATGAGCTGGACGTCGGGATCGCTAAACCTCCGGGTGACCAGAGGGGCGCCGGACATCGCTCAGGTGGGGCCAACACTCATGAGGAGCACTGACCCGGGGGTTCATTAAATTATCCTCGGGGCCCGGGAAGTCCCTATGCAAGTTTATTAGGTGATTAGGCAAATGTAGTACCAATGTTGGGCCTTGCCAGACCAACTTTAATCTAAAACGAATTATCAAGGGGGTCCCATAACAACCCCGATCGTGTTAGGAGCGCTCAATTATGGAACATAACACCGGTAGCCGGTAACTAAAGGGGGCAAAGGTGGAACAAAACACTAGGCTAGAAAGGCCGAGCCTTCCACCTTTTACCAAGTATATAGGTGCATTAAATTAAATAGCATTAAATATGGTGATATAACAAGGAACCCGTGCTTTCAGATGGAAGCATCTGCACCTGCAACTAGCAATGCTAACACAGGGTTAAGCAAGCGGTAACATAGCCAATCAGTGGTTTGCTAGGTTGAACAGGTTAAGGTAATCATGGCATTGTTGAGAGGCTGATATTTAACATGTGGTAGGCAACGAGACATAATCGGTAGAAGCGATAAAACTAGCATGGCAATGATAGTAATGGTATCTGGGGAAATGATCATCTTGCCTGAGATCCCGCTTGGAAGAAGTATGACTCCGTTTTGCAGACGAACCGACGTAGTCGAACGGGTCCTCACAATCCGGCACGCTGCGGAACTCTATCGAGACGAAGCAAACCGGAAACACAAATGAACACATGAAATTACCACACGATGCACAACACATATGATGCATGAGCAGCGGAATACATGCAAGTCACGACATGACAATTCACACAAACAGACACTACACATTAAGTGAAGTTCAATATGCAACGAGTTGCATATTCACGAAACTCCACGTTTGTTTATTTAGTTCTGTCCCGATTAGATACACGTCAATATTAAATGTTATTAAACATGGCAAGAGGTGAAGCGTAATTAATCTACCTATCTAGGCATTTTAAATGACGTCGGAAATGACATATAGCACCTCCGAGATGACCTCACATGTTAATTTACAATTCTGACCAGATCTGAACTAACACGTTTAATTAGTTGTTAAACAGCAAAAGAAATAGGTTCACATGATTCTACGCGTCCAGGCAAGCAATCTACACATAAAGAACATCTCCAACGGAGCTACGGATCAAAAGTTACAAGCATCACAAGATATGATGGCATGAATGCAATATGTGTGCAACGGCGGTTACGAGCACTTCAAAACATGCAAACAGCAAGAGAAAATGAAACTACACGAGATTCTAAGCAAGTTTCATGTAGGACATGATCAAATCAGAGCTACGGTTCAACAATTACGAGCAAAACAAGAAATGACTACAATCTGCCAAAAACAGCCACATAGCATTATCTACGCCTCACAACTTCGGCTACACAACTCCGATAAGATCAAGCAAGGCATGTCACGGAAGAGGGCAAGAAGCACTACTACAAACAGCTAACAACAACTAGCATGGCAGCAAGGAGCACTAGGAAAAGAAGACACAAAATGGCTTCTCACACTCTATTTCAGACTTAGTGAAAATTACACCTCATGAAAGTGCAGTTTTCGATCTGAAGCTATATTGACAGAAGCAAAACCTGTAGCTACAGGACTCCAAATAGCATGAAACTTTACAGCATGCTAGAGAAACACAAGGGGTACAACTAACTCCATTGGACCAACCTCAAAAGAGCTACAGATCACAAGATGTAAGCAAGACAAGACAGCAACAAAATAATAACAGATTCCAGACTTAGAAATATTTCAGCACGTCCAAAACAGCACTATTTCAAGTAACTTGAGAGCAAGCAAACAACACCTAAACATGCATTTCTATTGCAACTAAAAATACCAGAGGCTATACAAAACATCCAAGATCAAATCACTAGTTGACAACTCCGTCAAACGACGCACGGAATAAATCCTACGAATTAAACAAAAGGGCAACATGGCAAAATATCTCGCGAACTAACTTACTCGAAAGCTAAAACTAATTGCACAGAAAAATCCATGGGATTTTTCTACCCCGGAAACATATAAAATATGTGGGGTTGCAACACAATATAAAGCCCCACTAAAATGCGAGATAAACATCTATACACGGGAAAATAAACTACCGGCAAACCCTACACGCAAAAATACAAATGACCGCTCTAAAATACATGGCATAATGGTCCCTAAAACATAGGCATTTTATCTAAGGTATATGGGCAGTCCGGACTTGCACGAAAATTAAATACGGGGCGCGTCCTATTGAAACAGCACGCAAATCTAGGCATTTGGCACGTTAAACTTCGTCCAATGATTATGCAAGTTGTAAATTCGGATTCTACGTGAAATTCTACACGAAAACCATATCTAAAACATTGCGATCCGACTTACGGATAAATAACTACGGGCGTTCTAAATAACTAATAATTCCTGAGATAGAATTAAATTCTAAACCTAAAAACCACTAACGGGCCGAACTAACTGGGCGCAGCATAGCAATCATGCACATGGGCTGAGACATAGTGGCTCGAGGGGGTTCTCACCTTTGCGGGCCGAGGCCCAAGTCGGTGGTTGGTGGGCTGGACTGGGCGAAGCAGTGGAGGGCGCGAGCTGGGCCGGCTCGCCGTCTGGGCCGCGGCGCGAAGGAGGAAGCCTGGAGGGAGGCAGGTGCTGGTGGCCACCTGGGCCTGCTCGGGCGCCACCTGGGCCGCATGGGGAGGCAGGGCGCATGGCCCAACCGTTGGCCACGCGAGCGCCGTCGTGCTCATCATCCTCCTCCCGACGGGAGTTGCTGGCGGCGTGGTTGCAGGTCGTAGCGGCAGCGGGCGAGGCAGCGTGCTGGAGATGGCGGGGCCCGCCGGATCTGCCCGGATCTGGGCCGGGGCGGTGACCCAAGGCGGAGGAGGGGCTCGACGGGGAGCTGCAGAACGGAACCCGGCGGCGGCGGCTGATCCTGGTAGAGAACTGGTCTCGCGCGCTCCCGACGAGCCGCTGCAGGGGCCAGCGACGCCGACGGCGGCCGGAGGGAGGAGGAAGTCGGCGGGGTGGCTCGAGGCGGCGAGGTCCATGGCGGCGGCGTGGGGGAAGCCAGGGAGGCGCGAGGGAAGGCCTCGGGCAAGGCGGCGGAGGAGGATGGGCTCGGCCGGGCCCGATCTGGGCCTGGCGGGCCGGCGGCGCCAGGGAGTAGAGAGGAGGAGGGTTGGCTGCGCTAGGGTTAGGTTTGGCACGGGAAACGAGGTAGGGGGAGAGGGGGCTGTCTAAAAAATATGATGGAGGGGGTATTTATAGAGAAAAGAGGGGCTGGGTTAACCGGAATCGCGTTCCGGATCCAACCGTGCGGTCGGATTCGGACGGTTCCGCACGCGGAAATGGGTACGTGGCCGTGTAGGGTGGTTTACCGGAGGCGAGAGGGAGAACGGGCGACGCGACACGAATTTTAAAACACCGACAGACGTCCGACGGTAGCCCGAATACGGTGCCGCTACGATCAACCGTTGGGATACCAGACGAACTCCGATCGCGACGAAATTCGACATGCGGCCTACCTATATATAAATAATACCGCACGACAAATCTCAACCCGATCAGAGGAAGTTTTATGCACACTTTAAAAACAGGGTTTCGACGGTGCCGCGGGCGCATGAGAGTGCGGTCGGGCTTAGAATGGACAACGACGAGAACCGGCAACTACTAACGAATGCATGTTTTGAAAACGGGCGGCAACGGAGACGCCGATGCAATGTTGATGATGCGCATGATGCGATGATGATGTGACAAATAAAAATAGACACACGACGAAAACGGAAAGAAGGGAGAATCTTCTGGAACATCGGCATCGGGCTGTCACAACTCTCCTACACTACAAGAGGATCTCGCCCCGAGATCCAAGAATGAACGGGGAAGAGGATGAGAAAGGAAGAGGTAAAACTTAGTCGCTTCTTTGACAAACGAGTGAAACCAACGACCTTTGAAGGTTGTAACGAGATGAGGAATGATATGAGAAAGAAGCAAAAATTCACGGAAAATTTCGGCAGCACTTCGGTAGGAAAATGGGACAAAAAATTCGATAATATGAAAGAAATCGACGATATTCATAACAAACAAGTAAATAGAGCAAGGGAACACCATGATCTTGATAGAACAACAAGATTGACCCAAAAGAGCAATAACACAATGCCTTCGGAACAAGAGAATACGAACTAGCTCATACAGAAGAAGAGAATGAAGAGAGAATGACAACTACTAACTCCAATGAACTTGGCAAGCATCCTTGCAAGAAGAATTGGACGAAGTTGTTGGAAAAACAACAACGAAAAGAACAAGACATTAGTGGGCTTATGGAAATCATCACAACATTTACGAGGTGACAACCAACCACTAAAGAAACAAGGATTGATTGGGAGAAACAAGATATGAACAATCTCTTACACCAAGAGGATACATTGAGAACTGGGATTAATGACAAGCATCATGATAGCACAATCCACAGGAAAAGATTTAGGTGAAATCCAAACCAAGATAGCTCAATGAAGAAATCATGGGTTGAAAATATCTCCTGATCATAGAATTGGTGGGTTTAATTATCTCATTCTCGAAAGGAAATCTCTTCGAGGCTCCTACACTAACAAGAAGGCTATAAAACCACCTGAAAGGATAAAGGAAGAACAATGCACTGAAATGCAAGGGAAAGAATGCTTGAGGTACTCCAACAAGAATCTTGAAGAACACTTGAGAATGTGTTGAAACCTTGATGAACCACCAAGAAGGACCTCCGTATATGAATGAATGATGCAAAGATATGAAGGTAGAAGGAATAAGATTATGACCTTGCCAAGATTTAGATGAAGCCTCACAGAGAGATACTTGACAAAACTTGGAACTCCGGAAAAGAAAAGATAAGAACACTTGAGAAAAGAAATTGATACCAACAACCCCTCCGGAAGAAGAATTTAAAATCTCTTGGAAGAAGGAAGGACAAGAATAAGAATTATGCTATGCTCATCCTTCATCAAATTAAATTGATGACAAGCAACGGATTTAGCATACAACTTATTCTTCTTGAAATGATTAAGGAGAGATATGAGCACAAACTAGAAGAAATCTCGAAAGAGGCACCTGTGAGAATTCACAATTGAATGGGAATACCAAGAATTAATGGAGATGCACGATAACGAAGAGATCATGATCCACCTGAGAGACGAAAACTTAAGCACGGCACCGGATAATCGAGAGACGAACGAAGAGACAACAATTGAGAAGAATTGAGGATGAAAGCTGAAAGCTGAGAATGAAGAATCTTCTGAAATGATGGCCTTCGGAGAATCGAGAATGAAAACAACTCAGAAATGTACCGGATAGCAAGAAATTAATCACTCATGATTGGAAACAATTACAGATGATAACACAAGGCTGAAATGATGAATATTTAAGAGAATGAACCAAGATTCGAGAGAAACACTCCTTCAGACTGCAAGCTGAGAATGATGACGAGAACAACACCAAGAATTACTGAGACACTCCGGAATAGAGAAGAATGAAAGGTTGAGCCAAAGAATGAATTAATTGAAATAGATCTTGAAGAAGGGATACGACTGATGAAAATCATACTTACGTCATAGTTGAAAAGATTTATTGATTTCCGGAGATGATTAAAAGAGGCAGGTAAGATCCTGGGAAAGAACCTGTGGGTTATGGGCCCACTCAAAAGAACCACCGTTGAAAATATTTCTTAGAAGAGAGACATTGCATCCATATGAAGAGAACTAGATGAGGTTAGCACCTCGAAATAATGAAAGATCTGAAACAAGAAACTCTGAGATATCTTCAACACACCGGATAGAAAAGAGATGAATGAATAACAAGATATATTGATAAGAATCTCCAACACCGGAAAGAATAACAAGGATGAATAGGATATAATGAACACGGATAGCTGAACTAAATTCACCGGAAAAGATAACACGATTGAATAAAGATGAACATGAAGTTCCTAATAATCTTCACAATGATTCACCGGGTAAGAGAGAAAAGAACAGACAGCGGAAGCACAATGAAAAGAAAACTCCTGGATGAAAATTGAATCACTGATAAAAGGGCGGGAGGGTGGGGAAAATCAAAGACAACTCGAGACAGATGAGATCAACTCCGGAATAAAATGAGAGAATGATCTTGCAAAATTGGAGAGGATTGAATCCCCTTGGAGAGAAACACACCGGTTGAATGGAATTGATACGATGACTCCGGTTGAAAAGAATTGATAAGACAACTGATTGAACAAAAGAATTAGCGCTCACATAAAAATATGAGAACACAAATTAGGAAAGATCTGAAATCACCACTTGACATCGAAGCAACTTAAATTACCATATTCAACAAAACAAAGGATGTGGCTTACGAAACAAGCCAGAACAAACTCATGAGAAAGATTTCGTCCGATATTTTCGTGGACAAGATCGCACGGGCTCGATTTTACAGTAGTCATCAAGTGCAAGGCAGTGCACCCGACATACGAAGCGTCCCCGAGTCGTAGCAAGCTACAAGGACTCTTTAAGACACAACGTGTACCGCTGTAAGTCGACCGTGAACAAACAAATCCACTGGATGTCGAACCCCAACCTAACATCAAGAATTTGTTGGAAGAATGTCCTATAAGCAACTACTTGAATTCCCACCTATGAATTCCCGAAATATGTGGTCATGCAATCTGGTACACGGATACAAGGAGTATTTCACACAACTCCTAAACTAACTCGTCACCTGTATCACATCCGTCAACACACAACCAGAATCTCGGACCTTCATCTACAACAGACCCTCGTGATCGCAACGATACAAAGTATGGTAGTACTCCCAAACAATCTGCACCAGTACTGGGGACATCAGGGTTATCTCGCCACTACTAGTATTGAAGCAATTACGAACATCCTTCGTCCTGAGATACTAAGAAATCTGAATGATAACGATGTGCTCAAGAATCCCCTAGAGCTCAACTCCCCGGAAGAAAATCAAGTCAGACAGGAGGCACCAAGACAGAACTCCGTCACATCGGCATCATATAGATTCCAAAAATATCCGCGTGATCCTAAAAAAAATTTGAGTGGGAAGAGGAGTAGAGTAAATTATTACGTCAAGATTCCTCACCAGAGCATAGAAGAGGAGAAAAAAGAATCCTACTCTCCGATATATAACTAGACTCAAAGTAGTTTTCACTAGACTCGACTCGGCCAAGTTCGATCAATCAAGGGGGCTCCTAGGTCGGTACGGGTCTGATACCAACTTGTCATGCCCAAGATGCGACCCTATCCTCAATTTGGCACGAGGGCCTCGTCAGGGATAGAAGCGCATCTCGTCGTGTCGCAAGAATGGATATCGTCACAAGTACATGTACTGAAAAGAAGAGATATATATATAGTTGGCTTACACTCGCCACAAGCTACATCAGAGTCACATCAGTACATTACATAACCATCAAGAGTAAGAGCAGGGTCCGACTACGGACGAAAACAAACGAGAAAAATAAGAACGACGTCCATCCTTGCTATCCCAGGCTGCCGGCGTGGAACCCATCCTAGATCGATGAAGACGAAGAAGAAGAAGCAACTCCAAATGAACAATCAACGCTCTCGCGCAAGTAACCTTTACCTGTACCTGCAACTGGTGTTGTAGTAATCTGTGAGCCACAGGGGACTCAGCAATCTCATTTCCAAAGGTATCAAGACTAGCAAAGCTTACTGCGTGAGGTATGGTTAAGTGGTGAGGTTGCAGCAGCGGCTAAGTATATATTTATGGTGGCTAACTTACGAGTACAAGAAGTAAGAGAGGGAAGATCTACACATAACGGACGTGAACTACTGATGATCAAAAGAATGATCCTGAACACCTACCTACGTCAGACATAACTCCACCATGTCCCTAATTGGAGAAGGAACTCACGAAAGAGACAGTCACGGTTACGCCCACAGTTGGCAAGTTTTAATTAAATTAACTTCAAGTTATCTAGAACCAGTGTTAAACAAAGTTTCCACGGTGCCACATAACCACGGGCACGACTTTCCGAAAAGATTTAACCCTGCAGGGGTGCGCCAACTAGTCCATCACAAATTACCACAAGCCGCATAGAAATCCTCAATCACGAAGCTCGCGATCTCGTCGGATTCCCTAGTGGAAAACCTCAACTCTGAGATTACCCAGAGCATCACCGGAATCCCGATGCACAAGATATCTCGTGAAAGGTAAAACTAATCCAGCAAGGCCGCCCGACGTGTCGACGATCCCGAAAGGAGTCGCGTACCTCGTTCTCAGGACACGGCGGATGAGCTAGACGTCGGGATCGCTAAACCTCCGGGTGACCAGAGGGGCGCCGGACATCGCTCGGGTGGGGCCAACACTCATGAGGAGCACTGGCCCGGGGGTTGATTAAATTATCCTCGGGGCCCGAGAAGTCCCTATGCAAGTTTATTAGGTGATTAGGCAAATGTAGTACCAATGTTGGGCCTTGCCAGACCAACTTTAATCTAAAACGAATTATCAAGGGGGTCCCATAACAACCCCGATCGTGTTAGGAGCGCTCAATTATGGAACATAACACCGGTAGCCGGTAACTAAAGGGGGCAAAGGTGGAACAAAACACTAGGCTAGAAAGGCCGAGCCTTCCACCTTTTACCAAGTATATAGGTGCATTAAATTAAATAGCATTAAATATGGTGATATAACAAGGAACCCGTGCTTTCAGATGGAAGCATCTGCACCTGCAACTAGCAATGCTAACACAGGGTTAAGCAAGCGGTAACATAGCCAATCAGTGGTTTGCTAGGTTGAACAGGTTAAGGTAATCATGGCATTGTTGAGAGGCTGATATTTAACATGTGGTAGGCAACGAGACATAATCGGTAGAAGCGATAAAACTAGCATGGCAATGATAGTAATGGTATCTGGGGAAATGATCATCTTGCCTGAGATCCCGCTTGGAAGAAGTATGACTCCGTGAAGTAGACGAACCGACGTAGTCGAACGGGTCCTCCCAATCCGGCACGCTGCGGAACTCTATCGAGACGAAGCAAACCGGAAACACAAATCAACACACGAAATTCACCACACGATGCACAACACATATGATGCATGAGCAGCGGAATACATGCAAGTCACGGCATGACAATTCACACAAACAGACACTACACATTAAGTGAAGTTCAATATGCAACGAGTTGCATATTCACGAAACTCCATGTTTGTTTATTTAGTTCTATCCCGATTAGATACACGTCAATATTAAATGTGATTAAACATGGCAAGAGGTGAAGCGTAATTAATCTACCTATCTAGGCATTTTAAATGAGGTCGGAAATGACATATAGCACCTCCGAGATGACCTCACATGTTAATTTACAATTCTGATCAGATCTGAACTCACACGTTTAATTAGTTGTTAAAGAGCAAAAGAAATAGGTTCACGTGATTCTACGCATCCAGGCAAGCAATCTACACATAAAGAACATCTCCAACGGAGCTACTGATCAAAAGTTACAAGCATCGCAAGATATGATGGCATGAATGCAATATGTGTGCAATGGCGGTTACGAGCACTTCAAAACATGCAAACAGCAAGAGAAAATGAAACTACATGAGATTCTAAGCAAGTTTCATGTAGGACACGATCAAATCGGAGCTACGGTTCAACAACTAGCATGGCAGCAAGGAGCACTAGGAAAAGAAGACACAAAATGACTTCTCACACTCTATTTTAGACTTAGTGAAAATTACACCTCATGAAAGTGCAGTTTTCGATCTGAAGCTATATTGACAGCAGCAAAACCTGTAGCTACAGGACTCCAAATGGCATGAAACTTTACAGCATGCTAGAGAAACACAAGGGGTACAACTAACTCCATTGGACCAACCTCAAAAGAGCTACAGATCACAAGATGTAAGCAAGACAAGACAGCAAAAAAATAATAACAAATTCCAGACTTAGAAATATTTCAGCACGTCCAAAACAGCACTATTTCAAGCAACTTGAGAGCAAGCAAACAACACCTAAACATGCATTTCTATTGCAACTAAAAATACCAGAGGCTATACAAAACATCCAAGATCAAATCACTAGTTGACAACTCCGTCAAACGACGCACGGAATAAATCCTACGAATTAAACAACAGGGCAACATGTCAAAATATCTCGCGAACTAACTTACTCGAAAGCTAAAACTAATTGCACAGAAAAATCCATGGGATTTTTCTACCCCGGAAACATATAAAATATGTGGGGTTGCAACACAATATAAAGCCCCACTAAAATGCGAGATAAACATCTATACACGGGAAAATAAACTACCGGCAAACCCTACACGCAAAAATACAAATGACCGCTCTAAAATACATGGCATAATGGTCCCTAAATATAGGCATTTTATCTAAGGTATACGGGCAGTCCGGACTTGCACGAAAGTTAAATACGGGGCGCGTCCTATTGAAACAGCACGCAAATCTAGGCATTTGGCACGTTAAACTTCGGATTCTACGCGAAATTCTACACGAAAACCATATCTAAAACATCGCGATCCGACTTATGGATAAATAACTACGGGTGTGCTAAATAACTAATAATTCCTGAGATAGAATTAAATTCTAAACCTAAAAACCACTAACGGGCCGAACTAACTGGGCGCAGCATAGCAATCATGCACATGGGCTGAGACATAGTGGCTCGAGGGGGTTCTCACCTTTGCGGGCCGAGGCCCAAGTCGGTGGTGGGTGGGCTGGACTGGGCGAAGCAGTGGAGGGCGCGAGCTGGGCCGGCTCGCCGTCTGGGCCGCGGCGCGAAGGAGGAAGCCTGGAGGGAGGCAGCTGCTGGTGGCCACCTGGGCCTGCTCGGGCGCCACCTCGGCTGCATGGCGAGGCAGGGCGCATGGCCCAACCGTTGGCCACGCGAGCGTCGTCGTGCTCGTTATCCTCCTCCCGACGGGAGTTGCTGGCGGCGCGGTTGCAGGTCATAGCGGGAGCGGGTGAGGCAGCGTGCTGGAGATGGCGGGGCCGGCCGGATCTGCCAGGATCTGGGCCGGGGCGGCGACCCAAGGCGGAGGAGGGGCTCGACGGGGAGCTGCAGAACGGAACCCGGCGGCGGCGGCTGATCCTGGCAGAGAACTGGTCTCGCGCGCTCCCGGCGAGCCGCTGCAAGGGCCGACGACGCCGACGGCGAACGGAGGGAGGAGGAAGTCGGCGGGGTGGCTCGAGGCGGCGAGGTCCATGGCGGCGGCGTGGGGGAAGCCAGGGAGGCGCGAGGGAAAGCCTCGGGCAAGGCGGCAGCGACGTATGGGCTCAGCCGGGCCTGATCTGGGCCTCGCGGGCCGGCGGCGCCAGGGAGGAGAGAGTAGGAGGGTTGGCTGTGCTAGGGTTAGGTTTGGCACGGGAAACGAGGTAGGGGAGAGGGGGCTGTCTAAAAAATATGATGGAGGGGGTATTTATAGAGAAAAGAGGGGCTCGGTTAACCGGAATCGCGTTCCGGATCCAACCGTGCGGTTGGATTCGAACGGTTCTGCACGCGGGAATGGGTACGTGGCCGTGTAGGGTGGTTTACCGGAGGCGAGAGGGAGAACGGGCGACGCGACACGAATTTTCAAACACCGACAGACGTCTGACGGTAGCCCGAATACGGTGCCGCTACGGTCGACCGTTGGGATACCAGACGAACTCCGATCGCGACGAAATTCGACAGGCGGCCTACCTATATATAAATAATACCGCATGACAAATCTCAACCCGATCAGAGGAAGTTTTACGCACACTTTAAAAACAGGGTTTCGACGGTGCCGCGGGCGCGTGCGAGTGCGGTCGGGCTCAGAACGGACAACGACGAGAACCGGCAACTACTAACGAATGCAAGTTTTGAAAACGGGCGGCAACGGAGACGCCGATGCAATGCTGATGATGCGCATGATGCGATGATGATGCGACAAATAAAAATAGACACACGACGAAAACAGAAAGAAGGGAGAATCTTCTGGAACGTCGGCATCGGGCTGTCACACAGTTCCTTGAGAGAGATCATGGATCCCTCCTATATCGCTTGATATTTAACTGGCAGCTTGTTTTCAATATTACCCTTCCTGCTCCTCCTTTCTTTGACTTTCAGGTAAAACGAAGATACTACATAACCATAGGAGAGGCAGAGGAGTATGAGAGGGAGGTGACTGCTGCTCGACTTCGTGAGGCAGCTATTCAGGCAGTGGCTGCAGCACTCCCGTATAACACCCATTATGACTTTGGGTTTCGCCAGGATCATCCATGGGAGTAGACCAAGCTAGGCCAAAAGCCTAAGCTTGGGGGAGTACGTGTTCTCACCGACTTTACATTCATGATTATGCTTTCACTTTGTTAGCCGGTGTTTACACTTTGCCAGTGTACTATCCATGCTATTTTATTTTCGTTTTCTTGTTTTCTTGTTTTGTGTCCTTCTAAGAAAACCCAAAAAGATTTTTCTTTCTTCTTTTGCTTGTTGGGAGCTTTCCCGTGTAAATAGCTTTCTTTTTATTTGTGTCAAGGTAGAAGATATTGGTTACAATGTTTATTGGTTCTTGCATGGTTACCTGTTTAGCTTTCAAAATAGCCATATTATTTTGTCTTCTCCTTTGTGTTTGCCTGCAGATTCAGCTTAGTCCAATGCGCTTATTATTGTTTTCATCGTTCGATCGTGCAAATGAAAGGCAACAATGATGATATATGATGAAGTGACTGAGACTGAAAAGCTGGTATGAACCCAATCTATTTTGTTTTTGTAAATATGACTAGCTTGTCTACGCAGATTTAGCTTTGTTGTGAGAGAACCATGTTTGCAATGACAACTTAGAGATCATAGTTTCTGATGACATGCTTATTTAGCTGAGAGCTTATAATGGTTTGTCTTGAATGCTGATACGTCTCAAACGTATCTATAATTTTTCATGGTTTCACACTGTTATCTTGTCTTCTTTGGTTATTTTATGTACCTTTTATATCTTTTTTGGGACTAAGTTATTAATTCAGTGCCAAGTGCCAGTTCCTGTTTTTTTGTGTTTTTGACTATTTTCAGATCTGATTTTGGAACGGAGTCCAAACGGAAGAAAAACCCCGAAATAATTTTTTTCCCGAACGGAAGAAGACCTGGGGGATTTTGGGCCAAGCCAGGTGGGCTCCAGGGAGCCCACAAGCCCCCACTCCGCCACCAGGGGGAGGCGGCGGTGGGCAGGCTTGTGGCCTCCCTGGCCTCCCCCTGACCTAGGTCTTTGGCCTATGAACTCCCAAGTATTCTGCAAAAAATCAGGGGAGCCTCGAAAATACTTTTCCGCCGCTGCAAGCTTCCGTTTCCGCTCCTCCAATGACTCGTGAGTAGTTCACTTCAGACCTACGGGTCTGTAGTTAGTAGCTAGATGGCTTCTTCTCTCTCTTGGATCTTCAATACAAAGTTCTCCATGATCTTCATGGAGATCTATCCGATGTAATCTTCTTTGGTGGTGTGTTTGTCGAGATCCGATGAATTTTGGATTTGTGATCAGATTATCTATGATATATATTTGAGTCTTTGGTGATTTCTTATATGCATGATTTGATATCCTTGTAAGTCTCTCCGACTCTTGGGTTTTGTTTGGCCAACTAGATCTATGATTCTTGCAATGGGAGAAGTGCTTGGTTTTGGGTTCTACCATGCGGTGACCTTTCCTAGTGACAGTAGGGCCAGCAAGGCACACATCAAGTAGTTGCCATCAAGGGTAAAAAGATGGGGTTTTTATCATTGGTTTGAGATTATCCCTCTACATCATGTCATCTTGCTTAAGGCGTTACTCTGTTCTTATGGACTTAATACACTAGATGCACGCTGGATAGCGGTCGACGTGTGGAGTAATAGTAGTAGATGCAGAAAGTATCGGTCTACTTGTTTTGGACGTGATGCCGATAGATATAATCATTGCATAGATATCGTCACGACTTTGCGCGGTTCTATCAATTGCTCGAAAGTAATTTGTTCACCCACTGTCTACTTGCTTTCATGGGAGAAGCCACTAGTAAACACTACGGCCCCTGGGTCTATTCACATCCATCGTTTACACCTCCGTTTTTACTTTGCTTTGTTACTTTGTTGCTTTCAGTTCTCACTTGGCAAACAATCTATAAGGGATTGACAACCCCTTCATAGCGTTGGGTGCAAGCTTTTGTGTTTGTGCAGGATCCTGAGATACTCCTCCGTCGGATTGATACCTTGGTTCTCAAACTGAGGGAAATACTTACCACCACTGTGCTACATCACCCTTTCCGCTTCGAGGGAACACCAACGCAAGGCTCCAAGGCCACGGAGGAAATCCTTTGCATACTTGCATAGGAAGTCCCCTAAGGCGTAGCCGCAGCTGAAGGACTCCTGGTGCCATCAACACGACTATTTCTGGCGCTGTTGCAAGGGATACATAACAGACATCAGAAGTATTTCTGGCGCCATTGCAGGGGATACACAGCAGACATTAGAAGTATTTTTGGCGCCGTTGCCGGGGAGGAGAAATCAAGATCTATCCAAGTAGGTCTCACAAACTCTTCTCTTGCATTTACTTTTGTTGCCAGTTGCCTCTCGTTTTCCTCTCCCCCACTTCACATTTGCCGTGTTCATTTGCCCTTTTTCCGTTTGCCCTTCTTCCGCTCGCTTTCTGTTTTCTTGTGTTACCATGTGCCTTATTTTAGCTTGCATCTTTTCTTACTAGAAATCCATTGATATGGATCCTCATCCACTAGCTAGTCTCTTTAAGAGACCCACTATTGTTGAACGAATTGCTAGTGAGTTGAGGACAATTGACTATTTCTATGGAGTTTTGCTTAAGATGCGTGAATCTGAAAATTGTGAGGAAGAAATTCATGAAGTGATTCACGAGGGCTCCTTGGATAAAAAGCATGATTGCAATGGTTTCACTATAAATTCTATTAGTGACAATCATGCTAAGAATATGCAAAACCCTAAGCTTGGGGATGCTAGTTTTGCTATGAACACTACTTATTGCAATAATCATGATTGGGGTGATGATCTTTCTTATGATCTTGAAAATTTGTTCAAACCTCATGATGAATATGATATTGTCAACAATACTGAAAGTGGGATTGGAGAAGTCAGGACTTTAGATGATAATCCCACTATTTTTGAAGAACGTCAACTTTGCATGCATGTGGATCATGAAAAGAATATCCTATGTGATAGTTACAATGTTGAATTCGAATATGATCCCACATGTAATTGCTATGAGAGAGGAAAATATTTTGGTAGAAACTTTCATGTTACCAAATTACCTCTCGTTATGTGGAGATTGCTATTGTCTCTTTCTTCTTCCTTGCATATGGCAACTATTGGTTGTCTTGACAATCTTTTTTCCTATAAAATGCCTATGCATAGGAAGTATGTTAGACTTAAATGTGATTTTCACATGCTTTAGGATGCTCTCGTTGTGCTTCAATCCTTGTCTTTTGTGAGAGCATCATTGTATGCCGAGCTAAGGGCGTTAAACAAAAGCGCTTGTTGGGAGGCAACCCAACGAATCTATCCTTTTTCTTTCTCTTTTGTCTTTTCCACACTTTCATAATTCTGTTATGATTGTGGTTTTTGTGTTTCTTTTTTCGTTTGTGCCAAGAAAAACCGTTATGATTAGTCTTGGGGATGATCGTTTGGTCATGCTGGAAAAGAGAGAAACTTTCTGCTCACGAAAAGATTTTTTTTTCTGTAAGAGCTTTTGAGTTGATTCTTTTTTCTGCTGATTTCTACGCAAATTCTTCACACTATCGTAATGTTTCAGAATTTTTGAAGTACCATAGGTATACGAAATATACAGATTGCTACAGACTGGTCTACTGTTAACAAATTCTGTTTTTGTTGTGTTGGTTGCTTATTTTGATGAAACTATGGATAGTATCGGGGGGTATTAGTCATGGAAGATTGAAATTACAGTAACCCAACATCTGCACAAGTAGAATTTAAGTTTACAACAGTACCTAAGGAAGTGGTGGTTTTCTTTCTTGTACTAATGTTATCACGAGTTTCTGTTTAAGTTTCGTGTTGTGAAGTTTTCAAGTTTTGGGTGAAGTTCTTATGGACAAAGAGATAAAGATCTCAAGCTTGGGGATGCCCAAGGCACCCCAAGAGATTCAAGGATGTCGTAAAAGCCTAAGCTTGGGGATGCCCCGGGAAGGCATCCCCTCTCTCGTCTTCAATCCATCGGTAACGTTACTTGGGGCTATATTTTTATTCACCACATGTTATGTGTTTTTTCTTGGAGCGTCTTGTATCGTAGGAGTCTTTTATTTTTTTTGTGTCACAATCATCCTTGCTGCACACCTATAGAGAGAGACATGCACTCACCGTGATTTTGTCGAGCTTCACTTATATCCTTTGGTAGACAATTCAGCTCACATGTGCTTCCCTTATATCTTTTGAGCTAGATACTTTTGCTCTATGTGCTTCACTTATATCTTTTAGAGAACATCGGTGCGTGGCTTGGTAGTTGATCTATGCTTTGAAAGTAGTCTCAAAAGGGGTAGTTATCCAAAGGGATACGAAAACTTCCACCTTCATGTGCATTGAATAGTTAGAGAAGTTTGATTCATCTCAATTAGTTTTGAGGTGTGCTTATGGTAATATTGAAGTCATGCTATTAAGGTGTTGTGGACCTAGAAATACTTGTGTTGAAGTTAGTCATTCCCGTAGCATGCACGTATGGTGAACCGCTATGTGATGAAATCTTAACATGATTAGTATATTGATTGTCATCCTTTGTGTGGCCGTCGGGATCGCGCGATGGTTTATACCAACCAACCCTTCCCCTAGGAGTATGCGTTGAATGCTTTGTTTTGATTACTAATAAAACTTTTGCAACAAGTATATGAGTTCTTCATGATTAATGTTGAGTCCATGGTTTAGATGCACTTTCACCTTCCACCATCACTATCTTCTTAGTGTCGTGCAACTTTCGCCGGTGCACAAAACCCACCATTAGCCTCCCTCAAAACAGCCACCATACCTACCTATTATGGATTTTTCAAAGTCATTCCGAGATATATTGACATGCAACTACCACCATGACATGTGCCACCATGTCTACTTTGCCTTTGCACGATCGTAAGATAGCTAGCATGATGTTTCCATTGATGTCTATGCCATTCTAGATCATTGCCACGGTACACTACCGAAGGCATTCCATATAGAGTCATCGTTACTCTAAGTTTTGAGTTGAAAGTGCGATGATCATCATTAATGCAGCATTGTCCCATGTGAGGAAATAAAAGAGGCCAAAGAAGCCCACCAAAAAAAAGAGGCCAAAGAGCCCACCAAATAAAAAAATGAGAGAAAAAGAGAGAAGGGACAATGCTACCACTTTTTCCACACTTGTGCATATTAAGCACCATGATCTTCATGATTGAGAGTCTCTCGTTTTGTCACCACCATATAGCTAGTGGGAAATTTTCATTATATAACTTGGCTTGTATATTCCAATGATAGGCTTCCTCAAAATTGCCTTAGGTCTTCGTGAGCAAGCAAGTTGGATGCACACCCACTAGTTTTCTTTAAGAGCTTTCACATACTCGTAGCTCTAGTGCATCATTTGTATGGAAATCCCTACTCATTCACATTGATATCTATTGATGAGCATCTCCCAGCTCATTGATATGCCTAGTTAATGTGACTATCTTCTCCTTTTTTTGTCTTGCAACCTCCACCACATACCACACCATCTATAGTGCTATAACCATGGCTCACGCTCATGTATTGCGTGAGAGTTGGAAAGGTTTGAGAAAGTAAAGGTGTGAAACAATTACTTGGACAATACCGGGGTTGTGCATGATTTAAATTCGTTGTGCAATGATGATAGAGCATAGCCAGACTATATGCTTTTGTAGGGATAACTTTCTTTTGGCCTTGTTATTTTGAAAGTTCATGATTACCTTGCTAGTTTGCTTGAATTATTATTGTTTCCACGTCAATAGCAAACTATTGTTTTGAATCCAATGGATCTGAACATTCACGTCACATAAGAGGAATTACAAAGGACACCTATGCTAGGTAGCATGAAAGCATCAAAAATTCATTCTTATCACTTACCTACTCGAGGACGAGCAGGAGTTAAGCTTGGGGATGCTTGTTACGTCTCAAACGTATCTATAATTTTTGATGGTTTCACGCTGTTATCTTGTCTTCTTTGGTTGTTTTATGTACCTTTTATATCTTTTTTGGGAATAACTTATCAGTGCCAAGTGCCAGTTCCTGTTTTTTCCGTGTTTTTGACTCTTTTCAGATCAGATTTTGGAACGGAGTCCAAACGGAAGAAAAACCCCGAAATGATTTTTCCCGAACGGAAGAAGACCAAGGGGCTTTCGGGCCAAGCCAGGTGGGATCTAGGGAGCCCACAAGCCCCCACTCCGCCACCACGGGGGAGGCGGCGGTTGGCAGGCTTGTGGCCTCCCTGGCCGCCCTCTGACCTAGGTCTTTGGCCTATAAATTCCCAAATATTCCGCAAAAAATCAGGGGAGCTTCGAAAATACTTTTCCGCCGCCGCAAGCTTCCGTTTCCGTGACATCTCATCTGGAGATCCTTCCCGGCGCCCTGTCGGAGGGGACTTTGGAGTTGGAGGGCTTCTTCATCATCATCATCGCCCCTCCAATGACTCGTGAGTAGTTCACTTCAGACCTACGGGTCCGTAGTTAGCAGCTAGATGGCTTCTTCTCTGTCTTGGATCTTCAATACAAAGTTCTCAATGATCTTCATGGAGATCTATCTGATGTAATCTTCTTTGGCGGTGTGTTTGTCGAGATCCTATGAATTGTGGATTTGTGATCAGATTATCTATGATATATATTAGAGTCTTTGTTGATTTATTATATGCATGATTTGATATCCTTGTAAGTCTCTCCGAGTCTTGGGTTTTGTTTAACCAACTAGATCTATGATTCTTGCAATGGGAGAAGTGCTTGGTTTTGGGTTCTACCATGTGGTGACTGACGTCAGCTGTGCTTCCCTCACAATGGCGCCAGAAAAGGGCTGATTCTGCAATCTCTGGTGTTAGCTAGATGAATGCTTATGACAACAAACCTTCACCTGCAATGGCACCAGAAGAATGCTGAAAGCACTCCCCAATAATTAGAGTAGAAGAATGTTGTTGATGGCTCACCAGCGCGTGGGTTCGCAGCAATTTTTGAGGGTAGAGTATTCGACCCAAATTTGTAGGTAAGCCAGTCATGAGGTGAGAGTATACTCTCAAGTATTAGCAGCTGAATTTCTCGGATTCAACCACACCTGAAAGATTAGTATTTGCAAGCACAGTAGTAACAGCAAATTATTATCATAACAACGGGGTCATAAACGATCTATTAACGGCAGACTATTCCTAACAATTGTATCAATAGCGCCTCCGTTGCCGCGTCGACGGAAGTTGTCAATTCCCGTCAACGGTCTGGCGAATCAACAGTGTAGCAGGTAGTAGTAGTGTAACGAGCAATAGCAGTGGGAAGGAACAGCAGTAGTGACAACAGTAGCAAGTAGCAACAGTAGCAAGCGAAAGTAGTAGCAACAGTAGCAGTAGCAGCAGAGCAAAACAAGTAATAGCAGTAGCAACAGTAGTAGCAGCAGCAGAGCAGGACAAGTAACAGTAGTAGCAACAGTAGTAGCAGCAGCAGAGCAAGACAAGTAACAACAGTAGGACAAACTCGTAGGCAATGGGTCGGTGATTTGTTTGGATGATATTTATCATGCAACAGCTATAACACGGAGAGATATGTGGCTAGTTCCCGTTCGTCAATGTGATGTAGGCATCCATTCCGTGTGTCCTCATACGTGCTTAGGGAAAAGAACTTGCATGACATCTATTGTCCATCCCTCCCGTGGCAACGGGTTCCATAAGGAAACTATGGGATATTAAGGTTCTCCTTTTAATAAAGAACTGGACCAACGCATTAGCACTTGGTGAACACATGAACTCCTCAAACTATGGTCATCACCGGGAGTGGTTCCGGTTATTGTCACTCTGGGATTGCCGGATCATAACACATAGTAGGTAACTACAACTTGCAAGATCGGATCTAAAACACACATATATTGGTGACAGCATAATAATTTCACATCTGAAATCATGGCACTCGGGCCCTAGTGACAAGCATTAAGCATGGCAAAGTAGTAGCAACATTAAACCTCAGAACATAGTGGATACTAGGGATCAATCCCCATCAAAACTAACTCGATTACATGATAGATCTCATCCTACTCATCACCGCCCAGCGAGCCTACGAATAGATTACTCATGAACGACAAAGAGCTTCATGGAATTGGAGAGAGAAGAAGGTTGATGATGACGATGGCGACGATTTCCCCTCTCCGGAGCCCAAGACAGACTCCAGATCTTCCCTCCAGATGACGAACAGGAGGTGGCGGCGCCTCCGTATAGAAAACGCGACGAAAACTTCTCTTTTTATTTTTTTGGGACGAAAGACAACTTATAGAGCTGGAGTTGGGGACTGCAGGTGCCTGTGGGCCCCACAAGCCTGCCCACCGCCACCAGGGGGTGGTGGCAGAGCAGGGGCTTGTGGCCCACTGGCCCACCCCCTGAGGTGGAACTTGGCGCAGATATTTTTGATATTTTCCAAAACTGCTCCCCGTAAATTTTCAGGACGTTTGGAGAAATTTGATTTCTGCACAAAAATAACACCAAGGCAATTCTGCTGAAAACAGCGTAAGTCTAGGTTAGTTCCATTCAAATCATGCAAATTATAGTCCAAAACAAGGGCAAAAGAGTTTGGAAAACTAGATACGTTGGAGACGTATCAACTCCCCCAAGCTTAAAACCTTCCTTGTCCTCAAGCAACTCAGTTGATAAACTGAGAGAGAAAGAAAAACTTTGACAAACTCTGTTTGATCTTGTTGTTGCAACTATGTCTAACTCATAACCAGAATTTCAGCAAGATCACAAGTTAACCACATAAGCAAATTACACAAAGGTCTCACGGTAAACTAATATCAATGGCATAATCAGCTAACGAGCAAATAATAATGAGTTTCAAATACCAACACTTCAATCAAAACAAGCATGAAGCAATATGAATAGGTGGTATCTCGCTAGCTCTTTCTGAGACCGCAAAACATATATGCAGAGCACTTTCAAAGATCAAGGGCTGACTAAACATTGTAATTCATAGCAACGAAGATCCAGTCATAGTCATTTTGGGTGGCATGCTTTCATTGTCAACGCAATGACCAAGAGTTCTCAATATCTTCCATGCTACTCATGCTATAGGAGGTTCCCAAACAGAAAAGTAAACTTTTAACTCCCCCACCACCAATCAATCACACTCCATGGCTAGCCGAATCCTCGGGTACCGTCCATACTAACATCAATCCGGGGGGAGTCTTGTTTTACAGTTATGTTTTCGATTTAAGCATGGAACTGGGCATCCCAAATACCGGCCCCTTTCTCGGGACTGACTGTGAATAAACACATGTCGAGGATAACACTCCTAGCATGGAAGATACCAATAGCCCTCTATCACCACATGAGCAGTTCGGGCATGCAAAGCAGATTTATTTCTTGAAGGTTTAGAGAATGGCACATGCAAATTTACTTGGAACGGCAGGTAGATACCGCAAATAGGTAGGTATGGTGGACACTCATGGAAAAACTGTTTGGTTCATGGAAGTGGATGCACAAGTAGCATTCCCGCTTAGTACAAGTGAAGGCTAGCAAAAGACTGGGAAGCGACCAACTAGAGAGCGACAACAGTCATCAAGATGCAATGAGTTTGGCTAACATTAATCACAAGCATGAACAGGATATAAATCACCATGAATACGAACATCATAGAGGCTATGTTGATTTTGTTTCAACTACATGCATGAACATGCGCCAAGTCAAGCCACTTGAAACATTCAAAGGAGAATACCATCCTATCATACTACATCACAGTCATCTCAAAATCTATGTTGGCAATCAAGACAAACCATTATAAGCTCTCAGCTAAATAAGCATGGCATCATAAACTATGATCTCTAAGTTGTCATTGCAAACATGGTTCTCTCACAACAAAGCTCAATCTGGGTCGACAAGCTAGTCATATTTACAAAAACAAAATAGATAGAGTTCATACCAGCTTTTCAGTCTCAGTCACTTCATCATATATCCTCATTGTTGCCTTTCATTTGCACGATCGAACGATGAAAATGATAATAAGCGCATTGGACTAAGCTGAATCTGCAGGCAAACACAAAGGAGAAGACAAAATAATATGGCTAAACAGGTAAGCATGTAAGAACCACTAAACATTGTAACCAATATCTTCTACCTTGACACAAAGAAAAAGAAAGCTATTTACACGGGAAAGCTCCCAACAAGCAAAAGAAGAAAGCAAAATCCTTTTGGGTTTTCTCAAAAGGACACAAAACAAGAAAACAAAAATAAACTAGCATGGATAATACAGTGGCAAAGTGTAAACACCGGCTAACAAAGTGAAAGCATAAGCATGAATGTAAAGTCGGTGAGAACACATACTCCCCCAAGCTTAGGCTTTTGGCCTAGCTTGGTCTACTCCCATGGTGGGTCCTGGCGATACCCAAAGTCATAATGGGTGTTATACGGGAGTGCTGCAGCCACTACCTGAATAGCTGCCTCACGAAGTCGAGCAGCCGTCGCCTCCCTCTCATATTCCTCAGCCTCTCCTATGTTTATGTAGTATCTTCGTTTAACCTGAAAGTCAAAGAAAGCAAGAGCAGGAAGGGTAATATGGAAAACACGATGCCGGTTAAATATCAAGCGGTATAGGAGGTATCCATGATCTCTCTCAAGGAACTGGTAGCGTGTTAGAGTGACACGATCAAGGTAGGCTGTACGGAGAGGAGGGTATTCTGGATGGATGGATACCCCAAGAAAATTTGCTAAGCGTGTAGCATAAACTCCACCAAAGAAGTCCCACTCACTTTCATTTTTATTCAGCCTCCTTGATATAATAGCTCCCATATTGAAGCTCATGTCACCTGTTACTGCGCTCTTAAGGATACTAAGGTCGGAAGAGCATAGGTGACAATGTGCACCCTTGCCGTTAATGCACCTACCAATGAAGAGGGCAAGGTAGTGCAAGGCAGGGAAATGGATGCTTCCTATGGTGGCTTGCGTGATATCTCTAGTTTCTCCCACAGTTATACTGGAGACAAAGTCTCTGACCGAAGACTTAGGATGATCAATAACACTACCTCCATCGGGTATCTTGCAAATCCTATTGAAATCCTCCAGACCCACGGTATAGGACTTATCGTACAGATCAAACAGTATGGATGATTCATGGCCAGCTAAACATTTAAATCTGCGCACGAAAGAGGTAGTGAGCATAGCATACTGTTCACATTTATCTGAGAGGAATTCTTCTAACCCGGCATTGAGGACAAGTGCATCAAACTCATCCTTGAAGCCTGCTTCGATCATGAACTCATCGGAAGGCCATTCACATGGTTGCACCGGTGCGTCCCTTAGTTGAAAAGGTTCGGGCTCCCGAAAGGAGAGACGAGGACCCTTCTTACTTGAGGAACCACCATGAAACTTCCTATTGAACATAATTTCCTTATGCTGAAATTTTTGAAGTTCAAGAGAAAAGTGAATGAGAACCAATCATACCTTGTAGCAACTGCTCCTACTAGTGCCTAGAGACCGTATCACGCGCTAAAACTACTTGGGACCAGCTAAAATCAACTTTTCTAGCTCAAGAACAGGGTCACCAAGGTCGCAAGAATTCGCGAAGGATAAAGCATTAGAACAAAAACTAATTGGACGAATGGAGGAGTCACTTACCAAGGAGTAATTTCCCCAAAACGGTTCGAAGAACGGTGCTTTGAGCAAAGAGATCAAAAATCACAGCCTAATGAGCAAGAACACGAGTTTGAGCTGCGAAACAATTTTTTCTGGAGGTGGAAGAAGAGGCTGAGAGCTGGAGTGAGTGGAGGGGGTGCCTGTGGGCCCCACAAGCTTGCACCCCGCCACCAGGGGGTAGGTGGTGGTGGCAGGGCTTGTGGCCCACTGGTCAGGCCCCCTGACCAGCTCTCAGGCCCAGAAATTTTCAAAAATTCCAGAAAAAATCATACTAAATTTTCAGGACCATCAGAGAAGTTTTATTTTCGAGGTATTTTTCTCCGGGACGCTAAAACAGAAAACAGGAAAAGCTAAACTAATTCTATCATTTTTCTTCTAAGCAACAGAAAAAGAGAACTCAAAACAGAGGTATGTGACTCTCTGCTTCATCCGTTTCATGGTCATAGGAAGAAATTCGTCAATGGGGTTGATCAAATCCTTATGACAAACCTTCTGGAATCGCAAGAGAGAACGGAGAATTTTTGAATAGCCACTAAGCCACCTCAATGTGGATATGTATCTCCCCAACAAGCAAATCATACTTCATCTTGACATGAGGAATAGGGCATTCAAAGCTCCCAATAAGATTCGATGAAGTCTTTTCGATAGCATTGATGCAATGTACTGGATATCGTTCCTTCGGAAAGTGCACTGTGTGCTCATTACCGTTGATATGGAAAGTGACATTTCCTTTGTTGCAATCTATAACAGCCCCCGCAATGTTTAAAAAAGTTCTTCCGAGGATGATAGCCATTGCATCGTCCTCGGGAATATCCAAGATAACAAAGTCTGTTAAGATAGTGGTATTAGCAACCACAACTGGCACATCCTCGCAAATGCCGATAGGGAAAGCAATTGATTTGTCGGCCATTTGCAGAGAAATTTCAGTGGGTGTCAACTTATCCAACTCAAGTCTAAGATAAAGAGAGAGTGGCATAACACTAACACCAGCTCCAAGGTCACATAAGACATTTCTTACGTAGTTTCCTTTAATGGAGCAAGGTATAGTGGGCACTCCGGGATCGCCAAGTTTCTTAGGAGTTCCACCTTTGAAAGTATAATTCGCAAGGATGGTGGAGATCTCAAGATCTGGTATCTTCTATTTATTAGTCATGATATCTTTCATGTACTTGGCATACGGAGACATCTTGAGTATATCAGTTAACCGCATGTGCAGACAGACGGGTCTTATCATCACAACGAAGCTCAAAATCCTCATCATCCTTTTTCTTGGATGGCTTAGGAGGAAAGGGCATAGGTCTCTGAACCCATGGCTCTCTTTCTTTACCATGCTTCCTAGCAGTGAAGTCATTCTTGTCGTATCTCTTAGGTTGCGGGTTATCAGGATTACCCATAGGTTCAATCTCCACATCCTCATCATTGCTAGGTTGAGCATCATTATGAACATCACTTTCCATATTGTCACCAGGTTCATGTTCATCACCTGATTGTATTTCTGCATCAGACGCAGAAATATCATTAGGTTCTTCAAGTGTGACAGTATTTGGTGAACTGGCGTGCAGGTTTCTATCATCCTTCTTCTTCTCCTTAGGATGACTAGGGGTAGCAGCATTGATTCCTTGAGAATCTTGATCAATTCTCTTAGGATGACCTTCAGGATACAAAGGTTCCTGAGTCATTTTGCCTCCTCTAGTAATGACTTTGACAGAGTTGTCATTTAATTCATTGAGCAGGTCATTCCGAGCTTTAAGTACTTGTTCTACCTGAGTAGTAATCATAGAGGCATGTTTACTCAGAAGCTTCAGATCATTGACATTTCTGTCTACACAAGCAATTAGATGGCTAAGCATACGAGCACTTTGTTCCAAATGTCTGCTAACATAATCATTGAAACTCTGTTGTTTGGCAACAAAGTTGTCAAATTCATCAAAGCATAGGCTATAAGGTTTATCAAAAGGAATATCACTCTCCTCAAACCTACGCAGAGAATTCACTTCTACTACCTGTATCGGGTTATCGAGACCGTGGGTCTCTTCGATAGGTGGTAGATTTTTGACATCTTTAGATCTAATGCCTTTCTCTTGCATAGATTTCTTGGCTTCTTACATATCTTCGGGACTGAGGAATAGAATACCTCTTTTCTTAGGAGTTGGCTTAGGAGGTGGTTCGGGAATATTCCAAGCATTATTGTTGATCAAGATGTGATTCAGTAGGGTCTCATCTTATTCTATAGTTCGTTCCCTAAAAACACAACCGGCACAACTATCTAGGTGGTCTCTAGAGGCATCGGTAAGTCCATTATAGAGGATATCAAGTATCTCGTTCTTCTTAAGAGGGTGATCAGGCAAAGCATACTGTAGCTGGACGAGCCTCCCCCAAGCTTGTGGAAGACTCTCTTCTTGGAGTTGAGCAAAGTTGTATATTTCCTGCAAGGCAGCTTGCTTCTTATGGGCAGGGAAATATTTCTCACAGAAGTAATAGACCATCTCCTGGGGACTACGCACACATCCAGGAGCAAGAGAGGTGAACCAGACTTTAGCGTCATCCTTTAGAGAGAAAGGAAACAACTTAAGGATATAGTAGTGGCGGATCTTCTCCTCATTAGTGAAAAAGTTGGCTATTTCGGATAGTTTGGCAAGATGGGCTATGACCGTCTCAGACTCATAACCGTGAAAAGGATCAGATTCGACTACAGAGATTATCTCAGGGTCGACAGAGAATTCATAATCCTTATCGGTGACAAAGATAGGCGAAGTGGCAAACTTCGGATCATTTTTCATCCTAACTTCCCGAGATTTTTCCTTCCACTTGAGAATTAATTTCTCAGCGTCATAGGCATCCTTACACGCAAGAAAATCCTCAGCTATCTCTCCCTCCATAATGTAACCCTCAAGTATATCAGGAAATTCATATCTAGGAGAGCTAGATCTAACAGGAGCAAAAGTAGGTTCTATCTCAATAGTATCGGTAGTTTCACAAACATCACGAGCATTGGCAGTAACTCTAGCAATATGAGCATCAAGGAACACTCCTAATGGAACATCAGGCAAAGGAGTATCTCTAGCAGTATCAAGCATAGCATCATCAGGCAAAATAGCATCTCTAGCAGCATAAGGCAAAGCAGTATCAGGCATAGCATCTCTAGCAGTATCAAGCATAGCATCTCTAGCAGTATCAAGCATAGTATCATCAGGCATAGTATCAAGCATAGCATCTCTAGCAGTAGTATCACAAGCATCATCAAGCACAGGCGACATATCAAGATTTCTAGCACGAGGTGATGTCGCAAACTTACTCATAACTGAAGGTGAATCAAGTGCAGAGCTAGATGGCAATTCCTTACCTCCCCTCGTAGTTGAGGGCAAGACTTTGGTCTTCGGATCCTTCAGATTCCTCATAGTTATCAGCAGATATAAATCTCAAGTGACTCAGAGAATATAGCAATACCTCCCCGGCAACGGCGCCAGAAAAATGCTGATGTCTGCTATGCTTCCCTAGCAATGGCGCCAGAAAAGGGCTGATCCTGCAATCTCTGGTGTTAGCTAGACGAATGCTTATGACAACAAACCTTCCCCTGCAACGGCACCAGAAGAATGCTGAAAGCACTCCCCAGTAATGAGACTAGAAGAATGTTGTTGATGGCCCACCAGCGCGTGGGTTCACAGCAGCTTTCGAGGGTAGAGTATTCGACCCAAATTTGTAGGTAAGCCAGTCAGGAGGTGAGAGTATGCTCTCAAGTATTAGCAGCTGAATTTGTTGGATTCAACAACACCTGAAAGATTAGTATCTGCAAGCACAGTAGAAACAACAAAGTAGTATGATAACAACGGTGTCAGAAACGATCTGTTGACAGCACACTATTCCTAACAATTGTATCAATGGCACCTCCGTTGCCGCGTCGACGGAAGTTGTCAATTCCAGTCAACTGTGTGGAGAATCAACAGTGTAGCAGGTAGTAGCAGTGTAACGAGCAATAGAAGTGGCAAGGAATAGCATTAGTGACAGCAGTAGCAAGTAGCAACAGTAGCAAGGAACAGTAGTAGCAGCAGCAGCACAGCAAAACAAGTAACAACAGTAGCAACAGTAGTAGCAGCAGCAGAGCAGGACAAGTAACAGCAGTAGCAACAGTAGTAGCAGCAGCACAGCAAGACAAGTAACAACAGTAGGACAAACTAGTAGGCAATGGGTCGGTGATTTGTTTGGATGATATTCATCATGCAACGGCTATGACACGGAGAGATATGTGGCTAGCTCCCGTTCGTCAATGTGATGTAGTCATGCATTCCGTATATCGTCATACGTGCTTAGGGAAAAGAACTTGCATGACATCTATTGTCCATCCCTCCCGTGGCAGCGGGGTCCAAAAGGAAACTACAGGATATTAAGGTTCTCCCTTTAATAAAGAACGTGACCACGCATTAGCACTTGGTGAACACATGAACTCCTCAAACTATGGTCATCACCGGGAGTGGTTCCGGTTATTGTCACTCCAGGGTTGCCAGACCATAACACATAGTAGGTAACTACAACTTGCAAGATCGGATCCGAAACACACATATATTGGTGACAACATAATAATTTCAGATCTGAAATCATGGCACTCGGGCCCTAGTAACAAGCATTAAGCATGGCAAAGTAGTAGCAACATCAAATCTCAGAACATAGTGGATTCTAGGGATCAATCCCCATCAAAACTAACTCGATTATATGATAGATCTCATCCTACTCATCACCGCCCAGCGAGCCTACGAATAGATTACTCACGAACGATAAAGAGCTTCATGGAATTGTAGAGGGAAGAAGGTTGATGATGACGATGGCGATGATTTCCCCTCTCCGGGGCCCAAGATGGACTCCAGATCTACCCTCCATATGAAGAACAGGAGGTGCGGCGCCTCCATATCGAAAACGCGACGAAAAGTTCTCTTTTTATTTTTTCTGGGACGAAAGACAACTTATAGAGCTGGAGTTGGGGGCGGCGGGTGCCTGTGGGCCCCACAAGCCTGCCTACCGCCACTAGGGGGTGGTGGTGGAGCAGGGGCTTGTGGCCCATTGGCCCACCCCCCGAGGTGGAACTTGGCGCAGATATTTTTGATATTTTCCAAAACTTCTCCCCTAAATTTTTAGGACGTTTGGAGAACTTTGATTTCTGCACAAAAATAACACCAAGGCAATTCTGCTGAAAACAGCGTCAGTCCAGGTTAGTTCCATTCAAATCATGCAAATTATAGTCCAAAACAAGGGCAAAAGAGTTTGGAAAAGTAGATACGTTGGAGACGTATCGGTGACCTTTCCCAGTGACAGTAGGGGCAGCAAGGCACACATCAAGTAGTTGCCATCAAGGGTAAAAATATGGGGTTTTTATCATTGGTTTGAGATTATCCCTCTACATCATGTCATCTTGCTTAAGGCATTACTCAATTCTTATGGACTTAATACACTAGATGCATGCTGGATAGCGGTCGACGTGTGGAGTAATAGTAGTAGATGCAGAAAGTATCGGTCTACTTGTTTTGGACGTGATGCCTATAGATATAATCATTGCATAGATATTGTCACGACTTTGCGCGGTTCTATCAATTGCTCGACAATAATTTTTTCACCCACCATCTACTTGCTTTCATGAGAGAAGCCACTAGCACTACTGGAATCAGAGAATTTGCCATCTGCTGCTTCTTTGCCGTCTGCTGGCTGATGGCAAAGACACTCTTTGCCAAAGACACTCTTTGCCATCAGCTACCCAAAACCAGACGGCAAAGAGCAGGCTGATGGAAAACATCCTCTTTGCCATAAGTGTACTCTTTGTCGTCTGCCAGCTGACGGCAAAACACATGCAGGCAGACGGCAAAGAACCCACCCCACAACATCCTCTAACCCATAACGGTCCAACACTTTGCCGTCAGCCTATTACCACTTTGCCGTCGGGGGCAAACGGCAAAGAGGCAACTAGACCTAACGTCGTCAACCCCCACCCCACCCCCTCTCTCTTCCCCATAACGGTTCACCACAGCCCCCTTCTCTCTCCCCGCGCCACCGCTGGAGCTCGCCCCCTCCTCCTCCCCGTGACCTGCGCCCGAGCTCGCCCTTCTCCTCGTGACCCGCCGCCAGAGCTCGCCCCCTCCTCCTCCCTGTGACCCCCTCCTCCACCACCGTGCCCCTGCTCCACCACCACCCCCTCCTCTCCGTGCCCTGCTCCACCACCGCCCTGGTGCCCTCCACGCCTCGACCCCCTCTCATCCACCATTGCGCCACCCCTCGCCCTGGTTCCCTCTCCTCCCCGCGACCCCCTCCTCCACCAGCTCCGGCCAGGTCACCCACCACCCCGACCCGTCACCACCCCGGCTGCCCACTACTAACCAAGGTGATTTTTTTTCTTTTTTTGCTAATTAATAGATTTAGTGGTATATATTTTAGTTGGTAGGTTAGTTAATTAGTAGATTTTGTGGTAGTTGGTAGTTTAGTTAGTTAGTAGATTTAGTTAGTTAATTAGTAGATTTAGTAGGTAGTTTAGTGGTAGATTTTGTTTTGTTAATTAGTGGTAGCTAGATTCTTTTTTAGTTACTTAGTGGTAGATTATGTTTTTCTTTTTTTTTGCTGTTTAGTGTTGTATAGGTTTGGCGATAGGTTTAGTAAGCTTGGTTAGTTAGGTTAGTTAGTTAGTTAGCTTAATAGAAAGAAGAGGAAGAAGTAGAAGAAGAGGAGGAGGAGAAGAGGAGAGGACGAGGAGGAGGAGGAGGAGGAGGAGAAGAAGAAGAAGAAGAAGAAGAAGAAGAAGAAGAGGAGAAGAAAAAACAAGAAGGAGAAGAAGAGAAGAAGAGAAGAACAGAAGAAGGCATAATTAGCCCATTTAGCTCCAAAATGCCATAATAAGTCCAAAATGGCATAAGAACCTTGGTTAGCTCATAAATATAATATTCTTAGCTTGTTTTCCTCTAAATTGACATAATTAGTCCATATAGCTCCAAAAAGACATAATTAGATAATTTAGCTCCAACAAGAGGAGAAGAGGAGAAGAAATGGGAAAAATGAAAAGAAAGAAGAAGAAGAAGAAGAAGACAAGAAAAATACCTTCTCCTTCTTCTCCTCCTTCTCCTCCTCCTCCTTCTCCTTCTTCTTGATATCTTCTTCTTCTTCTCCTCCTCCTCTTTCTTCTCCTCTATCTTATTCTCCTGACCTTATTTTCCCCAACAATGAGATAATTAGCCCATTTAGCTACAAAATGGCATAAAAACCTTCGGTAGCTCATGAATATTATATTCTTAACTCGTTTTCCTCTAAAATGGCATAATTAGAATATTTGTGTTGATCGGGGGGATTTACATGTGATAGTTGTCTCGTCACTGTGAGGTCTGCTGTGCGAAGACCTGCCCATGCGTTGTACGAGCTCCGCCCCTGCATTCGTGGGTCAGTACAAATTTCATCTCCTCCCCGCCCCTTCATTTACTGTGGCTCGGTTTCCGGATGAAACTTTCTAGATTTAGGTAATTAAATTAATTTATCACTATGCGTGACCAGTATGCGTCTTCCGTTCGAGGGGCGACATCTATAAATATGCATGTCTTTGCATATTTATAACCGCCATCCTTTCAAATTGTCCAACATTATCCATGGACAACCCGAGTATGTGTAGATTGGGTTCGTTTTCCCGTATGCTGTGCTCTGGATCCGATGCGGAATTTCGTCAGTGCCTCCCTGTTGTTCTCCGGATGCACATCCTCTCTATTTATTGCGGAGACGTGTATCAGGAGAACAGCGGGGAGGTGCTGCCCAAATTTGGCGTTGGATCCAGAGCAGAGCATCGGAAAACGAACCAATCTACACATACTCGGGTGGGATTAGGACCTATCTTTACCTATTAGCGTGTAGGTTGCCTGGACGTAATGAAAATGGCGAACCTGATTAACCGATGAATATAAATGCTAAATTATATATAAATATATTTCTTCTGTATTTAGTAGCTACGCAAGATGAGTGATCGTGCGTGGATGTATACCGGTCACCCTAGTCAGAAAGAGATGACGAAAGAATCGTTTGTAAAAACAAAGGAATTTGTGAAAGCTGCATTCGCAAATGGCCAGGAAAGAAACTATTGCTCCTGTCCCGGATGCGACAACTATAAAAATACGACAGAGGTTGTAATGATTAAACACCTGCAGAGGAGGGGTTTTAAGCCTAATTATACGGTGTGGACATTTCATGGTGAGTCTATACAACGCACAAGAGCTGAGGTGGTCCGTCGTCGCACGAACGAGCATGGTACCGGGATCGAAGACATGGTGCAAGACTTTGATGATGCTCGGGATTCGGAAGATGAGATGGAGGAATCTGCAAAGGCCTTTTATGAAATGTTGGAGTCTTCAAAACTTCCTCTCCATGAGCACACTGAGCTCTGTCAGCTGTATGCAATTGCACAAGTAATGGCTCTGAAGCCTCAGTTCAACTTGGGAAGAGAATGCTATGACGCGATGATGACACTATTTGGACGCTTCCTACCCAAAGGCCATGTCATGCCTGCAAACCTGTACCAGTCGGACAAAATACTTCGTGTACTTAAGATGCCCTAAGAGAAGATAGATGCATGTGAGAAAGGATGTGTCTTATTTAGGAAGGAGTATGCACACTTGGACTATTGTCCCAATTGCGAGTCTTGCAGGTATCTTCTGGTAGACAACGGTATGGGTGAGAAGAGGGAGACCCAAATAGCAGTTAGTGTTCTTTGTTATATGCCAATCGTACCAAGACTTCAATGTCTTTTCATGGTCAAAGAGACAGCCAAACAGATGACATGGCACAAATTGGGCAAAAGAACCGAACTAGATGCGGATGGGAATAAGATGATGGTACACACATCGGATGGGGAAGCGTGGAAACATTTCGATGGATTGCATCAGGATAAAGCGACAGATCCAAGGAATCCTCGAGTCTGCGCCGCCACGGATGGTTTTAATCCCTTCGGCATGACGGCAACCCAATACAGTTGTTGTACTGTATTTGTCATTCCACTCAATCTCCCCCCCGGGCAGATTATGCAAAGAAAGAACATATTTCTGACGTTGATAATTCCAGGGCCCAATTATCCGGGGAAGAATATGAATGTGTACCTGCAACCACTTAAGGATGAATTGGAAGAAGCTTGGGATAATGGGGTCAAGACATACAATGCCGCTAGAAAAGAAAACTTCAAAATGCATGTGTGGTACATGTACTCTATGCATGACTTGCCAGCGTATGCGCTATTCTCTGGATGGTGTGTGCATGGAAGGTTCCCGTGCCCCCAATGCAAGGCAGCTCTTCAGTTTCATTGGTTGCAGGAGGGTCGGAAGTATTCTTGCTTTGACTTGCATAGATAGTTCCTGGATCCTGACCATCAGTTCAGAAAAGACAAGAAGAACTTTACCAACGGTAAAGTTGTCAAAAACTTGGCACCACCTGCGTTCACAGGCCAACAGATCCTGGATCAGTTAAACGCCCTCGATCCTGATCCAGAGCATCCAGGGTATTTCAAGGGGTATAATTCAAAACACGCCTGGACTCACAAGCCATGCTTCTGGGATCTGCCTTACTTCAAAGACCTCCTTCTTCCACACAATATCAACATGATGCACACTGAAAAGAATATCGGAGAGGCTATATTTTGTACATTGCTCGACATAGATGGGAAGACAAAGGATAATACTAAGGCTAGAGTCGATCAAGAGACACTATGTCATAGACCGTTACAAAACATGCGAGAAGGCAAAGGAAAGCAGAAGTGGTCGAAGCCAAAGGCCTGGTTCAATCTTGGAAGGCCAGCTATGAGAGAAATTATCTTGTGGGTCAAAATGCACTTGATGTTCCCCAATGGGTATGCAGCGAATCTAAAGAGGGGAGCGAGTCTTGAAAAATTAAAAATCTTTGGTCTCAAGAGTCATGATTGGCACATATGGCTAGAGCGGGTAATGTCGGTGATGTTATGTGGCTTTATTCCTGAGGATGAATGGCTAGTACTGGCGGAGCTGAGCTATTTCTTCCGTGTTCTTTGTGCGAAAGAATTTTCGCCTGGCGTGGTAGAAGACATGGAGGAGTTTGCACCGGAGTTGTTGTGCAAGTTAGAGAAGATGTTTCCACCGGGCTTCTTTAATCCAATGCAGCATTTGATTTTACATCTACCGACCGAGGCAAGATTGGGTGGGCCCGTGCAAGATCGTTGGTGCTATGCAACTGAGAGGATGCAGAAGACCCTTTGAGCTAAATGTAAAAATAAGCATAGAATTGAAGCATCTATGGCTGAGGCATTCATTACTGAGGAGGTGGCAAACTTTGTGACATCACACTACGAAGCCAAAAATCATCATTTGCATAATCCGAAGCCTCGGCACAATGATGCAGACCCTAAAAAGGTGGGTCCAACCTCAGCCTATTCAAAGGGAAGCTCGCACCAGCCGGTGCTTCGAAACCAATAAAGTTGGATGTCGAAGAATGGCAGAACATTTCGTTGTATATCTTCAACAACCTAACAGAAGTGCGGCCGTACATCGAGTTAGTTCTCGGCACATTTTCCCATAACTTCTAATTCATTTGAACTGCTCTTATTCCCGGATATTTCAATCAACCGTTACGTCGCCAAATTCTCGGATGGAGCGGTGATCGAAAATGATTCCGTCGAAGAGTATGAGCTTCTGTCAAAGACAGGAGGTGGCTATCCCGGTTTCATATCTTGGTTCAAACAAACGGTAACTATCAATAATGGACCATTTCATTTCTTGGTCTAACTTGCGGCTAATGCAACAATCGTTTCGTATTAAACTTGTAGGCTAATTCAGAGTCTATGGACGCCGAATTGAGACAAGTCGCTAATGGTTTTGACTATAAGGTCCGTTCATTTGAGAAATACAACATCAACGGGTACCTCTTTCGTACCTTTGGCAAAGAGCTATCTATGCTCGACCAGAAATCTACAAATTGTGGTGTCTCTGCTATCGGCGAAGGTGTTATAGAGTATTGTGGAAGAGTTGAAGCAATTTATGAACTTCAATTCTATGGTGAAAACCCACCGAACGTCGTAGTCTTCAAATGTTATTGGTTCCAGCCGAAGAAGACTAGAAGGACTCATGAACATATAGGACTAGTCAAAATCAATCCAAACACCCATTTAGATGTTCCCGATGTCTATATTACGGCTCAACACGGCCCAAGTTTACTATCTACCGTGGGCATGCCAAACAGATAAGAATCTGGAAGGTTGGTATGTTGTTTATGAAGTGCCGCCACATGTCAGACCACCTCTCCCAAATGAACAGGATTATGAACCTCACATTAACCCAGACACATATGATGGAGAATTCTTCCAAGAAACACGTCTTTCCAAGAAACGTTTCAAGAACCGCCGTGCTTCACCCAAGAACATGGAAGTAGACAGCGACAATGAATCCGACTCCAGCCCTGAGCCGGAACCAGAAGACCTGGAACTCGTAGAGGTTACTGATGCGGATGACCTGTCAATGCTTCAACGATTAAAGGAAGGCCTTTCACTACATCACGCCGTTGAACCCGACGAGCACGTCATTCATGAAGACATGCGTGATAGTGATGATGATGATGCATTTATTGATGATGATTATTAGTTTGTAAGATTCACAACTAAAATTATATATATATTAATCTTTATTATTCATGGCAGACGGCAAAGAACAGGGGGGGCAGATGGCAAAGCCTCCGTTAGCCCCTAACGGAGGCAACGCCTGTCGGCTGCCGTCTCGATCACTTTGCCGACTGCTCCTATGAGGCTGACGGCAAAGCTCTTTGTCGTCCGCTTTGGGGAGATAGGCGGCAAAGAAGCTACGATGTCGTCGTAGGCTGACGCAGAAATTTTGCCGACCGTGAGATTCTTTGACGTTTGTGATATTCTCTTTGCCGTCCGGGATTTACTCTTTGCCGTCTGTGATGGCAGACGACAAAGAAGCTAATTCCTGTAGTGTAGTAAACACTATGGCCCCCGGGTCTATTCACATCCATCGTTTACACCTCCGCTTTCACTTTGCTTTGTTACTTTGTTGCTTTCAGTTCTCACTTGGCAAACAATCTATAAGGGATTGACAACCCCTTCATAGCGTTGGGTGCAAGCTTTTGTGTTTGTGTAGGATCCTGAGATACTCCTCCGCCGGATTAATACCTTGGTTCTCAAACTGAGGGAAATACTTACCACCGCTGTGCTACATCACCCTTTCTGCTTCGAGGGAACACCAACGCAAGGCTCCAAGGCCACAGGGGAAATCCTTTGCATACTTGCCCAGGAAGTCCCTTAAGGCATAGCCGCAGCTGAAGGATTCCTGGTGCCATCGACACGATTATTTCTGGCGCCGTTGCAAGGGATACACAGCAGACATCAGAAGTATTTCTGGCGCCGTTGCTGGGGATACACAGCAGACATCAAATGCCAACATAGATTTTGAGATGACTATGATGTAGTATGATAGGATGGTATTCTCCTTTGAATGTTTCAAGTGGCTTGACTTGGCGCATGTTCATGCATGTAGTTGAAACAAAATCAACATAGCCTCTATGATGTTCGTGTTCATGGTGATTTATATCCTGTTCATGCTTGCATTCAATGTTAGTCAAACTCATTGCATCCTGATGACTGTTGTCGCTCTCTAGTTGGTCGCTTCCCAGTCTTTTGCTAGCCTTCACTTGTACTAAGCGTAATACAGCTTGTGCATCCACTTCCATAAACCCAAAAGTTTTTCCATGAGAGTCCACCATACCTACCTATTTGCGGTATCTACGTGTCGTTCCAAGTAAATTTGCATGTGCCATTCTCTAAACCTTCAAGAAATAATCTGTTTTGCATGCCCGAACTGCTCATGTGGTGACAGAGGGCTATTGGTATCTTCCATGCTAGGAGTGTTATCCTCGACATGTGTTTATTCACAGTCATTCACGAGAAAGGGGCCGGTATTTGGAATGCCCAGTTCCATGCTTAAATCGAAAACATAACTGTAAAACAAGACTCCCCCCGGATTGATGTTAGTATGGACGGTACCCGAGGATTCGGCTAGCCGTGGAGTGTGATTGATTGGTGGTGGGGGAGTTAAAACTTTACTTTTCTGTTTGGGAACCGCCTATAGAATGAGTAGCATGGAATATATTGAGAACTCTTGGTCATTGCGTTGACAATGAAAGCATGCCACCCAAAATTATTATCTCTGTTTTCAAAGCTTGAGCTCTGGCACCTTTGCAAATCAATGCTTCCCTCTGCGAAGGGCATGCTTATTTATTTTCCTGTCGAGTCATCCTCCTCTTATATAAGCACCAATTAGAGAGCACCTCTGTCATTTTTATGCTCTGCTTTTGATTGATATTGAGTATGACTATGACTGGATCTTCGTTGCTATGAATTACAATGTTTAGTCAGCCCTTGATCTTTGAAAGTGCTCTGTATTTATGTTTTGCGGTCTTAGAAAGAGCTAGCGAGATACCACCTATTCATATTGCTTCATGCTTGTTTTGATTGAAGTGTTGGTATTTGAAACTCATTATTATTTGCTCGTTAGGTGATTATGCCATTGATATTAGTTTACCGTGATACCTTTGTGTCATTTGCTTATGTGGTTAACTTGTGATCTTGCTGAAATTCTGGTTATGAGTTAGACATAGTTGCAACAACAAGATCAAACAGAGTTTGTCAAAGTTTTTCTTTCTCTCTCAGTTTGTCAACTGAGTTGCTTGAGAAGAAGCAAGGTTTTAAGCTTGGGGGAGTTGATACGTCTCCATCGTATCTACTTTTCCAAAGTCTTTTGCCCTTGTTTTGGACTCTAATTTGCATGATTTGAATGGAACTAACCTGGACTGACGCTGTTTTCAGCAGAATTGCCTTGGTGTTATTTTCGTGCAGAAATCAAAGTTCTCCAAACGTCCTGAAAATTTACGGGGAGCAGTTTTGGAAAATAAGAAAAAATATCTGCGCCAAGTTGCACCTCAGGGGGTGGGCTAGTGGGCCACAAGCCCTGGCTCCACCACCACCCCCTGGTGGCGGTGAGCAGGCTTGTGGGGCCCACACGACTCTTCCGCCCCCAATCTCAGGTCTATAAGATCCCTTTCGTCCCAGAAAAAATAAAAATAGAAGTTTTCGTCACGTTTTTAATACGGAGGCGCCGCCACCACCTGTTCTTCATCTGGAGGGCAGATGTGGAGCCCGTCTTGGGCTCCGGAGAGGGGAAATCGTCACCATCATCATCATCAACCTTCTTCCCTCTCCAATTCCATGAAGCTCTTCGTCGTTCGTGAGTAATCTATTCGTAAGCTCGCTGGGCGGTGATGAGTAGGATGAGATCTATCATGTAATCGAGTTAGTTTTGATGGGGATTGATCCCTAGTATCCACTATGTTCTGAGATTTGATGTTGCTACTACTTCGCCATGCTAAATGCTTGTCACTAGGGCCCGAGTGCCATGATTTCATATCTGAAATTATTATGTTGTCACCAATATATGTGTGTTTTAGATCCGATCTTGCAAGTTGTAGTTACCTACTATGTGTTATGATCCGGCAACCCCGGAGTGACAATAACCGGAACCACTCCCGGTGATGACCATAGTTTGAGGAGTTCATGTGTTCACCAAGTGCTAATGCGTTGGTCCGGTTCTTTATTAAAAGGAGAACCCTAATATCCCGTAGTTTCCTTTTGGACCCCGCTGCCACAGGAGGGATGGACAATAGATGTCATGCAAGTTCTTTTCCCTAAGCACGTATGACGACTAACGGAATGCATGCCTACATCAAATTGACGAACGGGAGCTAGCCACATATCTCTCCGTGTTATAGCTGTTGCATGATGAATATCATCCAAATAAAACACCGACCCATTGCCTACGAGTTTGTCCTACTGCTGTTACTTGTCTTGTTCCACTGCTGCTACTACTGTTGCTACTGTTGTTACTTGTCTTGCACTGCTGCTGCTACTACTGTTCCTACTGCTGTTACTTGTTTCGCTCTGCTGCTGCTACTACTGCTGCTATTACTGTCGCTTGCTACTGTTGCTGCTTGCTACTGCTGTCACTACTGTTGTTCCTTGCCGCTGCTATTGCTCGCTACACTGCCGTTACTCGCTACTTTGCTGTTACTACTGTGCTTGCAGATACTAATCTTTCAGGTGTGCTTGAATCTGAAAAATTCAGCTGCTAATACTTGAGAGTATTCTCTCACCTCCTGTCGTGCGAATCAACAAATTTGGGTTGAATACTCTACCCACGAAAACTGTTGCGAACCAACGCGCTGGTGGGCCATCAAGAACATTATTCTAGTTCCGTTGTCGGGGAGTGCTAGCAGCATTCTTCTGGTGCCGTTGCAGGGGAAGGTTTGTTGTCATTAGAATTCGTCTAGCCATCGCCAGAGATTGCAATCACCCATCTTACCAAACTGCACGATATAGCCACCCTATTCACTAGTTAGGAAAAGATTCGCCACTACTATATCCTCAAGCTGTTTCCATTCTCACTAAAGGATGATGCTAAGACTTGGTTCACTTCTCTTGGTCCTGGTTGTGTGCGTAGTCCCCAGGATATGGTCTACTACTTCTCTGAGAAATATTTCCCTGCCCATAAGAAGCAAGCTGCCTTGCAGGAAATATACAACTTTGCACAAGTTGAAGAGGAGAGTCTCCCACAAGCTTGGGGGAGGCTCGTCCAGCTACTGAATGCTTTGCTTGATCACCCTCTTGAGAAGAATGAAATACTTGATATCTTCTATAATGGACTTACTAATGCTTCCAAAGACCACCTAGATATTTGTGCTGGTTGTGTTTTTAGGGAACGAACCATAGAACAAGCTGAGACCCTACTAAATAATATCTTGTGCAATGAGAATGCTTGGTCTATTCCCGAACCACCTCCTAAGCCAACTCCGAAGAAAAGAGGTATTCCATTCCTCAGTCCTGAAGATATGCAAGAAGCTAAGAAATCAATGAAAGAGAAAGGCATTAAATCTGAAGATGTCAAAAATCTACCACCTATCAAAGAGATCCATGGTCTTGATAACCCGATACATGCAGTAGAAGTAAATTCTCTATGTAGATTCGATAAGAGTGATATTCCTTTTGATAAGCCTGCTAGCTTATGCTTGGATGAATTTGATAACTTTGTTGCCAAACAACAGAGTTTCAACGATTATGTTAGTAGACAATTGGAACAGAATGGTCGTATGCTTAGTCATTTAAGTGCTTGTGTGGAAAGAAATGTCAATGATCTTAAACTTCTGAGTAAACATGCCTCTATGGTTACTACTCAGGTAGAACAAGTACTTAAGGCTCAGAATGACTTGCTCAATGAGTTGAATGACAATTCTTTCAGAGTCGTCACTAGAGGCGGTAGAATGACTCAGGAACCTTTGTATCCTGAGGGTCATCCTAAGAGAATTGAACAAGATTCTCAAGGAGTTAGCACTGATGCACCTAGTCATCCTAGGAAGAAGAAAGATGATAGAGATTAGCACGTTGGCAACCCTGTTGCTGCTACACCTGAGAGTCCAAACGATGTCTCTGTCTCTGATGCTGAAACACAATCTGGTGATGAACATGAGCCTAATGATAATATCAATAGTGATGTTCATGATGATGCTCAACCTAGCAATGATAAGGATGTGGAGATTGAACCTAGTGTTGATCTTGATAACCCACAGCCTAAGAATAAGAGATACGATAAGAATGATTTCGTTGCTAGGAAGCATGGTAAAGAAAGGGAACCATGGGTTCAGAAACCCATGCCCTTTCCTCTCAAACCATCCAATAAAAAGGATGATGAGGATTTTGAGTGATTTGTTGAAATGATCAGACCTATCTTTCTGCAAATGTGTTTGACAGATATGCTCAAGATGTCTCCATATGCTAAGTACATGAAGGATATTGTGACTAATATGAGGAGGATACCTGAGGTTAAGATTTCCACCATGCTTGCTAACTATACCTTCAAGGGTGGAACTCCTAAGAAACTAGGTGATCCCGGTGTGCCCACTATACCTTGCTCCATTAAAGGTAACTACGTTAGAACTGCTTTATGTGACCTTGGAGCCGGTGTTAGTGTTATGCCTCTTTATCTTTATCGTAGGCTTGAATTGGATAAGTTGACACCCACTGAAATGTCTCTGCAAATGGCCGACAAATCAACTGCTTTCCCTATCGGCATTTGCAAGGATGTGCCTGTTGTGGTTGCCAACGTCACTATCTTAACAGACTTTGTTATTCTGGATATTCCCGAGGACGATGCCATGGCGGTCATCCCTAGAAGACCCTTTTAAACACCACAGGGGATGTTATAGATTGCAACAAAGGCAATGTCACTTTCCATGTCAACGATAATGAGCATACGGTGCACTTTCCAAAGAAACAATATCTAGTACATTGCATCAGTGTTATCAAAAAAACTTCATCGATTCTTATTGGGAGCTTTGAATGCCCTACACCTCCTGTCAAGATGAAGTATGATTTGCTTGTTGGGGAGATTCACATCCCATTTGAGGTAACCTAGTGACTATTCGAAAATTCTCCGTCTTCTTTTGTGATTCGAAAAAGTTTGTCGAGGAGACTTGATCAACCTCTTTGACGTATTTCTTTCGATGACCATGAGATGGATGAATCGAGGAGTCACAAACCTCCGTTCCAAGCTTTCACCTTCGGTTGCTTAGAAGAAAAATTATTGATTTAGTTTAGTTTTCCCTGTTTTCTGTTTTAGCGTCCCGTAGAAAAGTACCCCGAAAAAGAAAAGTTCTCCGAATGTCCTGAAAATCAAGTATGATTTTTTCTGGAATTTTTGAAAAATACTGAGACGAAGAGCTAGTCTGGGGGCTGCAATAGTGGGCCACAAGCCCTGGAGGCGCGGGCACCCTCCCTGGCCACGCCTACCAGGCTTGTGGGGCCCACGTGCACCCCCTCCACTTATTCTAGCTCCCATCTGCTTCTCCTACCTCCAGAAAAAATTGTTTCGCAGCTCAAACCCGTGTTCTTACTCTTCTTGCTGGGATTTTCGATCTCCTTGCTCAAAGCACCATTCTCCAAACTGTTTTGGGGAAATTACTCCTTGGTAAGTGACTCCTCCATTGGTCCAATTAGTTTTTATTCTAGTGCCTTATACTTCGTGTATTTTTGCTGCCTTGGTGACCCTGTTCTTGAGCTTTGCATGCTAATTTTAGCTGGTCCCAAGTAGTTTTGATGCGTAATATCGCCTCTAGGCACTTGTGGAAGTAGTTGCTACAAGTTTAGTTGAGCCTTGTTCACTTTTCCTTAGAGTCACTAAAAATTTCAGAAACTTTCAGAGATAGAAAAGGGAAAAGATGAGGAGGTTCTTAGGAGGCTCTTCAAGCCGTGACCCCAAGAATGATGGAAGTGAGAAGAATCCCAAGTATCCGGTCCCTCGAGTTGCACAAGTTCGAGCGTGCGAATGGCCAAGCGATGTGTTCTTACGCGCCGCCGGACTTTATGAGGACTTTTATCACTTGGTGGAGAACGCAGGCCTTACCGCCTTCATTGAAGATAAGTGTCCGCAATACCTCCTCCTCACGAATATCTTCGTACAAAGCTTTAACTTATATCCTAGGAAGAATCCTCCTATGGTTGAGTTCAAATTATATGATATCCCCCAGCGCATGTCACTACAGGATTTTTGGAATGTTTGCAAATTGCCTTTTGTTGGGGATATTCATGAGCCTCGCCCACAGGACTTGGAGGCTTTCATCTATACAATTTTTGTAGGAGAGGAGAGAGGAGTGTCTTGCGCTAGAGCTGCTAGCATACATTTTCCCGTGCTTCGGTACTTCTCACTATTCATGGGAAATGTTTGATTGGCTGTGGGAAAGCTGGGTCCCTTAGCTCCCCAGATCTTGCGGTCTTGCACGAAGCCCTTTATAACAACAAAACTTATAGCTTGGGCGCTATAGTAGCTCAACGGTTGAACATTGTGACAGCCCGAGACCGATGTTCCAAAAGATTCCCCTTTATTCCCGTTTTCGTCGTGTGGTTATTTTTATTTGTCACATCATCATCGCATCATGTGCATCATCAACATTGCTTCGGTGTTCCGTTGCCGCCAGTTTTCAAAAACATGCATCCGTTAGTAGTTGCCGGTTCTCGTCGTTGTCCGTTCTGAGCCCGACCGCACAAGCACGCGCCCGCGGCATCGTTCGAATCTTGTTTTTAAAAGTGTGCATAAAACTTTCTCTAATTGGGGTGAGATTTGACGTGCGGTATAATTTTAATATAGGTAGGCCACCTGTCAAGTTTCGTCGCAATCGGAGTCCATCTGGTACCCGAACGGACGACCGTAGCGGCACCGACTTTGGTTATTCGTCGGACGTTTGTCGGTGTTTTAAAACTCGTTGCCGCGCTGCCTGTTTTTCCTGTCGTCTCCGGATAACTACTCTTCACACCAAACGCTAACCCGCCTCTCCAATCGGACCGTACGATCGTGATCGGAGGGTCAAAAAACCCCCAGATACCCTCTAACCTAGCCCCTTCCTATAAATAGATGCTCCCCCCTCCATTTTAGGCAAAACCCTAGCCCTACCTCGGGATCCGTGCCCGCAGCTCTCTCCCACCTACCACCCAGCCACCTCAGCCTCTCCCACCGCGCTCCAGGCCCGCCATGGCCCGGATCGGGCCCTCTCGGGCCCATCTGGCCACCGCCGCCGTGGCCCGAGCACCCCCTGCTCCCGTCAAGGCCGCAGTCCCGCGCCGCCCCGCCGCGTGGATCCCACGCCAGCACTAAGCCCCACCGTCGCCGGTGCTCGTCCCCTGCCGCCGCGGTCGCCGGAACGAGCCACTGCAGCTTCTCCTGAGCCCAGATCCCGCTGCAGCTCGGAGCGCCGCCCCGCCGCCGTTTGCCCGCGTGGCCGCCCGCAGCTTCTCCCGTCGCCGGATTTGGAACCCTCACCTCCGGATCCATCCGTTCCCGGCGTCCCCTCGCCTTGCCAGGGCCCCAACCGCCGGTGCCGTCTCCCTGGCGAGCCGCCGCCGCGACGTCGTTCCCTGTCTCGGGCACGAGGACACGGACGAGCGTCCCCTCGTCAATCCGCAGCTGGGCCTCGCCCCGACCAGGCCAGCCTGAGCCGGGCCAGCTCCCTTCGCCCTAGGCCCAGCCGGCGCCAGCCTCGGCCCAGTGGCCAATGCCTAGGCGCCTCCGAGCAGGCCTGCCTCCTCCTCCAGATCTGGGCCAAGCCCATGGGTGAGCACCTCCTCCCTGCTATCCAGCACCCGTGCACTCGTTGCTATATTGTGCCCCCTGTTAGGCCCGTTAGTAATTAGGAATTTTTCGGAATTAATAAATTCCAGAAAAAAATAGACGATAATAAAACGTCCATAACTTTTATTCCGTAAGTCGGATCGTGACATGTAGCATATGGTTTTCGTGTAGTTTCTCGCGTAGAATACGATTTCACAACTTGCATATTTGTTTGACGATGTTTAGCGTGTCGTATGCATATATTAACGTGTTGTCCTAATATGTTTGTGTCCCGTATTTATTTTTCGCGCGTTTCCGGTTTGCCCGAATGCCTTAGATAAAATATTCGTGCTCTAGGGACCCATTTGCCATGTATTTTAGAGTAGCCGATGGTATTTTTGCACGTAGGGATTTGCCGCTAGATTATTTTCCGTGTTTAGGACGTTCTCTCACATTTACGTGTGGTGAAATTAATGTTGTGCAACCCCACATATTTTATATGTTTTCGGGATAGAAAAATCCATGGGATTTTTCTGTGCAATTAGTTTTAGCTATTGAGGAAGTTAGTTCGCACGATATTTTGCCAACTAGGGAGTTGTTCTTGGGTGTTTAGACTAGCCCCTGGTAATTTTGGTTGCAATAGAAATGCATGTTTAGGAGTGGTTTGCTTCCTCTCAAGTTGCTAGAAATAGTGCTGATTTGGAGGAGCTGAAATATTTCTATGTCTCGAATCTGTTATATTTTGTTGTTGTTTTGTTTTGCTTCTATCTTGTGATCTGTAGCTCTTTTGAGGTTGGTCCAATGGAGTTAGTTGTGAACCTTGTGTTTCTCTAGCATGTTGTGAATTTTCATGCCCTTTGGAGTCATGTAGCTTATGGTTTTGCTACTGTCAATATGCCTTCAGATCGAAAACTGCACTTTCATGAAGTGTAATTTTCACCAAGTCTGAAATATTGTGTGAGATGCCATTTTGTGTCTTCTTTTCCTAGTGTTCCTTGCTGCCATGCTAGTTGTTGTTAGTTGTTTTTTGTAGTGCTTCTTACCCTATTTCGTGTCATGCCTTGGTTGATTATATTTGAGTTGAGTAGCTCGTAGTTGTGTGGTATAGAAAATGCTATGTGGTTGATTTTGGCAGATTGTAGTGATATCTTGTTTTGCTTGTAGTTTTTGATCCGTAGCTCCGTTTTGATCGTGTCCTACATGAAACTTGCTTAGTATCTCGGGTAGTTTCTTTTTGTGTTGCTGGTTGTATGTTTTGAAGCGCCCGTGACCGTCGTTGCACACATATTGCATTCATGCCATCATGTCTTGCGGTGCTTGTAACTTTTGACCCGTAGCTCCGTTGGAGATGATCTCTATGTGTAAATTGCTTGTCACGACACGTAGAATCACGTAAACCTATTTGTTTTTCTGTTTAACAACTAATTACACGCGCTAGTTCAGATCTGGACAGAATTGTAAATTAACATGTGAGGTCGTTTCGGAGGTGCTATATGTCATTTCCGACCTCATTTAAAATGCCTAGATAGGTAGTTTAATTGCGCTTCACCTCTTGCCATGTTTAATCACATTAGTATTGTCGTATACCAATTCGGGATAGAACTAAATAAATAAACGTGGAGTTTCGTCAATATACAACTCGCTGCATATTGAACTTCACTTAATCTGTAGTGTTTGGTTGTGTGAATTGTCATGCCGTGACTTGCATGTATTCAGCTGCTCATGCATCATATGTGTTGTGCATCGTGTGGTGAAATCCGTGTGTTGATTTGTGTTTCCGGTTTGCTTCGTCTTGATAGAGTTCCGCAGCGTGGCGGATTGTGAGGACCCGTTCGACTACGTCGGTTCGTCTGCTTCACGGAGTCATTCTTCTTCCAAGCGGGATCTCGGGCAAGATGACCATTTCCCCAGATACCATTACTATCATTGCCATGCTAGTTATTTCGATGCTATCGTTATGTCTCGTTGCCTACCACATGTTAAATATCAGCCTCTCAACAATGCCATGAAAACCTTCAACCTGTTCAACCTAGCAAACCACTGAATGGATATGTTACTGCTTGCTTAACCATGTATTAGCGTTGCTAGTTGCAGGTGCAGTTGCTTCCATGTGATAACATGGGTCCCTTTTCATATCACCATATTTAAATGCTATTTAACTTAATACACCTATATACTTGGTAAAAGGTGGAAGGCTCGGCCTTTCTAGCCTGGTGTTTTGTTCCACCTTTGCCCCCTTAGTTTCGGCTACCGATGTTATGTTCCATAATTGAGTGCTCCTACAACGATCGGGGTTGTTATGGGACCCCTTTGATAATTCGTTTTAGATTAAAGCTGGTCTGGCAAGGTCCAACTTTGGTACTACATTTGCCTAATCACCTAATAAAATTGCATAGGGACTTTCCGGACACCGAGGATAATTTAATCAACCCCCGGGGCAGTGCTCCTCATGAGTGTTGGCCCCATCTGAGCGATGTCCGGCGCCCCTCTGGTCACCCATAGGTTTAGCGATCCCGACGTCTAGCTCATCCATCGTGTCCTGAGAACGAGATACGCGGCTCCTATCGGGATCGTCGACACGTCGGGCGGCCTTGCTGCATTAGTTTTACCTTTGATGAAATATGTTGTGCATCGGTATTCCGGTGATGCTTTGAGTAATCTCAGAGTTGAGGTTTTCCACTAGGGAATCCGACGAGATCGCGAGCTTCGTGATTGAGGATTTCTATGCGGCTTGTGGTAATTTGTGATGGACTAGTTGGAGCAACCCTGCAGGGTTTAATCTTTTCGGAAAGTCGTGCCCGCGGTTATGTGGCAACGTGGAAACTTTGTTTAAACTAGCTCTAGATAACTTGAAGTTAACTTAAATAAAACTTGACAACTGTGTGCGTAACCGTGACTGTCTCTTTCGTGAGTTCCTTCTCCGATCGAGGACACGGTGGGGTTATGTCTGACGCAGGTAGGTGTTCGGGATCATTCATTTGATCATCAGTAGTCACGTTCGTTATGCGTATATCTTCCCCACTCTTATTCTTGTACTCGTAAGTTAGCCACCAAATATATGCTTAGTCGTTGTTGCAACCTCACCACTTAACCTTACCTCACCCATTAAGCTTTGCTAGTCTTGATACCTTTGGAAATGAGATTGTTGAGTCCCCTGTGGCTCACAGATTACTACAACACCAGTTGCAGGTACAGTTAAAGGTTACTTGATGCGAGCGCGTTGATTGTTCATTCGAATTTGCTTCTTCTTCTTCTTCTTCATCGATCTTGTATGGGTTCCAGGCCGGCAGCCTGGGATAGCAAGGATGGACGTCGTTCTTCTTTTCTCGTTTGTTTTCATCCGTAGTCGGACCCTGCTCTTACTCTTGATGATTATGTAATGTACTGATGTGACTCTGATGAAGCTTGTGGCGAGTGTAAGCCAATTCTATTATATATCTCTTCTTTTCAGTACATGTACTTGTAACGATATCCATTCTTGCGACACGACGAGATGCGCTTCTATCCCTACGACGCCTTCGTGCCAAATTGAGGATAGGGTCGCATCATGGGCGTGACAAGTTGGTATCAGAGCAGTACCGACCAAGGAGCCCCCTTGATTGATCGAACTTGGCCGAGTCGAGTCTAGTGAAAAACTACTTTGAGTCTAGTTATATATCGGAGTGTAGTATTCTTTGTTCTCCTCCTCTATGCTCTCGTGAGGAATCTTGGCGTAATAATTTATTCTACTCCTCTTCCCACTCAAAAAAAAAAATTAGGATCACGCGGATATTTTTGGAATCTATATGATGCCGATGTGACGGAGTTATGTCTTGGTGCCTCCTGTCTGACTTGATTTTCTTCCGGGGAGTTGAGCTCCAGGGGATTCTTGAGCACATCGTTATCATTCAGATTTCTTAGTATCTAAGAACGAAGGATGTTCGTAATTGCTTCAATACTAGTAGTGGCGAGATAACCCCGATGTCCCCAGTACTAGTGCAGATTGTTCAGGAGTATTGTCATACTTTGTGTCATTGTGATCACGAGGGTCTGTAGTAGATAAAAGTTCGAGATTCTGGTTGTGTGTTGACAGATGTGATACAGGTGACGGGTTAGTATAGGAGTTGTGTGATATTACTCCTTATATCCGTGTACCAGATTGCATGACCAGATATTTCAGGAATTCTTAGGTGGGAATTATAGTAGTTGCTTATAGGACAATCTTCTAACAAATGCATGATGTTAGGTTGGGGTTCAACATCTAGTGGATTCGTTTGTTGACGGTCGACTTACAGCGGTACACGTTGTGTCTTAAAGAGTCCTTGTAGCTTGCTACAACTCGGGGATGCTTCGTATGTCGGGTGCACTGCCTTGCACTTGATGGCTACTGTAAGGATCGAGCCCGTGCGATCCTGTCGACGAAAATATCGAACGAAATCTTTCTCATGAGTTTGTTCTGGCTTGTTTCATAAGCGACACCCTTTGTTTTGTTGAAATATGGTAATTCAGTTGCTTCGATGTCAAGTGGTGATTTCAGATCTTTTCAAGAGGCGTTCTCATATTTTCATGAGTACTAATCCTTTTGCTCAAATCAGATTGTCATGTCAATTCTTGTCAACCGGAGTCATCTTGTCAATTCTTTTCCAACCAGTGTGCTTCTCTTCAAGTGAATTCTATCCTCTCCAGATTCGTAAGATCATTCTCTCATTCTTACCGGAGTTGTCTCATGTGTCTCAAGTTGACTTTGTTTTTCCCCGCCCTCCCACCCTTTTCTTCAGTGATTCAATTTTTATCCAAGAGTTTTCTTTTCATTGTGCTCCGTTGTCTGTTCTTTTCTCTCTTACCCGGGGATTCATTGTGAAGATTCTCAGGAGCTTCATGTTCACCTTTATTCATTCTTGTCATCTTTTCCGGTGAATTCAGTTCAGTTATCCATGGTCATCATATCCTTTTCAACCATTAAATTATTTCCGACATTGGAAATTCTTTGAGCCTATCTTGCTATTCATTCCTCTTTTTCTATCCGGAGTGTTGAAGATATTTTGGAACTCCTGATTCTCATTCTTTCAATTATTTTGAGGTGCTATCCTCATCTAGTTTTCTTTATACCGATGCAATCGATCTTTCTAATGTATTATTTCAACGGTGGTTTCTTTGAGTGTGCCCATAACCCACAGGTTTTCCCAGGATCTTATCTGGCTCTTGTAATCTTTTCCGGAGATCCTAATTCTTTTTAACTATGACGTAAGTATGAATTTCATCATTTATATCCCTTATCCAAGGCCTATTCAAATTAATTCTCATATTTGGCTCAATCTTGCATTCTTATTTATTCCGGAGTGTCTCAGTTATTCTTGGTGTTGTTTCTCGTCATCATTCTCAGCTTGCAATTCGAAGGAGTGTTCCTCTCAAATCTTGGTTCATTCTCTTGCAGATTCATCATTTCAGCCTTGTGTTATCATCTTGATTTGTTGTCAATCATGAGTACCCCTTTCTTGCTATCCGGTGCATTTCTGAGTTGTTTTTTATTTCTCGTTCCTCCGAAGGCCATCATTTCAGAAGATTCTTCGTTCTCAGCTTTCAGCTTTCATCCTCAATTCTTCTCAATTGTTGTCTCTTCGTTCGTCTCTCGATTATCCGGTGCCTTGTTCGAGTTTTCTCTCAGGTGGCTTATGATCCCTTCATTCTCTTGTTTCTCCATTAATTCGTGGTGTTCCCTTTCAATTGTGAATTCTTACCGGTGCTTCCTTCAATTATGCTTCAAGTGGTGCTTATCTCTCTGTCTCTTCAACATCATTTCAAGAAGAATAAGTGGTATGCTAAATCCGCTGCTTGTCATCAATTAAACTTGATGAAGGACAAGCATAACATAATTCTTATTCTTGTTCGTAGTAATCTAAATTCTTCTTATGGGGCGGCTCATTATGTCAATTCATTCTCAAGTGTTCTTCAAGATTCTTATTGGAGAACCTCAAGTTTTCTTATCTTGCTTTTCCAAGTGCATTTGTTCTTCCTTTACCCTTTGAGGTGGTATTATAGCATTCTTGTTAGTGTAGGAGTTTCGAAGAGATTTCCTTTCAAGAATGAGATAATTAAACCCACCAACTCTATGTTCATGGGATATTTTTTCAACCCACATTTTCTTCATTGAGCTATCTTGGTTTGGATTTGACCTAAAGCTTTTCCTATGGATTGTTGCTATCATGGGGCTTGTCATTAATCCAAGTTTTCAATGTATCCGCTTGCTGTAAGAAATTGTTCATATCTTGTTTCTCCCAATCAATCCTTGTTTCTGTTAGTGGCTGGTTGTCACTTCATTAGTTTGAAAAGGTTTCCATAAGCCCACTACTATCTTGTTCTTTTCGTTGTTGTTTTTCCAACAACTCCGTTCAATTCTTCTTGCAAGGATGCTTGCCAAGTTCATTTGAGATAATAGGTGTCATTCTTTTCTTCATTCTCTTCTTCCATATGAGCTAGTTCATATTCTCTACTTCCGGAGGCATTGTGATGTTGCTCTTTTGGGTCAATTATGTTGTTCTACCAAGATCATGGTGTTCCCTTGCTCTACTTAGTTGTTTGTTACGAATATTGTCTAATTCTCCTATCTTATCGAATTTTTTGTCCCATTTTCCTACCGAAGTGCTGCCGAAATTTTCCGTGAATTCTTGCTTCTTTCTCTTACCATCCCTCATTTCTTTGCAACCTTCAAGGATCGTTGGTTTCACTCATTTGTCTAAGAATCGACAAAGTTTTTACCTCTTGTTCTTTCTCATCCTATCCCCCTTTCATTCTTGGATCTCGGGGCGAGATCCTCTTGTAGTGTAGGAGAGTTGTGACAGCCCGAGACCGACGTTCCAGAAGATTCCCCTCTATTTCCGTTTTCCTCGTATGGTTATTTTTATTTTTCGCATCATCATCCCATCATGCACATCATCAACATTGCTTCGGCGTTCCGTTGCCGCCAGTTTTCAAAAACTTGCATCCGTTAGTAGTTGCCGGTTCTCGTCGTTGTCCGTTCTGAGCCCGACTGCACACGCACGCGCCCGCGGCATCGTTCGAATCTTGTTTTTAAAAGTGTGCGTAAAACTTTCTCTGATTGGGGTGAGATTTGACGTGCGGTATTATTTTAATATAGGTAGGCCGCCTGTCAAGTTTCGTCGCAATCAGAGTCCGTCTGGTACCCGAACGGTCGACCGTAGCGGCATCGTCTTTGGTTATGCGTCGGACGTTTGTCGGTGTTTTAAAACTCGTTGCCGCGCCGCCCGTTTCCCCTCTCATCTCCGGATAACTACTCTTCACAGCAAACGCTAACCCGCCTCTCCGATCGGACCGTACGATCGCGATAGGAGGGTCGAAAAACACCCAAACACCCTCTAACCTAGCCCCTTCCTATAAATAGATGCTCCCCCCTCCATTTTAGGCAAAACCCTAGCCCTAGCTCGGGATCCGTGCTCGCAGCTCTCTCCCACCTACCACCCAGCCGCCTTAGCCTCTCCCACCGCGCTCTAGGCCTGTCCGGGCCCGGATCAGGCCCTCTCGGGCCCATCTGGCCGCCGCCGCCCCGCACCCCCTGCTCCCGTCAAGGCCGCAGCCGCCCGAGCTGCCGCAGTCCCGCGCCGCCCCGCCGCCTGGATCCCGCGCGAGCACCGAGCCCTGCCGCCGCCGGTGCTCGTCCCCTGCCGCCCCGGTCGCCGGAACGAGCCATGCAGCTTCTCCCGAGCCCAGATCCCGCTGCAGCTCGGAGCGCCACCCCGCCGCCGTTTTCCCGCGTGGCCGCCCGGAGCTTCTCCCGTCGCCGGATCTGGAACCCCCACCTTCGGATCCATCCGTTCCGTGCGTCCCCTCGCCTTGCCGAGGCCCCAACCACCGGTGCCGTCTCCCTGGTGAGCCGCCGCCGCGACGTCATTCCCTGTCTCGGGCACGAGGACATGGACGAGCGTCCCCTCGTCAATCCGCAGCTGGGCCGCGCCCGGACCAGGCCAGCCTGAGCCGGCCCCGCTCCCTTCGCCCTAGGCCCAGCCGGCGCCAGCCTCGGCCCAGTGCCCAGGCGCCTCCGAGCAAGCCTGCCTCCTCCTCGAGATCTGGGCCAAGCCCATGGGTGAGCACCTCCTCCCTGCTATCCAGCTCCCGTGCACTCGTTGCTATATTGCGCCCCCTGTTAGGCCCGTCAGTAATTAGGAATTTTTCGGAATTAATAAATTCCAGAAAAAATAGATGATAATAAAACGTCCGTAACTTTTATTCCGTAAGTCGGATCGCGACATGTAGCATATGGTTTTCGTGTAGTTTCTCGCGTAGAATACGATTTCACAACTTGCATATTTGTGTGACGATGTTTAGTGTGCCGTATGCATAGATTAACATGCTGTCCTAATATGTTTGCGTCCCATATTTATTTTTCGCGCGTGTCCGGTTTTCCCGAATGCCTTAGATAAAATGTTCATGCTCTAGGGACCCATTTGCCATGTATTTTAGAGTAGCCGATGGTATTTTTGCACGTAGGGATTTGCCGCTAGATTATTTTCCGTGTTTAGGATGTTCTCTCGCATTTACGTGTAGTGAAATTAATGTTGTGCAACCCCACATATTTTATATGTTTTCGGGGTAGAAAATCCATGGGATTTTTCTGTGCAATTAGTTTTAGCTTTTGAGCAAGTTAGTTCACGCGATATTTTGCCATGTTGCCCTCTTGTCTATTTCGTAGGAATTATTACGTGCTTCGTTTGATTAAGTTGTCAACTAGGGAGTTGTTCTTGGGTGTTTAGACTAGCTCCTGGTAATTTTGGTTGCAATAGAAATGCATGTTTAGGAGTGGTTTGCTTGCTCTCAAGTTGCTAGAAATAGTGCTGATTTGGAGGAGCTGAAATATTTCTAAGTCTGGAATCTGTTATATTTTGTTGCTGTTTTGTTTTGCTTCTATCTTGTGATCTGTAGCTCTTTTGAGGTTGGTCTAATGGAGTTAGTTGTAAACCTTGTGTTTCTCTAGCATGCTGTCAATATAACTTCAGATCGAAAACTGCACTTTCATGAAGTGTAATTTTCACTAAGTCTGAAATAGTGTGTGAGATGCTATTTTGTGTCTTCTTTTCCTAGTGTTCCTTGCTGCCATGCTAGTTGTTGTTAGTTGTTTGTTGTAGTGCTTCTTACCCTATTTCTTGTCATGCCTTGGTTGATTATATTTGAGTTGAGTAGCTCGTAGTTGTGGGGTATAGAAAATGCTATGTGGCTGATTTTGGCAGATTGTAGTGATATCTTGTTTTGCTCGTAGTTTCTGATTCGTAGCTCCATTTTGATCGTGTCCTACATGAAACTTGCTTATAATCCCGTGTAGTTTCTTTTTGTCTTGCTGGTTTTATGTTTTGAAGCGCTCGTGACCGTCGTTGCACACATATTGCATTCATGCCATCATGTCTTGCGGTGCTTGTAACTTTTGACCCGTAGCTCCGTTGGAGATGATCTCTATGTGTAAATTGCTTGTCACAACACATAGAATCACGTAAACCTATTTGTCTTTCTGTTTAACAACTAATTACACGCGTTAGTTCAGATCTGGACAGAATTGTAAATTAACATATGAGGTCGTTCCGGAGGTGCTATATGTCATTTCCGACCTCATTTAAATTGCCTATATAGGTAGTTTAATTGTGCTTCACCTCTTGCCATGTTTAATCACATTTAATATTGCCGTGTACCTATTCGGGATAGAACTAAATAAATAAACGTGGAGTTTCGTCAATATGCAACTCGTTGCATATTGAACTTCACTTAATGTGTAGTGTTTGATTGTGTGAATTGTCATGCCGTGACTTGCATGTATTCAGTTTTTCATGCATCATATGTGTTGTTCATAGTGTGGTGAGATCCGTCTGTTGATTTGTGTTTCCGGTTTGCTTCGTCTCGATAGAGTTCCGCAGCGTGCCGGATTGTGAGGACCCGTTCGACTACGTCGGTTCGTCTGCTTCACGGAGTCATTCTTCTTCCAAGCGGGATCTCAGGCAAGATGACCATTTCCCAATATACCATTACTATCATTGCCATGCTAGTTATTTCGATGCTATCGTTATGTCTCGTTGCCTACCACATGTTAAATATCAGCCTCTCAACAATGCCATGAAAACCTTCAACCTGTTCAACCTAGCAAACCACTGAATGGCTATGTTACTGCTTGCTTAACCATGTATTAGCGTTGCTAGTTGTAGGTGCAGTTGCTTCCATGTGATAACATGAGTCAATTTTCATATCACCATATTTAAATGCTATTTAACTTAATGCACCTATATACTTGGTAAAAGGTGGAAGGCTCGGCCTTTCTAGCCTGGTGTTTGGTTCCACCATTGCCCCCTTAGTTTCGGCTACCGGTGTTATGTTCCATAATTTAGCGCTCCTAACACGATCGGGGTTGTTATGGGGACCCCTTTGATAATTTGTTTTAGATTAAAGCTGGTCTGGCAAGGCCCAACTTTGGTACTACATTTGCCTAATCATCTAATAAAATTGCATAGGGACTTTTTGGACCCCGAGGATAATTTAATCAACCCCCGGGCCAGTGCTCCTCGTGAGTGTTGGTCCCACCTGAGCGATGTACGGCGACCCTCTGGTCACCCAGAGGTTTAGCGATCCCGGCGTCTAGCTCATCCGTCGTGTCTTGAGAACGAGATACGCGGCTCCTATCGGGATCGTCGACACGTCGGGCGGCCTTGCTGGATTAGTTTTACCTTTGACGAAATATCTTGTGCATCGGGATTCCGGTGATGCTTTGGGTAATCTCAGAGTTGAGGTTTTCCACTAGGGAATCCGACGAGATCGTGAGCTTCGTTATTGAGGATTTCTATGCGGCTTGTGGTAATTTGTGATGGACTAGTTGGAGCACCCCTGCAGGGTTTAATCTTTTCGGAAAGCCGTGCCCGCGGTTATGTGGCAAAGTGGAAACTTTGTTTAACAATGGTTCTAGATAACTTGAAGTTAACTTAAATAAAACTTGCCAACTATGTGCGTAACCGTGACTGTCTCTTTTGTGAGGTCCTTCTCCGATCGAGGACACGGTGGGGTTATGTCTGACGCAGGTAGGTGTTCAGGATCATTCATTTGATCATCAGTAGTCACGTTCGCTATGCGTATATCTTACCCCCTCTTATTCTTGTACTCGTAAGTTAGCCACCAAATATATGCTTAGTCGCTGCTGCAACCTCACCACTTAACCTTACCTCACCCATTAAGCTTTGCTAGTCCCTGTGGCTCACACATTACTTCAACACCAGTTTTGGATACCTTTGGAAATGAGATTGTTGAGTCCCTGTGGCTCACACATTACTTCAACACCAGTTGCAGGTACAGTTAAAGGTTACTTGACGCGAGCGCGTTGATTGTTCATTTCGAGTTGCTTCTTCTTCTTCTTCTTCTTCTTCATCGATCTAGTATGGGTTCCAGGCCGGCAGCCTGGGATAGCAAGGATGGACGTGGTTCCTCTTTTCTCGTTTGTTTTCGTCCGAAGTCGAACCCTGCTCTTACTCTTGATGATTATGTAATGTACTGATGTGACACTGATGTAGCTTGTGGCGAGTGTAAGCCAATTCTATTATATATCTCTTCTTTTCAGTACATGTACTTATAACGATATCCATTCGTGCGACACGACGAGATGCGCTTCTATCCCTGACGAGGCCTTCGTGCCAAATTGAGGATAGGGTAGCATCATGGGCGTGACAAACATGAACTGTTCTAAAGGCATTGTCTATGGAGGTATCTATGCTACCCGTCTTGCCAGACACTTTGAGATACCTATTAGACTGGACGAGGAAGAAGAGATTCTTCTTCTTGAGAGATATCTAGATTATGATAGCATGGTTCGCCATGACTTTCTTGATAGAGATATAAATAGAAGGATGATTTATTACCTGGTATTTAGTCAGGGTACTCGTGAGACTATTACTTTGCCTGCTCCTTCTTTGTTCAATCTTCATGCAGGCAGGTACATTATTATGCCCTCGGACATCTACGCATATTGGGGCTTAGCCCAACCACAGGTGCCCGTGCCCGAGCCACCAGTCGAGTACCAGACGCCAGTTTATCAGTGGGAGCCAGAGGAGCTCACAAAGCAGTGGCACCCTCAGTCCACTCCGGAGTACCCCGTAGCTGGTTATTTCCCTCCTTGGGAGTAGACCAACTTAGGCCAAAATCCAAAGCTTGGGGAGTACGTGTTTCTCACCGACCTTACATTCTTGCTTACGCTTTCACTTTGTTTGTCCGTGTTCACACTTTGCCACTCTATCATCCATGCTATTTTATTTTCGTTTTCCCATTTTCTTTTCGTGCGTGTCTAGTTTGAGAAAACCCAAAAAGATTTTCTTTTTCTTCTTTTGCTTGTTGGGAGCTTTCCCGTGTAAATAGTTTTCTTTTTCTTTTGGTCAATGTAGAAGATAATGGTTACAATGTTTAGTGGCTCTCGCATGCATACCTGTTTAGCTGTCAAAGAGCCATATTACTTTGTCTTCTCCTTTGTGTTTGCTTGCAGATTCCAGATTAGTCCAATGCACGAGTATGCTTATTATTGTTCACATCGTTCGGTCGTGCAAGTGAAAGGCAATAATGACGATATATGATGAAGTGACTGAGCCTGGAAAAGCTGGTATGAACTCGATTTATTTTGCTTTTGTAAATATGACTAGCTCATCGTGCCTGATTCAGTTTTGTTGTGAGCGAAACATGTTTGCAATGACAACTTAGAGATCATAGTTTCTGATGCCATGCTTAATTATCTAGGAGCTTATAATGGTTTGTCTTGGTTGCCAACATGAATTTTGGGATGACTATGATGTAGTATGATAGGATGGTATACTCCTTTGAAAGATTCAAGTGGCTTGACTTGGCGCATGTTCACGCATGTAGTTGAAAAAAAATCAACATAGCCTCTATGATATTCATGTTCATGGTGATTTATGTCCTACTCATGCTTGCACTCAATGTTGGTTAATCTCAATGCATTTTGATGACTGTTGTCGCTCTCTAGTTGGTCGCTTCCCAGTCTTTTGCTAGCCTTCACTTGTACTAAGCGGGAATACTCCTTGTGCATCCACTTCCATAAACCCAAAGTTGTTCCATATGAGTCCACCATACCTACCTATATGCGGTATCTACCTGTCGTTCCAAGTAAATTTGCATGTGCCACTCTCTAAACCTTCAAGAAATAATCTGTTTTGCATGTCCGAACCGCTCATGTGGTGACAGGGGGCTATCAGTATCTTCCATGCTAGGCGTGTTATCCTCGATATGTGTTTATTCACTATCATTCACGAGAAAGGGGCCGGTAATTGGAATTCCCAGTTCCATGTTCAAATCGAAAAGATAATTGCAAACAAAACTCCCACTGGATTGATGTTGGTATGGACGGCACCGAAGGATTTCGCTAGTCGTGGAGTGTGATTATTCGGTGGTGAGGGAGTCAAAACTTCACTTTTCTGTTTGGGAACCGCCTATAGCATGTGTAGCGTGGAAGATGGTGAAAACTCTTAGTTATTGCATTGACAATGAAAGCATGTCACCCAAAATTATTATCTCTGTTTTCAAAGCTTGAGCTCTGGCACCTCTGCAAATCAATGCTTCCCTCTGCGAAGGGCCTGTCTATTTATGTTCCTGTTAAGTCATCCTCTTCTTATAAAAGCACCAATTAGAGAGCACCTCTGTCATTTTTATGCTTTGCTTTTAACTGTGATGAGTATGACTGTGACTGGATCTTCTTTGCCACGAAGTAAAATGTTTAGTCATCCCTTGGTCTTTGAAGGTGCTCTGCATTTATGTTTTGCGGTCTCAGAAAGAACTAGCGAGATACCATCTGTTCGTACTGCTTCATGATTGTTTTGATTGAAGTGTTGACGTTTGAGACTTATTACTATTTGTTCGCTAGTTGATTATGCCATTGATATGAGTTTACCGTGAGACCTAGATGTCATTTTCTTATGTGGTTTGCTTGTGATCTTGCTGAAATTCTGGTTATGAGTTAGACATAGTTGCAACAACAAGATCAAATAGAGTTCGAAAAAGTTTTTCTTTGGTCTCTTTCAGTTTGTCAACTGAATTGCTTGAGGACAAGCAAGGCTTTAATCTTGGGGGAGTTGATACGTCTCTGTCGTATCTACTTTTCCGAACTCTTTTGCCCTTGTTTTGGACTCTAATTTGCATGATTTGAATGGAACTAACCCGGACTAACACGGTTTTCACTAGAATTCCCATGGTGTTGTTTTTGCTCAGAAATAAAAGTTCTCGGAATGACCTGAAAATTTACGGAGAATTTTTTTGGAATTTATGAAAAATATTGGCGCAAGAATCAACGGAGGAAGTGGAGCCGTGAGCCCACAAGCCCACCAGGCGCGCCCCCCTGGCCGCGCCTAGCAGGCTTGTGGGGCCCACAACGCTCCACCGCCTCCAAATCCAGCTCTATTTAGTCTGTGTCGCCCGGAAAAAAATCAAGGAGAAGTGTTCATCGCGTTTTACGATATGGAGGCGCCGCCACCTCCTGTTCTTCATCTGGAGTTCAGATCTGGAGTCCGTTTTGGGCTCTAGAGAGGGGATATCGTCGCCATCGTCATCACCAACCTTCCTTCATCACCAATTCCATGATGCTCTTCACCGTTCTTGAGATGCGTTGGATGAGATCTATCATGTAATCGAGTTAGTTTTGACGGGGATTGATCCCTAGTATCCACCATGTTCTGAGATTGATGTTGCTACTACTTTGGCATGCTTAATGCTTGTCACTAGGGCCCGAGCGCCATGATTTCAGATCTGAACCTATTATGTTCTCGCCAATATATGTGTGTTCTTGATCCTATCTTGCAAGTTGTAGTCACATACTATGTGTTATGACCCGGCAACCCCGGAGTGACAATAGCCGGAACCACTCCCGGAGATGACCATAGTATGAGGAGTTCATGTATTCACCAAGTGTTAATGCGTTGGTCCGTTTCTTTATTAAAAGGAGAACCTTAATATCCCGTAGTTTCCATTAGGACTCCGCTGCCACGGGAGGGAAGGACGATAGATGTCATGCAAGTTCTTTTCCCTAAGCACGTATGACTACATACGGAATACATGCCTACATTAGATTGACGAACTGGAGCTACTTACTTATGTCATCGTGTTATAACTGTTACATGATGAATAGCAGCAGGCATAATCATCCATCACCGATCCAATGCCTACGAGTCTTTTCCTACTGGTCCTTGCTACGTTACTTTGCCGCTACTGTTGTCACTGTTGCTGCTGTTACTCTGTTGCTACTGCTGTTACTTTGCTGCTACTGGTTACTGTTGCTACTGCTGCTATCACCCTACTTTGCTAGTGATACTTTGCTGAAGATACTAAATCTTTCAGGTTTGGTTGAATTGACAACTCAACTACTAATACTAGAGAATATTATTTGGCTTCCCCTTGAGTCGAATCAATAAATTTGGGTTGAATACTCTACCCTCGAAAACTGTTGTGATCCCCTATACTTGTGGGTTATCAGTTCTCCATGATCTTCAGGGAGATCTATCCGATGTAATCTTCTTTTGCGGTGTGTTTGTCGAGATTCGGTGACTTGTGGATTTATGATCAGATTATCTATGAATATTATTTGAGTCTCCTTTCATCTCTTATATGCATGATTTCGTATCCTTGTAATTCTCTTCAAGTTATGGGTTTTGTTTGGCCAACCTGATCTATAATTCTTGCAATAGGAGAAGTGCTTGGTTTTGGGTTCATACCGTGCGGTGTCTGTTGGGAAACGTCGCATGGGAAACAAAAATTTTCCTACGCGCACGAAGACCTATCATGGTGATGTCCATCTACGAGAGGGGATGAGTGATCTACGTACCCTTGTAGATCGTACAGCAGAAGCGTTAGTGAACGCGGTTGGTGTAGTGGAACGTCCTCACGTCCCTCGATCCGCCCCACGGACAATCCCGCGATCAGTCCCACGATCTAGTACCGAACGGACGGCACCTCCGCGTTCAGCACACGTACAGCTCGACGATGATCTCGGCCTTCTTGATCCAGCAAGAGAGATGGAGAGGTAGAAGAGTTATCCGGCAGCGTGACGGCGCTCCGGAGGTTGGTGATGACCTTGTCTCAGCAGGGCTCCGCCCGAGCTCCGCAGAAACGCGATCTAGAGGAAAAACCGTGGAGGTATGTGGTCGGGCTGCCGTGGAAAAGTCGTCTCAAATCAGCCCAAAAACCTCCGTATATATAGGTGGGAGAGGGGGGACCTTGCCTTGGGGCTCAAGGAGCCCCAAGGGGTTCGGCCGAGTCCAAGGGGGGAGGACTCCCCCCCCCCAAACCGAGTTGGACTTGGTTTGGTGGGAGGGAGTCCCCCTTCCTTCCCACCTCCTCCTTTTTTTTCTTTTCTCTTGATTTTTTCTTCTTGGCGCATAGAGCCCTTTTGGGCTGTCCCACCAGCCCACTAAGGGCTGGTGTGCCACCCTCAAGGCCTATGGGCTTCCCCGGGGTGGGTTGCCCCCCCCCCCCAGTGAACTCCCGGAACCCATTCGTCATTCCCGGTACATTCCCGGTAACTCCGAAAACCTTTCCGGTAATCAAATGAGGTCATCCTATATATCAATCTTCGTTTCCGGACTATTCCGGAAACCCTCGTGACGTCCGTGATCTCATCCGGGACTCCGAACAACATTCGGTAAACAACCGGCAAGTCTCTTTACTCGTTCCACAATACAAGATCCCGCAACTTACACTAAGTTACATTGCTTGCAAGGCTTGTGTGTGATGTTGTATTACCGAGTGGGCCCCGAGATACCTCTCCGTTCACACGGAGTGACAAATCCCAGTCTTGATCCATACTAACTCAACTAACACCTTCGGAGATACCTGTAGAGCATCTTTATAGTCACCCAGTTACGTTGCGACGTTTGATACACATAAAGCATTCATCCGGTGTCAGTGAGTTATATGATCTCATGGTCATAGGAATAAATACTTGACACGCAGAAAACAGTAGCAACAAAATGACACGATCAACATGCTACGTCTATTAGTTTGGGTCTAGTCCATCACGTGATTCTCCTAATGACGTGATCTAGTTATCAAGCAACAACACCTTGTTCATAATCAGAAGACACTGACTATCTTTGATCAACTGGCTAGCCAACTAGAGGCTTGCTAGGGACGGTGTTTTGTCTATGTATCCACACATGTAAATGAGTCTTCATTCAATACAATTATAGCATGGATAATAAATGATTATCTTGATACAGGAATTATAATAATAACTATATTTATTATTGCCTCTAGGGCATAATTCCAACAGTCTCCCACTTGCACTAGAGTCAATAATCTAGCCCTCACATCACCATGTGAATTATATTGTAATAAATCTAACACCCATACAGTTCTGGTGTTGATCATGTGTTGGCCGTGGAAGAGGTTTAGTCAGCGGGTCCGCTACATTCAGCTCCGTGTGCACTTTGCATATATTCACGTCCTCTCCCTCGACGTAGTCGCGGATGAGGTTGAAGCGTCGTTTGATGTGTCTGGTCTTCTTGTGAAACCGTGGTTCCTTTGCTAAGGCAATGGCACCAGTGTTGTCACAGAACAAGGTTATTGGATTCAGTGCGCTTGGCACCACTCCAAGATCCGTCATGAACTGCTTCATCCAGACACCCTCCTTAGCCGCCTCCGAGGCAGCCATGTACTCCGCTTCACATGTAGAATCTTCTACGACGCTTTGCTTGGAACTGCACCAGCTTACCGCACCCCCATTAAGAATAAATACGTATCCGGTTTGCGACTTAGAGTCGTCCGGATCTGTGTCAAAGCTTGCATCGACGTAACCTTTTACGGCGAGCTCTTCGTCACCTCCATACACGAGAAACATCTCCTTAGTCCTTTTCAGGTACTTCAGGATATTCTTGACCGCTGTCGAGGGATCCACTCCTGGATTACTTTGGAACCTACCTGCCATACTTATGGCCAGGCTAACATCCGGTCTAGTGCACAGCATCGCATACATGATAGAACCTATGGCTGAAGCATAGGGGACGGAGCGCATATGCTCTCTATCTTCATTAGTTGCTGGGCACTAAGTCTTACTCAATCTCGTACCTTGTAGAACTGGCAAGAACCCTTTCTTGGACTGTTCCATTTTGAACCTCTTCAAAACTTTATCAAGGTATGTGCTTTGTGGAAGTCCTATCAGGCGTTTTGATCTATCCCTATAGATCTTAATGCCTAGAATGTAAGCAGCTTCTCCTAGGTCCTTCATAGAGAAACTTTTATTCAAGTAATCCTTTATGCTCTCTAAAAACTCTACGTTGTTTCCAGTCAGTAATATGTCATCCACATATAATATTAGAAACGCCACAGAGCTCCCACTCACTTTCTTGTAAATACAAGATTCTCCAACCACTTGTATAAACCCAAATGCTTTGATCACCTCATCAAAGCGTTTGTTCCAACTCTGAGATGCTTGCACCAGTCCATAAATGGATCGCTGGAGCTTGCACACCTTGTTAGCATTCTTAGGATCGACAAAACCTTCGGGTTGTATCATATACAACTCTTCCTTAAGGAAACCGTTAAGGAACGCCGTTTTGACATCCATCTGCCAGATTTCATAATCGAAAAATGCAGCTATTGCTAACATGATTCTGACGGACTTAAGCATCGCTACGGGTGAGAAAGTCTCATCGTAGTCAACTCCTTGAACTTGTGAAAAACCCTTTGCCACAAGTTGAGCTTTATAAACGGTCACATTACCATCAGCGTCCGTCTTCCTCTTAAAGATCCATTTGTTCTGAATGGCCTTGCGGCCCTCAGGCAGTACCTCCAAAGTCCACACTTTGTTCTCATACATGGATCCTATCTCGGACTTCATGGCTTCCAGCCATTTGTTGGAATCTGGGCCCACCATTGCTTCTTCATAATTCGCAGGTTCATTGTTGTCTAACAACATGATTGATAAGACGGGATTACCGTACCACTCTGGAGCAGCACGTGGTCTCGTCGACCTGCGTGGTTCGACAGAAACTTGAACTGGAGTTTCATGAGCATCATCGTTAACTTCCTCCTCAACCGGCGTCGCAATGACACAGGTTTCCCCTTGCCCTGCGCCACCATCCAGAGGGATCAGAGGTTCGACAACCTCGTCAAGTTCTATCTTCCTCCCACTCAATTCTCTCGAGAGAAACTCCTTCTCGAGAAAAGCTCCATTTTTAGCAACAAACACTTTGCCCTCGGATTTGAGATAGAAGGTGTACCCAACTGTCTCTTTTGGGTAACCTATGAAGACGCACTTTTCCGCTTTGGGTTCCAGCTTTTCAGGCTGAAGCTTTTTGACATAAGCATCACATCCCCAAACTTTAAGAAACGACAACTTAGGCCTTTTGCCATACCACAGTTCGTATGGTGTCGTCTCAACGGATTTTGATGGTGCCCTATTTAAAGTGAATGCAGTTGTTTCTAATGCATAGCCCCAAAAAGATAACGGTAAATCAGTAAGAGACATCATAGATCGCACCATCTCTAATAGAGTACGATTACGACGTTCGGACACACCATTACGCTGTGGTGTTCCAGGCGGTGTTAACTCTGAAACAATTCCACATTGTCTTAAGTGAGCACCAAACTCGAAACTCAGATATTCACCCCCACGATCAGACCGTAGGAACTTGATCTTCTTGTTACGATGATTTTCCACTTCACTCTGAAATTGCTTGAACTTTTCAAATGTTTCAGACTTGTGCTTCATCAAGTAGACATAACCATATCTACTTACATCGTCAGTGAAGGTGAGAAAATAACGATATCCGCCGCGTGCCTCCACGCTCATCGGACCACACACATCGGTATGTATGATTTCCAACAAGTCACTTGCACGCTCCATTGTTCTTGAGAACGGAGTCTTAGTCATCTTGCCCATGAGGCATGGTTCGCACGTGTCAAGTGAATCAAAGTCAAGTGACTCCAAAAGTCCATCAGTATGGAGTTTCTTCATTCGCTTTACACCAATATGACCTAAGCGGCAGTGCCACAAAAATATGGCGCTATCATTGTTAATTCTAACTCTTTTGGTCTCAATGTTATGTATATGTGTATTGCTATCAAGATTCAATATGAACAATCCTCTCACATTCGGTGCATGACCATAAAAGATGTTACTCATAGAAATAGAACAACCATTATTCTCTGACTTAAAAGAGTAACCGTCTCGCAATAAACAAGATCCAGATATAATGTTCATGCTCAACGCAGGCACTAAATAACAATGATTTAAGTTCATCACTAATCCTGACGGTAACTGAAGTGACACTGTGCCGACGGCGATTGCATCAACCTTGGAACCATTTCCTACGCGCATCGTCACTTCATCTTTCGCCAGCCTTCGCCTATTCCGCAGTTCCTGTTTCGAGTTGCAAATATGAGCAACAGAACCGGTATCGAATACCCAGGCACTACTACGAGAGCCGGTTAAGTACACATCAATAACATGTATATCAAATATACCTGATTTTTCTTTGCCCGCCTTCTTATCTGCCAGATACTTGGGGCAATTGCGCTTCCAGTGACCCATACCCTTGCAATAGTAACACTCCGTTTCCGGCTTAGGTCCAGCTTTGGGTTTCTTCGTCAGATTGGCAACAGGCTTGCCGCTCTTCTTCGAATTGCCCTTCTTGCCTTTGCCGTTTCTCTTGAAACTATTGGTCTTATTCACCATCAACACTTGATGCTCTTTACGGAGTTCAGACTCTGCGACTATCAGCATCGCAAACATATCGCCGGGAGACTTGTTCATCCCTTGCATGTTGTAGTTCAACACAAAGCCTTTATAGCTTGGCGGCAGTGATTGAAGGATTCTGTCAGTGATAGCTTCTTGCGGGAGTTCAATCCCCAGCTCAGCTAGACGGTTTGAGTACCCAAATATTTTGAGCACATGTTCACTGACAGATGAGCTTTCCTCCATCTTGCAAGCATAGAATTTATCGGAGGTCTCATACCTCTTGATCCGGGCGTTCTTCAGAAAGATAAAATCCAACTCCTGGAACATCTCAAATGCTCCATGACGCTCAAAGCGACGTTGAAGTCCCGGTTCTAAGCCATACAAGACTGCACATTGAACTATTGAGTAGTCCTTCTTACGTGCTAACCAAGCGTTCTTAACATCCTGATCAGCCGTAGCGGGTGGTTCATCTCCTAACGCCGCATTAAGGACATAATCCTTCTTCCCAGCTTGTAAGATTAGCTTAAGATTACGAGCCCAGTCTACAAAGTTGCTTCCATCATCTTTCAACTTAGCTTTCTCTAGGAACGTATTAAAACTCAGGATGACTGTCGCGTGAGCCAGGATCTACAACACAAATATATTCAAAGTGGACTTAGACTATGTTCAAGATAATTAGAGTTTAACTTAATCAAATTATACGCTATACTCCCACTCAAAAAGTACATCTCTCTAGTCATTTGAGTGGTTCATGATCCACTTACACTAGCTCAAGTCCGATCATCACGTGAGTTGAGTATAGTTTCACTGGTAAGCATCCCTATGCTAATCATATCATCTATATGATTCATGATCGACCTTTCGGTCTCATGTGTTCCGAGGTCATGTCTGCACATGGTAGGCTCGTCAAGCTTAACCCGAGTGTTCCGCGTACGCAACTGTTTTGCACCCGTTGTATGTGAACGTTGAGTCTATCACACCCGATCATCACGTGGTGTCTCGAAACGACGAACTGTAGCAACGGTGCACAGTCGGGGAGAACACAATTTCATCTTGAAATTTTAGTGAGAGATCACCTCATAATGCTACCGTCGTTCTAAGCAAATAAGGTGCATAAAAGGATTAACATCACATGCAATTCATAAGTGACATGATATGGCCATCATCACGTGCTTCTTGATCTCCATCACCAAAGCACCGCCACGATCTTCTTGTCACCGGCGCCACACCATGATCTCCATCAACGTGTTGCCATCGGGGTTGTCGTGCTACTCATGCTATTACTACTAAAGCTACATCCTAGCAAAATAGTAAACGCATCTGCAAGCACACACGTTAGTATAAAGACAACCCTATGGCTCCTGCCGGTTGCCGTACCATCGACGTGCAAGTCGATATTTCTATTACAACATGATCATCTCATACATACAATATATCACATCACATCATTGGCCATATCACATCACAAGCATACCCTGCAAAAACAAGTTAGACGTCCTCTAATTTTGTTGTTGCATGTTTTACGTGGTGACCATGGGTATCTAGTAGGATCGCATCTTACTTACGCAAACACCACAACGGAGATATATGAGTTGTTATTTAACCTCATCCAAGGATCTCCTCGATCAAATCCGATTCAACTAAAGTTGGAGAAACCGACACTTGCCAGTCATCTTTGAGCAACGGAGTTACTCGTGACGATGAAACCAGTCTCTCGTAAGAGTACGAGTAATGTCGGTCCAAGCCGCTTCAATCCAACAATACCGCGGAATCAAGAAAAGACTAAGGAGAGCAGCAAAACGCACACCACCGCCCACAAAAACTTTTGTGTTCTACTCGAGAAGACATCTACGCATGAACCTAGCTCATGATGCCACTGTTGGGGAACGTCGCATGGGAAACAAAAAATTTCCTACGCGCACGAAGACCTATCATGGTGATGTCCATCTACGAGAGGGGATGAGTGATCTATGTACCCTTGTAGATCGTACAGCAGAAGCGTTAGTGAACGCGGTTGATGTAGTGGAACGTCCTCACGTCCCTCGATCCGCCCCGCGATCAGTCCCACGATCTAGTACCGAACGGACGGCACCTCCGCGTTCAGCACACGTACAGCTCGACGATGATCTCGGCCTTCTTGATCCAGCAAGAGAGATGGAGAGGTAGAAGAGTTATCCGGCAGCGTGACGGCGCTCCGGAGGTTGGTGATGACCTTGTCTCAGCAGGGCTCCGCCCGAGCTCCGCAGAAACGCGATCTAGAGGAAAAACCGTGGAGGTATGTGGTCGGGCTGCCGTGGAAAAGTCGTCTCAAATCAGCCCTAAAACCTCCGTATATATAGGTGGTAGAGGGGGGACCTTGCCTTGGGGCTCAAGGAGCCCCAAGGGGTTTGGCCGAGTCCAAGGGGGGAGGACCCCCCCAAACCGAGTTGGACTTGGTTTGGTGGGAGGGAGTCCCCCTTCCTTCCCACCTCCTCCTTTTTTTTCTTTTCTCTTGATTTTTTCTTCTTGGCGCATAGAGCCCTTTTGGGCTGTCCCACCAGCCCACTAAGGGCTCGTGTGCCACCCTCAAGGCCTATGGGCTTCCCCGGGGTGGGTTGCCCCCCCCCCCGGTGAACTCCCGGAACCCATTCGTCATTCCCGGTACATTCCCATTAACTCCGAAAACCTTTCCGGTAATCAAATGAGGTCATCCTATATATCAATCTTCATTTCCGGACTATTCCGGAAACCCTCGTGACGTCCGTGATCTCATCCGGGACTCCGAACAACATTCGGTAACCAACCATATAACTCAAATACGCATAAAACAACGTCGAACCTTAAGTGTGCAGACCCTGTGGGTTCGAGAACTATGTAGACATGACCCGAGAGACTCCTCGGTCAATATCCAATAGCGGGACCTGGATGCCCATATTGGATCCTACATATTCTACAAAGATCTTATCGTTTGAACCTCAGTGCCAAGGATTCATATAATCCTGTATGTCATTCCCTTTGTCCTTCGGTATGTTACTTGCCCGAGATCCGATCGTCAGTATCCGTATACCTATTTCAATCTCATTTACCGGCAAGTCTCTTTACTCGTTCCATAATACAAGATCCCGCAACTTACACTAAGTTACATTGCTTGCAAGGCTTGTGTGTGATGTTGTATTACCGAGTGGGCCCCGAGATACCTCTCCGTTCACACGGAGTGACAAATCCCAGTCTTGATCCATACTAACTCAACTAACACCTTCGGAGATACCTGTAGAGCATCTTTATAGTCACCCAGTTACGTTGCGACGTTTGATACACATAAAGCATTCATCCGGTGTCAGCGAGTTATATGATCTCATGGTCATAGGAATAAATACTTGACACGCAGAAAACAGTAGCAACAAAATGACACGATCAACATGCTACGTCTATTAGTTTGGGTCTAGTCCATCACGTGATTCTCCTAATGACGTGATCCAGTTATCAAGCAACAACACCTTGTTCATAATCAGAAGACACTGACTATCTTTGATCAACTGGCTAGCCAACTAGAGGCTTGCTAGGGACGGTGTTTTGTCTATGTATCCACACATGTAAATGAGTCTTCATTCAATACAATTATAGCACGGATAATAAACGATTATCTTGATACAGGAATTATAATAATAACTATATTTATTATTGCCTCTAGGGCATAATTCCAACAGTGTCCTCACCTAGTGATAGAAGGGGTAGCGAGGCACGCATCGTGTTGTTGCCATCAAGGGTAAAAAGATGGGGTTTATATCATATTGCATGAATTTATCCCTCTACATCATGTCATCTTGCTTAAGGCGTTACTCTGTTTGTTATAAACTCAATACACTAGATGCATGCTGGATAGCGGTCGATGTGTGGAGTAATAGTAGTAGATGCAGAAAGTATCGGTCTACTTTTCTCGGACGTGATGCCTATAGGTGTGATCATTGCCTTAGATATCATCATGACTTTGCGCGATTCTGTCAATTGCTCGACAGTAATTCGTTCACCCACCGTAATACTTGTTATCATGAGAGAAGCCTGTAGTGAACACTATGGCCCCCGGGGTCTACTTCACATCATATTTTCAGATCTACACAATTACTTTGTTGCACTTTTCACCTCAGATCTCACCTTGCAAATAATTGTGAAGGGATTGACAACCCATTTATAGCGTTGGGTGCAAGTTTGTTTGTTTTTGCGCAGGTACATTGGTGCCTCATCTTGATACTCCTACTCGATTGATACCTTGGTTCTCAAACTGAGGGAAATACTTATCGCTACTGTGCTGCATCACCCTTTCCTCTTCAAGGGAAAAACCACCGCAAGCTCAAGAGGTAGCAAGAAGAATTTATGGTGTCGTTGTCGGGGAGTATCCAAGTGAAGCATATCCTAGTAACTATCGCAAACTCATCTCTTGCATTTACATTATTTGCCTTTTGCCTCTGGTTTTCCTCTCCCCCACTTCTAAAAAAACAAAATTTACAAAAATATTTGGCTTTTTCGTTTGCCTTTTGTAGCGACCCAACTCAACGAGTCAAGCCTCTGGTGTTTCCGTACCAACCCAAGATCATGCTAGTACACACACAGTACATAATGTATATATTCAAGAGTGCAATCACACAGCTTTATTAATCGAGATCTCATAAAGAGTACTTTATTACAATAAAGGAGTACAATAAAGTGGCTGAAGGCCAACTCATGAGATTATCTAACGAAGACTAAGCGGAAGCATCAGGTAGACGAGTCCATCCGACTCCAAGGGCATGTCGCTGAGCGTAGAATCGTAGCCTCACTCCTGGTCGGAAAAGTACTCTGCAACATGATACGTTGCAGCCGTGTAGGTCAGCATATTGAATATGCTGGCAAATCATCAAGAGAGGGAGTAAAATAATAATCATCTATCTCTACATGCATATTTGGCCGGTGGAGCTAAGTTTTGCATAAAGCCAGTTTTCTCCTACAACAAAAGGGGTCGGAAGCAAAATATTACTACATGTTTGTTGTTAACGAGTTGGTTCCGCCAACTAGTTCTCGTACCCGAATAGTTGTTAACACCCACATCATTATTAAGTTGTGTCGAGAGTTCAGGGGAAATTCAATGCCCTCGGCTCAAGTTGTCCATGACCGTGGACACGGCTAATCGATTAGGTTGGGTACTCTGCAGAGTTTTGCACACGTTCCCCACAAGATTTGATCGCCTTCGGGTTTGTCCTCGCACTTCACGGTGTTTGAAGACCGGATGATCAAAACATGGTCTTTCAACGGGTCCCTCTGAATCCCTGTCGGTGCCCATCCATTCCTACCGTTCGTCTACATCTGCTAGCACCGCCTGTCCAGAGTCGCCGCGTTGTCCAACCAAGCCAGAGCCCATAATGACTTGTGGCTGTGCAGGTAAGCCTTGGGTCTTGAAAATATCCGTCCGTCTCTTTGAGCCTGGGTGAAGCTTTCCGCAGGATGACATGGCCTCTCCAGCATCCCGGGCATCCACTGGGTTTTCCAGGGAGCCGATCAACCGTCCTTCACCCAGTGTTGCATTGTGTCCGAGGTCTTGAAAATCTTGTCTTAGTTCGGTCTTGATTATTATATCAACCTCGCATCACTCGTGATATACACTCAACCGGTAACCCGTCTACTTAAGCATAGCAAATATAACATTGTCGTCCCGGGGCCAAGTATCAGGGTTGTTGTGTGCCTACCACATGTTACTACAACTTATGCTAAAGTTTCCAAGTACCTAGGCAGCATGCAAATTTGGGCATAGGATGGTAGAACTACAATGCACAAAAACATAGGTCATAGTATGATCAAAGTGACTTGCCTGTGATGTTGACGAAGAAGAATTCCTTGAGAAAATAACTTGATAGACTACTCGTCACTCTCCGATGAAATCTATATAACAAACATATCATCCACATAAGCACACATACTAGCAATCATTCTAGCAATCAAACAAAAGAGAGAGAGCGAAACCGAAAGAAACTTCAAATAGAACTAAAGAGTCTTCTACTACGTCAACCACTAAATAGTTTTGTCTAACAGAAACAAAAATGGCAAAGAACTAAGTTATAAGTTTAACTAAGATAAAATAAAGTGTTTTTCACAAAACCTTTTGAAAGTATTCTCAAACGGGATTTGAAACAACGGTGAAAACAATTGCACGTTACTACGAAGCTAGAATTGATTTAATGAAAACAAATAAACATAAAATAAAGACTTGTTGCAAAACTACTGTTAACTAACTTAAACAAACAATAATAATCTTTCTGAAATGATAAAGAAAATATTCTAAAACAAAAGTAGAAAATGAATTAACCGAAAACCTAAAATCGGTGAAACAGAAATTGTTTCACATGAAATAATGAGTTAAGATACTCAAACAAATCCGAAATTTTTACCACTTACAAAAAGGATCACTAGTGATTAGTACCAAAAGTAATCAAATTAAAAGCTATTTTTAAACTCCTGTAATAGGCAAAACAGTGTTTAAACTAAATATGCTCTAACTTATATTTCAAAATTTCAAACACAGACAAATTATATGTTTTTAAAAACTACAGAAACATTGTAAGCTACTGGAAAAGGAATCAATGTCATTGGACTTTGGGATAAAACGTTGTGGCCAAAACAAGATTGAAAGTTGCTGTTTTTGCAGTCAAAACATAAAAAAAACTGCTGCTACTAGTACTAACAAAGGTACACGTGGCAAGCTGCGGTTGCTGTTTGTTTCTTGGTTTGGAGAAAACGTCCTATGGATAGCAAAACCACTGGCTAAATCTTAAGTGAATAAAAAAACCGTTGTTTTTCTAGACTAAACCGAAAGGGTATATATGATCTAATCTAGGCCACTGGTTAAGATCCAACGGTTAGGAAGCGAACAACAAAAGAATACAGAGAGTAGAGGAGGAAGGAATTACCTGGACGGTAGTAGCTTTGCACCGGCGAGGGACGTCGCTGCCGGCGAGGGAGGAGGGAGCTCCGGGGGCGGTGGGGCTTCGGGGGGAGGCGGCGGCGGGGTCCTCCTCCGCGGGGGGGGGTGGCGGTGGAGAGAGAGAGCTCGGGGGAGGCTCTCCCAGGCGAGGCCGAGGGTGGCTCAGCCTCAGGCTGATGTTGCTCCGGCGAGGCTCGTGGCGGCGGAGGCTCGTGGAGGCGGCGGCGGCTAGGGTTGGGGAAGGGGTGGCTCGGGGGTGGGGGTATATATAGGCTGGGTGGAGCTGGCAGCTATGGAAGGGGAGGGAGAGCTTTGGGAAAGAAATCGCTGGAGAAGGGCTCGGTTCGGTGCTTGTGCAGAGAGAGGGGGAAGGTAAGAGAGGGAGAGAAATCGGGGAGTGATCAGGGAAGGAATCGCTGGTTCCCTGGTCGGTCTTGGTGCAGAGAAAAAATAAGGAACGAGAGGAGAGAGGTAAGGGAAGGGTGGGGGTGACGTGGAGAGAGAGAGAAAAAAGAGACGTGGGGGAGAGGGGGCTCGGTGCATAGGGGATGTGGGGTGCTGGTGCACGTGGTGCATGGGCACATGCGGCTGGCTGGGTTGTGCCTAGCTCGGTGCTGGTACGTGGTGCTGGCTCGGCCTGGCCAGCTGGTTTCTATTTATTTTTTTTGAAAAAGAACAAACAGCAGCAAAAAAAAGTAAAATATATTTCCTAGCTAACAAATACTAGAAAATATGTACTAATATATATGTACACTAGAATACTTAGGGGAAAAAAAGCAGAATAATATATACAACTAAAATATATATATAATATATATATATATATATATATAATATATATATATATATATATATATATATATATATATATACATATACATATAATATATCTATGGGAACCCTAGTTCCACCTAATGCAAACTTTCGAAAATGAGTTTTATGCAATAGGTCACACAACGAGATTGAAAAACTCAACTAAAAATAATTCGGAGTTTAGAAAATTTGCAAAACCAAATTGGTGACTTCAAATAATATTCGAAACATTATGCACTTTAATTCGACAGGGGAGAAGTCATATTATCTCCACTCCAATAAATTGCCCACAGTTTTGGAGTGTCATTTTCCTCCGCTCTCTCTCTTGCGTGTAAGAGAGTTTTCTTCGGGCATTTCTCGTGCGATGGAAAAGAATTGGAAATGCAAAAGAATTCAATGCAAATATCTCCGTTCAAATTCCTTATAATTGAAGAAGTCACATCATCTTCTCTCTTGGCTTTTAAAAGCTTGAATTTGAATTCACCGGAGAAGGGGAAAGTCATTTTATTCCCTCTCATTCGAAAGTTTCGAAAAGTTTCAAATTTCACACAAGTTTCAGTCACTCAGCAAACAAACAAACAATCAATCTAATAATTATATTAACATTCCAAAATTTATAATTTTGGGATGTTACAAACTACCATACTTAAAATGAATCTCGTCCTCGAGATTCGAAGAGGCTAGAAAGAAAAGGTTAGGGTTTGGGGGTCTTCTAACAAATCCAATCTCCGGCAAGGTGGGGTGCTACCACACTTAAAATGAGAGGTACTGGTCCCTCAAAATGCTTTAGCGATTCTCTGGGGTTTTGGGGAACTGACATCGCACAGTCTTCATATTAAATCCTTTGGTGATGCTCTCCCGTTGATATAAGCTTCTTTCGTCACGGGGTCTTCTTAACTAAAAAGTATCGTGACCATTCTAATTAACCTATCGATGATTCTCATGGTGGTCTACCATTTGTGGTTATCCTGCAGAGAGAGGGGCCTTGGTTTCATTCTCACCGTAAAATTTCCTACGCGTGACAACAAATGCCATGTACTTGGGGCGTTCATCATACCGTTCTAAGGCTTAAACAAAAGCTTCAAAGAACATCGTCTCTCACTATGGGTAAGTCTCTCAGATTTACCATTCCGAATAGCAAGAGAATGATAATAGTAAGTCGTCATGGTGGCCAAGCCATGTCGCACTGAAATCATTACCTTGTATAAGGCTTAGTGAATCTCGTATTCTAACACTTGGGCATCCTCACAAGCATTGCAGAATTCCTCTTGTCCACGAACGAAGTTCGGATAATCCATTGGTTCTGCAAGCTGAACAAAACATCTATCCTATCTTCACAACTCTCTGGCTTTCGTATGTTCCTAAGAAAACGTTTGCTGGTGCATCATAGCTTATTCCTTCATGCTCTTGGGGCAACCTTCATGAAATCTTGAGATGCATCCTTGGTACCGGTTGTATTCCTTGAACTCATTTTTCCTTCCATTGGTGTGTGTACCAACAAAAGTGTTTATTCCTCATATTAAATCTCTCCTCAAATTTCCAATTCCAAGGTACACTATTCTTCTGTTGTCACCCCCATAGTTTGATATGATCCAACATTTCCTTCGACTGTATTCAGTGGGTTTGGCTTCTTGGTATGCATGGTACATTCGTACTCATTGGATCCTGTGGGTTTACCGATTACTACCACACTTAAAATGAATTATACTCATGCCTGCATAGACCATATTTCCTCATATCCTCCTAATTGTTCAGAGATCTTTGCTCGAAGAGAAACAACGCATACAGTTTCAACATAGACAATCATGAGACAATAAATTCCATTTATTCATGATGGTATTACAATCTCACGGACTTCTGTTACAAAATTTCACTCCATGATCTCATGAAAAACAAGAGTGCTTCGGATTACACTTATTGCCATGGTCAAAACTTAACTACTCCATTCTAGCTTTCTTCCTTTGAGGACAATCGCTAGCAAAATGTCCTGCTTCCCGGCAAGAAAAGCAAATGATTTCTGACAAGTCTCGAGGCTTCTTAGCTTCTGCTTTTGCTCCTTGGATTCCCGGCTTCCTTCCTGAGCACATGTATTTGTGGTGGCCAAATTTCATACACTTGTAACATCTGACATGACTCAGGTCTATGTCTGCAGGGATTTGGTTCTTCCGAGGGTACTTTTTCTTCTTTCCGGACTCCTTCATCTTGGCCAGTTCTTCTATTTCAAATGGATCAAACTCCACTTCTTCCGTCGGGAAGTATCCCAGACACTCTTGGCTTCTCTTCGTGCAGTCCTGTGAATAATGTCCTTCTTCTCCACATGAGTAGCATGCATTGGAGAAAAATCTGGTCAGACCTTGTCCATCAGGGTCTTCAATATTTTCGTTCATCACCGGTTCTTCCAGAATCTTCTTCTTGAGTGTTTCCTTCATTGCATATTTCTGCTGCTTGACAACTTGTTGCACCTTGGGGTAAATGTGACACTGAGCTGGGTAGTGGGTGGTTCCTTCGCACAAGAAACAAGTCACCTGACTACTTGGGCACTCCTCAGCTGGGTGATTTTCTTCACAATCAGTGCATCCATCCTTGTGTTCTTCCTGGGTGTGTCCTATTTCTCCACAGATCTTGCATGCACAAGTCTTCTTCTTCGGGTTATCATAGCACTTCTCAATAAGACGAGATCTTAATAGAGTCTTCTTGAATTCGTCCCAAGTTTCTGCTCCACTAAATCCTTGTATGGCATGGTACATTTTCCACCAGATTGCAGCACTTTGTGTAAAGTACTGAAGAGCGTGTGCCACTTCATATTTCCTTGAAATCAAATTGTTCCCGAAGTGGTTCTCCATGTTGTGAATCCATATTTCAGCCTCCGGCTGGGTCATTGGTCCAGAGACTACAAGTCTAGCTTCATACTCCATCTGGTAGGGTAGAGGTTTTGGGGATGAGACGGGTAAGAGAGGGAGGGAGATACACACAATACAAACAATATTTTTTTGAGATAGGTTTTAGTTGTGGCCGTCGGAAAACACACACCAATAACGGCTCACAAATCATCATATCTAACGTGGGTATATAAAAGGGGATTGGACTTCTAATGGTCATATAATTATTCGAACACTTCAGGGTCTTGAGAGTCTTCTATGGGTGTAGCTTCAATTCTTCAATTGCATGTGATATCCTCTTTACTTTGAAGTAGAACTCCGTTGATTCTTCATGAGGTCGAAGGGGTAAGGGTATTGTATAACTATTTGAGGTGAGAGAGAACATCTCATGAAGTCAGAAGAGATGAGAAGTAAAAGGTGTTCTTGAAAATAAAGTTTTTTTGAGAGATCCTTTCCTAAGAGAATTCCAATTTCTAGGGTCGCATCCTACAGTCAACATGTGCTCTGATACCATCTCTGTAGCGACCCGACTCAACGAGTCAAGCCTCTGGTGTTTCCGTACCATCCCAAGATCATGCTGGTACACACACAGTACATAATGTATATATTCAAGAGTGCAATCACACAGCTTTATTAATCGAGATCTCATAAAGAGTACTTTATTACAATAAAGGAGTACAATAAAGTGGCTGAAGGCCAACTCATGAGATTATCTAACGAAGACTAAGCGGAAGCATCAGGTAGACGAGTCCATCCGACTCCAAGGGCATGTCGCTGAGCGTAGAATCGTAGCCTCACTCCTGGTCGGAAAAGTACTCTGCAACATGATACGTTGCAGCCGTGTAGGTCAGCATATTGAATATGCTGGCAAATCATCAAGAGAGTGAGTAAAATAATAATCATCTATCTCTACATGCATATTTGGCCGGTGGAGGTAAGTTTTGCATAAAGCCAGTTTTCTCCTACAACAAAAGGGGTCGGAAGCAAAATATTACTACATGTTTGTTGTTAACGAGATGGTTCCGCCAACCAGTTCTCGTACCCGAATAGTTGTTAACACCCACATCATTATTAAGTTGTGTCGAGAGTTCAGGGGAAATTCAATGCCTTCGGCTCAAGTTGTCCATGACCGTGGACACGGCTAATCGATTAGGTTGGGTACTCTGCAGAGTTTTGCACACGTTCCCCACAAGATTTGATCGCCTTCGGGTTTGTCCTCGCACTTCACGGTGTTTGAAGATCGGATGATCAAAACATGGTCTTTCAACGGGTCCCTCTGAATCCCTGTCGGTGCCCATCCATTCCTACCGTTCGTCTACATCTGCTAGCACCGCCTGTCCAGAGTCGCCGCGTTGTCCAACCAAGCCAGAGCCCATAATGACTTGTGGTTGTGCAGGTAAGCCTTGGGTCTTGAAAATATCCGTCCGTCTCTTTGAGCCTGGGTGAAGCTTTCCGCAGGATGACATGGCCTCTCCAGCATCCCGGGCATCCACTGGGTTTTCCAGGGAGCCGATCAACCGTCCTTCACCCAGTGTTGCATTGTGTCCGAGGTCTTGAAAATCTTGTCTTAGTCCGGTCTTGATTATTATATCAACCTCGCATCACTCGTGATATACACTCAACCGGTAACCCGTCTACTTAAGCATAGCAAATATAACATTGTCGTCCCGGGGCCAAGTATCGGGGTTGTTGTGTGCCTACCACATGTTACTACAACTTATGCTAAAGTTTCCAAGTACCTAGGCAGCATGCAAATTTGGGCATAGGATGGTAGAACTACAATGCACAAAACCATAGGTCATAGTATGATCAAAGTGACTTGCCTGTGATGTTGACGAAGAAGAATTCCTCGAGAAAATAACTTGATAGACTACTCGTCACTCTCCTATGAAATCTATATAACAAACATATCATCCACATAAGCACACATACTAGCAATCATTCTAGCAATCAAACAAAAGAGAGAGAGCGAAACCGAAAGAAACTTCAAATAGAACTAAAGAGTCTTCTACTACGTCAACCACTAAATAGTTTTGTCTAACAGAAACAAAAATGGCAAAGAACTAAGTTATAAGTTTAACTAATATAAAATAAAGTGTTTTTCACAAAACCTTTTGAAATATTCCCAAACGGGATTTGAAACAACGGTGAAAACAATTGCACGTTACTACGGAGCTAGAATTGATTTAATGAAAACAAATAAACATAAAATAAAGACTTGTTGCAAAACTACTGTTAACTAACTTAAACAAACAATAATAATCTTTCTGAAATGATAAAGAAAATATTCTAAAACAAAAGTAGAAAATGAATTAACCGAAAACCTAAAATCGGTGAAACAGAAATTGTTTCACATGAAATAATGAGTTAAAATACTCAAACAAATCCGAAATTTTTACCACTTACAAAAAGGATCACTAGTGATCAGTACCAAAAGGAATCAAATTAAAAGCTATTTTTAAACTCCCGTAATAGGCAAAACAGTGTTTAAACTAAATATGCTCTAACTTATATTTAAAAATTTCAAACACAGACAAATTATATGTTTTTAAAAACTACAGAAACATTGTAAGCTACTGGAAAAGGAATCAATGTCATTGGACTTCGGGATAAAAAGTTGTGGCCAAAACAAGATTGAAAGTTGTTGTTTTTGCAGTCAAAACAGAAAAAAAAAACTACTGCTACTAGTACTAACAAAGGTACACGTGGCATGAGAGGGGGCTCGGTGCATAGGGGATGTGGGGTGCTGGTGCACGTGGTGCATGGGCACATGCGGCTGGCTGGGCTGAGGCTGGCTCGGTGCTGGTACGTGGTGCTGGCTCGGCCTGGCCAGCTGGTTTCTATTATTTATTTATTTTTGAAAAAGAACAAACAGCAGCAAAAAAAAGTAAAATATATTTCCTAGCTAACAAATACTAGAAAATATGTACTAATATATATGTACACTAGAATACTTAGGAAAAAAAAGCAGAATAATATATACAACTAATATATATATATATAATATATATATACATATACATATAATATATCTATGGAAACCTAATGCAAACTTTCGAAAATGAGTTTTATGCAATAGGTCACACAACGAGATTGAAAAACTCAACTAAAAATAATTCGGAGTTTAGAAAAATTGCAAAACCAAATTGGTGACTTCAAATAATATTCGAAACATTATGCACTTTAATTCGACAGGGGAGAAGTCATATTATCTCCACTCCAATAAATTGACTGCAGTTTTGGAGTGTCATTTTCCTCCGCTCTCTCTCTCTTGCGTGCAAGAGAGTTTTCTTCGGGCATTTCTCGTGCGATGGAAAAGAATTGGAAATGCAAAAGAATTCAATGCAAATATCTCCGTTCAAATTCCTTATAATTGAAGAAGTCACGTCATCTTCTCTCTTGGCTTTTAAAAGCTTGAATTTGAATTCACCGGAGAAGGGGAAAGTCATTTTATTCCCTCACGTTCGAAAGTTTCGAAAAGTTTCAAATTTCACACAAGTTTCAGTCACTTAGCAAACAAACAAACAATCAATCTAATAATTATATTAACATTCCAAAATTTATAATTTTGGGATGTTACACCTTTCCTTTGCTTGTGTGATATGTGCCTTCAATATGCTTGCATCTTCGCTTGCTGAAAATCTATTGATATGGATCCTCATCCACTTGCTAATCTTTTCAAGAGATCCAATTATGTTGAACCAATTGCTAGTGATTTTTGTGCACTATATTATCTTTATGAAGTTTTGCTTGAGATGCGTGAATCTGAATATTGTGATGAAGAAATATATGAAGTGATTCACGAGGGCCCCTTGAATGAAAAGCATGATTGCAATGGTTTCACTGTGAATTCTATTAATGTCAATCATGCTAAAAATATGCAAAACCCTAAGCTTGGGGATGCTAGTTTTTCTATGTCCACTACTTGTTGCAATGATCATGATTGGGGTGATGATTTTTCTTATGATCTTGAAAACTTGTTTAAGCCTCATGATGAACATGATATTGATAATAAGGTTTCCCATAGGATTGAAAGTGGGTTTGGAGAAGTCATGACTTTAGTTGATGATAATCCCACTATTTTTGAAGAGCGTCAACTCTGCATGCATGTGGATCATGAAAAAAATATCCTATGTGAGAGCTATATTGTTGGATTTGAATATGATCCCACATGTAATTATTATGAGAGAGGAAAATATTGTGGTAGAAACTTTCATGTTACTAAATTACCTCTCGTTATGTTGAGATTGATATTGACTCTTTCTTCTTCCTTGCATATGGTAGCTATTGCTTGTCTTGATAATTTGTTTTCCTATAAAATTCCTATGCATAGGAAGTATGTTAGACTTAGATGTGATTTTCGCATGCTTTATGATGCTCTCATTGTGCTTCAATTCTTGTCTTTTATGTGAGCATCATTGAATTATCAATGCCTAGCTAAGGGCGTTAAATGATAGCGCTTGTTGGGAGGCAACCCAATGAATAAATTTATTTTTTCTTTTCACTTTCTGTTTTGTTGTGTCCACACCATCATGATTCTGTTATGATTGTGTTTTTATGTTTCTTTTAGTGTTTGTGCCAAGTAGAACCTTTATGATCAGTTTTGGTGATGGTTATTTGATCATGCTGAAAAAGACAGAAACATTGTGCTCACAAAATTACTTTTAGTTCCTCTCAAGAAAGAGCTTTTGAGTTGACTCGTTTTTCTGCTAGTTGATATGCGAATTGCACTAAATGTCATAATTTTTCAGAATTTTTGGGATCCATAGGTATACGAAGTATACACATTGCTACAGACTAGTCTGTTTTTGACAGATTCTGTTTTTGTTGTGTTGATTGCTTATTTTTATGAAACTATGGATAGTATCGGGGGTACTAGCCATGGAAAAGTGATAATACAGTAATATAACATCAATCTAAGTAGAAATCAAGTTTACTACAATACCTAAAGAGTTGTTAGTTTGTTTTCTTATGCTAATGATATCACGACTTTCTGTTTAAGTTTTGTGTTGTGAAGTTTTCAAGTTATGGGTGATGTTCTCATGGACAATGGGATAAAGAGTGGAAAGAGCTTAAGCTTGGGGATGCCCAGGGCATCCCAAGCCAAATTCAAGGACACTAAAAAGCCTAATCTTGGGGATGCCCCGGGAAGGCATCCCCTATTTCGTCTTCAATCCATCGGTAACGTTACTTGTAGCTATATTTTTATTCACCACATGATATGTGTTTTGCTTGGAGCGTCGTGTATTGTAGGAGTCTTTTCTTTTTGTTTTGTCACGATCATCCTTGCTGCACACCTTTTTGAGAGGGACATGCACTCATCGTGAATTCGCTAGAATACTCATTGAGTTTCACTTATATCTTTTGAGTTAGGCAATTTAGCTCGCATGTGCTTCACTTATATCTTTTGAGCTAGATAACTTTGCTATAGTGCTTCACTTAAATCTTTGTAGATCATGGCGGTGTCATATTTTTAAGAAATAAAAACTCTCGATCTTCATTTATATCTTTTTGAGAGTGCTCTCTCTAAGTAACTTGGTAATTGGCGTGTGCTATGAAATTAGTCCTAAAGATGATAGGCATCCAAAGAGGATATAATAAAAACTTCCATATTCTTGTGCATTGATTAGTAAGAGAAGTCTGATTCCTCACAATTAGTTTTGAGATATGGATATGGTAATATTAGAGTTATGTGAGTAGGGTGTTGTGAATCTAGAAATACTTGTGTTGAAGTTAGTGATTCCCATAGCATGCACGTATGGTGAACCGCTATGTTAGGAAGTCGGAGCATAATTGATTTATTGATTGTCATCCTTTGTGTGGCGGTCGCGATCGCGCGATGGTTAACACCTACCAACCCTTCCCCTAGGAGTATGCGTTTAGCACTTTGTTTCTATTACTAATAAAACTTTCACAATAAGTATATGAGTTCTTCATGACTAATGTGAGTCCATGGTATAGATGCATTTTCACTTTCCACCATTTCTAGCCTCTCTAGTGCCGCGCAACTTTTGCCGGTGCACAAACCCACCATATACCTTCCTCAAAACAGCCACCATACCTACCTATTATGGCATTTTCATAGCCCTTCCGAGATATATTGCCATGCAACTCCCACCGTTCCGTCTCATGACTTGTGCTGTCACTTTCATATTGCCATAGCATGATCATAAGATAGCTAGCGAGATGTTTCAACGTCATACGCTAAGCTAGATCGTTGCATCCCGGTACACTACTGGAGGCATTTCCTATAGAGCCATCATTGTTCTAAGTATTTAGTTGTAAGTAAATAAAAGTGTGATGATCATCATTATTAGAGCATTGTCCCATGTGAGGAATATTAAAAAAAGAGGCCAAAGATGCCCACCAAAAAAAAGAGGTCAAAGAGCCCAAACAAACAAAAAAAGAGAGAAAAAGAGAGAAGGAACAATGTTAGTATCTTTTTCCATACTTGTGCTTCAAAATAGCACCATGTTCTTCATGATAGAGAGTCTCTTGTTTTGTCACTCCATATACTAGTTGGAATTTTCATTATATAACTTGCTTGTATATTTCAATGATGGGCTTCCTCAAGATTGCCCTAGGTCTTCGTGAGCAAGCAAGTTGGGTACACACCCACTAGTTTTCCTTTTGAGCTTCCACACACTTATAGCTCTAGTCAGGGGCGGGCCCACCTCAATTCAAGGGTATTCAACTGAATACCCATTATTTTTGGCCAGAAACTAGGTATATGTGATATATATATATATATATATATATACATATATATATATATATATATATATATATATATATATATACTCTGCATGCATAAAGGAAAAAACAAAAGTGATACATCAGAAGTCCAGAACATGTTAGTCCATCATCTAAGCCCAGAAAGAGAGGCTCCCCACGGTATAGCCCAGTAGACCACCATGAGTTGGCCCAAATGGATGACGCACAGTCGCACACCTCCGTCGTTGCCCAAAATATCAGTCGATCGAATCGTAATATGCAAAGACGAACCGACCCCGTCCTTTCCCCTCAACCCATGTTCCGCTATTCTTTTTTGCCCTAGTTCTTTTCCCAGTCGCAGATCATACAAGAGCCGCCAGGCGGCCAGAGTTGTTGCTGTCGGCTGATTGACGATCGCGCGTGTACCCGGCAGAGCGCACGGCGCCAAGAATCCATCCCTCGTTGGCTTGCTCCCTGCCCCCCTTTGGTTCTGATCTTTGCAGTTGCCAGTGGGCAACACGCCACATCAATTCAGTTTCACATCCACAACTCACAGATTCAAGTACTGAAGGTATAATTGCTAATTAGATGTACTGATCCTTTCATTTATAAAATTAGGATCTCTTCTCTCATGTAGCCATGCTTATGCTTAGTTGAACTATGGACATGCTAATTCGATTTCTGAATTTATCTACCATTGCAGGGTGTAGGCAGGGGCACATTTTTGAGCTTGATGTCCAATACGGTGTAGTATAGACATACAAGATTAAGTAAGTTAGTCTGACCAATTGATGCTTGTTCTTCCTGTTGCAATGGTCGAGTTGAGATGGTATTTTCATCAATGAACTATATATAACAAACAAGCTAAGAAGCAAGATGGGGCAAAATTACTTGAATGATTGCTGGGTCACATTCGTTGAAAGGGAATTTTTCTAGCAAGTTAACGATGAGGACATTTTCACAGCATCAAGGATCACAAAGTTATTTGTAAATTGTAAGGTTTCTTATCATTTGATATTTTCTCTCCTCTATATACATTAGATTTTGCAAACTTCTACTTTTATATGTTAAACATTACAAAGTGATGATCAATTTTTATCTATATAATATATTATTCAATATCTTTATATAGTTTAGAACTAGTACAATGCTCCTATAATCGGTTATATGCACCAAAAGAATGGCTATAGGATTTCAGAAAAAATCCTAAATTTTTTAATACAGAACCCTCAATTCCTAGGCCCACCCCTGGCTCTAGTGCATCCGTTGCATGGCAATCCCTACTCATTCACATTGATATCTATTGATGGGCATCTCCATAGCCCATTGATACTCCGAGTCGATGTGACCATCTCCTCCTTTTTGCCTCACAACCTCCACCACACTCTATTCCACCTATAGTGCTATATCCATGGCTCACGCTCATGTATTGCGTGAGAGTTGAAAAGGTTTGAGAAAGTAAGAGTGCGAAAACAATCACTTGGCCAATACCAGTGTTGTGCATGATTTAAATTCGTTGTGTGGGGATGATGGAGCATAGCCAGACTATATGATTTTGTAGGGATAACTTTCTTTGGCCTTGTTATTTCAAAAGTTCATGATTACTTTGCTAGTATGCTTGAAGTATTATTGTTTTCATGTCAATAGTCAACTATTGTTTTGAATCTTACGGATCTGAACATTCATGCCACAAGAGAGAAGTTACAAAGGACAAATATTATAGGTAGCATTCCACATCAAAAATTCGGTCTTTATCACTTCCCTACTCATGGACGAGCAGTTGTTAAGCTTGGGGATGCTTGATACGTCTCCAACGTATCTATAATTTTTTATGGTTCCATGCTATTATCATGTCAACTTTGGATGTTTTATATTCATGAATATGCTATTTTATATCTTTTTTGGGACTAACCTATTAACTCAGTGCCAAGTGCCAGTTTCTGTTTTTCCGTGTTTTTGACCTTTTTCGGAGAAGAATATTAAACGGAGTCCAAACGGAGTAAAACCTGCGGGATGATTTTTTCATAACAGAAGATACGCAGGGGACTTGAGAACGAAGGCAGGAGACCTCGGGGGAGATCACAAGCCCCCTAGCCACGGTCTGGGGGGGCCGCGGCCTAGGGGCCGCGCCTGGCAGGCTTGTGGGCCCCACGTGGCTCCTTTGCCCTACCCCTTTCACCTATAAATTCTCTAAAAATCCAAAACCACCAGAGAGAGCCAGGAAAATACTTTTCCACCATCGCAAGCTTCTGTCTCCGCAAGATCCCATCTGGGTACCGTTCTGGTGCCCTGCCGGAGGGGGGATTCAGACACGGAGGGCTTCTTCATCAACACCATTGCCTCTCCGATGATGCGTGAGTAGTTCAACACAGACCTTTGGGTCCATAGCTAGTAGCTAGATGGCTTCTTCTCTTTCTTGGATCTTAAATACAAAATTCTCCATGATCTTCATGGAGATCTATCCGATGTAATCTTCTTTTGCGGTGTGTTTTTCGAGATCCGATGAATTGTGGATTTATGATCAGATTATCTATAAATATTATTTGAGTCTCATATTGCATGAATTTATCCCTCTACATCATGTCATCTTGCATGAATTTATCCCTCTACATCATGTCATCTTGCTTAAGGCGTTACTCTGTTTGTTATGAACTCAATACACTAGATGCATGCTGGATAGCGGTCGATGTGTGGAGTAATAGTAGTAGATGCAGAAAGTATCGGTCTACTTGTCTCAGACGTGATGCCTATATGTATGATCATTTCCTTAGATATCATCATGAGTTTGCGCGATTCTATCAATTGCTCCATAGTAATTCGTTCACCCACCGTAATACTTGCTATCATGAGAGAAGCCTGTAGTGAACACTATGGCCCCCCGGGTCTACTTCACATCATATTTTCATATCTACACAATTAATTTATTGCACTTTTCACCTTCAGATCTCACCTTGCAAATAATCATGAAGGGATTCACAACCCCTTTATAGCGTCGGGTGCAAGTTTGTTTGTTTTTGCGCAGGTACATTGGTGCCTCATCTTGATACTCCTACTCGATTGATACCTTGGTTCTCAAACTGAGTGAAATACTTATCGCTACTCTGCTGCATCACCCTTTCCTCTTCAAGGAAAAAACCAACGCAAGCTCAAGAGGTAGCATATACCAGTAGCGCTACATAAAACAGTGCTACTGCTAACAGATTAGTTGTAGCGCGATTGTAGTAGCGCTGGCACCAGCGCTACTAGTAAGGCACAAACTAGCGCTACTGGTATCCTTTCTCCTACTAGTGTTATATCCATTCTTGATTATTATTTCCATAGATTTCTTCTCCGATATTTGTGTTTTGTTTATCCAACTTGATCTTTTTATCTTGCAATGGTAAGAGGTGCTTTCTGATGGGTTCGATCTTGTGGTGCGAAATCTTAGTGATAGAAAGAGACATGTCACACATGTGTCATTGATATTGAGGATAAAACGATGGGATCTATTCTTACATGAATAGATCTTGTCTATATCATGTCATCATTCTTAAAGCATTACTCCATTTATCCATGAACTTAATACACCAGATGCATGATGTATAGCGGTCGATGTGTGGAGTAATAGAAGTAGATGCAGAAAGAAGTCGGTCAACTTCTCTTGGACATGATGCCTATATACATGATCATTGTCTTGAATATCGTCATAATTATTTCCTCTTCAATCAATTGCCCAACAGTAATTTGTCTACCCACTATGTGCTATTTTATCGAGAGAAGCCACTAGTGAAACCTACGGCCCCCAGGTCTATTTTACTTCATCTATTTGCAATCTCTATTTTTCTATTCGCGTTTCCATTTTATTTGCTCTTTTATTTTCAGATCTATATTACCAAAAACCCAAAAATACCTTTTTGTGTTTTATTTACCATCACTTTATTTGCATCTATCAATCTATCCTTTTACCGTTTCATTTCACCCACGAGGGATTGACAACCCCTACATGCGTTGGGTTGCGAGGATTTGTTATTTGTGTGCAGGTACGACTTAGATAGTCTTGTGGATCTTCCTGCTGGATCGATACCTTGGTTTCTCCCTTGTCCCTATCGTGGGCTCGCGACACATCTTGGCGAAGCCCTGCCGGACAGCTCCACCACTACCGCCACCATGTCATTGTGCTGCCGGAGAGCTCAAGCTACTACTTCACCTTCACTCACTAGATCGAGGTGGTGAAGGCGTCATCGAGTTGTACGTGTGCTGAATGCGAAGGTGCCATTCGTTTGGCACTTGATCGGGACGTTCATGATTGGATCACGGGGCGGATCGTGATTGGATCGCATAGACGTTCGACTACATCAATTGTGTTTCTTAACACTTTTGCTTAGCGATCTACAAGGGTATGTAGATGCACTCTCCCTCTTGTAGTTGTTGACATCCATAGATAGATCTTGGGTGTTCGTAGGAATTTTTTTTTCTCATGCAACACCACCCAACAGACGGCAGCCAGCAAGAAAGAACAAGTAGGAGGTGGTGAGGGAGATAAACTAGAGCTCACTGGGTCTTGGAGAGCAGTCGAGCAAGGTCGGGGATGTCCTGGATGGCACAAATCAACGACGATGGATCTCGGTTGCCTACGGGAAGAAATAGTCGATTCGCTCATCTCCGTTCGCTTCTTCTCTAACACGCCGGTGTGGAGATGAAGCAGAGTATGGCGGATCCACAGGATATATACAACATCACGGCCAGGCAGTGGCTATGGCACGAGAGCAGCAAAACGCGGCGATGGTGGCGCTCGGCCATGGCAGGCAGAGGGTGCGAGGGAATGAGAGCGACGACACAATCTGGACGCCTCTCTTAGGTTATCCACAGTGCCTTGCTGGCCAGGGGAGGCCAGGCAGGCTGCTGGCGTGGCGCTCCCGCACGCGTCGTGCCCTCCTTCGCCTCTGCCTTCTGGAAGAATTAGGAGATGATTGGCACTCGGCTAGTGGGCCGCCCAAGTAAGTTGGGCCAAGTAGGTAAGATGTGCACTTTTTTTTATTTTTTCTATGTTCTTTTTTAGACCATTTTACACTATTTAGCAAATTCAAAGAAGTCAAAACCAGTGTCGAACTTCCCTCTGAATATATTTATGTTGCAGAATGGAATATTCGATATGCACATAAAATGTTTCACGGATTTTGAAAACATATTCATTAATTAATAATATAGATCCAAATTCAAATACAATATTGATTTATTTTCCAGGTCCAAATTGTCCCTAAAAATTGTTCCTAAATTTTGGTTTCAAATATTTATCTTTCCAAAATTCCCATGACATTTTTAGAGCATTTTGGATTCACTGAAAGCAATTTTTGAGGGTTCTTTGCCCTCCTTTTAGAGGCTTTCGCTTCCCACAATTCAACTTTCAAAATAATAAACATGATGACATGATGTTGTTGATCCAATTAATCACACCAAAAATAATTATTTGCACAAAAAGTTCTAGGACTGTGACTACTCACCCCCATTAAACAAGAACCTTGTCCCAATATTCAAGCACAGGGTAAGAGGACATAGGGGACAAAAACTAAAACAATATTTACGATCTAATTACCCTTCTCGAAGATAATGATTCATTGCATCATGTTGATATTGACATCTTTGCCTTCGAGGTCTTCATCCAAACACGGTGACAGTGTGAACAAGGAAAATTCTACAAGAGACGATCTTCTCGAAGATCGAGCAACTCATGATCAAATCATGGAATGAGATGTGATAACATCTCTTGAGCTGAGACACAAAACGCACAACGAGGACGATGGAATGAGGTAAATTAGAGAGGTTCAATTGGTAGGCCACAATTCCACACTTAATACAGATGATGAAAAGGTTTCAAAATAGCGAGGAGTTAAGTTGCTCTCCATACCATAACGGTGCATCTTAGGAAGGTGACTCATAGAGTTATTACCTTAAGTGTCAAAAATAATTAACTTTGATTTAGAGATCATTTAAACTCTTCATACCATGCTAAGGCAATTCACAAATGATCGTTTGAAGGAGTTCGGAGAAATGTCATACTCAGCTTGGAACGGAGACTAGAGTTATAGAAAAACTCTTCCAACGGAAGGCACATTCCAATTGACACCCAGGATATAACCCAGTATCTCTATGCGCTCTTAAGAAATTTAGCATCTCCATATTCATCAAGGTCTTGCCAACATCGATGCCAAGGATCCTTACAACACATCATACTACCATGATGAATAATGATGGAGGATGCCGATGCAAAGATAGACCACATTTTCTTAGGTTTCACCTTTGCTATGCCAAGGGAATGAAATCTCGATGATCGATCGAGATACATTTAGCACTCCGCTTCTAATGTTCTCCTTGATGAAATAGCGCAACCCGACTATATGGAGAAGTGGTCAAATTTTCTGAATCAAGATACTACAATGATAGATTTTTCATCTAGGTGTGTCGGTCAAAATGTCATATTTATGGGACCTACATCAAAGATCTTGGGAAAAATTCCAACCATCATATCTGCCTGAGATTCAGATCTGGTTAGTGACTGGATATTTCAGACCAAGCATGTTTGAAAAGAAGGATTACTACACGATTTAACGAGATGACGTTGCGAGATTCTCGGGAAATGAACTACGGAAGACAGCTCAAAACATGAGTTGGATTGAAAGATACATGTGAACACATTATCCAGGATAATCATGACCACATAGAAGTCTTAAACAAAACACTACCGAGTTTGGGTTAGGAACCATCATTGTGATATCAAGATATGTGCGGAAGTCCAAGGATTATCTCTCACGCATAGACTTATCTTTCTTGAACAAATAAATAAATGGCTTGGGGCGCTAGGTAATACATATGGAATGGAGGTAGCTAATATCTAAAATGATAGGATACTTCGCACATGCATGGATGACTTGGAATGGTTCCAAAGAAAGAAAAATAACTTTTCCCGAATTCATGGCGGCAACTTACATCAAATGCTCGTGAACTGAGAGGGTGTTACTTCTTGCACCTAAAATATACTTCGTCTATGGAACACAAAGATATTTCCTACAAAGTTTCCAACACTAGCTTAATGTCCAACATGATTCATGGAGAAAATGAAATTATTGCTGATGGGCTCAACAACAATTCATCGACATATCCATATAAATGGAATTTCACAACTATGTGAACAAGATAATAGCATTAGTGAGATCAGAAGATATAATGGTGTATGCTCCAGGAAGAATCCACAAGTAAGACAACACTTGGAAAGTCTTTGGTTCTGATTTCGATTTGATGATAGCCCACACTCAAATCAAGGATTGGACAAGATAATAGATTCAACAACTGACCACAAGGATCAACCAATCAAAATATCATATTTCTTCAGCACACACAAACATAAAGGATATCCCTTTGACATGAACTAAGTTAGGACAAGATTTTGTTTTCCAACCCTCCACGTTATTGTTTAGCTTAACCAACTAGTCCAAGGGCATCCAACACGGATTCTTGGGAAGGAGTGGTTTACCGAAAAACAAACTTGATCACGAACCCAACATAACGGTCAGGGAACAACCTGGTAATACTTCCAAGAAGATATTCAAAAAATCATGAACCACCGATATATTACTAAGTTTGAGAACAATCTTTCTTTTGAGGGAAATATGATATGATCATAATAGCGAAGGATTAACACAATCCTAACCCATTGATCGAGGAGTGCACCAAGAAAGATGGACCAGGTAGCACGATCAATCTTAGAATGATCATTCAATAACCAACACGATAAGAATGAAATTATTGTCCACTAATTACCAAGCAACATGGTTGCTAGGAGTATTGATTTCACACACCACGGTTCACTTGTCCGCATTTCGGTTACAACAACACGGGAACCAAGGAATGACCAATGATGGCAAGAAGTACCACTGTATCAACAATTCATTAGAGGTTGTGCAATTCTCATGACATTCCTGATATAAAGAGGGTAATACTTTAAGGTAGAACAAATCAAAGGCTGGATTGGCATTTTGATCTGCGGAATACAACTACTTTGACCTAATCCTACAAATGGACGAGGTACTAGAATTTGCTTCTCCTAGTCATTCTGAAATTAAAATGGCTTGAGAGACCATAAGAATAATATGCATCGATGAACACGGTTGCACGATTACACTTGACTATCCACTCATAGATAAAGGTCAAAATACAATTGAAGGGGGAAACTCAAAAGAACATGTTTTTTAGATGCATACATTAGCATGTCGAATGAGCTCAACATAATTCTTTTGGATAACTCATGCAAGAAGAAAGGATTTGCAGAGTCACAACATAGACTACAGAACTCACCAAGAGCACTCTTATTGTGATGTTTTGGTCCAATAAGAAATCCTGCCATCACTGGTTCATGGTATTGGAAGAGTGATATACCATGAACCTCGAATACTAGCCCAAGGTTACTAATATCCTAAAGGAACGATCATACACTATCAACGGGAGGGATCAGAATGTTCCTGGGGTTCAAGAACCCAGAAGTGGAATACCTACTACTATATAACATCACAGGATGCTTTCCATAATGAGGGCTAGAATTATCACACTCAGAACACAACACATAGCTAAGTTATTGGGTGGTTCTCTTAAGATACCATAGATTCCTAACACTTCAATACATACATTAAGGTAATGGACTACCTCAACACAGCAATTAGTGTGATTTGTCTGGCCCAAAAAGACATCGATTCGAGATGAAATGATTTGCAATTGCATGAGATTATTTATCAACCTTGGATAACTCGGACATCATGACGGTTGTACGGGCGTGAGATATGAGGCAACCTACATGAAACTAACAACATAACATTGAATTCCTGTGGAGACATCGATCCAAGAATAGCATGACTTTCCTATAAGTCTCCAGCATAGTAACTCACCATTCTCATAGATAGATGAGAAAGCCTAGTTCTTAAACGACGTAAAATAAAGAAGAGGGTGACTCGAAATGATAATGACACAAGAAAAGGAGTAAAAAGAGTCTTACATCCCTTCCACAATCAATTCCCTTATATAACTAAAGAATTGCTACTCAACATCGACTAGTTTGGCTTGGTAATACTACACGTAATGAAGCTCTGATACAGATCCATAATGGTGTATGGATGTGGTGAATATGTGGACTCGGGTCCACCCTCTTACTCCAAAGATACTACTTTTAGTCGTAGTACGGGTTAGCCAAGAGTGAAAGTTGGCTTGCTGCAATAAACTCCACAACCCCTTTGTTGATAGTGATGCATATGTAGATAGTTCTCGTGTAATTCTTGCTGAGTACCTTTATACTCACGGTTTCTTAATTATGTTTTTGCGGAGCAGACCTTAGTCTCACAAATGGTTTCTGCACGAAGTTCGACATTGACCGATTAGCTTGGGAATCCCAGATAGAGGTCTGGCTTCTTTGGGAGGGTTGTTGTAGATTTTGAGGCTCCTCCAGTCACTTTTAGTAGATGTCTGTACTCAGACATGTTGTGCTTCTGCTTGTTGCTTCTATGAATTTGAGTGTTGGGTCATGTGACACTGTTCATAATATCACACTATGTTGGCTCTTACGGGTCTTCAATAACACTTTGAGTCATACACTTGTGTTGCGATGTCATGTTGTATCTACACATATCGTGCCTATTGCGTGTATGTTTTGAAATGCATTGTATGTGTGGGATTCAACACCTGGTTGTGTGCCTTTAGTGGCCCTCTTTATAAGGAAATGCCTCTTTGTGATTCCATCGAGCCATGGTAGCTTGCTACTACTCCGAACACATTGATTGACATGTGTGTATCCTTCTTTGTTGTTGTCTCCGTCCCCACGGGGAAATGTCACATAATATAATGAAGTCCATGTAGCCTGCTATGACTCTTCTACACGCAGTTGATGACAGAAATGTCTCACGGTGTAATGGAGTCCGTGTAGCTTGATATGACTCGTCTACACACAGTTGATGGCTGACACCTGCATTGCTGGGTTATGTATGCTTATTCCTGTACGGATGTGCAACTTGGGTTTATAACTAGTCATGTCGACCCGTGTTCTCCGACATATGATTTCTAGCGACATATTCATATAGTTGAGCCAAAAGACTCAAACGGTCCCGACCAAGGTAAAGTGGCAGCCATGGAGTTTACCATGCATGGGGCCCAAAGTGATATGATGTGTTACATGCTAGATTCGTATGGCTTAGGATCGGGGTCCTGATAATTGGTATCACAGCCTACCCTTGCGGTTACACGGGCATGTGTGGACCAGGTGTGCGGGCATGTGACGCATGGTACGTGTGGCCCATTGTTGCACACGACATGGCCGATGTGCTGGACTGGACACACACATGTGTGCCAAGAGGGTACGTTCCTAATGGGCCAATGAGGACGTCAGATCTTTTGAGTGAAGAAGTATGTGAGAGCCTAGCTTAATAGGAATGATAGACTACTCATATCAACAAGATTTTTTTTTCAAGAGCTCATTCGTAAATAACTCCAAAATTGAGGGTGCTTGGCTTGGAGTAATTTTAAGATGGGTGATGGATCCGAAAGTTGGTCCCGGGTGCGCATGAGTGAGGATAAAATATGCAGAAAAGATTAGTGTTGATCTATGCAGCTAGTCAAAATCCTGCCAAGCGTAATAGGGTGGTACAGATGCACAGGAGATTTTCGTTGGAGGTTGAAGAAAGAGATCTGACCGTTCATCTTTCATTCAATGGCTTAAACCAAATCGACCGACCTGGATAAAATACATCCCATGTTTGCCGCTGTAAACCAGTTCTGCACACGCTATTCTTCATCTCCTTTTTTGTTGACGAAAATAACGGCTAGTGTTGCGTTCCATTGCTGCCAGACGTGGCCCACATGACAGTGTTTGCCGAGTTGTTTCCGTCGGGAATTCGACGAACTATTTTGTCTGGCGAGTCGTTTTTTGTGAGAACCTGACAAAAGACACCACTGTGCGGAGCTACGAATTACCGATGTGTTCAAGTTCAGATCAAACTCGGCAGCAAGAAATTCGCCGAGTGCCGGAAGAATGCACTTGGTGAAGAATTGGAACTCGGGACAAAACACGATTCTAGTAGTGATAGGATATGGTAAATTACAAGAAATGTGTGTACACACATGCATACATTGTTTCAACACGCGCGTGTACAAATGAATGAAGGAATGTCGCTCACCCTTCTCTCCCCTTCATAATTGTTTCTCATTTGCCTTCTTTTCTGGTCGACGCCTAGATGATTAATTAACTATCATGCATAAAGTTAGAGACGCATATTTTCCCACAATAGATATATGTAAATCGCCTAAATTTGCAATTTGGATCAGTCGATTTTTCAAAGAAGAAACAAGTTTGCGAGAGGAAAGGAATGAAGAAAGGAGTAACTGCCGCCGATCTATCTTAGGGTACCAGGATTGCCGACGATATATGGCGGGGTTGGCAAGCTCGCCAACGATCTACCTTAGGGGTGTGTTGGGGGCGGCGGTGGCGGGGGGGGGGGGGGGGGGGGGGGGGGTTCACCGAAAAATTGTGTTCCTCACCGAGGTTACGGGAATGGCCGTGGGCGGCGCCAACGTAGTTGGCGGTGGGCAACGATTAGGGGAAGGACAAGGCAGGCGCAGGAGTGCTGCCGGCCTCTAGCGGCGGCGGTTGGGGGGAGGGCAAGGCATGCGCGGGAGTGCTGCCGGCCGCTAGCGGCGGTTGGGGGAGGGCAAGGCACGCGCGGGAGTGCTGCCGGCCGCTAGCGGCGATTGGGGGGAGGGCAAGGCACGCGCGGGAGTGCTGCCGACCGCTAGCGGTGATTGGGGGGAGGGCAAGGCAGGCGTTGTAGTGCCTCCGCCGGTGGTACGTCCGACGGTTTGAGGAAGAAGATCCACAAGAAATCTGCACTCGAGGATGAAGAAAGAGGTCTGACCGTTCATCTTTCATTCAATGGCTTATACCAAATCGGCCAACCCAAACAAAATATATCCCATGTTTGCCGCTGTAAACCAGTTCTCCAGACGCTATTCTTCATCTCCTTCTTTTCTTTTTCTTTTTTTGACTAAAACAAAAGAAGAAGGTTGCATCGACGCAAGTGTTTGAAGCCATGGGATAGGAGTATAGGACATGGTAGGTTACAAGAAACGCGTGTACACATATCCATATGCATACATTCTTTCAACACGCGCGTGTACAAACGAACGAAAGGCCACATTCTCGGCCCAGATAATTAATCGGGGTCGACTCAAATCACGCCCGGCACGAGCATTCCCATGACCAGTGCATGCATCCACAGTCATAGTCGTAGACTCATAGGGCATACAACTTTGAGCACCACTGCATGCAATGATGCACCCGGCCTGCAACATGCACGAGCCCCAGCGATCCAGTTCAGAGGCTGCACACAGCTACCTGCCTACCTCCTCACCCTCCCCCTGCATACATCCACTACGCAAGTCGACGACGACGACGATGTGCCATGAATACACACATGCATGAGAGTGCGCGCGGGCAGAGGCCGGCCGGGTAAACGCATAGCACCCAGCCTGCAGCTAGCGACCTAGGCAACGATCGGTCTGCATGGCCTCGCAAGGCACCACGGAAAGCAACGTCCGCTGAGGTCGACCGCTGCGTCCGTATTGCGGGTAGCTCGATCGTAACCGCCCTCTGGCCGCGTGGCCCCTCCTGCAGGCCCGATAACGGCAGGGTCATGACTCATGAGGTGGCCGTACGTGGCCGGGGGTCTATCGACAGCGACACTTGCCACTGCTCCCATCTATGATCGATCGATCGGTCACCCAGACCCAGGAATCGAACCCTAGCTAGCTGCAATGCATGCAGGGCATATTGACCAGCCTCCCGCAGTGGTTGCGCTGCTTGCCTTGATGGGGGTCGATCGCCACCTTGTTCCTCCACATGGCCTGCGCTAGCTCCCCGTTGTGGAACGAGAGAATAATAATCTTGCCAGAGATTTTTTCTTTGGGTCACTGTTTTGATATCCATTCCATCCATCTCCGTGATGCCATGATGATGCGCCTGCTTAATCCCCGAACCCAACTTTCCGGCGGCGCGAGCTTCGGGCTAAGCGAAAAGCCAAGGGCCTGCTATATCGGCCGCAGCCGGGTCATTTTCGCCGTTTTCTCCTCCTTCCTCCTCCTCTTTCCCTCCATTTCCCCACCCCATCCCGCCATTCTTCTCTCGCTCCTGTCATTCGGTCGCCATGTCGTTGAAGAAGTACACCGTCCCACGCCCGCTTCTATCGCCGATTTCATCCAGCCGAAGCAGAGGAAGCCGAGGAAGCCGATGCCCAGGCCGGCGAGCGTTTCGGACGCCGAGTGGAGGGCGGACGTACAGCGCTGGAAGGCGGTCACAACAAGCCGACGAAGGAGGCTCGACACCAAGAAGATTAGGGACGCGCCGCCGCGGTCGATCAAGAAGAGGTGTCTCACGCGGGGATGATGAACCCACCCGGCCGCAACTCGCAGGCCGCATGGAGGGGTCTCCAGGGCGTTGCGCCGGCCACTCACTCGCCGACGATGTCGCCCTGGGGATACGCGCACTCGCCTGGCTACTCCGACGGCGACGCACATTGTGTCTTCAATCCCAATACCACCTTCCCGCATGGCGCGCCACAACGTTCCTCCCCCACTGGTTTCGGCCACGACCCGCGCATTCCCTCGCCCACTTTCAGGGCCGGCCTCAACACCCAGTACAGCTAGTCGCCACCGGCGTACTCGTCAGCAGCCTCGTCTGCGCCGTGGCGTCCTTCCGTTCGCACCCACTTCGTCGCTCCAGTTTAACTACGCCGATGCCGTCGACATGGACGAGATCATCACGAGCGGCTCCGTCGCCGCCGCGTTGCACCCGGAGTTTGGCGCGCAAGACAAAACAATGGACACCACCGGCGACATCGACGGCAAGCTCGACGACACCGAGGAGGCGGAGGGGGAGGACGACGCGGTGGAGGTGGAACCGGAACCGGTGCCACAGAAGAAGGGGAGGAAGAGAAAGCGGGCAGCGAACGCCAAGCCGGGCGAACCCGTCGGCAAGTGGACGTCCAAGGAAGACGAGTGCCTTACCGAAGCGTGAAAAACTGTCAGCATCGACCCGATGACAATGCCCACAGCGATCCCGACGACCGCAACGGCGACCCCAACTGCGACCACAACGGCGACAACAACCGCGGCCGCAACGGTGACCACGACGACGGCTGGACACGCAGAGCTCATGCCGACCGCGAGCCCGACTATGTCGACGACGGACAGCCCTGCGACGCCGATGATGAGCCCGTCAACGCCTGTGGAGGAGCCGCACCCGCCGAGTTGGCCATGTGATCCCTTTCTATCCTTTCTTTTTAATCGTCGAACTGTTGGCGTATTTGATCGCCGAACAATAGCACTGATCACCGAACTCACGGCATTTTTTGGGCAGCGGGAAAGAGGGAATTTAAAAACGTTCGCGTCTAGGGGCCAAAACCTAGGGCGCGGCTGGAAATTCGCTCGGCCCCAGGCCGAGAATAGCACCAGCGAAACGCCAAAAAGGCTATTGCCGAAGCGTACTGGGAGCCAAACGACTGGAGATGCTCTAAGTCCCTGGCGCGAGGTTTTGACGACTAGTTGGTGTCGGTAACTTTTCATGAAAGTTGCTAGCCATAGCAAGTATACTAAAAATAACTGTATCATGACAAATAACAATGCTGTATATATATGCTAGTGCCAAAATTTGTGAAGGTCTTCTTAATAAGATATTTAATTAATCGCCTCAAAAGAAGGTATTTAATTAATCGTCAGTTTGATCAAATAGCAAGAAGCTAGCTGCAAGTCCTTTTCGAGCAGCGGACCAGGTGTAAAAAATATGTTTGTAGGCTAATTGCGTTGGAGAAGAATAAGGGGCAACTAAACATCCCTGTTTATCTTCACCTTCTAAGGCTAGCCAGTTACCATAGTAGGAGGCATGTCCCAAAGTTAATGCATGTGCATAAGCCCAATATATTCATGTTCATGCAAAAAAAACAACTGTTCATGTTGGAAATGTTGTTTTTATAAACAATCCTGTTCGAATTGAAATGTCAACAGTGCCATTTCTGAGCATTATATGCACCATGAGCAAACAAGCATGTGACCTGCAACTGGAAGCACAAAAAACTTAGATTCGCAACCGTGTAAGCATGCTAGTTAGTTTTTAGATCGTCGCACCTCCACAAGTGAATGTTGGTAAGTCAGCCTTCTCACCCACATTCACGGGTGAGATCCAAAAGCAATTCACTTATCTCACGCTTATCATCGAGTGCTGTCTATATACAGAAGGGTAGCTAGGGTTTCCATATATGATGCGCTGATAGGGATGAGAAACCGCCTCGCTGCATCATGTGATGGAGTGCAAGTCTAGACCAGCTCACAACAATTATCCTTCTTTTCTGCCACTAAATAGGTTGCCGTGGAATCAAAGGGCGACGGAAATGGGTGGTGAGGCTGTGGACTTGTGGTGAGACGGTTTAGCAAGGAAGCTTATGCCATGAAAATGCAGCAGCATCTCAGTTGCAACAACCGCCACTGCTTTACAGCAATGACAGAGGCAGAGCGATTGATGTGCCAACTGCGAACAAGTGATAAGAAAGATGGGGTTATCTTCTTCTTCTTTTTTCCATACGGCACGAGAGAATGTGATGAAACCATCCTCTGTCTCAAAATAAGTGTCTCAACCTTAATATAATTTTGCACTAGGGTTAGTACAAAGTTAAGACAGTTATTTTAGGACAGGGGGAGTAGCAGATAGACATGTTTCTTAATTTTTGGTGCAAAAATGATGGCTAGCTCTCATAAATTGAGTCTAACTAGTAGCTCCAACAGTTGAACAGACAAGCTCAAGAACATCAGCAGCTTGTCTCTGTTAGGTGCACGGGTCAAGCCACGACTACACATATGATCTGCCCTCCATTACGCATGTGCCCATTATATTTGCTTCAGGTCATAACTAGTATTGCTAGGTGGCTGTTGTTGGGGACAGTGATGCATGGACTTCAATTAAGGTTTGAGATTACCATTAGGCTGCTGCTGATGTCCTATTGATAGCTACAGCCTGACACTTGCAGCAGTGTATGTTCCATATCTTACAATTGGGAAAAGGAAACCAAGACAGAAGAAGAACCTCCTCGCAGGCTCAGCCTACATTGCTACTTTGTCTTCTGCCTGTGCGTCCCCTAACCTTGGTAATTAAGGCGCAACACCCCAAACCAAGTAAAAAAAACTACCATACCATCTCACTCTACTTGTTGGAATCTCAAAGGCTGTTACAGGCCTACTGACAACCAATTATAACAGTAGGTGAAGTTGCTATGCTTATGACCAAGAATGTGTATTTGTTGTCCTAAAGAAGAGTCACCATGTATGCACTTTCGAACTCAATTAAATAGGCGGCAAAATGGAAATGCATATACTGCAAATTAAGCACACAGATTCAACAGCCACACTGGAAAGCACAATAATTCATGTCCCCCGGTGTTCCTCAAACAGTGAGCAGACAGGCAGTTCTACATGCATGATAGGATCCACCACAAAGAAAGGAACCAACCTGTTTTTTCACGCTCCAAAGGGTAGGTGGTCTTCATGCCCCGGTCTGGTGACTGCCAAATCGGAAGGCAGGATTCTTGCGAGGCAGGCGGCATCATGACCAATGTTTTAAATAGCGGGCTGCCATAAATAACGGCGAGCCTCTAAATCAGCTATAACGGAGCTATAGCGGGCTATAACGACATATTTGTACATGATACCATTTAGCGGCACCCTGCTGAAAAGGCTATAGCGAGGCTATAGCGGGCTATTTAAAACTATGATCATGACTGGTAAATGAGGCAAACAGACAGAGGCAATGACATAAGTGTTGGAATTATGCCCTAGAGGCAATAATAAATATAGTTATTATTATAATTCCTGTATCAAGATAATCGTTTATTATCCATGCTATAATTGTATTGAATGAAGACTCATTTACATGTGTGGATACATAGACAAAACACCGTCCCTAGCAAGCCTCTAGTTGGCTAGCCAGTTGATCAAAGATAGTCAGTGTCTTCTGATTATGAACAAGGTGTTGTTGCTTGATAACTGGATCACGTCATTAGGAGAATCACGTGATGGACTAGACCCAAACTAATAGACGTAGCATGTTGATCGTGTCATTTTGTTGCTACTGTTTTCTGCGTGTCAAGTATTTATTCCTATGACCATGAGATCATATAACTCACTGACACCGGAGAAATGCTTTGTGTGTATCAAACGTCACAACGTAACTGGGTGACTATAAAGATGCTCTACAGGTGTCTCCGAAGGTGTTAGTTGAGTTAGTATGGATCAAGACTGGGATTTGTCACTCCGTGTGACGGAGAGGTATCTTGGGGCCCACTCGGTAATACAACATCACACACAAGCCTTGCAAGCAATGTGACTTAGTGTAAGTTGCGGGATCTTGTATTACGGAACGAGTAAAGAGACTTGCCGGTAAACGAGATTGAAATAAGTATACGGATACTGACGATCGAATCTCGGGCAAGTAACATATCGAAGGACAAAGGGAATGACATACGGGATTATATGAATCCTTGGCACTGAGGTTCAAACGATAAGATCTTCGTAGAATATGTAGGATCCAATATGGGCATCCAGGTCCCGCTATTGGATATTGACCGAGGAGTCTCTCGGGTCATGTCTACATAGTTCTCGAACCCGCAGGGTCTGCACACTTAAGGTTCGACGTTGTTTTATGCGTATTTGAGTTATATGGTTGGTTACCGAATGTTGTTCGGAGTCCCGGATGAGATCACAGACGTCACGAGGGTTTCCGGAATGGTCCGGAAACGAAGATTGATATATAGGATGACCTCATTTGATTACCGGAAGGTTTTCGGAGTTACCGGGAATGACGAATGGGTTCCGGAAGTTCACCGGGGGGGCAACCCACCCCGGGGAAGCCCATAGGCCATGAGGGTGGCGCACTAGCCCTTAGTGGGCTGGTGGGACAGCCCATAAGGGCCCTATGCGCCATACAAAATAAAATCAAAGAGAAAGAAAAAAAAGGGAGGTGGGAAGGAAGGGAAGGACTCCCACCCACCAAACCAAGTCCAACTCGGTTTGGGGGGGAGCCTTCCCCCCTTGGACTCGGCCGACCCCCTTGGGGCTCCTTGAGCCCCAAGGCAAGGTCCCCTCCCTCCCACCTATATATACGGAGGTATTGGGGCTGATTTGAGACGACTTTTCCACGGCAGCACGACCACATACCTCCACGGTTTTTCCTCTAGATCGCGTTTCTGCGGAGCTCGGGCGGAGCCCTGCTGAGACAAGGTCATCACCAACCTCCGGAGCGCCGTCACGCTGCCGGAGAACTCTTCTACCTCTCCGTCTCTCTTGCTGGATCAAGAAGGCCGAGATCATCGTCGAGCTGTACGTGTGCTGAACGCGGAGGTGCCTTCCGTTCGGTACTAGATCGTGGGACTGATCGCGGGATTGTTCGCGGGGCGGATCGAGGGACGTGAGGACGTTCCACTACATCAACCGCGTTCTCTAACGCTTCTGCTGTACGGTCTACAAGGGTACGTAGATCACTCATCCCCTCTCGTAGATGGGCATCACCATGATAGGTCTTCGTGCGCGTAGGAAAATTTTTGTTTCCCATGCGACGTTCTCCAACAGTGGCATCATGAGCTAGGTTCATGCGTAGATGTCTTCTCGAGTAGAACACAAAAGTTTTTGTGGGCGGTGATGTGCATTTTGCTGCCCTCCTTAGTCTTTTCTTGATTCTGCGGTATTGTTGGATTGAAGCGGCTTGGACCGACATTACTCGTACGCTTACGAGAGACTGGTTTCATCGCTACGAGTAACCCCGTTGCTCAAAGATGACTGGCAAGTGTCGGTTTCTCCAACTTTAGTTGAATCGGATTTGACCGAGGAGGTCCTTGGATGAGGTTAAATAGCAACTCATATATCTCCGTTGTGGTGTTTGCATAAGTAAGATGCGATCCTACTAGATACCCATGGTCACCACGTAAAACATGCAACAACAATATTAGAGGACGTCTAACTTGTTTTTGCAGGGTATGCTTGTGATGTGATATGGCAAACGATGTGATGTGATATATTGGATGTATGAGATGATCATGTTGTAATAGAAAATATCGACTTGCACGTCGATGGTACGGCAACCGGCAGGAGCCATAGGGTTGTCTTTATACTAACGTTTGTGCTTGCAGATGCGTTTACTATTTTGCTAGGATGTAGCTTTAGTAGTAATAGCATGAGTAGCACGACAACCCCGATGGCAACACGTTGATGGAGATCATGGTGTGGCGCCGGTGACAAGAAGATGGCGCCGGTGCTTTGGTGATGGAGATCAAGAAGCACGTGATGATGGCCATATCATGTCACTTATGAATTGCATGTGATGTTAATCCTTTTATGCACCTTGTTTTGCTTAGAACGACGGTAGCATTATGAGGTGATCTCTCACTAAAATTTCAAGACGAAATCGTGTTCTCCCCGACTGTGCACCGTTGCTACAGTTCGTCGTTTCGAGACACCACGTGATGATCGGGTGTGATAGACTCAACGTTCACATACAACGGGTGCAAAACAGTTGCGCACGCGGAACACTCTGGTTAAGCTTGACGAGCCTAGCATGTGCAGACATGGCCTCGGAACACATGAGACCGAAAGGTCGATCATGAATCATATAGATGATATGATTAGCATAGGGATGCTTACCACTGAAACTATGCTCAACTCACGTGATGATCGGACTTGAGCTAGTGTAAGTGGATCATGAACCACTCAAATGACTAAAGAGATGTACTTTTTGAGTGGGAGTTTAGCGAATAATTTGATTAAGTTAAACTCTAATTATCTTGAACATAGTCTAAGTCCACTTTGAATATATTTGTGTTGTAGATCATGGCTCACGCGACAGTCATCCTGAATTTTAATACGTTCCTAGAGAAAGCTAAGTTGAAAGATGATGGAAGCAACTTTGTAGACTGGGCTCGTAATCTTAAGCTAATCTTACAAGCTGGGAAGAAGGATTATGTCCTTAATGCTGCGCTAGGAGATGAACCACCCGCTACGGCTGATCAGGATGTTAAGAACGCTTGGTTAGCACGTAAGGAGGACTACTCAATAGTTCAATGTGCAGTCTTGTATGGCTTAGAATCGGGACTTCAACGTCGCTTTGAGCGTCATGGAGCATTTGCGATGTTCCAAGAGTTGAAGTTTATCTTTCAGAAGAACGCCCGGATCGAGAGGTATGAGACCTCCGATAAATTCTATGCTTGCAAGATGGAGGAAAACTCGTCTGTCAGTGAACATGTGCTCAAAATGTCTGGGTACTCAAACCGTCTAGCTGAGCTGGGATTGAACTCCCGCAAGAGGCTATCACTGACAGAATCCTTCAATCACTGCCGCCAAGCTATAAAGGCTTTGTGTTGAACTACAACATGCAAGGGATGAACAAGTCTCCCAGCGAGTTGTTTGCGATGCTGAAAGTCACAGAGTCTGAACTCCGTAAAGAGCATCAAGTGTTGATGGTGAATAAGACCACTAGTTTCAAGAGAAATGGCAAAGGCAAGAAGGGTAATTCGAAGAAGAGCGGCAAGCCTGTTGCCAATCTGACGAAGAAACCCAAAGCTGGACCTAAGCCTGAAACGGAGTGTTACTATTGCAAGGGTATGGGTCACTGGAAGCGCAATTGCCCCAAGTATCTGGCAGATAAGAAGGCGGCCAAAGAAAAATCAGGTATATTTGATATACATGTTATTGATGTGTACTTAACCGGCTCTCGTAGTAGTGCCTGGGTATTCGATACTGGTTCTGTTGCTCATATTTGCAACTCGAAACAGGAACTGCGGAATAGACAAAGGCTGGCGAAAGATGAAGTGACGATGCGCGTAGGAAATGGTTCCAAGGTTGATGCAATCGCCGTCGGCACAGTGTCACTTCAGTTACCATCAGGATTAGTGATGAACTTAAATCATTGTTATTTAGTGCCTGCGTTGAGCATGAACATTATATCTGGATCTTGTTTATTGCGAGACGGATACTCTTTTAAGTCAGAGAATAATGGTTGTTCTATTTCTATGAGTAACATCTTTTATGGTCATGCACCGAATGTGAGAGGATTGTTCATATTGAATCTTGATAGCGATACGCATATACATAACATTGAGACCAAAAGAGTTAGAGTTAACAATGATAGCGCCATATTTTTGTGGCACTGCCGCTTAGGTCATATTGGTGTAAAGCGCATGAAGAAACTCCATGCTGATGGACTTTTGGAGTCACTTGACTTTGATTCACTTGACACGTGCGAACCATGCCTCATGGGCAAGATGACTAAGACTCCATTCTCCGGAACAATGGAGCGTGCAAGTGACTTGTTGGAAATCATACATACCGATGTGTGTGGTCCGATGAGCGTGGAGGCACGCGGCGGATATCGTTATTTTCTCACCTTCACGGAAGATTTGAGTAGATATGGTTATGTCTACTTGATGAAGCACAAGTCTGAAACATTTGAAAAGTTCAAACAATTTCAGAGTGAAGTGGAAAATGATCGTAACAAGAAGATCAAGTTCCTACGGTCTGATCGTGGGGGTGAATATCTGAGTTTCGAGTTTGGTGCTCACTTAAGACAATGTGGAATTGTTTCACAGTTAACACCGCCTGGAACACCACAGCGTAATGGTGTGCCCGAACGTCGTAATCGTACTCTATTAGAGAAGGTGTGATCTATGATGTCTCTTACCGATTTGTCGTTATCATTTTGGGGTTATGCATTAGAAACAGCTGCATTCACTTTAAATAGGGCACCATCAAAATCCGTTGAGACGACACCATACGAACTGTGGTATGGCAAAAGGCCAAAGTTGTCGTTTCTTAAAGTTTGGGGATGTGATGCTTATGTCAAAAAGCTTCAGCCTGAAAAGCTGGAACCCAAAGCGGGAAAGTGCGTCTTCATAGGTTACCCAAAAGAGACAGTTGGGTACACCTTCTATCTCAAATCCGAGGGCAAAGTGTTTGTTGCTAAAAACGGAGCTTTTCTCGAGAAGGAGTTTCTCTCGAGAGAATTGAGTGGGAGGAAGATAGAACTTGACGAGGTTGTCGAACCTCTCATCCCTCTGGATGGTGGCGCAGGGCAAGGGGAAACCTCTGTCGTTGCGACGCCGGTTGAGGAGGAAGTTAATGATGATGATCATGAAACTCCAGTTCAAGTTTCTGTCGAACCACGCAGGTCGACGAGACCACGTGCTGCTCCAGAGTGGTACGAAAATCCCGTCTTATCAATCATGTTGTTAGACAACAATGAACCTGCAAATTATGAAGAAGCAATGGTGGGCCCAGATTCCAACAAATGGCTAGAAGCCATGAAGTCCGAGATAGGATCCATGTATGAGAACAAAGTATGGACTTTGGAGGTACTACCTGAGGGCCGCAAGGCTATTCAGAACAAATGGATCTTTAAGAGGAAGACGGACGCTGACGGCAATGTGACCGTTTATAAAGCTCGACTTGTGGCAAAAGGTTTTTCACAAGTTCAAGGAGTTGACTACGATGAAACATTCTCACCCGTAGCGATGCTTAAGTCCATCAGAATCATGTTAGCAATAGCTGCATTTTTCGATTATGAAATCTGGCAGATGGATGTCAAAACAGCGTTCCTTAATGGTTTCCTTAAGGAAGAGTTGTATATGATACAACCCGAAGGTTTTGTCGATTCTAAGAATGCTAACAAGGTGTGCAAGCCCCAGCGATCCATTTATGGACTGGTGCAAGCATCTAGGAGTTGGAACAAACGCTTTGATGAGGTGATCAAAGCATTTGGGTTTATACAAGTGGTTGGAGAATCTTGTATTTACAAGAAAGTGAGTGGGAGCTCTGTGGCATTTCTAATATTATATGTGGATGACATATTACTGATTGGAAACAACGTAGAGTTTTTGGAGAGCAAAAAGGGTTACTTGAATAAAAGTTTCTCTATGAAGGACCTAGGAGAAGCTGCTTACATTCTAGGCATTAAGATCTATAGGGATAGATCAAAACGCCTGATAGGACTTTCACAAAGCACATGCCTTGATAAAGTTTTGAAGGGGTTCAAAATGGAACAGTCCAAGAAAGGGTTCTTGCCAGTTCTACAAGGTACGAGATTGAGTAAGACTCAGTGCCCAGCAACTGATGAAGATAGAGAGCATATGCGCTCCGTCCCCTATGCTTCAGCCATAGGTTCTATCATGTATGCGATGCTGTGCACTAGACCGGATGTTAGCCTGGCCATAAGTATGGCAGGTAGGTTCCAGAGTAATCCAGGAGTGGATCAGTGGACAGCGGTCAAGAATATCCTGTAAGTACCTGAAAAGGACTAAGGAGATGTTTCTCGTGTATGGAGGTGACGAAGAGCTCGCCGTAAAAGGTTACGTCGATGCAAGCTTTGACACAGATCCGGACGACTCTAAGTCGCAAACCGGATACGTATTTATTCTTAATGGGGGTGCGGTAAGCTGGTGCAGTTCCAAGCAAAGCGTCGTAGCAGATTCTACATGTGAAGCGGAGTACATGGCTGCCTCGGAGGCGGCCAAGGAGGGTGTCTGGATGAAGTAGTTCATGACGGATCTTGGAGTCGTGCCAAGCGCACTGAATCCAATAACCTTGTTCTGTGACAACACGGGTGCCATTGCCTTAGCAAAGGAACCACGGTTTCACAAGAAGACCAGACACATCAAACGACGCTTCAACCTCATCCGCGACTACGTCGAGGGAGAGGACGTAAATATATGCAAAGTGCACACGGATCTGAATGTAGCAGACCCGCTGACTAAACCTCTTCCACGGCCAAAGCATGATCAACACCAGAACTGTATGGGTGTTAGATTTATTACAATGTAATTCACATGATGATGTGAGGGCTAGATTATTGACTCTAGTGCAAGTGGGAGACTGTTGGAATTATGCCCTAGAGGCAATAATAAATATAGTTATTATTATAATTCCTGTATCAAGATAATCGTTTATTATCCATGCTATAATTGTATTGAATGAAGACTCATTTACATGTGTGGATACATAGACAAAACACCGTCCCTAGCAAGCCTCTAGTTGGCTAGCCAGTTGATCAAAGATAGTCAGTGTCTTCTGATTATGAACAAGGTGTTGTTGCTTGATAACTGGATCACGTCATTAGGAGAATCACGTGATGGACTAGACCCAAACTAATAGACGTAGCATGTTGATCGTGTCATTTTGTTGCTACTGTTTTCTGCGTGTCAAGTATTTATTCCTATGACCATGAGATCATATAACTCGCTGACACCGGAGGAATGCTTTGTGTGTATCAAACGTCACAACGTAACTGGGTGACTATAAAGATGCTCTACAGGTGTCTCCGAAGGTGTTAGTTGAGTTAGTATGGATCAAGACTGGGATTTGTCACTCCGTGTGACGGAGAGGTATCTCGGGGCCCACTCGGTAATACAACATCACACACAAGCCTTGCAAGCAATGTGACTTAGTGTAAGTTGCGGGATCTTGTATTACGGAACGAGTAAAGAGACTTGCCGGTAAACGAGATTGAAATAAGTATACGGATACTGACGATCGAATCTCGGGCAAGTAACATATCGAAGGACAAAGGGAATGACATACGGGATTATATGAATCCTTGGCACTGAGGTTCAAACGATAAGATCTTCGTAGAATATGTAGGATCCAATATGGGCATCCAGGTCCCGCTATTGGATATTGACCGAGGAGTCTCTCGGGTCATGTCTACATAGTTCTCGAACCCGCAGGGTGTGCACACTTAAGGTTCGACGTTGTTTTATGCATATTTGAGTTATATGGTTGGTTACCGAATGTTGTTCGGAGTCCCGGATGAGATCACGGACATCACGAGGGTTTCCGGAATGGTCCGGAAACGAAGATTGATATATAGGATGACCTCATTTGATTACCGGAAGGTTTTCGGAGTTACCGGAAATGTACCGGGAATGACGAATGGGTTCCGGAAGTTCACCGAGGGGGGCAACCCACCCCGGGGAAGCCCATAGGCCATGAGGGTGGCGCACCAGCCCTTAGTGAGCTGGTGGGGCAGCCCATAAGGGCCCTATGCGCCATACAAAATAAAATCAAAGAGAAAGAAAAAAAAGGAGGTGGGAAGGAAGGGAAGGACTCCCACCCACCAAACCAAGTCCAACTCGGTTTGGGGGGGAGCCTTCCCCCCTTGGACTCGGCCGACCCCCTTGGGGATCCTTGAGCCCCAAGGCAAGGTCCCCTCCCTCCCACCTATATATACGGAGGTATTGGGGCTGATTTGAGACGACTTTTCCACGGCAGCACGACCACATACCTCCACGGTTTTTCCTCTAGATCGCGTTTCTGCGGAGCTCGGGCGGAGCCCTGCTGAGACAAGGTCATCACTAACCTCCGGAGCGTCGTCACACTGCCGGAGAACTCTTCTACCTCTCCATCTCTCTTGCTGGATCAAGAAGGCCGAGATCATCGTTGAGCTGTACGTGTGCTGAACGCGGAGGTGCCGTCCGTTCGGTACTAGATCGTGGGACTGATCGCGGGATTGTTCGCGGGGCGGATCGAGGGACGTGAGGACGTTCCACTACATCAACCGCGTTCTCTAACGCTTCTGCTGTACGGTCTACAAGGGTACGTAGATCACTCATCCCCCCTCGTAGATGGGCATCACCATGATAGGTCTTCGTGCGCGTAGGAAAATTTTTGTTTCCCATGCGACGTTCTCCAACAATAAGCCTACACCAATCATTTATTACAACGCTCTACATAGGCAGACATTTGGAATATCAGATTAGATACAAACTAGGGATAAAACGAAGGTATTGTTACTAAATCTATACATAATAATAAAGCGGCTATTGCTTTCGTCGAAAAACCCACCGTGGCATTTTTATAAAAAAGCCCCTGTAATTTTTTTATTCAACCCGCGCTTCATCATTTATCTGCAACGCAAAAGGAAAAAATGATTCGCTGCAAAAATTATACCCGTACGCATCGCCTCCTCCCGTCGACCCTCGGCCACCCTGGCCTGTGCCCAGGCTGCCGCCACACCACTCGCCGCCCCGGCCGACCTCAACCGCCACCGCTGCCAATCTCAACCCACCCGCCTCCGCGGCCGTACCTCTCCCCGTTCACTGCCCCCGTGGCGGCTCGAGCGCATCGCGTCGACCCTGGTCCACCCTCGCCTGTGCCCAGGCCGCTGCCACACCACTCGCCGCCGCGGCCGACCTCAACCACCACTGCTGTCGATCTCAACCCACCCGCCTCCGCGGCCGTACCTCTGCCCGCTTGCTGCCTCCGTTTTGGCGCTCGAGCACAGCTTCTGGATCAAATCAACGTGACAAGTACAGTGACTGGGGATGATGCGTCTGCTCGATGCAGAACGGCGGCGGCGCGCGGATAAGGCGCGGTGGAGCAAAGTACTTGCAGGTGGAGGCGGGCCTCCATGGCTCACACGGGGAACTCCGAGGTTATGGCGCGGCAACGGCGAGTCCTTATGGCCAGAAAGAGGCGCCTAACCCTTGCTCCCCTCATCGTATCCCCTCCTCCGGCAGGAACTCATCATCTGGTGAGATCCCCTCCCCATGCCTCCAACCGTGTACCAAGCGTGTGGTATTTTTTTCTCTCGTTGCAACGCACGGGCCCTTTTGCTAGTCAGTTTCAAATCACCTAACAAATCACACTGCTGCGTCGAAGCTACCATTAGGAACCCCCCTAAGACCTAAACATGAGTAACTGTTCCGGCCAACGATGATGGAAATAAATTAACACAAGCCTGAGTTTATAGGCATCAAGTTCAGGATCATGTCATGGTTGCATTGTATCAATCTCTTGGCTAATTTGAGGGAGACTGCTGCTGCTCTTCAGGGGCCTCCTCAGTCTATTGCCCTTGAGGCTTCTGTCACACATATGCCACTCGGTGACCCTGCTGACCTCCGTACATCATCCCTACTCAGGGTACCTGTTGTGCTGGCACATAGTAATAAGGACGATATTCATCAGCTGGTACCCCTAGAGCAGGTGGCAAGCCCACCCTCGGAAGCCTAAGGCATTCCTCCATGTCATCCCTGGGAATGATTTCCACCAACAAGTCGTAGATGTCGGTCCTGGTAATGATCCCACAGTCGTAGATAGCGCTTGTTCTCCTCAGTGTGCATCCATGACCTTTTTTTTAAGAAGGAACACAGCCCTCAGCCTCTGCATCAGTCGATGCATGCAGCCATCTTATTAAGCAAGTAACATAACAAAATCTTGTGTTCTTAGGCCACTAACGAAATGGTAAAAACAAATAAGTGCCAAAATAGATATAAACTGTCACATCCGGTGAGATTAAAAAATAGACTATGATGCATATACACCTAGTTTATTAGTAGCTCGTCATTCAAACCGGCTGAAGATAGCCCGTGCGACCGTCTCCCACCGGTTGCACCCAGTGGCGGTTTTGGGCCCCAAGCAGCCCAGGCGGTGGCCTGGGGCGTGAGGCCCATTTTCTTTGTTGACTGTAGCAAATACTGTAGCAATTTGTTACAGTCAACAAAGGTTGCATGGGCCCTGGCCCGGGTCGCCGTGGGCTTGGCCCATTCCTGGGTCCGCCACTGGTTGTACCCAATAGTCGTAAGCTCCCTCGTGTCTGCATGGTGAGTAACGACCACCTATTGATCCAAGTTGTAGCTCTGTAAATAACCCGCTCCGTAAATAACCTGCAAAAAATTATGAAAACTTTTGCCATTAAAAATCAGGTCGTTTCTAGTGTTCGATATAGCCCAAAATAAAGCACTTATTCCAATCCAGATATGATTCGCTATAGGTCCGTCTACTACATTGATCCATGTCTCAAATAGTGTATTAGCTCATTGGTTGATTAATATTGAAGGCTATATGAACAGTGTGTCATAATAATTTTGAGGACAATCGAGAAAGAGGTGTTTAACTGTTTCATTTTGATCATAATAGCAACATTTAGGACTGCCGATCCATCTTTGTTTTATCAAATTATCGTTGGTTAAAACAACCCCTTGTGTATAAATCATATGAAAAATTTAATTCTAAACGGCACCTCAATCTTCCAAATATGTAATGATCCCGAAAGGGGCCCAGAGTTAATTAGATCCATGTACATCGATTTCATTGAAAAAACCTACCATTCATAGCTAATTTCCAGTGCATGGAATCTACATGGTTCGAAAGTTGAACATCCATCAAACGTCTGACCAGGTGCATCCAAGAATTCTAAAGTTCTCCCACTAGAGCTCGTCTGAATTGGATATTGAGAGGTATTGACTGAAATACTGTAGCAACATAATCTGTGCAATATTATATAGGGAAGGATATTGTAAAGCTAGCGGCATATTTCCCAGCCATGTGTCCTCCCAAAATCTGGTCGTGGTTCCATTGCCAACTAAAAACTTCACCCTCTCGAAGAAGGTACCTTCACCTTCATTAACCCCTTCCAAAAAGGAGAGTCATTAGGCCGAGCAGTAACCTGAGCCAAAGACTTAGAATGTAAGTACTTAATACTCAAAATTTGTACCCACATTCCTCAAAATGCTCTCTTCTCTATGAAACACAACAAAGCCCTGGTCCCGATAATATTCCAATTGAGTTCTTTCAATATTGTTGGGATAATGTGAAAATAGATGCGATGCTGCCTTTTGATTGGTTCTACGAGAATAAACTTGATGTGGATAGACTTAACTATGGTATCATCACATTGCTCCCCGAGGTGGTTGGGGCTGATAAAATCCAGCAATTCAGACCTATTTGTCTGCTTCGATGCGTGTATAAGTTGATCGCTAAAGTGCTTACTATCAGGCTAGAACCTTTTGTTGATATTCTGTTTAGTAGACATAAAAATGCATTCATAAAGAAAAGAGATATCATGGATGGGATTATGTCACTCCATGAGATTTTGCATCATTCCTATGCTCGAAAAAAAAACTCGGATTGTACTTAAGCTCGATTTCGAGAAAGCATATGACAAAGTAAACTGGGATTTTTTGTTAGAGTGTCATAAGAAAAGAGATTTTAACCCCCAATGGATTGAATGGGTTAGGAAAATTTTGGTGGGGGCACTGTTAGCGTGAAGCGGAATGATGAAGTAGGAGAGTACTTTCAAAGTGCCAAAGGGGCGAGACACGGTGACCCCCTTTCCCCGTTCCTGTTTAATTTGGCAGCTGACTGCCTAACTAAAATGGTTCTTAAAGCTTAGGAAAATGGCCTTTTTATAGGCTTGGCAGCCGACTTGGTAGCACATGGGGTTGCTATTTTACAATATGCAGATGATACTATCTTGTGCTTTGAAGATAATCCGAGAAATGTTCTTAATATCAAACTGTTGTTATATTTCTTTGAGATCATGTCAACATCTAAAATAATTTTTTTGAAGAGTGAGATATTTTCAGTCGGTGGTAATGATGAGACAATGATAAATTATGTTGAAATGTTTAACTGTGAGATACGAAGTTTTCCCATTAAATATTTGGGTATGCGTGTGCGCTATGCTCGCCTTAAGGGGAGTGATTGGCTTTTTGTTTATGACAAATTCATTAACCATGGGGAATCCTGGATTAGTGAAACTCTATCTAGTGGTGATAGACTCATTAAAGTTAATGTTGTCTTGTCACACATACCATCTTATTACATGTCCATGTTCCTGTTAAATAAATCTACTCTCGAGAGATGGGACAAACCTAGGAGAAAATTCTTTTGGCACCGCAATGGAAACAAAGAAGTTACCATATGGTGAAATGGGACCGTGTCTACAGATCCAAAGTGAAAGGGGGACTTGGGGTGAAAGACTTGAGAAAACAGAATATAAGTCTTCTGACGAAATGGTGGTGGAAATTAGAAAAAAGAGGGGTTGTGGCAAGATATTGTGAAGGTTATGTATCTCAAAAATTCATCAGTGACTATGGTTAAGCAGAAAGCTAATGACTCACCATGTTGGAAAGCACTGCTGAAAGTCAAAGAATATTACATGGCTGGTAGAGGAATCCAGCTAAATAAAGGAAATATTGCTAGCCTTTGGTTAGATGACTTGGGTGATAATTTTACCTTAAAAGATAGATGTCCTGATGTGTTTGATATTTGTGTGGATCAGAACTGTACTGTGGACAAGATAAATAGTATGAACCCTCTCTCTTCTTTCACAAGAAGGCTATCTAATGAACTGTTACAGAAATGGGATGAGATGAAAAGATATGTGTTGAAGAATATAAATATGGGAGAGGAAGATGTGATCTATTGGAAGCTTGATAGCTCCCAAGATTACACAACTAAATCCATGTATCGATGGTTGGAGAGCAATCTGGCTGGATCTTGTTATAAATGGATCTAGGGGCGAAAATTCCTTTAAAACTGCAAATCTTTATGTGGTAGCTTTGCCAAGATTCTATTCTAACAAGGGACAACTTGAAAAAAAGACAATGGCAGGGGGATCCGCGCTGTTCTTTTTGTGAACAACCGGAGTCTGCCCAACATTTGATGTTTCTATGCCGTGTAGCCAAAGTGGTTTGGAGGACTGTGGGAGCAATGCTAGGAACTCACTGTGGTCCTAACACTATTTGGCAATTCTATGCATGGATTCATGCTTTCTTACCTGGTTCTAATGAAACTTATACCATTGGTTTGACAGCAACTTGCTGGGCTATTTGGCTAGCTCGTAATCGTGCCACCTTTGAGAAAAAGTGGATCAATACCCCGTTTGAAATTGTATTCACATCTTGTGCTTTTATTAAATACTGGGCAGGTCTGCAGAAACCTGGGATGATAGAGGCAACCAAGAAAGGAGCAGAGATGCTGAAGGAGAATGTGTCGCAGATGTTGCTATTGTGCGGACCACCAATGCCAGAAACAAGTGATCACGCCGATGAAGGAGATAAGTGGGACGAATGGTGATGTGGAAGTGTTGTTGCTGTTGAAAGAGCAGAGTTGGCGTTGGAGTGCTTTTGTTGGATAATTCATGTTAGCCTTGTGGTCCATAACGATCTGGTGATGTTTGATTTTGGGTGGTACTGGATTGTAAGGGCTTTATGCAGTACTTTGTGTCTTTAGGATAGCTTGTTCAGGGTGGTTCTGGATGATATTTTAGGTTTTCGCCCCATAGTCTGTGTTCCTGATGACACGCGCAGACGATGGGTTTTCTGGTATTGTCCCAAACTCGCTTCATTCCTTTCCCTAGCTTTCCTCACTTTGGTTCAAAGAAAAGACAATGTATTTCCGTTATGCTCTATAATGGAAAGGGGAGAAGCCCGGTTCGAAAAAAAAGTATGAATGTACCCTTGTTTGGATCGGGATAATAAGAAGTCTAATAACCTCCATACTCAAGGTTATTCACACTTTTTTTCTGCGAGATGTGTGGATACTAAAGTTTTGACGTTATGTTACATCTTCACTCGCATATGGAGCTATATCATGGAAATGCTCCATAATCTTTACCTACTAATAAAGGGCCTAAGGATTTTTTTTCCGTTCATCATGCATTTTTATAGAAAACCCCCTAACTTTACTAATAATCAACCTACAGTTCGTCTTTAAGTGAGAAAGTAACGATTCATCATGCATATTTTGCACAAAAGACCCCAACTTTCCTTATAATCAACCCACGGTCCCAAAACTAAGTGAAAACTAGATTGCTAAAACTGGGGTTTGATCCCTGGTGGTTTCATATAAGCAATGTCACAGTAACCAACTCATCCAAGTCATGTTTCTTGCCTATACGCAGGAACATATTTGATATTTGTACTAGCGAAGCCTGAGCATACTTTTAGAATAAGCCTGGGCATTCCACAAACCGGCGAAATCTCATGAGAAATAATAAGAGTGGACATGTCTGTTCTAAAAACAAGCTAAATAAAAGTCCTAATCATACTTAGCTAAGTGCAGTTGATGCTATAAATATAGATGTACATATCCCGTAGTCTTAATACAAGTTGGATATATTTGTTCTATAGCGAGAAAAACAATCAAAGTGCTTGTGCTAGCAGCTTGGGCTGGCGAAAAAAGTATGGAGGAATTCTTATACTTACTCAATCTAATGGTTGTGCCGCACTTTAATTTATACATGAACGGTGTGATCATAAATACCATGCAAAAATCATACTCAGAAATATTAGTCATCTGAACTGCGTGTACACAAAATATAGTCAGCAATATTAGTCATGATTATGCGTCTAATAAAATTTAGATATACTAAGAATACTTGGTCGTGATTGAAATAAATTGACAAGCTGATTTGCTCATCCTTGGTTCAAATTTTTCCCTGAGACCACTCTTCTTGAACCTCAATGAAAAAAAATACATGTTGTTCGAATGGGCCGCTAAAAGCATGGATGGGCAGCTTCAAGAGTAAAAAAAGGTGTACGCCAGTTTTCGTGTATGGTCAGATTGCTAGACAAGAATTTGTGAAAATAAAGAAGGGTGGCCAAGTCTCAGGACACTCGCATAGAAGACATACTTGATTAGAAGGAATGCCACCACCCCAACCTAAAATAATAGGATGACTGTGTGTATTCCACATGAAATATTCTTTTTATCTTTATCCCTTTCCATTGGTTGTAGGAGTAGCTCATTCCTTGTGCTAGAGAAATTTAATAACATGTGTATCGTGCAATGGCCAAGCCCATAGTCTTAAGATTTATCACGTTCAAAAGTGTTTTCATCGGGTGTACATCCACGACCACGTTGGCGGATGTGGAAGAAGGATAAGCGACAAGACATGTGATATGTTATGTTGAAACAAAGGGTATGCGCCTGTTTCGAAGGGGTCTTGAGCCATATTTATTATGCTAGGTCCATATAATATAGTATTTTTTTTCATTGCAACGCACAGGCATATTTTCTAGTAACATCAATGGCATTATAAATAATGCACTTAATAATGTGGCATGTTAAGAGGCTATTGGACAGGTTGTATGTCAACATAATTTATTCCCGAAATTATGGTGGTAGACAACATTTTTCAACCATTTGTTGCAATATGAACACATAGTTTTCTATGCGAGTAACAAGTTAAATAGTGTTGTCAAAATCATTGACAATATGTTCGTGTTACGAAAGATAGAATTCAGGATCAACTATTGATGTATCTTTTACGGATCCGTTATCAAAGGCTTCACACCCATACTTATGATTATGTTGCCATCATGGGTTGCTGGAAAGCCTTTTTATACTGAAAATTAGGACCGTCAAATAAACCAACTCTCATAAAGTAAAACGATATCCATTTTGAGATAGAATGATACTATAACTATAAGTACTGAGGTTTAGTGACACTTCATTAGTCATCGCAAAACCTTACTTTTGAATATTGTTTCTATTAAGAAGGGGCTGATGATATTTGTTAATCTTACAATTAAGGAAGAGATGTTAAAATTGGTCTCTGGTTGTAACAAACCGAGAGAGATAAAAAGGGAGCTAGACCTCCCAGATATGTGCCCTCATGAGGGGCACCAAACCGACGACTTTGTCTCGGTCATGCCTCCCTAGCACCTAATATAAAGGGACAATTACATTTGTGTCCCTAATTGTGTCACACCCGTTTGATTTGTCCCTAGATTTAAAAAACCCTCGTTTCTGTTCAAACTCGTTTGCTCCACTTATGCTTTTGCCCTTTGACCATTTGACCATCATTGTGAAAACTTCATAACGAATTCATATTAACTCAGAAAAATTCAAATAAGATTTCAAAATGTTCGGCAAAACATCACCTACATGTGAATGTCATTCACATTCATGACAAACATGTGGAAAGTCCACATCTCAATTTGAGATCATATGATGTTAGCACGAATAGTAAAATCCATAAAAATTGAAAACAAATTTGAAAAATTATGAAATCTTCTAGTGGCAAACATTGAAAAATGTTTGGAATGATTGCAAAGTTTCATCACGGAATGAAATTTGTGGATATCGTGGCAAAAAAACAAAATCAACACTCAAAAATGCTTTTGTTTTGGAGCATCATTTTTGTTTTTTTTTTCCACGACTTCCATGAATGTCATTCCCAGATGAAACTTTGCAATTACTCAACACATTTTCAATGTTTTCCAGTGAAAAATTTCAGAAATTTTTGAATTTATTTTCTTTTTTTTTTGGATTTTACTATTCTTTGTGACATCATATGAGCTGAAATTGAGATGGAGACTTTCCAACACTTTTACCATGAATTTAAATGACATGTATATATAGGTGATGTTTTTCTAAACATTTTCGTATCTTATTTGAATTTTTCCGAGTTAGTATGAATTCGTTAGGAAGTTTTTAAAGTGATGATCAAACGATCAAAGGACAAAAACATAAGAGCAAACGAGCTTGAAGAGAAATAAGAGTTTTTTGAATTTAAAGGCAAATCAAACGGGTGTGACACAATTAGGGGCTCAAATGTAATTATCCCTAATATAAAAGGAAAGGGGTCAGAGTTTTTTGAATTTAAAGGCAAATCAAACGGATGTGACACAATTAGGTGCTCAAATGTAATTGTCCCTAATACAAAAGGAAAGGGGACCCCTCCCGTTGAGATGACTAACTGAAGAACATCGTCAGCTTGTCTCTGTTAGGTGCACGGGTCAAGCCACGAGTACATGTATGATCTGCCCTCCATTATGCTAACTCACATGTGCCCATTCCATTTGCTTCAGGTCGTATCTGGCATTGCTAAGCAGATGTTGTCACGGACAGTGATACATGGACTTCAGTCAAGATTTCAGATTACTATTAGGCTGCTGCTGATGTCATATTGATAGCTACAGCCTGACACTTGCAGCAGTGTATGATCCGTATCTTACCATTGGGAAAGGGAAAGCAAGACTGAAGAACCTCCTCGTAGGCTCAGCCTACATTGCTAGCTTGTCGTAATCCCCTAACCTTGGTAATTGAGGTCCAACAAACCAAACCAAACCAAGTAAAAACCTAAAACCTCATTCTTTCTACTTTTAGGGATCTTCAAGGCTGTTACAGGCCATCCCAAACTACTTGTCGCATAAATAAATAAATAGAATGTATCTAAAACTAAAATACATCTAACAAGTATTTCCGGGCAAAGGGAGTATAAGACCTTTTGCAGATTTTACTATAGATTACATACGGATGTATGTAGTCATAGTTTAGAGTGTAAATTCACTATGTACACTATGGTAAAATCTCTAAAAGGTCTTATATTTAAGAACGGGGGAGTATAACAAGAATCTGAATGCAGGTGAAGTTGCTATGCTTATGAACAAGAATCTGAATTTCTTGTTCAATACCTTGCATGAACACAAGTAATTTATAAGCAGCAAAATGGAAATGCACAAACTCCAAATTAAGCACATAGATTCAACACCCACAATAATTCATGTCCCCCACCCAGTATTCCTAAAACTGTGAGCAGACAGGCAGTTCTATCCTTCACACACATGCATTGGATCCACCACAAAGAAAGCAACCAACCTGTTTTTCATGCCTCAAATAGCATTTGGTCTTCATGCCCTGGTGGTGGCTGCCATGTCGAAAGGCAGGATTCTTGCGAAGCAAGCGGCATGATGACTGGTAAATGAGGCAAACAAACAGAGACAATGACATCAGCCTCCACCAATCCTTTCTTACAACGCTCTCCATAGGCAGGCATTTGCAATATCTGATTAGAAACTAGAGCAAAAAACGAAGGTACTGTTTTACTAAATCAGTTTCAAATCACCTGACAAATCACAATCTTTTTTTTCCTACCACTGGTACCATACCAGCGTCGAAGCTACCATTAGGAACCCCCCCTAAGACCTAATCATGAGTAACTGTTCCGGCCAACGATGATGGAAATAAATTAACACAAGCCTGAGTTTTATAGGCATCAAGTTCAGGATCATGTTATGGCTTCCTTGTATCAATCTCTTGGCTAGTTTGAGGGAGACTGCTGCTGCTCTTCAGGGGCCTCCTCAGTCTGTTGCCCTTGAGGTTGCTGCCACGCATATGCCACTGGGTGACCCTGCTGACCACCATACACCATTCCTACCCCGGGTACCTGCTGTGCTGGCAGATAGTAATAAGGAGGATAGGCATCAGCTGGTGCCCCTAGAGCAGCAGGTGGCAAGCCCACCCTCGGAAGCCCAAGGCCTTCCTCCTTCATGTCATCCCTAGGAATGATGTCCACCAAGAAGTCGTAGATGTCAGTCCTGGTAATGGCAGCTGCAATGTCATTCTTCTGCAAGGTCCGGCGCTTGTTCTCCTCAGTGTGCATCCATGACCTCAGTGTCAACTCTAAGATAAACACCTCGCATGCCTTTGCAAAAACAACAGGAGCTTCTGCGGAGATCATCCGGACATCCTCGTCAGCCTTCATTATCTTTTTTATCCTTGCCAGTGGTAAGGTGTGGTTCTTGAAGTCAGCTGCCTGCTCAATCTCTTCCATTTGGGTAGCCCAGAACTCGCGAAGTTGCTGCTGCTGCTGTTGCTGCAGTTGTTGGTGAAATTGCTGGGCTTGTTGGTAAACCAGTTGGTGCTGAGCACTGAGTTGAGCTGGATTAGCGGGGAATGGCACTGCTGGCTGTGAGCCAGGAGGAATGGCGGCAGGACCTCCAGGAACCATGGCTGGAGCTGGATAGGCAGCAGCAGGAGGATATGCTTGTGACCCAGAAGTGGCCACACCCACCACAGGCTCAGGCTGCGAGGATGGTTCCATTGAGATCTCCAAATATCTTCTGAGCACTGGGCAAAACAATTAAAGGTATTGAACAGTTAATTTTCATCTACATTAATTAGAAAGATAAGAACAAGTTTACAAGATTGGAAATTCATAAATGTATCATAGATGAATGGGAATTCCATCTTATAATGAGAACGAAGGAATCAAAGCAATTGAAATCAAAATTTAATCTTAAAGGTCCATTGCAGTATTCCAAACACAAAAAGATTCTCGTTAACATAAAAAAGTGAAATTAAAAGGATTAAATGGAAAAGTATCATCAGAACACAAGCAGCAGCAAAAATGAAATCAAACAGACTATGTAAATAAAAATTACATGTTCCCGTCAACCTTATCCCTAATACGTGTGATAGGAACCTTTATACTGCAATTATCAATTGACCTCAATATATCATCACTGAAGGTCCATCAAGTATTCCTAACAGAGAAAGATTATCGCTACACATAAAGCAACTGAAGTTAAAAGGATTAAAGGAAATCACAAACAGAACCTTTCATCAACCTTGTCCCTATTACGTGTGATAGGAAGGAAAAGTTTCCTTCGCACTACCACAATCCATAATTTGTAAGTGTATTTTTGCATAACCAATCAATCCCTGCTAATATTGGCTAAGGAGTGACAAACACAGAAGAGTCCAATATTTGGGCTACTTTAACAAAGCAAGTTAGATGGATAGGCATGAATCATACAGTGTGCACACCACATGTCAGGATTTTCAGTGCAAGCATAGATCAAACAGAAAAGGCGCATAAACCTACACCTACAGTTAGGACTTGGGAGTTTTCAGAGAGGGTGGCATGTATAGCTATACATCCTCCTAAATTAGTAAGGTATGTATAGCTATACATTCCTCCTAAATTAGTAAGGCAGTATCATGTACTTGCATTAACCAGGAGCTTTGCATTAAGTCAATATCACACCTAGATGCCAAACCTTGTAAAGTTCAACTAAAGTTAAAAGTGGAGTGGCGTGTAAAAAAAGGACTTCTTTATTTCCTGATGGCACAGCTTACTTTTTTCAAACATTGATGATGTAAAGGAAAAAGTTTGTTTAATTAAACCTACTATGTCATCAAGTTTGTCACATATAACCAAGACGCCAAATGACTTGCGCTGTCTGCTTATCCTCACTTTTCACCATCCCTTGAAAATGATTTATCGTGTTCTCCCATGCAAGCTAATGGCACATAACAACTGCCTTAATAGGATTTCTTACAAAGAATGGCAATTGTGCAGCTTCAGACGATTCATGCGTTTGACGTGGGCAAAGGAGAGCTTGCGTGTGTGTCGTGTCACCATGACATACAGACACGGCAGGGCACAATTCGGTACCTTCCAAAAATCAGACTGAGAAACGTATGCAACCAAAAATATCGTTTACAATACGTTGGCATAATCAATGTGTCGGACACGTGTAGGGGTCGACTCCACGCCAATACTAATTTATAAAAGGTTGAGCTTCAGTGGAGCCAATCCTAACTAAGCCTACTACACAGCGGAATTTGTCTATATCGCAATCTCGCTGGATTGGCGCTAAAGATAAACAGAGCACTGGATTGGCGCTGAAGATATAAACAGGACAGCGGAAGCGCGCAACGCAAATCTCTGAACTCTTATTTTGCTTTAGTGCAAATCGCGCGGGCAACTGAATTTGACCCATACATCCAATCCGTTAGCTCTTACATGTACGAGAATCAAGCCTGCCACACAACTTAGTTACAAGATACTTAGGAAATCTAACGAAAAAGAGCCATGCCTAAGAGAAAACCTAGGTCAATTACGGATCAGTCGGGCGCATGCAGTGGAACAGCGCCAACGCGTGGTCCTGGTGGTTACCGGAAGAATTATCACACTCTTCATAAACACCACTAATTTCACAACTGAAACCATCTACAAATCGCACTTACCCTACGAGTTCAGCAAACGAGAAGCCAAAACAGATCGCAAACACGACATGCGCGAAACGGAGAAGAAAATTCCGGATCAATCTAAGCAGACGCCCATGCGGGAATTGAACGGGATCACGCGCCGCGGACTGACCATAAAAATTGGGGAGGGGAGTAGCGGAGTCGTTACCGAGAAACACCGGATCTCCGGTACGGGGAGGGGACGACGGAGGAAACGGCGGTGGCGGTGGTGGCGAAGGGGTCCCTGTCTCGCTGCTCCGCTGGAGGATTCCTGGAAGCCCTCGGCGGAGGCGGAGAGAGAGGGAGAGACAGAGAGTCGCCCTCGGTCAAGGACGAAGAGAAGAAGAGTCAAGGGACAGACTACTGCAGCAGCAGCAGCAGGCAGGCAGGGTTTTTTATGGGTAGTGGGCCGTATGGGCCTATATGGAAAGATCTAGCCAGCCCCAGTGAGACTAGATTTATCCTGCCCATGTATCTGCATGGGTTGGATTGGGCCACATTTTCATTTACAGAAAGAAAACGTTTTTCCTTTTTTTCCTGACCAAAACTTAGTTTCCTAAAAAAAAAGACCAAGACTTAGTGATGATTTCTCTTCTACTTCTATAACAAAGTGATAATTCCTCTAAAAAAACATAGTCATGATTATGAGCATTAACATTCCTATCTTGTTCCCATGAAATTCTTATTATGTGCTACATTCCATAAAAAAACATGACAAAAATTCATAAGATTTATCCGCCCTGCCTGGGTTAGGCCCAATTTTCATTTTTGGAAGAAAAACACTGTTTATTTCCTTTCCTCTTGATCAAAAAGTTGGTCATGGTTCATGAACACTAACATTGTCATAACATCGGTATCATGTACTTTCTTCGTAAACTAATATAAAAGCGTTTGGATCACTAAAGTTTTTTAAAAAAGTCGATAATCTATTTGCCCTGGAAGTGTAAAAAGAAACTAGGAAGACAACCCATCTGCATTCATGGGAAGGGAGCAACGAAGCAGGAGCGTCTGCGCAACACACACACACGACACACGCACAGCCATATCGCCTGGTCGGAAATCCCAGTAAAAGGTAAAAACAGCACCGGAATACTGTGAAATCCCTGTGACCGGAATGCACTCGGTCCAGTGGCCGGAATGCGTACCATCAGCCTGGGTAAGCATCAGATCCGAGGAATCCTGAAGGTGACGGGTGCGCCATAATATGCCGTTGCACGTCGACGTCACGGTCGGTCTCATCAGCCATTGCAGATTGGCAGGCATCTTCTCCCCCTCCTCCTCCGTCTCCGCCCCCACCACCCCGAAACAGCCGGTGCGGTGGTGGTGACGGCGACAGATCACGGACGTGACTGCTGAGCCGTGAATTCCATTTCCAGGGGCAATAATTGCTCCACCACCACCCCCGACCATCACCCAGTGCCACTGCCATGGCGATGGCGTCACCGCCGGCCGCATTCATGGCGCCTCTCGGCCCCATACGCCCCCCCTGCCCATCGGCATCCGCCACTGCAATTATAGTGGTACTGCCTCCGCATCGGCCCTATCTATCCTCGGCAGCTCAGAATCAGAAATCTGAAACGGTCGTTGAGAATCCGATCGAGCATGGCATATGGCATGGCACAGCTCGATCGGTCCAGCAATGGCGTTCTTCTCACACACAGATACAGTACACTATATTATTAATTTACAAACATCGTCGTTCTGCCGACCCAACTTTCGCCTTAGCGGGAAAGTTTTTGTTTAATCGAATTAAAAGAAGCTGCCTTTCCATTCCAGAGGTTGAGGAAAAGGAACCCGAGGAGGGAGGAAGGGGAAGCTGCTGCTAGCGCTGGGACGGCTAATGGCTGGCGGCGGTTGGCCGGCTGGCGACGACGAGGCCGTTCGGCGCGGGGACGACGGCGGCGGTCGACGAGGCGGCGCTGCCCGGCGCGAGCACGAAGCGGGAGGAGAAGGTGTAGCTGTAGTAGAGGCTGGCCGCGTCCGCGTCCGGGTCGGGGTCGCCGAAGCCGCTCTGGTCGAAGTTGCGCGCGTAGCTCAGCGGGTCGTACTGGCACCCCCGGAGCGCCGCGGCCGCCGACGAGGACGAGGACGACGCCGACGCCGGCCTGGCCGCGCACAGCGCCTGCCTCCCCTGCCGCCGCAGCCGCCGCACCAGGCGCCCGAGCCCGCACCCGCCACCGCAGCACCGCCGGGCCACGGGGCCAACGATGCCGCCTCCGCCGCCGCCGCGCCGGCAGGTCGACGTAGCCCCCGCGCCGCTGCCGCCTTCCACCATCGCCACGGCCGCCGTCTCTCCTCGCTTTTCCGTGCGTCCACTGCAGTGCGGCCGCGCAGTGTGGCTGTGGGACCTGTGCCGGGCGCGTGTGTGTGTGGGTTGCTGGTTAGGTAGACGTGTGTGTGACCGTGATTTATAAAGGTCCAGCTGTGGCCGCCAACCCGTAGGCGCAAACGGTTGGCGAACTGAGGGATCCAGCCACGGACCAGTGTAGCCTCCGTGAGTATTTTGGTGTCAAGCGGAGGAGGATGAGACCCGTGCACACACATCCGGGCAGGGAAGATCTTATCTTTCATTTTTCTTTTCTTATGAAAGAAGATATCTTCTTTTCCTAGAAGCAGAAGTTTCTTTGCCTAGAAATAGAAGGCAAAGACTGAAGAAAACAAAAATATACTCCCCTCCCCCTTAAGTTAAGTGACTTATAGTAATAACTTTAGCTGGAGTTATACTAAAATTAAAACATGTATTATTTTGGGACCAAGGATAAAAAGGTCCAACTTTTGGCTAAACAAATATCCTACCTTACGAAGACTATCTTCTAAAAAGTACTCCCTCTCTAAACTAATATAAGAGTGTTTAGATAACTAGAATAGTGATCTAAACGCTCTGATATTAGTTTACGGATTCTAGTTATCTAAACACTCTTATATTAGTTTACAAAGGGAGTAGCAAATAAACGTCATGTGGTATATCAATGATGTCTTCCTCACGTAGTCGTCGGTGTCAGTGACACGTGGTGAGCAGTCGCCACGCCGGCTCTCGATCTCTGAAACATCCTTGGAGACACGGGAGAAATCAACGGCACAAAAGAAAAGATCAAATCAGCATCCTATAGAAAAGGACGATGTAGGGCTCTAGACAACCATCATGACCCGATCAAAGAGAACTCAAAATGCCTAACCTTCTCTATATCTTCGAAACATCCTTGGAGCCACGTGACGGTGCTGGTGCACAAGGCGAAAAGTTGTCGGCCGAAGCAAGAAAATTTAACAATAATGAAAATAAGGATCAGATCACCGCCCTAGAGAGAACGACAGTGAAGGGTCGTGGACAATCATCCCAATCCGACCAAAGAGAACCAAATATATTACCTTCTTTAGATCTCCAGAACACCCTCGTAGCCAATCCCAATGAAAAAACCTTTCATTTTGGGACCAAGGGTAAAAAGGTCCAACTTTCGGCTAGAAAAACATCCTACCTTATGAGACTATTTTCTAAAAAGTAGCAAATAAAACGTCATGTGGTATATCAATGATGTCTTCCTCACATAATCGTCGGTGTCAGTGGCACGTGGTGAGGAGTCGTCATGCCGGCTCTCGATCTCTAAAACATCCTTGGAGACATGGGAGAAATCAACGGCACAAAAGAAAGGGTCAAATCAGCGTCCTATAGAAAAGGGGCATGTAGGGCTCTAGGCAACCATCATGATCCGATCAAAGAGAACTCAAAATGCCTAATCTTCTCTATATCTTCGAAACATCCTCGGAGCCACGTAACGGTGTTGGTGCACAAGGTGAAAAGTTGTCGGCCGGAGCAAGAAAAATTTAACAATAATGAAAATAAGGATCAGATCACCGCCCTAGAGAGAACGACAGTGAAGGGTCGTGGACAATCATCCCAATCCGACCAAAGAGAACCAAATATATTACCTTCTTTAGATCTCCAGAACACCCTCGTAGCCAATCCCAATGAAAAAACCTTCATAATTCATAGCAGCAACAAAGAAATCCCTTTCTTCAACACCTATCTAGACATTGCAGATTCAGACGATTAGATAATGTGTAAAATTTGGTTAATTTTCAAAGATCAGATTGCATTGCAAACTTGCAAAATTCAGTTAGCATGGTCAAGTTTCTAGTTAACAAAATCAATTAGCATGTGCAAAAATAGTTTAACAAAGTTAAGTTTAGTTCACACAATATTGTTCACGCATTCAGGTAACACATTGACGATGTTCTGGCCAAAAGGGATCCCTCACCATCTCGGTTTTCCAGCCCGATGAGCCACGGTGAGGAACCCTAGGTCAGTTTATACAAAGACTTCGGGAGACGTGGAGTGCAACCTGCAGATACGAGAGACGTGTAGGACTCTTCTCCACCAACATAGCTGACTGGGATCTGTAACCCTAGGGGAGAGGTATGCTATATAAGCCGAGGGATTGGCTCGCCGATAGGACAACATATAATCCATTGGTACTTTATATGTACTTTGTATACACCCCAACACAATTAAAAGAGCAAGAGTAGGATATGAACTCCTCTGTGAGAGCCAAAAACTTGATGAAATCTTGCCCCTATTATCATCCAGCCAAGTCGCCTAGCTAAGATACCCTATAGTGGGATCTGCTAGATCTATCTCTCACATACATAAACTCGGTTAATTGAACATGGGCAATTGAGTTTATATGATTCACATCTAAGGTATACCATATAATCATAGAACCACTTGTTTTCCTATCCTAGCATCCAAAATCGTTTGCTTTAATCACAATCCGAGTCCCCCCTCCCACATAAAAAAAATCTTTCCGCAGCCCAAGCAAACCACACGAAGTGAGCATGGAATTGGCGATAACTAAGGCACACAAACATGACATCTAAATGACGGACGACGGGGACATGAGAAACGACTAACATCAGGGACGTGTCGGGAACGAAAACCCAACATAAATTGGCGACACATAAGGCACACAAACATGACATCTGAATGAAGGACAACAGGAACATGAGCAACGACTAACCTCAGGGGGCGTGCCGGGAACGAAAACCCAAGATAAACTCGAGGTGGCTCACCCTTCGGTTGCAACCGCGGTTCCATGCTTCGACTTGATGGCGAAGTCTCTCACATGGGCACCACCATCGAGGCCTCCTTGTGTCGAAGTGAGATCCCTAGGTGACGGTCGCTGCAATCGCCTCCTCATCTTTACTTTCTTCCATTTCTTCCCTTTCTCTTCCTTTCTTTCCGCATCCGGTGGTTTTGAAACATCGTCGATAGAACCGAGGTGGGCAAGGACTTTTTAATGGAAAAAAGGAGTACACACCAGTGGCATTTTTGCAATATGGCCTTGAAACAATCCATTTGCCTTAAAGAAGGTCCATCAATCAGATTTTTGCGTGGAAAACCCCTTGCAGATGCAGAGTATCATCCATGCGGTCCATCTAATGCTGATATGGAAATATATGACGAAATAGAGGCGCCACGTGGGTGACATGCATATATACGAAAGCGTCTTTGGTGACCGTATGTGTGGACTGTCACTCATGTGACCCATCCTATGCTGACATGGCTACATAAAGCAAGGCAAACGGCACCACCTGGGCTACATACATATGAAAACGTCTTGAGTGACCGTTGTTAGAGATATATTTGGTGTACATGTATTTGGTAGTCTAGAATTTGTAATCCATCTCCTACCTTATTTCTAGGAGAGTCTTCTTGCCCTTCAAGTCTGTACTTCTATATATATTTCCTCATGAGGCTCAATATAACATTCATCATATTCCGCAACAATCCCTCTCTTTATCCCTCTTAACATGGTATCTACCGCAAGTTTCTAGACCTAGTTGCCGCACGTCGCTTCCGCCCCGCGCATCGCCCTTGGGCGGTCGACCTCCATGACCACCGTCGGGGTCCGCGTATCCTGTACCTAGGGTTTGTCTACCATTCGTGTCGACTGGCTGCCCTAGAGAGTCTTTTTCCCGATCCTTTGATCTGGGTTTTTCTCTCTTCCGCTGCTCGCTTTGATCTGGGGTTTTTTGTTTTTCTGATCTAACATCAGTTTGCGTTGCTCACTGTCATCGTTGACTCTGCGTCTCTACTCCGGCACCGGCGCGACCAGCCGACCTCTACTTCAACCCGGCGGCCTCGTGCGCCGTAACTACTCACAAGTGATAAACATTCTCATGATCAGAGAGGTATTAAATAGCATATTGGATATGAACATCTGATCTTCCACCAAATAAACTACAAATCATCAACTACAAGAAGTAATCAACACTACTTGTCACCCCCGATGTATCAATTTGAGGTTCCGGTACAAGATTGAGCACAAGAGATGAAGTAGGGTTTTGAGAGGAGATGGTGTTGTTGAAGATGTTGACGAAGATTGGCCTCCCCAAGATGAGAGGGTTGTTGGTGATAATGATGGCCTCGATTTCCCCCTTTGGGATGGAAGTTCCTCCGGCGGAATCGCTATGCCGGACGACAAAAGTGCTCCTACCCAGGTTCCGCCTCGAGACGGCGGCGCTTCATCCCGAAAGTCGTCTCTAGATTTTTTTTCCCAGGTCAAAAGAGAGTATATACCAGAAGATGGTCGCCACAAGTGGGCTGGGTGGCCCACTACCCACCAGGACACCCCAGGGGGCTAACGCGCCTTGGTGTCTAGTGGACACCTCGCAGCCCCCCTCTGGTACTTCTTTACTCCAATATTTATTATTTATTCCATCAAAATTCCTCCTGAAGTTTCAGCCCATTTGGAGATGTGCAGAATAGGCATCTGTGACGTAGCTTTTTCAGGTCCAGAATTCCATCTGCTGTCATTCTCCCTCTTGGTGTAAACCTTGCATACTATGAGAGAAAAGGCATTAGAATTACTCCATAAAGTGGTATAATGCATAAAAACACTATAAATAACAGTAACAAAACATGATGCAAAATGGACGTATCAACTCCCCAAAGCTTAGACCTCACTTGTCCTCAAGCGAAAGCCGATACAAAAATCATAACCACTTGCTTTGAGAGAGAGGTGTCGATAAAAACAAAATATGTACATAGTAGCATCATGTTCATTATTATAACAGCAAATAAACTTTATAAAATGCTTCATCGCAGCATTTTCATCATATAACTTTCATCATAAATACTTCTTATAAACAAGTAACAATTCATCACAACATCGAAATATGAAGCATAAACTCTATTATAAGCAAACAAACTATGTTTTCAGACAACTTTGCAACCCAATTCATCACATTTTCATGAAGGGTCACATACCAGAGCTTTTAAGCAAGTCTACATACTTAACCATCATTTAGTGTTCTATGATTTCTAACATTCACTGCATACATATGAGCAAAAGGTTCCAACCAGACACAAAGAAATATAGGGGCTTAAAGTGTCACATCCCAACGTATTCACCTCAAGGATGATGTCAACAATAATAACTCATGACCACCCACATTCAACTGGATATATATGTCTAGATCTTTCCCCACCACATGATGCTTGCCAAAGAGAAAATAAAGAGGAGTAGAGAAGAATACTTTGACTCCTGCATAAAAGTAAATACATAAAAGTAAAATATAGGCCCTTCGAAGAGGGAAGAAGAGGTTGTCATGCGCTTTTTGGTTGTATGCCAAATCCCTTAGTGTAAAGGAACATTACGTTATATTGCCCCTTAATTATAATGGCATCCTTTATTATGCGGTTTTTTGCTTTTGTTATTGCCATCACAAGTCCATACAATGCTTAATTTACCTTACACTAAATGATCGAACACGTTTAGAAGCATTTTTTATTGCCTTGTGCACCGATGAAAACTTACTTGAAGGATCTTACTCAATCCATAGGTAGGTATGGTGGACTCTTACAACATAGATTTGGGTTTAAAGTTTTGGATGCACAAGTAGTATATCTACTTAGTGCAGAGTTTTGGCTAGCAAAGATATTGGGAAAGCACCACATGTTAGAGGTTCTATAACAATATAACTCTTGGAAATATGCCCTAGAGGCAATAATAAAGTGGTTATTATTATATTTCCTGGTTCATGGTAATTTTCTATTATTCATGCTATAATTGTATTAACTGGAAATCGTAATACATGTGTGAATATATAGATCACAATGTGTCCCTAGTGAGCCTCTTGTTGGCTAGCTCGTTGATCAATAGATGATCATTGTATCCGGATCATGGACATTGGATGTCATTGATAACGGGATCACATAATTGGGGAATGATATGATGAACAAGACCCAATCCTAAGCATAGCACTAGATCGTATTGTTCGTCTGCTAAAGCTTTTCTAATGTCAAGTATCATTTCCTTAGACCATGAGATTGTGCAACTCCTGGATACCATAGGAGTACTTTGGGTGTATCAAACGTCACAACGTAACTTGGTGATTATAAAGGTGCACTACAGGTATCTCCGAAAGTGTTTGTTGGGTTGTATGAATCGAGACTGGGATTTGTCACTCCATGTGACGGTGAGGTATCTCTGGGCCTACACGATAAAGCATCACCATACTTAGCTCAATGTGACTAAGGAGTTAGCCACGGGATGATGTGTTACGGAACGAGTAAAGAGACTTGCCGGTAACGAGATTGAACAAGGTATAGGGATACCGAAGATCGAATCTCGGGCAAGTATCATACCGGTAGACAAAGGGAATTGCATACGGGATTGATTGAATCCCCGACGTCCTGGTTCATCCGATGAGATCATCGTGGAACATGTGGGAACCAACCCAGACCCCGCTTTTGGTTATTGACCGGAGAGGTCTCTCGGTCATGTCTGCATGGTTCCCGAACCCGTAGGGTGTACTATGACATCCTCAGTTTTTGCTACAATGTTGAATGTAATTAAGCTACAGTAATCCCATGCTAATGATGCCATGTCACCGTAATTTCTATCGTTGATCTCGTGTCAGTCGAAATCGAGTCAAATTCGAAATTTAAAAATAAAGTCGAACGAGAAAAGTTTTCGAATGTTAAAATAAAAATGTCGGGGGAGTTATAAAAATTTCCTAATAAATTATGGAAATGAATCGGGCATTTTTTAAATTATTAAAAACCCTTATATAATTAAAACAAAAACTATAAAAAAACTAATAAAAAAGGAAAAAAAGATAAAACCCAAAAAGGCCTGGCCCAACTAGGCCAAAGTGGCCCAGCCGACCACGCCCCCAACAGCCCATCCGCCTCGGGGTAGAAGCCCCCCACGGGAACCCTAGCGCTCCCACTCCTCCCTCTCCTCGCCGCGAGAAACGAGGGGACTGAGCCCCTCGTCACCCCGTGACGCTCGAGCGCCACCCTGCACCAACCCCCGTCGCCCCACCGCACTGCCCCCGATCCCGTCGCCTCCCTCCTCTCCTGTCACTCGGGCTCCCTCCCGAGATCACGCGGGCCACCCCCTCCCTCTCGTCAGCGTCCCCCACGCCCCAGCGCCTCACGCGCCACCCGTTCCCGGATCCCCGTCGCCCTGCTTCCTCCCCATCGTCTCTCCTCCCGTCACTGCTGCCCCTGCTCTCCCCTCGCGCGCCAGCTCGCCTCACCGTCGTCACCTTCTCCAGCACCGAACCACACCGGCCCTGTGCCGGATCCACACCGGCAAAAGCCCCCCGTCAGATCCGCCGCGCCTCGCCTCCACCGGGAGCTCCTCCTCGTTGGAACCGCGCCGCCACCCCCGTCGACCTCACCGGCCTCCTCATCTCTTCCCCACCTGCTCCATCGAGCCTCGCCGCCCCGATCCCCAGCAACGTTGGTGAGCTCCGAGCCCCCGCCACTCGCTCCTCCTTCCCCCGCTTCGGTTCCGTTCCGACGCTCATCGCCTCGTTCTGGCGCCGTTGAGCTCATGTATGTGGAGGTGGAGGTTGCCTCCTCTCTCTCTGTTGAGAGAGATGTATGTGAGTGAGTTGAGGATAGAGATGATAGAGAGTTAGAATAGGAAAAAGGAAATAGAAATGGATGCATGTATTATGTATGTATTATATATGTACGTATGTATTATGTATGTATGCATGTATGTAGAAAAATAAACATAAAGTATATGTACAGATATATGTGTATGTGTGGGCTCGCTGTACCAATGACAGTAGGGCCCCACCACTCCCACCAAATGACAGGTGGGGTCCTCCCCTAAAAAGATAAAAAAATATAAAAAATAAATCTAAAATATATATATATATATTTATTAATAAAATAATTAATTAATGAGATATATTATTTAATTAATTAAATAGATAAATTAGTAATTTGTTAATATAGATAAATAAATATCCTATTAGAATATGACACGTGGGTCCCCACTAATTTAATATGATTAGTTAATATTTAACCTTAAATAATAAATTGTGTCAATGACACGTAGGACCCACTAGTGAGTTGACGAGTCAACTGCTCATGTCAGCATGACATCATGCTGATGTCATAATAGCATTTAATAATTAATTAAATCTGTTTTTAATTCCTAAATATTAATAAAACTTTAAAAATTAATATAAAATAAACCGTAAGTCAGATCAAAATATTTTCAACATGAAAGTTGATGAGCAGAACGAGACGAACCCGGTACGCGGTCCATTTGTCTGGCACGCGTCCCTAGCATAGCAAATTTAGAACTTTTCCATCGTTTTCAATCTCACCAGTAGTAGCCACACACCGGGGAAATATCATCTGATATTTTCCTGACCCGTCTATGACGGATGTTTTCTGCGTTCGCTCATGCCTAGCCTGCATCTTGCCATGTCATGCTTAGTGTTGCACATGTTGCTGTTATTTATTGTTTCTCCCCCATCTTCTTACCGATAGACCCCGAGACTGACGCTGCTGCCTGGTACGTCTACGACCCTGCCGACCAGCCCTTTGCCGCAGAGCAACAAGGCAAGCAAACCCCCCTTGATTATTCCTATATCGCCTATTCGTTCTCCCTCATGCTTGCATTAGAATGTTGCTACTGTTGTAGTTAGCTCCTATATCTGATGCATAGCCTAATTTTTGATGAATTGCTACTTTCAGTACTGCACTTTAAAACTGTTTAGTATAGGTGGAGCAGTGATCCCCTCTGACCCCTTAGTCCAGTTGCCCCGCTTTGTCATCAAGTCTTGATCCCTGATCGACGAGCCAGATCCGACACAGCACTCACACCCCCTTAGTTGTGCGGCGCTACAGAGCTACTATCAGGTACCGAGGGCGACACCTCGCGAAGTACTCAGGATGATACATGTGTAGTGTAGCTAGTCGGTCGTGGTTATCGAGGATGATTCCTCCTTCACCACTCCCGACGATGTCTCTGTCGTGCAACCCCTCAAGTGTGAGACCCACGAGGGTGATTCCTCTAAGTCCACCTTGACGGTTACATTGTTTGGGATCCAACGAGGGTGATGCCTTGGATCCCCCTGATGTTACATCCACACAGTTACTTGACCATGTTACATGGATCTTTGATGAATAGATGTTTGGCGGGTGGATTCCCGCGTGGTTGTGTTGATGGCTTAATTAAAATGATAATGGATTTGGGTATTTGATCTGGGTTGGTCGGAAGGCCTTATTACGCACTAACTGTGTGCGTGGGAAGTATTATGGGTACTCGACGTCGCGGTATCAGCCGAAGCTCTTCAGACGTCAGCGATGGAGCGGCGCGCGCCCGAGTGGTCCCGAGATGCATCGCCCTTGTATTAAGGGGTGCTAGGACTAACATCGGCAGCCCACGCATCGTGCAGGAGCACGGAGGGAAAGTGGGCCCACGAACCCTTTGTGCTTAGGAGTTAGACCGGCGGGCTGGCCTCTGTGTTGAGCTTAGGTGGGGCTGCGACGTGTCAATATTCCGAGGCCGGGCATGACCCAGAAAAGTGTGTCCGGCCAGAGTGTTATCGAGTGCGTCGGGGAATATGTTGTGCACCCCTACAGGGAAGAACTTATCTATTCGAATAGTCGTGTCCACGATTACAGGACGACTTGGAGTTGTGCCCTGATCTAATACAACTACAATTGTTACTTAACTCGAATTAGTTGCTCCCGGATCGCTTCCTCGCAGGGAGTCGAGGGAGGATCTCTGGGCGTGACCTCATATTAATATTGTTGCAACAATATGACTATTAATTTGTGTTACCCCTGTTCTACTCTCGTCTATTGCTGCAAGACCCTGAAGATGCTAGTCTTTGATATGACTAGGCCTTCTCTCTATTCTTGCATTGTTGCAGTCAGTCCACATATAACCACGTCCTTTGATACTGATGCATACTTAGCTTAGTTCTGATGTAAGACTTGCGAGTACTTTGGATGAGTACTCACCGTTGCTTTGCTCCCCCTTTGCCCCTTGATACGTTGCTACGACCAGATGATGGAGCCAGGAGTTGGAGTATCCCGCCGACGACGACTGCTACCCTGACGGTGCCTACTACTACGTGGAGGCCGCTTAAGACCACGAGTAGTGAGGAGGTTCCCAGGCAGGAGGCCTCGCCTCGTTCGATCGTTGTATCTTTTGTACTAGCCTTCTCTAAGGCACCCCATGTTTTATGTCTGTACTCAAATCTTGTTGCTTCCGCTGACTCGTGTGTTTATCGAGCTTCCGTATTCTAGCCCTCGAGGCCGCTGGCTTATAATATGAAGGTTGTATCTTTTTATTTGTGTCTAGAGTTGTGTTGTGATATTTTCCCGTGAGTCCTTGAGTTTGATCATACGCATTTTCTTGTATGATTAGCGTACGATTAAATCGAGGGCGTCACAAGTTGGTATCAGAGTGGACTGCCTGTAGGTAGCCCCCTTTCCAACTCCTTGGCGAAGTTGAGTCTAGCGTTTGAAAAACTTTACTAACAGTGATGTTGTGGCTTACGGGCCCACATCTCAATTGGGTGGTTTTAGTATCTTTTGGTCCTTTCCTATAGTGTGGGCTCTACTCTCTCTTCTCTTTTGGGTTAAAGATTTTACTAACTCTAACATTAGGTTCTCGTAATCACATCGACCCGGAGCGCTGGACTATCTACTCTGTTCTTCTGAATATATATTACACACGCTGTCATTTGACATCCGTCAATCTTCTTTTCCCACGCGTCCCGCAAGACAACACGTGCGCCTGACTCAGGCCACTGAGACGACTGGGTTCCCGGCCATTTTGGTCGACCTCCTGACGAGGCTGGGATATCGCTGGTACCCTGAGCACACTGTGTACGAGGACTTCCGCGAGTACAACCAATACCAGTACCAGGCCGAGGTTCGCATCTTCAACCAGACGGGCAACTCCACCCTCGAGCGCCACGTCTTCTGCGGTCTTGGATTGTCGATCGAGATGGCCGTCCATGATGCGGCCTACATCGCTATCACCCGTCTCCGTGGAGCATACCCTCACCTGCAGGAGAGTGCTTTCAGATACATCCCGCATGATCCTGTTGGGGATGAGACCGGGTATGATCTCACTACCTACACTGCTAGCATTTGGAGCGCAACGACCGGTCCTACATCGCTGTTTGCGCCCCCTACGTGACGCGTCGCTACGACGCGCGGGTTCTGGTGCAGTACACTGAGGCACTGGATCGTGCTTTTCAAGATCTGGCTGTGGAGCTATACGCTAAACGTGCTCGTCTTTACGAAGCGTTGATAGAGCTGCAGCCAGCACACCACCCGGGGGTTCCCCCTGCGCACATCCGCGAGCCGAGCAGGACAGAGCTACCATCAGGTCTTGAGTGGACTGATGTTGGGGGTAGTATTCCTGGACTTGGACCTCTGCTCCCGACTGGATGTGGTACCCTCACCAGAGTCACCACGGAACGGAGGGTCATGTTCCTACCTTCATCACCGCCAGCTACCACGATTTGTTCGCCCTCTCCCATGTTGATGTAGCCTTATTGCTATGTATCATTGTGGTACTCTTCCACCGCGTGCCTGCGTGCCGCCTAGTGAGTCCAAATTATCGTCTAATGCGTCCAGGTTATCACCAAATGTCGAATTTGTAATCGATGGTCTGTAATAGAACTTATGTATAGGTTTGTATGTCGAACTCAATTACTATGAAGTATCTATCGCATTTCCCTTTCGTCATGCTTGATTACTTCATGAATGCGTGCGATGCCTTTGCAATTTCTTTAAGCCAAACTACCCCTATTAAATATTTAGTGGGATGGTGATTGCAATCTTTGGCGATGGCTAGACGAATGCTGATGACAACAAACCTTCCCCTACAACGGCACCAGAAGAATGCTGCTAGCGCTCCCCGGCAACGAAACTAGAAGAATGTTGTTGACGGCCCACCAGCGCGTGGGTTTGTAGCAGTTTTCGAGGGTAGAGTATTCGACCCAAATTTGTTGGTACGCCAGAAAGGAGGTGAGAGAATACTCTTGAGTATTAGCAGCTGAATTTGTCAGATTCAACCACACCTGAAAGATTAGTGTCTGCAAGCACAGTAGTAACAACAAAGTAATATGATAACAACGGTGTCAGAAACGATCTGTTGACGGCAGACTATCCCTAACGATTGTATCAATGGCGCCAAGTTGCCTCGTTGATGGAAATTGTCAGTTCCCGTCAACGATCAGCGTATCAAGATTGTAGCAGGTAGCAGAAGTGTAACGAGCAATAGCAGCGGCAAGGAACAACAGTAGTGACAGCAGTAGCGAGTAGCAACAGTAGCAAACGACAGTAGTAGCAACAATAGCAGCAGCAGAGCAAAACAAGTAACAACAGTAGCAACAGTAGTAGCAGCAACAACAAAGCAAGACAAGTAACAGCAGTAGGACAAACTCGTATGCAATGGGTCGGTGATTTGTTTGGATGATATTCATCATGCAACAGCTATAACACAGAGAGATATGTGGCTAGCTCCCGTTCGTCAATGTGATGTAGGCATGCATTCCGTGTGTCGTCATACGTGCTTAGGGAAAATAACTTGCATGACATCTATTGTCCATCCCTCCCGTGGCAGCGGGGTCCAAAAGGAAACTACGGGATATTAAGGTTCTCCTTTTAATAAAGAACCGAACCAACACATTAGCACTTGGTTAACACATGAACTCCTCGAACTATGGTCATCACCGTGAGTGGTTCCGGTTATTGTCACTCCGGGGTTGCCGGATCATAACACATAGTAGGTAAATACAACTTGCAAGACCGGATTTAAAACACACATATATTGGTGACAACATAATAATTTCAGATCTGAAATCATAGCACTCGGGCCCTAGTGACAAGCATTAAGCATGGCAAAGTAGTAGCAACATCAATCTCAGAACATAGTGGATACTAGGGATCAATCCCCATCAAAACTAACTCGATTACATGATAGATCTCATCCTACTCATCACCGCCCAGCGAGCCTACGAATAGATTACTCACGAACGACGAAGAGCTTCATGGAATTGGAGAGGGAAGAAGGTTGATGATGACGATGGCGACGATTTCCCCTCTCCGGAGCCCAAGACGGACTCCAGATCTGCCCTCCAGATGAAGAACAGGTGGTGGCGGCGCGTCTATATCGTAAACACGGCGGAAACTTCTCTTTTTATTTTTTCTGGGACGAAAGGGATCTTATAGAGCTTGAATTGGGGGCGCCAGAGCCGTGTGGGCCCACAAGCCTGGCCACCGCCACCAGGGGGGTGGTGGCGGAGCCAGGGCTTGTGGCCCACTGGCCCACCCCCTGAGGTGGAACTTGGCGCAGATATTTTCTTATTTTCCAAAACTGCTCCCCGTAAATTTTCAGGACGTTTGGAGAACTTTGATTTCTCCACAAAAATAATACCAAGGCAATTCTGCTGAAAACATCGTCAATCCAGGTTAGTTCCATTCAAATCATGCAAAATAGAGTCCAAAACAAGGGTAAAAGAGTTTGGAAAAGTAGATACGATGGAGACGTATCAAATCCCCCAAGCTTAAAACCTTGCTTGTCCTCAAGCAACTCAGTTGACAAACTGAGAGAGAAAGAAAAACTTTGACAAACTCTGTTTGATCTTGTTGTTGCAACTATGTCTAACTCATAACCAGAATTTCAGCAAGATCACAAGTTAACCACATAAGCAAATGAGTTTCAAATACCAACACTTCAATCAAAACGAGCATGAAGCAATATGAAGAGGTGGTATCTTGCTAGCTCTTCCTGAGACCGCAAAACATAAATGCAGAGCACTTTCAAAGATCAAGGGGTGACTAAACATTATAATTCATAGTAACGAAGATCCAGTCATAGTCATACTCAATATCAATAAAAGCAAAGCATAAAAATGACAGAGGTGCTCTCTAATTGGTGCTTATATAAGAGGAGGATGGCTTAACAGCAAAATAAATAGACAGGCCCTTCGCAGAGGGAAGCATTGATTTGCAGAGGTGCCAGAGCTCAAGCTTTGAAAACAGAGATAACAATTTTCGGTGGCATGCTTTCATTGTCAACGCAATGACCAAGAGTTCTCAATATGTTCCATGCTACTCATGCTATAGGCGGTTCCCAAACAGAAAAGTAAAGTTTTAACTCCCCCACCACCAATCAATCACACTCCACGGCTAGCCGAATCCTCAGGTACCGTCCATACTAACATCAGTCCGGGGGGAGTCTTGTTTTATAGGTATGTTTTCGATTTAAGCGTGGAACTGGGCATTCCAATTACCGGCCCCTTTCTCGTGAATGACAGTGAATAAACACATGTCGAGGATAACACTCCTAGCATGGAAGATACCAATAGCCCTCTGTCACCACATGAGCGGTTCGGGCATGCAAAACATATTATTTCTTGATGTTTAGAGAATGACACATGCAAATTTACTTGGAACGGCAGGTAGATACCGCAAATAGGTAGGTATGGTGGACTCTCATGGAATTTTTTTTGGGTTTATGGAAGTGGATGCACAAGCAGTATTCCGCTTAGTACAAGTGAAGGGTAGCAAAAGACTGGGAAGCGACCAACTGGAGAGCACAACAGTCATCAAGATGCAATGAGTTTGAGTAACATTGAATGCAAGCATGAATAGGATATAAATCACCATGAACACGAACATCATAGAGGCTATGTTGATTTTGTTTCAACTACATGCATGAACATGCGCCAAGTCAAGCCACTTGAAACATTCAAAGGAGAATACCATCCTATCATACTACATCATAGTCATATCAAAATCTATGTTGGCAATCAAGACAAACCATTATAAGCTCTCATCTAAATAAGCATGGCATCCGAAACTATGATCTCTAAGTTGTCATTGCAAACATGGTTCTCTCACAACAAAGCTAAATCTGGGTCGACAAGCTAGTCATATTTACAAAAAACAAAATAGATATAGTTCATACCAGCTTTTCAGTCTCAGTCACTTCATCATATATCATCATTGTTGCCTTTCATTTGCACGATCGAACGATGAAAACGATAATAAGCGCATTGGACTAAGCTGAATTTGCAGGCAAACAAAAAGGAGAAGACAAAGTAATATGGCTCTTTGAAAGCTAAACAGGTAAGCAAGCAAGAACCAATAAACATTGTAACCAATATCTTCTACCTTGACACAAAGAAAAAGAAAACTATTTACACGGGAAAGCTCCCAACAAGCAAAAGAAGAAAGAAAAATATTTTTGGATTTTCTCAAAAGGACACAAAACAAGAAAACGAAAAGATACTAGCATGGATAATACAGTGGCATAGTGTAAACACCGGCTAACAAAGTGAAAGCGTAAGCATGAATGTAAAGTCGGTGAGAACACGTACTCCCCCAAGCTTAGGCTTTTGGCCTAGCTTGGTCTACTCCCATGGTGGGAAATAACCAGCTCCAGGATACTCTGGAGCAGACTGTGGATGCCACTGCTGTGTGAGCTCCTCTGGCTCCCACTGATAAACTGGCGTCTGGTACTCGACTGGCGGCTCGGGCGCGAGTGCCTGTGGTTGGGCCAAGCCCCAATATGCGTAGATGTCCGCGGGCATAATAGTGTACCTGCCTGTATGAAGATCAAACAAAGAAGGAGTAGCCAAAGTAATAGTCTCTCGAGTACCCTGACTAAACACCAGGTTATAAATCATCCGTCTACTAGCATCACTATCCAGAAAATCATGGCGAACCATGCTGTCATAATCCAGATAACTCTCAGGGAGAAGCATCTCTCCTTCCTCTCCCAGTCTAATGGGTATCTCAAAGTGTCTGGCAAGACGGGTAGCATAGATACCTCCATAGACAACACCTTTAGAACGGTTCAGGTTCAACCGTTGAGCTACTATAGCGCCCAGGCTATAAGTCTTATCATTATAAAGGCCTTAGCGCAAAACCGCAAGGTCTGGAGAACTAAGTGATCCAGCCTCCCCACGACCAATCAAACATTTTCCCACAAATAGTGAGAAGTACCGAAGCAGAGGAAAATATATGCTAGCAATTCTAGCGCGAGACACTCCTCTCTCCTCTCCAACAATAATAGAACCAATGAAATCCTCCAAGTCCGGTGGACGAGGGTCACAGATATCCCCTGTTGGAATTATGCCCTAGAGGCAATAATAAATATAGTTATTATTATAATTCCTGTATCAAGATAATCGTTTATTATCCATGCTATAATTGTATTGAATGAAGACTCATTTACATGTGTGGATACATAGACAAAACACTGTCCCTAGCAAGCCTCTAGTTGGCTAGCCAGTTGATCAAAGATAGTCAGTGTCTTCTGATTATGAACAAGGTGTTGTTGCTTGATAACTGGATCACGTCATTAGGAGAATCACGTGATGGACTAGACCCAAACTAATAGACGTAGCATGTTGATCGTGTCATTTTGTTGCGACTGTTTTTCTGCGTGTCAAGTATTTGTTCCTATGACCATGAGATCATATAACTCACTAACACCGGAGGAATACTTTGTGTGTATCAAACGTCGCAAGATAACTGGGTGACTATAAATATGCTCTACAGGTATCTCCGAAGGTGTTCATTGAGTTAGTATGGATCAAGACTGGGATTTGTCACTCCGTGTGACGGAGAGGTATCTCGGGGCCCACTCGGTAATACAACATCACACACAAGCCTTGCAAGCAATGTGACTTAGTGTAAGTTGCGGGATCTTGTATTACGGAACGAGTAAAGAGACTTGCCGGTAAACGAGATTGAAATAGGTATGCGGATACTGACGATTGAATCTCGGGCAAGTAACATACCGAAGGACAAAGGGAATGACATACGGGATTATATGAATCCTTGGCACTGAGGTTCAAACGATAAGATCTTCGTAGAATATGTAGGATCCAATATGGGCATCCAGGTCCCGCTATTGGATATTGACCGAGGAGTCTCTCGGGTCATGTCTACATAGTTCTCGAACCCGCAGGGTCTGCACACTTAAGGTTCGACGTTGTTTTATGCGTATTTGAGTTATATGGTTGGTTACCGAATGTTGTTCGGAGTCCCGGATGAGATCACGGACGTCATGAGGGTTTCCGAAATAGTCCGGAAACAAAGATTGATATATAGGATGACCTCATTTGATTACCGGAAGGTTTTCGGAGTTACCGGGAATGTACCGGGAATGACGAATGGGTTCCGGGAGTTCACCGGGGGGGGGGGGGGGCAACCCACCCCGGGGAAGCCCATAGGCCTTGGGGGTGGCACACCAGCCCTTAGTGGTCTAGTGGGACAGCCCAAGAAGGCCCTATGCGCCATAGGAATAAAATCAAAGAGAAAAGAAAAAAAAAGGAGGAGGTGGGAAAGGGAAGAAGGACTCCACCCACCAAACCAAGTTGGACTCGGTTTGGGGGGGGAGACCTTCCCCCCTTTGCTCGGCCGACCCCCTTGGGGCTCCTTGAGCCCCAAGGCAAGGCTCCCCCTCTTCCTCCTATATATACGGAGGTTTTAGGGCTGATTTGAGACGACTTTTCCACGGCAGCCCGACCACATGCCTCCACGGTTTTTCCTCTAGATCGCGTTTCTGCGGAGCTCGGGCAGAGCACTGCTGAGACAAGATCATCACCAACCTCCGGAGCGCCGTCACGCTGTCGGAGAACTCTTCTACCTCTCCGTCTCTCTTGCTGGATCAAGAAGGCCGAGATCATCGTCGAGCTGTACGTGTGCTGAACGCGGAGGTGCCGTCCGTTCGGCACTAGATCGTGGGACTGATCGCGGGACGGTTCGCGGGGCGGATCGAGGGACGTGAGGACGTTCCACTACATCAACCGCGTTCACTAACGCTTCTGTTGTACGGTCTACAAGGGTACGTAGATCACACATCCCCTCTCGTAGATGGACATCACCATGATAGGTCTTCGTGCGTGTAGGAAAATTTTTGTTTCCCATGCGACGTTCCCCAACATCCCCAACATAAGGTAATTTGCATACATTGCAAAAATCCTGCAGCATCATGCACTGGGGGACATCGTATATCATGAACTTAACCATGGGAGGATTCTTCCTCGGATAAAAGTTGAAGCTTTGAACGAAAATAGTGGTGAGGAGGATATATTGTGGGCAGTTATCTTCAACAAACGCAGTAAGACCTGCGTTCTCCACCAAGTAATAAAAGTCTTCATAAAGTCCGGCGGCGCCCAAAAATTCATCACTTGGCCACTCGCATGCTCGAACTTCTGTGATTCGAGGGACTACGTACTTGGGGTGATTCTTCTCGTCCTCCTTGGGGTTACGACTTGAAGAGCCTCTCAAGAACCTCCTCATCTTTTCCCTTTTTCTAGCTCTGAAAAATTCTGAAATTTTTAGAGACTTCGAAAGAAAAGTGAATGAAGATTAACCCAACTTATAGCAACTACTCCTACTAGTGCCTAGAGACCGTATCACGCGCTAAAACTACCTGGAACTAGCTAAAATCAACATTTCTAGCTCAAGAACAGGGTCACCAAGGTAGCAAGAATACGCGAAGGATAAAGCACTAGAGCAAAAACTAATTGGACCAATGGAGGAGTCACTTACCAAGGATTAATTTCCCCAAAACGGTTCGGAGAATGGTGCTTTGAGAAAGGAGATTGAAAATCACAGCCAAATGAGCAAGAACACGGGTTTGAGCTGCGAAACAATTTTTTCTGGAGGTGGAAGAAGAGGCTGGGAGCTGGAATGAGTGGAGGGGGTGGCTGTGGGCCCCACAAGCTTGCACCCCGCCACTAGGGGGTAGGTGGCGGTGGCAGGGCTTGTGGCCCACTAGCCAGGCCCCCAGGCCAGCTCTTAGGCCCAGAAATTTTCAAAAAATCCAGAAAAATCATACTAAATTTTCAGGACCATCGGAGAACTTTTATTTTCGAGGTATTTTTCTCCGGGACGCTAAAACAGAAAACAGGAAAAACTAAACTAATTCAATCATTTTTCTTCTAAGCAACAGAAAAAGAAAGCTTAAAACAGAGGTATGTGACTCCTTGATTCATCCGTTTCATGGTCATCGAAAGAAATCCGTCAATGGGATTGATCAAGTCCTTATGACAAAACCTTCTCGAATCGCAAGAGAGAACGGAGAATTTTCGAATAGCCACTAAGTCACCTCAATGGGGATATGTATCTCCCCAACAAGCAAATCATACGTCATCTTGACACGAGGAATAGGGCATTCAAAGCTCCCAATGAGAATCGATGAAGTCTTTTCGATAGCATTGATGCAATGTACTTGATATGTTTCTTCGGAAAGTGCACGGTGTGCTCATTACCGTTGACATGGAAAGTGACATTGCCTTTGTTGCAATCTATAACAGCCCCTGTAGTGTTCAAAAAGGGTCTTCCGAGGATGATAGCCATGGCATCGTCCTCGGGAATATCCAAGATAACAAAGTCTGTTAAGATAGTGGTATTAGCAACCACAACAAGCACATCCTCGCAAATGCCGATAGGGAAAGCAGTTGATTTGTCGGCCATTTGCAGAGAAATTTCAGTGGGTTTCAACTTATCCAATTCAAGTCTACGATAAAGAGAAAGCGGCATTACACTAACACCGGCTCCAAGGTCACATAAGGCAGTTCTTACGTAGTTTCCTTTAATTGAGCAAGGTATAGTGGGCACTCCGGGATCACCAAGTTTCTTAGGAGTTCCACCTTTAAAAGTGTAATTCGCAAGCATGGTGGAGATTTCAAGATCCGGTATCTTCCGTTTATTAGTCACGATATCTTTCATGTACTTGGCATACGGAGACATCTTGAGCATATCAGTTAACCGCATCTGCAGAAAGACGGGTCTTATCATCTCAACGAAGTGCTCAAAATCCTCATCATCCTTTTTCGTGGATGGCTTAGGAGGAAAGGGCATAGGTCTCTGAACCCATGGCTCCCTTTATTTACCATGCTTCCTAGGAGTGAAGTCATTCTTATCGTACTTTTAGGATGTGGATTATCAGGATTAACCGAAGGTTCAATCTCGACATCCTCATCATTGCTAGGTTGAGCATTATTATGAACATCACTGTCCATATTGTCACCAGGTTCATGTTCATCACCAGATTGTGTTTCTGCATGAGACGCATAGATATCATTAGGTTCTTCAGGTGTGACAGTATTTGGTGAACTGGCGTGTAGGCTTCTATCATCCTTCTTCTTCTCCTTAGGACGACTAGGTGTATCAGCATTGATTCCTTGAGAATCTTGATCAATTCTCTTAGGATGACCTTGAGGATACAAAGGTTCCCGAGTCATTTTGCCTACTCTAGTAATCACTCTGACAGAGTTGTCATTTAATTCATTGAGCACGTCATTCTGAGCTTTAAGTACTTGTTCTACCTGAGTAGTAATCATAGAGGCATGTTTACTCAGAAGCTTCAGATCATTGACATTTCTGTCTACACAAGGACTTAAATGGCTAAGCATACGAGTACTTTGTTCCAAATGTCTGCTAACATAATCACTGAAACTCTGTTGTTTGGCAAGAAAGTTGTCAAATTCATCAAAGCATAGGCTAGCAGGTTTATCAAAAGGAATATCACTCTCATCGAACCTACACAGAGAATTCACTTCTACTACCTGTATCGGGTTATCGAAACCATGGATCTCTTTGATAGGTGGTAGGTTTTTGACATCTTCAGATCTAATGCCTTTCTCTTGCAGAGATTTCTTGGCTTATTGCATATCTTCGGGACTGAGGAATAGAATACCTCTTTTCTTAGGAGTTGGCTTAGGAGGTGGTTCGGGAATAGTCCAAGCATTATCGTTGATCAAGATGTTATTCAGTAGGGTCTCAGCTTGTTAAACAGTTCGTTCCCTAAAAACACAACCGACACAACTATCTAGGTAGTCTCTAGAGGCATCGGTAAGTCCGTTATAGAGGATATCAAGTATCTCGTTCTTCTTAAGAGGGTGATCAGGCAAAGCATTTTGTAGCTGGACGAGCCTCCCCCAAGCTTGTGGAAGACTCTCTTCTTGGAGTTGAGAAAAGTTGTATATTTCCTGCAAGGCAGCTTGCTTCTTATGGGCAGGGAAATATTTCTCATAGAAGTAATATACCATCTCCTGGGGACTACTCACACATCCAGGAGAAAGAGCGGTGAACCAGGCTTTAGCATCATCCTTTAGAGAGAAAGGAAACATCTTAAGGATATAGTAGTGGCGGATCTTCTCCTCATTAGTGAAAAGGTTGGCTATTTCGGATAGTTTGGCAAGATGGGCTATGACCGTCTCAGACTCATAACCGTGAAAAGGATCAGATTCGACTAGAGAGATTATCTCAGGGTCGACAGAGAATTCATAATCCTTATCGGTGACAAAGATAGGCGAAGTGGCAAACTTCGGGTCATTTTTCATCCTAGCTTCCCGACATTTTTCCTTCCACTTGAGAAGTAATTTCTCAGCGTCATAGGCATCCTTACATGCAAGAAAATACTCAGCTATCTCTCCCTCCATAACGTAACCCTCAGGTATATCAAGCAATTCATATCTAGGAGAACCAGATCTAGCAGGAGCAAAAGAAGGTTCTATCTCAATAGTATCAACAGTTTCAGAAGCATCACAAGCATTGGCAGTAACTCTAGCAATATGAGCATCAAGGAACACTCCTAGTGGAACATCAGGCAAAGTAGTATCTCTAGCAGTATCAAGCATAGCAGCATCAGGCAAAGTAGCATCTCTAGCATCATCAGGCAAAGCAGTATCAAGCATAGCATCTCTAGCAGTATCAGGCTAAGTATCAAGCATAACATCTCTAGCAGTATCAGGCATAGTATCAAGCATAGTATCATCAGACATAGTATCAAGCATAGCATCTCTAGGAGTAGCATCATAAGCATCATCAAGCACATGCAACATATAAAGATTTCTAGCAGGAGGTGATGTCGCAAACTTACTCATAGCTGGAGGTGAATCAAGTGCAGAGCTAGATGGCAATTCCTTACCTCCCCTCGTAGTTGAGGGCAAGACTTTGGTCTTCGGATCCTTCAGATTCTTCATAGTGATCAGCAGATATAAATCCCAAGTGACTCAGAGAATATAGCAATACCTCCCCGGCAACGGTGCCAGAAAAATGCTGATTGCAATCTCCGGCGATGGCTAGACGAATGCTGATGACAACAAACCTTCCCCTGCAACGGCACCAGAAGAATGCTACTAGCGCTCCCCGGCAACGAAACTAGAAGAATGTTGTTGATGGCCCACATGCGCATGGGTTCGCAACAGTTTTCTAGGGAAGAGTATTCGACCCAAATTTGTTGGTACGCCAGACAGGAGGTGAGGGAATACTCTCGAGTATTAGCAGCTGAATTTGTCAGATTCAACCACACCTGAAAAATTAGTATCTGCAAGCACAGTAGTAACAACAAAGTAATATGATAACAACGGTGTCAGAAACGATCTGTTGATGGCATACTATCCCTAACGATTGTATCAATGGCGCCAAGTTGCCTTGTTGATGGAAATTGTCAGTTCCCGTCAACGATCAGCGAATCAACATTGTAGCAGGTAGCAGCATTGTAACGAGCAATAGCAGCGGCAAGGAACAACAATAGTGACAGCACTAGCGAGTAGCAACAGTAGCAAGCGACAGTAGTAGCAACAGTAGCAGCAGCAGCACAGCAAAACAAGTAACAAGAGCAGCAACAGTAGTAGTAGCAGCAACAGAGCAAGAGAAGTAACATCAGTAGGACAAACTCGTAGGCAATGGGTCGGTGATTTGTTTGGATGATATTCATCATGCAACAACTATAACACGGAGAGCTATGTGGCTAGATCCCGTTCGTCAAGGTGATGTAGGCATGCATTCCGTGTGTCGTCATACGTGCTTAGGGAAAAGAACTTGCATGACATCTATTGTCAATCCCTCCTGTGGCAGCGGGGTCCAAAAGGAAACTACGGGATATTAAGGTTCTCCTTTTAATAAAGAACCAGACCAACGCATTAGCACTTGGTGAACACATGAACTCCTCAAACTATGGTCATCACCGGGAGTGGTTCCGGTTATTGTCACTCTGGGGTTGCCGGATCATAACACATAGTAGGTAACTACAACTTGCAAGATCGGATCTAAAACACACATATATTGGTGACAACATAATAATTTCAGATCTGAAATCATGGCACTCAAGCCCTAGTGACAAGCATTAAGCATGGCAAAGTAGTAGCAACATCAATCTCAGAACATAGTGGATACTAGGAATTAATCCCCATCAAAACTAACTCGATTACATGATAGATCTCATCCTACTCATCACCGCCCAGCGAGCCTACGAATAGATTACTCACGAACGATGAAGAGCTTCATGGAACTGGAGAGGGAAGAAGGTTGATGATGACGATGGTGACGATTTCCCCTCTCCGAAGCCCAAGACGGACTCCAGATCTACCCTCCAGATGAAGAACAGGTGGTGGCGGTGCCTCCGTATCGTAAACGCGGTGAAAAGTTCTCTTTTTATTTTTTCTGGGATGAAAGGGATCTTATAGAGCTGGAATTGTGGGGGGCAGAGCCGTGTGGGCCCCACAAGCCTGCCCACCGCCACCAGGGGGTGGTGGTGGAGCCAGGGCTTGTGGCCCACTGGCCCACCCCCTGTGGTGGAACTTGGCGCAGAATTTTTCTTATTTTCCAAAACTGCTCCCCGTAAATTTTCAGGACGTTTGGAGAACTTTTATTTCTACACAAAAATAACACCAAGGCAATTCTGCTAAAAACAGCATTAGTCCAGGTTAATTCCATTCAAATCATGCAAAATAGAGTCCAAAACAAGGGCAAAAGAGTTTGGAAAAGTAGATACGATGGAGATGTATCAGATGGTTAGACCAACTGGCCGCCCGCGTGACCCCGCCAATGATGCACCACCCCCGCCTCCTGAGTATATGGCGGGGATGATCCAACAGTTTGAACTGAACCGCCAGTTTATGCAAGGGCTCATGGATCAGTTCCAAAGGCCGAACATGAACCAACAGCAAGGCGTGACACTGCAAGACTTCTGCCGCCTCAACCATGCGATCTACCGCAGCTCAACTCAGCCTCTTGATGCTGATGGCTGGCTCCGTGACATAGCTTATGAGCTGGAGTCTGCCAATGTGCCCCTGGCGAGCTATGTCAACTCTGCCGCCTACTTCCTGAAGGGTCCCGCTGCTCAATGGTGGGACAGTCATAGGCACTCTCAGCCGTTGGAACTGTCATCACTTGGACGGAGTTTAAGGCTGCTTTTCGTGCTCGCTACATTCCTCAGAGAATCATGGACCGGAAGAAGCGTGAGTTCCGCAACCTTGTCCAGGGCAACAAGACTACGGATGCTTATCAGTGGGAGTTTCTGGACATATCTCGCTATGCTGAAGAAGACATTGCAACTGATGCACGTAGACAGGAGAAATTTCGTGAGGGCCTTCACCCTGATATCAAGCTGACACTCCTCGTTCAGGACTATGCTGATTTCGCCACCCTGGTGAACAAGGCTACTCAGGTTGAGACTGGTCTGCATGACTACAAGGATAGCAGCAAGCGCAACCATGACATGGGCTCATCTTCGGGCTCATCTGCACAGAAGAAGAAGATCTGGATTCCCAACAACATGTACCATGCACCTGCTCCTACTCCGAGGCCGTCCTATGCCGCACCTCGCCTGCCTCCTCCACCGCCTCGAGTTCCTCCTTCCCATCCTGAGGACGGGTTGTGCTTCAAGTGTGGCCGTGCAGGTCACCGTGCTAGATACTGTAGGCAGAATCAGAATCAGCTGGCACTTTCGTCAACTAGCAGTGTCAACAACCAGAACCGCAACAACAATACCAAGCCTGCTTATGTTCATGGTCAGGCCAACAACATTGAGATGGGTCAAGCTCAAGACCAGTATGCTACCGTGATGGGTACACTTCTCGTTAACTCGGTACCTGCTTCTGTATTGTTTGATACAGTAGCATCACATGCCTTTATGTCGGAAAGTTTTGCATACATGCATGACATTAGGAGCGAAGAGATGAACATCCCGATAGTGGTAAACACCCCCGGGGGCGAATGCTGAACCTGTGTGGTTTGCCCCCATGTTTTGATTGAAATTGAAGGATTAGAATTCCTTGCGAACCCCATCTTACTAATGTCATCCAACATTGATCTCATACTGGGAATGGACTGGTTGAAAGCTCATACGGCATCGATCGTTTGTGCCACCAAGACCGTCCACCTCTTACACCCTTTAGATGAATTAATAAGCTACCATGCTCATCTCGTCTGAGATGCTGAGGCACGACTATATGCCTTGAATGCATTAAATGCGTCGCCTCTTGAAGGGATTGAAAACATTCCATTGGTCCGAGAATTCCAAGATGTCTTTCCAGAGGAACTTCCGGGGATCCCCCCTGCTCGAGCTGTCGAGTTTTCATTGACTTGGTACCCGGTACCACTCCTATCGCCAAGCGTCCTTATAAAATGCCACCACATGAACTTCTTGAACTTAAGCAAGAAATTGACAACTCGCTTCGTATGGGTTTCATTCGTCCAAGTTCCTCTGCTTGGGGAGCACCTTCTCTCTTTGTTAAGAAGAAGGATGGGACAAATCGATTGGTTCAAGACTATCGTCCTATCAACCAGGCCACTATTCAAAACAAATATCCTCTCCCTCGGATAAATGATCTGTATGATCAACTTGCTGGTTCCACCGTCTTCTCTAAGCTATACTTGAGGTTAGGATACCACCAGATCCGTGTTCGCAAGGAGGATATTCCAAAGACCGCCTTTGTTACTCGTTATGGATCATACGAGTACACCGTCATGTCCTTCGGCTTAACCAATGCACCGACAACCTTCTCTCGATTAATGAATTATATATTCATGGACTACCTCGACAAATTCGTCGTGGTATATGTGGATGATATTCTGGTATTTTCGAAGAATAAAGGAGAACATGACGAACATCTTTGTCTTGTACTGGATAAGCTTCGGGAGCATAAACTCTATGCGAAGTATTCCAAATGTGAATTCTTTCTGGACGAAGTGACATGCCTTGGTCATGTGATTTCCAAGGATGGTATTGCAGTCAACCCCGAAGGAATTCAAGCTATTCTTGACTGGACTCCCCCGAAGAATGTCAAGCAAGTCAGAAGGTTTCTCAGAGTCACCAGCTATTGCCGTCCATTCGTCGAGAACTTCTCGAAGATTGCAAAGCCCTTAACCAATCTGCTTCACAAAGGTGTTAAGTATGAGTGGACTGATAAATGTCAGGAAAGTTTCCAGGCACTCAAGGACAAACTGACATCCGCTCCGGTACTAGCTCCTCCGGATACGAAAAGGGATTTTGTCATATATTGTGACGCTTCTCGTCAAGGAATAGGCTGTATCCTGAAGCAGGATCGCAAGGTGATTGCTTATGCCTCACGTCAGCTGCGTGCTCATGAAGAGAACTACCCAGTTCATGATCTCGAACTTGCCGCAGTTATTCATGCACTGAAGGAATGGCGACAATACCTTGTCGGTAATCGCTGTGAAATCTACACCGACCATCAAAGTCTGAAGTACTTGTTCACTCAACCGGAGCTGAGTCTACGTCAACAAAGATGGATGGAGCGTATAGCAGATTTTGACTGTAGTATATCATATACCCCCGGCAAGGCTAACGTAATGGCTGATGCCTTGAGCCGCAAGTCAAACAGCAACCACCTCTAGGTTCATAAGGTTCACGGTCGTCTGTAAGAGGAATTCCGTAAGCTGAACCTCCATATTGTTCCTCAGGGTTACCTTATACCCCCTCCTAAAGAGTATCGAATGATGAACCTTGGTGTTATTAATTAGGGTTCCCTGAGTAATCTGGTTGTTGAACCAGACCTTGTGGGCACCATCAAGAATCTGCAAGGCTTCGATGATGATGTCGACAAGATTAAAAGCTATATTGCGAAGGGTAAACCCTCCTTTTTCACTGTTGCTGAAGATGGCGCCTTGTACTTCAATGGTCGCCTATTCGTCCCAAATAAAAAGGAAAATCTCAGAATGACCGGAAAGGTGATGGAAGAATCTCACGACACTCCATTGTCTATTCACCCGGGTAGTACCAAGATGTACTAAGACATCCGTCAAAGATTCTGGTGGCCCAATATGAAACAAGACATTGCACGATATGTGGCAGAATGTGATATTTGCCGGCGGATCAAAGCAGAACATCAAAAGCCTGCTGGAACTCTGCAACCTATCTCAATTCCTGAGTGAAATGGGACCATGTTGAAATGGACTTTGTCACTGGTTTTCCACAATCTCATAAAGGTAATGATGCTATTCTTGTCGTCATTGACCGACTGTCCAAAGTTGCACATTTCCTCGCCGTCAAAGAAACAATTAATGCTAGTCAGCTGACAGATATTTATATCTCAAGGATTGTTTCACTTCATGGTATTCCATTGATAATCAGCTCGGACCGTGGCAACTTGTTCACTTCAAAATTCTGGGAAAGTTTTCAGAAGGCTATGGGACTCATATGTCCTTCAACACTGCATTTCATCCTCAATCCGAGGGACAAGTTGAACGAGTCAATCAAATTCTCGAGGACATGGTTCGAGCTTGTGTCATTTCTTTCGGTAAGAAATGGGAAGAATATTTCCCGTATGCCGAGTTCTCCTACAACAATAGCCATCAAGCTAGTTTGAAGATGGCCCCTTTCAAAGTATTGTATGGACGAAGGTGTCGAACTGTTGTGAATTGGTCAGAAACTAGGGAACGATCACTCTTCGGTCTGGATATTATTCAACATGCCGAAGATCATGTCCGCATTATTCATGAGAATCTGAAGGCTGCTCAGTCTCGTCAGAAGAGTCATTATGACCGTCATCACCAAGATATGGTCTATCAACCTGGCGAAAAGGCTTATCTTCGTGTCACACCAATGAGAGGTGCACATCGTTTCAGGATCAAGGGCAAGTTAGCTCCTCGCTATCTTGGTCCTTTCACTATTCTCGAAAGGCGTGGAAGAGTGGCTTATCAATTGGAACTGTCGGCAAACCTTTCTCAGGTTCACGATGTCTTCAATGTGTCTCAGCTCCGCCGCTGCTTCAAGGTTCCTATTCGATCAGTGGATCATGATATGCTTGAGCTGCAACAAGACCTCTCTTATAAAGAGCATCCGGTCCGCATTCTCGACCAGGATGAACGTCAGACTCGTCGCAAAGTCACCAAGTTCCTTAAAATGCAGTGGTCAAATCATTCTGAAGATGAAGCCACTTGGGAACGCGAGGATCATCTTCGTGATGAATACCCCGAGCTCTTTTCTTCTACCTCTTAATTCCTGGGACGAGAATTCTTGTTAGTAGGGGAGAGCTGTGACATCCTCAGTTTTTGCTATAGTATTGAATGTAATTAAGCTACAGTAATCCCACGCTAATGATGCCACGTCACCGTAATTTCTATCGTTGATCTCGTGTTAGTCGAAATCGAGTCAAATTCAAAATTTAAAAATAAAGTCAAATGAGAAAAGTTTTTGAATGTTAAAATAAAAATGTCGGGGGAGTTATAAAAATTCCCTAATAAATTATGAAAGTGAATCGGGCATTTTTAAAATTATTTAAAACCCTTATATAATTAAAACAGAAACTATAAAAAAATAACTAACAAAAAAAGGAAAAAAGGAAACCCCCCCAAAAGGCCTGGCCCAAGTGGGTCAAAGTGGCCGAGCCGACCACACCCCCAACTGCCCATCCGCCTCGGGGTATAAGACCCCCACGGGAACCCTAGCGCTCCCACTCCTCCCTCTCCCCGCCACCAGAAACGAGGGGACTCAGCCCCTCGTACGTGATACGTCTCCGTCGTATCTACTTTTCCGAACTGTTTTGCCCTTATTTTGGACTCTAATTTGCATGATTTGAATGGAACTAACACGGACTAACGCTGTTTTCAGCAGAATTGCCATGGTGTTGTTTTTGCGCAGAAATAAAAGTTCTCAGAATGACCTGAAAATTTACGGAGAATTTTTCTGGAATTAATGAAAAATACTGGCGCAAGAATCAGCGGAGGATGTGGGGGTGTGGAGCCCACAAGCCTACTAGGCGCCCCCCTGGCCGCGCCTGGCAGGCTTGTGGAGCCCACGATGCTCCACCGCCTCCAATCTCAGCTCTATTTAGTCCGTCTCGCCCAGAAACAAATCAAGCAGAAGAGTTCATCGCGTTTTACGATACGGAGGCGTCGCCACCTCCTGTTCTTCATATAGAGGGCAGATCTGGAGTCCGTTCTGGGCTCCGGAGAGGGGAGATCGTCGCCATCGTCATCATCAACCTTCCTTCATCGCCAATTCCATGATGCTCTTCACCGTTTGTCGTGGTTTTGTCACGGCAGATGTCCTCGTGAAAGGACTTAGTACTGGAGCCATCACACCTTGGTGGTGACTCAAAGGGGTTAAGCGGGAGAGACACGGCGATTTACCGAGGTTCGGCCCCTCGTGAGGAGGTAAAGGCCTACGACCTGCTTTGATTTGTATTAATGTGGTTTTGATTACAAGGAGGGCGTAACTCGCCAAACCTAGCACTTGATGATTTCTAGCCTGCCCTCTCCTTCCCTGGGACTCGCCTTTATATACAGGTCGAACCCTTAGGGTTTACAAGGATACTTTCCTACCTACAAATTGTTACCCCTGTGGTCTCTAAGTCGCCGTCTTTCAAAGCTTGGAGACCTTCCAGAAATCATAAACCGCCGTACGACCTTGATCCGGCCAGGCCAATGCCCAAATCACTGTTTAGGTGAATCGCCTGATTGGTGACCCGGCCCAACTAGGGCGGGTTATTAACAGGTAATATCCCCAACATTAGGCCCCAGATTGACTTGAACTCTTTTCACGCCAATACTTCTGCTCAGTTGAAGGCGATTCATTCCTCATTTTTCTCCATACGTCAGAAATTGTAACCCGCCATCTGGCACCGAAAAATCTTTAAGTCGCCAAACCATTTCTTGTTGGCATCTTCTTATCCCTCGATTTCCAGGAAGACTGACATAATCCCAATGGATCCTGGTGCATCGTTATCCCAAAATCTTCGGAACGCTATTATGGCGAATCTTTTTATTCCCCGGCGGTTCCCGCTCATGGCGCCTCGATTCCAGCGCCCGCCTGTTGAATAGATGGGGGGGGGGCAGGACTGGTGCTTCCCACCTACCAGTCTCGTCAATATCCTCCCCATTATCACATCGAGGAAGTCTCATCGCCTCCCGAGGGCTCCGCCGGTGACCGCACTTTCCGTCTTCGTCCAAGAGGCTTCGGCGCCGCCCATAGATCTTCGCCATCGTCCAGCTTCGCACCGCGGCCGATCCGTCCGCCGCCATTGACCACCGCATCGTCGTCGACCATCTCGTCGCTCGCCAAGAACTCCGCCGCCGTTGAAGATCTCTTCGCTCGACGGGACCTCCGTGCTTCTCCAACAACCTCCGTCACTGTCGGCCTTTACCGACCGAAAGCATCAGGTTAGGCCACCGCCCATTTAAGAACAGATCTAATCTCTGTTCGAAGCTCCAGCACTGCCATGCTCTGGATGTTCTTCGCGAGCATTTGTTGCCCGTCCTGAACTGATTAGCACAAATGTCGACGAGATAGCCAATGCTTTGAATACCTTCATTTATCCGCTCTTACTTTCGAATCTAGAGTAATGTTTCATCAAGCGAAGGGCATCACCTTGCCCTGGTAATAAATTGCTGCATCCAGCCACTTTTCTCATGTTTTTCATGTGCCCAGTAGATCCATAATTTACCTACTGTTTGCAAAAAGTTGTCTGTAGTCTTCACACTTTGACGTTTTGAACGAACGTATCCATCATCTTTAGAACGCATCTCTCGTGAATAGCCAAACTTCATAAGTCGCCATAGCGACCCAACTCGGCTCTTGATATGGCGGGTCAAGTTTTTTCCCTCAGTCCGTGGACAAATTACTTGGCGAGTTAAATGAACTTATTTCACCCCTTACAGTAGATGTTCGAGGCGTGTAAATTCATCCATACTTTACTTCTTTGTAGCATGGGCGCCGTCTTCAAAAGTGACTGGCTTCCTACCAAAGTCAACGACACCATACTAGCAGACTATGTGAAAACGGGCAACTTGGACCCTTAGAATGTTATCGGCTGGCGTACCGGGTTCGGAGAAGATCTCCCCAACCCCAAAGAAGGGGAGATAGTCGTTTTCGTTGAACACCTGGAGCGAGGTTTTAAGCCGCCCGCATCGAAGTTTCTTAGAGACGCCATGGCTTTCATGAACGTCCGCCTCCAGGGTCTGTGACCTAACTCGATAAGTAACCTATGCCAATTCCAAGTATTCTGTGAGGCTTATCTGCGGATTGAACCCTCTGTCCCCTTATTCTGGCACTTTTTCCATCTGAATCGCCAAACGGAATTTCACAATGGCCCCAGCCTGGAACTCGGCGGTGTCAATGTCCAGCGCCACAGGGATAGCCCGTTTCCCTCACTCGCCATGCCCAGCCATCCCAAAGGTTGGCGCGAGTCTTGGTTCTATTGTCAAGAGACCTCACCTGCAGGCGAAAACAAGCTTCTGGGCTATAGAAAGATCACCTTCCAACGAACTTCAAGCTTCCAGACAAGCTCACCAAAGAGGAGGAATCAGAATTCATCCCAGTATTGTCCGAGTTAAGATCTTTGACAAACAATGGCCTTACTGGGGTTGACCTGATCTGCTGCTGGGTCGAATGGCGCATCCTCCCTCTGAGTCGCCGGGACGGGCTAATGTGCGAATTTGATGGCACCTTAGATCATCCTCAATGTTATTTCCATACGGCTTTAACAGAAAAGGATATTGGCACCATCATCAAGAAGCTGACTGGCGAGCCTGCGGGAAAATGCAGCCAAATCGGCCTCAAGCCTTTCCGCAAAATTAATCCGGCGCCCATGGTGAGCCAATCTAACCCGCCTTTTGTCTTTACTTCTTATGTTTCACTTGTATTTTGGTTTTTGTAACATGTGCTATTTCAGAAAGGCGATAAATTTTGGTCCAAGAAACCCAAAAGGCCAGCCATGAAAAACGTTAAGCCGCCCCTAAAGAAAACCAAGGGCAAGGGCAACGCTGCTGCGGCTGAGCCATCCGAAGTCGATGAGTCTCAAGTCGGCGATGCACTTTCGGAGCTAAAAACCTATCCTATTTTCACTCGCCATCCATTACTGTTAACTTTGTATTTATATCTCTGCCTCTCTTGAATAGAATGAAGACAACGAAAGCCAAGAGGACTCTGTTGAGGTAATTTCTGTTTCCTCCGATTCATCTCCTTCTCCGCCTAAGCCGGCCAGGCGAATTTGTGGGAAAGTTCCCTTCTCAGACCCAAATGCTTGTTTGGACCCAAATTTCCTACTGAAGAAAGCACAACATACTTCAAATCGGAAGACCCGAAGTCATTCCGATGATCTGGTGTCTGGCTTACCAGCAACGAACAAGAGGAAACCAAATGAGGTACTTATGAATAACAATTCTTCATGTTTCTTTGGATCACGTCTGTAACCTGCCTATATTTTTGACGTATAATTCTTGCAGAACTCTCCTCCTACATCTGGCGACTCAGTGATGTCGACACTTCCGCCAATGATTCGAGTCCCTGGGTAAGTCTTTTGATAATCTTACTTTGAACGTGAGGGTAATAAACTTTCAGTTCCTTAATGCGCTTCTCCCTTCTTTTAGGGCACAGGCCATGAAAAGGAGAACCAGCGGATCAAGTCCTGTCACAATTTCAGAGCCCATCAAAGAGTCAGTGCTGATCCAGGATAACCCGGATCAAGGCGAGCCCGAAAATCAAATGGATCTTCCAAACTCGCCCAAGGAAACAATGGATGCCCCTAAGCCGCCAAGTCCATTGATGACAGCAGAAGACCCGGATGCTGTAGTTATTACTGGTACCGGCTTTTCCGAACCGGCGGCAACGGTTTTGTCAAGGCATGTGGCATCCTCCTCTCAAACCATTCCTGAGTCTGGACTCTCCAATGTTAAGCTTTCTGAATATGAAAATCTGGAGTTCAAGGAACTCTGCTCTGGTTTTGCAAGTCGCGTGGAGGCGAGTTATGAGATGGAGAAAAGCCTGCTGCGGATGCTAAAAAACAAACATGAGGTAAGTTTTGTTATATTGTATTACTCCCATTAACCCCCAAGGGCTGGGTCATCAGTAAAAAGATGAGACGGGTCTTGATGAATTTAGAAAAAACTTTCGACCAGTAACCCCCAACGGCCGGGTCATCAGTAAAAAGATGAGCCGGGTTTTAATAAATGTAGAAAAACTTTCGACCAGTAACCCCCAAGGGCCGGGTCATCAGTAAAAAGATGAACCGGGTCTCAATAAATTTAGAAAAAACTTTCGACCAGTAACCCCCAAGGGCCGGGTCATCAGTAAAAAGATGAACCGGGTCTTAATAAATTTAGAAAAAACTTTCGACCAGTAACCCCCAAGGGCCGGGTCATCAGTAAAAAGATGAGCCGGATCTTGAATAAATTTAGAAAAAACTTTCGACTAGTAACCCCCAAGGGCCGGGTCATCAATAAAAAGATGAGCCGGGTCTTGATATTGTATAATTTCATCTGAAAAGAAAAAATTATACATTAGCCCCCAAGTGTCAGGGATATTGCTTGCAATAGTTCTGAGACTTGCCCCTTATTTCGTACTTTCAACAGGAAACTCTTGCTCAGACTGAATCGGCACTTAGCGATTTAAAGAAAAACTTATCTGGTCAGCAAGATGCCCGAGCTAAGTCGGAGGAGAAACATCAATTGGTCATGGCTGAGCTCGAAAAACTCAAAGCTGATTTGAAAAGAGCTCAAGCTGACCAAGATGCTGCAACGAAAAGAGCAGAGAAGGCTGAAGCCAGGCTGGCCACTATGCAACAAGAATTGTCCGGCTTGAAGCGTCATATCTCAAACATGACGCAAGCCGTCTTTGGTAAACTTACTCAGACGTTTGATCCCTTTTTTTATCAATAACTCTTAGTTGTAAGTCGCTGATCATCATGACCCCTTACACAGGTCCGAGAGCCGCCAACCTTCAGGATGATTGCGTGTTGATACTGAAGGCGATTTACACGCTGACAGAGCAGCTGTACACCGGCAGTGTTCTAACTGTTAAAGCTGTGATGGGCGCCAAAGAGCCCATAACTTCCATAAAGAAGATGCTCGGCTGCCAATCTATGCTTCCCCCTCAGATTGGCGAGTTGACTCGGTTAGCCGCCCGGAAGGGGGTACTGACTGCCTTGAGTCGCTGCTTGGCATATGCTCCAGAGATCAACCCGGAAGAAGTAGTGACAGGCTTTCCTCAACTCAAAGATGACGGGTCAGAATTCGTGGAAGAGGACTATCAACGTGTTGTCAAAGACTCCCGACTAGCGGCTACCCAACTCGCAGCAAGTCTGGATTTATCAAAGTATCAGGCTGCTTATGACAGTAAGAACAAGAAGGTCAGCCCGCCAACCTTTGTGACGACCAGTTTAACTCCTCGGTGACCCAAGAACCCTTTTGACTTGGAAGCAGATCTGGCATCAATCCTCACCGATGAAGATGACTTTGCAACTCCGGCCAAGTGTAACTGGGTACTCGGCGACTTGCAAATTGAAGTCGGCCAAAGCTCGCAGCAAGATGATCCGAAGGCGCCAACAGAGTAAACTTCATTGATTTGGCCTGAGAGCCATGTAATAGGTTTTTTTTATAAGTCGGTACTGCTTTTGTGATACTCTCGAAAGAATCTTTATATCGCCCTTAAGGCGATTTGAAATATTTTGATCCGCCATTTGAGAATCCTGTAAAATGCTTAATCCGCCATGGATGAAGTGACTTTCATCATCAGCCTGACTTAGGCTTTGAAAACAACATATGTGAAACCAAATAAATGATAACAAATATTTTCAAGATGAATCAGGAAAAGATTTTGAAACCCTCATGGTCATGCCATGAAGGAAAATAAAAACAGCAATTTCGTCGGCTCATAAGGTCGCGACAGGATGGGGCGAGTCAGAAAACTCGAGCGCACACCCTAAATGATGGTTTCGTCGGCTCATAAGGTCGCGACAGGATGGGGCGAGTCAGAAAGCTCGAGCACACACCCTAAATGATGGTTTCGTCGGCTCATAAGATCGCGACAGGATGGGGCGAGTCAGAAAGGTCGAGCACACACCCTAAAATGCTAGTTTCGTCGGCTCATAAGGTCGCGACAGGATGGGGCGAGACAGAAAGCTCGAGCACACACCCTAAAATGCTGGTTTCGTCGGCTCATAAGGTTGCGACAGGATGAGGCGAGTCAGAAAGCTCGAGCACACACCCTAAGATGATGGTTTCGTCGGCTCATAAGGTCGCGACAGGATGAGGCGAGTCAGAAAGCTCGAGCACACACCCTAAGATGATGATGATTTCGTCGGCTCATAAGGTCGCAACAGGATGGGGCGAGTCAGAAAGCTCAAGCGCCACCCTAAAATGCTAGTTTCGTCGACTCATAAGGTCGCGACAGGATGGGGCTAGTCAGAAAGCTCAAGCGCCACCCTGAAATGCTGGTTTCGTCGGCTCATAAGGTCGCGACAGGATGGGGCGAGTCAGAAAGCTCAAGCGCCACCCTAAGATGATGATGATTTCGTCGGCTCATAAGGTCGCGACAGGATGGGGCGAGTCAGAAAGCTCAAGCGCCACCCTAAAATGCTGGTTTCGTCGGCTCATAAGGTCGCGACAGGATGGGGCGAGTTAGAAAGCTCAAGCGCCACCCTAAAATGATGATTATGTCAGCTCATAAGGTCGCAACAGGATGACAAAATTGTTCTTTAATGAAGAAGCCCCCAAGTCGGGGAGTATTTTTAACTTTATTACTTCATAATGAAACTGAAAAACTTACAAAATGTAGAGCTTAAGAGCTCAAGTGTAATAAGGCCGCAGGTGGGCAATATTCCAGGGCGAGTTGACTCAGACTCCGTGGTTGGCCGGTTAGGCCGGAGATCCACCAAATAATAAGAGCCATTGCGGAGATTCTTGCTGACGACGAACGGTCCTTCCCAAGGTGGTGACAACTTATGCATGCCTGCACGATCTTGTATCAACCGAAGAACCCAGTCGCCTTCCTGAAAGGTCTGACTCTTAACCCGGCGGTTGTGATAACGCCGTAGATCCTGCTGGTAGATAGTTGAACGGGCCGCAGCCAGGTCACGTGCCTCCTCTAAGGCGTCCAAAGAGTCTTGACGTGCCAGCTCACTGTCTTGTTCCACATATGCGGCGACTCTAGGTGAGTCATGCCTTATATCAGTAGGAAGAACAGCTTCTGCTCCGTAGACCAGAAAGAAAGGGGTGAAACCCCTGGACCGGTTCGGGGTGGTCCGAATACTCCAAAGTACTGAAGGTAATTCTTCAACCTAACACCCTGGGGTTTTTTCCAGGGGAACCATGAGTCGGGGCTTAATTCCTCGCAAAACCTCCTGATTCGCCCGCTCTGCCTGCCCGTTAGATTGTGGGTGAGCGACTGTTGAAACATCAAGCCGGACATGTTCTTGACGACAGAACTCCTGCATCGCCCCTTGGGACAAGTTAGTACCATTATCAGTAATGATACTGTGTGGATATCCAAACCGGAAAATCAACCTTTTCAACAATTTGATCGCTGTTTCCGCATCGCAAGCTCCAATAGGTTCCGCCTCAACCCACTTGGTGAACTTATCAACCGCCACCAGCAAATGGGTCTTCTTGTTAGAGGACATTTTAAAGGTGCCGACCATGTCCAGCCCCCAGACCGCAAAGGCCAAGTGATGGGAATCATTCTTAATTCTTCAGCCAGCACATGAGCCTGTCGCCCATAACGCTGGCATCCTTCACACCGACGAACTATATCTTCTGCATATGCATGAGCCGTCTGCCAAAAGAAACCATGACGGAAAGCCTTTGACACCAAAGAGCGTGACCCGGCATGATGCCCACAGTCTCCGGAATGAATGTCATTTAAGATTATGCATCCTTCTTCGGAGGAAACGCATCGCTGAAAAACTCCAGAGGCGCTCCGCTTATATAACTCGCCATTGATGATGACCATGGATTTGCTGCGCTGAACGATTTGATGAGCCGAAACTTCGTCTGCTAGTAACTCGCCCCGAGCGAGATAAGCCAGATAAGGAAGAACCCATCCGGCGTGACGTGGAGAGCCGCCACGAGCTGAGACTCAGGATCTGGAATTGCCAATTCCTCCTCCGATGGTAGAATCACGGATGGTTTATGCAAGATATCCAGAAAAACATTGGGAGGAACTGGCTTTCGCTGGGAGCCAAGTCGTGAGAGGGCGTCAGCTGCCTCGTTAAGGCGCCGATCAATGTGGTCCACCTGATAACAATGAAAATGACCCGCCACATCAGACACAACTCTTCTATATGCCGCCATCATGGGGTCCCGAGAATCCCAGGTACCTGAAACTTGTTGTGCCACCAAATCAGAGTCGCCAAAGCATCTGACTCGCGTTAGATTCATCTCCTTGGCGAGTCGCAAGCCATGAAGCAAAGCTTCGTATTCCGCCGCATTGTTAGTGCACGGAAACATGAGTCGGAGAACGTAACATAATTTATCTCCTTGAGGGGACACCAACACCACAGCAGCCCCCGAGCCTTCCAGCTGCCTAGATCCATCAAAGTAAATAGTCCAGTAAGTGAGATCAGGCCTGTCTTCCGGAGCCTGCGACTCCGTCCATTCGTTGACGAAATCAACTAAAGCCTGAGATTTGATGGATGTGCGGGGGGTATACTGTATGTGATGCGGCCCAAGTTCTATTGCCCACTTAGCAATCCGCCCTGTTGCCTCCCGATTCTGGATGATGTCCCCAAGTGGGGGCAGAGCTAACCACTGTGATAGAGTATTCTTGGAAATAATGCTTAAGTTTTCGACTCGCCATAAACACCCCATATGCCAACTTCTGCAAGTGTGGGTACCGCTGCTTGGAAAGAGTTAACACCTCACTCATAAAATATACCGGGCGTTGCACTGGGTATTCCTTCCCTTCCTCCTTTCTTTCAACGACCACTTCCACACTTACTGCTTTGGAATTTGCCGCGATATACAGAAGCATGGGCTCTTTTTCAGTCGGGGCGGCCAAGATCGGCGGGTTAACCAATTGGCGTTTCAGGACTTTGAGCGCCTCATCTGCCTCATTCGTCCAAACAAACCGACCAGATTTCCTTAATAACTGATAAAAAGGAATCAACTTCTCACCCAGGCGACTCACAAAACGACTTAGGGCCGCAATGCGACCCGCCAGTCGTTGAACTTGATTAACGTTCGCCGGCTTTCCAAGGGATGTAACTGCTTTGATCTTGTCCGGGTTAGCTTCAATGCCGCGCTCTGATACCAGGAAACCCAGCAATTTCCCTGCAGGCACACCAAAAACACATTTGGTGGGATTTAGCTTCATCTGATATACCCGTAGATTATCGAACGTTTCCTTGAGATCCTCCAGTAGTGTCTCCCCCTGGCGGGTTTTGATCACAATATCGTCGACATAGGCATGGACGTTGCGACCGATTTGGTTGCGGAGGCAATTCTAGATGCAGCGCTGATAAGTCGCCCCCGCACTCTTGAGTCCAAAAGGCATGGACACATAACAAAAAGCCTCGAAGGGGGTTATAAAAGCTGTTTTCTCTTGATCCTCCACGACCATCTTGATTTGGTGATATCCTGAGTAGGCGTCCAAAAAGCACAATCGTTCGCATCCCGCCACCGAGTCAATGATCTGGTCGATGCGGGGAAGAGCGAAGGGATCTTTTGGACAAGCTCTGTTGAGGTCTGTGTAGTCAATGCACATACGAAAGGTACCGTTCTTCTTGAGTACCAAAACCGGGTTAGCCAGCCATTTGGGGTGAAAAACTTCCACGATGAATCCGACAGCTAAAAGACGGGCCACCTCTTCCCCAATTGCCTTGCGTCGCTCCTCGTTAAATCTGCGAAGGTACTGCTGGATGGGTTTGGCCTTTGGGTCAACATTAAGATGGTGCTCAGTGAATTCTCTCGGAACACCAGGCATGTCAAAAGGTTTCCATGCGAAGATGTCCCGATTCTCACGGATGAATTCGATGAGCGCGCTTTCCTATTTGGGGTCCAGACCCGTCCCAATGGTGAACTGCTTGGATGAGTCGCCAGGAACGAAATCGATTATCTTAGTATCATCCGTTGGCTTGAACTTGAGGGGCGACTCAGAATCTGTAGTCGGCTTCTTTAGGGGTGACATGTCCGCCGGGTCAACATTGGCCCGATGGTGTTTGAGCTCTTCTGCAGCGCAGGTGACTTCCGCATAAGCCGCGTCCCCTTCTTCACATTCCTTTGCAATCGTTCTATCTCCATCAACCGTGATAGGTCCTTTAGGACCAGGCATTTTGAGCTTGAGGTAAACATAGCACGAGCGAGCCATGAAGCGGGCGTAAGCCGGCCGCCCAAACAACGCATGGTAGGGGCTTTTCAATTTGACCACCTCGAAAATCAGTGACTCCGACCTGTAATTTTGCGCAGTTCCAAATGCCACTGTGAGCCTGACCCGGCCTATGGGGTAGGCTGACTTGCTCGAGACGATTCCGTGAAAAACCGTGGTTGAAGGCATCAGGTCCTTTTCCAATAGGTTCATCCTTTGGAAAGTGTCAAAATATAAGATATTGATGCTGCTGCCACCATCCATTAGCACTTTGGATAGGGTGTAACCCCCAACTTGGGGAGCCACGACCAATGCTAAATTGCCTGGGTTGTCAACTCTCGGCGGGTGATCCTCCCTACTCCATGTTATGGTTTGCTCAGACCAATGGAGGTATCTGGGAAGCGCCGGTTCAGATACACTGTACGCCCGGTGACTCACCTTCTTATTGCGCCTGCAAGCATTGGTGGTGGAAACATGATACTGCCCATTACTTAACTGTTTGGGGTTGCTGCGGAAACCCCCGTTATCATCCTGACCCTGCGGAGCCCCCTGTGGGGGTGGCTGCTGAAAGGCTCCTGGCGGGTTATACCGCCGCTGGTGGTGCACCGGGTATTGGCCGCCGCCTGGCTGTGGGCCTCCCTGAGCCCCATGTTCGGGAAAGCCGCCGAAGGGGTTCTGTCGTTGGTTTGGGTGCGGCGAATTGCTCCTGGCGCTGGTCCGGGTCATCATTTTGACTTTTCTTGATCGCCTCCGCCCGAAACTCCCGCATTACGAAGCAGTTCTCCCAGGAGTGAGTCGCCGGACCGTCTACTATGGCATGGTGCGGGCAAGGGCCTTTGACTAGCTTTTCATAGTTACGCGGCCTCTTCCCGCTAAACCCCCTGTTTTTCTTCTGGCGTTGGTTGCCGTTGTTGGCGTTGGTATTGCCGACTAAGTCCGAGGGCTCTTCTTGCGGTCTTCGCTTGCCATTGGCCCCTTGATTGTGGCGGTTACGTCCCTGGAACCGGGTATGATTTTTGGATGACTCGCCCTTCTTGGGCAAATTAGCCTTACCGTCCTCACCAGGATCTTTGGTGTCATCTGCCTCAGCGTACCTAGTGAGGGTGTCCATCAGCTCTCCCATGTCTTGGACCTTTCGTTGAGTCGCCCCAATTTTTTCACCAAGGGTTCGTAATGGCAATTCTGCTCGAGGATCAGCACAACTTGAGCCGCGGTAATACCATCTGACGAATGGATAATTTCTGCAACCCGCCGTGACCAATGGTGAGCCGACTCATCCGGGCGCTGAACACAGTGCTGTAGATCGACGGTCGTCATCGGACGTTTGCAAGTTCCTCAGATGTTTTTGATGAAACGCTCTTTTAACTCGGCCCAGGTCTGGATGGAGTTGGGAGGTAAGTTTTTCAACCAAGTACGTGTTGGCCCCTCGAGCATCATCGTGAAGTATCTGGCGCAAACCGCCTCGTTCACGTCGAGCATGTCCATGGCGATTTCATAACTCTCGATCCACGATGTCGGCTCAAGGTCCGGGCTGTAATTAGGCACCGTTCTTGGTCCCTTAAAATCTTTGGGCATCCTTTCATTATGAAGGGCGAGGGCCAAGCATGGTACCCCTACTCGCCCTCCGCCCCCGACGAGGGGGGCCGGGGCGTCTTGGGTGTTCGGGAGATCCCGACCCGGCGGGTTCTGTTCAGGCGGGTTGTCCTGTGGGACGTGTCGCGGCCCGCTGTTTACGGCGGGCTGGTCCTCTGGCTGGCTCCTGGTGTAACTTGCCTGGGGGTGGAATGCAACCTCTCGAGGCTATGTGAGAACTGGGCGTTTTGAACCACCGCCGTCTTCAACATCTCGATGGCGTTCCTTGCTTCTATCTCGGCAGGGGTGTTGCCGTGAATCGGAAGAGATTCCAGATGGCGAGTTGCGGCAAGAACGTTGTCCATCGGGTTGGAAAAGTGGCCTTGAGGCGTCTGGAATCGGGGAATGCGATCCTCAGCCGGCTGTACCGGCGGGTTAGGCGGGCGGCCCGGTCCTCCCCCCGGGGCAGCTCCCGCCCCAGGGGTTCGTGGAGTGTCTAATAGGCGGATCGGGTTGAGATCATGGGGCAGGCGGCCTTGGTGTCTCCGTTGATGGACGACGTCAGATGCGCGCTGCTGTCTTTCGAGCCGCCAGTTGTCAGTGTTTGAACGCATCCTTTCGGCCGTAATTTGAGCTTGCCGAGTCCCGATCCTGGTGGACTCTATCTCGGCATCCCGATGAGCCTTTGCCACTGCCTCTCTGAGTTTTGCCAGCTCCGTGTTTATCTCCTCCTGGTTTTCTGGTGTGAGGGGAGTCGCCATCAGCCTTGTGAGCTCCGCCGCTAAATCCACCAGGACTGCGGCCGGGCTCCTGGACGTCTCGCCGGCTCCATCGCCTCCGGTAGGGTTTTGTGTGGGTTGAGTCGCCCCTGCCATGTAGATGGCGATCTGGCAGCGGGTTCGGTCTAGGACTTCGGGGTCCATGGCCAGCGACAAGCCCCCAAGACAATCCCCATGCAGAGACCGGATTGAATCTGAATCGCCCATGGATGATTCGTCATCAGAGTTGACCGGTGTAGTTTCTTGAGTCGCCGAGCGCTCTGGCTCCTCCGATCCCTGCGTGAACCCCACAAAGACCGGGCGAGTCAAATTTGGCGTTATTACTGGGCGGACGTACCTGGCCGGCTCGACGATGTCGGTGGAGATGTCCGGCTCAGGCACGGATGATCCGATCATCCCGATGAAGATGTTGATCTTGCCGAAGGTGACCCTGTAACCAGATTCAATCGAATCCGCTTCAGGTCCCCATCGCTGGTTGTCGATGTAGGTTTTTCCGCGGCGGCTCCGGGTCATGAGCCCCATCGCGTAACTCCCAAACCCTGGTAGGGCTCCCTTTGAGAACTCAACTCCACCGTGCATAGGCCCCACGGTGGGCGCCAACTGTCGTGGTTTTGTCACGGCAGATGTCCTCGTGAAAGGACTTAGTACTGGAGCCATCGCACCTTGGTGGTGACTCAAAGGGGTTAAGCGGGAGAGACACGGCGATTTACCCAGGTTCGGCCCCTCGTGAGGAGGTAAAGGCCTACGTACTTCTTTGGTTTGTATTAATGTGGTTTTGATTACAAGGAGGGCGTAACTCGCCAAACCTAGCACTCGATGATTTCTAGCCTGCCCTCTCCTTCTGTGGGACTCGCCTTTATATACAGGTCGAACCCTTAGGGTTTACAAGGATACTTTCCTACCTACAAATCGTGACCCTTGTGGTCTCTAAGTCGTCGTCTTTCAAAGCTTGGAGACCTTCCAAAAATCATAAACCGCCATACGACCTTGATCCGGCCAGGCCAAGGCCCAAATCATTGTTTAGGTGAATCGCCTGATTGGTGACCCGGCCCAACTAGGGCGGGTTATTAATCCCCAACACCGTTCGTGTGTAATCTCATTGTAGGCTTGCTGGACGGTGATGGGTTGGATGAGATCTATCAGGTAATCGAGTTAGTTTTGACGGGGATTGATCCCTAGTATCCACTATGTTCTGAGATTGATGTTGCTACTACTTTGCCATGCTTAATGCTTGTCACTAGAGCCCGAGTGCCATGATTTCAGATCTGGACCTATTATGTTGTCGCCAATATATGTGTGTTTTAGATCCTATCTTGCAAGTTGTAGTCACCTACTATGTGTTATGACCCGGCAACCCCGGAGTGACAATAGCCAGAACCACTCCCGGAGATGACCATAGTATGAGGAGTTCATATATTCACCAAGTGTTAATGCGTTGGTCCGGTTCTTTATTAAAAGGAGAACCTTAATATCACGTAGTTTCCATTAGGACCCCGCTGCCACGGGAGGGATGAACAATAGATGTCATGCAAGTTCTTTTCCCCAAGCACGTATGACTACATACAGAATACATGCCTACATTAGGTTGACGAACTGGAGCTAGTTACTTATCTCTCCATGTTATAACTGTTGCATGATGAATCACATCCGACATAATCATCCATCACCGATCCAATGCCTACGAGTCTTTTCCTACTGGTCCTTGCTATGTTACTTTGGCGCTACTGCTGTCACTGCTGCTACTGTTACTCTGTTGCTACTGCTGTTACTCTGTTGCTACTGGTTACTGTTGCTACTGCTATCACCCTACTTTGCTACTGATACTTTGCTGCAGATACTAAATCTTTCAGGTGTGGTTGAATTGACAACTCAACTGCAAATACTTGAGAATATTCTTTGGCTTCCCCTTGAGTCGAATCAATAAATTTGGTTTGAATACTCTACCCTCGAAAACTATTGCGATCCCCTATACTTGCGGGTTATTGTTGACGTGCAACTATTCCTGACTTGATGCCCCCATGGAAACGGAGCCAGAAAATAGCTGCTTCCAGTTGCTCAACAATTAGCAATTGTCTTGCAATAGCCCACCAGCGTGTGGGATCACGACAGTTTTGGAGGGTAGAGTATTCAACCCAAATTTGTTTGTTCGACACGATGGGAATGAAAGGATATTCTCCAGTATTAGCAGTTGAGTCGTCAACTCAACCACACCTGAAAGATTAGTATCTGCAAGCAGGATATAAGAAACAAAGGTAGTATGATAGCAACGGTGCCAGAAATGATCTGTTGACAAGGCAGACTATTCCTAACTGTTGTATCAATGGCGCCAGAAAAGTATTGTAGCAGGTAGCAGCAGTGTAACGAGTAACAGTAGTGGCGGCAGCAGCACGACAAAGCAAGTAACAGTAGCAGCAGGTAACAGTAGCAGCAACAGTAGTAACAGCAACAGAGCAAAACAAGTAACAACAGCAGTGGGACAAACTCGTAGGCAATGGATCGGTGATTTGTTGGATGACATTCATCATGCAACAGTTATAACACGGAGAGATATGTGGCTAGCTCCCGTTCGTCGATGTGATGTAGGCATGCATTCCGTGTGTAGTCATACGTGCTTATGAAAAGAACTTGCATGACATCTATTGTCCATCCCTCCCGTGGCATCGGGGTCCGAATGGATACTACGGGATATTAAGGTTCTCCTTTTAATAAAGAACCAGACCAACGCATTAGCACTTGGTGAACACATGAACTCCTCAAACTATGGTCATCACCGGGAGTGGTTCCGGTTATTGTCACTCCGGGGTTGCCGGATCATAACACATAGTAGGTAACTACAACTTGCAAGATCGTATCAAAAACACACATATATTGGTGACAACATAATAATTTCAGATCTGAAATCATGGCACTCGGGCCCTAGTGACAAGCATTCAGCATAGCAAAGTAGTAGCAATATCAATCTGAGAACATAGTGGATACTAGGGATCAATCCCCGTCAAAACTAACTCGATTACATGATAGATCTCATCCTACTCATCACCGCCCAGCGAGCCTACGAATAGATTACTCACGAACGATGAAGAGATTCATGGAATTGGAGAGGGAAGAAGGTTGATGATGACGATGGCGACGATCTCCTTGATCCGGAGCCCAAAACGGACTCCAGATCTGCCCTCCAGATGAAGAATGGGATGTGGCGGCGCCTCTGGATCGTGAAACGCGATGAAATATTCTCTCCTGATTTTTTCCGGGATGAAAGGGAATATATAGAGCTGAGTTTGGAGGCGGAGGAGTCTCCTGGGCCCCACAAGACCTGACGGCGCGGCCTGGGGGGGGGGGGGGGGGTGGCCGCGGCCACAGGGCTTGTGGCCCACTGGCTCACCCCCTCCGGTGGATACTTGCGCAGGTATTTTTCATATTTTCCAGAAATATTCACCATAAATTTTCAGGACGTTCCGAGAACTTTCATTTCTACACAAAAACAACACCATGGCAATTCGGTTGAAAACAGCGTCAGTTCGGGTTAGTTCCATTCAAATCATGAAAATTAGAGTCCAAAACAAGGGCAAAAGAGTTTGGAAAAGTAGATACGATGGAGACGTATCAACTCCCCCAAGCATAAAACCTTGCTTGTCCTCAAGCAACTCAGCTGACAAACTGAAAGAGAAAGAAAAACTTTGACAAACTCTGTTTGATCTTTTTGTTGCAACTATGTCTAACTCATAACCAGAATTTCAGCAAGATCACAAGTTAACCACATAAGCAAGTGACACAAAGGTCTCACGGTAAACTAATATCAATGGCATAATCAGCTAGCGAGAAAATAATAATGAGTTTCAGGTACCAACAATTTGATCAAAACAAGCATCAAGCAATATGAATAGGTGGTATCTCGCTAGCTCTTTCTGAGACCGCAAAACATAAATGCAGAGCACTTTCAAAGATCAAGGGCTGACTAAACATTGTAATTCATAGCAACGAAGATCTAGTCATAGTCATACTCAATATCAATCAAAAGCAAAGCATAAAAATGACAGAGGTGCTCTCTAATTGGTGCTTATATAAGAAGAGGATGACTCAATAGGAAAATAAATACACAGGCCCTTCGCAGAGGGAAGCATTGATTTGCAGAGGTGCCAGAGCTCAAGCTTTGAAAACAGAGATAATAATTTTGGGTGGCATGCTTTCATTGTCAACGCAATGACCAAGAGTTCTCAATATCTTCCATGCTACTCATGCTATAGGCGGTTCCCAAACAGAAAAGTAAAGTTTTAACTCCCCCACCACCAATCAATCACACTCCACAGCTAGCCGAATCCTCGGGTACCGTCCATACTAACATCAATCCGGGGGGAGTCTTGTTTTACAGTTATGTTTTCAATTTAAGCGTGTTACCGGGCATTCCAATTACCGGCCCTTTTCTCGTGAATGACAGTGAATAAACACATGTCGAGGATAACACACCTAACATGGAAGATACCAATAGCCCCCTGTCACCACATGAGCGGTTCGGGCATGCAAAATAGATTATTTCTTGAAGGTTTAGAGAATGGCACATGCAAATTTACTTGGAACGGTAGGTAGATACCGCAAATAGGTAGGTATGGTGGACTCTCATGGAAAAACTTTTGGGTTTATGGAAGTGAATGCACGAGCAGTATTCCGCTTAGTACAAGTGAAGGCTAGCAAAAGACTGGGAAGCGACCAACTAGAGAGCGAAAACAGTCATCAAGATGCAATGAGTTTGACTAACATTGAGTGCAAGCATGAGCAGGATATAAATCACCATGAACACGAACATCATAGAGGCTATGTTGATTTTGTTTCAACTACATGCATGAAAATGCACCAAGTCAAGCCACTTGAATCATTCAAAGGATCATACCATCCTGTCATACTACATCATAGTCATCTCAAAATCTATGTTGGCATTCAAGACAAAACATTATAAGCTCCTAGCTAATTAAGCATGGCATCAGAAACTATGATCTCTAAGTTGTCATTGCAAACATGGTTCTCTCTCAACAAAGCTGAATCTGGGACGACAAGCTAGTCATATTTACAAAAACAAAATAGATAGAGTTCAAACCAGCTTTTCTTGTCTTAGTCACTTCATCATATATCATCATTATTGCCTTTCACTTGCACGATCGAACAATGTGAACAATAATAAGAGTGCTCGTGCATTGGAATAAGCTGAATCTGCAGGCAAACACAAAGGAGAAGACAAAGTAATATGGCTCTTTGAAAGCTAAACAAGTATGCATGCAAGAGCCACTAAACATTGTAACCAATATCTTCTACCTTGACCCCCAAAAAAGAAAACTATTTACACGGGAATGCTCCCAACAAGCAAAAGAAGAAAGAAAAATCTTTTTGGGTTTTCTCAAAAGGACACAAAACAAGAAAACAAGAAAACAAAAATAAACTAGCATGGATAATACAGTGGCAAAGTGTAAACACCGGCTAACAAAGTGAAAGCATAAGCAAGAATGTAAAGTCGGTGAGAAACACATACTCCCCCAAACTTAGGATTTTGGCCTAAGTTGGTCTACTCCCAAGGACGGTCCTCGCGAAACCCAAAATCATAATCGGGGTTATACGGGAGCGCTGCAGCCACTGCCTGAATAGCTGCCTCACGGAGACGAGAAGCCGTCGCCTCCCTCTCATACTCCTCTGCCTCTCCTCTGGTTATGTAGTATCTCCGTTTTACTTGAAAGTCAAAGAAAGCAGGAGCAGGAAGGGTAATATGGAAAACACGCTGCCGGTTAAATATCAATCAGTATAGGAGGGATTCATCATCCCTCTCAAGGAACTGGTAGCGTGTCATAGCGACGCGGTCAAGGAAAGCTATATGGAGCGGGGGATCTCCTGCGCGGATGGGTACTCCAAGAAAATTTGCTATGCGAGTGGCATAGATGCCGCCAAAGAAATCCTCATCAATAGCATTCTTATTCAGCCTCCTTGCTATAATAGCTCCCATGTTGAAGCTTTTGTCACCCGTCACTGCGCTGTTAAGGATACTACGGTCGGATGCGCATAGGTGACAATGTTCAACCTTGTCGTTAATGCATCTACCTACGAAGAGGGCAAAGTAGTGCAAGGCAGGGAAATGAATGCTTCCTATGGTAGCTTGCGTGATGTCTCTAGTTTTCCAAAAGTTATACTAGAGAAAAATCTCTAATCGAAGACTTAGCAGGATCATTAAGACTACCCCCATCGGGTATCTTGCAAATCCTATTGAAATCCTCCAAATCCATGGTGTAGTATTTATCATACAGATCAAACAGTATGGATGAGTCAAGGCCAACTGAAAATTTAAATCTACGCTCGAAAGAGGCAGTGAGCATAGCATACTGTTCACATTTATCTCAGAGAAATTCTTCTAACCCGGCATTGCGGACAAGTGTATCAAACTCATCCTTGAAGCCTGCTTCGATCATGAACTCATCGGAAGGCCATTCACATGGTTGTACAGGTGCGTCCCTTAGTTGATAAGGATCGGGCTCCCGAATAGAAAGACGGGGACCCTTCTTACTCGAGGAACCACCATGAAACTTCCTCCTGAACATAATATCTTTTTGCTGAAAATTTTGAAGTTCAAGAGAAAAGTGAATAAAGACCAACCACACCTTGTAGAAACTACTCCTACTAGTGCCTAGAGACCGTATTACGCGCTAAAACTACTTAGGACCAGCTAAAATCAACATTTCAAGCTCAAGAACAGGGTCACCAAGGTAGGAAGAATACGCGAAGGATAAAGCACTAGAGTAGAAACTAATTGGACCAATGGAGGAGTCACTTACCAAGGAGTAATTTCCCCAAAACGGTTTGGAGAATGGTGCTTTGAGCAAGGAGATCGAAAATCACAGCCAAATGAGCAAGAACACGGGTTTGAGCTGCGAAACGATTTTTTTTCTCGAGGTAGAAGAAGAGTATGGGAGCTGGAATGAGTGGAGGGGGTCCCTTTGGGCCCCACAAGCTTGGTGGCCACGACCAGGGGGGAGGCCGCGGCTACAGGGCTTGTGGCCAACTGGTGTGGCCCCAAGGCCAGCTCACAGTCCCAGTATTTTTCAAAAAATCGAGAAAAAATCATATTTGATTTTCAGGACCATCGGAGAACTTTTATATTCGGGGTACTTTTCTCCGGGACGCTAAAACAGGAAACAGGGAAAACTAAATTAAATCTATCATTTTTCTTCTAAGAAACAGAAAGTGAAAGCTTGAAACAAAGGTATGTTACTCCTTGATTCATCCATCTCATGGTCATCGAAAGAAATCCGTCAATGGGGTTGATCAAATCCCCTCGACAAAACTTTTTCGAATCGCAAAGGAGAACAGAGAATTTTCGAATAGACACTAAGTCACCTCAATGGGGATATGTATCTCCCCAACAAGCAAATCATACTTCATCTTAACACGAGGAATAGGGCATTCAAAGCTCCCAATAAGAATCGATGAAGTTTTTTCGATAGCATTGATGCAATGTACTTGATATCGTTTCTTCGGAAAGTGCACTATATGCTCATTACCATTGACATGGAAAGTGACATTGCCTTTGTTGCAATCTATAACAGCCCCTGCCATGTTTAAAAAGGGTCTTCCGAGGATGAAAGCCATGGCATCGTCCTCGGGAATATCCAAGATAACAAAGTCTGTTAAGATAGTGGTGTTAGCAAGCACAACAGGCACATCCTCGCAAATGCCGATAGGGAAAGCAGTTGATTTGTCGGCCATTTGCAGAGAGATTTCAGTGGGTGTCAACTTATCCAGTTCAGGTCTACGATAAAGGGAGAGAGGCATAACACTAACACCAGCTCCAAGGTCACATAAGGCAGTTCTTACGTAGTTTCCTTTAATGGAGCAAGGTATAGTGGGCACTCCGGGATCACCAAGTTTCTTAGGAGTTCCACCTTTGAAAGTGTAATTGGCAAGCATGGTGGAGATCTCAAGATCTGGTATCTTCCGTTTATTGGTCACGATATCTTTCATGTACTTGGCATATGGAGACATTTTGAGCATATCAATTATTCGCATCTGTAGAAAGACGGGTCTCAACATTTCAATAAAGTGCTCAAAATCCTCATCATCCTTTTTCTTGGATGGCTTAGGAGGAAAGGGCATAGGTTTTTGAACCCATGGATCCCTTTCTTTACCATGCTTCCTAGCAGTGAAGTCATTCTTATCGTATCTCTTAGGTTGTGGGTTATCAGGATTAACCGTAGGTTCAATCTCCACATCCTTATCATTGCTAGGTTGAGCATTATTATGAACATCACTATCCATATTGTCACCAAGTTCATGTTCATCACCAGATTATGTTTCTGCATCAGACGCAAAAATATCATTTGGTTCTTCAGGTGTGATAGTATTTGGTGAACTGACATGTAGGTTTCTATCATCCTTCTTCTTCTTCTTCTTCTTAGGATGACTGGGTGTATGAGCATTAATTCCTTGAGAATCTTGATCAATTCTCTTAGGATGGCCTTCAGGATACAAAGGTTCCTGAGTCATTTTGCCTCCTCTAGTAATGACTTTGACAGAATTGTCATTTAATTCATTGAGCAAGTCATTATGAGCTTTAAGTACTTGTTCTACCTGAGTAGTAACCATAGAGGCATGTTTACTCAGAAGCTTAAGATCATTGACATTTCTCTCCACACAAGCACTTAAATGACTAAGCATACGAGTAGTTTGTTCCAATTGTCTGCTAACATAATCATTGAAACTCTGTTGTTTGGCAACAAAGTTGTAAAATTCATCAAAGCATGGGCTAGCAGGTTTTTCAAAAGGAATATCACTCTCATCAAACCTATGCAGAGAATTTACTTCTACCACCTGTATCGGGTTATCGAGACCATGGATCTCTTCGATAGGTGGTAGATTTTTGACATCTTCAGATCTAATGCCTTTCTCTTGCATAGATTTCTTGGCTTCTTGCATATCTTCGGGACTGAGGAATAGAATACCTCTTTTCTTAGGAGTTGGCTTAGGAGGTGGTTCGGGAATAGTCCAAGCATTATCATTGATCAAGATGTTATTCAGTAGGATCTCAGCTTGTTCTATAGTTTGTTCCCTAAAAGCACAACCGACACAACTGTCTAGGTGGTCTCTAGAAGCATCATAAGTACGTTATAGAAGATACCAAGTATCTCGTTCTTCTTAAGAGGGTGATCAGGCAAAGCATTCTGTAGCTGGATGAGCCTCCCCCAAGCTTGTGGGAGACTCTCTTCTTTGAGTTGAGCAAAGTTGTATATTTCCTGCAAGGCAGCTTGCTTCTTATGGGCAGGGAAATATTTCTCACAGAAGTAATAGACCATATCCTGGGGACTACTCACACATCCAGGATCAAGAGAAGTGAACCAGGTTTTAGCGTCATCCTTTAGAGAGAAAGGAAACAACTTAAGGATATAGTAGTAGCGGATCTTCTCCTCACTAGTGAAAAGGGTGGCTATATCGTGTAGTTTGGTAAGATGGGCTACGACCGTCTCAGACTCATAACCGTGAATAGGATCAGATTTGACTAGAGAGATTATCTCAGGGTCAACAGAGAATTCATAATCCTCATCGGTGATAAAGATAGGTGAAGTGGCAAACTTCAGGTCGTATTTCATCCTAGCTTTCAGAGATTTTTCCTTCCACTTGAGAAGTAATTTCTCAGCGTCATAGGCATCATTACACGCAAGAAAATCCTCAGCTATCTCTCCCTCCATAACATAACCCTCAAGTATATATGACAATTCATATCTAGGAGAGCTAGATCTAGCAGGAGCAAAAGCAGGTTCTATCTCAATAGTATCGGCAGTTTCAGAAGCATCACGAGCATTGGCAGTAACTCTAGCAATATGAGCATCAAGGAATACCCCTAGTGGCATATCAGGCAAAGTAGTATCTCTAGCAGTATCAAGCATAGCATCATCAGGCAAAATAGCATCTCTAGCATCATCAGGCAAATCAGTATCAAGCATATCATCTCCAGCAATATCAGGCATAGCATCTCTAGCAGTATCAGGCATAGCATCTCAAGCAGTATCAGGCATAGCATCTCTAGCAGTATCAGGCATAGTAGCATCATAAGCATCATCAAGCACAGGCGACATATCAAGATTTCTAGCAGGAGGTGGTGTCGCAAACTTACTCAAAACTGAAGGTGAATCAAGTGCAGAGCTAGATGGCAGTTCCTTACCTGCCCTCGTAGTTGAGGGCAAGACTTTGGTTCTTGGATCTTTCAGATTCTTCATAGTGATCAGCAGATATAAATCCCAAGTGACTCAGAGAATATAGTTATCCTTCCCCGGCAACGGCGCCAGAAAAATGATGTTGACATGCAACTATTCCTGACTTGATGCCTCCGTGGCAACGGAGCCAGAAAAGAGCTGCTTCCAGTTGCTCAACAATTAGCAATTGTCTTGCAATAGCCCACCAGCGTGTGGGATCGCAGCAGTTTTCGAGGGTAGAGTATTCAACCCAAATTTGTTGGTTCGACACGATGGGAATGAAAGGATATTCTCCAGTATTGGCAGTTGAGTCGTCAGCTCAACCACACCTGAAAGATTAGTATCTGCAAGCAGGATATAAGAAACAAAGGTAGTATGATAGCAACGGTGCCAGAAATGATCTGTTGACAAGGCAGACTAAGTTATGAGTAAGGAACGTCCATCTAGCTGTGCACTTGATTCACCTTTAGTTATGAGTAAGTTTGCGACACCACCTCCTGCTAGAAATCTTGATATGTCGCATGTGCTTGATGATGCTACTTCTGATGCCCATGATGCTTATGATGCTGCTATGCTTGATACTGCTTTGCCTGATGATGCTATGCTTGATACTGCTTTGCCTGATGATGCTATGCTTGATACTGCTTTGCCTGATGATTCTATGCTTGATACTGCTTTGCCTGATGATGCTATGCTTGATACTGCTTTGCCTGATGATGCTATGCTTGATACTACTTTTCCTGATGATGATATGCTTGATACTGCTTTTCCTGATGATGCTATGCTTGATACTTCTTTGCCACTAGGTGCATTCCATGATGCACAAATTGCTAGAGTTGCTGCTAGATGTGATGATACTTCTGAAACTGCCGATACTATTGAAGTACAACCTGCTATTATGCCTGAATTGCCTGATATGCCTGAGCGTTATGTTATGGAGGGAGAGATAGCTGAGGATTTTCTTGTGTGTAAGGATAACTATGATGTTGAGAAATTACTGTGCAAGTGGAAAGAAAAATCTCTGAACTCTAGGATGAAATATGACCCGAAGTTTGCTACTTCGCCTATCTTTGTGACCGATAAGGATTATGAATTCTTTGTCGACCCTGAGTTAATCACTCTAGTCGAATCTGATCCTTTTCACGGTTATAAGTCTGAAACGGTTGTAGCCCATCTTACCAAACTACATGATATAGCCACCCTATTCACTAGTGAGGAAAAGATCCGCCACTACTATATCCTCAAGTTGTTTCCTTTCTCCCTAAAGGATGATGTTAAGACCTGGTTCACTTCTCTTGCTCCGGGTTGTGTGCGTAGCCCCTAGGATATGGTCTACTATTTCTCTGAAAAATATTTCCCTGCCCATAAGAAGCAAGCTGCCTTGCAGGAAATATACAACTTTGCTCAAGCTGAAGAAGAGAGTCTCCCACAAGCTTGGGGGAGGCTCATCCAGCTGCTGAATGCTTTGCCTGATCACCCTCTTGAGAAGAACGAAATACTTGATATCTTCTATAATGGACTTACTGATGCTTCCAGAGACCACCTACATAGTTGTGCTGGTTGTGTTTTTAGGGAACGAACCGTAGAACAAGCTGAGATCCTACTGAATAACATCTTGTGCAATGAGAATGCTTGGACTATTCCCGAACCACCTCCTAAGCCAACTCCGAAGAAAAGAGGTATTCTATTCCTCAGTCCTGAAGATATGCAAGAAGCTAAGAAATCTATGCGAGAGAAAGGCATTAAATCTGAAGATGTAAAAAATCTACCACCTATCGAAGAGATCCATGGTCTTGATAACCCGATACAGGTAGTAGAAGTGAATTCTCTGCGTAGGTTTGATGAGAGTGATATTCCTTTTGATAAACCTGCTAGCTTATGCCTGGAAGAATTTGATAACTTTGTTACCAAACAACAGAGTTTCAATGATTATGTTAGAGACAATTGGAACAGAATGCTCGTATGCTTAGTCATTTGAGTGCTTGTGTGGAAAGAAACGTCAATGATCTTAAGCTCTTGAGTAAACATGCCTCTATGGTTACTACTCAAGTAGAACAAGTACTTAAAGCTCAGAATGACTTGCTCAATGAGTTGAATGATTCTATCAGAGTCGTCACTAGAGGCGGTAGAATGACCCAGGAACCTTTGTATCCTGAGGGTCATCTGAAGAGAATTGAACAAGATTATCAAGGAGTTAGCACTAATAAACCTAGTCATCCTAGAGAGAAGAAGAAAGATGATAGGAACCTACACGCTAGCAACCCTGTTGCTGCTACACCTGAGAGTCCAAAGGATGTCTCTGTCTATGATGTTGAAACACAATCTGGTGATGAACATGAGCCTGATGATAATATTTATAGTAATGTTCATAAAGATGCTCAACCTAGCAATGATAGGGATGTGGAGATTGAACCTGGTGTTGATCTTGATAACCCACAGCCTAAGAATAAGAGATACGGTAAGAACGACTTCACTTCTAGGAAGCATGGTAAAGAAAGGGAACCATGGGTTCAGAAACCCATGCCCTTTCCTCCTAAACCATCCAAGAAAAAGTATGATGAGGTTTTTGAGCACTTTGTTGAAATGATCATACTTGTCTTTCTGCAAATGCGTTTGACAGATATGCTCAAAATGTCTCCGTATGCTAAGTACATGAAAGATATTGTGACTAATAAGAGAAGGATACCTGAGGTTGAGATTTCCACCATGCTTACTAACTATACCTTCAAGGGTGGAACTCCTAAGAAACTAGGTGATCCCGGTGTGCCCACTATACCTTGCTCCATTAAAGGCAACTACGTTAGAACTGCGTTATGCGATCTTGGAGCCGGTGTTAGTGTTATGCCTCTCTCTCTTTATCGTAGACTTGAACTGGATAAGTTGACACCCACTGAAATCTTTCTACAAATGGCCGGCAAATCAACTGCTTTCCCTATCGGCATTTGTGAGGATGTGCCTGTTGTGGTTGCTAACGTTACTATCTTAACGAACTTTGTTATTCTGGATATTCCCGAGGACGATGCTATGACAGTCTGATGAACCACAAGTATAGGGGATCAATCGTAGCCCTTTCGATAAGTAAGAGTGTCGAACCCAACGAGGAGCAGAAGGATCTGACAAGTGGTTTTCAGCAAGGAAAAATCTGCAAGCACTGAAATTGTCGGTAACAAGTGATTGTGTGGTGAGATGATTCATAGCAAGAAACAAGTAAAAAAGTAGAAACGGTGCAGAAAAGTGGCCCAATCCCTTTTGTAGCAAGGGACAAGCCTGGACAAAGTCTTATAGGAGGAAAAACGCTCCCGAGGACACACGGGAATTTCTATCATGCTAGTTTCATCATGTTCATATGATTCGCGTTTGTTACTTTGATAGTTTGATATGTGGGTGGACCGGCGCTTGGGTACTGCCCTTACTTGGACAAGCATCCCACTTATGATTAACCCCTCTCGCAAGCATCTGCAACTACGAAAGAAGAATTAAGACAAAGTCTAACCATAGCATTAAACTAGTGGATCCAAATCAGCCCCTTACGAAGCAACGCATAAACTAGGGTTTAAGCTTCTGTCACTCTAGCAACCCATCATCTACTTACTACTTCCCAATGCCTTCCTCTAGGCCCAAATAATGGTGAAGTGTTATGTAGTCGACGTTCACATAACACCACTAGAGGAAAAATAACATACAACATATCAAAATACCGAACGAATACCAAATTCACATGACTATTATTAGCATGGCTTATCCCATGTCCTCAGGAGCAAAAGTAACTACTCACAAAGCATAATAATAATCATGATCAGAGGTGTAATGAGTAGCATCAAGGATCTGAACATAAACTCTTCCACCAAGTAATCCAACTAGCGTCAACTACAAAGAGTAATCAACACTACTAGCAACCTTACAAGTACCAATCGGAGTCGCGAGATGGAGATTGGTTACAAGTGATGAACTAGGGTTTGGAGATGAGATGGTGCTGATGAAGATGTTGATGGTGACGAGTCCCCTCCGATGAGAGGAGTGTTGGTGATGATGATGGCGACGATTTCCCCCTCCGGGAGGGAAGTTTCCCTGGCAGGATCGTCCTGCCAGAGCTCCAGATTGGTTCTGCTCATGTTCCGCCTCATGGCAACGGTGAAACCACGAAAAAGATCCCTTCTATTTTTTTCCTGGATGAAACCCTCCATATAGCAAAAGAGGGGGGCCAGTGGGCCAGTGGGCTGCCCACAAGCCCCCATGGCGAGGCCTGGGGGGTGGTTGCGCCGTACAGGCTTGTGGGCACCCCCTGGTGCCCCTCCGGCACTTCTTCGGCCTAGTATTTTCTATAAATTGGGAAAAAAAATCTCCGTTGAGTTTCACGGCGTTTGGAGTTGCGCAGAATAGGTATCTCAACTTTGCTCCACTTTCAGGCCAGAATTCCAGTTGTCGGTATTCTCCCTCTTCATGTAAACCTTGCAAAATAAGAGAGAAAAGGCATAAGAATAGTACCGTGAAGTGAAATAACAGCAAAAGAATCGATAAATATCAACATGAAAACATGATGCAAAATGGACGTATCAACTCCCCCAAGCTTAGACCTCGCTTTTCCTCAAGCGAAAGCCTAGCTCAATAAATATGTCCACATGTTTAGGGAGCAAGGTGTCGACAAAACAAGATACGAACATGCATGCATCATGATCATGATCAGAACAACAATACCAACATATAATCTCTCATGCTAAAGTAATAATTCCTTCACAAAGTAAAGCATGGATCAAGAACCTTTCCGAGAAGTAACAACTGATAGGCTTTAGTCATTGAAGCAATTGCAATTTATCACAACATCAGAAAGAGTCAAATAAGAGCTTGTAAAGCAAATCCACATACTCAACCATTCTTTCGTTCTCTACAATTGCTATAACTCATGTGGTACTCATGAGATCAAAGTTTCAGCTAAACACAGAGAAAGATAGGGGCTTATATTTGCCTCCCAACTGCTTACCTCAAGGGTAATGTCAACAATAATAATTCATGGATACTTACCTCCAAGTTGACATATGAATATAGATCTTTCCCAAGCATGTGACGGTAGCCAAGACAAAGGAAAAATAGGGAATTGGTGAAGATCACCATGACTCTTTCAAGGGCAAAAAGTAAAGGTACAAGATAGGCCCTTCGCAGAGGGAAGTAGAGGTTGTCATGCACTTTTGAGGTTTGGATGCATGTCCTCTTAGTGCAGAGGAACGTCACTTTATATTGCCCCCTGTGATAAAGAACTTTATTATGCAGTCTGTCGCTTTTATGTCTTCCTCATCACAGGTTCGTATAAAGCTTATTTTCCACACACACTAATAGATCATACATATTAGAGAGAAATTTTTATTGCTTGCACCGATGACAACTTACTTGAGGGATCTTATGCAATCCATAGGTAGGTATGGTGGACACTCATGGCAGAACTGGTTTGAAGGTTTATGGATGCACAAGTAGTATCTCTACTTGGTGCCAGAGCTTTGGCTAATATGAGGTGGAAGCAATCGTCACATGCTAAGGGATCTCTAATCATATAACATTGTTCAGAGCCAAGCAAACACAAACCATTACGTTGTCTTCCTTGTCCAACATCTACTTCTAGGCATGCAATAGTTTGGTGAGTATTCACAATCATAGATGGTGTCACGGATGATATATTTATATGTGAAACTCTCCTTCTTTATCACTTCCTATTAATTGCAACAATGACCAAGGTCTACGTTTGCCTACCCTCAACAAGTTTCAATCATCATCCTTTTTATATGTGAAGCCATCACTTCTCATAAGATCATTACATGATCTTTCATGCTTTTGTTCTATTCTCACTCTTTTGATCATGGCAAGAGGCAAAGCCCTTCAACTAAGACACTCTTTATTATATGGCTGACGAGCAATAATACATCTGGGGTGACACAAAGAAAAACTCAAGACTAAAACACTAAGACTTTTAATCTACTAGAGAAAGAGAAAACTGAAAATAAAAACTAAAACAAAGGTAAAGGCAAAAGATGTGATGGGGATACGATACCGGGGCAACTCCCCCAAGATTAGCACAAGCCAAGGGGATTGCCCATAGCAATGCTCAGTTGTCTTCCTTTGGTGGTGATGGAGGAGTTGTTGCAACATGGGTTTGATCCTCCGTCTTCCAAGGCATAGGTGCTCCATCATGGAAAGATGAACGAGTCTCCGGAATCCTCAAATCTGTAGCCAACCGTATTGATTTAAATCTATACTCATACTCACAGTTTTGGTTCTGCAGGTCATAGATCTGGCCCTGGAGTTGATCAATCATGTGCTTGTTGGTGAACTTCGTGATCATCATGTGGTTGGCGTTGTGTCCACGCTCCACCATCCCTTGGCACTTGAAGACTTGTTGCTCCATTGCTTCGAGCCTCGTCTCCATGCTTCCGGTCTTCTTAGGCCCCTCAACATCACAGATGTGCAACATCCCCTCACGCATCTTGATAGATTGAGGGTCTTGCAGCACTTCCGTGAGGTACGGATTGATGACCTTCTCGTTGATCTTGTCCTTCGGAGCTTTTGGAGAACTCATAGCGATCTAGATCTGCAATAGAAACATGCTTGAAATGAAAAACAGAGGAAATCTGCGTGATGCAGCGGTCAGACCAAACGGAAGTATATATAATGAGTTTTCTAGACCAGAAGGAGTCGTGTAACATCCCAAATTTTGGAATGTTAGAATAATTATTAGATTGTTTGTTTGTTTGCTTGAGTGATTGAAACTTGAGTGAAATTTGAAACTTTTCAAAACTTTTGAATGAGAGGGAATAAAATGACTTTCCCCTTCTCCGGTAAATTCAAATTCAAAAGCAATGAGAGAAGATGACGTGACTTCTTCAACTATAAAGAATTTGAATGGAGTTTGCATTTGAATTCTTTCAAATTTCTACTTTTGCATTTCTATTTTTTCTTCCACGAGAAATGCCGGTGAATAATTCTTGCAAGCAAGAAAGAGAGGAGGAATATGACCCTCCAAAATCAGGGGGCACTTTTGAAAATATTTGAGCCAAGAAAAACCAAGTTTATGGGGAAAATACTTTGCCAAAAGGAAATAAAGCCTTAGGGATTTTTCTGAAAAAACATTTTTTAAAAGTTTTTATTTTGGTGTTGGAAAAATGATAAACGAGTAGGGAATATTTTTCTGAAAATTTTGGTAGATAATACCCTATATTAATTATTTTATCTTGTTTCCTTTTAATTCCTTTTACTTGCTGTTTAAAAAAAATACAAAATCGGGAAGTATATTTTTTTTAATAGGAAAGTGCCCCGGGCGCATTATAACCTACCGGGCCAGATCCCACTTGGCCCGGGATCTCTTTTCCGTTCGAGCCGGCCGACCGACCCAGTCTCCCTCTCTCTCCATCGCTGACCCGCGGGACCCACCCGTCCGACCCCTGCCCGAGCCGGTCGTCCCCCTCCTCTTTCCTTTCCCCTCCCTCCCTTTCCTTCTTACAGCCGGCCAAGCCCCCCCCTTCGCCGGAGTTGTCCGATCTCCTTCCCCTCTGCGCCACCTCCCCTCCCCCTATAAAACCCGACCGCCCCGAGCCCTCCTCGCCCCGTTCCCCACCCTCGCCGCCCCCTGCCCGAGCCCCACCACCTCCGCCCGCCACCCTCACCGGAGCCGAGCTCCACCCGAAGCCCCGGCGCCCTGCTGCTCTCCCCCCGGCCCCCGAGCTGCCTCGCCGTCACCTCCATTCGTTGGAGGAACCCCACCGCCATCGCCTGGTCCTCTCCGCTGCTGTCCCCGACCGCCGGAGCCGCCTCCCCATCTCCGCTTCACTTCGGCCTCGCCGGAGAAGCCTCGCAGGAGCACCAACCTCACTGTGAGCACCGTCCTCCTCCCTGAGCCGTCCGATCTGCTTTCAACGTGCTAGATTGCGATTTAGTTACATTGCGGTCGTTTGTTGGATTAGCTACGCAGCTCACACCCCAGAACCAACCACAACGCGCCACGTGGACCCCCTATTCACTAGTTATATTTTTCTATTTTCAGTTTTAATTCAAAAACAGAGAGTATTTCAATTTTGTTTTCCTCATAACTTTTGATCCACAGCTCCAATGGAGTTAAAACGTTTTACAGTAGATCAAAAAATTTCTGTAGTTTTTAAAAACATATAATTTGTCTATGTTTGAAATTTTCAAATTTGAATTAGATCAGATTTAGTTTAAACCTTGTTTTGCTTATTCCAGGAATTTAAAAATAGCTTTTAATTTAATTCTTTTTGCTACTGATCACTAGTGATCTTAGTTATTAGTGGTAAAAATTTCAGAATTATTTGAGTACTTTAACTCATTGTTTCTTGTGAAACAATTTCTGTTTCACCTCTTGTAGGATTGTGACTAATTTACTTTCTTTAGTTGCTTTTAAATTATTTCCTTTTATATTTCAGAAAGATTATGTTTTGTTTCAGTTAGTTAACAGTAGGTTTGCAACAAGTTTTGATTTTTATTTTTATATGTTATCATGAAATCAATTCTAGTTCCCTAATAACTTGCAATTGGTTTCTCCACTGTTTCAAATCCCGTTTGGAAATACCTTCAAAAAGTTTTGTGAAAAATACTCTACTTTATCTTAGCTAAATTTATATCTTAGTTCCCTGTTAATATTTTCTGCTAGACAAAAACTATTTTAGTGCTTGATGTAGTAGAAGACTCCCTAGTCTTATTTGAAGTTTCCTTCGGATTCTAATTCACTCTCTCTTTTGTTTTGATTGCTAGAAAGATTGCTAGTATGAGTGCTTATGTGAATGATATGTTTGTTATATAGATTTCATCGGAGAGTGATGAGTAGTCTATCAAGTTATTTCTCGAGAAATTCTTCTTCGTCAACATCACTAGGCAAGTCACTTTGATCATACTATCACCTATGTTTTATGCATCGTAGTTATACCATCCTATGCCCAATTGCATGCTGAGTAGGTACTTGGAAATTATGGTTACATATTGTAGTATCATGTGGTAGGCACCCAACAACCCCGTTACTTGGCCCGGGACGACATATTTCATATTGCTATGCTTGAGTAGACGGGATTCTGGATGAGAGTTTACCACGAGTGATGCGAGAATAATTTAATAACCAAGACCGGTTAAGTCAAGACTTTTCAAGACCTCGTGATGCAATGCAACTCTGGGTGAAGGACGGTTGATCGGCTCCCTGGAGAAACCAGTGGATGACCCGGGATGCTGGAGACGGCCATCACATCCTGCGGAAAGCTTCACCCAGGCTCAAAGAGATGGACGAATATTTTCAAGTCCCAAGGCTTACCTGCACAGCCACAAGTCATTATGGGCTCTGGCTTGGTTGGACAACACGGCGACTCTGGACAGGCGGTGCTAGCAGATGTAGAAGAACGGTAGGATTGGATGGGCACCGACAGGGATTCAGAGGGACCCGTTGAAAGACCATGTTTTGATCATCCGGTCTTCAAACACATTGAAGAGCGAGGACATACTCGGAGGCGATCAAATCTTGTGGGGAACGTGTGCAAAACTCTGCAGAGTACTCAAACCTAATCGATTAGTCGTGTCCACGGTCATGGACAACTTGAGCCAAAGGAACTGAAGTTATCCGAAATTCTCAACACAAATAATAATATTGATGTGGGTATTATTGACAACATGGGTACGAGAATTGGTTGGTGGAACCATCTCGTTAACAACCAACAATGTAGTAACATTTTGCTTTTAGCCCCTCTTGTTGTAGGAGAAAATTTGCCTTACGCTAAAACTTACAACACCACCTGCCATATATGCATCTTGTATAGATGATATTTTACCCCCTCTTATATGTGACTTGCCGGCATATTCAATATGCTGACCTACACGGCTGCAACGTCTTATGTTGCAGATTTATTTCTTCGATGAGTAAGAGTACGATTCAGGGTTACGGTCTACACTCAACTTGCCGTTGGTGTTTATTGGGACTCCACTCCCTTGACTGCTTCCGCTGAGATATTTAAGGTATATATCAGTTTTACGCTATTTACATGTGATTGCACTTTGATATATACATTGATGTACTGTGTGTGCCAGCATACTGATCCAGGGATGGCACAGATACACAGAGGCTTGACTCGTTTTGAGTCGGGTCGCTACAGAAATGGTATCAGAGCACATGTTGACTGTAGGACGTGACCCTAGAAACTGGAAATTTCTTAGGATAGGATCTCCCAAAAATCATATTTTCGAGAACACCTTTTACTTCTCATCTTTTCGGATTTCATCAAACGTTCTCTCTCATCTCACATAATTAGACAATGCCCTTACCCCTTTGACCTCATGGAGAATCAACCGACTCCCACTTCAAAGTAAAGAGGATTTCACCACGCGTTTGAAGAATTGAAGCTACACCAACAGTAGACTCTCAAGACCCGAAGAACTCGAAGACCCTCAAGTCTTCGAATAATTATATGACCATTAGAAGTCCAAACCCCTTTTATGTACCCACGTTAGATACGATGATTTGTGAGCCGTCATTGGTGTGTGTTTTTCAACGGCCACAAATAAAACCTATTCTCAAAAGTATTGTTTGTATTGTGTGTATCTCCCTCCCTCTCTTACCCGTCTCACCCCCAAAACCTCAACCCTACCAGATGGAGTATGAAGCTCTCTGGACCAATGACCCAGCTGGAGGCTGAAATATGGATTCAGAACAGGGAGAACCACTTCGGGAGCAACTTGATCTCAAGGAAGTATGAAGTGGAACACGCTCTTCAGTACTTTACACAAAGTGCTGCAATCTGGTGGAAAATGCACCTTGCCATACAAGGATTTAGTGGAGCAGAAACTTGGGACGAATTCAAGAAGACTCTGTTAAGATCCCGACTTATTCAGAAGTGCTATGACAATCCGAAGGAGAAGACTTGTGCATGCAAGATCTGTGGAGAAATAGGACACACCCAGGAAGAACACAAGAATGGATGCACTCATTGTGAAGAAAATCACCCAGCTGAGGAGTGCCCAAGTAGTCAAGTGACTTGTTTCCTTTCTGAAGGAACCACCCACTACCCAGCTGAGTGTCACATTTACCCCAAGGTGCAACAAGTTGTCAAGCAGCAGAAAGATGCAATGAAGGAAACCCTCAAGAATAAGATTCTAGAAGAACCTGTGATGAATGAATATATTGAAGACCCTGATGGACAAGGTCTGACCAGATTTTTCTCCAATGCATGCTACTCATGTGGAGAAGAAGGACATTATTCACAGGATTGCACGAAGGAAAGCCAAGAGTATCTGGGAAACTTCCCGACGGAAGAAGTGGAGTTTGATCCACTTGAAATAGAAGAACTAGCCAAAATAAGGAGTCCGGAAAGAAGAAAAAGTACCATCGGAAGAGCCAAATATCTGTAGATATAGACCTGAGTCATGTCAGATGTTACAATTGTATGGAATTTGGCCACCACAAATACATGTGCTCAGGAAGGAAGCCGGAAACCCAAGGAACAAAAGCAAACACTAAGACGCCTCGAGACTTGTCAGAACTCATTTGCTTTCGTTGCAAGGAAGCAGGACATTTTGCTAGCGATTGTCCACAAAGGAAGAAAGCTAAGAAGGAGTAGTTAAGTTTTGACCGCGACAATTAGTGTAATATGAAGAACTCTTGTTTTTCATGAGATCATGGAGTAAAATTTTTGTAATAGAAGTCCCTGAGATTGTAATAACATCATGAATAAATGGAATTTATTGTCTCATGATTGCCTATGTTGAAACTATATGCGTTGTTTCTCTTTGAACAAAGATCTCTGAACAATTATGAGGATATGACAAAACATGATCTATGCAGGCATGAGTATAATTCATTTAAGTGTGGTAGTAATCGGTAAACCCCACAGGATCCACTGAGTAGGAATGTACCATGATTACCAAGGAGACACATACATTCCTCTGAGTACCTATTTACTAACACCTGCAGATGACAACTCTCTACGAGTCATTCCTCAAGGGCCCAGAAACGATCATGACCCTGACCAGTGATCATGATTACCCAAAAATCCCGAAGGACATGATGAAGCACATTCATCTTGAAGGAGATGCAGTCTACAAAGGCTACCCATTTGTGGAAAATGGAGTGGAACTTTGGTAGGTGGAAGTACACCTCCACCATGTGAAAGGAGTTTGTCCAAAAACTATGGGGCAATACTTTTTCATTTCACGTGTACCACGAGCAACCTTCTTTGATGCTGTTCGTGAAGCTGCCATGGAAGCCATACGTCAGATTGGAGAAATACTTGAAGCAAGACTCCGTCATACCCAGGAATACCTGAGTGAAGTGCATGCAGAGATGATGGAGGTGAAGCTCATGACCACCATGATGAAGCAAAATATGGATGATTTCAAGGAGCACATTGGAAAGTTCCAGTGGAACTAAAGTACCTCCAAGAGAGACGAATGAATAATGTTGGCAGAAATGCTCGACCATACCAAACAATGTGGATGGCAGCATTTGTAATAAATTACTTTTGAGTTGGAATTTTGAAGAAAGCAAGGATGTAATAAAGGATTGATTATGAAATGAATATGATTTATGGAAGAAGCTATGATGGATCAGCAAACGTTTTCTTAGGAACATACGAAAGCCAGAGAGTTGTGAAGATACGATAGATGTTTTGTTCAGCTTGCAGAACCAATGGATTATCCGAACTTCGTTCGTGGACAAGAGAAATTCTGCAATGCTTGTGAGGATGCCCAAGTGTTAGAATACGAGATTCACTAAGCCTTATACAAGGTAATGATTTCTGTGCGACATGGCTTGGCCACCATGACGACTTACTATTATCATTCTCTTGCTATTCGGAATGGTAAATCTGAGAGACTTACCCATAGTGAGAGACGACGTTCTTTGAAGCTTTTGTTTAAGCCTTAGAATGGTATAAGAAAATCACATGTACATGGTACTTGTTGTCACGCGTAAAAATTTTTACGGTGAGGTTGCAACCAAGACCCCTCTCTCTGCAGGATAACCACAAATGGTAGACCACCATGAGAACCATTGATATGTTATTTAGAATTGACCGCGAGACTGTCAGTTAAGAAGACCCAGTAAAGGAAGAAGCTTATATCAACGGAAGAACTCTCGATTTTGATGGAAAACGTTATGAATGTAACGAAAGAGCTTCACCGGAGGAGTTAGTATGAAGACTGTGAGGAGTCAGATGCCAAAACCCTAGAGGATTGTCAAAAATCTTATGGGACCAGTAATCTTCATTTTAAGTGTGGTAGCATCCCACTTTGCAGGAGATTGGATTGCTAGAAGACCCCCAAACCCTAAACCTTTTCTTTCTAGCCTCTTCGAATCTCGAGGACGAGCTTCATTTTAAGTGTGGTAGGTTTGTAACATCCTAAATTTTGGAATGTTAGAATAATTATTAGATTGTTTGTTTGTTTGCTTGAGTGATTGAAACTTGAGTGAAATTTGAAACTTTTCAAAACTTTTGAATGAGAGGGAATAAAATGACTTTCCCCTTCTCTGATAAATTCAAATTCAAAAGCAATGAGAGAAGATGACATGACTTCTTCAACTATAAAGAATTTGAATGGAGTTTGCATTTGAATTCTTTCAAATTTCTGCTTTTGCATTTCTATTTTTTCTTCCACGAGAAATGCCAGGGAATAATTCTTGCAAGCAAGAAAGAGAGGAGGAATATGACCCTCCAAAATCAGGGGGCACTTTTGAAAATATTTGAGCCAAGAAAAACCAAGTTTATGGGGAAAATACTTTGCCAAAAGAAAATAAAGCCTTAGGGATTTTTCTGAAAAAACATTTTTTAAAAGTTTTTATTTTGGTGTTGGGAAAATGATAAACGAGTAGGGAATATTTTTCTGAAAATTTTGGTATATAATACCCTATATTAATTATTTTATCTTGTTTCCTTTTAATTCCTTTTACTTGCTGTTTTAAAAAAAACACAAAATCGGGAAGTATATTTTTTTAATAGGAAAGTGCCCCGGGCGCATTATAACCTACCGGGCCAGATCCCACTTGGCCCGGGATCTCTTTTCCCTTCGAGCCGGCCGACCGACCGAGTCTCCCTCTCTCTCCATCGCTGACCCGCGGGACCCACCCGTCCGACCCCTGCCCGAGCCGGTCGTCCCCCTCCTCTTTCCTTTCCCCTCCCTCCCTTTCCTTCTCACAGCCGGCCGAGCCCCCCCCCTTCGCCGGAGTTGCCCGATCTCCTTCCCCTCTGCGCCACCTCCCCGCCCCCTATAAAACCCGACCGCCCCGAGCCCTCCTCGCCCCGTTCCCCACCCTCACCGCCCCCTGCCCGAGCCCCGCCACCTCCTCCCGCCACCCTCACCGGAGCCGAGCTCCACCCGAAGCCCCGGCGCCCTGCTGCTCTCCCCCCGGCCCCCGAGCTGCCTCGCCGTCACCTCCATTCGTTGGAGGAACCCCACCGCCATCGCCTGGTCCTCTCCGCTGCTGTCCCCGACCGCCGGAGCCGCGTCCCCATCGCCGCTTCACTTCGGCCTCACCGGAGAAGCCTCGCTGGTGCACCAACCTCACTGTGAGCACCGTCCTCCTCCCTGAGTCGTCCGATCTGCGCTAGATTAGATCTAAGTTACCCCTTCGGTCTTTTAGATAAAACCGACGGTTTTTCTTTCACTTAAGTTTTAGCCGAAGCGATTTAGTTACATTGTGGCCGTTTGTTGGATTACCTACGCAGCTCACACCCCAGAGCCAACCACAACGCGCCACGTGGACTCCCTGTTCACTAGTTATATTTTTCTATTTTCAGTTTTAATTCAAAAACAGAGAGTATTTCAATTTTGTTTTGCTCAAAACTTTTGATCCAAGCTCCAATGGAGTTGAAACTTTTTCCAGTAGATCACAATTGTTCTTTAGTTTTTAAAAACATATAATTTGTCTATGTTTGAAATTTTCAAATTTGAATTAGATCAGATTTAGTTTAAACCTTGTTTTGCTTATTCCAGGAGTTTAAAAATAGCTTTTAATTTAATTCTTTTTGCTACTGATCACTAGTGATCTTAGTTATCAGTGGTTAAAATTTCAGAATTATTTGAGTAACTTAACTCATTGTTTCTTGTGAAACAATTTCTGTTTCACCTCTTGTAGGATTGTGACTAATTTACTTTCTTTAGTTGCTTTTAAATTATTTCCTTTTATATTTCAGAAAGATTATGTTTTGTTTCAGTTAGTTAACAGTAAGTTTGCAACAAGTTTTGATTTTTCTTTTTATATGTTATCATGAAATCAATTTTAGTTCCCTAATAACTTGCAATTGGTTTCTCCACTGTTTCAAATCCCGTTTGGAAATACCTTCAAAAAGTTCTGTGAAAAATACTCTATTTTATCTTAGATAAATTTATATCTTAGTTCCCTGTTAATATTTTCTGCTAGACAAAAACTATTTTAATGTTTGATGTAGTAGAAGACTCCCTAGTCTTATTTGAAGTTTCCTTCGGATTCTTATTCACTCTCTCTTTTGTTTTGATTGCTAGAAAGATTGCTAGTATGAGTGCTTATGTGAATGATATGTTTGTTATATAGATTTCATCGGAGAGTGACGAGTAGTCTATCAAGTTATTTCTCGAGAAATTCTTCTTCGTCAACATCACCAGGCAAGTCACTTTGATCATACTATCACCTATGTTTTATGCATCGTAGTTCTACCATCCTATGCCCAATTGCATGCTGAGTAGGTACTTGGAAATTATGGTTACATATTGTAGTATCATGTGGTAGGCACCCAACAACCCCGTTACTTGGCCCGGGACGACAAATTTCATATTGCTATGCTTGAGTAGACGGGATTCTGGTTGAGAGTTTACCACGAGTGATGCGAGAATAATTTAATAACCAAGACCGGTTAAGTCAAGACTTTTCAAGACCTCGTGATGCAATGCAACTCTGGGTGAAGGACGGTTGATCGGCTCCCTGGAGAAACCAGTGGATGACCCGGGATGCTGGAGACGGCCATGACATCCTGCAGAAAGCTTCACCCAGGCTCAAAGAGATGGACGGATATTTTCAAGACCCAAGGCTTACCTGCACAGGCACAAGTCATTATGGGCTCTGGCTTGGTTGGACAATGCGGCGACTCTGGACAGGCGGTGCTTGCAGATGTAGAAGAACGGTAGGATTGGATGGGCACCGACAGGGATTCAGAGGGACCCGTTGAAAGACCATGTTTTGATCATCCGATCTTCAAACACATTGAAGTGCGAGGACATACTCGGAGGCGATCAAATATTGTGGGGAACGTGTGCAAAACTCTGCAGAGTACTCAAACCTAATCGATTAGCCTTGTCCACGGTCATGGACAACTTGAGCCAAAGGAACTGAAGTTATCTGAAATTCTCAACACAAATAATAATATTGATGTGGGTATTATTGACAACATGGGTACGAGAATTGGTTGGTGGAACCATCTCATTAACAACCAAGAATGTAGTAACATTTTGCTTTTAGTCCCTCTTGTTGTAGGAGAAAATTTGCTTTACGCTAAAACTTACAACACCACCTGCCATATATGCATATAGTATAGATGATATTTTACCCCCTCTTATATGTGACTTGCCGGCATATTCAATATGCTAACCTACACGGCTGCAACGTCTTATGTTGTAGATATTTTTCTTCGATGAGTAAGAGTATGATTCGGGGTTACGGTCTACACTCAACTTGCCGTTGGTGTTTATTGGGACTCCACTCCCTTGACTGCTTCCGCTGAGATATTTAAGGTATATATCAGTTTTACGCTATTTGCATGTGATTGCACTTTGATATATACATTGATGTACTGTGTGTGCCAGCATACTGATCCAGGGATGGCACAGATACACAGAGGCTTGACTCGTTTTGAGGTGGGTCGCTACAAGTCCCCTGCACGAAAACGGAGGCCGGGAGGTGCACGAGGTGGCCACAAGCCCTCACGGCGCGACCAAGGGGTGGGCCCACGCCGTGCAGGCTTGTCGCCTCCTCGCGCACTTTCCGGACTACTTCCAATTTTTGTATTTTTTCAAATATTCCAAAACAGAGAAAAATTCCTATTGGAAAAGTTCTGGACTCTGTTTTCTTACTGAATCACATACCTCTTCGTTTTCTGAGTCTGAAACAGGCTAATAAATGTCCCTTAGGTATTCTTCCGGAGTTATGGTATTGATGATATTGCTTTCAACATTTATGGGAGTACCTGAGATATAATGCTTGATTCTCTGCCCATTTACCACTCTCGGACAATTACCTTCAGTGTTGTTGATCTTGATAGCACCAGAACGATATACTTCCTCAACAACATAGGGACCTTCCCATTTAGAGAGAAGCTTTCCTGCAAAGAATCTTAAACGAGAGTTATATAGCAAGACATAATCACCTACATTGGACTCACGCTTTTGTATCCTCTTATCATGGCACCTCTTAACCTTCTCTTTGAAGAGCTTGGCATTCTCATATGCTTGAGTTCTCCACTCATCAAGCGAGCTAATGTCAAATAACCTCTTCTCACCGGCAAGTTTGAAATCAAAGTTGAGCTCTTTGATTGCCCAATAAGCTTTATGCTCTAGCTCAAGAGGTAAGTCACATGCTTTACCGTACACCATTTTGTACGGAGACATGCCCATGGGATTCTTATAGGCAGTTCTATAAGCCCACAATGCATCATCGAGCTTCTTCGACCAATTCTTTCTAAACCTGTTGACAGTCTTTTGCAGAATTAGTTTAATCTCTCTGTTGCTTAGCTCTACTTGACCACTCGACTGAGGGTGGTAAGGAGACGCAATTCTGTGGTTGACATCGTACTTAGCAAGCGTTTTACGGAAAGCACCATGAATGAAGTGTGAACCACCGTCGGTCATTAGATATCTAGGGACTCCAAATCTAGGGAAGATAACTTCTTTCAGCATCTTGATAGAGGTGTTGTGATCAGCACTACTAGTGGGGATATCTTCTACCCACTTAGTAACGCAATCAACATCAACTAAGATATGCGTATACCCGTTGGATTTTGGAAAAGGTCCCATATAATCAAAGCCCCAGACGTCAAATGGTTCAATGACAAGTGAATAGTTCATAGGCCTTTCCTGACGTTTGCTAATATTACATATTCTTTGACATTCGTCACAAGACAAGACAAACTCACGGGCATCCTTGAAGAGAGTGGGCCAATAGAAACCTGATTGCAATACCTTGTGTGCAGTTCTATCTCCCGCATGGTGTCTTCCGTAGGCCTCGGAGTGACACTTCTGTAGGATCTGTCCCTGTTCATGTTCAGGTACACAATGTCTAATAACACCATCTACTCCTTCCTTATAAAGGTGAGGATCATCCCAAAAGTAGTGTCTCAAATCAAAGAAGAATTTCTTCTTTTGCTCGTACGTGAAACTAGGTGGTATATATTTGGCAACGATATAGTTTGCATAATCAGCATACCACGGTGCACTACGTGAAGCATTGATGACATTCAATTGCTCATCGGGAAAGCTATCATCAATAGGTTGTGGGTCATCAAGAACGTTCTCCAACCTAGACAAGTTATCTGCTACGGGGTTATCAGCACCCTTTCTGTCGACAACGTGCAAATCAAATTCTTGTAGCAAGAGAACCCATCTGATAAGTCTAGGTTTAGCGTCCTTCTTCTCCATGAGGTACTTAATAGCAGCATGACCAGTGTAAATAGTGACTTTGGAATCAACTATGTAAGACCTGAACTTTTCACATGCAAACACGACTGCTAAAAATTCCTTCTCCGTAGTAGCATAGTTTCTCTGGGCACTGTCTAGAGTTTTACTAGCGTAATGAATAACATTCAACTTCTTATCAACTCTTTGCCCTAGAACAACACCAACATCATAATCACTAGCTTCACACATGATTTCAAAGGGTAGGTTCCAATCAGGTGGTTGAACAATAGGTGCAGTTATCGAAGCCCTCTTAAGTATTTCGAAGGCTTCCTCACAATCATCGTCAAAGACAAAAGGAATATCCTTTTGCAAGAGATTGGTAAGAGGCCTAGAAATCTTAGAGAAGTCTTTAATGAACCTTCTATAGAAACCAGCATGACCAAGGAAACTTCTTATTCCTTTGATATCTGTGGGGTATGGCATTTTCTCGATTGCATCAACCTTAGCCTTATCGACTTCAATACCTCTTTCAAAAATTTATGTCCTAAGACGATGCCTTCATTAAACATACAGTGGCACTTCTCCCAATTCGATACAAGGTTGGTGTCTTTACATCTCTGTAAGACTCGATCAAAGTTGCTAAGGCAATCATCAAAGGAGGACCCATAAACGGAAAAGTCATCCATGAAAACCACGACAATCTTTTCACAAAAGTGAGAGAATATAGCAATCATACATCTTTGAAAAGTGGCAGGTGCATTACATAAGCCAAAAGGCATAAGTCTATAAGCAAAGGTACTGAAAGGGCAGGTGAAAGTGGTTTTCTCCTGATGAGATTGTGCAACTGGTATTTGGGAGAAACCAGAATAACCGTCTAGAAAGCAAAAGTGTGTGTGTTTGGACAACCTTTCTAGCATTTGGTCGATAAAAGGCAGAGGGTAATGATCTTTCCTAGTCGCCTTATTCAACTTCCTAAAATCAATCACCATCCTGTAGCCAGTAATAATCCTCTATGGGACCAACTCATCCTTATCATTAGGGACAACGGTAATGCCTCCCTTCTTAGGAACGCAATGCACCGGACTTACCCAATCGCTGTGAGCAACAGGATAGATAATACCCGCTTCGAGGAGCTTTAGTATTTCTTTTCTCACTACTTCTTTCATCTTAGGATTCAATCTCCATTGATGATCAGCAACTGGTTTGAATTCAGGATCAATTTAGATCTTGTGCTGACATAGAGTGGGACTAATCCCTTAAGATCATCAAGAGTATATCCTATAGCAGCACGGTGCTTCCTCGGAGTTTTTAGTAACTTCTTTTCTTCATGCTCACATAGGCTAGCACTAATAATAACATGATATATCTCTTTTTCATCAAGATAGGCATACTTAAGAGTATCAGGCAACTGTTTAAGCTCGAACACAGGATCACCCTTTGGTGGGGGTGGATCCCCAAGCAGTTCAACACGCAGATTATTCTTAAGGATAGGATATTGTTCTAAGATAACTCTATCTATTTCATCCCTTTCATCCATATGCATATCATTTTCATGCTCAAGCAAGTATTTCTCTAAGGGATCAGTAGGAGGCACGGCAATAGAGGCTAAGGCAATAGTTTCGTCCCTACTAGGCAACTCCTTTTCATGAGGTTGTCTACCAAACTTAGAGAAATTGAACTCATGTGACACACCTTCAAAGCCAACAGTAACAGTTTTCTTCTCACAATCAATATGAGCATTGACGGTATTGAGAAAAGGTCTACCAAATATGATGGGACAAAAGCTATCTTGTGCGGTAGCAAGAACGAGGAAATCAGCAGGATACTTCATTTTACCACACAAGACCTCAACATCCCTAACAATTCCCACAGGGCAGATAGTATCTCTATTGGCAAGCTGAATAGTGACGTCAATAGGCTCTATCTCAACAGGTGCAATCTCATCTTTGACTTCATCGTATAAGGATTGAGGTATTGCACTAACACTAGCACCCAAGTCACATAAATCATGATAATAATGATCTCCTATCTTAACAGAAACCACATGCATGCCAACAACATGCCCATGTTTGTCTCTAACGTGAGGTTTAGCAATTCTAGCAGCATCTTCACAGAAGTGAATATTATGTCCCTCAACTTCTTCAGACGGAAGATCTTTGATGATATCAATGCTAGGTTCAACTCTAATTTTCTTAGGGGGTGTAGGTGTTCTAATATAGCCTCTACGTATCACTGTTGAAGCTTTCGAATGATCCTTTATCCTAACAGGGAAAGGTGGTTTCTCAATGTAAGTACTGGGTACCACAGGATCATTATAGGCAATGACTTTCTCTTCAACTGGAGTGGGTTTAACTACATTGACTTCTAACGGAGGATGAAATTTAAACCACTTCTCTTTGGGGAGATCAATATGGGCAGCAAAGGATTCACACAGTGAAGCTACTATCTCAGAGTCAAGTCCATACTTATCACTAAAGTTACAAAATGTATTTGTCTCAACAAAGGATTTAACGCAATCAAAAGTGAAATTCATACCTGACTCCTTACCTTCTTCAAGCTCCCAATCTTCAAAGTTGCGTTTAATTCTCTCCAATAAATTCCACTTGAAGTCAATATCTCTCTTCATAAAAGAACCGGTACAAGAAGTGTCAAGCATGGTGCGATCATCATGAGAAAGCCGAGCATAGAAGTTCTGAATGATAATTTCTCTCAAGAGCTCATGATTGGGGCATGAATATAGCATTGATTTAAGCCTCCCCCAAGCTTGAGCAATGCTTTCTCTGTCATGAGGCCAAAAATTATAAATATAATTCCGATCACGATGTACTAAATGCATAGGATAAAACTTTTGATGAAATTCCAATTTCAACCGATTGTAGTCCCATGATCCAGTATCATCACATAGCCTATACCATGTCAACGCCTTATCCTTAAAAGATAAATGAAAGACCTTCTTCTTGACCTAATCCTCAGGCACACCTGCAAGATTAAATAAACCACAAACGTCATCTACATAGATTAGATGCAAGTCTGGATGTGATGTTCCATCTCCTGGAAAAGGATTAGCTAGCAGTTTCTCAAGGATACCCGAAGGAAATTCAAAGCAAATTTTTTCAGTAGGTGTAGCAGGTTAAGGAGCAACTCTTTGTGCTTCCGTTCGAGGTGAAGATACCCCGAACAAGGCCCTCAAAGGATTAGTATCCATAGTGACAAGTGACAACAAATTTCAGCACACTATATGAATGTTTTCTTACCAAGTTCCACTTACCAAAGGCTCTTCACTCCCCGGCAACGGCGACAGAAAAGAGTCTTGATGACCCACAAGTATAGGGGATCAATCTAGTCCTTTCGATAAGTAAGAGTGTTGAACCCAATGAGGAGCAGAAGGATCTGACAAGTGGTTTTCAGCAAGGAAAAATCTGCAAGCACTGAAATTGTTGGTAACAAGTGATTGTGTGGTGAGATGATTCGTAGCAAGCAACAAGTAACAAAAGTAGCAATGGTGCAGCAAAGTGGACCAATCCCTTTTGTAGCAAGGGACAAGCCTGGACAAAGTCTGATAGAAGGAAAAACGCTCCCGAGGACACACGGGAATTTCTGTCATGCTAGTTTCATCATGTTCATATGATTCGCGTTCGTTACTTTCATAGTTTGATATGTGGGTGGACCGGCGCTTGGGTACTGCCCTTACTAGGACAAGCATCCCACTTATGATTAACCCCTCTCGTAAGCATCTGCAACTACGAAAGAAGAATTAAGACAAAGTCTAACCATAGCATTAAACTAGTGGATCCAAATCAGCCCCTTACGAAGCAACACATAAACTAGGGTTTAAGCTTCTGTCACTCTAGCAACCCATCATCTACTTACTACTACCCAATGCCTTCCTCTAGTCCCAAATAATGGTGAAGTGTTATGTAGTAGACGTTCACATAACACCACTAGAGTAAAAACAACATACAACATATCAAAATACCGAACGAATACCAAATTCACATGACTATTATTAGCATGACTTATCCCATGTCCTCAGGAACAAAAGTAACTACTCACAAAGCATAATCATTATCATGATCAGAGGTGTAATGAATAGCATCAAGGATCTGAACATAAACTCTTCCACCAAGTAATCCAACTAGCATCAACTACAAAGAGTAATCAACACTACTAGCAACCTTACAAGTACCAATCGGAGTCGCGAGATAGAGATTGGTTACAAGTGATGAACTAGGGTTTGCAGATGAGATGGTTCTGATGAAGATGTTGATGGTGACGAGTCCTCTCCGATGAGAGGAGTGTTGGTGATGACGATGGCGACGATTTCCCCCTCCGGGAGGGAAGTTTCCCCGGCAGGATCGTCCTGCCAGAGATCCAGATTGGTTCTGCTCAAGTTCCGCCTCATGGTGGGGGCGAAACCACGAAAAATCTCCCTTCTAATTTTTCCCTGGATGAAACCCTCCATATAGCAAAAGAGGGGGGCTAGTGGGCCAGTGGGCTGCCCACAAGCCCCCATGGCGCGGCCTGGGGGGTGGCCGCGCCGTGCAGGCTTGTGGGCACCCCTGGTGCCCCTCCGGCACTTCTTCGTCCCAGTATTTTTTATAAATTGGGGAAAAAAATCTCCGTTGATTTTCACGGCGTTTGGAGTTGCGCAGAATAGGTATCTCAACTTTGCTCCACTTTCAGGCCAGATTCCAGTTGCCGGTATTCTCCCTCTTCATGTAAACCTTGCAAAATAAGAGAGAAATGACATAAGAATAGTACCGTAAAGTGAAATAACAGCAAAAGAAGCGATAAATATCTACATGAAAACATGATGCAAAATGGACGTATCACGGTCATCCTCGAAAGACCCTTTTTAAACACTGTAGGGGTTGTTATAGATTGCAACAAAGGCAATGTCACTTTCCATGTCAACGGTAATGAGCATACGGTGCACTTTCCAAAGAAACAATATCGAGTACACTGCATCAATGCTATCGAAAAAACTTCATCGATTCTTAGTGGGAGCTTTGAATGCCCTATACCTCCTGTTAACATGAAGTATGATTTGCTTGTTGGGGAGATACACATCCCCATTGAGGTAAACTAGTGACTCTTCGAAAATTCTCCGTCTTCTTTTGCGATTCAAAAAGGTTTGTCAAGGAGACTTGATCAACCTCATTGACGGATTTCTTTCGATGACCATGAGATGGATGAATCGAGGAGTCACAAACCTCTGTTCCAAGCTTTCACCTTCGGTTGCTTAGAAGAAAAATTATAGATTTAGTTTAGTTTTCCTGTTTTCTGCTTTTAGCGTCCCGTGGAAAAGTACCCCGAAAATAAAAGTTCTATGAACGTCCTGAAAATCCAGTATGATTTTTCTAGATTTTTTGAAAAATACTGGGACGAAGAGCTAGTCTGGGGGCTGCACCAGTGGGCCACAAGCCCTAGAGGTGCAAGAACCCCCTTTGGCCGCGCCTACCAGATTTGTGGGGCCCACGTGCACCCCCTCCACTCATTCTAACTCTCATCTGCTTCCCCTACCTCCAGAAAAAATCGTTTCGCAGCTCAAACCCATGTTCTTACTCTTCTTGCTGGGATTTTCCATCTCCTTGCTCAAAGCACCATTCTCCGAACTGTTTTGGGGAAATTACTCCTTGGTAAGTGACTCCTCCATTGCTCCAATTAGTTTTTGCTCTAGTGCCTTATACTTCGCGTATTTTTACTACCTTGGTGACCGTGTTCTTGAGCTTTGCATGCTAATTTTAGCTGGTCCCAAGTAGTTTTGATGCGTAATATGGCCTCTAGGCACTTGTGGGAGTAGTTGCTACGAGTTTAGTTGAGCCTTGTTCACTTTTCCTTTGGGTCACTGAAAATTTCAGAAAAGGAAGATGTTCAGGAGAAACTATCATGGTGGTTCCTCAAGCAAGAGAGGCCCCCGTCTTGCGATTTGGGAACCCGATCCTTACCAACCAAGGAACACACAGGTACAACCATGTGAATGGCCTTCTGATGAATTCATGATTGAGGCAGGTTTCAAAGACGAGTTTGATACACTTGTTCACAACGTCGGACTCGAAGAATTCATCTCCGATAAATGTGAACAGTATGTTGCTCTCACTGCCTATTTTGTCCGTAGATTCAAATTTTCAGTTGGCCGTGATACATCTATACTGTTTGATCTCTATGACAAATCGTATACCATGGATTTAGAGGATTTCAATAAAATTTGCAAGATACCTATTTGAGGCTGAATAATAATGGTAATGAAGGGGATTTCTTTGGTGGGATCTATGCCACTCGCATAGCAAATTTTCTTGGAGTACCCATCCGTGAAGGAGATCCCCCGCTCCATACAGCTTTCCTTGATCGCACCGCTTTGACACGCTATCAGTTCCTTGAGAGGGATGATGAATCCCGCCTATACCGGTTAATATTTAACCGGCAGCGTGTTTTCCATATTACCCTTCCTGCTCCTGCCTTCTTTAACTTTCAGGTAAAACGGAGATATTACATAACCAGAGGAGAGGCAGAGGAGTATGAGAGGGAGGCAAAGGCTGCTCGTCTCCGTGAGGCAGCTATTCACGCAGAGGCTGCAGCGCTCCCGTATAACCCCCATTATGATTTTGGGTATCGCCCGGACGATCCATGGGAGTAGACCAACTTAGGCCAAAAGCCTAAGCTTGGGGGAGTACGTGTTTCTCACCGACTTTATATTCTTGCTTACACTTTCACTTTGTTAGTCTGTGTTCACACTTTGCCACTGTTTCATCCATGCTAGTTTATTTTCTTTCTTTTTCTCGTTTTCTTTTCGTGTGTTTGTCTAGTTTGAAAAAAACCAAAAAGATTTTCTATTTTTTTTTGTTGTGAGAGGAACATATTTTGTTTTTTGTGACTGAGCCTGGAAAAGCTGGTATGAACTCGATCTATTTTGTTTTTGTAAATATGACTAGCTCATTGTTCCAGATTCAGCTTTGTTGTGAGAGGAAGATGTTTGCAATGACAACTTAGAGATCATAGTTTCTGATGCCATGCTTAATTAGCTAGGATCTTATAATGGTTTGCCTTGGATGCCAACATGAACTTTGAGATGACTATGCTGTAGTATGATAGGATGGTATCCTCCTTTGAATGATTCAAGTGGCTTGACTTGGCACATGTTTACGCATGTAGTTGAAACAAAATCAACATAGCCTCTATGATATTCATGTTCATGGTGATTTATGTCCTACTCATGCTTGCACTCAATGTTGGTTAATCTCAATGCATTTTGATGACTGTCGTCGCTCTCTAGTTGGTCGCTTCCCAGTCTTTTGCTAGCCTTCACTTGTACTAAGCGGGAATACTGCTTGTGCATCCACTTCCATAAACCCAAAGTTGTTCCATATGAGTCCACCATACCTACCTATTTGCGGTATCTACCTGCCGTTCCAAGTAAATTTGCATGTGCCACTTTCTAAACCTTCAAGAAATAATCTGTTTTGCATGCCCGAACCGCTCATGTGGTGACAGGGGCTATCAGTATCTTCCATGCTAGGCGTGTTATTCTCGATATGTGTTTATTCACTATCATTCACGAGAAAGGGGCCGGTAATTGGAATGCCCAGTTCCATGATCAAATCAAAAAGATAATTGCAAACAAAACTCCCCATGGATTGATGTTGGTATGGACGGCACCCGAGTATTCTGCTAGTCATGGAGTGTCATTGATCGGTGGTGGGGGAGTCAAAACTTTACTTTTCTGTTTGGGAACCGCCTATAGCATGTGTAGTGTGGAAGATGGTGAGAACTCTTGGTCATTGCGTTGACAATGAAAGCATGCCACCCAAAATTATTATCTCTGTTTTAAAATCTTGAGCTCTGGCACCTCTGCAAATCAATGCTTCCCTGTGTGAAGGGCATTTCTATTCATGTTCTTGTTGAGTCATCCTCTTCTCATAAAAGCACCAATTAGAGAGCACCTCTGTCCTTTTTATGCTTTGCTTTTGACTGATATTGAGTATGACCGTGACAGGATCTTCTTTGCCATGAATTACAATGTTTAGTCAGCCCTTGGTCTTTGAAGGTGCTCTGCATTTATGTTTTGCGGTCTCAGAAAGAGCTAGCAAGATACCATCTGTTCGTACCGCCTCATGATTGTTTTGATTGAAGTGTTGACGTTTGAAACTTATTATTATTTGCTTGCTAGTTGATTATGCCATTGATATGAGTTTATCGTGAGACTTAGATGTCATTTGCTTATGTGGTTAGCTTGTGATCTTGCTGAAATTCTGGTTATGAGTTAGACATAGTTGCAACAACAAGATCAAACAAAGTTCGTAAAAGTTTTTCTTTTGTCTCTTTCAGTTTGTCAACTGAATTGCTGGAGGACAAGCAAGGTTTTAAGCTTGGGGGAGTTGATACGTCTCCATCGTATCTACTTTTCCAAACTCTTTTGCCCTTGTTTTGGACTCTAATTTGCATGATTTGAATGGAATTAACCCGGACTAACGCTGTTTTGAGAAGAATTGCCATGGTGTTGTTTTTGCGTAGAAATAAAAGTTCTCAGAATGACCTAGAAATTCCGGGGATTTTTTGTGAAATATATTAAAAATACTGGCGCAAGAATCAACCGGAGGGGTGGAGGTGTGAGCCCACAAGCCCACCAGGCGCGGGGCCCCCCTGGCCGTGCCTGGCAGGCTTGTGGGGCCCACAAAGATCCACCACCTCCAATCTCAGCTCTATTTAGCCTCTTTCGTCCGGGAAAAAATCAAGGAGAAGAGTTCATCGCATTTTACGATACGGAGGCGTCGCCACCTCCTGTTCTTCCTCTGGAAAGCAGATCTGGAGTCCGTTCTGGCCTCCGGAGAGGGGAGATCGTCACCATCGTCATGACCAACCTTCCTTCATCGCCAATTCCATGATGCTCTTCACCGTTCGTGAGTAATCTCATCATAGGCTTGCTGTACGGTGATGGGTTGGATGAGATCTATCATGTAATCGAGTTAGTTTTGACGGGGATTGATCCCTAGTATCCAGTATGTTCTGAGATTGATGTTGCTACTACTTTTCCATGCTTAATGCTTGTCACTAGGGCCCGAGTGCCATGATTTCAGATCTGAACCTATTATGTTCTCGCCAATATATGTGTGTTCTTGATCCTATCTTGCAAGTTGTAGTCACCTAGTATGTGTTATGACCCGGCAACCCCGGAGTGACAATAGCCGGAACCACTCCCGGAGATGACCATAGTATGAGGAGTTCATGTATTCACCAAGTGTTAATGCGTTGGTCCGATTCTTTATTAAATGGAGAACCTTAATATCCCGTAGTTTACATTAGGACCCCGCTGCCATGGGAGGGATGGACAATAGATGTCATGCAAGTTCTTTTCCCTAACCACGTATGACTACATACATAATACATGCCTACATTACATTGACAAACTGGAGCTAGTTATAACTGTTGCATGATGAATAGCATCCGGCGTAATCATCCATCACCGATGCAATGCCTATGAGTTTTTCCTACTAATCCTTGCTACGTTACTTTGCCGCTACTGCTGTCACTGCTGCTACTGTTACTCTGTTGCTACTGCTGTTACTTTGCAACTTTGCTACTGAAACTTTGCTGCAGATACTAAATCTTTCAGGTGTAGTTGAATTGACAACTCAACTGCTATTACTTGAGAATATTCTTTGGCTTCCCCTTGTGTCGAATCAATAAATTTGGCTTGAATACTCTACCCTCGAAAACTATTGCGATCTCCTATACATGTGGGTTATAAGTGACTCCCTTGTGGCTCTTCTGGCCTCCTTCCAAACCTTCGGGGGTCTCTTTTGGTCCAAAAAAAATCATCGCAAAGTTTTATTCCATTTGGACTCCGTCTGAAAAAGGGTCAAAAATACGGAAAAAACAGAAACTGGCACTTGGCATTGAGTTAATAGGTTAGTCCCAAAAAAGATATAAAATAGCATATTCATGCATATAAAACATCCAAAGTTGACAAGATAATAGCATGGAACCATCAAAAATTATAGATACGTTGGAGACGTATCAAGCATCCCCAAGCTTAACTCCTGCTCGTCCTCGAATAGGGAAGTGATAAAGACCGAATATTGGATGTGGAATGCTACCTAACATATTTGTCCTTTGTAACTTCTTTCTTGTGGCATGAATGTTCAGATCCATAAGATTCAAAACAATAGTTTACTATTGACATGAAAACAATAATACTTCAAGCATACTAGCAAAGTAATCATGAACTTTTGAAATAACAAGGCAAAACAAAGTTATCCCTACAAAATCATATAGTCTGGCTATGCTCCATCATCCCACACAACGAATTTAAATCATGCACAACCCCAGCATTGGCCAAGTAATTTGTTTTTGCACTCTTACTTTCTCAAACTTTTTCAACTCTCACAAAATACATGAGCGTGAGCCATGGATATAGCACTATAGGTGGAATAGAGTGTGGTGGAGGTTGTGAGGCAAAAAGAAGGAGATGGTCACATCGACTCGGCGTATCAATGGGTTATAGAGATGCCCATCAATAGATATCAATGTGAATGAGTAGGGATTTCCAAGCAACGGATGCACAAGAGCTATAAGTGTGTGAAAGCTCAAAAGGAAAACTAGTGGGTGTGCACCCAACTTGCTTGCTCACGAAGACCTAGGGCAATTTTGAGGAAGCCCATCATTGGAATATACAAGCCAAGTATATAATGAAAATTCCCACTAGTATATGGAAGTGTCAAAACAAGAGACTCTCTATCATGAAGAACATGGTGCTATTTTGAAGCACAAGTGTGGAAAAGGATAGTAGCATTGTCCCTTCTCTCTTTTTCTCTCATTTTTTTTTGTTTGCACTCTTTGGCCTCTCTTTTTTTTGGTGGGCATCTTTGGCCTATTTTTTTTATTTCCTCACATGGGACAATGCTCTAATAATGATGATCATCACACTTTTATTTACTCACAACTCAATACTTAGAGCGATGCTGACTCTATATGAAATGCCTCCGGCAGTATACCGGGATGTGCAACGATCTAGCTTAGCGTATGACGTTGAAACATCTCGCTAGCTATCTTACAATCATGCAATGGAAATATGAAAGTGACGGCACATGTCATGAGATGGAACGGTGGGAGTTGCATGGAAATATATCTCGGAATGGCTATGAAAATGCCATAGTAGGTAGGTATAGTGGCTGTTTTGAGGTAGGCATATGGTGGCTTTGTGCACCGGCAAAAGTTGCGCGGCACTACAGAGGCTAGCAATGGTGGAAGGTGAAAGTGAATCTATACCATGGACTCACATTAGTCATGAAGAACTCACATACTTATTGCGAAAGTTTTTGTTAGTAATCCAAACAAAGTGCTGAACGCATACTCCTAGGGGAAGGGTTGGTAAGTGTTACCAATCGCGCGATCCCGACCGCCACACAAAGGATGACAATCAATAAATCAATCATGCTCCGACTTCCTAACATAGCAGTTCATCATATGTGCATGCTACGGGAATAGCTAACCTCAACACAAGTATTTCTAGATTCACAACACCCTACTAGCATAACTCTAATATTACCATATCCATATCTCAAAACCAATTGAGAGGAATCAAACTTCTCTTACTAATCAATGCACATGAATATGAAGGTTTTATCCTCTTTGGATGCCTATCATATTAGGACTAGATTCATAACCTAAGCAAGGTATCATGCTGCTTAAGACTCTCAAACTGATCTAAGTGAAGCACGAGAGTTCAACTAGTTCTATAAATTAGAACCATTGCAATGCTCTTCAAAGATATAAGTGAAGCACTAGAGCAAAAGACAAACTACTCCAAAAGATATAAGGGAAGCTCAATGCATAGTTGAACAATTATTTGGCTATGTGGAGACTCTCCAATCTAAGAATTTCAGATCCTAAGTACCTTATTCTAACAAAATAAAATGACGCTCCAAGCAAAACACATATCATGTGGTGAATAAAAATATAGCCCCAAGTAAAGTTACCGATGGAATGAAGACGAAAGAGGGGATGCCTTCCCAGGGCATCCCCAAGCTTAGGCTTTTTGGTATTCTTGAATATGGCTTGGTATGCCTTGGGCATCCCCAAGCTTAGGCTCTTGCCACTCCTTGTTCCATAGTCCATCGAAACTCTACCCAAAACTTGAAAACTTCACAACACAAAACTTAACGGAACTTCGTGAGATGGGTTAGTGTGATAACGAGCAAATCAATCACTTGGGTACTGTCAAAACAATACTCATAATTATTTTCACACAATGCCTATTGTATCTTACTATTTCCACAATTTATATTGCTCAAAATAATCTATGGAAACACCAAAACAAGCAAACTATGTATTGAAAACAGAATCTGTCAAAAACAGAATAGTCTGTAATGATATGAACGAGAACCATACTTCTGCACCTCCAAAACTGCTGAACAATTATGAAAATTAGGAAAATTTGCGTATAAATCAGCAGCAAAAATAATAAACTCAATATCTCTCTCTGGATAGAAATTAAAAATAATTTCGTGAGCAGAAAGTTTCTGTCTTTCTCAGCATGATTAAACAGCTATCACCCAAACTAATCATAAAGGTTTTACTTGGCAGAAACACTAATTAAAACACAAAAAACACAATCATAAAATAATTATTATGGTGTGTAAAAAACAAAACAGAAAGAAAAAAGCAAAAATAAATTCATTGGGTTGCCTCCCAACAAGCGCTATTGTTTAACGCCCTTAGCTAGGCATGATGATTTCAATGATGCTCACATGAAAGATAAGGATTGAAGCACAAAGAGAGGATCATGGAGCATATGGCTAGCACATTTAAGTCTAACCCACTTACTATGCATAGGTATTTTGTGAAAAAACAACTTGTTGGAGCAAGAATAAACTAGCATAGGAAGGCAAAACAAGCATAGCTTCAAAAATTTCAACACATGGAGATGAAGCTTGATACTATTGCAATAAGTAGAAGCATATGATCCTCTCTCATAGTAATTTTCAGTAGCATCATGAATGAATTCAACAATATAACCAGCACCTAAGGCTTTCTTTTCATGATCTACAATCATAGGAATTTTACTACTCTCCACATAAGGAAATCTATTCTCAAGAATAGTAGTGGGAGTATCATAAAAGACTTGAGCACTACAAATTGTGTCGAGAAAACAGAAATCATGATCAACTAAGCCCTCTCGAGGGCTTGCTTAAGAATAAGAAAGAAGAATCTTATGGAAATAGCATGGAATAATGTCGATCCTATTCATGGGGATTCCGTAAATATCCCATTTCAAAAATCGAAACAATCGGGACTTTTCGGAGATTGGATGCAGTTACTAATTCATGATCTGGCATGTACATAATGAAAACTTCATTCTCGATTCTACGAGAATTTTTATGAAAGCGTTTCATTTGCTTCATAGAACTTCAAAGAGTGCCCCGAGTTTCCTACCGGACAGTCAAAACGTGTGCCAACCCATATGCATAGGTGTTGGGGAATGTCACATGGGAAACAAAAAAAATTCCTACGCGCACGAAGACCTATCATGGTGATGTCCATCTACGAGAGGGGATTTCCGATCTACGTACCCTTGTAGATCCCACAGCAGGAAGTGCTAAGAAACACGGTTGATGTAGTGGAACGTCCTCATGTCCCTGGATCCGCCCCGTGAACCGTCCCGCGATCCGTCCCACGATCCGCTCCGATCTAGTGCCGAACGGACGGCACCTCCGCGTTCAGCACACGTACAACTCGACGATGATATCGACCTTCTTGATCCAGCAAGAGAGACGGAGAGGTAGATGAGTTCTCCGGCAGTGTGAGGGCGCTCCAGAGTTTGGTGGTGATCTATCTCAGCAGGGCTCCACCCGAGCTCCGCAGAAATACGATCTAGAGGAAAAACCGTGGAGGTATGTGGTCGGGCTGTCGTGGCAAAGTTGTCTCAAATCAGCCCTAATACCTCAGTATATATAGGAGGGAGGGGAGGGACCTTGCCTTGAGGCCTAAGGAGCCCCAAGGGGTCGGCCAAAGTGGGGGGAGGAGGATTCCTCCTCCAATCCTAGTCCAACTAGGATTGGAAGGTGGAGTCCTTCTCTATTTTCCCACTTCCCCCCTTTTTTTCTTTTCTCTTTGATTTTATTTCTCTCCTGTGCAGGGGCCTTCTTGGGCTTGCCCACCAGCCCACTAAGGGCTGGTGTGGTACCCCTAAGGCCTATGGGCTTCCCTGGGGTGGGCTGCCCCCCGGTGAACATCCGGAACCCATTCGTCACTCCCGGTACATTCCCGGTAATGCCGAAAACTTTCCAGTAATCAAATGAGGTCATCCTATATATCAATCTTCATCTCCGGGCCATTCTGGAAACCCTCGTGACATCCGTGATCTCATCCGGGACTCCAAACAACATTCGGTAACCAACCATATAACTCAAATACGCATAAAACAACGCCGAACCTTAAGTGTGCAGACCCTGCGGGTTCGAGAACTATGTAGACATGACCCGAGGGACTCCTCGATAAATATCCAATAGCGGGACCTAGATGCCCATATTGGATCCTACATATTCTACGAAGATCTTATCGTTTGAACCTCAGTGCCAAGGATTCATATAACCCCGTATGTCATTCCCTTTGTCCTTCGGTATGTACTTGCCCGAGATTCGATCGTCAGTATCCGCATACCTATTTCAATCTCGTTTACCGGCAAGTCTCTTTACTCGTTCCATAATACAAGATCCCGTGACTTACACTAAGTCACATTGCTTGCAAGGCTTGTGTGTGATGTTGTATTACCGAGTGGGCCCCGAGATACCTCTCCGTCACACGGAGTGACAAATCCCAGTCTTGATCCATACTAACTCAACGGACATCTTCGGAGATACCTGTAGAGCATCTTTATAGTCACCCAGTTACGTCGTGACGTTTGATACACACAAGGCATTCCTCCGGTGTCAGTGAGTTATATGATCTCATGGTCATAGGAATAAATACTTTGACATGCAGAAAAACAGTAGCAACAAAACGACACGATCAACATGCTACGTTCATTAGTTTGGGTCTAGTCCATCACATGATTCTCATAATGATGTGATCCCGTTATCAAGTGACAACACTTGCCTATGGTCAGGAAACCTTGACCATCTTTAATCAACGAGCTAGTCAACTAGAGGCTTACTAGGGACAGTGTTTTGTCTATGTATCCACATAAGTATTGTCTTTCCAATCAATACAATTATAGCATGGATAATAAACGATTATCATGAACAAAGAAATATAATAATAACTAATTTATTATTGCCTCTAGGGCATATTTCCAACAGTCTCCCACTTGCACTAGAGTCAATAATCTAGTTCACATCACCTTGTGATTTCAACGAATCCAACACCCATATAGTTCTGGGGTCTGATCACGTCTTGCTCGTGAGAGAGGTTTTAGTCAATGGTTCTGAAACTTTCAGATCCGTGTGTTCTTTACAAATCTCTATGTCATCTTTATAGATGCTGCTACTACGTGCTATTCGGAAATACTCCAAATATCTACTCTACTATACGAATCCGTTTCACTACTCATAGTTATTCGGATTAGTGTCCAAGCTTGCATCGACGTAACCCTTTACGACGAACTCTTTAACCACCTCCTTAATCGAGAAAAATTCCTTAGTCCATTTAGTTACTAAGGATAACTTTGACCGCTGCTAGTGATTCAATCATGGATCACTCTCTGTACCTCTCAACAGACTTTGAGGCAAGGCACACATCAGGTGCGGTACTCAGCATGGCATACTTCAGATTCTACGGCCAAGGCATAGAAGACGACCTTCATCTATTCTCTTTATTCTGCCGGGGTCGGGTTTTCAGTCTTACTCAAATTCACACCTTACAACACAACCAAGAACTCCTTCTTTGCTGATCTATTTTGAACTCCTTCAAAAACTTGTCAAGGCATGCATCTTGTTGAAACTTCTATTAAGCGTTTCGATCTATCTCCTTAGATCTTGATGCTCAACATTCAAGTAGCGCATTCCAGGTATTCCTTTGAAAAACTCCTTTCAAACAACCTTTTATTCTTTACAGAAATTCTACATTACTTATGATCCACAATATATCAACCATATATACTTATCAGAAATTCTATAGTGCTCCCACTCACTTCTTTGGAAATACAAGTTTCTCACAAACCTTGTACAAACCCAAAATATTTTTGATCATCTCATCAAAGTGTATATTCCAACTCCGAGATGCTTGCACCAGTCCATTGAAGGATCGCTGGAGCTTGTATACTTGTTAGTATCTTCAGGATTGACAAAAGCTTCTGGTTGTATCACATACAATCTTTCCTTAAGGAAAACGTCAAGGAAACAATGTTTTGACATCCCATGTGCAATATTTCATAAATAATGCAGCAACTACTAGCATAATTCTAACAGACTTTTAGCATCGCTACGAGTGAGAAAGTCACATCATAGTCAACTCTTTGATCTTGTCGAAAACATCTTTGCGACAAGTCGATCTTTTCTTAATAGTGACTTATCACCATCATCGTCTGTCTTCCTTATAAAGATCCATCTTTACTTAATAGTCTCACTACCATCAAGCAGTTCTTCCAAAGTCTACACTTTGTTTTATACATGGATTCTCTCTCGGATTTCATGGCCTCCAGCCATTTGTCGGAATCCGGGCCCACCATTGCTTCCCCATAACTTGTAGGTTCATTGTTGTTCAACAACATGACCTCCAAGACAGGGTTACCGTACCACTCTGTAGTAGTACGCGACCTTGTCGACCTACGAGGTCTGTAGTAACTTGATCTGATGCTCAATAATCACTATCATCAGCTTCCACTTCAATTGGTGTAGGCGCCACAGGAACAACTTCCTGCGCCCTGCTACACACTAGTTGAAGTGATGGTTCAATAACCTCATCAAGCTCTATCACCCTCCCACTCAATTCTTTCGAGAGAAACCTTTCCTCGAGAAAGGATCCGTTTCTAGAAACAAACACTTTGCTTCTGGATCTAAGATAGGAGATGTACCCAACTCTTTTGGATATCCTATGAAGATGCATTTATCCGCTTTGGGTTCGAGCTTATGAGACTGAAACTTTTTCACATATGTGTCGCAGCCCCAAACTTTCAAGAAACGATAGCTTAGATTTCTCTAAACCTCAATCTATACTGTGTCATCTCAATGGAATTACACGGTGCCCTATTTAAAGTGAATGCGGTTGTCTCTAATACATAACCCATAAATGATAGTGGTAATTCGATAAGAGACATCATAGTATGCACCATATCAAATAGGGCGTGGCTATGACATTCAGACACATCATCACACTATGGTGTTACAGGTGGCATGAACTGCGAAACAATTTTCTCATTGTCTTAACTGCGTACCAAAAACTCGTAACTCAGATATTCATCTCTATGATCATATCGTAGAAGTTTGTCCTCTTGTCACGACGATCTTCACTCTGAAATAGCTTTGAAATTTTCAATATTTCAGACTTGTGATTCATCAAGTAAATACTCCTGTATCTACTCAAATCGTCAGTGAAGTAAGAACATAACGATATCCACTGCGTGCTCAACACTTATTGGACTGCACACATCAAATATGTATTACTCCCAACAAGTTACTCTCTTGTTTCATGTGGCATGATTTGCATGTCTCAAGTGATTCAAAATCAAGTGAATCCAAACGATCCATCCGCATGGAGTTTCTTCATGTGTTTTACACCAACATGACTCAGGTGGCAGTGCCACAAATAAGTGGTACTACCATTATTACTTTGTATCTCTTGGCACCAATATTGTGAACATGTGTAACACTACCATCGAGATTCAATAAACCATTGACGGTAATTATTCAAACAAATAGAATAACTATTATTCTCTTGAAATGAATAATCGTATTGCAATAAAGACGATCCAATCATGTTCATGCTTAACGCAAGCACCAAATAACAATTATTTAGGTTTAACACCAATCCCGATGGTAGAGGGAGCATGCAACGTTTGATCATATCAACCTTGGAAACACTTCCAACACGTATCGTCACCTTGCTTCTAGCCAGTCTCCGTTTATTCCGTAGCTTTCATTTCGAGTTACTAATCATTTAGCAACCGAACCAGTATCCAATACCCTCGTGCTACTAGGAGTACTAGTAAAGTACACATCAATATCATGTATATCAAATATACTTCTTTTGACTTTTGCCAACCTTCTTATCTACTAAGCATCTAGCGTAGCTCCGCCTTAGAGACCGTTCCCCTCATAACAGAAGCACATAGTCTCGGGTTTGGGTTTAATCTTGGGTCTCTTCATTAGTGCAGAAACTGTTTTGCCGTTTCACGAAGTATCCCTTCTAGCACTTGCCTTTCTTGAAACTTAGTGGTTTTACTAACCATCAACTATTGATGCTCCTTCTTGATTTCTACTTTCGGAGTGTCAAACATCGTGAATCGCTCAAGGATCATTGTAACTATCCTTGATATGTTATAGTTCATCGCGAAGCTCTCACAGCTTGGTGGCAGTGACTTTGGAGAACCATCACTATCTCATCTGGAAGATTAACTCCCACTTGATTCAAGCGATTGTCGTACTCAGACAATCTGAGCACACGCTCAATGATTGAGCTTTTCTCCTTAACTTCATGGACAAAGAATCTTGTCGGAGGTCTCATACCTCTTAACAAGGGCACAAGCATGAAATCACTATTTCATCTCTTTAGAACATCTCTTATGTTCCGTGACGTTTCAAAATGTCTTCGGCGCCTTGCTTCTAAGCCATTAAGTATTTTGCACTGAACTATCGCGTAGTCATCAGAAACGTGTATGTCGGATGTTCACAACATCCACAGACGATGCTCAAGGTGCAGCACACCGAGTGGTGCATTAAGGACATAAGCCTTCTGCGCAGCAATGAAGACAATCCTCAGTTTTACAGACTCAGTCCACAAAGTTTGCTACTATAAACTTTCAATTAAATTTTCTCTAGGAACATATAAAAACAGTAGAGCTATAGCGCAAGCTACATCGTAATTCGCAAAGACCATTAGACTATGTTCATGACAATTAGTTCAATTAATCATATTACTTAAGATCTCCCACTCAAAAAGTACATCTCTCTAGTCATTTGAGTGGTGCATGATCCAAATTCACTATCTCAAGTCCGATCATCACGTGAGTCGAGAATAGTTTCAGTGGTAAGCATCTCTATGCTAATCATATCAACTATACGATTCATGCTCGACCTTTCGGTCTCATGTGTTCCGAGGCCATGTCTGCACATGCTAGGCTCGTCAAGTTTAACCTGAGTGTTCCGCGCATGCAACTGTTTTGCATCCGTTGTATGTGAACGTTGAGTCTATCACACCCGGTCATCACGTGGTGTCTCGAAACGACGAACTATTGCAACGGTGCACAGTCGGGGAGAACACAATTTGTGCTTGAAATTTTAGTGAGAGATCACCTCATAATGCTACCATTGTTCTAAGCATAATAAGGTGCATAAAGGATTAACATCACATGCAATTCATAAGTGACATGATATGGCCATCATCATGTGCTTCTTGATCGCCATCGCCAAAGCACCGTCACGATCTTCTTGTCACCGGCGCCACACCATGATCTCCATCATCATGATCTCCATCAACGTGTCGCCATCGGGGTTTACGTGCTACTCATGCTATTACTACTAAAGCTATGTACTAGCAATATAGTAGACGCATCTGCAAGCACAAACGTTAGTTTAAAGACAACCCTATGGCTCCTGTCGGTTGCCGTACCATCTACGTGCAAGTCGATATGAACTATTATAACATGATCATCTCATACATCCAATATATCACATCACGTCGTTGGCCATATCACATCACAAGCATACCCTGCAAAAACAAGTTAGACATCCTCTAATTGTTGTTGCATGTTTTAAGTGGTTGCCATGAGTATCTAGTAGGATCGCATCTTACTTGCGCAAACACCACAATGGAGCTGTATGAATTGCTATTTAACCTCTCTCCAAGGACCTCCTCGGTCAAATCCGATTCAACTAAAGTTCGAGAAACCGACTCTCGCTAGTCATCTTTGAGCAACAGGGTTGCTTGTAGCGATGAAACCAGTCTCTCGTAAGCGTACGAGTAATGTCGGTCCGAGCCGCTTCGATCCAACAATACCCCGGAATCAAGAAAAGACTGAAGGCAGCAAATCGCACATCTCGGCCCACAAAAAATTTTGTGTTCTACTCGAGATGACATCTACGCATGAACCTAGCTCATGATGCCACTGTTGGGGAACGTCACATGGGAAACAAAAAATTTCCTACGCGCACGAAGACCTATCATGGTGATGTCCATCTACGAGAGGGGATTTCCGATCTACATACCCTTGTAGATCGCACAGCAGGAAGCGTTAAGAAACGAGGTTGATGTAGTGGAACGTCCTCACGTCCCTCGATCCGCCCCACGAACTGCCCCACGAACCGTCTCGTGATCCGTCCCACGATCCGCTCCGATCTAGTGCCGAACGGACGGCACCTCCGCGTTCAACACACGTACAGCTCAACGATGATCTCGGCCTTCTTGATCCAGCGAGAGAGACGGAGAGGTAGATGAGTTCTCCGGCAGCATGACGGCGCTCCGCAGGTTGGTGGTGATCTATCTCAGCAGGGCTCCGCCCGAGCTCCGTAGAAATACGATCTAGAGGAAAAACCGTGGAGGTATGTGGTTGGGCACTCGTGGCAAAGTTGTCTCAAATCAGCCCTAATACCTCAGTATATATAGGAGGGAGGGGAGGGACCTTGCCTTGAGGCTCAAGGAGCCCCAAGGGGTCGGCCGAAGTGGGGGGGGGGAGGATTCCTCCTCCAATCCAAGTCCAACTAGGATTGGAAGGTGGAGTCCTTCTCTATTTTCCACTTCCCCCCTTTTTTTCTTTTCTCTTTGATTTTCTTTCTCTCGTGCGTAGGGGCCTTCTTGGGCTTGCCCACCAGCCCACTAAGGGCTGGTGCGGCACCCCTAAGGCCTATGGGCTTTCCGGGGGTGGGCTGCACCCCCACCCCAGTGAACATCCGGAACCCATTCGTCACTCCCCGTACATTCCCGGTAATGCCGAAAACTTTCCGGTAATCAAATAAGGTCATCCTATATATCAATCTTTGTCTCCGGACCATTCCGTAAACCCTCGTGACATCAGTGATCTCATCCAGGACTCCGAACAACATTCGGTAACCAACCATATAACTCAAATACGCATAAAACAACGCCGGACCTTAACTGTGCAGACCCTGCGGGTTCGAGAACTATGTAGACATGACCGGAGGGACTCCTCGGTCAATATCCAATAGTGGGACATGGATGCCCATATTGGATCCTACATATTCTACGAAGATCTTATCGTTTGAACCTCAGTGCCAAGGATTCATATAATCCCGTATGTCATTCCCTTTGTCCTTCGGTATGTTACTTGCCCGAGATTCGATCGTCACTATCCGCATACCTATTTCAATCTCATTTACCGGCAAGTCTCTTTACTCGTTCCATAATACAAGATCTGTGACTTGCACTAAGTCACATTGCTTGCAAGCCTTGTGTGTGATGTTGTATTACCGAGTGGGCCCCGAGATACCTTTCCGTTACACGGAGTGACAAATCCCAGTCTTGATCCGTACTAACTCAAGGGACACCTTCAAAGATACCTGTAGAGCATCTTTATAGTCACCCAGTTACGTTGTGATGTTTGATACACACAAGGCATTCCTCCGGTGTCAGTGAGTTATATGATCTCATGGTCATAGGAGTAAATACTTTGACATGCAAAAAAATAGTAGCAACAAAATGACACGATCAACATGTTATGTTCATTAGTTTGGGTCTAGTCCATCACATGATTCTCCTAATGATGTGATCCCGTTATCAAGTGACAACACTTGCCTATGGTCAGGAAACCTTGACCATCTTTGATCAATGAGCTAGTCCACTAGAGGCTTACTAGGGACAGTGTTTTGTCTACGTATCCACATAAGTATTGTGTTTCCAATCAATACAATTATAGCATGGATAATAAATGATTATCATGAACAAAGAAATATAATAATAACTAATTTATTATTGCCTCTAGGGCATATTTCCAATAATAGGTTCCCAATGTCACGAAACCCGCAATTTGATCACCAAAATATACATCGAGTACTCACATGAATATCCAAACGTGTGCCAACCCATATGCATAGGTTCCCAATTTCACAAACCCGCAAGTTGATCACCATAGATAGACACGTGCAAGACATACATCAAGTGTTCTCAAAGACTCAATCCGATAAGATAACTTCAAAGGGGAAACTCAATTTATTACAAGAAGGGAGAGGGGGAAGAACATCATAAGATCCAACTATAGTAGCAAAGTCCGTGGTACATCGAGATCAAGACATCTCAAGAACACGAGAGAGAGAGATCAAACACATAGCTACTGGTACATACCCTCAGCCCCGAGGGTGGACTACTCCCTCCTCATCATGGATATCGCTGGGATGATGAAGATGGCCACCGGAGATGGATTCCCCCTCCGACAGGGTGCCGGAACGGGCTCCGGATTGGTTTTTGGTGGCTACAGAGGCTTGCAGCGGCGGAACTCCCTATCTAGGTTTCTTTTTGGGGGTTTCTGTATTTATAGGAATTTATGGTGGTGGAATTACGTCGGTTGGGCCCACGAGGAGGTCACAAGCCTGGTAGGTGCGGCCTAGGGGGGTCGCGCCTCCCGGTCTTGTGACTCCCTCGTCGCTCTTCTGGCCTTCTTACAAACCTTCGGGGGTCTCTTTTGGTCCCAAAAAAATCATCGCAACGTTTTATTCCATTTGGACTCCGTCTGAAAAAGGGTCAAAAACACGGAAAAAACAGAAACTGGCACTTGGCACTGAGTTAATAGGTTAGTCCCAAAAAGATATAAAATATCATATTCATTCATATAAAATATCCAAAGTTGACAAGATAATAGCATGGAACCATTTAAAATTATAGATACGTTGGAGACGTATCACACATGTACACACTTAAGGTTCGCTAACGCTAGGGTTATATGAGAATAGTGTACGTGGTTACCGAAGGTTTTCCGGAGTCCCGCATGAGATCCCGGATGTCATGAGGAGTTCCGGAATGGTCCAGAGGTAAATATTCATATATAGGAAGTGAGGATTTGATCGCCGGAAGTGTTTCGGGCGTCACCGGTAATGTACCGGTACCACCGGAAGGGTTCCGGGGTCCACCGGGAAGGGCCACCAGCCCCAAAGTGCTACATGGGCCAAAAGGTGGGTGGGAACTAGCCCATAAGTGTGCTGGTGCACCTCCACCATCATCCCAAGGTGCAGCAAAGGGGTAAGGGGCCAAACCATAGGAGTGGAGGATCTGCCTTGGGCCCAAAGCCCACCTTGGTGCGCTACCCATCCACCCATCTAGGGCTGCCGCACCCTTTGGGGTGGAAACCCTAAAGGGTGGGCACCCTCCTCCCTCTCCTCCTATATATAGTGGAGGGTTTGGGGTTGTTTGAGACACAATTCCTCTCTCTCTCTCTCTCTCTCTCTCTCGGCGCAACCCTACTCCTCCATCTCCTCGTCCTCCGAAGTGCTTGGCGAAGCACTGTCGGAGTACCACACAGATCCAGTGTCACCATGCCGTCATGCTGTCGGAGCTCTCCCTCAACCTCTCCTGCCTCCTTGCTGGATCAAGGCGTTGGAGACATCACCGGACTGCATGTGTGTTGAATGCGGAGGCACCATTGTTTGGTGCATAGATCAGAATCCACCGCGATCTGAATTGCTCCGAGTATGACTCCATCAACCGCGTTCTAGCAAAGCTTCCGCTTAGCAATCTTCAAAGTTATGAAGATGCTCTACTCCTTTTCTCATTGCTGGTTTCTCCTAGATAGATCCATGGTATGGCGTAGGAAATTTTTTGAAATTACTACGTTCCCCAACAGTGGTATCAGAACCAGGTTCTATGCATAGATTCTATGCACGAGTAGAACACAAAAGTTGTGGGCGATGATTTGTCAATTGCTTGTCGTTAGTAGTCTTATCTTGATTGGGCGGCATCGTGGGATGAAGCGGCCCGGACCGACTTTACACGTACTCATATGTGAGACTGGTTCCACCGACCGACATGCACTTGTTGCATAAGGTGGCTAGCGGGTGTCTGTATCTCCCACTTTAGTCGGATCGGATTCTATGAAGAGGGTCCTTATGAAGGGTAAATAGCATTGGCATATCAACACTGTGGCTATCACGTAGGTAAAAAGCGTTCTTGCTAGAAACCCTAACCAGCCACGTAAAACTTGCAACAACAATTAGAGGACGTCTAACTTGTTTTTGTAGGGTATGCTATGTGATGTGATATGGCCAAAAGGATATGATGTTACATATGTCATGTATGAGATTGATCATGTTCTTGTAATAGGATTCAGGACTTGCATGTCGATGAGTAGGACAACCGGCAGGAGCCATAGGAGTTGTGTTAATTTATTGTATGAGATGCAACGCTATGTGATTACTTTACTTTATTGCTAAACGTTAGCTATAATAGTAGAAGTAATAGTTGGCGTGACGACTTCATGAAGACACAATGATGAAGATCATGATGATGGAGATCATGGTGTCAGGCCGGTGACAATGATGATCATGGTGCCCCGAAGATGGAGATCAAAGGAGCAAGATGATATTGGTCATATCATGTCACAATATGATTGCATGTGATGTTTATCATGTTTTTGATCTTATTTCTTAGAACGACGGTAGAAAAGATAAGATGATCCCTCATTAAAATTTCGAGATATGTATTCCCCTAAGTGTGCACCATTGTGAAGGATCGTTATCTCGAAGCACCACGTGATGATCGGCTGTGATAGATTCAAACGTACGCACACAACGGGTGTAAGCTAGTTTACACACGCATAACACTTAGGTTGACTCGACGAGCCTAGCATGTACAGACATGGCCTCGAATACGAGAGACCGAAAGGTCGAACATGAGTCGTATGGTTGATACGATCATGCTCCCAATTGATGACTAGTCTGTCTCACGTGATGATCGGACACGGGCTAGTCGACGTGGATCATGTATCACTTGGATGACGAGAGGGATGTTTATCTAAGTGGGAGTTCATTATTAATTTGATTAGATGAACTTAACTACCATGAACTTCGTCTAAAATTGTCTTTACAAATATTGTAGATCCAATGGCCAACGCAAATGTCTCATTCAACTTCAACGCGTTCCGAGAGAAAACCAAGCTGAAAGATGATGGGAGAAACTATGCGGATTGGGCGCATAACTTAAAGCTCATCCTCACTGCATCCGAGAAGACATATGTCCTGAATGCACCCCTAGGTGATCCTCCCATTCACGTGGCAAGCGAGAACGCTAGGAACGCTTGGCAGTCGCAGAGTGATGACTACTCTCTGGTTCAGTGCGGCATGCTTTACAGTTTAGAACCAGGGCTCCAAAGGCGTTTTGAGCAACACGGAGTGTATGACATGTTCGAGGAGCTGAAACTTGTTTTTCAAGCTCATGCCCGGGTCGAGAGATATGAAGTCTCCGACAAGTTCGTTAGCTGTAAGATGGAGGAGAATAGTTCTGTCAGTGAGCACATACTCAGAATGTCTGGGTTGCACAACCGCTTGACTCAACTTGGAGTTAAACTTCCAGATGATGCGGTCATTAAAAGAATCCTCGAGTCACTTCCACCTAGCTATAAAGGCTTTGTGATGAATTACAACATGCAAGGGATGGAAAAGACTATTCCCGAGTTGTATTCAATGCTGAAATCTGTGGAGGTAGAAATCAATAAAGAACATCAAGTGTTGATGGTGAATAGACCACCAGTTTAAAGAAAGGAAAGGGTAAAAAGAACTTCAAGAAAGACAACAAAGCAGTTGCCGCGCCCAATAAACTAGTTGCCGGGAAGAAACCAAAGAAAGGACCCCAAGCCTTAGACTAACTACTATTACTTCAAGGGAACCGGTCACTGGAAGCGGAATTTCCCTAAGTACTTAGCGGACAAGATGGCCGGCAACGTCAAAGGTATATGTGATATACTTGTTATTGATGTGTACCTTACCAGCACTTGTAGTACCTCCTGGATATTTTATACCGGTGTTGTTACTCACATTTGCAACTCTAAGCAGGAACTGCAGAACAAGCGTAGGCTGGCTAAGGACGAGGTGACGATGCGCGTCGGGAATGGTTCCAAGGTCGATGTGATCGCCGTCGGCACGCTACCTCTACATCTACCTTCAGGATTAGTTTTAAACCTCAATAATTGTTATTTAGTACCAGCTTTGAGCATGAACATTGTATAGGGATCTCGCTTGATGCAAGATGGCTACTCATTTAAATCTGAGAATAATGGTTGTTCTATTTATATGAGTGGTATATTTTACGGTCATGCCCCGCTGGTCAATCATTTATTCCTGATGAATCTGGATCGTGATGTTACATATATTCATAGTGTGAGTACCAAAAGATGTAAAGTTGATAATGATAGTCCCACATACTTGTGGCATTGTCGGCTTGGTCATATCGGTGTCAAGCGCATGAAGAAACTCCATACAGATGGACTTTTGGAGTCTCTTGATTTTGAATCATTTGACACATGCGAACTGTGCCTCATGGGCAAGATGACCAAGACTCCGTTCTCCGGAACAATGGAGCGAGCAACCAACTTATTGGAAATAATACATAATGATGTATGCGGTCCAATGAGCGTTGAGGCTCGCGGTGGCTATCGTTATGTTCTCACCCTCAGTGATGATTTAAGTAGATATGGGTATGTCTACTTAATGAAGCACAAATCTGAAACCTTTGAAAGGTTCAAGGAATTTCAGAGTGAGGTGGAGAATCAACGTGACAAGAAAATAAAGTTCTTACGGTCTGATCATGGAGGAGAATATTTGAGTCATGAGTTATGCACACACCTAAGGAAATGTGGAATTGTTTCACAACTCATGCCGTCTAGCACACCGCAGCGTAACAGTGTGTCTGAACATCGTAATCGCACTTTATTGGATATGGTGCGATCTATGATGTCTCTTACCGATTTACCGCTATCATTTTCGGGATATGCATTAGAAACTGCCGAATTCACTTTAAATAGGTCACCGTCTAACTCCATTGAGACTACACCGTATGAATTATGGTTTGGCAAGAAACCTAAGTTGTCGTTTCTGAAATTTTGGGGCTGCGATGCTTATGTGAAGAAACTTCAACCAGAGAAGCTCGAATCCAAAGCGGAAAAATGTGTCTTCATAGGATACCCTAAGGAAACTATTGGGTATACCTTCTATCTTAGGTCCGAAGGCAAAGTATTTGTTGCCAAGAACGGATCCTTTCTAGAGAAAGAGTTTCTCTCGAAAGAAGTAAGTGGGAGGAAAATAGAACTTGAGGAGGTAATTGTACCTCCTCTCGAACCGGAGAGTAGTGCAACACAGGAATATGTTTCTGAAGTGCTTGCACCGGCCACAGAAGAAGTTAATAATGATGATCATGAAACTTCCGATCAAGTTGCTATTGAACCTCGAAGGTCCACAAGGGTACGTCCCGCACCAGAGTGGTACGGCAACCCTTTCATGGAAATCATGTTGTTGGACAACAGTGAACCTTCGAACTATGAAGAAGCGATGGCGGGCCCAGATTCCAACAAATGGCTTGAGGCCATGAAATCCGAGATAGGATCCATGTATGAGAACAAAGTATGAACTTTGGTGGACTTGCCCGATGATCGGTGAGCCATAGAAGATAACTGGATATTTAGGAAGATGACTGACGCGGATGGTAATGTGGCCATCTATAAGGCTCAACTTGTCGCTAAAGGTTATTGAAAAGTTCAAGGGATTGACTACGATGAGATTTTCTCACCCGTAGTGATGTTAAAGTCGGTCCGAATCATGTTAGCAATTGCCGCATTTTATGATTATGAAATCTGGCAAATGGATGTCAAAACGGCATTCCTGAACGGCTTTATTAAAGAAGAATTGTATATGATACAGCTAGAAGGTTTTGTCGATCCTAGCAATGCTAACAAGGTATGCAAGCTCCAGCGCTCCATCTATGGGCTGGTGCAAGCATCTCGGAGTTGGAACATTCGCTTTGATGAGGTGATCAAAGCGTTTGGGTTTATACAGACTTATGGAGAAGCCTATATTTACAACAAAGTGAGAGGGAGCTCTATAAAATTTCTTATATTATATGTGGATGACACATTGTTGATGGGAAATGATATAGAACTATTGGAAAGCATAAAGGCCTATTTGAATAAGTGTTTTTCAATGAAGGACCTTGGAGAAGCTGCTTACATATTAGGTATCAAGATCTATAGAGATACATCGAGAGGCCTCATAGGTCTTTAACAAAGCACATACCTTGACAAGATATTGAAGAAGTTCAATATGGATAAGGCTAAGAAGGGGTTGTTCCTGTATTACAAGGTGTGAGGTTGAGTACGACTCAACGTCCGACCATGGTGGAAGATAGAGAAAAGATGAGTACCGTCCCCTATGCTTCCTCCATAGGCTCTATCATGTATGTCATGCTGTGTACGAGACCTGATGTGAACCTTGCCATAAGTTTGGTAGGGAGGTACCAGAGTGATCCAAGAGTGGATCAGTGGACAGCGGTCATGAACATCCTTAAATACGTGAAAAGGGCTAATTATATGTTTCTCGTTTATGGAGGTGCTGAAGAGATCGTCGTAAAGGGTTACGTCGATGCTAGCTTCGACACAGATCCAGATGACTCCAAGTCACAAACCGTATACATGCATATTTTGAATAATGGGGCAGTTAGCTGGTGCAGTTGCAAGCAAAGCGTCGTGGTGGCATCTATATGTGAAGCGTAGTACATAGCTGCTTCGGAAGCAGCACAGGAAGGAGTCTGGATGAAGGAGTTCATCAGCGACCTAGGACTGATTCCTAGTGCGTCGGGCCTGATGACTCTATTTTGTGACAACACTGGAGCTATTGCCATTGCAAAGGAGCCCAGGTTTCACAAGAAGACCAAGCACATCAAGCGTCGCTTCGACTCCATTCGTGGATACATCCAGGATGAAGATATAGATATTTGTAAAGTACATACAGATCAGAATGTCATAGATCCGTTGACTAAACCTCTTCCATGAGTGAAACATGATCAGCACCAGAACTGTATGGGTGTTCGATTCATCACAATGTAACTAGATTATTGACTCTAGTGCAAGTGGGAGACTGTTGGAAATATGCCCTAGAGGCAATAATAAAGTGGCTATTATTATATTTCCTTGTTCATGATAATTGTCTATTATTCATGCTATAGTTGTACCAACCGGAAACCGTAATACATATGTGAATATATAGATCACAATGCGTCCCTAGTGAGCCTCTAGTTGGCTAGCTCGTTGATCAATAGATGATCATGGTTTCTTGATCATTGACACTGGATGTCATTGATAATGGGATCACATCATTGGGGAATGATGTGATGGACAAGACCGAATCCTAAGCATAGCACTAGATCGTATTGTTCGTCTGCTAAAGCTTTTCTAATGTCAAGTATCATTTCCTTAGACCATGAGATTGTGCAACTCCAGGATACCATAGGAGTACTTTTGGTGTATCAAACGTCACAACGTAACTGGGTGATTATAAAGGTGCACTACACGTATCTCCGAAAGTGTCTGTTGGGTGGTATGAATCGACACTGGGATTTGTCACTCCGTGTGACTGACACGTCTCCGTCGTATCTACTTTTCCGAACTCTTTTGCCCTTGTTTTGGACTCTAATTTGCATGATTTGAATGGAACTAACCTGGACTAACGTTGTTTTCAGTAGAATTGCCATGGTGTTGTTTTTGCGCAGAAATAAAAGTTGTCGGAATGACCTGAAAATTTATGGAGAATTTTTCTGGAATTTATGAAAAATATTGGCGCAAGAATCAGCGGAGGAAGTGGATCCATGAGCCCACAAGCCCACCAGGCGCGGCCCCCCTGGCCGCGACTGGCAGGCTTGTGGGGCCCCCGTTGCTCCACTGCCTCCAATCTCAGCTCTATTTACTCTGTCTCGCCCAGGAAAAAATCAAGGAGAAGTGTTCATCGCGTTTTAAGATCGTCGCCATCGTCATCATCAACCTTCCTTCATCGCCAATTCCATGATGCTCTTCACCGTTCGTGAGTAATCTCATCGTAGACTTGCTGGACGGTGATGGGTTGGATGAGATCTATCATGTAATCGAGTTAGTTTTTTACGGGGATTGATCCCAAGTATCCACTATGTTCTGAGATTGATGTTGCTACTACTTTGCCATGCTTAATGCTTGTCACTAGGGCTCGAGTGCCATGATTTTAGATTTGAACCTATTATGTTGTCACCAATATATGTGTGTTTTAGATCATATCTTGCAAGTTGCAGTCACCTACTATGTGTTATGACCCGACAACCCCAGAGTGACAATAGCCGGAACCACACCCGGAGATGACCATAGTATGAGGAGTTCATGTATTCACTAAGTGTTAATGCGTTGGTCCGGTTCTTTATTAAAAGGAGAACATTAATATCCCATAGTTTCCATTAGGACCCCGCTGCCACGGGAGGGATGGACAATAGATGCCATGCAAGTTCTTTTCCCTAAGCACGTATGACTACATACGGAATACATGCCTACATTAGATTGACGAACCGGAGCTAGTTACTTATCTCTTCGAGTTATAGTTGTTACATTATGAATCACATCCGGCATAATCATCCATCACCGATCCAATGCCTACGAGTCTTTTACTACTGGTCCTTGCTACGTTACTTTGCTGCTACTGCTGTCACTGTTGCTACTGTTACTCTGTTGCTACCGCTGCTACTTTGCTACTATTGGTTACTGTTGCTACTGCTGCTATCACCTTACTTTGCTACTGATACTTTCCTGCAGATACTAAGTCTTTCAGGTGTAGTTGAATTAACAACTCAAGTGCTAATAGTTGAGAATATTCTTTCGCTTCCCCTTGAGTCGAATCAATATATTTTGGTTGAATACTCTACCCTCGAAAACTGTTGCGATTTTCTATACTTGTGGGTTATCAAGACCTTTTTCTGGCGCCGTTGTCGGGGAAGCCAAAGTCAAGAATAGTCTCCCGTCAACGTGCCTTTTTCTCGCGCCGTTGCCGGGTAATCACAACTATATTCTCCGAGTCACTTGGGATTTACGTCTGCTGGTCACTATGAGGAATCCGGTAGTTCCAAGAACAAAAGTCTTGCCCTCAACAACGAGGACAGGTTAGGAACTGCCATCTAGCTCTGCACTTGATTCACCTTCAGTTATGAGTAAGTTTGCGACATCACCTCCTGCTAGAAATCTTGATATGTCGCCTGTGCTTGATGATGCTACTTTTGCTGCCCATGATGCTTATGATGATGCTATGCTTGATACTTCTTTGCATGATGATGTTATGCTTCATACTGCTTTGCCACTAGGTGCATTCCTTGATGCACAAATTGCTAGAGTCCCTGCTAGATGTGATGATACTTCTGAAACTGCTGATACTATTGAAGTAGAACCTGCTATTATGCCTGAATTGCATGTTATGCCTGAGCGTTATGTTATGGAGGGAGAGATAGCTGAGGATTTTCTTGCGTCTAAGGATAGCTATGATGTTGAGAATTTACTGCGCAAGAGGAAATAAAATCTCTGAACGCTAGGATGAAATACAACCCGAAGTTTGCTACTTCGCCTATCTTTGTGACCGATAAGGATTATGAATTCTCTGTCGACCCTGAGTTAATCACTCTGGTCGAATCTGATCCTTTTCACAGTTATGAGTCTAAAATGGTTGTAGCCCATCTTACCAAACTGCACGATATAGCCACCCTATACACTAGTGAGGAAAAGATCCGCCACTACTATATCGTCAAGTTGTTTCCTTTCTCGCTAAAGGCTGATGCTAAGACCTGGTTCATTTCTCTTGCTCCTAGATGTGTTCGTAGCCCCCAGGATATGGTCTACTACTTCTCTGAAAAATATTTCCCTACCCATAAGAATCAAGCTGTCTTGCAGGAAATATACAACTTTGCTCAAGCTAAAGAAGAGAGTCTCCCACAAGCTTGGGGGAGGCTCGTCCAGCTACTAAATGCTTTGCCTGATCACCCTCTTGAGAAGAATGAGATACTTGATATCTTCTATAATGGACTTACCGATGCTTCTAGAGACCACCTAGATAGTTGTGCTCGTTGTGTTTTTAGGGAACGAACTATAGAACAAGCTGAGATTCTACTGAATAACATCTTGTGCAATGAGAATGCTTGGACTATTCCCGAACCACCTCCTAAGCCAACTCCAAAGAAAAGAGTTATTCTATTCCTCAGTCCTGAAGATATGCAAGAAGCTAAGAAATCTATGCGAGAGAAAGGCATTAAATTTGAAGATGTCAAAAATCTACCACCTATCGAAGAGATCCATGGTCTTGTTAACCCGATACAGGTAGTAGAAGTAAATTCTCTGCGTAGGTTTGATGAGAGTGATATTCCTTTTGATAAACCTGCTAGCCTATGCATGGATCAATTTGATAACTTCGTTGCCAAACAAGAGAGCTTCAATGATTATGTTAGCAGACAATTGGAATAGAATGCTCGTATGCTTAGTCATTTAAGTGCTTAGTCAAACGTCAATGATCTTAAGCTCTTGAGTAAACATGCCTCTATGGTTACTACTCAAGTAGAACAAGTACTTAAAGCTCAGAATGACTTGCTCAATGAGTTGAATGACAATTTTGTCAGAGTCGTCACTAGAGGCGTAGACTGACCCAGGAACGTTTGTATCCTCAGGGTCATCCTAAGAGAATTGAACAAGATTCTCAAGGAGTTAGCACTCATGCACCTAGTCATCCTAGAAAGAAGAAGAAAGATGATAGGAACTTGCACGCTAGCAACCCTGTTGCTGCTACACCTGAGAGTCCAAACGATGTCTCTGTCTCTGATGCTGAAACACAATCTGGTGATGAACATGAGCCTAATGATAATGTCAATAGTGATGTTCATGATGATGCTCAACCAAGCAATGATAAGGATGTGGAGATTGAACCTGTTGATCTTGATAACCCACAGCCTAAGAATAAGAGATACGATAAGGACGACTTCGCTGCAAGGAAGCATGGTAGAGAAAGGGAACCATGGATTCAGAAACCCATGCCCTTTCCTCCCAAACCATCCAAGAAAAAAGATGATGAGGATTTTGAGGGATTTGTTGAAATGATCAGACCTGTCTTTCTGCAAATGCGTTTGACACATATACATGAAAGATATTGTGACTAATAAGAGGAGGATACTTGAGGTTGAGATTTCCACCATGCTTGCTAATTATACCTTCAAGGTGGAACTCCTAAGAAACTAGGTGATCCCAGAGTGCCCACTATACCTTGCTCCATTAAAGGCAACTACGTTAGAACTGCTTTATGCAACCTTGGAGCCGGTGTCAGTGTTATGCCTCTCTCTCTCTTTATCATAGACTTGAACGGGATAAGTTGACACCCACTAAAATCTCTCTGCAAATGGCCAGCAAATCAACTGCTTTCCCTATAGGCATTTGCGAGGATGTGCCTGTTGTGGTTGCTAACGTCACTATCTTAACAGACTTTGTTATTCTGGATATTACCGAGGATGATGCCATGGCGGTCAACCTCGGAAGACCCTTTTTAAACACTGCAGGGGCTGTTATAGATTGCAACAAAGGCAATGTCACTTTCCATGTCAACGGTAATGAGCATACGGTGCACTTTCAGAAGAAACAATATCGAGTACATTGCATCAATGCTATCGAAAAAACTTCATCGATTCTTATGGGAGCTTTGAATGCCCTATTCCTCCTGTTAAGATGAAGTATGATTTGCTTGTTGGGGAGATTCACATCCCCATTGAGGTTACCTAGTGACTATTCGAAAATTCTCCGTATTCTTTTGCGATTCAGAAAAGTTTGTCAAGGAGACTTCATCAACCTCATTGACGGATTTCTTTCGATGACCATGAGATGGATGAATTGAGGAGTCACAAACCTCTGTTCCAAGCTTTCACCTTAGGTTGCTTAGAAGAAAAATGATAGATTTAGTTTAGTTTTCCCTATTTTCTGCTTTTGGCGTCTCGTGGAAAAGTACCCCAAAAATAAAAGTTCTCCGAACGTTGTGAAAATCAAGTATAATGTTTTCTGGAATTTTTGAAAAATACTGAGACGAAGAGCTAGTCTGGGGGCTGCACTAGTGGGCCACAAGCCCTGGAGGCGCGGGCACCCCCCTGCTCGCGCCTACCTGGCTTGTGGGGCCCACGTGCACCACCTCCACTCATTCTAGCTCTCATCTACTTCTCCTACCTCGAGAAAAAATCGTTTCGCAGCTCAAACCCTTGTTTTTGCTCTTCTTGCTGGGATTTTTGATCTCCTTGCTCAAAGCACTATTCTCCGAACTGTTTTGGGGAAATTGCTCCTTGGTAATTGACTCCTCCATTGGTCCAATTAGTTTTTGCTCTAGTGCCTTATACATCGTGTATTTTTGCTGCCTTGGTGACCCAGTTCTTGAGCTTTGCATGCTAATTTTAGCTGGTCCCAAGTAGTTTTGATGCGTAATATGGCCTCTAGGCACTTGTGGGAGTAGTTGCTACAGGTTTAGTTGAGCCTTGTTCATTTTTCCTTTGGGTCACTGAAAATTTCAGAAAAGGAAGATGTTCAGGAGAAACTATCATGGTGGTTCCTCAAGCAAGAGAGGTCCCCGTCTTGCGATTCGGGAACCCGATCCTTACCAACCGAGGAACGCACAGGTACAACCATGTGAATGGCCTTATGATGAATTCATGATTGAGGCAGGTTTCAAAGAACCTTAATATCCCGTAGTTTCCATTAGGACCCCGCTGCCACTTGAGGGATGGACAATAGATGCCATGCAAGTTCTTTTCCCTAAGCACGTATGACTACATACGTAATACATGCCTACATTAGATTGACGAAATGGAGCTAGTTACTTATCTCTCCGTGTTATAGCTGTTACATGATGAATCACATCCGGCATAATCATCCATCACCGATCCAATGCCTACGAGTATTTTACTACTGGTCCTTGCTACGTTACTTTGCTGCTACTGCTGTCACTGCTGCTACTGTTACTCTGTTGCTACTGTTGTTACTTTGCTGCTATTGGTTACTGTTGCTACTGCTGCTATAACCCTACTTTGCTACTGACACTTTCCTGCAGATACTAAGTGTTTCAGGTGTGGTTGAATTGACAACTCAACTGCTAGTACTTGAGAATATTCTTTCGCTTCCCCTTGAGTCGAATCAATAAATTTGGGTTGAATACTTTGTCCTCGAAAACTGTTGTGATCCCCTATACTTGTGGGTTATCCGTGACAGAGAGGTATCTTTGGGCCCACTCGATAAAGCATCACCATACTGATCTCAATGTGACTAAGGAGTTCGCCATGGGATGATGTGATACGGAACGAGTAAAGAGACTTGCCGATAACGAGATTGAACAAGGTATAGGGATACCGACGATCAAATCTCAGGCAAGTATCATATCGGTAGACAAAGGGAATTGCATACGGGATTGATTGAATCCCCGACATTGTGGTTCATCCGATGAGATCATCTCGGAACATGTGGGAACCAACATGGATATCCAGACCCCGCCTTTGGTTATTTACCGGAGAGGTGTCTCGGTCATATCTGCATGGTTCCCGAACCCGTAGGGTCTACACACTTAAGGTTCGATGACGCTAGGGCTATATGGGAATAGTGTGCGTGATTACCGAAGCTTCTTCAAAGTCCCGAATGAGATCCCGGATGTCACGAGGAGTTCCGGAATGGTCCTAAGGTAAAGATTCATATATGGGAAGTGAGGATTTGATCGCCGGAAGTGTTTCGGGCATCACCGGTAATGTACCGGGACCACCGGAAGGATTTCGGCGTCCACCGGGAAGGGCCACCAGCCCCAAAGTGCTACTTGGGCCAAAAGGTGGGTGGAAACCAACCCCTAAGTGGGCTGGTGTGCCTCCACCATCAGCCCAAGGCGCAAAAAAGGGGTAAGGGGCCAAACCCTAGGAGTGGAGGGGTTGCCTTGGGCCCAAAGCCCACTTCCGTGCGCCACCCCTCCACCCATCTAGGGTTGTCGCACCCTTTGGGGTGTAAACCCTAAAGGGTGGGCACCCTCCTCCCTCTCCTCCTATATATAGTGGAGGGTTTGGGGCTGTTTGAGACACAATTCGTCTCTCTCTCTCTCTCAGCGCAGCCCTACTCCTCCACCTCCTCGTCCTCCGTAGTGCTTGGCGAAGCCCTGTCGGAGTACCACGCAACTCCATCGTCACCACGCTGTCGTGCTGCCGGAGCTCTCCCTCAACCTCTCCTCCCTCCTTGCTGGATCAAGGCGTTGGAGGCGTCACTGGGTTGCACGTGTGTTGAACACGGAGGCACCGTTGTTCGGTGCATAGATCGGAATCCATCGCGATCTGAATCGCTGCGAGTACGACTCCATCAACTGCATTCTACCAACGATTCCGCTTAGCGATTGTTGGGGATATTGCTTATTAAGTGACCCGCCCGATATGGGCCGGGTTACTGGTAAGGCGGTTCATCCTTTGACTCATTTGGGCCTCAGCCTGGGCGGTTTAAGGCCGCAAGATGGTTGTGATTTGGGGAAGGTCTCTGGGTTTTGCAAGACGGCGACTCAGAGGCCGCGGTGGTCACGATTTGTAAAGAGGAAGGGACTCTTGTAAACCCTAAAGCCTCGACCTCTATATAAAGGCGAGTTTGAAGGGGGATAGGTAGGTTGGAAATCATCGAGTGCTAGGTAAGGCGAGTTACGCCTTTCTTGTAATCGAATCCACATCAATACACGCCAAGCAGGACGTAGGCTATTACCTCCACGCGAGGGGCCGAACCTGGGTAACCCGCCGCGTTCCTCCTGTTCAACCCCTTTGAGTCGCCACCAAAGTGCGATGGTTCCCATACTAAGTCCTTTCACGAGGACATCTGCCGTGACAAAACCACGACAGCGATCTTCAAAGGTATGAAGATGCTCTACTCCTTTGCTTGTTGCTGGTTTCTCCTAGATAGATCCTTGGTATGGCATAGGATTTTTTTTTGAAATTACTATGTTTCCCAACAATAACTTCTATGTGAATGTGAACAAACATAAATCATTATGTTATCTTCCTTGTCTAACGTCAACAGTTTTGGCATATTATAATTGATGGGGCTCACGATCATAAAAGATGTCAAGGATAGTGTATTTTCATGTAAATCTTCTCTTCCCTTATTAATTCTTTCATGTGTTGCATCACCGACTAATGCTATGTTTGTCAACCTTCAACATATTTTACCAATTATATTTTTCCTTATGTGATGTCACAACTTATTACTCCCTCTGTTCCTAAATATAAGTCTTTTAGAGTTTGCATTAGTGGACTACATGCAATGAAAAATAAATGAACATATGCTCTAAAGTATGTCTATATACACTCGTATGTAGTCTTTTAGTGCAACATCTAAAAGACTTATATTTAGAAACGAAGGGAGTACAAGATTAGCATATGATCGTTTTCATTATTTTCCTTTATTTTTGATTGCAGCAATAAAGTAAAGAAGCAAAAACTCAAACAAAACTTTATTATATAACTCTCACTCGATTTCATAGATAGATAGATAGATCAAGAAACGAGCACTCAAAAATATTGATCGAACTAAACTTTTGTTTGACTAAATCACGAAATAACCAAAGATCGAACTAAGATGGATAAAGATAATAAGAGTGATAGTGATATTGTACCGGGGAACCTCCTAAAAGCTTGGCACAAGACAAGGGGAGTGCCCATACCCGTGTACTCAAGTCTCCTTCTTTGGTGATGAAGATGAAGGTGGTGGTGGTGTAGATGATGAAGTAGAAGCAAACTTGTCCTCCGGTTTCCATGGTAGTGGCACACCATTATAAGAGAAGGAACGAGTCTACAAAGTCCTAAAACTGGAAGCTAAACTCATACCTTTTAACCTTGCTTCATACTCAAAGATTTGGTTTTGAAGATCGAAGATTAGGCCTTGCACAAATTTGATTTGCTCGTTGAGAGTGAAGATGATATCCTTCAAGGACCTGCCATCCACCTTTTGATCATGGGTGAATTCCATGATCATGAGGTGATTGGCGCTGAGTCCATGCTCCACAATGCCTAGGCATGTGAATATCTCCTGCTCCACCGCCTCAAGCCTCGCCTCCATGGTTCCCCTCTTCTTGGGCCCTTGAACATCCCGGATGTGGAGAACCCCTCACGCATATCAATGGTTTGAGGGTGCTTCATCACCTTTGGCAAGTAGGGGATGATGACCCTCTCGAAGAACTTGTCATTGGAGGAGCTTGATGAGGCCATGGTGATGTAGATCTGTCAGAAAAATAGCACGAAATAAGAATAGAGGATTTTTCCATGGTACTGAGGTAAAATCATCGGGAGATATATATAAAGAATTTTTATACAAGGAAATACTTGTCCTACCGGAAAACGGAGCGAGGAAGGTGCCCGAGCGGCCCAATACCCACCAAGCTGAGCTAGGAGGGGCTGGTGCGCCCTCATGCCTAGTGGGCACCTAGGTTGCCTTCGTGTGTATTTATCAATTTCCTAATTTTTCTAATATTCCAAAACTAACAGACAATATTTTTGCGGATTTATCGGAGTCCGTTTACTTATCGTATCACATACCCTTCCTTTTAAGGGTTCTAGAGTATTCTGGAAGGTCTCCTTTATGTGTTCCTCCGGTGTCATGGCTTGAATAATATTTGTTTCAACATTAATAAGTGTACCTGAAATATAGTGCTTTATTCTTTGTCCATTGACCACCTTCAGGTTAGTGCCTTCGGGATTATTGATCTTAATGGCTCCAGATTGATAAACTTCTTCGATGATATACGGACCTTCCCATTAGGAGAGAAGTTTTCCTACAAAAAATCTAAGACGAGAATTGTACAATAGAACATATTCACTAACTTTGAATTCTTGCTTTTGGATTCTTTTGTCATGCCATCTTTTAACCTTTCATTTGAACAATTTGACTTTTTCATAAGCTTGGGTTCTCCATTCATCTAATGAGCTAATATCAAATAACCACTTTTCACCAGCAAGTTTGAAATCATAGTTGAGCTCTTTAATTGCCCAATAAGCTTTATGTTCCAACTCCAGAGATAAATGACATGCTTTTCGATAAACCATTTTATAAGGAGACATAATCATATGATTTTTATAAGTTGTTTTGTAGGCCCACAATGCATCATCTAATTTCTTAGACCAATTCTTTCGGGGCATAATGACACTCTTTTGCAATATTAATTTTATTTTTGTATTGGTTAATTCTACTTGACCACTAGATTGAGGATGATAGGGAGATGCAATTATATGGTTAATGTCATATCTAGCAAGCAACTTACGAAAAGCACCATGAATAAAATGTGAACCACCATCAGTCATTAAGTATCTAGGGACTCCAAAACATGGGAAAATCACTTCCTAAAGAATTTTAATAAAGGTGTTATGTTTAGCACTGCTAGTTGGAATAGCTTCTACCCACTTAGTGACATAATCAACAACAACCAAAATATGTGTATACCCCTTAAAGAAGGAAAAGGTCCTGTATAATCAAATCTGGAAACATCAAATGGTTCAATAACAAGTGAATAATTCATATTCATTTCTTGACGTCTACTAATATTACCAATTGTTTGACATTTATCACAACACAGGACAAACTTACGGGCATCTTTGAAAAGAGTAGGCCAATAAAATCTAGACTATAATACCTTGTGTGTAGTTCTATCTCCCGCATGGTGTCCTCCATAAGCTCGGAGTGACACTTCCGAAGGATTTGTTCCTATTCATGCTTAGGCATACAACATCTAATAATACCAACTATACCCTCTTTATAAAGATGTGGGTCATCCGAATAGTAATGTCTTAAATCAAAGAAGATTTTTTTATTTTGCTAATAGGTGAAACTAGGTGGTATCTATTTAGAAACTATGTAATTAGCATAATCACCAAACCATGGTGTGTTATGGGAAACATTTACCACAACTAATTGTTCATCAGGAAGCTATCATCAATAGGTAGTGGGTCATCAAGAACATTTTTTAACCTAGAAAAGTTATCAACTATGGGATTCTCAACTCCTTTCCTATCAATGATATGCAAATCAAATTCTTGTAACAAAAGAACCCACCTAATAAGTCTATGTTTAACATCCTTCTTTTCCATAAGATATTTGACAGCAGCTTGATCAGTGTGAACAATTACTTTAGAAAAAAAAAATGTAAGATCCGAATTTATCACAACCAACGCAACTGCTAATAATTTTGTTTAAGTAGTAGCATAATTTTTGTTGGCATTGTCTAGAGTTTTACTAGCATAATGGATAAAATTTAATTTCTTATCAAGTCTTTGTCATAGAACAACACCAACAACATAATCACTAGCATCACATAGAATTTCAAAAGGCAAGTTCCAATCAGGTGGTTGAACAATAGGTGCAGAAGTTAAGGCTTCCTTAAGTGTCTCAAAGGCTTCTACACAATCATCATCAAAACAAAAGGAACATCATTTTGTAATAAATTGGTAAGAGGTCTAGAGATTTTAGATAAGTCTTTAATAAACCTCTTGTAGAAACCAGCATGACCAAGGAAACTACGGATACCTTTAATATATTTAGGGCATGGCATCTTCTCAATTGCATCAACTTCAGCCTTATCCACCTCAATACCTTGTTCAAAAAATTTATGACCCAAGACAATACCTTCATTTGCCATAAAATGGCACTTCTCCCAATTCAAGACAAGGTTAGTTTGCTCACATCTCTGCAAAAATCGATCAAGGTTGCTTAAGCAATCATAAAAAGAAGTTCCATAAAGGGGAAAACATCCATGAAAACCTCAACAATATTTTCACAAAAATCAGAGAATATAACAGTCATACATCTTTGAAAGGTAGCAGGTGCATTGCATAATCCAAAAGGCATACGTCTATAAGCATAGGTTCCAAAACGCAAGTAAAGGTGGTTTTTTCTTGATCAGGTTGTGACACGGGTATTTGAGAAAAAAACTAGAATAACCATCTAGAAAGCAAAAATGTGTGTTCTTCGATAATCTTTCTAGCATTTGGTCTATGAAAGGTAAAGGATAATGATCTTTTCTAGTAGATTTGTTTAATTTTCTAAAATCAATTACCATTCTATAGCCAATCACAATTCTTTGTGGAATGAGTTCATTTTTATCATTAGGAACAATAGTAACACCTCCTTTCTTAAGAACAAAATGAACGGGACTTACCCATATACGATGAGCTATGGGATAAATTATACCTGCTTCGAGAAGCTTTAATATTTCATTTCTTACCACCTCTTTCATTTTGGGTTTCAGTCTCCGTTGGTGATCAACGGCGGGTTTAGCATCTAGTTCCATATTAATCTTGTGCTGACAGAGAGTGGGACTAATGCCCTTAAGATCATCAAGAGTATAACCAATAGCAACTCAGTACTTCCTTAAAGTTTTTAACAATCTTTCTTCTTCATGCTCTATAAGGTTAGCACTGATAATAACAGGATATATCTTCTTGTCATCAAGATAAGCATATTTAAAATTTCAGGTAATTTCTTTAATTCGAACACAGGACCACCCTTGGGTGAAGGAGGACCTCCTAGAGTGTCAACACGCGAGTTGCGTTTAAGGATAGGCTTTTGCTAAAAGAACATATTATCTAGTTCATTTGTTTCACACTTATGCATATCATGTTCATGTTCTAGCAAATATTGTTCTAATGGATCAGTACGAGGAATGGCAATAGAAGCAAGACCAATTACTTCATCTATACTAGGAAATTCTTTATCAATGCGTTGCTTACTAAACTTGGAGAAATGAAACTCATGAGACATACCACCAAAATTAACATTGACAGTTTCCCTTTTGCAATCTATTTGAGCATTGACAGTGTTCAAGAAGGGTCTACCAAATATTATGGGACAAAAATCATCTTGTGGTGAGACAAGTACTAGAAAATAAGTGGGGTATTTTACTTTTCCACACAAGACTTCAACATCTCTAACAATCCCAAGTGGTGTGATGGTGTCTCTGTTAGCAAGTTTAATAGTAACATCTATGTCTTCTGTTTCAGCGGGTGCTATCTCATGCATAATTTCTTGATATAAGGTAAAAGGAATATCACTAACACTAGCACCCCTATCACATAAACGATGATACAATGATCTCCTATTTTGACTGAGACGACACGCATGCTAACAACGGGTCTATTTTTATCTTTAGTGTCAGGTTTGGCAATTCTAGCAGCTTCAACACAGAAATAAATAACATGCCAATCAATATTATCGACCAAGAGATATTTAACCATAGCAATACTAGGTTCTAGTATAATTTGTTGAGAGGGTTTAGTTTCTCTAACATAACTTTTGTTAACCACGGTTCAAGCTTTAGCATGTTCCTTTATCCTAACAGGAAAATGTGGTTTTCGATATAAGCAGTGGGCACAAATGGGTCAACATTGTAAATGATAATTTCATCCTGAACTTAATTGGTCCTTAACCTTTTTATTTCATAGATGGATGATATTTAAAGCATTTATATTTAGGGAGATCAACATGAGTAGCAACGGTTTCACAAAATGAGGCTACTATCTCAGAGTCAAGTCATATTTAGTGATAAAATAATTTAAAGCGTCACTATTCATAAAAGATTTAACACAATCAAACTTAAGTTTTATACCTGACTCTTTACATTCATCGAGTTCCCAATCTTGAGAGTTGCGTTTAATTCTTTCCAAAAGATCCCACCTGAATTCAATAGTCTTCTTCATAGAACAACCGGAACAAGAAGTATCGAGCATGGTCTGTTCATTAGAAGAAAGCCGAGCATAAAAATTCTGAAAATTTCCCTCGGGAGCTCACGATTGGGGTATGAATATAACATTGACTTAATCCTCCCCAAGCTAGAGCAATACTTTCTCCTTCATGAGGCCAAAAATTATAGATAAAATTTCGATCATGATGAACAAGATGCATAGGATAATTTTTTTGTGAAACTCCAATTACAATCGATCCCACTTCCAAGATCATGTATCATCACATAGCCTATACCATGTCAATGATTTTACCCCCAAATATAAAGGGAAAACCTTCTTCTTGACTTCATCTCCGGATAAACCTACAAGCTTAAATAATCCACAAACTTCATCCACATAGATTATGTGCATATTGGGATGTTTTGTTCCATCTCCTTCATAAGGATTAGCTAGCAGTTTATGTGTCATACCCGAAGGAATTTCATAATAAACATTTTCATTAGGTTCAGCAGGTTGAGGCACAACTCTTGGTGTTTCCAGTCGAGGTGAAGATACCCTGAACAAACCCCTCAAAGGATTGCTTTCCATAGTAACAAGTAACGGTAAATTTCAGCACGTGATATAAATGTTTCCCTTACCAAATTACGCTTACCAAAGGCGCTTCACTCCCCTGGCAACAACGCCGGTAAAGAGTCTTGATGACCCACAAGTATAGGAGATCAATCGTAGTCCTTTCTATAAGTAAGGGTGTCAACCCCAACGGGGAGCAGAAGGAAATGACAAGCGGTTTTCAGCAAGGTAAACTATGCAAGCTCTGAAATAGCGGTAACAAGTTGTTTGATAGCAAGATAATTGTAACAAGTAACAAGTAGCAATAGTAACAATAAGAGCAGCAATGTAGCCCAATAATTTTGTGGCAAAGGATAGTCCGGAATAATTTCTTATAATAGGCAAAGCGTTCTTGAGGGCACTCGGGAATTTCATCTAGTCACTTTCATCATGTTGGGTTAATTTGCATTCGGTACATCCCAATCCATCATTTAAACAAGGTTGGCGCAATCTCCGCAACTTAATTGGAGGCTCCACAATGGAATATCGAATATGGCTTCGAGGTAACCGCAAATGCTCGGGGCAATCTCCACAACCTAATTGGAGACCCCAAAGCTTGACTGGAGCTTTACACCACAATGATTGAGCTCAAAGGCACCACCAAGCTTCTAGGACGCCAAAGCATCCACGAAGAACAATCTCTAGGGTAATAAACTTCTCAAACTTCACTCCCACGTATCACCGTGGAGAACTCAAATCGATGCAACTAATGCAATGGCAATAACACACGAAGTGGTCAAGTCCCTCACACTCAAATCCCTCCACAACAACAAAAGCTATGGAGGAATATGTGAAGAAGACCAAGGAGCCGACAAAGAACTCCAAGATTAAGATCCAAGGGGTTCCCCTCACATAGAGGAGAAAGTGATTAGTGGAAATGTGGATCTAGATATCCTCTCTCTTTTCCCTCAAGAACTAGCAAGAACCATTGGAGGGATTGAGACTTCGCAAGCTCTAACAAGGTCAACAATGGGGGGGGAGACACGAGCTGAACGGATAGAAAACCATAGGGGAAGAAGATCCCTTTTATAGGGGGGAGGAATGTGAGCCAGAGCGGTACTACCGCTCCTAGGAGTGGTACTACCGATGATAAGAGGTAGTACAACTCAGAGGAGCGGTACTACCGCTCAGGAAGAGGGAGGCCTAGCCAGAGAATGGACGGGGCCATTAGGACCTCTCAGAACAGTAATAACAAGCGGTAGTACCGCCCTGCGGGAGGTACTACCGCCGAGTACTACCCCAAAGTCCGATCACAAAAGTGTTCGCACTTTAGAATAGCGGTACATGCCAGTGGTACCAACACAGCACAACCACTCTGAGCGGTACTACCGCCGGCCCGGGCGGTACTACCGGTGATAAGAGGTAGTACTGCTCCAGGGAGCGGTACTACCGCTTGGAACTGGGAACCTGCCCAGAACTACCATAACTTTCGCATACGAGCTCCGAATTGAGCAAACTCAAGCTTGTTGGATTTAGGACGACAAAAGTTATCCAATTGCGATCGGAAATCTTAAGAACATGCAGTTATGAAAATTACAATGATATAGATATGTGAAACCTCTATGAATGAAGAACCGGCAATAACTCCAACATCGAAAACATCATAGAAGATGCACATGAACTCTGTTTTCGATGAACCTGAGATTGTTATAAAGATGACCACATGCTCTAAAACTCATAAAGAGAAACACCAAACAAGAACCAAGAATATGATGCAAGGATGCAAATGGTTTGGCTCTCAACGAACAATATGATGACCCACAAGTATAGGGGATCTATCATAGTCCTTTCGATAAGTAAGAGTGTCGAACCCAACGAGGAGCAGTAGGAAATGACAATCGGTTTTCAGTAGGTATTCTGTGCAAGCACTGAAATTATCGGTAATAGATAGTTTTGTGATAAGATAATTCGTAACGGATAGCAAGTAACAAATGTAACAAAGGTTAAGCAAGGTGGCCCAATCCTTTTTGTAGCAAAGGAAAAGCCTGGAAAAACTCTTATATAAAGCAAAGCGCTCCCGAGGACACATGGGAATTTCTGTCAAGCTAGTTTTCATCATGCTCATATGATTCACGTTTGTTACTTTGATAATTTGGCATGTGGGTGGACCAGTCCTCGGGTGTTGCCCTTACTTCGAAAAACATCCCACTTATGATTAACCTATCTCACAAGCATCCGCAACTACGAAAGAAGAATTAAGATAAATCTAACCATAGCATGAAACATATGGATCCAAATCAGCCCCTTACGAAGCAACGCATAAACTAGGGTTTAAGCTTTTGTCACACTAGCAACCCATCATCTACTTATTACTTCCCAATGTATTCCCCTAGGCCCAAATAATGGTGAAGTGTCATGTAGTCGACATTCACATGACACCACTAGAGGAGAGACAACATACATATCATCAAAATATCGAACGAATACCAAATTCACATGATTACTTATAGCAAGACTTATCCCATGTCCTCACGATAAAACGTAATTACTCACAAAGCATATTCATGTCCATAATCAGAGGAGTATTAATAATAATTAAGGATATGAACATATGATCTTCCACCAAGTAAACCAACTATCATCAACTACAAGGAGTAATCAACACTACTAGCAACCCATAGGTACCAATCTGAGGTTTTGAGAAAAAGATCGGATACAAGAGATGAAATAGGGTTTGGAGAGGACATGTCGCTGATGAAGATGTTGATGGATATTGACCCCCTCTCGATGAGAGGATTGTTGGTGATGGCGATGGCTTTGATTTCCACCTCCGGGAGGGAAGTTTCCCCGGTAGAATAGCTCCGCCGGAGCTCTAGATTGGTTCAGCCGAAGTTCCGCCTCAAGACGGTGGCGCTTCGCCCCGAAAGTTCTGATTTGATTTTTTCCATCTCATATGTTCTGTGACGTTCAAAACGTCTTCGGCACCTCAATTCTAAGCCATTAAGCATTACGCACTGAACTATCACATAGTCATCAAGTACGTGTATGTCACATGTTTGCAACATCCACAAACGACGCTTGGGGTTAAGCACACCGAGCGGTGCGTTGAGGACATAAGCCTTCTGTGCAGCAATGAGGACAATCCTCAGTTTACGGATCGAGTCCGCATAATTGGTACTGTCGTCTTTCAACTAAATTTTCTCTAGGAACATATCAAAAACAGTAGAGCTACAGCGCAAGCTACAACATAATTTGCAAAGACCTTTTGATTATGTTCATGATAATGAGTTCAATTAATCATATTAATTAAGAACTCCCACTCAAATTGACATCCCTCTAGTCATTCAAGTGTCGTATGATCCAAATTCACTAACTCAAGTCCGTTCATCACGTGAGTTGAGTTTAGCTTCAATGGTGAACATCTCCATGTTGATCAGTGATACGTCTCCAACGTATCTATAATTTTTGATGGTTTCATGCTATTATCTTGTCAAACTTTGGATGTTTTGCATGCCTTTTATTTATTTTTTGGGACTAACTTATTAACTCAGTGCCAAGTGCCAGCTCCTGTTTTTTCCATGTTTTTGACCCCTTTCAAAAGAGATTTTGAAACGGAGTACAAACGGAAGAAAATCCCCGAAAAGATTTTTTTCCTCGAACGGATGAAGATCGGAGAGCTTGGGGTCCAAGGCAGGGGAGCCCCAGGGGCCCCACAAGCCCCCACCCCGCGGCCAGGGGGGAGGCCGCGCCATCCAGGCTTGTGGCCCCCCTGAGCGTCCCCTGACCAAGGGGTTGCGCCTATATATTCCCTAAAAATCCCAAAAAAATCAGGAGATCATCGAAAGTACTTTTCTGCTGCCGCAAGCTTCTGTCTCCGCAAGATCCCAACTGGGGCACGTTCTGGTGCCCTGCCGGAGGGGGGATTCGGACACGGAGGGCTTCTTCATCAACACCATGACCTCTCCGATGATGCGTGAGTAGTTCACCATAGACCTATGGGTCCATAGCTAGTAACTAGATGGCTTCTTCTCTCTCTTGAATCTTCAATACAAAGTTCTCCATGATCCTCATGGAAATCTATCCTATGTAATCTTCTTTTGCGGTGTGTTTGTCAAGATCCGATGAATTGTGGATTTATGATCAGATTTTCTATGAATCTTATTTGAGTTTCTTCTGATCTCTCTTATGCATGATTTCATATCCTTGTAATTCTCTTCGAGTTGTGGGTTTTGTCTGGCCAACTAGATCTATGATTCTTGCAATGGGAGAGGTGCTTGGTTTTGGGTTCATACCGTGCGGTGACCTCACCCGGTGACAGAAGGGGTAGCGAGGCACGCATCGTGTTGTTGCCATCAAGGGTAAAAAGATGGGGTTTTCATCATTGGTTTGAGATTATCCCTCTACATCATTTCATATTGCTTAAAGCGTTACTCTGTTCGTCATGAACTCAATACACTAGATGCATGCTGGATAGCGGTCGATGTGTGGAGTAATAGTAGTAGAGGAAGAAAGTATCGGTCTACTTGTATCAGACGTGATGCCTATATGTATGATCATTGCCTTAGATATCGTCATGACTTTGCGCGGTTCTATCAATTGCTCGACAGTAATTTGTTCACCCACCGTATTACTTGCTATTTTGAGAGAAGCCTCTAGTGAACACTATGGCCCCCAGGGTCTATTCCACACCAGATTTTCAGCCTTACACTTTTTACTTCGTTGCACTTTCCGCCTTCAGATCTCACTTTGCAAACAATCTTGAAGGGATTGACAACCCCTTTGAAGCATTGGGTGCAAGCTTGTTTGTGTTTGCGCAGGTACTCTGGACTTGACAAGACCCTCCTTCTGGATCGATACCTTGGTTCTCAAACTAAGGGAAATACTTACTGCTCTTGTGCTGCATCACCCTTTCCTCTTCAAGGAAAAAACCAACGCAAGCCCAGCCTGTGTCAACGTGTCAATTTCTAGCGCTTTTGTCTGTGGGATAGGAGAAGAATTTCTGGCACCGTTGCCGGGGAGGAAGATCAAGTCAAGAACTCATCCAAGTAGGTGTCGCAAACTCATCTCTTGCATTTACTTTGTTTGCCAGTTGCCTCTCGTTATCCTCTCCCCCACTTCACCAATTTGCCTTTTTTGTTTGCCTTTTCGTTCGCCCTTTTTCTCGCCTGCTCTTTGTTTGCTTGTGTGCTTGCTTGCTTGCTGAAGTCACCATGAACGAAAACACCAAACTTTGTGACTTCTCGAATACTAATAATAATAATTTTATTAGTACTCTGATTGCTCCCGCCACTAGTGCGGAGTCATACGAAATCAATGCCGCTTTGCTGAATCTTGTTATGAAAGAGCAATTCTCTTGCCTTCCTAGTGAAGATGCCGCATCCCATCTCAATACCTTCATTGAGCTTTGCGATATGCAAAATAAAAAATATGTGGATAATTACGTGATTAAATTAAAGCTTTTTCCTTTCTCGTTGCGAGATGTCGCAAAAACTTGGTTTTCTTCTTTGCCCAAAAATAGTATCGATTCTTGGGATAAGTGCAAAGATGCTTATATATCCAAGTATTTTCCGCCGGCTAAGATCATCTCTCTCCGTAATGATATCATGAATTTCAAGCAACTTGATCACGAACATGTTGCACAAGCTCGGGAGAGAATGAAATTAATGATTAGAAATTGTCCCGCTCATGGCTTTAGTCTTTGGATGATTATTCAAATCTTTTACGCTGGCTTGAATTTCGCTTCTAGAAATATCTTGGACTCCGCCTCAGGTGGAACGTTCATGGAAATCACATTAGGGGAAGCCACAAAGATCTTAGACAACATCATGACAAACTACTCTCAATGGCACACTGAAAGGTAACCTACTTGTAAGAAGGTACACGCTATAGAAGAAATTAACTCGTTGAGTGCTAAGATGGATGAGTTAATGAATTTGGTTGCTAGTAGAAGTGCTCCTTTGGATCCTAATGATATGCCCTTGTGTTCTTTGATTGAGAGTAGCAACTCTAGCTTGGACGTTAATTTTGTTGTTAGGAATAACTTTGGCAACAACAATGCCTTTAGAGGAAACTATGTTACTAGGCCTTTTCCTAGTAACTCCTCTAATAACTTTGGCAACTCCTACAACAATACTCATGGACATTACAATAGATTACCCTCCGATCTAGAGAGTAATATCAAAGAGTTCATCAACTCTCAAAAGATTTTCAATGCGTCCATAGAGGAAAAACTACTCAAAATTAACGATTTGGCTAAGAGCGTGGATAGAATTTCTTGTGATGTTGATGCTTTGAAAGTTAGATGTGCTCCTCCCAAAATCAACATGGATGAAACTTTGAAAGCTATGAGTGTTTCCATGATTGAGAGACAAGAAAGAACCGCCCAAATTCGTGCTAGACATGAATGGCTTAAAAATCGTGTTCTCGTGATGAGAATCACGAAGATCTTAAAGTCCTTGGTGTGACTCACATTGAACCTTTGTTTTCTTGTGTCAAACCTAATGATTATGGGGCTGGATATGAATCCACTTTGGTTGAAAAGTACCCCAATGATTCGGAGTCCATCTATCTTGATGCTAAAAGCATTAAAAGTGGGGTAGAAGACATTAAAACTTTGAGTAGTAATGAAATTACTACCATGGATTTCAAGGAATTCAATTATGATAGTTGCTCCTTGATTGAATTCATTTCTTTGATGCAATCCATGTTGAACTCTCCACACGCTTATAGCCAAAACAAAGCCTTTATCAATCATATCGTCGAAGCTATGATAAAATCTCTTGAAGAGAAACTTGAATTGGAAGTCTCTATCCCTAGAAAGGTTCATGATGAGTAGGAACCTACCATCAAAATCAAAATCAAAAACTATGAGTACAATGCTTTGTGTGATTTGGGTGCTAGTGTTTCTGTGATTCCAAAGTCTTTATGTGATGTTCTGGGTTTTAATGAGATTGAAGAGTGTTTTCTTAATTTGCATCTTGCTGATTCTACTGTCAAGAAACCCATGGGAAGGACCAATTATGTTCTTATTATTGCAAATAGGAACCATGTACCCGTGGATTTCATTGTGCTTGACATTGATTGCAATCCTACATGCCCCATTATTCTTGGTAGACCTTTCCTAAGGACTATCGGTGCTATCATCGATATGAAAGAAGGGAATATTAGATTTCAATTTCCTTTAAGGAAGGGCATGGAACACTTTCCTAGAAAGAAAATAAGATTGCCTTATGAATCCATGATGAGGGCCACTTATGGTTTGAGCACCAAAGACAACGATACGTGATTCTATCGCTTCTATGCCTAGCTAAGGGCGTTAAACAATAGCGCTTGTTGGGAGGCAACCCAATGAATTTATCTTTTTCTTTCTGTTTTTTTGCGTCCACACTTTCATAATTCTGTTGTGATTGTGTTTTTTTTGTTTGAGCCAAGCAAAACCTTTATGACTAGTCTTGGTAATGGTTGTTTGATCCTGCTGGAAAAAGACAGAAAATTTTTGCTCACGAGATGATTGTTCATTTTTATTCAGAAAGAGCTTTTGAGTTGATTCTTTTTGCTACTGATTGATATGCGTTTTTCCCAGGCCGTAGTAATTTTTCAGATGTTTTGAGGTACCAGAAGTATACGAAGTATACAGATTGCTACAGACTAGTCTGTTTTTGACAGATTCTGTTTTTGTTGAGTTGGTTGCTTGTTTTGATGAAACTATGGTTAGTATCGGGGGGTACTAGCCATGTAAAAGTGAGAATACAGTAGCCCATCATCAATATAGATGGAATTCAAGTTTGCTACAGTACCAAAAGAAGTGGTAGTTTGTTTTCTTGTACTAATGTTATCACAAGTTTCTGTTTAAGTTTTGTGTTCTGAAGTTTTCAAGTGTTGGGTGATGTTCTCATGGACAAAGAGATAAGGAGTGGAAAGATCTCAAGCTTGGGGATTCCCAAGTCATCCCAAGACAAATTCAAGGACACCAAAAAGCCTAAGCTTGGGGATGCCCCGGGAAGGCATCCCCTCTTTTGTCTTCAATCCAACGGTAACATCACTTGGAGCTATATTTTTATTCCCCACATGATATGTGTTTTGCTTGGAGCGTCTTGTATCATAGGAGTCTTTTCTTTTTCTTTAGTCACAATCATCCTTGCTGCACACCTTTTTGAGAGAGAGAGAGAGATGCACTCATCGTGATTTTGCTAGAATGCTCATAATGCTTCACTTATATCTTTTGAGCTAGATACTTTTGCTCTTGTGCTTCACTTATATCTTTTAGAGCACGGCGGGGCGTGATTTGGTAGTTGGCTTATGCTATGAAAGTAGTCCCAAATGTGCTAGGTACCCAAAGAGGATGCAAAAACCTCCATCTTCATGTGCATTGAGTAGAAAGAGAAGTTTCGGTTCCTCTCAATTAGTTTCGAGATGTGGATTCGGTAATATTGAGAGTTATGTTAGTAGGGTGTTGTGAATCTAGAGATACTTGTGTTGGAGTTAGTGATTCCCGTAGCATGCACGTATGGTGAACCGCTATGTTAGGAAGTCGGAGCATAATTGATCTATTGATTATCATCCTTTGTGTTGAGGTCGAGATCGCGCGATGGTTTACACCTACCAACCCTTCCCCTCGGAGTATGCGTCTAGCACTTTGTTTCAATTACTAATAAAAACTTTCGCAATAAGTATGTGAGTTCTTCATGAATAATGTGAGTCTATGGTATAGATGCACTTTCACCTTCCACCATTGCTAGCCTCTCTAGTATCGCGCAATTCTCGCCGGTGCACAAACCCACCAAATTCCTTCCTCAAAATAGCCACCATACCTACCTACTATGGCATTTTCATAGCCATTCCGAGATATATTGCCATGCAACTCCCACCGTTCCGTCTCATGACTTGTTTCTTCATTCTCATATTGCCATTGCATGATCGTAAGATAGCTAGCAAGATGTTTCAAAGTCATATGCCATGCTAGATCGTTGCACATCCCAGTACACTGCCGGAGGCATTTCTTATGGAGTCATCATCATTGTGATCTTTGAGTTGTGAGTAAATAAATGTGTGATGATCATCATTATTAGAGCATTGTCCCATGTGAGGAAATAAAAAAAAGGCCAAAGAGCCCAAAAAGAAAAGAAAAAATAAAAAAAAGAGGCCTAAGAGCCCAAATGAAAAAAAAAGAGAGAAAAAGAGAGAAGGGACAATGCTACTATCTTTTTCCACACTTGTGCTTCATGTTAGCACCATGTTCTTCATGATTGAGAGCTTCTTGCTTTGTCACTACCATATGCTAGTGGGAATCTTCATTTTATAACTTGGCTTGTATATTCCAATGATGGGCTTCCTCAAAATTGCCCTAGGTCTTTGTGAGCAAGCAAGTTGGATGCACACCCACTAGTTCTCCTTTTGAACTTTCACATACTTATAGCTCTAGTCCGTCATTTGTATGGCAATCCCTACTCATTCACATTTATATCTATTAATGGGCATTTCCATAGCCTATTGATACGCCGAGTCAGTGTGACCATCTCCTCCTTTTTGTCTCACAACCACCACCACACTCTATTCCACCTATAGTGCTATATCCATGGCTCGCGCTCATATATTGCGTGATAGTTATAAAAAGTTTGAGAAAGTAAGAGTGCGAAAACAATTACTTGGCCAATTCCGGGGTTGTGCATGATTTACATTAGTTGTGTGAGGATGATGGAGCATAGCCAGACTATATGATTTTGTAGGGATAACTTTCTTTGGCCTTGTTATTCTGAAAGTTCATGATTACTTTCCTAGTTTGCTTGAAGTATTATTGTTTTCATGTCAATAGAAAACTATTGCTTTGAATCTTATGGATCTGAACATTCATGTCACGTGAAAGAAGTTGCAAAGGACAACTATGCTAGGTAGCATTCCACATCAAAAATTCATTCTTTATCACTTCCCTACTCGAGGATGAGCAGGAGTTAAGCTTGGGGATGCTTGATACATCTCCAACGTATCTATAATTTCTGATGGTTTCATGTTATTATCTTGTCAAACTTTGGATGTTTTGCATGCCTTTTATTTATTTTTTGGGACTAACTTATTAACTCAGTGCCAAGTGTCAGTTCCTGTTTTTTCCATGTTTTTGACCCCTTTTAGAGGAGATTTTGAAACGAAGTCCAAACGGAAGAAAATCCCCGAAAATATTTTTTCTAGAACGGAAGAAGATCGGAGAGCTTGGGAGCCAAGGCAGGGGAGCCCCAGGGGCCCCACAAGCCCCCACCCCGCGGCCAGGGGAGGCCACGCCATCCAGGCTTGTGGGACCCCTGAGCGTCCCCTAACCTAGGGGTTGCGCATATATATATTCCCTAAAAATCCCAAAAAATTAGGAGTTCATTGAAAGTACTTTTTCGCCACCGCAAGCTTCTGTCTCCACAAGATCCCATCTAGGGCACGTTCTGGTGCACTGCCGGAGGGGGGATTCGGACACAGAGGGCTTCTTCATCAACACCATGACCTCTCCGATGATGCGTGAGTAGTTCACCATAGACCTATGGGTCCATAGCTAGTAACTAGATGACTTCTTCTCTCTCTTGGATCTTCAATACAAAGTTCTCCATGATCTTCATGGAGATCTATCCTATGTAATCTTCTTTTGCGGTGTGTTTGTCGAGATCCGATGAATTGTGGATTTATGATCAGATGTTCTATGAATCTTATTTGAGTTTCTTCTGATCTCTCTTATGCATGATTTCATATCCTTGTAATTCTCTTCGAGTTGTGGGTTTTGTCTAGCCAACTAGATTTATGATTCTTGCAATGGGAGAGGTGCTTGGTTTTGGGTTCATGTCGTGTGGTGACCTCACCCGGTGACAAAAGGGGTAGCGAGGCACGCATCGTGTTGTTGCCATCAAGGGTAAAAAGATGGGGTTTTCATCATTGGTTTGAGATTATCCCTCTACATCATTTCATCTTGCTTAAAGCGTTACTCTATTTGTCATGAACTCAATACACTAGATGCATGCTGGATACCGGTCGATGTGTGGAGTAATAGTAGTAGATGCAGAAAGTATCGCTCTACTTGTCTCGGACGTGATGCCTATATGTATGATCATTGCCTTAAATATCGTCGTGACTTTGCGCGGTTCTATCAATTGCTCGACAGTAATTTGTTCACCCACCGTATTACTTGCTATTTTGAGATAAGCCTCTAGTGAACACTATGGCCCCCAGGGTCTACTCCACACCATATTTTCAGCCTTACACTTTTTACTTCGTTGCACTTTCCGCCTTCACATCTCACTTTGCAAACAATCTTGAAGGGATTGACAACCCCTTTGAAGCGTTGGGTGCAAGCTTGTTTATGTTTGCGCATGTACTCTGGACTTGACGAGACCCTTCTTCTGGATCGATACATTGGTTCTCAAACTAAGGGAAATACTTACTGCTCCTGTGCTGCATCACCCTTTCCTCCTCAAGGGAAAAACCAACGCAAGCCCAACCTGTGTCAACGTGTCAATTTCTAGCGCTGTTGTCTGTGGGATAGCAATCACATCCACTATATGACTCATGCTCGACCTTTCGGTCTCTTCTGTTCCGAGGCCATGTATGTACATGCTAGGCTCATCAAGTTTAACCCAAGTGTTCCGCATGTGCAACTGTTTTGCACCCGTTGTATGTGAACATAGAGTCTATCACACCCGATCATCACGTGGTGTCTCGAAACGATGAACCGTCGCAATGGTGGACAATCGGAGAGAACACAATTTTTTCTTGAAACTTCAGTGGGGGATCACCTTATAATGATACGGTCGTCCTAAGCAAAACAAGGTGGATAAAAGTATTAACATCACAAGCAAATCATAAGTGGGGGATCACCTTATAATGATATGGCCATGAACTTGTGCTTCTTGATCTCCATCACCAAAGCACCGGCATGATCTCCGTCGTCACCGGAGCCACACCATGATCTCCATCATCGTGCTGCCATTGAGGTTGTCGCGCTAACTATGTTGTTACTACTAAAGCTACTACTAGTGATAAAGCAAAGCATCTCCAAGCGCAAAATAGTTAAAGACAACCCTATGGCTCCTGCCGGTTGTCGTAGCATCGACGTGCAAGTCGATATTTTACTATTAAAATATGATCATCTCATACATCCAATATATCATATCATGTCATTGGCCATATCACATCACATGCATACCCTGCAAAAACAAGTTAGACGTCCTCTAATTTGTAGTTGCATGTTTTACGTGGCTGCTATGCGTATCTAGTATGATCGCATCTTACTTGCGCAAAACCATAATGGTGATATGCAAGTTGCTATTTAACCTTCTCCGAGGACCGCCTCGGTCAAATCTGATTCAACTAAAGTTGAAGAAACAGACATCCGCAAGTCATCTTTATGCAACAAGTTGTTTGTTAGTCGATGAAACCGGTCTCTCGTAAGCGTACGAGTAATGTTGGTCCGGGCCGCTTCAGTCCAACAATACCGTCGAATCAAGAAAAGACTAAGGAGGGTACCAAATTGAACATCAATTCCCATAAACTATTTTGTGTTCTACTCGAGATATCATGTACGCATGAACCTAGCTCCGATACCACTGTTGGGGAACTTTGCATGGGAAACAAAAAAATTCCTACGCACACGCAATACCTATCCATGGTGATGATCATCTACGAGAGGGGAGAGTGAATCTACATACACTTTCAGATCGCTAAGCAGAAGCGCACATAACGCGGTTGATGTAGTCGAACATCTTCGCAGTCCAAATCGCAGTCCGTCCCGCGATCCCATCATGATCCATTCCGATCTAGTAACAGATGGCACCTCCGCGTTTAGCACACGTACAGCTCGACGACGATCTACACCTTCTTGATCCAGCAAGAGAGCCAAAGAGGTAGTTGAATTCTACGACAGCATGACGGCGTGGCGGCGATGGTGGTGGAGCTACTCCGGCAGGGCTTCGTCGTACCATACCGAACTAGCTATGGTGTGTCACAAAGTGCTGGAGGGAGAGAAGGTTGCGCTATGGCTTGGGTGCCAAAAGCCTCTCTCACTTCCACTATATATAGGTGGGAGTGAGGGGTGGCGCCCTAGGGAAAAACTCCTAGGGTTGGCCGACGCACCAAGCAAGGAGGAGGAGTCCTCCTCCAATCCGATTGGAAGGAGGAGTCCCTTCCTATTTCGGTTTGCCTCACCTCTTCCTTCCTTTATCCTCCTTTGGACGAACCAAGCCCACTTAGGCTAGACACCAGCCTACCAGGGGCTGGTGCGCCACCCTTGGGCCTCTTTAGTTCTCTCCCGGGTGAGTAGCCCCTCCCGATGGAACTCCGCAACCCATTCGTCACTCCCGGTACTTTACTGGTAATGCCCCAAAGCCTTCTGGAAGCCAAATGGATACTTCCTATACATCAATCTTCGTCTTCAGTCCATTCTGGAAACCCTCGTAACGTCCGGGATCTCATCCGGGACTCCGAACAACCTTCGGTTACCAACATCAATAATTCAACTATACTGAAACGTCATCAAACCTTAAGTGTGCAGACCCTGCGGGTTCGAGAACTATGCAGACATGACCTGAGACACTCTCCGTTCAATAACAAATAGCGGGACCTGGATGCCCATATTGGCTCCTACATATTCTATGACGATCTTCATTGATTGAACTTCTATGTCAAGGATTCAGTTAATCATGTATGTTATTCCCTTTGTCCATCGGTATGTTACTTGCCCGAGATTCGATCATCGGTATCTCCATACCTAGTTCAATCTCGTTACCGGTAAGTCTCTTTACTCATTCTGTAATACAAGATCCCGTGACTAACTCCTTCGTGACATTGGTTGCAAGGCTTGTTGTGATGTTGTATTACCGAGTGGGCCCCGAGATACCTCTCCGTTACAGGGAGTAACAAATCCTAGTCTTGATCCATGCCAACCCAAAAAACACCTTCAGAGATACCTGTAGAGCACCTTTATAGTCACCCAGTTACATTGCGGTATTTTATACACACAAGGTATTCCTCCTATGTCCTGGAGTTGCATGATCTCATGGTCATAGGAAGAGATACATTGACATGCAGAAAACAGTAGCAATAAACTAACACGATCATATGCTACGTTCATAGTTTGGGTCTTGTCCATCACATCGTTCTCCTAATGATATGATCCCATTATCAAGTGACAAAAGTTGTCTATGGCCATGAAACCTTAACCAACTTTTATCAACGAGCTAGTCAACTAGAAGCTCACTGGGACAGCGTGTTGTCTATATATCCACACATGTATTTGAGTTTCCAATCAATACAATTCTAGCATAGATAATAAATGATTATCATGAACAAGGAAATATAATAATAACCAATTTATTATTTCCTCTAGAGCATATTTCCAACAAAGTGTTCTTGAGGGCACACAGAAATTTCATCTAGTCACTTTCGTCATGTCGGGTTAATTCGCGTTCGGTATTTGGATAATTTGATATGTGGGTGACCGGTGCTTGGGTGCTGTTATTACTTGAACAAGCCTCCCACTTATGATTAACCCTCCCGCAAGCATACGCAACTATGAGAAAAGTATTAAAAATAAATTCTAACCATAGCATTAAACATGAGGATCCAAATCAGCCCCTTATGGAACACATAAACTACGGTTTTAGTTTCTGTCACTCTCGCAACCCATCATCTAATAACGACTCCACAATGCATTCCCTTAGGCCTAAATATGGTGAAGTGTTATGTAGTCGACATTCACATAAAACCACTAAGGGAATCACAACATTCATATCATCAAAATATCGAACGAATATCAACTTCAAATGACTACTTGCAACATGACTTTTTCTCGTGGCCTCAAGAACAAAAGTAACTACTCACAAGTGATAAACATACTCATGATCAGAGATGTATTAAATAGCATATTGGATCTCACAATATGATCTTCCACCGAATAAACCATAAAGCATCAACTATAAGATGTAATCAACACTACTAGAACCCCAGTTACTAATCCCAGGTTCCGGTACAAGATTGAGCACAAGAGATGAACTAAAGTTTTGAAAGGAGATGGTGTTGTTGATGTTGATGAATATTGGCCTCCCCAAGATGAGAGGGATGTTGGTGATGGCGATGGCCATGATTTACCCCTCCGGGAGGGAAGTTCCTCCAGCAGAATTGCTCCGACGAAGGGCAAAAGTGTTCCTGCCCATGTTCTGCCTCGAGACAGTGGCACTTCGCCCAAAAGTCCTCAACTTATTCTTTTCACGTCAAGGGAGAATATATACCAGAAGTGGGCTGAGTGGCCCACTACCCACCAGGTCGCGCCAGGGGGGGGGGGGCTGGCGCGCCCTCGTGCCTAGTGGCCACTTAGCAGCCCCCTTTTGGTACTTCTTTCCTCCAATATTTCTTATATATTCCATAAAAAATCCTCATGAAGTTTCAGCCCATTTGGAGATGTGCAGAATAGTTATCTCTCACGTAGCTTTTTCAGGTCGAGAATTCCATCTACCGCCATTCTCCCTCTTGATGTAAACCTTGCATATTATGGGAGAAAAGGCATTAGAATTACTCCATGAAATGGTATAATGCATAAAAACACTGTAACAAAACATGATGCAAAATGCATGTATCAATCACCCACCTACCGTTTCCATCCCCACTCGCCGGCCGCGTGAGGATCGCGTGCTAAGTCGACTCCCTCGGGCTCACCGGCCCATCGCCGGTCTCCTCTCGCACGTCACTTCCTGCTGGTCGTCGTTGCCATGGTCTGCTCGACCACCCCACTTCACCATTTGCGACGCCGCCATCATCACCAAGCAGCGCCTTGATACGTCTCCGTCGTATCTATAATTTTTTGATTGTTTCATGCCAATATTCTACAACTTTCATATACTTTTGGCAACTTTTTGTACTATTTTTCGGACTAACATATTGATCCAGTGCCAGTGACAGTTCCTGTTTGTTGCATGTTTTATGTTTCACAGAATATCCATACCAAACGAAGTCCAAACGCAATAAAAAAACCTACGGGGTTTTTTTTGGAATATTTATGATTTTTGGGAAGAAGAATCAACGCGAAACGATGCCCGAGGGGGTCACAAGCCCATGAGGCGCGCCCTACCCCCCCCCCTCCCCAAGCGCGCCTGGCAGGATCTTGACCAACCCCTAAGGCAGTTGGGGCCCTTCTTTCACCGCGAGAAAGCTAATATCCGGAAGAAAATCATATTAAAAAGACAACTCAATCGGAGTTACGGATCTCCGGGAATTTAAGGAACGGTGAAAGGCCAGAATCTGGGAGCGCAGAAACAAAAGGACATAGAGAGAGAGAGAGATCCAATCTCGGAGGGTCTCTCGCCCCTCCGCCGCCATGGAGACCATGGACCTGAGGGGAAACCCTTCTCCCATCAAGGGAGGAGGTCAAGGAAGAAGAAGAAGAAGAAGGGGGATCTCTCCCCCTCTCTCCCGACGGCGCTCGAACGCCACCCGAGACATCATCGTGTGACAGCGATCTACACCAACACCTCCGTCATCTTCACCAACACCTCCATCACCTTCCCCCATCTATATTCAGCGGTCCACTCTCCCGCAACCCGTTGTACCCTCTACTTGAACATGGTGCTTTATGCTTCATATTATTATCCAATGATGTGTTGCCATCCTATAATGTGTGAGTAGATTTTCGTTGTCCTATCGGTGATTGATGAATTGCTATGATTGGTTTAGTTTGCTTGCGGTTATGTTGTCGTCCTTTGGTGCCCATCATATGAGTGCGCGCGTGGATCACACCATAGGGTTAGTAGTATGTTGATAGGACTATGTATTGGAGGGCAAGGGTGACAGAAGCTTTAGCCTAGCATAGAAATTGATGCATACGGGATTGAAGGGGGACCAATATATCTTATTGCTATGGTTGGGTTTTACCTTAGTAAACGTTAGTAGTTGCGGATGCTTGCTAATAGTTCCAATCATAAGTGCATAGAATTCCAAGTAAGGGATGACATGTTAGCAGTGGCCTCTCCTACATAAAACTTTCTATCGGTCTAGTAACGTAGTCAATTGCTTAGGGACAATTCCGCAACTCCTACCACCACTTTTCCACACTCCTTAAACTAACGTAATTGTTTCTTTATCTAAACAGCCCCTAGTTTGTATTTACGTGTTCTTTATTATCTTGCAAACCAATCCTATCACACCTACAAAGTACTTCTAGTTTCATACTTGTTCTAGGTAAAGCGAACGTAAAGTGTGCGTAGAGTTGTATTGATGGTCGATAGAACTTGAGGGAATATTTGTCCTACCTTTAGGTCCTTGTTGGGTTCGACACTCTTACTTATCGAGAAAGGCTACAATTGATCCCCTATACTTGTGGGTTATCAAGACCTTTTTCTGGCGCCGTTGCCGAGGAGCAATAGCGTGGGGTGAATATTCTCAGGTGTGCTTGTTTGCTTTATCACTAAGTAGATTTATTTGCTGTTCTAAGTTGTTCGCTATCTTTAGTTAGGGATATGGAACACGAAATACCAAAAAAATTAGGTGTACTTGCTACTCATGGAGATGGGGAACCTCCTAAAATCCTCGATGCTTGTTATGTGGAAAATATTATGCACTTATTTAATAATACTGAGAAAACCCCATTCAATTATATAATGTGAGACACGTTGGCTCAACGTGAATACTTTAGGGATTATCGCTTGACTCAAAAAGGGAAACTATTATGGGATCAAATTCATATGTTGGAACGGTATGCTTGGGATCTATGCTTGAGATATGATATTACTTGTTGCTCTAGGATGAAGGCTAAACACCTTCCCTTTTCTTGTAAATTTAATGCTAATGAAACCTTGGCTTCTTATGCTAATGGTATATATGATTACTATGATGTGGAACAAATAGAAGAGTTTGTTGCTTTTATGGGTGCTTATGAAATTGAAGCTCTATTTAAAAAGTGTGATGATAATGATGATGTTGTTTATCGATCTAAAAATTTGGTTATGCTTCGTTATTATTATACTAATTATGAATATAATGCCCATATTTATCAATTTATGGAGAAATTCTCCGCTGCCCAAGAGGAGACTAATATTTTGCAGGAAACTATGGAAGAAGAAAATGTTGAAACTGTGAGCTCATTAGATGAAAAAGATGACGAGGAGAGCGAAGAACAAAGGAGGAAGAGCGGACTAGCTACCCGTGCCGACCTTCTAATGAGAGTAACTCTTCAACTCATACATTGTTTAATTTCCCTTCGTTCTTACCGAAGGATGAATGCTATGTTGATTGCTATGATCCCTTGGATTCATTTGAAATATCAATTTTTGATGAACTTGATGCTTGCTATGCTTGTGGTCATGATGCCAATATGAATGATGCTTATGAAGATGAACTTGCTATAGTTCCTTATGTTAAACGTGAAATTGTTGCCATCGCACCCACTTATGATAGTCCTATTATCTTTTTGAACTCTCCCAACTACAATATATGCTTTTATTAGGGATTACATAGATGGGTTGCCTTCTACTATTACACATGATGATTTTGATGAATATAATATGCATGTGCTTGCTGCTCCTACTTGCAATTATTATGAGAGAGGAACTACATCTCCACCTCCCTGTGTTTCCAATACGATAAAATTGCAAGAAACTGTTTATGCTATGTATTGGCCTTTACTTGATGTGCATGAATTGTTATTTTATGACATGCCAATGCATAGGAATATAGTTAGACTTCGTCATTGCATGATATATGTTACCTTGTTCTCACTACTAAATTACAAATCATTGTTAATTAAAATTGGCTTTGATATACCTTGGGATCCGGGTGGATCCATTACTTGAGCACTTTATGCCTAGCTTAATGGCTTTAAAGAAAGTGTTGCCTGGGAGACAACCCGGAAGTTTTAGAGAGTCATATATTTCTAGTAAGTGCTTTTATATAGTTTAAAAACAAAAAAAATATAGAGGGGAACTTAAAACTTTTTCAAAAAGAGAAGCGATTGAAAGGTGATGCATTGCGGAAGTGAGGGTCGACCTTGAACACTTGTGTTCATGCTCATGGAAACAATGTAGAATTTTTCATGGAAGATTCTAGCAAAAATAATTATCCCCTTGTACAATTCCATTGTATTATAAAAATAATGTGCCAAGTAAAGCCTTTATGATTAGTTTGGGTGATAGTTGTTTGATCATGCTGAAAAAGATAGAAACTTTGCACTCACGAAATCATTTCTTATTTCTATACAGAGAGCGTTGTTGAGTTGACTCTTTTTGCTGCTGATTTATATACAAATTGCCTTAATTATCATAATTTTTTCAGAATTTTTGGAGTATCAGAAGTATGGTATATGTTCATATTACTACAGATTGTTCTCTTTTTGACATATTCTGTTTTCTATGCATTGTTCTCTTATTTTTGGTGAATCTATGGGTAGTATCGGGGGGTATGAACCATGGTAAAGTTGGATTACAGTAGATATAATGCTAATATCAATTTGGAATGAGTTCACAACAATACTTAAAGTGGTGATTTACTTTATTATACTAACGGATCTCACGAAGGTTTTGTTGAGTTCTGTGTGATTGAAGTTTTCAAGTTTTGGGTGAGACCACGATGGATGAAGGAATAAGGAGAGGCAAGAGCCTAAGCTTGGGGATGCCCAAGGCACCCCAAGGTAATATTCAAGGAAGACTCAAGCGTCTAAGCTTGGGGATGCCCCAGAAGGCATCCCCTCTTTCGTCTACAATCTATCGGTAATTTTACTCTGAGCTATATTTTTATTCGTCACTTGATATGTGCAAATTCTTGGAGCGTCTTTTGTGTTTATTTTTCCTTGTTATTTTATGCACCATGCTGATATGAGATAGTCCTTGGTTGATTTATAGAATGCTCTTTGCACTTCACTTATATCTTTTGATTATGGCTTTATAGAATGCTTCATGTACTTCACTTATATCATTTGAAGTTTGGATTGCCTGTTTCCCTACACATAGAAAACCGCCATTTGTAGAATGCTCTTTTGCTTCACTTATATTTGTTAGAGCGGGGCATATATTTTGTAGAAAGAATTAAACTCTCATGCTTCACTTATACCTATTTAGAGAGTTAACAGGAGTTGGTCATTCACATGGTTAGTCATAAAATCCTACATAAAACTTATAGATCACTGAATATGATATGTTTGACTCCTTGCAATAGTTTTGCGACATGAAGATATGATATTAGAGTCATTCTAGTCAGGAATTGTGTATTCGTAGAAATACTTGTGTTAAGGTTTGTGATTCCCTGTAACGACTAAGATGCGGTCCTTTCCGATCTGGGGATAGAGGCCCCGAATTGGAAAGGACCGCATCTAAGCATCTCGCAAACAAGGTATCATAGCACAGACATAATAATAACAGATTGACAATCAAGGGTTCAATTGCCATCTCATAAATATCATAGTACATCACACATAAAATCAAAGTAGTTCCGCTACGGACTACAAAACAAGGGAAATGGCTATGCTACCCTGTCTGCTGGCCCACGATCACGACCACGCCTCAATCTTCTGGATAGTTCACATACAGGTGGTCGTTCTCCTCATCGTACTGCCACGCCAACTGCGTGCCGTCGGGATCACCTGTCTCTGGGGTACCTGAACCTATTGGTGTTGTGAAGGAATCTGTGAGCCACGGGGGACTCAGCAATCTATGACCTCAGTGCCAGAACTAGTCAAGTTATTAGGTTGGATAGGTGGAGTATTTAGGTTGCAACATCCTAAGCTTGACATGGTGGCTATCTTACGTAGAACTTGTATGAAGGTGGTCTATACTAGCGGTCAATTGTACTTGATCACTAAGTGATCCTGAACACCTACCTACGTCAATCATAACCCCACCATGTTCCCGATCTAAGAGAGATCTTCGAGGGGATAGTCACGGTTACGCACACAGTTGGCAATTTTATTAGCTTATGTTTAAGTTATCTAATACCGGATGTTAACAAAATATTCCAAGTTACCACATAACCGCGGGCACGGCTTTCCGAAAGATTAAACCCTACAGGGGTGCTCCAACTAGTCCATCACAAACGTACATAGGCTGCAAAGTAATCCTCTATCACGACTCTCGTGACCTCGTCGGATTCCTTAGAGGAAAACCTCAACTCTGGGGAGAACCAAAGCTTCACCGGGATTCCTATACGCAAGATATATCGCTAAGGTAAGACAAGACTAGCAGGACCTCCCGGTGTGTCGACGACCCTGATAAGAGCCGCGTATCTCAGTCTCAGGACAACACCGTCTATGCAAAGTGGACAAGGACCAAACCTCAAGTTTCCTTGGGGTGGTCTTGCCGACTGCTAGGTGGGTGGACCAACACTCATGAGGAGCACTGGCCCAGGTTGTTGATTAAATTCCTCGGGGTAGCTATTCCCTATGCAGATTATTATTAAGTGATTAGCAGATTAAAACCAATGTTGGGTCCTCCCGGACAAGTCTTAACACTACGCGATTTATCAAGCGGGTCCCCAAAACAACCCCGAACGTGTTAGGAGCGATCAATATGGAATCAAACACTGGTAGCCGGTAACTATGGCGGCAATAACAGAACAAAGCACCCGATAAAAGGCTAGGCCTTCCGTTATTTATCAAGTATATAGGTGCATTAATTAAATAACAGAATTAAGGTAATGATATCAATCTCATGTTATCACATGAGGCAAAGCACCTGTATCTAGCAACGCTAACATTAGTAGTTGAGCAAAGCCTACTTAGCCATTCAAGTTTGCTAGGAAGGATCAGTGTTTGGGTTCATGGCATATCAGGAGGCAATATTTCAGTGGTAGGCAGCAAGCATATGACAAGGAAACGTAATCTAGCATAACAAGTCTAGACATGGAATCAAGGTCATATCATCTTGCCTGTGATATCCTTAGCTTGGAATGGTTCTTGTTCGTCCTGCACGTACTCTCCCGAATCCACGTACTCGTTCTCTGATCCCGGTGCTACCCAACATAAGAATAACATCCAATGAACAACAGCACCTCAAGATGCAACAAGCACATGATGCATGAGATGAATATGAGCATGCATCACTATTTCTATCACTAGCACAAGCATAAAGAGTAATTACATGTTCCTGGACAGAACTGCATCCTAATCTATTATGACATGCATGAGAATTACATGATCAAATGCGTCTCGAGAAAACGATGCAAAAGCATATAAATAACATTACAAATGGAGCTACGAATCAACGAGAATCAATGAAACAAGATATGAAGCCCTACGTGTCAAATTCATCACAACACACTCCAATGGCTCAACTCTGGTATTTCCAGGTAGCCAAGACACAAAACTAACCAACATGAATGGTTTGGAGCAAATAAGAACACCACATCATCAACTAAGCACTCACAAACATCAAAATGACAAAACTACACAATCTGCCACAAACTGCATCATAGCACTTTGTGAGCTACATGCAAAGCACCTACAGCCACCCAAATATGACAATTAATATATGTGGTTGTAGCTATCCAAGAGTAATTCAAGCACAAGCAAGAATCACACGCAAAGGAGTTAAACACACAAAGTTACAAGGCTGTAAACTTGCCCAAAAATATCAGATTTGAGGGACTTAGTAAAAATTCCAGATTTTCACTATATATCTTTGCTCTGAACCATTTTGACAGAAGAAAAAACAATATCTACAGGACACCAAATGGAATGAAATTTTACAGGGTGCTAGAAAAACATATCAGCTCCAACTTTCCAGATGAAAGCTAAGGCCAGATCACAACACATTGACCTGCACAACCTCATCAACAGGAGAAGAAAATATAAACAGATTCTCAGACTTAGTGAAAATCTCAGATTTTCACTAATCTGGAATTTCAGCCACATGCCCACTTTGTCTAGGCACAACTTGCACACATGGATTCCAGAACATGAATTGAAACCAACATGTGGTAGAGGGGGTCACCCTCTACTACCACAACCAAGAATCAAACACAAAGGCTCACCACACCTCATGGAACCAAGCTCTAAACATAGAAGAAAAATGAAATATGTCATCTCCAGAAAATGTTCCAATGGCAAAACTAAGTTCACCAATGGATTCCTTGGGAGATTCTACCCCAAAATCATATATAATATGTATGCACTTACTTGGAGCAAGTGACCACAAACTAGGAAGGAAGAAACTACAAGAAATCATACATAGTGACTAGTGCAACATTTCATGTGCATTTCACTAGAACAACTCCTACATAGTTAATTGCCCATGTGCACAACACCAATGGTTACATGAGGGTTTTGACCCCATGTATGTGTGCCATAGCACATCAATCATCACAAACACATCTACCAAGCTATCCACACACACAAAACACCATGCCCTCTCACATATGGTCATGTGAAGGTGCATAGTTTTGCTTGCAAAGGTGGGGTGTCCCACACACACACATCCACTCCACTACACACATCAAAACATGTTCTTTGGACAACACTAAATATTGCATCTATTTAGATCACTCAAGTAGGGAGCTCATCCACCACAAACACATGCTCACAAACGTTGGTGTACATGAACTATGTTCATGTGGGGGGTGTTCTTCACACCACATGCACCACAATATAAACATGCACTCAAAACCTATCACACTAGACAATATAAGCATGACACTAGTGCATCTACACACTCACTTATGCTAGCTTCACCACACACTCCATACATACAACCATGCATACAGACATATGAACACATACACCACACTCACATATGTTACCTACACCACTACAACTACTGGACGGGAAAAGAAAAATAAGATGCACTCCTTCATGCCTATTATTTAGGCACAAGGTGTAACTGCAAATAGCAAAGGAAAATTAAAAGAAAGAAAGGGAAAAAATTAGAAGGGCAGGCCTGGGATTCGAACCCCAGTGCCCCTGGTACTGTCCTGTGGTGCATACCACCCTGCTAGAGCCTTGTGTTCGACAGAAACAGTGTTGCTGCCAGGATAAGCTGATCTGCTGCGCTAGCATACTACTGCATCGAAATAAACCAAAAAAAAAGGGGGAGGCTTCCCCTGGGATCGAACCCACCACCTCACGAATACAAACGCGGAGACATACCACTGCGCTACGGAACGGGAGCCTGACAGAGGGCGATACACAATCAAGGTAAACTAGCAAGGGGCCCTGCTCTGCCTACAGAGCCTACCGGCAACAGGGAGGACGCTGGTGCACTACTCTGCTATAGATCCGACGAGGGGGAGTGCTCTACTACTACTGCTCGACTGATGCGCGGGGAAGGGAGTCCCTGCTTGCACTAATCAGCCCGAGCACAACACAACAAACACAACAACGCACGAAACACCTCGGTCTACTTCCTGACAGGGCCAACTCCGGCGAGCCCTGTTCGATCTAGGCGGCGAGAAGGAGGGAGGAAGGAGGGAGGATCTCCTGATCACCTAGGGGAAGGAGGAAGGACGCCGATCAGAGGAGGAGTCGTTGGAGGGGAAGAAGATCGAAGCCGAAGAAGTTCCTGACGCAGAACCGAAGCAAAGGCGAACGAGCATCGGTCCGCGGCGTCGGCGAGCTCCTGGTCGTCGGTGAGGACGCTCCTCGGCCTCACCGAGGACAAAAATGGGGCGCGGGCACCATCCCCGTGTCCCTGGACATGGCCACCGGCGCTGCTCGACAGATAAGGCGGGGTAGACGGCGGCGGGGCTTCCCTGCTCTCTCTGATTGCTCCTATCTACAGAATTCTTACCAGGGGGAGGAGAAGAGAGATGGGAAGGACATGGGGAATGGAGCGGCGGCGGATGGGAGAGAGGGAACCCTAGGAGAGGGAGGGCACGGACGCCCACTAAAATAGGGGGACCTCGACGTTGGTGCCCTCACGGTGGCAAGGCATCCTCCTCTGTTGGACTGACGGAAAGGCAGATAGGGGGAGACAGCGTCACGGAGGAAGAAAGGATGTCGCGTGGGCTCCTGTGCACACGGGGAGAGGAAAGATGGGCCGGCCTGTGGGAGTGAGCCCACAGGTGGCGCCACTTAAGGAAAAAATCTCTGTGGCCCCTTCTATTTACAGAATTAGGCACAGAGGAAAAGAAATGTACAAGGAAAACCACAGGTGCAAAAATAAAAATAGCACTTGTCGTGGACATGTAAAAACAAGACCTAATTAATAAAAATGAGAACAAGAATTTAGGAGCAAGTAATTATTTTACAAAACAGCCATAGTAGGGACTGTTTTGTAATTGCTTACACCTTTTAGACACCCATTCAAAACCAGCAAATCACACATCTCATCCACCACAATTCTAAGCTAACCCATGATCATTTTTAAAAGAGGGAAGGAAGAAGAGAATCTTGACATAGGAGAAATAGAGAGGGGGGTGAAGATGGTTTTGACACCTAAACAAATACTATCACATGCATCACCACACACAAGCTATACATCACATGCACAACAACACAACACCACATGAAATCATATGACCACATTGCAACAACAAGAACACATGGCATGATATGGAATGCATGCATGCAAAGGAAGAGAAATTAATAAGGTGACAACACATGAAATAATGAGCATGGGCTCTCTCATAGCATTGACAAGGTGGACCACATGAAGTAGGTTCCAAATAGGGAAGGTTTTACACTTGGGGCATTACAAACTCTTCCACAATACAAAAAAGATCTCGCCCCGAGATCTACGCCTGAAATAACTACGGAAATTCAGAACGGAGGTGATCCTCGCGTTCCCAAGTAGCTTCTTTATCGGAATGGTGTGACCACTGCACTTTGAGAAATTTGACGGTCTTGTTGCGGGTCTTGCGCTCAGTCCCCTCAAGAACCGCAATTGGATGCTCACGATAAGAAAGGTCAGGTTGAAGGTCGATGTCTTGAAGATGAACAGTGCGCTCGGGGGTCTTGAAACACCTCCGAAGCTGAGAAACATGGAACACATCATGGACATTTGCAAAGTTTGACGGGAGCTCGAGCTGGTACGCAAGGTCGCCTCTCTTGCCAACCACTCTGAACGGACCAACGAAACGAGGTGCAAGCTTGCCTTTGATGCCAAAGCGTTGCATACCCTTCATAGGCGACACCTTGAGATAGACGAAGTCATCAAGCTCATAAGACATGTCACGGTGCTTGCTATCATAATAGCTCTTCTGACGGGACTGAGCTGCTCTGAGGTTGTCGCCAATTACTCGACACATCTCCTCAGCTTCTTCTATCAAATCATTCCCAAGGATCTGACGCTCGTCGGTCTTGGACCAGTTGAGTGGGGTACGGAACTTCCTGCCATAGAGAATTTCAAACGGAGCCTTGCCAGAACTAGCTTGATAACTGTTGTTATACGAGAACTCCGCAAAAGGCAGACAATCCTCCCACTTCATGCCAAAAGAGATAACACAGGCTCTCAGCATGTCCTCAAGAACTTAATTCACTCGCTCCACTTGACCACTAGTCTGAGGATGGAACAATGTGCTGAAGCGGATCTTCGTGCCCATAGAAGACTGAAAAGAGTCCCAGAACTTGGAAGTGAAGATACTTCCGCGATCCGAAGAGATCATCATAGGCACACCGTGCAAGGACACAATCCTGGAGGTGTACAACTCTGTCAGCTGAGCTGCTGAAATGGATTCCTTGACTGGAAGAAAATGAGCCACTTTACTTAACTTGTCGATGACGACGAAGATGGCATCATTACCCTTCTTAGACTTTGGAAACCCGGTGACGAAATCCATCTCAATGTGATCGAACTTCCACTCGGGAATGGGCAATGGATGCAAAAGACCTACTGGACATTGATGCTCTACTTTCACCCTTCGACATACATCACATGCATTTACGACCTGAGCAATCTCACGCTTCATACGAGTCCACCAGAAGGTCTGTTTCAAGTCGTGGTACATCTTGGAGCTTCCAGGATGAATAGAGAGCAGAGAGTTATGAGCTTCCTCCATGATTACCTTTCTGAGATCACCTTTCGGGACAATAAGGCGATCCTCGAAGAACAACGTGAATCTGGCATCAACAGTGAAGCACTTATACTTGGGAAGACTCTTTCCCACGCCAATCTTGACCTTCTTCACCATAGCGTCAAGAAGTTGTGCTGCTCGGACCTGATCTTCCAAGGTAGGAGAGATCTGAAGGTTTGCAAGAAATCCCTGAGGTACTAGCTGAAAGTTGAGCTTCCTGAAAGACTCACAAAGCCCAGGTTGGAGAGGTTGCAGAATCAGACTGTTGCAATATGCCTTCCTGCTCAAAGCATCCGCCATGACATTAGCTTTGCCTGGCGTGTACTCAACACTCGGATTAAAATCCTGGAGCATTTCCACCCAACGTGTTTGCCAAAGATTCAGGTTAGGCTCAGTGAAGATGTACTTGAGACTCTTGTGATTGGTGAAAACTTCAACCTTACGTTCCAACAAGAGGTGTCTCCAAGTCAACAGAGCGTGTACCACAGCTGCTAGCTCAAGATCATGCACAAGATAGTTCTTCTCCGCTGGCTTCAACTGCCTGGAGGTATAAGCAACAACCTTCTTATCTTACATCAGGACTGCACCAAGACCCTGGAGAGAAGCGTCGCAGAAGACCTGGTAAGACTTGGAACCATCCGAAGGAACCAAGAATGGCCTTGAGGTAAGCTTCTCTTTGAGTGTGTCGAAGGCCAACTGACACTCTGGAGACCAAGCATACTTAACACCCTTCTGAAGAAGACTTGAGAGCGGCTTGGCGATCTTGGAGAAGTTCTCAACGAACCTTCTGCAATAGCCAGCAAGCCCGAGAAAGCTTCGAAGCTGCTTCACATTCTACGGAGGCTCCCATTCAACAATGGCCTGAACCTTGGACGGATCAACTTTAATGCCCTCGGCAGAGATAATGTGCCCAAGATACACCACTTCTTTCAGCCAGAACTCACACTTGGAAAACTTGGCATACAACTTGTACTCTCTTAGCTTATCAAGCACCAACCTGAGATGTTCTTCATGTTCTTGCTCAGTTTTAGAAAAGACCAGAATGTCGTCGAGATAGAGCAAGACAAAGTCATTCTTGAACGGAGAGAATATGTAGTTCATCAATCAACAGAATGTCGGAGGAGCATTTGCCAGACCAAAAGACATGACCGTATACTCATACGAGCCAAAACTAGTCCTGAAGGCAGTCTTCGGAATATCTTCCTCGCGAATGCGAATTTGATGCTAGCCCATCCTGAGATCAAGCTTGGAGAAGACCTTAGCACCTTTCAACTGTTCGAACAACTCAATAATGTTCGGAAGTGGATATTTGTTCCTGATTGTCTTCTTGTTCAATGGACGGTAATCGACACACAACCGGTCCGTGCCATCCTTCTTCTTAACAAACAAAACACCACAGCCCCACGGAGACGAGCTCAGTCTGATCAAACCCAAACGCTCCTGCTCATCGAGTTGCCTCTTAAGTTCCTTCAATTCTTCTGGACCCAATTTGTACGGCCGTTTGCACACGGGCTCGGTGCCTGGCTCTAGATCAATCACAAACTCAACTTCTCTGTGTGGAGGCATGCCTGGAAGCTCTTCAGGAAACACATCTTCATATTCGCTGACCACTGGGACTTGCGAAATAGGATTGATCTCACCCTTTTCATTCAAAGAGAACATACGGATTGTATCATCGCACGCCGCGAATATAATCACGTCCTCCGAAGAGTGGGTAAGCTTCACTTCTTTGGCTTCACAATCAATTGATGCCTTGTTCATGGCCAACCAGTCCATACCAAGAATCAAGTCGATGTCGGAATTGCCCAAGACAATAGGAGAAGCCAGAAAAGCATAAGCACCCATCTTGACAGAAACATCCGGAACCATCATGTGGGAATTCATGATCTTGCCAGGAGACATAATTGAAAGAGGCTTAGGCAAATCACGAGTAGGGAACCCATGCTTAAATGAGAATGACCTTGAGATAAATGAATGTGATGCACCAGAATCAAATAACACTTTAGCAGGAATATCATTGACGAGGAGGTTACCCATGATCACATCTGACGAGTTTTCTGCCTCAGCTACATTCACCAGGTTGACTCTAGCTGATCTGGGGTTGAACTTGACAAAAGCATTTCTTGGAGGTTTGCCTGGAGGAGGAGGCGGCAGTCGGAGCTAAGAACTACACTTGTTGGCATACTGACCCTTCTGCCCACACTTGTGACAAGTCACCTCTGCTGGCTGCCAGTACTGAGTCTGAGGAGGACCTTGCTTCTGGTGCTGGAATCTCTGCTGGAAGACAGGGTTGGGTGGGTGGGAAGAACTACGACCACCAGAGTGCTTAAGCTACTGCGAGTGCCGAGGAGGAGGAGGAGACACCCAGAACTTCTGTTGCTTCTGAACCACCTGAGTCGAGGAAGAGCTGGAATCTCTCAAGCGCTTCTTAGAATTATCCACCCTCAGCAATGATGCCTCTGCCCTGAGAGCTAGGTTGTAGAACTTGTCGAACTCCTCAGGATCGTGCAAAGCAAGAGCTAACTGCAAATCTTCTTTCAAGCTACCTCTGAACTGATAAATCTTGCTCTTCTGATCCGGGATATCCTGCAGCGCGTAACGGGCTAGCTCGTGGAACTCAACGTTGTACTTGTACATGGAATTCCCACCTTGCTTCAAACGCCTGAACTTCTCACGCATCTCCTCCACAAAGCTGGAAGGGATGTAGTGGGACCTGAAGTCACGGCAGAACTCATCCCAAGAAATAACTCTAGCGCCTCTGGAGTCCTTCAGCTGCTGCCACCAGATAGAAGCCTGCCCCTTCAACTGGAATGTTGCAAATTTGACGAAATCCTCAGGATGCACATTGCTACACTCGAAATGCTTGTTCATATCACGGATCCGGTCCTCTGCATCAAATGGTTGGTCGCATGAAGTGAAAGTCTTTGGATGGTTCCACAGGAACTGACTCAGACTAGCAAACTGATTGCCACCATGCTGGAAATTGCCTTGCTGCTGATTGGCTCTCTCTTGCAACAACTGTAGCAACATCTGGGTGTTTGCGTTAGTAGCAACCATCACCGCTTGCCAGGCCTCTGCAGGAGGAGGTGGCGGCGACGGAGGATTCTCCAGAGGAGGAGGTGGTGGCGGCATATCCTCATGCCCTGGGTTCTGACGAGTTGGTCGAGCCATCCTAAAGACGGACATCACATTAGCCCACAGAATAAATTGAAGATATTGCTGAATCAAAAGACAGGAATATCTGAACAGGAATAAGCAATTGCACTTGAACAAAATAGTAAGAATGCTTCCTCAAAGTGACGGTCGACAAAATTCCGATTAAGACCACTGCAAACAAGTATGAGCTAGAACTGCTCGGAACAAACATATGATCGAAATTTCATCCAATATCTTCGTGGATAAGATCGCACGGGCTCGAATTTACAGTAGACATCCTATGCAAGGCAGTGCACACGACATACGAAGTATCCCCGAGTCGTAGCGAGCTACAAGGACTCTTTAAGACACAACGAGAACCGATGTAAGACGACCGTCAACAAACGCACCCACTGAACATCGAATCCCAACCTTAATCATGCATCTGTAGGAAGATAGTCCTATAAGATACTACTTGATATCCCACCTATGAATTCCCGAAATAACTGGTCATGCAATCTGGTACACGGATACAAGGAGTAATATCACACAACTACTATACTAACCCGTCACCTCTATCACATCCGTCAACACATAACCAGCATCTCGGACCTTCATCTACAACAGACCCTCGTGATCACAACGATACCAAGTATGGCAGTACTCCCGAACAATCTGCACCAGTACTGTTGACATCGGAGTTATCTCGCCACTACCAGTATTGAAGAAATTACGAACATCCTTTGTTCTTAGATACTCAGAAATCTGAATGATGGCGATGTGCGCAAGAATCCCCTGGAGCTCAACTCCCCGGAAGAAATCAAAGCAGACAGGAGGCACCAAGACAGGACTCCATCACATCAAAATCATATAGATTTCACAAATACCCGCGTGATCCTAAAAAAAATTCCTAAGAAGAGGAGTAGAATAAAGATTTCCTAAGACGGGAACCTCACCAGAGCATGGAAGAGGACAAAAAAGAATCCTACTCTCCGATATAACTAAGACTCAAAACATTTTACTAGACTCGACTCGGCCAAGTATGATCACACAAAGGCTCCTATGGTCGTAAGGCTCTGATTACCAACTTGTAACGACTAAGATGTGTTCCTTTCCGATCTCGGGATCGAGGCCCCGAATTGGAAAGGAGCGCATCTAAGCATCTCCAAACAAGGTATCATAGCACATACATAATAATAACAGATTGACAATCAGGGGTTCAATTGCCATCTCATAAATATCAGAGTACATCACACATACAATCAAAGTAGTTCCTCTACGGACTACAAAACAAGGGAAATGGCTATGCTACCCTGCCTGATGGCTCACAATCACGACCACGCCTCAATCTTCTGGATAGTTCACGTACAGGCGGTCATTCTCCTCATCGTACTGCCACGCCAGCCGCATGTCGTCGGAATCACCTGTCTCTGGGTACCTAAACCTGTTGGTGTTGTGAATGAATCTGTGAGCCATGGGGGACTCAGCAATCTATGACCTCGGTGCCAGAACTAGTCAAGTTATTAGGTTGGATAGGTGGAGTATTTAGGTTGCAGCATCCTAAGCTTGACATGGTGGCTATCTTACATAGAACTTGTATGAAGGTGGTCTATACTAGCGATCGATTGTACTTGATCACTAAGTGATCTTGAACACCTACCTACGTCAATGATAACCCCACCGTGTTCCCGATCGAAGAGAGATCTTCGAGGGGACAGTCACGGTTACGCACACAGTTGGCAATTTTCTTAGCTTATGTTTAAGTTATCTAATATCGGATGTTAACAAAATATTCCAAGTTGCCACATAACCGCGGGCACGGCTTTCTGAAAGATTAAACCCTGCAGGGGTGCTCCAACTAGTCCATCACAAACGTACACAGGCCGCAAAGTAATCCTCTATCACGAATCTTGTGATCTCGTCAGATTCCTTAGAGGAAAACCTCAACTCTCGGGAGAACCAAAGCTTCACCGGGATTCCTATACGCAAGATATATCGCTAAGGTAAGACAAGACTAGCAGGACCTCCCGGTGTGTCGACGACCCTGATAAGAGCCGCGTATCTCAGTCTCAGGACAACACCGTCTATGCAAAGTGGACAAGGACCAAACCTCAAGTTTCCCTGGGGTGGTCTTGCCGGCTGATAGGTGGGTGGACCAACACTCATGAGGAGCACTTGCCCAGGTTGTTGATTAAATTCCTCGGGGTAGCTATTCCCTATGCAAATTATTATTGAGTGATTAGCAGATTGAAACCAATGTTGGGTCCTGCCGGACAAGTCTTAACACTACGTGATTTATCAAGGGGGTCCCCAAAACAACCCCGAACGTGTTAGGAGCGATCAATATGGAATCAAACACCGGTAGCCGGTAACTATGGCGGCAATAACGGAGCAAAGCACCCGGTAAAAGGCTAGGCCTTCCGTTATTTACCAAGTATATAGGTGCATTAATTAAATAACAGAATTAAGATAATGATATCAATCTCATCTTATCACATGAGGCAAAGCACCTGCATCTAGCAACGCTAACATTAGTAGCTGAGCAAAGCCTACTTAGCCATTCAAGTTTGCTAGGAAGGGATCAGTGTTTGGGTTCATGGCATCTCAGGAGGCAATATTTCAGTGGTAGGCAGCGGTCATATGACAAGGAAACGTAATCTAGCATAACAAGTCTATAGATGGAATCAAGGTCATATCATCTTGCATGTGATATCCTTAGCTTGGAATGGTTCTTGTTCGTCCTGCACGTACTCTCCCGAATCCACGTACTCGTTCTCCGATCCCGGTGCTACCGAACATAAGAATAACATCCAATAAATAACAGCACCTCAAGATTCAACAAGCACATGATGCATGAGATGAATATGAGCATGCATCACTATTTCTATCACTAGCACAAGCATAAAGAGTAATTACATGTTCCTAGACAGAACTGCATCCTAATCTATTATAACATGTATGATAATGACATGATCATATGCTTCTCGAGAAAACGATAGAAAATCATATAAAGAACATTACAAACGGAGCTACGGATCAACGGCAATCAACGAAACAAGATATGAAGCCCTACGTGTCAAATTCATCACAACACACTCCAATGGCTCAACTCTGGTATTTCCAGGTAGCCAAGACACAAAAATAACCAACATGAATGGGGTGGAGCAAAGAAGAACAGCACATCATCAACTAAGCACTCACAAACATCAAAATGACAAAACTACACAATCTGCCATAAACTGCATCATAGCACTTTGTGAGCTACATGCAAAGCACCTACAGCCACCCAAATATGACAATTAATATATGTGGCTGTAGCTATCCAAGATTACTTCAAGCACAAGCAAGAATCACACACAAAGGAGTTAAACACAGAAAGTTACAAGGTTGTAAACTTGCCCAAAAATATCAGATTTGAGGGACTTAGTGAAAATTCCAGATTTTCACTATCTGTCTTTGCTCTGAAGCATTTTGACAGAAGCCAAAACAATATCTACATGAATCCAAATGGAATGAAATTTTACAGGGAGCTATAAAAACATATCATCTCCAAATTTCTAGTTGAAAGCTAAGGCCATATCACAACACATTGACCTGCACAACCTCATCAACAGGAGAAGAAAATATAAACAGATTCTCAGACTTAGTGAAAATCTCAGATTTTCACTAATCTGGAATTTCAGCCACATGCCCACTTTTCTAGGCACAACTTGCACGCATGGATTCCAGAACATGAATTTAAACCAACATGTGGTAGAGGGGGTCACCCTCTACTACCACAACCAAGAATCAAACACAAAGGCTCACCACACCACATGGAACCAAGCTCTAAACATAGAAGAAAAATGAAATATGTCATCTCCATAAAATGTTCCAATGGCAAAACTAAGTTCACCAATGGATTCCTTGGGAGATTCTACCCCAAAATCATATATAATATGTATGCACTTACTTGGAGCAAGTGACCACAAACTAGGAAGGAAGAAACTACAAGAAATCATACATAGTGACTAGTGCAACATTTCATGTGCATTTCACTAGAACAACTCCTACATAGTTACTTGCCCGTGTGCACAACACCAATGGTTACATGAGGGTTTTGACCCCATGTATGTGTGCCATAGCACATCAATCATCACAAACACATCTACCAAGCTATCCACACACACAACACACCATGCCCTCTCACATATGGTCATGTGAAGGTGCATAGTTTTGCTTGCAAAGGTGGGGTGTCCCACACACACACATCCACTCCACTACACACATCAAAACATGTTCTTGGACTACACTAAATATTGCATCTATTTAGATCACTCAAGTAGGGATCTCATCCACCACAAACACATGCTCACAAACGTTGGTGTACATGAACTATGTTCATGTGGGGGGTGTTCTTCACACCACATGCACCACAAGATAAACATGCACTCAAAACCTATCACACTACACCATATAAGCATGACACTAATGCATCTACACACTCACTTATGCTAGCTTCACCACACACTCCATACATACAACCATGCATACACACATTTGAACACATACACCACACTCACATATGTTACCTACACCACTACAACTACTGGACAGGAAAAGAAAAATAAGATGCACTCCTTCATGCCTATTATTTAGGCACAAGGTGTACCAACAAATAGCAAAGGAAACTTAAAAGAAAGAAAGGTAAAAAAATTAAAAGGGCAGACTTGGGATTCGAACCCAGTGCCCCTGGTACTGTCCTGTGGTGCATACCACCATGCTAGAGCCTTGTGTTCGACAGAAACAGAGCTGCTGCAAGGATAAGCTGATCTACTGCGCTAGCATACTACTGCATCGAAATAAACCAAAAAAAGGGGGGGAGGCTTCCCCTGGGATCGAACCCACCACCTCACGAATACAAACGCAGAGACATAGCACTGCGCTACGGAACAGGAACCTGACAGAGGGCGATACACAATCAAGGTAAACGAGCAGGGGGGCCTGCTCTGCCTACAGAGCCTGCCGGCGACAGGGAGGACGCCGGTGCACTACTCTGCTACAGATCCGACGAGGGGGAGTGCTCTACTGCTACTGCTCGACTGATACGCGGGGAAGGGAGTCCCTGCTTGCACTGATCTGCCCGAGCACAACGCAACAGACACAACAACGCGCGAAACACCTCGGTCTACTTCCTGACAGGGGCAACTCCGGCGAGCCATGTTCGATCTAGGCGGCGAGAAGGAGGAGGAAGGAGGGAGGAGCTCCTACTCACCTAGGGGAAGGAGGAAGGACGCCGATCGGAGGAGTCGCTCGAGGGGAAGAAGATCGAAGCCGAAGAAGTTCCTCACGCAGAACCGAAGCAGAGGCGAAGGAGCACCGGTCCGCAGCATCGGCAAGCTCCTGGTCGTCGATGAGGATGCTCCTCGACCTCACCGAGAACGAAAATGGGGCGCGGGCACCATCCCCGTGCCCCTGGACATGGCCGCCGGCGCTGCTCGACTGAGAAGGCGGGGTAGATGGCGGTGGGGCTTCCCTGCTCTCTCTGACTACTCCTATCTACAGAATTCTTACCAGGGGGAGGAGAAGAGAGATGGGAAGGAGATGGGGTATGGAGCGGCGGCGGCGGATGGGAGAGAGGGAACCCTAGGAGAAGGAGGGCACGGACGCCCACTAAAATAGGGGGGACCTCGACATTGGTGCCCTCACGGCGGCAACGCGTCCTCCTGTGTTGGACTGACGGAAAGGCAGAGAGGGGGGGAGACGGTGTCAGGGAGGAAGAAAGGATGCCGCATGGGCTCCTGTGCGCACGGGGAGAGGAAAGATGGGCCGGCCTGTGGGAGTGAGCCCACAGGTGGCGCCACTTAAGGAAAAAAATCTCTGTGGCCCCTTCTATTTATAGAATTAGTTAGAGAGGAAAAGAAATGTACATGGAAAACCACAAGTGCAAAAATAAAAATAGCACTTGTCCTGGACATGTAAAAACAATAACTAATTAATAAAAATGAGAACAAGAATTTAGGAGCAAGTAATTGTTTTACAAAAGAGCCATGGTAGGGACTGTTTTGTAATTGCTTACACCTTTTAGACACCCATTCAAAACCAGCAAATCACACATCTCATCCACCACAATTCTAAGCTAACCCATGAGCATTTTTAAAAGAGGGAAGGAAGAAGAGAATCTTGACATAGGAGAAATAGAGAGGGGGGTGAAGATGGTTTTGACACCTAAACAAATACTATCACATGCATCACCACACACAAGCTATACATCACATGCACAACAACACAACACCACATGAAATCATATGACCACATTGCAACAACAAGAACACATGGCATGATATGGAATGCATGCATGCAAAGGAAGAGAAATTAATAAGGTGACAACACATGAAATAATGAGCATGGGCTCTCTCATAGCATTGACAAGGTGGACCACATGAAGTAGGTTCCAAATAGGGAAGGTTTTACACTTGGGGCATTACATTCCCGTAGCATGCACGTATGGTGAACCGCTATGTGACGAGGTCGGATCATGATTTATTTATTGATTGTCATCCTTTGTGTGGAGGTCGGGATCGCGCGATGGTTAACTCCTACCAACCCTTCCCCTAGGAGCATGCGTGTAGTACCTTGTTTCAATGACTAATAGACTTTTGCAATAAGTATGTGAGTTCTTTATGACTAATGTTGAGTCCACGGATTATACGCACTCTCACCCTTCCACCATTGCTAGCCTCTATAGTACCGCGCAACTTTCGTGGTGCATTACACCCACCATATACCCTTCCTCAAAACAGCGAACATACCTACCTATTATGGCATTTCCATAGCCATTCCGAGATATATTGCCATGCAACTTCCATCGTTCCATTTATTATGACACGCACCATCATTGTCATATTGCTTTGCATGATCGTAAGATAGCTAGCATGATGTTTTCATGGCTTGTCCGTTTTTTTGATGTCATTGCTACGCTAGATCATTGCACATCCAGGTACACCACCGGAGGCATTCATATAGAGTCATATTTTGTTCTAAATATCGAGTTGTAAGTAAATAAAAGTGTGATGATCATCATTATTAGAGCATTGTCCCATGTGAGGAAGTAAGAGGCCAATGAAGCCCAAATAAAAAAAGAGGCCAAAGAAGCCCACCAAAAAAAAGGAGAAAAAATAATAAAAATGAGAGAAAAGAGAGAAGGGACAATGCTACTATCCTTTACCACACTTGTTCTTCAAAGTAGCACCATGATATTCATGATAGAGAGTCTCCTATGTTGTCACTTTCATATACTAGTGGGAAATTTTCATTATAGAACTTGGCTTGTATATTCCAATGATGGCCTTCCTCAAATTGCCCTAGGTCTTCGTGAGCAAGCGAGTTGGATGCACACCCACTAGTTTTTTTTGAACTTTCATACACTTATAGCTCTTGTGCATCTGTTGCATGACAATCCCTACTCACTCACATTGATATCTATTGATGGGCATCTCCATAGCCCGTTGATACGCCTAGTTGATGTGAGACTATCTCCTCCTTTTTGTCTTCTCCACAACCACCATATTCTATTCCACCTATAGTGCTATGTCCATGGCTCACGCTCATGTATTGCGTGAAAGTTGAAAAAGTTTGAGAACACTAAAGTATGAAACAATTTCTTGGCTAAAACCGGGGTTGCGCATGATTTAAATACGTTGTGTGGGGAAGATGGAGCATAGCCAGACTATATGATTTTGTAGGGATAACTTTCTTTGGCCATGATATTTTGAGAAGACATGATTGCTTTGTTAGTATGCTTGAAATATTATTGTCTTTATGTCAAATGATAGACTATTGCTTCGAATCACTCGTGTTTTAGTATTCATGCCATGATTAGATTATATGATCAAGATTATGCTAGGTAGCATTCCACATCAAAAATTATCTTTTTTATCATTTACCTACTCGAGGGCGAGCAGGAATTAAGCTTGCGGATGCTGGTACGTCTCCGTCGTATCTATAATTTTTTATTGTTTCATGCCAATATTCTACAACTTTCATATACTTTTGGCAACCTTTTATACTATTTTTGCGACTAACATATTGATCCAGTGCCAGTTCCTGTTTGTTGCATGTTTTTTGTTTCGCAGAATATCCATACCAAACGAATTCCAAACGCAATAAAAAAACCTACGGGGATTTTTTTGGAATATTTATGATTTTTGGGAAGAAGAATCAACGCGAAGCGATGCCCGAGGAGGTCACGAGCCCAAGAGGCGCGCCCTACCCCCCCAGGCGCGCCTGGCAGGCTCGTGACCAACCCCTAAGGCGGCTGGGGGGGCTTCTTTCGCCACAAGAAAGCTAATATCCGGAAGAAAATCGTTTTAAAAGGACACCTCAATCGGAGTTACGGATCTCCGGGAATTTAAGGAACGGTGAAAGGCCAGAATCTGGGAGCGCGGAAGCAGAAGGACACAGAGAGAGAGATCCAATCTCGGAGGGGCTCTCGCCCCTCCGCCGCCATGGAGACCATGAACCATAGGGGAAACCCTTCTCCCATCTAGGGAGGAGGTCAAGGAAGAAGAAGAAGAAGGGGGCTCTCTCCCCGTCTCTCCCGGCGGTGCCGGAACGCCGCCCGGGACATCATCGTGTGACGGCGATCTACACCAACACCTCCTCATCTTCACCAACACCTCAATCACCTTCCCCCATCTATATTCAGCGGTCCACTGTCCCACAACCCGCTGTACCCTCTACTTGAACATGGTGCTTTATGCTTCATATTATTATCCAATGATGTGTTTCCATCCTACGATGTCTGAGTAGATTTTCGTTGTCCTATCGGTGATTGATGAATTGCTATGGTTGGTTTAATTTGCTTGTGGTTATGTTGTTGTCCTTTGGTGCCCATCATATGAGCGCGCGTGGATCACACCATAGGGTTAGTAGTATGTTGATAGGACTATGTATTGAAGGGCAAGGGTGACAGAAGCTTCAGCCTAGCATAGAAATTGATGCATACGGGATTGAAGGGGGGCCAATATATCTTATTGCTATGGTTGAGTTTTACCTTAATAAACGTTAGTAGTTGCGGATGCTTGCTAATAGTTCCAATCATAAGTGCATAGAATTCTAAGTAAGGGATGACATGCTAGCAGTGGCCTCTTCCACATAAAACTTGCTATCGGTCTAGTAACGTAGTCAATTGCTAAGGGACAATTCCGCAACTCCTACCACCACTTTTCCACACTCGTTAAACTAACGTAATTGTTTCTTTATCTAAACAGCCCCTAGTTTTCATTTACGTGTTCTTTATTATCTTGCAAATCTATCCTATCACACCTACAAAGTACTTGTAGTTTCATACTTGTTCTAGGTAAAGCGAACGTAAAGTGTGCGTAGAGTTGTATCGGTGGTCGATAGAACTTGAGGGAATATTTGTCCTACCTTTAGCTCTTCGTTGGGTTCGACACTCTTACTTATCGAGAAAGGATACAATTGATCCCCTATACTTGTGGGTTATCACGCCCCGATCTCGCGTGCAATCGGATTGATCACCCGCCCAACGTGACCGACTCCATCTTTGTCGTGCGGCTCACCTTATGAGTCGGTTGCATGCACATCCGCAAGTCGTGTGAAGGTTGTCCTCGAGTACAGCGTGCCCCTCCACCGATCGAGAAACGGGTTGCTGTCGCGTCGCCCCACCGGGCCACAACGCCGCCACCCCGTGGTTCTCCCCGCGGTTTCCCCGATCTGCGAGCCGCCGCTACACCGCCCCTTCAAGCTATCGCGTCGCGGCACACGGTCCCTGTCGCCGCCTGAGGCCATCCCTGTGGCTGCACTAACCCGCGCACCGTCGCTGTGTCGCCCCTTCGGGCCGTAGCACCGTGGCACGCGGTCCACATCACCGCCCCGGGGTCTCCCCGTTGTTGCCCCGAGCCGCGTGTTGTCGCTTCGTCGCCCCTTCCGGCCGTAGCGCCGCGTCGGGCGGTCCACTCTGCGATCCCTACGCGTCGATTTCTATGTGGCATGCGTCGCGCCGCCTCCCTATGGGCGAGAATGCTTCCGTCCATGTCGGTCTTCATCACACTGTCGGGTTCTTCCTCGCCTACTTCGAGCATCGCCACCGCGTCCCTAACCGGCCACCGTCGTCGTCTTCCGACTGCCGCAACCGCTCTTCTTCGATGTCGATGCAGCTCGCTCGCCCGAGCCGCGCCGCCCATCCACCCCTTCATCTTCGTCCAGCACTAGCTCATCACCAGCGTCATCGTCGTCTTCCCCGACCACTTCGTCTATTCCGACCACTGTGGGCAACATCGAGCACCGTTGATTTGCGTCGCAACCGTCGTTTAGTCCTTCTCTGCTATCCTCCTCGACATGGCGTACAAGTTGTGTGGAGGTCCCCGTTTACGCATGCCCGGTGGTGGCAATACCGACGTGTGCCTTCGTCCCCGTGTGCTACCAGGCCTGGCAAGCCTGGAGCAGCCCCAACATCTACTTCGTATGTCTACGCATGCCCGGTGCTGGCAACACCAATGCATGCCTTCATCCATGATGCGTCTTTGGGCTTCGCAATCTGGCGCGGTGTGTCGTCTACAACATCTTCTTCCTAGTGCACCACTACTTCGACACGACTGCGCCTATGACTAACTCGACACCTCCTTGTGCCCGTGGCTCCACGATGACTTCCTCGACACCGGCTACCCCGACTCGACATCGACCACCGCGTTTTTCATACGGCTACCTCGACCACAGCTACACCATCCTACGCTCTCGGCTACCTCGACAACGACACAAAGGTCTATCACCTCGCTTGAGAAACTCCTCGGCTTCCTCTACAGTCCACATGTCCTCGACACGACACCGTCCTCGACGCTCCCGCTGCACCTGCGGGGGGATGTCAGCCGACCGGTTACTATTCTCTCTAATCTGACTGTCCGTAACGTTTTTATTGTTCGCAACGCTACCGCTACGACTACGGGAAGAATGTTAGAGATGTATTTGATAGTGTAGGATTTATAATCCATCTCCTACCTTATCTCATCTCATGAGAGGCTTGTCCTCTAAGTTTGTACTCCTATATATACTCGCTCACGAGGCTCAATACAACATTTATCATATTTCGCAACGATCCTTCTCTCTATCCTTATTAACAACCGTCAATTACGTTTATTTGTTCGGTAGTCATTTATCTTTGATTTGTGAAATCCTCGTGCTTTGACGTTTCTTTAGAAATCATGCGCGCGCACGGAACAACTTCATCAACCGAAATTTGCGTTTCCTAAATTCAGTGTCTTTTTTTTTTTGCACGCATGTCCCGTAAAATGTGGGAGATGAACTTCACTCTTGTTTCCTTGAAGAAAATATTAAGAAAAATCCCGCTGGCGAGGCATGGATTGATGGATCTCGATCGGGCGCGGGAGGGAGGGGAGGGAACAAAACGGTGGGCAGTACGGTTGGCAGTGGAGCCACGCGGGTCGGCAAGGACGTCGTCATGGGCCTCCCTTGTCGTCGAGCAAAGCGTGACAGCCAGCCACGTCGTCCCTACCACCCCGATCCGATCCGGGCATCCGGTCGCTAGCTAGTAGCTACTCTCCCTGTGGCGATCGGCATGGCCACACTTCACAGTTGTACGCTCGTACCCACTGCAGCATGGCCGACGCCAGTAGGCCACGTCGAGCCTGAACGTGAACCCAACGCCGCTACTACCAGTACCGATATTTCCAGCAGCAAGAGCGAACGCACGACACGAAATTTCCATCTGTGCGAGTCGTTTTTTAAAGCCTGTGGAAGGCTGTCGGCATGGCATCGTCAGCTCGCTCGCGGTCAAGGAGCACCCTCCGTCCCGAGGGCATTTCTTCCCTCTCGCGATGCTGCTAGCCCAGGTGCTCGTAAGATATTACCACTGTACTCGACGAGGTCGCCGGGTGCGGGGACGACGCAGGCATGTGGCATCCCCCACTAATAAGATAGACACACTTTTGTCAGGTTATAATACTAGATCCAGCCGAGAATGCTCGCTCGACATTCTCTTGGTCTGCCATTGAGCTTTGAACTGAATTGGATCGGGTCGAGGTATTGCTTGGAGTAAACGGCTCCATGATTGGGTTTTTTCTTCTTTCAAAAAGGTCCGCCGCTTTAGCCCGTCCCCCGACTCCGAGACCATCATCTCCGGTACGCTGATGAGTCGCCAAAAAAAACATTCGAAGAGCCACGTCGTTGATGCCGATCTGAAATTCTTCTTCTGACACCCGAGAATCGTAGTACTAGTATTCTCGTCTGATTCGCTTTGGATGCTCATGCTTGGTTAAATGGTAGTACTACTGCTGTGGGTGCTAGTCACGTCACGTGCCTGAGTAGTAGAGTATCGTTGATAAGCACAAAAAACCAACGAATCATGCATACAAGCTAACGGCTAGGACCGACCCGGATTGATTGGCAGCATCAGCAAGGCCTGCTACGGGAAGAATCCGGTGAATCTGTCCAGCAAGCTCACATGTACTCTTTGTTGTAAGCTGGTAGATATTGTCCCGATGGAGCTAAACACATCACAGTCCGGCCCTAGCTAGTCGGGATTGTATCAGTTACGATGGTTCAAGTTGATACTGTCAATTCCGCTTTGGAAATCGGAAAGCCCTAACATGATAACAAAAGTGCACTTCACAATTTGGGAGAAAAAGTAATAATTTTCTGTACAGCAAAAGTGCACTTCACAATGGAAGCAAAACGGATATGAGCAGAAGCAGGGCGGGCATGGCTCTATCAATCAAACTTGACACATGACCAGAGCAAAGATTACAAGATCTACGCGGGTGGCCGGGTGGGTATCCCCTGTGTAGTCGATGCAAGTGCATCGCTCATCAGTGTCGAGTCCTCGGGGAGGAAATCTGAAATGCGGCAGATCACTGATAAGCCCTTCATACAAAAATGATCCTCGAGCAGAAAGCCTTACTAAACAGTGCATTATTTTCAAATCAAATAAAATGTACAGGCTACACAGGATAAAAAGTTAGCTTGAAACAACCAGCCCCACCAAAAGGCCAGCAAAATTTATAGACGCAAGTGTTTACCGCTACATGGATTATTTGAATCCGAGTTACCTTCAGTTACAAGACGGTGAAAACGAAGCTTTGCTAGTTACAGCCTGCGGTCTGCATTAAACGCCAAAAAAGAAGTTATATGCCTGGATACAGTGTACTGTGTACTAGTCTTGCTGGAATCTTATGCATGTACAGGAATAAAATGGCTAGTCGTCTCATTCACTAGTGGTTTCACACTCTTCGATCAGCTTGGTAGAAAATGAGGATCTATAAATGAAGTGCAATGATGCAATTCAACTGCTGCTTATCTGTCAGTTCCAGGCAGCTGTTAAGGGGCACAGGGCTAACAGTTCAGGAGTAAAGGGTATGCTATAGGGTACTGGTTGGGTGGTATGACATCCATCCTGAACTGGTAGGGAATGGGATAGGACCATCTGCGTCTCATGATGCCCACTCGTTCTACAACTACTCAACAAGGAAACAGATTGTTGTCCACAAAAGTGGACGTTCTGAACGCACTATCATACATAAACCGTGAAGTGAATATGCTGCTAGTTATTTGGCAGCACTGCTATTCCGGCTTTTAGTCCCAGGCTGTAGTTTACCTTGTTTCGGCTTTTGTTTTCAGTTGCAAGGTTATCCTGTACGATTTTACTCCTTGATCAACTGAGAAACAGCACTGCTGTCTTTCTTTCGGCAAAAATTACACTGCTGGTAACGGGGACTAGGCACAAATATGCAAGCCTGACATTTTGCACGTTTAAATCATGAACTGGCACACAATACCAGAGAAATAAATAAAGTACTGACAGATCATTCATACTAACAGCAAGTTTTGTACTTTGAGTAAGAGTAGATAGCAGATAGAACCATGAACATCTCTTGCTGACAAAATCTGAAGTAGCAAAGTTGATTAGACAAAAAGGCTTGGAAAGAATAATACCTTCAGTAAACAAAATCATATGAACACATCACGATTTTACAAAATACAGCAGCTCGTCTGGTCCCTGAAAAGGTGGATAGACAGTTCAATTAGCGATTACAAGTCACGTTAAAACCAAATCCATTTAAGATAATATCAAGTTTGAAGTCCTAGTATTGCTTGCAGTTACAAATAGATATTACTACCTCTGTCCTAAATTATAAGACGTTTTTGGTAGGCTCTTATAATTTGGGACAGAGGAAGTACATACTAGTATCTTATATAGAATCTCTTATGTGAGAGGGTACATGTTTGAAAATGTTAGTAGACTATGCTGACTACTTGGATAGCCAAGTTATGATAGGAGAATAAATCACACTATAATTCTGAATCTCGTTCTAAGTTAAACAGCAAGAGAAAACATACTTCTTCGGATCTTCATAGTGTCTTAAAGCCTCCAGAAATTTCTTCCAGTAAGGTCCAGTCTCCTGAAGGTTAACTTTGTCTGGTCCCCCAAGATAAGCTTGAACAATGAATTCATGGCTCCTCTCCCTGGACAGAGGAACATATATGTGTCAGTTTGTTGTTTATTATGCACTAAGATGAAATATATTGTGCTTCATCCTTTTAGACAGACCTTCCCTCATATCGCGACAACCATCCCAAGTAAGCTGCTCCGAAGTACATTGATGCAAATGGATTGTAGAGATCATCCACCGAGCTGACTGTGTATGCCGTATAGCCACAATCTCTACATACTCAAATCCAAACTGCAAGTGAGTACAACTACATGGAAACTGTAATAGAAAAGTCGGAAAGAGCAGTGCCAATGCATCTTCTTCTGGTAGTCTATGCAACCAACTCAATGCAGTTAGATTCCAGATTATTATACCAGTACTTGCTATGATTGTCTGACTTCTGAAGTAGACGAAAGTAGCAGATCAAAACAATTAACGTATTACATTTTGTACTTCAATCACCAAATATGTATGTATGAAACAGTATATGCCAAAACTGTAGTTCAGAAGCTTAAAACAAACTGTAGTTCAGCCATCCCGTGTAAGGATAACATAATATGTAAAGCAAGGATAACTGATAAAGCAGAGTTTCAGGTTTGTCGGGACGAACAATATTGTTTAGAATGTTGAGGTCCTACTCAGATTCCCCAATCACCTCACCATTAATTGTTTGGATAAAATCTGCAGGTAAACGGCTAGGCGCAATGTCACGCTCACCTGTAAAGCCATGCGGCAGTAGGGTAATCTATTCCCATCAATCCTGTCCGAGAACGTACTCCATGGACAAAGCGCATACTGCACACCTCTGCGAGAGCAGCTAGGGCTTTCTATGCAGATTTGAAACAGAACGGAGAGTTCAACAAATGTTAGGATGCAGGGGCTTATAGAACTGGCCATAGGAAATTCAGATAATATATTTATTGCTACTGGGATAGCCCTAAAGGCGTCTATCAGTTGGAAATTTCTCTAGTCACTAATTTTGCAAGGAGATGGATGCTAATGCAATTAGCAGACATTCAAATTTTTCAAATGTTTGAAGAAAGAGGGAAACAAAGGAAAATTATGATTACTAAGCAACACAAGAAATGTGGTTAATGTACTGTTTCATGAATTGAGAGCCAAAACATGATGAGCACAGTATGTGATGATCACTCATGCTACAGTACTATGCGTATTTACGTAGACCATCGAAATGCAATACAAATGCATGCAACAAAACAGAGCTTTAAGAGCTGAATGGTTCTACAGGATGCACGGGTATTGGCATTTCAACACATCACAGATTTGCTACAAGGGAAGTCTCAGTTGATGACCAGATACAAGAGCAACATGTGTAAGCAAGTTTGCAAGATGCGCAATAAGAGAAATCCCAATTTATCATACATACAAGAGCAACAAGTTTAAGCAAGCTCGAACATAATATCATTAGACATTGACACATTATGATGATATCCTGTTATACTGGAAGAGAATTCACTGACTATCAACCCAAAACTTACCGGCTTTACTCCTCTTGAGCTGAAATGGCGAGATATGATTATTTCAGCAACAGCCTGAGATCAAATTCAGAATCACATATAGAACTGTGCATTTGTGGCTAAATTCATCATTACAAAAACTATACTGATGATATGATATAGAGACAGGGCTGTTGTATCGAATAAGGTGTGAACTAATGGAATGGCTCTATGAACAATATTTCGCCTTCACACTTGGTATTGCATGATAGAAAAGCGCACACAACACTGTAGTCACAGCTGTACTGAAATATGGGCTATGTCAAACCTGGCCAAACGGGCCGTGCCTGCCGGGCCGGGCCGACTGCCCGCAGGCCAGGCACGACACGGGCCGGGTCCGGCACGGCCTAATCGTACCCGGGCCAGGCACGAGCACGCCATGGGCCGTGCCTGGGCCGCCACCCCCAGCTCGCGTGCCAGCCCGGCACGACACGATTAGGTGGCCTGGCACTGCAGCGAGCCAGCGAAGTGCAGCGCGACGAGCCGCGAGAGCGGGAAAGGGCGACCGCGAGGGCGGGAAAGGGGGAGCGGGGGCGGGAAAGGCTGCGGGGGCGGGAAAGGGGGGGAGCGGGGGCGGGAAAGGCTGCGGGGGCGGGAGAGGGCGGGAGCGGGGGCGGGAAAGGCTGTGGGGGCGGGAGAGGGGGCGGGAAAAGGCGGGAGCGGGGGCAGGATTTGGACGGGATCTGGACGGGAGAGGGGCTGGGATTTTTTTTTTAATAAAATCGGCCAGCGTGCCGCGGGCCCAGCGTGCCGTGGGCCGGCCCGATTAGGCCACGTGCTGTGCTTGGGCCTGGGAGGCCAGCACACGGGCCGGCACGGCACGGCCCGTATATAATCGGGCCCAGGGCAGGCCATGCCGTGCCGGGCACGATTACGGTGGGCCAGGCCGTGCCGGGCCGGGCCGGCCCGTTTGGCCAGGTATGGGCTATGTAACCCATACTAGTATTGTTACATGGCATCCACATGATCAGTTCTTTTGATGAAATTAAAGTCCGAACCTTACCAGCACAAGAATATGCAGAAGTTTAACTGTAGCTTTACGTACAAACATATGTTTGTTAAGTTTTAGCACGGCAAAGAGGGCACCCTATTAGTGACAATGTTAAGTAACTGTACAACTATTAAGAACCAGCCATACCTTAACCTCAACTCGAGAAAGATATGGTCTCTTCTTGGCATCATGCGAAAATCTGACATTACCACGCCGCTCCCCAGAATTTGTCCACTCCTTCGACACGTCAGGCTGACTCCACATTCCATCCATATCTTGTACTGACACTTTGGAATCCCAATATACCAGCTGTGTTCCTGACACAAAGATGATAACCAGATTACTTGTTGAATCTAGTAAGAAGCTTTTCTGGAATCAAAATAGGGACCAGCATTTTTTAACTTTTGCTTATATTTCACATTCCTTGAATCTAAAAATACTAAATAAACACAAAAAATCAACGAAGCAAAATGTAACCTGCAGTTGATGAATTTTCTAGGAGATCAGGAGCCAGCTCATTGAAACTGTCTGGTTGTCTACCAACAAAAAAAGTGAGAAACAGTTCATCAACAAGTTCGATCCTGGATCTAAGATGAGACAAATAAATAGCCTTTGTGTAAAATCATAACTTCTGGACTTTCATTCAGGAAACAATTTCTACATTTGATGGGTTATAGGGAGTTGCAATTCATATAGTTTACTTAGGAAATGTGCACTGCACAGAAAGATGTTTTATATCGGTGCTTAGAGATATAAAAGTCCACATCATTTAGCACACATGCAAGAGTCACTTTCTCACATACAAGCACGTATACTACTCCCTCTGTACCTAAATAATTGTAGTTGGGGAGAACTAGTAGTTCTCCCCAACTACAATTATTTAGGTACAGAGGGAGTACAAGATTAGCACCTTATCAGTCATAAGCGGCAAGAAAATTGTTTCTTTCATTAAACACCTCTCTACGCACTTGCATTGTATATGCCTTAATGATACAATCATCAAGAAACATCCTTTGGGTTGTTGTGAAACCAAAAAAACAGATTATTGCATTAGCTTGAAATTTGGCATGTTAGGTGAACATAAATGATTAATTGAAAAGGTAACAAAATATTAGCAGTTGCAGATTGCTACAGTATAAATGCCACAATAATAGTAGGCCTACATGATAATTCTCTTGGGGTGATTGCGAACTGGGTTGCGGCTTCCCGCCCACCGCCAGAAGTGTACATCAGCGATTAGAGCGGACAATGCACTTGACCACTACGAATCATGGTTTTCGAGTCGCGACTCAAGCGAGTCGCTCAGGGATAGTGACTCGGAAAGAGTCAAGCCTGTAGTTGCGACTAGTCATGACTCGCTTTTCGAGTCGACACTAAGTTGAGTCGACCTTGTTGTTGCGACTCATAGACTAGTCGCTACTAGTCGCGACTAGTCGCGACTAGTCGAGCGACTTGAAATCCATGCTACTAATTTCACTTTTTTTTAGAAAAGGAGGATGATCCCGGGCCTCTACTTATGGAAGGTGCATCCGGCCACTTTATTGATTATTTTCAAGGACCTTACAAAGTATTACAACAATATGCCTGAATCCGCCATCTTGGCAATATCTGTCGCTACTCCTATCCATATGATGAAGGGGTGCTAGCTGGGCCAAATACCCAGACCACTCACCTAAGACTAACATCAAAAGCCGGAAGCCCCAGCCGAGCCACATACCGGGTCTGGGGCACAAACCGGTCTGATGCACTCGCATGTGTCGTCATCGCCATCTTCCACGGGTCGTCTTCAGAGCAAATACCGAGGTTACTACCTTGTCTGGCCACTCTGCCATCGACGTCACCATGACGCCAGATAGCTACCTCCTCCCGCGCGAGTCCATCTCCGCACATCGGGCACAGAGTCTCCACTGTGCCACGCCGCCGAGATCCGCCGCCATCAATGGGTAAGATGAAGCACCACTCCATCAAAGAAGCCGCCCACTGGTCCCTCGGTCCCGTGTACGCCTCCAAGAATGACGCCCCCAAGGAGGAAACGACGCCAACGCGACACCGTCATCTGATCTACTGATCTAGGGTTTCCCCCGGAGGTAGAGGATAGAGGTCTGGAGCTTCTCCACAGCGATGCCTTCAAGAAGGTAACGACACAAAAGAGTGCTGCCATCGTCGGTCTTGGCATCAAGCCGAAAACAAGGTTTTCACCCGGATCCACTCGAAGAACCTCCATCCAACTTTTGTGCACGGATCACCGCCTTCTTTGTCGGAGACTAGACCAAAAGGATCCAGCCGCCGCCGCCGCCAGATCCATGCAGCCAGCACCGGGAGATGGGTCTCCCTGGGCCGGATCTAGCACGAACCGAAGCAGATCAGGACGGAGACGAAGATACCCCTGGAGCTCCGGCAGGCCAGCAAAGAGCCACCGGCACCACCGCGTCCAGATCGACGGCCACGCCGGGCCGCCGCCACCCCCCGCGCCGTCCGGTAGTCACCAGATCCGATATCGGAACCGGTCGGACCAACGGGCGTGCCGCCACCCCGGCCACCGCCGTCCCCTATGCATCCGGCCGATTCCCACTGGCACCACCACAGGCGTCGCCGTCGGGACGCCGCGCCGCCGTGCGCCGAAGTGGGGGCCGCGCCGCCGCGGATCTGGGCGCCCGCGCTACCCATGGATCCGGGGGAGAGGGGAGAGGCCCTCCGCCACCACGTCGCACGCACGGGCTTAGCTCGGCGCCGACCACCTGCGGCAGCGGAGGGGAGGACGGGCACGGGGCGAGACACTGGCGGCGGTCGTTGGCTCCTCCCGTGTCGCCCGTGTCGCCCGCGAGGGGAGCGACACGAGAGGCCTGGTACGTTAGGAAATGATGATGTGCTACTAATTTAACTAGAATGCTGCAGCGGCTACAGAAGTTTGCACTATCCTGCTATAGTGGGTTGTGGGTACAGACAGGAGTACAGTGAAGGACTGGGATGGTGCCTGCAACAACAAGGCAGGCGACTGGAGGCGGTGATTGCACTATCGGTTTCTTGCGAGATATGTGGCAAGCCACTTAAAACCACGGGAGTCAAAGTAGTCAGTCTGCATCGCAATTAGTAAGCTTTTTCACGGCACGGCCCAGCGGGGTGTCCATGCCCGCTTACACCCTTATAATTCTCTTGTCGCAATTTATAGAGGTGAAACTTAAGATTAAAGCTACTGTGAACTTATATCATGTCAAAATAAGTAAGGTTGTGGCTTATGGTTCCATTATTTCGGGGAGATCAAAGCCTCATACAATTTTCACCAAACTTGAGGTCTTACTAGGCTTATATATTTAAGCTCAAAACCTTAAAGACAGGACCTTAATAGACCACAAAGTATAAGAGAAACAAAGTATAACTGAACAACATAACAATGTTGGAAGTTGAATATGGAGAGAGATTTTTAAGAATAAAACCTCATAGAGAGCAAGGTCTCTTTCACATAAAGATAACGTTGGAAAATGGGGGCAGATGACTTGTGAGTAGCTTTCTTTTTGCCTCCCTTGTAAGCTCTAACGACAAATTCTTCACTTCTTTCTCTGCAGCATTTTGCCAAATAATTGTGTTTACCAGTAGAAAGATACAGTTTGACAAAGTATATTAAATTCAATAGTGAAACATAATCTGCCAGAGAAATTCATACTTTTCATCACATGAGAAGAGCCACTTTGCATAAGCAGCACCAAAGTAAACATTTATAAAAGGCCAGTAGAGTAAATCAATATTGTCTTCAAGTTCAATGTCATAATTCTTGTAACCCAGTTCCCTTATCAGAAATGATGAAAACAAGTTCAGTTAAAGAACGTACATGAGAAAGGAAGATACAGAAATTAAGTTAACCAGGTTTGTTGACTGTTGTGTACCTGCCAAGCCATTGAGCAACTTCTGGTGTCACCTGCATTATGCCCATCTTAGTCTCCTTGGTCTTGTGATCATAGTTATCCACAAAGAGCCTCCTTCCACTAGCAAGTTCTGCAAGGGCACCTATCATATACTGCACAAAATAAGTAGCATGCTTAGCAAAGTGCACCAGGATAGTTACCGATAACAAGAAAGCTGAACTCTAACACCAGAATCATCATGTCTCATACTCACATAATTTCTTACTCTTCTACCGAAGACAATGTGTCATGAAACATATATTAGCATACAGTTGTACTGCAGCACTCACTTTTCCGATTATCGACACAAAAGTGCAAATAATGATAAAACATAGAGCAATAGAATCAATACCGGGTCTAGCTGTGATTTGAAATGCCTCTGAACAGTAATTGCAGCAACTGCCTGAAAGAATTAATTGGTGTATGTAAGAATAGTTCAAACCCAGCATTATGCAAACAACAAACATAATAATTAATAGAACCAATAGACCCCCGCTTTGCGATTATTTTTCATAGCTCGGCAAACTTCAGCAATGCAGTAATAAACTTTTAAGCAGTCATTTAACCACTTCCTTGAATATACCATGTTTGACCACTTATCTCATAGCAGAGATAGCATTTATCTTGGTTAAGCTTCAGCAACAAATTCACTAGCCACTACTGATAGCCTGCTTTTAGTGCCAACTCTAGCATCTCAGATATAAAGTGATATTAAAATGAGTAAACCAAATAATGGATAGACTGGATATGTCAGACATTTTGTTTTCTAAAAGTGGTCATCTTAGAAATGCAGAAATTCAGCTTCAAAAAACAGATGATCTAGCAAACAGTACAGGTATCCAACAGCTACTGATAACAAAGGTTTACACAGTTAGGCTGATCACCCACCATAATTTCAGTTTGTGTCAGATATGCCTCGCCATCAGGATCCCGTGATAGGTGAACTTTCTGTCCCTGTTCTTCCCCAGCGTCAATCCACTCTTTGCTTACATGAGGATCTGCCCACATTAATCGAATATCATCCGGATCCAAGCAGTCATCCCAATATTTAAAGCTTACAGGCATCTTGTACTGTTCAATATCAGTTTCTGTTAATCTGCATTGAAAACAATAAACAAGTAAAACTTATGTCATATGGTACCTTTCTCAAAGTATAAAGAATCCGACTTACATAAGGGGTGAGACAGTTTTGACAGGATAACAGGTCAGTAAATACATTGGAGTTAATACTTTGCACAAAATGCAACCACGTAATAAGAGGAAAATGCAATGACTGGTTGCGTTGTATTGATAGAAATGAGGGCATCCAAGTATCTGTAAACCAAACTGTGCACTCACTTGACATGGAAATCATCATATCCCGTACATGTATGTATGTATGTACGCATCGTACATTCATACTACAGCATGTAATAAACAAGACAAAATAGATGTAATATGAAACTACTCACTGGAAATGAACAGAAATATGGTGAACACATCAACATCACAGTATCTTAAGTGCACATAGAAGCCATGACCAAAGCAAGTACACATCATTCAGCACGTCGCACCACACCCACACCAACTAACAGACAGCACCCACCCAGATTGGAGATTCACGTAATAAAAAATTACTCCTAGAAAAGATAGTCTAGGGCCAGGGGAGATGTTTCTTCATTATCTACAGAAAGATAAAAATGGCTCGGGGAAACTGCAGTGTTCCCACAAAATTCCATATGACGATGGAAATTTCAAAAAACCTACTTCCACAGGCACATACCACCTCATGATCATTGTTTCCACCGTGGGATAACTTAAATTTACAACATAATAAAAATCACTAAATCAGCACTAATCCACGAACAGTTTACAGCTTAATTAGCAGTTTAGCACTAACCAACCAACTAGCTCCTAGGACTAGGAGAGAACGACCGACCAACCAACCAACCAACCAGCAGAAGCAGCATCGCGTGATCGTATCAGTCAAGCCATGGCGTCGCACACACGCTGAACCTGTACGCACGCACGGCGATATCACAGAAATCAGCAACCGCATTGGCCTCGTCGATCCGCCACCAAACAGAACGAACGCACCGAGCGAGCATCTCACGCAACAACGAAAAAATCGCACCTCGACACCTCACGATCTCAGTCGGAGCCTCCATCCATGCACGACACGGCAACCAAAATCGGCAGCAACAAATCACTGAGCGCTACAGAGAACCTCGCTCCCACGGTCAAGCAGCGAAGAGAACGGGGCGAGAAGGGGCTGCGGCGGGATGGCAGCAGAGGCAGCTCACCAGGGCGCGCGGGGGCGGTCAGGAGGGGAATAGCAGGGTTTCCCGCCGCTCGCCGCCGGCTCCTCCCGATCCGAGGGGGGTTTGGGGCCGAATGGGGGCGGCGTGGCGATGGTGGGGTGCGGTGGGGTGGTGGGAATGGGGAATTGGCGAGAGAGGGGAAGGAGGAGAGAGAGGCGCGTAAAGTGTAAGAGGGGAAGGGAGGGTGGCACAGCAAGCGCGAGTGCGGTACGGTTTAAACGCGGGCCTGCGGACGTGTCGGGTGGTTCGACAGATTTCGGATTTAAGATCACAGTCATTGAAATAGGATGGGCTCGATTTCTTTCGAATGAAGCGGCTCTGTTTGGTCGTTTCAGATATTTTTCATCGCTCTCTGGTCTGGATCAGCTTGATGTTTGCTTGTCATCTAATGATTTTTCCCGTGAAAAGTGGTAAAAGTAAAAGAGTGAAATTCACATTTTACCACCGAGCGACAAGTTAGCGGGATTGAGGGTCCACCACGCGAGAAAACCGCTCTGGCGATTAGGGGGGCGATCGCATGGCGATTGGCTTCTCGCGCTAGGGTTAGGGTTTTCGCATGACGGGGGTGGTTCTGAATCCGGTAGCGACACGGGGGGGGGGGGGGGGGGGGGACTGCACAACCCTTGCTGCGGATCGGGTGATCTCTTTGCCAGGAGCGGAGCTGATGGCGGAGAAGACAATGGAGAAGACTGCGGCGGCGGCCACACCCAGGGCGCGTCTGCAGGTTGGATCTGCTAGCCAAGGATCTTCTCGGTCCCCGGTGGAGAGCAAGACCCCGGACCCTGCCGCAAGTCTGTCTGACAGATTAGGGAGTATGGTGCTATTGGAGAAGAAGGCAGAAGGGATTGTGTTTGAAGAGCCGGTGGAGAAGATGATCAAGCCCCCGCGTTGGGCGGCAATTGGCAAAGCGTGCACGGCAAGGCCTTTGAACAGGAAAGTGGTGGAAAGATCCATGCAAAGAGCTTGGGGTTTACACAAGGAGGCAAGGTTTCGGGACCTTGGGGGAAATATCTTCGAGGTACAATTTGGCAGTGAGGGAGATTGGAAACATGCAATGAACAATGGACCCTGGCAGTACGATTTCAACGTCCTGATTTTGAAGGAGTATGATGGTAACACCAGGCCCTCCAAGATGCTCTTTGACACGATTGATGTGTGGGTTCAAGTGCGAGATCTACCCCCTGGGAAAAGGAACAACACGTTCGGCAATGCGCTCGGTAATTGGCTGGGCGAAGTGGTGAAGGTTGACGTTGATTCTGAAGGAAGAGCACGCGGGGAACATCTGAGGGTTAGAGACAAGATTTCGGTCTATGAACCTCTGGTTAGGGGTTTCCTTTTGAAATCCTCACTGGAGGATAAACAGGGAACGTGGTATGATTTCCACTACGAAAGGATTCCCCACTTCTGCTTTGAGTGTGGCCGTTTGGTTCATGTGCATGGTACATGCGATCCTCCGATTGACTCTGCAGATCAGTGGGGGGGCTGGTTGAGAGGGTCGCCCAGTCGGATCGAAGCTTTTAAGGAGGGATCATCAGGAGCAGGAGCTGGTAGCTCTCGCAGTCTTGGCAATGGCCAGATGGGGGAGAGCGAGAGGAGTAGATCGGGCAGTGGGAGGGTGAGAGACTTACCAACTAAACGCAATTTGCATGCTCAATTTACCCGCTCGGCGGGATCGCGCACTGGCGCTGATCAGGGGGAGGTGAGGAGCCCTTGTTGGAAATATGCCCTAGAGGCAATAATAAATTAGTTATTATTATATTTCTTAGTTCATGATAATCGTTTATTATCCATGCTATAATTGTATTGATTGGAAACACAATACTTGTGTGGATACATAGACAAAACACTGTCCCTAGTAAGCCTCTAGTTGACTAGCTCATTGATCAAAGATGGTCAAGGTTTCCTGGCCATAGGCAAGTGTTGTCACTTGATAACGGGATCACATCATTAGGAGAATCATGTGATGGACTAGACCCAAACTAATAGACGTAGCATGTTGATCGTGTCATTTTGTTGCTACTGTTTTTTGCGTGTCAAATATTTGTTCCTATGACCATGAGATCATATAACTCACGTACACCGGAGGAATGCTTTGTGTGTATCAAACGTCGCAACGTAACTGGGTGACTATAAAGATGCTCTACAGGTATCTCCGAAGGTGTTCGTTGAGTTAGTATAGATCGAGACTGGGATTTGTCACTCCGTGTGACGGAGAGGTATCTCGGGGCCCACTCGGTAATACAACATCACACACAAGCCTTGCAAGCAATGTAACTTAATGTAAGTTGCGGGATCTTGTATTACGGAACGAGTAAAGAGACTTGCCGGTAAACGAGATTGAAATAGGTATGCGGATACTAACGATCGAATCTCGGGCAAGTAACATACCGAAGGACAAAGGGAATGACATACGGGATTATATGAATCCTTGGCACTGAGGTTCAAACGATAAGATCTTCGTAGAATATGTAGGATCCAATATGGGCATCCAGGTCCCGCTATTGGATATTGACCGAGGAGTCTCTCGGGTCATGTCTACATAGTTCTCGAACCCGCAGGGTCTGCACACTTAAGGTTCGACGTTGTTTTATGCGTATTTGAGTTATATGGTTGGTTACCGAATGTTGTTCGGAGTCCCGGATGAGATCACGGACGTCACGAGGGTTTCCGGAATGGTCCGGAAACGAAGATTGATATATAGGATGACCTCATTTGGTTACCGGAAGGTTTTCGTGCATTACCGGAAAAGTTTCGGGCTCATCGGTAGTGTACCGGGAGTGCCGGGAGGGGTGCCGGGGACCATCGGGAGGGGTGTCACGCCCCAAGGGGTCTCATGGGCTATGGGAAGAGATAAACCAGCCCCTAGTGGGCTGGAATAAGTTCCCACTAAGGCCCATAAGGTTTGAGAAGGAAAAAAACACAAGGTGAAAAGAGTTTCCAAGTGGGAAGGTGGAATCCTACTCCAAGTAGGATTGGAGTAGGACTCCTCCACCTCCAATTTCGGCCAAACCTTTAGGTTTTGAGGCTGCCTCCTCCCCTCCCTCCCACCTATATATACGAAGGTTTTAGGGCTAATTTGAGACGACTTTCTCACGGCTGCCCGACCACATACCTCCATAGTTTTTCCTCTAGATCGCGTTTCTGCGGAGCTCGGGCGGAGCCCTGCTGAGACGAGATCATCACCAACCTCCGGAGCGCCGTCACGCTGCCGGAGAACTCTTCTACCTCTCCGTCTCTCTTGCTGGATCAAGAAGGCCGAGATCATCGTCGAGCTGTACGTGTGCTGAACGCGGAGGTGCCGTCCGTTCGGTACTAGATCGTGGGACTGATCGCGGGATTGTTCGCGGGGCGGATCGAGGGACGTGAGGACGTTCCACTACATCAACCGCGATCTCTAATCGCTTCTGCTGTACGATCTACAAGGGTACGTAGATCACTCATCCCCTCTCGTAGATGGACATCACCATGATAGGTCTTCGTGCGCGTAGGAAAAATTTTGTTTCCCTTGCGGCGTTCCCCAACAGTGGCATCATGAGCTAGGTTCATGCGTAGATGTCTTCTCGAGTAGAACACAAAAGGTTTTGTGGGCGGTGATGTGCGTTTTGCTGCCCTCCTTAGTCTTTTCTTGATTCCGCGGTATTGTTGGATTGAAGCGGCTTGGACCGACATTACTCGTACGCTTACGAGAGACTGGTTTCATCGTTACGAGTAACCCCCTTTGCTCAAAGATGACTGGCAAGTGACGGTTTCTCCAACTTTAGTTGAATCGGATTTGACCGAGGAGGTCCTTGGATGAGGTTAAATAGCAACTCATATATCTCCGTTGTGGTGTTTGCGTAAGTAAGATGCGATCCTACTAGATACCCTTGGTCACCACGTAAAACATGCAACAACAAAATTAGAGGACGTCTAACTTGTTTTTGCAGGGTATGATTGTGATGTGATATGGCCAATGATGTGATGTGATATATTGGATGTATGAGATGATCATGTTGTAATAGAAATATCGACTTGCACGTCGATGGTACGGCAACCGGCAGGAGCCATAGGGTTGTCTTTATACTAACATATGTGCTTGCAGATGCGTTTACTATTTTGCTAGGATGTAGCTTTAGTAGTAATAGCATAAGTAGCACGACAACCCCGATGGCAACACGTTGATGGATGATCATGGTGTGGCGCCGGTGACAAGAAGATCGTGCCGGTGCTTTGGTGATGGAGATCAAGAAGCACGTGATGATGGCCATATCATGTCACTTATGAATTGCATGTGATGTTAATCCTTTTATGCACCTTATTTTGCTTAGAACGACGGTAGCATTATGAGGTGATCTCTCACTGAAATTTCAAGACGAAATTGTGTTCTCCCCGACTGTGCACCGTTGCTACAGTTCTTCGTTTCGAGACACCACGTGATGATCGGGTGTGATAGACTCAACGTTCACATACAACGGGTGCAAAACAGTTGCGCACGCGGAACACTCGGGTTAAGCTTGACGAGCCTAGCATGTGCAGACATGGCCTCGGAACACATGAGACCGAAAGGTCGAGCATGAATTGTATAGTTGATATGATTAGCATAGAGATGCTTACCACTGAAACTATTCTCGACTCACGTGATGATCGGACTTGAGATAGTGGATTTGGATCATGTACCACTCAAATGACTAGAGAGATGTACTTTTTGAGTGGGAGTTCTTAAGTAATATGATTAATTGAACTAATTGTCATGAACATAGTCTAATGGTATTTGCGAACTACGATGTAGCTTGCGCTATAGCTCTACTGTTTTTATATGTTCCTAGAGAAAATTTAGTTGAAAGTTGATAGTAGCAAACTTTGCAGACTGAGTCTGTAAAACCGAGGATTGTCCTCGTTGCTGCACAGAAGGCTTATGTCCTTAATGCACCACTCGGTGTGCTGCACCTCGAGCGTCGTCTGTGGATGCTGTGAACATCCGACATACACGTTTCTGATGACTACACAATAGTTCAGTGCAAGATACTTAATGGCTTAGAAGCAAGGCGCCGAAAACGTTGTAAAACGTCACGGAACATAAGTGATGTTCTAAAGAGATGAAATTGTGATTTCATGCTTGTGCCCTTGTTAAGAGGTACGAGACCTCCAACAAGATTCTTTGTCCACAAAGTAAAGGAGAAAAGCTCAATCGTTGAGCGTGTGCTCAGATTGTCTGAGTACGACAATCACTTGAATCAAGTGGGAGTTAATCTTCCAGATGAGATGGTGATGGTTCTCCAAAGACACTGCCACCAAGCTGTGAGAGCTTCGTGATGAACTATAACATATCAAGGATAGATACAATGATCCTTGAGCGATTCGTGATGTTTGACACTGCGAAAGTAGAAATCAAGAAAGAGCATCAATAGTTGATGGTTTGTAAAACCACTAAGTTTCAAGAAAGGCAAGGGCTAGAAGGGATACTTCGTGAAACGGCAAAACAGTTGCTGCACTAATGAAGAGACCCAAGATTAAACCCAAACCCGAGACTAAATGCTTCTGTAATGAGGGGAACAGTCACTGAGGCGGAGCAACTCTAGATACTTGGTAGATAAAGAAAGCTGGCAAAAGTCGAAAGAAATGTATTTGATATACATGATGTTGATGTGTACTTTACTAGTACTCCTAGTAGCATGAGGGTATTGGATACCGATTCGGTTGCTAAGTGATTGGTAACACGAAATGAAAGCTACGGCATAAACGGAGACTAGCTAAAGGCGAGGTGACGATACGTGTTGGAAGTGTTTCCAAGGTTGATATGATCAAACGTCGCGCGCTCGCTCTACCATCGGGATTGGTGTTAAACCTAACTAATTGTTATTTGGTGCTTGCGTTAAGCATGAACATGATTGGATCGTGTTTATTGCAATACGATTATTCATTTAAAGAGAATAATGGTTACTCTATTTTCTTGAATATTCACCTTCAATGGTTTATTGAATCTCGATCGTAGTGTTACACATGTTCATAATATTAGTGCCAAAAGATACGAGTTAATGATGATAGTACCACTTACTTGTGGCACTGCCGCTTGAGTCATGTTAGTATAAATTGCATGAAGAGGCTCCATGCTGATGGATCTTTGTACTCACCTGATTTCGAATCACTAGTGACATGCAAATCATACCACATGAGCAAGGCCTTGTTTTCATTGAGATGAAATAAGATAGTAACTTGTTGGAAGTGATACATTTTGATGTATGCAGTCCAATAGGTACTGAGGCACGCAGTGGATATCATTATGTTCTTACTTCACTGATGACTTGAGTAGATACAGGAGTATTTACTTAATGAATCACAAGTCTGAAATGTTGAAAAGTTCAAATCCGTTTCAGAGTGAAGATCGTCGTAACAAGAGGACAAACTGTCTACGATATGATCATAGAAATGAATATCTGAGTTACGAGTTTTTGGTACACAGTTAAGACAATGTGGAAATTGTTTCGCGGTTCATGCCACCTGGAACATCATAGTGTGATGATGTGTCTGAACGTCATAGCCACGCACTATTTGATATGGTGCGTACTATGATGTCTTTTATCAAATTACCACTATCGTTTATGGGTTATGCATTAGAGACAACCACACTCACTTTAAATAGGGCACCGCGTATTTCCGTTGAGATGACACAGTATAGACTGAGGTTTAGAGAAATCTAAACTGTCGTTTCTTGAAAGTTTGGGGCTTCGACACTTATGTGAAAAAGTTTCAGTATGATGAGCTCGAACCCAAAGCGGACAAATGCATCTTCATAGGATATCCAAAACAGTTGGATACATCTCCTATCTCAGATCCGAAAGCAAAGTGTTTGTTTCTAGAAATGGATCCTTTCTCGGGGAAAGGTTTCTCTCGAAAGAATTGAGTGGGAGGGTAGTAGAACTTGATGAGGTTATTGAACCATCACTTCAACCAGTGTGTAGCAGGGCGCATGAAGTTGTTCCTGTGGCGCCTACACCAATTGAAGTGAAAGCTGATGATGGTGATCATCGAGCATCGGATCAAGTTACTACAAGCCTCGTAGGTTGACAAGGTCGCGTACTACTACATAGTGGTACGGTAACCCTGTCTTGGAGGTCATGTTGTTGAGCAACAGTGAACCTACGAGTTATGGAGAAAGCTATGGTGGGCCCGGATTCCGACAAATGGCTGGAAGCCATGAAATCCGAGAGAGGATCCATGTATGAAAACAAAGTGTAGACTTTGGAAGGACTACTTGATGGTCATAAGACTATTGCGTAAAGATGGATCTTTGAAAGGAAGACAGACGTTGATGGTGATAAGTCACTATTATGAAAAGCTCGACTTGTCGCAAAGATGTTTTCGACAAGATCAAACAGTTGACTATGATGAGACTTTCTCACTCGTAGCGATGCTAAAGGTCTGTTAGAATTATGTTAGTTATTGATGCATTATTTATGAAATATTGCACGTAGGATGTCAAAACATTGTTTCCTCGACGGTTTCCTTGAGCAAACATTGTATGTGATACAACCAGAAGGTTTTGTCGATCCTAAAGATACTAGCAAGTGTGCAAGCTCCAGTGATCCTTCAATGGACTGGTGCAAGCATCTCGGAGTTGGAATATACACTTTGATGAGATGATCAAAGATTTTGGGTTTGTACAAGGTTTATGAGAAACTTGTATTTCCAAAGAAGTGAGTGGGAGCACTATAGAATTTCTGATAGGTATATGTGGTTGACATATTGTGGATCAGAAGTAATGTAGAATTTCTGTAAAGCATACAAGGTTGTTTGAAAGAAGTTTTCAAAGGAGTACCTGGATTACACTACTTGAACGTTGAGCATCAAAGATCTATGGAGATAGATCGAAAGCGCTTAATAGAAGTTTCAACAAGATGCATGCCTTGACAAGTTTTTGAAAGAGTTCAAAATAGACCAGCAAAGAAGGAGTTCTTGGTTGCGTTGTGAGGTGTGAATTGAGTAAGACTCAAAACCCGACCCCGGCAGAATAAAGAGAATAGACGAAGGTCGTCTTCTATGCCTTAGCCGTAGAATCTAAAGTATGCCATGCTGTGTACCGCACCTGATGTGTGCCTTGACTCAAAATCTGTTGAGAGGTACAGAGAGTGATCCATGATTGAATCACTAGCAGCGGTCAAAATTTATCCTTAGTAACTAATGGACTAAGGAATTTTTCTTGATTACGGAGGTGGTTAAAGAGTTCGTCGTAAAGGGTTACGTCGATGCAAGCTTTGACACTAATCCGAATAACTATGAGTAGTGAAACGGATTCGTATAGTAGAGTAGATATTTGGAGCATTTCCGAATAGCACGTACTAGCAGCATCTGTAAGATGACATAAATATTTGTAAAGAACGCACGGATCTGAAAGTTTCAGAACCGTTGACTAAAACCTCTCTCACGAGCAAGACGTGATCAGACCCCAGAACTATATGGGTGTTGGATTCGTTGGAATCACATGGTGATGTGAACTGGATTATTGACTCTAGTGCAAGTGGGAGACTGTTGGAAATATGCCCTAGAGGCAATAATAAATTAGTTATTATTATATTTCTTAGTTCATGATAATCGTTTATTATCCATGCTATAATTGTATTGATTGGAAACACAATACTTGTGTGGATACATAGACAAAACACTGTCCCTAGTAAGCCTCTAGTTGACTAGCTCGTTGATCAAAGATGGTCAAGGTTTCCTGGCCATAGGCAAGTGTTGTCACTTGATAACGGGATCACATCATTAGGAGAATCATGTGATGGACTAGACCCAAACTAATAGACGTAGCATGTTGATCGTGTCATTTTGTTGCTACTGTTTTCTGCGTGTCAAGTATTTGTTCCTATGACCATGAGATCATATAACTCACGTACACCGGAGGAATGCTTTGTGTGTATCAAACGTCGCAACGTAACTGGGTGACTATAAAGATGCTCTACAGGTATCTCCGAAGGTGTTCGTTGAGTTAGTATAGATCGAGACTGGGATTTGTCACTCCGTGTGACGGAGAGGTATCTCGGGGCCCACTCGGTAATACAACATCACACACAAGCCTTGCAAGCAATGTAACTTAATGTAAGTTGCGGGATCTTGTATTACGGAACGAGTAAAGAGACTTGCCGGTAAACGAGATTGAAATAGGTATGCGGATACTAACGATCGAATCTCGGGCAAGTAACATACCGAAGGACAAAGGGAATGACATACGGGATTATATGAATCCTTGGCACTGAGGTTCAAACGATAAGATCTTCATAGAATATGTAGGATCCAATATGGGCATCCAGGTCCCGCTATTGGATATTGACCGAGGAGTCTCTCGGGTCATGTCTACATAGTTCTCGAACCCGCAGGGTCTGCACACTTAAGGTTCGACGTTGTTTTATGCGTATTTGAGTTATATGGTTGGTTACCGAATGTTGTTCGGAGTCCCGGATGAGATCACGGACGTCACGAGGGTTTCCGGAATGGTCCGGAAACGAAGATTGATATATAGGATGACCTCATTTGGTTACCGGAAGGTTTTCGTGCATTACCGGAAAAGTTTCGGGCTCATCGGTAGTGTACCGGGAGTGCCGGGAGGGGTGCCGGGGACCATCGGGAGGGGTGTCACGCCCCAAGGGGTCTCATGGGCTATGGGAAGAGATAAACCAGCCCCTAGTGGGCTGGAATAAGTTCCCACTAAGGCCCATAAGGTTTGAGAAGGAAAAAAACACAAGGTGGAAAGAGTTTCCAAGTGGGAAGGTGGAATCCTACTCCAAGTAGGATTGGAGTAGGACTCCTCCACCTCCAATTTCGGCCAAACCTTTAGGTTTTGAGGCTGCCTCCTCCCCTCCCTCCCACCTATATATACGGAGGTTTTAGGGCTGATTTGAGACGACTTTCTCACGGCTGCCCGACCACATACCTCCATAGTTTTTCCTCTAGATCGCGTTTCTGCGGAGCTCGGGCGGAGCCCTGCTGAGACGAGATCATCACCAACCTCCGGAGCGCCGTCACGCTGCCGGAGAACTCTTCTACCTCTCCGTCTCTCTTGCTGGATCAAGAAGGCCGAGATCATCGTCAAGCTGTACGTGTGCTGAACGCGGAGGTGCCGTCCGTTCGGTACTAGATCGTGGGACTGATCGCGGGATTGTTCGCGGGGCGGATCGAGGGACGTGAGGACGTTCCACTACATCAACCGCGATCTCTAATCGCTTCTGCTGTACGATCTACAAGGGTACGTAGATCACTCATCCCCTCTCGTAGATGGACATCACCATGATAGGTCTTCGTGCGCGTAGGAAAATTTTTGTTTCCCTTGCGGCGTTCCCCAACAGCCCTGCCAAGCACCGTGCTGCGGGTGACCCACTGGAGGGGAGTGATCTCCGGGCGGAGTTGGAGAGCCGGAGGGAGAAGGACCTGCGGAACAAACTTGTAGATCAGCAACGGGAGAAAGAAGCGTCCCTGGGGCGCAATGGAGACTGGTCCTCTATGGAGCGTGAGGGGCATCACATGAATTATCAACCTAAGCCGCGTGGGGCTGCTGATGCTTCGGGGTCGAGGGGCCATAGGGTGGAAACAAGAGCAAGGGGCAAATTCAGAAGACATCCAAGAAAAGAGTACATGCCAATACATTAGACGCAATCCGTCCCTATGTCAGGTGTGGATTCTAGGAAGAGGGGGACTAAGCAGATATGGGTTGCGAAGGATGCTCTAGATAGACAAGGAGATGGAGAGGTGTTTGTTCGCGGTACTAGGAGGAAGACCTCCAATGTGTTTGAGCACATCTCAGGTAATGCTTCACCGGCGGACCCCGGAGTGAGGGGCCGCCGATCGCCATGAATATCTTATCCTGGAACTGTCGGGGGCTGGGGTTGGACTCGACAGTTGGGGAGCTGAGAGACCTGATCAGGTCTAACAACCCAGCGGTGGCGTTTCTCTCGGAAACAAAGAAATCGGTGCGAGCAATGGAGAGCATTATGTGGAGGTTGGGGTTCAGGTGTGGTGTGGCCGTGGATTGCAAGGGTTTGAGTGGTGGGTTGGCAATGTGGTGGAGAGACAACGTGAATGTTACTGTCAGGCCGTGGTGCCAATATTTCATCGATGCGAAGATGGTCTGGGAGGGGAAGAACTATAGATGCACTGGTTTCTATGGTGAACCCAACACGGAGCTAAGGAAGAAGTCGTGGGATGCAATTCGGTATCTGCGGGCACAAGATAATCTTCCGTGGATATGTGTGGGGGATTTCAATGAAGCGCTATTCCTGACTGATCAACTAGGGGGTAATCCGAGACCGTTCTCGCAGATGGAAGCGTTTCGTGATTGCCTTGCAGAGTGTGACCTAGCAGACTTGGGTTTCACTGGGTACCCTTATACATGGAATAATAGGCGAGAAGGGGAAGCAAACATACAAGTTTGGCTTGACAGAGCTACGTGCACAGGGAACTTCCTTGATCTCTTTCCTAAGACGTTTGTCGAGCATCTAGTCACTGAAGAATCGGACCACCAGGCGATTGGAGTACATCTTCTTGAGGCTCCAGCAGCTGCCCAATGCAAGGGACCAAGGCCGTTTCAGTATGAGGAGGCATGGACAAAACATGAACAGTACGATGGGATGGTTCAAGCAGCATGGGAGGAAGCTCACACGGGTGATCTCGGTTTGGAAGTTGTCCATAATAGGCTCAAAAAGGTTTCAGCAGCATGCAAAGGTGGGCTAGACAGGTATTCGGATCCATCCGCAAACAGATAGCTAAACTTAAAGAACAACTAGGTGATGCACGTATTAGGGCAAACAACACTGGTTCCTCACTTGAGGTCAGGACTTTGGAAGAACAGCACAAACAGATTTATGACCGCGAAGAGGTGATGTACAAGCAAAGATCTAGGGTTGAGTGGCTGCGGGCCGGTGATCAGAACACCAAATATTTCCAGAACCGAGCCTCTCACCGCAAAAGGAAGAACACCATCCGAGCTCTGAGGAGAGAGGACGGGACCAAGTGCTCGTGGATGTGGATATGCGAGAATTGGCAGCCTCCTTTTATGAGAAGCTGTTCATGTCTGAAGGTTCTACGGAGGGGCAATCGGTGTTAGACAATATACCTATGACAGTGACTCAAGAGATGAACACCGCCTTAACCGCTCCTATAACTGACGAGGAAATTGGGGCGGCTCTTTTTCAGATGGGGCCAACTAAAGCCCCTGGACCTGATGGGCTACCGACACTTTTCTATCAACGACACTGGTCGCTGATTAAATTGGATGTATGCAGGGCTGTGAGAGAGTTCCTCGGCGGTGCTCCGGCCCCGGAGAGTTTTAACTCGACCACCATTGTGATGATTCCGAAGGTTAACTCACCGGAGTTACTTTTGCAGTTTAGACCGATCACTTTATGCAATGTTTTGTACAAGATTTGCACCAAGGTCTTGGCGAATAGACTAAAGGGCATTCTACCCTCCCTCATCTCGGAGGAACAAGCGCCTTCGTCCCGGGTAGACCCATCACGGACAATGTGTTGGTAGCTTATGAATGTGTCCACGCCATCCGTACCAGGAAACGGAAGAAAAAGAATCTCTGCGCGGTAAAGTTGGATATGATGAAGGCCTATGATAGGGTGGAGTGGATTTTTCTGGAACAAATGATGGAAAAGTTTGGGTTTGCTCACCACTGGATAGCTATGATCATGTGGTGTGTTACTTCTGTGAGATTCTCGGTCAAGCTTAATGGAGGTTTATCGAGAAGTTTTTTACCTTCACGAGGGCTTCGACAGGGAGACCCACTATCACCGTACCTCTTCCTTTTCTGTGTGGAGGGTTTCTCTGCTATGTTGAAGAAAGCTCAAATGGAGAAACGTATCTCTGGTGTGAAGTTTGGGAGCACTGGCCCCCATATCACTCACCTTCTTTTTGCAGATGATAGCATTGTTTTCCTCGAAGGGACGAGAGGAAATATGGATACCCTTAAGGGGATTCTCACAACCTATGAGAAGGCCTCGGGCCAGAAAGTGAACTTGCAGAAATCATCAATCTTTTTCGGGAAGGGAAGCAGAAATGGGATGAAGGAGCATGTCAAATGGGTCATTGGAATCCAAACTGAAGCTCTTAGTGAGAAATATTTAGGTCTACCCACACTGGTTGGTAGATCCAAGGATGGATCCTTTCGGAATGTAACAGAATGCTCCGAAGGCAAAGTGAGTGGTTGGAAGGGGCAAGGACTGTCCAAAGGAGCACGAGAAGTTCTCATCAAATCGGTCCTGCAGGCGACGCCAACCTATTCCATGAGTTGCTTTCAACTGTCCAAAAAAATGTGCCGGAATCTTACTTCTATCTCATCCAAATTTTGGTGGGGGCAATGAATGGAGAAAGGAAGGTGCACTGGATCGCGTGGCAGAAAATGTGCAATAGCAAGCGAAGTGGAGGAATGGGTTTTAGGGACCCAGAGGCGTTCAACCAAGCTCTGCTGGCTAAGCAAGCGTGGAGACTCCTTCAGGTTCCATCCTCCTTGTGTGCTAGAGTCCTTAAAGCAAGATATTTCAAGGCTTGCCCGCTCTTGGCGGCCACTTGCCCATCTGCTGGATCGTATACGTTTAGAAGCATCTTACACGGGCGTGATTTACTCAGGGAAGGTATCATCTGGAGAGTTGGCAATGGTTCAAACATCAAGATACACCATGACCCCTGGATCCTCGTTGTGGAAGCCCCTACCCTCTGGGGCAGCTCTATATGCATGGGATCACACGCGTGGCTGATCTGCTGAATGAGGCGGGGAGTGATTGGAATGGCAGCACGCTCGCACATATGTTCACACCGTCGGATGTAGCAGACATCCAGAAGATCGCTATAGGCGGCCCTAACAGAGAAGATCAAATAGCGTGGAACTGTACAAAGGATGGCATATTCACCGTTAAGTCAGCTTATCATCTGCGTATGGCCATGAACTCTGCCAAATGAGGACAGACTGGGGGCTCTAGCTCGGTGGCAAATCAAAAGGGATATCAGGCGCTATGGGCGACCGACGCACCGGGGAAGACCAAGATTCATATGTGGCGGTTGATTCGGAATGGTTTAGCAGTCGGCTCAGAACTTCACAGGCGGGGTATAAAGGATGGAGTTTTCTGTGTTGCCTGTGGTAGAGAAGAAACAACACTCCATCGTTTCTGGGCCTGTCAACACTCGGTTCGGTTCTGGCAGCTGGTGGGAGAAGAACTGGGTGTCTCGCTGAGTACGCCTCCGATGGGGTTGGGATCCCAACGGACACTATCTTCCTGGTTACTTAACTGGTTTGCTGATGCTACAGAGGAGGAGAAAGAAATCATGATCCAGGCAGTCTATTGGTTGTGGTTAGCAAGAAACAATATGCGCGATGGGAGGAAATTACAGCAGCCACATGAAATCATAACACAGTTGAGGATCCATCTTGCGGAGTGGAAGACGGCGAATGAGACCAGGGCGCCACGGTCGGAGCCACAACCTATCCATAAATGGGAGCCCCCAGATGTTGGATGGGTGAAGATCAACTCTGACGGCGCGGTCTCTAGGGCAGGAACAAATGGCGGAGGGGGGACTGTCTTACGGGACCATCGCGCAGCTTTTGTGGCGGGAGCTTGCAGTTTCTTCACTGGCATTGTTGACCCTGAGGCGGTAGAGACGCTGGCTTATAGGAAAGCAATCCAGATGGCGCTTGAGCAGAATATCCAGCGAGTGCATCTGGAACTGGACTGCAGGACACTAGTGACAAAGATCAACAATCCAGCAAGGAACTTGTCTGCCATTGGGCCTTGGGTACAGGAAATCAAGACTATGCTTTCTTTGTTCTTGGAGTTTAAAGTCACCTGGATTGGACGATCGGGAAATTTGGCTGCGCATAAGCTAGCTAAAGTAGGGGTAGGCGAACAACGTGATGCAATGTGGGTAGAATCCCCACCGGACTTTATACTTTCTGTAATTTCGGACGAGATTCCTAGCTATGGTTGAATAAAATGCCGAAGTCCCCCTAAAAAAAAGAAATTCACATTTTACCCCTAGTTATGCATTCTTCACAATAATTATCCCATCGAATGAAAAATCGTCTAGAACACGTTTTTAAAGCTTTGTACCCTCGTGTTCTGATGCATGTCTATTAAGTAAGGTGTGAGGTAGCTCTCGGATTAAAAAATACCTGAACACGACGACGAATGGAACAGAGATCAAGTTCCTACGATCCTGATAGTTATGATTCTATGACTCACGATCCTACCAACGGAGCTCCGATCTGATTCAGTATCGCGATTCTGACAACTTTAATCTTGATGCTCAATGTTCAAGTAGCTCAATCCAGGTTTTTCTTTGAAAAACTCCTTTCAAACAACTCTTTATGCTTTCTAGAAAATATACATTATTTCTGATCAACAATATGTCAACCACATATACTAATCAGAAAATCTATAGTGCTCCCACTCACTTCTTTGGAAATACAAGTTTCTCATAAACCTTTCTATAAACCCAAAAGCTTTGATCATCTCATCAAAACGTATATTCCAACTCCGATATGCTTACTCCAGTCCATAGAAGGATCGCTGGAGCTTGCATACTTGTTAGCATCCTTAGGATCGACAAAACCTTCTGGTTATATCACATACAACCTTTCCTAAAGTGAATCGTCGAGGAAACAATGTTTTGACATCCTATGTGCAAGATTTCATAGATAATGCAGCAACTGCTAACATAATTCCTGTCGTGGGTATAAGCCTGACAGTAGATGTGTAGGGTACGAATGGGATGGGCAGAGTCCTAGCTACGGCGAGGTTGTATGAGTTCAGGCCCCTCTACGGTGGAGGTAATAGCCCTACGTCTCAGTGCTCCTGGAGCTTGTTACCGAGTGTAATATGGAGTATAATGTTTTTCTAACCCTTTTACCAGTGGGGGAGGGCGGCTTATATAGAGTGCGCTGCCCTCCACAACGGTTCTGATTCAAGGGTGGAGTAGTGGCGATTGAATGCATGCGTTACAGGTAACGTATGCTATAAATGCTAGTTAATGCACCCGGAAACGTACGCCAGTTTCTCTCCAGGGAGGTTACGACGCACCGAGTGTATCCAGTCGGTAGGTCCGGTGTCCTCCGAGTCTTAGTCTCTGACTGGATGATTCTGGGCCCGTTACCGACTGGATGATGAGGGCACCTTAATACAGTCGGGCATACTTAAGGTCATGTCCCTTGCGTGGGGTAGTCCTTGGGTAGGACCTGTAGGACAGGCCTATGACCCTACCCTAGGACTATGACCCCATCATTAGTCCCCGAATGGATTGGGGTTGAAACGTCAAAGCAGTGCCCGATGCTCAGATCCGACTGGACTAGGTTCGGCTTGGGCGTTGCTTGCCTCTATCCATTCTATCTCTCCTGGCCAATGATCCGAGTGAATGTGTTTTGCAGAACGGACTGTCGGGAACCGAGTGCCTTCGCCGCATCTTTTGATACGACCGGTCAACTAACAACGGCGGATTTTCCGGGATCTCAAATTTCGGGTTCCGCGCGCTTAGCGGGGGCGACGTCAGCGCGCTCGAGTAGCGCCTGACTCCTCGACCTCGCGCCTTCAACTCTTCCGCCGATATCGCCGCGGCTGGTTGGGCGGATAAGATTTCGGGCCCGCTCGCCCAGCGACCCAGTCGGTGTTCTATTTAACTCTGGCCGATGAGACCCTTCGGTTACGCTCGCCGAATCCTCTGCTCTTGCTTGCTCCGTCTTCCTCGCCACCTCTTGCGCTCATACACCTTTCCCTTCCCATCCTTCTCGAAAGCTCGCCATCGCCGCCATGACCAAGGGCCAAACCAGCAAGATGGAGGCAAGGAAGAAGAAGGGCAAGGCGGTGGCTGCTCAGCGGCGGCAGCGGCCATTGCCATCGGGATGGATCCAGGGAGACTTTCTCCCCTCCACAGTGACGGAGGGGGACCTGCTGGAGCTGGTAGAGCACGACCAGCTCATGCATAAATCTTGGAGGTTGCCGGCGGACGACGAGGTTGAGCCGGCGCCACGGGAGGGGGAGCGCATCTTGCTCCTCAGCCACGTTCACCGAGGTTTCTCTCTGCCCCCCCACCCTTTCTTCAAGGGTATCATGAATCATTTTGGTGCACAACTCCATCATTTCCCTCCGAACGCCATCGCCCACCTTCCAGCATTCATTGTCTTGTGCGAATTCTTTATTGGTTGTCCTCCCCATTGGGGTTTATTCAAATACATCTTCTCCGCCCGCTCCCAAACCATAAAACGCCTTAGTCAGTCGGATGACAAGACGCATCTCCTCCAGCTCTGCGGGGGTTTAGGGTTCCAAAAGAAGAGTCGGAGCAGCTACCCTGCTCTGCAGTTGAGGGAGTCGGTTAGGAACTGGCAGTCGACGTGGTTCTACTGCCAGGATATAGCCTGCCCGAACGCGTCGACTGGGCTGCCTCCATTTAGTCTAGACCGTCCTGCTCCGCCCAAGCAACTCGCCCTCTCGAAAACTGATAAGAATGACATCCAGCCTTTGGTCGAGGCACTCGTGGATGTTGTCGGAAGGGGGGTCTCTGGTATTGACCTGCTGGAAGTCTTCATCGGTCGGCGGATCCAGCCTCTACAAGCTCGCCACCACGCTATGTGGCTCTACACAGGGCCCGAGGATTCCACTCGGACCGTCGCGGTGGGCATACTCGAGGAGAAGGTGACCTCGATAGTGCTCCAAATCACAGGACCTTGCGAGAACCCTAAAGGAGCTCGCCGAGTAGCGCCTTACAGCTCGGACAACCCGCCACCGAATCAGGTGAGTAGCATTAGCCGAATATATCGAACTATTTTGATTTCAGTCGTTCATTTATATCCTCGTGTGATGCTTAATGTTTCCGACTGAATCTTATGTAGGAATGGACCAACTGGTCCTCCCCTGTCTCGAACGGGGATCCGGAGGAGGAGGAGGAAGAAGGTAGCCAGGAGGGGAGCGTGGAGAGCGCTGAATATGTCTCCGACAGCAGGGAGTCGGAGGAGGAGGACAGCGAGGAGGAGGAAGAAGACGAAGAGCGCGACTCACCGCCCCCATCGCCAGAACAGCGGAGTAAGCGTCGACATGAGCCTGTCGTCCCTTCGGCTCCCCCCGCGTTGTCGAGTGCTCCACCTGCCGCTCTGGCGGTCCCGAGTGCTCAAGGCACGAAGAGGTCCAGGGACGCCCCCGCTGAGCCTGCAGGCCAATCTTCCAGGGTGCCCAAACCGAGTGGGCCCAAACCTCGGAGGGCTCTGCCGCGCATGAGGGTTACCATCCCCGTCACATCCACGTAAGTGAATCCAACTCTCGGCTTTTTATGTTACCCGAGTGAACTCCCGCTTTACAAGTCGAATGGGCTTCACTTGACAGGGTCGCCACTTCTACAACCTCTCCGGTCCACCAAGGGGATGACCCCATGGACACAGACAACGTCGTCTCGTCCCAGCCGGGTATGTTGTAAGAGAGCCGGGTATTTTATTCCTGTAGACCGTACTATCCTTTTCTTTTTCTGAATCGTCGTGCCATTCGGCTTGTCAGGGGCGATTCACCCGGACAAAGACGGGCAAGGGAGAGCCGACCCGGCCGCGGAGCCTGTCGTGGAGCCCGTCCTTGAGGCTGCTCCTCCTGCTGCTGTCCCTGCCGCCGACGCTCCGCCGACTGAAGTGCCTCCACCGACCGAACCAGTGCCGGTGGGCGACGAACCGACTGGGGCGAATCTTGGGATGCCCCTGGATCTTCCCACGATTCCCGGTTCGTCGAATGTTGAATTCAGCATTCGGTGTGTCCCAGAGGAGCAGGTGGGAGCGGCCAAGGGAGCCATGGTCCAAGCAGAGCTGATGACCGGGGAGGCCAAGAGGGCTTATGACTCCGTTGCGGCTTTGTACCAGCGGAGCTTGGAGCTGCGCGACGACATACGAGTAAGTAGTCTAGTAAGTACTCACTTTTATTTTGTAACCCACCGGGTGTTGTCATAGTCTGCTGTTTGCAATGGGTTCACTCCGAGTGAACCCAGTGGGTGTAGTCCCCGAGACTTCTGTCGAGTGCTTGCACCGACAGTTGTCTTTATACATTTGGTCTTTATTTTTGTCGTGTCCGTAGACAAGATTTCTGAGTGCAAGTACTTACTGCAGTCGGAGCACTCTTGCGGTAAGAGTTCCCTAGAGTAAACTGCACACAGGTGGAGTAGCTTTAGCCTCGGAGGCGTAGGTGAAAACGTGCACCTCAATAGGGCAGACCTGCTTGAGGTGCATGCCAGTGGGGTCACTCTTAGTGAACCCACTGGGTGTAGTCCCCGAGACCGCTGTCGACTGCTTGCGTCGGCAGGGGTCTGAAGAACGTAGTGTGTATTGAGAAAGTTGCTGATAATCCTTTGTTTCGTGTTGTAGAAAACTTGTGATATGGGGACCGCTTATGAAGCCTTGAGGGCTGAGAAGAACCAATATGCTGGTGAACTAGAAGCCGCAACGCTCGCCGTGGCTGGCATGAAGAACGCGCTGGAAGTTCGAGAGAAATCCTTGGAGGAGGCGCTGGAGGCAAACAGGGCGTTGGTGGCGGAGGTGGAGAGGCTGAAGAAACAGAGGACCGAAGTGTACGATCAAATGGCTGCTCGGAACAAACGATGGACAGCTTAGGAGAAGTATGTGAACGACTGGGCTGTCCAGATGATGAGTCGTCTGGCTGGTAAGTCTGATGATTTGTCGAGTGATTCTATCTTGTGACGAACACTCGGTTTGTAATTTCTATTTGCTCGTTTTACTGCAGATTTTTGTGGTGACGCCGAAGCTGAAGCGGCGGCCGTGGAACGATCCATGAAGGACAATGTGCCACTCAGCAAGGACGCCAACCGGAATATACTCCGGGCTCATATCCGCGTAGGCAAAGTGGGTCCGTTCATCAACCGACTGAAAGAAATCTTCGGCCGCATTGAGAAGGAGCTTTGGCCGGAAGACGAGTCGCGGGAGAAGATGGAGACTCTGTTGGGGCAACTGGGGGAGATTCCGTCCCGAGTGCAATCTTGGAAGAAATCGGCAGCGCGTTGCGGTGCTGATGTGGCGTTGTCCTTGGTCCGAGTCCATTGCAAAGAAGTGCGGGAAGATAAGCTGAAAGCCTTGAAAGTCGCCAACACGAAGAAGCTTCAATTCGAAGACTTCGTGGAGACATTCCTGGAGACTGCGACCCGCATTGCTGATGGAATCGACCTGGATACCTTTGTGGAACCCTCCAGTCCTGACGCGGGCCCAGCTGACTCATGATCAAACTCTATCCTCGGTATGCCGAGTGTTTGTCTGTAAGATATTCTGGCCACTTCTGTTGGTCGTCATACTTTTAGATTGGTGCGGGTAAGCTTGATCCGCACCGAGTCTGTTATCGTTTCTAGACTGTTGGAGTCACAACGAAAACACTTATTCTTTTGCTTGAATGCTGTTTGGAGTTGAACACTTAATGTGTACTCGTAGAATATTAGGGCTTAGGTGATTCATGATCAGTGCTAAGTTCCCGAGTGTAACGTATAGAGCACACTCGGAGGAGCGATTAGTACTTAGGTGATGCAGGATCGCAGCTAAGTCCTCGAGTGTGACGTGAAGTGCAGACTCGAAGGAAGATTAGTACTTAGGCGATGCGTGATCGCAGCTAAGTCCCCGAGTGTGACGTAAAGTGCACACTCGGAGGAAGTTGTTACTTAGGCGATTCGGGATCGCAGCTAAGTCCCCGAGTGCGACGTGAAGTGCACACTCGGAGATAGTTAATACTTAGGCCATGCAGGATCGCAGCTAAGCCCCCGAGTGCGAAGTGAAGTGCACACTCGGAGAAGTTAATACTTAGGCGATGCAGGATCGCAGCTAAGCCCCCGAGTGCGACGTAAAGTGCACACTCGGAGGAAGTTAATACTTAGGCGATGCAGGATCACAGCTAAGCCCCCCCGAGTGCGACGTAAAGTGCACACTCGGAGAAGTTAATACTTAGGCGATGCAGGATCGCAGCTAAGGCCCCCGAGTGCGACGTAAAGTGCACACTCGGAGAAGTTAATACTTAGGCGATGCAGGATCGCAGCTAAGTCCCCGACTGCGACGTGAAGTGCACACTCGAAGGAAGGTGTTACTTAGGCGATTCGGGATCGCAGCTAAGTCCCCGAGTGCGACGTGAAGTGCACACTCGGAGATAATTAATACTTAGGCGATGCAGGATCGCAGCTAAGCCCCCGAGTGCAACGTGAAGTGCACACTCGGAGAAGTTAATACTTAGGCGATGCAGGATCACAGCTAAGGCCCCCGAGTGCGACGTAAAGTGCACACTCAGAGAAGTTAATACTTAGGCGATGCAGGATCGCAGCTAAGTCCCCGAGTGCGACGTGAAGTGCACACTCGAAGGAAGGTGTTACTTAGGCGATTCGGGATCACAGCTAAGTCCCCGAGTGCGACGTGAAGTGCACACTCGGAGATAATTAATACTTAGGTGATGCAGGATCACAGCTAAGCCCCCGAGTGCGACGTGAAGTGCACACTCGGAGAAGTTAATACTTAGGCGATGCGGGATCGCAGCTAAGCCCCCGAGTGCGACGTAAAGTGCACACTCGAAGGAAGGTGTTACTTAGGCGATTCGTGATCGCAGCTAAGTCCCCGAGTGCGACGTGAAGTGCACACTCGAAGGAAGTTAATACTTAGGCGATGCAGGATCGCAGCTAAGCCCCCGAGTGCGACGTAAAGTGCACACTCGGAGATAGTTAATACTTAGGCGATGCAGGATCGCAGCTAAGCCCCCGAGTGCGACGTAAAGTGCACACTCGGAGATAGTTAATACTTAGGCGATGCAGGATCGCAGCTAAGTTTTTTTTGTTTTTGTGACCGTAGTCTGCAACCACGAAAGAACTCTGAATCTGCAAAAGAAATTGAATCTGCTGTATATTATTTCTCCAAAACTTGTTCGTTACACTGCTTCAGTCGGCGATCACGTATAAAAACGCTTGAGGAGGTCTCCGTTCCACGCGCGGGGTTCGTCGGTCTCCTTCTGAATGTTGTAGAGTTTGTATGCCCCGTTGTTCAGCACCTTTAAAATGATGAAAGGACCTTCCCAAGCCGGAGCCAACTTGTGTGGTCTTTGCTGATCCACTCGAAGCACCAAATCGCCAGCCTGGAACGTGCGGCTTCTGACATGTCGTGCATGAAAACGTCGCAGATCTTGCTGATAAATTATTGAGCGAGTAAGTGCCATCTCGCGCTCCTCTTCTAGAAGATCGACTCCATCTTGCGTTGCTTGTTCTGCTTCGGCTTCGGAGAAGAGTTCGACTCGCGGGGCATTGTGAAGCAGGTCACTCGGAAGGACCGCTTCTGCTCCATAGACGAGGAAGAACGATGATCGCCCTGTTGATCTGTTCGGAGTGGTGCGAAGGCCCCAAAGTACTGAAGGTAACACGGTTACCCACGCACCAGCAGCATGTCCTATCTCTCGCAAGAGTCGAGGCTTCAAACCTTGAAGGATAAGTCCATTTGCACGCTCAGCTTGTCCATTGGATTGCGGATGTGCTACGGAAGCAAAATCCACTCGGATACCTTGACTCGCGTAGAAACCTTTGAATCTGTCCGAGTCGAAGTTTGTCCCATTGTCCATGATTATGCTGTGAGGCACTCCGAATCTGAAGATGATGTCTCTGACAAACTTCACGGCTGTGGAGGCATCGAGTTTCTTGATGGGCTTGGCTTCTATCCACTTTGTAAACTTGTCGACTGCCACCAACAGATGTGTGTAGCCTCCTTGTCCTGTCTTGAATGGTCCGACTGTGTCTAATCCCCAAACTGCAAACGGCCACACAAGTGGGATTGTCTTTAGTGCAGATGTTGGCTTGTGGGACTTGTTGGAGTAGAACTGACAGCCTTCGCATCGATCGACCATAGCTTTGGCCATTTCGTTAGCCTGCAGCCAGAAGAATCCAGCCCTGAACGCCTTGGCGACGATTGCTCTTGAAGAAGCATGATGGCCGCAGGTTCCCGAGTGGATATCCTCTAGGATCAACTGCCCTTCCTCTGGGGAAATGCAACGTTGGAGAACGCCTGAAACACTCTCCTTATACAATTGACCGTCAATGACAGTGAACGCCTTCGACCTGCGAACTATTTGTCGGGCTTGGACTTCATCTTCTGGAAGTTCTTGCCTTAGGATATATGCCATAATCGGCACAGTCCAATCGGGAATGATTACCACAATCTTTGTGACCAGATCAACCATAGCAGGCACATCGACTTCAGTCGGGTCTGCTGCGCTCTTGGATTGTACTAGCTCTTCCGTGAAGGGATCTTTTTTGACTGAAGGAAGATGGAGGTGCTCGAGGCAGACATCACTCGGGACGGGTCTCCGAGTGGATCCGAGCTTCGTCAACTCGTCGGCCGCTTGGTTCTTCAGTCTTGGAACATGATGAAGTTCTAGACCTTCAAACTTCTTCTCCAGCTTCCTGACTGCATTGCAGTAGGTTGTCATAGTGGGGTTCCTTACGTCCCACTCTTTCATCACTTGGTTGACCACCAAGTCTGAATCGCCGTAGACCATCAGGCGACGGACGCCCAGTGAGATGGCCATGCGCAATCCGTAGAGAAGAGCTTCATACTCTGCCTCATTGTTAGAGGAATCAAAGTGTATCTGAAGCACATACTTGAGCTTGTCACCCTTTGGTGATACGATCACAACACCAGCGCCGGATCCATTCAACATCTTAGACCCATCGAAGAACATTGTCCAATGAGCCGAGTAGATGTCAGTCGGTTGCTGTTGTTCTACCCATTCTGCTATAAAGTCAGCCAGGGCTTGAGACTTAATAGCTTTCTTGGCCTCGAACTTGATGTCGCAGTACATCATCTCCATCGCCCACTTCGCCACTCGGCCTGATGCGTCCCGATTGTGGAGAATTTCCGACAACGGAGCATCAGAAACGACAGATACCGAGTGGTCTTGGAAATAATGAGCCACCTTCTTTGCAGTCATATAGATCCCATAGATAAGCTTTTGACAATGGGGATACCTCTGCTTGGAAGGTGTCAGGACTTCGGAGATGTAGTACACTGGCCGCTGAACTTTGTATGCATTGCCTTCTTCTTCTCGCTCGACTGTAAGAACAGTACCGACGACTTGATTTGTGGCCGCGATATACAGAAGAAGGGGCTCTTTACTGAGCGGAGCAGTAAGAACCGGCTGGGTGGAAAGTAGGACTTTGAGGTCGTCGAACGCGACTTGGGCTTCGTCTGTCCACTCGAAGGTATCTGATTTCTTCATGAGTCGGTACAGAGGAAGTGCTTTTTCGCCGAGTCGACTGATGAACCTGCTCAAAGCTGCTAAGCAACCTGTGAGTCGTTGAACATCGTGTATTCTGACCGGCCTCTCCATTCGGACGATGGTCCCAATCTTTTCGGGGTTAACATCGATCCCTCGTTCGGAAACGAAGGTTGGCGAATGTTTCTGCCAAGTCAGTCAGCAGGTCGGGACCTTTGCGGGACTTGACTACGATATCATCCATGTATGCCTCCACATTGCGACCGATCTGGTCGAGGAGACATTTTTGGATCATGCGCATAAAGGTAGCTCCTGCATTCTTCAGACTGAAAGGCATGGTGATGTAGCAGAAGCACCCAAACGGGGTGATGAAAGCTGTTTTCAACTCATCGGGACCATACAGACGGATCTGATGATAACCCGAGTAGGCATCAAGAAATGATAAACGCTCGCACCCCGCAGTCGAATCAACAATTTGATCTATGCGGGGGAGCGGAAAATGGTCTTTCGGGCAGACCTTATTGAGGTGCTTGAAGTCAATGCACATTCGGAGTGACTTGTCCTTCTTGGGCACCATGACTACATTGGCGAGCCACTCGGAGTGGTGAACCTCGCGAATGAATCTGGCAGCGAGCAGCTTAGCCACCTCTTCTCCGATTGCCTTCCTTTTGTGCACGGCGGACCGGCGCAGGCGCTCTCGGACGAGCCGAGCAGCAGGATCGACATGCAGTCGGTGCTCAGCCAACTCCCTAGGTACACCCGGCATGTCAGATGGCTTCCATGCGAAGATGTCCCAGTTCTCACGGAGGAATTGGGTGAGCTCGGCTTCCTATTTGGGATCCAGGGTGGTGGAGATGTTCGTCGGGGCGGCAAACTCGTCCGTCGGGTGGATGCTGACCTTCTTAGTCTCTCCCGCCGACTGGAACGCGGACTCAGAAGCTGGCTTCTTTGAGCGCATTAAGTCAGCGGGGTCGACTGTCTTCTTGTACTCTTCGAGCTCGAGTACAGCCATCTGCTGGTCGGCGATCCTCGACCCCTCTTGCAGACACTCCTCGGCTCGCTGGCGGTTGCCGGTGATGGTGATAACACCTTTTGGACCGGGCATTTTCAACTTCAAGTACACATAACACGGTCGTGCCATGAAACTCACATATGCTGGGCGGCCCAGAATTGCATGGTAAGCGCTCTGGAAGTCCACCACCTCAAACGTGAGCTTCTCCTAGCGAAAGTTCTTGTCGGAGCCGAAGATGACCTCCAATGCGATCTGGCCGAGTGATTTGGCCTTCCGCCCTGGGACGACTCCGTGGAACTGCATATTGCTCTCGCTGAGTCTGGACATCGGAATGCCCATCCCCTTGAGAGTGTCGGCGTACATAATATTCAACCCGCTGCCGCCGTCCATTAGGACTTTGCGCAGTCGGACTCCTTCCACCACCGGGTCGACGACCAGAGCTTGCCTTCCTGGGGTGGGGACATGTGTTGGATGATCCGACTGATCGAAGGTAATCGCAGTCTGAGACCATTTGAGAAACTTGGGGGCAGTCGGAACGGCCATGTTGACTTCTCTGTTCACTAGCTTCAGTCGACTCTTGCTTTCGACGTCAGCGAAGATCATGAGGGTTGCATGGACTTGGGGGAACGGATCCTCCTTGTCCTCCTCATCCTGTTCAGGATTCTTCTCACTCGGCTGCCCTTCGCTGAACCCCTGGATCAGGAGACGGCACTGCCGAGTGGTGTGCTTTGCGTATATGGGGTTACCTTCCTCATCCATCTTCGTATGGATTGGACAAGGCTGGTCCAGGATGGGATTGTTGAAAGGCTTTTTTTGGGGGTGAACTGCGCTTTCCCTTTGCCCTTGAATTTGGCGCTGGTTACAGCTGCAGCTTCTGCTTGCGGTGTGGGCGGAACCTTCGGTTTCTGCTTCCGAGTGCTACCTCCGTCGGCATCGCCGACTGTCTTGTGTTTGCCGCTCCGGATGCGGTCCTCTTCTTTGCCATTTGCATAGCGAGTTGCTATCTCCATCATCTTGCTCATGGAGATGTCGCCGGTTCGACCAAACTTCAAGTACAGCTCCCTGTACCGCACGCCTGCCTTGAAGGCACAGACTGCTTGATGCTCGGTGACGTTCTCCACCGTGTGGTAAAGAGTCGTCCATCACTGGATGAAGTCGCGCAAGGGCTCATTCGGCTTGTGGACACAGTGCTGAAGCTCCACAAGACCTGCAGGGCGTTTGCACGTTCCTTCGAAGGTTCTGATGAACACTCGGGCTAGATCTGCCCAACTATAAATGCTTGAGGGGGCCAACTGCTTAAGCCAAGCTCGGGCCGAGCCGTCGAGCATCAGAGGGAGGTGCTTCATAGCGACATGGCCGTCTCCTCCTCCGATCTGGACCACCACTCGGTAGTCGTCTAGCCATGTTTCGGGCTTGGACTCTCCTGAGAATTTACCGATTCCCGCAGCCAATCGGAAGTTGGGCGGGATATCAGCCGAGCGGATGGCTCGACTAAAACACTCGGGGCCAGATACGATGGCCCTGCTTCCACTCGGACGGTCCATATCGCGGCCATCGCGGTGGGCTCGACCCCTGTCGACTCTTCCCTGAGCGATTCGGCCCCTTGCGTCGGGTCTTGGGTCGTAAGTGTCGCCGACTGAATGCCGATCATCATGATGCCGGGACCCGTAGGGCCCACCCCGCGGAGGGGTGCGTGAGCGACGGCGATACTGATGAGATCCAGGGCTGTGAACCGATCTATGCGTGTTTGCATGGACGGAACTATTGTGGATCCGATTGTGTGACTGGGAGACTGCCAAATTCTGCTGCTGCGCCGTGCGCAACAGGGCTCGGATTTGTTCGATTCCCCTTCCTGCCTCTGAATCAGTCGGCTGGAGGGAATCAGCAATCTGGGCAGCCGCGGCCAGGTTGAGGAGAGGTGTGCGGAACACCTCCACGTTGCTCCGCCGAGTGTGTCGGCTGGCAGAACGACGAGGCGGATGACGCGCACCGGATGCTTCGCCAACTTCACCACGGTCGGCCTGACGAGGATCTTCATGGGAGTTGGCCATGTGTACTTCTGCTGCAGGCCCACGACCCACGTACTCGGTATGAAGCTCAGTCGGAACCGAGTCCGAGCACTGGGAGCGTGGGGCTACTACAACAGACTCCAGAACTGCCACCTGAGAGGACGCGATCTGGCGCGCTCGGGCATGCTGCACCCAACGTTGGAGATGCGGACTGCGGGACCGCTTACTGCGGCGAGTGACGAGGGTAATCCGGAAATGGAGCCGATTGTTGGAGAAGAAGAACGCCGCGAGCGCCAGCATGGAAGTGCGTGGCCCCGCGACGGGGAAGCGCCTCGACGTCAAGGGGTGCCTCCCGAAGCCACGCCGAATCGTCGTCAACGAAGGAGAGAGCACCGAAGAGGATCTGGTGACCCATGCTCGAAACTCCACCGGACGACATGACGAAAGAAAGTAGTCGCAAACTCACCGGAAGTCGCTTAGACGCCTGCCCCACGGTGGGCGCCAACTGTCGTGGGTATAAGCCTGACAGTAGATGTGTAGGGTACGAATGGGATGGGTAGAGTCCTAGCTACGGCGAGGTTGTATGAGTTCAGGCCCCTCTACGGTGGAGGTAATAGCCCTACGTCTCAGTGCTCCTGGAGCTTGTTACCGAGTGTAATATGGAGTATAATGTTTTTCTAACCCTTTTACCAGTGGGGGAGGGCGGCTTATATAGAGTGCGCTGCCCTCCACAACGGTTCTGATTCAAGGGTGGAGTAGTGGCGATTGAATGCATGCATTACAGGTAACGTATGCTATAAATGCTAGTTAATGCACCCGGAAACGTACGCCAGTTTCTCTCCAGGGAGGTTACGACGCACCGAGTGTATCCAGTCGGTAGGTCCGGTGTCCTCCGAGTCTTAGTCTCCGACTGGATGATTCTGGGCCCGTTACCGACTGGATGATGAGGGCACCTTAATACAGTCGGGCATACTTAAGGTCCTGTCCCTTGCGTGGGGTAGTCCTTGGGTAGGACCTGTAGGACAGGCCTATGACCCTACCCTAGGACTATGACCCCATCAATTCCAACATACTTTTAGCATCGCTACGAGTGAGAAAGTCTCATTATAGTCAACTCTTTGAACTTGTCGGAAACATCTTTGCGACAAGTCGAGCTATCTTAATGGTGACTTTTCACCATCATCGTCTGTCTTCCTTTTAAAGATCCATCTATACTTAATAGCCTTACGACCATCAAGTAATTCTTCCAAAGTCTACACTTTGTTTTCATACATGGATCCTCTCTCGGATTTCATGGCCTTCAGCCATTTGTCAGAATCCGGGCCCACCATCGCTTCTCCATAGCTTGTAGGTTCATTGTTGTCCAACAACATGATCTCCAAGACAGGGTTACCGTACCACCTTGGAGCAGTACGTGACCTTGTCGACCTACAAGGTTTGTAGTAACTTGATCCGAAGCTTCATGATCAATATCATCAGCTTCCACTTCAATTGGTGTAGGCCTCACAGGTGCAACTTCCTCCGCCCTGCTACACACTGGTTGAAGTGAAGGTTCAATAACCTCATCAAGTTTCCACCATCCTCCCACTCAATTCTTTCGGGTGAAACTCTTTCTCGAGTAAGGATCCATTTTTAGAAATAACAACTTTGCTTTCGGATCTGAGATAGAAGGTATTCCCAACTGTTTTGGGTATCCTATGAAGATGCATTTATCTGCTTTGGGTTCGAGCTTATCAGGCTGAAACTTTTTCACATAAGCGTCGTAGCCCCAAACTTTTAAGAAACGACAGCTTAGATTTCTTCAAAGCATAGTTCATATGGTGTCATCTCAACGGAATTACGTGGTGCCCTATTTAAAGTGAATGTGGTTGTCTCTAATGCCTAACCCAAAAACGATAGTGGTAATCCGATGAGAGACATCATAGTATGCACCATATCCAATAGGGCGCGGCTATGACGTTCGGACACACCATCACACTATGGTGTTCCAGGTGGCATGAGTTGTGAAACAATTTTTACATTGTCTTAAATGTTCACCAAACTCGCAACTCAGATATATATTTACCTCTACGATCACATCGTATACATATTATCCTCTTGGCATGACAATCTTCAACTTCACTCTGAAATTGTTTAAACTTTTCAATATTTCAAACTATGTGATTCATCAAGCAAATACACATGTATATAGTCAAATCATTAGTGAAGTAAGAACATAACGATATCCACTGCGTGGCTCGGCACTCATTGGACTGCATACATCAAAATGTATTATTTCCAACAAGTCACTTGCTCGTTTCCATCTCAGTGAAAACGAGGGCTTCAGCCATCTTGCCCACGTGGCATGATTTGCATGACTCAAGTGATTCAAAATCAAGTTAGTCTAAACAATCCATCTCCATGGAGTTTCTTCATGTGTTTATACCAACAGGCGTGGTTCACATGTCTCAAACGATTAAAAAACGAGTGAGTCCAAAGATCCATCAGCATGGAGCTTCTTCATGCGTTTTATCCCAATATGACTCAAGCGGCAGTGCCACAAGTAAGTGGTACTGTCATTACTACTTTCTATCTTTTGGCAACAAAATTATGAACATGTGTATCACTACGATCGAGATTCAATAAACCATTCATTTTAGGCGCAAGACCATTGAAGGTGTTATGCAAGTAAACAGAGTAACCATTATTCTCTTTAAATGAATAACTGTATTGCAACTAACACGATCCAATCATGTTTATGCTCAACGCAAACACCAATCAACATTTCGGTTCAACACTAATTTCAAAAGTAGAGGGAGTGTGCGATGGTGATGACATCAACCTTGGAAATACTTCCAACACACATTGTCACATCGCTTTTAGCTAGTCTCCATTTATTCCGTAGCTTTTATTTCGAGTTGCTAACACTTAGCAACCGAAGCGGTATCTAATACCCCGGTGCTACTAGGAGTAATAGTAAAGTACACATCAATATCATGTATATCCAATATACTTTTGTCGACTTTGCCAGCCTTCTCATCTACCAAGTAACTAGGGCAGTTCTGCTTCAATGACCGTTCCCCTCGTATTAGAAGCACTTAGTCTCGGATTTGGGTTTAACCTTGAGTTTCTTCACTAGAGCGGCATCAGGTTTGCCAGTCATGAAGTATCCCTTCTTGCCCTTTCCCTTCTTGAAACTAGTGGTTTTACTAACCATCAACAATTGATGCTCCCACTTGATTTCTACTTTCACGGTGTCAAACATCGTGAATAACTCAAGGATCATCATCTCTATCCCTGATATGTTATAGTTCATCACGAAGCTCTGTAGCTTGGTGGCAGTGACTTTGGAGAACTATGTCAATCACTATCTTATCTGGAAGATCAACTCCCACTTGATTCAAGCGATTGTAGTACTCAGACAATCTGAGCACATGCTCAACGATTGAGCTTTTCTCCCTTACTTTGTAGACAAAGAATCTTGTCGGAGGTCTTATACCTCTCAACACGGGCATGAGCCTAAAATCCCAATTTCATCTCTTGGAACATCTCATATGTTCTATGACATTCAAAACGTCTTCGGCACCTCAATTCTAAGCAGTTAAGCATTACTCATTGAATTATCACGTAGTCATAAAAAATGTGTATGTTAGATGTTCGCAACATCCACATACGACGCTCGGGGTTCAGTACACCGAGCGGTGCATTAAGGACATAAGCCTTCTGCGCAGCAATGAGAACAATCCTCAGTTTACGGACCGAGTCCACATAATTCCTACTATCATCTTTCAACTAAGTTTTCTCTAGGAACATATCAAAAACAGTAGAGCTACAACGCAAGCTACAACATAATTTGCAAAGACATTTTCACTATGTCCATGATAATGAGTTCAATTAATCATATTACTCAAGAACTCCCACTCAAATTGACATCCCTCTGGTTATTCGAGTGGTACATGATCCAAATTCACTAACTCATGTCCGATCATCACGTAAGTTGAGTTAGCTTCAATGGTGAACATCTCCATGTTGATCATATCCACTATATGACTCATGCTTGACCTTTCTTTCTCCTGTCTTCGGAGGCCAAGTCTGTACATGCTAGGCTCGTCAAGTTTAACTCGAGTGTTCCGCGTGTGCAACTGTTTTGCACCAGTTGTATGTGAACGTAGACTCTATCACACCCGATCATCATGTGGTGTCTCGAAACGACGAACTTTCGCAATGGTGCACAGTCAGGGAGAACACAATTTTATCTTGAAATTTTAGTGAGGGGTCATTTTATAATGCTACCGTCGTCCTAAGAAAAATAAGGTGCATAAAAGGATTAACATCACATGCAAATCATAAGTGCCATGATATGGCCATGAACTTGTGCTTCTTGATCTCCATCACCAAAGCACCGACATGATCTCCATCGTCACCGGCGCCACACCATGATCTCCATCATTGTGCTGCCATCGAGGTTGTCGCGCTAACTATGATGTTACTACTAAATCTACTACTAGCGATAAAGCAAAGCATCACCGAACGCAAAAATAATTAAAGACAACCATATGGATCATGCCAGTTGCCGTAGCATCGACGTGCAAGTCGATATTTAGCTAATACAACATTATCATCTCATACATCCAATATATCATATCATGTCTTTGGCCATATCACATCACATGCATACCCTCCAAAAACAAGTTAGACGTCCTCTAATTTGTTGTTGCAAATTTTACGTGGCTGCTATGGGTATATATTATGATTGCATCTTACTTACGCAAAGCCACAACAGTGATATACAAATTGCTATTGAACCTTCTCCAAGGACCACCTCGGTCAAATCTGATTCAACTAAAGTTGAAGAAATAGACACCCGCCAGTCATCTTTATGCAACAAGTTGCATTTACTCTATGAATCCGGTCTCTCGTAAGCGTACGAGTAATGTTGGTTCGGGCCGCTTCAATCCAACAATACCGACGAATCAAGAAAAGACTAAGGAGGGCAGAAAATTGAACATCAACGCCCACAAACCCTTTTGTTTTCTACTCAAGATATCATCAACGCATAGACCTAGCTCATGATGCCACTGTTGGGGAATGTTGCATGGGAAACAAAAAATTTCCTACGCACACGCAATACCTATCCATGGTGATGATCATCAATGAGAGGGGAGAGTGAATCTACATACCCTTGTAGATCGCTAAGCGGAAGCGTATATAACATGGTTGATGTAGTGGAACATCTTCGTGATCCAAATCGCAGCCCGTCCCGCGATCCCATCACGATCCATCCCGATCTAGTGTCGAACGGATGACACCTCTGCGTTCAGCACACGTACAGCTCGATGACGATCACCGCCTTCTTGATCCAGCAAGAGGGGCGGAGAGGTAGATGAGTTCTCCAGCACGACGGTGTGGTGGTGGTGTGGTGGCAGGACTTCGCCAAGCGCTGCGGAACTAATCTAGAGGAGAAAACGATCTAGAGAGAGAGGGCACCACGTGGCTAATTAGGGTTAGGGCTGCCTCTGATTCCTATAATATATATAGGAGGGAGGAGGGGAGGAGGCAGCCTCAAACCCTAAAGGTTTGGCCGAAATTGGAGGTGGAGGAGTCCTACTCCAATCCTACTCCAAGTAGGACTCCTCCCACTTGGAATATTCCTCCTCTCCCTTTTGGGATTTTCCCCTCTTTGACCCTTGGCCGAAATAGGCCATCTTGGGCTGGATGCACCAGCCCACTAAGGGCTAGTGCACCAACTTTAGGCCTATTAGGTTCTCTCCCGGGTGGGTGGCCCCTCCCGGTAAAACCCCGAAACCCATTCATCACTCCCCGTACTTTACCAGTAATGACGGAAAACTTTCCGGAAGCCAAACACAACTTTCCTATATATCAATATTTACCTCCGGACCATTCTGGAACTCCTCATGACGTCCGAGATCTCATCTGGAACTCCGAACAACTTTCGATCACCAAACACACATAACTCAATAATACCGAAACGTCACCGAACCTTAAGTGTGCAGACCCTGTGGGTTCGAGAACTATGTAGACATGACCTGAGACACTCTCCAGTCAATAACCAATAGCGGGACCTGGATGCTCATATTGGCTCCTACATATTCTACGAGGATCTTTATCGGTTGAACCTCTATGTCAAGGATTTAGTTAATCTCGTATGATGTTCCCTTTGTCCTTCGGTATGTTACTTGCCCGAGATTCGATCGTCGATATCTCTATACCTAGTTCAATCTCGTTATTGGAAAGTCTCTTTACTTGTTTTGTAATACAAGATCCCGTGACGAACTCCTTAGTCACATTGCTTGCAAGGCTTATTGTGATGTTGTTTTACCGAGTGGGCCCCGAGATACCTCTCCGTCACATGGAGTGACAAATCCCAGTCTTGATCCACGCCAACCCAATAGACACCTTCGGAGATACCCGTAGAGCACCTTTATAGTCACCCAGTTACGTTGCAATGTTTGATACACACAAGGTATTCCTTCGATGTCCGGGAGTTGCATGATCTCATGGTCATAGGAAGAGATACATTGACATGCAGAAAACAGTAGCAATAAACTGACACAATCATATGCTATGTTCGTAGTTTGGGTCTTGTTCATCACATCATTCTTCTAATGATGTGGTCCCGTTATCAAGTGACAACACTTGTCTGTGGTCAGGAAACCTTGACGATCTTTGATCAACGAGCTAGTCAACTAGAGGCTCACTAGGGACTATGTGTTGTCTATGTATCCACACATGTATTTGAGTTTCCAATCAATACAATTCTAGCATGAATAATAAACGATTATCATGAACAAGGAAATATAATAATAACCAAGTTATTATTGCCTCTAGGGCATATTTCCAACACAAGACCAACGGGGCTAAGTGTAAGGTCAACTAGGAGATGGTTTGTCAGCCGAATCGTCACGAAGGCCTTGGGGTGTTGAACACTGATAAATTTGCTCGGGCTTTGAGACTGCGCTGGCCTTGGTTCGGATGGAAGGAACCAAGCAAGAAGTGGGTGGGCACAAAAAACCCATGCGACGAGGCTGATCTTTGCTCTTTGGATGCTTCTGCATGACGTCAGTCTCGACGAGCACACTAAGGATTATATCATTTGGAAGCACACGACTGATGGGCAATATTCGGCCTCCTCAGCTTATAAGGCGCAATTCTTAGGCATGGTTTATTCTCCCATGGAGCAAATGGTGTGGAAGGCGTGGGCACCACCAATGGTCAAGTTCTTTGCGTGGCTTTCCATTCAAGACCGGATCTGGATGACAGATCGATTGGAGAAGCGCGGGTGGCAAAATTGCGGTCTTTGCCTTCTCTATGGGAGGGAGCAAGAAACAAGGGCTCACCTCTTCTTCAAGTGTTGCTTCACCAAAATACTTTGGAGGCTAGTCATTGACAAGCTGGGCCTTGACCACTTGGCACTTGGAAGCCTCCCTCAAGGATTAGTGGGTGAACAGGTCCAGCGTCGGTATCCCCAATAGAAAGGCAATGACCTCTCTCACAATGCTGGTTTCATGGACCATCTGGAACGAGAGGAACACACACATCTTTCATCACAAGAGAGCGCCGCCACCAATTCTTCTCAACAACATGATCGACGAGGAGAGATTATGGGTCACGGCAGGAGCTAGGAGGCTAGGGGAAATTTTAGTATGTGAGTAGTTGCCATGCAGCGTGTAATGTGGCTTGTAAACGGGCAAACTCTATTCCCCTCTTAATCAATTGACGAGGCAATCTTTTGCCTCCGTTCTAAAAAAACATGAAAATGTACTCAAACATACTTGAATACAAGTTGTAGGGCCAATTTGTATCAATTTTTTAAGTTTATATATAAATTTACGGGAAACGATTACCATAAAAAGGCCGATCCCGCGCAAGCATCCGCTCCCTTTCCTGTGTGACACGTGCTTATGTGGAGCCCGCCTAACATTATCTGTAGGGACTAGGAAGTAGTCCTCTTCATCCTTATCCTCATCAACACCAACCGCTCAGCTCTTTCTCTTCTCTTTTGTGGCATGTGTGTTGTGTTTCTTCGAAGCCCTCTCTGTCTCTAACCCAAATCTTCTCACTAGAGCATATATTCTTTTGCAGCTCGTGCATGTTGTTGCAATAATCACGGGTGTTGCATGGATTTTGAGGGGAAGGAGCGACGAGTGTTCCAGGAGAGTCATGGCCACGCAAGTGCTAAGGACCGTTGCTTTGGTGGTTCAGGGAACCGCGACAGCCTGTGAGACCTCCTCCATGGTGTCCCTGACCATCACCGGTCGCGCGAATGACGCGGTGTTTCGCGCTGTCGGCAATCACAATATCATTTCTTAACATCATCTTTGTTGCAAAAAAAATCCGCAACAACTTTTGTGTTTCAAAAGTTTGTTTTTATCTTTGTTGCAACAAAAATCTACAACAATAACTTCGTTGTAAAAAAAACTACAACAAGAGCTTTGTTGCAAAAAAAAAGTCATGTAACACAACCTTTTTTATAAATGTTTCTGCAACTAAGACCTGTGTTGTAAAGGGATTCCCGCAACTTGACTTATGTTGCAAAATTAAGGTCGACCCTCATCCGCAAGACTGCGTCATCTGACGGCTCGTAAACCAACAGATCTTTTTAAAGTTAGCACACCCTAAATTTATATATCAAATGCAAGTTCATGTATCAAAAATGTAATTAACTCTAAAAACTTTATTACAAAGTTGTAATAAAAACTTTAGTACAAAGTTATAATAATTTTTTTAATACAAAGTTGTACTAAATCAGCATCAATTAATATGAATAGTAATTAACATAAATATACTAAAAGATAGTTAAATAAGGGAGCAAGCGCTACACAACTAACTCGCACTATACTCAGCTCATAAAAATCGGTACTGAGGTGTGGATACATCACAACAAAGCATTTGCTAAACGTCAGTTCATAGAAAATGTGACGGTCTGGCAGAGAGACAAGGACCCTGCAGCCTGACTCGGCCTCCCCATCTCTTGCACGCGGCTATGCTGCTGCCCCACCACATGGAATCAACAAGAAAAAAGTTATCGGACAACTGAGAAATAACAACCGCAAAAAATATTGACAATAAAGCAGTGAACACTGAAAGAAATAGAACAAAGTTGCTCCGAAACAGAGTATAACAATCGGACAAGTTCAGCTCTAGTGAGGCGAGCCTACACAAGTTCCACATAAATCAAGTACCCATTCTGACAATTATTTTTGGCACAATTCGCCCTTCATGTGCGCATAATTTGGCGGGAAAATAAGCATCTTGCAAGTCAAATCATGTGACAACGTTGCTGATCTATTTATTAAGTCTCTACTAAACTCAACATTTCAGAAATAAATTCATGAAATGGGTATGCGGCGACTTAGGGACTTGCAGGCATGAGGGGGAGTCATTTCTTGAGGTATCCTTGTTTATGACATCACATTATCCTATCTCTTTGTGAGTTTATGTTTCAGGTTTTCACCGAGTTTTCATAAAGAACTTTTTGGAGGAGAATCTTTTCAAGATAATAGCGCTATCCGGACAATCGTGAAGTGATTCTAAATGGTCAAACATAGATTAAGGAGAGTGTTAAGATTAATTACGGAATGTAATTATGGGAAAAAATCTCCTCTCGCCCAAACCGTCGGGCAGGTCCTTCCCGCAACCGACGTGACTCCTCTCGTCCCGGAACCGGCGCCTCTCTAGGGGATATATATACTCCTTGTAAACGTTTTTTTTAACCAGCTCCTATTTCCTATTTATTCATAAAAGGTAGGGATCTCTGCCGAAAGAGTATGCACAATACATTCAGGAGGTTCATACAACCACACCTTACATAAACTAGACAAAACACCTTCCTTAGCTAGCAAATGCGCGATATTATTTGCCGATCTTCGCACCCAGCTCACCTTCCATTGCTATCGCGTCTCCAACAACATTTTCACTTCTTGAATTAGAGGTCCCAGCACCGAGAAGTCTTTGTCTTTGCTTTGGAGTTTACTTACAATATCTTTGCTATCCATCTCAATATGAAGTTTACTAGCATTCACCTCAGCTGCCAGCTGCGCTGCCCGTCGACATGCTTGTAATTCCATTGCTGCTGCATCTTTACCCTGAGGGAAATAGTGGCACGCTCCTCCCAGAAAAGCCCCCTCATGATTTCTGAACACAACCCCAGCTCCACCCTTCTCTCCTAATTTTGAAGTTGCACCATCAACATTAGCCTTAATCCAACCAGTGTCAGGTGCCTCCCAGCGTTGCACAGGAGGGGCTCTTGCATCCCTACTTTTGCGTCCATGCGTGACTTGCCAGTCTTCCACCTGTTTCATCACCGCACGTACAGTACATTCAGCTTCATCAATTCTTCTCCCATCTCTTGCATTATTTCTAGCCAGCCACAAACCATAGACCCCCTGCATCATAATCGCCTTCTCATCATCTGAAGCATCCTCCAACCATGATAGCATCCATTTGGAAAGATCACTCTGAGAGCTAGCTGTAACCGGCGGGATCGCCACCGGAACTCCCACTTCCGAGTGCAAAATCTTCCAAAATCTAGCTGAATGACAGCAGCCCCAGAACCTATGATAGTTAGACTCTTCTCGCCACATACGATGCAGAAAACCCCAGCCTTAATTCTCCTCCTATGAAGCTCTGAACCAACCGCTAACCCATTCCTGATCAGTCTCCACATGTGAGTTTTTACCTTACCAGGAGCGACCGCTTCCCATAAACCGAGCCATGCCTTATGCCTTGCCAACGTTAATGAGGACTCCGCCTGCCCATATTTAAGTCTTTTTTGTGACATCCTTAAATGATATGCCGACCTCACCGAAAAGATGCCATTTTTTGTATAATTCCAAGCTTGGTATTCTTCCACAGCCGGCCCCCCAATTTGAATCAGCATGATTTCATGTGCTTCATCCGGCGGAAACATTTCATGAACCTTGCGTGAATCCCATGCAGATCCATGAGAGTTCAATAAATCACATACCCTGTTAATCCCTTGGATGTAAGTCTGGCCCAGTGGCGTCAAACTCCCTTTCCTTGGGATCCAGTTATCATGGTGGATTCTGATTTTACTTCCATCTCCTATCCTCCATATTAGTCCACCAACAACAGATTACGGCCATGTATTATACTCCTGAAGGTGAATGATCCTCCTCCAGGGCAAGTAGCATTCAAAATTGAGCTCTCAGGGAAGTACCTTGCTTTAAGTACCCTTGCGCATAAAGAAGAGGGTACCTGAAGAAGCCTCCAAGCTTGCTTCGCAAGCAACGCTTGGTTAAAAGCCTCTGGGCCGCGAAAACCAAGCCCTCCCTCATGCTTCCGCGTACACATTTTGTCCCACGATATCCAGTGTACATTTTTTTCACCATTGACCGCACCCCACCAGAAGTTGGAAGAGATCGATGACAAGTGCCCGCACATTTTCTTTGTGAGTTGAAAGCAGCTCATGGTGAAAGTTGGTGTAGATTGAAGCCTAGATTTCACTAATACCTCCCTCGCTGTTTTGGATAGACCTTGTCCTTTCCATCCTGCAACCTTCTTGCCTGCACTTTCTCTGACATACTTAAAGGATCCATCCTTTGACTTCCCAACCACTGTCAGAAGTCCCAAATACCTTTCACTCAAAGCCTCAGAATCAATACCCACCGTTTCCTTCAACATAGCTTTATCCTCTTGAGTCATACCCTTACCAAAGAAAATGGACGATTTTTGCAGATTCACCTTTTGCCCCGAGGCTGCCTCGTAGTCCTGTAGGATCGCATGCAATCTCTGAAAATTCGCATGGGATCCCTCCAGGAACACCACACTAATGTGTCATAGTGGGGCCAGTGCTCCCAAACGAGACACCCTTAATGTCCTTCACCTCTTGAGCATGCTTCAACAAAGCTGAGAAACCCTCCACAAAAACAAGAAGAGATATGGGGACAAAGGGTCTCCTTGTCGTAATCCTCTGGACGAGGCAAAACTATGTGATAGACCACCATTCATCTTAACCTGGAAGCGTGTTGAAGTCACACATCGCATAACCATCTCTATCCATGACCCAATGAAACCAATTCTTTCCATCATCTGCCTTAGGAACTTCCATTCCACTCTGTCATACGCCTTCATCATATCTAACTTCACTGCACACAGGGCTTCTTTCTTTTCCTTTTCCTAATAGCATGAACACACTCGTACGCCACCAAAACATTATCCGTTATTAGCCTGCCCGGGACAAAAGCACTTTGTTCTTCTGAAATCAAAATAGGTAACACCACCTTGAGTCTATTTGCCAAAACTTTTGTAGCAATCTTATATAGTACATTACATAGACTAATAGGTCGAAACTGCGAGAGTAACTCCGGTGAGTTAACTTTCGGTATCATCACAATAATAGTATCATTAAAACCATTTGGTGTTTCCTTTCCCGCCAGGAATTCCTTCACAGCGCTGCACACGTCATGTTTCACCAACGACCAGTGTCGTTGATAAAACATTGCCGGGTAACCGTCCGGTCCAGATGACTTTGTAGGACCCATCTGGAATAATGCTTTCTCAATCTCCTCATCAGCAAAGGCCTCAGTAAGCTGCCCATTCATCACTTCTGTCACCAAAGGGTTGATGTGCTGAAGCAGTCTCTCACCCTCATTCGAGCCTTCCGAGGTGAACAATTGTTTATAAAAATCCGCAGCCATCACTCGCATTCCTTCATCATCGGCGCACTTTGACCCATCTGCTCTGAGTAAAGCTTTAACTGTATTTTTACGTTTCCGGTGAGATGCTCTATTCTGAAAATATTTAGTGTTCTGATCAAAGGTCACCGGAACACTATTGATTTGAAACACAATACTCGGCTCATAAAAATTGGTACTGAGGTGTGGATACTGTGGAAATAGTTAGAAGCGTCGTGCCGGTTAGGGCGACGGTTACGTGTTTATATAGGCAGGCGCAACCCTGAGATATGCATACAAGTAGTTTGAATACAAGGAGATAGAGATAGAGATATTCAGTTTAAACTAGAGATAGATTCTAACCGAATGTCTATCCTAACTTGGTACACAAGTATCCTATCTACATACGATATCTCAATCAGTTTAACATCCTCCCTTAATCACAACTTGGTCAAGTTGAGATTACGTTTGAACTCCTCAAAACTGCGAGTAGGCAAGGCTTTAGTAAAGCCATCTGCAACCTGATCTCTGGAGTGAATAAAACGAATATCCAATTGTTTGCTTGCAACTCTTTCCCTGACAAAATGAAAGTCAATTTCTATATGCTTTGTCCTAGCATGAAATACTGGATTAGCTGCAAGATAAGTGGCTCCAAGATTGCCACACCACAAGCATGGGGCTTGAGTCAGTTTAACTCCAAGCTCTCTAAGTAAGGATTGAACCCAAATAATTTCTAGTGTAGCATTTGCCAAAGCTTTGTACTGTGCCTCTGTGCTAGATCTGGATACTGTTGCTTGTTTCTTTGCACACCAAGAAATAAGGTTAGGTCCAAAGAATACAGCAAAACCACCAGTTGATCGTATGTCATCCACACAACCTGCCCAATCTGAATCAGAAAATGCACTGACTAGGGTAGATGAAGATTTGCTGAATGTAAGACCAGTGCCCAAGGTATTTTTCACATACCTAACTATACGCTTGGCAGCAGTCCAATGAATATCAGTGGGAGCATGAAGGAACTAACAGACTTTGTTAACAGCAAAGGAAATATCTGGCCTTGTAAGAGTCAAGTACTGAAGTGCACCTACCAGGCTTCTGTAGTTAGTGCTATCCTCTTGATTCAAAAGAATTCCTTCAGTAAGAGCTAGTTTTTCAGAGCTAGATAAGGGTGTTGGTGATGGTTTGCATCCCTGTAAACCAGCTCTTTTTACTAGATCAACAGCATACTTTTCTTGAGATAGATGAAGGTCGTTTCCATTTCTCTTGACCTCAATTCCCAAGAAATAATGCAAGTCTCCTAGATCTTTCAAAGCAAATTCAGCTTTTAAATCTTTCAGAAGGCCTGCAACTGCCTCATTGGAAGAGCTAGTAACAATGATGTCATCAACATAGATAAGCACAAATATATATGTGTTTGACCGCTTATAAATGAACAATGATGTATCAGACTTAGATGGAGCAAATCCAAGAGTTTGTAATTTGTGACTGAGGCGTGAGTACCAAGCCCTAGGAGCTTGTTTCAATCCATAGAGAGCTTTATCAAGTTTGCACACATGATAAGGTGAAGTTTTGTCTTCAAACCCAGGAGGTTGTCTCATATACACATCCTCTTCCAGAACACCATGAAGAAACGCATTCTGCACATCTAGTTGCTTAAGACACCATCCCTTGGAAACAACAATGGATAAAACAAGGCGAATGGTTGCTGCTTTTACAACAGGGCTAAAGGTATCTTCATAATCTATACCATATCTTTGTTTGAAACCCTTTGCAACAAGCCTAGCTTTGTAACGATCTATAGTTCCATCAGACTTTCTTTTGATCCTGAAAACCCACTTGCAATCAATTAAATTTTTACCTTGCTGTGGAGGAACAAGATGCCATGTTTTATTTCTCTGAAGAGCCATGTACTCCTCCTCCATTGCTTGTTTCCGTCGAGTGTCATCAAAAGCCTCTTGAAGGGTACGAGGTTCACCTGTGGAGCATGCCAAGCCAAACTTTGTAATGTGCTTATAGTTGACAGCCTTAATTACCCCTTTTTGGAGACGTGTCCGTGGCGGTGAGGAAAAATCAGCATCGTTTTGTGCTGATGGTCCTCTCTGGACAGTATCCTCCTCGAGGTGCGCGCCGGCACCAGGAGGAGAAGTGGCTGCTGGGGCAGTTGTGGCGCGCGCTCGGGCAGTTGCGTCGCGCCTCACGTAGACGTGGCTCGGGGCAGTTTGCCAACGAGCAAGGGGAGACTGCAGGGGCGCCACAGAAGATCCGCCCGCGCCAGCCCCTGGCGAAGGCTGCATAGGCACAGGGGATCCAGCCGCGCCGAACCCAGTCGGCTGTAGGGGAACCGCGGCCCACGTGTCGCCAACAGGAGAGCAGGCGGGGCCATCGAAGGGGATCCTGACAACCGGCGGCTGCACAGATCCCGGAGAAGATGCGCCAGGCTGCTGTTGCTGCTGCGGTTCCGATCCCGAGGAGGATTTGCTCCCCTGCGGGAGGCACATGCGATAATGCACTGGAGTTTCATCCGTTTGCACTGGTGCGGCCGTATTTGCACCTGAATTTTTTTCTGCAGCATCACAATTCTCAGAGAAACTTGTAAGAGGGTTAGTCAACAGTGGATCAACACAATTATTTTCCCCTGGAGGAAGAAGGATTTCTTGGCGAAGTAGTGCACCGGCGTTGGGGTTGAGATCAACAAAAGGAAATTTTGTTTCATCAAACACTACATCTCAAGAAATATAAACTCTACCAGTGGATACATCAAGGCATTTGACACCTTTGTGTTGGGCACTGTACCCAATGAAGACACACTGTGTGGAGCGGAACATGAGCTTGCGATTATTGTATGGTCTAAGGTTTGGCCAACAAGCACAACCAAAAACACGAAGGGAATTGTAGGCTGGTTTGGCATGAAGGAGTTTTTCCGTGGGAGTTTCATAGTTGATAACTCTACTAGGCATAATGTTGATGAGGTGCACGGCAGTAAGAAAAGCTTCATCCCAATATTTTAGGGGCATGGATGCACGTGCAAGTAGGGCAAGCCCTACCTCAACAATGTGTCTATGCTTGCGTTCAGCAGACCCATTTTGTTGATGGGCATGTGGGCAAGAGACATGGTGGGATATACCTAGTTTTTGGAAGAAGGAATTTAATTTTTCATATTCCCCTCCCCAATCTGATTGGACAGCAATAATCTTGCTATCAAATTTGCGTTCAACGAGTGCTTGAAAGTTTTGAAAGACTTGGAATACATCGGATCGTTTCTTAAGAAGATAGATCCATGAGTATTTGCTATAGTCATCAATAAAACTAACATAATAAGTGTATCAACCAACAGAGGAGGGTGCAGGACCCCAAACATCAGAAAAGATAAGCTACAATGGTTTTGTGGACACACTTGTAGAAATAGGATAGGGTAATTGATGGCTCTTGGCCTTTTGACACGAATCACAGATTGTTTCAGAATTATGCTCTTCGACATATGAGAGCTTATTTTTCCTAAGCACACGTTGAACTAATGGGAAAGATGCATGCCCTAAGCGATCATGCCACCTTGTTGAGGACACCTTCACGACACCACACACATGCCTACGGAGCCTTCTAAGCTCGGGAATCAACGGGTAGAGTCCTCGCACGCATCTACCTCTGTATAGGATTTTCTTCGTGGCCTGATCCTTGATCAAAAAGAAAAAAAGGTGAAACTCGAGGAAGACATGATTGTCAAGTGCAATGCGATGAACAGAGAGAAGGCTCATTGAGGCTTTGGGTACGTGCAGGATTTTTCTGAGATGGAGTTTTCGATGGGGGGTTTTAATAATTGAGTGACCAATGTGACTAATTCTCATACCTTCTCCGTTTGCAGCATGGATTTGATCTTGGCCACGGTACTTCTCCCGCATGGTTACTTTCTCCAGCTCGCCAGTGATGTGGTTAGTTGCACCACTGTCCACGTACCAGTTTGTATCGACCCCATACGAGGCCTCAGCTTCGCCGGCGACCTTGTCGTCCTGAGATGAGTTGCCGTCATCTTCAAAGCGGTACCAACAGTCCTTGGCCGAGTGCCCCGGTTTGCCACAGATCTGGCACCGGATGGCATCTGGCCGTGACCTGTTGTTGGAGTTACGACGGCCCCTTGTGTTGGTGTAGGAGGGCCCGTCGTTGCTGTTGTTGTTGCTGCGGGAGTTTGCGCCGTCGCGGTTACTGTTGTTGGTGCTTTTCCCTTTGCGTGGCGATCCACGGTAGCGAGAGTTGCCACCGCCTCGACCACGTGAAGCAGCATTGGCAGAGGATTTGAATCCACTGCCAGAGCCCGTGCCCTGGTACAGCGCGGCATGCTGGTCGAAGTTGCTCATCTGGGCATAGAGCTCTTCGAAGGAGACTGGCGTGGTGCGTGCGTCGAGGGCGGAGACGAGCGGCTGGTACTCCATGTCGAGTCCAGCGAGGATGTACGAGATCAACTCGTCATCGGGAAGAGGTTTCCCCGCCGCGGCAAGTTCGTCGGCGAGTGATCGCATATGCGCGAAGTAGGCGGCCACCGTTTGCGTCCCCTTCTGGGCATTGGCGAGAGAGATGCGAATGTTGTTCACCTTGGACAGCGACTGGGAGGAGAACATGCTAGCCAGTGCTGTCCAAAGTTCATGCGCATGGGAGATTGATGTGACCTGCACCAGAACCTCTTTAGACAGATTGTTCAGCAGGTAGCCTAGTACCTGTTGATCCTCTCGAAACCAGATGGAGTGGTGAGGGTTGACGATGAAGATTTCCTTCCCGTCCTTGTCCTTGGTGACGACCTCCCTGGCTGGCTCCGGTGTGGCTCCATCCACATATCCGAAGTAGCCGGCACCTCTGAGCTGCAGCACGATCTGGGCTCGCCATAGGATGTAGTTTGCTCGGGTAAGCCGCTCGGTGACTTGGCTAGAGAGACCAGAGTTGGCGGCGGCGGAGGTGGCCATGATAGCTGTGACTAAACTCTAGATGTGATGGAAGAGATTGGCTCTGATTACCATGTGAAAATAGTTAGAAGCGTCGTGCCGGTAGTCGTGCCGGTTAGGGCGACGGTTACGTGTTTATATAGGCAGGCGCAACCCTGAGATATGCATACAAGTAGTTTGAATACAAGGAGATAGAGATAGAGATATTCAGTTTAAACTAGAGATAGATTCTAACCGAATGTCTATCCTAACTTAGTACACAAGTATATGCCAGCCAGCAGCTGGATCTTTCAAAAAAACTTGGTACACAAGTATCCTATCTACATACGATATCTCAATCAGTTTAACAGATACATCACAACAAAGCATTTGCCAAACGTCAGTTCATAGAAAATATGACGGTCGGGCAGAGAGAAGGACCCTGCAGCCTGACTCGGCCGCCCCATCTCTTGCACGGGGCTATGCTGCTGCTGCACCACACGGAATCAACAAGAAAAAAGTTATCAGACAACTGAGAAATAACAACCACAAAAAATATTGACAATAAAGCAGTGAACACTGAAAGAAATAAAACAAAGTTGCTCCGAAACAGAGTATAACAATCGGACAAGTTCAGCTCTAGTGAAGCGAGCCTACACAAGTTCCACATAAATCATGTACCCATTCTGACAATTATTTTTGGCACAATCCTCATAAATCAATTAAACAAGCTACTTGATATCACTTTCAGCATCGGGCTTCTGTTGACCAAGTTGCCTTGGGCAGCTCCAGGATCTCGCTTGCAGCAACTCATAGGTCTTCAATGCCCTCTTATTCACAGGCGGCCTTGCGCGGGCTGGTTTCTTCACATGCGCCCTAGTTGGTTTACCAGTCCCAAGATCTTCGTCGGTTTGCTTAACAGCTTTTTTTTCAGTTTGTTTAATCTCTACTGTTGTGCCTGCATCAAAGTGTTACAGCCCATGTTAATAAAAAAATGGTCAAGAACAATAACTGCTTTATTTTCCATCACCTAGAAAAAGTACCCTCATTGTCAGTTACTAGCACAAAAATAAGACACCAAAACCTGCATCTACAATCACTTATTCAGGTTGGCTTTATGATGACACAAAGGACCTTATTGTCTTCTCAAATTCAATTTCAATAGCCATGCCAGGAAAATGTTGAAACCAGTTTCTTGCCAGCTTATCCTCTCCCATTATAATGTTAAGGCAAGCACACAATTCACTTAATCAACAAGCACTACAATCACTTGTTCAGGTTGGATTTATGGTGACACAAAGGACCTTATTGTCTTCTCAAATTCAATTTCAATAGTCATGCCAGGAAAATGTTGAAACACGTTTCTTGTCTGCTTATCCTCTCCCATTATAATGTTATAAGGCAAGCACGCAATTCACTTAATCAACAAGCATATGCCATAAAGGCAATGTGCAGTTTCTTGCAAAAAAAAAAATGCAATGTACAGTTTCTCAACTTTGGAGAAGTCCAGCAACATTGAAGGAACCTGAGAGCTGAGTACTTGTGAGTCCATTCACACAACAGTTTTTTTGCACAATTTGACAAGGGTTGGACGCAAACACAGCACATGTTCAGTAACTTATTTCTATTGAATAAAAACTGTACATAACTATCCGTACGAATAGCCTCCCATAACATCACATTGTCATAATCAAGCAGTGGCTCCTGAATTAAGTGTGCCAGCTTGCTATAAGCTCTAGCTCACAACAGCTAGGTCGTTCAGACCCTACCAAAGCATCAAGTGCAAAACAAACTTTATATGTCCCTGGATTTTCAACACGGCAAGAAAGGCATTCCTACGTATAGTCACACACAAAAACATGGAGCACGTAGCAGAATGCAAAAGTTAGTTACCTGTATTCTTCCTTTGATATTTGCAGATCTCATGGGTGCAGAAGGCAGGCACACTAATGAACTTCTTCTGGCCAACAAGCTGGGCTACTCCTCGGAGGGCTTTGTTCCTCACATCAACAGCAATCACCAACTCCAATTTTCCAATGTCCCTGGGTCTGCTACTATAAATAAAGTAGACAATATCATCATCTATGCTTATGGTAGGGTATGCCATGACAGGTCTCTGCAATATTGGCGTGGTGTCGCTGCCTCTCAGCCTAGACAGCAGGTTACAATGATGTGGGTCGCTGGTATCCATGCTGACATCGTTGCCTACAACTTGACAGTCATGCTGCCAACATGTGAATGAGGCAACTGGTATTGGCATGCTCCATATTGTGGCCTTCCATCCATCAGGGATCACCTGGGTGATGCTTGACTGATAGCGCACCCATTCCGAATAGGAACCAGGGGTTATCATCTTCATTAACGTTATTGGTGGCCAGATTGCCATCTCAATGTAGTACTTGATAGCGTCTTTGTGCGGACTGATTGCAACATCACGGACATAGTTGGGCTCGGATTGCTCGAGGAGACTATCCCAGTTTCCCCTTGCAGGTGCGGGTAGTGGGATGTCTTGGAACACTGGTCGCTCCCCGAGTACATCACAGAGGAGGATGCCACGCCAGAGGTCCACCCAGGCTACGGTACCTCTCTCACCACCAATAGTGAGAGTCTTGGCCGTATTGTGATACGGCATGTCACCCTTCACATCGCAAGGCAACGGGACACGCTTGTCCCTCACAAGCTCCTCCACTGACACTGACACGGGCGTGGTGATCCAACCCTTGGAATCGGAGGAGCGGTAAAGGTGGAGGTGGAAATCCCACCTAATGATCGAGTGACCATTGCTCCCGTACACTGGGCACCAAGTGCTGATGGCGGCGATGGCGTACCAGGCGCCGTCTTCTCGGCTGAGGAGGGCGGTCGCAGAGTCGTGGAAGCTCAAGGGGTGCGGGTTCGGGAGCAGGTCCAGCTGACGAGCTCGCGGCTTGTATACGAAGTAGTCCCAGGACCGTGCATCAAGGCGCGCCTTGAGGTCCATGGGTACGCGGAGAAGCACGAGGTCGGTGTCGGTGGCCACGACTATTGGCTTTGAGCGGAGGAAGTCCAGGTCGGGGCAGCGGACGCAAAAGGAGGAGAGGAGAGGCGGGTGAGCGGCGCGGAAGGTCACCTGGATCGGGGAGCCTCTGCTCGTGGTGCCCGAGTTGGTGGTGCAGTTGTGAAGATCGGCGAGGGCGATGTAGCAACGGCGGCGTCGCAACCGTCGCACTCAGGAAGGGCAGGTGGATTCCAATTAGCGGCGGCCATGGCGGAAAATTCACTCTTTGGACTTTTTTTTTTAAAGTTATATAAGAGCATCTTTAGTAGAATCCTCGAACCCTTAAATGTAAAACCAGTTTTAAGGGTTGAGAATTACCCATTTTTGACACTTTTAAGGGTTGAAAAACTGTCATTTCATAAGGGTTGGGTTTGAGGGTTCTAGTCTTTGCCCCAACCTCAAACCATAAAACTGTCATTTCATATATCACACATTTCATCACATTTCATCATATGACATATCACATATGTAGGTACCTCCGCGAAGTAGTCTCGCATCAAATGCTCGTGTCCGAGAGCGCGGTTCCGGTAGATGGTGAGTCGCCCCATCTTCGACCCTCTTCTCTGATCCAAAAGCTTCACGCGGTCTTCAAACGCTTGCACGTCGACGAGGAGGCTCATCATCTCGACGTCGTCGTCTTGCAACAACTCGTCAATGTCCGAATCGTCGGATGACGACCAATCCGACGAATCCGACAACGAGTCCATCTACATACCAAGTGGCTACAATTAGTGCCAATGAAGCAAAAATTTAAAACTAAAAAAGTAAAAAAAATCTCACCGGGGAGCGGAGGGGCGGCGGCCGGGGCGCGGTGGGCCGGCGGGGCGGTGGCCGGGGCACGGAGGGGCGGGGGGGGGGGGGGGGGGGGGGGGGCTGCCGGAGCGCGGGGGCGGCGGGGCGACGGCCGGAGCGCGGGCAGCGGCGGGGCGAGATGCGGACGACGGTGGGCGCGGAGGGGCGGCGACCGGGGCGCGGAGGGGTGGAGGGGCGGGGGCCGGAGCGCGGGGCGGCGGCGAGGCGAGATGCGGAGGGCGGCGGGTCGACGGGTCGACGGCCGGGGCGCGGGGCGCGGTGGGCCGGCGGGGCGGCGGCCGGGGCACGGAGGGGCGGGGGGGGGGGGGGGCTGCCAGAGCGCGGGGGCGGCGGGGGTGACGGCCAGAGCGCGGGCAGCGGCGGGGCGAGATGCGGACGGCGGCGGGCGCGGAGGGGCGGCGACCGGGGCGCGGAGGGGTGGAGGGGCGGCGGCCGGAGCGCGGGGCGGCGGCGAGGCGTGATGCGGAGGGCGGCGGGTCGACGGGTCGACGGCCGGGGCGCGGGGCGCGGAGGGGCGGCGGGGCGGCGGCTGGAGTGCGGAGGGGCGGCGGGGCGACGGCCGGAGCGCGGGGCGGCGGCGGGGCGGTGGCGACCGAGCGAATTCCTCCCGCGCGGGGGAACCAACTGCCTCCCGCGCGAGGTGGGAAAATGAGTGCGGGTTGGGGGCAGTCCCCCCCCCCCCAACCCTCACCTCTACAGGCTGGGAAGGGGTTTGAGGGTTGGACCTCTAGTTTTTTTTACGGGTTTACGGGTTTAAGGGTTCTAGTCTACGCCGTTTTTCCGATGAAAATTGTAAAAAAGCGGTTATTTTTAAGGGTTTGAATGTTTGAGGGCTCTACTAGAGATGCTCTAAGCCCGATCTAAACCTAACATGATTTTTTTCGGATCTGACCTTTTTCCTACAGTCATCCACTATGACGGTAGGCTAACACAGGCTATCGCCGCTGTCACTGGCGGTAGGGAGCCGACCACGCAGACAGCGCCGCTTGCCCTAATGAGTGGATACTAGCCCACCGTCATCAGTAGAAAATAGGGTTTTGGTCCACGCGAGAGAAGGGCTTTAATCCCGGTTCTGTTACGAACCGGTACCAATTGGTGCATCAGTCCCGGTTTATGAGCCGAGGGTGCCGGTCAAGCCAGGGTCCCGGTTCGTCTAACCCCTTTCGTCCCGGTTCCAAACAGGAACGAGACCAATGATCATCGCTCTCGTAACGCCTTTAGTCCCAGTTCGTGTCTAGAACCGGGACGAAAGGTGAGTCTTCTGTCTTTTTTCAAGTTGAGGGTAATTTAGCTCAAAATAATCAGTAAATGCATGAAAAGATAACAAATGAAGTCAGAAAGGGTTGAAAATTGACGACGTGACTTTGAATGGTGCATGTTGTGTTGGGTAACGTAGCATAAATTCAAAATTTTCCTACGCCATATTCAGATCTTCCTATGGAGAGACCAGCAACGAGAGAGGGGTGAGTGCATCTTCACACCTTTGAAGATCGCTAAGCGGAAGCGTTGCTAGAACGCGGTTGATGGAGTCATACTCGCGGCGATTCATATCGCGGTGTGATTTCGATCTTGTGCCGAACCACGACACCTCCGCGTTCAACACACGTGCAGCCCGGTGACGTCTCCCGCACCTTGATCCAGCAAAGAGGAGGGAGAGGTTGGGGAAGATCTCCGGCAGCACGACGGCGTGGTGTCGATGGAGAGACGAGGTCTCCCGGCAGGGCTTCGCCAAGCACCGTGGGAGGAGGAGGAAGGAGGGGAGTAGGGCTGCGCCGAGGGAGAGAAGAAACGGTGTGCAAAACAGCCCCAAACCCCTAGGTATATATAGGACGAGGGGAGGGGTGTGTGTGACAGCCCGAGACCGACGCCCCAGAAGATTTCCCTCTATTCCGTTTTTGTCGTGTGTCTATTTTCTTTTGTCGCATCATCATCGCATCATGCGCATCATCTGCATTGCATCGACATCTCCGTTGCCGCCCGTTTTCAAAACTTGCATCCGTTAGTAGTTGCCGGTTCTCGGCGTTGTCCGTTCTGAGCCTGACCGCACACGCACGCGCCCGCGGCATCGTCAAGTCTTGTTTTCAAAAGTGTGCGTAAAACTTTCTTTGATTGGGGTGAAACTTGGCATGCGGTCGTAATTAGATATAGCTAGGCCGCCTGTCGAATTTCGTCGCGATCGGAGTTCGTCTGGTACCCGAACGGTCGACCGTAGCGGCACCGTATTCGGTCTACCGTCGGACGTCTGTCGGTGTTTTAAAAATATCGTTGCCGCGCCGCCCGTTCTCCCTCTCGTCTCCGGATATCCCCTCTACACGTCTTCGTAACCGTTCCCGCGTTCGGAATTACCCGAATCCGACCGCACGGTTGGATCCGGGTCGAGATTTCACTAAACCTAGCACCCCCATTTGTCTATATATAGTTCCCGAGTGCATTTTAGGCAGCCAACCCCCCCCCCCCCCCACCTCGATTTCCGCGCCGCCCACCTAACCCTAGCCGCCACCCCAGCTGCCCTCTCTCTCCTCCCACCAGCACGCAGGGCCCGCCGAAGCCCATCCGTGGCCCTCCCCGGGCCCGGTCGCGCCGTCACTCGCCCGAGCCGCCCCTGCCTCCTCCTCTCGGGCCGTAGCGCCCCACGCCGGCCCTCGAGCGCCGCTGCCGGCCGCGAGATCTTCCCTGCCGAGGTGCTCCGCCGCCTCCTCGTCGCCGCCTCCTCGCTAGGCCTCGCCGGAGCACCTCCCGCCGGCCATGCCCCGCCTCCGCGCCGCCGGTGACCCCCGCCGCCATCTGCTGTGCCACACAGCGCCGCATGCCCCGCCACCCACCGCCGGCGGGATCCGGTCCGATCCGGTCCGGGATGGGGCCTACCCGCCGTGCCTCGCCGGTATCCGGCCTCCCCTTGGCCGCCGCCGGTGCCTAGCACCTCGCCTCGAGCCATGCCGCCTCCTGCCCAGATCGGGAGCAGAGGAGGACGACGACCACGCAACAACGCTCCTCCCTGCGCTGGGCCGCGCCCCGAGGCTCAGCTGGCCTCGTCGGCCTGCCTACCTCCACCAACCTGTGCAGCACCGGGCCACGCCCAATAGGTGATCACCCCCAAGGCCTCTATGTTGCGCCGCTGGCACTCTATTTTAAACTGCGCCATGCCCCTGTATAGCCCATTAGGAATGGTTTCGGCCTGTTAGCTATTTAGGAATTTTTCGGAATTTAATAAATTCCAGAAAATAACCGTATATTAAAAACGCCGTAACTTTTTACCCGTAAGTCGGAACGAGGAGTATTTTATATGGTTTTGGGGGTAGTTTTGCGAGTAGAACACGATTTCACAACTTGCATATTTATTTGACGTTGTTTGACGTATCGCATGTCTAGTTTAGTGTGCTGTCTCGATAGGTTTATTGTCGTAGTTATTTTTCGTGCGTGCCCGAATAGCTCGAATGCCGTAATAGAAATGTCCATGTTTTAGGAACTAAATTTTCCATGTATTTTAGAGCGGTCATTTGTATTTTTACGTGTAGGGATTTGCCGCTAGTTTATTTTCCGTGTTAGGATAATATCTCGCATTAACGTGCGGTGAAATTATTGTTGTGCAACCCCACATGTTTTATATGTTTTTTCTGTGCAATTAGTTTTAGCTTTTGAGTAAATTAGTTCGCGCGATATTTTGCTATGTTGCCCTCTTGTCATTTTCGTAGGATTTATTCCGTGCCTCGTTTATTTAAGTTGTCAACTAGAGAGTTGATCTTTGGTGTTTTGTCTAGCCCCTGGTATTTTTGGTTGCAATAGAAATGCATGTTTAGGTGTGGTTTGCTTGCTCTCAAGTTGCTAGAAATAGTGCTGATTTGGAGGAGCTGAAATATTTCTAAGTCTGGAATCTGTTATATTTTGTTGATGTTTTGTTTTGCTTCTATCTTATGATCTGTAGCTCTTTTGAGGTTGGTCCAATGGAGTTAGTTGTAAACCTTGTGTTTCTCTAGCATGCTGCGAATTTTCATGCCATTTGGAGTCCTGTAGCTTATGGTTTTGCTGCTGTCAATATGCCTTCAGACCGAAAACTGCACTTTCATGAGGTGTAATTTTCACTAAGTCTGAAATAGTGTGTGGGATGCCATTTTGTGACTTCTTTTCCTAGTGATCCTTGATGCCATGCTAGTTGTTGTTAGTTTTTTGTGGTAGTGCGTCTTGCCCTCTTTCGTGACATGCCTTGGTTGAGTATATTGGAGTTGAGTAGCTCGTAGTTGTGGGGCGTAGAAAATGCTATGTGGCTGATTTTGGCAGATTGTAGTGTTTTCTTGTTTTGCTCGTATCTTTTGATCCGTAGCTCCGATTTGATCGTGTCCTACATGAAACTTGCTTAGAATCTCGTGTAGTTTCATTTTATCTTGATGGATGTATGTTTTTGAAGTGCTCGTGACCGTCGTTGCACACATATTGCATTCATGTCATCATATCTTGCGGTGCTTATATCTTTTGAACCGTAGCTCCGTTGGAGATGATCTCTATGTGTAACTTGCTTGAAATGACGTGTAGAATCACGTGAACCTATTTCTTTTGTTGTTTAACAACTATTAAAACATGTTAGTTCAGATCTGGACAGAATTGTTAATTAACGTATGAGGTCATCTCGGAGGTGCTATATGATATTTCCGACCTCATTTTAAATGCCTAGATAGGTAGATTAATTACGCTTCACCTCTTGCCATGTTTAACCACATTTAATATTACCGTGTACCTAATCGGGATAGAACTAAATAATTAACGTGGAGTTTCGTTAATATGCAACTCGTTGCATATTGGACTTCACTTAATGTGTAGTGTTTGATTGTGTGAATTGTCATGCCATGACTTGCATGTGTTCAGCTGCTCATGCATCATTTGTGTTGTGCATCGTGTGGTGAATTCCGTGTGATGATTTGTGTTTCCGGTTTGCTTCGTCTCGATAGAGTTCCGCAGCGTGCCGGATTGTGAGGACCCGTTCGACTACGTCGGTTCGTCTACTTCACGGAGTCATTCTTCTTCCAAGCGGGATCTCAGGCAAGATGACCATTTCCCCAGATACCATTACTATCATTTCCATGGTAGTTATGTCGATGCTATCGATTATGTCTCGTTGCCTACCACATGTTAAATATCAGCCTCTCAACAATGCCATGAAAACCATCAACCTGTTCAACCTAGCAAACCACTGATTGGCTATGTTACCGCTTGCTTAACCTTGTGTTAGCGTTGCTAGTTGCAGGTGCAGTTGCTTCCATGTGAAAGCATGGGTTGCTTGTTATATCACCCTATTAATGCTATTTAATCTGATGCACCTATATACTTGGTAAAAGGTGGAAGGCTCGGCCTTTCTAGCCTGGTGTTTTGTTCCACCTTTGCCCCCTTAGTTCGCCTACCGGTGTTATGTTCCATAATTGAGCGCTCCTAACACGATCGGGGTTGTTATGGGGACCCCCTTGATAATTCGTTTTAGATTAAAGCTGGTCTGGCAAGGCCCAACTTTGGTACTACATTTGCCTAATAACCTAATAATAATGCATAGGGACCCGCCGGCACCCGCAGAGTAATTTAATCAACCCACGAGCCAGTGCTCCTCATGAGTGTTGGTCCCACCTGAGCGATGTCCGGCGCCCCTCTGGTCACCCGGAGGTTTAGCGATCGCGACGTCTAGCTCATCCGTCGTGTCCTGAGAACGAGATACGCAGCTCCTATCGGGATCGTCGACACGTCGGGCGACCTTGCTGGATTAGTTTTACCTTTGATGAAATATCTTGTGCATCGAGATTCCGGTGATGCTTTGGGTAATCTCAGAGTTGAGGTTTTCCACTAGGGAATCCGACGAGATCGCGAGCTTCGTGATTGAGGATTTCTATGCGGCTTGTGGTAATTTGTGATGGACTAGTTGGAGCACCCCTGCAGGGTTAAATCTTTTCAGAAAGCCGTGCCCGCGGTTATGTGGCAACGTGGAAACTTTGTTTAACACTGGTTCTAGATAACTTGAAGATAATTTAATGAAAATATGCCAACTGTGTGCGTAACCGTGACTGTCTCTTTCGTGAGTTCTCACTCCGATCGAGGACACGGTGGGATTATGTGTGACGTAGGTAGGTGTTCAGGATCATTCATTTGATCATCAGTAGTCCACGTCCGCTACGCATAGATCTTCCCCCTCTTATTTCTTGTACTCGTAAGTTAGCCACCAAATATATGCTTAGCCGCTGCTGCAACCTCACCACTTAACCGTACCTCACCCATTAAGCTTTGCTAGTCTTGATACCTTTGGAAATGAGATTGCTGAGTCCCCTGTGGCTCACAGATTACTACAAAACTAGTTGCAGGTACAGGTAAAGGTTCATTTGGAGTTGCTTCTTCTTCTTCTTCTTCTTCGTCGATCTAGGATGGGTTCCAGGCCGGCAGCCTGGGATAGCAAGGATGGATGTCGTTCTTCTTTTCTCGTTTATTTTCGTCCGTAGTCAGACCCTACTCTTACTCTTGATGATTATGTAATGTACTGATGTGACTCTGATGTAGCTTGTGGCGAGTGTAAGCCAATTCTATTATATATCTCTTCTTTTTAGTACATGTACTTGTAACGATATCCATTCTTGCGACACGACGAGATGTGCTTCTATCCCTGACGAGGCCTTCGTGCCAAATTGAGGATAGGGTCGTATCTTGGGCGTGACAGGGTGCCACCCCTAGGGTTCCCACCCTAGGTGGTGCGGCAGCCCCCCTAGATGGGAGGTGCGGCGGCCAGGGCAAGGGTAGGGGGTGGCGCACCCCTAGGTGGGCCTTAGGCCCACCAACGCCTAGGGTTTCCCCCCTCTCCACGTCCTGCGCCTTGGGCCCCTTTGTGGGAGGCGCACCAGCCCACTTTGGGCTGGTTGCCCTCCACCTTTTGGCCCATGCTACCTCTTGGGGCTGGTGGCCCCTCCCGGTGGACCCCTGGGACCATTTCCGGTGGTCCGAGTGGTCCCAGTACGCTACCGGTGACGCCCGAAACATTTCCGGCGTCCAAAACCATCCATTCTATATATCAATATTTACCTTCTGACCATTCCGGAGCTCCTCGTGACGTCTGAGATCTCATCCGGGAGTCCGAACAACTTTCAGTAACCTCGTATAACATTTCCCTATAACCCTAGCGTCATCGAACCTTAAGTGTGTAGACCGTACGGGTTCGGGAAACATGCAGACATGACCGAGACGCTCTCCGGCCAATAACCATCAGCGGGATCTGGATACCCATGGTGGCTCCCACATGTTCCACGATGATCTCATCCGATGAACCACGATGTCAAGGATTCAATCAATCCCGTATACAATTCCCTTTGTCTGTCGGTATAAAACTTGCCCGAGATTCGATCGTCGGTATACCTATACCTTGTTCAATCTCGTTACTGGTAAGTCTCTTTACTCGTTCCGTAGCACGTCATCCTGTGACTAACTCCTTAGTCACATTGAGCTCATGATGATGTTCTACCGAGTGGGCCCAGAGATACATCTCCGTCATACGGAGTGACAAATCCCGATCTTGATTCGTACCAACCCAACAGACACTTTCGGAGGTACCCGTAGTGCACCTTTATAGTCACCCAGTTACGTTGTGACGTTTGATACATCCAAAGCACTCCTACGGTGTCCGGGAGTTGCACAATCTCACGGTCGAAGGAAAAGACACTTGACATTAGAAAAGCTTTATCATACAAACAATACAATCTAGTGCTTTGCTTTTTTTGAAGGAAAACTGTAAGGAAAACCCCCCACAGCGAGTTTTTTTTTTGAAATAATAAGAACCCAAATTCACGCCCGTGGGGACTTGAACTTGGGTGGCTGGGTTGTACATCTACTCCACTAGCCAAGTGAGCTAGGCTCACTTCCTCTCTAGTGCTATGCTTAGGATTGGGTCTTGTCCATCATATCATTCTCCCAATGATGTGATCCCGTTATCAGTGACATCTAATGCCCATGATCAGGAAACCATGATCATCTATTGATTAACGAGCTAGCCACCTAGAGGCTTGCTAGGGACACATTGTGATCTATTTATTCACACATGTATTACTGTTTCCTGTTAATACAATTATAGCATGAACAATAGACGATTATCATGAACAAGGAAATATGATAACAACCATTTTATTAGTGCCTCTGGGGCATATTTCCAACAGTCTCCCACTTGCACTAGAGTCAATAATCTAGTTACATTGTGATGTATCGAACACCCATAGCATTATGGTGTTGATCATGTTTTGCTCGAGGAAGAGGTTTAGTCAACGGGTCTACAACATTCAGATCCGTGTGTACTTTACAAATATCTATTACTCCAGTCTGGACATGGTCCTGGATGGAGTTGTAGCGACGTTTGATGTGCTTGGTCTTGCGGTGAAACCTTGGCTCCTTGGCTATGGCAATGGCCCCAATGTTATCACAGAAGAGTGTAATTGGACCCGACGCGCTTGGAACCACTCCAAGGTCGGTGATGAGCTCCTTCATCCAAATTCCTTCATGAGCCGCTTCTGAAGCAGCTATGTACTCTGCTTCACATGTAGATGTTGCGATGACTTCTTGCTTGTTGCTGCACCAGCTCACTGCCCCACCATTCAAAACATACACGTATCCGGTCTGTGACTTAGAGTCATACGGATCTGTGTCGAAGCTAGCATCGATGTAACCCTTTACGACGAGCTCTTCGTCACCTCCTTAAATGAGAAACATCTCCTTAGTCCTCTTCAGGTACTTAAGGATATTCTTGACCGCTGTGCAGTGTTCCATACCGGGATCACTTTGGTACCTCCCTACCAAAATTATGTCAAGGTTTATATCAGGTCTGGTACACAACATGGCATACATTAGAGAGCCTACGGCTGAAGCATAGGGGACAGTACTCATCTTCTCTCTATTTGCTGCCGTGGTCGGTGACTGAGTCTTACTCAATCTCATACCTTGCAAAACTAGCAAGAACCCCTTCTTTGAGTTTTCCATATTGAACTTCTTCAATATCTTGTCAAGGTATGTATTTTGCGAAAGACCTATGAGGCGTCTCGATCTATCTCTATAGATCTTGATGCCTAATATTTATGCAACTTCTCCAAGGTCCTTCATCGAAAAACTCTTGTTCAAATAGGCCTTTATGCTCTCCAACATCTCTATATTATTCCCCATCAATAATATGTCATCCACATACAGTATGAGGACAGCTACAAAGCTCCCACTCACTTTCTTGTACATAGAGGCTTCTCCATAAATCTATATGAACCCAAACACTTTAATCACCTCATTAAAGTGAATGTTCCAACTCCGAGATGCTTGCACCAGCCCATAGATGGAGCTCTGGATCTTGCACACTTTGTTAGCACCCTTAGGGTCGACAAAACCTTCTGGTTGCATCATATACAACTCTTCCTTAAGATTCCCGTTAAGGAACGCTGTTTGACGTCTATTTGCCAAATTTCATAATCATAAAAGGCGGCAATTGCTAACATAATTCGGACTGACTTCAGCTTCTCTACGGGAGAGAAAGTCTCTTCGTAGTCAACTCCTTGAATTTGTCGAAAACCCTTTGCGACAAGTCGAGCTTTATAAACGGTCACATTACCGTTTGCATCAGTCTTCTTCTTGAAGATCCATTTATTTTCTATGGCTCGCCGATCATCGGGCAAGTCCACCAAAGTCCATACTTTGTTCTCATACATGGATCCTATCTCGGATTTCATAGCCTCAAGCCTTTTGTTGGAATCCGGGCCCGCCATTGCTTCTTCATAGTTTGAAGGTTCACCGTTGTCTAACAACATGATTTCCATCACAGGGTTTCCGTACCACTCTGGTGCGGAACGTACCCTTGTGGACCTTCATGGTTCTGTAGCAACTTGATCCTAAGCTTCATGATCATCATCATTAACTTCCTCTTCAGTTGGTGTAGGTGCCACAGGAACAATTTCCCGCGCTGCGCTACTCTCCGGTTCGAGAGGGGGTGTAATTACCTCATCAAGTTCTACTTTCCTCCCACTTACTTCTTTTGAGAGAAACTCTTTCTCTAGAAAGGATCCATTCTTGGCAACAAAGGTTTTACCTTCGGATCTAAGATAGAAGGTATACCCAATAGTTTCCTTAGGGTATCCTATGAATACGCATTTCTCCGCTTTGGGTTCGAGCTTCTCTGGTTGAAGTTTCTTCACATAAGCATCGCAGCCCCAAACTTTAAGAAACGACAGCTTAGGTTTCTTGCCAAACCATAGTTCATACGGTGTCGTCTCAATGGATTTAGACGGTGCCCTATTTAAAGTGAATGCTGCAGTTTCTAATGCGTATCCCCAAAATGATAGCGGTAAGTCGGCAAGAGACATCATAGATCGTACCATATCTAATAAAGTGCGATTACGACGTTCAAACACTCCTTGCGTTGCGGTGTGCCAGGCAGCGTTAGTTGTGAAACGATTACACACTTCCTTAGGTGTGTGCCAAACTCGTGACTCAAATATTCTCCTCCACGATCAGATTGTAGACACTTAGTTTTTCTGTCACGTTGATTTTATACCTCACTATGAAATTCCTTGAACTTTCAAACGTCTCAGATTTGTGCTTCATCAAGTAGATATACCCATATCTACTCAAATCATCGGTGAGAGTGAGAACATAACGGTAGCCACCGCGAGCTTCAATGTTCATTGGACCACACACATCAGTATGTATTATTTCCAATAAGTCGGTCGCTCTCTCCATTATTCCTGAGAATGGAGTCTTAGTCATCTTGCCCATGAGGCACGGTTCGCATGTGTCAAATGATTCAAAGTCAAGAGACTCTAATAGTCCATCAGTATGGAGCTTCTTCATGTGCTTAACACCGATATGACCAAGGCGGCAGTGCCACAAGTATGTGGGACTATCATTATCAACTTTACATCTTTTGGTACTAACACTATGAATATGTGTAACATCACGATCGAGATTCATCAAGAATAAACCATTCACCAGCGGAGCATGACCATAAAACATATCACTCATATAAATAGAACAACCATTATTCTCTGACTTAAATGAGTAGCCGTCTCGCATTAAGCAAGACCCTGATACAATATTCATGCTCAAACCTGGTACTAAATAACAATTATTAAGGTTTAAAACTAATCCCGACGGTAGATGTAGAGGTAGTGTGCCGACGGCGATCACATCGACCTTGGAGCCATCCCCGACGCGCATCGTCACCTCGTCCTTGGCCAGTCTCCGCTTATTCCGCAGTTCCTGCTTAGAGTTGCAAATGTGAGCAACAACACCGGTATCAAATACCCAGGAGCTACTACGAGCATTGGTAAGGTACACATCAATACCATGTATATCATATATACCTTCAACGTTGCCGGCCTTCTTGTCCGCTAAGTTCTTGGGGCAGTTCCGCTTCCAGTGACGTTTTCCCTTGCAATAGAAGCACTCAGTCTCAGGCTTGGGTCCATTCTTTTTCTTCTTCCCGGCATCTGGCTTACCGGGCATGGCAATGACTTTGCCGTCTTTCTTGAAGTTCTTCTTACCCTTGCCCTTCTTGAAACTGGTGGTCTTGTTGACCATCAACACTTGATGCTCTTTCTTGATTTCTACTTCTGCAGACTTGAGCATCGAGTACAACTCGGGAATGGTCTTCTCCATCCCTTGCATGTTGTAGTTCAGCACAAAACCTTTGTAGCTTGGTGGGAGAGACTGGAGGACTCTGTCAATTATAGCATCATCCGGAAGTTCGACTCCAAGTGAAGTCAGACGACCGTGTAACCCAGACATTTTGAGTATGTTCTCACTGACAGAACTGTTCTCCTCCATCTTACAACTAAAGAACTTGTCGGAGACTTCATATCTCTCGACACGGGCATGAGCTTGAAAAACTAATTTCAGCTCTTGGAACATCTCATATGCACCGTGTTGCTCAAAACGCCTTTGGAGCCCCGTTTCCAAACTGTATAACATGCCACACCTAACCAGAGAGTAGTCATCACTCCGTGTTTGCCAGCCGTTCAGAATGTCCTGGGCTGCTACGGGAGCAGGAGGGTCACCTAGCGGCGCATCAAGGACATAAGCCTTTTTAACTACTTCAAGGATGAGCTTCAAGTTGCGAACCCAGTCCGCATAGTTGCTACCGTCATCTTTCAGCTTGTTTTTCTCTAGGAATGCGTTGAAATTGAGGTTGACGTTGGCCATCTACAATATTTATAAAGACAACTTTTAGACTAAGTTCATGACAATTAAGTTCATTTCATCAAATTAAGTATGAACTCCCACTTAAATCGACATCCCTCTAGTCATCTAAGTGATACATGATCCATGTTGACTAACCCGTGTCCGATCATCACGTGAGACGGACTAGTCGTGATGGTGAGCAACTTCATGCTGATCGTATTCAACCATACGACTCATGTTCGACCTTTCGGTCTCTTGTATTCGAGGTCATGTCTGTACATGCTAAGCTCGTCGAGTCAACCTAAGTGTTTTGCGTGTGTAAATCTGGCTTACACCCGTTGTATGCGAACGTTAGAATCTATCACACCCGATCATCACGTGGTGCTTCGAGACAATGATCCTTCGCAACGGTGCACACTTAGGGGAATACGTTCTCGAAATTTTTAGAGAGGGATCATCTTATTATGCTACCGTCGTTCTAAGCAATAAGATGAAAAACTTGGTAAACATCACATGCAATCATATAGTGACATGATATGGTCATTATCATCTTTGCTCTTTCGATATCCATCTTCAGGCATCGCATGATCATCATTGTCACTGGCGTGACACCATGATCTCCATCATCGTGTCTCCATGAATTCGTCGCGCCTACTACTACTATCACTACTACTATAGCTAACCGTTAGCAATGAAGTAAAAGTAGTAAACACATGGCGTTGCATCTCATACAATAAATTAAGACAACTCCTATGGCTCTTGCCGCTTGTCATACTCATCGACGTGCAAGTCATGAATCCTATTACAATAACATGATCATCTCATACATCACACATGCAACATAACAACTTTGGCCATATCACATCACATGTCAAACCCTGCAAAAACAAGTTAGACGTCCTCTAATTGTTGTTGCAAGTTTTACGTGGCTGATTTGGGTTTCTAGCAAGAACGTCTTCTTACCTACGTGACAGCCACAACAATGATATGCCAAAGCTATTTACCCTTCATAAGGACCCTTTTCATCGAATCCAATCCGACTAGAGTGGGAGAGACAGACACCCGCTAGCCACCTTTATGCACAGTGTGCATGTCTGTCGGTGGAACGAGTCTCACGTAAGCATACGTGTAAGGTCGGTCCGGGCCACTTCATCCCACAATACCGCCGGAAACTAATAAGACTAGTAGCGGCAAGAAATTGACAAATCATCGCCCACAACCTTTTGTGTTCTACTTGTGCATAGAATCTACGCATAGAAAACCTGGCTCTCATGCCACTGTTGGTTAACGTAGCATAAATTCAAAATTTTCCTACGCCATATTCAGATCTTCCTATGGAGAGACCAGCAATGAGAGAGGGGTGAGTGCATCTTCATACCTTTGAAGATCGCTAAGCGGAAGCGTTGCTAGAACGGGGTTGATGGAGTCGTGGGAGAGAAGAAACGGTGTGCAAAACAGCCCCAAACCCATAGGTATATATAGGAGGAGGGGAGGGGGGTGCCACCCCTAGGGTTCCCACCCTAGGTCGTGCGGCAGCCCCCCAGATGGGAGGTGCGGCGGCCAGGGCAGGGGGAGGGGGTGGCGCACCCCTAGGTGGGCCTTAGGCCCACCAACGCATACAGTTTCTTCCCCTCTCCACCTCCTGCGCCTTGGGCCCCTTTGTGGGAGGCGCACCAGCCCACTTTGGGCTGGTTGCCCTCCACCTTTTGGCCCATGCTACCTCTTGGGGCTGGTGGCCCCTCCCAGTGGACCCCCGGGACCATTTCCGGTGGTCCCAGTGGTCCCGGTACGCTACTGGTGACGCACGAAACATTTCCGGTGTCCAAAACCATCCATCCTATATATCAATATTTAAGCTCCTCATGACGTCCGAGATCTCATCCGGGACTCCGAACAACTTTCGGTAACCTCGTATAGCATTCCCCTATAACCCTAGCGTCATAGAACCGTAAGTGTGTAGACCCTACGGGTTTGGGAACATGCAGACATGACCGAGACGCTCTCCGGCCAATAACCGTCAGCGGGATCTGGATAGCCATGGTGTCTCCCACATGTTCCACGATGATCTCATCGGATGAACCACGATGTCAAGGATTCAATCAATCTCGTATACAATTCCCTTTGTCTGTCGGTATAAAACTTGCCCGAGATTCGAACGTCGGTATACCTATACCTTGTTCAATCTCATTATCGGTAAGTCTCTTTACTCATTCCGTAGCACGTCATCCTGTGACTAACTCCTTAGTCACATTGAGCTCATGATGATCATCTACCGAGTGGGCCCAGAGATACCTCTCCGTCATACAGAGTGACAAATCCCGATCTCGATTCGTACCAACCCAACAGACACTTTTGGAGGTACCCGTAGTGCACCTTTATAGTCACCCAGTTACATTGTGACGTTTGATACACCCAAAGCACTCCTACGGTGTCCGGGAGTTGCACAATCTCACGGTCGAAGGAAAAGACACTTGACATTAGAAAAGCTTTAGCATACGAACAATACGATCTAGTGCTATGCTTAGGATTGGGTCTTGTCCATCACATCATTCTCCCAATGATGTGATCCCGTTATCAGTGACATCTAATGCCCATGATCACGAAACCATGATCATCTATTGATTAACGAGCTAGCCAACTAGAGGCTTGCTAGGGACACATTGTGATATATTTTTTCACACATGTATTATTGTTTCCTGTTAATACAATTATAGCATGAACATTAGACGATTATCATGAACAAGGAAATATGATAATAACCATTTTATTATTGCCTCTAGGCCATATTTCCAACATGTTGAACGCACAAAAAGTCTAGAGTTGAAATAAGTTCAAAACAATGATATCCCTTTGTACACGAAATGCATCCAGTTTTTGCCATAACCATCTCAACTTTTCGGCACATGCTATGTGAGTGAAATGATGATACCATACCAACTTTCAACCCATTTAGAATTTATTTGTAATGCTTTTCAATTTCAGGGTCATTTAGCGCAAAATAATCACTAAATGCATGAAAAATACATAATAAAGTCAGAAAAGGTTGAATTAAAAAGAATGAACTAAAAAGAACTAAAAAATTTAACTAGAATTATCAAATTATTTATTTGTTAAAAATAATGAACTAAAAAAAATCAACTAAAATAGAAATTAAAAAGAATCAACTGAAAAGAATCAAAAAATATTAACTAAAATTATCAAATTATTTATTTATTAAAAAATGAATTAAAAAGAATCAACTAATATATTAACTAAAAATAATCAAATAAAACATTAAGTAAACATAATAAACTAAAAAGAATCAATTAAAATATTAACTAAAATTATCAAAGTATTATTTGTTAAAAAGAATGAACTAAAAAGAATTAAGTAAAACATTAACTAAAAGGAATGAACTAAAAAAATCAAAAAAATATTAACTAAAATTATCGAAGTATTTATTTGTTAAGAAGAATGAATTAAAAAGAATCAACTAAAATATTAACTAAAAAGAATCAACTAGAACCTTAACTAAAAAGAATGAACTGAAAAGAACAAGTAAAACATTAACTAAATAGAATGAACTAAAAAGAATTTTCATAAAGTTTTTTGGTTTAAATCTTTAATAGCAAACTTAAATAACAGAAAAATGCCACCTAATGGACAACCACGACCTACATACGACTAAAAACCATACCTGCTAGTGGGGCCAGGATGCAGGCCCGTAGTAGGCCAAGTAGGCCCATAGGTAGAGAGAGTGCTTTTAGGCCCGTAGGCTTGAATAAGAGAAGAGCCCGAGAGGGCTCGCGAAGCCACCCTTATAAACCACTGTCGACACTTCTAAGCTAGCGAGGTGGGACTAAACATCCACGCGTACGACGTCATGCGAGCCACATGAGTTTAGTCCTGGTTGGTGGCTTCAACCGGGACTGAAGACCCCCCCTTTAGTCCCGGTTGTAGCCACCAACCGGTAGTAAAGGCCTACGGTTCCCGCCCTTTGCGCTCCTAAAACTGAGCTTTAGTCCCGGTTGGTGGCTGCATCCGGGACTAAAGGGTGGCCTTTAGTCCTGGTTGTAGCCACCAACCGGGACTAAAGGTGGGGCTATATAAGCGTGACTTTGCACTTTTCCCAAATTCATTGCTTTCTTCGATCTCCACCTCTCCCCCGAGGGCGCCGAGATCACATTGACGCTGTCAGGCAGCCAAACCTCGTCGTCTCCTCTTCGAGCCCTGCCCCGACGCCGTTCCCCGCTCTCCTTGTTGGGCCCGCCCTACCCCGACATCGTCGCCGCTGCCTGCCCTAACGTCACCGTCGCCGTCACCGCGCCCTGCCCCGACGTCGCCATGCGCGCTCGCCTCATTGTCGGCCGGCCCCTCCACCTCCATCTCACCACCCCGGTGAGCTCCTCCATCTCCATCGCTCCCCGCGCGCTTCCCTCTAGATTTCGTTGTTTGATATATCTGTTCGTATATTCCTTACATAATCACCTATGCATGAGTCCTTCTAGAGATGAATGTACACTCTAAATTGTGTGTATATACATCCGTATGTAGTCCTTAAGTGAAACCTCTAAAAAGACTTATATTTAGGAACGGAGGAAGTACTTATTTGTACGAGTACAATACACAACAAGAATTATCTGGGTGAAATTTTGTATATGCTGGGATTTATTGGGTGAAATTATCTGAGGAATTTTTTGGCCAAATTAAAAACTTGGAGCAGCGAAAGAGAGACGCCGCATATAGGAAGAGAGACACAACACTTGTGGGCCTTATGAGAACCTACACAACAGCTCAACGAAGAAGAGTGGTAACTAAGTATAGATATGTTTGTTTCATAACTCATAACTATTTATTCATGCATTTTAGAGAAAATTAAGCATTGTGTGGTTCAAAATATTATGTACATGAAGACTTGTCGAAATCATAAAAATATCATAGTATTTCATCTTTTATGTTGACTAAGCAATATAAACATGCTTATGTGGTTACACAATTCACATGTTAGATGTCTAGCTATTTCTTGCTTAATCAAGTAAGAAGGAGCAACTGCAACAAGGGACAATGGCCTATCACATGCCCCATGTCCTAAGCCTTTTTCGATAGTTTTCGACATTACTTCAAGAGATTTTCCAATATGAGGTATTTAAAAAGTCATCCAAGTGTATGAAATTCTAAAGATGTGTGTTAGATATGATTAATGTAACTATAAGAACACGTATGCCCCCACAACAATTACTCTACATTTTTGTATGTCCTTTGTTCAAAGTTTTGACGCTCATAGCATCCTAGTATGTATTTGTTTCTCTATTCATGCTGCTACCTAAATTGGAATTTGCAAACAAATCATGAGTGACATATATTAATTCCATATTTATTCTATAAATAGTAGGACTTTAAATTGTTCTTGACGTCGACGATGCCCGCCATGCATCCTCGTCGTCGACTCGGTGGCGACAACCTGCTAGAGAGGCGCCATGTCCGGGACTGGGCTCCGTCGGGCTGGCACTGGGAGGTGCTACCTTCTGGGGTGCGCATCTTGGTGAGGAACGAGGTTCCTGTCATCGACCCGGAGCTTCTTTGGTGGCGATCGCGTGGGCCACTTTCGGTGTAGAGGCAGCAGGCCCCCAAGGAGGAGGTACTTCGCCGTGTCAGGGAGGAGGATGAGCATGCCCGTTGCTACTTGGTTGTGTTGGACGCTAGGTTCACCAATACCTGACAGGTTCTTCACGGATCTCACCCAAGCTATGATCATGTGATGGTTCCTACTTTGTGGGTGTCCACCACCCGCACCTCAGTATAGCGGCAGCTCTTTGGGTGATCAGTTTGATGAGGAACCGCGAGTGAACTAGATTATACTAGAAATGTATTCGAGATTTATTAAGTCTATTGTTGGTTGTAACTGAAAGAGAATCTTTTTGCCTCTTGAGATCTATTGCAGGACAAGCGCTTTTGACTTTGTTGCTAGAAAAAAATTAAGCTTCTTAGTGTTGGCTGGTCCATCATTGCAAGATTTTTGTTTTTTTGTTGTTGTAGCCTTTAGGATAGGTTTTTATTTATCCAATGTTAGTGACTTTTAATCTTATATAGAATTATGAATACAGGAAATGGCGTGGTCCGATGACTATAGGATCCCTGCATGCCATTTGTGTTGGGATGATAAGTGTCGGTGTTTACTCACGACATAAGCCATGGGTAGGCTAAAGTGATGAGGTGGAGACCGAAAGGACACCGACGGGCTCTGGGAACGAGGTTTGTACAAGCGAGGAACACACGATGTACCCAGGTTTGGGGCTCTCCGTAGATATAATACCCCTAGTCCTTCCAAGGTGTATAATGCACTAGTGAGGCTACAATGTGCTCCTTGAGCTGTTCGTCGGAGGAGGAAGAAGGAGATGCTGACTCGTTACCGCCTCTCCTGTATGGATGTGTGTGTAGGATTGACCGACCCTCTGCATGGAGGGGGTCGGGGAGTTTTATAGACGAACCCAACGACCTACAAAAAGGATAAAAGTACAAAGTGTGGGAGCCAGCTGGCAGCCTAGTCGGCTGCCCAGGGGATCCACAGTGGTCTTGTATTGTCGCTGGAGGGGCCCGCCGGCTGCAAGGTCCCATCTGGCTATGGGACCCGCCGGCTAGCCAATGAGGCTCTCGCGTAAGGCCGACGCAGGACACGTGTAGTACGTCCGGCGTCGTCTTGCGAGATTCGTCATGGGCTGCCAGTACGGCCGTCTCCACTGTTACCACGCCGAGTGTGGTAATGGAGTGGGAGTTTGACGGACTGACACTGTGCAGGATGATGGATTAGAGCCGGAGTAGGTCAGACCGCTGATACTATACCTGCCGTGCGCTCGGAACCTGTACTCATGCTGACGCGTACGCAACTTTAATCGTAGGGTCTCGTCATGACCTACGATCTGATGTGACTTGAGCTCCCTGGCCGGCTAGCGGCCTCGCCAGCCGGCCCAGGAACGACCATCTCGCCTCTAGCCGGCCAACGCGTCCTAGGCGGCCAGAGGGAGGTAGCCATAACACCCCTAGCCAACAGGAGCTTCCTAGCCGGCCAAAGGAATTGGGCCATCTCGCCCCTAGCCGGCAGGGGTTTCCTAGCCGGCCAGGGGGAGTAAGCCGTGTAGATGGAGTTGTGCTTTTCCTTCGATGTAAAAGGCAAAGGAGTAGGCTCGACGAGCCTACCCCGGGGTTACCCCCCATTAATAGGGGATATGCGATCGTTATCCTCACCTAGATAACAATACGTCCTTCACCGTCAAGCTGACGGATGATTTCCCGATTATTACGGTATGTAAAGACGACATGTATTTTTTGTTAGTCAAGTATGATGTGTGCTTTTTTTGCTTTAGTTAACCTTTAGTTTTCTTTTGTACAATTCGACTAGTGCGTTCCCTGCGATGCAAGATTTGTTGTCTTGGACAAGTTTCATTTTGAAGAGAAGGACAATACAAAGCCTAAGATAGCTCACCTAAGAATAGTGCATTTCACTTTTGTTGTCAAGGTAAGAAATGGTGAATATCACACATATTTTGGTTGTTCTAATTGGAGAGCATTTTTCAAGGCATATGGGTTGAATGGGGACCTGAACATTTCCTTCGATCTTGGTAATGATGAGGCCCGTGATAATAATATAGAATTTTGAGTGCATGTGGAGGATGACTTCATTCTGTTGGAAATATGCCCTAGAGACAATAATAAATTGCTTATTATTATATATCCTTGTTCATGATAATTGTTTATTATCCATGCTGGAATTGTATTGATTAGAAACTCATATACATGTGTGGATACATAGACAACACACAGTCCCTAGGGAGTCTCTAGTTGACTATCTCGTTGATCAAACATGGTCAAGGTTTCCTAGCCATAGACAAGTGTTGTCACTTGATAACGGGATCACACCATTAGGAGAATGATGTGATGGACAAGACCCAAACTATGAACGTAGCATATGATCGTGTCGGTTTATTGCTACTCTTTTCTGCATGTCAATGTATCTGTTCCTATGACCATGAGATCATGCAACTCCCGGACACCGGAGGAATACCTTGTGGGTTATCAGACATCGCAACGTAACTGGGTGACTATAAAGGTGCTCTATAGGTATCTCCAAAGGTGTCTATTGGGTTGGCATGGATCAAGACTGGGATTTGTCACTCCCTGTGACGGAGAGGTATCTCGGGGCCCACTCGGTAATACAACATCACAACAAGACTTGCAAGCAATGTAACTAAGGAGTTAGTTACGGGATCTTGTATTACGAAACAAGTAAAGAGACTTGCCGGTAACGATATTGAACTAGGTATGGAGATACCGACGATCGAATCTCGGGCAAGTAACATACCGAAGGACAAAGGGAACAACATACGAGATTAACTGAATCCTTGACATAGAGGTTCAACCGATAGAGATCTTCGTAGAATATGTGGGAGCCAAAATGGACATCCAGGTCCCGCTATTGGTTATTGACCGGGGAGTGTCTCAGGTCATGTCTGCATAGTTCTCAAACCCGCAGGGTCTGCACACTTAAGGTTCGGTGACATTTCTGTATAGTTGAGTTACATGTGTTGGTGACTGAAGGTTGTTCGGAGTTCCGGATAAGATCCAGGATGACACGGGGAGCTCCGGAATGGTCCGGAGGTAAAGATTGATATATAGGAAGTCCTGTTTTGGTCACCACAAAAGTTTCGAGCTCATGGATAGTGTACCAGAAGTGCCGAGAGGGTGTCGGGGGACCACCGGGAGGGGTGTGACGATTAAGGTTTGGTGACGATTTAGTATAGTTGAATTATTGATGTTGGTAACCAAACATTGTTCAGAGTCCCACATGAGATCCCGGACGTCACGAGGGTTTTCGGAATCGCCCGGATACGAAGATTGATATATAGGAAGTATCCATTTGGCTTCCGGAAGGTTTTCGGGCATTACACGTAAATGTTGGAAATATGCCCTAGAGGATATAATAAATTAGTTATTATTATATTTCTTTGTTTGTGATAATCGTTTATTATGCATGCTATAATTGTACTGATTGGAAACACAAATACATGTGTGGATACATAGACAGAACACTGTCCCTAGTAAGCCTCTAGTTGACTAGCTCGTTGATCAAAGATGGTTAAGGTTTCCTAACCATAGACAAGTGTTGTTACTTGATAACGGGATCACATCATTAGGAGAATCATGTGATGGAAAAGACCCAAACTATGAAGGTAGCATATTGATCGTATCGTTTTATTGCTATTGTTTTCTGCGTGTCAAGTATTTCTTCTTATGACCATGAGATCATATAACTCACTAGCACCGAAGGAATACCTTGTGTGCATCAAACATTGCAACGTAAATGGGTGACTATAAAGGTGCTCTACAAGTATCTCCGAAGGTGTCCGTTGAGTTAGTATGGCTCAAGACTGGGATTTGTCACTCCGTGTGACGGAGAGGTATCTGAGGGCCTACTCGGTAATATAACATCACACACAAGCCTTGCACGCAATGTGACTAAGTGTAAGTCATGGGATCTTGTATTGCGGAACGAGTAAAGAGACTTGCCGGTAACGAGATTGAAATAGGTATACGGATGCCGACGATCAAATCTCGGGCAAGTAACATACCGAAGGACAAAGGGAATGATATACGAGATTATAAGAATCCTGGGCATAGAGGTTCAACCGATAAGATCTTCGTAGAATATGTAGGATCAAATATGGGCATCTAGGTCCCACTATTGGATATTGACCGAGGAGTGCCTCGGGGCATGTCTACATAGTTCTCGAACCCGCAGGGTCTGCGCACTTAAGGTTCATTGATATTTTAGTATAGTTGAGTTATATATGTGGTTACTGAATGTTGTTCGGAGTCCCAGATGAGATCACGGACATCACGAGGGTTTCCGGAATGGTCCGAAAACGAAGATTGATATATAGGATGGTTTCATTTGGTCACCGGAAAGTTTCGAGCAATTCCGACACTGTACCGGGAGTGACGAATGGGTTCCGGGAGTTCACCGGGAGGGGCCCACCCACCCAGGAGTGAGCCCAAGGCACTAGGGTGGCGCCACAAGTCCTTAGTGGGCTGGTGGAGTCAGCCCAAGAGGCCCATGGTGCCACATAAGAAAATACCAAAAGAAAATAAAAGAAAAAGGGAAAGTGGGAGGTGGGAAGGAAGAGGAGGACTCCTCCTTCCCAAACCGAAATTGAAGAGGAGTCCTCCTCCTCCCCTTGGACGGCGCACCTTGAGGGCTTGTCTCTCAAGGCTAGCCCTCCCCTCCCTCCTATATATAGTGGTGTTTTAGGGCTGATTTGAGACAACTTTTTGCCACGTGCAACTCAGCCCTAGATCACATAGTTCTACCTTTAGATCGGATTTCTGCGGAGCTCGAGCGGAGCCCTATAGGAGTAGATCATCACCACCATCGAAGCACCGTCACGCTGCCGGAGAACTCATCTACTTCTCCGTCTTGCTTGCTGGATCAAGAAGGCCGAGATCATCGTCGAGTTGTATGTGTGCTGAACGCGAAGGTGCCGTCCGTTCGGCTCTTGATCGGAACAGATCGTGGGACGGATCGTGGGACGGTTCGTGGGACGGTTCGAGGGACGTGAATACGTTCCACTACATCCACCGCGTTTCTTAACGCTTCCTGATATGTGATCTACAAGGGTACGTAGATCCAAATCTTCTCTCGTTGATGGACATCACCCTGATAGGTCTTCGTGTGCGTAGGAATTTTTTTGTTTCCTATGCAACGTTCCCCAACAGTGGCATCATGAGCTAGGTTCATGCGTAGATGTTATCTCGAGTAGAAGACAACATGTTTTGTGGATGGTGATGTTCGATTTGCTGCCCTCCTTAGTCTTTTCTCGATTCGGCGGTATTGTTGGATTGAAGCAGCCCGGACCGACATAACTCGTACGCTTACGAGAGACTAGTTTCATCGATTGACATGCAACCTCGTTGCATAAAGATGACTGGCGGGTGTCGGTTTCTTCAACATTAGTTGAATTGGATTTGACCGAGGTGGTCCTTGGAGAGGTCAAATAGCAATTTGCACATCTCCGTTGTGGTATTTACGTAAGTAAGATGCGATCATACTAGATACCCATAGCAGCCACGTAAAACATGCAACAACAAATTAGAGGAGGTCTAACTTATTTTTGCAGGGTATGCTTGTGATATGATATGGCCAATGACGTGATATGATATATTGGATGTATGAGATGATCATGTTGTAATAGTTAATATCTACTTGCACGTCAATGCTACGGCAACCGGAAGGAGCCATAAGGTTGTCTTTAAACTAACTTTGTGTTTGCAGATGCGTTTACTATATTGCTAGGTCGCAGCTTTAGTAGTAATAGCATAGATAGCACGACAACCTCGATGGCGGCACGATGATGGAGATCATGGTGTGGCGCCGGTGACAAGAAGATCATGCCGGTGCTTTGGTGATGGAGATCAAGAAGCACAAGATAATGGCCATATCATGTCACTTATGAATTGCATGTGATGTTAATCCTTTTATGCACCTTATTTTGCTTAGAACGACGGTAGCATTATAAGGTGATCTCTCACTAAAATTTCAAGATGAAATTATGTTCTCCCCGACTGTGCACCGTGGCTACAGCTCGTCGTTTCGAGACACCACGTGATAATCGGGTGTGATAGACTCAATGTTCACATACAACGGGTGCAAAACAGTTGCACGAGCGGAACACTCGGGGTAAGCTTGACGAGCCTAGCATGTGCATACATGGCCTCGGAACACATGAGACCGAAAGGTCGAGCATGAATCGTATAGTTGATATGATTAGCATAGAGATGCTTACCACTGAAACTATTCTCAACTCACGTGATGATTGGACTTGAGTTAGTGAATTTGGATCGTGTACCACTCAAATGACTAGAGAGATGTACTTTTTGAGTGGGAGTTCTTAAGTAATATGATTAATTGAACTAATTATCATGAACATGGTCAAAAGGTCTTTACGAATTATGATGTAGCTTGTGCTATAGCTCTATGTTTTTAATATGTTCCTAGAGAAAATTTAGTTGAAAGTTGATAGTAGCAACTTTGCGGACTGAGTCCGTAAAACTGAGGATTGTCCTCATTGCTGCGCAGAAGGCTTATGTCCTTAATGCACCACTCGGTGTGCTGCACCTCGAGCGTCGTCTGTGGATGTTGCGGACATCTGACATACACGTTTTTGATGACTACATGATAGTTCAGTGCGTAATACTTAATGGCTTAGAAGCAAGGCGCCGAAGACGTTTTGAAAACGTCGCGGAACATAAGAGATGTTCTAAGATATGAAATAGAGATTTCATGCTCGTGCCCTTGTTGAGAGGTATGAGACCTCCGACAAGATTCTTTGTCTACAAAGTAAAGGAGAAAAGCTCAATCGTTGAGCATGTGCTCAGATTGTCTGAGTACAACAATCGCTTGAATCAAGTGGGAGTTAATCTTCGAGATGATATAGTGATGGTTCTCCAAAGTCACTGCCACTAAGCTGCTAGAGCTTGATGATGAACTATAACATATCAAGGATAGATATGATGATCCTTGAGCGATTCACAATGTTTGACACTGCGAAAGTATAAATCAAGAAGGAGCATCAGTTGTTGATGGTTAGTAAAACCACTAGTTTCAAGAAGGGAAAGGGCTAGAAGGGATACTTCATGAGACGGCAAGCCAGTTGCTGCTCTAATGAAGAAACCCAAGATTGAATCCAAAACCGAGACTAAATGCTTCTGTTATGAGGGGAACGGTCACTGAGGCGGAGCTACCCTAGATACTTGGTAGATAAGAAGGTTGGCAAAGTCGACAAAAGTATATTTGATATACATAATATTGATGTGTACTTTACTAGTACTCCTAGTAGCACGAGGGTATTAGATACCGGTTTGATTGCTAAGTGATTAGTAACTCGAAATAAAATCTATGGAATAAACGGAGACTAGCTAAAGGCGAGGTGACGATAGGTGTTGGAATTGTTTCCAAGGTTGATGTGATCAAACATCGCACGCTCCCTCTACCATCGGGATTGGTGTTAAACCTAAATAATTGTTATTTGGTGTTTGCGTTGAGCATGAACATGATTGGATCGTGTTTATTGCAATACAATTATCCATTTAAAAAGAATAATAGTTATTCTATTTGCTTGAATAATTACCCTCAATGGTTTAATGAATCTCGATCGTAGTGTTACACATATTCATAATATTGGTGCCAAAAGATAAAAAGTAATAATGATAGTACCACTTACTTGTGGCACTGCCGCTTGAGTCATGACGGTATAAAATGCATGAAGAAGCTCCATGCTGATGGATCTTTGTACTCACTCTTTTTGAAACATTTGAGAGATGCAAACCATACCTGTTGGTATTAATGCATGAAGAAACTCCATGCAGTTGGATCATTTGGAATCGCTTGATTTTGAATCACTTGAGACATGCAAAACATACCACATGGAACAAGAGAGTAACTTGTTGGGAGTGATACATTTTTGATGTGTGCAGTCCAATGAGTGCTGAGGCACGCAGTGGATATGGTTATGTTCTTACTTCACTAACGATTTAAGTAGATACAGGAGTATTTACTTGATGAATCACAAGTCTGAAATATTGAAAATTTCAAAGCTATTTCAGAGTGAAGATCGTCGTGACAAGAGGATAAACTGTCTACGATATGATCATAGAGATGAATATCTGACTTGCGAGTTTTTGGTACAAAGTTAAGACAATGTGGAAATTGTTTCATAATTTATGCCACCTAGAACACCATAGTGTGATGGTGTGTCCGAACGTCATAGCCACGCCCTATTTGATATGGTGCATATTATGATGTGTCTTATCGAATTACCAATATCATTTATGGGTTATGCATTAGAGACAATTGCATTCACTTTATATAGGGCACCGCGTATTTCCGTTGAGATGACACAATATAGACTATGGTTTGGAGAAACCTATGCCGTCGTTTCTTAAAAGTTTGGGGTTGCGACGCTTATGTGAAAAAGTTTCAGTCTGATAAGCTCAAACCCAAAGCGGATGAATGGATCTTCATAGGATATCCAAAACAGTTGGATACATCTCGTATCTCAGATCCGGAAGAAAAGTGTTTGTTTCTAGAAACGGGTCCTTTCTCGAGGAAAAGTTTCTCTCAAAGAATTGAGTGGGAGAGTGGTGGAACTTGATGAGGTTATTGAACCGTCACTTCAACCAGTGTGTAGCAGGGCGCATGAAGTTGTTCCTGTGGCGCCTACACCTATTGAAGTAGAAAACTAATGATGGTGATCATTGAGCTTCGGATGAAGTTACTACGAACCTCATAGGTCGACAAGGTCGTGTACTACTACAAAGTGGTACGGTAACCCTGTCTTGGAGGTCATGTTGTTGAACAACAATGAACTTACGAGCTATGGAGAAGCGATGGTGGGCCCGGATTCCGACACATGGTTGGAGGCCATGAAATCCGAGAGAGGATCCATGTATGAAGACAAAGTGTAGACTTTGGAAGTGCTACTTGATGGTCGTAGGACTACTAAGTAAAGATGGATCTTTAAAAGGAAGACAGACGATGATGGTGACTATTCACCATTAAGAAAAGCTCGATTTGTCGCAAAGATGTTTCCGACAAGATCAAAGAGTTGACTATGATAAGACTTTCTCACTCGTAGCGATGCTAAAAGTCTGTTGGAATTATGTTAGCAATTGCTGCATTATTTATGAAATATTGCACATAGGATGCCAAAACATAGTTTCCTCGACGGTTTCCTCGAGGAAAGGTTGTGTGTGATATAACCAGAAGGTTTTGTCGATCCTAAGGATACTAACAAGTATGCAAGCTCTAGCGATCCTTCTATGGACTGGTGCAAACATCTCGGAGTTGGAATATACGCTTTGATGAGATGATCAAAGCTTTTGGGTTTGTACAAGGTTCATGAGAAACTTGTATTTCCAAAGAAGTGAGTGGGAGCACTATAGAATTTCTGATAAGTATATGTGGTTGACATATTGTTGATCAGAAGTAATGTAGAATTTATGCGAAGCATAAAGGTTGTTTGAAAGGGGTTTTTCAAAGGAAGACCTGGATAGACCTACTTGAACATTGAGCATCAAGATCTATGGAGATAGATCAAATGCTAAATAGAACTTTCAAATAAAATGCATGCCTTGACAAGGTTTTGAAGGAGTTCAAAATAGATCAGCAAAGAAGGAGTTCTTGGATGTGTTGTAAGGTGTGAATTTGAGTAAGACTCAAGACCTGGCCATGGCAGAAGAAAGAGAAAGGACGAGGGTCGTCCCCTATACCATATCCATAGACTCCTAAGTATGCCATGCTGTGTACCACACCTAGTGTGTGCCTTGCCACAAGTTTGTTAAGAGGTACAGAGAGTGATCCAGGATTGAATCACTAAAACAGCGGTCAAAGTTATCCTTAGTAACTAATGGACTAAGGATTTTTTTCTCGATTATGGAGGTGGTTAAAGAGTTCGTCGTAAAGGGTTACGTCGATGCATGCTTTAACACTAATCCGAATAACTATGAGTAGTAAAACAGATTCCTATAGCAGAGTAGGTATTTGGAGTATTTCCGAATAGCACGTAGTAGCAGCATCTATAAGATGACATAAAGATTTGTAAATCACACACGGATTTGAACGATTCAGAACCGTTGACTAAAACCTCTCTCACGAGCAAAACGTGATCAACCCCAGAACTATATGGGTGTTGGATTCGTTAAAATCACATGGTGATGTGAACTAGATTATTGACTCTAGTGCAAGTGGGAGACTGTTGTAAATATGCCCTAGAGGCAATAATCAATTAGTTATTATTATATTTCTTTATTTGTGATAATCTTTTATTATCCATGCTATAATTGTATTGATTGGAAACACAAATACATGTGTGGATACATAGACAAAACACTGTCCCTAGTAAGCCTCTAGTTGACTAGCTCGTTGATCACAGATGGTCAAGGTTTCCTAACCATAGACAAGTGTTGCCACTTGATAACGGGATCACATCATTAGGAGAATCATGTGATGGACAAGACCCAAACTATGAACATAGCATATTGATCGTGTCGTTTTATTGCTATTGTTTTCTGCGTGTCAAGTATTTGCTCCTATGACCATGATATCATATAACTCACTGGCACCGGAGGAATACCTTGTGTGCATCAAACGTCGCAACGTAAATGGGTGACTATAAAGGTGCTCTACAGGTATCTCCGAAGGTGTCCGTTGAGTTAGTATGGATCAAGACTGGGATTTGTCACTCCGTGTGACGAAGAGGTATCTCGGGGCCCACTCGGTAATACGACATCACACACAAGCCTTGCAAGCAATGTGACTATGTGTAAGTCACGAGATCTTGTATTACAAAATGAGTAAAGAGACTTGCGGGTAACAAGATTGAAATAGGTATACGGATGCCGACGATCAAATCTCGGGCAAGTAACATACCGAAGGACAAAGGGAATGATATACGGGATTATATGAATCCTTGGCACAGAGGTTCAACCGATAAGATATTCCTAGAATATGTAGGATCCAATATGGGCATCCAGGTCCTGCTATTGGATATTGACCAAGAAGTGCCTCGGGGCATGTCTACATAGTTCTCGAACCCGCAAAGTCAGCACACTTAAGGTTCGATTATGTTTTAGTATAGTTGAGTTATATGTGTGGTTACCGAATGTTGTTCGGAGTCCCGGATGAGATCACGTACATCACGAGGGTTTCCAAAATGGTTTGGAAACGAAGATTGATATATAGGATGGTTTCATTTGGTCACCGGAAAGTTTTGGGCAATTCCGACAGTGTACCGGGAGTGACGAATGGGTTCCGGGAGTTCACTGGGAGGGGCCCACCCACCCGGGAGTGAGACCAAGGCACTAGGGTGGCGCCACAAGTCCTTAGTGGGCTGGTGGAGTCAGCCCAAGGGGCCCATGGCACCACATAAGAAAATACCAAAAGAAAATAAAAGAAAAAGGGAAAGAGGGAGGTGGGAAGGAAGAGGGGGACTCCTCCTTCCCAAGCCGAATTGGAGGAGGAGTCCTCCTCCTCCCCTTGGCCGACGCACCTTGAGGGCTTGTCCCTCAAGGCTAGCCCTCCCCCTCCCTCCTATATATGGTGGTGTTTTAGGGCTGATTTGAGACAACTTTTTGCCACGTGCAACTCAGCCCTAGATCACATAGTTCTTCCTCTAGATCGGATTTCTACGGAGCTCGGGCGGAGCCCTCCAGGAGTAGATCATCGCCACCACCGGAGCGCAGTCACGCTGCTGGAGAACTCATGTACTTCTCTGTCTTGCTTGCTGGATCAAGAAGGCCGAGATCATTGTCGAGCTGTACGTGTGCTGAACACGGAGGTGCCGTCCGTTCGGCGCTAGATCGTAACGGATCATGGGACGAATCGCGGGACGAATCGTTGGATGGTTCGAGGGACGTGAAGTCATTCCACTACATCAAACGTGTTTCTTAATGCTTCCTCTTGTGCGATCTACAAGGGTACGTAGATCCAAATCTCCTCTCATAGATGGACATCACCATGATAGGTCTTCGTGTGCGTAGGAATTTTTTTGTTTCCCATGCAACGTTCCCCAACATTAAAGTACTAGGAGCGACGAATGGGTTCTGGAGTTCTACCGGGAGGGGTCACCCACCCGAGAGAGAACCAAAGAAGCCCAAGGGTGGTGCACCAACCCTTAGTGGGATGGTGGCCAGCCCAAAGAGGCTATTTCGTCCAAGGGAGAAAAAGGAAAGGAGGAAGGGACAAAACCAAATTGGGAAGGAGGACTCCTTCCAAGTTGTATTGGAGGAGGAGGACCCCTCCACCTCTTGGATCGTCCGAACCCTAGGGACTTCCTCTAGGGAGCCACCCCTCCCCTCCCTCCTATATATAGTGGAGGTGAGAGAGGCTTTTGGCACCTCAAGACAAGGAGCAACCCTCTCTCCCTCCACCACTTCGTGACACCCTGTAGCTAGTTCGGTACGGTACGGTGAAGACCTGCCGGAGTAGCTCCACCACCATCACCGCCATGCCGTCATGCTGCCGGAGAATTCAGCTACCTCTTCGTCTATCTTGCTGGATCAAGAAGGCGGAGATCGTCATCTAGTTGCAAGTGTGCTAAACATGGAGGTGACGTCCGTTCGGCACTAGATCGGGAAGGATCGTGATGGGATCGCGGGACGGATCGTGATGAGATCGTGGGACGGGTTGCGATTTGGATCATGAAGATGCTCCATTACATCAACCGTGTCATATTCGCTTCCGCTTAGCGATATACAAGGGTATGTAGATGCACTATCCCCTCTGTAGATGATCATCACCATGGATAGGTCTTGCGTGTGCATAGGAAAATTTTGTTTCCCATGCAACGTTTCCCAATAATGGCATCATGAGCTAGGTCTATGCGTAGATGACATCTCGAGTAGTACACAAAGGATTTTGTGGGCATTGATGTTCAATTTGCTACCTTCCTTAATCTTTTCTTGATTCGACAGTATTGTTGGATTAAAGCGGCCTGGACCAACATTACTCGTACGCTTACGAGAGACCGGTTTCACCGACTAACATGCAACTTGTTGCATAAAGATGACTCGCGGGTGTGTGTTTCTTCAACTTTAGTTGAATCGGATTTGACCGAGGCGATCCTTGGAGAAGGTTAAATAGCAACTTGCATATCACTGTTGTGGCTTTGCGTAAGTAAGATGCGATCATACTAGATACCCATAGCACCCACGTAAAATTTGCAACAACAAATTGGAGGACGTCTAACTTGTTTTTGCAAGGTATGCATGTGATGTGATATGACCAAAGACATGATATGATATATTGGATGTATGAGATGATCATGTTGTAATAGTTAAATATCGAATTGCACGTCGATGCTACAGCAACTGGCAAGAGCCATAGGGTTGTCTTTAATTATTTTGCGCTTGGTGATGCTTTGCTTTATCCCTAGCAGTAGATTTAGTAGTAACATCATAGTTAGCGTGACAACCTCGATGGCACCACAATAATGGAGATCATGGTGTGGTGTGGGTGACGATGGAGATCATGCCGTGCTTTAGTGATGGAGATCAAGAAGCCCAAGTTCATGGCCATATCATGTCACTTACGATTTGCATGTGATGTTGATCCTTCTATGCACCTTATTTTGCTTAGGACGATGGTAGCATTATAGGGTGATCCCTCACTAAAATTTCAAGATAAAATTGTGTTGTTGCCGATTGTGTGCCGTTGCGACAGTTCGTCGTTTCGAGACACCACGTGATGATCGGGTGGGATAGACTCTACTTTCACATACAACGGGTGCAAATTAGTTGCACACTCAGAACACTCGGGTTAAACTTGACGAGCCTAGCACGTACAAACATGGCCTCAGAACACAAGAGACCGAAAGGTCGAGCATGATTCATATAGTAGATATGATCAACATGGATATGTTCACCATTGAAGCTAAACGAACTCACGTGATGATTAGACTTGAGTTAGTGAATTTGGATCATGCGACACTCGAATGACTAAAGGATGTCAATTTGAGTGGGAGTTCTTAAGTAATATGATTAATTGAACTCATTATCATGAACATAGTCAAAAGGTCTTTGCAAATTATGTTGTAGCTTGCGTTGTAGCTCTACTATTTTTGATACGTTCCTAGAGAAAATTTAGTTGAAAGATGATAGTAGCAATTATGCGGACTAGGTCCGTAAGCTCAGGATTGTCCTCATTGCTGCACAGAAGGCTTATGTCCTTAATGCACCCCTCGGTGTGCTGAACTGATAACCCACAAGTATAGGGGATCACAACAGTTTTCGAGGGTAGAGTATTCAACCCAAATTTGTTGGTTCACCAAAAGGGAAGCTGATACGTCTCAAACGTATCTACAATTTTTGATGGTTTCATGCTGTTATCTTGTCATCTTTGGATGTTTTATGTACCTTTTATATCTTTTCTGGGACTAACTTATTAATTCAGTGCCAAGTGCCAGTTCCTGGTTTTTTTTTTGTGTTTTTGGCTCTTTTCAGATCTTATTTTGGAACGGATTCCAAACGGAATAAAATCCCTGAAATAAACTTTTCCCGAACGGAAGAAGATGAGGGGGCTTGTGGGCCAAGCCAGGAGAGCTACAGGGAGCCCACAAGCCCTGTAGCCGCCACGAGGGGGGCGGCAGCTAGCAGGCTTGTGGCCTCCCTGGCGCCCCCCTGACCTAGCTCCTTCGCCTATATATTCCCTAAAATACAGAAAAAATTTAGGGAATCCACGAAAACACTTTTCCGCCGCCGCAAGCTTCCGTTTCCGCGAGATCTCATCTGGAGACCCTTCCCGGTGCCGTGTCGTAGGGGACTTTGGAGTTGGAGGGCTTCTACATCAACATCATCGCCCCTCCAATGACTCGTGAGTAGTTCACTTCAGACCTACGGGTCCGTAGTTAGTAGCTAGATGGCTTCTTCTCTCTCTTGGATCTTCAATACAAAGTTCTCCATGATCTTCATGGAGATCTATCCGATGTAATCCTCTTTGGCGGTGTGTTTCTCGAGATCTGATGAATTGTGGATTTGTGATTAGATTATCTATGATATATATTTGAGTCTTTGCTGATTTCTTATATGCATGATTTGATATCCTTGTAAGTCTCTCCGAGTCTTGGGTTTTATTTGGCCAACTAGATCTATGATTCTTGCAATGGGAGAAGTGCTTGGTTTTGGGTTCTTACCGTGTGGTGACCTTTCCCAGTGACAGTAGGGGCAACAAGGCACACATCGTGTAGTTGCCATCAAGGGTAACAAGGTGGGCTTTGTCGTAGATATGAGATTGTCTATCTACATCATGTCATCTTGCTTAAGGCGTTACTCTGTTCTTTTGGACTTAATACACTAGATGCATGCTCGATAGCGGTCGACGTGTGGAATAATAGTAGTAGATGCAGAAAGTATCGGTCTACTTGTTTTGGACGTGATGCCTATAGATATAATCATTGCCATAGATGACGTCACGACTTTGCGCGGTTCTATCAATTGCTCGACAGTAACTTGTTCACCCACCGTCTACTTGCTTTCATGAGAGAAGCCACTAGTGAACACTACGGCCCCCGGGTCTATTCACACCTATCGTTTCCACTTTCGCTTTTACTTTGCTTTGTTACTATGTTGCTTTCAGTTCTCACTTGGCGAACAATCTATAAGGGATTGAAAACCCCTTCATAGCATTGGGAGCAAGCTTTTTGTGTTTGTGCACGCACTTGAGATACTCCTTCAGTGGATCGATACCTTGGTTCTCAAACTGAGGGAAATACTTACCACCGCGGCGCTACATCACCCTTTCCGCTTCGAGGGAACACCAACGCAAGGCTCCAAGGCCACGGGGGAAATCCTTTGCATATTTGCCTAGGACGTCCCTTAAGGCGTAGCCGTAGCAGAAGGATTCCTCGTGCCATTGCTGAGGAGTATCAAGACAAGAACAGTCTCCCGTCAGCATGTTTCTAGCGCTGTTAGAAGGTCTTTTGTTGCCGTAGCCGAAGTATTTCTGGCGCCGTTGCCGGGGAAGGAGAGATCTATCCAAGTAGGTCTCACAAACTCATCTCTTGCATTTACTTTTTTTGCCAGTTGCCTCTCGTTTTCCTCTCCCCCACTTCACATTTTCCATTTTCATTTGCCTTTCTCCTTTGCCGTTTCCTTTTTCCTTTTGCCTTTTTGCCGTTTTTCTTTGCCGGTTTTCTTGCTTGCTTGTGTGCTTGTTTTTTTGTTGAAGTCATCATGGCTGAAAACACCAAACTTTGCGACTTCTCGAGTACCAATAATAATGATTTTATTAGTACTCCGATTGCTCCCGCCACTAGTGCGGAATCGTATGAAATCAACACAGCTTTGCTGAATCTTGTTATGAAAGAGCAATTCTCTGGCCTTCCTAGTGAAGATGCCGCATCCCATCTCAATACCTTCATTGAGCTTTGCGATATGCAAAAGAAAAGAGATGTGGATGATGACGTGATTAAGTTGAAACTTTTTCCTTTCTCGTTGCGAGATCGCGCAAAAACTTGGTTTTCTTCTTTGCTTAAAATAGTATCGATTCTTGGGATAAGTGCAAAGATGCTTACATATCCAAGTATTTTCCGCTGGCTAAGATCATCTCCTTACGTAAAGATATCATGAATTTCAAGCAACTTGATCATGAACACATTGCACAATCTTGGGAGAGGATGAAGCTTATGATTAGAAATTGTCCCGCTCATGGCTTGAGTTTGTGGATGGTTATACAAATCTTTTACGCTGGCTTGAATTTTGCTTCTCGCAATATCTTGGACTCCGCCTCAGGTGGAACGTTCATGGAAATCACGTTAGGAGATGCTACAAAACTCCTAGACAATATCATGACCAACTACTCTCAGTGGCACACTGAAAGGTCGCGTGCTAGCAAAAAGGTACACGCTATAGAAGAAATTAACTCGCTTAGTGCTAAGATGGACGAGTTGATGAATTTGGTTGCTAGTAGAAACACTACTGTAGATCCTAATGACATGCCACTATCTTCCTTGATTGAGAGTAGAAACGCTAGTTTGGACGTGAATTTTGTTGGTAGGAACAATTTTGGCAACAATAATGCTTTTAGAGGAAACTATGTTCCTAGGCCTTTTTCTAGTAACTCCTCTAACAATTATGGCAATTCCTACAACAACACTTACGGAAATCACAACAAATTACCCTCTGATTTAGAGAGTAATATCAAAGAGTTCATCAACTCTCAAAAGATTTTCAATGCGTCCATAGAGGAAAAACTACTCAAAATAGACGATTTGGCTAAGAGCGTTGATAGGATGTCTTGTGATATTGATGCTTTGAAAGTTAGATGTGCTCCTCCCAAGGTCAACTTGGATGAAACTTTGAAAGCTATGCGTGTTTCCATGAATGAGAGCAAAGAAAGAACCGCCGAAATTCACGCTAGGCATGAATGGTTTAAAAGGGTGCGTTCCAGTGATGCAAATCACGAAGATCTTAAAGTCCTTGGTGTGACTCCTCTTGAATCTTTGTTTTTGCGTGTCAAACCTATTGATGAAGGGGCTGGATATGAATCCACTTTGGTTGAAAAACGCCTCAATGATTCGGAGGCCACCCATCTTCACGATAAAGGTGTGGAGAGTGGAGTAGAAGAAATCAAAATTTTGGGTAGTAATGAAACTCCCACTTTGGATTTCAAGGAATTCAATTATGATAGTTGCTCCTTGTTTGAATGCATTTCTTTGATGCAATCCATTGCAAACTCTCCACATGCTTATAGCCAAAGCAAAGCCTTTACCGCGCATATCGTAGATGCTATGATGAAATCTCTTGAGGAGAAGCTCGAATTAGAAGTCTCTATAGCTAGAAAACTTCATGATGAGTGGGAACCTACTATCAAAATCAAGATAAAAAACTATGAGTGCAATGCTTTGTGTGATTTGGGTGCTAGTGTTTCCGCGATTCCAAAGTCTTTATGTGATATTCTTGGTTTTCATGAGATTGAAGAGTGTTCTCTTAATTTGCATCTTGCGGATTCTACTGTCAAGAAACCCATGGGAAGGATCGATGATGTTCTTATTGTTGCAAATAAGAACTATGTACCCGTGGATTTCATTGTACTTGACATAGATTGCAATCCTTCATGTCCCATTATTCTTGGTAGACCTTTCCTAAGGACTATTGGTGCTATCATCGATATGAAGGAAGGGAATATTAGATTTCTATTTCCTTTAAAGAAGGGCATGGAGCACTTTCCTAGAAAGAAAATAAGATTGCCTTATGAATCTATGATGAGGGCTACTTATGGTTTGTGCACCAAAGATGACTGTACGTGATTTCATCACCTTTTGCCTAGCTAAGGGCACTAAACAATAGCGCTTGTTGGGAGGCAACCCAACGAATCTATCCTTTTTCTTTGTGTTTTGTGTTTTCCACACTTTCATAATTATGTTATGATTGTGTTTTCTGTGTTTCTTTTTGCGTTTGTGCCAAGCAAAACCGTTATGATTAGTCTTGGGGATGATCGTTTGGTCATGCTAGAAAAGACAGAAACTTTCTAACGGCAAAAAGTAAACCACCGACGACAAAGAGTAAATCACAGACGGCAAAGAATCGCACTATCGGCAAAATTTTTGCTTCAGCCTACGACGACATTGTAGCTTCTTTGCCGTCTGCCTCACCGAAGCGGACGGCAAAGAGTTTTGCCATCAGCTTTTCATAAGAGCAGTCGGCAAATATGTCGAGACGGGAGCCGGCAGGCGTTGCCTCCGTTAGGGGCTAACGGAGGCTTTGCCGTCTACCTCCCCCTCTTCTTTGCCGTCTGCCTCCACCTCCTCCCCCCACTCTTCGCCGTCTGCCTCCGCCTCCACTCTTTGCCGTCGGCCTCCACCTCCTCCTCCCCTCCACTCTTTGACGTCTGCCTACCCCTCCTCCCCCCTCCTCTATGCCCTCTTCTTTGTCGTCTGCCCCCCAAGAAGCAGACGACAAAGAGACTATATGGCCAGCTGCTGCTGCCCATGTTGCACAGCTAGGCGCCACGTGGCACCTTTGCCGTCGGTCAGCTGATGGCAAAGGCCTTTGCCATCTGCTGGCAGACGGCAAAGAGCCCATATTGCCACAATTTTTTTTTTTGTTTATTTCACAGCACATATACATATACATAGCACATATATAGGTCACAACACATATACATATACATAGCACATATAATTCATAGCACATATATAGGTCACAACACATATTCATAGCACAAAGTTTCATCCATATATATACATATACATATAGTTCCACATAAACTGTTCATCCATAAATACATATACATATAATTCCACATTGTTCATCAACTCAAATGAAAACTAGAACTAAAGCACTCCATCAATGCCAGCTTCCATGCATGTAATACATCCAATCTGCAAAATGGGAATAAGAAAGTCAGAAAAAGAACAACAACAACATATATATGACAAATAAGCTAAACTGAAGAAGAAAATGAAGAAGCAAGAAGAGAATAAGGAGAAGAAAAACAAGAAGGAGGAGGCGGAGGAGGAGGAGGAGGAGGAGGGGAAGGAGAAGGAGAAGGAGGAGGAGAAGAATAAAAAAGAAGAAGAGAATAAGAAGGAGAAGAAGGAGGACAAGAAGGAGGAGAGAATAAGGAGGAGAAGAAGGAGGGCTCCTTCTCCTCCTTCTCATTCTTCTTCTCTTCTTCTTCTCCTCCTTCTTCTTCTTCTCCTTCTCCTTCTCCTTCTCTTCTTCTTCTCTTCTTCTTCTTCTTCTTCCTTCTTTTCATTTCTCCTCTTCTCCTCTTCTTGGAGCTAAATTAGCTAACTATGTCTTTTTGCAGCTAAATGGGCTAATTATGTCATTCTAGAGGAAAACAAGCTAAGTATATAATATTAATGAGCTAACCAAGGTTCTTATACCATTTTGAGCTTATTATGTCTTTTAGGAGCTTAATTAGTCATTTTATTGAGCTAACCAAGGTTCTTATGATGTTTTTACCTAACTAAGCTAATTATGTCATTTTGGATGATAATTGGCTAAGTATGTCTTTGTTGGGGAAAATAAGCTAAATTGAAGAAGAAGAGGAGAGGAAGGAGGGAAGAAGGAGAATAAGGAGGGCTCCTTCTCCTCCTTCCCCTTCTCTTCTTCTTCTCTTCTTCTTCTCCTCCTTCTTCTTCTCCTTCTCCTTCTCTTCTATTTCTCTTCTTCTTTTTGTTCTTCCTTTTCATTTCTCCTCTGCTCCTCTTCTTGGAGCTAAATTAGCTAACTATGTCTTTTTGGAGCTAAATGGGCTAATTATGTCATTATAGAGGAAAACAAGCTAAGTGTATAATATTAATGAGCTAACCAAGGTTCTTATGCCATTTTGAGCTTATAATGTCTTTTTGGAGCTAAATTGGCTAATTATGTCATTGTTGGGGGAATTAAGGCAAGGAGAATATGAAAGAGGAGAATAAAGAGGAGGAGGAGAAGAAGAATAAGAAATAAAGAAGAAGGAGGAGAAGGAGGAGGAGGAGGAGAAGGACTAGAAGGTCCTTGGCCTTCTCCTCCTTCTCCTCCTCCTTCTCCTTCTTCTCTTCTTCTTCTTCTTCTTTCTTTTCATTTTTCCTATTTCTTCTCCTCTTCTCCTCTTCTTGGAGCTAAATTAGCTAACTATGTCTTTTTGGAGCTAAATGGGCTAATTATCCCATTTTAGAGGAAAACAAGCTAAGTATATAATATTAATGAGCTGACCAAGGTTCTTATGCCATTTTGAGGTTATTATGGCATTTTGGAGCTAAATGGGCTAATTATGTCATTGTTGGGGAAATTAAGGCAAGGAGAATATGAAAGAGGAGAAGAAAGAGGAGGAGGAGGAGAAGAAGAAGAAATAAAGAAGGAGGAGGAGAAGGAGGAGGAGGAGAAGGACTAGAAGGTCCTTGGCCTTCTCCTCCTTCTCCTCCTCCTCCTCCTCCTTCTCCTCCTTCTCCTCCTCCTTCTTCTCCTTCTCCTTCTCTTCTCTTTCTCTTCTTCTTTTTGTTCTTGCTTTTCATTTCTCCTCTTCTCCTCTTCTTGGAGCTAAATTAGCTAACTATGTCTTTTTGGAGCTAAATGGGCTACTCATCCCATTTTAGAGGAAAACAAGCTAAGTATATAATATTAATGAGCTAACCAAGGTTCTTATGCCATTTTGAGCTTATAATGTCTTTTTGGAGCTAAATGGGCTAATTATGTCATTGTTGGGGAATTTAAGGCAAGGAGAATATGAAAGAGGATAAGAAAGAGGAGGAGGAGAAGAAGAAGAAGAAATAAAGAAGAAGGAGGAGAAGGAGGAGGAGGAGGAGAAGGACTAGAAGGTCCTTGGCCTTCTCCTCCTTCTCCTCCTCCTCCTCCTCCTTCTCCTTCTTGTCTTCTTATTCTTCTTTTTCTTCTTTCTTTTCATTGTTCCTATTTCTTCTCCTCTTGTCCTCTTCTTGGAGCTCAGTTAACTAACTATGTATTTTTGGAGCTAAGTGGGCTAATTATCCCATTTTAGAGGAAAACAAGCTAAGTATATAATATTAATGAGCTAACCAAGGTTCTTATGCCATTTTGAGGTTATTATGGCATTTTGGAGCTAAATGAGCTAATTATGTCATTGTTGGGGAAATTAAGGCAAGGAGAATATGAAAGAGGAGAAGAAAGAGGAGGAGGAGGAGAAGAAGAAGAAATCAACAAGGAGGAGAAGGAGGAGGAGGAGGAGGAGAAGGACTAGAAGGTCCTTGGCCTTCTCCTCGTTCTCCTCCTCCTCCTCCTCCTCCTTCTCCTTCTTCTCTTCTTCTTCTTCTTATTCTTCTTCTTCTTCTTCTTCTTCTTCTTCTTCTTCTTCTTCTTCTTCTTCTTCTTCTTCTTCTTCTTCTTCTTCTTCTTCTTCTTCTTCTTTCTTTTCATTTTTCCTATTTCTTCTCCGCTTCTTGGAGCTCAATTAGCTAACTATGTCTTTTTGGAGCTATATGGGCTAATTATCCCATTTTAGAGGAAAACAAGCTAAGTATATAATATTAATGAGCTAACCAAGGTTCTTATGCCATTTTGAGGTTATTATGGCATTTTGGAGCTAAATGGGCTAATTATGTCATTGTTGGGGAAATTAAGGCAAGGAGAATATGAAAGAGGAGAAGAGAAACTTACCGTAGTGGTCATCAAGGAGGAGAAACACGTGGAGAAGGGTTGTGCGATGCCGCTCGGGAGTTATTCTACAGAATAGATATTTTGCAATGTCTCAGTTAGCATGATGACACTCAATTATTAATACTAGTTTATAATGAAACTCACCGTGTCAATCGAAGAGAAGACGGACATCGGCGGAGGGACTTGACCGCTCTTCTCGCACAGAACCTGGAGAGTGGGTCGTTTTAGTTAGTAATGAAATAGACATTACACACATGATTTGGCTAATGTGAAAAAAAACTTACCACAAAAAGCTCGTACAGGGCCCGTTGACCCGCCTCATTCCGGGCCCTCTCCTCCTCAATCAATCGTGCCGTGGTCTAGTCCCTCTCATGACGAGCAGCCTAAAGAGCAGCCTGGCTTGCCAATCTCTCTTTCTCAAGAGCAGCCTGGTTTGCCAATCTCTCTTTCTCAAGAGCAGCCTGGTTTGCCAATCTCTCTTTCTGAAGGGCAGCCTGAAACACCTTTCCTCGTTACCACAGTAATGATCTATGGTGACACACATAATGAAATGGATGAAAGTTTTCTTATTCCGTACAACTAACCTCGATGGCAAGATCGACTGGCCATGGACGACGCGTTATCTCTGGACAGCTGCTCGACTGGCGCGCCTTGATCTCCGGGAGAGTGAGTGGACAACGTATTATCCCATCTCCAATGGCTATCGAGCCATGGGGCCTCCCGCCACCAGATATCATCACTAGCTCTGGATCCAAAGGTTCCTGGCTACGGTTAAAGTCATCCCCTTTCGTAGCCTTCCCCGTGTCCCTGTATGTCACAAGCTTGTGGTGGGATGATATGTTGGTGAAGTTATTTGGATCATCGAGGTCAGACTCAGAGAATGCCTTCGCCTTCTTGTACGAGGCAGTATGGGCCATGCCATAAAGGTCGTACAAGTGTGGCATCTCCGTCTTATTGTGATGCGCCTAAAAGAGAGGAACAAAATATTAGCATGAAGAATGAATTGCATGAATCATGAAGCAAATCACATACCCAGTTTCATCCGAACTGAAGTAAGTTGGCGCTGCCTTGATGGTGTGTCACACCAACCATTTGGCTACGCCGATCCTTCGCATTCTCGTGGACGGCTCGCCAGCTGCCTGTGCACCACTCATCAACCAACGCCTCCCAACAATCCATCTTATCCGCACACCATCTCGGGGGCACCTGTAAGTTATTAGAAATAATTTTGAGCGCTACGCCTATGAATGAAATCAAGAAAACTACGTAGAAGGACTTAAGAATAGGTAATTACCTTCATGTATTGCTCCTTCTTCAGAAACTTTCCGCGGCAATCCTTCTTCTGCTTCTTAATACCACGCCTGGCGTAGTAGTCTCGAATAGCCTGCGGCCGAGCCTCGTGGCGTAAGTCCTGTAGTAACCGCCTACACTCGGCCTCGAGAACCTTGGCCGCCTACTCCTCATATCCATCCTCACACCTATAGAAGGTCTGCAATCAAACGTGAAAACACCGATTAGTACAATAATTAGCTATATTGTTAATTTTAGATTGTGTAAAAGGATAATTTACCCAAAAGCTCTTGATCACCATCTCGGCCCTCGTGTGGCACAAGACACCATCTATAATCTCCTCCGGAGGGGCCTGCGCAGCCTGGCAGTGCTCCCAGGAAAATCCTAGTGTAGGAACCTGACCCTCACCAGGCAATGTGACAAACCCCGGGAAATTTTTCTGCCAAAGCACACCAAGGACGGAGTTCGGCCTGCGGACTCCAAGAGGGTGTGCCCATCCCCTGCAGTATGATAAGGTCAACGCATTAGATATTTGAACAAACTTGAAGGCAATAGCTAAAAAAAGAGTAAATGTACTTACCTATCTCCTTCAGGTTTAATCACCGGCCTATGCTCGCGGGTAGCCGGCACGACCGGGAGACGTGTAGTACCACGCTTGTACACGGTGGCCCCGTCCACCTGCACATCGCCCTCACTATCCGTAAACTCATCCCCGCCCCCTGAGCCACCCGGACCCTCGGTCCAATCCGACAACTCGGTCTGATCCGGCCAGGTATCCCATTCGGGCCTCTCCACGTCGGGTGAAGCCTCCAGAACCGTAGTCTCGTGGGCCGAATGCACCTCGACCCGAGGCTGATCCTAGACCGGAGTCTCATGGGACGAATGCCCGTCAACACCAGGCTCCTGGACCGGAGTCCCCGTAGCCTTTTCCGCAAACGGGTCGACCATAGTAGTCCTATGCTCGGGTGAATGAGCTGGTGGTGGTGGCGAGGACGGCTCAACAGTCCTCCTGGATCTTCCGCAGCCACCACCTCTCCCTATACCCTTCCCCTTCTTCCCTAACTGACTAACACCTCTCCCAGTGGGCAATGCCGCCGACGAAGAAGAACCCACGGGTGGTGTCGACAGATTGTCTGCCAAGGCTCTACGGAGAGATAGGGGTGGAAGGGAAGTACCACCCCTCGTGCGGGACGGCTGGGAAGAACTCGTCGAGCGCTCTGGGCCAGCGCCCACCATCTTTCAACATCTGGTGACTTGCCATGATAAAGATTAAAAGAAATTAGTACAACATAAAAAAATTGAATAACTGACATGAATAATAATATGTACATGAATAATAAAGATTAAAAAAATATATAATTTAAGTTGTGAATCTTACAAACTAATAATAATCATCAAGAAATCCATCATCATCATCACAATCACGCATGTCTTCATGAATGACGTGCTCGTCGGGTTCAACGGCGTGAAGTTGTGAAAGACCTTTCTTTAATCGTTGAAGCATTGACAGGTCATCCGCATCAGTAATCTCTACGAGTTCCAGGTCTTCTGGTTCCGGCTCAGGGGTGGAGTCGGATTCATTATCGCTGTCTACTTCCATGTTCTTGGGTGAAGCACGGTGGTTCTTGAAAGGTTTCTTGGAAAGACGTGTATCTTGGAAGAATTCTCCATCATATGTGTCTGGGTTAATGTGAGGTTCATAATCCTGTTCATTTGGGAGAGGTGGTCTGACATGTGGCGGCACTTCATAAACAACATACCAACCTTCCAGATTCTTATCCGTTTGGCATGCCCACGGTAGATAGAAAACTTGGGTCGCCCGTTGAGCCATAATATAGACACCGGGAACATCTAAATGGGTGTTTGGATTGATTTCGACTAGTCCTATATGTTCATGAGTCCTTCTAGTCTCCTTCGGCTGGAACCAATAACATTTGAAGACTATGACGTTCGGTGGGTTTTCACCATAGAATTGAAGTTCATAAATGGCTTCAACTCTTCCATAATACTCGATAACACCTTCGCCGATAGCAGAGACACCACAATTTGTAGATTTCTGGTCGGGCATAGATACCTCTTTGCCAAAGGTACGAAAGAGATACCCGTTGATGTTGTATTTCTCAAATGAACGGACCTTATAGTCAAAACCATTAGCGACTTGTCTCAATTCGGCGTCCATAGACTCTGAATTAGCCTACAAGTTTAATACAAAACGATTGTTGCATTAGCCGCAAGTTAGACCAAGAAATGAAATGGTCCATTATTGATAATTACCGTTTGTTTGAACCAAGAGATGAAACCGGGATAGCCGCCTCCTGTCTTTGACATAAGCTCATACTCTTCGACGGAATCATTTTCGATCACCGCTCCATCCGAGAATTTGGCGACGTAACGGCTATTTGAAATATCCGGGAATAAGAGCAGTTCAAATGAATTAGAGGTTACGGGAAAATGTACCGAGAACTCACTCGATGTACGACCGCACTTCTGTTAGGTTGTTGAAGATATACAACGAAATGTTCCGCCATTCTTCGACATCCAATGTTATTGGTTTTGAAGCACCGGCTGGTGCGAGCTTCCCTTTGAATAGGGTGAGGTTGGACCCACCTTTTTTAGGGTCTGCATCATTGTGCCGAGGCTTCGGATTATGCAAATGATGATTTTTGGCTTCGTAGTGTGCTGTCACAAAGTTTGCCACCTCCTCAGTAATGAATGCCTCAGCCATCGATGCTTCAATTCTACGCTTATTTTTACATTTAGCTCGAAGGGTCTTCTGCATCCTCTCAGTTGCATAGCACCAACGATCTTGCACGGGCCCACCCAATCTTGCCTCGGTCGGTAGATGTAAAATCAAATGCTGCACTGGATTAAAGAAGCCCCGTGGAAAGATCTTCTCTAACTTGCACAACAACTCCGGTGCAAACTCCTCCATGTCTTCTACCACGCCAGGCGACAATTCTTTCGCACAAAGAACACGAAAGAAATAGCTCAGCTCCGCCAGTACTAGCCATTCATCCTCAGGAATAAAGCCACGTAACATCACCGGCATTACCCGCTCTAGCCATATGTGCCAATCATGACTCTTGAGACCAAAGATTTTTATTTTTTCAAGACTCGCTCCCCTCTTTAGATTCGCTGCATACCCAACGGGGAACATCAAGTGCATTTTGACCCACAAGATAATTTCCCTCATAGCTGGCCTTCCAAGATTGAACCAGGCCTTTGGCTTCGACCACTTCTGCTTTCCTTTGCCTTCTCGCATGTTTTGTAATGGTCTATGACATAGTGTCTCTTGATCGACTCTAGCCTTAGTATTATCCTTTGTCTTCCCATCTATGTCGAACAATGTACCAAAAATAGCCTCTCCAATATTCTTTTCAGTGTGCATTATGTCGATATTGTGTGGAAGAAGGAGGTCTTTGAAGTAAGGCAGATCCCAGAAGCATGGCTTGTGAGTCCAGGCGTGTTTTGAATTATACCCCTTCAAATACCGTGGACGCTCTGGATCAGGCTCGAGGGCGTTTAACTGATCCAGGATCTGTTGGCCTGTCAACGCAGGTGGTGCCAAGTTTTTGACAACTTTACCTTTGGTAAAGTTCTTCTTGTCTTTTTTGAACTGATGGTCAGGATCCAGGAACTGTCTATGCAAGTCAAAGCAAGAATACTTCTGACCCTCCTGCAACCAATGAAACTGAAGAGCTGCCTTGCATTGGGGGCACGGGAACCTTCCATGCACACACCATCCACAGAATAGTGCATACGCCGACAAGTCATGCATAGAGTACATGTACCACACATGCATTTTGAAGTTTTGTTTTCTAGCGGCATCGTATGTCTTGACCCCATTATCCCAAGCGTCTTCCAATTCATCCTTAAGAGGCTGCAGGTACACATTCATATTCTTCCCCGGATAATGGGGCCCTGGAATTATCAACGTCAGAAATATGTTCTTTCTTTGCATAATCTGTCCGGGGGGGGGGGGGGGAGATTGAGTGGAATGACAAATACAGGCCAACAACTATATTTGGTTGCCGTCATGCCGAAGGGATTAAAACCATCCTGGCGATGCAGACTCGAGGATTCCTTGGATCTGCCGCTTTATCCTGATGCAATCCATCGAAATGTTTCCATGCTTCCCCATCCGATGTGTGTACCACCATCTTATTCCCATCCGCATCTAGTTCAGTTCTTTTGCCCAATTTGTGCCATGTCATCTGTCTGGCCGTCTCTTCGACCATGAAAAGGCGTTGAAGTCTTGGTACGATTGTCATATACCGAAGAACACTAACTGCGATTTTGGTCTGCCTCTTCTCACCCATACCGTTGTCTACCACAAGATACCTGCAAGACTCGCAATTGGGACAATAGTCCAAGTGTGCATACTCCTTCCTAAATAAGACACATCCTTTCTCACATGCATCTATCTTATCATAGGGCATCTTAAGTACACGAAGTATTTTGTCCGACTGGTACAGGTTTGCAGGCATGACATGGCCTTTGGGTAGGAAGCGTCCAAATAGTGTCATCATCGCGTCGTAGCATTCTCTTCCTAAGTTGAACTGAGCCTTCATAGCCATTACTTGTGCAATTGCATCCAGCTGACAGAGCTCAGTGTGCTCATGGAGAGGACGTTTTGAAGACTCCAACATTTCATAAAAGGCCTTTGCAAATTCCTCCATCTCATCTTCCGAGTCTCGAGCATCATTAAAGTCTTGCACCATGTCTTCGATCCCGGTACCATGCTCGTCCGTGCGACGACTCACCACCTCAGCTCTTGTCGTTGTATAGACTCACCATGAAATGTCCACACCGTATAACTAGGCTTAAAACCCCTTGTCTGCAGGTGTTTAATCATTACAGCCTCTGTCGTCTTTTTATAGTTGTCGCATCCAGGAAAGGGGCAATAGTTTCTTTCCTGGCCATTTGCGAATGCGGCTTTCACAAATTCCTTTGTTTTTACAAACCATTCTTTCGTCATCTCTTTCTGACTAGGGTGACCGGTATACATCCACGCACGATCACTCATCTTGCCTAGCTACTAAAGACAGAAAAAATATATTTATGTATAATTTAGCATTAATATTCATCGGTTAATCAGGTTCGCCATTTTTATTACGTCCAGGCAACCTACACGCTAATAGGTAAAGATAGGTCCTAATCCCATCCGAGTATGTGTAGATTGGGTTCGTTTTCCCATGCTCTTCTCCGGATCCAACGCAAAATTTCGACAACACCTCCCCGCTGTTCTCCTGATACACGTCTCCGCAATAAACAGAGAGGATGTGCATCCGGAGAACAACAGGGAGCCACTGACAAAATTCCGCATCGTTTCTGGAGCACATCATACGGGAAAACGAACCCAATCTACACATACTCGGGCTGTCCATGGATAATGTTGGACAATTCGAAAGGATGGCGGTTATAAATATGCAAATACATGCATATTTATATATGTCGCCCTTTCGAACGGGAGACGCATACTGGTCACGCATACTGATAAATTAATTTAATTACCTAAATCTAGAAAGTTTCATCCGGAAACCGAGCCACAGTAAATGAAGGGGCGAGGAGGAGATGAAATTTGTACTGACCCACAAATGCAGGGGCGGAGCTCGTACAACGCACGGGGAGGTCTTGGCACAGCAGACCTCACAACGACGAGACAACTATCACATGTAAATCCACCCGATCAACACAAATATTCTAATTATGTCATTTTATAGGAAAACAAGTTAAGAATATAATATTCATGAGCTAACCAAGGTTTTTATGCCATTTTGTAGCTAAATGGGCTAATTATCTCATTGTTGGGGAAAATAAGGTAAGGAGAATGAGAAAGAGGAGAAGAAAGAGGAGGAGGAGGAGGAGGAGAAGAATAAGAAATCAAGAAGAAGGAGAAGGAGGAGGAGGAGAAGAAGGAGGATAAGAAGGAGAAGGAGGAGAAGGTATTCTTCTTCTCTTCTTCTTTTCTTCTTCTCCTTCTTATTTTTGTCTTCTCCTCCTCCTCCTCCTCCTCCTCCTCTTCTTCTTCTTCTTCTTCTTCTCCTCCTCCTCCTCCTCCTTTGCTCCTCTTCTCCTCCTCCTCCTCTTCTTCTTCTTCCTATTCTTTCTATTAAGCTAACTAACTAACTAACCTAACTAACCAAGCTAACTAAACCTATCGCTAAACCTATATAGCACTAAACAGCAAAAAAAATAACAAAAACATAATCTACAACTAAGTAACTAAAAAAGAATCTAGCTACCACTAATTAACAAAACAAAATCTACCACTAAACTACCTACTAAATCTACTAATTAACTAACTAAATCTACCAACTAACTAAACTAACACTAAAACTACTAATTAACTAACGTACCAACTAAACTATATATGCCACAACAACTACAATAACAACAACAACTACAACAACTACAATAACAAGAACAACTACTACAACAACAATAAAAAATCATGCCGGTAGTTATAATCTAATTCCAAAAAACTAAATACCAAACAATAAAAAATCAAATTTCCCGTGCGGGGTGGGGGGGGGGTGGGGGGGTGTGGGGGTGGGGGTGTGGGGGCTCACCGGGAGGGGCGGCTGTGGCGGGGCCGGGGGTGTTGGGGGTGGCGGGGCGGCGCCGGGGGCGCCAGGGGCGGCGGCGCGACGGTGGTGGCTCAGGTGGGCGTCGGGGAGAGGTGGGGCAGCTGCGCGAGGGGGCTGTGGGGCACCGGGGCGGCGATGATGGCGGTGGGGCGGCGGCGTCGGGGCTGTGAGGCACCAGCGCGGCGCCGGTGGCGACAGGGGCGGCGACGCGACGATGGTGGCGGCGGTGGGCGTCGGGGAGAGGAGTGGGAGAGAGAGAGAGAGGGGCGGGGTGGAGCCGTTACACACGGAGTTAGCGCTTTGCCGTTTGCCAGCGGACGACAAAGAGTCTAGACTCTTTGCCGTCCGCTAGCACACGGCAAAGAAGGGACTCCAATTTGACCTAACGTCCCCGTGGTCAGGTGGGCCCCATCTACATGTTTGCCGTCTGCTGTGCGACTCTTTGCCGTCAGCTAGCAGGCGGCAGAGATGTGACTGATGGCAAAGACACTCTATGCCATCAGCCAGTTCTTTGCCGTCTGCTTTGTGGCAGTTGACGGCAAAGACACTCTTTGCCATCAGATAGCAGACGACAAAGATTTGGCAGATGGCAAAAAACTGATTTCCAGTAGTGAGCAGCTAAGTTTGTCAGATTCAACCACACCTGAAAGATTAGTATCTCCAAGCAAAGTATCAATAGCAAAGTAGTATGATAGCAACGGTGCCAGAAATGATGTGTTGACGACAGACTATTCCTAACTGTTGTATCAATGGCGCCAGTAAGTTGCAAGTGAGCGGGTAACTATTCTTCCCCGACAAAAGTGTCGAAAAAGATCTTGCAACAAGTAACAGCGAAGTAGCAAGGAACAACAGTAGCAGCAGTAGCAACAGTAGTAGCAAAGTGGCCCAATCCCTTTTGTAGCAAGGGACAAGCCTAGACAAAGTAACGTAGCAAAGACCAGTAGTAAAAGACTCGTAGGCAATGGATCAGTGATGGATGAGTATGACGGATGTGATTTATCATGTAACAGCTATAACACAGAGAGATATGTAACTAGCTCCCGTTCGTCAATCTAATGTAGGCATGTATTCCGTACGTAGTCATACGTGCTTAGGGAAAAGAACTTGCATGAAATCTATTGTCCATTCCTCCCGTGGCAGCGTGGTCCTAATGGAAACTATGGGATATTAAGGTTCTCCTTTTAATAAAGAACCGTACCAACACATTAACACTCGGTGAATACATGAACTCCTCATACTATGGTCATCTCCGGGAGTGGTTCCGGCTATTGTCACTCCGGGGTTGCCGGGTCATAACACATAGTAGGTGACTACAACTTGCGAGATAGGATCTAAAACACACATATATTGGCGACAAAATAATAGGTTCAGATCTGAAATCATGGCACTCGGGCCCTAGTGACAAGCATTAAGCATGGCAAAGTAGTAGCAACATCAATCTAGAACATAGTGGATACTAGGGATCAATCCCCATCAAAATTAACTCGATTACATGATAGATCTCATCCAACTCATCACCGTCCAGCAAGCCTACGATGAGATTACTCACGAACAATGAAGAGCATCATGGAATTGTCGATGGAGGAAGGTTGATTATGACAATGGCAACGATTTCCCCTCTCCGGAGCCCGAAACGGACTCCAGATCTGCCCTCCAGATGAAGAACAGGAGGTGGCGGCGCCTCCGTATCGTAAAACGCGATAAAACCTTCTCTCTGATTTTTTCCGGGAGAGACAGAAGATATAGAGCTGAGTTTGGGGGCGGTGGTGACACGTGGGCCCAACAAGCCCTCACGGCGTGGCCTAGGGGGGTGGCCGCGGCATGTGGGCTTGTGGCCCACTGGCACACCCCCTCCGGTGGATCTTTGCGCAAGTATTTTTCTTTTATTCCAGAAAAAATCTCCGTAAATTTTCAGGACATTCCGAGAAATTTTATTTTTGCACAAAAACAACACCATGACAATTCTGCTGAAAACAGCGTCAGTCCGGGTTAGTTCCATTCAAATTAGAGTCCAAAACAAGGGCAAAAGAGTTCGGAAAAGTAGATACGACGGAGACGTATCAACTCCGCCAAGCTTAAAACCTTGCTTGTCCTCAAGCAATTCAGTTGACAAACTGAAAGAGACAAAAGAAAAACTTTGATGAACTCTGTTTGATCTTGTTGTTGCAACTATGTCTAACTCATATCCAGAGTTTCAGCAAGATCACAAGCAAACCACATAAGCAAATGACATCTAGATCTCACGGTAAACTCATATCAATGGCATAATCAACTAGAGAACAAATAATAATAAGTCTGAAACGTCAACACTTCAATCAAAACAACATGAAGCAGTACGAGTAGATGGTATCTCGCTAGCTCTTTCTGAAACCACAAAACATAAATGCAGAGCACGTTCAAAGACCAAGGGCTGACTAAACATTGTAATTCAAGGCAATGAAGATCCAGTCACAGTCATACTCAACACAGTTAAAAGCAAAGCATAAAAATGACAGAGGTGCTCTTATAAGAGGAGGATGACTCAACAGGAACATAAATAGACAGGCCCTTCGCAGAGGGAAGCATTGATTTGCAGAGGTGCCAGAGCTCAAGCTTTAAAACGGAGATAATAATTTTGGGTGGCATGCTTCATTGTCAACGCAATGATTAAGAGTTCTCAACATCTTCCAAGCTACACATGCTATAGGCGGTTCCCAAACAGAAAAGAAAAGTTTTGACTCCCCCACCACCAATCAATCACACTCCACGGCTAGCCGAATCATCGGGTACCGTCCATACCAACATCAATCCTGGGGGAGTTTTGTTTGCAATTATCTTTTCGATTTGAGCATGGAACTGGGAATTCCAATTACCGGCCCCTTTCTCGTGAATGATAGTGAATAAACACATATCGAGGATAACATGCTTAGCATGGAAGATACTAATAGCCCCTGTCACTACATGAGCGGTTCGTGCATGCAAAACAGATTATTTCTTGAAGATTTAGAGAGTGGCACATGCAAATTTACTTGGAACGGCAGGTAGATATCGCACACAGGTAGGTATGGTGGACTCATATGGCACAACTTTGGGTTTATGGAGGTGGATGCACAAGCAGTATTCCTGCTTAGTACAAGTGAAGGCTAGCAAAAGACTGGGAAGCGACCAACTAGAGAGCGACAACAGTCATCAAAATGCATTGAGATTAACTAACATTGAGTGCAAGCATGAGTAGGACATAAATCACCATGAACATGAATGTCATAGAGGCTATGTTGATTTTGTTTCAACTACATGCGTGAACATGCGCCAAGTCAAGCCACTTGAATCATTCAAAGGAGGATACCATCCTATCATACTACATCATAGTCATCTCAACATTCATGTTGGCAACCAAGACAAACCATTATAGGCTCCTAGCTAAGTAAGCATGGCATAAGCAACTATGATCCCTAAGTTGTCATTGCAAATATGTTTCTCTCACAACAAAGCTGAACTAGGAACAATGAGCTAGTCATATTTACAAAAACAAAATAGATCGAGTTCATACCAGCTTTTCCAAGCTCAGTCACTTCATCACATATCGTCATTATTGCCTTTGGACTAAACAATGTGAACAATAATAAGAGTGCTCGTGCATTGGACTAAAGCTGGAATCTGCAGGCAAACACAAAGGAGAAGACAAAGTAATATGGCTCTTTGAAAGCAAAACAGGTATGCATGCAAGAGCCACTAAACATTGTAACCAATTTCTTCTACCTTGACCCAAAGAAAAAGAAAACTATTTACAAGGGAAAGCTCCCAACAAGCAAAAGAAGAAAAGGAAAATATTTTTGGTTTTTCTCAACTAGACAGACACACGAAAAGGAAACGATAAAAGAGCCCACTGGTGTGCCCCCCAGACAAACTCTTTGCCTTAGAATTTTTCAAAAATTCCAGAAAAAATCATACTTGATTTTCAGGAAGTTCGAAGAACTTTTATTTTCGGGGGTACTTTTCTACCAGACGCTAAAACAGAAAACAGGGAAAACTAAACTAAACCTATCATTTTTTCTTTTAAGCAACCTAAAGTGAAAGCTTGGAACAGAGGTTTGTGACTCCTCGATTCATCCATCTCATGGTCATCGAAAGAAATCCGTCAATGGGGTTGATCAAATCCCCTTGACAAAACTTCTCGAATCGCAAAAGAGAACGGAGCATTTTCGAATAGTCACTAGGTCACCTCAATGGGGATGTGAATTTCCCCAACAAGCAAATCATACTTCATCTTGACGTGAGTAATAGGGCATTCAAAGCTCCCAATAAGAATCGATGAAGTTTTTTCGATAGCATTGATGCAATGTACTCAATATTGTTTCTTCGAAAAGTGAACCATATGCTCATTACCGTTGACATGGAAAGTGACATTGCCTTTGTTGCAATCTATAACATCCCGTGCAATGTTTAAAAAGGGTCTTCCGAGGATGACTGCCATGGCATCGTCCTCGAGAATATCCAAGATAACAAAGTTTGTTAAGATGGTGACGTTGGCAACCACAACAGGCACATCCTCAAAAATGCCGATAGGGAAAGAAGTTGATTTGTCGGCCATTTGCAGAGAGATTTCAGTGGGTGTCAACTTCTCGAGTTCAAGTCTATGATAAAGAGAGAGAGGCATAACACTAACACCGTCTCCAAGATCGCATAACGCAGTTCTAACGTAGTTGCCTTTAATGGAGCAAGGTATAGTAGGCACACTGGGAACACCTAGTTTCTTTGGAGTTCCACCCTTGAAGGTATAGTTAGCAAGCATGGTGGAAATCTCAATCTCAGGTATCCTCCTCTTATTAGTCACAATATCTTTCATGTACTTAGCATATAGAGACATCTTGAGCATATCCGTCAAACGCATTTGCAGAAAGACATGTTTGATCATTTCAACGAAGCACTCAAAATCCTCATCATCCTTTTTCTTGGATGGTTTGGGAGGAAAGGGCATAGGTTTCTGAACCCATGGTTCCCTTTCTTTACCGTGCTTCCTAGAAGCGAAGTCATTCTTATCGTATCTTCTATTGTTAGGCTGTGGGTTATCAAGATCAACAGGTTCAATCTCCACATCCTTTTCATTGCTAGGTTGAGCATCATCATGAACATCACTATTGATATCATCATTAGGGTCTTGTTCATCACCAGATTGTGTTTCAGCATCAGAAACAGAGGCATCGTTTGGACTCTCAGGTGTAGCAGCAACAGGGTTGCTAGCGTGCAGGTTCCTATCATCTTTCTTCTTCTTTCTAGGATGACTAGGTGCATCAGTGCTAACTCCTTGAGAATCTTGTTCTACTCTCTTCGGATGACCCTCAGGATACAAAGGTTCCTGGGTCATTCTACCGCCTCTAGTAACGACTCTGACGGAATTTTCATTCAACTCATTGAGCAAGTCATTCTGAGCTTTAAGTACTTGTTCTACCTGAGTACTAACCATAGAGGCATGTTTACTCAGAAGCTTAAGATCGTTGATGTTTCTGTCCACACAAGCGCTTAAATGACTAAGCATACGAGCATTCTGTTCCAATTGTCTGCTAACGTAATCATTGAAGCTTTGCTGTTTGGCAACAAAGTTATCAAATTCATCCAGGCATAAGCTAGCAGGTTTATCAAAAGGAATATCACTCTCATCAAACCTACGCAGAGAATTTACTTCTACTACCTGTATTGGGTTATCGAGGCCATGCATCTCTTTGATAGGTGGTAGATTTTTGACATCTTCAGATTTAATGCCTTTCTCTCGCATAGATTTCTTGGCTTCTTGCATATCTTCAGGACTGAGGAATAGAATACCTGTTTTCTTCGGAGTTGGCTTAGAAGGTGGTTCGGGAATAGTCCAAGCATTCTCATTGCACAAGATGTTATTCAACAGAATCTCAATTTGTTCTACGGTTCGTTCCCTAAAAACACTACCAGCACAACTATCTAGGTGGTCTTTGGAAGCATCGGTAAGTCCATTATAGAAGATATCAACTATTTCGTTCTTCTCAAGTGGTTGATCAGACAAAGCATTTAGCAGCTTGATAAGCTCCCGCAAGCTTGTGGGAGACTCTCTTCTTCAGCTTGAGGAAAGTTGTATATTTCCTGCAAGGCAGATTGCTTCTTATGGGCAGGGAAATATTTTTCAGAGAAGTAGTAGACCATATCCTGGGGGCTACGCACACAACTAGGAGCAAGAGAAGTGAACCAGGTCTTAGCATCATCCTTTAGCGAGAAAGGAAACAACTTGAGCATGTAGTAGTGGCGGATCTTTTCCTCACTAGTGAATAGGGTGGCTATATTGTGCAGTTTGGTAAGATGGGCTACAACCGTTTCAGACTCATAACCATGAAAAGGATCAGATTCGACCAGAGTGATTAACTCAGGGTCGATAGAGAATTCATAATCCTCATCGGTCACAAAGATAGGCGAAGTAGCAAACTTAGGGTCGTATTTCATCCTAGCGTTCAGAGATTTTTCTTTCCACTTGCGCAGTAATTTCTCAACATCATAGCTATCCTTACACACAAGAAAGTCCTCAGCTATCTCTCCCTCCATAACATAGCGTATATCAGGCATAACAGGCAATTCAGGCATAGTAGCAGGTTCTACTTCAATAGTATCAGCATTTTCAGAAGTATCATCACACCTAGCAACAACTCTAGCAATATGTGCATCAAGGAATGCACCTAGTGGCAAAGCAGTATCAAGCATAGCATCATCACGCATAGTATCAAGCATAGCATCATCAGGCATAGTATCAAGCATAGCATCATCATGCATAGTATCAAGCATAGCATCATCATAAGCATCATGGGCAGCACAAGTAGCATCATCAAGCACACGCGACATATCAAGATTTCCAGCAGGAGGCGAAGTCGCAAACTTACTCATAACTAAAGGTGAATCAAGTGCAGAGCTAGATGGCAGTTCCTTACCTGTCCTCGTAGTGGAAGGCAAGATTTTAGTTCTTGGATCTTTTGGATTCCTCATAGTGATCAGCAGACGTCAATACCAAGTGACTCAGACAATATAGCTGTGCTTCCCTGGCAACGGCGCCAGAAAAAGGTCTTGATAACCCACAAGTATAGGGGATCGCAACAGTTTTCGAGGGTAGAGTATTCAACCCAAATTTGTTGGTTCACCAAAAGGGAAGCGGAAGAATATTCTCAAGTATTAGCAGCTGAGTTTGTCAGATTCAACCACACCTGAAAGATTAGTGTCTGCAAGCAAAGTATCAATAGCAAAGTAGTATGATAGCAACGGTGCGAGAAACGATCTGTTGACGGCAGACTATTCCTAACTGTTGTATCAATGGCGCCAGTTAGTTGCACGTGAGTGGGTAACTATTCTTCCCCGACAACAGTGTCGGAAAAGATCTTGCAACAAGTAACAGCGAAGTAGCAAGGAAAAACAGTAGCAGTAGCAGCAAAGTAACAACAGTAGCAACAGTAGTAGCAAAGTGGCCCAATCCCTTTTGTAGCAAGGGACAAGCCTAGACAAAGTAACGTAGCAAAGACCAGTAGTAAAAGACTCGTAGGCAGTGGATCGGTGATGGATGAGTATGACGGATGTGATTCATCATGTAACATCTATAACACGGAGAGATATGTAACTAGGTCCCGTTCGTCAATCTAATGTAGCCATGTATTCCGTATGTAGTCATACGTGCTTAGGGAAAAGAACTTGCATGACATCTATTGTCCACCCCTCCCGTGGCAGCGGGGTCCTAATGGAAACTACGAGATATTAAGGTTCTCCTTTTAATAAAGAACCGGACCAACACATTAACACTCGGTGAATACATGAACTCCTCATATTATGGTCATCTCCGGGAGTGGTTTCGGCTATTGTCACTCCGGGGTTGCCGGGTCATAACACATAGTAGGTGACTACAACTTGCAAGATAGGATCTAAAACACACATATATTGGCGACAACATAATAGGTTTAGATCTGAAATCATGGCACTCGGGCCCTAGTGACAAGCATTAAGCATGGCAAAGTAGTAGCAACATCAATCTAGAACATAGTGGATACTCGGGATCAATCCCCGTCAAAACTAACTCGATTACATGATAGATCTCATCCAACTCATCACCGTCCAGCAAGCTTACGATGAGATTACTCACGAATGATGAAGAGCATCATGGAATTCTCGATGGAGGAAGGTTGATGATGACGATGGCGACGATTTCCCCTCTCCGGAGCCCGAAACGGACTCCAGATCTGCCCCCCAGATGAAGAACAGGAGGTGGCGGCGCCTCCGTATCATAAAACGTGATAAAACCTTCTCTCTGATTTTTTTCCGGGCGAGACGGAAGATATAGAGCTGAGTTTGGGGGCGGTGGTACCACGTGGGTCCCACAAGCCCTCACGGCGCGGCCTAGGGGGGTGGCCGCGGCCTGTGGGCTTGTGGCCCACTGGCACGCCCCCTCCAGTGGATCTTTGCGCAGGTATTTTTCTTTTATTCCGGAAAAAATCTCCGTAAATTTTCAGGACATTCCGAGAACTTTTATTTCTGCACAAAAACAACACCATGGCAATTCTGCTGAACACAACGTCAGTCCGGGTTATTTCCATTCAAACCATGCAAATTAGAGTCCAAAACAAGGGCAAAAGAGTTCAGAAAAGTAGATACGACGGAGACGTATCATGAACCCCAAGCTTAAAATCTTGCTTGTCCTCAAGCAATTCAGTTGACAAACTGAAAGAGACAAAAGAAAAACTTTTATGAACTCTATTTGATCTTGTTGTTGCAGCTATGTCTAACTCATAACCAGAATTTCAGCAAGATCACAAGCAAACCACATAACCAAATGACATCTAGGTCTCACAGTAAACTCATATCAATAGCATAATCAACTAGCGGGAAAATAATAATAAGTCTCAAACGTCAACACTTCAATCAAAACAATCATGAAGTAGTACGAACAGATGGTATCTCGCTAGCTCTTTCTGAGACCGCAAAACATAAATGCAGAGCACCTTCAAAGACCAAGGGCTGACTAAACATTGTAATTCATGGCAAAGAAGATCCAGTCACAGTCATACTCAATATCAGTCAAAAGCAAAGCATAAAAATGAAAGAGGTGCTCTCTAATTGGTGCTTTTATAAGAAGAGGATGACTCAATAGGAACATAAATAGATAGGCCCTTCGTAGAGGGAAGCATTGATTTGCAGAGGTGCCAGAGCTCAAGCTTTGAAAACAGAGATAATAATTTTGGGTGGCATGCTTTCATTGTCAATGCAATGACTAAGAATTCTCACCATCTTCCACACTACACATGCTATAGGCGGTTCCCAAACAGAAAAGTAAAGTTTTGACTCCCCACCACCGATCAATCACACTCCACGACTAGCCAAATACTCGGGTGCCGTCCATACCAACATCAATCCAGGGGGAGTGTTGTTTGCAATTATCTTTTTGATTTGAGCATGGAACTGGGCATTCCAATTACCGACGCCTTTCTCGTGAATGATAGATAAACACATATCGAGGATAACACGCCTAGCATGGAAGATATTGGTAGCCCACTGTCACCACATGAGCGGTTCGGGCATGCAAAACAGATTCTTTCTTGAAGGTTTAGAGACTGGCACATGCAAATTTACTTGGAACGGCAGATAGATACCGCATATAGGTAGGTATGGTGGACTCATATGGAATAACTTTGGGTTTGTGGAAGTGGATGCACAAGCAGTATTCCCGCTTAGTACAAGTGAAGGCTAGCAAAAGACTGGGAAGCGACCAACTAGAGAGCGACAACAGTCATCAAAATGCATTGAGATTAACCAACATCGAGTGCAAGCATGAGTAGGACAAAAATCACCATGAACATGAATATCATAGAGGTTATGTTGATTTTGTTTCAACTACATGCGTAAACATGCGCCAAGTCAAGTGACTTGAATCATTCAAAGGAGGATACCATCCTATCATACTACATCATAGTCATCTCAAAATTCATGTTGGCATCCAAGGCAAACCATTATAAGCTCCTAGCTAATTAAGCATGGCATCAGAAACTATGATCTCTAAGTTGTCATTGCAAACATGTTTCTCTCACAACAAAGCTGAATCAGGAATGATGAGCTATTCACATTTACAAAAACAAAATAGATCGAGTTCATACCAGCTTTTCCAGGCTCAGTCACTTCATCATATATCGTCATTATTGCCTTTCACTTGCACGACCGAACGATGTGAACAATAATAAGAGTGCTCGTGCATTGGACTAAAGCTGGAATCTGCAGGCAAACACAAAGGAGAAGACAAAGTAATATTGCTCTTTTACAGATAAACAGATATGCATGCGAGAGCCACTAAACATTGTAACCATGGTCTTCTACCTTGACCCAAAGAAAAAGAAAACTATTTACACGGGAAAGCTCCCAACAAGCAAAAGAAGAAAAGAAAATCTTTTTGGGTTTTCTCAAACTAGACAAACACATGAAAACAAAACAAGAAAAAGAAATAAACTAGCATGGATGATACAGTGGCAAAGTGTGAACACGGACTAACAAAGTGAAAGTGCAAGCAAGAATATAAAGTCGGTGAGAAACACGTACTCCCCCAAGCTTAGGCTTTTGGCTTAAGTTGGTCTACTCCCATGGATGGTCCGGGCGATACCCAAAATCATAATGGGGGTTATAAGGAAGCGCTGCGGCCACTGCCTGAATAGCTGCCTCACGGAGATGAGCAGCCTTTGCCTCCCTCTCATACTCCTCTGCCTCTCCCCTGGTTATGTAATATCTCCGTTTTACCTGAAAGTCAAAGAAGGCACGAGCAGGAAGGGTAATATGGAAAACACGCTGCGGTTAAATATTAACCGGTATAGGAGGGATTCATAATCCCTCTCAAGGAACTGACAGCGTGTCAAAGCGATGCGATCAAGGAAAGCTGTATGGAGCGGGGGATCTCCTTCGCGGATGGGTACTCCAAGAAAATTTTCTATGCGAGTGGCATAGATCCCACCAAAGAAATCCCCTTCATTAGCATTATTATTCAGCCTCCTTGCTATTATAGCTCCCATGTTGAAACTTCTATCACCCATTACTGCGCTCTTAAGAATACTAAGGTCGGGTGCGCAGAGGTGACAATGCTCAATCCTGCCATTAATGCATCTACCTATGAAGAGGGCAAAGTAATGCAAGGCAGAAAAATGAATGCTCCCCATGGTAGCCTGTGTAATATCTCTAGTTTCTCCAACAGTTAAACTAGAGAAAAAATCTCTAACCGAAGATTTAGGAGGATCATTGAGACTACCCCAACTAGGTATCTTGCAAATTCTATTGAAATCCTCTAAATCCATGGTATACGATTTGTCATAGAAATCAAACAGTACATATGTATCATGGCCAACTGAAAATTTGAATCTACGAACAAAAGGGGCAGTGAGAGCAACATACTGTTCACATTTATCGGAGATGAATTCTTCGAGTCCGACGTTGTGAACAAGTGTATCAAACTCATCTTTGAAACCTGCCTCAATCATGAATTCATCAGAAGGCCATTCACATGGTTGTACCTGTGCGTTCCTCGGTTGGTAAGGATCGGGTTCCCGAATCGCAAGACGGGGACCTCTCTTACTTGAGGAACCACCATGATAGTTTCTCCTGAACATCTTCCTTTTCTGAAATTTTCAGTGACCCAAAGGAAAAGTGAACAAGGCTCAACTGAACTCGTAGCAACTACTCCTTCAAGTGCCTAGAGGCCATATTACGCATCAAAACTACTTGGGACCAGCTAAAATTAGCATGCAAAGCTCAAGAACAGGGTCAGCAAGGCAGCAAAAATACACAAAGTATAAGGCACTAGAGCAAAAACTAATTGGACCAATGGAGGAGTCACTTACCAAGGAGCAATTTCCCCAAAACAGTTTGGTGAATGGTGCTTTGCACAAGGAGATCGAAAACCCCAGCAAGAAGAGAGAGAACACGGGTTTGAGCTGCGAAACGATTTTTTCTGGAGGTAGGAGAAGCATATGGGAGCTAGAATGAGTGGAGGGGGTGCACGTGGGCCCCACAAGCCTGGTAGGCGTGGCCAGGGGGGTGCCTGCGCCTCCAGGGCTTGTGGCCCACTGGTATAGCCCCCTGACTAGCTCTTCATCTCAATATTTTTCAAAAATTCCAGAAAAAATCATACTTGATTTTCAGGACGTTCGGAGAACTTTTATTTTCGGGGTATTTTTCTACGGGACGCTAAAAGCAGAAAACAGGGAAAACTAAACTAAATCTATCATTTTTCTTCTAAGCAACCGAAGGTGAAAGCTTGGAACAGAGGTTTGTGACTCCTCGATTCATCCATCTCATAGTCATGAAAAGAAATCCGTCAATGAGGTTGATCCAGTTTCTTTGACAAACTTTTTCAAATCGCAAAAGAAGACGGAGAATTTTCGAATAGTCACTAGGTTACCTCAACGGGGATGTGAATTTACCCAACAAGCAAATCATACTTCATCTTAACAGGGGAATCGGGCATTCAAAGCTCCCAATAAGAATCGATGAAGTTTTTTCGATAGCATTGATGCAATGTACTCGATATTGTTTGTTCGGAAAGTGCACTGTATGCTCATTACCTTTGACATGGAAAGTGACATTGCCTTTGTTGCAATCTATACCAGCCCCTGCAGTGTTTAAAAAGGGTCTTCCGAGGATGACCGCCATAGCATCGTCTTCGGGAATATCCAGAATAACAAACTCTGTTAAGATAGTGACATTTGCAACCACAACATGCACATCCTCGCAAATGCCGATAGGGAAAGCAGTTGATTTGTAGGCTATTTGCAGAGAGATTTCAGTGGGTGTGAACTTATCCAGTTCAAGCCTACGATAAAGAGAGAGATGCATAACACTAACACCGGCTCCAAGGTCGCATAAAGAAGTTCTAACGTTGTTGCCTTTAATGGAGCAAGGTATAGTGGGCACTCCAGGATCACCTAGTTTCTTAGGAGTTCCACCCTTGAAGGTATAATTAGCGAGCATGGTGGAAATCTCAACCTCAGGTATCCTCCTCTTATTAGTCACAATATCCTTCATGTACTTAGCATACAGAGACAGTTTAAGCATATCTGTCAAACACATTTGCAGAAAGACAGGTCTAATCATTTCAACAAAGTGCTCAAAATCCTTATCATCCTTTTTGTTGGATGGTTTGGGAGGAAAGGGCATGGGTTTCTGGACCCATGGTTCCCTTTTTTTTCCATGCTTCCTAGCAGCGAAGTCGTTCTTATCGTATCTCCTATTCTTAGGCTGTGGGTTATCAAGATCGACAGGTTCAATCTCCACATCCTTATCAATGCTAGGTTGAGCATCATCACGAACATCACTATTGATATTATCATTAGGCTCATGTTCATCACCAGATTGCGTTTCGGCATCAGAGATAGAGACATCGTTTGGACTCTCAGGTGTAGCAGCAACAGGGTTGCTAGCGTGCAGATCCCTATCATCTCTCTTCTTCTTCCTAGGATGACTAGGTGCATCAGTGCTAACTCCTTGATAATCTTGTTCAATTCTCTTAGGATGACCCTCAAGATACAAAGGTTCCGGGGTCATTCTACCGCCTCTAGTGACGACTCTGACAGAATTGTCATTCAACTCATTGAGCAAGTCATTTTGAGCCTTAAGTACTTGTTCTACCTGAGTAGTAACCATAGATGCATGTTTACTCAAGAGCTTAAGATCATTGGTGTTTCTGTCCACACAGGCACTCAAATGACTAAGCATACGAGCATTCTGTTCCAATTGTTTGCTAACATAATCATTGAAACTTTGTTGTTTGGCAACAAATTTATCAAATTCATCCAGGCATAAGCTAGCAAGTTTACCAAAAGGAATATCACTCTCATTGAATCTACGCAGACAATTTACTTCTACTACCTGTATCGGGTTATCAAGGCCATGGATCTCTTCGATAGGTGGTAGATTTTTGACATCTTCAGATTTAATGCCTTTCTCTTTCATAGATTTCTTAGCTTCTTGCATATCTTGGGGACTGAGGAATAGAATAACTCTTTTCTCCGGGCTTAGGAGGTGGTTCGGGAATAGTCCAAGCATTCTCATTGCACAAGATGTTATTCAATAGGATGTCAGCTTGTTCTACAGTTCGTTCCCTAAAAACACAACCGACACAACTATCTAGGTGGTCTCTAGAATCATCGGTGTGTCCACTATAAAAGATATCAGGTATTTCATTCTTCTCAAGAGGGTGATCAGGCATAGCATTTAGTAGCTGGATGAGCCTCCCCCAAGCTTGTGGGAGACTCTCTTCTTCAACTTGCGCAAAGTTGTATATTTCATGCAAGGCAGCTTGCTTCTTATGGGCAGGGAAATATTTTTCAGAGAAGTAGTAGATCATATCCTCGGGGCTACTCACACAAGAAGGAGCAAGAGAAGTGAACCAAGTCTTAGCATCATCCTTTAGCGAGAAAGGAAACAACTTGAGGATATAGTAGTGGCGGATCTTCTCCTCACTAGTGAATAGGGTGGCTATATCGTGCAGTTTGGTAAGATTGGCTACAACCATTTCAGACTCATAACCATGAAAAGGATCAGATTCGACCAGAGTGATTAAGTCAGGATCGACAAAGAATTCATAATCCTTATCGGTCACAAAGATAGGCGAAGTAGCAAACTTCGGGTCGTATTTCATCCTAGCGTTCAAAGATTTTTCTTTCCACTTGCGTAGTAAATTCTCAACATCATAGCTATCCCTACACGCAAGAAAATCCTCAGCTATCTCTCCCTCCATAACATAACTCTCAGGCATATCAGGCAATTCATATCTAGGAGAGCTAGCTCTATCAGGTGAAATAGCAGGTTCTACTTCAATAGTATCAGTAGTTTCAGAAGTATCATCACATCTAGCAGCAACTCTAGCAATTTGTGCATCAAGGAATGCACCAAGTGGCAAAGCAGTATCAAGCATAGAATCATCATAAGCATCATGGGCAGCAGAAGTAGCATCATCAAGCACATGCGACATATCAAGAGTAATAGATGGAGGTGGTGTCGCAAACTTACTCATAACTGAAGGTGAATCAAGTGCAGAGCTAGATGGCAGTTCCTTACCTGTCCTCGTAGTTGAGGGCAAGACTTTAGTTCTTGGATCTTTCGGATTCCTCATAGTGACCAGCACACGTAAATCCCAAGTGACTCAGAGAATATAGCTGTGCTTCCCCGGCAACGGCGCTAGAAAATAGTCTTGATAACCCACAAGTATAGGGATCGCAACAGTTTTCGAGGGTAGAGTATTCAACCCAAATTTATTGATTCGACTCAAGGGGAAGCCAAAGAATATTCTCAAGTATTAGCAGTTGAGTTGTTAATTCAACCACACCTGAAAGATTTAGTATCTGCAGCAAAGTATCAGTAGCAAGGTAGTATGATAGCAACAGTAGCAACAGTAACCAGTAGCAGCAAAGTAACAACAGTAGCAGGAGAGTAACAACAGTAGCAACATAGTAACAGTAGAAGTTGTGACAGCAGTAGCAGCAATGTAACATAGCAAGGACCAGTAGTAAAAGACTCGTAGGCATTGGATTGGTGATGGATGATTATGCCGGATGCTATTCATCATGCAACAGTTATAACACGGAGAGATATGTAACTAGCTCGAGTTCGTCAATGTAATGTAGGCATGTATTCCGTATGTAGTCATACATGCTTAGGGAAAAGAACTTGCATGACATCTATTGTCCACCCCTCCCGTGGCAGCGGGGTCCTAACGGAAACTACGGGATATTAAGGTTCTCCTTTTAATAAAGAACCGGACCAACGCATTAACACTTAGTGAATACATTAACTCCTCATACTATGGTCATCTCCGGGAGTGGTTCCGCCTATTGTCACTCCGGGGTTGCCGGGTCATAACACAGAGTAGGTGACTACAACTTGCAAGATAGCATCAAGAGCACACATATATTGGCGACAACATAATAGGATCAGATCTGAAATCATGGCACTCGGGCCCTACTGACAAGCATTAAGCATGGCAAAGTAGTAGCAGCATCAATCTCAGAACATAGTGGATACTAGGGATCAATCCCCGTCAAAACTAACTCGATTACATGATAGATCTCATCCAATCCATCACCGTCCAGCAAGCCTACGATGAGATTACTCACGAACGGCGAAGAGCATCATGCAATTGGCGATGAAGGAAGGTTGATGATGGCGATGGCGACGATTTCCCCTCTCCGGAGCCTAGAAAGGACTCCAGATCTGCCCTCCAGAGGAAGAACAAGAGGTGGCGGCGCCTCCGTATCATAAAATGCGATGAACTCTTCTCTCTGAATTTTTGTCGGACGAAAGAGGCTAAATAGACCTGAGATTGGAGGCGGTGGAGCAACGTGGGCCCCACAAGCCTACCAGGCGTGGCCAGGGGGGCGCCTGGTGGGCTTGTGGGCTCACAGCTCCACTTCCTCCGTTGATTCTTGCGCCAGTATTTTTTATATATTCCACAAAAATTCTCCGTAAATTTTCAGGTCATTCCGAGAACTTTTATTTCTGCGCAAAAACAACACCATGGCAATTCTGCTGAAAACAACGTTAGTCCGGGTTAGTTCCCTTGAAATCATGCAAATTAGAGTCCAAAACAAGGGCAAAAGAGTTTGGAAAAGTAGATATGATGGAGACGTATCATGCACCAGTTGAGCCCTCATAACATCACTTCAGACAACTTTGTAAGATTTTGTATACCATTGCGTCACTAATCCATATTTTTTATACAATGTTTTTAAGCGAAACTAGTTTGCTAACTATATTATTATTACTAACATGTACTCCCACTAGAGACCGTGCTTAAATGGATGTTTACCACCGGTGATTTGGAAATGGTTACCTTATGGCCAACCCCAATTAATTACTGTGGTGAATACAAGATATCTCAAAGTGAAGACACTCTGAAAATCAAAGGATGGAGAAATGCAATACAAGCATCCATGATACCATTTGGAGATGAATCCTTGTGCATCCCACAAGTTGGAGATAGGTTTATCTCTGTTCTTCAATACGGAGATGTCGGAGCTCGTCTTTATTTTGCTTTTTTACCTAGGAGAGAGTAGTAGTCAGTGTTTCAACCTTGTGATAAATTGGTCATTTGCTACTATGATAACAAGTAGAATGATGAGGAGTTCATCTTTTTTATGCTATTTTACCTAGAATGATGAAGAGTTTTTTAAAATTTATGTACAATGATGAAGAGTAATATATGATGTCGTGTAATGCTTAATGTACGTACTAGCTAGCATCTAGTTGACACCTACCGAAAACACCAACAAGCATAAGGAACCAAAGATGATGGACACAAAAACAAAAAAGGGTAAACACAATATGAAACCCCTAATAAAACCCTCCAAAACCCCTAAAACCCTCTTTCAAAAAAACCCGCAGCGCCTGGAGCTGCTGACGCGTGGCTTCCTTAGGGTCCCAGTTGGTGTTACCAATCGGGACTAAAGATCCTCCTCCTTGGACACCCTGCAGCGGCGACGTGGAGCTCATTTGGGCCGGGTTCGTAAGCCAACCGGGACTAAAGGTTTGGGCCTTTAGTCCCATTGACTTTGTCCCAATTGAAGAACCGGGACTAAAGGCCCTCTGGAACCTAGACTAATGGCCCTTTTCCTACTAGTGCGCCACTCGTAATGGCGAGAGGTTGACATAGCTTATCGTCACACTGGGTGACGGTAGGGTACTCAGTTAAAGTTCTTTTGATGGCTTAAAAAATGTCTCATCTCTAGCTTTTCCCGTAAGCCATCTCCCTTGTTCATTGGAGTAGTTTAAAACTAGTTATGGGATTACTAATTTAGAAGTCTCGGCAAAATTTAGGAGCACCTTACTTTTTAGAGAAAAGTATGTTTTTGGTCCCTCAAGTTCCCCAAAAGTATGGATTTTGTCCCTCAAGATTTTTTGGTATACATTTGGTCCTTCAAGTCTCAAAACCAGATAGGTTTGGTCCAAAACCAGATTTTGTACACGTCGACCGGGATTTGACCGGGTTCGACCATGTTGATCAGGTTTGACCGATGAACAGTTAAATAAAACAATTGTGGCACCCCGATTCAACGAATCGGATTACCGCTGTTTCCAACCCTGAGATCATGTTTTCTGGAAACACTCAACAACTTGGCACAGAACAGAACTGACTTTATTGATAGCATAACGTTACAAGAGCATATCTTACAATGATAGCGAGGCCAAAGGCACCCTTGGTGTAGCACAATATCTACATTATTTACGAGACATAGCGGGGCCTCGAAACTACTAAGTACTTCTACGACGTAGCGGAATATAGCGGCAACTCCATACATAGGGACACTGCTGTGGACACTTCCTAGTACGCATCATCAGGACCTTCGTCCTCGGCTTCTCCTGCATCTGGCATGATACGCCAGGTGAGTACTTTGAATGTACTCGCAAGCTTATAATAACCCAGCAATGCAGCAAACAATAGCATGGCAGCAAATTAAGAATAATACCACTTGACTTTATAGAAGCCACTTACTCACGTCCGGGGTTGTCTCCCAACCACCGGAATGCTCATCAAGCATCTCCACTCAACTGGAGAGTTCTTCCATCATTACTAACATCCACACGGGTGACCATCTACTGAGGTCTAGTCGGGCCGTCCATTACCGTGGACACGGCTATTCGAATAGTTTTTACACTCTACGAGGTTGCACACTTTACCCATGCTCTGGAGCACTGACCTCGTGATCCCATTCGGGTGGACCAGCATTGCTCCAACGCAACTTGCCTGACCCGTGACTCTCTCATCATATCCCCGGCAACCACTCCCTTCTGGTGTCCTGCCCTGGGTGGCCCTATGTCCTCATGACACCTGCCACCGTCGTGGCCAAACAAACTGTCCCAAGCGGGGACGGGCCAACTCAACTTAACTGGGCTCACAGAGTTATCACCGTCCATCGGGCCAAGGTGGCACGCGTGCATAACTCTCCCTCTTTGGGGCATATCGGTGAGAGATCACACGGACAGCCCAAGTCACGGCCTTCCCATACCGGCAAGAGGTGGTTGTACGATTATGCCCGGTTAGGTGACTCATGATCATCCACCATATAATAGCAACCATAGTAACTCATAATCATAAGCATATATCTCTATATGATCATTTACTAAATCATTATTTTCTTAGCAAGTTAAGCAAGTTTAATGCATGAGGCTGTGAGCTATGCTATGCAAAACTACATCACATGGATATGATGGCTTGCCTTGATCAGTGGGGTTGTTCAAACACTCCTAGTCTTCAAAGTTTCCCTCTGAAAATGTATTCAAAATAGCAAAAGAAAAGGGAAAATAATTAAATACCTTTTTATTAACCAGAAATTCTATGAGTGTGGGAAAAATACCAAAATTTACTAGATTGTAAAGAATTTCAATACAAACCCAATGCAAAAAAGAATCATGTGATTTGGACTTGTAGATAAAAAGATTTAAATGATCAAAGTTTCTGTTAAAAACTGAAATAAATAAAAGAAAAGAAAACCTGGGGGGGCCACATTGAAGGTGTAAAGTGGAGGGGCGCCTCCACTTAACGCTTCGGCCGCAGGCCACAACCCCTAGCAGGTGGGGCCTGCCCTTTTGAAAACAGAGAGAGGGGAGGGGAACAGAGGAGGGCGGCTCACCGGAGACGCTCGCCGGCGATAGGGACGGCGGCAATGCTGGGAGATGACGGGAATGGAACGGGTGCTCGACGGCGATCCTCCCTGTACCCGTATCTTCTCCGGAGGTGGACGGACGGCGTTGCCCCTCTTTCTCCGGCAGGTGAAGGCTACGGTGGTCGTCGATGGACACGGTTCCGGCAGGGATTCAACTCTCCGACGGCTCGAGGAGCACCAGGGGGGCCCAAGGAACACACTGGTGGCCTTGGATTGGACTAGGAAGGGGTGGAGGAGGCTGGCAACAGAGAGGATTTGGCGGCGGAGCAACTGTCCGGAGCTGAGGGAGACGAGCTCCCGGCTCTTGCTGGGGGGCTCTAGGGTTAATCCAGAGGTGGAGGAGAGGGGTGGGAGCTAGGAGGGGTTTGGGCAGTGCCTTAAATAGGCCAGCGACGAGTGCTGCCGAGCTCTCCCGAAGCGGCAAGGCTCATGCTTGCCACTGGAGCAAGGACGGCAAGCTGGCTGTCACGGCATGGTGGTGAGGTGATGGAGGAGGTCAGGGGAGTGACTGGACGGGTCCGAAGCCATTAATGGCGTGCGGACGACCACAGTGGCCGAAGTCCACTGTGTTGATGCCCGTGGCGGAGCTTGGCCAGGAGCGCCGGCGGCCTTCCCCAGTGAATCAGAGGCTTCGGGAGGTGCCACGCAGCTACCAGGGACCTCGTCGGCGCTTCAGACAAGGGGGGAGGCAACGATTGACAGCTCGGGGCGGCTCGGCTGTGACTAGAGCTGCGTAGAGCGCGCTCTATGGCATGCGAGCACCGTGATCACCATGGTTGTGGCCACCCTGATGCCACGCAAGCCTTGAGACCTTGTCTATTGCGTCGACCAGCCTTCCATCAGTCACAATCCACTGCTTGCTTGAGCATACAAGCTCTGCTGCGACTAGGAAAATCATCAACAGGTTCTGCCAGCAGACTTTGGGTTGATCTAGGGCTCAACAGGGTTGGGATAAGAGCAAACTAAGACGTCTAATGGAATCAGCATAGAAAATACTCTAAACTGGCAAACTTTGGCAAGGTTTTAAGATCAAATGAATATAGTTCCTTTGTAAACCACCTTTCTGGTCCATAACACAAATGAGCTCCTAGCACTCAATTGCAAGCTTCGTTACCAGTGTCATTTGGTGGGGAAGTGTCATTTGGTAGTGCACACATGCCCAAAAATTTGCAGCTCCATTGTGCACTCCTAGCTAGCACTTCCTTCAGAAAGGTCCTGTTTTAGCAGAAACTTAGCACAGTGTTTTTGCTCAACATTTGTACTATACCATGGGATGTTTTTACATATTGGAACCATATATGATCCCTAGTAACTACATGAATTTATTGGGAATTTTTCAAAATAGGAATCATAGGGTTGCTTCACAAAGGGATGATTCTGGTCAGATAATAAATAATTATTCTGGCCATAATTATCCATTGCACAAAGAAATATTTTTGCATATTTTGAAATCATATAGCATTGAGAAAATGTTGCAAATTTTTTGGGTCTTAAAGCTCACCCAAGCTATAGGTTGCTTCACAACCCATAGTGATGGCATAATTTCCAAAATAGAAAAAGAGAATTATTTAATGAAAGAAAATCTTGCACATAAATCTCAGAAGAGTTTTATCATGAAGCAAATGGTTTTGGGTTGTTTGAGACAAGAATTCAAATATTTCATAATCCCACTTGCTTTGGAAATCCACCAAATTGCAAGTTCTTTTCAAAATATTTTGAAAAGAAAAGGTTTGAAAAATCATGGTGTTACAACAATAGCAAATAAATTTAAAAAACAACCAACATACTTGGGTGCTCTAGGTGCGTGTAAACTCTTATGGTCAGATAACATCCAAGGAGCTCCAACGAAAAAAGCATATTTTGAGAGTCAACATTTTTTTTCCACGAGCTCCTCAAATGTCAACACGCCACACTAATTTGCACACACATACCACTGCCAAGCATCTTGATGGCCACCAAATTTCAGATTTTTCTGAATTCTTTTGCTAATTTTTGAATTCACTTCTCATCGGTCAAACGTGGACTAAAATCTGGTTTTGGACCAAACATGCCTGATTTTGAGACTTGAAGGACCAAATGTATACCAAAAAACCTTACGGGACGAAGTCTATACTTTTAAGGAATTTGCGGGTCCAAAAACATACTTTTCTCTAATTTTTAAGGTGGAGAAAGGCAACTTATTTTTTAAGCCACCAAAAGAACTAATCCTCAGTGTGGATAAGTGAATTGCTGGTGGGTCCCATGAGCCACCCATTCATCCCCAAATCCCCCTCTTCCCTCTCTTTGCCCCATTCTTACCTTAACCAAATTCATCTTCATTGCTTGAGCTTTTTCGGTGGATCGAGCTCAATTTCATCACTCAAGGTACCTCACTCACACTCTTCTTTTTGGTTGGTTGGAATCATCTAATTTTATGGAATTCTATACTTGTATGCAAATCCTAGTTTAGGTCATATTGGTATAAACCAATGGATTTCACGGATGATATGGTTGTTTCTATGCTTGAATATGTGTAGTGTCCCTAATCATCATGTTTGTAACACCAATCTGTAGTTAATGTTAGGCATTATTGTAGGTTTAGAGCTAGGGTTAGTGATACGTCTCCAATGTATCTACTTTTCCAAACACTCCCGCTCTAGTTTTGACCTCTAATTTGCATGATTTGAATGAAACTAATCCGGACTGATGGTGTTTCTAGGAGAACTACCTTGGTGTTATTTTTGTGAAGAAATAGAAGTCCTCGGAATGGGATGAAACTTTTTGTGAATTATTTCAGGGATTTATGATGAATTATGGAGCAAAGACGTGCAGGAGAAACACTGTCAGGGGGCCACAAGCCAACATGCGCCCCCAGGCCGCGCCCTGATGGCTTGTGGGGCCCACGTGGTTCCTCCAACCCTAATTCCAGTCCTATAAAATCACATCTTTAGAGAAAAATACGACATAAGTTTTCATCCGTTTCACAAGAAGGAGCCGCCGCCACCTCTTGTTCTTCCTCCGGAGGGCTAATGTGGCGTTCGTTTAGGGTTCCCGAGAGGGGTATTCGCCGTCGTCGTCATCACCAACATTTTCCATCAACACTGCTATGATACTCACCACCGGGAGTGAGTAATTCCTTTGTAGTCTTGCGGGACGGTGGTGGGATTGGATGAGATAGATCATGTAATCTAGTTAAGTTTGATAGGGCTTGATCCCTAGTATCCACTATGTTCTGAGATTGATGTAACTATGACTTTGATATGCTTAATGCTTGTCACTAAGGCCTGAGTGCCATGATTTCAGATCTGAACCTATTACGTTTTCATGAATATAAGAGTGATTTGGATTCTATCTTGCAAGTTGTAGTTGCCTATTACATGTCTTGATCCGGATACCACAAGGTGAGAATAAATGGGATTATTTCCAATGATTGTCGTAGTTTGAGGAGTTCATGTATTTCCCATGTGTTAATGCTTTGTTTCGGTTCCCTATTAAAAGGAGGCCTTAATATACCTTAGTTTTCAATAGGACCCCAGTGCCATGGGAGGGTAGGACAAAATATGACATACAAGTTCTTATCGGAAGCACGTATGACTATATATGGAATACATGCCTACATTATATTGATGAATTGGAGCTAGTTCTATGTCGCTCTAGTGTGTAACTGTTACATGATCAATGTCATCTAAATCATTATCCATCACCGACCATGTGCCTACGCTTTACATATACTTAACCTTGTTAAGTTACTATTGTTGCTGCTATTGTCACACCTGCTACTCAATTGCTGATGTTGCTAATATTATCAAATTTGCTCCTATCACTGTTACTGTTACTACTATCATTTGTCGTGCTACTAAATCCTTGCTGTAGAGAGATATCCCATGTATGGTTGAATTTGAAAACTCAACTGTTACGGCCAATAAATATTCTTTGGCTCCCCTTGTGCCGAATCAATAAATTACGGTGAAATACTACCCGTGAAGACTGTCGCGATCCATTATACTTGTGGGTTACCAAGACCTTTTTATCGTGCTGTTGCCGGGGAGCATAGCTCCATTTATTGTGTTGACTTTAGGATATCCAATTGCCACTATGATGAACTTGAAATATAATGGAACTAAGATCGTCCCCTCTCGCACGAGAGGAGGTAAGGAGCTGCCATCTAGCTCCGCTTTTGATTCACCTACTATTTCGAATCAACTTGTTACACCACCACGTGTTGATTGTCCTGATATGTCACATGAACTTCATGATACTACTTCTGAAATTAATCATGATACTATTGGTACACATGTTGAAACTAAAACTATGACAATGAGTGAATTACTTCATGCTCATATTGCTAGAGCTAGCGAACTTGAAAATCCTAAAACTGATGAAAACTTTGAATAACATGTTGCACCTCGTCCTCCTAATAGATAAGACTTACCTTATGCACCTCAAGGTTATGTTATGGATGGTGAGGTAGCTAGGAATTTTCTTTCTTGTGCAAATACAAATGATGTGAAGAGATTATTATGCAAACTAAAAGAAAAATCTATGATGGAGAAAATGAACCATGATCCTAAATTTGCTACTTCTCCTATATTTGTTACTGATAAGGACTATGAATTCTCTATAGACCCTGAACTATTCCTATAGTAGAGTCTGATCCTTTTCATGCCTATGAAAATGAAACTATGGTCGAACACCTTATGAAACTATATGATATTGCTGCCTTGTTTACTAATGATGAAAATATATGCTACTATTATATCCTTAAGCTTTTTCTGTTCTCGCTGAACGGCAAGGCCAAGGAATGGTTCCTTTCTCTTGCTCTTGGTTGTACGCGTAGTCCCTAGGATATGCTCTATCACTTCTCTGAAAAATATTTCCCTGCTCGTAAGAAACAAGATGCTTTACAGGAAATATTTGACTTTGTGCAAATTAAAGAAGAGAATCCCCCTCAAGCTTGGGGGAGGCTTCTCCTATTACTTTGAGCTTTGCTTGATTGTCCTCTTGAGAAGAATAAATTCTTGATATATTTTATAATGGACTAACAGATGCTTCTAGGGATTTCCTAGATAGTTGTGCTGGTTGTGTTTTCAAGGAAATAATTGTTATACAAGCAGAAGAGTTATTAAATAATATATTGAAAAATGTCGATGACTGGACACTTCCTGAACCACCGCCGAAACCTATTCAAAAGAAGAGATGTATTCTATTCCTTAGCGCCGAAGATATGCAAGAAGCAAAAAGATCTATGAAAGAGAAAGGTATTAAAATTGAGGATGTCAAGAAATTACCATCGATTGAAGAAATACATGGACTTGATACCCTGACACAGGTAGTATAGATAATGTCTCTCTGTTCCTTTACTGAAAATGATATAACTTATGCTAAGACTCCTGATCAATGCATGGATGAATTTGATAATTACATTGTTAAGGAAGAACACTTCAATAACTATGTCAATGATCCATTGAAAAACAATGCCATGACGATAGACCGCTTAAGTGACTTCATGTTTAGAATTGCTAATGATGTGAAAGGTCTAGGTAAATACACCTATATGGTTCACACCCAACTAGATCAAGTATCCAAGTCACAAAATGTTTTCCTTGCTGAAATGAATAATAATATGAATGATCATGCTGTTAGAGTAATGACTAGAGGAGGTAGAATGACTCGGGAACCTCTTTACCGTGAAGGTCACCCTAATAGAATAGAACATGATTCACAAAGAATTAATGGTGATACACCTAGTCCCACTAAGAAGAAAAAGGAAAAGAAAAATGATAGGACTTTGCATGCTCCTAGTGAACCTCATATTGAGAAGCCTGTTGAGAATCATAATGATGTTTCTATTTCTCATGCTGGGACACAATCTGGTAGTGAACACGAACTTAATGATAATAATAATGGTGTTCATGTAGAAGACCTACCACGTAGCAATAAGGAACCTAATAATGATGTGGAGATAGAACTTCCTGAGGGTCTTGATAACCCACCTCCTAAAAATAAATGTTATGATAAGAGAGACTTTGTTGCTAGAAAACATGGAGGGAAAGAGAACCATGGGTTCAAAAACCCACGCCATTCCCTCAAAAGACTTCCAAAAGTAGGGACAATGAATATTTTGAATGCTTTTCTGAAATGATTACACGTTTCTTTTTGCGCACTCGCTTGACTGATATATTGAAAATGCCTCTTTATGCTAAGTACATGAAGGATATTATCACCAACAAAGAATGATACCCGAAACTGAAATTGCTACCATGCTTGCTAATTATTATTTTGATGGTGGAATACCAAAGAAGTTAGGATATCTGGGTATACCCACAATACCTTGTTCTATTAAGGGAAATTATGTTAAAACTGCTTTATGTGATTTAGGAGCCAGTGTTAGTGTTATGCCTTTCTCCCTTTATAAAAGACTTAAATTGGATAAGCTTACACCCACTGAGATATCTTTGCAAATGGCTGATAAATCCATTGCTTTACCTACTGGAATTTGCAAGGACGTTCCTGTTGTGGTTGCAAAGGTTACTATCATAACAGACTTCGTTATTCTTGATAAGGCCGAGGACGAAAATATGTTGATCATCCTTGGTAGACCCTTTCTAAATACTATAGGGTTGTTATTGATTGCAACAAAAGCAAGGTCACTTTTCATGTTAATGGAAAGCAACATATTATGCATTTTTGGAATAAGCAAACTTTGGTTAACAATATTAATGTCATTGTGCCCATTCCCACGACCATCATTGGAGATTTTACAATCCCTCTACCTACTTCGAAGAAAAAGGAATACTATGATGTTATTGTTGGGGCGAAGAAAATCTCCATTGTGGTAACTTAGTGATATACAAAAATTCTTCGGTTTCATGTTAATCGAAAACGATTATTGATAAGACTTGATCAACCTTATTAATGTATCCTTTTCAAAAGACATGCGATGGATGAATTGAGTATTTACAACTCTCTCTATCCCAGGTTTATTCTCTATTATATTATCTAAAAAATGCCATGATTACCCTGTTTTCTCAGTTTTCTGTATCATAGAAAAATGACCAAAAAATAAAAAGTCTGAGAATGCCACAAAATTTTAACATGATTTTTTCTGGAATAAGTTAGAAATTTTGGCATAAAAATAACAGCAGGGAGACGCATTTTTGGGACACAAGCCATCAGGGTGCTCCCCCACCCCCAAGCCATGCTGCCTTATCCCCTTAGCTCAGATCATCCTCTACCTCCAGAAAAATTTCCTTATCTCTCTCTCCCGTGTTCGTCCTCTAGAAACTGAAAATTATTGATCTCTTTGCTTGGAACTCCGTTTCCGAAGATGTTTTGATAAAATTGTTCCTTGAAATTTGTGCTCAGGAGAATGAATTTCTGAAGGAGACGTTCTTCTAGCCGCAGCCCCAAGGGAGCTGCTGGGATAATTCAAGATCGCGATGTCAACCTTTTCCGCAATATGGAGGTTAGGCCATGTGAATGTCCACATACGCCGTTCATAAGTGAAGTTGTTGTTTATGAAGAATTCATGCAATTCCTTGCAAATGTCGCGCTGACCAACTTCCTCGCAGATCAGTGTGACCAATACTATCTCCTTACAAATTCCTTCATGCAAAACTTTCACTTCTTAAACACGCCTGGTTCCACTAGAGTACATTGTGCTCTTTATGCATCAAACTTTGAATTGCCTTTAGATGAACTTTGTTAGATTTTCTTGCTCCCCTCTAACGGGGGGAATACACAAGCCTAAACCTGAAGAATCCGAGGGTTTCCTCCTCATTTAACGGTGGGGGGAAACTAGGGGCATATCAAATGACAGGGCCACTAGTTTGCATTTCCTTCTATGCACTATTTCTCTCTATTTATAGGAAAATGTGTACTGCTATGGAGCATGGTGTTGGTCTTAGTGCCCAAACTCTGGCTATTTGGCATAACACTTACCACTTAGGAGCTATTGTCGTGCATCGCTTACATACTAACCGAACCAAAGGCAAGATTCATGATGGTATCTATGCTCCGCATTTGGCAAAACGTCTTAATGTTGGCATACGACCTACTGATTATTTGTTGCCTCGGGTTTATCTCGACCATCAATCTATGCGTGTCCATCAATTCACTGTTGAATCTAAGCTATCCCAGGGCATCCACTATAACTTAGTATACAACAAGAACACTCGAGATATTATTGTGTTTCCTGGACCCTCTTTCTTTGATTTTCATGCCAAGAATGGACACACCATCATGCCAGAAGACATAATTGCATACCGTGAGATGTTGTCGGTTGCAGAGGCTGATGCCCAGGATTGGGATGCTCAGTGCCACCACAGGAACACTTTCCTGGAACTGATGGTTACTATCAGTGGTGATTACCAAGCTAGGAAAAATCCAATGCTTGTAGGAGTACGTATTTCTCACCCACATTTCATTCATGTTCACACACTTCATACAAGTTGTTGGTGTTCATCCTTTTTTTCATTCTATATCCATGTAAGCTTTATTTTTTCACTTTTTTCTTGTGTGTTCCAAAAACTTTAGAAAATCCTAAAATATTTTTTGTTTCTTTTCGGTTTTTCTTTCCCATTTATTTAGTTGTAGTATTAAAAGAAAACCTAAAAAGATTTCCTCTTGCATCTTGGGAGATTTCCCGTGTAAATAGTTTTTCACGTACTTGTTTTCCCTTAGTTTATTTTGCTTCCTTAAATAAACTCCAAAAAATATTTAAGTTTGTTTCTCTAATTTCCTTTTCCTTTTTGATAGAGTTACGAAAGGAGAAGACCACGATGAGAATGATGAGTGGCTCTCATATGCTTTATTGTTTATCTAACGAAGAGCCAATATTACAATGTCTTCTCCTTTGTTTAAAACTTCCATTCATATTCTAGCTTAGTCGACGACACTCTTGCACTTTTATTATTATCACATCATTCAGTTGTGCAAGTGAAAGGCAATCATTATGATATTTTATGAAGTGATTGTCGCAAAGGTAATGTGTATGAACTCTTGTTTTTTTGTTTTTGTAAATATGTTGGCTCGTTCGATCTTGATTCAGTATATCACGATTGAACAAGTTTATGATGAAAATTAGAGATCCTAGTTTTTCATGTCATGCTTAAATGACTAGGAGTTGATAATGATTTACCTTGTGTGTCGACATGCATTAAAATAGTTATGATGTGATATGGTAGTATTGTATTTCCGTCTGAGTAGTTTGAGTGGTTTGACTTGGCCCATGTGCAAACATGTAGTTGATTCAAAACCAATGCATCCTTCATGATATTTAAACTTAGAGTGTTAATATCCTACTCATGCTTTGTCTGAAATTTATTATTTTCAATGCATGATCATGACCGTTGTTGCTCTGTAGCTCGTCGTTTCCCAATCCTTTGCTAGTCTTCACCTGTACTAAGCGAGAATGCTGCTAGTGCATCCAATATCCTTTGAACCAAGTTTTTCCACATGAGTCCACCATACCTACCTATAAGCGGTATTACCCTGCCATTCCAAGTAAATTTGCATGTGCCACCTCTAAATATTCAAACAAACATCTGTTTTGTGCACTCATACTTCTCATGGGTGACGGGGCAATTAGTATATTCCATGCTAAGTAAGTCATTCTCAGGACGAGCATTTACTCGACGTCATTGCACTAGAGAGGTTGGTAAAAGGTATGCCAAGTCCTACTTAATAAAAATTTAACTAAAACAAAAATCCTTGGGAAAGTTGATATGTTGGAGGGCACCCGTGAATTTGGCTAGCCATGGTTGTCGATGGATGGTGGATAGGAGTAAAACTTTACAATTCTGTTCGGGAACCACAAATAATGAGTTTAGCATGGAAGATACTCAAAACCTTTGTCGTAATGTTGATAGTAAAGAACACCACTCAAAAAACTATATTTCCAATCCTACTTTAAAACTTGAGCTCTAGTACCTTTGCAAATCAATGCTTCCCTCAGCGAAGGATCTATCTATTTACTTTTATGCCGAGTCATCACCCTCTTACCTACATCACCTTACTAGAGAGCACTATTGTCATTTTTTATGCATTGAGTCTAGTCAACTTTGTATATGAGTATGACTAGTATCTTTTCTATCCCGAATTATAATATTTAGTCATTACTTGAATCTCAGAGGTGCTCTGCATTTATGTTTTGCGGTCTAAGAAAGGGCTAGAGAGATACCATGTCACCATATTATATCGTGATTGTTTTGACAAATTGTTGGCATGCGAGGTATCTTATTATTAATTACTAGTTGGTTATTTATTGCCATGATTGAATATGTTGCTTAATTGTTATCATGGATGTGGTTACTTATGATTTATGCTAAAAACTCGAACAACTAGCTAAGCATGTGTATATCGACAAGAACAAAAGAGTTTGTAAAAGTTTTCTTTATCACTTTCAGTTTATCAAGTGAATTCTTGAGGATAAGCAATAAGTTAAGCTTGGGGGAGTTGATACATATCAAATGTATATACTTTTCCAAACACTTTTGCTCTGGTTTTGACCTCTAATTTGCATGATTTGAATGAAAACTAACCCGGACTAACACTATTTTCAGGAAAACTACCTTGGTGTTATATTTGTGCAGAAATAAGAGTCCACAGAATTAGGCAAAACTTTTTGTGAATTATTTCTGGTATTTATTATTATTGATGGAGCAAAGACGTGCCAGAGGAACAATGCCAAAGGGTCACAAGCCAACAGGGCGCCCTTAGGCTAGGCCGTGATGGCTTGTGGGGCCCACAGGGCTCCATCGACCCTAATTCGAGTCATATTAAATCACATCTTTGGAGAGAAAAATAGGAGAGAAGTTTTCATCGCGTTTAACAAGATGGAGCTTCTGCCACCTCATTTTCTCCCTCCGGAGGGCTCATCTGGAGTCCGTTTGGGGCTCTGGAGAGGGGGATTCGTCGTTGTTGTCATCACCAAACCTTCTCCATCAACACCAATATGATGCTCACCACCGGGAGTGAGTAATTCCTTTGTAGGCTTGCTAGACGGTGGTGGGATTGGATGAGATAGATCATGTAGTCGAGTTAAGTTTTATAGGGGTTGATCCCTAGTATCCACTATGTTCTGAGATTGATTTTACTACGACTTTGCTATGCTTAATGCTTGTCACTAGGGCCTGAGTGTCATGATTTCAGATCTAAACCTATTACGTTTTCATGAATATAAGAGTGCTATGGTTTTACAACCCTAGTTTTACCCTTGGTTGCAAAGCATTCGTGCATGCATTTTCGTTTTTCTTTTGAAATTGAAATGAGGAAGTGATCAAACCTTACAATTCAAATTTTTGTCAAAAGGCAATATAAAAATTGCTTCAAATGGATCCAAGAAAATGTTCCAACAATTTGTGAAAATATTGGGACGAGGTAAAATTGCAAACCAATATTTTGAAAACACACACACATTTTATTTTGGACTTTTGATTTAATTAAACAATTATTTGAAATGCAATTATATTTGCTATATATAAAATATAGTTCCAAATATTCTAATACTTTTTATGTGGCACTAGGAAAATCCACTAAGCCAACATGATTAGTTTTTCGGATATTAACAAATGGCTAAATATTTTATCTGAATCCAAAACATACTGCACAAAATAGAGAAGCAAACAAAATAGAAAAAAGAGGAGAAACCCGCCTCGGCTTACCTGCTACAGAAGCGGCCCAACCTAGGGGAAGGTGAGCACGACGAGCCACCGCCCCAGCTCCCGTGTCGCACTAGTGGCCTCCCCTGCATCCGTATCCCCCAAAACAGACTCGAGGACCCCCCTCCCTGAGCCCATTTCCCCTGCTCCCTTCTTCTCTTTCCGCCATGGTCGACCTTTGTTCGAGCTCGCTGTCACGCCCATAGCCACCAGCCACTCGACGCTCTCCTAAGCCATCCAGGAGCTCCGCCTCCTCGAGCTCATCCTCCAAGCCAGGGGAATAAAACCCTGGAGCCCGCAACATCGTCGTCGCCGCCGTCTCCTACCTCCGGACCTGCCGGACATCGTCGCTTGATTCGCCACCAGCAGAGCCTCCTTGAGCTTGCTGTTGCCTCCATCTGCCCGGCGGTGAGACGCAGCCTTGTTTCCCCCTATCCCCATGGTCCTCCCGTGCCCCTACCCATATCTGCCACAAGTACCAAACTCCGGCCGCCGCACACCTCTTCGTCGGTGTCTATTCCGGCATCCCTGAGTCCAGCCGTGGGCACCAGTTGATGAGGCGCTTCGCTAGTTCGCTTTAGCCGCAAACAGCACGCGATTTGGTGCCTTGTAGCGCTAGTTTGAGAAACTCCGGCGAGCCTCCGTTGCGGGTTTAGTCGCCGCCGGCCACACTCCGTTAAGCCTCCGCTACTAATTAACCCACCATCAACCACTGACACAGGGCCTCGCGGGTGGTCAAAGCCCAATCAACGTCGGGTTTGTCCGGGATTAGCCCCTGGGTCAATGACACATGGGTCCCACCAGTCAGGTTTGACCTGGACCGACTCGTTTGACCTGCTCTCGCAGGGATCACATCAGCCTGACACAATAACTTAATTTCTGAGATAAATTAAACCAGGAAATTCCAGAAAATGGTATAAACTTCAAAAAATCATAGAAATTAATCTATAGCTCCAAATGAAATAAATTATATATAAAAATTAATCAAAATAATTCAAGGAACATGATGGAACCATTTTCATGCATGTTTGAACAACTTAAACTTCATGGATAGGAAAATTTTAGTAAAGGCATTTAAATAATATATATGGAGTTTAGAATTGATCTATATTGATCAAATAACTCCCATTTAAGTTTTGACCACTTGCATTAATTCAAACCAACATCATATTAACATGTCATACTCATGCATCATTGTGAAGCATTTACTGTGCTTAATTTGTTCCTTGTTTGATCTTGTCGATAGACTTGCGAGACGTAGTTATCAACGACATAGAAGAACAACTGAGTTATTCTCATCAACATGCAAGCAACCTCCCCTTGAGCATTCCTATACAATCCCACTCTCTCGCTCTTGCTCCAATTTCAATGCATTAGGATAAGATGATTCAACTACTACTTGTGTTATGGTAGATGAACCCATTCCTTTGCATGACCTGTCATTGTCACAGTGAATAGCTAAACCAAGCAACCTAGCATACCTGGTAGATGCTTGAGCCATGTTGTGCCATTACCCTGTTATGCTTGCTATGGTTAGAGTTGAGTTGGTCTGATCATCTGGATGATGAATTGGAATGATCATGTCCAACTAATGAGAGTTATGTACGTGAAATTGGTAGCGATGAGAGGCCATGTAGGAGTACATGGTGGGTTGTCTCATTGACGCCGCACTTATGACCTAAGATCTTGTGTTGGTGTTCCAAGACTAGCTACTACCGCGCATTGGACTCTGGTAACTCGAGCTCTCTCAGCCTATTAACTACTCTGTTCTGAGTCCAGGAGTCGCAATAGTTCGAAACGTTCATAGGTTGTGGCCGGGCCTGTGAAGTGGATGAACGGCCCAATCAGGGAAGCTTGGGGCCCTGCTCTCATCGTTTGAGTCCATGTTGGAAACCTCGGCCGGACTTCCATTATGGGTTCCAGCTCAGATAGGTGACTGCCTTGGATGTAAGTCATTGTAGGTTAACGTCCGTGTCCGACTTCCTCATTGGGTTTCCGCTTGAAGGTTACCGAGGTGATTGTTTTATGTGCACATGGTGATAACTGGCGGGAGCATGTGTGACGAAGTTCACCCCTGCAGGGTAATTATCTATAGCCGTGTCTTCACATATGGACTACTTGGACACTTGCATGGTTCATAGATAACTTTAACAGATACTTTAAAATGGTCCAGATAAGTGTGAGTGCTATGGACGGCCTTCTCATAGCATGACGAGAGAGGATCCATGGTGGTGTATTGATGTGGTGGATATGTGGACTCGTGTGCGCTCTGTCGTAGGGAGACGAGAGAGGTGTGAAACATTGTTGTAGCCTAGGTTATCCAAATGTCAAAGCTGGCATTTCTGTAGTAGACCACACAATATCGTTCTTTGATACATGATGCATATGTAGTTAGTTCTAATGTAAGCCTTGCTGAGTACCTTCATACTCACTGTTGCTAATTTACTTTTTTGCAGAGATAGACGCTATTCTCTCTACATTTTCCTATTTACGTTAACGTCGATGGAATAGCTTGGGAACCCGGATAGTGATCTAGCTCCTATGGTGGAATTGTTGTAGCTTTTTAGGCTCTTCTAGCCACTTTTAATAGATGTTTGTACCCAGACATGTAACTTCCGCTTGATGTTTGTATGCTCTGAATATTGGGTCATGTGACCCCCCTATTTGTAATATTATACTATGTTGACTCTTCGGAGCCTTCTAAATAAATGATGTGTTGTAGAGTTATGTTGTGATGCCATGTTGTATCTACACATATCATGCATATTGGGTGTATGTTTGAAATGCATTGATATGTGTGAGATTCCACACCTAGTCGTGTGCCTTTAGTAGTACCCTCTACGGGGAAATGCCTCTTTGTGCTTCCACCGAGCCTTGGTAGCTTGCTATTGCTCTGGACACATTGATTGACTCGCATGTATCCTTGTTTCCTGCTATGTCTGTCCCCTCGGGGAAATATCACGCGGTGTAATGGAGTCCTTGTAGCTTGCTACAACTCATCTACACATATCGACACCTGCTTTGCTGGGTTATGTATACCTGTCCCTGTACGAATGTGCCACTTCGGTTTATAACTAGTCATGTCGACCTGGGTTCTCTAACATATGATTGATGGCAACATAGTCATATACGTGAGCCAAAAGGCGCAAACGTTCCTGAACAAGGCCGGGTGGCAGCCGTGGCGATTACCGTGCGTGAGACCACAAAGTGATATGATGTGTTACAAGTTGGAATTGTATGGCTTAGGATCAGGGTCCCGATAGTGTTGGTATCAGAGCTTAACTGTCTTTAGGATTTCCAAGCCAACCTGGTTAATGTTGAGTCTAGTAATTCTTTATTTATATAAGGGAATTGATTGTGGAAGGAAACATAAAATTCTTTTTACTCCTTTCCTCAAGTCACTTTATTATGAGTCACCCTCTTCTCTTCTACAGGGATTAAGAACTAGGCTTCTTACCTTTCTGTGTGTCAAACCCTTTCCTTCCGATTCGTGACAAGTGATACCTATGTCTTGTTGCACCTTGAACCCATGTTGTTGAGTGATACGTCTCCAACGTATCTATAATTTTTGATGGTTTCATGCTATTATCTTGTCAGACTTTGGATGTTTTGCAAGACTTTTATATATCTTTTGGGACTAACTTATTAACTCAGTGCCAAGTGCCAGCTCCTGTTTTTTTCATGTTTTTGAACCCTTTCAGAGGAGATTTTGAAATGGAGTCCAAACGGAATAAAATCCCCGAAAATATTTTTTCCGTACGGAAGAAGATCAGGAGACTTGAGAGCCAAGGCAGGGGGCCCAGGGGCCCCACAAGCCCTCACCCCGCGGCCAGGGGGAGGCCGCGGCCCACAGGCTTGTGCCCCCCTGGACGCCCTCTGCCCTAGGGGTTGCGCCTATATATTCCCTAAAAATCCCAAAAAAATCACGGGATCATCGAATGTACTTTTCCGCCGCCGCAAGCTTCTGTCTCCGCAAGATCCCATCTGGGGCACATTCTGGTGCCCTGCCGGAGGGGGGATTCGGATACGGAGGGCTTCTTCATCAACACCATGACCTCTCCGATGATGCGTGAGTAGTTCACCATAGACCTATGGGTCCATAGCTAGTAACTAGATGGCTTCTTCTCTCTCTTGGATCTTCAATACAAAGTTCTCCATGATCTTCATGGAGATCAATCCAATGTAATCTTCTTTTGCGGTGTGATTGTCGAGATCCGATGAATTGTGGATTTCTGATCAGATTATCTATGAATCTTATTTGAGTTTCTTCTGATCTCTCTTATGCATGATTTCATATCCTTGTAATTCTCTTCGAGTTGTGGGTTTTGTCTGGCCAACTAGATCTATGATTCTTGCAATGGGAGAAGTGCTTGGTTTTGGGTTCATATCATGTGGTGACCTCACCCAGTGACAGAAGGGGTAGCGAGGCACGCATCGCGTTGTTGCCATCAAGGGTAAAAAGATGGGATTTTCATCATTGGTTTGAGATTATCCCTCTACATCATGTCATCTTGCTTAAGGCGTTACTCTGTTCGTCATGAACTCAATACACTAGATGCATGCTGGATAGCGGTCGATGTGTGGAGTAATAGTAGTAGATGCATAAAGTATTGGTCTACTTGTCTCGGACGTGATGCCTATATGTATGATCATTGCCTCAGATATCGTCATGACTTTGCACGGTTCTATCAATTGATCGACATTAATTTGTTCACCCACCGTGATATTTGCTATTTTGGGAGAAGCCTCTAGTGAAAACTATGGCCCCCAGGGTCTACTCCACACCATATTTTCAGCCTTATACTTTTTACTTCCTTGCACTTTCCGCCTTCAGATCTCACTTTGCAAACAATCTTGAAGGGATTGACAACCCCTTTGAAGCGTTGGGTGCAAGCCTGTTTGTGTTTGCACAGGTACTCTGGACTTGATGAGACCCTCCTCATGGATCTAAACCTTGGTTCTCAAACTGTGGGAAATACTTACTGCTCCTGTGCTTCATCACCCTTTCCTCTTCAAGGGAAAAACCAACGCAAACCCAGTCACCGTCAACGTGTCAATTTCTGGCGCTGTTGTTTCTTGCCGTAGCAGAAGAATTTCTGGCGCCGTTGCCGGGGAGGAAGATCAAGTCAAGAACTCATCCAAGTAGGTGTCGCAAACTCGGCTCTTGCATTTACTTTGTTTGCGAGTTGCCTCTCGTTTTCCTCTCCCCCACTTCACAATTTGCCTTTTTCATTTGCCTTTTTCGTTCGCCTTTTTCGTTCGCCCTTTTTCCTCGCTTGCTCTTTGTTTGCTTGTGTGCTTGCCCGCTTGCCTGCCTGCCAAAACCTTAATGGCCAGACCAAGGGATTTTGATGCTCATTATGTGAAGTTAGAAGAGATTGAAACTAGTGTTAAAGGCTTCATGTCTACACAGTTTGAATACAACAGTTATTTTCGTAGAGAGCTGAAGGAACAAAATTCTGTTCTGGCTTTTATGAGTAGAGAAGTTGATGATATGGCCAAAGGTTTCCTTGCGCTAAAATCTCAGTTTGCTCGTCTTGAAAAGTTGGCTGGCCAGATTTCGGATAAGCAGGCTACTTTAGTCAATAAAATAGCTGCTAAACCTGAAACTCGTGATGAGAATCACCAAGATCTTAAAGTGCTTGGTGTGACTCCCATTGAATCTTTGTTTTCTTGTGTCAAACCTAATGATTATGGGGCTGGATATGAATCCACTTTGGTTGAATAGTGCCCCAATGATTCGGTGTCCATCTATCTTGATGCTAAAAGCATTGAAAGTGGAGTAGAAGACATTAAAACTTTGAGTACTAATGAAATTACTACTTTGGATCTCAAGGAATTCAATTATGATAGTTGCTCCTTGACTGAATGCATTTCTTTGATGCAATCCATGTTAAACTCTCCACACTCTTATAGCTAAAACAAGGCCTTTACCGATCATATCGTCGAAGCTATGATAAAATCTCTTGAAGAGAAACTTGAATTCGAAGTCTCTATCCCTAGAAAGCTTCATGATGAGTGGGAACCTACCATCAAAATCAAAATCAAAAACTATGAGTGCAATGCTTTGTGTGATTTGGGTGCTAGTGTTTCTGCGATTCCAAAGTCTTTATGTGATGTTCTAGGTTTTAATGAGATTGAAGAGTGTTCTCTTAATTTGCATCTTGCCGATTATACTGTCAAGAAACCCATGGGAAGGATCAATGATGTTCTTATTATTGAAAATTGGAACTATGTACCCGTGGATTTCATTGTGCTTGACATTGATTGCAATCCTACATGCCCTATTATTCTTGGTAGACCTTTCCTAAGGACTACCGGTGCTATCATCGATATGAAGGAAGGGAATATTATATTTCAATTTCATTTAAGGAAGGGCATGGAACACTTTCCTAGAAATAAAATAAGATTGCCTTATGAATCCATGATGAGGGCCACTTATGGTTTGAGCACCAAAGACGACGATACGTGATTCTATCGCTTTTATGCCTAGCTAGGGGCGTTAAACAATAGCGCTTGTTGGGAGGCAACCCAATGAATATATATTTTTTCTTTCTGTTTTGTTGCGTCCATACCATCCCAATTCTGTTGTGATTGTATTTTTTGTGTTTCTTTTGTGTTTGAGCCAAGCAAAACCTTTATGACTAGTCTTGGTAATGGTTGTTTGATCCTACTGGAAAAAGACAGAAACTTTTTGCTCACGAGATGGTTTTTCATTTTTATTCAGAAAGAGCTTTTGAGTTGATTCTTTTTGCTGCTGGTTGATATGCTTTTTGCCCAGGCCGTCGTAATTTTTCAGATTTTTGAGGTACCATAAATATACGAAGTATACAGATTTCTACATACTGATCTGTTTTTGACAGATTCTGTTTTTGTTGAGTTGGTTGCTTGTTTTGATGAAATTATGGTTAGTATCGGGGGGTACTAGCCATGGAAAAGTGAGAATACAGTAGCCCAACACCAATATAGATGGAATTCAAGGTTGCTACAGTACCAAAAAAGTCTTAGTTTGTTTTCTTGTCCTAATGTTATCACGAGTTTCTGTTTAAGTTTTGTATTGTGAAGTTTTCAAGTTTTGGGTGATGTTCTCATGGACAAAGAGATAAGGAGTGGAAAGAGATCAGGCTTGGGGATGCCCAAGGCATCCCAAGCAAAATTCAAGGACACCAAAAAGCCTAAGGTTGGGGATGCCCCGGGAAGGCATCCCCTTTTTCGTCTTCAATCCATCGGTAACATTACTTGGAGCTATATTTTTATTCACCACATGATATGTGTTTTTCTTGGAGCGTCTTGTATCTTAGGAGTCTTTTCTTTTTGTTGTGTCACAATCATCCTTTCCGCACACCTTTTTGAGAGAGACAGACATGCACTCATTGTGATTTTGCTAGAATGCTCATAGTGCTTCACTTATATCTTTTTCTCTTTGTGCTTCACTTATATCCTTTAGAGCACGGCGGTGCGTGATTTGGTAGTTGGCTTATGCTATGCAAGTAGTCCCATATGTGATAGGTACCCAAAGAGGATGCAAAAACCTCCATCTTCATGTGCATTGAGTAGAAAGAGAAGTCTTGATTCCTCTCAATTAGTTTTGAGATGTGGATTTGGTAATATTAAGAGCTATGTTAGTAGGGTGTTGTGAATCTAGAAATACTTGTGTTGAAGTTAGTGATTCCCGTAGTATGCACGTATGGTGAACCGCTATGTCAGGAAGTCCGAGCATAATTGATCTATTGATTGTCATCCTTTGTGTTGAGGTCGGGATCGCGCGATGGTTAACACCTACCAACCCTTCCCCTAGGAGTATGTGTTTAGCACTTCGTTTCAATTACTAATAAAAACTTCCGCAAAAAGTATGTGAGTTATTCATGACTAATGTGAGTCCATGGTATAGATGCACTTTCACCTTCCACCATTGCTAGCCTCTCTAGTGCCGCGCAATTCTCGTCGGTGCACAAACCCACCATATGCCTTCCTCAAAACAGCCACCATACCTACCTACTATGGCATTTTCATAACCATTCCGAGATATATTGCCATGCAACTCCCACCGTTCCGTCTCATGAATTGTGTCGTCACTCTCATATTTCCATGGCATGATCATAAGATAGCTAGCGAGATGTTTCAACGTCATACGCCATGCTAGATTGTTGCACATCCCGGTACACTGGCGGAGGCATTTCCTATAGAGTCATCATCATTTTGAGCTGTGAGTAAATAAAAGTGTGATGATCATCATTATTAGAGCATTGTCCCATGTGAGCAAAAAAAAAGAGGCCTAAGAGCCCAATTAAAAAAAGGGAGAGAAAAAGAGAGAAGGGACAATGCTACTATCTTTTTCCACACATGTGCTCCATAATAGCACCATGTTCTTCATGATTGAGATATTCTTGCTTTGTGACTACCATATGCTAGTGGAAATATTAATTATATAACTTGGCTTGTATATTCCAATGATGGGCTTCCTCAAAATTGCCCTAGGTCTTCGTGAGCAAGCAAGTTGGATGCACACCCACTAGTTCTCCTTTTGAGCTTTTACATACTTATAGCTCTAGTGCATCTCTTGTATGGCAATCCCTAGTCATTCACATTGATATCTATTAATGGGCATCTCCATAGCCTTTTGATACGCCAAGTCAATGTGACCATCTCCTCCTTTTTGTCTCACAACCACCACCACGCTCATGTATTGCGTGATAGTTATAAAAAGTTTGAGAAAGTAAGAGTGCGAAAAAAATTACTTGGCCAATACCGGGGTTGTGCATGATTTAGATTAGTTGTGTGAGGATGATGGAGCATAGCCAGACTATATGATTTTGTAGGGATAAGTTTCCTTGGCCTTGATATTTTGAAAGTTCATGATTACTTTGCTAGTTTGCTTGAAGTATTATTGTTTTCATGTCAATAGCAAACTATTGTTTTGAATCTTACGGATCTGAACATTCATCTCACGTGAAAGAAGTTGCAAAGGACAACTATGCTAGGTAGAATTCCACATCAAAAATTCATTCTTTATCACTTCCCTACTCAAGGACGAGCAGGAGTTAAGCTTGGGGATGCTTGATACGTCTCCAACGTATCTATAATTTTTGATGGTTTCATGCTATTATCTTGTCACACTTTGGATGTTTTGCATGCCTTTTATATATTTTTTGGGACTAACTTATTCACTCAGTGCCAAGTGCCAGTTCCTGTTTTTTCCATGTTTGTGACCCCTTTCAGAGGAGATTTTAAAACGGAGTCCAAACGGAATAAAATCCCTGAAAAGAATTTTTCCGCAACGGAAGAAGATCAGGAGACTTGAGAGCCAACGCAGGGGGGCCCAGGGGCCCCACAAGCCCTCACCCCGCGAACAGGGGGGAGGCCGCCGCCAGCTAGCTTGTGGGCCCCTTGGACGCCCTCTGGCCTAGGGGTTGCGCCTATATATTCCCTAAAAATCCCAAAAAAATCAGGAGATCATCGAAAGTACTTTTCCACCGCCGCAAGCTTCTGTCTCCGCAAGATCCCATCTGGGGCACATTCTGGTGCCCCGCCGAAGGGGGGATTCGGATCCGGAGGGCTTCTTCATCAACACCATGACCTCTCCGATGATGCGTGAGTAGTTCACCATAGACCTACGGGTCCATAGCTAGTAACTAGATGGCTTCTTCTCTCTCTTGGATCTTCAATACAAAGTTTTCCGTGATCTTCATGGAGATCTATCCGATGTAATCTTCTTTTGCGGTGTGTTTGTTGAGATCCGATGAATTGTGGATTTATGATCAGATTATCTATGAATCTTATTTGAGTTTCTTCTGATCTCTCTTATGCATGATTTCATATCCTTGTAATTGTCTTCCAGTTGTGGGTTTTGTCTGACCAACTAGATCTATGATTCTTGCAATGGGAGAAGTGCTTGGTTTTGTGTTCATACCGTGCTTTGACCTCACCCAGTGACAGAAGGGGTAGCAAGGCACGCATCGTGTTGTTTCCATCAAGGGTAAAAAGATGGGGTTTTCATCATTGGTTTGAGATTATCCGTCTACATCATGTCATCTTGCTTAAGGCGTTACTCTATTCATCATGAACTCAATACACTAGATGCATGCTGGATAGCGGTCGATGTATGTAGTAATAGTAGTAGATGGAGAAAGTATCGGTCTACTTGTCTCGGACGTGATGCCTATATGTATGATCATTGCCTTAGATATCAGCATGACTTTGCGTGGTTCTGTCAATTGCTCGACCGTAATTTGTTCACCCACCGTGATATTTGCTATTTTGAGAGAAGCCTCTAGTGAAAACTATGGCCCCCAGGGTCTACTCCACACCATATTTTCAGCCTTATACTTTTTACTTCGTTGCACTTTCCGCCTTCAGATCTCACTTTGCAAACAATCTTGAAGGGATTGACAACCCCTTTGAAGCATTGGGTGCAAGCTTGTTTGTGTTTGCGCAGGTACTCTGGACTTGACGAGACCCTCCTTCTGGATCGATACCTTGGTTCTCAAACTAAGGGAAATACTTACTGCTCCTGTGCTGCATCACCCTTTCCTCTTCAAGGGAAAAACCAAATCAAGCCCAGTCTCCGTCAATGTGTCAATTTCTGGCGCTCTTGTCTGTTGCCGTAGCATTGAGTTGTTATGTTGCTCAAATCTCTTGCAGGTTGCCTCATATTTCATGACCGTACAACTGTTATGATGTCCGATTTTCCCCAGGATTGTGGTGTTTTAGTGTTCTTCCTTGTTTCTGAACCCTGGTTGTTTTCTTCAGGATGTCGCGAGTAACCCCGAATTCTGCTGGTCATGGTCAGAACCATGGAGATGGTAGGGATGAATAAGATCCTTTCTATCCTCCTTTGTTGGCAGAGGTTATGCTAGAAATCGAGAGAAACAAGCATTCCACCAACCGTTTGTTGGAGCACATCGAGCAGAATATAGACCATGAGCGCAATGAGCTAGTATCCATCAGATACTTCATCAAATTGAATTTGCCCACCTTCCACAATTCCATTGAGCCAATAGATGCAGATGATTGGCTCCGAAGTATCAACAACAAGCTGCCTTCTAGAAACGTGGCTGAAGGAGAGAAGGTTACCTATGACACATAACACCTTGAAGGTTCTATTAGCCAAGTTTCTTCATGGAAGGAGTTCTATGAAGGTTTTCGTGAACATCATATTCCGCAGGCCCTCATAGACCAGAAGCAAGAGGAGTTTTGCAATTTGACTCAAGGTAGGATGTATGTGGATGCTTATAGTCATGAGTTTGGAGGTCTTGCGCGTTATGCACCAGAAAAAGTATCCACAGATGCCAAGAAGCAAGCTAGGTTCCGAAAAGGTCTTAACCCAAAGCTTCGTCATGGTCTCAGTCTACATGAGTTCATCAGTTTAGAGGTTCTTGTGAACAAAGCCATTCAAGCAGAAATAAGCAGAATGACCTACGAGGAATCTCGCAAGCACAACCGCCATGTTGGATCTTCTTCAATTTCTATATCCCAGAAGTGCAGGATATGGATCCCGAATGTTGCTCTTCCTCCAAGATATGTACCGAGGCCATCCTATGTGGCGCCTCATCTGTCGATGCCAAGTGTTCCCCAGAAGAACCTCATCAGCAAAGTGTTCAATCCAGATCCACGTCCTATTTACGGAGCATGCTTCAAGTGTAGCCAGCCAGGACACTACTCAAGGGGTTGTCCTCTACGTGGTTATGTTCCACCCCCTTTAGGAATGAGTGTTGTTCATTGTAAGCCACCAACCAAGAAGCTTAATGGAAGGTTAATTGCTCTAACTCATGGATGTATGCACCATATATCTGCAGAGGAAGCTCAAGATGATGCTGATGTCGTGCTTAAGACGATTCTTGTCAATTCTCATCCAGCTTCAGTTCCATTTGACTTTGGAGCATCCCACTCCTTCATCTCCTCCTTGCATAACATTGCTTTCGAAGTCATGCCCGCTCCATTTGTAATTCAGAATCCCGGTTCTCGAAGGCAAACTAATGCGGTAAGTCATGGGAATCAAATCCTTGTCGATGGTTTAGTATTCCTTGCCTTCCTGGTATCTCTCAAGACTTCAGACATCAATATCATTTTGGGGATGGACTGGATGATAGCTCATCATGCCAAAATTGGTTGTTTCTCTACGTCTGTTCAGCTTACCTATCCTTCTGGCCAGATAGTCAATGTCTCAACTGGTATTTCAAAATGCTAGATTTATGCTCTCAATGCCAATCCTCTTCCAAACCTTGAAAACATTCCGGTAGTCTGTGACTTTCTGGATGTATTTCCAGAAGAACTCCCAGGTGTTCCACGTGACAAACAAGTAGAGTATTTCATAGAACTTGTTCCAGAAACCGTTCCAATTGCTAGAAGACCCTATAAGATGTCTCCTCAAGAATTAGTTGAGCTTAAAATCCAAGTCGATGAATATTTGAAGAAAGGTTTCATCCGTCCTAGTTCTTCTCCTTGGTTTGTCCCGTCCTCTTTGTCAAGAATAAGGATGGTATGGATCAGATGGTTGTAGATTATCGACAGTTTAATCTGGTCACGATAAATAACAAATTTACGCTCCCCAGGATCAACAATCTGTATGATCAACTTGTTGGATCTACCGTCTTTTCCAAGATGGATTTGAGATTAGGTTATCGTCAAATCAAATCAGGAACGGGGACATTCCTAAGACGGACTACGTCACTCGTTATGGCCAATATGAGTACACCGTCATGTCCTTCGGTTTAACCAATGCCCCAGCCAACATCTCCCGCTTAATATATTCGATCTTCATGGAGTGTTTGGACAAATTCGTCGTGGTTTACCTCGATGATATCCTGATTTACTCGAAGAATGAAGAAGAACATGCTAAGCATCTTAAGCTAGTATTACTGAATCTTCGAGAGCACCGCCTTTATGCCAAATTATCTAAGTGCGAATTCTCGTTGCGAGAAATGACCTATCTAGGTCACGTAATCTCTGTGAAAGGTATTGTTGTCAATCCGGAGAGAGCTCAGGCCGTTCTTGATTGGACTCCAACTGAATCGGTGAAGCAAGTTAGGAGTTTCCTTGGCTTAGCGAGCTACTGTCGCCGCTTCATTGAGAACTTCTCCAAAGTTGCCAAACCTTTAACTGATCTCCTCAAGAAAGATAATAAGTTCGAATGGACCCCATAGTGTCAGGAAAGTTTTGGCGAGTTGAAAAGACAACTGACTACTGCCTTGGTACTTGTGCCCCCGAATTTCACAAAGGAATTTGTTATCTACTGTGATGCCTCGCGTCAAGGACTTGGTTGCCTTCTTATGCATGATCGTAAAGTAATTGCTTACGTTTCTCGACAGTTACGCCACATGAGGAGAATTATCCAACACATGATGTGGAACTTGCCGCTGTAGTTCATGCACTATTAACCTGGCGACATTACCTTTTGGGTAATCATTGTGAAATATACACTAATCACCAGAGTATCAAGTATATAATCATCCAACCGTATTCGAATCTCAGGAAAAGACGTTGGGTTGAGTTGATCATGGATTACAACTTAGGAATATCTTACACCCCAGGCAAAGCCAATGTCATGGCTGATGCACTAAGTCGTAAATCCTACTGTAACAACCTCATGTTTCTACAAAGTCAACCATTTCTCCATGAGGAATTTCCTAAGCTTAATCTTCACACTGTTCCTCAAGAATTTCTTTCTACGTTGGTGGTGAAACTGACTCTTGAGGATCAAATCATAGATGCCTAGAAACAAGATACGGGAATTTCCCTGATCAAGAGTAACATTGCCAAAGGAGTTGCTGGTCGCTTCTTGGTAGATGGTCAAGGTGTTGTATTCTTTGATAATCGTTGGTTGGTTCCCAAGAAACAACAACTTCAAGAACTGATCCTCAAGGAAGCTCATGAATCTCCTCTCACGATTCATCCCGGTAGTACTAAGATGTATCAGGACCTACGCCAGAGGTTCTGGTGGACCTGGATGAAAAGAGAGATCGCTCAATTCATTCCTAACTATGACGTTTGTCGTTGCGTTAAGGCAGAGCATCAAAGGCCTGCGGGCACCCTTCAACACTTGGCTATTCCCGAGTGGAAATGTGACAAGGTCGGTATGGATTTCATTACCGGCTTTCCAAAGACTAAGAAAGGGAATGATGCCATCTTCGTGGTCATCGATCGCCTTTCGAAAGTTGCTCATTTGCTTCCAGTTCGAGAGAGTATAACTTCTAGTCTGTTAGTATACCTATATATATATTTCTCGAATAGTTTCTCTTCATGGTGTTCCTCTAAAAAACAATTCAGACCGTGGAAGTCTTTTCACCTCTCGATTTTGGTAAAGTTTCTAGAATGCTATGGGACCCCATCTCTCTTTTAGCACTGCTTATCACCCTCAATCAAGTGGTCAAGTATAAAGAGTCAATCAAATTCTCGAAGATATGCTCAGAGTGTGTGTTATCTCATTTAGAATGAATTGGGAGAAATGCCTTCCATTCTACTAATTTGCTTATAACAACAGCTTCTAGTCTATTCTCGGCAAAGCTCCTTTCGAAGTTTTGTATGGACGAGGATGTCGAACGCCATTAAACTGGTCAGAACCGGTGTAAGACAATTCTTTGGACCAGATATGAGCCACGAGGCAGAAGAGCAAGTTCGCATTATTCGCGAAAATTTGGAAACCGCCCAATCTCGTCAAAAGAACCAATATGACCATCGTCATAAGGAAGTAAGTTATGAAGTAGACGAGAATTCTTACCTTCGGGTTTCACCTCTAAAGGTTACTCATCGTTTCGGTATCAAAGGCAAATTGGCTCCTCGTTACATTGGTCCTTTTTGCATTCTTGCTAAACAAGGAGAGGTTGCCTACCAATTGGAACTACCCTGCAACTTTCCAAAGTTCATGATGCATTCCATGTTTTTCAACTCAGGTGTTGATTCTCATCTCAGGTGTTGATCCTATCCGCGAAGTGGACCATGAAACGCTTGATCTTCAAGATGACCTCTAATATCGAGAGTATCCTATTCGTATTCTCGATGAAACCGAGCGTAGCACTCATCGTTGCAACATCAAGTTTCTCAAGGTTCAATGGTCTCATCATTTTGAGGATGAAGAAACCTGGGAGCACGAAGATCGTCTTCGGCTTAAGTACCCCGATCTCTTCTCGACTACGCCTGAATCTCGGGATGAGATTCTTGTTTAGTGGGGGTGAGTTGTCACAACCCTAGTTTTACCCTTGGTTGCAAAGCATTCATTCATGCATTTTTTTATTTTGAAATTAAAATGAGGAAGTGATCAAGCCTCACAATCCAAATTTTTGTCAAAAGGCAATATAAAAATTGTTTCAAATGGATCTAAGAAAATGTTCCAACTATTCTATGAAAATATTGGGATGAGGTAAAATTGCCAACCAATATTTCAAAAACACATAAACATTTTATTTTGGGATATTGACTTAATTAAACAATTATTTGAAATGGAATTATATTATATATATATATATAATATAGTTCCAAATATTCTGAAACTTTTTATGTGGCACTGGGAAATCCACTAGGCCCACAAGATTATTTTCAGGATATTTACAAATGGCTAAATGTTTCATTTGAAGCCAAAACAGACTGCACAAAATAGAAAAGCAAACAAAATATAAAAAAGAGCAGAAACCCACCTGGGCTTACGTGCTACAGAACCGGCCCAACCTAAGGGGAGGGTCGTCTTCCACCTCTGCTTGTAGGTAGAGGGGAAGGTGATCACGGGGAGTGATAACCCACAAGTGTAGGGGATCGTAACAATTTTTGAGGATAGAGTATGCAACCCAAATTTATTGATTCGACATAAGGGGAAGCGAAAGAATATTCTCAAGTATTAGCAACTGAGTTTGTCAGATTCAACCACACCTGAAAGATTAGTGTCTGCAAGCAAAGTATCAGTAGCAAAGTGGTATGATAGCACCGATGTCAGAAAAAGATCTGTTGACGGGAAACTATTTCTAACTGTTGTATCAATGGCGCCAGTAAATAGCACGTGGACGGGGAAATATTCTTCCCCGACAGCAGTGTCGGAAAAGTCTTGCAACAAGTAGCAGCAAAGTAACAAGTAACAGCAGTAGTGACAGCAGTAGCAAGGAACAACACTAGTGAAAACAGTAGCAACAACAGCAGCAACAAAGTAACGTAGCAAGGACCAGTAGTAAAAGACTCGTAAGCAGTGGATCGGTGATGGATGAGTATGACGGATGTGATTCATCATGTAACAGATATAACACGGAGAGATAAGTAACTAGCTCCCGTTCGTCAATCTAATGTAGGCATGTATTCCGTATGTAGTCATACGTGCTTAGGGAAAAGAACTTGCATGACATCTATTGTCCATCCTCCAGTGGCAGCGGGGTACTAATGGAAACTACGGGATATTAAGGTTCTCCTTTTAATAAAGAACCGGACCAACGCATTAACACTTGGTGAATACATGAACTCCTCATACTATTGTCATCTCCGGGAGTGGTTCCAGCTATTGTCACTCCGGGGTTGCCGGGTCATAACACATAGTAGGTGACTACAACTTGCAAGATAGGATCTAAAACACACATATATTGGCGACAACATAATAGGTTTAGATCTGAAATCATGGCACTCGGGCCCTAGTGACAAGCATTAAGCATGGCAAAGTAGTAGCAACATCAATCTCAGAACATAGTGGATACTAGGGATCAATCCCCGTCAAAACTAACTCGATTACATGATAGATCTCATCCAACTCATCACCGTCCAGCAAGGCTACGATGAGATTACTCACGAACGGTGAAGAGCATCATGGAATTGGTGATGGAGTAAGGTTGATGATGATGTTGGCGACGATTTCCCCTCACCGGAGCCCACAACGGACTCCAGATCTGCCCTCTAGATGAAGAAGAGGAGGTGGCGGCGCCTCCGTATCGTAAAATGCGATGACTCCTTCTCTTTGATTTTTTTCCGGGCAAGACGAAAGATATAGAGCCGAGTTTGGAGGCAGTGGCGCCACGTGGGCCCCACAAGCCCTCACGGCGCGACCAGGGGGGGTGTGTGTGGCCGCGGCCCAGGGGCTTGTGGCCCATTGGCACACCTCCTCCGGTGGATCTTTGCGCAGGTATTTTTCCTTCATTCCAGAAAAATTCTCCGTAAATTTTCAGGGCATTCCGAGAACTTTTATTTCTTCACAAAAACAACACCATGGCAATTCTGCTGAAAACAACGTTAGTCCGGGTTAGTTCCATTCACATCATGCAAACTAGAGTCCAAAACAGGGGCAAAAGAGTTTGGAAAAGTAGATACGACGGAGACTTATCAATTCCCCCAAGCTTAAAGCCTTGCTTGTCCTTAAGAAATTCAATTGACAAACTGAAAGAGACAAAAGAAAAACTTTGACGAACTCTGTTTGATCTTGTTGTTGCAACTATGTCTAACTCATATCCAGAGTTTCAGCAAGATCACAAGAAAACCACATAAGCAGATGCCATCTAGGTCTCACGGTAAACTCATATCAATGGCATAATCAACTAGCAAGCAAATAATAATAAGCCTCAAGTGTCAACACTTCAATCAAAACAACATGAAGCAGTACGAATAGATGGTATCTCACTAGCTCTTTATGAGACCGTAAAACATAAATGCAGAGCACCTTCAAAGACCAAGGGCTGACTAAACATTCTAATTCATGGCAATGAAGATCCAGTCACAGTCATACTCAACACAGTTAAAAGCAAAGCATAAAAATGACAGAGGTGCTCTCTAATTGGTGCTTTTGTAAGAGGATGATGACTCAACAGGAACATAAATAGACAGGCCCTTCGCAGAGGGAAGCATTGATTTGCACAGGTGCCAGAGCTCAAGCTTTGAAAACAGAGATAATAATTTCGGGTGGCATGCTTTCATTTTCAATGCAATGACTAAGAGCTCTCAACATCTTCCACGCTACACATGCTATAGGCGGTTCCCAAATAGAAAAGTAAAGTTTTGGCTTCCCCACCACGAATCAATCACACTCCACGCCTAGTCGAATCCTCGGGTACCGTCCATACCAACATTAATCCTGGGGGAGTTTTGTTTGCAGTTATCTTTTTGATTTGAGCATGGAACTGGGAATTCCAATTACCGGCCCCTTTCTCGTGAATGATAGTGAATAAACACATATCAAGGATAACACGCCTAGCATGGAAGATACCAATAGCCCCGTGTCACCACATGAGCGGTTCGGGCATGCAAAACAGGTTATTTCTTAAAGGTTTAGAGAATGGCACATGCAAATTTACTTGGAACGGCAGGTAGATACCGCACATAGGTAGGCATGGTGGACTCATATGGAACAACTTTGGGTTTATGGAAGTGGATGCACAAGCAGTATTCCCGCTTAGTACAAGTGAAGGCTAGCAAAATACTGGGAAGCGACCAACTAGAGAGCGAGAACAGTCATTAAAATGTATTGAGATTAACTAACATTGAGTGCAAGCATGAGTGGGACATAAATCACCATGAACATGAATGTCATAGAGGCTATGTTGATTTTGTTTCAACTACATGCGTAAACATGCGCCAAGTCAAGCCACTTGAATCATTCAAAGGAGGATACCATCCTATCATACTACATCATAGTCATCTCAAAATTCATGTGGGCATCCAAGACAAACCATTATAAGCTCGTAGCTAAGTAAGCATGACATAAGAAACTATGAACTCTAAGTTGTCATTGCAAACATGTTTCTATCACAACAAAGCTGAACTAGGAACAGTGAACTAGTGCTATTTAGAAAAACAAAATAGATCGAGTTCATACCAGCTTTTCCAGGCTCAGTCACTTCATCATATATCGTCATTATTGCCTTTCACTTGCACGACCGAACGATGTGAACAATAATAAGAGTGCTCGTGCATTGGACTAAAGCTGGAATCTGCAGGCAAACACAAAGGAGAAGACAAAGTAATATGGCTCTTTGAAAGCTAAACAGGTATGCATGCAAGAGCCACTAAACATTGTAACCAATATCCTCTACCTTGACCCAAAAAAAAGAAAACTATCTACACGGGAAATCTCCCAACAAGCAAAAGAAGAAAAAGAAAATCTTTTTTGTTTTTCTCAAACTAGATAGACACACGAAAAGAAAACGAGAAAAAGAAAATAAACTAGCATGGATGATACAATGGCAAAGTGTGAACACCGGCTAACAAAGTGAAAGCATAAGCAAGAATGTAAAGTTGGTGAGAAACACGTACTCCCCCAAGCTTAGGCTTTTGGACTAAGTTGGTCTACTCCCAAAGATGGTCCTGACGAAACCAAAAATCATAATGGGGGTTATATGGGGGCGCTGCGGCCAATGCCTGAATAGCTGCCTCACGGAGACGAGCAGCCTTTGCCTCCCTCTCATACTCCTCTACCTCTCCTCTGGTTATGTAATATCTCTGTTTTACCTGAAAGTCAGAGAAGGCAGGAGCATGAAGGGTAATATGGAAAACACGCAGTCGGTTAAATATCAGACGGTATAGGAGGGATTCGTCATCCCTCTCAAGGAACTGGTAGCGTGTCAAAGCGACGCTGTCAAGGAAAGCTGTATGGAGCGGGGGATCTCCTTCGCGGATGGGTACTCCAAGAAAATTTTCTATGCGAGTGGCATAGATCCCACCAAAGAAATCCCCTTCATTAGCATTCTTATTCAGCCTCCTTGCTATTATAGCTCCCATGTTGAAGCTTTTGTCACCCGTCACTGCGCTCTTAAGGATACTAAGGTCGGGTGCGCAAAGGTGACAATGCTCAATCTTGCCATTAATGCATCTGCCTATGAAGAGGGAAAAGTAATGCAAGGCAAGAAAATGAATACTCCCCATGGTAGCTTGCGTAATGTCTCTAATTTCCCCAACAGTAATACCAGAGCAAAAATCTCTAACCGAAGATTTAGGAGGATCATTGAGGCGACCCCAAATAGGTATTTTGCAAATTCTATTGAAATCCTCTAAATCCATGGTATACGATTTATCATAGAGATCAAACAGTACCGATGTCTCACGGCCAGCTGAAAATTTGAATCTACGAACAAAAGAGGAAGTGAGAGCAACATACTGTTCACATTTATCGGAGATGAATTCTTTGAGTCCGACGTTGTGAACAAGTGCATCAAACTCATCTTTGAAACCTGCCTCAATCATAAATTCATCAGAAGGCCATTCACATGGTTGTACCTGCGCGTCCCTTTGTTGGTAAGGATCAGGCTCCCGAATCGCAAGACGGGGACCTCTCTTGCTTGAGGAACCACCATGAAAGTTTCTCCTGAACACCTTCCTTTTCTGAAATTTTCAGTGACCCAAAGGAAAAGTCAATAAGGCTCAACTAAACTAATAGCAACTACTCCCACAAGTGCCTAGAGGCCATATTACACATCAAAACTACTTGGGACCAGCTAAAATCAGCATGCAAAGCTCAAGAACATGGTCACCAAGGCAGCAAAAATTCGCGAAGTGTAAGGCACTAGAGAAAAAACTAATTGGACCAATGGAGGAGTCACTTACCAAGGAGTAATCTCCCCAAAATAGTTCGGAGAACGGTGATTTGAGCAAAGAGATCGAAAATCCCAGCAACAAGAGCAAGAACACGGGTTTGAGCTGCGAAACGATTATTTCTAGAGGTAGGAGAACCAGATGAGAGCAAGAATGAGTGGAGGGGGTGCCTGTGGGCCCCACAAGCCTAGGTGGCGCTGCCAGGGGGGTGCCCGCGCCGTCAGGGCTTGTGTCCCACTGGTGCAGCTCCCAGACAAGCTCTTTGTCTCAGAATTTTTCAAAAATTCCAGAGAAAATCATACTTGTTTTTCAGGACGTTCGGAGAACTTTTATTTTCGGGGTACTTTTCTACCGGACGCTAAAACAGAAAACAGGAAAAACTAAACTAAATCTATCATTTTGCTTCTAAGCAACCGAAGGTGAAAGCTTAAAACAGAGGTTTGTGACTCCTTGATTCATCCATCTCATGGTCATCAAAAGAAATCCGTCAATGGGGTTGATCAAATCCCCTCGACAAAACTTTTCGAATCACAAAAGAAGACGGAGAATTTTCGAATAGTCACTAGGTCACCTCAATGGGGATGTGTATCTCCCCAACAAGCAATTCATACTTCATCTTGACACGAGGAATAGGGCATTCAAAGCTCCCAATAAGAATCGATGAAGTCTTTTCAATAGCATTGATGCAATGTACTCGATATTGTTTCTCGGAAAGTGCACCGTATGCTCATTATCATTGACATGGAAAGTGACATTGGCTTTGTTGAAATCTATAACAGCCCCTGCGGTGTTTAAAAAGGGTCTTCCGAGGATGACAGCCATGGCATCGTCCTCGGGAATATCCAAGATAACAAAGTTTGTTAAGATAGTGGTGTTAGCAACCAGGACAGGCACATCCTCGCAAATGCCGATAGGGAAAGCAGTTGATTTTTCGGCCATTTGCAGAGAGATTTCAGTGGGTGTCAATTTATCTAGTTCAAGTCTACGGTAAAGAGAGAGAGGCATAACACTAACACTGGCTCCAAGGTCGCATAACGCGGTTCTAACGTAGTTGCCTTTAATGGAGAAAGGTATAATGGGCACACCGGGATCACCTAGTTCCTTAGGAGTTCCACCCTTGAAGGTATAATTAGCAAGCATGGTGGAAATCTCAACCTCAGGTATCCTCCTCTTATTAGTCACAATATCTTTCATGTACTTAGCATACAGAGACATTTTGAGCATATCTGTCAAACGCATTTGCAGAAAGACAGGTCTGATCATCTCAACGAAGTGCTCAAAATCCTCATCATCCTTTTTCTTGGATGGTTTGGGAGGAAAGGGCATAGGTTTCTAAACCCATGGTTCCCTTTCTTTACCATGCTTCCTAGCAGCGAAGTCATTCTTATCGTATCTCTTATTCTTAGGATGTGAGTTATCAAGATCAACATGTTAAATCTCCACATCCTTATCATTGCTAGGTTGAGCATCATCATGAACATAACTATTGATATTATCATTAGGCTTATGTTCATCACCAGATTGTGTTTCAGCATCAGAGACAGAGACATTGTTTGTACTCTCAGGTGTAGCAGGGTTGCTAGCGTCCAGGTTCCTATCATCTTTCTTCTTCTTTCTAGGATGACTAGGTGCATCAGTGCTAACACCTTGAGAATCTTGTTCAACTCTCTTCGGATGACCCTCAAGATACAAAGGTTCCTCGGTCATTCTACCGCCTCTAGTGACGACTCTGACGGGATTGTCATTCAACTCATTGAGCAAGTCATTTTGAGCTTTAAGTACTTGTTCTACCTGAGTAGTAACCATAGAGGCATGTTTACTCAGAAACTTAAGATCATTGACATTTCTGTGCACAAAAGCACTTAAATGACTAAGCATACGAGCATTTTGTTCCAATTGTCTGCGAACATAATCATTGAAACTCTGTTGTTTGGCAACAAAGTTACCAAATTCATCCGGGCATAGGCTAGCAGGTTTATGAAAAGGAATATCACTGTCATCGAACCTACGCTGAGAATTTACTTCTACTACCTGTATCGGGTTATCGAGACCATGGATCTCTTCGATAGGTGGTAGATTTTTGACATCTTCAGATTTAATGCCTTTCTCTCACATAGATTTCTTAGCTTCTTGCATATCTTCAGGACTGAGGAATAGAATACCTCTTTTCTTTGGAGTTGGCTTAGGAGGTGGTTCTGGAATAGTCCAACCATTCTCATTGCACAAGATGTTATTCAACAGAATCTCAGCTTGTTATACGGTAGATTCCCTAAAAACACTACCGTCACAACTATCTAGGTGGTCTTTAGAAGCATCGGTAAGTCCATTATAGTAGATATCAAGTATCTCGTTCTTCTCAGGAGGGTGATCAGGCAAAGCATTCAGTAGCTGGATGAGCCTCCCCCAAGCTTGTGGGAGACTCTCTTCTTCAGCTTGAACAAAGTTGTATATTTCCTGCAAGCCAGCTTGCTTCTTATGGGCAGGGAAATATTTTTCAGAGAAGTAGTAGACCATATCCTGGGGGCTACGCACACAACCAGGAGCAAGAGAAGTGAACCAGGTCTTAGCATCATCCTTTAGCGAGAAAGGAAACAGCTTGAGGATGTAGTAGTGGCGGATCTTTTCCTTACTAGTCAATAGGGTGGCTATATCGTGCAATTTGGTAAGATGGGCTACAACCGTTTCAGACTCATAACCGTGAAAAGGATCAGATTCGACCAGAGTGATTAACTCAGGGTCGACAGAGAATTCATAATCCTTATCGGTCACAAAGATAGGCGAAGTAGCAAACTTCGGGTCGTATTTCATCCTAGCGTTCAGAGGTTTTTCTTCCCACTTGCGCAGTAAATTCTCAACATCATAGCTATCCTTACACGCAAGAAAGTCCTCAGCTATCTCTCCCTCCATAACATAGCGCGTATCAGGTATATCAGGCAATTCAGGCATAGGAGAGCTAGTTCTAGCAGGCAAAATAGCAGGTTCTACTTCAATGGCATCAACAATTTCAAAAGTATCATCACGTTTACCAGCAACTCTAGCAATATGTGCATCAAGGAATGCACCAAGTGGCAAAGCAGTTTCAAGCATAGCATCATCAGGCATAGTATCAAGCATAGCATCATCAGGCATAGTATCAAGCATAGCATCATCAGGCATAGTATCAAGCATAGCATCATCAGGCATAGTATCAAGCATAGCATCATCAGGCATAGTATCAAGCATAGCATCATCAGGCATAGTATCAAGCATAGCATCATCATAAGCATCATGGGCAGCAGAAGTAGCATCATCAAGCACATGCGACATATCAAGATTTCTAGCAGGAGGTGATGTCTCAAACTTACTCATAACTGAGGGTGAATCAAGTGCAGAGCTAGATGGCAGTTCCTTACCTGTCCTCGTAGTGGAAGGCAACATTTTAGTTCTTGGATCTATCGAAATTCTCATAGTGACCAGTAGACGTCAATCCCAAGTGACTCAGAGAATATAGTTGTGCTTCCCCAGCAACGGCGCGAGAAAATAGTCTAGATAACCCAAAAGTGTAGGGGATCGCAATAGTTTCCGAGGGTAGAGTATTCAACCCAAATTTAATGATTCGACACAAGGGGAAGCGAAAGAATATTCTCAAGTATTAGCAGCTGAGTTTGTCAGATTCTACCACACCCGAAAGATTAGTGTTTGCAAGCAAAGTATCAGTAGCAAAGTGGTATGATAGCAACGGTGTCAGAAAAAGATCTGTTGACGGCAGACTATTCCTAACTGTTGTATCAATGGCGCCATTAAATAGCACGTGGACAGGGAACTATTCTTCCCCGGCAACAGTGTCGGAAAAGTCTTGCATCAAGTAGCAGCAAAGTAACAAGTAACAACAGTAGTGGCAGCAATACCAAGGAACAACAGTAGTGAGAGTAGCAGCAACAGTAGTAGTAACAGTACCAATAACAAAGTAACATAGCAAGGAGCAGTAGTAAAAGACTCGTAGGCAGTGGATCGGTGATATATGAGTATGACGGATGTGATTCATCATGTAACAGCTATAACACAAAGAGATAAGTAACTAGCTCCCGTTAGTCAATCTAATGTAGGCATGTATTCCGTATGTAGTCATACGTGCTTAGGGAAAAGAACTTGCATGACATCTATTGTCCATCCCTCCCGTGGCAGCGGGGTCCTAATGGAAACTACGGGATATTAAAGTTCTCCTTTTAATAAAGAACCGGACCAACACATTAACACTTGCTGAATACATGAACTCCTCATACTATGGTCATCTCTGGGAGTGGTTCCGGCTATTGTCACTCCGGGGTTGCCGGGTCATAACACATAGTAGGTGACTACAACTTGCAAGATAGGACCTGAAACACACATATATTGGCGACAACATAATAGGTTCAGATCTGAAATCATGGCACTCGGGCCCTAGTGACAAGAATTAAGCATGGCAAAGTAGTAGCGACATCAATCTCAGAACATAGTGGATACTAGGGATCAATCCCCGTCAAAACTAACTCGATTACATGATAGATCTCATCCAACTCATCACCGTCCAGCAAGCCTACGATGAGATTACTCACGAACAGTGAAGAGCTTCATGGAATTGGCGATGGAGGAAGGTTGATGATGACGATGGCGATGATTTCCCCGCTCCGGATCCCAGAACGGACTCCAGATCTGGCCTCCAAATGAAGAACAGGAGGTGGCGGCGCCTCTGTATCGTAAAATGCGATGAATCCTTCTGTGTGATTTTTTCCGGGTGAGACGGAATATATAGAGCTGAGTTTGGAGGCCGTGGCGCCACGTGGGCCGCACACACCCTCACGGCGTGGCCAGGAGGGTGGCCGCGGCCCAGAGGCTTGTGGCCCACTAGCACACCTCCCTCAGTCGATCTTTGCGCATGTATTTTTCCTTTATTCCAGAAAAATTCTCTGTAAATTTTCCGGACATTCCGAGAACTTTTATTTCTGCACAAAAACAACACCATGGCAATTCTGCTGAAAACAGCGTTAGTTCGGGTTAGTTCCATTCAAATCATGCAAATTAGAGTCTAAAACAAGGGCAAAAGAATTCGGAAAAGTAGATACGACGGAGACGTATCAGGGAGCCACCGCGCCAGCTCCTGCTTCGCGCTGGAGGCCTCCCCTCCATCCCTATCCCCCTAGACAGCCTCGAGGACCTCGCCCCCCACGATCCCAATTCTTGCTCCATATCCCCATCTCCCTGCCCCCTTCTTCTCTAACACCATGACCGAGCTTTGCTTGAGGTTGCCGTCGCTCCCATAGCCACCAACCACCCGACGCTCTCCGAAGCCATCTAGGAGCTCCACCTCCTCGGGCCCGTCCTCCATGCCAAGGTAATCAAAGCCGGGAGCCAGCAGCATCGTCGCCGCCGTCGTCTTCTACCTCCAGACCCGTGATACATGTCCAACGTATCTATAATTTTTGATGGTTCCATGCTATTATCTTGTCAACTTTGGATGTTTTGTATGCATGAATATGCTATTTTATATATTTTTTGGGACTAACCTATTAACTCAGTGCCAAGTGCGAGTTTCTGTTTTTTCCGTGTTTTTGACCTTTTTCAGAGAACAATATTAAACGGAGTCCAAACGGAATAAAACCCGTGAAATGATTTTTTCCATAACAGAAGGTACACAGGGGACTTGAGAACCATGGCAAAGGACCCCGGGGGAGGTCACTAGCTCCCTAGCCGTGGCCTGGGGGTGCACCTAGGAGACTTGTGGGCCCCCGTGGCTCCTTTTCCCTACTTCTTCCGCCTATAAATTCTCTAAAAATCCAAAACTGCCAGAGAGAGCCACGAAAATACTTTTCTTCCGCCGCCAGCTTCTGTCTTCCGAAGATACCATCTTGGGACCGTTCTAGTACCCTGCCGGAGGGGGGATTCAGACACGGAGGGCTTCTTCGTCAACACCACTGCCTCTCCGATCATGCGTGAGTAGTTCACCACAGACCTTTGGGTCCATAGCTAGTAGCTAGATGGCTTCTTCTCTCTCTTGGATCTTCAATACAAAGTTATCCATGATCTTCATGGAGATCTATCCGATGTAACCTTTTTTTGTGGTGTGTTTGTCGAGATCCGATGAATTGTGGATTTATGATCAGATTATCTATGAATATTATTTGAGTCTCCTCTGATCTCTTATATTCATGATTTTCGTATCCTTGTAATTCTCTTCGAGTTGTGGGTTTCGTTTAGCCAACTTGATCTATAATTCTTGCAATGGGAGAAGTGCTTGGTTTTGGGTTCATACCATACGATGTCCTCACCCAGTGACAGAAGGGGTAGCGAGGCACGCATCGTGTTGTTTCCATCAAGGGTAAAAAGATGGGGTTTATATCTATTGCATGAATTTAGCCCTCTACATTATGTCATCTTGCTTAAGGCGTTACTCTGTTTGTTATGAACTCAATACACTAGATGCATGCTGGATAGCGGTCGATGTGTGGAGTAATAGTAGTAGATGCAGACAGTATCGGTCTACTTGTCTCGGTCGTGATGCCTATATGTATGATCATTGCCTTAGACATCATCATGACTTTGCGCGGTTCTTTCAATTGCTCGAAAGTAATTCGTTCACCCACCGTAATACTTGCCATCATGAGAGAAGCCTCTAGTGAACACTATGGCCCCCGGGTCTATTTCACATCATATTTTCAGCTCTACACTTTTTCTTTGTTGCACTTTCCACCTTCAGATCTCACCTTGCAATTAATCGTGAACAGGTTGACAACCCCTTTATAGCGTTGGGTGCAAGTTTGTTTGTTTTTGCGCATGTACATTGGTGACTTGTCTTGATACTCCTACTGGATCGATACCATGGTTCTCAAACTGAGGGAAATACTTACTGCTACTGTGCTGCATCACCCTTTCCTCTTCAAGGGAAAAACCAACGCAAGCTCAAGAGGTAGCAAGAAGAATTTCTGGCGCCGTTGCCGAGGAGTATCAAGTCAAGAATAGTCTCCCTTCAACGTGGCAATTTCTCATGCCGGGGACTATTCTAAGTGAATCTTATCCAAGTAACTGTCGCAAACTCATCTCTTGCATTTACTTTTTTTGCCTTTTGCCTCTCGTTTTCCTCTCCCCCACTTCTGAAAAAAAACATTTCCAAAAACATTTGCCTTTTTCGTTCGCCCTTTTCTTTCGCTTGGTTTTTGTTCGCTTCTGTGCTTGCCTGCTTGCTGAAGTCACCATGACTTAAAACACCAAATTGTGTGACTTCTCGAATACTAATAATAATGATTTTATTAGTACTCCGATTGCTCCCGCCACTAGTGCGGAATCATATGAAATCAATGCTGCTTTGTTGAATCTTTTTATTAAAAAGTAATTTTCTGGCCTTCCTAGTGAAGATGCCGCATCCCACCTTAATACCTTCATTGAGTTATGCGATATGCAAAATAAGAAAGATGTGGATAATGATGTGATTAAATTGAAGCTATTTCTTTCTCATTACGAGATCGAGCAAAAACTAGGTTTTCATCTTTGCCCAAAAATAGTATTGATTCTTGGAACAAGTGTAAAGATGCTTATATATCCAAGTATTTTCCACCGGCTAAGATTATCTCTCTCCGTAATGATATCATGAATTTTAAGCAACTAGATCATGAACTTGTTGCACAATCTTAGGAGAGAGGGAAATTGATGATTAGAAATTGTCCCGCTCATGGCTTGAGTCTTTGGATGATTATACAAATCTTTTATGCTGGTTTGAATTTTGCTTTTAGAAATATCTTAGATTCCGCCTCTGGTGGAACTTTCATGGAAATCACATTAGGAGAAGCCACAAAACTCCTAGACAATATCATGACAAACTATTCTCAATGGCACACACAAAGGTCACCTACTAGTAAAAAATTGCATGCTATAGAAGAAATTAACTCTTTGAGTGCTAAGATGGACGAGTTAATGAAATTGTTTGCTAGTAAAGGTGCTCCTATAGATCCAAATGATATGCCTTTGTCTTCCTTGATTGAGTATAGCAAGGAAAGCTTGGATGTTAATTTTGTTGATAGGAATAATTTTGGCAACAACAATGCTTATAGAGGTAACTTTATTCCTAGGCCTTTTCCTAGTAATCCCTCTAATAACTTTGACAATTCCTACAACAATGCTCATGGAAATTACAATAAATTACCCTCTGATCTTGAGAGTAATATTTAAGAGTTTATCAACTCGCAAAAGATTTTCAATGCGTTCATAGAAGAAAAACTGCTCAAAATTGATGACTTGGCTAGGACCGTTGATAGAATGTCTCTTGATATTGATGCTTTGAAATTGAGATGTGCTCCTCCCAAGATTGATATGGATGAAACTTTGAAAGCTGTGCGTGTTTCCATGAATGAGAATAAAGAAAGAACCGCCGAAATTCGTGCTAGACATGAATGGTTTAAGAAGGCGTGTTCTCGTGATGAGAATCACGAAGATCTTAAAGTGCTTGGTGTGACTCCCATTGAATCCTTGTTTTCTAATGTCGAACCTAATGATGATGGGGCTGTATATGAATCCAATTTGGTTGAGAAACGCCCCAATGGTTCGGAGTCTATTTGTCTTGATGCTAAAAGCACTAAAAGTGGAGTAGACGATATCAAAACTTTGAGTAGTAATGAAATTACTACTTTGGATTTCAAGGAATTCAATTATGATAGTTTATCTTTGATTGAATGTATTTCCTTGATGCAATCCATGCTAAACTCTCCAGACGCTTATAGCCAAAATAAGGCCTTTACCGATCATATCGTCGATGCTATGATGAAATCTCTTGAAGAGAAACTTGAGTTGGAGATACATATTCCTAGAAAACTTCATGATGAGTGGGAACCTACTATCAAAATCAAGATTAAAAACTATGAATGCAATGCTTTGTGTGATTTGGGTGCTAGTGTTTCCGCTATTCCAAAGTCTTTATGTGATGTTCTAGGCTTCAACGAGATTTATGAGCGCTCTCTTAATTTTCATCTTGTGGATTCTACTGTTAAGAAACCTATGGGAAGGATCAATGATGTTATTATTATTGCAAATAGGAACTATGTACCTGTAGATTTCATTGTTCTTGATATTGATTGCAATCCGACATGTCCCATCATTCTTGGTAGACCTTTCCTTAGGACTATTGGTGCTATCATCGATATGAAGGAAGCGAATATTAGATTTCAATTTCCATTAAAGAAGGGCATGGAACACTTTCCTAGAAAGAAAATAAGATTGCATTATGAATCCATGATGAGGGTACTTTTGGTTTGAGCAACAAAGACGACGATACTTGATTCTATCGCCTTATGCCTAGCTAAGGGCATTAAACAATAGCGCTTGTTGGGAGGAAACCCAATGAATTTATCTTTGCTTTTTTCTTTCTATTTTGTTGTTTCCACACCATCATAATTCTATTATGATTTTGTTTTTTGTGTTTCTTTTTGTGTTTGTGCCAAGTAAAACCTTTATGACTAGTTTTGGTGATGGTTGTTTGATCTTGCTGAAAAAGACAGAAACTTTGCGCTCACGAAATTATTTTTAAATCCTATCCAGAAATATTTTCTGAGTTGATTCTTTTTTCTGCTGGTTGATATGCCAATTCCCCTAATTTTCATGATGTTTCAGAATTTTTGAGATACCAGAAGTATATGAAGTATACAGATTGCTACAGACTGGTCTGTTTTTGACAAATTGTGCTTTTGTTGTGTTGATTGCTTATTTTGGTGAAACTATGGATAGTATCGGGGGGTACTAGCCATGGAAAAGTGAGAATACAGTAATCTAACATCAATCTAAATATAAATCAAGTTTACTACAGTACCTAAAGAGTTGGTAGTTTGTTTTCTTATGCTAATGATATCACGAGTTTTTGTTTAAGTTTTGTGTTGTGAAGTTTTCAAGCTTTGGGTGATGTTCTCATGGACAATGGGATAAAGAGTGGAAAGAGCTTAAGCTTGGGGATTCCCAAGGCATCCCAAGCCAAATTCAAGGACACCAAAAAGCCTAAGCTTGGGGATGACCCGGGAAGGCATCCCCTCTTTCGTCTTCAATCCATCAGTAACGTTACTTGGAGCTATATTTTTATTCACCACATGATATGTGTTTTGCTTGGAGCGTCATGTATTATAGGAGTCTTTTCTTTTTGTTGTGTCACAATCATCCTTGCTGCACACCTTTTTGAGAGAGACATGCACTCATCGTGAATTTTCTAGAATACTCATTGAGCTTCGCTTATATCTTTTAAGTTAGGCAATTTAGCTCGCATGTGCTTCACTTATATCTTTTGAGCTAGATAACTTTGCTCTAGTACTTCACCTAGATCTTTTTAGAGCACGACGGTGTCATATTTCGAAGAAATAAAAACTCTCGAACTTCACTGATATCTTTTTGAGAGTGCTCTCTCTCAGTAACTTGGTAATTTGCTTTTGCTATGAAAGTAGTCCTAAAGATGATAGGCATCCAAAGAGGATATAATAAAAACTTCCATATTCAAGTCATTGATTAGTAAGAGAAGTTTGATTCCTAACAATTAGTTTTGAGATATCGATTTGGTAATATTAGAGTTATGTTAGTAGGGAGTTGTGAATCTATGAATACTTGCGTTGAAGTTAGTGATTCCCGTAGCATGCACGTATGGTGAGCCGCTGTGTTAGGAAGTCAGAGCATAATTGATTTATTGATTGTCATCCTTTGTGTGGCGGTCGGGATCGCGCGATGGTTAAAACCTACCAACCCTTCCCCTAGGAGTATGCGTTTAGCACTTTGTTTTGATTACTAATAAAACTTTCGCAATAAGTATATGAGTTCTTCATGACTAATGTGACTCCATGGTATAGATGCACTTTCACCTTCCACCATTGCTAGCCTCTATAGTGCCACGCAACTTTTGCCGGTACACAAACCCACCATATACCTTTCTCAAAACAGCCACCATGCCTACCTATTATGGCATTTTCATAGCCATTCCGAGATATATTGCCATGCAATTCCCACTGTTCCGTCTCATGACTTGTGCCGTCACTTTCATATTGCCATTGCATGATCGTAAGATAGCTAGCGAGATGTTTCAACGTCATACGCCATGATAGATCGTTGCACATCCCGGTACACTGCCGAAGGCATTTTCTATAGAGTCATCATTGCTCTAAGTATTGAGTTGTGAGTAAATAAAAATGTGATGATCATCATTATTGGAGCATTGTCCTATGTGAGGAAATAAAAAAGGGCAAACTTGCCCACCAAAAAAATGAAAAGAGGCCAAAGAGCCAAAAAAGAGAAAAAGAGAGAAGGGACAATGCTACTATCTTTTTCCACACTTGTGCTTCACAATAGCACCATGTTCTTCATGATAGAGAGTCTCTTGTTTTGACACTTCCATATACTAGTGGGAATCTTCATTATATAACTTGGATTGTATATTCCAATGATGGGCTTCCTCAAAATTTCCCTAGGTCTTCGTGAGCAAGCAAGTTGGGTGCACACCCACTAGTTCTCCTTTTAAGGTTCACACACTTATAGCTCTAAGTGCATCCGTTGCATGGTAATCCATACTCATTCACATTGATATCTATTGATGGGTATCTCCATAGCCCGTTGATACACCGAGTCAATGTGACCATCTCCTCCTTTTTGCCTCACAACCTCCACCACACTCTATTCCACCTTTAGTGCTATATCCATGGATCATGCTCATGTATTGCGTGAGAGTTGAAAAAGTTTGAGAAAGTAAGAGTGCGAAAACAATTACTTGGCCAATACCAGGGTTGTGCATGATTTAAATTCATTGTGTGGGGATGATGGAGCATAGCCAGACTATATGAATTTGTAGGGATAACATTCTTTGGACTTGTTACTTCAAAAGTTCATGATTGCCTTGCTAGTTTTCTTGAAGTATTATTGTTTTCATGTCAATAATAAACTATTGTTTTGAATCTTACGGATCTGAACATTCATGTCACAAGAAAGAAGTTACAAAGGACAAATATGTTAGGTAGCATTCCACATCAAAAATTCAGTCTTTATCACTTCCCTGCTCGAGGACGAGCAGGAGTTAAGCTTGGGGATGCTTGATACGTCTCTAATGTATCTATAATTTTTGATGATTCCATGCTATTATCTTGTCAACTTTGGATGTTCTGTATGCATGAGTATGCTATTTTATATATTTTTTGGGACTAACCTATTAACTCAGTGCCAAGTGCCAGTTTCTGTTTTTTCCGTGTTTTTGACCTTTTTCAGAGAAGAATATTAAACGGAGTCCAAACGGAATAAAACGTGCGAAATGATTTTTTTCCATAAGAGAAGATATGCATGGGACTTGAGAACCAAGGCAAAGGACCCCGGGGGAGGTCACAAGCCCCTTAGACGCGGACTGGGGGGCACGCCTAGCAGGCTTGTGGGCCCCCCGTGGCTCCTTTGCCCTACTTCTTCTGCCTATAAATTCTCTAAAAATCCAAAACTGCCAGAGAGAGCCACGAAAATACTTTTCCGCCATCGCAAGCTTCTGTCTCCGCAAGATCCCATCTGGGGACCATTCTGGTGCACTGCCGGAGGGGGGATTCGGACACGGAGGGCTTCTTCATCAACACCATTGCCTCTCCGATGATGCGTGGGTAGTTCACCATAGACCTTCGGGTCCATAGCTAGTAGCTAGATGGCTTCTTCTCTCTCTTGGATCTTCAATAAAAAGTTCTCCATGATCTTCATGGAAATCTATCCGATGTAACCTTATTTTGTGGTGTCTTTGTCGAGATCCGATGAATTGTGGATTTATGATCAGATTATCTATGAATATTATTTGAGTCTCCTCTGATCTCTTATATGCATGATTTCGTATCCTTGTAATTCTCTTCGAGTTGTGGGTTTCGTTTGGCCAACTTGATCTATGATTCTTTCAATGGGAGAAGTGCTTGGTTTTGGGTTCATACCGTGTGGTGTCCTCACCTAGTGACAGAAGGGGTAGCAACGCACGCATCGTGTTGTTGCCATCAAGGGTAAAAAGATGGGGTTTATATCTATTGCATGAATTTATCCCTCTACATCATGTCATCTTGCTTAAAGTGTTACTCTATTTGTTATGAACTCAATACACTAGATGCATGCTGGATAGCGGTCGATGTGTGGAGTAATAGTAGTAGATGCAGACAGTATCGGTCTACTTGTCTCGGACGTGACGCCTATATGTATGATCATTGCCTTAGATACCATCATGACTTTGCGCGGTTCTATCAATTGCTCGACAGTAATTCGTTCACCCATTGTAATACTTGCTATCATGAGAGAAGCCTCTAGTGAACACTATGGCCCCCGGGTCTACTTCACATCATATTTTCAGCTCTACACTTTTTCTTTGTTGCACTTTCCACCTTCAGATCTCACCTTGCAATTAATCATGAAGGGATTGACAACCCCTTTATAGCGTTTGGTGCAAGTTTGTTTGTTTTTGCGCAGGTACATTGGTGACTTGTCTTGATACTCCTATTGGATTGATACCTTGGTTCTCAAACTAAGGAAAATACTTACTGCTACTGTGCATCACCCTTTCCTCTCCAAGGAAAAAACCAACGCAAGCTTAAGAGGTAGCAACCCGCTGGACATCGTCGGTCAATTCTCCACCAGCAGGGCCTCCCCGAGCTCGTTGTTGCCTCCATCCGCCCTGCGCTGAGACGTAACCTCGTTCCCCTCTCTTCCCATGGTCCTCCCGTGCCCCTAGCCGCATCTGCTGCAAGCACCAAACTCCGATCGCCACGCACCTCATCGGTGGCGTTGATTCCGGTGACCCCACGTCCAACTGTGGGCACCAGTTGATGAGGCGCTTCGTCAGCTCGTTGTAGCCGCAAACCGCACGCGTTTTGGTGCCTTGTAGCGCTAGTTTGAGAAACTCCGGTGAGCCTCCACCGCGGGTTTGGTCGCCGCCGGCCACGCTCCTATGGGCAATGACCTGACCGACCGTTTAATGCTAATTAACCCGCCATCAGCCCGTGACAGAGGACCCCGCGGGTTGTTAAAGCCTAATAAGCGTTGGGTTTGAGTAGGATTAGCCCATGGGTCAATGACACATGGGTCCCACTGGTCAGGTTTGACCTGGACCGACTCGTTTGACCTGCTGACATGGGGATGATGTCAGCCTAACGCAATAACTTAATTTTTGAGATAAATTAAACCAGAAAATTCCAGAAAATGGTATAAACTTCAAAAAATCATAAAAATTAATCTATAATGCCATATGAAATAAATTATATATAAAAATTATCAGAATTGTTCAAGGAATATCATGGAAGCATTCTCATGCATGTATGAACACTATAAACTTACTGGATAGGACAATTTCACTAAAGGAATTTAAATGCTATATATGGAGATTAGAATTGATTTATATTGATGAAGTAACTCCCATTTAACTTGTGACCACTTGCATTAGTTCAAACCAACATCATATTAACATGCCATACTCATGCATCATTGTGAAGCATTTGCCGTGCTTAATTTGTTCCTTGTTTGATCTTGTCGATAGACTTGCGAGACGTAGTTATGAATGACATCAAAGAATAGTTGAGTTCTTCTCATCAACAAGCAAGCAACCCCCCTTGAGAATTCTGATACAATCCCACTCTCTCGCTCTTGCTCTCACTTCAATGCATTAGGACAAGATGATTCAACTACTACTTGTGTTATGGTAGATGAACCCATTCCTTTGCATGACCTTTCATTGTCACAGTAAATTGCTAAACCAAGAAACCTAACATACTTGCTAGATGCTTGAGCCATGTTGTGCCATTACCCTATTATGCTTGCTATGCATTGAGTTGAGTTGGTCTGATCATCTGGATGATGAATTGGAATCATCATGTCCTACTTATGAGAGTTAAGCACGTGAACCTGTTTTGGTAAAGGTAGCGATGAGAGGCCATGTAGGACTACATGGTGGGTTGTCTCATTGACGCCGCACTTAGGACCTAAGATCTTGTGTTGGTGTTCCAAGACTAGCTACTACGACGCATTGGGCTCTGGTAACTCAAGCTCTCTTGGCCTATTTACTACTTTGTTCGCAGTCTAGGAGTCAAAGTAGTTCGAAACGTTCATATGTTGTGGCCGGGCCTGTGAAGTGGATGAACGGCCTAATCGCGACTGGCTTGGGGCCCTGCTCACATCGTTTGAGGCCATGTTGGAAACCTCGCCCGGACTTCCATTATGGATTCCAACTCAGATAGGTGACTGCCTTCGACGTGAGTCATTGTAGGTTAACGTTTGTGGCCGACTCCCTTGCTTCAGAGATAAATCTTGGGTGCGGTTGAATTGAAAACTCAACTGTTACGTCCAATAAATATTCTTTGGCTCCCCTTGTGTCGAATTAATAAACTAGGGTGAAATACTACCCACGAAGACGATCGCCATCCCCTATACTTGTGAGTTATGAGTTAGGCAATGTGATTAGTAAGTGGTTAGGGTTAAGCAATAATATTTTGTTATTAGTGTTGTTGTTTGAATTTAATGCATAGATCTTTCTTGATTGATATTATGTTGCCGGCCTATCAGTGACCCTTTTTACAATGTACTTAGATGGATAGACTCATTAATGTACATTATCTCGATAAGAATACATTTATGAAAGGCAATATTGATGAAGGGGAAGAGTCCATGGTTTTTGACTCAAGCCCAAGTTATGAGGAGGTGGTTATGAAAGTTAGAAATGTGTTAAATTGGATTGACCCAAATGATTAAGTTAAGCATATTATAAGGTTTGATGTTGGAGTGCGGATGAAGTCTCGATGGAAGAGTATGCCTATCACCTCTGAATTGCATTGGAAGGTGTACAAGGATAAAGTAATTGAATCACAAGACAAATCACTTGCATTTTTTGCCACCAAGATTGAGCTTCTTGTGCTACAAATTGACTTGAACCCACATGCCACCTCCCCAATACATGATGAAAGGGTGGAGGTGTATGTCCCCGATTCTTCTAGTCAACCACCAAATGAAGTGGAGATGAATGATAGAGCTATGGTAATTCAAGAGGAACATGTTCATGTTGATGTTGATTTTTCTCGTTTTGATGATGATGAGGCTCATGTTCACGATGATGCTATTGCCCATGTTGATGCTTCATGGAAGCTGAAGAGATTCATTATAATCCCATTGGCAACTTGGATGTCATTCTATACCATCAAGATATGGATTGTAGCCTCCCCTATAGACGTATGTATGGGTATTAGTCCGATGACAAGGGTCTGGTGGAGGAATTGGACGGGGATGGATTAACTATACAAGAATGTGAGATTTTCAAGAAGGTGACAGGGAAGGAAAGAGGTGCCCCATTGTTTCGTGATCTTAGTCTTGCCGGCAATGCCTTCGTTGATGGTGTCATGATATTGCGGTTGTTTGAACCAACACCGTGCTTGAAGGTCGGTGACCCTAAACACAAGGATGAGGGCGAGAATGCTCATAGGAAGAAAGGCAACAAGTTCGGTTGCTTCAAAGAGTTCAAGTTATGGTTGAGTGACTATGCCATTAGGAACCATAGGCTTTTGTTATTGATCATTCCAACCAAAATCTGTAGTACGCCATCAAATGTGACAAAGAAGATTGACCTTGAAAGGTTCGTGGATGAAAAATTCAAGAAATGGGGCAATGGGCATTGAAGAGTTGTGTGGCCACTCACTCATGCATACCATCGGACAAAACAACCACAACAATGGACACCATCAACTCACGTCTGAGTGTTTAGGATACAAATTGTTGAATGAGATATCCCATGATCGAACCATGAAGGTGAAGTTGCTCATAAGTTTGGTTGAAGAATATTTCAGCTACAAGGTCAACTATGGGAAGGTATGGAAGGCCAAGGCAAATGCTATCAGGATGTTGCATGGTGATCATGAGCGTGACGTCCCGAGCTTAATCGTATGCTAGTCATATAAGTAGATGTGTACGATCAAGATTAGGGACTCATGGGAAGATATCACAACACAACTCTAGACACAATTTAAAGTCATACAAGCTTCATATTACAAGCCAGGGGCCTCGAGGGCTTGAATAGAAAAGCTCGCATACACATGAGTCGATGGAAGCAAATAATATCTGAGTACAGACATAGAAAAGAAGTTTTGCCTTAAGAAGGCTAGCACAAACATAAGGTTTATTGAAAGAGGTGATGCCTCCTGCCTGGGAACCTCGTGGCTACTCCAAGTCGTCAGCGGCCTCTGATGACTAGTTGATTGTTACACTTCTCGCCCCTCATTGGTTACCCCAATTGGAAGGTGGAGATGTAGTTAGCAACAGATTTCCCACTGTAAGGTTTATCGAACCAGGAGGACTCCTAGGCTTAACAAGTAGGTGTATTCCACCCTGGCACTAGCTGAAGAAGTTGACCTGCACACACAACAAATATCTTTTCTCCCAACGAGTACAGAGAAGTTGTTAATCTCTCCGACCTTGTAGTTTACAAAGGATCAAAACACAAGCGGGAAGGTAATAGTGATTGCAACAGAAAAGTAAATGAAAGCGGTAAATGATGGAGGTGTAAACAATGATGTCGATATGGACCGGAGTCACATGATGTTCACTAGTGATGTCTCTCTACCAAAAGACGATAAACAACTATGCTTGAGGTAAACAAATCACAGTTGCGCAATTCACAGAATTATGACACCAGAATACTAATTATGCTACTTGATAGTTAGAGGTTCAATAGTAATGGGCAGTACGCCAAGACAAGTAGACCGTTTATTCATCATCATCTACTTACTAGTCATCCACCTTGAGATATCTATCCAGAACATCTCGCCGGTATTAAGTTACGGGCCCCACCCAAAGTGTAAACTCAAAGCAACGGACAACTACATTAACGAACTATGCGTAAGGTAAACAATCCTTGCAACCATGGTCACAAGCACCGTTGTTTTCTCCCTGGTGGCAACAAGCACATCCCCTAGTCTCATGTTTCTGTCACTCAAGCTAGACATCGAGGGGCATGAACCCAGAAGCATGCATAACGCTCCCTCTTGGAGTTACAATATACTACTCGGCCAAAGCAATAAATAGAAACGGAGAACATGCAAGAATCACTAAGGAACATAAAATAAAAGGATAATCAAATATATAACTCATAACAATCGGACCATAATCTCATAATCCATCGGATCCCAACAAACCGAGCATAGCAAAAGCAAGAGAATTACATAGATGCCTTGATCATGTACGGCAACTCACAAGGACTAAGCATTGAAGCACAAGATTGGAGAGAAGACATCACATAACTACTGGTCATGGACTCATGGTCCAAGGAGGACTACTCGCGGCATCTCCGGGAAGCGCCCATGGCGGTGGAGAGGCTCCCAGAGGTCAATCCTCCCTCCGACAGCGTGCCGGGAAGAGCGATACGTCTCAAACGTATCTATAATTTTTGATGGTTTCACGTTGTTATCTTGTCATTTTTGGATGTTTTATGTACCTTTTATATCTTTTTGGGACTAACTTATTAATTCAGTGCCAAGTGCCAGTTCCTGTTTTTTCTCTGTTTTTGGCTCTTTTCAGATCTGATTTTGGAAGGGAGTCCAAACGGAATAAAATCCCCAAAATGATTTTTTCCCGGACGGAAGAAGATCAGGGGGCCTGTGGGCCAAGCTAGGAGGGCTCCTGGGAGCCCACCAGCCCCCACTCCTCCACCAGGGGGAGGCGGCGGTGGCAGGGCTTGTGGCCTCCTGGGCCGCCCCCTGACCTAGATCTTTGGCCTATATATTCCCTAAAATACAGTAATAAATCAAGGGAGCCTCGAAAATACTTTTCCACCACCACAAGCTATCGTTTCCACGAGATCTCATCTGGAGACCCTTCCCGGCGCCGTGTCGGAGGGGACTTTGGAGTTGGCGGGCTTCTTCATCATCATCATCGCCCCTCCAATGACTCGTGATTAGTTCACTTCAGACCTATGGGTCCGTAGTTAGTAGCTAGATGACTTCTTCTCTCTCTTGGATCTTCAATACAAAGTTCTCCATGATCTTCATGGAGATCTATCCGATGTAATCATCTTTGGCGGTGTGTTTGTCGAGATCCGATGAATTGTGGATTTGTGATCACATTATCTATGATATATATTTGAGTCTTTGCTGATTTCTTATATGCATGATTTCATATCCATGTAAGTCTCTCCGAGTCTTGGGTTTTGTTTGGCCAACTAGATCTATGATTTTTGCAATGGGAGGAGTGCTTGGTTTTGGGATCTACCATGTGGTGACCTTTCCGAGTGACAGTAGGGGCAGCAAGGCACACATTAAGTAGTTGCCATCAAGGGTAACAAGATGGGCTCTGTCGTTGATATGAGATTGTCCATCTTCATCATGTCATCTTGCTTAAGGCGTTACTCTGTTCTTTTGGACTTAATACACTAGATGCATGCTGGATAGCGGTCTACGTGTGGAGTAATAGTAGTAGATGCAGAAAGTATCGGTCTATGATACGTCTAAAACGTATCTATAATTTTTGATGGTTTCACGCTTTTATCTTGTCTTCTTTGGTTGTTTTATGTACCTTTTATATCTTTTTTGGGACTAACTTATTAATTCAGTGCCAAGTGCGAGTTCCTGTGTTTTTCCGTGTTTTTGACTCTTTTCAGATCTGATTTTGGAACGGAGTCCAAACGGAAGAAAAATCCCGAAATGATTTTTCCCGAACGGAAGAAGATCAGGGGGCCATTGGGCCATGCCAGGTGGGCTCCAGGGAGCCCAAAATCCCCCACTCCGCCACCAGGGGGAGGCGGCGGTGGGCAGGCTTGTGGCCTCCCTGACCGCCCCTTGACCTAGGTCTTTGGCTATAAATTCCCAAATATTCCGCAAAAACTCAGGGGAGCCTCGAAAATACTTTTTCGCTGCCGCAAGCTTCCGTCTCCACGAGATCTCATCTGGAGACCCTTCCCGGCGCCCTGCCGGATGGTACTTTGGAGTTGGAGGGCTTCTTCATCATCATCATCGCCCCTCCAATGACTCTTGAGTAGTTCACTTCAGACGTACGGGTCCGTAGTTAGTAGCTAGATGGGTTCTTCTCTCTCTTGGATCTTCAATACAAAGTTCTCCATGATCTTCATGGAGATCTATCCGATGTAATCTTCTTTGGTGGTGTGTTTGTCGAGATCCGATGAATTGTGGATTTGTGATCAGATTATCTATTATATATATTTGAGTCTTTGCTGATTTCTTATATGCATGATTTGATATCCTTGTAAGTCTCTCCGAGTCTTGGGTTTTGTTTGGCCAACTAGATCTATGATTCTTGCAATGGGAGAAGTGCTTGGTTTTGGGTTCTACCATGTGGTGGCCTTTCCTAGTGACAGTAGGGGCAGCAAGGCACACATCAAGTAGTTGCCATCAAGGGTAAAAAGATGGGGGTTTTATCATTGGTTTGAGATCACCCTCTACATCATGTCATCTTGCTTAAGGCGTTACTCTGTTCTTATGGACTTAATACACTAGATGCATGCTGGATAGCGGTCGACGTGTGGAGTAATAGTAGTAGATGCAGAAAGTATCGGTCTACTTGTTTTGGACGTGATGCCTATAGATATAATCATTGCATAGATATCGTCACGAATTTGCGCGGTTCTATCAATTGCTCGATAGTAATTTGTTCACCCACCGTCTACTTGCTTTCATGAGAGAAGCCACTAGTAAACACTACGGCCCCCGGGTCTATTCACATCCATCGTTTACACCTCCGCTTTTACTTTGCTTTGTTACTTTGTTGCTTTCAGTTCTCACTTGGCAAACAATCTATAAGGGATTGACAACCCCTTCATAGCGTTGGGAGCAAGCTTTTGTATTTGTGCAGGATCTTGAGATACTCCTCCACCGGATTGATAACTTGGTTCTCAAACTGAGGAAAATACGTACCGTCACTGTGCTACATCACCCTTTCCGCTTCCAGGGAACACCAACGCAAGGCTCCAAGGCCACGGGGGAAATCCTTTGCATACTTGCCTAGGAAGTCCCTTAAATGCGTAGCCGCAGCTGAAGGATTGTTGGTGTCGTGGACACACCTGTTTCTGGCGCCATTGGAAGGACTTTTTTGCATTAGCATAGCTGACATCAGAAACATTTCTAGCGCCGTTGCCGGGGAGGAGAAGTCAAGATCTATCCAAGTAGGTCTCACAAACTCTTCTCTTGCATTTACTTTTGTTTCCAGTTGCCTCTCGTTTTCCTCTCCCCCACTTCACATTTGCCGTTTTCATTTTCCTTTCTCCTTTGCCTTTTTCGTTCGCCCTTTTCCCTCACTTGCTTTTTGTTCACTTGTGTGCCATGTGCCTTCAATATGCTTGCATCTTCGCTTGCTGAAAATCTATTGATATGGATCCTCATCCACTAGCTAGTCTCTTTAAGAAACCCACTATTGTTGAAAGAATTGCTAGTGAGTTGAGGGCAATTGACTATTTCTATGGAGTTTTGCTTGAGATGCGTGAATCTGAAAATCGTGATGAAGAAATTCATGAAGAGATTCACGAGGGCTCCTTGGATGAAAAGCATGATTGCAATGATTTCACTATAAATGCTATTAGTGAAAATCATGCTAAAAATATGCAAAACCCTAAGCTTGGGGATGCTAGTTTTTCTATGTCCCCTAGTTGTTGGAATAATCATTATTGGGGTGATGATATTTCTTATGATCTTGAATATTTATTTAAACCTCATGATGAATATGATATTTGCAATGATATTGAAAGTGGGTTTGGAGAAGTCATGACTTTAGTTGATGATAATCCCACTATTTTTGAAGAGCGTCAACTTTGCATGCATGTGGATCATGAAAAGAATATCCTTTGTGATAGTTACATTGTTGAATTCGAATATGATCCCACATGTAATAGCTATGAGAGAGGAAAATATTGTGGTCGAAACTTTCATGTTACCAAATTACCTCTCGTTATGTGGAGATTGCTATTGTCTCTTTCTTCTTCCTTGCATATGGCAACTATTGGTTGTCTTGACAATCTGTTTTCCTATAAAATGCCTATGCATAGGAAGTATGTTTGACTTAGATGTGGTTTTCACATGTTTAGGATGCTCTCGTTATGCTTCAATTCTTGTCTTTTGTGAGAGCATCATTGAATGCCTAGCTAAGGGTGTTAAACAAAAGCGCTTGTTGGGAGGCAACCCAATGAATTTATCCTTTTTCTTTCTGTTTTGTGTTTTCCACACTTTCATAATTTTGTTATGATTGTGTTTTTTGTGTTTCTGTTTGCGTTTGTGCCAAGCAAAACCGTTATGATTAGTCTTGGGGATGATCGTTTGGTCATGCTTGAAAAGATAGAAACTTTCTGCTCACGAAAAGATTTTTCATTTTTTTTTTCTGTAAGAGCTTTTGAGTTGATTCTTTTTGCTGCTGTTTGCTACTAAATTCTGCAGACTGTCGTAATTTTTCAGAATTTTTGAAGTACCAGAGGTATACGAAATATACAGATTGCTACACACTGATCTGCTGTTAAGAGATTCTGTTTTTGTTGTGTTGGTTGCTTATTTTGATGAAACTATGGATAGTATCGGGGGGTACTAGCCATGGAAGATTGAAAGTACAGTAACCCAACATCAGCACAAGTAGAATTTAAGTTTGCTAGAGTACCTAAGGAAGTGGTGGTTTTCTTTCTTGTACTAATGTTATCACGAGTTTCTGTTTAAGTTTTGTGTTGTGAAGTTTTCAAGTTTTGGGTAAAGTTCTTATGGACAAAGAGATAAAGAGTGGAAAGAGCTCAAGCTTGGGGATGCCCAAGGCAGCCCAGTAGATTCAAGGATGCCGTAAAAGCCTAAGCTTGGGGATGCCCCGGGAAGGCATCCCCTCTCTCGTCTTCAATCCATCGGTAACGTTACTTGGGGCTATATTTTTATTCACCACATATTATGTGTTTTTGCTTGGAGTGTCTTGTATCGTAGGAGTCTTTTCTTTTTGTTCTGTCACAATCATCCTTGCTGCACACCTAGAGAGAGAGACATGCACACACCTTGATTTTGTCGAGCTTCACTTATATCTTTTGGTAGACAATTCAACTCACATGTGCTTCACTTATATCTTTTGAGCTAGATACTTTTGCTCTATGTGCTTCACTTATATCTTTTAGAACACAGCGGTGCGTGGCTTGGTAGTTGATCTATGCTTTGAAAGTAGTCTCAAAAGGGGTAGTTATCCAAAGGGATACGAAAACTTCCACCTTCATGTGCATTGAATAGTTAGAGAAGTTTGATTCATCGCAATTAGTTTTGAGTTGTGGTTATGGAAATTTTGAAGTCATGCTAGTAAGGTGTTGTGGATCTAGAAATACTTGTGTTGAAGTTAGTGATTCCCGTAGCATGCACGTATGGTGAACCGCTATGTGATGAAATTTGAGCATGATTAGTATATTGATTGTCATCCTTTGCGTGGCAGTCGGGATCGCGCGATGGTTTATACCTACCAACCCTTCCCCTAGGAGTATGCGTTGAATGCTTTGTTTCAATTACTAATGAAACTTTTGCAACAAGTATATGAGTTCTTCATGACTAATGTTGAGTCCATGGTTTAGATGCACTTTCACCTTCCACCATCACTATCTTCTTAGTGCCGTGCAACTTTCGCCGGTGCACAAAACCCACCATTAGCCTCCCACAAAACAGCTACCATACCTACCTATTATGGCTTTTTCAAAGTCATTCCGAGATATTGCCATGCAACTACCACCATGACATGTGCCACCACGTCTAGATTGCCATTGCATGATCGAAAGATAGCTAGCATGATGTTTCCATTGATGTCTGTGCCATGCTAGATCATTGCCACGGTACACTACCGAAGGCATTCCATATAGAGTCATAGTTGCTCTAAGTTTTGAGTTGAAAGTGTGAAGATCATCATTAATGGAGCATTGTCCCATGTGAGGAAATAAAAGAGGCCAAAGAAGCTCACCAAAAAAGAGAGAGGCAAAAGAGCCCACCAATAAAAATGAGAGGAAAAGAGAGAAGGGACAATGCTACCACTTTTTCCACACTTGTGCATATTAAGCACCATGATCTTCATGATTGAGAGTCTCTCGTTTTGTCACCACCATATAGCTAGTGGGAAATTTTCATTATATACTTTAGCTTGTATATTCCAATGATAGGCTTCCTCAAAATTGCCTTAGGTCTTCGTAGCAAGCAAGTTGGATGCACACCCACTAGTTTTCTTTAAGAGCTTTCACATACCCATTATTTGTATGGCAATCCCTACTCATTCACATTGATATCTATTGATGAGCATCTCCACAACTCATTGATATGCCTTGTTAATGTGACTATCTTCTCCTTTTTGTCTCGCAACCTCCACTACATTCCACACCATCTATAGTGCTATAACCATGGCTCACGCTCATGTATTGCGTGAGAGTTGAAAAGGTTTGAGAAAGTAAAGGTGTGAAACAATTACTTGGCCAATACCGGGGTTGTGCATGATTTCAATTCATTGTGCAATGATGATAGAGCATAGCCAGACTATATGCTTTTGTAGGGATAACTTTCTTTTGGCCTTGTTATTTTGAAAGTTCATGATTACTTCGCTAGTTTGCTTGAATTATTATTGTTTCCACGTCAATAGAAAACTATTGTTTTGAATCTAATGGATCTGAACATTCACGTCACATAAGAGGAGTTATATAGGACACCTATCCTAGGTAGCATGAAAGCACCAAAAATTCATTCTTATCACTTCCCTACTCGAGGACGAGTAGGAGTTAAGCTTGGGGATGCTTGATACGTCTCAAATGTATCTATAATTTGTGATGGTTTCACGCTCTTATCTTGTCTTCTTTGGTTGTTTTATGTACCTTTTATATCTTTTTCGGGACTAACTTATTAATTTAGTGCCAAGTGACTGTTCCTGTTTTTTCCGTGTTTTCTACTCTTTTCAGATCTGATTTTGGAACGAAGTCGAAACGAAAAAAAAACCCCGAAATGATTTTTTCCCGAACGGAAGAAGATCACGGGGCCTTTGGGCCAGGCCAGGTGGCCTCCGGGGAGTCTACAAGCCCCCACTCCGCCACCAGGGGGAGGCGGCGGTGGGCAGGCTTGTGGCCTCCCTGACCACCCCCTGACCTAGGTATTTGGACTATAAATTCCCAAATATTCCGCAAAAAATCAGGGGAGGCTCGAAAATACTTTTCTGCCACCGCAAGCTTCCGTTTCCGCGAGATCTCATCTAGAGACCCTTCTCGGCGCCCTGCTGGAGGGGACTTTGGAGTTGGAGGGCTTCTTCATCATCATCATCGCCCCTCCAATGACTCGTGAGTAGTTCACTTCAGACCTACGGGTCTGTAGTTAGTAGCTAGATGGCTTCTTCTCTCTCTTGGATCTTCAATACAAAGTTCTCCATGATCTTCATGGAGATCTATCCGATGTAATCTTCTTCGACAGTGTGTTTGTCGAGATCCGATGAATTGTGGATTTGTTATCAGATTATCTATTATATATATTTGAGTCTTTGCTGATTTCTTATATGCATAATTTGATATCCTTGTAAGTCTCTCCGAGTCTTGGGTTTTGTTTGGCCAACTAGATCTATGATTCTTGCAATGCGAGAAGTGCTTGGTTTTGGGTTCTACCATGTGGTGACAGTAGGGGCAGCAAGGCACACATCAAGTAGTTGCCATCAAGGGTAAAAAGATGGGGTTTTTATCATTGGTTTGATATTATCCCTCTACATCATGTCATATTGCGTAAGGCGTTACTCTGTTCTTGTGGACTTAATACACTAGATGCATGCTGGATAGTGGTCGATGTGTGGAGTAATAGTAGTAGATGCAGAAAGTATCGGTCTACTTGTTTAGGACGTGATGCCTATAGATATAATCATTTCATAGATATCGTCACGACTTTGCGCGGTTCTATCAATTGCTCAACAGTAATTTGTTCACCCACCGTCTACTTGCTTTCATGAGAGAAGCCACTAGTAAACACTACGGCCCCCGGGTCTATTCAGATCCATCGTTTACACCTTCACTTTTACTTTGCTTTGTTACTTTGTTGCTTTCAGTTCTCACTTGGCAAACAATCTATAAGGGATTGACAACCCCTTCATAGCGTTGGGAGCAAGCTTTTGTGTTTGTGCAGGATGTTGAGATACTCCTCCACCGGATTGATACCTTGGTTCTCAAGCTGAGGGAAATACTTACTATCATTGTGCTACATCACCCTTTCCGCTTCAAGGGAAAACCAACGCAAGGCTCCAAGGCCACGGGGGAAATCCTTTGCATACTTGCCTAGGAAGTCCCTTAAAGGCGTAGTCGCAGCTGAAGGATTCCTGATGCCGTCAACACACCTGTTTCTGGCGCCATTGGAAGGACTTTTGTGCATTAGCATAGCTGACATCAGTCTACTTGTTTTGGACGTGATGCCTATAGATATAATCATTGCCATAGATATCGTCACGACTTTGCGCAGTTCTATCAATTGCTCGACAGTAATTTGTTCACCCACCGTCTACTTGCTTTCATGAGAGAAGCCACTAGTAAACACTACGGCCCCCGGGTCTATTCACATCCATCGTTTACACCTCCGCTTTTAGTTTTCTTTGTTACTTTGTTGCTTTCAGTTCTCACTCGGCGAACAATCTATAAGGGACTGACAACCCCTTCATAGCTTTGGGAGCAAGGTTTTGTGTTTGTGCAGGATCTCGTGATACTCCTCCACTGGAATGATACCTTGGTTCTCAAACTGAGGGAAATACTTACCACCACTATGCTACATCACCCTTTCCGCTTCGAGAGAACACCAATGCAAGGCTCCATAGCCGTAGCAGAAGGATTCCTGGTGCCGCCGACACGACTATTCCTGTTGCCGTTGCCGGGGAAGCACAACTGACATCAGAAGTATTTCTGGCGCCGTTGCCGGGGAGGAGAGATCAAGATATATCCAAGTAGGTCTCACAAACTCATCTCTTGCATTTACTTTTGTTGCCAGTTGCCTCTCGTTTTCCTCTCCCCCACTTCACATTTTCCTTTTTTGTTTGCCTTTTTCGTTTGCCTTTTCGTTCGCCCTTTTCTCTCGCTTTCTTTCTGTTCGCTTGTGTGCCTTGTGCCTTCAATATTCCTGCATCTTCGCTTGCTAAAAATCTAGTGATATGGATCCTCATCCACTAGCTAATCTCTTTAAGAGACCCACTTATGTGGAACGAATTGCTAGTGAGTTGAGAGCACTTGACTATCTTTATGGAGTTTTGCTTGAGATGCGTGAATCTGAAAATCATGATGAAGAAACTTATGAAGTGATTCACGAGGGCTCCTTGAATGAAAATCATGATTGCAATGGTTTCACTATAAATTCTATTAGTGACAATCATGCTAAAGATATGCAGAACCCTAAGCTTGGGGATGCTAGTTTTGCTATGTCCACTACTTGTTGCAATAATCATGATTGGGGTGATGATCTTTCTTACGATCTTGAAAATTTATTCAAACCTCATGATGAACATGATATTTGTAACAATATTGAAAGTGGGATTGGAGAAGTCATGACTTTAGTTGATGATAATCCCACTATTTTTGAAGAGCGTCAACTTTGCATGGATGTGGATCATGAAAAGAATATCCTATGGGATAGCTATATTGTTGAATTTGACTATGATCCCACATGTAATTGCTATGAGAGAGGAAAATATTGTGGTAGAGACTCTCATGTTACCAAATTACCTCTCCTTATGTTGAGATTGCTATTGTCTCTTTCTTCTTCCTTTTATATGGCAACTATTGCTTGTCTTGACAATCTGTTTTCCTATAAAATGCCTATGCATAGGAAGTATGTTAGACTTAGATGTGGTTTTCACATGCTTTAGGATGCTCTCGTTGTGCTTCAATTCTTGTCTTTTGAGAGAGCATCATTGAATGCCTAGCTAAGGGCGTTAAACAAAAGCACTTGTTGGGAGGCAACCCAACGAATCTATCCTTTTTATTTCTGTTTTGTGTTTTCCACACTCTCATAATTTTGTTATGATTGTGTTTTTTGTGTTTCTTTTTGCGTTTTTGCCAAGCAAAACCGTTATGATTAGTCTTGGGGATGATCGTTTGGTCATGCTGGAAAAGACAGAAACTTTCTGCTCACAAAAAGAATTTTCATTTTTTTCTGTAAGAGATTTTCAGTTGATTCTTTTTGCTGCAGATTTCTACGCAAATTCTTTAGACTGTCGTAAGTTTTCAGAATTTGGGAAGTACCAGAGGTATACTAAATATACAGTTTGCTACAGACTGGTCTGCTGTTAACAGATTCTGTTTTTGTTGTGTTGGTTGCTTATTTTGATGAAACTATGGATAGTATCGGGGGGTATCAGCCATGGAAGATTGAAAATACAGTAACCCAACATCAGCACAAGTATAATTTAAGTTTGCTACAGTACCTAAGGAAGTGGTGGTTTGCTTTCTCATACTAATGTTATCACGAGTTTCTGTTTAAGTTTCGTGTTGTGAAGTTTTCAAGCTTTGGGTGAAGTTCTTATGGACAAAGAGATAAAGAGTGGCAAGAGCTCAAGCTTGGGGATGCCCAAGGCACTCCAAGAGATTCAAGGATGCCGTAAAAGCCTAAGCTTGGGGATGCCCCGGGAAGGCATCCCCTCTCTCGTCTTCAATCCATCGGTAACATTACTTGGGGCTATATTTTTATTCACCACATGTTATGTGTTTTTGCTTGGAGCATCTTGTATCGTAGGAGTCTTTTTTTTGTTGTTGTGTCACAATCATCCTTGCTGCACACCTAGAGAGAGAGAGACATGCACTCACCGTGATTTTGTCGAGCTTCACTTATACCTTTTGGTAGACAATTCAGCTCACACGTGCTTCACTTATATCTTTTGAGCTAGATACTTTTGCTCTATGTTCTTCACTTATATCTTTTAGAGCACAGCGGTGCATGGCTTGGTAGTCGATCTATGCTTTGAAAGTAGTCTCAAAAGGAGTAGTTATCCAATGGGATACGAAAACTTCCACCTTCATGTGCATTGAATAGTTAGAGAAGTTTGATTCATCTCAATTAGTTTTGAGTAGTGGTTATGGTAACATTGAAGATATGCTAGTAAGGTGTTGTGGATCTAGAAATACTTGTGTTGAAGTTAGTGATTCCCGTAGCATGCACGTATGGTGAACCGCTATGTGATGAAATCTGAGCATGATTAGTCTATTGATTGTCATCCTTTGCGTGGCGGTCGGGATCGCGCGATGGTTTATACCTACCAACCCTTCCCCTAGGAATATGCGTTGAATGCTTTGTTTCGATTACTAATAAAACTTTTGCAACAAGTATATGAGTTCTTCATGACTAATGTTGAGTCTATGGTTTAGATGCACTTTCACCTTCCACCATCACTATCTTCTTAGTGCCGTGCAACTTACACCGGTGCACAAAACCCACCATTAGCCTCCTTCCAAACAGCCACCATACCTACCTACTATGGCTTTTTCAAAGTCATTCCGAGATATATTGCCATACAACTACCACCATGACATGTGTCACCACGTCTACATTGCCATTGCATGATCGTAAGATAGCTAGCATGATGTTTCCATTGATGTCTATGCCATGCTAGATCATTGCCACGGTACACTACCGAAGGCATTCCATATAGAGTCATAGTTGCTCTAAGTTTTGAGTTGAAAGTGTGATGATCATCATTAATGGAGCATTGTCCCATGTGAGGAAATAAAAGAGGCCAAAGAAGCCCACCAAAAAAAATAGGCCAAAGAGCCCACCAAAAAAATAAAAATAAAATGAGAGAAAAAGAGAGGAGGGACAATGCTACCACTTTTTTCCACACTTGTGCATATTAAGCATCATGATCTTCATGTTTGAGAGTCTCTCGTTTTGTCACCACCATATAGCTAGTGGGAAATTTTCATTATATAACTTGGCTTGTATATTCCAATGGTAGGCTTCCTCAAAATTGCCTTCGGTCTTCGTGAGCAAGCAAGTTGGATGCACACCCACTAGTTTTCTTTAAGAGCTTTCACATACTCTTAGCTCTAGTGCATCATTTGCATGGCAATCCGTACTCATTCACATTGATATCTTTTGATGAGAATCTCCACATCTCATTGATATGCCTAGTTAATGTGACTATCTTCTCCTTTTTTGTCTTGCAATCTCCACCACATTCCACACCATTTATAGTGCTATAACCATGGCTCACGCTCATGTATTGCGTGAGAGTTGAAAAGGTCTGAGAAAGTAAAGGTGTGAAACAATTACTTGGCCAATACCGGGGTAGTGCATGATTTAAATTCGTTGTGCAATGATGATAGAGCATAGGCGGACTATATGCTTTTGTGGGGATAACTTTCTTTTGGCCTTGGTATTTTAAAAGTTCATGATTACCTTGCAAGTTTGCTTGAATTATTATTGTTTCCACGTCAATAGCAAACTATTGTTTTGAATCTAATGGATCTGAACATTCACGTCACATAAGAGGAGTTACAAAGGACATCTATGCTAGGTAGCATGAAAGCATCAAAAATTCATTCTTTATCACTTCCCTACTCAAGGACGAGCAGGAGTTAAGCTTGGGGATGCTTGATACGTCTCAAACGTATCTATAATTTTTTATGGTTTCAGGCTGTTATCTTGTCATCTTTGGATGTTTTATGTACCTTTTACATATTTTTTGGGACTAACTTATTAATTCAGTGCCAAGTGCTAGTTCTTGTTTTTTCTGCGTTTTTGGCTCTTTTCAGTTCTGATTTTGGAACGGAGTCCAAACGGAATAAAATCGCCGAAATGATTTTTTCTCGAACGGAAGAAGATCAGGGGGCCTGTGGGCCAAGCCAGGAGGGCTCCAGGGAGCCCACAAGCCCCCACTCCGCCACCAGGGGGGATGCGGCGGTGGCAGGGCTTGTGGCCTCCCTGGCCGCCCACTGACCTAGACCTTTGGCCTATATATTCCCTAAAATACAGCAAAAAATCAGGGGAGCCTCGAAAATACTTTTCCGCCGCCGCAAGCTTCCGTTTCCGCGAGATCTCATCTGGAGACCCTTCCCAGTGCCCTGCCGGAGGGGACTTTGGAGTTGGAGGGCTTCTTCATCATCATCATCGCCCCTCCAATGACTCGTGAGTAGTTCACTTCAGACCTATGGGTCCGTAGTTAGTAGCTAGATGGCTTCTTCTCTCTCTTGGATCTTCAATACAAAGTTCTCCATGATCTTCATGGAGATCTATCCGATGTAATCTTCTTTGGCGGTGTGTTTGTCGAGATCCGATGAATTGTGGATTTGTGATCAGATTATCTATGATATATATTTGAGTCTTTGCTGATTTCTTATATACATGATTTGATATCCTTGTAAGTCTCTCCGAGTCTTGTGTTTTGTTTGGCCAACTAGATCTATGATTCTTGCAATGGGAGAAGTGCTTGGTTTTGGGTTCTACCATGTGGTGACCTTTCCCAGTGACAGTAGGGGCAGCAAGGCACACATTAAGTAGTTGCCATCAAGGGTAACAAGATGGGCTCTATTGTTGATTTGAGATTGTCCATCTACATCAGGTCATCTTGCTTAAGGCGTTACTCTGTTCTTTTGGACTTAATACACTAGATGCATGCTGGATAGCGGTCAACGTGTGGAGTAATAGCAGTAGATGCACAAAGTATCGGTCTACTTGTTTTGGACGTGATGCCTATAGATATAATCATTGCCATAGATATCATCACGACTTTGCGTGGTTCTATCAATTGCTCGACAGTAATTTGTTCACCCACCGTCTACTTGCTTTCATGAGAGAAGCCACTAGTAAACACTACGGCCCCTGGGTCTATTCACATCCATCGTTTACACCTCCGCTTTTACTTTGCTTTGTTACTTTGTTGCTTTCAGTTCTCACTTGGCGAACAATCTATAAGGGATTGACAACCCCTTCATAGCGTTGGGAGCAAGCTTTTGTGTTTGTGAAGGATCTTGTGATACTCCTCCACTGGATTGATACCTTGGTTCTCAAACTAAAGGGAAATACTTACCACCGCTATGCTACATCACCCTTTCCGCATCGAGGGAACACCAACGCAAGGCTCCATAGACGTAGCAGAAGGATTCCTGGTGCCGTCGACACGACTATTCCTGTCGCCGTTGATGGGGAAGCACAGCTGACATCAAAGAGGTCTCCTGACGCTCCCGGTCTCGGAAGCGCTGCGGTGGCGGAACGATGGAGAAATTTGTGATTCCATAAGTTCTGTAAGGGTTTCCTCTCGGGACTCTAAATATAGGCCAAAGGAGGGCACCGGAGGAGGTGGGACCCACAAAGGCAACCTCCGGGCATGGCCTAGGGCCTAGCCGCGCCAGCAGGTCGCCTGGGAGGCCCCTGGCCCCCTGTGGCCCATCTTCGGTGATCTGGAAGCTTCTGTTTCGCTGATTTTTTATATATTTTTCTGGAACTTTTTGGGCTTCGGAAAATTGGGTAAATGCCCCTGCAAAATATACATCAGCAGACAGAAACTGGCACTGGGTGCACTGAGTTAGTAGGTTAGTCCAAATATGTGTAAAATGATATAAAAGTGTAGCAAAACATATAACAATGTCACCCAAAAGATCATGGAACAAGTAGAAATTATAGATACGTTTGGGACGTATCTACCTCCGCATAGTAGTAGGCTCCGTCGGGGTAGTAGTCGTCGACGAGATCAACCATCTTCTGGGCTCCGTCATCTGGTCACGGCAATCGTATCAAGCGGAAAAGTGAGAGCAAAGCAACTGTACTCATCCAAAGTACTCACCAGGTTGACATCAAACCTATGCTAACTAAGGTAAGGAATGGGGTTATATCTTTAGACTGACTACAGAAATGCCAGAATAGAGAGATGGTCTAGTCCTATCGAAGACTAGCATCTTTAGTGTCTTGTAGAATTATAAGAGTACAGATCAGTAACACATATGTACTCATATTGTTGCAACAATTTATTAAGTATGCCCATAGATCCTTCCTTGACTCCCTGTGAGAAAGCAATCTCAGAATCAATCATTCAAGTTAAATCACAATTCTAGTTATATTAGATCAGGATAAAACTCCAAGTCGTCCTGTTATCGTGGCACAGCTATTCGAATAGTTCAATCATCCCTGCAGGGGTGCACCACATTTCCCAACATGATCGATCAACTTCGGCCAGACACACTTTCTTGGGTCATGCTCGGCCTCGGAAGGTCAACACGTTGTAGCCCGGTCTAAAACCTAAGCGCGTAAGGGTCTTCGGCCCATCGCCCTTTGCACTCATGCATGTTACGAGGGCGGCCGAGGTCAGTCCTAGCACCTCTTATACAAGATCGATGCGTACGCACACCACCTGGCACGCGCCGCTCCAATGCTGGGTCCAAAGAGCTTTGGCTGATACAACGATGTTGAGTTCCCATAAATGTCCCCGCGTGAAAGTTAGTGTGAAAAGGTTCAATCGACCAACTCAGATCAAGTACCCAATCCCATTAATGTTTTGTTAACTACGGCGACAATCAGCAATCCATGATATGTGGTCGTGTCGCCCCGTCTCGAGGATGTGTGGCAAGGGCCAAGAATGCCCAGCCATGCGTCGTCAGAATCACACGAGAATCCACCCGCATCACACATCTCATCATGTTCCAGTAGTGAAGTGAAAGTAATCGTGTGTCTATTACATCAGAGGAATCCGAGGTATCACCCTCACGGATTCCAAGTGTTGTAACCGTCAAGGTGACTAGGGAGGAATCACCCTCCATGGTTCATGTTTGAGGGGTTGCACGACAGAGTCATTATCAGAAGTGGCGATGGAGGAATCACCCTCCGTAATCCACCTCCGATTAACTACACCACTGAGTTAACATGGGGAGTACATTACGAGCTATCACCCTCGATACTCGATATAAGCTCTGCAGAGTCTTAAAACAAGGGCTGTGAGGTGATGTGACGTGTCATGGCTTGTCAATCAGTTGATCGAGTCTTCGGTTCTCTGAGTCTTCAAGTCGTCCAGTCTTCGAAGATGAAGCAGGGGCAACTCAGACTAACTGGGGTCACTCGGGATCACAAATCCACCTATACTAAGCAGTTAATATGTAGTACGGTACAACAGCAGTTTAGCAAAAAGAGGATATGCATAAGAATAGGACCTATCTACAACAATGGAAAAATCTAATGCAAGTAGGAGGGAGAAATAATGGGTGATATTGGAATGATCAAGGGATGTTTACTTGCCTTGTTGCTCTAATGCAAAAGGCTGGTCGTCAGGGGGGTAGTCGTACCTAGCAGCAACATTAGCTTCGGCATCTACCAGAGAGAAGAGGGGGTAGAAACAATAAATAAAAGCAAACATGTGGATCATGATGCTTGAAAAGGAAATATACGTCGCCAGGGATGAGCTAACGCAATACTACACATCATGGACGAAGAGGAAAACTATTTCCTGGGTCTGTGGCTACTATCAGACTAATGATGCTAATACAAAAATGTCCTTGTACATCATGCTAGGGGCACATGACAGATGAACGAACATCGTATTTAGATTAGTGGGATTTTTCTAAGCAACTTTCATATATAAATTATTTTCATGTGCCTTGTAGATTATTTTATATGATTTTCAAGGTTTTAAACAATTTTAACAAATTAACAGAAATATTTTAATTAGAAAAGTCTTTATTGCATCAACATGACCTCACTCTGACATCAGTAGTAAACAGTCTTTGTTGACTGGTCAAATTGTTAGTTGGACCCCACCTATCATAGACGCTAGGGTTAACATGGTTTTATTTAATTAATCTAATTAAACTAACAAGGACCACCTGTCATTACCTAATTAATTCAAATTACTTTCTTTAATTTATCTAAATAGGCAATTAGGGGCTGATGGCCCTCGGCCCACATGTCAGTGGCCCACGGTGGTGTGGCCCACTGGTCAACCGCTAGGGCTGCCTAGTTAGCAGCTGACCGGGGTCAACCCAGCCAATTAGGGCCCCACGGCTAACTCGCAGCGACACATGAGGTAGCCCTGTCGTGGCCACGTCGGAAGTGGCCGGCGGCTCGCCGTCGATGACCATCAGACACGACGGAGGGCTCGGGCAGCGGAGGGAATTTGCCACACGGGGTCAATCTGCTCATGGATGGGCTCGTTCGAACGCTAAGGTACGCCCGCATCCATCCTAAACACTGGGAGGGGCTAGGATGGCCGCTAGTGAAGCCAACAACAAGGTTAGTACGGCCGACAGTTGAGCTATGGTGGTGACGACGCTACAGAGTGCTATGAGCAAAGCATAGAAGTGAGGGAGGGCATACACGATGCGGCGAAGCAAACGGTCGCACACGCGCAACCAATGGGTTACCGAAGGCCCGTCGGCAAAGAGCTCCCGCGACGGAGCGTCTCGGTCATCGGTGGAACTGGCGCTGGAGATCGAATCCGAGCGCGAACAGTGGCGGAATAGTAGAGGGTCTCACCGCGAACGTGTAGGCATGCAAAGCCGGCTCGAGGGAGACTTGATGTCGCCGAAATAATCGACTGAGCTCGCCAGAGCCGAAGAGGAAGAAGAGGTCACGAACGGTGATGTAGGGGCTCTCGGTTCCAATGTCTGGGCACAGACGACGGGGAAGGCGACTGCGGAGCTCCTGGTAATGGAGGCGAGGCGCGGGAGGCACGGTGGCCGTGGCTAGGCGACGGCCATGGTGGCGACGCTGATGCGAGCGAGGGAGGAAGGGGCAAGTGATGAGGGGGAAATGGGGGTAGTTGTGGTTTGGGGGCATCGGGGACGACTTTGTATCTGTTGAGGAGCCACAGGATGCACGCCACAACGTCGGTCATGGCTGGTGGCGGCCATCACCGCGCCCACGTCCCCACAGGTGAGCAGGAGGAGGGTGAAGGGGGGTAGGTTGGCTGGGCCCGTGGCTGGGCCAACACTATGGACTTTGGCCTAGTCCATAGTGGCCCTTTCCCTTTTAATTTTTTAATTCTTTTCTTTAGGCTTTTCCTTTTTATTTGTTCCTATTTTTATTTATTTTATTAACAAAATTCCTTTGCAAAATTAGGGCACAAGGTACCTTATTTATCTTGCAATTTATAACACAACCACCAAAAGTTTGGGGCTTGTTTGGAAGTGTGGGAATTTTCATAATTCAAAAAGGTATTTAATTAATTGTTTTAGCCTCTGTTATTGTTGTTTGGAGGAACTTAAATACTTCGGAAAAATATGGTTTCAATTTTATAATCACAAGATGAATATTTGCAGAGCCACCATGATTTTAGTTTTCATGTTTGGGAAAATATTTAATCCACTTATTATTTGAATTCTAAATTTCAAAAGTAATTTGAAATGAGATATGATTCCAAGATTGATCAAGCATGGTTTAGCAAAAGAATTTAGCTTAATCTTGGCCATCGTTGTAGCTTAATTACAATGATCGATGTAGCTTAATACAGGGATGTCACAACTCTCCCCTGCTAATGGAACTTCTAGTCTCGAGAATTAAGAGGTAGAAGGAAAACATCTTGGGGTATTCATCACAAAGATGATCCTCACATTCCCAAGTGGCTTCATCTTCAGAATGATTTCACCCCTATACTTTGGAGAACTTGGTAACCTTTTGACGAGTCCGACGTTCAATTTGATCGAGAGTGCGAACCAGGTGTTCTTTATAAGAAAGGTCTCGTTGCAGCTCAAGCATACCATGATCCACTACTCGTACATGATCCTTGAAGCAGCAGTAGAGCTGCGATACATGGAAGACATCATGAACCTGAGAAAGTTTCAATGGTAGCTCTAATTGATATGACACATTTCCACGCCTTTCAAGAATAGTGAATGGACCAATATAGTGAGGAGCTAGCTTACCCTTGATCCCAAAGCAGTATGCACCCCTCATTGGTGTGACACGAAGATAAGACTTTTTGCCAGGTTGAGAGACCATATCTTGATGACGGTCGTACTCACTCTTCTGACGATACTGAGCAGCCTTCAGATTATCATGAATGACGCGTACTTGATCTTTGGCATGTTGGATAATATCCAGACCAAAGAGTGATCGTTCCCCAGTTTTTTACCAATTCAGGGTGTTGGACACTTTCGTCCATACAACATTTCAAAGGGGTCCATCTTCAGACTAGCTTGGTAGTTACTGTTGTAGGAGAAATCGGCATAAATGATAGATTCCTTCCATTTCTCCCCAAAGGAAATGACACAAGCTTGAAGCACGTCTTCGAGAATTTGGTTGACTTGTTTGATGATGAGTTGATGCATATATTTCTCGCCCCTCGTTGGTTACCCAAGTGGAAGGTGGAGATGTAGCCAGCAGCAGATTTCCTTTACACGGGGACTATAACGTTTATCGAACCAGGAGGACTCCGAGGACTAAAAAGTAGGTGTCCGCTGCTCTGGCGCTAGCAGAAGACGTGGCCTTTGCACACAACAAATAACTTTGCTCCCAATGAGTACATAGAGGTTTTCAATCTCTCTCGCCTTGTAGTTTGCAAAGGATCAAAACACAAGCGGGAATAGTGATAGTGATTGCAACGGAAAATTAAATAAAGAAGTAAATGGTGGAGGTGTAAGCAATGGTGGTAATATGGAACAGAGTCACATGATGTTCACTAGTGACGTCTCTCTCGCAAAAGACGATAAACAACTATGCATGGGTAAACAAATTACAGCTGGGCAATTGACAGAATTATAAACGCACCGCAATGCTAATCTTGCTACTACAAAGTTAGAGGCTCAAAAGTAATGAGTAGTACGCCAAGACAAGTAGACCGTTTATTCATCAACATCTACTTACTAATCATCCACCTTGAGATATCTATGCAAAACCTCTCGCTAGTATTAAGTGGCGAGCCCCACCCAAACTTTCAACTCAAAGCAACGGACAACTACATTAACGAACTTTGCGTAAGGTAAACAATCCTTGCAACCGTGGTCACACGCACCTTTGTTTTCTCCCTGGTGGCAACAGCACATCCCCTAGTCTCATGGTTCTGTCACTCAAGCTAGACATTAGGGGGCATGAACCCACAATCATGCATAACACTACCTCTTGGACTTACAATCTACTACTCGGCCAAAGCAATAAAAAGCAACGGAGAACATGCATGAATCACTAAAGAACATAATATAAAAGGATAATCAAATATATAACTTATCACAATCTGAACATAATCTCATAATCCATTGGACCCAGCAAACCAAACATAGCAATAGCAGGAAAATTACATAGATGCCTTGATCATGTAGGGCAGCTCACAAGGGCTAAACATTGAAGCACACAAGATTGGAGAGAAGACATCACATAGCTACTGGTCATGGACTCATGGTTCAAGGAGGACTACTCATGGCATGTCCGGGAAGCGTCCATGGTGGTGGAGAAGCTCCCGGAGGTCAAACCTCCCTCCGGCAGGGTGTCGGGAAGAGGTCTCCTAGTGCTCCCGATCTCGGGAGCGCTGCGGCGGCGGAACGATGGAGAAATTCGCGATTCTGGATATGATGGAAGGGTTTCCGATCGGAGGGGTAAATATAGGCCAAAGGAGGGCGTCAAAGGAGGTGGGCCCCATCGAGGCGACCTGTGGGCACGACCAGGGAGTAGGCCGTGCAGGGAGGCCGCCTGGGCAGGCCTTGGCTCCCCTGTGGCCCATCTTCATGCTTCGTGAAGCTTCCGTCACATTGATTTTTTATACATTTTTTCTAGAATTTTTTGGGCTTCGTAAAATTGGGTAAAAGACCCTGGAAAAAAATACATGAGCAGACAGAAACTGGCACTGGGTGCACTGAGTTACTAGGTTAGTACAAATATGTGTAAAAAGGTATGAAGGTGTAGCAAAACATATAACAATGTCACCCAAAAGATCATGGAACAAGCAGAAATTATAGATACGTTTGGGACGTATCAACACCCCCAAGCTTAATTCGTGCTCGTCCTCGAGTAGGTAAATGATAACACAAATAATTTCTGTGGTGACATGCTAACAAACATATAAGAACTTCAAAGTAAAGCAAGTAAGATATGGAATTCAAGTCAAGACAATAACTAGCAAGAGTCAATATTGAGTATTGAAAATAGCAAAGTAAGAACATAAAGGTGCAAGAGCTCTCGCTGTCTGTGACTCGAGTGTCTCCAAATGTTGTTTGTTTGCAAGAAGTGGGAGATAGGTTTAGAGCTTAAATTAATTGAGAACTCAATCTACTAAAACTTCACTCTTGGTCTCCTTCAGAATCTTATTTTGACTTATCCCCGGACCACTAGTCAGGCACAAGTCAAAGTGATCCTCTCCCTTTCGACTTTGAGCACTCATGCTATGGATGAGCGCAAGCAAGATATGTTGGAACTTAGGATGGCAAAGAGAATAATGACGGGGAAGGAAGACAAAAACAGTGTGAAAGGCTCACGTCAATGAGGACAACCATAGGCGAGAGAAAGTCAAATGATAGATATGATGTGAGGAGTAGGGATTGCCAAGCAACGGATGCACATATGAGCTAAGGTAAGCTCTCTAATGGAACTAGTGGGGGTGCATCCAACTTGCTTTCTCATGAAGACCTACACCTCATTTGAGGAGGCTCATCATTGGAATATACAAGCCAAGTTCTATAGTGTAAGGGTCCCCACATAGTTATGCATGAATGATAATCTCTATGGAGTACAAGTATAACAATTGAGTACGAGTGTGGATCTTTCAAAAGGAATAGTAGTGTTGGCCCCTTCTCTCTTTTTTTCTTTTTTTGTGTGGCCTCTTTGGGTTCTTTTCATTTGTCCTCTTTTGGGATATTTTAATTTTTCCTCTTTGGGATCTTTTCCGTACTTAAGGGCAACACTCTATGTTTTACAACAATAAAAGGAAGATCTTCACACTTTATAAGAAGTACCCAACCATAAAGACAAATGAAAAATATCATGATGTATGCAAATGTATGCGTGTGCCAGTGTAGCATGATATGCAATGAAACTAGCGCGTCATGTAGCAATAATAAGGGTAAGGCCTAACTAGCATGCGGCTCCTCGATCAAGAAAAATCATGTATGCCATGAAGATCAAGTCATGAGATGGTGGATGTTGCATGGCAATGTATCTCGGAAAGGCTATGGATATGCCTTAATAGGTAGGTATGGTGGCTGTTTTGAGGAAAAATATAATGAGGCTTATGATGACAGAGCGTATCATGCCAAGGGTTTGGATGCACCGACGAAGTTTGCATAAACTCTCAAGATGAGAAAGGGCAATGCACGGTACCGAAGAGGCTAGCAAAATATGGATGGTGGAAGTGTCAACAATCGAATACTCACATTAGTCCGAAGAACTCATGCACTTATTATCAGTAACTCTCTATCTATTTAGGAGATTCACAGAGAGACAAGTACCCCAAGGAGGAGTGTTTGGGGGTTTGGTTATCCTTGCGCATCCTCGACCCATGATAACATGAGGGTAGTCTATATATTCCATCCCCTCCAGAGGTTAGTAATCCGTCTAGTAGCTAGAGTTCTCAATTAATTGTTTTTAGTTTTGGAAAACACACGGATTTCCCAAAATATGACACCTATAACTAATAGGCTCAAGCTCTTGGCACCAATAGTCCAAACATTACTCAAATGAATACCTCAAAACCATTGCAAGTTACTACTATACTTAAATAGCAACCTCAATTACCTACTCATGCAAGACACAAAACTCAGTCAACAAGTCAACTCTCGTAGCAATATAAGCATGATAACTTAAGAGAGTTCCAAAAGCAACCTAAGTAAAAGATCTAAAAAGATAAACCATGAAAACTAAGAGCTAAGCATGACAACAACTATGAAAAGATAAAGAACACACAAAAAGATAAGCATGAAAACCTATGTTGTATTCTAGGGTGGAGTGGAGCGTGTTTCTCTCCCAAACAAATAAGGCTAGGTTCCAACTTGCTATGAACACCTAGGAAAACTAAAAAATTAAAAATAAAGAGCGGGACGCTCCGAGCATAGCACATAACATATGAAGTGATAAAAATATAGCATGGAGATGGACGAACTAATGATTATTGATGGAGAAGGGGATGCACGGGGGCATCCCCAAGCTTAGACGCTTGAGTCTCCTTGAATATTTCTCGGGGGTGCATGGGGGCATCCCCAAGCTTGAGCCTTGACACTCCTAGATCTTCTTTCATCATCTTCCATCGCATACTTGAGAACTCCATTCATACGAAACTCATCATAAGCTGATTAGAGTGGTTAGTGGCCATAATAAAATAATTTATTCTCTACTTGAAATATAGATTTTCATGAAGAGCTACTGTTTCTAAAGATTGCCAAAAGGTTTTTGCAAAAGAAAAGCAAGCTTAACATTTTAAAAAGGATGAAAACGCAAAACGTGGCAGAATCTGTGAAAAACATAATAGAAGGTAGTAAATAATTTTTGGGGCACTTGTGCAACCCAAATCAAAAAAACTCAGAACAGACGCCAGAAAAACAATTATATTGTGCATACTGTCAAAAACATTCATATCAAAAAGATGATCTGGTGATTTTTGGCGAATATTTCTGTCAAGCAGACATAATCTGTTCGTGGACAGCATGTTGCAACTTTTGAACTTTCTTGTAATCGGAGGCTAAAACTTGGCACAAAGCTTGAAAATAAAGATACAATGATGTTTCTACAGTAGTAACAAGGATCAAGACCACTAAAACTGAAAGTAAAAACAAAGTGGGTTGCTTCCCAACAAGCGCTTTCTTTTATGCCTTTGAGCTAGGCATGATGCAAAAAATTAAGTATTATCAACTCCAACAGAATAACTTGCCCGAGTAACGGACTCATAAGGTAACTTAATCTTCTTTTGAGGGAAGTGTTCCATTCCCTTTTTAAGGGGAACTTGGAATCTAATGGTCCCTTCTTTCATGTCAATAATAGCACCAACGGTGCGGAGAAAAGGACGTCCCAAAATAATTGGACATGAGGGATCACACTCATTGTCCATAATAAGAAAATCAACGGGAACATAATTATCATTGACAACAATAAGCACATCATCAATTCTCCCTAAAGGTTTGTTTATGGAAAAAATCAACAAGAACAACACCAAAATAACATTGATCATAAGGTTTCAAATCAAGCATATCATACATTCTTTTGGGCATAACGGAGGCACTAGCTCCAACATCACATAAAGCAAAGCAAGAGATATTATTCAATTTAATCTTGACCATAGGATCCCAACCATATTCTAGCTTTCTAGGAATAGAAGTCACTAGCTTGAGCTTCTCCTCCCTAGCTTTGATAAGAACATTGGTAATATGCTCGGTGAAGGCAATATTGAGTGTACTAGTGTGGGGGTCTTTAGCCATTCTTTACAAAAAGGTAATAACTTCGGAAAGACTACAATTATCAAAATCAAGATTACTTCCATTAATTAAAGTGGTGGTGATGTCATCTAAGCCCATTCTTTTGGTAGTCTCTAAGTTCAAAGGACCTTCTTGTCCTAAAGTTGAGGCATTAGCATCACCATTAATATGTCCATTGGTACTAGGGATGTGATGGGTGCTAATAGTTTTGAGATCCTCAACAACTTGTATAGTAGCAAGGGTAGTGTGTGTAGGAAGGCTCTTAATACTATATTCCTCTTCTTTTTATCTAGCCCATCTATCCTTAAGTTTGGCTAGCATTCTTATGTTCTCATTAATTTGGACTTGGATAGCATTCATGGGTGTGGTTTTCCTTTCCTCAAGGGGGAAGTTCTAATTTTAAGCATCTCTACATCATGAGCTATGTTGTCTACCCTCAAAGAGAGACTATCTATTTTTTATAATTTTTCTTCTACACTCTTGTTGAAGGCTTTTTGAGAAGTGATAAAGTCTTTAAGCATGCTCTCTAATTCATAAGTGGAGTTTTTGGTGCTAGGATAAGTGTTGTTGTCCCCATAGTTGTTGGATGGAAACGGTCTAGGATTGCTACCAAAATTACTCCCATAAGCATTATTATTAATGTTGTTCCTAGAGATAAAATTAACATCAACTTTCTCTCTTTCTTGAGCAACCAAAGAATTTAAAGGAACATCGTGAGGATAAATAGGAGCTTGCTTAGTAAGTAAAGTCATGATCATGTCAACCTTATCATTAAGGGAGGAGATCTCCTCAATAGAGTTTACCTTCCTACCTGTTGGAGCTCTCTCGGTGTGCCATTGTGAATAATTTGTCATCATCTCATCCAATAGCTTCGTGGCAGCACGAAGTGTAGTTGACATAAATGTTCCTCCCGCGACCGAGTCCAACAGATTCCGCGAGGTAAAGTTCAATCCTACAGAGAAAGTTTGGATAACCATCCAAGTAGTCAAACCATGTGTAGGGAAATTCTTAACAAGATATTTCATACATTCCCAAGCTTGGGCAACATGTTCATTATCCAGTTGCCTAAAATTCAAATGTTACTTCTTAACTGGATAATCTTAGGAGGCGGGTAATACTTCCCAATAAAAGCATATGTGCACTTATCCCAAGAATCTATGCTATTCCAAGGCAAAGATTGAAGCCACACTTTAGCTCCTCCTCTCAAGAAGAACGGAAAAAACTTAAGTTTAACAATATCACCATCTACTTCTTTATATTTTTGCATAGCACAAAGCTCCACAAAATTATTCAAGTGCAAAGCAGCATCATCTCCAACACCGAAGAATTGATCTTTCATAACAAGGTTCAGTAAAGCAGGTTTAATATCATAGGAGGTCGCCCCAGTGGAGGGAGCAGCAATAGGAGTGCAGATAAAGTCACTGTTGTTGTGACTAGTGAATTCACACAACTTGATGTTTTCAGTGGAACCCATCGCAGCAGCAACAAGCAAGAACAAAGCAACTAATTTTTTTAGTGATTTTTGGTATAAGACTCTAAAGCAAAAAACTAGAAAGCAAACTAACAAGACTAAAAGCAAAGGTAAAAGATAGTGTGCAACTCCCCTATCTTGAAGACTGGAGTCCCCGGCAACGTCGCCGGAAATTTTTCTTGATGATGAGTTGATGGATATACTTCTCGCCCCTCGTTGGTTCCCCAAGTGGAAGGTGGAGACGTAGTTAGTAGCAGATTTCCCTTACATGGGGACTATAAGGTTTATCAAACCTAGAGGACTCCGAGGATCAACAAGTAGGTGTCCGCTGCTCTGGCGCTAGCAGAAGACGTGGACATGCACACACAACAAATAACTTTGCTCCCAACAAGTACAGAGAGTTTGTCAATCTATCCGACCTTGTAGTTCGCAAAGGATCAAAACAGAAGCGGGAATAGTGATAGTGATTGCAACGGAAAAGTAAATAAAGCAGTAAATGGTGGAGGTGTAAGCAATGGTGGGAATATGGACCAGAGTCACATGATGTTCACTAGTGATGTCTCTCTCTCTCCCAAAAGACGAAAAACAACTATGCATGGGTAAACAAATTACAGTTGGGCAATTGACAGAATTATAAACGCACCGCAATGCTAATCATGCTACTAGAACGCTAGAGGCTCAAAAGTAATGGGAAGTACGCCAAGACAAGTAGACCGTTTATTCATCAGCATCTACTTACTAATCATCCACCTTGAGATATCTATCCAGAACATCTCGCTGGTATTAAGTTGCGAGCCCCACCCAAAGTGTAAACTCAAAGCAACGGACAACTGCATTAACGAACTTTGCGTAAGGTAAACAATCCTTGCAACCGTGGTCACAAGCACCATTGTTTTGTCCCTGGTGGCAACAACACATCCCGTAGTCTCATGTTTCTGTCACTCAAGCTAGACATCAGGGGGCATGAACCCACAATCATGCATAACGCTCCCTCTTGGAGTTACAATATGCTACTCGGCCAAAGCAATGAAAAGCAAGAGAGAACATGCATGAATCACTAAAGAACATAATATAAAAGGATAATAAAATATATAACTCATCACAATCTAAACATAATCTCATAATCCATCGGATCCCAGCAAACCAAGCATAGCAATAGCAGGAAAATTACATGGATGCCTTGATCATGTAGGGCAGCTCACAAGGGCTAAACATTGAAGCACAAGATTGGAGAGAAGACATCACATAGCTACTGGTCATGGACTCATGGTCCAAGGAGGACTACTCACGGCACATCCGGGAAGCGTCCATGGTGGTGGAGAAGCTCCCGGAGGTCAATCCTCCCTCCGACAGGGTGCCGGGAAGAGGTCTCCTTGTGCTCCCGATCTCGGGAGCGCTGCGGCGGCGGAACGTTGGAGAAATTCGCTATTCTATATATGATGGAAGGGTTTCCGATCAGAGGGGTAAATATAAGCCAAAGGAGGGCGTCAGAGGAGGTGGGCCCCACCCAGGCGACCTGTGGGCGCGGCTAGCGGGTAGGCCGCGCAGGGAAGCCGTCTGGGCAGGCCTTAGCTCCCCTTTGGTCCATCTTCGTGCTTCGTGAAGCTTCCGTCACGCTGACTTTTATATATTTTTCTTGGGATTTTTGGAACTCTGTAAATTGGGGTAAAAGTCCCTGCAAAAAAGATATCAGCAGACATAAACTATCACTGGGTGCACTGAGTTAGTAGGTTAGTCCAAATATGTGTAAAAAGGTATGCAAGTGTAGAAAAACATATAACAATGTCACCCAAAAGATCATGGAACAAGCAAAAATTATAGATAGGTTTGGGACATATCATTGTTCAACTTGTCCCTGGGGTTGAGGATGAAAAGCGGTGCTAAAGCACAGATGAGTTCCAATGGCCTGCTCAAAACATTCCCAAAATATTGAAGTGAATAAGCTGCCATGGTGTGAGCTTATTACCTACAGAATGTCGTGGAGTGAGACAATTCTAGACCTATATAGATCTACGAGCTAACTAGCAGTGATGGTTTCCTTGACAGCTAGGAAATGTGCAACTTTGGACAGTCGGTCAATGACGACAAGAATAGCATCATTTCCTTTATGTGATCTGGGAAAACTAGTGAAAAAATCCATTTCGACATGGTCCCATTTCCATTCAGGAATAGAGATAGGTTGCAGAGTTCCAGCAGGCTTTTGATGTTCTGCTTTGATTCGATGGAAAATCTCACATTCTACAACATAGCGTGCAATGTCTTGTTTCATGTTTGACCACCACATGTACCGGTACATCTTGGTACTACCTAGATGAATACACAGAGGTGTGACTTGAGCTTCTTTCATCACCCTCTCATTCATATCTAGGTTTTCCCTCTGACTTGGTACGAATATGCGACCCTTGAAGTACAAGGCGACATCATCCGCAACAGTGAAGCAAGAGGGTTTACCTTCTACAAGATTGTCTTTAATATTTTCGACTTCATCGTGATAGTGCTGAATAGTTTTGATTTCGCCCATGAGATCTGGTTCAACAACCATATTACTAAGTGAACCATGATTGATGACCCAGGTGTTCATGTTGCAGAGCTCTTTAGGATGGGGAACAATATAACCCTGAGGAACAATATGGAGATTCGGCTTGCTGAATTCTTCTTGAAAATGGGCCTAAACCTTATGAACCTGGAGGTGGTTGCAGTATGACTTGTGGCTCTAGGCATCAACCATTACATTATTTGTGCGAGGTGTATAAGAAAATACCCAACTTGAAATATGCCATGCTCTCCATCCATCTCTGTTGACGAGGTTCAGATTCGGGTGAGTAAACAGGTACTTTAGACTTTTTTCATCTGTGTAGATCTCACAACGATTACTGAGAAGGTAATGTCGCCATACAAATAACGCATACATAAATGCAACAAGTTCAAGGTCATGAACTGGATGGTTCTCTTCCTGAGCACACAATTGTCGCGAGCCATAGGCAATCAGTTTGAGCACTTGCATTAGGACATAGACCAATCCTTGACAAGAAGCGTCACAATAAATGACAAAGTCCTTGCGAGTATTCGGAGGAGCAAGCACTTGAGAAGATGTCAATTTGTCCTTGAGTGCATAGGAACTTTCCTGACATTTATCTGTCCACCCATACTTAATACCTTTATGGAGCAGATTGGTCAAGGGCTTTGCAATCTTGGAGAAGTTCTCGACAAATCGACGGCAATAGCTGGCGAGTCCGAGAAACTTCTGACTTGCTTGATATTCTTCGGGGGATTCCAGTCAAGAATAGCCTGAACTCGTTTAGGGTTGACCACAATACCATCATTGGAGATCACATGGCCAAGGTAGGTCACTTCGTCCAACCAGAATTCACACTTGGAATTTTTGGCATAAAGTTGATGCTCTCGAAGCTTGTCCAGTACAAGACGAAGATGTTCAGCATGCTCTTCTTTATTCATGGATTACACAAGGATATCATCCGGATAAGCCACGAGGAATTTGTTGAGGTAGTCCATGAAGATATAATTCATCGACCGAGAGAAGGTTGTTATAGCATTGGTTAAGCCGAAGGACATGAGGGTGTACTCGTATGAACCATATCGAGTAATGAAGGCAATTTTTCAGAAATCCTCTTCGTGAACATGGATCTGGTGGTATCCCAACCTCTAGTCGAGTTTACAGAATACTGAGGAACAAACAAGTTGATCATACAAATGATTTATCCAAAGAAGAGGATACTTGTTCCGAATAGTTGCCTGGTTGAATAGGATGATAACCTTGAACCAAACGATTTGTTCCATCCTTCTTCTTAACCAAGAGAGAAGGTGCTCCCCAATCAGAGGAACTTGGATGAATGAAACCACAATGAAGAGATTTGTCGATTTCTTCCTTAAGTTCAAGGAGTTCATGTGGTGGCATTCTGTAGGGTCTTTTGGCAATAGGAGTGGTGCCTTGTACTAAGTCGATGACAAACTCGACATCTCTCATAGGGGGTATTCTTGGGACTTCTTGTGGAAAGACATCTCGAAAGTCACAAACAATTGGATTAATTTCAATCCCCTCATGGGGTGACACATTCAATGCATTGAAGGCATATAGCCGGGCTTTAGCATCGCGAACAAGATGAGCATGGTAGTTTACTATCTCATTCGAAGGTTGGAGGGGATGGACGATTTTGTTGGCAGAAACGATTGAAGCCGTATAATATTTCAACCAGTTCACTCCCAGAATGAGGTCAATATTGGAAGACTTCGACAATATGGGAGCAGAAAGGAATTCCAATCCTTCAATTTCAACAGGGACATTGGGGCTAAACATGGAGGTTCTACATTGGCCTGGGTGGTGTTTACCACTATTGAAATGTTCATCTCTTTGTATTTAGTGCCATGCATGAATGCAAAATTTTCTGACATGAGAGAATGAGATGTTCCTGTATCAAACAATACAAAAGCTGGTACTGAATTAACAAGAAGTGTACCCATCACAGTAGCAGGTTGGTCTTGAGCTTGACTCTGTTCAATGTTGTTAGCCTGACCACGACCGTAAGAAGGCCTCGCATTGTTGTTGCGGTTCTGGTTATTAGCACTGCTAGTTGAATGTAGTGCAAGCCGATTCTGCTGCTGCCTGCAATCTTTGGAATGGTGACCTGGATGGCCACACTTGAAGCACGCCCCATCCTCAGGACTGGAATGATGATCTCGAGGTGGTGGACTTGGGAGCCTCGATTGCCTAGCTGGTGTAGGAGGTAGATGAGGTGCAACATAAGACTACATTAGAGCAGGAGCAGGTGCATGGTACATGTTATGGGGAATCCAGATTTTACGCTTCAATGTAGATGATCCCAAAGATGAACCCATGTCACTATTCCTCTTGTTGCCATCCTTGTAGTCCTACAGACCTGTTTCAACGTGGATGGCCTTGTTCACCAAGGTGGCAAACTCAAGATAGTCCTGAACAAGGAGCATGAGTTTGATGTCAGGGTGAAGGCCATCACGGAACTTCTCCTATCTACGACCATCAGTTGCAATATCTTCTTCAGAATAGTGGGATAAGTCCAGAAATTCTCGTTGATAAGCATCCACATTCTTGTTGCCCTTGGTGAGGTTGTGGAACTCATGCTTCTTTGTGTCCATGATTCCATGAGGAATGTAGCAGGCACGAAAAGCAACTTGGAACTCCGGCCCGGTGATGACGGTTCCATCAGGCTGAGAACGTCATCCTAGTCATATATTCAAGGGGTGGTAGGTTGGCGGCACCACGGCCACGACCAGATGGTCCAACTATCCTGCTAAATTTTGACATGGATAGTTTAGCATAACATAATTGGAGGGGTATGGAATCATTCATGAAGTAAAAAGCATAACGAAAGGGAAATGGGATAGATACTTCATAGTAGCCAAGTTCGACATACAGATACATACATAAGTTTGATTACAATCCAGCGGTTACAAGTTTGAAATTTGACGACAATCTAGACCCACTAGACGGCACGCACGCACCCGGTGGAGGGATACAACAACGGGATATAGCGACAATGCTACATCAACATCGGGGACAACCACTGAAGACACATAACTTTGAGTGACCCTAAACGTTAAAACCAGGGACATGATTCTGCATCCCATGAAAACTCTGATGCAAATACTGGACTCGAAGGGAAGCAGAGATCCACGTGAAGGAGTACGACCTCCAACAGTAGGTCACTCAAGACCTGGTGGTAGCTTTGTCCTGCACGGGAAAAGGATGTACTCAGGATGTATCCTTGCACTGACTACTGATAGCAACCGTGTCATGGCATCGTAAAGACGAGTACAAGTGGTGTACAACTCAATAGTTAGAGCTCGGACAGCATAATCCAGCACCTCAGTGTACTGAACCAGAACTTGTGGGTCGTAACGATGACTCATGTAGGGGGTACAGACAGCGGTGTAGGATCGATCATTATGTTGCCGCATGTAAGGTGTGTAGGAAGGAATGTCGGATCTTGTAACATCCTGAGCGGGGGCATACGGGATGTATCTGGATCTAGTCTCCTCCAGGTGAGGGTACTCTCCACGGAGGTGGGTGATAGCAGTATAGGTAGCATCATGGACTGCCATATCAACAGTCAGCCCAACACCACAGAAGGTGTGCAGCTTAGTGATGGAGATGTTCTGGCGATCGAAAATATGAACCATAGCCCGGTAAGCTGTTGGTTGAACCCATGGTAGTCCTCATAAATAGTGTACTCGGCGTACCACCGATATCCTAGCCTGGTCAAGAGGTCGACTAGAATGGCCGGGAATCCAGCCGCATCAACAACCATAGTAAGGCGTATGAGCTGTCTTGCGGCACACATCTGAAACAAGGAGGTTCAAAGATGTCAAATGAGAGTGTGTGCAACATACTTTAAAAAAATCAGTACATTGTCCAGCTCTCCAGGTTATTGTGATCACAAGAACTTAATGTTAGAGTTAGCAAAATCTTTAACCCAAAAAAGAAGGGGGATCAGAACCCAGAGTATAGAAGAGGAGTAAAAGATCCTAAACACACCCAATTGAGATGCGGGCCCGTAAGCCACACAACAATGTTAGTAAAAGTTATTCAAGTGCTAGACCCAACTTCGACCAAGGAATTGGAAAGGGGGCTACCTACAGGCCGTTGGCTCTGATACCAACTTGTGGGTCATACAACAGGGGGGTTGTGAGATTATATGAAGGGTCATGGCTTGTCAGTCAGTTGATCGATGATGACCCACAAGTATAGGGGATCAATCGTAGTCCTTTAGATAAGTAAGAGTGTTGAACCCAACGAGGAGCAGAAGGATCTGACAAGTGGTTTTCAGCAAGGAAATATCTGCAAGCACTGAAATTATCGGTAACAAGTGATTGTGTGGTGAGATGATTCGTAGCAAGCAACAAGTAACAAAAGTAGCAACGGTGCAGCAAAGTGGCCCAATCCCTTTTGTAGCAAGGGACAAGCCTGAACAAAGTCTTATAGGAGGTAAAACGCTCCCGAGGACACACGGGAATTTCTGTCATGCTAGTTTCATTACGTTCATATGATTCGCGTTCGTTACTTTGATAGTTTGATATGTGGGTGGACCGACGCTTGGGTACTGCCCTTACTTGGACAAGCATCCCACTTATGATTAACCCCTCTCGCAAGCATCCGCAACTACGAAAGAAGAATTAAGAAAAAGTCTAACCATAGCATTAAACTAGTGGATCCAAATCAGCCCCTTACGAAGCAACGCATAAACTAGGGTTTAAGCTTCTGTCACTCTAGGAACCCATCATCTACTTACTACTTCCCAATGCCTTCCTCTAGGCCCAAATAATGGTGAAGTGTTATGTAGTCGACGTTCACATAACACCATTAGAGGAAAAACAACATACAACATATCAAAATACTGAACGAATACCAAATTCACATGACTATTATTAGCATGACTTACCCCATGTCCTCAGGAACAAAAGTAACTACTCACAAAGCATAATCATAATCATGATCAGAGGTGTAATGAGTAGCATCAAGGATCTAAGCATAAACTCTTCCACCAAGTAATCCAACTAGCATCAACTACAAAGAGTAATCAACACTACTAGCAACCTTACAAGTACCAATCGGAGTCGCGAGACGGAGATTGGTTACAAGTGATGAACTATGGTTTGGAGATGAGATGGTGCTGATGAAGATGTTGATGGTGACGAGTCCCCTCCGATGAGAGGAGTGTTGGTGATGACGATGGCGACGATTTCCCACTCCGGGAGGAAGGTTTCCCCGACAGGATCGTCCTGCCGGAGCTCTAGATTGGTTCTGCTCAAGTTCCGCCCTGTGGCGGCGGTGAAACCACAAAAAAGCTCCCATCTGATTTTTTCTGGACGAAACCCTCCATATAGCAAAAGAGGGGGGCAAGCGGGCCAGGAGGGTGCCCACAAGCCCCCATGGCGCAGCCTGGGGGATGGCCACGCCGTGCAGGCTTGTGGCCACCCCCTGGCGGCCCTCTGGCGCTTCTTCGGTCCAGTATTTTTTATATATTCGGAAAAAAATCTCCGTTGATTTTCACGGCGTTTGGAGTTGCGCAGAATAGGTATCTCAACTTTGCTCCACTTTCAGGCCAGAATTCCAGTTGCCAGTATTCTCCCTCTTCATATAAACCTTGCAAAATAAGAGAGAAAAGGCATAAGAATAGTATCGTGAAGTAAAATAACAGCCGAAGAAGCGATAAATATCAACATGAAAACATGATGCAAAATGGACGTATCAACTCCCCCAAGCTTAGACCTCGCTTGTCCTCAAGCGAAAGCCTAGATCACTAAATATTTCCACATGTTTAGGAAGAGAGGTGTCGACAAAACAAGTTATGAACATGCATGCATCATGATCATGATTAGAACAGCATACCAACATATAATCTCTCATGCCAAAGTGATAATTACTTCACAAAGTAAAGCATGGATCAAGAACCTTACCGAGAAGTAACAACCGACAGCCTTTAGTCATTGAAGCAATTGCAATTTATCACAACATCAGAAAGAGTCAAGTAAGAGCTTGTAAAGCAAATCCACATACTCAGCCATTCTTTTGTTCTCTACAATTGCTTCAACTCACGTAGTACTCATGAGATCAAAGTTTCAACTGAACACAGAGAAACATAGGGGCTTATAGTTTTGCCTCCCAACTGCTTACCTCAAGGGTAGTGTCAACAATAATAATTCATGGATGCCTACCTCCAAGTTGACATACGAATGTAGATCTTTCCCAAGCATGTGACGGTAGCCAAGACAAAGGCAAAATAAGGAATTGGTGAAGATCACCATGACTCTTTCAAGGGAAAAAAGTAAAGGTGCAAGATAGGCCCTTCGCAGAGGGAAGCAGAGGTTGTCATACACTTTTGAGGTTTGGATGCGTGTCCTCTTAGTGCGGAGGAACGTCACTTTATATTGCCTCCTGTGATAAAGAACTTTATTATGCAGTCTGTCGCTTTTATGTCTTCCTCATCACAGGTTCGTATAAAGCTTATTTACCACACACTAATAGATCATACATATTAGAAAGCAATTTTTATTGCTTGCACCGATGACAACTTACTTGAGGGATCTTATTCAATCCATAGGTAGGTATGGTGGACACTCATGGCAAAACAAGTTTGAGGGTTTATGGATGCACAAGCAGTATCTCTACTTAGTGCAGGAGTTTTGGCTAATATGAGGTGGAAGCAATCGTCACATGCTGAGGGATCTCTAATCATATAACATTGTTCAGAGCTAAGCAAACACAATTCATTACGTTGTCTTCCTTGTCCAACATCTACTTCTAGGCATGCAATAGTTTGGTGAGTGTTCACAATCATAGATGGTGTCAGAGATGATATATTTATATGTGAACCTCTCCTTCTTTATTACTTCCTATTAATTGCAACAATGACCAAGGTCTATGTTTGCCTACCCTCAACAAGTTCAATCCTCATTCTTTTTATATGTGAAGCTATCACTTCCCATAAGATCATTACATGATTTTTCATCCTTTTGTTCTATTCTCACACTTTTGATCATGGCAAGAGGCAAAGCCCTTCAACTAAGACACTCTTTATTATATGGCTCATGAGCAAGAATACATCGGGGGTGACACAAAGCAAAACTCAAGACTAAAACACTAAGACTTTTAAACCACTAGACAAAAAGAAAACTGAAAAGGGAAACTAAAAACAAAGGTAAAGGCAAAAGATGTGATGGTGATACAATACCGGGGCAACTACCCCAAGCTTGGCACAAGCCAAGGGGATTGCCCATACCAATGCTCAGTTGTCTTCCTTTGGTGGTGAGGATGGTGGAGTTGTTGAAGCATGAGTTTGATCCTCCGTCTTCCAAGGCATAGGTGCTCCACCATGGAAAGATGAACGAGTCTCCGGAAGTCTCAAATCTGCAGCCAACCTTAGTGATTTAAATCTATACTCATACTCGCAGTTCTGGTTCTACAGGTCATAGATCTGGCCCTGGTGTTGATCAACCCTGTCATAGAGCCTGGAGAGGTGCTTCCCAATATCATTGGCATCAATCCTGTGCTTGTTGGTGAACTCCGTGATCATCATGTGGTTGGCGGTGAGTCCACGCTCCACCATCCCTTGGCACTTGAAGACTTGTTGCTCCATTGCTTCGAGCCTCGTCTCCACGCTTCCGGTCTTCTTGGGCCCCTCAACATCACGGATGTGCAACATCCCCTCATGCATCTCGATAGATTGAGGGTGTTGCAGCACTTCCGTGAGGTAGGGATTGATGACCTTCTCGAAGATCTTGTCCTTGGGAGGTTTTGGAGAAGTCATGGTGATCTAGATCTGCAACAGAAATAGGCTCGAAACGAAAAACAGAGGAAATCAACGTGACGCAGGGTCAGACCAAACGGAAGTATATATAATGATTTTTTCCAGACCAGAAGGAGTACCCTGCACGAAAACGGAGTCCGGGAGGCGCACAAGGTGGCCACAAGCCCTCACGGCGCGGCCAGGGGGTGGGCCCGCGCCGTGCAGGCTTGTCGCCTCCTCGTGCACTTTCCGGACTACTTCTAATTTTTGTATTTTTTTAAAAAATTCCAAAACGGAGAAAATTTCCTGTGGGGAACGTTTTGGACTCTGTTTTCTTACCGAATCTCATACCTCTTTGTTTTCGGAGTCTGAAACAGGCTGATAAATATCCCTTAGGTATTGTTCCGGAGTTATGGTATTGATGATATTGCTTTCAACATTTATGGGAGTACCTGAGATATAATGCTTGATTCTCTGCCCATTTACCACTCTCGGACAATTACCTTCCGTGTTGTTGATTTTGATAGCACCGGAACGATATACTTCCTCAACAACATAGGGACCTTCCCATTTAGAGAGAAGCTTGCCTGCAAAGAATCTTAAACGAGAGTTATATAGCAAGACATAATCACCTACATTGAACTCACGCTTTTGTATCCTCTTATCATGCCACCTCTTAACCATCTCTTTGAAAAGCTTGGCATTCTCATATGCCTGAGTTCTCCACTCATCAAGCGAGCTAATATCAAATAACCTCTTCTCACCGGCAAGTTTGAAATCAAAGTTGAGCCTTTTGATTGCCCAATAAGCTTTATGCTCAACCTCAAGAGGTAAGTGACATGCTTTCTCGTACACCATTTTGTACGAAGACATGCCCATGGGATTCTTATAGGCAGTTCAATAAGCCCACAGTGCATCATCGAGCTTCTTAGACCAATTCTTTCTAGACCTGTTGACAGTCTTTTGCAGAATCAGTTTAATCTCTCTATTACTTAGATCTACATGACCACTGGACTGAGGGTGATAGGGAGACGCAATTCTATGGTTGACATCGTACTTAACAAGCGTTTTACGGCAACCACCATGAATGAAGTGTGAACCACCGTCGGTCATTAGATATCTAGGGACTCCAAATCTAGGGAAGATAACTTCTTTCAGCATCTTCATAAAGGTGTTGTGATCAGCACTACTAGTGGGGATAGCTTCTACCCACTTAGTGACGTAATCAATAGAAACTAAGATATGTGTATACCCGTTGGATTTTGGAAACGGTCCCATATAATCAAAGCCCCAAACATCAAATGCTTCAATGACAAGTGAATAGTTCATAGGCTTTTCCTGACGTTTGCTAATATTACCTATTCTTTGGCATTCGTCAGAAGACAAGACAAACTTATGGGCATCTTTGAAGAGAGTGGGCCAATAGAAACCTGATTGCAATACCTTGTGTGCAGTTCTATCTCCCGCATGGTGTCCTCCGTAGGCCTTGGAGTGAAACTTCTGTAGGATCTGTCCCTGTTCATGTTTAGGTACACAACGTCTAATAACACCATCTAATCCTTCCTTATAAAGGTGAGGATCATCGCAAAAGTAATGTCTCAAGTCAAAGAAGAATTTCTTCTTTTGCTGGTACATGAAACTAGGTGGTATATATTTGGCAACGATATAATTTGCATAATCAGCATACCATGGTGCACTACGTCAAGCATTGATGACATTCAGGTGCTCATCAGGAAAGCTATCATCCATAGGTTGTGAGTCATCCAGAACGTTCTCCAACCTAGACAAGTTATCTGCTACGGGGTTATCAGCACCCTTTCTGTCGACAACATGCAAATCAAATTCTTGTAGCAAGAGAACCCATCTGATAAGTCTAGGTTTAGTGTCCTTCTTCTCCATGAGGTATTTAATAGCAGCATGATCAGTGTGAATAGTGACTTTGGAATCAACTATGTAAGACCAGAACTTCTCACATGCAAACACGACTGCTAAAAATTCCTTCTCCGTAGTGGCATAGTTTCTCTGGGCACTATCTAGAGTTTTACTAGCATAGTGAATAACATCCAACTTCTTATCAACTCTTTGCCCTAGAACACCACCAACAACATAATCGCTAGCATCACACATGATATCAAAAGGTAAGTTCCAATCAGGTGGTTGAACAATAGGTGCAGTTATCAAAGCCCTCTTAAGTATTTTGAAGGCTTCCTCACAATCATCGTCAAAGACAAAAGGAATATCCTTTTGCAAGAGATTGGTAAGAGGCCTATAAATCTTAGAGAATTCTTTAATGAACCTTCTATAGAAACCATCATGACCAAGGAAACTTCTTATCCCTTTGATATATGTGGGGTATGGCATCTTCTCGATTGGATCAACCTTAGCCTTATCGACTTCAATACCTCTTTCAGAAATTTTATGTCCTAAGACGATGCCTTCATTAACCATAAAGTGGCACTTCTCCCAATTCAAGACAAGATTGGTGTCTTTACATCTCTGTAAGACTCGATCAAGGTTGCTGAGGCAATCATCAAAGGAAGACCCGTAAATGGAGAAGTCATCCATGAAAACCTCAACAATCTTTTCACAAAAGTCAGAGAATATAGCCATCATACATCTTTGAAAGGTGGCAGGTGCATTACACAAGCCAAAAGGCATACGTCTATAAGCAAAGGTACCGAAAGGGCAGGTGAAAGTGGTTTTCTCCTGATCAGATTGTGCAACTGGTATTTGGGAGAAACCAGAATAACCATCTAGAAAGCAGAAGTGTGTGTGTGTTTGGACAACCATTCTAGCATTTGGTCGATAAAAGGAAGATGGTAATGATATTTCCTAGTGGCCTTATTCAACTTCCTAAAATCAATCACCATCCTATAGCCAGTAATAATCCTCTGTGGGATCAACTCATCCTTATCATTAGGGACAACGGTGATGCCTCCCTTCTTAGGAACGCAATGCACCGGACTCACCCAATCGCTATGAGCAACACGATAGATAATACCCGCTTCCAGGAGCTTTAGTATTTCTTTTCTCACTACTTCTTTCATCTTAGGATTCCATCTCCTTTGATGATCAGCAACTGGTTTGAATTCAGGATCAGTTTTGATCTTGTGCTGGCATAGAGTGGGACTAATGCCCTTAAGGTCATCAAGGGTATATCCAATAGCAGCACGGTGCTTCCTCGGAGTTTTTAGTAACTTCTTTTCTTCATGCTCTGAGAGGCTAGCACTAACTATAACAGGATATATCTCTTTTTCATCAAGATAGGCATACTTAAGGGTATCAGGCAACTGTTTAAGCTCGAACACAGGATCACCCTTTGGTGGGGGTGGATCCCCAAGCAATTCAACACGCAAGTTATTCTTAAGGATAGGATATTGTTCTAAGAAAACTCTATCTATTTCATCCCTTTCATCCATATGCATATCATTTTCATGCTCAAGCAAGTATTGCTCTAAGGGATCAGTAGGAGGCACGACAATAGAGGCTAAGGCAATAGTTTCATCCCTACTAGGCAACTCCTTTTCATGAGGTTGTCTACCAAACTTAGAGAAATTGAACTCATGTGACACACCTTCAAAGCCAACAGTGACAGTTTGCTTCTCACAATCAATATGAGCATTGACAGTATTGAGAAAAGGTCTACCAAATATGATGGGACAAAAGCTATCTTGTGCGGTAGCAAGAACGAGGAAATCAGCAGGATACTTCGTTTTACCACACAAGACTTCAACATCCCTAATAATTCCCACAGGGCAGATAGTATCTCTATTGGCAAACTGAATAGTGACATCTATAGGTTCTATCTCAACAGGTGCAATCTCATCTTTGACTTCATCGTATAAGGATTCAGGTATTGCACTAACACTAGCACCCAAGTCACATAAGCCATGATAGCAATGATCTCCTATCTTAACAGAAACTACAGCCATGCCAACAACAGGCCTATGTTTGTCTCTAGCGTGAGGTTTAGCAATTCTAGCAGCATCTTCACAAAAGGGAATATTATGTCCCTCAACTTCTTCAGACAGAAGATCTTTGATAATAGCAATGCTAGGTTCAACTCTAATTTTATCAGGGGGTGTAGGTGTACTAATATAGCCTTTACGTATCACAGCTGAAGCTTTAGAATGATCCTTTATCCTAACAGGGAAAGGTGGTTTCTCAATGTAAGCACTGGGAACCACAGGATCATTATAGGCAATGCCTTTCTCTTCAACTGGAGTGGTTTTAACTACATTGACTTCCAAAGGAGGATGATATTTAAACCACTTCTCTTTGGGGAGATCAATATGAGCAGCAAATGATTCACACAATGAAGCTACTATCTCAGAGTCAAGTCCATACTTAGCACTAAAGTCACAAAAAGTATTTGTCTCAACAAAGGATTTAACGCAATCAAAAGTGAAATTCATACCTGACTCCTTACCTTCTTCAAGCTCCCAATCTTCAGAGTTGCGTTTAATTCTCTCCAATAAATTCCATTTGAATTCAATATCTGTCTTCATAAAAGAACCGGTACAATAAGTGTCAAGCATGGTGCGATCATCATGAGAAAGCCGAGCATAGAAGTTCTGAATGATAATTTCTCTCGAGAGCTCATGATTGGGGCATGAATATAACATGGATTTAAGCCTCCCCCAAGGTTGAGCGATGCTTTCTCTGTCACGAGGCCAAAATTTTTAAATATAATTCCGATCACGATGTACTAAATGCATGGGATAAAACTGTTGATGAAATTCCAATTTCAACCGATTGTAGTCCCATGATCCAGTATCATCACATAGCCTATACCCTGTCAACACCTTATCCTTCAAAGATAAATTAAAGATATTCTTCTTGACCTCATCCTCGGGCACACCTGCAAGCTTAAATAAACCACAAACTTCATCTACATAGATTAGATGCAAGTCTCGATGTGATGTTCCATCTCCTGTAAAAGGATTAGCCAGCAGTTTCTCAAGCATACCCGAAGGAAATTCAAAGCAAATATTTTCGATAGGTGCGGCAGGTTGAGGAGCAACCATTCGTGCTTCCGTTCGAGGTGAAGATACCCCGAACAAGCCCCTCAAAGGATTAGTATCCATAGTGACAAGTGACAAGAAATAGCAGCACACTATATGAATGTTTCCTTACCAAGTTCAACTTACCAAAGACGCTTCACTCCCCGGCAACGGCGCCAGAAAAGAGTCTTGATGACCCACAAGTATAGGGGATCAATCGTAGTCCTTTCGATAAGTAAGAGTGTCGAACCCAACGAGGAGCACAAGGATCTGACAAGTGGTTTTCAGCAAGGAAATATCTGCAAGCACAGAAATTAGCGGTAGCAAGTGATTGTGTGGTGAGATGATTCGTAGCAAGCAACAAGTAACAAAATAAGCAACGGTGCAGCAAAGTGTCCCAATCCCTTTTGTAGCAAGGGACAAGCCTGAACAAAGTCTTATAGGAGGAAAAACGCTCCCGAGGACACACGGGAATTTCTGTCAAGCTAGTTTCATCATGTTCATATGATTCACGTTCGTTACATTGATAGTTTGATATGTGGGTGGAACAGTGTTTGGGTACTGCCCTTACTTGGACAAGCATCCCACTTATGATTAACCCCTCTCGCAAGCATCCGCAACTACGAAAGAAGAATGACAAAGTCTAACCATAGCATTAAACTAGTGGATCCAAATCAGCCCCTTACGAAGTAACACATAAACTAGGGTTTAACCTTCTGTCACTCTAGCAACCCATCTTCTACTTACTACTTGCCAATGCCTTCCTCTAGGACCAAATAATGGTGAAGTGTTATGTAGTCGACGTTCACATAACACCACTAGAGGAAAAACAACATACAACATATCAAAATACCGAACGAATACCAAATTCACATGACTATTATTAGCATGACTTATCCCATGTCCTCAGGAACAAAAGTAACTACTCACAAAGCATAATCATAATCATGATCAGAGGTGTAATGAGTAGCATCAAGGATCTGAACATAAACTCTTTCACCAAGTAATCCAACTAGCATCAACTACAAAGAGTAATCAACACTACTAGCAACCTTACAAGTACCAATCGGGGTCGCGAGACAGAGATTGGTTACAAGTGATGAACTAGGGTTTGGAGATGAGATGGTGCTGATGAAGATGTTGATGGTGACGAGTCCCCCCTGATGAGAGGAGTGTTGGTGATGACAATGGCGATGATTTCCCCCGCCGGGAGGGAAGTTTCCCCGGCAGGATTGTCCTGCCGGAGCTCTAGATTGGTTCTGCTCAAGTTCCGCCTGTGGCGGCGGCGAAACCACGAAAAAGCTCCTGTCTGATTTTTTTCTGGACGAAACCCTCCATATAGCAAAAGAGGGGGGCAAGTGGGCTAGGAGGGTGCCCACAAGGCCCATGGCGCGGCCTGGGGGGTGGTCGCGCCGTGCAGGCTTGTGGCCACCCCCTCGCGGCCCTCTGGCGCTTCTTCGGCCCAGTATTTTTTATATATTCGGAAAAAATCTCCGTTGATTTTCACGGCGTTTGGAGTTGTGTAGAATAGGTATCTAAACTTTGCTCCACTTTTAGGCCAGAATTCCAGTTGCCAGTATTCTCCCTCTTCATATAAACCTTACAAAATAAGAGAGAAAAGGCATAAGAATAGTATCGTGAAGTGAAATAACAGCCAAAGAAGGGATAAATATCAACATGAAAACATGATGCAAAATGGACGTATCAATCGAGTCTTTGGATCTTCGAGTCTACAAGTCGTCGAGTCTTCGATGATGCAATTTGGACTAACTGGGGTCACTGGGGACAACTAATCCACCTATACTAAGCATTTAATATGCAATAGGCTACAACACCAGTTTCGCAAAAACAGGTTATGCATTACAATAGGAGCTATCTACAATGGTAGAAAAATCTAATGCAAGCAGGAGGGAGAAAGAATGGGTGATATCGGAACGATCAATGGGAGTTTTCTTGCCTTGTTTCTCTGCTGCAAAAGTCTGGTCGTTAGGGGGGTAGTCATACCCAACAACTGCGTCAGCATCGGCGTCTACCGGAGAGAAGAGGGGGAGCAATAATAAATAAAAGCAAACAGGTGCATCACGATGCATGACATGGCAATATGCAGTGCTAGGGATGAGCTAACACAGTACTACACTTCATGGACGGAGCGGGAAAATATCTGATGATATTTCCCAGGTCTTCGGCTACTACCGCAAATACGATCCTAACACCAAGATGTCCATGTTCATAATGCTAGAGGCATGTGATAGATGAACAAAATGCGTATTCGGATTTGTGGGATTTTTATGAGCAACTTTCATATGTAAATTATTTTCTCTGACTTACAGATTATTTATCTGATTTTAAAACATTCCAAATTATTTTAAAAAATTATTATAATTATTTTAATTAAAAAGTCTTTATTGCATCAGCATGACCTCACTATGACATCAGCAGTCAACAGTCTTTGTTGACTCATCAAGCTATGAGCTGGACCCCACCTGTCATAGAAAGTGGGGTTAACAGTGATTATTTTAACTAAAATTATCTAATTAAACTAATAGGTCCCCACCTGTCATTGCCTAATTAGTTCAAATTAAAATTTTAATTTATCTAAACAGACAATTAAGGGCTAATGGCCCTGGGGGTGTGGCCCACCGGTCAGCCGCTTGAGCTACCCAGTCACCAGCTAACTTTGGTCAACCCAGCTAACTAGGGCCCAAGGGCCCACTGGCAGTGACACAGGAGGTAGCCCCATCCTCGCCACGTCGGGAGTGGCCTTCATATCGCCGTCGGTGACCATTAGACGGGGCGGAGGGCTCGGGCAATGGAGAAAATCCTCCACAGGGGGTCAATCCACGTCTGGATGGGCTCATTCGAATGCGAGGGCACACCCGCATCCATCCGGACCAACGGGAGGGGCAGTGGTGGCCGCCAGCATCATCGACGACGAGGTTAGCAATGGATGGGGGTCGGGATACGGCGAGGATGGTGCTACGACATGGTATGAACAAAGCGGAGCGGCGAGGGAGGGCCTACGCGACGTGGCGAAGCGAACGGCAGCACACGCGAGACCAATGGGTCACCCGAGGTCTATCGACGATGATCTCCCATGACGGAGTGTCTCGGTAGCTGGTGGATCTGGTGCTGGAGCTCGAATCTGAGCACGAGGAGTGGGGGAAAGGCATAGGGGCTCACCGCGAATGTCTAGGCATGCAAGCAGGCTCGAGGGTGGCCTGATGTCGCTAGAATCGTCGATGGAGCTCTCGAGAGCCGAAGAGGAAGAAGAGGTCGGGGATGGTGATGAAGGGGCTCCGGGCTCCAATGGCTGGGCAAAGACGATAGAGAAGGTGACGGCGGAGCTCCTCGGCACGGAGGCGAGGCACGAGAGGCATGGCTGCCGCGACTAGGTGATGGCCATGGCGGCGGTGTTGTTGGTCCGAGCGGGGGAGGAAGGGGGTGAGCGGCGAGGGGGAAATGGGGGTCAGCTATGGTTTAGGGGCGACGGGCATGACCTTGTAGCCATCGGAGAGCCACGAGATGAGGCTGCACGATTGTCTCATATTCAAGAAAGGAGGACCCCGAAGACTAGCGTGGTGACCAAGTGAAGTAGACTAGGTCGGTTGCATGTAACCCTAGGCCCTCCCGATGACTATATTAACCGGGGTCCTCGTCCATGTAGGGGCATTATTCCACCTAGGGTTTAGTATACACGATCTCAAGGTAGACTTTGTAATCATGATCCACATCAATATAATCAAGCAGGACGTAGGGTTTTACCTCCTTAAGAGAGCCCGAACCTGGGTAAACATTGTCTCTCCCTCTCTCCTGCAACCCATCGATCTAAGGTCCACATTTCGGGACGACCTACCTCGGATCTGTCGGTTTTGACACCAACACATGGTACCCGCTGCGGAAAGGGACAATGTCGAAGATCAAATCTTCGCTGCGGAAGTTTTCGGGTGAGATGAACACTACCTCTAGAGTTATCGTACCTGAACAACGAGTTTCGATGCCAGGAATTTCTCCTATGAAAGTGGTCTTGCTGGGTTTGATTCATGATGGATCAATACCCATTTTCCACACTGTATCTTCGTAAATAAGATTAAGGCTGCTGCCCCATCCATGAGGACATGTGTGAGATGGTACCCGTTAATTATGGGGTCGAGTACCAAGGCCGCTGACCCCCCGTGAAAAATACTGGCGTGGTGGTATGTGCGATCATAGGTGATTGTACATGCCGACCATGGATTGTACTTCAGGGCCACTGGCTCTATGGCATATACGTCCTCAAGCGCATACTTCCTCTCCTTTTTGGGCAAGTGGGAGACATAGATCATGTTCACCATTTTTACTTCAGGGGGAAACTGCTTTTGGCCCTTGTTGTTTGGGCGACAAGGCTCTTCATCGTCCTGTGTGGGCTCTTGGCCCAATCTTCGGTCATGATCTTACTCGTGCTTTGATCACCCAATAGTTACGGTTGGTGTTCGTCGCAGGCTTATTATGAGTGCCATGTATCTGACAGGTCCTCTTGAGTATTTTGTCTAGCACGGTTGGCGCATCCTGATTTCCCCTGAAAGGTTTCCTCTTGGGTCCAGGCCTGGAGTTGCTGAATCCGGCATTGACCGCCATGCCATCTTCGTCATAGCTGTTGTGCCCATGCTTATTCTTGTTGCGTTGTGTCTTTCCATAACTATACCGGGTTATACAAGTGTCGGGGTTTGAGGGAGGGTTATTCTGCTGAGCCATCCAAGTATCCTCACCCGTGCAATGGCGGCTCATGAAGGAGGTGAGAGCGGTCATTATCCTCGGCCTTTCCTGACCAAGTGTCCGGGCGAGCCATCCATCCCGTATATTGTTGCGGAAGGAAGCTAATGCCTCAGCATTCAAACAATGAACAATTTGATTTTTGTTCATGAGGAATCCATTCCAGAATTACCGAGACGACTCATCGGGCTACTGGATTATGTGTCTTACGTCATCAGACTCAGGTGGCCGAACATAAGTGCCTTGAAAGTTGTCTCGAAAGGTGTCTTCAATATCCTCCCAACTCTCGATGGAGTTTTCTAGAAGGCTATTCAGCCAGTGCCTAGCTGGGCCGTTGAGCTTAAGTGGTAGGTATTTGATGGCGTGGAAACAATCTTTGTGGGCCATATGAATATGAAGGGGAAAATCCTCGATCGACATACCCGTATCTATCATTCCATGGTAGTATTTGATATTTACGGTTATAAACACTTCACGGAATTTATGCCGCATTACCTCATCTATGAACCACATTAGGTGAGCGGATCCCCTTATCTGAGCTTTGTCATGCTGGAGATCGGTCAAGGTTCTACCTCTATACGTATCATGAACTCCATCATTCTAGTTGAGGCAAGGTTTGTATCTGTTTTGTCTTGTGGGAGTTCAACTTCCACATCCATAACTCGATCTTGTTTATTCTTCTTTAGACATGATTTTCTATTGCAGATCATATCGGTCTTTCGATTGAACTAGTTCATTTTGCTTGTATCCTCGGGGAGGACGGTCTCATTGATCATCTAGTGCTGATCTGGGTGGTGCGGGCTCCAAGGCCTTGTCTTCGAATTCTGGTAACAAACGTCGACGTGGGTAACTCTAGGTATGTCGATCCTGTCTATACCCTTCTTCAACAGCCAACACTTATGTCCATCTTTCATTGATGGATTCTTGTTTGACTTTGAGCTGTCTCTACTTTAGCTTAAGGCTCCGAGGAGTGGTAGTGACCTGTTGCCGGAACACTTCCTGGTCCAATGGATCTTCGCGGACAATAAAATCTTTGGCTCCCAGGCTCTCGTCCTCCTCGACCAGAGGGATGTAGTTGCGGTCTTTGGACTCGCCCAGATCATCAGGCTGGTTTGTATCCATGTATCCTGTTAAGTCGGGGTCATATGCGGGTTGTGAAGGTTCAGGGGATTCAGCAAGATTTTATATATCCTCGGTATCTGGGTTATCCCTTGTGCTGGCATTGCTCTCCTAGCCCTTACGAGCTTTAGGATTTTTGTACTGGCGGCGGCGTTTGACGGGTTCATCGCCGCTTTTTTGGCTGGAGCGGCGTCATCACTTTTCCCCGTGTCACCTTTGTCCCTGGGGGTGTCCACCATGTTGACATCATACGGGGAGATGGTGGTCCATCGTCCCGTTATGGGAGGGTCTGGAGATTGAATAACCATGTCCATATCTTCGGCTTGTTCAGAAGAGAAGTCTAACAAATCGGTTAGATCTTCGATGATGCCGGCGAAGTGGGTGGCAGGTGGGGAATAAATTCCCTACACCTAGCTCCAGGGCTGGAAAGGTCCTGGGTCGGGGCTTGCTTGTCTGAATAGTCATCGGTTCAGGCTTGGGTCTGTGTCTCATTCGACCATGAGATATTTGTTGCACTGGCGATCGGAGGCGTGACGAAACTGTATTATGAGGCATCTGCGTAGGACATGTGTTTGGGCGGGAGGACCCTCACGCCCCCAAATTCCATAGCTGGACCTTGAAGTTTAGAATAGGGCCCAAAGTTGAAGTTTGGATTTTTCGATGTTCTCGGCCACAACCGGAATCTTGGAAAGCCTTGGGAATTGGCAACGAGTTCCAACTCGCCAACTTAAACTCCTAACCTGGGGTGACCCCGTCAATCTTATGATGAGACGCCTTGACGTGCGAGGTGGTATTGCTGAAAGTAGAGGACTGGCCGAAGACAAAGATATCTCCGAACTTGACGTTGTCGCTGGTGACCAAGCAAGCCATCGAACCTATTTGCAACCTCACAGCAAAGCTATCAATGAAAGCACCAATATTGGTGCCAAAATTTTCCGATCTCGAGTCGGGGATCCGAACTATGGATCTAAGTTCGATGGCTAACAAGAGACGATGGAGACGGTGTTTTACCCTGGTTTGGGCCCTTTTAGTGGATGTAAAACCCTACGTGCCGGTGTTGTTGTTATTGATGGGGTAGTACATAGTATAGAGTTGATCTACTACGAAATTAATGTTGTGGTCTAAACCCTATTCGTAATTAGCTTGATGTGTCCCACGAGCTATGACCCCCTGGCTTATATAGACGCCAGGGGTGTTAGGGTTTACACAAGGTTTGTTACAATAGAGAAGGAATATGTCGATTCCAACATCTTCTTGGATTACACGCCAAGTCTTCGGAAGAGTCCATCTCCAATCTAATACTTCTACCAACGGTCGAACAGGCCAGAGATTCCGGTCCATGAGGATAGGTAGATGGCCCAAGGACCCGCTAATCCTGGCCTCCCTCACAAGTTCCCGTGACTAACTCCTTAGCCACATTGCTTGCAAGCTTATTGTGACGTTGTATTATCGAGTGGGCCCAGAGAAACCACTCCGTCATACAAAGTGAAAAATCCGACTCTTTATCCATGTCAACTCCACAAACACCCTCAGAGATACGTGTAGACCATCTTTATAGTCACCTAGTTATGTTGTGATGCTCGATACACACAAGGTATTCTTCCGGTGTTAGTGAGTTGCAGGATCTCATGGTCATAGGAACATATACATTGACATGAACAAAGCAATACCAGTAAAATGGATACTATCAAACGCTATACTTAAGGTTTGGGTCTTGTCCATCACATCATTTTCCTAATGATGTGATCTCGTTATCAAATGAAAACTCATGTCTATGGCTAGGAAACCTTAGCCATCTTTGATCAACGAGCTAGTCCAGTAGAGGCATACTAGGGAAACTTTGTTGTCTATGCATCCAGACATGTATTTTAGTTTCCAAACAATACAATTATATCATGGAAAATAAAAAATTATCATGAACAGGGAAATATGATAATACCTATTTTATTATTGCCTCGAGGGAATATTCCCAATATTATCCCACTTGCACTAGAGTTAATAATTTAGTATTACAAGGTAATGAATCTAACACCCATAGAGTTCTCGTGCTGAACATGTTTTGCTCGTGGAAGGGGTTTAGTCAATGGTTCTGCAACATTCAGATCTGTATGTACTTTGCAAATGTTTGCATCCTCTCCTTGATATAATCGCGGATGGAATTGAAGCGGTACTTTATGTGTTTCATCCTTTTGTGAAACCTTGGTTCCTTGGCTAGATAAATGGCACGAGTGTTGTCACAAAATAGGGTCATTGGATCCAGCACACTGGGCATAACTTCAAGATCTCTCATGAACTGCTTCATCCAAACACCTTCCTTGGCTGCTTCCCAAGCAGCTATGTACTCCGCTTCCCATGTAGAATCATCTACCAGCCTACCACGCTTTGCTTGGAACTGCACGAGGTTACTTCTCCACCATTTAGAATAAATATGTATCTGGTTTGAGACTTAGAGTCATCCGGATCCGTGTCAAAGCTAGCATTGACGTAACCCTTTACGACGAGCTCTTGATCACCTACATAAACGAGAGACATATCCCTAGTCCTTTTTAAGTACTTAAGGTTATTCTTGAACGTTGCCCAGTGTTCCACTCCTGGATCACTTTGAAACCTTCCGGACATACTTATGTCAAGGCTTACATCTGGTCTCATGCACAACATTGCATTCATAATAGAGCCTATGGACGAGGCATAGGGGGCGACACTCATCTTTTCTCTATCCTCTGCAGTCGTTGGGCATTGAGTATTACTCAACTTCACACCTTGTAGGACATACAAGAACCCCTTCTTGGACTGATCCATTTTGAACTTCTTCAAAACCTTATCAAGGTATGTGCTTTGTGAAAGTCTAATTAAGCGTCTCAATCTATCTCTATAGATCTTGATGCCTAATATGTAAGCATCTTCTCCGAGGTCCTTCTCCGAAAAACTCTTGTTCAAATATATCTTCACGCTTTCCAAAAGTTTTATATTGTTTCCAATCAGCTACATGTCATCCACATATAATATTAGAAATGTTATAGAGCTCCCACTCACTTTCTTGTCAATACAAGCTTCTCAGTAACTTGTATAAACCTAGATGCTTTGATCACCTCATCAAAGCAAAGATTCCAACTCTAAGATGCATGCACCAATCCATAAATGGATCGCTGGAGCTTGCATACTTTGTCAGCATTCTCTGGATCGACAAAACCTTTTGGTTGCATCATATACAACTCTTCCTTCACGAAGCCATTAAGGACATGCTCTTTTGACATCCATTCGCCGGATTTCATAATAGAAAAATAGAGATATTGCTAACATGATTTTGACAGACTTAAGCATCGCTACGGCTGAGAAAGTCTCATCGTAGTCAGCTCCTTGAACTTGTGAAAACTCCTTTGCCATAAGTCAATCTTTATAGACGTAACATTACCGTACGCATCCGTCTTCCTCTTAAAGATACATTTGTTCTAAATAGCCTTTAGACCTTTAGGTAATACTTCCAAAGTCCACAACTTGTTTTCATACATGGATCCTATCTCGGAATTCATGGCCTCTAGCCATTTGCTGCAATCCGGGCCAACCATCACTTTTCTGTAGCTCATAGATTCATCATTGTCCAACAACATGACCTTTAAGACAAAATTACCGTACCATTATGGAGCAGTACGCGTCCTTGTCTACCTACGAGGTTTGGTAGTAACTTGATCTGAAGCTTCATGACCACCGTCATTAGCTTCCTCTTCAACTGGTGTATGCACCACAAGAACATCTTCCTGTGCCCTGCTACTCAGTGTTTGAAGTGACAGTTCAGTAACCTCATCCAGTTCTACCACCCTCCAATTCAATTCTTTCAAGAGAAACTATTTTCCCCGGATCTTGGATAGAAGGTATACCCAATTGTTTCCATTGGTTATCCTATGAAGACAAAGTTATTCACTTTGGGTCGAGCTTATCAGGCTGACACCTTTTGATATAAGCGTCGCAACCCCAAACTTTAAGAACCGATAGCTTAGGTTTCTTGTCAAACCATAATCCATACATTATTGTCTGAACGGACTTAGATGGTGCCCTATTTAAAGTGAATGCGTCTATCTCTACTACATAATGTGACAACCCGAGACCGACGCTCCAGAAGATTCCCCTTTTATTCCGTTGTTGTTGTGTGATTTATTTGGTAGTTGCATTCATCATCGCATCATACGCATCATCTACATTGCATGAACACTCCATTGCCACCAGTTTTCAAACTTGCATCCGTTTAGTTGTCGGTTCTCTCCGTTATCGACGTTGACCGTTTTGAGACCAACCACACACGCACGCGCCCGCGACATCGATAAAATATTGTTTTTAATATTGTCCAGAAAATATTCTCGGATTGGGTTGAAACTTGTCGTGTGGTCTTAATATTATGTAGGTAGACCGCCTGCCAAATTTCATCGCAATCGGAGTCCGTTTGATACCCGAACGGTCGACCGTAGCGGCACCATCATCAATTTATCGTCGGACGTTTTTCAGTGTCAAAAATCTTTGTCGCTGGGTTGCCCGTTTTCCCTCTCATCCCCGCCTAGCCCCTCTGCACAGCGCACCAACCTGTCTGGAGCCTAGTCTGGAACGTCCCCTGGACCCGAACCGGGCGGTCGTGACCGTTAGATCCGGATAAACACCGTTTTACCGCAAACCATCATCAGTTTGTTCATTGGACTCCCTAATCTATTTATCCCGACCGTCCAATTTAATTGGAGGGTCCTAACCCTAATCTATTTCCCTATATATTGACCACCTAGTCTAACCCTAGACCAATCCCTATAAAGTCTCCCCCTGTCCAATCGGCGCCGCCACCCACTCCTGGTCTCCTCCTTCCTCGGGGTCGAATCCCACGGCCGACGTCCTATTGGCTAGTGGATTAGCTTGTTGTAGCATCATCCGGACGTGTCCAGTTCCCCATCTCCCCGCTCTGTAGACGCGTCGCGTCCATGAGATCCAGCCTCGAGCTCCTTTCATGGAGCCCCATCTCCCTGCACGAGACATCCCCCTCGGCCTCGACCCCATCTCTAGCAGGCCAGGACCCCGCGTCCCTCCGGTCCCCTTCACCTCGTTTCCCTCTCCTCCTGCTCTCTCCCTCTGAGAGCTCTCCCTCTCTCTGAATTTTTGTAGCTACAGGAGTGCCACGGGGCATGGCCATCCTCTCCTCTATAGCTGTTGCACGCTCGCTGCGTTCCGTGCAGGTCCAACCGAGCCATCGTGGCCGACGAAATCCTCAAGTCAAGTGCACCCAAGCATGTTGTCGGCTCATCCTCTGTCTGCCCCGACCCAACCTTGTTCTGCAGCCTTGCCATGGTGCCGCACCTGTCCGCCGCCTCCCCCAAACAGATCTGGCCATTGGACCCGTCGCCGGAGCCCCGCGTCACCGGTGCCCAGCAGGTTGTCCTCCCTCCCCATATTTCCTTTCCTTCCTCTTGCTCCTTCCCTCTCCTTCCAACTCGTCTGAATATCACTTTGTCTCTCGTTTTTTCATTATCTGTCAGGAACAAACAGAGCTTGCAGCCGCACAAGACCTACCTTGGATGACCCTCCAGTGCCTCCGACTGTGAGCTTCGACCGCCGCTCGCCGTCGTTCTTCACCGGATCCGGACCCTAGCGCCATTCCCCATCGTTCCCGCGGCCTAGACCTCCTATGTGAGCCTCGCCACCATGTTTTCATGTTGCCTCTCATGGTGAGATCCCTGTGCTTTTGTGGGAGACCAAGCCTCGACCTTCTATTAGTTCAATTGCACAGCGTCCAAAGTAGGACACAAACACCTTTGTAGCCTAGTAGCTAGCGCGTCTGGTTTGCATCCAGGGGGTCTGGGGTTCGAATCCAACAATCCCCTATAGTTAAAGTGGCTCTGCCAACTTATCACAAATTCCATCCCCGGTGCTACTGGTTAGCGCTTTGGTTTGATTCCCGGAGGTCTAGGGATCAAATCCCCATGGCCTCTCTTTTATTTTTACCCGGTGTATTTATTTTTTTCTTTTGCATGCACGTTGCATCCATGCCATATGATCATGTTCTGCTCGTATCTTTTAGGTCGTAACTCCGTTGAAGATGAGCCATATATGTATATGGACCAGAACGACGTGTAGTTTCACGTGAACCAATTTGTTTTTCCATTTAACAAACATAAAATGTGATTAGGGCAAATCAGGACAGATTAAGAATTTAACGCGTGGGGTCATTTCGGAGATGCTATATGTCGTTTCCGGCCCCATTTAAAATGCCTAGATAGGTAGATTACTTGTGCTTCACCTTGTGCCATGTTAAAACCATTTAATATTGCCGTGGTATTAAACGGTAGTGAACTAAATAATTAAATGTGGAGTTTCGTCAATATGCAACTCATTGTATATTGAGCTTCACTTAATGTGTACTGTTGCGTGATGTGTATTGTCGTGCCATGCCCTGCATATTTTAAACTGCTCATGCATCATATGTGTTGCATCGTGTCGTGCCTATGCCGTGGTGAATATTGTGTGTTGACGTTTGTTTCCGATTTTCTTCGTCTCGATATAGTTCCTTAAGCGTGTCGGAATGTGAGGACCCGTTCGACTACGTCGGTTCGTCTCCTTCACGGAGTTGTTCTTCTTCCAAGCGGGATCTCAGGCAAGATGATCATTTCCCTAGATACCATTAGTATCATTGCCATGCTAGTTGTTTTGATTCTACCGTTATGTCTCGCTGCCTACCACCTGTTAAATGTCAGCCTCTCAACATTGCCATGAAAACCTTCAACCTGATCACAACCTAGCAAACCACTGATTGGCTATGTTACTGCTTGCTTAACCATTTCTTAGCGTGCTAGTTGCAGGTGCAGTTGCTTCCATGTGACAACATGGGTTCCTTGTTATATCACCCTATTAATTTTGTTTAAATTAATGCACCTATATACTTGGTAGAAGGTGGAAGGCTCGGCCTTTTTAGCCTGGTGTTTTGCTCCACCTTTGCCGCCTTAGTTTCGGCTACCGGTGTTATGTTCCATAAATGAGCGCTCCTAACATGCTTGGGGTTGTTATGGGGACCCCCTAGATTCTTGTTTTGGGATAAAGCTCGTCTGGCAAGGCCCAACATTGGTACTATATTTGCCCAACATAATAATTTTGTTAATGCTGAAAAACATAGGGCGGCATGAACCCGAGGAGTAATTCAACATAATATAGGGAGGGCTAGTGCTGATAGTGCTGGTCCAAAACAGAGCATGTGCGGGGCCAACCCGGGGCAACTCGGGTGATGTCTATCAGGCCACCGTACGCTTCGCTTATCCGTCGTGTCCTGAGAACGAGATACGCGGCTCCTATCGGGACTGTCGACACGCCGGGCGGCCTTGCTGGACTTGTTTTACCTTTCTCGAGCGTCTTTTAACATCCGGTTCTAGATAACTTGAAGTTAACTTAATTAAAACTTGCCAACTGAGTGCGTAACCGTGACTGTCTCTTTTTATGAGTTCCTTCTCAAATCGAGGACATGGTGAGGTTATGTCTGACGTAAATAGGTGTTCAAGATCATTCATTTGATCACCAGCCATTCACGTCCACTATGTGTAGATCATCTCCCTCTTATTCTTGTACTCGTAAGTTAGCCACCTCAAATAAATGCTTAGTCGCTTGCTGCAAACTCACCACTTAACCATACCTCACCCATTAAGCTTTTCTAGTTTTGATACCTTTGGAAATGAGATTGCTGAGTCTAGTGTGGGTCACAAATTACTACAACACCAATTGCAGGTAGAGGTAAAGGATATTAAGACGTGAGCGCGATGATTGTCATTTGGAGTTTATTCTTCTTCTTCGATCTAGGATGGGTTCCAGGCTGGCAGTCTGGGATAGCAAGGATGGACGTCGTTCTTTTATCATTTGTTTTCGTCCATAGTCGGACCCTGCTCTTCTTCATGATGATTGTGTATTGTACTGATGTGACTCTGATGTAGCTTGTGGCGAGTGTAAGCCAATTCCATATACTCTTCTCTTCAGTACATGTACTTGTAACGATATCCATTCTTGCGAAACAACAAGATGCGCTTCTATCCTTGTCGAGGCCCTCGCGCCAAAATAAGGATAGGGTCGCATCTTGGGCATTACACATAACCCCAAAACGATAGTGGAAAATCGGTAAGAGACATCACATAATGCACCATTGTAATAAGGTACGTTTACGACGTTCGAACACACCAATACACTGTGGTGTTCCAGGTGGCATAAGTTGTGAAACAATTCCACACTATTTTAAGTGCATGCCAAAATCATAACTCAGATATTCTCCTCCTCAATGAGATCGCAGGAACTTAATCTCCTTGTTACAATGATTCTCCACTTCACTGTGAAATTTCTTGAACTTTTCAAACGTTTCAGGCTTGTGTTTCATCAAGTAAATATATCCATATCTACTCAAATCGTCGGTGAAGGTGATAAAATAACGATATGCACCACACGCCTCAATACTCATTGGACCGCGCACATCCATATGTATGATCTCCAACAAGTCACTTTCCCATTTCATTGTACCGAAAGCGGGGTTTGAGTCATCTTGCCCATGAGGCATAGTTCACACAAGTTAAGTGATTCAAAATCAAGTGACTCCAAAAGTCCATGAGCATGAAGTGGTACTATCATTATTACCTCTACCTCTTTGGCATCAATGTTATATATATGCGTATCATTACTATCGAGACTCAAAAAGAACCAACCATTCACATTGGGTGCATGAAGATAAAAGATATTACTCATATAAATAGTATAACAATTATTCTCTGATGTAAATGAGTAACCGTCTCGCATTAAACAAGATCTAGATATAATGTTCATGATCAACGGAGGAACCAAATAACAATTATTTTGGTTCATAACTAATCCCGATGGTAATCGAAGAGCGAGTGTGCCGACTATGATCACATCAACCTTGTAACCATTTCCCACATGCATTTTCACTTTGTCGTACCAGCCTCCGTTTATTCTGTAGTTCCAGTTTCGTGTTACAAATATGAGCAACTGAACCGGTATCAAATACCCAGGCACTACTATGAGAACTAGTGAGGTACACATCAATAACATGTATATCAAATATACCTTTCTTACCGTTGCGAGCCTTCTTACCGGCCAGATACTTGGGGCAATTCCGCTTCCAGTTGCTAGTTCCCTTGCAATAGAAGCACTCAATCTCAGGCTATAAGTGCATCTAGTGCCCCTTAGTGATTTTGGTGCATTGAGGACTTATAGGTTAAGAGACTAATATGTTTGTGAGTGTACACATGCCTAATAAGTCATAGAGGAGTTTCAACTATTCAAAGAATATCGACCCCTAAAAATTTATGTCTTCAGGTGAAGACATTGGTCGATCCTTGAAGTCTTTGATAGCGAAGAAATCGCTATTCCTCATGAATACTTTGAATATCAGGAACTCGACGTGTCCCGAAGAAAATGCGTTGAAGACTTTGAAGCTTGAAGATTTACTCTTTATGTTTCATTTTCTTCTTTCTTGAGTCATTGAAACACCATACAATTAAAGGGGGTCGAGGTAATACTAATTAAAGAATTTCCTCATGATGCTCAACTCAAAGCCTACATAAAAAATCCTCAGAGTGAAGCCTTTGAAAATCTCTTATGGATTAGTCGAAGTCTTTAGTGACACAGATGAAGTTCTTCTTGTCACTGAAGAATCTGCACTAAGTGAGAAGTTAGGATTTCACCAGTGCGAACTGCCTATGAGTGAGGAACATGAGAGACATGTCCCCAATCTTATCCACACAACGGTCATGTCATTAATGGAATTAATATCAAATCATGTCGGGATGCTCCCAGGCTATAAATAGCCGCCCCCACAACCACTAGCTGGTTGGCTCCTCCGGCAGAAACTAACACTTGTCATTTTGAGAAACCCATTCCTCGAGGACTTCGAGCGAAAATCATCAAGTGAGGAAAAACCCCAAACGCCAAACCAAAACCGAAACACAAAGTGATTGAGCATCACTGAAGAGATTGCTCCTATGTGGAACCGATGTTTGTTACCTTTGAGGAATGTGCATCCTCCACACAGTTAGGCATCAATGGACTAGAGCATCCAACAGTCAGTGGATCGTTGGGTGACCGAGTTTGTGAGGGTTTGGAAGTCTGCCCTGAAGACTTAGCATGAGTGTTGGGCTAGGACTGTGTGTCCTTATCTCAAGGAGAATACAGTAGGGTTGTGTGTCTCGGGACTGTGTGTCCATTGGTTTGAATACCAAGCTGCTCCAAACCAGATGTACAACTGTCACAACAGTTGGAACTGGGTCATCAAACCACTGTCTTCATCGAGCTACGGGTTCTATTTCCTCAACTCTTTGATTTCCTCAATTGCATGTTGATGCCTTTGATTTGCACTGTGTGAAGAATTTGAGTGAAATCCTCACCTCAAATTCTTCGCTTGAGTTATTCATCACCTGCTTATCCTTTTCACACGACCTGTGCAAACTGAACGCTACAACTTACTTTGAGGACTAAGATATTTCCGCATTTGCACCACGGTTTGTGTACTTATTCCGCTGCACTCAGTTCATGACTGTGTACTTTCCTCACTAGTAATTTCTTTAGTGATGAATTTGTAAAAATCGCCTATTCACCCCCCTCTAGTCGATATAACACAGTTTCAATTGGTATCACAGCAAGGTACTCCCTTGTTTTGTGTGATTTTGGTTTAACCACCTGGAGTTTTAGTTATGTTGACCACATGTATGATCAAGGTTACTGCGGGATGTCCTACCTTTGAAGGAAAGGATTTTTTGTTGTGGAAGAACAAGATGTGCATGCACCTTGAAGCAATTGACAACGATCTCTGGTACATTGTGGAAAATGGTGTTCCATCTGTCACTGCAACTATCACTGCCGCTGATATGAAGAGATTCAAGTAATTCGACTCTCAAGTGAAGAATATCATTTGTGGCCATCTGACAAAAGGTTAGTATGGCAGAGTGAGTGCTTTGGGTTCTTAGAAGCTTATCTGGGAAAGGTTGTCCAAAGTAAATGAAGGAGTGTCCACACAACGTCACTCGTGTTGATGTTCTTCGCAATCTCTTCAATCATTTCAAGAAACTTGATAATGAAAGCTGTCAAGACACCTTTGATCGCCTCACTAATATCTCCAATGAGCTTCACGCTCTTGGGGCTAGAGACATCACTGACCATGAAGTTGTGAAGAAACTACTACGATCTCTTGATCCTTCATTTGAAACACTGGTACTGATGATTCAAGAACGAAGGGACTACAAGCTACTTGATCCTACTGATATTCTTGAGAGACTCAATACTCATGAATTCCAAGAAGAATATAAGAGAGATCTTATGGAGCAAGCTATTCAAGACCTCGTGCGCTGAAGGCAAAGGCTGTTTACTCATCTAAAGAAGCAGACTCTCATTGTAGTCTTGGTGATCCTGAAGAACTTGGTAAGGAACTTGCTATGCTCGTGAGGAAATTCCAAAAGTTATCAAGGCGTGTCCAGTTTGGAAAGTCTTCAAGAAAAGATATGAGGAAATCAGAATCTTCATGTGAAGACTAGAAGAAGAGATCCTGCCATAAATGCAAGAAATCTGGTAACTACATTGCTGATAGTCCTCGTTGGGTTAAGGAATCAAAGAAGAAGAAGTACAAGGATTACAGTTCTATTGACTCGAAGAAAAATAAGAAATCTTCAAAGTCTTCATCTTCAAATTCCTCATCGCACAAGAAGACCAGTTTCTGAAAGGCTCGGGCGCTTATTGGCAAGGAAATGGATTCTGAAGAAGAATCTGAGGAATATGATGAAGAGGAAGGTTCTGAAGAGGAGTCAGAGTCCGGGGTGGCAAGCTTAGTCCTTGCTACCACATTCATCAACAAGTCCATCTTCAATCTTGAAGAAAATGACAACATCAAGAACACTCATGACTATGATGGCGACTTTTCTCCCTCCTATTACTTCATGGCAAAAGGTTCAAAGGTATCAAGTCACACTTCCTCCTCTGATTCTAGTGACTGTGAACCTGATGATTATCAAAAAACCAGTTACTATAAACTTGCTAATATTGCCACTAAGCAACAAGCTGCTATTGAAAAACTTTAGAAACTGCTTGACAAAAGCGATGACCTGTTGAGCGATGAAATGAATCAGACTCAAATCCTCACTGAAGATGTTGAAAGTCTTCAGTCTAGGTTTGATAGTCTTCAAGAACTTCATGGCACACTTTTGGATTATCAAGAATGTCTCACGATGATCTTCAACTCGAAAATAATTCTTTGGGTGCCCAACATATCAGTACCGCTCAGGAAGAATTCATCCCACCCTTCTGAAATGTATCAAACGTGAAACTGCAAATTCCTCACCTAAAACTTGAAATGCTTCTATTGCTACAAATTCTTCAACTATTTCTATGGTAACAAATTCCTCACGTGAGGAAACCACAGGTGGCACTGACGAAAATGCAGGGTTGAAGGAATTGTACATGACAGGCATATACAAAAACCTCAAAGGGCATCAAACCTATTACGATGTGCTCAAAAAGCAAATTCTGAATAGGAACCCGAGGAAAGAGGGCATCGCCTTTGAGAGGAAACTGAATGTTGATGGTTCCTATTGGAAACCTGAGCAGTATCCCAAAACCTCATGGGTTTTTGCAAAGGGAACTCATGTTGATCTATCGACCCTAAAAGGCTTTACATGTGAAATATCATATTCTTCTAATGAGTCACTTGAATCAAACTATAAACTGTTCAAAAATCAGATTGGTGAAGTATTTCCTCGATATGTTGGAACTAACTGCATGAATGGACCACCCCTGAGGAAAATCTGGGTTCCCAAAAGCCTCTTAGAAAGTCTTGAGGTGAATGTCCTCATGACGCCACCAGTCAGGAACAGGAACCCCAGATCAAATTCCTCATATGGTCAAAGCTATGCTTCTGATACTCATATGGTCAGGAACAAGGTTCGAAATCCTCATATGGTCAAAGCTATGCTCATATTCACTCTAATGCTTCTGATACGTAGGGAAACTTTAAGGGACATGAATATGTGCATTATTACTCAAATCACGAGGTTAATAAGTCCACAAAGAATTTCTCTGCCTATTCATTTGAGTACTCTAATCCCCTCGTGTGAAACGAACTGTATTAGCCTCAATGCCACAATTATCATATGGTGCTCGCAGGATGATAAACTCTTTACCACCCCTTCAAATGTGGGTGGTGAAGAAATCAAACTAATGACTTGTGAAAGTCAGGTCTCCAGATCAAATTCATCATGTGAAGAATTTGTTGGAGACCTGAGGAAATTTCTTGAAAGGACTCAAGGTAATCATGATGAAATGATTTTTCATTTCACAAGTCCTCATATTTTCCTAATCTTATATCATGTGATGAAATTAAAGTATGATGAAATTGATAACATATGCTTCACTTTGAAGTACATGAGATGGTAAGCAGTACTAATTCATATGCAGGATGACAAACCTAAAACCAGAGAGTGGGTTCTTGACATTAAGCGTACAATTCACATGACTGGTGATAAAATCCTGATGATGAATATCCCACTGACTCCATCACTATTGAAGCATATGACCTACACTGACAAAGGTAAAAGCAAAGTATTGGGACTTGGTAAAGTGGCTATCTCAAAGGATCGACACATGGACAAAGTCATGCTTTTCGAATCCCTTGAGTTTAACCTCATGTTAGTCTCAATGTTGTGTGATCTTGATACGATTGTCATCTTTGGAAAATATAGATGCGTAGTCGTCATGGAATATGACAAATCCAAAGTCTTCAAGGCTTTGGGAGAGGAGACTCGTATATTGTCAATTTCTCTGCGGGTCCTCAACCAGCCAAGTGTCTTCTTGCAAAAGCCTCAGAAGTTTGGTTATGGCATCGAGGACTAGGTCATGCAGGCATGAGGAATTTTCACACACTCGCAAAGAAGAAGCATGTCATTGTCATCGAAACCGTCAAATTCTTCAAGGACCATCTCTACGGGGCTTGTGCGTGTGGGAACATGACCACATCCAAGCACCCATCAAAGACTATCATGACTACTACTCATCCTTTTGAATTGCTTCACATGGATCTCTTTGGACCTACTCATTATGCTACTCTAACCAATGCATCATCTCTCTTTGGCTTTGTCATCGTTGATGACTATTCTCGTTATACTTGGGTACACATCATTGTTTACACACTGAAGTGCAGGAAGTCTTCAAACTATTTTCCTCAAGGGCCTCAACGAACTTCGGCATCAAGATCAAACACATCACGCATGACAATGGGACATAATTCAACAATACAGGCCTTGATGACTATCCTGATGAACTTGGTATTACTCACGAATTGTCTGCTCCTTATACTCCTCAATAGAACGGCGGCGGCGAGCGTAAGAACAAGACTTTGGTAGAAATGGCATGGACTATGCTTGAAGAATATCAGACTCCTCGTCGCTTCTCACCTGAGGAAATCAACACTGCCTACCACATCATCAACAGGGTATCTCTTCGCAAATCCCTCAAGAAAACTTCATACGAACTCATCACTGACAAAAAACGAATGTAAGTTGTTTCAAAGGCTTTGGTGCGAGATGCTGGATTAGAGATCCTCAGCACAGTTCTAAATTTCCACCGAAAGCACACAAGGGTTTTACGCTCGGTTACGGAAAGGATTCACACACCTACAGAGTCTTCAAAAAATATCACAACAAGGTTGTTGAAACTGTAGATGTGCGGTTCGATGAAACTAATGGTTCACAAAGAGAGCAACTACCTTCTGTGACAGATAAATTGACTCCTGAGGAAGCTACTAAGCTCAAGGCTACTGAATATATCATTCCTACTGAGGAACAACCTCCTGTTGAAGAAGTCGTCCCCAACATTGATGAAACTCAAGACGGTGCACTTGAAGAAATTGCTCGAGATTGAATTCCTCAACCAGATCAAAATCCTCAACCTACTCATCATAGGATTGCAAATGAAGTGGAAATTGAAAAGAATCCTCAATGACATCAATGCGCCAGGTCTCCTCACTCGCTCAAAAGCTTCACATTTAATTAAAAAAATTGGGAATTTCTCCTTTGTGTCTATCACAGAAGCCTCAAAGGTTGATGAAGCCTTGATGGGACCTGAATGGATTCAAGCCATGAAAGATGAACTTATTCAATTCAAGATGAATGACGTTTGGGAACTCGTCAAACGGCCAGATCCTCGCAAGCACAATATAATCAGTACCAAGTGGGTTTACTGAAACAAGCAAGATGAGGATGGTCAAGTAGTGATAAACAAGGCACGACTTGTAGCCCAAGGCTACACACAAGTTGAAGGAATTGACTTTGATGAAACTTTTGCACCTCTTGATAGACTTGGAGCTATTCGTATATTTCTTGCTCTATCAAAAGGATGTGAAAAGTGCATTCCTCAATGGTAAGCTTGAGGAAGAAGTATATGTTGCTCAACCCCCAGGTTTTGAAGACCCGAAGAATCCAAACAAAGTCTTCAGACTCAAAAAAGCACTCAATGGCCCCAAGCAAGCCCCTCGGCGTGGTATAACACATTGAAGGAATTCCTTGTGAAGAAAGGCTTCAAACCCGTGATGAATTTTCCTACATGATGGGTGAAGAATATCAAATGTCTATGACGGGGGGAGCTGAAATTCTTCCTAGGGCTTGAAATTTGTCAACAACGCAACAACATCGTCATTTCCAAAGAGAAATATCTCTAGGATGTCCTAAGGAAATTCGGCATGCATGAGTGCAAAGGCACAAAAATTCCCATGCCAACCAACGGCCACCTCTGCACTGACGAAAATGGTAAAGATTTCAGTTAGAAGGTATATCGTTGTATGATTGGTTCTTTATTGTACATATGTGCATCTAGGCCAGACATAATGCTTAGTGTCTGCATGTATGCTCGTTTCCAAGAAAAACCGAAGGAATCATACCATAAGGCTGTGAAACACATTCTTCCATATCTAGCTCACAGACCAACACTTGGATTATTGTATCCCTAGGGCTCAAATCATCACCTCGTTGGATATTCTAATTCTCGTTATGCTGGTGACCGTGTGGATCGCAAGTCAACTTCAAGCACCTGCCATTTCCGCGGATGATCCTTCGTATGTTGGTCCTCAAAGAAGCAGAACTGTGTATCACGTTCCACTGCCGAAGCTGAGTACATTGATGTTGGCTCTTGCTATGCTCAACTATTGTGGATGATGAAAACCCTCAAGGACTATCGCATCAACATGAAGAATGTGCCCCTCTACTGTGAGAATGAGAGTGCAATGAAGATTGCATACAACCCAGCAAAACACTGGAAGACAAAGCACATCCAGATTCGTCATCATTTTCTTCGTGATCATGTACTCAAGGGCAACATCATTGTCAACCACTGAAGACAGAAGGCCAGCTAGAGGATATATTCACCACGCCCTTGGATGAGAAGAGATTTTGCAAGTTGCGATGCGAGCTAAATATCCTCGAATCTTCGAACGTGCTGTGAAAAAGGCACACATCCTAACACTTATGCAAAATTGATGTCTTAGATGTGCAACACACAAAGTAACGTTTTTCTTCAATCAATGAAGAATAACACTTGAAGTGTGAAGAAATGAATGAAGAACTTGATTCTGATGTCCCTACGACAATTGCACGCTATGCCTAAAATCATCATTCTTATAAGGTTGGTCACACCACCATCCAAACTGAAATTCTTCCAAACTAGGACCTTTTCCAAATTCTTCGAATCTTAAGAGATTTCAGATTTTCAAATTCCTCAAGATTGTAAATTCCTAAAAATTTCAAATCTTCAATTTTTTCTCTGATAATCTTCGTTGACTATTCTAAGTTAGGAGCTTTAAATGTCCTCAACAACATTCACTTATTGCTAAGTCTTCAAGTTGGTTTTTCTTCTAAGTGAATATGATCGGACCCATCTCCCCTCTATGCTAAGCTCAACCCAATCTATTCTCAATTCTTCATCTGCTTTCTATTTGACACTTGTTCAAAGACTTCACTGAATCCTTGTCAGCTGAAGACTTTGCTAAAAAATCCACAAAATTTCAAAAACGCAAATTTTTCCGTGCGTTGCCGCTCTAACCGCACTCACTACCCACAATAGATAAGCATGATCTCCACTACATCCACCGCTTCGTATGTGGGTGACGTGTAACACACGGAGAGGAAGAGTCACGGGTGTTTCTGTCCAAAGTTTTCGCTTCGAAACGTTTTCACCTAAGCTATAAATAGCCCCCTTACCCCTTCAGTAAAAACTCTTCTCTCGAACTCATCTTCTCCACTCGAGTTCAAACCTAGCGTCGCCGCTCGAAATCTTCATCACCGGTGAGGAAAAGATTCAATGCCTCGACCTCGCCGTCGTCGGACTCCCGTCGACCGTGGATCATCTTCCTTTGCCATCACCGTAGTTATCTTTAGTCACCAAGTTAGGGCACTAGAGATCTGTACCAACGAGCTTCAGTTCTACACATCTCTATTCGTCGTGTTCTTCAAATAGGGTAATTTAAACCTAATTTTACTGCCCCTATTCTTCTTCATTTTTACACTACTACGGTGAAGACTGTTATTCCTCAGAAAACACTTCACATGAACACATCCATGCCTAAAACATTTGATGAATTTCTCTAAGACACCACATTCTTCACGAGATTCCTCAATTGTGTAAATTTTCGAATGTGCGCAACTCTCGAACCCAAGACCAGAATGCTTATAGAAATTCTTCAAACACAGTATTGGCCAAATTCCTCAACTTGAGTCATTTTTAAAAATTCCCCAACTCTGAGAACGCATATGACCTCTTCAAATTATTCGCACCTAAACTCTATTCACACGTACAAAATGTCAGCTAATGAATCACTAGGTTCTCATCAACTTAACTCATTTGCAGCGTTTCTTGATGAAAATCTGCCCTTGTTATTACATTCATCAAGAGTTCAAATTCCCTAGAAAATTCCTGAACTGAAGAAAACAGCTGATAAACAGAACAAAGGTGGCAAAAAGATAGAGACCAATACTGCTTTCGACATTCCTGAATAAATATATGCTGACTATTGCACGCCTGATGAGGCAATTCATGGCAAAGAAACAAAGAGAAGCCTAAGATCAGGCTTCAAAGAATTTAACGTGGATGGGCAAAGCAGTGAAAAGCATACAAATATGTCACTCCAAAGTATGCCAGGAAGTTTGTCCTCAAGGCTCCTTGCTCCAGGCCCCAACTGGGAGAACAACAAAGTCCTCATCCCTCTAGCATGGCCACAATTGAAGATTATCCTGAGGACAAAGCCAAGTATTTGGCAAAACTGAAGAAAAACTCAAAACTTGCAGCACAAAACGCACATGAAGAATCTACAAATGAAGCTACTAATGCTGCCTCCTCCTCTACTGCTAAGGCTTCTGCCACTGAACCTGCCCCTCAAAAGGTTCCAATGAAGAAAACTGAACAGGCCAAGTCATCACAATAGCAAAAGCCTCAGCTAGCTCCAAGTGTTCCTGAAAAATCTTCAACTTTTTCAAAATCCTCAACCACCGCAAATTCTTCACCACCAATGGAATCCCAACCAAGTCAGCAATTAACTGGGACCCCAATTCCCTCAAAACCATCTGACTCTGGTTCTGCCTACAATTCTTCGGGTGGGATTCGGAATATAAAGAAGACTGCCGGGAGAGGAACAAGGCCAAGCCCAAAGAAAGTTGTCCTCAACGTTCCTTCTGCAACAGAAGAAGAACAATATGATGATGAAACTCTTGAAGCCATCCTGAGAAACAAACAAGAGAGGGCTGCACAAGCAAAAGGTTCAACCATTCCCCTCGCACTTGATCCAAAAGTGTTACTGGATTTCATTAACCCCTGGTCTGTGGATTCAAACACTTCAATTGATGACTTGAAGCTTCCACGTGGACCTAGTCACATGGTAGCCTCTTTCATAAATGAAGAAAAGTGGAAGGCTCAACAAGTCAAACAAGCAAAACAAGCAAAGGCTCAAAAGGAGAGGTATTTGCAACAAAATCTGTTGAACATGTCGCCAAAGCAACTTGTCTCCACTCAAGCTGAGATCAAATTCGCTGAAAAATTCACAAGCTTAAGTGCTGACAAAAAGGGAGCCAAGATGTGATTCATCACACAAGCTACTAAAGTAATAGCAGATTACAACAAAAGGGTTGCAGTTCCACCACAACCATCAATTCCTCAGACCAACACGGCTGAAATGCCTCAAGAATCTACTCATGATCCTGCTGCTAATGAACCTACCAGGCCAGCAAACTTATATGCCATGCCTAAGGAAAATGCTCCTTCACTTAAGTCCTCAAAGGTGAAGAAAATCAATCTTCCTTCTGCATTAGAAGCGAATAAAACCAAAGCTGCTGAGAAAGAAGCTAAAAAGAGAAAAGGATAAACTAGTTCAGAGTCCACGGAAGCAAAACGAGTGAGGACTTTGGAGAGTTCCTCAAGAGCTCCCATTGATGCTATACCACTCAGCACTACTCCATCATATGTGATTGTGCCATATGGTGAGGATTATACAATCCGAGAAGGTGATAAAGACATGGAAGAAAATCACTCTGCTGCTTCAACACCCATGGATGAGGATATTCAAGCTGATCAGATTCCTTATGATCGAATTCCTCAGGATCAACTTACTCAAGATCAAATACCTCAAGCATCAACTCCTCCTCCTCAGGACACAATGGTGTCTGCTGAAGAAAGAGATGGTGATGTGGGCATTGGCTTCACCACACTGGTGATGCATGATGAATTATGGGCAAAGGCTCACCCAAATTCTCCACTAGCCACTCGATTTCATCAAACAAATATATCCCCAACAACCACTGAAGTTCCGACTGGATCTTAAGCACAAAGCACTATGGAAAAGTCTGTCTCGGCTCAAGCATCAACTGCATCAGCTGATGAAACTAAGAAGTGTAAAGAACCTACTGCGCCAGAAAATGACACATCAACTCAGCATATACCTCAGATTGAAGAACATGTGCATGAAGAGACTGCACCTGTTCAAAATGAAGAAATTGCTCAAGAACTTGTTGTTGAAAATCCTGAATCAGCAATTGTTGTGGCCAAAATTCCTCAAGCTGATGAAATTCCCGAGCAAAATCTTCAACCACAACCTCGTCAGCCATACTCAAAGAGGCCAATGTTTCTGAAAGCATAATTCTATGATGAACATCATTTCTTCACTCGTGCAAATCCATATGACAAGCTTCGAATCGGGCACATGAAGTTTTGGACCAGAATCCAAATAAACTACTATGTTTTTGTGCTAGTAGAAAAGAAGAAGATCTTCCACCACACACATTCTTCATGGTGATATGGAAAAACTTCCTTGCTTTACCCCTCTTCCGAGTGTTCTTCACGATGCAGGGCTACTGCCATTCTACTCACATATCTGTGACTGGAACACATACGTTATTCTTCACTTCTATGCCACTCTGCACATCTCAAGTGACCCCAAAAACATCAACTCTGCACACCTCGGTCTTGGACTGGAGGACTCAACACACTCACTTCAAAGCTCCAACCACTGAATTGCTTCGAGCTCTACCAGTCCCAATTCCTTCAGATGAAGCAATAAGCCTATATGATGAAAAAGAGTTGCCAAATCATCTAATAGAAGTCCTCATGAAGCCATTAGCTTCGGGCCAACCTCCAAGGACTCGATTCCTGGTGAAGGAATTGAAATATGTGCCCAGAACAGTCTATAGGATCTTGGCCTATTCTTTCACTCCTATCAAAGGCCATAATAATGAAGAAGATGTTGTCAGGATCAACAAGAACATATTGTTCAATGTAATTCATGGAATCCAAATGAATCTCCACGACTTCTTCTTGAGGACTTTGGCCAACAATACTTTTTCACCATTTGAGCTGAAGATTTATGCGCCTTGGATCATGAGATTCATGAGAACCAGATCCCCAATCAACTAACAGGCTGATTTTCAGAATCACCTCAGTTATCTGCCTCCTCTTAAAGTCATCAAGAAATCTTTTGAACCAATTGAGGGCAAAGGTAAGTCTGGGATTGATGAAGGAAATCGGCCACTGGATGGTCAATTCTGCAAGGCTGCATCCTACTCTACCTATGATGATACTGCTTCCCAAGAGTCTGATGGCAGAGCAAAACCTCCAAGTCTAACTATCCCACGAGTGATGACTAACACAGAGCTACTCCTCAGTCTTCATCAAAATGTTGTTCGAAACCATAAGTGGGTTAAGCGTCTGTTTGGCTCCATTGTGAAAACCCTCAATCATACTCAAAATGTTGTGAAGAAAACCCACTATTATCTTCATGAAGTATTTGATCACACTTGGGCCATCCTGTCTCACCTCAAGACTCCTAAGGAATTGAAGGACATGGAGTTCACTCAAGACTTTGACTGTTCATGGCCACCATAGAAGAAATTCAAGAAGATCCCAGTTCTTGGATTGGTGGACAACTCATATTCCTCATTTCGCTCTACTGATTCAGATGAAGAACTTGCTAATACTGCAACGGGCCCAACCAGGAAGAGTGGCCCGAAGAATGCTGGCGCTCCTCCTCCACCACAGAAGTGAAGTTCTTCATGGGTGTTAGTCCTCAGTTTTGCCCATTTTCGTCACTTGATGACAAAGGGGAGAAATCTGAGTTAGTGTTGAAGAGGGTCTATTTTTTGGCCTTATAAACTCTCGTTCTTCTGAAGTTTTTGCTGTAATGAGTTGTAACTTAAGACTAATGATGGTTTGACACTTTTGAATGTCTTTCCTCGCATGCTTATACCTCAAGTTTAATCAATTGCATGCATGCTGAAATTTGTCAGCCACCATTTTTCATCATACCTTTCGTATTCCTCATACTATATGTCAAATGCATGGATGAATTAGAAGATATAGGGGAGATGTCCACGGTATAAATCCTCAATGTGCATTTGTAGTCCAAAGAAAATTCCTCATGTATGCACATCTTCAGGGAGAGTTTCTCTATATCTTGTGTTCAAATTCCTCAAATTCTCTACTTACACTTCGTATTTTAGCCCCATTGAAAACTTAACCCATTTGTCATCAACCACCAAAAAGGGGAGATTGTAAGTGCATCTAGTGCCCCTTAGTGATTTTGGTGGATTGATGACTTATAGGTAAAGAGACTAATATGTTTGTGATTGTACACAGGCCCTATAAGTGACCAAGGAGTTTGAGGACTTTGGTTGATCCTTGAAGACTTTGAAAGCGAAGAAATTTCTATTCCCCACGAAGACTTTGAATATGAGGAACTCGGTGTGTCTCGAAGAAAATGTGTTGAAGACTTTGAAGCTTGAAGATTTACTCTTTATGTTTCATTTTCTTCTTTCTTGAGTCATAGGAACACTGTACTATTAAAGGGGGTTGAGGTAATACTAAGAAAAGAATTTCCTCATGATGCTCAACTCAAAGCCTACATAAATAAATCCTCGGAATGAAGCCTTTGAAAATGTCTTCAGGATTAGTCAAAGTCTTCTTACAGAGACGAAGTTCTTCTGGTCGCTGTGGAAATTGCACTAACTGTGGAGTTAGGATTTCGCCAGTGCGAACTGCCTATCAGTGAGGAACATGAGAGACATGAGGACTTTCACAGTTGAAAGATCAGACTATTGTCGTGCCGTGCGCCACATGTCCCCAATCTTACCCACACAACGATCATGTCATTATGGGCATTAATTTCAAATCATGTCGTGATGCTCCTAGGCTATAAATAGCTATCCCCACAACCACTAGCTGGTTGGCTGCTTCGAGAGAAACTGACACTTGTCATTTTGAGCAACCCATTCCTCAAGGACTTTGAGCGAAAATCATCAAGTGAGGAAAAACCCCAAACACCCAAACCAAAACCAAAACCCAAAGTGATTGAGAATCACTGAAGAGATTGTTCATGTGTGGAACCGGTGCTTGTTACCTTTGAGGACTCTACATTCTCCAGATGGTTAGGCGTCAATTGTCTAGAGGATCCAGCAGTCAATTGTGGATCACCGGGTAACTGAGTTTGTGAGGGTTTGGAAGTCTGTCCTGAAGACTTACCACGAGTGTTGGGCGAGGACTGTGTGTCCTTATATCAAGGAGAATACAGTAGGGACTGTGTGTCCCGGGACTGTGTGTCCTTTGATTTGAATACCAAGCTGCTCCAAACCAAATGTACAACTATCATAGCGGTTGGAACTAGGTCATCGAAGCACTTTCTTCATCAAGCTGCGGGTTCTATTTCCTCAACTCTTTCATTTCCTCAATTGCATGTTGATGACTTTGATCTGCACTGTCTGAAGAATTTGACTGAAGCTTTTCTCTGAAATCCTCACCTCAAATTCTTCACTTGAGTTATTCATGACCTCTTTATCCTCTTCATCCGACCTGTGCAAACCGAGCAATACAACTTACTCTGAGGACTAGTTATTGTCGCAGTACTTATTCCTCAGTTCATGAGTGAGGACTTTCCTCACTAGTAATTTCCTAAGTGATGAATTTTTAGAAGTCTCCTATTCACCCCCGCCCCCTCTAGTCGATATAACGCAATTCCATAGGCTAGGGGCCAACATTGAGTTTGTTCACGGGAACGGCAACTAACTTGCCGTTCCTCTTGAAGTTTCCTTTATTATTTCCCTTGCCCTTCTTGAAACTAGTGGTTTTATTCACCATCAACACTTGATGCTCCTCTTTGATATCTACTTCTACGACTTTCAGCATCGCGGATAGCTCGGAGCGTGACTCGTTCATCCCTTGCATAATATAGTTCATCACGAAGCTCTTGTAGCTAGGTGGTAGTGACTGAAGACCTCTGTCAGTGACTGTCTCAGATGGAAGCTTAACTCCCAACTGACTCAAACAGTTGTAGTACCTAGGAATTTTGAGTATGTATCCACTGACATAACTATTCTCCTTCATTTTGCAGGAAAATAATTTATCGGAGGTATCATACCTCTCGATTCGGGCATTAGCTTCAAAAATTAACTTCAACTCCTGGAACATCTCATATGATCCATGGCGTTCAAAACGCCTTTGAAGTCCTGATTCCTAGACATGCAACATGGCACATAGAACTATCCAGTAATCATAAGCATGCGCCTGCCAGACATTCACAACATCTGCCAGACGCGGCGAGAGCGGGTGCTGACTCAAGAGGTGCATCAATGACATAAGCCTTTTGCAAAGCCGTGAGGATAATCCTCAGATTACGGACCTAGTATGCATAGTTACTTCCATCATCTTAAAGCTTAGCTTTCTGTAGGAACACATTAAAATTCAGGGGAGCTACTACACGAGCCATTGATCGAAAACACAATTTGCAAAGATAACTTAGACCATGTTTATAATAATGGGTGCAATTAATCATTATACTTAATAACTCCCACTCAACTCAACATCGCTCAGGTTGTTCAAGTGTTAAATGATCGAAATCCACAAGCCCGAGTCCAATCATCACGTGAGATGAGGTGGTTTCAATGGTGAACATCTCCATGTTGATCATATCTTCTATATGACTCATGTTTGACATTTCGGTCTCCTGTGTTCCAAGGCCATGCCCGTACATGCCAGGCTTGTCAACTTTAACCCAAGTTTTCTGCATATGTGCAAAACTGGCTTACACCTGTTGTATGTGAACATAGAGTCTATCACACCCGATCATCACGTGGTGCTTCGATGCGATGAACCTTTTCAATGGTGCACATTTGTGGAGAACACAATTTTTTCTTGAAATTTTAGTGAGGGATTATCTTATAATGCTACCATCATCCTAAGAAAAATAAGATGCATAAAAGAGTTAACATCACATGCAAATCAAAATAGTGACATGATATGTCCATCATCATCTTCTGCTTTTGATCTCCATCTCCAAAGCACCGACATGACACCATGATCTTCATCATCGTGTCGCCATTGAGGTTGTCATGCCAACTATGCTTCTACCACTATTGCTAAATCATAGTGATAAAGTAACGCGAAAAAGGCACAAATAATGAAAGACAACCCTATGGCTCCTGTCGGTTGCCGTACTCATCGACATGCAAGTCGTGATAATCTATGCAAAACATGACCATCTCATACATCATGTCCTTGGCCATATCATATCTCATCATGTCCTTGGCCATATCATATCACAAAATACCCTACAAAAACAAGTTAGATGTCCTCTACTTTGTTGTTGCATGTTTTACATGGCTGCTATGGGTAACTAGCAAGGACCATTCTTTCCTACACAAATCCACAACAGCGATATTCAAGTTGTTATTTAACCTACAAGGATCGGCTGTGTCGAATCCGATTCAACTAAAGTGGGAGGGACAGACACCCGCCAACCATCTTTATGCAAAAAAGTTGCATGTCAGACGATGGAACCGGTCTCTCATACGTGCACGAACAAGGTTGGTACGGGACGCTTCACCCACAATACCGTCGAATTAAACTAAGACTAAGAAAGTAAGCAATCTGAAGAATAACACCCACAAGCTCTTTTGTGTTCTATTCATGCATGTTATGTAGGCATACACCTAGCTAATGATGACACTGTTCACGAACGTCATATGGGAAAGAAAAAAATTCCTACACTTACCAAGATCAATCTATGGAGATCAACCACTACGAGAGGGGGAGTGCATCTACATACCCTTGTAGATGACTAATCAGAAGCATTGAGAAACACGGTTGATGTAGTCGAACGTCTTCGTGATCCAATAACGATTCGTCCCTTGATCCATTCATGAACGTCCCGATCAAGTGCCGAACATACGGAACCTCCGTGTTTAGCACACGTACAACTCGATGATGCATTCACCTCCTGGATCCAACGAGCGTGGGTGAAGTAGTAGCTGAGTTCTCTGGCAGCACGATGGCGTGGCGGCACTGGTGGTGGTGCGATCTTCGCAGGGCTTCGCCAAGAAATATCATGATCACGACGGTGGAGAAGAACTACGAGTGAGAGAGGGCAGCGCCACCGCTGTGTTCATGTATCCCTGCCCTTCCTCTCCCTCTCATATATTGTAGGATCAAAAGTATGTCTAGAGGGGGGTGATTAGACTACTTGGCATGATAAAAACTTAGCATATTCCCAATTTTTAGTGTGGGCCAGTTTTAGCAACTATGACTAGTCAAGTACACCCTACACATGCATATCTAAGAGTATTGCATTGGAAAGTAAAACATGCAAGTGTATGTACATGGTAAGGTAGGGATATCAAACACAAAGGTTGAGAGGATGATTTTTGGCATGGTTCTGATAGGTGGCTCTACCGTACGTCCATGTTAGTGGATACTTCAACCCATGGAGGGTAATCACTGTGAGAGTCCATGAAGGGCTCCACCCACAAGGGGTCAACAAAGAAGCGGCCTTGTCTATTCCACCACGACTTCCATCCATAGAGGACTAGCCTCACTAATAGTAGATATTCACGAAGTAGGCGATCTCGTTCCCTTACAAATATCTTGGTTCAACTCCACAACACAAAGTAGGAGGCTCCCAAGACATACCTAACGAATCTATGAGGCACCACCCTTCAAAAGGTAATAGATGAGGTAGAATGATGAACTCCTTGCTCTTGTGCTTCAAAAGATAGTCTCCTCAACACTCACTCACTCTCTCTCAGATTTGGCATGGGTAGGAGAGATTGATCTTGTGGAAAGAAACTTGGGGAGGCTAGAAATTAATCTTCAAATGGTTGGAATGGAATCTCTTGATCTCAACACATGAGTATGTGGCTCTCTCTCAGTAAAATGGATCTGGCAATTGTAAATGTGTTCTCAGTGCTTCCTCTATGAGTGAGAGGTAGGTGGAGGGTATATATAGGCATCCCCCAAAATCTAACCATTAAAACATGATTACCCAACTCGGTGACCCTGAAATGAATCTCAGTGGTATCGAGTTGCACTAAATGTGGCAACTTCTGAATTCTTGGTGAGACCGATATAGGAATCTCTATGGTACCGATACGATGACCTAGACTGGTTTCCAAACTCGGTGAGACCAACTTCAAACTCGGAAATTCCAAAACTTGAAATTATCTCCACAGAATGTTGGTCATCCAATCTCGGTGGCACCGATAGAAATATTGGTTGTACCAAGATGGCGCGTTTGGCATAGGATTTGTCTAAGTGTAAAATCAATATAGTCGAGCTAGAAATGTTAGAGGCACCGATTTTGCATATGTGGCTTGGTACATATATATATTTTGTGGGAAAGTGGCTGAGTATTTTTGGTGGCTATCTCTAAGCACTTAGCAAACATTTCATCATAATCCTTCATTCCCTTTTAATAGTATTGGCTTTCCTATCAACACAAAGTGATTTCTCACAAAGTATAAAATGAAGGGTCTTCTTGCTTGAAGCTGTAGACAATCCTATTCCTTCCTTGCATCAAAGGGGCGTCTCCACACAATCCTATAGCCAAAGCATCTTCGAACTTTTCTGAAATGTACTTGAAAAAAGCTCATTAATCCAATGATGCCTATGTTGTGATTAATTACCAAAACCACCTTACGGAGCAATTGTGCTTTGAGTCTCCCCCTTTTTGGAAATTGATGACAACATTTAGCTCAAAGCTTTGACATAAGATATAATCAATTATTAGCATCGACACTTTGAGAGGTACATTAAAAGCAAGAGCTCCCCCTAAATTTGTGCAGTATTTTAAATTTTCGTTTGAATGCAAATTCACAATCGATTAGGACTATGGGTTACTCTTCCATGTCACATAAAACTTGGTGGTGCGCATAAATGATAAGAATGAATAATAATGCACATAACACCAAACAAGCAAGTGAATGATCATGATGTAGATAGCTCAAAATTAATAACATGGCATCAAACAATCAAAGCGTATGATCAAACACACATATAAACACATAAAGTCATCCAAAAGACCAAAGAAAGTTTTGGAAAACCAAACGAGAGCAAATAATCAAAAGCTCTCTCTCTCTGTCTGGAAGCCCTATTGATCTATACACTTCTCCCCCTTTGGCAACAAGTACCAAAAAGTTCAAAGGTCCAATCTAAGCATCTCTCTGGTCCCGACCTCCTCCGGTAGCAGAAGTTGGAGTAGACAAGAGAGCATCGACGAAGGCTTCGATACATGTCACTAGAGCAGGAGCTGGAGGTGTAGACACTAGAGGTGCTGGAGCAGGAGCTGAAGCTTGAGTTGATGAAGACGGTCTCTCTTCTGGTACTAGCACAACTGTTGACCTGGTCTGGGTGGTGAACCGTGTGGTACTAAGAAGAGGTGAATCACCATAATCATCATCATCATCTTCATCATCTGAGTTTGGAATCTTCACTGAGTCAACTTCATGGTGAACTTGTTGAATAGTGGTGGTCAACTCCATCAGTTTCACATCTAGGTCATGGAATTTCGTCTCCACGATCCTCTCTAAACTCTTCTGGTTCAGCAAAATTTCTGAAATATTCTTCTCCATCCCTTGGATGGTGCTGACCAAGAAAAACATCTGCTCATCTCTGGTTTTGAGATCGGGTGGTGGAGCTGGAGCATTCCTAGCAGCCTATGCAGCCTCTCTAGTTGTAGCTAAGCTGGGTTGGGTGTCATCCATTACAACTATATTATCCTCAACTTTGGCTGAAGTGGAAAATGAGGATGATCAAGATGATATGCACCCTTGCCAATCTTAACATTGATGAGCATCTGAATGTATGGTGCATGTCCGATGATCTCTTCTGGTGTGCAGAAGTTCTCCTGACAGTCTCAGCAATCAAATCCATAACCTTGAAGCCAGTGTGGGTGTCTAGATGATGCAGCATATTGATGGAATAGCCTCTAATCATATTCTCATGAACCAATTTGGGAATCGGGGTATGTATGAAGATTGTGTTGGTAGTGGTTATTCCAGCTTGTAAGAATTAGACAGAGCCGAGCTTGTGATACGGTAGATAGTCATTAGGCACTGGCTTTTACATGTTGACCATGGAGTTGTGATTCATCTTAGGATCTGAATACACATCCAAGTCCTCTGCTCGTGACTTTGGAGCACCAATGATAGTAGCCCATTCTTCCATTCTGGCTTCATATCTATGACCATCACTCATGCACACAATTATGCCATCTACATAGAAATGAACTGTTCAGTAGAATTGCATAATCATCTCATCATTCCATGCAGTCATCTCTCTTCCAACAAACTCTTTAATGTCAACAGATTGAAGTTTTCTCTCACATGGGGAAACAAATCTTCATTGGCTTTGATGTATTCACAGTCGACATATCTCATGTCACTGACTGCTAGACTGTTGTCAAACACGACTATCTCATAGAAATCTTGTTGTTCCCTTGTATGAAACGAGGGATCAACAACAGTTCTTCTCCTCACAGCATAGGGATCAATAGCTCTCCACTTCCTCAACCCCGCATCTCTTATCTTCTTCATGTCTTTAGCAATTGCATGAGCCTCATTGTGAAGTGGCAGATGAGGTCTTAGCTCCATGAGAATAGGTGCATCCTCATCTTCTTCCTTCGTAGCAAAGGCTCTGGAACCAGTGCCTTTATCTTTAGCAGTTGTAGGTATGTCCTTTGTAGTCCTCTTTGGAGATATAGGCTTCTTTGGAGCTGAAGGCTTTGGACCCGATTTCTTGGGCATGTTTTGAAGGGGGGCCTCATTTAGAATCTCTTCCTCGTCATCATCAGCATCAAAAATTTCTGCTGGATCTTCAAACATGGTGGTTTGTCTACCAATGACATGAATAACCCTCTTCCTCGCTCTCTTCACACCTGGCTCCTTAGTAAGCCTAGCCTCAGAAGGTTTGGTGTACTCTTTCCTTATTACCTTCCTCACAACAGCCTTCTCTTTCTCCTTTTGGGGAGCAAGAACCTCAAGAACAAAATCAGAATATAATTCATCTGAATTCAGCTTCTCGCTAGACCTGGTAGCTACCTTGGGCATGCCATGGGAGCTGGGAGTGCCTGGATCAGAAGGGGTCCTCTCAGGACTAATGCGTGAATCAAACTCAGAATGGGGCTCACTAAAGTTGTTTTGGCTGTCATTGGAACGTGACATCTTGCAAACCAAACAGACAAGAAAACCGTGTGAAATGATATAGAAGATCTAGAAAAGATAAGAATCACAAAATTGGAGAAGTTTTGTCAAATTTGAACTCTAAAAAATTTAGTTTTAACTTTCAGCAAAATTGGATTTTGGTACCACCGAGTTAAAAAATTTGGAGCCACCGAGACACATGATATCTTGAATAGGAGATTGGCATCCCTTTCGCTTTCACCAATAAGAAGAACTCGGTTCCACCAAGACCACTCTCAGCAACCCTAGAACTAAAATTGGTACTACCGACTTTTTCAACTCGGTGACACCGAGATTCAACCTAGAGGACTGGTAAACCTAAAATCTTCATTGCTCGCTATTCTAAAGGATTCTTCTTCTTGATAGAATACTTGCAATCGTGGATTGAAATAGGCACAACTTAATTTGCGCAAGAATCAGATGGGGAGCGCAAAAAGTGATCGAATCATTACCATACCTTGGTTTGGATCCTCTACGACTGCGACAGCAGTGAAGATTCTGTCAGCAGGGAGAACTCCAATGGCGAGGGTGCACGGGAGGATCAAGTTTGATGTCCAGGGGATTAGGGCACATCAGTAAGGGATGCGGCGAGGTGACATGTGAAAGAAATTTCTCAACGGTCGGGTCCGCTCTTATATATATCCCCTCACTCACGGTGACACCAAGTTGTGATTTTCGATGCCACCGATTCCATAACTGTCTACTGATACATCTCAAACGTATCTATAATTTTTGATGGTTTCATGATGTTATCTTCTCTTCTTTGGATGTTTTATGTACCTTTTATATCTTTTTTGGGACTAACTTATTAATTCAGTGCCAAGTGCCAGTTCCTGTCTTTTCTGTGTTTTTGACTCTTTTCAGATCTGATTTTGGAACAGAGTCCAAACGGAATAAAAATCCCGAAATGATTTTTTCCCGAAGAGAAGAAGATCAGGGGGACTCTGGGCCAAGCCAGGTGGGCTCCAGGGAGCCCACAAGCTCCCACTCCGCCACCAGGGGGAGGCGGCGGTGTCAGGGCTTGTGGCCTCCCTGGCCACCCCCTGACCTAGATCCTTGGCCTATATATTCCCAAATATTCAGAAAAAAATCAGGGGAGCCTCGAAAATACTTTTCCGCCGCCGCAAGCTTCCGTTTTCGCGAGATCTCATCTGGAGACCCTTCCCGGCGCCCTGCCGGAGGGGACTTTGGAGTTGGAGGGCTACTTCATCATCATCATCGCCCCTCCAATGACTCATGAGTAGTTCACTTCAGACCTACGGGTCCATAGTTATTAGCTAGATGGCTTCTTATCTCTCTTGGATCTTCAATACAAAATTCTCCATGATCTTCATGGAGATCAATCCGATGGAATCTTCTTTGGCGGTGTGTTTGTCGAGATCTGATTAGTTGTGGACTTGTGATCAGATTATCTATGATATATATTTGAGTCTTTGCTGATTGCTTATATGCATGATTTGATATCCTTGTAAGTGTCTCCGAGTCTTCGGTTTTGTTTGGCCAACTAGATCTATGATTCTTGCAATGGGAGAAGTGCTTGGTTTTGGGTTCTACCATGTGGTGACCTTTCCCAGTGATAGTAGGGGTAGGAAGGCACACATCAAGTAGTTCCCATCAAGGGTAAAAAGATGGGGTTTTTATCATTGGTTTGAGATTATCCCTCTACATCATGTCATCTTGCTTAAGGCGTTACTCTGTTCTTATGGACTTAATACACTAGATGTATGCTGGATAGTGGTCGACGTGTGGAGTAATAGTAGTAGATGCAGAAAGTATCGGTCTACTTGTTTTGGACGTGATGCCTATAGATATAATCATTGCATAGATATCGTCATGACTTTGTGCGGTTCTATCAATTGCTCGACAGTAATTTGTTCACCCACTGTTTACTTGCTTTCATGAGAGAAGCCACTAGTAAACACTACGGCCCCCGGGTCTATTCACATCCATCGTTTACACCTCCGCTTTTACTTTGCTTTGTTACTTTGTTGCTTTCAGTTCTCACTTGGAAAACAATCTATAAGGGATTGACAACCCCTTCATAGCGTTGGGAGCAAGCTTTTGTGTTAGTGCAGGATCTTGAGATACTCCTCCACTAGATTGACACCTTGGTTCTCAAACTGAGGGAAATACTTACCACCGCTACGCTACATCACCCTTTCCGCTTCGAGGGAACACCAACGCAAGGCTCCAAAGCCACGGGGGAAATCCTTTGCATACATCCCTAGGAAGTTGTCACGCCCAAGATGCGACCCTATCCTCAATTTGGCACGAGGACCTCATCAGGGATAGAAGCGCATCTCGTCGTGTCGCAAGAATGGATATCGTTACAAGTACATGTACTGAAAAGAAGTGACATATATAGAGTTGGCTTACACTCGCCACAAGCTACATCAGAGTCACATCAGTACATTACATAATCATCAAGAGTAAGAGCAGGGTCCGACTAAGGACGAAAATAAACGACAAAAGAAGAACGACATCCAGCCTTGCTATCCCAGGCTGCCGGCCTGGTACCCAATCCTAGATCGATGAAGAAGAAGAAGAAGCAACTCCAAATGAACAACCAACGCGCTCGCGTCAAGTAACCTTTACATGTACCTGCAACTGGTGCTGTAGTAATCTGTGAGCCACAGGGGACTCATCAATCTCATTTCCAAAGGTATCAAGACTAGCAAAGCTTAATGGATGAGGCATGGTTAAGTGGTGAGGCTGCAGCAGGGACTAAGCATATATTTTGTGGCTAAACTTATGAGTACAAGAATAAGAGGGGGAAGATCTACGCATAACGGACGTGAACTACTAATGATCAAATGAATGATCCTGAACACCTACCTACGTTAGACATAATCCCACCGTGTCCTCGATCGGAGAAGGAACTCACGAAAGAGACAGTCACGGTTACGCACACAGTTGGCAAGTTTTAATTAAGTTAACTTCAAGTTATCTAGAACCAATGTTAAACAAAGTTTCCACGTTGCCACATAACCGCGGGCATGGCTTTCCGAAAAGATTTAACCCTGCAGGGGTGCTCCAACTAGTCCATCACAAATTACCACAAGCCACATAGAAACCCTCAATCACGAAGCTCGCGATCTCATTGGATTCCCTAGTGGAAAACCTCAACTCTGGGATTACCCAAAGCATCACCGGAATCCCGATGCACAAGATATCTCGTCAAAGGTAAAACTAATCCAGCAAGGCCGCCCGACGTGTCCACGATCCCGATAGGGGTCGCGTACCTCGTTCTCAGGACACGACGGATGAACGATGGTTACCACGCCAAACGCCGAGTTGCCCCGGGTAGCGTTAATAAGCTGCTCTATTTTGGACCAACACTCATGAGGAGCACTGGCCCGGGGGTTGATTAAATTATCCTCGGGTTAATTACTCCCTATGCAGTTTATTAGTTATTAGGCAAAAGTAGTACCAAAGTTGGGCCTTGCCAGACCAGCTTTAATCTAAAACGAATTATCAAGGGGGTCCCCATAACAACCCCGATCGTGTTAGGAGCGCTCGTTTATGGAACATAACACCGGTAGCCGAAAACTAAGGGGGCAAAGGTGGAACAAAACACCAGGCTAGAAAGGCCGAGCCTTCCACCTTTTACCAAGTATATAGGTGCATTAAATTAAATAGCATTTAATAGGGTGATATGACAAGGAACCCATGTTATCACATGGAAGCATCTGCACCTGCAACTAGCAACGCTAACAACACGGGTAAGCAAGCGGTAACTTAGCCAATCAGTGGTTTGCTAGGTCGAACAGGTTGAAGGTAAACATGGCATTGTTGAGAGGCTGATATTCAACATGTGGTAGGCAACGAGACATAATCGATAGAAGCGATAAAAACTAGCATGGCAATGATAGTAATGGTATCTGGGGAAATGGTCATCTTGCCTGAGATCCCGCTTGGAAGAAGAACAATTCGATGAAGTCAGCAAACCAACGTAGTCGAACGGGTCCTCACATTCCGACACGCTTGCGAAACTCTATCGAGACGGAGCAAACCGGAAACAAACATCAACACACGATATTCACCACACGATGCATAACATGATGCATAACCTACTATGATGCATGATCAGTTCAAAGATGCAAGGGATGGCATGGCAATTCACCTCAGGCAAACACTACACATTAAGTGAAGCTCGATATGCAACGGGTTGCATATCGACGAAACTCCACGATTAATTATTTAATTCACTCCCGATTATTTACACGGCAATATTAAATGTTGTTAACATGGCAAGGGGTGAGCGATAAACCTACATGACATCCTAGTCGGGTAACACGCGAAACATAGATCGGAGCTACAACACAAGAACATGCAGCGCAAGATTATATGCCATGAATGCGACATGCATGCAAGTTACAACATCACCACGGCAAGAAGAGAAAGAAACTTATGTCGCCGCGGCGAGCGAAAAGGGTACTATGTCAGCAAGACGGAAATGATGCCATGGCAACATACCTATCCCGATACTCGTCGAGATATCGTGCCAACGTATAGGGAGCATGTGTGGGACCGTTAAAATAAAGATGGGGTGATCCCGGTTACCGGGTTCCCACGTATCGGGGCTCAACGAGAGGAACACGTGCAACGTTTGCTGATAAAAGTTTCCTTCTCCAAAAAGATAGTACTTGATCCTTATTAGTCCCGGGGTCTGTGAGTTTCAGGCATACTTGGGGTAGATGTGACACTGGGCTGGGTAGTGGGTGGTTCCTTCACACAGGAAATAAGTCACCTGACTACTTGGGCAATCCTCCGCTGGGTGATTTTCTTCACAATGAGGGCATCCATCCTGGTTTTGTTCCTGGGTGTGTCCTATTTCTCCACAGATCTTGCATGCACAAGGCTTCTTCATCGGGCTATCATATCACTTTTGGATAAGACGGGATCTTAACAGAGTCTTCTTGAATTCGTCCCAAGTTTCTGCTTCACTAAATCCTTGTATGGCATGATGCATTTTCCACCAGATAGCAGCACTTTGGGTAAAGTACTGAAGAGCGTGTGCCACTTCATTTTTCCTTGAAATCAAATTGTTCCCGAAGTGGTTCTCCATGTTCTGAATCCATATTTCAGCCTCCAGCTAGGTCATTGGTCCAGAGACTACAAGTCCAGCTTCATACTCCATCTGGTAGGGTTGAGGTTTTGGGGATGAGACGGGTAAGAGAGGGAGGGAGATACACACAATAGAAACAATATTTTTGAGAATAAGTTTTATTTGTGGCCGTCGGAAAACACACACCAATGACGGCTCACAAATCATCTTATCTAAAGTGAGTATATAAAAGGGGTTTGGACTACTAATGGTCATATAATTATTCGAACACTTCAGGGTCTTCGAGTTCTTCGGGTCTTGAGAGTCTTCAATTGGTGCAGCTTCAATTCTTCAAATGCATGATGAAATCCTCTTTACTAGAAGTGGGACTCAGTTGATCCTTCATGTGGTCAAAGGGGTAAGGGGATTTCATAACTATTTGAGGTGAGAGATAACATTTGATGAAATCAGAAGAGATGAGAAGTAAAAGGTGTTCTCGAAAATAAGATTTTTGAGAGATCCTCTCCTAGAAGTTTCCAGTTTCTAGGGTCATGTCCTACAGTCAACATGTGCTCTGATACCATTTCTGTAGCGACCCGACTCAAGACGAGTCAAGCCTCTGGTGTTTCCGTACCATCCCAAGATCATGCTGGTACACACTCAGTACATAATGTATATATTCAAGAGTTCAATCACATAGCTTTATTAATCGAAATCTCATAAAGAGTACTTTATTACAATAAAGGATTACAATAAAGTGGCTGAAAGCCATCTCATGAGATATCTAACGAAGACTAGCGGAAGCATCAGGTAGATGAGTCCATCCGACTCCAGGGCATGTCGCTGAGCGTAGTTCGTAGCCTCACTCCTGGTCGGAAAAGTACTCTGCAACATGATACGTTGCAGCCGTGTAGGCCAGCATATGGAATATGCCGGCAAGTCATCAAAGAGAGGAGTAAAATAATAATCAACTATCTCTACATGCATATTTGGCCGGTGGGGCTAAGTTTTGCATAAAGCCGGTTTTATCCTACAACAAGAGGGCTGGAAGCAAAATATTACTACATTGTTTGTTGTTAACGAGATGGTTCCGCCAACCAATTCTCGTACCCGAATAGTTGTTAACACCCACATCATTATTAAGTTGTGTCGAGAGTTCAGGGGAATTTCAATGCCTTCGGATCAAGTTGTCCATGACCGTGGACACGGCTAATCGATTAGATTGGGCACACTGCAGAGTTTTGCACACGTTCCCCACAAGATTTGATCGCCTCCGTGTTTGTCCTCGCACTTCAGGGTGTTTGAAGACTGGATGATCAAAACATGGTCTTTCAACGGGTCCCTCTGAATCCCTGTCGGTGCCCATCCATTCCTACCGTTCTTCTACATCTGCTAGCACCGCCTGTCCAGAGTCGCCGCGTTGTCCAACCAAGCCAAAGCCCATAATGACTTGTGGCTGTGCAGGTAAGCCTTGAGTCTTGAAGTCTCCGTCCGTTTCTTCGAGCCTGGGTGAAGCTTTCCGCAGGATGTCATGGCCTCTCCAGCATCCCAGGTCATCCACTGGGTTCTCCAGGGAGCCGATCAACTGTCCTTCACCCAGAGTTGCATTGCGTTCGAGGTCTTGAAAATCTTGTCTTAACCGGTCTTGATTATTTAATCAATCTCGCATCACTCGTGTTATGCACTCAACCGAAAACCCGTCTACTCAAGCATAGCAAATATAAAATTGTCGTCCCGGGGCCAAGTATCGGGGTTGTTCTGTGCCTACCACATGATACTACAACTTATACTAAAATTTCCAAGTACCTAGGCAGCATGCAATTCGGCAAAGAAAGATGAACTACCATGCATCAAAAACATAGGAAAATAACATGATCAAAATGACTTGCCTTGATGATAGTTGTCTTGATCGAGCGCTTCTAAGTAACACGCTTCGCACTCCTGGTGATCTACCGATACAAACACAATACACACCATAAGCACTACAATCAAGCAACAAGTAAAAATAACATCACAAGTAAAAGTTTGCTATGGCCTAAGTGAAAGAATTCAATACGCGTCACTAAGGCAGAAACTTGTTTCTGGTAAAAACACCAGTAAAAATACTTTAAAAATTTTGAAACTTCTACCATAGTAAGATATAATCACTAGGAAGCCGTAGCAAAAAGAATCAACTCAAAATCATTTTTTAAACTCCTGGAATAAGCAGAACAAGGTTTAAACTAAATCTGATCTAACTTATATTTGAAAATTTCAAACATAGACAATTTATATGTTTAAAAACTAAAGAAAAATTGGAATCTACTGGAACAAGAATCAACATCATTGGACTTCGGGATCAAAAGCTATGGCCAAAACAAAACAGAAACTTTGCTGTTTTTGGAACTAAACAGAAAAAAGAAACTAATTTGCTAACAGACACATGGGTACACGTGGCGCGCTGTGAGTGGCTGCGGGGGTGTGTGCTGCTAGCGTTAGGGGCAAACTGCCGAGATCTAACAAAAACTTACTGGCTAAAAGTTAAGTGAAATAAAAACCGCGCAGTTTTTTTGTTAGAAAACCGAACGGGTAACTACTTCTAATCTAACGCGTCCGTCCTAGATCCAACGGTGCATAGAGGGAGATGGAGTGCTCACCGACGGGAAGACTCCGGCGAGGTCTTGGCAGCAGCCGAAGGTGGTGGAGGCGGCTGCGGGGGTTCTCCAACGACGGCGACGGGACGAGGAGGCGGCGGCGAGGTCGGGGAGCATGATGGCGGCGTCGGGGAGTGCTCCGGGAGGCTCGGGGTGGTGCCTCGGGTGCGGCCGAGGTTGGGGGCTCGATGCTCGTCGGCGAGGCTGCGGCAGGGGGCTTGGGGGCGGCGGCTCGGCGTGGCAGTGGGAGGAACGGGGTGCGGGCGGGGCGGCGGTACTTATAGGCGGGGTGGGGGCTCGGGGAAGGTAAGGGGCAGGGGGATTGGAGGGGATCCCGGCGGTGGGATTCGGGCTGGGGTCGGGGTGGCTGATTTGGAAGGGAGAGGAGGGAGACGACCGGTGGGAGGGGCAGGTCGGCCAGGGGGGGGGCAGCGCCAGAGGGAGGAGGCTGGGGAAGGAAGGGGGCAGTGGCCGAGATTGAGGGGATTCGGGTCCCGGGCTGTGGGGGGGATTCGGGCTGGGGCTATAGTGCGCCCAGGCGGCGGTTGCCTTTAAAAAAACTTTCCTAATTTAAATCTTTTTCCGAAACAGAAAATAAAAAGGAATAAAAAGGAAGCAAATCAAATATTTAATATGGGGTATTATATACCAAAAAATCAGAAAAATAACCTCTATTCGAATAACATTTTTCCAAAGCAAAAATAAAAACTTAAAAAAATGTTTTTTCAGAAATTCCCTAAATGCTTTATTTTCTTTTTGCAAATATTTTCGCAAATAAACTTTGGATTCCTTGGCTCCAATTATTTTAGAGATGCCCGCACTTTGGAGGGTCATTTTCCTCCGCTCTCTCTCTTGCGTGCAAGAGAGTATTTTCCCGGCATTTCTCGTGTGAGGAAAAAAATGGAAATGCAAAATCAAAAGACGAAAGATTTCAAGTGACAATTTTATTTCAATCAATATGCATAGATGCTTAGCTACAATGTAAAACATTCCCAATTAGGAAAATTGGGATGTGACAGAAATATGGACCTCTACGGTGATAATTTCCCTCACTAGATGCCATACTCTCCTAGGTTGTGAAACCAATGCAACGGAGACCAAAGCTCTGATACCACTTGTAGGATCGAAAGTATGTCTAGAGGGGGTGTGATTAGACTGACAAGATAAAAACTTAGCCTTTTCCCAATTTTTAGTGTGGTCCAGTTTTAGCAAATATAACTAGTCAAGTACACCCTGCATATGCAAATCTAAGATTATTGCAGCGGAAAGTAAAACATGCAAGTGTAAGTAAAGGGTAAGGTAGGGAGATCAAACGCAAAGGATGACATGACGATTTTTGGCATGGTTCCGATAGGTGGCGGTATCATACGTACATGTTAGTGGAGACTTCAACCCACGGAGGGTAATGGCTGCAAGAGTCCACAGAGGGCTCCACCCACAAGGGGTCCACGAAGAAGCTACCTTGTCTATTCCACCACGGCTTCCGTCCACACATGACTAGCCTCACTCACGGTAGATCTTCATGAAGTAGGTGATCTCCTTGCCCTTACAAACATCTTGGTTCAATTCCACAACACGAACTAGGATGCTCCCAAGCAACACCTAACCAATCTAGGAGGCACCACCTTCCAAAAGGTAATAGATGTGGTAGAATGATGAATCCTTGATCTTCTGCTTGAATATATAGTCTCCTCAACACTCAGTCACTCTGTCACAGATTTGGGATGGGTAGGAGAGATTGATCTTGTGGAAAGCAACCAGGGGAGACTAGAAATCAAGGTTCAAATGGTTCGAATGGAATCTCTTGATCTAAACACATGACTAGGTGGCTCTCCCTCAGAAAAATGGATCTCGCAAGTGTAAGTGTGTTCTGAGTGCCTCCTCTGCGAGTGAGAGGTAGGTGGAGGGGTGTATATAGGCATCCCCCAAAAATGGATCTAGCAATTGTAAGTGTGTTCTCACACCGAAATGAATCTTGGTGGTACCGAGTTGCACTAAATGTGGCAACTTTTGAATTCTCTATGAGACCGATATAGGAATCTCGATGGTACCGATATGATGACCTAGAAGGGTTTGCAAACTCGGTGAGACCGAATCCAAACTCGGAAATTCCGAAACTTGGGGACCGACTTCAAACTCGGAAATTCTGAAACTTGAAATTATCTCAACAGAATGTTGGTCACCCAATCTCTATGGCACCGATAGAAATGTTGGTTGTACCGAGATGGTGGGTTGGGCATATGATTTGTGTGAGTGTAAAATAGGTATAGCCGAGTAGGAAATTTTGGTGGCAACGATTTTTCATATGTGGCATGGGACATATATATTTTGTGGGAAAGTGGCTGAGTATTTTTGGTGACTATCTCTAAGCAATTGAGCAACCAATTTATCATAATACTTCATCCCCTTTTAATAGTATTGGCTTTCCTATGGAATCAAAGTGATTTCTCAGAAAGTATAAAATGAAGAGTCTTCTTGCTTAGAGTTTTAACCTATCCTATTCCTTCCTTGCATTAAAGGGGCATCTCCACAGAATCCTATAGCCAAAGCATCTTTGAACTTTTCTAAAATATTTGTACTGGAAAAAAGCTCATTAGTCCAGTGATGCATATGTTGTGATTAATTACCAAAACCACCTTAGGGAGAAATTGTGCTTTCAGATATATAGGGGGTGGAGTGGAGGCGGCGGGCCTAGGGTTTACCCTAGGGAGGGGCGGAGGCCAGATTAGGTGGCTTGGCCACCAAGCGAGGTGGGGCGTCGACCTACTCTAGGCTAGCCCACTACCCTGGCCACATGAGCCTTTACGTGGGAGGTGAGGCCAGCCCACCACGGGCTGGTGCGCCACCTGTCACAGCCCATGGAGCCCTTCAGGACAAGTGGACCCGTGGAACTTTTCCGGAAACTCCATCACAAAACCTATAAACTTCCAAAACTCTTCTGAAACCCGAATACCAACTTCCCATATATCAGCCTTCATCTCCAGACCATTCTCAAGCTCCTCGTAATGTCCAAGACTCTGAACAACCTTCGGTAACCAAAAAAATAACTCAACTATACCTATATCGTCAACGACCGTTAAGTGTGCAGACCGTGTGGGCTCGAGAAATATGCAGACATGGACGAGAAACTTCTACAGCCAATAACCAATAGCTAGAACTGGATGCCCATATTGGTTCCTACATATTCTACGAAGATCTATATTGGTCGAACCAACGATGTCAAAGATTCAGCTAATCCCGTACGCCTTTCCCTTTATCCAGCGGTATGTTTCTTGCCCAACATTCGATCGTCGCTATCTCCATACCGAGTTCAACCTCATTACTAGCAAGTATCTTTACTCATTCAATAATACGATATCCCGTGACTAACTCTTTATCGATATTTCTTGCAAGCTTATTGTGATGTTGTATTACTGAGTGGGCCCAGAGAAACCTCTCCTTCATACGGAGTGACAAATCCCAGTCTTGATCTATGCCAACTCCACAAACACCCTAGGAGATACTTGTAGAGCATATTTATAGTCACCCAGTTACGTTACAATGTTTGATACACACAAGGCATTCCTCCGGTATTAGTGAGTTGGATGATCTCATGGTCACAGGAACATATACATTGACATGTAGAAAGCAATAGCAGTAAACTGGATACGATCAAAAGCTATGCTTAAGGTATGGGTCTTGTCCATCACATCATTCTCCTAATGATGTGATCCTGTTATCAAATGACAACTCATGTTTATGGCTAGGAAACATTAGCCATCGTTGATCAACGAGCTAGTCCAGTAGCGGCATACTAGGGACACTTTGTTGTCTATGTGTCCACACATGTATTTTAGTTTCCAATCAATACAACTATAGCATGGATAATAAACAATTATCATGAACATATAAATATGATAATAACTCCTTTATTAGTGCCTCTAGGGAAAATTTCCAACACTCAGCACCCTCCCATGCTTCCACCTAGCTCCTCCCTGACCTCCTCCGCACCGGTAGGTCGCACGCCAGACGCAGCCGAAGAGCTACCGAACGGAACAATGCACGCGCAAGCGTGACCTGCTTCCCCTAGTGTGCTACAACCTTGCACGCGTGCTCGCACTATTCTTGGCATTGTTCTCATCATCCCTAAGCCATGCCCGAACCCTTCCCCTTCTTCTCTCCTCCTCTAACTCACCTTCGGTGAAGCCCGAGCTCTTTCTCCCAATCCCCTATAAATAGAGATGCTTCATAGCTCGGGGCAAGTCCAGGAGGGCCTCCAGCGTCAAGACTTCACCGGAGTTGGTCGCGGATCCCCCATGGCTGTCCACTCGCTCCGGTGCTCTCCATCGTCGCCCTCCTCTTCAGTCAAGCTTCTGGTGATCACTTGAGCATGACGGTGCCGCCAACTCCTCGAATTGGTGCCTCCTTCTCCAACTCCAACGAGTCCCGTCATCGTCCATCTCTTGAGAGATCCATTCCGACGGTGTTCGTCCACCTCAGTCATGCTTTCACGTACAGGTGTGACCCATTCCCTACCTTGCTGGTGATTTCCATGGCCTTTTCACCAGAGAACCACCAGCGATAGAGCCGCTGCACTCTATTCCGTGTGTATATTCATTCAATCCTAACAGTGGGACCCCACTATCAGTCCATCTCCCTCTTGGAGTGAAGTGTAATAAGTTGAAGCGCCTGGTGAAAATACGTCTTCGACGTGGCCTTCCCTTGGAATTTTTGATTTACCATATAATTCAAATATTTTGACTCAACTTTGACCAACTCTAACTTGTAAATCATAAGTCCAATTGAGTTGATTCTTTTTGCATTAGTTTTGTGTTGAGCTCACCTTTTTGCCTATAAAATTTGAGATTTTTTCCTCAGGTGTAGAATTTCTGGTGTAATAAAATGCTTTTTGTGAAAAAAAAATTTGCTGTTACATTATGTTTCAGAAGAGAATATTTTCCTGGAAGAGGACCAGGTGTATTGTCACAGTCCTGTGAACTAAGGCAAGCCACAACATTCATTTGCAAGGATAGCATTGCAATGGCAATGGTTTATTTGAATTAAAGATCATTTCCTTACTAAATATCTCATTTATTATACTAGCTATGTTTCATTCATTTCATGCCACCTTTGTAACGCCCAAGATGTGATCCTATCCTCAATTTGGCACGAGGGCCTCATCAGGGATAGAAGCGCATCTCGTCGTTTCGCAAGAATGGATATCGTTACAAGTACATGTACTAAAAACATGAGATATATAGAATTGGCTTACACTCGCCACAAGCTACATCAGAGTCACATCAGTACAATACATAAATAACACGAAGAAGAGCAGGGTCCGACTACGGACGAAAACAAATGGGAAAAGAAGAACGACGTCCATCCTTGCTATCCCAGGTTGCCGGCCTAGAACCCATCCTAGATCGATGAAGAAGAAGAAGAAGCAAGTCCAAATGAACAATCAACGCGCTCGCGTCAAGTAACCTTTATATGTACCTGCAACTGGTGTTGTAGTAATCTGTGAGCCACAGGGGACTCAGCAATCTCATTTCCAAAGGTATCAAGACTAGCAAAGCTTAATAGGTGAGGTAAGGTTAAGTGGTGAGGCTGCAGCAAGCGAGTAAGCATTATATTTGGTGGCTAACTTACGAGTACCAGAATAAAGAGGGAGATGATCTATGCATAGCGAATGTGAACTACTGATGATGAAATGAATGATCCTGAACACCTACTTACGTCAAACATAACCCCACCATGTCCTCGATCGGAGAAGGAACTCATGAAAGAGATAGTCACGGTTACGCACACAGTTGGCAAGTTTTAATTAAGTTAACTTCAAGTTATCTAGAACCAGTGTTAAACAAAGTTTCCACGTTGCCACATAACTGCGGACACGGCTTTCCAAAAGATTTAACCCTGCAGGGGTGCTCCAACTAGTCCATCACAAATTACCACAAGCCGCATAGAAATCCTCGATCACAAAGCTCGTGATCTCGTCGAACTCCTTAGTGGAAAACCTCAACTCTGAGATTACCCAAAGCATCACCGGAATCCCAATGCACAAGATATTTCGTCAAAGGTAAAACAAATCCAGCAAGGCCGCCCGACGTGTCGACAATCCCGATAGGAGTCGTGTATCTCGTACTTAGGACACGAAAGATGAGCTAGACGCCGGGATCGCTAAACCCTGGGTGAACAGGGGGCGCCGGACATCGCTCAGGTGGGACCAACACTCATGCGGAGCACTGGCCCGGGGGGTTGATTAATTATCCTCGGGGTCCGGAAAGTCCCTATGCAATTTTATTAGGTATTAGGCAAATGTAGTACCAAAGTTGGGCCTTGCCAGACCAGCTTTAATCTAAAACAAAGTATCAAGGGGGTCCCCATAACAACCCCAACCATGTTAGGAGCGCTCAATTGTGGAACATAACACTAGTAGCCGAAACTAAGGGGCAAAGGTGGAACAAAACACCAGGCTAGAAAGGCCGAGCCTTCCACCTTTTACCAAGTATATATAGGTCATTAATTTAAATAGCATTTAATATGGTGATATAACAAAGAACCCATGTTGTCACATGGAAGCAACTGCACCTGCAACTAGCAACGCTAACACATGGTAAAGCAAGCGGTAACATAGCCAAACAGTGGTTTGCTAGGTTGTGAACAGGTTGAAGGTTTTCATGGCAATGTTGAGAGGCTAATATTTAACAGGTGGTAGGCAACGAGACATAGCGACAGGAACGATAATACTATCATGGCAATGATAGTAATGGTATCTGGGGAAATGGTCATCTTGCCTGAGACCCCACTTGGAACAAGAACGACTCCATGAAGTAGACGAACCGATGTAGTCGAACGGGTCCTCACATTCCGACACGCTTGCGGAACTCTATCGAGACGAAGCAAACCGGAAACAAGCATCAACACAAATATTCACCACGGCATATGCACGACAATATGCAATCCAAATATGATGCATGACCAGTTTAATTATGCAAAGCACGGCAAGGCAATTCACAACAATCAAACACTACCCATTAAGTGAACCTCAATATGCAACGAGTTGCATAGTGATGAAACTCCACATTTGATTTATGTAGTTCACTTCCATTTAGGTACAAGACAATATTAAAATGTTGTTAACATGACAAGGGGTGAAGCACAAATTAATCTACCTATCGAGGCATTTTAAATGAGGCCGGAAACAACTTATAGCATCTCCGAGATGACCCCATGCGTTAAATTCTAATTCTGCCCAGATTTGTCCTCATCACATTTTATGTTTGTTAAACAGAAAAAAAAAGTGGTTCAAGTGATTCTACTCGTCGTTTTAGTCCATTTACATATATGGCACATGTCCAACAGAGCTACGGTTAAATAACTACGGGCTAAACCGGTTTTTTAACACATCGACACGCAAAACGAGGTAAACATCAAGGTTAACTGTTTTAATCATGCATGGGAGTTGGTTTTTGTGAAACTACAGAAAATTTTAAGCAACTTACATGTTGAAATCATTTTAATCCGGTGCACGGTTAAATTTATATGAATTTTACAAAAAAGGCATTTGAATCTGCCCGAAATAAAACAAAATGGTTTTGCAAGGATTTGAACCCTAGAAACTCCACATTTGATTTACTTAGTTCACTTCGTTTTAGGTACAAGACAATGTTAAAATGTTGTTAACATGACAAGGGGTGAAGCACAAATTAATCTACCTATCTAGGCATTTTAAATGAGGCCGGAAACAACTTATAGCATCTCCGAGATGACCCCATGCGTTAAATTCTAATTCTGCCCAGATTTGTCCTCATCACATTTTATGTTTGTTAAACAGCAAAACAAAGTGGTTCACGTGATTGTACTCATCGTTTTAGTCCATTTACATATATGGCACATGTCCAACGGAGCTACGGTTAAATAACTACGGGCTAAACCGTTTTTTTAACACGTTGACACGCAAAACAAGGTAAACATCAAGGTTAACAGTTTTAATCATGCATGGGAGTTTGTTTTTGTGAAACTACAGAAAATTTTAAGCAACTTACATGTTGAAATCATTTTAATCCAGTGCACGGTTAAATTTATATGAATTTTACAAAAAAAGGCATTTGAATCTGCCCAAAATAAAACAAAATGGTGGGACTAGGTAAAAAAACACAGTGCTAGGATTTGAACCCTAGATCTCTGGGACTAAACGGAGCTAGGATTTGAACCCTAGATCTCTGGGATGAAACCTGCTGGTGCTAGCCAGTGGGCTACAGCTGTGTTATTTACAATATATAGCGTTCATTCAGAAGAACTAGGTAAAAAACACAGTGCATATGTGACGCTAAAGAAAAGTAACCGGTGCCATAAAAATGTGTTGCCCATGGGACTCGAACCAGAGACCTCCAGCAAGGTAGTTGGCTGCACTAGCCAACTCAGCTAGCAACTTGCTTGTTGACAGAGATGGAGCCCACTCCAAACAACATATGCTTACGAGAAGGGAGCTAAGAAAACACAACATAGTTTCAAATACGGGGATTGCTCACATTCGGGTTCAGAGACCAGCGGCCATGGAAAAAGATGCAGAGGAAGGCAAAGATGAACTCGAGAAGGCATGGATCTAGGCTTGGGGACTCGGTCCCGACCCATTCCCGTCAAGAGACGAGGCCCCGGACTGTGGAGCTCCTTGCTCCTGCGGGTCTTCACCGGCGAGCTCCGGTTCCTGTTCGCCTCCAAGTCGTCTGTTCCTGTCAGCGAGAAACAGAGAGAGGAAGAGATGAGAGAAAGACATAGGGAGGAGGAGAGAACGGGAGGAGCAGGGGAAGAAGGAAGCAGGGCGTGATGGATCCGGACGAGGGGTCCCATTCCCGCCAACAAGGTGGCTCACACAACGCTGCAGCTTCAGCTGTGGAGAAGCTCCATGGGGCGGGGCGGCTCGGCTGCTCCTGCAGGAGCTGCTGCTGCAAGACAGAGAGAGATGAGAAGAGGGAGACTGGGAGGAGAAGAAAAGAAGGGAAGGAAGGAATGAGGAACAGGAGAGGGCAGCGACATGACCTGGGTGGTCATCGGAGGTGCTCGGTCGGGGACGAGGTTCGAGAAGAAGAAGATGGCGATGTAGTGGAGGCGACCTAGGGCAGGGAAGACGTATGAACGAACATAGTCGATGTCGAGGAAGAAGATGGGGATGCCGGATTCGACCAAGGTGGCCTTCGACCACGCAATCAACTAAGAAGCTCTCGGCCATGGTGCTCTAGTTCTCTGTTTCTTGAGGAAGAAGGGAAAAACAGAGGGAAAGATGAGAGGTGGGAAAAGGACGAGCTAGGGTAGGACACAGACCTCGAGGGCAACTAATAGGGGCTAGGGAGCTGTACGGCAGCAATCAGAACGGCGCAGGAGGATCAGACGGTCATCCACTCGTTGGAACGGGAGGAAGGAGAAGGTGGAGGTGGGCTAACTGGGCTGCATCAACAGGTAAGATAGGTGGCGTTCAGGTGGGGTGGGCCTCTCTCTCTCCACTGATTTAAGCAAAAAAACAAAAAAGAATGTTGAATGAAGAGAAGAAATAGAGGGTTAGGAAAGAATTTAGACAAGGGGATTATTTTCTTGGACTCACAAAATGAGCTTGACCCAAGAAATATAGAAATGAGCATGAATGAAATTTTAATTCGAACTTATTTGAATTAAATCCAAATGAGTTTGAATAAGAAGTGGGCATTGGAAGGTCCAAAAATGTTGTTAATCTAGGAGGAGCTTGGGAAAAAGATGATTGAATGACCGCAAGGTTCGGAGACCAAACTAGGAGTAGAAAAGCATGGGATTTAAAATGTAAGTCTATCGTGGGTGATTCCAAAATAATGGAATATTTTAAAGTAGCTCCCTAAAATATTAGGAGCATATGTTATAAAGAGAATCATCATGTGAATCCCTCAATTTAAATAGATCCAGGATCCATGCAATTTATTTATTTGGGTGCAGAAACAAATTAATGACAAGATGGCATGATGACATGATGAATGTGACAAACAAATAATTACTGGGCGACAATGGAACAAAAGGGAAATCTTCTGGAGCATCGGTCTCGGGCTGTCACAACTCTCCCACACTAACAAGAGATCTCGCCCCGAGATCTAAGAATGAAAGGGGAAGAGGATGAGAAAAGGAAGAGGTAAAACTTAGTCACTCCTTTGAGAAACGAGTGAAACCAACAATCCTTGAAGGTTGCCAAGAGATGAGGAATGATATGAGAAACAAGCAAGAATTGACGGAAAATTTTGGCAGCACTTCGGTAGGAAAAGGGAACAAAAATTCGGTAAGATGGACAGATCTTGAGACAATTCACAACAAACTAACTAAATTGAACAAGGGAACACTATGATCTTGATAGAACAACATGATTGACCCAAAAGAGCAACATCACAATGCCTCCGAAACAAGGGAATAAAACTAGATCATTGGGGCCAAAGAATGAATAAGAGAATGACAACTACTATCACAATAGAATTGAAGAGCCTCCGAACAATAAGAATTGACGTAGTTGTTGGAAAAACAACAACGAAAAGAACAAGATTGTAGTGGACTTGTGAAAATCATCTCAACATTGATGAGATGACAACCAACCACTAAAAGAAACAAGGATGGTTTGAGAGCAAAGATATCAAAACTTCTTACACCAAGAGGAAACATTGATAACTTGGAGCAATGAAAATCACCATAATAGCAACAATCCATAGGAAAAGCTTTGGGTGAAAACTAAACCAAGATAGCATCAATGTAGAAATCACGAGTTGAAAACCTCCCGTGATTATAGAGTTGGTGGGTTTAATTATCTCATTATTGAAACAAATTTTACTTCGAGACTCCTCCATTAACAAGAATGCTATAACACCACCTCAAAAGATAAAAGAGGAAAAATTGCACTGGAAAAGCAAGAGAAAGAATATTTGAGGTTCTCCAACAAGAATCTTGAAGAACAGCTTGAGAAGAATTGAAACCTTGATGCACCACCATGACGAACCTCTTGGGGAACACCAGAATGAAATGATGAAAGAATAACATTAAAGGACTTGCAATGATTTAGATGAAGCTTCTCAAAGAGATACTTGATAGAACTTGGAACTTCGGAATATAAAGATAAGCACTTGAGAAAATAATTGATATCATGAGCCACTCCGGAAGAAGAATTCAGATTACTATGAACAAGAGTAAGAATTATGTTATGCTTATCCTTCATCAAGTTTAATTGATGACAAGCAACGGATTTAGCGTACCACTTATTCTTCTATAAATGATTGAGGAGAGACATGAGCACAAACTTAAAGAAGTCTTGAAGGAGACACCGATAAGAATTGGATTGAATGGGGCAACCATGAATGAATGGAGATACATGAAAATGAAGAGATCATGAGCCACCTGAGAGAAAAACTTAAACAAGACACGGGAATAAATGAGAGATGAACGAAGAGACAACAATTGAGAAGAATTTGAGGATGAAAGCTGAAAGCTGAGAATGAAGAATCTTCTGAAATGATGGCCTTTGGAGGATCGAGAATGAAAACAATTCCGAAATGCACCGGATAGCAAGAAAGGGATTACTCAAGATTGGGAACAATTCAAGATGATGCCAGAAGGCTGAAATGATGAATCTCCAAGAGAATGAACCAAGATTTGACAGAAACACTCCTGCGGTCTTCCAAGTTGAAAATGATGAGGAGAACACCACCAGGAATAACTGAGACACTCCGGAATAAAGAAGAATGAAAGGTTGAGCAAATATGAGAATTAATTCAAATTGATCTTGAAGAAGGAATATGACTGATGAAATTCATACTTACGTCATAGTTGAAAAGAATTAGAGAGCACCGAAAAGATTACAAGAGCCAGATAGGATCCTGGGAAAGAACCTGTGGGTTATGGGCCCACTCAAAGAAATCACCGTTGAAAAGATTGCTTAGAAAAGCGATATTGCACCGGTACGAATGAAAACTAGATGAGGCTGAGCACCTTGAAATAACTAAAGGATTGAAAACCAGAACTTCTGAAATATCTTCAACACGCCGGATAGAAAAGAGAGGAAAGAAAACAAGAAAGAGGCTTAAACAAGAATTTCCAACATGGGAAAGAATTACAAACATGAAAAGGATATGATGACACGGATAACTGAATTGAATTCCCCGGAAAAGATAACAAGATTTAATAAATATGAACACGAAGTTCCTAAGAATCTTCTCAATGAATCACCGGATACAAATGGAAGAAGATAGCGGAAGCATCACTGAAGAGAAAGACACTTGGAAGATAAACTAATCACTGAAGAAAAGGGTGGGAGGGCAGGAAAAACAAATACAACTTGGGACAGATGAGACAACTCCGAAAAGAAAAGAGAGATTGATCTTGCAATATTGGATAGGATAGAATTCACTTGAAGAGAAGCACACCGGTTGAAAAGAATTGACACAACAACTCTGGTTGACAAGAATTGATAAGACAATTTGATTGAGCAAAAGAATTTGCATTCTCATAAGAATATGAGAACACCTCTTGGAAGGATACGAATTCACCACTTGACGTCGAAGCAACTTGAATTACCATACTCCAACAAAAACAAAGGATGCGGCTTATGAAACAAGCCAGAACAAATTCATGAGAGAGATTTCGTCCGATATTTTTGTGGACAGGATCGCACGGGCTCGATCCTTACAGTACCCATCATGTGCAAGGCAGTCCACACGACATACGAAGCATCCCCGAGTCGTAGAAAGCTACAAGGACTCTTTAAGACACAACGAGAACCGCTGTAAGTCGACCGTGAACAAACGCATCCACTAGATGTCGAACCCCAACCTAACATCATGCATTTGTTGGAAGATTGTCCTATAAGTAACTACTTGAATTCCCACCTAAGAACTCACGAAATTTCTGGTGATGCAATCTGGTCCACGGATACAAGGAGTAATATATCACACAACTCCTATACTAACTCGTCTAGTGTATCACATCTGTCAACACATAACCAGAATCTCGGAACTTCATCTATTTCAGACACTCGTAATCACAACGATACAAAGTATGGCGATACATCTGGAACTCTCTGCACCAGTACTGGGGAAGCCGGACTCCTCTCGCCACTACTAGTATTGAAGCAATTTCGAACATCCTTCGTCCTGAGATACTAAGAAATCTGAATGATAACGATGTGCTCAAGAATCCCGTGGAGCTCAACTCCCCGGAAGAAATCAAGTCAGACAGGAGGCACCAAGACAGAACTCCGTCACATCGACATCATATAGATTCCAAAAATATCCGCGTGATCCTAAAAAAAATTGAGTGAGAAGAGGAGTGATGACCCACAAGTATAGGGCATCAATCGTAGTCCTTTCGATAAGTAAGAGTGTCGAACCCAACGAGGAGCAGAAGGATCTGAAAAGTGGTTTTCAGCAAGGAAAAATCAGCAAGCACTGAAATTGTTTGTAACAAGTGATTGTGTGGTGAGATGATTCGTAGAAAGCAACAAGTAACAAAAGTAGCAACGGTGCAGCAAAGTGGCCCAATCCCTTTTGTAGCCAGGGACAAGCCTGGACAAAGTCTTATAGGAGGAAAAACGCTCCGGAGGACACACGGGAATTTCTGTCATGCTAGTTTCATCATGTTCATATGATTCGCGTTCGTTACTTTGATAGTTTGATATGTGGGTGGACTGGCGCTTGGGTACTGCCCTTGGACAAGGATCCCACTTATGATTAACCCCTCTCGCAAGTATCCGCAACTACGAAAGAAGAATTAAGACAAAGTCTAACCATAACATTAAACTAGTGGATCCAAATCAGCCCCTTACAAAGCAACACATAAACTAGGGTTTAAGCTTCTGTCACTCTAGCAACCCATCATCTACTTACTACTTCACAATGCCTTCCTCTAGGCCCAAATAATGGTGAAGTGTTATGTAGTCGACGTTCACATAACACCACTAGAGGAAAAACAACATACAACATATCAAAATACCGAACGAATACCAAATTCACATGACTATTATTAGCATGACTTATCCCATGTCCTTAGGAACAAAAGTAACTACTCACAAAGCATAATCATAATCATGATCAGAGGTGTAATGAGTAGCATCAAGGATATGAACATGAACTCTTCCACCAAATAATACAACTAGCATCAACTACAAAGAGTAATCAACACTACTAGCAACCTTACAAGTACCAATCGGAGTCGTGAGACGGAGATTGGTTACAAGAGATGAACTAGGGTTTGGAGATGAGATGGTGCTGATGAAGATGTTGATGGTGACGAGTCCCCTCTGATGAGAGGAGTGTTGGTGATGACGATGGCGACGATTTCCCCCTCTGGGAGGGAAGTTTCCCCGGCAGGATCGTCCTCCCGGAGCTCTAGATTGGTTCTGCTCAAGTTCCGCCTCGTGGCGGTGGCGAAACCACGAAAAAGCTCCTTTCTGATTTTTTTTACCTGGACGAAACCCTCCATATAGCAAAAGAGGGGGCCAGTGGGCCAGTGGGCTGCCCACAAGCCCCCATGGCGCGGCCTGGGGGGTGGCCAAGCCGTGCAGGCTTGTGGACACCCCCTGGTGCCCCTCCGGTACTTCTTCGGTCCAGTATTTTTTTATAAATTGGGAAAAAATCTCCGTTGATTTTCACGGTGTTTGGAGTTGCGCAGAATAGGTATCTCAACTTTGCTCCACTTTCAGGCCAGAATTCCAGTTGCCGGTATTCTCCCTCTTCATGTAAACCTTGCAAAATAAGAGAGAAAAGGCATAAGAATAGTATCGTGAAGTGAAATAACAGCCAAAGAAGCGATAAATATCAACATGAAAACATGATGCAAAATGGACGTATCAGGGCTCTCCAGGGAGAAGAGTGCCCAGAACCCAGCAAAGGAGAAGTTATGGTGTTCATAGATCATCTTCTTTGGGGGTTTTCTCCATCTGGGTCAAAATTCTTCCAGGATGTTCTTAACGTTTTCCACCTTCATCCAGAAGGTGTGGCCCCCAATTCCATATCCAACCTTTGCCAGTTTCAAGTGCTCTGTGAACTGTATCTGCAAATGGATCCCACCGACACACTTTTCATGTAGTTTTTGTATCTGAACTGCGACACTAAATGTGCGGATGGCCTCATTCTAGAATTAGGCGGGGTCCCTATTCAAAGGAACGGAGATGGTGCCTTCTCTGCTGTTGTTCTACCAAGCTACCACAAAGGATGGGTTAAAACTTGGTTCTACTGCCGGAATACGGCTCCTGAGAATGAAAACCCCTTGCCGGGTTACAGACCGGATCATCTTCCTATGAATTTTGAGCTTCCTGGCTGGGCGTCTCAAAAAGAACGTGATCAACTCACCTCCGTATATCCAAAACTCGCGGCCTTGCGCGCTCATGGTTTGACTGGGGTTGACCTAACCCGGTATTGGGTATCTTGGAAAATCCTGCCATTGAGTCAGTGAAGTAGTTTAATGTGCAATTACTCTGGCCGCTTGGAATATGCACAAAGATATAACAACATAGAGTTAATAGAGGATGATATAAACCGGATTGTGAAGAAACCACTAGGAGAGACTCAAGCAGATTGCAATAAAATTGGCCTAAATCCCTTCCATGCCCTCAACCCGGCTCCTCCAGTAAGAATCCTCAATACCCTTTTACCTGTATTTGTAGAACTTTAAATTTTAAAGTTTACTTTGTCACTTACATATCAATAAACTTGCAGGTGACTTCTTCACTTTGGAAGAAGAAGAGGAAGATTCTGGCTAGCAAGCCTAGAGTTGCCCCCAACAAGAAGAAAAGTAAGCCATTGTATAAGAGGCGTCACTTAGGGGCGAGTCTTCGTCCGCTAATGCATCTATGGAGGTAGAACTTGATTCCCTTGGCCGTCTTTTTATTTAACTTGCTGATGCCTCTTACTACCAGGGGATCTTGCCACAAGCCGGGCCGACAATGTTGACATAATTTCCATCTCCTCCCTCTCAGAATCCTTGTCTCCAAGGAAAACAAGGCGGGTCATTTGGAAAGTATGTTTTTTCTCACCCGGATGCTTATTTGGACCCCAATTTTATTATCAAGAGGACCCATCATGAATCAAGACGCCAGACTCGAAGCAGCTCCGACAACATTATGACCGGCTTACCCGACAAGCCAGCCACCCGCCAGCAACAGAATAAGGTGCCTCATAGTACAACTCCATCTCATCCTGGAGCTGGTATTTTGAAACAACCTCTCAGTCCTTCTAATTCAAATTACCAGGAGTCACCACCTTCTTCTAGCGACTCAAGTACCTCAAAACTGCCACCCCTTGTTATCAATCATGGGTAAGCTTTCTCTTCCTTGTCTCATATACTTTTTTATTAAACTCTAACCTTGCATGTGTTTTATTCCGACGTTTTTTGTTTTGCAGGGCCAGGGCCAAGAAGGGGAACATTGGTGAGTCATCTACTAATCTTGAAGCTTCTCACCTTGCAAATCCAGATATGGTGGCTCTTGAAACTCATACTAAGCATATTGAAAAGCATCAAGCCGCCCAAGATATTTTTCCGCCACATCCTAAGCCGGGAAATATTGAAGCTACGAATATGGAAGATGCCCCAGCGGCAGTCATTAACCAGCCGAGTCATGAGAAAGCCACTAAAGATGCTACGTGTGACAAAAACGTAGAGATCACCATTACGCAGTCGGGTTATATCACTCATGATCCCTCCAAGGTGCTAGCCAAACTTGTTACTAAGAATGAAATATCACTACCTACAAAGGGGAAACCCAAGCTGGAGCTTCCAAGTTATGAAACCTTCAGCACCGAAGAATTACATGCTCGCTATTTGGATCGTCTTTCCACAAGCCGGCAGATGGAAGTCAGTCTTGTCAATATGATGAAAACAAAATACGAGGTATCCTCAGCTTTGTTGTATATTCCATATATCCTTATGTATCCCCCAAGGGCCGACTCATCTTCTTGAGATGAGACGGGTCTTGTAGATATGAAAACTGCTAAAGAATGAACCTCTAGCCCCCAAGGGTCTACTCATCTTCTTGAGATGAGTCGGGTCTTCTTTAATTTTGAAGAATTTGACCTGTAGCCCCCAATGGTTGGCTCATCTTCTTGATATGAGTCAGGTCTTTGTTAATTTTGAAGAATTCGACCTGTAGCCCCCAAGGGTCAGCTCATCTTCTTGAGATGAGTCGGGTCTTCTTTAATATATTATTCTTGGAAAGAACTGATATGCATTAGCCCCCAAGTATCGAGTATATTGCTTGCAGTCTTCTTTGAGACTTGTTTATAATTTATCAGTCATACTATACTTCACTGCCGAATAATATGATAACTCTGAATATGCAGGAAACTCTAAAAGCAGCTGAGTCAAATGTGACCATCTTGAAAAACATCTTGAGGTGGGACAAACCTCCCGATCAAAGTTTGAACAAAAACTTTGACTATCCTCGGAAGAACTCGAGAAAGTCAAGAAAGGTTTTGGGACAGAAAAGAAGTCATTTGAAACTGAGAAGGCTGCCTTGTTCAAGCGCTCTGAAAATGCTGAGGGCGAATTGAAGATCATCTCTGAAGAACTGTTCGGGTTAAAGCGGCACATTGCTCACATGACCCAAGCCGTCTTTGGTAAGTATCTTTATAAGCTCTTACTAACCCGTGCTAATACTCATGCATGAAGATAAGTTCCCCGATGACTCATGTTCTTGAATTGTTTGTAAGCCCTTGCACTCGCAACCTCCAAGAAAACAACTTGCTGAACCTCAAGGCTATCTATGTATCGATGGAGCAACTCTATACTGGAAGCATGTGCACAATCACAGTTGTTATGGGGAACAAAGAGTCGGTGAAGTTCATCAAGGATGTCCGAAAACACCTACCTACAATCTCAAAACAAACTGAAGAGTTGAAAAGATCAGTCGCCAGAGCCAGCACAACGTATTATTTTAGTCGAGCTTTGGCTTATTCAGCAGAGCTTGACCAAACAGAGATGGCGGGAGGGTTTCCAGAGTTGGAGGTTGACGAGTCAGCATTCACCGATGCTGACTATGCTCAATGCGTCAAGGCAGCTCGGGTGCTAGCCAGCCAACTTGTTGCCGAAATGCCATTGAAGAACTATCAGCCAGCTTACGACTCCAAAAACTCGCTAGTTCAGTCGCGCACCTTTGAGCTGGTGGACCTGACTCCGCAACGTCATAATCACATCTTTGTTCGTGATGTTGACCTATCCACCCTCTTGAGTGAAGAAGTTGTATTCCAGGCTTTAACCCATTGCAACTAGGATTGGGACAACCTTGAGATCGAAGATCCAAAAGCCCCAGCGGAGGATAACACGGAGGCGGCTCAAGCGACAAATCAACCCGCGGCTAACCCGAATGGCTCACAGGACATTATAAGAAATGTCTAAAAAACTTTGATTCAACTGCCTCGTCTCAATGGCACCTTGTAATAGCTTTAAGCCAAAAGTTGTTCTATCTATGTCGTGCCTTCGTCCACGTTTTCAAACTTCTGATCTTCTCTTGATGACAAGGGATTTATTTATGACCAATCTATGTTAAATCGCCGTATATCCTTGTGTTTATGAATCGTACAACCTGTATCTTGAACTTGTTTTGTCTTAGCTGATCTTTGCTCAATGTGCTACTACTTGAACTAGTATGGACGGGTTACTATAACCTGGTCCATGAAATCCTTCCACAATACTTGTTTGTAGAACCATGTAAGTTGAATTCGCCATGATAGGATCACAGTTTTATAACCCGGGTACTCTTTTATGAGCCGGTAACAAGAATAATATTGTACCTGAAAAGTCAACATATGATGATAATAATGGTATAAAATTGTAATTGGCCGGATTAGTGAGACTGGCTTTCAAGGCTCGTGTCTTGCTTCAATGAAGAGGGTATTATAACACATGGTTTATCCTAGCTCTCCGTATGCCATCTTTGACATCACTCAAGCCAATGTTTTAACCTTGAGAAGTTCAGGGTCCACAATGGGTCGACTTGTCAAGAGTACACGGGGTCATCTGATTGGAGTCGCATGAAGCATACACGTAGGTTTAACCATATATTGCAGCGTATTTGTTTTGTTGGGTCAAGAGGATGAGAAATCTAAATTCCATGAGTTGGAAGCCCCCAAGTGACCTCTGTTTCAACAATAAATACTCATGCTCAATTTGTAGGCTGAAACGACAAAGACCCCGAGTTTCGGGGGGTGCCGACTTTATCATATTTGAACATATAGAAGTATGTATAGAAATTGGGAAGGTACAAAAATAATGTGCCGGTGGCTCTAATTATAATAAGTCCGCAGGTGAGAAATGTTCCAGGGGTGTCGTCTCCTCTTCGAAGGTATTTTTTTCTTGGTCTCAGATCGATCAGGTAGTATGAGCCATTGTTGAGGTTTTTGCTAATGATGAAAGGGCCTTCCGAGGGTTGTGAAAGCTTGTGCATCCTTGTTTGGTCTTGAATCAGACGGAGTACTAAGTCGCCTTCTTGAAAGGTGCGGATTTTAAATCTACGGCTATGGTAGCGACATAGGTCTTGTTTATATATAGCTGACATGGATGCTGCTAAGCCATGTTCTTTATCCAAAGCATCCAAGGAATCTTGACATGCTTGCTCGTTGTCGTCTTCAACATAAGCGATGACTGGAGGAGAGTCATGACGAATATCACTTGGCAATACCACCTCAGCACCATAAACAAGAAAGAAAGATGTGTATCAAGTGGATGTATTTGGAGTTGTCCTAATGCTCCATATCACTAAGGGGAGCTCCTCAACCCAACAACATAGGGTACACTATAGTGGAACCATGAGTCGGGGTTTGATCACTCTCAAAATCTCTTGATTAGCTTGTTCAGCTTATCCATTGGATTGTGGATGTGCCACTGTTGCTAAGTCAAGCCAGATATGCTCTTGCTGAAAAAACTGCTCCATAGCTCCTTTGGATAAGTTGGTGCCATTGTCAGTGATAATACTATGAGGATAGGCAAAACGGAAGATCAACTTTTTCAAGAATTTGACTGCTCTCTCCGCGTCAGAATTGCTGACGGGTTCTGCTTCAACCCACAAGGTGAATTTATAAACCACCACCAATAGGTGAGTCTTCTTATCAGAAGACATCTTGAATGGTCCAACGATATCAAGCCCCCACACTGGAAACGACCAAGTAACTGGGATCATGCACAACTCTTAAGCCGAGACATGGGCTTGTAGAGCAATCTTTTGACATCCATCGCACTTGCGCACAATGTCTTCTGTGTCTGCATGAGCCGTCAGCCAATAAGACTCGTGATGAAACACCTTTGCCACCAAAGATCTTGAGCCAGCGTGATGTCCACGGTCGCTAGCGTGGATTTCATTGAGAATTTCTTGTCCTTCCTCAAGGGAAACACAACGATGAAACACGATGGTGCTGCTTCGTCGATGTAACTCGCCCCCGACGATAGTCATAGACTTGGATCACCAAATTATTGTTTGGTCAACGATTTCCTTAGCTGGGAGCTCGCCTCAAGTCAGATAAGCCAAATACGGTATTGTCCAGTGAGGGATAGTAAGCAGAGCCTCCACCAACTATGATTCCGGGTCAGGAATAGCGATATCCTCCTTAGATGGCAATTTTACCGAGGGGTTGTGGAGGACGTCCAAAAAGATGCTGGGAGGAACTGGCTTCCGCTGAGAGCTGAGTCGGGATAGGGCATTTGTCGCCTCATTGAGACGACGATCTATAAGATCGACTTGATAGCCTTGAAAATAACCTGCCACGTCGTGGTTGCCCACGGGTAAGGTGCCATCAAGGGGTCCTTAGAGTCCCATGTCCCTAAAACTTGCTGAGCCACCAAATCCGAGTCACCCAAACACCTGACACGGCTAAGATTCATTTCCTTAGCCACTCTGAGTTCATGTAGAAGGGCCTCGTACTTAGCAGCATTTAGTACAAGGGAACATGAGCCGTAAAACATAATAGAATGTTTCACCTCATGGAGAAGATGAAACAACTCCAGCCCCAAGCCATCTAATTGTCTGGATCCATCAAAGTGTATAGTCCAGTATGTATTATCCGTCCTATCTTCTGGAATTTGAAGCTCCATCCAATCGTTGATGAAATCTACTAGTGCTTGGTAATTGATGGCCGTACGGGGCATGTACTTCACATGGTGAAGGCCAAGCTCAATTGCCCACTTGGCGAATCGACCAATGGCCTCTTGATTTTGTATGGTATCCCCAAGGTGTGTTGAACTGACCATGGTAATTGGATGCTCCTGAAAGTAATGCTTCAGTTTCCGGCTTGCCAAAAGGACTCCAAAAACCAGCTTCTACCAATGCGGATATCGTTGCTTGGACAAAGTTAAGACTTTGCTGATGAAATAAACTGGTTGCTGAACAGGATACTACTTTCCTGCCTCCTTTCGTTCAACAACAACTGCAACACTTACCGCCTTTGAGTTAGCAAGAGTGTATAGGGGTGATACGTCTCCAACGTATCTATAATTTTTTATGGTTCCATGCTATTATCTTGTCAACTTTGGATGTTTTGTATGCATTTTATATCTTTTTGAGGACTAACCTATTAACTCAGTGCCAAGTGCCAGTTCCTGGTTTTTCCGTGTTTTTGACCCTTTTCAAAGAAGAATATTAAACGGAGTCCAAACGGAATAAAATCTTCGGAATGATTTTTTTAACAGAAGATACGCGGGGAACTTGAGAACCAAGGCAAAGGACTCTGAGGGAGGCCACAAGCCCCCTAGGTGCGGCCTGGGGGGCGCACTAGCAGGCTTGTGGGGCCCCCAAGGCTCCTTTGCCCTACCTCTTCCGCCTATAAATTCCCTAAAAATCTGAAACCACGGGAGAGAGACACGAAAATACTTTTCCGCAGCCGCAAGCTTCTGTCTCCGCAAGATCGCACCTGGGGACCGTTCTGGTGCCCTGCCGGAGGGGGGATTCGGACACGGAGGGCTTCTTCATCAACACCATTGCCTCTCCAATGATGCGTGAGTAGTTCACCATAGACCTTAGGGTCCATAGTTAGTAGCTAGATGGCTTCTTCTCTCTCTTGGATCTTCAATACAAAGTTCTCCATGATCTTCATGGAGATCTATCCGATGTAATCTTCTTTTGCGGTTTGTTTGTCGAGATCTGATGAATTGTGGATTTATGATCAGATTATCTATGAATGTTATTTGAGTTTCCTCTGATCTCTTTTATGCATGATTTCGTATCCTTGTAATTCTCTTTGAGTTGTGGGTTTCGTTTGGCCAACTTGATCTATAATTCTTGCAATGGGAGAAGTGCTTGGTTTTGGGTTCATACCGTACGGTGTCCTCACCCAGTGACAGAAGGGGTAGCAAGGCATGCATCATGTTGTTGCATTCAAGGGTAAAAAGATGGGGGTTATATCTATTGCATGAATTTATCCCTCTACATCATGTCATCTTGCTTAAGGCGTTACTCTGTTTGTTATGAACTCAATACACTAGATGCATGCTGGATAGCGGTCGATGTGTGGAGTAATAGTAGTAGATGCAAAAAGTATCGGTCTACTTGTCTCGGACGTGACGCGTATATGTATGATCATTGCCTTAGATATCATCATGACTTTGCGCGGTTCTATCAATTGCTCGACAGTAATTCATTCACCCACCGTAATATTTGCTATCATGAGAGAAGCCTCTAGTGAACACTATGGCCCCCGGGTCTACTTCACTTCATATTTTCAGCTCTACACTTTCACTTTGTTGCACTTTCCACCTTCAGATCTCACCTTGCAATCAATCGTGAAGGGATTGACAACCCCTTTATAGCGTTGGGTGCAAGTTTGTTTGTTTTTGCGCAGGTACTTTGGAGACTTTCCTTGATACTCCTAGTGGATTGATACCTTGGTTCTCAAACTGAGGGAAATACTTACTGCTACTGTGTTGCATCACCCTTTCCTCTTCAAGGGAAAAACCAACGCAAGCTCAAGAGGTAGCAAGAAGAATTTCTCGCGCCGTTGCCGGGGAGTATCAAGTCAAGAATAGTCTTCCTTCAACATGTCAATTTCTGGCACCGGGTACTATTCTAAGTGAAGCTTATCCAAGTAACTGTCGCAAACTCATCTCTTGCATTTACTTTTTTGCCTCTCGTTTTCCTCTCCCCCACTTCCGAAAAACAAAAATTTACAAAAAAAATTGCCTTTTTCGTTCGCCCTTTTCTTTCGCTTGCTTTCTGTTCACTTGTGTGTTTGTATGCCTGCTAAGACCTGTATGACCCAACCAAAGGATTATGATACTTACTGTAAAAGGTTGGAAGTGATTGAAACTAGTGTTAAAGGCTTCATGTCTACACAGTTTGATTATAATAGTTACTTTCATAGAGAACTAAGGGAGCAAAATGCTTTTATGGCTTTTATGAATAAAGAAGTTGATGATATGGCCAAAGAATTCCTTGCGCTAAATTCTCAGTTTGCTCGTCTTGAAAAATTGGTAGGACAGATTTCTGATAAACAGGCTACCTTAGTCAATAAAATGGCTACTAAACCTGAAATATGTGATGAGAATCACGAAGATCTTAAAGTGCTTGGTGTGACTCCCATTGAATCCTTGTTTTCTAATGTTAAACCTAATGATGATGGGGCTGGATATGAATCCACTTTGGTTGAGAAACGTCCCAATGATTCGGAGTATATCTATCTTGATGCTAAAAGCATTGAAAGTGGAGTAGAGGATATCAAAACTTTGAGTAGTAATGAAATTACTACTTTCGATTTCAAGGAATTCAATTATGATAGTTGCTCTTTGATTGAATGTATTTCCTTGATGCAATCCATGCTAAACTCTCCACACGCTTATAGCCAAAACAAGGCCTTTACCGATCATATCATCGATGCTATGATGAAATCTCTTGAAGAGAAACTTGAGTTGGAAGTTTCTATTCCTATAAAACTTCATGATGAGTGGGAACCTACTATCAAAATCAAGATTAAAAACTATGAATGCAATGCTTTGTGTGATTTGGGTGCTAGTGTTTCCGCTATTCCAAAGTCTTTATGTGATGTTCTAGGCTTCAATGGGATTGATGAGTGCTCTCTTAATTTGCATCTTGTGGATTCTACTGTTAAGAAACCTATGGGAAGGATCAATGATGTTCTTATTATTGCAAATAGGAACTATGTACTCATAGATTTCATTGTGCTTGATATTGGTTGCAATCCGACATGTCGTATCATTCTTGGCAGACCTTTCCTAAGGACTATTGGTGCTGTCATCGATATGAAGGAAGGCAATATTAGATTTCAATTTCCATTAAAGAAGGGCATGGAATATTTTCCTAGAAAGAAAATAAGATTGCTTTATGAATCCATGATGATGGCTACTTATGGTTTGAGCACCAAAGACGACGATACTTGATTCTATCCCCTTATGCCTAGCTAAGGGCGTTAAACAATAGCGCTTGTGGGCGGCAACCCAATGAATTTATCTTTGATTTTTTGCTTTCTGTTTTGTTGTGTCCACACCATCATAATTCTGTTATCATTGTGTTCTTTGTGTTTCTTTTTGTGTTTGTGTCAAGTAAAACCTTTATGACTAGTTTTGGTGATGGTTGTTTGATCTTGCTGAAAAAGACAAAAACTTTGTGCTCACAAAATTATTTTTAATTCCTATCCATAAAGAGCTTTTGGGTTTATTCTTTTTGCTACTGGTTGATATGCAAATTTCCCTAATTTTCATAATGTTTCAGAATTTTTGAGATACCAGAAGTATAGGAAGTATACAGATTGCTACAGACTGGTGTGTTTTTGACAAATTCTGTTTTTGTTGTGTTGATTGCTTATTTTGATGAAACTATGGATAGTATCGGGGGATACTAGCCATGAAAAAGTGAGAATACAGTAATATAACACCAATATAAATATAAATCAAGTTTGCTACAGTACCTAGAGAGGTGGTGGTTTGTTTTCTTATGCTAATGATATCACGAGTTTCTGTTTAAGTTTTGTGTTGTGAAGTTTTCATGTGTTGGGTGATGTTCTCATGGACAATGGGATAAAGAGTGGAAAGATCTCAATCTTGGGGATGTCCAAGGCATCCCAAGCCAAATTCAAGGACACCAAAAAGCCTAAGCTTTGGGATGCCCCGGGAAGGCATCCCCTCTTTCGTCTTCAATCCATCGGTAACGTTACTTGGAGCTATATTTTTATTCACCACATGATATGTGTTTTGCTTGGAGCTTCGTGTATTATAGGAGTCTTTTCTTTTTGTTGTGTCACAGTCATCCTTGCTGCACACCTTTTTGAGAGAGACATGCACCCATCGTGAATTTGCTAGAATACTCGTTGAGCTTCGCTTATATCTTTTGAGTTAGGCAATTTAGCTCGCATGTGCTTCACTTATATCTTTTGAGCTAGATAACTTTGGTCTAGTGCTTCACTTAGATCTTTTTACAGCACGGTGGTGTCATATTTTGGAGAAATAAAAACTCTCTATCTTCACTTATATCGTTTTGAGAGTGCTCTCTCTGAGTAACTTGGTAATTGGCTTGTGCTATGAAAGTAGTCCTAAAGATGATAGGCATCCAAAGAGGATATAATAAAAACTTCCATATTCATGTGCATCGATTAGTAAAGAGAAGTTTGATTCCTCTCAATTAGTTTTGAGACATGGATATGGTAATGTTAGAGTTATGTTAGTAGGGTGTTGTGAATCTAGTAATACTGGTGTTGAAGTTAGTGATTCCCGTAGCATGCATGTATGGTGAACCGCTATGTTAGGAAGTAGGAGCATAATTGATTTATTGATTGTCATCCTTTGTGTGGCGGTCGGGATCGTGCAATGGTTAACACCTACCAACCCTTCCCCTAGGAGTATGCGTTTAGCACTTTGTTTCGATTACTAATAAAACTTTCGCAATAAGTATATGAGTTCTTCATGACTAATGTGAGTCCATGGTATAGATGCACTTTCACCTTCCACCGTTGCTAGCCTCTCTAGTGCCGCGCAACTTTCGCCATTGCACAAACCCACCATATACCTTCCTCAAAACAGCCACCAAACCTACCTATTATGGCATTTTCATAGCCATTCCGAGATATATTTCCATGCAACTCCCACCGTTCCGTATCATGACTTGTGCCGTCACTTACATATTGCCATTGCATGATCGTAAGATAGCTAGCGAGATGTTTCAATGTCACACGCCAAGCTAGATCGTTGCACATCTCGGTACACTGCCGGAGGCATTTCCTATAGAGTCATCATTGCTCTAAGTATTAAGTTGTGAGTAAATAAAAGTGTGATGATCATCATTATTAGAGTATTGTCCCATGTGAGGAAATAAAAAAAGGCCAAAGATGGCCACCAAAAAAATGAAAAGAGGCCTAAGAGCCCATCCAAAAAAGAGAGAAAAAGAGAGAAGGGACAATGCTACTATCTTTTTCCACACTTGTGCTTCACAATAGCACCATGTTCTTCATGATAGAGAGTCTCTTGTTTTGACACTTCCATATACTAGTGGGAATCTTCATTATATAACTTGGCTTGTATATTCCAATGATGGGCTTCCTCGAAATTCCCATAGGTCTTCGTGAGCAAGCAAGTTGGGTGCACACCTGATGTCCCACAAGCGTATGGGATCGCAACAGTTTTCGAGGGTAGAGTATTCAACCCAAATTTATTGATTCCCTCACAAGGGGAAGCTAAATAATATTCTCAAGTCCTAGCAGCTAAGTTGTCAATTCAACCACACCTGAAAGCAAAGTATCAATAGCAAGGTAGTAAGATAGCAACGATGCCAGAAAAAGCTTTGACAATTCCCAGCAGCGGCGCCAGAAAAATCCTTGTTGACGGGATGTTAGCGCCATCAAAGTCTTGCAACAAGTAATGGCGGAGTAGCAAGGAATAGTAGTAGCAGCAGCAACAAGGTAACAAGTAACAACAGTAGCAACAGCAGCAAAGTGACAAGTAACATCAGTAGCAAGAGTAGTAGCAAAGTGGCCCAATCCCTCTTGTAGCAAGGGACAAGCCTAGGCAAAGTAACATAGCGAGGACCAGTAGTAAAAGACTCGTAGGCAGTGGATCGGTGATGGATGAGTGTGACGGATGTGATTCATCATGTAACAGCTATAACCCAGAGAGATATGTGGCTAGCTCCCGTTCATCAATCTAATGTAGGCATGTATTCCGTATGTAGTCATACGTGCTTAGGGAAAAGAACTTGCATGACATCTGTTGTCCATCGCTCCCGTGGCAGCGAGGTCCTAGTGGAAACTACGGGATATTAAGGTTCTCCTTTTAATAAAGAACCGGACCAACGCATTAACACGCGGTAAATACATGAACTCCTCATACTATGGTCATCTCCGGGAGTGGTTCCGGCTATTGTCACTCCGGGGTTGCCGGGTCATAACACATAGTAGGTGACTACAACTTGCAAGATAGGATCTAAAACACACATATATTGGTGACAACATAATAGGTTCAGATCCGAAATCATGGCACTCGGGCCCTAGTGACAAGCATTAAGCATAGCCAAGTAGTAGCAACATCAATCTAGAACATAGTGGATATTAGGGATCAATCCCCGTCAAGAACTAACTGGATTAGATGATAGATCTCATCCAACTCATCACCATCCAGCAAGCCTACAATGAGATTACTCACGAGCGATGAAAAGCATCATGGAATTGTCGATGGAGAAAGGTGTTGGGGAACGTCGCATGGGAAACAAAATTTTTCCTACGCGCACGAAGACCTATCATGGTGATGTCCATCTACGAGAGAGGATGTGTGATCTACGTACCCTTGTAGACCGTACAGCAGAAGCATTAGTGAACGCAGTTGATGTAGTGGAACGTCCTCACATCCCTCGATCCGCCCCGCGAACCGTCCCGCGATCAGTCCCACGATCTAGTGCCGAACGGACGGCACCTCCGCGTTCAACACACGTACAGCTCGACGATGATCTCGGCCTTCTTGATCTAGCAAGAGAGATGGAGAGGTAGATGAGTTCTCCGGGAGCGTGACGGCGCTCCGGAGGTTGGTGGTGATCTAATCTCAGCAGGGCTCCGCCCGAGCTCCGCAGAAACGCGATCTAGAGGAAAAACTGTGGAGGTATGTTGTCGGGCTGCCGTGGAAAAGTCGTCTCAAATCAGCCCTAAAACCTCCGTATATATAGGGGGAAGAGGGGGAGCCTTGCCTTGGGGCTCAAGAGGCCCCAAGGGGGTCGGCCGAGCCAAGGGGGGAAGGTCTCCCCATCCAAACCGAATCAAACTTGGTTTGGAAGGTGGAGTCCTTCTTCCCTTTCCCACCTCCTCCTTTTTTTTTCTTTTCTCTTTGATTTTCTTCCTATGGTGCATAGGGCCTTCTTGGGCAGTCCCACCAGCCCACTAAGGGCTGGTGCACCACCCCCAAGGCCAATGGGCTTCCCCGAGGTGGGTTGCCCCCCCCCCCCCCCCGGTGAACATCCGGAACCCATTCGTCATTCCCTGTACATTCCCGGTAACTCCGAAAACCTTCCGCTAATCAAATGAGGTCATCCTATATATCAATCTTCGTTTCCGGACCATTCCGGAAACCCTCGTGACGTCCGTGATCTCATCCGGGACTCCGAACAACATTCGGTAACCAACCATATAACTCAAATACGCATAAAACAACGTCGAACCTTAAGTGTGCAGACCCTGCGGGTTCGAGAACTATGTAGACATGACCCGAGAGACTCCTCGTTAATATCCAATAGCGGGACCTGGATGCCCATATTGGATCCTACATATTCTACGAAGATCTTATCGTTTGAACCTCAGTGCCAAGGATTCATATAATCTCGTATGTCATTCCCTTTGTCCTTCGGTATGTTACTTGCCCGAGATTCGATCGTCGGTATCCGCATACCTATTTCAATCTCGTTTACTGGCAAGTCTCTTTACTCGTTCCGTAATACAAGATCCCGCAACTTACACTAAGTTACATTGCTTGCAAGGCTTGTGTGTGATGTTGTATTACCGAGTGGGCCCCAAAATACCTCTCCGTCACACGGAGTGACAAATCCCAGTCTCGATCCATACTAACTCAACTAACACCTTCGGAGATACCTGTAGAGCATCTTTATAGTCACCCAGTTACATTGCGACGTTTGATAGACACAAAGCATTCCTCCAGTGTCAGTGAGTTATATGATCTCATGGTCATAGGAACATATACTTGACACGCAGAAAACAGTAGCAACAAAATGACACGATCAACATGCTACGTCTTTTAGTTTGGGTCTAGTCCATCACATGATTCTCCTAATGATGTGATCCCGTTATCAAGTAACAACACTTGCCTATGGCCAGGAAACCTTGGCCATCTTTGATCAACGAGCTACTCAACTAGAGGCTTACTAGGGACAGTGTTTTGTCTATGTATCCACACAAGTATTGTGTTTCCAATCAATACAATTATAGCATGGATAATAAACGATTATCATGAACAAAGAAATATAATAATAACTAATTTATTATTGCCTCTAGGGCATATTTCCAACAGTCTCCCACTTGCACTAGAGTCAATAATCTAGTTCACATCACCATGTGATTCCAACGAATCCAACACCCATATAGTTATGGGGTCTGATCACGTCTTGCTCATGAGAGAGGTTTTAGTCAACGGTTCTGAAACTTTCAGGTTCGTGTGTTCTTTACAAATCTTTATGTCATCTTATAGATGCTGCTACTATGTGCTATTCGGAAATACTCCAAATATCTACTCTACTATACGAATCCGTTTCACTACTCATAGTTATTCGGATTAGTGTCAAAGCTTGCATCGACGTAACCCTTTACGACGAACTCTTTAACCACCTCCATAATCGAGAAAAATTCCTTAGTCCATCAGTTACTAAGGATAAATTTTGACCGCTGCTATTGATTCAATCATGGATCACTCTCTGTACCTCTCAACAGACTTTGAGTCAAGGCACACATTAGGTGCGGTACCCAGCATGGCATACTTTAGAGTCTACGGCTAAGGCATAGAAGACGACCTTCGTCTATTCTCTTTATTCTGACCTGGTCGAGTTTTGAGTCTTACTCAAATTCGCACCTTACAACGCAACCAAGAACTCCTTCTTTGCTGATCTATTTTGAACTCCTTCAAAAACTTGTCAAGGCATGCATCTTGTTGAAACTTCCATTAAGCGCTTTCGATCTATCTCCATAGATCTTTGATGCTCAACGTTCAAGTACCTCAATTGAGGTATTCCTTTGAAAACTCCTTTCAAACAACCTTTGCTTTACAGAAATTCTACATTACTTCTGATCCACAATATGTCAACCACATATACTTATCAGAAATTCTATAGTGCTCCCACTCACTTCTTTGGAAATACAAGTTTCTCACAAACTTTGTACAAGCCCAAAATCTTTGATCATCTCATCAAAGTGTATATTCCAACTCCGAGATGCTTGCACCAGTCCATTGAAGGATCGCTGGAGCTTGCATACTTGCTAGTATCTTTAGGATCGACAAAACCTCCTGGTTGTATCACATACAATGTTTGCTCAAGGAAACCGCCGAGGAAACAATGTTTTGACATCCTACATGCAATATTTCATAAATAATGCAGCAACTACTAACATAATTCTAACAGACTTTTAGCATCGCTACGAGTGAGAAAGTCTCATCATAGTCAACTGTTTGATCTTGTCGGAAACATCTTTGCGACAAGTCGAGCTTTTCTTAATAGTGACTTATCACTATCATCGTCTGTCTTCTTTTTAAAGATCCATCTTTACTCAATAGTCCTATGACCATCAAGTAGTTCTTCCAAAGTCTAGACTTTGTTTTCATACATGGATGCTCTCTCGGATTTCATGGCTCCCATCCATTTGTCGGAATCTGGGCCCACCATTGCTTTCTCCATAACTCGTAGGTTCACTGTTGCTCAACAACATGACCTACAAGACAGGGTTACCGTACCACTCTGTAGTAGTACGCGACCTTGTCAACCTACGAGGCTTGTAGTAACTTGATCCGATGCTTGATGATCACCATCATCAGCTTTCACTTCAATTGGTGTAGGCGCCACAGGAACAACTTCCTGTGCCCTGCTACACACTGGTCGAAGTGATGGTTCAATAACCTCATCAAGTTCTACCACCCTCCCACTCAATTCTTTCGAGAGAAACCTTTCCTCGAGAAAGGATCCGTTTCTAGAAACAAACACTTTGCTTCGGATCTGAGATAGGAGATGTACCCAACTGTTTTGGATATCCTATGAAGATGCATTTATCCACTTTGGGTTCGAGCTTATCAGACTGAAACTTTTTCACATAAGTGTTGAAACCCCAAAATTTCAAGAAACGACAGTTTAGATTTCTCTAAACCTCAGTCTATACTATGTCATCTCAACGGAAATACGCGGTGCCCTATTTAAAGTGAATGCGGTTGTCGCTAATGCATAACCCATAAACGATAGTGGTAATTCGATAAGAGACATCATAACATGCACCATACCAAATAGTGCGTGGCTATGACGTTCAGACACATCATCACACTATGATGTTCTAGGTGGCATGAACCGCGAAACAATTTCCACATTGTCTTAACTGCGTACCAAAACTCGTAACTCAGATATTCATTTCTATGATCATATCGTAGACAGTTTATCCTCTTGTTACGACGAACTTCACTCCGAAATAGAACTGAACTTTTCAATATTTCAGACTTGTGACTCATTAAGCAAATACTCTAGTATCTACTCAAATCGTCATTGAAGTAAGAACATAATGATATCCACTGCGTGCCTCAGCACCCATTGGACTGCATACATCAAAATGTATCACTTCCAACAAGTTACTATCTTATTTCATCTCAATGAAAACAAGGCCTTGCTCATGTGGTATGATTTGCATGTCACTAGTGATTCAAAATCAAGTGAGTATAAAGATCCATCAGCATGGAGCCTCTTCATGCAATTTATACCAACATGACTCAAGCGGCAGTGCCACAAGTAAGTGGTACTATCATCATTACCTCGTATCTTTTGGCACCAATATCATGAACATGTGTAACACTACGATCGAGATTCAATAAACCACTGAAGGTGATTATTCAAGAAAATAGAGTAACCATTATTCTCTTTAAATGAATAATCGTATTTCAATAAACACGATCCAATCATGTTCATGCTTAACGCAAGCACCAAATAACAATTATTTAGGTTTAACACCAATCCCGATGGTAGAGGGAGCGTGCGACATTTGATCATATCAACCTTGGAAACACTTCAAACACGTATCGTCACCTCGCCTTAAGCTAGTCTCCGTTTATGACGTAGCTTTCATTTCGTGTTACTAATCACTTAGCAACCAAACCGGTATCCAATACCCTCATGCTACTAGGAGTACTAGTAAAGTACACATCAACATCATGTATATCAAATATACTTCTTTCGACTTTTGCCAGCCTTCTTATCTACCAAGTATCTAGAGTTGCTCCGCCTCAGTGACTGTTCCCCTCATTACAGAAGCACTTAGTCTCGGGTTTGGGTTTCATCTTGGGTCTCTTCATTAGTGCAACAACTGTTTTGCCGTTTCACGAAGTATCCCTTCTAGCCCTTGCCTTTCTTGAAACTTAGTGGTTTTACAAACCATCAACTATTGATGCTCCTTCTTGATTTCTACTTTCGCAGTGTCAAACATCGCGAATCGCTCAAGGATCATTGTATCTATCCTTGATATGGTATAGTTCATCACGAAGCTCTCACAGCTTGGTGGCAGTGACTTTGGAGAACCATCACTATCTCATCTGGAAGATTAACTCCCACTTGATTCAAGTGATTGTCGTACTTAGACAATCTGAGCACACGCTCAACGATTGAGCTTTTCTCCTTTACTTTGTGTACAAAGAATCTTGTCGGAGGTCTCGTACCTCTCAACAAGGGCACGAGCATGAAATCACAATTTCATCTCTTTAGAACATCACTTATGTTCCGTGACGTTTCAAAACGTCTTCGGTGCCTTGCTTCTAAGCCATTAAGTATTTTGCACTGAACTATCGTGTAGTCATCAGAAACGTGTATGTCGGATGTTCACAGCATCCACAGACGACGCTCGAGGTGCAGCACACCGAGTGGTGCATTAAGGACATAAGCCTTCTGCGCAGCAACGAGGACAATCCTCTTCAAAGTTTGCTACTATCAACGTTCAACTAAATTTTCTCTAGGAACATATAAAAATAGTAGAGCTATAGTGCAAGCTACATCGTAATTCGCAAAGACCATTAGACTATGTTCATGACAATTAGTTCAATTAATCATATTACTTAAGAACTCCCACTCAAAAGTACATCTCTCTAGTCATTTGAGTGGTACATGATCCAAATCCACTATCTCAAGTCCGATCATCACGTGAGTCGAGAATAGTTTCAGTGGTAAGCATCTCTATGCTAATCATATCAACTATACGATTCATGCTCGACCTTTCAGTCTCATGTGTTCCGAGGCCATGTCTGCACATGCTAGACTCGTCAAGCTTAACCCGAGTGTTCTGCGTGTGCAACTGTTTTGCACCCGTTGTATGTGAACGTTGAGTCTATCACACCCGATCATCACGTGGTGTCTCGAAACGAAGAACTGTCGCAACGGTGCACAGTCGGGGAGAACACAATTTCATCTTGAAATTTTAGTGAGAGATCACCTCATAATGCTACCGTCGTTCTAAGTAAGATAAGGTGCAAAAAGGATTAACATCACATGCAATTCATAAGTGACATGATATGGCCATCATCACGTGCTTCTTGATCTCCATCACCAAAGCACCGGCACGATCTTCTTGTCACCGGCGTCACACCATGATCTCCATCATCATGATCTCCATCAACGTGTCGCCATCGGGGTTGTCGTGCTACTCATGCTATTACTACTAAAGCTACATCCTAGCAAAATAGTAAACGCATCTGCAAGCACAAACGTTAGTTTAAAGACAACCCTATGGCTCCTGCCGGTTGCCGTACCATCGACGTGCAAGTCGATATTATCTATTACAACATGATCATCTCATACATCCAATATATCACATCACATCGTTGTCCATATCACATCACAAGCATACCCCGCCAAAACAAGTTAGACGTCCTCTAATTTTGTTGTTGCATGTTTTACGTGGTGACCATGGGTATCTAGTAGGATCGCATCTTACTTACGCAAACACCACAACGGAGATATATGAGTTGCTATTTAACCTCATCCAAGGACCTCCTCGGTCAAATCTGATTCAACTAAAGTTGGAGAAACTAACACTTGCGAGTCATCTTTGAGCAACGGGGTTACTCGTAGCGATGAAACCAGTCTCTCGTAAGCGTACGAGTAATGTCGGTCCAAGCCGCTTCAATCCAACAATACCCGGAATCAAGAAAAGACTAAGGAGGGTAGAAAAACGCACATCACCGCCCACAAAAACTTTTGTGTTCTACTCGAGAAGACATCTACGCATGAACCTAGCTCATGATGCCACTGTTGGGGAACGTCGCATGGGAAACAAAAAATTTCCTACGCGCACGAAGACCTATCATGGTGATGTCCATCTACGAGAGGGGATGTGTGATCTACGTACCCTTGTAGACCATACAGCAGAAGCGTTAGTGAACGCGGTTGATGTAGTGGAACGTCCTCACATTCCTCGATCCGCCCCGCGAACCGTCCCGCGATCAGTCCCACGATCTAGTGCCGAACGGACGGCACCTCCGCGTTCAGCACACGTACAACTCGACGATGATCTCGGCCTTCTTGATCCAGAAAGAGAGACGGAGAGGTAGATGAGTTCTCCGGCAGTGTGACGGCGCTCCGGAGGTTGGTGGTGATCTAATCTCAGCAGGGCTCTGCCCGAGCTCCGCAGAAACGCGATCTAGAGGAAAAATTGTGGAGGTATGTGGTCGGGCTGCCGTGGAAAAGTCGTCTCAAATCAGCCCTAAAACCTCCGTATATATAGGGGGAAGAGGGGGAGCCTTGCCTTGGGGCTCAAGAGGCCCCAAGGGGGTCGGCCGAGCCAAGGGGGGAAGGTCTCCCCATCCAAACCGAATCAAACTTGGTTTGGAAGGTGGAGTCCTTCTTCCCTTTCCCACCTCCTCCTTTTTTTTCTTTTCTCTTTGATTTTCTTCCTATGGTGCATAGGGCCTTCTTGGGCTGTCCCACCAGCCCACTAAGGGCTGGTGCACCACCCCCAAGGCCAATGGGCTTCCCCGAGGTGGGTTGCCCCCCCCCCCCCCCCGGTGAACATCCGGAACCCATTCGTCATTCCCTGTACATTCCCGGTAACTCCGAAAACCTTCCGCTAATCAAATGAGGTCATCCTATATATCAATCTTCGTTTCCGGACCATTCCGGAAACCCTCGTGACGTCCGTGATCTCATCCGGGACTCCGAACAACATTCGGTAACCAACCATATAACTCAAATACGCATAAAACAACGTCGAACCTTAAGTGTGCAGACCCTGTGGGTTCGAGAACTATGTAGACATGACCCGAGAGACTCCTCGGTTAATATCCAATAGCGGGACCTGGATGCCCATATTGGATCCTACATATTCTACGAAGATCTTATCGTTTGAACCTCAGTGCCAAGGATTCATATAATCCCGTATGTCATTCCCTTTGTCCTTCGGTATGTTACTTGCCCGAGATTCGATCGTCGGTATCCGCATACCTATTTCAATCTCGTTTACTGGCAAGTCTCTTTACTCGTTCCGTAATACAAGATCCCGCAACTTACACTAAGTTACATTGCTTGCAAGGCTTGTGTGTGATGTTGTATTACCGAGTGGGCCCCAAAATACCTCTCCGTCACACGGAGTGACAAATCCCAGTCTCGATCCATACTAACTCAACTAACACCTTCGGAGATACCTGTAGAGCATCTTTATAGTCACCCAGTTACATTGCGACGTTTGATAGACACAAAGCATTCCTCCGGTGTCAGTGAGTTATATGATCTCATGGTCATAGGAACATATACTTGACACGCAGAAAACAGTAGCAACAAAATGACACGATCAACATGCTACGTCTATTAGTTTGGGTCTAGTCCATCACATGATTCTCCTAATGATGTGATCCCGTTATCAAGTAACAACACTTGCCTATGGCCAGGAAACCTTGGCCATCTTTGATCAACGAGCTACTCAACTAGAGGCTTACTAGGGACAGTGTTTTGTCTATGTATCCACACAAGTATTGTGTTTCCAATCAATACAATTATAGCATGGATAATAAACGATTATCATGAACAAAGAAATATAATAATAACTAATTTATTATTGCCTCTAGGGCATATTTCCAACAAAAGGTTGATGATGACGATGGCGACGATTTCACCTCTCCGGAGCCCGAAACGGACTTGAGATCTGCCCTCCAGATGAAGAACAGGATGTGGCGGCGCCTCCGTATCACAAAACGCGACGAAACCTTCTCTATGATAGTTTTCCAGGCGAAACGGAAGATATAGAACTGAGATTGGGGGCGATGGTGCCACGTGGGCCCCACAAGCCTGCACGGCGCGACCATAGGGGGTGGCCGCGGCCTGTGGGCTTGTGGCCCACTGGCACGCCCCCTCACGTGGATCTTTGCGCAGGTATTTTTCTTTTATTCCAGAAAAAATCTCCATAAATTTTCAGGACATTCCGAGAACTTTTATTTCTGCACAAAAACAACACCATGGCAATTCTGCTGAAAACAGCGTTAGTCCAGGTTAGTTCCAGTCAAATCATGCAAATTAGAGTCCAAAACAAGGGCAAAAGAGTTTGGAAAAGTATATACGAAGGAGACGTATCAACTCCCCCAAGCTTAAAGCCTTTCTTGTCCTCAAGCAACTCAGTTGACAAACTGAGAGAGACAAAAGAAAAACTTTGACAAACTCTGTTTCATCTTGTTGTTGCAACTATGTATAACTCATAACCAGAATTTCAGCAACATCACAAGCAAACCACATAAGCAAATGACATCTAGGTCTCACGGTAAACTCATATCAATGCCATAATAAACTAGCGAGCAAATAATAATAAGCCTCAAGTGTCAACACTTCAATCAAAACAACATGAAGCAGTACGAATAGATGGTATCTCGCTAGCTCTTTCTGAGACTGCAAAACATAAATACAGAGAACCTTAAAAGACCAAGGGCTGACTAAACATTGTAACTCAAGGCAACGAAAATCCAGTCATAGTCATACTCAACACAGTTAAAAGCAAAGCATAAAATTGACAGAGGTGCTCTCTAATTGGTGCTTTTGTAAGAGGAGGTTGACTCAACAGGAATATAAATAGACAGGCCCTTCGCAGAGGGAAGCATTGATTTGCAGAGGTGCGAGAGCTCAAGCTTTGAAAATAGAGATAATAATTTTGGGTGGCATGCTTTCATTATCAACGCAATGACTAGGAGTTCTGAACATCTTCCACACTACACATGCTATAGGCGGTTCCCAAACAGAAAGGTAAATTTTTTGACTCCCCCACCACCGATCAATCACACTCCACGACTGGCCGAATCCTCGGGTACCGTCCAAACCAACATCAATCCAGGGGGTTTTGTTTGCAATTATCTTTTCCATTTGAGCATGGAACTGGGAATTCCAATTACCGGCCCCTTTCTCGTGAATGATAGTGAATAAACACATATCAAGGATAACACGCCTAGCATGGAAGATACCAATAGCCCCCTGTCACCACATGAGCGGTTCGGGCATGCAAAACAGATTATTTCTTGAAGATTTAGAGAGTGGCACATGCAAATTTACTTGGAACGGCAGGTAGATACCGCACATAGGTAGGTATGGTGGACTCATATGGCACAACTTTGGGTTTATGGGAGTGGATGCACAAGCAGTATTCCCGCTTAGCACAAGTGAAGGCTAGCAAAAGACTGGGAAGCGACCAACTAGAGAGCGACAACAGTCATCAAAATGCATTGAGAGTAACTAACATTGAATGCAAGCATGAATAGGACATAAATCACCATGAACATGAACATCTAGAGGCTATGTTGATTTTGTTTCAACTACATGCGTGAACATGCACCAACTCAAGCCACTTGACACATTCGAAGGAGGATACCATCCTATCATACTACATCGTAGTCATCTCAACATTCATGTTCGCAACCAAGACAAACCATTATAAGCTCCTAGCTAAGTAAGCATGGCATAAGCAACTATGATCTCTAAGTTGTCATTGCAAACATGTTTCTCTCACAACAAAGCTGAATCAGGCATGATGAGCTAGTCATATTTACAAAAACAAAATAGATCGAGTTCATACCAGCTTTTCCAGGCTCAGTCACTTCATCATATATCGTCATTATTGCCTTTCACTTGCACGACCGAATGATGTGAACAATAATAAGAGTGCTCGTGCATTGGACTACACTGGAATCTGCAGGCAAACACAAAGGAGAAGACAAAGTAATATGGCTCTTTGAAATCTAAACAGGTATGCATGCAAGAGCCACTAAACATTGTAACCAATATCTTCTACCTTGACCCAAAGAAAAAGAAAACAATCTACACGGGAAAGCTCCCAACAAGCAAAAGAAGAAAAATAAAATATTTTTGGGTTTTCTCAAACTAGACAGACACACAAAAATAAAACGAGAAAAAGAAAATAAACTAGCATGGATGATACAGTGGCAAAGTGTGAACACCGACGAACAAAGTGAAATCATAAGCAAGAATGTAAAGTCGGTGAGAACACGTACTCCCCCAAGCTTACGATTTTGGCCTAACTTGGTCTACTCCCGAGGATGGTCCTGGGGAAACCCAAAATCATAATGAGGGTTATACGGGAGCGCTGCAGCCACTGCCTAAATAACTGCCTCACAGAGACGAGCAGCCTTTGCCTCCCTCTGATACTCCTCTGCCTCTCCTCTGGTTATGTAATATCTCCGTTTTACCTGAAAGTCAAAGAGAGCAGGAGCAGGAAGGGTAATATGGAATACACGTTGCCGGTTAAATATCAAGTGGTATAGGAGGGATTCATCATCCCTCTCAAGGAACTGGTAGCGTGTCATAGCGACGCGGTCAAGGAAAGCTGTATGGAGCAGGGGATCTCCTTCGCGGATGGGTACTCTAAGAAAATTTGCTATGCGAGTGGCATAGATCCCACCAATGAAATCCCCATCAATAGCATCCTTATTCAGCCTCCTTGCTATAATAGCTCCCATGTTGAAGCTTTTGTCACCCGTCACTACGCTCTTAAGGATACTAAGGTCGGGTGCGCAGAGGTGACAATGCTCAATCTTGCCAGTAATGCATTTGCCTATGAAGAGGGCAAAGTAATGCAAGGCAGGAAAATGAATACTCCCAATGGTAGCTTGCATGATGTCTCTAGTTTCTCCAACCGTAATACCAGCGCAAAAATCTCTAACCGAAGATTTAGGAGGATCATTGAGGTTACCCCAAATAGGTATTTTGCAAATTCTACTGAAATCCTCTAAATCCATGGTATACGATTTATCATAGAGATCAAACAGTACCGATGGCTCACGGCCAGCTGAAAATTTGAATCTACGAACAAAAGAGGCAGTGAGAGAAACATACTGTTCACATTTATCGGAGATAAATTCTTCGAGTCCGACGTTGTGAACAAGTGCATCAAACTCATCTTTGAAGCCTGCCTCAATCATAAATTCATTAGAAGGCCATTCACATGGTTGTACCTGCGCGTCCCTAGGTTGGTAAGGATCAGGCTCCCGAATCGCAAGACGGGGACCTCTCTTGCTTGAGGAACCACCATGAAAGTTTCTCCTGAACATCTTCCTTTTCTGAAATTTTTAGTGACCCAAAGGAAAGGTGAACAAGGTTCAACTAAACTAGTAGCAACTACTCGAACAAGTGCCTACAGACCATATTATGCATCAAAACTACTTGGGACTAGCTAGAATCAGCATGCAAAGCTCAAGAACATGGTCACCAAGGAAGCAAAAATACGCGGAGTATAAGGCACTAGAGCAAAAACTAATTGGACCAATGGAGGAGTCACTTACCAAGGAGTAATTTCCCCAAAACAGTTCTGAGAACGGTGATTTGAGCAAAGAGATCGAAAATCCCAGCAAGAGGAGCAAGACACGGGTTTGAGCTGCGAAACATTTTTTTTCTGGATGTAGGAGGACTGGATGGGAGTAAGAATGAGTGGAGGGGGTGCCTGTGGGCCCCACAAGCCTGGGTGGCATGGCCAGGGGGGTGCCCGCGCCCCTAGGACTTGTGGCCCACTGGTGTGGCCCCCAGACAGACTCTTTGTCCTAGAATTTTTCAAATATTCCAGAAAAAATCATACTTGATTTTCACAGCGTTCGGAGAACTTTGATTTTTGGGGTACTTTTCTACCGGACGCTAAAACAGAAAACAGGGAAAACTAAACTGAATCTATCATTTTTCTTCTAAGCAACCTAAAGTGAAAGCTTGGAACAGAGGTTTCTTACTCCTCGATTCATCCATCTCATGGTCATCGAAAGAAATCCGTCAATGGGGTTGATCAAATCCCCTCGAGAAAACTTTCTCGAATCGCAAAAGAAGACGGAAAATTTTCGAATAGTCACTAGGTCACCTCAATGGGGATGAGAATCTCCCCAACAACCAAATCATACTTCATCTTGACACGAGGAATAGGGCATTCAAAGCTCCCAATAAGAATCGATGAAGTTTCTTCGATAGCATTGATGCAATGTACTCGATATTGTTTCTTCGGAAAGTGCACCGTATGCTCATTACCGTTGACAAGGAAAGTGACACCGCCTTTGTTGCAATCTATAACAGCCCGTGCAATGTTTAAAAATGGTCTTCCGAGGATGACAGCCATGGCATCGTCCTCGGGAATATCCGAGATAACAAAGTCTGTTAAGATAGTGGTGTTAGCAACCACAACAGGCACATCCTCGCAAACGCCGATAGGGAAAGCAGTTGATTTGTCAGCCATTTGCAGAGAGATTTCAGTGGGTGTCAACTTATCCAGTTCAAGTCTACAATAAAGAGAGAGAGAGGCATAACACTAGCACCGGCTCCAAGGTCGCATAACGCAGTTCTAACGTAGTTGCCTTTAATAGAGCAAGGTATAGTGGGCACACCGGGATCACCTAGTTTCTTAGGAGTTCCACCCTTGAAAGTGTAATTGGCAAGCATGGCGGAGATCTCAAGATCAGGTATCCTCCTCTTATTAGTCACAATATCTTTCATGTACTTACATACGGAGACATCTTCAGCATATCAGTCAAACGCATCTGTAGAAAGACAGGTCTGATCATTTCAACGAAGCGCTCAAAATCCTCATCATCCTTTTTCTTGGATGGTTTGGGAGGAAAGGGCATAGTTTTTTGAACCCATGGTTCCCTTTCTTTACCATGCTTCCTAGCAGCGAAGTCATTCTTATCGTATTTTCTATTCTTATGTTGTGGATTATCAAGATCAACAGGTTCAATCTCCACATCCTTATCATTGCTAGGTTGAGCATCTTCATTAACATCCCTATTGATATTATCATTAGGCTCATGTTCATCACCAAATTTTGTTTTAGCATTAGAGACACATGCATCGTTTGGACTCTCATGGGTAGCAGCAACGTTGCTAGCGTGCAGGTTCCTATCATCTTTCTTCTAGGATGACTAGGTGCATCAGTGCTAACTCCTTGAGAATCTTGTTCAATTCTCTTCGGATGACCCTCAGGATACAAAGGTTCCTGGGTCATTCTACCGCCTCTAGTAACGACCCTGACAGAATTGTCATTCAACTCATTGAGCAAGTCATTTTGAGCTTTAAGTACTTGTTCTACCTGAGTAGTAACCATAGAGGCATGTTTACTCAGAAGCTTAAGATCGTAGACGTTTCGGTCCACACAAGCACTTAAATGACTAAGCATACGAGCATTCTTTTCCAATTGTCTGCTAACATAATCATTGAAACTCTGTTGTTTGGCAAAGAAGTTATCAAATTCATCCATACATAAGCTAGCAGGTTTATCAAAAGGAATATCACTCTCATCAAACCTACGCAGAGAATTTACTTCTACTACCTGTATTGGGTTATCGAGACCATGGATCTCTTTGATAGGTGGTAGATTTTTGACATCTTCAGATTTAATGCCTTTCTCTCGCATAGATTTCTTGGCTTCTTGCATATCTTCAGGACTAAGGAATAGAATAACTCTTTTCTTTGGAGTTGGCTTAGGAGGTGGTCCGGGAATAGTCCAAGCATTCTCATTGCACAAGATGTTATTCAGTAGAATCTCAGCTTGTTCTACAATTCGTTCCCTAAAAACACTACCGGCACAACTATCTAGGTGGTCTTTGGAAGCATCGGTAAGTCCATTATAGAAGATATCAAGTATTTCATTCTTTTGAAGAGGGTGATCAGGCAAAGCATTCAGTAGCTGGATGAGCCTCCCCCAAGCTTGTGGGAGACTCTCTTCTTCAGCTTGAGCAAAGTTGTATGTTTCCTTCAAGGCAGCTTGCTTCTTATGGGCAGGGAAATATTTTTCAGAGAAGTAGTAGACCATATCCTGGGGGCTATGCACACAACTAGGAGCAAGAGAAGTGAACCAGGTCTTAGCATCATCCTTTAGCGAGAAAGGCAACAACTTGAGCATGTGGTAGTGGCGTATCTTTTCCTCACTAGTGAATAGGGTGGCTATATCGTGCAGTTTGGTAACATGGGCTACAACCATTTCAGACTCGTAACCGTGAAAGGGATCAGATTCGACCAGAGTGATTAACTTAGGGTCGACAGAGAATTCATAATCCTTACCGGTCACAAAGATAGGCGAAGTGGCAAACTTCGGGTCGTATTTCATCCTAGCGTTCAGAGATTTTTCTTTCCACTTGCGCAGAAGTTTCTCAACATCATAGCTATCCTTACACGCAAGAAAATCCTTAGGTATCTGTCCCTCCATAACATAGCGCTTAGCAGGCTTAACAGGCAATTCAGGCATAGTAGCAGGTTCTACTTCAATAGTATCAGTAGTCTCAGAAGTATCTTCACATCTAGCAGCAACTCTAGCAATATGTGCATCAAGGGCACCAAGTGGCAAAGTAGTATCAAGCATAGCATCATCAGGCATAGTATCTAGCATAGCATCATCAGGCATAGTATCTAGCATAGCATCATCAGGCATAGTATCTAGCATAGCATCATCATAAGCATCATGGACAGCAGAAGTAGCATCATCAAGCACAGGCGACATATCAAGATTTCTAGCAGGAGGCGAAGTCGCAAACTTAGTCAAAACTGAAGGTGAATCAAGTGTAGACCTAGATGGCAGTTCCTTACCTCTCCTCGTAGTGGAAGGCAGGATTTTGGTTCTTGGATCTTTCAGATTCCTCATAGTGATCAGCAGACGTAAATCCCAAGTGACTCAGAGAATATAGTTGGGCTTCCCCGGCAACGGCGCCAGAAAAAGCCTTGATGTCCCACAAGCGTATGGGATCACAGCAGTTTTCGAGGGTAGAGTATTCAACCCAAATTTATTGATTCGCTCACAAGGGGAAGCTAAAGAATATTCTCAAGTATTAGCAGCTAAGTTGTCAATTCAACCACACCTGAAAGATTAGTGTCTGCAAGCAAAGTATCAGTAGCAAGGTAGTAAGATAGCAACGGCGCCAGTAAAAGCTTTGACAATTCCCAGCAGCGGCGCCAGAAAAAGCCTTGTTGACGGGATGTTAGTGCCAACAAAGTCTTGCAAAAAGTAATAGCGGAGTAGCAAGGAACAGTAGTAGCAGCAACAACAAGGTAACAAGTAACAGCAGTAGCAACAGCAGCAAAGTGACAAGTAACAGCAGTAGCAATAGTAGCAGCAAAGTGGCCCAATCCCTCTTGTAGCAAGGGACAAGCCTAGGCAAAGTAACATAGCGAGGACCAGTAGTAAAAGACTCGTAGGCAGTGGATCGGTGATGGCTGAGTGTGACGGATGTGATTCATCATGTAACAGCTATAACACGGAGAGATATGTGGCTAGCTCTCATTCATCAATCTAATGTAGGCATGTATTCCATATGTAGTCATATGTGCTTAGGGAAAAGAACTTGCATGACATCTATTGTCCATCCCTCCCATGGCAGCGGGGTCCTAGTGGAAACTATGGGATATTAAGGTTCTCCTTTTAATAAAGAACCGGACCAACGCATTAACATGCGATGAATACATGAACTCCTCATACTATGGTCATCTCCGGGAGTGGTTTCGGCTATTGTCACTCTGGGGTTGCCGGGTCATAACACATAGTAGGTGACTACAACTTGCAAGATAGGATCTAAAACACACATATATTGGCGACAACATAATAGGTTCAGATCTGAAATCATGGCACTCGGGCCCTAGTGACAAGCATTAAGCATAGCCAAGTAGTAGCAAGATCAATCTAGAACATAGTGGATACTAGGGAGATCTCATCCAACTCATCACCGTCCAGCAAGCCTACGATGAGATTACTCACGAACGATGAAGAGCATCATGGAATTGTCGATGGAGAAAGGTTGATGATGACGATGGTGACGATTTCCCATCCCCGGAGCCCGAAACGGACTCCAAATATGCCCTCTAGATGAAGAAGAGGATGTGGCGGCGCCTCCGTATTGCAAAACGCGATGAAACCTTCTCTGTGATTTTTTTCCAGGCGAAACAGAAGATATAGAACTGAGATTGGGGGCGGTGGTGCCACATTGGCCCCACAAGCCTGCACGGCGCGGCCATAGGGGGTGGCCGCGGCCTGTGGGCTTGTGGCCCACTGGCACGCCCCCTCACGTGGATCTTTGCGCGGGTATTTTTCTTTTATTCCAGAAAAAATATCCGTAAATTTTCAGGACATTCCGAGAACTTTTATTTCTGCACAAAAACAACACCATGGCAATTTTGCTGAAAACAGCGTGAGTCTGCGTTAGTTCTATTCAAATCATGCAAATTAGAGTCCAAAACAAGGGCAAAAGAGTTCGGAAAAGTAGATACGACGGAGACGTATCAACACCCAATAGTTTTCCTTTTGAACTTACACACACTTATAGCTGTAAGTGCATCCGTTGCATGGTAATCCCTACTCATTCACATTGATATCTATTGATGGGCATCTCCATAGCCCTTTGATACGCCGAGTCGATGTGACCATCTCCTCCTTTTTGCCTCACAACCTCCACCATACTCTATTTCACCTATAGTGTTATATTCATGGCTCACGCTCATATATTGTGAGAGAGTTGAAATGTTTGAGAAAGTAAGAGTGCGAAAACAATTACTTGGGCAATACCGGGGTTGTGCATGATTTTAATTCGTTGTGTGGGGATGATGGAGCATAGCCAGACTATATGATTTTGTAGGGATAACTTTCTTTGGCCTTGTTATTTCAAAAGTTCATGATTACCTTGCTAGTTTTCTTGAAGTATTATTGTTTTCATGTCAATAGCAAACTATTGTTTTGAATCTTACGGATCTGAACATTTATGCACATGAAAGAAGTTGCAAAGGACAAATATGTTAGGTAGCATTCCACATCAAAAATTCAGTCTTTATCACTTCCCTACTCGAGGACGAGCACGAGTTAAGCTTGGGGATCCTTGATACGTCTCTAAGATATCTATAATTTTTGATGGTTCCATGCTATTATCTTGTCAACTTTGGATGTTTTGTATGCATTTTATATCTTTTTGGGGACTAACCTATTAACTCAGTGCCAAGTGCCAGTTCCTGTTTTTTCCGTGTTTTTGACCCTTTTTAGAGATGAATATTAAACGAAGTCCAAACGGAATAAAATCTTCGGAATGATTTTTTTTGTAACAGAAGATACGCAGGGAACTTGAGAACCAAGGCAAAGGACTCCAGGGGAGGCCACAAGCCCCCTAGGCGTGGCCTGGGGGGCGCACCTAGCAGGCTTGTGGGCCCCCCGAGGCTCCTTTGCCCTACCTCGTTCGCCTATAAATTCCCTAAAAATCTGAAACCATGGGAGAGAGCCATGAAAATACTTTTCCGCCGCCGCAAGCTTATGTCTCCACAAGATAGCATCTGGGGACCGTTCTGGTGCCCTGCCGGAGGGGGGATTCGGACACGGAGGGCTTCTTCATCAACACCATTGCCTCTCCGATGATGCGTGAGTAGTTCACCACACACCTTCGGGTCAATAGCTAGTAGCTGGATGGCTTCTTCTCTCTCTTGGATCTTCAATACAAAGTTCTCCATAATCTTCATGGAGATCTATCCGATGTAATCTTCTTTTGCGGTGTGTTTGTCGAGATGCGATGAATTGTGGATTTATGATCAGATTATCTATGAATGTTATTTGAGTTTCCTCTGATCTATTTTATGCATGATTTCGTATCCTTGTAATTCTCTTCGAGATGTGGGTTTCGTTTGGCCAACTTGATCTATAATTCTTGCAGTGGGAGACTGCTTGGTTTTGGGTTCATACCGTGCGGTGTCCTCACCCAGTGACAGAGGGGTAGCGAGGCACGCATCGTGTTGTTGCCATCAAGGGCAAAAAGATGGGGTTTATATCTATTGCATGAATTTATCCCTCTACATCATGTCATCTTGCTTAAGGCGTTACTCTGCTTGTTATGAACTCAATACACTAGATGCATGCTGGATAGTGGTCGATGTGTGGAGTAATAGTAGTAGATGCAGAAAGTATCGGTCTACTTGTCTCGGACGTGATGCCTATATGTATGATCATTGCCTTAGATATCATCATGACTTTGCGCGGTTCTATCAATTGCTCGACAATAATTTGTTCACCCACCGTAATATTTGCTATCATGAGAGAAGCCTCTAGTGAACACTATGGCCCCCGGGTCTACTTCACTTCATACTTTCAGCTCTACACTTTCACTTTGTTGCACTTTCCGCCTTCAGATCTCTCCTTGCAATCAATCGTGAAGGGATTGACAACCCCTTTATAGCGTTGGGTGCAAGTTTGTTTGTTTTTGCGCGGGTACTTTCGAGACTTGCCTTGATACTCCTATTGGATTGATACCTGGGTTCTCAAACCGAGGGAAATACTTACTGCTAGTGTGCTGCATCACCCTTTCCTATTCAAGGGAAAAACCAACGCAATCTCTAGAGGTAGCAAGGGGCATGGGCTCTTTGTCGGTCGGGGCGGCTAAAATGGGCGGCTCAGCTAGCTACTTCTTGAGGGCTTCAAAAGCTTCATTAGCCGCATCAGTCCGAACAAAGTTGTATGTATTCTTCAATAACTGATAAAGAGGGTTTGGCTTCTCCCCAAGGCGGCTTATAAACTGACTTAATGTCGCGATGCGGCCAGCCATGTGCTGGACCTGGTTTATATTAACCAGCTTACCTAGCAAAGTCACTGCCTTGATCTTGTTAGGGTTAGCTTCAATGCGTCGTTCAGAAGCCAGGAATCCTAGTAGCTTGCCTGCAGGAACACCAAAAACACATTTTGATGGGTTAAGTTTCATCTGGTATACTCAAAGATTACCACACATCTCCTTGAGGTCGTCCAAGAGCATCTCCTTCTTCTGATATTTCACCATGATGTTATCAACATAAGAATGAACGTTGTGCCCAATCTATGGGTGAAGGCTATTCTGAATACAGCGCTGATAAGTCACCCCTGCGCTCTTAAGCCCAAAAGGCGTAGAAACATAGTAGAAAGCATCGGAAGGGGTATGAAAGATGTCTTCTCTTGATCCTCCTTAGCCATCTTGATTTGATGATAACCAAAGTATGCATCGGGGAAGCATAAGAGCTTGCTACCCGCCGTAGAGTCAATGATCTGATCGATACGGAGAAGAGCAAAAGGATCTTTGGGACAATCTTTGTTGAGATCTGTGTAGTCCACACACATACGCTAGGTGATGTTCTTTTTTAGGACAAGCATCGGGTTAGCCAGCCACTCAGGGTGAAAAACTTCAATGATAAACCCGGCAGCTAGGAGCCGGCTATCTCATCTCCAATGACCTTGCATCTCTCCTCGTTAAAACAATGAAAGTATTGCCGTATTGGTTTCATCTTTGGATCCACATTAAGGTGCTGCTTAGCGAATTCCCTCGGTACTCCAGGCATGTCATAAGGTTTCCATGAAAATATGTCCCAATTCTCATTGATGAACTTGATGAGCGTGCTTTCCTATTTGGGATCCAAGCCGGTCTGAATGGTAACAGCTTGGATGAGTTGTCTTGCACAAAGTCAATTTGCTTTGTATCTTCAGCCGACTTGAACTTGAGCGGTGATTCACACTGGGTGGTTGGTTTATTGAGAGGGCTAATATTAGTCGGATCAACATTAGCTGTATAGAGTTTCAACTCTTCGGTGGCGCAAGCCGACTCAGCGTAGGTTTCAACTCCTTCCTCACACTCTTGAGATATCTTCCTGCTACCTCCCAGAGTTATAGTGCCATTGGGACCACACATCTTGAGATTGAGATAGACATAGCAGGGACGAGCAATGAAAAGCGCGTAAGCCAACCTTCCAAAGAGAGCGCGGTAAGGGATCTTTATCTTTACCACCTCAAAAGTTGAAGGTTCGCACATGTAGTTACACTGCCCAACTGGGTATGCTGATTTTCTAGGAATAATGCTATGAAAGACCGTGGTTGAAGTTTGCAAACAGCTATCGGGGAGGTTCATCCGCTGAAATGTGTCGCAATACAAGATGTTCATGCTTCTACCTCCATCCATGACGACCTTTGTGAGGGTATAGCCACCCACCTGAGGCGGCGCCACCAAGGAGGGATCTCCTGGGTTATCAACCCGGGGGGTGATCCATTGCTCAGACCAGTTGAGATATCTCGGAACTGCTTGGTCGACCATGCCGATGGCTCTCTGCTTGAGTTTTCAATCTTGTTTGCAAGTATTGGTGGTGAAAACGTGGTACTAAACACTACTCCACTGCTTAGGATTACCTTGAAACCCGTCCTGGTTGTTATGTGATACGTCTCCATCGTATCTACCTTTCCAAACTCTTTTGCCCTTGTTTTGGACTCTAATTTGCATGATTTGAATGGAACTAACCTGGACTGACGCTGTTTTCACCACAATTGCCTTGGTGTTGTTTTTGTGTAGAAATGAAAGTTCTCGGAACGTCCTGAAAATTTACGGAGAATATTTCTGGAAAATATGAAAAATACCTGCGCAAAGATCCACCGGAGGGGATGGGCCAGTGGGCCACAAGCCCTGTAGCCGCCACCACCCTAGTGGCGGCTAGCAAGCCTGTGGGGCCAATGTGTCCCTGCCGCCGCCAAACTCGGCTCTATAAATTCACTTTCGTCCCAGAAAAAATCAAGAGAGAAGATTTCATTGCGTTTGCGATACGGAGGCCCCGCCACATCCTGCTTTTCATCTGGAGGGCAGATCTGGAGTCCGTTTTGGGCTCCGGAGAGGGGAAATCGTCGCCATCGTCATCATCAACCTTCTTCCCTCTCCAACTCCATGAAGCTCTTCATCGTTCGTGAGTAATCTATTCGTAGGCTCGCTGGGTGGTGATGAGGAGGATGAGATCTATCATGTAATCGAGTTAGTTTTGATGGGGATTGATCCGTAGTATCCACTATGTTCTGAGATTGATGTTGCTACTACTTTGCCATGCTTAATGCTTGTCACTAGGGCCCGAGTGCCATGATTCCAGATCTGAAACTATTATGTTGTCACCAATATATGTGTGTTTTAGATCCGATCTTGCAAGTTGTAGTTACCTACTATGTGTTATGGCCCGGCAACACCGGAGTGACAATAACCGGAACCACTCCCGGTGATGACCATAGTTTGAGGAGTTCATGTGTTCACCAAGTGCTAATGCTTTGGTCCGGTTCTTTATTAAAAGGAGAACCTTAATATCCCGTAGTTTCCTTTTGGACCCCGCTACCACGGGAGGGATGGACAATAGATGTCATGCAAGTTCTTTTCCCTAAGCACGTATGATGACACACGGAATGCATGCCTACATCACATTGACGAACGGGAGCTAGCCACATATCTCTCCGTGTTATAATTGTTGCATGATGAATATAATCCAAACAAATCACCAACCCATTGCCTACGAGTTTGTCCTACTGCTGTTGTTACTTGTTTTGCTCTGTTGCTGTTACTATTGTTGCTGCTGCTTTTACTTGTTTTGCTCTGCTGCTGTTACTACTGTTGCTGCTGCTGTTACTTGTTTTGCTCTGCTGCTATTACTATTGTTGCTCTGCTGTTACTTGCTACTGTTGCTACTTGCTACTGTTGTCACTACTGTTGTTACTTTGTTGTTGATACTTTGCTTGCAGATACTAATCTTTCAGGTGTGGTTGAATCTGACACATTCAGCTGCTAATACTTGAGAGTATCCTCTCACTTCCTGACTGGCGAATCAACAAATTTGGGTTGAATACTCTACCCTCGAAAACTGCCTCGATCCCACGCGCTGGTGGGTCATTGCAAGACAATTTCTAATTGTTGAGCAATCAAGAATAGTATTTGTCTAGCCATTGCCAGAGAGCTGCTAAACAGCATTTTTCTGCTGCCGTTGCTAGGGAAGGGATTGCTATATTCTTTGAGTCACTTGGGATTTATATCTGCTGATCAATATGAAGAATCTGAAGGATCCAAAAACCAGAGTTTTGCCCTCAACTACGAGGGGAGGTAAGGAATTGCCATCTAGCTCTGCACTTGATTCACCTTCAGTTATGAGTAAGTTTGCGACATCACCTCCTGCTAGAAATCTTGATATGTCGCATGTGCTTGATGATGCTTATGATGCTGCTATGCCTGATACTGCTAGAGATGCTATGCTTGAGATGCTAGAGATGCTATGCCTGATACTGCTTTGCCTGATGATGCTATGCTTGATACTGCTAGAGATACTACTTTGCCTCATGTGCCACTAGGGGTATTCCTTGATTCTCATATTTCTAGAGCTACAGCCAATGCTCGTGATGCTTCTGAAATGCCGATACTATTGAGATAGAACCTGCTTTTGCTCCTGCTAGATCTAGCTCTCCTAGATATGAATTGCCTGATATACCTAAGGGTTATGTTATGGAGGGAGAGATAGCTGAGGATTTTCTTGCGTGTAAGGATGCATATGACGCTGAGAAATTACTTCTCAAGTGGAAGGAAAAATATCTGAAAGCTAGGATGAAATACGACCCGAAGTTTGCCACTTCACCTATCTTTATCACCGATAAGGATTATGAATTCTCTGTCGACCCTGAGATAATCTCTCTAGTCAAATCTGATCCTTTCCACGGTTATGAGTCTGAGACGGTCGTAGCCCATCTTACCAAACTACACGATATAGCCACCCTTTTCACTAGTGAGGAGAAGATCCGCTACTACTATATCCTTAAGTTGTTTCCTTTCTCTCTAAAGGATGACGCTATAGCCTGGTTCACCTCTCTTGCTCCTGGATGTGTGAGTAGTCCCCAGGATATGGTCTATTACTTCTGTGAGAAATATTTCCCTTCCCATAAGAAGCAAGCTGCCTTGCAGGAAATATACAACTTAGCTCAACTCCAAGAAGAGAGTCTCGCACAAGCTTGGGGGAGGCTCATCCAGCTACAGAATGATTTGCCTGATCACCCTATTAAGAAGAATGAGATACTTGATATCTTCTATAACAGACTTACCGATGCCTCTAGAGACCACCTAGATAGTTGTGTCGGTTGTGTTTTTAGGGAATGAACTATCGAACAAGCTGAGACCCTTCTGAATAACATCTTGATCAACGATAATGCTTGGACTGTTCCCGAACCACCTCCTAAGCCAACTCCTATGAAAAGAGGTATTCTATTCCTCAGTCCCGAAGATATGATAGAAGCCAAGAAATATATGCAAGAGAAAGGCATTAGATCTGAAGATGTCAAAAATCTACCACCTATCGAAGAGATCCATGGTCTCGATAACCCGATACAAGTAGTAGAAGTGAATTCTCTGCATAGGTTTGATGAGAGTGATATTCCTTTTGACAAACCTGCTAGCCTACGCTTTGATCAATTTGACAACTTTGTTGCCAAACAACAGAGTTTCAATGATTATTTTTAGGGCATATTTTATGCCTAAGTAATTTTGGTGATTGATGACAGTACCACAAAGGACTAATCGTGTGTGTTAAGATTTCAGATAACACATGACAACGGCACAAGATGACTCGCCCCCTCTTTCCATGGAACAGAAGCACGGTGTACTCTACGATTCTCCTTCTTTGAGTCATAGGAACAGCATACTATTAAGAGGGGACCCGTAGTGGAAAGGTTTGGGTGGAGTCAATTTTGCACGCACACACTTTATCTCCTTTCCCCTTACCTGCAACTTTGGAGTGGCTCCTGCCTCTGTTTTTATCTCATCTAAGCAAAAGGTCTCTCAGTGGTAGTACCGTTGTGCCTAGCGGTAGTACCGCTCGGCCTAGCGGTAGTACCGCTAGTGCTGGCGGTAGTACCGCTGTGCTAGCGGTAGTACCGCCCTTGGTCAGCAGTAGTACCGCTCCAGGGGCTTAGTACCGCCTTCCTAGCGGCTGTACTTCATCGGACCTTTTTGCGAAGACTTTCTTGGCGGTGGTTGGCCTGGTAGTGCTTCTACACTACCATGGGCCCAGCGGTAGTACCGCTGCTGCGAGCGGTAGTACCGCTGGAGTGCTAGCGGTAGTACCGTTGCAGCCAGCGGTAGAACCGCTAGGCTCGGGCTGTGAGTGGGAAAACGGTTGGATTTTCCCCCCACTATATAAGGCGTTCTTCTTGCTGTAGAACCCTACCTTTGACCCTCCCAAGCTCCATTGTTGCTCCCTAAGCTCAAAAGTACGCGATCTCTCTCCCTAGCCAACCAAACTTATTGATTCTTTAGGGATTGGTTGAGAAGGACTAGATCTACACTTCCACCAAGAGAAAAGTAGATTCCCCCACCAATCCCTTGCGGATATTGTTACTCTTGGGTGTTTGAGCATCCTAGACAGTTGAGGTCACCTCGGAGCCACATTCCATTGTGGTGAAGCTTCGTGGTCTTGTTGGGAGCCTCCAAGCTTTGTGTGGAGTTTTCCCCAACCTTGTTTGTAAAGGTTCGGTCGCCGCCTTCAAGGGCACCTATAGTGGAATCACGGTACCTTGCATCATTTGAGAGCGTGAGGAGAATACGGTGGCCCTACTGGCTTATTGGGGAGCATTGTGCCTCCACACTGCTCCAACGGAGACATACTTCCTGTCAAAGGGAAGGAACTTCGGTAACACATCCTCGTCTTCATTGGTTCCACTTGTGGTTATTTCTAACCTTTACTTCGTGTATGCTTATGTTGTTGTCTATCTCTTACTTGTCTTAGTTGTTCTTGTTGTTAGCATCATATAGGTTCACCTCATTGTTGCTATTTTAGTGAACCCGTATGTTGCTTACCCTAACTTGCTAAGATTAATTAAAAAGTGGTTGTTGCCTATTCACCCCCCCTCTAGTCAACCATATCGATCCTTTCAATTATGTTAGCAGACATTTGGAACAAAGTACTCGTATGCTTAGCCATTTAAGTGCTTGTGTAGACAGAAATGTCAATGATCTGAAGCTTCTGAGTAAACATGCCTCTATGATTACTACTCAGGTAGAACAAGTACTTAAAGCTCAGAATGACTTTCTCAATGAATTAAATGACAACTCTGTCAGAGTCATTACTAGAGGAGGCAAAATGACTCAGGAACCTTTGTATCCTGAAGGCCATCCTAAGAGAATTGATCAAGATTCTCAAGGAATTAATGCTGATACACCCAGTCATCCTAAGGAGAAGAAGAAGGATGATAGAAATCTACATGTCAGTTCACCAAATACTGTCACACCTGAAGAACCTAATGATATTTCTGCGTCAGATATAGAGACACAATCTGGTGATGAACATGAACCTGGAGACAATATGTACAGCGATGTTCATAATGATGCTCAACCTAGCATTGATAAGGATGTGGAGATTGAACCTACGGTTAATTCTGATAACCCACAACCTAAGAGATACGATAAGAATGACTTTGCTGCTAGGAAGCATGGTAAAGAAAGGGAGCCATGCATTCAGAGACCTATGTCGTTTCCTCCTAAGCCATCCAAGAAAAAGGATGATGAGGATTTTGAGCGCTTCGTTGAGATGATAAGACCCATCTTTCTATAGATGCGGTTAACTGATATGCTCAAAATGTCTCCATATGCCAAGTACATGAAAGATATCGTGACCAATAAAAGGAAGATACCAGATATTGAGATCTCTACCATGCTTGCCAATTACACTTTCAAAGGTGGAACTCCTAAGAAACTTGGTGATCCTGGAGTGCCCACTATACCTTGCTCCATTAAAGGAAACTACGTAAGAACTGCCTTATGTCACATTGGAGCCGGTGTTAGTGTTATGCCGCTCTCTCTTTATCGTAGACTTGAACTGGATAAGTTGACACCCACTGAAATTTCTCTGCAAATGGCCAAAAATCAACTGATTTCCCTATCGGCATTTGCGAGGATGTGCCTCTTGTAGTTGCTAACACCACTATCTTAACAGACTTTGTTATCTTGGATATTCCCGAGGACGATGCCATGGCTGTCATCCTCGAAAGACCATTTTTGAACACGGCAGGGGCTGTTATAGATTGCAACTTAGGCAATGTCACTTTCCATGTCAACGGTAATGAGCACACAGTGCACTTTCCGAAGAAATGATATCAAGTACATTGCATCAATGCTATCGAAAAAACTTCATCGATTCTTATTGGGAGCTTTGAATGCCCTATTCCTCGTGTTAAGATGAAGTATGATTTGCTTGTTGGGGAGATACATATCCCCATTGAGGTGACTTAGTGGCTATTCGACAATACTCCGTTCTCTTTTGCGATTCGAGAAGGTTTTGTCATGAGGATTTGATCAACCCCATTGAGGGATTTCTTTCGATGACCATGAAATGGATGAATCAAAGAGTCACATACCTCTATTTTAAGCTTTCACTTTCTGTTGCTTAGAAGAAAAATGATAGATTTAGTTTAGCTTTTCCTGTTTTCTGTTTTAGCGTCCCGGAGAAAAATACCCCGAAAATAAAAGTTCCCTGATGGTCCTGAAAATCTAGCATGATTTTTTCTGGAATATATGGAAAATACTGGGCCTGAGAGCTGGCCTGGGGGCCAAACCAGTGGGCCACAAGCCCTGCAGCCGCCGCCCCCTGGTGGCGGCTAGTAAGCTTCTGGGCCCACAGGGACCCCCTCCACTCATTCCAGCTCACATCCTCTTCTTCCACCTCGAGAAAAAATTGTTTCGTAGCTCACACACGTGTTCTTGCTCATTTGGCTGTGATTTTCGATCTCCTTGCTCAAAGCACCATTCTCCGAACCGTTTTGGGGAAATTACTCCTTGGTAAGTGACTCCTCCATTGATCGAATTAGTTTTTGCTCTAGTGCTTTATCCTTCGTGTATTCTTGCTACCTTGGTGACCCTGTTCTTGAGGTAGAAATGTTGATTTTAGCTGGTTCCAAGTAGTTTTAGCGCATGATACAGTCTCTAGGCACTAGTAGGAGTAATTGCTACAAGGTGTGGTTGGTCTTCATTCACTTTTCTCTTGAACTTCAAAAATTTCAGCAAAAGGAAATTATGTTCAGGAGGAAGTTTCATGGTGGTTCCTCAAGTAAGAAGGGTACCCATCTTTCTTTTCGGGAGCCCAAAGCTTCTCAACTAAGGGGCGCACCGGTACAACCATGTGAGTGGCCTTCCGATGAGTTCATGATCGACGCAGGCTTCAAGGATGAGTTTGATACACTTGTCCGCAATGCCGGGTTCGAAGAATTCCTCTCAGATAAATGTGAATAGTATGCTATGCTCACTGCCTCTTTCGTGCGTAGATTTAAATTTTCAGTTGGTCGTAACTCATCCATACTGTTTGATCTGTATGATAAATCCTACACCATGGATTTGGAGGATTTCAATAGGATTTGCAAGATACCCGATAGGGGTCGTATTAATGATCCTGCTAAGTCTTCGGTCAGAGACTTTGTCTCCAGTATAACTGTTGGAGAAACTAGAGATATCATGCAAGCTACCATAGGAAGCATTCATTTCCCTGCCTTGCACTACTTTGCCCTCTTCATAGGTAGGTGCATTAACGGCAAGGGTGCACATTATCACCTATGCACTTCCGACCTTAGTATCCTTAAGAGCGCAGTAACAGGTGACAGCAGTTTCAATATGGGAGCTATAATAGCAAGGAGGCTGAATAATAATGCCATTGAGGGGGATTTCTTTGGTGGAATTTATGCTACACGCTTAGCAAATTTTCTTGGAGTATCCATCCGTTCAGGAGACCCCCCTCTCCGTACAGCCTACCTTGATCGTGTCTCTCTAACACGCTACCAGTTCCTTAAGAGGGATCATGGATCCCTCCTATACCACTTGATATTTAACCGGCAGCGTGTTTTCCATATTACCCTTCCTGCTCCTGCTTTCTTTGACTTTCAGGTAAAACGAAGATACTACATAACCATAGGAGAGGCAGAGGATTATGAGAGGGAGGCGACGGCTACTCGACTTCGTGAGGCAGCTATTCAGGCAGTGGCTGCAGCACTCCCGTCTAACACCCATTATGATTTTGGGTTTCGCCAGGACCATCCTTGGGAGTAGACCAAGCTAGGCCAAAATCCTAAGCTTGGGGGAGTACGTGTTCTCGCCAACCTTACATTCATGCTTATGCTTTCACTTTGTTAGTCGGTGTTTACACTTTGCCACTGTATTATCCATGCGAGTTTATTTTCGTTTTCTTGTTTTCTTGTTTTGTGTCCGTTTGAGAAAATAAAAAGACCTCGATGACGCCTAGAGGGGGGGTGAATAGGCTATTTAAAAACTTCTTCGGATTTGTCTTAAACCTAATGCGGAAATAAACTAAGAGGATACTTGTCAAGCACAAATCCTAAATGCACCAGGCACTGCAACGTGTATCAACAACACGATCTACCAAGATGGACACAATACAGTTACTGACAAGCACAAGTAAGTTACACAAACTTACTTGAGCTATATCACCCGACAAGTAGGTGAACGACACAAGATACTAGATCACACTATAGCACACGATATATCAAAAGCTGCAAGTGTGAACGTGTGGATATAGAGGGTATGCTTGAGTGATTAATCTTGTACAAGAAATGGCCAACACAATATAATGAGCACAACCAATATGCAATGTATGTATGCTCTAGTAACACAAGTAAACCACAAGTAAGGAGTTAGGGTTAAGGATAACCAAGGTCACTGAGACGAAGATGTATCCCGATGTTCACTTCCTTGGAGGGAAGCTAGTCACCGTTAGAGAGGTGGATGTTACCACGAAGGCACACCAACGCCACGAAGGCTCACCCTATTCTCCCTTTGAGATAACACCACGAAGGCGTTTCTCAACCACTAGTGGTAAGGCTTTGAGGTGGCTTCCAAACCCTCACAAATTTTTCCGGGGGGTAATCACACGGATTGATTCCTCTCCGAAGAATTCCTACCACCTAGGAGTCTCCAACCTCCAAGAGTAACAAGATCACGGGGAATGCTCAAAACTTGCTCAAATCTCAAATAGCTTGGGTTGAGAGGAGAGGGAGACGATCTATATTTTGACTGGAACAACTCTCAAAGGGGCTCATAAATGCTCTTGGGATCTAAGATTTGGTGTGAGCAAATGTGTGTGGGGTAGAAATGTGTTCTTATGAGGATATGGCTGTGTTGGACACCCTCTCATGAAGTGGGAGGGGGTATATATAGTGGGGGTGTAAAACAGTCGTTGGGGACACTTTAAGTCACACAGGGTTCGGACATCCGGTAGTTCACGGATGTCTGGGCGTCCACAAGGAGTCAGACGTCCGACAGGGGTCGGTCGTCCGAGGGCTGTAGATATGTCTGGAATCACTATGAGTTGAACAGGGACCGGATGTCCACAGAAGGCCGGAAGTCCGAGTTATTCGACTCAAACTTCTCTGGTGCAAGATTCCGGATTTCGGAAAGGGGACGGACGTCCGGCCCTCGGACGTCCGGAGGGAGCCGGAAGTCCTAGTTATATGGCTCAAGTTCTTTTGGTGCAGGGCTCCGGATTTCCGAAGCTCGTCGGACGACCGGCCCTCGGACGTCCGGAGGGAGCCAGAAGTCTGAGTTATATGGCTCTGATTTCTTTGGTAAAGGATTCCGGATTTCCGAAGCAGGTCGGATGTCCGACCCTCGGATGTCCGGAGGAAGCCGGATGTCCGAGGCACTGGTCCTGTTTTCTGATAACAGCAGAGAAGTGGAGATGTGGTATGAGCCGAACAGTGGATATCTAGTTTGAGCAAGTTCATCACAAAACCTGTGATCCCCTCTTAATAGTGCGGGATCCCGAAAGACTCAAGAATCGTAAAAGGGGTACCGATGATCCAGACTTGAGTGTATACTTTTATTCTCTGATCATCACTCCGCACCGCTAACTTCAAAGGAACTGATACCTTTGAGTTAGCCCTTTCACTTGAGCTTGATGTTGTTGTTCCTTCTTGGCTCAATGTTGAAATCAAGACATGATGGAGTCTTCAAGTAGCTCTCCCATACACAATGTGGAAAGCCTAGCTTGTATATTCATCTTCATTTGTCCACCATGTGAACATCCACACGGATCAAGCATGTAGTGCTCAGGAATGCTTATCTTGATCTTGTCCTTGTTAGCACATGAGCTTGTCCATATCAACACATGATCATTCACAATAGCTTAAAAGGGGATTAGTGATTAATTATGTATATGTGTGTTGTCAGCAACACCAAAACACGACTAAGGGCATGACTGCACTTTCAATCTCCCCCTTTTTGGTAGTTGATGACAACATACATATAGCTCTCAAAAATAGTAATAGACATGTGTGGCTTAGGAGAGATTTGTTACGATGCTTATGAAGCTCCCCCTTATTATATGCATAGTAAAATAGGTAAGTGCGAGAGCTCCCCCTTAATGTGTGCATTCAAGATAATAGCATGATATAACACCATAATAGTTCAACAATACATAGCATATCATATGAATCAAGGCATATCATATGAATCAATAGGATAGCATTAAACTCATCATCATATGACACAATGATAATATCATGATATCTCATCACCACATGATAGTTCAACAATACATCATCCATAGGTGATGGCATAGCACACCATCCATAATTATCGTAACATGATGACACATCATTAAGTTCGACATAATACATCATAACATACATTGCGAGAGAAACTAAATTCGAAACTAAGATAAGATAATGTTCTCCCCCTTTGGCATCAAGGACCAAAAAGGAGGGAAACCCGACAATGCTACCACATACTCAAATATCACCCTCATCAATATCATCATTAATCAGGCGACATCCTCCTCCTCATCATCATCATCCCCATCGTCAGGCAAACCACTGCCACCAGCCTCATCAAGAAAATCAGCCCACTCAGGACCAGATGGGAAGCCAAAGTCAGAAGGAGGAGCAGCAGGAAGGGCCTCATCATCACTGACATCAAGAGCGCCCGAGTCTCTCAGACGAGCCTTGAGGGCATTCTTGGAGGAGACGAGGCGAGAAACAACATCATGGGTTTGACCACACTGGAAAGAGAAGGCCTTCATCATAGCAGAATGTGCCTTGCCAATGAATTTGGCAAAGCGACCGAGAGAAGCTGAGCTGGATGAAGGGGTTGTTGTCCGGGCAGCAGTGCGGCGAGTTGAGGTGGATGGTGGGGTTTTCTTGGGAGCATAGTTATCCGCCATGTGAGCGGGAATGACCCACTTGTGATGCGTGTGAGTGACAGCAACAGTGAATTCAGCCACATGGTTAATAAAAGCCTGAATAAAGGGGGCGTGAAGGAAGGCTCGCTTGTATTGAAAACTAGCGAGCTGAATCTCATGCCATAGAAAGTGAGGCACATTAATTTTTCCCTTGGGGTTCTCGTGCAAACATGACATGATGTCAATACAGTAGCCACTGTAGGATCCCTTATCACCCATCTTTGGATAGATGGTGCGGATAAGACACTGAAAGATGATAAAGTAGGGAGAGCGCCAGATGGATACTTGGTTAAGATCCTTCATCTGTTCGTCTGCATCAAGTTCACGGAGTGGTTTGAGGAGATACCCACATGCCTCAATTGGCTTATGTGCATGGTTAGGATCATTCTTATGGATTTTGAAGCCGGAGTCGGGGAAACCGAGTGCGGCAACAAACTCATCATAAGAGGCTGTGAACGAAACGTCAGAGGTTATCCAGCTAACAGTGTTGTTTGGGCCAAAGAAACATGTGACATAAAATTGGTGAATAGCAGCAGCGTTAAAATCGCACCGAAAAGCAAAGGGGGCAGCAAGCCCCGATGACTCAATGAGCTCAATGGCACCCGGGTATTTCGTCGGGTGCGTGCGAATGTGCTCAATATCAATAAAGTGATGGATAGAGAGACCCTTAGGAACAATGACCGTAGTAAAGATGTCCGCCTGGACATTTGTGCGGAAACGTGAGTCCATAGAGTCACGTACAACAGAGAATTGGTCAACGTCGCGGCGGAAAGTGAAGTAGGAAGACTTAGCAACCGTGGTGAAGTTCTTGACTTCACGTACTAAAGTAGCAGGAGGTTCAAGAGAGATGCGACGAGCTTCACCTTCGAGCTGTTCAGAAGGAGGTGGTGGCATATAGGAGGGCCTGCGAGTCCCAGGCTTCGACATAGACTTCCGAACGGCGGCTGTTCAACACGGTCCTCAGCTGCAAGCTCATCCTCGAAGTCAGAGCCATCAGACGACGAGGGGAGCTGTTGAGGAGGAGGACGCTGGGCGAGCCGTTTGAAGGGACGGCATTTCCCATCGGAGTCATCCGACCCTGTGCCAGTAGGGGCACGAGCGGATGAGCCAGCAGTGTTCTTCCGGGCGGTGTGCTTAGTCTTGGGCATGGTGAACAAGGCCTACACTGTTGGAAACCCAATGGGGAACGATCATGGTCAAACCACATGAACGAACACATGAATCTTGGGAGAAAGGGAACCAAACGTGAGTGAGACCAAGGGGATACCTGCAGATCGAGAGAGGAGAGGAAGGGAAGACGAATCCTGCGGAGGAGATCGGATCCCGTGGAGGAGATCAGTCAAATCCCGGAGCAGGGCCCCTGGTGGCGGCGCTGGCGGCGGCGGCTATGGTGGCTGCTGGGAGAAAAGGAGGCGGGTGGGGGCTAGGGCAAGGCCCAGCCCGCGCCCTTCTATTTACAGATCTCCCGAAGTGTCGGACGTCCGAGGGGCGTCGGACATCCGGAGAATGTTAAGCCGTCGGACGACCGACATGTGCCAGACGTCCGGAGAATGTTTAGCTGTCGGACGTCCGAGATCCGTCGGACGGCCGAGAGAGAAGGCAGAGGCAACTTCTGGAACTTGGATGATGAGGTGAGAGTATTCTCGCATGTGTAGCAACCAAAGGGACCTCTCAACTAACATATTTTGGACATGGTCTGATGTAAGTCTTTTAATACGATTACTATGATAAGTGTGGGTCCAAAATACCGTCAAACGCATGAGTGCATAGAATCATGCACAAGTTATCCTCTTATAAGAGCAAGGCACATGACACAGGGGTCATGGCACAAATTTGTCTGATTCATATGACCATGAAGAGCTAAGAGAACACCGACACTAAGCATTTCATCAATGTGATTGACAAGGACATGCAGGAAATTACAAAGTGGAGAAGGTATTATGTTCATGCCATGATGCAACCTACACAGTGTTGACTCTAATGTTGTACATGCATGAAGTAAATACTTGTTACCGGAAAAGCATTGGTATGGCGTAGAAGTAGCCGAGTCCTGTCTTGACTCTAATTTCTTCGTGACCAGCACCATCTTCTTCTGAGAATAAGTCAAGATAGCAATGCTTCTCCAAAGTACCTAAACCACCAATTAAGCACAGTATGGTCCCCAAACTTATTGGGTCCGAAGTAGTTAGTCCAACTACAATATATATAGGGTAAGATCACTCAATTATGTGCATATAGATATAAGTTTTACTTTCAAGCACACCCTAACCTTTTAATGGATACGTCTGATTTACCATATACATATATTGGATAAAAGATACGATAGACACGACATGTGCATCTACACATAGTAGATATGCCTACACAATCCTATCAAAATCCAAGGATATACAATTTGGACAAATGAACACATAATTTTCTATTACAGAACATTCATGTCGTCCAAAATGAATCAGGGTGACAAATCAAGATATGGTAGCACCCCAAGTTCAACACATGAACCGGTCAAGGCATCAAACCATGTAAGGCATGCATTTTGCACAACCTTACATGCATGTTTCACCCCAGTAGATGTATAAGTGTAGGTAATATGATTATAACTCCCACAATATTATGAAATAAATAGTGCGAGCTCTATCGGGAGACACATGAATTTCTCGGCACGTTATGTAGGTCAACTGAAGATAAAGCCAAAATAAAATGACCATGAAAAACACTACCAAGCCAGAGATACCATGTGTGAGAGAACACAATGGCATTTAGAGTTATCAGTGGTGGTAGGTGCCAAACGAGCACAAAGATCGTTTTATACTCACACAAGTGTGATATGGGAGTTCAACCATAAGCATAATGTTTAGATGTCATACGTTAGCATCCCAATTAGTTAGATTGTAGTGTGGAGAATTAATTCGAAAGGCATGCATCAACTATGCCCTTCTTTTAGATACGATCTAGCGGCTAAGCCATGAGCATTGGTGTAGTAGTACATTATACTCACGCACATCTAAGGGATTTAGATACCAACAGGGCTTATTATACGAATTAAGATATGTGGAGCATGACACGCCACACAGTTATAGGATAACCCCATGTGGTAGATTCTGAGTGGCATACATCGGATGTTTTATCTTACCAGGGGATGTGACATGCACAAAGCATATCATACTCCCATAATGTGATAATCCATGTGTTTATCATACAAGGCAATCAATCATCCAACTAAGGTGATAAGTGGATGCCAATTTAAACTACGGATGGCATTGACATCAAACTAATTGATTGGATAATCTTGCACCGTGAATACTACATGGAGTCCAATACATATATACACATTTTGGGTTAGTGGTGTGCGTAGAGCAGAACACTCCCCTCAATGTGATGAGCTATTAACGTCTCAAAACACCCACACTACGGTGCAACTAGGATGCAAGTAATGATCAGGACTACACACAACTATATGACATACATAACGACCTATACATGATAGATAACATATAACAATCATACTAGTAGGCGCAACATGTCAAAGTACATTCTAGGTACCAAGCCTAGACATGAGAAGGAGTGGGGCAGGCAACTTTCAATGTAAACAATTTAAGTACAAGTCACCGCAAAGAGGCACATTGGATATGGGATATGGGCTCGATAATCCAAGTGACTTGGCTTGAGATGATACGAATGATGAAGAGTCCTCAAATCTTCATTGTGTATCAAAGTCTCCAATGTCCTCCAAAGTCACCTATTGATCAAGTTTGAGCTTGTTGGTCCCCAACTACGTTGGGTCCTAAGAGGTTAGTCACAATAGGCTTGGCAACCCAAATGGTTCTTTTCTTGACACCATTTTGAGTACCAACAAACTTGGCAAACACATTGCCAACCTTATCCTTCCCAAGGGAATAGCTATCATCAATAGTGATTGGGTTGGATAAGTTACCTCTCGTGCAAGACGAAGCGACGTGACCCTTCTCATGACATAAGTAGCAACATCTACCCTTTGTTTTCTTCCCAGTTGATTTCTCACCTTGGGGAGTGTTGGCTTGGGTCTTATTGGGAATAGGCCTTCCTTCAACTTGTAGCTGAGTGTGTGATTGAGTTTGTGGCCGCTTCCCTTGTTTCTTGTGACTTTGAGACTCCGTCTTCAGAGGGCAAGATCTAACATGGTGCCCTTTAACTTTGCACTTGAAGCAAATGATTTTGGCCGAATTCCTAACTCGTTCTAGGCCACTCTTGTTCTTATTTGAGTTTACTCCAACATCATTTTTGTCATTCGGAGATGTTTGCTCACACAGGACGTTGTTGAGTGTGGACATCCCTTCATGACACTGTTCCAAGTCTTTCTTCAAAGTAGTGACTTGGGCCTTGAGCTCTTCGATTTCCTCTGCACGGTTAGTGTCAATGCAAGTACTAGAGGAAATGTAAGCTTCATCGTTAGAGCAACAAGGCAAGGAAAGTAATTCATCACACGAGGTAGCAACATTATGAGTAGACGAATTACGAGGACTAGCACATGGAAATATAGTACTTTGATTAGAAGTGGTGCCATTGTCCACATGAGGCTCACTTGATGTTACCTTGGTGATGATAGCCTCATGAGCTAACTTCTGCACATTATGGGATGTTAGAAGATTGGCATGAGAGCTTGTGAGCATTACATGGTTTTCTTCCAACTTCCCATAATTGCTAGTTAGTAAATCAAGTTGAGCACGTAGCTCAACATTCTCCTTTAGTGTTGATACTTCAAAAGATATAGGATTAGATGTACAAGTATCATCAACAATATGAGAGGAGTAAGTAGCGATTAGAGACTTCTCATGAGTAGATTGAAGCTCCTCATAGATCTTAGAGGTTTTGATGAGCTCTCACTTGACATTCTTGCATTCAAGGAGAAGGACCACAAAATCCTTTTTAAGTTTATCATGAGCAACTTCAATCTCTCCTTTTGAAGATCTTAAGTCTCTACATGCTTGATGACTCTTCTCAAGTTCATGTTCAAGTTGTTCACTTTTAGCTTGTTCATGATTAAGTGAATCATTACAATTTTCAAAGTAAGCAAGAACATCTTGGAATCTTTGAAGAGCGTTATTATTAGCTTTACGAAAAAATTTACTAATCACATAGATATTTTCAGTCAAGTCATCATCATCATCCTCATCACAAATATCATCGTTATTGCACAGGGAAGATGATACCTCATTATTACCTCTTGCCATGAGGCACATGTGAACTGGAGGAGTTGATGATGATTCTTTTGGTGAATCAGATTCTTCATTAGTCAAAAGTACTTCATATTTCTTGGTTTCCCCTAAATGATTAGTCATAGAACAACTAGGGAGAAACGAGATATTTTGATCAAGAGGACATGGGAAAGCAGGCATATCACCACAGACATTTGTCGAGGGATCTTTAGGTGAAATGCATGACCAATCAGCACAATAATTTACACTATGTGTGGTTCTAGATATGCTCGTGTCCATGGAGGCTATGACATTTTCATCAACATGTATTTCTTCACTCACCATGTCGTTACCTTGTGAGATTGAAGATGCTGAGGTGTGCAAGCAATCGGATATGGAAGTAGTGGCGGACTCTTTATGATCGAAAAGAGTGAAGAGCTCATGCACCAACTCCTTCATCATAATATTGTCTCCATCAAGATTGGACCCACCGTATATATCTTCAAGTTTAGTCCAAACTTCATGAGCTGACTTGCAAGTCGAGATAGACTTCAACACTTCAGGACTTATGGTTCGATGAATGGCAAGAAAAGCCTCACAATCAAGATACATTTCATTAGTAGATGAAGATGCATCATCCTTTTTGTCGGCAATCCCTACAAGAACAATTCATAAAGTATTTGGGCCCAAGGCCCGAAAGTGATGAAGCATACGAATTCTCCATAGGGTATAATTTGTGCCATCAAAGTCAAAGGTGTCATTGTGCACTAATCCAATAGTCGACATCGATACTCTCTAGGTTGTGAAACCTAATTAAAGAGAGACCTTGCTCTGATACCAATTGAAAAGACCTCGATGACGCCTAGAGGGGGGTGAATAGGCTATTTAAAAACTTCTTCGTATTTGGCTTAAACCTAATGCGGAAATAAACTAAGAGGATACTTGTCAAGCACAAATCCTAAATACACTAGGCACTGCAACGTGTATCAATAACATGATCTACGAAGATGGACACAATACAGTTACTAACAAGCACAAGTAAGTTACACAAACTTACTTGAGCTATATCACCCGACAAGTAGGTGAACGACACAAGATACTAGATCACACTATAGCACACGATATATCAAAAGCTTCAAGTGTGAACGTGTGGATATAGAGGGTATGCTTGAATGATTAATCTTGTACAAGAAATGGCCAACACAATATAATGAGCACAACCAATATGCAATGTATGTATGCTCAAGTAACACAAGTAAACCACAAGTAAGGAGTTAGGGTTAAGGATAACCAAGGTCACTGAGACGAAGATGTATCCCGATGTTCACTTCCTTGGAGGGAAGCTAGTCACCGTTAGAGAGGTGGATGTTACCACGAAGGCACACCAACGCCACGAAGGCTCACCCTATTCTCCCTTTGAGATAACACCACGAAGGCGTTTCTCAACCACAAGTGGTAAGCCTTTGAGGTGGCTTCCAAGCCCTCACAAACTTTACCGGGGGGTAATCACACGGATTGATTCCTCTCCGAAGAACTCCTACCGCCTAGGAGTCTCCAACCTCCAAGAGTAACAAGATCACGGGGAATGCTCAAAACTTGCTCAAATCTCAAATAGGTTGGGTTGAGAGAAGGAGAGGGAGACGATCTATCTTTTGATTGGAACAACTCTCAAAGGGGCTCACAAATGCTCTTGGGATCCAAGATTTGGTGTGAGCAAATGTGTGTGGGGTAGAAATGTGTTCTTATGAGGATATGGCTGTGTTGGACACCCTCTCACGAAGTGGGAGGGGGTATATATAGTGGGGAGTGTAAAACAGATGTTGGGGACACTTTAAGTCACCCAGGGTTCGGACATCCGGCAGTTCACGGATGTCCGGGCGTCCACAAGGAGTCAGACGTCCGACAGGGGTCGGTCGTCCGAGGGTTGTAGATATGTCTGGAATCACTGTGAGTTGAGCAGGGACCGGATGTCCGGAGAAGGCCAGAAGTCCGAGTTATTCGACTCAAACTTCTCTGGTGCAAGATTCTGGATTCCCGAAAGGGGTCGGACGACCGGCCCTCGGACGTCCGGAGGGAGCCGGAAGTACGAATTATATGGCTCTAATTTCTCTGGTAAAGGATTCCGGATTTCCGAAGCAGGTCGGACGTCCGGCCCTCGGATGTCCGAGGCACTGGTCTTGTTTTCTGATAACAGGAGAGCAGTGGAGATGTGGTATGAGCCGAACAGTGGATATCTAGTTTGAGCAAGTTCATCACAAAACCTGTGATCCCCTCTTAATAGTGCGGGATCCCTAAAGACTCAAGAATTGTAAAAGGGGTACGATGATCCATACTTGTGTGTATACTTTTATTCGCTGATCATCACTCCGCACCGCTAACTTCAAAGGAACTGATACCTTTGAGTTAGCCCTTTCACTTGAGCTTGATGTTGTTGTTCCTTCTTGGCTCAATGTTCAAAGCAAGACATGATGAAGTCTTCAAGTAGCTCTCCCATACACAATGTGGAAAGCCTAGCTTGTATATTCATCTTCATTTGTCCACCATGTGAACATCCACAAGGATCAAGCATGTAGTGCTCAGGAATGCTTATCTTGATCTTGTCCTTGTTAGCACGTGAGCTTGTCCTTATCAACACATGATCATTCACAATATCTTAAAAGGGGATTAGTGATTAATTATCTATATGTGTGTTGTCAGCAACACCAAAACATGATTAAGGGTATGACTGCACTTTCGGAAAACCCAAAAAGATTTTCCTTTCTTCTTTTGCTTGTTGGGAGTTTTCCTGTGTAAATAGTTTTCTTTTTCTTTGGGTCAGGGTAGAAGATATTGGTTACAATGTTTAGTGGCTCTTGCATGCATACCTGTTTAGCTTTCAAAGAGCTATATTACTTTGTCTTCTCCTTTGTGTTTGCCTGCAGATTCAGCTTAGTCCATTGCACGAGCAGTCTTATTATTGTTCACATCGTTCGATCGTGCAAATGAAAGGCAATAATGATGATATATGATGAAGTGACTGAGACTGGAAAAGCTGGTATGAACTCTATCTATTTTGTTTTTGTAAATATGACTAGCTTGTCGTCCCAGATTCAGCTTTGTTGTGAGAGAACCATGTTTGCATTGACAACTTAGAGATCATAGTTTCTGATGCGATGCTTAACTAGCTGAGAGCTTAAAATGATTTGTCTTGAATGCCAAGATAGATTTTGAGATGACTATGATGTAGTATGATAGGATGGTATTCTCCTTTGAATGATTCAAGTGGCTTGACTTGGCGCATGTTCATGCATGTAGTTGAAACAAAATCAACATAGCCTCTATGATGTTCGTGTTCATGGTGATTTATATCTTGATCATGCTTGCATTCAATGTTAGTCAAACTCATTGCATTTTGATGACTGTTGTCGCTCTCTAGTTGGTCGCTTCCCAATCTTTTGCTAGCCTTCACTTGTACTAAGCGGAATACTGCTTGTGCATCCACTTCCATAAACCCAAAAGTTTTTCCATGGGAGTCCACCATACCTACCTATTTGCGGTATCTACCTGCCGTTCCAAGTAAATTTGCATGTGCCACCCTCTAAACCTTCAAGAAATAATCTGTTTTGCATGCCCGAACCGCTCATGTGGTGACAGGGGGCTATTGGTATCTTCCATGTTAGGCGTGTTATCCTCGACATGCGTTTATTCACAGTCATTCATGAGAAAGGGGCCGGTAATTAGAATGCCCAGTTCCACGCTTAAATCGAAAACATAACTGTAAAATAAGACTCCCCCCAGATTGATGTTAGTATGGACGGTACCCGAGGATTCGGCTAGCCGTGGAGTGTGATTGATTGGTGGTGGGGGAGTTAAAACTTTACTTTTCTATTTGGGAACCGCCTATAGCATGAGTAGCATGGAAGATATTCAGAACTCTTGGTCATTGCGTTGACAATGAAAGCATGCCACCCAAAATTATTATCTCTATATTCATAGCATGAGCTCTGGCACCTCTGCAAATCAATCCTTCCCTCTGCGAAGGGCCTGTCTATTTATTCTCCTGTTGAGTCATCCTCTTCTTATATAAGCACCAATTAGAGAGCACCTCTGTCATTTTTATGCTTTGCTTTTGATTGATATTGAGTATGACTATGACTGGATCTTCGTTGCTATGAATTACAATGTTTAGTCAGCCCTTGATCTTTGAAAGTGCTCTGCATTTATGTTTTGCGGTCTCAGAAAGAGCTAGCGAGATACCACCAATTCATATTGCTTCATGCTTGTTTTGATTGAATTATTGGTATTTGAAACTCATTATTATTTGCTCGTTAGCTGATTATGCCATTGATATTAGTTTATCGTGAGACCATTGTGTCACTTGCTTATGTGGTTAACTTGTGGTCTTGCTGAAATTCTGGTTATGAGTTAGACATAGTTGCCACAACAAGATCAAACAGAGTTTGTCAAAGTTTTTCTTTCTCTTTCAGTTTGTCAACTGAGTTGCTTGAGGACAAGCAAGGTTTTAAGCTTGGGGGAGTTGATACGTCTCCATCGTATCTACTTTTCCAAACTCTTTTGCCCGTGTTTTGGACTCTAATTTGCATGATTTGAATGGAACTAACCTGGACTGACGTTGTTTTTAGCAGAATTGCCTTGGTGTTGTTTTTGTGCAGAAATGAAAGTTCTCGGAACGTCCTGAAAATTTACGGAGAATATTTCTGGAAAATATGAAAAATACCTGCGCAAAGATCCACCGAAGGGGATCGGCCAGTGGGCCACAAGCCATGTAGCCGCCACCCCCTAGTGGCGTCTAGGAAGCTTGTGGGGCCCACGTGGCCCTACCGCCCCCAAACTCAGCTCTATAAGTTCACTTTCGTCCGAGAAAAAATGAAGAGAGAAGATTTCGTCGCGTTTGTGATACGGAGGCGCCACCACATCCTGTTCTTCATCTGGAGGGCAGATCTAGAGTCCGTTTTGGGCTCCGGAGAGGGGAAATCGTCGCCATCGTCATCATCAACCTTATTCTCTCTCCAATTCCATGAAGCTCTTCATCGTTCGTGAGTAATCTATTCGTAGGCTCGCTGGGCGGTGATGAGTAGGATGAGATCTATCATGTAATCGAGTTAGTTTTGACGGGGATTGATCCCTAGTATCCACTGTGTTCTGAGATTGATGTTGCTACTACTTTGCCTTGCTTAATGCTTGTCACTAGGGCCCGAGTGCCATGATTTCAGATCTGAAATTATTATGTTGTTACCAATATATGTGTGTTTTAGATCCGATCTTGCAAGTTGTAGTTACCTAATCTGTGTTATGACCCGGCAACACCGGAGTGACAATAACCGGAACCACTCCCGGTGATGACCATAGTTTGAGCAGTTCATGTGTTCACCAAGTGCTAATGCGTTGGTCCGGTTGTTTATTAAAAGGAGAACCTTAATATCCCGTAGTTTCCTTTTGGACCCCGCTGCCACGGGAGGGATGGACAATAAATGTCATGCAAGTTCTTTTCCCTACGCATGCATGAGGACACACGGAATGCATGCCTACATCACATTGATGAACGGGAGCTAGCCACATATCTCTCCGTGTTATAACTCTTCCATGATGAATATCATCCAAACAAATCACCGACCCAGTGCCTACGAGTTTGTCCCACTGCTGTTGTTACTTGTTTTGCTCTGCTGTTGTTACTACTGTTGCTGCTGTTGTTACTTGTTTTGCTCTGCTGCTGTTACTATTGTTGCTCTGTTGTTACTTGCTACTGTTGCTACTTGCTACTGCTGTCACTACTGTTGTTACTTTGCTGTTGATACTTTGCTTGCAGATACTAATCTTTCAGGTGTGGTTGAATCTGACACATTCAGCTGCTAATACTTGAGAGTATCCTCTCACTTCCTGACTGGCGAATCAACAAATTTGGGTTGAATACTCTACCCTCGAAAACTGCCTCGATCCCACGCGCTGGTGGGTCATTGCAAGATAATTTCTAATTGTTGAGCAATCGAGAATAGCATTTGTCTAGCCATTGCCAGAGATCTGCTAAACATTATGATGTTGATTGCCCTTGTTTCCTTCGTGTTAAAATCCTCATCCTGAAAATCCCCCACGTGAGCTGACGTGAAACCCGCCAGGGCCATGCTGACCCGGATGTCCTCCACCATTGTCTCCTTGGTGGTTCTGAAAAGCCTGGTTACGGAACTCTTCCATGGTATAACTGTTTTCCCATGAGTGAGTAGCTGGCTTAACGCAGCCCTGTGGTGGAGGTTTTCATGGCCGGCTCTCACAAGAGGCAGCCAAGGACCAATCGAGACAAGCGGGAAACCGGAGAGACTTCGGGTGCGTGTCATCATCCGCGCCCCCATCATCCGGTCGGCTTTCTCATCAGGTCGACAACATCAAGGTATTCTGCAAGCCTATCCTCAACTTGGCTGTGGCCGCAAGGATTGCAGACTCCATCCAGCCGTCAAATTCATCAGCGGGCACAGGAGTGCAGCAAATCCGTGCCCTGTTGGAGGCGGCGCAGCAGCAGAATTCCGCTGTCTCTGAGTCTCACAACACACTGCATAGCAATTCCGTCTGAGTAGACACAGTTTGGTCGGTTTCCATCCCGCGTTCTCCTAAGTGTCACGGAGGAGAAGATCACCGAGAAGATCGGTACAGAGACCAGGGGTGGAATCCGCTGTCACACCCTATTTTTGCTATCACTTGTCTTTATTGTAAAATTTCGAGCTTGTTAAAACTTTTTCAAAACTAATGTTGGGAGTGCCATGATTGACAGTGTATGCTTGTATGCTTCATCATGTGAGGTTTTGAAACCCTAAATTCCTTTGGTATTATACTGATTTCCAAAAACCTTTGATGACCAAAGTAAAACCACCTTGTATTGCACTGCATGTCCTTGATAGCAAGGAGTGCTACTACCCATATTTGGTAATCTGATTTTTACCTATCTTTATATTTCAAAACCACAAAAATAAACTTTCCTAATTAAATAACATGTCCATTTCTAAGGTCAGAATTGGTATTCCAACATGGAAAAATACTTTTCTCCTTTGGAAAAATCTGATTAAATTTAGAGATGATCAGAAGGACATATATTTTCCATACATAGGATTTTAAACCCCATTTTATATTATATTTATTGATTAAAACTATAAAAGCTATTTCTGTCTGTTTTGGCATATTGAAATATTTCCCAAGGAAATATTCTCAATAAATTCCTAGAAAATTCTAGTGATGTCCCTAAGCCTTGTTTGGTGTCCACATAAAGTTTCACCTTGATCAAAGGTGGGTAGGACCCCAAATAAGTCAAAAACCCTATCTGTCCAGAATCAAGTTAGAGCAACTCTACATAGCAAAGTTTGTCCAATGAGGCTAAAACTTTGCAGGAGTGCCTAATACCTCAAATGAGGGTTCTACACCAAAAATGGGATTTGTGGGACTTAGTTTGCCCACACTCCCTTTGGAAGGAACAGATCTGGTCATATTGGAGTGATTTCAAGTTTACAAAGCTAAACTTGTCCTTTGGAGCTCAAATTTGGTGGAACTCCATGGTTTACCACCAAAACCAAACCTGTTAAGTCTCAGCACCAGTGGTGGGGTGCAACCCCGTGTGCCCACTGTCGAACACCTTCTGACACATAAGGAAAAGCCACCTTAGCCACACCTAAACCAAACTCCTTTGCTTCAAACTCTTAGATTAAGTAGCCAGCACCTGTATCTAACCCCAGTCAACTCCCCCTCACTGGTTCAAAGTGGAAAGGCCAAAAACCCCAATTTAGACCTCAGTTCATGACTGACAGCACCTGTATTTCTTGCCTCTTTTGACCAGCCGAAGCTCCCACTAAAACCAAACGGCTATCCACACTCCCAGCAAGTGCCAGGACATGCTAGACACGTCCAAAGTGCCTCAGAGCACACCAGCATGCCCTGGCATGCCAAAACTGTGCTCTGGGCGTGCTACAGGGAGTCACCGAGGTGGGGGCGACGCCCTCGGCCAGTTCCGGCCTCCCCCGAGATGTCCAACCTCCTCCCCGACAGCCCCCCTGCGTCAGGCAAGCCTCAGGGCCCCTCCTCTCTCGCGCTAGAGCTCGCGCGACGCGAGCCCGCGCGCTCCAGAATCGGCCAAGCTTGCGCGGCCACGAATGTTCGCCTTCTCCCTCCCTCTCCCTGCTGCAAATGGTTCAGGTAGTCCAATACCACATCCTAAGACCATGGTTTCAACCCCGACCTCTCTCTGCACCCCCATGCGCGCCACGGTGAATCACCGGCGCTCCCGAATCTGCTCACCGTCACGAGTCTATAAATAGCCCTCCCCCTCGCTCCAGCACCCCTCAGATAGCTTCGCCGCATCCACTAGCACCTCCCTAGCCACCCTAGCAAACCAGCAGAGCCCCAGTGCTCGAGATCGACCGAGGCCCCTCCGCCTCGGAGCTCCGGTCGATCTCCGGCTACACGACGGCTCCTGCGCCCCTCGACCCACCAAACTGACCCCCTTGACCCGAGGAAGCTTTCCCCCAACTCGCCCGAGCTTTTTCGTGTCTCTAGCCACCCCCTCGACCACTTCCCGAAACCCCTCCGCCACGGCCTCCTCGTCGCCGGCGAACCCCTACCTCCCCGTCGTTGTTTCGACCACCAGCAGGTAAGCGACGGTCAGGCGGACCCATTCTCGTGTGTTCTGAGGGCATGAGCGCGTCGACAACCTCGTCGGCGTCCTCCTCCTCCTCTCTGGCCGGAGGTAGGAGACGACCCCGACAGGTGTGCCCCACCTGCCGGTGGCCCAGCCTCCTCCCCCGCGCTGGCCTTGGCCACTGACTGCACGGCCCCGCATGTCAGGTTCAAACCTGATGGCGCGCGCGCCTGGGCAGGCCGTCGGCTGGCCCTGGGCCAGCCCAGCTCTGGACCGAGCCAGGCCAGGAGCTGGCCTATTTTTCTTTTTATTTTAAACCTGGATTTCTAAGATTTTTATAAGAACATTTAACCAGTGTAAAAATATAATTCTTCCACTGTTATGTGTAGTATTTAATGATATGCTTAGATGATTTTTTCCAGCAACTATTCTATATTACAATATTAAAAAGGCCTAAAATAGAATAGTTTTGCTTCTGCTTGGTTGTTTTACAAAAATATTCCTTCAAGGAAAATGAAGGCAAGTATTTTTAAAATGATATCTTAGATTTATCAGTAATAGGGAACATTTTTAAAATGACTTTGTGGACTGTTTCTGTGTGAGCTATTCCTTATTTATTTTTTATCGACGATAGAAAACCCGTGTGACGAGGGAATCGGAGCGGAAGACCTCGAAGACCCTGGATACTTAGCTGACCAAGGCAAGCAGCCCTTTGACCATGACTGAGAATATGTTACTTTGCATGTGATAATAGCAAGTATTCCCGTTGCATATGATCATAAGTGCCCGTACTCATTTGATATGATGTTACCGAAGGCTCCTCCGGAGCACATGCATTGAGCTTGACATTACCCTTAGGGTCATGCTAACACCATGTTGACAAGTAAAAGTAGCAGTAGTATTATCATCAGCATGATGTTGTCATAAAGCAAGAGTTTATGAAAACCCCGTCGGGTGCCACTAATGCCCGAGGGTGATGATGAGTTAGGTCGTCACTTTTGGTGAAGTGATGCACCCGGTATTTGTGTGAGTAAGGTTTCGGAAATGGGATTAGATTTATGATGTGTCGACCGTCCCAACCTTACCAGTACGACCACGTTACCCCTTATGGGACGGGGCTCTGTTAATTACTCTGGTCGGTGCTAGCAAAGAGCCACATTACTAGTGGCGGGTGTGATGTGTGGTCACTCTCATGATGGGGTCGTGCTGGGTAGGACGACTATGCCATTTTTATGAGTTCCAGTCACACCGTTGGTCCCCGCATGGTTGGTACTGTCCAGAGTTGGTGCTCGTAAGACGTACAACATGTGGGCTGGGTACCAATCGTGTGGACCTCTTTGTCTAGTATCGTCAGGGGAAAGACATTGATCGGGTACTTACCTCGGGTATGTGATATACCGCGAGTCGTGGATGACACGGAAGTTTCTCGGATCTCGTGGGTCCAGCGTACTACCTCTGCAGAGTGTAAACTATTCGAATAGTCGTGTCCACGGTCAAGGACAATTGGGTAATCCTGCTTAAACTACGTCCTGATATTTCCGCATAGACCAAGTGTGTGTGTGTGTGTGTGTGTGTGTGTGGTGATAAGGAAAGTGTTGCTATGATAGCAAGGATATGACCAAGTTTGGTGACTTGGCATGTAGGGTGAACCCGGATGGTTCAGCCCTCAACAGATATGATGATATATGTAACATGATCTTCAAGAGTAATTCTTTAACTTGATGCATAATCATGATCATTCCACCACGATGAGTTACACTAAAAATGCATGATATTGTTATCCTTCACTTTCATTGTTCATATCATGGGCTGCTTGAGAGTACATTCAAAGTACTCATTGGCTTGCCACTGGTTATGTTATTGACCAGACATGGAAGGACCGGAGTTTGGAGATGAGTATGTCTTCGGCGACACCCCAGCAAACTAGGACGCTTCCGAGTCAGAATGCATGTCGGAGTAGGCTTCATGGCATGGGCACCCCCTTAGCCCCTTGTTTTCCACTATTAGTGTACTCGTGTGATTTGGGCTTAGGCCCTGTCTTGTGAACTTGACCCTTGGGTCACGTGTTGTAATAATCGGTACTCGGATGTAACACTCTTTATTCAGTATCTGTGTTCGGTGAGCATTGATCTCTGGGATCACTGAGCACGGCGATTCTCGACTAGTAAGTCGGGGTCCCCACAGAGCTGGTATCAGAGCCATCCTGACTATAGGAAGCCTTAGGTAGCATGGGCGATAGCCGGATATTTAGTGCACATAGATTGACCCGAGAACCGCACCCACTATATATTTCTAACCCTCTCCTCTACACCTTGTAGATGGCCGCCGTACCCGAGACCCTTCTGGAAACGGGCTTTCCTTTGCTTTTGAGTGATAGCCTCGAGAAGTGTTAAGTGCGTCGCACGCCCGTCTTTCTCTACCACGAACACTGGGTCAACGCCGACACCAAGGACTATCACATGGACGTGATAGTGAAGGCTAATGACTCCCCAACTAGCTCGTTCTTTGAAGGGACACAAATGGAGGATCTGATGTTGGCCGTGGAGACTGCAGCACGAGAGGCACTCGTGCGGCTCCGCAACATCCTTCCTGAGATGGCGGACGAACCCGCTACTCGTCACCTACCTTTTGTTAAGGATAAGATAGATGGAAGCTGGACACTCAACTCCTCATCTGAGGACAAGATGCCATTATGGTTTCAGACCTACTTCAGCCTCTCCTCAGACACCTTGACGCATTTTTTGATCAAGGAGTCAACTAGGATTCGCCAAGAGCTGAACCAAGTTAAGGACCTACTTCGTATGCACAAGATGAAGAACATCAAGGTGAAGAAAGAAGGAGCACCTGTGATATCACCTGGCTTTGCTTTCCAAGGAGGAATACCCCCGCTTCGGGTTGTTCCTCTTCAGAGTCGACGTTTAACCGCAGAAGAGTACACCGAGCTTTTCGCTACCTCACCAACCAAGAGACGTCGAGATGGTCTACTTCCTTCCCCTACCCCTTCAAGGAAAGGAAGCACTAATGAAGATGAAGACACAGATGAAGATGAAGACGAAGATCCCATAGAGCCAGCTTATGAGATCGCGTAGTCGATCGCTTCGCAACGTAGGATGTACCGAACGGAGGTGTTCTTGTATGAGGATTTTATGACCCGGATGTTGTGTGAACCTGTTGGATGCAAGTCGCATTCTGCCTTGAGCAGCTTGTGAGCGACTGCATCGCTTGCTTTTAAATTAATGCAGTAGTTCTTTTCAAAAACCTTTGTCATAAAACCTTGCACACTAGCACACACCAGACCCCCTCTTTACTAGAACGTCATCCCTTTCGAGTGCAACCGGTTCAGCGGAATTTGACCTGTCTACTCCCGTGACAGGATGGTGAATGCAACTCGCAATAGCACTTTCGGCAACCCCGGCTCTGCCTCTTTAGGACAGCAGCAGGGAACCAGAGGGGAAGCTCAAGCTGTAGATCACCATGTGCAGCAAGACGATGTTCCTTCGCCACCGCCTCCCCCTGAAAGCTTGACCATGGCTCAGTTCCTTCAAGCTCTTCGGGAGGAGCGTCAATCCAACAATGCCGCTATCCGGCAGCAGGCTCAAACTTTGGTAAACCACCCGCCACAGAACGGGAATGGCAACGGTCGCTCAACTCTCTCTGAGTTTATGCGGACTACGCCGCCCATATTCACGGAGACGACTGAGCCCTTGGATGCCGATGACTGGATCCGCACTATCGAAGACCTTCTCGCGCTGGTCAAGTGCACTCACGACAACGAGAAAGTTCTCTATGCAACCCACTGTCTCGGAGGCACAGCGAGAGCCTGCTGGGATGGATTTCAGATCATGCGAGCCGGGCAAGTCATCACTTGGGCCGTGTTCAAGGATGGCTTCCGCGCCGCTCACATTCCTCCGGGGATGATGACCATTAAGAAGCGGGAATTCCGAGCCTTAAGGCAAGGCAGTGGATCAGTCAAGGAGTATTTGCAGAAGTTCAACCTTCTATCAAGGTATGCACCTGAAGATGTCAGCACTGAGGCTGCCAAAGTGGAGCGCTTTATGGACAAGCATCCAACATTTCGCCAGGATTACCAACCTCAGCAAGTCAGCATCAAGCCAGCAAGCACTCCGCCAAACAACGGTGGGAGCAAGACCAACCTTCTAGCACAAGTTACCTGTTTCGGGTGTGGACAATCAGGGCACTATTCCAGGCAGTGCCCCAATAAGAAACCCGATGTTCCGTGCCCCAATGCGCCAAATCTAGGCCAAGGAGCACCAGGCAGGAACCACGCTCCCCGCAATCAGCAGTATCACAGCAAGGGGCAGATTAATCATATTTCCGCGGAAGAGGCACAGGAAGACCCAGACTGCATTCTAGGTACGTTCCTCGTCAACTCTATCCCAGCAACAGTATTGTTTGATTGTGGTGCTTCCCATTCCTTTGTTACGCAAAAGTTTGCGGATAAGTGTGGACTAGAACCTACCTTGCTTCGTGGGCATATGGCAATTCAAACCCCGGGAGCAGTTTTGAGAACCAACCTAGGGTGTAGAAAGGTTGGGATAGTTATCAATGGGACGAGCTTCTCAGGAGATCTCATTGTTCTTAACTCGCAAGGCCTAGAAGTAATCCTCGGTATGGACTGGTTGGCCAAGCATCAGAGTATCTTGGACTGTGCTAACAGGGCCATTACCATGACAAGTGACCAAGGGGTCAAAGTCAAGTATGTCTCTGAGCCAGTACCCACTCGAGTGCCACGAGTTAACAGCCTATTAGAGGAAGGACTCGACCGAGTGCCAATAGTGTGTGAGTACCCGGATGTCTTTCCTGATGAGCTACCAGGGATGCCTCCTGACCGAGACATCGAGTTCATCATCAAACTCATGCCCGAATCAAGGCCTATCTATAACAAGCCTTACAGGATGGGAGCCGAAGAGCTAGCGGAGTTGAAGAAGCAACTGGATGAGCAACTCAGGAAAGGGTTTATTCGTCCAAGTGCGTCACCTTGGGGATCGCATGTTCTATTCGTGTCCAAGAAGGATGGGACAATCCGACTTTGCATCGATTATCGTTCACTCAATGAGGTCACGATCAAGAACAAGTATCCACTCCCCAAGATTGAAGACTTGTTCGACCAGCTTAATGGAGCAAAGTTATTCTCCAAGATCGACCTCCGATCTGGATATTACCAACTAAAGATTCGACCCAAAGATATTTCGAAGACGACATTTGTGACCCGGTACAGTCTGTACGAATGCACTGTCATGTCCTTCGGATTGACGAATGCCCCAGCTTAATTCATGTACCTCATGAATAAGTTCTTCATGGAATATTTGGACAAGTTTGTCGTCGTATTCATTGACGACATATTAATCTTTTCCAAGTCTGAAGAAGAGCATGAGCAACACTTGAGGTTAGTATTGGAAAAGCTTCGAGAGCACCAACTGTATGCCAAGTTCAGCAAATGCCAGTTTTGGCTGAACGAAGTTGGATTCCTAGGTGATACCATGACGGCAGGTGGATTGGCAGTTGATCCCTCTAAAATTACCACGGTAACCAACTGGGAATCGCCAATCGACGTGAAGGAAGTCAGGAGCTTCCTCGGACTCGCAGGTTACTACCGCAATTTCGTAGAAGGATTCTCCCGCATTGCGCGAGCTATGACTCGACTCTTGAAGAAAGGAAAGAAGTTCAAATGGACGCGGGAATGTGAGGCAAGCTTCCAGGAGTTGAAGAAGAGGCTAACCACCGCCCCGGTATTGGCCACTCCACATATCAGCAAGGAGTTCGTGATATATTGCGATGCCTCAAGGACCAGGCTAGGTGGGGTTCTAATGCAGGACGGCAGGGTCGTGGCATACTTGTCGCGGCAACTGCGCCCGCATGAGGAGAATTATGCCACCCATGATCTCGAGTTGGCAGCAGTAGTGCATGGCCTGAAGACATGGCGACATTACCTTCTGGGGAAGCGATGTGAAATATACACCGACCACAAGAGTCTGAAGTATATTTTCACCCAAAGGGAATTAAATATGAGGCAACGAAGATGGTTGGAATTAATCAAAGACTACGACCTCAGCATTCAATATCACCCCGGTAAGGCAAATGTAGTGGCTGACGCCTTGAGTCGGAAGACCGGCACCTTAAACGTCATGCTTAAGGAAAGGCAGCCCGCCTTATACGAAGAATTGGAGAATATCGGATTGGAACTGGTGGAACCAGGATTCCTAGATAATCTCGAAGTCAAACTAACACTGGAAGACGACATCAAGGAGTCCCAGAAGGATCACAAGAGTATCGAAGGTATCAAGAAGAAGATTCCAGAAGGCAAGGCCCCAGGATTCTTGGAGGATGATCAAGGAGTGGTGTGGTTTGGGAAACGTTTATGCCTACCCAACAAGGCCGAACTCAAGGAACTCATCCTATGGGAAGCTCATGATACACCGTACTCCATTCACCCCGGTGGTACCAAGATGTATCAAGATCTCCGAGAAAGATTCTGGTGGCACGGCATGAAGAGGGAAATCGCGTCGTATGTGGCCAAGTGCGATGTGTGGCAGCAAGTTAAGGCTGAGCATCGGCGACCCGCAGGACTGCTACAACCTCTCCAGGTGCCGGAATGGAAGTGGGACAAGGTAGGGATGGATTTCATTACCGGCCTACCAAGGTCTAGCAAGGGACATAATTCGATATGGGTTGTTGTCGACCATTTGACCAGAGTGGCCCATTTCATCCCTGTCAACACCACATATGACGGGAACAAGTTGGCTAGTGTCTATATCGAGCGCATAGTAAGCCTTCATGGAGTTCCCAAGGATATTGTATCTGACCGAGGCACGCAGTTCACCTCAAGGTTTTGGAGGAAACTTCAGGAAGCCCTCGGTACCAAGCTCTCTTTCAGCACCGCCTTCCACCCGCAGACGGGAGGACATACGGAAAGGGTGAATCAGATACTTGAAGATATGCTCCGCGCATGCATCCTAGCGTATGGAGCCAAATGGGAAGATTGTCTGTCGTTCGCTGAGTTTTCCTACAATAACAGCTACCAGTCTAGTCTTCAGATGGCCCCGTTCGAAGTGTTGTATGGACGGAAATGCCGCACCCCGCTCAATTGGTCAGAAACCGGAAATGGGCTGATTTTCGGACCAGAAGTTTTGCACCAGGCAGAAGAGAAGGTGCAACTAGTCCAAGAAAATCTGAAGGCAGCCAAGTCGCGACAAAAGAGTTATGCGGACTCTCGCCGCAGGAATGTGGAGTTCATTCCCGGAGATCTAGTGTACCTCCGTGTCACACCTCTCAAGGGAACCAAGCGTTTCCACGTTAAGGGGAAGCTCGCTCCAAGGTTCATTGGGCCATTCAAGATCACGGCAAGGCGTGGAGAGGTCGCTTATCAGCTGGAGTTACCTCCAGAACTTTCGGGTGTGCACAACGTTTTCCACATGTCACAGCTTCGGAAGTGTCTCCAGACGCCAAGTCGTTCCGATCCTTAGAAGGACATTGATCACCGGGCCATTGACCTTCAGTCTGATCTCACCTATCGCGAGAGTCCAATCCGCATTCTGGATGACGCAGAGCGATGCACTCGAAGCCGCACTATCAAGTATTTCAAGGTTCAATGGAGCAACCACACCGAAGCCAAAGCTACCTCGGAGCATGAAGACTATCTCCGATCTGAGTTTCCAAACCTTTTTAGCACCTAGCTTAGGAATCTCGGGGACGAGATTCTTGTAAGGGGATAGGTCTGTCACACCCTGTTTTTGCTATCGCTTGTCTTTATTGTAAAATTCTGAGCTTGTTAAAACTTTTTCAAAACTAATTTTGGGAGTGCCATGATTGACATTGTATGCTTGTATGCTTGATCATGTGAGGTTTTAAAACCCTAAATTCCTTTGATATTATACTGATTTCCAAAAACCTTTGATGACCAAAGTAAAACCACCTTGTATTGCACTGCATGTCCTTGATAGAAAGCAGTGCTACTACTCATATTTGGTAATCTGATTTTTACTTACCTTTATATTTCAAAACCACAAAAATAATTACTTTGTGAGTATTTTCCTAATTAAATAACCTGTCCATTTCTAAGGTCAGAATTGGTATTCCAACATGGAAAAATACTTTTCTGCTTTGGAAAAATCTGATTAAATTTAGCGATGATCAGAAGGACATATATTTTCGATACATAGGATTTTAAATCCCCATTTTATATTATATTTATTGATTAGAACTATAAAAGCTATTTCTGTCTGTTTTGGCATATTGAAATATTTCCAAAGGAAATATTCTCAATAAATTCCTAGAAAATTCTAGTGATGTCCCTAAGCCTTGTTTGGTGTCCACATAAAGTTTCACCATGATCAAAGGTGGATAAGGACCCCAAATAATCCAAAAACCCTATCTGTCCAGAATCAAGTTAGAGCAACTCTACATAGCAAATTTTGTCCAATGAGGCTAAAACTTTGCACGAGTGCCTAATACCTCAAATGAGGGTTCTACACCAAAAATGGGATTTGTGGGACTTAGGTTGCCCACACTCCCTTTGGAAGGAACAGATCTGGTCATATTGGACTGATTTCAAGTTTACAAAGCTAAACTTGTCCTTCGGAGCTCAAATTTGGTGGAACTCCATGGTCTACCACCAAAACCAAACCTATTAAGTCTCATCATCAGTGGTGGGGTGCAACCCCCTGTGCCCACTATCGAACACCTTCTGACACATAGGAAAAAGCCACCTTAGCCACAGCTAAACCAAACTCCTTTGCTTCAAACTCTTAGATTAAGCAGCCAGCACCTGTATCTAACCCTAGTCAACTGGCCCCTCACTGGTTCAAAGTGGAAAGGCCAAAAACCCCAATTTAGACCTCAGTTCATAACTGACAGCACCAGTATTTCTTGCCTCCTTTGACCAGCCGAAGCTCCCACCAAAACCAAACAGCTAGCGACACCCCCCAGCAAGTGCCAGGACATGGTAGACACGTCCAGAGTGCCTCAGAGCACACCAGCATGCCGTGGCATGCCAAAACTGCGCTCTGGGCGCGCTACAGGGAGTCACCGAGGTGGGGGCGACGCCCTCGGCCGGTTCCAGCCTCACCCGAGATGTCCAACCTCCTCCCCGACAACCCCCCTGCGTTGGGCAAGCCTCAGGGCCCCTCCTCTCTCGCGCTAGAGCTCGCGCGACGCGTGCCCGCACACTCCAGAATCGGCCAACCTTGCGCGGCCACGAATGCTCGCCTTCTCCCTCCCTCTCTCTGCTGCAAATGGTTCGGGTAGTCCAATACCATGTCCTAAGACCGTGGTTTCAACCCCGACCTCTCTCTGCACCCCCATGCGCGCCACGGTGAGTCACCGGCGCTCCCGAATCTGCTCACCGCCGCGGGCGTATAAATAGCCCTACCCCTCGCTCCAGCACCCTTCGATAGCTTCGCCGCATCCACTAGCACCTTCCTAGACACCCCAGCAAACTAGCAGAGCCCCGGTGCTCGAGATCGACCGAGGCCCCTCCGCCTCGGAGCTCCGGTCGATCTCCGGCTACACGACGGCTCATGTGCCCCTCGACCCACCAAACTGACCCCCTTGACCCCAGGAAGCTTTCCCCCAACTCGCCCGAGCTTTTCCGTGTCTCTAGCCACCCCCTTGACCACATCCCGAAACCCCTCCGCCACCGCCTCCTCGTCGCCGGCGAACCCCTGCCTCCCCGTCGTTTTTTCGACCACCAGAAGGTAGACGATGGTCAGGCGGACCCATTCCTGTGTTCCTTAGGGCATGAGCGCGTCGGCAACCTCGTCAGCGTCCTCCTCCTCCTCTCTGGCCGGAGGTAGGTGACGACCCCGACAGGTGTGCCCCACCTGTCGGGGGCCCAGCCTCCTCCCCCGCACTGGCCTCGGCCACTGACCGCAGGGCCCCGCGCATCAGGTTCAAACCTGACGGCGCGCGCGCCTGGGCAGGCCGTCGGCTGGCCCTGGGCCAGCCCAGCTCTGGGCCGAGCCAGGCCAGGAGCTGGCCTGTTTTTCTTTTTATTTTAAACCTGGATTTCTAAGATTTTTATAAAAATATTTAAGCTGTGTAAAAATATAATTTTTCCACTGTTATTTTCCTAAAAATGTGTATTATATAATGATATGCTTAGATGAATTTTTCCAGCAACTATTCTATATTACAATATTAAAAAGGGCTAAAATAGAATAGATTTGCTTCTACTTGGTTGTTTTCAAAAATATTCCTTCAAGGAAAATTAAGGCAAGTATTTTTACAATGATATCTTAGATTTATGAGTAATAGGGAACATTTATAATATGACTTTGTGGACTGTTTCTGTGTGAGCTATTCCTTATTTATTGTTTTATCGACGATAGAAAACCCGTGTGACGACGGAATCGGAGCGGAAGACCTCGAAGACCCCGGATACTTAGCTGACTAAGGCAACCAGCCCTTTGACCATGACTGAGCATATGTTACTTTGCATGTTATAATAGCAAGTATTCGCGTTGCATATGATCATAAGTGCCGGTACTCATTTGATATGATGTTACCGAAGGCTCCGCCGGAGCACATGCATTGAGATTGACTCTACCCTTAGGGTCATGCTAACACCATGTTGACAAGTAAAAGTAGCAGTAGTATTATCATGAGCATGATGTTGTCATAAAGCAAGAGTTTATGAAAACCCCGTCGAGTGCCACTAATGCCCAAGGGTGATGATGAGTTAGGTGGTCACTTTTGGTGAAGTGATGCACCCGGTATTTGTGTGAGTAAGGTTTCGGAAAATGGATTAGATTTATGATGTGTCGACCGTCCCAACCTTACCAGTACGACCACTTTACCCCTTATGGGACGGGGCTATGTTAATTACTCTGGTCGGTGCTAGCAAAGAGCCACATTACTAGTGGCGGGAGTGATGTGTGGTCACTCTCGTGATGGGGTCGTGTCAGGTAGGACGACTATGCCATTTTTATGAGTTCCAGTCACACTGTTGGTCCCCGCATGGTTGGTACTGTCCAGAGTTGGTGCTCGTAAGACGTACAACATGTGGGTTCGGTACCAATCGAGTGGACCTCTTTGTTTAGTATCATCAGGGGAAAGACATTGATCGGGTACTTACCTCGGTTATGTGATATACCGCGAGTCGTGGATGACACGGAAGTTTCCCAGATCTCGTGGGTCCAGCGTACTACCTCTGCAGAGTGTAAACTATTCGAATAGCCGTGTCCATGGTCAAGGACAGTTGGGTAATCCTGCTTAAACTACGTCCTGATATTTCCGCATAAACCAAGTGTATGCAAGTGTGTGTGTGTGTGTGTGTGTGTGTGTGTGTGTGTTCATAAGGAAAGTGTTGCTATGATAGCAAGGATATGACCAAGTTTGGTGACTTCGCATGTAGGGTGAACCCGGATGGTTCAGCCCTCATCAGATATGTTGATATCTGTAACCTGTTCTTCAAGAGTAATTCTTTAACTTGATGCATATTCATGATCATTCCACCCCAATGAGTTACACTAAAAATGCATGATATTGTTATCATTCACTTTCATTGTTCATATCACGGGCTGTTTGCGAGTATATTCAAAGTACTCATTGGCTTGCCACTGGTTATGTTATTGACCAGACATGGAAGGACCAGAGTTTGGAGATGAGTATGCCTTCGGCGACACCCGTGCGAACTAGGACGCTTCCGAGTCAGAATGCCTGTCGGAGTAGGCCTCATGCCATGGGCACCCGCTTAGCCCCTTGTTTTCCGCTATTAGTGTACTCGTGTGATTTGGCCTTAGGCCCTGTCTTTTGAACTTGACCCTTGGGTCACGTGTTGTAATAATCAGTACTCGGATGTAAGACTCTTTATTCAGTATCTGTGTTCGGTGATCCTTGATCCCTGGGATCACTCAGCACGGCGATTCTCGACTAGTAAGTCGGGGTCCCCACATCCGCTTCCCCCCGGTTCAATCATGAAGATCGCCATCGCTCGCGCTCTCCTCGACGGAGCGGTTCATACGCGCCCCGGCACAACGACGAAAGCCGATCGATGGGCGATGACCGCAACCAGAGGCATGATGTAAGGGACTATCTCACTCAGAAGAGAGTTGATAGAGGCCGAGCCCATCGTGACGGATACGACGACGATCGTCCGAGTGGAAGTGGCTCTGTCATCTCTGGGCCTGAGTGTTTCAGTCGAGCAATCCGCTCCGCTGATATTCCCCCAACTTCAGGTTGGCAGCCGGAATAAGCAAGTTCACTCGAGAGTCCAAGCCAGAGACGTGGCTAGATGATTATCGAGTGGCAATTCAGATCGACGGCCGCAATGACAACATTGCAATGAAGCACTTAACCCTGATGCTGGATGGTTCGGCCCGTGCCTGGCTGAATCAATTGGCTCCATGAAGCATATACTGCTGGGGAGATTTGGCCCGAGTGTTCATCAAGACCTTCGAGGGCACCTGCAAGCGCCTTGCTGGTCTCTCGGAGCTACAGCATTGTAACCGGAAGCCGAGTGAGTCTTTGGGCGATTACATCCAGCGCTGGACCACTCTTCACCACACCGTGGAGAACGTCATCGAGTATCAAGCAGTCTGCTCTTTCAAGGCAGGCGTCAGGTACCGCGAGTTGTACTTGAAGTTCGGTCGGACAGGAGATATGTCTATGAGCAAAATGATGGAGATAGCAACCCGCTATGCCAATGGAGAAGAAGAAGACCGCCTCCGTAGCGGCAAAGGCAAAGTAGTCAACGGAGATGCCAACCAAAAGAAGAAGCAGAAGTTGGAGCGCACTCCTCCGGCAGAAGCAGCCGCTTTGGGAGTGTCACACCCTGTTTTTCACCACAAGTATTTTATGTTGCAAAAATCAGAGCTTGTTAAAACTTTTTCAAATAATGTTGTGAGTGCAATGTGAACCCTTGTTTGAGTGTATGCTTGTTTGTTTGATGACTCAAACCTATGAAAACTTATTATTTTGCTCTCTTCAAAAACCCTTTTTCCTTTATATCAAGATCACCTTCATCATGTTGGGATGCACTACTAGCTCATGAAGCCAAGTGGCACTTCCAACCAAAGTTGGTGGTCTGATCCAAATATTATTTTCATTCATTAAACACACTAATTGGTGATCTAAAATATTATTTTCCTATTTTATAAATATGTCTGTTTCTAAGGCCAGTAATGATATTCCCACAAGGAAAATTGCTTTCCTGCCTTAGAAAATTTTGAGTAAATTCATGGAAGCTCAAAAGGACACATATTTTCCATATATAAGATTTTAAACCCTATTTTATATTAATATTATTTGAGTAAAACCGTGAAAACCATTTCTGTCTGTTTTAGCTTTTTGAGATGTTTCTAAAGGAAATTATCTCAATAAAATCCCATAAAATTTCAGGAGCCCTCCCAAGCCATATTAGGTGCTCACCAAAAATCTCACCTTGATCCAAGGTGGGGAAGTGCACCTAATGAGCCCAAAACCCTCTCTGTCCAGAGTAGAGTTGGAACAACTCTACAATGCAAATTTTCTGCAATGGAGCTGAAACTTTGCACAGGTGTTTGACACCCCAAATGAGGACTCCACACCAAAGATGGGATTTGTGAGACTCTGTTTGGCCACACTCCCTTTATAAAGGACAGTACTGGTCATTTTGAGACATTTTCAAGTTTACAAAGCCAAACTTGTTCAATGGAGCTCAGATTTGGTGGAACCCCATGTTTTTACCCCAAGACCAAACCTGTTAAGTTTCATTTCCAGTGGTGGGGTGGAAGCACCCCAAGTCACTGTTGAACACCTACTGACAGGAAGGTAAAAACCCTCCTAGCCACTGTTTTACCCAATGTCAAGGCCCCAAACTTGGTGGGATAGAGCACCAGAACACCCTAAGCACCCAGTCAATCAGCCCCTCCCGAACTCCAAGCACAAGTGACAAGAACTCCAATTTAAGCCGCAGGGCAGTACTGGCAACACTAGTGTTCCTTGCTCCCTTGACCAGCTCGAGCTCCCACTAAGCCACAACGGCTAGTCACACTCCCAGCAACACACAGGACATGAAGGACACGTCCCAAGTGCCCCAGAGCGAGCCAGCATGTCGTGGCATGCCAAATTGTGCTCTGGGCGCGCTGCAGACAGCCACCAGCAAGGGGACGACGCTCCGGTCGGTCCCAACCTCCCCAGTTATGTCCAAACACTCCCCTGACAACCATTTAGTGCAAAGCTACCCCAGGGACCCTCTCCCCCTCGCGCAAGAGCTCAGGCGACGCGTGCCCGTGCGCGCCCGACGCGGCCGAGCATGCACGTTCGTTGTGGCTCGACCCCACTTGCTTTCCCTCTGCGACCATTGCACCAGGAGGTCCTAAACCATGTCCCGACCCGTGGTTTCGCAGCCAGCACCTCTCTGTGCTCGCACGCACGCCATGGTGAGTCACCGGCGCACCCGAGTCGGGTCACCGTCGTTGGCCTATAAATAGGTCCCCCCGGCACCCCAGCACCCTCCAAGCAGCTTCAAGACGACCAGTAGACACTCCCTAGCCACCTAGTCGAGCTCGCAGAGCCCCGGTGCTCGAGATCGACCGAGGCCCCTCTGCCTCGGAGCTCCGGTCGATCTCCGGCTATACGTCGGCTCCTGCGCTGCCCGACCTCCCATTACACTCCCCTTGACACCAGGAACATTTCCCCTAACCTCCCCGAGCGAATCCGTACCCCTAGCCCCTAGTTCAACACCAACCCGAAACCCTTCCGCCACAGGCACCTCATCACCGGCGACCCAGACCACCTCCGGTGACGTCCCGACCACGAGCACGTAGGCGGAGGCACGAGGGACCCGTTCCCGTTCCTAGATTGGCCTGAGGACAACGGCAGCCTTGCCGATATCCATCTCCACCTCTCTGGCTGGAGGTAGGAGAAGGACCCGACAGGTGGAGCCCACCTGTCGGTGTCCTGGGGCAGCCAGCGCGCGCAGCCGCTGACGCTGACCCCACGGGCCCGCAGGTCAGGTTTGAACCTGGCCCGCGCGCGCCTGATGGCCAGGCCTGCTGGCTGGGCCTGCTGGATCTGTTCCCCTGGCCCTTTTTCCTTTTGTTTTAATCCAGTAACTTAAATGATTTTTATAAAAAGATTTAGCCAGTGGAAAAATATGATTCTTCCACCAGTAATTTTCTAAAAATGAGTAGTATTTGATTCTGTATTAGTTGACATTTATCAAAAACAGAAGCTATTTTGATATAATAAAATGATATTAAAAAGCACTTATTTACTTTTTTTTGCTCTTAAATAAATATGCCTAGCTAATAAAACTATAGGTAACATTTTCCAAATAATAAACTAAATTCATTCAAGCCTTGCGACATTTTTAAAGGCACTTTGTGATCTTTTTTTGTGAGAGCTAGTATTTATTTATTCCTTTCTCGACGGTAGAGTTACCGAGTGACGGAGGATCCGGAGCGGAAGACCTCGAAGACCCCGGATACCTAGCTAACCAAGGCAAGCAGCCCTTTGACCATCACTTGAGCATATAAAATGATTCATGCTAGAATAGCAAGTACTTTTCCCGTTGCATGTGATCACAGTGCCGGTACATCATTGATGTGATGGTACCGAAGGCTTCTTCGAAGCACTTGCATGATAGTAATGATATTCACATGGCTACTCGGAGCACAAACATGATGAGCTGACCCTACTTTCTATGAGGATCTTGCCACGGTCATGTTGGTTAATAAGGTTATAAGATCATTGCATTGAGCTTGACACTACCCCGTGAGGGTCATGTTATTACCATGATGACAAGTAAAGATAGAGCATATTATCATGAGCATGATGATGAGTTAAATAAATAGTTTCTGAAAACCCCGTCGGGTGCCACTAATGCCCGAGGGTGATGATGAGTTGGTGATCACTTTTGGTGAAGTGATGCACCGGTGTTTTTGTGTGAGTATGGTTTCGGAAATGGGATTAGATTTATGATGTGTCGACCGTCCCAACCTTACCAGTACGACCACAATACACCTTTATGGGACTACGCTTTGTTGATTACTCTGTTCGGTACTAGCAAAGAGCCACATTACTAGTGGCGGGAGTGATCGGTGTCACTCTCGTGATGGGGTCGTGCCAGGTAGGACGACTATGCCATTATTATGAGTTCCAGGCACACCGTTGGTCCCTGCATGGTTGATACGGTCCAGAATCGGTGCTCGTAAGACGTACAACATGTGGGCTGGGTACCAATTGAGTGGACCTCTTTGTCTAGTATCGTCAGGGGAAAGATGATGATCGGGTACTTACCTCGGGTATATGTGATATACCGCGAGTCGTGGATGACATGGAAGTTTCCCGTTTCTCGTGGGTCCAGCGTACTACCTCTACAGAGTGTCAAACTATTCGAATAGCCGTGTCCACGGTCAAGAACAGTTGGGTGGTGCTGCTTAAACTACGTCCAGTGTTTCTGCATAAACCAAGTGTGTGTGTGTGTGGTGTTAAAAAGGTGTTGTTATGATAATCACAATAATATGATCAAGTTCGATGACTTGGCAAATAGGGTAAACCCGGATGGTTTAGCCCTCATTAAAACCTTGAGGCTATGACAAGTCCGGTGACTTGGCATATAGGGTGAACCCGGTGTGTTCAACCCATGTCAGATATGTTGGTATCTGTAACCTGTTCTTAAAAAGTAATTCTTTAACTTGTTGCATATACCTGATCATGTCCCACATTGCATTCCACTAAAGATACATGTTACTGTTATTCCTTACTATATATTCATATCATGGGCTGTTTGCGAGTACATTCAAAGTACTCACTGGCTTGCCACTGGTTATATTATTGACCAGACATGGACGGACCGGAGTTTGGCGATGAGTACGCCGTCGGAGACGAACCTGCGATCTAGGACGCTTCCAAGTCAGGATGCCTGTCGGTGTAGGCTTGATGGCATGGGCACCGCTTAGCCCTTACGAGTTTCCTCTACTCGATGTATCTTTTTAATTTGGCCTTAGGCCTCGCTCTTGAACCCGACCTTCTGGTCGTTTGATGTAATAATTCCAGTACTTGGATGTAAGACTCTATTATTCAGTATCTGTGTTCAGTGAACATTGATCCTTGGGGTCACTGGGCACGGCGAACTCGACTTGCTAGTCGGGGTCCCCACAGAACTGGTATTAGAGCCATCCTGACTACAGGAAGCCTTAGATAGCATGGACGTTAGCCGAGAATGTTAGAACGCCAGCCTTGCACAAGACTTTTGCACATACAACCTTCTGACTTCTCTCCTATGCCCTATAGATGGCTGCCGTACCTGAGACGCTTCTGGAGACCGGCTTTCCACTACTTCTGGTGGATTGTCTCGAGAAGTGCCACGTACGACGCACGCCCATCTTCCTCTACCACGAGCACTGGGTCAACGCCGACACCAAGGAATATCACGTGGATGTGATAGTGAAGGCTAATTGCTCCCCGTCTAGTTGGTTCTTCGAAGGACCACAGATGGGAGAGCTGATGTTGGCAGTGGAGACGGCTGCACGAGAGGCGCTCGTGCAACTCCGCAGCATCCTCCCTGAGATGGCTAATGAGCTTGTCACTCGTCACCTACCTTTCGTTAAGGAAGGAGTGGATGGGAGTTGGATACTCACCCCAGCCGCGGAGGATGGAATGCCATTAAGGTTTCAGACCTACTTCAGCCTCTCGTCGGACACCCTGACACACTTCCTGGTTAAGGAATCAGTCAAGCTTCACCAAGAGCTGCACCTAGTCAAGGGCCTGCTCCACACTGAGAAGATGCAGAACCGCAAAGTAAAGAAGGCAGACGTACCTGAAGGGAGGGCAGTTATTGCCACTAGGGGTGGTGTGTCACCCATCCAGGCAGTCCCTCTTCGGAGTCGCCGTCTAACAACAGAAGAGTACACTGAGATCTTCGCCGCCTCGCCCAAGAGATGCCGTGATGTGCGGATTCTTTCTTCCACTCCTATAAAGGAAGAAGATGTTGATGAAGATGAGGGTCCTGTTGAGTCCGCTTTTGAGACCGAGCAGTCCGCCGCGTAGGTTTTAGCATAGACAATTAGGAGTACCCCGAGCATAGGGTATCCGTGTATCCGTTTCTAATTTGCATATGTGTGCTTGATGTAAGTCACCTATTGCCGTAGGCAGCCTGTAAGTGACTACATCACCTAGTTGTTATGAATGCAATTTCCAGTTTGTCAAAAACTTGGTTTTGAAAACTTGGCACATGCACGTATTGGACCCCCTCTTACTAGGAACGAATCCTTGTATTCCCGAGCAAGGTGGCATTTTGACCTGTCTGTTTCTATGACAGGATGGTGAACGCAACCCGCAACAGCACCTTCGGCAACCCCGGCACCGGCTCCTCACGGACGCCGCAGGGAACCGAAGGAGAAGCTCACGCTGGAGGTCACGACGAGCCGCCTAGAGACCTTCCGCCACCACCTCCTCCTGAGAACTTGACGATGGCTCAGTTCCTTCAAGCTCTTCGGGAGGAGCGTCAAGCCACCAATGCCGCTATCCAGCAGCTGACTCAAGTTCTGGTGGACAACCCGCCGCGGAATGGGAATGGCGGTGGTCGCTCTACTCTTTCTGAGTTCATGCGGACTACGCCTCCCGTATTCACGGAGTCAACTGAACCCCTCGACGCCGATGACTGGATTCGCACCATTGAAGACCTCCTTGCGCTGGTCAAGTGCACCGATGATCATGAGAAAGTCCTTTATGCTTCTCACTATCTCGGAGGCATCGCCAGGGCATGGTGGGATGGATTCCAGATCATGCGGGCAGGGCAAGTCATCACTTGGGAGATGTTCAAGGAAGGATTTTGCGCGGCTCACATTCCACCTGGACTAATGACCATTAAGAAGCGGGAATTCCGAGCCTTGAGGCAGGGCAGTGGAACTGTTAAGGAGTGCCTGCAGAAGTTTAACCTCTTGTCGAGGTACGCGCCTGAAGATGTTACACTGAGGCCGCTAAGGTGGAACGCTTCATGGAAGGGTTACAGTAGTCCCTGCAATACCAGCTGGTGGTTTGCGACTGCCAGACTTTCAGCGAGCTGGTTAACAAGGCGCTTATGCTGGAAGACAAGCGTCGTGCGATGGACGACACCCGCAAGCGCAAACTGATAGGCAGTGGAGGACCTGGTAACGCAAGACCAAGACCATGGCAGTCAGCACCTGTGAGACCCAACCTTATAGCAGCAGCAGTACAAGTATCTGGTGTTCCGCCAGAATTATCAGCCTCAGCAACAAGCCACTCCAGCAGGCAACCCGCCGAACAACGGTGGAGTCAAGACCAACCGTCCGGGGCAAGTCACCTGCTTTGGGTGTGGTCAGACTAGGCACTATTCCAGGCAGTGTCCCAACAAGAAGCCCGACGCACCGCGTCCCAATGCACCCAACCCCGGTCAAGGTGCACCAGGAAGGAACCAGGCCCCCCACAACCAACAGTTCAATGGCAGGGGCCGGATCAATCACATCACTGCAGAAGAAGCACAGGAAGACCCGGACTGCATTCTGGGTACGTTCCTCGTCAACTCAACTCCAGCAACAGTGTTGTTTGATTGTGGTGCCTTGCATTCTTTTGTTACTCAAGGGTTTGCGGAGAAGTGTGGTTTAAAACCCACTTTACTCCGTGGGCAGATGGCAATTCAAACCCCGGGAGCAGTATTGAGGACCAACCTAGGGTGTAGAAGGGTCGAGATAGTTATCAATGGGACGAGTTTCTTGGCAGACCTCATTGTGCTTAAATCGCAAGGTGTAGAAGTAATCCTTGGCATGGATTGGTTGGCCAAGCACCAGAGTCTTTGGGACTATGCCAACAGGGCCATTACCATGATAAGCAACCAAGGGGTCAAGGTCAAGTTTGTCTCCGAACCATTATCGGCTCACGCATCTCGAGTCAACAGTCTATCCGAGATAGAGCTTGATCAAGTGCCTATAGTTTGTGAATACCCGGACGTCTTTCCTGACGAGCTACCCGGAATGCCTCCTGACCGAGACATCGAGTTCATCATTGAGCTCATGCCCGGATTAAGGCCTATATATAAAAAGCCTTACAGGGTGGGTTCCGAAGAGCTGGCACAGCTGAAGAAACAGCTGGATGAGCAACTCAGGAAAGGGTTCATCCGTCCGAGTGCGTCACCTTGGGGATCACCTGTTCTATTTGTTTCAAAGAAGGATGGTACCATTCGACTCTGCGTCAACTACCATTCTCTTAATGAAGTCACAATTAAGAACAAGTACCTGCTCCCCAAGATCGAAGACCTGTTTGACCAGTTAAACGGGGCCAGGGTATTTTCCAAGATCGATCTTCGATCGGGATACTACCAGTTGAAGATCGGACCCGAAGATATACCGAAGACTGCATTCATGACCCGATACGGTCTATATGAATGCACTGTCATGCCCTTTGGTTTGACTAATGCCCCAGCCTACTTCATGTACCTCATGAACAAGGTCTTCATGGAATATTTGGACAAGTTTGTCGTCGTGTTCATCGATGACATATTAATCTTCTCCAAGTCCGAAGAGGAACATGAGCAACATCTGAGGCTAGTTCTGGGAAAGCTTCGAGAGCACCAACTTTATGCCAAATTCAGCAAGTGTCAGTTCTGGATGAACGAAGTTGGATTTCTGGGTCATGCCCTGACGACACGCGGTTTGGCCGTAGATCAGTCCAAGATTACTACAGTGACCAACTGGGAATTACCAAAGGACGTGAAGGATGTTAGGAGTTTCCTCGGGCTCGCGGGATACTACCGCAAGTTTGTCGAAGGATTTTCCAGCATCGCCCGACCTATGACTCAGCTCTTGAGGAAGGGCCGGAAGTTCGAGTGGACACCGGCGTGTGAAGCAAGCTTCCAGGAGTTGAAGAAGAGGCTAACTACCGCCCCGGTGTTGGCTACCCTAGACATCAGCATGGATTTCGTGATATATTGTGATGCCTCCGGAACCGGGCTCGGTGGAGTCCTGATGCAAGATGGCAGGGTCATGGCGTACTTGTCACGGCAACTGCGACCGCATGAGGAGAACTACGCCACCCATGATCTCGAGCTAGCAGTTGTAGTGCGTGCTCTGAAGACGTGGCGACATTACCTTCTGGGAAAGCGATGTGAGATATATACAGACCATAAAAGTCTGAAATATATCTTCACTCAAAGGGAGCTGAATATGAGAGAGCGGAGATGGCTTGAGTTAATCAAGGATAACGACCTCAGCATTCAGTACCATCCCGGCAAGGCGGACGTGGTAGCCGATGCCTTGAGCCGGAAGGCAGGCTCCTTGAACGTCATGCTCAAGGAGAGGTTACCCATCTTGTATGAAGAGATTGAGGACTTCGGGCTTGAGATAGTCGAACCAGGGTACCTGGCCAACCTCAAAATCAAGCCTACTCTCGTAGACGACATCAAGGAAGCCCAGAAGGGGCACAAGAGTATCGAAGGCCTCAAGAGGAAGGTGCGAGAAGGCAAAGCCCCGGGATTCTCGATTGATGAGCAAGGAGTACTATGGTACGGGAAGCGCTTATGCGTACCTAACAAGGCCAAACTTTAGGACTTGATCCTGCAAGAGGCTCATGACACACCGTACTCTATCCATCCAGGTGGTACCAAGATGTACCAAGACATCCGAGAACGATTCTGGTGGCATGGCATGAAGAGGGAAATCGGCTCCTATGTCGCTAAATGCGATGTATGTCGGCGAGTCAAGGCTGAACACCAGCGACCTGCTGGAATGCTACAACCTCTTCAAGTGCCGGAATGGAAGTGGGATAAAGTCGGCATGGACTTCATCACCGGGTTGCCCCGGTCGAATAAGGGTCGTAACTCCATTTGGGTCATAGTCGATCATTTGACCAAGGTGGCCCATTTCATCCCCGTCAACACCACCTATGATGGCAGCCAGCTGGCCAGTCTATACATTCATCGAGTGGTGAGTCTCCATGGAGTTCCCAAAGAGATCGTGTCCGACCGCAATTCACCTCAAGATTCTGGAAGAAGTTTCAAGAAGCTCTCGGGACCAAACTCTCCTTTAGTACGGCTTTCCACCCGCAAACGGGCGGACAGAGCGAGAGAGTAAACCAGATACTTGAGGACATGCTCCGCGCTTGTGTTTTGGCCCATGGCGCCAAGTGGGAAGACTGCCTACCGTTTGCTGAGTTTTCTTACAACAACAGCTACCAGTCCAGTCTTCAAATGGCCCCATTCGAAGCGTTATATGGGCGGAAGTGCCGCACCCCGCTCAATTGGTCCGAAACCGGTGAAGGACTAGTCTTTGGACCAGAAGCACTGCAGGAAGCAGGGGACAAGGTTCAACTTGTCCGAGAGAACTTGGAGGCAGAAGAGTTACGCGGACCCTCGCCGCAGAAACGTGGAGTTTGTTCCCGGAGACAAGGTGTACTTGCGAGTCACGCCTCTCAAGGGGACCAAGCGTTTCCACGTCAAGGGGAAGCTAGCTCCTAGGTTCATTGGACCCTTCAAGATCACGGCAAGGCGCGGGGAAGTAGCTTACCAGTTGGAGCTACCTCCTGAGCTTTCGGGTGTGCCCAACGTGTTTCACGTGGCACAACTCCGGAAGTGTTTACAAGTGCCGAACCGGTCCGATCTTTACAAGGACATTGATCATCAAGCTATTGACCTTCAACCAGATCTTACCTACCGCGAGAGACCGATCTGCATTTTGGATGAAGCCGAACTTTGTACCAGAAGCCGCACCATCAAGTTTTTCAAGGTTCAGTGGAGCAACCATACCGAAGCAGAAGCCACATGGGAACGTGAAGACTATCTCCAATCAGAATTTCCCGAGCTATTTAGCGCTTAGCTTAGGAATCTCGGGGACGAGATTCTTGTAAGAGGGTTAGGTCTGTCACACCCTGTTTTCCACCACAAGTATTTTATGTTGCAAAAATCAGAGCTTGTTAAAACTTTTTCTAATAATGTTGTGAGTGCAATGTGAACCCTTGTTTGAGTGTATGCTTGTTTGTTTGATGACTCAAACCTATGAAAACTTATTATTTTGCTCTCTTCAAAAACCCGTTTTCCTTTATATCAAGATCACCTTCATCATGTTGGGATGCACTACTAGCTCATGAAGCCAAGTGGCACTTCCAACCAAAGTTGGTGGTCTGATCCAAATATTATTTTCATTCATTAAAAACACTAATTGGTGATTTAAAATATTATTTTCCTATTGTATAACTATGTCTGTTTCTAAGGCGAGTAATGATATTCCCATAAGGAAAATTGCTTTCCTCCCTTAGAAAATTCTGAGTAAATTCATGGAAGCTCAGAAGGACATATATTTTCCATATATAAGATTTTAAACCCTATTTTATATTAATATTATTTGAGTAAAACCCTGAAAACCATTTCTGTCTGTTTTAGCTTTTTGAGATGTTTCCAAAGGAAATTATCTCAATAAAATCCCATAAAATTTCACGAGCCCTCCCAAGCCATATTAGGTGCTCACCAAAAATCTCACCTTGATCCAAGGTGGGGAAGTGCACCTAATGAGCCCAAAACTCTCTCTGTCCAGAGTAGAGTTGGAACAACTCTACATTGCAAAGTTTCTCCAATGGAGCTAAAACTTTGCACAGGTGTTTGACACCCCGAATGAGGACTCCACATCAAAGATGGGATTTGTGAGACTCTGTTTGGCCACACTCCCTTTGTAAAGGACAGTACTGGTCATTTTGAGACATTTTCAAGTTTACAAAGCCAAACTTGTTCAATGGAGCTCAGATTTGGTGGAACCCCATGTTTTTACCCCAAGACCAAACCTGTTAAGTTTCATTTCCAATGGTGGGGTGGAAGCACCCCAAGTCACTGGCGAACACCTACTGACACGAAGGTAAAAACCCTCCTAGCCACTGTTTTACCCAATGTCAAGGCCCCAAACTTGGTGGGATAGAGCACCAGAACACCCTGAGCACCCAGTCAATCAACCCCTCCCCAACTCCAAGCACAAGTGACAAGAACTCCAATTTAAGCCGTAGGGCAGTACTGGCAACACTAGTGTTCCTTGCTCCCTTGACCAGCTCCAGCTCCCACTAAGCCACAACGGCTAGGCACAATCCCAGCAACACTCAGGACATGAAGGACACGTTCCAAGTGCCCCAGAGCGAGCCAGCATGCCGTGGCATGCCAAAACTGCGCTCTGGGCGCGCTGTAGAGAGCCACCAGCAAGGGGACGACGCTCCGGTCGGTCCCAACCTCCCCAGTTATGTCCAAACACTCCCCCCGACAACCATTTAGTGCAAAGCTACCCCAGGGACCCTCTCCCCCTCGCGCAAGAGCTCAGGCGACGCGTGCCCGTGCGCGCCCGACGCGGCCGAGCATGCACGGTCGCTGCGGCTCGACCCCACTTGCTTTCCCTCTGCGGCCATTGCACCAGGAGGTCCTAAACCACGTCCCGAACCCGTGGTTTCGCGGCCAGCACCTCTCTGTGCTCGCACGCACGCCACGGTGAGTCACCGGCACGCCCGAGTCGGGTCACCGTCGTTGGCCTATAAATAGGTCCCCCCGGCACCCCACCACCCTCCAAGCAGCTTCAGCATGACCAGTAGACACTCCCTAGCCACCTAGTCGAGCTCGCAGAGCCCCGGTGCTCGAGATCGACCGAGGCACCTCCGCCTCGGAGCTCCGATCGATCTCCGGCTATACGTCGGCTCCTGCGCTGCCCGACCTCCCATTACACTCCCCTTGACACCAGGAACATTTCCCCTAACTTCCCTGAGAGAATCCGTACCCCTAGCCCCTAGTTCAACACCAACCCGAAACCCTTTCGCCACTGGCACCTCATCGCCGGCGACCCAGACCACCTCCGGAGACGTCCCGACCACGAGCAGGTAGGCGGAGGCACGAGGGACCCATTCCCGTTCCTAGATTGGCCTGAGGACAACGGCAGCCTCGCCGGCGTCCATCTCCACCTCTCTCGCTGGAGGTAGGAGAAGGACCCGATAGGTGGAGCCCACCTGTCGGTGTCCTGGGGCAGCCAGCGCGCGCAGCCGCTGACGCTGACCCCAGGGGCCCGCAGGTCAGCTTTGAACCTGGCCCGCGCGCGCCTGGCGGCCAGGCCTGCTGGCTGGGCCAGCTGGATCTGTTCCCCTGGCCCTTTTTCCTTTTGTTTTAATCTAGTAACTTAAATGATTTTTATAAAAAGATTTAGCCAGTAGAAAAATATGATTCTTCCACCAGTAATTTTCTAAAAATGAGTAGTATTTGATTCTGTATTAGTTGACATTTATCAAAAACAGAAGCTATTTTGATATAATAAAATGATATTAAAAAGCACTTATTTACTTATTTTTTCTCTTTAATAATATGCCTAGCTAATAAAACAATAGGTAACATTTTCCAAAATAATAAACTGAATTTATTCAAGCCTTGCAACATTTTTAAAGGCACTTTGTGATCTGTTTTAGTGAGAGCTAGTATTTATTTATTCCTTTCTCGACGATAGAGTTACTAAGTGACGGAGGATCCGGAGCGGAAGACCTCGAAGACCCCGGATACCTAGTTGACCAAGGCAAGCAGCCCTTTGACCATGACTTGAGCATATAAAATGATGCATGCTAGAATAGCAAGTACTTTTCCCGTTGCATGTGATCACAGTGCCGGTTCATCATTGATGTGATGGTACCGAAGGCTTCTTCGAAGCACTTGCATGATAGTAATGATATTCACATGGCTCCTCGGAGGACAAACATGATGAGCTGACCCTACTGTGTATGAGGATCATGCTACTGTCATGTTGGTTAATAAGGTTATAAGATCATTGCATTGAGCTTGACCCTACCCCGTGAGGGTCATGTTATTACCATGATGACAAGTAAAGATAGAGCATATTATCATGAGCATGATGATGAGTTAAATAAACATTTTGTGAAAACCCCGTCGGGTGCCACTAATGCCCGAGGGTGATGATGAGTTGGTGATCACTTTTGGTGAAGTGATGCACTGGTGTTTTTGTGTGAGTATGGTTTCGGAAATGGGATTAGATTTATGATGTATCAACCGTCCCAACCTTACTAGTGGCGGGAGTGATCGGTGTCACTCTCGTGATGGGGTTGTGCCAGGTAGGACAACTATGCCATTATTATGAGTTCCAGGCACACCGTTGGTCCCTGCATGGTTGATACGGTCCAGAGTCGGTGCTCGTAAGACGTACAACATGTGGGCTGGGTACCAATCGAGTGGACCTCTTTGTCTTGTATCATCAGGGGAAAGATGATGATCGGGTACTTACCTCGGGTATATGTGATATACCGCGAGTCGTGGATGACACGGAAGTTTCCCGTTTCTCGTGGGTCCAGCGTACTACCTGTGCAGAGTGTCAAACTATTCGAATAGCCGTGTCCACGGTCAAGGACAGTTGGGTGGTGCTGCTTAAACTACGTCTAGTGTTTCCGCATAAACCAAGTGTGTGTGTGTGTGCGGTGTTAAAAAGGTGTTGTTATGATAATCACAATAATATGATCAAGTTCGATGACTTGGCAAATAGGGTAAACCCGGATGGTTTAGCCCTCATTAAAACCTTGAGGCTATGACAAGTCCGATGACTTGGATATAGGGTGAACCCGGTGTGTTCAACCCATGTCAGATATGTTGGTATGTGTAACTTGTTCTTAAAAAGTAATTCTTTAATTTGTTGCATATACCTGATCATGTCCCACATTGCATTCCACTAAATATACATGTTACTGTTATTCCATACTATATATTCATATCATAGGCTGTTTGCGAGTACATTCAAAGTACTCATTGGCTTGCCACTGGTTATATTATTGACCAGACATGGAAGGACCGGAGTTTGGCGATGAGTACGCCGTCGGAGACGAACCTACGATCTAGGACGCTTCCAAGTCAGAATGCATGTCGGTGTAGGCTTGATGGCATGGGCACCGCTTAGCCCTTACGAGTTTCCGCTACTCGATGTATCTGTTTAATTTGGCCTTAGGCCTCGCTCTTGAACCCGACCTTCTGGTCATTTGATGTAATAATTTCGGTACTTGGATGTAAGACTATTATTCAGTATCTGTGTTCAGTGAACATTGATCCTTGGGGTCAGTGGGCACGGCGAACTCGACTTGCTGGTCGGGGTCCCCACAGGGAGTGGGAAAGTTCAAGGGAAAAGGCAAGGGTCAATTCCCCCCAAAGAAATTCAAGAAGTAGTCGGGACCAGATGTCCTTGATCAGCTGTGTGCGATTCACCCGAAGATAGATGAAGAAGGCAACACCATCGTGCCTAAACATACCAGTCGGTAGTGCAGACTGTTGATCCAGAGGTTTGGAGAGGATCAGTCGAGTGAGAAAGACCAAGAGAAACAAGATGAAGAACAAGAAGACCACTTCCCGAAGGTTCATGCCTCTCTGATGATCTTCCCTGATGTCGAAAGCAAGAGTCGATTGAAGGTGGTCAACCGAGAGGTCAACATGGCGGCTCCTTCCACCCTGAAGTATCTCAAGTGGTCGTAGACTACCATCACCTTAGACCAGTCGGATCACCCGCCACATGTCCCCATTCCAGGACGTCACACTCTTGTTGTCGACCCGGTGGTAGAAGGAGTTTAACTCCGCAAGGTGTTGATGGATGGAGGGAGCGGCTTGAACATCATCTACGCCGACACTCTCAAAGGGATGGGCATTCCGATGTCCAAGCTGAGCGACAGCAATATGCAGTTTCACGGAGTGATCCCAGGGAAGAAGGCTATTTCACTCGGTCAGATCGTGTTGGATGTCATCTTCGGCTCCGACAAAAACTTCCGCAAGGAGAAACTCACGTTCGAGGTGGTGGACTTCTAGAGTGCCTACCATGCCATACTTGGGCGACCAGCTTATGTACAATTCATGGCTCGACCATGTTACGTTTATTTGAAGATGAAGATGCCCGGACCGAAGGGAGTCATCACCATCACTAGCGACTGACAGAGAGCAGAAGAATCTTTGTAGCAAGGCTCCAAGATTGCCGACCAGGAGATGGCAATGGTAGAGCTCGATGAGTGCTGGCAGATAGCAGATCCTACCGAGTTGATGCGCGCAAAGAAGCCAGCTTCCGAGTCGGCATTCCAGTCGGCAGGCGAAATCAAGAAGGTCAGTATCCACCCGCCGGATCCTACAGCTACCCCGACCAACATCTCAACAACCCTTGACCCTAAATAGGAAGCCGAGCTCATCCAGTTCCTCTGTGAGAACTGGGACATCTTTGCACGGAAGCCCACTGACATGCTGAAAACCCACAAGTATAGGGGATCGTAAAAGTTTTTGAGGGTAGAGTATTCAACCCAAATTTAATGATTCAACTCAAGGGGAAGCGAAAGAATATTCTCAAGTATTAGCAGTTGAGTTGTCAATTCAACCAAATCTGGAAGATTTAGTGTGTGCAGCAAAGTATCAGTAGCAAGGTAGTATGATAGCAGCAATAGCAACAGTAACCAGTAGCAGCAAAGTAACATTAGTAGAAACAGAGTAACAGCAGTAGCACTGACAACAGTAGCGGCAAAGTAACATACCAAGGACCAGTAGTAAAAGACTCGTAGGCATTGAATTGGTGATGGATGATTATGCCGGATGTGATTCATCATGTAACAGCTATAACACTGAGAGATAAGTAACTAGCTCCCGTTCGTCAATCTAATGTAGGCATGTATTCCGTATGTAGTCATCTGTGCTTAGGGAAAAGAACTTGCATGACATCTATTGTCCATCCCTCTCATGCCAGCGGGGTCCTAATGGAAACTACGGGATATTAAGGTTCCCCTTTTAATAAAGAACTGGACCAACGCATTAACACTTGGTGAATACATGAACTCCTCGTACTATGGTCATCTCCGGGAGTGGTTCCGGCTATTGTCACTCATGGGTTGCCGGGTCATAACACATAGTAGGTGACTACAACTTGCAAGATAGGATCTAAAACACACATATATTGGCGACAACATAATAGGTTCGGATCTGAAATCATGGCACTCGGGCCCTAGTGACAAGCATTAAGCATGGCAAAGTAGTAGCAACATCAATCTCAGAACATAGTTGATACTAGGGATCAATCCCCGTCAAAACTAACTCGATTACATGAGAGGTCTCATCCAACTCATCACCGTCCAGCAAGCCTATGATCAGATTACTCACAAACGGTGAAGAGCATCATGGAATTGGCGATGGAGGAAGGTTGATGATGACGATGGCGACGATTTCTCCTCTCCGGAGCACAGAACGGACTCCAGATCTGCCCTCCAGATGAAGAACAAGAGGTGGCGGCGCCTCCGTATCGTAAAACGCAATGAATCCTTCTCTCTGATTGTTTTGTCGGGCGAAACAGAATATATAGAGCTGAGATTGGAGGCGGTGGAGCCTCGTGGGCCCCACAAGCCCTCATGGCGCGGCCAGGGGGGTGGCCGCGCCTCCTGGGCTTGTGGCCCACTAGCTCACCTCCTCTGGTGGATCTTTGCGCAGGTATTTTTCATTAATTCCAGAAAAAAATCTCCGTAAATTTTCATGTCATTCCGAGAACTTTTATTTCTGCACAAAAACAACACCGTGGCAATTCTGCCGAAAACAGCATTAGTCCGGGTTAGTTCCATTCAAATCATGCAAATTAGAGTCCAAAACAAGGGCAAAAGAGTTCAGAAAAGTAGATACGACGGAGATGTATCAACTCCCCCAAGCTTAAAGCCTTGGTTGTCCTCAAGCAATTCAGTTGACAAACTGAAAGAGACAAAAGAAAAACTTTGACGAACTCTGTTTGATCTAGTTGTTGCTACTATGTCTAACTCATAACCAGAATTTCAGCAAGATCACAAGCAAACTACATAAGCAAATGACATCTAGGTCTCACGGTAAACTCATATCAATGGCATAATCAACTAGCGAGCAAATAATAATAAGCCTCAAATGTCAACACTTCAATCAAAACAACATGAAGCAGTACGAACAGGTGGTATCTCGCTAGCTCTTTCTGAGACCGGAAAACATAAATGCAGAGCACCTTCAAAGACCAAGGGCTGACTAAACATTGTAATTCAAGGCAAAGAAGATCCTGTCACAGTCATACTCAACACGGTTAAAAGCAAAGCATAAAAATGGCAGAGGTGCTCTCTAATTGGTGCTTTTATAAGAGGAGGATGACTTGACAGGAACATAAATAGACATGCCCTTCGCAGAGGGAAGCATTGATTTGCAGAGGTGCCAGAGATCAAGCTTTGAAAACAGAGATAATAATTTTGGGTGGCATGCTTTCATTGTCAACGCAATGACTAAGAGTTCTCAACATTTTCCACACTACACATGCTATAGGCGGCTCCCAAACAGAAAAGTAAAGTTTCGACTCCCCCACCACCAATCAATCACACTCCACGGCTAGCCGAATCCTCGGGTACCGTCTATACCAACATCAATCCTGGCGGAGTTTTGTTTGCAACTATCTTTTTGATTGGAGCATGGAACTGGGAATTCCAATTATCGGCCGCTTTCTCGTGAGTGATAGTGAATAAACACATATCGAGCATAACACGCCTAGCATGGAAGATACTGATAGCCCCCTGTCACCACATGAGCGGTTCAGCATTCAAAACAGATTATTTCTTGAAGGTTTAGAGAGTGGCACATGCAAATTTACTTGGAACGGCAGGTAGATACCGCACATAGGTAGGTATGGTGGACTCATATGGAACAACTTTGGGTTTATTGGAGTGGATGCACAAGTAGTATTCCCGCTTAGTACAAGTGAAGGCTAGCAAAATACTGGGAAGCGACCAACTAGAGAGCGACAACAGTCATCAAAATGCATTGAGATTAACTAACATTGAGTGCAAGCATGAGTAGGACATAAATCACCATGAACGTGAACATCATAGAGGCTATGTTGATTTTGTTTCAACTACATGCATGAACATGCGCCAAGTCAAGCCACTTGAATCATTCAAAGGAGGATACCATCCTATCATACTACATCACAGTCATCTCAACATTCATGTGGGCATCCAAGACAAACCATTATAAGCTCCTAGCTAAGCAAGCATGGCATAAGCAACTATGATCTCTAAGTTGTCATTGCAAACATGTTTCTCTCACAACAAAGCTGAATTAGGCATGATGAGCTAGTCATATTTACAAAAAACAAAATAGATCGAGTTCATACCAGCTTTTCCAGGATTAGTCACTTCATCATATACCGTCATTATTGCCTTTCACTTGCACGATCGAACGATGTGATCAATAATAAGCGTGCTCGTGCATTGGACTAAAGCTGGAATCTGCAGGCAAACACAAAGGAGAAGACAAGGTAATATGGCTCTATGACAGCTAAACAGGTATGCATGCGAGAGCCACTAAACATTGTAACCATGGTCTTCTACCTTGACCTAAAGAAAAAGAATAATATTTACACGGGAAAGCTCCCAACAAGCAAAAGAAGAAAAACAAAATATTTTTGGGTTTTCTTCAAACTAGACAGACACACTAAACGAAAAGGAGAAAAAAGAAAATAAACTAGCATGGATGATACAGTGGCAAAGTGTGAACACCGACGAACAAAGTGAAAGCATAAGCAAGAATGTAAAGTCGGTGAGAAACACATACTCCCCCAAGCTTAGGCTTTTGGCCTAAGTTGGTCTACTCCCAAGGATGGAAATGGCGACACCCAAAATCATAATGGGGGTTATACGGGAGCGCCGCAGCCACTGCCCGAATAGCTGCCTCACTGAGACGGGCAGCCTTTTCCTCCCTCTCATACTCCTATGCCTCTCCTCTGGTTATGTAATATCACCGTTTTACCTGAAAGTCAAAGAAGGCAGGAGCAGGAAGGGTAATATGGAAAACACGCTGCCGGTTAAATATTAAACGGTATAGGAGGGATTCATCATCCCTCTCAAGGAACTGGTAGCGTGTCAAAGCGACGCGGTCAAGGAAAGCTGTATGGAGCGGGGGATCTCCTTCGCGGATGGGCACTCCAAGAAAATTTTCTAGGGTGGCATATATCCAACCAAAGAAATCCCCTTCATTAGCATTCTTATTCAGCCTCCTTGCTATTATAGCTCCCGTGTTGAAACTCTTGTCACCCGTCACTGCGCTCTTAAGGATACTAAGGTCGGGTGCGCAGAGGTGACAATGCTCAATCTTGCCATTAATGCATCTGCCTATGAAGAGGGCAAAGTAGTGCAAGGCAGGAAAATGAATACTCCCCATGGTTGCTTGCGTAATGTCTCTAGTTTCTCCAACAGTAATACCACAGAAAAAAATCTCTAACCGAAGATTTAGGAGGATCATTGAGGCTACCCCAAATAGGTATTTTGCAAATTCTATAAAAATCCTCTAAATCCATGGTATACGATTTATCATAGAGATCAAACAGTACCGATGTGTCACGGCCAACTGAAAATTTGAATCTACGAACAAAAGAGGCAGTGAGAGCAACATATTGTTCACATTTATCGGAGATGAATTCTTCGAGTCCGACGTTGCGAACAAGTGCATCAAACTCGTCTTTGAAACCTGCCTCAATCATAAATTCATCAGAAGGCCATTCACATGGTTGTACCAGCGCGTCCCTTGGTTGGTAAGGATCAGGCTCCCGAATCGGAAGACGGGGATCTCTCTTGCTTGAGGAACCACCATTATAGTTTCTCCTGAACATCTTACTTTTCTGAAATTTTCAGTGACCCAAAGGAAAAGTGAACAAGGCTCAACTAAACTTGTAGCAACTACTCCCACAAGTGCCTAGAGGCCATATTACGCATCAAAACTACTTGGGACCAGCTAAAATTAGCATGCAAAGCACAAGAACATGGTCACCATGGCAGCAAAAATACGCGGAGTATAAGGCACTAGAGCAAAAACTAATTGGACCAATGGAGGAGTCACTTACCAAGGAGTAATTTCCCCAAAACAATTCAGAGAACGCTGATTTGAGCAAAGAGATCGAAAATCCCAGCAAGAGAAGCAAGAACACGGGTTTGAGCTGCGAAACGATTTTTTCTGGAGGTAGGAGAACCATATGAGAGCAAGAATGAGTGGAGGGGGTGCCTGTGGGCCCCACAAGCCTGGGTGGCACGGCCAGGGGGTGTCGGCGCCTCCAGGGCTTGTGGCCCACTGGTGCAGCCCCCATACAAGCTTTTTGTCTTAGAATTTTTGAAAAATTCCAGAAAAAATCATACTTGATTTTCTGGACGTTCGGAGAACTTTTATTTTTGGGGTACTCTTCTACGGGACGCTAAAACAGAAAACAGGGAAAACTAAACTAAATCTATCATTTTTATTCTAAGCAACCGAAGGTGAAAGCTTGGAACAGAGGTTTGTGACTCCTCGATTCATCCATCTCATGGTCATCGAAAGAAATCTTTTAGTGAGGTTTATCAAGTCTCTTTGACAAACTTTTTCGAATCGCGAAAGAATACAGAGAATTTTCGTATAGTCACTAGGTTACCTCAATGGGGATGTGTATCTCCCCAACAAGCAAATCATACTTCATATTGACACGAGGAATAGGGCATTCAAAGCTCCCAATAAGAATCGATGAAGTTTTTTTGATAGCATTGATGCAATGTACTCGATATTGTTTCTTCAGAAAGTGCACCGTATGCTCATTACCGTTGACATGGAAAGTGGCATTGCCTTTGTTGCAATCTATAACAGCCCCTGCAGTGTTTAAAAATGGTCTTCCAAGGATGACCTCCATGGCATCGTCCTCAGGAATATCCAAGATGACAAAGTCTGTTAAGGTGGTGACGTTAGCAACCACAACAGGAACATCCTCGCAAATGCTGATAGGGAAGGCAGATGATTTGTCGGCCATTTGCAGAGAGATTTCAATGGGTGTCAACTTATCCACTTCAAGTCTACGATAAAGAGAGAGAGGCATAACACTAACACCGGCTCCAAGGTCGCATAAAGCAGTTCTAACGTAGTTACCTTTAATGGGGCAAGGTATAGTGGGCACACCGGGATCACCTAGTTTCTTAGGAGTTCCGCCCTTGAAGGTATAATTAGCAAGCATGGTGGAAATCTCAACCTCAGGTACCCTCCTCTTATTAGTCACAATATCTTTCATGTACTTAGCATACGGAGACATTTTGAGCATATCTGTCAAACGCATTTGCAGAAAGACAGGTCTGATCATTTCAACGAATCGCTCAAAATCCTCATCATCTTTTTTTTCTTGGATGGTTTGGGAGGAAAGGGCATGGTTTCTGAACCCATGGTTCCCTTTCCTTACCATGCTTCCTAGCAGCGAAGTCGTTCTCATCATATCTTCTATTCTTAGGCTGTGGTTATCAAGATCAACAGGTTCAATCTCCACATCCTTATCATTGCTAGGTTGAGCATCAACATGAACATCACTATTCATATTATCATTAGGCTCATGTTCATCACCAGATTGTGTTTCAGCATCAGACAAAGAGACATCGTTTGGACTCTCAGGGGTAGCAGCAACATGGTTGCTAGCGTGCAGGTTCCTATCATCTCTCTTCTTCTTCCTAGGATGACTAGGTGCATCAGTGCTAACTCCTTGAGAATCTTGTTCAATTCTCTTCGGATGACCCTCAGGATACAAAGGTTCCTGGGTGATTCTACCGCCTCTAGTGACGACTCAGACAGAATTATCATTCAACTCATTGAGCAAGTCATTCTGAGCTTTGAGTACTTGTTCTACCTGAGTAGTAACCATACAGGCATGTTTACTTAGAAGCTTAAGATCATTGACATTTCTGTCCACACAAGCACTTAAATGACTAAGCATACGAGCATTCTGTTCTAGTTGTCTGCTAACATAATCATTGAAACTTTGTTGTTTGGCAACAAAGTTATCAAATTCATCCATGGATAGGCTAGCAGGTTTACCAAAAGGAATATCACTCTCATCAAACCTACGCAGAGAATTTACTTGGCATCTTCGATAGGTGGTAGATTTTTGACATCTTCAGATTTAATGCCTTTCTCTCGCATTGATTTCTTTGCTTCTTGCATATCTTCAGGACTGAGGAATAGAATACCTCTTTTCTTAGGAGTTGGCTTAGGAGGTGGTTCAGGAATAGTCCAAGAATTCTCATTGCACAAGATGTTATTCAATAGGATCTCAGCTTGTTCTATAGTTCGTTCCCTAAAAACACAACCGGCACAACTATCTAGGTGGTCTTTGGAAGCATCGGTAAGTCCACTATAGAAGATATCAAGTATTTCATTCTTCTCAAGAGGGTGATCAGGCAAAGCATTCAGTAGCTGGATGAGTCTCCCCCGAGCTTGTGGGAGACTCTCTTCCTCAGCTTGAGCAAAGTTGTATATTTCCTGCAAGGCAGCTTGCTTCTTATGGGCAGGGAAATATTTTTCAGAGAAGTAGTAGACCATATCCTGGGGGCTACGCACACAACCAGGAGCAAGAGAAGTGAACCAAGTCTTAGCATCATCCTTTAGCGAGAAAGGAAACAGCTTGAGGATATAGTAGTGGCGGGTCTTTTCCTCACTAGTGAATAGTGTGGCTATATCGTGCAGTTTGGTAAGATGGGCTAGAACCGTTTCAGACTCATAACCGTGAAAAGGATCAGATTCGACCGGAGTGATTAACTCAGGGTCGACAGAGAATTCATAATCCTTATCGGTCACAAAGATAGGCGAAGTAGCAAACTTTGAGTCGTATTTCATCCTAGCGTTCAGAGATATTTCTTTCCACTTGCTCAGTAATTTCTCAACATCATAGCTATCCTTACACACAAGAAAGTCCTCAGCTATCTCTCCCTCAATAACATAACGTTCAGGCATAACAGGCAATTCGGGCATATCAGGAGAGCTAGTTCTAGCATGCAAAATAGCAGGTTCTACTTCAATAGCATCAGCAGTTTCAGAAGTATCATCACATCTAGCAGCAACTCTAGCAATTTGTGCATCAAGGAATGCTCCTAGTGGCAAAGCAATATCAGGCATAGCATCATCAGGCAAAGCAGTATCAAGCATAGCATCATCATAAGCTTCATGGGCAGCAGAAGTAGCATCATGAAGCACAGGCGACATATCAAGATTTCTAGGAGGAGGTGATGTTGCAAACTTACTCATAACTAAAGGTGAATCAAGTGCAGAGCTAGATGGCAGTTCCTTACCTGTCCTCGTAGTTGAGGGCAAGACTTTAGTTCTTGGATCTATCGGATTCCTCATAGTGACCAGCAGACGTATATCCCAAGTGACTCAGAGAATATAGTTGTGCCTCCCCGGCAACGGCGCGAGAAAAATGTCTTGATAACCCACAAGTATAGGGGATCGTAATAGTTTTGAGGGTAGAGTATTCAACCCAAATTATTGATTCGACTCAAGGGGAAGCGAAAGAATTTTCTCAAGTAATAGCAGTTGAGTTGTCAATTCAACCACACCTGAAATATTTAGTGTCTGCAGCAAAGTATCAGTAGGAAGGTAGTATGATAGCAGCAGTAGCAACAGTAACCAGTAGCAGCAAACTAACAGTAGTACCAACAGAGTAACAGCAGCAGCAGTGACAGCAGTAGCGGAAAAGTAACGTAGCAAGGACCACTAGTAAAAGACTCATAGGCATTGGATCGGTGATGGATGAGTATTACGGATGTGATTCATCATGTAACAACTATAACACGGAGAGATAAGTAACTAGCTCCCGTTCGTCAATCTAATGTAGCCATGCATTCTGTGTGTTGTCATGCGTGCTTAGGGAAAACAACTTGCATGACATCTATTGTCCATCCCTCCCGTGGCAGCGGGGTCCTAATGGAAACTACGGGATATTAAGGTTCTCCTTTTAATAAAGAACCGGACCAACGCATTAACACTTTATGAATACATGAACTCCTCATACAATGGTCATCTCCGGGAGTGGTTCCGGCTATTGTCACTACGGGGTTGCCGGGCCATAACACATAGTAGGTGACTACAACTTGCAAGATAGGATCTAAAACACACATATATTGGTGACAACGTAATAGGTTCATATCTGAAATCATGGCACTCGGGCCCTAGTGAAAAGCATTAAGCATGGCAAAGTAGTAGCAACATCAATCTCAGAACATAGTGGATACTAGGGATCAATCCCCGTCAAAACTAACTCGATTACATGATAGATCTCATCCAACTCATCACCGTCCAGCAAGCCTACGATGAGATTACTCACCAACGGTGAAGAGCATCATGGAATTGGCGATGGAGGAAGGTTGATGATGACGATGGCGACGATTTCCCCTCTCCGGAGCCCAGAACGGACTCCAGATCTGCCCTCCAGATGAAGAACAGGAGGTGGCGGTGCCTCTGTATCGTAAAACGCGATGAATCCTTCTCTCTGATATTTTTCCGGGTGAAACGGAATATATAGAACTGAGATTGGAGGCGGTGGAGCCTCGTGGGCCCCACAAGCCCTCATTGTGCGGCCATGGGGTGGCCGTGCCTCCTCGGCTTGTGGCCCACAGGCTCACCTCCTGTGGTGGATCTTTGCGCAGGTATTGTTCATTAGTTCAAGAAAAAATCTCCGCAAATTTTCAGGTCATTCCGAGAACTTTTATTTCTGCACAAAAACAACACAATTGCAATTCTGCTGAAAACAGCGTTAGTCCGGGTTAGTTCCATTCAAATCATGCAAATTAGAGTACAAAACAAGGGCAAAAGAGTTCGAAAAAGTAGATACGACGGAGACGTATCACATGCGTGGTGTATCCAGGGAAATGGCTGAGCACCGATTGAGAGTCGACCCCAAAGCTCGACCTGTCAAGGAACATCTGTGTCGGTCTGTCACGCAGAAAAGGAAAGCAATCGGCGAGGAGGTGGCTAAGCTCCTAGAGGCCAAGTTCATTCGCGAGGTTTACCACTCCGAGTGGCTCGCGAATGTTGTCATGGTGCCTAAGAAGGACAAGTCACTCCGAATGTGCATCAACTTCAAGCATATCAATCGGGTCTGCCCGGAAGACCACTTCCCACTCCCCCGCATAGATCTGATCCTCGATTCGACTGCGGGATGTGAGCGATTGTCTTTTTTAGATGCTTACTCTGGGTACCACCAGATCCGTCTGTATGGCCCAGATGAAATAAAAACAGCCTTCATCACCACTTTCGGGTTCTTCTGCTACATCACTATGCCATTCGGTCTCAAAAATGCAGGAGCCACTTTGATACGCATGATTCAGAAATGCCTCCACGATCGATCAGTCGGAACATGGAGGCATACATGGATGATATCATAGTCAAGTCACGCAAAGGTTCCGACCTGCTGACTGACTTGGCTGAAACATTCGCCAACCTTCGAAGGTACGATATCAAACTCAACCCAGCCATGTTCACGTTCGGAGTCCCCAGCGGCAATTTACTTGGTTTTCTCGTTTCCGAACGAGGAATCGATGTTAACCCCGAAAAGATCGGGGCAATCGTCCGAATGAAAAGCCATGTGTGAGTGCACGATGTCCAGAAGTTTACAGTATGTTTGGCAGCATTAAGCAGATTCATATCTCGACTCGGAGAGAAAGCCTTACCATTGTACCGACTCATGAAGAAGTCAGATACCTTCGTGTGGACCCCCGAAGCAGAAACTGCATTCGTCGAGTTAAAGAATCTGCTATCCACCCAGCCAGTTCATGCTGCTCTGTACAGCAAAGAGCCACTCCTCTTATACATAGCGGCTACAAATCAAGTTGTCAGCACAGTCCTGACAGTCGAGCGAGAGGAGGAAGGCAAGGCTTACAAGATCCAGCACCTAGTATATTATGTTTCTGAGGTATTGACTCCTTCCAAGCAAATACATCCCCTCTATCAGAAGCTCCTTTATGGGATTTATATGACTGCGAAGAAGGTAGCTCATTATTTTCAAGATCACTTGGTGTCTGTGGTCAGTGATGCCCCATTGTCTAAAATCCTTCACAATCGGGATGCATCAGGCTGAGTGCCGAAATGGGCAATGGAGCTATTATATTGTGGCATAAAGTTCGAAGCCAAGAAAGCCATAAAATCTTAGGCTCTCGCAGATTTCATGGCTGAATGGGTGGAACAACAGCAACCAGCCCCTGCACACTCGGCACATTGGACTATGTTCTTTGATGGCTCGAAGATGCTGAGTGGTTCTCGTGCAGGCGTGGTTCTTATATCCCCAAAAGGCGATAAGCTCAATTATGTATTGCAGATCCACTTTGATTCCTCTAACAATGAAGCGTGGTATGAAGCTCTCCTTTATGGGCTGCATATGGCCATTTCACTCGGCGTCCATCGCTTAATGGTATACGGTGACTCAGATCTAGTGGTTAATCAAGTAATGAAAGAGTGGTATGTGAGAAACCCTGCAATGACTGGATACTGCAATGCAGTCAGAAAACTTGAGAAAAGATTTGAAGGATTGGAACTTCACCATGTTCCTCGATTGAAGAATCAAGCTGCTGATGAGTTGGCAAAAATCAGATCCACTTGGAAAATTGTGCCCAGTGATGTGTGTTTGGAGCACATACACATTCCCTCAGTCCGAGAAGATCCATTCACTAAAGAACCTCCTCAGCCTACAAGTGCAGTTGATCCGACTGAAGTTGAAATCCCGGCAGTTGTCGACCTAATCATGGAGATTTGAGTAGTCACGCCCGATTGGAGAGTGCCATATATTGCATATATCCTGAGGCAAGAATTGCCCGAAGACGAAGATGAGGCCAGACATATTGTTCGCAGATCCAAAGCTTTCACAGTCATGGGAGATTAGCTCTATAAGGAAAGTGTGTCTGGTGTAGCTCAACGGTGCATTTCCCCTGAGGAAGGCCGACTGATTTTGGAGGAAATTCATTCGGGAACCTGTGGTCATCATGCATCCTCCAAGGCCATCTTCACTAAGGCGTTTTGAGCTAGATTCTTCTAGCCACGTGCAGGTGAAATGGCTAAAGAGTTCGTAGACTGCTATGAGGGATGCCAATTCTACTCCAACAAATCACATAAGCCATCATCTACTCTGAAGACAATACCCCTCATATGGCCTTTTGCTGTATGGGGCTTGGACATGGTTGGATACTTTCGTACAGGGCAAGGTGGATTTACTCATTTGCTGGTTGTAGTCGACAAATTCACTAAGTGGATAAAAGCCAAGCCAATCAAGAAGCTAGATGCTCGCACTGCAATCAAATTCACGAGAGAAATCAGTGTCATATTTGGAGTCCCGCACAGCATCATCACTCACAATGGATCAAACTTCGACTCGGACGAATTAAAGAGTTTCTGCTCCACCCAAGGAACCCGAGTGGATTACGCATCCGTGGCTCACCCCCAAACAAATGGCCAAGCTGAACGAGCGAATGGACTCATACTTCAAGGGTTAAAACCTCGTCTCATGAGGGAGATTGAACAGGCTACAGGTGCTTGGGTCACCGAGTTACCTTCTGTGATGTCGGGACTCGGAACGACCCCGAACAGGTCGACTGGACGATCTCCATTCTTCCTTGTGTACGGTGTAGAAGTTGTCCTTCCGAGTGATTTGCTTCACAATTCCCCCAGAGTTGAGCTCTTCTCAGAAGCCAAAGTTGAACAAGCCCGCCAGGATGGAGTTGATCTTTTAGAGGAGGAGCGCGAGATGGCGTTGATTAGGTCAATGATCTACCAGTAAGACTTGCGACGGTTCCATTCCAGACACGTCAGGAGTCAGACGTTTCAAGAAGGCGATTTGGTGCTCTGAGTGCATCAGCAGAGACCACACAAGCTGGCACCCACCTGGGAAGGACCCTTCATCGTCTCCAAGGTGTTGAACAATGGAGCATACAGACTCTACAATTTGGAGAAGAGAATCGACGAGCTGCGAGCATGGAACGGAGACTTACTCAAGCATTTTTATGCCTGATTTATGATTGTTTCGATGTAACGAACAAGATTTTTTAAAGCAATTTACTTGCCAGAAGTTGTGTTTACCACAATGTGTTTGTCGATTCCGGTCTAAAAAACTTCTCCGAGTGAAGAGCTACCCTCTCACTCGGGGGCTTAGTCGCGAACCAGATTCGCCTAAGTTCTCCGAGTGAAGAGCTACCCTCTCACTCGGGGGCTTAGTGGCGAACCAGATTCGCCTAAGTTAAAAAACTTCTCTGAGTGAAGAGCTACCCTCTCACTCAGGGGCTTAGTCGTGAACCAGATTCGCCTAAGTTAAAAAACTTCTCTCAGTGAAGAGCTACCCTCTCACTCGGGGACTTAGTCGCGAACCAGATTCGCCTAAGTTAAAAAAAAACTTCTCCGAGTGAAGAGCTACCCTCTCACTCGGGGGCTTAGTCACGAACCAAATTTGCCTAAGTTAAAAAAACTTCTCCGAGTGAAGAGCTACCCTCTCACTCGGGGGCTTAGTCGCGAACCAAATTCGCCTAAGTTAAAAAAGCTTCTCCGAGTGAAGAGCTACCCTCTCACTCGGGGGCTCAGCCGCGAACCAGATTCGCCTAAGTTAAAAACTTCTCCGAGTGAAGAGCTAACCTCTCACTCGGGGGCTCAGCCGCGAACCAGATTCGCCTAAGTTAAAAATCTTCTTCGAGTGAAGAGCTAACCTTCCATTCAGGGGCTTAGCCGCGAACCAGATTCGCCTAAGTTAAAAAACTTCTCCGAGTGAAGAGCTAACCTCTCACTCGGGGACTTAGCCGCGGACTAGATTCGCCTAAGTAATGAAATCCCGCCCAAATCCCTACCCAATCGTGAATCAAACTTCGCTTAGGTGGGATGACTTGGTGTATGTCAAGAGTATCACCGAAAAGAAAAAAGTTCATTCCACAAAGATAAAACCACATTCAGTCGAACTGAGCAAATAAATAATACCCAGAGCAGATCAAGGTTATCCGCACAGGACAAAAGTACTCGGATTATCACCCGAACGAAGTTTTAAGTGTTTACAAGAACCACTCAGCATACCGAGGCAAATAATTGTTTTCTCACGAGTGATCAACTTCATCAAGGCTCACTTGGACTGGCTGGCTCCACAAAGGTATCGAGGTCGATGACGTCGGCGATGCGAGTTGAGGCATCAATGAAAGTCTCCATGAAGTCTTCAAAGCAAAGCTTCTTCGTGTTCGCAACCCGCAACGCCTTCAGCTTATCCTCCCGAGTCTCCTTGCAATGGACCCTGATGAGTGACAAGGCTACGTCCGCCCCACACCGAGCAGCAGACTTCTTCCATGCTTGGACTCTTTCTGGAACACGACCCAGGCGCTCCATCATAGCATCCAGACCGGTGAGGAATGCGTCTTCGGGCCATAGATATTTGTTGATTCTTTCCACAGCAGCTCGCACACGACTGAAGTACCCTTGGACTTTAACAAGACGGCAGTTGAGGCGATACATGTTCACGACCAAGTCATCGGGAACAGGAAACTTGATGGGATGCAAGTATGTCTCCACTTCGAATGTCTCTTTTTGGAAATCAGGACAGAACTCTGCAGCAAGAGATCAACGAAATATCAGCTGCACGTCAGTCGATGAAAAGTTACAATACTCACTCGGTAAAGGAAACATACCAATGAGAGAATAAAGCAACTTTGTCAGGAAGTCTCTTACAAAACCATCCAAAGCATTTCCTCTTTTCGACATGGAGTGGAGTCTCTTGGCCCATTCATCTCTTTCCTTCTTCATCTGCTCATTTTCTGCCTTCAACTTCTCAACGTCCGCAAGCTTCAATTCATCAGCTTCGGACTTCTTCTTCAGATTTGCAAGGACCACATCCTTGTCTTCCAGCAACTTTTACATGGCATCACACTCCAGCTTCAGTTTGTTCTTCTCAGATTCAACCTGGGCGTACTGAGACCCAATCTCACACGCTTTCTACAAAAACATCCGAGTGGAATTTTTTTTCACTCGACACAGGTATTATTCTACTTCCGAGTGGATAAATACAAGTCATTCGACAAATAATGCAAGTATTCAAATACAGACTACTGATTATGCAAGCATTCAACAGTAGTCTCGGGGACTACAACCAGTGGGTTCACTCGGCGTGACCCCACTGGTCCAATACTCGACAAGGTCGGCCCTGCCGAGTCAAATAGAATTTACACTCAAGTACTTCAGACTATTATCATTCAATCTCGACTAGTAATAGTTTCGGGTACTACACCCAGTGGGTGCACTTAGCGTGCCCCTACTGGATTCATAACTCAACTAGATCAGCTCTGGATGGTTTTGAAGAAGAAAAAAGGAAAGTCTCTACTGCTAAAGACCACTACCAGTGCAAGCACTCGACAGCATTCTCGGGGACTACACCCAGTGGGTTCACTCAGAGTGACCCCACTGGAACGCGAATGAAACAAAGACAATTCTACCAAAAAGCAACCCCAAGTGGGTGAGAGTCAGAATATAAACTTACAGTCGAACTTACTCGGATGTTTTCTTCCAGCACCACGTTGTTGTTGTACACAGAGACGATGGTGTCATAAGCTCCTCTTGCGTGTTGCTTCATCAGTCCTGCCTGGATCATAGCATCCTTGGCAGCGCCAGACTGATCCTGAGGGACACGAGCGTGTTGTACATGGTCGAGGGAGACATCAATCCTGAAGCCACGGCAGAAACAACTGGAGTGCTCGACTATAATCCAGTCGGGGTCGTGGTGACAACGACTGAACTAGCAGGTGGAGCACTCACCACAGCAATTGTCGCCACGGGCACCTCGGACACAACAGGTTCCGCTGTAGCAGCTGGTTGCCTTTGATCGTCATCGCCCAGCTGGATGACTTCTCTCCCAGCAGGCATAGCTGACAGACAGAAACATCAGAAGTTACAGTCAAGAAAAAGTACGTGCGAAAGAGTGATACGGAACGAGAAATCAACTTCATACCAAGTTGTGAGGTGGTTGCGTTCTCAGTGTCAACTTCCATGAGATCCTCGTCTCCTCACGGCGGCGATGTGAAAAAAGTAGCGGCTCTGTCAAGATAGCTCAGTCAGTCGTGAGCAACCAAAATGTTCACTCGGATAAGAACATAAAGTCGAACACTTACGCAGAAGCGACTGGAACGGAAATCCTCATCCTAGGCAAGGCCTTCCGAGGCTTGGACACTTTGGCGGGCTGCTCCACTGGCTCTCTAGATGATCCCCTGACATGCTTGGCAATCCTGCCACTCGGCGCCAAAGGTTTGCTGGGAGTGACTGCTGGGTCGTGACGATGTTTGGTTCGGGGCTCAGGGCGAGAAGGAGACGAATCTTCCTCCTCACTCTCCTCCGACTCCTCCTCCTCCGTCTCTTCGCTATCGTCGATGTAGTCCTCACTCTCTGCACTTTCCTCCATGCTCCCCTCGTCAAGGTCGAGTGAGTTTCCATTTGGGACCGAGGAATGAAGGTTCGTCCACTCCTGCAAGATACAATCTACAAATTCAGTTGACAAGGAAATCACAAGCACTCGGTTCAAACACAACAATGTTCAACAAAGTGGAACTAACCTTGTTCGTCAGCGGATTGTCAGCTGAGAAAGGCACGACCCTTTTTGCCCCCATCGGGTTGTCACAAGGACCCACTATCCTGCGGATCCACTTTGCTACTGTGTCTTCACTCACCTCTTCAGGATGAGACCGAGTGGAGTCTTCGGGACCGGTGTAGTGCCACATGGTGTGATCTCGAGCCCGGAGAGGCTGGATGCGTCTGCCCAGGAAGGTCTCTAATAGATCCATTCATGTCACTCCGTTGCGGACCAGACCAATCAGGGCTTTGACCAAGGGATCAACCAGAGTCTTCTCCTCCTTTTCATCGCTAATGTCCTCGGAGCACTCGGTCGCTCTAGAGAAAAGGGAGATGAGCCCACTCGACATGTTCGTACAAGCTACATCGTTACAGTAGAAACAAGTTGACTGCCAATTGCTAACCGACTCGGGAAAGGTCATGAGAGGATAGCTACTTTTGGCTTTTTCTGAAGCCCTAAACCTCCACACAACTGGATGACATTGGTCTTGTCATCAGTCAGGTTAACTTTCTTCACCGACTGAGATCACATGGTAAAGATGGATTTGAAGAGTCCCCAATGAGGAGGACATCCCAGGAAACATTCACACAAGGTGATAAAACAAGAAAGGTGGGCAATAGCATTCGGCGGAAGATGATGCAACTGTGCCCCAAAAAAGTTCAGAAAACCCCGCATGAAAGGATGGGGTGGCAGAGAAAAACCTCTTTATACATGAGTCAGGAGGATGACCCATTCCCCCTCATGCGGCTGAGGCTCCGCCACATCACCAGGAAGGCGCCAAGATTGGTCCATCAGCATGCTGTGCTCGACAAGGTCGAGGAGATCCTCCTTCCGCACCATGGAAGGGAGGAAATCCCCCTGGATCCACCCCGACGGCAGAGCTGGCTTCTTCGGCTTGGAGACGCCCTTCTTCTTCGCTTTCTCTAGCTTGCCAGTCTGCCCCTTCGTTAGGGCGACGGCGGCAAGGTTGGTCGCTTTTGTGTGCACTGGAGGCTAAGGAGATGGAAGAATAGAGGAGGGTATGAAGACGATGTCATTCCAAACCCTAGTGCTAGAAGCCTTTATAACCCGTCGACTGAGTCTCTAGCAGGTAGACCCTTGGCCTATCTCATCGTGAGCCACCGCAACATATGTGGCGGAGATTGAGGCGCAAGAATTGAGATGACGGGATCCACTTGATAACGATGATGTCACCACCGCGTAACGCGCGGCAACTGAAACTTTCAAATCCCAGAAAATCCGGAACTAACAGGGTGATTGGTCACATCAAAAGATCCTATAAGACGTGTCGTTTTGTTTGCTCACTCAGATCCTCGAATTCACTCGGATATTTTATGCCAAACAGAATTGATCAAGGCAAATGATGAAGGTTGCAATCGATGTTCAATTCGGCGAAACTTTGAAGAACATTCAAATTCAGTCTGTTATACCAAGATTTACAATCACACCTTCATCACTCTAACCTCGATCCATTCGGGGGCTAATGATGGGGTCATAGCCCTAGGGTAGGGTCATAGGCCTCACCTATAAGTCCTACCCAAGGGCACCTCATTATTAGCTTAAGGATCACAAGAAACCTACCGATTGGATTAAGACAACCTCTGATCCACTCGGTAAAGAACCACTCAGAAGATTACCTAATACTTGTCGACTCGATTCCACTTGGTAAATACCAGAAGGCAGTCGACATAGGAGACCAGAAGACACTCCAGCGAGGCTAATGGTCAGACATTAGACTACTGTAGTTAATGTCCTTTATGGCATACGTTACCTGTAACGTATGCATTCAATCCCACTTATTACACCCTTGAAGGCTGGACACTTATGAGGGGCAGTGCACTCTATATAAGCAACCCCTCCCCTCTGGCACAAAGGTTCGCATTTCGTGACATTCATATTCCACTCGACACTAAAGCTCCAAGAGCACTGAGGCGTAGAGTTGTTACCTCCACCGCAGAGGGGCCTGAACTCATACAACCTTGTCGTAGCTTGGACTCTGCCCTCTACTTTCGTACCCTACACTTCTACTGTCAGGCTTATATCCACGACAGGTGATGATGAGATAGGTGGCCACTTTTGGAGAAGTGGTGCACCGGGTATATTTTGGTGTGAGTGGTTTCGAAAATGGGATTAGATTTATGATGTGTCAACTGTCCCAACCTTACATGTGCGACCACGTTACTCCCTTATGGGACGGGGCTTTGTTGACTACTTTGGTCGGTGCTAGCAAAGAGCCACATTACTAGTGGCGGGAGTGATATGTGGTCACTCTCGTGACGGGGTCGTGCCAGGTAGGGTGACTATGCCGTTTTTACGTGTTCCGGGCACACCGTTGGTCACCTCATGGATGCTACTGTCCACAGTTGGTGCTTGTAAGACGTACATCATGTGGGTTGGGTACCAATCGAGTGGATCTGTTTGTCTAATACCGTCAGGGGAAAGGCATTTATCCGGTACTTACCTCGGGTATGTTATATACCGCGAGTCATGGATGACATGGAAGTTTCCCGGATCTCGTGGGTACAATATACAACCTCTGCAGAGTGTAAAACTATTCGAATAGCCGTGTCCACAGTCAAGGACATTTGGGTGGTGCTGCTTAAACTACGTCCAGTCATTTCCGCATAAACCAAATGTGTGTGTTTAATGGTGATATCAGAGAAAGAGTTGATATGACCAAGTTTGGTGACTTGGCGTATCGGGTGAACCTAGAGTGTTCATCCCATAACAGATATATTGATATATGTAACCTGTTCTTCTAAAATACCATCTAGCTTATGTTGCACATCCATCTATAATCATGTTTATTTACAGTTTAGATGTTATCCAGCAATACTCCACATTACATGTTATCCTACCAAATGCATTATCCATATCATGGGTTGTTTGCGAGTACATTCAAAGTACTCATTGGCTTGCCACTGGTTATGTTATTGACCAGACATGGAAGGACCGAAGTTTGGAGAAGAGTACGTCATCGGAGAGGGACCTGCGAACTAGGGCGCTTCCCAGTCAGAATGCCTGTTGGTGTACGCTGATTGCATGGGCACCCGCTTAGCCCCAAGATCTCCGCTATTAGTTGTATATGTGTGTTTTGGCCTTATAGGCCCTACCCGTGTGAACTTGACCTTAATGGTCATGTGTTGTATTATTTCAGTATGTTGGATGTAAGACTCTTAATATTCAGCATATGTGTGTTCGGTGAACATTGATCTCTGGGATCACTGAGCACGTTCATTCGGTGATCTCGACTCGTAAGTCGGGGTCCCCACACAGATGGTATGAGAGCCATCCTGATTGTAGGAAGCCTTACGTAGCACGGACGATAGCCGAGGCAAGTAGTGCACTCAGCCCTTACACTTGAGATTTTCTGCACCCACGAAAATTTCTAACCCTCTCCTATAACCTTGTAGATGGCCGTCGTACCTGAGATGCTTCTAGAGACGGGCTTTCCCCTACTTTTGGGAGATAGCCTCGAAAAGTGTAAAGTACGTCGCATGCCCATTTTTCTATACCACGAGCATTGGGTCAACGTCGACACAAAGGAATATCACGTGGACCTGATAGTGAAGGCTAACGACTCCCCAACTAGTTGGTTCTCTGAAGAAACTCAGATGGAGAATCTGATGTTGGCAGTGGAGACAGCCACACTGGAGGCGCTCGTGTGTCTCCGCGACCTCCTTACCGAGATGGCTAATGAGCCGGCTACTCGTCATCTGCCTTTTTTAAGGACGGGATTGACGGGAGTTGGACACTTAAGCCATCCACGCAGGACGGAACGCCACTCAGGTTTCAGACCTACTTCAGCCTCTCCGCCGACACCCTAACTTACCTCCTGATCAAGGAGTCATTGACACTTCGCCAAGAGTTGCACCAAGTCAAGGACCTACTCCGCTTGGAGAAGATGAATACCCGCAAGGTCAAGAAGGAAGGAGCACCCGGAGGGCAGTCAGCCATTGCCTTCCGAGGAGGAGTATCACCGCTCCAGGCCACTCCTATCCAGAGTCGGGTTTGACCGCGGAAGAATATACTGAGCTCCTCACCGCTTCACCAACAAAGAGACGCTATGATGAACCGCTCCCCTCTCCCACACCTCTGAAGGAGGATAGTACCAATGAGGATTAAGACGAAGACCCTGCAGAGCCTGCCTACAATACCGAGCAGTCCACCGCTTAGAGGAACATCTTAGGCTGATAGGAGTCTCCCCATGCGTAGTTGAGTCCATGTATCGGTTCGCGAGAACCATGAGTGTTGTGTGTTCATGTATGATGCAAGCCGCATTCTGCCTTAGGCAGCTTGTAAGCGACTACATCGCTTCTTTTAATTCAATGCATTAGATTTTTCAAAAAACCTTTGTTTAAAAATTCACACACTCGTGATACGTCTCCGTCGTACTCCACTCTTCCGAACTCTTTTGCCCTTGTTTTGGACTCTAATTTGGATGATTTGAATGGAACTAACCCGGACTAACGTTGTTTTCACCAGAATTGCCATGGTGTTGTTTTTGCATAGAAATAAAAGTTCTCGGAATGACCTGAAAATTTACGGAGAATTTTTGTGGAATATATAAAAAAATATTGGCGCAAGAAAAAATGGAGGAAGTGGAGCTGTGAGCCCACAAGCCCACCAAGCCCCCCCCCCCCCCGGGGGGGGGCGCGCCTGGCAGGCTTGTGGGGCCCACATCTCTCCACCACCTCCAATCTCAGCTCTATTTAGTCTGTCTCGCCTGGAAAAAAATCAAGGAGAAGAGTTCATCGCGTTTTACGATACCGAGGCACCGCCACCTCCTGTTCTTCATCTGGAGGGCAGAACTGGAGTCCGTTTTGGGCTCCGGAGAGGGGAAATCGTCGCCATCGTCATCATCCACCTTCCTTCATCGCCAATTCCATGATGCTCTTCACCGTTCGTGAGTAATCTCATCGTAGGCTTGCTGGACGGTGATGGGTTGGATGAGATCTATCATGTAATCGAGTTAGTTTTGACGGGGATTGATCCCTAGTATCCACTATGTTCTGAGATTGATGATGCTACTACTTTGCCATGCTTAATGCTTCTCACTAGGGCCCGAGTGCCATGACTTCAGATCTGAACCTATTATGTTGTCGCCAATATATGTGTGTTCCTGATCCTATCTTGCAAGTTGTAGTCACCTACTATGTGTCATGACCCGGCAACCCGGGAGTGACAATAGCCGGAACCACTCCCGGAGATGACCATAGTATGAGGAGTTCATGTATTCACCAAGTGTTAATGCGTTGGTCCGGTTGTTTATTGAAAGGAGAACCTTAATATCCCGTAGTTTCCATTAGGACCCCGCTGCCACGGGAGGGATGGACAATAGATGCCATGCAAGTTCTTTTCCCTAAGCATGTATGACTACATACGGAATACATGCCTATATTAGATTGACGAACTGGAGCTAGTTACATATCTCTCCGTGTTATAACTATTGCATGATGAATAACATCCGGCATAATTATCCATCACCGATCCAATGCCTACGAGTCTCTTACTACTGGTCCTTGCTATGTTACTTTGTCGCTACTGCTGTCACTGCTGCTACTGTTACTTTGCCGCTATTGATGTCACTTCTGCTACTGGTTACTGTTGCTACTGTTGCTATCACCCTACTTTGCTACTGATACTTTGCTGCAGGTACTAAATCTTTCTGGTGTGCTTGAATTGACAACTCAGCTGCTAATACTTGAGAATATTATTTGGCTTCCCCTTGAGTCGAATCAATAAATTTGGGTTGAATACTCTACCCTCGAAAACTGTTGCGATCCCCTATACTTTTGGGTTATCAACTAGCACAGTACCAAACCCCCTTATCTAGGAACATCATCCATTATGATTCCCGGCCAAATTCGGCAAATTGACCTGTCTACTCCCCTGACAGGATGGTGATTTCAACCCGCACCAGCATCTTCGGCAACCCCAGCTCTGCCACCTCTGGCTAACAGCAGGGAACCGGTGGAAACTCTCAAGCTGTAGATCACCTTGAGCAGCAGCAAGGCGATATTCCTCTACCATCGCCTCCTCCGGAGAGCCTGGTTGTGGCTCAGTTCCTCTAAGCTCTCCGAGAGGAACGTCAAGCCAACAATGCCGCCATCCAACGGCTGGCTCAAGTCTTGGTGAAGAATCCGCCGCAAAATGGAAATGGCAACAGTCGCTCTACTCTGTATGAGTTTATGCGGACTACGCCTCCTATATTCACGGAGACAACTGAACCATTGGATGCCGATGACTGGATCCGCACTATCGAAGACCTCCTCACATTGGTCAAGTGCAACGATGATCGCGAGAAAGTCCTTTATGCTTTTCACTATCTCGGCAACACGGCCAGAGCCTGGTGGGACTGGTTCCAGACCATGCGTGAAGGGCAAGCTATCACTTGGGTAGTATTCAAGGAAGGATTCCGCGTTGCTCACATTCCGCCTGGAATGATGTACTAAGAAGCGGGAATTCCGATCCTTGAGGCAAGGCAGTGGAACCATCAAGGAGTATCTGCATAAATTTAACCTCGTGTCGAGATATGGACCAGAGGACGTCAACACTGAGGCCGCAAAGGTAGAACGCTTTATGGAAGGACTGCAACAGTCACTCCAGTACCAACTGGTTGTTTGTGATTGTCGGACCTTCTGCAATCTGGTTAACAGGGCCCTCATGTTGGAAGATAAGCGTCATGCAATGGACGACACCCGTAAGCGCAAGCTCATGGGTAGTGGTGGACCCAGTAACCCGAAGCCACGCCCATGGCAGTCAGCCCCTGCAAGACCCAGCTATCAGCAACAGTAGTACAAAGCACCAACGTTCTGCCAGAACTACCAGCCCCAGCAGCAAGTCAACACCAAGCCAGCAATCAACCCGCCGAATAACATTGGAGTCAAGACCAACATCCCGGGACAGGTTACCTGTTTTGGATGTGGACAGTGTGGACACTATTCCAGACAGTGCCCCAATAAGAAGCCCGATGCACTGCGCCCCAATGCGTCGAATCAAGGTCAAGGAGCGCCAGGGAAGAATCAAGCTCCCCGCAATTACTAGTACCACAGCAGGGGACGTATTAATCACATCTCCGCAAAAGATGCTCAGGAAGACCCGGACTGCATTCTGGGTACGTTCCTCATCAACTTCACCCTAGCAACAATACTGTTTGATTGTGGTGCTTCGCATTCTTTTGTTACTCAGAAGTTTGCGGAAAATGTGGTTTGAAACCTACCCTACTTAATGGGCAAATGGCAGTACATACCCCAAGAGGAGTGCTAAGGACCAACCTAGGATGTAGAGGAGTCTGGATCAATATTAATGGGATAGGCTTCGCAGCAGATCTCATCATCATTAAGTCGCAAGGCTTAGAAGTGATCCTTGGGATGGATTGGTTGGCCAAGCACCACAGTATCTTGGACTGTGCCAATAGGGCTATTACCATGACAAGCGACCAAGGGGTCAAAGTCAAGTATGTCCCTGAGCCTACATCCGCTCAAGTCCCGGAGGTAAATTGCCTATCGGGAGAAGAGCTGGACCGAGTGTCGATAGTGTGTGAATACCCAGACGTCTTTCCATATGAGCTGTTAAGGATGCCTCCTGACCGATACATCAAGTTCATCATTGAGCTCATGCCTGGGTCAAGGCATATCTATAAGGAGCCTTATAGGATGGGATCTGAAGAGCTAGCAGACTTGAAGAAGCAGCTCGATGAGCAACTCAGGAAAGGATTCATCCATCCGAGTGCATCACCTTGGGGATCACCTGTTCTGTTCGTGCCTAAGAAGGATGGGACTATCAGACTCTACGTTGATTACCGTTCTCTCAATGAAGTCACGATCAAGAACAAGTACCCACTCCCCAAGACTGAAGACTTGTTTGACTAGTTAAATGGAGCCAAGGTATTTTCCAAGATCGATCTCTGATCTGGATATTACCAACTAAAGATCCAACCGGAAGACATACCCAATACTGCATTCATGACTCGGTACGGTCTATGCGAGTGCACCGTCATGTCATTTGGGTTGACAAATGCCCCAGCATACTTCATGTACCTCATGAACAAGGTCTTCATGGAATACCTGGATAAGTTTGTCCTCATATTCATCAATGACATATTAATCTTCTCCAAATCCAAAGAAGAGCATGAGAAACACTGGAGGTTAGTGTTGGAAAAGCTTTGAGAGCACCAACTTTATGCCAAGTTTCGCAAATGCCAATTCTGGCTCCATGAAATTGGATTATTGGGTCATACCATGACGGCAAATGGATTGGCTGTCGATCCTTCCAAGATTACCACGGTAACCAACTCTCGGACTTGCGAGATACTACCGCAAGTTCGTAGAAGGATTCTCCCGCATCGCTCGACCAATGACTTAGCTCTTGAAGAAAGGAAAGAAGTTCGAATGGACGCCTGATGTCCCACAAACGTATGGGATCGCAACAGTTTTTGAGGGCAGAGTATTCAACCCAAATTTATTGATTCGCCAAGATGGGAGGCGAAAGAATATTCTCAAGTATTAGCAGCTGAATGTGTCAGATTCAACCACACCTGAAAGATTAGTGTCTGCAAGCAAAGTATCAGTAGCAAGGTAGTATGATAGCAGACTATTCCTAACTGTTGTATCAATGGCGCCAGCACGTTGACGGGAGATTATTCTTGAGAAGAATGCTTCCCCGGCTACGGCTCCAACAAAGTCTTGCAACAAGTAACAACGGAGTAGTAAGGAACAGCAGTAGCAGCAGGAGCAAAGTAACAAGTAACAACAATAGTGACAGCAGCAACAAAGTGGCCCAATCCCTTTTGTAGCGAGGGACAAGCCTAGGCATAGTAACATAGCGAGAACCAGTAGTAAAAGACTCGTAGGCAGTGGATCGATAATGGATGAGTATTACAGATGTGATTCATCATGTAACAGCTATAACACGGAGAGATATGTAACTAGCTCACGTTCTTCAATCTAATGTTGCCATGTATTCCGTATGTAGTCATACGTGCTTAGGGAAAAGAACTTGCATGACATCTATTGTCCATCCCTCCCGTGGCAGCGAGGTCCTAATTGAAACTACGGGATATTAAGGTTCTCCTTTTAATAAAGAACCGGACCAACGCATTAACACGCGGTGAATACATGAACTCCTCATACTATGGTCATCTCCGGGAGTGGTTCCGGCTATTGTCACTCCGGGGTTGTCGGGTCATAACACATAGTAGGTGACTACAACTTGCAAGATAGGATCTAAAACACACATATATTGGCGACAACATAATAGGTTCAGATCTGAAATCATGGCACTCGGGCCCTAGTGACAAGCACTAAGCATAATCAAGTAGTAGCAACATCAATCTAGAACATAGTGGATACTAGGGATTAATCCCCGTCAAGAACTAACTCGATTACATGATATATCTCATCCAACTCATCACCGTCCAGCAAGCCTACGATGAGATTACACATGAACAATGAAGAGCATCATGGAATTGTCGATGGAGAAAGGTTGATGATGACGATGGCGACGATTTCCCCTCTCCGGAGCCCGAAACGGACTCCAGATCTGCCCTCGAGATGAAGAACAGGATGTGGAGGCGCCTCCGTATCGCAAAACGCGATGAAACCTTCTCTCTGATTTTTTTTCCAGGTGAAACGGAAGATATAGAGCTGAGATTGGGGGCGGTGGTGCCATGTGGGCCCCACAAGCCTGCACGGCGCGACCTAGGTGGGTGGCCGCGGCCTGTGGGCTTGTGGCCCGCTGGCACGCCCCCTTCGGTGGATCTTTGCGCGGGTATTTTTCTTTTATTCCAGAAAAAAACTCCGTAAATTTTCAGGACATTCTGAGAACTTTTATTTCTGCACAAAAACAACACAATTGCAATTCTGCTGAAAACAGCGTTAGTCCGGGTTAGTTCCATTCAAATCATGCAAATTAGAGTCCAAAACAAGGGCAAAAGAGTTCGGAAAAGTAGATACGACGGAGACGTATCAACTCGCCCAAGCTTAAAGCCTTGCTTGTCCTCAAGCAACTCAGTTGACAAACTGAGAGAGACAAAAGAAAAACTTTGACGAACTCTGTTTGATCTTGTTGTTGCAACTATGTCTAACTCACAATCAGAATTTCAGCAAGATCACAATCAAACCACATAAGCAAATGACATCTAGGTCTCATGGTAAACTCATATCAATGGCATAATCAACTAGTGAGCAAATAATAATAAGCCTCAAACGTTAACACTTCAATCAAAACAACATGAAGCAGTACGAATAGATGGTATCTCGCTAGCTCTTTCTGAAACCGCAAAACATAAATGCAGAGCACCTTCAAAGACCAAGGGCTGCCTAAACATTGTAATTCATGGCAATGAAGATCCAGTCATAGTCATACACAACATAGTTAAAAGCAAAGCATAAAAACAACAGAGGTGCTCTCTAATTGGTGCTTTTGTAAGAAGAGGATGACTCAACAGGAACATAAATAGACAGACCCTTCGCAGAGGGAAGAATTGATTTGCAGAGGTGGCAGAGCTCAAGCTTTTAAAACAGAGATAATAATTTTGGCTGGCATGCTTTCATGTCAACGCAATGACTAAGAGTTCTCTACATCTTCCACCCTACACATGCTATAGGCAGTTCCCAAACAAAAAAGTAAAGTTTTGACTCCCCCACCACCAATCAATCACACTCCACGGTTAGCCGAATCCTCGGGTACCGTCCATACCAACATCAATCCTGGGGTAGTTTTGTTTGCAATTATCTTTTCGACTTGAGTATGGAACTGGGAATTCCAATTACCGGCCCCTTTCTCGTGAATGATAGTGAATAAACACATATCGAGGATAACACGCCTAGCATGGAAGATACCAATAGCCCCCCTGTAACCACATGAGCGGTTCGGGCATGCAAAATAGATTATTTCTTGAAGGTTTAGAGAGTGGCACATGCAAATTTACTTGGAACGGCAGGTAGATACCACACATAGGTAGGTATGGTGGACTCATATGGAACAACTTTGGGTTTATGGGAGTGGATGCACAAGCAGTATTCCCGCTTAGTACAAGTGAAGGCTAGCAAAAGACTGGGAAGCGACCAACTAGAGAGAGACAACAGACATCAAAATGCATTGATATTAACTAACATTGAGTGCAAGCATGAGTAGGACATAAATCACCATGAACATGAACATCATAGACCCTATGTTGGTTTTGTTTCAACTACATGCGCGAACATGCGCCAAGTCAAGCCACTTGAATCGTTCAAAGGAGGATACCATCCTATCATACTACATCATAGTCATCTCAACATTACTGTGGGCATCCAAGACAAACCATTATAAGCTCCTAGCTAATTAAGCATGGCATAAGCAACTATGATTTCTAAGTTGTCATTGCAAACATATTTCCCTCACAACAAAGCTGAATCACGCATGATGAGCTAGTCATATTTACAAAAAGAAAATAGATCGAGTTCATACCAACTTTTCCAGACTCAGTCACTTCATCATATATCGTCATTATTGCCTTTCACTTGCACGACCGAACGATGTGAACAATAATAAGCGTGCTCGTGCATTGGACTACGCTGGAATCTGCACGCAAACACAAAGGAGAAGACAAAGTAATATGGCTCTTTGAAAGCTAAACAGGTATGCATGCAAGAGCCACTAAACATTGTAACCATTGTCTTCTACCTTGACCCAAAGAAAAAGAAAACTATCTACACGGGAAAGCTCCCAACAAGCAAAAGAAGAAAAAGAAAATCTTTTTGGTTTTCTTAAACTAGACAGACACACAAAAAGAAAACGAGAAAAAGAAAATAAACTAGCATGGATGATAGAGTGGCAAAGTGTGAACACCGACGAACAAAGTGAAAGCATAGGCAAGAATGTAAGGTCGGTGAGAACACGTACTCCCCCAAGCCTAGGCTTTTGGCCTAACTTGGTCTACTCCCAAGGATGGTCCTGGCGAAACCCAAAATCATAATCGAGGTTATACAGGAGCGCTGCAGCCACTGCCTGAATAGCTGCCTCACGGAGACGAGCAGCCTTTGCCTCCCTCTCATACTCCTCTGCTCTCCTCTGGTTATGTAATATCTCTGTTTTACCGGAAAGTCAAAGAAGGCGGGAGCAGGAAGGGTAAAATGGAAACCACGCTGCCGGTTAAATATCAATCGGTGTAGGAGGGATTCGTCATCCCTCTCAAGGAACTGGTAGCGTGTCAAAGCGACGCGGTCAAGGAAAGATGTATGGAGAGGGGGATCTCCTTCCCGGATGGGTACTCCAAGAAAATTTGCCATGCGAGTGGCTGAAAGTGCATGTTATGCCCCTAATCGACTTTTGGTGTTAATGACAACACATACATAGGAAACTAATCCTATTTGTTGAGTGTATCTCAGGATGGCAAGTACTCTAGTAGATTGACATTTATGTGCCAAGGTGGTCTGAGAAGATCGAGATTTATATGTCAAGAAGGCTCGGGATTGAGAAAAGATGATGTAGACTATCCTTTTAAGTTTACTATTCTTGAGTATAGGGGTCCCACACTATTAAGAGGGGATCACAGATTTTGCGATGAACTTGCTCATACCACATCTTCACTATTCTGCGCAACACCACATCTTCACTATTCTGCTCAATACCACATCTTCACTACTCTGCTCTTATCTCAAAACAGGACTAATGCCTCGGACATCCGGCTCCCTCCGGACGTCCGAGGGCCGGTCGACGGTCGGACGACCGACAAGCTTCGGAAATCCGGAGCTCTGCACCAGAAGAACTTGAGCCATATAACTCGGACTTCCGGCTCCCTCCGGACATCCGAGGTCCGGTCACCGACCGGCTTTGGAAATCGGGAGCCCTGCACGAGGAGAACGTGAGCCATATAACTCGGACTTCCGGCTCCCTCCGGACGTCCGAGGGCCGGACGTCCGTCCCATTTCGGAAATCCGGAATCTTGCACCAGAAGAAGTTGAGTCGAATAACTCGGACTTCCGGCCTTCTCCGGACGTCCGGTCCCTGTTCAACTCACAGTGATTCCAGACATATCTACAGCCCTCGGACGACCGACCCCTGTCGGACGTCCGACCCCTTGTGGACGCCCGGACATCCGTGAACTGCCGGATGTCCGAACCGTGTGTGACTTAAAGTGTCCCCAACGGCTGTTTTACACTCCCCACTATATATACCCCCTCCCACTTCGTGAGAAGGTGTCCAACACAGCTAGAACACATACAAGAACACATTTCTTCTCACTCACTCTTGTCTACACTCAATCTTAGATCCCAAGAGCATTTGTGAGTCCCTTTGAGTGTTGTTCCAATCAAAAGATAGATCGTCTCCTTCTCCTCCTCTCCACCAAAGTGATTTGTGATTTGAGCAAGTTTTGAGCAATCCCCGTGATCTTGTTACTCTTGGAGGTTGGAGACTCCTAGGCGGTAGGAGTCTTCAGAGAGGAATCAAACCATTGTGATTTCCCCCAGAAAGTTTGTGAAGGTTTGGAAGCCACCTCAAGGCTTACCACTAGTGGTTGAGAAACGCCTTCGTGTAGTTATCTCAAAGGGAGAATAGGGTGAGCCTTCGTGGCGTTGGTGTGCATTCGTGGTAACATCCGCCCCTCTATCGGTGACGTAGCTTCCCTCCAAGGAAGTGAACATAGGGATACATCCTCGTCTCTCTTGGAGTTTCGGTTATTCCTAACCCTAACTCTCTACTTGTGTTAATCCTTATTACGTACTTGTATTTGATTATTGTTTACCGGTTGCCTTACTTCACTCTAAATAGGTTACTCCTTGTCATAGCAATTATTAGGCCTACGCTTATATTCCGCACCTTTGCCTAAAATTGCTAAGTAATTATTAAAATTTGGAACTGTACCTATTCACCCCCCCCTCTAGGTCCATCTCGATCCTTTTCAATTGGTATCAGAGCCTCGTGCTCTATTCTTGTGGCTTAACCGCCCTAGAGCGAGATGGACGGGATTCCCACTACTGTAGCTCCAGTGGAGAGGGACGGACTTCCACGGAAGTCAAGTCCTTCACCTCTGAGGACCTGGAACGGGCCCTTGCCAAGCAAAAAGAGGAGCATGATGCTTCTCTTGAGGCCTTGGTCCAAATAAGATTGCCATCATTAACCACGGGGACAGCCACGTCCCCGAGGGCCTCAGGGCCACATGTGCACGGTTCTTCATTTGGCCAACAACCTCCGGAAAGGAACCAAACCAGTGTTCCATGGCTTTATGCTAGATCTCAAGTTGAGAAACCTAAGTACAATCCTGGAGGAAAACCTCCCTTGCTTGATGACAATTCCGATTTTGCTTTGTTGGGAGTTGGTATGCAGGATCATCTTAGGTACGCCAATGATGAGATGTTGGACATCCTCGAGCATGGGTACAATCTTATAGATCCAAGGTGCCTCACTCCCAGAGAAACTTATGACAAGTATCTCAATGACACTGCGATCATGTGCATAAGAAAAGGAAGGAATGACAAGCAACGGAGACCTTACATTCACATCACAAGTGCCAAGGAATTGTGGGATAGCATTATAAGGACCAAGACCGGTACCTCCACTCTTCGGCTTGCTCAATATGAAATTGCCAAGGGGCAATTACAGAATTTCTGTATGGAAAAGGGTGAATCTCCCAAGCAACTTCTAGAACGGCTCATGACTCTCGCCGCAGACATTGAGTACTGTGACTGTGACAAGACGCAAGATGGTTTCAATCTGACCAAGAGATTTCTTGTGGACAAGTTACTTCATGGTCTTGCTCCGTACCACCATAAAATGGTATGGGACATGAGGCAGCACCATGGGTTCAAAGAAATGACTCCAAATGACATCATATACACTTTCCAATTATTTGAAGAGTCAAAGGCAAATGCAACAAAGCACCTTGCCATGCATGGCACTTCAACATCAAAGATCAATCTTGCTTTGAAAGCCAAGCATGAATGTGATGAAGAAGAAAGTGAAGAAGAAGAGGGTGATGATGACTGTGAAGATGGTGATGATGTTGACTCTGATGAAAGCCCATCTTATGAGGACATTGCTCTCTTTGTAAAGAAGTTCAGTGCAGGAAAATTCAAGGGAAGACTCCCAAAGAAGAAGGTAAGGAAATGCTATAACTGTGAGGAAACCAACCACTTCTCCAATGACTGCCCTTATGAGAAGAGAGAAGATAAACCAAGGTTTCCGAAGACCTTTGTAAAGAAGAAGTTGCCAAACCCTATGAACTCCAAGCTCAAGAGAACAGATGGAAGAGCAATGGTTGCACAAGAAGAATCAGATCCAGAAGACGTTGGTGGGGTTGCCGGAGTAGCTCAGGATACACAAAACAACTTGAGGCTAGTCAACGAAAGTGGTGATGTTGTTCACTACAACTATATGAAAGACTACAAGGGCAACGCCCACAAGTGTTTGATGGCAAAGATTGCCATGGGAGATGAGGAAGACCAAAGCTCCCATGATAAGGTTAAGGTAACTCCACGGTTAAACTCTTTCAGTCTAGCTTCTACCTCACGTGATGAGTATCTTGATGCGGAAGATCACTATGAGGATAATGACTTAGATCATCCCATGTTTGCCAAAATAAACAAATTTATGTGCTCTCTTAAAGGAAACAAGCTCACTATGTTTCGCATACTTATGGAAATGGTGAGTAAGCACACCAATACCATCAAGGAACTTGAAACCCTCGTCACCGAGGAGAAGGAAAGAAATGAAATCCTTGAGCAGAAAGTCATGTATGAGGAAGCACAAAATGATGCATTATGCTCAAAAGTTGGTGAAAACCTTGATAAACATGCTAATGATCTTGCCTCCTTGAAAAAGGCTGAATCTGTGTGCAAAGAGTTACTAAATGATAAAAACCGACTAGTGAACTATCATGCTTCCCTTTCTAAGGACTGTGAGCGTCTATCCTTGTCTCTCAAAGACAAGGAATAGAAACTCACTGTTCTTACAAAGAGCTCTGAGGCACTCAAGGTCACTTATCTTGACACTTTAGCTAAGGCTTACTCCTCACCTACTATTAATGTTGATACCTGCACTACAAACTCTAGTAGTGAACTGACATCTATTCTTGAGGAAAACTGTTCGCTAAAGGCACAGCTAGATAGAGGTCTCATGAAATGTGCACAAGGACAAAAGACTCTCAATGAGATCTTAAGTCAACACAATGGAGGCTTTGCCAAGGAAGGGCTTGGGTTCAATCCAAGCACCGCCAAGAAAAGTGCATCTCCTCTCAAGTGTACCACTGCGCTTAAAGAAATATTTGTACGAGAGGGACACAAGGAGAAAGGTAAGGTTGTGAGTGGGTCGGCCACTAGGGGTTCGCCTACTCTCAACAAGACGACTGAATTCATGCCTCCATCCTATATACTTCACAAATCAAAGGAAGGAGAGGTTTATGCTAAATTCGTTGGTCCCCGTAATGCATTCCGATTTTATGCTATTTGGGTCCCTAAGACTCTTGTAACTAATGTGAGAGGCCCCATGACGAAATGGGCACCTCAAACCAAGTCTTAATTCGTTACAGGTTGTTTTCTCCGGAGGAGCCAAATGGGTGAACGACAGTGGATGCACCAATCATATGATCGGAGATGGTAACTTGCTCTATGACTTCATGCAAGCCATTCGACCATACATGAGCATTGTATTTGGTGGAGGGTCGAAAGGGCAGGTAATTGGGTTGGGCAAGGTGGCAATCACTAATGACATGTCTATTGCAAATGTCATGCTTGTCCAATCTCTTCAATATCATTTACTTTCAGTTCGCCAATTGGCTTCCGTTGGTTATGACACATTATTCGAACTAATGGATGTGAAAGTCTTTAAGAGAGACACTCTCGAAGTGGCCTTTGTTGGAGAGTTGGATGGAAACCTTTACACGGTTGATTTCTCGAAAGAGAGCACCTTCCATACAACTTGTCTAATGGCCAAGGCCGACATGGGATGGTTGTGGCATCGCCGGCTCACCCTTGTCAGCATGAGAAATCTTCAAAATCTCTTAAACGGCAATCACATCCTTGGACTAACAAATGTATCTTTTAAGAAAGATCGTGTGTGGAGTGCATGCATAGCTGGGAAACAACATCAATCAAAACATCCACCCAAGAACATTGTATCCACTTCGAGGCCGTTAGAGCTCCTTCATGTGGATCTGTTTGGGCCTCCTTCATTGGCAAGTCTTGGAGGGAAAAAGTATGGCCTAGTCATTGTTGATGATTACTCAAGATACACATGGGTATTCTTTCTCAAGTCCAAGGATGAGACGAAGATCACCTTCATTGATTTTGCCAAACAAGTCCATCGGAAGTTTGACAAGGACATCAAGGCAATAAGAAGTGATAATGGCTCCGAGTTAGTGATGAGGGAATTGAACATCAGTACTCCGCACCTTACACCCCTCAGCAAAATGGTGTAGCAGAGAGGAAGAACCGGACACTTGTGGAAATGGCAAGGTCAATGTTAGACGAATACAAGTCACCACATAGTTTTTGGGCTGAGGCCGTCAACACAGCATGTCATGCATCAAACCGGCTCTTCCTTCGATCAATATTGGAGAAGACTCCATATGAGCTCCTAACTGGGAACAAGCCCAATGTTAAGTACTTTCGTGTGTTTGGATGCAAGTGTTTCATCCTCAACAAATGGGAACGGTTAGGAAAATTTCAATCCAAAACAACTGAAGGGATTTTTTTTTGGCTATGGATCAAACTCCCACGCCTACAGAGTCTACAACAAATCCACTGGATGTGTTATAGAAACCTGTGACGTGACGTTTGACGAATTTAACCGCTCCCATGGGGAGCAATTGATCTAAGTGATGCAGGTGAAGAAGATTCCTCGCAAGATATCTTGAACATGGGTGTAGGTGCACTTCTTCCCATGGAACAAAGACCCCATGATGATGATGAAGATGATGAGAGTACTTCTCATCCTCAAGACAGTTCACTGCCCGTACCCCCACAAGATACTAGCACACATATCATGCCAGTTGTTGAGGATCAAGTGGGAGAACATGTCTCTCACTCTGATCACGCTCAAGAACAAGTTGATCTTCAAGAGCTAGACCAAAGTATGGATATGCTTGATGATGAACCTCAATAGGTGCAACGTGAAGAGGAATACCTTCCACCGCACGTAAATGATCCATATGTTGAGGACGTTGATGATGGAAACAAAGTCGAACCTCGTGAAACCCTGACCTCCATCATGCTAGGTGTGGCCGGTCATGTTGATATTGATCAAATCCTCACCGGAGTATCGGAAGGTAGAGTGACTCATAAACAATTAACAAACTCTTGTGCTCACTTTTCGTTTGTCTCTAGTACCATGCCACACAGGGTTCAGGATGCATTGTGTGACAATGACTGGCTCCTTGCCATGCAAGAAGAGTTAAACAGTTTTACACGCAACGAAGTATGGTCATTGGTAGAATGACCAACTGAGGAACACAATGTCATTGGAACTAAATGGATCTTCAAGAACAAGGAAGATGAGAATGGGACTGTCCTACGCAACAAGGCAAGGTTAGTAGCACAGGGGTACTCCCAAGTTGAAGGTTTGGACTTTGGTGAGACTTTCGCCCATGTTGCTCGTTTTGAATCCATTCGCATTCTATTGGCCTATGCTGCTTTCAATGGTTTTACTTTGCATCAAATGGATTTGAAAAGTGCTTTTCTTAACAGTCCTCTACAAGAAGAGGTATATGTATCACAACCACCTGGGTTTGTTGACCCTCACCACAAAGACCATGTATACAAACTTCACAAGGCTCTGTATGGCCTCAAACAAGCACCCCGTGCTTGGTACGATCATCTTAAGAAGTTCTTACTCGATGATGTGTAACATCCCAAATTTTGGAATGTTAATATAATTATTAGATTGTTTGTTTGTTTGCTTGAGTGATTGAAACTTGAGTGAAATTTGAAACTTTTCAAAACTTTTGAATGAGAGGGAATAAAATGACTTTCCCCTTCTCCGGTATTCAAATTCATCAATTCAAAAGCAATGAGATAAGATGACATGACTTCTTCAACTATAAAGAATTTGAAAGGAGTTTAAAGTTGAATTCTTTCAAATTTTTGCTTTTGCATTTCTATTTTTCTTCCCCGAGAAATACCCCGAAAATAATTCTTCCAAGCAAGAAAGAGCGGAGGAAAATGACCCTCCCAAATCAGGGGTATTTTTGAAAATATTTGAGCCAAGAAAAACCAAAGTTTTATTTGAAAATTTTTTTGCAAAAAGAAATAAAGCTTTTAGGGATTTTCTGAAAAAAATAATAATTTTTATTTTGGACGTGGAAAAATGTCCATCATTTATATTTTATTTTTCTGATAATTTTAGTATATAGAAACTCTATATTCCGAATTTATTTGGTTTCCCTTTTATCATTTACTTTCCGGTTTTTGAAAATATAAAAGAGATATCTTTTAATTGGAAATAGATCGGTGGCCCACTAACACTCTCCAAATCTGGCCCAACACGATCATCTTCCTCATCACGTTCTCCTTCCTCACATCACAGGAAACTTCCATATCCATGGTGAGAGGAATCTCCACCTTCCCAATCTCCTTGTTCCTTCCTTCTCCGAGCACCCCGAGCCCCTATAAATACTCCCCTCAACCTCCTCTCCCCATTTTCCCCGTAGCCCAGCCCCTCCCCTCGTCGGAACGCAGCCCCCACCTCGCCGGAGTTCGCCTCCAACAGGAACTCGCCGGAGCTCTTGCTGCTCCCTCCCTTCGCCCCCACGCCCCGCCGACGCCACCAACCTTCGGCCCGAGCCCTCCTCCATCGTGTGGACCCCTCCACCGCCTCGGCCGGCCACCGGAGCAACCTTCCCACCATCTTCTCCAACTTCGGCGACTAACTCCGGTGAGATTCACGAAATCCCGTATTGGAGTTTTTTCAGAAAATTGCAATCTTAGAAAGTTCATATCTATTAGTCTATAACTCCGAATTAGGTGATTCTTTTTGCATTGGATCACAAATTTTATATAGTTTCTGTAGATATATAATTTGTCTATGTTTGGATTTATCAAATTTGAATTAGATCAGATTTGATTTAAAGCTTGTTTTGCTTATACCGGGAGTTTAAAAATAGCTTTTAAATTAATTCTTTTTGCTATTGTTTCCTATTGATCATATCTTTCAATAGTTTAAGTTTAATTTTTTTTAAATATTTTTACTTGGGGTTTTTACCAAAACAGATTCTGTTTTAGCTCTTTTAGAATTATGGTTATTTCTTTTTCTATAATTGTTTTTAAATTATTTTCTTTTATATTTCAGAAAGTTTATATTTTGTTTCTGTTAGTTAACAGTAGGTTTTCAACAAATTTTTATTTTTATTTTTATTTGTTATCATGAAATCAATTCTAGTTCTCTAATAACTTGCAATTGAGTTCTCTACTAGTTCAACTCGCATTTGAAAATACTTTCAAATGGTTTTATGAAAAATACTTTATTTTATCTTAGTTCAATTTATATTTTATTCTCTGAATATTTTAGTGTTTTATTTTCTGTTAGACAAAAACTATTTTTGTGAATGTTGTAGTAGAAGACTCCCTAGTCTTATTTGAAGTTTCCTTCGGATTCTTATTCGCTCTCTCTTTTGTTTTGATTGCTAGTATGAGTGCTTACGTGAATGATATGGTTGTTATATAGATTTCATCGAAGAGTGACGAGTAGTCTATCAAGTTATTCCTCGAGAACGAAAATTCTTCTTCGTCAACATCACCAGGCAAGTCATTTGATCATGTATCACCTATGTTTTATGCATCGTAGTTCTACCATCCTATGCCCAATTGCATGCTGAGTAGGTACTTGGAAATTATGGTTACATATTGTAGTATCATGTGGTAGGCACCCAACAACCCCGTTACTTGGCCCGGGATGACAAATTTCATATTGCTATGCTTGAGTAGACGGGATTCTGGTTGAGAGTTTATCACGAGTGATGCGAGAATAATGTAATAACCAAGACCGGTTAAGTCAAGACTTTTCAAGACCTCGTGATGCGATGCAACTCTGGGTGAAGGACGGTTGATCGGCTCCCTGGAGAAACCAGTGGATGACCCGGGATGCTGGAGACGTGCCATGACATCTTGCGGAAAGCTTCACCCAGGCTCAAAGAGACGGATGGATATTTTCAAGACCCGAGGCTTACCTGCACAGCCACAAGTCATTATGGGCTCTGCTTGGTTGGACAATGCAGCGACTCTAGACAGGCGGTGCCAGCAGATGTAGAAGAACGGTAGGATTTGGATGGGCACCAACAGGGATTCAGAGGGACCCGTTGAAAGACCATGTTCTGATCATCCGGTCTTCAAACACCCTGAAGTGCGAGGACATACACGGAGGCGATCAAATCTTGTGGGGAACGTGTGCAAAACTCTGCAGAGTACTCAAACCTAATCGATTAGCTGTGTCCACAGTCATGGACATCTTGAGCCAAAGGAACTGAAGTTATCTGGAATTCTCAACACCATTATATATATTTGATGAGGGTAATATTTATAACTTGGGTATGAGAACTTGTTAGTGGAACCATCTCGTTAACAACCAACCTTGTAGTAATATTTTGCTTTTAGCCCCTCTTGTTGTATGAGAAAATTTGCTTTACGCTAAAACTTACAGCCCCACCTGCCATATATGCATATAGTATATATGATATTTTACCCCCTCTCATATGTGACTTGCCGGCATATTCAATATGCTGACCTACACGGCTGCAATGTCTTATGTTGCAGATATTTTTCCTCGACGAGTAAGAGTACGATTCAGGGTTACGGTCCGCACTCAACTTGCCGTTGGTGTTTATTGGGACTCCACTCCCTTGACTGTTTCCGCTGAGATATTTAAGGTATATATCAGTTTTACGCTATTTACATGTGATTGCACTTTGATATATACATTGATGTACTGTGTGTGCCAGCATACTGATCCAGGGATGGCACAGATACACAGAGGCTTGACTCGTTTTGAGTCGGGTCGCTACATGATGGCTTTGTGGTGGGGGTGATCGATCCCACTCGTTTTACTAAGAGGGAAAATGGTGATTTGATCTTATGCCAAATCTATGTAGATGACATCATTTTTGGTTCTCCTAACATCCATTTATGCAAGAAGTTTGCAGCCTCCATGACCAAGACCTTTGAGATGTCACTCAACACGGACTTGAAGTTCTTTCTTGGGTTTCAAATACAACAATTTCAAGAAGGAATTTTCTTGTCTCAAACTAAGTACCTCAAGGATATTCTTGAAAATTTTGATATGACAAATGCTAAACCAATGAATACACCTATGGCCACAGATGTAGTTCTAAATGAAGACACCAACGGTATTCCTTTTGATCCATCTACTTACCGCTCCATGATTGGTTCGTTACTCTATCTTTGTGCATCTAGACCGGATATCATGTTAAGTGTAGGCATATGTGGTAGATTTCAAGCTTCCCCTAGGGAAAGCCATCATACGGCGGTTAAGCATATTCTTAGATACCTTGTTCACACCCCAAAGTTAGGCTTATGGTACCCTAAGGATGCAAAGTTCGATCTTATTGGGTACTCCGATGCGGATTGGGCCGGTGACAAAGTGGGACGGAAATCCACTTCCGGTGCATGTCAGTTTCTTGCACGCTCCTTGGTAAGTTGGTCCTCGAAAAAGCAGAATTGTGTTTCTCTCTCCACGGCCGAGGCCGAATATATTGCAGCCGCAAGCTGTGCAACCCAACTGCTATGGATGAGGCAAACCCTAAAGGATTATGGTATCACGTATCGACACGTGCCTCTTCTCTGTGATAATGAAAGTGTCATAAAGATCTCCGAGAACCCCATTGATCACCCTCGCACAAAACATATTAATATTAGGTATCATTTCTTGAGAGACCATGTGCAAAAGGGTGACATTGATATTACCCATGTGGGTACCGACATGCAGCTCGCTGACATTTTCACCAAGCCACTTAGCGTAGCAAGGTTCTGTCAACTTAGGCGTGAACTTGGTATCTTGGAGCTTGATAACATAACTTGAAATCTTGCACACATACACACACTCACATTATGTTCTTGTCTTGATGTGGGCATGCATTTAGGTGGAGTGGGTCATAATTCTGTGTTTTGATCTTACAAAATATGCATACATCAACTTCTGTCCACAAGTAGTATATGTAATTCTGGTAGGCAACTATGTTCGTGCTCTTTGTGATAAACCATGAAAAATCATCTCATCATCAAAGTTCCAGAATCAGCCTCTGCCTCCTCCTCTCTCGGTCGTCCGACGTGTCTCGGACGTCCGGCGGCTACCCTCATTCCGGACGTCCGGCCAGTGTCGGTCGTCCGACGGCAAAATCCACTCCGGACGTCCGACGCCTGTCGGACGTCCGACACATTGGGGCCCTATATATATAGAAGGGCACGGGCTAGGCTTTACCCTAGCCCCCATGCGCCTCCTTTTCCCCCAGCAACCGCCGCCGCCAGCACCAGGAGAGCTCGCCCGCGCCGCCACCTCCGGGATCTGCCTGATCTCCTCCACGGGATCCAATCTCCTCCGCAGGATCCAACTTTTCTTGCTCTCCTCTCTCGATCTGTAGGTATCTCCTCCGTTCCCCTTGCGTTTGGATTCCTTTTTCTCCCAAGTTCACGTGTTCGTTCATATGGTTCGCCCGTGACCATTCCCCATTTGGGTTTCCATCCGTGTAGGTTGATATGCACCATGCCCAAATTAAGCGCGCCGCCCGGAAGGACGCTGCTGGCTCATCCGCTCGTGCCCCTACTGGCATGGGGTCGGACTCGGAAGGGCAACATCGTCCCTTCAAACGGACTTCCCGGCGTCCTCCGTCTCAATAGCTCCCCTCGTCGTCTGATGGCTCTGACTTCGAGGATGAGCTTGCTGCCGAGGACCGTGCTGACCAGCCCGCCGTTCGGAGGTCCATGCCAAAGCCCGGGACTCGCAGGCCCTCCTATATGCCACCACCTCCTCCTGCACAGCCCGAAGGTGAATCTCGTCGCATCTCACTTGAGCCTCCTGCTACTTTAGTTCGTGAAGTCACGAACTTCACCATGGTAGCTAAGTCTTCCTATCTCACTTTCCTCCACGACGTTGACCAATTCTCTGTCGTACGTGACTCTATGGACTCACGTTTCCGCACAAACGTCCAGGCGGACATCTTTACTACGGTCATAGTTACTAAGGGTCTCTCTGTTCATCACTTCATAGATCTTGAGCATATTCGCACGCACTCGGCGAAATACCCGAGTGCCATTGAACTCATTGAGTCATCGGGGCTTGCTGCCCCCTTTGCTTTTCGTCGCGATTTTAACGCTGCTGCTATTCACCAGTTTTATGCCACATGCTTCTTTGGTCTAAACAACATTGTTAGCTAGATAACCTCTGACGTTCACTTCACAGCCTCTTATGATACGTTTGTTGCCGCACTTGGTTTCCCCAACTCCGGCTTCAAAATACATAAGAATGATCCTAACCATGCACATAAGCCAATTGAGGCGTGTGGGTATCTCCTCAAACCACTCCGTGAACTTGATGCAGATGAACGCATGAAGGATCTTAACCAGGTATCCATCTGGCGCTCACCTTACTTTATCATCTTTTCAGTGTCTTATCCGCACCATCTATCCCAAGATGGGTGATAAGGGATCTTGAAGTGGCTACTGTATTGACATCATGTCACATTTGTACAAGCACCCCAAGAGCAAAATTAATGTGCCTCACTTTCTATGGCATGAGATTCGGCTTGCTAGTTTTCAATACAAGCGAGCCTACCCTCATGCCCCCTTCATCCAGGCTCTTATTAATCATGTTGCTGAATTCTTTGTTGCTGTCACTCACACACATCACAAGTGGGTCATTCCCGCTCACATGGAGGATAACTATGCTCCCAAGAAAACCCCATCCTCCACATCCACTCGCCGCACTGCTGCCCAGTCAGCAACCCCTTCATCTAGCTCAGCTCCTCTCGGTCGCTTTGCCAAATTCATTGGCAAGGCACATTCTGCTGTGATGAAGGCCGTCTCTTTCCAGTGTGATCAAACCCATGATGTGGTTTCTCGCCTCGTCTCCTCCAAGAATGCCCTCAAGGCTCGTCTGAGAGACTCGGGCGCTCTTGATGTGAGTGATGATGAGGCTCTTCCTGCTGCTGCTCCTTCTGACTTTGGCTTCCCATCTAGTCCTGAGTGAGCTGATTTTCTTGACGAGGCTGGTGGCAGTGGCTTGCCTGACGATGAGGATGATGATGATGATGATGCTGATGAGCTCTGAGCATGGTTGATGCTGTTGGTGCCTCCCTTTTTGGTACTTGGTGCCAAAGGGGGAGTAATGTATCGTAGTTTTTAGCCTTTGGAGATTTAGTCTAAATTTGCATGGTTGTGTAATGTAATGGATAAACTCATGTATGGCTACTTATGAATGTTGTGATTGCTATGGATTGCTATGATATCATCATAGGCTATTATGGTTTGCTCCACTACTTCTATGATGATCTATTGTCTTTCTATGATGATCTATTATCTTTACATGATGATCCATTATATGTTCGATACACACATTAAAAGGGAGCTCCGATATTTTATCATGCACATACTAAGGGGGAGCTCCGTACTAAACCTCTCCAAGGCTATAATGTATGTTAAATCTTTTTGAGACCTATGTATATGTTGTCATCAACTACCAAAAAGGGGGAGATTGAAAGTGCATGTTATGCCCCTAATCGACTTTTGGTGTTAATGACAACACATACATAGGAAACTAATCCTATTTGTTGAGTGTATCTCAGGATGGCAAGTACTTTAGTAGATTGAGAATTATGTGCCAAGGTGGTCTGAGAAGATCGGGATTTATATGTCAAGAAGGCTCGGGATTGAGAAAAGATGATGTAGACTATCCTTTTAAGTTTACTATTCTTGAGTATAGGGATCCCGCACTATTAAGAGGGGATCACAGGTTTTGCGATGAACTTGCTCATACCACATCTTCACTATTCTGCTCAATACCACATCTTCACTATTCTGCTCAATACCACATCTTCACTACTCTACTCTTATCTCAAAACAGGACTAATGCCTCGGACATCCGGCTCCCTCCGGACGTCCGAGGGCCGGTCGAGGGTCGGACGACCGACAAGCTTCGGAAATCCGGAGCTCTACACCAGAAGAACTTGAGCCATATAACTCGGACTTCCGGCTCCCTCCGGATGTCCGAGGGTCGGTCGACCGACCAGCTTCAGAAACCAGGAGCCCTGCACCAGAAGAACATGAGCCATATAACTCGGACTTCCGGCTCCCTCCGGACGTCCCAGGGCCGGACGTCTGTCCCCCTTTCGGAAATTCGGAATCTTGCACCAGAAGAAGTTGAGTCGAATAACTCGGACTTCCGTCCTTCTCCGGACTTCCGGTCCCTGTTCAACTCAGAGTGATTCCAGACATATCTACAGCCCTCGGACGACCGACCCGTGTCGGACGTCCGACCCCTTGTGGACGCTCGGACATCCGTGAACTGCCGGATGTCTGAACCCTGTGTGACTCAAAGTGTCCCCAACGGCTGTTTTACACTCCCCACTATATATACCCCCTCCCACTTCGTGAGAGGGTGTCCAACACAGCTAGAACACATACAAGAACACCTTTCTTCTCACTCACTCTTCTCTACACTCAATCTTAGATCCCAAGAGCATTTGTGAGTCCCTTGGAGTGTTGTTCCAATCAAAAGATAGATCGTCTCCTTCTCCTCCTCTCCACCAAAGTGATTTGTGATTTGAGCAAGTTTTGAGCAATCCCCGTGATCTTGTTACTCTTGGAGGTTGGAGACTCCTGGGCGGTAGGAGTCTTCGGAGAGGAATCAAACCATTGTGATTTCCCCCGAAAAGTTGGTGAAGGTTTGTAAGCCACCTCAAGGCTTACCACTAGTGGTTGAGAAACGCCTTTGTGGAGTTATCTCAAAGGGAGAATAGGGTGAGCCTTTGTGGCGTTGGTGTGCCTTCGTGGTAACATCCGCCCCTCTAACAGTGACGTAGCTTCCCTCCAAGGAAGTGAACATCGGGATACATCCTCGTCTCTCTTGAAGTTTCGGTTATTCCTAACCCTAACTCTCTACTTGTGTTAATCCTTATTACGTACTTGTATTTGATTATTGTTTACCGGTTGCCTTACTTCACTCTAATTAGCTTACTCCTGGTCATAGCAATTATTAGGCCTACGCTTATATTCCGCACCTTTGCCTAAAATTGCTAAGTAATTATTAAAATTTGGAACTGTACCTATTCACCCCCCCCTCTAGGTCCATCTCGATCCTTTTCAATGGCATAGATCCCAACAAACAAATCCCCTTCAATTGCATTCTTATTCAGCCTCCTTTCTATAATAGCTCCCATGTTGAAGCTTTTGTCACCTGTCACTGCGCTCTTAAGGATACTAAGGTCGGGTGCGCAGAGGTGACAATGCTCAATTTTTCCATTGATGCATCTGCCTATGAAGAGGGCAAAGTAATGCAAGGCAGGAAAATGAATACTCCCCATGGTAGCTTGCGTAATGTCTCTAGTTTCTCCAACAGTAATACCAGCGCAAAAATCTCTAACTGAAGATTTAGGAGGATCATTGAGGTTACCCCAAATAGGTATTTTGCAAATTCTATTGAAATCCTCTAAATCCATGGTATACGATTTATCATAGAGATCAAACAGTATCGATGGCTACGGCCAGCTGAAAATTTGAATCTACGAACAAAAGAGGCAGTGAGAGCAACATATTGTTCACATTTATCGGAGATGAATTCTTCGAGTCCGACGTTGCGAACAAGTGCATCAAACTCATCTTGGAAACCTGCCTCAATCATAAATTCATCACTAGGCCATTCACATGGTTGTACCTGTGTGTCCCTAGGTTGGTAAGCATCAGGCTCCCGAATCGCAAGACGGGGACCTCTCTTGCTTGAGGAACCACCATGAAAGTTTCTCCTGAACATCTTCCTTTTCTGAAATTTTCAGTGACCCAAAGGAAAAGTGAACAAGGCTCAACTAAACTAGTAGCAACTACTCCCACAAGTGCCTAGAGGCCATATTACGTGTCAAAACTACATGGGACCAGCTAGAATTAGCATCCAAAGCTCAAGAACATGGTCACCAAGGCAGCAAAAATACGCGGAGTATAAGGCACTAGAGCAAAAACTAATTGGACCAATGGAGGAGTCACTTACCAAGGAGTAATTTCCCCAAAAACAGTTCGAAGAACGGTGATTTGAGCAAAGAGATCGAAAATCCCAGCAAGAGGAGCAAGAACACGGGTTTGAGCTGTGAAACGATTTTTTCTGGAAGTAGGAGAACCAGATGAGAGCAAGAATGAGTGGAGGGGGTGCCTGTGGGCCCCACAAGCCTGGGAGGCACGGCTAGGGGGTGCCCGCGCCCCAAGGGCTTGTGTCCCACTGGTGTAGCCCCCAGACAAGCTCTTTGTCTCAGAATTTTTCAAAAATTCCAGAAAAAATCATACTAGATTTTCACAGCGTTCGGAGAACTTTTATTTTCAAGGTATTTTTCCACGAGACGCTAAAACAGAAAACAGGGAAAACTAAACTAAACCTATCATTTTTCTTCTAATCAACCGAAGGTGAAATCTTAAAACAGAGATTTGTGACTCCTCGATTCATCCATCCCATGGTCATCGAAAGAAATCCGTCAATGGGGTTGATCGGGCCTCCTCGACAAAACTTTTCGAATCGCAAAAGAGAACCGAGAATTTTCGAATAACCACTAGGTCACCTCAATGGGGATGTGTATCTCCCCAACAAGCAAATCATACTTCATCTTGACACGAGGCATAGGGCATTCAAAGCTCCCAATAAGAATCGATGAAGTTTTTTCGATAGCATTGATGCAATGTACTCGATATTGTTTCTTCGGAAAGGGCACCGTATGCTCATTACCATTGACATGGAAAGTGACATTGCCTTTGTTGCAATCTATAACAGCCCCTGCAGTGTTTAAAAAGGGTCTTCCGAGGATGACAGCCATGGCATCGTCCTCAGGAATATCCAGGATAACAAAGTCTGGTAAGATAGTGGTGTTAGGAACCACAACAGGCACATCCTCGCAAATGCCGATAGGGAAAGCAGTTGATTTGTCGGCCATTTGCAGAGAGATTTCAGTAGGTGTCAACTTATCCAGTTCAAGTCTACGATAAAGAGAGAGAGGCATAACACTAACACCGGGTCCAAGGTCGCATAACGCTGTTCTAACGTAGTTACCTTTAATGGAGCAAGGTATAGTGGGCACACCGGGATCACCTAGTTTCTTCGGAGTTCCACCCTTGAAGGTGTAGTTAGCAAGCATGGTTGAAATCTCAACCTCACGTATCCTCCTCTTATTAGTCACAATATCTTTCATGTACATAGCATACGGAGACATCTTGAGCATATCTGCAAACGCATCTACAAAAAGACAGGTCTGATCATCTCAACAAAGTGCTCAAAATCCTCATCATCCTTTTTCTTGGATGGTTTGGGAGGAAAGGGCATAGGTTTGGGAACCCATGGCTCCCTTTCTTTACAATGCTTTCTAGCAGCGAAGTCCTTCTTATCGTATCTCTTATTCTTAGGTTGTGGGTTATCAAGATCAACACTAGGTTCAATCTCCACATCCTTTTCATTGCTAGGCTGAGCATCTTCATGAACATCACTATTGATATTATCATTAGGCTCATGTTCATCACCAGATTGTGCTTCAGCATCAGAGATAGAGGCATCGTTTGGACTCTCAGGGGTAGCAGCAACAGGGTTGCTCGCGTGCAGATTCCTATCATCTTTCTTCTTCTTTCTAGGATGACTAGGTGCATCAGTGCTAACTCCTTGACAATCTTGTTCAATTCTCTTTGGATGACCCTCAGGATACAGAGGTTCCTGGGTCATTCTACCGCCTCTAGTGACGACTCTAACGGAATTTTCATTCAACTCATTGAGCAAGTCATTCTAAGCTTTAAGTACTTGTTCTACCTGAGTAGTAACCATAGAGGCATGTTTACTCAGAAGCTTAAGATCATTGACATTTCTGTCCACACAAGCACTTAAATAACTAAGCATACGAGCATTCTTTTCCAAATGCCTGCTAACATAATCATTGAAACTCTGTTGTTTGGCAACGAAGTTATCAAATTCATCCAGGCATAAGCTAGCAGGTTTATCAAAAGGAATATCACTCTCATCAAACCTACGCAGAGATTTTACTTCTACTACCTGTATCGGGTTATCGAGACCATGGATCTCTTTGATAGGTGGTAGATTTTTGACATCTTCATTTCTTGGCTTCTTGCATATCTTCAGGACTGAGCAATAGAATACCTCTTTTCTTCGGAGTTGGCTTAGGAGGTGGTTCGGGAATAGTCCAAGCATTCTCATTGCACAAGATGTTATTCAACAGAATCTCAGCTTGTTCTACGGTTCGTTCCCTAAAAACACTACCGGCACAACTATCTAGATGGTATTTGGAAGCATCAGTAAGTCCATTATAGAAGATATCAAGTATCTCATTCTTCTCAAGAGGGTGATCAGGCAAAGCATTTAGTAGCTGGATGAGCCTCCCCCAAGCTTGTGGGAGACTCTCTTCTTCAGCTTGAGGAAAGTTGTATATTTCCTGCAAGGCAGCTTGCTTCTTATGGGCAGGGAAATATTTTTCAGAGAAGTAGTAGACCATATCCTGGGGGCTACGCACACAACTAGGAGCAAGAGAAGTGAACCAGGTCTTAGCATCATCCTTTAGCGAGAAAGGAAACAGCTTGAGCACAGAGTAGTGGCGGATCTTTTCCTCACTAGTGAATAGGGTGGCTATATCGTGTAGTTTGGTAAGATGGACTACAACTGTTTCAGAATCATAATCGTGAAAAGGATCATATTCGACTAGAGTGATTAACTCAAGGTCGATAGAGAATTCATAATCCTTATCGGTCACAAAGATAGGCGAAGTGGCAAACTTCGGGTCGTATTTCATCCTAGCGTTCAGATATTTTTCTTTCCACTTGCGCAGAAGTTTCTCAACATCATAGTTATCCTTACACGCAAGAAAGTCCTCAGCTATCTCTCCCTCCATAATAGAGCGCGTATCAGGCATAACAGGCAATTCAGGCATAGTAGCAGGTTCTACTTCAATAGTATCAGCAGTTTCAGAAGTATCATCACATCTAGCAGCAACTCTAGCAATATGTGCATCAAGGGCACCTAGTGGCAAAGCAGTATCAGGCATAGCAGGTATAGTATCAATCATAGCATCATCAAGCATAGCATCATCAGGCATAGTATCAAGCATAGCATCATCAGGCACAGGCGACATATCAAGATTTGTAGCAGGAGGCGAGCTCGCAAACTTACACAGAACTGAAGGTGAATCAAGTGCAGAGCTAGATGGCAGTTCCTTACCTCTCCTCGTAGTGGAAGGCAGGATTTTAGTTCTTGGATCTTTCGAATTCCTCATAGTGATCAGCAGACGTCAATCCCAAGTGACTCAGAGAATATAGATGTACCTCCCCGGCAACGGCGCCAGAAAAATCCTTGATGTCCCACAAGCATATGGGATCGCAGTTGTTTTCGAGGGTAGAGTATTCGACCCAAATTTATTGATTCGCCAAGATGGGAGGCGAAAGAATATCCTCAAGTATTAGCAGCTGAATGTGTCAGATTCAACCACACCTGAAAGATTAGTGTCTCCACGCAAAGTATCAGTAGCAAGGTAGTATGATAGCAACGGTGCTAGAAATGATCTGTTGACGGCACACTATTCCTAACTGTTGTATCAGTGGCGCCAGCACATTGACGGGGGATTATTCTTAAGAAGAATGCTTCCCCGGCTACGGCTCCAACAAAGTCTTGCAACAAGTAAAAGCGGAGTAGTAAGGAACAGCAGTAGCAGCAGCAGCAAAGTAACAAGTAACAGCAGTAGTGACAGCAGCAGCAAAGTGGCTCAATCCCTTTTGTAGCAAGGGACAAGCCTAGGCAAAGTAACGTAGCGAGAACCAGTAGTAAAAGACTCGTAGGTAGTGGATCGGTGATAGATGAGTATTAAAGATGTGATTCATCATGTAACAGCTATAACACGGAGAGATATGTAACTAGCTCCCGTTCGTCAATCTAATGTAGGCATGTATTCCGTATGTAGTCATACGTGCTTAGGGAAAAGAACTTGCATGACATCTATTGTCCATCCCTCCCGTGGCAGCGGGGTCCTAATGGAAACTACGGGATATTAAGGTTCTCCTTTTAATAAAGAACTGGACCAACGCATTAACACGCGGTGAATACATGAACTCATCATACTATGGTCATCTCCGGGAGTGGTTCCGGCTATTGTCACTCCGGGGTTGCCGGGTCATAACACATAGTAGGTGACTACAACTTGCAAGATAGGATCTAAAACACACATATATTGGCGACAACATAATAGGTTCAGATTTGAAATCATGGCACTCGGGCCCTAGTGACAAGCATTAAGCATAGCCAAGTAGTAGCAACATCAATCTAGAACATAGTGGATAGTAGGGATCAATCCCCGTCAAGAACTAACTCGATTACATGATAGATCTTATCCAACTCATCACCGTCCAGCAAGCCTACGATGAGATTACTCACGAACGATGAAGAGCATCAGGGAATTGTCGATGGAGAAAGGTTGATGATGACGATGGTGACGATTTCCCCTCTTTAGAGCCCGAAACGGACTTCAAATCTGCCCTCCAAATGAAGAACAGGATGTGGCGGCGCCTCCATATCGCAAAACGCGATGAAACCTTCTCTCTGATTTTTTTCCAGGCGAAACGGAAGATATAGAGCTGAGATTGGGGCGGTGGTGCCACGTGGGCCCCACAAGCCTACACGGCGCGGCCTAGGGGGGTGGCCGCGGCCTGTTGGATTGTGGCCCACTAGCACGCCCCCTCCGGTGGATCTTTGCGCAGGTACTTTTCTTCTATTCCAGAAAAAATCTCCATAAATTTTCAGGACATTTCGAGAACTCTTATTTCTGCACAAAAACAACACCATGGCAATTCTGTTGAAAACAGCGTCAGTCCGGGTTAGTTCCATTCAAATAATGCAAATTAGAGTCCAAAACAAGGGCAAAAGAGTTCGAAAAAGTAGATATGACGGAGACGTATCAACGCCGGAGTGTGAAGCAAGCTTCCAGGAATTAAAGAAGAGATTGACTACCGCCCCGGTATTGGCTACTCCAGATATCAGCAAGGAGTTTGTGATATATTCTGACGCCTCCAGAACCGGGCTCGATGGAGTCCTAATGCAAGACGGCAGGGTCGTGGCTTACCTGTCACGGCAACTGCGTCCGCATGAGGAAAACTACGCCACCCATGATCTCGAGTTGGCAGCAGTAATGCATGCCCTGAAGACATGGCGACATTACCTTTTGGGGAAGCGATGTGAAATATACACCGACCACAAGAGTCTGAAGTATATATTTACTCAAAGGGAATTGAATATGAGGCAGCAAAGATGGTTGGAATTAATCAAAGACTATGACCTCAGAATTCAATACCACCCCGGTAAGGCCAATGTGGTGGCCGATGCCTTAAGCCGGAAGGCCAGCACCTTGAATGTTATGCTCAAGGAAAGGCCACCTGATACGTCTCCATCGTATCTACTTTTCCAAACTCTTTTGCCCTTGTTTTGGACTCTAATTTGCATGATTTGAATGGAACTGACCCGGACTGACGATGTTTTCAACAGAATTGCCATGGTGTTGTTTTTGTGCAAAAATGGAAGTTCTCGGAACGTCCTGAAAATTTACGGAGAATATTTTTGGTAAATATAAAAATACTTGCGCAAAGATCCACCGGAGGGGACGGGCCAGTGGGCCACAAGCCCTGTTACCGCCCCCCTGGCCGCGGCAACCAAGCCTGTGGGGCCCACGTGGCTCTGCGGCCCCCAAACTCAGCTCTATAAATTCCCTTTCGTCCCGAAAAAATTCAGAAGAGAAGATTTCATCGCGTTTGCGATACAGAGGCGCTGCGACATCCTGTTCTTCATCTGGAGGGCAGATCGGGAGTCCGTTTTGGGCTCCGGAGAGGGGAAATCGTCGCCATCGTCATCATCAACCTTCTTCCCTCTCCAATTCCATGAAGCTCTTCATCGTTCGTGAGTAATCTACTCGTAGGCTCGCTGGGCGGTAATGAGTAGGATGAGATCTATCATGTAATCGAGTTAGTTTTGACGGGGATTGATCCCTTGTATCCACTATGTTCTGAGATTGATGTTGCTGCTACTTTGCCATGCTTAATGCTTGTCACTAGGGCCCGAGTGCCATGATTTCAGATCTGAAATTATTATGTTGTCACCAATATATGTGTGTTCTAGATCCGATCTTGCAAGTTGTAGTTACCTACTATGTGTTATGATCCGGCAACCCTGGAATGACAATAACCGGAACCACTCCCGGTGATGACCATAGTTTGAGGAGTTCATGTGTTCACCAAGTGCTATTGCGTTGGTCTCGTTCTTTATTAAAAGGAGAACCTTAATATCACGTAGTATCCATTTGGACCCCGCTGCCACGGGAGGGATGGACAATAGATGTCATGCAAGTTCTTTTCCCTAAGCACGTATGACTACACACGGAATGCTTGCCTACATCACATTGACGAATGGGAGCTAGCCACATATCTCTCCGTGTTATAACAGTTGCATGATGAATGTCATCCAAACGAATCACCGACCCATTGCCTATGAGTTTGTCCCACTGTTGCTGCTACTGTTACTTGCTGCCACTGTTACTTGCTTTGCTCTGCTGTTGTTACTACTGTTGCTGCTATTGCTACTTGCAATTGATGTTACTTACTACTGCTGTTACTTGCTACTGCTGCTACTTGCTACTGTTGTTGCTTGCTACTGTTGCTACTCGTTACTGCTATCACTACTGTTGTTTAGTGCCACTGTTGTTACTCGTTACACTGCTGCTACCTGCTATAATACTTTTTCTCACACCGTTGCCGGGAAAGAATATTTCCCGTCCATGGGCAACTACTGGCGCCATTGATACAACAGTTAGGAATAGTCTCCCGTCAACAGATCGTTTCTAGCACCATTATTATCATACTACTTTGTTGCTGATACTTTGCCTGCAGACACTAATCTTTCAGGTGTGGTTGAATCTGACGCATTCAGCTGCTAATACTTGAGAATATTCTTTCACTTCTCGTTGCGCGAACCAACAAATTTGGGTTGAATACTCTACCCTCGAAAATTGCCGCGATCCCACACGCTGGTGGGCCATTGCAAGACAATTGCTAATTGTTGACCAACTAGGACAAGCTCTTTTCTGGCTCCGTTGCCATGGAGGCATCAAGTCAAGAATAGTTGCATGTTAGCAGCATTTTTCTGGCGCCGTTGCCGGGGAAGGGATTGCTATATTCTCTGAGTCACTTGGGATTTTTATCTGCTGATCACTATGAAGAATCTGAAAGATCCAAAAAACAAAGTCTTGCCCTCAACTACAAGGGGAGGTAAGGAACTGTCATCTAGCTCTACACTTGATTCACCTTCAGTTATGAGTAAGTTTGCGACACCACCTCCTGCTAGAAATCTTGATATGTCGCCTATGCTTGCTACTGCTAGAGATATTATGCCACATACTGCTAGAGATGCTATGCCTGATACTGCTAGAGATACTATGCCTGATACTGCTAGAGATGTTATGCTTGATACTGCTATGCCTGATGATGCTAGAGATGCTATTTTGCCAGATGATGCTATGCTTGATACTGCTAGAGATACTACTTTGTCTGATATGCCACTAGGGGTATTCCTTGATGCTCATATTGCTAGAGTTACTGCCAATGCTCGTGATGCTTCTGAAACTGCCGATACTATTGAGATAGAACCTGCGTTTGCTCCTGCTAGATCTAGCTCTCCTAGATATGAATTGCCTGATATACCTGAGGGTTATGTTATGGAGGGAGAGATAGCTGAGGATTTTCTTGCATGTAAGGATGCCTATGACGCTGAGAAATTACTTCTCAAGTGGAAGGAAAATCTCTGAAAGCTAGGATGAAATACGACCCGAAGCTTGCCACTTCACCTATATTTATCACCGATAAGGATTATGAATTCTCTGTCGACCCTGAGATAATCTCTCTAGTCGAATCTGATCCTTTCCACGGTTATGAGTCTGATACGGTCGTAGCCCATCAAACCAAACTACACGATATAGCCACCCTTTTCACTAGTGAGGAGAAGATCCGCTACTACTATATCCTTAAGCTGTTTCCTTTCTCTCTAAAGGATGACGCTAAAGTCTGGTTCACTTCTCTTGCTCCTGGATGTGTGACTAGTCCCCAGGATATGGTCTATTACTTCTTTGAGAAATATTTCCCTGCCCATAAGAAGCAAGTTGCCTTGCAGGAAATATACAACTTTGCTCAACTGAAAGAAGAGAGTCTCCCACATGCTTGGGGGAGGCTCATCCAGCTATAGAATGCTTTACCTGATCACCCTCTTAAGAAGAACGAGATACTTGATATCTTCTATAACGGACTTACCGATGCTTCTAGAGACCACCTAGATAGTTGTGCTGGTTGTGTTTTTAGGGAACGAACTATAGAACAAGCTGAGATCCTACTGAATAACATCTTGATCAATGATAATGCTTGGACTATTCCCGAACCACCTCCTAAGCCAACTCCGAAGAAAAGAGGTATTCTATTCCTCAGTCCCGAAGATATGCAAGAAGCCAAGAAATATATGCAAGAGAAAGGCATTAGATCTGAAGATGTCAAAAATCTACCACCTATCAAAGAGATCCATGGTCTCGATAACCCGATACAAGTAGTAGAAGTGAATTCTCTGCGTAGATTCGATGAGAGTGATATTCCTTTTGACAAACCTGCTAGCCTATGCTTTGATGAATTTGACAACTTTGTTGCCAAACAACAGAGTTTCAATGATTATGTTAGCAGAAATTTGGAACAAAGTACTCGTATGCTTAGTCATTTAAGTGCTTGTGTAGACAGAAATGTCAATGATCTGAAGCTTCTGAGTAAACATGCCTCTATGATTACTACTCAGGTAGAACAAGTACTTAAAGCTCAGAATGAGTTGCTCAATGAATTAAATGACAACTCTGTCAAAGTCATTACTAGAGGAGGCAAAATGACTCAGGAACCTTTGTATCCTGAAGGCCATCCCAAGAGAATTGATCAAGATTCTCAAGGAATTAATGCTGATACACCCAGTCATCCTAAGAAGAAGAAGAAGGATGATAGAAACCTACATGTCAGTTCACCAAATACTGTCACACCTGTAGAACCAAATGATATTTCTGCGTCTGATGCAGAAATACAATCTGGTGATGAACATGAACCTAGTGACAATATGGAAAGCGATGATGCTCAACCTAGCAATGATAAGGATGTGGAGATTGAACTTATGGTTAATCCTGATAACCCACAACCTAAGAGATACGATAAGAATGAATTCACTGCTAGGAAGCATGGTAAAGAAAGGGATCCATGGGTTCAGAGACCTATGCCCTTTCCTCCTAAGCCATCCAAGAAAAAGGATGATGAGGATTTTGAGCGCTTTATTGAAATGATAAGACCCGTCTTTTTGCAGATGCGGTTAGTTGATATGCTCAAAATGTCTCCGTATGCCAAGTACATGAAAGATATCGTGACTAACAAACGGAAGATACCAGATCTTGAGATCTCCACCATGCTCGCCAATTACACTTTCAAAGGTGGAACTCCTAAGAAAGTTGGTGATCCCGGAGTGCCCACTATACCTTGCTCCATTAAAGGAAACTATGTAAGAACTGCCTTATGTGACCTTGGAGCCGGTGTTAGTGTAATGTCGCTCTCTCTTTATCGTAGACTTGAACTGGATAAGTTGACACCCACTGAAATCTCTCTGCAAATGGCCAATGAATCAACTTCTTTCCCTGTCGGCATTTGCGAGGATGTGCCTGTTGTGGTTGCTAACACCACCATCTTAACAGACTTTGTTATCTTGGATATTCCCGAGGACGATGCCATGTATGTCATCCTCGGAAGACCGTTTTTAAAAACTGTAGGGGCTGTTATAGATTGCAAAAAGGCAATGTCACTTTCCATGTCAACGGCAATGAGCATGCAGTGCACTTTCCGAAGACATGATATCAAGTACATTGCATCCATGCTATCGAAAAAACTTCATCGATTCTTATTGGGAGCTTTGAATGCCCTATTCCTCGTGTTAAGATGAAGTATGATTTGCTTGTTGGGGAGATTCATATCCCCATTGAGGTGACTTAGTGGCTATTCGAAAATTCTCCATTCTCTTTTGCGATTCGGAAAAGTTTTGTCATGAGGATTTGATCAACCCCATTGATGGATTTCTTTCGATGACCATGAAATGGATGAAGAAAAGAGTCACATACCTCTGTTTTAAGCTATCACTTTCTGTTGCTTAGAAGAAAAATGATAGATTTAGTTTAGTTTTCCCTGTTTCCTGCTTTAGCGTCCCGGAGAAAAGTACCCCGAAAATAAAAGTTCTCCGATGGTCCTGAAAATCTAGTATGATTTTTTCTGGAATATTTGAAAAATATTGGGACTGAGAACTGGCCTGGGGGACACACCAGTGGGCCACAAGCCCTGTCACCGCAGCCTACCCCCTGGTCGCGGCAAGCAAGCTTGTGGGGCCCACAGGGACCCCCTCCACTCATTCCACCTCCCATCCTCTTCTTCTACCTCTATAATAAATTGTTTCGCAGCTCAAACCCGTGTTCTTGCTCATTTGGCTGTGGTTTTCGATCTCCTTGCTCAAAGCACCATTCTCCGAACCGTTTTGGGGAAATTACTCCTTGGTAAGTGACTCCTCCATTGGTCCAATTAGTTTTTGCTCTAGTGCTTTATCCTTCGTGTATTCTTGCTACCTTGGTGACCCTGTTCTTGAGCTTGAAATGTTGATTTTAGCTAGTCCCAAGTAGTTTTAGCGCGTGATACGGTCTCTAGACACTAGTAGGAGTAGTTGCTACAAGGTGTGGTTGGTCTTTATTCACTTTTCTCTTGAACTTCAAAAATTTCAGCAAAAAGAAATTATGTTCAGGAGGAAGTTTCATGGTGGTTCCTCAAGTAAGAAGGGTCCCCGTCTTTCTATTCGGGAGCCTGAACCTTATCAACTAAGGGACGCACCGGTACAACCATGTGAATGGCCTTCCGATGAGTTCATGATCGAAGCAGGCTTCAAGGATGAGTTTGATACACTTGTCCGCAATGTCGGGTTAGAAGAATTCCTCTCAGATAAATGTGAACAGTATGCTTTGCTCACTGCCTCTTTCGTGCGTAGATTTAAATTTTCAGTTGGCCGTGACTCATCCATACTGTTTGATCTGTATGATAAATCCTACGCCATGGATTTGGAGGATTTCAATAGGATTTGCAAGATACTCGATGGGGGTCATCTTAAAGATCCTGCTAAGTCTTCGGTTAGAGATTTTGTCTCTAGTATAACTGTTGGAGAAACTAGAGACATCACGCAAGCTACCATAGGAAGCATTCATTTCCCTACCTTGCACTACTTTGCCCTCTTCATAGGTAGATGCATTACGGCAAGGTTGAACATTGTCACCTATGTGCATCCGACCTTAGTATCCTTAAGAGCGCAGTGACGGGTGACAAAAGCTTTAACATGGGAGCTATTATAGCAAGGAGGCTGAATAAGAATGCTATTGATGGGGATCTCTTTGGCGGCATCTATGCCACTCGCATAGCAAATTTTCTTGGAGTACCCATCCGTGCAGGAGATCCCCCGCTCCATACAGCTTTCCTTGACCGCGTCGCTATGACACGCTACCAGTTCCTTGAGAGGGGTGATGAATCCCTCCTATATCGATTGATATTTAACCGGTGGTATGCTTTCCATATTACCCTTCCTGCTCCTGCTTTCTTTGACTTTCAGGTAAAACGGAGATACTACATAACCATAGGAGAGCCAGAGGAGTATGAGAGGGAGGCGACGGCTGCTCGTCTTCGTGAGGCAGTTATTCAGGCAGTGGCTGCAGCGCTCCCGTATAACCCCGATTATGATTTTGGGTTTCGCCAGGACCATCATTGGGAGTATACCAAGCTAGGCCAAAAGCCTAAGCTTGGGGGAGTACGTGTTCTCACTGACTTTACATTCATGCTTATGCTTTCACTTTGTTAGCCGGTTTTTACACTTTGCCACTGTATTATCCATGCTAGTTTATTTTCGTTTTCTTGTTTTCTAGTTTTGTGTCCTTTTGAGAAAACACAAAAATATTTTCCTTTCTTCTTTTGCTTGTTGGGAGTTTTCCCGTGTAAATAGTTTTGTTTTTCTTTGGGTCAAGGTAGAAGATATTGGTTAAAATGTTTAGTGGCGCTTGCATGCATACCTGTTTAGCTTTCAAAGAGCCATATTACTTTGTCTTCTCCTTTGTGTTTGCCTGTAGATTCAGCTTAGTCCAATGCACGAGCACTCTTATTATTGTTCACATCGTTCGATCGTGCAAGTGAAAGGCAATAATGATGATATATGATGAAGTGACTGAGACTGGAAAAGCTGGTATGAACTCTATCTATTTTGTTTTTGTAAATATGACTAGCTTGTCGTTCCAGATTCAGCTTTGTTGTGAGAAAACGATGTTTGCAATGACAACTTAGAGATCATAGTTTCTGATGCCATGCTTAATTATCTAGGAGCTTATAATGGTTTTTCTTGAATGCCAACATAGATTTTGAGATGACTATGATGTAGTATGATAGGATGGTATTCTCCTTTCAATGATTCAAGCGGCTTGACTTGGCGCATGTTCATGCATGTAGTTGAAACAAAATCAACATAGCCTCTATGATGTTCGTGTTCATGGTGATTTATATCATGTTCATTCTTGCACTCAATGTTAGTCAAACTCATTGCATCTTGATGACTGTTATTGCTCTCTAGTTGGCCGCTTCCCAGTCTTTTGCTAGCCTTCACTTGTACTAAGCGGAATACTGCTTGTGCATCCACCTCCATAAACCCAAAGTTTTTCCATGAGAGTCCACCATACCTACCTATTTGCGGTATCTACCTGCCGTTCCAAGTAAATTTGCATGTGCCACCCTCTAAACCTTCAAGAAATAATCTGTTTTGCATGCCCGAACCGCTCATGTGGTGATAGGGGGCTATTGGTATCTTCCATGTTAGGTGTGTTATCCTCGACATGTGTTTATTCACTGTCATTCACGAGAAAGGGGCCGGTAATAAGAATGCCCAGTTCCACGCTTAAATCGAAAACATAACTGTAAAATAAGACTCCCCCCAGACTGATGTTAGTATGGACGGTACCCGAGGATTCGGCTAGCCGTGGAGTGTGATTGATTGGTGGTGGGGGAGTTAAAACTTTACTTTTCTGTTTGGGAACTGCTCTATAGCATGAGTAGCGTGGTAGATATTGAGAACTCTTGGTCATTGCATTGACAATGAAAGCATGTCACCCAAAATTATTACCTCTATTTTCAAAGCTTGAGCTCTGGCACCTCTGCAAATCAATCCTTCCCTCTGCGAAGGGCCTGTATGTTTATGTTCCTGTTGAGTCATCCTCCTCTTATATAAGCACCAATTAGAGAGCACCTCTGTCATTTTTATACTTTGCTTTTGATTGATATTGAGTATGACTACGACTGTATCTTTGTTGCTATGAATTACAATGTTTAGTCAGCCCTTGATCTTTGAAAGTGCTCTGCATTTATGTTTTGCGGTCTCACAAAGAACTAGCGAGATACCACCTATTCATATTGCTTCATGCTTGTTTTGATTGAATTGTTGGTATCTGAAACTCATTATTATTTGCTCGCTAGTTGATTATGCCATTGATATTAGTTTACCGTGAGACCTCTGTGTCCCTTGCTTATGTGGTTAACTTGTGATCTTGCTGAAATTCTGGTTATGAGTTAGACATAGTTGCAACAACAAGATCAAACAGAGTTTGTCAAAGTTTTTCTTTCTCTTTCAGTTTGTCAACTGAGTTGCTTGAGGACAAGCAAGGTTTTAAGCTTGGGGGAGTTTGATACGTCTCCATCGTCTCTACTTTTCCAAACTCTTTTGCCCTTGTTTTGGACTCTAATTTGCATGATTTGAATGGAACTAACCCGGACTGACGTTGTTTTCAGCAGAATTGCCATGGTGTTGTTTTTGTGCAGAAATGAAAGTTCTCGGAACGTCCTGAAAATTTACGGAGAATGCTTTTGGAAAATATGAAAAATACCTATTGCCGCCCCCCCCCCCCGGCCGCGGCAACCAAGCTTGTGGGGCCCATGTGGCTCTGCCGCCCCCAAACTCAGCTCTATAAATTCCCTTTCGTCCCGGAAAAAATCCGAAGAGAAGATTTCATCGTGTTTGCGATACCGAGGCGCCGCCACATCATGTTCTTCATCTGGAGGGCAGATCTGGAGTCCGTTTTGGGCTCCGGAGAGGGGAAATCGTCGCCATCGTTATCATCAACCTTCTTCCCTCTCCAATTCCATGAAGCTCTTCATCGTTCGTGAGTAATCTATTCGTAGGCTCGCTGGGCGGTGATGAGTAGGATGAGATCTATCATGTAATCGAGTTAGTTTTGACGGGGATTGATCCCTTGTATCCACTATGTTCTGTGATTGATGTTGCTACTACTTTGCCATGCTTAATGCTTGTCACTAGGGCCCGAGTGCCATGATTTCAAATCAAAAATTATTATGTTGTCACCAATATATGTGTGTTTTAGATCCGATCTTGCAAGTTGTAGTTACCTACTATGTGTTATGATCCGGCAACCCCGGACTGACAATAACCGGAACCACTCCCGATAAATGACCATAGTTTGAGGAGTTCATGTGTTCACCAAGTGCTAATGTGTTGGTTCGGTTCTTTATTAAAAGGAGAACCTTAATAACCCGTAGTATCCATTTGGACCCCGCTGCCACGGGATGGATGGACAATAGATGTCATGCAAGTTCTTTCCCTAAGCACGTATGACTACACACGGAATGCATGCCTACATCACATTGACGAATGGGAGCTAGCCACATATCTCTCCATGTTATAACTGTTGCATGATGAATGTCATCCAAACGAATCACCGACCCATTGCCTACGAGTTTGTCCCACTTTTGCTGCTACTGTTACTTGCTGCCACTGTTACTTGCTTTGCTCTGTTGCTGTTACTACTGTTGCTGCTATTGCTACTTGCTACTGCAATTACTTGCTACTGCTGCTACTTGCTACTGCTGTTACTTGCTACTGTTGCTACTCGTTACTTCTGTCACTACTGTTGTTCCTTTCCACTGTTGCTACTCGTTACACTGCTGCTACCTGCTACAATGCTTTTTCCCGCACCGTTGCCGGGAAAGAATATTTCCCGTCCACAGGCAACTTATCGCGCCATTGATACAACAGTTAGGAATAGTCTGCCATCAAAAGATCGTTTCTGGCATCGTTGTTATCATACTACTTTGCTGCTGATACTTTGCTTGCACACACTAATCTTTTAGGTGTGGTTGAATCTGACGCATTCAGCTGCTAATACTTGAGAATATTCTTTCACTTCCCGTCGCGCGAACCAACAAATTTGGGTTGAATACTCTACCCTCGAAAACTGCCGCGATCCCACGCGCTGGTGGGCCATTGGAAGACAATTGCTAATTGTTGAGAAACTAGGACAAGCTCTTTTCTGGCTCCGTGGCCATGGAGGCATCAAGTCAGGAATAGTTGCACGTCAGCACTACCCGCCTTATATGTAAAGATGGAAAGCTTCGGGTTGGAGCTAGTTAAACCAGGATTCCTAGCTAACCTCAAAGTCAAACCCACGCTGGCAGACAACATCAAGGAGGCATAGAAAGGGCACAAGAGCAACGAAGGCATCAAGAAGAAGATCCAGCTAGGCAAGGCCCCAGAATTCTCGGTGGATGAGCAAGGAGTAGTGTGGTTTGGGAAACGTTTATGCGTACCCAACAAGGCAGAACTCAAGGACTTGATCCTGCAGGAAGCTCATGACACACCCTACTCTATTCACCCCGGTGGCACCAAGATGTATCAGGACCTCCGAGAAATATTCTGGTGGCACGGCATGAAGAGGGAAATAGCATCTTATATCTCCAAGTGCGACATATGCCAAAGGGTCAAGGCTGAGCACCAATGACCTGCTGGATTGCTACAACCTCTCCAAGTGCTCGAATAGAAGTGGGACAAAATTGGCATGGACTTCATCACTGGTCTTCCCAGATCCAACAAAGGGCACCACTCCATATGGGTCATTATCGAACACCTAACCAGGATGGCCCATTTCATTCCAGTCAACACCACTAACGATGGTAGCCAACTAGCTAGCCTGTACATCCATCGTATTGTGAGCCTCCATGGAGTTCCCAAGGAGATTGTATCTAAGCGAGGCACGGAGTTCACCTCAAGATTTTGGAAGAAGTTCCAAGAAGCCCTCGGAACCAAGCTCTCTTTCAGCACCGCCTTCCATCCGCAGACGGGCGGACAGACGGAGAGTGTGAATCAGATACTTGAAGATATGCTTCGTGCTTGTGGCTTGGCACATGGTACCAAATGGGAAGATTATTTGCGGTTCGCTGAGTTCTCATACAACAATAGCTACCAATCCAGTCTACAGATGGCCCCATTTGAAGTGCTATACGGACGAAAGTGTCGCACCCCACTCAACTGGTCCGAAACCGGCGAAGGATTGTTTTTTGGGCCGGAAGTTCTGCAAGAGGCAGAAGACAAGGTGCAACTTGTCCGGGAAAACTTGAAAGCAGCCAAGTCGCGACAAAGAAGCTATGCGGACTCTCACCGTAGAGAGGTGGAGTTCATTCCCGGAGACCAGGTGTACCTCCATGTCACACCTCTCAAGGGAACCAAGCGTTTCCATGTCAAGGGGAAACTTGCTCCAAGGTTCATTGGACCTTTTAAGATCATAGCAAGGCGTGGAGAAGTTGCTTACCAGTTGGAGCTACCTCCGGAACATTCGGGTGTGCACACCGTCTTCCAAGTGTCACAACTCTGGAAGTGTGTGCAAGCGCCAAACCGTCCAGATCTTTATAAGGACATTGACCATCAGGCCATCGACCTCCAACCAGACCTCACTTATCGTGAGAGGCCGATTCGCATCTTGGATGAAACAGAGCGTTGCACCAGAAGCCGCACCATCAAGTACTTCAAGGTTTAGTGGAGCAACCACACCGAAGCAGAAGCAACATGGGAGCGTGAAGACTATCTCCAATTCGAATTTCCGTACCTTTTTAGCACCTAGCTTAGGAATCTCGGGGACGAGATTCTTGTAAGGGGGATAGGTGTGTCACACCCTGTTTCTACCTCACATTCACTTTAGTTTAAAAATCCGAGTTTACTAAAACTTTTCAAAAACCAATGATGTGCGTGCCATGGTTGTCATTGTATGCTTGTATGCTTGAATGAGTGGATTAAAAAACCATATTTTCATAACATAAATATTCTCAAAATTCTTTTTCTTAATTTTGACTATTTCAAAACCTTGCTTTGGGTTGCACTACAAGTCCTTGATGGCAAGGGAGTGCTCTTACCCAAAGTTGGTGATCTAGTTTTAAAACTATTTTAACTCTCCAAAATCATAAAATAATTATTTTATAAATTATTTTCCTATTTTATATGCATGTCCATTCTCAGGCCAGAAATGGTATTTCTATATGGAAAATTACTTTTCTGCCTTAGAAAAATCTGAGAAATTTGGAGATACTCACATGACATATATTTTCCATACATAAGATTTTCAACCCCTTTTTATATTCAAAATATTTGAGCAAAACCTTGTAAACCTATTATGTCTGTTTTGATATTTTGGAATATTTCCAAAGGAAATATTTCCAATAAAATCCTAGAAAATTCCAGCAACCTTCACAAGCTATATTTGGTGGCCACACCAAGTTTCACCTCATTCTAAGGTGGTTCGATTCACTAAATAATCCTAAAACCCTTTGTGTCCAGAACCAAGTTGAAACATCTCTACATTGCAAAGTTTATCCAAATGGGTTAAAACTTTGCAGGAGTGTTCAACACCCCAAATGAGGAGTCTCTGCCAAAAATGGGATTTGCAGGAGGTAATCTACCCACATTCCCTTTGGAAGGGACAGATCTGCCCATTTGGGGGTGATTTCAAGTTTGCATGGCCAAACTTGTCCAATGGAGCTCAAATTTGGTGGAGTATCTTATTTTTTGCATCAAACTTAATCCTGTTAACTCTCATCACCAGTGGTGAGGTGTTGCTATCCCAAACACCTATCGAACATCTTCTGTCATATTAGCAAATCAGCTCCTACCCCACTCCACACCTAAGCTCTTCCCTCCAAACTCTTTGACCAAGCAGCCATCACCACTCCCCAACTGCACGAGAGTGGCCCCTCCTTGAATCCAAGCAGAAGATCCAAAAAACTCATTCTAAGTTCTGGTTCAAAGCTGGGATCTATTCTTTCATCACACCCCATGGCCAATAGAGATTCCCTCGGCTCCCAAACGGCTAGGCATCTCCAGACCCAGCCCCAGGACACCCCAGGCACGGCCAAAGCGCCCCAGAGCGCGCCAGCATGTCGTGGCATGCCAAAACTGCGCTCTGGGCACGCTGCTAGGCGCACCAAAGTAGAGGTGGCCAGCCCCAGCCAGTTCGAGCCTCCCCCAGTTGCCCATTCGTGTCCCCAACCACCTCTCTGTATCAGGGCAGCCTCATGGCCCCTCCTCCCTCGCCCTGTTGACCGAAGAACGCGTGCCCACGCGTGCTAGATTTGGCCAGAAGACCGCGGCCACGCATGCACGCTCCTCCTCGCTGTCTCTCTCCCTCAGTGGGTCACGCGGGTCCTAAACCACGTACGCATACCGTGGTTTCGACCCCGAGCACACACTACCCCACCTGCGAGCTGCGGTGAAACCACCGGCGCCACCGGCTCAGTGCACCGTCGGGGGCCTATAAATAGGCCTCCCCCTCGCTCGAGCACCCCCATCCCACTCCTCCAGTGCCTAAATTCCACCCCTAGACACTCCATTTGAGCAAAGCAAGCTCTTGTGCTCGAGATCGACCGAGGCCCCGCCGCTTCGTAGCTCCATCGATCTCGGGCTATGGGCCAGCTCCGACGCCTCTCTCACCTTCTCCGTGACCATAGCAGCCTCAGGGAGCTTCCCCATCACCTCCCCGAGCTAATCCACGCTTGTAGCACCTAGTTCATCAACCTCCCAAATCTGCTCCGCCGCAGCCACCTCGTCGCCGGTGAACCAGGGCCTCCTCGTCGACCCCTCGACCACCAGAAGGTAGGCGAGCGTGATCTGGTTCCAATTCTGCCTTCGGTTGGGCTCGAGGACGTCGGTAGCGTCGCCGACGTGCCTCCCCTCCTCTCTGTCCCGAGGTGGAAGACGACCCTGATAAGTGGGGCACACCTGTCGGTGGCTCTTCTCTCTCCCCCTCTCTCCTCTCTGTCGCTGACCGCAGGGGCCCGCGCGTCAGGTTTGAACCTGGCCGCGAGCGCGCCTGGGCTGGCTAGCTCGCTCGCTAGCTGGGCCGGCCCAAGTCACAGGCCGAGCCAGGCCTGAGCCCCAGCCTCTTTTCTTTTTCTGTTTAATCTAGTTTTAAAAGATTTTTGTAAAAATTGTTATCCAATATATTTTTATTATTTTTTCACCATAATTCTTCTAATAATGAGTAGAATTTAACAAAGCCTTTGCACAAATTTTTAAGGCAACTTTTCTATTTTATAATAATTTAAAAGCCTATTAGGAATATTTTTTCTTCTCTTAAAATGATCTTTAAAATAATCCTTTCACTAAAACCAGAGAGAAATATTTTAAAATAACCATATGGATTTATCAGAATAAAGAAATATTTTTAAAGTGAGTTTGTGATCTGTTTTTGAGTGAGATAATTATTACTTCTTTATTCATTACGACGATAGAAACCACGTTTGACGAAGGAGTTGGACTTGAAGACCCCGAAGACCCCGGATACTTAGCTGATCAAGGCAAATAGCCCTTTGACCATGTTTGAGCAAATATTGTATTGCATGCTAGTAGAGCAAATATTCCCGTTGCATATAATCATGAATATTCGCTAAATCATCGATACGATGTTTCCGATGGCTCCTCCGGAGCATTTACATTTTGAGCATGATCCTACCACCTATGAGGGTCACGCTAATATCATGTTGACAAGTAGAGCTAAGCATAGTAGAAGCATGAGCATGATGATGGTAAATATCAAAGGTTTATGAGAACTCCATCGGGTGCCACTAATGCCCCAGGGTGATGATGAGATAGGTGGCCACTTTTGGAGAAGTGGTGCACCGAGTATATTTTGGTGTGACGGAAATGGGATTAGATTTATGATGTGTCGACCGTCCCAACCTTACATGTGCGACCACGTTACTCCTTTATGGGACGGAGTTTTGTTGACTACTCTGGTTGGTGCTAGCAAAGAGCCACATTACTAGTGGCAGGAGTGATATGTGGTCACTCTCGTGATGGCGTCGTGCCAGGTAGGGAGAATAAGCCGTTTTTACGTGTTCTCGGCACACCATTGGTCCCTGCATGGATGATACTATCTAAAGTTGGTGCTCGTAAGACGTACATCATGTGGGTTGGGTACCAATCGAGTGGATCTCTTTGTCTAGTATCGTCTAGGGAAAGGCATTCATCGGGTACTTACCTCGGGTATGTTATATACCGCCAGTCGTGGATGACACGGAAGTTTCCCGGATCTCGTGGGTACAGTGTACAACTTGTGTAGAGTGTAAACTATTCGAATAGCCGTGTCCACGGTCAAGGATAGTTGGGTGGTGCTGCTTAAACTACGTCCAGTCATTTCCGCATAAACCAAGTGTGTGTGTGTGTTTTTAATGGAGATATCTGAGAAAGAGTTGATATGACCAAGTTTGGTGACTTGGCATATCGGGTGAACCCGGAGTGTTCAGCCCATAACAGATATATTGATATATGTAACCTATTCTTCTAAAATACCATCTAGCTTTTGTTGCACATCCATCTATGATCATGTTTATTTACAATTAAGCTGCTATCCACCAATACTGCATAGTACTTGTTATCCTACCAAGTGCATTATCCATATCATGGGATGTTTGCGAGTACATTCAAAGTACTCATTGGCTTGCCACTAGTTATGTTATTGACAAGACATGGAAGGACCGGAGTTTGGAGAAGAGTACGTCATTGCAGACAGACCTGCGAACTAGGACGCTTCCCAGTCAAAATGTCTGTTGGTGTAGGCTGATGGCATGGGCACCCACTTAGCCCCAAGATTTCCTCTATTATTTGTATCAGTGTGTTTTGGCCTTATAGGCCCTACCCGTGTGAACTTGACCTTAATGGTCATGTGTTGTATTATTTCGGTATGTTGGATGTAAGACTCCTAATATTCAGCATCTGTGTGTTCGGTGAGCATTGATCTCTGGGATCACTGGGCACATCCATTCGGCGATCTCGACTCGTAAGTCGGGGTCCCCACACAACTTGAATATCACTGTTGTTGCTTTGCGTAGGTAAGAATGGTTCTTTTTAGTTACCCATAGCAACCATGTAAAACATGCAACAACAAACTAGAGGGTGTCTAACTTGTTTTTGCATGGTGTGTTATGATATGATATGGCCAAGGACATGATGAGATATATGTGTTGTATGAGATGAACATGTTTTGTATAGAATTATCATGACTTGCATGTCAATGAGTACGGCAACCGACAGGATCCATAGGGTTGTCTTTAATTATTTGTGTATTTTTGCTTTACTTGATCGCTATGAGTTAGCAATTGTGGTAGAAGCATAGTTGGTGCAACAACCCCAATGGCGACGATGATGGAGATCACAGTGTCATGCCAATGACGATGGAGATCATGTCGGTGCTTTGGAGATGGGGATCAAAAGCACAAGATGATGATGGACATATCATGTCACTATTATGATTTGCATGTGATGTTAATCCTTTTATGCATCTTATGTTGCATAGGAGGACATTAACATTATAATATGATCCCTCAAAAAATTCAAGATAAAATTGTGTTCTCCCCAAGTTTTTACCATTGCTAAGGTTCGTTATTTCGAAGCACCACATGATGATCGGGAGTGATAGACTCTACGTTCGCATACAACGGGTGTAAGCCAGTTTTGCACATGCTGAACACTTGGGTTAAACTTGACGAGCCTAGCATGTACAAACATGGCCTCGGAACATAGGAGACCGAAATTTCGGACATGAGTCATATAGTAGATATGATCAACATGGAGATGTTCACCATTGAAACCACCTCATCTCACGTGATGATCAGACTTGGGTTGGTTGATTTGGATCATGACACACTTGAACAACCTGAGGGATTTGATTTGAGTGGGAGTTCTTTAGTAATATGATTAATTGAACTCATTATCATGAACATAGTCAAAATGTCTTTGAAAATTATGTTGTATATCAATAGCTCACGATATAGCTCCCCTTGTATTTTTTTGATACGTTCCTAGAGAAAACTAAGTTGAAAGATGATGGTAGAAATTATGCGGACTAGGTCTGTGATCCGAGGATTGTACTCAGTTGCTGCACAGAAGGATTATGTCCTTGATGCAGTGCTCGGTGCGCCACCCCCCCCCCCTCAAACTTCATTTGTGGGTGTTGAGAACATTAGATAGGCATGTTTTGATGACTACTTGATAGTTCAGTGCATCATGCTTTACGGCTTGGAACTGAGGCTCCAAAGATGTTTTGAACATAACGGAGCATATGCGATGTTCCAAGAGCTGGAATTGGGATTTCAGGCTCGTTCCCGTGTTGGAAGGTATGAGACCTCCGACAAGATTCTTTTCCTGCAAGATGAATTTGAATAGCTCAATAGGTGAGCATGTGCACAGATTGTTTGGGTGCAACAATCGCTTGAATCAAATGGGAGTTGATCTTCCAAATGAGATAGTGATTGACATAGTTCTCCAAGTCACTGCCACCAAGCTACTGGAGCATCGTGATGAACTATAACATGCCAGGGATGGAGATGATGATCCCTGAGCTATTCGTGATGTTTTACACTGCGAAGGTAAAAAACAAGAAGGTGCATTAAGTGTTGATGGTTAGTAAAACCACTAGTTTCAAGAAGGGCAAGGGCAAGAAGGGAAACTTTGAGAATGGCAAGCCAGTTTTCGCTCCAATGGAGAAACCCAAGGTTGATCCCAAACCCGATACTGAGTGCTTCTGTTATGAGGGGAACGGTCACTAAGAGCAGAACTACCCCAGATGCTTGGTGGAGAAGGAGACTAGCAATGTCAACAAAAGTATATTTCATATACACCTTATTGACGTGTGCCTTACTAGTGCTCGTTGTAGCTCCTAGGTATTTGATACTTGTTCAGTTCCTAATATTAGTAACTCGAAATAGGAGTTGTGGAATAAAGAGAGACTAGCTAAGGGCAAGGTGTCGATGTGTGTTGGAACCGTTTCCAAGGTTGATGTGATCACCATCGCACGCTCCATCTACCTTCAGGATTAGTGTTAAACCTAAATAAATGTTATTTGGTGGCTGCCCTAAGCATAAACATTATATTGATTTGTTTATTGCAAGATGATTATTCACGCAAGTTCGATAATAATGGGTTATTCTGTTTACATGAATAATATCTTTTATGATCATGCACCCAATGTGAATGATTTATTGAATCTCGGTCGTAGTGATACACACGTTCATAGTATTGGTGCCAAAAGATGTAAACTTAGTAATGATAGTACCACTTACTTGTAGTATTGCCGCTTAGGTCTTATTGGTGTAAACCGCATGAAGAAACTCCATGCTGATGGACCTTTGGACTCACTCGCTTTTTGGAATCGCTTGAGACATGCGAACCATGCCTCTTGGGCAAGATGACTAACACCCGTTTTCAAGTGAGATGGAACGGGCAAGTGACTTATTGGAAATAATAAATTTGATGTACGTAGTCCAATGAGTGTTGAAGCATGTAGTGGATATCATTATTTTCATGCTTCACAGATTAATTGAGTAGATACAGGTATATTTACTTGATGAATCACAAGTCTGAAATGTTGAAAAGTTCAAGTGACTTCACAGTGAAGTTGAAGATCGTCGTGACAAGAGGAAAAAATGTCTATGATATGATCGTGGAGGTGAATATCTGAGTTACGAGTTTGGTATACATTTAAGACAATGTGGAAATTATTTCAGAACTCATGCCACCTGGAACACCATAGTGTGATGGTGTGTCTGTACGTCGTAGCCGTGCCATCTTGGATATGGTGCATGCTATGATGTCTCTTACTAATTTGCTACTATCGTTTTAGGGTTATGCATTGGAGACAACCACATGCACATTAAATAGGACACCATATAATTATGTTGAGATGACACCATATGAACTATGGTTTGGCAAGAAACCTAAGTTGTTGTTTCTTAAATTTTGGGGTTGCGATGGTTATGTCAAAAGGCTTCAGCTTGATAAGCTCGAACCCAAAGCGGATAAATGTCTCTTCATGGGATACCCAAACGAAATAGTTGGGTATACCTCCTATCTTAGATCCGAAGGCAAAGTGTTTGTTGCTAATAACGACAAAGAGTTTCTCTTGAAAGAATTGAGTGGGAGGATGGTGGAAATTGATGAGGTTATTGAACCGTCATTTCAACCGGAGAGTAGTAGGGCGCAGGAAGATGTTCCTGTGGCTCCTACACCAGTTGAAGAGGAAGCTAATGATGGTGATCATGAAGCTTCAGATCAAGTTACTACCTAACCTCATAGGTCGATAAGGACATGTACTGCTCCAGAGTGGTACGGTAATCCTGTCTTGGAGGTCATGTTGTTGGACAACAATCTAGAGCCATGGAGAAGTGATGGTGGCCTTGGATTTCGACAAATGGTTGGAGGCCATGAAATCCGAGATAGGATCCATGTATGAAAACAAAGTGTTGACTTTGGAAGAACTACTTGATGGACATAAGGATATTAAGTAAAAATGGGTCTTTACAAGGAAGACAAACGATGATGGTAAATGTCACCAATTAGGAGGCCCGAATTGTCGCAAAGAGGTTTCCGACAAGTTCAAGGAGTTGACTATGATGCGACTTTCTCACCCGTAGCAATGCTAAAGTTTGTTCGAATTATGTTAGCAGTTGCTGCATTTTTCAATTATGAAATCTGGCAGATCGATGTCAAAACATTGTTTCCATAACGGTTTCCTGGAGGAAAGGTTGTATGTGATACAACTAGAAGATTTTGTCGATCCTAAGGATGCTAAAAGGCATGCGAACTCCAGCAATCTATTTATGGACTCGTGCAAGCATCTTGGAGTTGGAATAAGCGCTTTGATGAGAGATCAAAGCTTTTGGTTTATACAAAGTTTATGAAGAAACTTGTATTGACAAGAAAGTGAGTGGGAGCACTATAGAATTTCTGATAAGTATATGTGCTTGGCATATTGTTGATCGGAAATGATGTAGAATTTCTGGAAAGCATAAAGGGTTGTTTGAAAGGAATTTTTCAAAGGGAAATATGGATAAAGCTGCTTAAACATTCGGCATCAAGATCTATAGAGGTACATCAAGAAGCTTGATAAAACTTTCAATGAATACATACCTTGACAAGATTTTGAAGGAGTTCAAAATGGATCGGTGAAAGAAGGAGTTCTTCCCTGTATTGTAAGGTGTGAATTTGAGTAAGACTCAAAGCTCAACCACGATAGAAGTAAGAGAAAGGATGAAGGTCGTCCACTATGCCTTAGTCGTAGGCTCTATAGTATGCCATGTTGTGTACCGCTCCTCGTGTGTGCCTTGCCATGAGTTTGTCAAGGGGTACAATAATGATCTAGGAGTGGATCATTGGACAACGATATAAATTATCCTTAGTAACTAGAGGACTAGGAAAAAATTTCTTGATTATGAAGGTGATAAAAGAGTTCGTCGTAAAGGGTTAAGTCAATGCAAGCTTTTACACCAATCCGGATAACTCTGGGTAGCAAACCGAATTCGTATAGTGGAGTGGTCATTTGGAATAGTTCCAAGTGGAACATGGAAGAAGCATCTACAGTATGACATAGAGATTTTCAAAGTACACACGGATCTGAATATTGCAAACCTATTGACTAAAAACCTCTTTCACAAGCAAAACATGATCAAACCCGAGAACTCATTGGTTGTTAATCACATGATGATGTGAACTAGATTATTGACTCTAGTCAAGTGGGGTATTGTTCGAAATATGCCCTAGAGGCAATAATAAAGTAGTTATTATCATATTTCCTTGCTCATGATAATCGTTTATTATCCATGCTATAATTGTATTGGTTGGAAACTCATATACATTTGTGGATACATAGACAACATAGTGTCCCTAGTAAGCCTCTATTGGACAAGCTCCTTGATCAAATATGACTAAGGTTTCCTAGCCATAGACATGACTTGTCATTTGATAACGGGATCACATCATTAGGAGAATGATGTGATGGACAAGACCCAAACCTTAAACATAGATTTTGATCTTATCCAGTTTACTGCTATTGCTTTCTGGATCTCAATATATGTGTTCCTATTACCATGAGATCATGAAACTCACTCACACCGGAGGAATGCCTTGTGTGTACCAAACATCACAATGTAATTGGGTGACTATAAATATGCTCTACACGTATATCCAAGGGTGTCTGTGGAGTTGGCATGAATCAAGACTGGGATTTGTCACTCCATGTGACGGAGTGGTATCTCGGGGCCCACTCAGTAATATAACATCACAATAAGCTTGCAAGCAATGTGTCTAAGGAGTTAGCCACGTGATCTTGTATTATGAAATGAGTGAAGAGACTTGCCAGTAATGAGATTGAACTAGCTATGGAGATATTGACGATCGAATCTCGGGCAAGTAATATACCAATGGACAAAGGGAACTGCATATGGGATTAACTCAATCCTTGACAGCATTGGTTCGACTCATATAGATCTTCGTTGAATGTGTGGGAACCAATATGGGCATCTAGGTGCCTCTATTGGTTATTGACCGTAGAGGTGTCTTGGTCATGTCTGCATAGTTATCGAACCTGCAGGGTCCGCACACTTAACATTTGATGATGATATAAACATAGTTGAGTTATTTTGTTGGTGAATGAATGTTGTTCGGAGTTCTGAATGATATCCCGGACATCACGAGGAGCTCCAGAATGGTATGGAGGTAAATATTTATATATGGGAAGTAATATTTTGGCTACCTGGAAAGTTTAAGTTTTTTCCGGTATTGTACCAGGAAGCTTCTAGAAGGTTCTGGAAACTTACGAAGGAGTCCAGAAGTCCACCAAGGGTTCCACCATGTCCAAATGGTTTGCATGGGCTAAGGGGAGGCACCCTGACCTTATTGGGCCAGGCACAAGCTATCCCACAGACAACGGCGCCAGAAATTGACACGTTGACAGAGGTTGGGCTTGCGTTGGTTCTTCCCTTGAAGAAGAAAGGGTGATGCAGCACACGAGCAGTAAGTATTTCCCTCAGTTTGAGAACCAAGGTATCGATCCATAAGGAGGGTCTCGTCAAGTCCACAGTACCTGCGCAAACACAAACAAGCTTGCACCCAACGCTTCAAAGGGGTTGTCAATCCCTTCAAGATTGTTTACAAAGTGAGATCTGAAGGCGGAAAGTGCAACGAAGTAAAAAGTGTAAGGCTGAAAGTATGGTGTGGAGTAGACCCTCGGGCCATAGTGTTCACTAGAGGCTTCTCTCAAAATAGCAAGTATTACGGTGGGTGAACAAATTACTGTCGAGCAATTGATAGAACCACGCAAAGTCATGATGATATCTAAGGCAATGATCATGCATATAGTCATCATGTCCGAGACAAGTAGACCGATACTTTCTGCATCTACTACTATTACTCCACACATCGACTGCTCTCCAGCATGCATCTAGTGTATTGAGTTCATGACGAACAGAGTAACGCTTTAAGCAAGATGACATGATGTAGAGGGATAATCTCAAACCAATGATGAAAACCCCATCTTTTTACCCTTGATGGCAACAACACGATGCGTGCCTCACTACCCCTTCTGTCACTGGGTGAGGTCACCGCAGGGTACGAACCCAAAACCAAGCACTTCTCCCATTGCAAGAATCATAGATCTAGTTGGCCAGACAAAACCCACAACTCGAAGAGAATTACAAGGATATGAAATCATGCATAAGAGAGATCAGAAGAAACTCAAATAAGATTCATAGATAATCTGATCATAAATCCACAATTCATCGGATCTCGACAAACACACCGCAAAAGAAGATTACATCGGATAGATCTCCATGAAGATCATGGAGAACTTTGTATTGAAGATCCAAGAGAGAGAAGAAGCCATCTAGCTACTAGCTATGAACCCGTAGGTCTATGGTGAACTACTCACGCATCATCGGAGAGGTCATGGTGTTGATGAAGAAGCCCTCCGTGTCCGAATCCCCCCTCCGGCACGGCACCAGAACGTGCCCCAGATGGGATCTTGCGGAGACAGAAGCTTGCGACGGCGGAAAAGTGATTTCGATGATCTCCTGATTTTTTTCTGGAATTTATGGGAATATATAGGCGAAAGACCTAGGTCAGGGGACGTCGAGGGGGCCCACAAGACTGGATGGCGCGGCACCCTTGGCTGCGGGGTGGGGGCTTGTGGGGCCCCTGGGGCTCCCCTGCCTTGGCTCCCAAGTTCCCGATCTTCTTCGGTTCCAAAAAAAATCTTTTCGGGGATTTTCTTCCGTTTGGACTCCGTTTCAAAATCTCCTCTGAAAGGGGTCAAAAACATGGAAAAAACAGGAACTGGCACTTGGCACTGAGTTAATAAGTTAGTTCCAAAAAACATACAAAAGGCATGCAAAATATCCAAAGTTTGACAAGATAATAGCATGATACCATCAAAAATTATAGATATGTTGGAGACGTATCAAGCATCCCCAAGCTTAACTCGTGCTCGTCCTCGAGTAGGGAAGTCATAAAGAATGAATTTTTTATGTGGAATGCTACCTAGCATAGTTGTCCTTTGCAACTTCTTTCACGTGACATGAATGTTCAGATCCGTAAGATTCAAAACAATAGTTTCCTATTGACATGAAAATAGTAATACTTCAAGCAAACTAGCAAAGTAATCATGAACTTTCAAAATAACAAGGCCAAGGAGAATTATCCCTACAAAATCATATAGTCTGGCTATGCTCCATCGTCCTCACACAACTAATGTAAATCACGCACAACCCCGGAATTGGCCAAGTAATTGTTTTCGCACTCTTACCTTCTCAAACCTTTTATAACTATCACGCAATACATGAGCGCGAGCCATGGATATAGCACTATAGGTGGAATAGAGTGTGGTGGTGGTTGTGAGACAAAAAGGAGGAGATGGTCACATTGACTCGGTGTATCAATAGGCTATGGAGATGCCCATTAATAGATATCAATGTGAATGAGTAGGGATTGCCATACAAGAGATGCACTAGAGCTATAAGTATGTGAAAGCTCAAGAGGAAAACTAGTGGGTGAGCATCCAACTTGCTTGCTCACGAAGACATAGGGCAATATTGAGGAAGCCCGTCATTGGAATATACTAGCCAAGTTATAAAATGAAGATTCCCACTAGCATATGGTAGTGACAGAGCAATAAGCTCTCAATCGTGAAGAACATGGTGCTAACATGAAGCACAAGTGTGGAAAAAGATAGTAGCATTGTCCCTTCTCTCTTTTTCTCTCTTTTCTTTTTTTCATTTGGGATCTTAGGCCTCTTTTTCTTTTCTTTTCTTTTCTCTTTTTTTGTTTTTGGGCTCTTTGGCCTCTCTTTTTTCCTCACATGGGACAATGCTCTAATAATGATGATCATCACACTTTTATTTACTCACAGCTCAAAGATCACAATGATGATGACTCCATAGGAAATGCCTCCGGTAGTGTACCGGGATTTGCAACGATCTAGCATGGTGTATGACGTTGAAACATCTTGCTAGCTATCTTACGATCATGCAATGGAAATATGAGAGTGACAGCACAAGTCATGAGACGGAACGGTGGGAGTTTCATGGCAATATATCTCGGAATGGCTATGAAAATGCCATAGTAGGTAGGTATGGTGGGTGTTGTGAGGAAGGGATTTGGTGGGTTTGTGCACCAGCGAGAACTGTGCGGCACTAGAGAGGCTAGCAATGGTGCAAGGTGAAAGTGCATATACACCATGGGCTCACATTAGTCATGAAGAACTCACATACTTATTGCAAAAGTTTTTATTAGTAACCAAAACAAAGTTCTAAACGCATACTCTGAGGGGAAGGGTTGCTAGGTGTAAACCATCGCGCGATCCCCACCTCAACACAAAGGATGACATCAATAGATCAATTATGCTCCGACTTCCTAACATAGCGGTTCACCATACCTGCATGCTACGGGAATCACTAACTTCAACACAAGTATCTCTAGATTCACAACACCCTACTAACATAACTCTCAATATTACCGAATCCACGTCTCAAAACTAATCGAGAGGAATCGAAACTTCTCTTTCTACTCAATGCACATGAAGATGGAGGTTTTTGCATCCTCTTTGGGTACCTAGCACATTTGGGACTTCTTTCATAGCATAAGCCAACTACCAAGTCATGCACCGCCGTGCTCTAAAGATATAAGTGAAGCACAAGAGCAAAAGTATCTAGCTCAAAGATATAAGTGAAGCGCTAGAGCAAAAGTATCTAGATCAAAAGATATAAGTGAAGCACTATGAGCATTCTAGCAAAATCACGATGAGTTCATGTCTCTCTCTCAAAAAGGTGTGCAGAAAGGATGATTGTGACACAACAAAAAGAAAAGACTCCTAAGATACAAGACGCTTCAAGCAAAACACGTATCATGTGGTGAATAAAAATATAGCTCCAAGTAATGTTACCGATGGATTGAAGACGAAAGAGGGGATGCCTTCCCGGGGTATCCCCAAGCTTAGGCTTTTTGGTGTCCTTTAATTTGGCTTGGGATGCCTTGGGCATCCCCAAGCTTGAGCTCTTTCCACTCCTTATCTCTTTGTCCATGAGAACATCATCCAAAACTTCAAAACTTCACAACACAAAACTTAAACAGAAACTTGTGATAACATTAGTACAAGAAAACAAACTACCACTTCTTTTGATACTGTAGCAAACTTGAATTCTATCTATATTGATGATGGGCTACTTTATTCTCACTTTTCCATGGCTATTACCCCCCGATACTAACCATAGTTTCATCAAAACAAGCAACCAACTCAACAAAAACAGAATCTGTCAAAAACAGACCAGTCTGTAGCAATTTGTATACTTCGTATACTTCTGGTACCTCAAAAAATCGGAAACATTACGCCGGCCTGGGAAAAAAGCATATCAATCCGCAGAAAAAAGAATCAACTCAAAAGCTCTTTCTGAATAAAAATGAAAAATCATCTCGTGAGCGAAAAGTTTCTGTCTTTTTCCAACAGGATCAAACAACCATTACCAAGACTAGTCATAAAGGCTTTGCTTGGCTCAAACACAAAAAGAAACACAAAAACACAATCACAACCGAATTATGAAAGTGTGGACGCAACAAAACAGAAAGAAAAAGATAAATTCATTGGGTTGCCTCCCAATAAGCGCTATTGTTTAAGGCCCTTAGCTAGGCATAGAAGCGATAGAATCACGTATCGTCGTCTTTGGTGCCCAAACCATAAGTGCCCTCATCATGGATTCATAAGGCAATCCTATTTTATTTCTAGGAAAGTGTTCCATGCCCTTCCTTAAAGGAAATTGAAATCTAATATTCCCTTCCTTCATATCGATGATAGCACCGACAGTCCTTAGGAAAGGTCTACCAAGAATAATAGGACATGTAGGATTGCAATCAATGTCAAGCACAATAAAATCCACGGGTACATAGTTTCTATTTGCAATAATAAGAACATCATTGATCCTTCCCATGAGTTTCTTGAGAGTAGAATCAGCAAGATGCAAATTAAGAGAACACTCTTCAATCTCATTAAAACCCAGAACATCACATAAAGACTTTGGAATCGCAGAAACACTGGCACCCAAATCACACAAAGCATTGCACTCATAGTTTTTTATTTTGATTTTGATGGTAGGTTCCCACTCATCATGAAGCTTTCTAGGGATAGAGACTTCCAATTCAAGTTTCTCTTCAAGAGATTTTATCATAGCTTCGACAATAGGATCGGTAAAGGCTTTGTTTTGGCTATAAGCGTGTGGAGAGTTTAACATGGATTGCATCAAAGAAATGCATTCAATCAAGGAGCAACTATCATAATTGAATTCCTTGAAATCCACGGTAGTAATTTCATTACTACTCAAAGTTTTAACGTCTTCTACTCCACTTTTAATGCTTTTAGCATCAACATAGATGGACTCCGAATCATTCGGCCACTTTTCAACCAAAGTGGATTCATATCCAGCCCCATAATCATTAGGATTGACACAAGAAAACAAAGATTCAATGGGAGTCACACCAAGCACTTTAAGATCTTCGTGATTCTCATCATGAGAACACGCCTTTTTAAGCCATTCATGTCTAGCACGAATTTGGGCGGTACTTTCTTGGCTCTCAATCATGGAAACACGCATAGCTTTCAAAGTTTCATCCATGTTGATTTTGGGACGAGCACATCTAACTTTAAAAGCATCAACATCACAAGAAATTCTATCAACGCTCTTAGCCAAATCGTCAATTTTGAGTAGTTTTTCCTCTATGGACGCATTGCAAATCTTTTGAGAGTTGATGAACTCTCTGATATTACTATCTAGATTAGAGGGTAATCTATTGTAATTTCCATGAGTATTGTTGTAGGAGTTGCCAAAATTATTAGAGGAGTTGCTAGGAAAAGGCCTAGGAACATAGTTTCCTCTAAAAGCGTTGTTGTTCCCAAAGTTATTCCTACCAACAAAATTAACGTCCAAGCTAGCGTTGCTACTCTCAATCAAAGAAGACAAAGTCATATCATTAGGATCCAAAGGAGCACTTCTACTAGCAACCAAATTCATTAACTCATCCATCTTAGCACTCAACGAGTTAATTTCTTCTATAGCGTGTACCTTCTTACTAGTAGGTGACCTTTCAGTGTGCCATTGAGAGTATTTTGTCATGATGTTATCTAAGAGCTTTGTGGCTTCCCCTAACATGATTTCCATGAATGTTCCACCTGAGGCGGAGTCCAAGATATTTCTAGAAGCGAAATTCAAGCCAGTGTAAAAGATTTGAATAATCATCCAAAGACTCAAGCCATGAGCGGGACAATTTCTAATCATTAATTTCATTCTCTCCCAAGCTTGTGCAACATGTTCATGATCAAGTTGCTTGAAATTCATGATATCATTACGGAGAGAGATGATCTTAGCCAGCGGAAAATACTTGGATATATAAGCATCTTTGCACTTATCCCAAGAATTGATACTATTTTTGGGAAAAGAAGAAAACCAAGTTTTTGCGTGATCTCGCAACGAGAAAGGAAAAAAGCTTCAATTTAATCACATCATTATCCACATCTTTTTGCTTTTGCATATCGCAAAGCTCAATGAAGGTATTGAGATGGGATGCGACATCTTCACTAGGAAGGCCAGAGAATTGCTCTTTCATAACAAGATTTAGCAAAGCGGCATTGATTTCGTATGACTCCGCACTAGTGGCGGGAGCAATCGGAGTACTAATAAAATCATTATTATTATTATTTGAGAAGTCACAAAGTTTGGTGTTTTCGTTCATGGTGACTTCAGCAACCAAGCAAGCACGCAAGCAAACAAAGAGCAAGCGAGAAAAGGGTGAACAAAAGGGGGAACGAAAAGGCGAACGAAAAAGGCAAATTGGTGAAGTGGGGGAGAGGAAAACGAGAGGCAACTGGCAAACAAAGTAAATGCAAGAGATGAGTTTGCGACACCTACTTGGATGAGTTCTTGACTTGATCTTCCTCCCCGGCAACGGCGCCAAAAATTCTTATAGTCCTAGGGTAGGGTCGTAGGCCTGCCCTGTAAGTCCTACCCAAGGACTACCCCTCATAAGGGACAAGGCCCTTAGTCAGTTCCGACTGAATTAAGGAGTCCCCATCGTCCAGTCGGCAACAGGTCCTCGACCATCCAGTCGGAGACTAGCATTCGGAGAACATCCAACTAACCGACTGGCTGCCACTCGGAACATCGTAACCCCCCTGGAGGGAAACGGTCGTACATTTCCCTGTGCATTTATTAGCATTTAGGACGTACGTTACCGGTAACGTACGCATTCAATCGCCACTACTCCACCCCTGTACCGGAACCGTTGTGGAGGGCAGCGCACTCTATATAAGCCACCCTCCCCCTCTGGTGCAGGGGTTAGAAAATCATTGTATTCCATATTCCACTCGACAACAAGCTCCCAGAGCATTGAGACGTAGGGCTATTACCTCCATCGTAGAGGGGCCTGAACTCATACAACCTCGCCGTAGCTGGGACTCTGCCCATCCTTTTCGTACCCTACACATCTACTGTCAGGCTTATACCCACGACAGTTGGCGCCCACCTTGGGGCAGGCGTCTGAGCGACTTCCGGCGAGTTTGCGACTACTTCCTTTCGTCATGTCGTCCGGTGGAGATTCGAGCATGGGTCACCAGATCTTCTTCGGAGCTCTCTCCTTCATCGTCGACGATTCGGCGTGGCTTCGGGATGCTCCTCTCGACGTCGAGGCGCTTCCCTGTCGTGGGGCTACGCACTTCCGTGCTGGCGCCCGCGGCATTCTTCTTCTCCAGCAGTCGACTCTGGTCCCGACCTATACCTCCGTCACGCGCCGCAGCAAGCGGTCCCACCGTCCGCGACTTCAGCGTTGGGTGCAACACGCCGAGGCGCGCCAGAACGCGTCTTCACAAGTGGCGATTCTGGAGTCTGTTGTGGTTGCCCCGCTGTCCCAGCACTCGGGCTCGGTTCCGACTGAGTTTCCTTCCGAGTACACGGGTCGCGGGCCTGCAGCAGAAGTACACATGTCCAACTCTCATGAAGATCCCCGTCAAGCTGGCCGGAACGAGCACGAGATCGGCAAAACGTCCGGCGCGCGTCGTCCGCCTCGCCGTTCTGCCAGTCGACACACTTGGCGGAGCAACGTGGAGTTGTTCCGCATGCCCCTCCTCAACTTGGCTGCGGCTGCCAAGATAGCCGATTCCCTCCAACCGACTGATTCAGAGGCTGGTAGGGGAATCGAGCAGATCCGAGCCCTGTTGCACACGGCGCAGCAGCAGAATTCGGCAGTCTCCCAGTCGCATAACAGGATCCATAATAGTTCTGTTCATGCGAATACGCATCGGTCAGTTCACAGCCCAGGTTCCCATCAGCGGCACAGAGGAGGCAGTAGTTCCATAAATCACGAAGATCGCCACCGTTCACGCACCCCTCCGCGGGGTGGGCCCTACGGGCCCCGACATCATGATGATCGGCGTTCAGTCGGTGACACTTACGACCCAAGGCCCGACGCAAGAGGGCATATCGCCCAGCGGAGGGTCGACAGGGGCCGGGCCCACCGCGATGGTCACGATATTGACCGTCCGAGTGGAAGCAGGGCCATCGTTTCTGGTCCCGAGTGTTTCAGTCGAGCCATCCGTTCGGCTGACATCCCTCCCAACTTCCGATTGGCGACGGGAATTAGCAAGTTTACATGGGAGTCCAAGCCAGAAACGTGGGTGGATGATTACCGAGTAGCAGTCCAGATCGGAAGAGGAGACGACCATGTCGCCATGAAGCACCTCCCTCTGATGCTCGACGGCTCGGCGCGAGCGTGGCTGAACCAGTTGGCCCCCTCAAGCATCTACAGCTGGGCAGATCTGGCCCGAGTGTTCATCAGGACCTTCGAAGGGACGTGCAAGCGCCGTGCTGGCCTCGTGGAGCTCCAGCACTGCGTCTAGAAGCAGAATGAGCCCCTGCGAGACTTCATTCAGCGTTGGACAACTCTGTACCACACGGTGGAGAATGTCACCGAGCATCAAGCAGTCTGCGCCTTCAAGGCAGGCGTGCGGTACAGAGATCTGTACCTGAAGTTCGGCCGAACAGGCGACATCTCCATGAGCAAGATGATGGAAATAGCGACGCGCTATGCTAATGGTGAAGAAGAAGACCGCATCCGAAGCGGCAAGCACAAAACAGTCGCTGATGGAGATGGGGGCAACACTCAGAAGCAGAAGCAGAAAGCTCCGACTGCTCCGCAAGCAGAAGCTGCAGCCGTAACCAATGCCAAGTTCAAGGGCAAAGGGAAGGCTCGGTTCACCCCCAAGAAGAAACAGTTCAATAACCCCATCCTGGACCAGCCATGTCCGGTTCATACGAAGATGGATGAAGAGGGCAACCCCATACATGCGAAGCATACCACTCGACAGTGTCGCCTCCTGATCCAGGGGTTCGGCGAAGGGCAACCGAGTGAAAAGGACAACGAACAGGATGAGGGGGATAAGGAGGATCTGTTCCCCCAAGTCCATGCAACTCTCATGATTTTTGCTGACGTTGAGAGCAAGAGTCGACTGAAGCTGGTGAACAGAGAGGTGAACATGGCCACCCCCACCAACCCCAAGTTCCTCACATGGTCTCAGACTGCGATCAATTTCGACCAGTCGGATCATCCGGGACATGTACCCACCCCGGGGAGACAGGTTCTGGTCGTCGACCCGGTGGTGGAAGGAGTTCGACTGCGCAAAGTCCTCATGGACGGCGGCAGTGGCTTGAACATCATGTACGCCGACACACTCAAGGGGATGGGCATCCCGATGTCCAAACTCAGCGAGAGTAGCATGCAGTTCCATGGAGTCGTCCCTGGACGGAAGGCCAAGTCACTCGGCCAGATCACGTTGGACGTCGTTTTCGGCTCCGACAAGAACTTCCGCAAGGAAAAGCTGATGTTCGAAGTGGTCGACTTCCAGAGCGCTTATCACGCAATTCTGGGCCGCCCAGCGTATGCACGTTTCATGGCCCGTCCATGTTACGTATACCTGAAGTTGAAGATGCCAGGCCCGAAGGGTGTGATCACCATCACAGGCAATCAGCAGCGAGCTGAAGAGTGTCTGCAGCAGGGATCAAGAATCGCCGACCAGCAGATGGCCGTCCTCGAGCTTGACGAGTACAAGAAAACAGTCGACCCCGCCGACCTGATGCGCTCGAAGAAGCCAGCTTCAGAGTCTGCATTCCAGTCGGCGGGAGAGACGAAGAAGGTCAGCATCCACCCGACGGATGCCACTGCTGCCCCGACGAACATCTCCACCACCCTCGATCCTAAATAGGAAGCCGAGCTCACCCAATTCCTCCGTGAGAACTGGGACATCTTCGCATGGAAACCCTCTGACATGCCAGGTGTACCCAGGGAGTTGGCTGAGCACCGACTGCACGTGGATTCCACCGCTCGGCCTGTCCGAGAGCGCCTGCGCCGGTCCTCCGCGCACAAGAGGCAGCCAATCGGGGAAGAGGTGGCCAAGCTGCTGGCGGCCAACTTCATTCGTGAGGTTCACCACTCCGAGTGGCTCGCCAATGTTGTCATGGTGCCCAAGAAGGATAAGTCGCTCCGAATGTGCATCGACTTCAAGCATCTCAATAAGGTCTGCCCGAAAGACCATTTTCCGCTCCCCGCATAGATCAAATTGTCGATTCGACTACGGGTTGCGAGCGTCTGTCATTTCTTGATTCCTATTCGGGCTATCATCAGATCCGTCTCTATGGTCTCGATGAGTTAAAAACAGCCTTCATCACCCCATTCGGGTGCTTCTGCTACATCACTATGCCATTCGGTTTGAAGAATGCAGGAGCTACCTTTATGCGCATGATCCAAAAATGTCTCCTGGACCAGATCGGTCGGAATGTGGAGGCGTATATGGATGGTATCGTAGTCAAGTCACGCAAAGGTTCCGACCTGCTGACTGACTTGGCAGAAACATTCGCCAACCTTTGTAGGTACGATATCAAGCTCAACCCCGCCAAATGTTCATTTGGCGTTCCCAGCGGAGAGTTACTCGGTTTCTTCGTTTCCGAACGAGGGATCGATGTCAACCCCGAAAAGATCGGGACCATCGTCCGAATGGAGAGGCCGGTCAGAATACACGATGTTCAACGGCTCACAGGTTGCCTAGCGGCTTTGAGCAGGTTCATCAGTCGACTCGGCGAGAAAGCACTTCCTCTGTACCGACTCATGAAGAAATCAGATACTTTCGAGTGGACAGACGAAGCCCAAGTCGCATCTGACGACCTCAAAGTCCTACTTTCCACCCAGCCGGTTCTTACTGCTCCGCTCAGTAAAGAGCCCCTTCTTCTGTACATCGTGGCTACAAATCAAGTCGTCAGTACTGTTCTTACAGTCGAACGAGAAGAAGAAGGCAAAGCATACAAAGTTCAGCGGCCAGTGTACTACGTCTCCGAAGTCCTGACTCCTTCCAAGCAGAGGTATCCCCACTATCAAAAGCTTATCTACGGGATCTACATGACTGCAAAGAAGGTGGCCCATTATTTCCAAGACCACTCGGTGTCTGTCGTTTCTGATGCTCCGTTGTCGGAAATTCTCCACAATCGAGACGCGTCAGGCCGAGTGGCGAAGTGGGCGATGGAGATGCTGTACTGCGATATCAAGTTCGAGGCCAAGAAAGCTATTAAGTCTCAAGCTCTGGCTGGCTTCATAGCAGAATGGGTAGAACAACAGCAACCGACCCACATCTACTCGGCCCATTGGACAATGTTCTTCGATGGGTCCAAGATGTTGAATGGCTCCGGCGCTGGCATTGTGATCATATCGCCAAAGGGCGACAAACTCAAGTACGTGCTACAGATACACTTCGATTCCTCCAACAACGAGGCAGAGTATGAAGCTCTCCTCTACGGATTGCGCATGGCCGTCTCACTCGGCGTCTGTCGCTTGATGGTCTACGGCGATTCGGATTTGGTGGTAAATCAAGTGATGAAAGAGTGGGACGTCAGGAACCCCACCATGACCACATACTGAATGCAGTGAGGAAGCTTGAGAAGAAGTTTGAAGGTCTAGAACTTCACCATGTTCCGAGACTGAAGAATCAAGCAGCTGATGAGTTGGCAAAACTCGGATCCACTCGAAGACCAGTCCCGAGTGACGTCTGCCTCGAGCACCTTCACCTTCCCTCAGTCAAAGAAGATCCTTTTACAGAGGAACCAGTACAACCAAAGAGTTCAACAGATCCGACTGAAGTCGATGTACCTGCTGTGGTTGATTTGATCATGGAGATTCTTGTTGTCATCCCCGATTGGACTGTGTCGATCATTGCATATATCCTGAGGCAGGAATTACCAGAAGACGAAGTCCAGGCCAGGCAGATAGTCCGAAAGTCGAAGTCATTCACTGTCATTGATGGCCAATTGTACAAGGAAAGTGTTTCAGGCGTTCTTCAACGATGCATCTCTCCAGAGGAAGGGCAGCTGATCCTGGAGGATATTCACTCGGGAACCTGCGGTCATCACGCCTCTTTGAGAGCAATCGTCGCCAAGGCATTCAGGGCTGGTTTCTTCTTGCTGCAGGCAAACGAGATGGCTAAAGATATGGTTGACCGACGTGAGGGCTGCCAGTTCTACTCCAACAAGTCCCACAAGCCGACGTCTGCGTTGAAGACAATCCCTCTTGTGTGGCCGTTTGCAGTGTGGGGATTAGATACAGTCGGTCCATTCAGGACAGGCCAAGGTGGATACACACATCTGTTGGTGGCAGTCGATAAGTTCACGAAATGGATCGAAGCCAAGCCCATCAAGAAGCTCGACGCCTCAACAGCCGTCAAGTTTGTCAGGGACATCATCTCCAGATTCGGTGTACCTCACAGCATAATCACGGACAACGGGACAAACTTTGACTCGGACAGATTCAAAGGTTTCTGTACAAGCCAAGGTATCCGAGTGGACTTTGCTTCCGTGGCGCACCCGCAGTCCAATGGACAAGCAGAGCGGGCGAACGGACTTATTCTGCAAGGTTTGAAGCCCGGACTCCTGCAAGAGGTAGGACACGTCGCTGGCGCTTGGGTCACCGAGCTACCTTCAGTGCTTTGGGGTCTTCGCACAACCCCGAACAGATCTACAGGGCGATCACCGTTCTTCCTCGTCTACAGAGCAGAAGCAGTCCTTCCGAGTGACTTACTTCACAACGCTCCACGAGTCGAACTCTTCTCCGAAGCTGAAGCAGAACAAGCAAGGCAAGACGGAGTGGACCTTCTAGAGGAGGAGCGCGAGATGGCACTGACTCGCTCAACCATTTATCAACAAGATCTGCGGCGTTTTCACGCGCGACACGTCAGGAGTCGTACGTTCCAAGCAGGCGACCTGGTGCTCCGAGTGGATCAGCAAAGACCTCACAAATTGGCTCCTGCCTAGGAAGGACCCTTCATCATCTCAAAGGTGTTGAACAATGGAGCATACAGACTCTACAACGTCGACAGGGAGATAGACGAGCCGCGAGCATGGAACGGAGATCTCCTGAAGCGCTTCTACGCGTGACCGTCGACTGAAGCAATGTAAAGAACAAGTATTGGTGAAATAATATAAAGCAGATTGAGTTTTTTGCAGGTTTAAAGTTCTTCCACAGTCGCGGACTCCGTTCTCAAAAAAAACTTAGTTGCGATCCAGAATCGCCTAAGTATTAACCCTCTCCGAGTATGCACTTAACGTCACACTCGGGGACTTAGCTGCGATCCAGAATCGCCTAAGTATGAACTTTCTCCGAGTGTGCACTTAACGTCACACTCGGGGACTTAGCTGCGATCCAGAATCGCCTAAGTATGAACTTTCTCCGAGTGTGCACTTAACGTCACACTCGGGGACTTAGCTGCGATCCAGAATCGCCTAAGTATGAACTTTCTCCGAGTGTGCACTTAACGTCACACTCGGGGACTTAGCTGCGATCCAGAATCGCCTAAGTATGAACTTTCTCCGAGTGTGCACTTAACGTCACACTCGGGGACTTAGCTGCGATCCAGAATCGCCTAAGTATGAACTTTCTCCGAGTGTGCACTTAACGTCACACTCGGGGACTTAGCTGCGATCCAGAATCACCTAAGTATGAAATTTCTCCGAGTGTGCACTTAACGTCACACTCGGAGACTTAGCTGCGATCCAGAATCGCCTAAGTATGAACTTTCTCCGAGTGTGCACTTAACGTCACACTCGGAGACTTAGCTGCGATCCAGAATCGCCTAAGTATGAACTTTCTCCGAGTGTACACATAACGTCACACTCGGAGACTTAGCTGCGATCCAGAATCGCCTAAGTATGAACTTTCTCCAAGTGTGCACTTAACGTCACACTGGGAGACTTAGCTGCGATCCAGAATCGCCTAAGTATGAACTTTTTCCGAGTGTGCACTTAACGTCACACTCGGAGACTTAGCTGCGATCCAGAATCGCCTAAGTATGAAATTTTTCCGAGTGTGCACTTAACGTCACACTCGGGGACTTAGCTGCGATCACGAATTGCCTAAGTATTAACTTCCTTCAAGTGTGCACTTAACGCCACACTCGGGGACTTAGCTGCGATCATGAATTGCCTAAGTATTAACTTTCTTCGAGTGTGCACTTAACGCCACACTCGGGGACTTAGCTGCGATCCAGAATCGCCTAAGTATGAACTTTCTCCGAGTGTGCACTTAACGTCACACTCAGGGACTTAGCTGCGATCATGAATTGCCTAAGTATTAACTTTCTTCGAGTGTGCACTTAACGTCACACTCGAGGACTTAGCTGCGATCGCGAATCGCCTAAGTATTAACTTTCTTCGAGTGTGCACTTAACGCCACACTCGGGGACTTAGATGCGATGCAGAATCGCCTAAGAACCCACATGCCTTCGACTGTATCCTACAGGTACACTTGGGTAATCAACTCACATCTACATGAGTTGCAGACCCTCATTGAGGCTCATGTGGATGTCAAAACAACTGACAACTACATGAGTTGCAGACCCTCATTGAGGCTCATGTGGAGGTCAAAACAACTGACATCTACATGAGTTGCAGACCCTCATTGAGGCTCATGTGGATGTCAAAACAACTGACAACTACATCAGTACCAACTCGCCCCGAGTGCGACCTGATAGTCGCACTCGACAACCTAGCGGCGATCCTACCGATCCACTCGGTGACAATACAGATCCAATCGGAAATTCCACGGACCCTCAATGAGGCTCATGCAGATGTCAAGACAACTGACATGTTCCGAATGTTTGCCTTTGGCTTCACCAAGAAACGCCAAACAAAAATTCGAGTCAAAATTGCAACAGAAGAGCAAAAGATTCGATTCAAAGTTCAACCAAAGATAGTGGCTCGGTGTGGATCAAGCTTACCCACACCGAAACAAGAATGTGACGGCCAACAGCAGTGGCCAAAGTTTCTTACAAATCAACACTCGGCATACCGAGGATCAAGTTTTCTTACGCGTCGTCTGGAGTAGCGCCAGGACTGGAGGGCTCCACGAAGGTGTCCAGGTCGATTCCAGCGGCGATGCGGGTGGCACTTTCAAGGAAGGTTTCCATGAAGTCTTCGAATCGAAGTTTCTTCGTGTTGGCGACCTTCAACGCTTTCAGCTTCTCCTCGCGCACCTCCTTACAATGCACTCGGACCAAGGACAGAGCAACATCTGCACCACAGCGAGCCGCCGATTTCTTCCATGACTGCACTCGGTTGGGGACCTCCTCCAGTCGACTCATCCAGTTCTCCATCTCCTGCCGCGACTCATCTTCCGGCCAAAGCTCCTTGTCGATCCGGCCGACGACTTCTCTCAGTCGACCGATGAAAGGACCAACTTTGCCCACGTGAATGTGTGCTGCGAGCAGATCTCGATTGCCGTCCTCGCCGAGTGGAACGTTCTCACGAATCGACCGCTCCACATCAGCTGCTTCAGCTTCAGCGTCAATGCAAAAATCTGCAACAACAGGACAAGCAAACAATAAACGCCGAGTGTGACGCACATACCACAACCACTCGGAAAAAGCAGGAATTACCAGCCAGACGCGTCATCATCTGCCGAGCCCAGTCACTGACGTATTTCTCCTGCGCCCTGCACCGTTTGTTCAGCACGTCCATTTGTCCCATCAGAGCAGTCCTTTGTTTCCCCATCTTCTCAACTTCCTCAGTCAGCACTTTGTTCGCTTCACGAGCCTCCTCCAACGACTTCTCTCGTTCCGCCAGAACCTCCTTCATACCAGCCATTGCAAGCAATGTCACATCCCGCTCACCAGCAAACTGAATCTTCTCTGCCCTCAGAGTCTCATATGTTGTCCCCATTTCACAAGTTTTCTGCCAGCCAGCACCAAGAGACAATCAGACAATTCAACAATAAAACTCTAAGTTCTTCAGACCCCTGCCGACGCAAGCAGTCGACAGCGGCCTCGGGGACTACACCCAGTGGGTTCACTAAGAGTGACCCCACTGGCATGCAACTCAAGCAGGCCCGCCCTATTGAGATACATGTTACCACCTACGCCTATGAGGCTCATACTACCCGACGTGAGTAAAATTACTCTCGGAGACTCTTACAGTAAGTGCACCGCGACTGCCACAACTGTTTGCAGTCGACCATATTATTTCCAGATCTGACCAAGGCAAAGACAATATGTATAAAGACAACTGTCGGTGCAAGCACTCGACAGAAGTCTCGGGGACTACACCCACTGGGTTCACTCAGAGTGAACCCATTGCAAACATCATCCGATAACCGAGAACACCCAGTGGGTTACAAGAGAAAAGTAAATACTTACTAGCCCACTTACTCGGATATCTTCCCGCAGCTCCAAACTCCGCTGGTACAGGGATGCGATGGAGTCATATGCTTTTTTGGCTTCTCCCGCCATCAGCTCCGCCTGCACCATGGCCCCCTTGGCCGCTCCCACTTGCTCCTCCGGGAGACGCTGGATGTTGAACTCGACATTCGACGAGCCTGGCATCGTTGGAAGTTCCTGGGGCATCCCAAGACCCGCTCCGGTAGGTTCATCAGCCACCAGCGCCCTTTCAGTCGGTGGCGTCGCCTCAGTTGGCAGCACGTCTGCGGCGAGAGCAGTGACTGGCGGAGCAGCCTCAAGAATAGGCTCCGCAGCTTGCTCAAGTCTCCCCTGGTCGCCCTCGTCCACGCAAATCGCCCCTGATAGACCGAACGGCACGAGATCTCAGAAAAAGAAAGAGGCAAGACTTAAGATAGAATTCGCGACACGATAGTATAACACTCTCGGAGTCTCTACAACGCACCTGGCTGGGACGAGACGACGTTGTCCGCGTCCATAGGATCATCCTCCTGGCGTGCCGGAGAGGTGGCAGAGGTGGCAATCCTGTCGAGTGAAATTCATTCGACCTTCAAACAGGAGTTTGACCGAATATCATAAGAAGTTGGAGGAACAGAACACTTACGTCGAGGTGACAGGAACGATGACCCTTATCCGCGGCAAAGCCTTCCGAGGTTTAGACCCACTCGGTTTGGCCACCTTGGAAGGCTGGCCCACGGACTCGACAGCAGTGTCCCTGGCCCTCTTGGTGCTCCGAGCACTCGGAACCACGGGAGCAGCAGGTGGAGCACTCGAGGATGCTAGAGGGGCTGAGGGAACCGCAGGTTCATGTCGGCGCTTGGTCCGGTGCTCTGGCAGCGGAGGCGGCGAGTCCTACTCTTCGTCATCCTCCTCTTCTTCACGAGACTCCTCCTCCGTCTCCCCACTTTCGGAGACATACTCGCCGCTCTCCACACTGCCCTCCTGGATACCTTCTTCCTCTTCCTCGTCCGGGTCCCCGTTCGAGACAAGAGAAAACCAGTTGGTCCACTTCTGCGTGAAATATAGTCGGCGACATCAAACGACAGGCAGAGGTTCAAGAAAATGACGAAACTAAAATAGATACGTGAACTCGACAAATGGTACTCACCTGGTTCGGAGGAGGATTGTCCGCGCTGAAAGCCCTCACTCGCCGAGACCCTCTGGGGTTCTCACAGGCGCCTGTGATCTGGAGCACCCACGACGCCACCTTCTCCTCGGTCACGCTCAAGACGTTGGTCCGAGTGGAGTCTTCGGGCCTCGTGTAGTGCCACATGGCGTGGTCGCGAGCCTGCAGTGGTTGTATGCGCCGACCAAGGAAAGTCTCCAGCAAATCCATGCCGGTGATTCCCCTTCTGACGACGTCTACGAGTGCGTCGACCAGGGGCTAGATGTTGATCTTCTCCGCGTTCGTAAGCGCGAGCTGCTTAGGTGGAGCGGGACGATCTAAGCTAAAAGGAGGCAACCCTGTCGAGGCATTCGGGCAGGCAACGTCTTGGCAGTAGAACCACGTCGACTGCCAGTTCCTAACCGACTCACTCAGCTGAAGAGCAGGATAACTACTCCGACTCTTTTTCTGGAAACCTAAGCCTCCGCAGAGTTGGAGAAGATGCGTTTTATCATTCGACTGACTGGGTCGTTTGATAGTTTGAGAACTAGCATAGAATATATGTTTGAACAACCCCCGGTGGGGAGGGCAGCCGATGAAGCACTCGCACATAACTATGAAAGCAGAGAGATGGGCAATAGCATTCGGGGGAAAGTGGTGAAGTTGTGCCCCGAAGTGGTTCATAATGCCCTTGAAGAAAGGATGCGGGGGCAGAGAGAAACCTCGATAGACATGGCTGAGCAGCAAGACACGCTCCCCCTCCCGGGGCGCCGGCTCGACCTCATTCTCCGCCGGCAGCCTCCAAGACTTGTGCACGATCATCCCGTGCTCCACCAGCTGCAGCAGATCCCCCTCCATCACCGTGGAGGGGAGGAAGTCGCCTTGGATCCACCCCGCCGGCAATGGCCGCTGCCGCCGCTGAGCAGGAGCCGCTGCCTTCCCCTTCTTCTTCCTCGCCTCCATCTTGCTGGTCTCACCCTTGTTCATGGCGGAAGCTACGAATCCGCGGAGAGGAAGGAAGAGTGGAGAGGTTAGGTGCGCTGGAGGCGGCGAAGAGGACGAAGCAAAGGCAAAAGATCCGGCGGGCGTAACGAAAAACCCTCACCGCTGGGATTTAAATAAGGTTCCGACTGGGCCGCTGGCAGGTGGCCCCGAAACCTTATCCCCCGACCGACCGCGGCGATATCAGTGGAGAACTTGAAGGCGCGAGAATCGAGGCGTCAGGCGCTACTCGAGCGCGCTGGCGTCATCCCCGCTGAGCGCGCAGAAACCGAAATTTGAGGATCCCGGAAAATCCGCTGCTGTCAGTTGACTGGTCACGTCAAGAGATACCCTGGGAGCACTCGGTTTCCGACAGTTTGTTCCACAAAGATTTCCACTCGGATCGTTTGTCAGAGAAGATAAAATGGATCGAGGCAGACAATGCCAAAGTCGCATCCGTTCCAGTCGGATCCAAACTTCAAGCATCGCTTCGTCGTTCCAACCCTAATCCATTCGGGGACTAATGATGGGGCTATAGTCCTAGGGTAGGGTCATAGGCCTGCCCTGTAAGTCCTACCCAAGGACTACCCCTCATAAGGGACAACGCCCTTAGTCAGTTCCGACTGAATTAAGGAGTCCCCATCGTCCAGTCGGCAACACGTCCTCGACAATCCAGTCGGAGACTAGCATTCGGAGAACATCCAACTAACCGACTGGCTGCCACTCGGAACATCGTAACCCCCGTGGAGGGAAACGGTCGTACATTTCCCTGTGCATTTATTAGCGTTTAGGACGTACGTTACCGGTAACATACGCATTCAATCGCCACTACTCCACCCCTGTACCGGAACCGTTGTGGAGGGCAGCGCACTCTATATAAGCCACCCTCCCCCTCTGGTGCAGGGGTTAGAAAATCATTGTATTCCATATTCCACTCGACAACAAGCTCCCAGAGCATTGAGACGTAGGGCTATTACCTCCATCGTAGAGGGGCCTGAACTCATACAACCTCGCCGTAGCTGGGACTCTGCCCATCCTTTTCGTACCCTACACATCTACTGTCAGGCTTATACCCACGACAATACTACTTCACCCACACTCACTGGATCGAGGTGGTGAAGGCGTCATCGAGTTGTACGTGTGTTGAACGTGGGAGATGTCGTTCATTCAACAATTGATCGGGATGTTCGTGATTGGATCGCAGGACGGTTCATGATTGGATCGCGAAGACGTTCGACTACACCAATCACGTTTCTCAGCACTTTCGCTTAGCAATCTACGAGGGTATGTAGATTCACTCCCCCTCTCATAGATGTTGATCTGCATAGATAGATCTTGGTGAGCGTAGGAAAAAAATTGTTGCCCATGCGACGTTCCCCAACATATGTATCATGGGTGTTAATTCTAGTACGAACTCTAGGGCTGTTTGTGACACTTATAGGAATATATCAAAAGATTGATCAGAAAGAATAACTTTGAGTTGGTTCTACTACCTACACCAATTTCATCTTATTGTTCTCCAATAGACAGAAACTTTGGAGTGATTCTTGTTGCACGTTGAGGGATGATCATACGATTCTACTATGTTAGCATTGTTGAGAGATTGCACTAGTGAAAGTATGAACCCTGGGCATTATTACCAAGCATTTATACAATGTTTTTCCCGATGTTTTACACTTGCTACCTTGCTATTTTATATTTTCAGATTACAAAAACCTATATCTATTATCCATACCACACTTGTATCACCATCTCTTTGCCGAACTAGTGCACCTATACAATGTGCCATTGTATTGGGTGTGTTGGGGACAAAAGATATTTTTTGTATTTGATTGAAGGGTTGTTTGAGAGAGACCATCTTCATCCTACACCTTCCACGGATTGATAAACCTTAGGTCATCCACTTGAGGGAAAATTCCTACTCTCCTACAAAACTCTGCGCTTGGAGGCCCAATATAGTCTACAAGAATAAAGTTCTGTAGTAGACATCAGGGTGCTCCTTGAAGTTCTTTGTGTTGGATGAATACGAAGAATCTGTAATTGTTTGATGCATGTCGTATAATTATCCCACAGATACTTGAGGTGACATTGCAGTGTCTAGGTGACATTAGGGTTGATTGATATGTATCATGGATGTTTTTCTAGTACGAACTCTAGGGGTGTTTGTGACACTTATAAGAATAGCTCAAAAGATTGATCAGAAAAAATAACTTTTAGGTGGTTCTACTACCTACACCAATTTCATCCTATTGTTCTCTGATACATATGAACTTTGGCGTGATTCTTTGTTGCGCATTGAGGGGTGATCTTATGATTCTACTATGTTAGCATTGTTGAGAGATTGCACTAATGAAAGTATGAACCGTAGGCCTTATTACCAAGCATTTATACAATGTTTTGCTCGCTGTTTTACACTTGCTACCTTCCTGTTTTTATATTTTTCATCTTACAAAAACATATATCTACTATCCATACTACACTTGTATCACCATCTCTTTGCCGAACTAGTGCACCCATACGATTTTCCATTGTATTGGGTGTGCTGGGGACACAAGAGCTTTTTTGTATTTGATTGTTGGGTTGTTTGAGAGAGACAATCTTCATCCTACACCTCCATAGATTGATAAACCTTAGGTCATCCACTTGAGGGAAATTGCTACTGTCCTACAAAACTCTGCGCTTGGAGGCCCAATATGTCTATAAGAATAAAGTTGTGTAGTAGACATCAGTTATGTATGCCAAAATGATGTATTTTGTAGATAAATGAGATAATGATGTTCGTTCTGTACTTGCAACAACATCATGTTAGAATTATGCATTGTAGTAACAGATATAAGAAATTTCTAATGGTCAATTCTCTACGAATTAACCCTTTTTGACATGGCTTTGCCACTGAAAAGACAGGAAAATAAAAAACTACAGAATAGGTTGATTTATGTTCTTTACAAAAAATATAAGCTACATGTGAATAATAAGAACTACATGAAGAAGTCACTACTTTATTCATCAAAAAATAAAACAACTTCTCCAACCCAAGGAGAGGAAAGAGATTTAAAAAAATATTAGCTAGATCACACTGTTGTTTGTGTAATTACAGATAAATTTAAGCCGGGATACCCAAGGTAAGAAAATAACTTGTGATTGAATTAATAATTACCAGAAGCTAAATATATATCTTGTATGTAAAAATGAAATAACACCATATTCCTAACCATCAAACATGGTTTTTGAGGACGAACAACAGGCTAACCTGCACCCCAATCCATTCAAGATGTACAAGTGTTTTATACTTTCATATGGTTTCATGCACTACAATAGTGTATATAATATGTAGTTGTTTATTTGGGCCTAAAAGAGAAACAACAACTAAGTGACTCTATCTTTGTCTAGAGGATTATATTTACGCCGCGAAGGGAGTCAAGTGGGAATCACAGGAGCTTACACATCTCTTGGACGGGTGGCGCCAACCCATGTCGAGGGATTGCAACGAGCTTCCGTCATGGTGCTGCTTCGGGGGCTCCCATGGGCCGTCCTCCTCGCCACCACCCGCAATGATGCTCCAATGCTTGTCGTTGCATGTCCTCCTCGGCGCGGCGGTGGAACTGAGACGGATCGGGGGGGAGCCACGACCTCCTTTAAGTCCCGCTCTGACCCGGGGTTGCGATGAAGCCGGCGGCGACGATCTTGGAGGTTGGCAGAGGAGCACAAAGTTAGGTAGCGGAGGCTGAGGACCTTGACGATGGTGGTGAAGCCATCCCGAAACCACACGCTAGGATTTTCTAGATGGAGGAAGCAGTTGGATCGAGGGGGAAGTGGCCGCATATTTTCCTTGCATAGTTTTTAGTGCGATCTGGTGGGTCGTGACGCAAAAAGATGACAAAAAATCAAAGTGAAGGGAGGGAGGAAGGCGAGACAAAAAAATCATGGAACGGAAGCTACCAAGTAGAGATTTGGTACAATGTGTCATGCGACATTAATGTGATTAGACGATGTATGGTAATGTTAATTAATTTCATTTTGATAGCGTATGAAAAGATTAATTAAGATGATTAAACGACTTATAGTAAGGTTAATTAATTTATATTTGACCTTTAAAGATTCATTAAAGATTAACCGTGATTGATTCTTTCACAAAAATACATTACTAAATAACTTATGACCGCATGTAGATTTCTAATTCGTTCGGATTTGTTTCTCATTGTGTCGTAGGTAAAGAAAAAAACAGATGAATAGGATGGTGGAAGGTGATGCAAAAAAACCCACGAAATAAGTGAAGATGGAAGGAGGAACGAAAAAAACAAACAAAGGTGGGAGGAGGGACGAAAAAAATCATGGAATGGATGTTACCAAGTCCGCAATTAGGAGCACAGATTTTTTATCATGATTTAGTTGTTAGTTTCCTTCGAATCTGATATTTATTTTGTGAAAATCCGTTACTTGTTTTCTAAAACAAATTCCACTAATGAAAGAAATCGGTTGATTTGGATAAGTTAGGAAAGTTAAATTAAAATCTATTATTTGTTTCCTAAAAATCGATTATTTGTTTCCTAAAATAAAGTATACTAATAAAAGAGATCGATTGATTTGAATAACTTCAAAAGTTAGACCCATGATTTTTTATATGTTAGGAAAGTCTTGGTTTGTACTAAAAAGTGGAAAGAAAAATAAACCGATGAACGAGGGTGTGAGGAGGTGGTGGGAGGAGAGACAAAAAAATCCATGCAAAAGTGAAAGATGAAAAAAATGAAAATGCTAAGCATTTAGAAGTAGAGACGGCCAGACGTCGTTTTTTTGTTCGATTCAAACGAACAGAATCCGCATAAAAAGATGTATGTTTGGCAGTGATGGAGATAGAGGGTGGCCAGGTGAGCCATGACCCACCTTGAGATTTCAAAATAGCTTGTATACCATAGGAGAAAGGGTGATAAATAAATAAAATAAATAAACCTTTTATGAGACAACCTTGCAAAATTTTATTCAACCGTCACAATGTTTAGAGGGACGAATGGAATACCATTGGGCTCGCCTAACCAAACATGACGACCAGGTCCCAAATTTAGAGCATTTTTCGCTAGGTTGTTAGCCTCAAAATTTAAGCTTCTAAATAAATAAATCTTAACTACTAATAAAGCAAATACTGCTTCCATACGTCGTCACGCTTTTATGGAGAAGTCTTTGTCTTTTGAAGTAATTGACATGTAGTCCTTTATGTCACGTCGAACCGTTCTTTTACGTTTTTTACAAAACCCGCTTTATTTTATCTGAACTAACCCGCAGTCCCTCTTTTAAGTAACAATGAACTGTTTTCTAGTTTTACATAAAACCCCCTAATATATGTGTTAATCATCCCGCATCTATTAAGAATTAATATATCTCTCCCTAATAATAAAGCAAATTCGGTTTCTGGTCGTCCGTCATGAAGATTACCCTTAAAGTTTGCATTTATTATCCACCATGCCACCAGTAAGTAATAGAAAACGTTTCAGAAAGCAAATAAATCTTGGACTGGGCCGGCCCATGTAAAAACCTCCTATATTACGCTCTGCACGCTGGGAGAATATCCAACACACCGTATGGGTCGGCCCATGCACACGCGCCTGCTTTTAGTTCAGTTTATTTATTTATTTTCAGTTTCAATTTTTATTTTATTTTAAATAATTTAGAACTTCAAATAATATTTAAAATTTTAATAAACTGAAAATTATAAATCAACATATGATAAAAAATAAATGTTTGTGACTTCAAAAACTGCTCGGAGTTTTGTAAAAAATTATCGCATATACAATAAAATGTTTGTACAATAAGAAAAATCCATGATTTCAAATACAATTCCATGTATTAAAAATTATTAAAGGCATTTAACAAAATGCTTTCTAATTCAAAATTTTAAAAATAGCTAATGCCTGTTTTGATAGTTTATTTTTCTTATTTAAAATTTTCCGTTCCATTTTTGTTTATTTCTAATTTAAATAATTTAGAATTACAAAAACTTTTGCATATTAAAAAAGAGGAATTTTGAATTAAATGCTGACGAAAACATAAAATGTTTGTGGATTCAAAAAAGCGCCGGATTTTTGTATTTTTTTTTTTGCAAATTCCAAAACAATGTCCATGAATTTAATAAATATATTACCGATTTATAAAAATGTTTTGTTATTCATAAAATCTTCATGCGTTTCAAAAAATGTTTGTGAATTTAAAATAAAATCCTCCAATATAAAAAATTATGTTCGTCTTTTCTTGAACTGGTCGCCAATTCAAAAGAAAATATTTGAACCCGTTCGAAATATAAAAAATATTCACGATTTTTAGTAAATGTTTGTAAATTGTAAAAAATGTTCTCGATTTTAAAATTGTTTCCATATTTTTAACATTCTTCACGAAAGATCTAATGTATGTAGTTAAACATTAATACTTCTAAGTCTTTGTGACAATATACCTATGTCAATTTTGAAGAATTAACTGTTGGATGGATCAAATTATTATTGTATGTTTTAAAAAAAAATTGAAATTCAGAATAAATCTTTGAGTTACCAAGATTTTTGACAACCATGATATATATTTTTTGAAAATGTAAAGATTGCTTCAACTTGTGAATAAATTTAAAAGAAGAAACATTTTCTTGCATTTGTGCATAAAATTTTAAAATCAAGCGATGATATATGAACATAATGTGGTCACCATCATTGGAGATTATGTTTTTATCTTCCGTGACAACGCACGCGCCATTTTGCTAGTATATATTTAAATAAACATATCTCTTAAACCGTACCTTTAATTTTAACATGTTATATATGAAATTTGATTAAAAAATGTAGAACTTGAATATGGTGTTATTTTACATGTTCGTTATTTTTTAAATGCAATTTAGGGTGCAACTTAATAGATGATACACAACTCGTCTTTATTTTGTATCGTCGTTGGTTGGCAAGGAGCGAGCGAAAGAAAAAATATTATCCTTGGCCATGCTATGCTTGCATGCGATTCTCTCTTTATACATGTTGCGCGATCTAAGACCGTACGTATATACCTTATTTTTGTAAAATCCATGCATGTACTTATCGTCGTACCATACTATCTTTTTGTAGTGAATATATAAGCAATTTTGTGAATGTACATACACTTATAAATTCATAAACATTATAAGTACATGATGGTTTATTTTAAAAATGTCTGAACTATTTGTGTGATAGTCATGAACGTTAATATTGAACCGATAAGTACGATCTTAATTTGTGTTCCATCTGATGTTTGTGAAAGTGATACATATAGGCTTTCTTAAATAAAGTTAATTTATAGGCCAGCCTCGTTAGTGTCGAATGGCCGATCCAGATGATGTGTGAGTGTGATTATAAGTGCACGCCATTAATACGACGAGTGAGAATTAAAATTGAATCAAAATTAAAATAATAACTTAAATAAAATAAAATGTTTACTCACCGTTACAACACACGGGCATTTTCCTAGTCTGTACTCCTAAAGGAGCAGTCTGTATGTGGTTTCGTTCGTTCCTACCCCCCATCGATTGATCAATCCCTGCCCTTGTGCTCCATCTATTTTTTTTCCATCCCACGCCCAACACAGAAAAAAAAATCGTGAAAAAGTAAACCCCAACAATCCCTGGCACCTACAGCCGCACCCCTCCTTTTCTTCCATCTCGATCCCATCTTCCCCTCCTCTCATCCCTGCCCGCCACTCAGTCGTGCTCACCATGACGTCGTCGTCATCCTACTACCCTCGGCGCTGTGTTGTAGGCCTTGCTACCCACATGCACCATCGATCAACCACCACGGTGGCCACGCGCCTCCACCATGTCAACCTCGATATCCATGGCCCTTGCTACCCACACGCACCATCGAACAGCCACCACGGTGGCCACGCGCCTCGGGCATGTCAACCTGGACATCCATGGCAAGGTGGTCGGTGGCTGGCGGAGATCAGGCTGGGTGGCAGGGATATGGTGGCCGGTCGACGAGGCACTGGAGGCGGATGTCCCTGATCTCACGTGTGCGGAGACAAGGTTAGGTGGCGGATCGGCGAGCTACTCGAAGGGGCGTCACGGTGCACGCCTGGCCAGAGGAGGTCGGGCCAGAGCCATGGAGGGCGGCTAGTGCAAGGCAGCCAACGGTGTGATTCTATGGTGGCGGACGATGCAGTAGTGGGACCTTACCCTGCTATGGGACCTTACCCTGCTATGGTCCCTTGTCTTAGAATTGTTAGACTAACTGATGACTTGTTTTAGAATTGTTAGCATAAGGTTGCCCTTGTTCTTTTGTGTTTGAATTAGATTTTCTTGTTCCGAAATTTAGAGGCATGTGGTGTGATGTATTGATCTTTGTAATGTCCAAGATGTGGTTCTATCCTTATTTTGGCGTGAGGGCCTCGACGGGGATAGAAACGCATCTCATCATTGTGCAAGAATGGATATCGTTACAAGTACATGTACTGAAAAGATGAGTATAAGGAGTTGTCTTACACTCGCCACAAGATACATCAATACAACAATATACAGTCATCATGAAGAAGAGCACGGTCGGACTACGGACGAAAACAAACAATAAAAGAATGGCGTCCATCCTTGCTATCCCAGGCTGCCGGCCTGGAACCCATCCTAGATCAAGAAGAAGAAGAAGAAAACTCCAAATAGCACAATCAGCGCGCTCACATAAAAGTAACTCTTTACCTATACCTGTAACTCGTGTTGTAGTAATCTGTGAGCCACATGGACTCAACAATCTCATTTCAAAAGGTATCAAGACTAGCAAAGCTTAATGGGTGAGGTATGGTTAAGTGGTGAGGCTGCAACAAGCGACTAAACATTTATTTGAGATGGCTAACTTACGAGTACAAGAATAAGAGAGGGATGATCTACGCATAACGAACGTGAACTACTAATGATCAAATGAATGATCTTGAACACCTACTTACATCAGACATAACCCCGCCGTGTCCTCAATCGGAGAACGAACTCACGAAAGAGACGGTCACGGTTACGCACACAGTTGGCATATTTTCATTAAGGTTACTTCAAGTTATCTAGAACTGGATGTTAAACAAAGTTTCCATGTTGCCACATAACCGCGGGAACGGCTTTCCGAAAGATTTAACCCTGCACGAGTGCTCCAACTAGTCCAACACAAACTACCACACACTGTGATCGAATGACCTCGATCAGGGAAAACCCGTGATCCCCTTGGGTTCCTATGGAAAACCTAAACCTCGAGATAGCCCAAAGTATCCTCGGAATCCCTCGCACAAGACGCTCGAGAAAGGTAAAACAAATCCAGCAAGGTCGCCCGGCATGTCGACGATCCCGATAGGAGCCGCGTATCTCGTTCTCAGGACACGTCGGATAAGCGAAGCATATGGTGGCCTGATAGACATCTCCCTACTTGCCCCGGGTTGGCCCCGCACGATGCTTTGTTTTGGACAAGCACCAACAACACTGCCCCCTGTATTATGTTGAATTACTCCTCGGGTTCATGATGCCCTATGTTTTCAGTATTAACAGAATTATTATGTTGGGCAAATATAGTACCAATGGTGGGCCTTGAAGACGAGTTTTATCCCAAAACGAGAATCTAGGGGGTCCCCATAACAACCCCAAGCATGTTAGGAGTGCCCATTTATGGAACATAACATCGGTAGCCGAAACTAAGGCGACAAAGGTGGAACTAAACACCAGGCTAGAAAGCTGAGTCTTCCACCTTTTACCAAGTATATAGGTGCATTAAATTAATTAGCAATAATATGGTGATATAACAAGCAACCCATGTTAGCACATGGAGGCAACTGCACCTACAACTAGCAACACTAACACGTGGATAAGCAAGCGGTAACATAGCCAATCAGTGGTTTGCTAGGTTGTGGAAAAGTTAGAGCTTTTTCATGGCATTGTTGGGAGGCTGACATTAAACAGGTGGTAGGCAGCGAGACATAACGGTAGAAACGAAACAACTAGCATGGAAATGATAGTAATGGTATCTAGGGAAATGATCATCTTGTCTGTAATCCCGCTTGGAAGAAGAACGACTCTGCAAAGCAGGCGAACCGACGTAGTCAAACATGTCCTCACATTCCGACACGCTTGCGAAACTCTATCGGGACGAAGCAAATCGGAAACAAGAATCAACACACGATATTCACCACGGCACATGCACGATATGATGCACACCCTAATATGATGCATGATGGATTCAATTATGCAAGGCATGGCATGACAATTCACACCACGCAAACACTACACATTAGGAGGGTTTGCATGATGTGAATTGCCATGCCATGCCTTGAATAATTGAATCAATCATGCATCATATTAGGGTGTGCATCATGTCATGCATGTGCCATGGTGAATATCGTGTGTTGATTCTTGTTTCCGGTTTGCTTCGTCTTGATAGAGTTCCGCAAGCGTGTCGGAATGTGAGGACCCGTTCGACTACGTCGGTTCGCCTACTTCACGGAGTCGTTCTTCTTCCAAGCAGGATTACAGGCAAGATGATCATTTCCCTAGATATCATTACTATTGTTGCCATGCTAGTTGTTTCATTTCTATCGCTATGTCTCGCTACCTACCACCTGTTTAATGTCAGCCTCCCAACAATGCCATGAAAAAGCTCTAACCTTTCCACAACCTAGCAAACCACTGATTGGCTATGTTACCGTTTGCTTATCCTTGTGTTAGCGTTGCTAGTTGCGGGTGTAGTTGCTTCCATGTGCTAACATGGGTTCCTTGTTATATCACCATATTATTGCTAATTAATTTAATGCACCTATATACTTAGTAAAATGTGGAAGGCTCGGCTTTCTAGCCTGGTGTTTTGTTCCTCCTTTGCCGCCTTAGTTGCGGCTATCAGTGTTATGTTTAATAAATGAGCGCTCCTAACATGCTTGGGATTGTTATGGGGACCCCCTAAATTCTCGTTTTGGGATAAAACTCGCCTGGCAAGGCCCAACATTGGTACTATATTTGCCCAACATAATAATTATGTTAATACTGAAAACATAGGGCGTCATAAACCTGAGGAGTAATTCAACATAATACAGGGGGCAGTGCTTCTGGTGCTGGTCCTAAACAGAGCACCGTGCGGGACCAACCCGAGGCAACTCGAGAGATGTCTATCAAGCCACCGTACGCTTCGCTTATCCGACGTGTCCTGAGAACGAGATACGCGACTCCTATCAGAATTGTCGACACGCCGGGCGGCCTTGCTGGATTTGTTTTACCTGTCTCGAGCATCTTGTGCGAGGGATTTCGAGGATACTTTGGGCTATCTCGAGGTTGAGGTGTTCCAATAGGAACCTGAGGAGATGAGGGGTTTTCCCTAGTCGAGGTCATTCCGTCGCAGCGTGTGGTCATTTGTGATGGACTAGTTCGAGCATCCCTGCAGGGTTAAATCTTTTGGAAAGCCGTGCCCGCGCTTATGTGGCAACGTGGAAACTTTGTTTAACATCGGGTTCTAGATAACGTGAAGTAACCTTAATTAAAATATGCCAACTGTGTGCGTAACCATGACTGTCTCTTTCGTGAGTTCCTTCTCCGATTGAGGACAAGGTGGGGTTATGTCTGATGTAAGTAGGTGTTCAAGATCATTTATTTGATCATCACTAGTTCACGTCTGTTATACATAGATCATCCCTCTCTTATTCTTGTACTCGTAAGTTAGTCGTCTTAAATAAATGCTTAGTCACTTGTTGCAGCCTCACCACTTAACCATACCTCACCGATTAAGCTTTGCTAGTCTTGATACCTTTGGAAATGAGATCGTTGAGTCCCCGTGGCTCATAGATTACTACAACACGAGTTGCAGGTACAGGTAAAGAGTTACTTTGATGTGAGCGCGCTGATTGTGCTATTTGGAGTTTTCTTCTTCTTATTCTTCTTCGATCTAGGATGGGTTCCAGGCCGGCAACCTGGGATAGCAAGGATGGACGTCATTCTTTTATCGTTTTCTTGTTCTGTTTGTAGGGACACCTGATTATGTATCAAAATTTGTCTTGCAAAAAAAGGAGTGATGAGGATGATGGCTTTCATGTTTGCTTGGATGATGTTGGTTCGGTGGTGGCCTCTGATATGTCAGATAAGATCTTGGGCTATCATATTCGTTGATTATCCATTAGATTCCTCTATTCATTGCAGGGTATTGCATGTTGTGTTGGGTTTGGTGTGAAGCGGGTCGCCTCGTTGTGGCCGCGGGCCATTCGTTTTGTGTTCATCAATGCAAGAGGAAAGTAACTTGATAGTTTGAAATAAAAATGATTCCCACAATATTTGGTCATGGTGTAGTATTCTTAAGGTAACTTATTTTTTTCTTGTAGAAAGTGGAAAGATATGTCTAGAGAATAAATGTACATGTAAATTTGGTACATAGTTTCAGTACATGTGCATTTCACGTTCAGTTATATGTAGGTTGCTAGCATGCTTTTATTTGAGGTCTTTGCTAAGTGATGTTTGTGTGGCTGAATTAGTCAACTAGATGGCAATTCCTCCATCGGAATTGATTGTCATATAGAGTTTACCTTTGATTTCATATATGGTGTGCTTGAGTCCAACTCTCGTGAGAAAATTCAATGTAGTTTTCTGCATTAATTAGCTTGGTTGATATCATTTGGTTACAACAACACGGGTCACCTCATGTATGTTCCACTTGATGACAAATTAAACTGCGACATGTAAGCTTAGGAAAACACATTAGTTTTCGGCTAGGGATTTCATGGCTATCGAACTTTGTGCTCATATGGGATCCTTTGTTATCTGATTTTATTCTGAAATGCACTCTACTTGTCTTCAGTTCTGTTCCTAACCAATGAAATATTACTTAATGAGCATATGCTTGTTTGGCTACCTCACCTGTATATTCATACGAGGGTGCCCCATGCTACTGTTAGATGAATCGTGGATCAAGAGTGCATAGTGGAGGGTGGAGAGAAACCAACATACGTCTATTGCAAATGTTTTTCTCGGCAAATGCATTCAATTTATTTGACAGCAACACAACATTTGCTCAAGTACTTTTGGACATTGATACGGTGTTACTGTTTTAGTAAGATGGAGTGAGACGGATGTTGATACTCTGCTCCAGCAGCCCAAGTGAAATCAAGCATGGTCTGCTGATACAAAAAGCACAAGACTCTCCAGCTGCATATGTAGCAATATTCACAACTTATGCCCTCCAATCTTAATTTCTTATGTTATGTGCTATTGCTGAGAATTTGCAGAGGCAATCTGCTAAGAGGAAGATTGTGGAAAGAGCTCGCGAGTCGAGAGAAAGCATTTTGTTTCTCACGTTTGTGATCCATTTACACACTTTGATTATTATTTCGCACTTCATTACTCTTACTATATCCTTGCAGTCATGGCAGTGCATATGATGCTTTTTAGATCTGGAACATTAAGGTATTAAATTTTCTCGAAGAAAGAATCAGAATGACTCCTCATGTTTGATTTAAAGTTCATAATCTCATTGTTGATGTTGTTATTTGAATTAAATTTAGATGGATTTGAGATTTTATATTTGACGTGTCCGGTTGTAAGAAGGCAAATTTGAGGCTTCACCAGCTTCACCAGTCAACGCGTTCGCGGACATTCAGGGGGCAGATTTGCAAGTTGTGGATGTGCATGCTCTTATCAATCATTGTGCATACCCTTCGTAATGAGAGTATCATAGGTAATATCATGCATGTCAACTAGGCAATTTTGATGAGGTGTCATGGAATTAAATGAAGAAAGAAATGTTTGAATATCATATCATGATACCGTATCATATTAAATGATGTGCTACTATGTGTCTTGCATGACAATAAATGAACTATCCTATGATACTATCATATGATACTATGCATTATGGATGTGGTATTATAGACTAGTATCATATGCACGATACTGCTACCTCCATCACAGTTTATAAGGCACGCACGTGTACCTAGGTCGTCAATTTGACTTATAGAAAATCTATTGTTTAATATAAAAATTATATCATTGGAAAATACAAAAGTTTTTAATGATATATTTTTTGAAATATATGCTTATCATTAAGTTGATCAAATTAACAACCTAGATACATGTGCCGGACTTATAAACTGAGATGAAGGGAGTACTATATGATACTACCCATTACAATCAGCCTAAACCAGGCGAGTAGCATTCCATACGACCTCGGCGATTGACATCTTGTCTACCTCGCTTCACCACACCACACGATCCTCTGGACGAAGGGCCGCTTCACCACACCACACGATCCTCTGGACGGAGGGCCGACGTTCAGGTATGTGCTATGCTGCCTCTTCTTCCCAAAAGGAGGGCAAACTATGCTCCAGGTGTAAGCCAGCTTCTCCATTTTCTGGTTTGCTCCGGTGGTGGTGTCGCAGCTATCTTGTCATCACCCCAGGTGGTACTATCGTCTGATGATGCTTTCTTGACAGGCAAAGGGCCCAGTTGCAATCTCTAGTGTCTACGGTCCTTCCTGCAAATCTCAAGGACCAAGTTGTAATTTCATTTGTATCATCACAAAATATACGAGTATACCGTAGCAGTCAAGTCGGACCGGAGTAACATGAGTCTGGAACATGGTAAATACAACTCTACGTACGCAATTTAGAGCACCTGGCGTGGCAAATATGTGCAATTCAGCGTCATAAATCCAAGAGTAATATCCAGCAAGTCACAGTGCAGTAGTAGCTACACAAAAGGCGGTGTTTCCCAGTTGAACGACAGAATGATAAAGGCACAACATAGTTCAAAAGGAGCATATTTCTGAATTCATCTGAGTTCGACTGAAATGTCATAACAAGAGTAGACAACTACAACCCAAACCTTCTGTGGACATGTGTTCGTACCACATGAAGCTGTGTGATGACCTGCAAAGCAGAGACATTCAAACGTAGACGTTGGAAAGATGAATAGCCTTCAACTGATCACTGCAGACTGTGCAAACTCTTCTATGTACTGCAGCGACCCCATGCCAACAATGTTCAGAATAATGATGGCGGGTCCATATGTGCCCATTGATCCAGTAAAGACGCTGGCAACAACTAACAATGTGGTGAACAAGACTGTATGGCCTCGGTATGGGACAGCTGGTACTACCGAAATCAAAGTTTCCATCACACAGCGGTGACCAGGTACCTCTCCCTAGATCATATTGCCGCAGTCGGCCGCTCCACAGCGTTGGGTTGAGGATGGTGACGGAGTTCCCCTGAACGGATGGTAGGTTGCTGCAGTTAACAGCCATGCTCCAAGTGCCAATGAACAGGGCATGGTCGCCGATGCTTGTCAATGGCGTGGCAGGGACTCCGAGCAGGAGGTCAGCAAGCCGGATAACCACAGGCCGGGAGTGTCTGTCGGTATAGCTGACCAGAAAAGGTTCAGAATTGCACTCCACCAGGTAAGGCTTAGTCATCTGACTAGCTGGACATGTGGCGATCATTTGTGGTGGTCTAGACGGCCACGAAGAGGAACTGGAGCTATCTGGTGGATCGACGCGCATGATCTGTGAGGGTTTGTTTTTCTAGCTCCTCACCATGTAGAGGCTGCCACGGAATGGCAGTGCTGTCCTCATACCAGTCATCATCCAGCTTGTGTGAGTCCAGTGTTTTTCACCGGTGGATACGTACGCCATGCGCTCGGCATGACTGAGCGCGAGCATGATGGTGATACTGCCACCCACATGGACGGTGACAGCCGCGTGGACCATCCGTAGTCGAAGATCATAAGGGCCATTTAGAAAGACCCCAAACTTACTCATGTACAAGCAAAGGGAGGCAAGGGGAGGAAACTCAGCAACATCACCGGTGAAGGGGTGGCGGAGGCAGATAGCAGTGTCCTTCTTGCGCTGCAGGAGGAGGCCGTCAGGGCAGTCGAGCACGGAGTGGTCCTCGAAGCATGGGAGGTGCACGCGGATGAAGATGCCGGTGTAGATGTTGAGGAAGCGGATGTAGCCGCCCAATGCAGTGTGGCCGGGGTGAAGCCCGTTGCCCTCTGGAAACATCATCCATTGCCGTGGGTGAAAGCGCTGGTCTACCACACCACGGCCGAGTGGGCAAGGAGTGGCGGCACGCCACTGTTTGCACACCGCGCGGAACCAGACGTAGTGCAGCAGGTCGCTATAGAGTACCCGGTCAGCGATCAGCTCCAGCAAATCAGCATTCAGCGACTCCCAGGACAGAACACGGGCTTGTTCAGTGTCGCGCCCACTGCAACGGTGCACACAAACAGCTTGCTCAACTTGGTTGGCAGGTTTGCTTGCTCCAACAGTTGCCATCCTGATCCCCCCCCCCCCCTGCGAAGGAACAAGACTTGTCAGCTGAGTTCTCCCAGCTCAAACTTGCTTAATGGCATTGCCTTAGAGCATTCATCAGCAATTTCATCAAAATATACATAGAGATAGCATCAATAAACACAACAAGCTAACATCGCTATCAATTTCTTCTATATGCACAAGCAAAACATGGCATCAGTTCGTATTACACACAAAAGAAAAGAGAAAACGGAGAGGACAGGAGTTTATCTTGAGCCCGAAAGATTGACATTCAAAAATCAATTTGTTCATTTTATCTGAACTGTGGCGAGTTGTTTGGTCACTAGCAGCCACTGTAGTTCGTTGGTTTGTGGTTGTGTGCAGTTCGGCCACCCGACAGATCGGTACTTGGCGCAGACCATAGACATGGTCGTCGGCATCAAGGACTCAGAGCGCGCAGTGAGACGAGAGTGTTCGACGGCAGCAGAAGCTCCGAGCCGTGCTTGAGGTGACAACTATGGTGGGTGCAGGAGAACTAACGTTTTTGATGCCCTATTATGGAGCAGCTGTTGGAGACGGCACTTGCTCATGCCCAAAAAGATCAGTTTTGATGCCCAATTATTTTTACAAAGATGCAGATTAATCGGGCATGATAACCCTTAGCTTCTTCCTCGGTCTATTTTGATCCTAGGTATTAGAAGGATTTTATTTTGGTTGTTGCCCCGCTCTGCTAGGGGTTATAAGCATTTCATTCCAGGTCCGTATGGTCTGCTGTGCACCATTTAAAATCCTAATAAGTGTATGCCTGTAGCTAGCTTGCACATGCTTGTGTTTTGGCAAACGTAGCAACAATACATCATGTACTCCTATGTCCTGGCATATAAACGCAAGAAACTCAGGAACACCCTGCTGAATTAAGACCAGTGACCCATGTTCATCTAATTGATTTACACTCTTCTGTATGTGCATTTTTAGCTTGGACGAAAGGATTTACCATTTGGAAACATTATGTTTCATTGTGCTCGTTGTATACCTTTTTTTTAAGGTCATCTCGTTGTATACCAATCAGCAACATAACAATGTCTCATACATCTTTTTACTGTTTTGTAGCAACATAGAGTCCTCATTATAAACCGAGGATTTTTACTAGTTACATATACAAAAGAAAAGAGAAAACGGAGAGCACAGGAGGTTACCTTGCTCTGTGTAGTGGTAGATCGGAGCAGATGCAGCTGGTGGTGGCGCTGCGCACCGGGAGGAGCGGACGACGGCGGCCAGAATCAGGCCACCAGCGACGAAGACGGACGGATGGGGTGGCCCAAGCGCGGCCTAGAGGAGGCGGCGGCGAGATGCGCGGGTGGCGGCGCTGGGCACTGCACGGAGATGCGTGGTAAGGGGTATGAGGACCGCGGCGGCCGTACTATGGACGCCGGCGCCGGAGACGAGCGGACGTGGAGCTGCGGAGCAAACCCTAGCGCCGCCAGAGCTTGGCCATGGTTGGGTCGAGAGGGGAAAATGACTGCGGGGTGACTCACGGCAGTGATTCTGCAAAGGAGGGCAGTTTTTCTGTAATTTCTTTGAAGTGCCACGGGGTAGGACGCGCGCGGCGCCGTGCAAATTGACAACGCGCGGTCAAACACGATCCCCAAACGGCAGTGGCGGACCTACCCACAAGACACGGATGGCCAACAATGATATTAGAGCATGGTTAATAGTATAGCCAACTGCCCGCTATAACCAGTCTTATAGTTCATCTTATAGCTAGTTTGTACAATAGTTAGCTATAAAAGAGTATTATTTTTATCATATATGGTTCACCTTTCATTCGCACAAATCACCTAGGAGCACGTGCTAGAGCTGGCTCTTCACGAAGAGCCCGCTTCCCTTCTCTCTCCTCTTCTCTCTCATCCAACTCAGCAAAAATATAGTATTTAAATCCTTACAGCCTGCTGAATGTACCTTATTGTACTTGCTCTTAGAGCAACTCTAGCAAGACCCGTATCCCGCCCCGGTCCGCAAAATAACCGTCAAAGTGCAGGTCAGGGCGGCAAAACCTGTTCGATCAGACCCCGCATCCCGCCCCGACCCGTAAATATTTTTGCGGGGCGCGGCAAAATTTCGGGCCCAACCCGCGTATTCGCGGGTTCGCCCCTCGCCGCTGCGGTGCCCTGCATATAAGTGGTAAGCGGTTGGTGGGGGGACATTTCAGCCCGCGCTTTCCCCCACCAACCACCTCCCCTCTCCCCCTTCGCCCAAGATTCCGGCCGCCGAATTTGGCTTTTGTCGGCCGCCGGTGGCTGCGCCAAGCGATGGAGTGGTCGGGGAGCATCTCCCGCAGCCCCGGCAAGGGCGCATCAGCGCATGCACGGACGGGTTCGTCCTCCCGGCGCCGCCGACGATTTCCGGGCATGGATTCGTCCGGCCGTCCACCGGGCTCGGCGCTCGCGCAGCGGCTGTGTGGCTCGCCGTTGCCGCTCATACAGTGCGACGACTGCACGCGGACAATGATGTGGCTTACTTCGGGCACGCCGAACCACCCCGGATGGGTGTTCTTCAAATGCGAAAACGACGGGGTACGTGCACTTGCGATATCTCATTCTTTGGTTCAATTGCGGATCCTCATTCTGAACATGGTTATTCTTTTGTGTAGGAATATGGATGCTCATTTCGGTTTTGGAAAGGCGAATACATTGATTTATTGATAGAAAAAAAGTTAATAGATGTCGATGCACTCCTTAGTAGAATAAAAAACAATGATGCGGCTGCATGTGCAACGTCTATTTCTTCCGAACCAAAGATGATGCGGCTGAATGAAGAATGCAAGATGAAGAATCCGCAGATCAACAATGAGTGCATGGAGAAGATATTGCTTCAACTAGTTGGAGCAGTTATGGAAGTTGGAAATCTTCTAAAATGCATACTTGTGGTTCTTGTTTTCTTTGGTCTTGCTATTCTAGCAAAGATGTGGTGATGTATTATGTATCCAAATGTTGTTGAAAAAGCAAAGAAATGCATTATTCTAGCAAAGATGTGGTGCAAATTTAGGTTTTCCGGACCAGGAGGAGCTACGCCAGATCAGACCCCGCAAAGCCGACCCGTAAAAAAGCATATTCCGTGAATATGCTTTTTACAGGTCCATTATGCGGGGTCTACATTCGCGGCCGTGCGCGCCGGCCCGCAAAGACGTTTTTCCGCGAACTGCAAACACGTTTTGCGGACCGGACGGATGCGGGGTCTGCTAAAGTTGCTCTTATACATACTAGTAGAACGTTTATGTATTGCTACGGGCCTTTTAATTGCACATATATATGTATATTATTGTATATAACTCGATGAATTTTAGGCTCAACGTCACGTCGACAACTTTGTCGAAGGGTTCCTTTTGAATGTCAACATAATACATCTCCATCTCTTTCATACTCTGCAAAAATAAGCATGTATGAAAATACATCTTCTGTATTATCATGTGTAACAAATATATAAAGAACAATCATTATTTATTTTCATCTCTTCTAGTATGTTTTGAGCATGTTGGCAATTATTCTTTAGAAATAACTTGCTAGGGTATGTATTATGCATTGTAAAAAAAAGTATGTGATATGTCTCTCACAACAAATAGTCGCTTTTCCCTAAGAAAAAGCAAACAACAACTCCTTTTCTTCTCATCTTAAAATAAAAAAAATAGTTCAAGCTCTAACTCTCATCGCACGGCACAATGCTCTCCTCATCACGTTGTTTTCGCCGCCATCTCTCCCCGCCACGGCTTGTTGATGCCGCCTCCTTTCAACAACATCGTCATTCAGCCCACACCTTCCTCTCACCGACATCTCTCCTTCCCTCCACAATGCCACTCTCCCCCTCCTCTCCTCTTCGCGACGTCCTAGGACAATTTCCGGTGCCAAGGAATGCATAGCATCGCAGGTGAGGGCAACCACCACAATGTGTTTTTGCCGCCATGATATATGAAATGGTATATATCATGCGATCCTTTTGCCTCTTTTTTTGAAATAACTGTTGTTGAGGTATGTGTCCATGAGTTGCCACAAGGCCAAACTATTTTTAGGCAATAAGAGGAGCATAAGGGACAAATCCTAAACGAAATCAAATAATTAAGAGAAGATTATGTGAAAATAATCAAAAAAATAACTTATTTTTCTTATTCGACAAAAGTGGTGCATGTGGAGTGCACACAATCATTGAACAACTTTGGTCGAGCAACCTAAATAATAAGTAAACGCACCACAGATTCCAGGAAATGACTTCATCACTTCAGCTCATTCATATGAAAAAATGTTCAAAAAGATAAAAGCATTTGAACACACCTGACAATAAATTCCCTCAAAGAGAGAGGAATAATGATTCAAACATAAAGTTAGCATATGTACGTCCATGATTAAATAATGATGCATTCACTCAAGAGGAAATAATAAAATGTTCAATTTTTGCTTAAAAATAAACCTTGATTAAAACTTTCTTCCAGCGCCAGCTGCTAAATTTTGCAGCTAATGGGGGTATATCATAGATCAACATCACATATGTTTTTACGTACTTCAAGGTGAGGTTTCATTTCATATTTCTTTATGCTTCTAGTGTAGCTTTCACATATATCAAGAAGTAACATTAATATTCCCTAAAATAAGTTTCAAATATATTTTAGTATATTAGCAATGTTCTACAAAAAGTGCGTTGATAGTGCTAACTTTCCAATGTCAATTGATCGATAAATGGAAGTTCAAAAAAAGTCTATACTTATAGATGCATGCAACTCTGCGGATGGATAACCATTGAGAGATAAATACCAGAAATCATTAAATAAAATTGTCGATAGTTAACCTGTATGGTGTGAAATATCTTGACAAGATCATAAAAACAACCAAATAGGACCGTTATCAAACAGCCACAACCCACCCCCCTGAGCAAACACAAAAAATGTGTGAAACATATTTAGCTAATATGGTGAGCATATCTAGGTCCATAATATGACCATAATGCATATCCACGTCCATTGTATTCCTGATACATTTATACTATAGGTATGGTCATCATTCAAAACACAAGAACATAAATTTATTCATATTGTGTTCTGAAGCCGAGTCCAGTTGTATTTCTCTTGGATATTGTTTGAACATTCCGCATGAAAATATTAGAGGTCGAAGTACAAGATTGAAGGAAAACCTGAGTGAGCCTACAGGTTGAAGAAAAAAAAATCTAAACCTAAACATTAGAAGCAAAACAAGGACAGTCTATATGAAACATAAAAGTGATTAAGCACACACCTAGAGGCCCACACAGAAGGTAAGACACAACTGCACTATGAAGTTTAAGTTTTTCACAAAACACCATGCGCTCACAAGTAATTAGATCTATCAATTATATTATTAGCATGCAAAGTCACTCGTCTAGAGGGAAGCGTCAAGCAACATCCTCTAGGACTGGACTTCAAATTACTACTGCACAAACAAACATAAGCATCCGATAATTAGCCATTCTTCTGATTTATTTGTAGGTTTTTCATACTATACCACGGTTGGGGCTGCGTAGAAGTGGATATCAAGGAGGAGGCGTCGATCTTGAAAGCACAATTGCTCCCTAGGGTGGTTTTGATAATTGATTACAACATATGCATCATTGGATTAATGTGTTTTCCAAGTATATTTCAGAAAAGTTCAAAAGATGCTATTGTTGGGGAACGTCGCATGGGAAACAAAAATTTTCCTACGCGCACGAAGACCTATCATGGTGATGTCCATCTACGAGAGGGGATGAGTGGTCTACGTACCCTTGTAGATCGTACAGCAGAAGCGATGTGAGATCGCGGTTGATGTAGTGGAACGTCCTCACGTCCCTCGATCCGCCCCGCGAACAATCCCGCGATCAGTCCCACGATCTAGTACCGAACGGACGGCACCTCCGCGTTCAGCACACGTACAGCTCGACGATGATCTCGGCCTTCTTGATCCAGCAAGAGAGACGGAGAGGTAGAAGAGTTCTCCGGCAGCGTGACGGCGCTCCGGAGGTTGGTGATGATCTTGTCTCAGCAGGGCTCCGCCCGAGCTCCGCAGAAACACGATCTAGAGGAAAAACTATGGAGGTATGTGGTCGGGCAGCCGTGAGAAAGTCGTCTCAAATCTGCCCTAAAAGCCCCATATATATAGGAGGAGGGAGGGAGACCTTGCCTTGGGGTCCAAGGGACCCCAAGGGGGTCGGCCGAGCCAGGGGGGAGGACTCTCCCCCCCCAAACCGAGTCCTACTTGGTTTGGTGGGAGGGAGTCCTTCCCTCTTCCCACTTCCCCTCCTTTTTTTTTTCTTTCTTTGATTTTTTTCTTCCTTGGCGCATAGGATTTGGTGGGCTGTCCCACCAGCCCACTAAGGGCTGGTGTGACCCCCCCAAATACCTATGGGCTTCCCCGGAGTGGGTTGCCCCCCTCCGGTGAACCCCCGGAACCCATTCGTCATTCCCGGTACATTCCCGGTAACTCCGAAAACCTTCCGGTAATCAAATGAGGTCATCCTATATATCAATCTTCGTTTTCGGACCATTCCAGAAACCCTCGTGACGTCCGTGATCTCATCCGGGACTCCGAACAACATTCGGTAACCAACCATATAACTCAAATACGCATAAAACAACGTCGAACCTTAAGTGTGCAGACCCTGCGGGTTCGAGAACTATGTAGACATGACCCGAGAGACTCCTCGGTCAATATCCAATAGCGGGACCTGGATGCCCATATTGGATCCTACATATTCTACGAAGATCTTATCGTTTGAACCTCAGTGCCAAGGATTCGTATAATCCCGTATGTCATTCCCTTTGTCCTTCGGTATGTTACTTGCCCGAGATTCGATCGTCAGTATCCGCATACCTATTTCAATCTCGTTTACCGGCAAGTTTCTTTACTCGTTCCGTAATACAAGATCCCGCAACTTACACTAAGTCACATTGCTTGCAAGGCTTGTGTGTGATGTTGTATTACCGAGTGGGCCCCGAGATACCTCTCCGTCACACGGAGTGACAAATCCCAGTCTTGATCCATACTAACTCAACTAACACCTTCGGAGATACCTGTAGAGCATCTTTATAGTCACCCAGTTACGTTGCGACGTTTGATACACACAAAGCATTCCTCCGGTGTTAGTGAGTTATATGATCTCATGGTCATAGGAATAAATACTTGAGACGCAGAAAACAGTAGCAACAAAATGACACGATCAACATGCTACGTCTATTAGTTTGGGTCTAGTCCATCACGTGATTCTCCCAATGACGTGATCCAGTTATCAAGCAACAACACCTTGTTCATAATCAGAAGACACTGACTATCATTGATCAACTGGCTAGCCAACTAGAGGCATGCTAGGGACGGTGTTTTTGTCTATGTATCCACACATGTAAATGAGCCTTCATTCAATACAATTATAGCATGGATAATAAACTATTATCTTGATACAGGAATTATAATAATAACTATACATTTATTATTGCCTCTAGGGCACAATTCCAACAGTCTCCCACTTGCACTAGAGTCAATAATCTAGCCCTCACATCACCATGTGAATTACATTGTAATAAATCTGACACCCATACAGTTCTGGTGTCGATCATGTTTTGGCCGTGGAAGAGGCTTAGTCAGTGGGTCTGCTACATTCAGATCCGTGTGCACTTTGCATATATTTACGTCCTCCTCCTCGACGTAGTCGCGGATGAGGTTGAAGCGTCGTTTGATGTGTCTGGTCTTCTTGTGAAACCTTGGTTCCTTTGCTAAGGCAATGGCACCAGTGTTGTCACAGAACAAGGTTATTGGATCCAGTGCACTTGGCACCACTCCAAGATCCGTCATGAACTGCTTCATCCAGACACCCTCCTTAGCTGCCTCCGAGGCAGCCATGTACTCCGCTTCACATGTAGAATCTGCTACGACGCTTTGCTTGGAACTGCACCAGCTTACTGCACCCCCATTAAGAATAAATACGTATCCGGTTTGCGACTTAGAGTCGTCCGGATCTGTGTCAAAGCTTGCATCGACGTAACCTTTTACGGCGAGCTCTTCGTCACCTCCATACACGAGAAACATCTCCTTAGTCCTTTTCAGGTACTTCAGGATATTCTTGACCGCTGTCCAGTGATCCACTCCTGGATTACTCTGGAACCTACCTGCCATACTTATGGCCAGGCTAACATCCGGTCTAGTGCACAACATTGCATACATGATAGAGCCTATGGCTGAAGCATAGGGGACGGAGCGCATATGCTCTCTATCTTCATCAGTTGCTGGGCACTGAGTCTTACTCAATCTCGTACCTTGTAACACTGGCAAGAACCCTTTCTTGGACTGTTCCATTTTGAACCTCTTCAAAACTTTATCAAGGTATGTGCTTTGTGAAAGCCCTATCAGGCGTTTTGATCTATCCCGATAGATCTTAATGCCTAGAATGTAAGCAGCTTCTCCTAGGTTCTTCATAGAGAAACTTTTATTCAAGTAACCTTTTATGCTCTCCAAAAGCTCTACGTTGTTTCCAATCAGTAATATGTCATCCACATATAATATTAGAAACGCCACAGAGCTCCCACTCACTTTCTTGTAAATACAAGATTCTCCAACCACTTGTATAAACCCAAATGCCTTGATCACCTCATCAAAGCGCTTGTTCCAACTCCGAGATGCTTGCACCAGTCCATAAATGGATCGCTGGAGCTTGCACACTTTGTCAGCATTTTTAGGATCGACAAAACCTTCGGGTTGCATCATATACAACTCTTCCTTAAGGAAACCGTTAAGGAACGCCGTTTTGACATCCATCTTCCAGATTTCATAATCGAAAAATGCAGCTATCGCTAACATGATTCTGACGGACTTAAGCATCGCTACGGGAGAGAAAGTCTCATCGTAGTCAATTCCTGGAACTTGTGAAAAACCCTTTGCCACAAGTCGAGCTTTATAAACGGTCACATTACCGTCAGCGTCCGTCTTCTTCTTAAAGATCCATTTGTTCTGAATAGCCTTGCGGCCCTCAGGTAGTATCTCCAAAGTCCACACTTTGTTCTCATACATGGATCCTATCTCGGATTTCATGGCTTCTAGCCATTTGTTGGAATCTGGGCCCACCATTGCTTCTTCATAATTTGCAGGCTCATTGTTGTCTAACAACATGATTGTCAAGACGGGATTACCGTACCACTCTGGAGCAGCGCGTGATCTCGTCGACCTGCGTGGTTCAACAGAAACTTGAACTGGAGTTTCATGATCATCATCATTAACTTCCTCCTCAACTGGCGTCGCAATCACAGGGGTTTCCCCTTGCCCTGCGCCACCATCCAGAGGGATGAGAGGTTCGACAACCTCGTCAAGTTCTATCTTCCTCCCACTCAATTCTTTCGAGAGAAACTCCTTCTCGAGAAAAGTTCCGTTCTTAGCAACAAACACTTTGCCCTCGGATTTGAGATAGAAGGTGTACCCAACTGTCTCTTTTGGGTAGCCTATGAAGACGCACTTTTCCGCTTTGGGTTCCAGCTTTTCAGGCTGAAGCTTTTTGACATAAGCATCACATCCCCAAACTTTAAGAAACGACAACTTTGGCCTTTTGCCACACCACAGTTCGTATGGTGTCGTCTCAACGGATTTCGATGGTGCCCTATTTAAAGTGAATGCAGCTGTTTCTAATGCATAACCCCAAAACGATAACGGCAAATCAGTAAGAGACATCATAGATCGCACCATTTCTAATAAAGTACGATTACGACGTTCGGACACACCATTACGCTGTGGTGTTCCAGGCGGTGTTAACTGCGAAACAATTCCACATTGTGTTAAGTGAGTACCAAACTCGAAACTCAGATATTCACCCCCACGATCAGACCGCAGGAACTTGATCTTCTTGTTACGATGATTTTCTACTTCACTCTGAAATTGCTTGAACTTTTCAAATGTTTCAGACTTGTGCTTCATTAAGTAGACATAACCATATCTACTCAAATCGTCAGTGAAGGTGAGAAAATAACGATATCCGCCGCGTGCCTCCACGCTCATCGGACCACACACATCGGTATGTATGATTTCCAATAAGTCACTTGCACGCTCCATTGTTCCGGAGAACGGAGTTTTAGTCATCTTGCCCATGAGGCATGGTTCGCAAGTGTCAAGTGAATCAAAGTCAAGTGACTCCAAAAGTCCATCAGCATGGAGTTTCTTCATGCGCTTTATACCAATATGACCCAAGCGGCAGTGCCACAAAAATATGGCGCTATCATTGTTTACTCTTACTCTTTTGGTCTCAATGTTATGTATATGCGTATCTCTATCGAGATTCAATATGAACAATCCTCTCACATTCGGTGCATGACCATAAAAGATGTTACTCATAGAAATAGAACAACCATTATTCTCAGACTTAAAAGAGTAACCGTCTCGCAATAAACAAGATCCGGATATAATGTTCATGCTCAACGCAGGCACTAAATAACAATGATTTAAGTTCATCACTAATCCCGATGGTAGTTGAAGTGACACGGTGCCGACGGCGATTGCATCAACCTTGGAACCGTTTCCTACGCGCATCGTCACTTCGTCTTTCGCCAGCCTCCGTCTATTCCGCAATTCCTGTTTCGAGTTGCAAATGTGAGCAACAGAACCGGTATCGAATACCCAGGCACTACTACGAGAGCCGGTTAAGTACACATCAATAACATGTATATCAAATATACCTGATTTTTCTTTGCCCGCCTTCTTATCTGCCAGATACTTGGGGCAATTGCGCTTCCAGTGACCCATACCCTTGCAATAGAAGCACTCTGTTTCAGGCTTAGGTCCAGCCTTGGGTTTCTTCGGCGGATTGGCAACAGGCTTGCCGCTCTTCTTCGAATTACCCTTCTTGCCTTTGCCGTTTCTCTTGAAACTAGTGGTCTTGCTTACCATCAACACTTGATGTTCTTTACGGAGTTCAGACTCTGCGACTTTCAGCATCGCAAACAACTCGCCGGGAGACTTGTTCATCCCTTGCATGTTGTAGTTCAACACAAAGCCTTTATAGCTTGGCGGCAGTGACTGGAGGATTCTGTCAGTGATAGCTTCTTGCGGGAGTTCAATCCCTAGTTCAGCTAGACGGTTTGAGTACCCAGACATCTTGAGCACATGTTCACTGACAGACGAGCTTTCCTCCATCTTGCAAGCATAGAATTTATCGGAGGTCTCATACCTCTCGATCCGGGCGTTCTTCTGAAAGATAAACTTCAACTCCTGGAACATCTCAAATGCTCCATGACGCTCAAAGCGACGTTGAAGTCCCGGCTCTAAGCCATACAAGACTGCACATTGAACTATTGAGTAGTCCTCCTTACGTGCTAGCCAAGCGTTCTTAACATCCTGATCAGCCGTAGCGGGTGGTTTATCTCCTAGCGCAGCATTAAGGACATAATCCTTCTTTCCAGCTTGTAAGATTAGCCTAAGATTACGAGCCCAGTCTACAAACTTGCTTCCATCATCTTTCAACTTAGCTTTCTCTAGGAACGTATTAAAATTGAGGATGACACTTGCGTGAGCCATGATCTACAACACAAATATATTCAAAGTGGACTTTAGACTATGTTCAAGATAATTAGAGTTCAACTTAATCAAATTATATGCTAAACTCCCACTCAAAAAGTACATCTCTCTAGTCATTTGAGTGGTTCATGATCCACTTACGCTATCCCAAGTCCGATCATCACGTGAGTCGAGAGTAGTTTCAGTGGTAAGCATCCCTATGCTAATCATATCAACTATATGATTCATGATCGACCTTTCGGTCTCATGTGTTCCGAGGCCATGTCTGCACATGCTAGCCCCGTCAAGCTTAACCCGAGTGTTCCGCGTGCGCAACTGTTTTGCACCCGTTGTATGTGAACGTTGAGTCTATCACACCCGATCATCACGTGGTGTCTCGAAACGACGAACTGTAGCAACGGTGCACAGTCGGGGAGAACACAATTTCGTATTGAAATTTTAGTGAGAGATCACCTCATAATGCTACCGTCGTTCTAAGCAAAATAAGGTGCATAAAAGGATTAACATCACATGCAATTCATAAGTGACATGATATGGCCATCATCACGTGCTTCTTGATCTCCATCACCAAAGCACCGGCACGATCTTCTTGTCACCGGCGCCACACCATGATCTCCATCATCATGATCTCCATCAACGTGTCGCCATCGGGGTTGTCGTGCTACTTATGCTATCACTACTAAAGCTACATCCTAGCAAAATAGTAAACGCATCTGCAAGCACATATGTTAGTATAAAGACAACCCTTATGGCTCCTGCCGGTTGCCGTACCATCGACGTGCAAGTCGATATTTCTATTACAACATGATCATCTCATACATCCAATATATCACATCACATCATTGGCCATATCACATCACAATCATACCCTGCAAAAACAAGTTAGACGTCCTCTAATTTTGTTGTTGCATGTTTTACGTGGTGACCAAGGGTATCTAGTAGGATCGCATCTTACTTATGCAAACACCACAACGGAGATATATGAGTTGCTATTTAACCTCATCCAAGGACCTCCTCGGTCAAATCCGATTCAACTAAAGTTGGAGAAACCGTCACTTGCCAGTCATCTTTGAGCAAAGGGGGTTACTCGTAACGATGAAACCAGTCTCTCGTAAGCGTACGAGTAATGTCGGTCCAAGCCGCTTCGATCCAACAATACCGCGGAATCAAGAAAAGACTGAGGAGGGCAGCAAAACGCACATCACCGCCCACAAAACCTTTTGTGTTCTACTCGAGAAGACATCTACGCATGAACCTAGCTCATGATGCCACTGTTGGGGAACGTCGCATGGGAAACAAAAATTTTCCTACGCGCACGAAGACCTATCATGGTGATGTCCATCTACGAGAGGGGATGAGTGGTCTACGTACCCTTGTAGATCGTACAGCAGAAGCGATGTGAGATCGCGGTTGATGTAGTGGAACGTCCTCACGTCCCTCGATCCGCCCCGCGAACAATCCCGTGATCAGTCCCACGATCTAGTACCGAACGGACGGCACCTCCGCGTTCAGCACACGTACAGCTCGACGATGATCTCGGCCTTCTTGATCCAGCAAGAGAGACGGAGAGGTAGAAGAGTTCTCCGGCAGCATGACGGCGCTCCGGAGGTTGGTGATGATCTTGTCTCAGCAGGGCTCCGCCCGAGCTCCGCAGAAACACGATCTAGAGGAAAAACTATGGAGGTATGTGGTCGGGCAGCCGTGAGAAAGTCGTCTCAAATCTGCCCTAAAAGCCCCATATATATAGGAGGAGGGAGGGAGACCTTGCCTTGGGGTCCAAGGGATCCCAAGGGGGTCGGCCGAGCCAGGGGGGAGGACTCCCCCCCCCAAACCGAGTCCTACTTGGTTTGGTGGGAGGGAGTCCTTCCCCCTTCCCACTTCCCCTCCTTTTTTTTTCTTTCTTTGATTTTTTTTCTTCCTTGGCGCATAGGATTTGGTGGGCTGTCCCACCAGCCCACTAAGGGCTGGTGTGACCCCCCCAAATACCTATGGGCTTCCCCGGAGTGGGTTGCCCCCCTCCGGTGAACCCCCAGAACCCATTCGTCATTCCCGGTACATTCCCGGTAACTCCGAAAACCTTCCGGTAATCAAATGAGGTCATCCTATATATCAGTCTTCGTTTCCGGACCATTCCGGAAACCCTCGTGACGTCCGTGATCTCATCCGGGACTCCGAACAACATTCGGTAACCAACCATATAACTCAAATACGCATAAAACAACGTCGAACCTTAAGTGTGCAGACCCTGCGGGTTCGAGAACTATGTAGACATGACCCGAGAGACTCCTCGGTCAATATCCAATAGCGGGACCTGGATGCCCATATTGGATCCTACATATTCTACGAAGATCTTATCGTTTGAACCTCAGTGCCAAGGATTCGTATAATCCCGTATGTCATTCCCTTTGTCCTTCGGTATGTTACTTGCCCGAGATTCGATCGTCAGTATCCGCATACCTATTTCAATCTCGTTTACCGGCAAGTCTCTTCACTCGTTCCGTAATACAAGATCCCGCAACTTACACTAAGTTACATTGCTTGCAAGGCTTGTGTGTGATGTTGTATTACCGAGTGGGCCCCGAGATACCTCTCCGTCACACGGAGTGACAAATCCCAGTCTTGATCCATACTAACTCAACTAACACCTTCGGAGATACCTGTAGAGCATCTTTATAGTCACCCAGTTACGTTGCGACGTTTGATACACACAAAGCATTCCTCCGGTGTCAGTGAGTTATATGATCTCATGGTCATAGGAATAAATACTTGAGACGCAGAAAACAGTAGCAACAAAATGACACGATCAACATGCTACGTCTATTAGTTTGGGTCTAGTCCATCACGTGATTCTCCCAATGACGTGATCCAGTTATCAAGCAACAACACCTTGTTCATAATCAGAAGACACTGACTATCATTGATCAACTGGCTAGCCAACTAGAGGCATGCTAGGGACGGTGTTTTTGTCTATGTATCCACACATGTAAATGAGCCTTCATTCAATACAATTATAGCATGGATAATAAACTATTATCTTGATACAGGAATTATAATAATAACTATACATTTATTATTGCCTCTAGGGCACAATTCCAACAGCTATGGCTCAAGGTTTATGTGGATATGCCCCTGGATGCAAGAAAGGAATAATATTGGCGCAAGCTTCAAGCTAGAAGGCTCTTCATTTTATATTTGTGAGAAATCACTTTTGAGTCCACAGGAAAGCCAATACTATTAAAAGGGGGTGAGGTAGCAAAATGAACTGATTGCTCAAATGCTCAAAGTTAGCCACCAAAACACTTAGTCATTTTTCCCACATATCCACTCTGTCAAGTTCCACATTCACAAATTCGTGTCACCAACATTGCCACATCGTACCCACCGAGTTTGAACCTAAGACAGAACCCTAGCCATTCCCACCAAATCGGTGCAACCGAAACTACATCGGTGCTACCGAGTTCAGTGTGACCAACATTATGTTGCCAAGATACACTAAATGAGAATTTCCGAGTCTGAGTATTGGTGCCATCGAGTTTGGCCATCTGACCGTTAGTCACCTTTTCGGTGCCACCGAGTTCTATATATCGTTCTCACCGAGATTAAAAAGTTCACCACTTTAGTGCTAATCGGTACCACCGAGTTGTCCACTTTGGTGTCACCGAGTTTTCTCTTTTGTGTGTAATGGTTAGATTTTGGCTGCTGCCTATATATACCCCTTCACCCACCTCTCATTCGTGGGAGAAGCACTCAAAACACACACTTCATTTCCAAATCCATTTTCTGAGGGAGAACCACCTACTCATGTGTTGAGACCAAGATATTCCAATCCTATCATTTGAATCTTGATCACTAGCCTCCCCAAACTGCTTTCCACCAAATCAACCTCTCCTATCCATGCATATTCTGTGAGAGAGAGATTTGTGTTGAGGAGACTATCTTTAGAAGCACAAGAGCAAGGAGTTCATTGATCTACCACATCTATTACCTTTTGGAGGGTGGTGCCTCCTAGATTGGTTAGGTGTTGCTGGGGAGCCTCCTACTTCGTGTTGTGGAGTTGAACCAAGATGTTTATAAGGGCAAGGAGATCGCCTACTTGAAGATCTACCGTGAGTAAGGCTAGTCCTCCGTGGACGGAAGCCGTAGTGGGATAGACAAGGCCGCTTCTTTGTGGACCCTCCGTGGATGGAGCCCTCCGTGGACTCTCGCAGCCGTTACCCTCTGTGGGTTGAAGACTCCACTAACATGGACATACGATAGCGCCACCTATCGGAACCATGCCAAAAATCGCCGTGTCAACTTCATGTGTTTGATCTCCCTACCTTACTCCTCTACTTTACACTTGCATATTTTACTTTCCGCTGCAAATACTATTAGAACTGCATGTGTAGGGTGTACTTGACTTGTGATAACTGTCATAGCTGCCTCTCAAGTAAAATTGGGAAAAGGCAAAAAAATTATATTTTCAAGTAGTCTAATCCCCCCCTCTAGACATACTTTTGATCCTATAAGTGGTATCAGAGCATTGGTCTCCATTTCATTGGCTTAACAACCTAGGAGAGTATGGCATCTAGTGAGGGAAATTATCATCGTAGAGGTCCTTACTTAGATGGCACTAATTTTGCTAGTTGGAAGCATAAAATGAAGATGCACATTCTTGGCTTTAATCCTCATGTTTGGGCTGTTATTCGTGTTTGTGTGCAAGGTAACTTATTTGGAGAAGGGCATGAACCAGATCATGACGCGACAACTCATGAACTGAAGATGTTGCAACTTAATGCTTAAGCCCGCGATATCATCTTCAACTGCCTTTACCCCGAAGAATTCAACAAAATCAGTCGTCTTGAGAATGCAAAAGAAATTTGGGATACTTTGGTTGATATGCATGAAGGTACTGATTCTGTGAGAGAATCTAAGTTGGATGTGCTTCAAAGTCAACTTGACAAGTTCAAGATGAAGGATTGTGAAGGAGTCACTGAAATGTACTCTGCACTAGCTCTCATCACCAATGAGACTGCCGGCTTAGGAAGCGAAGAGATGACCGACAAATTCATCATCAAGAAGATCTATATGACCGGGTTCGACAACACAGTCAAAGCGGAAATGAGTTACTTGAGGTGGATGCTACGACAAGAGACGGAGCGAAACCGGTGCCTCAAGAAGTAATGCATAGTCGTGCTCTTGCTCATGTTGATCACTCTTCTCTTCTCCATGATGGTTTAGATATGGATGATGAAACTTGTGGGTGTGCCATGACTTGTGTGTATCGCTATTTTCGAGATTTGATGATATTTGTGTTGGATAACGATATTTGTGTTGGACAATGATGATGATGTATAAATGATGAGACTACTTTATGTGTATGATATGATGAGAATAATGCATGTTTATTATGATAGGATGAAACTACTGTTTAGAGCATGCACAAATATGTAGAGGGGGCATAAATACGACGAGAATTAAATATTGAAAGCAGGAATATTAGCAGTAGCGCAGGAATATTAGCAGTAGCGCTGGCTTAGCAGTAGTATTCCAGCGCTACTCCTAACGTAGATACCAGTAGTGCTTTAGATCTAGCGCTACTGCTAACAGGTTAGCTGTAGCGCGTTAGCAGTAGCGTTGCCCCCAACGCTACTGGTAAGGGAAAAACCAGCACTACTCGTAGGATTTCGCTACTGGTAAGGGAAAAACCAAAACTACTAGTAGGCTTTCTCCTAGTAGTGTTGCATGGCACGCTCAAACTTCTAGACATCAAGGAAAGATTCAAGAGCACATACGCAAGTCTGGATGCTACATTGGAATATTTACATAATGTTTTTTGCCAAGGGGAATTCGTTGCCTTAGTTTTGCCGCATGTAAGATATAGGGCTTGCGTGAATGATTACATCTTATATTGTTACGAGCATGAGCACAAAACAGAGTGTCCAACTTGCAAGGAACCCCAATACAAGCCTAGAAAGATGGGGTGTCAAAAGGTTGTATGCTACCTTTGATCTATTGATGTAGCGTTATTTCGCACACGCGAAGGAAGCAAAGAACAATATTTGGCACAAGACTAGGACATCAAAAAATGCTGGCATTCTGAGACATATTGTAGATGATTGTCAGTGGAAAGCACTCGAATGCATAGAACCGAAATTCATAGCAGAAGCAAGAAGCCCCAGGTTGGATGTCGGTAGTATTGGACTATTACTATTTGCTAACTAGAGTAGCACCCATAATACATGGCCCATGTTTTATTGGATGTACAACCTCCCTCCTTGGCTCTGCATGAAATAGAAGTCCATACACATGGTCATGTTAATTCAAGGGTTGGTCCAACCAGGCAACGATATCAACACATATCTTGAGCTATTTAAGGAATTAGACATATTATGGAAGGAGGAGGGGGTCAAAACGTGGGACGCTAGCACTTGAAACTAGTTTCCTATGAGAGCAGCATTGCTCACAACCATTCACGACTATTTAGGTTATAGATATATTCTCGGACAAGCATGTCATGGACATTGCAGGCGTGTTAAATGTATGGATGACACGTCTTTTTTGCCAGCTATCAAAAAAGGACAGTAGCAAACCTGTGTTCATGGGCTATCGAAGGTGGATTGACAAAGATGATGAGTGGAGAAGTTGTGGAGATCTGTTCGACAACATGTACGACACTTGAGGGCCATCATGTAAGAGGAGTGGAGAATAAATCCATGATATGTTAAAGAATTGGAAAGATTGTCCTAAGCCGGCAAGGATGAGAAAGAAGGCCTATGAGAAAATGATGTTAAAAGTATGGAAAAGGAAGTCTGTTTTCTGGGGCTTGAAGTATTGGGAACTACTTAGTACACCACATTCTCTTCATATGATGCATATTACAAAAATGTGTGCGAGTGTTTTCTTGGCAAACTATTTGACATACCAGAAAATAGTAAAGATTGTTCGAGGGCAAGACAAGACCTGAAAGATATCGGTATTCGGGAAGACCTCCAACCAGCATCCCTTAAAATAACGAAGGAGATGGTCAAGAGCAAAAAGATTGCCATAGCCGATGAGACAAAGAAGGGCAAAACTATGTAGAACACCAAAGATGATTGTTGCCCCCCAACTTGCTTCACGCTCGACGGGGATGAGCTATCTCAACTTTTGAAATGCCTCAACGGCATCAAAGTTCCTTCTCGTTACTCAACGTGCATACAAAAATATCTGGACACAAAAAAGCAAAGGTTCAGCAACATGAAGTCCCAAGATTGCCATGTGACGATGACACAGTGGTGATACAACAAGCATATATAATCACTCCTTGGCAAAAGACTCACAAGGACACCCTAAAGAGAGAGCATGCAATGACAGGGAGGCAGAGGACCAAAGCCCAGATCTTTAGAGAGCACAACTCCAAATTTGCATCTTGGTTAAAAGAGTGAATTCACGAGAAACCACTTCCAATGGGTATTGCCAATGCAAATCTCATCTATGCATTGGCAGTAGGCCCCGCATGCACTATCGCCACCTCGTAGTCATATGACATTGGGGTAATCTATGCATAGGTGTTGATGCACGTTTTCGTCCTACTTTCTCCGGTAGATACTTGCCTTCATCAAGAATGGAGTTAACATATAGTACGGAAAGGTCGAAGAGATATGGGAACTTGAGTACAATGAAGATCACACGGTGCCACTGTTCCGAATCAGATGGGCAAAGAATGTCCAGAAGGAAGAACGTGGTGTTGTTACCATGCCTCTGACTATCGGGGATTAAACCCCACGGTGTAAACAACCCTACTCAGTCTGGTCAATGTATTGGGGGCTTAAGAATCGTACTCGAGATGGGTCGTGTCAATAAAGAAAAGGCTAGCAAGGCGAATTACCAAGTAAGCTAGATGGCGGCCCAGCACATGAAGATAGCGGCTCAAGGCCCAGGAGGCACAAGACCCCAGGAGCTTTCCTTACTTGAGAGACAAGGCAAGATAGATATGTGCTAGGTCATGAATCATAACATGAACCAGACTCTTATGATCTCAGGGCCTCGACATGTATATAAAGGCCAGCCCCTGAGGCCAACAAACATAAATTACAAACCCTCGAAAGCTTGGTTAGCGATTCCGCACCCTTGTAATCGAGATCATCATCAATATAGACACAAAGCAGGACGTAGGCTTTAACCTCCATGGGAGGGGCCGAACCTGGGTAAACTTGTCTCACGTTCCCAATCAACCCCTTCAAGTTGTCACATAGAGGCGATGGCCTCACCCCTAAGTTCTCCTATGAGGACATTTGTCGTGACAAAACCACTACAATTGGCGCCCATCGTGGGGCTGTAGTACGGTGGAATTGAGATCTTGGAGGAAGCTCTTCCAGGGTTTGGGAGCTATGTGGCTGGACAGATAACCAAGAGCCGCCGTAGCAAGATCTACATCGACAATTTAGGATGGGGCCCCGAGGCCGACTCAATTGAGTTTGGGTACCGGGTCCCCTTCGACAAGATCCATGCATTTATCGACAAGATTAGCGCGTCGGTACCTGAGCCGGACATGTGCACCGACATCGTCGAGCCAGCTCAGTATGCGTGGCACGTCTCCAACGTATCGACAATTTATGAAGTATTCATGACATATTCACCTATGTTTACAACACCCTTATATGGTTTTGATGCACTTTATATGATTTATTTAGAACTAACCCGTCTGACGCTGTTTTTAGCGGAACTACCATGGTGTTGTTTTTTGTGCAGAAATAAAAGTTATCCAAATGCAACATAACTTTTTGATGATTTTTTTGGAACAAAAGAGGCACTAGAATCTTCGTGGGAGCGCCAGAAGAGCCACGACGTGGGCACAACCCACAAGGGCACGACAGAGGCCCCAAGCGCGCCCTGGTGTCTTGTGCTTTCCTCGTGGCCCATCTTCGCGTGAAGCCGACACCCAAAAATCCTGGAAATATAGAAACCTCCAGAAATAACTCTAGACTCCTTGTTCCATCGCCGCAACTCTCTATATTAATGAAAAACCAATCTGGAGGCGTTCCAGTACCCTGCCAGAGAGGGTAGATCATCTCCAGTGGCCGTCTTCATCATACCGACGGAGGCCATGACGATGAGGGATTAGTCCACCCTCGGGGCCGACGGTTTGTACCAGTAGCTACATGTTTAATCTATCTCTCTCTGTCTCTCTCTCTCTCTCTCGTGCTCTTGAGATGGCACGCTCTTGATGTATCGCGGGCTTTGTTAATATAGTTGGATCATATGGTGTTTTCCCCTCTATATCTTGTTGTGATGAATTGAATTTTCACTTTGACATTTCGTTATTATTGGATTAAATATTTTTATGGATTTGAGAGCACTTGATATATGTATTGCATATGAATACTCATGGTGACAAAGGGGTATATTGATTGACTTGATATATGTTTTGGTACTCAAGTCACGGATTCCTGAGGTGACATTGGGTAATCTATGCATAGGTGTTGATGCACGTTTTCATCCTACTTTCTCCGGTAGAAATCTTGGGGCACTCTTTGAGGTTCTTTGTGTTGGATTGAGTATTATGAATTTGAAATTCTTTGATGCGTATCGTATAATTAACTCATGGATACTTGTGGTGACATTGGAGTATCTAGGTGACATTAGAGTTGGTTGATGCGTAGCATATGGTGTTATTTTAGTATGAACTCTTAGATCGATTTATCAGAAAGGATAACTTAGTGTTATTTTAGTATGAACTCTTGGATAGATTGATCCGAAAGGATAACTTTAAGGTGGTTTAGTACCCTACAAACAATTTCTTCTTATGTTCTCCACTAGATAAGAACTTTGGAGTGATTCTTCGTTGCATGTTGAGGGATGGTTATGTGATGCAATTATATTAGCACAGTTGAGGGATTGCACTAGCGAAAGTACGGACCCTAGGCCTTGTTTTCAAGCATTGCAATATCGTTTGTTCTCACTTTTGCTACTTGCTACCTTGCTGTTTTTATTACTATTACAAAAATCAATATCTACTATCATCACTACACTTGTATCACCATCTCTTTGCCAAACTAGTGGACCCATACAATTTACCATTGTATTTAGTGTGTTTGGAACACAAGAGAATTTATATTATTTTGTTGCAGGGTTGTTTGAGAGAGACCATCTTCATCCTACACCTCCCACGGATTGATAAACCTTAGGTCATCCACTTGAGGGAAATTTGCTATTGTCCTACAGAACTCTGCACTTGGAGGCCCAACACGAGTCTACAAGAAGAAGTTGTGTAGTAGACATCAACGCCCAACCCGACCGACATCAAGCCAGCCGATGACATGTCTTTGTGGGGAACACCCATTCAAGTTGTCCTCTCAATGGTGGGAAGCTTGGGGTTTTTCGCAAGTGGAAGCCGCTCAGGAAACAGCCGAGCCGCCCCATCGGGGCACCATCTACATGGCGGGAACCGCATCGGCTCAAGATCCGTCGGCGGTAGGATCGGTGCTAAAGACCACCGCCGAAAAAATCGTCGAGGAGGGGCTTATAATGGGAATAAGCCATGCAATTATGAGGAGGCACCCAAGTCACCTTGTCCCAAGCATAGTACCTAGGATCTCACACTCGGAAGGAGGGCCAGATGGATCTGACACCGAGTGAGATGCGGCACACGGAGATGTAGCTGGTTCGATTGCCGCCACCTGCGGCGAAGATGCTTGACGTGCGAGTGCATGATGCACCCAACGCTAGAGCCGTGAGCGAATGGATCTCTTTTTGCGACGTGCGATGGGTAGCACAGTCAACGTTGGAGTCGACGATTGGCGAAGAAGGACTCCGCAGGAACTGGCGCGGAAGAACGTCACCCCGCGGACTGGATGCGCCTCGATGCCGAGAGGCGCCTCCTGGAGCCATGCCGAATCGTCGGCGATGAAAACAAGTGTGCCGAACACGATCTCGTGGCCAAGGCACAAATCACAGCCGGAAGACATGGTGAAGAGGAAAAAAAATGCAAACTTGCCAGAAGTCGCCTAGACGCCTGCCCCACGGTGGGCGCCAACTGTCGTGGATATAAGCCTGACAGTAGAAGTGTAGGGACGAAAGTAGAGGGCAGAGTCCTAGCTACGGCAAGGTTGTATGAGTTCAGGCCCCTCTGCGGTGGAGGTAACAGCTTTACGTCTCAGTGCTCTTGGAGCTTTAGTGTCGAGTGGAATATGAATGTTACAGAATGCGAACCCTTGTGCTAGAGGGGAGGGGTGGCTTATATAGAGTGCGCTGCCCCTCATAAGTGTCCAGCCTTCAAGAGTGTAATAAGTGGGATTGAATGCATATGTTACAGGTAACGTATGACATAAAGGACATTAACTACAGTAGTCTAACGTTTGACTGTTAGCCTCGCTGGAGTGGCTTCTGGTCTCCTATGTCGACTGGCTTCTCGTATTTACCAAGTGGAATCCAGTCGATGAGTATTAGGTAATCTTCCGAGTGGTTCTTTACCGAGTGGATCAGAGGTTGTCTTAGTCCATTCGGTAAGTATCTTGTGATCCTTAAGCTAATAATGAGGTGCCCTTGGGTAGGACTTATAGGTCAGGCCTATGACCCTACCCAAGGGCTATGACCCCATCATCACCCTCGAGCATTAGTGGCACCCGACGGGGTTTTCATAAACCTTTGATATTTACCATCATCATGCTCATGCTTCTACTATGATTATCTCTACTAGTCAACATGATATTAGCGTGACCCTCATAGGTGGTAGCATCATGCTCAAAATGCAAGTGCTCCGGAGGAGCCATCAGAAACATCATATCGATGATTTACCGAATATTCATGATTATATACAACGGGAATATTTGCTCTACTAGCATGCAATATAATATTTGCTCAAACATGGTCAAAGGGTTGCTTGCCATGATCAGCTAAGTATCCGTGGTGTTCGGGGTCTTCAAGTCCAACTCCTTCGTCAAACGTGGTTTCTATCGTCATAATGAATAAAAAAGTAATAAGTAGCTCAATCAAAAACAGATCACAAACTCACTTTAAAAATGTTGCTTTATTCTGATAAATCCATATGGTTATTTTCAAAAAATTGTCTCTGGTTTTAGTGAAAGGATTATTTTAAAAATCATTTTAAGAGAAGGAAAAATATTCCAAATAGCCTTTTTAATTATTATAAAACAGAAAAGTTGTCTTAAAAATTTGTGCAAAGGATCTGTTAAATTCTACTCACTATTAGAAGAATTATGGTGGAAAAATAATAAAAATATATTGGATAACATTTTTTATAAAAATATTTTAAAACTAGATTAAACAGAAAAAGAAAAGAGGTTGGGGCTCAGGCATGGCTCGGTATGTGGGTTGGGCCGGCCCAGCTAGCCAGCCAGCCAGCCAGCCGAGGTACGCGCGCGGCGAGGTTCAAACCTGACACGCGGGCCCGTGCGGTCAGCGACAGAGAGGAGAGAGGGGGAGGGAAGAGCCACCGACAGGTGTGCCCCACCTGTTGGGGTCGTCTTCCACCTCGGGACAGAGAGGAGGGGAGGCACGTCGGCGATGCTACCGACGTCCTCGAGGCCAACCGAAGGCAGAAATGGAACCATCTCACAGTCGCCTACCTTCTCGTGGTCGAGAGGTCGATGGGAGGCCCTGGTTCACCGACGATAAGGTGGCTGTGACGGAGCCGATTCGGGAGGTTGATGAACTAGGTGCTACACGCGTGGATTAGCTTGGGGAGGTGATGGGGAAGCTCCCTAGGCTGCTAGGGTCACGGAGAAGGTGAGAGGAGCGTTGGAGCTAGCTCGTAGCCCGAGATCGATGGAGCTTCGAAGCGACGGGTGATACGTCCATTTTGCATCATGTTTTCATGTTGATATTTATCGCTTCTTTGGCTGTTATTTCACTTCACGGCACTATTCTTATGCCTTTTCTCTCTTATTTTGCTAGGTTTACATGAAGAGGGAGAATACCGGCAACTGGAATTCTGGTCTGAAAGTGGAGCAAAGTTGAGATACTTATTCTGCGCAACTCCAAACGCCGTGAAAATCAACGGAGATTTTTTCCCCAATTTATAAAAATACTGGGCCGAAGAAGTGCCGGAGGGGCACCAGGGGGTGCCCACAAGCCTGAACGGCGCGGCCACCCCCCAAGCCGCGCCATGGGGGCTTGTGGGCAGCCCACTGGCCCCCTCTTTTGCTATATGGAGGGTTTCGTCCAGGAAAAAATCAGAAGGGAGCTTTTTCGTGGTTTCACCGCCGCCACGAGGCAGAACTTGAGCAGAACCAATCTTGAGCTCCGGCAGGATGATCCTGCCAGGGAAACTTCCCTCCCGGAGGGGAAAATCGTCGCCATCGTCATCACCAACACTCCTCTCATCGGAGGGGACTCGTCACCATCAACATCTTCATCAGCACCATCTCATCTCCAAACCCTAGTTCATCTCTTGTAACCAATCTCCGTCTCGCGACTCCGATTGGTACTTGTAAGGTTGCTAGTAGTGTTGATTACTCTTTGTAGTTGATGCTAGTTGGATTATTTGGTGGAAGAGTTTATGTTCAGATCCTTGATGCTACTCATTACACCTCTGATCATGATTATGATTATGCTTTGTGAGTAGTTACTTTTGTTCCTGAGGACATGGGATAAGTCATGCTAATAATAGTCATGTGAATTTGGTATTCGTTCGGTATCTTGATATGTTGTATGTTGTTTTTCCTCTAGTGGTGTTATGTGAACGTCGACTACATAACACTTCACCATTATTTTGGCCTAGAGGAAGGCATTGGGAAGTAGTAAGTAGATGATGGGTTGCTAGAGTGACAGAAGCTTAAACCCCAGTTTATGCGTTACTTCGTAAGGGGTTGATTTGGATCCACTAGTTTAATGCTATGGTTAGACTTTGTCTTAATTCTTCTTTCATAGTTGCGGATGCTTGCGAGAGGGGTTAATCATAAGTGGGATGCTTGTCCAAGTAAGGGTAGTACCCAAGCGCCGGTCCACCCACATATCAAACTATCAAAGTAACGAACGCGAATCATATGAACATGATGAAACTAGCATGAAAGAAATTCCCGTGTGTCCTCGGGGGCGTTTTTCCTCTTATAAGACTTTGCCCAGGCTTGTCCCTTGCTACAAAAGGGATTGGGCGACTTTGCTGCACAGTTGCTACTTTTGTTACTTGTTGCTTGCTACGAATCATCTCACCACACAATCACTTGTTACCGACAATTTCAGTGCCTGCAGATTTTTCCTTCCTGAATACCACTTGTCAGATCCTTCTGCTCCTTGTTGGGTTTGACACTCTTACTTATCGAAAGGACTATGATTGATCCCCTATACTTGTGGGTCATCAGCGGGGCCTTGGTCGATCTCGAGCACAAGAGCTTGCTTCGCTCAAATGGAGTGGTTAGGGGTGGAATTTAGGCACTAGAGGAGTGGGATGGGGGTGCCCGAGCGAGGGGGAAGGCCTATTTATAGGCCCCCGACGGTGCACCGAGCCGGGTGAAGTAGTAGCTGAGTATTTCATCGCAGCACACGTACAACTCGATGACGCCTTCACCACCTTGATCTAGCGAGCGTGGGTGAAGTAGTAGCTGAGTTCTTCGGCAAAACGATGGCGTGGTGGTGGTGGTGGTGCTATTCCGATAGGGCTACGCCGAGCGCTACCGAAACCGCAAAACATAGGATAAAATTATCTAGGGAGAGAGAGGGGTGCCAAGGGCTTGGTGTGTCCTCTTGGGGCACCCCTCCCCTCTATATATAGGTGGTGGGCATGGGGAATAGTGTTGGAATCGGGGCTCCGTAGACTAGAAAGTTTCGAACAGTAGGGTGCGCTTGCTCTCCTACCCTGTTCTGCCTCTAAACCTCACGGTGAATCTCTGGTGGCTCGAGCTAAGGAAGATGAATCAAGAACACTCGCGCAGTTTACCCAGGTTCTGGCCACCTTGCTTTGTAAAACCCTACTCCTGCTTGTCCTGATTGCTTGTGGTGGAAGACCAGTATAAAGTGTGGTGGGGGTTCTTGACCTAATGTTGTTAGTTGATCCCCTTGTTACAGAGGTCATACCTATCTCTTATACACGCCTTGGTCCTCTTTCCCCCAAAAACGCTCACTTGGTAGGAAGGGTTGCCACACCGACCATTTTGAATGGGGACAGGACTGTCGCCTCCCCTCACAAAGGTGGTCTTTGCGTGCTAAAGCTCTTCGCCATGACGCGTTGGTGGGCTCGGGGGTGACCTCTATCCCATCGAGCCCCCAACCTTGGCCCTCTTGCACCAAGTAGGAAACCTTTGGGGGTTGCTTTGGGAACCCGCGGGCTGGCTCTGCTCCCTTAACACCAAAAGGGAAAGCTTCTTTGTCTGTGCTTGCTGGCACCGCTAATGCGCCGCGTGTGCAACCTGCATCACCCATGTGAAGATGCAGGGTCATGCGACCCTACCTGGTTCCCTTAGATAAGTCGGCCCCGCGAGGGCCTCATGGGTGTCCTCATGACGTGTCCTTGTAGAGAGTGGCCTCACGCGGTCCATGACGACGATCCTCTGGCACTTGCCTGATACGTCCATTTTGCATCATGTTTTATTGCTTCTATTTATAAAGTTTTTTTTATCAATATAACACTTCATGGAGTATTTCAAATGCCTTTTCTCTCTTAATATGCAAGATTTACACAAGGAGGGAGAATGCCGACAGCTGGATTTCAGGTCCTGAAAAAGCTACAACAGATATACCTATTATGCACATCTCCAAATGGCTGAAATTTCACGTAGGATTATTTTGGAATATATTAACAATATTGGTCCAAAGATCCACTGGAGGAGGCAATACAAGTGCCTACACAGCACGAGGGCGCCCCGTGGGGCACGCCCTAATGATGTGTGGAGCCCCTGGCCCACGTCTGGCCTCCTCCTTCTGGTATATAAGTCATTTTATCCTAAAACGTTTATGGAGAGACTTTCAGGGCGAGGCGCCACCACCACGAGGCGGAACTAGAGCAGGAGCACTTTTGCTCTCCGACGGGCAGGTTTCGTCAGGGACACTTCCCTCCAGGATAGGTAAATCGAAGCCTTCATCATCACCAACAACCCTCTCATCATGAGAGGATCAATCATCATCATCACCATCAACATCACCATCTCATCTAAAACCCTTGTTTATCTCTTGTATTCAATCTTTGTGTTAGAACTTCAGATTGGTACCTGTGATTGGCTTGTAATGTTGATTACTTATCATAGTTGATGCTAGTTGGTTTGCCTCTTGAGATATCAAATGTTCAGATCCTTTATGTTATTTAATACCCTCTGATCTTGAACACCATGATGATGAGTGAGTAGTTACTTTTGTTCTTTAGAACATGGGAGAAGTCTTGTCATAAGTAATCATGTGAATTTGGTATTCGTTCGATATTTTGATGATATGTATGTTGTGATTCTCTTAGTGGTGTGATGTGAACGCCGACTACATGACACTTAACCATTCATGGGCCTAAGGGAACTCATTGTGGAGTAGTAATTAGATGATGGATTGCTAGAGTGACAGAAACTTAAACCCCAGTTTATGCTCTATTCCGTAAGGGGCTCATTTGGATCCAAACGTTTATTGCTATTGTTAGACTTTGTCTTAATTCTCTTTTCGTCGTTCCGGATGCTTGCGAGAGGGGGTAATCATAAGTGGGAGGCTTGTTCAAGTAAGAACAACACCCAAGCACCGGTCCACCCACATATCAAATCATCAAAGTAGGAAACGCGACTCAAATGAACATGGTGAAAGTGACTAGATGAAATTCCCGTGTGTCATCAAGAACGTCTGCATCAGTATAAGTACATGATCCGGCCTGTCCTTTGCAGTCAAAAGGATTGGTCTATCTTGCCGCACTTTGTTTACTTTTGTCCCTAGTTACTTGTTACAAATTATCTTGTTACCAAACTATCTGTTACCGCTTGTTCAGTCTTGCAGAAACTACCTTGCTGAAAACCACTTGTCATTTCCTTCTGCTCCTCGTTGGGTTCTACACTCTTACTTGTCGAAAGGACTACGATTGATCCCCTATACTTGTGGGTCATCAATACTCTTTTCTGGCGCCATTGCTAGGGAGTGAAGCACCTTTGGTGAGTGGAAATTGGTAAGGAAATATTTTTGTTACGTGCTGAAATTTATTGCTACTTGTCACTATGGAATGTAATCCTTTGAGAGGCTTGTTCGGGGTATCTTCACCTCGACCAGAAACCACTAGAGTTACCTCTCCACCACCTACTGAAGCTACTGAAGATATTTCTTTTGAAATTCCTGCCGGTCTTATTGAGAAAATTTTAGCTAATCCTCATGCATGTGATGGAACTAAACATCCTGATATGCACTTAGTTTATGTGGATGAAATTTGTGGATTGTTTAAGCTTGCAGGTTTATCTGGAGACGGGGCTAAGAAGAAAGTGTTCCCTTTATCTTTGGAGGGAAAGGCATTGACATGGTATAGGCTATGTGATGATACTGATACGTGGGATTGGAATCGTTTGAAACTGGAGTTCCACGAGAAATTTTATCCTATGCATTTGGTTGATCGTGATCGCAATTATATTTATAACTTTTGGCCTTGTGAATGAGAAACTATTTCTCAAGCTTGGGGGAGGCTCAAGTATATGCTTCATACATGCCCCAACCATGAGCTCTCAACAGAAATAATTCTTCAAAAAAATTATGCTCGACTTTCTCATAATGATCGAAATATGGTTGATTCTTCTTCAACTGGTTCTTTTATGAAGAAGACTATTGAATTAAAATGGGATCTTCTTGAAAAGATTAAGCACAACCATGTGGATTGGGAGATTGATAAAGGTAATGAGTTAGGTATAAATTTTGAGTTTGATTGTGTTAAATCTTTTATGAAACAGATGCCTTTCAGAAATTCAGCACCAAGTATGGACTTGACTCTAAAATAGTATCCTATTTTTCTGAATCTTTTTCTACTCATGTTGATATTCCTAAGGAGAAGTGGGTTAAATACCATCCTCCTAAAGCAATGAAGGAAAAACCTCTTGAGATTAAAGAAGAGAAAACTATTGTCTACAATGTTGATCCAGTTGTTCCTACTACTTATTTTGAGAAACCACCTTTTCCTGTTTGAATTAAAGAGCACTCTAAGGTTTCTTCTGTAGTTAGGGAAAGTTATGTTAGAACACGTACATCTTCTGAGAAAATTAAGGTTGAACCTAGCATTGCTTTAGTTAAAGATCTTTTAGTTGATGAATTGGATGAACATGTTATTTCCTTCTGTGGTAATGCTTCTAGAATTGCTAATAAAAATAGACCCGTAGTTGGCATGCCTGCTATTTCTGTTAAAATTGGAGCTCATTGCTATCATGGTTTATGTGATGTGGGTGCTAGTATTAGTGCTATTCCTTTTACTTTATATCAAGAAGTCATGAATGATATTGCACCTGCTGAGATTGAGGATATTGATGTCATTATTAAGCTTGCCGACAAAAATACTATTTCACCACTTGGTATTGTTAGAGATGTTTAAGTCTTATGTGGTAAGATCAAATACCCTACTAATTTTCTTGTTCTTGGTTCTCTACAAGATAGCTTTTGTCCAATCATATTTGGTAGACCTTTCTTGAATACTATTAATGATCAAATTAATTGTGCTAAGGAGACTGTTAGTGTCAAATTTGGTGGTGTGTCTCGTGAATTGAATTTCTCTAAGTTTTGTAGACAAGCACATGATATAGAGTTGCCTAGTAAATATGAAATTGTTAGTCTTGTTGCTATTGATATGCCTCCTACTGATCCTTTGGAACAGTATTTGCTTGAGCATGAGAATGATTTGCATATGAATGAAATGAATGAAACAGATGAGCTTTTCTTTAAGCAACCACCTATCCTTAAGCATAATTTGCGTGTTGAAAGTTTGTGAGGTCCTCCTCCACTTAAGAGTGATCCTATGTTTCAATTGAAGCAATTGCCTGATACTCTGAAATATGCTTATCTTGATGAAAATAAAATATATCATGTTATTATCAGTGCTAAACTTTCAGAGCACGAGGAAAAGAGGTTATTAAAAGTTCTAAGGAAGCACCGGGCCGCTATCGGATATACTCTTGATGATCTTAAGGGCATTAGTCCCACTCTATGTCAGCACAATATTAATATGGAACCAGATGCTAAACCCATTGTTGACCACAAACGACGTTTAAATCCGAAGATGAAGGATGTGGTAAGAACTGAAATATTAAAGCTTTTGAAAGCATGTATTATCTACCCCATAGCTGATAGTAGATGGGTGAGTCCAGTTCATTGTGTTCCTAAAGAGTGTGGTATTACTGTTGTTCCTAATGATAAGAATGAACATATACCTCTGAGGATAGTAACTGGTTATAGGATGGTGATAGATTTTAGAAAGCTGAATAAAGCTACTAGGAAAGATCACTACCCTTTACCTTTTATTCATTAAATGTTAGAAAGGTTGTCTAAGCACACAAATTTTTGTTTCTTGGATGGTTATTCTGGTTTTTCTCAAATATCTCTTGCACAATCTGATCAAGAGAAAACCACCTTTACTTGCCTTTTTGGAACTTTTTCTTATAGACGTATGCCTTTTGGTTTATGCAATTCACCTACTACTTTTCAAAGATGTATGACTGCTATCTTCTCTGATTTTTGTTAAAAGATTGTTGAGTTTTTCCTGGATGATTTCTTCGTATACAAAACTTCTTTTGATGATTGCTTAAGCAACCTTGACCGAGTTTCGCAGAGATGTGAACAAACAAATTGTGTATTGAATTGGGAGAAGTCCCACTTTATGGTTAATGAAGGTATTGTCTTGGCCCATAAAATTTCCGAAGGAGGTATTGAGGTTGATAAAGCAAAGTTGATGCTATTGAGAACATGCCATGTGCGAAGGATATTAAAGGTATAAGAAGTTTCCTTGGTCATGTTGGTTTCTATAGGAGATTTATTAAAGATTTCTCTAAAATTTCTAGGCCTCTTACCAATCTTTTTCAAAAAAGATGTTCCTTTTGTTTTTGATTATGATTGTGTAGAATCCTTTGAAACTTTGAAGTGATCTTTAATTTCTACCCCTATTTTTCAGCCACCTGATTGGGATTTACCTTTTGAAATTATGTGTGGTGCTAGTGATTATGCTGTTGGGGCTGTTCTAGGACAGATAGTTGATAAGAAGCTGAATGTTATTCATTATGCTAGTAAGATTTTGGGAACTCCCCAAAGGAATTATGCTACCACTGAAAAAGAGTTTCTAGCAGTTGTGTTTGCTTGTGATAAGTTTAGATCTTATGTTGTTGGTTACAAAGTTAATATTCAACCCGATCATGCCACTATTAAGTATCTTATGGAAAATAAAGATGCTAAGCCTAGGCTTATTAGGTGGGTTCTTTTGTTACAAGAATTTGACCTTCAGATTGTTGATAGGAAAGAGGCTGAGAATCCCGTGGCTGATAACTTGTCTAGATTGGAAAATGTGCTTGATGACCCACAACCTATCAATCATAGTTTTCCCGATGAGAAATTAGTTGCTATTAATGTTTCTCGTAATACTCCTTGGTATGCATACTATGCTAATTATATTGTTGCTTAGTTTATACCTCCTAGTTTTTCTTACGAGGAGAAGAAAAAGTTCTTTTATGATTTGAGACACTGCTTCTGGGATGACCCACATCTTTATAAAGAAGGTGTGGATGGTATTGTTAGACGTTGTGTACGTGAGCATGAACATGAAGAAATTCTTCGGAAGTGTCACTATGAAGCTTATGGAGAACACCATGAAGGAGATAAAGCCACACATATGGTATTGCAATCCAGTTTTCATTGGCCTACTCTCTTCAAGGACGATCATAAGTTTGTCTTATCTTGTGATGAGTGTCAAAGGATTGGTAATATAAGTAGATGTGAGGAAATTCCTATGAATTATTCTCTTGTTATTGAACCATTTGATGTTTGGGGTTTTGATTATAGGGATAATTAGATTTATGCCCCTAGTTGTGTCCCACTCTGCTGTTTTAACCCTAATTTCCAAAAGTCACCAGTTCTGTCCAAGTCACTTCGCTCCTCTTATGCTTTTGCCCTTTGACCGTTTGACCGTTAGTTGAAAAATTCATAACTAATTCATACTAAATCAGAAAATGCAAATAAGATACCAAAATGTTCGGAAAAACATCACCTATATGTCAGTGTCATTTGCATTCATGACAAAGGTGTTGGTAAGTGACGATCCGAGTTTTAGCTCTTATGATACCATCATGAATAGTAAAGTATAAAAAAAATATAAAAAATCTAAAAATATTTGGTGGCAAAGAATGACAAATGTTTTAAGTGCTTGCCAAGTTTCATCAGGGAACGACATTCGTGGAACTCGTGGAAAAAAAAAATCTATTTTGGAGTGTTGATTGTTTCTAGATAAATTGAAGTAAACTTAATTAAAATATACCAACTACGTGCGTAACCGTGATTGTGTGTTTCGTGAGCTCCTTCTATGATCGAGGACACGGTGGGGTCATGTGTGGCGTAAGTAGGTGTTGAGGATCATTCATTTGATCATCAGTAGTTTGCGTTTGTTATGCGTAGATCATCCCCCTCTTATTCTTGTACTTGTAAGTTAGCCACCTCATATAAATGATTAGTCGGTTGCTGCAGCCTCACCACTTAACCATACCTCAGCCATTAAGCTTTGTTATTCTTGATACCTTTGGAAATGAGATTGCTGAGTCCTTATGGCTCACATATTACTACAACACCAGTTGCAGGTACAGGTAAAGCGATACTTTGACGTGAGCGCGTCGATTGTTCTATTTGGAGTTTCTTCTTCTTCTTCATCATCCATCTAGGATGGGTTCCAGGCTGACAGCCTGGGATAGCATGGATGGACGTCGTTCTTTTATCGCTTGTTTTCGTCTGTAGCCGGACCATTCTCTTCTTCATGATGACTATATATTCTTGTATTGATGTGAACTTGATGTAGTTTGTGGCGTGTGTAAGCCAATTCCATATACTCATCTATTATGTACATGTACTTGTAACGATATCCATTCTTGCAAAACGACGAGATGCGCTTCTATCCTTGTCGAGGCCCTTGTGCCAAAATAAGGATAGGAGCGCATCTTGGGTGTTACACCGACGACACAGCCAATGACGACATGGGTCCATACAAGGAGATGACCGAAAATGGGGGTGGAGAAGGGCCCGTACATGGCAACACAGAAGAGGCCGGACATGTCAGTGTAGAAGACGTGGACAGACAACAACCTTCGTCACTACTAAGTTCAGTCGTGCAGGACCCTCATGTTCGAGACCTATTTTGCAAGGAGATGAGTACCGACAGAGCTGCTTCTAGAGAGGAGGCCAAGCTGGAGCAATTGAAGGTAGACTCAAACACTCCATTGTATGATGGTTGCGATCCCGAGGTGACCCGCTTGAGTTTCATGCTCGATCTTCTAAAGATGAAGGCTAAAAACAAATGGACCGACATAAGCCTCGACGAACTTCTCAAGTACCTGAAGAAGGTTCTTCCCCTGGGGAATCTATGTCCTACTAGTGTGGATGAGGCCAAGAAGATTGTGTACCCTATTGATCTACCGCACATTAGATACCATGAATGCATCAACGATTGCCTCATTTATCAGAAGGAACACACAAAAAATAGCTCTCCACTCTGCAATGCTTCTCCATATAGGAAGTCCAGAAAGAAGATTGAGGATCATTCATTTGATCATCAGTAGTCCGCGTCTATTATGCATAGATCATCGCCCTCTTATTCTTGTACTCGTAAGTTAGCCACCTCAAATAAATGATTAGTCGCTTGCTGCAGCCTCACCACTTAACCATACCTCAGCCATTAAGCTTTGTTAGTCTTGATACCTTTGGAAATGAGATTGCTGAGTCCCTATGGCTCACAGATTACTACAACACCAGTTGCAGGTACAGGTAAAGTGATACTTTGACGTGAGTGCAACGATTATTCTATTTGGAGTTTCTTCTTCTTCTTCATCATCGATCTAGGATGGGTTCCAGGCCGGCAGCCTGGGATAGCAAGGATGGATGTCGTTCTTTTATCATTTGTTTTTGTTTGTAGTCGGACCCTGCTCTTCTACATGGTGTTTGAATATGTTTTTGTATTGATGTGATCTTGATGTTTCTTGTGGCGAGTGTAAGCCAATTCCATATACTCATCTCTTCTATATATGTATTTGTAACGATATCAATTCTTGCAAAACGACAAGATGCACTTCTTTCCTTGTCGAGGCCCTCGTGCCAAAATAAGGATAGGACCTCATCTTGGGCTTTAGAAGTTGGTATCACAACAGTACCGACCTAGGAGCCCCCTTGATGTTGGGGAACGTCGCATGGGAAACAAAAAATTTCCTACGCGCACGAAGACCTATCATGGTGATGTCCATCTACGAGAGGGGATGAGTGATCTACGTACCCTTGTAGATCGTACAGCAGAAGCGATGTGAGATCGCGGTTGATGTAGTGGAACGTCCTCACGTCCCTCGATCCGCCCCGCGAACAATCCCGCGATCAGTCCCACGATCTAGTACCGAACGGACGGCACCTCCGCGTTCAGCACACGTACAGCTCGACGATGATCTCGGCCTTCTTGATCCAGCAAGAGAGACGGAGAGGTAGAAGAGTTCTCCGGCAGCGTGACGGCGCTCCGGAGGTTGGTGATGATCTTGTCTCAGCAGGGCTCCGCCCGAGCTCCGCAGAAACACGATCTAGAGGAAAAACTATGGAGGTATGTGGTCGGGCAGCCGTGAGAAAGTCGTCTCAAATCTGCCCTAAAAGCCCCATATATATAGGAGGAGGGAGGGAGACCTTGCCTTGGGGTCCAAGGGACCCCAAGGGGGTCGGCCGAGCCAGGGGGGAGGACTCTCCCCCCCCAAACCGAGTCCTTCTTGGTTTGGTGGGAGGGAGTCCTTCCCCCTTCCCACTTCCCCTCCTTTTTTTTCTTTCTTTGATTTTTTTCTTCCTTGGCGCATAGGATTTGGTGGGCTGTCCCACCAGCCCACTAAAGGCTGGTGTGACCCCCCCAAATACCTATGGGCTTCCCCGGAGTGGGTTGCCCCCCTCCGGTGAACCCCCGGAACCCATTCGTCATTCCCGGTACATTCCCGGTAACTCCGAAAACCTTCCGGTAATCAAATGAGGTCATCCTATATATCAATCTTCGTTTCCGGACCATTCCGGAAACCCTCGTGACGTCCGTGATCTCATCCGGGACTCCGAACAACATTCGGTAACCAACCATATAACTCAAATACGCATAAAACAACGTCGAACCTTAAGTGTGCAGACCCTGCGGGTTCGAGAACTATGTAGACATGACCCGAGAGACTCCTCGGTCAATATCCAATAGCGGGACCTGGATGCCCATATTGGATCCTACATATTCTACGAAGATCTTATCGTTTGAACCTCAGTGCCAAGGATTCGTATAATCCCGTATGTCATTCCCTTTGTCCTTCGGTATGTTACTTGCCCGAGATTCGATCGTCAGTATCCGCATACCTATTTCAATCTCGTTTACCGGCAAGTCTCTTTACTCGTTCCGTAATACAAGATCCCGCAACTTACACTAAGTTACATTGCTTGCAAGGCTTGTGTGTGATGTTGTATTACCGAGTGGGCCCCGAGATACCTCTCCGTCACACGGAGTGACAAATCCCAGTCTTGATCCATACTAACTCAACTAACACCTTCGGAGATACCTGTAGAGCATCTTTATAGTCACCCAGTTACGTTGCGACGTTTGATACACACAAAGCATTCCTCCGGTGTCAGTGAGTTATATGATCTCATGGTCATAGGAATAAATACTTGACACGCAGAAAACAGTAGCAATAAAATGACACGATCAACATGCTACGTCTATTAGTTTGGGTCTAGTCCATCACGTGATTCTCCCAATGACGTGATCCAGTTATCAAGCAACAACACCTTGTTCATAATCAGAAGACACTGACTATCATTGATCGACTGGCTAGCCAACTAGAGGCATGCTAGGGACGGTGTTTTTGTCTATGTATCCACACATGTAAATGAGCCTTCATTCAATACAATTATAGCATGGATAATAAACTATTATCTTGATACAGGAATTATAATAATAACTATACATTTATTATTGCCTCTAGGGCACAATTCCAACAGTCTCCCACTTGCACTAGAGTCAATAATCTAGCCCTCACATCACCATGTGAATTACATTGTAATAAATCTAACACCCATACAGTTCTGGTGTCGATCATGTTTTGGCCGTGGAAGAGGCTTAGTCAGCGGGTCTGCTACATTCAGATCCGTGTGCACTTTGCATATATTTACGTCCTCCTCCTCGACGTAGTCGCGGATGAGGTTGAAGCGTCGTTTGATGTGTCTGGTCTTCTTGTGAAACCTTGGTTCCTTTGCTAAGGCAATGGCACCAGTGTTGTCACAGAACAAGGTTATTGGATCCAGTGCACTTGGCACCACTCCAAGATCCGTCATGAACTGCTTCATCCAGACACCCTCCTTAGCCGCCTCCGAGGCAGCCATGTACTCCGCTTCACATGTAGAATCTGCTACGACGCTTTGCTTGGAACTGCACTAGCTTACTGCACCCCCATTAAGAATAAATACGTATCCGGTTTGCGACTTAGAGTCGTCCGGATCTGTGTCAAAGCTTGCATCGACGTAACCTTTTACGGCGAGCTCTTCGTCACCTCCATACACGAGAAACATCTCCTTAGTCCTTTTCAGGTACTTCAGGATATTCTTGACCGCTGTCCAGTGATCCACTCCTGGATTACTCTGGAACCTACCTGCCATACTTATGGCCAGGCTAACATCCGGTCTAGTGCACAACATTGCATACATGATAGAGCCTATGGTTGAAGCATAGGGGACGGAGCGCATATGCTCTCTATCTTCATCAGTTGCTGGGCACTGAGTCTTACTCAATCTCGTACCTTGTAACACTGGCAAGAACCCTTTCTTGGACTGTTCCATTTTGAACCTCTTCAAAACTTTATCAAGGTATGTGCTTTGTGAAAGCCCTATCAGGCGTTTTGATCTATCCCGATAGATCTTAATGCCTAGAATGTAAGCAGCTTCTCCTAGGTCCTTCATAGAGAAACTTTTATTCAAGTAACCTTTTATGCTCTCCAAAAGCTCTACGTTGTTTCCAATCAGTAATATGTCATCCACATATAATATTAGAAACGCCACAGAGCTCCCACTCACTTTCTTGTAAATACAAGATTCTCCAACCACTTGTATAAACCCAAATGCCTTGATCACCTCATCAAAGCGCTTGTTCCAACTCCGAGATGCTTGCACCAGTCCATAAATGGATCGCTGGAGCTTGCACACTTTGTCAGCATTTTTAGGATCGACAAAACCTTCGGGTTGCATCATATACAACTCTTCCTTAAGGAAACCGTTAAGGAACGCCATTTTGACATCCATCTGCGAGATTTCATAATCGAAAAATGCAGCTATCGCTAACATGATTCTGACGGACTTAAGCATCGCTACGGGAGAGAAAGTCTCATCGTAGTCAATTCCTGGAACTTGTGAAAAACCCTTTGCCACAAGTCGAGCTTTATAAACGGTCACATTACCGTCAGCGTCCGTCTTCTTCTTAAAGATCCATTTGTTCTGAATAGCCTTGCGGCCCTCAGGTAGTATCTCCAAAGTCCACACTTTGTTCTCATACATGGATCCTATCTCGGATTTCATGGCTTCCAGCCATTTGTTGGAATCTGGGCCCACCATTGCTTCTTCATAATTTGCAGGTTCATTGTTGTCTAACAACATGATTGTCAAGACGGGATTACCGTACCACTCTGGAGCAGCGCGTGATCTCGTCGACTGCGTGGTTCAACAGAAACTTGAACTGGAGTTTCATGATCATCATCATTAACTTCCTCCTCAACTGGCGTCGCAATCACAGGGGTTTCCCCTTGCCCTGCGCCACCATCCAGAGGGATGAGAGGTTCGACAACCTCGTCAAGTTCTATCTTCCTCCCACTCAATTCTCTCGAGAGAAACTCCTTCTCGAGAAAAGTTCCGTTCCTAGCAACAAACACTTTGCCCTCGGATTTGAGATAGAAGGTGTACCCAACTGTCTCTTTTGGGTAGCCTATGAAGACGCACTTTTCCGCTTTGGGTTCCAGCTTTTCAGGCTGAAGCTTTTTGACATAAGCATCACATCCCCAAACTTTAAGAAACGACAACTTTGGCCTTTTGCCACACCACAGTTCGTATGGTGTCGTCTCAACGGATTTCGATGGTGCCCTATTTAAAGTGAATGCAGCTGTTTCTAATGCATAACCCCAAAACGATAACGGCAAATCAGTAAGAGACATCATAGATCGCACCATTTCTAATAAAGTACGATTACGACGTTCGGACACACCATTACGCTGTGGTGTTCCAGGCGGTGTTAACTGCGAAACAATTCCACATTGTCTTAAGTGAGTACCAAACTCGAAACTCAGATATTCACCCCCACGATCAGACCGCAGGAACTTGATCTTCTTGTTACGATGATTTTCTACTTCACTCTGAAATTGCTTGAACTTTTCAAATGTTTCAGACTTGTGCTTCATTAAGTAGACATAACCATATCTACTCAAATCGTCAGTGAAGGTGAGAAAATAACGATATCCGCCGCGTGCCTCCACGCTCATCGGACCACACACATCGGTATGTATGATTTCCAATAAGTCACTTGCACGCTCCATTGTTCCGGAGAACGGAGTTTTAGTCATCTTGCCCATGAGGCATGGTTCGCAAGTGTCAAGTGAATCAAAGTCAAGTGACTCCAAAAGTCCATCAGCATGGAGTTTCTTCATGCGCTTTACACCAATATGACCCAAGCGGCAGTGCCACAAAAATATGGTGCTATCATTGTTTACTCTTACTCTTTTGGTCTCAATGTTATGTATATGCGTATCTCTATCGAGATTCAATATGAACAATCCTCTCACATTCGGTGCATGACCATAAAAGATGTTACTCATAGAAATAGAACAACCATTATTCTCAGACTTAAAAGAGTAACCGTCTCGCAATAAACAAGATCCGGATATAATGTTCATGCTCAACGCAGGCACTAAATAACAATGATTTAAGTTCATCACTAATCCCGATGGTAGTTGAAGTGACACGGTGCCGACGGCGATTGCATCAACCTTGGAACCGTTTCCTACGCGCATCGTCACTTCGTCTTTCGCCAGCCTCCGTCTATTCCGCAGTTCCTGTTTCGAGTTGCAAATGTGAGCAACAGAACCGGTATCGAATACCCAGGCACTACTACGAGAGCCGGTTAAGTACACATCAATAACATGTATATCAAATATACCTGATTTTTCTTTGCCCGCCTTCTTATCTGCCAGATACTTGGGGCAATTGCGCTTCCAGTGACCCATACCCTTGCAATAGAAGCACTCTGTTTCAGGCTTAGGTCTAGCCTTGGGTTTCTTCGGCGGATTGGCAACAGGCTTGCCGCTCTTCTTCGAATTGCCCTTCTTGCCTTTGCCGTTTCTCTTGAAACTAGTGGTCTTGCTTACCATCAACACTTGATGTTCTTTACGGAGTTCAGACTCTGCGACTTTCAGCATCGCAAACAACTCGCCGGGAGACTTGTTCATCCCTTGCATGTTGTAGTTCAAACCAAAGCCTTTATAGCTTGGCGGCAGTGACTGGAGGATTCTGTCAGTGATAGCTTCTTGCGGGAGTTCAATCCCTAGTTCAGCTAGACGGTTTGAGTACCCAGACATCTTGAGCACATGTTCACTGACAAACGAGCTTTCCTCCATCTTGCAAGCATAGAGTTTATCGGAGGTCTCATACCTCTCGATCCGGGCGTTCTTCTGAAAGATAAACTTCAACTCCTGGAACATCTCAAATGCTCCATGACGCTCAAAGCGACGTTGAAGTCCCGGCTCTAAGCCATACAAGACTGCACATTGAACATTTGAGTAGTCCTCCTTACGTGCTAGCCAAGCGTTCTTAACATCCTGATCAGCCGTAGCGGGTGGTTCATCTCCTAGTGCAGCATTAAGGACATAATCCTTCTTTCCAGCTTGTAAGATTAGCCTAAGATTACGAGCCCAGTCTACAAAGTTGCTTCCATCATCTTTCAACTTAGCTTTCTCTAGGAACGTATTAAAATTGAGGATGACACTTGCGTGAGCCATGATCTACAACACAAATATATTCAAAGTGGACTTTAGACTATGTTCAAGATAATTAGAGTTCAACTTAATCAAATTATATGCTAAACTCCCACTCAAAAAGTACATCTCTCTAGTCATTTGAGTGGTTCATGATCCACTTACGCTATCCCAAGTCCGATCATCACGTGAGTCGAGAGTAGTTTCAGTGGTAAGCATCCCTATGCTAATCATATCAACTATATGATTCATGATCGACCTTTCGGTCTCATGTGTTCCGAGGCTATGTCTGCACATGCTAGGCCCGTCAAGCTTAACCCGAGTGTTCCGCGTGCGCAACTGTTTTGCACCCGTTGTATGTGAACGTTGAGTCTATCACACCCGATCATCACGTGGTGTCTCGAAACGACGAACTGTAGCAACGGTGCACATTCGGGGAGAACACAATTTCGTCTTGAAATTTTAGTGAGAGATCACCTCATAATGCTACCGTCGTTCTAAGCAAAATAAGGTGCATAAAAGGATTAACATCACATGCAATTCATAAGTGACATGATATGGCCATCATCACGTGCTTCTTGATCTCCATCACCAAAGCACCGGCACGATCTTCTTGTCACCGGCGCCACACCATGATCTCCATCATCATGATCTCCATCAACGTGTCGCCATCGGGGTTGTCGTGCTACTTATGCTATCACTACTAAAGCTACATCCTAGCAAAATAGTAAACGCATCTGCAAGCACATATGTTAGTATAAAGACAACCCTTATGGCTCCTGCCGGTTGCCGTACCATCGACGTGCAAGTCGATATTTCTATTACAACATGATCATCTCATACATCCAATATATCACATCACATCATTGGCCATATCACATCACAATCATACCCTGCAAAAACAAGTTAGACGTCCTCTAATTTTGTTGTTGCATGTTTTACGTGGTGACCAAGGGTATCTAGTAGGATCGCATCTTACTTACGCAAACACCACAACGGAGATATATGAGTTGCTATTTAACCTCATCCAAGGACCTCCTCGGTCAAATCCGATTCAACTAAAGTTGGAGAAACCGTCACTTGCCAGTCATCTTTGAGCAAAGGGGGTTACTCGTAACGATGAAACCAGTCTCTCGTAAGCGTACGAGTAATGTCGGTCCAAGCCGCTTCGATCCAACAATACCGCGGAATCAAGAAAAGACTGAGGAGGGCAGCAAAACGCACATCACCACCCACAAAACCTTTTGTGTTCTACTCGAGAAGACATCTACGCATGAACCTAGCTCATGATGCCACTGTTGGGGAACGTCGCATGGGAAACAAAAATTTTCCTACGCGCACGAAGACCTATCATGGTGATGTCCATCTACGAGAGGGGATGAGTGATCTACGTACCCTTGTAGATCGTACAGCAGAAGCGATGTGAGATCGCGGTTGATGTAGTGGAACGTCCTCACGTCCCTCGATCCGCCCCGCGAACAATCCCGCGATCAGTCCCACGATCTAGTACCGAACGGACGGCACCTCGGCGTTCAGCACACGTACAGCTCGACGATGATCTCGGCCTTCTTGATCCAGCAAGAGAGACGGAGAGGTAGAAGAGTTCTCCGGCAGCGTGACGGCGCTCCGGAGGTTGGTGATGATCTTGTCTCAGCAGGGCTCCGCCCGAGCTCCGCAGAAACACGATCTAGAGGAAAAACTATGGAGGTATGTGGTCGGGCAGCCGTGAGAAAGTCGTCTCAAATCTGCCCTAAAAGCCCCATATATATAGGAGGAGGGAGGGAGACCTTGCCTTGGGGTCCAAGGGACCCCAAGGGGGTCGGCCGAGCCAGGGGGGAGGACTCTCCCCCCCCAAACCGAGTCCTTCTTGGTTTGGTGGGAGGGAGTCCTTCCCCCTTCCCACTTCCCCTCCTTTTTTTTCTTTCTTTGATTTTTTTCTTCCTTGGCGCATAGGATTTGGTGGGCTGTCCCACCAGCCCACTAAAGGCTGGTGTGACCCCCCCAAATACCTATGGGCTTCCCCGGAGTGGGTTGCCCCCCTCCGGTGAACCCCCGGAACCCATTCGTCATTCCCGGTACATTCCCGGTAACTCCGAAAACCTTCCGGTAATCAAATGAGGTCATCCTATATATCAATCTTCGTTTCCGGACCATTCCGGAAACCCTCGTGACGTCCGTGATCTCATCCGGGACTCCGAACAACATTCGGTAACCAACCATATAACTCAAATACGCATAAAACAACGTCGAACCTTAAGTGTGCAGACCCTGCGGGTTCGAGAACTATGTAGACATGACCCGAGAGACTCCTCGGTCAATATCCAATAGCGGGACCTGGATGCCCATATTGGATCCTACATATTCTACGAAGATCTTATCGTTTGAACCTCAGTGCCAAGGATTCGTATAATCCCGTATGTCATTCCCTTTGTCCTTCGGTATGTTACTTGCCCGAGATTCGATCGTCAGTATCCGCATACCTATTTCAATCTCATTTACCGGCAAGTCTCTTTACTCGTTCCGTAATACAAGATCCCGCAACTTACACTAAGTTACATTGCTTGCAAGGCTTGTGTGTGATGTTGTATTACCGAGTGGGCCCCGAGATACCTCTCCGTCACACGGAGTGACAAATCCCAGTCTTGATCCATACTAACTCAACTAACACCTTCGGAGATACCTGTAGAGCATCTTTATAGTCACCCAGTTACGTTGCGACGTTTGATACACACAAAGCATTCCTCCGGTGTCAGTGAGTTATATGATCTCATGGTCATAGGAATAAATACTTGACACGCAGAAAACAGTAGCAACAAAATGACACGATCAACATGCTACGTCTATTAGTTTGGGTCTAGTCCATCACGTGATTCTCCCAATGACGTGATCCAGTTATCAAGCAACAACACCTTGTTCATAATCAGAAGACACTGACTATCATTGATCGACTGGCTAGCCAACTAGAGGCATGCTAGGGACGGTGTTTTTGTCTATGTATCCACACATGTAAATGAGCCTTCATTCAATACAATTATAGCATGGATAATAAACTATTATCTTGATACAGGAATTATAATAATAACTATACATTTATTATTGCCTCTAGGGCACAATTCCAACACTTGATTGATCGAACTTGGCCGAGTCGAGTCTAGTGAAAAGCTACTTTGATTCTCCTCTTCCCTGTTGTATGAGTTTTACGACTTAGGAATTTTAATTCTACTCCTTTTCTCACTCAAATTTTTTTAGGATCACACGGATATTTTGGAACCTCTATGATGTCGATGTGACGGACTTGGTGCCTCTTGTCTGAATTGATTTATTCCAGGGAGTTGAGCTTCAGGGGATTCTTGAGCACATCATTATCATTCAGATTTCTTAGTATCTAAACATGGAGGATGCTTGCAACTTCTTCAATACTAGTAGTTTCGAGATAAGCCCGACATCCCCAATACTGGTGTAGAGAGTTTGGGGGTACTACCATACTTAGTATTGATGTCTTTTCGAGGGTCCAAGATAGAAGAACTTGCGGATCTTCTCGCTTGTGTTTTGAAAAGTTGTGGAAAAGGTGTAGGTGATTACACCGACTATGTTCTCGGACCCGCAACCGGATTACACAATCAATATTTTTTTCGGAAGTTCTTAGGTGGGAATTCAAGTAGTTACCTAGGATATCTTTCAATAGATGCATGATGTGAGGTTGGGGTTCGACATCTAGTGGATTCATTTGTTCACAGTCATTAGATGATTGTTCAACACATATGCTTCGTCAAGCCGTGTAGTTTGCTATGCCTAGGGAGCATATCCAAGCGTCATTTCAATATGACAATTCAATGTACGATCGAGCCCGTGCAAACCTTACCACAAAAATATCGAACGAAATCTCTCTCATGAATTTGTTCTGGCTTGTTTCGTAAGCCTCATCCTTTGTTTGGTTGGAATATGGTAATTCGACTTGCTTCATTGTCAAGTGGTGATTTCATATCTGTCCTATGCGGTGTTCTCTTATTTCTATGGGAATTCTAATTAATCTTTTGCTTAATCAAATTGTCTTATCAATTCTTTTCAAACCGGAGTCATCATGTCAATTCTTTCTAATCTGTGTGCTTCTCTTCAAGTTAATTCTATCTTCTCCAATATTTGCAGATCAATCACTCGGTTCTTTCCGGAGTTCGTCTCATCTGTTCTAAGTTGACTTTGTTTTTCCCCTCCCTCCTGCACTTTTTCTTCAATGGTTCAATCATTATCCAAGTGCCTTTCTTTCATTATTGCTTCCGCTATCCATTCTTCCATGTTATATCCGGTGGTTCATTGTGAAGATTCTCAGGAGTTTTGAGTTCATCATTTGTCATTTCGTGTTCTTCTCCGTTGGATTCAATTCAAGCTTTCGGTGTTCATCATATCCTTTTCATTTGTTCAATGCTTTCCAATTCTCATTCAAGCCTCTCTTGTTTATTTGTCTCTCTCTATTCTATCCGGAGTGTTGAAGGTATCTCAGAAGTTTCTCGTTTTCATTCCAATTCTGTCAATTATTTCGAGGTTCTTACCTCATCAAGTTTTCATTTGTACCGGTGCAATATCTCTTCCATAGCAAATTTTTTTCAATGGTGGTTTCGTTTGAGTGGGCCCATAACCCATAGGTTTCCCAGAATTTTACCTGACTCTTCTAATCTTTTCCGAGGATCTCTAATTATTTTCAAGTGTGACATAATAATGAGTTTCATCAGTCATATTCCTTCTCCAAGATCTATTCGAATCAATTTTCATCATTGGCTCAACCTCTCATTGTTCTTTGTTCCGGAGTGTCTCGTTAATTTTTGTGGTGTTCCTTCTGATCATGCTCAACTTGGAGTTCTAAGAAGAGTTCCCTTGAATCTTTGTACATTCTTTTGAAGATTGTGATATCAACTTCGTGCTATCCTCTGAATTGTTTCCAATCATGAGAAATTCCTTCCATATCTATCCGGTCCATTTCACAGTTGTTTTCATTTCTCGATCCTCCGAAGGCCATCATTTCAGAGGATTTCTTCGTTCTCAGCTTTCAGCTTTCATTCTCAAATTCTTCTCAATTGTTGTCTCTTCGTTCGTATCTCAATATATAGGTGCCTTGTTAAAGTTTCTATTAGGTGGATCAAGATCTCTTCGTTCTCATGTATTCCATTCATTTCTAATATTCCCATATGTTCTAAATTCTTCAAGTTGATCATGATCTCTTTGTTCTCATGTATCTTCATTCATTCTTGGTATTCCCATTCATTTTTATTCCTACCGATGGCTTGTTCAAGCATTCTCTAATCGAATCATGCTCTCTTTGTCCTCATATAGCCCAGTTCATTTGTATTATCATCTTTCATTCCAAATTCTTAGCGGTGGTTCATTCAAGACTTCTTCAAGTTGTAATCATATCTCTCTTCTATATTTTTCAAGAAGAATAAGTAGTATGCTAAATCCATTGCTTTTCATCAATTTAACTTGATGAAGAATAAGCATAACATAAAAAAATTCTTGTTCATCAAATGATTTCAATCCTTCTTCCCGAGTTGTTCATGATATCGAATTCTTTGTCCCAAGTGCTTCATCTTTTGTTTTTCTGAAGTTCCAAGTTTTCTCAAGTATCTCCTCGTGAAGCTTCATCTAAATCACTGCAATGTCATAATCTTATTCATTTTAACCTTCATTCTTCGCATCATCCTTTCATTTTGGTGTTCTTCAAGTGGTTCTCCATGGTCGTTTGTTGAGTATGTAATCCTTTCTCAAGGTGTTCTTCAAGATTCTTGTTGTAGGAGCTCAAGTGTTCTTTGTATTGAATTTCAAAGCGCAATTCGTCCTCCATTTTCCTTTGAGGTGGTGCTATAGCATTCTTGACTCACAAGGAGTCTCAAAGAGAATTTGTTTCAAGTATGTGATATTTAAACCCACCAACTTCGTTGATCATGAGATAATTTCAACCCATGGTTTCTTCCGTTGAGCTATCATGGTTTAGATTTCACCTAAAGCTTTGGCTAAGGGTTGTTGCTTTTGTGGTGATTATTGTTGATCCAAGTTCTCAATGTATCATCTTGGTGAAAGAAGTTTGCATATCTTGTTGCTCCCAAGTAATCAATTGTTTCTTTAGTGGCAGATTGTCACCTCATAATTTTGAGATGGTTTCCATAAGCCCACTACAAGCATCTTCTTTTCGTTGTTGATCTCAAACAACTCCATTCAATCCCTCCTCTCAAGGATGCTTCTCAAATTCATGGTGGTAGCAGTTGTCATTTTCTTCTCCATTCTCTTCTCTCCAATGATCTAGTTTCTATTCGTTTGTTCCGGAGGCATTATGATGTTGCTCTCTTCTATCCATTATCTTTTTTTTTATCAAGATCATGTTCTTTATTTGCTTATTATTTTAATGGGAGTGTTGTGCCCTTTTGTCTATTCTCTTCATCTTATCAATTTTTCCCTCTTTCCTACCAAATTGCTATCAAAAATTCTTGTGAATTCTTGCTTGTTCCCCATGTCATTCTTTATCTCTTTGCAACCTTCAAGATTCATTGGTTTCACTCATTTGTCAAACAACCAACTAAGTTTTACCTATTTCTCTTTCTATTTCTCTTCCCTTCATTCTTAGATCTTGGGGCGAGATCTCTTGTTAGTGTAGGAGAGTTGTAATAGCCCGGAACTTGCGCTCCAGAAGATTCCCCTTTTTATTCCATTATTGTTGTGTGGTTTATTTGGTTGCCGCATTCATCATTGCATCATGCGCATCATCCGCATTGCATCGGCACTCCGTGGCCGTCATATTTTCAAAACTTGCATCAGTTCATAGTTGTCGGTTCTCTCCGTTTTCATTGTTGACCGTTTCGATACCAACAACACACGCCCGCGTCCATGACATCATTAAAATATTGTTTGAAAAAGTGTGCATAAAACTTTCTCGAAATGGGTTGAAGGTTGGCGTGAGGTCTTATTTTAATGCAGGTAGGCTGCCTCCCAAATTTCGTCTCAATCGGAGTCCGTTTGTTGCCCGAACGGTTGACCGTAGCGGCACCGCCATCAGTTTATTTGTCGCAAGTTGCGGTGTTTTTAAGAACCATGTGCCGCGCCGCAACCTTCCCCTGTCATCTTAGCCCAACATCACGTCTCCACAGCCCACCATAGCCTAGCCTAAACCTCCTCTGTTACGGGCCGTCAGATTACAATCGTACGTTCGAAAACGGTGCGAAAAAAAAACCTAACCCTAGCACCCCTTGCTATAAAAGGATACCTACCCTCCCTATTTTTATATAACCCCTAACTCCACCTCGAGCCCCGCGCCGGATCAGCTCCAGCCGCCACCAATAGCCTCAAGACGCACCGGGTCTTCTGAGCCCATCTGAGGCCCACCCTGGGCCCGGATCCCCCCACCGCTTTGCTCGAGCTGCCGCAGCCACGGGAGGAGCCCCGGGATCGCCTGCCCCGTGCCCAGCCGCAACCGACCTCGACCCTCGTCGCCCCGCCTCTGGGCATCTCCGGACCAAGCCCGCCGCAGGTCGCTGTCTCCCTTGCCCCCTCCTCGCCCTGTAGCTCTCTACCCTCGTTCACCTCTCGTCTCTCTCTTCCCGCATGAGCAAGGAGCCGCTATGGATGCCACCAGGGGCGGAGCTAGAGCTAATGTGACCCTGATGCACCATTTAACTATAGCATAAATTTTTCAAGCACCGATGTACTAAATATTTTTCAAGCACCGATGTACTGAGTAAGGTTGTATTTCAGACATAGCCGACGTTGATGTATAAAAATAAAATGCAATATTTTTTTAATATAACAATAAAATAAAGAACTAGCCTGACATGAACTATATATATAGTTATTCATGTTAAAACATTGGCCAATGCCCTACGTTTAGCCAAAACACATTCATCTAAATGTATTTAAATAGGGTTTAAGTGAGTAGAATCTTTACAACTTGTAATTTTTTAGGAAAAATAATACATAATACTGTATACAAAGCAGAATTAGAATCAAGGGAGTCATGATTGTAATCTGTAGAAAAAAAACATATAGAAGAGAGGGGAGAAAAGTAATAGGAGCCGGCTTGCCTCACTTCCTGGCGGGATGTCGCTACCGCGGGTAGACGCGTGGCTGTGTGCCAGGCGCCTGACCGCTCAGCATAGGAACCGATCAAATCAAATATCAATTAATATAGAAACCGATCAAATCAAATATCAATCAATATAGACAGGGGGTGTATGTGGATTGCTCGCCGGTGGGCACCGCTGCGCGCGTTGGCTGTTCTCGCATGTTCGGAAGTCGGAATAGCAAATAGCAGACGAGAGGAGACGGAACCCTAATCAGTTATTTGAGAAAACCCTAATCAGGGGATGGATTGCGCTATGTTCGTTAAATAGAAAACGGATCAATTGCTCGTACGTGCGTGCGTAAGTGCCTACCATGTTTAGCAAATGTTCCTGATGTGGGCTGCAGCGTACGTAAATAACAAGGAGACGGATTGAATGGATCAGTGTTGAGCATGAGAGCTTTCTAAAGGCAGATTTCATGGGCCGTGTAGCATTGCTGATTGCCTACGTGATGCCTTGAGCTTTATACCTGGTAATCAATACTAGAAATATATTTGGACCCTGTAGCATGTGCCACAGGGTGAGCCTGTTGGGCTCCGCCCCTGGATGCCACATCGCCCTGCAACTCGCCAACCACCGCCTTGCTTCCCATATCCGTCCGTGGCGACCAGACCCGGTGACCCCATCATCGCCGCCCCGTTCCAGCCTCCCGGAGACCGTCCCCGCTAGGTCGCGCCGCCATGGCCCCGTCCTCGAGCGAGAGGACGACAGGAGGAGCGCGGTCCTTCTTGCGTTGACCGGGCGGCCGAGGAGCTCCCGTAGCGAATTTATCAATTTTCCAAGGCATTTAATAATTACAGAAAATCGGAGAATCTTAAGATGTTAATAACTAATTATCTCTGCATCGTATGAAAATAAGTTAGATATGTAAAATGTGTATAATTTTGCGTAGGTTAATAATATGCCACTTTCATGCATGACAAAAAGTTTAAATGTGTTGTTTAATTAATCTTGCATTAATTTCCATATTTAACGGGTTTGCCTCATTATTAATAAACCGTAGCTCCGATTGTAATGTTCCACATATGTAACTTGGCTAGAAAATTTGTAAAACAACATGATGACATTTATTTTCCTGTTTAACTACTCTAAAATTGTGTTTTAGGCAGATCTGTAGCAAATTCAAAAGTACATATGGGGAATTTTCGGAATTGCTGTTTGTTGTTTCAGCATCTTTTAAACTTGTGTAAAATATCATGTAGCTTCATAATGTCTTGTGCATCCATGTTTTAACATGTTGTGTCTGTCCTTTGCATGCATTTTTCATTCATGTCATATCATCTTGTGTTGGTCATATCTTTTAGACCGTAGCTCCGTTTCAAACGATCTATATGTAAATCGACTAGAATGACGTGTACAATCACGTTCTCCACTTGATTTTTCTGTTTAATAACATAAAACATGCTTAGTTCTGATCTGGACAGATTTCGAAATTAACATGTGGGGTCATTTGGGAGATGCTATATGATGTTTCCAACTTCATTTAATATGCATAGACAGGTAGTTTATTTATGCTTCACCTCTTTCCATGATTAAAAACATTTAATATTGTCATGTACCTAAGCGGGAGTGAACTAAGTAAATATGGAGTTTCATCAATGTGCTACTCGGTGCATAATTAGACCAGACATGCATCATATATGATTATGCATCATGTCATGCATATGTGTGGTGTTATCGTGTGTTGATTGTTGTTCCAGATTGTTTCTTCTCGATAGAGTTCCAAACCGCTTCGGAGTGAGAGGATCCGTTCAACTATGTTGGTTCGTGTGCTTCACGGATTCATTCTTCTTCCAAGTGGGATCATAGGCAAGATGACCATTTTCCTAGATACCAGTACTATCATTGCCATGCTAATTGTCTCGTTTCTTTCGCTATGTCTTGTTGCCTACTACCTGTTAAATGTTAGCCTCCCAACATTGCCATGAAATGCCTCTAACCTTTCCACAACCCAGCAACCACTATTTGGCTATGTTACCGCTTGCTCAGCCTTTTGATAGCATTGCTAGTTGCAGGTGGAGTTGCTTCCATGTGAAAACATGGGTTCCTTGTAATACCACCATATTATTGCTATTAAATTAAGGAACCTATATACTAGGTAAAAGGTGGAACACTTGGCCCTCTAGCCTGGTGTTTTGTTCCACCTTTGTCGCCTTAGTTTCGGTTACCGGTGTTATGTTCCATAAATGCTCCTAACATGCTTGGGGTTGTTATGGGGACCCCCATGACTTACGTTTTGGGATAAAACTCGTCTGTCAAGGCCCAACATTGGTACTATATTTTCCCAACATAATAATTCTGATAATTAATTGCCGCATAGGGAGTTAGCGCTACCCGAGGAGTAATTCAACATAATACAGGGGGCCCTAGTGTTGATGTTGTTGGTCCCAAACGGGCTTCCTACGGGGCCACCACGAGGGAACTCGAGGATTGGTTTAACTCAAAGCTTGTCCCATCTGGTTGTACCCTGAGAACGAGATAAGCGGGTCCTATCGGCATTGTCGGCATGTCGGGCGGCCTTGTTGGACTTGTTTTACCTTTCTCAAATATCATGTGCGAGGGATTCCGATGATACTTTGGCCTATCTCGAGGTTGAGGTTTTCCAATAGGAACCCAAGGAGATCACGGGTTTTTCGTTGTTGAGGTCATTCTGGCGCAACGTGTGGTAGTTTGTGATGGACTAATTGGAGCACCCATGCAGGGTTAAATATTTCAGAAAGTCGTGCCCGCGGTTATGGCAAACTTGGAAACTTTGTTTCACATCCGGTTCTAGATTACTTGAAGTAAACGTAATTAAAACTTGCCAATTGTGTGCGTAACCATGACTATCTCTTCTCGTGAGTTCTACATCCGGAAGAGGACACAGTGGGGTTATGTCTGACGTAAGTAGGTGTTCAGTATCATTATTTCAGAATCATTAGTTCACGTCCATTTAAGCGCAGATCATCCCCCTTTTATTCTTGTATTCGTAAGTTAGCCACTCAAATAAATGTGTAGTGTCTTGCTGTAGCCTCACGACTTAACCATACCTCACCCATTAAGCTTTGCTAGTCTTGATACCTTTGGAAATGAGATTGATGAGTCCCTATGGCTCACAGATTAGAGCATCTCCAATAGCGGCGCTACCCGCGGCAAACTCAAAAAAGTTTGCAGCGTGTCGTTTGCCTGTTTTGGCGCGGCGATGCTACTTCTCAAACAACAACGCCAGAAATTGGCACGTTGACGGAGACTTGGCTTGCGTTGGTTTTTCCCTTGAAGAGGAAAGGGTGATGCAGCACACGAGCAGTAAGTATTTCCCTTAGTTTGAGAACAAAGGTATCAATCTAGTAGGAGAGTCCCGTCAAGTCCAGAGTACCTGCGCAGACACAAAAGAGCTTGCACCCAACGCTATAAAGGGGTTGTCAATCCCTTCAAGATGGATTGCAAAGTGAGATCTGAAGGCGGGAAGTGCAACGAAGTAAAAGAGTAAGGCTGAAAATATGGTGTGAAGTAGACCCGGGGGCCATAGTGTTCACTAGAGGCTTCTCTCAAAATAGAAAATATTACGGTGGGTGAACAAATTACTCTCGAGCAATTGATAGAACCGCGCAAAGTCATGACGATATCTAAGGCAATGATCATACATATAGGCATCACGTCCGAGACAAGTAGACCTATACTTTCTGCATCTACTACTATTACTTCACACATCGACCGCTATCCAGCATGCATCTAGTGTAGTGAGTTCATGACGAACAGAGTAACGCCTTAAGCAAGATGACATGATGTAGAGGGATAAACTCAAACCAATGATGAAAACCCCATCTTTTTACCCTTGATGGCAACAACATGATGCGTGCCTCGCTACCCCTTCTGTCACTGGGTGAGGTCACCGCACGGTATGAACCCAAAACCAAGTACTTCTCCCATTGCAAGAATCATAGATCAAGTTGGCCAAAAAAACCACAACTCGAAGAGAATTACAAGGATATGAAATCATGCATAAGAGAGATCAGAAGAAACTCAAATAAGGTTCATAGATAATCTGATCATAAACCACAATTCACCGGATCTCGACAAACACACCGCAAAAGAAGATTACATCGGATAGATCTCCATGAAGATCATGGAGAACTTTGTATTGAAGATCCAAGAGAAAGAAGAAGCCATCTAGCTACTAGCAATGGAGCCGTAGGTCTATGGTGAAGTACTCACGCATCATCGGAGAGGTCATGGTGTTGATGAAGAAGCCCTCCGTATTTGAATCTCCCCTCTGGCAGGGCACCAGAACGTGCCCTAGATAGGATCTTGCGGAGACAGAAGCTTGCGGCAGCGGAAAAGTGTTTTCGTTGATCTCCTCATTTTTTCTTGGATTTTAGGGAATATATAGGCGAAAGACCTAGGGCAGAGGAGGCCCAGGGGGCCCACAAGCCTGGGAGGCGCAACCCCCTGGCCGCGGCTAGGGGGCTTGTGGGGTCCCTGGTGACCCTCTGCCTTGGTTCTCAAGTCTCCCGATCATCTTCTGTTTCGGAAAAAAAATCTTTTCTTAAGTTTTATTCTGTTTGGACTCCGTTTAAAATCCTCGTGTGAAAAGGGTCAAAAGCACGGAAAAACAGGAACTGGCACTTGGCACTGAGTTAATAAGTTAGTCCTAAAAAAATATATAAAAGGCATACAAAACATCCAAAGTTTGACAAGATAATAGCATGAAACCATCAAAAATTATAGATACGTTGGAGACGTATCAAGCATCCCCAAGCTTAACTCCTGCTCGTCCTCGAGTAGGGAAGTGATAAAGACTGAATTTTTGATGTCGAATGCTACCTAGCATAGTTGTCCTTTGTAACTTATTTCATGTCACATGAATGATCAGATCCGTAAGATTCAAAACAATAGTTTGCTATTGACATGAAAACAATAATACTTCAAGCAAACTAGCAAGGTAATCATGAACTTTCGAAATAACAAGGCCAAAGAAAGTTATGCCTACAAAATCATATAGTCTGGCTATGCTCCATCATCCTCACACAACTAATGTAAATCATGCACAACCCCGGTATTGGCCAAGTAATTTTTTTCGCACTCTTACTTTCTCAAACCTTTTTCAACTATCACGCAATACATGAGCGTGACCCATGGATATAGCACTATAGGTGGAATAGAGTGTGGTGGTGGTTGTGAGACAAAAAAGGAGGAGATGGTCACATTGACTCGGCGTATCAAAGAGTTATGTAGATGCCCATTAATAGATATCAATGTGAATGAGTAGGGATTGCCATACAAATGATGCACTAGAGCTATAAGTATGTGAAAGCTCAAAAGGAAAACTAGTGGGTGTGCATCCAACTTGCTTGCTCACGAAGACCCAGGGCAATTTGAGGAAGCCCGTCATCGGAGTATACAAGCCATGTTATATAATAAAGATTCCCACTAGTATATGGTGGTGACAAAGCAAGGAGATCTCAATCATGAAGAACATGGTGCTATTATGAAGCACAAGTGTGGAAAAAGATAGTAGCATTATCCCTTCTCTCTTTTTCTCTCTTTTTTTATTTGGGCTCTTTGGCCTCTTTTTCTTTTCTTTTCTTTTTATTTGGGCTCTTTGGCCTCTTTTTTTTAATTTCCTCACATGGGACAATGCTCTAATAATCATGATCATCACAGTTTTATTTACTCACAGCTCAAAGCTCAGAACGATGATGACTCTATAGGAAATGCCTCCGGCAGTGTACCGGGATGTGCAACGATCTAGCTTGGCGTATGACGTTGAAACATCTCGCTAGCTATCTTATGATCATGCAATGGCAATATGAGAGTGACAACACAAGTCATGAGACAGAATGGTGGGAGTTGCATGGCAATATATCTCGGAATGGCTATGAAAATGCCATAGTAGGTAGGTATGGTGGCTGTTTTGAGGAAGGAATATGGTGGGTTTGTGCACCGGCGGAAGTTGCGCGGCACTAGAGAGGCTAGAAATGGTGGAAGGTGAAAGTGCATCTATACCATGGACTCACATTAGTCATGAAGAACTCACATACTTATTGTGAAAGTTTTATATTAGTAATCGAAACAAAGTGCTAAACGCATACTCCTAGGGGGAGGGTTGGTAGGTGTTAACCATCGCGCGATCCCGACCGCAACACAAAGGATGACAATCAATAGATAAATTATGCTCCGACTTCCTAACATAGCGGTTCACCATACGTGCATGTTACGGGAATCACTAACCTCAACACAAGTATTTCTAGATTCACAACACCCTACTAACACAACTCTTAATATTACCAAATCCACGTCTCAAAACTAATTGAGAGGAATCGAACTTTTCTTTCTACTAAATGCACATGAATATGGAGGTTTTTGTATCCTTTTTGGGTACCTATCCCTTTGGGACTACTTTCATAGCACAAACCAACTACCAAGTCACGCACCGCCGTGCGCTAAAAGATCTAAGTGAAGCACATAGAGCAAAATTATCTAACTCAAAAGATATAAGTGAAGCACGATGAGCATTCTAGCAAAATCACGATGAGTGCATGTCTCTCTCAAAAGGTGTGCAGCAAGGATGATTGTGACACAACAAAAAGAAAATACTCTTACGATACAAGACGCTCCAAGCAAAACACATATCATGTGGTGAATAAAAATATAGCTCCAAGTAATGTTAACGATGGATTGAAGACGAAAGAGGGGATGCCTTCCCGAGGCATCCCCAAGCTTAGGATTTTTGGTGTCCTTGAATTTGGCTTGGGATGCCTTGGGCATCCACAAGCTTGAGCTCTTTCCACTCTTTATCCCTTTGTCCATGAGAACATCACCCAAAACTTGAAAACTTCACAACACAAAACTTAAACAGAAACTCGTGATATCATTAGCACAAGAAAACAAACTACCACCTCTTTAGGTACTGTAACAATCTTGATTTCTATTTATATTGGTGTTAGATTAATGTATTCTCACTTTTCCATGGCTAGTACCCCCCGATACTATCCATAGTTTCATCAAAACAAGCAACCAACTCAACAAAAACAGAATCTGTCAAAAACAAACCAATCTGTAGCAATCTGTATACTTCGTATACTTATGGTACCTCCAAAATTCTGAAAAATACGACTGGGCAAAAGGAATATCAACCAGCAGCAAAAAGAATCAACTCAAAAGCTCTTTACGAATAAAAATTAAAAATAATCTCGTGAGCGAAAAGTTTCTGTCTTTTTCTAGCAGAGTCAAACAGCCATCATCAAGACTAGTCATAAACGTTTTGCTTGGCTCAAACACAAAAATAACACACAAAAGACACAATCATAACAGAATTATGATAGTGTGAACGCAACAAAACATAAATAAAAAGAAAAAATTCATTGGGTTGCCTCCCAACAAGCGCTATTGTTTAACGCCCTTAGCTAGGCATAAAGCGATAGAATCACGTATCGTCGTCTTTGGTGCTCAAACCATAAGTATCCCTCATCATGGATTCATAAGGCATTCTTATTTTATTTCTAGGAAAATGACCCATGACCTTCTTTAAAGGAAATTGAAATCTAATATTCCCTTCTTTCAGATCGATGATAGCACCGATAGTCCTTAGGGAAGGCCTACCAAGAATGATAGGGCATGTAGGAATGCAACCAATGTCAAGCACAATGAAATCCACGGGTACATAGTTCCTATTTGCAATAATAATAACATCCTTGATCCTTCCCATGGGTTTCTTGACAGTAAAATCCGCAAGATGCAAATTAAGAGAACACTCCTCAATCTCATTAAAACCCAGAACATCACATAAAGACTTTGGAATCGCGGAAACACTAGCACCCAAATCACACAAAGCATTGCATTCATAGTTTTTGATTTTGATAGTAGGTTCCCTCTCATCATGAAGCTTTCTAGCGATAGAAACTTCCAATTCAAGTTTCTATTCAAGAGATTTTATCATAGCTTCGACGATATGGTCGGTAAAGGCCTTGTTTTGGCTATAAGTGTGTGGAGAGTTTAGCATGGATTGCATCAAGGAAATTCATTCAATCAAGGAGAAATTATCATAATTGAATTCCTTGAAATCCAAAGTAGTAATTTCATTACTACTCATAGTTTTAATATCTTCTACTCCACTTTTAATGCTTTTAGCATCAAGATAGATGGACTCCGAATCATTGGGGCGTTTTTCAACCAAAGTGGATTCATATCCAGCTCCATCATCATTAGGTTTGACACAAGAAAACAAAGATTCAATGGGAGTCACACCAAGCACTTTAAGATCTTCGTGATTCTTATCACGAGAACACGCCCTTTTGAGCCATTCATGTCTAGCACGAATTTGGGCGGTTCTTTCTTTGCTCTCACTCATGGAAACACGCATAGCTTTCAAAGTTTCATCCATATTGATCTTGGGAGGAGCACATCTAACTTTCATAGCATCAATATCACTAGACATTCTATCAACGCTCCTAGCCAAATCGTCAATTTTTAGTAGTTTTTCCTCTATGGACGCATTGAAATTCTTTTGTGAGTTGATAAACTCTTTGATATTACTCTCTAGATCAGAGGGTAATCTATTGTAATTTCCATGAGTATTGTTGTAGGAGTTGCCAAAATTATTAGAGGGGTTACTAGGAAAAGGCCCAGGAACATAGTTTCCTCTAAAAGCATTGTTGCTGCCAAAATTATTCCTACCAACAAAATTAACGTCCAAGCTAGCGTTGCTACTCTAAATCAAGGAAGACAAGGGCATATCATTAGGATCTAAAGGAGCACTTCTACTAGCAACCAAATTCATTAACTCATCCATCTTAGCACTCAACGAGTTAGTTTCTTCTATAGCGTGTACCTTCTTACTAGTAGGTGACCTTTCAGTGTGCCACTGAGAGTAGTTCGTCATGATATTGTCTAGGAGTTTTGTAGCTTCTCCTAACGTGATTTCCATGAACGTTCCACCAGAGGTGGAGTCCAAGATATTTCTAGAAGCAAAATTCAAGCCAGCGTAAATGATTTGTATAATCATCCAAAGACTCAAGCCATGAGCGGGACAATTTCTAATCATCAATTTCATTCTCTCCCAAGATTGTGCAATATGGTCATGATCAAGTTGCTTAAAATTCATAATGTCATTACGGAGAGAGATAATCTTAGCCAGTGGAAAATACTTGGATATGTAAGCATCTTTGCACTTATTCCAAGAATCAATACTATTTTTGGGCAAAGACGAAAACCAAGTTTTTGCTCGATCTCACAACGAGAAAGGTAAAAGCTTCAATTTAATCACATCATTATCCACATCTTTCTTCTTTTGCATATCGCAAAGCTCAATGAAGGTATTAAGATGGGATGCAGCATCTTCACTAGGAAGGTCGGAGAATTGCTCTTTCATAACAAGATTTAGCAAAGCAGCATTGATTTCGTATGATTCCGCACTAGTGGCGGGAGCAATTGGAGTACTAATAAAATCATTATTATTAGTATTCGAGGAGTCACAAAGTTTGGTGTTTTCAGTCATGGTGACCTTAGCAAGCAAACAAGCACACAAGCGGACAGAAAGCAAGCGAGAGAAAAGGGCGAACAAAAAAGGCAAACGAAGAAAAAGGCAAACAAAGAAAAAAGCTAATATTTTTGTAATTTTTTGTTTTTCAGAAGAGGGGGAGAGGAAAACGAGAGGCAAAAAACTAAATGCAAGAGATGAGTTTGCGACACTTACTTGGATGAATTCTTGACTTGATCGTCTCGGCAACGGCGCCAGAAATCCTTGTGCTACTTCTCGAACAACAGCGCCAGAAATTGGCACGTTGACGGAGACTTGGCTTGCGTTGGTTTTTTCCTTGAAGAGGAAAGGGTGATGCAACACAGGAGCAGTAAGTATTTCCCTCAGTTTGAGAACCAAGGTATCAATCCAGTAGGAGAATCTCGTCAAGTCCAAAGTACCTGCGCAATCACAGAAGAGCTTGCACCCAACGCTATAAAGGGGTTGTCAATCCCTTCAAGATTGATTGCAAAGTGAGATCTGAAGGCGGAAAGTGCAACGAAGTAAAAGAGTAAGGCTGAAAATATGGTGTGAAGTAGACCCGGGGGCCATAGTGTTCACTAGAGGCTTCTCCCAAAATAGCAAATATTACGGTGGGTGAACAAATTACTGTCGAGCAATTGATAGAACCACGCAAAGTCATGACGATACCTAAGGCAATGATCATACATATAGGCATCACTTTCGAGACAAGTAGACCGATACTTTCTGCATCTACTACTATTACTCCACACATCGACCGCTATCCAGCATGCATCTAATGTATTTAGTTCATGACAAACAGAGTAACGCCTTAAGCAAGATGACATGATGTAGAGGGATAAACTCAAACCAATGATGAAAACCCCATCTTTTTACCCTTGATGGCAACAACATGATGCGTGCCTTGCTACCCCTTCTGTCACTGGGTGAGGTCACCGCACGGTATGAACCCAAAACCAAGCACTTTTCCCAATGCAAGAATCATAGATGAAGTTGGCCAAACAAAACCCACAACTCGAAGAGAATTACAAGGATATGAAATCATGCATAAGAGAGATCAGAAGAAACTCAAATAAGATTCATAGATAATCTGATCATAAATCCACAATTCATCGGATCTCGACAAACACACCACAAAAGAAGATTACGTCGGCTAGATCTCCATGAAGATCATGAAGAACTTTGTATTGAAGATCCAAGAGAGAGAAGAAGCCATCTAGCTACTAGCTATGGACCCGTAGGTGTATGGTGAACTACTCACGCATCATCTGAGAGGTCATGGTGTTGATGAAGAAGCCCTCTGTATTTGAATCTCCCCTCCGACAGGGCACCAGAACGTGCCCAGATGGGATCTTGCAGAGATAGAAGCTTGTGGCGGCGGAAAAGTGTTTTCGTTGATCTCCTCAGTTTTTCTGGGATTTTAGGGAATATATAGGCGAAAGACCTAGGGCAGAGGAGGCCTAGGGGGCCCACAGGCCTGGGAGGCGCGCCCCCCTGGCCGTGGCTAGGGGGCTTGTGGGGTCCCTGGTGACCCTCCGCCTTGGTTCTCAAGTCTCCCGATCGTCTTCTGTTTTGGAAAAAATCTTTTCAAAAGTTTTATTCCGTTTGGACTCCGTTTAAAATCCTCCTCTGAAAAGAGTAAAAAACACGGAAAAAACAAGAACTGGCACTTGGCACTGAGTTAATAAGTTAGTCCCAAAAAAGATATAAAAGGCATACAAAACATCCAAAGTTTGACAAGATAATATCATGAAACCATCAAAAATTATAGATACGTTGGAGACGTATCAGGCGGCCATCGCTAGCTCTAGCACGCGCGCTAAAATGCAGTGCCCACACGCAGCTCCAGCGGTGCGCTAAAATGCAGCGCGCACGAGGAGCCGGCGCTTGCCATATGTTGCATTTTTGACCCATTTTGGACACACAATGAATTTCAAACGTCAAAACAAAGACATGGCATAATTTAAATCACACAAACAACTTCATGATGACATAAAAAGTTCATGCCCACAAGATCATCCAACCAAGTTCATGCCCACAAAATCATCCAAACAAGTTCATGCCCACTAGTTCAAATTCATGCCCACATCAAGCCTTGTCCTCGTCTTCATCTTCATCTTCATATTCCTCTTCGTTTTCCTCTTCCTCCGATTCATCACCCGAAGCGGATTCTTCCTCCTCCTCTTCATGGTCGCGCGCGGTGTTGGCAAGATCATGCAAAGGTGTTGGCACACCGAAAGACATGCCGCCCATGGTGCCCGGAGGTGCTCCCATGCCTCCCATGAGAGACGCAAAACTCATGCCTCCCATGCCGCCAATGCCGCCCGGAGGTGCTCCAAAGCCATCCATGCCTCCCATGTCTCCCATGCCACCACCACACATGCTATCAATGCCGCCCGGAGGTGCTCCAAAGCCACCCACGACACCCATTCCGCCTATGCCACCGCCACCCATGCCGCCAATGCCACCGCCACCCATGCCACCAATGCCACCGCCACCCATGCCGCCAATGCTACCGCCACCCATGCCGCGAAGCATGGCTCTTTTTTGGCTCAAGACCTCTTCATGGATAAGATTGATATACTCCTTTTGCGCCTCATTGATAGTAGATGTGTCCAAGAAGAACAAGTACTTGTCCCATTCCAACAACCTAGATCGCTCCTCCATGACCACCTTCCTCTCCTCGAATGTCACCTTCATCTCCTCGGCCGCCACCCTCCTCTCCTCGGCTGCCAACCTCCTCTCCTCGGCCGATGCATCTTGGGTCCTTGCCATCTTCCTCACCTCGTTCGCTTATTTTCTTGCCTTCACAATAGCTTCATAGCATTTTGAGCTCATCATCCCCTTTCCTCTTATTCTTTTCTTTTGCATCTTTCTTGCACCCATCCGGTCGTTTTGGCTTCGAGTATGAAACCGAGTTTTGTGTAGGGCTTCTCTTGCCATCATCACTTGATGCCTCCTCCTCATCATGATCCAACTCAATTGCTCTCTTGCGTTTGTTGCTCTCATCAACGTCATCAATGCCGTCATGCTTCTTCCACTTCTCATCATCCTTCAATTCTTCATAGCAATGAGGCAAGGTAAATGGTCTCCCTTTCGTGATGTTCCCTTTCTTGGTCTTCTTCTCCTCTCCTTTGAACAAGTTTTGTGCAATATTGAACTACAAAAAAACAACTTAGCACTACAAACACCAAGAACAAGCATGATGAACATGGATGAAATGGCACTTACCCTATCTATATCATTAGTGCCACTTGGGTTCAATTTGTCAACCACCTTTTGTGCGATCGCCCACTTTTGACAATCTCGGTTGATTGTCAACCACCGGGAGCAAAGAGATCGTGTCGAGCGGTCAATTCCACTCTTGTTGTGTAGATCAAAGTGCTCCTTCATTAGGTTCCAATACACATCTTTACTTTGTTCACCTCCAATGGATGGATCCTTCGACACTTGCAACCAAGTATTGCATAGCAATATGTCTTCATCGTTGGTGTACTTGCCTCCTCTTCCTTTTGGTGCATCGACAATGCCCTCACCATCCTCGTCCACCTCGAACTCATGGTCATCGAAATGCATGTCATTGGTTTGAAACCAATGAGAATTGTTGGAGCCAACACCCATAGTTAACATATATGCCTCATCGTTGACACTAGAAAGGATATACAACGAAGCAAATGAGATGTCTATATGTATGCATTCAAAAAATAATAACAACAAAAAGTTGGTGATTTTTTTACATTTGGTGCATTTCCTCGAACACCTTTTGCGCGTCGGCCGCCGGCTCAACAAGTGAGCTCGCCGGCGCTTCGGTAGCCGCCGCGGCCGTCACACGCCCTCCAAGTCTCTTCCTCGATGGCTTGGAGGAGCCGGAGCCGTTCACCGCCTTGTTCTTCTTCGCGGAAACCTTGCCCTTCTTTGCCAACGCCGCATTTGAGAACTTCGAGAGGGGGGCACGTGGGTTCATGGCGGGTGCCGGCGCGAGGCCACCCGCTACCGAGGTCATCCGTGGCGGCATGAAAAGGCTATGCGCTATGCCGGTGCTTGTAGGAGCGCCAGCGGAGTGACATCAATGGGCTCTATCTCAACAGGTGCAATCTCATCTTTGATTTCATCGTATAAGGATTGAGGTATTGCACTAACACTAGCACCCACGTCACATAAACCATGAGAACAATGATCTCCTATCTTACCAGAAACCACAGGCATGCCAACAAGAGGCCTATGTTTGTCTCTAACGTGAGGTTTAACAATTCTAGCAGCATCTTCATAGAAGTGAATATTATGTCCCTCAACATCGTCGGACAGAAGATCTTTGATAATAGCAATGCTAGGTTCAACTCTAATTTGCTCACGGGGTGTAGGTGTTCTAATATAGCCTGTACATATCACAGTTGAAGCTTTAGAATTATCCTTTATCCTAACAGGGAAAGGTGGTTTCTCAATGTAAGCACTGGGAACAACAGGATCATTATAGGCAATGACTTTCTCTTCAACTAGAGTGGGTTTAACTACATTGACTTCTAAGGGAGGATGATATTTAAACCAATTCTCTTTGGGGAGATCAATATGAGCAGCAAAGGATTCACACAATGAAGCTACTATCTCAGAGTCAAGTCCATACTTAGCGCTAAAGTCACAAAAAGTATTTGTCTCAACAAAGGATTTAACGCAATCAAACGTGAAATTCATACCTGACACCTTACCTTCTTAAAGCTCCCAATCTTCAGAGTTGCGTTTAATTCTCTCTAATAAATTCCATTTGAAGTCAATATCTCTCTTCATAAAAGAACCGGTACAAGAAGTGTCAAGCATGGTGCGATCATCATGAGAAAGCCGAGCATAGAAGTTCTGAATGATAATTTCTCTCGAGAGCTCATGATTGGGGCATGAATATAACATTGATTTAAGCCTCCCCCAAGCTTGAGCGATGCTTTCTCTGTCACGAGGCCAAAAATTGTAAATATAATTCCGATCACAATGTACTAAATGCACAGGATAAAACTTTTGATGAAATTGCAATTTCAACCGATTGTAGTCCCATGATCCAGTATCATCACATAGCCTATACCATGTCAATGCCTTATCCTTCAAAGATAAAGGAAAGACCTTCTTCTTGACCTCATCCTCGGGCAAATCTGCAAGCTTAAATAAACCACAAACTTCATCTACATAGATTAGATGCAAGTCTGGATGTGACGTTCCATCTCCTGTAAAAGGATTAGCCAGCAGTTTCTCAAGCATACCCAAAGGAAATTCAAAGAAAATATTTTCAGTAGGTGCAGCAGGTTGAGGAGAAACTATTTGTGCTTCCGTTCGAGGTGAAGATACCCCGAACAAGCCCCTCAAAGGATTAGTATCCATAGTGACAAGTGACAATAAATTTCAGCACACTATATGAATGTTTCCTTACCAAGTTCCACTTACCAAAGGCGCTTCACTCCCTGGCAAAGGCGCCAGAAAAGAGTCTTGATAGCCCACAAGTATAGGGGATCAATCGTAGTCCTTTCGATAAGTAAGAGTGTCAAACCCAACGAGGAGCAAAAGGATCTGACAAGTGGTTTTCAGTAAGGTAAAATCTGCAGGCACTAAAATTATCGGTAACAAGTGATTGTGTGGTGAGATGATTCGTAGCGAGCAACAAGTAACAAAAGTAGCAATGGTGCAGCAAAGTGGCCCAATCCCTTTTGTAGCAAGGGACAAGCCTGGACAAAGTCTTATAGGAGGAAAAACGCTCCCGAGGACACACGGGAATTTCTGTCATGCTAGTTTTCATCATGTTCATATGACTCGCGTTCGTTACTTTGATAGTTTGATATGTGGGTGGACCAGCGCTTGGGTACTGCCCTTACTTGGACAAGCATCCCACTTATAATTAACCCCTCTCGCAAGCATCCGCAACTACGAAAGAAGAATTAAGCCAAAGTCTAGCCATAGCATTAAACTAGTGGATCCAAATCAGCCCCTTACGAAGCAACACATAAACTAGGGTTTAAGCTTCTGTCACTCTAGCAACCCATCATCTACTTGCTACTTCCCAATGCCTTCCTCTAGGCCCAAATAATGGTGAAGTGTTATGTAGTCGAAGTTCACATAACACCACTAGAGGAAAAACAACATACAACATATCAAATTACCGAACGAATACCAAACTCACATGACTACTATTAGCATGACTTATCCCATGTCCTCAAGAACAAAAGTAACTACTCACAAAGCATAATCATATTCATGACCAGGGAGGTAATGAGTAGCATCAAGGATCTGAACATAAACTCTTCCACCAAATAATCCAACTAGCATCAACTACAAAGAGGAATCAACACTACTAGCAACCTTACAAGTACCAATCGGAGTCGCGAGACGGAGATTGGTTACAAGAGATGAACTAGGGTTTGGAGATGAGATGGTGCTGATGAAGATGTTGATGGTGATGAGTCCCCTCGGATGAGAGGAGTGTTGGTGATGATGATGGCGACGATTTCCCCCTCCGGGAGGGAAGTTTCCCCGGCAGGATCGTCCTTCGGGAGCTCTATATTGGTTCTGCTCAAGTTCCGCACCGTGCAGGCTTGTGGCCAACCCCTGGCGGCGGAGAATCCACGAAAAAGCTCCTCCCTAATTTTTTCCTGGACGAAACCCTTCATATAGCAGAAGAAGGGGGCAAGTGGGCCAGCAGGTTGCCCACAAGACCTCATGGCGCGGCCTGGGGGGTGGCCGCACCGTGCAGGCTTGTGGCCAACCCCTGGCGCCCCTCTGGCACTTCTTCGGCCTAGTATTTTTTATAAATCCGGAAAAAAAATCCTCGTTGATTTTTACGGCATTTGGAGTTGTGCAGAATAGGTATCTCAAACTTGCTCCACTTTCAGGCCAGAATTCCAGCTGCCGGCATTCTCGCTCTTCATGTAAACCTTTCAAAATAAGAGAGAAAAGGCATACGAATTGTACCGTGAAGTGAAATAATAGCCCAAGAAGCGATAAATATCAACATGAAAACATGATGCAAAATGGACGTATCAACTCCCCCAAGCTTAGACCTCGCTTGTCCTCAAGCGAAAGACTAGCTCAATAAATATGTCCACATGTTTAGGGAGAGAGGTGTCGACAAAACAAGATACGAACATGCATGCATCATGATCATGACCAGAACAGCAATACCAACATATAATCTCTCATGCTAAAGTGATAATTCCTTCACAACGTAAAGCATGGATCAAGAACCTGACTGAGAAGTAACAACCGATAGCCTTTATTCATTTACGCAATTGCAATTTATCACAACATCAAAAAGAGTCAAATAAGAGCTTGTAAAGAAAATCCACATACTCAATCATTCTTTCATTATCTACAATTGCTACAACTCACATGGTACTCATGAGATCAAAGTTTCAGCTGAACACAGAGAGAGATAGGGGCTTACAGTTTTGCCTCCCAACTGCTTACCTCAAGGGTAATGTCAACAATAATAATTCATGAATACTAACCTCCAAGTTGACATATGAATATATATCTTTCCCAAGCATATGACGTTAGCCAAGATAAAGGCAAGATAAGGAATTGGTGATGATCACCATGACTCTTTCAAGGGCAAAAAGTAAAGGTACAAGATAGGCCCTTCGCAGAGGGAAGCAGAGGTTGTCATGCGCTTTTGAGGTTTAGATGCGTTTCCTCTTAGTGTGGAGGAACGCCACTTTATATTGCCTCCTGTGATAAAGAACTTTATTATGCAGTCTGTCGCTTTTATGTCTTCCTCATCACAGGTTCGTATAAAGCTTATTTTCCACACACTAATAGATCATACATATTAGAGAGCAATTTTTATTGCTTGCACCGATGACAACTTACTTGAGGGATCTTATTCAATCCATAGGTAGGTATGGTGGACTCACATGGCAAAACTGGGTTGAAGGTTTATGGATGCACAAGTAGTATCTCTACTTGGTGCGGGAGTTTTGGCTAATATGAGGTGGAAGCAATCGTCACATGCTAAGGGATCTCTAATCATATAACATTGTTCGGAGCCAAGCAAACACAATTCATTATGTTGTCTTCCTTGTCCAACATCTACTTCTAGGCATGCAATAGTTTAGTGAGTGTTGACAATCATAGATGGTGTCAGAGATGATATATTTATATGTGAACCTCTCCTTCTTTATCACTTCCTATTAATTGCAACCATGACCAAGGTCTACGTTTGCCTACCCTCAACAAGTTTCAATCCTCATTCTTTTTATATGTGAATCCATCACTTCCCATAAGATCATTACATGATATTTCATGCTTTTGTTCTATTCTCACTCTTTTGATCATGGCAAGAGGCAAAGCCCTTCAACAAAGACACCCTCTATTCTATGGCTCACGAGCTCGAATACATCGGGGGTGACACAAAGCAAAACTCAAGACTAAAACACTAAGACTTTTATTCTACTAGAGAAAGAGAAAACTGAAAAGGAAAACTAAGACAAAGGTAAAGGCAAAAGATGTGATGGTGATACGATACCGGGGAAACTCCCCCAAGCTTGGCACAAGCCAAGGGGATTGACCATACCAATGCTCAGTTGTCTTCCTTTGGTGGTGATGGTGGTGGAGTTGTTGAAGAGGTCTTGAGCTTGTTTAATTTTCACTTGAGCATAAAATTCTGCTCCCTCAGATCATCATTTTCCTTGTCAAGCTTCAACACCCTTTTGCATAATTCCTGCTTACTCTCCTGCAAGAAACGAGAAGGGATAACCAAGGTCTTAGGCTTCTTCCTTGAGTCAGGGAGGCTCGACTTCTTGAACTCCACATGAGTGTGTCCAGGTTGAGGTAGAGGAGCCTCCTCTCCATCGGAACTTGTTTGTTCCTTCCCCTTCGGATCATAATCTTCTTCCTCATTAGTGGTCCAACCATAAGGATCCAAGTCCCCATAGACCTTGGGGTTAGCAAGGTAATCAACCACATAGCTCTCCCCCTCTGAATCCCGAGAAGACATCTTGACCTAGATCTGCGGTAGAAAACAGGCTCGAAACGAAAAACACAGGAAATCTGCGTGATGCAGGGGTCAGACCAAACGGGAGTATATATAATGATTTTTTAGACCATAAGGAGTACCCCGCACGAAAACGGAGTCTGGGAGGCGCACGAGGTGGCCACAAGGCCTCACGGTGCGGCCAGGGGGTGGGCCCGCGCCGTGCAAGCTTGTCGCCTCCTCGCGCACTTTCCGGACTACTTCCAATTTTTGTATTTTTTTCAAATATTCCAAAACGGAGAAAATTTCCTACTGGAAAAGTTTTGGACTATGTTTTCTTACTGAATCACATACCTCTTCATTTTCGGAGTCTGAAACAGGCTGATAAATATCCCTTAGGTATTCTTCCGGAATTATGGTATTGACAATATTGCTTTCAACATTTATGGGAGTACGTGAGATATAATGCTTGATTCTCTGCCCATTTACCACTCTCGGACAATTACCGTCCGTGTTGTTGATCTTGATAGCACCGGAACGATATACTTCCTCAACAACATAGGGACCTTCCCATTTAGAGAGAAGCTTGCCTGCAAAGAATCTTAAACGAGAGTTATATAACAAGACATAATCACCTACATTGAACTCACACTTTTGTATCCTCTTATCATGCCACCTCTTAACCTTCTCTTTGAACAGCTTGGCACTCTCATATGCCTGAGTTCTCCACTCATCAAGCGAGCTAATATCAAATAACCTCTTCTCACCGGCAAGTTTGAAATCAAAGTTGAGCTCTTTCATTGCCCAATAAGCTTTATGCTCTAGCTCAAGAGGTAAATGGCATGCTTTACCGTACACCATTTTGTACGGAGACATGCCCATGGGATTCTTATAGGCAGTTCTATAAGCCCACAGTGCATCATCGAGCTTCTTAGACCAATTCTTTCTAGTCCTGTTGACAGTCTTTTGCATAATCAGTTTAATCTCTCTATTACTTAGCTCTACTTGACCACTGGACTCAGGGTGGTAGGGAGACGCAATTTTATGGTTGACATCATACTTAGCAAGAGTTTTACGGAAAGCACCATGAATGAAGTGTGAACCACTGTCGGTCATTAGATATCTAGGGACTCCAAATCTAGGGAAGATAACTTCTTTAAGCATCCTGATAGAGGTGTTTGATACGTCTCCGTCGTATTTACTTTTCCGAACTCTTTTGCCCTTGTTTTGGACTCTAATTTGCATGATTTGAATGGAACTAACCCGGACTGATGCGGTTTTCAGCAGAATTGCCATGGTGTTGTTTTTGTGAAGAAATAAAAGTTCTCGGAATGTCCTGAAAATTTACGGAGATTTTTTCTGGAATAAAAGAAAAATACCTGCGCAAAGATCCACGGGAGGAGGTGGAACAGTGGGACACAAGCCCATAGGCCGCGGCCACCCCCCTGGCCGCGCCGCGAGGGCTTGTGGGGCCCACATGGCTCCACCGCCCCCAAACTCAGCTCTATTTATTCCGTCTCGCCCGGAAAAAATCAGGGAGAAGGTTTCATCGCGTTTTACGATACGGAGGCGCCGCCACCTCCTGTTCTTCATCTGGAGGGCAGATCTGGAGTCTGTTCCGGGCTCCGGAGAGGGGAAATCGTCGCCATCGTCATCATCAACCTTCCTCCATCGACAATTCCATGATGCTCCTCATCGTTCGTGAGTAATCTCATCGTAGGCTTGCTGGACGGTGATGAGTTGGATGAGATCTATCATGTAATCGAGTTAGTTTTTGACGGGGATTGATCCCTAGTATCCACTAGGTTCTAGATCGATGTTGCTACTACTTGGCTATGCTTAATGCTTGTCACTAGGGCCCGAGTGCCATGATTTCAGATCTGAACCTATTATTTTGTCGCCAATATATGTGTGTTTTAGATCCTTTCTTGCAAGTTGTAGTCACCTACTATGTGTTATGACCCAGCAACCCCGGAGTGACAATAGCCGGAACCACTCCCGGAGATGACCATAGTATGAGGAGTTCTTGTATTCACCACGCATTAATACGTTGGTCCGGTTCTTTATTAAAAGGAGAACCTTAATATCTCGTAGTTTCCATTAGGACCCCGCTACCACGGGAGGGATGGACAATAGATGTCATGCAAGTTCTTTTCCCTAAGCATGTATGACTACATACGTAATACATGCCTACATTAGATTGATGAATGGGAGCTAGTTACTTATCTCTCCGTGTTATAGCTGTTACATGATGAATCACATCCGTAATACTCATCCATCACCGATCCACTGCCTACGAGTCTTTTACTACTGGTCATTGCTACGTTACTTTGCCTAGGCTTGTCCCTTGCTAGAAAAGGGATTGGGCCACTCTGCTGTTACTTGTTGCTGCTGTCACTACTGTTGTTACTTTGTTGCTACTTGTTGCAAGATTTTTCTGGAGCCGTTGCTAGGTAAGAATAGTTCCCCGTCCACATGCTCTTTACTGGCGCCATTGATACAACAGTTAGGAATAGTCTGTCGTCAACAGATCGTTTCTCGCACCGTTGCTATCATACTACTTTGCTACTGATACTTTGCTTGCAGACACTAATCTTTCAGGTGTGGTTGAATCTGAAAAACTCAGCTGCTAATACTTGAGAATATTCTTTAGCTTCCCCTTGTGAGCGAATCAACAAATTTGGGTTGAATACTCTACCCTCGACAACTGTTGCGATCCCCTATACTTGTGGGTTATCAAGACCTTTTTAGCTCTGCACTTCCACTACGAGGAGAGGTAAGGAACTGCCATCTAGCTCTGCACTTGATTCACCTTCAGTTTTGAGTAAGTTTGCAACATCACCTCCTGCTACAAATCTTGATATGTCGCCTGTGCTTGATGATGCTACCTCTGCTGCCCATGATGCTTATGATGATGCTATGCTTGATACTATGCCTGATGATGCTATACTTGATACTATGCTTGATGATGCTATGCTTGATACTATGCCTGCTATGCCTGATACTGCTTTGCCACTAGCTCCCTTGATGCACAAATTGCTAGAGTTGCTGCTAGACATGATGATACTTCTGAAACTGCTGATACTATTGAAGTAGAACCTGCTACTATGCCTGAATTGCCTGATATGCCTGATACGTGTTATGTTATGGAGGGAGACATAGCTGAGGATTTTCTTGCGTGTAAGGATAGCTATGATGTTGAGAAATTACTGCGCAAGTGGAAAGAAAAATCTCTGAACGCTAGGATGAAATGCGACCTGAAGTTTGCTACTTCGCCTATCTTTGTGACTGATAAGGATTATGAATTCTCTGTCGACCCTGAGTTAATCACTCTGGTCGAATCTGATCCTTTTCATGGTTAGGAGTCTAAAACGGTTGTAGCCCATCTTACCAAACTGCACGATATGGCCACCCTATTCACTAGTGAGGAAAAGATCCGCCACTACTACATGCTCAAGCTATTTCCTTTCTCGCTAAAGGATGATGCTAAGACTTGGTTCACTTCTCTTGCTCCTGGTTGTGTGCGTAGTCCCCAGGATATGGTCTACTACTTCTCTGAAAAATATTTCCCTGCCCATAAGAAGCAAGCTGCCTTGCGGGAAATATACAACTTTGCTGAAGCTGAAGAAGAGAGTCTCCCACAAGCTTGGGGGAAGTTCATCCAGCTACTGAATGCTTTGCCTGATCACCCTCTTGAGAAGAATGAAATACTTGATATCTTCTATAACGGACTTACTGATGCTTCCAAAGACCACCTAGATAGTTGTGCCGGTAGTGTTTTTCGGGAACGAAATGTAGAACAAGCTGAGATCCTATGGAATAACATCTTGTGCAATGAGAATGCTTGGACTATTCCCGAACCACCTCCTAAGCCAAATCCGAAGAAAAGAGGTATTCTATTCCTCAGTCCTGAAGATATGCAAGAAGCCAAGAAATCTATGCGAGAGAAAGGCATTAAATCTGAAGATGTCAAAAATCTACCACCTATCGAAGAGATCCATGGTCTTGATAACTCGATACAGGTAGTAGAAGTAAATTCTCTGCGTAGGTTTGATGAGAGTGATATTCCTTTTGATAAACTTGCTAGCCTATGCATGGATGAATTTGATAACTTTGTTTCCAAACAACAGAGTTTCAATGATTATGTTAGCAGATAATTGGAAAAGAATGCTCATATGCTTAGTCATTTAAGTGCTTGTGTGGACAGAAATGTCGATGATCTTAAGCTTCTGAGTAAACATGCCTCTATGGTTACTACTCAGGTAGAACAAGTACTTAAAGCTCAAAATGACTTGCTCAATGAGTTGAATGACAATTTCGTCAGAGTCGTCACTAGAGGCGGTAGAATGACCCAGGAACCTGTGTATCCTGAGGGTCATTGATACATCTCCAACGTATCTATAATTTTTGATGGTATCATGCTATTATGTTGTCAAACTTTGGATGTTTTGCATGCCTTCTATTTATTTTCTGGGACCAACTTATTAACTCAGTGCCAAGTGCCAGTTCCGTTTTCCCCATGGTTTTGACCCCTTTCAGAGGACATTTTGAAACGGAGTCCAAACGGAAGAAAAACCCCGAAATTATTTTTTCTGGAACGGAAGAAGATCGGAGAGCTTGGGGGCCAAGCCAGAAGAGCCCCAGGGGCCCCACAAGCCCCCACCCCGTGGCGAGGGGGCGCGCCATGCAGGCTTGTGGGCCCCCTGGAGATCCCGTGACCGAGATCTTGCGCCTATGAATTCACAAATATTCCCAAAAAACCACGGGAGCATCGTAATCAATTTTCAGCCGCTGCAAGCTTCTGTCTCCGCAAGATCCCATCTGGGCACGTCCTGGTGCCTTGCCGGAGGGGGATTCGGACACGGAAGGCTTCTCCATCAACACCATGACCTCTCTGATGATGCGTGAGTAGTTCACCATAGACCTACGGGTCCATAGCTAGTAACTAGATGGCTTCTTCTCTCTCTTGGATCTTCAATACAAAGTTCTCCATGATCTTCATGGAGATCTATCCGATGTAATCTTATTTTGCGGTGTGTTTGTCGAGATCTGATGAATTGTGGATTTATGATCAGATTATCTATGAATCTTATTTGAGTTTCTTCTGATCTCTCTTATGCGTGATTTCATATCCTTGTAATTATCTTAGAGTTGTGGGTTTCGTTTGGCCAATTAGATCTATGATTCTTGCAATGGGAGGAGTGCTTTGTTTTGGGTTCATACCGTGCGGTGACCTCACCTAGTGACAGAAGGGGTAGCGAGGCACGTATCGTGTTGTTGCCATCAAGGGTAAAAAGATGGGGTTTTGATCATTGGTTTGAGATTATCCATCTACATCATGTCATCTTGCTTAAAGCGTTACTCTGTTCGTCATGAACTCAATACACTAGATGCATGCTGGATAGCGGTCGATGTGCGGAGTAATAGTAGTAGATGGAGAAAATCGGTCTACTTGTCTCGGACGTGATGCCTATATGCTAGATCATTGCCTTAGATATCGTCATGACTTTGTGCGGTTCTATCAATTGCTCGACAGTAATTTGTTCACGCACCGTCATACTTGCTATTTTGAGAGAAGCCTGTAGTGAACACTAGGGCCCCGAAGGTCTACTCCAGACCATATTTTCAGCCCTACACTTTTTACTTCGTTGCACTTTCCGCCTTCAGATCTCACTTTTGCAAACAATCTTGAAGGGATTGATAACCCCTTTGAAGTGTTGGGTGCAAGTTTGTTTGTGTTTGCGCAGGTACTCTGGACTTGACGAGACCCTCCTTCTGGATCGATACCTTGGTTCTTAAACCGAGGGAAATACTTACTGCTCCTGTGCTGCATCACCCTTTCCTCTTCAAGGGAAAAACCAACGCAAGCCCAATCTCCGTCAACGTGTCAACTTCTGGCGCTGTTGTTTGAGAAGTAGGAGAAGGATTTCTGGTGCCGTTGCCGGGGAGGAAGATCAGGTCAAGAACTCATCCAAGTAAGTGTCGCAAACTCATCTCTTGCATTTACTTTATTTGCTAGTTGCCTCTCGTTTTCCTCTCCCCCACTTCACCAATTTGCCTTTTTCGTTCGCCCTTTTTCTCGCCCGCTTTTTGTTTGCTCGTGTGCTTGCTTGCTTGCTGAAGTCACCATGAACGAGAACACCAAACTTTGTGACTTCTCGAATACTAATAATAATGATTTTATTAATACTCCGATTGCTCCCGCCACTAGTGCGGAGTCTTACGAAATCAATGCCGCTTTGCTGAATCTTGTTATGAAAGAGAAATTCTCTGGCCTTCCTAGTGAAGATGCCGCATCCCATCTCAATACCTTCATTGAGCTTTGCAATATGCAATAGAAAAAAGATGTGGATAATTACGTGATTAAATTGAAGCTTTTTCCTTTCTCGTTGCGAGATCGCGCAAAAACTTGGTTTTCTTCTTTGCCCAAAAATAACATTGATTCTTGGGATAAGAGCAAAGATGCTTATATATCCAAGTATTTTCCATCGGTTAAGATCATCTCTCTCCGTAATGATATCATGAATTTCAAGCAACTTGACCATGAGCATGTTGCACAAGCTTGGGAGAGAATGAAATTAATGATTAGAAATTGTCCCGCTCATGGCTTGAGCCTTTGGATGATTATTCAAATCTTTTACGCTGGCTTGAATTTCGCTTCTAGAAATATCTTGGACTCCGCCTCAGGTGGAACGTTCATGGAAATCACGTTAGGAGAAGCCACAAAGCTCTTAGACAACATCATGACAAACTACTCTCAGTGGCACATTGAAAGGTCACCTACTAGTAAGAAGGTACACGCTATAGAAGAAATTAACTCGTTGAGTGCTAAGATGGATGAGTTAATGAATTTGGTTGCTAGTAGAAGTGCTCCTTTGGATCCTAATGATTTGCCTTTGTCTTCTTTGATTGAGAGTAGCAACGCTAGCTTGGACGTAAATTTTGTTGGTAGGAATAACTTTGGCAACAACAACGCTTTTAGAGGAAACTATGTTCCTAGGCCTTTTCCTAGTAACTCCTCTAATAACTTTGGCAACTCCTACAACAATACCCATGGAAATTACAATAGATTACCCTCTGATCTAGAGAGTGATATCAAAGAGTTCATCAACTCTCAAAAGATTTTCAATGCGTCCATAGAGGAAAAACTACTCAAAATTGACGATTTGGCTAAGAGCGTTCATAGGGTTTCTTGTGATGTTGATGCTTTGAAAGTTAGATGTGCTCCTCCAAAAATCAACATGGATAAAACTTTGAAAGCTATGCATGTTTCCATGATTGAGAGCCAAGAAAGAACCGCCCAAATTCGTGCTAGACATGAATGTCTTAAAAAGGCGTGTTCTCGTGATGAGAATCACGAAGATCTTAAAGTGCTTGGTGTGACTCCCATTGAATCTTTGTTTTCTTGTGTCAAACCTAATGATTATGGGGCTGGATATGAATCCACTTTGGTTGAAAAGTGCCCCAATGGTTCATAGTCCATCTATCTTGATGCTAAAAGCATTAAAAGTGGAGTAGAAGACATTAAAACTTTGAGTAGTAATGAAATTACTACCGTGGATTTCAAGGAATTCAATTATTATAGTTGCTCCTTGATTGAATTCATTTCTTTGATGCAATCCATGTTAAACTCTCCGCACGCTTATAGCCAAAACAAAGCCTTTACCGATCATATCCTCGAAGCTATGATAAAAGCTCTTGAAGAGAAACTTGAATTGGAAGTCTCTATCCCTAGGAAGCTTCATGATGAGTGGGAACCTACCATCAAAATCAAAATCAAAAACTATGAGTGCAATGCTTTGTGTGATTTGGGTGCTAGTGTTTCTGCGATTCCAAAGTCTTTATGTGATATTCTGGGTTTTAATGAGATTGAAGAGTGTTCTCTTAATTTGCATCTTGATGATTCTACTATTAAGAAACCCATGGGAAGGATCAATGATGTTCTTATTATCGCAAATAGGAACTATGTACCCGTGGATTTCATTGTGCTTGACATTGATTGCAATCCTACATGCCCTATTATTCTTGGTAGACCTTTCCTAAGGACTATCGGTGCTATCATCGATATGAAGGAAGGGAATATTCGATTTCAATTTCCTTTGAGGAAGGGCATGGAACACTTTCCTAGAAAGAAAATAATATGGCCTTATGAATCCATGATGAGGGCCACTTATGGTTTGAGCACTAAAGACGACGATACGTGATTCTATCGCTACTATGCCTAGCTAAGGGCGTTAAACAATAGCGCTTGTTGGGAGGCAACCCAATGAATTTATCTTTTTCTTTCTATTTTGTTGCGTCCACACTTTCATAATTCTATTGTGATTGTGTTTTTTGTGTTTCTTTTTGTGTTTGATCCAAGCAAAACCTTTATGATTGGTCCTGGTAATGGTTGTTTGATCTTGCTAGAAAAAGACAAAAACTTTTCGCTCACGAGATGATTTTTCATTTTTTTTCAGAAAGAGCTTTTGAGTTGATTCTTTTTTGCTTCTGATTTATTTGCTTTTTCCCTAGACTGTCGTAATTTGTCATATTTTTTTGAGGTACCATAAGTATACAAAGTATACAGATTGCTACAGACTGGTCTGTTTTTGACATATTTTATTTTTGTTGAGTTGGTTGCTTGTTTTGATTTAATTGCGGTTAGTACCGTGGGGTACTAGCCATGGAAAAGTGAGAATACAGTATCTCATCATCAATATAGATGGAATTCAAGTTTGCTACACTACCAAAAGAATTGGTAGTTTGTTTTCTTGTACTAATGTTATCACAAGTTTCTGTTTAAGTTTTGCGTTGTGAAGTTTTCAAGTTTTAGGTGACGTTCTCATGGACAAAGAGATAAGGAGTGGAAAGAGCTCAATCTTGGGGATGCCCAAGGCACCCCAAGCCAAATTCAAGGACACTAAAAAGCCTAAGCTTGGTGATGCCCCGGGAAGGCAACCCCTCTTTCGTCTTCAATCCACCGGTAACATTACTTGGAGCTATATTTTTATTCACCACATGATATGTGTTTTGCTTGGAGCGTCTTGTATCATAGGAGTCTTATCTTTTTGTTGTGTCACAATCATACTTTCTGCACACCTTTTTGAGAGAGAGAGACATGCACTCATCGTGATTTTGCTATAATGCTCATTGTGCTTCACTTATATCTTTTGAGCTAGATACTTTTGCTCTTGTGCTTCACTTATATCTTCTGAGCTAGATACTTTTGCTCTTGTGCTTCACTTATATCTTTTGAGCTAGATACTTTTGCTCTTGTGCTTCACTTATATCTTTAGAGCACGACGGTGCATGATTTGGTAGTTGGCTTATGCTATGAAAGTAGTCCCATGTGCTAGGTACCCAAAGAGGATGCAAAAACCACCATCTTCATCTGCATTGAGTAGAAAGAGAAGTTTTGATTCCTCTCAATTAGTTTTGAGACATGGATTCGGTAATTTTAAAAGTTATGTTAGTAGGGTGTTGTGAATCTAGAAATACTTGTGTTGAAGTTAGTGATTCCCGTAGCATGCACGTATGGTGAACCGCTATGTTAGGAGGTCGGAGCATAATTGATCTATTGATTGTCATCCTTTGTGTTGAGGTCGGGATCGCGCGATGGTTTACACCTACCAACCCTTCCCCTCGGAGTATGCGTTTAGCACCTTGTTTTGATTACTAATAAAAACTTTTGCAACAAGTATGTGAGTTCTTTATGACTATTGTTGAGTCCATGGTATATATGCACTTTCACCTTCCACCTTTGCTAGCCTCTCTAGTGCCGCGCAATTCTCGCCGGTACTCAAACCCACCAAATTCCTTCCTCAAAACAGCCACCATACCTACCTACTATGGCATTTTCATAGCCATTCTGAGATATATTGCCATGAAACTACCACCGTTCCGTCTCATGACTTGTGCCGTCACTCCCATATTGCCATTGCATGATCATACTAGATCGTTGCACATCCCGGTACACTGCCGGAGGCATTTCCTATGGAGTCATCATCATTGTGATCTTTGAGCTTTGAGTAACTAAAACGTGTGATGATCATCATTATTAGAGCATTGTCCCATGTGAGGAAATATATCAAAAAAGAGGCTAAAGATCCCAAAACAAAACAAAAAAGAGAAAAGAAAAAAAAGAGGCCTAAGATCCCAAATAAAAAAAGGGAATGAGAGAAAAAGAGAGAAGGGACAATGCTACTATCTTTTTCCACACTTGTGTTTCATAATAGCACCATGTTCTTCATGATTGAGAGATTCTTGCTTTGTCACTACCATATGTTCGTGGGAATATTTGTTTTATAACTTGGCTTGTATACACCAATGATGGACTTCCTCAAAATTGCCCTAGGTCTTCGTGAGCAAGCAAGTTGGATGCACACCCACTAGTTTTCCTATTGAGCTTTCACATACTTATAGCTCTAGTGCATCTCTTGTATGGCAATCCCTACTCATTCACGTTGATATCTATTAATGGGCATCTCCATAGCCTATTGATACGCCGAGTCAATGTGACCATCTCCTCCTTTTTGTCTCACAACCACCACCAAACTCTATTCCACCTATAGTGCTATATCCATGGCTCGCGCTCATGTATTGCGTGATAGTTATAAAAAGTTTGAGAAAGTAAGAGTGCGAAAACAATTACTTGGCCAATTCCGGGGTTGTGCATGATTTACATTAGTTGTGTGAGGATGATGGAGCATAGACAGACTATATGATTTTGTAGGGATAACTTTCTTTTGCCTTGTTATTTTGAAAGTTCATGATTACTTTGCTAGTTTGCTTGAAGTATTATTGTTTTCATGTCAATAGAAAACTATTGTTTTGAATCGTACGGATCTGAATATTCATGCCACGTGAAAGAAGTTGCAAAGGACAACTATGCTAGGTAGCATTCCACATCAAAAATTCATTCTTTATCACTTCCCTACTCGAGGACGAGCAGGAGTTAAGCTTGGGGATGCTTGATACGTCTCCAACGTATCTATAATTTTTGATGGTTTCATGCTATTATCTTGTCAAACTTTGGATGTTTTGCATGCCTTTTATTTATTTTCTGGGACTAACTTATTAACTCAGTGCCAAGTGCCAGTTCCTATTTTTTCCATGTTTTTGACCCTTTTCAGAGGAGATTTTGAAACAGAGTCCAACCGGAAGAAAATCCCCGAAAAGATTTTTTCTGGAATGGAAGAAGATCGGAGAGCTTGCGGGCCAAGCCAAAAGAGCCCCACGGGCCCCACATGCCCCCACCCCATAGCCAGGGGGGCCGCGCCATGCATGCTTGTGGGCCCCCTGGAGGTCCCCTGACCTAGATCTTGCGCCTATAAATTCCCAAATATTCCCAAAATATCAGGGGAGCATCGTAATCACTTTTCCGCCACCGCAAGATTCTGTCTCCGCAAGATCCAATCTGGGGCACGTCCTGGTGTCCTGCCGGAGGGGGGATTCGGACACGGAAGGCTTGTCCATCAACACCATGACCTCTCCGATGATGCGTGAGTAGTTCACCATAGACCTACGGATCCATAGCTAGTAACTAGATGGCTTCTTCTCTCTCTTGGATCTTCAATACAAAGTTCTCCGTTATCTTCATGGAGATCTATCCGATGTAATCTTCTTTTGCGGTGTGTTTGTCGAGATCCGATGAATTGTGGATTTATGATTAGATTATCTATGAATCGTATTTGAGTTTCTTCTGATCTCTCTTATGCATGATTTCACATCCTTGTAATTCTCTTCGAGTTGTGGGTTTTGTTTGGCCAACTAGATCTATGATTCTTGCAATGGGAGAAGTGCTTGGTTTTGGGTTCATACCGTGCGGTGACCTCACCCAGTGACAGAAGGGGTAGCGAGGCACGTATCGTGTTGTTGTCATCAAGGGTAATAAGATGTGGTTTTCATCATTGGTTTGAGATTATCCCTATACATCATGTCATCTTGCTTAAAGCGTTACTGTGTTCGTCATGAACTCAATACACTAGATGCATGCTGGATAGCGGTCGATGTGTGGCGTAATAGTAGTAGATGCAGAAAGTATCGGTCTACTTGTCTCGGACGTGATGCCTATATGCTAGATCATTGCCTTAGATATCGTCATGACTTTGCGTGGTTCTATCAATTGCTCGGCAGTAATTTGTTCACCCACCGTAATACTTGCTATTTTCAGAGAAGCCTCTAGTGAACACTATGGACCCCAGGGTCTACTCCGCACCATATTTTCATCCCTACGCTTTTTATTTCGTTGCACTTTCCGCCTTCAGATCTCACTTTTTCAAACAATCTTGAAGGGATTGACAACCCCTTTGAAGCGTTGGGTGCAAGTTTGTTTGTGTTTGCGCAGGTACTCTGGACTTGACGAGACCTTCCTTCTGGATCGATACCTTGGTTCTCAAACTGAGGGAAATACTTACTGCTCCTGTGTTGCATCACCCTTTCCTCTTCAAGGGAAAAACCAACGCAAGCCCAATCTCCGTCAACGTGTAAATTTCTAGCGCTGTTGAGAATTGAACAAGATTCTCAAGGAGATAGCACTGATGCACCTAGTCATCCTAAAAAGAAGAAGAAAGATGGTAGGAACCTGCACGGTAGCAACCCTGTTGCTGCTATACGTGAGAGTCCAAACGATGCCTCTGTCTCTGATGCTGAAACACAATCTGGTGATGAACATGAGCCTAATGATAATATCAATTGTGATGTTCATGTTGATGCTCAACCTAGCAATGAAAAGGATGTGGAGATTGAACCTAGTGTTGATCTTGATAACCCACAACCTAAGACTAAGAGATACGATAAGAATGACTTCGCTGCTAGGAAGCATGGTAAAGAAAGGGAACCATGGGTTCAGAAACCGATGCCCTTTCCTCCAAAACCATCCAAGAAAAAGGATGATGAGGATTTTGAGCGATTCGTTGAGATGATCAGACCTCTCTGTCTGCAAATGCGTTTGACGGATATGCTCAAGATGTCTCCGTATGCTAAGTACATGAAAGATATTGTGACTAATAAGAGGAGGACACCTGATCTTGAGATCTCCGTCATTCTTGCTAACTATACCTTCAAGGGTGGAACTCCGAAGAAACTAGGTGATCCCGGTGTTGCCCACTATACCTTGCTCCATTAAAGGCAACTACGTTAAAACTGCGTTATGCGATCTTGGAGCCGGCGTTAGTGTTATGCCTCTCTCTCTTTATCATAGACTTGAACTGGATAAGTTGACACCCACTGAAATCTCTCTGCAAATGGACGACAAATCAACAGCTTTCCCTATCGGCATTTGCGAGGATGTGCCTGTTGTGGTTGCTAACACCACTATCTTAACAGACTTTGTTATCTTGGATATTCCCGAGGATGATGCCATGGCTGTCATCCTCGGAAGACCCTTTTTAAACACCTCAGGGGCTGTTATAGATTGCAACAAAGGCAATGTCACTTTCCATGTCAACGATAATGAGCATAGGGTGCACTTTCTGAAGAAATAATGTCAAGTACATTGCATCAATGCTATCGAAAAGACTTCATCGATTCTTATTGGGAGCTTTGAATGCCCTATTCCTCGTGTCAAGATGAAGTATGATTTGCTTGTTGGGGAGATACACATCCCCATTGAGGTGACCTAGTGACTATTCGAAAATTCTTCGTTCTCTTTTGCGATTCGAAAAGGTTTGTTGAGGAGACATGATCAACCTCATTGACGGATTTCCTTTGATGACCATGAGATCGATGAATCGAGGAGTCACAAACCTCTGTTCCAGGCCACACTTTAGGTTGCTTAGAAGAAAAATGATAGATTTAGTTTAGTTTTCCCTGTTTTCTGTTTTCGCGTCCGGTAGAAAAGTACCCCGAAAATAAAAGTTCTCCGAACGCTGTGAAAATCAAGTATGATTTTTCTTGGAATTTTTGAAAAATTCTGAGACAAAGAGCTTGTGTGGGGGCCACACCAGTGGGCCACAAGCCCTAGGGGCGCGGGCACCCCTGGCCGCGCCACCCAGGCTTGTGGGGCCCACAGGCACCCCCTCCACTCATTCTTGCTCTCATTCGCTTCTCTTACCTCTAGAAAAAATTGTTTCGCAGCTCAAACCCGTGTTCTTGCTCCTCTTGCTGGGATTTTCGATCTCTTTGCTCAAATCACCGTTCTCCGAACTGTTTTGGGGAAATTACTCCTTGGTAAGTGACTCCTCCATTGGTCCAATTAGTTTTTGCTCTAGTGCCTTATACTCCGCGTATTTTTGCTGCCTTGGTGACCATGTTCTTGAGCTTTGCATGCTGATTTTAGCTGGTCCCAAGTAGTTTTGATGCGTAATATGACCTCTAGGCACTTGTTGGAGTAGTTGCTACGAGTTTTGTTGAGCCTTGTCCACTTTTCCTTAGAATCACTAAAAAATTCAGAACTTTTCAGAGATAGAAAAGGGAAAAGGTGAGGAGGTTCTTAAGAGGCTCGTCAAGTCGTGACCCCAAGGATGATGGGAGTGAGAAGAAGCCCAAGTATCTGGTCCCTCGAGTCGCAGAAGTTCGAGCGTGCGAGTGGCCAAGTGACGTGTTCTTACGCGCCGCTGGAATTTATGAGGACTTTTATTACTTGGTGGAGAACGCAGGCCTTACCGCCTTTGTTGAAGATAAGTGTCCGCAATACCTCCTCGTCACTAATATCTTCGTACAAAGCTTTAACTTCTATCCGAGGAAGAATCGTCCTATGGTTGAGTTTAAACTTTATGATATCCCCCAGCGCATGTCACTCCAGGATTTTTGCAATGTTTGCAAATTACCTTACGTTGGGGATATTCATGAACCTCGTCCACGGGACTTGGAAGCTTTCATCGGTACTATTGTTGTAGGAGAGGAGAGAGGAGCGTCTTGTGCTAGAGCTGCTAGCATTTATTTTCCCGTGCTTCGGTACTTCTCACTATTCTTGGGAAAATGTTTGATTGGCCGTGGGAAAGCTGGGTCACTTAGTTCCCCAGATCTTGCGGTTTTGCGCGAAGGCCTTTATAACGATAAAACTTATAGCTTGGGTGCTATAGTAGCTCAACGGTTGAACCTGAACCGTTCTAAAGGTGTTGTCTATGGAGGTATCTATGCTACCCGTCTTGCCAGACACTTTGAGATACCCATTACACTGGAGGAGGAAGAAGAGGTTCTTCTTCCCAAGAGATATCTAGATTATGATAGCATGGTTCGCCATGACTTTCTGGATAGAGATATAAATAGAAGGATGATTTATAACCTGGTATTTAGTCAGGGTACTCGTGAGACTATTACTTTGCCTGCTCCTTGTTTGTTCAATCTTCATGCAGGCAGGTACACTATTATGCCCTCAGACATCTACGCATATTGGGGCTTAGCGCAACCACAGGTGCCGTGCCCGAGCCACCAGTCGAGTACCAGACGCCAGTTTATCAGTGGGAGCCAGAGGAGCTCACACATCAGTGGCATCCTCAGTCCACTCCAGAGTATCCTAGAGCTGGTTATTTCCCTCCTTGGGAGTAGACCAAGTTAGGCCAAAAGCCTAAGCTTGGTGGAGTACATGTTCTCACCGACTTTACATTCTTGCTTATTCTTTCACTTTGTTAGTAGGTGTTCACACTTTGCCACTGTATCATCCATGCTAATTTATTTTCTTTTTCTCGTTTTTCGTTTCGTGTGTCTGTCTAGTTTGAGAAAAACCCAAAAAGATTTCCTTTTTCTTCTTTTGCTTGTTGGGAGCTTTCCCATGTAAATAGTTTTCTTTTTCTTTGGGTCAAGGTAGAAGATAATGGTTACAATGTTTAGTGGCTCTTGCATACATACCTGTTTAGCTTTCAAAGAGCCATATTACTTTGTCTTCTCCTTTGTGTTTGCCTGCAGATTCCAGCTTTAGTCCAATGCACGAGCACGCTTATTATTGTTCACATCGTTCGGTCGTGCAAGTGAAAGGAAATAATGATGATATATGATGAAGTGACTGAGCCTGGAAAAGCTGGTATGAACTCGATCTATTTTGTTTTTGTAAATATGACTAGCTCACTGTTCCTAGTTCAGCTTTGTTGTGAGAGAAACATGTTTGCAATGACAACTTAGAGATCATAGTTTCTTATGCCATGCTTACTTAGCTAGGAGCTTATAATGGTTTGCCTTGATTGCCAACATGAATGTTGAGATGACTATGATGTCATATGATAGGATGGTATCCTCCTTTCAATATTTCAAGTGGCTTGACTTGGCGCATGTTCACGCATGTAGTAGAAACAAAATCAACATAGCCTCTTTGATGTTCATGCTCATGGTGATTTATGTCCTACTCATGCTTGCACTCAATGTTAGTTAATCTCAATGCATTTTGATGACTGTTGTCGCTCTCTAGTTGGTTGCTTCCCAGTCTTTTGCTAGCCTTCACTTGTACTAAGTGGGAATACTCCTTATGCATCCACCTCTATAAACCCAAACTTGTGCCATATGAGTCCACCATACCTACCTATGTGTGGTATCTACCTGCCGTTCCAAGTAAATTTGCATGTGCCACTCTCTAAATCTTCAAGAAATAATCTGTTTTGCGTGCCCGAACCGCTCATGTGGTGACAGGGGGCTATTGGTATCTTCCATGCTAGGCGTGTTATCCTTGATATGTGTTTATTCACTATCATTCACGAGAAAGGGGCCGGTAATTGGAATTCCCAGTTCCATGCTCAAATCGAAAAGATAATTGCAAACAAAACTCCCCCAGGATTGATGTTGGTATGGACGGTACCCGAGGATTCGGCTAGCCGTGGAGTGTGATTGATTGGTGGTGGGGGAATCAAAACTTTACTTTTATGTTTGGGAACCGCCTATAACATGTGTAGCGTGGAAGATGTTAAGAACTCTTGGTCATTGCGTTGACAATGAAAGCATGCCACCCAAAGTTATTATCTCTGTTTTCAAAGCTTGAGCTCTGGCACCTCTGCAAATCAATGCTTCCCTCTGCGAAGGGACTGTCTATTTATGTTCCTGTTGAGTCATCCTCCTCTTACAAAAGCACCAATTAGAGAGCACCTCTGTCATTTCTATGCTTTGCTTTTAACTGTGTGGAGTATGACTATGACTGGATCTTCATTGCCATGAATTACAATGTTTAGTCAGCCCTTGTTCTTTGAAGGTGCTCTGCATTTATGTTTTGTGGTCTCAGAAAGAGCTAGCGAGATACCATCTATTCGTACTGCTTCATGTTGTTTTGATTGAAGTGTTGACGTTTGAGACTTATTATTATTTGCTCGCTAGTTGATTATGCCATTCATATGAGTTTACCGTGAGACCTAGATGTCATTTGCTTATGTAGTTTGCTTGTGATCTTGCTGAAACACAGGATGTGAGTTAGACATAGTTCCAACAACAAGATCAAATAGAGTTCGTCAAAGTTTTTCTTTTGTCTCTTTCAGTTTGTCAACTGAATTGCTTGAGGACAAGCAAGGCTTTAAGCCTGGGGGAGTTGATACGTCTCCGTCGTATCTACTTTTCTGAACTCTTTTTCCCTTGTTTTGGACTCTAATTTGCATGCTTTGAATGGAACTAACCCGGGTGACGCTGTTTTCAGCAGAATTGCCATGGTGTTGTTTTTGTGCAGAAATAAAAGTTCTCGAAATGTCCTAAAAATTTACAAAGATTTTTTCTGGAATAAAAGAAAAATACCTGCGCAAAGATCCACCAAAGGAGGTGGACCAGTGGGCCACAAGCCCACAGGCCGCGGCCACCCCCCTGGTCCCTCGTGAGGGCTTGTGGGGCCCACGTGGCTCCACCGCCCCCAAACTCAGCTCTATTTATTCCGTCTCGCCCGGAAAAAAAATAAGAGAGAAGGTTTCATCGCGTTTTACGATACGGAGGCGCCGCCACCTCCTGTTCTTCATCTGGAGGGCAGATCTGGAGTCCGTTCCGGGCTCCGGAGAGGGGAAATCGTAGCCATCGTCATCATCAACCTTTCTCCATCGACAATTCCATGATGCTCTTCATCGTTCATGAGTAATCTCATCGTAGGCTTGCTGGACGGTGATGAGTTGGATGAGATCTATCATGTAATCGAGTTAGTTTTTGACAGGGTTGATCCCTAGTATCCACCATGTTCTAGTTTTTGACGGGGATTGATCGTCATCATCAACCTACTATGTGTTATGACCCGGCAACCCCGGAGTGACAATAGCCGGAACCACTCCCGGAGATGACCATAGTATGAGGAGTTCATGTATTCACCACGTGTTAATGCGTTGGTCCGGTTCTTTATAAGGAGAACCTTAATATCCCGTAGTTTCCATTAGGACCCCGCTGCCACGGGAGGGATGGACAATAGATGTCATGCAAGTTCTTTTCCCTAAGCACGTATGACTACATACGGAATACATGCCTACATTAGATTGACGAACGGGAGCTAGTTACTTATCTCTCCGTGTTATAGCTGTTACATGATGAATCACATCCATAATACTCATCCATCACCGATCCACTGCCTACGAGTCTTTTACTACTGGTCCTTGCTACGTTACTTTGCCTAGGCTTGTCCCTTGCTACAAAAGGGATTGGGCCACTCTGATGTTACTCTGCTGTTACTTGTTGCTGCTGTCACTACTGTTGTTACTTTGTTGCTACTTGTTGCAAGATTTTTCTGGAGCCGTTGCTAGGTAAGAATAGTTCCCCGTCCACGTGCTCTTTACTGGCGCCATTGATACAACAGTTAGGAATAGTCTGCCGTCAACAGATCATTTCTGGCACCGTTGCTATCATACTACTTTGCTACTGATACTTTGCTTGCAGACACTAATCTTTCAGGTGTGGTTGAATCTGACAAACTCAGCTGCTAATACTTGAGAATATTCTTTAGCTTCCCCTTGTGAGCGAATCAACAAATTTGGGTTGAATACTCTACCCTCGAAAACTTATGCGATCCCCTATACTTGTGGGTTATCAGTGTTGTGATCAACACTACTAGTGGGGATAGCTTCTACCCACTTAGTGACATAATCAACAGCAACTAGGATATGAGTATACCCGTTGGATTTTGGAAAGGGTCCCATATAATCAAAGCCCCAGACATCAAATGATTCAATGACAAGTGAATAGTTCATAGGCATTTCCTGACGTTTGCCAATGTTACCTATTCTTTGACATTCGTCACAAGACAAGACAAACTTACGGGCATCCTTGAAGAGAGTGGGCCAATAGAAACCTGGTTGCAATACCTTGTGTGCAGTTCTATCTCCCGCATGGTGTCCTCCGTAGGCCTCGGAGTGACACTTCTGTAGGATCTGTCCCTGTTCATGTTCAGGTACACAATGTCTAATAACACCATCTACTCCTTCCTAATAGATGTGAGGATCATCCCAAAAGTAGTGTCTCAAGTCAAAGAAGAACTTTTTCTTTTGCTGGTACGTGAAACTAGGTGGTATGTATTTGGCAACGATATAGTTTGCATAATCAGCATACCACGATGCACTACATGAAGCATTGATGCCATTCAATTGCTCATCGGGAAAGCTATCATCAATAGGTTGTGGGTCATCAAGAACGTTCCCCAACCTAGACAAGTTATCTGCTACGGGGTTATCAGCACCCTTCCTGTCAACAACGTGCAAATCAAATTCTTGTAGCAAGAGAACCAATCTGATAAGTCTAGGTTTAGCGTCCTTCTTCTCCATGAGGTACTTAATAGCAGCATGATCAGTGTGACTAGTGACTTTGGAATCAACTATGTAAGACCTGAACTTTTCACATGCAAACACGACTGCTAAAATTTCCTTCTCCGTAGTAGCATAGTTTCTCTGGGCACTGTCTAGAATTTTACTACCGTAGTGAATAATATTCAACTTCTTATCAACTCTTTGTAATGCCCCAAGTGTGTAACCTTCCCCTTTTGGAACCTTCTTCATGTGGGTCCAACTTGTCATGGACATGAGAGCTCTATGCATGTATGATTTCATGTGATGTCACCTTGCATTTCTTCCTTGTATGCCTGCATGCCATATCATATCATTCCATGGTCATGTGTTGTTGCTTGTGGTCATATAATTTCATGTGATGCTTCTGATCTTATGTGGTGATGTGGGAAGTGAAGCTTGTGTGGAGAGTGCATGTGATAGTAGGAGTTGAACCATGTGATTGCTTAGGTTTCAAAACGATCTTCCCCCCCTCTCTATTTCACCTCAACATCAAGATTCACTTGGTCCTTTTCTGTTTTCAAAATGTTCCTGTTTTAGCTCTTGTTTGTGGTGAATTTGTGATGTGTAGTTGCTGTTTTAAATAGGGGTGCAAGAGGTGCAAATAATTAAAAAACAGGTCAAAGAATTGATGTTTTGTAAATATTAATTTTCCCCATATATTCATTTTAGATTTTATTCAAATAGGCCTTGAATTACCATGTCCAGGGATGTGCTGGTATTATTTTTAGCACTTGTAGTTTTCCTTGTGAATTTCTATTCTTCTCTATTTTGTTTCTATAAATAGAAAGGCTCGAGGGATTTAATTCCTCTTATATTGCGCCACCTGGTGGGCTTCCTCCCTCCCTGGCGGCCCACTTCTTTCCCTCTCACGCACAGGAGCCCACGCACGCGTCCCTCCCTTCTCCTACCTAACGCCATCCACCCCTCTGCTCCTTTCCATCAGTACCCGAGAGACAGAGAGAGATGCCGCCGTGTGCACAAACGTCGAGGTCCCCCTATATCTGTGTATGCCCGTGCCACCCTCTTCTAGGGTTCCTCCTTCTCTCCCATCTTGCGCCGCCACCATCTCCATCTCCCTCCTTCTCTCCTTCCCCTCGGTAAGCCTCTGTAGATTAGGTAGCAGAGAGGGAGAGAGCAGCAGCCCCGCCTCCGTCGACGTCCGGTGCCGCCGCCATATCCAGGGGCACGGGGAAGCACCCCGCGCTCCATTCCCGCCATTGCTGAGGTCGAGGAGCGACCTCAACGATGGCCAGGAGCTCGTCAACGCCTCGGCTCCGGTGAACTCCATCCTCTTCCTCGGTTCTGCGCCAGGAGACTTTGGATCTGCGTCAGGGCGTCTCCAACCGACTCCTTCCCCTTGGCTTCTCCTCCAAGCTCGATCGGCGCCCTCTCTTCCTCCCTAGGTGAGCCGGCCACTTCCTTCCCTTCTCCTCGTGTAGATCCGGCGAGGCGTGCCGCTGTGCGTCCCTGTCCCGAGCAGTAGGAGTAGAAGATTGTGCGTGATATGGGTGTTGCTATGTACTTGGGTGTGAACCAATGTGTAGGATAGCATGGTGTAGCAATCGTGTAGTAGTAGTAGGAGTGTGATCCCTCGTGGTGCAGCAGCAGCAGCAGGGCAGCACGTCGTCCCTCCTGTCACCGGCGACCCTGCGTGCCCAAGCAGAGCACCAGCCGCTCTTGTTATATCACGTAGTTTTCGTTCCCTTCTTTGTCAGAATCCCGTTCGTAGCGTAGTGGTAGCGTGCTGTTGTTGCCTGTTGAGAGGTCGTGGGTTCGATCCCCCCTCGGCACCCCTTTTTGGCTTATTTCTTCGGCACTGTAGATTAGCGCAGCAGTGCAGCTTATCCTGCTAGACTGCTCTATTCTGTCAAGCACGTGCATCTCAACCCAGTGGTGTGTAGCAGAGTTAAACACCAGTAGGTCTGGGGTTCGATCCCAGAACCTACCCCTTTTCTTTGCCTTGTTTTATTTATTTTTCCCTTTGTTGTTTCATTTCTTGCAGCCCTGTTCATTGTAGCATTACGGTGGGATTTGCACATGAGAGCACATACTTTTTTCCCTTCTCCCAAACTAGCAAGGGAGTGTTGTAGTTTTTGCTAGCTTTGTGATCCCTTGGTGTTGCACTTGTGTGTGTGTAGATATACTTGGTAGGAGGATGTGTAGGTTGTTTGTATACTTGTAGGATTGCAAGCATAGTATTTTGTTGTGTGTGATGCACTAGAGTTTCATGTGTAAGTGCATCTTATGAGAGTTATGTTGTGTGTGTGTTTGCACAAGTGATGCATGCTATGATTAGCATGTGTAGGTGGTGTTGTATGTAAGCATGTGTATATTCATGTGTGGGGGTGCACCTTGTGGGTGTCATGGCACTCATTCAAGTGGTGCTTTGTGGTGCATGTGTGAGTGTGCACCATCACATGCCCATACGTGAGGGTGTGCAAACTCTCTTTGTTAGTGTAGGTGTTTATAAGTTGTGCTTGTCCTTGAGGTGATGTGGTGGTGTGACAAGGCACATAGGCAAGATGTCTACCCCTCATGTGCACCATTGATATTGTGGTCATGAGTATATGCTTATGTAGGTTCTATTCTAGTGAATAGCACATGTCATGATGCACTATTCACTAGATGTGATTTTATGTAGTCTTTCCTTCCTAGTTTGTGCTCACTTGTTCCAAGCAAGTGCATATGTTTTATATATGTTTTTGGGGTAGAAAGATCCCAGAAATCCATTGGTGAAGTCATTTTTTCCTTTGGAACATTTTCTGGAGATGACATATTTCAATTTGTTCTATGTTTAGAGCTTGGTTCCATGAGTTGTGTTGTGCCCATGTGTTTGTTTCTTGGTTGTGGTAGTAGAGGGTGACCCCCTCTACCACATGTTGGCTTAATTTCATGATTAGGAATCCATATGTGCAAGTTGTGCCCAATCAAAGTAGGCATGTGACTGAAATTCCAGATTAGTGAAAATCTGAGATTTTCACTAAGTCTGAGCTGTTTATATTTTCTTCTCCTGTTGATGAGATTGTGCAGGTCAATGTGTTGTGATTCAGCCTTAGCTTTCAACTGGAAAGTTGAAGCTTGTATGTTTGTCTAGCTCCTTGTAAATTTTCATTCCATTTGAAGTCCTGTAGATATTGTTTTGACTGCTGTCAAAATGCTTCAGGGCATAGACAGAAAGTGAGAATCTGGAATTTTCACTAAGTCCCCGAAATATGATATTTTTGGGCAAGTTTGCAGCTTTGTAACTTTCTGTGTTTAACTCCTTTGTGTGATATTCTTGCTTGTTCTTGTATTACTCTTGGATAGCTACAGCCACATATCTTATTTGGAATGTTTAGGTGGTTGTAGGTGCTTTGCATGTAGCTCACAAAGTGCTATGATGGAGTTTATGGCAGATTGTGTAGTTTTGTCATTTTGATGTTTGTGAGTGCTTAGTTGATGATGTGCTGTTCTTCTTGCTCCACCCCATCCATGTTGGTTTGTTTTATGTCTTGGCAACCTAGAAATACCAGAGATATGCCTTTGGAGTGTGTTGTGATGAATTTGACACGTAGGGCTTCATATCTTGTTTCGTTGTTTCCCGTTGATCCGTAGCTCCGATTGTATTGTTCTTTATATGCTTTTGCATCGTTTTCACGAGACGCATCTGATCATGTCATTCTCATGCATGTCAAGATAGCTTAGAATGAATTTCTGTCCAGGAACATGTATTTACTTCTCATGCTTGTGCTAGTGATAGAAATAGTGATGCATGCTCATATTCATCTCATGCATCATGTGCTTGTTGCATCTTGAGGTGCTGTTGTTCATTGGATGTTATTCTTATGTTGGGTAGAACCGGGATCGGAGAACGAGTACGTGGATTCGGGAGAGTACGTGCAGGACGAACAAGAACAGTTCCAAGCTGAGGATATCACAGGCAAGATGATATGACCTTGATTCCATCTCTAGACTTGTTATGCTAGATTACGTTTCCTTGTCATATGCTTGCTGCCTAGCACTGAAATAATTGCCTCCTGATATGCCATGGAACCCAAACACTTATCCCTTCCTAGCAAATCTTGAATGGCAAAGTAGGCTTTGCTCAGCTACTAATGTTAGCGTTGCTATATGCAGGTGCTTTGCCTCATGTGATAACATGAGCTTGATATCATTATGTTAAATCTGTTATTTAATTAATGCACCTATGTACTTGGTAAATAACAGAAGGCCTAGCCTTTTTTCCGGGTGTTTTGTTCCGTTATTGCCGCCATAGTTACCGGCTACCGGTGTTTGATTCCATATTGATCGCTCCTAACACGTTCGGGGTTGTTATGGGGACCCCCTCGATAAATCGCGTAGTGTTAAGACTTGTCCGGCAGGACCCAACATTGGTGTTAATTTGCTAATCACTTAATAATAATCTGCATAGGGAATAGCTACCCCGAGGAATTAATCAACCACCCGGGCCAATACTCCTCATGAGTGTTGGTCCAAACTGGGCAGACTATGGGGCCGCCACAGGGCAACCTGAGGTTTGGTATACCTGTAGTGTGACTCATCCGCCGTGTCCTGAGACTGAGGTACGGGGCTCTTATTAGGGTCGTCGACACGACGGGAGGTCCTGCTGGTCTTGTCTTACCTTAGCGATATATCTTGCGTATAGGAATCCCGGTGAAGCTTTGGTTCTCCCCAGAGTTGAGGTTTTCCTCTAAGGAATCCGACGAGATCACGAGATTCGTGATAGAGGATTACTTTGTGGCCCGTGTACGTTTGTGATGGACTAGTTGCAGGGTTTAATCTTTCGGAAAGCCGTGCCCGCGGTTATGTGGCAACTTGGAATATTTTGTTAACATCCGGTAATAGATAACTTAAACATAAGCTAATAAAATTGCCAACTGTGTGCGTAACCGTGACTGTCCCCTTCGAATATCTCTCTTCGATCGAGAACATGGTGGGGTTATGATTGACATAGGTAGGTGTTCAGGATCACTTAGTGATCATCTATCATCGACCGCTAGCATAGACCACCTTCATACATGTTCTACGTAAGTTAGCCACCATATTAAGCTTAGGGTGCTTCAACCTAAACACTCCACCTTTCCAACCTAATAACTTGACTAGTTCTAGCACTGAGGTCATAGATTGCTGAGTCCCCGTGGCTCACAGATTCCTTCACAACACCAACAGGTTCAGGTACCCACGAGACAGGTGATCCCGATGGCACGCGGCTGGCGTGGCAGTAGGATGAGGAGAACGACCGCCTGTACGTGAACTATCCAGAAGATTAAGGCGTGGTCGTGATCATGGGCCAGCATGTCCTACTGCAACAAAAGACCTTCCAACGGTGCCAGAAACACGTGCTGACGGGAGACTGTTCTTGTCTTGATTCTCCTCAGCAACGGCACCAGGAATCCTTCTGCTACGGCTACGTCTTTAGGGACTTCCTAGGCAAATATGCAAAGGATTTCCCCGTGGCCTTGGAGCCTTGCGTTGGTGTTCCCTTGAATCGGAAAGGGTGATGTAGCGCAGCGGTGGTAAGTATTTCCCTCAGTTTTGAGAACCAAGGTATCGATCCAGTGAAGGAGTATCACAAGTGCATGCACAAACACAAAGAACCTGCTCCCAACGCTATGAAGGGGTTGTCAATCCCTTATAGATTGTTCGCCAAGTGAGAACTGAAAGCAGCAAAGTAACAAAGCAAAGTAAAAGTGGAGGTGTAAACGATAGATGTGAATAGACCCGGGGGCTGTAGTGTTTACTAGTGGCTTCTCTCATGAAAGCAAGTAGACGGTGGGTGAACAAATTACTGTGGAGCAATTCATAGAACCGCGCAAAGTCATGACGATATCTATGGCAATGATTATAACTATAGGCATCACGTCCAAAACAAGTAGACCAATACTTTCTGCATCTATTACTATTACTCCACACGTCGACCGCTATCCAGCATGCATCTAGTGTATTAAGTCCAAAAGAACAGAGTAACGCCTTAAGCAAGATGACATGATGTAGATGGACAATCTCATATCAACGACAGAGCCCACCTTGTTACCCTTGATGGCAACCACTCAATGTGTGCCTTGCTGCCCTACTGTCACTGGGAAAGCTCACCACATGGTAAGAACCCAAAACCAAGCACTTCTCCCATTGCAAGAATCATAGATCTACTTGGCCAAACAAAACCCAAGACTCGGAGTGACTTACAAGGATATCGAATCATGCATATAAGAAATCAGCAAAGACTCAAATATATATCATAGATAATCTGATCACAAATCCACAATTCATCGGATCTCGACAAACACACCGCCAAAGAAGATTACATCAGATAGATCTCCATGCAGATCATGGAGAACTTTGTATTGAAGATCCAAGAGAGAGAAGAAGCCATCTAGCTACTAACTACGGACCCGTAGGTCTGAAGTGAACTACTCACGAGTCATTGAAGGGGCGATGATGATGATGAAGAAGCCCTCCAAATCCAAAGTCCCCTCCGGCAGGGTGCCGGGAAGGGTCTTCAGATGAGATCTCGCGGAAACGGAAGCTTGCGGCGGCGCAAAAGTATTTTCGAGGCTTCCTTGATTTTTTTTATGATTTTTAGGGAATATATAGGCGCAAGATCTAGGTCAGGGTGGCGTCAGGGAGGCCACAAGCCTGCCCACCGCCGCCTTCCCCCTGGTGGCCGAGTGGGGGCTTGTGGGCTCCCTACAGCCCTCCTGGCTTGGCTCACAAGCCCCCTGATCTCCTCCCGTTCGGGAAAAAATCATTTCGGGGATTTTATTCCGTTTGGACTCCGTTCCAAAATCAGATCTGAAAAGAGCCAAAAACACAGAAAAAACTGGAACTGGCACTTGGCACTGAATTAATAAGTTAGTCCCAAAAAAGATATAAAAGGTACATAAAACATCCAAAGATGACAAGATAACAGCGTGAAACCATCAAAAATTATAGATATGTTTGAGACGTATCAAGCATCCCCAAGCTTAACTCCTGCTCGTTCTCGAGTAGGGAAGTGATAAAGAATGAATTTTTGATGCTTTCATGCTACGTAGCATAGATGTCCTTTGAAACTCCTCTTATGTGATGTGAATGTTCAGATCCATTTGATTCAAAACAATAGTTTGCTATTGACGTGGAAACAATAATAATTCAAGCAAACTAGCAAGGTAATCATGAACTTTCAAAATAACAAGGCCAAAAGGAAGTTATCCCTACAAAAGCATATAGTATGGCTATGCTCTATCATCATTGCACAACGAATTTAAATCATGCACAACCCCGGTATTGGCCAAGTAATTGTTTCACACCTTTACTTTCTCAAAATTTTTCAACTCTCACGCAATACATGAGCGTGAGCCATGGTTATAGCACTATAGATGGTGTGGAGTGTGGTGGAGGTTGCAAGACAAAAAGGGAGAAGATAGTCACATTAACTAGGCATATCAATGAGCTGTGGAGATGCTCATCAATAGATATCAATGTGAATGAGTAGGGATTGCCATACAAATGATGCACTAGAGCTAAGAGTAAGTTAAAGCTCTTAAAGAAAACTAGTGGGTGTGCATCCAACTTGCTTGCTCACGAAGATCTAATGCCATTTTGAGGAAGCCTATCATTGGAATATACAAGCCAAGTTATATAATGAAAATTTCCCACTAGCAATATGATGGTGACAAAACAAGAGACTCTCAATCATGAAGATCATGGTGCTTAATATGCACAAGTGTGGAAAAGTGGTAACATTGTCCCTTCTCTCTTTTTCTCTAATGTTTTTTTGGTGGGATCTTTGGACTCTTTTTTTTTATTTTTTATTTATTTTGGTGGGCTTCTTTGGCCTCTTTTATTTCCTCAGATGGGACAATGCTCCATTAATGATGATCATCACACTTTCAACTCATAACTTAGAACAACTATGACTCTATATGGAATGCCTTCGGTAGTGTACCGTGATAATGATCTAGCTTGGCATAGACATTAATGGAAACATCATGCTAGCTGTCTTACGATCATGCAATGGCAATGTAGATGAGGTGGCACATGTCATGGTGGTATTTGCATGGCAATATATCTCGGAATGACTTTGAAAAAGCCATAGTAGGTAGGTATGGTGGCTGTTTTGAGGGAGGCTAATGGTGGGTTTTGTGCACCGGCGAAAGTTGCACGACACTAAGAAGATAGTGATGGTGGAAGGTAAAAGTGCATATAAACCATGGACTCAACATTAGTCATGAAGAAATCATATAATTGTTGCAAAAGTTTTATTAGTAATCGAAACAAAGCATTCAACGCATACTCCTAGGGGAAGGGTTGGTAGGTATAAACCATCGCGCGACCCCGACCGCCACGCAAAGGATGACAATCAATAGACTAATCATGCTCAGATTTCATCACATAGCGGTTCACCATACGTGCATGCTACGGGAATCACTAACTTCAACACAAGTATTTCTAGATCCACAACACCTTAGTAGCATAACTTCAATATTACCACAACCATATCTCAAAACTAATTGAGAGGAATCAAACTTCTCTAACTATTCAATGCACATGAAGGTGGAAGTTTTCATATCCCTCTGGATAACTACCCCTTTTGAGACTACTTTAAAAGCATAGATCAACTACCAAGCTATAGACCGCTGTGCTCTAAAAGATATAAGTGAAGCACAAAGAGCAAAAGTATCTAGCTCAAAAGATATAAGTGAAGCACATGTGAGCTGAATTGTCTACCAAAAGATATAAGTGAAGCTCGGCAAAATCACGGTGAGTGCATGTCTCTCTCTCTAGGTGTGCAGCAAGGATGATTGTGACACAACAAAAATAAAATACTCCTACGATACAAGACGCTCCAAGCAAAAACACATAACATGTGGTGAATAAAAATATAGCCCCAAGTAACGTTACCGATGGATTGAAGATGAGAGAGGGGATGCCTTCCCGGGGCATCCCCAAGCTTAGGCTTTTACGACATCCTTGAATCTCTTGGGGTGCCTTGGGCATCCCCAAGCTTGAGCTCTTGCCACTCTTTATCTCTTTGTCCATAAGAACTTCACCCAAAACTTGAAAACTTCACAACACGAAACTTAAACAGAAACTCGTGATAACATTAGTATGAGAAAGCAAACCACCAATTCCTTAGGTACTGTAGCAAACTTAAATTCTACTTATGCGGATGTTGAGTTACTGTATTTTAAATCTTCCATGGATAATACCCCCCGATATTATCCATAGTTTCATCAAAATAAGCAACCAACACAACAAAAACAGAATCTGTTAACAGTAGACCAGTCTGTAGCAATCTGCATATTTCGTATACCTCTGGTACTTCAAAAATTCTGAAAAATTACAACGGTCTGAAGAATTTGCGTAGCAGTCAGCAGCAAAAAGAATCAACTCAAAGATCTTATAGAAAAAAAGAACGAAAATTCTTTTCGTTAGCATAAAGTTTCTGCCTTTTCCAGCATGACCAAACGATCATCCCCAAGACTAATCATAACGGTTTTGCTTGGCACAAACGCAAAAAGAAACACAAAAAACACAATCAGAACAGAATTATGAAAGTGTGGAAAACACAAAACAGAAAGAAACAGGATAGATTCGTTGGGTTGCCTCCCAACAAGCGCTTTTTTTAACGCCCTTAGCTAGGCAAAAGGTGATGGAATCACGTATAGTCATCTTTGGTGCTCAAACCATAAGTAGCCCTCATCATAGATTCATAAGGCAATCTTATTTTCTTTCTAGGAAAGTGCTCCATGCCCTTCTTTAAAGGAAATTGAAATCTAATATTCCCTTCCTTCATATCGATGATAGCACCGATAGTCCTTAGGAAAGGTCTACCAAGAATAATGGGACACACGGGGATTTCAGTCATGCTAGTTTTCATCATGTTCATATGATTCACGTTCGTTACTTTGATAGTTTGATATGTGGGTGGACCAGCGCTTGGGTACTGCCCTTACTTGGACAAGCATCCCACTTATGATTAACCCCTCTCGCAAGCATCCGCAACTATGAAAGAAGAATTAAGACAAAGTCTAACCATAACATTAAACTAGTGGATCCAAATCAGCCCCTTACGAAGCAACACATAAACTAGGGTTTAAGCTTTTGTCACTCTAGCAACCCATCATCTACTTACTACTTCCCAATGCCTTCCTCTAGGCCCAAATAATGGTGAAGTGTTATGTAGTCGACGTTCACATAACACCACTAGAGGAAAAACAACATACAACATATCAAATTACCGAACGAATACCAAACTCACATGACTACTATTAGCATGACTTATCCCATGTCCTCAGGAACAAAAGTAACTACTCACAAAGCATAATCATATTCATGACCAGGGAGGTAATGAGTAGCATCAAGGATCTGAACATAAACTCTTCCACCAAATAATCCAACTAGCATCAACTACAAAGAGTAATCAACACTACTAGCAACCTTACAAGTACCAATCGGAGTCGCGAGATGGAGATTGGTTACAAGAGATGAACTAGGGTTTGGAGATGAGATGGTGTTGATGAAGATGTTGATGGTGATGAGTCCCCTCCGATGAGAGGAGTGTTGGTGATGACGATGTCGACGATTTCCCCCTCCGTGAGGGAAGTTTCCCCGACAGGATCGTCCTGCCGGAGCTCTAGATTAGTTCTGCTCAAGTTCCGCCTCGTGGCGGCGACGAATCCACGAAGAAGCTCCTCCCTGATTTTTTCCTGGACGAAACCCTTCATATAGCAGAAGAGGGGGGCGGGTGGGCCAGCAGGTTGCCCACAAGCCCTCATGGCGCGGCCTGGGGGGTGGCCGCGCCGTGCAGGCTTGTGGCCAACCCCTGGCGCCCCTCTAGCACTTCTTCAGCCCAGTATTTTTTATAAATCCGGAAAAAAATCCTCGTTGATTTTTACGGCGTTTGGAGTTGCACAGAATAGGTATCTCAAACTTGCTCCACTTTCAGGCCAGAATTCCAGCTACCGGCATTCTCCCTCTTCATGTAAACCTTGCAAAATAAGAGAGAAAAGGCATAAGAATTGTATCGTGAAGTGAAATAACAGCCCAAGAAGCGATAAATATCAACATGAAAACATGATGCAAAATGGACGTATCAAGAGAGTGCGGCGCGAGCGCTCGAGGGTGCAGCGCGCGGAAGCGGACGCACGAAATAAGCAGCGCCGATGGCGATTCCAACCGCGCGCTGTACTCTATATGCCTATTTGGAGTTTCATCTTCTTCTTCTTCATTGATCTAGGATGGGTTCTAGACCGGCAGCCTGGGATAGCAAGGATGGATGTCGTTCTTTTACCGTTTGTTTTCGTCTGTAGTTGGACCCTGCTCTTCTACATGGTGTTTGAATATACTTGTATTGATGTGATCTTGATGTAGCTTGTGGTGAGTGTAAGCCAATTCCATATACTCGTCTCTTCTGTATATGTACTTGTAACGATATCCATTCTTGCGAAACAATGAGATGCGCTTCTATCCCTGTCGAGGACCACGTGCCAAAATAAGGATAGGACCGCATCTTGGACGTTACACAAGCACTGGTCCACCCACATATCAAATCATCAAAGTAGTAAACACAAATCAAATGAACATGGTGAAAGCGACTAGAGAAAATTCCCATGTGTCCTTAAGAACGTTTGCATCACTATAATTACTTGTTCCGACCTATCCTTTGTGATCAAAAGGATTAGGCTATCTTGCTGCACTTTATTTATTTTTGTCCCTAGTTACTCGTTACAAATTATCTTGCTACCAAACTATATGTTACCGCTTGTTTCACTGCTTGCAGAAACTACCTTGCTGAAAACCACTTGTCATTTGCTTCTGCTCCTCGTTAGGTTCAACACTCTTACTTATCGAAAGGACTATGATTGATCCCCTATACTTGTGGGTCATCATTGCCTCGTGAGGCGAGGGCCCTCGCAAGGGTCTTGCTTGGCGGGCGTGTGTGACATGTTGCGCCTGAGGCGATGGGCTGACGGGCCTAGGTACCCCCGGTCCCACGGGCCTGACAGTAGCCCATGGGCCCATGTTGCGCATGACTCTGCCCATTGGGAGGGGAGAAACGACACGTGCCCCAATTGCCTATGGGCCAGTCACGACGAGTGGCACATGACACGTCGTGGGACTCCCCTTCTTCCCGCACCGCCTCAGTAACCGCCCTAAGTTGACGTAAAGCCTACGTGTAGTACCTACCATCACTGCTCTCCTTGACTAGCACTATCCTCCCACTCCTTCCTTCTCATGTAAAACTGCCCCTAGGTCCACGACATGCACGAAGTGGCCGGTTGGGGGAAGGAGGCGATGATACGTCTCCAACGTATCTATAATTTTTGATGGTTTCATGCTATTATATTGTTAAACTTTGGATGTTTTGCATGTCTGTTATATATTTTCTGGGACTAACTTATTAACTCAGTGCCAAGTGTCAGTTCCTGTTTTTTCCATGTTTTTGACCCCTTTCAGAGGAGATTTTGAAATGGAGTCCAAACTAAAGAAAATCCCCGAAAAGATTTTTTTCGTAAGGGAAGAAGATCGGGAAGCTTGAGAGCCATGGCAGGGGAGCCTCAGGGGCCCCACAAGCCCCCACCCCGCGGCCAGGGGGTAGGCCACGGCCCACACGCTTGTGAGCCCCTTGAGTGCCCCCTTACCTAGGGGTTGCGCCTATAAATTCCCTAAAAATCCCAAAAAAATGAGGAGATCATCGAAATTACTTTTCCGCCGAGCTTCTGTCCCCACAAGATCCCATCTGGGGCATGTTCTGGTGCCCTGTCGGAGGGGAGATTCGGATACGGAGGGCTTCTTCATCAACACCATGACCTCTCCGATGATGCGTGAGTAGTTCACCATAGACCTATGGGTCCATAGCTAGTAACTAGATGGCTTCTTCTCTGTCTTGGATCTTCAATACAATGTTCTCCATGATCTTCATGGAGATCTATCCGATGTAATCTTCTTTTGCGGTGTGTTTGTCGAGATCCGATGAATTGTGGATTTATGATCAGATTATCTATGAATCTTATTTGGGTTTGTTTTGATCTCTCTTATGCATGATTTCATATCCTTGTAATTCTCTTCGAGTTGTGGGTTTTGTCTGGCCAACTAGATCGATGATTCTGGCAATGGGTGAAGTGCTTGGTTTTGGGTTCATACCGTGCAGTGACCTCACCCAGTGACAGAAGGGGTAGCGAGCCATGCATCGTGTTGTTGCCATCAAGGGTAAAAAGATGGGGTTTTCATCATTGGTTTTAGATTATCCCTCTACATCATGTCATCTTGCTGAAGGCGTTACTCTGCTCGTCATGAACTCAATACACTAGATGCATGCTGGATAGCAGTGGATGTGTGGAGTAATAGTAGTAGATGCATAAAGTATCGGTCTACTTGTCTCGCACGTGATGCATATATGTATGATCATTGCCTTAGATATCGTCATGACTTTGCGCGCTTCTATCAATTACTCGACAGTAATTTGTTCACCCACCGTGATATTTGCTATTTTGAGAGAAGCCTCTAGTGAACACTATGGCTCCCTGGTCTACTCCACACCATATTTTCAGCCTTACACTTTTTACTTCGTTGCACTTTCCGCTTTCAGATCTCACTTTGCAAACAATCTTGAAGGGATTGACAACCCCTTTGAAGCGTTGGGTGCAAGCTTGTTTGTGTTTGCGCAGGTACTCTGGACTTGACGAGACCGTCCTTCTGGATTGATACCTTGGTTCTCAAACTGAGGGAAATACTTACTGCTCCTGTGCTGCATCACCCTTTCCTCTTCAAGGGAAAAACCGACACAAACAAGAGAAGTAGCAATACGAATTTCTGGCGTTGCCGGGAAGGACTTCTGTTGCCGTAGCAGAAGAATTTCTGGCGCCGTTGCCGGGGAGGAAGATCAAGTCAAGGACTCATCCAAGTAGGTGTTGCAAACTCTTCTCTTGCATTTACTTTGTTTGCCAGTTGCCTCTCGTTTTCTCTCCCCCACTTCACCAATTTGCCTTTTTTGTTTGCCTTTTCGTTGGCCCTTTTTCTCGCGTGCTCTTTGTCTGCTTGTGTGCTTGCTTGCTTTCTGAAGTCACCATGAACGAAAACACCAAACTTTGTGACTTCTCGAATACTAATAATAATGATTTTATTAGTACTCCGATTGCTCCCACCACTAGTGCGGAGTCATACGAAATCAATGCCGCTTTGCTCAATCTTGTTATGAAAGAGCAATTCTCTGGCCTTCCTAGTGAAGATGTCGCATCCTATCTCAATACCTTCATTGAGCTTTGCGATACGCAAAATAAAAAAGATGTGGATAATGACGTGATTAAATTGAAGTTTTTTTCCTTTCTCGTTGCGAGATCGCACAAAAACTTGGTTTTCTTCTTTGCCCAAAAATAGTATCGATTCTTGGGATAAGTGCAAAGGTGCTTATATATCCAAGTATTTTCCGCCGGCTAAGATCATCTATCTCCGTAATGATATCATCAATTTCAAGCAACTTGATCATGAACATGTTGCACAATCTTGGGAGAGAATGAAATTAATGATTAGAAATTGTCCCGCTCATGGCTTGAGTCTTTGGATGATTATTCAATTCTTTTACACTGGCTTGAATTTGGCTTGAATTTGGCTTCTAGGAATATCTTGGCTTCTAGAAATATCTTGAAATCACGTTAGGGGAAGCCACAATGCTCTTAGACAACATCATGACGAACTACTCTCAGTGGCACACTAAAAGGTCACCTACTAGTAAGAAGGTACACGCTCTAGAAGAAATTAACTCGTTAAGTGCTAAGATGGACGAGTTAATGAATTTGGTTGCTAGTAGAAGTGCTCCTTTGGATCCTAATGATATGCCCTTGTCTTCTTTGATTGAGAGTAGCAACGCTAGCTTGGACGTTAATTTTGTTGGTAGGAATAACTTTGGCAACAACAATGCTTTTAGAGGAAACTATGTTCCTAGGCCTTTTCCTAGTAACTCCTCTAATAACTTTGGCAACTCCTACAACAATACTCATGGAAATTACAATAGATTACCCTCTGATCTAGAGAGTAATATCAAAGAGTTCATCAAATCTCAAAAGATTTTCAATGCGTCCATGGAGGAAAAGCTACTCAAAATTGACGATTTGGCTAAGAGCGTTGATAGAATGTCTAGTGATGTTGATGCTTTGAAAGTTAGATGTGCTCCTCCCAAAATCAACATGGATGAAACTTTGAAAGCTATGCGTGTTTTCATGATTGAGAGCCAAGAAAGAACCGCCCAAATTTGTGCTAGACATGAATGGCTTAAAAAGGCGTGTTCTCGTGATGAGAATCACGAAGATCTTAAAGTGCTTGGTGTGACTACCATTGAATCTTTGTTTTCTTGTGTCAAACCTAATGATTATGGGGCTGGATATGAATCCACTTTGGTTGAAAAGTGCCCCAATGGTTCATAGTCCATATATCTTGATGCTAAAAGCATTAAAAGTGGAGTAGAAGAAGTTAACACTTTGAGTAGTAATGAAATTACAACGGTGGATTTCAAGGAATTCAATTATGATAGTTGCTCCTTGATTGAATGCATTTCTTTGATGCAATCCATGTTGAACTCACCACACGCTTATAGCCAAAACAAGGCCTTTACCATTCATATCGTCGAAGCTATGATAAAATCTCTTGAAGAGAAACTTGAATTGGAAGTCTCTATCCCTAGAAAGCTTCATGATGAGTGGGAACCTACCATCAAAATAAAAATAAAAAACTATGAGTGCAATGCTTTGTGTGATTTGGGTGCTAGTGTTTCTGCGATTCCAAAGTTTTTATGTGATGTTCTGGGTTTTAATGAGATTGAAGAGTGTTCTCTTAATTTGCATCTTGCTGATTCTACTATCAAGAAACCCATGGGAAGGATGAATAATGTTCTTATTATTGCAAATAGGAACTATGTACCCGTGGATTTCATTGTGCTTGACATTGATTGCAATCCTACATGCCGTGTTATTCTTGGTAGACTTTCCTAAGGACTATCGGTGCTATAATCGATATGAAGGAAGGGAATATGAGATTTCAATTTCCTTTAAGGAAGGGCACGGAACCCTTTCCTAGAAAGAAAATAAGATTGCCTTATGAATCCATGATTAGGGCCACTTATGGGTTGAGCACCAAAGACGACGATACGTGATTCTATCGCTTTTATGCCTAGCTAACGGCGTTAAACAATAGCGCTTGTTAGGAGGCAACCCAATGAATTTATCTTTTTCTTTCTGTTTTGTTGCGTCCACACCATCACAATTCTGTTGTGATTGTTTTTTTGTGTTTCTTTTTGTGTTTGAGCCAAGCAAAACCTTTATGACTAGTCTTGGTAATGGTTGTTTGATCCTGCTGGAAAAAGACAGAAACTTTTCGCTCACGAAATGATTTTTCATTTTTATTCAGAAAGAGATTTTGAGTTGATTCTTTTTTCTGCTGGTTTATATGCTTTTTACCCAGGCCTTCGTAATGTTTCAGTTGTTGCCATCAAGGGTAAAAAGATGGGGTTTCAATCATTGGTTTGAGATTATCCCTCTACATCATGTCATCTTGCTTAAGGTGTTACTTTGTTCATCATGAACTCAATACACTAGATGCATGCTGGATAGCGGTCGATGTGTGGAGTAATAGTAGTAGATGTAGAAAGTATTGGTCTACTTGTCTTGGACGTGATGACTATATGTATGATCATTGCCTTAGATATCGTCATGACTTTGCGCGGTTCTATCAATTGCTCAACAGTAATTTTTTCACCCACCATGATACTTGCTATTTTGAGAGAAGCCTCTAGTGAACATAATGGCCCCCAGGTCTACTCCACACCATATTTTCAGCCTTACACTTTTTACTTCGTTGCAGTTTCCGCCTTCAGATCTCACTTTGCAAACAATCTTGAAGGGATTGATAACCCCTTTGAAGCATTGGGTGCAAGCTTGTTTGTGTTTGCGTAGGTACTCTGGACTTGACGAGACCCTCCTTCTGGATCGATATCTTGGTTCTCAAACTGAGGGAAATACTTACTGCTCCTGTGCTGCATCACCCTTTCCTCTTCAAGGGAAAAACCGACGCAAACAAGAGAAGTAGCAAGAAGAATTTCTGGCATTGCCGGGAAGGACTTTTGTTGTCGTAGCAGGCGGCGCAAGCCATAACCGTCTACGGGCCACGCATGGCACATGGCCCTCGATGGAGCGCATGTCGAATCCACTTCCCACGATGCCTCGTGGACTGCGGCCGTGCTTATAAAACCGCCACACTGGAGGGGCGGAGCCGCCACCACACAACTTCTCTCATCTGCCTTCCTCCCACGATGTTGCGCCATCCTTGTGCAAACGTTCCCTTCTCTCCCCCTCTCCTTTCCATGGCGTACAGGAGGGATGCCATGTCACACCCTGTGTTTTGACTCTCCTGACTGAATTAACTTATCTCATAATTTAGGACCAATTAAATTTTTATGACTGATTGTGATGCCTATGTGATTGTTGCTTGCTTGCCTCTGTTTAAATCCCACTGTTCTTTCTACTCTCTAGACTCACCTCCTTGACCCAAACCCTTTCCTAATGATCACGCCATGTGAATAGGACCATAAACTATTTTTACCAAATACTATTTTGACCAAAAAGCTTTTATTTAATTTGAGCTTTCAAAAACCCCTGAGTTGGATTTGTACTACAAGTCCTCAAATTAGGGAAGTTATTTTGCACCAAATATTTTATTTAAATCCCATTATCAAAAAGATTTCCCAAAACCAAAGGATTACTATTTTAAAGGGATTTTTGTTTCTATGCCCCTAGTTCGTTAGTCTACTCATTCATCCCCACGCTCTTAACTTTTGCTCACTTTTCCCACTCCCTTGCCCGAAACCCTCAGAACTGGTCACAGCGTACGTTGCCGTCGGGCCAATGGCTTGACCGTTAACTCTGACTAGTGGGGCCGCATAGGGCGGATTACACATTTTGACCGTTACGTGGTAAACAGTGGGGCCGCGAAACTGACACTCACCTGAATCAGATCCAGTCGCTTCCGCGCCGCCCCCTTCGCCGTCGTCGTGCTGCCTCTGCCGCCTCCGCCGCACTCTTGCCTCCTCCGCCGCAGTTGTGCCGCCTCCGCCACATCTACCCTCTCTCCCCATCTAGGATTAGGAGGCGATGTCGGGCGGGGGGCACCCCGTCCATCCCATCGACTGTGGAGATGATTAGGTCGAATCAGAGCGTGATAATTCATGGATTCCACCTGGGTAAGCATCATTTTCCTCTCAAATTAATTAGGAGATCCGTAAATTAGGTTATATTTGACCACCGTTGGCGTAAATCAGCGCCATTTATCTGAAAATTTTAGGCCTAACTGCGCCCTTTATCTTATTTCAAACGAATAGGGTTGATCCTGCACTTGCTTTTCGACTGGCGGTTAGAATGGAAACTAGCGAGCTGCGTGGAACTAAAACGTGTGCCATTTCTGGATTTTTCTATCCTAAAGTGGTAGAACCCACCGTTTCATTCAGATATTTCCACGAGGCACTCTGTTGTGAGTATCCGTGGAGCCCTGCCGATGCTGTTGAACTAAGATATTTTGACAGTACCAGGCAGAGATTTCTCCCATTAACTTGTGATTAGCACCTCGGATTGCTATTTAGTTTGAATGTTGACAACCATTTTGGTAAAATCCATATCGGCGTGCTTCAGGCACGCAAACAACGTATCCCGAAGGGTGTTCAGACATCATTTGTCTCTGCTAATAGCGAGCATCCTCGCACTCCTTGTAGGTCGAGACCAAGTAAACCTAGTGGTTCTGAAAGCCACAACATGTCGGCTGCCGCTAATTCTGCCACTTATCCTCTCCCTTCTTCTCCTGATGTAGAAGTAGATGTAGAGCCTGACGAGGAAGTGCCTCAACATGACGATGAGGATGAGATTCTATTCCCTGAACTGGTAGATAGAGTCAGTCAACAGGCAGTGGAAGATGAATATGCAGAGGAGCCTAGCAGCCATGCTAGATTAGATGACACTGATGATGAAGAGAGGGAGGAGAACATCGACTCCTTAGTTTTACAAGAATATGATGGTGAGGACATGCCAATAATTGAGTGGAACAGGGAGAATCCTGACCTTACTCCAGGAACCGTATTCGAATCGATGGTGGACTGTCGTAATGCAGTGACTACATTTTGCATTCTCACTGAAAACTCTTATGAGGTTGATAGGAGTGAGCCAGGAAGATTCACTGTTCATTGCCCTTATGATAGGTGTAGGTGGAGGTTTCATGCATCCACTATGCGAAAGAGCAAATTGATTCAGGTATTCCAACTGAATATTAATTGTACTATTTCTTAATTGTATTTGACATCATTTTTCATTTTGTTTCAGATAAAAAGCAACCCACACGGGCACACTTGCCCCCCTGGAGAGGGAGGGGGAAAGGACAAATCTAAGCTTGCATAGACTAGGTGGGTGGCAGATGCAATCTTGTATTGGGTGAGGGAAACACCAACAATTGGTCCAACATCACTCCATGGGAAGCTATTTGAGAAGTACAAGATTAATGTACAATACATGAAGATTTTCTATGCTAAGGAAAGGGCTCTTGGTAGGATTAATGGTCCATGGAATGAGAGTTTTCAGTTGCTTTACACCTTCAAAGCTGAAGTGGAGACGGCTAGTCCAGGGAATGTTGTAGAGATTGACAAGCATACAGTTAAGTACAAATTAAAAGGGAAGACAATGGAGAAGGAGTGCTTCAGGATGGCTTTTGTTTGTTTCAAGGCTTGTTCAAAGGGGTTTCTGAATGGTTGTAGGCCCTATTTGGCTGTCGATGCAACTACTTTGAATGGAAGATGGAGAGGCCAGCTAGCAGCAGCTTCTGCAGTTGATGGACACAACTGGCTATTCCCAGTTGCATTTGGTGTGTTGGAGGTAGAGAGTGAGGAGAGTTGGGTCTGGTTTCTGCAGCAGTTGCGCAACATTATAGGTACACCCCCAGGTTTAGTTATACACACAGATGCTTGCAAGGGTTTAGAAACTGCAGTAGAAATTGTATTCTCTGGAGTGGAACATAGGGAATGTATGCGACACCTAACACAGAATTTTAAAAAGAAATCCAAATAAAAGTTTATGATGAGAATCTATGGCCAGCATCATACACATGCAGCTTGAGGAAGCATGAGCACCAATTGAGAGTGTTGTATGCTCATAATCCTTTGGTGAAGGAGTACATGGATGAACATCATGGAAAGTTGTGGTCAAGAAGCAAATTCAATGAAATCTGCAAAGTAGACTATGTGACCAATAACCTCGCTGAGTGTTTCAATGCAAAGTTCAAGTTAGTGAAAGGGCTTTTGTTGTGGCAAGCATTTGATAAGATCAGGAAGATGATCATGGTAAAGATGGCTCTTCGTAAAAGAATTGCAGAAACACAATATGTTGGCCATCTTATGCTCCCATCTCTGATTAAGGCATTGCATGCCAAGGCAAGAGGACTAAGAATCAAATGCATTCGACCATCGACATCCAAGGCTAAGGTGACAAACACTGACAGTAAAAATAGGGAATGGAGATATCCAGTGAACCTTGCAACCAATGAATGCAGCTGTAGGCAATGTCAGATCCGTGGGAAGCCGTGCATACATGCCCTACATCTCATGACTGTTATTGGAGGTGAAGATGGTGAAGTTGATCAATATTGCTCTGAATATTTCTCTGTTACCAAATTTAGGGCTACTTATGCTGAAAATGTGCCTGCACTCTTGGGAAAAGACCAATGGAACATAGTAGACCCATGGTTCAAACTCCATTCTCCTGTACTGACTAGACCACCAGGAAGACCAAGGAAAAACAGGATAAGAGCTGGTGAAGAGGGTCGTATAAAAAACAACGTAAGTGCAAACGATGTGGTATCTTAGGGCATATTGCTAGGCATTGTAACAATCCAGTTGATGCATCATTTGGAGAAGAGGAACAATGGGCAGCAGCAAATGCAGAGGAGCATGCAGCAATAGAGGAGAATGCAACAAGTTTAGAGGATAATGCAGCAGCAGAGGAGAATGCAGCAAGTTTAGAGAATGAAGCAACTGAAGTAGCTATAAGAGAGGAGGAAGTTATTTTGTCTATAAGACAGAAAATACCTAGAGAGGAAGAAATTTCGGTTGAACCATCATCTGATGCGGAATTTCAAACCATGGCTTACGAAGGTTTTGAAGCTATAAGAGAGGAGGAAGTTATTTTGTCTGAAGTTCCTTTAAAGATTAGTGAGCCCACAGATGACCGTCAACTGGTCATCACTTGCTCGATCAGTGAAAGCTCAACAAAACCGCCACCACCAGAAGTGAAGATCAGAAGCAACAAGACAAAGCTTTCAAAAGCACAAAATATCCCAGCCACGGAAACCAGAAGCAAGACGGTTAACCCATCCCGGAACACAAGGAGCAAGGCAAAGATTTGAATTTGAACTTGAATGCAAATCATAAACTTTCAACTTTAAAGATTTGTAATAAGGATTCTATCGTCAGTTTGAAGTACTGTGAAAACTTGTAAGGTGTAATAATTCTATATGTAAACTTTGAATTTGAACTAGTGAGGAAAACTTTGAATTTTGGGTAAACTTTGAATTTGAACCAACACTTCAGTCCATTTCCATGTGGTGTGAGTTGCACAGTTTGCTCAACTATTATAAACGTTAGGTGATCAATCCAATCTCTTTTGCGTCTACAAAACTTGTAGTCATGAGAAATTTGCTCCAAATGAGCTCCCAAGCTATGGTAAATAGCCCCATTTGTAATCAAGTTTTTTTGGACCTACTCCAAATGAGCCAAATATTTTTTATTAACACCAAATCAATTTATATAGTGTAGATTCGAAGAATCGCTATTTATTGAATTAATCTTTCTATTTGTACATTTTTTTTCAAAAAAATATAATTTAATAGAAAAACTATTAAAAACACGTTTACAATGTGAAAATGGAAAACTAAGTTCATGTCCTTCTTATTCACTTTGAAATCAAGCTTTGGTGATTTTTTTGATTTTTTTAATTTTTGAAAACTGAAGGGAAACTCTACCTCCTCTCCTTGGTTTCTATGAAACATTGTACATGATTGCTCATATGTGTGAAGGTTTTTTCATGAAAATGTCCATAGACAGAGTTTATGATTTTTGGTTGGTAAGATGTCACACAAGACAACATTGTGCGCAGGTTTCATATTTTTTTGATTTTTTTAAATTAATGGTGCTCATTTTACCTTGATTGTGACAGCTAGGTTTTTTTCATGAAAATGACCATAGACCAAGTTTCGTAATTTTCCTTGTTAGTGTGTCTTATAAAACAATGAACGGCGAAGGTTTCATATTTTTTCGATTTTTTAAAATTAGACATGCTTAGTCAAAGCCTTTGAAACCCCGTTGACCAGCTCAAAACCCCTCTAAACCCCACGGGGTTTCGCCTAACCCTAGCTCCGAACGTCAGCCGTCCGATCATACCCTAGCGCCAAGCGACAACCCTCAGATGTGGTCTTCTAGAAGTAATTCCGAGGGCACGCTGCGAGCATGCTCCGCGCCTTTGGATAACATGGACGGCTCCGCATCGTTGGATCATGGGGCGATCCGCGAGACTTGTTGGTTGTGCCTCCCCTTTCTTCGGGTACCCCCTCCTCTGCTTCTTCTTCTCCGGCGACGAGAGGATCCACTCCTCTTCTTCTTATTCTCCGGCGACTTTGGGCGATATGTCGAGCTCCACTTCAGCCACCCGCCCCTCGTGGAACCAGTATGGCCCACTTCCCTTGGAGCGATGTCCTGACTGCCCACGCATCGCGACACAGATACGGTTGACTTCGAAGGAGGTCAAGAATGGCAACTATCGGCGCGAGTTCGTGAAATGCGAGAGCAAGCTAGAGGGGCAGGTTAGATCTCATGATTTTTCTCTGATTTCTTTTGCTATTTGCTTTTAATTATTTTTTGATCTGGGATTTAGGGTTCATGTTTTCGTTTCAGATCATGAAGAAATGCACACATTTTGAATGGCTGGATGACTACGTTAAGAGGATTCAATTCAATGGGGCCCCAACACGGGATTTCAATCTGCCATCAGCAACAACGAATTTGGTCTTTGAAAGTGCTGCTCTGACAGTTGGGGATGCAGATCTGAAGGGGGAAATAAAGAAGATGAACAAGAACTTGAAGCAGATGATTCAATTGAACAAGCAGGCGAATCTGATAGCTTTAGGATTTTATCACTTTTATTTTTGTGTAGTTGCTCTAGGATTTGCTTACTTGCTGGTCATCACTCGTTAGAGATGTTATTAGTGTGGTGTCATGTGCTCTACGATTTGCTTAAATTTGTGGATCATGTGCTGTATGCTTTGTGTTGCTTAATTTGTGGATCATGTAAGTTTCGGGTACCCGTCAGTTTCTTCACTTTTGTACACTTTCAGTTTCTTCAGTCTCGTCAGACAACACCGACCGCAGAAAAAAAAGGTAGGGCCCAAATTGAAACTAAGCTCTGGTTGGGCCGTCTCATTGCGTTGAGTATCGAAGGCCCACGCGCTCGCTCTGTTTTTTCCCTTGATTATTACCATGGTAAATCTATTTATTGCCATGCCGAACAAAAATAGTGCATGATGGTAAATCAATTTATTGTTGGACTTGCACATGTCAAATTTATTTGTATATACCATGGCAATTTCCTTCTGCATATTGCCTATGGCACAACACTTTCATTTTTTGAGTGTGGGTATTATAAACAAGTTTTTGTTGCAAGAAAAATATTGTATACATGATTTTTTGATTTTGTTTTTGATTAAGAACATGTCAGACTTAATTATGTAGATCCTGATATCCATCTGAAACCACGTCTAAAATAAAGTTTGGTGGCACCATTAGCCAGCATATCAATCTAGAGAGCATGCCTAAGGCTCGGCTCTGGCACCATATCCATCTAGAGAGCTTGTCTACGGCTCGACTACGGCACCATATCCATCGACCCATTTCTCACGTAGCAAGCATACGTCCATAACATAAAAAGTAGCAACCATAGCATACTTCCTACATAAAACATAGGGTACCCTAAACCATAGCATAGTCCACAAAGTATTCAAAAATTAGCTTGTTTTCGTTCATACAATATACGAAATAGGGCCACCAAGAATTCAAAAAAATAGCTTTTCTTCTTCTTCTTCTTTTCAACATCAACATGGCTCATTTTTCTAGCTTTAGTTTCCTTTTTGACACTTCAACTACTCCATTATCCGCGTGTTCGAAAACTTGACCCTACTCTAAATGGGCGAAAACTTGCTGGTTTCATTGAGGAATGCAGAAGGGCTCGTGTACGGCACCATATCCATCTAGCGATTTATCTCACGTCAAATAAGATAGAAATAGCAAGCAAAAACACTGGTAACCAATGACTAATCAAATAGGGATTCCCTATCAAATAAGGGTAGCAAGCATAACAAAGTTCATGGTACAACCAACGACATAATTAAGTTAGAAATATATAAAAGATAAAAGCCCTAACACCCTAGGGAAAGACAAGCTCACGATCGAGACCGGGACTTCACCACCATCTTCACTGCGCCTTCACTTCACTGCTCCCTCTCCATGCCATCCTGGCCGATGTAGCAGGGAGGCTGTGCATACCATTGTGGGTGGGGAAGATGCAGTTGAAGTTTGTGAAGATGTTGTGGGTTGTGAATGCGATGAATTCGCATCCACACCAAAACACCTCTCCGAGGAGGTAGTACGCATCAAATTTGTTGGTGAAGGTGACGGTGAGCCCTATCGGCGGAGTCCTGGAGTTTGGATCCACTTCCTCCAGTCGAAACATCACCGGGGAGCCCGCCGGGTGGTGGGCGAAGCCTGCACGGAGGAACCACTCGACAAACCCCTTGCACCCCTCCAGCGTGAGAACGCCCACACGCGGAGCATCCTCTCCATGACGACGCCGACCGGATACCGTCTCTCCGACACGGTCGGTGGGAGCTCGAAGGTGGGGCCGTTGTACTGCATCCTCGCCTCACTTTGAGAGTGCTCTGGGTTTGGGTGAAGGGGGCGGTGCAAATGGATGTGTGGAGAATAGGTGGAGGGGTGGTGGTTTAAATAGGGAAAGGGGAAGGGAAGGGGAGTGGCACTGGCCGCGCTTTGGATTTGCTACGTTCAAATGAGCCGCATCGATCGATATGCCACTTTAAATGCCAACAGGTTTTAATTGCCACGTTGAATCGATGCGAGTGGATCGAAAAGTGTGGAACAATGCTCTACATCTAGGAGACACGCGTGGGAGATGATACGAACCAGCGGCAGCAACCGTCCCTATGTCCGTGGCGGCTCGCGTGAAAACGAGGCTGGTCAGCGTCCGTGGCGGCTCGCGTGAAAAACAGGCCGGTCAACGCATCGTGGAGGCGGGCGGCGGCGCATGCAGGTAGGCTAGCTACGTGCATGCATGCAGGCTAGCTAGACATGTCGTGCATGCATAACAGGCTTCTGTCGTTGCGGTGTGCGCACAACCGAAATCTAACCATGGCCCAACGGGCTAACTATGGCACCACCCGCCACGACCCCACTCATCTGGTCCAATGGGCGACACAGTCAGCGCGGCCCCACTCGTCAAAGTTAATGGTCAAAGCACCGACTCGACGACATCGACCGTTTGTGACCGGTTCTGAGGGTTTCGGCCAAGGGACTGGGGAAAAGTGAGCAGAAGTTAAGAGCGTGGGGATGAATGAGTATGGCTAAGTAACCAGGGGCACAGAAATAAAAAACCCTATTTTAAAAGGTATTTTAATATTTTATTTAAATGCCTTTCTCTCAGGCCAGAAATGGTCCCTTATGAAGGAAGTTATTACATCCACTCTGTGGCCGTGTGCGCCGGCGTGTCGGCCCCGTGAGCGTTCGTGCCTGCCGGTGCGTTCGTCGTGCCCGCGTCCATGCCCCACACTGCTTCGACCGACATGCATACACCAAGTCGACCGTGTCTGGCAGCAACACCTCAAGTGTGCTCAAGCAGGTCTGCATCGTCATTGCCTTTGCGGCCGACATGAAGTCCATCATGCCGGCATGTGTCACCATCATTGTCGGAGTCATCGTAAGCTAGCCATTCATAGTTGTAATCAATATCACAGGCCATGTCTTCGATCTCCTCAACTGAATCCCAGTTAGGTGATGGATGAAAGTCTAGATCAACCATTGTTTTTGCTCGTCACGTACTGCAAGACGGGAAAAGGAGAAGCCAAGGGGAGTTGACTCATTGTGTTGGCGCTGATACGTCTCCAACGCATCTATAATTTTTGATTGTTCCATGCTATTATATTATCATTCTTGGATTTTCTACAATCATTTCATAGTCATTTTATATCATTTTTTGGTACTAACCTATTGGCATAGTGTCGAGTGCCAGTTGCTATTTTTTGCATGTTTTTTACATCGCATGAAATCAATACCTAACGCAGCGAAACGTTTTGTGGATTTTTTTGGGCCAAAAGACATCCAGTTGGCCAGGAACGCACCTGAGGGGAGCTCCGATGGGAGAACAACCCACCAGGGTGCGCCTGGAGGCCTAGGCGCGCCCTGGTAGGTTGTGCCCTCCTCGTTGGCCTGCTGAACCGCCTATCTGCTCTATAAATACCCCAATATTCCAGAAACCGTAAGGAGGGGGGACGAAAAATCAATTCCAGCCGCCGCAGAGTCCAGAAACACCAGATGCAATCTAGAAACCATCACGGAGGGGTTCATCATGCCCATTGGTGCCTCTCCGATGATGCGTGAGTAGTTCTTTGTAGACCTATGGGTCCATAGTAAGTAGCTAGATGGCTTCCTCTCTCTCTCTCTTGATTATCACTACAATGGTCTCTTGGACATCCATATGATGTACATCTTTTTGCGGTGTGTTTGTTGGGATCCGATGAACTTTGAGTTTATGATTAGATATATGTTTTTATCCATGAAAGTTATTTGAGTCTTCTTTGATCTCTTATATGCGTGATTGATTAAAGCCTCGTATTTCTTCTCTGATATTTGGGTTTTCTTTGGCCAACTTGATCTATTTATCTTGTAATGGGAAGAGGTGTTTTGTGATGGGTTCTATCTTACGGTGCTTGATCCCAGTGACACAAAGGGAAATGACACGTATGTATTGTTGCTATTAAGGATAACATGATGGGGTCTATTTCTACATAAATAGATCTTGTCTACATCATGTCATCGTTCTTATTGCATTACTCCGTTTTTCCATGAACTTACTAATCTTGGACGTGATGCCTATATAATGATCATTGCCTGGATATCGTCATGATTATTTGAAGTTCTATCAATTGCCCAATAGTAATTGTTTTGCCACAGTTTTCTATTTTTCTCGAGAGAAGCCACTAGTGAAACCTACGGCCGCCAGGTCTCTTTTCATCATATTTGCCTTTGCGATCTACTTTCCTTTGCTTTTATTTTCAGATCTATTAAACCAAAAATACAAAAATACCTTGCTGCAATTTATTTGTTCCACGGTCTATTTATCCTATCTACCACTTTTACCTCATGATATTTGTCTATCTTGAGGCGCCGTACCTGAAAGGGATTGACAACCCCTTTAACACGTCGGGTTGCGAGTATTTGTTATTTGTGTGAAGGTGTTGTTTACGTGGTGTGAGGAGGTTCTCCTACCGATTCGATAACCTTGGTCTCATCACTGAGGGAAATACCTACCGTCACTATACTGCACCATCCCTTCCTCTTTGGGGAAATACTGACGTAGTTCTAACAGACATCAAAAGGAATTTCGGACGCCGTTGCCAGAGAGGATCTTCAACATCAACCAGGTTCCTAATCACAAATCTCGTCTCCTTGCAATTTACATTATTTGCCATTTGCCTCTCGTTTCCCCCTCCCCCTTCTTCACAAAAAATTACTGTTTTATTCGCCCTCTTTTTCGTTCGCCGTTTTCTCGTCAGATCTATTCGTGTTCTTGTTTTCTCGTCACAATGGCTAGTTTGAACACCCCTCCTTTGTTACCAGATTTTAAAGTTCTATACTTCAAACAAACACAAGGAGAAAATTTTAAAGATGCTTGGTATAGGCTTATGGAGTCTTACCTTGTTTGCAATCTAAAGGGAGATGCAAAAAATTTTCTTAGAAATTTTTACGTAGGATTGGCTTTGTATCATAGACAACTCTTGGATTTTGCCGGGAAAGGAAATTTTATTGAGCTTCATGTTAATGCTGCCTATGAAATTTTAGAAGGGATTTTGGAAGTTCCACCACAAAAGAAGGGTTATCTTTCACTTCAGAGGGAGTCCAAATTTTGGACAAACTTGGTGATTTGCATAAACATATGGTTGAATTGCAAAAATATAATGAACCTCTCAAACATCTCAATGGTAGTATCAATCGTATGAACAATTTGATTAACCTTTGCAATAAACGGTTGCATATTATAGATCTCAAGATGGTTTATTTTCTAAAAAATTTAGGGAAGCACAAAGAGCCTCCCGGATTTGAAAAGACCCTTACTGAAGTGGCAAAGATTACCGAGGACAACACTTAGATCCTACGCGTTATGCCTAGCTAGGGGCGTAAAACGATAGCGCTTGTTGGAAGGCAACCCAACTTGTATCTTTTTGCTTTTTGGTTTTCTTGGTGTTTTCAATAAAATACACAATTATACCTCTGGTTAGATGTGTTTTTGTGGTTTAAATTAGTGTTTGTGCCAAGCAAGGCCTTTGGGATGATTTGGGTGAAAATTGATTTGATCTTGGTGAAAAACATAAACTTTTGCGCTCACGAAATTATTTTTAGTTTTTAAAGAAGAGTGATTTTGAGTTGATTCTTTTTTCACAAGATTAATAAACAAAATTATTCACGTTGTCCTAATTTCTCAGAATTTTTGGAGTTACAAAAGTATTTGAAGTAGTCAGATTGCTACAGACTGTTTTGTTTTTGACAGATTCTGTTTTCTTTGCGTTGTGTGCTTGTTTTGATGATTCTATGGTTTTATTTGATGAGTTTTAGCCATAGAAAAGTTGGAATACAGTATATATAAGGAAAAAATATGAATATTTTTGCAACAATACTTATAGTAGTGGTTTGCTTTCTTATACTAACAAATCTCACGAAGGTTTTGTTGAGTTTTGTGTGATTGAAGTTTTCAAGTTTTGGGTGATCTTACGATGGATGAAGGAATAAGGATTAGCAAAAGGCTAAGCATGGGGATTCCCAAGGCACCACAAGATAATATTCAAGAAGTAGCAAGCAACTAAGCGTGGGGATGCCCCCGAGTGGCATCCCCTCTTTCTTCTAACAACCATTGATATTTTACTTCAAACTATATTTTTATTCGTCACATATTATCAGTTTTGCTTGGAGCGTCTTGTATGATATGAGTCTTTGCTTGTTTTGCTTTGTGTTTTAAGTCTTGAATCCTGGCTGGGCACACCTTTTTTAGAGAGCCAAAAATTATGCTATGCTTGCTCCTATGCTCCACTTAAATTTTTAGAGCCATGGATTTGCTCTAGTACTTCACTTATATCTTTTTGAGCATGGTGTGCTTTTTTATTTTTGAAGAAATGCTCTCATGCTTCAGTTAGAATTATTTGGGAGTTAGTAAATTCTTTAAGAAATTATCTCTTGCTTCACTTAGATTATTTTGAGAGAAAGAAAAATTATGCTCATGTTCTTCACTTAAATTTGTTTGAGCTTATCAAAAGCAGCATATGAAAATTGTCCCAAAGTGATAGATATCCAAGGAGGATATAATAAAAACTTTCATCAAGATCATTGGACAAAATAAACTTGATTCTTAGTAATGGTTTTGAGATATGACGATATGATATATGAGTCATGTTGATGAGTAAATGTGCTTTATTAACAATATTGATGTTAAGGTCTGTGATTCCCTATGCAAGCACGAAAGTCAATAGTTATGCAATGAAATTTATATCCTACTTGTGGTGCATTATTCGGTGTTACTTATGCTTAATTCTTGGGTACGAGATTTTTCGTTTCTTGGTTGGTCGCTTCTCAATCTTTTTGCTAGCCTTCATTTTGCACTAAGATGATCACTACTTGTGCATCCAAAACCCTTTAAACTAGTTTTGCCATATGAGACCACTATGCCTACCTATATGCGATATTTCCATGCCGTTCTAAGGAAATTTGCATGTGCCGTCTCTAATTTTCAAAATAAATTTCGCTTTTGTGTGCTCTACCGCTTGCGAGGCGGTGAGGGGTGGCCAATATTTTCCATGCTAGATGTGTTATTCTCACGTTGAGTGTTTATTCACTTGTCATTGCACGAGAGTACAACAAAGGTATTAGGGATGCCGAGTCCTGAAATAAAAAGAATGAATTTACTTTTTGTTGTCAAATAATAAATTCCTTGGAAAGTGTTGGTATGGAGGGCACCCGTGGGTACAGACGAACCATGGAAAGTGAAAGTAATGGTGGAAAAAGGAATAAACTTTATTTTCTCTTTGGGAACCGCCTATGATGTATCTAGCATGAAAAGTGTTGGGAGCTCTAAGTCGTTTTCGTTGGTGGGAAAAGTATGCCTCCCAAAATGTTTTTATCTCTCAATTTTTGCTTTGAGCTCTGGCATCTCCACAAATCCCTACTTCCCTCTAAGAAGGGCCTTTCTTTTACTTATGCAATTTTTATTTTTAATTTGAGTCGCCATCTTCTCTCATAAAGCACCAACTAAGGGGCACTATGATCGTATTTGAGCAATGGGTGTAGCTAATATTCGAGTGTGTTTCATGAATGGATCAATGATTGAGCATAATGGGCTAGGGATAACTTGCTTTAGTGTTGATATTTTGAAAGACATGGTTGCTTGTTGGTATGCTTGAGTATTAAAGTCTTCATGTCAAAACTAGACTATTGCTTTGAACCATATAAAATTCCAAATGTCCATGCTATAAAGAAAACAAATGTGATGAACATGTTAGGGAGCATTCCACATCAAAAAATCTGTTTTTATCATTTACCTACTCGAGGACGGGCAGGAATTAAGCTTGGGGATGTTGATACGTCTCCAACGTATCTATAATTTTTTATTGTTCCATGTTGTTATATTATCATTCTTGGATGTTTTACAATCATTTTATAGTCATTTTAATTCATTTTTTGGTACTAACCTATTGACATAGTGCCCGGTGCGAGTTGCTATTTTCTACATGTTTTTTACATCGCAGAAAATTAATACAAAACAGAGTCCAAACACAGCGAAATTTTTTGTGGATTTTTTAGGGCCAGAAAACATCCAGTGGGCCAGGAATGCACCCGAGGGGAGCTCTGATGGGAGCACAACCCACCAAGGCGCAATTGTGGGCCGAGGCGCGCCACGGTGGGTTGTGCCCTCCTCGTTGGCCTCCCGGACCGCCTCTTTGCTCTATAAATACCCCAATATTTCAGAAACCCTAAGGAGGGGGACAAAAATCAATTCCAGACGCCATAGAGTCCAAAAACACCAGATCCAATCTAGACACCATCACGGAGGGGTTCATCATGTCTATTGGTGCCCCTCCGATGATGCGTGAGTACTTCTTTGTAGACCTATGGGTCCATAGTTAGTAGCTATATGGCTTCCTCTCTCTCTCTTGATTATCAATACAATGATCTCTCCGAGATCCATATGATGTAAGTCTTTTTGCGGTGTGTTTGTTGGGATCCGATGAACTTTGAGTTTATGATCAGATCTATGTTTTTATCCATGAAAGTTATTTGAGTCTTCTTTGATCTCTTATATTTGTGATTGATTATAGCCTCGTATTTCTTCTCCTATAATTGGGTTTTGTTAGGCCAACTTGATCTATTTATCTTGCAATGGGAAGAGGTGCTTTGTGATGGGTTCGATCTTACGGTGCTTGATCCCAGTGACAGAAAGGGAAACGACACGTATGTATCATTGCTATATAGCAAGATGGGGTCTATTTCTACATAAATAGATCTTGTCTACATCATGTCATCATTCTTATTGCATTACTCCGTTTTTCCATGAACTTAATACACTAGATGCATGCTGGATAGCGGTCGATGTGTGGAGTAATAGTAGTAGATGCAGGCAGGAGTCGATCTACTAATCTTGGATGTGATGCCTATATAATGATCATTGCCTGGATACCTTCATGATTATTTGAAGTTCTATAATTTTCCCAACAGTAATTGTTTCCCCACTGTTTGCAATTTTTCTCGAGAGAAGCCACTAGTGAAACCTACGACCCCCGGTTCTCTTTTCATCATATTTGCCTTTGCGATCTATTTTCCTTTGCTTTTATTTTCCAATCTATTAAAACAAAAATACAAAAATACCTTGCTGCAATTTATTTGGTCCACCATCTATTTATCCTATCTACCACTTTTACCTCACATTATTTGCCTATCGTGAGGTGACGTACCCGAAAGGGATTGACAACCCCTTTAACACATCGGGTTGCGAGTATTTGTTATTTGTGTGCAGGTGTTGTTTACGTGGTGTGAGGAGGTTCTCCTGCTGGTTTGATAACCTTGGTTTCATCACAGAGGGAAATACCTACCGTCGCTATACTGCATCATCCCTTCGTCTTTGGAGAAATACCGACGTAGTTCTAGCACACATCAGGCGCCAAGTCAGTTCCCTCCTTTTTCCTGATAGGCACACGCGTATAAGAGGCAACATAGTTATTAGCATCCCTGATTTGTTGGGATACGTGGTTGCATGTGCCATGCAGAGGCGGCAGCAAATCTGCATGCCGTGATCAAATCAATGGGGCTCACGTAATTTATTTTTTGTGTTCAACTTATACCAGGGGTAGTTTTGTCCCAAATGCTTTGAAAATTATTGCCTTGGTCACCGAGCTGGAAATAATGCACCTTACATAAAGGAACGCAAGAAGTTGTAAATAGCAAGCAAACGTTGTATAAATGCTTGGAAACAAGGCCTATGGTTCCCTCACATGCATAAGTGCAAGTTCTCTCAACAATACTAACATAGTTGAATCATATATAAATGCCTCATGTGCGACAAAGAGTTCACTCCAAAGTCCCAAATAACGGAGAACAAACGAAGAAATTATTGTAGGGTACGAAACCACCTCAAAGTTATCTTTTCTGATCAATCTTATGAACTATCTCTATAGGTCTCACGAATAGCCCTAGAGTTCATACTAAAATAAAACCTTAAGATACACATCAACCAAAACCCTAATGTCACCTAGATACTCCAATGTCACCACAAATACCAATGGGCATGATTATACGATATGCATCACATAATTTCAGGTTCAGCATGTTCAATCCAACACAAAGAACTTCAAAGAGTGCCCCAAAGTTTCTACCGGAAAGTCAGGACAAAAACATGTGCCAACCCCTATGCATAGATTCCCAAGGTCACGTAACCCACAAGTTGATCACCAAAACATACATCAAATGGATCAATAGAACATCCCATTGTCACCACATATATCCCGTCGCAAGACATACATCAAGTGTTCTCAAATCCTTAAAGACTCAATCCGATAAGAAAACTTCAAAGGGAAAACAAAATTCATCACAAGAAAATAGAGAGGGGAAAACTCCATATGATTCATCAATATTAATAAAGCTTGCGATACATCAAGATCATGCCATCTCAAGAACACAAGAGAGAGATTAAACACATAGCTACTAGTACATAACCTCTGCCCCGAGGAGGATTACTCACACATTATCATGGTGAGAAAGAGAGATTTGTTGCTGGAGAGGTGCAGCCCCGAAGAGATGGAGGCGATTGTGGCCACAGCACCGGCAACGGGCGGCAGCCCCTTGCCCCTCCTTCTTCCTTGGTCTTGGTGCTGCAATGGAGGAGCCTTTGCCCTTCTTGGCGGCTGCCAAGAGAAAGGCAAATTCGTGGCTCTTGGTGGCTCTATCAAAATTAGGGTTTTTGTCTCCTTATATGTGCCTCTGTGGTGCTCTATGGCCCTCCGATGGATGGACTCTTCATCCAATGGATCTCGGGCACCTCTAGAACCTTCCTAGGGGCTCCTTACAGCCCTCATGAGTCTCCAAAGTCGTGGGTTCGCCGAATACATCACATATGTTACGAGTTTGACTCAATCACGTGAACTATTATCGTGATCCCGTAATCAGATATTTTCCTTCAGTAAAACAGGTGTCCAGATCGAATACGAACTCTGTTTTGGACGAATTTGTAGTCCAGAATCATTGCCATAAAATTCCCCACACTTCCATAGTTTTATATTTCTCCATTGAACACCGTCTTCGGGGGTCAAACTGACGATCTCCAAAAACTGATTGTGGACAGATTTCACGAGAGTCAGAGTCCTCCTGCAACAAGGATTTTTTTTTTTGCGTTTTTTTCGAAAATTTCTAATTAGTTCTTACAAATGAAAGTTTGAAACACAAACTTGTGGAATTTTTCAACCATTAATATGTTAGTCCCTAAAAATAATATAAAGTTGTAGCAAAATGATTGTAAAACATCCAAGAATGATAATATAACAGCATGGAACAAGCAAATTTTTTTAGATACGTTGGAGACGTATCAGCATAACCAAGCTTAGTTCATGCTCGTCCTCGAGTGGCTAAATGATAAAAATATAATTTTTGATGTGTAATGCTGCATAACATGTTCATCAAAATCTTTTCTTCTTTGTATAGCACGAACATTCGGACTTGTAAGTGATTCAAAGCAATAGTCTAGTTTTGGAGACTTTATATTATGACTTCAATACTCAAGCATGTCAACAAGCAATCATGTCTTTCAAAATATAAACACTAAAGAAATTCATCCCTACCCCATCATGCTCAATCATTGATCCATTCATGAAACACACTTGAATATTAGCTACGCCCAATGCTCAAGTACGATCATAGTGTTCCCTAGTTGGTTCTTATAAGAGAAGATGGAGACTTAAAGCAAAAAATAAAAATTGCATAAAGTAAATAGATAGGCCCTTCGCAGAGGGAAGTATGGATTTGTAGAGGTGCCAAAGCTCAAGGTTTAAATTGAGAGAGAAAAATTATTTTGAGTAGCATGTTTTTCCTGTCAATGAAAACAACAAAGTAGCTCATAATACTTTCCATGCTAGATACATTATAGGCGGTTCCCAAACAGAATTGTAAAGTTTTTACTCCCCCTCAACCAATCAATCACACTCCACGGAGAGCCGAATCCACGGGTACTGTCCATACCAACAACTTTCCTAGGGGAGTTTTGTTTCATTATATTTGATTTGATTTTTGAGCATGGAACTGGGCATCCCGAATACCAGCCACTTTCTCGTGCATGATAGTGAATATACACATATCGTGAGAATAACACACCTAGCATGGAAAAATATTGGATACTCCCCACCGTTTCATGAGCGGTACGGACACACAACAGAGAAAAAATATTTTGAAAATTTAGAGATGGGACATACAAATTTGCTTGGAACGGCATTGAAATATCGCATATAGGTAGGTATGGTGGACTCATGAGGCAAAACTTGGTTTAAGGATTTTGGATGCACAAGTAGTATTTCTATTTAGTACAAATGAAGTCTAGCAAATAGATTGGGAACCAATCAAACCAAGAAACGAAAATTCATATAAGTGAGCATTGAGTCATAACTAACACAGAATAATGCACCACAGTTGGATGTAACTTCATTGTATAACTATTGACTTTCATGCATGCATAGGGAATCACAAACCTTAAAACCAATATTCCTACTTAAAGCAAAATTACTCACTAACATGACTCACATATTACTATCTTCATGTTTCAAAAGAATTACAAAGAATCAAGTTTAATTTGTCCCATGATCTTCATGAAAGTTTTTATTATATCCCACTTGGATATCTATTACTTTGGGACTAGTTTAATACATTTATATTTCCCTTTCAACATTACCAAACCAATTTAAAGGAAGCGCAAGAGCATAAAGATTTCATCCCTCGAAAAGGTATAAGTGAAGCATTAGAGGAAATGACAAGCTACTCACAAAAGATATAAGTGAAGATCAATGAGTAGTCAAACAATTAAGGAGCTATGTGAGGACTCTCTCTCCCTCAAAAAATATATTTTCAGATCTGAGTATTTTATTTGAACAGAAAACAAAAGAAAAATAGCATTCCAAGAATAGGACGCATCATGTGAACGTATATAAATTTAGGCTCAACCTAGGGTAACAGATAGTTGACGAAGAGAGGTGGGATGCGTAGCATACCCAAGCTTAGATGCTCGAGAGTTCTTGAAATATTTAATTGGGGTGCCTTGGGAATTCCCAATCTTGAGCTTTTGTATCTTTTTCAATCCTCTCGTATCCCGGTTTCACCTATTCTCAAAAACTTCTTCCACACAAAATTTGAAAAGAACTCGTAAGATAGGTTAGTGCACATAATAATAAATCAACTCTTTATGTAGTGCCAAAAAAAGTTGCATAATAATTTCAAACATCATCTACTATTTACTATCATGTACACAATTTATATCTATCAATATAGGCTATGGAAACTATAGGATAAGTAGATAACAAAACTATGACAACAATCTCTCCAAACAGAATAGTGTGTAGAAATGTATGAAAACAGTGTACTTATGTAACTCAAAAAATTATAAAAATTTAGATCATGCTATAAAATTTATATGAACACCATGTGTAAAACTTTCAGAAACTTTCCATGTTCCAGTAAAATATGAAAATTCAAACACTACAGCACCAGCTTCTGTTTTTACACACTGCCAATCAAAGCATACAATGCAAGCATCCTAATGCAATTATTGGAACTTCTTATTGAAAAACAACAATATAAATAATACCTAAAATATAACAACAAGATAAAATGATGCTCCAAGAAAAACTCATATTATGTGACAAATAAAAATATAGCTCCAAGTAAGATATACCGATAATGTTGAAGACGAAAGAGGGGATGCCTTCCGGGGCATCCCCAAGCTTAGGCGCTTCAGTCTTCCTTGGATATTACCTTTGGGTTGCTTGGGAATCCCCAAGCTTAGGTTCTTATCACACCTTATTCTCCTCATATCGGTGTCTCACCCAAAACTTGAAAACTTCAATCACACAAAACTTAACAGAACTTCGTGAGATGGGTTAGTATAATCAATAATGATCACTCACTTAGGTATTGTCAAGACAAGATTCATAATCGTTCCCACATGATACCTACTATATTCTACTATTACCATAATTTATATCACTGAATATAAGCTATGGAAACACTAAAAAAAGCAAACTATGCATGCAAAACAGAATTTGTGAAAAACAGAACAACTCGTGGAGATCTGAAGTGTAACCAAACTTCCCTGTCTCTACAAATTCTGAAAAATTAGGACAACCCAGGCAATTTTTATATAAATAATTTGTAAAATATTCAGATCAAAATCAAGTTCCAGTGAATTTACAAAATTCCTTCACTGAGAGCAAATGTTTGTGTTTTTATACAGAATCAAGTCAACAATCATCCACACTATCCCAAAAGCTTTACTTGGCACTTTATTGAAATAAAAGGCATAAAACTTGATTACTACAATAGCTTAATCATGTTAACACCAAAAAGTAGAAAGTAAAAGTGTTGGTTGTCTCCCAACAAGAGCTTTTCTTTAAAGCCTTTTAGCTAGGCATGATGATTTCAATGATGCTCACATAGGAATAATAATTATACCATGCAAAAGAGCATCATGAATATCATGACAAGCACATTTAAGTCTAACCCACTTCCTATGCATAGGAGAGCAATAATCAACTAGCATAGGAAGGCAAAACAAGCATTATTTCAAAACTTTGAACACATAGAGACGGAACTTGATATTATTGCAATTCCTACAAGCATATGTTCCTCCCTCATAATAATTTTCAGTAGCATCATGAAGGAATTCCACAATATAACCAGCACATAAAGCATTCTTTTCATGATCTACAAGCATAGAAGTTTTACTACTCACCACATAAGAAAATTTATTCACATCAATAGTAGTGGGAGCAAACTCAACAAAATGACTATCATGTGAAGCATGATCCAATTGAAAATTAAAATCGTGATGACAAGTTTCATGGTTATCATTATTCTATATAGCATACTTGTCATCACAGTAAATATCATAAATAGGAGGCATTCTTTCATCATAATAAGTTTTCTCATCAAAACTTAGGGGATTAAACATATCATCTTCATCAAACATAGCATCCCTAGCTTGTGGCTTTGCAAATCATTAGCACCATGAATATTCAAGGAATTCATACTAACAACATTGCAATCATACTCATCATACAAAGATTTAGTGCCAAACATTTTAAAAACTTCTTTTTCTAACACTTGAGCACAATTTTCCTTTCCATCATTTTTTGTAGTTTTGTTTCATAAAACCAAACTAGTGAAAAAAATGAAACTAAAAGATTTAATTTCAAGATCTAAAGATATACCTTCAAGCACTCACCTCCCCGACAACGGCGCCATAAGAGAGTTTTGTTGACGGGATGTGAGTGCCGCTTACCTAACCTCCCCGGCAACGGCGCAAGAAAAAATCTTGATGTCTACTACACAACCTTCTTCTTGTAGACTTGTGTTGGGCCTCCAAGCACAGAGTTTTGTAGGACAGTAGCAAATTTCCCTCAAGTGGCTGACCTAAGGTTTATAAATCCGTGGGAGGCGTAGGATGAAGATGGTCTCTCTCAAGCAACCCTAGAATCAAATAACAAAGAGTCTCTTGTGTCCCCAACACACCCAATACAATGGTAAATTGTATAGGTGCACTAGTTCGGTGAAGAGATGGTGATACAAGTGTAATATGGATGGTAGATATAGGTTTTTGTAATCTGAAAATATAAAACATCAAGGTAAAAAATAGCAAATAGCGAGCAAAATGTTGTAGAAATGTTTGGAAACAAGGCCTAGGGTCCATACTTTCACTAGTGCAAGTTCTCTCAACAATACTAGCATAGTTGAATCATATATTAATCCCTCAAGTGCGACAAATAGTTCACTCCAAAGTCACAAATAGAGGAGAACAAACGAAAAAATTATTGTAGGGTACGAAACCACCTCAAAGTTATCTTTTCTGCTCAATCTTATGAGCTATCCCTATAAGTATCACGAACAGCCCTAGAGTTCGTACTAAAATAACACCTTAAGATACACATCAACCAATACCCTAATGTCACCTAGATATTCCAATGTCACCACAAGTACCCATGGGCATGATTATATGATATGCATCACATAATTTCAGATTCATCATGTTCAAGCCAACACAAAGAACTTCAAAGAGTGCCCCAAAGTTTCTACCGGAAAGTCAAGTAGAAAACATGTGCCAACCCCTATGGATAGATTCCCAAGGTCACGGAACCCGCAAGTTGATCACCAAAATACACATCAAGTGGATCAATAGAACATCACATTGTCACCACAGATATCCCATCGCAAGACATACACCAAGTGTTCTCAAATCCTTAAAGACTCAATCCGATAATAAAACTTCAAAGGGAAACTCAATTTATCACAAGAAGATAGAGACGGGAAAACTCCATATGATTAATCTATATTAATAAAGCTCGTGATACATCAAGATCGTGCCATCTCAAGAACACGAGAGAGAGAGAGATTGAACACATAGCTACTTGTACATACTCTCAGCCCCGAGGAGGATTACTCACACATTATCATGATGAGAAAAAGAGATTTGTTGATGGAGAGGTGCAGCCCCGAAGAGATGGAGGCGATGGAGGCCACGACACTGGCGATGGGCGGTGGCCCCTTGCCCCTCCTTCTTCCTTGGTCTTGGTGCGGCAATGTAGGAGCCTCTCCCCTTCTTGGCGGCTGCCAAGGGAGAGGTAAATTCGTGGCTCTTGGTGGCTCTACCAAAATTAGGGTTTTTCTCTCCTTATATGTGCCTCTCTGGTGCTCTATGACCCTCCGACGGATGGACCCTTGATCCAATGGATCTCGGGCACCACTAAAACCTTCCTAGGGGCTCCTCAGAGCCCTCATGATTCTCCAAAGTCGTGGCTTGGCCGAATATATCAGATATGTTAAGAGTTGGACTCAATCACGTTAAGAATTCTCGTGATCCCGTAATCATACATTTTCCTTCGGTAAAACGGGTCTCCAAATCGCATACCTACATCGCTTTGGACGAATTTGCAGTCCAGAATCATTGCGATAAAATGCCCCTCACTTCCCTAGTTTTAGTGTTTTTCATTGAACGCCATGTTTGGGGGTCAAACGGACAATCTCTAAAAAATGTTTGTGGACAGATTTCACGAGAGTCAGTGTCCATCAACAAGGCTCTTTTTGTGATTTTTTCGACAATTTCTAATTAATTTCTACAAATCAAAGTGTGAAACAAGAACTTGTGCAATTTGCAACCATTAATAGGTTAGTCCCAAAAAATAGTATAAAGTTGTAGTAAAATGATTGTAAAACATCCAATAATGATAATATAACACCTTAGAACAAGCAAAAGTTATAGATAGATTGGAGACGTATGACCTGCCCCTACTATCGTTGATCTTTGGCAGGCCGAATGCACTCCGCCCTGCTACTCGCGACGACCCCCTCGTCCAACTCCATGGCCTCGAGGAGCCTCTTTGCTCTGCCTTGCTGTAGTCGTGAGCACCTCATCCGTGAACCCATCGGCCTTCAGATGCAGCTGGTCGGTTGGTCATTTGGATGCATTGCCGTGGAGTGTTGTGTGTCCCTTCAGATTCTTCAAGGCCGATGCTTCGACACATGAACAGCTACGGGAACGACTACCGTCAACCTCCCAAGATCGTGGATTCGCCAATCACCTCTGCAACCGTGTACGACTACTTCCTCGATGACACGTGTACCACTACTTCCACGACGTCCTCGACGACCTCGAACATCTACGGAGCGTGTACGACTACCGTCCCCGTGGAACCGACAAGACCGTCGAGTACCACTACTTCCACTATGTCCACGACGACCATGTACATCTACACTAGGATGACTCGAACAGCTCCAAGATGCACGCTTCATAGGTATACCATTGAGACGATGCCCGTGGATGAATGCATTGTTGTATGAGAGTTGAGGTCACCCGTTTTGTAGATGCCATGCTAGGTGCACGTTGTCCCTCTTCTCTTGTGACCCCGACACATGGGAACCCGGTAACCGGGATCACCCCATCATTCTTGGCATGACACGCACATGCTCCCAATTCGTTGGCACCGGTATCTCATCGAGTTATTGGGACTGAAAATTGTTGTGGCATCATTTCCGTTTTGCCGCCATGGTTCCCTTTTATTCGCCATTGCGACACATGCCTGCTTCATATCCTTCTTGCTAGTGTTTTCATAAAAGTGCATGCATGCTGCATTCATGGCATACTATCTTGTGTTGCACGTATCTGTTAACCGTAGCTCCGTTCAATGTTCTTATGTGTTAACCGACTAGAATGACGCGTAGAATCACATAATTCACCTCTTGCCATGTTAACAACATTTTAAAATTGTCGTGTACCTAAATGGGAGTGAATTAAATATTTAAATGTGGAGTTTCGTCAATATGCAACTTGTTGCATATTGAGCTTCACTTAATGTGTAGTGCTGGATTGTTGTGATTTGCCATGCCTTGCCATGCCTTGCGTAATTGATATGGACATGCATCATATTAGGTTGTGAATCATATCGTGCATGTGCCGTGGTGAATATCGTGTGTTGATTCTTGTTTCCGGTTTGCATCATCTCAATAGAATTCCGCAAGCATTTCGGAATGTGAGGATTCATTCGACTACGTTGGTTCATTTGCTTCACGGATTTGTTCTTATTCCAAGCAGGATCTCAGGTAAGATGATCATTTCCCTAGATACCATTACTATCATTGCCATGCGAGTTGTTTCGTTTCTACCGCTATGTCTCGATGCCTACCGCCTGTTTAATAAGCCTCCCAACATTTCCATGAAAACCTTCAACCTTTCTACAACCTAGCAACCACTAATTGGCTATGTTACTGCTTGCTTAACCATTGGATAGCGTTGGTAGTTGCAGGTGTAGTTGCTTCCATGTGATAACATGGGTTCCTTGTTATACAACCATATTAATGATATTTAATTTAAAGCACCTATATATTTGGTAAAAGGTGTAAGGCTTGGCCTTTCTAGCGTGTTGTTTAGTTCCACCTTTGCCACATTAGTTTCGGCTACCGGTGTTATATTCAATAAATTGAGCACTCCTAAAATGATCGGGGTTGTTATGGTGTCACAGCCCTAGAATGACTGCTTGCAAATAGTTGCACCATCATCTTGCATCATATTAAACCTTAATGATTTTGAGTTTTTGAGCTAACAAAACCCAAGCAAGTCATTGAATAAAACAAATCCAAATAGTGGTGACTTTCAATGAACCCAAAATGGATTTAAAAAATGTCCACCTTTTGTGTTAAATGTTGGAAAGAACATTTCAGTGAAGAATTTTATTTTACAAACACTTTTGACAACTTAAATAATTTTTAAAAGCCACTGAAATGGTTAAAACAAATAACTATAAATATTTTAGCTCACTAAAAATGCTGAAACTTTCTGTGGAGTTTGGAAGTATTCCAAATATACGCCTTATTTATTTTCAAGGTTTTACAAAATGGTTGTTATTTTATTAATTCAAACACAAATGTCAGAAAACAAATAAAAGCAGAAAATAAATAAAGAGAAGAAGAGTCTCACCTGCACTTACCTGGCCCAGCCCACCTTCAGCCTTCCCCTGTCGTCTTCCTCCCCGCGCCAGTAGGCACAGGAGAGGCATGGCGAGCTCACCGAGCCCCATCGCCACCTCCTACTTGCCTCTGCCAGCGAGGCGCTGAGGATAGGCACCCTAGAGATATATCTCACCACCACCACTCTCTGTTTCCCCCCCTCGTGTCTTGTCGCTCCTCTTCGCCATGGCCGAGCTCTGCTCGAGCTGCCGCTCGTCGTTGCCGCAGCCTCCGGCCTCCCCTCGCCTCTCCGAGAAACCCAGAAGGACTGCCTCGTCGCCCTCATCCCCCTCGCCATCGGAATCGATCCTGAAGGCCTCGGAGCGCCGCCATCGCCATCGTATTCCCCATCTCCGGCCGCTGGATGTCGCCGTCGATTCGCTGCCAGCAGGGCCTCATCGAGCGAGTCGAGCCGCCACTCGAGCCCCCCGTGAGCCACCGGTTCCATTTTCCCTCTCTTCACGGTCGCTCGTTGTCGGGACCCCGATCCTAAGCCATAGGAATCCATCCTGTAACACATCGCATCCCTTTGCGGTCTCACGCACGGTTAACTCCACGGCTGCAGCCTTACCTTAGCCGGGACCTTTTGTGTCTTTTGACTCACGTATGCAATAGTGTCGCTAGCATTCCAATGTCAAAGAACCCGGATCGACATGTCTAGTCATAAACCAAAGTGGCAGTACCGCACAAGGACAGGCATACATGACCCAACAAAGCAGGTGTCGGTCACCAGCGAGTGTAGACGAGTCGTAGCAAGCTACAAGGACTCCATTACATCGCATGACATTTCCCCAAAGGGGACAGACACAACAGCTAAGAAGGACACATGCCGGTCAACCAATGTGTCCGGAGCAGTAGCGAACTACCATGGCTCGTTGGATCACAAAGGGGCATTTCCTTGTGAGGAGTGCTACTAAAGTTCACGACTAGGTAATCGAACCCCATACATATCGAGTACGACACACGTACGCATGGCATACCGATATGTATAGATACATCGATGGCATCACAACATAACCATAAACATACAAGTTTTATTTAAGAGGCTCGGAAGAGCCACACACATAATATTACACATTAAGGGTCTCACGACCCATAATAGCAGTCATTCAGTTACAAGCCAGCGGAAGAGTTTAGAACTGTCTGAGTACAGACAGGTGCAACTAAAGGGGCACATGGCCTGACTATACTATAGATCCAACGTAGGGCCAGATCATAGCTGGGACACCAGCTACTCGTCGTCGTCGATGTCTACGAAGAACCCTCCATTAGGGTCATTAGCAACCTCTGCAACATTTATTAAGCAAACATGAGTACGAAGGTACTCAGCAAGACTTTAGGATAACTATCTACTCATGCAATGTATCAATAAGGTATGGTGGGGTTTCATGCGGAAAGCCAGCATTTGACTCGTGGCTAGACAACTTGCATTTTTAAATAATTTTGACAACTTGATTTCTCGCACACGAGTCCACTAACACCACAACAATACACCATCGTGGAATCATTCCGTCTCCATACGGAAATGCCGTCCATAACACTCACACTTATCTTGACAATTTTATGAGTAGCCATTGAAGTTATCTATGAACAACATATGTCTCCAAGTAGTCCATATCCGCGGACGCAGCTATTCGAATAGATCATAACCCTGCAGGGGTGTACTTCGTCACACACACTCTCGCCACTTATCGCCATGTGCACGTCATGCACCTCGGCAACCTTCAAGCGGAAGCCCAGCGAGGGAGTCGGCCACGACCGTTAACCACACTAGTACCTAGTCCAGGTTTATCGCCTATCTGAGAGTAAACCGTACGGAAGTCCGGCCGAGGTTTCCGCCACGGCCTCAAACGATGTGCGCAGGGTTCCCAAGCCCACCATCGGGGTGCCACTTGGTACACCGTGCCACTGCCTACCGCATCACGGCCCACCTCTCAGGTCAGCACCATGCACGGCCTCCAGCATTACTATAAACACCAGAAACTACTTGCAACTCCTGGACCGAGTACTAAGCGATTAATAGGCCGAGCGGGGTCATATTTCAGGGCCCAGCATGTGGTAGTATCTAGTCTTGGATTACATACACGGAACTCAGTTCCTAAGGACGGTTCCAATGAAACAACCCGCCATGTACTCCTACACAGCCTTTCACCGGTACCTTTACCAAATCAGATTCAACACACAACCTTTGCTTACCGAACGCATTCTCACAATTCTGTTCATCTCCCAGATGACAGACCATACACAACTCTAAGCATAGCATGCATAGCAGGATAAGGCACATCATGGCTCAAGCAACTACCAGGTATGCTAGGTTGCAAGGTTCGGCTATTTACTGTGACAAGGATAGGTCATGCAAAGGAAGTGGGTTCAACTAACGTGGCAAAAGCAGTTGAAACATTTGATCCTAATGCAATAAACAAGTGCAGGAGCAAGAACATGGGATTTATCGGGATGATCAAAATGGTTGCTTGCCTTGTTGCTCAGAGGAGGGACAATATCCGTCAGACGGATATTCGGTGGAATCCGGGGGTGCGGAGCCTACCGAAATGAATGGCAACAATCAATAACAATCATATGCAAACAAGATGATGCATGAAAAGATATGGCGTCTCCCTCCCACCTCCCCGGGCAGCGACTCAATGGCGATCTGGAATTCTAGCCGGAATCTCATCCACCCTTGCCGCCCATCTGCTCAGGTGAACCTTCTCTATTCTCTCGTGGCTGGTCATGGCCTGCATGGGGGGTTCCACGTTGGATCTGGATTTCTCGCACGGATTGGCTTTCTCTCAGGAGGTTTATCGCCACTCGGGTTTTACGGTGCATCCTATGAAGCATCGTCGCCCCTTCATTATGGTGATCTCTTTTGGTCGTCACGTGTTCCAGCTATCGCCTGATACTGTGGCTGCCGCTCTGGAATCGGTGATTGGTGGTTCGGCTATTGAGTTTCGGGTTTCTCAAATCACGGATTCGGTTTTCTCTTTCAAGGTCTCATGCATGCAAGTTGGTTTTCATATTCTGGACTTGCGTTCTTTCAAATGCTCAAATTTTAAGTGCTTCTTCCATCTTTGGGGACATGGAGGTCCTAATTGGCGTCGGGAATTTGCTCTCTGGAAGAAGCAATGTGATGCTGAGTGGATTATTGTGAGCCCCTCCAAGCGGAGGGCTTCTCTAGGTCTGATGGCCATGCATTCCAGACCTCTTAAGTCTTCTCTCAAATCTGGATCTTCTGTTCGTAAGAAGTTATCTTTTGCATCCCTACAACAATATGAGGTTTGCAAGGGTTATAGATACCCTGTTTCCCATGATGAACTAGTCACTCTTGAGCAAGCTGGTTACTCGGTGCCTACCCCTAAACGTGTGATTATCTCCGCACCACCGTCGGCTGAACTCCGGTGGACGGTAGCCTCGCCGCACATTACGTTTGGCACCGTTCCTTGCCAAGTTTCCTCTCCCGGTTCTTCCGGCGAACATTTTCAAACTGCCAAAATTTTTGGAACTTCCCAGGCGCAGCAAAAGGATACAGCTAATCCAGCCGAGAATAGTGGAATCCCATTGTCGGGGGCAAGTCTGGATTCTGGAAAAATCTCCTCTCTTATTAATGAGCCTGCTAAGGTTATTTCATCCTCTGGGCCTGATACTCAATCCATGATGGATATTCCCTCTTCTCAAGAGGCCCACATGGCCTTTGACGAGCTTATTAATGGCATGGTTGAGGATATCTTTTCTTGCTCTATTTGCAACGCACGGGGCCATCTAGCCGTGAACTGTATGGCTTCGCCTGGCTACTCTGACAGTATGGTGGGCCGCGCACGATCTAGAGGAGCCTCTTTTATGCGTAATAATTGTCTTACTTGGAACTGCAAGAGACCCACCACCTCCCCTGTCGCTGATATCTCGGGAACTGCTGATACTTTTGGCGAAACAGCAACCCCTGCCGAGCAGTTCCGTCCTGTCTCATCACCGTCGTCTCCTCGAACTCCCTCGGCGACACCACCCGTCACTCCGCCACCACCTCCAGCAATGGCAAACTTCGAGCTTGATCCAGAGTTCTTCCTCCCGCCTGGTCACAACATCATTGATGGAGGGGTCGACCGGCTGCCCCGGACTTTCACCACGCCGGCAGTACCCATCACCCGGCGCCACGAGCGCTTCGTCATTGCCACAGTTCATCCAGCGCCGCCTGCTGATGAGGTGATTCAGGTACGACAGGAAGTCGCTGCCCTTCTCCTACATCAAGGATTCCATGTCCGCTCTGCTCAGCCCTGGATTGAGGGAGTAGGTTTGTTCGAGCTCCGGGATGCGGCGGAGATTTATGCTACAGTCCACATGGTACCGCAGCCTCTTGCAAACTCGGTGGTGCGCTTCATCCGTCATGATCACGGTCTCGGCTTCCGTGGCCAAGAGGGTTTTCGTCAGGGCTGCCTCATGCTTCTGGGGGTGCCATTGGATTACCGTAACACTGAAGATCTCAGGGCGGCCGTTAACACCTTCGGGGAGTTTCATCATTGGGTCCAAGACGACCCATATTTGGTTCGCTCTATTGTTTTTGCTGCTTTCCCCGAAGACCGGCTAGTACCCCGAAGTATCAGCTTCTCAGAATATTCGGCCTGGGGTGGCGCAAGGGTGTCCTGGTCTGCTCCTGTGTACATTTTGGGTACGGCGGCTGCTGCGATTCTCCCCAATGATGAGGATCCGATGCCTCTCAATGGCAACCCTCATCCACTCCCTGGGCAACTTGTTCATGACAATCTGCAATTTGTTTTGCCCCCATATCCTGCTCTAGGATGGAATGCGGTGCCACTAGCCCCAGGAGATCCTGGGCCTGCTGCTGCGGATGCTGATGAAGGTGGCTGGGGCCAGCCACCTGTCGATCCTGAGGCTGGAGACTAGGGTCAGCCACCTGTTGACGGAGGAGGCTGGGAACATGCTGCGGCACCTGCTGCGCCCGCTGATGCGCCTGTTGTTGATCCTGTTCAAGACCAGGAATCAATGGTGATTGATCAGCCAAGTCCCTCCTCCTCGGACTCGGTTCATGAATTGGTCGACCTTGATCCACAGGAGGGTCAGATGGTGGAGGAACCGGTCGTCCCAGAGCTGCCCCTACATCTCCCTGATGCCGCCAATATTGATGTTGAAGATGCTGATGCTGCTGTTCTGGCTGATGCCCCGGACAATGCTGGGCTGGAGGCTGGTGTTGATGGTCCTGTTGCTGGTCGGGCCAATGGGGCTGAGCTGGAGGCGGAAGAGCCTAGACTGGAGGAGGAGGAAACAAACCCTCTGGCCATGGTTCTATACACTGCCCCTCCACCTGATCAGTCCAACATCACTGTTGAGGTGCCTAGGGTTTTATATGGGCCACCCTTGCCCCCACTGATGTCCTGGACACGCTCTTTTGAGAATCTGATGGGCCCTGCTGCTGCTATGCATATACCACGCTAGTTCCAGATGCCACTCCTTGAGCCCATCCTGATCCCCAAGCGATCCTGGGACGTGGCTTTTGATGCTGACACTCCAGGACCCTCACTGTCGGACCCTGCTTCTGCCTCGCTCTTTATACAGGAGGTAACCCCTATCAGCCCAACTTCTTCTTCAGAGGACTTATCCTTCCGCTCTCCTGCTCCGTCCAAGAAGGGGTCCCGCAAGAAGGCCACCCCAATGGTGGACTCCTCGGTGAGGCGATGTACTCGTGGCTCAATCAAACGCGATGGCTTCAAGCCAACTCTGCACGAGCTGCCTGCACACATCCCCAAGAAGAGGAAGCCGAAGGCCAAGCCTATGCCCTCAACGTCCCAGGAATCTGAAGATGTACCTCCGGCCACTCCTATCCCAGTACTCCAAGAAGTAGGGCAGTCATTGGGCATTGCCCCGGAGAAGCTCACGGTGGATCGTCTTATGGAAGATCCTGATGACTCTGCGCCCAAATCTTCTGATGTTTAATCCGCTCATATTAAGCTTCTATTGTACTGTTTTTATGTATTGTCGAACTTCTGCTGTCGTTTGGTGCTTGAAACTTCGGTTGCAGTGGCTATTACATAGCCTTGCTTTTGCTACATCTCTAATCTGCAATGGATAGTCGTTCCACAAGGAGTTGGCGTGTGTTTTGCTGGAATGTGCGTGGCCTTAATTCGGATCATAGACAACGGGCAGTCCGTAACAAAATCGATGAGAGCCTTGCTACGGTGGTGTGTTTGCAGGAAACAAAGATGCAGTCTATTGAGTTTCGAGCAGTTAAAGGTTTCTGCCCCTAACGTTTTGATCAATTTTCTTATTCCCCTTCCAGGGGTGCATCAGGAGGCCTCATTACCCTTTGGAACTCATCGATTCTCACTGGTCACTTAGTACAGTGCACCCCATATGGCTTAGTCACCTCCTTTACCTCTAAGCACACAAGTGAATCCTGGACCTTGGTTAATGTCTACGGACCATGTCATGGGGAGGCCCGTGACCTTTTTGTGAGTTGGCTTTACAATCTTCATATACCCACTGGGGCTAACTGGCTACTTCTTGGGGACTTTAATTTCATTAGATCCCCTGACAACAGAAACCTCCCTGGGCTGATGTAAATGACATGTTTATATTCAATGAAATTATTGGGCATTTGGGACTATTGGAGCTTCCCATCAAAGGTAGATCCTACACTTGGTCCAATATGCAAGACACTCCTCTTCTGGAGCAGCTGGATTGGTTCTTTACATCCACCAATTGGATCTCTTCTTATCCTCTCACCCAAGTGCTCCCTCTGGCAAAGATTGCATCTGATCATGTGCCTTGTGTGGTCACTGTCAACACCTCCATCCCCAAATGCAACTTATTTCGTTTTGAGAACTACTGGGTTGAAATGGAGGGCTTCATGGAATGTGTGCAGCAATCGTGGCTCATTCCTTCACGAAAGACTCACATCTCTGCTATTATCATGGATAAGATGAAGCATCTTCGCCAGGTTCTGAAGAAATGGCAGACGTCCCTGTCTCAGTTAAAGCACCTTATTTCCAGATGTAACCAAGTGGTGCTATGCTTGGATGAGCTGGAAGAGCTGAGGTACTTATTCAGGCCGGAAGCTAACTTCAGGAATCTTGTTAAATTGCATTTGGAACATCTACTACACCTTCAATGTTTATACTGGAAGAAGAGGGCCACTATTCGATTCATTAAGGTTGGTGAAGAAAATACCAAATTCTTTCATGCTATGGCCACTGAAAGGTACAGGAAGAATTCTATTGCCTCTCTCAAGTTAAATGATGGGTCTATTATCTCTGATCATGATCAAATTGCTGCATGCTTCTGGGCATCTTTCAAAGATCGAATGGGAACTTCTCTTGGCATTAATATGGCTTTTGACCTTGACTCCCTACTGGAGGAAGTTCAGGGTCTTGACATTCTCACAGAGCCCTTTTCCAAATCTGAGATGGATAAAACTGTGCATCATATGCCTACTGACAAAGCCCCTGGGCCTGATGGTTTCAATGGACTTTTTTTCAAAAAATGCTGGCACATTATTTCCCCTGAGTTTTATCAACTTGCTGCTGAATTTCATGCTGGTCAGGCTCAGCTAGTAAACATGAATTATTCCTATATTACACTCTTTCCCAAAAACAGGTCACCTGAACAGGTGGGAGATTATAGACCGATATCTTTTACTGGCATGGGTCTTAAATTTTTGTCCAAAATGCTTGCCAATCGGCTACAATTGCAGATTGTTAAATGTCTTCACAAGAATCAATATGGTTTTATCAAATCTAGGACTACTCAGGATTGTGTGGGCTGGACTCTCGAGTACCTGCATCAATGTCATCAATCCAAGAAACCTATAGTTATCCTTAAGTTCGATTTTGAAAAGGCATTTGATTCTGTGGAGCATGCATTCATCTTCCAGATTCTTCGAGCCAAGGGCTTTAATGATCGATGGATCCTTTGGGTCAAGCAGCTTCTAGCCTCTGGATCTTCTTCAGTTCTAATCAACAGTGTGCCTGGGAAGAAGTTCATGTGCAAAAAAGGTGTCAGACAGGGAGATCCTTTGTCCCCTTTGCTGTTTGCTATTGCTGCTGATTTTCTACAAACTCTGGTGAATAAACTGCGGGTGGATGGACTGATCCAGCTGCCTATTCCTACTCATGATAAAGATTACCCTATAGTGCAATATGCTAATGATACTCTCATCATCTTACCAGCTGACAAATCACAATTGTTGCAGCTTAAGGAAATGCTTTTGCTTTTCTCTCAGTCTAGTGGGCTACAGGTCAATTATCACAAATCTGCACTCTTACCTGTCAACATTCCTTCTCAGCATCTACAGGATCTGGCGGATTCCATTGGCTGTAAAGTGGGAACTCTACCCTTCACATATCTGGGACTGCCTGTTGGAACCACTAAACCCCGAATCATCGACCTCATGCCTCTGGTGGATGAAATGGAAAGAAGGCTCAGTGCTAGTTCCTCATTTCTTGCTCAGGGGGGCAGATTGCAATATGTCAAGTCAGCATTGTCTGTTGTTCCCCTCTTCTTCTTATGCAGCCTGGATCTGCCACCAGGGATTCTGAAGCAATTGGAGCGGATTCAACGTCAATGCCTATATGGTGAAGAAATGGGAATGATCATGCACCCTCTCTTGCTGCTTGGCCACTGGTGTGCAGGCCTAAGAATAAAGGGGGGTTAGGGATTGTGAATTTAGCCGTTCAGAATGAAGCTCTTCTGCTCAAACATGCTGATAAATTCCTTAATCATGCTGATATCCCTTGGGTTCATCTGATTTGGAACACTTACTATCACCACACTGTACCTCAGGGCACTGCACTTTGTGGCTCCTTTTGGTGGAAGGACATATGCAAACGTCTTGACCAATTCAGAGCTGTTACTTATGTCTTGCCTAACAAGGGTGATTCCTTCTTGTTCTGGTCTGATTCCTGGCTACTTGGCAACTCCACTATGCCATTGGCTGTTCGATTCCAGCGATTGTTCTCCTTTGTAGCTGATCCTTTTTGCACAACTCAAGAAGTTTTTGCTGCTTTTTCTGAGGATCGTCTGCTCTCTCTGTTTCACCTTCCATTATCTGCTCAAGCTTATCAGGAACTGTCTGCTGTCCAATCTTTAGTTCTGGACCTGGATCTGGATCATCATGCCTTTGACAGATGGGTATGGCACAAGGATGCTAAGGGCTATACACCCAAGGCCTACTATGCTCATGTTCATAGCAGTATTGTGCCTAACCCTCTGCTTAACTGGATCTGGAAAAGTTGTTGTACCATGAAAGTTAAGATGTTTGTCTGGATGCTCATTATGGATAGGCTGAACACACAGGACATGCTGGAACGGCGTCACTGGAAGGTTTCTGATTCTAATCTCTGTGTGTTGTGCCATGCCAGAGTCAAGGAAGACAAAGATCATTTATTCTTCACATGCCTGTTCAGCAACAGGGTTTGGAACTACCTACAGATCACTTGGCAGGGGTCTTCTATGTGGACTGCTACTGCTGCAGCTAGAAAAAACTTCCCTCATCCATTCTTTGCTGAGGTTGTTTTCACTGCGTGTTGGAATATCTGGACCACCAGAAATGCAAAAGTCTTCAACCAGGAACAGCCCAAGTTCAGGAAATGGAGAGCTGGATTTATCCATGATATTTCTTTATTAGCTCATAGAATTAAGGCTAGTTTCAGGGATGATCTCCTTAAGTGGATTTCCTTTTGCCTCCTTGAGGTCTGTATCTCTCTGCTCCCCCCTCTCTGTACATTCTATACCATCTCTTGTACATACAGTTTTCATAGTTGCAATACAGAAAATGGCTGTGGGGGGTTTTCCCTACAGTAGCCGGTCAAAAAAAGATGATGCATGAGAATGCAAGGTGATAAACTATTATAATCAACATGTATTAGGTTTGAAGTTGATTTGAATCACATTCAAATATCAATTCAAACGAGGTATTCTCGGATACCGATTTAATTGATTCAACCTGATGCTCAGATTAACTTGATGTTCGCATGCATGAGATGTCATGTTAAGGTACTGGTTTGTTATTAGAACAATGTTTGATCATGTCAAACAAAAAGGAATTTAAATACTTTTCATATTCCATTTATAAAGTAATTATAAGAATTGACTTATTCATTAATCTACATGTTTGGGTTGTGTAACTTTTTCAAACATGATTGAAAATAGCATATTCAACTTCCTTGAATTTTTCTGATACTTTTTCATATATAAATTATTTTCATTGGAGTTACAGATTATTTTCTATGATTTTTTGAAGTTTTTAACATTTCTGGAATTATTTTTATACTGGAAAATACTTTTACTGCATCAGCATGACATCAGCAGGTCCAACTGGCCGTTGAAAGTCAAACCTGACCAGTGGGACCCACTGGTCAGTGTCTCTGGTCAGTTTTAGATTATAATTAAACTTAATTAGCTGATTAATCCTTCTGGACCCACATGTCAGTGTCTTATTAATTTATCTGATTTATTTTTATTATTACTAAACTATCTAGAGGTTGGCCCCACCCGTCAGTGGCTCAGGCCAGCTGAGATCCACCGGCGGCGAGGTCGTCCTTGCCGGCGGGGAGCCTCCGGCGAGCACCAGAATGTCGGGGGGGGGGGGCTCGGAAATGGCGCACAGAGGGCCAAACTCGGCGCGGAGAGCACCAGAGGAACAGACACTGGATGGCGCGCACGATGGGACAAGCCCCAGGGGCTGGGGTGGCCGGAATCAACGCCGGCGACGAGCTTGGCGGCGACAAAGTTCGGCCATCGTCGAAGCCATCGAATACGGGGTCAAAACGCGCGGGGCTGGGCACCTAGCGCATCTACATGATGTCCTGAGGCTGTTGGTGGCCTCAGACGGACCAACGCATCACCGGAGGGCTACCGGCGACGAGCTGCAGCGGCGGTCCTCGTCGGGCTCCGATGGAACTAAGCCTAGAGGAGGGGATCGACGGGGAGAGCTTAGGGGAAATGATCGCATGCTCACAGGGAGTGCAGTGGTGGTGCTAGTTTGCTCGGGGACGGCCTGGAGAGGGAGAACGTCGGCAGCGATCTTCGGTGACCCGAGGAAGAAGATGACAGCTGCTCGTCATTTCACTGCATCTCAGCGTCGGGCTCGGGGCTAGGAAGCTTCAGGGAGGTGCGGCGGACCTACTGCGTGGCTCAGGAGGGAGAAGGGTCGGCTAGATCGACGGCGTGCTCGAGCTCTGCTCGGGCTCCAATGGCGACAGAAGGAGGGAGGAGAGATCCGAGTGGAGGGGGGGGAACTGGCGCTGGGAATGGATAGCCACGGGCTCGGGGAGCTTATCGCCGGGCTTGCCAGCGCGAGACGGCGGCCAGGCAGGCGCACAGGTGCGTGGCTGCGCCGGAGTACGCGGCGACCACCTCCTGCTGCCCACTGGCGGGGGAGGAAGACGACAGGAATTGCTGGGCCGGGCCAGGTTAGGCGACAGGTAAGGATTTTTCATTTTCTTTCTGTTTTTGTTTTTGTTTTGCCATTTCACCCTAGAATATTTGTTGGAATATTTCCAACCATTCCTAAAGTTTTCAACATTTTTGAAAGTTTAAAATTTCTGATTTCAAATTTAAAACTTGAAACCAGTAGCTTTTTTGCATTTATTTAAAATGCTTAAAGTGTCAAGAAAATGGTTTTCTTCATTGCTCATTTACTTTCATGATTTATCAGAAAGTTTGAACTTTTCTTGAGGCCATTTTGGGTTCATTGATTTTAACTAGTTTTGAGATTTCCTTATTTGAAGAAGTGGCTAGGGTTTTAGTTTTTCCTTCACCTCTTTCTTTGTTCTTGTTGAAAAATTCTTAGATGCAATGCAAAGAAGACATGAGCACAAGACTAACTTGCTTAAGGTGTCAGGGATGTGACACTCGTCCCCTCTAGCGCCGGCTCCGAAGAACCCGAGATCCGTTCGCCGCCATAGCTCATCGCCGGCGCCTCTTCTAGCCACCCCAGCTCCCCTGCTTACCCCTGGAAGAACGGTCTCTTCGCCAGCAACGTGTAACCGCAAACCACGTGCGATTTAACCCCCTGTAGCGCCATTTAGGGCAACTCCGGCGAGCCCTCCGCTGTGGCTAAGGTCGTCGCCGGCCAGCCTACGACAAGCGCCGACGTGGCAACGTCGTTATTGCCTAACCCCCTCCACCAGCACCACTGACAGCGGGCCCCAGGGCTGGTCAAAGCCCTGGTTAAGGCTGGTCAGCGCGAGATTAACCCGTGGGTCACTCACCAGTGGCCCCCACAGGTCAGTTTGACCTGGCTCAGGTCAGCTGACCTGCTGACGCAATGCTGACCGAGAGCTGACGCAATAAATGATTTTCTGATATATAAATAATTCAAGAAAATGCTGAAAACTTTGAAAAATCATAGAAAATAAAATATATCTCCAAATTAAATAAATAATAAATGAAAAATGATCACAAAAATTCAAGGAATCTAATGGTGCTATTTTTATGCATGATAAAAGAAGTTCTACCTAAGCATTAGGTCAAATCAATTAAAAGGGTATTTGAAAATACCTTATTTGAAGTGATATTTGAATTTTGATTCAAATCAGCTTCAACCTAAGAAGTGGTAGCTACATTAGCCATGCCACATTTCATTTTCATGTCATGATCATGCATCATAGTGTTGCATTTGCGTGAAGTAAATATTGTTCTTTCTTGTTTGCCGGTGTTGTTCCCTCTCGGTAGACGATGGTTCCGACGATGTGATCGTTGACATTGATGAAGACTCGTTGCTATATTCAGAACTGTCAGGCAAGCAACCCCCCTCCCCTTGAGCATTCCGATACAATCATACTCTCTCGCTCCTGCTCTCTTTTATTGCATTAGGACAAACACGATTCAACTGTTACATGTTCTCGGTAGTTGACCCCATTCCTCTACATGACCTCTTTAAGCCATAGTAAATAGTTGAAACCACTTAGCTTGAGTAGCAACTGCTTGAGCCTTGTTGTGCTTACTCATCCATGCTTGCTTAAAATGCCTGCTATGCTTAGAGTCGTGTCGGGTCCGATCCATCTGGATGACAAATCGGAATGGTTGTGTTCATGTCCTACAATGTGAGAGTAAAAGGTGTGAATCCGATTTGGTAAAGGTAGCGATGAGAGGACATGTAGGAGTACATGGTGAGTTGTCTCATTGGGACCGTCCTTAAGAACTGAGTTCCGTGTATGTTATCCAAGACAAGATACTACCATGCATTGGGCCCTGAAATATGACCCTGCTCGGCTTATTAATCGCCTAGATCTCTGACCAGGAGTTGCAATTAGTTTCTGGTGTTTGTAGGAAAAGTGTTGGCGGTTGTGTTTAGCTCTGCCCGACGGGGTAGGCTTCTCCGCGGTAGATACACAGTGGCACGGTGTACCAAGTGGCACCCGGATGGTGGGCTTTGGAACCCTGCGCACATCGTTTGGGGCCATAGAGGAAACCTCAGTCGGACTTCCTTGCGGGTTTAGTCTCAAATAGGTGATAAACCTGGACTAGGGTCTTGTGTGGTTAACGGTCGTGGCTGACACCCACGCCAGTGCTTCCACTTGAAGGTTGCCGAGATGCATGACTTGCATATGGTGCTAGGTGGTGAGAGCATGTGTGAAGAAGTATACCCCTGCAGGGTGAATTAATCTCTTCGAATAACCGCGTCCTCGGATATGGACTTCTTGGAAACATTACGTGGTACATACACAATTTAAATGGGTACTCTAAAACATGCAAGATAAGTGTGAGTGCTATCGATGGCCTTCTCGTAGGGAGACGAGAGTGGATCCATAGTGGTGTATTGAATTGGTGAATATCTAGACTCGTGTGCGCTATCCCACCTCAAAGAAAGAACTTGTAGTCGTAGTACAGGTTAGCCAAGAGTCAAAGCCGGCTTGCTGCAGTCAAACCCCACAATCCCTTCATTGATACGGATGCATATGTAGATAGTTCTGATGTAAGTCTTGTTGAGTACCTTTGTACTCACGGTTGCTTTATTTATGTTTTGCAGAGAAGATTTTTGTCTCACTAAAGGTTTCTACGCGAGGTGTTCGATGTTTCCAGAATAGCTTGGGGTATCCCAGACAGAGGTCTGGTTCCTTTGGTAGGGTAGTTGTAGCTTTTCAGGCTCCTTCAGCCACTTTTAGTAGATGTCTGTACCCAGACATGTTATGCTTCCGCTTGATGCTTGTATGACTTGAGTGTAGGGTCGTGTGACCCCTGTTTGTAATATCATACTATGTTGACTCTTATGAATCCTTAATAAAAGATTGAGTCATAGAGTTATGTTGTGATGCCATGTTGTATCTACACATATCGTGCATATTGTGTGTATGTTACGAAATGCATTATATGAATGGGATTCGTCACCTAGTTGTGTGCCTTTAGTAGTACTCTTTACGGGGAAATGCCTCTTTGTGCTTCCACCAAGCTTTGGTAGATTCCTACTGCTCCGGACCCATTGATTGGCCGACATGTATCCTTCTTTGCTGATGTGTCTGTCCCTTCGGGGAAATGTCACGCGGTGTAATGGAGTGCTTGTAGCTTGGTACGACTCGTCTACACACGTTGATGACCGACACCTGCTTTGATGGGTTATGTATGCATATCCCTGTACGGATGTACCACTTGTGTTTATAACTAGTCCTGTCGACCCGGGTTCTTTATTGTTTGAATGCTAGCGACACATTCATATACGTGAGCCAAAAGACGCAAACGGTCCTGGCCAAGGTAAGGTGGCAGCCGTGGAGTTCACCGTGCGTGAGTCCGCAAAGTGATGTGATGTGTTACAGGCTGGGTTCTTATGATTTAGGATCGGGGTCCTGACATATGGGGACCCCCTTGATAGTTTGTGTTAGTTAAAGCTTGTTTGGCAAGGCCCAACTCTGGTACTACATTTTCCTAATAACCTAATAAAATTGCATAGGGACTTTTCGGGCCCCATGGATAATTAATAAACCCCCCAGGCCAGTGCCTCACATGAGTGTTGGTCCAAAATAAAGCATTGTGCGGGGCCAACCCAAGGCAACTTGGGTGATTTCTATCAGGGCACCGTACGCGTCGCTTATCCGTCGTGTCCTGAGAACGAGATACGCGGCTCCTATCGGGTTTGTTGACATGTTGGGTGGCCTTGTTGGATTAGTTTTACCTTTTACGAGATATCTTGTGCACCGAGATTCCGGTGATGCTGGATTAGTCTTGGTACCTTTGGAAATGAGATTGCTGAGTCCCTGTGGCTCACAGATTACTACAACGCCAGTTGCAGGTACAGGTAAAGCGATACTTTGACGTAAGCGCGATGATTGTTCTATTTGGAGTTTCTTGTTCTTCTTCTTCGATCTAGGATGGGTTCCAGGCCGGCAGCCTGGGATAGCAAGAATGGATGTCGTTCTTTTACCGTTTGTTTTCATCCGTAGTCGGACCCTTCTCTTCTTCATGATGACTATATATTCTTGTATTGATGTGAACTTGATGTAGTTTGTGGCGAGTGTAAGACAATTCCATATACTCATCTATATTTTACATGTACTTGTAATGATATCCACTCTTGCAAAACAACGAGATGCGCTTCTATCCCTATCAAGGCCCTCGTGCCAAAATAAGGATAGGACTGCATCTTGGGCGTTAGAAGTTGGTATGACAGCAGTACCGACCTAGGAGCCCGCTTGATTGACCGAACTTGGCCGAGTCGAGTCTAGTGAAAACATTGCTTTGAGTCTAGTTATATATCAGAGAGTAGGATTCTTTTTTCTCCTTTTTTATGCCCTGGTGAGGAATCTTGACGTAATAATTTCTTCTGGGGAGTTGAGCTCCAGGGGATTCTTGAGCACATCGTTATCATTCAGATTTCTTAGTATCTCAGGATGGAGGGTGTTCGAAATTGCTTCAATACTAGTAGTGGTGAGAGGAGTCTGGCATCCCCAGTACTGGTGGAGAGCGTTCGGATGTACTGCCATACTTGGTATCGTTGTGATTGTGAGGATCTAAGATAGATGAGTTTCCGAGATCTCTGGTTGTGTGTTGACGGATGTGATACACTGGACAGGTTAGTGTTATTGCTAGGAGTTGAGTGATGTATTTTACTCCTTGTATCTGTGGACCCGATTGCATAACTAGAAAATTTCGGGAGTTCTTAGGTGGGAATTCAAGTAGTCACTTATAGGATAGTCTCGATTTATGTCATGAGTATGCTTCGACAAGCCTTGAGTGGATTCGTTTGTTCACGATCATTTTTATAGAGGACAGTCTCGATTTATGTCATCAGTATGCTTCAACAAGCCTTGTAGTTTGCTACGCCCATTGAGCATATTCGAGCGTCATTTCAGTATGACAATGCAATGTACGATTGAGCCCGTGTGATCCTATCCACGAAAATATCGATGGAATCTCTGTCATATGTTTGTTCTGGCTAACTTGCAAGCCTCATCCTTTGTTTTGTTGGAGTATGGTAATTCGAGTTGCTTCGATGTCACGTGTGAACTCATAAATTTCCAAGAGGTATTCTCATATTTTTATGGGATGCAAATTCTTTTTCTCAATCTAGTTGTGTTTTCAATTCTTGTCAACCGGAGTCGTCATGTCTATTCTTTTTCAACCGATGTGCTTCTCTTCAAGTCAATTATATCCTTTTCAATATTTTGAAAACAATCTCTCATTTCTTCCGGAGTTGTCTCATATGCCCCAAGTTGTCTTTCTTTTTTTCTACGCAATCCCTCCCTTTTCTTTGGTGATTAAATTGTCATCCAAGTGCATTTCTTTTCATTGTTGCTTCCTCTATCTTGTCTTTTGTCTGGTATCTGGTGTTTCATTGTCAAGTTTCTCAGGAATTAGAGTTAATCATTCTTCATTTTTGTTTTCTTTCCCAGTTGATTCAATTCAAGCTTTCCATGTTAATCATATCCTTTTCATCCTTTAAATTCTTTCCCATGTTGGAAATTCTTATTCAAGCCTCTCTTGTTATTCATCCATCTCTGTTCTAGCGGGAGTGTTGAAGATGTCTCAGAAGTTCTTGTTTTCAATCCTTTCAATTGTTTCAAGGCTCTCATCTCATCAAGTTTTCATTTGTACTGGTGTAATCTATCTTGTATAATCAATTGTTTCAACTGTGGTTTCTTTGAGTGGGCCCATAACCCATAGATTTTCCTAGGATCTTACCTGGCTCTTCTAATCTTTTCCGGAGATCTCTAAATCTTTTCAAGTGTGACGTAAGTATGGATTTCATGAGTCATATTCCTTCTCCAAGATTATTTTCAAATTATTTTCATCATTGCCGCAACCTTTCCTTATTCATTATTCCGGAGTGTCTCAGTAATTATGGTGGTGCTCCTTCTCATCATTCTCAGCTTGGAAGACCGAAGGAGAGTTTTCCTTGAATCTTTGTCCATTCTATGAAGCTTGTCATTTCAGCTTTGTGCTATCCTCTAAATTATTTTCGACCATGAGTAATTACTTCCACATATATCCGGAGCATTTCAGAGTTGTTTCATTTCTTGATCCTCTGAAGGCTATCATTTCACAAGATTTCTTTGTACTCAGCTTTCAGCTATCGTTCTCAAATTCTTCTCAATTGTTGTCTCTTCTTTCATCATTCAATGACTCCGGTGCCTTGTTCAAGTTTTTTTCCTCTCAGATGGATCATGAGCTCTTCCCTCTCTTGTTTCTTCATTGATTCAAAGTTATCCCATTTGTTTCAATTCTTGTTGTTGGCTTGTTCAAGCATTCTCTAATCGAATCATCCTCTTTTTTTCCTCATGTGGCCCAGTTCATTTGTATTATTCTCTTTCATTCCTAATTCTAACCAGTGTTTCTTTGAGGCCTTCTTCAAGTTTGTGATCAGATCTCTCTTCAATCTTTTCATGAAGAATATGTGGTGTGCTAAATCTGTTGCTTGTCATCAATTTAACTTGATGAAGGATAAGCATAACCTAATTCTTATTCTTCTTTATTCAAAGTAGTTTCAATATTTCTTCCGGAGTTGTTTATGATATCAAATTATTTATCCCAAGTGTTCTTATATTTAGTTTTCCGGAGTTGCAAGTTTTCTCAAGTATCTCTTCATGAAGCTTCATCTAAATCTTTGCAAGGTCATAACCTTATTATTTCATCCTTTCATTCCGGTGTTCTTCAAGTGGCACTTCATGGTGATTTATCAAGGTTTCAATTCTTTCTCGAAGTGTTCTTCAACATTCTTGTTGGAGAGGCTCAAATATCGTGTGTTCTGCATTCCAAGTGCAATTCTCCCTCCTTTATTCTTTGAGGTGGTGTTATAGCATTTTTGTTAGTGGAGGAGTCTCGAAGAGAATTTGTTTCAAGAATGAGATAATTAAACCCACCAATTTCTTCAATCATGAGATATTTGAATCCATGATTTCTTCATTGAGCTATCTTGGTTTAGATTTCACCTAAAGCTTTTTCCTAAGGATTGTTGCTATTAGAGTGATTATCGTTGATCCAAGTTCTCAATGTATCCTCTTGGTGAAAGAAGTTTTTCGTATCTTGTTGCTTCCAAGCATTCATTGTTTCCGCTAGTGGTTGGTTGTCACCTCATTATTTGAGATGGTTTCCATAAGCCGAGAACAAGCTTGTTATTTTAGTTGTTGGTTTTCCAACAACTCCGTTCAATTATTCTTTCTAAGTGTCCTCTTGTAGTTCAATTGTGGTAGAATGTGTCATTTTATTCTCCATTCTTTTCTTTCCAATGCTCAAGTTTATATTCTCTTGTTCGAAGAAGTTGTGATGCTGCTCTATTTCATTCATTATCTCGTCTTTTCAAGATCTTGTTCTTTCCTTGCTTATCATTTTCCTTGGTTTGTTGTGTTTTCTTTTCAAGATCTTTCCATCTTATCAAATTTTGCCCTCTTTCCTACTGTAGTGCTGCCAAAATTTTGTGTGAATTCTTGCTTGTTTCTCATATCATTCTTCATCTCTTTGCAACCTTCCAGCGTCGTTGGTTTCACTCGTTTGTTAGAGAAGCAACTAAGTTTTACCTTTTTCTCTTCTCTTCCTCTTCCCGTTTTCATTCTTAGATCTCGAGGCGATATCTCTTGTTAGTGTAGGAGAGTTATAACAGCCCAAGACCGACACGCCAAAAGATTCCCCTTTTATTCTGTTCTCGCCATGTGTTTTATTTCGTTGTCGCATTCATCATTACATCATGCGGATCATCTGCATTGCATGAACACTCTGTTGCCGCAGTTTTCAAAAACTTGCATCCGTTAGTAGTTGCCGGTTCTCTCCATTTTGTCGTCGACAGTATCGAGACCAACCACACACACATGCGCCCGCGACATTGTTATTATATTTGTTTTTAAAAGAGTGTATAAAACATTCTTGGATTGGGTTGAAACTTGGTGTACGGTCTTATTTTAATGTAGGTAGACCTCCTGCTGAATTTCATCGCGATCGGAGTTCGTTTGATACCCGAACCCTTAAACCTATAGCGACACTATAGGCGGTCATTGCATCGAACATTTTCGGTTTATAAAACTCTATCGTCCGGTTGCCCTTTTTCCCTCTCATCACCGCCTAGCTCCTGTGCACAGTGCATCGACCTGCTCGCAACCTACTGTGGAAACTTCCCCCGGACCCGAACCCGGTGGTCCTGAACGTTGGGTCCGGATCAACCCTGTAATACCCTAAATCGTCATTGGTTTTTCAATAGGACCCCCTAACCTATAATTACCGCGACCGTTCGATTTAGATCGGAGGGCCAATTAGACCCTGCTACTTCTCAAACAACAGCGCCAGAATTTGACACGTTGACGGAGACTTGCTTGCGTTGGTTTTTCCCTTGAAGAGGAAAGGGTGATGTAGCACAGGAGCAGTAAGTGTTTCCCTCAGTTGAGAACCAAGGTATCAATCCAGTAGGAGAATCTCGTCAAGTCCAGAGTACCTGCACAAACACAAAAGAGCTTGCACCCAACGCTATAAAGGGGTTGTCAATCCCTTCAAGATTGATTGCAAAGTGAGATCTGAAGGCCGAAAGTGCAACGAAGAAAAAGAGTAAGGCTGAAAATATAGTGTGGAGTAGACCCGGGGGCCATAGTGTTCACTAGAGGCTTCTCTCAAAATATCAACACTAGTAGAAAAAGGGCCTTTTGTCCCGGTTCGTAAGGGCCTTCTGTCCCGGTTTTGGAACCAGGACTAAAAGGTCGTTACTAATGCCCTCGGTCTTTAGTCCCGGTTCTTACAGCAACCGGGACAGATGGGCATACACGTGGCCGCTGCGGCCAGGCCAGGCAGGGGGGCCTTTTGTCCCGGTTGGTGACACCAACCGGGACCAAAAGGCATCCACGCGTCAGCACCTGGCTGAAGCTGAGTTTTTTTGAAAGGGGCTGGTTTAGGGGTTAATTTAGGTTGTTATATACACCAACCAAGGAGAATCCACGAGCAAGCACAAAAAGAAATAATTTTATCTTTCATCAATGAGCATCCATGAGCATGGACAAAATTTCATCACGCACACCACCATCATACTTAAAACTGCAGTAGCAGTTCAACACTATCATACTTAAAAGGTTTACACTATAAAGATTAAAGCTCCATCAGGTTCTTAAGATCTTCACTCCTGCTTCTTCACCTTCTCCTTTATCATCCTGATGCACTTAGAGCGGCGAAGCACCAGGCCAGGCTGTGGGATGTACTCCTCTACCAGAATTGGCATGGCCCTGTCGCCCAGCTGAGGGATCACCATCGCGATGCCATCGTCACTGCTACTTTTGCTGTAGCCAGAGTCGCTGATACTTTTGCTATAGCAGGAGACGCTGCTGCCGTAGACATAGCACCTGTCGCAGTACTCATAGCTCCTGCTCCCATTGCCTTGCCAAATGCAAAAAAGTTTTTTTAAAAATGGGTGTGTGACATAGCCTAATGGATAGGAAGAAGAGACAGAGCGTACTGGCATCGTCGTCGTCCTGGTAGCACCTCTGACACATAGTCGTGTCGAACACCTTCATGGCGAACGTGGCGTTGTCGTCGTACCTGAAGGCAAGGAAGTACCCGTGCCGCAGGTCGTAGGCATGGACGAACTACTTCCAGCCACGATCTAGGTACATGCTTCCATAGGTGTCGAATGCCACCTCCACGTCCCACAGCTTGCGAAGCCCGTTGCCGGCCTGCCTCAGCTTCATGTTCTGTGGCCGATGACCGTCCAACATCTTCACAAAATTGTCCGGCAGCACCTGCCTACTGGAGGATTTCTCAAGTATAATCATGAAGAACTCCATCTCTGAAAAGCAGCAGAAGAGACCAATTACTACCCTTTACAACATTGTCTGTACTCGCTGCTCCTGCTCCCATTGCCTTGCCAAATGCAAAAAAGTTTTTTTAAAAATGGGTGTGAGACATAGCCTAATGGAGAGGAAGAAGAGACAGAGCATACTGGCATCGTCGTCGTCCTGGTAGCGCCTCCGACACATAGTCGTGTCGAACACCTTCACGGCGAACGTGGCGTTGCCGTTGTACCTGAAGACAAGGAAGTACCCGTGCTGCAGGTCGCAGGCACAGACGAACTGCTTCCAACCACGATCTAGGTACATGATTCCATTGGTGTCGAACACCACCTCCACATCCCACAGCTTGCGAAGCCCGTTGCCGGCCTGCCTCAACTTCATGTTCTGTGGCCGATGGCCGTCCAACATCTTCACAAAATTGTCCAGCAGCACCTGCCTGCTGGAGGATTTCTCAAGTACAATTGTGAAGAACTCCATCTCTGAAAAGCAGCTAAAGAGACCAATAACTACCCTTTACAACATTGTCATACAACATTTACTGCAGCATGATCATCAGTATTAGGTAGGACCTAATTAAATACCCTCTTTAAGGTAAAATAGCATAAAACAATATAGACCCTGACTCGAGGTCGGAGGGCGGTCGGTGACGGGGACGACGACGTGGATGATGGAGGGGGCTCCTAGATTTCTGCATAGTGCTCTCCAATTTTAGCATTCAAAGTAGGAGTACTTTTCCAATTTGAGCATTCAATAAGCAAAACCAAATCGTAAAATAAAGTAGTATTCAAATTAGCATGCATTCAATTATAAGCAAAACTACATCATCTCTTGTCATACATATAGCATCACTAATATAACTAGAACCATAGCGCCCGATGGGTATCGTCGCGGGCGGTGGACTCCCAAAGAGAAGGAACCATCACAGGATCATGGCTCCAGTGAGATCCCTGAAGAACCTGCCAGGTATTGTCGAACCATGTAGCGACGGACGTGCTCGTCCTCCTCGTTGACACGGTGACGTACCACCTCTGCGGTGTCCGGAAGCCTCGGCACCATCACTACCCACGCGACCACCACCAAACAAGGATCGGGTCAACAATGGGCCGACTCCTCACCAACCTACGCCCCCCGGAAGGTAGCACCTCCCAATACCAGCCGGGCGGAGCACATGCCCGAACATGGCCCCTCTGATCAAGCAGTGTCCTCCACCGAGTCGACGACGAGGATGCATGATAGGCATCGTAAAATGAACTAAAAAATAAACTAGTTCTATTAATTTTCTTGCTAAAAATAAACTACTTCTATATATAGTAAAATAAACTAGTTCAACGCAAGCATGCTTTCATCGCTTATTCTCTTCGGCATAGCATATAAAAGTAGTCTATAACAATGGAAGGACAATAATGATTTGATTGCTCTATATTTTTCTTTCCGTGTACGAATTAAGAACAAGGAAATCACCATATGAGAATATAAATTATTTCCCAATAAAGAACATGTTTTGTGCCCATTGACAATTTTGGATTTAGTCAAATTATTACAAAATTAAAAATATTTCATCTTTGTTTGTATTTAGCCATGAACTTGCTTACACACTCTCATATTTTTATGGTGTTATGCAAAAATGTCTCATGAACTGTTTTACAACGTCATTATACCTAAATGTTCTAAATTTATAGCATAGTCCCCCCTTTAAATCTAAAAAAGTCAGCATATTTTACATTTAATAGTTGAACTTATATTTTTAGAAGCGTTGGATACACCTCATAATAGTTGGTCAATATGCAATGGCTTTTTTTTGAATATATGTCCAGTTTGATTGCATTGGCATCACAAGTACTTCATCTTCTAGTAGTGACATTGTATCATATTATTTTGAAACAAGGATCCAGCTAATTATTAACGTTTCTAAAAGAAATGCATAGAACACAAAAATGAGTATATAGTACTAGTAAAATATCAAGTATCATGCCTCGCAGGTACTATCCTTTCCTAGAACACAAAAATGCAATTTTTTCAAGGAGCAACGTCCATATGTAGACTGCTCCCAGGATAAAATTTCTTGAAGTGAGCAAGTACTACTAGAACCAATAATAGCTACACACATATAATCCTAAGAACACAAGTCAGTTTCGCCCCGGGCCCCCGAAATCACAGGACCGGCCCTGCCGGCGAGGGGAGAGGAGGGCACCTGCCGACGGGAGGAGGCCGGAGCTAGAGGAGGAGAGGGAGGAGTGGCGCGGCGGATCTCACCGTGGGAAGCAGAGGAGGGCCGGGTTGCTCGTCGGCAGGCAGATGGAAGAGGCGCATGCAGCCGACGTAGGTGGTGGCGACGACGAGGACGGCTTCGGGGGCGGCAGTGACTCCGGCAGCCTGGCAGCGTCGGGGGCAGCGGCGGCGTCGGCGTCGGGATCGAATGGAGAGAGGGGGGAGAGATCAAAATTTCTAAATTGCCCCTTATATAGCCCCACCTTTTAGTCCCGGTTGGTGGCACAAACCGGGACTAAAGGTCTCTTTTCAGCAGCCCAACGGGCGGGAAGCAGAGGCCTTTGGTCCCGGTTGGTTGCACCAACCGGTACCAATGCCCCCCTTTAGTCCGGTTGGTGCCACCAACCGGGACCAAAGGCCTTGCGTGGTGCGGTGCTATGTTTAGTCCCACCTCGCTAGCGGAGAGGGGCTCGGAGTTTTTTATAAGCCCTACCGAATCAACCACTTCGAGCTCCTCTCTACTGCAGGCTTACGGGCCTAAAATCACTCTCTGTGCTTGTGGGCCTATTGGGTCTACTACGGGCCTGCATCCTGGCCCTAGTAATGGGTTTCCAGTCGTATGCACGCCGTGGTGGCCTTGTAGGTGGCACTTTTTTATTTTTTTCCTGTTTTTTGCTTTCCTTTTTGTTTCTAATTACTTATTTATTTTCTTTTACGATAAATCTTTTTTCTATTAAAGTTTGTAACAAAATTATAATTACTTATTTATTTTCTTTTATGATATTCTTTTTGCTTTTAATGTTTTGAACAAAATTCTAATTACTTATTTATTTTCTTTTATGTTAATTCTTTTTGCTATTAAAGTTTGTAACAAAATTCTATATAATTTTAGTTTCAATAATACTAGAGGTTTATAAAAGCTTTTTAGTTGATTCCTTTATTTTAATCTTTCCCAGTTTTTTTGCTTTCTTTTTTGTTCCTAATTACTTATTTATTTTCTTTTACGATAATTCTTTTTTGCTATTAAAGTTTGTAACAAATTTCTAATTACTTATTTATTTTCTTTTATGATAATTATTTTTTGCTTTTAATGTTTTGAACAAAATTCTAATTACTTATTGATTATCGTTTATGATAATTCTTTTTGCTATTAAATTTTGTTACAAAATTCTATATAATTTTAGTTTCAATAATACTAGAGGTTTATAAAAGCTTTTTAGTTGATTCCTTTAGTACCAGTTCTAAGGTTGTTACAAAGGCATCTTATTTGGTACAGGTTTTAAGGCTGGGGCCCCACGAGCACCTTTTAGTACCGGTTCGTGGCATGAACCGGTAAAAGAGTTTTTAGTTGATTCTTTCTGCTGCTATTTTTTAGTCCCACCTCGCCAAGCGAGAGGCACTCGCAGCGGTTTATAAGCCCTGAGTGTAGATACGACGAAGGGAGAAGCGCAGTGCTCACCTGCACGTTGGCCTGAAGCTAAGCAACGTGCAGGTGAGCATTGCGCCTCTCTTTTATTTTGGCATGGTATCATCATTTCATCCACATAGCATATGCAAGAAAATTTGAGAGGGTTACGGCAAAAACTGGATGCACTTCGTGTACAAAACGGACAATCTCTTTCGAAGTATCAGGATTTCATACGGAAACTGGTCTGTTACAACATGCATTTCAAATGAACAACAAAAATGTTGAAAGTTGGCATGGTATCATCATAATAGTTGTGGAGAAAGTCTTCACTTTTTCTTCGCTTGTGTCCTTTCCTTATTGCGCCATAACCATGGATAATCTTCATCATTTATCAGGATGCTTGGGTCAACCTTTACTTTGAAGGGAGGAATTTCATGAAACTTTTCATAATCTTCGGACATGTCTGTCTTGCCCTCCACTCCCACGATGTCCCTTTTTCCTGAAAGAACTATGTGGCGCTTTGGCTCATCGTATGATGTATTCACTTCCTTATTTTTTTCTTTTTCTCGGTTTGGTAGACATGTCCTTCACATAGATAACATGTGCCACATCATTGGCTAGGACGAACGGTTCGTCAGTGTACCCAAGATTGTTCAGATCCACTGTTGTCATTCCGTACCGTGGGTCTATGATGTCTACTATGCAACCTTCTCCTTGTAGACGTTGTTGGGCCTCCAAGTGCAGAGGGTTGTAGGACAGTAGCAATTTTCCCTCAAGTGGGTGACCTAAGGTTTATCAATCCGCGGGAAGCGTAGGATGAAGATGGTCTCTCTCAAGCAACCCTGCAACCAAATAACAAAGAGTCTCTTGTGTCCCCAACACACCTAATACAATGGTAAGTTGTATAGGTGCACTAGTTCGACGAAGAGATGGTGATACAAGTGCAATATGGATGGTAGATATTGTTGGAAATATGCCCTAGAGGCAATATTAAAATGGTTATTATTACATTTCCTTGTTCATGATAATCGTCCATTGTTCATGCTATAATTGTATTAACAGGAAACAGTAATACATGTGTGAATAAATAGATCACAATGTGTCCCTAGCAAGCCTCTAGTTGGCTAGCTCGTTAGTCAATGGATGATCATGGTTTCCTGATCATGGGCATTAGATGTCATTGATAACGGGATCACATCATTGGGAGAATGATGTGATGGACAAGACCCAATCCTAAGCATAGCACTAGATCGTATTGTTCGTATGCTAAAGCTTTTCTAATGTCAAGTATCTTTTCCTTCGACCGTGAGATTGTGCAACTCCCGGATACCGCAGGAGTGCTTTGGGTGTATCAAACGTCACAACGTAACTGGGTGACTATAAAGGTGCACTACGGGTATCTCCGAAAGTGTTTGTTGGGTTGGTACGAATCGAGAGCAGGATTTGTCACTCCCTGTGACGGAGAGGTATCTTTGGGCCCACTCGGTAGAACATCATCATGAGCTCAATGTGACTAAGGATTTAGTCAAACGATGACGTGCTACGGAACGAGTAAAGAGACTCGGTATAGGTATACCGACAATCGAATCTCGGGCAAGTTCTATACCGAGAGACAAAGGGAATTGTATACGGGATTGAAGTAATCCTTGACATCATGGTTCATTCGATGAGATCATCGTGGAGCAAGTGGGAGCCACCATGGGTATCCAGACCCCGCTGATGGTTATTGGCCGGAGAGGTGTCTCGGTCATGTCTACCTGTCTCCCGAACCCGTAGGGTCTACACACTTAAGGTTCGATGATGCTAGGGTTATAGGGAATTGTTATACGAGGTTACCGAAAGTTGTTGGGAGTCCAGGATGAGATCCCGGACGTCAGGAGGAGCTCCGTAATGGTCCGGAGGTAAATATTGATATATAGGACAGATGGTTTCGGACACCGGAAGTGTTACGGGCGTCACCAGTAACGTACCGGGACCACCGGAGGTGGCCCCGGGGGTCCACCGGAAGGGGGCAACAACCCCGGGAGGCTAGATGGGCCAAGTGCGGGAGGGAACCAGCCTCTAGGTGGGCTGATGCCCCCCCCCACTCAGCCCATGGCACAAGAAGAAGAGAGAGGGGGGAACCCTAGCGCAGGTAGGCCTAAGGCCCACCAGAAGGGTGTGCCACCCCTCCTCCCCCCCTTGGCCGCCGCACCTCCCCCCATCTAGGGCTACCGCTCCTCCCAGGAGAGGTAAACCCTCAAGGGGGCGCAGCCCCTCCCTCCCCATGTATATAGTGGGCACTTTTGGGCTTTTGGAGACACCGTTTTCCCTCTCCCTCGGCGCAGCCCTGCCCTTCTTTTCCTCCTCTCTGCCGGTGCTTGGCGAAGCCCTGCCGGGAGACCTCGTCTCTCCATCGACACCACTCCGTCATGCTGCTGGAGTTCTTCCCCAACCTCTCCCTCCTCCTTGCTGGATCAAGGTGCGGGAGACGTCACCGGGCTGCACGTGTGTTGAACGCGGAGGTGCCGTAGTTCGGCACTAGATCGGAATCACACCGCGATCTGAATCGCCGCGAGTACGACTCCATCAACTGCGTTCTAGTAATGCTTCCGCTTAGCGATCTTCAAAAGTATGGAGATGCACTCACCCCTCTCTCGTTCCTGGTCTCTCCATAGGAAGATCTGAATATACGTAGGAAATTTTTTGAATTTATGCTACGTTACCCAACAGTGGCATCTGAGCCAGGTTTTCTATGCATAGATTCTATGCACGAGTAGAACACAAAAGGTTGTGGGTGATGATTTGTCAATTGCTTGCCACTACTAGTCTTATTCTTTTCCGGCGGTTTTGTGGGATGAAGCGGCCCGGACCGACCTTACACGTACGCTTACGTGAGACTGGTTCCACCGACAGACATGGACACCGTGCATAAAGGTGGCTAGCGGGTGTCTTTCTCTCCTACTCTAGTCGGATTGGATTTGATGAAAAGGTCCTTATGAAGGGTAAATAGCTTTGGCATATCATCGTTGTGGCTGTCACGTAGGTAAGAAAGCGTTCTTGCTAGAAACCCAAATCAGCCACGTAAAACTTGCAACAACAATTAGAGGACGTCTAACTTGTTTTTGCAGGGTTTGACATGTGATGTGATATGGCCAAAGTTGTAATGTTGCATGTATGATGTATGAGATGATCATTTTATTGTAATAGGTTTCACAACTTGCATGTCGATGAGTATGACAACCGATAGGAGCCATAGGAGTTGTCTTAATTTATTGTATGAGATGCAACGCCCTGTGCTTACTACTTTTACTTCATTGCTAACGGTTAGCTATAGTAGTAGTGATAGTAGTAGTTGGCGTGAAGACTTCACGGAGACACGATGATGGAGATCATGGTGTCACGCCGGTGAAAATGATGATCATGCGATGCCTGAAGATGTAGATCGAAAGAGCAAAGATGATAATGGCCATATCATGTCACTATATGATTGCATTGTGATGTTTATCATGTTTTTCATCTTATTGCTTAGAACGACGGTAGCATAATAAGATGATCCCCATTAAAATTTCGAGAACATATCCTCCTAAGTGTGCACAGTTGCGAAGGATCGTTGTCTCGAAGCACCACGTGATGATCGGGTGTGATAGATTCTAACGTTCGCATACAACGGGTGTAAGCCAGATTTACACACGCGAAACACCTAGGTTGACTCGACGAGCTTAGCATGTACAGACATGACCTCGAATACAAGAGACCAAAAGGTCAAACATGAGTCGTATGGTTGAATACGATCAGCATGAAGTTGCTCACCATGATGACTAGTCCGTCTCACGTGATGATCGGACACGGGTTAGTCAACATAGATCATGTATCACTTAGATGACTAGATGGATGTCGATTTAAGTGGGAGTTCATACTTAATTTGATTAAATGAACTTAATTGTCATGAACTTAGTCTAAAAGTTGTCTTTATAAATATTGTAGATGGCCAACGTCAACCTCAATTTCAACGCATTCCTAGAGAAAAACAAGCTGAAAGATGATGGTAGCAACTATGCAGACTGGGTTCGCAACTTGAAGCTCATCCTTGAAGCAGCTAAAAAGGCTTATGTCCTTGATGCACCGCTAGGTGACCCTCCCGCTCCCGCGGTAGCCCAGGACATTATGAACGTCTGGCAAACGCGGAGTGATGACTACTCTCTGGTTAGGTGTGGCATGTAATACAGTTTAGAAACGGGGCTCCAAAGGCGTTTTGAGCAACATGGTGCATATGAGATGTTCCAAGAGTTGAAGCTAGTTTTTCAAGCTCATGCCCTTGTCGAGAGATATGAAGTCTCCGACAAGTTCTTTAGCTGTAAGATGGAGGAGAACAGTTCCGTCAGTGAGCACATACTCAAAATGTCTGGGTTACACTGTCGTCTCACTTCACTTGGAGTCAAACTTCCGGATGATGCTATAATTGACAGAATCCTTGAGTCTCTCCCACCAAGCTACAAAGGTTTTGTACTAAACTACAACATGCAAGGTATGGAGAAGACCATTCCCGAGTTGTACTCGATGCTCAAGTCTGCAGAAGTAGAAATCAAGAAACAACATCAAGTGTTGATGGTCAACAAGACCACTAGTTTCAAGAAGGGCAAGGGTAAGAAGAACTTCAAGAAAGACGGCAAAGCCGTTGCCGCGCCCGGTAAGCCAGATACCTGGAAGAAGAAAAAGAATGGACCCAAGCCCGAGACTGAGTGCTTCTATTGCAAGGGAAAGGGTCACTGGAAGCGGAACTGCCCCAAATACTTAGCGGACAAGAAGGCCGGCAACGTTAAAGGTATATGTGATATACATGTTATTGATGTGTACCTTACCAGCGCTCGTAGTAGCTCCTGGGTATTTGATACCGGTGTTGTTGCTCACATTTGCAACTCAAAGCAGGAACTGCGGAATCAGCGGAGACTGGCCAAGGACAAGGTGACGATGCGCGTCGGGAATGGCTCCAAGGTCGATGTGATCGCCGTCTGCACACTACCTCTCTATCTACCGTCGGGATTAGTTTTAAACATTAATAATTGTTATTTAGTACCATCTTTGAGCATGAATATTGTATCAAGGTCTTGCTTAATGCGACATGGTTACTCATTTATGTCAGAGAATAATGGTTGTTCTATTTATATGAGTGATATGTTTTATGGTCATGCTCCGCTGGTGAATGGTTTATTCTTGATGAATCTCGATCGTGATGTTACGCATATTCATAGTGTGAGTACCAAAAGATGTAAAGTTGATAATGATAGTCCCACATACTTGTGGCACTGCCGCCTTGGTCATGTCGGCGTTAAGCGCATGAAGAAGCTCCATACCAATGGACTATTAGAGTCTCTTGACTTTGAATCATTTGACACATGCGAACCGTGACTCATGGGCAAGATGATTAAGACTCCATTCTTAGGAATAATGGAGAGAGCAACCGACTTATTGGAAATAATACATACTGATGTGTGGTCCAATGAACGTTGAAGTTCGCGGTGGCTATCGTTATGTTCTCACTCTCACCGATGATTTGAGTAGGTATGGGTATATCTACTTGATGAAGCACAAATCTGAGACATTTGAAAAGTTCAAGGAATTTCAGAGTGAGGTCTCAACGTGACAGAAAAATTAAGTATCTACGATCTGATCATCGAGGAGAATATTTGAGTCACGAGTTTGGCACACACCTAAGGAAGTGTGGAATCGTTTCACGACTGACGCCGCCTGGCACACCGCAACGCAACGGAGTGTCTGAACGTCATAATCGCACTTTATTAGATATGGTACGATCTATGATGTCTCTTACCGACTTACCGCTATCATTTTGGGGATACTCATTAGAAACTGCAGCATTCACTTTAAATAGGGCACCGTCTAAATCCGTTGAGACGACACCGTATGAACTATGGTTTGGCAAGAAACCTAAGTTGTCGTTTCTTAAAGTTTGGGGCTGCGATGCTTATGTGAAGAAACTTCAACCAGAAAAGCTCGAACCCAAAGCGGAGAAATGCGTATTCATAGGATACCCTAAGGAAACTATTGGGTATACCTTCTATCTTAGATCCGAAGGTAAAACCTTTGTTGCCAAGAACGGATCCTTTCTAGAGAAAGAGTTTCTCTCGAAAGAAGTAAGTGGGAGGAAGGTAGAACTTGATGAGGTAATTACACCCCCTTTCGAACAGGAAAGTAGCACAACGCGGGAAATTGTTCCTGTGGCGCCTGCACCAACTGAAGAGGAAGTTAATGATAATGATCATGAAGCTTCGGATCAAGTTACTAGTGAACCGCGAAGGTCCACAAGGGCACGCTCCACACCAGAGTGGTACGGCAATCCTGTGATGGAAATCATGTTGTTAGACAACGGTGAACCTTCGAACTATGAAGAAGCGATGGCGGGCCCGGATTCCAACAAATGGCTTGAAGCTATGAAATCCGAGATATGATCCATGTATGAGAACAAAGTATGGACTTTGGTGGACTTGCCCGATGACCGGCGATCCATAGAAAATAAATGGATCTTAAAGAAGAAGACTGATGCAAATGGTAATGTAACCGTTTATAAAGCTCGACTTGTCGCAAAGGGTTTTCGACAAATTCAAGGAATTGACTACAAAGAGACTTTCTCTCCCGTAGCGAAGCTGAAATCAGTCCGAATCATGTTAGCAATTGCCGCCTTTTATGATTATGAAATTTGGCAAATGGACGTCAAAACAGCGTTCCTTAACAGGAATCTTAAGGAAGAGTTGTATATGATGCAACCAGAAGGTTTTGTCGACCCTAAGGGTGCTAACAAAGTGTGCAAGCTCCAGCGCTCCATCTATGGGCTGGTGCAAGCATCTCGGAGTTGTAACATTCACTTTAATGAGGTGATTAAAGCGTTTGGGTTCATACAAGTTTATGGAGAAGCCTGTCTGTACAAGAAAGTGAGTGGGAGCTCTCTAGCTTTCCTCATACTGTATGTGGATGACATATTATTGATGGGGAATAATATAGAGATGTTGGAGAGCATAAAGGCCTATTTGAACAATAGTTTTTCAATGATGGACCTTGGAGAAGCTGCATACATATTAGGCATCAAGATCTATAGAGATAGATCAAGACGGCACATAGGTCTTTCGCAAAGTACATACCTTGACAAGATATTAAAGAAGTTCAATATGGAAAACTCAAAGAAACGGTTCTTGCCAGTTTTGCAAGGTATGAGATTGAGTAAGACTCAATCGCCAACCACGGTAGCAGATAGAGAGAAGATGAGTTCTGTCCCCTACGCTTCAGCCGTAGGATCTCTTATGTATGCCATACTGTGTACCAGACCTGATATAAACCTTGCCATAAGTTTGGTAGGGAGGTACCAAAGTGATCCCGGTATGGAACACTGGACAACAGCCAAGAATATCCTTAAGTACCTGAAAAGGACTAAGGAAATGTTTCTCGTTTATGGAGGTGACGAATAGCTCGTCGTAAAGGGTTACGTCGACGCTAGCTTTGACACAGATCTGGATGACTCTAAGTCACAGACCGGATATGTATATGTTTTGAATGGTGGGGCAGTGAGCTGGTGCAGCAGCAAGCAAGAAGTCCTGGCAGAATCTACATGTGAAGCGGAGTACATAGCTGCTTCAGAAGCACCTCATGAAGGAATTTGGATGAAGGAGCTCATCACCGACCTTGGAGTGGTTCCAAGCGCGTCGGGTCCAATGACACTCTTCTCTGATAACACTTGGGTAATTGCCATAGCCAAGGAGCCCAGGTTTCACCGGAAGAGGAAGCACATCAAACGCCGCTACAACTCCATCCAGGAGCATGTCCAAAGTGAAGTAATAGAGATTTGTAAAGTACACACGGATCTGAATGTTGCAGACCCGTTGACTAAACCTCTTCCACGAGCAAAACATGATCAACACCATAATGCTATGGGTGTTCGATACATCACAATGTAACTGGATTATTGACTCTAGTGCAAGTGGGAGACTGTTGGAAATATGCCCTAGAGGCAATAATAAAATGGTTATTATCATATTTCCTTGTTCATGATAATCGTCTATTGTTCATGCTATAATTGTATTAACAGGAAACAGTAATACATGTGTGAATAAATAGATCACAATGTGTCCCTAGCAAGCCTCTAGTTGGCTAGCTCGTTAGTCAATAGATGATCATGGTTTCCTGATCATGGGCATTAGATGTCATTGATAACGGGATCACATCATTGGGAGAATGATGTGATGGACAAGACCCAATCCTAAGCATAGCACTAGATCGTATTGTTCGTATGCTAAAGCTTTTCTAATGTCAAGTATCTTTTCCTTCGACCGTGAGATTGTGCAACTCCCGGATACGGTAGGAGTGCTTTGGGTGTATCAAACGTCACAACATAACTGGGTGACTATAAAGGTGCACTACGGGTATCTCCGGAAGTGTTTGTTGGGTTGGTACGAATCGAGATCGGGATTTGTCACTTCGTGTGACGGAGAGGTATCTTTGGGCCCACTCGGTAGAACATCATCATGAGCTCAATGTGACTAAGGAGTTAGTCACACGATGACGTGCTACGGAACGAGTAAAGAGACTTACCGGTAACGATATTGAACAAGGTATAGGTATACCGACGATCGAATCTCGGGCAAGTTCTATACCGACAAACAAAGGGAATTGTATACGGGATTGATTGAATCCTTGACATCGTGGTTCATCCGATGAGATCATCGTGGAGAAAGTGGGAGCCACCATGGGTATCCAGACCCTGCTGATGGTTATTGGCCGGAGAGGTGTCTCGATCATGTCTACCTGTCTCCCGAACCCGTAGGGTCTACACACTTCAGGTTTGATGATGCTAGGGTTATAGGTAATTGTTATACGAGGTTATCGAAAGTCGTTCGGAGTCCCGGATGAGATCCCGGACGTCACGAGGAGCTCCGGAATGGTCCGGAGGTAAAGATTGATATATAGGACGGATGGTTTCGGACACCGAAAGTGTTTCGGGCGTCACCGGTAACGTACCGGGACCACAGGAGGTGGCCCCGGGGGTCCACCGAAAGGGGGAAACGACCCCGGTAGGCTAGATGGGCCAAGTGCGGGAGGAAACCAGCCCCTAGGTGGGCTGGTGCGCCCCCACTCAGCCCATGGCGCAAGAAGAAGGGAGAGGGGGGGTGGAACCCTAGCGCAGGTGGGCCTAAGGCCCACTAGAAGGGTGCGCCACCCCTCCTCCCCCCTTGGCCGCCGCACCTCCCCACATATAGGGCTGCCGCCCCTCCCAGGAGAGGGAAACCCTCAAGGGGGCGCATCCCCTCCTTCCCCCTATATATAGCGGGCACTTTTGGGCTTTTGGAGACACAATTTTTCCTCTCCCTCGGCGCAGCCCTGCCCTTCTTTCTCCTCCTCTCTGCTGGTGCTTGGCGAAGCCGTCCCGGGAGACCTCGTCTCTCCATCGACACCACGCCGTCGTGCTGCTGGAGTTCTTCCCCAACGTCTCCCTCCTCCTTGCTGGATCAAGGTGCGGGAGACGTCACCGGGCTGCACGTGTGTTGAACGCGGAGGTGCTGTATTTCGGCACTAGATCGGAATCACACCACAATCTGAATCGATGCGAGTACGACTCCATCAACCGCTATCTAGTAACGCTTTCGCTTATCGATATTCAAAGTTATGCACTCACCCCTCTCTCGTTGCTGGTCTCCCCATAGGAAGATCTGAATATGCGTAGGAATTTTTTTGAATTTATGCTACGTTCCCAACAGATATAGGTTTTTGTAATCTGAAATTACAAAAACATCAAGGTAACAAATGGTAAAAGTGTGCACGAACGGTATTGCAATGCATGGAAACAAGGCCTAGGGTTCATAATTTCACTAGTGAAGTTCTCTCAACAATGTTAACATAATTGGATCATATAACTAGCCCTCAACATGCAACAAAGAATCAGTCCAAAGTCACTAATAGCAGAGAACAAAAGAAGAGATTATTGTCGGGTACGAAACCACCACAAAGTTATTCTTTCTGATTGATCTATTCAAGAGTTCGTAGTAGAATAACACGAAGCTATTCTTTCCATTCGATCCATCATAGAGTTCGTACTAGAACAACACCTTAAGATACATATCAACCAAGACCCTAATGTCACCTAGATACTCCATTGTCACCTCAAGTATCCGTGGGCATGATTATACGATATGCATCACACAATCTCAGAATCATCTATTCAACCAACACATAGAACTTCAAAGAGTGCCCCAAAGTTTCTACCAGAGAGTCAAAACGTGTGCCAACCCCTGTGCATAGGTTCCCAATGTCACGAACCCGCAAGTTGAGCACCAAAAAATACATCAAGTACTCACATGAATCCACGTGTGCCAACCCATATGCATAGGTTCCCAATTGTGACAAACCCGCAAGTGGATCACAGCAGATAGACACGTGCAAGACATACATCAAGTGTTCTCAAAGACTCAATCCGATAAGATAACTCCAAAGGGGAAACTCAATTCATTATAAGAAGGAGAGGGGGAAGAACACCATAAGATCCAACTATAGTAGCAAAGCCCATGGTACATCGAGATCAAGACATCTCAAGAACACGACAGAGAGAGATCAAACACATAGCTACTGGTACATACCCTCAGCCCCGAGGGAGAACTACTCCCTCCTTGTCATGGAGATTGCCGGGATGATGAAGATGGCCACAGGAGATGGATTCCCCCTCCGACAGAATGCCGGAACGGGCTCCAGATTAGTTTTTGGTGGCTACAGAGGCTTGCGGCGACGGAACTCCCGATCTAGGTTTCTTTTTGGGGGTTTATGAATTTATAGGAATTTATGGCGGTGGAATTGCGTCAGTTGGGCCCACGAGGAGGTCACAAGCATGCGCACCACCACCGGGGGGGGGGGGGGGTGGCGGCGTGAGGGCTTGTGACTCCCTCGTGGCCCATCTGGCCTTCTCCCAAAGCTTCGGGGGTCTCTTTTGGTCCAAAAAAATCATCTTAAAGTTTCATTCCATTTGGACTCCGTCTGAAAATGGGCCAAAAACACGGAAAAATACAGAAGCTGACACTTGGCACTGAGTTAATAGGTTAGTCCCAAAAAAGATATAAAATAGCATATTCATGCATATAAAACATCGAAAGTTGACAAGATAATAGCATGGAACCATCAAAAATTATAGATACGTTGGAGACGTATCAGTCTACCTGTACCCCGCCTCCTGACAGATTGACCCATTTGCACTTAAACAAAGGGACCTTAAAATCTACTCCGTAGTCAAGTTCCCATATGTCCACTATGTAACCATAATATGTGTCCTTTCCCCTCTTGGTGGCTGCATCAAAGCGGACACCGCTGTTTTGGTTGGTACTCTTTTGATCTTGGGTGATCGTGTAAAATGTATTCCCATTTATCTCGTATCCTTTCCAAATCGTAACAGTCGAAGATGGTCCCCTGGACAAGAGTACAGCTCATCACAAACAGTGTTTTCATCTCTGAGACATGTTTCCAACCAACTGCTGAAAGTCCTGATGTGTTCACATGTAATCCAGTCGTCGCACTGCTCCGGGTGTTTGGAGCACAGATTGTTCTTGTGTTCATCGACATAAGGGGTCACCAAGGTAGAGTTCTGTAGAACTGTGCAGTGTGCTTGAGACCAAGAATATCCGTCTCTTCATATTATTTTCTCCCCTCCAAGCGTGCCTTTTCCAGTCAGTCTCCCCTCATACCGCGATTTAGGGAGACCTATCTTCTTAAGGCCAGGAATGAAGTCAACACAAAACCCAATGACATCCTCTGTTTGATGGCCCATAGAGATGCTTCCTTCTGGCCTAGCGCGGTTACGGACATATTTCTTTAGGACTCCCATGAACCTCTCAAAGGGGTACATATTGTGTAGAAATACGGGGCCCAGAATGACTATCTCGTCAACTGGATGAACTAGGACATGCATCATGATATTGAAGAAGGATGGTGGGAAGACCAGCTCGAAACTGATAAGACATTGCACCACATCACTCCTTAGCCTTGGTATGATTTCTGGATCGATCACCTTCTGAGAGATTGCATTGAGGAATGCACATAGCTTCACAATGGCTAATCGGACGTTTTCTCGTAGAAGCCCCCTCAATGCAACCGGAAGCAGTTGCGTCATAATCACGTGGCACTCATGAGACTTTAGGTTCTAAAACTTTTTCTCGGCCATATTTATTATTCCCTTTATATTCGACGAGAATCCAGTCGGGGCCTTCATACTAAGCAGGCATTCAAAGAAGATTTCCTTCTCTTCTTTTGTAAGAGCGTAGCTGGCAGGACCTTCATACTGCTTTGGAGGATGTCGTCTTTTTCGTGCAAACGTTGAAGGTCCTCCCGTGCCTCAGTTGTATCTTTTGTCTTCCCATACACGCCCAAGAAGCCTAGCAGGTTGACGCAAAGGTTCTTTGTCACGTGCATCACGTCTATCGAAGAGCGGACCTCTAGGTCTTTCCAGTAGGGTAGGTCCCAAAATATAGATTTCTTCTTCCACATGGGTGCGTGTCCCCCAATGTCACTTGGAACAGCTAGTCCACCGGGACCCTTTCCAAAGATTATGTGTAAATCATTGACCATAGCAAGTATGTGATCACCGGTACGCATGGCGGGCTTCTTCCGGTGATCTGCCTCGCCTTTGAAATGCTTGCCTTTCTTTCGACATTGATGATTGGTCGGAAGAAATCAACGATGGCTCAGGTACATTCTTCCTGCAGCTTCCCAGGTATATACTTTCGGTGTCAGCTAAACAGTGCGTGCATGCGTGGTATCCCTTGTTTGTTTGTCCTGAAAGGTTACTGAGAGCGGGCCAATCGTTGATGGTTACAAACAGCAACGCGTGCAGGTCAAATTGCTCCTATTTGTGCTCATCCCACGCACGTACACCGTTTCCATTCCACAACTATAAAAGTTCTTCAACTAATGGCCTTAGGTACACATCAATGTCGTTGCCGGGTTGCTTAGGGCCTTGGATCAGAACCGGCATCATAATGAACTTCCGCTTCATGCACATCCAAGGAGGAAGGTTATACATACATAGAGTCATGGGACAGGTGCTGTGATTGCTGCTCTGCTCCCCGAAAGGATTAATACCATCCGTGCTTAAACCAAACCATACGTTCCTTGGGTCATGTGCAAACTCAGCCCAGTACTCTCTCTCGATTTTTCTCCACTACGACCCGTCAGCGGGTGCTCTCAACTTCCCGTCTTTCTTACGGTCCTCACTGTGCCATCGCATCAACTTGGCATGCTCTTTGTTTCTGAACAGTCGTTTGAACTGTGGCATTATAGGAGCATACAACATCACCTTCGCAGGAACTCTCTTCCTGCGGGGCTCGCCATCGACATCACCAGGGTCATCTCGTCTGATCTTATACCGCAATGCACTGCATACCGGACATGGGTTCAAATCCTCGTACGCACCGCGATAGAGGATGCAGTCATTAGGGCATGCCTGTATCTTCTGCACCTCCAATCCTAGAGGGCATACGACCTTCTTTGCTGCGTACGTACTGTCGGGCAATTCATTATCCTTTGGAAGCTTCTTCTTTAATATTTTCAGTAGCTTCTCAAATCCTTTGTCAGGCACATCATTCTCTACCTTCCACTGCAGCAATTCCAGTATGGTACCCAGCTTTGTGTTGCCATCTTCACAATTGGGGACAACTTTTTTTTTGCGATCCTCTAACATGCGATTGAACTTCAGCTTCTCCTTTTGACTTTCGCATTGCATCCTTGCATCGACAATGACCCGACAGAGATCATCATCGGGCACATCGTCTGATTTCTCTTGATCTTCAGCAGCTTCCCCTGTTGCAGCATCATCGGGCACATCGTCTGGTTCCTCTTCATCTTCAGCAGCTCCCCCCGTTGCAGCATCACCGTATTCAGGGGCACATAGTTGTCATCGTCCTCTTCTTATTCGCCGTCTTCCATCATAACCCCTATTTCTCCGTGCCTCGTCCAAACATTATAGTGTGGCATGAAACCCTTGTAAAGCAGGTGGGTGTGAAGGATTTTCCAGTCAGAGTAAGACTTCATATTCCCACATTTACTGCATGGACAACACATAAAACCATTATGCTTGTTTGCCTCAGCCACTTCGAGAAAAATATGCACGCCCTTAATGTACTCAGAGGTGTGTCTGTCACCATACATCCATTGCCGGTTCATCTGCGTGCATTACATATAATTATGTGTGTCAAAATTAAGAAAATCAGACAAATATCTATCTAAAGTAAGAAAATCAGACAAGTATCATAAAGAAGATAAGAACAAGAGGCTCACCACGGTGGTGCTAGTGACGAGATCGGTGCGGGCGATCAACGGCGGTGAAAACGGGGACGGGGCATGACGAACCCCTAAATCTAGACAAATCTCGAAAAAATGGAGCTCCTAGGTCGAGCTTCGAGAGGAGAAAGCTTAACTAGTGTGGCTCGGGCATTTCATCGAACACCTCATGTGCATAGGAGGTGAACACCTCATGTGCATAGGAGGTGAACTAGAAACCTCGCCGGATTGAAACAACAGAGCACTGTGGAGTGCTCTGCCGCGGCGGTGGGTATATATAGGCAAGTTGTATGTCCCGGTTCATGGCATGAACCGGGACTAAAGCCACCCCTTCTGTCCCGGTTCGTGGCTCGAACCGGGACCAATGGTTGTGGGCCAGCAGCAAGGACCATTGGTCCCAGTTCGTGGCTCGAACCGGGACAAATGGTTCTACACGAACAGGGACCAATGCCAACGAGGCCCCGGCCGGCCCCCTAGGCTCATGAACCGGATCTAATACCCCCCATTGGTCCCGGTTCTTGAAGAACCGGGACTAATGGGCTGGCCAGGGCCGAACGATAGCCCTGTTTTCTACTAGTATTACGGTGGGTGAACAAATTACTATCGAGAAATTGATAGAACTGCGCAAAGTCTTGACGATATCTAAGGCAATGATCATACATATGGGCATCACGTCCGAGACAAGTAGACCGGTACTTTTTGCATCTACTACTATTACTCCACACATCGACCGCTATCCAGCATGCATCTAGTGTATTGAGTTCATGACGAACAGAGTAACGCCTTAAGCAAGATGACATGATGTAGATGGATAATCTCAAACCAATGATGAAAACCCCATCTTTTTACCCTTGATGGAAACAACACGATACGTGCCTCGCTACCCCTTCTGTCACTCGGTTAGGTCACCGCACGGTATGAACCCAAAACCAAGCACTTCTCCCATTGCAAGAATCATAGATCAAGCTGGCCAAACAAAACCCACAACTCGAAGAGAATTACAAGGATATGAAATCATGCATATAAGAGAGATCAGAAGAAACTCAAATAAGATTCATAGATAATCTGATCATAAATCCACAATTCATCGGATCTCGACAAACACACCGCAAAAGAAGATTACATCGGATAGATCTCCATGAAGATCATGGAGAACTATGTATTGAAGATCCAAGAGAGAGAAGAAGGCATCTAGCTACTAGCTATGGACCCGTAGGTCTATGGTGAACTACTCACGCATCATCGGAGAGGTCATGGTGTTGATGAAGAAGCCCTCCGTATCTGAATCCCCACACTGGCAGGGCACCAGAACGTGCCCCAGATGGGATCTTGCGGAGACATAAGCTTGCGGCGGCAGAAAAGTATTTTCGATGATCTCCTGATTTTTTCGGGGATTTCAGGGAATATATAGGCGAAAAACCTAGGACAGGGGAGCCACGGGGAGCTCACAAGCCTGCTAGGCCCGCGCCCCCTAGGCCGAGCCTGGTGAGCTTGTGACCTCCTCCGAGGTCCCCTGCCTTGGTTCTCAAGTCTCCCAGATGTCTTCTGTTATGGAAAAAATTATTCCGCAGATTTTATTCCATTTGGACCCCGTTTAAAATTCTCCTCTGAAAAGGGTCAAAAACACGGAAAAAATAGGAACTGGCACTTGACACTGAGTTAATAAGTTAGTCCCAAAAAAAATATCAAAGGCATACAAAACGTCCAAAGTTTGACAAGATAATAGCATGAAACCATCAAAAATAATAGATACGTTGGAGACGTATCAAGCATCCCCAAGCTTAACTCCTGCTCGTCCTCGAGTAGGGAAGTGATAAAGACTGAATTTTTGATGTGGAATGCTACCTAGCATAGTTGTCCTTTGCAACTTCTTTCATGTGACATGAATGTTCAGATCCGTAAGATTCAAAACAATAGTTTGCTATTGACATGAAAACAATAATACTTCAAGCAAACTAGCATAGTAATCATGAATTTTCAAAATAACAAGGCCAAAGAAAGTTATCCCTGCAAAATCATATAGTCTGGCTATGCTCCATCATCCTCACACAACTAATTTAAATCATGCACAACATCGGTATTGGCCAAGTAATTGTTTTCACACTCTTACTTTCTCAAACTTTTTATAACTATCACGCAATACATGAGCGTGGGCCATGGATATAGCACTATAGGTGGAATAGAGTGTGGTGGTGGTTGTGAGATAAAAAAAGGAGGAGATGGTCACATTGACTTGGCGTATCAAAGGGCTATGGAGATGCCCATTAATAGATATCAATGTGAATGAGTAGGGATTTCCATGGAAACGATGCACTAGAGCTATAAGTATGTGAAAGCTCAAAAGGATAACTAGTGGGTGTGCATCCAACTTTCTTACTCACGAAGACCTAGGGCAATTTTGAGGAAGCCCATCATTGGAATATACAAGCCAAGTTATATAATAAAGATTCCCACTAGCATATGGTGGTGACGAACCAAGAGGATCTCAATCATGAAGCACAGGGTGCTATTATGAAGCACAAGTGTGGAAAAAGATAGTAGCATTGTCCCTTCTCTCTTTTTCTCTCTTCTCTTTTTTTATTTGGGCTCTTGGCCTCTTCTTCTTTTTTTATTTGGGATCTTTGGACTCTTTTTTTATTTTTTTATTTCCTCACATGGGACAATGTTCCAATAATGATGATCATCACACTTTTATTTACTCACTGCTCAAAGCTTAGAACGATGATGACTCTATAGGAAATGCCTCCGGGAGTGTACCGGGATGTGCAACGATCTAGCTTGGCGTATGACGTTGAAACATCTCGCTAGCTGTCTTACGATCATGCAATGGCAATATGAGAGTGACGGCACAAGTCACGAGACGGAACGGTGGGAGTTGCATGGCAATATATCTCAGAATGGCTATGAAAATGCCATAGTAGGTAGGTATGGTGGCTGTTTTGAGGAAGGCATATGGTGGGTTTGTGCACCGGCGAGAATTGCACGGTACTAGAGAGGATAGCAATGGTGGAAAGTGAAAGTGCATCTATACCATGGACTCACATTAGTCGTGAAGAACTCACATACTTGTTGTGAAAGTTTATTAGTAATTGAAACAAAGTGCTAAACCCATACTCCTAGGGGAAGGGTTGGTAGGTGTTAACCATCGCTTGATCCCGACCTCAACACAAAGGATGACAATCAATAGATCAATTATGCTCCGACTTCCTAACATAGCGGTTCACCATACGTGCATGCTACGGGAATCACTAACTTCAACACAAGTATTTCTAGATTCACAACACCCTACTAACATAAGTCTTAATATTACCAAATCCATCTCTCAAAACTAATTGAGAGGAATCAAGACTTCTCTTTCTACTCAATGCACATGAAGATGGAGGTTTTTGTATCCTCTTTGGGTACCTATCACCTTTGGGACTACTTTCATAGCATAAACCAACTACCAAGTCATGCACCGCCGTGCTCTAAAAGATCTAAGTGAATCACATAGAGCAAAATTATCTAGCTCAAAAGTTATAAGTGAAGCACGATAAGCATTCTAGCAAAATCACGATGAGTGCATGTCTCTCTCAAAAGGTGTGCAGCAAGGATGATTGTGACACAACAACAAAAAAGACTCCTAAGATACAAGACGCTCCAAGCAAAACACATATCATGTGGTGAATAAAAATATAGCCCCAAGTAATGTTACCGGTGGATTGAAGACGAAAGAGGGGATGCCTTCCCGGGGCATCCCCAAGCTTAGGCTTTTTGGTGTCCTTGAATTTGGCTTGGGATGCCTTGGGCATCACCAAGCTTGAGCTCTTTCCACTCCTTATCTCATCGTCCATGAGAACATCACCCAAAACTTGAAAACTTCACAACACAAAACTTAAACAGAAATTCGTGATAACATTAGCACAAGAAAATAAACTACCACTCCTTTTGGTACTGTAGCAAACTTGAATTCTACCAATATTGATGTTGGGATACTATATTCTCACTTTTCCATGGCTAGTACCCCCCGATACTATCCATAGTTTCATCAAATGAAGCAACCAACTCAACAAAAACAGAATCTGTCAAAAACAGACCAGTCTGTAGCAATGTGTATACTTCGTATACTTATGGTACCTCAAAAATTCTGAAAACTTACGAATGCCTGGGAAAAAGGCATATCAACCAGAAGCAAAAAGAATCAGCTCAAAATCTCTTTCTTAATAAAAATGAAAAATAATCTCGTGAGCAAAAAGTTTTTGTCTTTTTCCAGCAGGATCAAACAACCCTCACCAAGACTAGTCATAAAGGTTTTACTTGGCTCAAACACAAAAAGAAACACAAAAGACACAATCATAACAGAATTATGATGGTGTGGATGCAACAAAACAGAAAGGAAAAGAAATAAATTCATTGGGTTGCCTCGCAACAAGCGCTATTGTTTAACGCCCTTAGCTAGGCATTGATAATTCAATGATAATTCAATGATGCTCACACAAAGACAAGAATTGAAGCACAATGAGAGCATCATAAAGCATGTGAAAATCACATCTAAGTCTAACATACTTCCTATGCATATGCATTTTATAGGAAGAAAATTGGCAAGACAACCAATAGTTACCAAATGCAAAGAAGAAGAAAGAGACAATAGCAATCTCAACATAACGAGAGGAAATTTGGTAACATGAAAGTTTCTACCACAATATTTTCCTCTCTCGTAGCAATTACATGTGGGATCATATTCAAATTCAACAATATAGCTATCACAAAGGATATTATTTTCATGATCGACATGCATGCAAAGTTGACGCTCTTCAGAAATAGTGGGATTATCATCAACTATCATGACTTCTCCAATCCCACTTTCAATATTATTGCAAATATCATATTCATCATGAGGTTTAAACAAATTTTCAAGATCATAAGAAAAATCATCACCCCGTTCATGATCATTGCAACAAGTAGTGGACATAGCAAAACTAGCATCCGCAAGATTAGAGTTTTGCATATTTTTAGCATGATTGTCACTAATAGAATTTATAGTGAAACCATTGCAATCATGCTTTTCATTCAAGGAGCCCTCGTGAATCACTTCATAAATTTCTTCATCATGATTTTCAGATTCACGCATCTCAAGCAAAACTCCATAGAGAAAGTCAAGTGCACTCAACTCACTAGCAATTTGATTAACATAATTGGATCTCTTAAAGAGATTAGCAAGTGGATGAGGATCCATATCAATACATTTTAAGCAAGCGAAGATGCAAGCATATTGAAGGCACATGGCAATACAAGCAAACAGAAAGCAAGCGAGAGAAAAGGGCGAACGAAAAAGGCAAATATTTTTTGTAAATTTTTGTTTTTCAGAAGTGGGGAGAGGAAAACGAGAGGCAAAAAAGTAAATGCAAGAGATGAGTTTGCGACACTTACTTGGATGAGTTCATGACTTGATCCTCCCCGGCAACGGCGCCAGAAATCCTTCTGCAACTTCTCAAACAACAGCGCCAGAATTTGACACGTTCGTTTTTCCCTTGAACAGGAAAGGGTGATGCAGCACATGAGCAGTAAGTATTTCGCTCAGTTGAGAACCAAGGTATCAATCCAGTAGGAGAATCTCGTCAAGTCCAGAGTACGTGCACAAACACAAAAGAGCTTTCACCCAACGCTATAAAGGGGCTTTTAATCCCTTCAAGATTGATTGCAAAGTGAGATCTGAAGGCGGAAAGTGCAACGAAGAAAAAGAGTAAGGCTGAAAATATAGTGTGGAGTAGACCCGGGGGCCATAGTGTTCACTAGAGGCTTCTCTCAAAATAGCAAGTATTACGGTGGGTGAACAAATTACTGTCGAGCAATTGATAGAACCGTGCAAAGTCATGACGATATCTAAGGCAATGATCATACATATAGGCATCACGTCCGAGATAAGTAGACCGATACTTTCTGCATCTACTACTATTACTCCACACATCGACTGCTATCCAGCATGCATCTAGTGTATTGAGTTCATGATGAACAGAGTAACGCCTTAAGCAAGATGACATGATGTAGAGGGATAATCTCAAACCAATGATGAAAACCCCATCTTTTCACCCTTGACGGCAACAACACGACACGTGCCTCGCTACCCCTTCTGTCACTGGGTGAGGTCACCGCACGATATGAACCCAAAACCAAGCACTTCTCCCATTGCAAGAATCATAGATCAAGCTGGCCAAACAAAACCCACAACCTGAAGAGAATTACAAGGATATGAAATCATGCATATAAGAGAGATCAGAAGAAAGTCAAATAAGATTCATAGATAATCTGATCATAAATCCACAATTCATCGGATCTCGACAGACACACCGCAAAAGAAGATTACATCAGATAGATCTCCAGGAAGATCATGGAGAACTTTATATTGAAGATCCAAGAGAGAGAAGAAGACATCTAGCTACTAGCTATGGACCCGTAGGTCTATGGTGAACTACTCACGCATCATTGGAGAGGTCATGGTGTTGATGAAGAAGCCCTCCGTGTCCGAATCCCCCTCCGGGAGGGCACCAGAACATGCCCCAGATTGGATCTTGCATAGACAGAAGCTTGCGGCAGTGGAAAATTATTTTCGATGATCTCCTGATTTTTTCGGGGATTTTAGAGAATATATAGGTGGAAAACCTAGGGCAGGGGAGCCACGGGGAGCTCACAAGCCTGCTAGGCCCGATCCCCCCTAGGCCGGCCCTGGTGGGCTTTTGACCTCCTCCGAGGTCCCCTGCCTTGGTTCTCAAGTCTCCCGCGTGTCTTCTGTTATGGAAAAAATCATTCCGCAGATTTTATTCCGTTTGGACTCCGTTTAAAATACTCCTCTGAAAAGGGTCAAAAACACGGAAAAAGCAGGAATTGGCACTTGGCACTGAGTTAATAAGTTAGTCCCAAATAAATATAAAAGGCATACAAAACGTCCAAAGTTTGATAAGATAATCGCATGAAACCATCAAAAATTATAGATACATTGGAGACGTATCAGACCCCATTTTAAAAATAGTGGCTATTTATATACGAAAACAGATCAATCCTACCCTAACCCTAGACCCATCCACTCTGCCGACCGTGCCGCCACCTCCCTCTTCGTTTCCCCATCGGGCCAACCCGTAGCGCCTCCTCCTTCGTCCCGCTCACGAGTCATCCCGAGCACCTCTGCTCCTCGCCCCACAACCACCAGAGAGCTGTTGTCGTAGCCTGCGAGGCGCCCACCTCACAAGAGCTACGGCGAGCCGCCCTGCATCGACGCCACCTCTAGGACCGCCACCTCCAGCTGTCATCGCGACCTTGCCTGTCGACCTAGCCGCGCGCCCGGAACAGCCTCCTCGTGTCCTCCCGCGCTGCGCCAAGGCCCCACAGCCACGACCCATCGTCGCCCCATGCTGCGAGGCGTTGCTCCACCCCGGCACCTTGCAGGTTGCTGCATCGCTGCTACCGCCATCCGGCCATGGCCAATCCCCATCGAATCCTCGCCCCCGCGCCTCCCAGTCCGGCGACCTCCTTGCGCCGCTACCGACTAGTGCGTCGCCCGAGACCCCATTGTCCGCTGGTGAACCCATCCATGCACCGCGCATCTCCGCTGTCGAGCGCCCGCGAGCCGCCCCCTCGGTGTCGTTCTGCCATTGTTCTTAGATGCAGCTTCATGCCCCTCCTATTGTTGATCTTATGTAGGCCGAACGGACTCCGCCTTGCTGCTCACAACGACCCCCTCGTCCAACCCCATGGCCTCGAGGATCCCCTTTGCTCTACCTTGTTATAGTCGCGAGCACCTCATCTGCGAACCCCTCGGCCTTTAGATGCAACCGGTCGGTTGTTCATTTGGATGCGTCGCCGTGGAGTGTTGTGTATCCCTTCGGATTCGTCAAGGCCGATGCTTTGAGACATGAACAGCTACAGGAATGACTACCATCGACCTCCGGAGATCGTGGATTTGCCAAGCACCTCTCCAACCGTGTACAACTACTTCCTCGACGAAACGTGTACCACTACTTCCATGACGTCCTCGACAACCCCGAACATCTACATAGCGTGTACGACTATCATCACCGTGGAACCGACAAGATCGCCGAGTACCACTACTTCCACTACGTCCACGAGGACCATGTACATCTACACCATGACGACTTGAACCGCTCCAAGATGCATGCTTGAAAGGTATACCTTTGAGACGATATCCATGGATGAATGCATTGTTGCATCATTCTTGGCATGACACGCACACACTCCCAATTCGTTGGTGCCACTATATCATCGAGTTATCGGGACTAGAACATTGTCGTGGCATCGTTTCCATTTTGCCGCCATGGTTCCCTTTTGTTCGCCATGGCCACACATGCATGCTTCATATCCTTCTTGCCAGTATTGTCATAAAAGTGCATGCATGTTGCATTCATGGCATAGTATCTTGTGTTGCATGTATGTGTTTACATAGCTCCGTTCAATGTTCTTATGTGTTAACCGACTAGAATGACCTATAGAATCACATGCTTCACCTCTTGCCATGTTAACAACATTTTAAAATTGTCGTGTACCTAAACGGGGGTGAATTAAATATTTAAATGTGGAGTTTCGTCAATATGCAACTCGTTGCATATTGAGCTTCACTTAATGTGTCCGGTTTGCTTCGTCTCGATAGAGGTCCGCAAGCGTGCCCGAATGTGAGGATCCGTTCGACTACGGTGGTTCGTCTGCCTCACGAATTCCTTCTTCTTCCAAGCTGGATCTCAGGCAAGATGATCATTTCCCTAGATACCATTACTATCATAGCCATGCCAGTTGTTTCATTTCTATCGCTATGTCTCTATGCCTACCACTTGTTTAATCAGTTTCCCAACATTGCCATGAAAACCTTCAACCTTTCTACAACCTAGCAACCACTAATTGGCTATGTTACCGCTTGCTTAACCATTGGATAGCATTGCTAGTTGTAGTTGCAGTTGCTTCCATCTCATAACATGGGTTCCTTGTTATATCACCATGGTAATGCTATTTAATTTAATGCACCTATATACTTGGTAAAAGGTGGAAGGCTCGGCCTTTCTAGCCTAGTGTTTTGTTCCACCTTTGCCGCCTTAGTTTCTCCTACCAGTGTTATAGTCCATAAATGAGCGCTCCAAACACGATCGCGGTTGTTATGGGGACCCCCTTGATAGTTCGTCTTAGTTAAAGCTTGTCTAGCAAGGCCCAACTTTGGTACTGCATTTGCCTAATAACCTAATAAAATTGCATAGGGACTTTCCGGACCCCGTGGATAATTAATCAACCCCCGGGCCAGTGCTCCTCAGGAATGTTGGTCCAAAATAGAGCACTGTGCAGGGCCAACCCCGGTCAACTTGGGTGATTTCTATCAAGCCACCGTACGCGTCACTTATCCGTCGTGTCTTGAGAATGCGATATGCGGCTCCTATCGGGTTCGTCAACACGTCGGGTGGCCTTGTTGGATTAGTTTTACCTTTTACGAGATATCTTGTCCATTGGAATTCCATTGATGCTTTGGGCTATCTCAGAGTTGAGTTTTTCCACTAAGGAATTCGAGTAGATCACGAGTTTCGTGATCGAGTCTTTCGATGCGGCTAGTGGTAATTTGTGATGGGTTAGTTGGAGCACCCCTGCAGGGTCAAATCTTTCGGAAAGTCGCGCCCACGGTTATGTGGCAAATTTGGAAACTTTATTTAACATCCGGTTCTAGATAACTTGAAGTAAACTTAATGAAAATATACCAATTGTGCGTCTAACCATGATTGTGTGTTCCTTGAGCTCCTTCTCTGATCGAGGACACGGTGGGGTTATGTCTGACGTAAGTACGTGTTGAGGATCATTCATTTGATCATCAGTAGTTTGCGTGTGTTATGCGTAGATCATCCCCCTCTTATTCTTGTACTCGTAAGTTAGCCACCTCAAATAAATGATTGGTCGCTTGCTGCAGTATCACCACTTAACCATACCTCACCCATTAAGCTTTCTTAGACTTGATACCTTTGGAAATGAGATTGTTGAGTCCCTATGGCTCACAGATTACTACAACACCAGTTGCAGGTACATGTAAAGCGATACTTTGACATGAGCGCGACGATTGTTCTGTTTGGAGTTTCTTCTTCTTCTTCACCGTCGATCTAGGATGGGTTCCAGGCTGACATCCTGGGATAGCAAGGATGGACGTCGTTCTTTTATCGCTTGTTTTCGTCCATAGCCGGACCCTGCTCTTCTTCATGATGATTGTATATTCTTGTATTGATGTGAACTTTATGTAGTTTGTTGCGAGTTTAAGCCAATTCCATATACTCATCTATTATGTACATGTACTTGTAACGATATCCATTCTTGCAAAACGACGAGATGTGCTTCTATCCCTGTCGAGGCCTTCATGCCAAAATAAGGATAGGACCGCATGTTGGGCATTACACCGACGGCACAGCCAATGACGACATGGGTCTAGGCGAAGAGATGGCCGACAATGGGGGTGGAGAAGGGGCCGGACATGGCAACACATAAGAGGCCGGACATGACTGCGGACAAGAGGACGGACATGTCAGTGTAGAAGACGTGGACACACCGCAACCTTCGTCATTACTAAGTTCAGTCGTGCGGGACCCTCATGTTCGATACCTGCTTTGCAAGGAGATAACTACCGACAGAGCTTCTTCTAGAGAGGGGGCCAAGCTGGAGCAATTGGAGGTAGACTCAAACACTGCATTGTATGATGGTTGCGATCCCGAGGTGACCCGCTTGAGTTTCACGCTCGATCTTCAAAAGATGAAGGCTAAAAACAAATGGACCGACATAAGCCTCGACAAGCTTCTCATGTACCCGAAGAAGGTTCTTCTCGTGGGGAATCTATGTCCTACTAGTGTGGATGAGGCCGAGAAGATTGTGTACCCTATTGATCTTCCGCACATTAGATACCATGAATGCATCAACCATTGCCTCATTTATCAAAAGGAACACACAAAAAATCTCTCCAGTCTGCAATGCTTCTCGATACAGGATGTCCGGAGAGAAATCTCCCCTGAAAGTTGTATGGTACGTACCGATCACTCCCTGTATGCAATTTTATTTCGTATATCCTAAGGAAGCAAAGCTCATGTGTTGGCACCCGGAGAGGAAAAGCCTGACAATGGAGATGATCCAAAGCTCAGATACCTTGCGGATGCAAGCCAGTGGAGAGTGTTCAACGCCGAATAATGAAATTTCACAGTTGATGCAAGGAACATCATGCTTGGCGCGAGTACCGATGGCATGAATCCATTTGGCAACAGAAACACCAACCATATCACATGGTCCGTGTTTGTATGGATGTACATCCTCCCCCTGGTTGTGCGTAAAGTCAAAATACATACACATGAGCATGCTGATTGAAGGGCCAAAACAACCGAGAAATAATATTAATCTGTATTTGGGGCTACTTCAAGAGGAGTTAGACACGTTACGGAAAACACTAGCCAAGACATGGGACACCAGCAAAGGCAAGTATTTCTATATGAGAGCTGCTGATTACGACGGTGCACGACTATCTCGGTTACGGATATGACACAAGACACGTGTGCCATGGATATTGTGGATGCATGCGGTGCATGAATGATACAATGTCTCAGCAGCTAACGTCAACAAAAGATGGCGGGTCTGGGAAAATCGTGTACATGGGGCATCGAAGATGGCTCGCGAAGGACGACCCGTGGAGAAACCTTGGTGATCTATTCAATGGTGAGGTTGAGCATCGAGGACCTCCATGTAAGCGGAGCGACGACGAAATTGATGAGTTGTTGAGAAACTAGGAACGGTGCCCTATGCCGAGAAAGTATATGGAAAAGGCATTGGAGCCGCTGCTGAAGGTATGGAAAACGAGGTCTGTTTTCTCGGACTTGGAGTATTGGCCCCAACTCAACACGCCTCATTGCCTTGATCAAATGCATATCACGAAGACTGTCCATGAGTGACTGCTTGCAACAATGACGAACATGCCGGATAAGACCAAGGATGGGCCAAACGAAATAAGAGACCTGGAAGATTTGAATATCAAGGCAGATCCCCACATGCCGCCCCATAAAAAATCAGAGGAGACGCAGGAGGAGACGGAGGCACGGGACAAGGAAAAAAGTGAACAAGAAGGAAGATAAATATTGCCCCCTTCTCGCTTTACCTTAAGTCCGAAGGAATCGGTCAATTCTTCAAGTGCCTTACCGGAATCAAAGTTAGTTTCAGTTACTGTTGAAGATAAGCAAATATCTAGACACAAAGAAGAAAAGGTTCAGCGGGATGAAGTCTCATGAATGTCATGTGATGATGATGCACATACTACATGTTGCCCTTAGATGGATAATGGACAAGCACGTCCATGACACGCTTATTAATTTATGCAACTTTTTCAGCGTTATCTCTAATACGTCTCCAACGTATCTATAATTTATGAAGTATTCATGCCATTTTTACAATAATTCTATATGATTTTGGTATGATTTTATTAGAACTAACCCGCACTGGCGTTGTTTTCATAAAAACTACCATGGTGTCGTTTTTTGTGTATAAATAAAAGTTCTCCGAATGGGCTGAAAATTTACGGTGATTTTTATGGACCAAAAGAGACCTCCAAAGCAAGAGAGCTGGGCCAGGAAGTGGATGAGGAAGCCACAAGCTTGTTGGGCGCGGCCACCTCTCTAGACCGCGCCCCTGTGGCTTGTGACCTACTCGGGAACCTTCCTGACGTGAGACCGATGCCAAAAATTCCTATAAATACCAAAACCCCGAGAAAGAAACCTAGATCGGGAGTTCCACTGCCGCAAGCCTCCAAAGCCATGAAAAACCAACCGGGATCCCGTTCCGGCACACTGTTGGAGGGGGAAACCATCACCGGAGGCTATGTTCATCATCTCGGCAGTCTCCATGACAAGAAGGGAGTAGTTCACTCTCGGGGCTGAGGGTATGTACCAGTAGCTATGTGTTTGATCTCTCTCTCTCTTGTGTTTTTTAGATGGCACGATCTTGATGTATCGCGAGCTTTATTAATACAGATGAATCATATGGAGTTTTCCCTCTCTATCTTCCTGTGATGAATTGAGTTTTCCCTTTGAAGTTTTCTTATCGGATAGAGTCTTTAAGGATTTGAAAACACTTGATGTATGTCTTGCGATGGGATATCTGTGGTGACAATGGGATGTTCTATTGATCCACTTGATGTATGTTTTGGTGACCAACTTGCGGGTTCCGTGACCTTAGGAATCTATGCATAGGGTTTGGCACATGTTTTCGTCTTGACCTTCCGGTAGAAACTTTGGGGCACTCTTCGAAGTCCTTTGTGTTGGATTGAACATGATGTATCTGAAATTATGTGATGCATATCGTATAATCATGCCCACGGGTACTTGTGGTGACATTGGAGTATCTAGGTGACATTAGGGTTTTGGTTGATGTGTATCTTAAGGTGTTATTTTAGTAAGAACTCTTGGGCTGTTCGTGACACTTATAGGGATAACTCATAAGATTAATCAGAAAAGATAACTTTGAGGTGGTTTCGTACCCTACAATAATTTCTTCATTTGTTCTCCGCTATTTGTGACTTTGGAATGAACTCTTTGTCGCACGTGAGGGATTTATATACGATTCAACTATGTTAGTATTGTTGAGAGAACTTGCACTAGTGGAAGAATGGACTCTAGGCCTTGTTTTCAAGCATTTATACAACATTTTGCTCGCTGTTTACTATTTGTTACCTTGCTGTTTTTATATTTTCAGGTCACAAAAACATATATCAACCATCCATATTATACTTGTATCACCATCTCTTCGCCGAACTAGTGCACCTATATAATTTACCATTGTATTGGTGTGTTGGGGACTCAAGAGACTCTTTGTTATTTGATTGAGGGATGTTTGAGAGAGACCATCTTCATCCTACGCTTCCCACGGATTGATAAAACTTAGGTCATCCACTTGAGGGAAACTTGCTATTGTCCTACATAACTCTGCGCTTGGAGGCCCAACATGAGTCTACAATAAGAAGGTTGTGTAGTAAACATCAAGCTCTTTTCTGGCGCCGTTGCCAGGGGGTAGGTTAGCGGCACTCATATCCAGTCAACGAGCTCTTTTCTGGTGCCATTGCCGGGGAGGTGAGTGCTTGAAGGTATATCTTTAGATCTTGCAATTAAATATTTTAGTTTCCTGTTTTTCACTAGTTTGGTTTTATAAAAGAAAACTACAAAATAATGGAATTGAGGTTGCCTCATATGATTCATCTTTTCAATGTCTTTCTTGAAAATGGTGGAAAGGAAAATTATGCTCAAGTGTTAGAAGAAGAAGTTATTAAAATGTTTGGCAATAAATCTTTGTATGACAAGCATGATTTCAATGTTGTTAGTATGAATTCCTTGAATATTCATGATGCTAATGATATACAAAACCACAAGCTTGGGGATGCTATGTTTGATGAAGATGATATGTTTAGCCCCCCAAGTTTGATGAGAAAATTTATTATGATGAAAGCATGCCTCCTATTTATGATGATTATTGTGATGAGATGTATGCTATAAAGAATAATGATAACCATGAAACTTGTCATCATGATTTTAATTTTCAGTTGTATTATGCTTCACATGGTAGTTATATTGTTGAGTTTTCTCCCACTACTATGGATGTGAATAAATTTTCTTATGTGGTGAGTAGTAAAATTTCTATGCTTGTAGATCATGAAAAGAAAGCTTTATGTGCTGGTTATATTGTGGAATTCCTTCATGATGCTACTGAAAATTATTATGAGGGAGGAACATATGCTTGTAGGAATTGCTATAATATCACGTTCCCTCTCTACGTGTTCAAACTTTGAAGTAATGCTTGTTTTGACTTCCTATGCTGTCATAGTTTTGTTATCTACTTATCCTATAGTTTCCATAGCCTAGATTAATAGATATAAATTGTGGAAATAATAGTAAACAGTAGATGATGTTTGCAATTATTATGCAACTTGTCTTGGCAGTACATAAAGAGTTGATTTATTATTATGTGCACTAACATATCTTACGAGTTCTTTTCAAGTTTTGTGTGGATGAAATTTTTGAGAATAGGTGAAACCGGGATATGAGAGGATTGAAAAAGACACAAAAGCTCAAGCTTGGGGATGTCCAAGGCACCCCAAGTAAATATTTCAAGAACTCTCAAGCATCTAAGCTTGGGGATGCTACGCATCCCACCTCTCTTTGTCAACTATCGGTTAACCTATGTTGAGCCTAAATTTTTATTCGTTCACATGATGCGTCCTATTCTTGGAGTGCTATTTTTCTTTTGCTTCTTGTTTATATAAAATACTCATGTCTGAAAATCTTTATTAAGAGAGAGAGAGAAAGTCCTCACATAGCTACTTAATTGTTTGACTACTCATTGATCTTCACTTATATGTTTTGGAGTAGTTTTGTCATTTATTCGCGTGCTTCACTTATATCCTATGAGTAAATGGTTGAATGAATTGAATATCATAAATCTAAAGTTATATATGTTTTATATGCTTATCCCATGGGTACTAATGACTTCACATATAAGAAGTATAGGTGGTAAAATTTATTGAAAGTTAGCAAGCACTGCATTGGTCACTTGAACAATTCATGAAATAATATTGAAGGAAGAGAGATTTCACATATAAATATACTATCTTGGAAATCTTCTATGATTGTGAATACACGTTAATGTTTTTCAAACTTGAGCAAATTAGTTGAAGTTGGACAAGGAAGACAACGTAATGAGTTATGCTTGGGTATATTTGCATACAAGTTATGTTGTTATGGATCCTCCAACATGTGGTGCTTGCTTCCACCTCATACTATCCAAAACTTTTGCACCAAGTAGAAATACTACTTGTGCATCCAAAATACCCTTATTCCCAAACTTGTTCCATATGAGTCCACCATACCTACCTATATGTGGTATTTACCTACCGTTCCAAGTAAATGTGCATGTGCAAAACTATAAAACTTCAAATAATATTATGTTTTATATGCCCGAATCGCTCATATAGTGACTAGGGGATGTCAGTATCTTCCATGCTAGGTGGGTTATTCTCACGATATGTGTTGATTCACTATCATTCACGAGAAAGTGGATGGTATTTGGGATGCCCAGTTCCATGCTCAAAAATCAAATCAAATATAATGAAACAAAACTCCCAAGAATGTTTTTGGTATGAACGGTACCCGTGGATTCGGCTCACAGCGGAGTATGATTGATTGGTGGAGGGGGAGTAAAAAACTTACCATTCTGTTTGGGAACCGCCTATAATGTATCTAGCATGGAAGATACCGAGATCTCTTGGTTGTTATGTTGACAATGAAAGCATACCGCTCAAAATTATTATTCATCTATGTTTTAAAAGCTTGAGCTCTCGCACCTCTGCAAATCAATGCTTCCCTCTGCGAAGGGCCTATATTTTACTTTCTAGTACTTAGCTTTATACAAGAGTCATGGTGATCTTCATCACTTCCTATATTTCGCCTTTTTGTCTTGGCAAGAATCATGTGGTGGGGAAAGATCCAAGCATATATGGCCATTCAAATATATTTGATCATGAATTATTATTGTTGACAATTATCTATATGATAAATAAGTTGGCAGGCGAAACATTAAGCCCCTATCTTTCTTTGTGTTCGATGGATGCTATTTGTTCGAAAAATATGCTTTGAGTGTTAGCAATCATGGAAGACTATATGATAGTTGAGTATGTGGAATTTGCTAAATCAAAGCTCTTACATAAACTCTTCCTAAAAACAAGATGAATTGCAATTGTTTGGTGATTGAAAGCATGGTTTGTTAGTTTTCAAGAAACTTTATGGTCTACACTTTAACATGTGAATAGCGTATTACTTGATCATGAAAAATTTTATGAGATGAGCTACTATTTATGGTTTATATTGATGCTAGAAAAAGTGATTGGAAGTACCATTTGTCAAACTTGTGGACTTGCTAGCATTCACACTTCATAAATTATTTCTTTTATCATTTACCTACTCGACGACGAGCAGGAATTAAGCTTGGGGATGCTAATACGTCTCCAACGTATCTATAACCTATGAAGTATTCATGCCATGTTTACAATAATTCTATATGATTTTGGTATGATTTTATTAGAACAAACCCGTACTGGAGTTGTTTTCAGCAGAACTACCATGGTGTCGTTTTTTGTGCAGAAATAAAAGTTCTCGGAATGGGCTGAAAATTTACGGTGATTTTTATGGACCAAAAGAGACCCCCGAGGCACCAGAGCTGGTCTAGGAAGTGGATGAGGAATCCACAAGCCTGGTGGGCGCGGCGACCCCCCTAGGTCTCACCCGTGTGGCTTGTGACCTCCTCGGGAACCTTCCTGACGTGAGACTGATGCCAAAAATTCCTATAAATACCAAAACCTCGAGAAATAAACCTAGATCGGGAGTTACGCCATCGCAAGACTCCAGAGCCATGAAAAACCAATCAGGAGCCCATTCCGGCACCCTGTCGAAGGGGGAAACCATCACCGAAGGCCATCTTCATCATCCCGGCGGTCTCCATGACGAGGAGGGAGTAGTTCACTCTCGGGGCTCAGGGTATGTACAAGTAGCTATGTGTTTGACCTCTCTCCCTCGTGTTCTTGAGATGGCACGATCTTGATGTATTACGAGCTTTATTAATATAGATGAATCATATGGTGTTTTCCCTCTCTATCTTCTTGTGACGAATTGAGTTTTCCCTTTGAAGTTTTCTTATCGGATTGAGTCGTTAAGGATTTGATAACACTTGATGCATGCCTTGCGATGGGATATCTGTGGTGACAATGGGATGTTCTATTGATCCACTTGATGTATGATTTGGTGATCAACTTGTGGGTTCCGTGACCTCGAGAATCTATGCATAGGGGTTGGCACATGTTTTCGCCTTGACCTTCCGGTAGAAACTTTGGGCACTCTTTGAACTTCTTAGTGTTGGATTGAACATGATGAATCTGAAATTATGTGATTCATATCGTATGATCATGCCCCTGGGTACTTGTGGTGACATTGGAGTATCTAGGTGACATTAGGGTTTTGGTGGATGTGTATCTTAAGGTGTTATTTTAGTACAGACTCTAGGGCTGTTGATGACAGTTATAGGGACAACTCATAAGATTGATCGGAAAAGATAACTTTGAGGTGGTTTCGTACCCTACAGTAATTTCTTTGCTTTTTCTCCGCTATTTGTGACTTTGGAATGAACTCTTTGTCGCACGTGAGGGATTTATATAGGATTCAACTATGTTAGTATTGTTGAGAGAACTTGCACTAGCGAAAGTATGGACCCTAGGCCTTGTTTCCAAGCATTTATACAACGTTTTGCTCGCTGTTTACTATTTGTTACCTTGTTGTTTTTATATTTTCAGATTACAAAAACCTATATCTACCATCCATATGACACTTGTATCACCATCTCTTTGTCAAACTAGTGCACCTATACAATTTACCATTGTATTGGGTGTGTTGGGGACACAAGAGACTCTTTGTTATTTGATTGCAGGGTTGTTTGAGAGAGACCCTCTTCATCCTACGCCTCCCACAGATTGATAAACCTTAGTTCATCCACTTGAGGGAAACTTACTATTGTCCTACAAAACTCTGTGCTTGGAGGCCCAACACAAGTCTACAGGAAGAAGGTTGTGTAGTAGACATAAAGCTCTTGGAAGTAGATCAGTGTAAAGAAGATCTGAAGGCTACATGAAGAGATCATTGTGATACTAAATGAGCTTGAGATGTACTTCCCGCCCGCGTTCTTTGACATCATGGTGCATATGTGTGTCCACATTATGGATGGCATAATAGACCTAGGACCAACATTCCTGCACAACATGATGTCGTTCGAGAGGATGAATGGGGTCATCAAAGGATTTATTCATAACATGTCCCCTCCGGATGGAAGCATCATCGAGGGCTATCTGACCCAAGAGTGCATCTCTTTTTGCGAGAATTGTATGTATGGCGGAGACCCTTTTGTTGGTTTTCCCATTAAGAAGCACCTTGGGAGGCTCAAAGGAGAAGGTCACTCTAACGGTCGCAATGAAATGCATGTGGCTTACTCGGATCGACGCAATGACTTTTACATAGCAAACTTAATAGTGCTACATCACCTAAACATGGTAGATCCATTGGTGACACTGCACCAAGAAACCATCACAAAGAAGTATCATGACTTGGGGCTGCGCAAGATGGACGCCAAAGTTATTAGAGAGCATGATATGTCTCAAACGTATCTATAATTTTTGATGGTTTCACGCTGTTATCTTGTCAACTTTGGATGTTTTGTTTACCTTTTATATATTTTTTGGGACTAACTTATTAACTCAGTGCCAAGTGCCAGTTCCTGTTTTTTCTGTGTTTTTGACTCTTTTCAGATCTGATTTTGGAACGGAGTCCAAACGTAATAAAATCCCCAATATGATTTTTTCCAGAAAGGAAGAAGATTGGGAGGCTTGAGGGCCAAGCAAGTGGGCCCACAAGGGGCCCACAAGCCCTGTTGCCGCGGCCAGGGAGAAGGCCGCGGCAACCAAGCTTGTGGCCCCCCTGGCGCTCCCCTGCCCTAGGTATTTGGTCTATAAATTCCCTAAAAATCCAGAAAAATCAGGGCGTCCACGAAAACACTTTTCCGCCGACGCAAGCTTCCGTTTCCGCGAGATCTCATCTGGAGACCCTTCCCGGTGCCCTACCGGAGGGGATTTTGGAGTTGGAGGGCTTCTTCATCAACATCATCGCCCCTCCAATGACTCGTGAGTAGTTCACTTCAGACCTACGGGTCCGTAGTTAGTAGCTAGATGGCTTCTTCTCTCTCTTGGATCTTCAATACAAAGTTCTCCATGATCTTCATGGAGATCTATCCGATGTAATCCTCTTTGGCGATGTGTTTGTCGAGATCCGATGAATTGTGGATTTGTGATCAGATTATCTATGATATATATTTGAGTCTTTGCTGATTTCTTATATGCATGATTTGATATCCTTGTAAGTCTCTCCGAGTCTTGGGTTTTGTTTGGCCAACTAGATCTATGATTCTTGCAATGGGAGAAGTGCTTGGTTTTGGGTTCATACCGTGTGGTGACCTTTCCCAATGACAGAAAGGGCAGCAAGGCACGCATCGTGTTGTTGCAATCAAGGGTAACAAGATGGGCTTTTATCGTAGATATGAGATTGTCCATCTACATCATGTCATCTTGCTTAAGGCATTACTATGTTCTCATGAACTTAATAAACTAGATGCATGCTGGATAGCGGTCGACGTGTGGAGTAATAGTAGTAGATGCAGAAAGTATCGGTCTACTTGTTTTGGACGTGATGCATATAGATATAATCATTGCAATAGATAACGTCACGACTTTGCGCGGTTCTATCAATTGCTCGACAGTAATTCGTTCACCCACCGTCTACTTGCTTTCATAAGAGAAGCCACTAGTGAACACTACGGCCCCCAGGTCTATTCACACCTATCGTTTCCACTTTCGCCTTTACTTTGCTTTGTTACTTTGTTGCTTTCAGTTCTCACTTGGCAAACAATCTATAAGGGATTGACAACCCCTTCATAGCGTTGGGAGCAAGCTCTTTTTGTTTGTGCAGGTACTTGTGATACTCCTTCACTGGATCGATACCTTGGTTCTCAAAACTGAGGGAAATACTTACCACCGCTGTGCTACATCACCCTTTCCGCTTCGAGGGAACACCAACACAAGTCTCCAAGGCCACGGGGGAATCCTTTGCATATTTGCCTAGGAAGTCCCTAAAGGCGTAGCCGGAGCAGAAGGATTCCTGGTGCCGTTGATGAGGAGTATCAAGACAAGAATAGTCTCCTATCAGCACGCTTTTTTCTGGCGCCATTGGAAGGTATTTTGTTGTAGTAGCAGAAGTATTTCTGGCGCCGTTGCCAGGGAAGGAGAGATCTATCCAAGTAGGTCTCACAAACTCATCTCTTGCTTTTACTTTTTTTGCCAGTTGCCTCTCGTTTTCCTTTCCCCCCACTTCACATTTGCCGTTTTCATTTGCCTTTCTCCTTTGCCTTTTTCTTTTTCCTTTTTGCCGTTTTCCTTTGCCGCTTTCTTTTGCCCTTTGCCGTTTTCCTTTGCCTATTTTCTTGCTTGCTTGTGTGCTTGTTTGTTTGTTGAAGTCATCATGGCTGAAAACACAAAACTTTGCGACTTCTCGAGTACCAATAATAATGATTTTATTAGTACTCCAATTGCTCCCGCCACTAGTGCGGAATCGTATTAAATCAACGCAGCTTTGCTGAATCTTGTTATGAAAGAGCAATTCTCTGGCCTTCCTAGTGAAGATGCCGCATCCCATCTCAATACCTTCATTGAGCTTTGCGATATGCAAAAGAAAATAGATGTGTATAATGACGTGATTAAGTTGAAGCTTTTTCCTTTCTCGTTGCGAGATCGCGCAAAAACATGGTTTCTTCTTTGCCTAAAAATAGTATCGATTCTTGGGATAAGTGCAAAGATGCTTACATATCCAAGTATTTTCCGCCGGCTAAGATTATCTCCTTACGTAACGATATCATGAATTTCAAGCAACTTGATCATGAAAACCTTGCACAATCTTGGGAGAGGATGAAGTTAATGATTAGAAATTGTCCCGCTCACGGCTTTAGTTTGTGGATGATTATACAAATCTTTTACGCTGGTTTGAATTTTGCTTCTCGCAATATCTTGGACTCCGCCTCAGGTGTAACGTTCATGGAAATCACATTAGGAGACTCTACAAAACTCCTAGACAATATCATGACCAACTACTCTTAGTGGCACACTGAAAGGTCACCTGCTAGCAAAAAGGTACACGCAATAGAAGAAATTAACTTGCTTAGTGCTAAGATGGACGAGTTGACGAATTTGGTTGCTAGTAGAAACGCTCCTTTAGATCCTAATGGCATGCCACTATCTTCCTTGATTGAGAGTAGCAAAGCTAGTTTGGACGTTAATTTTTTTGGTAGAAACAATTTGGGCAACAACAATGCTTTTAGAGGAAACTATGTTCCTAGGCCTTTTCCTAGTAACTCCTCTAACAATTATGGAAATTCCTACAACAACACTTATGGAAATCACAACAAATTACCCTCTGATTTAGAGAGTAATATCAAAGAGCTCATCAACTCTCAAAAGATTTTCAATGCGTCCATAGAGGAAAAACTACTCAAAATTGACGATTTGGCTAAGAGCGTTGATAGGATGTCTTGTGATATTGATGCTTTGAAATTTAGATGTGCTCCTTCCAAGGTCAACTTGGATGAAACTTTGAAAGCTATGCATGTCTCCATGAATGAGAGCAAAGAAAAAACCGCCCAAATTCGCGCTAGGCATGAATGGTTTAAAAGGGTGTGTTCTAGTGATGCAAATCACGAAGATCTTAAAGTGCTTGGTGTTACTCCTCTTGAATCTTTGTTTTCGCGTGTCAAACCTATTGATGAAGGGGCTGGATATGAATCCACTTTGGTTGAAAAATGCCCCAATGGTTCGGAGTCCACCTATCTTGATGATAAAGGTGTGGAGAGTGGAGTAGAAGAAATCAAAATTTTGGGTAGTAATGAAACTCCCACTTTGGATTTCAAGGAATTCAATTATGATAGTTGCTCCTTGTTAGAATGCATTTCTTTGATGCAATCCATTGCAAACTCTCCACATGCTTATAGCCAAAGCAAAGCCTTTACCGCGCATATCGTAGATGCTATGATGAAATCTCTTGAAGAGAAGCTCGAACTGGAAGTCTCTATACCTAGAAAACTTAATGATGAGTGGGAACCTACGATCAAAATCAAGATCAAAAACTATGAGTGCAATGCTTTGTGTGATTTGTGTGCTAGTGTTTCCGCGATTGCAAAGTCTTTATGTGAGATTCTTGGTTTTCATGAGATTGAAGAGTGTTCTCTTAATTTGCATCTTGCGGATTCTACTGTCAAGAAACCCATGGGAAGGATTGATGATGTTCTTATTGTTGCAAATAAGAACTATGTACCCGTGGATTTCCTTGTACTTGACATAGATTGCAATCCTTCATGTCCCATTATTCTTGGTAGACCTTTCCTAAGGACTATTGGTGCTATCATCGATATGAAGGAAGGGAATATTAGATTTCAATTTCCTATAAAGAAGGCCATGGAGCACTTTCCTAGAAATAAAATAAGATTTCCTTATGAATCCATGATGAGGGCTACTTATGGTTTGAGCACCAAGGATGACTATACGTGATTCCATCACCTTATGCCTAGCTAAGGGCGTTAAACAATAGCGCTTGTTGGGAGGCAACCCAACGAATCTATCCTTTTTATTTTTGTTTTATGTTTTCCACACTTTCATAATTCTGTTATGATTGTGTTTTTTGTGTTTCTTTTTGCGTTTGTGCCAAGAAAAACCGTTATGATTAGTCTTGGGGATGATCGTTTGGTCATGCTGGAAAAGACAGAGACTTTCTGCTCACGAAAAGAATTTTCACTTTTTTTCCGTAAGAGATTTTGAGTTGATTCTTTTTGCTGCTGATTGCTACACAAATTCTTGAGACTGTCGTAATGTTTCAGAATTTTTGAAGTACCAGAAGTATACGAAGTATATAGATTGCTACAGACTGGACTGTTGTTAACAGATTTTGTTTTTGTTGTGTTGGTTGCTTATTTTGATGAAACTATGAATAGTATCGGGGGTATTAGCCATGGAAGATTGAAAATACAGTAAACCAACATCAACATAAGTAGAATTTAAGTTTGCTACAATACCTAAGGAAGTGGTGGTTAGCTTTCTTATACTAATGTTATCACGAATTTCTATTTAAGTTTCGTGTTGTGAAGTTTTCAAGTTTTGGGTGAAGTTCTTATGGACAAAAAGATAAAGAGTGGAAAGAGCTCAAGCTTGTGGATGCCCAAGGCACCCCAAGATGATTCAAGGATGCCGTAAAAGCCTAAGCTTGGGGATGCCCCGGGAAGGTATCCCCTCTGTCGTCTTCAATCCATCGGTAACGTTACTTGGGGCTATATTTTTATTCACCATATGTTATGTGTTTTGCTTGGAGCGTATTGTATCGTAGGAGTATTTTATTTTTGTTGTGTAACATTCATCCTTGCTGCACACCTAGAGAGAGACATGCACTCACCATGATTTTGTCGAGCTTCACTTATATCCTTTGGTAGACAATTCAGCTCACATGTGCTTCACTTATCTCTTTTAGAGCACGGCGGTGCGTGGCTTGGTAGTTGATCTATGCTATGAAAGTAGTCTCAAAAAGGGGTAGTTATCCAAAGGGATACGAAAACTTCCACCTTCATGTGCATTGAATAGTTAGAGAAGTTTGATTCATCTCAACTAGTTTTGAGTTGTGGTTATGGTAATATTGAAGTTATATTTGTAAGGTGTTGTGGATCTATAAATACTTGTGTTAAAGTTAGTGATTCCCGTAGCATGCTCGTATGGTGAACCGCTATGTGATGAAGTCTGAGCATGATTAGTCTATTGATTGTCATCCTTTGTGTGGCGGTCGGGATCGCGCGATGGTTTATACCTACCAACCCTTCCCCTAGGAGTATGCGTTGAATGCTTTGTTTCGATTACTACTAAAACTTTTGCAACAAGTACGTGAGTTCTTCATGACTAATGTTGAGTCCATGATTTAGATGCACTTTCACCTTCCACCATCACTATCTTATTTAGTGTCGTGCAACTTTGGCCGGCGCACAAAACCCACCGTTAGCCTCCCTCAAAGCAGCCACCATACCTACCTACTATGGCGTTTTCAAAGTCATTCCGAGATATATTGCCATGCAACTACCACCATGACATGTGCCACCACGTCTACATTGCCATTGCATGATCGTAAGATAGCTAGCAAGATGTTTCCATTAATGTCTATGCCATGCTAGATCATTGTCACGGTACACTACCGAAGGCATTCCATACAGAGTCATCGTTGCTCTAAGTTTTGAGTTGTAAGTGTGATGATCATCATTGATGGATCATTATCCCATGTGAGAAAATAAAAGGGGCCAAATATGCCCACCAAAAAAAGAGAGGCCAAAGTGCCCATCCAAAAAAATGAGAGAAAAAGAGAGAAGGGACAATGCTACCACCTTTCCACACTTGTGCATATTAAGCACCATGATGTTCATGATTGAGAGTCTCTAGTTTTTTCACCACCATATAGCTAGTGGGAATTTCATTATATAACTTGGTTTCCTGAAAATTGCCTTAGGTCTTCGTGAGCAAGCAAGTTGGATGCACACCCACTAGTTTTCCTTAAGAGCTTTCACATACTCTTAGCTCTAGTGCATCATTTGTATGGCAATCCCTACTCATTCACATTGATATCTATTGATGAGCATCTCCACAGCTCATTGATATGCCTAGTTAATGTGACCATCTTTTCCTTGTTTGTCTTGCAACCTCCACCACACTCCACACCACTTATAGTGCTAAAACCATGGCTCACGCTCATGTATTGCGTGAGAGTTGAAAAAGTTTGAGAAAGTAAAGGTGTGAAAACAATTACTTGGCCAATACCGGGGTTGTGCATGATTTAAATTCGTTGTGCAATGATGATGGAGCATAGCCAGACTATATGATTTTGTAGGGATAACTTTCTTTTGGCCTTGTTATTTTGAAAGTTCATGATTACCTTGCTAGTTTGCTTGAAGTATTATTGTTTCCACGTCAATAGCAAACTATTGTTTTGAATCTAATGGATCTGAACATTCACGTCACATAAGAGGAGTTACAAAGTACATCTATGTTAGGTAGCATGAAAGCATCAAAAACTCATTCTTTATCACTTCCCTACTCGAGGACGAGCAGGAGTTAAGCTTGGGGATGCTTGATACGTCTCAAACGTATCTATAATTTTTTATGGTTTCACGCTGTTATCTTGTCAACTTTGGATGTTTAGTTTACCTCTTATATCTTTTTTGGGAATAACTTATTAACTCAGTGCCAAGTGCGAGTTCCTATTTTTTCTGTGTTTTTGACTCTTTTCAGATCTGATTTTGGAACGGAGTCCAAACGGAATAAAATCCCCAATATGATTTTTTCCAGAACGGAAGAAGATCGAGAGGCTTGAGGGCCAAGAAAGTGGGCCCATAGGGGGCCCACAAGCCCTATTGCCGCGGCCAGGGGGGAGGTCGCGGCAACCAAGCTTGTGGCCCCCTGGCGCTCCCCTGCCCTAGGTCTTTGGCCTATAAATTCCCTAAAAATCCCAAAAAATCAGGGCGTCCACGAAAACAATTTTCCGCCGCCGGAAGCTTCCGTTTCCGCGAGATCTCATCTGGAGACCCTTCCCGGTGCCCTGCCGGAGGGGACTTTGGAGTTGGAGGGCTTCTTCATCAACATCATCGCCCCTCCAATGACTCGTGAGTAGTTCACTTCAGGCCTACGGGTCCGTAGTTAGTAGCTAGATGGCTTCTTCTCTCTCTTGGATCTTCAATACAATGTTGTCCATGATCTTCATGGAGATCTATCCAATGTAATCCTCTTTGGCGGTGTGTTTGTCGAGATCCGATGAATTGTGGATTTGTGATCAGATTATCTATGATATATATTTGAGTCTTTGCTGATTTCTTATATGCATGATTTGATATCCTTGTAAGTCTCTTTGAGTCTTGGGTTTTGTTTGGCCAACTACATCTATGATTCTTGCAATGGGAGAAGTTCTTGGTTTTGGGTTCATACCGTGTGGTGACCTTTCCCAGTGGCAGAAACGGCAGCAAGGCATGCATCGTGTTGTTGCCATCAAGGGTAACAAGATGGGCTTTTATCGCAGATATGAGATTGTCCATCTACATCATGTTATCTTGCTTAAGGCGTTACTCTGTTCTCATGAACTTAATACACTAGATGCATGCTAGATAGCGGTCGACGTGTGGAGTAATAGAAGTAGATGCAGAAAGTATGAGTCTACTTGTTTTGGACGTGATGCCTATAGATATAATCATTGCCATAGATAATGTCACGACTTTGCGCGGTTCTATCAATTGCTTGACAGTAATTCGTTCACCCACCGTCTACTTGCTTTCATGAGAGAAGCCACTAGTGAACACTACGGCCCCCGGGTGTGTTCACACCTACCGTTTCCAATTTCGCCTTTACTTTGCTTTGTTACTTTGTTGCTTTCAGTTCTCACTTGGCAAACAATCTATAAGGGATTGACAACCCCTTCATAGTGTTGGGAGCAAGCTCTTTGTGTTTGTGCAGGTACTTGTGATACTCCTTCACTGGATCGATACCTTGGTTCTCAAAATTGAGGGAAATACTTACCACCGCTGTGCTACATCACCCTTTCCGCTTCGAGGGAACACCAATGCAAGGTTCCAAGCCCACGGGGGAATCCTTTGCATATTTGCCTAGGAAGTCCCTAAAGGCGTAGCCGTAGATGAAGTATTCCTCGTGCCGTTGCTGAGGAGTATCAAGAAAAGAATAGTCTCCTGTCAGCACGCTTGTTTCTGGCGCCGTTGGAAGGTCTTTTGTTGCAGTAGCAGAGCACAACCTCACTTTCCTACTTGGTTCAAACAACATGTTCTTGCTAAACACGGCCTCGTGACTAACCTCATATACGCCTTAGCACATGGCCCCATGCCCAACCTCGTGACCTATTAGGCATACGATATCAATGAATACATGTTCTACACGGAGGCCAAAGATAAAAACAGTGATTTTCAGAAGTCAAGGGTGATGATGTAATGCATGACCAGCGACGACACCGTGATACATCCATTTTGCCTCGTGCTTTCATGTTGATATTTATCGCTTTATGGACTGTTATTATACCTTGTGGTACCATACTTATGCATTTTCTCTCTTATTTTGCAAGGTTTATTTGAAGAGGGAGAATACCGGCAGTTGGAATTCTGGACGGGAAAAGGAGCAAGTCTGAGTCCTCTATTCTACGCAACTCCAAATGCCCTGAATATCAACGTGAAATGTTTTGGGAATATATAACAAATACTGGGCGAAAGAAGTGCCAGAGGGGAGCTGTCAGGGGCCCACAAGCCTGGTGGCCGCGGTCTGCCCCCCTAGCCATGGCAACAGGGCTTGTTGGCACCCTGGTGGCCCACTGGCCCCCCTCTTCTGCTATATGAAGGGTTTTGTCCGGAAAAAAATCAGGGCGGAGCTTTTTCGTGGATTCTCCGCCGCCACGAGGCAGAACTTGAGCAGAACCAATCTAGAGCTTCGGCAGGACGATCCTGTCGGGGAAACTTCCCTCTCGGAGGGGGAAATCGTCGCCATCGTCATCACGAACACTCCTCTCATCGGAGGGGACTCGTCACCATCAACATCTTCATCAGCACCATCTCATCTCCAAACCCTAGTTCATCTCCTGTAACCAATCTCCGTCTCGCAACTCCGATTGGTACTTGTAAGGTTGCTAGTAGCGTTGATTACTCTTTGTAGTTGATGCTAGTTGGATTACTTGGTGGAAGATTTTATGTTCAGATCCTTGATGCTACTCATTACACCTCTGATCATGATTATGATTATGCTTTGTGAGTAGTTACTTTTGTTCCTAAGGACATGGGATAAGTCATGCTAATAATAGTCATGTGAATTTGGTATTCGTTCGGTATTTTGATATGTTGTATGTTGTTTTTCATCTAGTGGTGTTATGTGAACGTCGACTACATAACACTTCACCATTATTTGGGCCTAGAGGAAGGCATTGGGGAGTAGTAAGTAGATGATGGGTTGCTAGAGTGACACAAGCTTAAACCCCAGTCTATGCGTTGCTTCGTAAGGGGCTGATTTGGATCCACTAGTTTAATGCTATGGTTAGACGTTGTCTTAATTCTTCTTTTGTAGTTGCGGATGCTTGCGAGAGGTTTAATCATATGTGGGATGCTTGTCCAAGTAAGGGCAGTACCCAAGCACCGGTCCACCCACATATCAAACTATCAAAGTAACGCATGCGAATCATATGAACATGATGAAACTAGCATGATAGAAATTCCCGTGTGTCCTCGGGAGCGTTTTTCCTCCTATAAGACTTTGTTCAAGCTTGTCCCTTGCTACAAAAGGGATTGGGCCACTTTGCTGCAACGTTGCTATTACTTGTTACTTGTTACTTTTCACCTGCTACATTTCACCTCACTACACCATCACTTGTTACCGCTACTTTCAGTGCTTGCAGTTACTACCTTGCTGAAAACCGTTTATCAGAGACTTCTGCTCCTCGTTGGGTTCAACACTCTTACTTATCGAAAGGACTACGATTGATCCCCTATACTTGTGGGTCATCAAGACTCTTTTCTGGCGCCGTTGCCGGGGAGTGAAGCGCCTTTGGTAAGTGGAATTTGGTAAGGAAACATTTATATACTATGCTGAAGTTTATTGTCACTTGTCACTATGGAAACTGTTCCTTTCAGGAATTTGTTCGGGGTATCTTCACCAAGAACGGAAGCACGAGGAGTTGCTCCTCAACCTAAGGTACCTAGTGAAAATATCTTTTATGAAATTCCTTTGGGTATGCTTGAGAAACTGCTGGCTAATCCTTTTAGAGGAGATGGATCATCACATCCACACTTGCATCTAATCTATGGTTTATTTAAGCTTGCAGGTTTGCCCGAGGATAAGGTAAAGAAGAAAGTCTTTCCTTTATCTTTGAAGGATAAGGCGTTGACATGGTATAGGCTATGTGATGATACTGGATCATGGGACTACAATCGGTTAAAATTGGAATTTCATCAAAAGTTTTATCCTATGCATTTAGTACATTGTGACCAGAATTATATTTATAACTTTTGGCCTCGTGAAAGGGAAAGCATAGCTCAAGCTTCGAGGAGGCTTAAATCAATGCTATATTCATGCCTCAATCATGAGCTCTCGAGAGAAATTATCACTCAAAACTTTTATGCTCGGCTTTCTCATGAAGATTGTACTATGCTTGACACTTCTTGTACTGGTTCTTTTATGAAGAAGGATATTGACCACAAGTGGAATTTATTGGAAAGAATCAAACGTAACTCTGAAGATTGGGAGCTTGAAGAAGGTTAGGAGTTAGGTATGAATTTCCAGTTTGATTGCGTTAAATCTTTTGTTGAAACAAACACTTCTAGAGATTTTAGCGCTAAGTATGGACTTGACTCTGAGATAGTAGCTTCTCTATGTGAATCTTGTGCTGCTCATTTTGATCTTCCCAAAGAGAAGTGGTTTAAGTATCATCCTCCTGTAGAAGTCAAAATAGTTAAACCCAATCTAGTTGAAGAGAAAGTCATTGCCTATAATGATCCTATTGTTCCTTGTGCCTACACTGAGAAACCGCCTTACCCTGCTAGGAAAAAGGATTATTCTAAAGCTCCAACTGTGATACGTAGGGGTTACATTAGACCACTTGCACCCCCTGAGGAAATTAGAGTTGAACCTAGTGTTGCTATTATCAAAGATATCTTAGCCGAAGACACAGATGGGCATGCTATCAAATTCTGTGAGGACTCCGCTAGAATTGCTAAACCTCACGCGAAAGACAAATATGGACCTGTAGTTGGCCTGCCCGTTGTTTCTGTCAAGATAGGAGATCACTGTTATCATGGTTTATGTGATATGGGTGCTAGTGTTAGTGCAATACCCCGGTCCCTTTATGATGAAATCAAAGATGAGATTGCACCTGCTGAGTTAGAACCCAGTGATATCACTATTACGCTAGCTAATAGAGACACTATGTGCCCTGTGGGAATTATGAGAGACGTAGAAGTCTTGTGTGGTAAGACGAAGTATCCTACTGATTTCCTCGTCCTTGCTACTGCACAACATAGCTTTTGTCCCATCATATTTGGTAGACCCTTTCTCAACACTGTCAATGCTCATATTGATTGCATTAAACAGACTGTCACTGTTAGTTTCGAGGGTGTGTCTCATGAATTCAACTTCTCCAAGTTTGGAAGACAACCCCATGAAAAAGAATCGTCTGGTAGGGATGAAATCATTGCTCTTGCCTCTATTGGCGTGCCTCCTACGGATCCTTTAGAGCAATATCTACTTGAGCATGAAAATGATATGCATATGGATGAAAGAGATGAGATAGATAAAATTGTTTTAGAACAATATCCTATTCTTAAGAATAATCTGCCTGTTGAACTGCTTTGGGATCCCCCCCCCACCAAAGGGTGATCCTGTGTTCGAGCTAAAATAGTTACCGGATACACTTAAGTATGCCTATCTTGATGAGAAGGAGATATATCCTGTTATTATTAGTGCTCACCTCTCGAATCACGAAGAGAAGAAGTTATTAAAAACTTTGAGGAAGCATCGTGCTGCTATTGGATATACTCTTGATGATCTTAAGGGTATTAGTCACACTCTATGTCAGCACAAGATTAAAACTGATCCTGATTCTAAGCCAGTTGTTGATCATCAACGGAGATTAAATCCTAGGATGAAAGAGGTCGTGAGAAAAGAAATATTAAAGGTTCTGGAAGCAGGAATCATTTATCCTGTTGCTCATAGCGATTGGGTAAGTCGAGTGCATTGTGTACCTAAGAAGGGAGGTATCACCGTCGTTCCTAATGATAAGAATGAACTAATCCCACAGAGGATTATTACTGGCTATAGGATGGTGATAGACTTCCGGAAACTGAACAAGGCAACCAGGAAAGACCATTATCCTTTGTCGTTTATCAACCAAATGCTAGAAAGGCTATCGAAACACACACACTTCTGCTTTCTAGACGGTTATTCAGGTTTCTCGCAAATACCTGTTGCACAATCTGATCAGGAGAAAACCACTTTCACCTGCCCCTTCGGTACCTTTGCTTATAGACGTATGCCTTTTGGCTTATGCAATGCACCTGCCACCTTCCAAAGATGTATGATGGCTATATTCTCTGACTTTTGTGAAAAGATTGTTGAGGTTTTCATGGATGATTTCTCCGTTTACGGTTCTTCCTTTGATGATTGCCTTAGCAACCTCGATCGAGTCTTACAGAGATGCAAAGATACCAACCTCGTCTTGAACTGGGAGAAGTGCCACTTCATGGTTAATGAAGGCATCGTCTTAGGACACAAAATTTCTGAGAAAGGCATTGAAGTTGATAAGGCTAAGGTTGATGCAATTGAGATAATGCCTTGCCCCACAGATATCAGAGGTATACGAAATTTCCTAGGTCATGCTGGTTTCTATAGAAGGTTCATTAAAGACTTCTCTAAGATTTCTAGGCCTCTTACCAACCTCTTGCAGAAGGATGTTCCTGTTGTTTTTGATGAGGATTGTGAGGAAGCTTTCGAAATAATTAAGAGGGCCTTGATAACCACACCTATTGTTCAACCACCTGATTGGAACTTGCCCTTTGAAATCATGTGCGACGCTAGTGATTATGTTGTTGGTGCTGTTCTAGGACAAAGAGTTGACAAGAAGTTGAATGTTATTCACTACGCTAGTAAAACTCTAGACAGTGCCCAAAGAAACTATGCTACTACGGAGAAGGAATTTTTAGCAGTTGTGTTTGCATCTGAAAAGTTCAGATCTTATATAGTTGACTCCAAAGTCATTATTCACTCTGATCATGCTGCTATTAAGTACCTTATGGAGAAGAAGGACGCTAAGCCTAGGCTAATCAGATGGGTTCTCCTGCTACAGGAATTTGATTTGCACGTTGTTGACCGAAAGGGTGCTGATAACCCTGTAGCAGATAACTTGTCCAGGCTAGAGAATGTCCTTGATGACCCACGACCTATTGATGACAGCTTTCCTAATGAGCAACTGAATGTCATCCGTTCTTCACATAGTGCATCGTGGTATGCTGATTACGCAAACTATATCGTAGCCAAATACTTACCACCCAGTTTCACCTACCAGCAAAAGAAGAAATTCTTCTTTGATTTGAGACACTACTTTTGGGATGATCCTCACCTTTATAAGGAAGGAGTAGATGGTGTTATTAGACGTTGTGGAACATGAACATGGACAGATCCTACAGAAGTGTCATTCTGAAGCCTACGGAGGACACCATGCTGGAGATAGAACTGCTCATAAGGTATTGCAATCATGTTTCTATTGGCCCACTCTCTTCAAGGATGCTCGTAAGTTTGTCTTGTCTTCTGACGAATGCCAAAGAATAGGGAACATCAGTAAACGTCAGGAAATGCCTATGAACTATTCACTTGTCATTGAACCATTCGATGTCTGGGGCTTTGATTATATGGGACCCTTCCCGAGTTCCAATGGGTATACTCACATCTTAGTTGCTGTTGATTACGTCACTAAGTGGGTAGAAGCTATCCCCACTAGAAATGCTGATCACCACACCTCTATTAAGATGCTTAAAGAAGTCATTTTCCCAAGATTTGGAGTCCCTAGATATCTGATGACTGATGGCGGTTCACACTTCATTCATGGTGTTTTCCGCAAGATGCTCGCTAAGTATGATGTCAACCATAGAGTTGCATCTCCTTATCATCCTCAGTCTAGTGGTCAAGTGGAGTTGAGTAATAGGGAGATCAAATTGATCTTACAAAAGACTGTCAATAGATCTCGAAAGAATTGGTCTAGCAAACTTGACGATGCACTATGGGCTTATAGGACTGCTTATAAGAATCCCATGGGCATGTCGCCGTATAAAATGGTTTACGGTAAGGCCTGTCATTTACCTCTTGAGCTAGAACACAAAGCTTATTGGGCAATCAAAGAGCTCAACTTCGATTTCAAACTTGCTGGTGAGAAGCGGTTGTTTGACATCAGCTCATTAGATGAATGGAGGGCCTAGGCATATGAGAATGCCAAGTTGTTCAAGGAAAAGGTTAAGAGATGGCACGATCAAAGAATACAAAAACGTGAGTTCAATGTAGGTGATTATGTCCTACTATACAATTCTCGCTTAAGATTCTTCGCAGGCAAACTTCTCTCTAAATGGGAAGGTCCCTATGTTGTCGAGGAAGTATATCGTTCCGGTGCCATCAAAATCAATAACACGGAAGGTAATTTTCCTAGAGTGGTAAATGGGCAAAGAATCAAGCATTATATCTCTGGTACTCCCATAAATGTTGAGAGCAATATCATCAATATCATAACTCGAGAGGAGTACATAAGGGATGTTTATCAGCCTATTTCAGACTGTGAAAACGAAGAGGTATCTGTTTCGGTAAGTAATTGGACTCCAAAACTTTTCCAATGGGAAATATATCCGTTTTGGAATTGATGGAAAAATAGAAAAATAAAAAGCAGACCGGAGAGTGCACGAGGCGTCCACAAGCTTGGTCGCCGCACGCCCCCCCTGGCCGCAGCGACAGGGCTTGTGGGCACCTCGTGTGCCTCCCGGACTCTGTTTTCTTGCGGAGCACTCCTTCTGGTCCAGAAAAAATCATTATATATACGCCCAAGAGTTTTGATCTCCGTATCGCGCAGTTTTCCTCTGTTTTCGTATCGAGCATGTTGTCTGCCGCAGATTTAGAGCAAAGATGTCTCAGGAATCTGTTGGGGAGAATAATCTCCCTCAAGTTCATGAAGAAGTAGATGCTGATCTGAAAAGAGTAGAAGTCACGGAAGCCAGGGCCAAAGCTAAGGAGAAAACCCAAGCTAGGGAGGAAGTTCAACCTATGTTCAACATTGAAGACGTTGAAGGAGTGGATTTTCTCCAACCCTTCCTCCACGTGCTATCTCCATCCTTGATTGAACTCTTGAGATTTTGTGAAACAACTCGTGCTCAGAATATTTCCCTTTCTCGTGAAGTTATTTTGCTGGAGAATCATGTCGCAGATCTCCAAGGTATAAATCAAAGATTAATAGCTCTCCTGGAATCAAAGGTGAAAAGACCTCGATGACGCCTAGAGGGGGATGAATAGGCTATTTAAAAACTTCTTCGGATTTGGCTTGAAAATAATGCGGAAATAAACTAAGAGGGTACTTGTCAAGCACAAATCCTAAATGCACTAGGCACTGCAACGTGTATCAACAACACGATCTACCAAGATGAACATAATACAGTTACTAACAAGCACAAGTAAGTTACACAAACTTACTTGAGCTATATCACACGACAAGTAGGTGAACAACACAAGATACTAGATCACACTATATCACACGATATATCAGGAGCTGCAAGTATGAACGTGTGGATATAGAGGGTATGCTTGAATGATTAATCTTGTACAAGAAATAGCCAACACAATATAATGAGCACAACCAATATGCAATGTATGTATGCTCAAGTAACACAAGTAAACCACAAGTAAGGAGTTAGGGTTAAGGATAACCAAGGTCACTGAGACGAAGATGTATCCCGATGTTCACTTCCTTGGAGGGAAGCTAGTCACCGTTAGAGAGGTGGATGTTACCACGAAGGCACACCAACGCCACGAAGGCTCACCCTATTCTCCCTTTGAGATAACACCACGAAGGTGTTTCTCAACCACTAGTGGTAAGCCTTTGAGGTGGCTTCCAAACCCTCACAAACTTTTCCGGGGGAAATCACACGGATTGATTCCTCTCCGAAGAACTCCTACCGCCTAGGAGTCTCCAACCTCCAAGAGTAACAAGATCACGGGGAATGCTCAAAACTTGCTCAAATCTCAAATAGCTTGGGTTAGGAGGAGGAGAGGGAGACGATCTATCTTTTGATTGGAACAACTCTCAAAGGGGCTCACAAATGCTCTTGGGATCTAAGATTTGGTGTGAGCAAATGTGTGTGAGGTAGAAGTGTGTTCTTATGAGGATAAGGCTGTGTTGGGCAACCCTCTCACTAAGTGGGAGGGGGTATTTATAGTGGGGAGAGAAAAAGAGCCGTTGGGGACACTTTAAGTCACACAGGATCCGGATGTCCGACAGTTGTCGGAAGTCCAGGCGTCCGCAAGGGGTCGGACGTCCCACAAGGTTCGGTCGTCCGAGGCTTGTAGATACGACTGAAACTATTTTGAATTTATCAGCCATCGGACGTCCGGAGAGGACCGGAAATCCGAGTTATACAACTCAACTTCTCCTGGTGGTAGGTTCCGGATTTCCGACGGGTGTCAGACGTCCGGGCCTCGGATGTCCGGAGGGAGCCGGATTTCCGAGATATAGAACTCAACTTCTACTGGAGCAGGCTTCAGAATTTTCGGGACTTGGCCGGACATCCGGGCCTTGGACGTCCGGAGGTAGCCGGAAGTCCGAGTTATATGGCTCTGATTTCTCTGGTATAGGATTCCCGATTTCCGAACTAGTCGGTCTTCCGGTCCTCGGACGTCTGGAGAAAGCCGGATGTCCGAGGCACTGGTTCTGTTTTCAGATAACAACAAAACAGTGGAGATGTTGTCTGAGCAGAAAGTGATGATGTAGTTTGAGCAAGTTCATCGCAAAACCTGTGATCCCCTATTAATAGTGCGGGATCCCTAAGGACTCAAGAATCATAAAAGAGTACTGATGATCCATACTTGAGTGTATACTTTTATTCGCTGATCATCACTCCGCACAACTAACGTCAAAGGAACTGATACCTTTGAGTTAGCCCTTTCACCTGAGCTTGATGTTGTTGTTCCTTCTTGGGTGAAGTTGAAAGCAAGACATGATGAAGTATTCAAGTAGCTTTCCCATACACAATGCGGAAAGCCTAGCTTATGTATTCATCTTCATTTGTCCATCATGTGAAAATCCACAAGAATCTAGCATGTAGTGCTCAGGAATGCTTATCTTGATCTTGTCCTTGTTAGCACATGAGGTTGTCCTTATCAGCACATGATCATTGACAATAGTTTCAATGATATATTCGTGCTGATCCACTTGAACTTGCACACCACAATCTTGATGACGATCACCACTTGACGTCATCCTTCATGGGTTGTATGAGATCTTCCTTTTGACGCAAGCCCAATGGAAGCACACCTAACCCCCACACAGGAGTCTCACAAAGACCATGGGTTAGTACACAAACATGTAATGGACAATGCTTACCATGAGGTAATAATGCATGTGTGCAAGATGTAAATGCTTACGCAATAAAAGCAAAACCCTCTAAACATATCCAAATTAAACTCTCTAAACTTCTCCCCCATTGGCATCGATTGCCAAAATGGACGGCAAGTTTAGAAAGCCAAAATAGTAGGTGGTCCTCCAAAAAGTGTGTACTTCTTAGCAAATGAGTGCAGAAAAATACACAAATACAATGATAAGTAGTTGGAGGAAAACAAACTATATTGAGGACCCAAAGATTGCAGATAAAAGGATCGTATGCCACAAAGACATACAAAGATAGAGGCAAGCAATCAAAGAATTCCAGATGGAACAAACAATCATATGGTCCTTCGAACCACATGAATAAAAGATATTATGATAGAGGCAACATAGTGCTTTAACAAAAACTAGAGAAGCTCCCCATGATTTGTGCACTAATATGAGATTTTTGTATTTGACATAGGTGCACAAAATAGGATCGTTGCTCCCCCAGAATTAATAGAAACACACAACGAGTGCAAGAAGATAGATGAGACAATAAGCATATCAATTGCACAAAACTAATGGTTGAGCAACATGTAAAGGAAGCAACTTAAGAATAAGCTCAACCAAAGTAATGTGTGTGAGTCATGGCAAAGCACTTGAGAAGACTTAAGATAAGGATGAGCATTACTCATCAACATAGTCTTGATGAATATGTTAAAACGATCGAGATGGACCTAGAGGGGGGGTGAATAGGTACAAATCCAAATTTTAATAATTACTTTGCAATTTTAGGCTAAAGTGCGGAATATGACTGTACGACTAATAATTGCTAAGACAAAGAGTAAGCTATTAGGAGTGAGGCAAGGCAAGCGGTACACAATAATCAAATACAAGTATGTAATAAGGATTAACACAAGTAGAGAGTTAGGGTTAGGAATAACCGAAACTCCGAGAGAGACAAGGATGTATCCCGATGTTCACTTCCTTGGAGGGAAGTTACGTCACCGTTAGAGGGGCGGATGTTACCACGAAGGCACACCAATGCCACAAAGGCTCACCCTATTCTCCCTTGGAGATAACTCCACGAAGGCATTTCTCAACCACTAGTGGTAAGCCTTGAGGTGGCTTCCAAACCTTCACAAACTTTCCGGGGGATATCACAATGGTTTGATTCCTCTCCGAAGACTCCTACCGCCTAGGAGTCTCCAACCTCCAAGAGTAACAAGATCACGGGGATTGCTCAAAACTTGCTCAAATCACAAATCACTTTGGTGGGAAGGAGGAGAGAGAGACGATCTATCTTTTGATTGGAACAACACTCAAAGGGGCTAAAAAATGCTCTTGGGATCTAGGATTTGGTGTAGGCAAGAGTGAGTGAGAGGAAAGGTGTTCTTGGGTGTATTCTAGCTGTGTTGAACACCCTTTCACGAGGTGGGAGAAGAGTATTTATAGTGTGGGGTGAAATCCAGCCGTTAGAGGTGCAATAAGTCACACAGGGTCCAGACGTCCGACACATGCCGGACGTCCGGGCGTCCGTGAGGGGCCGGACGTCCGACAGGGTCGGTCGTCCGAGACCTGTAGGCACGACTGGAACTCTTCTGAATTCATCAGCGACCGGACGTCCGACAGGGGTCGGTCGTCCTAGGCCTGTAGATGCGCCTGATCATATTTGAATTCATCAGCGTACGGACGTCCGGAGTGGCCCAGAAATCCGTATTATACAACACAATTTCTACTGGTGGTGGCTACCGGATTTCCGATGGGGGTCGGACGTCCGGTGCTCGGACGTCCGGAGGTAGCCGGATTTCCGAGATATAGAGCACACATTCTACTGGTGAAGACTTCCGGATTTCCGGAGCTTGGCCGGACGTCCGGCCCTCGGATATCCGGAGGGAGCCGGATTTCCGAGTTATATGCCTCACAAACTTCTGGTGGCTGGCTGCGTATGTCCGAAGCCAGCCGGACGTCCGGCCCTCGGACGTCCGGAGGGAGCCGGATGTCCGAGGCAATTTGACAAGCATTGAGATGAAGACAGAGTGGATAGAATGTGGTGTTTGTTTTGATAGTAGAGATGTAGTATGAGCAAGTTTATCGCAGAACCTGTGATCCCCTCTTAATAGTGCGGGATCCCTATACTCAATATCAGTAAACTAAAAAGACTACTCTTCATCATCTCTTCTTAATCCCGAGCCTTCTCGAAATATAAATCACCAATCTTTTCAGACAACCTTTGGCACATAAATCTCAATCTACTTAAAGTACTTGCCGTCCTGAGATACACTCAACAAATAGGATTAGTTTCCTATGTATGTGTTGTCATTAACACCAAAAGACGATTAGGGGCATAGCATGCACTTTCAATCTCCGCCTTTTTGGTAGTTGATGACAACATATACATAGGTGTCAAAAAGATTAAACATACATTATAGTCTAGGAGATATTTAGTACGGAGCTCCCCCTTAAGATATGCATGATAAAGAAATTGAAGCTCCAATGGATCAATATGGAAGGATAATAAATCATCATAGAAATAAGGAAGCAAGACATAATAGTCTATGATGATATCATAGCGAGTCACAACCATTCATAAGTAGCCATACATGAGTTTTATCCATTACATGAAATCTCCAAAGACTAAAAAAATGACGATAGTAAAAATTTAAATTTAACTACGATACATTACTCCCCCTTTGGCAACAAGTACCAAAAAGGGATCCGTCAACAGCACCAATCAAACTCAATGCTCATCATCATCATCATCAGCATCATCAGCCAAGCCACTGCCCCCAGCCTCGTCAAAGAACTCAGACCACTGAGGACCAGACGGGAAGCCAAAATCAGTAGGAGGAGCAGCAGGAGGGGCCTCATCATCACTCACATCAAGAGCGCCCGAGGCTCTCAGACGAGCCTTGAGGGCATTCTTGGAGGAAACTAGGCGGGAAACCACGTCATGGGTTTGACCACACTGAAAGGAGACAGCCTTCATCAAAGCAGAATGAGCTTTGCCAAGGAACTTGGCACTGCGACCGAGAGGAGCGGAGCTAGATGAGGGGGTGGCGGCCCGTGCAGCAGTGCGACGAGTGGATGTGGAGGAGGAAGGGGCTTTCTTGGGAGCAAAGTCATCCGCCATGTGAGCGGGAATGGCCCACTTACGATGGGTGTGAGTGGCAGCCACAGAGAAATCAGCAACGTGGTTAATAAGTGCCTGGATGAAAGGAGCGTGAGGAAAGGCTCGCTTGTACTGAAAGCTAGCAAGCCGAATCTCATGCCATAGGAAATGGGGCACATTGATTTTGCTCTTGGGGTTCTCGAACAAGTAATACATGATGTCGATACAATAGCCACTGCAAGAGCCCTTATCACCCATCTTGGGATAGATGGTGCGGATGAGACACTGAAAAATAATGAAGTAAGGGGAGCACCAGATAGATACCTGGTTAAGGTCCTTCAGGCGCTCATCCGCATCAAGCTCACGGAGTGGCTTGAGAAGATGTCCACACACGTCAATAGTCTTAGGCGCATGGTTAGGATCATCCTTATGTATTTTGTAGCCGGAATTGGGGAAACCAAGTGCGGCAACAAAAGTGGCATAAGAGGCTTTGAAGCGAACGTCAGAGGTGATCCAGCTGACAGTGTTGTCGGAGCCAAAATAACATGTGGCATAGAACTCGTGAATGGCAGCAGCACTATAGTCGCAATGAACAGCAAATGGGGTGGCAAGCCCCGATGCCTCAATAAGCTCAATGGCACCCGGATATTTCGCCGGGTGCATGCGAATATGCTCAACATCAATAAAAAGATGATTAGATAACCCCTTAGGAACAATGACAGTGGTAAAGATGTCCGCCTGGACGTTTGTGCGGAAACGTGAATCCGTAGAATCACGAACGACCTCGTATTGATCTATGTCGCGGCGGAAAGTGAGATAGGAAGCTGCGCCCAGTGTGGTGAAATTTGTGATATCACGACCTAACGTGGGAGGAGGCTCAAGTGAGATGCGGCGAGCTTCACCTGCAGGTTGGGCAGGAGGCGGTGGCGGCATGTAGGACGCCCTGCGAGTCCCGGACTTTGGCTTGGACCTTCGAGTGACGTGCTCAGGAAGGTCCTCGGTGGCAAGCTCCTCCTCGAAGTCAGGGTCAGCACCATCAGACGACGAGGGAGATGGCGAACGCCGGGGCTGAGAACGCCGGACAGTCCATTTGAAAGGACGGATTGGCTCATCCGAGTCCGACCCCGCGTTCATAGGGGTGCGGGAGGATGAGCCAACCATGTTCTTCCGAGCGGTGTGCTTGGTCTTGCCCATGAAGCGCAACACCTACGCGGATGAAAAATCCCCAAATGAGGAACGAAACATGGAGATACATGGGAGAAATCAAATCAAACGCGGAGAGAGACGGAGGAGCGACCTGAGGTTGGATCCCGTGAAGAATACGGAGAAAGAGGTGAGGGATCCGCGGAGGAGATCGGCCCGATCTCGAGGATGGCGGTGCTGGGCAGGAGCTCCACGAGCAGCTCCTCGAACACGCGGCGGCTGGGGCAAAAGGGGCGCTGGGGGTTAGGGCAAAAGCCCAGCCCCGCGCCTAGCTTTATATAGAGGCCCCGAGGCGTCGGACGTCCGGAGGGAGCCGGACGTCCGGAGGTTGTTCTGGCGTCGGACGACCGACACTGGTCGGACGACCGAAGGATATTTTGCCGCCGGACGTCCGAGCGTGGCCGGACGTCCGAGAAAGAGGAGAAGGGAGAAGCCAGTTCTGATAATTTTTGTTTTGATGATGATGACTTGCATGGTATTGCAAACAAAATATGAACACTGTTTTCCTAGAAGCATTGCGTACGTTGTAAGCTTAAAAGATAGAATTACGACTCACTCCCCCTAGATATATGCGCACATCAAGACATAACCATAAAGTGAGTGTATGTATGTGTGCAAGATTTCAAGATATGTTGTCAAGCTCCAAGATACCAAGTTCACGCCTAAGTTGACAGAACCTAGCTACGCTAAGTGGCTTGGTGAAAATGTCGGCTAACTGCATGTCGGTACCCACATGGGTAATATCAATGTCACCCTTTTGCACATGGTCTCTCAAGAAATGATACCTAATATCAATATGTTTTGTGCGAGGGTGATCAATTGGGTTCACGGAGATCTTTATGGCACTTTCATTATCACAGAGAAGAGGAACGTGTCGATATGTGATACCATAATCCTTTAGTGTTTGCCTCATCCATAACAATTGAGTAGCACAGCTTGCGGCTGCAATATATTCGGCCTCGACCGTGGAGAGAGAAACACAGTTCTGCTTCTTCGAGGACCAACTTACCAACGAGCGTCCAAGAAACTGACATGCACCGGAAGTGGATTTCCGTCCCACTTTATCACCGGCCCAATCCGCATCAGAATACCCAATAAGATCAAACTTTGCATCCTTAGGGTACCATAAGCCTAACTTTGGGGTGTGAACAAGGTATCTAAGAATATGCTTAACCGCCGTGTGATGGCTTTCCATAGGGGAAGCTTGAAATCTAGCACATATTCCTACACTTAACATGATGTCCGGTCTAGATGCGCAAAGATAAAGCAGCGAACCAATCATGGAGCGGTAAGTAGATGGGTCAAAAGGAATACCGTTTGAGTCTTCATTTAGAACTACATCGGTGGGCAAGGGTGTCTTCATTGGTTTAGCATTTTTCATATCAAATTTCTCAAGAATGTCCTTGAGATACTTAGTTTGAGACAAGAAAATCCCTTCTTGAAATTGTTGTATTTGAAAACCAAGGAAGAACTTCAAGTCCGTGTTGAGTGACATCTCAAAGGTCTTGGTCATGGAGGCCGCAAACTTCTTGCACAAATGGATGTTAGGAGAGCCAAAAATGATGTCATCTACATAGATTTGGCATAAGATCGAATCACCATTTTCCCTCTTAGTAAAAAGAGTGGGATCGATCACCCCCACCACAAAGCCATCATCGAGTAGGAACTTCTTAAGATGATCGTACCAAGCACGGGGTGCTTGTTTAAGACCATAAAGTGCCTTGTGAAGTTTATATACATGGTCTTTGTGATGAGGGTCAACAAACCCAGGTGGTTGTGATACATATACCTCTTCTTGTAGAGGACCGTTAAGAAAAGCACTTTTCACATCCATTTGATGCAAAGTAAAACCATTGAAAGCAGCATAGGCCAATAAAATGCGAATGGACTCAAGACGAGCAACAGGGGCGAAAGTTTCACCAAAGTCCAAACCCTCAACTTGGGAGTACCCCTGTGCTACTAACCTTGCCTTGTTGCGTAGGACAGTCCCGTTCTCATCTTCCTTGTTCTTGAAAATCCATTTAGTTCCAATGACATTATGTTCCTTAGTTGGTCATTCTACCAATGACCATACTTCGTTGCGTGTAAAACTGTTTAGCTCCTCTTGCATAGCAAGTAGCCAGTCATTGTCACATAATGCATCCTAAACCCTGTGTGGCACGGTACTAGAGACAAACGAAAAGTGAGCACAAAAGTTTGTTAATTGTTTACGAGTTACTCTACCTTCCGACACGCGTGTGAGGATTTGATCCATATCAACACGACCAGCCACACGTGGCATGATGGAGGTCAAGGTTTCACGAGGTTCAACTTCGTTTCCATCATCAACGTCCTCAACATATGGATCATTTATGTGCGGGGGTAGATATTCCTCTTCCCGTTGCACCTGTTGAGGTTCATCATCAAACATACCCATACTTTGGTCTACCTCATGAAGATCAACTTGTTCTTGAGTGTCATCAGGGTGAGAGACATGTTCTCCCACTTGATCCTCAACAACTGGCATGATGGGTATGTTAATATCTTGTGGAGGTACGGGCAGTGAACTGTCTTGAGGATGCGAGATACTCTCATCATCTTCATCATCATCATGGGGTCTTTGTTCCATAGGCAGAAGTGCACCTCCACCCATGTTTAAGATATCTTGTGGGGAGTCTTCTTCACCTGCATCATTTAGATCAACTTGCTCCCCATGGGAGCGGTTAAATTCATCAAACGTCATGCCACAGGTTTCTATAACACATCCAGTGGATTTGTTGTAGACTCTGTAGGCGTGAGAGTTTGACCCATAGCCAACAAAAATCCCTTCAGTTGTTTTGGATTGAAATTTCCCTAACCGTTCCCGTTTGTTGAGGATGAAGCATTTGCATCCAAACACACGAAAGTACTTAACATTGGGCTTGTTCCCAGTTAGGAGCTCATATGGAGTTTTCTCCAATATTGATCAGAGGAAAAGCCGGTTTGATGCATGACATGCTGTGTTGACGGCCTCAGCCCAAAAACTATGTGGTGACTTGTATTCATCTAACATGGACCTTGCCATTTCCACAAGTGTCCGGTTCTTCCTCTCTGCCACACCATTTTGTTGAGGGGTGTAAGGTGCGGAGTACTGATGTTCAATCCCCTCATCACTAAGAAATTCTTCTAGGGTGTAGTTCTTGAACTCAGAGCCATTATCACTTCTTACTGCCTTGATGTCCTTGTCAAACTTTCGCTGGGCTTGTTTGGCAAAGTCAATGAAAGTGATCTTCGTCTTGTCCTTGGACTTGAGAAAGAACACCCATGTATATCTTGAGTAATCATCAACAATGACTAGGCCATACTTTTTCCCTCCAAGACTTGCCCATGAAGGAGGCCCAAACAGATCCACATGAAGGAGCTCTAACGGCCTCGAAGTGGATACAATGTTCTTGGGTGGATGTCTTGATTGATGTTGTTTCCTAGCTATGCATGCACTGCACACACGATCTTTCTTAAAAGATACATTTGTTAGTCCAAGGATGTGATTGCCGTTTAAGAGATTTTGAAGATTTTTCATGCCAACATGGGCGAGCCGGCGATGCCATAGCCATCCCATGTCGGCCTTGGCCATTAGACAAGTTGTATGGAAAGTGCTCTCTTTCGAGAAATCAACCGTGTAAAGGTTGCCATCCAACTCTCCAACAAAGGCCACTTCGAGAGTGTCTCTCTTAAAGACTTTCACATCCGTTAGTCCAAATAATGTGTCATAACCAACGGAAGCCAATTGGCGAACTGAAAGTAAATGATATTGAAGGGATTGGACAAGCATGACATTTGCAATAGACATGTCATTAGTGATTGCCACCTTGCCCAACCCAATTACCTGCCCTTTCGACCCTCCACCAAATACAATGCTCATGTATGGTCGAATGGCTTGCATGAAGTCATAGAGCAAGTTACTATCTCCGGTCATATGATTTGTGCATCCACTGTCGATTACCCATTTGGCTCCACCGGAGAAAACAGCCTGTAATGAATTAAGACTTGGTTTGAGGTACCCATTTTGTCATGGGGCCTTTCACATTAGTTACAAGAGTCTTAGGGACCCAAATAGCATAGAATCGAAATGCATTACAGGGACCAACGAATTTGGCATAGACCTCTCCTTCCTTTGATTTGCATAGTACGTAGGATGGAGGCATGAATTCGGTTATCTTGTTGTGAGTAGACGAACCCCTAGTGGACGATCCACTCACAACCTTACCTTTCTCCGTGTGTCCCTCTCGTACAAATATTTCCTTAAGAGGAGTGGTACACTTGAGAGGAGATGCACTTTTCTTGGCAGTGCTTGGGTTGAACCCAAGCCCTTCCTTGGCGAAACCTCCATTGTGTCGACGTAAGATGTCATTGAGAGTCTTTTGTCCTTGTGCACATGTCATGAGACCTCTGTCTAGCTGTGCCTTTAACGAACAGTTTTCCTCAAGGATAGATGTCAGTTCACTACTAGGGTTAGTAGTGCAGGTATCAACATTGATAATAGGTGAGGAGTAGGCCTTAGCTAGAGTATCAAGATAAGTGACCTTAAGTGCCTCAAAGCTCTTTGTAAGAACAATGAGTTTCTCTTCCTTGTCTTTGAGAGACAAGGATAGACGCTCATAGTCCTTGGAAAGAGAAGCATGAGAGTTCACAAGTTGGTCTTTATCATTTAGTAATTCTCTGCAGACATTTTCAGCCTTTTTCAAGGAGGCAAGATCATTAGCATGTTTATCAAAGTTTTCACCTACTTTTGAACATAGTGCATCATTTTGTGCTTCCTCATACAGGACTTTCTGCTCAAGGAGTTCGTTTCTCTCCTTCTCCTCAGTGACGAGGGTTTCGAGTTCCTTGATTGTATTGGTGTGCTTACTCACCATTTCCATAAGTATGCGAAACATAGTGAGCTTCTTTACTTTAAGAGAGCACATAAATTTGTTTATTTTAGCAAACATGGGATGATCTAGATCATTATCCTGATAGTGATCTTCCGCATCAAGATACTCATCAGAAGGAGTAGAAACTAGAATGAAAGAGTTTAACCGTGGGGTTACCTTAACCTTATCATGGGAGCTTTGGTCTTCCCCATCTCCCATGGCAGTCTTTGCCATCAAACACTTGTGAGTGTTGCCCTTGTAGTCCTTCATATAGTTGTAGTGAACAACATCACCACTTCTGTTGACTAGCCTCAAGGTGCTCTGTGTATCTTGAGCTACTCTGGCAACTCCACCAACATCTTCTGGATCTGATTCTTCTTGTGCAACCATTGCTCTTCCATCTGTCCTCTTGAACTTGGAGTTCATAGGGTTTGGTAGCTTCTTCTTTACAAAGGTCTTTGGAAACCTTGGTTTGTCTTCTCTCTTCTCATAAGGGCAGTCATTGGAGAAGTGGTTGGTTTCCTCACAGTTATAGCATTTCCTTACCTTCTTCTTTGGGAATCTTCCCTTGAACTTCCCTGCACTGAACTTCTTTACAAAGAGAGCAATGTCCTCAAAAAATGGGCTTTCATCAGAGTCAACATCATCACCATCTTCGCAGTCATCATCACCCTCTTCTTCTTCACTTTCTTCTTTGTCACACTCATGCTTGGCTTCCAAAGCAAGATTGATCTTTGATGTTGAAGTGCCATGCATGGCTAGGTGCTTTGTTGCATTTGCCTTTGACTCTTCAAATAATTGGAAGGTGGATATGATGTCATCTGGAGTCATTTCTTTGAAACCATGATGCTGCCTCATGTCCCATACCATTTGATGGTGATACGGAGCAAGAGCGTGAAGTAACTTGTCCACAAGAAATCTCTTGGTCAGATTGAAACCATCTTGCGTCTTGTCACAGTCACATGACTCAATGTATGCGGCGAGAGTCATGATCCGTTCTAGTGGCTGCTTCGGAGATTCACCCTTTTCCATACAGAAATTCTTTAATTGCCCCTTGGCAATTTCATATTGAGCAAGTCGAAGAGTGGAGGTACCGGTCTTGGTCCTTATGATGCTGTCCCACAATTCCTTGGCACTTGTGATGTGAATGTAAGGTCTTCGTTGCTTGTCATTCATTCCTTTTCTTATGCACATGATCGCAGTGTCATTGAGATGCTTGTCATAAGTTTCTCTGGGCGTGAGGCATCTTGGATCAACAGGATTGTACCCATGTTCGAGGATGTCCAGCATCTCATCATTGGCGTACCTAAGATGATCCTGCATACCAACTCTCCACAAAGCAAAATCGGAATTGTCATCAAGCAAGGGAGGTTTTCCTCCAGGATTGTACTTAGGTTTCTCAACTTGAGATCTAGCATAAAGCCATGGCACACTGGTTTGGTTCCTCTCTGGAGGAGGTTGGCCAAATGGAGTACCGTGCACGTGGGGCCCTGAGGCCCTCGGGGACGTGGTTGTCCCCGTGGTTAGTGATGCTAGTCTCATTTGGATCATGGTCTCAAGAGAAGCATCATGCTCCTCTTTTTGCTTGGCAAGGGCCCGTTCCAGGTCCTCAGAGGTGAAATACTTGACTTACGAGGAAGTCCCGTCCCTCTGCATTGGAGCTACCGTAGCTGGATTCACGTCCATCTCGCTCTAGGGCGGTTAAGACACACAAATAGAGCACGAGGCTCTGATACCAATTGAAAAGGATCGAGATGGACCTAGAGGGGGGGTGAATAGGTACAAATCCAAATTTTAATAATTACTTAGCAATTTTAGGCTAAAGTGCAGAATATGAGTGTAAGACTAATAATTGCTAAGACAAAGAGTAAGCTATTAGGAGTGAGCCAAGGCAAGCGGTAAACAATAATCAAATACAAGTATGTAATAAGGATTAACACAAGTAGATAGTTAGGGTTAGGAATAACCGAAACTCCGAGAGAGACAAGGATGTATCCCGATGCTCACTTCCTTGAAGGGAAGCTACTTCACCGTTAGAGGGGCGGATGTTACCACGAAGGCACACCAACGCCATGAAGGCTCACCCTATTCTCCCTTTGAGATAACTCCACGAAGGCGTTTCTCAACCACTAGTGGTAAGCCTTGAGGTGGCTTCCAAACCTTCACAAACTTTCTGGGGGATATCACAATGGTTTGATTCCTCTCCGAAGACTCCTACCGCCTAGGAGTCTCCAACCTCCAAGAGTAACAAGATCACGGGGATTGCTCAAAACTTGCTCAAATCACAAATCCCTTTGGTGGGAAGGAGGAGAGAGAGACGATCAATCTTTTGATTGGAACAACACTCAAAGGGGCTCACAAATGCTCTTGGGATATAGGATTTGGTGTAGACAAGAGTGAGTGAGAGGAAAGGTGTTCTTGGGTGTATTCTAGCTGTGTTGAACACCCTTTCACGAGGTGGGAGAAGAGTATTTATAGTGTGGGGTGAAATTCAGCCGTTGGAGGTGCAATAAGTCACACAGGGTCCGAACGTCCGACACATGCCGGACGTCCGGGCGTCCGTGAGGGGCCGGACGTCCGACAAGGGTCGGTCGTCCGAGACCTGTAGGCACGACTGGAACTCTTATGAATTCATCAGCGACCGGACGTCCGACAGGGCTCGGTCGTCCGAGGCCTATAGCTGCGCCTGATCATATTTGAATTCATCAGCGTACGGACGTCCGGAGTGGCCCGGAAATCCGTATTATACAGCACAATTTCTACTGGTGGTGGCTACCGGATTTCCGATGGGGGTCGGACGTCTGGCGCTCGGACGTCCGGAGGTAGCTGGATTTCCGAGATATAGAGCACACATTCTACTGGTGAAGACTTCCGGATTTCCGGAGCTTGGCCGGACGTCCGGCCCTCGGATGTCCGTAGGGAGCCGGATTTCCGAGTTATATGCCTCACAAACTTTTGGTGGCTGGCTGCGTATTTCCGAAGCCAGCCGGACGTCCGGCCTTCGGACATCCGGAGGGAGCCGGATGTCCGTGGCAATTTGACAAGCATTGAGATGAAGACAGAGTGGATAGAATGTGGTGTTTGGTATGATAGTAGAGATGTAGTATGAGCAATTTTATCGCAGAACCTGTGATCCCCTCTTAATAGTGTGGGATCCCTATACTCAATATTAGTAAACTAAAAAGACTACTCTTCATCATCTCTTCTTAATCCCGAGCCTTCTCGAAATATAAATCACCAATCTTTTCAGACAACCTTTGGCACATAAATCTCAATCTACTTAAAGTACTTGCCGTCCTGAGATACACTCAACAAATAGGATTAGTTTCCTATGTATGTGTTGTCATTAACACCAAAAGACGATTAGGGGCATAGCATGCACTTTCAATATGAGATACAAAGTGCAAGACATATCATTCCCACACACACATACTAGAAAATGGGTTCACAAGCTTACTAATAAATAAAATAAGAACCAATGCTTGTGACAACCCATTGTGAAGATAGGAAGTAAGAACCTTGTCAATAGGAGGGATACTAGTTTAAATGGCAAAACCCTCATCAAGACAAGCATGAGGAAAAATAATCTTCACTGGCAAAGAGTGCATCAAGATGTAGAAATAAGATGCGCACTCAAAACAAATCATTTCACGAAGCCATCAAAAAAAAACTTGAAAGAGGAAATGCAACGATGGACGTGAAAGAAAAGAGGGTATCAATTAGCGATGTAACTTCTCTCATGTGTAAAAGATTCTAAGTAGAAGACAATCATGATGATATATATCCACAAAGAAGGATGTACACACGAAATGGTTACAAGAAGGAACAAACTAGATATCCAAAAAGGAAGTCATAAATATATCAATGAGATCTTTTGCTTGGAAGCAAAGCACATGGCCTAATATTTTCTTATTGTACAATATGAACTTCCAACATACGAACATCAAAGACATCCCAACTAATAGTAAGACATCATCATTCGGATGCTTTGAGAAAGCAAACAAGTACTACGAGAACAAATCAAGAGATTCATGCCATGATGCAACCTGAAAAGGAAAGACAGGTTGGGTCCTTTGCAAGAAAAGAATGCATTAAGTGGATACTTGTTACCGAGACAACATTGGATTGATGTAGTAGATAGTTGTTCTTTGATCATCCTAACTTGGCTCCAATAATCACATGGTCTTAACATCTTCCTTATAGGTGAGCCGAGCATCCAATCCATTTCCAGTTGTTCCTGGAACAACAAAACAAGCAAAATGGTGCCTAAACTCATTGGGACCAAAGAGTTAGAAAAACCAGCAATGCATAGGACACCCTCCACATACATATGTGCATATAGATATGAATTTGAATTTCATGCATAGTTTTAGCCAATTTATGACCAGGTGGGTTTCCCCTATATATTGGGTCAAAGAAGGAAAGCAAGCAAAAGAAGTTGTATATAGTAGCTAGATACGCATGCTCAAGACTCTTAAGAATCAACTCAACACAAAGTTGATAAGTCACCAAATGACAATGTATCAAGTGATAATAAGATCCTAAAACAAAAGAGCTATCACTTGAAGGATATCAATTAAAAGATACCTCAAGGAATGAGATATCCATTGACACATGCCAAATAGAAGGCAACAAGAAACCAATTGAAGGAAAACAAACACGAGGTTTCTAGTTTCCAAAAGAGAGCTAGGTTCCAACAAACCAAGCCCTCGACAAATTTTCATGATGGCACAAAGGATCATAAAGAGCAAGACTTGCCTCCCATCAACGCACACTTGATGGGGATCAAAAGATTTTATGATGAGTGAATAAAGAGAGTGTTCTAAAGAAAATAGGATAGCTCCCCCAAGGGACGTGCATTATATAGAATTTGCATTTAAATACAAAACGCACACGATGGGATCATCACTTTCTCTATATCTATAAAAGCACTAGATAGGTTAAAATAGATCCATAAGAGGCAAGGAAGACAAACGAAACACAAAATCCAATGTAAAGATGATTAGCAATTCCAATCACATGATGGGAATACCAACTGTCAAGGACAAGAAGTATTTTCGAAATGGTACTCATTGGTAGATCACAAATATATCCAAGATCATCTTTACCCATAAAACGCAAGCAAATGACACTTGTAGAGATATCATGCCACCTAGGAACATGATAATTTACAATATCAACACTAAGAGGCAACACCTCAAATGTACACATTTTCTAGGTTTGTAATATGCACATAGCATATTACTCCCCCATAATGTGATAAACCAACAATATTAACAAGTGGCAAATTGAAACCAACAAGAGATAATTAATGGACCATATAGAATTTGAATTTCTCATGAGTAAGACATACCACATAGAAACTAGATAATCTTGAAATATCAAAACTAAGTGGTATTCCCCATGTATACACATTTATAGGATTGAGAGGTGTGCAAAGCACATCACTCCCCCACAATGGGATAATCCATTAATCTCTCACAAGAGCCAACAAAAATACAAACAAGACACAAAAGGCTCAATACAAGACTCACATGTACATGATATGCAAACCAACATGCCCATACTCGATTACTCAAGATAAGCAAGTTGGAAGCACAACATATACAAACGCATGCAAGTTACAAAACCACAAGATGCACAGGGGCAAGCACCTAACAATGTAAACAGTTTAAGTACAAGTTACCGTAAGGAGGCACATTGGATATAAGATAGAAACTCGATAATCCAACTGACTTGGCTTGAGATAATATGAATGATGAAGACCCCTTAATTCTTCATTATGTATCCAAGTCTCTAATGTCCTCCATAGTCACCTATTGATCAAGTTTGAGCTTGTTGGTCCCCAACTACGTTGGGTCCTAAGAGGTTAATCACAATAGGCTTGGCAACCCAAATGGTTCTTTTCTTGACACCATTTTGAGTACCAACAAACTTGGCAAACACATTTCCAACCTTATCCTTCCCAAGGGAATAGATATCATCAATAGTGATTGGGTTGGATAAGTTACCTCTTGTGCAAGACGAGGCGACGTGACCTTCTCACGACATAAGTAGCAACATCTACCCTTTTCTTTCTTCCCAGTTGATTTCTCACCTCGGGGAGTGTTGGTTTGGGTATTATTGGGAAGAGGCCTTCCTTCAACTTGTATTTGAATATGTGATTGAGTTTGTGGCCGCTTCCCTTGTTGCTTGTGACTTTGAGACTTCGTCTTCAGAGGGCAAGATCTAACATGGTGCCCTTTAACTTTGCACTTGAAGCAAATGATTTTGGCCGAATTCTTGACTTGTTCTAGGCTCCTCTTGTTCTTGTTTGAGTTTAACCCAGCATCATTTTTGTCATTCGGAGATGTTTGCTCAGACAGGACGTTGTTGAGTGTGGACATCCCTTCATGACATTGTTCCAAGTCTTTCTTCAAAGAAGTGACTTGGGCCTTGAGCTCTTCGATTTCCTCTGCACGGTTAGTATCAATGCAAGTACTAGAGGAAGTGTAAGCTTTAATGTTAGAGCAACAAGGCAAGGAAAGTAATTCATCACAGGAGGTAGCAATATTATGAGTAGACGAATTATGAGGACTAGCACATGGAAATATAGTACTTTGACTAGAAGTAGTGCCATTGTCCACATGAGGCTCACTTGATGTTACCTTGGTGATGATAGCCTCATGAGCTAACTTTTGCACATTATGGGATGTTAGAAGATCGGCATGAGAGCTTGTGAGCATTACATGGTTTTCTTCCAACTTCCCATAATTGCTAGTTAGTAAATCAAGTTGAGCACGTAGCTCAACATTCTCCTTCAATGTTGATACTTCAAAAGAGATGGGGTTAGATGTACAAGTATCATCAACAATATGAGAGGAGTAAGTAGCGTTTAGAGACTTCTCATGAGTAGATTGAAGCTCCTCAAATATCTTAGAGGTTTTGACGAGCTCTCCCTTGACATTCTTGCATTCAAGGAGAAGGACCTCAAAATCCCTTTTAAGTTTATCATGAGCAACTTCAATCTCTCGTTTTGAAGATCTTAAGTCTCTACATGCTTGATGACTCTTCTCAAGTTCATGTTCAAGTTGTTCACTTTTAGCTTGTTCATGATTAAGTGAATCATTACAATTTTCAAAGTAAGCAAGAACATCTTGGAACCTTTGAAGAGCGTTATTTTTAGCTTTATGAAGAATTTTACTGATCACATAGATATTTTCAGTCAACTCATCATCATCATCCTCATCGCAAATATCATCGTTATTGCACAGGGAAGATGATACCTCATTATTACCTCTTGCCATGAGGCACATGTGAACTGGAGGAGGTGATGATGATTCTTTTGGTGGATCAGATTCTTCATTAGTCAAAAGTACTTCATATTTCTTGATTTCCCCTAAATGATTAGTCATAGAGCAACTAGGGAGAAACAAGATATTTTGATCAAGAGGACACGAGGAAGCAGGCATATCACCATAGACATTTGTCGAGGGATCTTTAAGTGAAATGCATGACCTATCAGCACAATAATTTACACTATGTGTGGTGCTAGATATGCTCGTGTCCATAGAGGCTATGACATTTTCATCAACAATATTTCTTCACTCACAATGTCATTACCTTGTGAGATTGAAGATGCTGAGGTGTGCAAGCAATCGGATATGGAAGTAGTGGTGGACTCTTTAAGATCTAAAAGAGTGAAGAGCTCATGCACCAACTCCTTCATCATAATACCGTCTTCATCAAGATTGGACCCACCATATATATCTTCAAATTTATTCCAAACTTCATGAGTTGACTTGCAAGTCGAGATAGACTTAAACACTTCAGGACTTATGGTTCGATGAATGGCCAGAAAAGCCTCACAATCAAGATACATTTCATTAGTAGATGAAGATGCATCATCCTTTTTGTCGGCAATCCCTACAAGAACAATTCGTAAAGTATTTGGGCCCATGGCCCGAAAGTGATGAAGCATACGAATTCTCCATAGGGTATAATTTGTGCCATCAAAGTCAAAGATGCCATTGTGCACTAATCCAATAGTCGACATCGATACTCTCTAGGTCGTGAAACCTAATTAAAGAGAGACCTAGCTCTGATACCAATTGAAAAGACCTCGATGACGCCTAGAGGGCGGTGAATAGGCTATTTAAAAACTTCTTCGGATTTGGCTTCAAACTAATGTGGAAATAAACTAAGAGGGTACTTGTCAAGCACACATCCTAAATGCACTAGGCACTGCAACGTGTATCAACAACACGATCTACCAAGATGGACACAATACAGTTACTAACAAGCACAAGTAAGTTACACGAACTTACTTGAGCTATATCACACGACAAGTAGGTGAACAACACAAGATACTAGATCACACTATATCACACGATATATCAGGGGCTGCAAGTATGAACGTGTGGATATAGAGGGTATGCTTGAATGATTAATCTTGTACAAGAAATAGCCAACCCAATATAATGAGCACAAACAATATGCAATGTATGTATGCTCAAGTAACACAAGTAAACCACAAGTAACGAGTTAGGGTTAAGGATAACCAAGGTCACTGAGACGAAGATGTATCCCGATGTTCACTTCCTTCGAGGGAAGCTAGTCACCGTTAGAGAGGTGGATGTTACCAAGAAGGCACACCAACGCCACGAAGGCTCACCCTATTCTCCCTTTGAGATAACACCACGAAGGCATTTCGCAACCACTAGTGGTAAGCCTTTGAGGTGGCTTCCAAACCCTCACAAACTTTTCCGGGGGAAATCACACGGATTGATTCCTCTCCGAAGAACTCCTACCGCCTAGGAGTCTCCAACCTCCAAGAGTAACAAGATCACGGGGAATGCTCAAATCTCAAATAGCTTGGGTTGAGAGGAGGAGAGGGAGACGATCTATCTTTTTATTAGAACAACTCTCAAAGGGGCTCACAAATGCTCTTGGGATCTAAGATTTGGTGTGAGCAAATGTGTGTGAGGTAGAAGTGTGTTCTTATGAGGATAAGGCTGTGTTGGGCAACCCTCTCACGAAGTGGGAGGTGGGTATTTATAGTGGGGAGAGAAAAAGAGTCGTTGGGGACACTTTAAGTCACACAGGGTCCAGACGTCCGACAATTGTCGGAAGTCCGGGCGTCCGCGAGGGTTGGACGTCCGACACGGGTCGGTCGTCCGAGGCCTGTAGATACGACTGAAACTATTTTGAATTTATCAGCCACCGGATGTCCGGAGAGGACCGGAAATCCGAGTTATACAGCTCAACTTCTACTCGTGGTAGGTTCCGGATTTCCGATGGGTGTCGGACGTCCGGCCCTCGGACGTCCGGAGGGAGCCGGATTTCCGAGATATAGAACTCAACTTCTACTGGAGCAGGCTTCCGGATTTCCGGGACTTGGCCGGACATCCGGGCCTCGGACGTCCGGAGGGAGCCGGAAGTCCGAGTTATATGGCTCTGATTTCTTTGGTATAGGATTCCAGATTTCCGAACTAGTCGGTCGTCCGGTCCTCGGACGTCCGGAGAAAGCCAGATGTCCGAGGCACTGGTTCTGTTTTCAGATAACAACAAAACAGTGGAGATGTGGTCTGAGCAGAAAGTGATGATGTAGTTTGAGCAAGTTAATGTCAAAGGAAATCAAGAATCATAAAAGAGTACTGATGATCCATACTTGAGTGTATACTTTTATTCGCTGATCATCACTCCGCACAACTAATGTCAAATGAACTGATACCTTTGAGTTAGCCCTTTCACCTGAGGTTGATGTTGTTGTTCCTTCTTGGCTCAATTTGAAAGCAAGACATGATGAAGTCTTCAAGTAGCTTTCCCATACACAATGCGGAAAGCCTAGCTTATGTATTCATCTTCATTTGTCCATCATGTGAACATCCACAAGAATCAAGCATGTAGTGCTCAGGAATGCTTATCTTGATCTTGTCCTTGTTAGCACATGAGGTTGTCCTTATCAGCACATGATCATTGACAATAGTTTCAATGATATATTCGTGCTGATCCACTTGAACTTGCACACCACAATCTTGATGACGATCACCACTTGACGTCATCCTTCATGGGTTGTATGAGATCTTCCTTTTGACGCATGCCCAATGGAAGCACACCTAACCCCCACACAGGAGTCTCACAAAGACCATGGGTTAGTACACAAACACGTAATGGACAATGCTTACCATACCATGGGATCACTTGATCCCTCTCGGTACATCTTATACGCTTTGTGTGTTGATCATCTTGATTTACTCTTTGTTTGAGATCTTGATCAACCTAGTGTTTCTATGACCATTCTTTAGATAATACCTTGAATAACATCTTGGTCATCATATAAACTCCTTGAACCCGACAGATGGGCTTCAAGAAGTGCCTATGGACAAATCCTATAAATATAACTTAAGGCAACCATTAGTCCATAGGAATTGTCATCAATTACCAAAACCACATATGGAGATATATGCTCTAACAAAAGGCAAAGACTCAACCACCATCACCACCAAAGGAAGGAAACTAAGCATTGGTATGGGCAACTCCCTTGGTTTGTACCAAGCTTGGGGGAGTTGCCCTGGTATCATATCACCTTTATATCTTTTGCTTTTACCTTTGTTTTAGTTCTTTCCTTTTTAGTTTTTATTTCTTCTCTTAGCGGAATAAGTCTTTAGTGTTTAGTTTGAGTCTTTTGCCTTGTGTCTCCCCGATGTATTCGAGCTTGTGAGCTATATAATAAAGAGTATCTTAGTCAAGGGCTTTGTTTTGTGCCGTGATCAAAAGTATGAAAAGAACGATAGCATGAAAGATCGTGAGATGATCATATGGAAAGTGATAGCTTCACATATAACAAGTATGATGATTGAAACTTGTTGAGAATAGACCAACATAGACCCCAGTCGTTGTTGCAATTAATAAGAAGTAATAAGGAAAGAGAGGTTCACATATAAATATATCATCTTAGACACTTTTTACAATTGTGAGCACTCACCAAACTATTACATGCTTAGAAGTAGATGTTGGACAAGGAAGACAACATAATGAATTGTGTTTGCTTGATTCCAAACAATGTTATATGATTAGAGATCCCTTAGCATGTGACGATTCCTTCCACCTCATATTAGCCAAAACTTCCTTTCTAAGTAGAAATATTACTTGTGCATCCATAAACCTTCAACCCAGTTTTGCCATGAGTGTCCACCATATCTACCTATGGATTGAATAAGATCCCTCAAGTAAGTTGTCATTGGTGCAAGCAATAAAAATTGCTCTCTAATATGTATGATCTATTAGTGTGTGGAAAATAAGCTTTATACGAACCTGTGATGAGGAAGACATAAAAGCGACAAACTGCATAATGAAGTTCTTTATCACAGGAGGCAATATAAAGTGATGTTCCTCCGCACTAAGAGGACACGCATTCAAACCTCAAAAGCACATGACAACCTCTGCTTCCCTCTGCGAAGGGCCTATATTGTACCTTTACTTTTTTCCCTTGAAAGAGTCATGGTGATCTTCACCAATTCCCTCTTTCGCCATTATCTTGGCTACCGTCATATGCTTGGGAAAGATCTATATTCATATATCAACTTGGAGATGAGTACTTATGCTTTATTATTGTTGACTTTACCCTTGAGGTAAATGGTTGGGAGGCAAAATTATAAGCCCCTATCTTTCTCTGTGTCCAACTGAAACTTTGATACCATGAGTACCACGTGAGTTGTAACAATTGTGGAAAACAAAAGAGATGATTGAGTATGTGGATTTGCTTTACAATCTCTTATTTTATTCTTTCTGATGATATGATAAGTTGCAATTGCTTCAATGACTATGGACTGTTGTTGGCTACTTCGGTTTTTGATTCATACTTTGCTTTGTGAAGGAATTGTTACTTTCCCATAAGAATCTTTATGATGTATTGTTGTTCTATGTGTGATCATGATGCCCTCATGTCCGTATTATGTTTTATCGACACTTTCATCCCTAAACATGTGGACATGTTTATGGATCTTGGTTTTCGCTTGAGGACAAGCGAGGTCTAAGCTTGGGGGAGTTGATACGTCCATTTTGCATCATGCTTTCATGTTGATATTTATCGCTTTATGGACTGTTATTATACCTTCTGGTACCATACTTATGCCTTTTCTCTCTTATTTTGCAAGGTTTATTTGAAGAGGGAGAATACCGGCAGCTGGAATTCTGGACTGGAAAAGGACCAAGTCTGAGTCCTCTATTCTGCGCAACTCCAAATGCCCTGAAAATCAACGTGGAATTTTTTGGGAATATATAAAAAATACTGGGCGAAAGAAGTGCCAGAGGGGAGCTGCTAGGGGCCCACAAGCCTGGTGGCCGCGGCATGCCCCCCTAGCCGCGGCAACATGGCTTGTCGGCACCCTCGTGGCCCACTGGCCCCCCTCTTCTGCTATATGAAGGGTTTCGTCCGGAAAAAAATCAGGGCAGAGCTTTTTCGTGGATTCTCCGCCGCCACGAGGCGGAACTTGAGCAGAACCAATCTAGAGCTTCGGCAGGACAATCCTGCCGGAGAAACTTCCCTCCCGGAGGGGGAAATCATCGCCATCGTCATCACCAACACTCCTCTCATCGGAGGGGACTCGTCACCATCAACATCTTCATCAGCACCATCTCATCTCCAAACCCTAGTTCATCTCTTGTAACCAATCTCCGTCTCGCGACTCCGACTGGTACTTGTAAGGTTGCTAGTAGTATTGATTACTCTTTGTAGTTGATGCTAGTTGGATTACTTGGTGGAAGAGTTTATGTTCAGATCCTTGATGCTACTCATTACACCTCTGATCATGATTATGATTATGCTTTGTTAGTAGTTACTTTTGTTCCTGGGGACATGGGATAAGTCATGCTAATAATAGTCATGTGAATTTGGTATTTGTTCGGTATTTTGATTTGTTGTATGTTGTTTTTCCTCTAGTGGTGTTATGTGAACGTCGACTACATAACACTTCACCATTATTTGGGCCTAGAGGAAGGCATTGGGGAGTAGTAAGTAGATGATGGGTTGCTAGAGTGTCAGAAGCTTAAACCCCAGTCTATGTGTTGCTTCGTAAGGGGCTGATTTGGATCCACTAGTTTAATGCTATGGTTAGACGTTGAAAGGACGTGGATGTCGCCTAGAGGGGGGGGGGTGAATAGGCGCTTTAAAATAATTAAGGTTTAGGCTTGAACAAATGTGGAATAAAACTTTCGTTTAATATGTCAAGCACAAAACCTACAAACAACTAGGCTCACCTATGTGCACCAACAACTTATGCTAAGCAAGATAAACAACTAAGTGATAGCAAGATATATTACAATAAACAATATGTATATCACAAAGTAAAGGGTTCGGGTAAGAGATAACCGAGGCACGGGGAGACGATGATGTATCCCGAAGTTCACACCCTTGCGGGTGCTAATCTCCGTTAGAGCGGTGTGGAGGCACAATGCTCCCCAAGATGCCACTAAGGCCACCGCAATCTCCTCACGCCCTCGCACAATGCAAGATGTCGTGATTCCACTAAGGGACCCTTGAGGGCGGTCACCGAACCCGTACAAATGGCAAACCTTGGGGGCGGTCACCGAACCCGTACACGTTGCAACCCTTGAGGGCGGTTACTGGTACCCGTACAAATTGCTCGGGGCTATCTCCACAACCTAATTGGAGGCCCTGACGCTTACCCGGAGCTTCACACCACAATGATTGAGCTCCGAGACACCACCAAGCTTCTAGGATGCCAAAGCATCCACGAAGAACAATATCTAGGGTACTAAGTACCAAAGGTAGTAAGCTTCTCAACTTCTCACTTCCACGTATCACCATGGAGAACTCAAACCGATGCAACTAATGCAATGGCAAGAACACACGAAGTGGTCAAGTCCCTCACACTCAAATCCCTCCACAACAACAAAAGCTATGGAGAAATATGAGAGGAAGAACAAGGAGCTCACAAAGAACTCCAAGATCTAGATCCAAGGGGTTCCCCTCACATAGAGGAGAAAGTGATTGGTGGAGATGTGGATCTAGATCTCCTCTCTCTTTTCCCTCAAGAACAAGCAAGAATCATTGGAGGGATTGAGAGTTAGCAAGCTCTAAGAATGTCAACAATTGAGGTAGAACAAGAGCTCAACGGATAGATAAGGCCAAGGGGGAAGAAGACCCCCTTTATATAGTGGGGGAAGGAATCAGATCGTTACCCCCACTCTCTGCCCGAGCTCCAGCGGTACTACCGCTGGCTGCAGCGGTACTACCGCTGGCACTCCAGCGGTACTACCGCTGGGCCCCTGGTAGTGCAAAGGCACTACCACCGCCAAGAAAGTCTTCGCAAAAAGATCCGTCCACGAACAACCGCTAGGCAAGCGGTACTAAGCTCCTGGAGCGGTACTACCGCTGACCAGGGGCGGTACTACCGCTAGGGCCAGCGGTACTACCGCCAACTCTAGCGGTACTACCGCTAGGTCCAGCGGTACTACCGCTCGCCACTGAAACAGCCATAACTTTCGCATACGTGCTCCGGATCGAGCAAACCCAAGCTTGTTGGATTCAGGACGACAAGAGCTATCCAAACAGCGAGAAGTGAGACCATGCAAATATGAAAATACCAATGATATAGAGATGTGAAATCTCTATGAATGAAGAACCGGCAAAAAATCCAACATCGAAAACATCATAGTAGATGCATATGGACTCCGTTTTCGATGAACTCGAGCTTGTCACGAAGATGACCATAAGCTCTAAAACTCACAAACAGAAACACCAAACAAGAACCAAGAAGTATGATGCAAGGATGCAAATGGTTTGAGCTCTCAACGAACGATACGATCAAGCTACTCACTTGAGAGCCCCCCTTGATAGTACAACAATCTATCCTAACCAGAAAACCTATCAAGGGCAAACCTATACCTTGCACCTCGTCCTCTTGAGCTAGATGATGATGATCTTGGCTTCCTCAAGATGGACCGCCTTTCTTGATTGCGTTGGCTTGATAAATACTAGTTGATTGCTCCCCCATACTCACTATGGGTGAGCCACTCTTCAGCATATCTTCACAAGTCCATTGCCACCACAATGGACAGCAAGCTTCAAGCATGATATCTTCGTGCTGATCCACTTGAACTTGCACATCGCAATCTTGATCACGATCACAACTTGACGTCATACTTCATGGGTTGTATGAGATCTTATCTTTGACGCAAGCCCATGGAAACACACCTAACCCCCACATAGAACTCTCACGAAGACCATGAGTTAGTACACAAACACGTAATGGACAACGCTTACCATACCATGGGATCACTTGATCCCTCTCGGTACATCTTGTATGCTTTGTGTGTCGATCATCTTGATTTACTCTTTGTCAATGGACAACAAGCTTCAAGCATGATAACTTCGTGCTAATCCACTTGAACTTGCAGATCGCAATCTTGATGACGATAACAACTTGACGTCATACTTCATGGGTTGTATGAGATCTTCTCTTTGACGCAGGCCCATGGAAACACACCTAACCCCCACATAGAACTCTCACGAAGACCATGGGTTAGTACACAAACACGTAATGGACAATGCTTACCATACCATGGGATCACTTGATCCCTCTCGGTACATCTTGTACGCTTTGTGTGTTGATCATCTTGATTTACTCTTTGTCTGAGATCTTGATCAACCTTGTGTCTCTATGACCATTCTTTGGATAATACCTTGCATACCACCTTGGTCATCATATAAACTCCTTGAACCCAACAGATGGACTTCAAGAAGTACCTATGGACAAATCCATACCATGGGATCACTTGATCCCTCTCGGTACATCTTGTACGCTTTGTGTGTTGATCATCTTGATTTACTCTTTGTCTGAGATCTTGATCAACCTTGTGTCTCTATGACCATTCTTTGGATAATACCTTCAATACCACCTTGGTCATCATATAAACTCCTTGAACCCAATAGATGGACTTCAAGAAGTGCCTATGGACAAATCCATACCATGGGATCACTTGATCCCTCTCGGTACATCTTGTACGCTTTGTGTGTTGATCATCTTGATTTACTCTTTGTCTGAGATCTTGATCAACCTTGTGTCTCTATGACCATTCTTTGGATAATACCTTGAATACCACCTTGGTCATCATATAAACTCCTTGAACCCAATAGATGGACTTCAAGAAGTGCCTATGGACAAATCCTATAAATATAACTTAAGGCAACCATTTGTGCATAGGAATTGTCATCAATTACCAAAACCACATATGGAGATATATGCTCTAACAGACGTTGTCTTAATTCTTCTTTTGTAGTTGCGGATGCTTGCGAGAGGGGTTAATCATAAGTGAGATGCTTGTCCAAGTAAGGGCAGTACCCAAGCGCCGGTCTACCCACATATCAAACTATCAAAGTAACGCACGCGAATCATATGAACATGATGAAACTAGCATGACAGAAATTCCCTTGTGTCCTCGGGAGCGTTTTTCCTCCTATAAGACTTTGTTTAGGCATGTCCCTTGTGTTGGAATTATGCCCTAGAGGCAATAATAAATATAGTTATTATTATAATTCCTGTATCAAGATAATCATTTATTATCCATGCTATAATTGTATTGAATGAAGACTCATTTACATGTGTGGATACATAGACAAAACACTGTCCCTAGCAAGCCTCTAGTTGGCTAGCCAGTTGATCAAAGATAGTCACTGTCTTCTGATTATGAACAAGGTGTTGTTGCTTGATAACTGGATCACGTCATTAGGAGAATCACGTGATGGACTAGGCCCAAACTAATAGACGTAGCATGTTTATCGTGTCATTTTGTTGCTACTGTTTTCTACGTGTCAAGTATTTGTTCCTATGACCATGAGATCATATAACTCACTGACACCGGAGGAATACTTTGTGTGTATCAAACATCGCAACGTAACTGGGTGACTATAAAGATGCTCTATAGGTATCTCCGAAGGTGTTAGTTGAGTTAGTATGGATCAAGACTGGGATTTGTCACTCCGTGTGACGGAGAGGTATCTCGGGGCCCACTCGGTAATACAACATCACACACAAGCCTTGCAAGCAATGTGACTTAGTGTAAGTTGCGGGATCTTGTATTACGGAACGAGTAAAGAGACTTGCCGGTAAACGAGATTGAAATAGGTACGCGGATACTGACGATCGAATCTCGGGCAAGTAACATACCGAAGGACAAAGGGAATGACATACGGGATTATATGAATCCTTGACACCGAGGTTCAAACGATAAGATCTTCGTAGAATATGTAGGATCCAATATGGGCATCCAGGTCCTGCTATTGGATATTGACCAAGAAGTCTCTCGGGTCATGTCTACATAGTTCTCGAACCCGCAGCGTCTGCACACTTAAGGTTCGACGTTGTTTTATGCGTATTTGAGTTATATGGTTGGTTACTGAATGTTGTTCGGAGTCCCGGATGAGATCACGGACGTCACGAGGGTTTCCGGAATGGTCCGGAAACGAAGATTGATATATAGGATGACCTCATTTGATTACCGGAAGGTTTTCGGAATTACCGGGAATGTACCGGGAATGACGAATGGGTTCCGGGAGTTCACCGGGGAGGGGGGGGGGCAACCCACCCCGGGGAAGCCCATAGGACTTGAGGGTGGTGCACCAGCCCTTAGTGGGCTGGTGGGACAGCCCAAAAGGGCCCTATGCGCATTGGAAGAAAAATCAAAGAGAAAGAAAAAAAAGGAGGAGGTGGGAAGGGAAGGAAGGACTCCCACCCACCAAACCAAGTCCAACTCGGTTTGGGGGGGGAGACCTTCCCCCCTTGGCTCGGCCGACCCCCTTGGGGCTCCGTGAGCCCCAAGGCAAGGCCCCCCTCTCCCACCTATATATACAGAGGTTTTAGGGCTGATTTGAGACGACTTTTCCACGGCAGCCCGACCACATACCTCCACGGTTTTTCCTCTAGATCGCGTTTCTGCGGAGCTCGGGCGGAGCCCTGCTGAGACAAGGTCATCACCAACCTCCGGAGCGCCATCACGCTGACGGAGAACTCTTCTACATCTCCGTCTCTCTTGCTGGATCAAGAAGGCCGAGATCATCGTCGAGTTGTACGTGTGCTGAACGCGGAGGTGCCGTCCGTTCGGCACTAGATTGTGGGACTGATCGCGGGATAGTTCACGGGGCGGATCGAGGGACGTGATGACGTTCCACTACATCAACCGCATTCACTAACACTTCTGCTGTATGGTCTACAAGGGTACGCAGATCACTCATCCCCTCTCGTAGATGGACATCACCATGATAGGTCTTCGTGCGCGTAGAAATTTTTTTGTTTCCCATGCGACGTTCCCCAACAGTGGCATCATGAGCTAGGTTCATGCGTAGATGTCTTCTCGAGTAGAACACAAAAGTTTTTGTGGGTGGTGATGTGCGTTTTGCTGCCCTCCTTAGTCTTTTATTGATTCCGCGGTATTGTTGGATTGAAGCGGCTTGGACCGACATTACTCGTACGCTTACGAGAGACTGGTTTCATCGCTACGAGTAACCCCGTTGCTCAAAGATGACTGGCAAGTGTCGGTTTCTCCAACTTTAGTTGAATCAGATTTGGCAGAGGAGGTCCTTGGATGAGGTTAAATAGCAACTCATATATCTCCGTTGTGGTGTTTGCGTAAGTAAGATGCGATCCTACTAGATACCCATGGTCACCACGTAAAACATGCAACAACAAAATTAGAGGACGTCTAACTTGTTTTTGCAGGGTATGCTTGTGATGTGATATGGCCAACGATGTGATGTGATATATTGGATGTATGAGATGATCATGTTGTAATAGATAATATCGACTTGCACGTCGATGGTACGGCAACCGGCAGGAGCCATAGGGTTGTCTTTATACTAATGTTTGTGCTTGCAGATGCGTTTACTATTTTGCTAGGATGTAGCTTTAGTAGTAATAGCATGAGTAGCACGACAACCCCGATGGCGACACGTTGATGGAGATCATGGTGTGGCGCCGGTGACAAGAAGATCGTGCTGGTGCTTTGGTGATGGAGATCAAGAAGCACGTGATGATGGCCATATCATGTCACTTATGAATTGCATGTGATGTTAATCCTTTTATGCACCTTATTTTGCTTAGAACGACGGTAGCATTATGAGGTGATCTCTCACTAAAATTTCAAGACGAAATTGTGTATCATTGCTACAGTTCGTCAATTCGAGACACCACGTGATGATCGGGTGTGATAGACTCAAGGTTCACATACAACGGGTGCAAAACAGTTGCGCACGCGGAACACTCGGGTTAAGATTGACGAGCCTAGCATGTGCAGACATGGCCTCGGAACACATGAGACCGAAAGGTCGATCATGAATCATATAGATGATATGATTAGCATAGGGATGCTTACCACTGAAACTATACTCAACTCACGTGATGATCGGACTTGAGCTAGTGTAAGTGGATCATGAACCACTCAAATGACTAGAGAGATGTACTTTTTGAGTGGGAGTTTAGCGAATAATTTGATTAAGTTAAACTCTAATTATCTTGAACATAGTCTAAGTCCACTTTGAATATATTTGTGTTGTAGATCATGGCTCACGCGACAGTCACCCTGAATTTTAATACGTTCCTAGAGAAAGCTAAGTTGAAAGATGATGGAAGCAACTTTGTAGACTGGGCTCGTAATCTTAAGCTAATCTTACAAGCTGGGAAGAAGGATTATGTCCTTAATGCTGCGCTAGGAGATGAACCACCCGCTACGGCTAATCAGGATGTTAAGAACGCTTGGTTAGCACGTAAGGAGGACTACTCAGTAGTTCAATGTGCAGTCTTGTATGGCTTAGAACCGGGACTTAAACGTCGCTTTGAGCGTCATGGAGCATTTGAGATGTTCCAGGAGTTGAAGTTTATCTTTCAGAAGAACGCCCGGATCGAGAGGTATGAGACCTCTGATAAATTCTATGCTTGCAAGATGGAGGAGAACTCGTCTGTCAGTGAACAGGTGCTCAAAATGTCTGGGTACTCAAACCGTCTAGCTGAGCTGGGGATTGAACTCCCGCAAGAGGCTATCACTGATAGAATCCTTCAATCACTGCCGCCAAGCTATAAAGGCTTTGTGTTCAACTACAACATGCAAGGGATGAACAAGTCTCCCGGCGAGTTGTTTGCGATGCTGAAAGTCACAGAGTCTGAACTCCGTAAAGAGCATCAAGTGTTGATGGTGAATAAGACCACTAGTTTCAAGAGAAACGACAAAGGCAAGAAGGGTAATTCAAAGAAGAGCGGCAAGCCTGTTGCCAATCAAACGAAGAAACCCAAAGCTGGACCTAAGCCTGAAACAGAGTGTTACTATTGCAAGGGTATGGGTCACTGGAAGCGCAATTGCCCCAAGTATCTCGCAGATAAGAAGGCGGCCAAAGAAAAATCAGGCATATTTGATATACATGTTATTGATGTGTACTTAACCGGCTCTCGTAGTAGTGCCTGGGTATTCGATACCGGTTCTGTTGCTCATATTTGCAACTCGAAACAGGAACTGCGGAATAGACGAAGGCTGGCGAAAGATGAAGTGACGATGCGCGTAGGAAATGGTTCCAAGGTTGATGCAATCGACGTCGGCACAGTTTCACTTCAGTTACCATCAGGATTAGTTATGAACTTGAATCACTGTTATTTAGTGCCTGCATTGAGCATGAACAATATATCTGGATCTTGTTTATTGCGAGACGGTTACTCTTTTAAGTTAGAGAATAATGGTTGTTCTATTTCTATGAGTAACATCTTTTGTGGTCATGCACCCAATGTGAGAGGATTGTTCATATTGAATCTTGATAGCGATACACACATACATAACATTGAGACCAAAAGAGTTAGAGTTAACAATGATAGCGCCATATTTTTGTGGCACTGCCGCTTAGGTCATATTGGTGTAAAGCGCATGAAGAAACTCCATGCCGATGGACTTTTGATGTCACTTGACTTTGATTCACTTGACACGTGCGAACCATGCCTCATGGGCAAGATGACTGAAACTCCGTTCTCCGGAACAATGGAGCGTGCAAGTGACTTGTTGGAAATCATACATACCGATGTGTGTGGTCCGATGAGCGTAGAGGCACGCGGCGGATATCATTATTTTCTCACCTTCACTGACGATTTGAGTAGATATGGTTATGTCTACTTAATGAAGCACAAGTCTGAAACATTTGAAAAGTTCAAGCAATTTCAGAGTGAAGTTGAAAATCATCGTAACAAGAAGATCAAGTTCCTACGGTCTGACCGTGGGGGTGAATATCTGAGTTTCGAGTTTGGTGCTCACTTAAGACAATGTGGAATTGTTTGACAGTTGACACCGCCTGGAACACCACAGCGTAATGGTGTGTCCGAACGTCGTAATCGTACTTTATTAGAGATGGTGCGATCTATGATGTCTCTTACCGATTTGCCGTTATCGTTTTGGGGTTATGCATTAGAAACAGCTGCATTCACTTTAAATAGGACGACCTCAAAATCCGTTGAGACGACACCATACGAACTGTGGTATGGCAAAAGGCCAAAGTTGTCGTTTCTTAAAGTTTGGGGATGCGATGCTTATGTCAAAAAGCTTCAGCCTGAAAAGCAGGAACCCAAAGCGGAAAAGTGCATCTTCTTAGGTTACCCAAAAGAGACAGTTGGGTACACCTTCTATCTCAAATCCGAGGGCAAAGTGTTTGTTGCTAAAAACGGAGCTTTTCTCGAGAAGGAGTTTCTCTCGAGAGAATTGAGTGGGAGGAAGATAGAACTTGACGAGGTTGTCGAACCTCTCATCCCTCTAGATGGTGGCGCAGGGCAAGGGGAAACCTCTGTCGTTGCGATGCCGGTTGAGGAGGAAGTTAATGATGATGATCATGAAACTCCGGTTCAAGTTTTTGTCGAACCACGCAGGTCGACGAGACCACGTGCTGCTCCAGAGTGGTACGGTAATCCCGTCTTATCAATCATGTTGTTGGACAACAATGAACCTGCAAATTATGAAGAAGCAATGGTGGGCCCAGATTCCAACAAATGGCTAGAAGCCATGAAGTCCGAGATAGGATCCATGTATGAGAACAAAGTGTGGACTTTGGAGGTACTGCCTGAGGGCCGCAAGGCTATTCAGAACAAATGGATCTTTAAGAGGAAGACGGACGCTGACGGCAATGTAACCGTTTATAAAGCTCGACTTGTGGCAAAGGGTTTTTCACAAGTTCAAGAAGTTGACTACGATGAGACATTCTCACCCGTAGCGATGCTTAAGTCCGTCAGAATCATGTTAGCAATAGCTGCATTTTTCGATTATGAAATCTGGCAGATGGATGTCAAAACGGCGTTCCTTAACGGTTTCCTTAAGGAAGAATTGTATATGATGCAACCCGAAGGTTTTGTCGATCCTAAGAATGCTAACAAGGTGTGCAAGCTCCAGCGATCCATTTATGGACTGGTGCAAGCATCTCGGAGTTGGAACAAACGTTTTGATGAGGTGATCGAAGCATTTGGGTTTATACAAGTGGTTGGAGAATCTTGTATTTACAAGAAAGTGAGTGGGAGCTCTATGGTGTTTCTAATATTATATGTGGATGACATATTACTGATTGGAAACAACGTAGAGTTTTTGGAGAGCATAAAGGATTACTTGAATAAAAGTTTCTCTATGAAGGACCTAGGAGAAGCTGCTTACATTCTAGGCATTAAGATCTATAGGGATAGATCAAAACACCTGATAGGACTTTCACAAAGCACATACCTTGATAAAGTTTTGAAGAGGTTCAAAATGGAACAGTCCAAGAAGGGGTTCTTGCCAGTTTTACAAGGTACGAGATTGAGTAAGACTCAGTGCCCAGCAACTGATGAAGATAGATAGCATATGCGCTCCGTCCCCTATGCTTCAGCCATAGGTTCTATCATGTATGCAATGCTGTGCACTAGACCGGGCGTTAGCCTGGCCATAAGTATGGCAGGTAGGTTCCAGAGTAATCCAGGAGTGGATCGCTGGACGGCGGTCAAGAATATCCTGAAGTACCTGAAAAGGACTAAGGAGATGTTTCTCGTGTATGGAGGTGACGAAGAGCTCACTGTGAAAGGTTACGTCGATGCAAGCTTTGACACAGATCCGGACGACTCTAAGTCACATACCGGATACGTATTTATTCTTAATGGGGGTGCGGTAAGCTGGTGCAGTTCCAAGCAAAGCGTCGTAGCAGATTCTACATGTGAAGCGGAGTACATGGCTGCCTCGGAGGCGGCTAAGGAGGGTGTCTGGATGAAGCAATTCATGACGGATCTTGGAGTGGTGCCAAGCGCACTGAATCCAATAACCTTGTTCTGTGACAACACGGGTGCCATTGCCTTAGCAAAGGAACCACGGTTTCACAAGAAGTCTAGACACATCAAACGACGCTTCAACCTCATCCGCGACTACGTCGGAGGGGAGGACGTAAATATATGCAAAGTGCACATGGATCTGAATGTAGCAGACCCGCTGACTAAACCTCTTCCACGGCCAAAGCATGATCAACACCGGAACTGTATGGGTGTTAGATTTATTACAATGTAATTCGCATGATGATGTGAGGGCTAGATTATTGACCCTAGTGCAAGTGGGATACTGTTGGAATTATGCCCTAGGGCAATAATAAATATAGTTATTATTATAATTCCTGTATCAAGATAATCGTTTATTATCCATGCTATAATTGTATTGAATGAAGTCTCATTTACATGTATGGATACATAGACAAAACACTGTCCCTAGCAAGCCTCTAGTTGGCTAGCCAGTTGATCAAAGATAGTCAGTGTCTTTTGATTATGAACAAGGTGTTGTTGCTTGATAACTGGATCACGTCATTAGGAGAATCACGTGATGGACTAGACCCAAACTAATAGACGTAGCATGTTGATCGTGTCATTTTGTTGCTACTGTTTCTGCGTGTCAAGTATTTGTTCCTATGACCATGAGATCATATAACTCACTGGCACCGGAGGAATACTTTGTGTGTACCAAACGTCGCAACGTAACTGGGTGACTATAAAGATGCTCTACAGGTATCTCCGAAGGTGTTAGTTGCGTTAGTATGGATCAAGACTGGGATTTGTCACTCCGTGTGACGGAGAGGTATCTCGGGCCCCACTCGGTAATACAACATCACACACAAGCCTTGCAAGCAATGTGACTTAGTGTAAGTTGCGGGATCTTGTATTACGGAACGAGTAAAGAGACTTGCTGGTAAACGAGATTGAAATAGGTATGCAGATACCGACGATCGAATCTCGGGCAAGTAACATACCGAAGGACAAAGGGAATGACATACGGGATTATATGAATCCTTGACACTGAGGTTCAAACGATAAGATCTTCGTAGAATATGTAGGATCCAATATGGGCATCCAGGTCCCGCTATTGGATATTGACCGAGAAGTCTCTCGGGTCATGTCTACATAGTTCTCGAACCAGCAGGGTCTGCACACTTAAGGTTCGACATTGTTTTATGCGTATTTGAGTTATATGGTTGGTTACCGAATGTTGTTCGGAGTCTCGGATGAGATCACGGACGTCACGAGGGTTTACAGAATGGTCCGGAAACGAAGATTGATATATAGGATGACCTCATTTGATTACCGGAAGGTTTTCGGAGTTACCGGGAATGTACCGGGAATGACGAATGGGTTCCGGGAGTTCACCGGGGGGGGCAACCCACCCCGGGGAAGCCCATAGGCCTTGAGGGTGGTGCACCAGCCCTTAGTGGGCTGGTGGGACATCCCAAAAGGGCCTTATGCGCATTGGAAGAAAAATCAAAGAGAAAGAAAAAAAAAGGAGGAGGTAGGAAGGGAAGGAAGGACTCCCACCCACCAAACCAAGTCCAACTCGGTTTGGGGGGGGGAGACCTTCCCCCCTTGGCTCGGCCGACCCCCTTGGGGCTCCGTGAGCCCCAAGGCAAGGCGCCCCCTCTCCCACTTATATATACGGAGGTTTTTGGGCTGATTTGAGACGACTTTTCCACGGCAGCCCGACCACATACCTCCACGGTTTTTCCTCTAGATCGCGTTTCTGCGGAGCTCGGGCGGAGCCGTGCTGAGACAAGGTCATCACCAACCTCCGGAGCGCCATCATGCTGCCGGAGAACTCTTCTACCTCTCCGTCTCTCTTGCTGGATCAAGAAGGCCGAGATCATCGTCGAGCTGTACGTGTGCTGAACGCGGAGGTGCCGTCCGTTCGGCACTAGATCGTGGGACTGATCGCGGGATAGTTCGCGGGGCGGATCGAGGGACGTGAGGACGTTCCACTACATCAACCGCGTTCACTAACGCTTCTGCTGTATGGTCTACAAGGGTAGGTAGATCACTCATCCCCTCTCGTAGATGGACATCACCATGATAGGTCTTCGTGCGCGTAGGAAATTTTTTGTTTCCCATGCGACGTTCCCCAACACCTTGCTACAAAAGGGATTGGACCACTTTGCTGCACCGTTGCTATTACTTGTTACTTGTTACTTTTCACCTGCTACATTTCACCTCACTACACCATCACTTGTTACCGCTACTTTCAGTGCTTGCAATTACTACCTTGCTGAAAACCGTTTATCAGAGCCTTCTGCTCCTCGTTGGGTTCAACACTCTTACTTATCGAATGGACTACGATTGATCCCCTATACTTGTGGGTCATCACACCGCATCTTAAAGATTCTATGGAAGGATCGAGGAGATTTGGGAGCTTAACTACTCTTGACTGCATAGTGCAATGATGTTCCGTGTCAGATGGTCTAAGAATTTTGAAAGAGAAAACTGGTATTTCACTACCATGTCTATACCCAATGCCAAGAGTGATACCGTGAACGCCAACGCAAAAAAGAGCCATGGGTAAACGCTAAGGACATGACACAATGCTTCTTCATAACTGACAAGAGCAATCCCAACAGTGTTGTTGTGAGGAGAGGCAAAAGGAACATCATCACAATGGATGGAGTCACCAACGAGGAAGACTACGATCAGTACAGCAACCGGATGAGTGAAGATGACGATGACGATGAAGCATACGTCAGAAGAAGAATCAATACTACATTACTTAAGAAGGATCGTACACCATGGAAAAGGAAAAGTCACAACGACGGGCTCAATTATTCGGCAACGGACAAGAAGGGAAAGAACCTCACTCAAAAATGAAAACACGGCGCTAAGAAACCATTATCGGTCAAATGATGTAATATATATGTTCCTATTTTCTTTACACACTTAACCGTTATCGGCCAAATGATGTATTATATATCGCCTTAGATATTCCCCTTCTCTTATTCCCACCATGCACATGCATGCTTCCAGCTCGGTTGTCACGTCGTCTCTCGAAAAAGAAAAAAAAAGGAAAAAGGAGAAAGGAAAAATGAAAATTCAAATAAAAAACAAAAGAAGAAAATGAATGTCACACCCTATTTTCACCTCACATTCACTATAGTTTAAAAATATGAGTTTATTAAAACTTTTTAAAAATCAATGTTGTGAGTGTCATGGTTGTCATTGTATGCTTGTATGCTTGAATGGGTGGATTCAAAAACCATATTTTCATAACATAAATATTCTCAAAATTCTTTTTCTTAATTTTGACTATTTCAAAACCTTGCTTTGGGTTGCACTACAAGTCCTTGATGGCAAGGAAGTGCTCTTACCGAAAGTTGGTGATCTGGTTTTAAAACTATTTTAACTCTCCAAAATCATAAAATAATTATTTTATAAATTATTTTCCTATTTTATATGCATGTCCATTCTCTGGCCAAAATGATATTTCTATATGAAAAATTAATTTTCTGCCTTAGAAAAATCTGAGAAAATTTGGAGATACTCAGAGGACATATATTTTCCATAAATAAGATTTTCAACCCCTATTTATATTCAAAATATTTGAGCAAAACCTTGGAAACCTATTATGTCTATTTTTATCTTTTGTAATATTTCCAATAAAATCCTATAATATTCCATGAACCTTCCCAAGCTATATTTGGTGGCCACACCGAGTTTCACCTCATTACAAGGTGGTTTGGTTCACTAAATAATCCTAAAACCCTTTGTGCCAAAACCAAGTTGAAACATCTCTACATTGCAAAGTTTATCCAAATGGGTTGAAACTTTGCACGAGTGTTCAACACCCCAAATGAGGAGTCTCTGTCAAAAATGGGATTTGCAAGAGGTAATCTACCCACATTCCCTTTGTAAGGGACACATCTGCCCATTTGGGGGTGATTTCAAGTTTGCATTGCCAAACTTGTCCAATGGAGCTCAAATTTGGTGGAGTATCTTATTTTTTGCATCAAACTTAATCTTGTTAGCTCTCATCACCAGTGGTGGGGTGTTGCTATCCCAAACACCTATCGAACACCTTCTGTCATATTAGCAAATCAGCTCCTACCCCAGACCACATCTAAGCTCTTCCCTCCAAACACTTTGACCAAGTAGTCAACACCACTCCTCAACTGCACGAGAGTGGCCCCTCCTTGAATCCAAGCAGAAGATCCAAAAACTCCATTGTAAGTTCTGGTTTAAAGCTGGCATCTCTTCTTTCATCACACCCCATGGCCAACAGAGAGCCCATCGGCTCCCAAATGGCTAGGCATCTCCAGACCCAACCCCAGGACACCCCAGACACGGCCAAAGCGCCCCAGAGCGTGCCAGCATGCCGTGGCATGCCAAAACTGCGCTCTGGGCACGCTGTTGGGCTCACCGAAGCAAAGGTGGCCAGCCCCGACCGGTTCGAGCCTCCCCCTGTTTCCGATTCATTTCCCCGGCCACCTCTTTGTATCAGGGCAGCCTCAGGGGCCCTCCTCACTCGCTCTGTTGACTGGAGCGACGCGTGCCCGCGTGCGCCAGGTTCGACCAGAAGACTGCGGCCACGCATGCACGCTCCTCCTCGCTCTCTCTCTCTCTCTCTCTCTCTCTCTCTCTCTCTCTCAGTGGGTCACGTGGGTCCTAAACCACGTCCGCATACCATGGTTTCGACCCCGAGCAATCACTGCCCCTCCCGCGAGCTGCGGTGAAACCACCGGCGTCACCGGCTCGGTGCATCGTCGGGGGCCTATAAATAGGCCTCCCCCTCGCTCCAGCACCCTCATCCCACTCCTCCAGTTCCTAAATTCCACCCCTAGCCACTCCATTTGAGCACATCGAGCTCGTGTGCTCGAGATCGACCGAGGCCCCGCCGCTTCGGAGCTCCGTCGATCTCGGGCTATGGGCCAGCTCCGACACTCCTCTCACCTTCTCCGTGACCCTAGCAGCCTTAGGGAGCTTCCCCATCACCTGCCCGAGCTAATCCATGCCCATAGCACCTAGTTCATCAACCTCCCGAATCGGCTCCGCCGCAGCCACCTGGTCGTCGGTGAACCAGGGCCTCCCCGTCGACCCCTTGACCACCAGCAGGTAGGCGACGGTGAGTTGGTTCCATTTCTGCCTTCAGTTGGACACGAGGACGTCGGTAGTGTCGCCAGCGTGCCTCCCCTCCTCTCTGTCCCTAGGTGGAAGACGACCCCGACAGGTGGGGCACACCTGGCGGTGGCTCTTCTCTCTCCCCCTCTCTCCTCTATGTCGCTAACCGCAGGGGCCCGCGCGTCAGGTTTGAACCTGGCCGCGCGCGCTTGGGCTGGCTAGCTAGCTGTGCCGGCCCAAGCCACAGGCCGAGCCAGGCTTGAGCCCGATCCTCTTTTCTTTTTCTGTTTAATCTAGTTTTAAATATTTTTTTATAAAATTGTTATCCAATATATTTTTATTATTTTTCACCATAATCTATTATATACTAAAAAAAAATACGAATGGAAAATAGAGAATTAGTCTAGAAAATCCCACAATAATTAAAAACATCCGACCTTTAATTTTATACACAAGGAAAATACAGCCGTTAGATATACTTTAAAGTTAAAAGAATTACCCACCATTGCCATCAACTAGTTAAGTAAATTAGAATACCACAGCCGGGGATCCCTAGCAAAACATTACGGATTACCCTAGCTACTATAGGTCCACGCCGTTATGTTTTCTTAGCTTCTCACGGCTGGTCGATTTAGCTTCCATGAAATGTACTCCTCCGTTCCTAAATATAAGTCTTTCTAGAATTTTTATTAGAGGATTACATACGAATGTATATAGACATACTTTAGAGTGTAGATTCATTTATTTTATTTTGTATGTAGTCATCTAGTGAAATCTCTTCAAAGACTTATATTTAGGAACGGAGGGACTACAAGAAACCTCGCGATTTAAACTTGAGCCTCATGCATCCATCCATCAATGAGGCACTATGGGCGTGTTTGGTTGGGTGGGTTGCACCTGCATAGCATCCGGGGTGCAATTTTTAGCTTGTTTGGTAAACTGTATGGCTATCTCGGCCTGGCCCAGCTGATGCAGAAAGTAGCCTCTCAGCCAGGCTGAGAAATACGCACGTTTCGAGCGTAGCTTGCGTGCAGGCTCGCTCCTTCCCCCTTTTTCTTCCAAACGCTGCCGTCCCCAACCCGTTGCCCCGACCCGCCGCCGCCGTCCTCTCCCAAGCGCCGCCGCTGCCGTCCTCGTCAAGCGCAGCCGCCGTCGTCCTCTCCCAAGCGCCGCCGCTGCCGTCCTCGTCAAGCGCAGCCGCCGTCGTCCTCTCCCAAGCGCCGTCGCCGCCGTCCTAGTCAAGCGCCGCCGCCGTCGTCCTCTCCAAAGCGCCGTTGCCGTCGTCCTCGTGCGTCCTCCACCAAGCGCCGCCACCGTCTACGATCGAGCGTCGCCGCCGCCGTCCTCTCCCAAGCGCCGCCGCCGCCGTCCTCTCCCAAGCGCCGCCGCTGCCGTCCCAAGTCGTTGTGCGCCAGATCCTACCGGCTCGCACGGCCACACGCTGGATCCGGCCACCGCACGCCAGGTCCCTTCGTCTGGAGCCGCCGCCCCGCGCTGCCGCTTGATCATCATTCCCCATCTCGTGCAGCCATCTCATGCATGTTCACCAAACACTCATCTCTTTTTATCTTTGCATCAAGTCAACCTGGTCATGCTCATCCTGAATCCCTCATGCGATGCAGCGTGAAGCTATCCACGGAACCAAAGACGCCCTATATGTACTCGATGTCCCGATGGCTTCAGGACTTGCCTTGACTTCCGTGGGCAGCCGCTGCCGCCGTCGTTGGACCCAAGGATTGGGTGTCCGCTGGATGCACATCAGCCACTTCAGGTGTCAAATGTGTTTCATGCATGCATCCATACACAGGACGTCCTGATGTAGCCCGGCCGTTGCTGCCGACACGGCGTTCCTTCCGTAGGTACAGTGGGTTAATCGATTGTCTACGCGTGTATCATGACGGACCTCAGATTTCAAACTTGGGTCATACATGCATCCATACAAGATACAACAAGGAGTACGTGCCTCATGCACACAACTACAAGATCGTAATCTCAAAAAAAAAAAAAAACTACAAGATCGGTCGTTGGACATGCCTCAATGCACACAGCTCAAAGCTAGGTACTACTAGCTGACAAGCATATTATTTGTATAGCTCCATCTATTTATGCATAACAAAACATAGTAACTTTTGTCAACATCGGCATCGGCTAAGAACAAGATCGATGTGTGTAATCTGTCATGGATATGTTGGTATAGTGATATGCAAGAAACAGATAGCCCATATGGAAAGTTCCAGTTCTGTACAATATTCCCCCCCCCCCCCCCCCCCAACTAAATAGTCCTCTTAGCAAATTTGCTCTAATGTGCTATGAAAACGAGGAAACAATTGATATACTCAGAATTGAGAACCACACCATTGACAGGAAGAGATATTTCTTTAGATAAGATTACTTGATTTCTTCTACAAATATAGGTATTCCATTTGGGTTTTGCTGGAAAATATGTGTTTCATACTTCAAGCAAAGGTATGAATCTCGACTACTTAAATCTGTTTCCATGTTTGTAGCTTATGCACATGTCTTTTCAGTCGATGTGGTTTTAATATTAAAAATACCAGATGAATTACACGATTGTGAAATATACAATTAATTAATGATATAAAGGTTATTCTCTTCATACCATGATAATTTACAGTTAGTATTTGCGTCGGCTATAACCAAGTGCCTGTTCGGAGACGCTCCGCTCTACAGCTCCAGAAGCGGAGCTGGCGGAGTTACAGTTGAAAATATGAGAGCTCGGTTTTCCAGCTGCGTAGATTCTAGGAGCCAGTCGATTACCGAACATGGCCCAAATATCAAGATCAATATATTATTTAGGTCTAACTGGAAAGGATCTTTCGCTCAGAGTACATATTGCTTTCATGTAATGTAATCCAACACACATTTGTGTCATCTATGGTTTTATAATTCTTCACTCTTAAACTCACATGAACCCTTAGGTAGGGCTGGGCATTCGGTTCATATGGTTAATCCGGTTCGGTTTATTTGGTTTTTTGTAAATTCGGTTATGAGAAACTGAAGATCGAAATAGTTACATAAAATTTTGACACCGAACCATATTAACCGAAATATATTGGTTCGGTATATTCAGTTAACCAAAAAAAGGAATTACATGCACCCATCAGTGTAAGTGTCATGACTAATGTGCAGTGTGGGCATTGTATAGAATGCAAAAAATAACTAGATCCATGAGACATACATACATACACTTATTTTTTTCACGAACTATTTTTTTCGCGGATTCACACTAGATATTTGACCATCCTTGCATCCAAAAAAATGATAAAATATACCTAATTGAATAAACTAAGCATTAGAATGATGTTACGTATAATTATGAGATTGGAACTAAGCATTAGCATGATGTTACGTATATTGACTTTTGGGTTGGGCCGATCAGCAAATTAACTTGGCTGGTAGCTGTTGCGCTTACATTTACGGTAACCAGCCAAACTAGGATACGATCAGATCGGTTTCTTCGAGGATTTCGGTTTGTTAGTGATCGAAACCGAACATGACACTGGACACCGAATATGGACCATGTTTCACAATGAACCGTATAACCGAACATCGAATAAACTAACAAATCGGTTAAACCTGTTTGGTTTGGTTTTTTGGTTTACGATTTCCAAGTGCCCACCCCTACTCTTAGGGTAGTATGGTTGTGATTGTTGATCACAGTTGGGAGAATTCAGTAATATTTTGTGGATAAAAATATATTATTTAATTAACAACATGTAGTAAATTGATCGCTCCGCATGAGTAGTCAACTATCTAATGAGACATGTGGTAAATTAGTGATCGGTTGAAGTGTTGTCACTATGATAACACAACAAATACATGTAACTGATAGTGTGTGACTTCTCGATCGAACAGTTGGAAAAACCTAGGAAGAGGGTAAAAATAGATTGAAATACCACAACCGGCATCGAACATAGGATGTTGTAGAATATGGTGACATGGTGTTATTGGAAAATAATAATGATTCAAATATGGTGACATGGAGTTTTACTTCACATAATATTTATGTCAATCATAAACCCATATTATTTAAGACATAAAATATTATATATAATGGATGCCCTTGCATTTGGGAGGGCCACCTTGCTAGTTATTTAAATAAAAATAACACAACCCAATTGTGACATTTTGTAATAAAAAATACTAGACTCGGTGTCCCACAACCCAGTCAATACATGTTGGATACCGGTGTGGGCATGTCACAGGCTGCGCATATACTCGACTAGGTAGGCCGAAGCTCGGTTTATATTTGCTCGACCTAAAAAAATGAAACCCTCAATGACAACCTTTCATTGTATAATTCACTCATTTATTTACTACGTTCCAACATCACGGGTTAGAGATGTTAATATTTTAGTGGGTGGTAGGACTCTTCTTTTTTGCTTTTACTACTTATATATCTGATGACTGATACGTCTTCAATGTATCTATAATTTCTAATTATTTCATACTATTATATTATCAATCTTGGTACCTCGCACTGATACCAAATATATAACAAATAAACACAAATTTTACTAAAAATATAGAGATTTGGTTAAGTTATAAACTAAAATTTTAATGGTAATATTCACGATTATCTATAAAGGTTATTTAAATAAACATTATTCTATTTTTTTACCTTATTATTATATTTTAGTTTTATTACAACGTAATCTTATACTATTGCATGTATTTTGCAGGATCTTTAAGGGCAGTGGAGGCCAATGCGACGACTAAGGTGTGCGTAGTGGTGTGATATCCTACTTAGTACGCACCATGTTTATCATTATGTTGTTTCAGATGTAGCTAGGTTTGTTCACTTCATGTTTTTAATTGCAAATGTATGGGGTAAATTCGTATCATCTTCCCACGCAGTTTCACCCGAAGAGAACACTTCTCTACGGCCACAAGGTTCTCATTCAAATGTCACACTAGGCTAAATAGAGAACTACTGCCATAGGTTTCTCCTATAGGATCTGTAGCATAAGAACTCGTCCCATAAATTCATAAATAAATTACCAAGTGAAACACAAAATTACATCATTTCCACAACATAATATACATATAGTTTTCCCTTTCGAGAAATAACCTTCTCATACATCTCTAACTTACCTACTTTTCTCAACGCTTTCGCTCTTGTTTTTGGACTCTAATTTGCATGATTTGAATGAAACTAACCTGGACTAACGCTGTTTTCAGCAGAACTACCAAAGTGTTATTTTTGTGCAGAAATAAAATTTCTCGAAACGGAATGAAACTTTTTGGAGAATTATTTTAGAATAATTGAGAATTATTGGAGCCAAAAACCACCAGAGAAGTGGGCCAGAGTGGGCAGCATACACCAGGGCACGCGAACCCCCCTCGGCATGCCCTGGTGGGTTGTGCCCATCTCGTGGCCCCGCTGACCCTAATTCCAGCGCTATCAAATCCTATTTTTGGAGAAAAATCAAGAGAGGAAGTTTTATCGCGTTTCGCGAGACGGAGCCACCTCCACCTCATCTTCTTCATTGGGAGGCTAGATGTGGAGTCCATTCGGGGCTCCGGAGAGGGGATTCTTCAGTCTTCGTCATCATCAACCCTCCTTCATCGTCAATTCCATGATGCTCCCCACTGGAAGTGAGTAATTCCTTCGTAGACTTGCTCGTCGGTGTGGAGTTGGATGATATTCATCATGTAATTGAGTTAGTTTTGTTAGGGATTGATCGCTAGTATCCACTATGTTCTAAGATTGATGTTGCTATGACTTTTCCATGCTTAATGCTTGTCACTAGGGCCCGAGTGCCATGATTTCAGATATAAACCATTTATGTTATCACCATTATATCTATGTTCTTGATTCGATATTGCCTAGTCATATGCACCTATTACGTGTTATGATTCGTAAACCCCGAGGGTGACACTAATCGAGATACTTTTCGGTGATGACCTAGTTTGAGGAGTTCATGTATTCACTATGTGTTAATGCTTTGTTCCGGTTCTCTACTAAAACAAGGCCTTAATATCCCTTAGTTTCCTTATGGACCTCGCTGCCACGGGAGGGTAGGACAAAAGATGTCATGCAAGTTCATTTCCATAAGCATGTATCAGTATTTACGGAATACATGCCTATATTACATTGATGAACTGGAGCTAGTTTTGTGTCGCCCTAGGTTATAACTGATACATGATGAATATCTTCCAACAAATCCACCGATCCGGTACCTACGAGTTTGTCACATATTATTCTTGCTAAGTTACTACTTTGCTGCTACTATTACACTTGCTACAAAATTGCTACTATCACTGTTACTGTTGCTATCGCTGTTACCGCTGCTACCAAACTATCATATTACTGTGCTACTAATCACTTTGCTGCAGATATATAATCTCTAGGTGTGGTTGAATTGAGAACTCAAGTGCTAATACTCTCAAATATTATTTGGCTTCCCTTGTTTCAAATCTGTAAATTTGGGTTGAATACTCTACCCTCGAAAACTGTTGTGATCCCCTAAACCTGTAGGTTATCAAGACCTTTTTCTAGCGCCGTTGTTGGGGAGCATAGCTATATTTTCTCAGTCACTTGGGATTTATATCAATTTATCACTATGAAGAATCTGAAGGATACAAGAACCAAGATCGTTCCCTCTAAGACGAGGGGAGGTACGGATTTACCATCACACTCTGCACTTGATTCACCTTCTCTTATGAGTAGAATTGCAACACCACCATATGCTATTAATCCTGATATGTTGCAAGTTATTGATGATGCAACTTCTTCTATGAATAATGCTTATGATGATGCTAGTACCTTGCTTGATGATAATGTGCCACTAGGTGACTTTCTTGATAAACAAATTGCTAGAGATAAAGATAATGAAATTACTGAAGCTGATGAAACTCCTGAAACTGATGAAGTATTTGAAACTAAGAATTATGAAACACCTATTAGACCTAGCTCTCCTAGATTTGAAATACCTAAAATACCTGAGGGTTATGTTATGGATGAAGAAGTAACTAGAGACATCATTGCTTGTAAGTATACACATGATCTTAAGAAATTGCTATGCAAGTATAAGGAAAAGACTTTAAATGCTAAAATGAAATGTGATCTTAAGTTTGCTACTTCAGCTACTTTGTTACCGATAATGCTTATGAATTCTCTCTCGACCAAGAGTTAATTACTTTGGTTTAATCTGATCCTTTTCATGGCTTTGAAACTCAAACTCTCGTGGCACATCTTACTAAGTTGAATGATATAGCTACCTTTTTACTAATGATGAGAAGATTCGCCGCTATTATATTCTCAAATTATTTTTGTTCTCATTAAAGGGTGATGCTAAGATATGGTACAATACTCTTGCTCCTAGATGTGTGCGTAGTCCCGAGGATATGATTTACTACTTCTGTCACACCCTGTTTTTCACCACAAGTATTTTATGTTGCAAAAATCAGAGCTTGTTAAAACTTTTTCAAATAATGTTGTGAGTGCAATGTGAACCCTTGTTTGAGTGTATGCTTGTTTGTTTGATGACTCAAACCTATGAAAACTTATTATTTTGCTCTCTTCAAAAACCCTTTTTCCTTTATATCAAGATCACCTTCATCATGTTGGGATACACTACTAGCTCATGAAGCCAAGTGGCACTTCCAACCAAAGTTGGTGGTCTGATCCAAATATTATTTTCATTCATTAAAAACACTAATTGGTGATTTAAATATTATTTTCCCATTTTTATAACTATGTCTGTTTCTAAGGCCACTAATGATATTCCCACAAGGAAAATTGCTTTCCTGCCTTAGAAAATTCTGAGTAAATTCATGGAAGCTCAGAAGGACATATATTTTCCATATATAAGGTTTTAAACCCTATTTTATATTAATATTATTTGAGTAAAACCCTGAAAACCATTTCTGTCTGTTTTAGCTTTTTGAGATGTTTCCAAAGGAAATTATCTCAGTAAAATCCCATAAAATTTCAGGAGCCCTCCCAAGCCATATTAGGTGCTCACCTAAAATCTCACCTTGATCCAAGGTGGGGAAGTGCACCTAATGAGCCCAAACCCTCTCTGTCCAGAGTAGAGTTGGAACAACTCTACATTGCAAAGTTTCTCCAATGGAGCTGAAACTTTGCACAGGTGTTTGACACCCCAAATGAGGACTCCACACCAAAGATGGGATTTGTGAGACTCTGTTTGGCCACACTCCCTTTGTAATGGACAGTACTGGTCATTTTGAGACATTTTCAAGTTTACAAAGCCAAACTTGTTCAATGGAGCTCAGATTTTGTGGAACCCCATGTTTTTACCCCAAGACCAAACCTGTTAAGTTTCATTTCCAGTGGTGGGGTGGAAGCACCCCAAGTCACTGTCGAACACCTACTGACAGGAAAGTAAAAACCCTCCTAGCCACTGTTTTACCCAATGTCAAGGCCCCAAACTTGTTGGGATAGAGCACTAGAACACCCTGAGCACCCAGTCAATCAGCCCCTCCCCAACTCCAAGCACAAGTGACAAGAACTCCAATTTAAGCCGCAGGGCAGTACTGGCAACACTAGTGTTCCTTGCTCCCTTGACCAGCTCGAGCTCCCACTAAGCCACAACGGCTAGGCACACTCCCAGCAACACTCAGGACATGAAGGACACGTCCCAAGTGCCCCAGAGCGAGCCAGCATGCCGTGGCATGCCAAAACTGCGCTCTGGGCGCGCTGCAGAGAGCCACCAGCAAGGGGACGATGCTCCGGTCGGTCCCAACCTCCCCAGTTATGTCCAAACACTTCCTCGATAACCATTCAGTGCAAAGATACCCCAGGGACCCTCTCCCCCTCGCGCAAGAGCTCAGGCAACGCGTGCCCGTGCGCGCCCGACGCGGTCGAGCATGCACGGTCGCTGCGGCTCGACCCCACTTGCTTTCCCTCTGCGGCCATTGCACCAGGAGGTCCTAAACCACGTCCCGAACCCGTGGTTTCGCGGCCAGCACCTCACTGTGCTCGCACGCACGCCACGGTGAGTCACCGGCGCACCCGAGTCGGGTCACCGTCATTGGCCTATAAATAGGTCCCCCGGCACCCTCCAAGCAGCTTCAGCAGAACCAGTAGACACTCCCTAGCCACCTAATCAAGCTCGCAGAGCCCCGGTGCTCGAGATCGATCGAGGCCCCTCCGCCTCGGAGCTCCGGTCAATCTCCGGCTACACGTCGGCTCCTGCGCTGCCCGACCTCCCATTACACTCCCCTTGACACCAGGAACATTTCCCCTAACTTCCCCGAGCGAATCCGTGCCCCTAGCCCCTAGTTCAACACCAACCCGAAACACTTCCGCCACGGGCACCTCGTCGCCGGCGACCCAGACCACCTCCGGTGACGTCCCGACCACGAGCAGGTAGGCGGAGGCACGAGGGACCCGTTCCCGTTCCTAGATTGGCCTGAGGACAACGGCAGCCTCGCCGGCGTCCATCTCCACCTCTCTGGCTGGAGGTAGGAGAAAGACCCGACAGGTGGAGCCCACCTGTCGGTGTCCTGGAGCACCCAGTGCGCGCAGCCGCTCACGCTGACCCCAGGGGCCCGCAGGTCAGGTTTGAACCTGGCCCGCGCGCGCCTGGTGGCCAGGCCTGCTGGCTGGGCCGGCTGGATCTGTTCCCCTGGGCCTTTTTCCTTTTGTTTTAATCTAGTAACCTAAATGATTTTTATAAAAAGATTTAGCCAGTAGAAAAATATGATTCTTCCACCAGTAATTTTCTAAAAATGAGTAGTATTTGTTTCTGTATTAGTTGACATTTATGAAAAACAGAAACTATTTTGATATAATAAAATGATATTAAAAAGCACTTATTTACTTCTGTTTGCTTTTAAATAAATATGCCTAGCTAATAAAACTATAGGTAACATTTTCCAAAATAATAAACTGAATTTATTCAAGCCTTGCAACATTTTTAAAGGCACTTTGTGATCTGTTTTAGTGAGAGCTAGTATTTATTTATTCCTTTCTCGACGGTAGAGTTACCGATTGACGGAGGATCCGGAGCGGAAGACCTCGAAGACCCCGGATACCTAGCTGACCAAGGCAAGCAGCCCTTTGACCATGAATTGAGCATATGAAATGATGCATGCTAGAATAGCAAGTACTTTTCCCGTTGCATGTGATCAGAGTGTCGGTTCATCATTGATGTGATGGTACCGAAGGCTTCTTCGAAGCACTTGCATGATAGTAATGATATTCACATGGCTCCTCGGAGCACAAACATGATGAGCTGACCCTACTATCTATCAGGATCATGCTACTGTCATGTTGATTAGTAAAGTTATAAGATCATTGCATTGAGCTTGACCCTACCCCATGAGGGTCATGATTGACAAGTAAAGATAGAGCATTTTATCATGCGCATGATGATGAGTTAAATAAAGAGTTTATGAAAACCCCGTCGGGTGCCACTAATGCCCGAGGGTGATGATGAGTTGGTGATCACTTTTGGTGAAGTGATGCACCGGTGTTTTTGTGTGAGTATGGTTTCGGAAATGGGATTAGCTTTATGATGTGTCGACCGTCCCAACCTTACCAGTACGACCACGATACCCCTTTATGGGACGGGGCTTTGTTGATTACTCTGGTCGGTACTAGCAAAGAGCCACATTACTAGTGGCGGGAGTGATCGGTGTCACTCTCGTGATGGGGTCGTGCCAGGTAGGACGGCTATGCCATTATTATGAGTTCCAGGCACACCGTTGGTCCCTACATGGTTGATACGGTCCAGAGTCGGTGCTCGTAAGACGTACAACATGTGGGCTGGGTACCAATCGAGTGGACCTCTCTGTCTAGTATCGTCAGGGGAAAGATGATGATCGGGTACTTACCTCGGGTATATGTGATATACCGCGAGTCGTGGATGACACGGAAGTTTCCCGTTTCTCGTGGGTCCAGCGTACTACCTCTGCAGAGTGTAAACTATTCGAGTAGCCGTGTCCACGGTCAAGGACAATTGGGTGGTGCTGCTTAAACTACGTCCAGTGTTTCCGCATAAACCAAGTGTGTGTGTGTGTGTGTGTGTGTGTATGGTGTTAAAAAGGTGTTGTTATGATAATCACAATAATATAATCAAGTTTGGTGACTTGGCATATAGGGTAAACCCGCATGGTTTAGCCCTCATTAAAACCTTGAGGTTATGACAAGTCCGATGACTTGGCATATAGTGTGAACCCGGTGTGTTCAACCCTTGTCAGATATGTTCGTATCTGTAACCTGTTCTTAAAAAGTAATTCTTTAACTTGTTGCATATACCTAATCATGTCCCTGTTGGGGAACATCGCATGGGAAACAAAAAATTTCCTACGCGCATGAAGACCTATCATGGTGATCTCCATCTACGAGAGGGGATGAGTGATCTACGTACCCTTGTAGACCGTACAGCAGAAGCGTTAGTGAACGCGGTTGATGTAGTGGAACGTCCTCACGTCCCTCGATCTGCCCCGCGAACAATCCCGCGATCAGTCCCACGATCTAGTACCGAACGGACGGCACCTCCGCGTTCAGCACACGTACAGCACGACGATGATCTCGGCCTTCTTGATCCAGCAAGAGAGACGGAGAGGTAGAAGAGTTCTCCGGCAGCGTGACGGCGCTCCGGAGGTTGGTGATGACCTTGTCTCAGCAGGGCTCCGCCCGAGCTCTGCAGAAACGCGATCTAGAGGAAAAACCATGGAGGTATGTGGTCGGGCTGCCATGGAAAAGTCGTCTCAAATCAGCCCTAAAACCTCCGTATCTAGAGGGGGGCCTTGCCTTGGGGCTCAAGGAACCCCAAGGGGGTCGGCTGAGCCAAGGGGGGAAGGTCTCCACCCCCAAACCGAGTTGGACTTGGTTTGGCGGGTGGGAGTCCTTCCTTGCCTTCCCACCTCCTCCTTTTTTTTCTTTCTCTTTGATTTTTCTTCCAATGCGCATCGGGCCCTTTTGGGCTGTCCCACCAGCCCACTAAGGGCTGGTGCGCCACCCTCAAGGCCTATGGGCTTCCCCGGGGTGGGTTGCCCCCCCCCGATGAACTCCCGGAACCCATTCGTCATTCCCGGTACATTCCCGGTAACTCCGAAAACCTTCCGGTAATCAAATGAGGTCATCCTATATATCAATCTTCGTTTCCGGACCATTACGGAAACCCTCGTGATGTCCGTGATCTCATCCGGGACTCCGAACAACATTCGGTAACCAACCATATAACTCAAATACGCATAAAACAACGTCGAACCTTAAGTGTGCAGACCCTGCGGGTTCGAGAACTATGTAGACATGACCCGAGAGACTCCTCGGTCAATATCCAATAGCGGGACCTGGATGCCCATATTGGATCCTACATATTCTACGAAGATCTTATCGTTTGAACCTCAGTGCCAAGGATTCATATAATCCCGTATGTCATTCCCTTTGTCCTTCGGTATGTTACTTGCCCGAGATTCGATCGTCAGTATCCGCATACCTATTTCAATCTCGTTTACCGGCAAGTCTCTTTACTCGTTTAGTAATACAAGATCCCGCAACTTACACTAAGTCACATTGGTTGCAAGGCTTGTGTGTGATGTTGTATTACCGAGTGGGCCCCGAGATATCTCCGTCACACGGAGTGACAAATCCCAGTCTTGATCCATACTAACTTAACTAACACCTTCGGACATACCTGTAGAGCATCTTTATAGTCACCCAGTTACATTGCAACGTTTGATACACACAAAGTATTCCTCCAGTGTCAGTGAGTTATATGATCTCATGGTCATAGGAACAAATACTTGACACGCAGAAAACAGTAGCAACAAAATGACACGATCAACATGCTACGTCTATTAGTTTGGGTCTAGTCCATCACGTGATTCTCCTAATGACGTGATCCAGTTATCAAGCAACAACACCTTGTTCATAATCAGAAGACACTGACTATCTTTGATCAACTGGCTAGCCAACTAGAGGCTTGCTAGGGACAGTGTTTTGTCTATGTATCCACACATGTAAATGAGTCTTCATTCAATACAATTATAGCATGGATAATAAACGATTATCTTGATACAGGAATTATAGTAATAACTATATTTATTATTGCCTCTAGGGCATAATTCCAACAGTCTCCCACTTGCACTAGAGTCAATAATCTAGTCCTCACATCATCATGCGAATTACATTGTAATAAATCTAACACCCATACAGTTCTGGTGTTGATTATGCTTAGCTCGTGGAAGAGGTTTAGTCAGCGGGTCTGCTACATTCAGATCCGTGTGCACTTTGCATATATTCATGTCCTCCCCTTCGACGTAGTCACGGATGAGGTTGAAGCGTCGTTTGATGTGTCTGGACTTCTTGTGAAACCGTGGTTCCTTTGCTAAGGCAATGGCACCCGTGTTGTCACAGAACAAGGTTATTGGATTCAGTGCGCTTGGCACCACTCCAAGATCCGTCATGAAGTGCTTCATCCAGACACCCTCCTTAGCCGCCTCCGAGGCAGCCATGTACTCCACTTCACATGTAGAATCTGCTACGACGCTTTGCTTGGAACTGCACCAGCTTACCGCACCCCCATTAAGAATAAATACGTATACGATTTGCGACTTAGAGTCGTCCGGATCTGTGTCAAAGCTTGCATCGACGTAACCTTTTACGGCGAGCTCTTCGTCACCTCCATACACGAGAAACATCTCCTTAGTCCTTTTCAGGTACTTCGGGATATTCTTGACCACTGTCCAGTGATCCACTCCTGGATTACTCTGGAACCTACCTGCCATACTTATGGCCAGGCTAACATATGGTCTAGCGCACAACATTGCATACATGATAGAACCTATGGCTGAAGCATAGGGGACGGAGCACATATGCTCTCTATCTTCATCAGTTGCTGGGCATTGAGTCTTACTCAATCTCGTACCTTGTAAAACTGGCAAGAACCCTTTCTTGGACTGTTCCATTTTGAACCTCTTCAAAACTTTATCAAGGTATGTGCTTTGTAAAAGTCCTATCAGGCGTTTTGATCTATCCCTATAGATCTTAATGCCTAGAATGTAAGCAGCTTCTCCTAGGTCCTTCATAGAGAAACTTTTATTCAAGTAATCCTTTATGCTCTCCAAAAACTCCACGTTGTTTCCAATCAGTAATATGTCATCCACATATAATATTAGAAACGCCACAGAGCTCCCACTCACTTTCTTGTAAATACAAGATTCTCCAACCACTTGTATAAACCCAAATGCTTGGATCACCTCATCAAAACGTTTGTTCCAACACCGAGATGCTTGCACCAGTCCATAAATGGATCGCTGGAACTTGCACACCTTGTTAGCATTCTTAGGATCGACAAAACCTTTGGGTTGCATCATATACAATTCTTCCTTAAGGAAACCGTTAAGGAACGCCGTTTTGACATCCATCTGCCAGATTTCATGATCGAAAAATGCAGCTATTGCTAACATGATTCTGACGGACTTAAGCATCGCTACGGGTGAGAATGTCTCATCGTAGTCAACTCCTTGAACTTGTGAAAAACCCTTTTCCACAAGTCGAGCTTTATAAACGGTCACATTGCCGTCAGCGTCCTTCTTCCTCTTAAAGATCCATTTATTCTGAATAGCCTTCCGGCCCTCAGGCAGTACCTCCAAAGTCCACACTTTGTTCTCATACATGGATCCTATCTCGGACTTCATGGCTTCTAGCCATTTGTTGGAATCTGGGCCCACCATTGCTTCTTCATAATTTGCAGGTTCATTGTTGTCCAACAACATGATTGATAAGACGGGATTACCGTACCACTCTGGAGCAGCACGTGGTCTCGTCGACCTGCGTGGTTCGACAGAAACTTGAACTGGAGTTTCATGATCATCATCATTAACTTCCTCCTCAACCGGCGTTGCAACGACAGAGGTTTCCCCTTGCCCTGCGCCACTATCCAGAGGGATGAGAGGTTCGACAACCTCGTCAAGTTCTATCTTCCTCCCACTCAATTCTCTCGAGAGAAACTCCTTCTCGAGAAAAGCTCCGTTTTTAGCAACAAACACTTTGCCCTCGGATTTGAGATAGAAGGTGTACCCAATTGTCTCTTTTGGGTAACCTATGAAGACGCACTTTTCCGCTTTGGGTTCCAGCTTTTCAGGCTGAAGCTTTTTGACATAAGCATCACATCCCCAAACTTTAAGAAACGTCAACTTTGGCCTTTTGCCATACCACAGTTCATATGGTGTCGTCTCAACGGATTTTGATGGTGCCCTATTTAAAGTGAATGCAGCTGTTTCTAATGCATAACCCCAAAACGATAAGGGAAAATCAGTAAGAGACATCGTAGATCGCACCATCTCTAATAAAGTACGATTACGACGTTCGGACACACCATTACGCTGTGGTGTTCCAGGCGGTGTCAACTGTGAAACAATTCAACATTGTCTTAAGTGAGCACCAAACTCGAAACTCAGATATTCACCCCCACGATCAGACCGTAGGAATTTGATCTTCTTGTTACGATGATTTTCAACCTCACTCTAAAATTGCTTGAACTTTTCAAATGTTTCAGACTTGTGCTTCATTAAGTAGACATAACCATATCTACTCAAATCGTCAGTGAAGGTGAGAAACTAACGATATCCAATGCGTGCCTCTACGCTCATCGGACCACACACATCGGTATGTATGATTTCCAACAAGTTACTTGCACGCTCCATTGTTCCGGAGAACGGAGTTTTAGTCATCTTGCCCATGAGGCATGGTTCGCACGTGTCAAGTGAATCAAAGTCAAGTGACTCCAGAAGTCCATCGGCATTGAGTTTCTTCATGCGCTTTACACCAATATGACCTAAGCGGCAGTGCCACAAAAATATGGCGCTATCATTGTTAACTCTAACTCTTTTGGTCTCAATGTTATGTATGTGTGTATCGCTATCAAGATTCAATATGAACAATCCTCTCACATTGGGTGCATGACCATAAAAGATGTTACTCATAGAAATAGAACAACCATTATTCTCTGACTTAAAAGAGTAACCGTCTCGCAATAAACAAGATCCAGATATAATGTTCATGCTCAACGCAGGCACTAAATAACAGTGATTCAAGTTCATAACTAATCCTGATGGTAACTGAAGTGAAACTGTGCCGACGTCGATTGCATCAACCTTGGAACCATTTCCTACGCGCATCGTCACTTCATCTTTCGCCAGCCTTCGTCTATTCCGCAGTTCCTGTTTCGAGTTGCAAATATGAGCAACAGAACCGGTATCGAATACCCAGGCACTACTACGAGAGCCGGTTAAGTACACATCAATAACATGTATATCAAATATGCCTGATTTTTCTTTGGCCGCCTTCTTATCTGCCAGATACTTGGGGCAATTGCGCTTCCAGTGACCCATACCCTTGCAATAGTAACACTCTGTTTCAGGCTTAGGTCCAGCTTTGGGTTTCTTCGTTGGATTGGCAACAGGCTTGCCGCTCTTCTTTGAATTACCCTTCTTGCCTTTGCCGTTTCTCTTGAAACTAGTGGTCTTATTCACCATCAACACTTGATGCTCTTTACGGAGTTCAGACTCTGTGACTTTCAGCATCGCAAACAACTCGCCGGGAGACTTGTTCATCCCTTGCATGTTGTAGTTGAACACAAAGCCTTTATAGCTTGGCGGCAGTGATTGAAGGATTCTATCAGTGATAGCCTCTTGCGGGAGTTCAATCCCCAGCTCAGCTAGACGGTTTGAGTACCCAGACATTTTGAGCACATGTTCACTGACAGACGAGTTCTCCTCCATCTTGCAAGCATAGAATTTATCAGAGGTCTCATACCTCTCGATCCGGGCGTTCTTCTGAAAGATAAACTTCAACTCCTGGAACATCTCAAATGCTCCATGACGCTCAAAGCGACGTTTAAGTCCCGGTTCTAAGCCATACAAGACTGCACATTGAACTACTGAGTAGTCCTCCTTACGTGCTAACCAAGCGTTCTTAACATCCTGATTAGCCGTAGCGGGTGGTTCATCTCCTAGCGCAGCATTAAGGACATAATCCTTCTTCCCAGCTTGTAAGATTAGCTTAAGATTACGAGCCCAGTCTACAAAGTTGCTTCCATCATCTTTCAACTTAGCTTTCTCTAGGAACGTATTAAAATTCAGGGTGACTGTCGCGTGAGCCATGATCTACAACACAAATATATTCAAAGTGGACTTAGACTATGTTCAAGATAATTAGAGTTTAACTTAATCAAATTATTCGCTAAACTCCCACTCAAAAAGTACATCTCTCTAGTCATTTGAGTGGTTCATGATCCACTTACACTAGCTCAAGTCCGATCATCACGTGAGTTGAGTATAGTTTCAGTGGTAAGCATCCCTATGCTAATCATATCATCTATATGATTCATGATCGACCTTTCGGTCTCATGTGTTCCGAGGCCATGTCTGCACATGCTAGGCTCGTCAATCTTAACCCGAGTGTTCCGCGTGCGCAACTGTTTTGCACCCGTTGTATGTGAACCTTGAGTCTATCACACCCGATCATCACGTGGTGTCTCGAATTGACGAACTGTAGCAATGATACACAATTTCGTCTTGAAATTTTAGTGAGAGATCACCTCATAATGCTACCGTCGTTCTAAGCAAAATAAGGTGCATAAAAGGATTAACATCACATGCAATTCATAAGTGACATGATATGGCCATCATCACGTGCTTCTTGATCTCCATCACCAAAGCACCAGCACGATCTTCTTGTCACCGGCGCCACACCATGATCTCCATCAACGTGTCGCCATCGGGGTTGTCGTGCTACTCATGCTATTACTACTAAAGCTACATCCTAGCAAAATAGTAAACGCATCTGCAAGCACAAACATTAGTATAAAGACAACCCTATGGCTCCTGCCGGTTGCCGTACCATCGACGTGCAAGTCGATATTATCTATTACAACATGATCATCTCATACATCCAATATATCACATCACATCGTTGGCCATATCACATCACAAGCATACCCTGCAAAAACAAGTTAGACGTCCTCTAATTTTGTTGTTGCATGTTTTACGTGGTGACCACGGGTATCTAGTAGGATCGCATCTTACTTACGCAAACACCACAACGGAGATATATGAGTTGCTATTTAACCTCATCCAAGGACCTCCTCTGTCAAATCCGATTCAACTAAAGTTGGAGAAACCGACACTTGCCAGTCATCTTTGAGCAACGGGGTTACTCGTAGCAATGAAACCAGTCTCTCGTAAGCGTACGAGTAATGTCGGTCCAAGCCGCTTCAATCCAACAATACCGCGGAATCAAGAAAAGACTAAGGAGGGCAGCAAAACGCACATGACCGCCCACAAAAACTTTTGTGTTCTACTCGAGAAGACATCTACGCATGAACTTAGCTCTGATACCACTGTTGGGGAACGTCGCATGGGAAACAAAAAATTTCCTACGCGCACGAAGACCTATCATGGTGATGTCCATCTACGAGAGGGGATGAGTGATCTACGTACCCTTGTAGACCGTACAGCAGAAGCGTTAGTGAACGCGGTTGATGTAGTGGAACGTCCTCACGTCCCTCGATCCGCCCCGCGAACAATCCCGCGATCAGTCCCACGATCTAGTACCGAACGGACGGCACCTCCGCGTTCAGCACACGTACAGCTCGACGATGATCTCGGCCTTCTTGATCCAGCAAGAGAGACGGAGAGGTAGAAGAGTTCTCCGGCAGCGTGACGGTACTCCGGAGGTTGGTGATGACCTTGTCTCAGCAGGGCTCCGCCCGAGCTCCGCGGAAACGCGATCTAGTGGAAAAACCGTGGAGGTATGTGGTCGGGCTGCCGTGGAAAAGTCGTCTCAAATCAGCCCTAAAACCTCCGTATATATAGGTGGGAGAGGGGGGCCTTGCCTTGGAGCTCAAGGAGCCCCAAGGGGGTCGGCCGAGCCAAGGGGGGAAGGTCTCCCCCCCAAACCGAGTTGGACTTGGTTTGGTGGGTCGGAGTCCTTCCTTCCCTTCCCACCTCCTCCTTTTTTTCTTTCTCTTTGATTTTTCTTCCAATGCGCATAGGGCCCTTTTGGGCTGTCCCACCAGTCCACTAAGGGCTGGTGCGCCACTCTCAAGGCCTATGGGCTTCCCCGGGGTGGGTTGCCCCCCCGGCGAACTCCCGGAACCCATTCGTCATTCCTGGTACATTCCCGGTAACTCCGAAAACCTTCCGGTAATCAAATGAGGTCATCCTATATATCATTCTTCGTTTCCGGACCATTCCGGAAACCCTCGTGACGTCCATGATCTCATCCGGGACTCCGAACAACATTCGGTAACCAACCATATAACTCAAATACGCATAAAACAACGTCGAACCTTAACTGTGCAGACCCTGCGGGTTCGAGAACTATGTAGACATGACCCGAGAGACTCCTCGGTCAATATCCAATAGCGGTACCTGGATGCCCATATTGGATCCTACATATTCTACGAAGATATTATCGTTTGAACCTCAGTGCCAAGGATTCATATAATCCCGTATGTCATTCCCTTTGTCCTTCGGTATGTTACTTGCCCGAGATTCGATCGTCTGTATCCGCATACCTATTTCAATCTCGTTTACCGGCAAGTCTCTTTACTCATTCCGTAATACAAGATCCCGCAACTTACACTAAGTCACATTGCTTGCAAGGCTTGTGTGTGATGTTGTATTACCGAGTGGGCCCCGAGATACCTCTCCGTCACACGGAGTGACAAATCCCAGTCTTGGTCCATACTAACTCAACTAACACCTTCGGAGATACCTGTAGAGCATCTTTATAGTCACCCAGTTATGTTGCGACGTTTGATACACACAAAGTATTCCTCCGGTGTTAGTGAGTTATATGATCTCATGGTCATAGGAACAAATACTTGACACGCAGAAAACAGTAGCAACAAAATGACACGATCAACATGCTACGTCTATTAGTTTGGGTCTAGTCCATCACGTGATTCTCCTAATGACGTGATCCAGTTATCAAGCAACAACACCTTGTTCATAATCATAAGACACTAACTATCTTTGATCAACTGGCTAGCCAACTAGAGGCTTGCTAGGGACAGTGTTTTGTCTATGTATCCACACATGTAAATGAGTCTTCATTCAATACAATTATAGCATGGATAATAAACGTTTATTTTGATACAGGAACTATAATAATAACTATATTTATTATTGCCTCTAGAGCATAATTCCAAAGTCCCACATTGCATTCCACTAAAGATACATATTACTGTTATTCCTTACTATATATTCATATCATGGGCTGTTTGCGAGTACATTCAAAGTACTCATTGGCTTGCCACTGGTTATATTATTGACCAGACATGGAAGGACCGGAGTTTGGCGATGAGTACGCCGTCAGAGACGAACCTGCGATCTAGGACGCTTTCAAGTCAGAATGCCTGTCGGTGTAGGCTTGATGGCATGGGCACCACTTAGCCCTTACGAGTTTCCGCTACTCGATGTATCTGTTTAATTTGGCCTTAGGCCTCACTCTTGAACCCGACCTTCTGGTCGTTTGATGTAATAATTTCGGTACTTGGATGTTAGACTCTATTGTTCAGTATCTGTGTTCAGTGAACATTAATCCTTGGGGTCACTGGGCACGGCGAACTCGACTTGCTAGTCGGGGTCCCCACAACTTCTTTGGAAAAAATCATGCTCATAAGAAACAAGTTGTCTTACAGGAAATATTTAACTTTGTGCAAATTGAAGAATAGAGTCTCCCACAAGCTTGGGGAGCCTTCTCCAATTGCTTAATGCTTTGCTTGATCACCCTCTTAAGAAAAATGAAATACTTGATATCTTCTATAATGGACTAACCAATGCTTCTAGGGACTTCCTAGATAGTTGTGTTGGTTGTGTTTTCACGGAACGAACTGTTGAACAAGTGAATGAATTACTGAATAATATATTAAAGAATTATGATGATTGGACTCTTCCCGAACCAACACCTAAACCTACTCTGAAGAAGAGGGGTAAATTATTTCTCAGTCCTGAAGATATGCAAGAGGCTAAGAAATGTATGAAGGAAAATGGTATTAAAGGTGACGATGTTAAGAATTTACCACCTATTGAAGAAATACTTGGTCTCAACACACCACCACCTCCATAGGTGGTGAAGGTAAATTCTCTATTAAAGTTTGATGAAGGTGACATCCCTTACAATAAACATCCTAGCCAATGCTTATATGAGTTTGACAATTACATCTTGAAAGAAGAGCACTCCAATGCACATGTTCTCAAGCAATTGAAATATAATTCTGGTATGATTGCTCACTTGAGTGACTAGTTATTTAGAATAAGTAATGATGTTAGAGGTGTAGGGAAACATGCCTCTATTGTTCAAACTCAGTTAGAACAAGTTGCTAAATTTCAAAGAGAATTACTTGATGAAATGAAAAATAGGATGACTGATTTTGCTGTTAGAGTAGCAACTACAGGATGTAAAATGACTCAGGAACCACTTTACCGTGAGGTTCACCCTAAAAGAATTAAACAATGCATTCAGAGAATTAACATTCATGCACCTAGTCCTTCTAAAAAGAAGAAGAAAAAGAAAAATGCTAGGATTTTGCATGCCTCTAGTGAACCCGAGATAGAAAAACCTCGTGATAATAATGATGTATCTATTTCTAATGCTTAAACTCAATCTGGTCATGAACATTCATCTAGTGATAATGATACTGATAATGATAATGATGATGTTCATAAAGACACTCAATTGAACAATGATAAGGAACGAGACAATGATATAGAAATAAAACATGATGTTGATCTTGATAACCCACAACCTAAAAATAAACGTTATGATAAAATAGACTCTGTGGCTAGGAAACATGGTAAAGAAAGAGAGCCATGGGTTCAGAAACCCATGCCTTTTCCACCTAAACCATCTACGAAAAAGGATGATGAAAAATTCGAACACTTTGCTAAAACGTTTAGGCTAGTCTTTGTGCGTACCCGCTTAACTGGTATCTCAAAAATGGCCCCTTATGCAAAGTACATGAAAGACATCATCACTAATAAAATAAAGATACCTGAAGCTGAAATATCCACCATGCTTGCTAATTATTCTTTTAAGGATGGAGTACCTAGAAAACTTGGAGATCCTGGAATACCAACTATACCTTGCTCCATTTAAACAAATTATGTCAAAACTGCTTTGTGTGATTTGGGAGCTCGTGTTAGTGTTATGCCTTTCTCTTTATATAAAAGACTTGATTTGAATAAACTCACACCTACTGAAATATCCTTGCAAATGGCTGATAACCCACAAGTATAGGGGATCGCAACATTTTTTGAGGGTAGAGTATTCAACCCAAATTTATTGATTCGACTCAAGGGGAGCCAAAGAATATTCTTGAGTATTAGCAACTGAGTTGTCAATTCAACCACACCTTAAAGACATAATATCTGCAACAAAGTATTTACTAGAAAAGTAGTATGGAAGTAACGTAACGGTGGCAAACATGATCGTAGCAGTTTTGTAGTGATTGTAACAATAGCAACGAAGAAGTAACTTAGCAAAGATCAATATGTGGAAATCTCGTAGGCAATGTGTCGTGGGTATAAGTCTGACAGTAGATGTGTAGGGTACGAAAGGATGGGCAGAGCCTTAGCTACGACGAGGTTGTATGAGTTCAGGCCCCTCTACGGTGGAGGCAAAAGCCCTACGTCTCAGTGCTCTTGGGAGCTTGATGTCGAGTGGAATATGGATTACAGTGAATTGCTAACCCCTGCACCAGTGGGGAAGGGCGACTTATATAGAGTGCGCTGCCCTTCACAACGGTTCCGTGCACAGGGGGGAGCAGTGTTGGAATTGTGCCCTAGAGGCAATAATAAATGTATAGTTATTATTATAATTCCTGTATCAAGATAATAGTTTATTATCCATGCTATAATTGTATTGAATGAAGGCTCATTTACATGTGTGGATACATAGACAAAAACACCGTCCCTAGCATGCCTCTAGTTGGCTAGCCAGTCGATCAATGATAGTCAGTGTCTTCTGATTATGAACAAGGTGTTGTTGCTTGATAACTGGATCACGTCATTGGGAGAATCACGTGATGGACTAGACCCAAACTAATAGACGTAGCATGTTGATCGTGTCATTTTGTTGCTACTGTTTTCTGCGTGTCAAGTATTTATTCCTATGACCATGAGATCATATAACTCACTGACACCGGAGGAATGCTTTGTGTGTATCAAACGTCGCAACGTAACTGGGTGACTATAAAGATGCTCTACAGGTATCTCTGAAGGTGTTAGTTGAGTTAGTATGGATCAAGACTGGGATTTGTCACTCCGTGTGACGGAGAGGTATCTCGGGGCCCACTCGGTAATACAACATCACACACAAGCCTTGCAAGCAATGTAACTTAGTGTAAGTTGCGGGATCTTGTATTACGGAACGAGTAAAGAGACTTGCCGGTAAACGAGATTGAAATAGGTATGCGGATGCTGACGATCGAATCTCGGGCAAGTAACATACCGAAGGACAAAGGGAATGACATACGGGATTATACGAATCCTTGGCACTGAGGTTCAAACGATAAGATCTTCGTAGAATATGTAGGATCCAATATGGGCATCCAGGTCCCGCTATTGGATATTGACCGAGGAGTCTCTCGGGTCATGTCTACATAGTTCTCGAACCCGCAGGGTCTGCACACTTAAGGTTCGACGTTGTTTTATGCGTATTTGAGTTATATGGTTGGTTACCGAATGTTGTTTGGAGTCCCGCATGAGATCACGGACGTCACGAGGGTTTCCGGAATGGTCCGGAAACGAAGATTGATATATAGGATGACCTCATTTGATTACCGGAAGGTTTTCGGAGTTACCGGGAATGTACCGGGAATGACGAATGGGTTCCGGGGGTTCACCGGAGGGGGGCAACCCACTCCGGGGAAGCCCATAGGTATTTGGGGGGGTCACACCAGCCCTTAGTGGGCTGGTGGAACAGCCCACCAAATCCTATGCGCCAAGGAAGAAAAAATCAAAGAAAGAAAAAAAAAAGGACTGGAAGTGGGAAGGGGGAAGGACTCCCTCCCACCAAACCAAGTAGGACTCGGTTTGGGGGGGGAGAGTCCTCCCCCCTGGCTCGGCCGACCCCCTTGGGGTCCCTTGGACCCCAAGGCAAGGTCTCCCTCCCTCCTCCTATATATATGGGGCTTTTAGGGCAGATTAGAGACGACTTTCTCACGGCTGCCCGACCACATACCTCCATAGTTTTTCATCTAGATCGTGTTTCTGCGGAGCTCGGGCGGAGCCCTGCTGAGACAAGATCATCACCAACCTCCGGAGCGCCGTCACGCTGCCGGAGAACTCTTCTACCTCTCCGTCTCTCTTGCTGGATCAAGAAGGCCGAGATCATCGTCGAGCTGTACGTGTGCTGAACGCGGAGGTGCCGTCCGTTCGGTACTAGATCGTGGGACTGATCGCGGGATTGTTCGCGGGGCGGATCGAGGGACGTGAGGACGTTCCACTACATCAACCGCGATCTCACATTGCTTCTGCTGTACGATCTACAAGGGTACGTAGATCACTCATCCCCTCTCGTAGATGGACATCACCATGATAGGTCTTCGTGCGCGTAGGAAAATTTTTGTTTCCCATGCGACGTTCCCCAACAAGAAGTGGCGATTAAATGTCTATGTTACAGGTAACGTATGCCTTAAATGCTAATAAAGGTACATGAAAACGTATGACCGTTGCCGTCCAGGGGGGTTACGATGTACAGAGTGGAATCCAGTCGGTAAGTTTGATACTCTCCGAATGCTCATCTCCGACTGGATGATGGAGGAATCGTCACCGACTGGATGATGGGAAGTCCTTAATTCAGTCGGAACTGACTAAGGGCCTAGTCCCTTATGAAGGGTAGTCCTTGGGTAGGACCTATAGGACAGGCCTATGACCCTACCCTAGGACTATAACCCCATCACAACGGATCAGTGATGGATAATTATGTCGGATGGCATTCATCATGCAACAGTCATAACATAGGGTGATACAGAACTACCTCCAATTCATCAATGTAATGTAGGCATGTGATACGTCCATTTTGCATCATGTTTTCATATTGACATTTATCGCTTTTTGGGCTGTTATTTCACTTCATGGTGCAATACTTATGCCTTTTCTCTCTTATTTTGTAAGGTTTACATGAAGAGGGAGAATGCCGGCAGCTGGAATTCTGGCCTGAAAAAGGAGCAAGTTCGAGATACCTATTCTGCGCAACTCGAAAAGCCGTGAAAATCAACGGGGAATTATTTTTGATTTTATGAAAAATACTGGGCGGAAGAAGTACTAGAGGGGCGCCACCGGGAGGCCACAAGCCTGCCAGGCCCGGCCTACCCCCTGGCCAGGCCTGGGTGGCTTGTGGGCCCCCTGTTGCCCCTCCGGCGCTCATCTTTTGCTATATGAAGGGTTTCGTTCCAGAAAAAATCAAAAGGAAGCTTTCGGGAGGAGCCACCGCCGCCACGAGGCGGAACTTGAGCAGAACCAATCCAGAGCTCCGGCAGGACGATCCTGCCGGGGAAACTTCCCTCCTCGAGGGGGAAATCATCGCCATCTTCATCACCAACACTCCTCTCATCAGAGGGGACTCATCACCACCAACATTTTCATTAGCACCATCTCATCTCCAAACCCTAGTTCATCACTTGTAACCAATCTCCGTCTCGCGATTCCGATTGGTACCTGTAAAGTTGCTAGTAGTGTTAATTACTCTTTGTAGTTGATGCTAGTTGGATTACTTGGTGGAAGAGTTTATGTTCAAATCCTTGATGCCACTCATTACCTCTCTGTTCATGAATATGATTATGCTTTGTGAGTAGTTACTTTTGTTCCTGAGGACATTGGTAAGTCATGCTAATAGTAGTCATGTGAATTTGCTATTCGTTCGATATTTTGATGTGTTGTATGTAGTTTTTCCTCTAGTGGTGTTATGTGAACGTCGACTAATAACTCTTCACCATTATTTGGGCCTAGAGGAATTCATTGGGAAGTAGTAAGTAGATGATGGGTTGCTAGAGTGATAGAAGCTTAAACCCTAGTTTGTGTGTTGCTTCGTAAGGGGCTGATTTGGATCCACTAGTTTAATGCTATCGTTAGACTTTGTCTTAATTCTTCTTTCGAAGTTGCGGATGCTTGCGAGAGGGGTTAATCATAAGTGGGATGCTTGTCCAAGTAAGGGCAGTACCCAAGCGCCGGTCCACCCACATATCAAACTATCAAAGTAACGAACGCGAATCATATGAACATGATGAAAACTAGCATGACAGAAATTCCCGTGTGTCCTCGGGAGCGTTTTTTCTCCTATAAGACTTTGCTCAGGCTTGTCCCTTGCTACAAAAGGGATTGGGCTACTTTGCTGCACCATTTCTACTTTTGTTACTTGCTACTTTCTACGAATTGTCTCACCACACAACTACTTGTTATCGATAATTTCAGTGCTTGTAGATATTACCTTGTTGAAAACCACTTGTCAGATCCTTCTGCTCCTCGTTGGGTTCGACACTCTTACTTATCGAAAGGACTACGATAGATCGCCTATACTTGTGGGTCATCAAGACTATTTTCTAGCGCCGTTGCCGGGGAGTGAAGCGCCTTTGGTAAGTGGAACTTGGTAAGGAAACATTCATATAGTGTGCTCAAATTTATTGTCACTTGTCACTATGGAAACTAATCCTTTGAGGGGCTTGTTCGGGGTATCGTCACCTCTAACAGAAGCGCAAAGAGTTTCTCCTCAACCTTCTGCACCTACTAAAAATATTTCTTTGAATTTCTTTCGGGTATGCTTGAGAAACTGCTGGCTAATCCTTTTACAGGAGATGGAACATCAGATCCAGACTTGCATCTAATCTATGTACATGAAGTTTGTGGTTTATTTAAGCTTGCAGGTTTTCCCAAGGATGAAATCAAGAAGAAGGTCTTTCCTTTATCTTTGAAGGATAAGGCGTTGACATGGTATATGCTATGTGATGACACTGTATCATGGAACTACAATCGGTTGAGATTGGAATTTCATGAAAAGTTTTCTCCTATGCATTTAGTACATCGTGATTGGAATTATATTTATAATTTTTGGCCTCGTGACAGAGAAAGCATCGCTCAAGCTTGGGGGAGGCTTAAATCAATGTTATATTCATGCCCCAACCATGAGCTCTCGAGAGAAATTATCATTCAGAACTTCTATGCTCGGCTTTCTCATGATGATCGCACCATGCTTGACACTTCTTGTACCTGTTCTTTTATGAAGAGAGATATTGACTTCAAATGGAATTTATTAGAGAGAATAAAATGCAACTCTGAAGATTGGGAGCTTGAACAAGGTAAGGAGTCAGGTATGAATTTCAAGTTTGATTGCGTTAAATCCTTTGCTGAAACAAATACTTTTTTTGACTTTAACGCTAAGTATGGACTTGACTCTGAGATAGTAGCTTCATTGTGTGAATCATTTGCTGCTCATATTGATATCCCCAAAGAGAAGTGGTTTAAATATCATCCTCCTTTAGAAGTCAATACAGTTAAACCCAATCCAGTTGAAGAGAGAGTCATTGCCTATAATGATCATGTTGTTCCCAGTGCTTACATTGAGAAACCACCTTTCCGTGATAGGATAAAGGATCATTCTAAAGCTTCAACTGTGATACGTAGAGGCTACATTAGAACACCTACACCCCCTGAGCAAATTTGAGTTGAACCTAGCATTGCTATTATGAAAGATATTTGTCCGACGATGTTGAGGGACATAATATTCACTTCTGTGAAGATGTTGCTAGAATTGCTAAACCTCACGCTAGAGACAAACATAGGCCTGTTTTTGGCATGCATGTTGTCTCTGTTAAGATAGGAGATCATTGCTATCAAGGTTTATGTGACGTGGGTGCTAGTGTTAGTGCAATACCTCAATCCTTATATGATGAAATCAAAGATGAGATTGCACCAATTGAGATAGAGCCTATTGATGTCACTATTCAGCTTGCCAATAGAGATACTATCTGCCGTATGGGAATTGTTAGGGATGTTGAAGTCTTGTGTGGTAAAACGAAGTATCTTGCTGATTTCCTCGTTCTTGCTACCACCCAAGATAGCTTTTGTCCCATCATATTTGGCAGACCCTTCCTCAATACCGTCAATGCTCATATTGATTGTGAGAAGCAAACTGTCACTATTGGTTTTGAAGGTGTGTCACGTGAGTTCAATTTCTCCAAGTTTGGTAGACAACCTCATGAAAAGGAGTTGCCTAGTACGGATGAAACTATTGCCTTAGCTTCTATTGCCGTGCCTCCTACTGATCCCTTAGAGCAATACTTGCTTGAGCATGAAAATGATATGCATATGGATGAAAGGGATGAGATAGATAGAGTTGTCTTAGAACAATATCCTATCCTTAAGAATAATCTTCCTGTTGAACTGCTTGGGGATCCACCCCCACCAAAGGGTGATCCTGTGTTCGAGCTTAAACAGTTGCCTGATACTCTTAAGTATGCTTATCTTGATGAAAAGAGATATATCCTGTTATTATTAGGGCTAGCCTCTCAGAGCATGAAGAAAAGAAATTACTAGAAACTCTGAGGAAGCACCGTGCTGCTATTGGATATACTCTTGATGATCTTAAGGGCATTAGCCCACTCTATGCCAGCACAAGATTAAAACTGATCCTGATTCCAAACCAGTTGTTGATCATCAAAGGAGATTAAATCCTAAGATGAAAGAGGTTGTAAGAAAAGAAATACTAAAGCTCCTCGAAGCGGGTATTATCTATCCTGTTGCTTATAGTGATTGGGTGAGTCCGGTGCATTGCGTCCCTAAGAAGGGAGGTATTACCGTTGTCCCTAATGATAAGGATGAATTGATCCCACAGAGGATTATTACTGGCTATAGGATGGTGATCGAGTTTAGGAAATTGAATAAAGCCACTAGAAAAGATCATTACCCTCTGCCTTTTATCGACCAAATGCTAGAAAGACTGTCTAAACACACAAACTTCTGCTTTCTAGACGGTTATTCTGGTTTCTCCCAAATACCAGTCGCACAAACTGATCAGGAGAAAACCACTTTCACCTGCCCTTTCGTGTACCTTTACTTTTTGTCCTTGAAGGAGTCATGGTGATCTTCACCAATTCCTTATTTCGCCTTTATCTTGGCTAACATCATATGCTAGGGAAAGATCTATATTCATATGTCAACTTGGAAGTAAGTGTTCATGAATTGTTATTGTTGACATTACCCTTGAGGTAAATGGTCGGGAGGCAAAACTATAAGCCCCTATCTTTCTCTGTGTCCAGCTGAAACTTTGATCTCATGAGTACCACGTGAGTTGTAGCAATTGTAGAGAACGAAAGGATGATTGAGTATGTGGATTTGCTTTACAAGCTCTTATTTGACTCTTTCTGATGTTGTGATAAATTGCAATTGCTTCAATGACTAAAGGCTATCGGTTGTTACTTCTCGGTAAGGTTCTTGATCCATACCTTACTTTGTGAAGGAATTGTCACTTTAGCATGAGAGTTTATATGTTGGTTTTGCTGTTCTAATCATGATCATGATGCCTGCATGTTCGTATCTTGTTTTGTCGGCACCTCTCTCCCTAAACATGTGGTCATGTTTATTGATCTAGGCTTTCGCTTGAGGACAACCGAGGTCTAAGCTTGGGGGAGTTGATACGCCCATTTTGCATCAGGTTTTCATGTTCACATTTCTCGCTTTTTGGGCTGTTATTTCACTTCACGGTGCAATACTTATGCCTTTTCTCTCTTATTTTGCAAGGTTTACATGAGGAAGGAGAATGCCGGCAGCTAGAATTCTGGCCTGAAAATGGAGCAAGTTTGAGATACCTATTTTGCGCAGCTCTAAAAGCCGTGAAAATCAATGGGGAATTATTTTCGATTTTATGAAAAATACTGGGCGGAAGAAGTACCAGAGGGGCGCCACCAGGAGGCCACAAGCCTGTCAGGCCCAGCCTACCCCCCTGGCCGGGCCTGGGTGGCTTGTGGGCCCCCTGTTGCCCCTCCGGCGCTCATCTTTTGCTATATGAAGGGTTTCGTTCCATAAAAAATCAGATGGAAGCTTTCGGGAGGAGCCGCCACGAGGCGGAACTTGCGCAGAACCAATCTAGAGCTCCGGCAGGACGATCCTGCTGGGGAAACTTCCCTCCCAGAGGGGGAAATCGTCACCATCGTCATCACGAACACTCCTCTCATCGGAGGAGACTCATCACCATCAACATCTTCATCAGCACCATCTCATCTCCAAACCCTAGTTCATCACTTGTAACCAATCTACGTCTCGCGACTCCGATTGGTACCTGTAAGGTCGCTAGTAGTGTTAATTACTCTTTGTAGTTGATGCTAGTTGGATTACTTGGTGGAAGAGTTTATGTTCAGATCCTTGATGCTACTCATTACCTCTCTGGTCATGAATATGATTATGCTTTGTGAGTAGTTACTTTTGTTCCTGAGGACATGGGATAAGTCATGCTAATAGTAGTCATGTGAATTTGGTATTCGTTCGATATTTTGATGTGTTGTATGTTGTTTTTCCTCTAGTGTTGTTATGTGAACGTCGACTACATAACACTTCACCATTATTTGGGACTAGAGGAAGGCATTGGGAAGTAGTAAGTTGATGATGGGTTGCTAGAGTGACAGAAGCTTAAACCCTAATTTATGCATTTCTTCGTAAGGGGCTAAATTGGATCCACTAGTTTAATGCTATGGTTAGACTTTGTCTTAATTCTTCTTTCATAGTTGTGGATGCTTGCGAGAGGGGTTAATCATAAGTGGGATGCTTGTCCAAGTAAGGGCAGTACCCAAGTGTCGGTCCACCCACATATCAAACTATCAAAGTAACGAACGCGAATCATATGAACATGATGAAAACTAGCATGACAGAAATTCCCGTGTGTCCTCGGGAGCGTTTTTCCTCCTAAAAGACTTTGTCCAGGCTTGTCCCTTGCTACAAAAGGGATTGGGCCACTTTGCTGCACCGTTGCTACTTTTGTTACTTGCTACTTGCTACGAATTATCTCACCACACAACTACTTGTTACCGATAATTTCAGTGCTTGCAGATATTACCTTGCTGAAAACCACTTGTCAGATCCTTCTGGTCCTCGTTGGGTTCGACACTCTTAGTTATCGAAAGGACTATGATAGATCCCCTATACTTGTGGGTCATCAGCATGTATTCCATATATAGTCATACGTATTATGGAAAAGAACTTGCATGAAATATTTTGTCCTACCCTCCCATGACAGCTGGGTCCTAATGGAAAGTAAGGGATATTAAGGCCTCCTTTTAATAGAGAACCGGACCAAAGCATTAGACTTAGTGAATACATGAACCCCTCAAACTACGGTAATAATTTGAAAGAATCCCAGTTATTGTCACCGTGGGGGATGCGGATCATAACTCGTAATAGGTGTCTACAACTTGCAAGATAGGATCAAGAAACACATATATCTTCATGAAAACATAATAGCTTCAGATCTGAAATCGTGGCACTCGGGCCCTAGTGACAAGCATTAAGCATAGGAAAGTCATAGCAACATCAATCTCATAACATAATGGATACTAGGATCAAACCCTAAAAAAACTAACTCGATTAGATGGTAGATCTCATCAACCCACCACCGTCCAGCAAGCCTACGATGGAATTACTCACGAACGGCGGAGAGCATCATGAAATTGGTAATGACAATGGCATCGATTTCCCCTATCTAGAGCCCAAATCAGACTCCAGAGCTGCCCTACCGAGGAAGAATGGGAGGTGGCGACAGCTCCATATCGTAAAACGTGATGAACTCTCATCCTTGATTTTTTTTTCCTCGCCGAATAGGAATATATAGAGGTGGAAACAAGGTCGGAGGAGCCTCAGGGGCCCCACAAGACAGGGGGGCTCGCCCTAGGGGGGTCGCGTTGTGCAGGATTGTGGCTAGGTGGTGGCCCCCCTCTAGTTGATTCTTTCGCCAATATTTTTTATTAATTCCAAAAATATTCTCCGTAAATTTTTAGCTCAATCTGAGAACTTTTATTTCTGCATAAAAATAACACCAAGGCAATTCTATTGAAAACAGCGTCAGTCCGGGTTAGTTCCATTCAAATCATGCAAATTATAATCCAAAACAAAGGCAAAAGAGTTTGGAAAAGTAGATACGTTGGAGACATATCAACTTGTAGCGACCCGACTCAAGACGAGTCAAGCCTCTGGTGTTTCCATACCATCCCAAGATCATGCTGGTACACACTCAGTACATTAATGTATATATTCAAGAGTTCAATCACACAACTTTATTAATCAAAATCTCATAAAGAGTACTTTATTACAATAAAGGATTACAATAAAGTGGCTGAAGGCCATCTCATGAGATATCTAACGAAGACTAGCGGAAGCATCAGGTAGACGAGTCCATCCGACTCCAGGGCATGTCGCTGAGCGTAGATCGTAGCCTCACTGCTGATCGAAAAAGTACTCTGCAACATGATACGTTGCAGCCATGTAGGTCAGCATATTGAATATGCCGGCAAGTCATCAAAGAGAGGGGTAAACATAATAAACAACTATCTCTACATGCATATTTGGCAGGTGGGGCTATAAGTTTTGCATAAAGCCAATTTTTATCCTACAACGAGAGGGGCTGGAAGCAAAAGATTACTACATTGTTTGTTGTTAACGAGATGGTTCCGCCAACCAATTCTCGTACCCGAGTTGTTGTTAACACCCACATCATTATTAAGTTGTGTCGAGAGTTCAGGGGAATTTCAATGCCTTCGGCTCAAGTTGTCCATGACCGTGGACATGGCTAATCGATTAGGTTGGGTACTCTGCAGAGTTTTTTGCACACGTTCCCCACAAGATTTGATCGCCTCCGTGTATGTCCTCGCACTTCAGAGTGTTTGAAGACCGGATGATCAAAACATGGTCTTTCAACGGGTCCCTCTGAATCCCTCTCGGTGCCCATCCATTCCTACCGTCCTTCTACATCTGCTAGCACCGCCTATCCAGAGTCGCCGCGTTGTCCAACCAAGCCAGAGCCCATAATGACTTGTGGTTGTGCAGGTAAGCCTTGAGTCTTGAAGTCTCCGTCCGTCTCTTCGAGCCTGGGTGAAGCTTTCCGTAGGATGTCATGGCCGTCTCCAACATCCCGGGCCATCCACTGGTTTCTCCAGGGAGCCGATCAACCGTCCTTCACCCAGAGTTGCATTGCGTCCGAGGTCTTGAAAATCTTGTCTTAACCGGTCTTGATTATTTAATCAACCTCGCATTACTCGTGTTACGCACTCAACCGAAAACTCGTCTACTCAAGCATAGCAATAAGAAATTTGTCGTCCCGGGGCCAAGTTTCGGGGTTGTTGTGTGCCTACCACATGATACTACAACCTATACTAAAATTTCCAAGTACCTAGGCAGCATGCAATTGGGCAAAGAAAGGTGAAACTACCATGCATCGAAAGCATAGGAAATAGAATGATCAAAATGACTTGCCTTGATGATAGTTGTCTTGATCGAGCGCTTCTAAGTAACAAGCTTCGCACTCCGGGTGATCTACCGATACAAACAAATACACACCATAAGCACTACAATCAAACAACAAGTAAAAAATAACATGACAAGTAAAAGTTTGCTATGGCCTAAGTGAAAGAATTCAATACACGTCACTAAGGCGGAAACTTGTTTTTGTTAAAAACCCAAGTACAAATATTTAAAAAAATTGAAACTTCTACCACCGTAATATATAATCACTAGGAAGCAGTAGCAAAAAGAATCAACTCAAAATCATTTTTTAAACTCCTGGAATAGGCAAAACAAGTTTAAACTAAATCTGATCTAATTCAAATTTACAAATTTCAAACATAGACAAATTATATGTTTTTAAAAACTACAGAAAAATTGGGATCTACTCGAAAAAGAATCAACCTCATTGGACTACGGATCAAAAGCTATGGTCAAAACAAAACTGAAACTATTCTGTTTTTGGAACTAAACAGAAAAATACAACAATAGCTAACAGACTACGTGGCAGTCCCTGATTGGCTGCGGGGCTGTGTGCTGCGGGTGTTATGAGCAAACGGCCGAGACTTAACGAGAACTCACTGGCTAAATAGTTAAGTGAATAAAACTGGCTCGGTTTTGTTAGAAAACCGAAGGGGTATTTCCCGATCTAATCTGTAGCGTACGTGTAGGATCCAACGGTGGAGGAGGGGTGGGAAAACTCACCGTGGGGAGATGAACTCCGGCAGTGCCTGAGGCGGCGGCCGAAGGTGGTGGTGGTGGCGCGGCAGTTCCGGTGGGCTCCGGCGGCGTCCGAGGCGTCGGGGAGGAGGCGGCGGGGCTCCGGCGTTTGATGGCGGTGTCGGCGAGGCGAGGAGGGGCGGCTCGGGAGCTTCGGCCGGCTCGGCAGCTCCGGCGAGGGCAGCAGGGGGGCTTGGGCGGCGGAACGGCGGGGTGATGTGGGGAACGGGGTGCGGCGGTCGGGGGCGGTATTTATAGGGGGAGAGAGGCGCTCGGGAGGGAAGGGGCAGGGGGAATCGGGCGGATCCCGGCGAACTTGGAGAGGGACTCGGGCTCGAGCTCTGGTTAGGAAGGGGAGGGGCGAGAGGAGGAAGGAGGTGGCCGAGCGGAAGGGAAGGTCGGGCGCGGGGCCCACAGGCAGTGAGGGAGAGAGGGGCGCAGGGGGATGCGTCCACCCGATCCGTAAGGGATCTAAATCCCGGGCCTGAAGGGATTCGGCCCACACGTAAAATGCGCCGGCGGCGGTTTCCCAAAAAAAATAACCTTCCTATTTAGCCTTTTTAATAAAACAGAAACTAAAACTAATAAAAGGCAACGAATAAAAATAAATTAATATAGGGTATTATATACCATAAAAATCAGAAAAAAATCCTCTACTCGATAAACATTTTTCCAAGGCAAAAATAAAAACTTTTTAAATTTGTTTTTTTCAGAAAATTCCCTAAATGCTTTATTTTTCTTTTTGCAAATATTTTTGCGATAGAACCTTGGCTTTCTTGACTCCAATTATTTTAGAGATGCCTCACATTTTTGGAGGGTCATTTTCCTCCGCTCTCTCTTGCGTGCAAGAGATCATTTCCCGGCACTTCTCGTGTGAAGAAAATAGAAATGCAGAAAGACAAAAGTCGAAAGAATTCAATTGCAAACTTTATTTTCAATCAATATGCACAGATGCTTAGCTACAATGTAAAACATTCCCAATTAGGAAAATTGGGATGTTACAAACCTACCCACCTTAAGATGAATCTAGCCCTTGAGATTCGGGTTGGCTAGAAAATAGGTGTGGGTGATCTCGACGAAGATCCTCTTCTCGTTCCCAGGTGGCTTCTTCCTCGGTGTGGTGGCTCCACAACACCTTGCAGAACTTGATGATCTTGCTGCGGGTAACTCTGTTGGCAGTCTCGAGAATCCTGACGGGTTTCTCCTCATACGTCAGATCACTGTCAAGTTGTATGGCCTCTAGGGGCACTGTATCTCTCAACGGAACATCGGCCATCTCAGCGTGGCATTTCTTCAACTGGGAAACATGGAAGACATCATGAACTCCGGACAATCCTTCCGGCAGTTCCAGTTTATATGCCACTTTGCCTCTACGTTCAAGAATTTTGTAGGAGCCAATGAATCGGGGTGCTAACTTTCCTTTCGCACCGAATCTCTTGATTCCTCGAAGTGGAGACACCCGAAGATATGCTCGGTCTCCCACTTCGTATGTTACTTCCTTGCGTTTGCTGTCAGCATAACTTTTCTGCCTGGACTGAGCTATCTTGAGTCTGTCACGAATTAGCTTGACCTTCTCTTCAGAATCTCGGATAAGGTCGGGACCAAAAAGTTGTCGGTCTCCAACTCCATCCCACATCAACGGTGTTCTGCACCTCCTTCCGTATAGAGCTTCAAAAGGGGCCATCTTCAGACTGGTCTGGTAGCTGTTGTTGTATGAGAACTCGGCATAAGGCAAATTGTCATCCCAACTAGACCCATAGTCTAGTGCGCAAGCTCTCAACATGTCCTCCAGAACCTGATTGACTCTCTCGGTCTGTCCATCTATCTATGGGTGAAAAGCTGTACTGAACTCCAATCTCGATCCCAAGGTTGCATGCAGTTGGTGCCAAAATTTTGATGTGAACCGAGTCCCTCTATCCGACACAATGCTCTTCGGTACTCCGTGCAGACATACGATCCTGGTCATATATATCTTGGCCAGCTTGGCACTCGTGTAAGTAGTCTTCACAGGGATGAAGTGAGCTACGTTGGTCAAACGATCGACCACAACCCAAATAGAATCATAGCCAGAACGGGTCCTGGGTAATCCTGTGATGAAGTCCATACCAAGCTTTTCCCATTTCCACTCGGGTATCGGCAGAGGTTGGAGAAAACCTTCTGGCTTCTGATGCTCGGCTTTTACTTGCTGACAAACATCGCATATTGCTACGAACTCGGCAATGTCTTTCTTCAATCCTGTCCACCAGAAACTTTCTTTCAGATCCAGATACATCTTGGTGTTGCCGGGGTGTATCGAGTACGGGGAATCATGGGCCTCCTGAAGTATCAACTTCCCGAGTTCGGGATCATTGGGCACATAGATGCGATCCTCAAACCATAAAGTTCCATGTTCATCCTCACGAAAACCTTTAGCCTTCCCGTCTTTCATTTTCTGCTTAATCTCAGCTATCTCCTTGTCTGATGTCTGTGCCTCGCGGATCTTTTCTGTCAAGGTGGACTGAATTTCTAGTGTGGCAACAAATCCTCTTGGAACTATTTCCAATTTGAGCTCTCGGAGGTCATCGACTAACTCCTGGGGTAATCCTCCCGCTATGAGTGTGTTCACATAACTCTCGCGGCTCAACGCATCGGCTACAACATTTGCCTTGCCTGGGTGATAATGCAATCTCATGTCATAGTCCTTGATCAACTCTAGCCATCGCCTCTGTCTGAGGTTCAACTCCTTCTGCGTGAAGATATATTTCAGGCTCTTGTGATCAGTGTAAACATCACAACTATTTCCGATCAGGAAATGTCTCCAGGTCTTGAGAGCGTGCAGTACGGCTGCTAGTTCCAAGTCCTGCGTGGCATAATTCAACTCATGAGGTGTGAGCTGTCTGGATGCATAGGCTACAACTTTACCTTCTTGCATGAGCACTCCTCCGAGTCCTTGACGAGAAGCGTCACAGTAAACCTGGAAATCCTTCCGAATGTTCGGCAATATCAGCACTGGGGCTGTAACCAGACGTTTCTTCAACTCTTGAAAGCTGATTTCACATTCCTCAGTCCAAACATACTTGGATTCCTTCTTCAACAACTCTGTCATGGGCTTGGCGATCTTTGAGAAATTCTCAATGAACCTCCGGTAATATCCGGCAAGTCCGAGGAAACTGCGGATCTCCTTGACTGAAGTGGGTGCTACCCATTCGGTGACTGCTGCGACCTTGGCAGGGTCCACTGCTATTCCTTCTCCTGAGATGACGTGTCCGAGGAATCCGACTTCCTTCAACCAAAACTCACATTTGCTAAACTTTGCATACAGCTTATGCTCTCGAAGTTTCTCCAGAACTAGATGCAGATGTTCCTTGTGTTCCTCTTCGTTCTTGGAAAATATGAGTATGTCATCGATGAACACCACGACAAACTTGTCCAAGTATTCCATAAATACCTTGTTCATCAGATTCATAAAATATGCCGGAGCATTAGTCAGTCGAAATGACATGACCGTGTACTCATACAAGCCGTACCGAGTGGTGAAAGCTGTCTTGGGTATATCCTGTTCACGAATCTTCAACTGATGATACCCGGATCGAAGATCGATCTTGGAGAATATTCGGGCTCCAACTAACTGATCAAACAGATCATTGATCATCGGCAAGGGATACTTGTTCTTGATGGTCATCTCGTTCAATGCACGATAATCGACAACCATTCTCAAGGACTTGTCCTTCTTTTCAACCAAGAGCACTGGGGCTCCCCAAGGTGAAGAACTTGGGCGAATTTACCCTTTGTCCAACAACTCCTTAATTTGCTTCTTGATTTCTACCAAGTCATTTGCGGGCATCCGATAGGGTCTCTTGGATATCGGGGCTGTTCCGGGTAATAGCTCAATCAGGAACTCAATCTCTCTATCGGATGGCATGCCCGGCAATTCCTCCGGAAATACATCTGGGTACTCCTGTACAATCGGTACTTCCTCCTGGACTACTCCTGTGAGAGAGTTTACTCGCTTACTCCGTGTCGGGCGCTGAGACATGTACTTAATCTTCTTCTTCTCGGGGGTGGTGAGAAAAATAGACTTAAGGGCACAATCAATATTCCCTTCATACTTGGCCAACCAATTCATGCCTAGGATTACATCCAATCCCTGGGACTCTAATACGATGAGGTCGGTGGGAAAATTATGGTTCCCGATGTTGAGACTCAAAGCATGGCATCCTATCCCGGTTGTCATCATGCCTCCTGGGAAACTGACCTTAATAGGTTGGCTGAGGGTTCTCGTTGGCAAACTATACTTTTCCACAACTACCCTTGATATGAATGAATGCGTTGCACCAGAATCAAAAAGTACCAATGCTGGACGTGAATTTAGCAAAAACTTACCAACCACAGTATCGGGGTGATCATAGACCTCTTCAACATCAATGTGGTTCACCTGAGCTCGAGGAAAAGGATTGGGCTTCTTTGCTGCAGAGTTGACGTTGTCGTTTCCATTTCCCTGCTTGTTCTGGGGACATTCAGTGGCATAGTGTCCCGTCTTCTGACACTTGAAGCAGGTGATGTGATTCAGATCCTTCTGAGCTAGAGCTGAATGCTGCTGAGTGCCAGTACCGCCATTCTTGAAGTTGCTGTTGTTGCGGTGGTTCCCATTTCCTCCATGGTTGTGGCCTCCCTGGTTGTGCACTGGGTGGTTATGTTGGACGTGTCCTCCAAACTTACCGGATCCAGTCCCGGTATTTCCTGAATAGGGGGTGTAGCGAGGCTTCTGCTGAGTGCCGGAGTTGAACTTTCCATTCCCATACTTCCGCTTGCAGTTCTCCATCTGCTGGTGTTTCCCCTCCAAGATGAGGGCCTTATCTACCAGGTCCTGGTAGTTGTTGAAGGTGGGTACAGTCAGCTAAATGCTCAGCTCATCATTGAGTCCTTCCAAGAACTTTTCCTGCTTGGCCGCATCATCGGCCACATCTCCAGGTGCATAACGGGCGAGCATGCTGAATTCATCGACATACTGAGCCACAGAGCGATTCCCCTCGCGTAAGTTGCGAAACTCATGCTTCTTCAGACTCATTGCCCCAACTGAGACATGTGCGGTACAGAAGGCTTGCTTGAACTGCTCCCAAGTGACTCCAGCAATGGGGTATGTGGTGGTGTAGTTCTCCCATCATGCAACTGCAGGGCCTTCAAGTTGATGCGCGGCAAAGCGCACCTTCTCAGCTTCAGTACAACCAGCAGTGATAAGTTCACGCTCCATCTTGCGGAGCCAATCATCTGCCATAATGGGCTCAATGCTGCTGGAGAAAGTCAGAGGGTTCAACCTCAGGAAACGGGTGAGATTGTCGGCCTGGGGTGGATGATGGTTGTTGTTATTGTTCTGGTTCTGGATGATCAGCTGCATCAGGGTGTTCTGTTGCTGAATCAACTGGGTGAGCTCCGGCGGAAAGTTGGAAGTAGGGGCGCGTCTCGGAGGCATCTGATGTTTGTAGAGGGGTGAGATTAGCATAGAACAATGGTCTAAGAGTAATTACACTACCCATATGAAATGCAACAAACAAGTATCACACCACACATTTTATTCAATACCATCACAAAGGTTCACACGGGGATACAAAATTCGATAATCCTAAACATCGGCCTAAGCGTTTAACGATAAAGTAAATTTGGTGGTCTAGTCTAAGTGTCCTCCTCAGAAAAGCATGTTGATGGGTCCTTCGGTGGAGCTTTCTTCATAGTCCTCGTCATTGCTGATCAAGGGGGCTACGTCACCTTCGGGATGAAGGTTCTCGCCCATGTCCAGTTCCTCATCCAGGTATGCAACTCGAGTCTTCAGCTTCTCGATCCTCTCCAGAAAGTCCTTCACCTCCAATTCATGCTCATAGTGGGCTTCCCGGGCTGCTTCTTCGAGTTCGAGTTCGCGGAGCGACAATTGCTTGATCTTCCTGGCGTCCTTGATCACACGATACTCCAGAGTCCCGCTGTGCTTCTCCAAGGTCTGGGCATAAGACAGGAGAGGGTCCTTGGTCTTGCTTGAGATGATTTCTCCGTCTTCGCTTCTCCGGGATACCGTGAATAGGCCTGGTGAAATAGGGCAGCCTTTGTACTCTTTCTTGATACGTCTGAGTGCACAATGGACCGCCATGTCCCTTCCGAGAATCCAGTTGGGTGCGATGAACTTGAAATCCACCGGCTCAGTGCGCGGCTCGAGTGTCCTTCAGGGAACGTGCACCTCGATCCTGTAGCATGAATCCTCCGGGTAAGACGAAGTCGGTTTCCCTGTGATTGTCGGTAGAGCAATCCTCAAGTCCTTGGAGATCTGTACCAGCTCCTTTCCGAAAGGCATAGTGTCGTCGGGCTGGCAAAACTCCGTGAACTTAACGGGGATGAAGGTGGCCATCTAAAACATTGGAAAATCAGAGAGAAGTCAGAAATGATCAGAAGAGGAAATAGAGGATTTATAGACATAAGAAAAATAATTTTCTTCCTAAGGCTTTTCCATTCCTAGAGGTTACGTCCTACGGTCAGCGTGTGCTCTGAATACCATTTCTGTAGCGACCCGACTCAAGACGAGTCAAGCCTCTGGTGTTTCCGTACCATCCCAAGATCATGCTGGTACACACTCAGTACATTAATGTATATATTCAAGAGTTCAATCACACAACTTTATTAATCGAAATCTCATAAAGAGTACTTTATTACAATAAAGGATTACAATAAAGTGGCTGAAGGCCATCTCATGAGATATCTAACGAAGACTAGCGGAAGCATCAAGTAGACGAGTCCATCCTACTCCAGGGCATGTCGCTGAGCGTAGATCGTAGCCTCACGCCTGGTCAGAAAAGTACTCTGCAACATGATACGTTGCAGCCGTGTAGGTCAGCATATTGAATATGCCGGCAAGTCATCAAAGAGAGGGGTAAATATAATAAACAACTATCTCTACATGCATATTTGGCAGGTGGGGCTATAAGTTTTGCATAAAGCCAATTTTTATCCTACAACAAGAGGGGCTGGAAGCAAAAGATTACTACATTGTTTGTTGTTAACGAGATGGTTCCGCCAACCAATTCTCGTACCCGAGTTGTTGTTAACACCCACATCATTATTAAGTTGCGTCGACAGTTCAGGGGAATTTCAATGCCTTCGGCTCAAGTTGTCCATGACCGTGGACACGGCTAATCGATTAGGTTGGGTACTCTGCAGAGTTTTTTGCACACGTTCCCCACAAGATTTGATCACCTCCGTGTATGTCCTCGTACTTCAGAGTTTTTGAAGACCGAATGATCAAAACATGGTCTTTCAATGGGTCCCTCTAAATCCCTGTCGGTGCCCATCCATTCCTACCGTTCTTCTATATCTGCTAGCACCGCCTACCCAGAGTCGCCGCGTTGTCCAACCAAGCCAGAGCCCATAATGACTTTGTGGCTGTGCAGGTAAGCCTTGAGTCTTGAAGTCTCCGTCCGTCTCTTCGAGCCTGGGTGAAGCTTTCCGTAGGATGTCATGGCCGTCTCCAACATCCCGGGCCATCCACTGGTTTCTCCAGGGACCCGATCAATCGTCCTTCACCTACAGTTGCATTGCGTCCGAGGTCTTGAAAATCTTGTCTTAACCGGTCTTGATTATTTAATCAACCTCGCATCACTCGTGTTACGCACTCAACCGAAAACTCGTCTACTCAAGCATAGCAATAAGAAATTTGTCGTCCCGGGGCCAAGTTTCGGGGTTGTTGTGTGCCTACCACATGATACTACAACCTATACTAAAATTTCCAAGTACCTAGGCAGCATGCAATTGGGGAAAGAAAGGTGAAACTACCATGCATCAAAAACATAGGAAATAGAATGATCAAAGTGACTTGCCTTGATGATAGTTGTCTTGATCGAGCGCTTCGAAGTAACAAGCTTCGCACTCCGGGTGATCTACCGATACAAACAAATACATACCATAAGCACTACAATCAAACAACAAGTAAAAAATAACATGACAAGTAAAAGTTTGCTATGGCCTAAGTGAAAGAATTCAATACACGTCACTAAGGCAGAAACTTGTTTCTGTTAAAAACCCAAGTACAAATATTTAAAAAAATTGAAACTTCTACCATAGTAATATATAATCACTAGGAAGCAGTATAAAAAAGAATCAACTCAAAATCATTTTTTAAACTCCTGGAATAGGCAAAACAAATTTAAACTAAATCTGATCTAATTCAAATTTACAAATTTCAAACATAGACACAATATATGTTTTTAAAAACTAGAGAAAACTTGGGATCTACTGGAAAAATAATCAACCTCATTGGACTACGAGATCAAAAGCTATGGTCAAAACAAAACTGAAACTATTCTGTTTTTGGAACTAAACAGAAAAATACAACAATAGCTACAGACTACGTGGCAGTCCCTGATTGGCTGCGGGGCTGTGTGCTGCGGGTGTTATGAGCAAACGGCCGAGACTTAACGAGAACTCATTGGCTAAATAGTTAAGTGAATAAAACCGGCTCGGTTTTGTTAGAAAACCGAAGGGGTATTTCCCGATCTAATATGTAGCGTATGTGTAGGATCCAACGGTGGAGGAGGGGTGGGAAAACTCACCGTGGGGAGATGAACTCCGGCAGTGCCTGAGGCGGCGACCGAAGGTGGTGGTGGTGGCGCGGCAGTTCCGATGGGCTCCGGCGGCGTCCGAGGCGTCGGGGAGGAGGCGGCGGGGCTCCGGCGTTGGATGGCGGTGTTGGCGAGGTGAGGGAGGGCTCGGGGTGTGAGCAGGGGCGGCTCGGGAGCTTCGGTCGGCTCGGCAGCTCCGACGAGTGCAGCAGGGGGGGCTTGGGGCGGCGGAACGGCGGGGGCGATGTGGGGAACGGGGTGCGGCGGCCGGGGGCGGTATTTATAGGGGGCGAGAGGCGCTTGGGAGGGAAGGGGCAGGGGGAATCGGGCGGATCCCGGCGAACTTGGAGAGGGACTCGGCTCGGGCTCTGGTTAGGAAGGGGAGGGGCGAGAGGAGGAAGGAGGTGGCCGAGCGGAAGGGAAGGTCGGGCGCGGGGCCCACGGGCAGTGAGGGAGAGAGGGGCGCAGGGGGATGCGGCCACCCGATCCGTAAGGGGTCTAAATCCCGGGCGTGAAGGGATTCGGCCCACAGGTAAAATGCGCCGGCGGCGGTTTCCCAAAAAAAAAATAACCTTCCTATTTAGCCTTTTTAATAAAACAGAAACTAAAACTAATAAAAGGCAACGAATAAAAATAAATTAATATAGGGTATTATATACCAAAAAAATCAGAAAAAAATCCTCTACTCGATTAACACTTTTCCAAGTCAAAAATAAAAACTTTTTAAAAATGTTTTTTTTTCAGAAAATTCCCTAAATGCTTTATTTTTCTTTTTGCAAATATTTTCGCGATAAAACCTTGGCTTTCTTGACTCCAATTATTTCAGAGATGCCTCACATTTTTGGAGGGTCATTTTCCTCCGCTCTCTCTTGCGTGCAAGAGATCATTTCCCGGCACTTCTCGTGTGAAGAAAATAGAATGCAGAAAGGCAAAAGTTGAAAGAATTCAATTGCAAACTTTATTTTCAATTAATATGCATAGATGCTTAGCTACAATGTAAAATATTCCCAATTAGGAAAATTGGGATGTTACACAAGTCCCTCAAGATTAAACCTTTGCTTGTCATCAAGAAATTCAGTTGATAAATTGAAAGTGATAAAGAATAACTTCTACAAACTCTGTTTGATCTTGTTGTTGTAAATATGTCTAACTGATGTTCAGATTTTCAGCAAAGATTATAGACTAACCACATTCACAATAATATTTAGGTCTCATATTTACTTATATCCATGGCATAATCAACTAGGGAGCGATAATAATAAGCCTCGGATGAGAACAATTTTATCAAAACAATCATAATACAATATGATATACTCGTATATCGCTAGACCTTTGTGAGACCGCAAAACATAAATGCAGAGCATCTATGAAGATCAAGGACTGACTAGACATTGTAATTCATGGTAAAAGAGATGCAATCATACTTATTCTCAATATCAATTTATAAGAAAGCATAAAAACGACGGAGGTGCTCTCTAACTGGTGCCTTTTTTATAAGAAGAGGATGACTCAACAGTAAAGTAAAATAGATAGGCCCTTCGCAAAGGGAAGCGTTGATTTACTCAGGTGCCAGAGCTCGAGCTTTTAAAACAGGGATGAATCAATATTTTGGGCGGTATGCTTTCATTGTCAACATAACAACTAAGAGATCTCAATATCTTCTATGCTAGATACATTATAGGCGGTTCCCAAACAAAATAGTAAAGTTTTTACTCCCCTCCACCAATCGATCACACTCCATGGCGAGCCGAATCCACGGGTATCGTCCATACAAACAACAATCATGGGGGAGTTTTTTTATTATACTTTGATTTGCATTTTGAGCATGGAACTGGGCATCCCAAATACTAGCCACTTTCTCGTGAATGATAGTGAAACACATATCGTGAGAATAACCCACCTAGCATGGAATTTACTGACAACCCCTATTCAATACATGAGCGATTCGGGCATACAAAATAGAATATTTATTTGAAGGTTTAAATATGGCACATGCAAATTTACTTGGGACGGCAGGTAAATATCGCATATAGGTAGGTATGGTGGGCTTATATGAAACAACTTTGGGTTTATGGAAATGGATGCACAAGCATTATTCTCGCTTAGTACAAGTGGAGGCTAGCAAGAGACTGGGAAGCGACCAACTAGAGAGCGACAACAGTCATAAACATGATTTGAGATTAATCAACATTAAATGTAAGCATGAGTAGGATATAAATCACCATGAGCATCAATGTCGTGGAGGCTATGTTGGTTTTGTTTCAACTACATGCGTGAATATGTGCCAAATCAAGCCACTTGAATCATTCGGAGGAGGATACGATTCTATCATACTACATCACAACCATTTTAATATGCATGTTGGCACTCAAGACAAACCATTATTCACTCCTAGCTAATTAAGCATGGCATAAGTAACTATAATATCTAATTGTCATTGCAAACATGTTCAAACCATAAAGAGCTGAATCCAGAATGATGAACTAATCATATTTACAAAAAACAAAATAGGTCGAGTTCATACCATCTTCTCTCCATCTTAGTCACTTCATCATATATCATCATTATTGCCTTTCACTTGCACGACCGAACGGTGTGAATAATAATAATAATAGTGCACGTGCACTCGACTAAGTTGAATCTGCAGGCAATAACTCAAAGCAGAAGACCAGGTAATATTGGCTCTCTGATAGATAAACGATAATGCATATGAGATCCACTCAGCATGTCTCCGTGGTATTCTCCTTACACCCAAAGAAGAAAGAAAAACTATTTATACGGGAAAGCCCCCAACAAGCAAAATAAGAACGAGAAATCTTTTTGGGTTTTCTTTTAACAGTACAACTAAAAAAACTAAAAAAGTAAAGCAAGAACTTTTTTTGGATTTTCTCAAGGTTAATAAAACACACAACAAGAAAACAAAAATAAGAAATAAACTACCATGGATGTTACAATTAAAAAGTATGAACACCGACAACTGGAATGAGTGTGTGAACGTTAATGTAATGTCGATGAGAAATATGTACTCCCCCAAGCTTAGGATTTTGTCCTACGTTGGTCTAGGGCCATGGATAGAAATAACCCTTTCCTGGATACTCCGGAGGATACTGAGGGTTCCACTGGTTTGTGAGCTCCTGCGGCTCCCACTGAAAAACTAGAGCCTGATACGGATCGAGGGTTGGTGCAGGCTCAGGTGCTGGGGGTTGCGACAGGCCCCAATATTTCTAATAGTGCACGTGCCTGAATGAATATCGAACAAAGAAGAAGCAAGCAAAGCAATAATCTCACAAGTACCCTGACTAAATACTAAGTTATAAATCAACCTCTTATCATTATCTTTCTCAATAAAATCATGTGATACCATCCTATCATAATCTAAATATCTTATAGGAGGTAGCATTTCCTCTTCCTCGCCAAGCCTAATAGGTATCTCAAAGTGTTTAGCTAAATGAGATGCATAGATACCTCCAAATATAGGGTCCTTCGAATGTCTTAAGTTCAACTGTTGGGCCACTATAGCGCCCACACTAAAAGTTCTATCAGCAAGTAAAGCGTGGCACATAATAGTGAGGTCGGGAGCACTAAGGCTTCCACTCTTGCCGCGACCAACTAAACATCTCTGTGCAAATAATGAATAATAACATAGAATAGGAAAATGTACGCTGGCCGCTCTTGCCTTTGACACCCCTCTCTCTTCCCCTACAGTGATTGCGGAAATAAAATCATCCATGCCTCTAGGACGTGGTTCACTCATGCTGCCCTCAAAAGGTATTTTGCAAACATTGCAAAAATCGTAGAGTGACATTTCCTTAGGCACATCATATAAATGAAATTCTACCAAGGATTCTTCCTAGGATAGAAGTGAAATTTTTGCACGAAACTATTAGTAAGTAGGAGATACTGGTCACACTAAACGTTGAGGAAGTCGGTGATGCATACATTTTCTGCAAGATAGTAGAAATCTTCAAAAATTACGGCTGCCCTCAAGAATGCCTCACTTGGGACCCTACAAGTTTGACATGCAAGCTCAAGAACAAGGTCACCACAACATAAAAAAATTGCAACATATAAAGCACTAGAACAAAAACTAATTGGACTATTGGAGGAGTTACATATCAATGAACAATCCCCTAAAATAGTTTTGCAAATGGAGCTTTGAGCAAGGAGATCAAAAATGGCAGCAAGATGAGCTAAAACATGGGTTTGAGCAATGGTGGGATTTTTCATGGAGGAAGCCGAAGTGAATGGGTACTGGAATAAGTGAAGGGGCCCCACGTGGGAACCACAAGCCAGGGGGCGCGCCCAGGGGGTGGACGCTCCCTACATGCTTGTGGCCCACTAGTGCAACTCCCTGATGTGTTCTCAGGGCCAAAATTTCTTAAATATTCCAGAAACAATTATACTAAATTTTCAGGGCGTTCTGAGAACTTTTATTTCCAGGTCATTTTTCTATTGCACGGATAAAATGGAAAGAGAGAAATAATAGCATTTTTACGAAATTGAAACTAAGGAACAGAAAATAAAAGTTTGGTATAGAAGATTGTGATTTCTAAATTCATCCATCTCATGCCGGTAAAAAAGAATCCATCAATAAGGTTTATCAAGTCTTATTGACAAACTTTTGTCGAATGACATGGAACCAGAGAACTTTTGAATAACACTAGGTTACCTCAATGGGGATATGCATGTCCCCAACAATAAGTAGATCATATTTCTTTTTGACAGTAGGGAGAGGGAATTCAAAGTCTCCAACAGTAAACATTGGAATTTTTTCAATGGAGTTGATACTATGAACTTGAGGTTGTTTCTTTGGAAAGTGTACCGTATGCTCATTACCGTTAAAATGAAAAGTGACATTGCCTTTGTTGCAGTCAATAACATCACCTGCAACATTCAGAAAGGGTCTACCAAGGATGATCGACAAACTATCGTCCTTGGGAATATCAAGAATAACAAAGCCCGTTAGGATAGTAACGTTTGCAACCACAACAGGCACATCCTTACATATACCGATGGGTAAAGCATTTGATTCACCGCATATTTGTAGAGAGATTTCAGTAGGTGTCAACTTATTCAAATCAATTCTACGATATAAAGAGAACATCATAACACTGACCAGCTCCGAGGTCACATAAAGTAGTTTTAACATAATTTCCTTTAATAGAGCATGGTATAGTAGGTACTCCGAGATCTCCTAGTTTCTTTGTTATTCCACCCTTAAAAGTATAATTAGCAAGCATGGTGCAAATCTTAGCTTCCGGTATCTTTCTTTTATTTGTAACAATATCTTTCACATACTTAGCATAAGGAAACATTTTCAGAATATCAGTTCAGCGCATACGTAAAAATACATGTCTCAGCATTTCAACAAAGCGCTCAAAATCCTCATCATCCTTCTTATTGGATGATTTAGGAGGAAAGGGCATGGGTTTCTGAACCCATGGTTCTCTTTCTCTACCATGCTTCCTAGCAATGAAATATCTTTTATCATATCTATTATTCCTAGGGTGTGGGTTATCAAGATCAACAACAGGTTCAATCTCCACATCATTGTTGATGAGGGCATCAACACCATTATTACACCCACAGCCCCAGCTGCTATACATACTGGACTAGTTACTAGAGCTCGTGAACGCCAATTGAATTACCAGGTACTTTTGTTTCTTGGGAATACTTCTAATGTTCATGAACATATGATGCTGCCTAAGTTAGATACTTTTGTTGTGCTCGTGAATGAAGGACCTAGCATGGACAAAAATTATATCCGTTGGAGCGGGATCAAGCATGGAGAAGAAGGTGCACACGCAGGAGAGAACAATGGAGCTTCCACTGGTGATTTTCGCACTCTAAAGCCACCATAAGGAGAGCATGAAGGCTTTGGACGAAATATTCAAGGGGCCACTGCTACTTCTCAAACAACAGCGCCAGAAATTGAAACGTTGACGGATACTTGCTTGCGTTGGTTTTTCCCTTGAAGAGGAAAGGGTGATGCAGCAGAGGAGCAGTAAGTATTTCCCTCAGTTTGAGAACCAAGGTATCAATCCAGTAGGAGAATCTCGTCAAGTCCAGAGTACCTGCACAAACACAAAAGAGCTTGCACCCAACACTGTAAAGGGGTTGTCAATCCCTTCAAGATTGTTTGCAAAGTGAGATCTGAAGGCGGAAAGTGCAACGAAGTAAAAAGTGTAAGGCTGAAAATATGGTGTGGAGTAGACCCTGGGGCCATAGCTTTCACTAGAGGCTTCTCTAAAAATAGCAAGTATTACGGTGGGTGAACAAATTACTGTCGAGCAATTGATATAACCGCGCAAAGTCATGACGATATCTAAGGCAATGATCATACATATAGGAATCACGTCCGGGACAAGTAGACCGATACTTTCTGCATCTACTACTATTACTCCACACATCGACCGCTATCCAGCATGCATCTAGTGTATTGAGTTCATGACGAACAGAGTAACGCCTTCAGCAAGATGACATCATGTAGAGGGATAATCTCAAACCAATGATGAAAACCCCATATTTTTACCCTTGGTGGCAACAACATGATACGTGCCTCGCTACCCCTTCTGTCACTGGGTGAGGTCACCGCACGGTATGAACCCAAAACCAAGCACTTCTCCCATTGCAAGAATCATAGATCTAGCTGGCCAGACAAAACCCACAACTCGAAGAGAATTACAAGGATATGAAATCATGCATAAGAGAGATCAGAAGAAACTTAAATAAGATTCATAGATAATCTGATCATAAATCCACAATTCATCGAAAATCGACAAACACACCGCAAAACAAGATTACATCGGATGTATCTCGATGAAGATCATGGAGAACTTTGTATTGAAGATCCAAGAGAGAGAAGAAGCCATCTAGTTACTAGCTATGGACCCGGAGGTCTATGGTGAACTACTCACGCATCATCGGAGAGGTCATGGTGTTGATGAAGAAGCCCTCCGTGTCCGAATCCCCCCTCGGTCAGGGCACCAGACCGTGCCCCTGAAGGGATCTTGCGGAGATAGAAGCTTGCGGCGGCGGAAAAGTACTTTCGATGATCTCGTGATTTTTTGTGAAATTTTTGGGGATATATAGGCGCAAACCCTAGGGAAAATAAGGTCCACGGGGCCCACAAGCTTGTGGGCCGCGGCCTCCCCCTGGCCGCGGGGGTGAGGGCTTGTGGGGCCCCTGGGCCCCCTGCCTTGGCTCTCAAGTCTCGTGATCTTCTTCCTTTATGGAAAAAAAATCTTTTCGGGAATTTTATTCCGTTTGGACTCCGTTTCAAAATCTCCTCTGAAAGGGGTCAAAAACATGGAAAAAACAGGAACTCACACTTGGCACTGAGTTAATAAGTTAGTCCCAAAAATATATAAAAGGCATGCAAAACATCCAAAGTTTGACAAGATAATAGCATGAAACCATCAAAAATTATAGATACGTTGGAGACATATCAGCCACTTTATAAAATTCGTACATAGCTTATTATAGGTGTTGCTCTTGGAAACATGCCCTAGAGGCAATGATAAATTATTTATTATTATATTTCTTTATTCATGATAATCGTTTATTATCGATGCTATAATTATATTGATTGGAAACACAAATGCATGTGTGGATATATAGACAAAAGACTGTCCCTAGTAAGCCTCTAGTTGACTAGCTCGTTGATCAAAGATGGTCAAGGTTTCCTGGCCATAGACAAGTGTTGTCACATGATAACGGGATCACGTCATTAGAAGAATCATGTGATGGACAATACCCAAATTATAAACGTAGCATGTGATCATTTCATTTTGTTGCTATTGTTTTCTGTGTGTCAAGTATTCATTCCTATGACCATGAGATCATGTAACTCACTGACACCGGAGGAATGCCTTGTGTGTATCAAATGTCACAACGTAACTGGGTGACTATAAAGGTGCTCTACAGGTATCTCCGAAGGTGTCCGTTGAGTTAGCATGGATCAAGACTGGGATTTGTCACTCCGTGTGACGGAGAGGTGTCTCGGGGCCCACTCGGTAATACAACATCACACACAAGACTTGCAAGTAATGTGACTGAAGTGTGAGTCACGGGATCTTGTATTACAGAACGAGTAAAGAGACTTGCTTGTAACGAGATTGAAATAGGTATAGGGATACCGATGATGAAATCTCAGGCAAGTAACATACCGAAGGACAAAGGGAATGTTATACGGGATTATATGAATCCTTGGCACAGAGGTTCAACCGATAAGATCTTCGTAGAATACGTAGGATCCAATATGGGCATCCAGGTCCCGCTATTGGATATTTACCGAGAAGTGTCTCGGGTCATGTCTACATAGTTCTCGAACCCGTAGGGCCTGCACACTTAAGGTTTGGTGACGTTTTAGTTTAGTTGAGTTATATGTGTTGGTGACCGAAGGTTGTTTGGAGTCCCGGATGAGATCACGGCTGTCACGACGGTTTCTGGAATGGTCCAGAAACGAAGATTGATATATAGGAAGTTGGTGTTTGGATTTCGAAAGGTTTTCACGCATTGCCAGCAGTGTACCGGGAGTGACGAATGGGTTCCGCAGGGGGCACTGGGTGGGCCCACCACGCCCCAAGGGGTCCACATGGGTTTATTGGATGTACAATGAGGTATAATGGGCTGAAGAAGTCATCCAAGGAAAGCCCATAAGGAAAAACTGGAAATTCCAAAAGAGGTGGGAAAATAAGGAAGGAGTCCTAATCCAAGTGGGAGTGGAGAAGGACTCCTCCCTTCCCCAAGTCGGCTGACCCAAGGAGGCCTCCTTGGCCGGCGCCCTAGGGCTTTGCCCCACCCCTTGGCTCCTCCTATATATATTAGAGGTTTAGGGCTGTTTGAGACACAACTTTGCCCCATGCAACTCAAACCTACACCTCGTACTTCTTTCTCTAGATTAGATTTCTACGGAACTCGGGCGGAGCCCTGCAGGAATAGATCATCACCAACACCGGCGCTCCGTCACGCTGTCGGAGAACTCGTCTATTTCTCCGTATCTCTTGCTGGATCAAGAAGGCCGAGATCGTCATCGATTTGTACGTGTGTTGAACGCGGAGGTGCCGTCCGTTCGGCGCTAGATAGGGACGGATCGTGGGACGGTTCGAGGGACGGATCGTGAAGACGTTGTTGGAAATATGCCCTAGAGGCAATAATAAATTAGTTATTATTATATTTCTTAGTTCATGATAATCGTTTATTATCCATGCTATAATTGTATTGATTGGAAACACAATACTTGTGTGGATACATACACAAAACACTGTCCCTAGTAAGCCTCTAGTTGACTAGCTCGTTGATCAAAGATGGTCAAGGTTTCCTGGCCATAGGCAAGTGTTGTCACTTGATAACGGGATCACATCATTAGGAGAATCATGTGATGGACTAGACCCAAACTAATAGACGTAGCATGTTGATCGTGTCATTTTGCTGCTACTGTTTTCTGCGTGTCAAGTATTTATTCCTATGACCATGAGATCATATAATTCACTAACACCGGAGGAATGCTTTGTGTGTATCAAACGTCGCAACGTAACTGGGTGACTATAAAGATGCTCTACAGGTATCTCCGAAGGTGTTAGTTGAGTTAGTATGGATCAAGACTGGGATTTGTCACTGCGTGTGACGGAGAGGTATCTCGGGGCCCACTCGGTAATAAAACATCACACACAAGCCTTGCAAGCAATGTGACTTAGCGTAAGTTGCGGGATCTTGTATTACTGAACGAGTAAAGAGACTTGCCGGTAAACGAGATTGAAATAGGTATGCGGATACTGACGATCGAATCTCGGGCAAGTAACATACCGAAGGACAAAGGGAATGACATACGGGATTATATGAATCCTTGGCACTGAGGTTCAAACGATAAGATCTTCGTAGAATGTGTAGGATCCAATATGGGCATCCAGGTCCCGCTATTGGATATTGACCGAGGAGTCTCTCGGGTCATGTCTACATAGTTCTCGAACCCGCAGGGTCTGCACACTTAAGGTTCGACGTTGTTTTATGCGTATTTGAGTTATATGGTTGGTTACCGAATGTTGTTCGGAGTCCCGAATGAGATCCAGGACGTCACGAGGAGCTCCGGAATGGTCCGGAGGTAAAGATTGATATATAGGAAGTCCTGTTTTGGTCACCAGAAAAGTTTCGGGCTCATCGGTAGTGTACCGGGAGTGCCGGGAGGGGTGCCGGGGACCATCGGGAGGGGTATCACGCCCCAAGGGGTCTCATGGGCTATGGGAAGAGATAAACCAGCCCCTAGTGGGCTGGAATAAGTTCCCACTAAGGCCCATAAGGTTTGAGAAGGAAAAAACACAAGGTGGAAAGAGTTTCCAAGTGGGAAGGTGGAATCCTACTCCAAGTAGGATTGGAGTAGGACTCCTCCACCTCCAATTTCGGCCAACCCTTGAGGGTTTGAGGCTGCCTCTTCCCTCCCCCTCCCTCCTATATTTACTGAGGTATTAGGGCTGATTTGAGACAACTTTTGCCACGGCAGTCCGACCACATACCTCCACGGTTTTTCCTCTAGATCGCGTTTCTGCGGAGCTCGGGCGGAGCCCTGCTGAGATTAGATCACCACCAACCTCCGGAGCGCCGTCACGCTGCCGGAGAACTCATCTACCTCTCCGTCTCTCTTGCTGGATCAAGAAGGCCGAGATCATCGTCGATATGTACGTGTGCTGAACGCGGAGGTGCCGTCCGTTCGGCACTAGATCGTGGGACGGATCGCGGGACGGTTCGCGGGATAGTTCGCGGGGCGGATCGAGGGACGTGAGGACGTTCCACTACATCAACCGCGTTCACTAACGCTTCTGCTGTACGGTCTACAAGGGTACGTAGATCACTCATCCCCTCTCGTAGATGGACATCACCATGATAGGTCTTCGTGCGCGTAGGAAAATTTTTGTTTCCCATGCGACGTTCCCCAACAGTGGAATCATGAGCTAGGTTCATGCGTAGATGTAATCTCGAGTAGAACACAAAACTTTTTGTGGGCGGTGATGTGCGTTTTGCTGCCCTCATTAGTCTTTTCTTGATTCCGCGGTATTGTTGGATCGAAGCGGCTCGGACCGACATTACTCGTACGCTTACGAGAGACTGGTTTCATCGCTACGAGTAATCCGTTGCTCAAAGATGACCGGCGAGTGTCGGTTTCTCCAACTTTAGTTGAATCGGATTTGACCGAGGAGGTCCTTGGATGAGGTTAAATAGCAATTCATACATCTCCGTTGTGGTGTTTGCGTAAGTAAGATGCGATCCTACTAGATACCCATGGTCACCACGTAAAACAAGCAACAACAATTAGAGGACGTCTAACTTGTTTTTGCAGGGTATGCTTGTGATGTGATATGGCCAACGATGTGATGTGATATATTGGATGTATGAAATGATCATGTTGTAATAGTTAATATCGACTTGCACGTCGATGGTACGGCAACCGGCAGGAGCCATAGGGTTGTCTTTATACTAACGTTTGTGCTTGCAGATGCGTTTACTATTTTGCTAGGACGTAGCTTTAGTAGTAATAGCATGAGTAGCACGACAACCCCGATGGCGACACGTTGATGGAGATCATGATGATGGAGATCATGGTGTGACGCCGGTGACAAGAAGATCGTGCCGGTGCTTTGGTGATGGAGACCAAGGAGCACGTGATGATGGCCATATCATGTCACTTATGAATTGCATGTGATGTTAATCCTTTTATGCACCTTATTTTGCTTAGATCGACGGTAGCATTATGAGGTGATCTCTCACTAAAATTTCAAGACGAAATTGTGTTCTCCCCTACTGTGCACCGTTGCGACAGTTCTTCGTTTCGAGACACCACGTGATGATCGGGTGTGATAGACTCAACGTTCACATACAACGGGTGCAAAACAGTTGCACACGAGGAACACTCGGGTTAAGCTTGACGAGCCTAGCATGTGCAGACATGGCCTCGGAACACATGAGACCGAAAGGTCGAGCATGAATCGTATAGTTGATATGATTAGCATAGAGATGCTTACCACTGAAACTATTCTCGACTCACGTGATGATCGGACTTGAGATAGTGGATTTGGATCATGTACCACTCAAATGACTAGAGAGATGTACTTTTTGAGTGGGAGTTCTTAAGTAATATGATTAATTGAACGAATTGTCATGAACATAGTCTAATGGTCTTTATGAATTACGATGTAGCTTGCGCTATAGCTCTACTGTTTTTATATGTTCCTAGAGAAAATTTAGTTGAAAGTTGATAGTAGCAAACTTTGAAGAGGATTGTCCTCGTTGCTGCGCAGAAGGCTTATGTCCTTAATGCACCACTCGGTGTGCTGCACCTCGAGCGTCGTCTGTGGATGCTGTGAACATCTGACATACACGTTTTTGATGACTGCTCGATAGTTCAGTGCAAAATACTTAATGGCTTAGAAGCAAGGCGCCGAAAAAGTTTTGAAACGTCACGGAACATAAATGATGTTCTAAAGAGATGAAATTGTGATTTCATGCTTGTGCCCTTGTTAAGAGGTACGAGACCTCCGACAAGATTCTTTGTCCACAAAGTAAAGGAGAAAAGCTCAATCGTTGAGCGTGTGCTCACATTGTGAGAGTACGACAATCGCTTGAATCAAGTGGGAGTTAATCTTCCAGATGAGATAGTGATGGTTCTCCAGAGTCACTGCCACCAAGCTGTGAGAGCTTCGTGATGAACTATAACATATCAAGGATATATACAATGATCCTTGAGCGATTCGCGATGTTTGACACTGCCAAAGTAGAAATCAAGAAGGAGCATCAATAGTTGATGGTTAGTAAAACCACTAAGTTTCAAGAAAGGCAAGGGCTAGAAGGGATACTTCGTGAAACGGCAAAACAGTTGTTGCACTAATGAAGAGACCCAAGATTAACCCCAAACCCGAGACTAAGTGCTTCTGTAATGAGGGGAACAGTCACTGAGGCGGAGCAACTCTAGATACTTGGTAGATAAGAAGGCTGGCAAAAGTCAAAAGAAGTATATTTGATATACAAGATGTTGATGTGTACTTTACTAGTACTCCTAGTAGCACGAGGGTATTGGATACCGGTTCGGTTGCTAAGTGATTAGTAACACGAAATGATAGCTACGGCATAAACGGAGACTAGCTAAAGGCGAGGTGACGATATGTGTTGGAAGTGTTTCCAAGGTTGATATGATCAAAACGTCGCACGCTCCCTCTACCATCGGGATTGGTGTTAAACCTAAATAATTGTTATTTGGTGCTTGCGTTAAGCATGAACATGATTGGATCGTGTTTATTGCAATACGATTATTCGTTTAAAGAGAATAATGGTTACTCTATTTGCTTGAATAATCACCTTCAATGGTTTATTGAATCTCGATCGTAGTGTTACACATGTTCATGATATTGGTGCCAAAAGATACGAGGTAATGATGATAGTACCACTTACTTGTGGCACTGCCGCTTGAGTCATGTTGGTATAAATTGCATGAAGAGGCTCCATGATGATGGATCTTTATACTCACCTAATTTTGAATCACTAGTGACATGCAAATCATACCACATGAGCAAGGCCTTGTTTTCATTGAGATGAAACAAGATAGTAACTTGTTGGAAGTGATACATTTTGATGTATGCAGTCCAATGGGTGCTGAGGCACGTAGTGGATATCATTATGTTCTTACTTCAATGACGATTTGAGTAGATACAAGAGTATTTACTTAATGAATCACAAGTCTGAAATATTGAAAAGTTCAATTCTGTTTCAGGAGTGAAGTTCGTCGTAACAAGAGGATAAACTATCTACGATATGATCATAGAAATGAATATCTGAGTTACGAGTTTTGGTACGCAGTTAAGACAATGTGGAAATTGTTTTGCAGTTCATGCCACCTGGAACATCATAGTGAGATGATGTGTCTAAACGTCATAGCCACGCACTATTTGGTATGGTGCATGCTATGATGTCTCTTATCGAATTACCACTATCGTTTATGGGTTATGCATTAGAGACAACCGCACTCACTTTAAATAGGGCACCGCGTATTTCCGTTGAGATGACACAGTATAGACTGAGGTTTAGAGAAATCTAAACTGTCGTTTCTTGAAAGTTTGGGGCTTCGACACTTGTGTGAAAAAGTTTCAGTCTGATAAGCTCGAACCCAAAGCGGATAAATGCATCTTCATAGGATATCCAAAACAGTTGGGTACATCTCCTATCTCAGATCCGAAAGCAAAGTGTTTGTTTCTAGAAACGGATCCTTTCTCGAGGAAAGGTTTCTCTCGAAAGAATTGTGTGGGAGGGTAGTAGAACTTGATGAGGTTATTGAACCATCACTTCAACCAGTGTGTAGCAGGGCGCAGGAAGTTGTTCCTGTGGCGCCTACACCAATTGAAGTGGAAGCTGAGGATGGTGATCATCAAGCATCGGATCAAGTTGCTACAAGCCTCGTAGGTTGACAAGGTCGCATACTACTACAGATTAGTACGGTAACCCTGTCCTGGAGGTCATGTTGTTGAGCAACAGTGAACCTACGAGTTATGGAGAAAGCGATGGTGGGCCCAGATTCCGACGAATGGCTGGAAGCCATGAAATCCGAGAGAGGATCCATGTGTGAAAACAAAGTGTAGACTTTGGTAGAACTACTTGATGGTCATAGGACTATTGAGTAAAATGGATCTATAAAATAAGACAGACGATGATGGTGATAAGTCACTATTAAGAAAAGCTCGACTTGTCGCAAAGATGTTTTCGACAAAGATCAAACAGTTGACTATGATGAGACTTTCTCACTCGTAGCGATGCTAAAAATCTGTTAGAATTATGTTAGTAGTTGCTGCATTATTTATGAAATATTGCATGTAGGATGTCAAAACATTGTTTCCTCAACGGTTTCCTTGAGCAAACATTGTATGAGATACAACCATGAGGTTTTGTCGATCCTAAAGATACTAGCAAGTATGCAAGCTCCAGCGATCCTTAAATGGACTGGTGCAAGCATCTCGGAGTTGGAATATACACTTTGATGAGATGATCAAAGATTTTGGGTTTGTGCAAGGTTTATGAGAAACTTGTATTTCCAAAGAAGTGAGTGGGAGCACTATAGAATTTCTGATAAGTATATGTGGTTGACATATTGTGGATCAGAAGTAATGTAGAATTTCTATAAAATATACAAGGTTGTTTGAAAGGAGTTTTCAAAGGAATACCTGGATTGAGCTACTAGAACGTTGAGCATCAAAGATCTATGGAGATAGATCGAAAGCGCTTAATGGAAGTTTCAACAAGATGCATGCCTTGACAAAGTTTTTGAAGGAGTTCAAAATAGATCAGCAAAGAAGGAGTTCTTGGTTGAGTTGTGAGGTGTAAATTTGAGTAAGACTCAAAACCCGACCACGGCAGAATAAAGAGAATAGACGAAGGTCGTCTTCTATGCCTTAGCCGTAGAATCTAAAGTATGCCATGCTGCGTACCGCACCTGATGTGTGCCTTGACTCAAAGTATGTTGAGAGGTACAGAGAGTGATCCATGATTGAATCACTAGCAGTGGTCAAAATTTATCCTTAGTAACAAATGGACTAAGGAATTTTTCTCGATTATGGAGGTGGTTAGAGAGTTTGTCGTAAAGGGTTACGTCAATGCAAGCTTTGACACTAATCCGGATAACTATGAGTAGTGAAACGGATTCGTATAGTAGAGTAGATATTTGGAGCATTTCCGAATAGCACGTAGTAGCAGCATCTATAAGATGACATAAAGATTTGTAAAGAACGCACGGATCTGAAAGTTTCAGAACCGTTGACTAAAACCTCTCTCACGAGCAAGACGTGATCAGACCCCATAACTATATGGGTGTTGGATTCGTTGGAATCACATGATGATGTGAACTAGATTATTGACTCTAGTGCAAGTGGGAGACTGTTGGAAATATGCCCTAGAGGCAATAATAAATTAGTTATTATTATATTTCTTAGTTCATGATAATCGTTTATTATCCATGCTATAATTGTATTGATTGGAAACACAATATTTGTGTGGATACATAGACAAAACACTGTCCCTAGTAAGCCTCTAGTTGACTAGCTCGTTGATCAAAGATGGTCAAGGTTTCCTGGCCATAGGCAAGTGTTGTCACTTGATAACGGGATCACATCATTAGGAGAATCATGTGATGGACTAGACCCAAACTAATAGACGTAGCATGTTGACCGTGTCATTTTGCTGCTACTGTTTTCTGCGTGTCAAGTATTTATTCCTATGACCATGAGATCATATAATTCACTAACACCGGAGGAATGCTTTGTGTGTATCAAACGTCGCAACGTAACTGGGTGACTATAAAGATGCTCTACAGGTATCTCTGAAGGTGTTAGTTGAGTTAGTATGGATCAAGACTGGGATTTGTCACTGCGTGTGACGGAGAGGTATCTCGGGGCCCACTCGGTAATAAAACATCACACACAAGCCTTGCAAGCAATGTGACTTAGCGTAAGTTGCGGGATCTTGTATTACGGAACGAGTAAAGAGACTTGCCGGTAAACGAGATTGAAATAGGTATGCGGATACTGACGATCGAATCTCGGGCAAGTAACATACCGAAGGACAAAGGGAATGACATACGGGATTATATGAATCCTTGGCACTGAGGTTCAAACGATAAGATCTTCGTAGAATGTGTAGGATCCAATATGGGCATCCAGGTCCCGCTATTGGATATTGACCGAGGAGTCTCTCGGGTCATGTCTACATAGTTCTCGAACCCGCAGGGTCTGCACACTTAAGGTTCGACGTTGTTTTATGCGTATTTGAGTTATATGGTTGGTTACCGAATGTTGTTCGGAGTCCCGGATGAGATCCAGGACGTCACGAGGAGCTCCGGAATGGTCCGGAGGTAAAGATTGATATATAGGAAGTCCTGTTTTGGTCACCGGAAAAGTTTCGGGCTCATCGGTAGTGTACCGGGAGTGCCGGGAGGGGTGCCGGGGACCATCGGGAGGGGTATCACGCCCCAAGGGGTCTCATGGTCTATGGGAAGAGATAAACCAGCCCCTAGTGGGCTGGAATAAGTTCCCACTAAGGCCCATAAGGTTTGAGAAGGAAAAAACACAAGGTGGAAAGAGTTTCCAAGTGGGAAGGTGGAATCCTACTCCAAGTAGGATTGGAGTAGGACTCCTCCACCTCCAATTTCGGCCAACCCTTGAGGGTTTGAGGCTGCCTCTTCCCTCCCCCTCCCTCCTATATATACTGAGGTATTAGGGCTTATTTGAGACAACTTTTGCCACGGCAGTCCGACCACATACCTCCACGGTTTTTCCTCTAGATCGCGTTTCTGCGGAGCTCGGGCGGAGCCCTGCTGAGATTAGATCACCACCAACCTCCGGAGTGCCGTCACGCTGCCGGAGAACTCATCTACCTCTCCGTCTCTCTTGCTGGATCAAGAAGGCCGAGATCATCGTCGAGCTGTACGTGTGCTGAACGCGGAGGTGCCGTCCGTTCGGCACTAGATCGTGGGACGGATCGCGGGACGGTTCGCGGGATAGTTCGCGGGGCGGATCGAGGGACGTGAGGACGTTCCACTACATCAACCGCGTTCACTAACGCTTCTGCTGTACGGTCTACAAGGGTACGTAGATCACTCATCCCCTCTCGTAGATGGACATCACCATGATAGGTCTTCGTGCGCGTAGGAAAATTTTTGTTTCCCATGCGACGTTCCCCAACAGACGTACCACTACATCAACCGCGTTTATTAACGCTTCTGCTTAGCGATCTAGAAGGGTATGTGGATCCGATCTCCCTGTCGTAGATGAACATTACCATGATAGGTCTTCGTGTGCGTAGGAAATTTTTTGTTTCCCATGCAACGTTCCCCAACAGTGGCATCATGAGCTAGGTTCATGCGTAGATGTTATCTCGAGTAGAACACAAAAGTTTTTGTGGCCATTGATGTTCTATTTTCTGCCCTCCTTAGTCTTTTCTCGATTCAGCGGTATTGTTGGATTGAAGCAGCCCGGACCGACATTACTCGTACATTTACGAGAGACTGGTTTCATCGACTAACATGCAACTTGTTGCATAAAGATGACTCGCGAGTGCCTATTTCTTCAACTTTGGTTGAATTGGATTTGACCGAGGCAGTCCTCGGAGAGAGGTTATATAGCAATTTGCACATCACCGTTGTGGTGTTTGCGTAAGTAAGATGAGATCATACTAGATACCCATAGCAGCCACGTAAAACATGCAACAACAAATTAGAGGACGTCTAACTTGTTTTTGCAGGGTATGCTTGTGATGTGATATGGCCAATGACATGATGTGACATATTGGATGTATGAGATGATCATGTTGTAGTAGTTAATATCGACTTGCACGTCGATGCTACCGCAACTGGCAGGAGCCATAGGGTTGTCTTTAAACTAACATTTGTGTTTGCAGATGCGTTTACTATATTGCTAGGTCGTAGCTTTAGTAGTAATAGCATAGATAGCACGACAACCTCGATGGCGACACGATGATGGATATCATGATGATCATGGTGTGGCACCGGTGACAAGAAGATCATGCCGGTGCTTTGGTGATGGAGATCAAGAAGCACAAGATGATGGCCATATCATGTCACTTATGAATTGCATGTGATGTTAATCCTTTTATGCACCTTATTTTGCTTAGAACGACGGAAGCATTATAAGGTGATCCCTCACTAAAATTTCAAGATAAAATTGTGTTCTCCCCGACTGTGCACCGTTGCGACAGTTCGTCGTTTCGAGACACCACGTGATGACCGGGTGTGATAGACTCAACGTTCACATACAACGGGTGCAAAACAGTTGCACACGCGGAACACTCGGGTTAAACTTGACGAGCCTAGAATGTGCAGACATGGCCTCGGAACACAAGAGACCCAAATGGCGAGCATGAATCGTATAGTTCATATGATTAGCATAGAGATGCTTACCACTGAAGCTATACTCAACTCACGTGATGATCGAACTTGAGTTAGTGGATTTGGATCATGTACCACTCAAATGGCTAGAGGGATGTAATTTTTGAGTGGGAGTTTGTTAAGTAATTTGATTAGTTAAACTCTAATTATCATGAACATAGTCGAGAGGTCTTTGTGAATTATGATGTAGCTTGCGCTATAGCTCTACTGTTTTTATATGTTCCTAGAGAAAATTTAGTTGAAAGGTGATAGTAGCAACTTTGCGGAATGAGTCCATAAAACTGAGGGTTGTCCTCATTGCTGCGCAGAAGGCTTATGTCCTTAATGCACCACTCGGTGTGCTGCACCTCGAGCGTCGTTTGTGGATGTTGCGAACATCTGACATACACGTTTTTGATGGCTACATGATAGTTCACTGCATAATATTTAATGGCTTAGAAGCAAGGCCCCGAAGGCGTTTTGAAACATCACGGAACATGAGAGACGTTCTAAGAGATGAAATTGAGATTTCATGCTCGTGCCCTTGTTGAGAGGTATGAGACCTCCGACAAGATTATTTGTCTACAAAGTAAAGGAGAAAAGCTCAATTGTTGAGCATGTTCTCAGATTGCCTGAGTACAACAATCGCTTGAATCAAGTGGGAGTTAATCTTCCAGATGAGATAGTGATGGTTCTCCAAAGTCACTGCCACTAAAGCTGCTAGAGCTTCGTGATGAACTATAACATATCAAGGATAGGTATGATGATCGTTGATTGATTCACAATGTTTGACACTGCAAAAGTAGAAATCAAGGAGCATCAGTTGCTGATGGTTAGTAAAACCACTAGTTTCAAGAAGGGAAAAGGCTAGAAGGGATACTTCATGAAACGGCAAACCAGTTTCTGCTCTAATGAATAAACCCAAGATTGAACCCAAACCCGAGACTAAGTGCTTCTATTATGAGGGCAACGGTCACTGAGGCGGAGCTACCCTAGATACTTGGTAGATGAGAAGGCTGGCGAAGTCAACAAAAGTATATTTGATATACATGATATTGATGTGTACTTTACTAGTACTCCTAGTAGCACGAGGGTATTAGATACCGGTTCGATTGCAAAGTGATTAGTAACTCGAAATAAAAGGTATGGAATAAATGGAGACTAGCTAAAGGCGAGGTGACGATAAGTGTTTCCAAGGTTGATGTGATCAAACATCGCACGCTCCCTCTACCATCAGGATTGGTCTTAAACCTAAATAATTGTTATTTGGTGTTTGCGTTAAGCATGAACATGATTGGATCGTGTTTATTGCAATACGATTACTCATTTAAAGAAAATAAAGGTTATTCTATTTGCTTGAATAATTACCTTCAATGGTTTATTGAATCTCGATCGTAGTGTTACACATGTTCATAATAATGGTGCCAAAAGATACAATGTAATAATGATAGTACCACTTACTTGTGGCACTGCCGCTTGAGTCATGTCGGTATAAAATGCATGAAGAAGCTCCATAGTGATGGATCTTTGTACTCACTCATTTTTCAAATGTTTGAGACATGCAAACCATACCTATTGGTACAAACGCATGAAGAAACTCCATGCAGATGGATCATTTGGACTCACTTGATTTTGAATCACTTGAGACATGCAAAATCATACCACATGGAAAAAGAAAGTAACTTGTTGGAAGTGATACATTTTTTATGTGTGCAGTCCAATGAGTGCTGAGGCACGCAATGGATATCGTTATGTTCTTACTTCACCGACGACTTGAGTAAATACATGAGTATTTACTTGATGAATCACGAGTCTGAAATATTGAAAAGTTCAAGGCTATTTCAGAGTGAAGATCATCGTGACAAGAGGATAAACTGTCTACGATATGATCATAGAGATGAATATCTGAGTTGCGAGTTTTGGTACACAGTTAAGACAATGTGGAAATTGTTTCGCAATTCATGCCACCTAGAACACCATAGTGTGATGGTGTGTCCGAACGTCATAGCCGCGCCCTATTTGATATGGTGCATACTATGATGTCTCTTACCGAATTACCACTATCGTTTATGGGTTATGCATTAGAGACAACCACATTCACGTTAAATAGGGCACCGTGTATTTCCGTTGAGATGACACAGTATGGACTATGTTTTGGAGAAACCTAAGTTGCCCTTTCTTAAAAGTTTGGGGCTGCGATGCTTATGTGAAAATGTTTCAGTCTGATAACCTCGAACCCAAAGCGGATAAATGCATCTTCATAGGATATCCAAAACAGTTGGGTACATCTCCTATCTCAGATCCGGAAGCGAAGTGTTTGTTTCTAGAAACGGGTCCTTTCTCGAGGAAAGGTTTATCTCGAAAGAATTGAGTGGGAGGGTGGTGGAACTTGATGAGGTTACTGAACCGTCACTTCAACCAGTGTGTAGTAGGGCGCATGAAATTGTTCCTGTGGCACCTACACCAATTGAAATGGAAACTGATGATGGTGATCATTGAGCTTCGAATCAAGTTAGTACAAACCTCGTAGGTCAACAGGGTCGTGTGCTACTACAGAGTGGTACGGTAGCCTTGTCTTGGAGGTCATGTTGTTGAACAACAATGAACCTGCGAGCTATGGAGAAGCGATGGTGGGCCCGGATTCCGACAAATGGCTGGAGGCCATGAAATCCGAGAGAGGATCCAAGTATGAAAACAAAGTGTAGACTTTGGAATAATTACTTGATGGTCGTAGGACTATTAAGTAAAGATGGATCTATAAAGGGAAGACAGACGATGATGGTGAAAAGTCACCATTAAGAAAAGCTTGACTTATCACAAAGCTCTTTCCTACAAGTTCAAAGAGTTGACTATGATGAGACTTTCTCACTCGTAGCGATGCTAAAAATCTGTTGGAATTATGTTAGCAATTGCTGCATTGTTTATGAAATATTGGACATAGGATGTCAAAACATTGTTTCCTCGAAGGTTTCCTTGAGGAAAGGTTGTATGTAATACAACCAGAAGGTTTTGTCAATCCTAAGGATGCTAACAAGTATGCAAGCTCCAGGGATCCTTCTATGGACTGGTGCAAGCATCTCGGAGTTGGAATATACGCTTTGATGAGATGATTAACGCTTTTGGGTTTGTACAAGGTTTATGAGAAACTTGTATTTCCAAAGAAGTGAGTGTGAGCACTATAGAATTTCTGATAAGTATGTGTGGTTGACATATTGTAGATCAGAAGTAATCTAGAATTTCTGTGAAGCATAAAGGGTTGTTTGAAAGGAGTTTTTCAAAGGAAAACCTGGATAGAGCTACTTGAACATTGAGCATGAAGATCTATCGAGATAGATCAAAACACTTAATAAAACTTTCAATTAAATGCATGCCTTGGCAAGTTTTTGAAGGAGTTCAAAACAGAACAGCAGAGAAGGAGTTCTTGGTTGTGTTGTAAGGTGTGAATTTCAGTGAGACTCAAAGCCAAGCTGTGTACCGCACCTGATGTGTGCCTTGCCATGAGTCTGTCAAGGGGTACAAAAGGTGATCCAGGATTGAGTCACTAAAACAGCGGTCAAAGTTATCCTTGGTAACTAGTGTACTAAGGAATTTTGTCGAGTATGCAGGTGATTAAAGAGTTCGTCGTAAAGGGTTACGTCGATGCAAGCTTTGACACTAATCCGAATAACTCTGAGTAGTAAAACGGGTTCGTATAGTAGAGTAGATAATTGGAGTATTTATGAATAGAATGTAGTAGCAGCATCTATAAGATGACATAAAGATTTGTAAAGCACAGATGGATCTAAAAGATTCAGACTCGTTCACTAAAACCTCTCTCACGAGCAAGACGTGATCAAACCCCAGAACTGTATGGGTGTTGGATTCGTTAAAATCACATGGTGATGTGAAATAGATTATAGACTGTAGTTCAAGTGGGAGACTGTTAGAAATATGCCCTAGAGGCAATGATAAATTAGTTATTATTATATTTCTTTGTTTGTGATAATCGTTTATTATCCATGCTATAATTGTATTGATTGGAAACACAACTGCATGTGTGGATATATAGACAAATCACTGTCCCTAATAAGCCTCTAGTTGACTAGCTCGTTGATCAAAGATGGTCAAGGTTTCCTGGCCATAGACAAGTGTTGTCACTTGATAACGGGATCACATCATTAGGAGAATCATCTGATGGACAAGACCCAAATTATAAACGTAGCATGTGATCGTGTCATTTTGTTGCTACTGTTTTCTATGTGTCAAGTATTCATTCCTACGACCATGAGATCATGTAACTCACTGACACCGGAGGAATACCTTGTGTGTATCAAACAGCACAACGTAACTGGGTGACTATAAAGGTACTCTAAAGGTATCTCCGAAGGTGTCCGTTGAGTTAGCATGGATCAAGACTGGGATTAGTCACTCCGTGTGACGAAGAGGTATCTCGGGGCCCACTCGGTAATACAACATTACACACAAGCCTTGCAAGCAATGTGACTCAAGTATGAGTCACAGGATCTTGTATTACAGAATGAGTAAAGAGACTTGCCGGTAACGAGATTGATATAGGTATAGGGATACCGACGATCAAATCTCGGGCAAGTAACATACCGAAGGACAAAGGGAATGTTATACGGGATTATATGAATCCTTGGAACAGAGGTTCAACCGATAAGATCTTCATAGAATATGTAGGATCCAATATGGGCATCTAGGTCCCGCTATTGGATATTGACCGAGAAGTGTCTCGGGTCATGTCTACATAGTTCTCGAACCCGCACGGTCTGCACACTTAAGGTTCGGTGACGTTTTAGTTTAGTTGAGTTATATGTGTTGGTGACCGAAAGTTGTTCGGAGTCCCGGATGAGATCACAAACGTCATGAGGGTTTCCGGAATGGTCCGGAAATGAATATTGATATATAGGAAGTTGGTGTTTGGATTCCGGAAGGTTTTCGGGCATTGCCGGCAGTGTACCGGGAGTGACGAATGGGTTCCGAGGGCCCACTGGGTGGGTCCACCACGCCCCAAGGGGTCCACATGGGTTTATTGGTTGTATAATAAGGTATAATGGGCTGACAAAGTCATCCAAGGAAAGCCCATAAGGAAAAAGTGGAAAATCCAAAAGATGTGGGAAAATAAGGAAGGAGTCCTAATCCAAGTGGGATTGGAGAAGGACTCCTCCCTTTCCCAAGTCGGCCGACCCAAGGGGGCCTCCTTGGCTGGCGCCCTAGATCTTTGCCCCACCCCTTGGCTCCTCCTATATATACTAGAGGTTTAGGGCTGTTTGAGACACAACTTTGCCACGTGCAACTCAAACCTCACCTCGTAGTTCTTCCTCTAGATTAGATTTCTACGGAGCTCGGGCGGAGCCCTGCAGGAATAGATCATTGATACTTCCATTTTGCATCATGTTTTCATGTTGATATTTCTCGCTTCTTTGGCTGTTATTTCACTTCGCGGTACTATTCTTATGCCTTTTCTCTCTTATTTTGCAAGGTTTACATGAAGAGGGAGAATATCGGCAACTGGAATTCTGGCCTGAAAGTGGAGCAAAGTTGAGATACCTATTCTGCGCAACTCCAAATGCCATAAAAATCAACAAGGAATTTTTTTCCCGATTTATCAAAATATTGGGCCGAAGAAGTGCTAGAGGGGCACCAGGGGGTGCCCACAAGCCTGCACGGCGCGGCCAACCCCCCAAGTCGCGCCATGGGGGCTTGTGGGCAGCCCACTAGTCCACTTGACCCCCTCTTTTGCTATATGGAGGGTTTCATCCGGGGAAAAATTAGGGAGGAGCTTTTTCATTGATTCGCCGCCACCACGAGGCAGATCTTGAGCAGAACCAATCTACAGCTCCGGCAGGACGATCCTGCGTGGGAAACTTCCCTCCCGAAGGGGGTAATCGTCATCATCGTCATCACCAACACTCCTCTCATCGGAGGGGATTCGTCACCATCAACATCTTCATAAGCACCATCTCATCTCCAAACCCTAGTTCATCACTTGTAACCAATCTCCGTCTCGCGACTCCGACTGGTACTTGTAAGGTTGCTAGTAGTGTTAATTACAATTTGTAGTTGATGCTAGTTGGATTACTTGGTGGAAGAGTTTATGTTCAGATCCTTGATGCTACTCATTACCTCTCTGGTCATGAATGTGATTATGCTTTGTGAGTAGTTACTTTTGTTCCTGAGGACATGGGATAAGTCATGCTAATTGTAGTCCTGTGAATTTGGTCTTCATTCGGTAATTTGATGTGTTGTATGTTGTTTTTCCTCTAGTGGTGTTATGTGAACGTCGACTACATAACACTTCACCATTATTTGGTCCTAGAGGAAGGCATTGGGAAGTAGTAAGTAGATGATGGGTTGCTAGAGTGACAGAAGCTTAAACCCTAGTTTATGTGTTGCTTCGTAAGGGGCTGATTTGGATCCACTAGTTTAATGCTATGGTTGGACTTTGTCTTAATTCTTCTTTCGTAGTTGCGGATGCTTGCGAGAGGGGTTAATAATAAGTGGGATGCTTGTCCAAGTAAGGGCAGTACCCAAGCGCCGGTCCACCCACATATCAAACTATCAAAGTAACGAACGCGAATCATATGAACATGATGAAACTAGCATGACAGAAATTCCTGTGTGTCCTCGGGAGCGTTTTTCCTCCCATAAGACTTTGTCCAGGCTTGTCCCTTGCTACAAAACGGATTGGGCCACTTTGCTGCATCGTTGCTACTTTTGCTACTTGTTGCTTGCTAGCAATCATCTCACCACACAATCACTTGTTACCGACAATTTCAGTGCCTGCAGATTTTACCTTGCTGAAAACCACTTGTCAGATCCTTCTGCTCCTCGTTGGGTTCGACGCTCTTACTTATCAAAAGGACTACGATTGATCCCCTATACTTGTGGGTCATCAAGACTCTTTTCTGGCACCGTTGCCGGGGAGTGAAGTGCCTTTGGTAAGTGGAACTTGGTAAGGAAACATTCAGATAGTGTGCTGAAACTTATTGTCACTTGTCACTATGGATACTAATCCTTTGAGGGGCTTGTTCGGGGTATCTTCACCTCGAACGGAAGCACAAATAGTTTCTCCTCAACCTGCTGCACCTACTGAAAATATTTTCTTTGAATTTCCTTCGGCCATGCTTGAGAAACTGCTGGCTAATCCTTTTACAGGAGATGGAACATCACATACAGACTTGCATCTAATCTATGTAGATGAAGTTTGTGGTTTATTTAAGCTTGCAGGTGTTCCCGAGGATGAGGTCAAGAAGAAGGCCTTTCCTTTATCTTTGAAGGATAAGGCGTTGACATGGCATAGGCTATGTGATGATACTGGGTCATGGGACTACAATCGGTTGAAATTGGAATTTCATCAAAAGTTTTATCCTATGCATTTAGTACATCGTGATCGGAATTATATTTTCAATTTTTGGCCTTGTGACAGAGAAAGCATCGCTCAAGCTTGGGGGAGGCTTAAATCAATGTTATATTCATTCCCCAATCATGAGCTCTCGAGATAAATTATCATTCTGAACTTCTATGCTCGGCTTTCTCATGATGATCGCACCATGCTTGACACTTCTTGTACCGATTCTTTTATGAAGAGAGATATTGACTTCAAATGGAATTTATTGGAGAGAATTAAACGCAACTCTGAAGATTGGGATCTTGAAGATGGTAAGGAGTCAGGTATGAATTTCACGTTTGATTGCGTTAAATCCTTTGTTGAGACAAATACCTTTAGTGATTTTAGCGCTAAGTATGGACTTGACTCTGAGATAGTAGCTTCATTGTATGAATCTTTTGCTTCTCATATTGATCTCCCTAAAGAGAAGTGGTTCAAATATCATCCTCCTTTAGAAGTCAATGTAGTTAAACCCAATCGAGTTGAAGAGAAAGTCATTGCCTATAATGATCCTGTTGTTCCCAGTGGTTACATTGAGAAACCACCTTTCCCTGTTAGGATAAAGGATCATTCTAAAGCTTCAACTGTGATACGTAGAGGCTATACTAGAACACCTACACCCCCTGAGCAAATTAGAGTTGAACCTAGAATTGCTATTATCAAAGATCTTCTGTCCGACGATGTTGAGGGACATAATATTCACTTCTGTGAAGATGCTCCTAGAATTGCTAAACCTCACGTTAGAGACAAACATAGGCCTGTTGTTGGCATGCCTGTGGTTTCTATTAAGATAGGAGATCATTGTTATCATGGCTTATGTGACATGGGTGCTAGTGTTAGTGCAATACCTCAATCCTTATATGATGAAATCAAAGATGAGATTGCACGTGTTGAGATATAGCCCATTGATGTCACTATTCAGCTTGCCAATAGAGATACTATATGCCTTGTGGGGATTGTTAGGGATGTTGAAGTCTTGTGTGGTAAAACGAGGTATCCTACTGATTTCCTCGTTCTTGCTACCGCACAAGATAGCTTTTGTCCCATGATATTTGGTAGGCCTTTTCTCAATACCGTCAATGCTCATATTTATTGTGGGAAGCAAACTGTTATTGTTGGCTTTGAAGGTGTGTCACATGAGTTCAATTTCTCTAAGTTTGGTAGACAACCTCATGAAATGGAGTTGCCTAGTAGGGATGAAACTATTGCCTTAGCCTCTATTGCCGTGCCTCCTACTGATCCCTTGGAGCAATACTGGCTTGAGCATGAAAATGATATGCATATGGATGAAAGGGATGAGATAGATAGAGTTGTCTTAGAACAATATCCTATCCTTAAGAATAACTTGCCTCTTGAATTGCTTGGGGATCCTCCCCCATAAAGGGCGATCCTGTGTTCGAGCTTAAACAGTTACCTGATACTCTTAAGTATGCCTATCTTGATGAAAAGGAGATATATCCTGTAGAAAAGAAGTTACTAAAAACTTTGAGAAAGCACCGTGTTGCTATTGGATATACTCTTGATGATCTTAAGGGCATTAGTCCTATGCTATGCCAGCACAAGATTAAAACCGATCCTGATTTCAAACCAGTTGGTGATCATCAAAGGAGACTGAATCATAAGATGAAAGAAGTAGTAAGAAAAGAAATACTAAAGCTCCTGGAAGCATGTATGATTTATCCTGTTGCTCACAGCGATTGGGTGAGTCCGGTGCATTACGTTCCTAAGAAGGGAGGCATTATCGTTGTCCCTAATGATAAGGATGAATTGATCCCACAGAGGATTATTACTGGCTATAGGATGGTGATCAATTTTAGGAAATTGAATAAAGCCACTAGGAAAATCATTACCCTTTGCCTTTTATCGACTAAATGCTAGAAAGACTGTCCAAACACACACACTTCTGCTTTCTAGACGGTTATTCTGGTTTCTCCCAAATACCAGTTGCACAATCTGATCAGGAGAAAACCACTTTCACCTGCCCTTTCGGGACCTTTGCTTATAAACGTATGCATTTTGTCTTATGTAATGCACCTGCCACTTTTCAAAGATGTATGATGGCTATATTCTCTAACTTTGGTGAAAAGATTGTTGAGGTTTTCATGGATGACTTCTCCGTTTACGGGTCTTCCTTTGATGATTGCCTCAGAAACCTTGATCGAGTCTTGCAGAGATGTAAAGACACCAATCTTGTCTTGAATTGGGAGAAGTGCCACTTTGTGGTTAATGAAGGCATCGTCTTAGGACATAAAATTTCTGAAAGAGGTATTGAAGTCGATAAGGCTAAGGTTGATTCAATCGAGAAAATGCCATACCCCACAGATATCAAGGGTATAAGAAGTTTCCTTGGTCATGCTGGTTTCTATAGAAGGTTCATTAAAGACTTCTCTAAGATTTCTAGGCCTCTTACCAATCTCTTGCAAAAGGATATTCCTTTTGTTTTTGACGATGATTGTGAGGAAGCCTTCGAAATACTTAAGAGGGCTTTGATAACTGCACCTATTGTTCAACCACCTGATTGGAACTTACCTTTTGCGATCATGTGTGATGCTAGTGATTATGCTGTTGGTGCTGTCCTAGGGCAAAGAGTTGATAAGAAGTTGAATGTTATTCACTACGCTAGTAAAACTCTAGACAGTGCCCAAAGAAACTATGCAACTACGGAGAAGGAATATTTAGCAGTCGTGTTTGCATGTGAAAAGTCCACGTCTTACATAGTTGATTCCAAAGTCACTATTCACACTGGTCATGCTGCTATTAAGTACCTCATGGAGAAGAAGGACGCTAAACCTAGACTTATCAGATGGGTTCTCTTGCTACAAGAATTTGATTTGCACGTTGTCGACAGAAAGGGTGCTGATAACCCAGTAGCAGATAACTTGTCTAGGTTGGAGAACGTTCTTGCTGACCCACAACCTATTGATGGTAGCTTTCCCGATGAGCAATTGAATGTCATCAATGCTTCACGTAGTGCACCGTGGTATGCTGATTATGCAAACTATATCGTCGCCAAATATATACCACCTAGTTTCACGTACCAGGAAAAGAAGAAATTCTTCTTTGACTTAAGACATTACTTTTGGGATGATCCTCACCTTTATAAGGAAGGAGTAGATGGTGTTATTAGACATTGTGTACCTGAACATGAACAGGGACAGATCCTACAGAAGTGTCACTCCGAGGACTACGGAGGACACCATGCGGGAGATAGAACTGCACACAAGGTATTGCAATCAGGTTTCTATTGGCCCACTCTCTTCAAGGATGCCCGTAAGTTTGTCTTGTCTTGTGACGAAAGTCAAAGAATAGGTAATATAAGCAAACGTGAGGAAATGCCTATGAACTATTCACTTGTCATTGAACCATTTGATGTTTGGGGCTTTGATTATATGGGGCCCTTTCCAAAATCCAATGGGTATACTCACATCTTAGTTGTTATTGATTACGTCACTAAGTGGGTAGAAGCTATCCCCACTAGTAGTGCTGATCACAACACCTCTATCAAGATGCTGAAAGAAGTTATCTTCCCTAGATTTGGAGTCCCTAGATATCTAATAAAGACGGTGGTTCACACTTCATTAATGGTGCTTTCCGTAAAACGTTGCCAAGTACGATGTCAACCATAGAATTGTGTCTCCCTATCACCCTCAGTCCATTGGTCAAGTAGAGCTAAGCAATAGAGAGATTAAACTGATTCTGTAAAAGACTGTCAACGGGTCTAGAAAGAATTGGTCTAAGAAGCTCGATGATGCACTGTGGGCTTATAGAACTACCTATAAGAATCCCATTGGCATGTCTCCGTACAAAATGGTGTACGGGAAAACATGTCACTTACCTCTTGAGCTAGAGCATAAAGCTTATTGGGCAATCAAAGAGCTCAACTTTGATTTCAAACTTGCCGGTGAGAAGAGGTTATTTGATATTAGCTCGCTTGATGAGTGGAGAACTCAGGCATATTAGGATGCCAAGCTGTTCAAAGAGAAGGTTAAGAGGTGGCATGATAAGAGGATACAAAAGCGTGAGTTCAATGTAGGTGATTATGTCTTGCTATATAACTCTCGTTTAAGATTCTTTGCAGGCAAGCTTCTCTCTAAATGGGAAGGTCCCTATGTTGTTGAGGAAGTATATCGTTCCGGTGCTATCAAGATCAACAACATGGAAGGTAATTGTCCGAGAGTGGTAAATGGGCAGAGAATCAAGCATTATATCTCACGTACTCTCATAAATGTTGAAAGCAATATCATCAATACCATAACTCCGGAAGAATACCTAAGGCATATTTATCAACCTGCTTCAGACTCCGAAAACGAAGAGGTATGTGATACGGCAAGAAAACAGAGTCCAAAACTTTTCTAGTAGGATTTTTTCTCCGTTTTGGAATATTTGAAAAAATACAAAAATTGGAAGTAGTCCGGAAAGTGCGCAAGGAGGCGACAAGCCTGCACGGCACGGGCCCACCCCCTGGCCGCGCCGTGAGGGCTTGTGGCCACCTCGTGCGCCTCCCGGACTCCGTTTTCGTGCGAGGTACTCCTTCTGGTCTGAAAAAAATCAATATATATACTCTCGTTTGGTCTCACCCCTGCATCACGGAGATTTCCTCTGTTTATCGTTTCGAGCCTGTTTTCTACCGCGGATCTAGGTCAAGATGTCGTCCCACTAATCTCTTGGGGAGAACAATCTCCGTCAAATATCTGGAGAAGTTCATGCTGATCTAAAAAGGATGGAGGTCTGCTACTACAACAAAAGACCTTCCAACGGCGCTAGAAATATTTCTGACATTTGCTGTGTATCCCTGGCAATGGCGCCAGAAATAGGCACGTCAACGGGAGAATGCTTGGCTTGATCTTCCTGCTGTGGATACGCCTTAAGGGACTTCCTAGGCAAGTATGCAAAGGATTTCCCCCGTGGCCTTGGAGCCTTGTGTTGGTGTTCCCTCGAAGCGGAAAGGGTGATATAGCGTAGCGGTGGTAAGTATTTCCCTCAGTTTGAGAACCAAGGTATCAATCCGGTGGAAGAGTATCTCAAGATCCTGCACAAACACAAAAGCTTGCACCCAACGCTATGAAGGGGATGTCAATCCCTTATAGATTGTTTGCCAAGTGAGAACTGAAAGCAACAAAGCAAAGTAAAAGCGGAGTTGTAAACGATGGATGTGAATAGACCTGGGGGCTGTAGTGTTTACTAGCGGCTTCTCTCATGAAAGCAAGTAGACGTTGGGTGAACAAATTAATGTCGAGCAATTGATAGAACTGTGCAGAATCGTGACGATATCTATGCAATGATTATTTCTATAGGCATCACGTCCGAAACAAGTAGACCGATATTGTCTACATCTACTACTATTACTCCACACGTCGACCGCTATCCAGCATGCATCTAGTGTATTAAATTCATAAGAACAGAGTAACGCCTTAAGCAAGATGACATGATGTAGAGGGATAATCTCAAACCAATGATAAAAACCCCATCTTTTTACCCTTGTTGGCAACTGCTTGATGTGTGCCTTGCTGCCCCTACTGTCACTTGGAAAGGTCACCACATGGCAGAACCCAAAACCAAGCACTTCTCCCATTGCAAGAATCATAGATCTAGTTGGCCAAACAAAAGCCAAGACTCGGAGAGACTTACAAGGATATCAAATCATGCATATAAGAAATCAGCAAAGACTCAAATATATATCATAGATAATCCGATCACAACTCCACAATTCATCGGATCTCGACAAACACACCGCCAACGAAGATTACATCGGATAGATCTCCATGAAGATCATGGAGAACTTTGTATTGAAGATCCAAGAGAGAGAAGAAGCCATCTAGCTACTAACTACGGACCCGTAGGTCTGAAGTGAACTACTCACGAGTCATAGGAGGGGCGATGATGATGAAGAAGAAGCCCTCCACCTCCAAAGTCCCCTCTGGCAGGGCGCCAGGAAGGGTCTCCAGATGAGATCTCGCGGAAACGAAAGCTTGCGGCGGCGGAAAAGTATTTTCGAGGCTCCCCTGATTTTTTGCGGAATATTTGGGAATATATAGGCGCAAGACCTCACAAGCTTGCCCACCGCCGCCTCCCCCCTCGTGGCGGGGTGGGAGCTTGTGGGCTCCCTGGGGCCTACCTTGCCTGGCCAAAAGGCTCCCTGGACTTCTTCTGTTCGGGAAAAAATCATTTCGGGGTTTTTTTCCGTTTGGACTCCGTTCCAAAATCAGATATGAAAAGAGTCAAAAACACGGAAAAACAGGAACTCGCACTTGGCACTTGTCGTGGTTTCGTCACGGCAGATGTCCTCGTGAAAGGACTTAGGACTTAGTACGGCGATTTACCTAGGTTCGGCCCCTCGTGAGGAGGTAAAGGCCTACATCCTGCTTTGGTTTGTATTGATGTGGTTTCGATTACAAGGAAGGCGTAACTCGCCAGACCTAGCACTCGATGATTTCTAACCTCCCCTCTCCTTCCCTAGGGCTCGCCATTATATACAGGTCGAACCCTTAGGGTTTACAAGGATACTTTCCTTTCTACAAATCGTGACCCCTGTGGTCTCTAAGTCGCCGTCCTTCAAAGCTTGGAGACTTTCCAGAAATCATAAACCGCCATTGGACCTTCGTGCTGATAACGCCAAGGCCCAAATCATTGTTTAGGTGAATCGCCTGATTTGGTGACCCGGCCCAACTAGGGCGGGTTATTAATAGGTAATATCCCCAACATTAGGCCCCAGATTGACTTGAATTCTTTTCACGCCAATATTTCTGCTCAGTTAAAGTTGATTCATTCCTTTTTCTCCATACGTCAGAAATTGTGACCCGCCATCTGAAACCGAAAATTTTGAAGTCGCCAAACTATTTCTCGTCAGCATCTTCTTATCCCTCGAATTCCGGGAAGACTAACATAATCCCAACGGATCCTGGTGCATCGTTATCCCAAAACTTTCGGAACGCCATTATGGCGAATCTTTTTATTCCCCAGCGGTTCCCGCTCACGGTGCCTCGATTCTAGCGCCCGCCCTGTTAAATAGATGGGAGGGGACAATACTGGCGCTTCCCACCTACCAGTCTCGTCAACCTCCTCCTCATTATCACAGCGAGGAAGTCTCATCGCCTACCGAGGGTTCCGCCGCTGTCCGTACTTCCCGTCTTCACCCGAGAGACTTCGGTGCCGCCCTACAGATTTTCGCCGTCGTCAAGCTCCGTGCCGCGGCCGCCCCGTTCGCCGCCATTGACCACTGCGTCGTCATCGAACACCTCGCCGCCCGCCGAAAATTCCGTCGCCGCCGAGGATCTCCTTGCTCGACCGAACCTCCACGCTTCTCCAACAACCTCCGTTGCTGTCGACTACTTCCGTCCGAAAGCATCAGGTTAGGCCACCGCCCATTTAAGAACAGATCTACTCTTTGTTCGAAGCTCCAACACTACCATGTTCTTGATGTTCTTTGCGAGCATTCGTCGCCTTTCCTTGATTAATTAACACAAACGTCTACAAGATAGCCAATGCTTTGTTTACCTTCATTTATCCGCTCCCACTTGCGAATTCTGAGTAATGTTTTGTCAAGCGGAGGACATCGCCTTGCCCTGGTAGTAAATTGTGGCATCCAGCCATTTCTCTCATGTTTTTTCACTTGTCCAGTAGATCCATAATTTTCCTACTGATTGCAAAAAGCTATTTGTAGTCTTCACACTTTGCCGTTTTGAACGACTGTTTCTAACACCTTTAGAACGCAGCTCTCGTGAATAGCAAATCTTCGTAAGTCCCCATAGCAACCCAACTCGGCCCTTAACATGGCGGGTCAAGGTTTTCCCTTCAGTCCGCAAACAAATTTATTTGGCGAGTCAAATGAACTTATTTCACCTTTTACAGTAGATGTTTGAGGCGCGTAAATTCATCCGTACTTTACTTCTTTGTAGCATGGGCAACGTCTTCAAAAGTGGCTGGCTTCCCACCAAAGTCGACGACACCATACTAGCTGACTATGTGAAAATTGGCAACTTGGACCCTCAGAATGTTATCGGCTGGCGTACCGGGCTCGGAGAGGATCTCCCCAACCCCAAAGAAGGGGAGATAATCGTTTTTGTTGAACACCTGGAGCGAGGTTTTAAGCCACCCGGATCGAAGTTTCTTAAGGACGCCATGGCTTTCATGAACGTCCGCCTCCAAGATCTAGGACCCAACTCGATAAGTAACCTATGCCAATTCCAAGTGTTTTGTGAAGCTTATCTGCGGATTGAACCCTCGGTCCCCTTATTCTGGTACTTTTTCCACCTGAATCGCCAAACGGAATTTCACAATGGCCCCAGCTTGGAACTCGGCGGTGTCAATGTTCAGCGCCGCAGGGATAGCCCGTTTCCCTCACTCGCCATGCCAAGCCATCCCAAAGGTTGGGGCCAGTCTTGGTTCTATTGTCAAGAGACCTCACCTGCGGGCGAAAACAAGCTTCTGGGCTATAGGAAAGATCGCTTTCCAACAAACTTCAAGCTTTCAGACAAACTCACCGAGGAGGAGGAATCAGACTTCATCCCAGTATTGTCCGAGTTAAGATCTTTGACGAACAACAGCCTTACTGGGGTTGACTTGATCCGCTGCTTGGTCGAATGGCGCATCCTCCCTCTGAGTCGCCGGGATGGGCTAATGTGCGAATTTGATGGCACTTTAGATCACCCTCAATGTTATTTCCATACGGCTTTAACAGAAAAGGATATTGTCACCATCCTCATGAAGCTGACTGGCGAGCCTGCGGGAAAATGCGGCCAAATCGGCCTCAAGCCTTTCTGCAAAATTAATCCGGCGCCCAAGGTGAGAAAATCTAACCCGCCTTTTGTGTTTACTTCTTATGTTTCACTTGTATCGTGGCCTTTGTAACATATGCTATTTCAGAAAGGTGATAAATTTTGGTCCAAGAAACCCAAAAGGCCAGCCATGAAGCAGGCTAGGCCGCCCCCAAAGAAAACCAAGGGCAAGGGCAAAGCTGCTGTGGCTGAGCCATCCGAAGTCGATGAGTCTCAAGTCGGCGATGCACTTTCAAGTCGGCGAATTTGCGGGAAAGTTCCCTTCTCACACCCAAATGCTTGTTTGGACCCAAATTTCCTACTGAAGAAAGCACAACATACTTCAAATCAGAAGACCCGAAGTCATTCCGGTGATCTGGTGTCCGGCTTACCAGTAACGAACAAGAGGAAACCAAATGAGGTACTCATAAATAACAATTTTTCATGTTTCTTTGGATCACGACTGTAACCCGCCTATATTTTTGACGTATAACTCTTGCAGAACTCTCCTCCTACATCTGGCGACTCGGTGATGTCAACACTTCCGCCAATGATTCGAGTCCCTGGGTAAGCCTTTGATAATCTTACCTTGAACCTGAAGGTAACAAACTTTCAGTTCCTTAATACGCTTCTCCCCTCTTTTAGGGCACAGGCCAAGAAAAGGAAAACCAGCGGATCAACTCCTGTTATAATCTCAGAACCCATCAAAGAGTCAGTGTCGATTCAAGATAACCCGGATCAAGGCGAGCCCGAAGATCAAATGGATCTTCCAAACTCGCCCAAGGAGACAATGGATGCCCCTAAGACACCAAGTCCATTGATGACAGCAGAAGACCCGGATGCTGTAGTTATTACTGGTACCGGCTTCTCCAAACTGGCGGCAACGGTTTTGTCAAAGCATGTGGCATCCTCCTCTCAAACCATTCCTGAGTCTGGACTCTCCAAGGCTAAGCTTTCTGAGTATGAAAATCTGGAATTCAAAGAACTCTGCTATGGTGTTGCGAGTCGCCTGGAGGCGAGTCATGAGATGGAGAAAAGCCTGCTGCAGATGCTAAAAAACAAACATGAGGTAAGCTTTATTATATTGTATTACTCCCATTAACCCCCAAGGGTCGGGTCATCAGAAAAAAGATGAGCCGGGTCTCGATAAGAAAAAACTTTCGACCAATAACCCCCCAGGGCCGGGTCATCAGTAAAAAGATGAGTCGGGTCTTGATAAATTTAGAAAAAAAATTCGACCAATAACCCCCAAGGGTCGGGTCATCAGTAAAAAGATGAGCCGGGTCTTGATAAATGCAGAAAAAACTTTCGATCAATAACCCCCAAGGGTCAGGTCATCATATTGTATAATTTCATCTAAAAAGAAAAAAATTATACATTAGCCCCCAAGTGTCAGGGATATTGCTTGCAATAATTCTAAGAGTTGCCCCTTATTTTGTACTTTCAAACAGGAAACCCTTGCTCAGACTGAATCGGCACTTGGCGATTTAAAGAAAAACTTATCTGGTCAGCAAGACGCCCGGGCTAAGTCGGAGGAGAAGCATCAACTGGTCATGGCTGAGCTGGAAAAACTTAAAGATGATTTGAAAAGAGCTCAAGCTGGCGAAGATACTGCAACCAAAAGAGCAGAAAAGGCTGAAGCCAGGCTGGCTACTGTGCAACAAGAATTATCCGGCTTCAAGCGTCATATCTCAAATATGACGCAAGCCGTCTTTGGTAAACTTACTCAAACTTTTGATCCCCCTTTTTTTATAACTCTTATTTGCAAGTCGCTGATTATCATGACCCCTTACACAGGTCCGAAAGCCGCCAACCTTCACGATGATTGCATGCTGATGCTGAAGGCGATTTACACGCTGACAGAGCAGCTGTACACCGGCAGTGTTCTAACTGTTAAAGGTGTGATGGGTGCTAAAGAGCCCATAACTTCCATAAAGAAGATGCTCGGCTGCCTATCTACGCTTCCCCCTCAGATTGGCGAGTTGACTCGGTCAGCGCCCGGAAGGGGGTACTGACTGCCTTGAGTCGCTGCTTGGCGTATGCTCCGGAGATCAACCCGGAAGAGGTAGCGGCAGGTTTCCTCAACTTAAAGATGACGGGTCAGAATTCGTCGAAGAGGACTATCAACATGTTGTCAAGGAATCCCGGCTAGCGGCAACCCAACTCGCAGCAAGTCTGGATTTATCAAAATATCAGGCGGCTTATGACAGCAAGAACAAGAAGGCCAGCCCGCCAACCTTTGTGACAACCAGTTTAACTCCTCGGCGACCCAAGAACCCTTTTGACTTGGAAGCAGATCTGGCATCAATCCTGACCGATGAAGACGACTTCGCAGCTCTGGCCAAGTGTAACTGGGTACTGGGTGACTTGCAAATTGAAGTCGGCCAAAGCTTGCAACAGAATGATCCGAAGGCGCCAACAGAGTAAACTTCATCGACTTGGCCTGAGAGCCATGTAATAGGTCTTTTTCATAAGTCGGTACTGCTTTTGTGATACTTTTTGAAAAAATCTTTATATCGCTCTTAAGGCGATTTGAAATATTTGATCCGCCATTTGAGAATCCTTCAAAATGCTTAATCCGCCATAGATGACGTGACCTTGATCATAGTCCTGACTTAGGTTTTGAAAACAACATATGTGAAACCAAATAAATGATAACAAATATTTTCAAGACGAATCAGGAGAAAGATTTTGAAATCCTCGTGGCCATGCCATGAAGGAAAATAAAAATAGCATCTTTGTCGGCTCATAAGGTCGCGACAGGATGGGGCGAGTCAGAAAGCTCGAGCACACACCCTAAAATGCTGGTTTTGTCGGCTCATAAGGTCGCGACAGGATGGGGCGAGTCAGAAAGCTTGAGCACACACCCTAAATGCTGGTTTCGTCGGCTCATAAGGTTGCGACAGGATGGGGCGAGTCAGAAAGCTCGAGCACACACCCTAAATGCTGGTTTCGTCGGCTCATAAGGTCGCGACAGGATGGGGCGAGTCAGAAAGCTCGAGCACACACCCTAAATGCTGGTTTCGTCGGCTCATAAGGTCGCGACGGGATGGGGCGAGTCAGAAAGCTCGAGCACACACCCTAAATGCTGGTTTCGTGGATTCATAAGGTCGCGACAGGATGGGGCGAGTCAGAAATCTTGAGCACACACCCTAAATGCTGGTTTCGTCGGCTCATAAGGTCGCCACAGGATGGGGCGAGTCAGAAATCTCAAGCGCCAACCTAAATGATGATGTTTTCGTCGGCTCATAAGGTCGCGACAGGATGGGGCGAGTCAGAAAGCTCGAGCACACACCCTAAAATGATGATGTATTCATCGGCTCATAAGGTCGCGACAGGATGGGGCGAGTCCGAAAGCTCAAGCGCCACCCTAAATGATGATGTTTTCGTCGGCTCATAAGGTCGCGACAGCATGGGGCGAGTCAGAAAGCTCAAGCGCCACCCTAAATGATGATGATGTTTTCGTCGGCTCATAAGGTCGCGACAGGATGGGGCGAGTCAGAAAGCTCGAGCGCACACCCTAAAATGATGATGATTTCGTCGGCTCATAAGGTCGCGATAGGATGAGGCGAGTCAGAAAGCTCGAGCACACACCATAAAATGCTGATGATTTCGTCGGCTCATAAGGTCGCGACAGGATGAGGCGAGTCAGAAAGCTCGAGAACACACCCTAAAATGCTGATGATTTCGTCGGCTCATAAGGTCGCGACGGGATGGGGCGAGTCAGAAAGCTCAAGCGCCACCCTAAATGATGATGATGTTTTCGTCGGCTCATAAGGTCGCGACAGGATGGGGCGAGTCAGAAAGCTCAAGCACCACCCTAAATGATGATGATGTTTTCGTCGGCTCATAAGGTCGCGACAGGATGGGGCGAGTCAGAAAGCTCAAGCGCCACCCTAAATGATGATGATTCTGTCGGCTCATAAGGTCGCAATAGGATGACAAAATTGTTCTTTTAATGAAAAAGCCCCCAAGTCGGAGAGTATTTTTAACTTTATTACTTCATAATGAAATTGAAAAACTTACAAAATGCAGAGCTCAAAGCTCATGTGTAATAAGGCGCAGGTGGGCAATATTCCAGGGTCGAGTTGACTCAGCCTCCGTGGTTGGCCGGTTAGGCCGAAGATCCACCAGGTAATAGGAGCCATTGCGGAGATTCTTGCTGACGACGAACGGTCCTTCCCAAGGCGGTGATAACTTATGCATCACAGCATGATCTTGTATCAATCGAAGAACCAAGTCGCCTTCCTGAAAGTTCCGACTCTTAACCCAGCGGTTGTGATAACGCCGTAGATCCTGCTGGTAGATAGTTGAACGGGCCGCAGCCAGGTCACATGCCTCCTCTAAGGCGTCCAAAGAGTCTTGGCGCGCCAGCTCATTGTCTTGTTCCACATATGCGGCGACTCTAGGTGAGTCATGCCTTATATCGGTGGGAAGAACAGCTTCTGCTCCATAGACCAGAAAGAAAGGGGTGAAATCTGTGGACCTGTTCGGGTTAGTCCAAATACTCCACAGTACTGAAGGTAATTCTTCAACCCAACACCCTGGGGTTTTCTCCAGGGGAACCATGAGTCGGGGCTTAATTCCTCACAAAACCTCCTGATTCGCCCGCTCCGCCTGCCCATTAGATTGTGGGTGAGCGACTGCAGAAACATCAAGCCGGATATGCTCTCGACGGCAAAACTCCTGCATCGCCCCTTGGGACAAGTTAGTACCATTATCAGTAATGATACTGTGCGGATATCCAAACCGGAAAATCAGCTTTTTTTCAAGAATTTGACCGCTGTCTCCGCATCGCAAGCTCCAACAGGTTCCGCCTCAACCCACTTGGTGAACTTATCAACTGCCACCAGTAGATGGGTCTTCTTGTTAGAGGACATTTTAAAGGGGCCGACCATGTCCAGCCCCCAGACCGCAAAAGGCCAAGTGATGGGGATCATTCTTAATTCTTGAGCCGGCACATGCGCCTGTCGCCCATAACGCTGGCATCCTTCGCACTGACGAACTATATCTTCTGCATCAGCATGAGCCGTCAGCCAAAAGAACCCATGACGAAAAGCCTTTGACACCAAAGAGCGTGACCCGGCATGATGCCCACAGTCTCCGGAATGAATGTCATTTAAGATTATGCATCCTTCTTCGGAGGAAACGCATCGCTGAAAAACTCCAGAGGCGCTCCGCTTATATAACTCGCCATTGATGATGACCATGGATTTGCTACGGCGAACGATTTGACGAGCCGAAACTTCGTTTGTTGGTAACTCGCCCCTGGCGAGATAAGCCAGATAAGGAAGAACCCAATCTGGCGTGACGTGGAGAGTCGCCACGAGCTGAGACTCAGGATCTGGTATTGCCAACTCCTCCTTCGATGGTAGAATCATGGATGGTTTATGTAAAATATCTAGAAAAACATTGGGAGGAACTGGCTTTTGCTGGGAACCAAGTCGTGAGAGGGCGTCAGCTGCCTCGTTGAGGCGCCGATCAATGTGGTCCACCTGATAACCATGAAAATGACCCGCCACATTAGACACAGCTCTTCTGTAAGCCGCCATCATGGGGTCCCGAGAATCCCAGGTACCCGAAACTTGTTGGGCCACCAAATCAGAGTCGCCAAAGCATCTGACTCACGTTAAATTCATCTCCTTGGCGAGTCGCAAGTCGTGAAGCAAAGCTTCGTATTCCGCCGCATTGTTAGTGCATGGAAACATGAGTCGGAGGACGTAGCAAAATTTATCTCCTTGGGGGGATACCAACACCACACCAGCCCCCGAGCCTTCGAGCTGCCTAGATCCATCAAAATAAATAGTCCAATAAGTGAGATCAGGCCTGTCTTCCGGAGCCTGCAACTCCGTCCAGTCGTTGACGAAATCAACTAAAGCCTGAGACTTGATGGCTGTGCGGGGGTATATTGTATGTGGTGCGGCCCAAGTTCAATTGCCCACTTGGCAATCCGCCCTGTTGCCTCTCGATTCTGGATGATTTCCCCAAGGGGGGGGGGGCAGAGCTAACCACTGTGATAGGGTGTTCTTGGAAGTAATGCTTGAGTTTCCGACTCGCCATAAACACCCCATATACCAACTTCTGCCAGTGTGGGTACCGCTGCTTGGAAAGGGTTAGCACCTCGCTGAAAAAATACACCGGACGTTGCACTGGGTATTCCTTCCCCTCCTCATTTCTTTCAACGACCACTGCCACACTTACTGCTTTGGAATTTGCCGCGATATACAGAAGCATGGGTTCTTTTTCAATCGGGGCAGCCAAGACCGGAGGGTTAACCAATTGGCGTTTCAGGGCTTCGAGCGCCTCGTCTGCCTCATTCGTCCAAACAAACCGATCAGATTTCCTTAATAACTAATAAAGAGGAATCGCCTTCTCACCCAGGCGACTTACGAAACGACTTAGGGCCGCAATGCGACCCGCGAATCGTTGAACTTGATTAACGTTCGCCGGCTTTCCAAGGGAGGTTACTGCTTCGATCTTGTCTGGGTTAGCTTCAATGCCACGCTCCGATACCAGGAAGCCCAGTAATTTCCCTGCAGGCACACCAAAAACACATCTGGTGGGATTTAGCTTCATCTGATATACCCGTAGATTATCAAACGTCTCCTTGAGATCCTCCAGTAGTGTCTCCTCCTGGCGGGTTTTGATCACAATATCATCGACATAGGCGTGGACATTGCGAACGATTTGATTGCGTAGGCAATTCTGGATGCGGCGCTGGTAAGTCGCCCCCGCACTCTTGAGTCCAAAAGGCATGGAGACATAACAAAAAGCCCCGAAGGGGGTTATAAAGGCTGTCTTTTCTTGATCCTCCACGGCCATCTTGATTTGGTGATATCCTGAGTAGGCGACCAAAAAGCACAATCCTTCGCATCCCGCCACCGAGTCAATGATCTAGTCGATCCAGGGAAGAGCGAAGGGATCCTTTGGACAAGCTCTGCTGAGGTCTGTGTAGTCATTGCACATACGAAAGGTACCGTTCTTCTTGAGTACCAAAACAGGGTTAGCCAGCCATTTGGGGTGAAAAACTTCCACGATGAATCCGGCGGCTAAAAGACGGGCAACCTCTTCTCCAACCGCCTTGCGTCGCTCCTCGTTAAATCTGCAAAGGTACTGCTGGATGGGTTTTGCCTTTGGGTCCACATTAAGATGGTGCTCAGCGAATTCTCTCGGCACACCAGGCATGTCAGAAGGTTTCCATGCGAAGATGTCCCGATTCTCACGGATGAATTCGACGAGCGCGCTTTCCTATTTGGGGTCCAGACCCGTCCCAATGGTGAACTGCTTGGATGAATCGCCAGGAACAAAATCGATTGTCTTAGTATCATCCGTTGGCTTGAACTTGAGGGGCGACTCAGCATCTGTAGTCGGCTTCTTTAGGGGTGACATGTCCGCCGGGTCAACATTGGCCCAATGGTGTTTGAGCTCCTCTGCAGCGCAGACGACTGCCGCATAAGCCGCGTCCCCTTCTTCACATTCCTTTGCAATCCTTCTATCTCCATCAACCATGATGGGTCCTTTGGGACCAGGCATTTTGAGCTTGAGGTAAACATAACACGGGCAAGCCATGAAGCGGGCGTAAGCCGGCCGCCCAAATAACGCATGGTAGGGGCTTTTCAATTTGACCACCTCAAAAATCAATGACTCCGACCTATAATTCTGCGCAGTTCCAAACGCCACTGTGAGTCTGACTCGGCCTATGGGGTAGGCCGACTTTCCCGGGACGATTCCGTGGAAGACCGTGGTTGAAGGCATCAGGTCCTTTTCCAATAGGTTCATCCTTTGGAAAGTGTCAAAATATAAGATATTAATGTTGCTGCCACCATCCATTAGCACTTTGGACAGGGTGTAACCCCCAACTTGGGGAGCCACGACCAACGCTAAATCGCTGGGTTGTCAACTCTTGGCGGGTGATCCTCCCTGCTCCATGTTATGGTCTGCTCAGACCAATGGAGGTATCTGGGAAGCGCCGGTTCAAATACACTGTACGCCCGGTGACTCACCTTCTTATCGCGCCTGCAAGCATTGGTGGTGAAAACATGATACTGCCCATTACTTAACTGTTTGGGGTTGCTGCGGAAACCCCCGTTATCATCCTGACCCTGCAGAGCCCCCTGTGGGGGTGGCTGTTGAAAGGCTCCTGGCGGGTTATACCGCCGCTGGTGGCGCACCGGGTATTGGCCGCCGCCTGGCTGTGGGCCTCCCTGAGCCCCCTGTTCAGGAAAGCCGCCGAAGGGGTTCTATCGTTGGTTGGGTGCGGCGAGCTGCTCTTGGCGCTGGTCCGGGTCATCGTTTTGACTTTTCTTGATCGCCTCCGCCTGAAACTCCCGCATTACGAAGCAATTCTCCCAGGACTGAGTCACCGGACCGTCTGTCGTGGCATGGTGCGGCCAAGGGCCTTTGAGTAGCTCTTCATAGTTACGCGGCCTCTTCCCGCTAAACCCCGTGTTTTTCTTCTGGCGTTGGTTGCCATTGTTGGCGTTGGTGTTGGCGACTAAGTCCGAGGGCTCCTCTTGCGGTCTTCGCTTGCTATTGGCCCCTTGATTGTGGCGGTTGCGTCCCTGGAACCGGGTATGGGTTTTGGATGACTCGCCCTTTTTGGGAGAATTAGCCTTACCGTCCTCACCAGGATCTTTGGTGTCATCTGCCTCAGCGTACCTAGTGAGGGTGTCCATCAGCTCTCCCATGTCTTGGACCTTTCTCTTGAGTCGCCCCAATTTTTGCACCAAGGGTTCGTAATGGCAATTCTGCTTGAGGATCAGCACAGCTTCAGCCGCCGTAATACCATCTGACGAATGGATAATTTCTGCAACCCGCCGTGACCAATGGTGAGCCGACTCATCCGGGCGCTGAACACAGTGTTGTAGATCGACGATCGTCATCGGACGTTTGCAAGTTCCTCGGAAGTTTTTGATGAAACGCTCTTTTAACTCGGCCCAGGTATGGATGGAGTTGGGAGGTAAGTTTTTCAACCAAGTACGTGCTGACCCCTCGAGCATCATCGTGAAGTATCTGGCGCAAACTGCCTCGTTTACGTCGAGCATGTCCATGGCGATTCCATAACTCTCGATCCACGATGCCGTCTCAAGGTCCAGGGTGTAATTAGGCACATTTCTCGGTCCCTTAAAATCTTTGGGCATCCTTTCGTTACGAAGGGCGAGGGCCAAGGATGGCACCCCAACTCGCCCTCCGCCCCCGACGAGGGGGGCCGGGGCGTCTTGGGTGTTCGGGAGATCCCGGCCCGGCGGGTTCCGATCAGGCGGGTTGTCCTGTGGGACGTTTCGCGGCCCGCTGTTTATGGCGGGCTGGTCCTCTGGCCGGCTCCTGGTGTAGCTTGCCTGGGGAGTGGAATGCAACCTCTCGAGGCTGCGTGAGAATTGGGCATTTTGAACCACCGCCGTCTTCAACATCTCGATGGCGTTCCTTGCTTCTATCTCGGCAGGAGTGTTGCCGTGAATCGGTAGAGATTCCAGATGGCGATTTGCGGCAAGGACGTTGTCCACCGGGTTGGAAAAGTGGCCTTGAGGCGTCCGGAATCGGGGAATGCGATCCTCAGCCGGCTGACCCGGCGGGTTAGGCGGGCGACCCGGCCCTCCCCCCGGGGCGGCTCCCGCCCCAGGGGTTCGTGGAGTGTCGAACAGGCGGGTCAGGTTGAGATCATGGGGCAGGCGACCCTGGTGTCTCCGTTGATGGACGGCGTCAGATGCGCGTTGTTGTCTTTCGAGCCGCCAGTTTTCAGTGTTTAAACGCATTCTTTCGGCCGCAATTTGAGCTTGCCGAGTCTCGATCCTAGCAGACTCCACCTCAGCATCCCGATGAGCTTTTGCCACTGCCTCTCTGAGTTTCGCCAGCTCCGCGTTTATCTCCTCCTGGTTTTCTGGTGTAAGGGGAGTCGCCATCAGCCTTGTGATTTCTGCCGCTAAATCCACCAGGACTGTGGCCGGGCTTCTGGACGTCTCGCCGGCTCCATCGCCTCCGGTGGGGTTTTGTGTGGGTTGAGTCGCCCCCGCCATGTAAATGGCGATCTGACGGCGGGTTCGGTCAAGGACTTGGGGGTCCATGGACAGCGACAAGCCCCCAGGACAATCCCCATGTAGAGATCGGATTGAATGTGAATCGCCCATGGATGATTCGTCATCAGAGTTGACCGGTGTAGTTTCCTGAGTCGTCGAGTGCTCTGGCTCCTCCGATCCCTGCGTGAACCCCACAAAGACCGGGCGAGTCAGATTTGACGTTATTACTGGGTGGACGTACCTGGCCGGCTCGACGATGTCGGTGGAGATGTCCGGCTCAGGCACGGATGATCCGATCATGCCGATGAAGATGTTGATCTTGCCGAAGGGGACCCTGTAACCAGATTCAATCGAATCTGCTTCGGGCCCCCATCGTTGGTTGTCGACGTAGGTTTTCCCGCGGCAGCTCCGGGACATGAGCCCCATCGCGTAACTCCCAAACCATGATAGGGCTCCCTTTGAGAACTCAACTCCACCGTGCGCAGGCCCCACGGTGGGCGCCAACTGTCGTGGTTTTGTCACGGCAGATGTCCTCGTGAAAGGACTTAGTACTGGAGCCATCGCACCTTGGCGGCGACTCAAAGGGGTTAAGCGGGAGAGACACGGCGATTTACCCAGGTTCGGCCCCTCGTGAGGAGGTAAAGGCCTACGTCCTGCTTTGGTTTGTATTGATGTGGTTTCGATTACAAGGAAGGCGTAACTCGCCAGACCTAGCACTCGATGATTTCTAACCTCCCATCTCCTTCCCTAGGGCTCGCCTTTATATACAGGTCGAACCCTTAGGGTTTACAAGGATACTTTCCTTTCTACAAATCATGACCCCTGTGGTCTCTAAGTCACCGTCCTTCAAAGCTTGGAGACTTCCCAGAAATCATAAACCGCCATAGGACCTTCGTGCTGATAACGCCAAGGCCCAAATCCTTGTTTAGGTGAATCGCCTGATTTGGTGACCCGGCCCACCTAGGGCGGGTTATTAATAGGTAATATCCCCAACAGCACTGAACCAATAAGTTAGTCCCAAAAAAGATAAAAAAAGATACATAAAACATACAAAGAAGACAAGATAACTTCGTGAAACCATCAAAAATTATAGATACGTTTGAGACGTATCAAGCATCCCCAATCTTAACTCCTGCTCGTCCTCGGGTAGGGAAGTGATAAGAATGAATTTTTGATGCTTTCCTGCTACCTAGCATAGGTTTCCTTTGTAATTCCTCTTTTGTGACATGAATGTTCAGATCCATTAGATTCAAAAAAAATAGTTTTCTATTGACGTGGAAACAATAATAATTCAAGCAAACTAGCAAAGTAATCATGAACTTTCAAAATAACAAGGCCAAAAGAAAGTTATCCCTACAAAAGCATATAGTCTGGCTATGCTCTATCATCATTACATGACGAATTTAAGTCATGCACAACCCCGGTATTGGTCAAGTAATTGTTTCACACCTTTACTTTCTCAAACATTTTCAACTCTCACGCAATACATGAGCGTGAGCCATGGTTATAGCACTATAGATGGTGTGGAATGTGGTGGAGTTTGCAAGACAAAAAGGAGAAGATAGTCACATTAACTAGGCATATTAATGAGCTGTGGAGATGCTCATCAATAGATATCAATGTGAATGAGTAGGGATTTCCATACAAATGATGCACTAGAGCTACAAGTATGTGAAAGCTCTTAAAGAAAACTAGTGGGTGTGCATCCAACTTGCTTGCTCACGAAGACCTAAGGCAATTTTGAGGAAGCCTATCATTGGAATACACAAGCCAATTTATATAATGAGAATTTCCCACTAGCTATATGGTGGTGACAAAACGAGAGACTCTCAATCATGAAGATCATGGTGCTCAAAATGCACAAGTGTGGAAAAAAGTGGTAGCATTGTCCCTTCTCTCTTTTTCTCTCTTTTTTTATTTATTTTGGTGGGCTCTTTGGCCTCTTTTTTATGGGCTTATTTGGCCTCTTTTATTTCCTGCATGGGACAATGCTCCAATAATGATGATCATCACACTTTCAACTCAAAACTTAGAGCAATTATGACTCTATATGGAATGCCTTCGGTAGTGTACCGTGGCAATGATCTAGCATGGCATAGACATCAATGGAAACATCATGCTAGCTATCTTACGATCGTGCAAAGGCAATGTAGACGTGGTGGCACATATCATGGTGGTAGTTGCATGGAAATATATCTCGGAATGACTTTGAAAAAGCCATAGTAGGTAGGAATGGTGGCGGTTTTGAGGGAGACTAATGGTGGGTTTTGTGAACCGACGAAAGTTGCACGGCACTAAGAAGATAGTGATGGTGGAAGGTGAAAGTGCATCTAAACCATGGACTCAACATTAGTCATGAAGAACTCATATACTTGTTGCAAAAGTTTTATTAGTAATCGAAACAAAGCATTCAATGCATACTCCTAGGGGAAGGGTTGGTAGGTATAAACCATCGCCCGATCCCGACCGCCACGCAAAGTATGTCAATCAATATACTAATCATGCTCAGATTTCATCACATAGCGGTTCACCATACGTGCATGCTACAGGAATCACTAACTTCAACACAAGTATTTCTAGAACCACAACACCTTACTAACATGATTTCAATATTACCATAACCACAATTCAAAACTAATTGAGATGAATCAAACTTCTCTAACTATTCAATGCACATGAAGGAGGAAGTTTTCGTATCCCTTTGGATAACTACCCCTTTTGAGACTACTTTCAAAGCATAGATCAACTACCAAGCCACGCACCGTTGTGCTCTAAAAGATATAAGTGAAGCACATAGAGCAAAAGTATCTAGCTCAAAAGATATAAGTGAAGCACATGTTAGCTGAATTGTCTACCAAAAGATATAAGTGAAGCTCGACAAAATCACGGCGTGTGCATGTCTCTCTATCTAGGTGTGCAGCAAGGATGATTGTGACAAAAAAAGACTCCTACGATACAAGTCGCTCCAAGCAAAAATACATAACATGTGGTGAATAAAAATATAGCCCCAAGTAACGTTACCGATGGATTGAAGACGAGAGAGGGGATCCCTTCCCGGGGCATCCCCAATCTTAAGCTTTTACGGCACCCTTGAATCTCTTTGGGTGCCTTGGGCATCCCCAAGCTTGAGCTCTTGCCACTCTTTATCTTTTTGTCCATAAGAACTTCACCCAAAACTTGAAAACTTCACAACACGAAACTTAAACAGAAACTCGTGATAACATTAGTACAAGAAAGCAAACCACCATTTCCTTAGGTACTGTAGCAAACTTAAATTCTGCTTGTGCTGATGTTGGGTTACTGTACTTTCAGTCTTCCATGGATAATACCCCCCGATACTATCCATAGTTTCATCAAAATAAGCAACCAGCACAACAAAAACAGAATCTGTTAACAACAGACCAGTCTGTAGCAATCTGTATGTTTCTTATACCTCTCGTACTTCCAAAATTCTGAAACATTACGAAAGTCTGAAGCATTTGCGTAGAAATCAGAAGCAAAAAGAATCAACTCAAAAGCTCTTACAGAAAAAATGAAAATTCTTTTCGTGAGCAGAAAGTTTCTGTCTTTCCCAGCATGACCAAACGATCATCTTCAAGACTAATCATAACGGTTTTGCTTGGCATAAACGAAAAAAGAAACACAAAAAACACAATCATACCAGAATTGTGAAAGTGTGAAAAACACAAAACAGAAATAAAAAGGATAGATTCGTTGGGTTGCCTCCCAACAAGCGCTTTTGTTTAACGCCCTTAGCTAGGCGAAAGTGATGGAATCACGTATAGTCATCTTTTGTGCTCAAACCATAGGTATCCCTCATCATAGATTCATAAGGCAATCTTATTTTCTTTCTAGGAAAGTGCTCCATGCCCTTATTTAAGGGAAATTGAAATCTAATATTCCCTTCCTTCATATCGATGACAGCACCAATAGTCCTTAGGAAAGGTCTACCAAGAATAATGGGACATGAAGGATTGCAATCTATGTCAAGTACAATGAAATCCACGGGTACATAGTTCTTATTTGCAACAATAAGAACATCATCGATCCTCCCCATGGGCTTCTTGACGATACAATCCGCAAGATGCAAATTAAGAGAACACTCTTCAATCTCATGAAAACCAAGAATATCACATAAAGACTTTGGAATCGCGGAAACACTAGCACCCAAATCACACAAAGCATTGCACTCATAGTTTTTATCTTGATTTTGATAGTAGGTTCCCACTCATCATGAAGTTTTCTAGGTATCGAGACTTCTAGTTCGAGCTTCTCTTCAAGAGATTTCATCATAGCATCTACGGTATGTGCGGTAAAGGCTTTGCTTTGGCTATAAGCATGTCGAGAGTTTTCCTTGGATTGCATCAAAGAAATGCATTCAAAAAAGGAGCAATTATCATAATTGAATTCCTTGAAATCCAAAGTGGGAGTTTCATTACTACCCAAAATTTTGACTTTTTCTACTCCACTCTCCACACCTTTATCATCAAGATAGTGGACTCCGAATCATCGGGGCGTTTTCCAACCAAAGTGGATTCATATCCAGCCCCTCCATAAGTAGGTTTGACACGCGAAAACAAAGATTCGAGAGGAGACACACCAAGCACTTTAAGATCTTCGTGATTTGCATCACTAGAACGCACCCTTTTAAACCATTCATGTCTAGCGCGAATTTGGGCGGTTCTTTCTTTGCTCTCATTCATGGAGATACGCATAGCTTTCAAAGTTTCATCCAAGTTGATCTTGGGAGGAGCGGATCTAACTTTCAAAGCATCAATATCACAAGACATCCTATCAACGCTCTTAGCCAAATCGTCTATTTTGAGTAGTTTTTCCTCTATGGACGCGTTGAAAATCTTTTGAGAGTTGATGAACTCTTTGATATTACTCTCTAGATCAGAGCGTAATTTGTTATGATTTCCGTAAGTGTTGCCATAGGAATTGCCATAATAGTTAGGGGAGTTACTAGGAAAAGGCCTAGGAACATAGTTTCCTCTAAAAGCATTGTTGTTGCCAAAAAATTTCCTAGCAACAAAATTCACGTCCAAACTAGCGTTGCTACTCTCAATCAAAGAAGATAGTGGCATGTCATGAGGATCTACGGTAGCGTTTCTACTAGCAACCAAATTCTTGAACTCGTCCATCTTAGCACTAAGCGAGTTAATCTCTTCTATAGCGTGCACCTTTTTGTTAGCAGGCGACCTTTCAGTGTGACACTGAGAGTAGTTGGTCATGATATTGTCTAGGAGTTTTGTAGCGTCTCCTAACGTGATTTCCATGAACGTTCCACCTGAGGGGGATTCCAAGATATTGCGAGAAGGGAAATTCAGGCGAGCATAAAAGATTTGTATAATCATCCACAAACTCAAGCCATGAGCAGGACAATTTCTAATCATAAGCTTCATCCTCTCCCAAGATTGTGCAGTGTGTTCATGATCAAGTTTCTTGAAATTCATGATATCGTTACGTAAGGAGATGATCTTAGCCGGAGGAAAATACTTAGATATGTAAGCATCTTTGCACCTATCCCAAGAATCGATACTATTTTTAGGCAAAGAAGAAAACCAAGTTTTTGCGCGATCTCGCAACGAGAAAGGAAAAAGTTTCAACTTAATCACGTCATTATCCATATCTCTTTTCTTTTGCATATCACAAAGCTCAATGAAGGTATTGAGATGGGATGCGGCATCTTCACTAGGAAGGCCAGAGAATTTCTCTTTCATAACAAGATTCGGCAAAGCTGCGTTGATTTCATACGATTCCGCACTAGTGGCGGGAGCAATCGGAGTACTAATAAAATCATTATTATTAGTGCTCGAGAAGTCGCAAAGTTTGGTGTTTTCAGACATGATGTCTTCAACAAACAAACAAGCACACAAGCAAACAAGAAACCAGCAAGGGCAAGAGAAAATGGCGAAGGAGAAAGGCGAACGAAAACGGCAAATGTGAAGTGGGGGAGAGGAAAACGAGAGGCAACTCGCAACAAAAGTAAATGCAAGAGAAGAGTTTGTCAGACCTACTTGGATAGATCTTGATTTCTCCTCCCCGGCAACAGCGCCAGAAATACTTCTGCTACTGCAACAAAAGACCTTCCAACGGCGCCAGAAATATTTCTGACGTTTGTTGCGTATCCCCGGCAATGGCGCCAGAAATACTTCTGCTACTGCAACAAAAGACCTTCCAACGGCGCCAGAAATATTTCTGACGTTTGTTGCGTATCCCCGGCAATGGCGCCAGAAATACTTCTGCTACTACAACAAAAGACCTTCCAACGGCGCCAGAAATATTTCTGACGTTTGCTGTGTATCCCTAGCAATGGCGCCAGAAATAGGCACGTCGACGGGAGAATGCTTGGCTTGATCTTCCTGCTGCGGCTACGCCTTAAGGGACTTCCTAGGCAAGTATGCAACGGATTTCCTCCTGGCCTTGGAACCTTGCGTTGGTGTTCCCTCAAAGCGGAAAGGGTGACGTAGCGTAGCAGTGGTAAGTATTTCCCTCAGTTTGAGAACCAAGGTATCAATCCGGCGGAAGAGTATCTCAAGATCCTGCACAAACACAAAAGCTTGCACCCAACGCTATGAAGGGGTTGTCAATCCCTTATAGATTGTTTGCCAAGTGAGAACTGAAAGCAACAAAGCAAAGTAAAAGCGGAGTTGTAAACGATGGATGTGAATAGACCCGGGGGCAGTAGTGTTTAATAGTGGCTTCTCTCATGAAAGCAAGTAGACCGTGGGTGAACAAATTACTGTCGAGCAATTGATAGAACTGTGCAGAGTCGTGACGATATCTATGCAATGATTATTTCTATAGGCATCACGTCCGAAACAAGTAGACCGATACTGTCTGCATCTACTACTATTACTCCACACGTCGACCGCTATCCAGCATGCATCTAGTGTATTAAGTTCATAAGAACAGAGTAACGCCTTAAGCAAGATGACATGAAGTAGAGGGATAATCTCAAACCAATGATAAAAACCCCATCTTTTTACCCTTGATGGAAACTGCTTGATGTGTGCCTTGCTGCCCCTACTGTCACTGGGAAAGGTCACTACATGGCAGAACCCAAAACCAAGCACTTCTCCCATTGCAAGAATCATAGATCTAGTTGGCCAAACAAAAGCCAAGACTCGGAGAGACTTACAAGGATATCAAATCATGCATATAAGAAATCAGCAAAGACTCAAATATATATCATAGATAATCTAATCACAAGTCCACAATTCATCGAATCTCAACAAACACACCACCAAAGAAGATTACATCGGATAGGTCTCCATGAAGATCACGGAGAACTTTGTATTGAAGATCCAAGAGAGAGAAGAAGCCATCTAGCTACTAACTACGTACCCTTAGGTGTGAAGTGAACTACTCACGAGTCATTGGAGGGGCGATGATGATGAAGAAGAAGCCCTCCACCTCCAAAGTCCCCTCTGACAAGGCGCCAGGAAGGGTCTCCAGATGAGATCTCGCGGAAACGGAAGCTTGCGGCGGTGGAAAAGTATTTTCAAGGCTCCCCTGATTTTTTGCGAAATATTTGGGAATATATAGGTGCAAGACCTAGGTCAGGAGGCGGCCAGGGAAGCCACAAGCTTGCCCACCGCCGCCTCCACCTTGTGGTGGGGTGGGAGCTTGTGGACTCCCTGGGGCCCACCTGGCCTGGCCCAAAGGCTCCCTGGACTTCTTCCGTTCGTGAAGAAATCATTTCGGGTTTTTCTTCCATTTGGACTCCGTTCCAAAATCAGATCTGAAAAGAGTCAAAAACACGTAAAAACAGGAACTGGCACTTGGCACTGAATCAATAAGTTAGTCCCAAAAAAGATATAAAAAGATACATAAAACATACAAAGAAGACAAGATAACAGCGTGAAACCATCAAAAATTATAGATACGTTTGAGACGTATCAAGTTCATGGAGGCCAAGGAAAGGCTACCAAAAGAAACCAAGGGCAAAGCTAAGGAGAAGGATCAGGCATGGGACGAAATGCAATCTGTGCTCAACAAGGAAGAAGTTGAAGATGTGGATTTCCTCCAACCCTACCTCCACCTACTGTCTCCATCTTTGATTGAACTCTTGAGGTTTTGTGAAACAACTCGTGCTCGCAATACTTGTCTCACTCGTGAACTTGTTTTGCTGGAAAAACATATCGCAGATCTCCTAGGTATAAATCAAAGATTAATGGCCCTATTGGAGTCAAAGATTGCAACAACTCCACCATCACCACCAAAGGAAGACAACTGAGCATTGGTATGGGCAATCCCCTTGGCTTGTGCCAACCTTGGGGGAGTTGCCCCAGTATCGTATCACAATCACATCTTTTGCCTTTACCTTTGTTTTAGTTTGTTCCTTTTAAGTTTTCTTTTTCTCTAGTGGTTTAAAAGTCTTAGTGTTTTAGTCTTGAGTTTTGCTTTGTGTCACCCCCGATGTATTCTTTCTTGTGAGCCTTATAATAAAGAGTGTCTTAGTTGAAGGGTTTTGCCTCTTGCCATGATCAAAAGAGTGAGAATAGAACAAAAGCATGAAAGATCATGTAATGATCTTATGGGAAGTGATGGCTTCACATATAAAAAGAATGAGGATTGAAACTTCTTGAGGGTAGGCAAACGTAGACCTTGGTCCTGGTTGCAATTAATAGGAAGTGATAAAGAAGGAGAGGTTCACATATAAATTTATTATCTTTGACACCTTCTATGATTGTGAACACTCACCAAACTATTGCATGCCTACAAGTAGATGTTGGACAAGGAAGACAACATAATGAATTATGTTTGCTTGGCTCCGAACAATGTTATATGATTAGAGATCCCTTAGCATGTGAAGATTGCTTCCACCTCATATTAGCCAAAACTCCCGCACTAAGTAGAGATACTACTTGTGCATCCATAAACCTTCAAACCAATTTTGCCATGAGTGTCCACCATACCTACCTATGGATTGAATAAGATTCCTCAAGTAAGTTGTCATCGGTGCAAGCAATAAAAATTTCTCTCTAATATGTATGATCTATTAGTGTGTGGAAAATAAGCTTTATACGAACCTGTGATGAGGAAGACATAAAAGCAACAGACTGCATAATAAAGTTCTTTATCACAGGAGGCAATATAAAGTGACGTTCATCCGCACTAAGAGGACATGCATCCAAATCTCAAAAGCGCATGACAACCTCTGCTTCCCTCTGCGAAGGGCCTATCTTGTACCTTTACTTTTTGCCCTTGAAAGAGTCATGGTGATCTTCAACAATTCCCAATTTCGCCTTTATCTTGGCTAACGTCATATGCTTGGGAAAGATCTATATTCATATGTCAACTTGGAGGTAAGTATTCATGCATTATTATTGTTGACATTACCCTTGAGGTAAGCAGTTGGGAGGCAAAACTATAAGCCCCTATCTTTGTCTGTGTCCAACTGAAACTTTGATCTCATGAGTACCACGTGAGTTGTAGCAATTGTAGAGAATGAAAGAATGATTGAGTATGTGGATTTTCTTTACAAGCTCTTATTTGATTCTTTCTGATGTTGTGATAAATTGCAATTGCTTCAATAGCTAAAGGCTATCGGTTGTTATTTCTCGGTAAGGTTCTTGATCCATGCTTTACTTTGTGAAGGAATTATCACTTTAGCATGAGAGATTATATGTTGGTATTGTTGTTCTGATCTTGATCATGATGCATGCATGTTCGTATCTTGTTTTGTCGACACCTCTCTCCCTAAACATGTGGACATATTTATTGAGCTCGGCTTTCGCTTGAGGACAAGCGAGGTCTAAGCTTGGGGGAGTTGATACGTCCATTTTGCATCATGTTTTCATGTTGATATTGATCGCTTCTTTGGCTGTTATTTCACTTCATGGTACTATTCTTATATCTTTTCTCTCTTATTTTGCAAGGTTTACATGAAGAGGGAGAATACCGGCAACTGGAGTTCTAGCCTGAAAGTGGAGCAAAGTTGAGATACCTATTTTGTGCAACTCCAAACGCCATAAAAATCAACGAGGAATTTTTTCCTGATTTATCAAAAATACTGGGCCGAAGATTGCCATCGAGCTCCGCTGCCCTGTATTTTTTATAAATCCAGAATAAAAATCCTCGTTGATTTTTACGACGTTTGGAGTTGCGCAGAATAGGTATCTCAACTTTGCTCCACTTTTAGACCAGAATTCCAGTTGCCGGCATTCTCCCTCTTCATGTACACCTTGCAAAATAAGAGAGAAAAGGCATAAGTATTGTACCGTGAAGTGAAATAACACCCCAAGAAGCGATAAATATCAACATGAAAACATGATGCAAAATGGACGTATCAACTCCCCCAAGCTTAGACCTCGCTTGTCCTCAAGCGAAAGCCCAGCTCAATAAATATGTCCACATGTTTAGGGAGAGAGGTGTCGACAAAACAATATACGAAGATGCATGCATCATGATCATGATCAAAACAGCCATACCAACATATAATCTCTCATGCTAAAGTGATAATTCCTTCACAAAGTAAAGCATGGATCAAGAACCTTACCGAGAAGTAACAACCGATAGCCTTTAGTCATTGAAGCAAATGCAATTTATCTCAACATCAGAAAGATTCAAATAAGAGATTGTAAAGCAATTCCACATACTCAATCATTCTTTCGTTCTCTACAATTGCTACAACTCACGTGGTACTCATGAGATCAAAGTTTCAGCTGGACACAGAGAAAAATAGGGGCTTACTGTTTTGCCTCCCAACTGCTTACCTCAAGGGTAATGTCAACAATAATAATTCATGAATACTTACCTCTAAGTTGACATATGAATATAGATCTTTCCCAAGCATATGACGGTAGCCAAGATATAGGCGAAATAAGGAATTGGTGAAGATCACCATGACTCTTTCAAGGGCAAAAAGTAAAGGTACAAGATAGGCCCTTCGCAGAGGGAAGCAGAGGTTTTCATGCACTTTTGAGGTTTGGATGCGTTTCCTCTTAGTGCGGAGGAACGTCACTTTATATTGCCTCCTGTGATAAAGAACTTTATTATGCAGTCTATTGCTTTTATGTCTTCCTCATCACAGGTTCATACAAAGATTATTTTCCACACACTAATAGATCATACATATTAGAGAGCAATTTTTTATTGCTTGCACCGATGACAACTTACTTGAGGGATCTTATTCAATCTATAGGTAGGTAAGGTGGACTCACATGGCAAAACCGGGTTGATGGTTTATGGATGCACAAGTAGTATCTCTATTTGGTGCGGGAGTTTTGGCTAATATGAGGTGGAAGCAATCGTCACATGCTAAGGGATCTCTAATCATATAACATTGTTCGGAACCAAGCAAACACAATTCATTATGCTGTCTTCCTTGTCCAACATCTACTTCTAGGCATGCAATAGTTTAGTGAGTGTTCACAAGCATAGATGGTGTCAGAGATGATGTATTTATATGTGAATCTCTCCTTCTTTATCACTTCCTATTAATTGCAACCATGACCAAGGTATACGTTTGCCTACCCTCAACGAGTTTCAATCCTCATTCTTTTTATATGTGAAGCCATCACTTCCCATAAGATCATTACATGATCTTTCATGCTTTTGTTCTATTCTCACTCTTTGGATCATGGCAGGAGGCAAAGCCCTTCAACTAAGACACTCTTTATTATATGGCTCACGAGCTCGAATACATCGGGGGTGACACAAAGCAAAACTGAAGACTAAAACACTAAGACTTTTAAACTACTAGAGAAAAAGAAAGAAAACTGAAAAGGACCAAACTAAAACAAAGGTAAAGGCAAAAGATGTGATGGTGATACGATACCGGGGCAACTCCCCCAAGCTTGGCACAAGCCAAGGGGATTGCCCATACCAATGCTCAGTTGTCTTCCTTTGGTGGTGAAGGTGGAGGAGTTGTTGCAATCTTTGACTCCAAGAGGGCCATTAATCTTTGATTTATACCTTGGAGATCTGCGATATGTTTTTCCAGCAAAACAACTTCACGAGTGAGACAAGTATTGCGAGCGCGAGTTGTTTCACAAAACCTCAAGAGTTCAATCAAAGATGGAGACAGTAGGTGGAGGTAGGGTTGGAGGAAATCCACTTCTTCAACTTCTTCTTTGTTGAGCACAGATTGCACTTCGTCCCATGCCTAATCCTTCCCCTTAGCCTTCCCTTGGTTTCTTTAGGTAGCCTTTCCTTAGCCTCCATGACCTCCATCCTTTTTCAGATCAGCATGAACTTCTCCATACATTTTATGGAGATTGTTCTCCCCCACAGATTCCTGGGACGACATCTTGCTCTAAATCTGCGGCAGAAAACAGGCTCGAAACAAAAATAGAAGAGATCTGCATGATGCAGGGGTCAGACCAAACGGGAGTATATATAATGATTTTTTTTCAGACCAGAAGGAGTACCCCGCACGAAAACGGAGTCCTGGAGGCGCACGAGGTGGCCACAAGCCCTCATGATGCGGCCAGGGGGTGGGCCCGCGCCGTGCAGGCTTGTCGCCTCCTCGCGCACTTTCTGGACTACTTCCAATTTTTGTATTTTTTCAAATATTCCAAAATGGAGAAAAATTCCTGCTGGAAAAGTTTTGGACTCTGTTTTCTTATCGAATCACACACCTCTTCGTTTTCGGAGTCTGAAATAGGCTCATAAATGTCCCTTAGGTATTATTCCGGAGTTATGGTATTGATGATATTGCTTTCAACATTTATAGGAGCACCTGAGATATAATGCTTGATTCTTTGCCCATTTACCACTCTCGGACAATTACCTTCCGTGTTGTTGATCTTGATAGCACCGGAATGATATACTTCCTCAACAACATAGGGACCTTCCCATTTAGAGACAAGCTTGCCTGCAAAGAATCTTAAACGAGAGTTATATAGTAAGACATAATCACCTACATTGAACTCACGCTTTTGTATCCTCTTATCATGCCACCTCTTAACCTTCTCTATGAACAGCTTGGCATTCTCATATGCCTGAGTTCTCCACTCATCAAGCGAGCTAATATCAAATAACCTCTTCTCACCGGCAAGTTTGAAATCCAAGTTGAGCTCTTTGATTGCCCAATAAGCTTTATGCTCTAGCTCAAGAGGTAAATGACATGCTTTACCGTACACCATTTTGTACGGAGACATGCCCATGGGATTCTTATAGGCAGTTCTATAAGCCCACAGTGCATCATCGAGCTTCTTAGACCAATTCTTTCTAGACCTGTTCAGAATCTTTTGCAGAATCAGTTTAATCTCTCTATTACTGAGCTCTACTTGACCACTTGACTGAGGGTGATAGGGAGACGCAATTCTATGGTTGACATCGTACTTAGCAAGCGTTTTACGGAAAGCACTAGGAATGAAATGTGAACCACCGTCGGTCATTAGATATCTAGGGACTCCAAATCTAGGGAAGATAACTTCTTTAAGCATCCTGATAGAGGTGTTGTGATCAGCACTACTAGTGGGGATAGCTTCTACGCACTTAGTGACGTAATCAACAACAACTAAGATGTGAGTATACCCATTGGATTTTGGAAAAGGCCCCATATAATCAAAGCCCCAAACATCAAATGGTTCAATGACAAGTGATATTCGTCACAAGACAAGACAAACTTACGGGCATCCTTAAAGAGAGTGGGCCAATAGAAACCTGATTGCAATACCTTGTGTGCAATTCTATATCCCGCATGGTGTCCTCCGTAGGCCTCGGAATGACACTTCTGTAGGATCTGTCCCTGTTCATGTTAAGGTACACAATGTCTAATAACACCATCTACGCCTTCCTTATAAAGGTGAGGATCATCCCAAAAGTAATGCCTCGAGTCAAAGAAGAATTTCTTCTTTTGCTGGTATGTGAAACTAGGTGGTATATATTTAGCAACGATATAGTTTGCATAATCGGCATACCACGGTGCACTAAGTGAAGTATTGTTGACATTCAATTGCTCATCGGGAAAGCTATCATCAATAGGTTGTGGGTCATCAAGAACGTTCTCCAACCTAAACAAGTTATCTGCTACGGGGTTATCAGCACCATTCCTGTCAACAACGTGCAAATCAAACTCCTGTAGCAAGAGGACCCATCTGATAAGTCTAGGTTTAGCGTCCTTCTTCTCCATGAGGTACTTAATAGCAGCGTGATCAGTGTGAATAGTGACTTTGGAATCAACTATGTAAGACCTGAACTTTTCACATGCAAACACGACTGCTAAAAACTCCTTTTCCGTAGTAGCATAGTTTCTATGGGCACTGTCTAGAGTTCTACTAGGGTAGTGATAACATTCAACTTCCTATCAACTCTTTGCCCTAGAACAGCACCAACAGCTTAATCGCTAGCATCACACATGATCTCAAAAGGCAAGTTCCAATCAGGTGGTTGAACAATAGGTGCAGTTATCAAAGCCCTCTTACGTATTTCGAAGGCTTTCTCACAATCATCGTCAAAGACAAAAGGAATATCCTTTTGCAAGAGATTGGTAAGAGGCCTAGAAATCTTAGAGAAGTCTTTAATGAACCTTCTATAGAAACCAGCATGACCAAGGAAACTTCTTATACCTTTGATATATGTGGGGTATGGCATTTTCTCGATTGCATTAACCTTAGCCTTATCGACTTCAATACCTCTTTCAGAAATTTGATGTCCTAAGATGATGCCTTCATTAACCATAAAGTGGCACTTCTCCCAATTCAAGACAAGATTGGTGTCTTTACATCTCTGCAAGACTCGATCAAGGTTGCTGAGGCAATCATCAAAGGAAGACCCGTAAAGAGAGAAGTCATCCATGAAAACCTCAACAACCTTTTCACAAAAGTCAGAGAATATAGCCATCATATATCTTTGAAAGGTGGAAGGTGCATTACATAAGACAAAATGCATATGTCTATAAGCAAAGGTACTGAAAGGGCAGGTGAAAGTGGTTTTCTCCTGATCAGATTGTGCAACCGGTATTTGGGAGAAACGAGAATAACCATCTAGAAAGCAGAAGTGTGTGTGTTTAGACAGTCTTCTAGCATTTGGTCGATAAAAGGTAAAGGGTAATGATCTTTCCTAGTGGCTTTATTCAATTTCCTAAAATCGATCACCATCCTATAGCCAGTAATAATCCTCTGAGGGATCAATTCATCCTTATCATTAGGGACAACGGTAATGCCTCCCTTCTTAGGGACGCAATGCACTAGACTCACCCAATCGCTGTGAGCAACACGATAAATGATACCTGCTTCCAGGAGCTTTAGTATTTCTTTTCTCACTACTTCTTTCATCTTAGGATTTAATCTCCTTTGATGATCAGCAACTGGTTTGAAGTCAGGATCAGTTTTAATCTTGTGCTGACATAGAGTAGGACTAATGCCCTTAAGATCATCAAGAGTATATCCAATAGCCGCACGGTGCTTCCTCGGAGTTTTTAGTAACTTCTTTTCTTCATGCTCCGAGAGGCTACACTAATTATAACATGATATATCTCTTTTTAATCAAGATAAGCATACTTAAGAGCATCAGGCAACTGTTTAAGATCGAACACACGATCGCCCTTTGGTGGGGGTGGATCCCCAAGCAGTTCAACAGGCAGATTATTCTGAAGGATAGGATATTGTTCTAAGACAACTCTATCTATCTCATCCCTTTCATCAATATGCATATCATTTTCATGCTCAAGAAAGTATTGCTCTAAGGGATCAGTAGGGGGCACGGCAATAGAAGCTAAGTCAATTGTTTCATCCTTACTAGGCAACTACTTTTCATGAGGTTGTCTACCAAACTTAGAGAAATTGAACTCATGTGACAGACCTTCAAAGCCAACAGTGACAATTTGCTTCTCACAATCAACTTGAGCATTGACAATATTGAGAAAAGGTCTGCCAAATATGATGGGACAAAAGCTATCTTGTGTGGTAGCAAGAACTAGGAAATCAGTAGGATACTTCGTTTTACCACACAAGACTTCAACATCCCTTACAATTCCCACATGGCAGATAGTATCTCTATTGGCAAGATGAATAGTGACATCAATAGGTTCTATCTCAACAGGTGCAATCTCATCTTTGATTTCATCATATAAGGATTGAGGTATTGCGCTAACACTAGCACCCACATCACATAAACCATGATAATAATGATCTCCTATCTTAACAGAAACCACATGCATGCCAACAACAGGCCTATGTTTGTCTCTAGCGTGAGGTTTAGCAATTCTAGGAGCATCTTCACAGAAGTGAATATTATGTCCCTCAACATCATCGGACAGAAGATCTTTGATAATAGCAATGCTAGGTTCAACTCTAATTTGCTCAGGGGGTGTAGGTGTTCTAATATAGCATCTACATATCACAGTTGAAGCTTTAGAATGATCCTTTATCCTAACAGGGAAAGGTGGTTTCTCAATGTAAGCACTGGGAACAACAGGATCATTAAAGGCAATGACTTTCTCTTCAACTGGAGTGGGTTTAACTACATTGACTTCTAAAGGAGGATGATATTTAAACCACTTCTCTTTGGGGAGATCAATATGAGCATCAAAGGATTCACACAATGAAGCTACTATCTCACAGTCAAGTCCACACTTAGCGCTAAAATCACTAAAGGTATTTGTCTCAACAAAGGATTTAACGCAATCAAACGTGAAATTCATACCTGACTCCTTAGCTTCTTCAAGATCCCAATCTTCAGAGTTGCATTTAATTCTCTCCACTAAATTCCATTTGAAGTCAATATCTCTCTTCATAAAAGAACCGGTACAAGAAGTGTCAAGCATGGTGCGATCATCATGAGAAAGCCGAACATAGAAGTTCTGAATGATAATTTCTCTCGAGAGCTCATGATTGGGGCATGAATATAACATTGATTTAAGCCTCCCCAAGCTTGAGAGATGCTTTCTCTATCACGAGGCCAAAAATTGTAAATATAATTCCGATCACGATGTACTAAATGCATAGGATAAAACTTTTGATGAAATTCCAATTTCAACCGATTGTAGTCCCATGATCGAGTGTCATCACATAGCCTATACCATGTCAACGCCTTATCCTTCAACGATAAAGGAAAGACCTTATTATTGACCTCATCCTCGAGCAAACCTGCAAGCTTAAATAAACCACAAACTTCATCTACATAGATTAGATGCAAGTCTGGATGTGATGTTCCATCTCTTGTAAAAGGATTAGCTAGCAGTTTCTCAAGCATACCCGAAGGAAATTCAAAGAAAATATTTTCAGTAGGTGCAGCAGGTTGAGGAGCAACTATTTGTGCTTCCGTTCGAGGTGAAGATACCCCGAACAAGCCCCTCAAAGGATTAGTATCCATAGTGACAAGTGACAATAAATTTCAGCACACTATATAAATGTTTCCTTACCAAGTTCCACTTACCAAAGGCGCTTCACTCCCCGGCAACGGCGCCAGAAAAGAGTGTTGATGACCCACAAGTATAGGGGATCAATCGTAGTCCTTTCGATAAGTAAGAGTGTCGAACCCAATGAGGAGCAGAAGGATCTGACAAGTGGTTTTCAGCAAGGTAAAATCTGCACGCACTGAAATTGTCGGTAACAAGTGATTGTGTGGTGAGATGATTCGTAGCAAGCAACAAGTAACAAAAGTAGCAACGGTGCAGCAAAGTGGCCCAATCCCTTTTGTAGCAAGGGACAAGCCTTGAAAATGTCTTATAGGAGGAAAAACGCTCCCGAGGACACACAGGAATTTCTGTCATGCTAGTTTCATCATGTTCACATGATTCGCGTTCGTTACTTTGATGGTTTGATATGTGGGTGGACTGGTGCTTGGGTACTGCCCTTACTTGGACAAGCATCCCACTTATGATTAACCCCTCTCGCAAGCATCTGCAACTACGAAATAAGAATTAAGACAAAGTCTAACCATAGCATTAAACTAGTGGATCCAAATCAGCCCCTTACGAAGCAACGCATAAACTAGGGTTTAAGCTTCTGTCACTCTAGCAACCCATCATCTACTTACTACTTCCCAATGCCTTCCTCTAGGCCCAAATAATGGTGAAGTGTTATGTAGTCCACGTTCACATAACACCACTAGAGGAAAAACAACATACAACACATCAAAATATCGAACGAATACCAAATTCACATGACTACTATTAGCATGACTTATCCCATGTCCTCAGGAACAAAATTAACTACTCACAAAGCATAATAATATTCATGACCAGAGAGGTAATGAGTAGCATCAAGGATCTGAAAATAAACTCTTCCACCAAATAATCCAACTAGCATCAACTACAAAGAGTAATCAACGCTACTAGCAACCTTACAAGTACCAATCGGAGTCGCGAGACGGAGATTGGTTACAAGTGATGAACTAGGGTTTGGACATGAGATGGTGCTGATGAAGATGTTGATGGTGACGAGTCCCCTCTGATGAGAGGAGTGTTGGTGATGGCGATGGCGACGATTTCCCCCTCCGTGAGGGAAGTTTCCCCGGCAGGATCGTCCTGCCGGAGCTCTAGATTAGTTCTGCTCAAGTTCCGTCTTGTGGCGGCGGCGAATCCACGAAAAAGCTCCTCACTGATTTTTTTCTGGACGAAACCCTTCATATAGCAGAAGAGGGGGGCCAGTGGGCCAGCAGGCTGCCCACAAGCCCTCATGGCGCGGCCTGGGGAGTGGCCGCGCCGTGCAGGCTTGTGGCCACCTGCTGGCGCCCCTCTGGCACTTCTTCGGCCCAGTATTTTTTATAAATCCGGAAAAAAATCCTCGTTGATTTTTACGGCGTTTGGAGTTGCGCATAATAGGTATCTCAACTTTGCTCCACTTTTAGGCCAGAATTCCAGTTGTCGGCATTCTCCCTCTTCATGTAAACCTTGCAAAATAAGAGAGAAAAGGCATAAGTATTGTACCGTGAAGTGAAATAACAGCCCAAGAAGCGATAAATATCAACATGAAAACATGATGCAAAATGGACGTATCATTGGTTAATCTCAATGCATTTTGATGACTATTGTCGCTCTCTAGATGGTCGCTTCCCAGTCTTTTGCTAGCCTTCACTTGTACTAAGCGGGAATACTGCTTGTGCATTGATGTCAGCTGTGCTTCCCCGGCAACGGCGACAGGAATAGTCATGTCGACGGCACCAGGAATCCTTCTGCTACCACTATGGAGCCTAGCGTTGGTGTTCCCTTGAAGCGGAAAGGGTGATCTAGCACAGCGGTGGTAAGTATTTCCCTCAGTTTGAGAACCAAGGTATCAATCCAGTGGAGCAGTATCACAAGATCATGCACAAACACAAAAAGCTTGCTCCCAACGCTATGAAGGGGTTGTCAATCCCTTATAGATTGTTTGCCAAGTGAGAACTGAAAGCAACAAAGTAACAAAGCAAAGTAAAAGCGGAGGTGTAAACGATGGATGTGAATAGACCCGGGGGCCATAGTGTTTACTAGTGGCTTCTCTCATGAAAGGAAGTAGACGGTGGGTGAACAAATTACTGTCGAGCAATTGACAGAACCACGCAAAGTCATGACGATATCTATGGCAATGATTATATCTATAGGCATCACGTCCAAAACAAGTAGACCCATACTTTCTGCATCTACTACTATTACTCCACACATCGACCGCTATCCAGCATGCATCTAGTGTATTAAGTCCAAAAGAACAGAGTAACTCCTTAAGCAAGATGACATGATGTAGATGGACAATCTCATATCAATGACAGATCCCATCTTGTTACCCTTGATGGAAACTACTTAATGTGTGCCTTGCTGCCCCTACTGTCACAGGGAAAGGTCACCACATGGTAGAACCCAAAACCAAGCACTTCTCCCATTGCAAGAATCATAGATCTAGTGGGCCAAACAAAACCCAAGACTCGGAGAGACTTACAAGGATATCAAATCATGCATATAAGAAATCAGCAAAGACTCAAATATATATCATAGATAATCTGATCAAAAATCCACAATTCATCGGATCTCGACAAACACACCGCCAAAGAAGATTACATCGGATAGATTTCCATGAAGATCATGGGGAACTTTGTATTGAAGATCCAAGAGAGAGAAGAAGCCATCTAGCTACTAACTATGGACCCGTAGGTCTGAAGTGAACTACTCACGAGTCATTGGAGGGGCGATGATGATGATGATGAAGAAGCCCTCCAACTCCAAAGTCCCCTCCGACAGGGCGCCGGGAAGGGTCTCCAGATGAGATCTCGCGGAAACAGAAGCTTGCGGCGGCGGAAAAGTATTTTCAAGGCTCCCCTCATTTTTAGTTGTATTTTAGGGAATATATAGGCCAAAGATCTAGGTCAAGGGGCGGCCAGGGAGGCCACAAGCCCTGCCACCGCCGCCTACCCCCTGGTGGCGGAGTGGGGGCTTGTGGGCTCCCAGGAGCCCTCCTGGCTTGGCCCACTGCCCCCCTGATCTTCTTCCGTTCGGGAAAAAATCATTTCGAGGATTTTATTCCGTTTGGACTCCGTTCCAAAATCAGATCTGAAAAGAGCCAAAAGCACAGAAAAACAGGAACTGGCACTTGGCACTGAATTAATAAGTTAGTCCCAAAAAAGATATAAAAGGTACATAAAACATCCAAAGATGACAAGATAACAGCGTGAAACCATCAAAAATTATAGATACGTTTGAGACGTATCAAGCATCCCCAAGCTTAACTCCTGCTCGTCCTCGAGTAGGGAGGTGATAAAGACTGAATTTTTGATGCTTTCATGCTACCTAGCATAGATGTCCTTTGTAACTCCTCTTATGTGACGTGAATGTTCAGATCCATTAGATTCAAAACAATAGTTTGCTATTGATGTGGAAACAATAAAAATTCAAGCAAACTAGCAAGGTAATCATGAACTTCCAAAATAACAACGCCAAAAGAAAGTTACCCCTACAAAAGCATATAGTCTGGCTATGCTCTATCATCATTGCACAACCAATTTACATCATGCACAACCCCGGTATTGGCCAACTAATTGTTTCACACCTTTACTTTCTCAACCTTTTCAACTCTCACACAATACATGAGCGTGAGCCATGGTTATAGCACTATAGATGGTGTGGAGTATGGTGGATATTGCAAGACAAAAAAGGAGAAGATAGTCACATTAACTAGGCCTATCAATGAGCTGTGGAGATGCTCATCAATAGATATCAATGTGAATGAGTAGGGATTGCCATACAAATGATGGACTAGAGCTAAGAGTATGTGAAAGCTCTTAAAGAAAACTAGTGGGTGTGCATCCAACTTGCTTGCTCACGAAGACCTAAGGCAATTTTGAGGAAGCCTATCATTGAAATATACAAGCCAAGTTATATAATGAAAATTTCCCACTAGCTATATGGTGGTGACAAAACGAGAGACTCTCAATCATGAAGATCATGGTGCTTAATATGCACAAGTGTGGAAAAAGTGGTAGCATTGTCCCTTCTCTCTTTTTCTCTCATTTTTTTGGGTGGGCTCTTTGGCCTCTTTTTTTTGGTGGGCTTCTTTGGCCTATTTTATTTCCTCACATGGGACAATGCTCCATTAATGATGATCATCACACTTTCAACTCAAAACTTAGAGCAACTATGACTCTATATGGAATGCCTTCGGTAGTGTACCGTGACAATGATCTAGCATGGCGTAGACATTAATGGAAACATCATGCTAGCTATCTTACGATCATGCAATGGCAATGTAGACGTGGTGGCACATGTCATGGTGGTAGTTGCATGGCAATATATCTCGGAATGACTTTGAAAAAGCCATAGTAGGTAGGTATGGTGGCTGTTTTGAGGGAGGCTAATGGTGGGTTTTGTGCACCGGCGAAAGTTGCACGGCACTAAGAAGATAGTGATGGTGGTAGGTGAAAGTGCATCTAAACCATGGACTCAACATTAGTCATGAAGAATTCATATACTTGTTGCAAAAGTTTTATTAGTAATTGAAACAAAGCATTCAACGCATACTCCTAGGGAAAGGGTTCGTAGGTATAAACCATCGCGCGATCCCGACCGCCACGCAAAGGATGACAATCAATAGACTAATCATGCTCAGATTTCATCACATAGCGGTTCACCATACGTGCATGCTACGGGAATCACTAACTGTTGGAATTATGCCCTAGAGGCAATAATAAATGTATAGTTATTATTATAATTCCTGTATCAAGATAATAGTCTATTATCCATGCTATAATTGTATTGAATGAAGACTCATTTACATGTGTGGATACATAGACGAAACACCGTCCCTAGCATGCCTCTAGTTGGCTAGCCAGTTGATCGATGATAGTCAGTGTCTTCTGATTATGAACAAGGTGTTGTTGCTTGATAACTGGATCACGTCATTTGGAGAATCACGTGATGGACTAGACCCAAACTAATAGACGTAGCATGTTGATCGTGTCATTTTGTTGCTACTGTTTTCTGCGTGTCAAGTATTTATTCCTATGACCATGAGATCATATAACTCACTGACACCGGACGAATACTTTGTGTGTATCAAACGTCGCAACGTAACTGGGTGACTATAAAGATGCTCTACAGGTATCTCCGAAGGTGTTAGTTGAGTTAGTATGGATCAAGACTGGGATTTGTCACTCCGTGTGACGGAGAGGTATCTCGGGGCCCACTCGGTAATACAACATCACACACAAGCCTTGCAAGCAATCTAACTTAGTGTAAGTTGCGGGATCTTGTATTACGAAACGAGTAAAGAGACTTGTCGGTAAATGAGATTGAAATAGGTATGCGGATACTGACGATCGAATCTCGGGCAAGTAACATACCGAAGGACAAAGGGAATGACATACGGGATTATACGAATCCTTGGCACTGAGGTTCAAACGATAAGATCTTCGTAGAATATGTAGGATCCAATATGGGCATCCAGGTCCCGCTATTGGATATTGACCGAGGAGTCTCTCGGGTCATGTCTACATAGTTCTCGAACCCGCAGGGTCTGCACACTTAAGGTTCGACGTTGTTTTATGCATATTTGAGTTATATGGTTGGTTACCGAATGTTGTTCGGAGTCCCGGATGAGATCACCGACGTCACGAGGGTTTCCGGAATGGTCTGGAAATGAAGATTGATATATAGGATGACCTCATTTGATTACCGGAAGGTTTTCGGAGTTACCGGGAATGTACCGGGAATGACGAATGGGTTCCGGGAGTTTACCGGGGGGGCAACCCACCCCGGGGAAGCCCATAGGCTTTGGGGAGACACACCAGCCCTTAGTGGGCTGGTGGGACAGCCCCAAGGGGGCCTATGCGCCAAGAATAAAGAATCAAAGGAAAAGAAAAAAAAGAGGGAGGAAGTGGGAAGGGAGGGGGACTCCTCCCACCAAACCAAGTCCAACTCGGTTTGGGGGGGGAGTCCTCCCCCCTTGGCTCGGCCGACCCCTTGAGGGTCCCTTGGACCCCAAGGCAAGGTCCCCCTCCCTCCTCCTATATATATGGAGCAATTAGGGCTGATTTGAGACGACTTTCTCACGGCTGCCCGACCACATACCTCCATAGTTTTTCCTCTAGATCGCGTTTCTGCGGAGCTCGGGCGGAGCCCTGCTGAGACAAGATCATCACCAACCTCCGGAGCACCGTCACGATGCCGGAGAACTCTTCTACCTCTCCGTCTCTCTTGTTGGATCAAGAAGGCCGAGATCATCATCAAGCTGTACGTGTGCTGAACGCGGAGGTGCCGTCCGTTCGGTACTAGATCGTGGGACTGATCGCAGGATTGTTCGCGGGGCGGATCGAGGGACGTGAGGACGTTCCACTACATCAACCGCGTTCTCTAACGCTTCGGCTGTACGATCTACAAGGGTACGTAGATCACTCATCCCCTCTCGTAGATGGACATCACCATGATAGGTCTTCGTGCGCGTAGGAAAATTTTTGTTTCCCATGCGACGTTCCCCAACAGTGGTATCAGAGCTAGGTTCATGCGTAGATGTCTTCTCGAGTAGAACACAAAAGTTTTTGTGGGCGGTGATGTGCGTTTTGCTGCCCTCCTTAGTCTTTTCTTGATTCCGCGGTATTGTTGGATTGAAGCGGCTTGGACCGACATTACTCGTACGCTTACGAGAGACTGGTTTCATCGTTACGATTAACCCCCTTTGCTCAAAGATGACTGGCAAGTGACGGTTTCTCCAACTTTAGTTGAATCGGATTTGACCGAGGAGGTCCTTGGATGAGGTTAAATAGCAACTCATATATCTCCGTTCTGGTGTTTGCGTAAGTAAGATGCGATCCTACTAGATACCCTTGGTCACCACGTAAAACATGCAACAACAAAATTAGAGGACGTCTAACTTGTTTTTGCAGGGTATGATTGTGATGTGATATGGCCAATGATGTGATGTGATATATTGGATGTATGAGATGATCATGTTGTAATAGAAATATCGACTTGCACGTCGATGGTACGGCAACCGGCAGGAGCCATAGGGTTGTCTTTATACTAATGTTTGTGCTTGCAGATGCGTTTACTATTTTGCTAGGATGTAGCTTTAGTAGTAATAGCATAAGTAGCACGACAACCCCGATGGCAACACGTTGATGGATGATCATGGTGTGGCGCCGGTGACAAGAAGATCGTGCCGGTGCTTTGGTGATGGAGATCAAGAAGCACGTGATGATGGCCATATCATGTCACTTATGAATTGCATGTGATGTTAATCCTTTTATGCACCTTATTTTGCTTAGAACGACGGTAGCATTATGAGGTGATCTCTCACTAAAATTTCAAGACGAAATTGTGTTCTCCCCGACTGTGCACCGTTGCTACAGTTCGTCGTTTCGAGACACCACGTGATGATTGGGTGTGATAGACTCAACGTTCACATACAACGGGTGCAAAACAGTTGCGCACGCGGAACACTCGGGTTAAGCTTGACGAGCCTAGCATGTGCAGACATGGCCTCGGAATACATGAGACCGAAAGGTCGATCATGAATCATATAGTTGATATGATTAGCATAGGGATGCTTACCACTGAAACTATACTCAACTCACGTGATGATCGGACTTGGGATAGTGTAAGTGGATCATGAACCACTCAAATGACTAGAGAGATGTACTTTTTGAGTGGGAGTTTAGCATATAATTTGATTAAGTTGAACTCTAATTATCTTGAACATAGTCTAAGTCCACTTTGAATATATTTGTGTTGTAGATCATGGCTCACGCAAGTGTCATCCTGAATTTTAATACGTTCCTAGAGAAAGCTAAGTTGAAAGATGATGGAAGCAACTTTGTAGACTGGGCTCGTAAGCTTAAGCTAATCTTACAAGCTGGGAAGAAGGATTATGTCCTTAATGCTGCGCTAGGAGATGAACCACCCGCTACGGCTGATCAGGATGTTAAGAACGCTTGGTTAGCACGTAAGGAGGACTACTCAATAGTTCAATGTGCAGTCTTGTATGGCTTAGAACCGGGACTTCAACGTTGCTTTGAGCGTCATGGAGCATTTGAGATGTTCCAGGAGTTGAAGTTTATCTTTCAGAAGAACGCCCGGATCGAGAGGTATGAGACCTCCGATAAATTCTATGCTTGCAAGATGGTGGAAAACTCGTGTGTCAGTGAACATGTGCTCAAAATGTCTGGGTACTCAAACCGTCTAGCTGAACTGGGGATTGAACTCCCGCAAGAAGCTATCACTGACAGAATCCTTCAATCACTGCCGCCAAGCTATAAAGGCTTTGTGTTGAACTACAACATTCAAGGGATGAACAAGTCTCCCGGCGAGTTGTTTGCGATGCTGAAAGTCGCAGAGTCTGAACTCCGTAAAGAGCATCAAGTGTTGATGGTGAGCAAGACCACTAGTTTCAAGAGAAACGGCAAAGGCAAGAAGGGCAATTCGAAGAAGAGCGGCAAGCCTGTTGCCAATCCGCCGAAGAAACCCAAGGCTGGACCTAATCCTGAAACAGAGTGCTTCTATTGCAAGGGTATGGGTCACTGGAAGCGCAATTGCCCCAAGTATCTGGCAGATAAGAAGGCGGGCAAAGAAAAATCAGGTATATTTGATATACATGTTATTGATGTGTACTTAACCGGCTCTCGTAGTAGTGCCTGGGTATTTGATACCGGTTCTGTTGCTCATATTTGCAACTCGAAACAGGAACTGCGGAATAGACGAAGGCTGGCGAAAGACGAAGTGACGATGCGCGTAGGAAACGGTTCCAAGGTTGATGCAATCGCCGTCGGCACAGTGTCACTTCAGCTACCATCGGGATTAGTGATGAACTTAAATCATTGTTATTTAGTGCCTGCGTTGAGCATGAACATTATATCTGGATCTTGTTTATTGCGAGACGGTTACTCTTTTAAGTCTGAGAATAATGGTTGTTCTATTTCTATGAGTAACATCTTTTATGGTCATGCACCGAATGTGAGAGGATTGTTCATATTGAATCTTGATAGTGATACGCATATACATAACATTGAGACCAAAAGGGTTAGAGTAAACAATGATAGCGCCATATTTTTGTGGCACTACCGCTTAGGTCATATTGGTGTAAAACGCATGAAGAAACTCCATGCTGATGGACTTTTGGAGTCACTTGACTTTGATTCACTTGACACATGCGAACCATGCCTCATGGGCAAGATGACTAAGACTCCGTTCTCCGGAACAATGGAGCGTGCTAGTGACTTGTTGGAAATCATACATACCGATGTGTGTGGTCCAATGAGCGTGGAGGCACGCGGCGGATATCGTTATTTTCTCACCTTCAATGACGATTTAAGTAGATATGGTTATGTCTACTTGATGAAGCACAAGTCTGAAACATTTGAAAAGTTCAAGCAATTTCAGAGTGAAGTGGAAAATCATCGTAACAAGAAGATCAAGTTCCTACGGTCTGATCGTGGGGGTGAATATCTGAGTTTCGAGTTTGGTGCTCACTTAAGACAATGTGGAATTGTTTCGCAGTTAACACCGCCTGGAACACCACAGCGTAATGGTGTGTCCGAACGTCGTAATCGTATTTTGTTAGAGATGGTGCGATCTATGATGTCTCTTACTGATTTGCCGTTATCATTTTGGGGTTATGCATTAGAAACAGCTGCATTCACTTTAAATAGGGCACCATCAAAATCCGTTGAGACGACACCATACGAACTGTGGTATGGCAAAAGGCCAAAGTTGTCGTTTCTTAAAGTTTGGGGATGTGATGCTTATGTCAAAAAGCTTCAGCCTGAAAAGCTGGAACCCAAAGCGGAAAAATGCGTCTTCATAGGCTACCCAAAAGAGACAGTTGGGTACACCTTCTATCTCAAATCCGAGGGCAAAGTGTTTGTTGCTAAGAACGGAACTTTTCTCGAGAAGGAGTTTCTCTCGAGAGAATTGAGTGGGAGGAAGATAGAACTTGACGAGGTTGTCGAACCTCTCATCCCTCTGGATGGTGGCGCAGGGAAAGGGGAAACCTCTGTCGTTGCGACGCCGGTTGAGGAGGAAGTTAATGATGATGATCATGAAACTCCAGTTCAAGTTTCTGTTGAACCACGCAGGTCGACGAGATCACGTGCTGCTCCAGAGTGGTACGGTAATCCCGTCTTATCAATCATGTTGTTAGACAACAATGAACCTGCGAATTATGAAGAAGCAATGGTGGGCCCAGATTCCAACAAATGGCTAGAAGCCATGAAATCTGAGATAGGATCCATGTATGAGAACAAAGTGTGGACTTTGGAGATACTACCTGAGGGCCGCAAGGCTATTCAGAACAAATGGATCTTTAAGAAGAAGACGGACGCTGACGGTAATGTGACTGTTTATAAAGCTCGACTTGTGGCAAAGGGTTTTTCACAAGTTCCAGGAGTTGACTACGATGAGACCTTCTCACCCGTAGCGATGCTTAAGTCCGTCTGAATCATGTTAGCAATAGCTGCATTTTTCGATTATGAAATCTGGCAGATGGATGTCAAAACGGCGTTCCTTAACGGTTTCCTTAAGGAAGAGTTGTATATGATGCAACCCGAAGGTTTTGTCGATCCTAAAAATGCTGACAAAGTGTGCAAGCTCCAGCGATCCATTTATGGACTGGTGCAAGCATCTCGGAGTTGGAACAAACGCTTTGATGAGGTGATCAAAGCATTTGGGTTTATACAAGTGGTTGGAGAATCTTGTATTTACAAGAAAGTGAGTGGGAGCTCTGTGGCGTTTCTAATATTATATGTGGATGACATATTACTGATTGGAAACAACGTAGAGCTTTTGGAGAGCATAAAAGGTTACTTGAATAAAAGTTTCTCTATGAAGGACCTAGGAGAAGCTGCTTACATTCTAGGCATTAAGATCTATAGGGATAGATCAAAACGCCTGATAGGACTTTCACAAAGCACATACCTTGATAAAGTTTTGAAAAGGTTCAAAATGGAACAGTCCAAGAAAGGGTTCTTGCCAGTTTTACAAGGTACGAGATTGAGTAAGACTCAGTGCCCAGCAACTGATGAAGACAGAGAGCATATGCGCCCCGTCCCCTATGCTTCAGCCATAGGTTCTATCATGTATGCGATGTTGTGCACTAGACCGGATGTTAGCCTGGCCATAAGTATGGCAGGTAGGTTCCAGAGTAATCCAGGAGTGGATCACTGGACAGCGGTCAAGAATATCCTGAAGTACCTGAAAAGGACTAAGGAGATGTTTCTCGTGTATGGAGGTGACGAAGAGCTCGCCGTAAAAGGTTACGTCGATGCAAGCTTTGACACAGATCCGGACGACTCTAAGTTGCAAACCGGATACGTATTTATTCTTAATGGGGGTGCAGTAAGCTGGTGCAGTTCCAAGCAAAGCGTCGTAGCAGATTCTACATGTGAAGCAGAGTACATGGCTGCCTCGGAGGCGGCTAAGGAGGGTGTCTGGATGAAGCGGTTCATGATGGATCTTGGAGTGGTGCCAAGTGCACTGGATCCAATAACCTTGTTCTGTGACAACACTGGTGCCATTGCCTTAGCAAAGGAACCAAGGTTTCACAAGAAGACCAGACACATCAAACGACGCTTCAACCTCATCCGCGACTACGTCGAGGAGGAGGACGTAAATATATGCAAAGTGCACACGGATCTGAATGTAGCAGACCCGCTGACTAAACCTCTTCCATGGCCAAAACATGATCGACACCAGAACTGTATGGGTGTTAGATTTATTACAATGTAATTCACATGGTGATGTGAGGGCTAGATTATTGACTCTAGTGCAAGTGGTAGACTGTTGGAATTATGCCCTAGAGGCAATAATAAATGTATAGTTATTATTATAATTCATGTATCAAGATAATAGTCTATTATCCATGCTATAATTGTATTGAATGAAGAATCATTTACATGTGTGGATACATAGACGAAACACCGTCCCTAGCACGCCTCTAGTTTGCTAGCCAGTTGATCGATGATAGTCAGTGTCTTCTGATTATGAACAAGGTGTTGTTGCTTGATAACTGGATCACGTCATTTGGAGAATCATGTGATGGACTAGACCCAAACTAATAGACGTAGCATGTTGATCGTGTCATTTTGTTGCTACTGTTTTCTGCGTGTCAAGTATTTATTCCTATGACCATGAGATCATATAACTCAGTGACACCGGACGAATACTTTGTGTGTATCAAACGTCGCAACGTAACTGGGTGACTATAAAGATGCTCTACAGGTATCTCCGAAGGTGTTAGTTGAGTTAGTATGGATCAAGACTGGGATTTGTCACTCCGTGTGACGGAGAGGTATCTCGGGGCCCACTCGGTAATACAACATCACACACAAGCCTTGCAAGCAATGTAACTTAGTGTAAGTTGCGGGATCTTGTATTACGGAACGAGTAAAGAGACTTGTCGGTAAACGAGATTGAAATAGGTATGCGGATACTGACGATCGAATCTCGGGCAAGTAACATACCGAAGGACAAAGGGAATGACATACGGGATTATACGAATCCTTGGCACTGAGGTTCAAACGATAAGATCTTCGTAGAATATGTAGGATCCAATATGGGCATCCAGGTCCCGCTATTGGATATTGACCGAGGAGTCTCTCGGGTCATGTCTACATAGTTCTCGAACCCGCAGGGTCTGCACACTTAAGGTTCGACGTTGTTTTATGCGTATTTGAGTTATATGGTTGGTTACCGAATGTTGTCCGGAGTCCCGGATGAGATCACGGACGTCACGAGGGTTTCCGGAATGGTCTGGAAACGAATATTGATATATAGGATGACCTCATTTGATTACCGGAAGGTTTTCGGAGTTACCGGGAATGTACCGGGAATGACGAATGGGTTCCAGGAGTTCACCGGGGGGGGGGGGGGGGGGGCAACCCACCCCGGGGAAGCCCATAGGCTTTGGGGAGACACACCAGCCCTTAGTGGGCTGGTGGGACAGCCCCAAGGGGGCCTATGCGCCAAGAATAAATAATCAAAGGAAAAGAAAAAAAAGGGAGGAAGTGGGAAGGGAGGGGGACTCCTCCCACCAAACCAAGTCCAACTCGGTTTGGGGGGGGAGTCCTCCCCCCCTTGGCTCGGCCGACCCCTTGAGGGTCCCTTGGACCCCAAGGCAAGGTCCCCCTCCCTCCTCCTATATATATGGAGCAATTAGGGCTGATTTGAGACGACTTTCTCACGGCTGCCCGACCACATACCTCCATAGTTTTTCCTCTAGATCGCGTTTCTGCGGAGCTCGGGCGGAGCCCTGCTGAGACAAGATCATCACCAACCTCCAGAGCGCCGTCATGCTGCCGGAGAACTCTTCTACCTCTCCGTCTCTCTTGCTGGATCAAGAAGGCCGAGATCATCGTCAAGCTGTACGTGTGCTGAACGCGGAGGTGCCGTCCATTCGGTACTAGATCGTGGGACTGATCGCGGGATTGTTCGCGGGGCAGATCGAGGGACGTGAGGACGTTCCACTACATCAACCGCGTTCTCTAACGCTTCTGCTGTACGATCTACAAGGGTACGTAGATCACTCATCCCCTCTCGTAGATGGACATCACCATGATAGGTCTTCGTGCGCGTAGGAAAATTTTTGTTTCCCATGCGACGTTCCCCAACACTAACTTCAACACAAGTATTTCTAGATCCACAACACCTTACTAGCATGACTTCAATATTACCATAACCACAACTCAAAACTAATTGAGATGAATCAAACTTCTCTAACTATTCAATGCACATGAAGGTGGAAGTTTTGGTATCCCTTTGGACAACTACCCCTTTTGAGAATACTTTCAAATCATAGATAAACTACCAAGCCACGCACCGCTGTGCTCTAAAATATATAAGTGAAGCACATAGAGCAAAAAGTATCTAGCTCAAAAGATATAAGTGAAGCACATGTGAGCTGAATTGTCTACCAAAAGATATAAGTGAAGCTCGACAAAATCACGGTGAGTGCATGTCTCTCTCTCTAGGTGTGCAGCAAGGATGATTGTGACACAAAAAAATAAAAGACTCCTACGATACAAGACGCTCCAAGCAAAAACACATAACATGTGGTGAATAAAAATATAGCCCCAAGTAACGTTACCGATGGATTGAAGACGAGAGAGGGGATCCCTTCCCGGGGCATCCCCAAGATTAGGATTTTACAGCATCCTTTAATCTCTTGGGGTGCCTTGGGCATCCCCAAGCTTGAGCTCTTGCCACTCTTTATCTTTTTGTCCATAAGAACTTCACCCAAAACTTGAAAACTTCACAACATTGAACTTAAACAGAAACTCGTGATAACATTAGTATGAGAAAGCAAACCACCACTTCCTTATGTACTGTAGCAAACTTAAATTCTACTTGTTATGATGTTGGGTTACTGTATTTTCAATCTTCCATGGCTAATACCCCCCCAATACTATCCATAGTTTCATCAAAATAAGCAACGAACACAACAAAAACAGAATTTGTTAACAGGAGACTAGTCTGTAGCAGTCTGTATATTTCATATACCTCTGGTACTTCAATAATTATGAACAATTACGACACTCTGAATAATTTGCGTAGAAATCACCAGCAAAAAGAATCAACTCAAAAGTTCTTACAGAAAAAAATTGAAAATTCTTTTCGTGAGGAGAAAGTTTCTGTTTTTTCTAGCATGACCAAACGATCATCCCCAAGACTAATCATAACGGTTTTGCTTGGCACAAACGCAAAAAGAAACACAAAAACACAATCATAACAGAATTATGAAAGTGTGGAAAACACAAAACAGAAAGAAAAAGGATAGATTCGTTGGGTTGCCTCCCAACAAGAGCTTTTGTTTAACGCCCTTAGCTAGGCAAAAAGTGATGGAATCACGTATAGTCATCTTTGGTGCTCAAACCATAGGTAGCCCTCATCATAGATTCATAAGGCAATCTTATTTTCTTTCTAGGAAAGTGCTCCATGCCCTTCTTTAAAGGAAATTGAAATCTAATATTCCCTTCCTTCATATCGATGATAGCACCAATAGTCCCTAGGAAAGGTCTACCAAGAATAATGGGACATGAAGGATTGCAATCTATGTCAAGTACAATGAAATCCACGGGTACATAATTGTTATTTGCAACAATAAGAACATCATCGGTCCTTCCCATGGGTTTCTTGACAGTAGAATCCGCAAGATGCAAATTAAGAGAACACTCTTCAATCTCATGAAAACCAAGAATATCACATAAAGACTTTGGAACCGCGGAAACACTAGCACCCAAATCACACAAAGCATTGCACTCATAGTTTTTTATCTTGATTTTGATAGTAGGTTCCCACTCATCATGAAGTTTTCTAGGTATAGAGACTTCTAGTTCAAGCTTCTCTTCAAGAGATTTCATCATAGCATCTACGATATGCGCGGTAAAGGCTTTGCTTTGGCTATAAGCATGTGGAGAATTTGCAATGGATTGCATCAAAGAAATGCATTCAAACAAGGAGCAATTATCATAATTGAATTCCTTGAAATCCAAAGTGGGAGTTTCATTACTACCCAAAATTTTGACTTCTTCTACTCCACTCTCCACACCTTTATCATCAAGATAGGTGGGCTCTAAATCATTGGGGCGTTTTTCAACCAAAGTGGATTCATATCCAGCCCCTCCATAAATTGGTTTGACACGCGAAAACAAAGATTCAAGAGGAGACACACCAAGCACTTTAAGATCTTCGTGATTTGCATCACTAGAACGCACCCTTTTAAACCATTCATGTCTAGCGAAAATTTGGGCGGTTATCTCTTTGCTCTCATTCATGGAGATATGCATGGCTTTCAAAGTTTCATCCAAGTTGACCTTGGGAGGAGTGCATCTAACTTTCAAAGCATCAATAACACAAGACATCATATCAACACTCCTAGCCAAATCGTCTATTTTGAGTAGTTTTTCCTCTATGGACGCATTGAAAATCTTTTGAGAGTTAATGAACTCTTTGATATTACTCTCTAAATGAGAGGGTAATTGTAACATCCCAAATTTTGGAATGTTAAAATAATTATTAGATTGTTTGTTTGTTTGTTTGTTTGCTTGAGTGATTGAAACTTGTGTGAAATTTGAAACTTTTCAAAAACTTTTGAATGGGAGGGAATAAAATGACTTTCCCCATCTCCGATGAATTCAAATTCAATCTTTTAAAAGAAAAGAGAGAAGATGACATGACTTCTTCAACTATAAAGAATTTGAACGGAGTTTGCATTTGAATCCTTTCAAAATATTTGCCCTTGCTTCTATATTTTTCTTCCCCGAGAAAATGCCCCGACAAAATTCTTGCACGCAAGAAAGAGCGGAGGAAAATGACCCTCCAAAAACCAGGGCCATTCATTGAAATATTTTGAGCCAAGAAAAAACCAAAATTTAATTTGAGAAAATAATTGCAAAAAGAAATAATGCTTTTAGGGGTTTTTTGGAAAAAGAAATAATTCCAAAAACCTCGCTGGAGTAACCCTGCCCCGGTCGAGTTCAGGAGCTCCCTGCCGACCTCCCCATGGCCCCTACCCTCGCTGCACCACACCCCTGCGTGCCCCACCCCTCCCCCGCCGATTCCCCACCCCGCCGGCGACCTCCCCACCTCGCCAGAGCAGCTACCTCGCCGGAGTTCTTCCTCTCTGTCACCCATGGTGAAATACAAGAAATCTCGTATTGCAGTTTTTTTAGAAAATTGCAATCTTATAAAATTCATATCTATTAGTCTATAACTCCGAATTAGGTGATTCTTTTTGCGTTGGATCACAAATTTTATGTAGTTTCTGTAGATATATAATTTGTCTATGTTTGGATTTATAAAAATTGAGTTAGATCAGATTTGAATTAAAGCTTGTTTTGCTTATTCCGGGAGTTAAAAATAGCTTTTAATTTGATTCTTTTTGCTGCTGCTTCGTATTGATCATATATTTCAGTACTTTAAGTTTCAATTTTTTTTAAATATGTTTAATTGGGGTTTTTACAAAAACAGATTCTGTTTTAGTTCTTTTAGGATTATAGCTATTTCTTTTTCTATTTTTGTTTTTAAATAAGTTTCTTTTATATTTGAGAAAGTTTATATTTGGTTTTCTGTTAGATAACAGTAGGTTCTCAACAAGTTTTTATTTTTATTTTATTTGTTTGCATGGAATCGATTCTAGTTCTATACTAACTTGCGAATTGATTGCATTGCTAGTTTGATTTCCTATTTTGAAAATACTTATAAAAAATATTGTTTTGTAAATTTTACTTCTGTTATCTTAGTTATTTTATATTTTGTTTTCTGTTATTTTTTTCTATTTTAGTGTTTTATTTTCTGTTAGACAAAATCTATTTAGTGTTTGACGTAGTAGAAGACTCCCTAGTCTTATTTGAAGTTTCCTTCGGATTCCTATTCGCTCTCTCTGTTGTTTTGATTGCTAGAATGATTGCTAGTATGAGTGCTTATGTGAATGATATGTTTGTTATATAGATTTCATCGGAGAGTGACGAGTAGTCTATCAAGATATTTTCTCGAGAAATTCTTCTTCGTCAACATCACCAGGCAAGTCACTTTGATCATACTATCACCTATGTTTTATGCATCGTAGTTCTACCATCCTATGCCCAATTGCATGCTGAGTAGGTACTTGGAAATTTTAGTATAGATTGTAGTATCATGTGGTAGGCACACAACAACCCCGATACTTGGCCCCGGGACGACAAATTTCATATTGCTATGCTTGAGTAGACGGGATTTCGGTTGAGTGCATAACACGAGTGATGCGAGGTTGATTAAATAATCAAGACCGGTTAAGACAAGATTTTCAAGACCTTGGACGCAATGCAACTCTGGGTGAAGGACGGTTGATCGGCTCCCTGGAGAACCGAGTGGATGACCCGGGATGCTGGAGAGGCCATGACATCCTGCGGAAAGCTTCACCCAGGCTCAAAGGGACGGACGGATATTTTCAAGACCCGAGGCTTACCTGCACAGCCACAAGTCATTATGGGCTCTGGCTTGGTTGGACAACGCGGCGACTCTGGACAGGCGGTGCTAGCAGATGTAGAAGAACGGTAGGAATGGATGGGCACCGACAGGGATTCAGAGGGACCCATTGAAAGACCATGTTTTGATCATCCGGTCTTCAAACACCCTGAAGTGCGAGGACATACTCGGAGGCGATCAAATCTTGTGAGGAAAGTGTGCAAAACTCTGCAGAGTACTCAAACCTAATCGATTAGCCGTGTCCACGGTCATGGACAACTTGAGCCAAAGGAACTGAAGTTATCTGGATTTCTCAACACCATTAAATATATTTGATGAGGGTAATTATTGACAACTCGGGTACGAGAACTGGTTGGCGGAACCATCTCGTTAACAACCAACAAAGTAGTAACATTTTGCTTTTAGCCCACTCTTGTTGTAGGAGAAAAACTTGCTTTTCGCTAAAAACTTATAGCCCCACCTGCCATATATGCAAATAGTATAAATGATTACTTTTCTCCCCTCTCTTATGTGACTTGCCGGCATATTCAATATGCTGACCTACACGGCTGCAACATCTTATGTTGCAGATATTTTTCTTCGATGAGTAAGAGTACGATTCAGGGTTACGGTCTACACTCAACTTGCCATTGGTGTTTGTTGGGACTCCACTCCCTTGACTGCTTCCGCTGAAATATTTAAGGTATATATCAGTTTTACGCTATTTACATGTGATTGCACTTTGATATCTACATTGATGTACTGTGTGTGCCAGCATACTGATCCAGGGATGGCACAGAAACACAGAGGCTTGACTCGTCTTGAGTCGGGTCGCTACAGAAATGGTATCAGAGCACATGTTGACTGTAGGACGTGACCCTAGAAACTAGAAACTTCTTAGGATAGGATCTCTCAAAAATGTTATTTTCAAGAACATCCTTCACTTCTCATCTCTTCTGATTTCATCAAATGTTCTCCCTCACCTCCAATAGTTAGACAATACCCTTACACCTTTGACCTCATGAAGAATCAACGGAGCTCTACTTCAAAGTAAAGAAGATTTGAACATGCATTTGAAGAATTGAAGGTGCACCAATTGGAGACTCTCAAGACCCGAAGAGCTCAAAGACCCTGAAGATTTCGAATAATTATATGACCATTAGAAGTCCAAACCCCTGTTATATACCCACAATAGTTACGATGATTTGTGAGCCGTCATTGGTGTGTGTTTTCCGATGGCCACAAATAAAACCTATTCTCAAAAATATTGTTTGTATTGTGTGTATCTCCCTCCCTCTCCTACCCGTCTCATCCCCAAAACCTCAACCCTACCAGATGGAGTATGAAACTGGACTTGTAGTCTCTGGACCAATGACCCAGCTCGAGGCTGATATATGGATCCAAAACATGGAGAACCACTTTGGGAGCAACTTGATCTCAAGGAAGTATGAAGTGGAACACGCTCTTCAGTACTTTACACAAAGTGCTGCAATCTGGTGGAAAATGCACCATGCCATACAAGGATTTAGTGGAGCAGAAACTTGGGACGAATTCAAGAACACTCTGTTAAGATCCTGACTTATTTAGAAGTGCTATGACAATTCGAAGGAGAAGACTTGTGCATGCAAGATCTGTGGAGAAATAGGACACACTCAGGAAGAACACAAGCATGGATGCACTCATTGTGAAGAAAATCACCCAGCTGAGGAGTGCCCAAGCAGTCAGGTGACTTGTTTCCTTTGTGAAGGAACCACCCACTACCCAGCTCAATGTCACATTTACCCCAAGGTACAACAAGTTGTCAAGCAGCAGAAAGATGCAGTGAAGGAAACACTCAAGAAGAAGATTCTAGAAGAACCGGTGATGAACGAAAATATTGAAGACCCTGATGGACAAGGTCTGACCAGATTTTTCTCCAATGCATGCTACTCATGTGGAGAAGAAGGACATTATTCACAGGACTGCACGAAGAGAAGCCAAGAGTATCTGGGAAACTTCCCGACGGAAAACGTGGAGTTTGATCCACTTGAAATAGAAGAACTGGCCAAAATAAAGGACTCCGGAAAGAAGAAAAAGTACCCTCGGAAGAGCCAAATCTCTGTAGATATAGACCTGAGTCATGTGAGATGTTACAAGTGCATGGAATTTGGCCACCACAAATACATGTGCTCAGGAAGGAAGCCGGAAATCCCAGGAGCAAAAGCAAAAGTTAAGAAGCCTCGAGACTTGTCAGAACTCATTTGCTTTCATTGCAAGGAAGCAGGACATTTTGCTAGCGATTGTCCGCAAAGGAAGAAAGCTAGAATGGAGTAGTTAAGTTTTGACCAGGGCAATAAGTGTGATCCGAAGCACTCTTGTTTTTCATTGAGATCATGGAGTGAAATTTTTGTAACAGAAGTCCCTGAGATTGTAATAACATCATGAAATAATGGAATTTATTGTCTCATGATTGCCTATGTTGAAAATGTATGTGTTGTTTCTCTACGAGCAAAGATCTCTGAACATTATGAGCATATGAGAAAATATGGTCAATGCAGGCATGAGTATAATACATTCTAAGTGTGGTAGTAATCGGCAACCCCACAGGATCCACTGAGTAGGAATGTGCCATAACTACCAAGGAGACATATACATTCCTCTGAGTACCTATTTACTGACACCTGCAGATGACAACTCTCTACGAGTCATTCCTCAAGGGCCCAGAAACGATCATGGCCCTGACCAGTGGTCATGATTACCCGAAAATCCTGAAGGACATGATGAAGCACATTCATCTTGAAGGGGATGCAGTCTACAAAGGCTACCCATTCATGGAAAGTGGAGTGGAACTTTGGTATGTGGAAGTACACCTCCACCATGTGAAAGGAGTTTGTCCAAAGACTATGGGGCAATACTTTTTCATTTCGCGTGTACCACGAGCAATCTTCTTTGATGTTGTTCGTGAAGCTGCCATGGAAGCCATACGTCAGATTGGAGAAATACTTGAAGCAAGACTCCGTCATACCCAGGAATACCTAAGTGAGGTACGTGCGGAGATGATGGAGATGAAGCTCATGACCACCATAATGAAGCAAAAGATGGATGATTTCAAGGAGCACCTCAGAAAGTTCCGATGGAACTAAAGTACCTCCAAGAGAGACAAATGAATAAATTTGGCAGAAATACTTGACCATACCGAACAATGTGGATGGCAGCATTTGTAATAAATTACTTTTGAGTTGGAATTTTGAAGAAAGCAAGGATGTAATAAATAATTGATTATGAAATGAATATGATTTATGGAAGAAGCTATGATGGATCAGCACACGTTTTCTTAGGAACATACGAAAAAACCTGAGAGTTGTGAAGATACGATAGATGTTTTGTTCAGCTTGCAGAACCAATGGATTATCTGAACTTCGTTCGGGGACAAGAGAAATTCTGCAATGCTTGTGAGGATGCCCAAGTGTTAGAATACGAGATTCACTAAGCCTTATACAAGGTAATGATTTCAGTGCGACATGGCTTGGCCACCATGACGACTTACTATTATCATTCTCTTGCTATTCGAAATGGTAAATCTGAGAGACTTACCCATAGTGAGAGACGACGTTCTTTGAAGCTTTTGTTTAAGCCTTTGAATGGTATGATGAAAGCCCCATGTACATGGCATTTGTTGTCACGCGTAGGAAATTTTACGGTGAGAATGAAACCAAGACCCCTCTCTCTGCAGGATAACCACAAATGGTAGACCACTATGAGAATCATCGATAGGTTATTTAGAATTGATCACGAGACTGTCAGTTAAGAAGACCCAGTAAAGGAAGAAGCTTATATCAACTGAAGGACCCTCGTTTTAATGGAAACGTTATGAATATAGCGGAAGATACGAAGGCTATGAGGAGTCAGATGCGAAAAACCCCAGAGGTTTGTTAAAATCTTAAGGGACCAGTAGCACTCATTTTAAGTGTCGTAGCATCCCACTTTGCCGGAATCTGGATTTGTTAGAAGACCCCCAAACCCTAACCTTTCTTTCTAGCCTCTTCGAATCTCGAGGACGAGATTCATTTTAAGTGTGGTAGGTTTGTAACATCCCAAATTTTGGAATGTTAAAATAATTATTAGATTGTTTGTTTGCTTGCTTGAGTGATTGAAACTTGTGTGAAATTTGAAACTTTTCAAAAACTTTTGAATGAGAGGGAATAAAATGACTTTCCCCATCTCCGATGAATTCAAATTCAATCTTTTAAAAGAAAAGAGAGAAGATGACATGACTTCTTCAACTATAAAGAATTTGAACGGAGTTTGCATTTGAATCCTTTCAAAATATTTGCCCTTGCTTCTATATTTTTCTTCCCCGAGAAAATGCCCCGACAAAATTCTTGCACGCAAGAAAGAGCGGAGGAAAATGACCCTCCAAAAACCAGGGCCATTCATTGAAATATTTTGAGCCAAGAAAAAACCAAAATTTAATTTGAGAAAATAATTGCAAAAAGAAATAATGCTTTTAGGGATTTTTTGGAAAAACATTTTTTTTTAAGTTTTTATTTTGGCCGTGGAAAAATGCCCATCATTTAGATTTTATTTTCCTGATAATTTTAGTATATACAAACTCTATATTCCGAGTTGATTTGATTTCCCTTTTATCGTTTTAGTTTCATAGTTTTGAAAAAGGAAAGAAATCGTGTTTAAATGGAAATAAACGGTGGCCCATTAAGACCTTTCCAAAAATTGGCCCAACGGGATCTTCTTCTTCCTCTATCTCCTTCCTCACGTGCACAGGACCTTCCTTAACCATGGACACGGAAATCTTCCCTTCCCGATCTCCCTCTCCCTTCCATCCCAGCTCCTCCCGAGCCCCCTATAAGAACCCACCCGGCGTCCTCGTTCCATTTTCCCAAAGAGACGCCACTCTCATCGCCTCTAGCCGCCGACCACCTCGCTGGAGTAACCCTGCCCCGGTCGAGTCCAGGAGCTCCCTGCCGACCTCCCCATGGCCCCTACCCTCGCTGCACCACACCCCTGCGCGCCCCACCCCTCCCCCGCCGATTCCCCACCCCGCCGGCGACCTCCCCACCTCGCCGGAGCATCTACCTCGCCGGAGTTCTTCCTCTCTGTCACCCATGGTGAGATTCACGAAATCCCGTATTGCAGTTTTTTCAGAAAATTGCAATCTTAGAAAATTCATATCTATTAGTTTATAACACCGAATTAGGTGATTCTTTTTCGGTTGGATCACAAATTTTATGTATTTCTGTAGATATATAATTTGTCTATGTTTGGATTTATAAAAATTAAGTTAGATCAGATTTGAATTAAAGCTTGTTTTGCTTATTCCGGAAGTTTAAAAATAGCTTTTAATTTGATTCTTTTTGCTGCTGCTTCGTATTGATCCTATCTTTTAGTACTTTAAGTTTCAAATTTTTTTAAATATTTTTAATTGGGGTTTTTACCAAAACAGATTCTGTTTTAGTTCTTTTAGGATTATAGCTATTTCTTTTTCTATTTTTGTTTTTAAATTAGTTTATTTTATATTTGAGAAAGTTTATATTTGGTTTTCTGTTAGATAACAGTAGGTTCTCAACAAGTTTTTATTTTTATTTTATTTGTTTGCATGGAATCAATTCTAGTTCTATACTAACTTGCGAATTGATTGCATTGCTAGTTTGATTTCCTATTTTGAAAATACTTATAAAAAATATTGTTTTGTAAATTTTACTTCTGTTATCTTAGTTATTTTATATTTTGTTTTCTGTTATTTTTTTCTATTTTAGTGTTTTATTTTCTGTTAGACAAAAAATATTTAGTGTTTGACGTAGTAGAAGACTCCCTAGTCTTGTTTGAAGTTTCCTTTGGATTCCTATTCGCTCTCTCTGTTGTTTTGATTGCTAGAATGATTGCTAGTATGAGTGCTTATGTGAATGATATGTTTGTTATATAGATTTCATCGGAGAGTGACGAGTAGTCTATCAAGATATTTTCTCGAGAAATTCTTCTTCGTCAACATCACCAGGCAAGTCACTTTGATCATACTATCACCTATGTTTTATGCATCGTAGTTCTACCATCCTATGCCCAATTGCATGCTGAGTAGGTACTTGGAAATTTTAGTATAGATTGTAGTATCATGTGGTAGGCACACAACAACCCCGATACTTGGCCCCGGGACGACAAATTTCATATTGCTATGCTTGAGTAGACGGGATTTCGGTTGAGTGCATAACACGAGTGATGCGAGGTTGATTAAATAATCAAGACAGGTTAAGACAAGATTTTCAAGACCTTGGACGCAATGCAACTCTGGGTGAAGGACGGTTGATCGGCTCCATGGAGAACCCAGTGGATGACTCGGGATGCTGGAGAGGCCATGACATCCTGCGGAAAGCTTCACCCAGTCTCAAAGGGACGGATGGATATTTTCAAGACCCGAGGCTTACCTGCACAGCCACAAGTCATTATGGGCTCTGGCTTGGTTGGACAACGCGACGACTCTGGACAGGCGGTGCTAGTAGATGTAGAAGAACGGTAGGAATGGATGGGCACCGACAGGGATTCAGAGGGACCCGTTGAAAGACCATGTTTTCATCATCCGGTCTTCAAACACCCTGAAGTGTGAGGACATACTCGGAGGCGATCAAATCTTGTGGGGAACGTGTGCAAAACTTTGCAGAGTACTCAAACATAATCGATTAGCCGTATCCACGGTCATGGACAACTTGAGCCAAAGGAACTGAAGTTATCTGGATTTCTCAGCACCATTAAATATATTTGATGAGGGTAATTATTGACAACTCGGGTACGAGAACTGGTTGGCGGAACCATCTCGTTAACAACCAACAAAGTAGTAACATTTTGCTTTTAGCCCACTCTTGTTGTAGGAGAAAAACTTGCTTTTCGCTTAAAACTTATAGCCCCACCTGCCATATATGCATATAGTATAAATGATTACCTTTCTCCCCTCTCTTATGTGACTTGCCGGCATATTCAATATGCTGACCTACACGGCTGCAACGTCTTATGTTGCAGATATTTTTCTTCGACGAGTAAGAGTATGATTCTGGGTTACGGTCTACACTCAACTTGCCGTTGGCGTTTATTGGAACTCCACTCCCTTGACTGCTTCCGCTGAAATATTTAAGGTATATATCAGTTTTACGCTATTTACATGTGATTTGACTTTGATATATACATTGATGTACTGTGTGTGCCAGCATACTGATCCAGGGATGGCACAGAAACACAGAGGCTTGACTCGTCTTGAGTCGGGTCGCTACAGTAATTTCTTGTGATTTCCATAAGTGTTGTTGTAGGAATTGCCATAATTGTTAGAGGAGTTACTAGAAAAAGGCCTAGGAACATAGTTTCCTCTAAAAGCATTGTTGTTGCCAAATTTGTTCCTACCAACAAAATTCACGTCCAAACTAGCGTTGCTACTCTCAATCAAAGAAGATAGTGGCATGTCATTCAGATCTACGGTAGCGTTTCTACTAGCAACCAAATTCATCAACTCGTCCATCTTAGCACTAAGCGAGTTAATTTCTTCTATAGCATGCACCTTTTTGCTAGCAGGCGACCTTTCATGATCAAGTTGCTTGAAATTCATGATATCGTTACGTAAGGAGATGATCTTAGCCGGCGGAAAATACTTGGATATGTAAGCATCTTTGCACTTATCCCAAGAACCGATACTATTTTTAGGCAAAGAAGAAAAGCAAGTTTTTGCGCGATCTCGCAACGAGAAAGGGAAAAGTTTCAACTTAATCACGTCATTATCCACATCTCTTTTATTTTGCATATCACAAAGCTCAATGAAGGTATTGAGATGGGATGCGGCATCTTCACTAGGAAGGCCAGAGAATTGCTCTTCCATAACAAGATTCAGCAAAGCTGCGTTGATTTCATACGATTCCGCACTAGTGGCGGGAGCAATCGGAGTACTAATAAAATCATTATTATTAGTGCTCGAGAAGTCGCAAAGTTTGGTGTTTTCATCCATGATGACTTCAACAAACAAACAAGCACACAAGCAAGCAAGAAAACCAACAAAGGCAAAACGGCAAAGGCAAAACGGAAAAGGCAAAAGAAAACGGCAAAGGAGAAAGGCAAATGAAAGCGGCAAATGTGAAGTGGGGAGAGGAAAACGAGAGGCAACTGGCAACAAAAGTAAATGCAAGAGATGAGTCTGTGAGACCTACTTGGATAGATCTTGATCTCTCCTCCCCGGCAACGGCGCCAGAAATACTTCTGATGGCAGTTGTGCTTCCCCGGCAACGGCGACAAGAGTAGTCGTGTCGACGGCACCAGGAATCCTTCTGCTACGGCTATGGAGCCTTGCACTGGTGTTCCCTCGAAGCGGAAAGGGTGATGTAGCACAGCGGTGGTAAGTGTTTCCCTCAGTTTGAGAACCAAGGTATCAATCCAGTGGAGGAGTATCACAAGATCCTGCACAAACACAAAAAAGCTTGCTCCCAACGCTATGAAGGGGTTGTCAATTCCTTATAGATTGTTCGCCAAGTGAGAACTGAAAGCAACAAAGTAAGAAAGCAAAGTAAAAGCGTAGGTGTAAACGATGGATGTGAATAGACCCGGGGGCTGTAGTGTTTACTAGTGGCTTCTCTCATGAAAGCAAGTAGACGGTGGGTGAACAAATCACTGTCGAGCAATTGATAGAACCGCGCAAAGTCGTGACGATATCTATGGCAATGATTATATCTATAGGCATCACATCTAAAACAAGTAGACCGATACTTTCTGCATCTACTATATTACTCCACACGTCGTCCGCTATCCAGCATGCATCTAGTGTATTAAGTCCAAAAGAACAGAGTAACGCCTTAAGCAAGATGACATGACGTAGATGGACAATCTCATATCAACGAGAGAGCCCATCTTATTACCCTTGATGGCAACTACTTAATGTGTGCCTTGCTGCCCCTACTGTCACTAGGAAAGGTCACCACATGGTAGAACCCAAAACCAAGCACTTCTCCCATTGCAAGAATCGTAGATCTAGTTGGCCAAACAAAACCCAAGACTCGGAGAGACTTACAAGGATATCAAATCATGCATATAAGAAATCAGCAAAGACTCAAATATATATATCATAGATAATCTGATCACAAATCCACAATTCATCGGATCTCGACAAACACACCGCCAAAGAAGATTACATCAGATAGATCTCCATGAAGATCATGGAGAACTTTGTATTGAAGATCCAAGAGAGAGAAGAAGTCATCTAGCTACTAACTACGGACCCGTAGGTCTGAAGTGAACTACTCACGAGTCATTGGAGGGGCGATGATGATGATGAAGAAGCCCTCCAACTCCAAAGTCCCCTCCGGCAGGGCGCCGGGAAGGGTCTCCAGATGAGATCTCGCGGAAACGGAAGCTTGCGGTGGTGGTAAAGTATTTTCGAGGCTCCCCTCATTTTTTGATGTATTTTAGGGAATATATAGGCCAAAGATCTAGGTTAGGGGGCGGCTAGGGAGGCCACAAGCCCTGCCACCGCCGCCTCCCCCCTGGTGGCGGAGTGGGGGCTTGTGGGCTCCCAGGAGCCCTCCTGGCTTGGCCCACAGGCCCCCTCATCTTCTTCCGTTCGGGAAAAAATCATTTCGGGGATTTTATTCCGTTTGGACTTCGTTCCAAAATCAGATCTGAAAAGAGCCAAAAACACACAAAAAAACAGGAACTGACACTTGGCACTGAATTAATAAGTTAGTCCCAAAAAAGATATATAAGGTACATAAAACATCCAAAGATGACAAGATAACAGCGTGAAACCATCAAAAATTATAGATACGTTTGAGACGTATCATCCATCCACTTCCATAAACCCAAAGTTGTTCCATATGAGTCCACCATACCTACCTATTTGCAGTATCTACCTGACGTTCCAAGTAAATTTGCATGTGCCACTCTCTAAACCTTCAAGAAATAATCTGTTTTGCATGTCCGAACCGCTCATGTGGTGACAGGGGGCTATTAGTATCTTCCATGCTAGGCGTGTTATCCTCGATATGTGTTTATTCGCTATCATTCATGAGAAAGGGGCCGGTAATTGGACTTCCCAGTTCCATGCTCAAATTGAAAAGATAACTACAAACAAAACTCCCCCTGGATTGATGTTGGTATGGACGGCACCCGAGTATTCGGCTAGTCGTGGAGTGTGATTGATCGGTGGTGGGGGAGTCAAAACTTTACTTTTCTGTTTGGGAACCGCCTATAGCATGTGTAGCGTGGAAGATGGTGAAAACTCTTGGTCATTGCGTTGACAATGAAAGCATGCCACCCAAAATTATTATCTCTGTTTTAAAAGCTTGAGCTCTGGCACCTCTGCAAATCAATGCTTCCCTCTGCGAAGGGCCTGTCTATTTATGTTCCTGTTGAGTCATCCTCCTCTTATAAAAGCACCAATTAGAGAGCACCTCTGTCATTTTTATGCTTTGCTTTTAATTGTTGTTGAGTATGACTGTGACTGGATCTTCTTTGCCATGAATTACAATGTTTAGTCAGCCCTTGGTCCTTGAAGGCGCTCTGCATTTTTGTTTTGCGAGGTACCATCTGTTCGTACTGCTTCATGGTTGTTTTGATTGAAGTGTTGACGTTTGAGACTTATTATTATTTGCTCACTAGTTGATTATGCCATTGATATGAGTTTACCGTGAGACCTAAATGTCATTTGCTTATGCGGTTAGCTTGTGATCTTGCTAAAATTTTGGATATGAGTTAGACATAGTTGCAACAACAAGATCAAACAGAGTTCGTAAAAGTTTTTCTTTTGTCTCTTTCAGTTTGTCAACTGAATTGCTTGGGGACAAGCAAGGTTTTAAGCTTGGGGGAGTTGATACATCTTCGTCGTATCTACTTTTCCAAACTCTTTTGCCCTTGTTTTGGACTCTAATTTGCATGATTTGAATGGAACTAACCCGGACTAACGTTGTTTTCAGGAAATTTACGGGGATTTTTTGTGGAATATATAAAAAATACTAGCGCAAGAATCAACGGAGGAAGTGGAGTTGTGAGCCCACAAGCCCACCAGGCGCCCCCCCCCCCCCTTGGCCGCGCCTGGCAGGCATGTGGGGCCCACAAAGCTCCATCGCCTCCAATCTCAGCTCTATTTAGCCTCTTTCATCCGGAAAAAAATCAAGGAGAAGAGTTCATCGCGTTTAACGATACAGAGGCACCGCCACCTCCTGTTCTTCCTCTAGAGGGGAGATCTGGAGTCGGTCTTGGGCTCCGGAGAGGGGAGATCGTTGATACGTCTCCAATGTATCTATAATGTTTGATGGTTTCATGCTATTATCTTGTCAATCTTTGGATGTTTTGTATGCCTTATATATATTTTTTGGGACTAACTTATTAACTCAGTGCCAAGTGCCAGTTCCTGTTTTTCCATGTTTTTGACCCCTTTCAGAGGAGGATTTTGAATGGAGTCCAAACGGAAGGAAACTGCCAAACAGATTTTTTCCGGAACGGAAAAATATCGGAGAGCTGGAGAATCAGGGCAGGGGATCCCCACGGACCCCACAAGCCCTCATGGTGCGGCCAGGGGGAGGCCGCGGCCCCCTGGCTTGTGGGCTCCCTGAGGCCCCTTTGCCCTAGGTTTTGCGCCTATATATTCCCTAAAAATCCCAAAAAATCACGATATCATCGAAAGTACTTTTCCGCCACCGCAAGCTTCTGTCTCCGCAAGATCCCATCTGGGGCACGTTCGGGTGCCGTGCCAGAGGGGGGATTCGGATACGAAGGGCTTCTTCATCAACACCATGACCTCTCCGATGATGCATGAGTAGTTCACCATAGACCTACGGGTCCATAGCTAGTAACTAGATGGCTTCTTCTCTCTCTTGGATCTTCAATACAAAGTTCTCCATGATCCTCATGGAGATCTATCCGATGTAATCTTGTTTTGCGGTGTGTTTGTCGAGATCCAATGAATTGTGGATTTGTGATCAGATTATCTATGAATCTTATTTGAGTTTCTTCTGATCTCTCTTATGCATGATTTCATATCCTTGTAATTCTCTTCGAGTTGTGGGTTTTGTCTGGCCAACTAGATCTATGATTCTTGCATTGGGAGAAGTGCTTGGTTTTGGGTTCATACCGTGCGGTGACCTCACCCAGTGACAGAAGGGGTAGCGAGGCACGTATCGTGTTGTTGCCATCAAGGGTAAAAAGATGGGGTTTTCATCATTGGTTTGAGATTATCCCTCTACATCATGTCATCTTGCTTAAGGCGTTACTCTGTTCGTCATGAACTCAATACACTAGATGCATGCTGGACAGCGGTCGATGTGTGGAGTAATAGTAGTAGATGCAGAAAGTATCGGTCTACTTGTCTCGGATGTGATGCCTATATGTATGATCATTGCCTTAGATATCGTCATGACTTTGCGAGGTTCTAGCAACTGCTCGATAGTAATTTGTGCACCCACGGTAATACTTTCTATTTTGAGAGAAGCCTCTACTGAACACTATGGCCCCAAGGGTCTACTCCACACCATATTTTCAGCCTTACACTTTTTACTTCATTGCAATTTCCGCCTTCAGATCTCACTTTGCAAACAATCTTGAAGGGATTGACAACCCGTTTATAGCATTGGGTGCAAGCTCTTTTGTGTTTGTGCACGTACTCTGGACTTGACGAGATTCTCCTACTGGATTGATACCTTGGTTCTCAAACTGAGGGAAATACTTAATGCTCCTGTGCTGCATCACCCTTTCCTCTTCAACGGAAAAACCAACGCAAGCTCAAGAGACGACACAAGGATCTCTGGCACCATTGCTAGGGAAGTACTTTTGTTGACGTAGCAGAAGGATTTCTGGCGCCGTTGCCGGGGAGGATCAATTCAAGAACTCATCCAAGTAAGTGTCGCAAACTCATCTCTTACATTTCCCTTTTTTTGCCTCTCTTTTTCCTCTCCCCCACTTCTGAAAAAAAAAATTACAAAAAAATATTTGCCCTTTTCTTCGTTTGCCTTTTTTGTTCGCCCTTTTCTCTCGCTTGCTTTCTGTTCACTTGTGTGCTATGTGCCTTCAATATGCTTGCATGTTCGCTTGCTGAAAATCTAGTGATATGGATCCTCATCCACTTGCTAATCTCTTTAAGAGATCCAATTATGTTGATCCTATTGCTAGTGAGTTGAGTGAACTTGACTATCTTTATGGAGTTTTGCTTGAGATGCGTGAATCTGAAAATCGTGATGAAGAAATTTATGAAGTGATTCACGAGGGCTCCTTGAATGAAAAGCATGATTGCAATGGTTTCACTATAAATCCTATTAGTGACAATCATGCTAAAAATATGCAAAACCCTAAGCTTGGGGATGCTAGTTTTGCTTTGTCCACTACATGTTGCAATGATCATGAGTGGGGCGATGATTTTTCTTATGATCTTTAAATTTTGTTTAAGCCTCATGATGACTATGATATTTGCAATAATATTGAAAGTGGGATTGGAGAAGTAATGACTTTAGTTGATGATAATCCCACTATTTTTGAAGAGCGTCAACTTTGCATGCATGTGGATCATGAAAAGAATATCCTTTTTGATAGATATATTGTTGAATTTTATTATGATCCCACATGTAATTGCTATGTGAGAGGAAAATATTGTGGTAGAAACTTTCATGTTACCAAATTTCCTCTCGTTATGTGGAGATTTTTATTGTCTCATTCTTCTTCCTTGCATATGGCAACTATTGGTTGTCTTGACAATCTGTTTTTCTATAAAATGCCTATGCATAGGAAGTATGTTAGACTTAGATGTGATTTTCACATGCTTTATGATGCTCTCGTTGTGCTTCAATTCTTGTCTTTTGTGTGAGCATCATTGATTTATCAATGCCTAGCTAAGGGAGTTAAACAATAGCGCTTGTTGGGAGGCAACCCAATGAATTTATCGTTTTCTTTCTGTTTTGTTGCATCCACACTTTCATAATTCTGTTGTGATTGTGTTTTTTGTGTTTCTTTTTGTGTTTGAGCCAAGAAAAACCTTTATGACTAGTCTTGGTAATGGTTGTTTGATCCTTGTGGAAAAAGATAGAAACTTTTCGCTCACGAGATGATTTTTCATTTTTATTCAAGAAGAGCTTTTGAGTTGATTATTTTTTCTGCTAGTTGATATGCCTTTTTCCCAGGTAGTCGTAATTTTCCGATTTTGTGAGGTACCAGAAGTATACGAAGTATACAGATTGCTACAGACTGGTCTGTTTTTTATAGATTCTATTTTTTTTGAGTTGGTTGCTTGTTTTGATGAAACTATGGTTAGTATCGGGGGGTACTAGCCATGGAAAAGTGAGAATACAGTAGCCCAACACCAATATAGATAGAATTCAAGTTTGCTACACTACCAAAAGAGGTGGTAGTTTGTTTTCTTGTGCTAATGTTATCATGAGTTTCTGTTTAAATTTTGTGTTGTGAAGTTTTCAAGTTTTGGGTGATGTTCTCATGGACAAAAAGATAAGGAGTGGAAAGAGCTCAAGCTTCGGGATGCCCAAGGCATCCCAAGTCAAATTCAAGGACACCAAAAAGCCTAAGCTTGGGGATGCCACGGGAAGGCATCCCCTCTTTCATCTTCAATCCATCGGTAACATTACTTGGAGCTATATTTTTATTCACCACATGATATGTGTTTTGCTTGGAGCGTCGTGTATTATAGGAGTCTTTTCCTTTTGTTGTTTCACAAATATCCTTGCTGCACACCTTTTTGAGAGAGAGAGACCTGCACTCATCGTGATTTTGCTAGAATGCTCATAGTGCTTCACTTATATCTTTTGAGCTAGATACTTTTGCTCTATGTGCTTCACTTATATCTTTTAGAGCACGGCGGTGCGTGACTTGGTAGTTGGCTTATGCTATGAAAGTAGTCCCAAATGTGATAGGTACCCAAAGAGGATACAAAAACCTCCATCTTCATGTGCATTGAGTAGAAAGAGAAGTCTTGGTTCCTCTCAATTAGTTTTGAGACGTGGATTCGGTAATATTAAGAGTTATGTTAGTAGGGTGTTGTGAATCTAGAAATACTTGTGTTGAAGTTAGTGATTCTCGTAGCATACACGTATGGTGAACCGCTATGTTAGGAAGTCGGAGCATAATTGATCTATTGATTGTCATCCTTTGTGTTGAGGTCGGAATCGCGTGATGGTTTACAACTACCAACCCTTCCCCTAGGAGTATGCATTTTGCACTTTGTTTCGATTACTAATAAAAACTTTCACAACAAGTATGTGAGTTCTTCATGACTAATGTGAGTCCATGGTATATATGCACTTTCACCTTCCACCATTGCTAGCCTCTCTAGTGCCGCACAATTCTCGCCGGTGCACAAACCCATCATATGCCCTCCTCAAAATAGCCACCATACCTACCTACTATGGCATTTTCATAGCCATTCTGAGATATATTGCCATGCAACTCCCACCGTTCCGTCTCATGACTTGTGTCGTCGCTCTCATATTGCCATTGCATGATCGTAAGATAGCTAGCGAGATGTTTCAACGTCATACGCCATGCTAGATCATTGCACATCCCGTACACTGCAGGAGGCATTTCCTGTAGAGTCATCATCGTTCTAAGCTTTGAGCTGTGAGTAAATAAAAGTGTGATGATCATCATTATTAGAGCATTGTCCCATGTGAGGAAATAAAAAAAGAGCCCAAAGAGCCCAAAAATAAAAAGAAAAAAAGAAAAAAGAAAAAAGAAAAAAAAGAGGCCTAAGAGCCCAAAAAAAAGAGAGAAAAAGAGAGAAGGGACAATGCTACTATCTTTTTCCACACTTGTGCTTCATAATAGCACCATGTTCTTCATGATTGAGAGCTTCTTGCTTTGTCACTACCATATGCTAGTGGGAATTTTCATTATATAACTTGGCTTGTATATTCCAATGACGGGCTTCCTCAAAATTTCCCTAGGTCTTCGTGAGCAAGCAAGTTGGATGCACACCCACTAGTTCTCCTTTTGAGCTTTCACATACTTATAGCTCTAGTGCATCCCTCGTATGGCAATCCCTACTCATTCATATTGATATCTATTAATGGGCATCTCCATAGCCATTTGATACGCCGAGTCAATATGACCATCTCCTCCTTTTTGTCTCACAACCACCACCACACTCTATTCCACCTATAGTGTTATATCCATGACTCGCGCTCATGTATTGCGTGATAGTTATAAAAAATTTGAGAAAGTAAGAGTGCGAAAACAATTACTTGGCCAATACCGGGGTTGTGGATGATTTACATTAGTTGTGTGAGGATGATGGAGCATAGCCAGACTATATTATTTTGTAGGGATAACTTTCTTTGGCCTTGTTATTTTGAAAGTTCATGATTACCTTGCTAGTTTGCTTGAAGTATTATTGTTTTCATGTCAATAGCAAACTATTGTTTTGAATCTTACGGATCTGACCATTCATGTCACGTGAAAAATGTTGCAAAGGACAACTATGCTAGGTAGCATTCCACATCGAAAATTCATTCTTTATCACTTCCCTACTCGAGGACGAGGAAGAGTTAAGCTTGGGGATACTTGATACGTCTCCAACGTATCTATAATTTTTGATGGTTTCATGATATTATCTTGTCAAACTTTGAATGTTTTGTATGCCTTTTATATATTTTTGGGACTAACTTATTAACTCAGTGCCAAGTGCCAGTTCCTGTTTTTTCCATGTTTTTGACCCCTTTTAGAGGAGGATTTTGAAAGGAGTCCAAACGGAAGGAAACTGCCAAAAAGATTTTTTCTGGAACGGAAAAAGATTGGAGAGCCGGAGAATCAGGGCATGGGATCCCCAGGGACCCCACAAGCCCTCATGGCACGGCCTGAGGGGAGGCCACGGCCCCCTGGCTTGTGGGCTCCCTGAGGGCCCTTTGCCCTAGGTTTTGCGCCTATATATTCCCTAAAAATCCCAAAAAAATCACGAGATCATCGAAAGTACTTTTCCGCCGCCGCAAGCTTCTGTCTCCGCAAGATCCCATCTGGGGCATGTTCTGGTGCCCTGCCGGAGGGGGGATTCGGATACGGAGGGCTTCTTCATCAACACCATGACCTCTCCGATGATGCGTGATTAGGTCACCATAGACCTACGGGTCCATAGCTAGTAACTAGATGGCTTATTCTCTCTCTTGGATCTTCAATACAAAGTTCTCCATGATCCTCATGGATATCTATCTGATGTAATCTTCTTTTGCGGTGTGTTTGTCGAGATCCAACGAATTGTGGATTTATGATCAGATTATCTATGAATATTATTTGAGTTGCTTCTGATCTCTCTTATGGATGATTTCATATCCTTGTAATTCTCTTCGAGTTGTGGGTTTTGTCTGGCCAACTAGATCTATGATTCTTGCGATGGGAGAAGTGCTTGGTTTTGGGTTCATACCGTGCCGTGACCTCACCCAGTGACAGAAGGGGTAGCGAGGCACATATCGTGTTGTTTCCATCAAGGGTAAACAGATGGGGTTTTCATCATTGGTTTGAGATTATCCCTCTACATCATGTCATCTTGCTTAAGGCGTTACTTTGTTCGTCATGAACTCAATACACTAGATGCATGCTGGATAGCGGTCGATGTGTGGAGTAATAGTAGTAGATGCAGAAAGTATCGGTCTACTTGTCTCGGACGTGATGCCTATATGTATGATCATTGCCTTAGATATCGTCATGACTTTGCGCGGTTCTATCAATTGCTCGACAGTAATTTGTTCACCCACCGTAATACTTGCTATTTTGAGAGAAGCCTCTAGTGAACACTATGGCCCCCAGGGTCTACACCACGCCATATTTTCAGACTTACACTTTTTTACTTCCTTGCACTTTCCGCCTTCAGATCTCACTTTGCAAACAACCTTGAAGGGATTGACAACCCCTTTATAGCGTTGGGTGCAAGCTTTTTTGTGTTTGTGCACGTACTCTGGACTTGACGAGATTCTCCAACTGGATTGATACCTTGGTTCTCAAACTGAGGGAAATACTTACTGCTCCTGTGCTGCATCACCCTTTCCTCTTCAAGGGAAAAACCAACGCAAGCTCAAGTGACGACAGAAGGATCTCTGGCACCATTGTCAGGGAAGTACTTTTGTTGACGTAGCAATCGTCGCCATCGTCATCACCAACCTTCCTTCATCGCCAATTCCATGATGTTCTTCACCGTTTGTGAGTAATCTCATCGTAGGCTTGCTGGACGGTGATGGGTTGGATGAGATCTATCATGTAATCGAGTTAGTTTTGACGGGGATTGATCCCTAGTATCCACTATGTTCTTAGATTGGTGTTGCTACTACTTTGCCATGCTTAATGCTTGTCACCCCAGTGCCATGATTTCAGATCTGAACCTATTATGTTGTCGCCAATATATGTGTGTTTTTTATCCTATCTTGCAAGTTGTAGTCACCTACTATGTGTTATTACCCGGCAACCCCGGAGTGACAATAGCCGGAACCACTCCCGGAGATGACCATAGTATGAGGAGTTCATGTATTCACCAAGTGTTAATGCGTTGGTCTGGTTCTTTATTAAAAGGAGAACCATAATATCCTGGAGTTTCCATTAGGACCCCGCTGCCATGGGAGGGATGGACAATAGATGTCATGCAAGTTCTTTTCCCTAAGCACGTATGACTACATACGAAATACATGCCTACATTACATTGACGAACTGGAGCTAGTTACATATCTCTCCGAGTTATAACTGTTACATGATGAATAGAATTCGGCATAATCATCCATCACCAATCCAATGCCTACGAGTCTTTTCCTACTAGTCCTTGTTACGTTACTTTGCTGCTACTGCTATCACTGCTGCTACTGTTACTCCGTTGCTACTGCTGTTACATTGCTGCTACTGCTGTCACTTCGTTGCTACTGGTTACTGTTGCTACTGTTGCTATCACACTACCTTGCTACTAATACTTTGCCGCAGATACTAAATCTTTCAGGTGTGGTTGAATTGGCAACTCAACTGCTAATACTTGAGAATATTATTTGGCTTCCCCTTGTGTTGAATCAATAAATTTGGGTTGAATACTCTACCCTCGAAAACTGTTGCGATCCCCTATACTTGTGGGTTATCAGCTGCTGACTACGCTGACAGGTATGAAAGCTTAGTTGATCAACGTGTTTTAAGTGTGCAGGTAACACAGGTGAGCAAAATCAAAGGCATAACTTGTTCCATACAACGGGCGTTGTAAAGGAATGTTCTGTTCGCTTCATCATCAATGGAGGGAGTTGCAACAACTTAGCTAGCATGGAGATGGTGGAGAAGTTGTCTCTCACCACCAGACCGCATCCTCATCCTTATTATATTCAGTGGTTCAACAACAGTGGCAAGGTTAAGGTAACACGTACTGTTCGTATGCATTTTAGCATTGCTACATATTCTGATTTTGTTGATTGTGATGTGGTACCCATGCAAGCATGCTCCGTTTTACTTGGCAGACCATGGCAATTTGATAAAAATTCTGTACACCATGGTAGAACAAATTAGTATACTCTTACTCATAAGGATCAAAATATAACTTTGCTTCCTATGTCTCCTCAACATATTATGAAAGATGACATTGCTAGAGCTAGTAAAGAAAAACAGGACCTACATAAGAGTGAAAAACAGATTGTAGCGAAGGAATTTGAGCAACACAATAATCCTACTAAATCATCATCTCGTGTTGCATCTGAAATCAAACTGAAGAGTGGTTGTTTACTTGCCACTAAATAGGATATTACCGATTTGGATATTACTATATCTGTTTGCTATGCCTTCGTATGCAAAAAGGTATTATTTTCATTTGAGGACATGCCACCCTCTTTGTCTCCTGTTGTCATTAACATTTTGCAGGAGTTCGCTGGCGTCTTTCCACAAGACGTGCCACCAGGATTACCACCTATTAGAGGGATTGAGCATCAAATTGACTTAATTCCCGGTGCATCACTACCCAACCGTGCACCATACCATACCAATCCAGAGGAGATGAAGGAGATTATGCGTCAAGTACAGGAGCTGCTCGACAAAGGTTATATACGTGAATATCTTAGTCCTTGTGTTGTTCCTATTATTCTAGTGCCAAAAAAGGATGGTGCATCATGTATGTGTGTTGATTGTAGAGGCATTAATAATATTACTATTCGTTATCGTCATCCTATTCCTAGGCTAGATGATATGCTTGATGAATTAAGTGGCTCTACAATTTTCTCCAAAGTTGATTTGCATAGTGGATACCATCAAATTCGCATGAAATTGGGAGATGAATGGAAAACGGCATTTAAAACTAAGTTTGGATTATATGAGTGGTTAGTTATGCCTTTTGGATTGACTAATGCACCTAGCACTTTCATGAGATTAATGAATGAGGTTTTACGTGCTTTCATTGGACGATTTGTGGTAGCCTACTTTGATGATATACTAATTTATAGTAGATCTTTGGAGGAACACTTGGATCATTTGCATATTGTTTTTATTGCTCTACGTGATGCACGTTTGTTTGGTAACCTTGGGAAGTGCACCTTTTGCACAGACCGAGTATCTTTTCTTGGCTATGTTGTTACTCCACAGGGAATTGAAGTTGATAAAGTCAAGATTGAAGCTATTGAGAGTTGGTCGCAACCCAAAACGGTCACACAAGTGAAGAGTTTCCTTGGACTCGCCGGGTTTTATAGGCGTTTCGTGAGAGATTTCAGCACCATCGCTGCACCTCTCAATGAGCTTACAAAGAAGGATGTGCCTTATTCTTGGGTACCGCATAGGAAGAAGCCTAATAACCTAATAAAATTGCATAGGGACTTTCCGGACCTAATCAACCCCCGAGACAGTGCTCCCCATGAGTGTTGGTCCCACCTGAGCGATGTCCGACGCCCCCTGGTCACCCAGGGTTTAGCAAACCCGACGTCTAGCTCATCTGTCGTGTCCTGAGAACGAGATACGCGGCTCCTATCGGGATCGTCGACATGTCGGGCGGCCTTGCTGGATTAGTTTTACCTTTTATGAGATATCTTGTGCATCGGGATTCCGGTGATGCTTTGGGTAATCTCAGAGTTGAGGTTTTCCACTAAGGAGTCCGACGAGATCGCAAGCTTCGTGATCGAGGATTTCTATGCGGCTTGTGGTAATTTGTGATGGACTAGTTGGAGCACCCCTGCAGGGTTAAATGTTTCGGAAAGTCGTGCCCGCGGTTATGTGGCAACGTGGAAACTTTGTTTAACATTGGTTTTAGACAACTTGAAGTTAACGTAATTAAAATATGCCAACTGAGTGCGTAACCGTGACTGTCTCCTTCGTGAGTTCCTTCTCCGATCGAGGACACGGTGGGGTTATGCTTGACGTAAGAGGTGATCAGGTTCGTTCATTTCATCAACCGTAGTTCACGTCCGCTATGCGTAGATCTTCCCCCTCTTTATTCTTGTACTCGTAACTTAGCCACCTCATATATTGCTTAGTCGCTTGCTGCAGCCTCACCACTTAACCATACCTCACCTATTAAGCTTTGCTAGTTTTGATGCCTTTGGAAATGATATTGTTGAGTCCCCTGTGGCTCACAGATTACTACAACACCAGTTGCAGGTACAGGTAAAGGTTACTTGACGCGAGCGCGTTGATTTCTCATTTGGAGTTGCTTCTTCTTCCTCTTCTTCATCGATCTAGGATGGGTTCCAGGCTGACAGCCTAGGATAGCAAGGATGGACACCGTTCTTCTTTTCTCGTTTGTTTTTCGTCCGTAGTCGGACCCTGCTCTTCTTCGTGTTATTTATGTATTGTACTGATGTGACTCTGATGTAGCTTGTGGCGAGTGTAAGCCAATTCTATATATCTCATCTTTTCAATACATGTACTTGTAATGATATCCATTCTTGCGAAACGATGAGATGCGCTTCTATCCCTGATGAGGCCCTCATGCCAAATTGAGGATAGGATCGCATCATGGGAGTTACAAGTTGGTATCAGAGCAGTACCGACCTAGGAGCCCCCTTGATTGATCGAACTTGGCTGAGTCGAGTCTAGTGAAAAACTACTATGAGTCTAGTTATATATCGGAGAGTAGGATTCTTTTTTTCTCCTCATCTATGCTTTGGTGAGGTTAACGACTTAGGAATTTTAATTCTACTCCTCTTCTCACTCAAAAAAAATTAGGATCACGCGGATATTTTTGGAATCTATATAATGTCGATGTGACGGAGTTCTGTCTTGGTGCCTCCTGTCTGACTTGATTTCTTCCGGGGAGTTGAGCTCCAGGGGATTCTCTAGCACATCGTTATCATTCAGATTTCTTAGTATCTCAAAGCGAAGGATGTTCGTAATTGCTTCAATGCTAGTAGTGGCGAGATAACCCCGATGGCCCCAGTACTGGTGCAGATTGTTCGGGAGTACTGCCATACTTTGTATCGTTGTGATCACGAGGGTCTGTAGTAGATGAAGGTCCGAGATTCTGGTTATGTGTTGACGGATGTGATATATTGGACGGGTTAGTATAGGAGTTGTGTGATATATTACTCCTTGTATCCGTGGACCAGATTGTATGACCAGAAATTTCGGGAGTTCTTAGGTGGGAATTCAAGTAGTTACTTATAGGACAATCTTCCAACAAATGCATGATGTTAGGTTGGGGTTCGACATCTAGTGGATTCGTTTGTTCACGGTGGTCTTACAGCGGTTCTCGTTGTGTCTTAAAGAGTCCTTGTAGCTTGCTACGACTCGGGGACGCTTCGTATGTCGTGTGCACTGCCTTGCACTTGATGGCTACTATAAGGATCGAGCCCGTGCGATCCTGTCCGCGAAAATGCCAAGCGAAATCTCTCTCATGAATTTGTTCTGGCTTGTTTCATAAGCCACATCCTTTGTTTTGTTGGAGTATGGTAATTCCAGTTGCTTCGATGTCAAGTGGTGAATTCATATCCTTCCAAGAGGTGTTCTCGTGTTTTATGGGATTGCTGATTCTTTTTCTCAATCAGATTGTCTTATCACTTCTTGTTAACCGGAGTTGTCGTGTCAATTCTTTCCAACCGGTGTGCTTCTCTTCAAGTGAATTCAATCCTCTCCAATTTGGCAAGTTCATCTCATCTATCCTAAGTTGTCTTTGTTTTCCCCGCCCTCCCACCCTTTTCTTAAGTGATTCAATTATCTTCCAAGTGTCTTCTTTTAATTGTTGCTTATGCGATCTTTTTCTTTTCTCTCTTATTCGGTGATTCATTTGGAAGACTCTCAGGAGCTTCGTGTTCATCTGTATTCAATCGTGTTATCTTTTCCGATGAATTCAATTCAGTTGTCCGTGTTCATCATGTCCTTTTCATCCTTTAAACTCTTTCCCATGTTAAAATTCTTATCAAGTCTTCTTGTGGTCATTTCTTTCTTTTCTATCTGGAGCGTTGAAGATGTCTCAGAGTTTGTTGTTTTCAATTCTTTAATTATTTCGAGGGCCTCACCTCATCTAGTTTCCATTTGAACTCGTGCAATATCTCTCTTTTTGAGCAATCTTTTCAATGGTGGTTTCTTTGAGTGGGCCCATAACCCACAGGTTTTCCCAGGATCTTATCTGTCTCTTGTAATCTTTCCAGTGCTCTCTAATTCTTTTCAACTATGACATAAGTATGAATTTCATCAGTCATATCCCTTCTCCAAGATCTATTCGAATTAAATTCTCATCCTGCTCAACCTTTCATTCTTCATTATTCCGGAGGTCTCAGTTATTCTTGGTGATGTTCTTCTCGTCATTCTCTCCATTGAAGATTGAAGGGGTGTTTATCTCATATCTTGGTGCCATCATCTTAATTGTTCCGATCATGAGTAATCCATTTCTTGCTATTTAGTGCATTTCAATGTTGTGTTCATTTATCGATCCTCCAAAGGCCATCGTTTCAGAAGATTCTTCGTTCTCAGCATTCAGCTTTCATCCTCAATTCTCCTCAATTGTTGTCTCTTCGTTCATCTCTCAATTATTCTGGTGCCTTCTTCAAGTTTTCTCTCAGGTGGATCATGATCTCTTCATTCTCATGTATCTCCATTTATTCTTGACATGGCCCCATTCAATCCAATTCTTACCGGTGTCTCCTCAAGACTTCTTCAAGTTTGTGCTCATATCTCTTCTCAATCTTTTCAAGAAGAATAAGGGGTTTGCTAAATCCGTTGCTTGTCATCAATTAAACTTGATGAAGGATAAGCATAACATAATTCGTATTCTTGTTCGTAGTGTTCCCAATTCTTCTTCCGTAGTGGCTCATGATATCAATTCTTTTCTCAAGTGCTTATCTTTCTTTTCCGAAGTTCCAAGTTCTATCAAGTATCTCTTTGAGAAGCTTCATCTAAATCATTGCAAGGTCTTTAATCTTATTTTTTCATCATTTCATTCGGGTGTTCTCCAAGAGATTCGTCATGGTGTTGCATCATGGTATCAATTCTTTGTCTCAAGATGTTCTTCAAGATTCTTGTGGTGGTAGTTATCTTTTTTCTTCTTCGTTCCCTATTTCCAAGATCTAGTTTCTATTTCTTTCTAACGGAGGCGTTGTGTTGTTTCTCTCTTCAATATATCATTTCATCTTTTCAAGAACATGGTGTTCCCTTGTTCTATTTAGTTGTTTGTTATGAATCTTGTCTAATTCTCCCATCTTATCGGAAAAAAAATTCCCTTTTCCTACCAAAGTGCTGCCGAAATTTTCTGTGAATTCTTGCTTGTTTCTCATATCATTCCTCATCTCTTTGCAACCTTCAAGTATCGTTGGTTTCACTCGTTTGTCAAAGAAGCGACTAAGTTTTACATCTTTTTTTCTCATCCTCTTCCCCGTTCATTCTTGGATCTCGGGTCGAGATCCTCTTGTAGTGTAGGAGAGTTGTGACAGCCCGAGACCGACGTTCCAGAAGATCCCCCCTTTATTCCGTTTCTGTCATGTGTCTATTTTTATTTGTCGCATCATCATCGCATCATGCGCATCATCTGCATTGCATCGGCATCCCGTTGCCGCCAGTTTTCAAACTTGCATCCGTTAGTAGTTGTCGGTTGACTGGCACTCTCTGGCAATAGCTAGACGAATGTTGATTCTGTGACAACAGACCTTCCCCTGCAACGGCACCAGAAGAATGATGTTGACGGCCCACCAGCGCGTGGGTTCGCAGTAGTTTTCGAGGGTAGAGTATTCGACTCAAATTTTTTGATTCGCCAACAGGAGGTGAGAGGATACTCTCGAGTATTAGCAGCTGAATTTGTCTGATTCAACCGCACCTGAAAGATTAGTATCTGCAAGCAAAGTAGTAGCAGCAAGGTAACGAGTAATAGTAGTGGCAAGGAACAGCAGTAGTGACAGCAGTAGCAAGTAGCAACAGTAGCAAGCGACAGTAGTAGAAACAATAGCAGCAGAGCAAGACAAGTAACAGCAGTAGTGGGACAAACTCGTAGGCAATGGGTCGGTGATTTGTTTGGATGATATTCATCATGCAATAGTTATAACACGGAGAGATATGTGGCTAGCTCCCGTTCCTCAATGTGATGTAGGCATGCATTCCGTGTGTCGTCATACGTGCTTAGGGAAAAGAACTTGCATATGACATCTATTGTCCATCCCTCCCGTGGCAGCGGGGTCCAAAAGGAAACTACGGGATATTAAGGTTCTCCTTTTAATAAAGAACCGGACCAACGCATTAGCACTTGGTGAACACATGAACTCCTCAAACTATGGTCATCACCGGGAGTGGTTCCGGTTATTGTCACTTCGGGGTTGCCGGATCATAACACATAGTAGGTAACTACAACTTGCAAGATCGGATCTAAAACACACATATATAGGTGGCAACATAATAATTTCAGATCTGAAATCATGCCACTCGGGCCCTAGTGAAAAGCATTAAGCATGGCAAAGTAGTAGCAACACCAATCTCCGAACATAATGGATACTAGGGATCAATCCCCATCAAAACTAACTTGATTACATGATAGATCTCATCCTACTCATCACCGCCCAGCGAGCCTACGAATAGATTACTCACGAACGACGAAGAGCTTCATGGAATTGGAGAGGGAAGAAGGTTGATGATGACGATGGCGACGATTTCCCCTCTCCGGAGCCCAAAACGGACTCCAGATCTACCCTCCAGATGAAGAACGGGTTGTGGCGGCGCCTCCGTATCGCAAATGCGACGAAATCTTCTCTTTTTATTTTTTCTGGGACGAAAGTGAACTTATAGAGCTGAGATTGGGGCGGCAGAGCCACGTGGGCCCCACAAGCTTGCCATCCGCCACCAGGGGGTGGCGGCTAGAGGGCTTGTGGCCCACTGGCCCACCCCCTGAGGTGGATCTTTGCGCAGGTATTTTTCATATTTTCCAAAAATAATCTCCGTAAATTTTCAGGACGTTTGGAGAACTTTGATTTCTGCACAAAAACAACACCAAGGCAATTCTGCTGAAAATAGCGTCAGTCCAGGTTAGTTCCATTCAAATCATGCAAATTAGAGTCCAAAACAAGGGTAAAAGAGTTTGGAAAAGTAGATACGATGGAGACGTATCAACTCCCCCAACCTTAAAACCTTGCTTGTCCTCAAGCAACTCGGTTGACAAACTGAGAGAGAAAGAAAAACTTTGACAAACTCTATTTGATCTTGCTGTTGCAACTATGTCTAACTCATAACCAGAATTTCAGCAAGATCACAAGTTAACCACATAAGCAAGTGACACAAAGGTCTCACAGTAAACTAATATCAATGGCATAATCAGCTAACGAGCAAATAATAATGAGTTTCAAATACCAACACTTCAATCAAAACAAGCATGAAGCAATATGAATAGGTGGTATCTCGCTAGCTCTTTCTGAGACCGCAAAACATAAATGCAGAGAACTTTCAAAGATCAAGGGCTGACTAAACATTGTAATCCATAGCAACGAAGATCCAGTCATAGTCATACTCAATATCAATCAAAAGTTAAGCATAAAAGTGACACAGGTGCTCTCTAATTGGTTCTTATAAAAGAGGAGGATGACTCAACAGGAAAATAAATAGACAGGCCCTTCGCAGAGGGAAGCATTGATTTGCAGAGGTGCCAGAGCTCAAGCTTTGAAAACAGACATAATAATTTTGGGTGGCATGCTTTCATTGTCAACGCAATGACCAAGAGTTCTCAATATCTTCCATGCTACTCATGCTATAGGCGGTTCCCAAACAGAAAAGTAAAGTTTTAACTCCCCCACCACCAATCAATCACACTCCACGGCTAGCCGAATCCTCGGTACCGTCCATACTAACATCAATCCAGGGGAGTCTTGTTTTACAATTATGTTTTCGATTTAAGCATGGAACTAGGCATTCCAATTACCGGCCCCTTTCTCGTGAATGACAGTGAATAAACACATGTCGAGGATAACACTCCTAACATGGAAGATACCAATAGCCCTCTGTCACCACATGAGCGGTTCGGGCATGCAAAACAGATTATTTCTTGAAGGTTTAGAGAGTGGCACATGCAAATTTGCTTGGAACGGCAGGTAGATACCGCAAATAGGTAGGTATGGTGGACTCTCATGGAAGAACTTTTGGGTTTCTAGAAGTGGATGCACAAGCAGTATTCCGCTTAGTACAATTGAAGGCTAGCAAAAGACTGGGAAGCGACCAACTAGAGAGCGACAACAGTCATCAAGATGCAATGAGTTTGACGAACATTGAATGCAAGCATGAACAGGATATAAATCACCATGAACACGAACATCATAGAGGCTATGTTGATTTTGTTTCAACTACATACATGAACATGCGCCAAGTCAAGCCACTTGAATCATTCAAAGGAGAATACTATCCTATCATACTACATCATAGTTATCTCAAACTCTATGTTGGCATTCAAGACAAACCATTATAAGCTCCTAGCTAAATAAGCATGGCATCAGAAACTAAGATCTCTAAGTTGTCATTGCAAACATGCTTCTCTCACAACAAAGCTGAATCTGGGTCGACAAGCTAGTCGTATTTACAAAAACAAAATAGATAAAGTTCATACCAGCTTTTCAGTCTCAGTCACTTCATCATATATCATCATTATTGCCTTTCATTTGCACGATCGAACGATGCGAACAATAATAAGTGTGCTCGTGCATTGGACTAAGCTGAAATCTGCAGGCAAACGCATAGGAGAAGACAAAGTAATATGGCTCTTTGAAAGCTAAACAGGTACGCATGCAAGAACCACTAAACATTGTAACCAATATCTTCTACCTTGACCCAAAGAAAAAGAAAACTATTTACATGGCAAAAATCCCAACAAGCAAAAGAAGAAAGAAAAATCTTTTTGGGTTTTCTCAAAAGGACACAAAACAAGAAAACAAGAAAATGAAAATAAACTAGCATGGATAATACAGTGGCAAAGTGTAAACACCAGCTAACAAAGTGAAAGCACAAGCATGAATGTAAAGTCGGTGAGAACACGTACTCCCCCAAGCTTAGGATTTTGGCCTAGCTTGGTCTACTCCCAAGGTGGGAAATATCCAGCTCCAGGATACTCCGGAGCAGACTGTGGATGCCACTACTGTGTGAGCTCCTCTGGCTCCCACTGATAAACTGGAATGTGGTACTCGACTGGCGGCTCGGGCACGGGCGCTTGTGGTTGGGCCAAGCCCCAATATGCGTAGATGTCCGAGGGCATAATAGTGTACCTACCTGCATGAAGATCGAACAAAGAAGGAGCAGGCAAAGTAATAGTCTCTCGAGTACCGTGACTAAATACCAGGTTATAAATCATCCGTCTACTAGCATCTCTATCCATCAAATCATGGCGGACCATGCTGTCATAATCCACATATTTCTCAGGGAGAAGCATCTCTCCTTCCTCTCCCAGTCTAATGGTATCTCAAAGTGTCTGGCAAGACGGGTAGCATAGATACCTCCATAGACGACACCCTTGGAACGGTTGGTGTTCAACCGCTGGGTCACTATAGCACCTAGGTTGTAAGTCTTATCGTTATAAAGGCCTTCGCGCAAAACCGCAAGGTCTGGAGAACTAAGTGATCCAGCCTCCCCACGGCCAATCAAACATTTTCCCACAAATAATGAGAAGTATCGAAGCACAGGAAAGTGTATGCTAGCAATTCTAGCGTGAGACACTCCTCTCTCCTCTCCAACAGCAATAGTACCAATGAAATCCTCCAAGTCCCGTGGACGAGGGTCACTGATATCCCCACCATAAGGTAATTTGCATACATTGCAAAAATCCTGTGGTGTCATGCACTGGGGAACATCGTATATCATGAACTCAACCATGGTAGGATTCTTCCTCGGATAAAAGTTGAAGCTTTGAACGAAAATATTGGTGAGGAGGAGGTATTGTGAGCACTTATCTGCAACGAACGTAGTAATACCTGCGTTCTCCACCAAGTAAAAAAAGTCTTCATAAAGCCCAGCGGCGCGCAAAAATTCATCACATGGCCACTCGCACGCTCGAACTTCTGTGACTCGAGGGACTACGTACTTGGGGTGGTTCTTCTCATCCTCCTTGGGGTTACGGCTTGAAGAACCTCTCAAGAACCTCCTCATCTTTTCCTTTTTCTAGCTCTGAAAAATTCTGAAATTTTTAGAGACTTCGAAAGAAAAGTGAATAAAGATTAACCCAACTTGTAGCAACTACTCCTACTAGTGCCTAGAGTCTGTATCACGCGCTAAAACTACTCGGGACCAGCTAAAATCAACATTTCTAGCTCAAGAACAGGGTCACCAAGGTAGCAATAATACGCAAAGGATAAAGCACTAGAGCAAAAACTAATTGGACCAATGGAGGAGTCACTTACCAAGGAGTAATTTCCCTAAAACGGTTTGGAGAATGGTGCTTTGAGCAAGGAGATCGAAAATCACAGCCAAATGAGCAAGAACACGGGTTTGAGCTGCGAAACAATTTTTTCTGGAGGTGGAAGAAGAGGATGGGAGCTGGAATGAGTGGAGGGCGTCCCTGTGGGCCCCACAAGCTTGCTAGCCGCCACCAGGGGTTGGTGGTCGTAGGGCTTGTGGCCCACTGGTCTGGCCCCCAGGTCAGCTCTCAGGCCCAGTAATTTTCAAATATTCCAGAAAAAATCATACTAAATTTTCAGGACCATCGGAGAACTTTTATTTTCAAGGTATTTTTCTCCGGGACGCTAAAACAAAAAACAGGAAAAACTAAACTAAACCTACCATTTTTCTTCTAAGCAACAGAAAATGAAAGCTCAAAACAGAGGTATGTGACTCTTTGATTCATCCATTTCATGGTCATCGAAAGGAAACCGTCAATGGGGTTGATCAAGTCCTCATGACAAAACCTTCTCGAATCGCAAGAGAGAACGGAGAATTTTCGAATAGCCACTAAGTCACCTCAATGGGGATATGTATCTCCCCAACAAGCAAATCATACTTCATCTTGACACGAGGAATAGGGCATTCAAAGCTCCCAATGAGAATCGATGAAGTCTTTTCGACGGCATTGATGCAATGTACTTGATATCGTTTCTTCGGAAAGTCCATTGTGTGCTCATTACCGTTGACATGGAAAGTGACATTGCCTTTGTTTAAATCTATAACAGCCCCTGCCATGTTTAAAAAGGGTCTTCCGAGGATGACAGCCATGGCATCGTCCTCGGGAATATCCAAGATAACAAAGTCTGTTAAGATAGTGGTGTTAGAAACCACAACAGACACATCCTCGCAAATGCCGATAGGGAAAGCAGTTGATTTATCGGCCATTTGCAGAGAAATTTTAGTGGGTGTCAACTTATCCATTTCAAGTCTACGATTAAGAGAGAGCGGCATAACACTAACACCGGCTCCAAGGTCACATAAGGCAGTTCTTACGTAGTTTCCTTTAATGGAGCAAGGTATAGTGGGCACTCCGGGATCACCAAGTTTCTTAGGAGTTCCACCTTTGAAAGTGTAATTGGCAAGCATGGTGGAGATCTCAAGATCTGGTATCTTCCGTTTATTGGTCACGATATCTTTCATGTACTTGGCATACGGAGACATCTTGAGCATATAAGTTAACCGCATCTGCAGAAAGATGGGTCTTATCATCTCAACGAAGCGCTCAAAATCCTCATCATCCTTTTTCTTGGATGGCTTAGGAGGAAAGGGCATAGGTCTCTGAACCCATGGCTCCCTTTCTTTACCATGCTTCCGATCAGCAAAGTCATTCTTATCGTATCTCTTAGGTTGTGGGTTATCAGGATTAACCGTAGGTTCAATCTCCACATCCTCATCATTGCTAGGTTGAGCATTATTATGAACATCACTGCCCATATTGTCACCAGGTTCATGTTCATCACCAGATTGTGTTTCTGCATCAGACGCAGAAATATCATTAGGTTCTTCAGGTGTGACAGTATTTTGTGAACTAGCATGTAGGTTTCTATCATCCTTCTTCTTCTCCTTAGGATGACTAGGTGTATCGGCATTGATTCCTTGAGAATCTTGATCAATTCTCTTAGGATGACCTTCAGGATACAAAGGTTTCGGAGTCACTTTGCCTCCTCTAGTAATGACTCTGACAGAGTTGTCATTTAATTCATTGAGCAAGTCATTCTGAGCTTTAAGTACTTGTTCTACCTGAGTAGTAATCATAGAGGCATGTTTACCAGAAGCTTCAGATCATTGACATTTCTGTCTACACAAGCACTTAAATGGCTAAGCATACGAGTACTTTGTTCCAAATGTCTGCTAACATAATCATTGAAACTCTTTTGTTTGGTGATACGTCTCAAACGTATCTACAATTTTTGATGGTTTCATGATGTTATCTTGTCATCTTTGGATGTTTTATGTACCTTTTATATCTTTTCTGGGACTAACTTATTAATTCAGTGCCAATTGTTAGTTCCTGTTTTTTCTGTGTTTTTGGCTCTTTTCACATCTGATTTTGGAACCGAGTCCAAACGGAATAAAATCCCCGAAATGATTTTTTTTCGAACGAAAGAAGATCAGGGGGCCTGTGGGCCAAGCCAGGAGGGCTACAGGGAGCCCACAAGCCCCCACTCCGCCACCAGGGGGAGGCGGCGGTGGGCAGGCTTGTGGCCTCCCTGGCGCCTCCCTGACCTAGATCTTACGCCTATATATTCCCTAAAAATTAGAAAAAAAAATCAAGGGATCCACGAAAATACTTTTCCGCCGCCGCAAGCTTTCGTTTCCGCGAGATCTCATCTAGAGACCCTTCCCGGTGCCCTGCCGGAGGGGACTTTGGAGTTGGAAGGCTTCTTCATCATCATCATCGCCCCTCCAATGACTCGTGAGTAATTCACTTCACACCTACGGGTCCGTAGTTAGTAGCTAGATGGCTTCTTATCTCTCTTGGATCTTCAATACAAAGTTCTCCATGATCTTCATGGAGATCTATCCGATGTAATCTTCTTTGGTGGTGTGTTTGTCGAGATCCGATGAATTGTGGATTTGTGATCAGATTATCTATCATATATATTTGAGTCTTTGTTGATATCCTTGTAAGTCTCTCCGAGTCTTGGGTTTTGTTTGGCCAACTAGATCTATGATTCTTGCAATGGGAGAAGTGCTTGGTTTTGTGTTCTTACCGTGTGGTGACGTTTCCCAGTGGCAGTAGGGGCAGCAAGGCACACATTGTGTAGTTGACATCAAGGGTAACAAGGAGGGCTCTGTCATATATATGAGATTGTCCATCTACATCATGTCATCTTGCTTAAGGCGTTACTTTGTTCTTTTGGACTTAATACACTAGATGCATGCTGGATAGCGGTCGACGTGTGGAGTAATAGTAGTAGATGCAGAAAGTATCGGTCTACTTGTCTTGGACGTGATGCCTATAGATATAATCATTGCCATAGATGACGTCACGACTTTGCGCGGTTCTATCAATTGCTCGACAGTAATTTGTTCACCCACCGTCTACTTGCTTTCATGAGATAAGCCACTAGTAAACACTACGCCCCCCGTGTCTACTCAAACCTATCGTTTCCACTTTTGCTTTTACTTTGCTTTGTTACTTTGTTGCTTTCAGTTCTCACTTGGCGAACAATCTATAAGGGATTGACAACCCCTTCATAGCGTTGGGAGCAAGCTTTTTGTGTTTGTGCAGGCTCTTGTGATACTCCTTCACTGGATCGATATCTTGGTTCTCAAACTGAGAGAAATACTTACCACCGCTGCGCTACATCACCCTTTATGCTTCGAGGGAACACCATCGCAAGGCTCCAAGGCCATGGGGGAAATCATTTGCATATTTTCCTAGGAAGTCCCTTAAGGCATAGCCGTAGCAGAAGGATTCCTGGTGCCGTCGACACACCTATTTTTGACGCCATTGGAAGGTCTTTTGTTGCAGCAGTAGAAGTATTTCTGGCGCTGTTGCCGGGGAGGAGAGATCTATCCAAGTAGGTCTCACAAACTCATCTCCTGCATTTACTTTTTTTGCCAGTTGCCTCTCGTTTTCCTCTCCCCCACTTCACATTTGTCGTTTTCATTTGCCTTTCTCCTTTGCCTTTTTCGTTCGCCTTTTTCTTTCGCCCTTTTCTCTCGTTTGCCTTTCCGTTGCTTGTGTGCTATGTCCCTTCAATATGCTTGCATCTTCGCTAGCTGAAAATCTAGTGATATGGATCCTCATCCACTTGCTAATCTCTTTAAGAGACCCACTTATGTGGAACGAATTGCTAGTGAATTGAGGGCACTTGACTATCTTTATGGAGTTTTGCTTGAGATGCGTGAATCTGGAAATTGTGAGGAAGAAATTTATGAAGTGATTAACGAGGGCTCCTTGTATGAAAAGCATGATTCCAATGGTTTCACTATAAATCCTATTAGTGAAAATCATGCTAAAAATATGCAAAAACCTAAGCTTGGGGATGCTAGTTTTGCTATGTCCCCTACTTGTTGCAATAATCATGATTGGGGTGATGATCTTTCTTATGATCTTGAAAATTTGTTTAAGCCTCATGATGAGTATGATATTTGCAACAATATTGAAAGTGGGATTGGAGAAGTTATGACATTATTTGATGATAATCCCACTATTTTTGAAGAGCGTCAACTTTGCATGCATGTGGATCATGAAAAGAATATCCTATGTGATAGTTACATTGTTGAATTCGAATATGATCCCAAATGTAGTTGCTATGAGAGAGGAAAATATTGTGGTAGAAACTTTCATGTTACCAAATTACCTCTCGTTATCTGGAGATTGCTATTGTCTCTTTCTTCTTCCTTGCATATGGCAACTATTGGTTGTCTTGACAATCTGTTTTCATATAAAATGCCTATGCATAGTAAGTATGTTAGACTTAGATGTGATTTTCACATGCTTTATGATACTCTCGTTGTGCTTCAATTCTTGTCTTTTGTGTGAGCATCATTGATTTATCTATGCCTAGCTAAGGGCGTTAAACAAAAGCGCTTGTTGGGAGGCAACCCAACGAATCTATCTTTTTCTTTCTGTTTTGTGTCTTCCACACTTTCATAATTCTGTTATGATTGTGTTTTGCGTTTGTGCCAAGCAAAACCATTATGATTAGTCTTGGGGATGATCGTTTGGTCATGCTGGAAAAGACAGAAACTTTCTGCTCACGAAAAGAATTTTCAATTTTTTTCTGTAAGAGATTTTGAGTTGACTCTTTTTGCTGCCGATTGCTATGCAAATTCTTAAGACTGTCATAATTGTTCAGAATTTTTGGAGTACCAGAAGTATAAGAAATATACAGATTGCTACAGACTGGTCTGCTGTTAACAGATTCTATTTTTGTTGTGTTGGTTGCTTATTTTGATGAAACTATGGATAGTATCAGGGGGTATTGGCCATGGAAGGTTGAAAATACAGTAACCCAACATCAGCATAAGTATAATTTAAGTTTTCTATAGTACCTAAGGAAATGGTGGTTTGCTTTCTCATACTAATGTTATCACGAGTTTCTGTTTCAGTTTCGTGTTGTGAAGTTTTCAAGTTTTGGGTGAAGTTCTTACGGACAAAGAGATAAAGAGTGGCAAGAGCACAAGCTTGGGGATGCCCAAGGCACCCCAAGAAATTCAAGGATGCCGTAAAAGCCTAATCTTGGGGATGCCCCGGGAAGGCATCCCCACTCTCGTCTTCAATCCATCGGTAACATTACTTGGGCTATATTTTTATTCACCAGATGTTATGTGTTTTTGCTTCGAGCGTCTTCTATTGTAGGAGTCTTTTATTTTTGTTGTGTCACAATCATCCTTGCTGCACACCTAGAGAGAGAGACATGCACTCACCATGATTTTGTCGAGCTTCACTTATATCTTTTGGTAGACAATTCAGCTCACATGTGCTTCACTTATATCTTTTGAGGTAGATACTTTTTCTCTATGTGCTTCACTTATATCTTTTAGAGCACAGCGGTGCGTGGCTTGGTAGTTGATCTATGCTTTGAAAGTAGTCTCAAAAGTGGTAGTTATCCAAAGGGATACGAAAACTTCCACCTTCATGTGCATTGAATAGTTAGAGAAGTTTGATTCATCTCAATTAGTTTTGAGTTGTGGTTATGGTAGTATTGAAGTCATGCTAGTAAGGTGTTGTGGATCTAGAAATACTTGTGTTGAAGTTAGTGATTCCCGTAGCATGCACGTATGGTGAACCACTATGTGATGAAATATGAGCATGATTAGTCTATTGATTGTCATCCTTTGCGTGGCGGTCGGGATCGCGCGATGGTTTATACCTACCAACCCTTCCCCTAGGAGTATGTGTTGAATGCTTTGTTTTGATTACTAATAAAACTTTTGCAACAAGTATACGAGTTCTTCATGACTAATGTTGAGTCCATGGTTTAGATGCACTTTCACCTTCCAGCATCACTATCTTCTTAGTGCCGTGCAACTTTCGCCGGTGCACAAAACCCACCATTAGCCTCCCTCAAAACAGCCACCATACCTACCTACTATGGCTTTTTCAAAGTCATTCCGAGATATATTGCCATGCAACTACCACCATGACATGTGCCGTCATGTCTACATTGCCATTGCATGATCGTAAGATAGCTAGCACGATGTTTCCATTAATGTCTACGCCATGCTAGATCATTGCCACGGTACACTACCGAAGGCACTCCATATAGAGTCATAGTTGCTCTAAGTTTTGAGTTGAAAGTGTGATGATCATCATTGATGGAGCATTGTCCCATGTGAGGAAATAAAAGAGGCCAAAGAATCCCACCAAAAAAAAGAGGCCAAAGAGCCCACCAAAAAAATAAAAATAAATGAGAGGAAAAGAGAGAAGGGACAATGCTACCACTTTTTCCACACTTGTGCATATTAAGCACCATGATCTTCATGATTGAGAGTCTCTCGTTTTGTCACCACCATATAGCTAGTGGGAAATTTTCATTATATAACTTGGCTTGTATATTCCAATGATAGGCTTCCTAAAAATTGCCTTAGGTCTTCGTGAGCAAGCAAGTTGGATGCACACCCACTAGTTTTCTTTAAGAGCTTTCACATACTCTTAGCTCTAGTGCATCATTTGTATGGCAATCCCTACTCATTCACATTGATATCTATTAATGAGCATCTCCACAGCTCATTGATATGCCTAGTTAATGTGACCATATTCTCCTCTCTTTTTTGTCTTGCAACCTCCACCACACTCCACACCATCTATAGTGCTATAACCATCGCTCACGCTCATGTATTGCGTGAGAGTTGAAAAGGTTTGAGAAAGTAAAGGTGTGAAACAATTACTTGGCCAATACCGGGGTTGTGCATGATTTAAATTCGTTGTGCAATGATGATAGAGCATAGCCAGACTATATGCTTTTGTAGGGATAACTTTCTTTTGGCCTTGTTATTTTGAAAGCTCATGATTACCTTGCTAGTTTTCTTGAATTATTATTGTTTCCACGTCAATAACAAACTATTGTTTTGAATCTAATGGATCTGAACATTCACGTCACATAACAGGAGTTACAAAGGACATCTATGCTAGGTAGCATGAAAGCATCAAAAATTCATTCTTTATCACTTCCCTACTCGAGGACGAGCAGGAGTTAAGCTTGGGGATGCTTGATACGTCTCAAACGTATCTATAATTTTTGATGGTTTCATGCTGTTATCTTGTCATCTTTGGATGTTTTATGTACCTTTTATATCTTTTTTGGGACTAACTTATTAATTCAGTGCCAAGTGCGAGTTCCTGTTTTTTCTGTGTTTTTGGCTCTTTTCAGATCTGATTTTGGAACGGAGTCCAAATGGAATAAAATCCCCGAAATGATTTTTTCCCGAACGAAAGAAGATTAGGGGGCCTGTGGGCCAAGCCAGGAGGGCTACAGGGAGCCCACAAGCCCACACTCCGCCACCAGGGGGAGGCGGCGGTGGGCAGGCTTATGGCCTCCCTGGCGCCCCCCTGACCTAGATCTTGCGCCTATATATTCCCTAAAAATCAGGAAAAAAAAATCAAGGGATCCACGAAAATACTTTTCCGCCGCCGCAAGCTTCCGTTTCTGCGAAATCTACGGGTCCGTAGTTAGTAGCTAGATGGCTTCATCTCTCTCTTGGATCTTCAATACAAAGTTCTCCATGATCTTCATGGAGATCTATCTGATGTAATCTTCTTTGGCGGTGTGTTTGTCGAGATCCGATGAATTGTGGATTTATGATCAGACTATCTATGATATATATTTGAGTCTTTGCTGATTTCTTATAAGCATGATCTGATATCCTTGTAAGTCTCTCTGAGTCTTGGGTTTTGTTTGGCCAACTAGATCTATGATTCTTGCAATGGGAGAAGTGCTTGGTTTTGGGTTCTTATCATGTGGTGACCTTTCCCAGTGACAGTAGGGGTAGCAAGGCACACATTGTGTAGTTGCCATCAAGGGTAACAAGGTGGGCTCTGTCGTAGATATGAGATTGTCCATCTACATCATGTCATCTTGCTTAAGGCGTTACTCTGTTCTTTTGGACTTAATACACTAGATGCATGCTGGATAGCGGTCGACATGTGGAGTAATAGTAGTAGATGCAGAAAGTATCGTCTACTTGTTTTGGACGTGATGCCTATAGATATAATCATTGCCATAGATGACGTCACGACTTTGCGTGGTTCTATCAATTGCTCGACAGTAATTTGTTCACCCATCGTCTACTTGCTTTCATGAGAGAAGCCAGTAGTAAACACTACGGCCCCCGAGTCTATTCACACCTATCGTTTCCACTTTTTCTTTTACTTTGCTTTGTTACTTTGTTGCTTTCAGTTCTGAAATCATGCCACTCGGGCCCTAGTGACAAGCATTAAGCATGGCAAAGTAGTAGCAACATCAATCTCAGAACATAGTGGATACTAGGGATCAATCCCCATCAAAACTAACTCGATTACATGATAGATCTCATCCTACTCATCACCGCCCAGCGAGCCTACGAATAGATTACTCACGAACGACAAAGAGCTTCATGGAATTGGAGAGGGAAGAAGGTTGATGATGACGATGGTGACGATTTCCCCTCTCCGGGGCCCAAAACGGACTCCAATTCTGCCCTCCAGATGAAGAACAGGTTGTGGCGGCGCCTCCGTATCGCAAACGCGACGAAATCTTCTCTTTTTAATTTTTTTGGGACGAAAGTGAACTTATAGAGCTGAGATTGGGGGCGGCAGAGCCACGTGGGCCCCACAAGCTTGCCATCCACCACCAGGGGGTGGCGGCTAGAGGGCTTGTGGCCCACTGGCCCACCCCCTCAGGTGGATCTTTGCACTTGTATTTTTCATATTTTCCAAAAATAATCTCCGTAAATTTTCAGGACGTTTGGAGAACTTTGATTTCTGCACAAAAACAACACCAAGGCAATTCTGCTGAAAACAGCATCAGTCCAGGTTAGTTCCATTCAAATCATGCAAATTAGAGTCCAAAACAAGGGCAAAAGAGTTTGGAAAAGTAGATACGATGGAGACGTATCATCGGTTCTCTCTGTGTTCATCATTGCCCTTCTGAGCCCAACCACACTCGCACGCGCCCGCGGCATCGTTTAAATATTTGTTTGTAAAAGTGTGTGTAAAACTTTCTGTGATTGGGTTGGAACTTGACATGCGGTCTTATTTTAATATAGGTAGGCCGCCTGCCAAATTTCGTCGCAATCGGAGTCTGTATGGTACACGAACGGTCGACCGTAGCGGCACCGTATTCGGTCTATCGTCAGACGTTTTATCGGTGTTTTAAAATTACGTTGTCACGCCACACCGTTTCCCTCTCTTCCCCGGCTAGCCTACTCTACACGCCACTTAGCCTGTCCCGCGTTCGCAATTGTTCGAATCCGACCGCGGGGTTGAAATCGGGGCAAAATTCCGCTAAACCTAGCCCCCCTTTGTCTATAAATAGACCCCCATGTTATTGATTTAGACAACCACCTCTCTCCTCCTCGTTTTCCGTGCAGCCCCACCAAACCCTAGCCTGCACAGCACCCCCCCCCCCCTCTCTCTCCTCCCACGAGCGCGTAGGGCCCACCGAGCCCATCGCCGGCCCTCTCGGGCCCATCTGGAGCCGTCGTTGCCTGCCCGAGACGCCCGTGCGTGCCGAGCCCGCGCCCCTGCAGCTCGATCCAGCTGCCGCTCCTAATATGGAGCGGGGGAAGCTCGATCCCCGCGCCTCCGGCGAGCTGCTGTCGTCGGCTACCTCTCAGGCCAGCCCGCCGACACGCCTTCCCTCTCCACCATCTCTCTTTTCCCTCTCTCCCTAACCTCTCTCTCTCTCCCGTTCTCTGGTCTGGCAGGAGCCCCATAGCAGGCCCGAAGCCTGTCATCGGCGGGAATGGGTACATCCCCTTGGATCCGGCGAGATCCGCCCCCTGCCGAGCTTCCCCGCCGTTTCGCCCTGATCTGGTCGGATCCGCCCGCCGCTAGGAGCCGCCGCCATCCGCCCTGTGTCCTTGGTCCCAGTCGGGACAAAGGAGGACGACAGCCGAGGCCAGATCCAGCGCGTCGCCAGCTCCTGGACCGCTCGCCAGCCGCTCCTGGGCCGGCCTTGCCTCGGCCCATCTCCAATCGCCTCCCTGGCCGAGCATGCCGCGCCACCAGCCCAGTGCCCAGGCCGCCCTCGGTCCGCCTCGCCTCTCCCTCCGCTGGCCTAGCTCGGCCTTCCGCGTCGGCCCATCTCCGTTGACCCGAGGTGAGAACCTCTCAATCCAGCGCCCATGCAATGTTTAGTTATCTTGCGGCCACGTATCTAGTAGTGGGTCACTCCCAGATTCGGCCCGAGTGGCATATTCTATTATCTGGCGATTTATTAATTCCAAAATAATGCTACTATTTAAAACGTCTGTAGTTTGTAAACCGTATGTCGCATTGTAACGTATTGTATATGTATCTCGTGTAGAATTTGGCATAGATTACGAATTTGCAACTTGCATGCATGTTTGAAATAGTTTGACGTGCCGAATGCCTAGCTTTGCATGTTGTCCCAATAGGTTAATCGTCCCGTATTTATTTTCGCGCGTGTCCGGATTGCTCAAACCCCGTAGATAAAATGTTCATGTTTTTAGGGACCTCTTGCCATGTATTTTAGAGTAGTTGTTTGCATTTTTGCATGTAGGATTCCGTCGCAAGTTTATTATACAGTGTTTAGGACATATTCCCGCATATACGTGTGGAGTTGTTTTTATTTTGCAACCCCTCATGTTATATATGTTTTCGGGGTAGAAAAATCCATACAGTTTAACTGTGCATTTAGTTTTAGCTTTTGAGCAAGTTAGTTCACGTGATATTTTGCCATGTTGCCCTTTTGTTTATTTTGTGGGTTTTAATCTGTGCATGATATGAAGGAGTTGTCAACTAGAGAATTGCCCTTGGATGTGTAGGCTAGCCTCTGGTATTTTTGGTTGCAATAGAAATCCATGTTCAGGTGTGGTTTGCTTGCTCTCAACTCACTAGAAATTAGTGCTGATTTGGAGATGCTGAAATATTTCTAAGTCTGAAATCTGTTATATTTTGTTGCTGTCTTTGCATGAGTTTATCTAGTGCTCTGTAGCTCTTTTGTGGTTGGTGCAATGGAGTTAGTGGTAGACTTTAGGATTCTCTAGCATGCTGTCAATTTTCATGCCATTTGGAGTCCTGTAGCTTATGGTTTTGCTGCTGTCAATATGCCTTCAGATCGAAAACCGCAGTTTCATAAACTATTATTTTCACTAAGTCTGAAACTGCATGTGAGCAACCATTTTGTGAGTTCTTTTCCTAGTGTTCCATGCTTCCATGCTAAATGTTATTAGTAGTTTGTGGTAGGGCATCTTGCCCTCTACTGTCTCATGCCTTGGTTGAGCATATTGGTTTTGTGTAGCTCGTAGTTGTGGGGTGTAGGAAATGGTATGTGGCTGATTTTGGCAGATTGTAGCGATTTCTTGTTTAGCTCGTAGTTGTTGAACCGTTGCTCCGTTTTGATCATGTCCTATATGAAACTTGCTTAGAATCTCGTGTAGTTTCATATTATCTTGCTGGTTGTGTGTTTTGAAATGCTTGTGACTGTCGTTGCACACATATTGCATTCATGCCATCATATCTCGCGGTGTTCGTATCTTTTGATCCGTAGCTCCGTTGGGGATGTTCTCTATTTGTAAATTGCTTGTAACGACGCGTAGAATCACATGAACCTATTTATTTTGCTGTTTAACAACTATTAAAACATGTTAGTTCAGATCTGGACAGAATTGTTAATTAACATGTGAGGTCGTTTCAGAGATGCTATATGTCATTTCCGACCTCATTTAAAATGCCTAGATAGGTAGATTAATTATGCTTCACCTCTTGCCATGCTTAACCACATTTAATATTGCCGAGTACATAATCGGTATAGAACTAAATAACCCGTATGTGGAGTTTCGTCAATATTCAACTCGTTGCATATTGAACTTCAATTAATGTGTAGTGTTTGATTGTTGTGAATTGCCATGTCATGTCTTGCATATTCACCTGGTCATGCATCATATGTGGATTAAATCTTGTCGTGCATATGCCCTGGTGAATATCTTGTGTTGATTCTTGTTTCCGGTTTCCTCCATCTCGACAGAGTTCCGCAAGCGTGTCGGATTGTGAGGACCCGTTCAACTACATCGGTTCGTCTGCTTCACGGAGTCATTCTTCTTCCAAGCGGGATCTCACACAAGATGACCATTTCCCCAAATACCATTACTATCATTGCCATGCTAGTATTATCGTTTCTGTCACTATGTCTCGTTGCCTACCACATGTTAAATATCAGCCTCTCAACATTGTCATGAAAACCTTCAACCTGTTCACCACCTAGCAAACCACAGATTGGCTATGTTACTGCTTGCGTAAACATGTGTTAGCGTTGCTAGTTGCAGGTGCAGTTGCTTCCATGTGATAACATGGGCTCCTTGTTATATCACCATATTAATGCTATTTATTTTAATGCACCTATATACTTGGTAAAAGGTGGAAGGCTCGGCCTTTCTAGCCTGGTGTTTTGTTCCACCTTTGCCCCTTAGTTTCGGCTACCTGTGTTATGTTCCATAATTGAGCGCTCCTAACACGATCGGGGTTGTTATGGGGACCCCCTTGATAATTCGTTTTAGTTTAAAGATGGTCTGGCAAGGCCCAACTTTGGTACTACATTTGCCTAATAACCTAATAAAATTGCATAGGGACTTTCCGGACCCCGAGGATAATTAATCAACCCCCGGGCCAGTGCTCCGTATGAGTGTTGGTCCCACCTGAGCGATGTCCGGCGCCCCCTGGTCACCCAGGGTTTAGCGATCCCGACGTCTAGCTCATCCGTCGTGTCCTGAGAACGAGATACGCGGCTCCTATCAGGATCATCGACGCGTCGAGCGGCCTTGCTGGATTAGTTTTACCTTTTACGAGATATCTTGTGCATTGGGATTCCGGTGCTGCTTTGGGTAATCTCAGAGTTGAGGTTTTCCACTAAGGAGTCTGACGAGATCGCGAGCTTCGTGATCGAGGATTTCTATGCGGCTTGTGGTAATTTGTGATGGACTAGTTGGAGCACCCCTACAGGGTTAAATCTTTCGGAAAGTCGTGCCCGCGGTTATGTGGCAACGTCGAAACTTTGTTTAACACTGGTTCTAGACAACTTGAAGTTAACGTAATTAAAATATGCCAACTAAGTGCGTGACCGTGATTGTCTCTTTCGTGAGTTCCTTCACCGATCGAGGACACGGTGGGGTTATGTTTGATGTATGTAGGTGTTCAGGTTCATTCATTTGATCAACCGTAGTTCACGTCCGCTATGCGTAGATCTTCCCCCTCTTTATTCTTGTACTCGTAACTTAGCCACCTCATATATTGCTTAGTCGCTTGCTGCAGCCTCACCACTTAACCATACCTCTCCTATTAAGATTTGCTAGTCTTGATACCTTTGGAAATGAGATTGCTGAGTCCCCTGTGGCTCACAGATTACTACAACACAAGTTGCAGGTACAGGTAAAGGTTACTTGACGCGAGCGCGTTGATTGTTCATCTGGAGTTGCTTCTTCTTCCTCTTCTTCATCGATCTAGGATGGGTTCCAGGCCGGCAGCCTAGGATAGCAAGGATGGACGTCGTTCTTCTTTTCTCGTTTGTTTTTCGTCCATAGTCGGACCCTGCTCTTCTTTGTCTTATTTATGTATTGTACTGATGTGACTCTGATGTAGCTTGTGACGAGTGTAAGCCAATTCTATATATCTCATCTTTTCAGTACATGTACTTGTAATGATATCCATTCTTGCGAAACGGCGAGATGCGCTTCTATCCCTGACGAGGCCCTTGTGCCAAATTGAGGATAGGATCGCATCATGGGCGTTACATGTCACCCCCAAACAGATAGAAAAACTAAAGTAGTCAATAGATCTTTGTCTACTATGCTTAGGGCTGTTTTGAAGAACAATCTAAAACTGTGGGAAGAATGCTTGCCTCATATTGAATTTTCTTATAATCGTTCATTGCATTCTACTACAAAGATGTGTCCTTTTGAAGTTGTGCATTGTTTCCTACCTCGTGCACCTATTGATTTGTTACCTCTTCCATCTTCGAAGAAGGTTAATTTATATGCTAAAGAACGTGCTGATTTGATATTAAAGATGCATGAGTTAACTAAGGAAAACATTGAGCGCATGAATGCTAAATATAAACTTGATAGGGATAAGGGTAGAAAACATGTTGTCTTTGCACCTGGAGATCTTGTTTGGTTGCATTTCCGTAAGGATAGGTTTCCTGATTTGCGCAAGTCAAAGCTAATGCCGCATGTTGATTGTCCTTCCAAAGTGTTAGAGAAAATAAATGATAATGCATATAGACTTGAGTTGCCTGCAGATTTTGGGGTTAGTCCCACTTTCAACATTGCAGATTTGAAGCCATATTTGGGTGAGGAAGATGAGCTTCCGTCGAGGACGACTTCAGTTCAAGAAGGCGAGGATGATGAGGACATCAACACCATTGTTACACCCACAGCCCCAGCTACTATACATACTGGACCAGTTACTAGAGCTCGTGCACGCCAATTGAATTACGAGGTACTTTCGTTTCTTGGGAATACTTCTAATGTTCATGAACATATGATGTTGCCTAAGTTAGATACTTTTGTTGTGCTAATGAATAAAGGACCTAGCATGGACAAGAAGGATATCCGTTGGAGCGGGATCAAGCATGGAGAAGAAGGTGCACACGCGGGAGAGAACACTGGAGCTTCCACTCGTGATTTTAGCACTCTAAAGCCACCATAAGGAGAGCATGAAGGCTTTGGACGAAATATTCAAGATGCCACTTTATAAATTTCGTCCATAGGCTATTATAGGTGTTGCACCACCTAATTTTTGGGCCAGGCCCATGTAATTTCGAAATACCATAATATAGGCTATTTTTAGAGTCTGTATGTGTGGGGAAACCGAGTTTAGGGCTGTTTTCGGACCACTCCTCCAAGGGTCACGAAATTGCCTCTCTATTCCCTCATATATATAGCCCTTAGGGCAGCGTTTAGACTGGGGGTTTTGTTTAGATTACAAGTTCGCCATAGCTGCAACTTTGCGTTCTTCGTTTGTGTTCTACGACTAGACAAAGGCATCACAGAACCCCACCTTCATCAATAAAGCTTTCCTCTTATATTCGCAATATCTTGATTGCATCTTAGTTTCTTGCTTGTTCTTTGTTTGCGTGCAGGAAAAAACCTTCATGGTCAGGTTGATCGTGCTCCGGCGTGGTCAATAACCTCTCGGAGTTGGTTTAGCGATTGCTAAGGCGCGACGTCCTCACACGTTCGTAGTCGGATCGTCAAAGTCCACTCCACCAAAACGGTACCCACGATCTCATCGAAAGACAGGGACATCTTCGCCTCTATCAATTGTCATTACTAGGTTGAGCATCTACATGAACATCATCATTAATATTATCACTAGGTTCATGTTCATTACCAAATTGTGTCTGAGCATCACAAATAGAGATATATTTTGGGTTTTCATGTGAGTCTACAACAGGTTCACTAGCAGCATGCAAAGTCCTATCGTCATTCCTTTTTCCTTTTATTAGAAGGACCAGGTGCATCAATATTAACTCCGTGAGAATCTTGCTCAATTCTCTTAGGTTGGCCCTCGGGATATACAAAGGTTCTTGAGTCATTCTACCACCTCTAGTCACAACTATAATAGAATGATCATTGTTCTTACTAATCATCTCATTGAGCAAATCATTTTGTGCCTTAAGTACTTGTTCTACTTGATTAGTTACCATGGAAGCATGTTTACTAATAAGCCTAAGGTCATTAACAGTTCTACTCATATAATCACCCAAGCGATCATGCATGTAAGCATTATGTTTCAATTGTCTACTAACGTAAGCATTGAAATATTCTTGTTTAACAACAAAGTTATCAAACTCATCCAAGCATTGGCTAGAAGACTTATTATAAGGAATATCACTTTCATCAAATCTACGAAGAGAACCTACCTCAACTACCTGTGTCGGGTTATCAAGACCATGTATTTCTTCAATAGGTGGTAGATTCTTAAAATCTTCAGCTTTAATACCTTTTTCTTTCATAGATTTCTTTGCCTCTTGCATATCTTCAGGATTGAGGAATAGAATACCTATTTTCTTTGGAGTTGGTTTTGGAGGTGGTTCAGGAATGGTCCAATCATTATCATTGCTCAATATATTATTCAATGGTAGTTCAGCTTGTTCAATAGTTCGTTCCTTGAAAACACAGCCAGCACAACTATCTAGGTGGTCCCTAGAAGCATCGGTTAGTCTATTATAAAAGATATCAAGTATTTCATTTTTCTTGAGAGGGTGATCACTCAAAGCATTAAGTAACTGGAGAAGCCTCCCCAAGCTTGTGGGAGACTCTCTTCTTCAATCTGCTCAAAGTTAAATACTTTCTGCAAGGCAGCTTGTTTCTTATGGGAAGGAAAATATTTTTCAGAGAAGTAAAATATCATATCCTAGAGACTATGCACACAACCAGGAGCAAGAGAATTAAACCATATCTTAGCATCACCCTTTAATGAGAACGGAAACAACTTAAGAATATAGTAATAACGAATTTTTTCCTCATGGGTAAATAGGGTGGATATGTCATTCAATTTAGTAAGGTGTGCCACAACAGTTTTAGATTCATATCCATTGAAAGGATCAGATTTTACCAAAGTAATTAACTCAGGTTCGACAGAGAATTCATAATCCTTATCAGTAACAAAGATAGGTGAAGTACCAAACTTGGGGATCATATTGCATTCTAGCATTCAAATATTTTTCCTTCCACTTGCATAGCAATTTCTTAAGATCATATATATCCTTACAAGCAAGAAAGTCCCTAGATACTTCTCCTTCCATAACATAACCCTTAGGTATATTAGGAAATTCATATCTAGGAGAGCTAGGTCTAGCGGGTCCATAACAATGTTCGGTTTCAATAATTTCATCAGATTCAGAAATGTCATCAGTTTCAGCATTCACTCTAGCAATTTGTTCATCAAGAAATTCACCAAGTGGCACAATAGTATCAAGCAAAGTATCATAATAAGCATCATGCATAACAGAATTAGCATCATCAATTACTTGCAACATATTAGATTCAGTAGCAGGTGGTGGTGTCGCAAATTTACTCATAACAGAAGGTGAATCAAGTGCAGAGCTAGATGGCAGTTCCTTACCTATCCTCGTAGTTGAGGGGTAGATTTTGGTTTTGGCGTCTTTCAGATTCTTCATAGTGATCAACAGATATAAATTCCAAGTGAGTCAGAGAATAGAGCTATGCTCCACGGCAACGGCGCGAGAAAAGGTCTTGATCACTGTAACATCCCAAATTTCCTATTTGGAATGTTTTACAATTGTAGCTAAGCATCTATGCATTTTTATTTGGATGAATGTGACATTCGAATTTCCCTTTGGTTTTAGTTTGAATAATTATTTTGGCACAAGATTTCAACCACAAGGTTTTCCTGACAATATGCTTGCCAAGCAAGAAACAGAGGAGGTAACATGACACCCCAAAATAAATAAAAGTCACAAGAAAATAGTGCCACAAATTTTTAAAGACAAAATTTGGGTTTTATTGGATTTTTTAAAGATAATATTTTTTTATAATTTTTTAATTTGTGAAAAATAAACTGTCCACGTGGTGACGAATATTTTTCTGAGAATTTTGATATATAATATTTGTATTTTCGGGAAATGATTTAATTCCTTTGGTAGCTCTCTTTACTGTTTTAAATTAAAAGGAAACAAATCACTTTTATTAGGAAAGTTATCTGGGCCTATTAGGAAATTCGAATCTGGCCCATTATTTCCTTCTTATACCTCCACACCTTTCCTTCCGTGGCCATGGCACGCACCTCACACGAAGGTTCCTCCCTGGATTTCGCGAGATATACCGCCTCCCCGCACCTCCCACCACCCCTATAAGAATCCTCTCTGCCTCCTCTTTCCGTTCCCCTAGAAAAGTCTTCGTTTCCTCGCCCGACGCCGCCACACCACACCACGCCGGTTCCCTGCCAGGAGGCTGCCGACCAGGAGCTCGTAGGAGCGCCCCCTCGCCCCACAAGCAACCCCGGCGCCCTTGGAGCCCCGTCGCCACCCCCTCCACCGGCCGCACCTGCCCCACCCATTTTCCCCGCCAGCATCACCTCTCCTCGCTGCCTCCACCGTCGGTCTGCAGGAGCTCTCGTTCTTCCACCTCTGTCACTGTAAGGCTCCTCCCCTCATATTTTTTCATCGTTAGATCTCTTTTGGATGGGTTAGATTAGATTCCAACATACCCCTTCGGGTAATTGAAATAGACCAGCGGTTTTCGGTTAGTAGATTTTAGCCAAATCGTTTTATTTACTTTGCGGTCGTTTGTTGATTAGTCCTAGAATTGCACACCCCACAACCAATCACAATCTGTCACGTCACCCTTTTCTTTTTAATCTTTTTCTGTTTTAATTCCGAAACGGATTTAAACCTAATTTTAGAATGCCTACAACTTTTATTCTATAAATCCAAATGAGGTGATTCTTTTTGCATTGGATCAAAAATTTTATGTAGTTTCTGTAGATATATAATTTGCCCATGTTTGAAACTGTAAAATTTGAATTTAAACAGATTTGGTTTAAATCTTGTTTTGCTTATATCTTTAGTTTAAAAATAGATTTGTAATTGATTCTTTTTGCCTCTAATCACTAGTGATCTTATTTATCAGTGGGTAAAATTTCGGAATTTTTGGAATATTTTAACTCATTATTTTATGCAAAACAGATTATGTTTTGGTTCTTGTAAGACAATTTTACTCTTTTATGATATAGCTACTTTTGTTTATTGCTTTATTTTGATCACTTGCTATTGTGACACTTATTGTGTGAAATTTTTTGCTTCATTAGATTATCCAGAGTGAGAAGCTTGTTATCTAGACGCGCTCGAGTTCGACAATCGTCAACAAGGCAAGTCACGTTGATCATGTGTTTACCTATGTTTTATATGCATTGTAGTTCTACCTTCTCCACCCAATTGCATGCAAAGTAGGTACTTGGAAATTTGGATCTTGATGTAGTATCATGTGGTAGGCACCCAACCCCCTTGTTACTTGGCCCGTGACGATGAATTTTATTTTGCTATGCTTTTAGTAGACGGGGTTATGGTTGAGTGTTTATCACGAGTGTTGTGAGAATATAATAATCAAGACCGGATATTACAAGACTTTTCGAGACCCCGTGACGCAATACACCTCTGGGTGAAGGATGGTTCAGATGGGCTCCCTGGGATAAACCAGCGGAGGACCCGGGATGCATGGAGAAGCGCCATGACATCTTGCGGAAAGCTTCACCCAGGCGCGAAGAGATGGACGGATGCTTCAAGACCCAAGGCTTACCTGCACAGCCATAAGTCATTATGGGCTCTGGCTTGGTTGGACAACGTGGTGAATCGGGACGGGCGATGCTACGAGATGTAGAAGAACGGCAGGATTGGATGGGCACCGACAGAGGCTCAGAGGAACCCGTTGAAAGATCATGTTTTGATCATTCGGTTCTCAAACACCCTGAAGTGTGAGGACTCCAACGGAGGTGATCAAATCTTGTGGGGAACGTGTGCAAAACTCTGCAAAGTACCCAAACCTAATCGATTAGCCGTGTCCACGGTCATGGACAACTTGAGCCGAAGGAACTGAAACTATCTGGAATTCTCGACACGAATAATATTAATGATGTGGGTATTATTGACAACTTGGGTATGAGAATTGGTTGGCGGAACCATCTCATTAACAACCAACAATATAGTAATATTTTTTCTTTTAGCCCTCTCTTGTTGTAGGAGAAAACTTTGATTTCCGCTAAAAACTTACAAGCCCCACCTGCCATATATGCATGTAGTATAGATGATACTTTTTCACCTCTCTCTTTTGTGACTTGCCGGCGTATTCCATATGCTGACCTACACGGCTACAACGTGTCATGTTGTAGAGTACTTTTCCGACCAGGAGTGAGGTCACGGTCTACGCTCAGTGATATGCCCTGGAGTTAGATGGACTCTACTACTTTTGAAGCTTCCGCTAGTCTTCGTTTAGTTATCTCATGAGTTGGCCTTCAGCCACTTTATTGTTATCATTATTGTAATAAAGTACTCGATATGAGATCCGATTAATAAAGCTGTGTGATTGAACTCTCAATATATACATTGATGTGTTGTTTGTGTACAACATGATCTTGGGAAGGTACGGAAACACCAGAGACTTGGTCGTTTCAGGTCGGGTCGCTACAATAACCCACAAGTATAGGGGATCGCAACAATTTTCAAGGGTAGAGTATTCAACCCAAATTTATTAATTCGACTCAAGGGAGCCAAAGAATATTCTCGAGTATTAGCAGCTGAGTTGTTGATGACGAGTTGATGGATATATTTCTCGCCCTCGTTGGTTACGCCAAGTGGAAGGTGGAGATGTAGTCAGCAATAGATTTTCCTTACACGGGGAATCTAAGGTTTATCGAACCAGGAGGACTCCGAGGATCAACAAGTAGGTGTCCGCTGCTCTTGGGCTAGCAGAAGACGTGGACCTGCACACACAACAAATAACTTTCCTCCCAACGAGTACAGAGAGGTTGTCAATATCTCCGGCCTTGTAGTTTGCAAAGGATCAAAACACAAGCGGGAATACTGATAGTGGTTGCAACGGAAAAGTAAATAAAAGTAGTAAATGATGGATGTGTAAGCAATGGTGGTAATATGGACCTAAGTCACATGATGTTCACTAGTGATGTCTCTCCCAAAAGACGATAAATAACTATGCATGGGTAAACAAATTATAGATGGGCAATTGCTTATAAACGCATCGAAATGCTTATTATGCTACTTGAAAGTTAGAGGCTAAATAGTAAAGGGCAGTACGCCAAGACAAGTAGACCGTTTATTCATCAGCATCAACCTACTAATCATCCACCTTGAGATATCTATCCAGAACATCTCGCTGGTATAAAGTTGCGAGCCCCACCCAAAGTGTAAACTCAAAGCAACGGACAACTGCATTAAGAACTTTCCATAAGGTAAACAATACTTGCAACCGCGGTCACAAGCACCGTTGTTTTCTCCCTGGTGGCAACAACACATCCCCTAGTCTCATGTTTTTGTCACTCAAGCTAGACATTAGGGGGCATGAACCCACAATCATGCATAACACTCCCTCTTGGAGTTACAATCTACTACTCGGCCAAAGCAATAAAGAGCAACGGAGAACATGCATGAATCACTAAAGAACATAATATAAAAGGATAATAAAAAATATAACTCATCACAATCTGAACATAATCTCATAATCCATCGGATCCCAGCAAACCGAGCATAGCAATAGCAGGAAAGTTACATAGATGCCTTCATCATGTAGGGCAGCTCACAAGGGCTAATCATTGAAGCACAAGATTGGAGAGAATACATCACAAAGCTACTGGTCATGGACTCATGGTCCAAGGAGGTCTACCCACAGCACGTCCGGTAAGCGTCCATGGCGGTGCACAAGCTCCCGGAGGTCAATCCTCCCTCCGACAGGGTGCCGGGAAGAGGTCTCCTGACGCTCTCGATCTCGAAAGCGCTGCGACGGTGGAACGATGGAGAAATTCACGATTCTGGATATTCTGGGAGGGTTTCCGATCGGAGGAGTAAATATAGGCCAAAGGAGGGTGTCAGAGGAGGTGGGGCCCACCTAGGCGACCTGTGGGCACGACCAGGGGACAGGCCGCACAGGGAGGCCGCCTGGGCAGCCCCTGGCTCCCCTCTGGCCCATCTTCGGTGCTCCAGAAGCTTCCGTCATGCTGATTTTTATATATTTTCTCGGGATTTTTGGGACTCGGTAAATTTGGGTAAAAGTCCCTGCAAAAAAGACATCGGCACACAGAAACTGGCATTGGGTGCACTGAGTTAGTAGGTTAGTCCAAATATGTGTAAAAAGGTATGAAAGTGTAGCAAACCATATAACAATGTCACAAAAAAATCGTGGAACAAGCAGAAATTATAGATACGTTTGGAACGTATCAGTTGTCAATTCAATCACACCTGAAAGACTTAATATCTGTAGCAAAGTATTTAGTAGCAAAGTAGTATGGAAGTAAGAGTAGCGGTGGCAAACGTGACAGTAGCAGTTTTGTAGTGATTGTAACAATAGCAACGGAAAAGTAACTTAGCAAAGATCAATGTGTGGAAAGCTCGTAGGCAATGGATCAGTGATGGATAATTATGTTAGATGGCATTCATTATGCAACAGTCATAACATATGGTGATACAGAACTACCTCCAATTCATCAATTTAATGTAGGCATGTATTCCATATATAGTCATATGTGCTTATGGAAAAGAACTTGCATGACATCTTTTGTCCTACCCTCCCATGGCAGCGAGGTCCTAATGGAAAGTAAGGGATATTAAGGCCTCCTTTTAATAGAGAACCGGACCAAAGCATGAGCATTTAGTGAATACATGAACCCCTCAAACTACGGTAATCACCGAAAAGAATCCCAGTTATTGTCACCCTGGGGGGATGCAGATCATAACTCGCAATTGGTGTCTACAACTTGCAAGATAGGATCAAGAACACATGTATATTCATGAAAACATAATAGGTTCAGATCTGAAATCATGGCACTCACGCCCTAGTAACAAGCATTAAGCATAGCAAAGTCATAGCAACATCAATCTTAGAACAAAGTGGATACTAGGGATCAAACCCTAACAAAACTAACTCGATTACATGGTAGATCTCATCCAACCCATCACCGTCCAGCAAGCCAACGATGGAATTACTCACGAACGACACAGAGCTATCATGAAATTGGTGATGAAGGATGGTTGTTCATGACAATGGCCTCGATTTCCCCTCTCCGGAGCCCAAATTAGACTCCAAATCTGCCCTCCCGAGGAAGACCTAGAGGTGGCAGCAGTTCCATATCATAAAATGCGATGAACTCTCCTCCTTGATTTTTCCCTCTCCGAATAGGAATATATAGAAGTGGAAACGAGGTCGGAGGAGCCACAGGGGCCCCACAAGACAGTGGGTCGCGCCCTGCAGGCTTGTGGCCAGTTGGTGGCCCCTCTCCAGTTGATTGTTTCGCCAATATTTTTTATTAATTCCAAAAATATTCTCCGTAAACTTTCAGGTCAATCCGAGAACTTTTATTTCGGCACAAAAATAATACCAAGGCAATTCTGCTGAAAACAGCGTCAGTCCGGGTTAGTTCCATTCAAATCATGCAAATTATAGTCCAAAACAAGGGCAAAAGAGTTTGGAAAAGTAGATATGTTGGAGACGTATAATGGCTGACAAATCAAATGCCATATCTATCGGTATTTGTGAGGATGTTCCCATTGTTGTTGCAAATGTTACTATCTTAACAAACTTTGTTATTCTTGATATGACCGAGGATGACAACATGTCGATTATCCTTGGTAGACCATTTTTGAATACTACACGGGCTATTATTGATTGCAATAAAAGCAAAGTCACTTTTCATATCAATGGTAATGAGCATACGAGCACTTCCCGAAGAAACAGTTCCAAGTGAATGGTATAAATGTTATTGAAAAATCTCCTACAATCACTATTGGAAGTTTTCAAATACCTCCACCTACTGCCAAAAAGAAATATAATGTATCCATGGTTGGGGAGATGCATATCCACGTTGAGGTAACTTAGCGTTTTACGGAAGTTCTTCGGTTTCATGCTAACCAAAAGTGGTTGTTAATAAGACTTGATCAACCTTATTAATGGATCATTTTTGAGAGGTATGAAGTTGATGAATTTAGTAGACACAACCTTATGCTCCTACTTTTTGTTTCCAAATATCTTAGTTAAATCAAATAAAATGTCGTGTTTATCCTGTTTTCTGGCTTTTCAGTGAAATAAAACATGACCCAAAAATAAAAGTTCTCAGAATGTCTTGAAAATTTAACATGACTTTTTCTGAATATTTGGTGCAAATAACATAAGAGTGGAGTGCACTTGGTGCCCACAAGATACCAGGGCGCGCCAGCAACCCTAGGCGCGCCCTGGTGGGTTGTGGTCCCCACGTGTGTCCCCTCACTTCTTTATCCCATGTGTTGGGGATATTATCTGTTGGGTAACCCGCCCTAGTTGGGCCGGGTCACCAAAGCTGGCGACTCATCTCCAAGTGGTTTTGGCCTTGGCCCAACGAGGCAGGAAGTCGTATGGCGGTTCAGGACCTTCGGGAGGAGTCCATAGTAGAGAAGGTCTCCAAGTCTTGGAAAGATGGCGACTTAGAGATCGGAAGAGTCACGATTTGTGTAAAGGAAAGGACCCTTGTAAACCCTAAGGACTCGACCTGTATATAAAGGCGAGTCCCAGGGAAGGAGAGGGCAGGTTAGAAATCATCGAGTGCTAGGTTAGGCGAGTTACGCCCCCTTGTAATCAAAACATCATCAATACAAACTCCAAGCAGGACGTAGGCTTTTACCTCCTCACGAGGGGCCGAACCTGGGTAAATCTCTGTCTCGCTCCCGCATAACCCCTTTGAGTCGCCAGCAAGGTGCGATGGCTCCAACACGAAGTCCTTTCACGAGGACATCTGCCGTGACAAAACCACGACAGTGGGCGCCCACCGTGGGGCCTTCGCACGGTAGAGTTGAGTTCTCAAAAGGAGCCCTACCAGGGTCAGGGAGCTACGCAGCGGGGCTCATGACTCGGAGCCGCCGCGGGAAGTACTACATCAACAACTTGCTATGGGGGCCCGAGGCCGATTCGATCGAATCCGGTTACAGGGTCCCCTTCGGCAAGATCAGCGTCTTCGTCGGCATGATTGGATCGCCCATGCCTAAGCCGGACACCTCCTCCGACATTGTCGAGCCGGCCAGGTACGTCTGCCCTGTCGTAACGCCAAACCTAACCCGTCCGGTCTTTGTTGGGTTCACGCAAGGATCTGAGGAACCAGAATAATCAGCGACCCAGGAAACCACGCCGGTCAACACTGATGACGAATCATCCATGGGCGATTCAGATTCAATCCAGTCTCTACACGGGGGCTGCCTTGGGGGCTTGTCACTGGCCATGGACCCCGAAGTTCTTGACCGGACTCGCCGTCAGATCGTCATTTACATGGCAGGGGCGACTCAACCCTCGCCAAACCCGGCAGGCAGAGATGGAACTGGCGAAACGTCTAGAAGCCCGGCCGCGATCTTGGTGGAGTTAGCAGCAGAAATAACAAGGCTCATGGCGACCCCCATAACACCGGAAAACCAGGACGCGGTAAACACGGAACTGATGAAGCTAAGAGAGGGGGTGGCAAAGGCTCAGTGGGACGCTGAGGCGGAGGCCGCCAGGATCGAGACCCGGCAGGCTCAAATTACCGCTGAGGTAGCTCGCTTGAATACCGAAAACTGGCGGCTCGAAAGAAATCAGCGCGCATCTGACGCCGTCCATCAGCCGAGGCATCAGGGTCGTTTGCCCCCTGATCTCAACCCGACCCGCCTGTTCGACACTCCACGAACTCCCGGGGCAGGAGCCGCCCCAGGGGGAGGGCCGGGCCAACCACCGAACCCGCCGTTTCAGCCAACTGTGGATCGCGTTCCCCGATTCCAGACACATCAAGGTCACTTTTCCAACCCGGTGGACAACGTCCTTGCTGCAACTCGCCATTTAGAATCCCTTCCGATTCACGGCAACACTCCAGCCGAGATAGAGGCAAGGAACGCCATTGAGATGTTGAAGACGGCGGTGGTTCAAAATGCCCAGTTCTCACACAGCCTAGATCGGCTGCACTCCACTCCCCAGGCAAGCCGCACCAGGAGTCGGACTGAGGATCAGCCCGCTATAACTAGCGGACCGCGACCCTTTCCCCAGGTCAACTCGCCTGATCATCAAGACCCGCCAGGTCGGGATCACCCGGACACCCAAGTCGCCCCAGCGCCTCTTGTTGGAAGCGGCACACAAGTGGGGGTGCCGTGTTTGGACCCCTCCCTTCGCAACGAGCGAATGCCCAAGGATTTTAAAGGGCCAAGAAAGGTGTATAACTACACTCCGGACCTTGAGCCGGCGTCGTGGGTCGAGAGTTACAAAATCGCCATGGACATGCTCGATGTAAGCAAAGCAATCTGCACCAGATACTTCGCAATGATGCTCGAAGGGACGGCGCGTACTTGGTTAAAGAACTTGCCTCCCAACTCCATCCAGACTTAGGTTGAATTAAAAGAGCGTTTCGTCAAAAACTTCCGAGGGACCTGCAAACGCCCGATGACAATAGTCGATTTACAGCACTGCGTTCAACGCCCGGATGAGTCGGCCCACCACTGGTCGCGGCGGGTCGCGGAAATCATTCACTCGTCGGACTGTATTACGGTGGCTCAGGTTGTGCTGATCCTAGAGCAGAATTGTCACTATGAGCCCTTGGTGCAGAAGTTGGGGCGACTCAAGCGAAAGGTCCAAGACATGGGGGAGCTAATGGACACCCTCACTAGGTACGCTGAGGCGGATGACACCAAAGATCCCGGAGAGAATGGTGGTAAAGCCAATTCGCCAAGGAAAGGCGAGTCATCCAAAAATCATACTCGGTTCCAGGGACGCGCCCGCCATAATCATGGAGCGAATGGCAAGAGAAGGCAGCAGGAAGAGTCTTCGGACTTAGTCTCCAACACCAACACCAACACCAATAATAGCAACCAGCGCCAAAAAAAGAATAGGGGTTACAGTGGCAAAAAGCCGTGCAACTATAATGAGTTACTCAAAGGCCCCTGCCCGCACCACGCCATGGCAGACGGACCGGCGACTCATTCCTGGGAAGACTGTTACGTGATGTGGGAGTTTCGGGCGGAGGCGATCAAAAAAGGGCAAGGCGGTGACCCAGACCAACGGCAGGAACGGTTTGGCGCATCTAATCAACGCCAGAACCCCTTCGGCGGCTTCCCCGAAGCCGGGGTTCAGGGTGACTCGCAGCCAAGTAGTGGCCAGTATCTGGTGCATCAGCAACGACGGTATAACCCGCCTGGAGTTTTTCAACAACCACCCCCACAGGGGGCTTCGCACGGGCAGGACGACAATGGCGGCTTCCGCAACAACCCCAAGCAGTTAAGCAATGGGCAGTACCACGTTTTCACCACCAATGCCTGCAGGCGTGATAAAAAGGTGAGTCACCGAGCGTATAGTGTATCTGAGCTGGCACTCCCCAAATACCTCCACTGGTCCGAGCAAACTATATCATGGAGTAGGGAGGATCACCCGCCAAGAGTTGACAATCCCGGTGACTTAGCGTTGGTCGTGGCTCCCCAAGTTGGAGGATATACTTTATCGAAGGTGTTGATGGATGGTGGCAGCAGCATCAACATATTATACTTCGACACCTTCCAAAGGATGAACCTGTTGGAGAAAGATTTGATGCCCTCAACCACGGTATTCCACGGGATTGTCCCAGGTAAGTCGACGTATCCCATAGGCCGAGTTAGGCTCACAGTTGCGTTTGGAACAGCGTCTAACTACATGAGTGAGTCGCTTATGTTTGAGGTGGTCAAGTTAAAGAGCCCCTATCATGCGCTGTTTGGGCGACCGGCCTACGCCCGGTTCATGGCTCGCCCCTGCTATGTTTACCTTAAACTCAAGGTGCCTGGTCCTAAAGGACCCATCACGGTTAATGGCGATAGGAGGATTGCAAGAGACTGTGAAGAAGGGGATGCGCCTTACACAGAAGTCGCATGTGCTCCGGAAGAGCTTAAATATCACCAGGCCAATGTTGATCCGGCTGATATGTCACCTTTAAAGAAGCCAACGACAGACGCTGAGCCGCCCCTCAAATTCAAGCCAACAGATGACACTAAGACATTGGATTTCGTCCCTGGCGACTCAACCAAGCAGTTCACTATTGGGACGGGTCTGGATCCCAAATAGGAAAGCGCGCTCATCGAATTCATCTGTGAGAATCGGGACATCTTCGCATGGAAACCTTCTGACATGCCTGGTGTGCCGAGAGAATTCACTGAGCACCATCTTAATGTTGACCCAAAAGCAAAACCTATTCAGCAATATCTTTGCAAATTCAATGAGGAAAGACGCAAGGCAATCGGGGAGGAAGTTGCCCGTCTCTTGGCCGCCGGATTCATCGTAGAGGTCTTCCACCCCAAATGGTTGGCTAACCTGGTCCTGGTGCTCAAGAAGAACGGTACTTCCGTATGTGCATTGATTACACGGACCTTAACAGAGCTTGTCCAAAGGATCCTTTCGCTCTTCCCCGCATCGATCAAATTATTGATTCAGTGGCGGGATGCGAACGTTTGTGCTTCCTGGACGCTTATTCCAGATATCACCAAATCAAGATGCCCGTGGAAGATCAAGAGAAAAGAGCTTTTATAACCCCCTTCGGGGCTTTTTGCTATGTGTCCATGCCATTCGGACTCAAGAGTGCAGGGGCGACTTATCAGCGTTGCATCCAAAATTGCCTCCGTGGCCAAATCGGACGCAACGTCCATGCCTATGTTGATGACATTGTGGTTAAAACTCACACGAAGGGAACACTACTAGGAGATCTCAAGGAAACTTCTGATAATCTGCAGGTATACCAGATGAAGCTTAATCCCACCAAGTGTGTCTTTGGTGTTCCTGCAGGGAAATTATTGGGTTTTTTGGTGTCTGAGCGCGGCATTGAAGCTAACCCGGACAAGATCGAGGCGGTTACCTCCCTTGGGAAACCAGTGAATATTAATCAAGTCCAACGGATGGCGGGTCGTATTGCGGCCTTAAGTCGCTTCATAAGCCGTCTGGGAGAAAAGGCTATTCCCCTTTATCAATTGCTTAGGAAATCTGACCATTTTGTTTGGACAGACGAAGCCAATGAAGCTTTCGAAGCTTTAAACGGCAGCTGGTCAACCCGCCGGTCTTGGCCGCCCCGACTGAGAAAGATCCCATGCTTTTATACATTGCGGCAAACTCCAAAGCGGTGAGTGTGGCGGTGCTCGTCGAAAGGAAGGAGGAAGGGAAGGAATATCCTGTGCAGCGCCCGGTGTATATCATTAGCGAGGTGCTAACTCTTTCCAAGCAGCGGTACCCACACTGGCAGAAATTAGTTTATGGGGTCTTTATGGCAAGCCGGAAGCTCAAACATTATTTCCAAGAGCATCCCATCACGGTGGTTAGCTCCGCTCCCCTCGGGGACATCATCCAGAATCGGGAGGCGACAGGGCGAATCGCCAAGTGGGCGGTCGAACTTGGGCCGCACCACGTGCGATACACCCCTCGCACGGCTATCAAGTCTCAGGCCTTGGTTGATTTCGTCAATGATTGGACCGAGTTACAGATCCCGGAAGACAGGTCTGACCTTACATACTGGACTATTTATTTTGACGGATCTAGACAGTTGGAAGGCTCGGGGGCTGGCGTGGTGTTGATATCGCCTCAAGGAGACAAATTCTGCTATGTCCTCCGACTCATGTTTCCATGTACCAACAACGCTGCGGAATACGAAGCTTTGCTTCATGGCTTGCGACTCGCCAAGGAGATGAACCTTACGTGGGTCAGATGTTTTGGCGATTCTAATTTGGTAGCTCATCAAGTTTCAGGTACTTGGGATTCTCGGGACCCCTTGATGGCGGCTTACAGGAGGGCTGTCTGATGTGGCGGGTCACTTCCATGGCTATCAAGTCGATCACATCAACCGGCGCCTTAATGAAGCAGCTGATGCCCTTTCACGTCTTGGTTCCCAGCGTAAGCCGGTTCCCCCCAATGTTTTTCTAGATACTCTGCATAATCCTTCATTAAGGTTGCCCTCGGAGGAGGAGTTGGCAATACCAGACCCTGAGTCCTAGTTCATGGCAGCTCTCCATGTTACGCCGGATTGGGTTCTTCCGTATCTGGCCTATCTCGCCCGAGGTGAGTTACCTACGGATGAACTGTTGGCTCGCCAAATCGTTCTACGAAGCAAATCCATGGTGATCATCAATGGCGAATTATATAAACGAAGCACTTCTGGGGTTTTCTAAAGATGTGTTTCCTCCAAAGAAGGGTGCATAATTCTAAATGACATTCATTCCGGAGATTGTGGGCATCACGCCGGGTCATGCTCCTTGGTTTCAAAAGCGTTCCATCATGGTTTCTTCTGGTTGACGGCCCATGCAAATGCAGAGGAGATAGTTCGTCGATGTGATGGATGCCAGCGTTATGGACGACAGGCCCATGTGCCGGCTCAAGAATTGAAGATGATACCCATCACTTGGCCTTTCACGGTCTGGGGGTTAGACATGGTTGGCCCCTTTAAGATGTCGTCCAACAAGAAAACTCATCTGCTCGTGGCGGTTGATAAGTTCACCAAGTGGGTTGAAGCAGAACCTGTTGGAGCTTGCGATGCGGAGACAGCAGTCAAATTCTTGAAAAAATTGATCTTCCGGTTCGGATATCCACACATCATTATTACTAATAATGGCACTAATCTCTCTCAAGGAGCGATGCAAGAGTTTTGCCATCGTGAGCACATCTGGCTTGATGTTTGTGCGGTAGCTCACCCGCAATCTAATGGACAGGTGGAGTGGGCGAATCAGGAAGTTTTGCGAGGAATCAAACCCCGACTCATGGTTCCCTTGGAACGTACCCCGGGGTGTTGGGTTGAGGAGTTGCCTTCAGTGCTATGGAGCATCCGGACCACCCCGAACCGTTCTACAGGATTTACTCCCTTCTTTCTGGTATATGGAGCAGAAGCCGTTCTTCCCACTGACATTAGGCATGACTCGCCCAGAGTCGCCGCTTATGTGGAACAGGACAACGAGTTGGCGCGTCAAGACTCTTTGGGCGCCTTGGAGGAAGCACGTGATTTGGCTGCAGCCCGATCGGCCATTTATCAGCAGGACTTATGGCGTTATCACAGCCGTCGGGTCAAGAGCCGAACTTTTCAGGAGGGCGACTTAGCGCTTCGACTGATACAAGATCATACTCGCATGCATAAGTTATCACCACCATGGGAAGGACCGTTCGTCGTCAGCAAAAACCTTCGCAACGGGTCCTACTATCTGGTGGATCTACGGCCTGATCGGCCAACCACGGAGGCTGAGTCAACTCGCCCCTGGAACATAGCCCACTTGCGGCCTTATTACACTTGAGCTATTAGCTCTACGTTTTGTAAGTTTTTCATTTCTTATAAAGCAATAAAATTAACGCCTCCCGACTTGGGGCTTTCCCGCTAATTCATCTTATTGAAAGGTATGGATCTTTATTTTTGCTCATCAACAAGTCGCCCAAGCATGGACGCTATCCATACCAAAGAGCTTAAGTCGCCACGATGCGCTTATTACAAAACTGGGTATCGATAAGCCAAAGAGGATCGAAGTCGCCACAAGCGCGCGATTCAAACATAGGCGCCTTATATGATTCTGTGGATTAGGCCGCCTTACTTGAGGGCAGTTTGTTCTCAAGTCGTTTTGTGGTAATAGCCTATACGCTTCTACAATCCTGTGACGGTATTTCCCTTAATCATAGGTCACTTGGGGCTTCCTCTCACTGAGATCAGCCTTACTACCCATTTGGCCTGCGAAAAATTACCGCATTACAAATGGTTATACTGGACTGTGTGTTGGCCGAATCGCCATATGGACCCGTGAACTCTTGGCGGGTTATTCCGCTCATGGACCCTGAACTCGCCTTGGTTAAAACATGTCTGGTACCGGCTAGCGCCTCACATGGAAAATAGAGAAACCATTGGTTCATCGAACCCGCTTCACTGAAGCTTGACTCGTGCCTGATCAGCCGGTCTAAATACTTGAGCTTTTGATACAAAAGTCTCCCTCGGGTAGCACTTGAGTTTATTTAACTCGTCCTATCCTGTCGCGACCTGATGAGCCGACGAAATTGCTATTTTTTACCTTCCTCGCACTGCCACAAGGTCTTTCAGACTTTTTTCTGACTCGCCTCAAATATCTTGGGCCGATTATTATTTATTATCATCCATTACTCACCGAGATGGTTTGATATATGTTTTCAAGCCTAACAGGTTGATGATCAAAATAATTCTAGCCATGGCAGGTCAAGCATCATAAAAACGCCTCGATGGCGGGTCAAGCATTTTAAAGCGCCTTAAGGGCGACATAAGGATTTTTCAAAATATCACAGAAGCAGTTTGATCTCTAAAAAGAATTATTGCATGGCTCTTATGGCCAAATCTATGAAGTTTTACTCTGCTGATGCCCTCGGATCAGCCTGCTGCGAGCTTTGGCCGACTTCAATTTGCAAGTCGCCCAGTACCCAGTTACACTTGGATAACGCGGCGAACTCATCTTCATCGTTCAGCACTGATGAGAGATCCACCTCCAAGTCAAAAGGATTCTTGGGTTGACGCAGAGTTAAGCTGGTCGTTACAAAGGTTGGCAGGTTAACTTTCTTATTCTTGTTGTCATAGGCGGCTTGGTATTTTGATAAATCCAAGCTTGCAGCAAGCTGAGTCGCTGCCAAACAGGATTCTTTGACAACACGTTGGTAGTCTTCTTCAGCAAATTCTGACCCGTCATCCTTGAGCTGGGGAAAGCCCGCCGCTACTTCTTCTGGGTTTATTTCTGGAGCATATGCCAAACACCAACTCAGCGTAGTCAATCCTCCTTTTCAGGCGGCAGACCGAGTTAGCTCACCAATTTGAGGAGGAAGTGTAGAAAAGCAGCCAAGCATCTTCTTTATTGATGTTATGGGTTCCTTGGCACCCATCACTGCTTTCACGGTCAGCACACTTCCGGTATACAGTTGCTCCGTCAATGTATAAATCGCCTTCAGCATCAGGAAACAATCATTCTGAAGATTGGTGGCTCTCGGACCTGTGTAAGAGGAAATGATGGTCAGCAATTTTTACAAGCTATTTATTTACAAAATGCAAGGTCAAGGGTTGGTTTTTACCAAAGACGGCTTGCGCCATGTTGGAGATATGTCACTTTAAGCCGGCCAGCTCTTGTTGCACAGTGTCCAATTTAGCTTCAGCTTTTTCTGCTCGCTTTATTAAGGCATCTTGATCAGCTTGAGCCTTTTTAAGTCAGCTTTTAGCTTCTCCATCTCAGATAAGATCAGTTGACACTTCTCTTCTGATTTTGCCAGGGCATCCTGCTGATCGGTTAAATTTTTCTTCAAGTCGCCAAATGCTGATTCAGTTTGGGTAAGTGATTCATGTCGAAATATATAGTCAAGGGGCAAGTCTCAGAATTATTGCAAGCAACATCCGTGACACCTGGGGGCTAATGTATAATTTTTTAGACAAAATTATACAGTATCAAGACCCGGCTCATCTTTTTACAGATGACCCGGCCCTTGGGGGTTACAGGTCGAAAGTTTTCTTCAAGTATCAAGACCCGATTCATCTTTTTACAGATGACCCGGCCCTTGGGGATTACAGGTCGAAAGTTTTCTTCAAGTATCAAGACCCGGCTCATCTTTTTATAGATGACCCGGCCCTTGGGGGTTACAGGTCGAAAGTTTTTTCTTCAATTATCAAGACCCGGCTCATCTTTTTACAGATGACCCGGTCCTTGGGGGTTACATGTCGAAAGTTTTTCTTCAATTATCAAGACCCGGCTCATCTTTTTACACATGACCCGGCCCCTGGAGTTACAGGTCGAAAGGTTCATTTTTACTATCAAGACCCGGCTCATCTTTTTACTGATGACCCGACCCTTGGGGGTTAATGAGGATAATACAGTGTGCAATAAGACGTACCTCATGTTTGTTCGTCAGCAAAAGAAGCAGACTTTTTTCCATCTCGTAACTCACCTCCAGGCGACTTGCAAAGCCAGAGCAAAGTTCTTTGAATTCAAGATTCTCATACTGGGAGAGCTTAGCCTTGGAAAGTTCATGCTCAAAAGCAGGTTGAGCTGATGATGATACATGCTTCGATAAAACTATTGTGGCCGGCTTAGAGAAGCGAGTGCCGGTGATGACTACAGCATCTGGGTCTTCTGTTGTTTTCAATGGACTTGGCGGGTTAGGCGTTTCCATGGTTTCCTTGGGCGAGCTTGGGAGATCCACTTGATCTTCAGGTTTATCTTGGTCCGGGTTATCCTGGATCGGCGCCGATTTTTCAATAGGCTCCGAAGCTGTAATGGGAGTTGACCCGCCAGTTTTCCTTTTCTTCTCCTGTACCCTAAGAGGAGAAGGGGGTGCGTTTAAAGGAACAGATATTACCACCATCAGAACAAAGGTAAATGTTGTCAAAGGCTTACCGGGGGACATGGATCATAGGTGGAAGTGCCGACATCATTGATTCGCCAGATGTGGGAGGAGAACTCTGCAAAAATAATACTTCAAAGATATGAGCGATTTACAAACACGATCCAAAAGGACATAAAGTAGTGTTATTAAAAGATACCTCGCTTTGCCTTTTCTTGGTTCTTGTTGGTAACCCGGACACCAAGTCTCCAGAATGACTCCGAGTTTTCCGATTTGAAGTATGTTGCGCTTTCTTCAAAAGGAAATTTGGATCCAAACAAGCATTTGGGTGTGAGAAGGGAACTTTCCCACAAATTCGCCTGGCCGGCTTAGGTGGAGGAGAAGATGAGTCGGAGGAAACAGAAATTACCTCTATGGAGTCTTCCTGGCTTTCATTTTCCTCATTCTACACAAGAGTTGCAGAGGCGTAAATACAAAACTGTCAACAATCAATCGCGAGTTAAAAGAGGATGGATTTTTACCTCTGAAAGTACGTCGCCGACTTGGGATTCATCGGCATCAGATGGCTTAGTGACGGCGGCTTTGCCTTTACCCTTGGACTTCTTCTTCGGGGGCGGCCTGGCTTGCTTCATGGCCATCTTTTTTGGCCTCTTGGACCAGAATTTATCACCTTTCTGAAATGGCATATTTTATAAGAGGTCATAGTTCAAGTAAGATAGAAAGAATAAAGCAAAAACGGGTTAAGTTATTTACCTTTGGTGCCGGGTTGATCTTGCAGAACGGCTTAAGACCTATTTGGCCGCATTTTGCCGCGGGTTTGCCGGTCAACTTCTTGATGATGGTTACAATATCACTTTCTGTCAGAGCCGTGCGGAAGTAGCACTGGGGTGATCGAGGGTGCCGTCAAAATCACACATTAATCCGTCCCGACGACTTAAGGGGAGGATACGCCATTCAACCCAGCAGCGGATCAAGTCAACCCCCGTAAGGTCGTTGTTCGTCAGAGATCTTAACTCGGACAGTACTAGGATAAAGTCTGACTCCTCTTCTTCGGTGAGCTTGTCTGGCAGTTTGAAATTTGTTGGAAGGCGATCTTCCCTATAACCGAGAAGCTTGTTCTCGCCCTCAGGCGAAGTCTCCCGGTAGTAAAACCAAGACTCGCCCCAGCCTTTGGGATGGCTTGGCATGGCGAGTGATGGGAATGAACTATCCCTACAGCGTTGAACATTGACACCTCCAAGATCCAAGCTAGGGCCATTGTGAAATTCTGTCTGGCGATTCAAATGGAAGAAGTACCAGAATAAAGGAACTAAGGGTTCCATCCGCAAGTAGGCCTCACAGAACACTTGGAACTGGCATAAATTGCTTATCGAGTTGGGCCCAAAATCCTGGAGGCGAACATTCATAAAGGTCATGGCATCTCTGAGGAATTTCGATCCGAGCGGCTTAAAGCCCCGTTCAAGGTGTTCAACAAAAACAACTATCTCCCCTTCCTTCGGGTTGGGGATTTCCTCTCCTAACCCGGAACGCCAACCGATAACCTCTTGAGGGTCCAGATTCCCCGTTTTCACATAGTTGTTAAGGAGAGCATCGTCAACCTTGGTTGGGAGCCAATCACTTTTGAAAACAGTTCCCATGCTACAAAGGGATAAAATTACGGGTAAATTAACACGCCAAGCATCTACTAAAAATGGTGAAACAAGTTCATTTGACTCGCCAAACAATTTGCCTGATGGCTGAGGGAGTTCTTTGACCCGCCGATAAAGGTCCGGGTCAGGATGCCAGGGCGACTTATGAAACTCTTACTACTTAAAGGAGAGGTATTTCACAGCTTCAGTAGTATTTGCCAAAGATGGTGAAGTACGAAATTATAAACAAGTTTCACTTGACAAGCGATAAATTATTTATCTACTGGACAGACAAATATGAATGCGAAAAGGCCTGGATAAAACGGCCTGTGACTAAGGTGGGAACAGTACTGTTGATCTGGTGAACTCTTTTCTAAGTATGCAAATCAAGGCCAAACAACTAAAGGTATGGAAAACATTGTTGTATTCGCTACGATCACCGCCAACCAGTCGGGAATTACGAAGCTGTTCGAGATGTTCCAGAAACACAGTGGGCATGAACCTCGAAAAACTTAGATCTGCCTTCAATGGCGGGATGCTGACCTGGTGAATGCGGCTGGAGGCGTCCGAAGAAGGATTCGCCGCGAGTGTTGCGCGTTCAGCAGCTTCCAGATGGCGGCGAAGATCTCGGACGGTGGCGAAGATCTGGGGCGGCGACGAGGTGCTCGACGGCGGCGAGGTGTTCGATGGCGACGAAGTGCTCGGCCACGATGAAGCGCTCGGCTGCGACGAAGTTTTCGGGCGGCGTCGAAACTCTCGGACAACGTCGAAGTCTTCGGGTGGCGGCGAAGCTCTCGGGTGGCGACGAGGCTCTCGGTGCGACGGCGAGGAAGAGAAGGGCGACAAGATGGGTAGGTGAAATGTGCCCTGTCCCTTCCTCCCGCCTATTTATCAGGTCGGGCGCTAGGATCGAGGCGCCACGAGCGGGAACTGCCAAAAGATAAGGACTCGCCATGATGGCGCCCCGAAATTTTCGGGATAACGATGTCGACGGATCCGTTGGAGATTACGTCATCATCTCTTCCGAGATTCAAGGGATAAGAAGGCGCCAACAAGAAGTGGTTTGGCGACTTGAGTTTTTCCGCAGCAGATGGCGGTTTAAGTGTATGGTGCATAAGAAGAGTGAGATGAATCGCCCCTAACTGAGTGAGGATATTGGCGTGAAAGAAATTCAAGTCAATCTGGCGCCTAATGTTGGGGATATTATCTGTTGGGTAACCCGCCATAGTTGGGCCGGGTCACCAAAGCTGGCGACTCATCTCCAAGTGGTTTTGGCCTTGGCCCAGCGAGGCCGGAAGTCGTATGGCGGTTCAGGACCTTCGGGAGGAGTCCATAGTAGAGAAGGTCTCCAAGTCTTGGAAAGATGGCGACTTAGAGATTGGAAGAGTCACGATTTGTGTAAAGGAAAGGACCCTTGTAAACCCTAAGGACTCGACCTGTATATAAAGGCGAGTCCCAGGGAAGGAGAGGGCAGGTTAGAAATCATCGAGTGCTAGGTTAGGCGAGTTACGCCCCCTTGTAATCGAAACATCATCAATACAAACTCCAATCAGGACGTAGGCTTTTACCTCCTCATGAGGGGCCGAACCTGGGTAAATCTCTGTCTCGCTCCCGCATAACCCCTTTGAGTCGCCACCAATATTTGTGTCTATTTGTTATATATTCGATATCATAACCAAGCATTAAAAGAAGTATCTAAATACTTGTCACCTCCCGTCGGATTTTCCAATCATGACTGACCAAAAGAAGACTCTAAAATTATAATAAGACAAAATAATAAAATTCTTCAACTACTAATCTGTCACATCCCTAACACCTTAATCAAGTTAGCTTTGTGCTCATGTTTTCTTTGCATTGCATCTAGGAAATTTTCAACAAGAACAAAGCAAGTGGTGAAGGAAAATTCTAAAACCCTAGCCACTTTCAAAATAAAGGAAATTTCAAACTAGTTAAAATCAATGAACACAAAATGGCCTCAAGAAAAGTTCAACTTTTCTGATAATTATTGGAAACAAATAAGCAATAAAGGAAACCATTTATTTTAAACTCTTCGCATTTTAAATAAATGCAAAAAACTACTGGTTCCAAGTTTAAAATTTGAAATCAGAAACTTTAAATTTTCAAAAATGTTGAAAACTTTAGGAATGATTGAATACATTCCAACTAATATTCTGGTGTGTTCAAAATAGTTTTTACAAACTATTTTGGAGCTGAAATAAATAGCAAATCAGAAAAAAAACAAAACAGAAAAGAAATAAGAGAAAGAAGAGCATACCTCTATCTGTCGCCTGGCCCAGCCCACCAGGGGCTCAGGCGTCTTCTTCCTCCTGCCAGAAGGCAGAGGAGAAGCTCGCCACGGCGCATGGCCAGGGGCGCCACGCCTCCTGCCTGCCTGGCCTCCCCGCCGACCTGGTCGCTAGGATAAGCTCGGGAGAGCCGTCCCAATCCTCTCCTCCTCATTCCTCCTCCCCCGGATCTTTCTCTCGCGTCAGTCTCCCCACGCCAAGACCACCGAAGGCCGCTGGAAGTCGATGTCGATCCGCCGGCCACAGGTCGTCCTTGAGCCAGCCGCCTATCTCCCTGGATCCGCCGTGAGCTCTTCTTCCTTTCCCCCCTCTTTCCGTCGAGCCCCCCTTCCTCTAGCCTCCTCCCGCCATGGAGCCCGAGCTCCTGCCGCCGGCCATGGCGCCCCCGTGGCTAGCGCCCCTCTGAGCGTCGCTGCTGAGCACATCAGCGTGCTCAGGGAGCTCCCAGGAACCCGTAGCCACCCCCAATTCTTTCCCCTCGCATCCCTGGCCTCGACCCCATCTTGCCGAGCACAGGTCGCTGCTCCGTCGCTGCCCCTGTCGTCTCCGGCGACCCCCTCGCCCTCAAACCCACAGGAATGGATGCGGCCCAACGCGAGCTACCTCCTGGTGGTCTCCGCGTGTCCAACCGTCGTCGTTTGCCGATTCCGGCGAGATACTGTCGTCGGATGTGGTCGTCGCCGGCAGCTCTCCGGCAGGATGACGTGGCCGTCATTAGCGCTAACCTCCCTGACTAACTAGCCTAATGAGGCACTGACATGAGGCCCCACGCGTTTAATTAGTAAAGTTTTAAATCTGAAACAAAATCAGTAAACCAGAGTCACTTACATGTGGGGCCCAGCCGCCAGGTTTGACCTGGGCTGGCGCCTTTGACCTGCTTAGGTCATGCTGACGCATGGCTGATGCAGTAACTGCATTTCTGGATTTTAAATAATTCTAGAAAATGCCTAAAACTTCTAAAAATCATAGAAAATAATCTGTAAGTCCAATGAAAATAATTTATATATGAAAAAGTATCAAAAAAATTCAAGGAATCTGAATATATCATTTTCAAACATGTTAGAAAATGTTACAGAACCCAAACATGTAGATTAATGAATAAGTTAATTCTTGTAAATACTTTGTAGATGGAATTTGGAAAATATTTAAATTTCACTATGAATGACATGATCAAACACTGTTCTAATTACAAACCAGCAACCTAACATGTCATCCCATGCATGTTAACATCAAGTTGATCTGAGCATCAGGTCGAATCAATTAAAATGGTATCCGAGAATACCTCGTTTGAAGTGGTATTTGAACTTGATTCAAATCAACTTCAAACCTAATACATGTTAGCTATAACAGTTCACCATCTTGTATTCTCATGCCATGTTCATGCATCATCTTTATTGCATATGTTTGATATTGGTTGTTGTCATTCCTTTCGGTAGGCTCCGCTCCCCCGGATTCCACCGAATATCCGTCTGACGGATATTGTCACTCCTCTGAGCAACAAGGCAAGCAACCATTTTGATCATCCCGATAAATCCCATGTTCTTGCTCCTGCACTTACTTATTGCATTAGGATCAAATGCTTCAAATGCTTTTGCCACGTTAGTTGAACCCACTTCCTTTGCATGACCTATCCTTGTCATAGTAAATAGCTGAACCCTGCAACCTAGCATACATGGTAGTTGCTTGAGCCATGATGTGCCTTATCCTGCTATGCATGCTATGCTTAGAGTTGTGTATGGTCTATCATCTGGGAGATGAACAGAATTGTGAGAATGTGTTCGGTAAGCAAAGGTCGTGTGTTGAACCTGATTTGGTAAAGGTACCGGTGAAAGGCTGTGTAGGAGTACATGGCAGGTTGTTTCATTGGAACCGTCCTTAGGAACTGAGTTTCGTGTATTTAATCCAAGACTAGATGCTACCACACGTTGGGATACTTAATTGACCCTCTCTACTTATTAACCGCTTAGTACTCGGTCCAGGAGTTGCAAGTAGTTTCTGGTGTTTATAGTCATGCTGGAGGCCGTGCATAGCGCTGACCTGAGAGGTGGCTGTGATGCGGTAGGCAGTGGCACGGTGTACCAAGTGGCACCCGTATGGTGGGCTTGGGAACCCTGCGCACATCGTTTGGGGCCGTGGCGGAAACCTCGGCCGGACTTCCGTACGGGTTACTCTCAGATAGGCGATAAACCTGGACTAGGTACTAGTGTGGTTAACGGTCGTGGCCGACTCCCTCGTTGGGCTTCCGCTTGAAGGTTGCCGTGGTGCATGACGTGCACATGGCGATAAGTGGCGAGAGCGTGTGTGACGAAGTACACGCCTACAGGGTTATGATCTATTCGAATAGTCGCGTCCGCAGATATGGACTACTTGGAGACATATGTTGTTCATAGATAACTTCAATGGCTACTCATAAAATTGTCAAGATAAGCGTGAGTGTCGTGGACGGCATTTCCGTATGGAGACGAAATGACTCCATGGTGGTGTATTGTTGTGGTGTTAGTGGACTCGTGTGCGAGAAATCAAGTTGTCAAAATTATTTAAAAATGCAAGTTGTCTAGCCACGAGTCAAATGCTGGCTTTCCGCATGAAACCCCACCATACCTTATTGATACATTGCATGAGTAGTTAGTTATCCTAAAGTCTTGCTGAGTACCTCCGTACTCATGTTTGCTTAATAAATGTTGCAGAGGTTGCTAATGACCCTAATGGAGGGTTCTTCATAGACATCGACGACGACGAGTAGCTGGTGTCCCAGCTACGATCTGGCCCTAGGTTGGGTCTGTAGTATAGTCAGGCCATGTGCCTTCTAGTTGCACCTGTCTGTACTCAGACAGTTTTAAACACTTCCGCTGGCTTGTAACTGAATGACTGCTATTATGGGTCGTGAGACCCTCACTTTGTAATATTATGTGTGTGGCTCTTCCGAGCCTCTTAAATAAAGCTTGTATGTTTATGGTTATGTTGTGATGCCATCGATGTATCTATAAATATCGGTATGCCATGCGTACGTGTGTCATACTTGATATGTATGGGGTTCGATTACCTAGCCGTGAACTTTAGTAGCACTCCTTACAGGGAAATGCCCCTTTGTGATCCAACGAGCCATGATAGCTCGCTACTGCTCCGGACACATTGGTTGACCGGCATGTGTCCTTCTTAGCTGATGTGTCTGTCCCCTTTGGGGAAATGTCACGCGATGTAATGGAGTCCTTGTAGCTTGCTACGACTCGTCTACATTCGCTGGTGACCGACACCTGCTTTGTTGGGTCATGTATGCATGTCCCTGTGCGGTACTGCCACTTTGGTTTATGACTAGACTTGTCGATCCAGGTTCTTTGACATTGGAATGCTAGCGACACAATTGCATACGTGAGTCAAAAGAGGCAAATGGTCCTGGCTAAGGTAAGGCTGCAGCCGTGGGGTTAACCGTGCGTGAGACCGCAAAGGGATGCGATGTGTTACAGGCTGGATTCCTATGGCTTAGGATCGGGGTCCCGACAGCGTTGGTATCAGAGCCTGGCTGACTGTAGGATTACTAAGCCAAACTGGTCGAAGTTGAGTCTAGAATTGCTTTAGTTATATATAAGGGAATTGTTTGTGGAAGGGAACGTAAGACTCTTGTTCTCCCCTCAAGTTATTCTATTCTGGTCATCCTCGTCTTTTCTGCGGGAATTAAGGACTAGGTTACTCATCTTCTTCTAGGCTCGTGTTTCTGATCGGTAGATTATAGGAATACGGTTCAAAAGATATTTGGGTTTCTTTCATTCCTAGGAAAAAAGGAAGTAAGTTTGATGATCAGAGAGTTGAACTTGATAGTTGAGTGGTTACGCTATTCCATTTTGGGTTGTCTCAAAATTTGTCTTTGAGCATTTACAGCCGTTATGCTGCCCAATTTTGCATTCGGAGCTCTAATGCTTTTGCATTACTCCCTATTTACAGATGCCTGGTCGTCCTTCTCGTCAGGTGGTACATCTGACCAGGTGCATTGATGTACCGGGTCATACGGCCATGCTGGTCAGGGTGATGTCGGTGTGCGGTTACCGCTGGTACCCCGAGTACACAGTGGAGGAACATTACCGAGACTTCAACCAGAGCCAGTACATCTGCACTGTTAGGGTATTTCCAGACTACCCTGGAGCTGAGGAGCCAATCCATTGGTCCTATGGGTTGGGAGTCACTATTGACATGGCAGTACAAGATGCTGCCTATTCAATGTTGACCATTATGAGGGCAAGTCATGCACTGCTGCAGAATTCAGAATTCTGCTATGTTCCCGCCTCTCAGCCTGGTGAAGAGGGATACCTCAGCGGAGTCTATTTTGATTCTTCTATGGAGGATCCACTACTGCAGTCCACTCTTGAGATGCTAGAGAACAGAGACAGGGATGCTCGTGCTCTCCGCATGGAGCTTTATGCTACCCGTGCCCGTCTGTGGACGGCTTTGACACAGCTGGCACCAGTAGTCCAGACAGGGTACGGAGATATGGATATGATGAACCCTATTAGGACCCATCTTCCGGCCCACGTTGACTGGCTAGCTATAGGAGGAGTCACCCCTCTTCGGGGACCCCTCTTACTACCAGTCAGGGGACCAAGGCCACATCTGTGTCCTTATGGATCCCAGGGATCTCAGGCTAGAGTGTTTCATGATCCGCAGGTTGAGCTTCCAGGTCATGGAGGTAATCTCTATGAGATGTTCTATGCGGATGCCTGAGCTGTGAGCGGAAGGATAGTATGGTAGTAGCCGTACGTTCACAGTCCTGCGTGACTTGTGGAGTATGCCTGTCATGTGAAATGAATTCGGGAGGCCTAGATAAATAATGTATAGGAAGCTTGTAAGCCTCTGATGAGTAGTTTCATAATTTCAGTAGTTTGCTCTTCGGTTAAGGTTGTACTGAACTATGTAAGGGTGTGTATGAACCATGGTGTATATATAGCAGTTGCTTGTTACCATGCTGTTCGGATATTCATTTCCGCATTCCGTGTGTTCAGTACATTCTTAATCCATAGCTAGTAATGATATGATATTGGTCTAAGCTGTGAGTTTGTTTGTCAGGATGGTGTTCACCAGGTTGAACCGTGCCCCTGCTCATGAGCAAGGCGAGGGTAGTCAAGCGTCGCAGGAAGACCTACCTCACCCGCCCTCTCTGGTGGAAGTTATGCTAGAGGCACAGAGAAACAAAAGGGAGACCAACCGACTGTTAGAGCGTATTGAGCAGAATACGGCTCGTCAGCCTAGGAATGCTGCAGTGTCTCTCAACGACTTTGTGAAGCTGAATCCTCCAAAATTTCATCATTCTGTCGATCCCCTCGATGCTGATGACTGGTTGTGCAGCATCTCATGCAAGATTCGCTTTGCGAATGTTTCTGAGGCCGACAAGGTGACCTTTGCGGCGTATTTCCTGGAAGGACCCGCCAATCTGTGGTGGGAGAACTTTGAAGCTATGCGTCCTGGTGAACCAGCAGCCACATCGGCAGACTTCAGTGCAGCCTTCCGTCTGCACCATATCCCAGAGGGCCTGATGGACAGAAAGAGAGAGGAGTTATGTGCATTCACCCAAGGGAAGTTGACCGTGGGTGCCTATAGCCGCGAGTTCGGTAACCTCGCCCGCTATGCAACAGAGGAGGTGTCTACTGACGCCAAGAAGCAAGCAAGATTCTGTAAGGGTTTGAGCCCTGAGCTTCGTCGTGATCTGCGCCTCCACGAGTGTGCAAGCTTTCAAGCCCTGGTCAACAAGGCGATCAGTGCCGAGACTGGTCATACTGACTTTGAAGCCACAAGGAAGCACTCCCGTGATTTTGGTTCGTCTTCTGGTTCCGTGTTTCCCAAACGCACGCTGTGGGTTCCGAACAGTTCTCTGCCGCCAAGATACACTCCGAGGCCATCCTACGTGGCGCCTCAGACGAATTAGACCAACCCTCCAGCAAAAACTTATGGTGGTCCAGCTAGCAATGTTGCACCACGTGCCAACCAAGTGATATGCTACAAGTGTGGAGAACCAGGGCACTATTCCCGTGAGTGTCATCAAAATGTGGGTGCCAAGCAACCCGGAAAGTCCGTCGGGCAAGGCAAGTCGGGCAAAGCTTTCTATGTGAAGACAACTCCTGCACGTGGCCGTGTGAACTATGTCTCAGCAGAAGAAGCTGCAGAGGATCCCGACGTCATACTGGGTACGCTTCTTGTTAATCATCACGCAGCGTCTGTTCTCTTTGACACTGGGTCTTCTCATTCCTTCATTTCAGAAAGTTATGCACAGTTGCATAACATGTCTTTTTGTGATATGACAATTCCATTGGTTGTCCAAACTCCTGGTAGTAAATGGCAAACCTCTAGGATAACCTATGACAATGAAATTCTAGTAGACAGGCTGGTTTTCCTAGCCTCATTGATAGCCTTGAAATCTTCGGATATTAATATCATCTTGGGTATGGACTGGATGTCAGCTCACTATGCCAAGATTGATACTCATTCTAGAAATGTCCAGCTTACCCATCCCTCGGGTGAGATAGTAAATGTCTCTACTCGAGTTGCCAAATGCCAACTATATTCCTTCAATGCCAGCCCTCTTCCGGAACTTGAAGACATTCCGGTAGTCCGTGACTTTCCGGATGTCTTTCGAGAGGAACTGCCAGGAATTCCACCTGACACAGATGTAGAGTTTGTGATAGATCTTGTTCCGGGAACTGTCCCAATAGCCAGAAGACCATATAAGATGGCACCCCTGGAGCTAGCCGAACTTAAGAAGCAACTAGATGAGGCCTTGAATAAAGGTTTCATTCGTCCTAGCTCTTCTCCTTGGGCTTGCCCCGTCCTCTTCGTCAAGAAGAAAGACAGAACGGATCAAATGGTTGTAGATTACAGACCAGTTAATCTGGTCACCATAAAGAACAAGTATCTGCTCCCCAGGATCAACAATCTGTATGATCAGCTCACTGGGTCCTCAGTCTTCTCCAAAATGGATTTGAGGTTGGGATACCATCAAATCAAGATCAAGAACGGGGACATTCCAAAAACGGCTTTTGTTACTCGTTATGGCCAATACGAGTACACCGTCATGTCCTTCGGTTTAACCAATGCCCCAGCCACCTTCTCTCGTTTTATGAATTCAATCTTCATGGAGTATTTGGATAAATTCGTCGTGGTATACCTCAATGATATTCTCATCTACTCGAAGAACGAACAAGAACATGCCGAGCATCTAAGGCTGGTATTGATGAAACTTTGAGAGCATGGCCTTTATGCCAAGTTTTCAAAATGTGAATTTTGGTTACCAGAAGTGACCTATCTAGGTCACGTAATCTCTGGTAAGGGTATTTCTGTCAATCCCGAGAGAGTTCAAGCTGTCCTTGATTGGACTCAACCTGAATCGGTTAAGCAAGTTAGGAGTTTTCTTGGTCTAGCGAGCTATTGTCGCCGCTTTGTCAAGAATTTCTCCAAGGTTGCAAAGCCTCTAACTGAACTCCTCAAGAAGGATAAAAAGTTCGAGTGGACACCACAGTGTGAGCATAGTTTTCAGGAACTGAAAAGACGCCTGAGTTCCGCACCTGTGTTGCTACCACCAGATTTTTCTAAGGACTTTGTTATCTACTGCGACGCCTCGCGACAAGGATTAGGTTGCATTCTCATGCAAGATCGTCATGTGATCGCATACGCATCTCGACAGTTGCGTCCACATGAGGATAATTATCCCAGACATGACCTTGAGCTTGCAGCTGTGGTCCATGCACTAAAAACCTGGCGACATTACCTTCTGGGTAATCGTTGCGAAATATTCACCGATCACCAAAGTCCGAAATATATCTTCACCCAGCCGGATTTGAATCTCAGGCAAAGACGGTGGGTTGAGTTGATCTCGGATTACGACTTAGGGATAACTTACACCCCGGGGAAGGCAAATGTTATGGCTGATGCACTAAGTCGTAAATTTATTGTAACAATTTGATGCTACAACAAGGTCAACCACATCTCTATGAGGACTTTCAGAAGTTGAATCTTCATATTGTTCCTCAAGGATTCCTTTCTACCTTGGTGGCGAAGCCTACTCTTAGGGATCAAATCATAGCCGTGCAGGCTTATGATAAGGGTATATCCCGGATCAAGGAGAATATTGCTAGCGGTAACGCTAGGGATTTCTCCATCAATGAGAAAGGTGTTGTGTTCTTTCAGAACCGTTTAGTGGTTCCCAAGAGCAAACATCTGCGGCAATTGATCCTTAAGGAGGCTCATGATTCTCCTCTCACCATTCATCCCGGTAGTACTAAGATGTATCAGGACCTACGCCAGAGGTTCTGGTGGACTAGGATGAAGAGAGAAATTGCTGAGTTCATTGCTAACTGCGACGTTTGTCGTCGAGTTAAGGCAGAACATCAAAGGCCTGCTGGCACCCTTCAACCTCTAGCTATTCCTGAATGGAAATGGGATAAAGTTAGCATGGATTTCATTACCGGATTTCCCAAGACCAAGAAAGGAAATAATGCTATCTTTGTGGTCATTGACCGTCTTTCCAAAGTGGCTCATTTTCTTCCCGTTCGTGAGAGTATAACAGCTAGTCAGCTAGCGGAGTTATATATCTCTCGAATAGTGTCTCTTCATGGTGTTCCCCTGGAGATTAACTCGGACCGTGGGAGTATCTTTACTTCTCGCTTCTGGGAAAGTTTTCAGAATGCCATGGGGACTCACTTATCTTTTAGCACTGCTTTTCATCCCCAATCAAGTGGTCAAGTAGAAAGAGTGAATCAAATCCTAGAAGATATGCTCCAAGCTTGTGTTATATCGTTCGGTATGAATTGGGAGAAGTGCCTTCCATTCACCGAATTCGCTTATAACAATAGTTATCAATCAAGCTTGGGCAAAGCTCCTTTTGAAGTTCTCTATGGACGAAGATGTCGAACACCTCTTAATTGGTCAGAAACCGGGGAGAGGCAACTCTTTGGCCCGGATATGATCCAGGATGCAGAAGAGCAGGTTCGCATTATTCATGAAAAGTTGAAAACAGCCCAGTCTCGTCAAAAGAGCCAATATGATCGTCATCATAAGGTTGTGACCTTTGAAGTTGACGAGAAGGCTTACCTTCGGGTTACACCTTTGAAGGGTACCCATCGATTCGGTATCAAGGGCAAGTTGGCTCCTCGTTACATTGGTCCTTTTCGCATTCTTGCCAAACTAGAAGTTGCCTACCAGTTGGAACTTCCTCCGCATCTTTCCAAGGTTCATGATGTCTTCCCCGTCTCGCAACTCAGGCGTTGCTTTTCGGATCCTATCCATGAAGTGGACCACGAAACGCTTGATCTCCAAGATAACCTTTCATACCGAGAATACCCCGTGCGTATTCTTGATCAAGCTGAGCATACCACTCGACGTCGAAACCTTAAGTTTCTTAAAGTTCAATGGTCAAATCATTCTGAAAAGGAGGCAACTTGGGAAAGAGAGGATCGTCTCCGACTTGAGTATCCTGCGTTATTCCCGACGACTTCTAAATCTCGGGACGAGATTCTTTTGAGTGGGGGTGAGTTGTCACATCCCTGACACCTTAATCAAGTTAGCTTTGTGCTCATGTTTTCTTTGCATTGCATCTAGGAAATTTTCAACAAGAACAAAGCAAGTGGTGAAGGAAAATTCTAAAACCCTAGCCACTTTCAAAATAAAGGAAATTTCAAACTAGTTAAAATCAATGAACCCAAAATGGCCTCAAGAAAAGTTCAACTTTTCTGATAATTCTTGGAAACAAATAAGCAATACAGGAAACCGTTTATTTTATACTCTTGGCATTTTAAATAAATGCAAAAAACTATTGGTTCCAAGTTTAAAATTTGAAATTAGAAACTTTAAATTTTCAAAAATGTTGAAAACTTTAGGAATGATTGGATACATTCCAACTAATATTCTGGTGTGTTCAAAATAGTTTTTACAAACTATTTTGGAGCTGAAATAAATAGCAAATCAATTAGTTAGCAAATCAGAAAAAGAACAACAGAAAGGAAATAAGAGAAAGAAGAGCATACCTCTATTTGTCGCCTGGCCCAGCCCACCAGGGGCTCAGGCGTCTTCTTCCTCCTGCCAGAAGGCAGAGGAGAAGCTCGCCACGGCGCATGGCCAGGGGCGCCACGCCTCCTGCCTGCCTGGCTTCTCCGCCGACCTGGTGGCTAGGATAAGCTCGGGAGAGCCGTCCCAATCCTCTCCTCCTCATTCCACCCCCCCCCCCCCGGATCTTTCTCTCGCGTCTGTCTCCCCACGCCAAGACCACCAAAGGCCGCTGGAAGTCGACGTCGATCCGCCGGCCACAGGTCGTCCTCGAGCCAGCCGCATATCTCCCTGGATCCGCCGTGAGCTCTTCTTCCTTTCCCCCCTCTTTCCGTCGAGCCCCCCTTCCTCTAGCCTCCTCCCGCCATGGAGCCCGAGCTCCTGCCACCGGCCATGGCGCCCCCGTGGCTAGCACCCCTCCGAGCGTCGCTGCTGAGCACATCAGCGTGCTCAGGGAGCTCCCAGGAACCCGTAGCCACCCCCAATTCTTCCCCCTCGCATCCGTGGCCTCGACCCCATCATGCCGAGCACGGGCCGCCGCTCCGTCGCTGCTCCTGTCGTCTCCGGCGACCCCCTCGCCCTCAAACCCACGGGAATGAATGCGGCCCAACGCGAGCTACCTCCTGGTAGTCTCCGCGCGTCCAACCGTCGCCGTTTGCCGATTCCGGCGAGATGCTGCCGTCGGATGTGGTCGTCGCCGGCAGCTCTCCGGCAGGATGACGTGGCCGTCATTAGCGCTAACCTCCCTGACTAACTAGCCTAATGAGGCACTGACATGAGGCCCCACGCGTTTAATTAGTAAAGTTTTAAATCTGAAACAAAATCAGTAAAGCAGAGTCACTTACATGTGGGGCCCAGCCGCCAGGTTTGACCTATGCTGGCGCCTTTGACCTGCTGAGGTCATGCTCACGCATGGCTGATGCAGTAAATGCATTTCTGGATTTTAAATAATTCCAGAAAATGCCCAAAACTTCTAAAAATCATAGAAAATAATATGTAAGTCCAATGAAAATAATTTATATATGAAAATGTATCAGAAAAATTCAAGGAATCTGAATATGTCATTTTCAAACATGTTTGAAAATGTTACAGAACCCAAACATGTAGATTAATGAATAAGTTAATTCTTATAAATACTTTGTAGATGGAATTTGGAGAATATTTAAATTTCACTATGAATGACATGATCAAACACTATTATAATTACAAACCGGCAACCTAACATGTCATCCCATGCATCTTAAGATCAAGTTGATCTCAGCATCAGGTCGAATCAATTAAAATGGTATCCGAGAATACCTCGTTTGAAGTGGTATTTGAACTTGATTCAAATCAACTTCAAACCTAATACATGTTAGCTATAATAGTTCACCATCTTGTATTCTCATGCCATGCTCATGCATCATCTTGATTGCATATGTTTGATATTGGTTGTTGTCATTCCTTTCGGTAGGCTCCGCTCCTCCGGATTCCACCGAATATCCGTCTGACGGATATTGTCACTCCTCTGAGCAACAAGGCAAGCAACCATTTTGATCATCCCGATAAATCCCATGTTCTTGCCCCTGCACTTACTTATTGCATTAGGATCAAATGCTTCAAATGCTTTTGCCACGTTAGTTGAACCCACTTCCTTTGCATGACCTATCCTTGTCACAGTAAATAGCTGAACCCTGCAACCTAGCATACCTGGTAGTTGCTTGAGCCATGATGTGCCTTATCCTGCTATGCATGCTATGCTTAGAGTTGTGTATGGTCTGTCATCTGGGAGATGAACAGAATTGTGAGAATGTGTTCGGTAAGCAAAGGCCGTGTGTTGAACCTGATTTGGTAAAGGTACCGGTGAAAGGCCGTGTAGGAGTATATGGCGGGTTGTTTCATTAGAACCGTCCTTAGGAACTGAGTTCCGTGTATGTAATCCAAGACTAGATGCTACCACACGTTGGGATACTTAATTGACCCTCTTGACTTATTAACCGCTTAGTACTCGGTCCAGGAGTTGCAAGTAGTTTCTGGTGTTTATAGTCATGCTGGAGGCCGTGCATAGCGCTGATCTGAGAGGTGGGCTATGATGCGGTAGGCAGTGGCACGGTGTACCAAGTGGCACCCGGATGGTGGGCTTGGGAACCCTGCGCACATCGTTTGGGGCCGTGGCAAAAACCTCGGCCGGACTTCCGTACGGGTTACTCTCAGATAGGCGATAAACCTGGACTAGGTACTAGTGTGGTTAACGGTCGTGGTCGACTCCCTCGCTCACTTCCGCTTGAAGGTTGCCGAGGTGCATGACGTGCACATGGCGATAAGTGGCGAGAGCGTGTGTGACGAAGTACACCCCTGCAGGATTATGATCTATTCGAATAGCCGCGTCCGCGGATATGGACTACTTGGAGACATATGTTGTTCATAGATAACTTCAATGGCTACTCATAAAATTGTCAAGATAAGCGTGAGTGTCGTGGACGGCATTTCTGTATGGAGACGAAATGATTCCACGATGGTGTATTGTTGTGGTGTTAGTGGACTCGTGTGCGAGAAATCAAGTTGTCAAAATTATTTAAAAATGCAAGTTGTCTAGCCACGAGTCAAATGTTGGCTTTCCGCATGAAACCCCACCATACCTTATTGATACATTGCATGAGTAGTTAGTTATCCTAAAGTCTTGCTGAGTACCTCCGTACTCATGTTTGCTTAATAAATGTTGCAGAGGTTGCTAATGACCCTAATGGAGGGTTCTTCATAGACATCGACGACGACGAGTAGCTGGTGTCCCAGCTACGATCTGGCCCTAGGTTGGGTCTGTAGTATAGTCAGGCCATGTGCCTTCTAGTTGCACCTGTTTGTACTCAGACAGTTTTAAACACTTCCGCTGGCTTGTAACTGAATGACTGCTATTATGGGTCGTGAGACCCTCACTTTGTAATATTATGTGTGTGGCTCTTCCGAGCCTCTTAAATAAAGCTTGTATGTTTATGGTTATGTTGTGATGCCATCGATGTATCTATAAATATCGGTATGCCATGCGTACGTGTGTCATACTTGATATGTATGGGGTTCGATTACCTAGCCGTGAACTTTAGTAGCACTCCTTACAGGGAAATGCCCCTTTGTGATCCAACGAGCCATGATAGCTCGCTACTGCTCCGGACACATTGGTTGACCGGCATGTGTCCTTCTTAGCTGATGTGTCTGTCCCCTTTGGGGAAATGTCACGCGATGTAATGGAGTCCTTGTAGCTTGCTACGACTCGTCTACATTCGCTGGTGACCGACACCTGCTTTGTTGGGTCATGTATGCATGTCCCTGTGCGGTACTGCCACTTTGGTTTATGACTAGACTTGTCGATCCAGGTTCTTTGACATTGGAATGCTAGCGACACAATTGCATACGTGAGTCAAAAGATGCAAATGGTCCCGGCTAAGGTAAGGCTGCAGCCGTGGGGTTAACCGTGCGTGAGACCGCAAAGGGATGCGATGTGTTACAGGCTGGATTCCTATGGCTTAGGATCGGGATCCCGACATAATCAAGTTTTAGATAAGCTAAAAAGCATTCAAAACAACAAAGAAATTGTCCTATCATCATCCAGAATAGTATCCTCATAAAGATATATTAATTCAAAAAAATGGACATATCTAAAGGCTTCCTTAGAAGATACAAAACCCTCCAATTAGTAAGGCAAGATTCAAGACCTTTTGCAGTGAAGCATATGTTATCATGTAAAGTTGATGATATGTATAGTATCAAAGAAGTTATAGATATTAAAATAGACCTAGAAAGCTATCAAAAAGTTATCGTAAGAAAAATAAAACCGCAACAAGTATAGCACATGGGTATGTTTGAAAGTAAGAGTGGTTTATACCGAATATCCATAGAAGTACAACTAAGCGTGTCAACACACCCGGTAGATTTAAGAATAGTAAGCAAAAATATTGGAAATGAGCTAAAATATTGTGGTTACAAATATATTCATCAAGGTATGTATATCATAGGAGTTAAAGGTATGACAAGAAAGAAATTAGGTGCAAAGGTGCAAATAACCCTATTAGACAGAAGATGTGAATCGGTAGATAAAACAGCATTAGGATTTTTGGAAGGTGACATGAATGAAAATAGATTAATAACCTATATAGCTCCAGACTTAATGATTCTTGTAAAAGAATTTATTGTAAAATGAGTTTTGGTTTCCAAACTAAAGGATATGAATATTTTAAAGGAACAAATTTATTAGTAAGCACAGAGTTTATAGGAAGACTCACTAATAGAAGTAACTCTAGATATGGAGTTAATGTGAATGATGTAATTGATAGTATGCAATCAAAGGGTATTAAATTTATGAATCCACTTCAAATTGTTTCTCAAGAAAGAGAGGGAGAAGAACAGAAGATTGGTGAATTAATAGAGAAGAAAGAATTAAAGCAACGTGAAGACTACATAAGTTATCAAAATTGTGAAGGAAGTAGTAGCATTAGATTTATGAACTATAAATCTGCGTCAATAGAGGACACGAAACCTTTTATGTCAGAATCATAAACTAGTAATGATAAGAATAAAGGTGTAATCGAATGCATGGAGAAGGCTAATTTAGATGACGAAATAAATCACTATGAAAATAAACTAAAGCATATAGATTGGGAATATAAAAATTCTATGACAAAAGTTCGGCCTAAGATAAGAGAAAGATAATTGTTTATAATTAGAGAAATTGCAAGGTTGAAGAAACTAAAAAATGAGAAAAAAAAATTAACAAGTAGCAGTTCGACCATGCCAAATACAACTATACAATCAATTGAAAGGGGAGAAAATACTAGTAGTAATAGTAATGCTATCATTAATAATAATGAAGATAAGAATATTGTTTAGAAAGAAGAAGAAGTTAGTGAAGAAGAGCAATGTGATATAACTAATAAATTATTATCACAAAGCTATTATTATTAATAATAAATATAATAATATTGCTTAGAAATAAGAAGTTGTTCGTGAAGAAGAGAAATGTGATATAAATAATAAATTATTATCAGAAATTTATGAGAAGGAAGAATAATTAATAAAAGAAATGTGGTTAGAAGATGAAAATTATAATGATTCGGAGCAAAATAGTGATTTTTATAACTCACTATATGATGTGGTACTACAAAATTTAGATAATGCAATGGAAGCTATGGAAGTAGAAAGTGGTAATAAAAGAACAAAGGGATATGGGGAGTCTTCGGTAAAAAGAGAAGGAGAAAGAGAGAGACCTACCAGATCAGCTGGACAATGGCCTCCAGAAAAAGCTGACTACCAGCCTACATATATCCGTGGACACTATAGATATATGGGTGCTAAAATAAGAGATTTCAAAAAGCCAGTGCAATTTCAAAATTATAAGAATGATGGCGCTATTTTAAACCTAGCAGCCCATGTCCCGATAGATTGTCCGAATATAATCAACATATGGAAAGGTTTAACAGTTCAAAAATATATACAAAACCAGTATAATATAGGCACTAAGGTAGAAGATATGTTAAAATATCTAGAAACATTTTTAGGAGAATGTGTAAAACTTCTATGGGAACAATTGGTAGAGACATATCCTAATCAATATGAAGAATTAAAAAGGGCCGAAAGTAACCCTAATAACTTTGCAAATGTTATTTCAAATATGGTCATCGTAGAAGATCCACAATTAGGACATACCTTATTGCAAAACAAAAGGTTGAGAGAAATAGAAAAACTAACATTAACTAGCTCGAAAGGAATAAAAGAATTCTCCTCAACATTATTTATATAATGCTACTACTTCAAAGCAAGGGTTTAATGTAGGTGCAGTAGAAAGTTATTTTAATAATTTACCGGACCCTCTAGGATACATAATATTTGAGGAATATAAAAAATAAATAGCCGAAAACATGGTAAATATATCCCAAGACATAACATTTGTTTTTAAACAATTAAGAAAGGTATGTACAGGCATACAAGCCCAAAGGTCTATGAAAAAGTCAGATTACAATTTCTGCAATAACATTGTCCAAATACTGCTTACATATGGAGAAGAAAGGCATAGGAAAAACAAATATTATAAACTAGAAAGGAGAGATAATAGAAATTTTAGGACACAAAAAAGATATTTCTTAAGAAGGTCACATAATAGACCCTCATTTTTACATAAAATAAATGTAAGAAGATATAATCTTAAGAAAACCTATGATAAAACATGCAAGTGTTTCATATGTAACTCTCCCAATCACCTAAGTAGAACTTGCCCTAATAAAGACCATAAAAGGTACTCTAGCAAATATGAGGAGAAAGAGATAGTATTAATTATAGATAGTGTTAATGAGAATATATTAGTATGTGATGATGAAATAAAAGATGACGAGTCAATATATTCAATCATAGAAACAGATGAAGTAGAAAATGAGACTCCAAAATATGAATCGAGTGAAGATGAAATAGACCTAATTGATGAATTAGCCGGGTTAAATATCGGCATGATGAACCAAGTAGATTGCAAACATGATTGGATTAAAGGGAAATGTGATTATAATATAAAATGTGCTTTCTGTATATATTATCCAAGCCAAGAAAACAGGTTCACATGTAGCTTATGCTTAAAGCAAGCATGTACATCCTCTCTGAGAGTTGGTAACTAGAAATGGAGACAAGAAATAGAATTGGAACCCGAAGAACAATATTATCCAGTAGGGTTAGAAATTTAGAAAATATAATAAATAGACTGGAAGTAGAGCTTGAAAAGCTAGAAGATGAATAAGAAAATAGTAAAGATCCAGATAATAAGGTTGCTAAAATCATAGAGATGAAATAACAAATGGTAACGGTAAGGGATAAAAAAGACACAAATTAATACAGTTAAAAGATGCAATAACTAGTTTTGGAAACAAATATATCGTTCGATTACCATTCAAAGAAGTGCTAGGGATAAGGATCCCAGTTAAAATAGTTCTAAAGCCAAACATTTCTTATAAAATATTAGCATTATTAGATATCGGTTGCACAAAGAACATCATCTATGATAAATATTTCGTGAGATGTCCCGAAATAGTTGAAACCATAGATGACAATAAAGTTGAAGTATCTACTGATATGTCAGGACTAAAGAAAATCCATAACAAGTTAGCATATAATATTGAAGCGTATATAAATGGCACGAAATATATAATAGATGAAATTACAGTAGGATATTTATTAGTAATAAATGATGACATGATAATAGGGTTAAGGTTTTTACAGCAGTCTTTACAAACTACGATTATACATGAAGAAGGGGTTACATTTATTTCATATCAAGATAATCTCGCATACATATCTGAAGTACGTAAGCAAAGAAAGGCTTTGCAAAATGTAGAAATATCTAATTTGGACGATGAATATAACACAAGTCGAGATACCCTTGATTTCTGTAAAGATGAAGAACTTAGTGAGACCATAGAAGAATATCATATAGAAAATACAAGTACATAATGCATAGCGTTATAATCATTTTTGCCAAATTTGTATGGAGATATAAAATTCAAAAAACATATAGATAAGAGTATGCAAAGATTAGAAAACATACAGATTATTGGGTAAATACCAATGAAAAATTGGGAAAGGAACTCTATATTTTGCAAAATAAATATTATAAACCGAGACTATATCATTAAGTCAGGGCCAATAGAAGCTACTCCTAAAGATATTGAAGAGTTCAAAATGCATATTGAGGAGTTATTAAAACTAAAAGCAATTAGAGAAAGCATAAGTCCTCATTGGTCTGCTACTTTTATAGTTAGAAATCATGCTGAAGAGGTAAGAGGTAAATCCAGAATGGTAATTAACTTTATTAGTCTTAATGATAATACGATAGCTGATGCGTACAATATACCTAATAAGTAGGAATGGATCAATAGAATACAAGGAAGCAAATATTTCTCAAAATTCGATTTAAAAGAAGGGTTTTAGCAAGTGAAAATGGCCGAAAAATCTATTCCATGGACTGCCTTTCTTGTCCACAAGGCCATTATGAATGGCTAGTGATGCCATTAGGTCTAAAGAATGCACCTCCACTATTTCAAAGGAAAATGCAAAATATTTTTAATGAGAATCAAGCATTTATATTGGTATACGTAGATGATTTATTAGTATTTCCAAAATCATACAAAGAGCATATAGCCCATCTCGAAGTGTTCTTTTGTAAAATAGAACAAAATGGGATCATATTATCAAAAAATAAGATGGTGATTTGCAAAGACAGAATAATTTTCCTTGGCCATGAAATAGGAGAAGGAAAGATATATTTGCAAGAACATGTTGCAAAGAAGATATTAGAGTTTCCTGATAATATGAGTGATAAAAAGGTTCTACACCAATTCTTAGGAATTGTAAATCATGCAAGAAATTACATAGATAACTTAACAAAGCTAGTCGGACCTTTATATGCTAAATTAAGAAATAATGGTCATAGATATTTAAATTCCGAAGATATAAATTAGTAAAGGCCATTAAGGAAAAATTCAAGAATTTTAAACCCCTAGAATTGCCTCTAGAATATAATTACTTTATAATTGAAACATATGCATCTAAGGTTGGATGGGGTGCTATATTGAAACAAAAACCTAATAAACATTCTCCAAAAGCAGATGAAAAAATATGCGGAAAATCCTTGCAGTTGTAAATGCAATAAATGCTTTTAGGTTATATCTAGGATTCAAAGAATTTACAGTACAAACAAATTGTGATGCCATATGTCGATATTACAATAAAATTAATAGTAAGAAAAAGCTCAACTAGAAGATGGGTCTTATTTGAAGACACCATAGCTGGGAATGGTTATAAAGTTATTTTTTAGCATATTAAGGGAAAGGATAATACCTTACCCGACATATTTTCTCGTGCATCAAATTTACAAAAATGAAGAGAGGACTATTCCCCACCAAGGATGAATGCTTCTTCTTTGGAGAGGAGAACAAGGTGAAGATATTTCAGCCGAATACATTCAATTTCAAGCCAAAGGCTCATACCAAGCTTGATGAAATTCAACGGTGCATATTGGACAATTTTTGGTACCAATATACCAATAAGAGAGATGAAAAAGGATATATGCTATCAATTCTGAATAACTTGCCAGCATATTTTAACCAAATGAATAGAATGTTGCCAAAGCCAAAAAGGGTTAAAATTCAAAAAGGAGAAATATTATATATTTTATTTGATGGAACTAAACCCGGAATATGTTTAACATGGGAAGACATCATGATTGAGAAAATAGATGCAAAGCGAAGAGAAGACGATTTAACATTCAAAAAATATGAAAGTATTGTTGAAGCCTTGTTTTGGGCAAGAAAAATGCAAGGAGAAAATTATTATATTGACCTAAAGGCTAAGGAATATATTGAGAAGAGAAAATTTACAGATAACAATGCAACTAATGCATCAATGCCTAGAGCTGCAAAGGGAGAATCATTAGGAAAGAATATAAAGGAAGAAGATTATCCAAAACATTATACATATAAAGAATGCCTTCTCAAGGGAATATATCCTTTGGATAGTGAATATATAGATCAAGAAATGGACAAAATATTTGAATACTTGACAAAAACAATGAAGAATGAATTAAAGGAAGAGATATTAGATGAAATAAGGATTGAAATGAACATAAGATTTTAAGATATAAAGAAAGAATGCGATACGAAGTATGATTTCCATCTCTTAGATGACGATCAAATGGGCACGTGCAGCCACCTCAGTAAAGCCCAACTGCGTATATTATTGAATTTGAATTGATATTGCTATCAATTATTTGGGCGCGGAGGACCTATACCAACCCTGGATATTGATAGAATCTAGAATATTATAACATGGAATATTTTTGAATATTAATATGGAAATATCAATTATATGGGCAGGGAAGACCCGCTCAAAAAAGTGAAGAATTATTATTAATAAATAAATAAATAAAAATTGGATGGTCAACATGTTTGCATCCAAGTATGTCTGCGTACACATGTGAGCACAGAATGCACGTGCATATGCATACTCGAATGACGTTAGTAGCCAATGCAGGCACATATGCATAATCAGAGGCTATAATATTTCTGAAATCCAAGACAAAATCATGACAAAGAAGAAAGCCAACAAGAATAAAATGCCACCTCCATTTACAGCCAACACACGGTGTGCAATTTCCTTCAACATGCACTCAATACCCTAGAAAGAAGGGCTATAAATTGCTACAAAGCTTATAAAGCCTAGAAGACCTAAAAACTAGGTGTGTGATGGAGAAGAAGAAAGGCGATGGAGATAATAGAGGTGCATTCTCCCGGAAGCCATCCAAGAGTTGCTTTCTCGCCTATAAAAGGAGAAGTTTGTTGTGAAGAGAGACACCGGACGAAGAAGAACCGGCCATAGATAGAGCAGAGAGCCGCGACTCGGCTAGCAAGCTCGTTGCTCTCAGTAATAAGAGTAGTACTTCCTCGTCATGTAATAAGAGCTACAATATTCAGTGCATCTGTAAGCTAGCGAAGGTAGTTAGAAGATAATTTCTTTTATCCTTGTGTAAATCCTTCGGGGGTTCTCAAAAAGGAAAACCATATGTAAATTATGTTTTGGAAATGATGTAGTTTCGTGTTTCACTTGGTATTTTATTTATGAATTTATGGAAGGAGTTCTTATGCTAGGGATCCTATAGGAGAAACCTCTGGCGGTAGTTCTTTGTTTAGCCTAGTGTAGCATTTTAATGAGAACCATGTGGCCGTAGAGAAGTGTTCCCTTCGGGTGGAACTGCCTGGGAAGATGATAAGAATTTACCCACAAATTTACAATTAAAAACATCAAGTGAAAAAATCTAGCTACATCTGAAACAAGATAATGATAAATATGATGAGTACTGAGTAGGATATCACACCACTACCCATACCTCAGTTGTCGTATTGGCCTCGACAACCCTTAAAGATCGTGCAAAATAGGTGTAATAGTATAGGAATACTTTGTATTAAAACTAAAATATAATAATAAGGTGAAAAAATCATATTTATTTAAATAAATTTTATACATAATCGTGAATACTAGCATTATATATATATACGGAAAATTTAAATTATTTATAATTAATCTAAACTATATTAACTTATAAATTCAGGTTTTAATGTTGATATACGTGATTACGTATACGAGTTATTAAAGTAAATACAAACTTATTTATTTATTTTTATATTATTTTTAATACGAAGTGTTTTTATATTGCACGATCTTTGAGGGGCTGTCGAGGCCAACAAGACGATTGAGGTGTACGCAGTGGTGTAATATCCTACTCAGTACTTGATATGTCTCGAACGTATCTATAATTTTTGATGGTTTCATGTTGTTATCTTATCAACTTTAGATATTTTATATACCTTTTATATCTTTTTTGGGACTAACTTATTAATTCAGTGACAAGTGCCAGTTCCTGTTTTTCCTGTGTTTTTACTCTTCTCAGATCTGATTTTGGAACGGAGTCCAAACGGAATAAAATCCCCGAAATGAATTTTTCCAGAACAGAAGAAGATCGGGGGACTTGAGGGCCAAGGCAGGAGGCCCACAGGGTGCCCACAAGCCCTGTTGCCACGACCAGGGGCCCGCGGCGACCCAGCTTGTGGCCTCCCTCGCGCTCCCCTACCCTAGCTCTTTCGCCTATATATTCCCTAAAATCCCAGAAAAAACCACGAAACCACTTTTCCGCCACCGCAAACTTCCGTTTCCGCGAGATCTCACCTGGAGACCCTTCCCGGTGCCCTGCCAGAGGGGGCTTTGGAGCTCGAGGGCTTCTACATCAACATCATCGCCCCTCCAATGACTCGTGAGTAGTCCACTTCAGACCTACGGGTCCGTAGGTAGTAGCTAGATGGCTTCTTCTCTGTCGGGACCCCGATCCTAAGCCATAGGAATCCAGCCTGTAACACATCGCATCCCTTTGTGGTCTCACGCACGGTTAACTCCACGGCTGCAGCCTTACCTTAGCCGGGACCGTTTGCGTCTTTTGACTCACGTATGCGATAGTGTCGCTAGCATTCCAATGTCAAAGAACCCGGATCGACATGTCTAGTCATAAACCAAAGTGGCAGTTCCGCACAAGGACAGGCATACATGACCCAACAAAGTAGGTGTCGGTCATCAACGAACGTAGACGAGTCGTAGCAAGCTACAAGGACTCCATTACGTCGCGTGACATTTCCCCAAAGGGGACAGACACAGCAGCTAAGAAGGACACATGCCGGTCAACCAATGTGTCCGGAGCAGTAGCGAACTACCAAGGCTCGTTGGATCACAAAGGGGCATTTCCTTGTAAGGAGTGCTACTAAAGTTCACGACTAGGTATTCGAACCCCATACATATCAAGTAAGACACACGTACGCATGGCATACCGATATGTATAGATACATCGATGGCATCACAACATAACCATAAACATACAAACTTTATTTAAGAGGCTCGGAAGAGCCACACACATAATATTACACATTAAGGGTCTCACGACCCATAATAGCAGTCATACAATACAAGCCAGCGGAAGAGTTATAAACTGTCCGAGTACAGACAGTGCAACTAGAAGGCACATGGCCTGACTATACTACAGAGCCGACGTAGGGCCATATCGTAGCTGGGACACCAGCTACTCGTCGTCGTCGATGTCTACGAAGAACCCTCCACTAGGGTCATTAGCAACCTCTGCAACATTTATTAAGCAAACATGAGTATGAAGGTACTCAGCAAGACTTTAGGATGACTAACTACTCATGCAAGGTATCAAGAAGGTATTGTGGGGTTTCATGCGGAAAGCCAGCATTTGACTCGTGGCTAGACAACTTGCTTTTTGAAATTAGTTTTGACAATTTGATTTCTCGCACACGAGTCCACTAACACCACAACAATACACTATCGTGGAATCATTCCGTCTCCATACGGAAAATGCCGTCCACGACACTCACGCTTATCTTGACAATTTTATGAGTAGCCATTGAAGTTATCTATGAACAACATGTGTCTCCAAGTAGTCCATATCCGCGGACGCGGCTATTCGAATAGATCATAACCCTGCAGGGGTGTACTTCGTCACACACGCTCCCGCCACTTATCGCCATGTGCACGTCATGCACCTCGGCAACCTTCAAGCGGAAGCCCAGCGAGGGAGTCGGCCACGACCGTTAACCACACTAGTACCTAGTCCAGGTTTATCGCCTATCTGAGAGTAACCCGTACGGAAGTTCGGCCGAGGTTTCCGCCACGGCCTCAAACGATGTGCGCAGGGTTCCCAAGCCCACCATCCGAGTGCCACTTGGTACACCGTGCCACTGCCTACCGCGTCACGGTCCACCTCTCAGGTCAGCACCATGCACGGCCTCCAGCATTACTATAAACACCAGAAACTACTTGCAACTCCTGGACCGAGTACTACGCGATTAATAGGCCGAGCGGGGTCATATTTCAGGGCCCAGCATGTGGTAGTATCTAGTCTTGGATTACATACACGGAACTCAGTTCCTAAGGACGGTCCCAATGAAACAACCCGCCATGTACTCCTACACAGCCTTTCACCGGTACCTTTACCAAATCAAGTTCAACACACGACCTTTGCTCACCGAACACATTCTACATTTCTGTTCATCTCCCAGATGACAGACCATACACAACTCTAAGCATAGCATGCATAGCAGGACAAGGCACATCATAGCTCAAGCAACTACCAGCTATGCTAGGTTGCAAGGTTCGGCTATTTACTGTGACAAGGTTAAGTCATGCAAAGGAAGTGGGTCCAACTATCGTGGCAAAAGCAGTTGAAGCATTTGATCCTAATGCAATAAATAGGTGCAGGAGCAAGAACATAGGAGTTATCGGGATGATCAAAGGGGTTGCTTGCCTTGTTGCTCAGAGGAGAAACGATATCCGTCAAACGGATATTCGGTGGAATCCGGGGGTGCGGAGCCTACCGAAATGAACGGCAACATTCAATAACAATCATATGCAATCAAAATGATGCATGAGCATGGCATGAGAATGCAAGTGATAGGTTATTATAATCAAGATGTTTTAGGTTTAGAGTTGATTTGAATCACATTCGAATAACAATTCAAACGGGTATTCTCGGATACCGGTTCAATTGATTCGACCTGATGCTCAGATCAACCTAGAGTTAACATGCATGAAATGTCATGTTATGGTACTGATTTATATCTAGGGCAGTGTGTGATCATTGTATTTATAATGAAATTTGGATATTTTTGCAAATTCCATTTATAAAGTGATTAAAGAATTGAATTATTCCTTATTTCACAATTTAGGGTCCTGTAACTTTTTCAAACATAGTTGAAAATAGCATAATCAGAATCCTTGAATTTTTCTGATACTTTTTCATATATAATTTATTTTCATTGGAGTTACAGATTAATTTCTATGATTTTTGCAATTTTTAGCAATTTCCTGAATTATTTTTATATTGGAAATTCCATTTATTGCATCAGGCTGACGTCAGCAGGTCAGCCGACCTGTTCAGGTCAAACCTGACAGGGGGGCCCCACTAGTCAGCCTCTCTGGGACTAATCCCGCGTTGACCAGCCCCTAATTGGGGTTTGACCAGGCGTGGGGCCCTCTGTCAGCGTCTGAGGGGAGGGCGATTACGCCCTAATGGCCGGCCACGTCGACGGCCACCGGAGGGTGGTCGCCGGCGACCAAACCCGCGGTGGAGGGCTCGCCGGAGGCGACCTGGACGGCGCTGCACAGCACGAAAGCGCACGCGGTTGGCAGCTACAGCAAGCTTGCGAAGTGGCCGATCTGGCAGGACCAACCGGGGAGGCTAGGGTCGCCGGAAGAGGCGTCGGCGACGAGCCGGAGCGGCGGCCGAAGCTCGAGCGTCGTCGGGGGCTTTGAATCAGAGGGATCCATGCTTAGTTCTTAGCTGCTACAGCATCTACGCGTCGTCCTGGAGCTGCTGGTGCTCTCGGGAGGACGAGCTGGACATCGGAGGGCTACCGGCGACGAGCGGCAGCGGCGGTGCTCGTCGGGCTCCGGTGAAACTAGGGCTAGAGGAGGGGATCGACGGGGAAAACCTAGGGAAAACGACCGCATGCTCACAGGGAGTGCAGGGCAGAGCTCAGACGGCTCGGGGAAGGCCTGGGGGCGACGAATCGACGGGAGAGGTCCGGCGGCCGGAGGAGGAAGACGACGGCGTTGCGGGCGTTGCAGGGCTCGAGGAGGCTTCGGCTTCTGCAGAGACGACCAGGGCGACGAGGCGGAGCTAATGGCGTGCTCGGGGAGGGGATCCTATGGCCAGGGGCGCGGCCAGCTCGAGCTCGAGCTCGGCTCTAATGGCGGCAGCAGGGAGAAGGAGGGGATCCGGGAGGAGGGGAAGAACCGAGGCGGGGAATGGATAGGGGAAGCTCTGGGGAGCTTATCCCCGTCGTCGCCAGCGCGAACCGGCGGCCAGGCAGGCACGCAGGTGCGTGGCCGCGCCGGAGGAGGCGGCGGCCACCTCCTGCTGCCTACTGGCGCGAGGGAGGGGACGAGCGGGGAGATGGGTCGGGCCTGGCTTGGGCGACAGGTATCTCTTTTCCTTTTTCTTCTGCTTTTTGTTTTTCTGTTTCGCTAAATATTGCTTAGCTAATTATTTCAGCTCCAAAACAAAAAGTAAAAACTATTTTAGACCTCCTGAAATATTTGTTATAATATCCCCACTCATTTCCAAGTCTTTCAACATTTTTGGAAAATTATAGTTTATGATTTCAAATTTTTTAAATTTGAAACCAGTGGCTTTTGCATTTATTTAAAATGCTTAAAGTGTCAAGAAAATAGTTTTCTCCAATGCTCATTTACTTTCATGATTTATCAGAAAGTTTGAACATTTCTTGAGGCCATTTTGGGTTCATTGATTTGAACTAGTTTGAAATTTCCTTTAATTGAAATGGTGGCTAGGGTTTTGAGTTTTTCCTTTGCCACTTGTAGTTTTTGTTGAAACTTCTTAGATGCAAATGCAAAGAAGACATGAGCACAATGCTATCTTGGTTAAGGGTTAGGGATGTGACATTCTCTCTCTTGGATCTTCAATACAAAGTTCTCCATGATCTTCATGGAGATCTATCCGATGTAATCCTCTTTGGCGGTGTGTTTGTCGAGATCCGATGAATTGTGGATTTGTGATCAGATTATCTATGAATTATATTTGAGTCTTTGCTGATTTCTTATATGCATGATTTGATATCCTTGTAAGTCTCTCCGAGTCTTGGGTTTTGTTTGGCCAACTAGATCTATCATTCTTACAATGGGAGAAGTGCTTTGTTTTGGGTTCATACCGTGTGGTGACCTTTCCGAGTGACAGAAGGGGCAGCAAGGCACGCATCATGTTGTTGCCATCAAGGGTAACAAGATGGGCTTTCATCATAGATTTGAGATTGTCCATCTACATCATGTCATCTTGCTTAAGGTGTTACTCTGTTCTTATGAACACAATACACTAGATGCATGCTGGATAGCGGTCGACGTGTGGAGTAATAGTAGTAGATGCAGAAAGTGTCGGTCTACTTGTTTTGGACGTGATGCCTATAGATATGATCATTGCCATAGATAACGTCATGACTTTGCGCGGTTCTACCAATTGCTCGACAGTAATTTGTTCACCCACCGTCTACTTGATTTCATGAGAGAAGCCACTAGTGAACACTACAGCCCCCGGGTCTATTCACAACTATCGTCTCCACTTTTACTTCTACTTTGCTTTGTTTACTTTTTTCTTTCAGTTCTCACTTTGTAAACAATCTATAAGGGATTGACAACCCCTTCATAGCTTTGGGTCCAAGCTCTTTGTGTTTGTGCAGGTACTTGTGACTCGACACGATCCTCCTACTGGATCGATACCTTGGTTCTCAAACTGAGGGAAATACTTACTGCTTTTGTGCTGCATCACCCTTTCCTCTTCAAGGGAACACCAACGCAAGGCTCCAAGGCTGCGGAGGAATCCTTTGCATATTTGCCAAGGAAGTCCTTGTAGGCGTAGCCAGCAGCAGAAGGACCTCTGACGCCATTGCCGGGGAAGGTCTTTTGTTGCCGTAGCAGAAGGATTTCTGGCGCCGTTGTCGGGGAGGAGAGATCAAGTCAAGATCTATCCAAGTATGTGTCACAAACTCATCTCTTGCATTTACCTTTTTTGTCAGTTGCCTCTCGTTTTCCTCTCCCCCACTTCACATTTGCCGTTTTCATTTGCCTTTTTCATTTGCCTTTTTCTCTCGCCCTTTTCTCTCGCTTGCTTTCTGTTCTCTTGTGTGCCATGTGCCTTCAATATGCTTGCATTCTTCGCTTGCTGAAAATCTAGTGATATGGATCCTCATCCACTTGCTAATCTCTTTAAGAGATCCAATTATGTTGATCCAATTGCTAGTGAGTTGAGTGCACTTGACTATCTTTATGGAGTTTTGCTTGAGATGCGTGAATCTAAAAATTGTGAGGAAGAAATTTATGAAGTGATTCATGAGGGTTCCTTGTATGAAAAGCATGATTGTAATGGTTTCACTATAAATTCTATTAGTGACAATCATGCTAAGAATATGCAAAACCCTAAGCTTGGGGATGCTAGTTTTGCTATGTCCACTACTTGTTGCAATGATCATGAGTGGGGCGATGATTTTTCTTATGATCTTGAAAATTTGTTTAAGCCTCATGATGAGTATGATATTTGCAACAATATTGAAAGTGGGATTGGAGAAATCATGACTTTATTTGATGATAATCCCACTATTTTTGAAGAGCGTCAACTTTGCGTGCATGTGGATCATGAAAAGAATATCCTATGTGATAGTTACATTGTTGAATTCGAATATGATCCCACATGTAATTGCTATGAGAGAGGAAAATATTGTGGTAGAAACTTTCATGTTACCAATTCACCTCTCGTTTTGTTGAGATTGATATTGTCTCTTCCTTCTTCCTTGCATATGGTAACTATTGATTGTCTTGACAATCTGTTTTCCTATAAAATGCCTATGCATAGGATGTATGTTAGACTTAGATGTGATTTTCACATGCTTTATGATGCTCTCGTTGTGCTTCAATTCTTGTCTTTTGTGTGGGCATCATCAATGCCTAGCTAAGGGCGTTAAACAATAGCGCTTGTTGGGAGGCAACCCAACGAATCTATCCTTTTTATTTCTGTTTTGTATTTTCCACACTTTCATAATTCTATTATGATTGTGTTTTTTGTGTTTCTTTTGCGTTTGTGCCAAGTAAAACCGTTATGATTAGTCTTGGGGATGATCGTTTGGTCATGCTAAAAAAGACAGAAACTTTCTACTCACGAAAAGAATTTTCATTTTTTTTCTATAAATGCTTTTGAGTTGATTCGTTTTGCTACTGATTTATACGCAAATTCTATAGACTGTCGTAATTTTTCAGAATTTTTGAAGTACCAGAAGTATATGAAGTATACAGATTGCTACAGACTGGTCAGCTGTTAACAGATTCTGTTTTTGTTGAGTTGGTTGCTTATTTTGATGAAACTATGGATAGTATCGGGGGGTACTAGCCATGGAAGATTGAAAATACAGTAACCCAACATCAACATAAGTAGAATTTAAGTTTGCTACAGTACCTAAAGAAGTGGTGGTTTCCTTTCTTATACTAATGTTATCATGAGTTTCTGTTTAAGTTTCGTGTTGTGAAGTTTTCAAATTTTGGGAGAAGTTCTTATGGACAAAGAGATAAAGAGTGGCAAGAGCTCAAGCTTGGGGATGCCCAAGGCACCCCAAGTTGATTCAAGGATGCCGTAATGTCACATCCCTGGATCCCTAACTAGGGTTTAGTATTTGTGCTTATGTTTCCTTCCATTTCATTCAAGAAGTTGAAACAAAAACAAAGGAAGTGGTGAAACTCAAACCAAGAACCCTAGCCACTTCTTATTCAAAGGAAATTCAAATCTTGCCAAAATCAATGAACCCAAAATGGCCTTCTTAAAAGTTTAATATTTCTGATAAATATTGAAAACAAATTATCAGGAGAGAAAACTATTTTCAAAACACCCTTGGCATTTATTTTAAATCAGAAAGCCATGTATTCAAACTTAAATTTGAATTCAAAAACTTTCAAGTTTTTAAAAATGTTGCAAACTTTAGGAGCAGTTGGTGTTGGGGAACGTCGCATGGGAAACAAAAAATTTCCTACGCGCGCGAAGACCTATCATGGTGATGTCCATCTACGAGAGGGGATGTGTGATCTGCATACCCTTGTAGACCATACAGCAGAAGCGTTAGTGAACGCGGTTGATGTAGTGGAACGTTCTCACGTCCCTCGATCCGCCCCGGGAACCGTCCTGCGATCAGTCCCACGATCTAGTGCCGAACGGACGGCACCTCCGCGTTCAGCACACGTACAGCTCGACGATGATCTCGGCCTTCTTGATCCAGCAAGAGAGACGGAGAGGTAGAAGAGTTCTCCGGCAGCATGACGGCGCTCCGGAGGTTGGTGATGATCTTGTCTCAGCAGGGCTCCGCCCGAGCTCCGCAGAAACGCGATCTAGAGGAAAAACCGTGGAGGTATGTGGTCGGGCTGCCGTGGAAAAGTCGTCTCAAATCAGCCCTAAAACCTCCGTATATATAGGGGGAAGAGGGGGAGCCTTGCCTTGGGGTCCAAGGACCCCTAAGGGTTTCGGCCAAGCCAAGGGGGGAAGGTCTCCCCTTACAAACCGAATCCAACTTGGTTTGGAAGGTGGAGTCCTTCTTCCCTTTCCCACCTCCTCCTTTTTTTTTCTTTTCTCTTTGATTTTCTTCCTATGGCGCATAGGGCCTTCTTGGGCTGTCCCACCAGCCCACTAAGGGCTGGTGTGCCACTCCCAAGGCCTATGGGCTTCCCCGGAGTGGGTTGCCCCCCCCCCCCCCGGTGAACTCCCGGAACCCATTCGTCATTTCCGGCACATTCCCGGTAACTCCGAAAACCTTCCAGTAATCAAATGAGGTCATCCGATATATCAATCTTCGTTTCCGGACCATTCCGGAAACCCTCGTGACGTCCGTGATCTCATCCGGGACTCCGAACAACATTCGGTAACCAACCATATAACTCAAATACGCATAAAACAACGTCGAACCTTAAGTGTGCAGACCCTGCGGGTTCGAGAACTATGTAGACATGACCCAAGAGACTCCTCGGTCAATATCCAATAGCGGGACCTGGATGCCCATATTGGATCCTACATATTCTACGAAGATCTTATCGTTTGAACCTCAGTGCCAAGGATTCATATAATCCCGTATGTCATTCCCTTTGTCCTTCGGTATGTTACTTGCCCGAGATTCGATCGTCAGTATCCGCATACCTATTTCAATCTCGTTTACCGGCAAGTCTCTTTACTCGTTCCGTAATACAAGATCCCGCAACTTACACTAAGTCACATTGCTTGTAAGGCTTGTGTGTGATGTTGTATTACCGAGTGGGCCCCGAGATACCTCTCCGTCACATGGAGTGACAAATCCCAGTCTCGATCCATACTAACTCAACGAACACCTTCGGAGATACCTGTAGAGCATCTTTATAGTCACCCAATTACGTTGCGACGTTTGATACACACCAAGTATTCCTCCGGTGTTAGTGAGTTATATGATCTCATGGTCATAGGAACAAATACTTGACACGCAGAAAACAGTAGCAACAAAATGACACGATCAACATGCTACGTCTATTAGTTTGGGTCTAGTCCATCACGTGATTCTCCTAATGACGTGATCCAGTTATCAAGCAACAACACCTTGTTCATAATCAGAAGACACTGACTATCTTTGATCAACTGGCTAGCCAACTAGAGGCTTGCTAGGGACAATGTTTTGTCTATGCATCCACACATGTAAATGAGTCTTCATTCAATACAATTATAGCAAGGATAATAAACGATTATCTTGATACAGGAATTATAATAATAACTATACTTATTATTGCCTCTAGGGCATAATTCCAACAGTTGGGAATATTCCAACTAACACTCAGGGCTATTCAAACTAATTTTTGAATTGCTTTTTGAAGCCAAAATAAATAGGTAATAATATCAGCAAATAAAATAGAAAACAAAAATAGAAGAAAAAGGAAAAGAACTATCCTACGCTTACCTGCAAGGCCCAGCCCACCAAGGGCAGGGTCGTCTTCTTCCTCTGCCTTCTGGCAGAGGAGAGATCGACCACGGCGGCCTCCTCCACCTCCTGCTTCGTTGTGGCACTCTCCGGTGCCCCCAGGACAGCGCGACAACGGGGATGACTTCCCCGAGCGCGTCCCTATCCTTCCCCGCTCTCCATTCTTCCCCCTCCTCTCGGTTTTCTTTCCCTCACCTCCTGCCGCCATTAGCAGAAGCTTGAGATCGAGGAGCCCGAGCTCTCTGGCCACAGGGAAGCCCCCCCCCCCCCCCCGAGTGCTCCATCCTCTCCGCCACATCGAGCTCGACGTGCACGCCAATGGAATCGTCCTCCCCGAGCCCTGCAATGCCCCATTGCCGTCATCTTCAACCTCCGGCCGCCGGCAAGTCGACGTTGGATCGCCGGCTACAGCCCCTTCCCGAGACGTCTGAGCCTCCCATCGTCTCCACCGTGATCTTGCGAGCATTTCCCCCCTGTTTCCCCTCTCTCTCCGGCACTCTAGCCCCGAGACCAACGAACCCGAGCTCCGACAGTCGCCTCGGCTCATCACCGGCATGCTCCGGTCACCCTCAGCCCCTCCTGATGCCCGTAGTGGATGAGGCCGAGCCTGGGGATCATCCCAGTGCTCTCGGCACTCGATTCCGAGCACCACAGCAAGCCCTGGTGCATCTCCGGCGAAGATCCGTCGCGGATCTGGTCGTCGCCGGTCAGTCTCCGGCAGGGGACGACGTGGCCGACCTAATCCCGATTGTTTAACGCTAATTAGTCACTGACAGTGGGCCCTAGTAGTGGGTCAAACCCACTTAGGGGCTGGTCAGCGCGGGATTATCTCCTGTGTCGCTGACCAGTGGCCCCCACCTGTCAGGTTTGACCTGACCAGGTCGGTTGACCTGCTAACGCAGTGCTGACGTGGTTATGACGCAATAAAGAGATTTTCTGATTTAAAAGAATTCCAGAAAATGCAAAAAACTTCTAAAAATCATAGAAAATAATCTGTAACTCCAATGAGAATAATTTATATATGAAAAAGGATCAGAAAAATCCAAGGAATCTGATTTTGATATTTTCAAACATATTTGGAAATGTTAACATCACCAAACATATTAAATGATGAATAGGATAACCTTATTAAATAATTTAGAGTTGGAATTTGAAATCCATTTGAATTCCACTTCAAATATTATGACCAAACCATGATCAAGCACAACCAGCAGCCCAACATACCATCATCATGCATGCTAAAACAAGATTACCTGAGCATCAGGTCGAATCAATTAAAAGGGTATTTGAAAATACCTTGTTTGAAGTGATATTTGAATCTTGATTCAAATCAACTTCAACTTAAGGAATGGTAGCTACATTAGCCTACCACCTTTCATTTTCATGCCATGCTCATGCATCATCTTGTTGCATATGATTGTTATTGATTGATATTGTTTTTACCGGTAGGCCCCGCTCCTCCGGATTCCACCGAATATCCGACTGACGGATATTGTCCCTCTGCTGAGCAACAAGGCAAGCAACCATTTTGATCATCCCGATAAATCCCATGTTCTCGCTCCTGCTCTTATTTCTTGCATTATGGAAAATGCTTTCAATGCTTTTACCACGTTAGCTGAACCCACTTCCTTTGCATGACATGTCCTTGTCACAGTAAATAGCTGAACCTTGCAACCTACATACCTGGTAGATGCTTGAGCCATGATGTGCCTTATCCTGCTATGCATGCTATGCTTAGAGTTGTGTATGGTCTGTCATCTGGGTGGTGAACAGAATTGTGAGAATGTGTTCAGTAAGTAAAGGTTGTGTGATGAACCTGATTTGGTAAAGGTACCTTTGAAAGGCTATGTAGGAGTACATGGCGGGTTGTTTCATTGGAACCGTCCTTAGAAACTGAGTTCCGTGTATGTAATCCAAGACTAGATACTACCACACGTTGGGATACTTAATTGACCCTCTCGACTTATTAATCGCTTAGTACTCGGTCCAGGAGTTGCAAGTAGTTTCTGGTGTTTATAGTCATGCTGGAGACCGTGCGTAGCGCTGACCTGAGGGGTGGGCTATGATGCGGTAGGCAGTGGCACAGTGTACCAAGTGGCACCCGGATGGTGGGCTTGGGAACCCTGCGCACATCGTTTGGGGCCGTGGCGGAAACCTCGGCCGGACTTTCGTGCGGGTTACCCTCAGGTAGGCGATAGACCTGGACTAAGTGTTAGCATGGTTAACGGTCGTGGCCGACTCCCTCGTTGGGCTTCCACTTGAAGGTTGCCGAGGTGCATGACGTGCACATGGCGATAAGTGGCGAGAGCGTGTGTAAAGAAGTACACCCCTGCAGGGTTATGATCTATTCGAATAACCGCGTCCGCGGATATGGACTACTTGGAGACATATGTTGTTCATAGATAACTATAATGGCTACTCATAAAATTGTCAAGATAAGCGTGAGTCTCGTGGACGGCATTTCTGTATGGAGACGGAATGATTCCACGATGGAGTATTGTTGTGGTGTTAGTGGACTCGTGTGCGAGAAATCAAAGTTCTCAAAACTATTTAAAAATGCAAGTTGTCTAGCCATGAGTCAAATGCTGGCTTTCCGCATGAAACCCCACAATTCCTTATTGATACATTGCATGAGTAGATAGTTTATCCTAAAGTCTTGCTGAGTACTTTTGTACTCATGTTTGCTTAATAAATTGTTGCAGAGGTTGTTAATGACCCTAATGGAGGGTTCTACCTAGACATCGACGACGACGAGTAGCTGGTATCCCAGCTACGATCTGGCCCTAGGATGGGTCTGTAGATAGTCGGACCATGTGCCTTTATCTTTTCCTCTGTTTGTACTCAGACAGTTTTAAATCTTCTCATATCTTGTAAGAATTGTGTGTATGACTTGTGATGATGGGTCGTGAGACCCCTACCTTGTAATATTATGTGTGCGACTCTTCCGAGCCTTCTAAATAAAGTTTGCATGTTATGGTTATGTTGTGATGCCATCGATGTATCTATACATATCGGTATGCCATGCGTACGTGTGTTGTACTTGATATGTATGGGGTTTGAATACCTAGCCGTAGACTTTAGTAGCACTCCTTACAGGTAAATGCCCCTTTGTGATTCCAATGAGCGATGGTAGTTCGCTACTGCTCCGGACACATTGGTTGACCGACATGTGTCCTTCTTAGCTGTTGTGTCTGTCCCCTTTGGGGAAATGTCACACGACGTAATGGAGTCCTTGTAGCTTGCTATGACTCGTCTACATTCGTTGGTGACCGACACCTGCTTTGCTAGGTCATGTATGCTTGTCCCTGTGTGGAACTGTCGCTTTGGTTTATGACTTGACATGTCGATCCGGGTTCTTTGTCATTGGATTGCTAGCGACACAATAGCATACGTGAGTCAAAAGGCACAAACAGTCCCGGCTAAGGTAAGGCTGCAGCCGTGGGGATAACCGTGCGTGAGACCGCAAAGAGATGCGATGTGTAAAAGCCTAAGCTTGGGTATGCCCCGGGAAGGCATCCCCTCTTTCGTCTTCAATCCATCGGTAACGTTACTTGGGGCTATATTTTTATTCACCACATGTTATGTGTTTTGCTTGGAGCGTCTTGTATCGTAGGAGTCTTTTATTTTTGTTGTGCCACAATCTTCCTTGTTGCACACCTAGAGAGAAAGACATGCACTCACCGTGATTTTGTCGAGCTTCACTTATATCCTTTGATTAGTCAATCCAGCTCACATGTGTTTCACTTATATCTTTTGAGCTAGTTGATTTTTCTCTGAGTGTTTCACTTCTATATTTTAGAGCACGGAAGCGCGTGGCGTGGTAGTTGATCTATGCTATGAAAGTAGTCTCAAAAGGGGTAGTTATCCAAAGGGATATGAAAACTTCCACCTTCATGTGCATTGAATAGTTAGAGAAGTTTGATTCATCTCAATTAGTTTTGAGTTGTGGTTGTGGTAATATTGAAGTTATACTAGTAAGGTGTTGTGGATCTAGAAATACTTGTGTTGAAGTTAGTGATTCCCGTAGCATGCACGTATGGTGAACCACTATGTGATGAAGCCTGAGCATGATTAGTATATTGATTGTCATCCTTTGCGTGGTGGTCGGGATCGCGCGATGGTTTATACCTACCAACCCTTCCCCTAGGAGTATGCATTGAATGCTTTGTTTCGATTACTACTAAAACTTTTGCAACAAGTATATGAGTTCTTCATGACTAATGTTGAGTCCATGGTTTAGATGCACTTTCACCTTCCACCATCACTATCTTCTTTAGTGTCGTGCAACTTTCACCGGTGCACAAAACCCACCATATAGCCTCCCTCAAAACAGCCACCATACCTACCTAATATGGCTTTTTCAAAGCCATTTCGAGATATATTGCCATGCAACTACCACCATGACATGTGCCACCACTTCTACATTGCCATTGCATGATCATAAGATAGCTAGCATGATGTTTCCATTGATGTCTATGCCATGGTAGATCATTGTCACGGTACACTACCGAAGGCATCTCATATAGAGTCATCATTGCTCTAAGTTTTGAGTTGTAAGTGTGATGATCATCATTGATGGAGCACTGTCCCATGTGAGGAAATAAAAGAGGCCAGTGAAGCCCATTTACAAAAAGAGGCCAAAGATGCCCACCAAAAAAAAGAGGCCAAAGAGCCCACCAAAAAAAAGAGAGAAAAAGAGAGAAGGGACAATGCTACTATCTCCTTTCCACACTTGTGCTTCATATTAAGCACCATGATCTTCATGATTGAGAGTCTCTCGTTTTGTCACCACCATATAGCTAGTGGGAAATTTTCATTATATAACTTGGCTTGTATATTCCAATGATAGGCTTCCTCAAAATTGCCTTTGGTCTTCGTGAGCAAGCAAGTTGGATGCACACCCACTAGTTTTCTTTAAGAGCTTTCACTTACTCTTAGCTCTAGTGCATCATTTGTATGGCAATCCCTACTCATTCACGTTGATATCTATTGATGAGCATCTCCATAGCTCGTTGATATGCCTAGTCAATGTGACCATCTTCTCCTTGTTTGCCTTGCAACCTCCACCACACTCCATTCCACTTATAGTGCTAGAACCATGGCTCACGCTCATGTATTGCGTGAGAGTTGAAAAAGTTTGAGAAAGTAAAGGTGTGAAAACAATTACTTGGCCAATACCGAGGTTGTGCATGATTTAAATTCGTTGTGCAAGGATGATAGAGCATAGCCAGACTATATGATTTTGTAGGGATAACTTTCTTTTGGCCTTGTTATTTTGAAAGTTCATGATTACCTTGCTAGTTTGCTTGAAGTATTATTGTCTCCACGTCAATAGCAAACTATTGTTTTGAATCTAACGGATCTGAACATTCACGTCACATAAGAGGAGTTACAAAGGACATCTATGCTAGGTAGCATGAAAGCATCAAAAATTCATTCTTTATCACTTCCCTACTCGAGGACGAGTAGGAGTTAAGCTTGGGGATGCTTGATACATCTCAAACGTATCTATAATTTTTGATGGTTTCATGTTGTTATCTTGTCAACTTTGGATGTTTTATATACCTTTCATATCTTTTTTGGGACTAACTTATTAATTCAGTGCCAAGTGCCAGTTCCTGTTTTTTCAGTGTTTTTGACTCTTTTTAGATCTGATTTTGGAACGGAGTCCAAACGGAATAAAATCCCCGAATGAATTTTTCCAGAACAGAAGAAGATCGGGGGACTTGAGGGCCAAGGCAGGAGGCCCACAGGGAGCCCACAAGCCCTGTTGCCGCGGCCAGGGGGCCTGCGGCGACCAGGCTTGTGGCCTCCCTGGCGCTCCCCTGCCCTAGCTCTTTCGCCTATATATTCCCTAAAATCCCAGAAAAAATCAAGGCGTCCACGAAACCACTTTTCCGCCGCCGCAAGCTTCCGTTTCCGCGAGATCTCATCTGGAGACCCTTCCCGGTGCCCTGCCGGAGGGGACTTTGGAGCTGGAGGGCTTCTACATCAACATCATCACCCCTCCAATGACTCGTGAGTAGTCCACTTCAGACCTACGGGTCCGTAGTTAGTCGCTAGATGGCTTCTTCTCTCTCTTGGATCTTCAATACAAAGTTCTCCATGATCTTCATGGAGATCTATCCGATGTAATCCTCTTTGGCGGCGTGTTTGTCGAGATCCGATGAATTGTGGATTTGTGATCAGATTATCTATGAATTATATTTGAGTCTTTGCAGATTTCTTATATGCATGATTTGATATCCTTGTAAGTCTCTCCGAGTCTTGGGTTTTGTTTGGCCAACTAGATCTATGATTCTTGCCATGGGAGAAGTGCTTGGTTTTGGGTTCATACCGTGTGGTGACCTTTCCGAGTGACATAAGAGGCAGCAAGGCACGCATCGTGTTGTTGCCATCAAGGATAACAAGATGGGCTTTCATCATAGATTTGAGATTGTCCATCTACATCATGTCATCTTGCTTAAGGCGTTACTCTGTTCTTATGAACTCAATACACTAGATGCATGCTGGATAGCGGTCGACGTGTGGAGTAATAGTAGTAGATGCAGAAAGTATCGGTCTACCTGTTTTGGACGTGATGCCTATAGATATGATCATTGCCATAGATAACGTCATCACTTTGCATGGTTCTATCAATTGCTCGACAGTAATTCGTTCACCCACCGTCTACTTGCTTTCATGAGAGAAGCCACTAGTGAACACTACGGCCCCCGGGTCTATTCACAACTATCGTCTCCACTTTTACTTTTACTTTGCTTTGTTTACTTTTTGCTTTCAGTTCTCACTTTGCAAACAATCTATAAGGGATTGACAACCTCTTCATAGCGTTGGGTGCAAGCTCTTTGTGTTTGTGCAGGTACTTGTGACTTGACACGATCCTCCTACTGGATCGATACCTTGGTTCTCAAACTGAGGGAAATACTTACTGCTTCTGTGCTGCATCACCCTTTCCTCTTCCAGGGAACACCAAGGCAAGGCTCCAAGGCCGTGAGGGAATCCTTTGCATATTTGCCAAGGAAGTCCCTATAGGCGTAGCCAGCAGCGGAAGGACCTCTAACGCCGTTGCCGAGGAAGGTCTTTTGTTGCCGTAGCAGTACTCACCATATTTATCATTATGTTGTTTCAGATGTAGCTAAGTTCGTTCACTTGATGTTTTAGTTACAAATTTATGGAGTAAATTCCTATCGTCTTCCCAGGCAGTTCCACCTGAAGGGAACACTTCTCTACGGCCATAAGGTTCTCATTCAAATGCCATAATAGGCTACACAGAGAACTACCGGCAGAGTTTTCTCATATAGGATCCCTGGCATAAGAACTCGTTCCATAAATTCAAAAATAAAATACCAAGTGAAAACATGAAACTACATCATTTCCACAACATAATTTACATATGGTTTTCCCTTTCGGGAACCCCCGAAGGGTTTACACAAGGATAAAGAAATTACCTTCTAACTACCTTCGCGAGCTTACAAATGCTCTAAATATTGTATCTCTTTATTACACGATGAGGAAGTACTGCTACTACTACTGAGCAAAGAGCTTGCTAGCTGAGTTGCAACTCTGTGCTCTATCTGTGGTTGGTTCTTCTCCATCTGGTGTCTCTCTTCGCAGCAAGACTCCTCCTTTTATAGGCAAGAGAGCACCTCTTGGATGGCTTCCGGGAGAAGGCTCCTCTATTATTTCCTCCTTCTTTCTCCTTGTCCATCATGCACCTAGTTTTTTCGGCCTTCTAGGCTTTATAGGCTTTGTAGCCATTATAGCCCTTCTTTCTAGGGTATTGAGTGCATGTTGGGGAGGTTTGCACACCGTGTCTTGGCTGCCAATGGAGGTGGCATTGTCTTCTTTTTTTGATTTTCTTCTTTGTCATGATTTTGTCTTGGACTTTAATCTTCAGGAATATTACAATCTTTGGATATGCATGTGCACGTACACTGCCTGATGATATGTGTATGCGGGCATACTTGGCTGCAAACATGCACATATGTGTGCATTGGCTATTGATATGCGTACTCATACATGCTGCATTTTTTTGAAGGCGGGGTCTTCCCTGCCCATATAATTGATATTTCATATCAATATACACTAAGATTCTAGATTCCTATCAGTATTCGGTCGGGGTATATGTCCTCCGCGCCCGAATAATTGATAGTAATATCAATTCAAATTCAGTGATATCTGAAGTTGGGTTTTACTCAGGTGGCTGCCCATGCCCTGCGATATCCATATGATCCTCATCTAAGAGATGGAAATCATACTTCGTATCACATTCTTTCTTTATATCTTCAAATCTTATTTTCATTTCAATCCTTATTTCTTCTAATATCTCTTCCTTTAATTCTTTCTTCATTATTTTTGACAATTCTTCAAATCTTTTGTCCATTTCTTGATCTATATATTCACTATCCAAAGGGTCTAGGCCCTTCAGAAGGCATTCTTTATATGTATATTTTTTTGGAGAACCTTCTTCCTTTATATTCTTTACTGATGATTCTCCCTTTGTAATTTTAAATATTGCCATATTAGATGCATTGTTATCTGCATTCTTTCTCTTCTGGATATAATCTTTAGCCTTGGGGTCAATATAATAGTTTTCCCCTATCATTTTTCTTGCCCAAAACAAGGCATCATCAATACTTTCATATTTTTTGAATGTTAAGTCTTGTCCCATTCGTTTTGCATCTAGTTTCTCTATCAAGATGTCTTCCCATGTCAAATATATTCCGGGTTTATTTCCGTCAAACAAAACATATAATATTTCTCCTTTTTGTATTTCAACCCTTTCTAGTTTTGCCGCCTTCATATTCATTTGGTTAAAATATTCTGCCAAGCTATTTATAATTGATAGCATATATCCTTTTTGATCTCTCTTATTGGTATATTGGAACCAGAAATTGTCCAATATGCACCTTTGAATTTCATCAAGCTTGATATAGGCCTTTGTCTTGAAATTGAAGGTATTTGACTGAAATATCTTCAGCCTGTTCTCCTCTCCAAAGAAGAAGCATTCGTCCCTGGTGGGGGAATAATCCTTTCTTAATTTCTGCAAATTTGATGCACGAGAAAATATGTCAGGTAAGGTATTATCTTTTCCCTTAATATGCTCAAAAATAACTTTATAACCATTCCCAGCTGTGGTGTCTTCAAATAAGACCCATCTTTTGGTTGAACTTTTCTTACTATTAATTTTATTACAATATCGACATATGGCTTCACAATTAGTTCGCACTGTAAACTCTTCTATGGTAATTTACAATTTGGTGAAAATGATTGTAATGCTATGCATTCTGTACTTGTATTTTCTATATGATATTCTTCTATGGTCTCACTAAGTTCTTCATCTTTACAGAATTCAAGGGCTACCTCTGGACTTGTACTATATTCGCCATCCAAATTAGATATCTCTACATTTTGCAAAGCTTTTCTTTGCTTTCTTACTTCAGATATGTATGTGAGATTATCTTGATAAGGGATAAATGTAACCCCTTCTTCATGTATAATTGTAGTTTGTAAAGACTGTTGTAAAAACCTTAACCCTATTATCATGTCATCGTTTATTACTGATAAATCTCTTATTGTAATTTCATATATTATATATTTCGTGCCATTTATGTATGCTTCAATATTATATGCTAACTGGTTGTGGATTTTCTTTATTCCTGACATATCGGTAGATACTTCAGCTTTATTATTATCTATAGTTTCAACTATTTCTGGGCATCTCATGAAATATTTATCATGTATGATGTTCTTTGTGCAACCCGTATCTAGTAGTGCTAACACTTTATAAGAAATGTTTGGCTTTATAACTATTCTAACTGGGATCCTTATCCCTAGCACTTCTTTGAATGGTAATCGAACAATATATTTGTTTCCAAAACTAGTTATTGCATCTTTTAATTGTATTAATTTATCTCCTTTTTTATCCCCTATGGTTATCATTTGTTCTTTCATCTCTGTGATTTTTGCAACCTTATTATCTTGCTCTTTACTATTTTCTAATTCATCCTTTAGCTTTTCTAATTCTGCTTCTAGCTTATTTACTCTATTTTCTAAGTTTCTAACCCTACTGGATATTATTCTTTCTTCTGGTTCCCATTCTATTTCCTGTCTCCATTTTTGATTATTGACTTTTAGACAGGAGGTATATGCTTGCTTTAAGCATAAACTACATGTGAATCTATTATCTTGGCTAGGATAATATATACAGAAAGCACATTTTATGTTATAATCTCATTTTCCTTTAATCCAGTCATGTTCACAATCTACTTGATTCATCATTTCGATCTTTAAACCGGCTAATTCATCAATTAGGTCTATTTCATCATCGCTTGATTCATATTCTGGAGTCTCATTTTCTACTTCATCTGTCTCTATGATTGAATATATTGACTCGTCGTCTTTTATTTCATCATCACATACCAATATATTCTCATTAACACTATCTATAATTAATACTCTCTCTTGCTCCTCATATTTGCTAGAGTACCTTTTCTGGTCTTTATTAGGGCAAGTTCTACTTAAGTGATCGGGAGAGGTACGTATGAAACACCTGCATGTTTTATCATATGATTTCTTAGGATTATATCTTCTTACATTTCTTTTATGTAAGAATGGGGCTCTATTATCGGACCTTCTTAAGAAATATCTTTTCTTTGTTCTAAAATTTCTATTATCTATCCTTTGCGGTTTATAATATTTGTTTTTCCGGTGCCTTTCTTCTCCATACATATGCGGTATTTGGACAATGTTATTGCAGAAATTGTAATCTCACTTCTTCATAGACCTTTGGGCTTTTATGCCTGTACATACCTTTCTTAATTGTTTAAAAACAAATGTTATGGCTTGAGATATATTTACCATGTTTCTGCCTATTTCTTTTTTATATTCTTCAAATATTATGGATCCTAGAGGGCGTGGCAACTTATTAAAATATCTTTCTACTACACCTACATTAAACCCTTGCTTCGTAGTGGTAGCATTATATAAATAATGTTGAGAGGATTCTTTTATTCCTTTCCAGCTAGTTAATGTTAGTTTTTCTATTTCTCTCAACCTTTCGTTTTGTAGTGAGGTATATCCTAATTCCGGGTCTTCTGCGATGATCATATTTGAAATAACATTTGCAAAGTTATTAGGGTTACTTCCGGTCCTTTTTAATTCTTCATACTGATTAGGATATGTCTCTACCCATTGTTCCCATAGAACTTTTACAAATTCTCCTAAAAATGTTTCAAGATATGTTAACATATCTTCTACCTTAGTTCCTATATTATACTGGTTTTGTATATATTTTTGAACTATTAAACCTTTCCATATGCTGATTATATTCGGTCAATCTATCGAGTCATGAGCTGCTAGGTTTAAAATAGCACCATCATTCTTATAATTTTGAAATTGCACTGGCTTTTCAAAAATCTCTTCTTTTAGCACCCATATATCTATATTGTCGAGGGATATATGTAGGTTGATAATCATCCATTTCTGGAGGTCATTGTCCAGCTGATCTGGTAGGTCTCTCTCTCTCTCTCCTTCTCTTTTTACCGAAGACTCGCCATATCCCTTTCTTCTTTTATTACTACTTTCTGCTTCTATAGCTTCCATTGCATTGTCTAAATTTTGTAGTCCCACATCATCTAGTGAGTTATAAAAATCACTATTTTGCTCCGAATCATTATAATTTTCATATTCTAACCACATATATCTTTTACTAATTCCTCTTCCTCTTCATAACTTTCGAGTAATAACTTATTATTTATATCCCATTGCTCTTCCTCACTAACAACTTCTTCTTCATGAGCAATATTCTTATCTTTATTAGTGATAACATCATTATTACTACGAGCATGTTCTCCCCTTTCAATTGATGATGTATTTGGCATAATTGAACCACTAGTTACCAAATTTTTCTCATTTTTAGCTTTTTTAACCTTGGAATTTCTCTAATTATAAACAATTCTCTTTCTCTTATCTTAGGCCAATATTTTGTCATAGAATTTTTATATTCCCAATCTATATGCTTTAGCTTATTTTCCCAGTGAATTATTTCATCATCTAAATTAGCCTTTTCCATGCATTCGGTCACACCTTTATTCTTATCATCAATAGATTCTGTTTCTGACATAAAGGATTATGTGCCTTCTATTGATGCCGATTTATAGTTCATAAATCTAATGCTACTACTTCCTTCACAATTTTGATAACTTATATAGTTTTCAGGTTGCTTTAATTCTTTTTTCTCTATTAATTCACCAATCTTCCACTCTTCTCCCGCTCTTTCTTCAGAACCAATTTTAAGTGGACTCATAAATTTAATACCCTTTTATTGCATACTATCAATTACATCACTCACATTAACTCTATATCTAGAGTTGCTTCTGTTAGTGAGCCTTCCTATAAATTCTATGCTTACTAACAAATTTGTTCCTTTAAAATCTTCATATCCCTTAGTTTGGAAACCAAAACTCATTTTTTCAACAAATTCTTTTACAGGCATCATTAGGTCTGGAGCTATATAGGTTATTAATCTATTTTCATTCATGTCTCCTTCTAAAAATCCTCATGCTACTTTATCTACTAATTCCCACCTTCGGTCTAATAGAGTTATAAGCACCTTTGCTCCTAATTTCTTTCTTGTCATACCTTTAACTCCTATAATATACATACCTTGATGAATATATTTGTAACCACAATATTTTAGTTCATTTTCAATATTTTTGCTTACCATTCTTAAATCAACTGGGTGTGTTAACACACTTAGTTCTACTTCTCTTGATACTCGGTATAACTAGCTCTTACTCTCAAACATACCCATGTGATATACCTGTTGCGGTTTTATTTTTCTTAGGGTATCATTTTGATATCTTTCGAGGTCTCTCTGAACATCTATAACTTCTTCAATACTATCAATATCATCGACTTTACATGATAATCTATGCTTCATTGCGAGTGGTCTTGAGTCTTGCCTTACTAACTGGGGGGTTTTATCTCTTCTAAGGAAGCCTTTAGATATGTCCATTTTTCTGAATTAATATTTCTTGATGATGTTACGATTCCAGATGACGATAACACAATTTCTTTGTTGTTTTGGACACTTTTTAGCTTGTTTAAAACTTGGATTAATAGCTGAAGAATTGTATTATTTTGTCTTATTATAATTTTAGAGTCTTCTTTTGGTGAGTCGTGATCAGAAAATCCTACAGGAAGTGACAAGTATTTGGCTACTTCGTTTAATGCTTGGCTATATTCAGTCATATAATTATGAGACAATCAAAGTTTTAACTTCTTGCAGCAAGTTCTTTATTTTGAGTATATCTTGTCTTGCTTGTGTGCGAGGGAGTGAGTCTTTGCATTTACTTAGGTAACGGCCAATTGACAACACTTCTTCTTTAATATAATCGTTATTCTTGCAAAGTACGTTGTGCGTGGCCTTTGCTTCTTTTAGCTTATGTAAGGCGAGATCAATTTTATTGTTTAGACCAGAATATTTATCCGCAAGCTTTTGCTATTCTTTGGATAAACTCTCAAATTTTTGGTCTAAATTATCTTGTCTTTTCCCTCAAGATATGTAGAAGTTATATATCAAATCGACGACTGTATTTAGATGGCTATGAGATGTATGCCAGGTATGCTCTTCACAAGGATTTATTCTGCACCTTATATTAATATTCTCTTTAGTATTTATTACTTTACCTGCGCTAACTTCTAAGTTTTAATACTTTAACCTATCAATGTTTAAAACACTGGACCTGATACCAAATATACAGAATAGTTGAATTATTTATAATTAATCTAAACTATATTAAGTTATAAATTTAGGTTTTAATATTGATATACGTGATTACGTATAAGAGTTATTAAAGTAAATACAAACTTATTTATTTATTTTTATATTATTTTTAATACGAAGTGTTTTTATATTGCAGGATCTTTGAGGGGCTGTCGAGGCCAACAAGACGACTGAGGTGTACGCAGTGGTGTAATATCCTACTCAGTACTCACCATATTTATCATTATGTTGTTTCAGATGTAGCTAAGTTCGTTCACTTGATGTTTTAGTTGCAAATTTATGGAGTAAATTCCTACCGTCTTCCCAGGCAGTTCCACCCGAAGGGAACACTTCTCTACGGACATAAGGTTCTCATTCAAATGTCATAATAGGCTACACAGAGAACTACCAGCAGAGTTTTCTCCTATAGGATTCCTAGCATAATAACTCATTCCATAAATTCAAAAATAAAATAGCAAGTGAAAACACGAAACTATATCGTTTCCACAACATAATTTACATATGGTTTTCCCTTTCGGGAACCCCCGAAGGGTTTACACAAGGATAAAAAAATTACCTTCTAACTACCTTCGCGAGCTTACAAATGCTCTAAATATTGTAGCTCTTTATTACACGATGAGGAAGTACTACTACTACTGAGCAAAGAGCTTGCTAGCTGAGTTGCAACTCTGTGCTTTATCTGTGGCTGGTTCTTCTTCGTCTGGTGTCTCTCTTCGAAGCAAGACTCCTCCTTTTATAGGCAAGAGAGCACCTATTGGATGGCTTCCGGGAGAAGGCTCCTCTATTATTTCCTCCTTCTTTCTCCTTATCCATCATGCACCTAGTTTTTAGGCCTTCTAGGCTTTATAGGCTTTGTAGCCATTATAGCCCTTCTTTCTAGGGTATTGAGTGCATGTTGGAGAGGTTTGCACACCGTGTCTTGGTTGCCAATGGAGGTGACATTGTCTTCTTTTTTGATTTTCATCTTCGTCATGATTTTGTCTTGAACTTTAATCTTCAGGAATATTACAATTTTTGGATATGCATGTGCACGTACACCGCGTGCTGATATGTGTATGCGGGCATACTTGGCTGCAAACATGCACATATGTGTGCATTGGCTATTGATATGCGTAATGCACCGTAATTTTACGTTCTGTAAATTTTGTTTTATTTCATATGTAAAAAAAACTGTAAGAAAATATATAAGAACCATAAAATATTTTATGTAATGTAAAATTAAAAACACAAAAACATATTGTAAAATACACATGAAATGGTTTTTTCTGCTCTTATGACCTATATTTTTGTTTTCTTATGTCAAACTTTACGTAGTGAATCACTGTAAATGTAACTATTTGCATTTTAAATGTAATTTAATTATGAAATGATCGTAAGATTATCTCGGGTGAAGAATAACTTATTTTGCGTCCTAGGTGATGAATAGACTTTCCCTCTCTCTCTCTCTATATATATATACATAGGGTCGCGCTATTCATCATCCTGGCTGAGGAATAGTTATTCTTCATCCCCTCTATTTTAACATCAATGCACTGTAATTTTACGTTCCGTAAATTTTGCATTATTTTATATGTAAAAAGAGACCGTAAAAAATATAATCAACATAAAAATATTTTATGTCATGTAAAATTACGAACATACAAAATTAGTGCAAAAATACAATAAATTCAGTTTTTTCGATCTTGTGACCTATATTATTGTTTTTCTTTTGTCAAATTTTACGTAGTGATTCAATATAAATGTAACTATTTGTATTTCAAATATAATTTATTTATAAATTAATCGTAAGATTATCTCGGATGAAGAATAAATTCTTCTGTACCCTGAGTGATAAATAGAGTTTATATATATATATATATATATATATATATATATATATATATATATTTTAGCACTAACCTATCATGTCGTATTATTTTGCACAATATGATTGTCGAGGATGAGGGTGATGATGTAGTCTAAATCAATGAGGGTGTTCAGGCGCGTCCGCGGTCGTAACCAGCTATTCTCATCGGACTTACACACACTGAATAATACCCCAGAATGCATAGTGACAAAATAGATTTTACGAGACTAAAACAATATCTTGTATCCACCCCTTTTGGCGACATGCATTTTTTCTTCTTCTGGAAACGCTTGTGGTCGGCTCGTCGACCGAACCGTTCCGCCGGTCGCGCGCGACCCGCGCGTGTAGTTGATTAAGCATGCAACTTTTTTTCCTTTGAAATTTGCTGTAACTAGCGTTGAAGTTTGCTACAAGCGTTTTCTATTTGCTACAATTGTTCATAAAAAAGCTGCATATACGTTTGGTTGCAACCCTAGTTCGTTGAATTTTTCGCTACAACCGGTGTTTTTGATTGTTGCTACAACCGTGTTAATCTTTTGCTACAACCGGTATCATTTCTTGCTGCAACCATTCACTAAAAAAGTTACATACACGTTAGTCAGAGTTGTAATCCGAGTTCATCGTATTGTTTTTGCTATAACCCACATTTTGTTTTGCTACCACGTATCATTAGCGTCTTTTTTGCTACCGCTATTTTTTACTACAACCATATTTTTATTGTAATCGTGACCGAAATTTACTGTGTTGTGACCAAAATTTACTGCATCGAAATTTTTTGTTGCATGGACAAAAATTTGCTGCGTTGTGACTAAATTTACTGCATTGCGTGCTACCGGCAAATCAGGTGATGGGCGTGTGGTCGGCCCAAAGTTCCGACCGAAGCGCTGGCGAAGAGCACTGCCTTTTTTTCTTCTTCTGATGAAAATGTCGGGCAGCAGTGCTGCCAACCCCGGGGCTTGGACAAATGACAATCGCCTTGCAACAAGACGAATACCAGTTTGGTCTTCTTGTGGGAAAACCAAAACCAAAGTTGGTAAGATCCTCCACTTTTTTAAAAACACGACGACGAACACGGCCAGCCAACCAAGAGATTCGGTGGAGGGGGTAGGCTCGCTCGCTCGCTCGCTCGTGTGCACCGCTTTCTTTCTTTCTCCTTTGTTATAAAACAAAACAAGGCTCGAGCCGCCACCTTCCCACGCCCGCCTCCGCGAACGAAAGGCCAGCCAAACCTCTGCCCCTGCCCCCTCGTCGGCTTGATTCCTCCTCCTCGTGACCCTCTCCTGCGGTCCCTCCCCTCCTCCTCGGTCAAACCCTAACGCGCGCATCCACCCACCCACCCGTCCGTCCGTCCGTCCGTCCATCAACCCCTTCTCCCATGGCGGCGCTCTCCGTGCCTCTCCGCACCGCGGCGGCCCCGTCCTCGTCCCTCGCCGGATCCCGCGCTGCCGCCGACCCCTCCAAGGTATCCGTTGCTCGCCCCTTCACACGCACTGTCTGTACGCGTAAAGCCGGGCGGCGCCGCTGGGTTGATGCGAGTCCATTTCGGCGTCTAGATTTGGTTGGTCCCCGTCGTAATTCGCTCGAGACCGTCGTATCCTCGGCGGGGAATCCAGCCATTTGTGCTGTTTGGCGCTGCAATACATTCTACCGGTTGAATTGGGTTCAAGCGCCGCGTACTGACGTAGGTTCCCTGCTGTTTAGCACCAGTTCCATCCATGGAATTGAGCCAAGGAGACCCTATTGTGTTAACTCTAAATTAAGATGCGAGTTGGCTTGTCTCCTGTTGCTTTCAACTTTTGTTTGGCATCTGCTGTAGTGTTGTTCACGTCGGCAGAGGCCTTTCTCCTTCTCCTTTGAGGATTTTATTGTAGTGCCGAACTTTTTTCACCTCATATTGATGGGATTTGGCTGTTGTGGCATAGGTGTCATGCTTGAGGAGCACGGGTCCAGCTCACTTGGCCTGCAGTTTCCCCTCCATTGCTGCTTCCTCTTCATCGTAAGTGCCTCCCCTTTCCGATGCATCGTTTGCATTGCCTCGTGAACTGTATGCCAGATTAGGATGTACTGCATCTAATTCGTGTGTGCTAAAGTGTCAGGAACATTGTGCCACTTAGAGCTATAGCTACACAGGCACCCCCGGTCGTCCCTCGTAAGTTGTTGGGCTCAGCAAACATATTGCAGCTTCTAGTGGCATTTGATTGTTTATAATCTTTTTTGTCCTTTTTGTTTTTCTCTGCAGAGTATTCGAGTGTGGAGAAGACGAAGGTTGGCATCAATGGTGAGCATCTTGTATACAAAATTGATGCAAAAAAAAAACTGTTGCAATCTAGATGATGCAGATTAATCCTTGCTGGTTGCATCTTTTGTCCAGGATGCTTAGGCCATGTTCTTTTGTTTCATAATATACCGTGTCAACGAATTAAGTATCATCTTGTAAGGTCTTCCGTTTACGGAACATATTTTTATTCCTCAGATGATCACACCAGGCACACATAGATAGCTTATACTTTGGTACTGTATGAGTCAAAAGTAGATGAAATAATAATCCATATGCATTTTTTAATGTTAGCACGTTGTTTTTATTACTGCAGGGTTCGGACGGATTGGGAGATTGGTCCTGAGAATTGCGACCAGTAGAGATGATATTGAAGTTGTGGCTGTCAATGATCCTTTCATTGATGCTAAGTACATGGTAAGGAAATAATGCTATATGATTTGCATATTTTGTGCTATGAGATCTTCTACACCTGAAATTTAAAGTTACAGTGTTGAACTCATGGTTTTGCAGTAGTTACTTCTTTACTACTTTGTATGAAATTGCATCGAACCATGTTGCACCATACGGACATACGTTTTTATCTGTTTCTGTTTTTGTGCGATAGAGACCTCATGAATTTCATGAGTTCTCTTTTTGTTAGCTTAATATAAATGTAACGAGGTAGTAATTTTGACTCCGAGATAACTCGCACACAAATTATTCAGGGCATCATGCACACACTCCCTCCAATAGCCTATGACAAATTGCTCACTATGCATGAGATATAGTAGGTGTCCTGCAGCTGCTTGATCGTATTTCATGGTAACTCCACATACATACCCATTCAAATGTAATGTACTATCTACATATCAATGAGTACGACAGGTGTTTGTGTGGCATACTCACTGTTATTCATCACTTGTTGTATAAGTGATTATCTAGCTCACACGTCTAAACCACTGTCTCCTACCTTCTGTGACCCCCCTCCTTTTCATCGCCACCTACTGCTCTCTCCCATTCCTGCAGAGGCAGGTGACTCTGGAAACGGGAGAGACTGGTGGGCATTGGTAAACAGGAGTTCCAGTGCGGAAGGTAGAGGGCACTAGACATTGTTTTCATCAAGGTCACATGAGCTAGAGAATGCTCTGATACCATGAATGATGTTGATGTATTTTGCCACATGAACGATTCCCGTGTGCAAAGTACATGTGAATGTTTGAATGAGCATGTGACGCTAACAAGCAGCTATAAGAGAACTATTCTGTCCCACACCCCTGGTGCGGATTTCCTTGAGGACTGTTGCAGATAACAGGTGCAAAGTGCCATGTAACTCTGTAGCACGAGGTAACCAGGAGAGATGATAGTTCTCAATTCATAATCCCATTTAGTTCGATGTCAAGTATCTTTCCTGTATGTTTTGCCTGTGTTTCACCTTCATGTTGTATGTGGCAACTTTTCCAGTCAATTCATAAAATATTGTTTATAATGCACTGTATTTCTGTATTTCAAGTACATACACATTGGTTAACCACCCAATTTTATGCAATTGGGATTCCTATTTTTTCTGTTAGGTGCCATGACAAGAATCATCCAGTGGGATGACCTACTCATTGGAATTTGACAAATTTAATTCTGCCATTATATTCTTTCCTTCACTGCTGAATTAACAAGTCTGTATTTGCATGTGGTGTAGCATTTTGGTTTCTTTTGTTTGGTTTGAACTTAATATTCCCCTTTTTCCAGGCCTACATGTTCAAGTATGACTCCACTCATGGTCCCTTCAAAGGATCCATTAATGTTGTGGATGATTCAACCCTGGAGATCAATGGGAAGAAAATCACAATAACAAGCAAAAGGTAATTATGCCAGGTTAGCCGATTGTTTGCCATATTAGTGCAGTTCATATAAATGTTGTGGTTGCTGAATATACACAACATTGTTGTCCTGAAATAAGTACAAGTGAAGCAATGAAGTGGCCAAAGCAATATTACTACTTAATAACTGATTCTTACAAACACATGTTTATGTACATATAATATCTAACTGTGTATTTCTTTTCGTTGGTTCTGATATTCATATGTCGGTTGTGACTGAACTCATACTTCTGGGCTGTAGTTTTTGTCAGTTTTTTCTTCTTCAGATCCTTTATTTTGACATTTTGCTACATGCGTATTGAAGGATTTTAATCTTTTATTTCTCAATTTCCAGAGACCCTGCAGAGATTCCTTGGGGTAACTTTGGAGCTGACTATGTTGTTGAATCTTCTGGTGTTTTTACAACTATTGATAAAGCATCGGTACACTTGAAGGTCTGTATGTCATTTCTTCCGTGACGTTGTCTAATTAGCAAACAATATGCCTTTTGCAATGAACACAATGTTGAGACTTTTGCTACCTTGTTTATATAGGGTGGTGCTAAGAAAGTGGTGATATCTGCTCCATCCGCAGATGCTCCCATGTTTGTGGTTGGAGTAAATGAGATGAGCTACGACCCCAAGATGAATGTTGTTTCTAATGCAAGTTGCACCACTAACTGTCTTGCTCCTCTTGCCAAGGTAACTCCTCCCCATTTCCTTGTCCTGTTGGTTTTCTTGAACCAGTATCTACTTCCTGCCAAGTTAACTGCACAATACAATTACAATAAACTGCTCTGGTGATTAATCTATTCTATTGTCCTCATGATGCCCATGAACCGTTATGTGCAGGTTGTTCATGAGGAATTTGGCATTCTTGAAGGTCTAATGACAACTGTTCACGCAACAACAGGTTTTCTTTCTACGCTATAAAACTTCTCAGTTGTCACAAAGGGTGACTTGTGGTTTTGCATTCTTTGTGGAGTAATTGTTGCTTTCAAATTCTGTGTCATGACAAGCTGCTTCTTCTGTTTCCAGCCACCCAGAAGACTGTTGATGGTCCTTCAATGAAAGATTGGAGAGGAGGACGTGGTGCTGGTCAAAACATAATTCCTAGCTCCACTGGTGCAGCAAAGGTAACTTGTGATGAAAGCATATCATGTGTCTATTTGCGATTTTCGTTATTGATCGACCGATTCTATTTTCCTGTAGGCTGTTGGGAAAGTCCTCCCTGAGCTAAATGGAAAGCTTACTGGCATGGCTTTCAGAGTTCCAACACCAAATGTCTCTGTGGTTGACTTGACCTGCCGTCTTGAGAAAAGTGCCTCCTATGATGATGTGAAAGCAGCCATCAAGTATGCAGAATCATCACATTTCTCATTCTCATTTTCTTATTACTTGTTCAGCTCTTTACATTTCACAATTTCAGTTTGACTTGTCTTGTTAAGCAACTCATTAGCTTATGTAGTTACCAGTATTTTGAAGATTAACAGAATGCTCATGACACTTCTGAGCAAAATGTAAGATGCATGTCCGAACGAAACACAGAATCCTCATGACGCTTCTGAGCAAAATGTAAGATGCATGTCCGAACGAAACATATGTGAACTTCTCAGGTAGTAGGAACTGATGAGCAAATATGTCAAAATACAGTTCAATTCTGTTGTACCCCTTAGGTTACAGAAATTATACTCAACTGGTAGGTAGATAACGATTATCTATTACTATATTAATAATTTGAACGAGCTTCTCCTGCTATCATGTATATAACCTAACAACTGTATGTGTTGATGTCATCATGTGTAAGACTGCTTTCCCTATCAAGCTTACACATATGCCCCATGTTTCAGGGTGGCATCAGAGGGCTCACTGAAAGGCATTTTAGGCTACACAGACGAGGATGTGGTATCCAATGATTTTGTTGGTGACACAAGGTAAGAATTATGTCTACTCACATGTACCGCAATTTGCTCTGCACACGTAGTACCAGAGAAATTCATTGCTTTCCCTGCATCTCAGGTCAAGTATATTTGATGCTAATGCTGGCATGGGACTAAGCTCTTCCTTCATGAAGCTCGTGTTGTGGTACGACAACGAGTGGGGCTACAGGTGAGCGTTTATTTCTCTCCTCATTAAAAGTGTTATTTTCCCACATTTTCAGGTCTCAAGTTAACCAATGGGTTATTTGCTTTCATTTTTTTGCTGCAGCAACCGAGTTCTTGATCTGATCGCCCACATGGCTCTTGTCACCGCCAAGCACTAATCAGCCCTGAGTGCTACTAATAGGCTGCAATTTTGCCGGTTCCTTTTCTTTTCAGTATTTATTATTGCCTTTGTTGTGCCTTTTGAACACAAGCAGAAATGGGTACTCCGATCCATGACTTGCTTGTAGCAGTGGACGAAATTTACACACTGTAGCATTCTGAGCATGTCGTGGGATTTGTTCAGCGGATCTCATTTATATCGGTGGTTTGAAGAAACCACAAATTGTTCCCCTTTGGGGTTCTCATGTATGATTTTCTTCACAGTTTGTTTCCACAACTTCTAGTTAAATTTATCCAAGCTTAACTCTCCCATGCCATCTGAACCTATTTTTGCAATCATTTTTTGGTTGCACATAGCAAGCGGCCGTCCGTGGTACCTTGAAGTCAAGCCCAGACAATTATATGTACGTGTGTGACCACGGTAGATGATTGAAATATAAGTAGATGATGGATTAGCTTGCATCTGGTCCGCATATCCCGCTTGTCTTGGTCCTATTCTGCGTGTAGGGTGGGGACTGTTGAGCAAAAATGTTATGGAGGTGGAGAGGGGAGGAAGGAGAAGATGGTGGTAACTGGTAAGGAGAGGTTGGGTTGTGGGGAGGAAGAAGAGACGAGGAGGGAAGAGGGCGGCCAGCCTTTTTCCTTTTTCTTTTCCATAACCAGGTGTACTACGACCGATCTGTAGCTGGCTAGCTAAAAAAAAAACTGGGGATACAATTCATCCAGAGACAGCGTCTCCTGCTACTATTTGCCCGAGCTGAACAAAGATGTGCTACATCGTTCGCTTCCCTGCCAATAAAAACTATAGCAACGCTCTGAAGATTCCCTCAGCATCTTCAATCTCCTGTAAAATGCTTGCTATTGCAGACCTTCCTTCATCTCTCTTCTACCATAGATCGATCACCACCTCTCGGTGGATAACCCCGGGGCAGGCTCAACGAGCCTGTTCCTTTATCTCCGGCCTAAAAGGAATGACCAAGAACAATTCTACAAGGCCCAAGTCCTCTGCCCGGCTAGCTACACTTACCGGCTAGGTGGCGAGACGGCCAACTCTCTTACCGGCTAGGCAGCACCTGCCGGCTAGAAGCAAGACGGTTACCTATTCCTAGTTGCCTAGGCCAAGCCAGCCGACTAGGGACGAGGTGACCGTGCCCAAACCGGCTAGTCAAGCATGCTAGCCGGCAGGTGATCTCAAATCACATTAGATCGTAGGTCATGACGAGACCCTATGATTAAAGGTGGCTACACGTTAGGAAAAGTACTGGATCAGAGTGCACGGCGGGTGGCCGCTGACCTCCCCCGGCTCTGATCTATCATCCAGCACAGTGTCGGCCGTCAAACTCCCACTCCATTACTGCACTCGGCGTGGGAACAGTGGAGGCGGCCGTACCGTCTGCCCATGACGAATCTCGCTGGACGACGTCGGACGTACCATACGTGTTCTGCGTCAACCTTACGCGAGAGCCTCATTGGCTAGCCGTCGGGTCCCACAGCCAGACGGGACCTCGCAGCCGGCGGGCCCCTCAAGCAACAAGACAAGACCCCCGTGGGCCCCCTGGCCAGCCGGCGAGGCTGCCAGCCGGGTCCCACTATTGTACCCTTTATCCATATTGTATGCCGGTGGTTCGTCTATAAACCCCACCGGGCACCCTCCATGCAGAGGGTCGGTCAACTGAACACACACACACACACCAACCACATAGAAGAGGCAGAGACGAGCCGGCTGCTCCCTCTTCCTCCTCCGCAATACAGCTCCAGGAGCAACCTTGTAATCCCATCCATTCATATCATACACTCCGGTAGGACTAGGGGTATTATCTCTACGGAAAGCCCTGAACCTGGGTACATCGTGCGTTCCATGCTTGTACCAACCTCGCCCCCAGCGCCCTGCGTTGCCACTTCGGTTCCTACCTTCTTTAGCCTACCCATGGCTTATGTTGTGAGTATTCACCGATATTTGACGTCCACCGTGGGGCCGATCGCGGCATTGGCTGGCTTTACGCGCTGGGCGGGGCCCCGCACCTACACCACCGGATGCATCGCGTTCGGACCGATCTGCATGCCCGTGGAGCCTGCCTTCGATGAGACAACACCGATGATGATCGACGTCCCGGTCCGCCATGCGGATTCGGACGAGGAGTCCGATGACGAGGCGCCTCCTAGCGTCGTCGTCGCTGCTATGGAGAACCTCAGTGTTCTCTTTAGCGACCTGCGCCTCAAGGATGGTCCTCGCTACTTTGGCGAGGACTTCGATGTTGAGGCGTTATGCGCCGGCTTCAGTAGGCTCTCTATCGCTGAGACGCCTACGCACGACGTGTACACCAACAACGTACTCGTCTTCGATGGCCCTCCGCCGTCGGTGGGGTTCTTCACCCCATACCATGTCGCCACCGTCTTCACGTCGTGGAGGTGATGGTCATCGGCGCCGGCACCAGCACGGTTCAGGGCAAAGCGTCAGCAGACGCCACTGATCCTGCTGCTGTCGCTGCTGACACTCTTCAGGCTGCGCTTACCGGCCTGAAGACGCCCATCGCCGCCTCCACAAACCCTAACGACGCGCGAGCTTCGCTGGAGGAGGCTCGCAGGCAGATCTTGGAGGAGGACATCGCCATCGCTTCGGCGAAACGCCGGATGGAGGCCACGCAGCGCGAGTATAACTCCGCATACGGCCTCACTCGGGTTTCCGAGGCCCCTAGCCGGATTGGCTCGGTCCGCGGCCGCGGCCGGGTCATTGCCGAGATTCTAGGCGGCAAGCTGCCCATCCATGAGACTCCCGCAGCCAACTTGCGGGCGGCCCAGGCGGCCATGGCAGAAATGCCAAGCTTGGAGGGCGAGGAGCGCGCTTTCCAGGAGAAACGGGTCAAGGATCTCCTTGATGCCGCCAACGAGCAGCAGACACGGCTTGACCCCGGTCAAGCCCAATCAGAGTCTCCGGGACCCAACCCCGGAGTGCGCCGCAACCCAAGCAGTCATCAGCACACTGAGGGATCTTCCTCGCATCGCACTTTCGACCGGAAGGGCGAGGGAAGCCAAGACATGCGCTCCGAGCGCCAGAGCAAGCATACTTCGAGCCGGCGTCGTGGAGGTGACGAGAGCGACTCGGTGTATGAGGTTCCTCATCACGGGAGGACCCATGCCACCGGTTCGCAAGGTGCCCTTCCGATCGCGGCTCAGATCGGCACCCGCATTCCCCAGGGCGATCAGGACGCCCGCAGGCGTCTCAACGCCCTGGCCGAGTCAACCCTTCTGGAGGAAGATGACCCCATCGGTCCGGCCTGCTTCGGCCCCCGGATCCGAGGGGAGCTGTTTCCCCGAGGCTTCACCTTGCCTAGGGATACTCCCAAGTACAACGACACCGCCAAGCCAGAGGACTGGCTGATCGACTACACCATCGCCGTTGGCATTGCCAGGGGCAACAAACGCGTAGCAGTCCGCTACGTGCCACTCATGTTGGCCGGCTCGGCTCGGACTTGGCTTAACAGCCTTCTAGCCGGCAACGTCAACTCATGGGTGGACTTTGAGGAGGCGTTCGTCTGCAACTTCACTGGCACTTACAAGCGTCCTGGCCGGCCTCATGAGCTGGCCATGTGTGTCCAGAGGCCCGACGAACCCCTTCGTGACTACGTCATTCGCTGGACAGAGCTTCGCAACTCCTGCAAGGGAGTGCATGAGGTACATGCCATCCAGTACTTCATCGATGGCTGCCGAGACGGCACTCTCCTCAAGCACAAGCTCATGTGCTCCGAGCCCACCTCTCTGGCGGTGCTCATGGCCAAGGCGGAGAAGTACGCCATGGCCGACTCCGCGATGCAAGTCAAGGTGACTGCCTCGGACAAGGCTGTCCCCACGCTGGCTACTCCTAAGCTGGCTGGAGATAATCGAGGCGGCCAGAACAACAACAAGCGTAAGGCGGATCAGCTAGATTCACGCTCCAACAACAAGTTGGTAGCCAGCGTGGAGGGTGAGCCGTCGGCTTCTGAAGCCGGCTCCCAACGAAAGCGGCCCAACAAGAGCAACTGGTTGCCCAGGCAGACTTTCGAGCAGATGCTTGACGCAACCTGCAAAATACATTCTGGGCACAACCTTCTACCTACACCCTTCGACAGTGCAACTTTGCACGACGGCTGTCGCAAGGGGAGGGTTTGCCGGCTGCCTCGGGTGCACAGGCTGCGCCTCAAGCCCCGGCTCCTGGTCCTGCTCCGGCTCCACCGCCGTCGCCTCGCGACGACGGCCGCCTCCACGACGACTACCCCCATCAAGACGGAGCATTCGTCGTCTTCATCAGTGAAGGCGGCGACAAGCATAGCCTGCGCCAGCGACGACGTGATGTGAATGCCACGGCCCCCCGGTTCCCCAATACATGCATTGGTCTGAAAAGCCCATCACATGGAGCCGGGTCGACCATCCTGCGGTGATGCCCAACCCGGGCTCATACGCGCTCGTCCTCGACCCCACCTTCGCCTCCAAGAGGCTCACCTTCCGGTTCTCCCGGGTGCTGGTCGACGGCGGCAACAGCATCAACATCCTCTACCTCGACACTCTCCTCAAGCTCGGGCTCAAGGAGACGGACGTCCTGCCGACCAGCACTGTCTTCCACGGCATCGTGTCGGGGCAGTCCTGCTCGCCTATCAGCAAAATTCAGCTGGACGTCCTCTTCGGCGACAAGGCTCACTTCCGCCGCGAGTCCATATGGTTCGAGGTAGTGGACCTCAGCAGCCCGTATCACGCGCTGCTGGGCAGACCGGCTCTGGCCAAGTTCATGGCTATCCCCCACTACGCCTATCTGAAGATGAAGATGCCGGGTCCAAAGGGCATCATCACCATTGCTGGCGACTACAAGAAGTCGCTCGAGTGTGCACAGGACAGCAACCGCCTGGCCGACGGCATGGTGATTGCTTAGGAGAGGAGACATATTGACCTGCTCGTGGCTCAGGCTACCGAGTAGCCGGCGGTCCCTTCTCCTCCATCCCAGTCGGTCGGCGAAGGCTCCTTCAAGCCGGCTAAAGAAACCAAGCAGGTGCCACTCGACCCTGCAAACCCCAAGCAGTGCGTCACCATCGGGGCTGGGCTCAACCCCAAGTAGGAAGGCGAGCTTGTCGACTTCCTCCGTGAGAATCGGGACATCTTTGCATGGTCCCCCAAGGACATGCCAGGTGTTCCGAGGAAGTACGCCGAGCACAAACTTCACGTGCGACCGAATGCAAAGCCGGTAAAACAACCTTTGCGCCGCTTCGCCGAGGGGAAGCGGCGCACAATTGAAGAAGAGATTACCCGGCTCCTTGCAACCGGCTTCATCATGGAGGTTTTTCACCCGGACTGGTTGGCCAATCCAGTCCTGGTGCTGAAGAAAAACAACACATGGAGAATGTGTATCGACTACACAAGCCTGAATAAGGCCTGTCCGAAAGACCCTTTCGCATTGCCGCGGATAGATCAAGTGATCGACTCCACTGCCGGCTGCGAAATGCTGTCGTTTCTGGATGCTTATTTAGGCTACCATCAAATCAAGTTGGATCCAGCTGATCGCCTGAAGACCTCCTTCATCACGCCCTTCGGGGCCAACTGCTACACCACCATGACGTTCGGTCTGAAGAACGCTGGTGCGACATTCCAACGCTGCATGGAGCAGTGCTTACTGCCATAGATTGGCAGAAACATCCAGGTCTATGTGGATGACATCGTCGTCAAGACCAAGCAGCACTTCAGCCTCCTCGACGACCTGCGGGAGACGTTCGCCAACCTGCGCGAGTACAAGATCCGACTCAACCCGGAGAAGTGCGTCTTTGGTTTTCCAGGCGGCAAGCTCTTGGGGTTCTTCGTGTCCGCTCGTGGCATCGAGGCGAATCCCGAGAAGATCGACACCATCGAACGGATGGTGAAGCCGGCTCGGATCCTAGACGTCCAGAAGTTCGTCGGCTGCCCGGCGTCCCTTAGCAGGTTCGTCAGCCGGTTCGGCGAGAAGGCCCTTCCACTCTACCAACTCATGAAGAAGAGATGAAGTTCGAGTGGAACGACCAGGCGGACGAAGCCTTCCGCGACCTCAAGCGGGTCATCTTGAGCCTGCCAATCTTGGCGGCGCCGGCTGAAAGGGAACCCATACTCATATACATTGCAGCGACCACTCGCGTGGTTATTAGTGTAGTGCTGGTAGTTGAACGCAAGGAGGAGGGCAAGGTACTGTTAGTGCAACGCCTTATCTACTACCTCAGCGAGGTCTTGTCCGCCTCCAAGCAAAACTATCCCCACTACCAAAAAATGTGTTATGATGTTTACCTTGCTGCAAAGAAGTTGAAGCAATACTTCCAAGAGCATGCCATCACAGTGGCGAGCACCACTCCACTTTCAGAAATCATGGGCAACTGTGACGCAACTGGCAGGATCGCCAAGTGGTCCATCGCCATGGCGGATCACGATATCCGCTACGAGCCTCGCACTGCCATCAAATCTCAGGTGGTGGCCGTCTTCCTGGTCGACTGGGTTGAAACCCAGTTTGAGCCACCACCTCCAGACTCCACGCATTGGTGGATGCACTTCGACGGCTCGAAGATGCGGACTGGTCTAGGAGCCGACATCGTCTTGACGTCTCCGAAAGGAGACCAACTCAAGTATGCTCTCCAGATCCACTTCGCTGCCTCAAACAACGTCGCCGAGTACGAAGCACTCGCTCACGGCCTCCGGCTCGCCAAGGAGATTGGCATCCGACGGCTCATCTGCTTCAGCGATTCAGACCTCGTGGTGCAGCAAGTTTCTGGCGAATGGGATGCCAGGGACGCCAACATGGCAAGCTACCGCTTCCTCATCCAGCAGCTCAGCGACCCCTTCGAGGGTTGCGAGTTCCACCACGTTCCCAGGGCGGACAACGAGGCGGCCGATACATTGGCTAAGATTGGCTCCATGAGACAGGCTATCCCAGACGACGTCTCCCTCGAGCAGCTGCACAAGCCGTCTATCAGGCCGTCTCCAGAGTCGGCATCAATTTTCGTGCCGGCTGATTCTTCGGTCCAAGCGCCGTCGGCTACACCAGCTACGCCGGCTACAACTCCTGTGCCGGCTGCGCTGGCTCTGCCAACTCCAATTGCGGCACCGGCTACAACCACTTCGCCAGTTACGATTACTTCGCTAGCTACAACCACTTCGCCGGTTACGATTACTTCGCTGGCTACAACCACTTCGCCGGCTACAACAACAAATATGGCTCCGCCCTGCCTCGAATCCTGTCGTCCCGACACCCAGTGGGTGGACGTCATGGAGGTAGACGGTGAGCCGGCTGCCACAACGGCAACAGAGACACCATTGTCTCGAGCCCGTGACTGCTTCATCAAGCGCGTGGGCTGCAGAAGCCCCTGACAGTCAGGTTGAGACGGAGCCAACCCTTGTGTCGGCTCCGTCATGGGCTCGACCCATCCTCATCTTCCTCCTTCGCGGTGAACTTCCTCAAGAGGAGGCGGAGGCGAGGCAGATCCAGCGAAGATCTGCAGCCTACGCCATCATCAATCGCGAGCTGGTTCGGCGTAGCGTGACTGGCGTGTTCCAGCGTTGCGTCGAATCAGAAAAGGGACAGGAGATCCTCAGAGACATTCACCAGGGGGAGTGTGGGCATCATGCCGCCTCTAGAACCCTAGTGGCCAAAGCATTCCGCCACGGATTCTACTGGCCCACGGCCCTCGAGGAGGCCGTGGACATGGTCAACAAATGCGAGGGCTGCCAATGCTTTGGCGCGTAGAGCCACATGCCGCCTTCGGCCCTCAAAACCATCCCCTTGTCATGGCCTTTTGCCGTCTGGGGGTTGGACATGGTGGGGCCTTTCAAGACGGCTCGCGGTGGCATGACTCACCTCTTGGTGGCCATCGACAAATTTACCAAGTGGATCGAGGCTAGGCCCATCAAGAAGCTTGATGGCCCCATGGCCGTCAAGTTCATCACAGACATCTCTGTCCGATACGGCGTCCCCCATAGCATCATCACCGACAACGACACTAACTTCGCCAAGGGCGCATTGGCGCTCTACTGCTCCAAGGTAGGCATCCGGCTCAACTTGGCGTCAGTGGCACATCCCCAGTCCAATGGCCAGGTGGAGAGGGCCAACGGCCTAATCCTGGACGACATCAAGCCAAGACTGGTGGCACCACTTGTCAGGTCAGCCGGCTGCTGGATTGAAGAGTTGCCGGCAGTACTGTGGAGCCTCCGCACCACGCCCAATCGGTCAACCGGCTTCACCCCATTTTTTCTGGTATACGGGTCTGAAGCTATCATCCCTACAGATATCGAGTTCGACTCGCCTCGGGTCACCCTGTACACAAAAATGGAGGCGAAGGAGGCAAGAGAAGACGGTGTTGATCTCCTCGAGGAAGCAAGGGACCTAGCCTTGAGCCGGACGGCCATCTATCAACAGAAGCCGAGGTACTACCACAACAAGAAGATCAAGCCTCTCTCTTTCAGAGAGGGAGAATTGGTGCTCAGAAGAATCCATCGCACAGCCGGCCAGCACAAGCTCTCATCCCCATGGGAGGGACCCTTCATCATCAGTAGAGCATTGCACAACAACTCATACTACTTGATCGATGCCCAGAAGCCAAGGAAGCGCAAGAGGGACGACTCCGGCCAGGAGACGAAACGCCCATGGAAAGCGGCGTTGCTTCGCCCGTTCTATTGCTAGAAGGCAAGTATCAAACATGGAAAGAGCATGCACATATGTATCTTTCTCCCTGTTCAGGGATTTCTAATGAATGCAATGAAAAGAGCATGCACACATGCTTCTTTTTAGATTCATATCTAGAGTTCTCACTCTGTGAGTCCCTTGCCGTCTCTAATAAGCTCGGGGGCTCGCTAGCCGCCCGGACGTCTTCCTTATGTTGTAGAAAAACACATAGTGTACGCCGGACCGATCCCTGGTCACCTCGTAACAGCTACAGACCGGCTCCCGGCTGTCCGGCTAGCGAGGCGACGCCAGGTAAGGCCGGATACATGAAAAGTTTGACTACAAAAAGGTTGCCGGCTCGGGTTGGTTTGATCTTTTTACGATCTCATTCTAGCCGGCGTCTGGTGGTTTATGTCTGAATCTTTAACTCTTGATGGCTTCAAAAAATCTAAGTCCTATATTCTCAAAGTCAGAAACCTCGACCCAGTCACAGACCGGCTCCCGGCTGTCGGGCTGATGGGGTGGAAACTAGGGGGATAGAGGGGTTGGAGAAAAAGAAGTCAAGCATGAATCAAAAGATGAACATATAAAACAATACACATGGCATTACAAATATAATGCAGAATCCATACATTAAAAAGCATTGGCCCACGACCGAAGTTCATTACACCCCCAGTGGGTGGAACTGTTGGACTGACAAAATATTGCAGACAACAAAAAAGAAAAACAGGATCGGCTAAGGGGCGACGGCCTCGTCTGTTGCCCCGGCTGCTGCTCCTGAAGTGGTGGCTTCACCATCGCCGGCTGCTCCCGAGGCGGTGGCACGGTCTCCTCCCCGAGGGCTTTCGGCTCAGTCCGCGGCGAAGTCGGCGTATGCCTCGTCGCTGGAGGTGGTGTTTTCCACCTCACGGGCCGCCTCGTCGGAGCTGCCATCGACATCATAGGGCTGAAGGCCGTGCAGATCCTCAGGGATCACATTGCCGCCTTCACCCCGCTCCAAGTTGAGCTCATCCCAGGCGGCGTATGAGGCGATGTCGCTGGCCCTCACGCGTAGCTCCTCCTCCACGGTCTGCAGCTCCCCCTCCGAGCCGTCGCGTTGAGAGACGAGCTTGCCCAAATCCAGGTTTCGGTACCAGGACTTGGCCAAGCACAGGGCCATGTAGGCTCCAGCATGCGCGACCGAAGCGCGCCATGCGTCAAGGCGGTCATCGCGAGCCGCAAGCCAGCGGGAGAGCCGTCTCATCGATGCCGGCTCCACGCCATCAGGCCATAGAGCCTTCACCATCGACAAGCCTGCAACTTGGAGCCGAGCCATGGACTTGCCCAGGACACGCAGGCGGGCTCTGACGCCCAACCCGATCTCCTCCACGCTCCAGCCGGAGGCATCATCTACCTCCTGCCCGGCCACGCGACGCTCCTCGCGGCTCACCTCGACGGCCATCTCGGCTGCGTCCCGTGTCTCAGGGAAGAGACCTGAGATAGGGAAGGGGGCGCAAAGAAGAGTAAGAAGAGGAGGCGACAAAGAAGAAAATTCAAGGCAAACCAAAGAGGACTCTCGGTCAAAGTGGCCGTCAGTCTCGTGAGCACCCTCTAGGGCCTCAAGCTCCCGCACCTTGCTCGCTTGGGTGATGCAGGTAACTTCTTCCTGGAGGGCCGCGGTTGCGTCCAGCGCCTTGGCCAGCTGTGCCTGCTTTTGGATCAGGGCTTACTCCTTCTCCTTCAAGGCAGCGTCCTTGAGCTTCATCTCCTCGAGATGAACCATCTCAAGATGCTCCACGTCGGCAGCATGGGAGGCGTCCTTCTCCTGCAGGGAAGCGCGTAGCTGCTCCTGCTCAGCCTGACGGGCCGCCTCGAGCTCCTTCTTCTCCGCCCGGAGAAGAGCCAACTGTTGCTAGAGCCGTCCATCTGCCTCGCGCAGGGCGTCCCACTCCACGACAACCTCGCCCAGCCGGGCCTGAAGTTCGGCGACCTGGCCATCAGCCGCCTGGTTCTGAGCCCGTAGCGTGTTGTAGGCTTGTACCTTGGCATAATAAAGATCCTACAAGAAATGAAGAAGCAAAAGTAAGATTCGGCCTGGTTAATTTATAACCAACCCGATTCTTGGGGGCTACACCCAGTGGGTGCGCTAGCGTGCCCCCACTAAAAAAGCAAAGCAAGAGATGAAGCTCGAAGAGATTTGGCCCTGCCAATGATCGGCCGGCCCGATTCTCGGGGGCTACACCCAGTGGGTGCACTGGCGCACCCTCATTGATTCAAGATGAAAAAAAAATCAAAGACGAGACACTTACCCTGGTGCGCTCCTCCAAACGCTCCAGATCGCCGCCCACCGTGCGGGCCGCCTCCTCCACCTTGTATCGGCTGCTAGCAAACAACGATACCAGCTCCGGGACACCTTGGAGCAGGGTGCCTGCGAGCAGCTTCTCGCGCTCAAGATTGGCCGCTCGCCAAGCCTTCATGGGCCGGCTCCTGGAGCAGCCGGGCCACGGTTGGAGACGACGATGGTGCCGTCTGCAGGCGTCGGTATGGCGGCTGGCTCCGCCGACGTCCCAGCCGGCGCTGTCTCCGCAGCAGGAGGAGGATGGGCCGCGTCCGGCGCATCCATGTTCACCTCTGGCGCGTCCAGGTTCAGTTCTGGCGCGTTGGCCGCCACCTCGGCCTCCGGTGCCTCAGGAATCTCCTCGAGATCCACCGGCGCAGAGGCGTCTGGCTCGGACGGCTTGGTCGCCTTGGTCCTCTGGGCGCGCCTCGGGGCCGCCTCGCTAGCTGGCTCCTCCATGCGAGCACGCGTGAAGGGGTCATGTCTAGCCTTCGTACGCCTCTCCGTAGGCTTCTCGGCCCGGCTGGGCCGAGACTGGCCCTCGGCCATATTCTCCGTGGCCGCATCCGCGGCGGGCGGATTGCACCTCGAGTTCCTTCTGGGCAGCGTCAGCCGCTGCCGAGCCGGCTCGCTCGGCGGCAGAGGCAGTGTCTTCCTCTACATCCTCCGCCTCCCTGCCAAGTGACGCTTTGAGGAACAAATCTTCACGCAAGACAAAGTAAAAAGAATGAAAGGGAACCCTTACCCTACGACGATGGGCACCTGCCTCCTACCGCCACCAGCACGGCGCTTCTTAGCGTCGCCTGCTCGTGCTCCGGCTGGAGGACCCGTCGCGGCTCGCTTGGGAGCCAGCCTGGAAGCCGTGGCACCCTTGCCCTTCTTCCGGGCCGCCTTGCCAAGACCGGCCGCCTCGGCCTTATGACGCCGTCCGCGCGTCAGAGGCGGGCTGGTGACCTCCTCCACCCCGTCGGAGTCTTCCTCGAAGGCTGCATCAGATAAGGAGGATGGAGTCTCATCATCATCCGTCCAATCAACAATGGAGGGCTTCAGATGCTCACCGGACGGCTCCGTCCCCTCTGACTCCAGCGCATCCTCCGAACCTTCGGAGGCGGCAGAGCGGGACTCAATCATGCCCCTGTACTCGATCTCCGAGGCGTCAAACGTCACCACGTCGGGGGCAGGCGGGTTGAGTGCCTGCAACTTCTCAAACACCTGCGTGATGGAGTCAGCGGCCGGCTCAAAAAGATGACCGATCACAAGAAAAACAACAAGAACAGACGCAATGAGAGTGCTTACCATCAGAGGCGGACGGGACCTGCTGTAGGGAGCCATCCCCCACACCCAGTTCCCACTGTCGTCCATATGGGCGGTGGAAATCCGGTTCACCCCCCGCGCTGGCTGTGAAGCTCTTGGTGGAGGTCCGGCAGGGATCATACCGGCCACTCATCTGGCAGACCAGATGGGGCCGCCTCTGCAGAGGCAGGATCTTGCAGGAGACCATGGTGGTAAGCAGGTCACGGCCAAGGAGGTTGCGTTCCTTTAGGCTATCGAGGTAGGCGCCGATCTGCGCCACCTCGGGAATCGGCTTCTGATACTTCGCCCCCAGTTCAACTTCGTCGGAGGATCGACGTTGAACGGGGGCATGTTGTGGGCGTCGTGTGCGGGGCTGGCGTTCTTCACATAGAAGAAGCCTTTCTGCCACTGCTTGATGGATTTTTGCAGCGGCATCTGGGGGAAGCCGGACTTCGAGCGATGGTGCACCAGTGCGGCTCCGCACGGCGTCATCGGGCGAGGCCCGTTGAGCTTTTCCAGCTCGGCCTTGTCCATCTTCCTGGACTGCTGCTTGAAGAAGAACAAGCTTTGCCAGAGGTCGAGGTGAGGCTTGATCCCGAGAAAGCCCTCGCACAGGACGACGAAGGCCGACAGCTCAAGTATGGCGTTCGACGCTAGGTGGTGCGGCTGCAGGCCAAAGAAGATGAGCTAGTTGGAGAAGAAGGTGCTCGCCGGGAGCCCGAAGCCCTTGTAGAAGTGCTAGTCGAATACGACAATCTCTCCTTCCTGCGGCGTCGGGGCTGTCTCGGCGCCGGGGATCCGCACCGACACAAGAGAGGCCGGGGGCAACATCTGGCGGTGGCGGAGCGCCTCGATGTGGCCGTCACAGATCTCACTGCCGAGCAAGCTCCGTGAGACGAGGTCTTCTTCGAAGAAGAACCGCTCGCCATGGCTGCGGGCGACGGGTGCTCAGGAAGACTGGTGGCGCGACGGCGACGGAGAAGAAGAAGACGAAGGCGGACGAAATCTTTCTCTCTGGGCTCAGGGAGGAAGAGGGCGTCGATGCGGGGCAAGAAGGGGGCGAATGGCCTCCTCGGTACCCCCGCATCCCATTTAAACCCCACGAAGGATCGTGGGGAGGGGATCCGGTGCGCGCGGGCCCCCACTAATCCCGTGTATTACGGGCGGTAGCGTTTCCCGAAACCCAACCATCGCGGAGTAAATCCGCACAGAATCCTTCGCACGCCGGCCGAGGGGGCGTCGTGGCGAGACCCAGGGCCCAGGCCCGGTCCCGTCACCAGTATAAACCATCATCACGTCAGGCCGGGCCTGGCACGTGGCGCGATTTGTGCAGCCTACGACGAAGCCAAGGCGTTGCTTCGAAGCCAGCCGGCTTCCGAGCCGGCGAACCCTACCGCAGGTGGCGGCAGGAATATAACGACAAAAAAATCAAGCCAGTGAGACCACCCGCAAACACGCGACTGGCCTCTGCAGCTTCGGGGACTACTGTCGGGGGGATAACCCTGGGGTAGGCTCAACGAGCCTGCTCCTTTATCTCCGGCCCAAAAGGAATGACCAAGAACATTTCTACAAGGCCCAAGTCCTCTCGCCGGCTAGGCTACACCTACCGGCTAGGGGGCGAGGCGACCAACTCTCTGACCGACGAGGTAGCACCTGCCGGCTAGAAGCAAGACGGTTACCTCTTCCTGGCCGCCTAGGCTAAGCCGGCCGGCTAGGGACGAGGTGGCCGTGCCCAAGCCGGCCGGCTAGGGACGAGGTGGCCGTGCCCAAGCCGGCTAGTCAAGTAGGATAGCCGGTCGGGGATCTCAAGTCACATCAGATCGTAGGTCATGACGAGACCCTACGATTAAAGGTGGCTACGCGTCAGCAAAGGTACTAGATCGGAGTGCACGGCGGCTACCAGCATCGGCGGCCACGCCGCTGACCTCCCCCGGCTCTGATCCATCACCCAGCACAGTGTCGGCCATCAAACTCCCACTCTATTACTGCACTCGGCGTGGGAACAGTGGAGGCGGCCGTACCATCTGCCCATGACGAATCTCGCTGGACAATGCCGGATGTACCATACGTGTCGTGCGTCAACCTTACGCGAGAGCCTCATTGGCTAGCCGGCGGGCCCCACGGCTAGACGGGACATTGCAGCCGGCGGGCCCCTCAAGCGACAAGACAAGACCCCCGTGGCCCCCCTGGCCAGCTGACGAGGCTGCCAACCGGGTCCCACTATTGTACCCTTTATCCATATTGTAGGCCGATGGGTTCGTATATAAACCCGCCGGCCCCCTCCATGTAGAGGGTCGGTCAACTGAACACGCACACACCAACCACATAGAAGAGGCAGAGACGAGCCGTTTGCCCCCTCTTCCTCCTCCGCAATACAACTCCAGGAGCAACCTTGTAATCCCATCCATTCATATCATACACTCCGACAGGACTAGGGGTATTATCTCTACGGAGAGCCCTGAACCTAGGTACATTGTGCGCTGCATGCTTGTACCAACCTCGCCCCCAGCGCCCTCCGTTGCCACTTCGGTTCCTACATTCTGTAGCCTACCCATGGCTTATGTTGTGAGTATTCACCGACACCACCTGAGCATCCGTTTCAACTATTACATGCTGCAGTCCCAAATTCTGAAGCCAGTCGTCATGGCACTTGATGAGTTTTCATAGCATAGTGCTTGGGCTCTATACAGAGAACCCAAATTATCTCGTATTCCCACTCCCGAGGCTCCAGTATGCTCCTCCACAATGAAGCTTGCATCCACGTTGAACTTCTTTAGATCTGGCGGTGGACTCGTCCAATGTACATGAACTTTTGCAGTGCATTCCTTCCCATTTCCAATAGTTTTATTTATTTTTATCTTTTAGAAACGGAGGCAAAAGCTTTGCTTTACTCATTAATTAAGAAGAAGAGAATTGCCCGTTGATTAATGGAAAACCGGGAGAAAAGCATTGCAACACGTCCACACAGGACACACAAGGCGACTTGGCAACCCACATAAGAACGCACACATGTCGCCGAAGAGAGAACACCGTCGAGGCTGCAACTCGATGTCATCGCCATCACACCTATCCAAGGGAGACTCCGACTCCACCATCGACGACCATCAACGTAGCCCTCACCGCAAGCAAACACCGAGGCCCACGCCGGCCATTGCCAAACAGTCAACCGCACGCGCCAACTACCAGACAGTTCCGCATGCGCCAACTACCAGACAGTTTCGACTCTGCCGGGGAGCATTGTAGGAGAAAAGCATTGATCCCTAGCCAAGCCAGCGCCACAACAGACCACCCGCCTTGCGTCATCGTCGCCGCCAGGCCCCGCCTCAGCAGCTTCGACTCTAGGAAGACAAAGTGAGGCATGACAACCCCTCGAACACGTCCGATGAGACCAACTACCAAAACTCAACAGCAGACCAACTCTGTGTGAAGCCGCCATCGTAGCCACACAAGAAGTCGCGCCAACCACATCGCTAGTCGGGCACCTGCCGACCACGATGTTGTGCATGTCCAGCTGCGGGAAAGCACGAAGGAGACCGATGACCCTCAAGATAATGCCCCCAACGGGCTAGCAACGTGGGAGAACGACGCCGTCACCCGACTCACTTTGGAGCCTTAGGCTTTCGCCCGATGGCCATGCTCCGAAGGTGCTGGGCGAGGAGAGGCTCCACAACGACCCCCCAAGGAGGAAAATGATGTCCACGGACGTCGTGCCGTCTAGGCTTTCGCCCGAAGCCACCTCGCCGAGCAACCCCACGCAACCGGCGGTGCAGCACCATCGGTCCGCCAGCCCACTATCCCACACACCTCCTACGAAATGACGACACCACCACCACACAGGAGCCACCAACCTCATCGCCAGCAATCACCGGCGAGCCGGAGCCTGTCAAACTGACCAGATCTAGCGCCCACCACCGCTCCGCCACGGAGACCACGAAGCTTCACGAGCAGGAAGGTGGGCTGCCACCACACCCCACACGCCGGAGAATCGCCCAGCCAAAGCCTTAAGATCCGTCGACGCCGCTAGAGGCGTAGCGAGGAAGCCATGATGATCACACACGCGAGCCAGCCACCAACGGGGCCAAGACAAGCCCCATCCACCGTCCCGTGCTACGTGCGGGCGTCCTCGCGACAGATCCAGACCGATCTGGCCGGGGTCACGCCCCTCGCAGCCAAGCCACCACTAGCGCCCGACCGAGCCGCATCCCTTGCCAACTCCAGAACAGAGCGTCGAATCCCTCAATCCACCACACCACGGTCTATAGCCAGCCCCGCTGCGTCGTCCAGCAGACGCCCAAGCTCCGAGGCCGCCGCCCTGGCTTCCGCTCACTGCGAGCACCGACCGCCGCCCCCAACAGCAGTAGCCAGCCTCCATCACTGTCGATGGAGACCCCGACGCGCGAGACAAGGCACGAGGCCACCCAGCCAAGCAACGCCGCGTGAACGCATCGGCAGCCGCCGCTTGAGATCCATCCGGGATCTGTCGAGGCGCGCGAGAGAGTAGACGGCCCCAACGCCGCATAGGCTTTGCCCGACGGCGCCCTGTGGCAGCGGCGCGACGAGGGAGGAAGTGGGAGGTGGCCGGCGGCTGCGGCGCTAAGTTCCGCCCGTGCCGCTCCTAGGAGAGCGACGTGGGGGCCTTAGGGGATTTCCTTTCATACTTTGGTGTTTTCCGATAGTGGTTAGATCCATAGCTACATCCATTGTCCACTTAGCCGAAATAGCCATTAGGCTCTGGGCATTCTTTCTCTATGTTGGAGGGAATAGAGGGATTGGTGGAATAATTGTTCTATTGCTTGAGCCTTATGGGCATATATATAGGAGTACAATGATCAATTTGGAGTACAAGGCAAGGTAGGATAAATCCTAGTCTATCACATATTTCCTAATAATTAATATACTCAACACTCTTATTCCACACTCCAAGCTGGATGCAGGGGAAATGCATACGTCTATGTTCTAGGCGTTGAGGTATAAATTTATTGCCTAGTCTCTTTCATGATATTGGTTTTTTGGTTGCATTGGTTAGAGCATGCACTTCTACATGGTATCAGAGCCAAGAGGTCTCGAGTTCAAGACCCGCCTGACGCAATTAAATTGCAGCATACTTTCGGTCCATGTTTAGGCCCGAGGAAGCCACACGTGAGGGGGAGTGTTGACGTGTAAATGTATTGCCTAGTCTCTTCCATAAAATCGGTTTTTGGTTGCATTGGCTAGAGTATGCACTTCTACATTACGGATGTAATGGGCTAGCCAAATAAGCGTGGAGATTAATAGTTGAACCGGACACTATGTGCGAAGAATTCCCCTTTTTCGTTGCCTTCATAAAATTTGTTCTGTGGTAATATTTCCCTTCTAATATTTTCGCACATAGAGTGTCCGGTTCAACTATTAATCTCCACGCTAGTTTGGCCAGGCCAATTACATCCCTAGAACATAGACGTATGCATTTCCCCTGCATCCAGCTTGGAGTGTGGAACAGGAGTGTTGAGTATATTGATTATTAGGAAATATAGATAGATTAGAATTTGCCCTACCTTATCTTGTACTCTAAGTTGATCATTATACTCCTATATATATATGCCCATGAGGCTCAAGTAATACAACAACTATTTCACCAATCCCTTTATTCCCTTCAACATGGTATCTGCCGCAAGTTTCTAGACCTAGTCGCCGCCCGCCGCTTCCGCACCGCGCACCGCCCCCGCGGCAGTTGGCCTCCATGACCGTCGCCGGGGGACGCGCCGCCCATACCTAGGGTTCATCCGTCGGTCTTGTTGACCCGCTGCCCTAGAGAGTATTTTTCCCGATCCCTTGATCCGTGTTTTCTCTCTTTTGCCGGTCTCTTGATCGGTGTTCTTTCTTTTTGGTTTTCTGATCTAAAGATCGATTTGCATCGCCCGCCGCCGCTGTCGCCCACTGCGCCTTTACTTTCACATCGACGCGATCCGGCCTATATACCGCCCGGACGGCCTCATGCGACGCGGAGGCCCCTTCTGGCCGTCGACCGCGCGTCTTCCCGTCGTCGCCCTTCTCCAAACTGGACTGCTTCATCATCACCTGCCTCCACTGTCGCCTCGTATGGTCGCGCACCGGCTGCCTGCTCCGTCCGCGCCGGCTGCCTCGGGCCGATTGCCTGCTCCGGCGGCCTCGGCCTCGCCGCCTGCGTCGGACCGGCTGCCGGCTCCGGCCGCATCGGCCTCGTCGCCTGCATCAGGCCGGCTGGCGGCTCCGGCTGAATCGGCCTCACTGCCTGCGTCGGGCCATCTGCCGACTCCGTCCGCGTTCGCCTCGCCGCTTGCCTCAGGCTGGCTGGCGGTAGGCCTTGCCGGCTGCCGGCTCTGCCTGCGATCGTCGTGGCCAGCCTCAACTCGAACGCCGCCACCTTGCCTCCCTCAAGTGACGTCCCCGACATCGCGTGCGATCGGATTGATTACCCGCCCGTCCGCGATCCACCTCATCTACGTCGTGCGACCGATCTGGCCCATCGGTTGCGCACGCCTTCGCAGGTCCCGTGAAGATTGTCCTGAGTGCAGCACGTCCTCCATCGATCGAGCATCGGGCCACCGTTGCGTCGCCCCGTGGGGCCGCAGCGCCGCCGTCCAGTGGTTCTCTCCGCGGCTGCACTGACTCGTGCGTTGCTGCTACGTTGCCCCTTAAGGTTGTAGTTCCGCGACACGCGATCCCTACCGCCGCCCGAGACCGTCTCCGTAGCTGCATCGACCCGTGCACTGCCACTGCATCACCCTGTCGGGCCGTCGTGTCGCGGCACGCGGTCTACACCGCCGCCCCGTGGTCTTCACGCCGTCGCCCCGACCCGCGTGCTACCGCTTCGTCGCCCCATGAGGCCGTAGCCCCGCGGCGTGCGGTACAGTCCGTCGTCCCCGCGCGTCAACTTTCTATGGCATACATCACGCCGTCTCCTTCGACGCTGGACCACCATTGCCCGCGCTGGTTTTCGTCACGCTGTTGGGTTATTCCTCATCTACTTCGAGCATCGCCGCCGTCAGGCCTGTTGGAAATATGCCCTAGAGGCAATAATAAATTGGTTATTATTATATTTGCTTGTTCACGATAATCGTTTATTATTCATGCTAGAATTGTATTGATTGAAAACTCAAATACATGTGTGGATACATAGACAACACACTGTCCCTAGTGAGCCTCTAGTTAACTAGCTCGTTGATCAAAGATGGTCAAGGTTTCCTGGCCATAGACAAGTGTTGTCACTTGATAACGGGATCACATCATTAGGAGAATAATGTGATGGACAAGACCCAAACTATAAACGTAGCATATGATCGTGTCTGTTTATTGCTACCATTTTCTGCATGTCAATGTATCTGTTCTTATGACCATGAGATCATGCAACTCCCGGACACCGGAGGAATACCTTGTGTCTATCAAATGTCGCAATGTAACTGGGTGACTATAAAGGTGCTCTATAGGTATCTCCAAAGGTGTCTGTTGGGTTGGCATGGATCAGGACTAGGATTTGTCACTCCTTATGACATAGAGGTATCTCGGGGCCCACTCGGTAATACAAGATCACAACAAGCCTTGCAAGCAATGTGACTAAGGAGTTAGTCACGGGATCTTGTATTACGGAAGTGCCGGTAACGAGATTGAACTAGGTATGGAGATACCGACGATCGAATCTTAGGCAAGTAACATACCGAAGGACAAAGGAAACAACATACGAGATTAACTGAATCCTTGACATAGAGGTTCAACCGATAGAGATCTTCGTAGAATATGTAGGATCCAATATGGACATCCTGGTCCCGCTATTGGTTATTGACCGGAGAGTGTCTCAGGTCATGCCTGCATAGTTCTAAACCCACAGGGTCTGCACACCTAAGGTTCGACCACGTTTCAGTATAGTTGAGTTATAGGTGTTGGTGACCGAAGGTTGTCCCGAGTCTCGAATGAGATCCTGGACGTCACGAGAAGCTCCAGAATGATCCGGGGGTAAAGGTTGATATATAGAAAGTCCTGTTTTGGTCACCGATAAAGTTTCGGGCTCATCGGTAGTGTATCCGGAGTGCGAGGAGGGTACCGGGGGACCATCAGGAGGGGTGTGATGAGCCAAAGGCTTAATGGGCTATGAGAGGAGGTAGACCAGCCCCTAGTGGGCTGGCCAAAGCCTCCCCTAAGGGCCCATGCGGCTAGAGTGGAGGAATAAGGCAAAAAGGCAAAAGGTGGAAAGGGTTTCTAAATTAGGAAGGAGTCCTAATAGGTTTCCACCTCCCTTGTGGGAGGTGGATTCCTCCCTTGTTGGCTCGGCTGAAGCTCTCCTTGGAGGAGGGGCCTAGGCAGCGTCCCCTCCTCTCCCTCCTATATATACTAGAGGTTTTAGAGGCGAGGGCTAACCCTAATTGCCACGTGCTCCCTCTACTTCTCTCTAGATCTGTTTCTCCTCTAGTCTAGTTCGGCGATGCTTAGGCGAAGCCCTGCTGGATTAGTTCACCACCACCACCACTCCGCCGCCGTTCTGGAGAACTCATCTACCTCTCCGCCCTCTTGCTGCATCAAGAAGGCGGAGATCGTCATCGAGCTGTACGTGTGCTGAACGTGGAGGTGTCGTCCATTCGGCACTAGATCGGGATGGATCGTGATGGGATCGCGGGACAGATCGTGATGAGATCCCGGGACGGGCTACGATTTGGATCGCGAAGATGTTCCACTATATCAACCGCGTTATATACTATTCCGATTAGCGATCGACAAGGGTATGTGGATTCGATCTCCCTCTCGTAGATGATTATCACCGTGATAGGTCTTCGTGTGCGTATGATTTTTTTTTGATTTCCATGCAACGTTCCCCAACAGTGGCATCATGAGCTAGATTCATGCATAGATGATATCTCCAGTAGAACATGAAAGAGTTCGTGGGCGTTGATGTTCAATTTGCTGCCCTCCTTAGTCTTTTCTTGTTTCAACGGTATTGTTGGATTGAAGGGCCCGGACCAACACTACTCGTACGCTTACGAGAGACCTGTTTCATCGACTAAGATGCAACTTGTTGCATAAAGATGACTGGCGGGTGCATGTTTCTTTAACTTTAGTTGAATCGGATTTGACCGAGGCTGTCCCTGGAGAAGGCTAAATAGCAACTTGCATATCACCGTTGTGGTTTTGCGTAAGTAAGATGCTATCATACTAGATACCCATAGCAGCCACATAAAACATGCAACAACAAATTAGAGGACGTCTAACTTGTTTTTGCAGGGTATGCATGTGATGTGGCTGTGCCAAAGACATGATATAATATATTGGATGTATGAGATGATCATGCTGTAATAGTTAAATATCGACCTGCACGTCGATGTTACGACAACCGGCAGGAGCCATGGGGTTGTCTTTAGTTATTTTTGCGCTTGGAGATGCTTTGCTTTATCGCTAGTAGTAGCTTTAGTAGTAACAACATAGTTAGTGCGACAACCTCGATGGCAGCACAATGATGGAAATCATGGTGTAGCACCGGTGACAATGGAGATCATGCCGGTGCTTTGATGATGGAGATCAAGAAGCACAAGTTCATGGCCATATCATGTCACTTATGATTCGCATGTGATGTTAATCCTTTTATGCACCTTGTTTTGCTTAGGACGACGGTAGCATTATAAGGTGATCCCTCACTAAAATTTCAAGATAAAGTTGTGTTCTCCCCGACTGTGCACCGTTGCGACAGTTCGTCGTTTCGAGACACCACGTGATGATCGGGTGTGATAGAATCAACGTCCACATACAACGGGTGCAAAACAGTTGCACACGCGGAACACTCGGGTTAAACTTGAGGAGCCTAGCGTGTACAGACATGGCCTCGAGACACAATAGACCGAAAGGTCGAGCATGAATCATATGGTTGATATGATCAACATGGAGATGTTCACCATTGAAACTAAACTCAACTCACGTGATGATCGGACTTGAGTTAGTGAATTTGGATCATGCGACACTCGAATGACTAGTGGGATGTCAATTTGAGTGGGATTTCTTAGGTAATATGATTAATTGAACTCATTATCATGAACATAGTCAAAAGGTCTTTGCAAATTATGTTGTAGCCTGCGTTGTAGCTCTACTGTTTTTGATATGTTCGTGGAGAAAACTTAGTTGAAAGATGATAGTAGCAATTATGCTGGTTGGGTCCGTAAACTGAGGATTGTCCTCATTGCTGCACAGAAGGCTTATGTCCTTAATGCACCGCTCGGTGTGCTGAACCCCAAACGTTGTTTGTGGATGTTGCGAATATCTTACATATACGTTTTTGATGACTACGCGATAGTTCAGTGCGTAATACTTAATGGTTAGAATTGAGGCGTCGAAGATGTTTTGAACGTCACAAAACATATGAGATGTTCCAAGAGTTGAAATTGGGATTTCAGGCTCGTGCCCATGTCAAGAGGTATGAGACCTCCGACAAGACTCTTTGTCTACAAAGTAAGGGAGAAAAGCTCAATCGTTGAGCATGTGCTCAGATTGTCTGAGTGCTACAATCGCTTGAATCAAGTGGGAGTTAATCTTCCAGATGAGATAGTGACGGTTCTCCAAAGTCACTGCCTCCAAGCTATTAGAGCTCCGTGATGAACTATACATATCAGGGATAGATATGATGATCCTTGAGCTATTCGCGATGTTGGACACCGCGAAAGTAGAAATCAAAAAGGAGCATCAATTGTTGATGGTTAGTAGAACCAGTAGTTTCAAGAAGGGCAAGGAAAAAAAGGCATACTTCATGAACCGGCAAACGAGTTGCTGCTCTAGTAAGAGAGCCAAGGTTGAACCCAAACCCGAGACTAAGTGCTTCTGGAATGAGGGGAACAATCACTGAAGAGGAACTATCCTAGATACTTGGTAGATGAGAAGGCTGGCAAAGTCGACAAAAGTATATTGGATATACATGATATTGATGTGTAATTTACTAGTACTCCTAGTAGCACCAGTATATTAGATACCGATTCGGTTGCTAAGTGTTAGAAACTCGAAATAAAAGCTACGGAATAAACAGAAATAGTTGCGAGGTGATGAGACGATATGTGTTGGAAGTGTTTCCATGGTTGATTTGATCAAACATCGCACGCTCCCTCTACCTTCGGGATTAATGTTAAATCTAAATAATTGTTATTTGGTGTTTGCGTTGAGCATATACATGATTAGATTGTGTTTATCACAATACGATTATTCATTTAAAAGAGAATAATGGTTACTCTCTTTATTTGAATAATACCTTCAATGGTCTTGCACCTAAAATGAATGGTTTATTGAATCTCGATCGTAGTGATACACATGTTCATAATATTGATGCCAAAGGATATAAAGTAGTAATGATAGTACAACTTACTTGTGGCACTGCCGCTTGAGCCATATTGGTGTAAAACACATGAAGAAGCTCCATAGTGATGGATCTTTGGACTCACTCGTTTTTGAATCGTTTGAGACATGCGAACCATGCCTATTGGTGTAAACGCATGAAGAAACTCCATGCATATGGATCGTTTGGACTCACTTGATTTTGAATCACTTGAGACATGAAAATCATGCTACACTGGCAAGATGACTGAAGACCTCGTTTTCCAGTGAGATGGAACAAGAAAGTAACTTATTGGAAATAATACATTCTGATGTATGCAGTCCAATGTGTGCTGAGGCACGGAGTGGATATCGTTATGTTCTTACTTCACTGATGATTTGAGTAGATACATGTCTATTTGCTTGATGAATCACATAGTCTGAGATATTGAAAAGTTCAAGCAATTTTAGAGTGAAGTTGAAGATCGTCATGACAAGAGGATAATATGTCTATGATGTGATCGTAGAGGTAAATATATATCTGAGTTGCGAGTTTGGTAAACATTTAAGACAATGTGAAAATTGCTTCATAACTCATGCCACCTGGAACACCATGGTGTGATGGTGTGTCCGAATGTCATAGTCGCGCCCTATTGTATATGGTGCATACTATGGTGTCTCTTATCGAATTACCACTATAGTTTTGGGTTAGGCTTTAGAGACAACCACATTCACTTTAAATAGGGCACCACGTAATTCCATTGAGATGACACCGTATGAACTATGGTTTGGAGAAACCTAATCTGTCGTTTCTTAAAAGTTTGGGGCTGCGATGCTTATGTGAAAAAGTTTCAGTCTGATAACCTCGAACCCAAAGCGGATAAATGCATCTTCATAGGATACACAAAAAAGTTGGGAATATCTCCTATCTCAGATCCGGAAGCAAAGTGTTTGTTTCTACAAACGTGTCCTTTCTCGAGGGAAAGTTTCTCTCGAAAGAATTGAGTGGGAGGATGGTCGAAACTTGATGAGGTTATTGAACCGTCACTTCAACCAGTGTGTAGCTCGGCACATGAACTTGTTCCTGTGGTGTCTACACCAATTGAACTGGAAGATCATGATAGTGATCGTGAAGCTTCGGATCAAGTTACTACAAACCTCCTAGGTCGACAAGGTCACGTACTGCTACAGAGTGGTACGGTAACCCTGTCTTGGAGGTCATGTTGTTGGACAACAATGAACCTACGAGCTATGGACAAGAGATGGTGGGCCCAGATTCCGACAAACGGCTGGAGGCCATAAATCTGAGAGAGGATCTGTTGGGGATATTACCCGCTGTATGACCCACCCTATTGGGCCGGGTCGAGTTCATGGCGATTCAACGTTCGTGATTTAAGATGGGCTTAGACCAGAACACAGAAGGCGTGAGGTGATCTTCACTAGAGAGCCGACTCATCCCATGAGCCCAGATGGCGACTCCTGGCCCAAGAAGAGGAAGACTAACTGGGAAGTTTCCTTACTTGAGGGACACGGTGGTTTAGAGATATGTCAGGTCATGGTCTATGATGTGACCTAGACTCTTGTAAACCTAGGGCCTCGACCTGTATATAAAGGCGAGTCTCCAGGGTAGAAAGATTAAGTTACAATCCATTGAGAGCTAGGTCAGGCAAGTTACACACCCTTGTAATCGATTCCACCATCAATATACACAAAGCAGGACGTAGGCTTTTACCTCCATCGGATGGGACGAACCTGGGTAAAACCGAGTCTCGCTTCCGCTCAACCTCTTTGAGTCGACACCAAGGTGCGATGGCTCCATCTCTAAGTCCTTTCACGAGGACATCTGTCGTGACAAAACCACGACAGTTGGCGCCCACCGTGGGGCTAGCGCACGGTGGAGTTGAGTTCTCAAAGGGAGCCCTTCCAGGGTTTGGGAGCTAAGCGGTCGGCCTCATGACTAAGAGTCGCTGCGGGAAGTACTACATCGATAACTCTTAGTGGGGGCCTGACGCCGATTTAATCAAATCTGGGTACAGGGTCCCCTTCGGCGAGATCCATGCCTTCATTGGTAAGTTTGGGTCTCCCGTACCTGAGCCGGACACCTTCACCCACATCGTCGAGCCGGCCCGGTTCGACCAACCCGCCAAATGTCAGGTCAAGACACGCCACACCTTTGTTGGTTTTACGCAGGGGATCGACCTGCCGGATGAGCCGGTGATCCAGGAGAACACCCCTATCAACTCGGACGGAGAGTCGTCCATCGGCGACACAAATTCGATCTACCCTCTCCACGAAGGGCGGCTTGGGGGATTGCCCAAGGCGGCAATTTCCAAGGATTTCCATGGACCCCATCGTTAGGTCGTCATCTACATGGCAGGCGCAGCGGCGGCTCAGCCGACCGCGACAGGGAACAATGAAGCCAGCGGATCAGGGAAGACTCCGGCTCAAGCTATGGTGGATCTAGTGGCAGAGATTTCTAAACTCACGGCGGTTGCCGTGACCGCGGAGAACCAGGAAGAGGTCAACGCCGAATTAGCAAAGCTGAGGGAGGAGATGGCCAAGATCCAGCGCGAGATCGAAGGCGAGGCCACCAGGATGGTGACCCAACGGGCCCAGATCGCCGCAGAGACAGAGCGGCTAAGGGTTCAGGGATGGCGGCTTGAACGACAAGAGCGCACTTCCATGCGGTTCACCAGAGGAGGCATCGCAATCGCCTACCAGCCGATCTAAACCCTACTTGACTCTTCGATAGCCCACATACCCCTGGGATGGAACCTAACCAACCATGGCGAGTTACTCAACATGTCGACCTAGCTCATACGCCGCCCAACCCACAGTCGCCTCAGCCAATGCCGGCCTATCCGCCACGCTTCCAGACGCCGCAGGGTCACTTTTCTAACCCCGTTGACGATGTGTTGGCTGCAACCCGCAACCTAGAGTCTCTTCCCATCCACGGAAACTCTCTAGCTGAGGTGGAGGCAAGGAACGCCATCGAGATGTTGAAAATGGCGGTGGTCCAACAAGCGTAGTACTCGTATAGTCGTGATCGGCTGCACTGCATGCCTCACTGATTTCGTCGCCAATACTAACACCGGGACCGGGAATCAGCGTGAGAAGAAAAGGGGTTTCAGTGGGAAAAAGCCATGCAACTATCACGGGATGCTCAAGGGCCCCTGCCCTCAACATACCACAGCAGAAGGTCCAACCACTCATTCTTAGGAAGACTGCTATGTGATGCAGGAGTTCCGTGCTGAGGCGCTCAAGAACAAGCAAGGAGGGGGTAGTGGTGGACACCCGGACCAATTTGGATCGGGCGGCTCACACATGAGTCCGTTTGGCGGTTTCCCCAACACTGGTCCTCAGGGCGTGTCACACTCCAACGCTGGACAGTATCCGGTCCAGAATAGCAAGAAATATAATGCACATGGCAGTTTTCAGCAGCAGCTTCACCAGGGCGGCTCTCAGCAGCAGAATGACAACAACGGTTTCTAGAACAACCCCAAGCAGTTGAACATCGGGTAGTATCACGTGTTTACCACCAATACTTGCAAAAGGGATAAGAAGGTTAAACATAGAACCCTCAGCATATCTGAGCCGATGCTTCCCAAGTATCTCAACTGGTCTGAGCAACGTGTTATCTGGAGTAGAAAGGACCACCCGCCCCTGGTTGACAACCCTGGTGACTTAGCATTGTTCGTGGCACCACACGTGGGGGGCTACACCCTCTACAAAGTCCTCATGGATGGTGGCAGCAGTATCAACATCCTATACTATGATACTTTCCGAAGAATGAATTTCTCTGAAGGCGGCTTGATGCCTTCCTCCACGGTCTTCCACGGTATCATCCCGGGTAAGTCGGCATATACTGTTGGGCAGATTAAACTCAATGCGGCTTTTGGCACCGAGTCTAACTACAGGAGCGAGTCTCTCATGTTCGAGGTGGTCAAGATCAAGAGCCCTTATCATGCGCTTTTTGGTTGGCCAGCTTACGCCCACTTCATGGCCCGACCGTGTTATGTCTACCTCAAACCCAAGATGCCAGGCCATAGAGGAATCATCACGATGAGTGGAGATCGGAAGATAGCTCAGGAGTGCGGAGAAGGAGATGCTGCTTATGATGAGTCGGCCTGTGCTGCCGAGGAACTCAAGTTTCATCAGGCCATTGTTGACCCGACGGGCATGACTCCGCTCAAGAAGCCCACGATAGATTCAGAGTTGCCCCTTAAGTTTAAACCTACCGATGACACCAAGCAGGTCGATTTCACGCCTGGCGACTGATACGTCTCCAACGTATCTATAATTTTTGATGGTTTCATGCTATTATCTTGTCAAACTTTGGATGTTTTGTATGCTTTTTATATATTTTTTGGGACTAACTTATTAACTCAGTGCCAAGTGCCAGTTCTTGCTTTTTCCATGTTTTTGACCCCTTTCAGAGGAGATTTTGAAACGGAGTCCAAACGGAAGAAAATCCCCGAAAAGATTTTTTTTGGAACGGAAGAAGATCGGGAAGCTTGGGAGCCAAGGCAGGGGAGCCTCAGGGGCTCCACAAGCCCCCACCCCACGGCCAAGGGAGAGGCCGCACCATCCAGGCTTGTGGGCCCCGTGGACGCCCTTCGCCCTAGGTCTTTCGTCTATATATTCCCATAAATTTCAGAAAAAATGAGGAGATCATCGAAAGTACTTTTCCGCTGCCGCAAGCTTCTGTCTCCGCAAGATCCCATCTGGGGCACGTCCTGGTGCCCTACCGGAGGGGAGATTCGGATACGGAGGGCTTCTTCATCAACACCATGACCTCTCCGATGATGCGTGAGTAGTTCACCATAGACCTACGGGTCCATAGCTAGTAACTATATGGCTTCTTCTCTCTCTTCGATCTTCAATACAAAGTTCTCCATGATCTTCATGGAGATCTATCCGATGTAATGTTCTTTTGCGGTGTGTTTGTCGAGATCCGATGAATTGTGGATTTATGATCAGATTATCTATGAATCTTATTTGAGTTTCTTCTGATCTCTCTTATGCATGATTTCATATCCTTGTAATTCTCTTCGAGTTGTGGGTTTTGTCTGGCCAACTAGATCTATGATTTTTGCAATGGGAGAAGTGCTTGGTTTTGGGTTCATACCGTGCGGTGACCTCACCCATTGACAGAAGGGGTAGCGAGGCACACATCGTGTTGTTTCCATCAAGGGTAAAAAGATGGGGTTTTCATCATTGGTTTGAGATTATCCCTCTACATCATGTCATCTTGCTTAAAGCGTTACTCTGTTCGTCATGAACTCAATACACTAGATGCATGCTGGATAGCGGGCGACGTGTGGAGTAATAGTAGTAGATGTAGAAAGTATCAGTCTACTTGTCTCGAACGTGATGCCTATATGTATGATCATTGCCTTAGATATCGTCATGACTTTGCGCGGTTCTATCAATTGCTCGACAGTAATTTGTTCACCCACCGTAATACTTGCTATTTGGAGAGAAGCCTCTAGTGAACACTATGGCCCCAGGGTCTACTCCACACCATATTTTCAGCCTTACACTTTTTACTTCGTTGCACTTTCCGCCTTCAGATCTCACTTTGCAAACAATCTTGAAGGGATTGATAACCCCTTTGAAGCGTTGGGTGCAAGCTTGTTTGTGTTTGCGTAGGTACTCTGGACTTGACGAGACCCTCCTTCTGGATCGATACCTTGGTTCTCAAACCGAGGGAAATACTTACTGCTCCTGTGCTGCATCACCCTTTCCTCTTCAAGGGAAAAACCAACGCAAGCCCAGCCTCCGTCAACGTGTCAATTTCTGGCGCTGTTGTGTGTGGGATAGCAGAAGAATTTCTGGTGCCGTTGCCGGGGAGGAAGATCAAGTCAAGGACTCATCCAAGTAGGTGTCACAAACTCATGTCTTGCATTTACTTTGTTTGCCAGTTGCCTCTCATTTTCCTCTCCCCCACTTCACCAATTTGCCTTTTTTTCGCTTGCCTTCTTCGTTCGCCCTTTTCTCTCGCTTGCTTTCTGTTTGCTTGTGTGCCATGTGCCTTCAATATGCTTGCATCTTCGCTTGATGAAAATCTAGTGATATGGATCCTCATCCACTTGCTAATCTCTTTAAGAGATCCAATTATGTTGATCCAATTGCTAGTGAGTTGAGTGCACTTGACTATCTTTATGGAGTTTTGCTTGAGATGCGTGAATCTAAATATTGTGAGGAAGAAATTTATGAAGTGATTCACGAGGGCTCCTTGGATGAAAAGCATGATTGCAATGGTTTCACTATAAATTTTATTAGTGACAATCATGCTAAAAATATGCAAAACCCTAAGCTTGGGAATGCTAGTTTTGCTATGTCCACTACTTGTTGCAATGATCATGAGTGGGGCGATGATTTTTCTTATGATCTTGAAATTTTTTTTAAGCCTCATGATGAATATGATATTTGCAATATTATTGAAAGTGGGTTTGGAGAAGTCATGACTTCAGTTGATGATAATCCCACTATTTTTGAAGAGCGTCAACTTTGCATGCATGTGGATCATGAAAAGAATATCCTATGTGATAGTTACATTGTTGAATTCGAATATGATCCCACATGTAATTATTATGAGAGAGGAAAATATGGTGGTAGAAACTTTCATATCACTAAATGACCGCTCGTTATGTTGAGATTGCTATTGTCTCTTTCTTCTTCCTTGCATATGGTAACTATTGGTTGTCTTGACAATCTGTTTTCCTATAAAATGCCTATGCATAGGAAGTATGCTAGACTTAGATGTGATTTTCACATGCTTTATTATGCTCTCGTTGTGCTTCAATTCTTGTCTTTTGTGTGAGCATCATTGAATTATCAATGCCTAGCTAAGGGCGTTAAACAATAGCGCTTGTTGGGAGGCAACCAATGAATTTATCTTTTTCTTTCTGTTTTGTTGCGTCCACACTTTCATAATTCTGTTGTGATTGTGTTTTTTGTGTTGGAGCCAAGCAAAGCCTTTATGACTAGTCTTGGTAATGGTTGTTTGATCCTGTTGGAAAAAGATAGAAACTTTTCTCTGACGAGATGATTTTTCATTTGTATTTAGAAAGAGCTTTTGAGTTGATTCTTTTTGCTGCTGATTGATATGCTTTTTTCCCAGGCCGTCGTAAGTTTTCAGATTTTTTGATGTACCAGAAGTATACGAAGTATACAGATTGCTACAGACTGGTCTGTTTTTGAAAGATTTTATTTTTATTGAGTTGGTTGCTTGTTTTGATGAAACTATGGTTAGTATCGGGGGGGGGGGGGGTACTAGCCATGGAAAAGGGAGAATACAGTATCCCAACATCAATATTGGTAGAATTCAAGTTTGCTACAATACCAAAAGGAGTGGTAGTTTATTTTCTTGTGCTAATGTTATCACGAATTTCTGTTTAAGTTTTGTGTTGTGAAGTTTTCAAGTTTTGGGTGATGTTCTCATGGACGATGAGATAAGGAGTGGAAAGAGCTCAAGCTTGGTGATGCCCAAGGCATCCCAAGCCAAATTCAAGGACACCAAAAAGCCTAAGCTTGGGGATGCCCCGGGAAGGCATCCCCTCTTTCGTCTTCAATCCACCGGTAACATTACTTGGAGCTATATTTTATTCACCACATGATATGTGTTTTGCTTGGAGTGTCTTGTATCGTAGGAGTCTTTTATTTTTGTTGTGTCACAATCATCCTTGCTGCACACCTTTTTGAGAGAGAGAGACATGCACTCATCATGATTTTGCTAGAATGCTCATAATGCTTCACTTATATATTTTGAGCTAGACACTTTTGCTCTTGTGCTTCACTTATATCTTTAGGGCACGGCGGTGCATGATTTGGTAGTTGGCTTATGCTATGAAAGTAGTCCCAGATGCGGTAGGTACCCAAAGAGGATACAAAAACCTCCATCTTCATGTGCATTGAATAGAAAGAGAAGTTTTGATTCCTCTTAATTAGTTTTGAGACTCGGATTCGGTAATATTAAGAGTTATGTAGGTAGGGTGTTGTGAATCTAGAAATACTTGTGTTGAAGTTAGTGATTCCCGTAGGATGCACGTATGGTGAACCGCTATGTTAGGAAGTCGGAGCATAATTGATCTATTGATTGTCATCCTTTGTGTTGAGGTCGGGATCGCGCGATGGTTAACACCTACCAACCCTTCCCCTGGGAGTATGCGTTTAGCACTTTGTTTCGATTACTAATAAAAACTTTTGCAACAAGTATGTGAGTTCTTCATGACTAATGTGAGTCCATGGTATAGATGCACTTTCACCTTCCACCATTGCTAGCCTCTTTAGTGCCGCGCAATTCTCGCCGGTGCACAAACCCACCAAATTCCTTCCTCAAAACAGCCACCGTACCTACCTACTATGGCATTTTCATAGCCATTCCGACATATATTGCCATGCAACTCCCACCGTTCTGTCTCATGACTTGTGTCGTCACTCTCATATTGCCATTGCATGATCGTAAGATAGCTAGCAAGATGTTTCAACGTCATACGCCATGCTAGATCGTTGCACATCCCGGTACACTGCCGGAGGCATTTCCTATAGCGTCATCATCATTTTGAGCTGTGAGTAAATAAAAGTGTGATGATCATCATTATTAGAGCATTGTCCCATGTGAGGAAATAAAAAAAAGAGGCCAAAGCGCCCAAAAACAAAAAAAGGGAGAAAAAAAAAGAGAGGCCTAAGAGCCCAAATAAAAAAAAGAGAGAAAAAGAGAGAAGGGACAATGCTACTATCTTTTTCCACACTTGTGCTTCATGATAGCACCATGTTCTTCATGATTGAGAGCTTCTTGCTTTGTCACTACCATATGCTAGTGGGGATCTTCATTATATAACTTGGCTTGTATATTCCAATGATGGGCTTCCTCAAAATTGCCCTAGGTCTTCGTGAGCAAGCAAATTGGATGCACACCCACTAGTTCTACTCTTGAGCTTTCACATACTTATAGCTCTAGTGCATCTCTTGTATGGCAATTCCTACTCATTCACATTGATATCAATTAATGGGCATCTCCATAGCCTTTTTGTTACGCCTAGTCAATGTGACCATCTCCTCCTTTTTTGTCTCACAACCACCACCACACTCTATTCCACCTATAGTGCTATATCCATGGCTCGCGCTCATGTATTGCGTGATAGTTATAAAAAGTTTGAGAAAGTAAGAGTGCAAAAACAATTACTTGGCCAATACCGGGGTTGTGCATGATTTACATTAATTGTGTGAGGATGATGGAGCATAGCCAGACTATATGATTTTGTAGGGATAACTTTCTTTGCCCTTGTTATTTTGAAAGTTCATGATTACCTTGCTAGTTTGCTTGAAGTATTATTGTTTTCATGTCAATAGCAAACTATTCTTTCGAATCTTACGGATCTGAACATTCATGCCACGTGAAAGAAGTTGCAAAGGACAACTATGCTAGGTAGCATTCCACATCAAAAATTCATTCTTTATCACTTCCCTACTCGAGAACGAGCAGGAGTTAAGCTTGGGGATGCTTGATATGTCTCCAACGTATCTATAATTTTTGATGGTTTCATGCTATTATCTTGTCAAACTTTGGATGTTTTGTATGCTTTTTATATATTTTTTGGGACTAACTTATTAACTCAGTGCCAAGTGCCAGTTCCTGTTTTTTCCATGTCTTTGACCCCTTTCAGAGGAGATTTTGAAAAGGAGTCCAAACGGAAGAAAATCCGTGAAAAGATTTTTTTTGGAACGGAAGAAGATCGGGAAGCTTGGGAGCCAAGGCAGGGGAGCCTCAGGGGCCCCACAAGCCCCCACCCTGCGGCCAGGGGGGAGGCCGCGCCATCGAGGCTTGTGGGCCTCCTAGACGCCCTTTGCCCTAGGTCTTTCGCCTATATATTCCCATAAATTCCAGAAAAAAAATCAGGAGATCATCGAAAGTACTTTTCCGCCGCCGCAAGCTTCTGTCTCCGCAAGATCCCATCTGGGGCACGTTTGGTGCCCTGCGGAGGGGAGATTCGGATACGGAGGACTTCTTCATCAACACTATGACCTCTTCGATGATGCGTGAGTAGTTCACCATAGACCTACGGGTCCATAGCTAGTAACTAGATGGCTTCTTCTCTCTCTTAGATCTTCAATACAAAGTTCTCCATGATCTTCATGGAGATCTATCCGATGTAATCTTCTTTTGCGGTGTGTTTGTCGAGATCCGATGAATTGTGGATTTATGATCAGATTATCTATGAATCTTATTTGAGTTTCTTCTGATCTCTCTTATGCATGATTTTATATCCTTGTAATTCTCTTCGAGTTGTGGGTTTTGTCTGGCCAACTAGATCTATGATTCTTGCAATGGGAGAAGTGCTTGGTTTTGGGTTCATACCGTGCGGTGACCTCACCCAGTGACAGAAGGGGTAACGAGGGACACATCGTGTTGTTGCCATCAAAGGTAAAAAGATGGGGTTTTCATCTTTGGTTTGAGATTATCCCTCTACATCATGTGATCTTGCTTAAATCGTTACTCTGTTCGTCATGAACTCAATACACTAGATGCATGCTGGATAGCGGTCGATGTGTGGAGAATTCTCTACTATTAAAGGGGGATCTGCCGTCTGTCGTGATGGTTCGACCACGGCAGATCCCCCGTCGGTACCAGGCACAGTTCCACCGATTTTTTCTATCCCTCCTTAAACCAATCGATTTTTTTCATCCCTTCTTAAACCAAACCGGTTCACCTAGGACAAAAACATGTACCTCCCCACCTCGTATGGTCAAAACAAAACGGTTGAAAAAACCCTCTGATGGTTCGACCACCTCTGGAGTGTAGCGATCCCGCTCCCGCACCCACCTCCCTCGATTCCGCTCCCGCTCCCCCTTCTCGTTTCCTCGTTGGATACTAGAAAATAGAAAAGAAAACCGAAAGAGCCGCATCCCACAGACCATGACCCCGTTTTCTCCCAACCTCATCGATCTCGATCCCCTCCATCTCGTGATGCCCACGATCTCCCCTCTCTTCTTCCCACCCGGCCAGGCACGGAAGACGTTTAATGATCTGCCGCCGGCCGTGCTCGTGTGGGGGGAGGGAGACCGCCGCCGGTTGTGCTCGCGCGGGGTAGGGAGGCCGGCGCCGGCCGTGCTCGCGCGGGCGGAGAGAGGCCGGTTCCATCTGGCCGCCGCCGGCCGTGCTTGCGGGGGAGGAAGGAGGTTGTCTCCATATGGCCGCCGTCGGACGCGTCCACGCGGAGGAGCTATCACCATCGCCTCTCGTTTCCCCACGCCGCACAAGATAGGCAATGTCCACCTCGAGTCCATCTCGGGAGAAGATGCTCCCCTGCGTTGACCCCCTCCAGCCGTGATTCATCTGCTCCATAATATCTGTGTACACAACAAACAATCTCTATCTGCAGGCCGCACTGAATTGCAACGCCTCAAGAACCGTTGAGCAGCCGGTTTTCAAGATTACTGTGCCAGCGTACCGTTCATGCTAGGAGTGAGAGCACGAGTAGCAGCATCAGATTACGCGTGCTCTGTGTAGGAGCATTGTCGGAGTTCAATTCGTAGCAAGAACAACACTTGTGCCAAGCTGTTTTGAGCCACGGCACCAGCAGTCGTCTGGCCTGTGCTCACAAGAAAGGAAACGTCCGTGTTGAGTTTAACATGGCCATTAGCTGGCCTTTTTGTTCATTGCAGAGCGTAGTCCTTTCCTAATCGAGTTCAAGTACTGCATTTGGCCCATTTGCTGTTTTCCTTTGTCACCGGTGGCACGAGACGCTTCATCTCTGGTATCTGTCCAGTAGCTCAATAAAAATTCTAGATGCACCGGTCGTTTCATTCAGGAGTTTTAGGCTCTGCGCTATGGTGAGATAACATCCTAAAATACACATCTTGTGATTTTTATCATCAAGCAATCTTCACTCTTGGTTTCCAGTGTATTATGAATCATGATGAATACGCTTTATCTCTTGTATCTGTCCATTAGCTCAATAAAAATTCCAGATGCACCGATCGTTTCCTTGAGGAGTTTTAGGCTCTGCGCTATGGTGAGATAACATCCTAAAATACACATCTTGTGATTTTTATCATCAAGCATGCTTCGCTCTTGGTTTCCAGTGTATTATGAATCATGATGAATTAAATTTAATAAAGGAAATACATGGCTGCTGCATTCTACTTGCTCTTGACATTCTCTGAACTCCACATGTTTTCGTATTTTTCTTATGTCATGCTTAATTAATATGCAAGCGGAAGCTTTGTTCCCTGTGTTGTTACTTCTTATTACTTTTTTAAATATAAATCCTCAATTCTTTATTGTTCCGGCAAATAATAATTGGTGGATTCAATTTTGCACGGTTCAGTTTGTGCTTTTGCCAATTATCTCAGCAAACAAGTTGCATTTCCATGTTGCAACTCTTCTGACTTTTGAAATATTTTTACGGAGCTAAAATTTTCTTCTACGTATTATGTTTCTCTAGAGGTACAACGATTACTATGACATGTAGAACTAATACAAGGGGGGCCTTGATGAAGGAAGTGCTCACAAGGGACACTTAACTACTCCAGTCCATCAAATCTCGGTACCATATTCCTATCGCACAAGAAACTGCTAATCTCAGTCCTTAATGTGTATTACAAATGCTTTGTGTTAATACTTCTAATCATAATCTGTTGCACTACAAAGTTCACTTGGCTACAGATAAAGAATTTGAGAGATGAAAGAGGACAAACTATTCCTAAACATAGTGTCAATTTGTTCAATCATTAAATCTTAACTAAGTAGGGTTTTGAATTTAGTGACCATTTGACAAAACATGACATAGAATGTTGCATATTTAGCTGCATATTCATTTTTTAGCTACTTTCAAGTTTTCGCCGTCAATGATTTACATTATATACTTTAACTGGTAGATAAAGAGATGAATTATTAGCAATTCATCATGCCATTCTGGATCATGGTCATTAGTGTTTGCTCCATAGCAAAGCACGAGTTGTGGCGCAAACCAAACAATGCGTAGATTTCTTGGCCGTTTTACAGAGATGGTCTAGCTGAAAGCACATTTCTCCTAACTCATTAGGCTAGGGGAGTGCAACAATTTTTTCTCTCCCGTTGCAACGCACGAGCATATTTGCTATAATAATAAAGCAAACAATGTTTCCATCCGTTCACCCTTGCGGTGTTTTTTCAAAGAAGCCCTTGTAGTTTCTGTTATTCAACCCGCGATCCTTTTATAAGTGGTTAATATGGAAAATGATTCGTTCTTGCAAACAACACCTTGCATTTTCGAGTATTTAATCCGCAATCCTTTTTTACATGGCCAAACTGAGATAACATCTCGTTTGTAGGGGGCGGCCATGGCGGGCATGCGGCGCTGCGCTCGGGGGCCGCATCTGGCGAAGGCGGCGAGGCTGGAGGCGGGAGCGGAGGCGAAGGAGAAGAAAATGGAGAGGTGTGGAGAAGAAGCGGGCGAGCGGGAAGAGTTGGGGCATCGCCCATGACGCAGACGAAACCAGCGCCGATCTTCCAGGAGCTTGCGGTGGCGCGGTCCGCGAGAACCTATCAGATCTCGCTGGACCCGGTGGTAACTGGCGGCCATGCGGCGGATCTGGAAGAAAAGAGGTCGGAGCCGGATGGGACCACGTGTGTGCCGCGGACATCATGGCGTTACCAGTTTGGCAGTTTGAGCTATATTCACCCATTCCTAGATCCCTCGTCGCTCCTCTCCAAGGTGCTCCCTCTTTGCTCATCCCTTCATCCTCTCCATGCTCTGCAAATCTTCCATTTGGTGTCACCCGACTCGAGTGGGGAAATGGGATAAAACATGCTTGAATTTCTGTGATCTGGTAGGTAGTACAACTACTTGTCCTGCAGATTATTAGATGGGAGTCATCCATATGATGTCAGCATATGTGTTCCTGCTCTGTCAAATCTGCTGAATTCCATTGATGGGTGCATATATCTTGCTTCCATTGATGGTAACAATATTGTACACGGATAGCGCAAAATTTACTATCTTATTCCTTTAGTTCCATTTGACTGCATCGATCATCTGCTACTGCAGCCTGGAGTACAGTAGATGCGTATCCAACCAGAGGACATGTGGTGATGAATGTACCCCTTTGTGTAAGAAACACCTGACATGGTAGTATCAATGAGTATGCTACTAAGGTTTAGTTCTAGCATCAAACTAGATGAAGACAATAGTCGAACTGCTACAATTGAATTCGGCATCCAAAAGACCAAAACTACTCTTTATTACTTCATAGATTTATGTTAAGCTTCATGTTTTAGCTGGAAATACAAGTACTATTTATAACATGTTCAACAATTGCTATTTTAGTGCTCCTGTCAGCGTGTACTTACCATATCTCGTGCTTTGAGTTGTCCCCTCACCCCTTCACTTTATCTTACCTAAAAAGGCATATGAAATATGTAGTGAACATCCCGTATGATGAGAGTTTTCTTTTTGGAAAAAACACTAGGTAGCCTTGATGTTAGTGCACCATAAACTATGAATGAACCATGTAGTGCTAAAGTGTACTACATAATTCATTTTTGTAAGCTACACTATTTGAAGGATTATATGTTTTTTATCTATTTAAAATAAGAGTCAACTTGTAGAATTTTGACCTTAGACATTGGAGTCCAACATAATATTATACTACTGAAGTTCTGTCATATCGATATTCTTCCTTTTGCAGGCATACATTATTTGTTCGAATATATCTGTTCTTGCTTTTCTTAGTGATCTTTACTGTACCTATTTTGATTTCATAGCTGCGCGTGTTGCTCTGCCCTTTGTTTGAAGATGACAGAGACAAGGAAGATGGGTATAGCGCAAATGTGATAGTAAATTCCATTATAATAAATATTTGTTGATTTACATGTATGGTTAGAAAATCATGCAGCTCTTTTGTCAAGAGTGGAACCTTATATTCTATTTAGTAATTTCTTCAAATTTGTGTTACATCATATAAGCTTGCATCTGAATTGGGACAATGCTGCAGTTATGCCTGATGGATCAGTTGGGTTATGCTGAAGCTGATATACTTCCCTGAGTTGCTTCAATCGGGAATGCCGATATACTTCCGCTAGTTGCTCCCCAAAACCCATCTCTTGCTCTTCTTTGCGCCAATCGGGCAAGAGGTGCGAGCCATCTTTTTTACTGGATGTTCTCTTCATCCTTTCTTACTATGGATTTTGTAGGTTGCCAGACGTTCTCTCGTTGTGGATTGAAAAGAATACTGTAATTCTTAGTCAGGGCATGCAATTTTGAATGAAGGTTGTAAAATGTCTTCATTGCACAATACACATCAATTTTATTGCTGGTGCTTGTCCGGTTGTAAAATCTGCTCAATATGTATATTGTCGTTTCGTGTCCGTCCCTTTTGAGATAGAACACTGAACCTTTTGGATATATCTTTGTATATAAAATTTGTGTTTTGTCTCCCGATTGAAATGGACCTAAATATGAATATGAACCAATAATTGTTTTGTGTTTTTATCACCATGTACAACAACAAATTTCTTGTTGCTGCTGATCCACGCGCCTCCTGCACACTGCCCTGAACTCCCTTTTGCCATGAACGCCCGTCCATTGAGTCATCCGTATAATGGAATACACATGATTGGATATGATAAAAGGTAGAAGCATCAGAGAATGTACACTCTTCGGCTCTGAACTGCTTGGTAATGCAAGTTCGATCTCATTACCTTATCGCTGATCCCGTTGTTAAATAACTTGTGAATTTATGTGGAGAAGTATGTCACTATCATTTAGTTTTTTAGCCTGTTTTGAAGAAGTAAAGTCCGAAATGGATCATAAAATATGTATAACATATCTGAGCTACCTTTTTACCATGGTCTACTGGGTAGAAAGTGTCAGGGCTGAGAGGGTGCTGCAGAAGAGGAGCACTAATCTCTAACTATTTCTTCTCATATACTCCCAATGTTCCTAAATATAAGTCTTTTTAGAGGTTTCGCTAAAAAACTACATACTAATGTATATAGACATACTTTAAAGTATAATATTCATTCATTTTGCTTCGTATATAGTCCCTTAGTGAAATGTTTAAAAAACTTATATTTAGGAACGGATGGAGTATAAAAGGAGGATAAGCGGTGATATTTTTTCTTGAACCGTTTTTATTGGATAAGGGCTGGTAACATTTTTTCTCCAGTTGTAACGCACGGGTTTTTTGCTAGTAGTAGTAGATGCAGAAAGTATCGGTCTACTTGCCTCGGACGTGATGCCTATATGTATGATCATTGCCTTAGATATCTTCATGACTTTGCGCGGTTGTATCAATTGCTCGACAGTAATTTTTTCACCCACCATAATACTTGCTATTTTGAGAGAAGCCTCTAGTGAACACTATGCCCCCCAGGGTCTACTCCATACCATATTTTCAGTCTTACACTTTTTACTTCGTTGCACTTTCCGCCTTCAGATCTCACTTTGCAAACAATCTTGAAGGGATTGACAACCCCTTTGAAGCGTTGGGTGCAAGCTTGTTTGTGTTTGCGCAGGTACTCTGGACTTGACGAGACCCTCCTTCTGGATCGATACCTTGGTTCTCAAACTGAGGGAAATACTTACTGCTCCTGTGTTGCATCACCCTTTCCTCTTCAAGGGAAAAACCAACGCGAGCCCAGCCTCCGTCAACGTGTCAATTTCTGGCGATGTTGTCTGTGAGATAGCAGCGACTCTTCCAAGCAATTCACTATTGGGACGGGTCTGGATCCCAAATAGGAAAGCGCGTTCATCGAATTCATCCGTGAGAACTGGTACATCTTTGCATGGAAACCTTCTGACATGCCAGGTGTACCGAGAGAATTCACTGAGCACCACCTTAATATAGATCCCAAGATGAAGCCGGTTTGGCAGTACCTCCGTCGTTTCAACGAGGAGAGGTGCAAAGCAATTGGGGAAGAGGTAGCCCGACCCTTGGCTATTGGGTTCATTGTGGAGGTTTTTCACCCGGAGTGGTTGGCCAACCCGGTCTTGGTCCTCAAGAAGAATGGCACCTTTCGCATGTGCATTGACTACACTGACCTTAACAAAGCCTGCCCAAAAGAACCTTTCGCTCTCCCTCGTATCGATCAAATCATTGACTCTACGGCGGGTTGCGAGTGAATGTGTTTTTTGGATGCGTACTAAGCTTATCACCAGATCAAGATGGCTTTGGCGGATCAAGAGAAGACGGCTTTCATAACTCCTTTTGGTGCTTTTTGCTATGCTCAATGCCATTTGGGCTCAAAAGTGCACGGGCGACTTAACAGCGTTGTATTCAGAATTGCGTGCACAATCAGATTAGACGCAACGTTCACACCTATGTTGATGACATAGTGGTGAAAGCCCAGAAGAAAGAGTCACTTCTGGAGGATGTCAAGGAAACATTTGACAGTTTGTGGGTGTGCCGGATGAAGCTTAACCTGACCAAGTGTGTTTTCGGTGTCCAGTAGGGAAATTATTGGGCTTCTTGGTGTCAGAGAGAGGTATTGAGGCCAACCCAGACAAGATTATGGCGATTACTTCACTTGGCAAGCCGGCTAATATCAACGAGGTCCAGCACATGGCGTGTCGTATCGCAGCTTTGAGTCGCTTCATAAGCCGCCTTAGTGAAAAGGCCATACCCCTTTACCAGCTGCTCAAGAAAACATACCGTTTTGTGTGGACAGATGCGTCCAACGAAGCCTTCGAAGCCGTGAAGAAACAATCGGCTGAGCTTCCCGTTTTAGCCGCCCCCACCGACAAAGAGCCTATGCTCCTATACATTGCTGCTAACTCTAAAGCAGTAAGTGTGGCAGTAGTAGTCGAATGCAAGGAAGAAGGGAAGGAGTATCCAGTCTAGAGGCGTGTATACTTTGTCAGTGAAGTCTTGACCCTCTCCAAACAACGGTATCCACACTGGCAGAAGCTGGTTTTTGGGATCTTCATGGCGAGTCAGAAACTTAAACACTACTTCCAGGAGCATCAGATCACGGTGGTTAGCTCCGCACCACTTGGCGATATCATACAAAATCGTGAGGCGACCGTGCGGATCACTAAGTGGGCCATTGAACTTGGTCCTCATCACGTGAAGTATATGCCTTGCACGACCATCAAGTCTCACGCCTTAGTTGATTTCATCAATGACTGGACTGAGTTGCAAATTCGAGAAGACAGACCGGATCACACATATTGGACCATCCACTTTGACGGGTCCAGGCAGTTGGAAGGCTCGAGAGCTGGCGTGCTACTAACTTTCCCGCAGGGTGACAAGTTTTGCTATGTCCTACGGCTCATGTTTCCATGTACTAACAATGCAGCAGAGTAATAGGCTTTGCTCCATGGGCTTAGGATCGCCAAAGAGATGAACCCCAGCCGAGTTAGGTGCCTGGGCGACTCGGATCTGGTGGCACAACAAGTTTCCGGGACGTGAGATTCGAGGGATCCGCTGATGGCGGCTTACAGGCGTGCCGTATCAGATATGGCGGGTCACTTTCATGGTTATCAAGTTGATCATATCGATTGCCGGCTCAACAAGGCAGTTGATGCTCTTTCACGACCCGGGTCACAACGTAAGTCGGTTCCTCGCAATGTATTTTTGGATATCTTGCATAACTGTCGGTGAAATTGCCTTGTGAAGAGGATATAGCGGTCCCTGACCCGGAGTCTAAATTTGTGGCGGCTCTTCATGCCACTCCGGATTGGGAGGTCCCTTACATGGCTTATTTGGCACGAGGCGAGTTACGTGCTGATGAGTTGCTGGCCCGCCAAATTATCCGGCGATGCAAGTCCATGGTCATACATAAGGGCGAGTTGCACAAACGGAGCACTTCTGGAATTTTTCAAAGATGCATCTCGCCCGAAGAAGGACGTGCGATCCTTAACGAGATTCACACTGCGATTGTGGTCACCACGCCAGATCACGCTCTTTGGTGTCCAAGGCTTTTAGGCATGGATTCTATTGGTTGACGGCTCACGCACATGGCGATGACATAGTGCGCAGATGTGATGGAGTCAGAAATTTGGGCGTTAGATGCATGTGCCCCGGCTCAAGAATTGTAGATGATCCCAATTACATGGCCTTTTGAGGTCTGGGGGCTCGACATTATTGGTCCCTTTAAGATGTCTTCCAGCAAAAATACTCACCTACTAGTGGCGGTTGACAAATTTACCAAGTGGGTTGAAGCTGAGCCGGTTAGTAGTTGCGATGCAGATACGACCGTCAAGTTCCTCAAGAAGCTGATTTTTCGCTTCGGGTATCCTCATAGTATCATCACTGACAATGGTACTAATTTATCCAAAGGCGCTATGCAAGAATTTTGTGAAAAGGAGCACATCCGGCTTGATGTCTCTCCGGTTGCGCATCCCCAATCCAATGGACAAGCGGAAAGGGCGAATCAAGAAATCTTGCGTGGGATCAAGCCCCGACTCATGGTTCCTCTGGAGCGCACCCCGGGTTGTTGGGTTGAAGAGCTTCCTTCAGTACTTTGGAGCATAAGGACTACCCCTAACAGATCCACTGGTCACACGCCCTTTTTCTTGGTCTACAGAGCTCAGGCGGTCTTAGAAAGTGATATCAGGCATGACTCGCCGCGAGTCGCCGCTTATGTTGAGGAGGATAATGAGCTCGCGCGTCAAGATTCATTGGATGCTTTGGAGGAGGAGCGTGACTTAGCAGCAACATGGTCGGTGATTTGCGAGCAACACCTGCGACGCTATCATAGCCGCCGAGTTAGAAGCCGGGTCTTTCAGGAGGGTGACTTAGTGCTGTTGGAAATATGCCCTAGAGGCAATAATAAATTAGTTATTATTATATTTCTTAGTTCATGATAATCGTTTATTATCCATGCTATAATTGTATTGATTGGAAACACAATACTTGTGTGGATACATAGACAAAACATTGTCCCTAGTAAGCCTCTAGTTGACTAGCTCGTTGATCAAAGATGGTCAAGGTTTCCTGGCCATAGGCAAGTGTTGTTACTTGATAACGGGATCACATCATTAGGAGAATCATGTGATGGACTAGACCCAAACTAATAGACGTAGCATGTTGATCGTGTCATTTTGTTGCTACTGTTTTCTGCGTGTCAAGTATTTGTTCCTATGACCATGAGATCATATAACTCACTGACACCGGAGGAATGCTTTGTGTGTATCAAACGTCGCAACGTAACTGGGTGACTATAAAGATGCTCTACAGGTATCTCCGAAGGTGTTAGTTGAGTTAGTATGGATCAAGACTGGGATTTGTCACTCCGTGTGACGGAGAGGTATCTCGGGGCCCACTCGGTAATACAACATCACACACAAGCCTTGCAAGCAATGTGACTTAGTGTAAGTTGCGGGATCTTGTATTACGGAACGAGTAAAGAGACTTGCCGGTAAACGAGATTGAAATAGGTATGCGGATACTGACGATCGAATCTCGGGCAAGTAACATACCGAAGGACAAAGGGAATGACATACGGGATTAAATGAATCCTTGGCACTGAGGTTCAAACGATAAGATCTTCGTAGAATATGTAGGATCCAATATGGGCATCCAGGTCCCGCTGTTGGATATTGACCGAGGAGTCTCTCGGGTCATGTCTACATAGTTCTCGAACCCGCAGGGTCTGCACACTTAAGGTTCGACGTTGTTTTATGCGTATTTGAGTTATATGGTTGGTTACCGAATGTTGTTCGGAGTCCCGCATGAGATCCAGGACGTCACGAGGAGCTCCGGAATGGTCCGGAGGTAAAGATTGATATATAGGAAGTCCTGTTTTGGTCACCGGAAAAGTTTCGGGCTCATCGGTAGTGTACCGGGAGTGCCGGGAGGGGTGCCGGGGACCATCGGGAGGGGTGTCACGCCCCAAGGGGTCTCATGGGCTATGGGAAGAGATAAACCAGCCCCTAGTGGGCTGGAATAAGTTCCCACTAAGAGCATCTCTAGTAGAACCCTCAAACCCTTAAAAATAACCGCTTTTTTACAGTTTTCATTGGAAAAACGGCGTAGACTAAAACCCTTAAACCCTTAAACCCGTAAAAAAATTTAGAGGTCGAACCCTCAAACCCCTTCCCAGCCTGTAGAAGTGAGGGTTGGGGGGGAAATCTGCCCCCACCCCGTACTCCACTTCCCACCTCGCGCGGGAGGCAGTTGGTTCCCGCCCGCGCGAGGAAGTTGCTCCGGCCGCCGCCCCGCCTCCCCCCGCGCTCCGGCCGCCGCCCCCCGCGCTCCAGCCGCCGCCCCTCTGTGCCCCGGCCCCGGCCCCGCGCTCCAGCCGCCGCCGTCGCGCCCGCCGCGCCCCCGCCCGCCGCCGCCGCCCCCCGCGCTCCAACCGCGGCGCCTGCCGCGGCGCCCCCGCCCGCCGCGGCGCCTGCCGCCGCCGCCCGCCGAGAAGGGCCGCGGCGCCCGGCGGAGCTCCACCGCGCGGTACGCCAGGGAGACGGCCTCGTCCAGGCAGTGCGAGCGCGAGCTCCTCCGCGGCTGAAGTCATTTTTGTATCCTCTGTTCCTCCGCGTGCATGTTCATAGTGTTCAAAACTAGGCTATAAGGGTTGGGTTTGAGGGTTCTAGTCTTTGCCTCTGTTTTTCAACCCTTAAAAGTGTCAAAAATGGCCAATTCTCAACCCTTAAAACTGATTTTGGATGTAAGGGTTTGAGGGTTCTACTAGAGATGCTCTAAGGCCCATAAGGTTTGAGAAGGAAAAAACACAAGGTGGAAAGAGTTTCCAAGTGGGAAGGTGGAATCCTACTCCAAGTAGGATTGGAGTAGGACTCCTCCACCTCCAATTTCGGCCAAACCTTGAGGGTTTGAGGCTGCCTCTTCCCTCCCCCTCCCTCCTATATATACTGAGGTATTAGGGCTGATTTGAGACAACTTTTCCACGGCAGCCCGACCACATACCTCCATGGTTTTTCCTCTAGATCGCGTTTCTGCGGAGCTCGGGCGGAGCCCTGCTGAGACAAGGTCATCACCAACCTCCGGAGCGCCGTCACGCTGCCGGAGAACTCTTCTACCTCTCCGTCTCTCTTGCTGGATCAAGAAGGCCGAGATTATCGTCGAGCTGTACGTGTGCTGAACGCGGAGGTGCCGTCCGTTCGGTACTAGATCGTGGGACTGATCGCGGGATTGTTCGCGGGGCGGATCGAGGGACGTGAGGACGTTCCACTACATCAACCGCGTTCTCTAACGCTTCTGCTGTACGGTCTACAAGGGTACGTAGATCACTCATCCCCTCTCGTAGATGGACATCACCATGATAGGTCTTCGTGCGCGTAGGAAATTTTTTGTTTCCCTTGCGACGTTCCCCAACAGTGGCATCATGAGCTAGGTTCATGCGTAGATGTCTTCTCGAGTAGAACACAAAAGTTTTTGTGGGCGGTGATGTGCGTTTTGCTGCCCTCCTTAGTCTTTTCTTGATTCCGCGGTATTGTTGGATTGAAGCGGCTTGGACCGACATTACTCGTACGCTTACGAGAGACTGGTTTCATCGTTATGAGTAACCCCCTTTGCTCAAAGATGACTGTCAAGTGTCGGTTTCTCCAACTTTAGTTGAATCGGATTTGACCGAGGAGGTCCTTGGATGAGGTTAAATAGCAACTCATATATCTCCGTTGTGGTGTTCGCGTAAGTAAGATGCGATCCTACTAGATACCCTTGGTCACCACGTAAAACATGCAACAACAAAATTAGAGGACGGCTAACTTGTTTTTGCAGGGTATGCTTGTGATGTGATATGGCCAACGATGTGATGTGATATATTGGATGTATGAGATGATCATGTTGTAATAGAAATATCGACTTGCACGTCGATGGTACGGCAACCGGCAGGAGCCATAGGGTTGTCTTTATACTAACGTTTGTGCTTGCAGATGCGTTTACTATTTTGCTAGGATGTAGCTTTAGTAGTAATAGCATGAGTAGCACGACAACCCCGATGGCAACACGTTGATGGATGATCATGGTGTGGCGCCGGTGACAAGAAGATCGTGCCGGTGCTTTGGTGATGGAGATCAAGAAGCACGTGATGATGGCCATATCATGTCACTTATGAATTGCATGTGATGTTAATCCTTTTATGCACCTTATTTTGCTTAGAACGACGGTAGCATTATGAGGTGATCTCTCACTAAAATTTCAAGACGAAATTGTGTTCTCCCCGACTGTGCACCGTTGCGACAGTTCGTCGTTTCGAGACACCACGTGATGATCGGGTGTGATAGACTCAACGTTCACATACAACGGGTGCAAAACAGTTGCACACGCAGAACACTCGGGTTAAGCTTGACGAGCCTAGCATGTGCAGACATGGCCTCGGAACACATGAGACCGAAAGGTCGAGCATGAATCGTATAGTTGATATGATTAGCATAGAGATGCTTACCACTGAAACTATTCTCGACTCACGTGATGATCGGACTTGAGATAGTGGATTTGGATCATGTACCACTCAAATGACTAGAGAGATGTACTTTTTGAGTGGGAGTTCTTAAGTAATATGATTAATTGAACTAATTATCATGAACATAGTCTAATGGTCTTTGCGAATTACGATGTAGCTTGCGCTATAGCTCTACTGTTTGTATATGTTCCTAGAGAAAATTTAGTTGAAAGTTGATAGTAGCAAACTTTGCCGAGGATTGTCCTCGTTGCTGCGCAGAAGGCTTATGTCCTTAATGCACCACTCGGTGTGCTGCACCCCGAGCATCGTCTGTGGATGCTGTACACGTCTCTGATGACTACACGATAGTTCAGTACAGAATACTTGATGGCTTAGAAGCAAGGCGCCGAAAACGTTTTAAAAACGTCACGGAACATAAGTGATGTTCTAAAGAGATGAAATTGCGATTTCATGCTTGTGCCCTTGTTAAGAGGTACGAGACCTCCAACAAGATTCTTTGTCCACAAAGTAAAGGAGAAAATCTCAATCGTTGAGCGTGTGCTCAGATTGTCTGAGTACGACAAACACTTGAATCAAGTGGGAGTTAATCTTCCAGATGAGATAGTGATGGTTCTCCAAAAGTCACTACCACCAAGCTGTGAGAGCTTCGTGATGAACTATAACATATCAAGGATAGATACAATGATCCTTGAGCGATTCGTGATGTTTGACACTGCGAAAGTAGAAATCAAGAAGGAGCGTCAATAGTTGATGGTTTGTAAAACCACTAAGTTTCAAGAAAGGCAAGGGCTAGAAGGGATACTTCGTGAAACGGCAAAACAGTTGCTGCACTAATGAAGAGACCCAAGATTAAACCCAAACCCGAGACTAAGTGCTTCTGTAATGAGGGGAACATTCACTGAGGCGGAGCAACTCTAGATACTTGGTAGATAAGAAGGCTGGCAAAAGTCGAAAGAAGTGTATTTGATATACATGATGTTGATGTGTACTTTACTAGTACTCCTAGTAGCATGAGGGTATTGGATACTGGTTCGGTTGCTAAGTGATTAGTAACACGAAATGAAAGCTACGGCATAAACGGAGACTAGCTAAAGGCGAGGTGACGATACGTGTTGGAAGTGTTTCCAAGTTTGATATGATCAAACGTCGCACGCTCCCTCTACCATCGGGATTGGTGTTAAACCTAAATAATTGTTATTTGGTGCTTGCGTTAAGCATGAACATGATCGGATCGTGTTTATTGCAATACGATTATTCATTTAAGGAGAATAATGGTTACTCTATTTTCTTGAATATTCACCTTCAATGGTTTATTGAATCTCGATCGTAGTGTTACACATGTTCATGATATTGGTGCCAAAAGATACGAGTTAATGATGATAGTAGCACTTACTTGTGGCACTGCCGCTTGAGTCATGTTAGTATAAATTGCATGAAGAGGCTCCATGCTGATGGATCTTTGTACTCACCTGATTTCGAATCACTAGTGACATGCAAATCATACCACATGAGCAACGCCTTGTTTTCATTGAGATGAAATAAGATAGTAACTTGTTGGAAGTGATACTTTTGATGTATGCAGTCCAATGGGTGCTGAGGCACGCAGTGGATATCATTATGTTCTTACTTCACTGACGATTTGAGTAGATACAAGAGTATTTACTTAATGAATCACAAGTCTGAAATGTTGAAAAGTTCAATTCCGTTTCAGAGTGAAGTTCGTCGTAACAAGAGGATAAACTGTCTATGATATGATCATGGAAATGAAAATCTGAGTTACGGGTTTTGGTACGCAGTTAAGACAATGTGGAAATTGTTTCGCAGTTCATGCCACCTGGAACATCATAGTGTGATGATGTGTCTGAACGTCATAGCCACGCACTATTTGGTATGGTGCATACTATGATGTCTCTTATTGAATTACCACTATCGTTTATGGGTTTTGCATTAGAGACAACCGCACTCACTTTAAATAGGGCACCGCGTATTTCCGTTGAGATGACACAGTATAGACTGAGGTTTAGAGAAATCTAAACTGTCGTTTCTTGAAAGTTTGGGGTTTCGACACTTATGTGAAAAAGTTTCAGTCTGATAAGCTCGAACCCAAAGCGGATAAATGCTTCTTCATAGGGTATCCAAAACAGTTGGGTACATCTCCTATCTCAGATCCGAAAGCAAAGTGTTTGTTTCTAGAAACAGATCCTTTCTCGAGGAAAGGTTTCTCTCGAAAGAATTGAGTGGGAGGGTAGTAGAACTTGATGAGGTTATTGAACCATCACTTCAACCAGTGTGTAGTAGGGCGCAGGAAGTTGTTCCTATGGCGCCTACACCAATTGAAGTGGAAGATGATGATGGTGATCATTGAGCTTCGAATCAAGTTACTACAAACCTCGTAGGTCGACAAGGTCGCGTACTGCTGCAGAGTAGTACGGTAACCCTGTCTTGGAGGTCATGTTGTTGAGCAACAGTGAACCTACGAGTTATGGAGAAAGCGATGGTGGGCCCAGATTCTGACAAATGGCTGGAAGCCATGAAATCCGAGAGAGGATCCATGTATGAAAACAAAGTGTAGACTTTGGAAGAATTACTTGATGGTCATAAGACTATTGAGTAAAGATGGATCTTTAAAGGAAAACAGACGATGATGGTGATAAGTCACTATTAAGAAAAGCTCGACTTGTCACAAAGATGTTTTCGACAAGATCAAACAGTTGACTATGATGAGACTTTCTCACTCGTAGCGATGCTAAAGGTCTGTTAGAATTATGTTAGTTGTTGATGCATTATTTATGAAATATTGCACGTAGGATGTCAAAACATTGTTTCCTCGACGGTTTACTTGAGCAAACATTGTATGTGATACAACCAGGAGGTTTTGTCGATCCTAAAGATACTAGCAAGTATGCAAGCTCCAGTGATCCTTCGATGGACTGGTGCAAGCATCTCGGAGTTGGAATATACACTTTGATGAGATGATCAAAGATTTTGGGTTTGTACAAGGTTTATGAGAAACTTGTATTTCCAAAGAAGTGAGTGGGAGCACTATAGAATTTCTGATAAGTATATGTGGGTGACATATTGTGGATCAGAAGTGATGTAGAATTTCTGTAAAGCATACAAGGTTGTTTGAAAGGAGTTTTCAAAGGAATACCTGGATTGCGCTACTGGAACGTTGAGCATCAAAGATCTATGGAGATAGATCAAAAGCGCTTAATGAAAGTTTCAATAAGATGCAGGCCTTGACAAGTTTTTGAAGGAGTTCAAAATAGATCAGCAAAGAAGGAGTTCTTGGTTGCGTTGTAAGGTGTGAATTTGAGTAAGACTCAAAACCCGACCACGGCAGAATAAAGAGAATAGACGAAGGTCGTCTTCTATGCCTTAGCCGTAGAATCTAAAGTATGCCATGCTATGTACCGCACCTGATGTGTGCCTTGACTCAAAGTCTGTTGAGAGGTACAGAGAGTGATCCATGATTGAATCACTAGCAGCGGTCAAAATTTATCCTTAGTAACTAATGGACTAAGGAATTTTTCTCGATTATGGAGGTGGTTAAAGAGTTCGTCGTAAAGTGTTACGTCGATGCAAGCTTTGACACTAATCCGAATAACTATGAGTAGTGAAACGGATTCATATAGTAGAGTAGATATTTGGAGCATTTCCGAATAGCACGTAGTAGCAGCATCTATAAGATGACATAAATATTTGTAAAGAACGAACGGATCTGAAAGTTTCAGAACCGTTGACTTAAACCTCTCTCACGAGCAAGACGTGACCAGACCCCAGAACTATATGGGTGTTGGATTCGTTGGAATCACATGGTGATGTGAACTAGATTATTGACTCTAGTGCAAGTGGCAGACTGTTGGAAATATGCCCTAGAGGCAATAATAAATTAGTTATTATTATATTTCTTAGTTCATGATAATCGTTTATTATCCATGCTATAATTGTATTGATTGGAAACACAATACTTGTGTGGATACATAGACAAAACATTGTCCCTAGTAAGCCTCTAGTTGACTAGCTCGTTGATCAAAGATGGTCAAGGTTTCCTGGCCATAGGCAAGTGTTGTTACTTGATAACGGGATCACATCATTAGGAGAATCATGTGATGGACTAGACCCAAACTAATAGACGTATCATGTTGATCGTGTCATTTTGTTGCTACTGTTTTCTGCGTGTCAAGTATTTGTTCCTATGACCATGAGATCATATAACTCACTGACACCGGAGGAATGCTTTGTGTGTATCAAACATCGCAACGTAACTGGGTGACTATAAAGATGCTCTACAGGTATCTCCGAAGGTGTTAGTTGAGTTAGTATGGATCAAGACTAGGATTTGTCACTCCGTGTGACGGAGAGGTATCTCGGGGCCCACTCGGTAATACAACATCACACACAAGCCTTGCAAGAAATGTGACTTAGTGTAAGTTGCGGGATCTTGTATTACGGAACGAGTAAAGAGACTTGCCGGTAAATGAGATTGAAATAGGTATGCGGATACTGACAATCGAATCTCGGGCAAGTAACATACCGAAGGACAAAGGGAATGACATACGGGATTAAATGAATCCTTGGCACTGAGGTTCAAACGATAAGATCTTCGTAGAATATGTAGGATCCAATATGGGCATCCAGGTCCCGCTGTTGGATATTGACCGAGGAGTCTCTCGGGTCATGTCTACATAGTTCTCGAACCCGCAGGGTCTGCACACTTAAGGTTCGACGTTGTTTTATGCGTATTTGAGTTATATGGTTGGTTACAGAATGTTGTTCGGAGTCCCGGATGAGATCCAGGACGTCACGAGGAGCTCCGGAATGGTCCGGAGGTAAAGATTGATATATAGGAAGTCCTGTTTTGGTCACCGGAAAAGTTTCGGGCTCATCGGTAGTGTACCGGGAGTGCCGGGAGGGGTGCCGGGGACCATCGGGAGGGGTGTCACGCTCCAAGGGGTCTCATGGGCTATGGGAAGAGATAAACCAGCCCCTAGTGGGCTGGAATAAGTTCCCACTAAGGCCCATAAGGTTTGAGAAGGAAAAAACAGAAGGTGGGAAGAGTTTCCAAGTGGGAAGGTGGAATCCTACTCCAAGTAGGATTGGAGTAGGACTCCTCCACCTCCAATTTCGGCCAAACCTTGAGGGTTTGAGGCTGCCTCTTCCCTCCCCCTCCCTCCTATATATACTGAGGTATTAGGGCTGATTTGAGACAACTTTTCCACGGCAGCCCGACCACATACCTCCACGGTTTTTCCTCTAGATCGCGTTTCTGCGGAGCTCGGGCGGAGCCCTGCTGAGACAAGGTCATCACCAACCTCCGGAGCGCCGTCACGCTGCCGGAGAACTCTTCTACCTCTCCGCCTCTCTTGCTGGATCAAGAAGGCCGAGATTATCGTCGAGCTGTACGTGTGCTGAACGCGGAGGTGCCGTCCATTCGGTACTAGATCGTGGGACTGATCGCAGGATTGTTCGCGGGGCGGATCGAGGGACGTGAGGACGTTCCACTACATCAACCGCGTTCTCTAACGCTTCTGTTGTACGGTCTACAAGGGTACGTAGATCACTCATCCCCTCTCGTAGATGGACATCACCATGATAGGTCTTCGTGCGCGTAGGAAAATTTTTGTTTCCCTTGCGACGTTCCCCGACAAGTGCTTCGATTGATTCAAGATATACTGGTATGCATAAGTTATCTCCTCCATGGGAAGGACCTTTTGTCATTAGCAAAAGTCTTCATAATGGTTCTTACTACCTGGTGGATCTTCGTCCAAACAGGCCAACAACAGAGGTAGAAACAACCCTGCCGTGGAACATTGCCCACTTGCGGCCTTATTATACTTATCATTGTACGTAGTTTAGTCCTTGATATATATATATATATATATATATATATATATATATATATATATATATATATATAGCAATAAAGCCGACGCCCATGAAATTCGGGGTCTCGGCCGTTTCAGCTTCTTGAAAGCATGAGTCTTTATTGTTTCACAAGCCGTCCAAGCATGGACGCTATCAGTATCAAAGAGCATAAGTCGCCGCGCTGCACTTATTTCAAAACTGGATACCGGTAAGGCAAATAGGACCAAAGTTGCCACGTTGCACGGTTCAAACATGGGCGCCTTATATGGTTTTGAGAATTAAGCCGGCTTACTTGGGGGCTACTAGTTCCCAAGTCGTTTTGCAATAAGAGCGTAAACACTTCTGCAATCCTATGTCCGACTTTCCCTAATCACAGGTCACTGGGGGGGTTCTACTCACCGAGTTCAGCCTGAATACCCTCTTGGCTAGCGAAAAATTAACGCATTACAATGGTTATACTGGACTGTATGTTTGGTGGCTCGCCCTATGGTCCCATGTACTCTTGGCAAGTCAATCCAATTTTGGACCCTAAAATTGCCTTGGTTAAAATATGAAGTGTGCCTGTGGGAGCCGACATATGTAAAATAGACAAACCATGGGTTCACTGAACCTGCTTCACTGAAGCTTGACTCATGCCTGATCAGTCGGTCTAAACAACTAAGGCTGTTGCAAAATCCTCTCTAGGGTAGCACTAGAGCCTTGCAAGCTCGTCCTACCCTGCCGCGACTCATTGAGACGACAAACTTTATGACTACAAAGTATCTTTGTGGTATCGTTAGAGTTTTCGAAAACTCATTTTAAGCTGTTGCGTCTCATTGGGCTGGCTCATTATTTCTTCTCTGACCACATGAAGGATAATTACTATGCAAAAGACATGGCAAAACGCCTAGTAAGGCAGCTCATATTAACAAAAGGGTGAGACTTGAGAGTCAACAAAGGTACGGTGCAGAACAATACTATTTTCATCTCTAACCTATTACATGGCTCAGAAGGCCACCAAATGTTACATGGCCCGGCATTGGATTTTCTGAATTGATCTCCATGGGCGGTCTTCAAGTGACACCTTGTTCAAGTCGCCTCCGGATTATCCCACGTCAAGCTTTCGCCGTCTTGGATCTGTAAGTCGCCCATTTTCCAGTTGCAATTGGTTAAGGCATGGAACTTAGCTTCTTCGGTCAGGACGGTGGACGGGTCAGCATGAAAGTCAAAAAGATGCTTACAACGCTGCGAAGTTAGAACTGTGAATTCATAAGAGGAAGGAGTGACACTCTTGTTATGGTCATCATATTGTTGGGGAACATCGCATGGGAAACAAAAATTTTCCTACGCGCACGAAGACCTATCATGGTGATGTCCATCTATGAGAGGGGATGAGTGATCTACGTACCCTTGTAGATCGTACAGCAGAAGCGTTAGTGAACGCGGTTGATGTAGTGGAACGTCCTCACGTCCCTCGATCCGCCCCGCGAACAATCCCGCGATCAGTCCCACGATCTAGTACCGAACGGACGGCACCTCCGCGTTTAGCACACGTGGAGCTCGACGATGATCTCGGCCTTCTTGATCCAGCAAGAGAGACAGAGATGTAGAAGAGTTCTCCGGCAGCGTGACGGCGCTCCAGAGGTTGGTGATGATCTCGTCTTAGCAGGGCTCCGCCCGAGCTCCGCAGAAACGCGATCTAGAGGAAAAACCGTGGAGGTATGTGGTCGGGCTGCCATCACACGGAGTGACAAATCCCAGTCTTGATCCATACTAACTCAACGAACACCTTCGGAGATACCTGTAGAGCATCTTTATAGTCACCCAGTTACGTTGCGACGTTTGATACACACAAAGTATTCCTCCGGTGTTAGTGAGTTATATGATCTCATGGTCATAGGAACAAATACTTGACACGCAGAAAACAGTAGCAACAAAATGACACGATCAACATGCTACGTCTATTAGTTTGGGTCTAGTCCATCACGTGATTCTCCTAATGACGTGATCCAGTTATCAAGCAACAACACCTTGTTCATAATCAGAAGACACTGACTATCTTTGATCAACTGGCTAGCCAACTAGAGGCTTGCTAGGGATAGTGCTTTGTCTATGTATCCACACATGTAAATGAGTCTTCATTCAATACAATTATAGCATGGATAATAAACGATTATCTTGATACAGGAATTATAATAATAACTATATTTATTATTGCCTCTAGGGCATAATTCCAACACATATGCCGCGTGATACTTGGTTAAGTCAAGACTGGCTGCGAGTTGAGTCGCCGCTAGGCGAGATTCCTTCACACAGTGATGATAATCCTCTTCAGTAAATTCTGACTCATCGTCTTTGTATTCTGGAAACCCCCCAGCTATCTCCTTCGGCTTAAGCTCTAGAGCATAAGCCAAGCACTGGCTCAGGATAGCCAGTACTCCTTTCTAGGCGGCAGATCTTTTCTAATTCTTCAATCTGTGGTGGACGTGTGGACAAACGCCCCAACATATACTTGATTGACTTCACGGGCTCCTTGTCGCCCATAACGGCCTTAATAGTCATCACGCCACCAGTATAAAGTTGCTCTGTTAAGGTATATATTGCCTTCAGTTTCAATACGCAATCATTATGGAGATTGGCGGATCGAGGACCTACAGCAAGGATACACAATCATAAGTCGCCGGCATGTTTCTACAATACAACTTTGCAAATAAGGATAATTGCGGATACTTACCAAACACGACATTAGCCATTTTTGAGATGTGAAGTTTCAGCCCGGTCAGTTCCTGCACGACGACCTTCATTTGGTTCTCATCTTGTTCATCCCTTTTCAGCAAGGCAACTCGCTCAGCTTCGGCCTTTTATTCAAACTCCTTGTGATCCGCCTTCATTTTCTCAATATCAACCAATGCAAGGCAGAGCTTTTCTTCAAACTTAGCTCGGGCATCTTGTTGCTCCGCTAAGCTTTGCTTCAAGCCGAACACGGTTGAGTTGGCCTGGATGAGCGAGTCCTGCAAACACCAGACGATTATGACAAGTTTTATGCAGACTGCGAGCAATATACCTGACACTTGGGGGCTAATGTATTGTGATAGCCTGGCTTATTAGGGATGATAGACTACTCATATCAATAAGGAATTTCTTCTTTTCCGGGAGCCCATTCAAATAGAACTCCCAGGTTAAGCGTGCTCGGCTTGGAGTAGTTCTAGGATGGGTGACCGACCGGGAAGTTCATCCTGGGTGCGCATGAGTGAGGACAAAGTGCGCAGAAAAGACTAGTATTGATATGTGGGGCCAGTCTAGATCCTGCCAAGAGTAACGACCGTCGGCGGGTGAGTTCGGGGCGTTACAAGTTTGGTATCAGAGCCGACCCTCACGGTTACACGGATGTTTGCAGGACAAAGTGCGCAGAAAAGACTAGTATTGATATGTGGGGCCAGTCTAGATCCCGCCAGGAGTAACGACCGTCGGCGGGTGTGTTCGGGGCATTACAAGTTTGGTATCAGAGCCGACCCTCACGGTTACACGGATGTTTGCAGACAGGTGTGCGGTCATGTTGTTCATGACGTTTGTGACCCGTCATGGCACACGACATGGTACATGTACTGGACTGGATGCACAGACGTTTTAACAAGAGGGAACGCTCATGTGGCCCGACGAGGACGTCGGTTCCTCTGAGTGGTGGTGTATGTGATAGCTTGGCTTATTAGGGATGATAGACTACTCATATCAATAAGGAATTTCTTCTTTTCCGGGAGCCCATTCAAATAGAACTCCTAGGTTAAGCGTGCTCGGCTTGGAGTAGTTCTAAGATGGGTGACCGACCGGGAAGTTCATCCCGGGTGCGCATGAGTGAGAACAAAGTGCGCATTGATATGTGGGGCCAGTCTAGATCCTGCCAGGAGTAACGACCGTCGGTGGGTGTGTCCGGGGCGTTACATGTATGATTCAATTTTTCCGTGGTAATACGTTAAAGCAAGACCCGGGCGTTACATGTATGATTCAATTTTTCCGTGGTAATACGTTAAAGCAAGACCCGGCTCATCTTCAAAAAGATGACCCGGACCTTGGCGGCTACAGGTTGAAGCTTTCTTCCAATTTCAATCAAGACCCGACTCATCTTCAAAAAGATGATCCGGCCCTTGGGGGCTACAGGTTGAAGCTTTCTTCCAAATTTAAAACAAGACCCGACGCATCGTCAAAAATATGATCCGGTCCTTGGGGGCTACAGGTTGAAGCTTTCTTCTAATTTAAAACAAGACCTGGCTCATCTTCAAAAAGATGATCCGGTCCTTGGGGGCTACAAGTTGAAGCTTTCTTCCAATTTAAACTAAAGACCCGACTCATCTTCAAGAAGATGACCCGACCCTTGGGGCCTATAGGTTGAAGAACTCATACGGTTTACACTCAAGACCTGACTCATGTTCGAGAAGATGACCCGGCCCTTGGGGGCTATAAGTTGAAGAACTCTTGCGGTTTACACTCAAGACCCGACTCATCTTCTAGAAGATGACCCGACCCTTGGGGGCTATAGGCTCAAGATTCCTACAAAGCTCATTACAAAATTTTGAATCATCAAAGATGACTCACCTTTTGGAGGGCTAATGGGAGTACATGCAAGGAAGGATAACAAGTATCATAGCTCATGTTTTCTATTCATCATATTAATCAGGCTTTTTTCCATTTGATGACTCGTCTCTAGGCGACTCAAATAGACAGAATGTAATTCATCAAACTCTAGCTTCTCCATATTGGGAAGCTTCAACTTGGTCATGCCTTTCTCTATAAGGATTGGGGCATCCTTGGGCGCATGCTTGGTCAATACCGTGGATGCAGGTTCAAAATAGCCTGTAATAAAGACTGGATCTGGATTAGATGTTCCGTCTTTAGCCGCCTTTTGAGGGCTTGGTGGATTGAGATTCTCAGTTGTTTCCTTCTGTGGGCTTGGTAGCTCATCCTGGATATCAGGTAAATCATCAGGAGCTTCGGCGTGAGTCTCAACCGTCTCATCTTGAGCTTCTAGGATGGAAGTGCTTATTCCTATTGTCTCAACCGCCTTGGGAACGGATGATGACTCGCCGGTTTTCCTCTTTTCGGCTTGAGCCCTACAAAGGGTGGCAATTATGTTAAAATGGAAAGATTGGCGTCCAAAGAACATGTTGGCAAGAGGACTTACCCCTAGAGGCAGATTAATGGGGGAAGAGCCGAAGCAGCTGAGTCGCGAGATGAAGGAGGTGAAACCTGTTGGACAATAAGATTCAAAAGATTGTGTAAGTCACGAGAATCGGCCGCACAAGAAAGGACATTTAGTATAACACATACCTCGCTCTGTCGCTTGCGATCGGCCGTTTTCTCGGTCAACCCAGACAAGAGATCACCAGAATGGCTTCGAGTGTGACGTTTTGGTGTGAAACTCACCTTCTTCAAAAGGAAATTGGGATCCAGATGAGCATCCGGGTGAGACAGGGGAACTTTTCTACAGACTCGCCTTGCCAGCCTGGGAGGGGAAGAATTTGAGTCACAAGAAATGGAAATTACATCGATGTCTTCATCTTGGCTCTCCATGTCATCATCCTTTAAACAGAAATGAGAACGCTTGAGTACGGGATGTGATAGAATAAGGACAAAAAGAATTTACCTCTGAGTGCTCCTCTGCGGCCCGAGACTCGCCCACAACAGATGACTCTATTGTGGCGGCTTTGCCCTTGGTTTTCTTCTTCTTTGGGGCAGCTTTCGTTGTTGTCTTCTTGATGACAGTTTTCGATCTTCGCTTCCAGAAAGACGAGTTCTTATGATTAACATAATTGGTGTCCGGGTCAGAAACAAGCTCAAAGTTATAAAAAACAAGACATGCGAGTTAAGTTATTTCACCTCTGGAGCCGATTTGGAGAGGCAGAATGGTTTTATGCCAATCTTGGAGAAATCTTCAAGTGGTTCGCCACACTGTTTCTTCACAATATTGACAATATCTTCCTCTTCAAGCATGACGTTGTAGAAGTAGTGCGGATGGTTTAAACTGCCATCATATTCGCACATTAAGCCGCCCCGGTGGCTCAGAGGGATTATCCGCCATTCCACCCAGCAGCGAATCAAATCGTTTCCAGTAAGGCCATTGGCGGTCAAGGCCCTGAGCTTTGCAAAGACAGGGGCGAGTGAAGCTTCCTCCTCATCAGTCAGCTTCTCGGGCAGCATAAAATCCATAGGCAGACGTTCCTGCCTAAAGCCCGGGAGAGGGTTCTCAGTGGTTGGAGCAGTGTCGCGGCAATAAAACCAAGTCTGCACCCAACCTTTGGGGTGACTAGGTAGAGCAGCAGTCCGGAACCCGCATTCCCGTCGTCTCTGAATGTTTACCCCACCAAGTTCTAGGCAGGGGCCATCGGCGAATTCAGTTTGGCGGTTCAAGTAGAAGAATTTCCTGAACAGAAGGATGGTAGGCTCTATCTGCAAGTAAGCTTCACAAAATACTTGGAATTGACACAGGTTGGTGATCGAGTTTGGGCCTAAGTCTTGGGGATGGAGGTTAAAAAAGTGCAGTGCGTCTCTAAAGAATTTTGAGCCGGGTGGTGTGAAGCCCCGCTCAATATGATCAGTAAAGATCACCACCTCCCCATCGGCGGGTTGTGTACGTCGTTCTCCTAAGGCGGCTCGCCAACCGATTGTTTCCTGCGGAGCTAGAGTTCCCACTTTTACAAAATCTTCAAGGACAGTGTCACTGACCTCTGATGGCAACCAATTAAACTTGGAGATGTTACCCATGGCTGCAAAACACAAGGACAGAGATCTGCATAAGGGAGATTGGCGGGTCATAAGGATCTATGGAAGTATTAACTCGCCAGCAAGTGGCTGGGGAGACATTAAAAACAGAAAATATGACTCGCCGCAACCTAAGGACGGATTACTTTTCAAGTTTTCCTTAGGAAGTTTCCTGGATCTAAGGTAAACACATTTTAAACAGGGTGCCAGAAATTATGGATCTACGGGCGCCCTAAAATGAAAAATAAATCTGCGAATCCTAAGAGCACCAAGGATACAGGAGCACTGTAGAACCCATGAGGAGATCTTGCGAAGCCATTAAAAAGAGCAACGGATCTGCAACAACTATTAACGGATCTACTGCGGTTTTTTCACTAAACTACGAGATTCAAATGATACTTATGAGGTTAATGGTGTAATCTATATATGCTTGAAGAACCCCATCACTGCCCTAAGAATAAAAGATGATTTGTGAACCAGATCTACGAGGGAGAAGAAGCTTACCTGGTGAATGCAGACGTTGGCGGAGGCGGCCCCGCTGAGATCTACGCCGAGTACCACGGCCGACTGATCCGGGGGCAGAAGATCCACAGAGGAAGTTCTGTGGGGGCGGAGCGTTCGCAGCACAAGCTCGAGAAAGAAGAAGAAGTGGAGCAACAGTGCACACGAAGGTAAGGCCCCCCTGCGGCTATTTAAAGGCCCGAGGCCGGAACTGAAAAGGCAAGCGCGGGAATCGAGGAGACACATTAAAGATCGGAAATGATGGCGCGTGGATTTTCGGGGTGGCAGGTTAAAGTCTGAAAGATCCGTGGGGAGGATATCACTAAAATCCCTAAAATGATGGGGGAGATGATGTCATCCATACGTAATCTAGTGATTTGGGTGGATCATGGAGATTGGCGGCTTGTCACTTTTTGAACAAAAGGGCCGAGTCAGAAATTCCATGTGAGTAGCCATGGTCAGGAGTAAAGGTTTATTGACGTGAATAAATTCAAGTCAATATGGGGCCTAATGTTGGGGATATTACCTGCCGTATGACCTGCCCTATTGGGCCGGGTCAGGTTCATGGCGACTCAGCATTCGTGATTTAAGATGGGCTTAGACCAGAATACAGAAGGCGTGAGATGATCTTCACTAGAGATCCGGCTTAGCCCATGAGCCTAGATGGCGACTCGTGGCCCAAGAAGAGGAAGACTCAGTGGGAATTTTCCTTACTTGAGGGACACGACGGTTTAGAGATATGTTAGGTCACAGTCTATGATGTTACCCGGACTCTTGTAAACCTAGGGCCTCGACCTGTATATAAAGGCGAGTCTCTAGGGTAGAAAGATTAAGTTACAATACATTGAGAGCCAGGTCAGGCGAGTTACGCACCCTTGTAATCGATTCCACCATCAATATACACAAAGAGAACGTAGGCTTTTACCTCCATCGGAGGGGCCGAACCTGGGTAAACCCGAGTCTCGCTTCCGCTCAACCCCTTTGAGTCGCCACCAAGGTGCGATGGCTCCATCTCTAAGTCCTTTCACGAGGACATCTGCCGTGACAAAACCACGACAAGTTCCATGTATGTAAACAAAGTGTGGACTTTGGTAGAACTACTTGATGGTCGTAAGACTGTTAAGTACAGATGGATCTTTAAAAGGAAGACAACCGATGATGGTGAAAAGTCGCCATTAAGAAAGCTCGACTTGTCGCAAAGATGTTTCCGACAAGTTCAAAGACTTGACTATGATGAGACTTTCTCACTCGTAGCGATGCTAAAACTCTGTTGGAATTATGTTAGCAGTTTCTGCATTATTTATGAAATCTTGCAGATAGGATGTCAAAACATTGTTTCCTCGACGGTTTTCTTGAGGAAAGGTTGTATGTGATACAACCAGAAGGTTTTGTCGATCCTAAGGATGCTAACAAGTATGCAAACTCGAGCGATCCTTCTATGGACTCAAGCAAGCTTCTCGGAGTTGGAATATACGCTTTGATGAGATGATCAAAGTTTTTGGTTTTATACAAATTTTATGAGAAACTTGTATTTCCAAAGAAGTGAGTGGGAGCACTATAGAATTTCTGATTAGAATATGTGATTAACATATTGTTAATCGGAAATAATGTAGAGTTGCTGGAAAGCATAAAGGGTTGTTTGAAAGGAGTTTTTCAAAGGAAAACCTGGATAGAGCTACTTGAACATTGAGCATCAAGACCTGTAGAGATAGATCAAAATGTTTAATAGAACTTTCAATGAAATGCATGCCTTGACAAGTTTTTGAAGGAGTTCAAAATAGATCAGCAAAGAAGGAGTTTCTAGCTATGTTGTAAGGTGTGAATTTGAGTAAGACTCAAAGCCCGATCACATCAGAAGAAAGAGAAATGACGAAGGTCGTCCCCTATGCATTAGCCGTAGGCTCTATAGTATGCTAAGCTGTGTACCACACCCGAAGTGTGCCTTGCCATGAATTTGTCAAGGGGTACGAAAGTGATCCAGGAGTGGATTACTGGACGGCGGTCAAAGGTTACCCTTAGTAACTAGTGGACTAAGGATTTTTTCTCGATTATGGAGGTGATAAAAGAGTTTGTCGTAAAGGGTTACGCCGATGCAAGCTTTGACACTAATTCAGATGACTTTGAGAAGTAAACCGGATTTGTATAGTGGAGCAGTCATTTGGAATAGCTCCAAATTGCGCGTGGTAGAAACAACTATAGGATGACATAGCGATTTGTAAAGCACACACGGATCTGAAATGTTTAAACCTGTTGACTAAAAACCTCTCTCACAAGCAAGACATGATCGAACCCCAAAACTCTATGGGTGTTAGATTCATTACAATCACACAGTGATGTAAACTAGATTATTGACTCTAGTGCAAGTGGGAGACTGTTGGAAATATGCCTGTCGTGGTAACGATTCCGACAATAGAAAGAGGGTAGGATAACGGAGCATGATCTATCAAGATGCACATGGGTGACACGGTGGTTTTAGCGAGTTCAGGCCTCTCACAGTGGAGATAACAACCCTGCGTCTCGTGCTCCGGAGAGGCTTTGTTTTATCTGTCATGGACATGAGTTACATGGTATGGAGAGAGCCAGAGCTCCAGGGAAGGAATGAGCCCGCAGGGGGAGACGAAGAAGAAGCCGTCCCTAGCTATGTGGAGGGGGGTGGCTTATATAGAGTGCGCCACCTCCTCACCTCTTATGTTACAAGATGGGGCATTGATGCCATAATGTCATCCCACTACAGATGTCTTGCCGACTGTTGGTATTTGCATGACCGAGTGAGTCATACGGCCGAGTGGTTGACTGTCATCCGAGTGGATGGAATGTAATTGTCTGAGTGGATCCGTACCGAGTGGATTAGATGTTGTCAAGATCCAGTAGGAATTTCCCTTGTAGTCCTTAAACTAATAATGAGGTGCCCTTGGGTAGGACGTATTGGTCAGACCTATGATCCTACCCTAGGGCTATATCCCCGTCATTAGCCCCCGAATGGATCAGGGTCTGAGTGGTGAAGGTGTCGATGTAAATCTTGTAGCAGCAGACCGAACTTGAACGTGCTTCAGGGCCTTGCAAAATTATGCGTTGATTGAAGTCTTCATCATTCGCCCTGATCGATTCCGCTGAGTAGTATGTCCGAGTGAACTTAAGAATTGAAGTAGATCCGAGTGACCAACAGGATCTTGAGACTCTGACTGACTGCTGGTAGTCGGTTGGAATCTGTTGAATCTGTTGAACTTGGATGTTGTTGGTGGACCTGACCAAGCATAATGTTTCTTTTTTGTATTTCTCTTCCTGTGGGGCCACGCTCAGTGCACCCACTGGGTGTAGTCCCCGAGCCTCTGTCGGACTAAATGAGTCTGGCAGAGGGTTTAATACTTCCAGTGCTTGTCATGTTGAATGTTTATGAATCTGCATTATATGATTTCTGGATCAAAGTCGAGTCTTCGAGTGTATTTTTTAACTTAGGCGATACGGGGTCGCAGCTAAGTTCCCGAGTGTGCAGCGTGTCTGTACTCGGAGTAGTTTTAACTTAGGCGATACAGAGTCACAGTTAACCCTCCGAGTGCAGAGCATGTCCGCACTCAGAGTTGTTTTTAACTTAGGCGATACGGAGTCACAGCTAAGTCCCCGAGTGTGGAACATGTCCGCACTCGGAGTTGTTTTAAACTTAGGCGATACGGAGTCGCAGCTAAGTCCCCGAGTGTGTCACATGTCCGCACTCGGTGTTGTTTTTAACTTAGGCGATACGGAGTCGCAGCTAAGTCCCCGAGTGTGGAACATGTCCGCACTCGGAGTTGTTTTTAATTTAGGCGATACGGAGTCGCGGCTAAGCCCCCGAGTGTGGAACATGTCCGCACTCGGAGTTGTTTTTAACTTAGGCGACACGGAGTCGCAGCTAAGTCCCCGAGTGTGGAACATGTCCGCACTCGGAGTTGTTTTTAACTAAGGCGATACGGAGTCGCAGTTAAGCCCCTGAGTGTGGAGAATGTCTGCACTCGGAGTTGTTTTTAACTTAGGCAATACAGAGTCGCAGCTAAGTCCTCGAGTGTGGAACATGTCCGCACTCGGAGTTGTTTTTAACTTAGGCGATACGGAGTCGCAGCTAAGTCCCCGAGTGTGGAACATGTCCGCACTCGGAGTTGTTTTTAACTTAGGCGATACGGAGTCGCAGCTAAGCTCCCGAGTGTGGAGCATGTCCGCACTCGGAGTTGTTTTTAACTTAGGCGATACGGAGTCGCAACTAAGTTCCCCGAGTGTGGAGCGTGTCCATACTCAGAGTAGTTTTTAACTTAGGCGATACGGAGTCGCAGCTAAGTCCCCGAGTGTGGAGCATGTCCGCACTCGGAGTTGTTTTTAACTTAGGCGATACGGAGTCGCAGCTAAGCCCCCCGAGTGTGGAGCGTGTCCATACTCGGAGTAGTTTTTAACTTAGGCAATACGGAGTCGCAGCTAAGTCCCCGAGTGTGGAGCATGTCCGCACTCGGAGTTGTTTTTTAACTTAGGCGATACGGAGTCGCAGCTAAGCCGCCGAGTGTGGAGCGTGTCCGTACTCGGAGTAGTTTTAACTTAGGCGATACGGAGTCGCATCTATGCCCCCGAGTGTGGAGCGTGTCCATACTCGGAGTAGTTTTTAACTTAGGCGATACGGAGTCGCAGCTAAGTCCAGCGGTGGCGCGCGGGGCGTCCGAGTGATGAAGATGTGCCACACGGAGTGGCAATGCGTGGGGCATCCGAGTGAGGTAGACGAGTCCGACTGAGTGGCAACGCGCGGGGCATCCAAGTGATGTATGTCGAGGAGGCGTACGACCCACTGACGGCACGCTGTGCGGCCGTGTCCACTACGTCATCGAAGGGGCTTCCGTACACGTGAAAACGCACAAATGATTGTTGCCGCGACTGAGCCTGAGTAGCGAAGAGGATGGCGCATGGATGCGTCGAGTAACCTGTGTATGAAAAATAGCACAAGCCAGCATAAAAAATTATCAAAGTAATATGATCTTTTCTGAAATAGTTTGTGTAAATTGCACCTATAGACACCCGCTGGGTGTGCCACGTGATTGCTGGTTCGGAACCAACAAGAGTCTAAAAGAGTGAAGGATCCGGCTGACCTCGTTTGAGTACTGGACCCAAACGAAGCGGAAGTGAAGTGTTCCCACATAAAAATAAACAACCGAGTGCAGAGGTACACTCAGTGGCGTGGCCTCCGAGTGAACGTCATGTGCGGCTTCCTCGACACTCGGTAATGCATAAATAATTATTTAACTGAATGCACTGTGCGAAGAATGACTCAGCTGGCTAACGATGTGTGAAGCAGTCGAGTGTTGACGACATGTCTGACTGAGCATGGCATGCAGGGCGACCGAGTGATGACGACGCGTCCGACTGAGAGGTGGCGCACGGGGCGGCCCAGTGTTGACGACCCGTCCGACTGAGCGACGGCGCACGGGGTGGTCGAGTGTTGACGACGTGTCCGACTAAGGGATGGCGCGCGGGGCGACCGATTGATGACGACGCGTCCGACTGAGCGACGGCCCATAGAGCAGCCGAGTGATGACGACGCGTCCGATTGAGTGATGATGCCCGGGGCAGCCGATTGATTCCGTCGTGTCCGATTGTATGGCGACGCGCGGGGCGACCGAATGATGAAGACCCATCCTACGGAGTGGCGACATGCGGGACGGCCGAATGATGAAGACGCATCCTGCGGAGTGGCGACATGCGGGACGGTCGAATGATGAAGACGCATCCTGCGGAGTGGCGATGCGCGTGGCGGCCGATTGATGTAGACGCGTTGTTATGCAAACCGTCAGCCCATGCCATGAAGGACTATGAAGACCACGTTCTTATGTTTCCGTTTTTCTTGCATGCAGTTAATCTAAACAAGGAACAGGCCCACGTAACACACGCACTTACGAAGCGTTGTATGGCCATCGGTTGCAGCCTTGCAGGTCGAGGTTGATTCGTAGGTCGCCGTTGCTGTGCGCCTCGGTCACAAAGACCTCGCCGGTGGCCGGCGTTGAAGGAAGAAGCGTTGTGCGCCCGCACCGCACGGAGCCCGCGCTTCCACCGCGTAGGTCGCCCTCGAGTGGCCGAGAACACAAGGCTCCTGTCGACGACGAGGTGAACGGTGGCGGTGGTCGTGCGTGGGGGCTCAACGTGGTTGGATACGACGATGAGGCGAAAGGCACCGGCGACCGTGCGCGACGACGATGAGACGAACGGCACCGGCGGTCGTGCGCGACGACGATGAGGCGGACAACACCGATGGTCGTGCGCGACGACGATGAGAAGAACGGCACCGGCGGTCGTGCGCGACGACGATGAGGCGGACGACACCGATGGTCATGCACGACGATGATGAGGCGGACGACACCGGCGGTCGTGCGCGACGACGATGAGGCGGACGACACCGGTGGTCGTGCGCGACGACGATGAGACGAACGGAACCGGCGGTCGTGCACGACGACGATGAGGCGGACGGCACCGGTGGTCGTGCACGACGACGATGAGGCGGACGGCACCGGTGGCCACGCGTGGTGACGATGAGGCGGAAGGCTCCTACGGCCACCCATGGTGACGATGAGGCGGACGGCGCCGTTGGCCGCGCATGGGGGCCGCACGACGACATCACAGATGAAGTGCAGTGTGCAACATCGAGGTCGGAGACGACGATGAGGCAGACGACACCGGCGGCCGCATGCGGAGGAGCAGTAGGTTTCCTGAAGGTCGGTGGTGCTCCTTGTATGTGCTTGGATAGATGTCTCTTTTCCTTCTGCTTGCGATTCTTTGCTCGTCTTGGAGATGAACAATACAGACAAATGTGTTAAATCATGAAGATGAAACTGAATAGAGGGCACGAGCGGAATCGATCCGCCGTCGGTGGCTGAAGAAATAACCATATGCATCATGGCTCGATAGACGCCATGCCCCACGGTGAGCGCCAAATGTCGTGGTAACGATTCTGACAATAGAAAGAGGGTAGGATAACGGAGAATGATCTATCAAGATGCACATGGGTGACACGGTGGTTTTAGCGAGTTCAGGCCTCTCACATTGGAGATAACAACCCTACGTCTCGTGCTCCGAAGAGGCTTTGTTTTATCTGTCATGGACATGAGTTACATGGTATGGAGAGAGCCAGAGCTCCAGGGAAGGAATGAGCCCGCAGGGGGAGACGAAGAAGAAGCCGTCCCTAGCTATGTGGAGGGGGGTGGCTTATATAGAGTGCGCCACCTCCTCACCTCTTTTACAAGATGGGGCATTGATGCCATAATGTCAGCCCACTACAGATGGCTTGCCGACTGTTGGTATTTGCATGACCGAGTGAGTCATACGTCCGAGTGGTTGACTGTCATCCGAGTGGATGGAATGTACTTGTCTGAGTGGATCCGTACTGAGTGGATTAGATGTTGTCCCGATCGAGTAGGAATTTCCCTTGTAGTCCTTAAACTAATAATGAGGTGCCCTTGGGTAGGACGTATTGGTCAGACCTATGACCCTACCCTAGGGCTATATCCCCGTCAATGCCCTAGTGGCAATAATAAATTGGTTATTATTATATTTCCTTGTTCATGATAATCGTTTATTATCCATCCAAGAATTGTATTGATTGGAAACTCAAATACATGTGTGGATACATAGACAACACACTGTCCCTAGTGAGCCTCTAGTTGACTAGCTCGTTGATCAAAGATGGTCAAGGTTTCCTAGACATAGACAAGTGTTGTCACTTGATAACGGGATCACATCATTAGGAGAATGATGTGATGGACAAGACTTAAACTATAAACGTAGCATATGATCATGTGTGTTTATTGCTACTGTTTTCTACATGCCAATGTATCTGTTCCTATGACCATGGGATCATGCAACTCCCGGACACCCGAGGAATACCTTGTGTGTATCAAACGTCGCAACCTAACTAGGTGACTCTAAATGTGCTCTACAGGTATCTCCGAAGGTGTCTGTTGGGTTGGCATGGATCAAGACTAGGATTTGTAACTCCTTGTGACAAAGAGGTATCTCGGGGCCCACTCGGTAATACAACAACACAACAAGTCTAGCAAGCAATGTGACTAAGGAGTTAGTCACGGGATATTGTATTATGGAAGTGTCGGTAACGAGATTGAACTAGGTACGGATATAACGACGATCGAATCTCGGGCAAGTAACATACCGAAGGACAAAGGGAACCACAAACATGATTAACTGAATCCTTGACATAGAGGTTCAACCAATAGAGATCTTCGTAGAATATGTTGGAGCCTATATGGACATCCACGTCCCGCTATTGGTTATTGACCGGAGATTGTCTCACGTCATGTCTGCATAGTTCTCGAACCCGCAGGGTCTGCACACTTGAGGTTCGGTGACGTTTCGGTATAGTTGAGTTATAGGTGTTGGTGACCGAAGGTTGATCGGAGTCCCGGATGAGATCCTGGACGTCACGAGGAGCTCCGAAATGGTCCAGAGGTCATAGGAAGTCCTATTTTGGTCATAGGAAAAGTTTCCGGCTCATTGATAGTGTACCGGGAGTGCCGAGAGGGTACCGGTGGACCACCGGGAGGGGTGTGACTTCCCAAAGGCTTAATGGGCTGTTAGAGGAGGTAGACCAGCCCCTAGTGGTCTGGCCAAAGCCTCCCGTATGGGCCCATGCGGCTGGAGTGGAGGAATAAGGCAAAAAGCCAAAAGGTGGAAAGGGTTTCTAAATTAGGAAGGAGTCCTAATAGGTGTCAACCTCCCTTGTGGGAGGTGGATTCCTCCCTTATTGGCTCGGCCAAAGCTCTCCTTGGAGGAGGGGCCAAGGAAGCCTCCCCTCCTCTCCCTCCTATATATACTAGACGTTTTAGAGGTGAGGGCTAACCCTAATTGCCACGTGCTCCCTCTACTTTTCGCTAGATCGGTTTTTAGCAGCGCTTAGGTGAAGCCCTGCTCGAATAGATCCACCACCACCACCTCCATGCCGCCGTGCTGGAGAACTCATCTACCTCTCTACCCCTCTTGCTGGATCAAGATGGCGGGGATCATCATCGAGCTGTACGTGTGCTGAACGCGAAGGTGCCGTCCGTTCGGCACTATATCGGGATGGATCGTGATGGGATCATGGGACGGATCGTGATGAGATCGTGGGACGGGCTGTCATTTGGACCGCGAAGATGTTCCACTACATCAACCGTGTTATATACGCTTCTGCTTAGTGATCTACTAGGGTATGTGGATCCGATCTCCCTCTCGTAGATGATCATCACCATGATAGGTCTTCGTGTGCGTAGGAATTTGTTTGTTTCCCATGCAACGTTCCCCAACAAGGCCGCCGCCGTGAGGCCGCCGCCGCTGCTTTCCTTTGGCGACGCTGCTGCTCGCTCATTGAAGCCACGCCACCTGTCCACCCCCTTCGTCATTCTTCCAGCACCAGCTCCTCGCTAGCATCGACGTCGTCTACCCCAACTCCTCGACATGATGTAAAACTGTGCAAGTCCCTCATCTATGCATGCCCGATGCTGGCAACATCGACATGTGACTTCATCCCCGGTGTGTTCCTAGGCCTGACAAGCCTGGATCTATGCATTGTCAACATCATCTTCGTCTGTCTACGCATGCTCGGTGCTGGCATCACCGATGCGTGCCTTCGTCCATGAAGTGTTCCCGGGCTTGCAAACCCGTCGCGATGCATCGTCAACTACGTCTTCTTCCCGACGCACCACTTCTTCAACGCTACTATGCCCATGACTAACTCGGCGCCTCCTTGCACCGTGGTTCCACGACGACTTCCTCGACACCGGCTACCCCGACTCGACATCGACCACGGCGTTCTTCCCACGACTACCTCGACCACGGCTACACCACACTTTCTCTCGGCTACCTCGACATTGGCACAAAGGGCTACCGCCTTGCTTGAGCAACCTCGTTGATTTCCACTCCAGACACAACTTCCATGATACATCGACCGTTATGACTGTGGGGGGATGACCGCTGGCTTACCTTCGGATTCTTCTCTAGGCTCACTGTTTGTGTCACTACCGTTGAGATCGGGGGGATGTTGAGTATATTGATTATTAGGAAATATAACTACCTTGTCTTGTACTCCAAGTTGATCATTGTACTCCTATATATATGCCCATGAGGCTCAAGCAATACAACAACTATTCCACAAATCCCTCTATTCCCTTCAACAAAGAGAACTCGAAAACTCTTCTCGTCTTGTCATTCCTCATGTGATAGTATTGGATATACGGTTAGGAGATGATCGACTGCTACCGGCTATCTCAGACACAGTCGTCGAGCTTCTATGGACGCTAGTTCTCTCCTCCACTCAATCACTCATCGCCCCTCCCCCTCCTTCCATTTCACCAGTTACCTCTGGAACCCCCATCTCCTTCATCCACTCGAGTGTAGGTGGCCATAAAGAGGGTTATGGAGGGTCCAATCGATGGGCGGTCAGGCTGTGCATTCAGTTTCCCTAAATATCGGCTGAGTGCTTTGGGTAACTGAGAAATTTGGTTTGCTAAAATTGTTGACCTATTGGTTTCCTTCGAAGGCAACAGTTGTGATTTCGGTCCACCAGAACATTGTTCAGTCGTAGTAAGACCGAGCAAAGCTGATGTGTGAGAAATCAATGATGAAATTCGATGCTCCGTGCCCTCCATGAAGTTTCTACTTGCCCTCCCACTTGCGAGCTGCCATTGTTCGACCCATGCCGCTTCACCACCTCCCTCCCGAGGGAAGGCACACTGAATGGATGGTGTATGCCACATGCCGTGGTATGCCGATCCGATAAAGAAGACCTCCCGAGGGGGCCAGATGCAAAGACATAACTTCTAGATATCTCGATAGGGACGGCGAGATGACCACCCACAACTTGGTCCATGCCAAGTCTTCCTCAAGGTCAAATGTTTGCCGAATTGTGTTGTTCCAATTTCAATTGGGGACCTCGAGGTAACTAAACGCATTGGATCCTAGTAGCTCACAAAGAATCATGAATACGGCATGCAACGGATTCCTACCAAGCCATGGGTCAAGGCATAAAAGGGTACCTTCTCCATCACCTATGGATACACTCATACCGAGGCAGATCTCATGCTTGATTAACCACAAGGATTTCTAGAACTGCCCCCTTCCATTGACCACAAGCCAAAAGAGGGTGGCCCTGCAAGTATTTTAGCTTTTATAAGTTGTAGCCCTAGCCCCCCTCACCCCTAAGAATCCTCTACTCATCGTAGCATGAGGGACACATTGATATGCAACACGCCAGAATACCAAAGTTACATGGTCCGTAGGGAAGCAGTCATCGGCCCTCTCACTATATGGTCTTTCCTGCGCCCATTGGTCCCTTGCCAGAAGAAACGCGACAACTCCTTGTTGAAGGATCCATGCACTCTTTTTGGAAGAATATACAACTCCACCATATATCAGCCTGGGCGTTCGGGTATTTTGGTTATTTCAGTTTTGGTAGTTCGGGTACTCAAAAATGGCAATCGAAAATTTTGATGTAAAAAATAACCCAAATTAACCAAATTTATGGTTTGGGTTATTCGTGTAGTTAAAAAACCCAAAATATTCAGAGCACAAATCAACTTTTGGTATGAATGATTCGGATCGTGTGGGTATTTTGGATAGTATGGGTATTTTAGTGAGTACGGGTAACATGTAAGTGTAATAATGGCATGAATAATTTGGCTAGTATGAATAATTCGGATAGTATGGGTATTTGAGATTTTTCATACTAGAACCTGAACCGTAACCCGAAAAACGAATAGCAAGGAAATGAGAACCGAACCGTAACCCGATACCCGCATATTACGTGACAATTCTGGTAATTTGGTTCGGTTCGGCTTCGGGTAGCGGGTTAGGGTAGCCAAACACCCAGGGTGAATCATATACATAGAGAGGCTAGGGAGGTAGGAGTCAATGAGCACATATTTTCTCCCTTTGGAGGTGAACCTCCCACAACATAGCTTTGCCTTCACCTTGACCCACCCTACTAGTGGGTCAAAGTCCTGGATCAGGGTCCTAGTGGAAGAGAGCGGCATCCCTAGGCAGGTGGGGGAAAGATGACAACTTGCAATAAATATTTTTTGTAATCCGCTGCTGCTCCTTGGGCAGATAACCCAAAATCACAACCTCACTCTTATCCAAGTTGATGCTCAACCATGACATGCATGGCCTATAAGCAGAGAAGAAGGAACTTAAGATTTATAGTATCTAATATAGCCCCCTCCAACATAATCATGGTGTCGTCCGCATACTAGAGGTGGGTCACACCACCTCCATGGATTATATGGCCAACCACATCAGAGATGTGTCCGACTTTCTTACCGTTCTCCAAGATAAACGCCAGGGGTCAACCACAAGGTTAAATGAGGATGAGATTGGTTTTCCTGCCTCACCCAATGCGAAAAACTAAAATAGGGATACACTTCACCATTAATATTGATGGCAGTGCTAACACTCATGACGATCTGCATGACTCAACTAGTTCAACGACACTCGAACCCCCTCCGCTCAAGAATGTGGTGGATGAAGCACTAGTCCAAGCGACCACATGGGTTCCTCTGGCTTAAACCCTTACCTCACGAACAATCTCATGGAGTGCCAAGGAAACCAATTGGCAAAGATGTGTGAGGCATCCCACCAATGGGGTGAACCACCTCGCGTAAACCGTTGCGAAGGTCCGCTGGAGGACATTGATTATTGCAGTCAGCTAAGTGGTGAATATCTGTTGCTTGCACTAATTGGGGATCAGGGTAATAACACACAAATTCAGGCGAGACATGTCCAACATCCCAATATAGAATTCCTCAAACATTGGCATAATTGCAGCGTGAAGATGCTCGTAGAACTCATGGAAGAAGGTGACAAGAAGGCCATCTGGTCCAACCACCAAACTAGCCTTCATCTCCATATTCATGCGGCTAAGAGCATCTCCACTTGCCCCCAACAGGCCCCAGGGCGCCTTTTTAGCGCTGGTGGCAAGAAATCGGCCCACTCACGCCCCAACTCCTCGCTTAGCGCCGGTTGGAACGAAATAACACTCGGCGAACCCGAGCCAAACCCAGCCCCCAGGGGGCGCCTCGGGGCATCGGGCAAAGCAAAAAGTCGACTGGGTCCGCGCTGTCGGTGACAGACAGATCTATTCCCACCGCTTTCTCCTCCCTTTTCCTCAATTTCCCCCTCCCCCTCCCACTAATCCCACCATTCTTCTCCCGCTCCCTTCATCCGGCCGCCATGCCATTGAAGAAGTACACCATCCCTCGCACCGCCACCGTTGCCGATTCCACTCAGTTGAAGCAGAGCAAGCCGAGGAAGTCGATGGCTAGGTTGGTGGGTATTTCAGACATCGAGTGGACGGCGGATGTCCACCACCGGGAGGCGGTCACAACTGACCCACGGAGAAGGCTCGACGCCAAGAGGACCAAGGACGCGGCGGCGGCAGTAGCGATCGATCAGGAATAGGCGTATCGCGCGGGGATGATAAATCCACCCGGCCGCAACCCATAGGACGCATGGAGGAGCCGGCAGAGCGTCACGTCGTTGGCCAACCTCTCTCCGCCGCTACCGCCTAGGGGTACGCACCCTCGCCTGGCTACTCCGATGGCGACGCGCATGGCAGTTTCAACCCCAACACCACCTTTCCGCATGGCGTGCCACAACGTTCCTCCCCGACCGGCTTCAACCACGACCGCGCACTCCCTCCCCCGCACTCAACGCGGGCCTCAACAACTACTCGCCACTAGCATACTCGTCAGCAGGCTTGCCTGCACCGCCTATGCATCATGGTGGCCTTCCATTCGTGCTCAGTTAGGTGCTACAGTTTGACCGCACTAACGCTGACATGGACGAGATCATCACGAGCGGTTCCGTTGCCGCCGTGTCCTACCCAGGGTTTGGTGTGGAGGATGAAACAATGGACACCACCAGCAACATTGACGACGAGCTCGATGACGCCGAGGAGGAGGGGGAGGAAGAGTAGGTGGAGGTGGAACCGGAACCAGTGCCGAACAGGAGGGGAGGGAGGGAGAAGCGGGAGTCGAACGCCAAGCCAGCCGAACCCCGCGTCAAGTGGACGTTCAAGGAAGACGAGTGCCTTGCCGAAGCACGAAAAACCGTCAACATCGACCCAATCGCCGGTGCAAATCAGAACACCGACACATACTAGGGGCGAATCAAAACGGCGTTTGACGAATGCAAGCTGGCCAAACCCAACTTCGCCTGGAGGGAGGAGATATCCGACACGCGGTGGTCGGCATTGATGACGAACCAACACGTCAAGCTCGACCTTCTCAGGACCAACATCGCTGCGAAGAAGAGGAACACCGACCTGACGTTCTTGATGGGGGACAAACACATCGACGATGGACGAGCAGGTGAAGGCGTGGTACCTCGTGGAGCACGACCTCATCTTAAACCAGATGCCCATGCCAGCGGTGACCACATCGGCGATGACGGCAACACCAACGATGACGCCGAGCGCGAGCGCAGAAACCATGCCGACGCCCAGCCCGAGCGTAGAAATATCGCTGATGCCCAACCCAAGCGTAGAAACCATGCCGCCGCCAACCCCCGCTAGTCCCGCGGCAGAGGAGCCGCACTACGCCAAGCCGGCCGATTTATTCGTTTCATACCTTCTAACCCTTCATTTGGATCGCCAAACTATTGGATGTGTTTGATCGTCGATCTATGGCATGTTGATCACCGACTTGTGACATGATGATCGCCAAACTGGTGACATCTATTTGGGAGCGGGAAAGTGAAATTTGAAAAAGTTTGTGTCTCGGGACTGAAACCTGGGGCGCGGCTGGAACTCACTCGTCTTGAGGGCAAAAAAGTGTGGGCGCAACGCTAAAAAGGCATTCACTGGTTGCGCTGGGGCCAAACGGCTCGAGTTGCTCTAATCTCATCCGACATGAATGGCAAGGCGAGTTCGGCATTCTTGTCAGGCGAGACCATGGCCCCAACCGCCCAAGAGTCTACATCTAACACAAACCCAACACGGGGTCCTGCCGTGAAGAGCTCCTTATAGAAGGAGTAAATGTGGGTAGAGATATCTCTAGCATCCTCTAAGACGACGTCATCCGCACTAAGCAAATGATGTAACACTTCCAACATTGCCCATTCACTATGGAATGGGAGTAAACAGTGTTAGCTTTCTCCCTGCATAATCCAATTCCGGCATCTCCTCTACCTCCAGAAAATGGTCTCACCCTTGTAGATCTCCGTAAGAGAGGCCTCAAGGGTGTACTATTGAAGCCACTCCTCAGTAATAGGGTGTCACGACCCGACGACGAGCTAACCTACCGGTGACGAGCTTGAGCTTGCTAAGCACAGCCGCCACTGAATTTGAATCAGAGGAGGGAAGAGAGACAGAGACATGATAAGAGCAAATGAGAGAGAGAGACAAAGAGAGAGAAGTGAGAATACTCTCTTAATTGATCGATGCCGACCACGGGGTGGGTCGCCCGCTTATAAATGTGGTTCCCTCTCTATTACAAGGTCCGCAACCCACTCCTGACTACCTGTGCGATGACCCACCTATAATTGTTACCTTGATCACGTCGTAGTCTTCCCAAATTGCAAATGATGCCAGAATACGTGACCACTTGATCAGGACTTGGAGGCAAGGATCATTCCCTTTCTTCACCAAGCGATGATCCATAACTTCTTCAGGCAGCATCCTTGGAACTGACAGATTCATCGACTGTGGTAAAGTAGCAAAAACCGGGGTATGATCAGGCACATGACCTTTGAGCTGAGACACATGAAAAACAGGGTGCACTGAACTCCCCCTCGGTAAGTCCAATCTGTAGGCAACTGCTCCAATTTTGTCCAAAATATGGTATGGCCCAAAGCATTTCAGAGCTAATTTAGGACACGGTCGATTCACCACTGAAGATTTTGCATATGGTTGCAAACGAAGGTATACCATTTTGCCTGGAGCAAACACTCTTTCAGAACTTTTCTTGTCAGCAAAGTGTTTGTATTTGCATTGAGCTTTTGCTTGATGTCCTTTTAGTGTTGTTGTATGCTGAGTATGTTCACTTAACGAGGTTTGCACATCTGTATTACTAGAGCTGTAATGACCTACCAGCTGTCCTACATTTGGATCATGGGCATAGAGGGCTTTGTAAGGAGTGCACCCCAAGGAAGAATGATATGTTGTGTTATACCAAAATTCTTCCCGAGGTAACCACAAGACCCATTTTGTTGGGAAATCATGCACATCACACTTCAAGTACTTTTCCAAGCATTGATTTACGCTCTCAGTTTGGCCATTTGTTTGTTGGTGATAAGCTATGCTCGTGTGCAATTCTATACCCTACACCCTGAACAATTCCTTCCAGAAAGCATTGCTGAAAATTTTGTCTGTGTCACTTACAATAACGAGAGGTAAACCATGTAACTTGACAATGTTGTTGAGGAAAACCTTGTCTACTGAGGCAATAATGAACGAGTGTTTTAATTGTAAGAAGTGACTCACTTTAGTGAAACGATCAACCACCACCAGAATGGATGAGTACCCATCAGACTTAGGCAAGCCTTCAATGAAATCCATGCTTATCTTGTGCCCAGGATTGTGAGGTATGGGAAGTGGTTGCAACATACCTGGTTTTTTGCACAGTTCATGTTTAGCCTGTTGGTAGATACCACACTGTTTAACAAAATTTTCCACTGCTGACTTCAAACCTTACCAACTAAACAATTTCTTAACTCAGTGATAGGTGGATGAAATGCGTGAGTGTCCACCAATGGGACTGGCATGAAAAGCTTGAATGAGGTTAGTTTGAAGTCCAGTATTTGCTCCTACCCATATCTTGTCCTCATGTTTGATGAGTCCCTCCTGGAGTTGGAACCTGAAAGTGCGTTATATCGACTAGAGGGGGGTGAATAGGCGATTTACAAATTCATCACTAAGGAAATTCCTAGGGAGGAAAGTCATCAGTCATGCACAAAGTGCAGCAGAATAAGTACTAAAATAGATGTGCAAAAGCGGCTATAGCTTAGTCTCAGAGTGAGGTGAAACATTCAGGTTGCACATGTTGCGTGAACAGGATAAGCAGGCGATGAATAAATTAAGTGAGGAATTTGATGTGGGGAATATAACGAAAGTCTTCAGCCAAATTATTCAAACAGTACTGATCGAAGTCATCAACTTGCAATTGAGGAAATGAAATAGTTGAAGAAATAGAACCCATAGCTCGATGAAGACAATCGTTTGATGATACGTCCAAAACGTATCTATAATTTTTGATGGTTTCATGCTACTTTTATGCTTTTGATAATTGTTTTTATATTAAGTTTATGATTTATTTGGACTAACCTAGTACTAGTTGCAAAAGTGCACAATGTTCTTGTTTTACACTTTGATGTGTAGGAAATATCAAAAATAGAAGAGGAAACCTTGTTGGAGTGGGACTCTGACTTTCCTTAAATCTGTCCGCCCTACAGATTTTAGAGATCGTCTGTTTCCGCCTAAAAGATGACGTCAAATGGAAAAATAATAGATGCAAAAGTTGTGGGGAATTTTATTCTTATAATTCTAGAAATAACAATCGGTCCATTTGTAGTTCGGGTGCTCCAGGAAAGCCCGTTTTACTGGACAACAAATATCCGATTACAGGATTATGGGAATCGGTGACGTGATTGAGTCCAACTCTGACCATATTAGACGGATTCGGCCAAGCCATGACTTGGGGACCTCATTAGGGCTGAGAGGGGTTCCTAGGAAGGTTCTAGAGGTGACCAAGAGCCCTTGGATCTAAGGGGCATCCATCGGAGGGCCAAGGATGATCGTCCGGACTCATATAAGTAGAGGAAAAAACTGATTTCCGAAGGGCCACCAAGAGATACGAGATTTCCTCCTCCGAGGCAGCCGCCTTGGGATGGAGAACCACCTCCATACCCGGACCATATACAAGGAATAAGGGGGGGCAAGGTCCACCGCCCCCAAGGGCCGTGGCCGCCTCATCCTCTCCGGGCTGCACCTCTCCATCAACCTCTTGCTCACCATGGCCATGTGTGAGTAGTCTCCCTCAGGGTTGAGGGCTCTACATGTATCTATGTAGTTATCTCTCTCTCCCATGATGTGATCTTGATTGTGATCATAGGCTATGTTAACCTAGGGTGATCCCATGATGTTTCCCCTTCTTCTATGTATTGAATTGATGTACTCACTTGATCTTATCTGCTATAATCTCCGAGACCATGGTGACAACGGTCTTTTGGACATGGATTAGAAGAATATTTTCATGAGTGATTTCCTCTTTTGTCAATTGATTGAAGATTGAGAGTCTCTTGGTGTTTGTCTTTGACTATCCTTGAGATACGTTGTGGTGATTGTGGTACTCTCTTTGGATGGCCGTGGTGACATTGAAAAATCCGTATATGAGAACTACGAACTGTGAGGTGTGCTTTTGTAGCCCTACATAATTCTCGTCCTCTCTTGATCACAAAGGAATGACCTCCGAGTACGTCTCCATTGCATGTTTTAGTGGAAATATCATGTGATTAGACTATGTTAATGTTGTTGGGAGTTGCCACTAGTGAAAGTATGAAGCCTGGGCCTTGTTTTCCACCATTGAACACCGTTTACTTTCAGTTTTGTTTCATGTTTGCTTGCTGCCATTTTTATTTCAGATTTACAATACCTTGTTTTACCATCCATATCACTTGCCTTTTAACGTCTCTTCACCGAACTAGTGCACCTATACAAGTGAAAATTGTATTAGGTGTGTTGGGGACACAAGAGACTTCTTGTATCTTAATTACAGGGTTTCTTGAGAGAGACCATCTTCAACCTCTACTTCCCTAAGTTCGATAAACCTTAGGTCATACACTTGAGGGAAATTGCTGCTGTCCTACAAACCTCTGCGCTTGGAGTCCCAACATAGTCTACAAGAATAGAACCGTGCGTAGACATCATTTGATGACCCAGTTCCAACTGCTGTGACAGTCGTACGTCTCGTTTGGAGCGGCTTGGTATTCAAACCAAAGTACACACGGTCCTGGGACACACAGTCCCTACCGTAGTCTCCTTGAGCGAAGGACACAGTTTTTAGTGGTCTTGATGTGTGTTAATATTGTAGCAACATCATTGTATCTTTATTTTTAAGATTTGTGCCAAGTTTTATCCTCCGATTGCAAGAAAGTTCAAAAGTTGTGACATGCTGTCCAGAAACAGATTTTGTTTGCTTGACAGAAAAATTCACCAAAAATCACCAGATCATCTTTTTGATCTGATTTCTTTTGACAGTATGCTCTATACAATTGGCTTTCTGGCATATGTTCTGAGGTTTTTGATATGAGTTGCAGAAGTGCCCTGAATAAATTATTTACTACCTGTTGGTCTGTTTTTCACAGATTCTGCCACATTTTGTGTTTTCATCGTTTTGCAAATCTTAAGCTTACTTTTTCTTTGCAAAAACTTTTTGGAAATCTTTAGAAACAGTAGCTCATCATGAAAATCTGTATTTCCAGTGGAGAAAAATTATTTTATTATGGGTACTAACCACTCTAATCAGCTTATGATGAGTTTTGTATGAAGGGAGTTTTCAAGTATGGGATGGAAGATGACGAAAGAAGATCCAGGAGTGTCAATTGCTCAAGCTTGGGGATGCCCCCATGCACCCCAACAAATATTCAAGGAGACTCAAGCGTCTAAGCTTGGGGATGCCCCCGTGCATCCCCTTCTCCATCAACAATCATCAGTTCATCCTTCTCCATACTATATTTTTATCACTTCATATGTTATTTGCTATGCTTGGAGCATCCCACTCTTTACTTTTTAGTTTTTCTTTCTGGTCATAAATAAGTTAAATCCTGTCATTCTTATTTGAGAGAGAGACACGTTCCGTTTTAATTGCTTAGAACACTCTGGTTTTCACTCTTATTGTTCCGTGAGTGTTCGGTTTTTGCTAGTACTGCGTTTAGCTCTTGTTTTCCACTCATATTTGTTTAGAGCTTGTTAGTTTGCTTCAGTTATATATTATTATCTCTATGGTCTTTAATTAATATTATCTATGAGAGTTGTTTCAAGAAAGTTGATTGGTGTTGGAGAAGAGTAAAATATTTCATGCTTATAGTGGTGCAATAGGAAGCTTGTTTAGACTGTGGATTAGACTTTAACATGTTATGTTAGATATTATCTCAATTATATGCTTAGTAGTTATTGATGTATCATGACTTGTTTCAAATAGCTGAGAGTGCTTAATGTGCCATTGAAAGAATCATGTGTTGTTTTTATCATATCGAAGCATAACATTGTAGTATTCTCCTTTACTACTTCATTTGGGTTGACTTGGCGCATGCTCACACCATGTTATGACTACAAACCAATCACCTATAGCCTCTATAATCATTTAGTTTTTGACTTGTAATATAATTTATGCTTTGATTAATATTATTTTGTCGCTATGCATGATTATGGCCGTTATTGCTCTCTTAGTTGGTAGCTCCCAGTCTCTTGCTAGCCTCCACCTGTATTGAGTATGAGCTCTACTCGTGCATCCAACTCCCAAAAATAAAAAAGAAAAAAAACAAAGTTTGCCAAATGTGTCCACCATACCTACCTACATGTGGTATTTAACCACCACTCCAAGTAAATTTCTCATGTGCTACCTTTAAAACTCTCAAAATTATTCCTGTTTTGTGGCTCTGTTTTAGCTCCTGAGTAAGTAGTAGATAATTCATGATATTCTCATACTTGACAAGCTTTATCTTGCGTTTGCATGTCGAATCTAATAACCCCTAATACGAGGAGGGACTGACATGAGTGTGCTTAGCTCATAAAAGATAATAGCAACAAACAAAACCTCCTTCATGCTTTGCTCATGAGAAATCAGAATAGTGATAAACAAAGAAGACTAAGGGGATGTGATTGTCCCAACTTTGGGATCCGTTCCTCAAAAATTGTCCAGCATGAGAAGTATTGGGCTATCTGCTAGCATTCGTTAATGAATTATGCACCTCCCAAAAGCTTTTTTTACAATCTTATTGATTTCAAAAATCTCTAAAAACTCTAGCACATGAGTGATCCGTGCTTCCCTCTGCGAAGGGCCTTTATTTTACTTTTATGTTGAGTCTTCATCTTCTAACTTTATGCACCAATTAAGAGAGCATAGTTGTCATTCTGAGTATAATGTGCATAGTCCCAAAATTATGCTACTTGACAGTTAGAGGTTCAATAGTAATGGCCAGTACACCAAGACAAGTAGACCGTTTATTCATTAGCATCTACTTACTAATCATCCACCTTGAGATATCAATCTAGAACATCTTGCCGGTATTAAGTTGCGAGCCCCACCCAAAGTGTAAACTCAAAGCACCGGACAATTGCATTAATGAACTATGCGTAACGTAAACAATCCTTGCAACGTGGTCACAAGCACCGTTGTGTTCTCCCTGGTGGCAACATCACATCCCCTAGTCTCATGTTTCTGTCACTCAAGCTAGACATCGAGGGGCATGAACCCACAATCATGCATAACACTCCCTCTTGGAGTTACAATCTACTACTCGGCCAAAGCATTAAATAGCAATGGAGAACATGCATGACCCACTAAGGAACATAATATAAAAGGATAATCAAATATCTAACTCATAACAATCTGAACATAATCTCATAATCCATTGGATCCCAACAAACCGAGCATAGCAATAGCAAGATAATTACATATATGCCTTGATCACGTAGGGCAGCTTAGAAGTACTAACAATTGAAGCACAAGATTGGAGAGAAGACATCACATAGCTACTGGTCATGGACCCATGGTCCAAGGAGGACTATTCATGCACGTCCGGGAAGCGTCCATGGCGGTGGACAAGCTCCCGCAAGTCAATCCTCGCTCCGGCAAGGTGCCGGGAAGAGGTCTCCTGACGCTCCCCATCTCGGAAGCGCTGCGGCGGCGGAACGATGGAGAAATTCGCGATTCTAGAAGTTGTGGAATGGTTCCCTCTCAGAGGACTAAATATAGGCCGAAGGAGGGCACCGCAGGAGGTGAGGCCTAACCAGGCGGCCTCCTGGCGCGACCAGGGGGTAGGCCCCGCCAGCAGGTCGCCTGGGCATCCCCTGGCCCCCCTCTAGCGCTTCTTCGGTGATCTCGAAGCTTCTGTTACGCTGATATTTTATATATTTTTCCTGGAATTTTTCGGGTTTCGGAAAATTGGGTAGAAGCCCCTGCAAAATAGACATCAGCAGACAGAAACTGGCACTGAGTGCACTGTGGTAGTAGGTTAGTCCAAATATGTGTAAAATGATATAATAGTGTAGCAAAACATATAACAATGTGTCGGGACCCCGATCCTAAGTCATAGGAATCCAGCCTGTAACACATCGCATCTCTTTGTGGTCTCACGCACGGTTAACTCCACGGCTGCAGCCTTACCTTAGCCGGGACCGTTTGCGTCTTTTGACTCACGTATGCAATAGTGTCGCTAGCATTCCAATGTCAAAGAACCCGGATCGACAAGTCTAGTCACAAACCAAAGAGGCAGTACCGCACAAGGACACGCATACATGACCCAACAAAGCAGGTGTCGGTCACCAGCGAATGTAGACGAGTCGTAGCAAGCTACAAGGACTCCATTACATCACGTGACATTTCCCCAAAGGGGACAAACACAACAGCTAAGAAGGACACATGCCGGTCAACCAATGTGTCCGGAGTAGTAGCGAACTACCAAGGCTCGTTGGATCACAAAGGGGCATTTCCTTGTAAGGAGTGCTACTAAAGTTCACGACTAGGTAATCGAACCCCATACATATCAGGTACGACACACGTACGCATGGCATACCGATATGTATAGATACATCGATGGCATCACAACATAACCATAAACATACAAGCTTTATTTAGGAGGCTCAGAAGAGCCACACACATAATATTACACATTAAGGGTCTCACGACCCATAATAGCAGTCATTCAGTTACAAGCCAGCGGAAGAGTTTAAACTGTGTGAGTACAGACAGGGCAACTAGAAGGCACATGGCCTGACTATACTAAATACCCAACCTAGGGCCAGATGGTAGCTGGGACACCAGCTACTCGTCATCGTCGATGTCTACGAAGAACCCTCCATTAGGGTCATTAGCAACCTCTGCAACATTTATTAAGCAAACATGAGTACGAAGGTACTCAGCAAGACTTTAGGATATCTAACTACTCATGCAAGGTATCAAAAGGGTATTGTGGGGTTTCATGCGGAAAGCCAGCATCTGACTCGTGGCTAAACAACTTGCATTTTTAAATAATTTTGACAACTTGATTTCTCGCACACGAGTCCACTAACACCACAACAATACACTATCGTGGAATCATTCTGTCTCCATACGGAATTGCCGTCCACGACACTCACGCTTATCTTGACAATTTTATGAGTAGCCATTGAAGTTATCTATGAACAACATATATCTCCAAGTAGTCCATATCCGCGGACACGGCTATTCGAATAGATCATAACCCTGCAGGGGTGTACTTCGTCACACACGCTCTCCCCACTTATCGCCATGTCCACGTCATGCACCTCGGCAACCTTCAAGCCGAAGCCCAGCGAGGGAGTCGGCCACGACCGTTAACCACACTAGTACCTAGTCCAGGTTTGTCGCCTATCTGAGAGTAACCCGTATGGAAGTCCGGCCGAGGTTTCCGCCACGGCCTCAAACGATGTGCGCAGGGTTCCCAAGCCCACCATCCAGGTCCCACTTGGTACACCGTGCCACTGCCTACCGCATCACGGCCCACCTCTCAGGTCAGCACCATGCACGGCCTCCAGCATTACTATAAACACCAGAAACTACTTGCAACTCCTGGACCGAGTACTAAGCGATTAATAGGCCGAGCGGGGTCATATTTCAGGGCCCACCATGTGGTAGTATCTAGTCTTGGATTACATACACGGAACTCAGTTCCTAAGGACGGTTCCAATGAAATAACCCGCCATGTACTCCTACACAGCCTTTCACCGGTACCTTTACCAAATCAGGTTCAACACACATCCTTTGCTTACCGAACACATTCTCACAATTCTGTTCATCTCCGAGATGACAGACCATACACAACTCTAAGCATAGCATGCAAAGCAGGATAAGGCACAACATAGCTCAAGCAACTACCAGGTATGCTAGGTATCCTCAGTGTCTTATTAATTTAACTGATTTATTATTATTATCTCTAATCTTGCCAGAGGCTGGCCCCACCAGTCAGTGGCTCAGGCCAGCCGAGATCCACCGGTGGCGAGGTCGTCCTCGCCGGCGGGGAGCCTCCGGCGACCACCAGAACGGCGGAGGGGCTCGGAAACGGCGCACAGGGGGCCAAACGCTGCGCGGAGAGTACCAGAAGAACGACACATCTCCCGCAGCTCCATTTCTGCACTTAGCCGGGGCTGATCTGGCCGGAGATGACGCCGGCGACGAGCTTGGCGGCGGCCAAGGCTCGGGCGTCATCGGGGTCTTGGATACAGAGGGAACTACGCACGGTTCTTAGCTCCTACAGCATCTACGCGACGGCCTGAAGATGCTGGTGCCCTCGGAAGGACGAGCTGATCACCGGAGGGCTACCAGCGACGAGCTACAGCGGCGGATCTTGTTGGGCTCCGGTGGAACTAGGCCTAGAGAAGGGGATCGACGGGGAGATCTTAGGGGAAATGACCGCATGCTACGGGGAGTGCAGTGGTGGCGCTAGTTTGCTCGGGGACGGCCTGGAGAGGGAGAACGTCGGCGGCGATCTTCGGTGACCCGAGGAAGAAGACGACAGCTGCTCGTCGATTCACTGCATCTGGGCGTCGAGCTCGTGGCTAGGAAGCTTCAGGGGGTTGCGCCGGAGCTAATGCGCGGCTCAGAAGGAAGGAAGGTCGGCTAGAATGACGGCGAGCTGGAGCTCTGCTCGGGCTCCAATGGCGGCAGAAGGGGGAGGAGAGATCCGAGAGGAGGGTGAGAACTGGCGCTGGGAATGGATAGCCACGAGCTCGGGGAGCTTATCCCTGGGCTTGCCAGCGCGAGGCGGTGGCCAGGCAGGCGCACAGGTGCGTGCCCGCGCCGGAGTACGCGGCGGCCACCTCCTGCTGCCCACTGGCGGGGGAGGAAGACGACATGAGTTGAGATGGACCGGGCCAGGTGAGCGACAGGTAACTTCTTTTCCATTTTGTTTCTGTTTTGCTATTTCATTGGTTTTCTATTTATTTCAACTCCCAAATAGTTTGTAAAAGCTATTTTAAACACACCAGAATATTTGTTGGAATATTTCCAACCATTCCTAAAGTTTTCAACATTTTTGAAAGTGTAAAGCTTCTGATTTCAAATTTAAAACTGGAAACCAGTAGCTTTTTGCATTTATTTAAAATGCTTAAAGTGTCAAGAAAATGGTTTTCTTCATTGCTCATTTACTTTCATGATTTATCAGAAAGTTTGAACATTTCTTGAGGCCATTTTGGGTTCATTGATTTTAACTAGTTTGAGATTTCCTTTATTTAAAGTAGTGGCTAGGGTTTTGAGTTTTTCCTTTACCACTTTCTTGTTCTTGTTGGAAAATTCTTAGATGAAAATGCAAAGAAAACATGAGCACAAGCTAACTTGCTTAAGGTGTCAGGGATGTGACACAATGTCACCCAAAAGATCATGGAACAAGCAGAAATTATAGATACATTTGGGACGTATCAACATCCCCAAACTTAATTGCTGCTCGTCCTCGAGTAGATAAATGATAACACAATAATTTATGTGATGACATGGTAACACACATATTAGAACTTCAAAGTGAAGCAAGTAAGATATGCAATTCAAGTCAAGACAATAACAAGCAAGAGTTTATATCTAGTACTGAATTTAGCAAAGTAAGAACATAAAGGTGCAAGAGCTCTCGGTGTCCGTGACTCGAATGTCTCCAAATGGTGTTTGCGTGCAAGAAGTGGGAGATGGGTTGAGATCATAATATATATGTTTTTTAATTGAGAACTCAATCTACTAAAATTTCACACTTGGTCTCCTTCGAAATCTTATTTTGACTCATCCCGAGACCACTAGTCAGACACAAGTCAAAATGATCCTCTCCCTTTCGACTTTGAGCATTCATGCAATGGATGAGCGTAAGCAAGAAACGTTGGCACTTAGGATGGCAAATAGAATAATGATGGGGAAGTAAGACAAAAAGAGTGTGAAAGGCTCACATCAATTAGGATAACCATAGGCGAGAGAAAGCCAAATGATAGATATGATGTGAGGAGTAGGGATTGCCATGTAACGGATGCACATATGAGCTAAGGTAAGCTCTCTAATGGAACTAGTGGGGGTGCATCCAACTTGTTTGCTCATGAAGACCTATAGCTCATTTGAGGAGGCTCATCATTGGAATATGCAAACCAAGTTCTATAATGTAAGGGTCCCCACATAGTTATGCATGAATGATAATCTATATGTAGTACAAATATAGCAATGGAGTACGAATGTGGATCTTTCAAAAGGAATAGTAGTGTTGCCCCCTTCTTTTTGTGTGTGGCCTCTTTGGATCTTTCTATTTATCTCTCATTTGTCCTCTTTGGGATCTTTTGTTTTGTCCTCTTTGGGATCTTTTCCTCTCTTAAGGGCAACACTCTATGTTTTACCTGAATAAAAAGAAGATCATCACACTTTATAAGAAGTACTCAACATAAAGACAAGTGAAAACTGTCATGATGTATGGAATGTATACATCTGCCAGTGTAGCAGGATATGCAATGAAACTAGCGCGTCATGTAGCAATAATATCGGCAAGTCCCAACTATCATGCGGCTCCTCGATCAAGCAAAAACATGTATGACATGAAGATAAAGTCATGAGATGGTGGATGTTGCATGGCAATGTATCTCGGAAAGGCTATGGAAATGCCTTAATAGGTAGGTATGGTGGCTGTTTTGAGGAAAGATATAATGAGGCTTATGTATGAGAGAGCGTATCATGTCATGGGTTTGGATGCACCAGCGGAGTTTGCACCAACTCTCAATGTGAGAAAGGGCAATGCATGGTACCGAAGAGGCTAGCAAAATATGGATGGTGGAAGTGCCAACAATCAAATACTCACATTAGTTCGAAGAACTCATACACATATTATCGGTAACTCTCTATCTAGTTGTGGAATTCACAAAGAGACACGTACCCCGAGGACGAGTGTTTGGGGGTTTGGTTATCCTTGTGCATCCTCGACTCATGGTAACGTGAGGGTACTCTATATATTCCACCCCCTCCAGAGGTTAGCGATCAATTTAGTAGCTAGAGTTCTCAACTAATTTTTAGTTTAAAAAAACACGGATTTCCCAAAATACGACACCTAACACTAATAGGCTCAAGCTCTTGGCACCAATAGTCCAAACATTACTCAAATCAATACCTCAAAACTATTGCAAGTTACTACTATACTTAAATAGCAACCTCAGTTACCTACTCATGCAAGACACACAACTCGGTGCAACGAGCCAACTCTCTAGACAAGATAGGCATGATAACTCAAGAGAGTTCCAAAAGCAACCTAAGTAAAAGCTCTTAAAAAGATAAGCATGAAAACTAATAGCTAAGCATGACAATAGTTATGGAAAGATGAAGAACACACAAAAAAGATAAGCATGAAAACCTATGTTGTGTTCTAGAGTGGAATGGAGCGTGTCTCTCTCCCAAAAAAGGTAGGCTAGGTTCCGACTTGTTATGAACAGCAATAAAAGTAAAACAAACTAAAAAGTAAAGAGCGGGACGCTCCAAAAATAGCACATATCATATGAAGTGATAAAAATATAGCATGTAGATGGACGAACTGATGATTGTTGATAGAGAAGGGGATGCACGGGAGCATCCCCAAGCTTAGATGCTTGAGTCTCCTTTGAATATTTCTTGGGGTGCATGGGGGAATCCCCAAGCTTGAGCGCTTGACACTCTTGTATCTTCTTTCATCATCTCCCATCGCATACTTGAAAACTCCCTTCATACGGAACTCATCATAAGCTGATTAGAGTGGTTAGTACCCTTAATAAAATGATTCATTACCTGCTGGAAATAAAGATTTTCATGAAAAGCTACTGCTTCTCATGCTTGCCAAAAGGTTTTTGCAAATAAAAAGTAAGCTTAGGATTTGCAAAACAATGGAAACGCAAAACATGCCAGAATCTGTGAAAAATAGAACAACATGTAGTAAATAATTTATTAGAGGCACTTATGCAACTCAAATAAAAAAACTCAGAAAAGATGCCAGAAAGGAAATTATATATAGCATGCTCTCAAAAAACTTCACATCAAAAATATTATTTGGTGATTTTTGGCGAAGTTTTCCGTCAGGCAGACAGAATCTGTTTCTGGACAGCATGTCACAATTTTTGAACTTTCTTGCAATTAGAGGCTATAACTTGGCACAAAGCTTAAAAATAAAGATACAATGATGTTACTACAGTAGTGAAAAGCATCAAGACCACTAAAACTAAAAGTAAAAACTCAAAGTAAAGATAACAAGGGTTGTCTCCCTAGAGCTCTTTCTTTATAGCCATAAACATAGGCTTAAGATCTTAATGATGCTCGCGTAGGAATAAGAGATGTAGAACAAAAGAGAGCATCAAGAAGAAAATACCAAACACATTTAAGTCTAACATGCTTCCTATGCATAAGAATATTGCAATAGAATAATTTATTGAAGCACAAAGCCATAAGCATAGGAAGGAAAAACAAGTGCAGCTTCAAAACCTTCAACATAAAGAGAGGGAACTTGATACTATTGTAATATCTATAAGCATATGTTACCTTCTCATAATAATTTTCAGTGGGATCATGAATAAATTCAACAATATAAGTATCACATAAAGCATTTTTACCATAATCCACATAGACTTCATGAAGAGGATAAAACTTGGAGTAAAAGAGAGATTGAATCTCGTCCCAATCCCGTAGGTGAGAATCATCTAGTAGCCTATGCCATTCCAATGCTTTTCCTTTCAGTGACAAGGCAAATAATTTCCTCATGACTCCATCTCTTGTCAAACCTGAAATCTTAAATAACTCACAAAGTTTTGTAAGTTCCAACAAATGAATACTATGATTGACTCTTCCATCTCCTGCATAATAATAATTCCTAATTATTTCAATTATCCAACGTGGTATTTTGAATGGGATACATTCAGTAAGTGGAGGAGACTTATCTACCACGGGTGTGGTAAAGCGGCCTTTCCCAAGTAGCGAACTAAGCATGCAGTTTTCCAAAAGCCTAACTAGTGAAGTCACACAACTTGGTGTTTTCAGTGGAACCCATAGCAGCAGCAACAAGCAAGAACAAAGCAACTAATTTTTTTGTGGTTTTTGGTATAAGACACTAAAGCAAAAACTAGAAAGCAAACTAACAAGACTAAAAAGCAAAAGTAAAAGATAGTGTGCAACTCCCCTATCTTGAAGACTGGAGTCCCCGGCAACGGCGCCAGAAAACTTTGCTTGATGACGAGATCATGTATATACTTCTCGCACCTCATTCGTTACCCCAAGTGGAAGGTTGAGATGTAGTCAGCAGCAAGTTTTCCCTCACACTAAGACTGTAAGGTTTATCGAACCAGAATGACTCCTAGGACCAACAAGTAGGTGTCTCCTGTCCTGGCTAGCAGAAGACGTGGACCTTCACACAACAAATAACTTTTCTCCCAACGAGTACATAGAGGTTGTCAATCTCTCCGGCCTTGTAGTTTGCAAAGGATCAAAACACAAGCGGGAAAGTAATAGTGATTGCAACGGAAAAGTAAATGAAAGCGGTAAATGATGGAGGTGTAAACAATGATGATGATATGGATCGGAGTCACATGATGTTCACTAGTGATGTCTCTCTCCCAAAAGACGATAAACAACTATGCTTGGGTAAACAAATCACAGTTGGGAAATTGACAGAATTATGCACGCACCGCAATGCTAATTATGCTACTTGATAGTTAGAGGTTCATAGTAATGGGCCGTACGCCAAGACAAGTAGACTGTTTATTCATCACCATCTACTTACTAATCACCCACCTTGAGATATCTATCCAGAACATTTCGCCGGTATTAAGTTGCGAGCCCCACCCAAAGTGTAAACTCAAAGCAATGGACAACTCCATTAACCAACTCTACGTAAGGTAAACAATCCTTGCAACCATGGTCACAAGCACCGTTTTTTCTCCCTGGTGGCAACAACACATCCCCTAATCTCATGTTTCTGTCACTCAAGCTAGACATCAAGTGGCATGAACCCACAATCATGCATAACGCTCCCTCTTGGAGTTACAATCTACTACTCGGCCAAAGCAATAAATAGCAACAGTCAACATGCATGAATCACTAAGTAACATAATATAAAAGGATAATCTAATATATAACTCATAACAATCTCAACATAATCTCATAATCCATCGGATCCCAACAAACCGAGCATAGCAATAGCAAGATAATTACATAGATGCCTTGATCATGTAGGGCAGCTCACAAGGACTAACCATTGAAGCACAAGATTGGAGAGAAGACATCACATAGCTACCGGTCATGGACCCATGGTCCAAGGAGGACTACTCACGGCACGTCCGGGAAGCGTCCATGGCGGTGGAGAAGCTCCCGGAGGTCTATCCTCCCTCCGGCAGGGTGTCGGGAAGAGATCTCCTGACGCTCCCGATCTCGGAAGCGCTGCGCGGCGAAACGATGGAGAAATTCGCGATTCTGGAAGTTGTGGAAGGGTTTCCTCTCGGAGGACTAAATATAGGCCAAATGAGGGCACTGGAGGAGGTGGGGCCCACCCAGACGGCCTCCTCGCACAACCAGGGGGTAGGCCCCGCCAGCATGTCGCCTGGGCGGCCCCTGGCCCCCTCTGGCCCATCTTCGGTGATCTCGAAGCTTCTGTTACGCTGTTTTTTATATATTTTTCCTGAAATTATTCAGGCTTCGGAAAATTGGGTAAAATCCCCTGCAAAATAGACACCAGCTCACAGAAACTGGCATTGGGTGCACTGAGTTAGCAGGTTAGTCCAAATATGTGTAAAATGATATAAAAGTGTAGGAAAACATATAACAATGTCACCCAAAATATCATGGAACAAGCAGAAATTATAGATACGTTTGGGACGTATCAGTGGTTCATCAACAGTTTCTTCATTTTGTGCAGGAGCAGTTTCTTCAGGCACATGATCTTCAGTCTGAGGAATATGCTGAGCCAATGTATTAGTTTCTAGCGCAACAGTTTCTTCAACGTTTTCAGTTTCATCAGCTGATGCAGCTGATTCTTGTTCCGTGACAAACTTCACCGGAGAGCTCTTTTCTTCTGATCCAGTCATAACTTCAGTGGCTGGAGGGGACACATATACTTGAGGAATTATAGGGACCAATGGCGAATTGGGATGAGCCTGGTCACAAAAGTCATCATGTATCACTGGCGTGTTGCAGCCAATGTCCACATCGTCATTCTTTTCTTCAGCAATCATCTCTGTGTTCTGAGGAGGAGGAGTTGAGGCTTGAGGAATTTTATCAGCTTCAATTTCCTCATTAATGGGTGTGGAAGCAACAGTGCGATTTTCTTCCATTTCCTCATCCCTTTCCTGGATGACATCCTCCTCACAAAAGGGCACAATCATATAAGTAAGTGCAACATTGAGAGGAATTGCGTCAATTGGAGGAGTTGAATAAGTTGTCACAGTCCTCAAGCGGTTTGCCTTTGAGGACTTTGAAGTTGTTGATGCCTTTCTCTTCTTGGCTTCTTTTTCAGCTGCTTTGGTTTTCTTCACTTTTGATGCAGAAAGAAGAGTGATTTTCTTCACCGTTGAAGACTTTGGTGAAGGTGCATTCTCTTCACGCATAGGATATTCTTCAGCTGGCATGGAAGGTTCATCGGCCGCATGTTCATCAATATTTGCATCAGCCAGATGGATAGTGTAGCAGGCCTGAGGAATTGATGGTTGCATTGGGGCAGCAACCGTGTTGTTCTACTCTACTATTGCTTCAGTAGAAGCCTTGAAAAATCTCACTTTCGCTCCTTTCCTTTCAACATGATAGCTTGTGAATTTCTCACTCAGGGTTTTGATCTCAGCTTGAGTGGAGACAAGTTGTTGTGGCATCAAGGTCGGACGATTTTGTTGCAAGTACTTCTCCTTTTGAACCTTTGCTTTTTCAGCTTGTTTGGCTTGCTGAGTCTTCCATTTTTCTTCATTGCTGAATGTGACAACCATGTGACTAGGTCCAGGTGGAAGCTTCAGATCATCAATGGGTGTGCTGGGATCTTTGTACCAAAGATCGATGAAGTCCAATATCACCTTCATATCAAGTGCGAGCGAAATGATGGTACCTTTTGCCGGTGTGACTCTTTCTTGTTTGTTTTTGATGATTGCTTCAAGTGTTTGATCATCATATTCATCTTCATCCTCGGATGCAGAGGGAACATTGAGGACAACTCTGTTTGGCCTTGGCCTTGTTCCTCTCCCAGCAGTCATCTTTTTCTTCAGTATGCCACCTGAAGACTTGTGTGCAGAGCCAGAGGCAGATGGTCTTGAGCTAATTGGGGTCCGTGTTGGATGCTGACTTGATTGGGGTTGCAGAGGAGTGAAGATTTTTCTGGAGTTGAGGACATTGCATCAACACTTGGAGCTAGCTGAGGATTTTGTTGTTTTGATAGTGCTATTGAGGACTTGGAATTTACACCTGATTTCTTCACCAGGGCCTTCTTGGGAGGTGCCTCAGTGGCAGAGGCCTCAGCAGCACAGGAGGAGGGAGCAGTGGCTGCAACAGCAGATTCCTCATTGGAAGCTGTCACAACTTCTTTGGCAACTTTCCTCAGTTTTGCCAGATACTTTGCTTTTTTCTTAGGATAGTCTTCAATAGTGACCATGCTTGAGGGATGAGCACTTTGTTCATTGCCCACAGGAGGTCTGTTGCAAGGAGGCTTTATGGAAATTTTCCTTGCGTACTTGGGAGTGACATATCTGTATTCCTTCCACTCCTTAGCCCATCTCCTTTCAATCCTCTGAAGCATGATTTTGTGCTTGACATTGGTTTCTTTTCCATAGACTTTTTCATCAGGAGTCCAATAGTCATCATAAATGTCTTCAGGAATCTCAAAAGTAGTGTTTAGCTCAGCCTTCTTTCCATCCTTTTGTTTCTTGTCATCAACCATTTTCTTCAGTTGAGGACTTTGCTGAGGAACTTGAATTCTTGAGAAATCTGATGACACATGCAAATTTTCTTCAAGAAACGCTGCAAATGAGTTAAGTTGATGAGAACCTAGTGATTCATGAGCTGACATTTTGTACTTGTGAATAGAGTATAAGTGTGAATAATTTGGAGAGGTCATATGCGTTCTCAGATTTGAGGAATTTTAAAAATGACTCAAGTTGAGGAATTTGACCAATACCGTGTTTACGAATTTCGCTAAGCATTCTGGTCTTGGGGTTCCAGAGTTGTGCAGATTCGATAATTTACACAATTGAGGAATCTCGTGAAGAATTTAGTAACTTAGAGAAATTCATCAAGTGTTCTAGACATGGATGTGTTCATGTGAAGAATTTTTTGAGGAATAACAGTTTTTACAGATCTAATGAAAATATATGGATCAACACGGGCAGTAAAATTAGTTTTTAATTACCCTGTGTGAAGAACACGACGAACTCGATGAACTAAGGAAGTGAGAATGGAATCTCGTCGGTTCATATCTCCAACACCCTAACTTGGTGACTGAAGACAACTATGGCGGTGTCAGAGGAAGATGATTCACAGTAGGCGTGAGTTCGACGATGGCGAGGTCGAGGGAGTGAAGTTGTTCCTCACCGACGACGAGGATTTCCAGCGGCGGCGCTAGGTTAGATCTCGAGCGGGGGAGGATGAGAGCAAGAAGAAGAGATTTTACTAAAGGGGGGGTAGGGGCTATTTATAGCTGAGGTGAAAACGGTCCAGAGCGAAACTTTTGGACCGAACTGCCCCTGGCGCTTCCTACCCGGTTAACACGCGTCACGAACTACGCGGTGGATTTAGTGGAGATCGTGCTTATCCTATCGTGGGTAGTGGGTTCAGTTAGAGCGGTAGCGGCCAAAAATTTTGAGTTCAATTTTTTGAGTATTTTGTTAGCAAAGTCTTTAGCTGACAAGGACCCAGAGTGGACTTTGAACAAGTGTGAGATAGAACGCATATGAATAATTGAGAATAGTTTTGGTTGAGCTTAGCATAGAGGGGAGACGAGTCCGATCACATTCACTTAGAAGAAAAACCAACTTGAAGACTTAGCAATAAGTGAATGCTGTTGAGGACAATGAAAGCTCATAACTTAGTATATAGTCAATGAAGAACATCATATAAAAGTTCTTGAAGAATTTGAACTTTTTAAGAATTTGCAATTTTGAGGATTTTGAAAATTCTGAATACTTTGAAGATTTGAAGAATTTTCACAAAGTCTTAGTTTTGAAGAATTTCATCTTTGAGGAATTTGAAATTTTGTGGTGGCGTGACCCATCGTATAAGAATGATGATTTCAGGCACCGCATACAATTGTTGTAGGGCCTCGAGAATCAAATTCTTCATTAATTTCTTCACACTTAGAGTGTTATTCTTCATTGATTTAAAAAAGCGTTGCTTCGTGTGTTGCACATCTAAGTCATCAATTTTGCATAAGTGTTAGGTTGTGTGCCTTTTCACAGAACATTCGAAGATTCTAGGATATTTAGCTCACACCGCAACTTGCAAAACCTTTTATCATGCAAGGGCTTAGTGAAGATATCTGCTAGCTGGCCTTCAGTCCTCACATGGTCGATGATGATGTTGCCCTTGATTACATGATCACGAAGAAAATGATGAGGAATCTGGATGTGCTTGGTCTTCGAGTGTTGTACTAGGTTGTAAGCAATCTTGATTGCACCCTCACTATCGCAGTAGAGGGGCACATTCTTCATGTTGATGCCGTAGTCCTTGAGGGTTTGCTTCATCCACAACAATTGAGCACAACAAGAACCAGTAGCGATGTATTCAGCTTCCGTAGTGGAGAGTGACACACAGTTCTGCTTCTTGGGGGACAAACAGACTAAGGATGGTTCGAGGAAATGAAATGTGCGTGATGTTTACTTGCGGTCCACACGGTCACCACCATAATTAGAATCAGAATATCCAACAAGGTGAAGATTTGACCCCTTTGGGTACCATAATCCAAGTGTTGGTGTGTGAGCTAGATATCGAAGAATATGTTTCACAACCTTATGGTGTGATTCCTTCGGGTTTGCCTGGAAAAAAGCACACATGCAAACACTAAGCATAATGTCTGGCCTAGATGCACATAGGTACAACAAAGAGCCAATCATAGAGAGATATACCTGCTGATCGAAATCTTTACCATTTTCGTCAGTGGAGAGGTGGCCGTTGTGTTGGGGAACGTTGCATGGGAAACAAAAAAATTTCCTACGCACACGCAATACCTATCCATGGTGATGATCATCTACGAGGGGGAGAGTGAATCTACATACCCTTGTAGATTGCTAAGCGGAAGCGTATATAACACGGTTGATGTAGTGGAACATCTTTGCGATTCCAATCGTAGCCCGTCCCGCGATCTCATCACGATCCGTCCCGTGTTCCCATCATGATCCATCCCGATCTAGTGCCGAACGGACGGCACCTCCGCATTCAGCACACGTACAGCTCGGTGACGATCCCCGCCTTCTTGATCCAGCAAGAGGGGCGGAGAGGTAGATGGTTTCTCCAGCACGGCGGCATGGTGGTGGTGGTGGTGGATCTATTCGAGCAGGGCTTCGCCTAAGCGCTGCTGAAAACCGATCTAGAGGAAGAATAGATCTAGAAATAAGTAGAGGAAGCACGTGGCAATTAGGGTTAGCCCTCACCTTTAAAACCTCTAGTATATATAGGAGGGAGGGAGGGGACGAGGCAGCCTCAAACCCTCAAGGTTTGGCCGAAATTGGAGGTGAAGGAGTCCTACTCCAATCCTACTAGGACTAGGATTCCTCCTCTCCACTTGGAAACCCTTTCCACCTTTTCCACCTTTGGGTTTCTTTCCTTCCCACCTCCAATCCGCCTTGGGCTTTAGTGGAGGCTTCATCCAGCCCACTAAGGGCTGGTCCACGCCCTCCAACAGCCCATGAGACCATTTGGGGTGGGTGGGCCCACCTGGTGGACCTCCGGAACCCATTCGTCACTCCCGGTACACTACGAGAAATGTCCAAAACTTTTCCGGAGTTCAAAAACCATTTTCCTATATGTCAATATTTACCTCCGGACCATTCCGGAGCTCCTCGTGACATCCAAGATCTCATCTGGGACTCTGAACAACCTTCGGTTACCAACACCTATAACTCAACTATACCGAGACATCACTGAACCTTAAGTGTGCAGACCCTGCGGGTTCGAGAACTATGCAGACATGACCTGAGACACTCCCCGGTCAATAACCAATAGCGGGACCTGGATGTCCATATTGGCTCCTACATATTCTACGAATATCTCTATCGGTTGAACCTCTATGTCAAGGATTCAGTTAATGTTGTATCTGTTCCCTTTGTCCTTCGGTATGTTACTTGCTCGATATTTGATCCTCGGTATCTCCATGCCTAGCTCAATCTCGTTACCAACAAGTCTCTTTACTCGTTCCGTAATACAATATCCCTTGACTAACTCCATAGTCACATTTCTTGCAAGGCTTGTTTTGATGTTGTATTACCTAGTGGGCCCCGAGATACCTCTCCGTCAAACGGAGTGACAAATCCCAGTCTTGAGAGACCTTTGGAGATACCTGTAGAGCACCTTTGGAGATAGCCGACAGACACCTTTGGAGATACCTGTAGAGCACCTTTATAGTCACCCAGTAACGTTGCGACGTTTGATACACACAAGGTATTCCTCTGGTGTCCAGGAGTTGCATGATCTCATGGTCATAGGAATATATACATTGACATGCAGAAAACAGTAGCAATAAACTAACACGATCATATGCTACGTTTATAGTTTGGGTCTTGTCCATCACATCATTCTCCTAATGATGTGATCCCGTTATCAAGTGACAACACTTGTCTATGGCCAGGAAACCTTGACCATCTTTGATCAACGAGCTAGTCAACTAGAGGCTCACTAGGGACAGTGTGTTGTCTATGTATCCACACATGTATTTGAGTTTCCAATCAATACAATTCTAGCATGTTTAATAAACGATTATCATGAATAAGGAAATATAATAAAAACCAATTTATTATTGCCTCTAGGGCATATTTCCAATAGTCTCCCACTTGCACTAGAGTCAATAATCTAGTTCACATCACTATGTGATTGCAATGAACCTAACACCCATACAGTTATGGGGTTTGATCATATCTTGCTTGTGAGAGAGGTTTTTAGTCGATGGGTCCAAACCTTTCAGATCCGTGTGTGCTTTACAAATTTCTATGTCATCCTATAGATGCTGCTACCACGCGCCATTTGGAGCTATTGCAAATGACTGCTCCACTATACGAATCCGGTTTACTACTCAAAGTCATCCGAATTAGTGTCAAAGCTTGCATCGACATAACCCTTTGCGACGAACTCCTAAATCACCTCCATAATCGGAAAAAAATCCTTAGTCCACTAGTTACTAAGGATAACTTTTGACCATTATTCAGTGATTCAATCCTGGATCACTCTATGTACCCCTTGACAGATTCATGGCAAGGCACACATCAGGTGCGGTACACAACATAGCATACTGAGCCTACAGCTAATGCATAGAGGACGACCTTCGTCCTTTCTCTTTCTTCTACCTTGGTCAAGCTTTGAGTCTTACTCAAATTCACACCCTACAAACACAACCAAGAACTCCTTCTTTGCTGATCTATTTTGAACTCCTTCAAAAACTTGTCAAGGCATGCATTTCGTTGAAAGTTCTATTAAGCATTTTGATCTATCTCCATAGATCTTGATGCTCAATGTTCAAGTAGCTCTATCCAGGTTTTCCTTTGAAAAACTCCTTTCAAACAACCCTTTATGCTTTCCAGAAATTCTACATTATTTCTGCTCAACAATATGTCAACCACATATACCCATCAGAAATTCTATAGTGCTCCCACTCACTTCTTTGGAAATACAAGTTTCTCATAAACATTGTATAAACCCAAAAGCTTCGATCATCTCATCAAAGCGGATATTCCAACTCCAAGTTGCTTGCACCAGTCCATAGAAGGATCGCTGGAGCTTCCATACTTTTTAGCATCCTGTCACGCCCAAGATGCGATCCTATCCTCAATTTGGCACGAGGGCCTCGTTAGGGATAGAAGCGCATCTCATCGTTTCGCAAGAATGGATATCGTTACAAGTACATGTACTGAAAAGAAGATATATATATATATAGAATTGGCTTACACTCACCACAAGCTACATCAGAGTCACATCAGTACAATACATAATCATCATGAAGAAGAGCAGGGTCCGACTACGGACGAAAACAACTGAGAAAAGAAGAACGACCTCCATCCTTGCTATTCCAGGCTGCCGGCCTGGAACCCATCCTAGATCGATGATGATGAAGAAGAAGAAGAAGCAACTCCAAATGAACAATCAACACGCTCGCATCAAGTAACCTTTAAATGTACGTGCAACTGGTGTTGTAGTAATCTGTGAGCCACAGGGGACTCAGCAATATCATTTCCAAAGGTATCAAGACTAGCAAAGCTTAATGGGTGAGGTATGGTAAAGTGGTGAGGTTGCTGCAGCGGCTAAGCATATATTTGGTGGCTAAACTTACGAGTACAAGAATAAAGAGGGGGCTGATCTACGCATAGCGGACGTGACTACTGATGATCAAATGAATGATCCTGAACACCTCCCTACGTCAGACATAACCCCACCGTGTCCTCGATCGGAGAAGGAACTCACGAAAGAGACAGTGACGGTTACGCACACAGTTGTCATACTTTAATTAAGTTAACTTCAAGTTATCTAGAACCTGTGTTAAACAAAGTTTCCACGTTGCCACATAACCGCAGGCACGGCTTTCCAAAAGATTTAACCCTGCAGGGGTGCTCCAACTAACCCATCACAGATTACCACAAGCCGCATAGAAATCCTCGATCACGAAACTCGCGATCTCGTCGGACTCCTTAGTGGAAAACCTCAACTCTGAGATTACCCAAACCATCACCGGAACCCCGATGCACAAGATATCTCGTCAAAGGTAAAACTAATCCAGCAAGGCCACCCGACGTGTCGACGATCCGATAGGAGCCGCGTATCTCGTTCTCAGGACACGACGGATAAGCGAAGCGTACGGTGGCCTGATAGACATCTCCCGAGTTGCCCCGGGTTGGCCCCGCACGGTGCTCTATTTTGACCAGCACCATCAGCACTGTCCCTCCCTGTATTATGTAAAATTACTCCTCGGGTGCATGACGCCCTATGCTTTCAGTATTAACAAAATTATTATGTTGGGCAAATGTAGTACCAATGTTGGTCCTTGCCAGACCAGCTTTAATCTAAAACGAATTATCAAGGGGGTCCCCATAACAACCCCGATCGTGTTAGGAGCGCTCAATTATGGAACATAACACTGGTAGCCGAAACTAAGGGGGCAAAGGTGGAACAAAACACCAGGCTAGAAAGGCCGAGCCATCCACCTTTTACCAAGTATATAGGTGCATTAAATTAAATAGCATTTAATAGGGTGATATAACAAGGAACCCATGTTAACACATGGAAGAAACTGCTCCTGCAACTAGCAACGCTAACACATGGTAAAGCAAGCAGTAACATAGCCAATCAGTGGTTTGCTAGGTTGTGAACAGTTTGAAGGTTTCATGGCATTGTTGGGAGGCTGATATTTAACATGTTGTAGGCAACGAGACATAATCGATAGAAACGGTAAAACTACCATGGCAATGATAGTAATGGTATCTGGAGAAATGGTCATCTTGCCTGAGATCCCGCTTGGAAGAAGAATGACTCCGTGAAGCAGACGAACCGATGCAGTCGAACGGGTCCTCACAATCCGACACACTTGCGGAACTCTATTCGAGACGAAGGAAACCGAAAACAAGCATCAACACAGATATTCAGCACGACAAATGCACGACAAGATGCAATCCACATATGATGCATGAAGAGGCTGATACATGCAAGTCACGGCATGTCAAATCCCAACAACCAAATACTACACATTAAGTGAAGTTCAATATGCAACGAGTTGCATATTGACGAAACTCCACATACGAGTTTTTTAGTTCTATCCCGATTAGGTACACGACAATATTAAATGTGGTTACACATGGCAAGAGGTGACGCGTAATTAAACTACCTATCTATGCATTTTAAATGAGGTCGGAAATGACATATAGCACCTCCGGAACGACCTCACATGTTTATTTACAATTCTGTCCAGATTTGAACTAACGCGTTTAAAAAGTTGTTAAACAGCAAAACAAATATGTTCACATGATTCTACGCGTTGTTACAAGCAAATTACACATAGAGAACATCTCTAACGGAGCTACGGATCAAAAGATACAAGCACCGCAAGATATGATGGCATGAATGCAATATGTGTGCAAATGGCAACCACACCATCTCAAAACATACAACTAGCAAGATGATATGAAACTACACGAGATTCTAAGCAAGTTCCATATAGGACACGATCAAAACAGAGCAACGGTTCAACAACTACGAGCTAAACAAGAAATCACTACAATCTGCCAAAATCAGCCACATAGCATTTTCTACACCCCGCAACTACGAGCTACACAAATCCAATATACCCAACCAAGGCATGACACGATAGAGGGCAAGAAGCACTAGAACATACAACTAGCAACAACTAGCATGGAAGTATGGATCACTAGGAAAAGAAGTCACAAAATGGCTTCTCACACATAGTTTTAGACTTAGTGAAAATAACAGTTTATGAAACTGCAGTTTTCGATCTGAAGCCATATTGACATCAGCAAAACCATAAGCTACAGGACTCCAAATGGCATGAAAATTGACAGCATGCTAGATAATCCCAAAGTCTACAACTAACTACATTGCACCAACCTCAAAAGAGCTGCAGATCACAAGATAAACTCATGCAAAGACAACAACAAAATATAACAGACCCCAGACTTAGAAATATTTCAGCATCTCTAAAACAACACTATTTCCTAGCAAGTAAAGAACAAGCAACCACACCTAAACATGGATTTCTATTGCAACCAACATTACCAGGGGCTAGACTAAACATCCAAGAACAACTCTCTAGTAGACAACTGAATCATATCATGCACAGATTAAATCCCACAAAATAAACAAAAGGGCAACATGGCAAAAATATCACGCGCACTAACTTTCTTAAAAGCTAAAACAAAATACACAGTTAAATCATATGGATTTTTCTACACCGAAAACATATATAACATGAGGGGTTGCAAAATAAAAACAACGCCACACGTATATGCAGGAATATGTCCTAAACACGAAATAATAACTAGCGACTAAACCCTACATGCAAAAATACCAACGACTACTCTAAAATACATGGCAAAGGGGTTCCTAAAACATGAACATTTTATCTACGGAGTTCTAGCAATCCGGACACGCGCGAAAATAATTACGGGACGAACAACCTATTAGGACAGCACACAAAACTATGCATTCGGCACGTCAAACTACGTCACACATGCATGCAAGTTGTAAATTCGTAATCTACGCGAGATTCTACACAAAATCCATAAACAACTCGCCTTGATCCGACATACGGTTAAAAAGATACGGGCATTTTAATATACATCTATTTTTGTGGAATTTAATTAATTCTGAAAAATCCCTAAACGTAAATAACTACCGGGCCGAAATATGATGGGCACAACATACTAATCGGTGCTTGGGGTGGGGAATAGCTCAGGGCTCACCTTGGCTTCATGGGCCGACCCGGACTGGGCCGCTGGGGTGCGGAGGAGGCCGAGGCCCGGGGGTGCCGATGCTGGGCCAGCTGCGGGGCCCAGCCTTACCGCGGTTATTGGCGCTGGCCACGGGCGAACTGCTCGTCGTCCTCCTCGCGCTCGTGGCCGAGCAGAGGACAACGACGATGACATCAGGCGGGACGCGATCCGGCGGGCGGAAGGCGGCAGAGGCGGGGAACGGGCGGATCTGCCCGGATCCGAGCCGGGGCATCAACCCGAGGCGCGGAGGGCGAGCACGCGGCGGAGGCGGGCTCCGGCGGCGAGGGAGCTGCGGGTTGCGCGGGATCTGGCGAGCGGGGCCACCGGCGCAGCGTCTCCGGTGGGTTCCGGTGGCGGCCGACGATGAGAGGCTCCATGGCGAGGGAGCTGCGGCACACGGGCGACGACGGGAGGTGCGAGGCACGGTAGCTCGGGGCTGCTGCCCTCAGGCACGGGCTGCAGCCTCGGCAGATCGGCGGTGGCGCACAGATGGGCCCGAGAGGGCCCGATCCGGGCCCGGGCAGGCCGGGAGCGAGGAGAGAGAGTGGGGTGGCGGCTGCTGGTAGGTGGGAGCGAGCTGCGGGCACGGATTTCGAGGAGGGTTAGGGATGGGTGTCTAAAAAATAGGAGGAGGGTCTATTTATAGACAAAGGGGGGCTAGGTTTAGCAGAATTCCGCCCTGGTTTCAACCGCGCGATCGGATTCGAACAATTACGAACGCGGGATGGACTAAATGGCTGAGTAGAGTAGTTATCCAAAGACGAGAGGGAAAACGGGCGGCCCGGCAACGAGATTTCAAACACCGAAAGACGTCCGACGATAGACCGAATACGGTGCCACTACAATCGACCGTTCGGGTACCAGACGGACTCCGATTGCGACGAAATTCGAATGGGGACCTAGCTATATTAAAATAAGAACGCACGTCAAATCTCAACCCAATCAGAGAAGTTTTATACACACTTTTGAAAACAAGATTTAAACGTTGTCGCGGGCGCGTGCGTGTGTGGTCGGGCTCAGAACGGACAACGACGAGAACCGGCAACAAACAACGGATGCAAGTTTTGAAAACTGGCGGCAACGGAAATGCTGATGCAATGCAGATGATGCAAACGACGCGATGATGATGCGACAAATAAAAACAACCATACGACGAAAACGGAATAGAAGGGGAATCTTCTGGAACGTCGGTCTCGGGCTGTCACACATCCTTAGGATCAACAAAACCTTCTAGTTGTATCACACACAACCTTTCCTTCAGGAAACCGTCGAGGAAACAATGTTTTGACATCCCGTGTGCAATATTTCATAAATAATGCAGCAACTGCTAACATAATTCCAATAGAATTTTAGCATCGCTACGAGTGAGAAAGTCTCATCATAATCAACTCTTTGAACTTGTCGGAAACATCTTTGAGACAAGTCGAGCTTTCTTAATGGTGACTTATCACCATCATCATCTGTCATCCTTTTAAAGATCCATCTATACTTAACAGTCTTACGACCATCAAGTTGTTCCTCCAAAGTCCACACTTTGTTTTCATACATGGATCCTCTCTCGGATTTCATGGCCTCCACCCATTTGTCGGAATCTGGGCCCACCATCGCTTCTCCATAGCTCGTAGGTTCATTGTTGTCCAACAACATGACCTCCAAGACAGGGTTACCGTACCACTCTGGAGCAGTACGTGACCTTGTGGACCTATGAGGTTTGTAGTAACTTGATCCAAAACTTTATGATCACTATCATCAGCTTCCACTTCAATTGGTGTAGGCGCCACAGGAACTACTTCCTGTGCCCTACTACATACTGGTTGAAGTGACGGTTCAATAACCTCATCAAGTTTCCACCATCCTCCCATTCAATTCTTTTGAGAGAAACTTTTCCTCGAGAAAGAACCCGTTTCCAGAAACAAACACTTTGCTTTCGGATCTGAGATAGGAGATATACCCAACTATTTTGGGTGTCCTATGAAGATGCACTTATCTGCTTTGGGTTCGAGCTTATCAGACTGAAACTTTTTCACATAAGCATCGCAACCCCAACCTTTTAAGAAATGACATCTTAGGTTTCTCCAAACCATAGTTCATACGGTGTCATCTCAATGGAAATACGTGGTGCCCTATTTAAAGTGAATGCGGTTGTCTCTAATGCATAACCCATAAACGATAGTGATAATTCGATAAGAGACATCATAGTATGCACCATATCAAATAGGGCGCGACTATGACGTTCGGACACACCATCACACTATGGTGTTCCAGGTGGCATGAGATGTGAAACAATTTTCACATTGTCTTAATTGTGTACCAGACTCGCAACTCAGATATTCATCTCTACGATCATATTGTAGACAGTTTATCCTCTTGTCATGACGATCTTGAACTTCACTCTGAAATTACTTGAACCATTCAATAATTCAGATGTGTGTTTCATCAAGCAAATACACTAGTATCTACTCAAATCATCTATGAAGTAAGAACATAACAATATCCACTGCGTGCCTCAACACTCATTGGACTGCATACATCAAAATGTATTACTTCCGATAAGTAACTTTCTTGTTCTATCTCACTGGAAAAAATAGGCCTTCAGTCATCTTGCCCATGTGGTATGATTTGCATGTCTCAAGTGATTCAAAAATCAAGTGAGACCAAATGATCCATCAGCATGGAGTTTCTTCATGCGTTTATACCAATATGACTCAAGGGGCAGTGCCACAACTAAGTGGTACTATCATTACTATTTTATATCTTTTGGCATTAATATTATGAACACGTGTATCACTACAATCGAGATTCAATAAACCATTCATTTTAGGTGCAAGACCATTGAAGGTATTATTCAAACAAACAGAGTAACCATTATTCTCTTTAAATGAATAACCATATTGCGATAAACACAATCTAATCATATCTATGCTCAACGCAAACACAAAACAACAATTATTAAGGTTTAACACTAATCCTGATGGTAGAGGGAGTGTGTGATGTTTGATCACATCAACTTTGGAAATACTTCCAACACATATCATCACCTCGCCTTTAGCTAGTCTCCGTTTAATCCGTAGCTTTTATTTCGAGTTACTAACACTTAGCAACCGAACCGGTATCTTATACCCTCATGCTACTAGGAGCACTAGTAAAGTACAAATCAATATAATGTATATCCAATATACTGTTGTCGACTTTGCCAGCCTTCTCATCTACCAAGTATCTAGGGTAGTTCCGCTCCAATGACCATTCCCCTCATTACAGAAGCACTTAGTCTTTGGTTTGGGTTCAGCCTTGGGTTTCTTAACTAGTGCAGCAACTGGTTTGCCGTTTCATGAAGTATCCCTTCTTGCCCTTGCCCTTCTTGAAACTAGTGGTTTTACTAACCATCAACAATTGATGCTCCTACTTGATTTCTACTTTCACGGTGTCAAACATCGCGAATAGATCAAGGATCATCATATCTATCCTTGATATGTTATAGTTCATCACGAAGCTCTAGTAGCTTGGTGGTAGTGTCTTTGGAGAACCATCACTATCTTATCTGGAAGATCAATTCTCACTCGATTCAAGCAATTGTAGGACTCAGACAATCTGAGCACATGCTCAACGATTGAGTTTTTCTACCTTACTTTGCAGACAAAGAATCTTGTCGGAGGTATCACACCTCTGAACAAGGGCACAAGCATGAAATCCCAATTTCATATCTTGGAACATCTCATATGTTCCGTGACGTTCAAAACCTCTTCGGCGCCTCAATTCTAAGCCGTTAAGCATTATGCACTGAACTATCACGTAGTCATCAAAAACGTGTATGTCAGATGTTCGCAACATCCACACACGACGCTCGAGGTTCAGCACACCGAGCGGTGCATTAAGGACATAAACCTTCTATGTAGCAATGAGGGCGATCCTCAGTTTACGGACCCAGTCCGCATAGTTGCTACTATCAACTTTCAACTAAATTTTCTCTAGGAACATATCTAAAACAGTAGAGCTACAATGCAAGCTACAACATAATTTGTAAAGACCTTTTGACTATGTTCATGATAATGAGTTCAATTAATCATATTACTTAAGAACTCCCACTCAAATAGACATCCCTCTAGTCATTCGAGTTGCGCATGATCCAAATCCACTAACTCATGTCCGATCATCACGTGAGTTGAGTTTAGCTTCAATGGTGAACATCTCCATGTTAATCATATCAACTATATGATTCATGCTCGACCTTTCAGTCTCTTGTGTTTGGAGGCCATGTATGTACATGCTAGGCTCGTCAAGTTTAACCCGAGTGTTCCGCGTGTGCAACTGTTTTGCACCCGTTGTATGTGAACGTTGAGTCTATCACACCAATCATCAAGTGGTGTCTCGAAACAAAGAACTATCGCAACGGTGCACAGTCGGGGAGAACACAATTTTATCTTGAAATTTTAGTGAGGGATCACCTTACAATGCTACCGTCATTCTAAGCAAAATAAGGTGCATAAAAGGATTAACATCACATGCAAATCATAAGTGACATGATATGGCCATGATCTTGTGCTTCTTGATCTCCATCACCAAAACACCGACATGATCTTCATCGTCACCGGCGCCACACCATGATCTCCATCATTGTGCCACCATCAAGGTTGTCGTGCTATCTATGCTATTACTACTAAAGCTACTACCTAGCAATATAGTAAACGCATCTGCAAGCACAAACGTTAGTATAAAGAGAACCCTATGGCTCCTGCCGGTTGCCGTAGCATCGACGTGCAAGTCGATATTTAACTATTATGACATGATCATCTCATACATCAAATATATCATATCATGTCTTTGGCCATATCACATCACATACATACCCTGCAAAAACAAGTTAGACGTCCTTTGTAAGAGATGAGTATTCGTCTGAAACCCTTATACTTCGAAATAGATTGTCCATTCTGTACACGAAGTGCCTCCAGTTTTTTTCGTAACCCTTCCAACTTTTTAGCACATGCTATGTGGGTGAAATTATGATACCATGCCAAGTTTCATCCTTTTCAGAGTTCATTTGTAGCGCTTTTCAATTTCAGGGTCATTTAGCTAAAAAAATCATTAAAGGCATGAAAAATAAGAAATTAGGTGAGAAATGCTTGAAAGTTGATGATGTGGATTTCAATGATGCATATTGAGCACAGTAAAAGTCTGTTTTTATAATATTATTAAAAAAATGAAATGCCTTTGTAAGAGATGAGTATTCGTCCGAAACCCTCATACTTCGAAAGAGATTGTCCATTTTGTACACGAAGTGCCTCTAGTTTTTGTCGTAACCCTCCCAACTTTTTAGCACATGCTATGTGGGTGAAATGACTATACCATGCCATGTTTTAGCCTTTTCAGAGTTCATTTGTAGTGTTTTTCAATTTCAGGGTCATTTAGCTCAAAAATATCATTAAATGCATGAAAAATATTAAATGAGGTGAGAAAGGGTTGAAACTTGATGACGTGGCTTTGAATGATGCATATTGAGCCCTAGAAAAGTCTGGAGTTGAAATAAGTTTGAAAAAAATGAAATGCCTTTGTAAGAGATGAGTATTCGTCCAAAACCCTCATACTTCGAAAGAGATTGTCCATTTTATACACGAAGTGCCTCTAGTTTTTGCCATAACCCTCCCAACTTTTTAGCACATGCTATGTGGTGAAATGATGATACCATGCCAAGTTTCAGCCTTTTTAGAGTTAATTTGTAGCGTTTTTCAACATCAGGGTCAAACAAATCCATTAAATGCATGAAAAATGTCAAATGAGGTGAGAAAGGGTTGAAAATTGATGACGTGGCTTTGAATGATGCATATATATACCCTAACTCTTACACAAAGATTCCCCCTGGTTTGTCTGAAGTGGGACTTTCCAGATAAGCCCAGAAACTCACTAAGAAGAAATTGATGATGGTGAAAGCCGGTCACATCCGAGATTGGGATGTTGGGGTACAAAACTTTTTCTTCGCATGTGTCCCTTTGCGCCGTAACCATGGACAATCTTCATCATTTAACATGGTGTTTAGGTCTTTCTTCACTTTGAAGGGAGGAATTTCATGGAACTTTTGATAATCTCGTAACATGTCTGTCTTGTCCTCCAATCCCATGATGTTTCTTTTCCCTGAAAGAACTATGTGGCGCTTTGGCTCATCGTATGATGTATTCGCTTCCTTATCTTTTCTTTTCCTCGGCTTGGTAGACATGTCCTTCACATAGAAAACCTACACCACATCATTGGCTAGGACAAATGGTTCATTTGTGTACCCAAGATTGTTGAGATCCACTGTTGTCATTCCATAACGCGGGTCTTCCTTTACCCCGCCTCCTTTGAGATTGACCCATTTGCACCAAAACAAAGGAACCTTCAACTTATTTCCATTGTCAAGTTCCCATATCTCCTCTATGTAACCATAAAATGTGTCCTTTGGCCTATTATTTTTTGTGTTTGCTGCATCAAAAGGGACATCACTGTTTTGGTTGGTGCCCTTTTTATCTTGGGCAATCATGTAAAATGTATTCCCATTTATCTCATACCCTTTCAAAGTCAATATAGTCGAAGATGGTGACTTGGCCAACAAGTACAAGTCATCTCCAAATTCAGGGTCATGCATGAGACGTGACTGCTCCGGGTTCTTCGATCGTACAATACCATGTGTTCCTCGATATACGGAGCCACCAAGGTGGATGTTTGTAGAATTGTGTAGCGTGCTTCCGCCCAAGAATGCCCGTCCCTACATATTACTCAATCCTTTCCTAGCGTGCCTTTTCCACCAAGTCCGCCCTCATGCCGTGATTCAGGAAGACCAATCGGCTTAAGATCAGGAATAAATTCAATACAAAACTCAATGACCTCCTTTGTTTCATGGCCCTTGGAGAAGCTGTTGGGGAACGTCGCATGGGAAACAAAAAATTTCCTACGCGCACGAAGACCTATCATGGTGATGTCCATCTACGAGAGGGGATGAGTGATCTACATACCCTTGTAGACCGTACAGCAGAAGCGTTAGAGAATGCGGTTGATGTAGTGGAACGTCCTCACGTCCCTCGATCCGCCCCGCGAACAATCCCGCGATCAGTCCCACGATCTAGTACCGAACGGACGACACCTCCGCGTTCAGCACACGTACAGCTCGACGATGATCTCGGCCTTCTTGATCCAGCAAGAGAGACGGAGAGGTAGAAGAGTTCTCCGGCAGCGTGACGGCGCTCCGGAGGTTGGTGATGACCTTGTCTCAGCAGGGCTCCGCCCGAGCTCCGCAGAAACGCGATCTAGAGGAAAAACCGTGGAGGTATGTGGTCGGGCTGCCGTGGAAAAGTCGTCTCAAATCAGCCCTAAAACCTCCGTATATATAGGTGGGAGGGAGGGGGCCTTGCCTTGGGGTCCAAGGACCCTCAAGGGGGTCGGCCGAGCCAAGGGGGAGGACTCTCCCCCCAAACCGAGTTGGACTAGGTTTGGTGGGAGGGAGTCCTCCTCCCTTCCCACCTCCTCCTTTTTTTTCTTTTCCTCTTGATTTTTCTTCTCTTGGCGCATAGACCACTTGTGGGCTGTCCCACCAGCCCACTAAGTGCTGGTGTGTCTCCCCAAGGCCTATGGGCTTCCCCGGGGTGGGTTGCCCCCCCCGGTGAACCCCCGGAACCCATTCGTCATTCCCGGTACATTCCCGGTAACTTCGAAAACCTTCCGGTAATCAAATGAGGTCATCCTATATATCAATCTTCGTTTCCGGACCATTCCGGAAACCCTCGTGACGTCCGTGATCTCATCCGGGACTCTGAACAACATTCGGTAACCAACCATATAACTCAAATACGCATAAAACAACGTCGAACCTTAAGTGTGCAGACCCCGCGGGTTCGAGAACTATGTAGACATGACCCGAGAGACTCCTCGGTCAATATCCAATAGCGGGACCTGGATGCCCATATTGGATCCTACATATTCTACGAAGATCTTATCGTTTGAACCTCAGTGCCAAGGATTCGTATAATCCCGTATGTCATTCCCTTTGTCCTTCGGTATGTTACTTGCCCGAGATTCGATCGTCAGTATCCGCATACCTATTTCAATCTCGTTTACCGGCAAGTCTCTTTACTCGTTCCGTAATACAAGATCCTGTAACTTACACTAAGTCACATTGCTTGCAAGGCTTGTGTGTGATGTTGTATTACCGAGTGGGCCCTGAGATACCTCTCCGTCACACGGAGTGACAAAACCCAGTCTCGATCCATACTAACTCAACGAACACCTTCGGAGATACCTGTAGAGCATCTTTATAGTCACCCAGTTACGTTGCGATGTTTGATACACACAAAGCATTCCTCCGGTGTCCGTGAGTTATATGATCTCATGGTCATAGGAACAAATACTTGACACGCAGAAAACAGTAGCAACAAAATGACACGATCAACATGCTACGTCTATTAGTTTGGGTCTAGTCCATCACATGATTCTCCTAATGATGTGATCCCGTTATCAAGTGACAACACTTGCCTATGGCCAGGAAACCTTGACCATCTTTGATCAACGAGCTAGTCAACTAGAGGCTTACTAGGGACAGTGTTTTGTCTATGTATCCACACAAGTATTGTGTTTCCAATCAATACAATTATAGCATGGATAATAAACGATTATCATGAACTAAGAAATATAATAATAACTAATTTATTATTGCCTCTAGGGCGTATTTCCAACAGATGCTTCCTTCTGGCCTAGCACGGTTGTGAACATATTTCTTTAAGACTCACATGAACCTCTCGAAGGGGAACATATTGTGTAGAAATACAGGGCCCAAAATGGCAATCTCTTCGACTAGGTGAACTAGGACGTGTGCCATGATATTGAAGAAGGATGGTCGGAACACCAACTAGAAACTGACAAGACATTGCACCAAATCATTCTGTAACCTTGGTAGTATTTCTGGATCGATTACCTTATGAGGATTGCATTGAGGAATGCACATAGCTTCACAATGGCTGATCGGACGTTTTCCGGTAGAAGCCCCTCAATGCAACCGAAAGCAATTGCGTCATAATCACGTGACAGGCATGAGACTTTAGGTTCTGGAAATTTTTCTCTGTCATATTTATTATTCCCTTTATATTCGACGAGTAGCCAAAGGGACCTTCATACTAAGAAGGCATTCAAAGAAGAATTCTTTCTCTTCTTTGGTAAGAGCGTAGCTGGCAGGACCTTCATATTGCTTGGGATGCATGCCATCTTTTTCGTGCATATGTTGCTGGTCCTCCTGTACCTCCGGTGTATCTTCTGTATTTCCATACACGCCCAAGAATCCTAGCAGGTTCACGCAAAGATTCTTCGTCACGTGCATTACGTCCATTGTAGATCGGTCCTCTAGGACTTTCCAATAAGGTAGGTCCCGAAATATACATTTCTTCTTCCACATGGGTGAGTGTCCATCATCGCCATTCGAAAAAGATCGTCCGCCAGGACCCTTTCCAGAAATTACTTTTAAATCCTTGACCATATGAAGTATATGATCACCAGTATGGTGGTCAGGCTTCTTCCGGTGATCTGCCTCACCTTTGAAATGCTTGCCTTCTTTTCTTAAGACATGCTTGATCAGAAGAAATCGACGATGTCCTAGGTACACATTCTTCTTACATTTATCCAAGTATATACTTTCGGTATCATCTAAACAGTGCGTGCATGCGTGGTATCCCTTGTTTGTCTGTCCTGATAGGTTACTAAGAGCAGGCCAATCATTGATGGTAACAAACAACAACACTCGTAGGTCAAATTCCTACTGTTTGTGCTCATCCCACACACATACACCTTTGATATCCCACAACTATAAAAGTTCTTCAACTAACGGCCTTAGGTACACATCAATGTTGTTGCCGGGTTGCTTGGGGCCTCGGATGAGCATTGTCATCATAATGAACTTCTGCTTCATGCACAACCAAGGAGGAAGGTTATAGATACATAGAGTCACGAGCCAGGTGCTATGATTGCTGCTCTGCTCCCCAAAAGGATTAATGCCATCTGCACTTAAACCCAACCAATAGTTGCTTGCGTCATCTACAAAGTCCAACCACTCTCTCTCAATTTTTCTCCACTACGACCAATCAGCGGGTACCCTCAATTTGCCTTCTTTCTTACGCTCGTCTTTCTGCCATCGCATCAACTTGGCATGCTCTTTGTTTTGGAATAAACGTTTCAACCATGGTATTATAGGAGCATACCACATTACCTTGGCAGGAATTCTCTTCCTGGGACGCTGGCCCTCAACATCGTCACCAGGGTCATCGCGGCCGATCTTATAGTGCAACGCACCGCATACCGGGCATGCATTCAAATTCTCATACTCCCCACCGCGGTAGAGGATGCAGTCATTAGGGCATGCATGTATCTTCTGCACCTCTAATCCTAGAGGGCAGATAGCCTTCTTTGCTTCATACGTACTGTTGGGCAATTCGTTGTCCTTTGGAAGCATCTTCTTTAATATTTTCAGCAACTTTTCAAAACCCTTGTCAGATACACCATTCTCTGCCTTCCATTGTAGCAATTCCAGTGTGGTACCCAACTTCTTCTTGTCATCTTCACAATTTGGGTACAACAATTTCTTGTGATCCTCTAATGCGCTACAACTTCAGCTTCTCCTTTTCACTTGCGTAGTTTCTCTTTGCATCAGCAATGGCCAGACCAAGATCATCAGCGGGCTCATGTGGTTCCTCTACTTCAGCTTCTTCCCCCATTGTAGTACCATCGTATTCAGGGAACAAATGATAGTCCTCTTCTTCATTCTCTTCCAGTAGAACCCCTCTTTCTCCGTGCTTGGTCCAACAGTTATAGCCGAACATGAAACTAGACGTAAACAGGTGGACATGAATGACTCTTGACTTAGAGTAAGTTCTATCATTCTTAGAGACAACACATGGACAAGACATAAAACTATCCCGCTGGTTTTCCTCAGCCGCACGTAGAAAACTCTGCAAACCATCAATGAATTGGGGAGAGCGTCGGTCATCGTACACCCATTGCCAGTTTATCTTCGTTACACAAGACCGAAAAGACCAAATTACTACAAGTTCACACATAAAGTTCATACACACTTATTCTCATAAAACAAAATACAAGAGTTTCTAGCTAAAGCATTTAAATGCAACAACAAATGCGATCACGACCGCAACTAAGGTAACAATTGATCCAACAACATAGTGATACCAAGCCTCTTTATTAAGGGCATATTTTTTGATCCTTCTAATCATCAAGCGCATTGCATCCATCTTGATCTTGTGATCATCGACGACATCGGCAACATGCAACTTCAATTTCATCTTCTCTTCTTCAATTCTTTTCAATTTTTCTTTCAAATACTCATTTTCTTTTTCAACTAAATTCAACTTCTCGACAAGAAGGTCGGTTGCACTTTCTGCTTCACATACCTCCTAGATAAACAAAATATCTATGTCAACTTGATGGGCATAATTGTCATATAGACGAGAAATGCAACAAATAGTTATAAAATAGAATATACCACATCCGATTCATAAACCGAACGAGGGACGACGGGGACATATATCTAGACCATGGCACTATGTATAACAAACAATCATACAAGTAAGAAAACTATCTAAATCATACAAATAAGATTTTTGTGGAATAAAAAGGATAAGAACAAGAAGATCGCCAAGGTGGAGCCGACGACGAGACGGTGCAGGCGATCGATGGTGGTTAGGACGGGGATGGGAAGGCACTAAGTAAACCACACCTATACATATGCAAATTCAGAAGTTAATTTGAGCTCAAATTGCATATAAATCAATTAAAGTCAAACATAGTTACTGTTGGGGAACGTCGCATGGGAAATAAAAATTTTCCTACGCGCACGAAGACCTATCATGGTGATGTCCATCTACGAGAGGGGATGAGTGATCTACGTACCCTTGTAGACCGTACAGCGGAAGCGTTAGTGAACGCGGTTGATGTAGTGGAACGTCCTCACGTCCCTCGATCCGCCCCGCGAACTATCCCGCAACCAGTCCCACGATCTAGTGCCGAACGGACGGCACCTCCGCGTTCAGCACACGTACAGCTCGACGATGATCTCGGCCTTCTTGATCTAGCAAGAGAGACGGAGAGGTAGAAGAGTTCTCCGGCAGCGTGACGGTGCTCCGGAGGTTGGTGATGACCTTGTCTCAGCAGGGCTCCGCCCGAGCTCCGCAGAAACGCGATCTAGAGGAAAAACCGTGGAGGTATGTGGTCGGGCTGCCGTGGAAAAGTCGTCTCAAATCAGCCCTAAAACCTCCGTATATATAGGTGGGAGAGGGGGGGCCTTGCCTTGGGGCTCAAGGAGCCCCAAGGGGGTCGGCCGAGCCAAGGGGGGAAGGTCTCCCCCCCCAAACCGAGTTGGACTTGGTTTGGTGGGTGGGAGTTCTTCCTTCCCTTCCCACCTCCTCCTTTTTTTTTTCTTTCTCTTTGATTTTTCTTCCAATGCGCATAGGGCCCTTTTGGGCTGTCCCACCAGCCCACTAAGGGCTGGTGCGCCACCCTCAACCCCTATGGGCTTCCCCGGGGTGGGTTGCCCCCCCCCCCCCGGTGAACTCCCGGAACCCATTCGTCATTCCCGGTAACTCCGAAAACCTTCCGGTAATCAAATGAGGTCATCCTATATATCAATCTTCGTTTCCGGACCATTCCGGAGACCCTCGTGACGTCCGTGATCTCATCCGGGACTCTGAACAATATTCGGTAACCAACCATATAACTCAAATACGCATAAAACAACGTCGAACCTTAAGTGTGCAGACCCTGCGGGTTCGAGAACTATGTAGACATGACCCGAGAGACTTCTCGGTCAATATCCAATAGCGGGACCTGGATGCCCATATTGGATCCTACATATTCTACGAAGATCTTATCGTTTGAACCTCAGTGTCAAGGATTCATCTAATCCCGTATGTCATTCCCTTTGTCCTTCGGTATGTTAGTTGCCCAAGATTCGATCGTCAGTATCCGCATACCTATTTCAATCTCGTTTACCGGCAAGTCTCTTTACTCGTTCCGTAATACAAGATCCCGCAACTTACACTAAGTTACATTGCTTGCAAGGCTTGTGTGTGATGTTGTATTACCGAGTGGGCCCCGAGATACCTCTCCATCACACGGAGTGACAAATCCCAGTCTTGATCCATACTAACTCAACGAACACCTTCGGAGATACCTGTAGAGCATCTTTATAGTCACCTAGTTACGTTGTGACGTTTGATACACACAAAGTATTCCTCCGGTGTTAGTGAGTTATATGATCTCATGGTCATAGGAACATATACTTGACACGCAGAAAACAGTAGCAACAAAATGACACGATCAACATGCTACGTCTATTAGTTTGGGTCTAGTCCATCACGTGATTCTCCTAATGACGTGATCCAGTTATCAAGCAACAACAGCTTGTTCATAATCAGAAGACACTGACTATCTTTGATCAACTGGCTAGCCAACTAGAGGCTTGCTAGGGAAAGTGTTTTGTCTATCTATCCACACATGTAAATGAGTCTTCATTCAATACAATTATAGCATGGATAATAAACGATTATCTTGATACAGGAATTATAATAATAACTATATTTATTATTGCCTCTAGGGCATAATTCCAACAGTCTCCCACTTGCACTAGAGTCAATAATCTAGTCCTCACATCATCATGCGAATTACATTGTAATAAATCTAACACCCATATAGTTCTGGTGTTGATCATGCTTAGCCCGTGGAAGAGGTTTAGTCAGCGGGTCTGCTACATTCAGATCCGTGTGCACTTTGCATATACTCACGTCCTCCCCTTCGACGTAGTCACGGATGAGGTTGAAGCGTTGTTTGATGTGTCTGGACTTCTTGTGAAACCGTGGTTCCTTTGCTAAGGCAATGGCACCTGTGTTGTCACAGAACAAGGTTATTGGATTCAGTGCGCTTGGCACCACTCCAAGATCCGTCATGAATTGCTTCATCCAGACACCCTCCTTAGCCGCCTCCGAGGCAGCCATGTACTCCGCTTCACATGTAGAATCTGCTACGACGCTTTGCTTGGAACTGCACCAGCTTACCGCACCCCCATTAAGAATAAATACTTATCCGGTTTGCGACTTAGAGTCGTCCGGATCTGTGTCAAAGCTTGCATCGACGTAACCTTTTACGGCGAGCTCTTCGTCACCTCCATACACGAGAAACATCTCCTTAGTCCTTTTCAGGTACTTCAGGATATTCTTGACCGTTGTCCAGTGATCCACTCCTGGATTACTCTGGAACCTACCTGCCATACTTATGGCCAGGATAACGTCCGGTCTAGTACACAGCATTGCATACATGATAGAACCTATGGCTGAAGCATAGGGGACGGAGCGCATATGCTCTCTATCTTCATCAGTTGCTGGTCACTGAGTCTTACTCAATCTCGTACCTTGTAAAACTGGCAAGAACCCTTTCTTGGACTGTTCCATTTTGAACCTCTTCAAAACTTTATCAAGGTAAGTGCTTTGTGAAAGTCCTATCAGGCGTTTTGATCTATCCCTATAGATCTTAATGCCTAGAATGTAAGCAGCTTCTCCTAGGTCATCCACATATAATATTAGAAACGCCAAGTAATCCTTTATGCTCTCCAAAAACTCCATGTTGTTTCCAATAAGCAATATGTCATCCACATATAATATTAGAAACGCCACAGAGCTCCCACTCACTTTCTTGTAAATACAAGATTCTCCAACCACTTGTATAAACCCAAATGCTTTGATCACCTCATCAAAACGTTTGTTCCAACTCCGAGATGCTTGCACCAGTCCATAAATGGATCACTGGAGCTTGCACACCTTGTTAGCATTCTTAGGATCGACAAAACCTTCGGGTTGCATCATATACAATTCTTCCTTAAGGAAACCGTTAAGGAACGCCGTTTTGACATCCATCTGCCAGATTTCATAATCGAAAAATGCAACTATTGCTAACATGATTCTGACGGACTTACGCATCACTACGGGTGAGAATGTCTCATCGTAGTCAACTCCTTGAACTTGTGAAAAAACCCTTTGCCACAAGTCGAGCTTTATAAACGGTCACATTGCCGTCAGCGTCCGTCTTCCTCTTAAAGATCCATTTGTTCTGAATAGCCTTGCAGCCCTCAGGCAGTACCTCCAAAGTCCACACTTTGTTCTCATACATGGATCCTATCTCGGACTTCATGGCTTCTAGCCATTTGTTGGAATCTGGGCCCACCATTGCTTCTTCATAATTTGCAGGTTCATTGTTGTCCAACAACATGATTGATAAGACGGGATTACCGTACCACTCTGGAGCAGCACGTGGTCTCGTCGACCTGCGTGGTTCGACAGAGACTTGAACCGGAGTTTCATGATCATCATCATTAACTTCCTCCTCAACCGACGTCGCAACGACAGAGGTTTCCCCTTGCCCTACGCCACCATCCAGAGGGATGAGAGGTTCGACAACCTCGTCAAGTTCTATCTTCCTCCCACTCAATTCTCTCGAGAGAAACTCCTTCTCGAGAAAAGCTCATTTTTTAGCAACAAACACTTTGCCCTCAGATTTGAGATAGAAGGTGTACCCAACTGTCTCTTTTGGGTAACCTATGAAGATCCACTTTTCTGCTTTGGGTTCCAGCTTTTCAGGCTGAAGCTTTTTGACATAAGCATCACATCCCCAAACTTTAAGAAACGACAACTTTGGCCTTTTGCCATACCACAGTTCGTATGGTGTCGTCTCAACGGATTTTGATGGTGCCCTGTTTAAAGTGAATGCAGCTGTTTCTAATGCATAACCCCAAAACGATAACGGCAAATCGGTAAGAGACATCATAGATCGCACCATCTCTAATAAAGTACGATTACGACGTTCGGACACACCATTACGCTGTGGTGTTCCAGGCGGTGTCAACTGTGAAACAATTCCACATTGTCTCAAGTGGGCACCAAACTCGAAACTCAGATATTCACCTCCACGATCAGACCGTAGGAACTTGATCTTCTTGTTACGATGATTTTCAACTTCACTCTGAAATTGCTTGAACTTTTCAAATGTTTCAGACTTGTGCTTCATTAAGTAGACATAACCATATCTACTCAAATCGTCAGTGAAGGTGAGAAAATAACGATATCCTCCGCGTGCCTCTACGCTCATCGGACCACACACATCGGTATGTATGATTTCCAACAAGTCACTTGCACGCTCCATTGTTCCGGAGAACGGAGTTTTAGTCATCTTGCCCATGAGGCATGGTTCGCACGTGTCAAGTGAATCAAAGTCAAGTGACTCCAAAAGTCCATCGGCATGGAGTTTCTTCATGCGCTTTACACCAATATGACCTAAGCGGCAGTGCCACAAAAATATGGCGCTATCATTGTTAACTCTAACTCTTTTGGTCTCAATGTTATGTATGTGTGTATCGCTATCAAGATTCAATATGAACAATCCTCTCACATTGGGTGCATGACCATAAAAGATGTTACTCATAGAAATAGAACAACCATTATTCTCTGACTTAAAAGAGTAACCGTCTCGCAATAAACAAGATCCAGATATAATGTTCATGCTCAACGCAGGCACTAAATAAAAATGATTCAAGTTCATAACTAATCCTGATGGTAACTGAAGTGAAACTGTGCCGACGGCGATTGCATCAACCTTGGAACCATTTCCTACGCGCATCGTCACGTCATCTTTCGCCAGCCTTCGTCTATTCCGCAGTTCCTGTTTCGAGTTGCAAATATGAGCAACAGAACCGGTATCGAATACCCAGGCACTAGTACGAGAGCCGGTTAAGTACACATCAATAACATGTATATCAAATATACCTGATTTTTCTTTGGCTGCCTTCTTATCTGCCAGATACTTGGGGCAATTGCGCTTCCAGTGACCCATACCCTTGCAATAGTAACACTCTGTTTCAGGCTTAGGTCCAGCTTTGGGTTTCTTTGTCGGATTGGCAACAGGCTTGCTGCTCTTCTTTGAATTACCCTTCTTGCCTTTGTCGTTTCTCTTGAAACTAGTGGTCTTATTCACCATCAACACTTGATTCTATTTACGGAGTTCAGACTCTGCGACTTTCAGCCTCGCAAACAACTCGCCGGCAGACTTGTTCATCCCTTTCATGTTGTAGTTCAACACAAAGCCTTTATAGCTTGACGGCAGTGATTGAAGGATTCTGTCAGTGATAGCCTCTTGCGGGAGTTCAATCCCCAGCTCAGCTAGACGGTTTGAGTACCCAGACATTTTGAGCACATGTTCACTGAAAGACGAGTTCTCCTCCATCTTGCAAGCATAGAATTTATCGGAGGTCTCATAACTCTCGATCCGGGCGTTCTTCTGAAAGATAAACTTCAACTCCTGGAACATCTCAAATGCTCCATGACGCTCAAAGCGACGTTGAAGTCCCGGTTCTAAGCCATACAAGACTGCACATTGAACTACTGAGTAGTCCTCCTTACGTGCTAACCAAGCGTTCTTAACATCCTGATCAGCCGTAGCGGGTGGTTCATCTCCTAGCGCAGCATTAAGGACATAATCCTTCTTCCCAGCTTGTAAGATTAGCTTAAGATTACGAGCCCAGTCTACAAAGTTGCTTCCATCATCTTTCAACTTAGCTTTCTCTAGGAACGTATTAAAATTCGGGGTGACTGTCGCGTGAGCCATGATCTACAACACAAATATATTCAAAGTGGACTTAGACTATGTTCAAGATAATTAGAGTTTAACTTAATCACATTATTCGCTAAACTCCCACTCAAAAAGTACATCTCTCTAGTCATTTGAGTGGTTCATGATCCACTTACACTAGCTCAAGTCCGATCATCACGTGAGTTGAGTATAGTTTCAGTGGTAAGCATCCCTATGCTAATCATATCATCTATATCATTCATGATCGACCTTTCGGTCTCATGTGTTCCGAGGCCATGTCTGCACATGCTAGGCTCGTCAAGCTTAACCCGAGTGTTCCGCGTGCGCAACTGTTTTGCACCCGTTGTATGTGAACGTTGAGTCTATCACACCCGATCATCACGTGGTGTCTCGAAACGACGAACTGTAGCAACGGTGCATAGTCGGGGAGAACACAATTTCGTCTTGAAATTTTAGTGAGAGATCACCTCATAATGCTACCGTCGTTCTAAGCAAAATAAGGTGCATAAAGGATTAACATCACATGCAATTCATAAGTGACATGATATGGCCATCATCACGTGCTTCTTGATCTCCATCACCAAAGCACCGGCACGATCTTCTTGTCACCGGCGCCACACCATGATCTCCATCAACGTGTCGCCATCGGGGTTGTCGTGCTACTCATGCTATTACTACTAAAGCTACATCCTAGCAAAATAGTAAACGCATCTGCAAGCACAAACATTAGTATAAAGACAACCCTATGGCTCCTGCCGGTTGCCGTACCATCGACGTGCAAGTCGATATTATCTATTACAACATGATCATCTCATACATCCAATATATCACATCACATCGTTGGCCATATCACATCACAAGCATACCCTCAAAAACAAGTTAGACGTCCTCTAATTTTGTTGTTGCATGTTTTACGTGGTGACCATGGGTATCTAGTAGGATCGCATCTTACTTACGCAAACACCACAACGGAGATATATGAGTTGCTATTTAACCTCATCCAAGGACCTCCTCTGTCAAATCTGATTCAACTAAAGTTGGAGAAATCGACACTTGCCAGCCATCTTTGAGCAACGGGGTTACTCGTAGCGATGAAACCAGTCTCTCGTAAGCGTACGAGTAATGTCGGTCCAAGCCGCTTCAATCCAACAATACCGCGGAATCAAGAAAAGACTAAGGAGGGCAGCAAAACGCACATCACCGCCCATAAAAAACTTTTGTGTTCTACTCGAGAAGACATCTACGCATGAACCTAGCTCTGATACCACTGTTGGGGAACGTCGCATGGGAAACAAAAAATTTCCTACGCGCACGAAGACCTATCATGGTGATGTCCATCTACGAGAGGGGATGAGTGATCTACGTACCCTTGTAGACCGTACAGCGGAAGCGTTAGTGAACGCGGTTGATGTAGTGGAACGTCCTCACGTCCCTCGATCCGCCCCGCGAACTATCCCACGATCAGTCCCATGATCTAGTGTCGAACGGACGACACCTCCGCGTTGAGCACACGTACAGCTCGACGATGATCTCGGCCTTCTTGATCCAGCAAGAGAGACGGAGAGGTAGAAGAGTTCTCCGGCAGCGTGACGGCGCTCCGGAGGTTGGTGATGACCTTGTCTCAGCAGGGCTCCGCCCGAGCTCCGCAGAAACGCGATCTAGAGGAAAAATCGTGGAGGTATGTGGTCGGGCTGCCGTGGAAAAGTCGTCTCAAATCAGCCCTAAAACCTCCGTATATATAGGTGGGAGAGGGGGGGCCTTGCCTTGGGGCTCAAGGAGCCACAAGGGGGTCGGCCGAGCCAAGGGGGGAAGGTCTCCCCCCCCAAACCGAGTTGGACTTGGTTTGGTGGGTGGGAGTCCTTCCTTCCTTTCCCACCTCCTCGTTTTTTTTTCTTTCTCTTTGATTTTTCTTCCAATGTGCATAGGGCCCTTTTGGGCTGTCCCACCAGCCCACTAAGGGCTGGTGCGCCACCCTCAAAATCTATGGGCTTCCCCGGGCTGGGTTGCCCCACCCCCCCGGTGAACTCCCGGAACCCATTCGTCATTCTCGGTACATTCCCGGTAACTCCGAAAACTTTCCGGTAATCAAATGAGGTCATCCTATATATCAATCTTCGTTTCCGAACCATTCCGGAAACCCTCGTGACGTCCGTGATCTCATCCGGGACTCCGAACAACATTCGGTAACCAACCATATAACTCAAATACGCATAAAACAACGTCGAACCTTAAGTGTGCAGACCCTGCGGGTTCGAGAACTATGTAGACATGACCCGAGAGACTTCGCGGTCAATATCCAATAGCGGGACCTGGATGCCCATATTGGATCCTACATATTCTACGAAGATCTTACCGTTTGAACCTCAGTGTCAAGGATTCATATAATCCCGTATGTCATTCCCTTTGTCCTTCGGTTTGTTACTTGCCCGAGATTCGATCGTCAGTATCCGCATACCTATTTCAATCTCGTTTACCGGCAAGTCTCTTTACTCGTTCCGTAATACAAGATCCCGCAACTTACACTAAGTTACATTGCTTGAAAGGCTTGTGTGTGATGTTGTATTATCGAGTGGGCCCCGAGATACCTCTCCGTCACACGGAGTGACAAATCCCAGTCTTGATCCATACTAAGTCAACGAACACCTTCGGAGATACCTGTAGAGCATCTTTATAGTCACCCAGTTACGTTGCGACGTTTGATAAACACAAAGTATTCCTCCGGTGTTAGTGAGTTATATGATCTCATGGTCATAGGAACAAATACTTGACACGCGGAAAACAGTAGCAACAAAATGACACGATCAACATGCTACGTCTATTAGTTTGGGTCTGGTCCATCACGTGATTCTCCTAATGACGTGATCCAGTTATCAAGCAACAACACCTTGTTCATAATCAGAAGACACTGACTATCTTTGATCAACTGGCTAGCCAACTAGAGGCTTGCGAGGGACAGTGTTTTGTCTATGTATCCACACATGTAAATGAGTCTTCATTCAATACAATTATAGCATGGATAATAAACGATTATCTTGATACAGGAATTATAATAATAACTATATTTATTATTGCCTCTAGGGCATAATTCCAACAATTACTCCTAAACTAAAACCCACGAGTCGCTATAATTATAGAGCATTGCATGACCTAATCTAGCAATGAGAGATGAAAGGAAAAAGTTGCTAACCTTTGTGAACACTTGGATGGATGGGGTGCCTCAAATCTTGAAAAATCTAGGAAGAAATTAAGGATGAACTCGAGCAAGGGAAGAGAACACACGAGAGAAGGAGAAAATAGAGAGTTGGACTCGGGCTGGACGAAGCACTATTTATAGTGATACTTTTAGTCCCGGTTGGTGATACAAACCGGGACTAAAGATCTATCTCTAGTCCCGGTTCGTATTACCAACCGGGATTAATTGCCCTCGCAGGGGGGCCAGTCTGACAAAACCCTGCCAGCACCCCTCTAGTCTCGGTTGGTAACATCAACCGGGACTAGAGGTTCCTAATAAACCGGGACATAAAGCATGCCTCACGAACCGGTACTTGTGGCAACATTAGTCCTGATTCAAAAGCAAACGAGACTAATGTTTCGAATCAAAACCCTGTTTTCTACTAGTGTTGGTGAGTTTGTCGATGCTGGTGCGGGATGATGTGTGGTCGAGGTGGTATGGGAGCTTGGGCGAAGACCCTGCCACGGCCTTGTGCCGTGACCAGCGATGGCCGTTCTTTTTTTCATTGGTGTATGCATATTAACCCAAGTAGTCTAACTGCAGTAGTTTTTTGTCCAAATCTTTTCACAGTTCGTTATTCAATTTGTGTACAGATGGAGCTAGTGTCCTGGGCTAAACAGATAGTATTTGTGACCTTCTCGACTACAACACCACTATAATCTACTCCCTCCGTACCTAAATATAAATCTTTTAAGATATTTTACTAGATGTCTACATACGGAGCAAAATGAATCAATATATACTTTAAAATATGTCTATATACATCCGTATGTAGTTCATTAGTTAAACCTCTAGAAAGACTTATATTTAGAAACGTAGGGAGTAATATTACTTGGAGAAAAACGTATCTCCCACAATGTACAGATCTTTAGATTCATTAAACCTCAACCGTTCTTATTTGCTAGTCAAATTTCGTCTGCTAATTTTATATTGTTTATTAATAATATAAATAATAGATAGGTAGATAGATGGATAAATTTCTTTTATGCATGAGACAGAGAAGAAAGATTGTGAACAAAAATTACATGTAAAGTATATATGATTTCTTGCGTTTGTCATGTTAATTTTGTGCTTGAACCGATAAAACTTTGAAGTTATCAGCTTGGAGTTTCCTACTCCCTTCGTCGAGATGCATAAATAATCTTATACAAATCAAATAATCTTAAAACATTTAAACAGAATGCATTAACTCTCACCTTTTTTTCCTGACAAATAAAGAAATTAAATAATAAGTGATGTGAGACGTGTATGCTTTCAATAATTTAAGATTACCAAACATGAAATACAGTGTTCAATTCATAACATACAATGGTATTAATTACCAAATAGACCTTGAGTTTTGTTTTTGCTTTTTTATTCACCTTGGTCGTGGTGCAACACCTAATACAACGGTACGGAGAAAGTGCTCAACTTTGCTTTGGATATTCGTGGAACACAACTTCAAAAGTATAAAGACCTCCCGAGAGCTTTTCTCATGGATATTTACAAGCCAGTATGGAGATGCCACCAGAAAAAGATATGCACATTTATTTTATAGAGTATCCAGATTTCAAAGCAAGGATATATGCACATAAATGTTCACTAACTTGATGGTATCCAGAAACCGATATACTCCCTCCATTCCTAAATATAAGTCTTTTAAGAGATTTCACTAATGGTTTACATACGGAGCAAAACGAGTGAATCTACATTCTAAAATATGTCTATATACATTCGTATGTAGTTCACTAGTGAAATCTCTAGAAAGATTTATATTTAGGAACGAAGGGAGTATATGTGTATCCATTTCAGAAGCAAGCTATGAATTAAATGCTACACATCCCTCGTGGATAAACAAGATATAACTCCAAGCTATATAAATAGACATCGAGCCATTTCTCACACATCTCTATCGAGCGTCCTCAAGAAAAAGATATCGATCCAGCTGCCATGAAGGCCAAGGTCACAACAATAGCTCTGGTCTTGCTCTTCCTTACCTTGGGTGAGTCCGTTCAACTAGTTACCTTCTCTACTCTTCAGTACCTTTGTTGTAGTACTTCAAAAATATGTAGCCCTGGGAAAGAATAGTGTGTTAGTTAAACTGAAAGTTCCATGCGATTGTTGATTGATTGAGCAGGTGCAGAGGCCGAACTGTGCAAGGCGCGTAGCAGAACCTTCAAAGGGCGGTGCACCCGTAATGATAACTGCGTCGCCGTCTGCATGACTGAGAACTTCACCGGTGGGTATTGCCACGGTGTTGTAGAACGTCACTGCATGTGTACTAAGAAGTGTGGCGAGGAGCCACCGGAAGAGCCGGGTGAACCGCCCGAGGAGCCGCGACAAATGATGGCCTGACAAAATGCTTTGTGTTGTAGTTGAGATTTGAGTTGATGGCAATAAGATTACAAAGAATAATGGATTGATTGGATAAAACTCTAGCACCAGGATTCTCCCCATCAGCGCCTCCCAATCGTTGTCACCAGCCGCCACTTGTTGGCGGCTTCATGGATATGGCCTGCACGACGTGTCTCCTTCGGTGACGGCTATGTTAGTGTGTAGCCACAAGGTTGACCTTCCCCTGAATTCTACGATGGCTTCTTTAGCCTCATGTTAGCTTGTCTTCCCTCGAGCCATAGTCGGTCACGTCTGGCATTTTCACCTCTGCGCCAGCTGCAATTCTCGTGTTGCTCACATCTTCCGCGGTCACTGTCCCCCCGACGTGATCCTACAGTCCAAAAAGGTGAGCAACCGGGAGACTTATCAACTCATGCACTCCGAGCTAGGGCTTCTCTAAGGCTATAGATCAAACTAACACGGGAGCGGATTAGAAGCACCCGGGTGCTCCGCCCCCTATTTTCATAAATAATTTAGTAACTATAAAACGGGGCTGCTACACCAGCATGTTTAGTAAACATCCGTCACCTCGACGGCCGTCCGATCTACACGCACAGTTGTTTGATTCCCGCGCGGGGGCTCCGGCCGACACCCAGTGATTCCTAAAACGACGGTCGAGTTGCATAAACCATCGCTTTGTTGTAATAAATAAACTTTACACCCATTAATTTCTGAAACAAAGGTTGAGTTTCAGAAACAATCGGTTTGTTGCTGATTTTTTTTCTTCGTCTTTCTGCAACAGCGGCCGTATTGCAGAACAATTCCTGAAACAACGAACGGATTGCAGAAACAATTCACGAAACAACGAACGGGTTGCACAAACAATTTCTCCAACTCCTGCAATAACAGCCGCGTTGCAGAAACAACGACCGCGTTGCACAAAACTTGAGAAGGGATGAATGGCTGCAAGGTTAGAGGAGAGGGTGAGGAAGCAGAGGGGAAGAGACGTGAAGTGGCAGCTAAGAGCGAGGGCTGACCAAGGGCGAGGCGGAGCGAGCCGGCGCAGCGGCCGACGGCCATGGAGAGCAGCTTGAGCCCCCCTGGTGGTGAGCGAGGCGAGGGAGAAGAAGCCTGGAGAAGACGGGGTGGAGGAGAGTGGAGATGAAAGAGATGGATGAGGAGCGTGGGCTCACACGAGGGGGCCGTGGAGATAAGAACGAGCTGGTCCCTGCAGGGACACGGGTCGCAAGCGTGAGGAAGTGAATGAGCGATGAAAAATCAACCGGTTGAATCAGATCTTTTCTCTATAAAAAGGGTAATAATTTTCAGAATTTTTTAAATCCAATATGACTAAGTAATGTACCAGGCCAAGGAATTATTCCCATTGACTTCGGGGCAAAAACAATTTATGACGACAAATAGCATGAAGAGTACTTTTTCTAGCATTTTTTGGGAAATATTTGATCCCAGGTGCAATGAAAGTCATTCCCCGTCGAATCTTTTTATACAAGTGCAATACTTGATCATGTTTCATTCCACAAAAAGTTCCATATTTTATTTTTAAATACAGGGGGACATACCACCCGAGAGATCCTATGCACTTTTTCGAAACTAACACCCTTAAATATGGGAGATGCTATTCTGCGCGTTCTTCACCCGTAAAGGGAAACAACGTCCATGCACGCCCCTTCGTGGGCCGATCCATTATACACGAGCATTCTCTTGATCGTAGTAGGTCGTGCGTCCCTCAATCCCCTGGATCGTTGGTTGACTTGTCTAGAAAAAGTTTCTGGCGGACCTTTGACCACGAGAAGGGACCACTGGTCAGGTTATTGATTGTTTACTTTTACATAAAAATCACAAAAATTCGTAAGTTCATGAAAAAAACATAAATTTAACTTTTATAAAGTTCACAAAATGTGTAGGAATTTTACAAAGTCCATCACCTTTTAATAAAAATCATCAAATTTGGAGAAGTTCATCGGATTTGGAAATTAAGTTCATCAAATTTGGAAAAAAGACCATGAAATTATGAAAAAAGTTCATCAATCTGAAAAAAAGTTCACCTAATTGGGAAAAGTTTGCGCATTTCGTAAAAAAAGTTTTTTTAAAAGAAAATGATAAATGAAAAAAATGCGAGAAAAGATAAGGAAAAACATAGAAAAACCAAAACAAAAAATGGCCTAGAAAACCCGAATGGAGAAAGTATAAAAGAAGAAAAGAAAATACATTATCACAACGTGTGGTCTATGTGGTTGGTTAGTGCACGTTACAATTAAGGTGGGGGTCGCCAATTCGAATCTTTTCCGTGCATTATTTTTTGTATATTAAACGAGAAAAAGTGGAATCGACCGGCCCAACGAGGGAAAGGGTATGCGTCGGTTTGCTCAATGGCCTATAACTCGCGCCTGGAACGCTAAATAGTAAATGCACTTAAATATCCACAAACACGTCCAGATGTGAAGTGATGAATCTTGGGCTGAATTCATGAATGAAAAAGGCCAGTACTGGGCGTCGGCGCGCCGGCGCAAACGCTCACGCCGGTCGCGAGATCTGCGGGGCGCATCGTTAGATTTATCCATACAACAATTTTTCCTCGATGCAACAAATTTCGTTTATGATACAATAATTTTCGTCAACGGTTGCAACAAAAATATAGTTGTAGCAAAAAAAATCTACGTGATCCTAGAAAAAAACCAAACTGATGATGCGTAGTAGCAAAACAAAATAAGGGTTGTAGCAAAACAATCCGGTGAATTCGGGTTGCAACTCTGACGAACGTGTATGCAACTTTTTGTGAATGGTTGCAGCAAAAAATGATACCGGTTGTAGCAAAAAATAACACGGTTGTAGCAAAAATTAAACGCCGGTTGTAGCAAAAAATCCAACGAACTCAAGTTGCAACCAACCGTGGATGCAGCTTTTTAAATGGACAAAAATGTACCAAAGTGGAAAACGTATAAAGCAAAATTAAACATGGTTACAGCAAATCTGAATAAAAAAATGTTGCATGTCTAACCAGCGAGGCGCGGCCCGCACGTGACTAGCCGAACAATTCGATCGGTGCGCCAGGTGAAAGCGTTTCCCATGGGAAAATGGCTGGGGAAGGTAGAATATGTTTTGGGCCAAGTTTTACTCGCTATATGGGTTATATGTCAACGGGACTCCGAAAATCTCATGGGGTGCGGGGGCCCTGCTTGGCCCCTATTAAGCATGGAATCTATTTCTCACTTATAGCGAGATGAAAGGTATTCTCTCCTCAAGGATGTTGCCACTATGGTCTAACTAGGATAATAGAATTATTCTTCTCGTTGCCTCGTTCACTTGCGCAAGATGTCGATCGATGTACTCGTTGGTCAGGAGCAATTAAGCAAGGGGCATCCCTTACGGGAGCCCAACAAGCATCATTATGGTTGGCCGAGAGTCCGCCACTTGGCATGCTAAAAGTGCAAGTGACACTTAATTATATTTTGGTGTGTTGGCAACGTGGTTAGAGGAACTACTATTGGTTGTTACTGTATAATTGTGGATATTGGTTCCTTGAAGATCTTGTTTGATATTTATGACATTCATGAGGGAGTCCTGGATTAAGGGGTCCTTGAGCCGGCGACCCATGGATCACATCATCGAAGTCCGGATAGTTGACAACCTCGTACGCAAGAAGGAAGGCTGTGAGGACTAGCGTTAACTCCAAGTTTAGAAGGATTAGGTCGGCTCATCCACCCCCGACTATAGTCGGTAACTTGTAAACCCTAGGGTCCCTCGTATCTATATAAACCAGAGGGCCCTATCCATGTAGAGGAGGCTGAATCGTCTAGGTTTTAGCATATACGATCTCGAGGTAGATCTACTATGTAATCATCTTCATCAATAAAATGAAACAGGACATAGGGTATTACCTCCATAGGAGTGCCCGAACCTGGGTAAACGACCGTCTCCCTCTTCTTTCTACAACCTATCGATCCAAGGTCTACAGTTCAGGACCCCCTACCCGAGATCTGCCGGTTTTGACACCGACATTGGTGATTTTATTGAGAGTTCCACCGTGGGATCGCCAAAAGGTTCGATGGCACGTCTGATGATCAGCGAGGAGGTCTGCAAGAGGGACTTGTTTGTCCCGGGACAAATCTTTGCGTTCGGAAGCATCGTTGTGCACGCCGATCCGGTCGGCCACCTCGGTCAGATCAGAATTTTTTCCCCCGTTAGGAAGTCAGGTTCGGGAGCCTAGAGTTCACTGCCGACCCCTGGGATGACCTAGTGTTAACAGGGCTTTCCGCTCCATTGAAGGAGCGCACGGACCTCAACGCTTTGGCCTCCAAGGCCGTAAATCCAATCATCGAGACAAACTTCATCCCTGATCCGGCCTTAAAGACCGACAGGCTCGGGGCATCCGAACTCGCTTCAGCTGAGCTCTCCCCAAGGGCGATCTCTAGCACCACCGGGGGATCAGGGACACAAGCTGACCCCGAGTACACAAGTGGCACAAGCACCGCCGAGATCCCGACACTGCACAAATTACTCGACCGGATCCAAGCTATGGGCATGAGGAATGGTCAGGGCACAATCTATGATTGGATCAGGATTAGTCCCGATGACAGGGAAATCCACATGTCGTCCATCACGCATCTGGTTAGTACTATCAAATGACCAGTCGAGGGCTCCTCGTACCAATCATCAAACCTAATAATAGTACACATCCTAGTCGCCGATCGCCCGGACAAACCCAACGACCTGGAGCTTCTACCCAGCTCCTGAAGCGATTCAGGGCCAATGGGTGGTTCAGTACGCGGTCCCGTCGAGGATGCAGCGACCGAACTCACGAAAGCACAGCCAACGGGAATCCAAAATTTAAACACACCCACCACCCAACTTGAACATCTGAAATCACATATGCTCCCTTGGTGGTTTTGATAATTCATGGCAACATACACTGTCTCTTGGACTAACACTTTTACCTAGTATATTTCACGAATAGTCCGTAGAGAGCTTTGGCTAAAGGCTTATGTGAAGATGCCCCTTGATGCAATAAAGGAATAAGATTGGCCCAAGCTTCAAGCTAGAAGACTCTTCATTTTATATTTGTGAGAAATCACTTTTGAGTCCATAGGAAAGCCAATACTATTAAAAGGGGGGGGAGGTATTAAAATGAACTGGTTGCTTAACTGCTCAGAGATAGCCACCCAAAATACTCAGTCATTTCCCACATAACCATTATGTCCAAAGCCTCATACTCAAAATCGGTGCCACCAACTTTCTCATTTTGGCCCTACCGATTTTCATCCCAGGCAGAACCCTAGCCAAAGCCACCAAATCGGTGCAACCGAAACTGTATCGATGTTGCCGAGTTTAGGTGACCAACTTTCTGTTGCCTCGGTACAAAAAATCAGAATTTCCGAGTTTGAGTATCGGTGTCACCGAGTTGTGTCATCTGACTTTTAGACACCTTTCGGTGCCACTGAGTTGTGTATATCGGTTCCACCGAGATTCAAAAGTTGTTTCCTTTAGAGTAAGTCGGTACCACCGAGTTCATGACTTCGGTGTCACCGAGTTGGGCACTTTAGGTGTAACGGTTGGATTTTGGGGACAACTTATATATACCCCTCCACCTACCTCTCATTCGTACAGGAAGCACTCAGAACACACACTTCATTTTTAGATCAATTTTTTCGAGAGAGAACCACCTACTCATGGGCTGAGACCAAGATATTCCAATCCAATCATTTGAAACTTGATCTATAGCGTCCCGAAGTTGCTTTCCACCAAATCAATCTCTCCTACCCATGCCTATTCTGTGAGAGAGTGGTTGTGTGTTGAGGAGACTATCTTTATAAGCACAAGAGCAAGGAGTTCATTGTTCTACCACATCTATTACCTTTTGGAGGGTGGTGCCTCCTAGATTGGTTAGGTGTCGCTTGGAAGCCTCCTACTTCGTGTTGTGGATTTAAACCAAGATGTTTGTAAGGGCAAGGAGATCGCCTACTTAGTGAAGATCTACCATGAGTGAGGCTAGTCCTTCGTGGGCAGAACCCGTGGTGGAATATGATAGGGAACGTTGCATGGGAAACAAAAAAATTCCTACGCACACACAAGATCTATCCATGGGGATGACCATCTATGAGAGGAGAGATTGTATCTACATACCTTTGTAGATCGCTAAGCGGAAGCGTATATAACGCGGTTGATGTAGTCGAACATCTTCGTGATCAACATCACAGTCCGTCCAACGATCACATCACAATCCGTCCCGCGATCCCATCATGATCCATCCCGATCTAGTGCCGAACGGACGACACCTCCGTGTTCAGCACACATACGGATCAATGATGATCTCCGCCTTCTTGATCCAGCAAGAGGGGCGAAGAGGTAGCTGAGTTCTCCGACAGCCTAACGACATGGCGGCGATGGTGGTGGAACTCATCCGGCAGGGCTTCGTCGTGCACTGTCGAACCTAATCTAGAGGAAGAACAAACTAGAGGGAGGGAGAGGGGTTGCACCTTCAGTTGTGTGTTGGCTGTTCTCTCTCCCCTCTAGTATATATAGTGTAGGAGATATGCCCTAGAGGCAGCAATAAGAGTTACTTTGTAGCTCCTGTTTCGTAATGAATGTTTACGATCCATGCTATAACTGCAATGATTCTCGAGTCTACAATATCCACGAGGCTTGGAGGGAAACTCATCTGCATGTGTGGTATAATAAATGGTAAATTGTATTCCTAGTCATGCCTCTATGATTAGCTCAAGTATTGCATGATGATCCTGTTTTCCTGGTCATGGGCATTGCTATGCCAGCAATTTTGAGGGCACAATGTTAGAAGAACATTTGTGTTGAATCGACCCGCATTGGTGTTATGCTATGAGATACATTCATCACAAGTTAATGTTTAATAACACAAAGATAGTTAACGTTTGCATAATTCCTTAGACCATGAGAGTATCAAGTTCCTTCTTACTTGCTTCGTGAACTTTGGGGTTTGTTAAACGTGATATGTACAAGGGTGGCTATTACGACCACTTACAGGTTCACAGAAAAGTATGACAAGTAACTTGGTAGCTCAAGATTGGGATTTTCTCCTCCAATGATGGATAGATATTCTTGGGCCCTCTCGGTGTTATGGTATCCATAATCGTCTGGCAGACACAATGTGATTTGATCATAGGGATGCCTATACACGGAAACGAGTAAGGAGAACAAAACCGGTAATGAGGTAACTGGCATAGTGGACAAGTTGTTGATCCATGGGGATGCCGACAAATCTCACCTTAGGTAGTTTGTATCATATCGCGAAGTAACAGGAATAGCACACGGCAAACTAATGGTTCACTCGAATATTTATTCGTGTGGGTATAAGGGTCAATATGGGTGTCCACGGCTCCGATGTTGATCACTGATCGAGAAGTGTTCCGCTCATGTCTATACTTTAGCGAACCTATAGGATCACACGCTTAAGGGTCATTTATCTGCTGAATACTAGACAGGGAGTGTGAGAGAAAATCGCCGGAAAAGTTTCGGGGACAACGGAAGAGTTCCGGAGAGAGAACACTGGAAAAGTTTCGGTAAAACCGAAAAGTTGTTTTGGAGTAAATCATTAAGTCAAATTGGTTGTGGCACACGTGTGGAAATTATTGGAGGGTGCCAGAATTGTTCTGGTTACTTTTGAGATTTTTCAGAGACAAAAACCAAAAATGTTCCGGGACTGCCGGAACCGCTTTGGTTGCTTTTCATAGATAAAAATCACTGATCTGAAAATGTTTCAGAACATCTCCAAAATTATTTTAGTGGGTACTGGAATTATTCTAGGACCCATAAAAATATTTTCGGATTTTTCGATGACAAAAAAATGGTTTTGTGAATAGTGAAAATGCATTTATGGTTATGGTTGGAAGTTGGTCTTTCACAAAATACCTTGAGGGGATGACATGGAAGGATAAGGACTCCCATTTTGAGGGCCCTAGGGGGCGTGGCCGGCCAAGATGGGGCTCCACCTTGGAGCCTCACTTGCCCCACTTGCCTTCCTTTTATGCCCTTGTGAAGGACACCTTTCATGGGTTTTTATGGGTATTTCCTTGCCACCCTACCCCTTGAGTTTTCCAATAAATAGAGGTGGATATGCACTCTCCACACTCACTCTCTTTCTCTCATACAAATGCCATGCATGATCTGTCCTTCTCTTTCCCTCCTAGCGAAATAGTTTCGTAGAGCCGAAAGGTTGTCTGGGTTCCGGTAGGGACAAACTCTGGACGGCGAAGCCCTGTCGGATAGCTGACAGCGTATGTGTGCAACCCCATAGAGAGGTCGTAGGTTCGATCTTTTGTCCGTGGGGCTGTTCGAGTTTCCGTTCGAGCTATAAGGGTCTTCCCAGAGGGGTGTCCGTGACTTCTTGGGGGGGGGGACTGTCCGACCGCCTCCTAAAGGGCTGCCCGACGAGGGAGTACATCCTCGCGGTGGGAGGTTGTAAATCCTAGCTGCGGGGATCTGCACCACCGATCTTCATCGACTCTACTTTCGCTGGGCTACGAGTCGGTAATTATCAGATCAAACCTTGTATGCATCTCCTTAGTGATCCTGGGCATGCTCGCAGTACAATTTTTTTTTTGTTTTCTGGTGCGTTCCTCATCAGTGGTATCAGAGCAAGGTTATGCGTAGATGCAGATTACGATCTAGAATACATGAGATGTATGGGTATAGCATAGTATAATTTTGTAGTAGACGAGATCTATTGCGGAAAATTATTTGTGCGGGTAGTAGATGAAATCTATTACCCAATATTCTTGTTGCTTCCCGTGAATTTGCGTAGTCCTGATCCTGACGACATGGTGGAATCTTACAAAGTTCTGGCAATCCGCGATCCTTTCATGTTGCTCCTGCGTATGCTGATTGACAAATCAACTGCTTCAGTGTCTTTGGGTTCCACCATAGTTGAGAAAGATGGATGTTTCGCTGAGGAAAGGGCAATGCATATATGATCTGCATGGGGGTCATGCATAAGACGAAGTTTAGTATGGGGCTCGAGATTTTATTATCTCGTGTTTCATACACCGTGAAAGTTAATCTAGCAACTTGAATTGTCATACCTAGTGATGAATGTTGGTAGCTGCGGTTTAAGACAAAACCTTAGAAGCCACGTAAAATAAAATTTTGCATTAACCGATTAGAGGCGTCTAACTTGGTTTTGCAGGATGTGCATGAGATGTGGTATAGAAATGCTCATATTCAATTTGATTATGTATGAGATGACTATATAATGTAAATTAACATGACCCGTGTGTCATGATTCGGCATGATGGCTGGAGCCATATGATTGTCACTTCAATGACCCGCGTGTCAACCTTGAGTAATGCATTTATTTTATCCGCTATGGAGATAGCGATATTATTTGATGCATCGACAGGGTGGTGGCAATCTTCACAAAGGTGAACACTAACGCGAATGCCGAAGACGAATAAATACTTGACTTCTCCATGAGAAGGGGCTATACCATATCATGCTATTATGAATTGCGTGCGATGTTTATCCCTTATGATGCACCCTTTTGATTGTGCAGTAGTCGCTTTTTATTAGGGTGATCTCTCACTTAAAATATCAAGTAGTTAGTGTTCTCCCAAGTGTAGCACCGTCACAACACCTATCTCTTAGGGGCATCACATGATCTCCATGGGTGCGAACGATTAGAGAACTGTGAGGCGGGTGAGTTGAGACCTCGCAGCAAGATCACTTGGTTGACTTGACGTTCAGGCAGGACAGTCCTGAGCTTGGAACACACGCATCAAAAGATGAACAAGAATCACATAGAGATGTGATCGGCAAGTTTGCCTGCCGATCAAAGTTCATGCCATTTGAGTTCATCTCAAACCATGACATTGAATTGAAATATGGGTCTTGAATCACTCACAATCAATTATGAGAGATATTCATTTGAGTGGGAGCACACTTTAGAATAAAATTGTTTATTCACTTGGTGCAAATTTATTATGGACAAAGTCTAAAGTGAATTTTTCGTTTACCATTGTAGATCACATGGCTCGCAATGCATCGTTCAACTTAGGCCCAATGTTAGAGAAAGAGAAGTTAGCTGCAAATGGAAGCAACTATGCAGACTGGGTCCGTACCCTGAGGATTGTCCTGAGGAGTGCTAAGAAAGTGTACGTGCTTGACGGACCTCTACCACCTAAACCGGCGCAACTGCCCAGGCAGATGAACAAAGTGTCTAGGCCACTAAGGATGATGATTTCAACTTAGTGCAGTGCCTCATGCTGTCTTGCATGAGTTTAGAGCTTCAAAAATGTTTTGAATTTCATAACTCCTTTGATATGATCAAGGAACTGGATGCTCTTTACAAATTCAATGCACGGTCCAAATGTTTTGACATCATGAAAATGATGACAGAGACCAATATGGCTGAGGGCAGTTTAGTTGGCGAGCACATAGTCAATATGATTGGCTACACTGAAAGGCTTAAATCCCTAGAATTTCCACTTCCGAAAGAGCATGTTATGGACATGTTGCTCGGTTCACTCCCCCCATCTTAAGACGGTTTCATCATGAACTACAACATGAATGGGATGGACAAAACACCTAATGAGGTGCTTGCCATGCTGAAAACTGCTGAAGGAGGATTGCGGAAAAATCACAAGCAAGTGTTGCTTGTGAATAAAACCATGAGTTTCAAAAAGAAAGGCAAGTCCAAGAATGGCAAGGGTGCCAGTAAGACCGGCTCCCAAAGCAGCTCTAAGGGCGGAGCCAAGGCTGAAACTGAGTGCTACTAGTGCAAAGGCCCACGACACTCGAAGAGAAACTGCAAGAAGTACTTGGCTCATAAGAAGAAAGGTATAACTTTTATACAAGTTAATGTCATTGACGTTTTGCTTGCTAGCTAAAACTCTAAGTCTTGGGTATTTGATACCGGATCGGTTTCTCACATTTGCAACCCGATATAGGGGCTTCAGGAGGTGCGCAAGCTGGCAAAGAATGAAGTCGTGATGTGCGTCGGGAACGGTGCTGAGATCACCGCTCAAGCCGTCGGTATTATGCCTCTACATCTCCGTTCAGGATTTACCTTAGAGCTAAATAACTGTTATTTTGTTCCATCATTGTGTAGAAACATAATCTATGGATCATGTTTAGTGCATGATGGTTACTCCTACAAGTATGAGAACAATGGTTGTTCACTATATTGTAAGGATATGTTTTATGGATTTGCACCCATTGTTGGGGGCCTGTTCATGCTAAATCTTGAATGTGAAAACATTGTCTTTAACGTGAATGCTAAACGTCTTAAGAACACTCATACCACCACTACTTACTTGTGGCATTGTCGTCTTGGCCACATCGGAAAGAAACGCATGCAAAGACTCCATAAAGATGAAAAAATTTCGTCCTTTGGTTTTGAATCATTTGATACATGTGAGGCTTGCTTGATGGAAAATATGACCAAGACGCCATTCATGGGTCATCCTGAACGGGCAGATGAATTATTGGAAATAATACATAGTGATGTATGTGGTCCAATGAACACGGCCGCACGGGGTGGGTATTTTTACTTCATGACTTTTACGGATGATTTAAGTTGGTATGGCTATATCTACTTAATGAAGCAGAAGTCAGAAACCTTTGAAAAGTTTAAAGAATTCAGAATGAGGTAGAAAATCATCATAACAAAAAGATTAAGTTTCTGCTATCAGATCGTGGGGAGAATATCCTAGTCATGAGTTTAGCCAACATCCGAGTGATCGTGGAATCGTTTCACATCTTACGCCTCCCGAAACTTCACAGCGAAACGGAGTGTCAGAACAACGTAATCGTACCCTGTTAGACATGGTAAGGTCAATGATGTCTCTTACAAATCTTCCAATATCTTTTTGGGGTCATGCACTAGTCACTGCCACTTATACATTAAACAGAGCACCATCTATGTCTGTTGAGATGACGCCATTTGAATTATGGTATGGGAAGAAACCCAATATGTCGCATCTCAAGGTTTGGGGGTTCTGAAGCTTATGTAAAAAGTTTACAACCTAGCAAACTCGATCCCAAATCAGACGAATGTTACTTTCTAGGTTATCCAAAAGACACCAATGGGTATTCCTTCTACAACCAATCCTAGGGCAAAGTGTTTGTCGCAGAGTTGGACACTTTATGGAGAAAGAATTTCTTGCAAAAGAATTAAGTGGGAGGATAGTAAAACTTAATGAGATTAGTGAATCTTCGGCAACCGTTGATATGGCTAAGAAGCCGGAAGAAACTCCGCAAGTTATCCATACAACCGAACCGGAAGTCATCGCATATGATGCGGTAACTTCAGACAAGGTTGTAACTGAACTGCGCAGATCAGGTAGGGCTATCCAGCCACCTGAGTGGTTTCATAATGGAATTTTCATTCTTGAAGACGATGAACATGCGCACTACAAGGAAGCCATGGTGGGGCCCAACTCAAAGGAATGTCACAAAGCCATAAAATATGAAATGAAATCCATGTACGGAAAACAAGTTTGGAACTTGGAAGAACTTCCAGAGGGCGTAAAGCCCATTGGTTGTAAATGGATTTTCAAAAGAAAGACAAATGTGGATGGTAACATTACAATCCACAATGCTAGACTTGTCGTGAAAGGGTTCACGCAAGTTCCACGAGAGGACTACGACAAGACTTTCTCGCCCGTAGCAATGCTTAGGTGTGTTCGGATATTACTAGCAATTGCTGCTTATTTCGATTATGAAATATGGCAAATGGACGTCAAAACGGTTTTCTTCAATGGAAATCTCAAAGAAGATGTATACATGATACAGCCTAAAGGTTTTGTCGTTCATAAGGATGCTAGAAAGGTATGCAATCTTCAGAAGGCCATTTATGGTCTGAAGCAAGCAACAAGGAGCTGGAACATTCGTTTTGATGAAGTGATCAAACAGTTTGGCTTCATCAGGAATGACGAAGAATCTTTTGTTTACAAGAAGTTTAGTGGGAGCGCAAAAGCATTTCTAATCTTGTATGTGGATGACATATTGTTGATTGGAAATGACATGAATTTCCTTAGCGAAATAAAAGACTCATTGAAAAAGAGTTTTTCAATGAAGGACTTAGGTGAGGCGGCATACGTATTAGGCATCAGGATCTATAGGGACAGATCAAAACAACAAATAGAGCTTATCCAAAGCATATACATTGACAAGGTGCTGAAAAGGTTCAACATGGAGAACTCCAATAAAGGCCTACTCCCAATGTCACCCGGCGCAATACTGAGCAAGAATTAGAGTCCTCGGACTCTCGATGAGAGAGCACAAATGAATGATGTTCCATATGCTTCGGCAGTTGGTTCTGTTATGTATGTCATGCTATGTACAAGACCAGATGTTTCCTATGCGCTAAGTGTTAGCAGCAGGTACCAAAGTGATCCAGGATTGGAACACTGGGCCGCAGTTAAAAATATTCTTAAGTACCTAAGAAGGACCAAGGATTTACTCCTTGTGTACGGAGGTGATGAAGAGCTCATTGTAAGTGGTTACACTGATGCAGGCTTCATGACTGACTCTGATGACTTCAAATCTCAATCAAGCTATGTTTTCATACTAAACGGTGGCGTAGTTGATTGGAAAAGTTCCAAACAAAAGACTGTGGTGGATTCTACGACAGAGGCCGAATATGTTGCAGCTTCAGAAGCCTCTGAGGAGGCGGTCTGGATCAAGAAGTTTCTTGAAGACCTTGTTGTGGTTCCAAGTGCGTTGGACCCGGTGGAGATCTATTATGATGATAGTGGCACCGTGGCTCACGCTAGGGAGCCATGTTCGCATCATAAGACAAGACATATTGAATGCAAATATAAACTCATTCAACATCATGTCGAAGAGGGTTTAGTGAAAGTACGCAAAGTTCACATGGATCTGAATATGTCAAACCAGATGACGAAGCCTCTACCATGAGCAAAGCATGAGGAGCACCGAATATCCATTGGTGTTAAGGAAGCCATGTAACTAGATTATGACTCTAGTATATATAGGATGGAGGGGAAGGGGTGGCGCCCTAGGGTTTCCCCTAGGGTTGTCCGACCGCACCCAATAGTAGGAGGAGTCCTCCTCCAAGTGGGATTGGTGGAGGCGCTAGGAGGACTCCTCCTCCTAGTCGAACTCCTTCCTTTCTCCACTATTTTGGCTGCATATGCCCATGAGGCTGGCCGCCCAACCCACCAGGCGCTGGTGCTGCAGCTCTTAGGCCTATGTGGCCCACCGGGGTGGTTGGCCCCTCTCGGTGAACCCTCGAAACCCATTCGTCACTCCCGGTACACTTCCCGAAATGCCCGAAACTTCTCCGGAACACAAATACCTTCTTCCTATATATCGATCTTCCTCTACGGACCATTCCAGAACTCCTCGTGACATCCGGGATCTCATCTGGGATTCCTAACAAACTTCAGTCAGCAACATACATAACTCATCTATACCGAAACGTCACCGAACCTTAAGTGTGCAGACCCCGCTGGTTCGAGAACTATGCAGACATGACCGAGACACTCTCCCATCAATAACCAATAGCGGGACCTGGATGCCCATATTGTGTCCTACGTATTCTATGAATATCTTTATTAGTCGAACCTCTATGTCAAGGATTCAGTTAATCCCATATACTATTCCCTTTGTCCATTTGTATGTTACTTGCCCAAGATTCGATCGTCGGTATCTCTATACCTAGTTCAATCTTGTTACTAGCAAGTCTCTTCACTCATTCCGTAAGACAAAATCTCATGACTAACTACTTAGTCACATTGCTTGCAAGTCTTGTTGTGATGTTGTATTACTGAGTGGGCCCTAGAGATACCTCTCCGTCATACGGAGTGACAAATCCCATTCTCGATTCACGCCAACCCAACAGACACCTTCCGAGACACCTGTAGAGCACCTTTATAGTCACCCAGTTACGTTGTGTAATTTTATACACACAAGGTATTCCTCTGGTGTCTAGGAGTTGCATGATCTCATGGTTATAGGAACACATACTTGACATGCAGAAAATAGTAGCAATAAACTGACACGATCATATGCTACGTTCATAGTTTGGGTCTTGTCCATCACATCATTCTCCTAATGATGTAATCCCATTATCAAATGTCTATGATCTCATGTCTATGATCAGGAAACCATGACCATCTTTGATCAACGAGCTAGTCCTTAGAGGCTCACTAGGGAGAGTGTGTTGTCTATATACCCACACATGTATTTGAGTTTCCAATCAATACAATTATAGCATGCATAATAAACGATTGTCATGAACAAGGAAATATAATAATAACGAATTTATTATTTCTTCTAGTGCATATTTCCAACAGTCTCCCACTTGCACTAGAGTCAATAATCTAGTTCATATCATTATGTGATTCACACCCAATAAGTTCTGGGTTTATCCTGTTTTGCTTGTGAGAGAGGTTTTTAGTCCACGGGTCTGAACCTTTCAGATCCGTGTGTGCTTTACAAATCTCTATGTAATCTTGTAGATGCTGCTACCACACTCCATTTGGAACTACTCCAAATGACTACTCTATTATACGAATCCGGTTTCCTACTTAGAGTCATCCGGATTGGTGTCAAAGCTTGTATCGACGTAACCCTTTACGAAGAACTCTATCATCACCTCCATAATCAAGAAAATTTTCCTTAATCCTCAAGTTACTAAGGATAATTTTGACAGCTGTGAGTGATTCATTTCGGGATCACTCTTTGTACCCCTTGACGGACTCATGGCAAGGCACACATCAGGTGCGGTACACGACATGTCATACTATATAGCCTATGTCTAAGGCATGGGTAACGACCTTCGTCCTTCCTCTTTCTTTTCCCGTGGTAGGGCTTTGAGTCTTACTCAAATTCACACCTTACAATATAGTCAAGAACTCCTTCTTTGACTGATATATTTTGAACTCTTTCAAAAAATTTGTCAAGGCATGTCTTTATTGAAAGTTTTATCAAGCATCTTGATCTATCTTGCATAGATGTCGATGCTCAATGTTCAAGCAACTTAATTCATTTTTTCCTTTGAAAAACTCCTTTCAAACAACCCTATATGCTTTCCATAAATTCTACATCATTTCCGATCAATAATATGTAAATTACATATACTTATCAGAAATTTTATAGTGCTCCCACTCACTTTCTTGTAAATACTAGTTTCTCATAAAATTTGTATAAACCCAAAAACTTTGATCATCTCATTAAAGCGTATATTCTGACTCCGATATGCTTTCTCCAGTACATAGAAGGATTGCTGGAGCTTGCATACTTGTTTTGAACTTAGGATCGACAAAACCTTCTGGTTGTATCACATACAACCTTTCCTCAAGGAAACCGTCGAGGAAACAATGTTTTGACATCCATTTGCAAGATTTCATAACTGAAAAATGCAGCAACTGCTAACATAATTCCAATAGACTTTCAGCATCACTACGAGTGAGAAAGTCTCATCATAGTCAACTCTTTGAACTTGTCGGAAACCTTTTTGCGACAAGTCGAGCTTTCTAAATGGTGAAATGGAGAAAGTCTCATCATCATCTGTCTTCCTTCTAAAGATCCACTTGTAGTTAATAGCCTCATGACCATCAAGTAGTTCTTCCAAAGTCCACACTTTGTTTTCATATATGGATCATATCTCGGATTTCATGGCCTCCAGCGATTTGTCAAAATCCAGGCCCACCATCGCTTCTCCATAGCTCGTAGGTTCATTGTTGTCCAGCAACATGACGTCCAAGACAAGATTACGGTACCACTCTGGAGTAGTGCGTGTCCTTTTTGACCTACGAGGTTTGGTAGTTAGTTGATCTAAAACTTCATGATCATCATCATTAGCTTCCTCTTCAATTTAGTGTAGGCGCCACAGGAGCAACTTCCTGCACCCTACTACTCTTTGTTCGAAGTGGCGGTTCAACAACCTCATCAAGTTCCACCATCCTCCCACTCAATTCTTTCGAGAGAAACTCTTTCTCGAGAAAGAACCCGTTTTCAACAACAAACACTTTGCTTTCGGATCTGAGATAGGAGGTATACCCAACTGATTCCTTTGGGTATCCTGTGAAGATGCAATTATCCGCTTCGGGTTCGAGCTCATCAGGCTGAAGCCTTTTGATATACGCGTCGCAACCCCAAACTTTAAGAAACGACAGCTTAGGTTTCTCCAAACCATAGTTCATACGGTGTCATCTCAACGGATTTAAATGGTTCCCCTTTTAAAGTGAATGTGGTTGCCTCTAATGCATAACCCCAAAACAATAGCGGTAATTCGATAAGAGTCTTCATAGTATATACCGTATCCAATAGGTCGCGGCTATGACGTTCACGCACACCATCACACTATGGTGTTCCAGGTGTCTTAAATGTATACCAAACTAGCAACTCAGATATTCATCTCTACGATCACATTGTAGACATTTCATCCTCTTGTCACGATGATCTTCAACTTCACTCTAAAATTGCTTGAACTTTGCAATTATTCAGACTCATGATTCATCAAGTAAATACACTTGTATCTACTCAAATCATCTGTGAAGTAAGAACATAACAATATCCACTGCGTGCCTCGCCACTTATTGGACTGCACACATCAAAATGTATTATTTCCAATAAGTCACTTTCTCGTTCCATCTCACTGGAAAATGAGGCCTTCAGTCATCTTGCCCATGTGGCATGATTTGCATGTCTCAAGTGATTCATAATCAAGTGAGTCCAAAAGATCCATCTTCATGGAGTTTCTTAATGCGTTTACACCAATAGGCTTGTTTCGCATGTCTCAAACGATTCAAAAACGAGTGAGTCCAAAGATCCATCAGCATGGAGATTCTTCATGCGTTTTATACCAATATGACTCAAGCGTCAGTGCCAAAAGTAAGTGGTACAATCATTATTACTTTGTATCTTTTGGCATCAATATTACGAACATGTGTACCACTACGATCAAGATTCAATAAACCATTCATATTAGGTGCATGACCATTGAAGGTTTTATTCAAGTAAACAGAGTAACCATTGTTCTCTTTAAATGAATAAACATTTTGCAATAAACATGATCCAATCATGTGCATGCTCAACAGAAACACCAATCAATATTTAGATTTAACACTAAGCCCGAAGGTAGAGATAGCGTGCGATGGTGATCACATCAACGTTGGAAATACTTCCAACACACATCGTCACATCGCCTTTAGCTAGTATCTGTTTATTCCTTAGCTTTTATTTCGAGTTACTAACATTTAGCAAATGAACCGGTATATTATACCGATGTTCTACTAGGAGTACTAGTAAAGTACACAACAATAACATGTATATCCTATATACTTCTGTTGACGTTGCCGGCCTTCTTACCTACCAAGTCTCTAGGGCATATCCGCCTTAATGATCATTCCCCTCATCATAGAAGCACTTAGTCTCGGGTTTGGGTTCAACCTTGGGCTTCTTCATTGAGTGACAACTGACTTTTCATTCTCGAAGTTTCCCTTTATTCCCTTTGCCCTTCTTGAAACTATTGGTTTTACTAACCATCAACATTTGATGCTCCTACTTGATTTCTATCTTCGCGGTGTCAAACATCGTGAATAGCTCAGGGATCATCATGTTTATCCTTGATATGTTATAGTTCACCACGAAGCTCAGTAGCTTGGTGGCAGTGACTTTGGAGAACTATGTCAATCACTATCTTATTTGTAAGATTAACTCCCACTCGATTCAAGCGATTGTAGCACCGAGACAATCTGAGCACATACTCAATGATTGAGTTTTTCTCCTTTACTTTATAGGCAAAGAATCTTGTCAGAGGTCTCATACCTCTCAACACGGGCACGGGCTAGAAATCCTAATTTCAGCTCTAGGAACATCTCATATGTTCCTTGATGTTCAAAACGTCTTGGGTGCCTCAATTCTAAGCCATAAAGCATGACGCACTGAACTATCACGTAGTCATCAAAAACGTGTATGTCACATGTTCGCAACATCCATAGACGATGCTCGGGGGGTAGTACACTAAGCGGTGCATTAAGGACCTAAGCCTTCCGTGCAGCAATGAGGACAATCCTCAGTTTATGGACCCAGCCGCATAATTGCTACTATCATCTTTCAACTTAGTTTTCTCTAGGAGCATATAAAAAACAAGGGAGTTACAATGCAATCTAATCATCTACAACACAATTTTCGAAGATATTTTGACTATGTTCATGATAATGAGTTCAATTAATCATATTACTTAAGAACTCGCACTCAAATTCACATCCCTTTGGTCATTCGAGTGGTACATGATCGAAATCCGCCAACCCATGTCCGATCATGACGTGAGATGAGGTGGCTTTAATGGTTAACATCTTCATGTTGATCATATCTACCATATGACTCATGTTCAACCTTTCGTTCTATTGTCTTCCGAGGCCATGTCTGTACATGTTAGGCTCGTCAAGTTTAACCCGAGTGTTGGGAGTGTGCAAAACTGTCTTACACCCATTATATGTGAAAGTAGAGTCTATCACACCCGATCATCACATGGTGTCTCGAAACGACGAACTTCCGCAACGGTGCACACTCGGGGAGAACACAATTTTTACTTGGTATTTTAGTGAGGGATCACCTTATAATGCTACCATCCTCCTAAGCAAAACAAGGTGCATAAAAGGATTAACATCACATGCAAATCATAAGTGACATGATATGGCCATGAACTTGTACTTTTTGATCTCCATCTTCGAAGCATCGGCATGATCTCCATCGTCACCGGCACAACACCATGATCTCCATCATTGTGCTGTCATCAAGGTTGTCGCGCCAACTATTCTGTTAGTACTAAAGCTACTGAACTAGCGATAAAGTAAAGCATCACCAAGCGATAAAATAAATCCAAGACAACCCTATTGCTCCTGCCAGTTGCCGTAGCATCGACATGCAAGTCGATATTTAACTATTACAACATGATCATAGCATACATCAAATATATCACATCATGTCGTTGGCCATATCACATCACATGCATACCCTGCAAAACAAGTTAGACGTCCTCTAATTTGTTGTTGCATGTTTTACGTGGTTGCTATGTGTATCTAGCAAGAACAATTCTTACCTACGCAAAAACCACAATGGTGATACACAAGTTGCTATTTAACCTTCTCCAAGGACCGCCATTCTCAAATCTGATTCAACTAAAGTAGGAGAGACAGACACCTGCCAGCCATGTTTATGCAACGAGTTGCTTGCCAGTCGATGGAACCGGTCTCTTGTAAGCGTATGAGTAAGGTTGGTCCGGGCCGCTTCATCCAACAATATCGCCGCATCAAGAAAATACTAAGGAGGGAAGCAATCTGAGTATCAACAACCACAAACTCCTTTTTGTTTTACTCGAGATGTCATCTACGCATAGGCCTAGCTCATGATGCCACTTATAGGGAACATTGCATGGGGAACAAAAAAATTCCTACGCACACACAAGATCTATCCATGGCGATGACCATCTACGATATGAGAGATTGTATCTACATACCCTTGTAGATCGCAAAGAGCAAGTGTATACAATGCGGTTGATGTAGTAGAACATCTCCGCGATCCAAATCGCTGTCCGTCCAGCGGTCACATCACGATCCGTCCCGCGATCCCATCACGATCCATCCCGATATAGTGCCGAATGGACGACACATCCGCGTTCAGCACACGTACAGCTCGATGATGATCTCCGCCATATTGATCCATCAAGATGGGGCGAAGAGGTAGCTGAGTTCTTCGACAGCCTAATGGCGTTGTGGCGATGGTGGCAGAACTGATCCGGCAGGGCTTCGCCGTGTACTGTCGAACCTAATCTAGAGGAAGAACGAACTAGAGGGAGGGAGAGGGGTTGTGCCTTCAATTGTGTGTTGGCTGCCCTCTCTCCCCTCTAGTATATATAGGAGAGAGTGGCAAGGGGCACCCTAGGGTTTCCCCTAGGGTTGGCCGGCTGCACCCAAGAGGAGGAGGAGTCCTCCTCCAAGTGGGATTGGTGGATGCGCTAGGAGGACTCCTCCTCCTAGTCGAACTCCTTCCTTTCTCCACTATTTCAGTTGCATAGGCCCATGAGACTGGCCGCCCAGCCCACTAGGGGATGGTGTGCCACCTCTTAGGCCTATGTGGCCCACCAGGATGGTTGGCCCCTCCCGATGAACTCTCGGAACCCATTCGTCACTCCCCGTACATTAGTGGAAATGCCCTAAACTTTTCCGGAACCCAAATACCTTCCTCCTATATATCAATCTTCATCTCTGGACCATTCCGGAACTCCTCGTGACGTCCGGGATCTCATCCAGGACTCCAAACAACCATCGGTCACCAACATACATAACACATCTATACTGAAATGTCACTGAACCTTAAGTGTGCAAACCTTGCGGGTTCGGCAACTATGTAGACATGACCGAGACACTCTCTAGTAAATAACCAATAGCAGGACCTAGATGCCCATGTTGGCTCCTACATATTCTACGAAGATCTTCATCGGTCGAACCTCTAAGTCAAGGATTGAATTAATCCTATATACTATTCCCTTTGTCCATCGGTATGTTACTTGCCTGAGATTCGATCGTCGGTATCTCTATGCCTAGTTCAATCTCGTTACCACAAGTCCCTTTACTCGTTACGTAATACAAAATCCCGTGACTAACTCCTTAGTCACATTACTTGCAAGGATTGTTATGATGTTGTATTATCGAGTGGGCCCTAGAGATACCTCTCCGTCATACGAAGAGACATCCCATTATCGATTCACGCCAACCTAACAGACACCTTCGGAGATACCTGTAGATCACCTTTATAGTCACTGAGTTACATTGTGATGTTTGATACACACAAGGTATTCCTCCGGTGTCCGGGAGTTGCATGATCTCATGGTCATTGGAACAGATACTTGACATGCAGAAAACAATAGCAATAAAGTGACACGATCATATTTTGGGTCTTGTCCATCACATCATTCTCCTAATGATGTCATCCCATTATCTAATGACATCTCATGTCTATGGTCAGGAAACCTTGACCATCTTTGATCAACGAGCTAGTCCTTAGAGGCTCACTAGGGAAAGTGTGTTGTCTATATACCCACACATGTATTTGAGTTTCCAATCAATACAATTATAGCATGGATAATAAACAATTATCATTAACAAGGAAATATAATAATAACTAATTTATTATTACCTTTAGGGCATATTTCCAACAGAATAGACAAGGCCGCTCTTGGGGAACGTCGCATGGGAAACAAAAAATTTCTTACGCGCATGAAGACCTATCATGGTGATGTCCATCTACGAGAGGGGATATTGGATCTACGTACCCTTGTAGATCGCACAGCAGAAGCGTTAGTGAACGCGGTTGATGTAGTGGAACGTCCTCATGTACCTCGATCCGCCCCGCGAACCGTCCCGCGATTAGTCCCACGATCTAGTGCCGAACGGACGGCACCTCCGCGTTCAGCACACGTACAGCTCGACGATGATCTCGGCCTTCTTGATCCAGCAAGAGAGACGGAGAGGTAGATGAGTTCTCCGGCAGCGTGACGGCACTCCGGAGGTTGGTGGTGATCTAATCTCAGCAGGGCTCCGCCCGAGCTCCGCAGAAACGCGATCTAGAGGAAAAACCGTGGAGGTATGTGGTCGGGCTGCCGTGGAAAAGTCGTCTCAAATCAGCCCTAAAACCTCCGTATATATAGGGGGAAGAGGGGGAGCCTTGCCTTGGGGCTCAAGGAGCCCCAAGGGGGTCGGCCGAGCCAAGCGGGGAAGGTCTCCCCCCCCCAAACCGAGTCCTACTTGGTTTGGTGGGTGGAGTCCTTCCCTTTCCCACCTCCTCCTTTTTTTTCTTTTCTCTTTGATTTTCTTCCTATGGTGCATAGGGCCTTCTTGGGCTGTCCCACCAGCCCACTAAGGGCTGGTGTGCCACCCCAAAGGCCTATCGGCTTCCCCGGGGTGGGTTGCCCCCCTCCGGTGAACACCCGGAACCCATTCGTCATTCCCGGTACATTCCCGGTAACTCCGAAAACCTTCCGGTAATCAAATGAGGTCATCCTATATATCAATCTTCGTTTCCGGACCATTCCGGAAACCCTCGTGACGTCCGTGATCTCATCCGGGACTCCGAAAAACATTCGGTAACCAACCATATAACCCAAATACGCATAAAACAACGTCGAACCTTAAGTGTGCAGACCCCGCGGGTTCGAGAACTATGTAGACATGACCCGAGTGACTCCTCGGTCAATATCCAATAGCGGTAACTGGATGCCCATATTGGATCCTACATATTCTACGAGGATCTTATCGTTTGAACCTCAGTGCCAAGGATTCATATAATCCCGTATGTCATTCCCTTTGTCCTTCGGTATGTTACTTGCCCGAGATTCGATCGTCAGTATCCCCATACCTATTTCAATCTCGTTTACCGGCAAGTCTCTTTACACGTTCCGTAATACAAGATCCCGCAACTTACACTAAGTCACATTGCTTGCAAGGCTTGTGTGTGATGTTGTATTACCGAGTGGGCCCCGAGATACCTCTCCGTCACACGGAGTGACAAATCCCAGTCTCGATCCATATTAACTCAACTAACACCTTCGGAGATACATGTAGAGCATCTTTATAGTCACCCAGTTACGTTGCGACGTTTGATACACACAAAGCATTCCTCCGGTGTCAGTGAGTTATATGATCTCATGGTCATAGGAACAAATACTTGACACGCAGAAAACAGTAGCAACAAAATGACACGATCAACATGCTACGTCTATTAGTTTGGGTCTAGTCCATCACATGATTCTCCTAATGATGTGATCCCGTTATCAAGTAACAACACTTGCCTATGGCCAGGAAACCTTGGCCATCTTTGATCAACGAGCTAGTCAACTAGAGGCTTACTAGGGACAGTGTTTTGTCTATGTATCCACACAAGTATTGTGTTTCCAATCAATACAATTATAGCATGGATAATAAACGATTATTATGAACGAAGAAATATAATAATAACTAATTTATTATTGCCTCTAGGGCATATTTCCAACAGTCTCCCACTTGCACTAGAGTCAATAATCTAGTTCACATCACCATGTGATTCCAACGAATCCAACACCCATATAGTCATGGGGTCTGATCACGTCTTGCTCATGAGAGAGGTTTTAGTCAACGGTTCTGAAACTTTCAGATCCATGTGTTCTTTACAAATATTTATGTCATCTTATAGATGCTGCTACTATGTGCTATTCGGAAATACTCCAAATATCTACTCTACTATACGAATCTGTTTCACTACTCATAGTTATTCGGATTAGTGCCAAAGCTTGCATCGACGTAACCCTTTACGATGAACTCTTTAACCACCTCCATAATCGAGAAAAATTCCTTAGTCTATCAGTTACTAAGGATAAATTTTTGACCGCTTCTAGTGATTCAATCATGGATCACTCTCTGTACCTCTTAACAGAGTGCAAGGCACACATCAGGTGCGGTACTCAGCATGGCATACTTTAGAGTCTACGGCTAAGGTATAGAAGACGACCTTCGTCTATTCTCTTTATTCTGCCGTGGTCGGGTTTTGAGTCTTACTCAAATTCACACCTCACAATGCAACCAAGAACTCCTTCTTTGCTGATCTATTTTGAACTCCTTCAAAACTTGTCAAGGCATGCATTTTGTTGAAACTTCTATTAAGTGTTTTGATCTATCTCCATAGATCTTGATGCTCAATGTTCAAGTAGCTCAATCCAGGTATTCCTTTGAAAACTCCTTTCAAACAACCTTGTATGCTTTACAGAAATTCTACATTACTTCTGATCCACAATATGTCAACCACATATACTTATCAGAAATTCTATAGTGCTCCCACTCACTTCTTTGGAAATACAAGTTTCTCATAAACCTTGTACAAACCCAAAATCCTTGATCATCGCATCAAAGTGTATATTCCAACTCCGAGATGCTTGCACCAGTCCATTTAAGGATCGCTGGAGCTTGCATACTTGCTAGTATCTTTAGGATCGACAAAACCTCATGGTTGTATCTCATACAATGTTTGCTCAAGGAAACCGTCGTGGAAACAATGTTTTGACATCCTACATGCAATACTTCATAAATAATGCAGCAACTACTAACACAATTCTAACAGACTTTTAGCATCGCTACGAGTGAGAAAGTCTCATCATAGTCAACTGTTTGATCTTGTCAGAAACACCTTTCCGACAAGTCGAGCTTTTCTTAATAGTGACTTATCACTATCATCGTCTGTCTTCCTTTTAAAGATCCATCTTTACCCAATAGTCCTATGACCATTAAGTAGTTCTTCCAAAGTCTACACTTTGTTTTCATACATGGATCCTCTCTCGGATTTCATGGCTTCCAGCCATTTGTCGGAATCTGGGCCCACCATTGCTTTCTCCATAACTCGTAGGTTCACTGTTGCTCAACAACATGACCTCCAAGACAGGGTTACCGTACCACTCTGTAGTAGTACGCGACCTTGTCAACCTACCAGGCTTGTAGTAACTTGATCCGATGCTCGATGATCACCATCATCAGCTTTCACTTCAATTGGTGTAGGCGCCACAGGAACAACTTCCTGCGCCCTGCTACACACTGGTCGAAGTGATGGTTCAATAACCTCATCAAGTTCTACCACCCTCCCACTCAATTCTTTCGAGAGAAACCTTTCCTCGAGAAAGGATCCGTTTCTAGAAACAAACACTTTGCTTTCGGATCTGAGATAGGAGATGTACCCAACTGTTTTGGATATCCTATGAAGATGCATTTATCCGCTTTGGGTTCGAGCTTATCAGACTGAAACTTTTTCACATAAGTGTCGAAACCCCAAACTTTCAAGAAACGACAGTTTAGATTTCTCTAAACCTCAGTCTATACTGTGTCATCTCAACGGAAATACGTGGTGCCCTATTTAAAGTGAATGCGGTTGTCTCTAATGCTTAACCCATAAACGATAGTGGTAATTCGATAAGAGACATCATAGCATGCACCATACCAAATAGTGTGTGCCTATGACGTTCAGACACATCATCACACTATGATGTTCTAGGTGGCATGAACTGTGAAACAATTTCCACATTGTCTTAACTGCGTACCAAAACTCGTAACTCAGACATTCATTTCTATGATCATATCGTAGACAGTTTATCCTCTTGTTACGACGAACTTCACTCCGAAACAGAATTGAACTTTTCAATATTTCAGACTTGTGATTCATTAAGCAAATACTGTAGTATCTACTCAAATCATCATTGAAGTAAGAACATAATGATATCCACTGCGTGCCTCAGCACCCATTGGACTGCATACATCAAAATGTATCACTTCCAACAAGTTACTATCTTATTTCATCTCAATGAAAACAAGGCCTTGCTCATGTGGTATGATTTGCATGTCACTAGTGATTCTAAATCAAGTGAGTATAAAGATCCATCAGCATGGAGCCTCTTCATGCAATTTATACTAACATGAGTCAAGCGGCAGTGCCACAAGTAAGTGGTACTATCATCATTACCTCGTATCTTTTGGCACCAATATTATGAACATGTGTAACACTACGATCGATATTCAATAAACCATTGAAGGTGATTATTCAAGCAAATAGAGTAACCATTATTCTCTTTAAATGAATAACCGTATTGCAATAAACACGATCCAATCATGTTCATGCAAGCACCAAATAACAATTATTTAGGTTTAACACCAATCCCGATGGTAGAGGGAGCGTGCGACGTTTGATCATATCAACCTTGGAAACACTTCCAACACGTATCGCCACCTCGCCTTTAGCTAGTCTCCGTTTATGTCGTAGCTTTCATTTCGTGTTACTAATCACTTAGCAACCGAACCGGTATCCAATACCCTCGTGCTACTAGGAGTACTAGTAAAGTACACATCAACATCATGTATATCAAATATACTTCTTTCGACTTTTGCCAGCCTTCTTATCTACCAAGTATCTAGAGTTGCTCCGCCTCAATGACTGTTCCCCTTATTACAGAAGCACTTAGTCTCGGGTTTGGGTTTAATCTTGGGTCTCTTCATTAGTGCAGCAATTGTTTTGCCGTTTCACGAAGTATCCCTTCTAGCCGTTGCCTTTCTTGAAACTTAGTGGTTTTACTAACCATCAACTATTGATGCTCCTTCTTGATTTCTACTTCCGCAGTGTCAAACATCGCGAATTGCTCAAGGATCATTGTATCTATACTTGATATGTTATAGTTCATCACGAAGCTCTCACAGCTTGGTGGCAGTGACTTTGGAGAACCATCACTATCTCATCTGGAAGATTAACTCCCACTTGATTCAAGCGATTGTCGTACTCAGATAATCTGAGCACACGCTCAACGATTGAGCTTTTCTCCCTTACTTTGTGGACAAAGAATCTTGTCAGAGGTCTCGTACCTCTTAACAAGGGCACAAGCATGAAATCACAATTTCATCTCTTTAGAACATCTCTTATGTTCCGTGACGTTTGAAAACGTCTTCGGCGCCTTGCTTCTAAGCCATTAAGTATTTTGTACTGAACTATCGTGTAGTCATCAGAAACGTGTATGTCGGATGTTCACATCATCCATATACGACGCTCGAGGTGCAGCACACCGAGTGGTGCATTAAGGACATAAGCCTTCTGCGCAGCAACGAGGACAATCCTCTGCAAAGTTTGCTACTATCAACTTTCAACTAAATTTTCTCTAGGAACATATAAAAATAGTAGAGCTATAGCGCAAGCTACATCGTAATTCGCAAAGACCATTAGACTATGTTCATGACAATTAGTTCAATTAATCATATTACTTAAGAACTCACACTCAAAAAGTACATCTCTCTAGTCATTTGAGTGGTACATGATCCAAATCCACTATCTCAAGTCCGATCATCACGTGAGTCGAGAATAGTTTCAGTGGTAAGCATCTCTATGCTAATCATATCAACTATACGATTCATGATCGACCTTTCGGTCTCATGTGTTTCGAGGCCATGTCTCCACATGCTAGGCTCGTCAAGCTTAACCCGAGTGTTCCGCGTGCGCAACTGTTTTGCACCCGTTGTATGTGAACGTTGAGTCTATCACACCCGATCATCACGTGGTGTCTCGAAACGAAGAACTGTCGCAACGGTGCACAGTCGGGGAGAACACAATTTCGTCTTGAAATTTTAGTGAGAGATCACCTCATAATGCTACCGTCGTTCTAAGCAAGATAAGGTGCATAAAGGATTAACATCACATGCAATTCATAAGTGACATGATATGGCCATCATCATGTGCTTCTTGATCTCCATCACCAAAGCACCGGCACGATCTTCTTGTCACTAGCGTCACACCATGATCTCCATCAACGTGTCGCCATCGGGGTTGTCGTGCTACTCATGCTATTACTACTAAAGCTACGTCCTAGCAATATAGTAAACGCATCTGCAAGCGCAAATGTTAGTTTAAAGACAACCCTATGGCTCCTGCCGGTTGCGGTACCATCGACGTGCAAGTCGATATTAACTATTACAACATGATCATCTCATACATCCAATATATCACATCACATCGTTGGCCATATCACATCACAAGCATACCCTGCAAAAATAAGTTAGACGTCCTCTAATTTTGTTGTTGCATGTTTTACGTGGTGACCATGGGTGTCTAGTAGGATCGCATCTTACTTACGCAAACACCACAACAGAGATATATGAGTTGCTATTTAACCTCATCCAAGGACCTCCTCTGTCAAATACGATTCAACTAAAGTTGGAGAAACTGACACTTGCCAGTCATCTTTGAGCAACGGGGTTACTCGTAGCGATGAAACCAGTCTCTTGTAAGCGTACGAGTAATGTCGGTCCAAGCCGCTTCAATCCAACAATACCGCGGAATCAAGAAAAGACTAAGGAGGGCAGCAAAACGCACATCACCGCCCACAAAAACTTTTGTGTTCTACTCGAGAAGACATCTACGCATGAACCTAGCTCATGATGCCACTGTTGGGGAACGTCGCATGGGAAACAAAAATTTTCCTACGCGCACGAAGACCTATCATGGTGATGTCCATCTACGAGAGGGGATATTGGATCTACATACCCTTGTAGATCGCACAGCAGAAGCGTTAGTGAACGCGGTTGATGTAGTGGAACGTCCTCACGTCCCTCGATCCGCCCCGCGAACCGTCCCGCGATCAGTCCCACGATCTAGTGCCGAACGGACGGCACCTCCGCGTTCAGCACACGTACAGCTCGACGATGATCTCAGCCTTCTTGATCCAGCAAGAGAGACAGAGATGTAGATGAGTTCTCCGGCAGTGTGACAGCGCTCCGGAGGTTGGTGGTGATCTAATCTCAGCAGGGCTCCGCCCGAGCTCCGCAGAAACGCGATCTAGAGGAAAAACCGTGGAGGTATATGGTCGGGCTGCCATGGAAAAGTCGTCTCAAATCAGCCCTAAAACCTCCGTATATATAGGGGGAAGAGGGGGAGCCTTGCCTTGGGGCTCAAGGATCCCCAAGGGGGTCGGACGAGCCAAGGGGGGAAGGTCTCCCCCTCCCAAACCGAGTCCAACTTGGTTTGGTGGGTGGAGTCCTTCTTCCCTTTCCCACCTCCTCCTTTTTTTTCTTTTCTCTTTGATTTTCTTCCTATGGCGCATAGGGCCTTCTTGGGCTGTCCCACCAGCCCACTAAGGGCTGGTGCGCCACCCCAAAGGCCTATGGGCTTCCTCGGGGTGGGTTGCCCCCCTCCGGTGAACACCCGGAACCCATTCGTCATTCCCGGTACATTCCCGGTAACTCCGAAAACCTTCCGGTAATCAAATGAGGTCATCCTATATATCAATCTTCGTTTCCGGACCATTCCGGAAACCCTCGTGACGTCCTTGATCTCATCCGGGACTCCGAACAACATTCGGTAACCAACCAGATAACTCAAATACGCATAAAACAATGTCGAACCTTAAGTGTGCAGACCCTGCGGGTTCGAGAACTATGTAGACATGACCCGAGGGACTCCTCGGTCAATATCCAATAGTGGGACCTGGATGCCCATATTGGATCCTACATATTCTATGAAGATCTTATCGTTTGAACCTCAGTGCCAAGGATTCATATAATCCCGTATGTCATTCCCTTTGTCCTTCGGTATGTTACTTGCCTGAGATTCGATCGTCGGTATCCGCATACCTATTTCAATCTCGTTTACCGGCAAGTCTCTTTACTCGTTCCGTAATACAAGATCCCGCAACTTACACTAAGTCACATTGCTTGCAAGGCTTGTGTGTGATGTTGTATTACCGAGTGGGCCCCGAGATACCTCTCCGTCACACGGAGTGACAAATCCCGGTCTCGATCCATATTAACTCAACTAACACCCTCGAAGATACCTGTAGAGCATCTTTATAGTCACCCAGTTACGTTGCGACGTTTGATACACACAAAGCATTCGTCCGGTGTCAGTGAGTTATATGATCTCATGGTCATAGGAACAAATACTTGACACGCAGAAAACAGTAGCAACAAAATGACACGATCAACATGCTACGTCTATTAGTTTGGGTCTAGTCCATCACATGATTCTCCTAATGATGTGATCCCGTTATCAAGTAACAACACTTGCCTATGGCCAGGAAACCTTGGCCATCTTTGATCAATGAGCTAGTCAACTAGAGGCTTACTAGGGACAGTGTTTTGTCTCTGTATCCACACAAGTATTGTGTTTCCAATCAATACAATTATAGCATGGATAATAAACGATTATTATGAACAAAGAAATATAATAATAACTAATTTATTATTGCCTATAGGGCATATTTCCAACAGAATAGACAAGGCCGCTTCTTCACGGACCCCTTGTGGGTGGAGCCCTTCGTGGACTCTCGCAGTTGTTACCCTCCGTGGGTTGAAGTCTTCACTAACATGGATGTACGATAGCGCCACCTATCGGAACCATGCCAAAAAATTGTCGCGTCAACCTCTTTGCGTTTGATCTCCTAAACTCTACTCCCTTTTACATGTGCTAAGTCTTTACTTTTCCTCTGCCATATATGTTGACTAGCATATGTAGGGTGTACTAGATTTGTTAGAATTGCTAAAATCTGCCAACCATAAAATTGGGAAAATTCTAGGATTTTAATCTTGTCAAATAGTCTATTCACCACTCTCTAGACACACCTTTTATCGATCCTACAATTGGTATTAGAGAAAGGTCTCCAAAACCTTGGTTTAATCACCGTTGGAGGAAGATGAATGTGACTAGTTCCGAGATTTTTAGTTGTAGAGTGCCTATTATTGATGAGGAGTATTTTGGACATTTGTCTAAAGTACTCCCCATTAAGAATCGACACTCTACAACTAAAAATCTAGGAACTAGTCACATTCATCTTCCTCCAATGGTGGTTAAACCAGTGTTTTCGAAACCTTGCTTTGATACCAATTGAGGGATCGATAGAAGATGTGTGTAGAGGGGGGTGAATAGACTACTTATCAAGATAAAATTTCTAGCCCAACCTAATTTCAAGGAAGACAGAAATCTAGCAGTTGTAACAAGCCTAAGAATCCTACACAAACACTTCTAAGAGTATAGCAGCAGAAAGTAAAACATGCAAGTGTAATGTAGAGGAGGTAGGGTAGGGAGATCAAATGCATGAGGTTGACACAACGATTTTTGGCATGGTTCCGATAGGTGGCGCTATCATACGTCCATGTTAGTGGAGACTTCAACCCACGGAGGGTAACAACTGCGAGAGTCCACGGAGGGCTCCACCCATGGAGGGCCCAAAAAGAAGCGACATTGTATATCCCACCTTGGCTTCCGTCCACGGAAGACTAGCCTTACTCACGGTAGATCTTCACGAAGTAGGCGGTCTCCTTACCCTTACAAACATCTTGGTTCAACTCCACAACACGAAGTAGGAGGCTCCCAAGCGACACCTAAGCAATCTAGGAGGCACCACCCTCTAAAAGGTAATAGATGGGGTAGATCAATGAACTCCTTGCTCTTGTGCTTCTAAAGATAGTCTCCTCAACAATAAATCTCTCTCACAAAGAATATGCATGGGTAGGATAGGTTGATTTGGTGAAAAGCAGTTTGGCGAGGCTAGAGATCAAGTTTCAAATGGTTGGATTGGAATATCTTGGTCTCAACACATGAGTAGGTGGTTCTTTCTCAGAAAATGGATCTAGAAATGAAGTGTGTGTTCTGAGTGCTTCTCCCACGAATGAGAGGTGGGTGAAGGGGTATATATAAGCAACAGCCAAAATCCAACCGTTACACACAAAAGAGCAAACTCGGTGACACCGAAGTGGACAACTCGGTGGTACTGACTAGCACTAAAGGTGTGAACTTTTGAATCTTGGTGAGACCGATATATAGAACTCGGTGGCACCGAAAAGGTGACTAACGGTCATATGGCCAAACTCGGTGGTACCGGTACTCAAACTCGGAAATTCCGATTTTGTGTATCTTGGTAACAGAAAGATGGTCACACTGAACTCGGTAGCACTGATGCAGTTTCAGTTGCACCAATTTGGTGGGGATGGTTAGGGTTCTGTGTGAGGTTCAAACTCGATAGGTCCGATATGGAAATGTTCGTGACATGGAATTTGTCAATGTGGAACTTGACAGAGTGGATATGTGGGGAAAAATGACTGAGTGTTTTGGTGGCTAACTTTGAGCATTTGAGCAATCAGTTTATTCTACTACCTCACCCCCTTTTAATAGTATTGGCTTTCCTATGTACTCAAAAGTTATTTCTCACAAATATAAAATGAAGAGTATTCTAGCTTGAAGCTTGATCCAATATTATTCCTTTCTTGCATATCAAGAGGCATTTCCACATAAACCTTAAGCCATAACATCTACATGGACTTTTCCTGAAATATCTAGGTAAAAGTGTTAGTCCAAGAGACAATGTATGTTGTCATGAATTATCAAAAGAACCAAGGGAGCATATGTGCTTTCAACCTCCCCCTTTTTGGTAATTGATGACAACATACAATAAGTTTCAAATAAAGATAATCATAAGGATATGACAACTTTGAAAGAACTATGACTAGTACAAGCTCCCCCTAAATGTGTGCAATCCCTTTAAAGCATAGTTGCTTTGGAATACATGGGCACACATAAGGTAGAAGGACAAGACAAGTCATATGGATCTTGGTTATATGCATCAAACAAATGTGAATGAAGGATTTCCATGTTCAGGGCTCCCTCTTGCAAACAATATGTGCAAGAAACAAGAGGTCATCATGAACAGGGCACATGATGCATATACTTACCTTGAGGGTCTTGAGCATCTTGACATATAACTACACTTGGGAAAACAAATGTTAGATAACATAACAGTACCCTGGTGTGAAGATGCAAGAAACTTCAAAAGTACCAAGAAATTTAAGACATATTGAAGATAAGATTTGATAAAAGGATATGTATCCAAGGAACAAGAACTTTTCTCCCCTAAAGAATGAATATGAAAGATTTCATCTCCCCCTAATTCATAGCATGTATATATGGGGAGTAGGTGGGGAAAATAAGTTCAAACCAACAAAAACATTATTTATCTCTCTCCATCTTCATGTGTAGGGTTTGATATAAGTATCTCCCCTTAGTGTTGTTTCTCCCTCTTTTGTGTAAGCTTCTTGATGATAGTTCTCCCCTATAAATAGGTTCATCGATTGCAAGTTTGAATGGAAACTATAAGTTTGATAATATTTCTCCCCCTTTGGCATAAATTACCAAAAAGAAACGTTAGAGGGTAAGGGCTCATTCAGAGAAAGGGGTCTTGGATTCTTCTCTCTTTTGTAAGGGTTCCTTGAATATTTATTTTCTCCCCTTAGGTTTTTAGGGTTCATCGAATGTTCTCCCCCTTAGGTATGGATAAGAGTTCCTTGAATTATCTCCCCCTAAGTTAGAGTTCCTAGATGATTCTCCCTCTTATATTTCATTGGATCACTGAGATTTTTCTCCCCCTAGAGAAGTTTTCTCCCCCTAAAACAATAGTCCGGAATAAACTATCAGAGAAACAAAATTCAAGATTGCCAGAGACATAGATACCTACTGAGACAGTTAAACAAAAGTAAGAAGAAGATACTTTTTTGTTTTTATTTTTTTTGGAATAAACACACATATATATGAGAGAGGAATGGTTCAAAGAATATGATAGGTCAAATGTGAACCATACGATATTCTCCATCTAGATGTGGGTCAGTGACTAGGTCACCTATATTAGAGTATTTGACTTGAGTCAAGCAAGGGTGCTTGATCATAGGTCATACTCATTGTTAAGCGCAAAATCGGGTTACCTTTTTTGATTAAGAATTTCAATGTCTTCATATCACTTGAGTTTCTTTACTCCATGAATTGGTGTAGAGCTTTATCAAGGATATTTATACATACCTTTGAGTGATGTTGATGATGTAGCATGTAGGTGAACTTGTTGTGGATGCTCAAAGTTGATGACGATCATCTTGAGTTGGGAGATATCCATGTCATTTTGGTTCACTCACCTACAATGGTTAGTCACACAAGCAGGAACATATTATTTCCTATCGACATGAGTGCAATTCTTTTCTATAGAATTGTCAAGGATATGATTTTGTTGTCTTCTTCCTTCATCTTCGAAGAAAAGGTTGTTGATACTTGGTCATGTGAAGATTGCTTTTGGTTGGAGTTGATTTCAATCTTGTGGAGTGTATTTCTTCCAAGTACCTACAAAATCCTATTCAATGTCTCCATTGAGAAAGGCACTTTTAATATCCATTTGGTAGAGGGTTATATCATGTTGATTGGCATAAGCTAGAAGAATACGAATGGCTTCAAGTCCAGAAACAGGGGCATAAGTCTCACCATAGTCCACACCTTCGACTTGCGTGTATCCTTGGGCTACGACATGCACTTTGTTGCGTACAACTTGTTTGTCTTCATCTTGCTTGTTTCAAAACACCCATCTTGTACCAATGATATTCTGCTCGCCTTCTGGTTTTTCAACAAGTATCCATACTTGGTTCCTCTCGAAGTTGTGTAGCTCTTCATGCATGGCATTCACCCAATCTGGATCTTGGAGAGCTTCTTCGACCTTCAAGGGTTCAATGCTAGAAATGAAAGAATAATTCTCACAAAAGTTAGCTAGTCAAGTTTTAGAGCGAGTGATTCTCCCGTTGTTTATGTTGCTGTAGATTTGTTTCAGCGGATTATCTCTGTACACTCTTGCTCTAACTCTTGACAACTTCTTCTTGTTGGATGGAGGAGCTTCTTCTTCATCATCATCATCTTGAGAATTGTCGTTGGCATCATCTTCTTGAGATGGTGGTGAGGAAGGTTGAGGTGCACCATCATGTTTCTCTTGCTCTTCTTCATCGTGTCGTCTACCGCTTGTGGATGCTTCCATGTCATTTTGCGGTTCGCCTTGACGCGGAGTAGGAGCTTCAACTTGAGTTGATGAATTGCTTTCCTTAACATTCATGGGACGAATCCTAACAATGGACAAATCTTTGATATCTTCCGAAGGTTCCTTATCTCCTATATCAATTGGCAATTGCTCGCCTTGTGAACCGTTAGTCTCATCAAACTTCACATCTACCATCTCTTCAACTTTTTGAGTGAAGTTGTAGTAGACACGGTAAGCGTGAGAGTCTGATCTGTAACCAAGAAGGAAACCTTCATAAGATTTAGGTGCAAACTTAGACCGATGGTTCTTATCAAGAATATAGCACTTAGAGCCGAATAGTCGAAAGTATCCAACTTGGGGTTTGTTACCGGTGAGTAGGTCGTATGGGGTTTTACCGAGAAGCTTGGCAGGTAGATTCGGTTTATGGCATGGCAAGATGTTTCCACGGCTTCTTCCCAAAATTGTCTTGGAGTCTTGTATTCATCAAGCATCGTTCTCTCCATCTCTATGAGCGTCCGGTTCTTCCTCTCAACAACTCCATTTTGTTGAGGTGTGTACGTCGTCGAGAACTCATGTGAGATACCTTCTTCGTCAAGAAAAGTATCCACATTAGTGTTCTTGAAATCTGTTTCATTGTCGCTCCGAACCTTCTTGATCTTAACTTCAAACTGGTTTTGAGCTTTCCTAGCAAAGTTTTTGAAGATCATTTGTACCTGCGTCTTATCGTTGAGAAAGAATACCCATGTAAATCTGAAAAAATTATCAACAATGACTAAACCATAAGAATTTCCACCGAGACTCTTGAAGCATTGGGACCAAAGAGATCCATGTTAATCAGCTCGAGGGTTCTTCTTGTGGTCATGATGTTCTTCACGGGATGACTTCCTCCAACCCGTTTTCCTGCTTGACAAGCACTACAAAGTCTATCTTTGTCAAAGATAACATCTTTAAGACCAAGAATATAATCACCTTTGCTAAGTTTGTCAAGATTAAGCATACCAACATGTCCAAGCCTTCTATGCCATAACCAACCTTTAGAATATTTTGCAATAAGGCATGTGCGAGCTTTGGATATCTTAGAGAAATCAACAATGTATAGATGACCTTTACGGAATCCAGTAAAGACGATGTTATGATTGTCGCTACGAAACACTCGGCATTCAACTTTCGTAAATAGCACATCGGAACCGAAATTTTCTAGTCTAGATACGGAAAGTAGATTGTAGCCAAGAGATTCTACTAGCATGGCATTCTGAATGGAACTGTCATGAAATACGTCCACCTTACCAAGACCAAGTACCTTACCTTTGGAGTTGTCTCCAAAAGTCACATATCTTTGAGGTCCACGATTCAGTGTGATCGCATGGAACATGTCTTTATCTCCGGTTATGTGGTCAGTGCATCCACTATCGAGAACCCACTCCTTACCACCGGCCATGTAGTCTTTAAGGTTAGACATAAGACTGAGATTCTTCATGGTCTTCTCATACTCGGTGTCGAAGTCCTCATCATCATCATAGTAGCCATATTCCACATAGTCATCATCTGAAGAAGTTTCCTCGTAGGAGACAAACAATTGATCAGAAATTTGACTATGACAATGTTCGAGTTTATGCATTCGGATGGCTTCTACAATAATGTTGTTAATGGTAATGACATTTCCTTTGGCACGCATGAGGTCACGAAGCTCAAATAGGCATTTATCAAAGTTAGGATCGGTTGGCTTCATTTTGTGGAAAACAATGTACTTATGAACAATGATATCAAGATTTTTCAAGGAATAATTTGGAGATCTTTCCTCTAAGTCTTTCCACAAGGTATAAGCACACTCAAAGTTTTGCAACTGATTAAGCACATTTCTTGGTAAACCTCTAATGATAAGTTTGACAGTGTTAAGGTTACCAAGCATATTAACTTCATCATCATGAGAAGGGTGTATAGGGTCAACGGTAGGCGCATAGGGATATTCAACATACTTGCGCAAATTGAACTCGACAAATATATCAAGCATTTCATGTTTCCATTGTCTAAAGTACTCCCCATCAAGAATCGACACTCTACAACTAAAAATCTGGGAACTAGTCATATTCATCTTCCTCCAATGGTGGTTAAACCAAGGTTTTGGAGACCATGCTTTGATACCAATTAAGGGATCGGTAGAAGATGTGTCTAGAGGGGGGGTGAATATACTACCTGTCAATATAAAATTTCTAGCCCAACCTAATTTCAAGGAAGACATAAATCTAGCAGTTGTAACAAGTCTAAGCACCCTACACAAGCAGTTCTAAGAGTATAGCAGTGGAAAGTAAAACATGCAAGTGTAATGTAGAGGAGGTAGGGTAGGTAGATCAGACGCATGAGGGTGACAAATTGATTTTTGGCATGGTTCCGATAGGTGGCGCTATCGTACGACCATGTTAGTGGAGACTCCAACCCACAGAGGGTAACGGCTGCGGCAGTCCATGGAGGGTCAACAAAGAAGTGGCCTTGTCTATCCCACCTTAGCTTCCGTACATGGAGGACTAGCCTTACCCACGGTAGATCTTCACGAAGTAGGCGACCTCCTTGCCCTTACAAACATCTTGGTTCAACTCCACAACACGAAGTAGGAGGCTGCCAAGCGACACCTAACCAATCTAGGAGGCACCACCCTCCAAAAGGTAATAGATGGGGTAGATCAATGAAATCCTTGCTCTTGTGCTTCTAAAGATAGTTTCCTCAACACTAATTCTCTCTCACACAGAATATGCATGGGTAGGAGAGGTTGATTTGGTGGAAAGAATTTTGGGGAGGCTAGAGATCAAGTTTCAAATGATTGGATTGGAATATCTTGGTCTCAACACATGAGTAGGTGGTTCTCTCTTAGAAAATGGATCTAGAAATGAAGTGTGTGTTCTGAGTGCTTCTCCCACGAATGAGAGGTGGGTGAAGGGGTATATATAGGCAGCAGCCAAAATCCAACCGTTACACACTAAAGAGCAAACTCGGTGACACCGAAGTGGACAACTCGGTGGCACCGACTAGCACTAAATGTGTGAGCTTTTGAATCTCGATGAGACCGATATATAGAACTCGGTGGCACCAAAAAGGTGACTAACGGTCAGATGGCCAAACTCGGTGGTACCGATACTCAAACTCGGAAATTCCAATTTTTTGTATCTTGGTAACAGAAAGCTGGTCACACTAAACTTAGTAGCACCAATATAGTTTCGGTTGCACCGATTTGGTGGGGATGTCTAGGGTACTGTGTGATGTTCAAACTTGGTGGGTTCGATATGGAAATGTTGGTGACGCCGAATTTGTGAATATGGAACTTGACATAGTGGATATGTGGGGGAAAATGACTAAATGTTTTGGTGGCTAACTTTGAGCATTTGAGCAATTAGTTCATTTTACTACCTCACCCCATTTTAATAGTACTGGCTTTCCTATGGACTCAAAAGTTATTTCTCACAAATATAAAATGAAGAGTCTTCTAGCTTGAAGCTTGAGACAATATTATTCCTTTCTTGCATCGAGGGGCATTTCCACATAAACCTTAAGCCATAACATCTACATGGACTTTTCTTGAAATATCAAGGTAAAAGTGTTAGTCCAAGAGACAATGTTTGTTGTCATGAATTATCAAAATAACCAAGGGAGTATATGTGCTTTCAACCTCAACCTTCCTCACCACCACCTGAAGGACATGATGACGTCAGTGACAACGAGCAAGATGATGATGATGAAGAAGCTCCACTATCCATCAAGAAGAAGCCTTCAAGAATTAGAGAAAGAGTGGACAAAGATCATCCGTTGAATAAAATCTACGGTGACATAAAAATCACGAGAATCGCTCACTCTAAATCTCATTTAACTAACTTTTGTGAGCATTACTGTTTCATCTCTAGCATTGAGCCTTTGATGGTTGAAGAATCCCTTCAAGACCCGTACTGGGTGAATGGCATGCACGAAGAGCTACACAACTTCGAGAGATACAAAGTGTGGACACTTGTTGAAAAGCCCGAAGCCGAGAAAAACATCATTGATAGAAGATGGGTGTTTCAGAACATGCAAGATGAAGATGGACAAGTTGTATGCAACAAGGCGCGTCTTGTAGCCCAAGGATACACGCAAGTCCAAGGTATGGACTATCGTGAGACTTATGCACCCATTGCTAGACTCGAAGCCATTCACATTCTTCTCGCTTATGCCAATCACCATGATATTTATGTGAAACAACCACCCGAATTTGTGAACCCTAAGAAACCTAATCATGTTTACAAACTTCATAAACTTTATATGGTCTTAAACAAGCCCCTGGATCTTGTTACAAATGCCTAACGAAGTTTCTAATTGAAAAGGGTTTTGAGATTGGTAAAGTTGACGCAACCTTATTCACTATAAGATTTAATGGAGAACTATTTGTATGTGAAATATATGTGGATGATATTAGCTTTGGTTCTACTAACCCTCAATTTAGTGAGAAATTTGGAAGGTTGATATTAGAGAAGTATGAGATGTCTATGATGTGTGAGCTGAAATTCTTCCTTGGATTGCAAATCAAAAAATCCAGAGAAGATACGATTATCTCTCAAACCAAGTACACCAAGGACTTAATAAGGAAGTTCCACATACAAGAATGCAACGGTATGAGAACCCCCATGCCTACTAGCGGACATGTTGACCTCACTAAGGAGGACAAACCAGTTGATCAAAAAGTTTATCAATCAATGATTGGTTCGTTGCTATATTTATGTGCCTCCCGTCCTGACATCATGTTGAGTGTTTGCATGTGTGCATGATATCAAGCAGCACCTAAAGAGTGTCATATATTGGTTGTGAAAATAATAGTGAGATACCTCATACATACACCAACTTTTGGCATCTGGTATCTCAAGGGATCTTCTTTTAACCTTGTTGGCTATTCCGATCGGATATGACGGAGACAAGGTTGATAGAAAATCCACCTCGGGTACATGTCAATTTCTTGGGAGATCTCTTGTGTCCTAGTCATCCAAGAAACAGAATTCGGTATCTTTATCTATTGCCGAAGCTGAATACATTGCCGTTGGATCGTGTTGTGCGCAATTACTATGGATGAATCAAACTCTTATGGATTATGTCATTCATGTTAGAAAAGTTCCGTTGTGATGTGACAATGAAAGTGCTATTAAAGTTACCTATAGTCCTGTGCAACATTCTCGAACAAAACATATTCAGGTGTGACATCATTTCATTCATGATCATGTTGCTAAAAGAGATATAGATATCAAGCATGTTCGTAGTGACAAAGAATTAGCTGATATCTACCAAACCAATTGACGATAAAGTGTTTGTCATTTGAGGAGTGAGTTGCACATCATAGATGCTTCAAACTTGAGCTAGACTCACTCGGATGCATGCAAGGGCATGAGCTTGATTTCCCATTTCATGATGCTATTGATATGACTATCTTATATCTTGGAAAACTATGCTCCCTTGTATTGCATCTAATCTTTTGTACGTACTTGGAAGAAGTACATTCCATAATATTGCAATCAACTCTCATCAAAAGCAATCTTGTCATATCCTAGTATCAAAATCACCTTCTTCGGAGATGGAGAATGAAGACAACAAAATCATATCCTTGACTATCATTTGATGTATTTATTCACTCTTATAATTTGGATATATGATGGTCTTCCTTGCATGACTAACCAACATAGGTGAAAAGTGAACCAAAACGACAAGGATTGCTCCCAACTCAAGATGATCTTAATCAACATTGAGTATCCACAACAAGTTCACCTACGTGCCACGTCATCAACATCATTCAAAGGTATGTACTCATATCATTGATATAGCTTTACACCAATTCATGAGGTAAAGCAACTCAAGTGATATGAAGACATTAAAATGCTTAATCAAAAAATGGTAACCCCATTTTTGTGCTTAACGATGAGTATGACCTATGATCCAGCAACTTTGCTTGACTCCTCATGTCAAATACTCTAATATAGGTCACCTAGTCACCGCCCCACATCTAGTTGGAGATTCTTGTATGGTTCACATTTGTCATTTCATATCTTCTTGGAACCATCCAACTCTCATATATATGTATGTCTATATATATTTGAAAAAACAAAAAAAATTCTCTTATTTTCTTTCTCAGTTGGTCTTCTCAGATTTCCTTTCTGTCTATTTTTCAGTTTAGGAGTTGATATTCTTTGCAACTCGGTCTCATCGATCTGGGAAACTCGGTCCAACCGATTTTCCTAGAGGCCTGATTTTCATTCTCGGTTCTACTAAACTACTTTGCCTTGGTGATCCTGACATTGTCGCTATCTTAGTTTTTGTGATATTTTCTAGACTTTTGCCTTAGGGGGAGGAAGATTATCAATGGTCCCATGTTTCATTGCCTTCTATGACCTTATCGAAATTTTTTATGAAACAAAATCAGTGTTAGCATTATTTTTCTAGGGAGAGAAAACTTCTCTAGGGGGAGAAAAACCTCATGATCCCACAATATAAGAGGGAGAATCATCTAGGATCACTAACATAGGGGGAGATAGCTCAAGGAACTCTTATCCATATTAAAGGGGGAGAACATTCAATAAACCCTTACCTACTATCAAAGGGGGATAAAAGTCAAATTCGAGGAACCCTTATCAAAGAGAGAAGTACCGAGGATCCCTTTCTCTCAATGAGCCCTTACCCTCTGACCTTTTTGGAAATTAATGCCAAAGGTGGAGAAATGTCAAAGCTTCCAATGAACCTATATAAAGGATAGAAATATCACCAATAAGCTTACATAAAGGGGGAGAAATGTCGATCGGGGAAGATATCTGTTCTAAAGGAAGGTTTACCTAAGGGGAGATATATCAAACCGTACATATTAAGGGGGAGAGAGATAAAATTGTTTCAGATTTTATTGCTATTCTATCACTAAGTTTTGATTTAACTTGCCTTACCCTACCTACTCCAAATATCTACATGCTATGATTCAGGGGGAGAGGTAATCTTACTTATTCATTCTTTGGGGAGAAAGTTCTTAATTCTCTTGGAGACATATCTATCATCAAATCCTATTTCAATATGTCTTCAATATCTTGGTACTTTTGAAGCTCTTTGCATCTTTACAATAGTCTACTCTTGTGTTGTCTAGCAAATGTTTTCTCAAGTGTACTCCTACTGCTAAGATGCTCGAGATCCTCAAGGTAAGTATATGCATCATATCCTTGTTCATGATGATATCTTGTTTCTTGCACATATTGTTTGCAAGAGGGAGTCTTGAACATGGAAGCTCTTCATTCCCATATGTTTGATCCATGTAGCCAAGATTTATTTGACTTGTCTTGTCCTTCTACATTGTGTGTGCCCATGCAGTCCAAAGAAACTATCCTTTAAAAGGGATTGCATACATATAGGGGGATATTGTACTAGTCATGTATCTTTCAAAGCTTTCATATTCTAACGCCTATCTTCATTTGAAGCTTCGGTTGTATGTTGTCCTCAGTTACCAAAAACGGGGAGACTGAAAGCACATATTCTCCCTTGGTGGTTTTGATAATTCATGGAAACATACACTGTCTCTTGGACTAACACTTTTACCTAGTATATTTCAGGAATAGTCCATAGAGAACTTTGGCTAAAGGCTTATGTGGAGATGCCCGTTGATGCAAGAAAGGAATAAGATTGGCCCAAGCTTCAAGCTGGAAGACTCTACATTTTATATTTGTGAGAAATCACTTTTGAGACCATAGGAAAGCCAATACTATTAAAAGGGGGTGAGGTATTAAAATGAACTGATTGCTCAAGTGCTGAGAGATAGCCACCAAAAATACTCAGTCATTTTCCCACATAACCATTCCGTCCAAAGCCTCATACTCAAAATCGGTGCCACCAAATTTCTCATTTCGACCCTACCAATTTTCATCTTAGACAGAACCCTAGACAAAGCCACCAAATCGGTGCAACCAAAACTATATCGGTGCTGCCGACTTTAGGTGACCAACTTTCTGTTTCCTCGGTACACAAAATCGAATTTCTAAGTTTGAGTATTGGTGTCACCGAGTTGTGTCATCTAACCATTAGCCACCTTTTCGTTGTCACCGAGTTGTGTATATCGGTTCCACCGAGATTCAAAAGTTGATGCCTTTAGTGCTAGTCGGTTCCACCGAGTTCATGACATTGTTATCACCGAGTTGGTCATTTTAGGTGTAACGGTTGGATTTTAGGGACAACCTATATATACCCCTCTGAAAGTGCGTTATATTTACTAGAGGGGGTGCATAGGCGATTTTTAGAATTTCATCGCTGAGGAAATTCTTTTTGAGGAAATTCCTCACCGATGAATAACGTGCAGCGGAAATAGCACAAGATCAGAGGTGCAAAGATTACAACAAAAGTTTACTTGATGAAGATAATGAGAATCGGTTTGCAGAGTATGCAGACATAGAATAAGCAGGTGAAGATTAACTGGTATGAAGAATTTGAGGTTGAGGAAATTCAAAGGAAGTCTTCAGAAAATTCTTCAAACAGTGACAATGAAAGTCTTCAACATACAATATTGAGGAATTGAAAGAGTTGAAGAAATAGAACCCGTATCACGATGAAGACAGTTGTTGATGACCCAGTTCCAACTGTTGTGACAGTCGTACGTCTAGTTTGGAGAGGCTTGGTATTGAAACCAAAGGACACACAATCCCGGGACACATAGGCCCTACCGTATTCTCCTTGAGCTAAGGACACACAGTCCTCGCCCAACACTCGTGGTAAGTCTTCAGGGCAGACTTCCAAACCCTTACAAACTTGGTCACCCGATGATCCACAGTTGACTGCTGGATGCTCTAGACCATGACGCCTAACTGTCTGGAGGATGCACAGTCCTCAAAGGTAAAAGGCTTCAGTTCCACACAGGAACACATTCTTCGATGATGCTCAATCACTTGGTTTTGGTTTGTGGTTTGGTGTTTGGGGTATTTCCTCACTTGATGATTTACTCTCGAAGACTCTGAGGAATTTGGGTTGCTCTAAATGACAAGTGTTAGTTTCTCACGGAGGAGCCAACCAGCTAGTGGTTGTGGGGGGTGGCTATTTATAGCATGGGAGCATCCCGACATGATTTGACATAAATGCCCCTAAATATTGTGACTGTTGGTGTGATAAGATCAGTGAGGTGGCGCGTATCGCGGCAACGGTCGGAACTCTCAGCTGTGTGAGTCCTCATGTCTATCATATTCCTCACTTGAGGCTTTTATAGGTTTAGGCCTGGGTTGAGCATCATGAGGAAATTCATTCCGTAGTATTACCTCGACCCCCTTTAACAGTATGGTGTTCCTATGACTCAAGAGTAAAGAAAATGAAACAAAAAGAATAAATTTTCACGCTTCAAAGTCCTCGGACAGATTTTCTTTAGGACACACCGAATTCCTCATCTTTAATATCTTCATGAGGAATATCAATTTCATCGCAATTTCTTCGCGATCAAAGTCTTCAGCATAAGACCAATTTCTTCAGCCAAAGACATACATTTTTACGGGTCGATATTCATCGTATAACTCAAACTCCTCAACGACTTATAGAGAATGTGTACACTTATAAACACATTAGTTACTTAACCTATAAGTCTTCAAACCACCAAAATCACTAAGGGCACTAGATGCACTTACAATCTCCCCCGTTTTGGTGGTTGATGACAATTAGGTTAAGTTTTCAACGGGGATAAAAAAATGAAGTGTAAATACTGAGTTTGAGGAATTTGAAATCAAGATATTGAGAGACTCCCCCTGAAGATGTGCATATTTTGAGGAATTTGCTTTTCACGGTAGATGCACATTGATGATTTATATCATGGAGATCTCCCCCTGTATCTTGTAAATCATGCATACATTTGACATATAAAATGAGGAATTTCAGAATGCATGATGAGAAATGGTATCTGACGAATTTCAGCATGCCTGGAGTAATATATTTTGAGGAATAAGCATGCGAAGAAAAACGTTCAAAAGAGTCAGAGTACCATCGGGCTTAAGTTACAACTCATTACATGAAACACTTCAGAAGAACCAAGAGTTTGTAACTTAATAAAGTTCATAAGCCCCAAAATAGATCCCGTTTGAAGACTAACTTAGATTTCTCCCCCTTTGTCATCAAGTGACAAAAAGGGACAAACTAAGGACTAACGCCCCTTGAAGACTTTCACTTCTTTGTTGATGAAGAGGCGTGAGGATTCTTGGCGATGGACTTCTTCCTTGGACCAGTTGCAGTATCTTCTGGTTCTTCATCTAACTCTGCAGTGCGGAATGAAGAAAAAGAACTGTCCTCAAGGTCATGAGCTGGAATTGGCTTGAATTTCTTCTTGGGAGGCCAGGACCAGTCGAAGTCCTGAGTGAACTCCAATTCCTCAAGTTCCTCTTGAGTCTTCAGATGAGCCAAGGTGGCCCAGGTACGATCAAACACCTCATGAATATAATAGTGATTTTTCCTCACTGCATTCTGAGTCGTGTTGAGGGTTTTCACAATGGCACTGAATTGACGTTTGACCCATTTGTGATTGCGATCGACCTTCTGATGAAGACTGAGGAGTAGCTCTCTGTTATTCATAACTCTTGGGGCAGCAGGGCTTGGTGGATCTTGGGTAGAAGTGTCATCATATGAAGAATATGACTCTGCTTCACGAAACTGGCCATCAAGGGGCCGATTTCCTTCATCAATCACATATTTGCCTTTGCCTTCAACAGGCTCGAACGTTTGGGGAGTGTCGAACAGGCGAGTCGGATTGAGGTCATGGGGCAGGCGTCCCTGGTGCCTCCGCTGATGGACGGCGTCGGATGCGCGCTGCTGTCTTTCAAGCCGCCAATTGTCGGTGTTCAACCGCATCCTTTCGACCGTAATCTGGGCCTGTCGAGTTTCCATCCTGGCGGACTCCGTCTCAGCGTCCTGATGGGCCTTTGCCACCGCCTCCCTCAGTTTTGCTAACTCCGCATTTATCTCTTCTTGGTTCTCTGGCCTGAGGGGGGTTGACATTAGTCTTGTGATTTCCGCCGCTAAATCCACCAGGACTGCTGACGCACTTCTGGACGTCCCGCCGGTTCCATCGCCTCCGGCGGGGTTCTGTGCGGGTTGAGTCGCCCCAGCCATGTAGATGGCGATCTGGCGGCGGGTTCGATCGAGGATTTCCGGGTCCATGGCTAGTGACAAGCCCCCAAGACCGTCTCCATGGAGGGACTGGATGGAATCAGAATCGCCCATGGATGACTCGTCGTCAGAGTTGATGGGGGTAACCTCCTGAGCCGCCGCGTGCTCTGGCTCCTCCGACCCCTGTGTGAAACCCACAAAGACCGGGCGGGTCAGATTCCGAGTTATGACGGGATGAACGTACCTGGCCGGCTCGACGATGTCGGAGGAGATGTCCGGCTCAGGAACGGATGACCCGATCATGCCAATGAAGACGTTGATCTTGCCGAAGGGGACCCTGTAGCCTGATTCGAGGGAACTTGCTTCAGGTCCCCATCGGCGGTTGTCGATGTAGGCTATGCCGCGTCGGCTCCAAGTCATGAGCGCCGCTCCATAACTCCCAGACCCTGGTAGGGCTCCCTTTGAGAACTCAACTCCACCGTGCGCAGGCCCCACGGTGGGCGCCAACTATCGTGGTTTTGTCACGGCAGATGTCCTCGTGAAAGGACTTAGTACTGGAGCCATCGCACCTTGGTGGCGACTCAAAGGGGTTAAGCGGGAGAGACACGGCGATTTACCCAGGTTCGGCCCCTCGAGAAGAGGTAATAGCCTACGTCCTGCTTTGTGTGTATTGATGTGGATTCGATTACAAGGAAGGCGTAACTCGCCTAGACCTAGCACTCGATGATTTCTAACCTGCCTCTCCCCCTCCAGACTCGCCTTTATATATAGGTCGAAGCCTTAGGGTTTACAAGAGTCCCTTCCTTTTTACAAATCGTGACCACCGCGGTCTCTAAGTCGCCGTCTTGCCAAACCCAGAGTCCTTCCATAAATCATAACCATCATGCAACTTCGAACCGCCCAGGCTGAGGCCCAACTAGCCTTAAAGGATGAATCGCCTTAACAGTAACCCGACCCATATTCGGCGGGTCACTTTAACAGGCAATATCCCCAACAAACGTCTTCTTGATGACTCTGATGGGCAGCAGATATCCGATGTGATTAGTAAAATCAGCATGCTAGTTGATGCCTGACCTCCTTCTGATGAATCTCATGATCCATGGAGCATAAATCTTCATGTCAGACGGCGATAGAGCATTATCAGCCAAAGTCCTCAGGAAGAAGTCATGAAGGTTTATTGGTATGCCATGGATGATATTGAAAAGGATATTCTTCATGATGCCTACGACATCTTCTTCATCATCATGGCCTTTGATAGGAGCGATGACATTGGCCAAGATTCTGTAGACTCTTCGTGGTTCATACTTCAAGTCTTGAACCAGAAAGCGAGTCCTCGGAGGTTGGTCCCTGGCCAAAGGCTTCATGAGGACTTCCATCAGTTTGTTGGGATGCTCACATTCATCATACATCAGTACTGCATTCTCTGAGGGAATTGAGACTGGAAGAGCTTGAAGCAATTTAGTGGCAGGCGCTTTGTAGTGCGTGTGTTGAGTCATCCAATCCAAAACCCAAGTGTTGACATCCTTCGGGTCTCCAGAGATGTGCAGTGTGGCGTAGAACTAAAGAATGATGTCGCAGTTCTAGTCGCCAATGTCAATGCAGAGAGGCAACAAACCAGCTTCATGAAGAACATTGAGGGCTGGATTGAAGCAAGGAATTTCTTCCATGTCACAGTGAGGAATATGCTTGTGCTGAAATATCTTGTTCCTCCCACGGAGCACTGAGGCATAGTAGTTGAGCTGGTTCCTCGTCCAAAACTTCCAGTGCCTGATGCAAAGCTTATCATAAGGATTTGCGCCAGTGAAGTACATCCTTTCTTCATAAATGCTTCCTTTTGAAACTTTGGCCTTTTGGAGAAAGGCTGATTTTGCTGCGGTTGAAGATTATGCTGCTGTTCTTGAGGAGGAGCTACTATCATTGTTGTTTCTGTGTTTACCACAACAATAGCAGTTTCAGTATTTGGGGCAGGAGCATTTTCTTCATTCTGAGCATTTTCATCAGGTTGAGGATTTTCTTCAGCTTGAGGATTTTCCTCAGCTTGAGGAATTTGCTTGTTGGAGGAGGCAGTTGTAGCATTAGTCGATGCATTATCTTCAGCTGATGCAGCTGATTCTTGAGTAGATTCCTCATGGAAAGTCTTCCCATTAGATCCTGTGAGGATTTCTGTTGCAGCAGGAGTAGGAGGGATTTGAGTTGACCTTGGTGAGTGATGAGTTTATTCCCAAAAGTCATCATGAATAACTGGAGCGGTGCACCCAGTTTCATCATCACCCATAATTTCATCAGATGTCTTTTGAGGAATGGTAGGTTGAGGAATATCATCTATTTGTATTTCCTCATCCATGATTTCTTCAGCTTCAGCATCTTCCATTTCCTCATCTTCTTCAGGAATGACGTAGTCAACTCCGAAGGGAACTAGTGAGTAGGATGGAGCTACATTCAGAGGTGTAGCATCCACAAGGGCTGTTGAGGACTCTGTCTGAGTGACCCTTTGGCGCTTGGCCACTCAGGATTCTGAGGTCATTGAAGCTTTTTTCTTCTTTGCTTCTTTCTCAGTAGCTTTCGTCTTTTTCACGTCTGATGCAGACGGAATCATCTTCTTCAGCTTTGAGGGTTGAGGTGAAGGAATAGTTTCTTCAAGAGCTGGTGCAGACACAGTCCTCGCATTTCCTCAGCTGAAGCATTTTCTTCAGCTGGAACATTTTCTTCAGCTGGAGTATCTTGAGGAATTTCCTCAGCAGCAGGTTCATCAGCTTCATCTTCTTTTGTTAGCTGAACCGTGTAGCTAGACTCAGATAGCTTTTGCTGCACAGGAGGAGCAGCTTTCTTGTTGTATTCATCAACTGCAGCTGTTGCAAGCTTGATGAAATTCACCTTGACATTTTGACGATCAGATAAGCTTGTCTACTTATCTGTCAAGGTTTTCAGCTCAGCCTGAGTTAAAACAAGAGCTTCAGGCATGAGATTGAGGAGATTTTTCTTGAGGAATTTCTCCTTCTTCAGTTTAGTAGCCTTTGCTTGCTTGGCTTGCTGTTCTTTCCATTTTGCCTCATTTAGTGGCAACCATGTGACTGACACCACGGGAAGCTTCAAGTCATCAATGGGAGTGTTTGGATCTTCATACCAGAGGTTGATGAAGTCCAGCAGAACCTTCGGGTCCATGTCAAGAGGAATAGAGCTGCCTGAGGCTTGTGCGACTCGTTCCTGCTTGTTTTTGATGATTGCTTGAAGAGTTTCATGATCAAATTCCTCACTTCCTTCTGATGCAGAAGGAACGTTGATGACTTTGCTAGGACTAGGCCTGATGCCTCTTCCAGTAGTCATTTTAGTCTTCAAGAGAGGTGGTGAAGAATTGGTAGCAGAACTTGTGGCAGATGGCACTGAGGAACTTGAATGAGCAGGCTGATGCTTAACTATCTACTTCTGTTGGGGTTGTGAGGACTGTTGTGCTGTTGAAGATTTTTGCACTGGTGCAACTTTCTAAAGCAATTACTCTTTTGGCACTAAGGCCTTTGGTTTCTTCGGCATAGCCTTCTTCTAAGGAATAGCTATACCAGAGGCTTCCCTGCTGAAGAGGTGGCAGCAGTGGCAGCAACAGCAAAGTCATCGTTGAATTTCTTCACGACTGCTTCTGCTTTCTTCTATAGCTTAGAAAAATGTTTGTCTTTCTCATCAGGGTAATTCTCAATTGTTTCAACGCTTGAGGGATGAGCGGCCTATTGATTACCCTGAGGAGGCCTCTTGCAAGGTGGCTTGAGGGCGAATTTCTTTGCATATTTTGGAGTTACAAAGCGGTATTCCTTCCACTCCTTAGCCCACCTGTTCAATTTTCTGAAGCCTTATCTTGCGCTTCGCCATGGTTTCTTTACCATATATTTCCTCATCAGGAGTGCAGTAGTCAGCATATATTTCTTCACGAATATCAACTGCAGTGTTCTATTCAAGCTTCTTTCCTCCCTTTTGCTTCCTGTCATCTGCCATTTTCTTCACCTGAAGCTTTTGCTGAGGAATATGCACTCTTGAAGATTCTGATGACACTGGTAAAGTTTCTTCGAGGAATGCTGCAAATGAGTTAAATTGATGAGAACCTAGTGATTCATCAACTGACATTTTGTACGTGTGAATAGAGTATGGGTGCGAAGAATTTGAAGAGGTCATATGCATTCTCAGATTTGAAGAAATTGAAAAAAATTATAAGTTGAGGAATTTGACTAAGCATTCTGATCTTGGGTTCCAGAGTTGTGCAGATTCTAGAATTTATACAATTGAGGAATCTCATGAAGAATTTGAGTGGCTTAGTGAAATTCATCAAGTGTTTGAGGAATGAGTGTGCGTGGCTGACAGACACTCTAAGGAAAAATAGATTTCGCGAGTCTAAAGTGAAATAATAGATCAATAGAGGCAGTAAAATAAGATTTTAATTACCCTGAGCGAAGAACACGAAGATCAGGAGCAGTAAAAGTGTGAAGCTCTTATGTTCAGATCTTCTACGCCCTAGCTTGGCGGCAAAAGTCAGCTACGGCGGTGGTGGAGGAGGAGATTCCGCTTCCGGTGTGAGTTCGGCGACGGCGAGGGCAAGGTAGTGAAGTTGTTCCTCGCCGGTGACGAGATTGCTAGCGGTGGCACTAGGGTTGAGCTCGAGCGGAGAGTAGACAAGAGGACGAATAGTTTTAACTAAGGGGGGGGGGGTAAGGGCCTATTTATAGCTGAGGTGAAAAACTGTTCGGTCGAATCTTTCGGACCGAAATGCCCTTGCCTATTCATCTTCGCATGACACGTGGAGCCCACGATTGAAGCGGTGGAGATCGTGCTTATCCGATGGTGGGAAGTGGGTCTAGTTACTGTGTAACGTTATAAAATTCATTTTTGAAGATTTGAGGATTTCATTGCAAAGTCCTCAGATGACAAGGACACGGTGAGGATTTTGAACAAGTTTCAAGTAGAATGCATATGAAGAAATAAATAGACTGGGTTGAGTATAGCATGGAGGGGAGTCGGGTCCGATCACATTCACTTAGATGAAATATCAAATTGAAGACAGAGCTATAAGTGAATGTTGTTGAGGACTTTGAAGTCTCAGTCTCTCTCTCTCTCTCTCTCTATATATATATATATATATATATATATATATCAAATGAAAATCATCAAACGTTTTTTTAAGAATTTGAAGATTTTGATGATTTTGAAAATCTTTAAGATTTTGTGACAAAGTGTCAGTTTGATGAATTTCAACTTTGAACAAAAACAGCTTGAAGAATTTCAAAGTTGGATGGTGGCGTGACCCACCGTATAAGAATGATGATTTCAGGCGCCACGTACAATTGTCGTAGGGCCCTGAGAACCAAATCCTTCATTAATTTCCTCACACTAAGAGTGATATTCTTCATTGATTGAAGAAAATCGATTCTTCATGTGTTGCACATCTAAGTCATCAATTTTCCATAAGTGTTAGGATGTGTGGAGGTTTTCACAAAACATTTGAAGACTCTAAGATATTTAGCTCACACCGCAGCTTGTAAAACCTTCTCTCATCCAAGGGCTTGGTGAAAATATCTGGTAATTGATTGTCAGTCTTCACATGCTCAATGATGATATTGCCCTTGAGGACATGGTCCCGAAGAAAATGGTGACGAATCTGGATGTGCTTAGTCTTCGAGTGTTGTATTGGGTTGTATGCGATCTTGATTGCATTCTCATTGTCGCAGTAGAGAGGCACATTCTTCATGTTGATGTCATAGTCTTTGAGGGTTTGCTTCATCCATAGCAGTTGAGCACAGTAGGATCCAGCAACAATGTACTCAGCTTCTGCAGTGGAGAGAGAAACACAGTTCTACTTCTTTGAGGACCAGCAGACTAATGATCTTCTGAGGAAATGGCAAGTGCGAGAAGTTGACTTGCGATCCACACGGTCACCAGCATAATCAGAATCAGAATATCCAACCAGATGAAGATTTGAGCCCTTGGGGTACCATAATCCTAGTGTTGGTGTGTGAGCTAAGTATCGAAGAATATGCTTCACAACCTTATGTTGTGATTCCTTCGGTTTTGCTTGAAAACGAGCACACATGCAAACACTAAGCATTATATCTGGCCTAGATGCACATAGATACAATAAAGAGCCAATCATCAAGCGATATACTTTTTGATCGAAATCTTTACCATTTTCGTCAGTGCGGAGGTGGCCGTTGGTAGGCATGGTAGTCTTGACGCCTTTGCATTCATGCATGTCAAATTTCCTCAGAACATCCTTGAGGTATTTCTCCTATGATATGAAGATGCCATTCCGTTGTTGACGAATTTGAAGACTTAAGAATAATTTCAGCTCCCCCATCATAGACATCTGATATTCTTCACTCATCATGTAAGAAAATTCATCACTGTAACGTTTGTCAATACAGCCAAATATAATGTCGTCGACATATATTTGGCACACAAATACCTCATTATCATAGGATTTAGTGAAAAGAGTTGGATCAAGTGAACCGGTTTTGAAGCCTTTCTTCATGAGGAATTCCTTCAATGTATCATACCATGCCCGGGGGGCTTGCTTGAGGCCATAGAGTGCCTTTTTGAGTCCGAAGACTTTGTTTGGATGCTTCGGATCCTCAAAACCTAGGGGCTGAGCAATATATACTTCTTCCTCAAGCTTACCATTGAGGAATGCATTTTTCACATCCATTTGATATAGAGTAATGTTATGATGATTAACATAAGCAAGTAGAATTCGAATAGCTTCAAGTCTAGCAACAGGTGCAAAAGTTTCATCGAAATCAATTCCTTCAACCTGTGTGTAAGCTTGGGCTACAAGTCATGCCTTATTCCTCACCACTTGACCATACTCATCTTGCTTGTTTCGGAAAATCCACTTGGTGCCGATGATATTATGCTTGCGAGGATCTGGTCGTTTGACGAGTTCCCACACGTCATTTAGCTTGAATTGAAGAATTTCATCTGGCATGGCTTGAATCTACTCAGGTTCCATGAAAGCTTCACCTACTTTTGAGGGTTTTGTGATAGACACAAAAGAGGAATGCCCACAAAAGTTAACTAAATGTGAAGCTTTTGAGCGAGTTAGAGGACCTGTCGCGTTGATGTCATCGAGGATTTTGTCAAGTTCTACTTCATTAGCAATCCTTGGATGAGCTGTTTGAGGATTTTGTCTGTGCTGAGGAATTTGCTCTCGAGCAATTTCCTCAGGAGCACCTTCTTGAATTTCATTTGTGCTGGGGACGATTTCTTCAGCAATTTCCTCAGTAGGAACAGTGTCTTCAGTAGCTTTGAAATTGATTGCTTCCTCAGGAGATAATTTATCTGGCACACGAGGCAATTGCTCTCTTTGCGAGCCATTAGTTTCATCGAACCACACATCTACAGTTTAAACAACCTTGTTGTGATAGGTGTTGAAGACTCCGTAGGTGTGCGAGTCTGTTCCGTAACCAAGCATAAAACCCTCATGTGCTTTAGGTGCAAATTTTGAGCTACGGTGAGGATCTCTAATCCAGCATCTTGCACCGAAGACTTTGAAATAACTTACATTGGGTTTCTTGTCAGTGAGGAGTTCATATGAGGTTTTCTTGAGGAATTTGTGAAGATATACACTGTTGATGATGTGGCAAGCAGTGTTGATTGCTTCAGGCCAGAAACGACGAGGAGTCTGATATTCTTCAAACATAGTCCATGTCATTTCAACTAGAGTCATGTTCTTGCGTTCAACGACGCCATTATGTTGAGGAGTATAAGGAGCAGATACTTCATGAGTAATACCAAGTTCATCAAGATAATCATCAAGACCGGTATTTTTAAATCTTGTCCCGTTGTCACTCCTGATATGTTTGGTCTTGACGCCGAAGTTCGTCGTGTCCCTTGAGGAAAATCGTTTCAAGACTTCCCGCACTTCAGTTTTATACAGAATGATATGCACCCAAGTATATCGAGAATAGTCATCAACAATGACAAAGCCATATAAGGATGCTGCATTGGTTAGAGTGGCATAATGAGTAGGTCCAAATAGATCCATGTGAAGCAATTCAAACGAACGAGTAGTAGTCATGATAGTTTTCGAGGGGAGTTTGGATTTGGTCATTTTTCCACACTCACAAGCACCACAGAGGTGGTCCTTGAGGAATTTGATTGATTCGATGCCAATGACATGCTTCTTCTTCACGAGCGTGTGAAATTCCTCATGCCTGCATGAACAAGTCTTCGATGACATAGCCAACCTTCTAAGGTTTTTGCTAGTAAGCATGTGGCTGGTTGAGGACCTGTGGAAAAATCAACAATGTACAAATCTCCTCTCCTAAAGCCTTCGAAGACTTTGGATCTGTCAGTTCCATGATGACTATACATCTATATTTTCCAAAGATAACAACCATATCAAAATCACAAAGCATTGAGACTGACGTGAGGTTAAACCCAAGGGATTCGACAAGCATCACTTTGTCCATGTGCCTGTCCTTGGAAATAGCCACTTTGCCAAGCCCCAATACCTTGCTTTTACCTTTGCCAGCATAAGTGATTTGCTTCAGTGGTGATGGAGTCAGTGGCGTATTCATCAGCAAGCTTTTATCACCACTCATGTGGTTTGTGCAACCACTATCTAGAACCCACTCAGTACTCTTGGGTTTGTCATCCAGCAGATGAATTAGTACAACTTACCATCTCATATGCTTCAGACTTGAAGAATATGATATCATTTTCATTAGATAGGACTTTCATCATAAACAGTAAATTTGAGGACGTGTGAAATGTTATCATTTCATAAATTTTAGCTTGCGTCCAATCAAGCATTTTGCTCAGGTCTCCAGCAAATTCTTCAGATGATGATTTTCATCTGGAGACCTGATCTGCATAAGTGATTAGCTCAATTTCTTCACCACCCACATCTGAAGGGGTGGCAAAGAGTTCATCATCCTGCGAGCACCATATGAGAAAGGGGGCATTGAAGCTAATGCACTTCTCTTCATAGTAGGGGGGTTAGAGTACTCAAATGAATAGGTAGAGAAGTTCTTTGAGGATTTATGAACATAATGATTTGAGGTATAATGCTCATATTCATATCCCTTGTAATTTCCCTGCGTATCAGAAGCATTAGCACAAGTATGAGCATAGTTTTGACCAATTGAGGATTTTGATCCTCTTGAAGACTTTGGTCCACCTGAGAAATTTGATATGGGTTCGGATTCTTCACAGGTGGTGTCATGAGGACATTCACCTGGAGTTTCCAAGCACATTTTGGGGACCCAGATTTTCCTTAGGGGTGGTCCATTCCTGTAGTTAGTTCCAACATATCGAGCAAATAATTCACCAGATTGGTTTTTGTATAGTTTATAGTTGTATTCAAATGACTCATGTGAGGAATAGGATAATTCACATGCAAAGTCTGTTAGATTGGATGGATCAACAGGAGGTTCTTTAGCAGCAACCCATGAGGTTTTGGGATACTGCTCAGGTGTCGAGTATGATCCATCAGCATTCATTTTCCTTTCAAAGGCAATTCCTTCATTCCTTGGGTTCCTGTTCAAAATCTGCTTTTTGAGCACATTGCAAAGAGTTTGATGCCCTTTGAGACTTTTGTACATGCCTGTCACATACAGTTCCTTCAGCCTTGCATTTTCGTCAGTAACATTTGTGGTTTCCTCAAGTGAGAAATTTGTAACCACAGGAGTAGTTGAAGAATTTGTAGCAATAGAAGCATTTGATGATTCTGGTGAAGAATTGGCAGATTCACACTCAATGCATTTGAGACATGGTGGAGTGAATTCAACCTGAGCGGCACTAATCTCCTGAGCAAGTAATGAATCGTTTTCCATTCAATGATCATCATGAGACATCTTCAACTTCTCAAGATCAAGTTTCCTTTGAAAAAATTGATAGGAAAGTTTCTCATGATCAGCCAAGAGTATGCCATAACAATCTTGAAGACTATCAAATCTGGACTGAAGACTTTTCACATCTTCAGTGATGATTTGAGTATGATTCATTTCATCATTCAACAGGTCATCCATTCTGTCTAGCAGTTTTTGAAGTTTTTGAGCTATGATGAGGATCTCTAATCCAACATTTTGCACCGAAGACTTTGAAATAACTTACATTGGGTTTCTTGTCAGTGAGGAGTTCATATGAGGTTTTCTTGAGGAATTTGTGAAGATATACCCTGTTGATGATATGGCATGCAGTATTGATTGCTTCAGGCCAGAAGCGACGAGGAGTCTGATATTCTTCAAGCATAGTTCTTGCCATCTCAACCAGAGTCCTGTTCTTTCTTTCGACGACACCATTCTGCTGAGGAGTATAAGGAGCAGACAATTCGTGAGTAATACCAAGTTCATCAATATAATCATCAAGACCAGTGTTTTTGAACTCGGTTCCATTATCACTCCTGATATATTTGATCTTGATGCCGAAGTTCGTCGAGGCCCTTGAAGAAAATCGTTTGAAGATTTCCTGCACTTCAGTTTTATACCCTATAATATGCACCCAAGTGTATCTGGAATAATCATCAACTATGACAAAGCCATATAGAGATGCTGCATTGGTTAGTGTTGCATAGTGTGTAGGTCCAAATAAATCCATATGAAGCAATTCAAATGGACGTGTAGTGGTCATGATGGTTTTGGAGGGATGCTTGGATCTGGTCATTTTCCCAGATTCACAAGCACCGCAGAGATGATCCTTGAGGAATTTGACTGATTCGATGCCAATGACATGCTTCTTCTTTGCAAGTGTGTGAAAATTCCTCATGCCTGCATGACCCAGTCTTCGGTGCCACAGCCATCCTTCCGAGGTTTTTGCTAGTAAGCAAGTGGCTGGTTGAGGACCTGTAGAGAAGTCAACAATGTACAAATCCCCTCTTCTTACACCTTCGAAGACTACACATCTATATCTACCAAAGATAACAATCATATCAAGATCACAAAGCATCGAGACTGACATGAGGTTAAAACCAAGAGATTCAACAAGCATCACTTTGTCCATATGCCTATCCTTGGAAATAGCTACTTTGCCAAGTCCCAATACCTTGCTTTTACCTTTATCAGCATATGTGATTTGCTTCAGAGGTGATGGAGTTAGTGGCATATTCATCAGTAGGCTTTTATCACCAGTCATGTGATGTGTGCAGCCGCTATCGAGAACCCACTCAGTATTTTTGGGTTTGTCATCCTGCAGATGAATTAGTACAGCTTACCATCTCATATGCTTCAGATTTGAAGAATATGATACTAATTTCACCAGTTCAGTGATTTCATCATAACAGAAATATAAGGACGTGTGAAATATTTCTATTTCATCAATCATTAGCTTGCGTCCTATCAAGCATTTCCTCAGGTCTCCAGCAAATTCTTCAAATGATGATTTTCATCTGGAGACCTGTCCTGCAGAAGTGATTAGTTTGATTTCTTCACCACCCACATCTGAAGGGGTGGCAAAGCGTTCATCATCCTGCGAGCACCATAAGAGAAAGGTGGCATTGAAGCTAATGCACTTCTCTTAACAGTAGGGGGTTAAAGTACTCATATGAGTATGCAGAGAACTGGTTTGAGGATTTATGAACATAATGATTTGAGGAGTAGCGCTCATAATCATATTCCTTGTAGTTTCCCTGCATGTTAGACCCATAAGCATGGGTACGAGCATAGTTTTGACCAGTTGAGGATTTTGATCCTCTTGAAGACTTTGGTCCTCCTGAGGAATTTGATCTGGGGTTCATATTCTTCAGAGGTGATGTCATGAGAACATTCACTTGAAGATTTTCAAGACAACTTTTGGGAACCCAGATTTTCCTCAGAGGAGGGCCATTCCTGCAGTTAGTTCCAACATATCGAGCAAATACTTCACCAGATTGATTTTTGAACAGTTTATAGTTGGAATCAAATGACTCATCCGAGGAATAGGATAATTCACATGAGAAGCCAGTTAGATTAGATGGATCAAAAGGAGGCCCAGTAGCAGTAACCCATGAGGTTTTGGGATACTGCTCAGGTTTCCAATAAGATCCATCAGCATTTAGTTTTCTCTCAAAGGCAATTCCTTCTTTCCTTGGGTTCCTGTTCAAGATCTTCTTTTTGAGCACATCACAAAGGATTTGGTGTCCTTTGAGGCTTTTGTACATGCATGTCACATACAATTCCTTCAACCCTGCATTTTCATCAGTAACATTTGTGTTTTCCTCAAGTGAGGAAATAGACACAGCCGGTGCAGTTGAAGAATATGTAGCATTTGATGATTCTGGTGAGGAATTTGCAGTTTCACGTTCAATGCATTTAAGACATGGAGGAATAAATTCAACTTGACTAGCGCTAATCTGTTGAGCTAGTAATGAATCATTTTCCATACGAAGATCATCATAAGACATCCTCAGCTTCTCAAGATCAAGCTTCCTTTGAAGAAATTCGTAGGAAAGCTTCTCATGATCAGTGAGGAGTGTATCATAACGATCCTAAAGAATATCAAATCTAGACTGAAGATTTTTCATGTCATCAGCGAGGATTTGATTAAGATTCATTTCATCATTCAATAAATCATCACTTTTGTCTAGCAGTTTTTGAAGCTTTTCCAGAGCAGTTTGTTGTTTAGTGGCAATGATGGCAAGTTTACTGTAACTGGGTTTTTTGTAATCATCATGTTCACAGTCACTTGAATCAGAGGAGGAGGCATTATTTGATACCTTTGAACCTTTCGCCATGAAGCAACAGGTTGGAGCGAAGTCATCAGCATATTCATCAGTATGGATGGTGCAATCATTTTCTTCAAGATTGAAGATTGACTTGCTGACGAAAGTGGTTGCTAGTGCAAGACTAGCCTGTCCGGATTCTGAGTCTTCTCCAGAGCCTTCTTCTTCATCACATTCCTCTGATTCTGCCTCGGAATCCATTTCCTTGCCAATAAGTGCCCGAGCCTTTCTGAAGCTAGTCTTCTTGTGTGAGGAGGACTTTGAAGATGAGGATTTTGAAGATTTCTTCTTCTTCTTTGAGTCATCAGAACTGTCATCCTTGTATTTCTTCTTCTTTGATTCCTTTCCCCAGCGAGGACAATCAGCAATGTAATGACCTGATTTCTTGCACTTGTGACAGGTCCGTTTCTTGTAGTCCTCAGATGCAGATTCTGATTTCCTCATGTCTCTTCTTGATGATTTACCGAACTGGCCTCGTCGTGTAAATCTCTGGAATTTCCTCACAAGCATTGCAAGTTCCTAACCAAATTCTTCAGGGTCACAACTGTTTTCATCTGTGTCTTCTTCTTCAGATGAGGAAATTGCTCTTGCCTTCAGTGCACGTGGTCTGGAATAGCTTTGTCCATATAGATCTCTCTTTTCTTCTAGCTGGAATTCATGAGTATTTAGCCTTTCGAGGATATCATCAGGATCTAGCATCTTGTAGTCTGGTCTTTCTTGAATCATCAGAACTAAAGTGTCAAATGAAGAATCCAAAGATCTCAGCAGTTTCTTCACAACTTCGTGATCAGTGATGTCTCGAGCTCCCAGTACTTGCAGTTCATTTGATATGTCAGTGAGGCGATCAAAGGTGTCTTGGCAGCTTTCATTGTCATGTCTCTTGAAGCGATTGAAGAGATTGTGAAGAATATCAACACGAGAGTCACGTTGGGTTGATACTCCTTCATTTACCTTGCACAGTCTCTCCCAGATCAGTGTTGCAGAGCCTAAGGCACTTACTCTTCGAAACTGGCCAGGGCTCAGATGACCACAGATGATGTTCTTGCTTGAGAATTGAGTTGCTTGAATTTCTTCACATCAGCTGCAGTGACACTAGCAGAAATGATGGGGACACCATTTTCCACAATATACCAGAGATCATTGTCTATAGCTTGTAGATGCATTTGCATTTTGTTTTTCCAGAAGAGAAAGTTCTTTCCCTCGTAGGTAGGACATGCTGCAGTCACCTTAAACATGCCTGCAGTCGACATAACTAAAACTCCAGGTGGTTAAACCAAAATCACACAGAACAAGGGACTACCTTGCTCTGATACCAATTGAAAGTGCGTTATATCGACTAGAGGGGGGGTGAATAGGAGATTTTTAGAATTTCATAACTGAGGAAATTCCTTTTGAGGAAATTCCTCACTGATGACTAATTTACAGCGGAAACAGTTAAGGATCAGTCGTGCAATCGTTCACAACAGCAGTATTACAGAGTGAAGATTATGAAAACAGATTGCACAGTAAGCAGGCACGCAGAATACAGATGATGATTAACTATTGTGAAGAATTTGGGGTTGAGGAAATTCGGAGAAATTCTTCAGCAAATTCTTCAAACAGTCACAGTGAAAGTCATCAACACATAATACAGAGAAAGTAAAGAGTTGAGGAATTAGAACCCGATTCTTGTCGAAGACTATTGTTGATGACCCAGTTCCAACTGCTGTGACAGTTGTACATCTGGTTTGGAGCGGCTTGGTATTGAAACCAAAGGACACCCAGTCCCGGGACACACAGTCCCTACCGTATTCTCCTTGAGCTAAGGACACACAGTCCTCGCCCAACACTCGTGGTAAGTCTTCAGGGCAGACTTCCAAACCCTCACAAACTCAGTCACTCGGCGATCCACAATTGACTGCTGGATTGCTCTAGACCATGACGCCTAACCGTCTGGAGGATGCACAGTCCTCAAAGGTAAAAGGCTTCAGTCCCACACAGGAACAACTTCTTCAGTGATGCTCAATCACTAGGTTTGGTTTGTGGTTTCGGTGGGTGGTGTATTTCCTCACTGATGATTTACTCTCGAAGGCTCTGAGGAATTGGGTTGCTCTTATGACAAGTGTCAGTTTCTAACGGAGCAGCCAACCAGCTAGTGGTTGTGGGGGGCGGCTATTTATAGCCTGGGAGCATCCCGACATGATTTGACACTAATGCCCTTAAATAATATGACCGTTGGAGTGGATAAGACCAGTGACTTGGCATGGTTATCGAAACGGTCGGGACCCTCAACTATGAGAGTCCTCATGTCACTCATATTCCTCACTTGAGGCTTTTGGTAGGATTTGGCTTGGGTTGAGCATCATGAGGAAATTCATTCCATAGCGTTACTTTGACCCCCTTTAACAGTACGGTGTTCCTATTCATCAAATGCGAAGAAAGTAAAACAGAAAACATAAATCTTCACGCTTCAATTTCTTCAAAATGATTTTCTTCAGGAAACACCGATCTTCTCAATATCAATATCTTCATGAGGAATATCAATTTCATCGCAGATTCCTCGTGATTCATTTCTTCAGCTTCAGACCAATTTCTTCAACTGAAGATATACATTTTTAGGGGTCGATATTCTTCAAATATCTCAAACTCCTCAATGACTTATAGATCCTGTGTACACTTATAAACACATTAGATACTTAACCTATAAGTCTTCGAACCACCAAAATCACTAAGGGGCACTAGATGCACTTACACTTCTGGAATTTCCTCACGAGCATTGCAAGCTCCTGTCCATGTTCTTCAGGATCACCAATGCTGCAATCTGAGTCTTCTTCTTCAGATGAAGAAATTGTTGGAAATATGCCCTAGAGGCAATAATAAATTAGTTATTATTATATTTCTTGGTTCATGATAATTGTTTATTATCCATGCTATAATTGTATTGATTGGAAACACAATACTTGTGTGGATACATAGACAAAACACTGTCCCTAGTAAGCCTCTAGTTGACTAGCTCGTTGATCAAAGATGGTCAAGGTTTCCGAGCCATAGGCAAGTGTTGTCACTTGATAACGGGATCACATCATTAGGAGAATCATGTGATGGACTAGACCCAAACTAATAAGACGTAGCATGTTGATCGTGTCATTTTGTTGCTACTGTTTTCTGCGTGTCAAGTATTTGTTCCTATGACCATGAGATCATATAACTCACTAACACCGGAGGAATGCTTTGTGTGTATCAAACGTCGCAACGTAACTGGGTGACTATAAAGATGCTCTACAGGTATCTCCGAAGGTGTTAGTTGAGTTAGTATGGATCGAGACTGGGATTTGTCACTCCGTGTGACGGAGAGGTATCTCGGGGCCCACTCGGTAATACAACATCACACACAAGCCTTGCAAGCAATGTGACTTAGTGTAAGTTGCGGGATCTTGTATTACGGAACGAGTAAAGAGACTTGCCGGTAAACGAGATTGAAATAGGTATGCGGATACTAACGATCGAATCTCGGGCAAGTAACATACCGAAGGACAAAGGGAATGACATACGGGATTATATGAATCCTTGGCACCGAGGTTCAAACGATAAGATCTTCGTAGAATATGTAGGATCCAATATGGGCATCCAGGTCCCGCTATTGGATATTGACCGAGGAGTCACTCGGGTCATGTCTACATAGTTCTCGAACCCGCAGGGTCTGCACACTTAAGGTTCGACAATGTTTTATGCGTATTTGAGTTATATGGTTGGTTACCGAATGTTGTTCGGAGTCCCGGATGAGATCATGGACGTCACGAGGGTTTCCGGAATGGTCCGGAAACGAAGATTGATATATAGGATGACCTCATTTGGTTACCGGAAGGTTTTCGTGCATTACCGGAAAAGTTTCGGGCTCATCGGTAGTGTACCGGGAGTGCCGGGAGGGGTGCCGGGGACCATCGGGAGGGGTGTCACGCCCCAAGGGGTCTCATGGGCTATGGGAAGAGATAAACCAGCCCCTAGTGGGCTGGAATAAGTTCCCACCAAGGCCCATAAGGTTTGAGAAGGAAAAAACACAAGGTGGAAAGAGTTTCCAAGTGGGAAGGTGGAATCCTACTCCAAGTAGGATTGGAGTAGGACTCCTCCACCTCCAATTTCGGCCAAACCTTTAGGTTTTGAGGCTGCCTCCTCCCCTCCCTCCCACCTATATATACGGAGGTTTTAGGGCTGATTTGAGACGACTTTTCCACAGCAGCCCGACCACATACCTCCACGGTTTTTCCTCTAGACCGCGTTTCTGCGGAGCTCGGGCGGAGCCCTGCTGAGACAAGATCATCACCAACCTCCGGAGCGCCGTCACGCTGCCGGAGAACTCTTCTACCTCTCCGTCTCTCTTGCTGGATCAAGAAGGCCGAGATCATCGTCGAGCTGTACGTGTGCTGAACGCGGAGGTGCCGTCCGTTCGGTACTAGATCGTGGGACTGATCGCGGGATTGTTCGCGGGGCGGATCGAGGGACGTGAGGACGTTCCACTACATCAACCGCGTTCTCTAACGCTTCTGCTGTACGACCTACAAGGGTACGTAGATCACTCATCCCCTCTCGTAGATGGACATCACCATGATAGGTCTTCGTGCGCGTAGGAAAATTTTGTTTCCCATGCGACGTTCCCCAACAGTGGCATCATGAGCTAGGTTCATGCGTAGATGTCTTCTCGAGTAGAACACAAAAGTTTTCGTGGGCGGTGATGTGCGTTTTGCTGCCCTCCTTAGTCTTTTCTTGATTCCGCGGTATTGTTGGATTGAAGCGGCTTGGAGCGACATTACTCGTACGCTTACGAGAGACTGGTTTCATCGCTACGAGTAACCCCGTTGCTCAAAGATGACTGGCAAGTGTCGGTTTCTCCAACTTTAGTTGAATCGGATTTGACCGAGGAGGTCCTTGGATGAGGTTAAATAGCAAATCATATATCTCCATTGTGGTGTTTGCGTAAGTAAGATGCGATCCTACTAGATACCAATGGTCACCACGTAAAACATGCAACAACAAAATTAGAGGACGTCTAACTTGTTTTTGCAGGGTATGCTTGTGATGTGATATGGCCAACGATGTGATGTGATATATTGGATGTATGAGATGATCATGTTGTAATAGATAATATTGACTTGCACGTCGATGGTACGGCAACCGGCAGGAGCCATAGGGTTGTCTTTATAACTATCGTTTGTGCTTGGAGATGTGTTTACTATTTTGCTAGGACGTAGCTTTAGTAGTAATAGCATGAGTAGCACGACAACCCCGATGGCGACACTTTGATGGAGATCATGATGATGGAGATCATGGTGTGACGCCGGTGACAAGAAGATCGTGCCGGTGCTTTGGTGATGGAGATCAAGAAGCACGTGATGATGGCCATATCATGTCACTTATAAATTGCATGTGATGTTAATCCTTTTATGCACCTTATTTTGCTTAGAACGACGGTAGCATTATGAGGTGATCTCTCACTAAAATTTCAAGACGAAATTGTGTTCTCCCCGACTGTGCACCGTTGCTATAGTTCGTCGTTTCGAGACACCACGTGATGATCGGGTGTGATAGACTCAACGTACACATACAACGGGTGCAAAACAGTTGCGCACGCGGAACACTCGGGTTAAGCTTGACGAGCCTAGCATGTGCAGACATGGCCTCGGAACACATGATACCGAAAGGTCGAGCATGAATCGTATAGTTGATATGATTAGCATAGAGATGCTTACCACTGAAACTATTCTCGACTCACGTGATGATCGGACTTGAGATAGTGGATTTGGATCATGTACCACTCAAATGACTAGAGAGATGTACTTTTTGAGTGGGAGTTCTTAAGTAATATGATTAATTGAACTAATTGTCATGAACATAGTCTAATGGTCTTTGCGAATTACGATGTAGCTTGCGCTATAGCTCTACTGTTTTATATGTTCCTAGAGAAAATTTAGTTGAAAGTTGAAAGTAGCAAACTTTGCAGACTGATTCTGTAAAACCGAGGATTGTCCTCGTTGCTGCACAGAAGGCTTATGTCCTTAATGCACCACTCGGTGTGCTGCACCTCGAGCGTCGTCTGTGGATGCTGTGAACATCCGACATACACGTTTCTGATGACTACACGATAGTTCAGTACAAAAATACTTAATGGCTTAGAAGCAAGGCGCCGAAAACGTTGTAAAACGTCACGGAACATAAGTGATGTTCTAAAGAGATGAAATTGTGATTTCATGCTTGTGCCCTTGTTAAGAGGTACGAGACCTCCGACAAGATTCTTTGTCCACAAAGCACAGGAGAAAAGGCTCAATCATTGAGCATGTGCTCAAATTGTCTGAGTACAACAATCGCTTGAATCAAGTGGGAGTTAATCTTCCATATGAGATAGTGATAGTTCTCCAAAGTCACTGCCACCAAGCTGTGAGAGCTTCGTGATGAACTATAACATATCAAGGATACATACAATGATCCTTGAGCGATTCGCGATGTTTGACACTGCGAAAGTAGAAATCAAGAAGGAGCATCAATAGTTGATGGTTTGTAAAACCACTAAGTTTCAAGAAAGGCAAGGGCTAGAAGGGATACTTCGTGAAACGGCAAAACAGTTGCTGCACTAATGAAGAGACCCAAGATTAAACCCAAACCCGAGACTAAGTGCTTCTGTAATGAGGGGAACAATCACTGAGGCGGAGCAACTCAAGATACTTGGTAGATAAGAAGGCTAGCAAAAGTCGAAAGAAGTGTATTTGATATACATGATGTTGATGTGTACTTTACTAGTACTCCTAGTAGCACGAGGGTATTGGATACCGGTTCGGTTGCTAAGTGATTAGTGACGCGAAATGAAAGCTACGGCATAAACGGAGACTAGCTAAAGGCGAGGTGACGATACGTGTTGGAAGTGTTTCCAAGATTGATATGATCAAACGTCGCACTCTCCCTCTACCATCGGGATTGGTGTTAAACCTAAATAATTATTATTTGGTGCTTGCGTTAAGCATGAACATGATTGGATCGTGTTTATTGCAATACGATTATTCATTTAAGGAGAATAATGGTTACTCTATTTTCTTGAATATTCACCTTCAATGGTTTATTGAATCTCGACCGTAGTGTTACACATGTTCATGATATTGGTGCCAAAAGATACGAGTTGATGATGATAGTACCACTTACTTGTGGCACTGCCGCTTGAGTCATGTTAGTATAAATTGCATGAAGAGGGTCCATGCTGATGGATCTTTGTACTCACCTGATTTCGAATCACTAGTGACATGCGAATCATACCACAAGAGCAAGGCCTTGTTTTCATTGAGATGAAATAAGATAGTAACTTGTTGGAAGTGATACATTTTGATGTATGCAGTCCAATGGGTGCTGAGGCACGTAGTGGATATCATTATGTTCTTACTTCACTGACGATTTGAGTAGATACTAGAGTATTTACTTAATGAATCACAAGTCTGAAATATTGAAAAGTTCAATTCTGTTTCGGAGTGAAGTTCGTCGTAATAAGAGGATAAACTGTCTACGATATGATCATGGAAATGAATATCTGAGTTATGAGTTTTGGTACGCAGTTAAGACAATGTGGAAATTGTTTCGCAGTTCATGCCACCTGGAACATCATAGTGTGATGATGTGTCTGAACGTCATAGCCATGCACTATTTGGTATGGTGCATACTATGATGTCTCTTATCGAATTACCACTATCGCTTATGGGTTATGCATTAGAGACAACCGCACTCACTTTAAATAGGGCACCACGTATTTCCGTTGAGATGACACAGTATAGACTGAGGTTTAGAGAAATCTAAACTGTCGTTTCTTGAAAGTTTGGGGCTTCGACACTTATGTGAAAAAGTTTCAGTCTGATGAGCTCGAACCCAAAGCGGATAAATGCATCTTCATAGGATATCCCAAAATAGTTGGGTACATCTCCTATCTCAGATCCGAAAGCAAAGTGTTTATTTCTAGAAACGGATCCTTTCTCGAGGAAAGGTTTCTCTCGAAAGAATTGAGTGGGAGAGTGGTAGAACTTGATGAGGTTATTGAACCATCACTTCAACCAGTGTGTAGCAGGGCGCAGGAAGTTGTTCCTGTGGCGCCTACACCAATTGAAGTGGAAGCTGATGATGGTGATCATCGAGCATCAGATCAAGTTACTACAAGCCTCGTAGGTTGACAAGGTCGCGTACTACTACAGAGTGGTACGGTAACCCTGTCTTGGAGGTCATGTTGTTGAGCAACAGTGAACCTACGAGTTATGGAGAAAGCGATGGTGGGCCCAGATTCCGACAAATGGCTGGAAGCCATGAAATCCGAGAGAGGATCCATGTATGAAAACAAAGTGTAGACTTTGGAAGAACTACTTGATGGTCAGAAGACTATTGAGTAAAGATGGGTCTTTAAAAGAAGACAGACGATGATGGTGATAAGTCACTATTAAGGAAAGCTCGACTTGTCGCAAAGATGTTTTCGACAAGATCAAACAGTTGACTATGATGAGACTTCCTCACTCGTAGCGGTGTTAAAGGTCTGTTAGAATTATGTTAGTTGTTGATGCATTATTTATGAAATATTGCACGTAGGATGTCAAAACATTGTTTTCTCGACGGTTTCCTTGAGCAAACATTGTATGTGATACAACCAGAAGGTTTTGTCGATCCTAAAGATACTAGCAAGTATGCAAGCTCCAGCGATCCTTCAATGGACTGGTGCAAGCATCTCGGAGTTGGAATATATATACTTTGATGAGATGATCAAAGATTTTGGGTCTGTACAAGGTTTATGAGAAACTTGTATTTCCAAAGAAGTGAGTGGGAGCACTATAGAATTTCTGATAAGTATATGTGGTTGACATATTGTGGATCAGAAGTAATGTAGAATTTCTGTAAAACATACAAGGTTGTTTGAAAGGAGTTTTCAAAGGAATACCTGGATTGAGCTACTTGAACGTTGAGCATAAAAGATCTATGGAGATAGATCGAAAGCGCTTAATGGAAGTTTCAACAAGATGCATGCCTTGACAAGTTTTTGAAGGAGTTCAAAATAGATCAACAAAGAAGGAGTTCTTGGTTGCGTTGTCAGGTGTGAATTTGAGTAAGACTCAAAACCCGACCCCGGCAGAATAAAGAGAATAGACGAAGGTCGTCTTCTATGCCTTAGCCGTAGAATCTAAAGTATACCATGCTGTGTACCGCACCTGATGTGTGCCTTGACTCAAAATATGCTGAGAGGTACAGAGAGTGATCCATGATTGAATCACTAGCAGCGGTCAAAATTTATCCTTAGTAACTAATGGACTAAGGAATTTTTCTTGATTATGGAGGTGGTTGAAGAGTTCGTCGTAAAGGGTTACGTCGATGCAAGCTTTGACACTAATCCGAATAACTATGAGTAGTGAAACGGATTCGTATAGCAGAGTAGATATTTGGAGCATTTCCGAATAGCACGTAGTAGGAGCATCTATAAGATGACATAAAGATTTGTAAAGAACACACGGATCTGAAAGTTTCAGAACCGTTGACTAAAACCTCTCTCACGAGCAAGACGTGATCAGACCCCATAACTATATGGGTGTTGGATTCATTGGCATCACATGGTGATGTGAACTAGATTATTGACTCTAGTGCAAGTGGGAGACTGTTGGAAATATGCCCTAGAGGCAATAATAAATTAGTTATTATTATATTTCTTAGTTCATGATAATTGTTTATTATCCATGCTATAATTGTATTGATTGGAAACACAATACTTGTGTGGATACATAGACAAAACACTGTCCCTAGTAAGTCTCTAGTTGACTAGCTCGTTGATCAAAGATGGTCAAGGTTTCCGAGCCATAGGCAAGTGTTGTCACTTGATAACGGGATCACATCATTAGGAGAATCATGTGATGGACTAGACCCAAACTAATAAGACGTAGCATGTTGATCGTGTCATTTTGTTGCTACTGTTTTCTGCGTGTCAAGTATTTGTTCCTATGACCATGAGATCATATAACTCACTAACACCGGAGGAATGCTTTGTGTGTATCAAACGTCGCAACGTAACTGGGTGACTATAAAGATGCTCTACAGGTATCTCCGAAGGTGTTAGTTGAGTTAGTATGGATCGAGACTGGGATTTGTCACTCCGTGTGACGGAGAGGTATCTCGGGGCCCACTCGGTAATACAACATCACACACAAGCCTTGCAAGCAATGTGACTTAGTGTAAGTTGCGGGATCTTGTATTACGGAACGAGTAAAGAGACTTGCCGGTAAACGAGATTGAAATAGGTATGCGGATACTGACGATCGAATCTCGGGCAAGTAACATACCGAAGGACAAAGGGAATGACATACGGGATTATATGAATCCTTGGCACTGAGGTTCAAACGATAAGATCTTCGTAGAATATGTAGGATCCAATATGGGCATCCAGGTCCCGCTATTGGATATTGACCGAGGAGTCACTCAGGTCATGTCTACATAGTTCTCGAACCCTCAGGGTCTGCACACTTAAGGTTCGACGATGTTTTATGCGTATTTGAGTTATATGGTTGGTTACCGAATGTTGTTCGGAGTCCCGGATGAGATCACGGACGTCACGAGGGTTTCCGGAATGGTCCGGAAACGAAGATTGATATATAGGATGACCTCATTTGGTTACCGGAAGGTTTTCGTGCATTACCGGAAAAGTTTCGGGCTCATCGGTAGTGTACCGGGAGTGCCGGGAGGGGTGCCGGGGACCATCGGGAGGGGTGTCACGCCCCAAGGGGTCTCATGGGCTATGAGAAGAGATAAACCAGCCCCTAGTGGGCTGGAATAAGTTCCCACCAAGGCCCATAAGGTTTGAGAAGGAAAAAACACAAGGTGGAAAGAGTTTCCAAGTGGGAAGGTGGAATCCTACTCCAAGTAGGATTGGAGTAGGACTCCTCCACCTCCAATTTCGGCCAAACCTTTAGGTTTTGAGGCTGCCTCCTCCCCTCCCTCCCACCTATATATACGGAGGTTTTAGGGCTGATTTGAGACGACTTTTCCACAGCAGCCCGACCACATACCTCCACGGTTTTTCCTCTAGATCACGTTTCTGCGGAGCTCGGGCGGAGCCCTGCTGAGACAAGATCATCACCAACCTCCGGAGCGCCGTCACGTTGCCGGAGAACTCTTCTACCTCTCCGTCTCTCTTGCTGGATCAAGAAGGCCGAGATCATCGTCGAGCTGTACGTGTGCTGAACGCGGAGGTGCCGTCCGTTCGGTACTAGATCGTGGGACTGATCGCGGGATTGTTCGCGGGGCGGATCGAGGGACGTGAGGACGTTCCACTACATCAACCGCGTTCTCTAACGCTTCTGCTGTACGATCTACAAGGGTACGTAGATCACTCATCCCCTCTCGTAGATGGACATCACCATGATAGGTCTTCGTGCGCGTAGGAAAATTTTTGTTTCCCATGCGACGTTCCCCAACAGAAATTGCTTTGGCCTTCAGCGCACGAGGTCTAGAGTAGTTTGGTCCATAGAGATCTCTCTTTTCTTCCCGTTGGAATTCATGAGTATTGAGTCTTTCGAGTATATCAGCAGGATCAAGCATCTTATAGTCTGCTCTTTCCTGAATCATCACAACCAGTGTATCAAATGATGGATCCAGAGATCTTAACAGTTTCTACACAACTTCATGGCCAGTGATGTCTCGAGCTCCCAGTGCTTGCAGTTCATCTGATATGTCGGTGAGGCGATCAAAGGTATCTTGGCAGCTTTCGTTGTCAATCCTCTTGAAGCAATTGAAGAGATTGTGAAGAACATCAACACGAGAGTCACGCTGAGTTGAAATTGCTTCATTGACTTTGGACAGCTTATCCGAGATAAGCTTTGCTGTGCACAAAGCACTCACTCTACCATACTGACCTTTGCTCAGATGGCCACAGATGATATTCTTCTCTTGAGAATCAAGTTGCTTGAATTTCTTCACATCACCGGCAGAGACAGTAGTAGCGATGGAGGGAATGCCATGTTCCACAATGTACTAGAGATCACTGTCAATAGCCTGAAGATGCATCTGCATCTTGGTCTTCGAATAGGGAAAGTCCTTTCCTTCGAAGGTAGGACATCCTGCAGTAACCTTGATCATACCTGCAATCGACATAACTAAAACTCCAGGTGGTTAAACCAAAATCATGCACAACAAGGGAGTACCTTGCTCTGATACCAATTGAAAGTGCGTTGTATCGACTAGAGGGGGTGAATAGGCGATTTTTAGAATTTCATCACTGAGGAAATTCCTCACTGATGAATAACGTGCAGCGGAAATAGAGCAGGATCAGAGGTGCAAAGATTACAACAACAGTTTACTTGATGAAGATTATGATAATCGGTTTGCACAGTATGCATGCATAGAATAAGCAGGTAAAGATTAACTGGTATGAAGAATTTGAGGTTGAGGAAATTCAAAGAAAGTCTTCAGCAATTTCTTCCAACAGTGACAATGAAAGTGTTCAACATACAATATTGAGGAATTGAAAGAGTTGAGGAAATAGAACCCGTATCACGAGGAAGACAATTGTTGATGACCCAGTTCCAACTGTTGTGACAGTCGTACATATGGTTTGGAGCGGCTTGGTATTGAAACCAAAGGACACTCAGTCCCTACCGTATTCTCCTTGAGCTAAGGACACATAGTCCTCGCCCAACACTCGTGGTAAGTCTTCAGGGCAGACTTCCAAACCCTCATAAACTTGGTCACCCGGCGATCCAGAATTGACTGTTGGATGCTCTAGACCATGACGCCTAACCGTCTGGAGGATGCACAGTCCTCAAAGGTAAAAGGCTTCAATTCCACACAGGAACAAATTCTTCAGTGATGCTCAATCACTTGGTTTTGGTTTGTGGTTTGGTGTTTGGGGTATTTCCTCACTTGATGATTTACTCTCGAAGACTCTGAGGAATTTGCGTTGCTCTAAATGACAAGTGTTAGTTTCTCGCGTAGCAGCCTACTAGCAAGTGGTTGTGGGTGGTGGCTATTTATAGCCTGGGAGCATCCCGACATGATTTGACATAAATGCCCTTAAATATTGTGACCTTTGGTGTGGATAAGATCAGTGAGGTGGCGTGTATCGCGGCAACGGTGAGAACTCTCAACTGTGAGAGTCCTCATGTCTCTCATATTCCTCACTTGAGGCTTTTGTAGGTTTAGGCTTGGGTTGAGCATCATGAGGAAATTCATTCCATAGTATTACCTCTATCCCCTTTAACAGTACGGTGTTCGTATGACTCAAGAGAAAAGAAAGTGAAACAGAAAGGATAAATCTTCATGCTTCAAAGTCTTCGGACTGATTTTCTTCAGGATACACCGAATTCCTCATCGTCAATATCTTCATGAGGAATATCAATTTCATCGCAATTTCTTCGCGATCAAAGTCTTCAGCATAAGACCAATTTCTTCAGCCGAAGACATACATTTTTAGGGGTCGATATTCATTGTATAAATCAAACTCATCGGCAACTTATAGAGCATGTGTACACTTATAAACACATTATTTACTTAACCTATAAGTCTTCAAACCACCAAAATCACTGAGGGCACTAGATGCACTTACACCCTCCACCTACCTCTCATTCATAGAGGAAGCACTCAGAACACACACTTCATTGCCAGATCCATTTTTCTGAGAGAGAGCCACCTACTCATGTATTGAGACTAAGATATTCCAATCCAATCATTTGAAACTTGATCTCTAGGCTCCCCAGGTTACTTTCCATGAAATCAATCTCTCCTACCCATACTTATTCTGTGAAAGAGTGATGGTGTTTTGAGGAGACTATCTTTAGAAGAACAAGAGCAAGGAGTTGATCGTTCTACCACATCCATTACCTTTTGGAGGGTGGTGTCTCCTAGATTGGTTAGGTGTCGCTTGGGAGCGTCCTACTTCGTGTTGTGGATTTGAACCAAGATGTTTGTAAGGGCAAGGAGATCTCCTACTTCATGAAGATCTACCATGAGTGAGGCTAGTCCTTCATGGGCGGAAGCCATGGTGGAATAGACAAGGCCGCTTCTTCATGTACCCCTTGTGGGTGGAGCCCTTCGTGGACTCTCACAGCCATTACCCTCTGTGGGTTGAAGTCTACACTAACATGGACATACGATAGCGCCACCTATCTAAACCATGTCAAAAATCACCGTGTCAACCTCTTTGCGTTTGATCTCCTAAACTCTACTCCCTTTTACATGTGCAAAGTCTTTACTTTTATGCTGCCATATATGTTGACTAGCATGTGTAGGGTGTACTAGACTTGTTAGAATTTCTAAATTCCGCCAACCATAAAATTGGGAGAAGGCTAGGATTTTAATCATGTCAAGTAGTTTATTCACCCCCCCCCCCTCTAGACACACCTTCCATCGATCATACAACATCCCTTGAGAATAGGGTTTGGTTCAAACCCGCACACGGTCATTCAACGACCGGGTGAGTCAGTGCACCACTTTTGGGAGATGTTCCTCCTTCTTCAAAAGAAGGAAGGACAGAGCGACCTTGAGGTGATACATGCCTTCCGGACACACTGTCGGGCGATGGCATTCTCAACGCCCTAGCCCGTTGCCGGGTTGAAAGCTTCACGGAACTGTCGAACCTGGTACTCAAGTACTACGCCAAGGAGAGCACTTGGCAAATGCAGAAAATGTGCATCGAGCCTAATTACATCGAGCACATTAGGCGAATTCGGAAGTCAGTCACCCCCATTTACGGGACATGCTACCTCTGAACACACGGAAAAGTGAAACAAGTGAAAATCAAGGGACAAGTCGATCCTCGACACACTACTAAACAAACGATACCCCATTCACTTTGTCAAGTCGGACACACTTTCAACTCACAACCTTCAAGCATGTTGGGTCATCCGACAAGTCGCGAAAAGTGGGGAAGTAATCCTCCAGACGCCAAGAAACGAAGGGTCTGAGGCACCGATGAGCAACAATACGTAGATCCTAACGATCTACGAAACATTCGCATCGGCAAGCTGACGAAAAAAGATCCTTTCGAGAGCTCAATCAAATAAACCATGTAGCAGAGACAAGCCCCTAGTTGAACACACCTATTACCTTCAACCAAAATGACGAGCCGGTAACGAACCCTGGCCGGACACCTCCACCCTAGTTCTGAACCCCATCATAGATAACTTTAGACTAAGCAAAGTACTCATGGACAGGGGCAGCAGCCTTAACCTCATTTATGAGGATACGGTGGAAAAAATGCAATTTGACCGATCTCGGATCAAGCAAAGCTCAACCACCTTCCCAGGCATTGTCCCCAGCAAAAAGGCGTGCTGCATAGGACGCATAACACTCGACGTCGTATTCGGTACTCCCGATAATTATCAGTCCGAGGAGCTCCTGTTCCACATTGTGCCATTCCACAGTGTCTACCAGGCCCTATTAGGACAGGAGGCCTTCACAAGATTCCAGGCCATACCACACTACGGGTACATGAAGCCCAAGATGCCAGGGCCAAATGGTATAATCACGATAGAAAGTGATCCCCACAGGGCGCTTTGAGCCGAAAATAAGACGACATCCCTAGCCTTGGAGCTACTGGCCGAAACTCTGTCCACAGAAGAACTAACAGCCCTACGGGCCGTGGTGGCAAAGATGATGTAATCCTCGGCAAGCGACCCAAATCCACATCTTTCAAGCCAGCGGACGAAACTATCAAATTCCAGGTACGTCCAACGGACCCTAACAAAACCACATCCATTGGAGCCCACCTAGAGCCTATAGTAGACGAAGCACTATGTGCCTTCCTATGCGAGAACTGGGATATATTTGCCTCGCATCCCTTAGATATGCCAGGAATCCCCAAGGGGCTGGCCGAGCACAGCCTGAACATAATAGAGGTTTCAAACCGTTTAAACAAACCGTCCAACGATTTTCTGAACCTAAGCGTCAAGCCATGGGGGAAGAACTAGCCAAGTTATTGGAGGCCGGGTTCATGAGGGACGTCAAACACCCTCACTGGCTGGCAAATTTGGTCATGGTACCAAAGAAGGATAAATCCTGACGGCTATGCGTTGATTTTAAATACCTCAACAAAGCATGCCCAAAGGACCATTTTCCCTTACCCCAAATTGACCGGATCATCAATGCAACAGGCAGACCCGACTCCTTGTGTTTCCTTGATGCCTACTCCACATACCATCACATCAAAATGAAGGAATCCGATCAGGGAGAAACTGCCTTCATAACTCCGTACAGGCCGTTCTGTTTCAACACAATGCCTTTTGGGTTAAAAAATGAGGGCGCCACTTACCAGCGCATGATCCACACATGCATGGAAAAACAAATCGGCAAAACTATGGAGGCATACGTGGATGATGTAGTCATCAAGGCCTCGCAAGTTAGCCAAGTGGTAGACGATATCACAGAAATGTTTGCCAGCCTACGTGCATATCACATACAGCTTAATCTGGACAAATGTGTCTTCGGAGTCCTAATCGACAAAGTCCTTGGGTTTATAGTGTGACAACATGGAATTGAGGCTATCCCAACAAAGCTACTGCACGTCTAAAAGTTGGCAGGCTGCATGGCAGCTTTAAGCCGGTTCATCTCTCGCCTCGGCGAGAAGGCCCTCCCGCTCTACAGGTTGCTGAAGAAGACTAAGAACTTCAAATGGACAGAGGAGGACACAACGGCCCTGGAGGAAATCAAAATGCTACTAGCTAGCAACTCTATACTCGATGCACCTTACCCAGGGGAACCGATGCTGCTATACATCGCAGCCACTAATCAAGTGGTCAACATGGTTCTCGTCGTAGAACGAGAAGTTGAGGGTCACTAATTATGGATACAAAGACTTGTCTACTACATATCCAAGGTACTAACCCCATGCAAGACCAGATACCCACACTACCAGAAAATCCCTTACACAATGTTCATGGCGTCGCGCAAACTCAGACACTATTTTCAGGAGTACGAATTCACGGTGACATCGGATGTACCCCTGAACGATATAATTCACAAGAAGGATGCTACCGGCTGGATTGCCAAGTGGACCATCAAGCTTCTGCCATTTGATATCACCTACAAGCCACGAAGAGCTATCTCAGGTGGTGGCCGACTTTGTTGTAGAATGGATGGAGGCCGAACTCCCCAAAGAATATAACACTTACGCTCATTGGATCGTGTAATTTGACGGATCCAAAACTCATGACGGTCTAGGATGCGGGCTAATCCTCACATCTCCTATCAGGGACAATGTCCGGTACGTGCTACAAATTATGGACGCCAACTCCAACAGCACAGCCAAATACGAAGCACTGTTGCATGGTCTTCGGATGGCAGTCTCAATGGGTATACAACGGCTTGAGGTACGTGGAGACTCTAACCTCGCCATATCACAAACTAACGGTGAATTCGATGTCAAAAACCCGAAGATGGTAGCATACAGAGAAAACGTACTCAAGATATGAGCATGATTCGAGGGGTTGGAATTCCACCACGTCTCAAGAGACAACAATCAAGCTGCGGACGTTCTCGCCCTCTTAGGCGCAGTATGCGACCCCGTCCCGAATAACATATACTTGGAAAGGCTCTTTAAGCCATCCGTGGTATGGCAGGACGAGTCTGGAAGCAGAATTGCCGATGGTGTGGAGCGAACCATACCCCCCGCCATAGCCAAGCAAGACGATCGAGTCATCGGCGGGCCTTCCATCGAGGAAACACCCTCGGCCCATGAAGTCATGGAAGTAATCGCTCCATGGACCGAACCATTCCTTGCTTATCTATCATGCAAGAAGCTACCCGAGGACCAAACTGAGGCACGGCGCATTATCCACCGATCTAAGGCCTACAAGGTCCATGAGGGTGAGCTATATAAAAAGAGCACCACCGGAGTATTTCAACAGTGCATATCCAAAGACGAATGGAAGCAATTGTTGGCTAAAGTACACGCATGCATGGCCAGCCATTATGCAGCAGCCAGGCCTTGGTCAGCAAGGCTTTCCGAGCTGGTTTTTTCTGGCCAATAGTTCGAGAAGACGCCCACACACTTTTTCAGCTTTGCACGGGATGCTAACTCTTTGTGAATCAAAGACATATGCCCCCCATAGCCCTTCAGACGATTCTGATCACTTGGCCCTTTGTGGTCTGGGTTCGAGACATGGTCGACTCACTTAAAGGGGGGGACCAAGAAAAAGAAATATCTCCTAGTTATGGTCGATAAATTCACCAAGTAGATCGAGGCAAAGCCGTTCAGTTCGGCCAAAGCCAAGCAGGTCATCGATTTCATGTACGACGTCATTCACCGTTATGGTGTCCCACATAGCATAATAACCGACAATCGATCCAATTTCACTGCCCAGGAGGTGAAGGATTTGTGTGCAAATCTGGGCATAAAGCTTGATTACGCCTCAGTTTACCATCCACAAACCAACATTGTGAGTGGTATTAAACCACATCCAGTACGCTCTCTTATAGAGTCCGACTACCATTGGGTGGAGAAACTCAATTCCGTACTATGGGGCTTGCGTACCACCCGAACCATTCCACAGGATACATGCCATTTTCATGGCATACGGGGCCGAAGCGGTCCTTCCGTGTGATATCATCCACGATGCTACCCGTGTGCGTATGTACAAGGAAAAGGAAGCCGAGCTAGATCGGCAGGACAATTTGGATGCCTTAGAAGGCGAGCGTGACATAGCTCGGGCACAATCTACTTTTTACCAGCAGCAAGCTCGGCGCTATCAAAGCAGAGAAGTTTGGGCCAAGGCATACAACATGGGTGAACTAGTGCTTTGCCTCCCAGAAAAACAAAAGCATAAACTTCACCCAAAATGGGAAGGCCCTTTCATAATCAACACAGTTTTAATAGGAGGAGCTTATCGTCTGCGCAATCCACAAGACAATCGCCTGGAGCCAAACCTATGGAATGCAGCTCGCCTTCGGCGTTTCTACGGCTAGACCAACATCGTTGCCTCTTTATATTTTCCTTCCTCTTTTATTTTTTTCGAACAATTGTTGTTTCTTATTTCTTTGTAGGATCTTCCTAGATTATCTCCAGGTGAGTTCGGCTTAACCGAGCACTTATATTTTTCCGAATACTCATGTAAATTAGAATATTCAAATATAGCACCTTGGGCTTGGTAACGAAGCAATCAGATATGTTTAACATATCCATACATATAAACCTCGACTCAAAGTAAATTCACGCCATGGTATGCAACAGTTGGACTTAAAATCTTTGCAAAGTTGGGTTGGCTCGCTCCTATGCTTACTATCTACGTTCGCGGTCTATTGGGCTTGAGAGTAAAGGGAGCACATCTGTGATTGATACGACCAGTTCGCCTGGACTCGTACCTCATACGGGTGAAGTCGAAAGCTAGGATTCTTAATATACAACTTGGTCGGCGGCGAATGAGGTCAATTTAACTGGCAGTCCTTGCCATTGCATATCCGTGTTACTCCAAAATGCATTCACAACAACTACATATTATGTAGCAACCCAAAAAAAGGAACCCATAAAGGAACTATTTTTTTCGGAAGTTGTTTCTTACGTTTCACCATAATATAATGTAGTCCCCTCATACCGTCTTTGTCCATTTGCACCACATGGCCGGATTGCCTTGTTCTTGGAAATTGATTCCTTTTATCATCGGGTATAAAGTACGAAACACTACCGGGTTATTTAAACACGGGTGGTAGAAGCCGATGGACGGTTTGTGACAAACGTAGCAAATTTGAAGGGAAGTGTCTTGGTACATAAAATATAAACATTACACATGAATACGTCCTTGGTTGGTCGACATCAACTACTATAGTATCCAATGCACAGTATTCCTGCGATAGATGGGCAGCCCACACCACTTGGTTGTACACCACGTGTAGAGGTATCTCCGCGCCATCAGGGCCTACTGGACCAACTTGAGCCATGTGTTCGGGATCAATACGGGTGAAGCGGGTCTTCACCATGTCCCATGCTTCCCGAGCACCTTCTCGGCAGGCTGAAATCTTCCATAGCTCGAAACGGCTCCGGGCTCTTTTGAACAATTCGTATAGTTTAGCCATCCCTATGGTGGAGTTTGGTCTGGCCATAAAGCTCAGATCATATTCCGCATGGCTTTTCATACCCGCTCATGAACATCGGAAGGCTCTTGTAGAAAATCCCCCCCCCCCGAAGGAACCAGCTTCTATCATGGGACGCCCAGTCAAGATACCTTTTCAGTAACAAAGAATGACGGAAGTCTTTTAGTATACCATCATCACACAATGATTTATCAAACAAATAGGTAAGGTATTTTTACTTACAGTATATACCGCTCTTTAAATGTTGATTCTCTCCGTTGCTATGCGCCAGTTGAGATTTTAAAGCTTCAATCTTTTCGGCTTAATTTTCTTCTCCTCCTTGAGCTGGTTGTTTTCTTCACGACGTCTTGCTAATACGCGATGACCGGATTCAATATGGTAATCGGCGTACCTTTGAGAATCACGAGATGAGTCTAGATCTTTGTGCATATGGCTTATTGATTCGCCTGCTATATCAAGAAATCCTCTAATAAATAAGGGGTCGTATGTAATTCGCAACATCATCAATCAAATTACCCTTACCATGTGCTTCCCAGGTAAAAAATTTCACACCCTCAAGCTCTGCCCTTCTGGCTTGGAGCTCAGTTTGAAATCATTGCACATCTTCACAGAATTTGTCATTCTCCTCCTTTAAAGCCTAGAAAAGCAAAATCGACGTATAGGTCGAGCCTTAACTCGGACGTACCGAGAAATTAAGGCTCCGGGGCAACTAGGAATGAACTTTGGTTCAATTATGAAAATACCGATGAATACCCGCAGTTTGGCTGAAGTCTGCAAGGCCACTTCTTTGAGAATGTTCCGCACAGCACCAAGATAGGCATCCGTCGAGTTTAGAGCATTAAACTCTTGCTTGGAGAAGATAGTGCGTCGTAAGGACTCCTTGCACTGTCGATGATTCATAGCGCTCTTAACTTCAGAGTTCGTTGCTGAAAAGTCCTCGAAAGGGCTAGGAGCCGGGCAAGTGTTTGGAGCCCGCCATGTTGGCCGGATACCATGGGTTGGGCTCGCTTCCCAAAACCTTGGCCATGTTTTTGGATGAGATGGGCCACACTCGTTTTCTTCGATTATCAGCAAAAGGGTCGTTAGTGTACCAAAGAAACTTCTATTATCATAAAGAAAAATGGTAGGTATAGTACCTGGCTGAAGGGGTGGCCGAGACATTCCCTGCCACCTCCTGTTTAGGAACTTGTTCCATAGTTGACATAACTCCGGTCAGGGGAACACATGACGCTATTTGGCACATGTTCCGACGATGTTTCGACACAGTCTCGTGACGAGTGGTTACATTCCGCTTGCTTGCCGAAGATGGGAGGGACCTGGGGTTATTGGCCAGAAGGGCCACTGCTTGTCCGTCAAGGTTCTCCTGATAAAATACCCCATCCTCAAAGATAATGGAAATGTCCGGATCCTCGTGGAATCGAGGGTCGTCATCACGAGCAAAGTCCTTGGGCTGGGGAGCGGGGCATTTCACTGTCTCGATCCAGCGCCTCCAATCCTACAAGCAAAGGATCACGGGTTTACGATTATCGGTAACATGAATGAATGACATGACTAGAAATGTCTGTGTACTTACCCATAGAATGGGGTTATATGACGCAAAGCCTTCCCTGAAGGTGAGACAAATGAAATCTTCCTTTTACCCCTTGAAGAAATCGGTGAGAATATATGTTAAAGCTTCCCGAGTGTCCAGTCCTTGCCGCTTGGAGCATGGCGAGTCATTCATCCAGCTGTAATTCCAGAAAGGGTGTATGCGCCAATGAAGCGGTTGGATGCATCTTGTGATTATGGTGGCCATCACTTGTATGATGGTCGTCCCACTGTGAGCCAACATTTTTACCTTGGCGGCTAGGACGTCACTTCGGAGCTCTCCTCTTCGGAGTTACTCTTCGGACGTCAACAAAATCATTTCTTGAAAGGAGCGGTGTACTCGGGAATACCTCTCCGAACGGGCTCAAATGAAGGAACATCGTCGATATAAATCCACTTCGAAGACCATTTGTCGGACTCCTCATTCGGTGTACAACTGGGTATCCGGTGGCTGCTATACACCACACCTCAGCCCCGCCAACTTCCCGAATGGACGTTCCTCCAGTCCGGGGGACAAGACAGAAGTATTTTCTCCACAAATCAAAGTGAGGTTCGCAGCCTAGAAACATCTCGCACAAAGCTACAAAGCCTGAGATGTGGAGGATAGAACCTGGGGTCAGGTTATGGAGCTGCAATCCGTAAAACTACAGTAGAGCCCTCAGGAATAGTTGAATGAGAAATCCTTGCCCATGCAGCAGGAAAGAAGTAAAACAGATCCTTTCACCTCTTTGCGGGGTGGGGAATTTTTCTGCTAGGGCTTTGCCGTTGAAGGAGGTTAGGCCGGCGCGCGTGTGCGCAAGATCATATGAGGGAAGGTATCCTTGGACTTCGAGGTCTCGCAACCAAAGCTGGGAGACGGAAAAACTGGCCCAATCTTCTGCTGAGGACCAAGGGGACGAGAAGAGGATCCCACCATGGTGCTAAGTGCCGGGACTCTGGGAGAGCAGCAATAAAGCCTTAGTCTTAATTCCTCATTTATTAATAAGAGAGATCGCCTCCCCCACGTCCATAAGGGACGGTTCCGTTGGGAATTGTTCAGACGTGCACTTATTTTAAAGTGCACGATGTTATTATTATTGAGTTTTGGGGGCGGGATTAAAAGTTATGGGTCCCGTGACGCTTTGATATTAGTGGATTCGCCAAAGACCAGTTCGTCATGTTACAAATCGGGGGAGGAACTCGCCTTTCAAGCCAACAACCAAAGACGCGTGGAGCTGCCGAAGACTATACACAATGGTGTTGAAGGCTAGTTCGGGGGCTACTAAGGGAGTCCTGGATTAAGGTGTCCTCGGGGCGCCGTCCCATGGATCACATCATCGAAGTCCGAATAGTTGATAACCTCGTACACAGGAAGGAAGGCTCCAAGGACTAGCGTTGACTCCAAGCTTGGACGAACTAGGTCGGCCCATCCAACCCTGACTATAGTCGGTAACTTGTAAACCTAGGGTCCCTCGTGCTATATATACCAGAGGCCCCTATCCATGTAGAGGAGGCTGAATCATCTAGGGTTTAGCATATACGACCTCGAGGTAGATCTACTCTGTAATTATGTTCATCAATACAATCAAGCAGGACGTAGGGTATTACCTCCATAGGAGGTCCCGAACCTGGGTAAACTGCCGTCCCCCCTTCTTCCTAAAACCCATCAATCCAAGGACCATAGTTCAGGACCCCCTACTCGAGATCTGCCGGTTTTGACACCGACAACCCCCTACAAAAATATCAAAGGCATGGTTTAGCGTCGACTCAAAGGTTTTCGTTTTGATTCGATTTGAGTCGTAGGAAAACCACACAATTAAGGATGGTCATAATGGATAAGTGTCGTGTGGGAACACTTATAAAACATGTACACCAGCCCTCCTACACCTACCATATAAAATCTCATGCTGCGTGCTTTGTCGACATATCCTTTTAGTATCAACAGAAAGTGTGTGGAAACCTCATGCACACGAGTCTTTTGACCCCCGTGCGCATAGATTGGTGAGAAAGTTTTTGGATACCCAGTGTGCACAAAGTATTTTGACCCCCGTGTGCACCGGCACCTAGTGCACATGGGATCCTGAACCCCCATGCGCACGGGGTGATGGTTTCGCATCTGGACTCCGAGTGCGCACGGGACTGACTTAGCCCATGCGCACGAGGTCCCACGGGCAGAAATGCCCACCCGACTAAGAATACCATAAAAGGGGGTTTATTCCTCCTCCAACTCCTAACCCCAATGTCTTGTTGAGCTCTACCATTGCTACACCTCATTTTTCTCAATACTCTCCATCCCTCCATCCAAACTTGTTGATTTGGGGATTGGGAGAGCAAGACCTGATCAACACTTTGACCAAACCAAATTTGTGTTTTCCATAATATTTGTCCACCATTGATTTGTTACTCTTGGATCTTGGGCTCCTAGGCGGTTACATGTTCCTACAGAAGCTTCCTTGCTAGTGGTGTGCTCTCGAGAAGTTTGTAAAGGTGTGGTGATTTACTTCAAGACGAACCTCGAGTGATTCGAGGTTGATCCATTGATTGTGACTTGAAGGATAATACGGTACACCTTCATGGCGTTTTGCAAGCTTTGGATTTGGCACCTCCCTAACACAGATTAGATATTCCCCAACCAAGAGTGTATTTCGGGATAAAATTCGCTCATCCTCTAACTTTTGGTTAGTCCTTTTCCTGCACCTTGCTTTGCGTTGTATGCTAGTGGGCTTTCTCACTAGACTGTTGCCTAGCGCATTTAGCTCTAAGATTGTTTGTCTTATAGGTTGTGTTCACTTAGTTGCATATATAGTGAACCCTATTTATTCGCATATCACTAAAAATGACAAACAAAAATAAAAAAAATGTATCCTATTCACCCCGCTCCCCTTCAGTCGACTCTGTTGATCCTTTCAATTGGTAACAGAACCCAATGCTCCAATATAAGGTTTTACAAACTTAGAGGATATGGAGAATCATGAGAATGTCGGAGGTGTTCACCACTTGCGGGAGATGGTCTAAACCCGCCTCCTGTCGAGACCGGGGTCGTGTAACTTCAAGTTGATCCTCTGGTATCCCCCATTAACCCGGTTGCCCCTTTAACCACGGTGGATGTTCTTTCGATGTTTCGGGACCTCCAAACCGCAATGTTTAAAGAGTTTCTCTCCTCTATTAACGAGGAAATCCATGTGCACCTAAAGCCCTCTATGTATGCATCAATATCATTTAATCCAAATGAGTTTGTTGATGTGAATGATTCAAGGGAAACCCTTTGCATCATCCGGGCGTACTCAAGTTCCCAAGTACAATTCTGCAAAGCTTTTCTGTTCACCCCAACCCCTACAACATCCTCGCATTAATCCTGTTGGGCCTCCGCCCCTATGAAAAATAATGTGTTTGCTAAGTGGAAGCCAGATATGGAGTCCCACATCGAAGTGAATCTACACAACTTTGGTCGATCGTGGCCAATGGTTTGAACCCCAAGGACCTGGAAAATCTCAGTCCAAAAGAAGCAGCTGATGATCATCTCAACGCAACCGCTTGCAACATGTTGCACAATGCAGTGACCGATGAATATAGTGACTCCATAGCTATTATCAATACAACCAAGGAAATTTGTGATTTTCTTGAGGAGCCCTCGAGGGTATTGATGAAATTTGAAGATCTTGATTGCTTTGCTCAAGCAAGAGGTCAATTTATTTGTGAGGAATGATGGTGAGATCACGGATGAAATGCATCGAAGGTTGTAGTCTCTTGTGCTAAATTTGAGAACCTTTGGATGCTCGTGGGAAAATAATGTTTTCATTAAGGACAAGTTCATTGATTCCATGGTTCTCATGGAATACACACTGTGGTGCTGGTGGTCCACCAACTTCTGGACTACCGCAAGTTGACCGTGGCTCAAGTTGTGTCTAATTTCAACAGTCATACTCTTTTAGAGACCAAGTCCAAGAAGAATTTTGCCATTCTTCAAGCCACCAAGAACACAAAGCTTGCTTTGAAGTCCAAGAAAGTGGTTGCTCAATAATCAAGAGAAGAAGAGGTGGTTGAATAAAGTTGTGGGGAATATGGTGACACTTCATGACCGGCAAATGACTTTGCATAAGACTTGGATCTTTTAGTCAAGAAATATTCACACACCATGGCAAACAAAGGAAATAAACTCCAAGAAAATACCTTTGGAAGAAGAAAGTGTTATAATTGTGATAGCCCAAGACATTTGTGTAATGCCCCAGATGTAACCTTGCCATATTTGGAAACCTTTCATGTTTGGATCCATGATGTCATGCTTTGGAGTTATCATTTCATGTGATAATGTGTATTACTTTCATGTCTTCTCTCATGCATCATACCAGTCAATGCATCATGTCTTCTCCCTATGTTGTTGTTGTTGTTGGGTCTATGAGGAGTGTATGTGTTATGTGGTGTATGATGTTGTGGTGATTGGAAGCTTGGGTTTTGAACTATGATGCTTTCAAAACTAGGTTTCAACAAACCCCTTCTTCTATATTTACTTGAGCTCAAGTTTAACTTGCTCCAATCCTGTTTTAAAAATGTAGATCATTTAGTGCCTTTTCTTGTGGATGTGGAGATGTGTCTAGGTATTTTCAAAACTTTGCTTAACTGAGGTTTTATTTACAAAAAAAATTAAAATAATTCTGTTTTGTAATTAATTTATTTTCTCCAAAAATCATCTTCGTATTTTATTTAATTGGATCATAATTCCCTTATGACCAGGGTTGTTTTATTTTTATTTTGGAACCCCAGTATGTCCTAGGGGATTTATTTTGTTGTGTAATTGTTTTAAATGGAAAAACCCTTTGGTTTTTCTTTCTTTTTATCTAGCGCCAACAGTGGGCTTCCTCCTGTCTCTGGCCCAGTACCCTTCTCCTCGCAGCGCGGCCCAACCGACGTCCCTCTTCTCCTTCCTCCTATTGTCATCCTCTGTACGAATGTAGCTCAGCCACCGATCCTTTCCTCTCTTGACCTTGCGGCTCCTAGATCGCCTCCCGAGACCATATAAGGAGCCCGTCGCCTCCCCGCAACCCTAGGACTCCCGTTTCCCCCTTCTCCTATCCCTCGTGCCATCAAGGTAGGGTCTCCGACACCGACGCCATGAGAGGGCCTCGGTGAGCTCGCAGCAGCAGCAGATCGCGGGCTCCTCCGCCCCATCGACAACACCAGGAGGACGCGGTGGCCGAGGAGATCCCGTTCCCGCAGGAACCAAGCGGCTTCTTCCACGACATCCGCGACGTCCATGACGTCATCTTCCTCCCGTGCTGCCGGCGGCCTCCTCTGCTTCGAATCGACGCCCTTCCTCCTCTCCTGCACCGGTTTATCGTCTAAGTTCTAAGTGAGCTGCGCCTCGGCTTCCCCGCTCCACCCCCCTCTTTGTTGTGCGTGAAGGTGGACGCGGCGACGCCTTGCCGGAGTAGCGCGTAGGAGCTCGAGCAGCAGCACCTGCCGTAGCTAGGTGGTCATAGATCCGCCGTAGTAGTGCATCTCTCGGTGAGCTTAGGGCGGGAATGGAACCCTGGTGGTTCCCTCTTCCCCCCCCCCCCCCGTAGCGCGTAGTCGTCGGCTGGTAGCATAGTGTCGCCGTAGTAACACTGATGAGGTTCCCCTGTTCCGGCCGCTGCAGCCCTGTGGCAGTAGCAGAGGGGATGCTCAAAAGAGATCCTTCCCCCTCCCTCTCAAGACTCTGTGCGCAGCCCGACTGGTGTATGTGTGTGGTATGGATGCTACCGGTCGTGGGTTCGATCCCTGATAAACCCCCATTTTGGTTATTTGTTTTAGACAGTCGTAGATCGACGGTAGGGGATAGCTTACCTATTCTTCTGCTCCTTCTAGAGCAGTAGTCGAGCAATAGCCCAGTGGAAGTAGGTGTGTTTTGTAGTCCAGGGGGTCCTGGGTTCGAAACCATGTACCCCCTTTTATTTTTTTGCCTTAGTCATTTTATTTTCTGTTGCATTATCCTGGGCAGCAAGTGTGTCTTGTGTTTTCATCAACAAAATAGTGGGTTTACCCCTTTTAAATTAGCTTGTGTGTGTAGGAGTGTGTGAGCAAGTTCTTATGTGTGTGCACCATTGTATGTACTAGTGCACTTCAAGAGGTGTGTATGTACTTTAGTGTATATGTGTAGGATGTGGTTATGCATATGTGTTGTATGTGTAGAGTGTAGTGTATGTGTGTGTGTGTGTCACACACACATGAGCAAGTGTGTTCATGGTTTCCTTAGTTAACCATGGGGTGTTCTTTTGAACACCTAGGTTTGTGTATGTGTGCAGCTTTGTGTGTGTGTGTGCATATGAGAAGAGGTGCACATATGTGAGTGTGTGTATGCATGCGGTGTCACATGCACATGTGCAAGAGGGCAGCCCCTCTTGATGCACCCCTTGTAGTAGGTGTGTGTGTGAGTATGTATTTGTGTGTAGGTGTTCATGCATGTGTGTGTGTGGGCATGAGTGCACATATGCACTTGTGCATGAGGGATAACCCCTCATGCTTGCCAATATGTTGATGTTATGGTGTATGAACCTTGTGTGTGTGCATAGGTAGGTATAGAGATGACATATATGCTTTATTCACATGTGATAATGCTCCTATATGCTTATAGTGATTTCTATGTTGATTTTCGAGCTAGCTTTGTGCCTACATGTTCCATGCAAGTACCCATGTATTTTTATGGATTTGGGGTAGAATCATCCCAAGAATCCACTGGTGTAATAAGATTTCACTTTAGAGCAAGTTCATAAACTGTCATTTTTCTGTCTTGATGACATGTTTAGAGCTTAGTGTCTTGTGGTGTGTTGGCCCTATGAGGATGAATCCTTGATGTGGCAGTAGTGGGTGAACCCCTCTACAGCATGGGGACTTTGTTTTGTACATAGGATCTTGTATGTACTTGTTGTGCCTTGTCAAAGTTGACACTTGGCTGAAATTGTCAGCTTTGTGAAAATCTGTGATTTTCACTAAGTCTGAGAATCTGCTGTTATTTTCTTCCCTTGTTGTTTTGTTTGCACAAGCTCATGTGTTAGGAATCAGCCCATGCAACACACTAAGGTTTGTGAGCTTTTGTGTTTGTCTAGATCTCTGTTAAATTTCAGGCTCTTTCACTTCCTGTAGATATCATTTTGGAGGCTGCCAAAATGCTTCACAGCATAAGCAGCTGGTGAAAATCTGAGATTTTCACTAAGTCCCAGAATCTGTTATTTTTGTCCAAGTTTGTGTCCATAGATCTTCTCATGTGTGATGCCTTTGCAGTAACTTCTTTCTCAGGCTTGTAGAGCTTTTGAATGGCTTTTTCCACACATCTTATTTGGCTCATTTGGGTGGCTGTAGGTACTTTGAATGTTGTAGAGAAACTTCTATGATGCTGTTAAGGATAGATTGCATGTTTTAGTTGGTTTGATGCTTGTGTGGGCATTGTTGATGGAGTGGTGTGATTCCATACACCACCCCACTTATATTTGTTTGTTCGATCATGTGGCAACCTGGGAACACCAGAAGAGTGCCATTGGAGTGTTCTTGTGGTGGATTTGAACCGTAGGACTCCATATCTTGTTTTGTAGTTTCCGGTTGACTTGTAGCTCCGTTCTCAACGTTCTTTATATGTTTTGCATCGTTTTCTCGTGATGCACCTGTTCGTTCCATTCCCAGGCATGTCAAGATAGCTTAGTATGAAGTTCTTTCCAAAAGTTTATCAACTTATCTCATGCATATGTAAGTGACTAGAATAGTGATGCATGCTTCCTTCTCATCTCATGCATCATATTGTTTGTTGCATCATGTTGTGTTGGTGTTCATTGGCTGTTATTTTATCTTGGGTAGCATTGGGATCGGAGAGCGAGTACGTGGATTCTGGAGAGTACGTGCAGGAAGATCATGAGCAGTTCCAAGCTGAAGACATCACAGGCAAGATGACCGTGACCTTGATACCATATCTAGCTTTGTTATGCTTAGAATCACGTTTCTTTCAATATATGCTCGCTGCCTACCTCTTTATAAAAATGCCTCCTGTTAATGCCATGGAACCCAAACACCTTCCCCCCCTAGCTAATGTTGTTTGGCTAAGTAGGCTTGCTCAGCTTCTAATGTACAGCTTTGCTAGTTGCAGGTGCCAGCTGTCTCATGTGATAACATGAGTATTTTGATATCATTATGATTAAACTGCTATTTAATTAATGCACCTATATACTTGGTAAATGACGGAAGGCCTAGCCTTTTGTCGGGTGATTTGTTCCGTTGTTGCCGCCTTAGTTTCGGCTACCGGTGTTTGTTTCCATAACTGATCGCTCCTAACACGTTCGGGGCTGTTATGGGGACCCCCTTGAAAAATCGTGTAGTGTTAAGGCTTGTCCGGCAGGACCCAACGTTGGTTTTAAAGTGCTAATGACCTAATAATAATTTGCATAGGGAATAGCTACCCCGAGGATTTAATCAACAACCCGGGCCAGTGCTCCTCATGAGTGTTGGTCAAAACTAGAGCACCGTGCAGGGCCAACCAGTGGCAACTCGGGAGATTTCTATCAGGCCATCGTACGCTTCGCTTATCCGGCGTGTCCTGAGACTAAGATACGTGGCTCTTATCGGGGTCATCGACACGTCGGGAGGTCCTACTAGATTTGTCTTACCTTAGCGATATATCTTGCGTATAGGAATCCCGGTGAAACTTTTGGTCTCCTCAAAGTTGAGGTTTTCCTCTAAGGAATTCGACGAGATCACGAGATTCGTGATAGAGGATTACTTTGCGGCCCGTGACCATTTGTGATGGACTAGTTGGAGCACCCCTACAGGGTTTAATATTTCGGAAAGCCGTGCCCGCGGTTAAGTGGCAAACATGGATAATTTGTTAACATCCGGTTCTAGATAACTTGAATTAACTCTAATAAAACTTCCAACTGTGTGCGTAACCGTGACTATCTCTGCTATGGCAACAAACAACATCGCCAGAAATTGACACATTGACGGAGACTAGGCTTGTGTTGGTTTTCCCCTTGAAGAGGAAAGGGTGATGCAGCACAGGAGCAATAAGTATTTCCCTCAGTTTGAGAACCAAGGTATCAATCCAGTAGGAGAATCTCGTCAAGTCCAGAGTACCTGCGCAAACACAAAAGAGCTTGCACCCAACGCTTTAAAGGGGTTGTCAATCCCTTCAAGATTGTTTGCAAAGTGAGATCTGAAGGCAGAAAGTGCAATGAAGTAAAAAGTGTAAGGCTGATAATATGGTGTGGAGTAGACCCGGGGGCCATAGTGTTCACTAGAGGCTTCTCTCAAAATAGCAAATATCACGGTGGGTGAACAAATTACTGTCGAGCAATTGATAGAACCGCGCAAAGTCATGACGATATCTAAGGCAATGATCATACATATAGGCATCACGTCCGAGACAAGTAGACCGATACTTTCTGCATCTACTACTATTACTCCACACATCGACTGCTATCCAGCATGCATCTAGTGTATTGAATTCATGACGAACAGAGTAACGCCTTAAGAAAGATGACATGATGTAGAGGGATAATCTCAAACCAATGATGAAAACCCCATCTTTTTACCCTTGATGGCAACAACACGATGCGTGCCTCGCTACCCCTTCTGTCACTGGGTGAGGTCACCGCACAGTATGAACCCAAAACCAAGCACTTATCCCATTGCAAGAATCATAGATCTAGTTGGCCAAACAAAACCCACAACTCAAAGAGAATTACAAGGATATGAAATCATGCATAAGAGAGATCAGAAGAAACTCAAATAAGATTCATAGATAATCGGATCATAAATCCACAATTCATCGGATCTCGACAAAGACACTGCAAAAGAAGATTACATCGGATAGATCTCCATGAAGATCATGGAGAACTTTGTATTGAAGATCCAAGAGAGAGAAGAAGCCATCTAGTTACTAGCTATGGACCCGTAGGTCTATGGTGAACTACTCATGCATCATCGGAGAGGTCATGGTGTTGATGAAGAAGCCCTCCGTATCTGAATCCCCCTCCGGCAGGGCACCAGAACGTGCCCCAGATGGGATCTTGCGGAGACAGAAGCTTGCGGCGGCGGAAAAGTACTTTCGATGATCTCCTGATTTTTTGTGGAATTTTTGGGGATATATAGGCGCAAAACCTAGGGCAAAGGGGCCTCAGGGAGCCCACAAACCTGGTGGCCGGGGCCCCCCCTGGCCGCGTCATGAGGGCTTGTGGGGTCCCTCGTGGCTCCCTGCCCTGATTCTCCGGCTCTCCAATCTTTTTCTGTTCCAGAAAAAATATTTTTGGCAGTTTCATTCCGTTTGGACTCCGTTCAAAATCCTCCTCTGAAAGGGGTCAAAAACATGGAAAAAACAGGAACTGGCACTTGACACTGAGTTAATAAGTTAGTCCCAAAAAATATATAAAAGGTATACAAAACATACAAAGTTTGACAAGATAATAGCATGAAACCATCAAACATTATAGATACGTTGGAGACGTATCAGTCTCCTTCGAAGACCTCTCTTCGATCAGGAACATGGTGGGGTTATGTTTGACGTAAGTAGGTCTTCAGGATCACTTAGTGATCATCTAGTCTTCGACCGCTCGCGTAGACCACCATATCAAATTCTCTGATCTTCTTAAGTTAGCCACCATATATGCTTAGGATGCTGCAACCTATACACTGAACCTTCCTCACCTAATAGCTTGACTAGTTTAGGTACCAAGGTCATCCGATTGCTGAGTCCCCATGGCTTACAGTTTACTACAACACCCCAACAGGTACAGGTACGCCCGACGCAGGAGATCCTGATGGCACGCAGCTGGTGTGGCAGTACGATGAGGAGAACGACCGACTGTACGTGAACTATCTGGAGGACTGGGGCCGTGGTCGTGATCGTGGGCCAGCATGCGGGATGTCATAGTCTTTTCCTTGTTTCATGTTGTCCGTAGCGGTACTAACTTGTTCTGAATAATTGTGTGGATGTAAACCTTATGTTATACTATGTCAGATGGCAAGGGTATGCCCTACTTGTCATTCTTCGATTATGTAATGCTATGATTATCTCGCTTGCGAAACATTTAGATGCGCCTCTTTCCCTTTTGGGGCATCACCCCCAAAATAGGAAAGGGCCGCATCTTAGTCGTTACAAGTTGGTAATCAGAGCCCTACGACCATAGGAGCCTTTGTGTGATCGAACTTGGCCAAGTCGAGTCTAGTAAAATGTTTTGAGTCTTAGTTATATCAGAGATTAGGTTTCTTTTTTCTCCTCTTCTATGCTCTGGTGAGGTTCTCGACTTAGGAAATCTTAATTCTACTCCTCTTCTCGCTCAAAAAAAAATTTAGGATCACGCGGGTATTTTGAAATCTATATCTTATCGATGTGACGGAGTTCTGTCTTGGTGCCTCCTGTCTGACTTGATTTCTTTCGGTGAGTTGAGCTCTAGGGGATTCTTGTGCACATCGCCATCATTCAGATTTGTTAGTATCTTAGGATGAAGGATGTTCAAAATTGCTTCAATACTAGTAGTGGCGAGATAACCCCGATGTCCCCTGTACTGGTGCAGATTGTTCGGGAGTACTGCCATACTTGTATCGTTGTGATTACGAGGGTCTGTAGTAGATGAAGATCCGAGGTTCTGGTTATGTGTTGACATATGTGATACACTGGACGGTTTAGTATAGGAGTTGTGTGAAATATTACTCCTTGTATCCGTATACCAGATTGCATGACCAGATATTTCGGGAATTCATAGGTGGGATATCAAGTAGTGACTTAAGGGAAATCTTCCTGCAAATGCATGATATGAGGTTGGGATTCGACATTCAGTGGGTACGTTTGTTCACGGTCGTCTTACAGCGGTGCTCGTTGTGTCTTAAAGAGTCCTTGTAGCTTGCTACGACTCGGGGATGCTTCGTAAGTCGTGTGCACTACCTTACACATGATGGCTACTATAAATTCAAGCCCGTGCGATCATATCCACGAAGATACCGGATGAAATCTCAATCATACGTTTGTTCCGAGCAGTTCTAGCTCATACTTGGTTTGCAAGTGGTCATTAATCAAATTTTGTCGACAGTCACTTTGAGGAAGCATTCTTACTATTTTGTTCGAGTGCAATTGCTAATATTCTTGTTCAGATATTCCTGCCTTTTGATTCAGGTTTACCTTCGATTATATTCTCTGGGCTAATGTGTTGTCCGTCTTCAGGATGGCTCCACCAACTCGTCAGAATCCGGGTCGTGAGGGTGCTGAGATGCCGCCACCACCCCCTCCTCCTCCTCCTCCGCCGCCGCCTCCTCCTACACAGGCTTGGCAAGCAGTGATGGCTGCAACAAATGCTAACACTCAGATGTTAATCCAGCTGTTGCAAGAGAGGACTAATCAGCAGTAGGGCAATTTCAACTATGGTCGTAATCAGTTTGCATCTCTGAGTCAATTCCTGATAAACCAGCCGAAGACCTTCACGTCATGTGATCAGCCGTTTGACGCTGAGGACCGGATTTGGGACATGAACAAACACTTTGAATGCAGCAATGTCTGTCCAGAGGACTTCGTCAAGTTTGCAACATTCCAGCTCAAGGGGCAGGCAGCATTTTGGTGGCAGCAGTTGAAGGACTCCAGGGGTACCAGAGTGATCACTTGGGATGAGTTCTGTAGAGATTTCAGGTCCCGCTATATTCCGTCTAGCTTTGTGGAAGAGATACGTGAGAAGTTCAGGCGCTTGAAGCAAGGTGGTTCCTCCGTGTACAAGTACAACGTCGAGTTTCACGAGCTAGCCCGATATGCCTTGCAGGACATTCCAGATCAGAAGAGCAAGATCTATCAGTTCAGAGGTGGTCTGAAAGAGGACTTGCAGCTGGCCCTCGCCTTGCACGATCCTGATGAGTTTGATAAGTTCTACAACTTGGCTCCCAGGGCTGAGGCAGCTTTCCTAATGGTGGAGAATTCAAAGAAGCGTTTGAGAGATTCCATCTCGTCATCCTCTACTCAGGTGGTTCAGAAGGAACAGAAATACTGGGTGTCTCCTCCTCCTCCTCGACACACTCAGTAGTTCAAGCAATCAGGTGGTCTTGGTTCTTCCCACCCACCCAACCCAGCTTTCCAGCAGAGATTTTAGCAGCAGAAGCAAGGAAATCCTCAAATGTAGTTCAATCAGCCGGTAGATGTTACTTGTCACAAGTGTGGGCAGAAGGGTCACTATGCCAACAAGTGCACCTCTCATCTGCGTCTTCCGCCTCCTCCTCCAGGCAAACCTCCAAGCAATGCTATAGTGAAGTTCAGCCCCAGGTCTGCGAGAGTCAATATGGTGAATGCAGCTGAAGCAGATAACTCCTCAGACGTGATTATGGGTAATCTCTCAGTCAATGATTTTCCTGCAAAAGTCTTGTTTGATTCTGGTGCTTCGCATTGCTTTATGTCAAAGTCATTTTTCATCAAGTATGATTTCCCCTAGACAAATTTGGATAGACCTTTGGGTGTTGTTTCTCCGGGTGCGCAGATGAGGTCAAATTCTGTAGTTCCTGATGTCTCTGTCAAGATGGGCGATTATGCTTTTCTGGCAGCTCCGTATGTCTTAGGCAACTCCGACATTGATTTGATCCTTGGGATGGGTTGGTTGGCTATGAACAAGGCGTCTATTGATTGTGAAGCTAAAGAAGTGAAGCTAACTCATTCTTCGGAGGACGTGATTATCTTCGCAGCGCGTGATGACACGGTCTGTCTGTTTTCCTTGAATGAGAAGGGTGAGATCTCTCCAATTTCGCAAGTCCAAGTGGTCTGCGAATATGAAGATGTTTTTCCGAAAGAACTGCCAGGAATGCCTCTGCACCGAGCAGTTGAGTTCGTAATTGAGCTTGAACCGGGTACTAAGCCTGTGTGCAAACAGCCGTACAAACTGGGACCAGGAGAGCTGAAGGAGCTAGAGAAACAACTTGATGAGCAGGAGCGTCTGGGTCTGATCAGACCAAGCTCATCTCCTTGGGGTTGTGGAGTTCTTTTCGTCAAGAAGAAGGATGGTACGGAATGACTCTATGTCGATTATCGCCCATTGAATAAGAAGACGATTAAAAACAAGTATCCACTTCCTAACATCAATGAGTTATTCGAGCAATTGAAAGGGGCTAAGATCTTCTCGAAGCTTGATCTCAGGATGGGTTATCATCAGATTCGCATTCGCGAAGAGGACATTCCAAAGACTGCTTTCAGAACAAGCTTTGGCTCGTATGAGTATACAGTGATGTCTTTTGGTGTGGCAAATGCTCCACTGACCTTCTGTCGAATGATGAATTATATCTTCTCCCCATTCAAGAATGAATTTGTCTTGTTGTATCTTGATGATATTCTGGTCTTTTCGGAAACTGAGGAAGAGCATGAAGAACATCTCAGGCTGGTGCTTGATAAGCTAAGAGAGCATAAGTGCTATGCCAAGTTTTCCAAATGTGAGTTCTGGTTGAAAGAAGTTGTCTACCTTGGGCACATCATCTCTGCCGAGGGCATCAAAGTTGATCCGTCAAAGGTACAGCCCATTGTTGAATGGGTGCCTCCGCAAAATGTGAAGCAGCTTCGAAGCTTTCTCGGGCTAGCAAGCTATTGTAGAAGATTAGTTGAGAATTTCTCCAAGATTGCTAAGCCTCTCTCAAGTCTTCTTCAGAAGGGTGTGAAGTATGTCTGGTCTCCAGAGTGTCAGTTGGCTTTCGACACACTCAAAGAGAAGTTCACTTCTACTCCAGTCTTGGTTCCTCCTGATGACTCCAAACCTTATCAAGTGTTCTGCGACGCCTCTCTTCAAGTTCTTGGTGCAGTGTTGATGCAAGACAAGAAAGTGGTAGATTATACCTCGAGGCAGCTGAAGCCAAGTGAGAAGAATTACCGCACTCATGATCTTGACTTGGCGGCAGTGGTACATGCTCTGATGACTTGGAGACATCTCTTGTTGGAACGAAAGGTTGAAGTGTTAACCGATCACAAGAGTCTCAAGTACATCTTCACCCAGCCTAACCTCAATCTTCGGCAAACTCGTTGGGTGGAAAAGCTCCAAGATTTTAATCCGAGCGTTGAGTACAATCCAGGCAAAGCTAATGTCATTGCAGATGCATTGAGCGGGAAGGCTTACTGCAACAGTCTCATTCTGAAGCCTCTCCAGCCCGACCTTTGTGAATCTTTCAGAAAGCTCAACCTTCAGTTAGTACCTCAGGGATTTCTTGCAAATCTTCAGATCTCTCCTACCTTGGAAGACCAGGTCCGACAAGCTCAACTTCTTGATGCAATGGTGAAGAAAGTTAAGATTGGCTTGGCAAAGGGAGTTCCCAAATATAAGTGCTTCAGTGTTGATGCCAGAGATACATTATTCTTTGAGGATCGTCTTGTCGTTCCGAAAAGGGATCTCAGAAAGGCTATCATGGAAGAAGCTCATAACTCTCTTCTCTCCATACATCCAGGAAGTTCCAAGATGTATCAGGATTTGAAACAGACCTTCTGGTGGACTTGCATGAAGCGTGAAATTGCTCAGTTCGTAAATGAATGTGATGTATGTAGAAGCGTGAAAGAAGAGCATCAACGTCCAGCAGGTCCTTTGCATCCATTGCCCATTCCCAAGTGGAGTTCGACCATATTGTGATGGATTTCGTCACCGTGTTTCCGAAGTCCAAGAAGGTTAACGATGCCATCGTCGTCGTCATCGACAAGTTGAGCAAATTAGCTCATTTCCTTCCAGTCAAGGAGTCCATCTCGGCAGCTCAGCTTGCAGAGCTGTACACTTCGAGGATAGTCTCTTTGCACGGCGTGCCAATGCTGATTTCTTCGGATCGCGGAAGCATGTTCACTTCCAAGTTCTGGGACTCTTTTCAGTCTGCGATGGGTACTAAGATTCGATTCAGCACAACCTTTCATCCTTAGACTAGTGGGAAAGTTGAGAGAGTCAATCAGGTCCTCGAGGATATGCTAAGAGCCTGTGTCATTTCCTTTGGCATGAAGTGGGAAGACTGCCTACCTTTTGTTGAGTTCTCTTATAACAACAGCTATCAGGCAAGTTCAGGCAAAGCTCCGTTTAAGATTCTCTATGGCAGGAAGTGTCGTACCCTGCTCAACTGGTCCGAGACCGGCGAGCGTCAGATTCTTGGGAATGACTTGATCGAAGAAGCAGAAGAAATGTGTCGGGTCATTCGGGATAATCTCAGAGCAGCGCAGTCCCGGTAGAAAAGCTACTATGATAGCAAGCATCGTGACATGTCTTATGAGCTCGATGACTTCGTCTATCTCAAAGTGTCTCCTATGAAGGGCACTCAACGTTTTGGCATCAAAGGCTAGCTTGCTCCTCATTTTGTTGGGCCTTTCTGAATTGTTGGCAAGAGAGGCGACCTTGCATATCAACTTGAGCTCCCTTCAAACTTCGCAAATGTGCATGACATGTTCCATGTCTCTCAGCTCCGGAGATGCTTCAAGACTCCCGAGCGCACAGTTGATCTTCAGGATATCGACCTTCAACCCGACCTATCCTATCGTGAGCATCCAGTTGCAGTTCTTGAGACGACTGAGTGCAAGACCCGCAATAAGTCAATCAAGTTTATCAAGGTGAAGTGGTCACGTCATCCCGATAAAGAGGCCACTTGGGAGCGCGAGGATCACCTCCGTTTCGAATTCCCAGAGTTCTTTCAGTCCTAGATCTCGAGACGAGATCTTCTTGTAGTGTGGGAGAGTTTGTAATGCCCCAGATGTAACCTTGCCATATTTGGAAATCTTTCATGTTTGGATCCATGATGTCATGCTTTGGAGTTATCATTTCATGTGATCATGTGTCTTACTTTCATGTCTTCTCTCATGCATCATACCATTCAATGCATCATGTCTTCTCCCTGTGTTGTTGTTGTTGTTGGATCTATGAGGAGTGTATGTGTTATGTGGTGTATGATGTTGTGGTGATTGCAAGCTTGGGTTTTGAACTATGATGCTTTCAAAACTAGGTTTCAACAAAACCCCTTCTTCTATATTTACTTGAGCTCAAGTTTAACTTGCTCCAATCCTGTTTTAGAAATGTAGATCATTTAGTGCCTTTTCTTGTGGATGTGGAGATGTCTCTAGGGATTTTCAAAACTTTGCTTAAATGGGGTTTTATTTACAAAACAGATTAAAATAATTCTGTTTTGTAATTAATTTATTTGCTCCAAAAATCATGTTTGTATTTTATTTAATTGGGCCATAATTCCCTTATGAACAGGGTTGTTTTATTTTTATTTTTGGAACCCCAGTATGTCCTAGGGGATTTATTTTGCTGTGTATTTGTTTTAAATGGAAAAACCCTTTGGTTTTCCTTTCTTTTTATCTCGCGCGAGCAGTGGGCTTCCGCATGTCTCTGGCCCAGTGCCCTTCTCCTCACAGCGTGGCCCAACCGACGACCCTCTTCTCCTTCCTCCAATCGTCATCCTCTGTACTACTGTAGCTCAGACACCGATCCTTTCCCCTCTTGATCTTGCGGCTCCTAGATCGCCTCCCGAGACCATATAAGGAGCCTGTAGCCTCCCCACAACCCTAGGGCTCCCGCTTCCCCCTTCTCCTCTCCCTCGTGCCGTCAAGGTAGGGCCTCCGACACCGACGCCATGAGAGGGCCTCGGTGAGCTCACAACAGCAGCAGATCGCGGGCTCCTCCGCCCCTTCGACAGCACCAGGAGGACGCGGTGGCCGAGGAGATCCCGTTCCCGCAACAACCAGGCGTCTTCTTCCACGACGTCTGCGACGTTGAAATGACATGGATGTCGCCTAGAGGGGGGTGAATAGGCGCTTTAAAATAATTAAGGTTTAGGCTTGAACAAATGCGGAATAAAACTAACGTTTAATATGTCAAGCACAAAACCAACAAACAACTAGGCTCACCTATGTGCACCAACAACTTATGCTAAGCAAGATAAACAACTAAGTGATAGCAAGATATATTACAATAAACAATATGTCTATCACAAAGTAAAGTGCATAAGTAAAGGGTTCGGGTAAGAGATAACCAAGGCACGGGGAGACGATGATGTATCCCGAAGTTCACACCCTTGCGGATGCTAATCTCCGTTAGAGCGGTGTGGAGGCACAATGCTCCCCAAGATGCCACTAAGGCCACCGTAATCTCCTCACGCCCTCGCACAATGCAAGATGTCGTGATTCCACTAAGGGACCCTTGAGGGCGGTCACCGAACCCGTACAAATGGCAAACCATGGGGGCGGTCACCGAACCCGTACACGTGGCAACCCTTGGGGGCGGTTACCGGTACCCGTACAAATTCCTCGGGGCTATCTCCACAACCTAATTGGAGGCCCCGACGCTTGCCTGGAGCTTCACACCACAATGATTGAGCTCCGAGACACCACCAAGCTTCTAGGATGCCAAAGCATCCACGAAGAACAATATCTAGGGTGCTAAGTACCAAAGGTAGTAAGCTTCTCAACTTCTCACTTCCACGTATCACCGTGGAGAACTCAAACCGATGCAACTAATGCAATGGCAAGAACACACGAAGTGGTCAAGTCTCTCACACTCAAATCCCTCCACAACAACAAAAGCTATGCAGAAATATGAGAGGAAGAACAAGGAGCTCACAAAGAACTCCAAGATCTAGATCCAAGGGGTTCCCCTCACATAGAGGAGAAAGTGATTGGTGGAGATGTGGATCTAGATCTCCTCTCTCTTTTCCCTCAAGAACAAGCAAGAATCATTGGAGGGATTGAGAGTTAGCAAGCTCTAAGAATGTCAACAATGGAGGTAGAACAAGAGCTCAATGGATAGATAAGGCCAAGGGGGAAGAAGACCCCCTTTATATAGTGGGGGAAGGAATCAGACCGTTACCCCCACTGTCTGCCGAGCTCCAGTGGTACTACCGCTGGCTGCAGCGGTACTACCGCTGGCACTCCAGCGGTACTACCGCTGGCCCCTGGTAGTGCAAAGGCACTACCACCGCCAAGAAAGTCTTCGCAAAAAGGTCCGTCCACGAACAACCGCTAGGCAGGCGGTACTAAGCTCGTGGAGCGGTACTACCGCTGACCAGTGGCGGTACTACCGCCAGCGAGTGGTACTACCGCTAGGGCCAGCGGTACTACCGCCAACTCTAGCGGTACTACCGCTAGGTCCAACGGTACTACCCCTAGGTCCAGCGGTACTACCGCTCACCACTGAAACAGCCATAACTTTCGCATACGAGCTCCGAATCGAGCAAACCCAAGCTTGTTGGAAATCTTAAGACCATGTAGATATGAAAATGCCAATGATATAGAGATGTGAGTCCTCTATGAATGAAGAACCGGCAAAAACTCCAACATCAAAAACATCATAGTAGATGCATATGGACTCCGTTTTCGATGAACTTGAGCTTGTCACGAAGATGACCATAAGCTCTAAAACTCACAAGGAGAAACACCAAACAAGAACCAAGAAGTATGATGCAAGGATGCAAATGGTTTGAGCTCTCAACAAACGATACGATCAAGCTACTCACTTGAGAGCCCCCCTTGATAGTACAACAATCTATCCTAAACAGAAAACCTATCAAGGGCAAACCTATACCTTGCACCTCGTCCTCTTGAGCTAGATGATGATGATCTTGGCTTCCTCAAGATGGACCACCTTTCTTGATTGTGTTGGCTTCATGAAGACTAGTTGATTGCTCCCCCATACTCACTATGGGTGAGCCACTCTTCAGCATATCTTCACAAGTCCATTGCCACCACAACGGACGGCAAGCTTCAAGCATGATATCTTCGTGCTGATCCGCTTGAACTTGCACATCGCAATCTTGATGATGATCACAACTTGATGTCATACTTCATGGGTTGTATGAGATCTTCCCTTTGACGCAAGCCCATGGAAACACACCTAACCCCCACATAGAACTCTCACGAAGACCACGGGTTAGTACACAAACACGTAATGGACAATGCTTACTATACCATGGGATCACTTGATCCCTCTCGGTACATCTTGTACGCTTTGTGTGTTGATCATCTTGATTTACTCTTTGTCTGAGATCTTGATCAACCTTGTGTCTCTATGACCATTCTTTGGATAATACCTTGAATACCACCTTGGTCATCATATAAACTCCTTGAACCCAACAAATGGACTTCAAGAAGTGCCTATGGACAAATCCATTAAATATAACTTAAGGCAACCATTAGTCCATAGGAATTTTCATCAATTACCAAAACCACATATGGAGATATATGCTCTAACAGACGTCCACGACGTCATCTTCCTCATGTGCTGCCGGCGACCTCCTCTGCTTCGGATCGACGCCCTTCTTCCTCTCCTGCACCGGTTCATCATCTAAGTTCTAGGTGAGCTGCGCCTCGGCTTCCCCGCTCCATACCCCTCTCTGCTAGCGCGTGAAGGTGGATGCGGTGACGCCTTGCCGGAGTAGCGCGTAGGAGCTCGAGCAGCAACACCTGCCGTAGCTAGGTGGTCGTAGAGTCACCGTAGTAGTGCATCTCTCGGTGAGCTTAGGGAGGGAATGGAACCCTGGTAGTTCCCTCTTCCCCCTCGTAGCGCGTAACCGTCGGCTGGTAGCATAGTGTCGCCGTAGCAACGCCGATGAGGTTCGCCTGTTCCGGCCGCTGCAGCCCTATGGCAGTAGCAGAGGGGATGCTCAAAAGAGATCCTCCCCCTCCCTGTCAAGACTCTGTGCGCAGCCCGACTGGTGTATGTGTGTGGTCTCGATGCCACCGGTCGTGGGTTCGATCTCTGATAAACCCCCCTTTTTGGTTATTTGTTTTAGATAGTGGTAGATTGACGGTAGGGGATAGCTTACCTATTCTGTTGCTCCTTCTAGAGCAGTACTCGAGCAGGAGCCCAGTGGAAGTAGGTGTGTGCTGTAGTCCAGGGAGTCCTGGGTTCGAAACCATGTACCCCCTTTTATTTTTTTGTCGTGGTCATTTTATTTTCTGTTGCATTATCCTGGGCAGCAAGTGTGTCTTGTGTTCTCATCAACAAAACAGTGGGTTTACCCCTTTTAAATTAGCTTGTGTGTGTAGGAGTGTGTGAGCAAGTTCTTATGTGTGTGCACCATTGTATGTACAAGTGCACTTGATGAGGTGTGTATGTGCTTTAGTGTGTATGTGTAGGATGTGGTTATGCATATGTGGTGTGTGTGTAGAGTGTAGTGTATGTGTTTGTGTCACACACACATGAGCAAGTGTGTTCATGGTTTCCTTAGTAAACCATGGGGTGTTCTTTTGAACACCTAGGTTTGTGTATGTGTGTAGCTTTGTGTGTGTGTGTGTGTGCATATGAGAAGAGGTGCACATATGTGAGTGTGTGTATGCATGTGGTGGCACATGCATATGTGCAAGAGGGCAGCCCCTCTTGATGCACCTCTTGTAGTAGGTGTGCGTGTGAGTATGTATTTGTGTGTAGGTGTTCATGCATGTGTGTGTGTGGGCATGAGTGCACATATGCACTTGTGCATGAGGGCTAACCTCTCATGCTTGCCAATATGTGGATGTGATGGTGTATGAACCTTGTGTGTGTGCATAGGTAGGTATAGAGATGCCATATATGCTTTATTCACATGTGATAATGCTCCTATATGCTTATAGTGATTTCTATGTTGATTTTCGAGCTAGCTTTGTGCCTACATGTTCCATGCAAGTACCCATGTATTTTATATGGATTTGGGGTAAAATAATCCCGGGAATCCACTGGTGGAAACGGATTTCACTTTTGAGCAAGTTCATAAACTGTTATTTTTCTATCTTGATGCCATGTTTAGAGCTTAGTGTCTTGTGGTGTGTTGGCCCTATGAGGGTGAATCCTTGATGTGGCAGTAGTGGGTGAACCCCTCTACAACATGGCGACTTTGTTTGTACATAGGCTCTTGTATGTACTTGTTGTGCCTTGTCAAAGTTGACACTTGGCTAGAATTGTCAGGTTTGTGAAAATCTGTGATTTTCACTAAGTGTGAGAATGTGTTGTTATTTTCTTCCCTTGTTGTTTTGTTTGCACAAGTTCATGTGTTGGGAATCAGCCCATGCAACAAACTAAGGTTTGTGAGCTTTTGTGTTTGTCTAGCTCTCTATTAAATTTATGCTCTTTCACTTCCTGTAGATATCATTTTGGAGGCTCCCAAAATGCTTCAGAGCATAAGTAGCTGGTGAAAATCTGAGATTTTCACTAAGTCCCAGAATCTGTTATTTTTGTCCAAGTTTGTGTCCATAGATCTTCTCATGTGTGATGCCTTTGCAGTAACTTCTTGCTCAGGCTTGTAGAGCTTTTGAATGGCTTTTTCCACATATCTTGTTTGGCTCATTTGGGTGGCTGTATGTACTTTGAATGTTGTAGGTAAACTGCTATGATGTTGTTTAGGGCAGATTGCATGTTTTAGTTGTTTTGAAGCTTGTGTGGGCATTGTTGATGGAGTGGTGTGATTCCATACACCACCACACTTATATTTGTTTGTTTGATCATGTGGCAACCTGGGAACACCAGAAGAGTGCCATTGGAGTGTGCTTGTGGTGGATTTGAACCGTAGGACTCCATATCTTGTTTTGTAGTTTCCGGTTGACCCGTAGCTCCGTTCTCAACGTTCTTTATATGTTTTTGCATCTTTTTCTCGCGATGCACCTGTTCATGCCATTCCCATGCATGTCAAGATAGCTTAGTATGAATTTCCCATTCCCATTCCCATGCATACGTAAGTGACTAGAATAGTGATGCATGCTTCCTTCTCATCTCATGCATCATATTGTTTGTTGCATCATGTTGTGTTGGTGTTCATTTTCTGTTATTTTATCTTTGCTAGCATCGGGATCGGAGAGCGAGTACGTGGATTCTGGAGGGTACGTGCAGGAAGATCATGAGCAGTTCCAAGCTGAAGACATCACAGGCAAGATGACCGTGACCTTGATACCGTATCTAGCTATGTTATGCTTGGAATCACGATTCCTTCGATATATGCTCGCGGCCTACCACTTGATAAAAATGCCTCCTATTAATGCCATGAAACCCAAACACCTTCCCCCCTAGCTAATGTTGTTTGGCTAAGTAGGCTTGCTCAGCTTCTAATGTATAGCTTTGCTAGTTGCAGGCGTGAGCTGTCTCATGTGATAACATGAGTATTTTGATATTGTTATGATTAAACTGCTATTTAATTAATGCACCTATATACTTGGTAAATGACGGAAGGCCTAGCCTTTTGCCGGGTGATTTGTTTCGTTGTTGTCGCCTTAGTTTCGGCTACCGGTGTTTGTTTCCATAACTGATCGCTCCTAACACGTTCGGGGTTGTTATGGGGACCCCCTTGATAAATCGTGTAGTGTTAAGGCTTGTCCGGGAGGACCCAACATTGGTTTTAATTTTCTAATCACCTAATAATAATTTGCATAGGGAATAGCTACCCTGAGGATTTAATCAACAACCCGGGCCAGTGCTCCTCATGAGTGTTGGTCCAAACTAGAGCACTGTGCGGGGCCAACCCGGGGCAACTCGGGAGATTTCTATCAGGTCACAGTACGCTTCGCTTATCCGGCGTGTCCCGAGACTGAGATACGCGGCTCTTATCGGGGTCCTGCAACTTCCTCTTCTCCCCTCCTGTGCAAATGGCTGCTGCACCTCCTGGCTACTACTACGTCGGTGGTTCCTACGGAGATGGAGTGACAATCTCTACTCCATTAATGCCAACCCCCATGGCATTTCTAGCCTGGCTAGAAACGCCAAATACCCTGGCGTTGCCATATCGTCTCCAACGCCATAGTAGACTGGCGTTTTGGTGGTGGTCGGAAATGTAATAGTAGGCTGGCATTTTATAGTGGGGCAGCAAGGCCACGGCTTGTGGCATTTCGAAAAGGGTTAAATCGTGAAGTTTTTTCAAACCGGGTTCATTTTGTGCTGATGTTTGCTACAAAGGCCAGAACAGTGGTTTTGGCCTATAAACGACACGTTTGCAGGTTTCAGTTCTGAACACAAAGCTAGACTTGTGCGCTCGAAGAACAGTCAGCTAAAGGATGGCAAACAGTAACCTCTATACCGGCAACAGACCTCTGTAAAAGGCAATTTACCACTCTTCCAGAATCAAATCAGCCCAGGATTCATGGTTTCTCACATTGCATATCAATCAGATGGCTTGTGCATTAGTGTTAGCCATCCTTGTCTCATCTGTTTTGCATCCCTTGTCTCTAACAATATTAGTTGATGAATCCGAGAACAACCGAGATGCTTTGTTCTGCCTCATGTCTTGCCTCTCCATCACCACATGGAACACCACCTCACCAGATTTATGCAGTTGGCATGGTGTCTCATGCACAAGGAAGCCACAACTACCAGTAGTGGTGGCCGTGGACTTCGAGGCTCAAGGCCTCACCAACAAAATCCTACCCTACATGTCCAACCTCACCTCATTGGTGAGAATCCACTTGCTGAGCAACCAGCTCTCTGATTAACTTGCTGAGCAACCAGCTCTCTGATTATCTCCCACCAGATATTGGCTGGCTCAGTTGACTCTGGTACCTCAACCTCAGCTCCGACGCACTCAATAGCGAGATCCCAGCAAGATTTGTGTACAGTTACAGTGGCAAATTCCACAAATTTGTAGAGCACATGATTTACAAGAACAAGATATTATGTCAAGGTGTGTACTTTTTACCCATTGCAAAAATGGTGGAGGAGGAGGGCTCACCTTCGATGGAGCAGGGAGGACGCCGTAGTGGCGGAGGAGGGCCGCGGGGAGGGGGCGCTACAGCCTGACTCCGGCGATGGGGCGTCGCGTCCTGACTCCGTTGCGGAGGCTCGCCGTGGCCTGGATTCGGCCCGGGCTCCTGCTGGGAGGTGGTCGGGGGAGGGGTGGTGCCGGTTGCGGGGGTGGGGGAAGGGAGGGATGACGTGCAACGATGGGGGTGGTGGGTAGCGTCGGTTGCTATTGGGAGGTGGTCTTGGGAGGGGCATGGCGCCGGTTGTGGGGGTGGGGGAGGGAGGGAGGAGGCGCATCGATGGGGGGAGGAGGTGGTCAGGGAGGGGCGTCGTGCCGGTTGTGGTGGTGGGGGAAGGGAGGGAGGTGTGCGGTGGTGGGTGGCACCGGTTGCCGGAGTGAGGTGGGGGTGAGAGACAGGGGGAGGGGGAGAGAGAGGAGAGGGGAGGGTTGGGGGAACGACCGTTAGATAGGCATCCTCTTTGCCGTGTGCTAGAAAACGCCAAAGAGTATAAATTCAAACGGAAAAGAGCTAGGAGACACCATCCAGTCCGTCCACCAGGTCCACGGTCCAGTGAGGCCGAACGGGGCTCTTTGCCATCTGCCTTTAGGCTCTTTGTCGTGTCCTAGCAGACGGCAAACAATGTAATGTTGGCAAATAGTATATTTGGTATGAGTTCATTCTTTGTGGTCTATTTTGTGGAAGCTGACGGCAAAGAAATTCGTTACCATCAACTGGCAAACGGCAAAGAATGGACTGATGGCAAATTTCTGATTCTAGTAGTGGATGAAGGTGATGATGATCGAGTGGGTATGTGCGCAATTATGTTCATGCCGCCACCTCCTCCACCACCAGCCTGTTCGACTCCCTCAATAAGGACAAGCCCCTCACTCACGCGTGCCTCATGGCTAAAGAGGTAAAAACAAATTCAAATCTTCTAAGCGCACTATCGACACTCCTAATGTCTCATGTGAGGTAATGGAGGGTGAGTGTGATGACAGTGTCAATAATGATGAGGAATCCTTGATGGTTTCCATAGAGACTCTTCGTGGTGACTCTCGTGCACGTTTTGGCAGTCTTCGTAAGTCATTCGCTGAGCGTGATTATTTTATTGGGAACGATGAAAACCTAATCATCGAGGAAAGAGAGAGAGTCAAACTCCTCGAGCACGAGCTACATGAAGAGAGTGCCATGAGAGCATCACTTGAGGAAGCCTTATCTTCCCATCAAATTGACTTTTTTAAAACCAATGACGCTTTTGCATCTTTACTCTTGAGATCGAACACACAGTGAAGTTTAAAAAATGAAAAGCGTGTAGTTGATCACTTAAAACTTGTCGACGAAAATGAGATCCTTGTCAAAGTTCCAAGGTTGTCAAAGGTGATCTCGATGCACTCACCGAGTCCTATGATTTTAAACTATAAGGAACTAGAGAGAGTGTTCTCCATGAAAATTTGGCACCTTGTCAATATCTTTCCAACGTCGTATCATTTGCATCACTTCGACGATCGGTTCAAAACAATCATGAAAATGCTCATGTTATCACTTGACGCGCACCACACCGTATTTGAAATTCATTTAATAATGTAAGAAATCTCAAAAGGTGTTCTAGATGAATACGATGTGCATATTCCATATCATTCCAACAACGTATCACACGCCTTGTTTACACAAACGGTTCATAACAGCAAAAACAGTATCGTAAAACCCCGCATGGAGTTCCCTTCATTGACATTGCAGTGCGTTTTCTCATCAAATATAGTTCACTTCGTTGATTTTGATTCCAGAAAAAATTGCTTGTCCGGGTTTCAATAAATTTGAAACTTCACTTAACCATAAGGAATTAGAGAGGATGTTCTACATGAAAAAGTTATGTCTCGTCGATATCTATCAAGCAGCTTGTCATTTTTATGATTCCGAGGAGCACTTTGAGAAAATCACGGAAGTACGGTCGCTGATTCGTCGGCTCACGCATTGTTTTTGAAATAGATTTAAAATCATAAGTAACCTCGAAAGGTGTTCTACATGCATAAGTTGTTCATATTACATAACTTTCCAACCACGTATTACACACCTCATTTTTACAAACGGTTAAAAAATTACAATGAAAACAATATGGAAAAACCGTGTGCAGTCCCCTTCGCCAATATTCGGTCCATAAAAAATAAAGTGTTTGTGTTTCCATAAATTTGTAAGTGCTCTAAAACGCTAAGGAATTAGAGATGCAAGGAAAAATTTGCGCCTCATCGATACCCTTCGAACGATGTATCGATTGGATCATTCTGACTAGCAGTTTGAATTTATTTTGCATAATATGCTCGCCTTCACTCGCGGGTGTCGCACAATTTTTGAAATTAATCTTTAACCATAATGAATCTCAAAAGCTGTCCACCATCGCAAGGTTACGCCTAATCCATTGCTTTTCAATGCTATATCATATGCCTTGTTCCAATATACTCTTCAAAAATTGGATCAAAAATAGTACTAAAAACACGTGCAGTTTTTTTGCATCAAGCAGTTCCCTTTGTTCAACATTGCAGTACTCTTACTTTGAAAATGTCATGCACTTGCATTGAGCATGCAGTTTGAAACTATTAGCAAATATTATTCTGCTAACGTTTGTACATAGACCGGTTGTATATCTACTTGATCATGTATTTGAAAAATGTTAAACTATTATAAAAATGTTTCTCATGTATAGAAGAATGTACATGGCGTGAGAAACAACGTTTTGTTGTCATTTTAAAATGTTCGTCACATGATCGACATTTTTCTATACATGTTTAGCATTTTATAAATAAATTAAAAATATTTTTTATACACGTCCAATAACTTTTTAAAAACATGACCATCATTGTTTTGATAGACGTTTCTATTCTTTTTGTATTCATTTTTCATATAGCAGAAAAACATTTTTTCTTTACATTTAATATTTTTGAAATGTTGATTAGCAAATTTTGAATACAAGATTAACTTTTTTCATACACAATTTTTATTTCTGGTATACATTTCATTTATACATATTCAATATTTGTATACACATTTAACTTCTCCATATGCTTAACATTCTTTTGAATGTTTTTTATGTCAAGCATTTCTTTGTAATATATACATTTTTCTATACACATATAACATTTTTAAACCCATGAGTATCATTTTTAAAATGCTTGATTAACAATGTTTAAAAACTTGATTAGGTTTTCCCGTACACATTCTTTATCTCTACAACTAAAGGAGGAGTCTACCGTCGTGATGGTAGGTTTTCGTTTCGGATTTATTTTCGTCATACCTCCCACCTTCGTTCGGTTTTTCGGTCCCACCTCCCACCTCCCATTCCAATTGGTTTTATTTTCGTCCCACCTCCCATCAACCCTTCCAATTTGTTTTCTTATCCACGGACTTATTTTCTCTCTATTCCTTTCTTTCAAATCAATACTTTCCTAACATACAAAGGATCACACATCTAACTTTCCTAATTGACCTATCTGATTAATGCAAACGAAATGAAATTACTCTCTCACGGTTGCATTATCTATTTTTGTAGAAAAAGGAGAGAATCTCTCCACTCCTTTTTTCAAATCAACACTTCCCTAACGTACAAAAGATCACATATCTAACTTTCCTAATTGATCTCTCTAATTAATGCAAAATAAAGGAAAGTATCTCTCCCACAATTGCATGTATCTTTTTTTACAGAAAAAGAAGAGAATCTCTCTCGCGATTGTGTGTATCTCTTCCTATATTTTCGAAATTGGTTTACATGCTACAAACCAACAAATTACCGAAGGATAATTTTGTCCAAAATTTTCTATAATGTTGTGCCTTGGTCACCATGCCAAAATTAATCTCTACTCCTAAGTCTCACTACCTAGGTCGTCGTTCGTTTCGTTCGTTCCCACTCCGCACCATAAGTGACTCAATAAGTGGCTCAATCAAATTTATTTTTTGTAATGATATTTAAAGACCAAATTTGAATTAATTAACCTTAGCATATGTGGCTCAATCCCATTTATTAATATTTCCATACATCATCAAATTACATTCATTTTTAATAAATCTTAAAATACCAAATCTGAATTAATTAACCTTACCATAAGTGGATCAATCACATTTATTAATATTTCCATACTTCGCCATATTACATTCAATTTTAATAAATTTTTAAAGACCAAATCACAATTAATAAACCTTACCATAAGTGAATCTATCACATTTATTAATATTTCCATACATCACCAAATTGCATTCATTTTTAATAAATCTTTAATGAACAAATCTGAATTAATTAGCCTTACCATAAGTGGCTCAATCACATTTATTATTATTTTCATACATCACCAAACTACATTAATTTATAATAAATATTTAAAAACTAAATCTGAATTAATTGACCTTGCCGTAAGCGGTTCAATCATATTTACTAATATTTCCATACATGATCAAGTTTCATTTATCTCTACCCCTAAAAGGGGAGTGCATATGTCCACTCGTGGACCGAGGATAAAAACTGACCAGGGGCACCCAACTATAGAAAACTCTCAATCATATTTACACATAAGCTTATAAATGCTTCAATCTCTACTCCTAATGGAGTAGTTGGTAACATGGTACCGGTTTATTTTGGTACTCCTGGTTTTACTTTCGTCCCACCTCCCACCATCCCTTCTAGTTGGTTTTCTTATCCATTGATTTATTTTATCTCTGTTCCTTTCTTTCAAAATAACACATTCCTAACATACAAAAGATCACATATCTAACTTTCTTAACTGATCTATTTCATTAGTTCAAAAAGAAAGGAAAGTATCTCTCTCACAATTGCATGCATCTCTTTTTGTAGAAAAAATAGAGAATCACTCCATTTCTTTCTTTCAAATCAACACTTTACTAATGTACAAAAGATCACATATCTAACTTTCCTAATTGATCTCTCAAATTAATGCAAAAGAAAGGAAAGTATCTCTCTCACAATTGCATGTATTTTTCGTAGAAAAGGGAGAGAATCTCTCTATCGATTGTGTGTATGTCTTCCTTTATTTTCCGAATTAATGTACTTGACACTAACCAACAAATTACCTACGGATAGTTTTGTCCAAAATTGTATATAATGATGTGCCTTCGTCATCGTGCCAAAAATAATCTCTGCTCCTAAAGTCTCACTACCTAGGTCGTCATTCGTTTCATTTGTTCACACTCCGCATCCATTCCCCCTCCCATCGAGCTTTCCCTCCCACAAATCACTGATTTTTTTTCTATCCCACAAAAGAACTGATTAAGGAACAGAAAACCCTGAAAAAACCTTTTGTTGAAACCTAATGTACGTCCTCCCTCCCAATCTCCTCCCGCAGCTGTCGCAAGCTCCTTTCAATCCCACTTTCCTACCTCCTCGGATCCTCCCCTATCTTCGCTACTCGACTCCGGCCCTGACCCTCCACACATGCTGCTGGGCCACGTTGTCACGTACTGGGTCATTCTAATCCTATACGCCACTACCTCCCACCAGGCCATCCACCGCGTATGGGGGCGTCCATCCGAGGCATCGGTGCAGGGAGTGCAACTGGATACACTATGTCGTGGTGTCCACCAACAAGATAAAGCCCACGCTCGGTTGTCGGGACATGGTCGTTTCATGGTGTAGCACGATCCAGGTTCTGGAGCTGCATAGATGCTTTGTGCAACGCGGTTGGATCTCCATCTACAGCCTCATCGACCCGGCATCCACCAAGAACGAGGAGACAACAGAGACAAGGTAATCTTGTGAATACGATGAAGGTCCTATCACATACATGGTAAACACGGTTTAGTGTTGAGCTCACTTGCAGCTAAATGCTCGTGCAATCATGGGTGTCACGTGCGGCTGAGGTAATACATTGTATGCAAGGGAACAGATAACTCTCCTAGAAGATCTTTGTATTTTTTTGAAAAGATTGAGCGCCTCAACCAAGGATCGAATATGTGAGGACCAATGAGGGAATTATGGACCTTCATATTAAATATTTATTACCTTCTTGCCTTCTTCAATTTTCTACAAATTACGTGAACTGGGTTTCTTCAAGTTTCTACAGACTACATGAAGTAAGTTTCTTATATCATATTGGAAATGTCTACATATTATGTCTTATGTATAGGCGTTCACGGACGCGATTATATTATATTTCTTGACAGTCATACAGAGAGACACACATGCTACCTTCTCAAATGTCAATAAATTCGTTAACAAAATTTGTCCTACAATACTCGATCTTCGTCATCGTCGTTCATAGCAGCCATTCATGCGAAAATATTTTAGAAATCAAGCACTATATAAATTTGAAAATCAAACCTTCAATGCAGTTTATTAGCTAGAAATTAATTACATGTGCAATTAATTAGGTCCATTTAAATAGGTGTAACGCCACGGACACACCTGCCGACGGTTGTTACTCCTAGCAGGATCTAGATTGGCTCGACATATCAATAGTAGTCTTTTCTACGCACTTCGACCTCACTCATGCGCACCCGTGATCAACTTCCCAATCGTTCACCCATCCTAAAACTACTCCAAGCCGATCACGCTTAACTTGGGAGTTCTGTTCGAATGGGCACCCGGAAAAGAATGAATACCTTATTGATATGAGTAGTCTATCATCCCTAATAAGCCAGGCTATCACATACACCACCACTCAGAGGAACTGACGTCCTTGTCGGGCCACAGGAGATTTCCCTCTTAGCACAAATGTCTATGCATCGAGTCCAGTACCTGTGGCATGCTATGTGCCACGACGGGTCACAAACGTCATGAACTACATGACCGAACACCTGTTCGCAAACATCCTTATAACCACGAGGGTCGGCTCTGATACCAACTCGATACTCCTGGTAGGGTCTAGACTGGTCCCACTTATCAATACTAGTCTTTTCTGCGCACTTTGACCTCACTCATGTGCACCCGGATCAACTTTCCAGCCGATCACCGATCTTAGAACTACTCCAAGCCGAGCACGCTTAACCAGGGAGTTCTGTTCGAATGAGCTCCCGGAAAAGAAGGAATTCCTTATTGATATGAGTAGTATATCATCCCTAATAAGCCACAGGCTATCACATACACCACCACTTAGAGGAACCGACGTCCTCGTCGGGCCACGGCAGCGTTCCCTGTTGGCACAAACTTCTCTGCATCCAGTCGAGTACATGTGTCATGTCATGTGCCACGAAGGGTCACAAACGTCATGAACAACATGACCGTACACCTGTTCGCAAACATCCGTGTAACCGTGAGGGTCGACTCTGATACCAACTTGTAACACCGCGGACACCCCCGCCAGGGGTCATTACTCCTCGCAGGATCTATACTGGTCGCACATATCAATAGTAGCCTTTTCTGCGCACTTTGACCTCACTCATGCGCACCCGGGATCAACTTCCCAGTCGGTCACCCATCCTAGAACTATTCCAAGCCGAGCATGCTTAACCTGGGGGTTTTGTTCGAATGAGCTTCCGAAAAAGAAGGAATTCCTTATTGATATGAGTAGTTTATCATCCCTAATAAGCCAGGCTATCACTACAGGAATGAGAAAGAAGAAGATGAGGCGTCGATGGCGACCATACTAATGTTGACGTGATGCCTGTTGGCGCCATTGAACGGGTTAACGAATAGATTAGGAGTAGAAGATGTAGGGTATGATGAGTAAGAGAAGAACGATAATTATCCCTTCTAGGAATGAATGGTATATATGTGATGGAGATGAAACTTATTGGTGACTATATAAATACGTTCATGCCACTCACTTTGAATGTCGGTTTGTGTGTCCAATGTTGGTGACGATAATTATTTGTTATTGTTATTATGTTTTATTTTAACCCATTCTATTATATTGTTAACATCAAAAAATTTATCATTGTTGCAATGCACGACGGAGATGAGGTGGACGTTCTTTAATTTTAAAAGAGGTGCCTCCAGCGAGAAATTTACCGCTACAGCAAAAAAACCGAATAGGAGGGGGAGGTTCTAAGAGAAAAATGAATGTGTGTTGTGTGATGGTGGTTTTGTGTTGAACTTGGATATTAGAGATAACATGTCGCATAGTCCGTAGCAACACACGGGCTTCTGTTAGTTTTTATATACATTTTTCATATGCACGAGAAACATTTTTGTGTAGACATTTAACTTTGTAAAATATTGATTACATTTTTTAAATGCTTTACATAAAGTGTTTTTTGTAATATATATATATATATATATATATATATATATATATATATATATATATATATATATTTATTGAAAGTGTATACTTTTTTAAAAAGAAGCAAACCAAAAAAGGAAAACGTTCTCCATCAGCCGGTTGATCCACAAACAACATCAGCCGGGCGCGCTACCGTTGGATTGACCTCGATGCAGCAAGCGGTGCTCGCAGCCTCACCTCCTCACTAGTATATCCTTATCCACTCAGCAACTAGTCTATCCTTATCCACTCAAATTACTCATGACTGCAGCGATCATTCCCTCCTCTCTTCGAACAATGAGCACCACCAAATCTGGCTCCGTCGGCACCTAACACACGGAGTTGTAGTCCCCTGGGAGCATCCTCCTCTCCATGCCCCTCTCCCAGCTCCTGTCCATGCCCAAATCGGGGCTAGGATAAGCTTTTTGTCGCTGCAACTTAACCTCGGGTTGCTGCGAGCTCGGCTCTCTCGCGCGGCCGCAGCAGCAGCTAGGGACCCCGCTCCCGCGCGCCCGTCACGTCTCCGTTTTTGTCTCAAGCAGATCCACAACTGAGTTTCTTCAACAAAACGATTGTTTCTATAACTCGATCTTTGTTGCAAAAATTTCTTTCGCAAAAATACCTATGTTTCAGAAAGAAGAACTAAAAAGTTCTGCAACAAAGCGATTGTTTCTGGAACTCCACCGTTGTTTCAGGAATTAATGGATCCAAAATTATTTTTGCAACAAAGCGATTGTTTCTGTAACTCAATCATTGTCTCAAGAATTATTTGCATACCCGAAGGCCACAGAGCCGCGTAGATCGGACGGCTACGCGTGTACATCCGACGGCCATCGAGGTAACGGATGTTTACTAAACATCCGTCGATGTACGCAAACGAATTCGAACCTACGCGTCTGTTATACACTTCTTACGGATCAACTTGGTCATGACACACGGTTGGCGAGGGTTGTTTGGTTTTCTTTTTGCAAATAAGCGCCGGTTATTTCTACTCAAGCAAGACATAGACGCAACCCCCTACTAAGCTATTCGTTCTATACCTAAATAATTATAATTCGAAAAAAGTATTCTAATTATTCTAACTACAATTATTTAGGTATAAAGAAAGTACATCAGTGCACATGTGTTTGCGCACAACTGTGCGGTCACCGTAAGTGATATGTCGCTCTGTGCGTTACACCGTTTGTCGTCTACAAGCACGTCGAGTTGGCCATACCAGCGATCGGAATCGTTATCAGCGGTTTGCAAAGTTACAGGATGGTATTTTCCCCTGTTTTATGGTGTTTCTAACGTGTTCTTTATTTTTTTTATTGTTATTTTTTACTTTCTTCTTTACCCTTTTTCTTTTAAAATTTTGGCAATGTATTAACAACATTATTTACTGTATTTTGTTTTGTTTTCCGTTTGTTTTTTCTTTTCTTATCATTTTTATTTTGTATTTCTCAAATAACAAAAAACATTCCAAAATTATAAATAAAATATGGTGTTTCTAAAGAATATACGTTCTGAAAGTTTATTTGCGTTTATCAAAAAATGTTTGGAATTTCAAATTGTGTTCACAATTGCAAGAAATGGTTACAATGTTCAAAAAACTTTTAGTCAGAAATTTCTCGGGATGTCGAAAATTGTTAGTGATTTTGAAAACAAACCAAGGTATATAACCATGTGTTTAGTTTGTAATTGTAAAATGTTCACCATATATTTAAAAAAATTATCGTATACAAATGAAATTTTCATCGTATATTGAATAAATTTTCAGTGTGTATTTCATAAAACTGTTCACTATATATTAAGAAAAGTTTAATATATGTGTCGGGGCCTCGATCCTAAGCCATACGAATCGAGCATGCAACGCATCACATCACTTTGCGGCCTCACGCACGGTAAACTCCACGGCTACCACATTACAATGACCGGGACCATTTGCGTCTTTTGGCTCACATATATGAATGTGTCGCTAGCAATCATATGTCATAGAACCTAGGTCGACATGACTAGTTATATACCCCAAGTGGCACAACCGTACAGGGACAGACATACGTAACCCAGCAATGCAGGTTTTGGTCAACAACATGTGCAGATGAGTCGTAGGAAGCTAAATAGACTCTATTACACCGCGTGCCATTTCCCCGTGGGGACAAACACACGAGTAAAGAAGGAAACATATCGGTCAATCAATGTGTCCGGAGCAGTAGCAAGCTACCAAGGCTCAGTGGAAGCACAAAGATGCATTTCCCCATAAATAAGGCTACCAAAGGCATACAACAAGGTGTCCAATCCCATACATACCAATGCATTTCAAAGCATACACACAATATGCAAGATATGTGTAGATACAACATGGAATCACAACACAACTCTACGACTCAAGCATTTATTAAAGACTCATAAGAGTCAACATAGCGTGATATTACAAACAGGGGTCACATGACCTAACACTCAAGTCATACAAGAATCAAGCAGAAGCATAACATGTCTGGGTACACACATCTACTAAAAGTGGCTGAAAGAGCCTGAAAATCTACAACAACCCTACCAAAGGAGCCAAACCTCTGCCTGGGATTCCCAATCTATTCCGATCAACATCGAACACATCGCATAGAACCAATAGCAAGACTAATGTCTCCTCTGCAAAAACATAAATTAAGCAAATGAGTACAAAGTTACTCAGCAAGACTTACATCAAAACTATCTACATATGCATCATTGTCAACAAAGGGGTTGTGGAGTTTAATTGCAACAAGCCAGCTTTGACTCTTTCCTAACCTGTACTATGACCCCGAACACTTTCTTTGAGGTGGTATAGCGCACACGAGTCCACATATTCACCAAAACAATACACCACTATGGATCCACTCTCGTCTCCCTATGAGAAGGCAATCCATAGCACTCACTCTTATATTGCGTATTTTAGAGTATCCATTTCAAGTTGTCTATGTACCATGTAATGTTTCCAAGTACTCCATCTACGAGGATGCGGCTATTCGAACAGATTAATTCACCCTGCAGGGGTATACTTCTTCACACACACTCTCACCACTTATCACCGTGTGCACGTCATGCATCTCAGCAACCTTCAAGCGGAAGCACTGGCGTGGGTGTCGGACACAACCGTTAACCACACAAGACCCTAGTCCAGGTTTATCGCCTATTCGAGACTGAACCCACAAGGAAGTCCGGTGAAGTTTCCTCAACGGTCTCAAACGATGTGCGCAGGGTTCCACAAGCCCACCATCCGGGTGCCACTTGGTACATCGTGCCACTATGTATCTACCACACTGAAGCCTACCCTGTCGGGTAGAGCTAAATACGGCCGCCAACACTTCTTCTACAAACACCAGAAACTAGTTGCAACTCTTGGACAGAGATCTAGGAGATTAATAAACCGAGAGGGGTCGAGTTACCGGAGCCCAATGTGTGGTAGTATCTTGTCTTGGATAACATACACAGAACTTAGTTGTTAAGGACGGTCCTAATGAGACAACCCACCATGTACTCCTACATGGCCTCTCATTGCTACCTTTATCAAATCGGATTCGCACACTTTACTCTCACACAGTAGGACATGAACACAACCATTCTGATTCATCGTCCAGATGGATCAGACCCGACACGACTCTAAGCATATCAGGCACAGTATGCAAGCATGGATGAGTAGGCACATCAAGGCTCAAACAATTTCTACTGATGCTGAGTGGTTTCAACTATTTACTGTGGCAAAACCAGGTCATGCAGAGGAATGGGTTCAACTACCAAAACATGTAGCAACTGAATCGTTGTTGTCCTAATGCAGTAAAAGAGAGCAGGAGCGAGAGAGGGGTTTTATATCAGTATGCTCAAGGGGGGTTTCTTGCCTTACAATTCTGAAGATAGTACTTCTCTTCATTAATGTCAACGGTCACAACGTCGGAACCATCGTCTACCGAGGGGACACACCACCGGCAAACATAAAAAGAATAACATTTACATCATAGAAATGCAACACTATGATGCATGATCATGAGTTCATGACAGGGCAATATGTTGTTGATTAAGCTAATGCATCTAGCAACAACATAAAATGAAGTTGGTTTGAACCAAGGTCCAAATTCAAACTTCATATGTGGTTATTGAAATGGCATTTATATGATTTGTCCAAAACAGAGGACATATGTTGTTCTAACATGGATGAAAACAGCATAAACAGATTACTTGCATTTTTCTGATAATTTTTCATATATAATTTATTTTCGTTGGAGTTATAGATTATTTTCTATGATTTTTCGAAGTTTTCAGCATTTCCTAAAATTCATAAATTAGTTATTGCATCAGCGGGAGGTCACTGTGACATCACGAGGTCAGGAGAGCTGGCCAGATTCAAACCTGACGTGTGGGTCCCATGTGTCATTGACACAGGCACTAATCATTGTTTAATTTAACCTTTTATTACTAATTAGGGGTCTGAGACCACTCTAAGTGTGTCATGTGGTTAATTAACCTAATTAATTAACTTTGGTGGTTAACCAAATTTGACGAGGGGCTAGGCCCTACTTGTAGGTGACTTGGGTGGCAAACAGTTTTCAAAAGGGGCCGGCTTCGCCGGTGTTGAGCCGCCGGCGTCACGAGACACGGCGGAGGTGGTCAGAACTCCACCTCTGGAGACCATTTGGGCGGCCGAAAGCATCTACGCAAAGCAGGCAATCCCGCACGTCGAATGTAGCGATTGGCCTCGCTAGGGATGACCTAAATCGATGGTGGCGTCCTCTTCTACGGCGGCCGGAGCTCGGGCAACAACGCGGCTATGCTACATGGCACGGGAGGACAAGCTAGTGCGCGCGTTCGACTCCTCGGAGCAACGCGAGCTACGACATGTGCGTCCAGGACGGCGACATGGCCGGCGGTGGGGAGGTCTCGGATTCGACATGCAGCTAGCTAGAGGGCATTTGGAGCAACGGGGGTAGGGAGATGGAGCAGCGGCTCACCATGGTTCTAGCAGAGGCAACGACAGGCTTGGGGAGGCTCTGGATGGAGCAAATCATCGACGTCATCCGACGGTCACCTTCTATGAGGAGGAGCTCGATGGCTTTGATCATGGGCATACGTTCTTGATTCCTCTAGCGTCAAGATGGGGAGAAGCACAACAGAACTAGGGGACTTGTCGGGAGGCCTCGGCGAAGCTGGTGGTCATAGTGGCAGGAGTTAGTGGCAACGATGGCGCTCGGCCATGGTGGAGAGAGGGCGAGAGAGAGTGAAGGGGAAGGAATGGATGGGTCAACCCGATCCACACGGCTCTGGGGAGTCTATCCCCGCTGTCACACTGTCCTGGGGAAGCAGGCAGGCTACTGCTGGTGTGGCGCGAGCCCGCGGGCGCCGTGCTGAGATTCTCCTCTGCCTTCTCGCAGGAGGAAGAAGACACGTGTGCCCCTCGTGGGCAGGTCGTGCTAGGTGGGCTGCGCCATGTAAGCTATTTCTGTTTTATTTTATTTCTTTTCTAATTTCTGCTCTCTGTTATTATTTGTTTAGGCAAAAATCCTAAAGTCCATGACCCTGAAATAATTACTAGGGTTTATAAATATTATTTCTAGGCCCCACAATAATTATGAGAAATTGTTGAAACAACTAGAATATTTATAATCTGTTATTTCCCATTTTCAGTAAATTTTCTAATTTAGTTAAAATGCTAAAAGGTTTTGATAAAAGTGGATAACCTGTGGTATGTTGTTGCCAACATTTATGAGAGAGGGTGAACATTTTTTAAGACCATTTTTGGTTCATTGAAAATAATTTCGGTGAACCAATTTGAATTTTATTTGGTGCCAAGGTTTGATCATCTCCATTTCAAATTAAATTGAATTTAACATGATGCAAAATGGTGATGCAAATGATTGCAAACAATTATTCTAGGGCTGTAAATGATGCAAATAAAATATTCGTCATATACTAAATAAATGTTTAGTGTATGCTTTACAAAATATGTTCCGTATTTGAAAATTGTTCACTTTTTTGAAAATTGTTCAGATTTTCGAATTTACGAACAGTTTGTTGAATTCCCATTTTTATTTAGGATTTTAAAATTAATTTTTATTTTTCTTACAATATACTAAAAAATATTTGGGATATTTTTAAAAATGTGCCCTTTTCCAAAAATGTTTGGAATTTTAATTTGCAAACATAAAAAGGAATATATTTAGATGGAAGAAGAAAATACCCATGGTAGATGGCACTTGTTTCCGATGATGGGCCAGGCCCATTTCGGTGTGGCGCGAACTACGTGTGCACTAATGCTTGCGAAAAGCGATGCATAGCAGCACCCGAGAGGCGCCGACTCATGGTGTCCTGGACTAGGGGGTCCCAGCCAAGTTGGTCTAGTCTATGGGCTGGAATGGAGCCCCGTTAAGGAGGAAGGAGTTCGAACGCCCTATGTTATGGCTTTAGCACATCACACTCTACCGAAGACCTGGAGTGCACACCACGAAGGGATGATTCCTTTGGCATGTAATATCCACGTGGTACCCGCATTCATGTAATCTTAGGGTGTGTTCGGTTAGGGGACCAACTGTCATGGAATGGAATGGTTCCATTCCTGTGTTTGGTAGGAGTAAAAGAGTAGAACAGATCGGTTATGTTCCGGTGTTTGGTTGGAAGCATGTAATGAAAAATGAAATGACATAAAATTCAAAATTTCGGCAGCATTTCATTTCTAATTTGAAGAAGGACAACATAACAATAGATATTGACAAGTTTGTAACACATAAATGACAACACATAACATGATTTTCAACAAGGTTCACATACGAAATTCCTAAAAGCATTAAAGTGTAATAGTCATATATGTCAAGTTCACCACTAGTTGGCACCCGCATATGTCAACTTCACATACGAAATCTCCAAAAGCAACCAAAGTGCACACCAGTCATGTGTCAAGTTCACATACTTGTCAACTATACAACCAGACGAAGTTAGAAGTTCTTCTTCACATACCTACTCACCCAAACAGACTTGTTGATTTGGGTTAATTTCATGAAGGCTCTTGCTATCTTGGGATTGTCCACAAGATGAGCATAGTAGTGGGCTAGGTGCTCTTCATCAAAATCTGGCAATACAGAGACTACATCCCAAAGGTCATCGGGTATGTCATCATCATCTCCACTAGACTTCACAAGCCCTTCAGCCACAAGTTTGAACCCATCTTTCAGAGTGATAACTAGTGGATCATCAACAGCGTTCTTTACCTTAGCCTTCTTTTTGGGTGGTGCTTTGGGGTGAGAAGACTCACCAACATTTGGTGACGTGTTCACCTCACCATTCTCCTCGTCTTCGATATCAATAGAAAGAAGATCATTACGAGACCTAGCACCCATCCCTTAGCCCCGATTGTCCCATAAATGGAAGCCAAGGCATGATAGTATTCAGTTCGGGTATTCAAGAAGGAGGCATAAGCTTTGTGGGTCTACCAAAAATGTTCAAAATTATTAGCAAAATACAAACATAAAATGGCATGAGATTTGTGGGTTGAGAAGCTTACCATACAATGTTGTGTATGCTACTCCTCGCTGAGCCTAATTGTGCAAGTATCTTCATCCCATAGAGGTCCACTTAAATTCTTGGTAATACGTGGTCTTCTCATTCTTACTATAGCCTGAACAATTACTGCCATTGTAGCTAGTGCAACAAAAATAACAGCTCCTCTAACCATCTTTTTTCTTTTGTTCATCTACTTGACCATCTACGAATTATGCGGACTATCGAAATATGGCTACCAATGATGGTTACATCAACATATATATTGCAAACATACAATGGTCAACAAGTAAATATGAGCACTAGCAGCATATACAAGGGGGGTTGTGTTATTCTACCTTCAAATTCGAGCAGACAGTGGGGTGTCTTCTTTTAGATTCACTGGTTGGGGAGTCTTCCTTCTGTCGAGCTGCTGCAAAACAAGAGAGATAGAGAGTTAGCACGCAGTGGGGAAAGGAGGAAACAACCGTCTTGGAGAGGAGGAAATGGTCGGTTGGGAGAGGAGGGACTGGCCGACGGGGATGGGTGGAACCCGCCGGCAGCAAGAGGAGGAACTGGCCGGTGGGGAGAGGAGGAATCGGCCGGAGGAGATGGAAAGAACCGACCGGCAGGGATGGAGCGAACCAGTCATCGCTGCAGCTCAAATCCATGGAGTGGGTAAGGGGAAGAGGAGGGGAGCGGGAGGCGGTCGCGGGCCGACAGGGAAGGGAGGAGCGATGACACAACTTAGATCCATGGAGGGGAAGGGATGAGGGGGAGGGAGGAGCGGGAGGCGACACACCTGGGAGGAAGGGTGAGTGCGAGAGAGGCAGTCGTTCCGCATGATCGGGCCGTTTTCGAGGTATGACCTCGTTCTGTATCTCGGCCAAATACTCGGTCGAGGGGAACCACTCCGTGTCGGTTCCATATGCAACTAAACGTGAGAACGTGGGATCGGGATGGGTCGGACCCGTGCCATTCCATGCCATCCCTCCAACTAAAAACACCCTTAGATACCCCCCTAGTGCCTATATAAGCCGAAGGGTTTAGGCCATAGGGGGGAACTATACATATTCATAATCACCCCTAGGTTTAGACCACCACATACGATCTTGAGGTAGATCAACTCTATACTTTGCTACACCAATAATACAACAAGAGCGGGACGTAGGGTTTTACCCCCATCGAGAGGGCCTGAACCTTGGTAAACACCGTGTGTTCCTTGTCTCATGTTACCCATTGATCCGATGTCATAGCTCTATGTTGGAAATATGCCTTAGAGGCAATAATAAATTAGTTATTATTATATTTATTTGTTCATGATAATCGTTTATTATCCATGCTATAATTGTATTGATTGGAAACACAATACTTGTGTGGATACATAGACAAAACACTGTCCCTAGTAAGCCTCTAGTTGACTAGCTCGTTGATCAAAGATGGTCAAGGTTTCCTGACCATAGGCAAGTGTTGTCACTTGATAACGGGATCACATCATTAGGAGAATCATGTGATGGACTAGACCCAAACTAATGAACATAGCATGTTGATCATGTCATTTTGTTGCTACTGTTTTTCTGCGTGTCAAGTATTTATTCCTATGACCATGAGATCATATAACTCACTGGCACCGGAGGAATACCTTGTGTGTATCAAATGTCGCAACGTAACTGGGTGACTATAAAGATGCTCTACAGGTATCTCCGAAGGTGTCCGTTGAGTTAGTATGGATCAAGACTGGGATTTGTCACTCTGTGTGACGGAGAGGTATCTCGGGGCCCACTCGGTAATACAACATCACACACAAGCCTTGCAAGCAATGTGACTTAGTGTATGTCACGGGATCTTGTATTACGGAACGAGTAAAGAGACTTGTCGGTAAACGAGATTGAAATAGGTATGCGGATACTGACGATCGAATCTCGGGAAAGTAACATACCGAAGGACAAATGGAATGACATACGGGATTATATGAATCCTTGGCACTCAGGTTCAATCGATAAGATCTTCGTAGAATATGTAGGATCCAATATGGGCATCCAGGTCCCGCTATTGGATATTGACCGAGGAGTCCCTCGGGTCATGTCTACTTAGTTCTCGAACCCGCAGGTGAACCTGGGCGTTCGAGTATTTTGGTTATTTCGGTTCGGGTAGTTCGGGTTATGGGTAATTCGGGTTTTTAAAAATGGGAATCAAATTTTTTTTGCCAATAAAAGAACCGAACCCAAATTACCCAAAAATTCAGTTCGGGTAATTCGGGTACCCACAAAACCCAAAATATTCGAAGCACACATCAACATTTGGTTTGAATAATTCAAATAGTGTGAGTATTTTGGATAGTATGGGTATTTTAATTAGTATGGGTAACATGTAGGTGTAATAATATCATGAATAATTTGGCTAGTATGAATAGTTCAGATAGTATGGGTAATTCGGGTTTTCCAGAGTGGAATCCGAACCCTAACAAAAAAAACCGAATAGTCACGAAATGAGAACCGAACCCGAAAGCGATACCCGTATTACCTGACAATTCGGGTAATTCAGTTCGGTTCGGGTTCGGATAGCGGGTTAGGGTACCCAAAAGCCCAGGGTGACCCGCAGGGTCCGCACACTTAAGGTTCGACGTTGTTTTATGCGTATTTGAGTTATATGATTGGTTACCGAATGTTGTTTGGAGTCCCGGATGAGATCACGGACGTCACGAGGGTTTCTGGAATGGTCCGGAAATCAAGATTGATATGTAGGATGACCTCATTTGATTATCGAAAAGTTTTCGGCATTACCGGGAATGTACCGGGAGTGACGAATGGGTTCCGGATGTTCACCGGGGGGGCAGCCCACCCGGGGGAAGCCCATAGGCCTTAGGGGTGCCGCACCAGCCCTTAGTGGGCTAGTGGGACAGCCCAATAGGCCGTATGCGTAGGAGAAGAAAAAAATCAAAGAGGAAGAAAAAAAAGTGGGAAGTGGAGAAGTGTAGAAGGACTCCACCTTCCAATCCTAGTTGGACTAGGATTGGAGGGGGAGGACTCTCCCCCTTGCTTCGGCCGACCCCTTGGGGCTCTCTTGAGCCTCAAGGCAGGTTCCTCCCTCTCCCTCCTATTAATACTGAGGTATTAGGGCTGATTTGAGACAACTTTGCCACGGCAGCCAGACCACATACCTCCACGGTTTTTCCTCTAGATCGTATTTCTGCGGAGCTCGGGCAGAGCCCTGCTGGGATAGATGACCAGCAACCTCCGGAGCGCCGTCACGCTGCCGGAGAACTCATCTATCTCTCTGTCTCTCGTGCTGGATCAAGAAGGCCGAGATCATCGTCGAGTTGTGCGTGTGCTGAACACGGAGGTGCCGTCCGTTCGGCACTAGATCGGAGCGGATCGTGGGACGAATCGCGGGACGGTTCGTGGGACGGTTCGCGGGGCGGATCGAGGGACGTGAGGATGTTCCACTACATCAACCGTGTTTCTTAACGCTTCCTGTTGTGCGATCTACAAGGGTACGTAGATCCAAATCTCCTATCGTAGATGGACATCACCATGATAGGTCTTCTGCACGTAGGAAATTTTTTGTTTCCCATGCGACGTTCCCCAACAGTGGCATCATGAGCTAGGTTCATGCGTAGATGTCATCTCGAGTAGAACACAAAAGTTTTTGTGGGCGGTGATGTGCGATTTTCTTCCCTCCTTAGTCTTTTCTTGATTCCGCGGTATTGTTGGATCGAAGCGGCTCGGACTGACATTACTCGTACGCTTACGAGAGACTGGTTTCATCGCTACGAGCAACCCCGTTGCTCAAAGATGACTGGCGAGTGTCGGTTTCTCCAACTTTAGTTGAATCGGATTTGACCGAGGAGGTCCTTGGAGAGAGGTTAAATAGCAATTCATACATCCCCGTTGTGGTGTTTGCGTAAGTAAGATGCGATCCTACTAGATACCCATGGCAACCACGTAAAACATGCAACAACAATTAGAGGACGTCTAACTTGTTTTTGCAGGGTATGCTTGTGATATGATATGGCCAATGACGTGATGTGATATATTGGATGTATGAGATGATCATGTTGTAATAGTTAATATCGACTTGCACGTCGATGGTACGGCAACCGGCAGGAGCCATAGGGTTGTCTTTAAACTAACGTTTGTGTTTGCAGATGCGTTTACTATATTGTTAGGACGTAGCTTTAGTAGTAATAGCATAGCATACACGACTCGATGGCGACACGGTGGAGATCATGATGATGGGGATCATGGTGTGGCGCCGGTGACAAGAAGATCATACCGGTGCTTTGGTGATGGAGATCAAGGAGCACTTGATAATGGCCATATCATGTCACTTATGAATTGCATGTGATGTTAATCCTTTATGCACCTTATCTTGCTTAGAACGACGGTAGCATTATGAGGTGATCTCTCACTCAAATTTCAAGCTCAAATTGTGTTCTCCCCGACTGTGCACCATTGCGACAGTTCGTCGTTTCGAGACACCACGTGATGATCGGGTGTGATAGACTCAACGTTCAAATACAACGGGTGCAAAACAGTTGCACGTGTGGAACACTCGGGTTAAACTTGACAAGCCTAGCATGTGCAGACATGTCCTCAAAACACATGAGACCGAAAGGTCGAGCATGAATCGTATAGTTGATATGATTAGCATAGAGATGCTTACCACTGAAACTATTCTCGACTCACGTGATGATCGGACTTGAGATAGTGGATTTGGATCATGTACCACTCAAATGACTAGAGAGATGTACTTTTTGAGTGGGAGTTTAAAATTAATTTGATTAGTTAAATTCTAATTATCTTGAACACAGTCTAATGGTCTTTGCGAATTATTTGCGCTATAGCTCTACTGTTTTATATGTTCCTAGAGAAAATTTAGTTGAAAGTTGATAGTAGCAAACTTTGCGGACTGAGTCTGTAAAACTGAGGATTGTCCTCGTTGTTGCGCAGAAGGATTATGTCCTTAATGCACCACTCGGTGTGCTGCACCTCGAGCGTCGTCTGTGGATGTTGTGAACATCCGACATACACGTTTCTGATGACTATGCGATAGTTTAGTGCAAAATACTTAATGGCTTAGAAGCAAGGCGCCGAAGAGGTTTTGAAACGTCACGGAACATAAGAGATGTTCTAAAGAGATGAAATTGTGATTTCATGCTCGTGCCCTTGTTAAGAGGTATGAGACCTCTGACAAGATTCTTTGTCCATGAAGTAAAGGAGAAAAGCTCAATCGTTGAGCGTGTGCTCAGATTGTGTGAGTACGACAATCGCTTGAATCAAGTGGGAGTTAATATTCCAGATGAGATAGTGATGGTTCTCCAAAGTCACTACCACCAAGCTGTAAGAGCTTCATGATAAACTATAACATATCAAGGATAGATATAATGATCCTTGAGCGATTCGCGAAGTTTGACACTGCGAAAGTAGAAATCAAGAAGGAGCATCAATAGTTGATGTTTAGTAAAACCACTAAGTTTCAAGAAAGGCAAGGGCTAAAAGGAATACTTCGTGAAACGGCAAAACAGTTGCTGCACTAATGAAGAGACCCAAACCCAAACCCGAGACTAAGTGCTTCTGTTATGAGGGGAACGGTCACTGAGGCGGAGCTACCCTAGATGCTTGGTAGATAAGAAGGCTGGCAAAGACGACAGAAGTATGTGTGATATACATGATGTTGATGTGTACTTTACTAGTAATCCTAGTAGGACGAGCGTATTGGATACCGGTTCGGTTGCTAAGTGATTAGTAACACGAAATGAAAGCTATGGAATAAACGAAGACTAGCTAAAGGCGAGGTGACGATATGTGTTGGAAGTGTTTCCAAGGTTGATATGATCAAACGTCGCACGCTCCCTCTACCATCGGGTTTGGTGTTAAACCTAGATAATTGTTATTTGGTGCTTGCGTTGAGCATGAACATGATTCGATCGTGTTTATTGCAATATGATTATTAATTTAAAGAAAATAATGGTTACTCTATTTGCTTGAACAATCACCTTCAATGGTTTATTGAATCTCGATCGTAGTATTACACATGTTCATGATATTGGTGCCAAAAGATACAAGGTAATGATGATAGTACCACCTACTTGTGGCACTGCCGCTTGAGTCATGTTGGTGTAAATTGCATGAAGAGGATCCATGCTGATGGATCTTTATACTCACTTGATTTTGAATCACTTGTGACATGAAAATCATACCACATGAGCAAGGCCCTGTTTTCATTGAGATGAAACAAGATAGTAACTTGTTGGAAGTAATACATTTTGATGTATGTAGTCCAATGAGTGCTGAGGCACGCAGTGGATATAATTATGTTCTTACTTCAATGACGATTTGAGTAGATACAAGAGTATTTACTTAATGAATCAAAAGTCCGAAAAATTGAAAAAGTTCAATTCTGTTTCAGAGTGAAGTTCGTCGTAACAAGAGGATAAACTTTCTATGATATGATCATAGAGATGAATATTTGAGTTGCGAGTTTTGGTACACAGTTAAGACAATGTGGAAGTTGTTTCACAATTCATGCCACCAAGAACACCATGTTGTGATGGTGTCATTACTGCGACCTGTTTGATATGCTGCATACTATGATGTCTCTTATCGAATTACCACTATCGTTTATGGGTTATGCATTAGAGACAACCGCACTCACTTTAAATAGGGCACCGCGTATTTCCGTTGAGATGACACCGTATAGACTATGGTTTGGAGAAACCTAAGCTGTCGTTTCTTTAAAGTTTGGGGCTGCGACGCTTATGTGAAAAAGTTTCAGTCTGATAAGCTCGAACCCAAAGTGGATAAATGCATCTTCATAGGATATCCAAAACAATTGGATACATCTCCTATCTCAGATCCGAAAGCAAAGTGTTTGTTTCTAGAAACGGGTCCTTTCTCGAGGAAAGGTTTCTCTCGAAAGAATTGAGTGGGAGGGTGGTGGAACTTGATGTGGTTAGTGAACCGTCACTTCAACCAGGGTGTAGCACGGCACAGGAAGATGTTCCTGTAGCGCCTACACCAATTGAAGTAGAAGCTGATGATGGTGATCATTAGAGCTTCGGATCAAGTTACTATAAACCTCGTAGGTCGACAAAGGTCACGTACTACTACAAAGTGGTACGGTAACCCTGTCTTGGAGGTCATGTTGTTGAACAACAATGAACCTACGGGTTATGGAGAAGCAATGGTGGGCCCGGATTCCGACAAATGGCTGGAGGCCATGAAATCTGAGAGAGGATCCATGTTTGAAAACAAAGTGTAGACTATGGAAGAACTACTTGATGGTAGTAAGACTATTAAGTAAAGATGGATCTTTAAAAGGAAGACAGACAATGATGGTGATAAGTCACTATTAAGAAAAGATCGACTTGTTGCAAAAATGTTTTCGACAAGATCAAAGAGTTGACCATGATGTGACTTTCTCACTCATAGCGATGCTAAAAGTCTGTTGAGATTATGTTAGTAGTTACTGCATTATTTGAAATATTGCACATAGGAGGTCAAAACATTGTTTCCTCGACGATTTCCTTGAGGAAAGATTGTATGTGATACAATCAGAAGGTTTTGTCGATCCTAAAGATACTAACAAGTATGCAAGTTCCAGTGATCCTTTTATGGACTGGCGCAAGCATCTCGGAGTTGGAATATACACTTTCATGTGATGATCAAAGCTTTTGGGTTTGGCAAGGTTTATGAGAAACTTGTATTTCCAAAGAAGTGAGTGGGAGCACTATAGAATTTCTGATAAGTATATGTGGTTGACATATTGTTGATCAGAAGTGATGTAGAATTCTATGAAGCATAAAAGGTTGTTCGAAAGGGGTTTTTCAAAGGAAGACCTGGATAGAGCTATTTGAACATTGAGCATCAAGATATACAGAGATAGATCAATACGCTCAATAGAACTTTCAAATGAAATGCATGCCCTAAAAAGTTTTTGAAGGAGTTCAAAATAGATCAGCAAAGAAGGAGTTCTTGGTTGTGTTGTAAGGTGTGAATTTGAGTAAGACAAAAAAACCCGAACCCGGCAGAATAAAGAGAATAGGCGATGGTCGTCTTCTATACCTTAGCCATAGACTCTAAAGTATGCCATGCTGAGTACCGCACCTGATGTGCGCCTTGTCCTTAGTAACTAATGGACTAAGGAATTTTTCTCGATTATGGAGGTGGTTAAAGAGTTCGTCGTAAAGGGTTACGTCGATGCAAGCTTTGACACTAATCCGAATAACTATGAGTAGTGAAACGGATTCGTATGGTAGAGTAGATATTTGGAGTATTTCTGAATAGCACGTAGTAGCAGCATCTATAAGATGACATAAATATTTGTAAAGAACACACGGATATGAAAGTTTCAGATCCGTTGATTAAAACCTCTCTCACGAGCAAGACGTGATCAGACCCCAGAACTATATGAGTGTTGGATTAGTTGAAATCACATGGTGATGTGAACTAGATTATTGACTCTAGTGCAAGTGGGAGACTATTGGAAATATGCCCTAGAGGCAATAATAAATTAGTTATTATTATATTTCTTTGTTCATGATAATCGTTTATTATCCATGCTATAATTGTATTGATTGGAAACACAATACTTGTGTGGATACATAGACAAAACATTGTCCCTAGTAAGCCTCTAGTTAACTAGCTCGTTGATCAAAGATGGTCAAGGTTTCCTGACCATAGGCAAGTGTTGTCACATGATAACGGGATCACATCATTAGGAGAATCATGTGATGGACTAGACCCAAACTAATGAACGTAGCATGTTGATCGTGTCATTTTGTTGCTACTGTTTTTCTGCGTGTCAAGTATTTATTCCTATGACCATGAGATCATATAACTCACTGGCACCGGAGGAATACCTTGTGTGTATCAAACGTTGCAACGTAACTGGGTGACTATAAAGATGCTATACAGGTATCTCCGAAGGTGTGCGTTGAGTTAGTATGAATCAAGACTGGGATTTGTCACTCCGTGTGACGGTGAGGTATCTCGGGGCCCACTCGGTAATACAACATCACACACAAGCCTTGCAAGCAATGTGACTTAGTGTATGTCACGGGATCTTGTATTACGGAACGAGTAAAGAGACTTGCCGATAAACGAGATTGAAATAGGTATGTGTATACTGACGATCGAATCTCGGGCAAGTAACATACCGAAGGACAAAGGGAATGACATACGGGATTATATGAATCCTTGGCACTGAGGTTCAATTGATAAGATCTTCGTAGAATATGTAGGATCCAATATGGCATCCAGGTCCTGCTATTGGATATTGACCGAGGAGTCCCTCGGGTCATGTCTACATAGTTCTCGAACCCGCTGGGTCTGCACACTTAAGGTTCGACGTTGTTTTATGCGTATTTGAGTTATATGGTTGGTTACCGAATGTTGTTCGGAGTCCCGTATGAGATCACAGACATCATGAGGGTTTCCGGAATGGTCCGGAAACGAAGATTGATATATAGGATGACCTCATTTGATTACCGGAAAGTTTTCGGCATTACCGGGAATGTACCGGGAGTGACGAATGGGTTCCGGATGTTCACCGGGGGGCAGCCCACCCGGGGGAAGCCCGTAGGCCTTAGGGGTGCCTCACCAGCCCTTAGTGGGCTGGTGGGACAGCCCAAGAGGCCGTATGCGCAGGAGAAGAAAAAATCAAAGAGAAAAAAAAGGAGAAGTGGGAAAGTGGGGAAGGACTCCACCTTCCAATCCTAGTTGGACTAGGATTGGAGGGGGAGGACTCTCCCCCTTGTTTTGGCCGACCCCTTGGGGCTCTCTTGAGGCTCAAGGCAGGTCCCTCCCCATCCCTCCTATATATACCGAGGTATTAGGGCTGATTTGAGACAACTTTGCCACGGCAGCCCGACCACATACCTCCACGGTTTTTCCTCTAGATCGTATTTCTACGGAGCTCGGGCGGAGCCCTGCTGGGATAGATCACCACCAACCTCCGGAGCTCCGTCACGCTGCCAGAGAACTCATCGACCTCTCCGTATCTCTTGCTGGATCAAGAAGGCCGAGATCATCGTCGAGCTGTACGTGTGCTGAACGCGGAGGTGTCGTCCGTTCGGCACTAGATCGGAGCGGATCGTGGGACGGATCGCGGGACGGTTCGTGGGACGGTTTGCGGGGCGGATCGAGGGACGTGAGGACGTTCCACTACATCAACCGCGTTTCTTAACGCTTCTTGTTGTGCGATCTACAAGGGTACGTAGATCCAAATCTCCTCTCGTAGATGGACATCACCATGATAGGTCTTCGTGCGCGTAGGAAATTTTTTGTTTCCCATGCGACGTGCCCCAACACTCTACCATTCCTACCCGAGGTCTATCGGTTTTGACACCGACATTGGCCATCCAAGGCTATTTTCTAAGTCGGTGTTATGCGTTGGCTAACATATCTTAGGGAAAAAATATTCGGCTACTTAGTCGTCTGTTCAGGTGTAGGTAGCGGTTTGATCAAAGCAATGCAACATGCGTCCCTCACCTCACATCCACCAGCCCCAAAGCTCACATTGATGCAATAACATGTGACATTCTTAAACATAGACGATGTTGACTGCGACTATGGCAACGACGCATCTACTGTGGCACAGCGCCCTTGTTGGCAATCTTGCAATAGTGTCATTGTCCGATGAACGAGATGTTGGCCCGTTCTGTTGCATCCCATGCCACACAACACCACTAATGCTGCAAAAGTCTAGAGAGTGACACTGGCCACCACCCCTATCGTCATTGCCTTCATGGATGCTTCTTGGAAGTTGTGACGTCCCCGTTGATAATGCATCACCACCATTCCCACAACACCAATGCATCCATGGATGCCTCTTTACATCAGCAGTGATCCCATGGATACTATATCGCTGTCACTCCCACGGCACCACTGTCGGGACCCCGATCCTAAGCCATAGGAATCTAGCATGTAACACATCGCATCCCTTTGCAGTCTCACGCACGGTTAACCCCACGGCTGCCACCTTACCTTAGCCGGGACCGTTTGCGCCTTTTGACTCACGTATGCATTTGTGTCGCTAGCATTCCAACGTCAAAGAACCCGGGTCGACATAACTAGTCATAAACTCAAGTGGCTCAAGTGTACAGAGACAGGCATACATAACCTAGCAAAGCAGGTGTCGGTCATCAACGAGTGTAGACGAGTCGTAGTTGGCTACAAGGTCTCCATTACACCGCGTGACATTTCCCCGTAGGGACAGACACAACAACTAAGAAGGATACATGTCGGTCAACCAATGTGTCCGGAGAAGTAGCGAACTACCAAGGCTCATTGGAAGCACAAGGGCATTTCTCTATATAGAGAGCTACTAAGGTCATACGACTAGGTGTCGAATCCCATACATATCACAGTGCATCACACGTACGCATGATATACTCGATATGCAAAGATACAACAATGGCATCACACCATAACCATACAACAACACAACATTTATTTAGAAGACTCGGAAGAGTCTTGCATAATATGTTCATACAGGTAGGGGTCACACGACCCGACACTCAAGTCATACAAACAGAGTCATGCAAACCAACAGAAGCATAAAAGATGTCTAAGTACAGACAGATGAAAGGAAAAGGTATAAAGCCTGACTATCTACAGATCCCTTCTGAAAGGGGCCAGGTCATAGCTGGGACACCAGCTACTCGTCATCATCGATGTCTAGATAGAACCCACCTGTTGGCTCGTGGGTATCCTCTGCAACAATTATTAAGCAAACATGAGTACAAGAGTACTCAGCAAGACTTTAGAACAGATCTATCTACTCATGCACAGGTATCAACGAAGGGGGTTGTGGTGTTTCATGCAGCAAGCCAGCTTTGACTCTTGGCTAGACTAAACTACAATTTTAAATAGTTTTAAACAACTTTGATAAGTCGTACACGAGTCCACTACCACCACAACAATACACTATCATGAACTCCTTTCCGTCTCCCTACGGAAATGCCATACATGATACTCACACTTATCTTGATACTTCTATGAGTAGCCATTAAAGTTATCTATGAACAACATATGTCTCCTAGTAGTCCATATCCGCAGACGCGTCTATTCGAATAGATCATAACCCTGCAGGAGTGTACTTATTCACACACGCTCTCGCCACTTATCGCCATGTGCACGTCATGCACCTCGGCAACCTTCAAGCGGAAGCCCAGCGAGGGAGTCGGCCATGACCGTTAACCACACTAATACCTAGTCCAGGTCTATCGCCTATTTGAGGGTGAACCCGCACGGAAGTCCGGCCGAGGTTTCCCCCACGACCCCAAACGATGTGCGTATGGTTCCCAAGCCCACCATCCGGGTGCCACTTGGTACACCGTGCCACTGCCTACCGCATCATAGCCCACCTCTAAGGTCAGCACTATGCACGGCCTCGAGCATGACTATAAACACCAGAAACTACTTGCAACTCCTGGACTGAGTACTAGGGGATTAATAAGTCGAGCGGGGTCATATTTCAGGGCCCAGCATGTGGTAGTAACTAGTCTTGGATTACATACAAGGAACTCAGTTCCTAAGGATGGTTCCAATGAAACAACCGGCCATGTACTCCTACATAGCCTTTCATCGGTACCTTTACCAAATCAGGTTCCACACTTATTCTTAGTCACTAGAACACATTTATTCATTCATGTTCATCACCCAGATGAAACAGACCTGAGACAACTCTACGCATAGCAAGCATTGTTGGAATTATGCCCTAGAGGCAATAATAAATATAGTTATTATTATAATTCCTGTATCAAGATAATCGTTTATTGTCCATGCTATAATTGTATTGAATGAAGACTTATATACATGTGTGGATACATAGACAAAACACTGTCGCTAGCAAGCCTCTAGTTGGCTAGCCAGTTGATCAAAGATAGTCATGGTCTTCTGATTATATACAAGGTGTTGTTGCTTGATAACTGGATCACGTCATTAGGAGAATCACGTGATGGACTAGACCCAAACTAATAGACGTAGCATGTTGATCGTGTCATTTTGTTGCTACTGTTTTCTGCGTGTCAAGTATTTGTTCCTATGACCATGAGATCATATAACTCACTGACACCGGAGGAATGCTTTGTGTGTATCAAACGTCGCAACGTAACTGGGTGACTATAAAGATGCTCTACAGGTATCTCCGAAGGTGTTCGTTGAATTAGTATGGATCGAGACTGGGATTTGTCACTCCGTGTGACGGAGGGGTATCTCGGGGCCCACTCAGTAATACAGCATCACACACAAGCCTTGCAAGCAATGTGACTTAGTGTAAGTTGCGGGATCTTGTATTACGGAACGAGTAAAGAGACTTGCCGGTAAACGAGATTGAAATAGGTATGCGGATACTGACGATCGAATCTCGGGCAAGTAACATACCGAAGGACACAGGGAATGACATACGGGATTATATGAATCCTTGGCACTAAGGTTCAAACGATAAGATCTTCGTAGAATACGTGGGATCCAATATGGGCACTCAGGTCCCGCTATTGGATATTGACCGAGGAGTCACTCGGGTCATGTCTACATAGTTCTCGAACCCGCAGGGTCTGCACACTTAAGGTTTGACGTTGTTTTATGCATTTTTGATTTAAATGGTTGGTTACCGAATGTTGTTTGGAGTCCCGGATGAGATCACGGATGTCATGAGTATTTCCGGAATGGTCCAGAAACGAAGATTGATATATAGGATGACCTCATTTGATTACCGGAAGGTTTTCGGAGTTACCGGGAATGTACCGGGAATGACGAATGGGTTCCGGGTGTTCAACGGGGGGGGGGGGGCAACCCACCCTGGGGAAGCCCATAGGCCTTGGGGGTGGCGCACCAGCCCTTGGTGGGCTGGTGGCACAGCCCAAGAGGGCCCTATGCGCCAAGGATAGAAAATCAAACAGAAAAGAAAAAAAAAGGAGGTGGGAAAGGAGAGAAGGACTCCACTTTCCAATCCTAGTTGGACTAGGATTGGAGGAGGACTCCTCCTCCCCTTGGTGCGCAGTCCTTGGGGCTCCTTGAGCCTCAAGGCAAGCCTCCCCTCCCTCCTCCTATATATATGGAGTAATTAGGGCTGATTAGAGACAACTTTTCAACGGCAGCCCGACCACATACCTCCACGGTTTTACCTCTAGATCGCGTTTCTGCGGAGCTCGGGCGGAGCCCTGCCGAGATCAGATCACCACCAACCTCCGGAGCGCCGTCACGCTGCCGGAGAACTCATCTACCTCTCTGTCTCTCTCGCTGGATCAAGAAAGCCGAGATCATCGTCGAGCTGTACGTGTGCTGAACGCGGAGGTGCCTTCCGTTCGGCACTAGATTGTGGGACGGTTCGCGAGGCGGATCGAGGGACGTGAGGACGTTCCACTACATCAACCACGTTCACTAACGCTTCTGCTGTGCGATCTACAAGGGTACGTAGATCGGAAATCCCCTCTCGTAGATGAACATCACCATGATAGGTCTTCGTGCGCGTAGGAAATTTTTTGTTTCCCATGCGACGTTCCCCAACAAGCATAGCAGGATAAAACACATCACAGCTCAAGCAATTACCCGGTATGCTAGGTTGCAAGGTTTGGCTATTTACTATGACAATGACAGGTCATGCAAACGAATAGGTTCAGCTACCGAAGTAAAGCATTTGAAATATTTTGTCCTAATGCAATAAGTGGGAGCAGGAGCAGGAACATGGGATTATATCGGGATGATCAAAAGGGTGCTTGCCTTGTTGCTCAGCACACGGATTAAATCCGTCAGTCGGATATTCGGACGTATCCGGAAGGGCAGAGCCTACCGAAACAATAGTGACAATCAATAACATTCATATGCAACAATATGATGCATGATCATGGCATGAAATGGAATGTAGCATGAGCTAGTGTGGCTATCAAACCATTAGGATGATGCTGATTTGAATTCAAATTCAAATATTAGTTGAAATAGTATATTTACCATATTCATTTAATTGATTTGACCTCATGATGTTTCATAACTTTGTTTGTCATGCATGAAAGTAGCACCATTGTGTTCATTGAATTTTCTGATCAATTTGCATATATTATTTGTCAAATTTGGAACAATATTAAATTTTCTATGAATTTCCAAATTTTTAGCATTTTCTGGAATTATATTAAATCAGAAATAGAGTTACTGCATCAGCATGACATCAGCAGCTCCAACTCGCCGTTGAAAGTCAAACCTGACCAGTGGGACCCACTGGTCAGTGACTCTGGCCAGATTTTAATTAAACTTTAAGTTAATTAGTTATTTAACAGGGGCTGGCCCACATGTCAATGATTGATTAGAGTTTTAGTTAATTAATTAATTCCATTAGTTAAAACTTAACTTCTGAGGGGCTGGCCCCACCTGTTATAGACCTAGCGGGGTCAAACCCACCGGGGACGAGCCACCGGTGGCTCCAGGGACGGCGGAGGGCACCAGGGGAATGACACACTTCACCCACGAGTCCATTTTTGCTAGTCTCGGGGGCTGAAGTGGCCGGAGCTGACACCGGCGACGAGCTTGGCGGCGGCCGAAGCTCGGGCATCATCGAGATCATTTCTACGGGGCTTATCACGCGCGGGGCTGGGCTCCTATGGCACCTACTCGTCGAGCTGGAGTTGATGGTAGCCTCAGATCAACCAACCGATCACCGGAGCGTCACCGGCGACGAGCTCCCGCGGCGGATCTCGTCGGGCTCCGGTGGAATCGGGTGCTAGGGCACGTGATCGAGGGGGAAAACGAGGGGAAAAGATCCCTGGGCTCACAGGGATTGCACAGGCATCGAGAGCGGGCTCGGGGACGGCCTCGAGAAGGAGAACGACAGCGGCGATCAACGGCGGCCCGAGGAAGAAGACGACGGCGATCTGATGATGCAGGGCTCGAGGGCTCTTTTACTTTGGCGGGGACAATGTGCTTGACGAGGCGGAGAGAACGGCATGCTCAGGGAGGCTTGAGGTGGCCGGAGGCGATGACTGGCTCGAGCTTAGGCTCGGCTCTAATGGCGACCGAGAGAGAGAGAGGCACAGGGGGGCGAATGGGGAGAGGGAGAGAGCTGGAATGGGTCGCGGAGGCTTATCCCTTCACGGCGAGCGTGACGGGGAGGCGAGGCAGGCACCCAGGTGCGTGGCCGCACCGGACAGAGCGGCGGCCACCTCCTGCTGCCGACTGGCGCGAGGAAGACGACAGGGAGAAGAGCTGGGCTGACCAGGTGAGCGTGGGGTAAGCATTTTCCATTTTCCTTTCTTTACTATTTCTGTTATAAACTTTCTGACATTTGTTTGATTTTATTATTGGCTCCAAACTATTTCTAAAATAGTGAATAAACTCTGGGGTGTTATTTGGAATATTTCCAACCCCATATAAAAGATTCAACATTTTATGAAGTTCTGAAATATTTGAAATCACACATATAGTTGATTTCAGTGACTTTTGTGTTTAAAATAAAATGCCAAAAGTATTTTTAAAAAGAAATCCACCTCTGAATTGTTGTTTCCAATATTTATCAAAAATAATGGACTTTTATGAAGGCCATTTTGAGTTCATTGATTTGTCACAGTTTTGAATTGGTTTGAATATGGAGTTGCTAGGGTTTTTCTCTTTTATTTCCATTTTCACTTTTAATGCAATAATAAACATGAGCACAATCTTGCTGGACTTCAAAGGGGTAGCTAGGGATGTGACAACCAATGCATCCATGGATGCTTGTTTCTAGCCGTGCCATCCTAGTTAATGTTGCATTATCGCTTCTCCGGCGGTGCCAATGCATCAAAGGATGCTGCTTTGCAGATCTACTTCTCCCATAGATGACGCATCTGAAAGTGCAATCATGCCCTTAATCATATTTTGATGTTGTTGACAAAAAACATATAGGAAACTAATCATCTTAATCGAGTCTATCTCAGGTTTTGTTCCCATGAGAGTTTCTGTATGGATCATGACTAATTTGTCCAGGATGCTCAAGAACGAAGAAACAAGACAAAGAGGTCTATCATTTTATTTGTTTTTCTTGAGTATAGGGACCCGCACTATTAAGAGGGATCACTGGGTCTCGCAAGAAACTTGCGCAAAACTATTAGAAATTCCTCTCTCTATCTTCCTGGTTGGTCTGCTCGTGTCCGGTCGTCCGGTGGTTCTCCAATGTCCGGACCCCAAATGGCCGACGTCGTCCGGAAATCCGGAGCCACCCAACAGATTCAAACCCTCAGACTTCCAGTCCCTCCGGTCATCCAGGACCGGACGTCCGGATACGGTAGGAATTCCATTGCCACCCAGCAGATCCAAAATGTCGGACTTCTGACCATTCTGAGCGACCGTTCCCTAGACGGCCGATGTCTTTCGGACGTCCGTGCGTTGTTCACTTTTTCACCTGATGCTGACCTAATATCTTCTATGTCTTTGGATGAGCGACGTCCTCCGAACGACCATATGTTCATTACCTCTCCACCAAATACTGTGGTAATCAGATACCTTCTGCATCTTCGGACGACTAACCACTGTCGCACGTCCGACCCCTCGTGGCTGTCCGAACGACCGTGAACTGTCGGACATCCGGTAACTGCACAACATAAGTGGCTCCAACGTTCACTTTTGAACCACCACTATATATAGTCTTCTCCCACCTCGAGTGTGAGTTGTCCAACACATCAGAAACACTCCAAGAACATCTTTCTCTCTCACTCCCATTTGCTTACACCAAATCATAGATCCCAAAAGCATCTGTGAGTTTCTTTGCGTGTTGTGCCAATCAAAACATAGATCGTTTCCCTCTCCTCCTCACAACCCAAGCTATTTGTGATTTGAGGAAGTTTTGAGCACTCCCCATGATCTTGTTACTCTTGTAGGTTGGAGACTACTAGGCGGTAGGAGTTCTTCAGAGAGGAATCAAACCTTTGTGATTTCCCCCGGGAAGTTTGTGAGGGTTTGGAAGCCACCTCAAAGGCTTACCGCTAGTGGTTGAGAAACGCCTTCGTGGTGTTGTCTCAAGGATAGAATAGGATGAGCCTTCATGGCGTTGGTGTGCCTTCGTGGTGTGATTTAATAGTTGGCTCAACGAGAACCAGGGTAAGCTTAAACTAGGCTGTTGAGGCTCTTGTTGTACTTTATAAGTTTTAGTACTATTTGGCTTTTATATATGACCTTGTGATTTCGACTATGTCAGCAGCTATGGACATGGAGTTGGACAAACTCAGGGCCAAATTGGAGAAGGCCAAGAAGAGGTTGCTGCTCATAAGATGGTGGCGGAGGAGACTCCCGCCAAGCTAAAATCGTTGAAGATCGAGAGCGGTAGACACAAGGCTAGAGTGGCCGAGGTCCATCAGGAGCTGCAAGATGCGAGCGCCAAGAGCGAGGCCTTGGAACAAAAGTTCAAGGAACAAGCGACCAAGCTCTCCAAGCTGTCCTTTAAGCTCAAATCGGAGCGGGTAGAGAGGCGCTTCTTCGAAGAAGAAGTGCGCTAGGCCAAGAAGATTGCGGATGGTAAGCCATACTTACTATAAAGTGCCTTTGGTGGAAACATGTTTTCCTTTCTTACATGGCTATGACGTTTCCCAGGCGCCTTTATGGACCTCCCGCGGAGTGCAGCACACGCGGCCAAGCACTACGTGGTCTATGACGGGGATGCCGAGCAGAAGCTTTTCTAGGAGCAGTTTCAGACTCCCGAGCCCGACCCCCTTCTTGTAAATCAGATGAAGCAGCTCTTGGAGTTGGATAGGATGGCGGAGCTAACGATTAAGGACCTCTACGTCCGGTTATGGCCTACCGAGCCTCTACCAAACAGTTACTTCGGCTTAGTGCAGAAGTTGTGCGACGCCGTGCCTCAACTCGAGGTCCTGAAGCACTCTGTCTCCATAGAGGGAGCTCAGATGGACTTTGTGAGGACCATGATGCACTGTCCAGGAGTAAAGCCCCTAACGATGGCAGTCGCGCCTCCGCCTCCTGGAAAAGAACATAGGCGGCCAAAGCTTTATTTCTGTGCCGCGACGGATGATGCTGGGGCGATGGAAGCCCAATGTCCTAAAGATGTAATTTATGAGTAGGGGTATTGTAATGTGCCTTGGAACTATTCTTAAGGCCACGTACGTAGTTTTCTTGATTTGATTCGTAGGCGTAGCGCTCAAATTTCTCCTTACTAACTTATAGGTGCCCCCAAGATGGTGTGCGGATCAGATGGATTGTTGGGAGGGATTGGTGGATGAGTGGTGCACATGCCAATGGCGAGCCGTCCACGACAATGCGAAGGACCTCCGTGCCTAAATGGTTGGTGTGCCACACCATCAAGGTAGCGCCAACTTATTTCAGTTCGGACGGAACTGGGTATGTGGTTTTCTCCATGATTCATGCAATTCATTCTTCATGCTAGCTTGGGGCCTTTACTAATACTTTGTTCCCCTCTTTTAGGCGCATCACAATAGGATGGAGGTGCCACATTTTTACGACCTCTATGGCATGGCCCATACCGCCTCCTACAATAAGGCCAAGGCATTCTCTGGGTTTGACCTCAATCATCCAGAAAAGTTACCCAACATCTCCTCCCACCACAAGCTTGTGAGATACAAGGACAAGGGGAATTAGAGGAGAGTGGAGGACTTTAACCCGAGGGAGGAACCTATGGATCTAGAGCTGGTGATGAAATCTGGTGGCGGGAGGCCCCATGGCTCGATAGCCATTGGAGATGGGCTGATACGTTGTCCTCTCACTCTCCCGGAGATCAAGGCACGCCATACGAGCTCATGTCCTCAGATAAGGCCTCTCCCACGGCCAGTCGTTCCTGCCATCGAGGTTAGTTATACGTACATTGTGTGTGTGGCCATCGATGATTACTATGCTAACGAGGAGTGGTGTTGCAGGCTGCTCTTCACAACAAGAGAGAGGCAACCCAGACACTTCTGGAGGAGAGGAACCGGGCCGCGAACGAGAACATGGTTCGGTTGTTGGAGGAGGAGAGGGCACGGAATGAGGCAGCTAACCGGTCCATGTACGATCTCCTTGTGGTAAGTTTCTTTTTCACGTTAGCCAAATAATGCATGTAATCTCTGTTTCATTACTAACTGATATGACTTACCCATCAAAACCAAATGTGTAGTCTATGTGCCTCCCGAACCCATCAAAACCAAATGTGCAGTCTATGTGCCTCCCAAACGGTCAGACCCCTCCGCCGATGCGGGACATTTCTGGGGTTGGAACGACGAGTTTCATTTCAATGGTCATTAGTTACTAGTATGAACATTTGAGTGTCATAGTCCTAATGAGACATTGCAAAATATCTTTGGTGCCGAATAACTCCTGAGTTGCATTGCACACCCCTTCTCCAAAGCAATCTTCTCCAAGTGAACCAGACCCTAGCAACCCCCATGATTCACATCCTTGATGACGACGACGGTAAGTTTTCCCTAGTGTTCTATGACATACTTAGCTTTTAATCTATAAATTGACATAGTTAGCTAATTATCTTCCAAAATGACATAATTAGCTTACTTAGTTCACTTATGACCTAATTAGCCAAGTTAGGTCAAAAATAGCACAAGAACCTGCGTTAGCTCATAAGTTAGCGTATCTTCTTCCAAAATGACATAATAAGCTCAAAATAAGATAAGTAAACATCTTCACCTTCTTCTTCTCCCTCTTCTTCTTTTTCTTCTCCTTCTTCTAGTCTTGTCATCCTCCTCCTTCTTCTTCTTCTAGTTTTATTCTCCAAAATGACATACTTAGCTAATTATCCTCCAAAATGACATAATTAGCTTATTTAGTTCATTTATGACATAATGAGCTTAGTTAGGTCAAAAATAGCACAAGAACCTTAGTTAGCTCATAACTTAGCGTATCTTTCCTCCCAAATGGCATAATTAGCTTAAAATAAGATAAGTAATCATCTTCACCTTCTTCTTCTCCTTCTTCTTCTTTTTCTCCTCCTTTGTCTAGTCTTCTCCTTGTCCCCCTTCTTCATCTTCTAGTTTTATTTTCCAAAATGACACACTTAGCTAATTATCCTCCAAAATGACATAATTAGCTTAGTTAGGTCAAAAATAGCACAAGAACCTTGGTTAGCTCATAACTTAGCGTATCTTCCTCCAGAATGACGTAATAAGATCAAAATAAGTTAAGTAATCATCTTCACCTTCTTCTGTTCCTTCTTTTTCCTTTTCTCCTCCTTCTTCTAGTCTTCTCCTTCTACTCCTCCTCCTTCTTCTAGTTTTATTCTCCTAAATGACATACTTAGCTAATTATCCTCAAAAATTACATAATTAGCTTATTTAGTTCATTTATGACATAATTAGCTTAGTTAGGTCAAAAATAGCACAAGAACCTTGGTTAGCTCATAACTTAGCGTATATTCCTCCAAAATGACATAATAATCTCAAAATTAGATAAGTAATCATCTTCACCTTCTTCTTCTTATTTTCCTTCTTCTTCTAGTCTTCTCCTGCCTCTTCTACTTCTCCTTCTTCTTCTCCTTCTTCTCATCCTTCTTCTTCTTGTTCTTCTAGTTTTCTTCTTCTTCTTCTTCTTCTAGTTTTCTTCTACTTCTTCTTCTTCTAGTTTTCTTTTTATTATAGTTTTATTTTTCTTCTTCTTCTAACTTTCTTATTTTCATTTTGCAGATTTGATTCAGTTCATGGAAGCTGGCATTCATGGAAGCTAGCATTGATGGACTGCTACTGTTTACTTTCTGTTTCAATTTGTATTGATAAACAGTGTGAAACTATGTGTATGTATGGAGATAAGATAAGTATGTGTCTGTATGATGATTGAAACTATGTGTATGTATTGGAATCTAGCCTATTTGTTGTCTTGCTCTTATATGATGTTCGATACATAGCCTATATGATGGTTATATGATATGTGTATTTTGAAACTTTATGTGGGTGTTAGAAATTATATATATTATATGTGTATTTTTAAAATCTAGGGAAATCACTAAAACCAAACGAAACAGTGGCAATGCTGGTGTTTTGCCGTCTGCCAGCGGACGGCAAAGGGCTTTGCCATTGGCCAGCAGACGACAAAGGTGCCACATGTCACCCAATTGTGCAACCTCGTGCAACCGACTGGATCGTATGGTCACTTTGCCGTCCGGGGCAGACGGCAAAGGGGGGCACCTGGCAGACGGCAGGCGAAAAAGGGGTGGCCACCTGGAGGGGCACGTAGCCGACAACAGACGGAAAATGAGAGGTGCTTGGGTAGGCACCTGGCATACGACAAAGGAGGGGCGCCTAGGGCGACACCTGGTAGACGACAAGGAGGGGCGCCTGGGGTGACACCTGGCAGACGGCAAAGGAGGGCTCCAGGCAGACGGCGAAGGGGTAGCCTCGGAAGACGGCAAAGGTGGCGCGCAAAGAAGACAACAAATACTCTGTTAGCCACCTAACAGAGTAGGTGCGTGTGGGCTATCGTGTAAAACATTTGCCGTCTGCATGCAATGGACGACAGATGGCAAATACTTTTGCCGTCCACTACCTACCGGTGGATGGCAAAGAAGGCCCTTTACCGGCACAAGCATCCATAGAAGTTTTGTCGACCGTCGGCGGACGACAAAAGGCTTTGTCGTCCGTGGAGTAGCCCTTTGCCATCTTCCATGACTCATGGCAAAGAAGCCGATTCCTATAGTGATTCACTTATAAGTTTACAAATGGTACAATACCTTACTATTGGAAATATGCCCTGGAGGCAATACTAAATTAGTTATTATTATATTTCCTCGTTAATGATAATCGTTTTTTATCCATGCTATAATTGTATTGGTTGGAAACTCAAATACATGTGTAGGTACATAGACAACACACTATCCCTAATGAGCCTCTAAGGACTAGCTCGTTGACCAAAGATGGTCAAGGTTTCCTGGCCATAGACATGAGTTGTCATTTGATAACGGGATCACATCATTAGGAGATGATGTTATGGACAAGACCCAAACTATGAACGTAACATGTGATCGTGTTAGTTTATTGCTAGTGTTTTCTACATGTGAGGTATGTGTTTCTATGACAATAAGATCATGCAACTCCTGGGCACCGGAGGAATGCCTTGTCTATATAAAACTTCACAATGTAACTGGGTGACAATAAAGGTGCTCTACAGGAATCTCTGAAGGTTTATGTTGGGTTGGCGTGAATCGAGACTGGGATTTGTCACTCTGTATGACGGAGAGGTATCTCTAGGCCCATTCGGAAATACAACATCACAAGAAGATTGCAAACAATGTGAATAAAGACTTAGTCACGGGATCTTGTATTACAAAATGAGTAAAGAGACTTGCCAATAATGAGATGAACTATGTATAGAGATACCGATGATCGAATCTCGGGCAAGTAACATACCGATGGACAAAGGGAATAGTATACGGGATTGATTGAATCCTTGACATCGTGGTTCGACTGATAAAGATCTTCATAGAATATGTAGGAGCCAATATGAACATCCAGGTCCCGCTGTTGGTTATTGGTCGGAGAGTGTCTCGATCATGTGTGTATAGTTCTCGAATCCGCACGGTGTGCACACTTAAGGTTTGGTGACGATTTGGTATTAGTGAGTTTTGTGTGATGGTAACCGAATGTTGTTCGGAGTATTGGATGAGATCCCGGACATCACGAGGAGCTCTGGAATGGTCCGGAGGTAAAGATTTATATATGGGAAGTCATATTTTGGCAACCAGAAAAGTTTTGACTTTTCCGGTATTGTACTTGGAAGCTTCTAGAAGGTTACAGAAACTTCTGGAGGAGTCCAGAAGTCCACCAAGAATTATACCACGTCCCAAGGGTTTTTATGGGATGAGGGGAAACATTATGGCCTTATTGGTCCAAGCACACAAGTCCCTCAAGGCTCATGGAGTTGGGAAATGTGGAAAGTCCGCCTTTGTATGCAATGGAAGGAGGGGGACTAGGATTCCACCTCCTCCTCCTCCCTTGGCTGCACCCTAGGGCTTGGAGGGGATCTTCCTCATGCCCCTCCACCTATATATAGAGGGGAGGGGCGCCCCAAGAGCACATGAAGCCCTTGGTGCCCCTCTCTCTCCCTAGATCATTTTCTCCTCCGTTCGTGGTTTCAGTAGCACTAGGCATAGCCCTTCCGAGATAGCACATCCACCGCCGCCACCACGCCATCGTGTTTCTGAAGAACTCATCTACTACTCTTCCCTTGCTCGCTGGATCGAGGAGGCGGAGACGTCATCGAGCTATATGTGTGTTGAACGCGGAGGTGCCATCCGTTCGGCGCTTGATGGGGAGTTCGTGGGATGGATCATGATTGGATCGCAAAGACGTACCACTACATCAACCGCATTCTTTAACGCTTCCGCTTAGCGATCTACAAGGGTATGTAGATAAAATCTATCCTCTCGTAGATATGCATCTCCTAGATTGATCTTGGTGAGTGTAGGAAAATTTTGTTTCCCATGCAATGTTCCCCAACAATGGCATCATGAGCTAGGTCTATGTGTAGATGACATCACGAGTAGAACACAAAGGAGTTTGTGGGTGTTGATAGTCAAATTGCTTCCCTCCTTAGTCTTTTCTTGGTCGGTGGTACTGTGGGATGAAGCGGCCAGAACCAACTTTACTCGTCCACATACGAGAGACCTGTTCCGTCGACCGACATGCAACTTGTTGCATAAAGATGGCGGGCGGGTGTCTGTCTCCTACTTTAGTTGAATCGGATTTGACACAGGCGGTCCTTTTAGAAGGTTAAATAGCAACTTGCATATCACCATTGTGGTTTTTTGCATAGGTAATAACCATTCGTCCTAGATACCGGTAGAAGCCACGTAAAACATGCAACAACAAATTAGAGGACGTCTAACTAGTTTTTGCAGGGTATGTTGTGATATGATATGGCCAAATACATGATGATATATATTTGATGTACTCCCTCCGGTCCTTTTTACTCCGCATATTAGAATTGTGTCAAGTCAAAATTTACAAAGTTTGACCAAATATATATTAAAAAATACTAACATCTACAATATCAAATATACATTTCATGAAACTACATTTCGTAATGAATCTAACAATATTAATTTGACATTATGAATGTAGATACATGTTTGTATAAATTTGGTCAAAGTAGAGATATTTTGACTTCAGACAAAGCTAATATGCAGACTAAAAAGGACCGGAGGGAGTATGAGATGATCATGTTCTAATAGTTAATATCGACTTGCATGTCGATGCTACGACAACTGGCAGGAGCCATAGGGTTGACTTTAATTATTGTATGACCTTTGTGTCACTCATTAAGCGCTAGGTAATGCTTTACTTTATAGATAAAATGTAGCAATAGTGGTACAAGCATGGTTGGCGCGACAACCTCAATGGCAGCACAATGATGGAGATCATGATGATGGAAATCATGGTGTGGCGCCGGTGACGATGGAGATCATGCCGGTGCTTTGAAGATGTAGATCAAAAAGCACAAGTTCCTGGCCATATCATGTCACTTATGATTTGCATGTGATGTTAATCCTTTTTATCCACCTTGTTTTTCTTAGGATGAGGCAGCATTATAAGGTGATTCCTCACTAAAATTTCAAGATAAAATTGTGTTCTCCCCGAGTGTGCACCATTGCGACAGTTGTCGCTTCGAGACAACACATGATGATCGGGTGTGATAGACTCTACGTTCACATACAACGGGTGCAAGACAGTTTTGCACATGTGGAACACTCGGGTTAAACTTGACGAGCCTAGCATGTACAGACATGGCCTCGGAACACAGGAGACCGAAAGGTCGAACATGAGTCATATAGTTGATATGATCAACATGGAGATGTTCACCATTGAAACCACCTCATCTCACATGATGATCGAACATGGGTTGGTGAATTTGGATCATGTGCCATTCGAATGACCAGAGGGATGTCAATTTGAGTGGGAGTTCTTAAGTAATATGATTAATTGAAATCATTGTCATGAACATTGTCAAAATGTCTTTGCAAATTATGTTGTAGATGATTAGCTTGTGCTATAGCTCCCCTGTTTTTGATATGTTCCTAGAGAAAACTAAGTTGAAAGATGATAGTAGCAATTATGCGTACTGGGTCTGTAAACAGAGGATAGTCCTCATTGTTGCGTAGAAGGCTTATGTCCTTAATGCACCACTCAGTGTGCTGCCCCAAGCGTCGTATGTGCATGTTACGAACATCTGACACACACGTTTTGATGAATATATCATAGTTCAGTGTGGGATGCTTAGAATTGAGGCGCTTAAGACGTTTTGAACGTCGCAGAAGATATGAGATGTTCCAAAAGCTGAAACTAGGATTTCAGGCTCGTGCCCATGTTGAGAGGTATGAGACCTCCGACAAGATTCTTAGCATGCAAAGTAAAGAATAAAAACTCAATCGTTGAGCATGTGCTCAGATTGTCTGGGTGCTACAATTACTGGAATCAAGTGGGAGTTGATCTTCCAGATAAGATAGTGATTGACATAGTTCTCCAAAGTCACTGCTACCAAGTGATGTCTACTACGCAACCTTCTCCTTGTAGACGTTGTTGGGCCTCCAAGTGCAGAGGTTTGTAGGACGGTAGCAATTTTCTCTCAAGTGGGTGACCTAAGGTTTATCAATCCACACGAGGCGTAGGATGAAGATGGTCTCTCTCAAGCAACCCTGCAACCAAATAACAAAGAGTCTCTTGTTTCTCCAACACACCCAGTACAATGGTAAGTTGTATAGGTGCACTACTTCGGCGAAGAGATGGTGATACATGTGCGGTATGGATGGTAGATATAGGTTTTTGTAATCTGAAATTACAAAAACAGCAAGGTAACTAGTAACAAAAGTGAGCATGAACGGTATTGCAATGCGTGGAAACAAGGCCTAGGGTTCATACTTTCACTAGTGAAGTTCTCTCAACAATGATAACATAATTGGATCATATAACTAGCCCTCAACATGCAACAAAGAGTCACTCCAAAGTCACTAATAGCGGAGAACAAACGAAGAGATTATTGTCGGGTACGAAACCACCATAGAGTTATTCTTTCTGATCGATCTATTCAAGAGTCCGTACTAGAATAACACCTTAAGATACATATCAACCAAGACCCTAATGTCACCTAGATACTCCATAGTCACCTCAAGTATCCGTGGGCATGATTATACGATATGCATCACACAATCTCAGAATCATCTATTCAACCAACACATAGAACTTCAAAGAGTGCCCCAAAGTTTCTACCGGAGAGTCAAAACGTGTGCCAACCCCTATGCATAGGTTCCCAATGTCACGAACCCACAAGTTGATCACCAAAACATACATCGAGTACTCACATGAATCCACTTGTGCCAACCCATATGCATAGGTTCCCAATTGTCACAAACCCGCAAGTTGATCACAGCAGATAGACACGTGCAAGACATACATCAAGTGTTCTCAAAGACTCAATCCAATAAGATAACTTCAAAGGGGAAACTCAATTCATTACAAGAAGGGAGAGGGGGAAGAACATCATAAGATCCAACTATAGTAGCAAAGCCCACGGTACATCGAGATCAAGACATCTCAAGAACACGAGAGAGAGAGATCAAACACATAGCTACTGGTACATACCCTCAACCCCGAGGGTGAACTACTCCCTCCTCGTCATGGAGATCGTCGGGATGATGAAGATGGCCACTGGAGATGGATTCCCCCTCTGGCAGGGTGCAGGAACGGGCTCCAGATTGGTTTTTGGTGGCTACAGAGGCTTGCGGCGATGGAACTCCCGATCTAGGTCTCTTTCTGGGGGTTTCTGAATTTATAGGAACTTATGGTGGTGGAATTGCGTTAGTTGGGCCCACGAGGGGGTCACAAGCGTGCACGGTGCGACCTGGGGGGTAGGCCGCGCCCCATGGTCTTGTGACTCCCTCGTGGCTCTCTGGCCTTCTTCCAAAACTTCGGGGGTCTCTTTTGGTCCAAAAAAATCATCGTAAAGTTTCATTCCATTTGGACTCCGTCTGAAAAAGGGTCAAAAACACGGAAAAAACAGAAACTGGCACTTGGCACTGAGTTAATCGGTTAGTCCCAAAAAAGATATAAAATAGCATATTCATGCATATAAAACATCCAAAGTTGACAACATAATAGCATGGAACCATAAAAAATTATAGATACGTTGGAGACGTATCACCAAGTTACTGAGCTTCATGATGAACTATCGCATACCAAGGATGAAGAAGATGATCCTTGAGCTATTCGTGATGTTTGACACCGCGAAGGTAGAAATCAAGAAGGAGCATCAAGTGTTGATGGTTAGTAAAACCACTAGTTTCAAGAAGGGCAAGGGCTCGAAGGGATACTTCATGAAACGGAAAACCAGTTGCTGCTCTAATGAAGAAACCCAAGATTGAACCCAAACCCGAGACTAAGTGCTTCTCTTATGAGGGAAACGGTCACTAAGGCCTACCTACCCTAGATATTTGGTAGATGAGAAGGCTGGCGAAGTCAACAGAAGTATATTTGATATACATGATATTGATGTGTACTTTACTAGTACTCCTAGTAGCACGAGGGTATTAGATACCGGTTCGATTGCTAAGTGATTAGTAACTCGAAATGAAAGCTACAGAATAAGCACAGACTAGCTAAAGGCGAGGTGACGATAAGTGTTGGAAGTGTTTCCAAGGTTGATGTGATCAAACATCGCACGCTCCCTCTATCATCGGGATTGGTGGTAAAACCTAAATAATTGTTATTTGGTGTATGCGTTGAGCATGAACATGACTGGGTCGTGTTTATTGCAATATGATTATTCATTTAAAGAGAATAATAGTTATTCTATTTGCTTGAATAATTACCCTCAATGGTTTATTGAATCTCGATCGTAGTGTTACACATGTTCATAATATTGGTGCCAAAAGATACAAAGTAATAATGATAGTACCACTTAGTTGTGGCACTGCCACTTGAGTCATGTTGGTGTAAAATGCATGAAGAAGCTCCATGCTGATGGATCTTTGTACTCACTCATTTTTGAAACGTTTGAGACATGCAAACCATACCTGTTGGTATAAATGCATGAAGAAGCTCCATAGGGATGGATCATTTGGATTCACTTGATTTTGAATCACTTGAGAAATGCAAATCATGCCACATGAAACAAGAGAGTAACTTGTTGGGATTAATACATTTTTTATGTGTGCAGTCCAATAAAGTGCTGAGGCACGCAGTGGATATCGTTATGTTCTTACTTCACTGACGATTTGAGTAGATACATGAGTATTTACTTGATGAATCACAAGTCTGAAATATTGAAAAGTTCAAAGCTATTTCAGAGTGAAGATCGTCGTGACAAGAGGATAAACTGTCTATGATATGATCATAGAGATGAATATCTGAGTTACGAGGTTTTTGGTACGCAGTTAAGACAATGTGAAAATTGTTTCGCAGTTCATGCCACCTTGAACACCATAGTGTGATGATGTGTTTGAACGTCATAGCCACGCCCTATTTGATATGGTGCATACTATGATGTCTCTTATCGAATTACCACTATCGTTTATGGGTTATGCATTAGAGACAACCGCTTTCACTTTAAATTGGGCACCGCGTATTTCCGTTGAGATGACACAGTATAGACTATGGTTTGGAGAAACATAAGCTGTTGTTTCTTAAAAGTTTGGGGCCGCGACGCTTATGTGAAAAGGTTTCAGTCTGATAATCTTGAACCCAAAGCGGATAAATGCATCTTCATAGGATATCCAAAATAGTTGGATACATCTCCTATCTTAGATCCAGAAGCAAAGTGTTTGTTTCTAGAAACAGATCCTTTCTCAAGGAAAGGTTTCTCTCGAAAGAATTGAGTGGGAGAGTGGTGGAACTTGATGAGGTTATTGAACCGTCACTTCAACCAGTGTGTAGCACGGCGCAAGAAGTTGTTCCTATGGCGCCTACACCAATTGAAGTGAAAATTGATGATAGTGATCATTAGAGCTTCGGATCAAGTTACTACAAACCTCATAGGTCGACAAAGGTCGCGTACTATTACAGAGTGGTACGGTAACCCTGTCTTGGAGGTCATGTTGTTGAAACAACAATGAACCTACGAGTTATGGAGAAGCAATGGTGGGCCCGGTTTCCGAAAAATGGCTGGAAGCGATGAAATCCGAGAGAGGATCCATGTATAAAACAAAGTGTAGACTTTGGAAGAACTACTTGATGGTCGTAGGACTATTGAGTAAAGATGGATCTTTAAAAGGAAGACAAACGATGATGGTGATAAGTCACTATTAAGAAAAGCTCGACTTGTTGCAAAAATGTTTCTGACAAGATCAAAGAGTTGACTATGATGAGACTTTCTCACTCGTAGTGATGCTAAAAGTCTATTGGAATTATTTTAGTAGTTGCTGCATTATTTATGAAATATTGCACATAGGATGTCAAAACATTGTTTCCTCGAGGGTTTCCTTGAGGAAAAGTTGTATGTGATACAACCAGAAGGTTTTTTCGATCCTAAGGATACTAACAAGTATGCAAGCTCCAGCGATCCTTTTATGGACTGGTGCAAGCATCTTGGAGTTGGAATATATGCTTTGATGTGATGATCAAAGCTTTAGGGTTTGTACATGGTTTATGAGAAACTTGTATTTCCAAAGAAGTGAGTGGGAGCACTATAGAATTTCTGATAAGTATATGTGGTTGACATATTGGTGATCGGAAGTAATGTAGAATTTCTGTAAAGCATAAAGGTTGTTTGAAAGGGGTTTTTCAAAGGAAGACCTGGATAGAGCTACTTGAACATTGAGCATCAATATCTATGAAGATAGATCAAAGTGCTAGACAGAACTTTCAAATGAAATGCATGCCTTGGCAAGTTTTTGAAGGAGTTCAAAATAGATCTGCAAAGAAAGAGTTCTTGGCTGTGTTGTAAAGTGTGAATTTGAGTAAGACTCAGAAGACCTACCACGGCAGAAGAAAGAGAAAGGACGAAGATCGTCCTATATGCCTTAGCCATAGACTCTATAGTATGCCATGATGTGTACCGCACCTGATGTGTGCCTTGCCACAAGTTTGTTAAGGGGTACAGAGAGTGATCCAGGATCGAATCACTGAAACAGCGGTCAAAGTTAAACCTAGTAACTAGTGGACTAAGGAATTTTTCTCGATTACGGAGGTGGTTAAAGAGTTCGTCGTAAAGGCTTACGTTGATGCAAGCTTTGACACTAATCTGAATAACTATGAGTAGTAAAACGGATTCATATAGTAGAGTAAATATTTGGAGTATTTCCGAATAGCACGTAGTAGCAGCATCTGTAAGATGACATAAAGATTTGTAAAGAACACATGGATCTGAAAGTTTCAGAACCGTTGACTAAAACCTCCCTCACGAGCAAGACGTGATCAGACCCCAGAACTATATGGGTGTTGGATTCGTTGAAATCACATGGTGATGTGAACTAGATTATTGACTCTAGTGCAAGTGGGAGACTGTTGGAAATATGCCCTAGAGGCAATAATAAATTAGTTATTATTATATTTCTTTGTCCATGATAATCGTTTATTATCCATGCTATAATTGTATTGATTGGAAACTCAAATACCTGTGTGGATACATAGACAAAACACTGTCCCTAGTAAGCCTCTAGTTGACTAGCTCGTTGATCAAAGATGGTCAAGGTTTCCTAACCATAGACAAGTGTTGTCACTTGATAGTGGGATCACATCATTAGGAGAATCATGTGATGGACAAGACCCAAACTATGAATGTAGCATATTGATCGTGTCGTTTTATTGCTATTGTTTTCTGCGTGTCAAGTAGTTGTTCCTATGATCATGAGATCATATAACTCACTGGCACCGTAGGAATACCTTGTGTGCATCAAACATCGCAACGTAACTGGGTGACTATAAAGGTGCTCTATAGGTATCTCCGAAGGTGTCCGTTGAGTTAGTATGGATCAAGACTGGGATTTGTCACTCCGTGTGACAAAGAGGTATCTCGGGGCCCACTCGGTAATACAACATCACACACAAGCCTTGCAAGCAATGTGACTAAGTGTAAGTCATGGGATCTTGTATTACGGAACGAGAAAAGAGACTTGCCGGTAACGAGATTGAAATAGGTATGCAGATAACGATGATCGAATCTCGGGCAAGTAACATACCGAAGGACAAAGGGAATAACATACGGGATTGCCTGAATCCTTGACACTGAGGTTCAACCGATAAGTTATTTGGAGAATATGTAGGATCCAATATGGGCATCCAGGTCCCGCTATGGGATATTGACCGAGGAGTACCTCGGGGCATGTCTGCATAGTTCTCGAACCCGCATGGTCTGCACACTTAAGGTTCGGCGATGTTTTAGTATAGTTGAGTTATATGTGTGGTTACCGAATGTTGTTTAGAGTCCCGGATGAGATCACGGATGTCACGAGGGTTTCCTTAATGGTCCGGAGACGAAGATTGATATATAGGATGACCTCATTTGATTACCGGAAGGTTTTCGGGCATTACCGGGAATGTACCGGGAGTGACGAATGGGTTTCGGATGTTCACTGGGAGGGGGCCAGCCCACCCGGGGAAGCCCATAGGCCCTAGAGGTGGCGCACCAACCCTTGGTGGGCTGGTGGGACAGCCCAAGAGGGCCCTATGCGCCAAGGATAAGAAGTCAAAGAGAAAGGAAAAAAAGGGAGGTGGGTAGGAGGAGAAGGACTCCACCTTCCAATCCTAGTTGGACTAGGATTGGAGGAGGACTCCTCCTACCCCTAGCCGGCCCACCAAGGGGGCCTTGGCCCTCAAGGCAAGCCTCCCCTCCCCTCTTCCTATATATAGTGGAGTTTTAGGGCTGATTTGACACAACTTTTGCCACGACAGCCCGACCACAAACACCATGGTTTTTCCTCTAGATCGTATTTCTGTGGAGCTCGGGCGGAGCCCTGCAGGAGTAGATCCTTCACCACCACCGGAGCGCCGTCACGCTGCCGGAGAACTCATCTACTTCTCCATCTTGCTTGCTGGATCTAGAAGGCCGAGATCATCGTCGAGCTGTACGTGTACTGAACATGGAGGTGTCGTCCGTTCGGCACTAGATCGGAGCGAATCGTGGGACGGATCGCGGGACGGTTCATGGGACGGTTCGCGAGGCGGATCGAGGGACATGAGGACGTTCCACTACATCAACCGTGTTTCTTAACGCTTCCTACTGTGTGGTCTACAAGGGTACGAAGATCCAAATCTCCTCTCGCAGATGGTCATCACCATGATAGGTCTTCGTGCGCATAGGAATTTTTTTGTTTCCCATGCGTCGTTCCCCTACAAACTAAACCCACCTGAGCTAGCTTGAAACCCAACCAAAACCAAACCTGTTGTTTTTCTAACCCAAACTGAACTAAACCAAGCCTCCAACTGTGGGTTGGAACTGTTTAAAGAAATGGGTTAAGAACCGTTTGATAAATGGTTGATATACATTGAACCAATAAGCCAAGTACAGATCAACAAGTGTCTAAGAACAGGTCCTGTCAAGTGCCAAATACAGATCAAGTACACCCATTTTGGCAACAAGTACGCACAAGTGCCAAGTACAAATCAACAAGTGCCAAATAACAGGTCTTGTGCAAATTGGCAACAAGAACGCACATTGATACGTCCATTTTGCATCATGCTTTCATGTTGATGTTTTTCGCTTTTTGGGTTGTTATTTCACTTCACGGTACAATACTTATGCCTTTTCTCTCTTATTTTGCAAGGTTTACATGAAGAGGGAGAATGCCGGCAACTGGAATTCTGGCCTGAAAAAGGAGCAAGTTTGAGATACCTATTCTGCGCAACTCCAAACGCCGTAAAAATCAACGACGATTTTTTCGGGAATTATAAAAAATACTGGTCCGAAGACGTGCTAGAGGGGCGCCAGCAGGTGGCCACAAGCCTGGTAGGCACGACCACCCCCCTGGCCGCGCCTAGGGGGCTTGTGGGCACCCAGCTGGCCCTCTGGCCCCCCTCTTCTGCTATATGAAGGGTTTCGTTTGGAAAAAAAATCAGGAGGAGGCTTTTTCATGGATTCGCCGCCGCCATGAGGCGGAACTTCAGCAGAACCAATCTAGGGCTCCGGCAGGACGATCCTGCTGGGGAAACTTCCCTCCCGGAGGGGGAAATCGTCGCCATCGTCATCACCAACACTCCTCTCATCGGAGGGGACTCGTCACCATCAACATCTTCATCAGCACCATCTCATCTCCAAACCCTAGTTCATCACTTGAAACCAATCTCCGTCTCACGACTCTGATTGGTACTTGTAAGGTTGCTAGTAGTGTTGATTACTCTTTCTAGTGATGCTAGTTGGATTACTTGGTGGAAGAGTTTATGTTCAGATCCTTGATGCTACTCATTACCTCTCTGGTCATGAATATGATTATGCTTTGTGAGTAGTTACTTTTGTTCCTGAGGACATGGGATAAGTCATGCTAATAGGAGTCATGTGAATTTGGTATTCGTTCGGTATTTTGATTGTTGTATGTTGTTTTTCCTCTAGTGGTGTTATGTGAACGTCGACTACATAAAACTTCACCATTATTTGGGCCTAGAGGAAGGCATTGGGAAGTAGTAAGTAGATGATGGGTTGCTAGAGTGACAGAAGCTTAAACCCTAGTTTATGCGTTGCTTCGTAAGGGGCTGATTTGGATCCACTAGTTTAATGCTATGGTTAGACTTTGTCTTAATTCTTCTTTCGTAGTTGAGGATGCTTGCGAGAGGTGTTAATCATAAGTGGGATGCTTGTCCAAGTAAGGGCAGTACCCAAGCGCCGGTCCACCCACATATCAAACTATCAAAGTATCGAACGCGAATCACATGAACATGATGAAAACTAGCATGACAAAAATTCTCGTGTGTCCTGGGGAGCGTTTTTCCTCCTATAAGACTTTCCGGGCTTGTCCCTTTCTACAAAAGGGATTGAGCCACTTTGCTGCACCGTTGCTACTTTTGTTACTTGTTGATTGCTACGAATCATCTCACCACACAATCACTTGTTACCGACAATTTCAGTGCTTGCAGATTTTACCTTGCTGAAAACCACTTGCCAGATCCTTCTACTCCTTGTTGGGTTTGACACTCTTACTTATCGAAAGGACTAAGATTGATCCCCTATACTTGTGGGTCATCAAGACTCTTTTCTGGCGCCGTTGTCGGGGAGTGAAGCGCCTTTGGTAAGTGGAACTTGGTAAGGAAACATTCATATAGTGTGCTGAAATTTATTGTCACTTGTCACTATGGAAACTAATCCTTTGAGGGGCTTGTTCGGGGTATCTTCACCTCGAACGGAAGCACAAAGAGTTGCTACTCAATGTGCTGCACATACTGAAAATATTTGCTTTGAATTTCCTTCGGGTATGCTTGAGAAACTGCTGGCTAATCCTTTTACAGGAGATGGAACATCACATCCAGACTTGCATCTAATCTATGTAGATGAAGTTTGTGGTTTATTTAAGCTTGCAGGTTTGCCCGAGGATGAGGTCAAGAAGAAGGTATTTCCTTTATCTTTGAAGGATAAGGCGTTGACATGGTATAGGCTATGTGATGATACTGGATCATGGGACTACAATCGGTTGAAATTGGAATTTCATCAAATGTTTTATACTATGCATTTAGTACATCATGATCGGAATTATATTTATATTTTTTGGCCTCGTGATAGAGAAAGCATCGCTCAAGCTTGGGGGAGGCTTAAATCAATATTATATTCATGCCCCAATCATGAGCTCTCGAGAAAAATTATCATTCAGAACTTCTACGCTCGGCTTTCTCATGATGATCGCACCATGCTTGACACTTCTTGTACCGGTTCTTTTATGAAGAGAGATATTGACTTCAAATGGAATCTATTGGAGAGAAATAAACACAACTCTGAAGATTGGGAGCTTGAAGAAGTTAAGGAGTTAGGTATAAATTTCAAGTTTGATTGCGTTAAATCCTTTGTTGAAACAAATACTGTTTGTGACTTTAGCACTAAGTATGGACTTGACTCTGAGATAGTAGCTTCATTGTGTGAATCATTTGCTGCTCATATTGATCTCCCCAAAGAGAAGTGGTTTAAATATCATCCTCCTTTAGAAGTCAATGTAGTTAAACCCAATCCAGTTGAAGAGAAAGTCATTTCCTATAATGATCCTATTGTTCCTTGTGCTTACATTGAGAAACCACCTTTCCCTGTTAGGATAAAGGATCATTCTAAAGCTTCAATTGTGATACGTAGAGGCTACATTAGAACACCTACACCCCCTGAGCAAATTAGAGTTGAACCTAGCATTGCTATTATCAAAGATCTTCTGTCCGACGATGTTGAGGGAGATAATATTCACTTCTGTGAAGATGCTGCTAGAATTGCTAAACCTCACGCTAGAGACAAACATAGGCCTGTTGTTGGCACGCCTGTTGTTTCTGTTAAGATAGGAGATCATTGCTATCATGGTTTATGTGACGTGGGTGCTAGTGTTAGTGCAATACCTCAATCCTTATATGATGAAATCAAAGACGAGATTGCACCTGTTGAGATAGAACCCATTGATGTCACTATTCAGCTTGCCAATAGAGATACTATCTGCCCTGTGGGAATTGTTAGGGATGTTGAAGTCTTGTGTGGTAAAACAAAGTATCCTGCTGATTTCCTCGTTCTTGCTACCACTCAAGATAGCTTTTGTCCCATCATATTTGGTAGACCTTTTCTCAATAATGTCAATGCTCATATTGACTGTGAGAAGCAAACTGTCACTGTTGGCTTTGAAGGTGTGTCACACGAGTTCAATTTCTCCAAGTTTGGTAGACAACCTCATGAAAAAGAGTTTCCTAGTAAGGATGAAACTATTGCCTTAGCTTCTATTGCCGTTCCTCCTACTGATACCTTAGAGCAATACTTGCTTGAGCATGAAAATGATATGCATATGGATGAAAGGGATGAGATAGATAGAGTTGTCTTAGAACAATATCCTATCCTTAAGAATAACTTGCCTGTTGAACTGCTTGGGATCCACCCCCACCGAAGGGCGATCCCGTGTTCGAGCTTAAACAGTTGCCTGATACTCTTAAGTATGCTTATCTTGATGAAAAAGAGATATATTCTGTTATTATTAGTGCTAGCCTCTCAGAGCATGAAGAAAAGAAGTTACTAAAAACTCTGAGGAAGCACCGTGCTGCTATTGGATATACTCTTGATGATCTTAAGGGCATTAGTCCCACTCTATGCCAGCACAAGATTAAAACTGATCCTGGTTCCAAGCCAGTTGTTGATCATCAACGGAGATTAAATCCTAAGATGAAAGAGGTAGTAAGAAAAGAAATACTAAAGCTCCTAGAACCATGTATTATCTATCCTGTTGCTCATAGCGATTGGGTGAGTCCGGTGCATTGCGTCCCTAAGAAGGGAGGCATTACCGTTGTCCCTAATGATAAGGATGAATTGATCCCACAGAGGATTATTACTGGCTATAGGATGGTGATCGATTTTAGGAAATTGAATAAAGCCACTAGGAAAGATCATTGCCCTTTGCCTTTTATCGACCAAATGCTAGAAAGACTGTCTAAACACACACACTTCTTCTTTCTGGACGGTTATTCTGGTTTCTCCCAAATAACAGTTGCACAATCTGATCAGGAGAAAACCACTTTCACCTGCCCTTTCGGTACCTTTGCTTATAGACGTATGCCTTTTGGCATATGTAATGCACCTGCCACCTTTCAAAGATGTATGATGGCTATATTCTCTGACTTTTGTGAAAAGATTGTTGAGTTTTTCATGGATGACTTCTCCGTTTACGGGTCTTCTTTTGATGATTGCCTCAGCAACCTTGATCGGGTCTTGCAGAGATGTAAAGACACCAATCTTGTCTTGAATTGGGAGAACTGTCACTTTATGGTTAATGAAGGCATCGTCTTAGGACATAAAATTTCTGAAAGAGGTATTGAAGTCGATAAGGCTAAGGTTGATGCAATCGAGAAAATGCCATACCCCACAGATATCAAAGGTATAATAAGTTTCCTTGGTCATCCTGGTTTCTATAGAAGGTTCATTAAAGACTTCTCTAAGATTTCTAGGCCTCTTACCAATATCTTGCAAAAGGATATTCCTTTTGTTTTTGACGATGATTGTGAGGAAGCTTTCGAAATACTTAAGAAGGCTTTGATAACTGCACCTATTGTTCAACCACCTGATTGGAACTTACCTTTTGAAATCATGTGTGATGCTAGTGATTATGTTGTTGGTGCTGTTCTAGGGCAAGGAGTTGATAAGAAGTTGAATGTTATTCACTATGCTAGTAAAACTCTAGACAGTGCCCAAAGAAACTATGCTACTACGGAAAAGGAATTTTTAGTAGTCGTGTTTGCATGTGAAAAGTTCAGGTCTTACATAGTTGATTCCAAAGTCACTATTCACACTGATCATGCTGCTATTAAGTACCTTATGGAGAAGAAAGACGCTAAACCTAGAGTTATCAGATGGGTTCTCTTGCTACAAGAATTTGATTTGCACGTTGTCGATAGAAAGGGTGCTGATAACCCCGTAGCATATAACTTGTCTAGGTTGGAGAACGTTCTTGATGACCCACAACCTATTGATGATAGCTTTCCCGATGAGCAATTGAATGTCATCAATGCTTCACGTAGTACACCGTGGTATGCTGATTATGCAAACTATATCGTTGCCAAATATATACCACCTAGTTTCACATACCAGCAAAAGAAGAAATTCTTCTTTGACTTGAGACATTACTTTTGGGATAATCCTCTCCTTTATAAGGAAGGAGTAGATGGTGTTATTAGACGTTGTGTACCTGAACATGAATAGGGACAGATCCTACAGAAGTGTCACTCCGAGGCCTACGGAGGACACCATGCATGAGATAGAACTGCACGCAAGGTATTGCAATCAGGTTTCTATTGGCCCACTCTCTTCAAGGATGCCCGTAAGTTTTTCTTGTCTTGTGACGAATGTCAAAGAATAGGTAATATTAGCAAACGTCAGGAAATGCCTATGAATTATTCACTTGTCATTGAACCATTTGATGTCTGGGGCTTTGATTATATGGGACCTTTTCCAAAATCCAATGGGTATACTCATATCCTAGTTGCTGTTGATTACGTCACTAAGTGGGTAGAAGCTATCCCCACTAGTAGTTCTGATCACAACACCTCTATCAGGATGCTTAAAGAAGTTATTTTCCCTAGATTTGGAGTCCCTAGATATCTAATGACCGACGGTGGTTCATATTTCATTCATGGTGCTTTCCGTAAAACGCTTGCTAAGTACGATGTCAACCATAGAATTGCGTCTCCCTATCACCCTCAGTCCAATGGTCAAGTAGAGCTAAGCAATAGAGAGATTAAACTAATTCTGCAAAAGACTGTCAACATGTCTAGAAAGAATTGGTCTAAGAAGCTCGATGATGCACTGTGGGCTTATAGAACTGCCTATAAGACTCCCATGGGCATGTCTCCGTACAAAATTGTGTACGGTAAAGCATGTCATTTACCTCTTGAGGTAGAGCATAAAGCTTATTGGGCAATCAAAGAGCTCAACTTTGATTTCAAACTTGCTGGTGAGAAGAGGTTATTTGATATTAGCTCGCTTGATGAGTGGAGAACTCAGGCATATGAGAATGCCAAGTTGTTCAAATAAAAGGTTAAGAGGTGGCATGATAAAAGGATAGAAAAGCGTGAGTTCAATGTAGGTGATTATGTCTTCCTATATAATTCTCGTTTAATATTTTTTGCAGGCAAGCTTCTCTCTAAATGGGAAGGTCCCTATATTGTTGAGGAAGTATATCGGTCCGGTGCTATCAAGATCAACAACACGGAAGGTCATTGTCCGAGAGTGGTAAATGGGCAGAGAATCAAGCATTATATCTCAAGTACTCCCATAAATGTTGAAAGCAATATTATCAATACCATAACTCCGGAAGAATGCCTAAGGGATATTTATCAGCCTGTTTCAGACTCCGAAAACGAAGAGGTATGTGATTCGGTAAGAAAACAGACTCCAAAACTTTTCCAGTAGGAATTTTCTCCGTTTTGGAATATTTGAAAAAATAGAAAAATTGGAAGTAGTCCGGAAAGCGCGCGAGGAGGCGACAAGCCTGCCAAGCGCGGGCCCACCCCTGGCCGCGCCTGGGGGGCTTGTGGCCACCTCCTGTGCCTCCCGGACTCCGTTTTTGTGTGGAGTACTCCTTCTGGTCTGGAAAAAATCATTTTATATTCTCCCGTGAGGTCTGACCCCTGTATCACGCAGATTTCCTCTGTTTTCGTTTCGAGCCTGTTTCTGTTGCAGATCTAGATCGTTATGATGTCCCTAAAAGCTCCGAAGGACAAGATCTTCGAGAAGGTCATCAATCCTTACCTCACGGGAGTGCTGCAACACCCTCAATCTATCGAGATGTGTGAGGGAATGTTGCACATCCGTGATGTTGAGGGGCCCAAGAAGACCGGAAGCGTGGAGACGAGGCTCGAAGCAATGGAGCAACAAGTCTTCAAGTGCCAAGGGATCGTGGAGCGTGGACTCAACGCCAACCACATGATGATCACGGAGTTCACCAACAAGCACAGGATTGATGCCAATGACATTGGGAAGCACCTCTCCAGGCTCTATGACAGGATTGATCAACTCCAAGCCCAGATCTATGACCTGCAGAACCAAAACTGTGAGTATGAGTATAGATTTAAATCAATACGGTTGGCTGCAGATTTGAGGATTCCGGAGACTCGTTCATCTTTCCATGATGGAGCACCTATGCCTTGGAAGACGGAGGATCAAGCCCATGTTGCAACAACTCCACCACCATCACCTCCAAAGAAAGACAAGTGAGCATGGGTATGGGCAATCCCCTTGGCTTGTGCCAAGCTTGGGGGAGTTGCCCTGATATCGTATTACATCACATCTTTTGCCTTTACCTTTGTTTTAGTTTGTTCCTTTTCAGTTTTCTTTTTCTCTAGTAGAATAAAGGTCTTAGTGTTTTAGGCTTGAGTTTTGCTTTGTGTCACCCCCGATGTATTCGAGCTCGTGAGCCATATAATAAAGAGTGTCTTAGTTGAAGGGCTTTGCCTCTTGCCATGATCAAAAGATTGAGAAAAGAACAAAAGCATGAAAGATCATGTAATGATCTTATGGAAAGTGATGGCTTCACATATAAAAAGAATGATGATTGAAACTTGTTGAGGATAGACAAACGTGGACCTTGGTCATTGTTGCAATTAATAGGAGGTGATAAAGAAGGAGAGGTTCACATATAAATATATCATCTCTGACACCATCTATGATTGTGAACACTCACTAAACTATTGCATGCCTAGAAGTAGATGTTGGACAAGGAAGACAACATAATGAATTATGTTTGCTTCGTTCCGAACAATGTTATATGATCATAGATCCCTTAGCATGTGACGATTGCTTCCACCTCATATTAGCCAAAACTCCCGCATCAAGTAGAGATACTACTTGTGCATCCATAAACCTTCACCCAGTTTTTCCATGAGAGTCCACCATACCTACCTATGGATTGAATAAGATCCCTCAAGTAAGTTGTCATCCGTGTAAGCAATAAAAATTGCTCCCTAATATGTATGATCTATTAGTGTGTGGAAAATAAGCTTTGTACAAACCTGTGATGAGGAAGACATAAAAGCGACAGACTGCATAATAAAGTTCTTTATCACAGGAGGCAATATAAACTGACGTTCCTCCGCACTAAGAGGACACGCATCCAAACCTCAAAAGCGCATGACAACCTCTGCTTCCCTCCGCGAAGGGCCTATCTTGTACCTTTACTTTTTGCCCTTGAAAGAGTCATGGTGATCTTCACCAATTCCTTGTTTCGCCTTTATCTTGGCTAACGTCATATGCTAGGTAAAGATCTATATTCATATGTCAACTTGGAAGTAAGTATTCATGAATTATTGTTGTTGACTTTACCCTTGAGGTAAGCAGTTGGGAGGCGAAACTATAAGCCCCTATCTTTCTCTGTGTCCAGTTGAAACTTTAATCTCATGAGTACCACGTGAGTTGTAGCAATTGTAGAGAACGAAAGGATGATTGAGTATGTGGATTTGCTTTACAAGCTCTTATTTGACTCTTTCTCATGTTGTGATAAATTGCAATTGCTTAAATGACTACAGGCTATCGGTTGTTACTTCTCGGTAAGGTTCTTGATCCATGCTTTACTTTGTGAAGGAGTTGTCACTTTAGCATGAGAGATTATATGTTGGTATTGTTGTTCTGATCATGATCATGATGCATGCATGTTCGTATCTTGTTTTGTCGACACCTCTCTCCCTAAACATGTCGACATATTTATTGAGCTAGGCTTTCGCTTGAGGACAAGCGAGGTCTAAGCTTGGGGGAGTTGATACGTCCATTTTGCATCATGCTTTCATGTTGATGTTTATCGCTTTTTGGGTTGTTATTTCACTTCACGGTACAATACTTATGCCTTTTCTCTCTTATTTTGCAAGGTTTACATGAAGAGGGAGAATGCCGGCAGCTAGAATTCTGGCCTGGAAAAGGAGCAAGTTTGAGATACCTATTTTGCGCAACTCCAAACGCCGTAAAAATCAACGAGGATTTTTTTCGGGAATTATAAAAAATACTGGGCCGAAGAAGTGCCAGAGGGGCGCCAGCAAGTGGCCACGGCCACCCCCCCTGGCCGCACCTAGGGGGCTTGTGGGCACCCAGCTAGCCCTCTGGCCCCCCTCTTCTGCTATATGAAGGGTTTCGTCCGGAAAAAAAATCAGGAGGAGGCTTTTTCGTGGATTCGTCGCCGCCACGAGGCGCAACTTGAGCAGAACCAATCTAGGGCTCCGACAGGACGATCCTGCCGGGGAAACTTCCCTCCCGGAGGGGGAAATCGTCGCCATCGTCATCACCAACACTCCTTCATCGGAGGGGACTCGTCACCATCAACATTTTCATCAGCAGCATCTCATATCCAAACCCTAGTTCATCACTTGAAACCAATCTCCGTCTCGCGACTCCGATTGGTACTTGTAAGGTTGCTAGTAGTGTTGATTACTCTTTGTAGTTGATGCTAGTTGGATTACTTGGTGGAAGAGTTTATGTTCAGATCCTTGATGCTACTCATTACCTCTCTAGTCATGAATATGATTATGCTTTGTGAGTAGTTACTTTTGTTCCTGAGGACATGGGATAAGTCATGCTAATAGTAGTCATGTGAATTTGGTATTCGTTCAGTATTTTGATGTGTTGTATGTTGTTTTTCCTCTAGTGGTGTTATGTGAACGTCGACTACATAACACTTCACCATTATTTGGGCCTGGAGGAAGGCATTGGGAAGTAGTAAGTAGATGATGGGTTGCTAGAGTGACAGAAGCTTAAACCCTAGTTTATGCGTTGCTTCGTAAGGGGCTGATTTGGATCCATTAGTTTAATGCTATGGTTAGACTTTGTCTTAATTCTTCTTTTGTAGTTGCGGATCCTTGCGAGAGGGGTTAATCATAAGCGGGATGCTTGTCCAAGTAAGGGCAGTACCCAAGCGCCGGTCCACCCACATATCAAACTATCAAAGTAACGAACGTGAATCACATGAACATGATGAAAACTAGCATGACAGAAATTCCCGTGTGTCCTCGGGAGCGTTTTTCCTCCTATAAGACTTTGTCCAGGCTTGTCCCTTGGTACAAAAGGGATTGGGCCACTTTGCTGCACCGTTGCTACTTTTGTTACTTGTTGCTTGCTACGAATCATCTCACCACACAATCACTTGTTACCGACAATTTCAGTGCTTGCAGATTTTACCTTGCTGAAAACCACTTGTCAGATCCTTCTGCTCCTCGCTGGGTTCGACACTCTTACTTATCGAAAGGACTACGATTGATCCCCTATACTTGTGGGTCATCACACATCAATTTTGCACGATTTTCATTACCGTTAAGAGATAAATAATACCCAACTCAACATAGTATCCAACATTGTATACGACCAGCATGGGCCCCCTGTTACAGATGGTTTGGACAAAACAACACAAAACACCATCAACCCGATCCACTGGAACTCCTTGACAGGTGCAGCCTTCCGTGGCGCCCACTCTAAGAGGAGGTCTATTATCCGGGTCACCCAAGCGCTTCATTGCGAGAGGAAAGTTGCGAGTTTCTTCCGGTAAAGGATGATGAATGGCATAGGCACCATGTTCCGGGAGAAATAGAGAGTACATATCAAGTTCTGTTTCTATAGCATATGAAACATTTTCTGACAGAGCATGAAACGTTTTCTGAAGAAAGATGTCAAGTTGCTGACGCTAGAGTGACAACTCGCAATTTACATTTCAGCCACGCCACTCGAAATTGACCATAAAACATCATCATCATGGCCCTATATATCAATCACCACGATAAAAAAACTATTAATATAAATGCAATTCACATTTCAGCCACACCACTGAAAAACAACCATAAAACACTATAATAGCCTGTATATCAATCACCAGAATGCAGAAAACACTAATATCAAATGCTAAATAGTCCACCAGTTGGAAGCAAAACATAAGTTCAATTATATGATTGGTACCTTCATTGATTCAATAGGAATTTCTGATTGATTGGATAGAACTTTTTTTCAAACATAAGGAGTAAACAATCTTATACTTAGGGGCCACTAGATATGCACCATCTCACTAATTACAGAAAACAAAAATCTGATCCAGTACAACAAATTATATTTTTTACCTTTTATTTGTCCCAAATTTTTAGCTCCGTCCTTACTGTCGATCTACTGCAAATGAAACAAAATATTAATTTAAAGGCATATCAACACTTTTATACTACAAGCTTAATATATCACATTCTACACATGTAGTAGAACCAAAATGTAAAACAGTTAACTCACCTTCCTTTGGTATGAACAACTAATCTTTAGCACAAACAAGCGCTCCTAGCATATTAGGGGTCAAGGAGCTTCTCGAGTCGCCAAGTATCCTTTTACCACAACTAAAGGTTGTTCGGACACCACTGTGCTCAAAGGGATTGCGAGAAAGTCACGAGCCATGGTAGCCAATATAGGAAACTTCTTGGCATGCCTCTTCCACCAACCCAAGACATCAAAGTCAGCACTATCCTCGTCAGGTACTTCTTCCAAGTATGCGTCAAGCTCAGATTTGCGCACACGTGTCCTTCGACGAGACTTGTGTCAGGCAAACTCTTCTTCCGACTTTCTTTTCCCTACAATAGGTGATCCAATAGCGGTATTGCCTTGACTAGAAGGTGTCGAGTGTGTAGTGCTTGTCGCTGCAAGTAGCTCATATTCTTTGACATCGTGAAACTTATGATCCTCTAGAAGGTGTCGAGTGTGTAGTGCTTGCCGGGCAAACAATTTCTTCTTCTATCGCATAGCCTGTGTGGGGATACTTCACGTCTGTGAAACTTATGATCTTCTTCTTGTAGTTGAATTCTGCATTCATATAATGGGTGGTGATGGACATGTAGCCCAAATTCTGTAATGATGTCCACATGTCAGATGTTAAGCAAATGCGAGAGTCCAAATTTTGGAGCTCAACTTCGATATCTTTCTTCATTCCCTTATACATCTTCATTGCATCATCACGAATCGTGTGACGACCCTTGATTTGAAATGATGGCTGCAATGAGTCAATCCATGGCTGAAGGTGTGGAACTTCGAACTTAAGAAAGGGGATCTCAGCATGGATGCAAAACTTGACCATTAGTTAACGACTAACTTTTTCATCAAACATTACCAGGCCTTTGGATTGCTTTTTTTTCATGGTCAACAGAAATCTCTTCCTGCAAGCATCCTCAATTGATCGGCAATCCTCTGCAATATGTGTTCTCAAACTGCTAGTCCCAAACTTGGTGTGAAATTTCCCTCGACAGTATTTGCACACGGCCTTGAGGTCTCCTTCTACGACAACCAGTTCTTTTTCATAGTGCTCCCATACCTTGGACCTTCTAGCATGTAGTACTTGACTCGTATCCTCATCCATGGAATCGGCGGTCTCAGAACCGTCTGAGGTAGACATGCCTCAATATAGAGCAGGGTTCCATTACAGAGATGGTAAATAAATAAACAAACGAACATACTAGTGGCTGTTCTCTTAGTCAGAAGTACTCTACTCTGTTGTCTACTCCAAGGAAAAGATGCATCTGGGCAATAGCAGAAAATAGCAATAGAGAGAAAACTGGTACTAAATTTATATTCGATCCTGCATGCACAATATTTCTAAGCTAAATGAGTAATAATAAGTATGCTATTCAGCGATGTACATAATCAAAATCGTTCTCTACAGGAATTAAGGAAGAGGAACCATGTTTGGGGACTGTTGCAGAGTCATTCAAAATCTCTGTTGAAGAGTCATCCTCTACAGAAATAAAGTTGGTTCTGTTGGATTTCTCACAAATATGCAGAGGACCAATGTGCCTTTCACAAGAGCTAAGTAAGTTTTTTAATTGCAGAGGACAAATGTGTCTCTCAAAGACCATCAGGAGTAACTTATTTGTTGTTGTTGTCAAGCACTGTTTATGGATAGTAGAAAATGGGACGACTTTGTCCAACATCAAGTCTGTTTGGCAGAAGATAGTCAAAGATGCGCAAGACCGAGATTGCTATTTTGATATCCAAAGCTGCATCTACTCTACTGTCGAAGTTAAATCTACGAGCTACAGACCAATAGCAGAAACACAAACACAAGCTACTGTATTAATTGGGATCTAGAGAGCTCACCGGGTTCTGCAACAAGAAGAAGGAGGACCTCCAGTTGTTCATGAGGCCCTCGGCGGCCACCACGAAGCCCTCCACGTAGACAAACCAGCAGCCGCATGAGCCGCTCCTGGTCGGGGCGGTCGGCGGGAAGGAGGACTGCATGCGGCGGTCGACGGGGAGGAGGACTTCGTGTGGCGGCCGGCGGGGAGGAGGCATGCGTGCGTGCGGCGGGCAGGAGGACAAGACGAGAACTGAAGTCTGCAGATGCAGTTGGACTGTTGGAGGAGAGGAACTAGGGTAATAACCGGGTTACACCCACAGCTTGTGGTCTAAAATAGACCAAACGGTTTAGGCCCGTAACCACCCATATCCAAACTGCTTTTCTTTTAAACCCAAACCAAACCAAACTTAAAATGCCTAAGCTCAATATGACCTAAACCAGCCAAAGCCCAATATAAAAACCAAACCATTTAAACCGGTTTTTCTAAAACCATTCTCAGATTTAGTAGTGTTTGAAGGAAGAGGCGAAGATAGAGCGACGAGGACCGTCCGCAGCAAGCTATCCGACGGCCAGCGAGAAGAGGAGAAAGACTAGCTGGATGTTTCGGTCCCTCCGCCGCCGCCAGCAGTCTATTCCCCGCTCCTCGTCCGCTCCCCACCCTGACTGTTCCTCCCTCAGCAGAACTCCTCCCTCCCTCCCTCTTGATTCTCCGAGTCCGACTCCATATGATCCAGCCCTCCTTTCATCGATAAATATCCTTTTATCCGCGAGTGCCTAGATCCACAGCAAAAGTTTGACGGAGGAAGAGGAAGAAAGGATCCATGTCCACGAGGCGCTATTTGGACGCCTCTCTGAAGCTGCCTGCTCAGGATCTACAACTCATCGATGCTTGTAGAGTGGAACAAATCCTCGTCGACCGATCCGCCTACATCGTCGACGAGCGGAACCACACCACCGCATATTCCGACACCAGGGACGGCGACGAGATGCACGTCAGCTTTTTCATCGCCCAGCCGCCGCGCGTTTCCTACTTCTGCGTCTCCTGCACCAACGAAAATCCCACCAGCTTCAGTTCTGAGCCTCAAATGGTTGCCACAGACACAGAGGGTAACCTCGCCCTGTTTCTTTTGACGTACGGCCCTCACCGGATCAAGCACGACTACTACATCTACCGGGCCCCGGACGCTGCTCACGGTGTGCGGCCGGGGGAAATTGGATGATTTGCCCTACTTTATTTGGGCATTAGATGATTTGCCCCATTTTACATACGATTAGATCATTTGCCCCACTTTTTGTTTTTCTTTTGATGATTTGCCCTTTTCAATTACTGTAATCACTTTCGGATTTATATCCCTTTTTTCACATGCAAAAAAGATCATTTTCGGATTTATATCCCTTTTTTCACATGCAAAAAAGACACAATTGCCCCTGTGGCTAAATTATGATTTGATACTGTACAAGTCTGCTCTTTACAAGGCTGTATCCAACCGAAGCAACTAATTAACATGAAACAAATCATATCCCTTTCTTCACGTGGCTTTACACAACAGAACCAATTATACTAACAAATCATAGATTGATTCTGCTGCTTTGGTCATCATGTTCATGGCTACAGGAGAGGTGGATCCACCGCCGGCCGCCAAGCCATCAACAACTGCGATGACCACCGGACAACGGGGAAATTGGATGATTTGCCCTACTTTATTTGGGCATTAGATTATTTGCCCAATTTTACATATGATTAGATCATTTGCCTCATTTTTTATTTTTCTTTTGATGATTTGCCCTTTTCAATTACTGTAATCATTTTCGGATTTATATCCTTTTTTCACATGCGAAAAGACACAATTCCCCGTGTGGCTAGATTATACTAATTCTTCCCTAGTCTTATCTATTGTTGGACTAATCCCAGTCTCCCAGAGCATCGACGAGGTCACCATTCCTAAATAGTACTGAAACCAGAGGAAGCGAGGAGGCCGACGACGGCACTGTGGCCCCAGCAGTGGCCTGGCGCGGCGGCTCCAGCTGCAGCTGGAGCTTGACGACCCGGCCCGGCGCGGCGGCTTCCGCTGCTGCTCGGCGGCGCGGCGCGGCGGCTCCAGCTAGAGGTTGACGACCCGGCCCGACGCGGCGGCTCACGCTGCTGCTCGGCGGCCTGGCGCGGCGACACCCGCTGCAGCTCGGAGCTGTAGATGGCGTGCTAGTCACTGGTAAATACTAACTTTATTCAGTGACTAATGGATTTACAACCTTTTTTGTGTGAGCTCGTTGCGTTGCCAGTAACAGCCATGCTGGACTACCATGTTGATAGATCTATATACGGGATCCCATCTATATACATGCTTTGCATCTTGACATATGCACTTGGTTGGAGATTGACAGCAGATAAAAGAATAGACTGACAACATATGTTCACTTAGCACATGAAATTGAGATAATATATCACACCGAAATCACGAACTGATGCCACAAAAAGGTTGCTCGGTTCAAATGGCATGATAAATTAGTCCGAGTTCACATCAAGCAAAAAATATATTTTTCCAACTAAATATCTCAGAAATTGACAAATTTAAACATCTCTCAGAATTTAAAATAGTAGTTTAATGCACTAAAATTAGAGCTTCTTCTTCCTTGGGGTCAATTTTTTCTTGCATGTCGTAGAATGTGAAGGGAAGTGAGAAGTAGGTGATGCTACAGAATTAATAGTATTTGTCCCAGATGGTTGTGACGCATCGTCTTTAGTCATGGCCATAGCAAGCCTCCTGCATGTTTACACACCAATGTTATAAAAGTAGGAATTTTCTTATGCATGAATCAAATGTGTATACGACACATATAATAGTTACCCCCTTGTGATAGGCCCGGGACTATTATGAAGGCTGGAGGCAGTGTGATTGTTGTTGCGCGTGTAGGTGTCGCAACAACAACAGGAGGGAGCTCGTGAGCAGACACGTCACTAGAAATTTTAATTACACCGAATGTTACAAAAAATAGTATAATAGTACTAATTTGATACTTGGGGCACAGGAAAGCAACTTGCAAACAAAAGGAAGCTAAAGAGAGGTAACACATGCACTAGCATCTCGTCTACATTAGTATCAAATTAGTACTATTATACTATTTTTTGTAACATTCGGTGTGATTAAAATTTCTAGTGACGTGTCTGCTCACGAGCTCTCTCCTGTTGTTGTTGCGACACCTACACGCACAACAACAATCACACTGCCTCCAGCCTTCATAATAGCCCCGGGCCTATCACAAGGGGGTAACTATTATATGTGTCGTATGCACATTTGATTCATTCATAAGAAAATTCCTACTTCTATAACATTGGTGTGTAAACATGCAGGAGGCTTGCTATGGCCATAACTAAAGACGATGCGTCACAACCATTTGGGACAAATACTATTAATTCTATAGCATCACCTACTTCTCACTTCCCTTCACATTCTACGACATGCAAGAAAAAATTGACCCAAAGGAAGAAGAAGCTCTAATTTTAATGCATTGAACTACTATTTTAAATTCTGAGAGATGTTTAAATTTGTCAATTTCAGAGATATTTAGTTGGAAAAATATATTTTTTGCTTGATGTGAACTCGGACTAATTTATCATGCCATTTGAACCGAGCAACCTTTTTGTGGCATCAGTTCGTGATTTCGGTGTGATATATTATCTCAATTCCATGTGCTAAGTGAACATATGTTGTCAGTCTATTCTTTTATCTGCTGTCAATCTCCAACCAAGTGCATATGTCAAGATGCAAAGCATGTATATAGATGGGATCCCGTATATAGATCTATCAACATGGTAGTCCAGCATGGCTGTTATTGGCAACGCAACGAGCTCACACAAAAAAGGTTGTAAAAATCCATTAATCACCGAATAAAGTTAGTATTTACCAGTGACTAGCACGCCATCTACAGCTCCGAGCTACAGCGGGTGTCGCCGCGCCCAGGCCGCCGAGCAGCAGCGTGAGCCGCCGCGTCGGGCCGCCGAGCAGCAGTGGAAGCGGCCGCGGGGTCGTCAAGCTCCAGCTGTAGCTGGAGCCGCCGCGCCAGGCCACTGCTGGGGCCACAGTGCCGTCGTCGGCCTCCTCGCTTCCTCTGGTTTCATTAGGTGACCTCGTCGATGCTCTGGAAGACTGGGACTAGTCCAACAATAGATAAGACTTGGGAAGAATTAGTATAATCTAGCCACAGGGGGAATTGTGTCTTTTCGCATGTGAAAAAAAGATATAAATCCGAAAATGATTACAGTAATTGAAAAGGACAAATCATCACAAAAATGGGGCAAATGATCTAATTATATGTAAAATGGAGCAAATCATCTAATGCCCAAATAAAGTAAGGCAAATCATCCAATTTCCCGTGCGGCCGGTGCTCGAGCGTATCGTTATTCCGGAACCATTCCTCTTTTATCACACTGCCCCATACTACTTCCATAACAATGAGGTTGGTCTCCTGCGCTACCGCACCAGCCCACCAGATAACACCCCCACCCTCCGCCGCACCAGCCCACCAGATAACACCCCCACCCTCCGCCGCCAGGGCTTCGACGCCTACAAGATCGCCACTCTCCGTACTCATGATACCGAACGCCAAGGGAGCCGGTACAACCTCTACACCTACGATTCCCAGGATAAGACATGGGACCGCAAGACTGCAATTTTAAAGGGCAAAAAATATAGCCTCCTACTCGCTTCACATCGATCCCAAATCGTCATCACCATCGGGGGAGATGTTGGCACCATGGGATGGGTTGATCTTGAGCATGGCATTGCCCTCTGCGATGTCTTGGGAGGGCAGGAGGACAGCTCCACTATGAAACAGATTCGATACATCCCACTGCCGGATAAAGGTCCGGTCAAGACACACAGCATTCTCCGTGGTACTACACAGCGTTATCGCACCGTTGCTGTAGTCCATGATCACATCGAGTATGTCGAGGTACAAATCCATGTCCGGCCAGGTGCTCGCCCAAGCCGGCTTCACGGCACCTACTTTTCAGATGGCTGGACGGTCCTCAGGTGGAGCAGGACGGTCACCTCCACCTCTCGCTGGACCATGGACTGCAAGCTCACCGCTTCTGATATAACCGTCCCTGCGGACATGGCAGCATTGCTGCCCATGTTGCCAACAGAGGAAGATAGTGCTGCGACAACCTTGGAGAGGCTCCACGTTGGTCACCCCACAATCAGCTTGGGTGATGACAGTGATGTCGTCTACTTCATGGCCAAGATTGATGAGATGGAGGAGGCGGCATGGGTCATTGCTGTGAACACAAAGAAGAAGTTGCAAGGAGTTACTGAGTTCAGACCACGTAGCAGGCACAGCTTGGAGTTCACCTACATCCCAACCACCATCTCCAAGCATCTGACTCCACCAGGTAACGACGACATCATCCCTGTCTCACCATTATTTAGTGCCCAGTTCTCAGATATATCAAATAAAATTCCTCTTCATGTATATATACTACAACCGTTTCAAGTCCATTACCGTTGAGAGATTTATGTAATCCTTTTGCTCCAGTGAGGCCCTGTTAACGCGAGGTCCAGTAAAATGTAATACCTCCAGCCAATAATAGAGGATATTACTACAACCAAAATAAAAATACATTGGTTGTAATAACATCTTATATTATAGGGCGGAGGGAGTGCTTGCAGGCCTAAGACTCTGGTCTGGTGCTAAACATCATCATAACGAAATCTCGCACCAAAATGGACACGCGAAAGAGCACATCACCTGCTTGTTGCTACATTAATTCTGGAACTGGAATTTATTCAAGCTGGCCTGATCTGGCTTATATTTAGCATTCGCAGTCTTGAGCTACTAGTTTCGACTCGTCATTCTTAACATGGGAATGTTTCGCTGTGCAGGAGCAAAGGGTAACGTGAAAAGACCTGGGATGGTGTTGCCTGGTTCCGCTAACAAGAAGCTGCTGCCTGCTGTCCCGTTGATGTATGAGAGCTTTTGTGGACAAAATCTGCAGAACGCCCAAGTAGAACAAGGGGACGACACCACGGATCCTATGGACATAGAATAGGATGTGTCCATCTCAAAAAAAAAAAAAGAGGGAAAAAAGAATGGGATGTGTGGTTTGATGTTGTTTTCTCAAGTCCCAGTATTTTATTTTATGGCACCTTTGTTATTGCTACTCACCGCTGGTCATGTGTCAGAATTAAATCTATCAATTTTATGCCTGATTCTGTTGGCATCATGCACTTCTCACATGTTTCTGATTATTCATTTTTTTTAGAAAAGGAGGATAACACCGGCGTCTGTATTAGAGTGATGCATGCAAACATCTCAACAGAGTGATGCATGCAAACATCTCAATAATCCAGTATATGCTCTGTCAGAGCTCAAATGAAATCATAAAAGGTTAAAATGCCACATCCAGCAAAAGTAAAACAAGATAATTTAACACCTAGCCTATTATTGGACCACCATCTAAACTGGTTGTAAATATTCTAAGTTACTATTTTTCATTGGGTAGGCCTAGTAACTTAAGGCTCCCTGACTTTTGTGGGGTGAATAACGACTAACGACCACATGTGGCCTTATAGATTATCTGCAAAATAATCAGTCTCCGTAGTGGCCTTATAGATTATCTGCAAAAAAATCAATCTCCGTAGTGGCCTTATAGATCATCTGCAAAAAAATCAATCCGAGTTCACATGTTAAAAACCATATCATTTTTGTAGTTTCATACAGCCCATAATAATTGGATCAACCCTATTTAGCCACGTCTTGAATAATGCGTGAATAATATTTGGAGAGGTAATATTAAAGGCTATATAGACTGAATCCTATAATATTCTAGCCATCAGGCACTCATGAAAAAGGTGTTTAATCAACTCATTTTTATCACAAAATCAACATTGTTGACTATCCTTCCAACAACATAATGTAGCAACATAGGTGTCCTTACGCTGTACAATATTATACAAGACGAATATTGTGTGGCAAGCGATGCCTCCCCTAGCCATGTACCCTTCGAGAATCTAGTAGTATAATCATTTCCAATGATGAAATTTGTCCTACCCTTCCAACAACATACTATAGCCACATAGGCATCCTTACGCTTATACAAGGCGGATATTGTGTGGTAGGAGGTGCCTTCCCTAACCACGTACCCTTGCAAAATCTAGTAGTATAACCATTTCCAATGATGAATTTGTCCTGTGGAAGAAGGCCGCTTTCACTCTCATCAACCCCTTTCACAAAGGTGAATCAGTGGGTCTAATGATTTTCTGGGCCAAGGATTTGGATTGGAGGTAATTGTTACAAGTAACTATACCCACACGCCTTTAGTCTGAACAGAAAGCGTGTATAGACATTTGCTAAGTAGGCATTTGTTTCTTTACCTCTAAATTCTCAATGCCTAGGCCCCTTGTCTTTGGATCGACAAGTGATATCCCATTTAGTAAGCCTGCATTTTTTCTTAATTTCATGGGATTATTTGCCAAAAGAAACGTGATCGATAGAAGTCTAATATTTTCCATACTTCTACGGGTATTTTAAAGAAAGATACAAGGGACATCGACATGCTTGTGAGTACCGAATTTGTCAGCACGAGCCGACCTACATAAGACATAAGCTTACCCTTCGAGCAACTATTTTTTTCTCCCAAATTGACCTTCGATACACTTCCATTCCTTATTCGAAAGCCTGCGATGGTGAATTAGTATACCCAAATAACTACACGGTAGGGTACCAAGTTCACAACTAAAAAATTGCCTATAGGATTCTTATTCATCCTTGGCTCTCCCAAAGCAAAATAATTCAATTATGTTAAAATCGATCTTGAGGCCCAACAATTTTTCGAATAGGCATAACACAAGCTTCATATTTGTGGCCTTTGCCATGTCATGTTCCATGAAAATAATCATGTCATCCGTGTGTTGTAGCATGGACACTCCACCATCAACAAGATGTGGCACTAGACCTCCTCATTAGCTCTACCTATGAGGATTGCTAATATATCTGCCACTATGTTGAAGAAAATAGGTGACATGGGGGCCCCATGACTTAGACCCTTTTGTGTCTGAAAGTAATGACCTATGTTGTCATTTACTTTAATTCTGACACTGCCTTTTTGCACAAAAGAATCGACCTGCTTCCTCCATGAACCATCGAATCCGCTCATATGTAAGGTCTGTTGGAGAAACATCCATTTAACCTTATCATACGCTTTTCCAAAATCCACTTTGAAAACTAACCCATTTAGTTTCCTCGAGTGAATCTCGTGGAGAGTTTCATGTAGGACCACCACACCCTCTAGTATGTTTCTTCGCGGCATGAACAATGTCTCAGTTGGTTGCACCACACTATGTGCAAACCGCGTCAGTCGGTTTGTACCAACTTTTGTTAAAATCTTAAAGCTCACATTAAGTAGACATATGTGTCCGAACTACTTAATACACACTACCCTCGCCTTCATGGGCAACATTGTTATTGTTCCAAAGTTAAGGTGGAATAACTGAAGTTGGTTATTAAACAAATCATTGAAGATTGGAATGAGATCACCCTTAATAATATGCCAACATTTCTTATAAAACTTTGATGGGAATCCATCCGGACCCGATGAGTTATTATTCTTCATCTGCAATATTGCCTCAAACACCTCTTTCTCTCTGAATGGCGCGTATAAAACCTCATTCTCGTTTGTCCTGAGTTGAGGGATATCCTCTACCCTGTCTTCATAGAGAGACACAAAGTGGTGCTCATGAGCATGAAAAATTTGCTTATAATAGTAAGAGATGTAGAATTTTAGGTTCACATGCCCTACAATAGGACCCTCATCCCGTTCTAGCTGGTATATATATTTTTATGTGTTTTCCATTTGCAATCAAATGTAAAAACTGGGTATTGTCATCCCCTTGGACAACGTGTCTCACTTTTGCTCCTAATGCCCATTTAATCTCTTTTTCTGTGAGAGGTGCTCTTAATTTATGCTTAGCCTCCTTCTTGGATGCCCATTCTACCACATATAGTAAGGTGGATTCAACCTTCAAGTCAAGTTCATTTATGAGATTGACAAGCCTATCCTTTTCCAGCTTATAGATTCTGATTTCATTTTTGGCCCATCCCATGAGGAACTAACTCAAATTTTATTTTGCCATCGCTCAACATTAGACCCCCACCTATTTATACAACAAAATCTTGGGCTATTAGATCTATAAAGCCCTCTCTCTCAAACCATTCTAGTCCGAAAGAGAAAATGTTCTTGTTTCCAACATGGTTCACATCCCCAGGGTCAACAAGTAGAGGAATGTGGTCTGAAATGCCTCTGTTCACACCTTGCACCATTACCAGAGGAAACTTATGTTCCCATACAATGCTGGCTAAAACTCGATCCAACTTCTCGTAAGTTGGATTCAGCGATGTGTTCGCCCAAGTGAAATGACTGCCTCTTAGGTCTATCTCCGTGAGGTCGAGACTTTCGATAATGGTATTAAACATAAATGACCATCTGCCATCAAAGTTATCATTATTTTTCTTGTCTCTTCTTCGGATAATGTTGAAATCCCCTTCAAGCAAGATGGCTAGTCTTTTTTCGCCACATACCGTTACTAGGTCAGCTAGGAAGTCTGGCTTAAGTTCGGGTTGAGCAGCTCCGTACACAGAAACAAGTGCCCATCGAAACTCAACGATTTTTGAGCATACATTGAATTTGACAACAAAGTACGCAAAGACAACTTTTTAAACCTTTGAGCATCTCACACTTGGCCGCAAGTAAAATCCCACCGAATCTTCCTCTTGGGGGGTAGATAGTGCCAATCAAAGTCAACACCACCACACATAGTGTTGAGAAATTATGATGTGAAATTATCCTTACCGTCTCTAGTAGAGTAATAAAGTCCAATTCATGCTCTACATAGGCTTGTGCAAGGAACCTTTGTTTCACAAGTCTTTTAGACCTCTGCTATTCCAAAAAATTCCTTTCATCTATCATCATGAAATTTTTGTTTGAACTGTATTCTTGCATTTCTACGCACTGCAAATGTGGGATAAACCTTCCGCTTCCATGTTCTTTTTAGCTTATCGTGCACCACTTCCTGATTGCAGAGTGACCGCTTATGATACATCTCCTACGTATCGATAATTTATGAAGTATTCATGCCATATTTACCCATGTTTACAATATTTTTATATGGTTTTGATGCACTTTATATGATTTAATTTGAACTAACCTCGATTGACACCCAAATTATATAGAATTACCTTGTTTTGTTTTGTGCAGAAAATAAAAGTTCTCGGAATTTCCCGAAACTTTTTGACGATTTTTTTGGAACATATAAGAAGTAATGGATCGAAGACAAACTAGAGGGGGCCACCAGCTGCCCCCAAGGCAACAAGGCATGCCTTGTTACCTTGGGACCACCCCATGGCTCCGTTTAGCGTGGTTCCAACACTAAAATAATCCTATAAATAGAGAAACCCTCAGAAATAAACCTAGAACTTCCACTCCGCTACCGCAAGCCTCTACACCTAAGAAATCTCATCAGGAGCCTTATTCCGGTACCCTGTCGGAGGGGGCAATCATCACCACGTTCCATCTTTATCACCCCGATGGTCCCCTTGACAAGGAGGGAGTATTTCACCCTCGGGCTGAGGGTATGTACCAGTAACTATGTGTTTGATCTCTCTCTCTCTCGTGTTCTTGAGATGCGTCGATCTTGATGTATCATGGGCTATATTAATATGGTTGGATCATATGGTGTTCGTTCCTTGCTATCTTGATGTGATGAATTGAATCTTTCCCTTTGAGATTTTGTTATGTTGGATTGAATATTGGATTTGCGATCACTTGATGTATCTCTTGCATGTGGATTACCATGTTGAAACGAGGTGTTCTATTGATTCACTTGATATATGTTTTGGTACTTGATAACCCACAAGTATAGGGGACCGCGATAATCTTCACGGGTAGTATTTCACCCTAATTTATTGATTTGACACAAGGGGAGCCAAAGAATATTTATCGACCTTGACAGCCGAGTTGTCAATCCCACCACACCTCGGATATCTTTCTGCAACAAAGACTTAGTAGCACAACAAATGGCAATAGTAGCAGTAACAGTGATATCAACAATTGAGTAACAAGTGTGACAGTAACAACAACAGTAACTTAGCAAGATTCAGTATATGTAAAGTATAGTCACGTGGATCGGTGATGGATAATGATTTAGATGACATCAATCATGTAACAGTTACACAGTAGGGCGACACAGAACTAGCTCCAGTTCATCAATAAAATGTAGGCATGTATACCGTATATAGTCATACATGCTTGCAATAAAAACTTGCATGACATCTTTTGTCCTACCCTCCGGTGGCAGCGGGTTCCTATTGGAAACTAAGGGATATTAAGGCCTACTTTTAATAGAGAACCGGAACAAAGCATTAACACATGGTGAATACACGAACTCCTCAAACTATGGCAATCACCAGAAAGAATCCCAATTATTGTCACCATGGGGTATGCGGATCATGATACGTAATTGGTAACTATAACTTGCAAGATAGGATCCAAATCACTTTTATATTCATGAAAACATAATAGGCTCAGATCTGAAATCATGGCACTCGGGCCCTAGTGAAAAGCACTAGGCATAGAAAAGTCATAGTAACATATCTCAAAACATAGTGGGTACTAGGGATCAAGCCCTATCAAACTTAACTCGATTACATGGTCACTCTCATCCAATCCCAACACTGTCTAGCAAACCTACTAAGGAATTACTCACTCCCGGCGGTGAGCATCATTGAATTGTTGGTGTATAAGGGTTGGTGACGACGACAGCGACGAATCCCCCTCTCCGGAGCCCCAAACGGACTCCAGATCATCCCTCCAAAGGAAGAAGAGGAGGTGGCGGCGGCTCCATCTCGTAAAATGTGATGAAATCTTCTCTACTATTTTTTTCTCCGTGAATAAGAATTTATAGGACTGGAATTAGGGTCGGAGGAGCCACATGGGCCCCACAATCCATCAGGGCGCGACCAGGGGAGTGGTTGCGCTCTGTTGGCTTGTAGTCCACAGGGAGCCCTCCTTCGAGGGATCTTCACTCCAAAATTCATTATATATTCCAGAAATAATCCAGGAAAAGTTTCGTCCAATTCCAGGAAATTTTATTTCCGCACAAAAATAAAACCAAGTCAATTCTGCTGAAAACAACGTCAGTCCAGGTTAGCTCCATTCAAATCATGCAAATTTGAGTCCAAAACTAGAGCAAAAGTGTTTGGAGAAGTAGATATGTTGGAGACGTATCAACCCCCCAAGCTTATCTCAATTGCTTGTACTCAAGCAATTCAGTTGATAAACTGAAATTGAAAAAAGAAAACTTTTACAAACTCTTTTGTTCTCCTTGTTGTATATATGCTTAGCTAGTGTTCAGGTTTTCAGCATAAATCATAAGTAATTATACCCACGATAACAACTAAGCATCATATTCAATCATGGGAATACATAACCAACCGACAATCAATAATAAAATATCTCACATGCCAACAATTTGTCAAAAAAATCACGATATAATATAGTGACGTGGTATCTTGTTAGCCCTTTCCGAGACCGCAAAACATAAATGGACATCGCCTCTCAAGTTTAAGCAACAAATAAGCATTAGAATTCGGAGTAGAAAAGATCGAGTTCATGCTCACATCCAACATTTACCAGACTTTGTGCATTAGAATGACAATAATGTTCTCTAGTCTCGTGCTTTTAGTAAGAGGACGATAACTCAACATGAAAGTAAATAGATAGGCCCTTCGCAGAGGCAAGCAGTGATTTGCAGAGGTGCCATAGCTCAAGTTTTAAAACAAGATTGAAAATATACTTTTTGGGTGGTGTACTTTATTGCCAACGTTACGACAAAGGTTTTCAGTATCTTCCATACTAAACTCATTATTGGTGGTTCTCAAACAGAATTTTAAAGTTTACTCCTATCCACCATTCATACACAACCATGGCTAGCCGAATTCATGGGTGCCCTCCAACATATCAACTTTCCCAAGGAGTTCTGTAAAATTTAATTTTGATTATGCAAGACCGGGCATGCTTTTTACCATCTCTCTCATGCAATGACGGTGAATAACCGTGTGTCTAGACAATAACTTACTTAGCATGGAAGATATCGATCGCCTCATTGCTCCATGAGCGGTACGAGTGCACACAAAGCATAAGCTTGTTTGAATATTTAGAGGTGGCACATGCAAATTTACTTGGAACGACAGGGTAATACCACATATAGGTAGGTATGGTGGACTCATGTGGAATAACTTGGCTTAAGGACTCATGTGGAATAACTTGGTTTAAGGATCTTGGATGCACAAGCAGAATTCCTTCTTAGTACAGTTGAAGGCTAGCAATACATGGGGAAGCGACCAACTAGAGAGCGAAAGTAGTAATAAGAATGCATTGCAAATAATTAACATTCGATATTAGCATGTGTAGGATATGAACACTCTGAATTTAAAAATTATGAAGTCAGCATTGGTTTTGAATCAACTACATGCTTGCACATGGGCCAAGTCAAGCCGCTCGAACTACTCAGAGGGAAATACCATGCTACCATACCACATCATAACTATTTTAATGCATGTTGACTCATAAGATAAATCATTATACACTCCTAGCTATTTAACCATGGAGTGAGAAACTATAATTTCTAATTGTCATCATAAACATGTTCACTCATGATATAAAGAATCAAGATCGAACAAGCCAAACATATTTACAAAAACGGTAAACAATAAGAGTTCATACCAGCTTCCCTTGCCACAATCACTTCACCAAATATCATCATTATTTCCTTTCGCTTGCACGACCGAATGATGTGATAATAATAATAATAGTGCAAGACTGCTTTGGACTAAGCTGAAATCTGCAGGACAGTTTTATGCAAAAGGAGAAGACAAGGTAATATTAGCTCTTGGTCAGGTCAACAATAAAATATATGAGATCCACTCAACATTTTCATCGTGGTCTTCTCCTTTGGAAGAATCAAAGAGAATAAAATAAATTCAGAGAAATATACTGAAATATTTTTGGAGTTTTTATTCTTCTCTCTCTAAGAAATAAAACAAGCAAAGAAAAAAAATTTAGAAAAGCTATTTACATGGGAAAGCTCCCAACAAGTAAAGGAAATATTTTTTGGTTTTCTTTTAATACCACAACTAATTAAATGAAAAAACTTAACCAAAAAGAAGCAAGAAGTATTTTTGGTTTTTCAAACACACAAGAAGATAGCAGAAAAATAAAACTAACGTGGATATACAATGGAAAAGGATGAACACCGATAATTTGTTTGAAGTGTGTGAACATGAATGTAATGTAGGTGATAAATACGTACTCCCCCAAGCTTAGGCATTTTCCTAGCTTGGTGATCACCACTGATAATAGCCACCCGTTCCTGGAAAATATTGTTGCTCAGGCACCTGAGCATCCCATGCCTGGGCCTTGGCCTCCGTAGTAGCCAACTCATTTCAATAACCAATTATGCCTCCTAGCATTATGGTGTACCCGTGCCTGACATGATAATCAAACAAAGACGGTGCAGGCAAGGTAATAATATATCAAGTCTTCACACTAAATAATAAGCTGTAACAAATGTGCTTTGGTGGATGAGATTCCTTATTGAACTTGTGCTCTATCATAGACTGGTGATCAAGATAAACCTTGGGTAGTAAGTAGTCAGTGGAGCGTATGGCGACATTAAAACGCTTTGCTAAGTGTGTGGCATAAATACCACCATGGATTTTTCCTCCAGTTTAGTTAAGATGCAAGAATCAAGCAACAATAGATCCTAAGTTGTAAGTATTATCACCATAAAGTGTGCGACAGAAGATAGAAATGGTGGGGGCACCGAGGCCACCACCCTACTCCATAGGAGTTATGCATTTTCCTACAAACAAAGAGAAATAGTGCATAGTCGGAAAATGCGAACTAGTGCCCCTACCATTTGATAATCCCCTAGTTTCTCCCATAGTTAATGTGAGGATGAAATACTCAAATTCTTCAGGCTTAGGCTCATACATTCCCCCGTCAGAGGGAAGCAAGCATATTTCACAAAATTCAGTGAGCGGTAATTCATAATGTTCAACATGAAGATCAAAACAAACCAAGGGAGCAACAGGAGAATTAACAAAGTAGAAATTTGCACAAAGGAATTAGTAAGGAGATAGTATTGATCACACTCATCTTCTAGGAAGTTGGTTGATACGTCTCCATCGTATCTACTTTTCCTAACGCTTTTGCTCTTGTTTTGGACTCTAGTTTGCATGATTTGAACGAAACTAACTCGGACTGATGTTGTTTTCAGCCGAACTACCATGGTGTTGTTTTTGTGCAGAAATAGAAGTTCTCAGAATTGGATGAAGCTTTGTGGAGATTTTTTATAGAATAAAATAAAAAAACTGGAACCAAGACTCACTCGAGGGGGGCCCAAGCGCCCACTAGGCACGAGAGTGCGCCACCCCAGTGGCATGTCCTGGTGGGTAGTAGGGCCCACATGGCTCAGCTCACCCTAACTCTAGCACTATAAAATCCTCTTTTTGGAGAAAAAAATAAGAGAGGAAGTTTCATTGCGTTTCATGATACACAACGCCCACCACCTCCTGTTCTTCATTGGGAGGCCAAATCTGGAGTCCCTTTGGGGCTCCGGAGAGGGGAATCTTCGGTCTTCGTCATCACCAACCCTCCTTCAGCGCCAATTCCATGATGTTCCCCGCCGGGAGTGTGTAATCCCTTCGTAGGCTTGCTCGTCGGTGAGGAGTTGGATGAGATTGATCATGTAATCGAGTTAGTTTTGTTAGGACCTGATCCCTAGTATCCACTATGTTTGGTGATTGATGTTGTTATGACTTTGCGATGCTTAATGCTTGTCACTAGGGCCTGAGTGCCATGATTTCAGATCTGAACCATTTATGTTTTCACCAATATATCTATGTTCTTGATTACATATTGAAAGTTATATGCACCTACTACGTGTTAGGATCCGCATACCCCAAAGTGTCAATAATTGGGATTATTTCCGGTGATTACCGTAGTATTAGGAGTTCATGTATTCACTATGTGTTAATGCTTTATTCCTTTCTCTATTAAAAGGAGGCCTTAATATCCCTTAGTTTCCTTATGAACCCCGCTGCCACGGGATGGTAGGACAAAAGATGTCATGCAAGTCCTTTTCCATATGCAGGTATGACTACTTACGAAATACATGCCTACAGTAGATTGATGAACGGGAGCTAGTTCTGTGTCGCCCTATGTTATGACTGATACATGACGAATATCATTCAGCAATACCACCGATCCAGTGCCTATGAGTTTTCCACATATTGTTCTTGCTAAGTTACTACTATTGCTACTTATGTTACAACTGCTACAAAACTGCTATCACTTTACCGTTATTGTTGCTATTGTTACCACCGCTATCAAAACTATCATATTACTGTGGTGCTAATCACTGTGCTACACGTACTAAATCTCCAAGTGTGGTTGAATTGACAACTCAGCTGCTAATACCTACAAATATTCTTTGGCTCCCCTTGTGTCGAATCTATAAATTTGGGTTGAATACTCTACTCTCGAAAACTATTGTAATACCATATACTTGTGGGTTATCAAGAACGTTTTATGGCGTTGTTGCCGGGGAGCATAACTATATTTTTTTGGGTCACTTGGGATATTTATTTATTGATCACTATGAAGAATCCAAAAGATACAATAACCAAGACCGTTCCCTCTAAGATGAGGGGAGGTAAGGAATTGCCATCTAGCTCTGCACTTGATTCACCTTCTGTTTTGAATAGACTTGCAACATCACCACCACATGCTATTAATCCTGATATGTCAAAACTTATTGATGATGCTACCTCTGCTATGAATGATGCTAATGATTATTCTAGTATCTTACTTGATGATAATGTGCCACTAGGTGAATTTCTTGATGAACAACTTGCTAGAGCTAAAGAAATTGAGCATGCTAAAACTGATGAGATCTCTAAAACTGAAAATATTGAAACACCTTTTAGATACGATGTAATGCCCCAAGTGTAAACCTACCCTATTTGGACCTATTGCATGTGGGACCACCTTGTCAGAGATTATGATGCTTAAGTTGATACCATGATTTCATGTGTGTTCCTTCTATTTCCTTCTCATGCATGCATGCATAGCATATCATTGCATGCCCTTATCTTGTGTTGTTGCACTATGAGTTCTTGTGATGTTAGTAATAAATGTAGGTGGTGATCTTGTGGTTAGCTACCTTGTGATTTCATGTGTTGAGGTCATGGGATGATGGTGGTGTAGTGTAGGAGTGGGTGCTTGGGAATTTCGAAGCTCATTGCAATTTCAAACCCTTTTCCTCTCCTATTCTCTCATGTTCAAAATTCCATCTTCACAAGAGCTGTTTTAAATGTCTTGTATTTAGAGGTTATTGTGGGGATGATGATGTGATGATGTGGAGTTTTTATTTTGGTCTTGAGGGTGTTTATAAAACACAAAACAATATAATTAGTTGCTGTTTTGTATTTATTTAAATGCCCCATAAAATTCCTTTTGCATTTTATTTTAAAAGCTTAGGAATTTTTAGGCCCAGGGACATTTTTGTTTTGGTTTTATAATCAGCATTAGTCCTGAGGGTTTCCTTTTCTTTTCTGTTTTTTAACCGAATTAGAAATAAATCTCCAGGGCTGTTTTCTATTTTTCTTCTCTAGTGGGCTCCCTCCCACTTAGAGAAGCCCAGTGACTCCTCCCAGGCCCATACCCCTTCGCTGTAGCAGCCCACGCGAGACACCTCTTCTTCCTCCCGACGTCATGCACGTACGTACGCAGTTCCACCTCCCGATCGCCTCCCCTTGATCCTGTGGCTCCAGCGTCTTCCCCAAGGTGATATAAGGTGGAGGGAACCCTCCTCCTCCCCTAGGGTTCCCTCTCCTTCTCCCCAGCACCGCCACCTCCCTCCTTTCCTCTTCCCTCTCCCTGGTAAGCTCTCTGTAGGGTAGGAGCAGAGAGAGAGAGAGAGAGTTCGGCCGCCGCGTCTACCCCGTCTACTCCGTTGAGCAGCGCCGGCGGCCATGTCCAGGGGCACGGGGACGGTGCCCGCGCCCCATTTTCGCCCTCAGTGAGGCCGAGGGTCGTCTACCACGTCGGCCAGGAGCACGTCAAGAAGCCGGCTCCGGTGAACCGCTCTGTCTACCTCCGTCGACACCAACCCGGCAACAGGGCCTTCACCCGCGCGCCTCCCTCCTCTCCGGCAGGCCTCCTCCACCGACTGGATGCTCCTTCTTCCGCCAAGGTGAGCCGGTCCTCTTCCTCCCTCCCCCCTCGTCTAGTTCCGGCCGAGGAGGCGTTGTGTTTCTCTGTCAGAGAAGAGAACGGCCAGGCGCAGGTGTTGGCAACTCCTGTTGCTGTGCTCGGGGTCCTCGTGGCACAGGGCCTCCCCTCCATAGGTAGGTGTGTGTGGGAAGATCGCTAGGGTCTCGTGGCTGTGCGGTAGCGGCAGTAGAGGAGCCCAGCGCCGGCGGGCGCCGCTGTAGTCGACGCAGTATCGGTGTGCAGAGCCGAGCTGGGCGTAGTAGTAGATCACCTGTTTCAGACCTCCTCCTCTATCAGTTATCCCTTTCGTAGCGCAGTGGTAGTGAGCCCCGTGATTTACCGAGAGGTGCAGGGATCGAGTCCCAAGTGGTGCACCTTCACCCTTTTTGGGTTTTTCTTTTCTCTGGTCGTTAGCAGCAGCAGGGAGGGATTAACCCGCTCTGTTCCTCTCTCTGTGTCAAAACAATGATAGTAGCAGAGTGGTATGAGCTGCAGGTGGTGTCCAGGGGAGCTGGGGTTCGAATCCCAGAGAGCCCCAATTCTTTTCCCTTTTTCTTTCTTGCTGTTTTTTTGTTGTTTTCCCTTGCTTTGTGTGCTACTCCATGCCTAGATCAATGGGGTTCCATTGCCTTATATTTTTTTCCCTGTTGTTTGATGGAGGTGTGAGAGAAGGCATGTATGTAGGGTTAGTGTGATAGTAGTAGAAGTGTAGATTCATGTGTGTGTGAGTTTGTGCTTGAGGGTGAGTGTGTGTGCAAGTGTGTGTGTAACCCTACACACATGCTTGTGCAATTACACTAGTCCTTGAGATTTAAGCCTTGGTGGTGGTAGTTTGTGCATGTGAGTGTGTATCCCTTATGCTTGGAGTTGGGATCTTGCTCCATGTGGTGCTAGTGTGTTTGATGTGTGTGTGAGCCTCACACATGTCAAGGCATGATGTGCGTTGATGTGCACATGAGTAAGCTTGGGTGTGATGGTGTTGGAATCATGATGGGAGTGTAGCTATTGTATGTTCTAACTAGATTGAGTAGGACTAGCTTTATGTTATGCTTGTAATGTGTGTATGTGTGGACCTTCCCACCTTTGCAAGTTGTGCACCTCCTCATGTTTAATATGAGAGAGAGCATGTTGTGTGTGGGGTTGGCTTGTGATAAGTATTGGTATTGTTGATGTGCATGACACAAACGTGGGGTTCAAACCCCCATGTCACTTTGTCATTGTGCACATGAACCCTACCTTTGTAGTTGTTGTCTTAGTAGGGTACTTTATGGAGTGCATATTCAGTTTTGTTGAAAGTTTGGTCCTTGATTCCATGGAATAGGTGGAGCCCAAGGGCATGAGTTTTTGTGTGATAGTAGTAGGGGTTTTGCTCTACACCATAGTGGTGTCAATTAACTCTTGGTGTTATGTGTGTACAAACTATGCCTAGACAAAGTGGGCATGTGGCTGAAAAAATTTCCAGATTAGTGAACTCTGACATTTCACTAAGTCTGGTCATTCTGTTGAGAACTAGCCATAGTTCAGTGCTAGGATTTTGAACCTGGTATGTTTGTGAAGCTCCCTGTAAAATTTCAAAGCATTTGGAGTCCAGTAGGTTGTGTTTTGATTGCTATCAAAAAGCTTCAGAACAGAGGCAGAAACTCAGACGCAGGAATTTTCACCAAGTCCCTGAGATCTGATGGTTTTGGGAAAGTTTGTGGCCTTGTATCTTCTAGAGTTTAATTACTTTTGCTGTGATTCTTGCTGGTGCTTGTAGTGTTCTTGGTTGGCAACAGCCACATATATTATTTTTCATGTTTGAAGACCTGTAGCTATGTTGCATGCAGCTCCCAAAGAGCTAAGATGCAGATTATGGCAGATTATGTAGTTTTGTCATTTTGATCAAAGTATGTGCTTAATTGATGTTGTGGTGTTCTACCTTGCTCCAATTCATTCATGTCAGGTTGTTACATGTCTTGGAAACCTGGGAATACCAGATTTGTGCCAATTGTGAGTATGGTGTTGAATCTTCCACGTAGAGCTTCATATCTTGTTCCGTTGATTCCCGTAGATCCGTAGCTCCGTTTGCTATGTTCTTTATATGGTTTTGCACCGTTTTCACGAGCCGCATCTGATCATGTCATTCTCATGCATGTCAATATGGTTTAGTGTTCAGTTCTGTCCAGAAACTTGCAGTAATGTATTTTGCTTGTGCTAGTGATAGAAATAGTGGTGCATGCTCATTTTTCATCTCATGCATCAAGTGATTGTTGCATCTTGTGGTGCTGCTGTTCATTGGTTGTTATTCTTGTGTTGTTTAGCACCGGGATCGGAGAACGAATACGTGGAGTCAGGAGAGTACGTGCAGGACGATCCAGAACCATTCCAAGCTAAGGATATCACAGGCAAGATGATATGACCTTGATTCCATCTCTAGACTTGTTATGCTAGTTTCGTTTCCATGTCATATTGCTCGCTGCCTACCACTGAATTTAAATTGCCTCATCATATGCCATGATCCCAAACACCGTACTCCTACCTAGCAAACTTGTATGGCTAAGTAGGCTTGCTCAGCTTCTAATGTTAGCTTGGATAGTTGCAGGTGCTTTGCCTCATGTGAAAAACATGAGCTTTGATATCATTATCTTAAATTCTGTTATTTATTTAATGCACCTATATACTTAGTAAATGACGGAAAGCCTAGCCTTTTTCCGGGTGCTTTGTTCCGTTATTGCCGCCTTAGTTACCGGCTACCGGTGTTTGATTCCATAATGATCGCTCCTAACACGTTCGGGGTTGTTATGGGGACCCCCTTGATAAATCGCGTAGTGCTAAGGCTTGTCCGGCAGGACCCAACATTGGCGTTAATTTGCTAATCACTTAATAATAAACTGCATAGGGAATAGCTACCCCGAGGATCTAATCAACAACCCGGGCCAGTGCTCCTCATGAGTGTTGGTCCAAACTGGGCAGACTATGGGGCCACCACAGGGCAACCTGAGGTTTGGTATACATGTAGTGTGACTCATCCGGCGTGTCCTGAGACTGAGATACGCGGCTCTTATCAGGGTCGTCGACACGTCGGGAGGTCCTGCTAGCCTTGCCTTACCTTAGCGGAATATCTTGCGTATAGGAATCCTAGTGAAGCTTTGGTTTTCCCCAGAGTTGAGGTTTTCCTCTAAGGAATCCGACGAGATCACAGATTCGTGATAAAGGATGCCTTTGCGGCCTGTGTTCGTTTGTGATGGACTAGTTGGAGCACCCCTGCAGGGTTTAATCTTTCGGAAAGCCGTGCCCGCGGTTATGTGGCAACTTGGAATGTTTTGTTAACATCCGATGTTAGAGAACTTAAACATAAATAAATAAAACTGCCAACTGTGTGCGTAACCGTGACTGTCCCGTCGAAGCCCTCTCTTCGACTGGGAACACGGTGGGGTTATGAATGCCGTAGGTAGGTGTTCAGGATCACTTAGTGGTCAAGTAAATCCGACCGTTAGTGTAGACCACCTTTACTTCTGCTTTGCGTAAGTTAGCCACTTGATCAAGCATAGGTTGCTGCAGCCTGATACACTTTACCCCTACCTTACCCAATAACATGACTAGTTCTGGCACCAAGGTCTTAGATTGCTGAGTCCCCGTGCCTCACGGATTCCTTCGAAACTCCCAGCAGGTACAGGTACCCCAGAGACAGATGATCCCGACGGCACCCAGCTGGCGTGGCAGTACGACGAGGAGACAGACCGCCTCTACGTGAACTATCCAGAGGACTGAGGCGTGGTCGTGATCGTGGGCCTGCAGCAGGGTAGCATAGCATTTTCCATGTTTTGTAGTCCGTAGCGGAACTACCTTGATTGTATCTGTGTTGTACTCTGAGTTTAATAAGAAGACAGTTGAATCCCGAATTGTCTACTTTTATTATTATATGTGCTATGTTACTTGCTTGCGAAATGCTTAGATGCGCTTCTTTCCTATTCGGGGGCCTCGACCCCCAGATCGGAAAGGACCGCATCTTGGTCGTTACATACGACTATCCTAGAATTGAAATGCCTAAAGTACTTGAAGGTTGTGTTATGGATGAAGAAATAGTTATAGACTTTCTTGCTTGTGAGGATAGAGAAGATCTTAAGAAACTACTATGCAAGTTTAAACAAAAATCCTTGAATGCTAGAATGAAATATGATCCTAAGTTTTCTACTTCACCTATATTTGTTAACGATAAGGATTATCAATTCTCTGTCGACCCAGAAATAATTACTTTGGTTGAATCTGATCCTTTTCATGGCTATGAAAATGAAACTGTTGTGGCACGTCTCACTAAGTTAAATGATATAGCCACCCTATTTGCTCATGATGAGAAAATTCGCTACTACTATATTCTCATGTTATTTCTGTTCACATTGAAGGGTGATGCTAAGATTTGGTATAGTACTCTTGCTCCTGGTTGCGTGTGTATTCCTCAAGATATGATTTATTACTTCTCTGAAAAATATTTTCCCGTTCATAAGAAACAAGCTGCCTTAGGTGCCAATTGAAGAAGAGAGTCTCCCACAAGCTTGGGGAATGCTTCTCCAATTACTTAATGCTTTGCCTGATCATCCTCTTAAGAAAAATAAAATACTTGATATATTTTATAATGGACCAACCTATGCTTCTAGGGACCATGTAGGTAGTTGTGCTGGTTTTGTTTTCAGGGAATAAAGTGTCAAACAAGCTGAGGAATTATTGACTAATGTATTGAAGAATTATGATGAATGGACACTTCCTGAAACACCGCCTAAACCTACTCCAAAGAAGAGGGGTATGTTATTCCTTAGTCCCGAAGCTATGCAAGAGGCAAAGAAATGTATGAAGGAAAAAATCATTAAAGCTGAAGATGGTAAGAATTTACCACCTATCGAAGAAACACATGGTCTTAAAACACCACCACAGGTGGTGCAGGTAAATTATCTTTTACATTTTGATGAAGGTGACATCCTTTACAACAAATATCCTAGTCAATGCTTATAGGAGTTTAATAGTTATATTATAAAGCAAGGTCATTTCAACTCCTATGTTATGAAACAGTTGAAACAAAACTCTCATATGATTGCTCACTTAAGTGACTTGTTATTTAGGATCACCAATGACGTAAGAGGTGTAGGAAAACATGCTTCTATGGTTCAAACCCAGCCAGAATAAATTGCTAAATCTCAAAGTGAGTTACTTCATGAAATGAATAATAATATGAATGATGATGTTGTTAGAGTAATGACTAGAGGAGGAACAATGAATCAAGATCCACTATATCCATAAGGCCATCCTAAAAGAACTAAACAAGATTCACAAATAATTAATATTTATGCACCCAGTCCTTCTAGGAAAAAAAATAAAAAGAAAAATGATAGGACATTGCATACTTCTAGTGAACCTGAAGTAGAAAAACCTTCTAATAATGCTAATGATATCTCTATCTGTGATGCTGAAACTCAATTTGGTAGTGAGCGTTCACCTAGTGATAAAGAAAATGATGATGATGATGCTCGTGTAGATGCTCAACCTAACAATGACAAAGAACAAGATAATGATGTTGAGATAGAACTTGTTGTTGATCTTGATAACCCACAACCTCAGAATAAACGTTATGATAAAAGAGATTTTGTATGTAGAAAGCATGGCAAAGAAAGAGAGCCATGGCTTAAAAACCCATGCGTTATCAACCCAAACCAACTAAGGAAAAAGATGATTAATAATTTGAACGCTTTATCGAAATGCTTAGGCTAGTCTTTTTGCGTACTTGATTAACCGATCTTCTAAAGATGGCCCCTTATGATAAGTATATGAAAGACATCATCACTAATAAAAGAAAAATACCTGAAACTGAAATCTCCACCATGCTTGCTAATTACTATTTTATGGATGGAGTACCTAAAAAACTAGGAGATCCAGGAATACCAACTATACCATGTTCCATCAAAAGAAAGTGTGTGAAAACTACTTTATGTGATCTAGGAGCTCGTGTTAGTGTTATGCCTTTATCTTTATACAAAAGACTTGACTTGAATAAACTCACACCTATATAAATTTCATTGCAAATAGTTGATAAATCAACTGCCATACCTATCGGTATTTGTGAGGATGTACCCATTATTGTTGCTAATGTCCCTATCTTGATAGACTTTGTAATAGTTGATATGCCCGAGGACAACAACATGTCGATTATCCTTGGTAGACCTTTCTTAAATACTGCATGGGCTGTTATTGATTGCAACAAAAGAAAAGTCACATTTCATGTCAATGGTAAAGAACATACGGTGCATTTTGTGAGGAAACAATTCCAAGTGAATGGTGTTAATGTTATTGAAAAATCTCCTACTATCACCAATGGAAGTTTTCAACTACCTCTACCTACTACCAAAAATAAATATGAGATACTTATTGTTAGGGATATGCACATCCCCGTTGAGGTAACTTAGTGTTTTACGAAAATTCTTCGGGTTCATGCTAATTGGAGGTGGTTGTTAATAAGACTTGATCAACCTTATTAATGAATCATTTTCAAGAGGTATGAGGTCGATGAATTCACTAGGCACAACTTTCTGTGCCCACTTTATTTTACCTATTATTTTTAGTTAAATACAATAAATGCCATGATTATCCTGTTTTCTGAATTCTCCGTGCAATAAAGGTGCCCAAAAATAAAAGTTCTCCAAATGCCCTGAAATTTTCACATGATTTTTTTCTGAATATTTGAGAATATCTCGCACTGGAAACATCATAGGGGTGTCCGAGGTGTCCACTAGGCACCTGGGCACGCCACCCCCACTAGGCGCCCCCTAGTGGGTAGTGGGCCCCTCGGGGGCCCCCTCAGTTATTCCTTCATCTCACTTCGTCACTTACCTCCAGAAAAAAATTCCCTCTCTCTCTCTCTCTTTCTCTCTCTCATGTTCTTGCTCTCAAACCTGCAGATTTTGATCTCTTTGCTCGAAACTCCGTTTCTGAAACTGTTTTGGGGGGATTTCTCTTTTGTATATAACCCCCACTCCTTCAATTAGTTTTTGCGTTAGTGGTTTATCTTAGAAATAATAAGCTATTCTAGGTGCTGTTGTAGTTGATCTTGCATGTTGAAGTCTTGAAGTTCCAAGCAGTTTGAATGCTTGTTTTACGCTCTAGGCATCCTTATGAGTAGTTGCTAACATTCTTGTGAAGTTCTGTTAAATTTATGTTGTGAACCAAAAAAATTCAGAAACTTGTTCTTGGTAAAATGAATCTCTTTCGAAGGAGTTCATCCAATAAGAATTCCAAGGGAGTTGTTGGTGAATCATCTGATGCTGGACTCATCACCCCGCGATTGACGGAGGTCCGGTCGTGCGAACTGCCACACATTCCCTTTGTGGAACAAGCCGGATTCTACCATGAGTTCGCACAATTCGTGGCAAATGTTGGGTTAAGAAACTTCGCCGCACATGAGTGTGCCCAATAGCATACCCTCACTAATTCCTTCATGCAAAATTTCTATTTTCTGAATAGACATGATCTACCTTGAGTGCAGTTTAATTTATATGCTGAAATCCGCCAAATGCCGCTTACTGAATTCTGTGAGATATGTTTAATTCCATCTCACGGGGAGTTAAGGGAACCCAAGCCTGCCGAGTTTGTGGACTTCCTACTCACTTTAATGGCGGGTGAGGGAAGAGGCGTGTCGAAAGCCACTGCCACTCGCATGCAGTTTCCTTTGGTGCATTACTTTGCTTTATTTGTCTTGAACTATTTAACTACTAGGGAGCAGGGTAGTATACTTAGCTCTCCCGACCTTGCCATTGAACGCCGAGCACTCCATAACGATCACACCTTTAATTTGGGAGCTATTATTGCTCGTCGTTTACACACTAATAGATCTAAAGGTAAAATCCATGGTGGTATTTATGCCACTCGCTTGGCGAAATGCTTTAACATCCCTTTTCATCATGATGATTATCTTTTACCACGACTTTATCTAGACCATCAATCTATGGTGGATCACCACTTTATTGACCATGATGATTCCTTTGATAACATTCATTATAACTTGGTTTGTAGTGAGGTTACCCGTGATGTTATTCCGTTGTCTACACCTGCCTTGTTTGATTCTATTGTCAGGAATGGATACATGATCATGCCTGAGGAGATTATTGCCAAACAGAACGCCGAGGCAGCGGCTGACAAGGAGCCCTAGGAGTGGGACTCTCTGGTGCCGCCGCCCAAACACTTTGACATGAGGCCACACGGCTACTATGGGTGGTGATTACCAAGCTAGGCTAAAAGCTAAAGCTTGGGGGAGTACGTGTTTCCACCGACTTTACATTCATGCTCACATATTCTAGTTGTCGGTGTTCACACTCTTGCATTGTATTATCCATGTTAGATTTATTTTCTTGCTTTCTTCTTGTGTGTTTGAAAAACTTGCAGAAAACCTAAAAGGATTTGCCTTTTCTTCTTTTTCCCCTTCTTTAATTTGCTTTCTTCGAGAAAAACTAAAAACTCCAAAAATATTTTAGTGTGTTTATCTGAATTTTTTCCCCTTTATTGAGTTGTACCCAAGGGGAAGACCACGATGAAAATATTGAGTGGCTCTCATATGCATTGTTATTGATCTAATAAAGAGCCCATACTACTTTGTCTTCTCCTCTTGAATAAAATGTCGCAGATTCCAGCTTAGTCCACGACACTCTTGCACTACTATTATTTTCATATCCTTCGGTCGTGCAAGTGAAAGGCAATAATGGCGATATTTGATGAAGTGACTGTGGTAGAGAGAAGCGGGTATGAACTCAACTTGTTTTTATTTTTGTAAATATGTTTAGACCAGTATCCATAATTTAGCGTATTATGACCAAAGATGTTTGTAATGATAGTTAGAGATTATAGTTGTTCATGCCATGGTTAAGTAGCTAGGAGTGGATAATGATTTATCTTGGATGTCAACATGCATTAAAATGGTTTTGATGTAGTATGATGATATGGTATCCTCCTCTAAATTTTCAAGTGGCTTGACTTGGCGCATGTTCACGGATGTAGTTGAATCAAAACCAACATAGCCTCCACGATATTTATGTTCATGGTATTTATATCCTACTCATGCTAGTTTGCAACCATGGTTATTCATAAGCATGTTCATGACTGTCTTCGCTCTCTAGCTGGTCGCTTCCCAACCTATTTGCTAGCATTCGCCTGTACTAAGAGGGAATACTGCTTGTGCATCAAAAACCTTGAAATATAGTTATTCCAGATGAGTCCACTATATCTACCTATATGTGGTATTACCCTCCCGTTCCAAACAAATTTGCATGGGCCACCGCTAATATTTCAAATGAGCTTCTATTTTGTGTGCCCGGACCACTCACAGAGCAACAGGGGTCAGTCAGTATCTTCCATGCTAAGCGGGTTATTCTCATGATGGGTGTTTATTCACTCGTCCTTGCCCAAGAGGGGCTGGTAAAACGGGACTCTCTATGCCAAAAACATAAATCACAAATAATTAAACAAAATTCCCCCTGGATTGTTGTTGGTATGGACGACACCCATGGATTCAGCTAACCGTGAAGTGTGTTTGTTGGTGGAGGGGGAGTAAACCTTTACCATTATCGTTTGGGAACCGCCAATTTGTTTAGCATCGAACATACCGATAGCTCTTGGTCGTAACATTGTCAGGAAGGGCGTACCTCCCAAAATAATTTATCTCTAATTTTTGCTATGAACTCTAGCACCACTGCAAATACCTGCTTCCCTATGAGAAGGGACTTTCTATTTACTTTCATGTTATTTTATTTTTACTTTGAGTCATCTTCTTCTCAAATAAGCACACCTGATAGCATTGTTGTCACCCTCATGCTTTGTGTCTAGTTAAGCATTGTGTGCAGCATGACTGGATCTCCTCTACCATGAGTTACAGTGTCTAGACGCTGCTCAAACTTTGGAGGTTCTCTGCATTTATGTTTTTCGGTCTAAAAAAGGGCTCGCGAGATACCACTGTTGTCATATTATATCATGATTGTTTTGACAAAGTGTTGGTGTTTGAGTTATATTATTATTGCTCGCTAGTTTATCATGCCATTGATATGAGCTAATACAGTTTCTAAGGGTTATTGCCAATATGATTAGTCATGATTTATGCTGAAAATGTGGGTTCTCTCTAAGCATGTATATGTAAACAAGAACAAAAGAGTTCGTAAAAGTTTTTCTTTTTCACTTTCAGTTTGTCAACTGAATTGCTTGAGGACAAGCAATGGGTTAAGCTTGGGGTGTTGATATGTCTCCATTGTATCTACTTTTCCTAATACTTTTGCTCTTGTTTTGGACTCCAATTTGCATGATTTGAATGAAACTAACCCAGACTGACACTGTTTTCACCAGAACTACCATGGTGTTGTTTTTGTGTAGAAATAAAAGTTCTTGGAATTGGACGAAACTTTCTCGAGATTTTTTATGGAATAAAAGAGAAAAATACTGGAACCAAGACCCACTGGAGGGGGGCCCACGCGCCCACTAGGCACCACGATGCCCCCTTTGCATGGCCTGGTGGGTAGTGGGGCCCATGGGGCTCGGCTGACCCTAACTCCAGCACTACAAAAATCCTATTTTGGGAGAAAAAAATAAGAGAGGAAGTTTCATCGCATTTCACGGTGCAGAGCCACTGCCACCTCGTGTTCTTCACGAGGAGGCAAAATCTGGAGTCCGTTTTGGGCTCCGGAGAGGGGAATGTTCGGTCTTCGTCATCACCAACCCTCCTTCATCACCAATTCCTTGATGCTCCCCATCGGGAGTGAGTAATCCCTTCTTATGTTTGCTGGTCGGTGAGGAGTTGGATGAGATTTATCATGTAATCGAGTTAGTTTTGTTACGGCTTGATCCCGAGTATCCACTATGTTCGGAGATTCATGTTGCTATGACTTTGCCACACTTAATGCTTGCCACTAGGACCCGAGTGCCATGATATCAGATCTGAATCGTTTATGTTTTCACCATGATATCTATGTTCTTGATCCAATCTTGCAAGTTGTATGCACCTACTACGTGTTAGGATCCGCATACCCGAAAGTGACAATAACTGGGATTCTTTTCGGTGATTACCGTAGTATGAGGAGTTCATGTATTCACTATGTGTCAATGCTTTGTTTCGGTTCTCTATTAGAAGGAGGCCTTAATATCCCTTAGTTTCCTGATGGACCCCGCAGCCATGGGAGGGTAGGACAAAAGATGACATGCAAGTTCTTTTCCACAAGCACGTATGACTACTTACAGAATACATGCCTACAGTATATTGATGAACGAGAGCTAGTTCTATGTTGCCCTATGTTATGACTGATACATGATGAATATCATCTAGCAATACCATCGATCTAGTTCCTACGTGTCAGTGAAGGATCGACACCTATGGGGCCCAAAACGGTCCCCTTTTTCTGGTTTGGCGGGGAGAGGGGTCGCGGCAAGAGCAGAACCAACAGTCAAGGCTCGGCAAGATCTTTTTACCTAGGTTCGGGCCACGTGGTGCGTGTTGGGGATATACCCCATGGTGTAACCCGGCTTGAAGTATGACCCGCCAAGGACTTGGCGACTCGCCAGTGACTCAGCAGTGACCTGCTGGGCGACTCATATTTGACCCCGCAGGCGACGCAGACAAACGACAAAGGCCCAAGCTCCGGTGTACACCCTAGCATAAGGCGACTCATAGAGAGGGCAGGAGGGCCAGCTCACACAGAAGGCCCAAGAAGAGGAAAGACTGCCTCACAAAGGAAAGAAGACTCGGATCAGGATTCAAGAGAGACTAGTCATATTCCTACTTCTAGTAGGACTCTACATGTAAACCTACCCCTTCCACTTATGTAAGGAGGGGTAAGGCGCCCAAAGAGGGACAAGATTCACAACTTAGGTCTAGACAAGACAAATCATGAGATAGACAGATTAGACACCCACGAGATTAGAGGTGGCGAGTTTGCACCCTTGTAATCGAGATCATCATCTTCATCAATGAAACACAAGCAGGCCGTAGGCTTTTACCTCCATCGGAGGGGCCGAACCTGGGTAAACTCGCGTCTCTGGATTCCGACCAACCCCTCTCAAGCCGCCACATAGTTGCGATGGCCTCACACCTAAGTCCTTTCACGACGATATATGTTGTGACAAAACCACGACATTTGGTGCCCACCGTAGGGCTAGCGTACGGTGGTGTTGTGTTATTGGAGGGAACTCTCCTAGGGATCAAGAAGCTCGTGATTCGGCACATAAAAAAGACAAAAGTCTACATGAACTCGAAGTTCATCGTTTGAGATTGAAAAAGTTTAAAGGACAACAGGAATAACGGCGTTGGTACATGTCTATGCGTGTAATCTGTCGGCTTGCTCGCATGATCAAGATTGGAAAATAATTGGTAGCATCTACACGAGAAGGGATCTGATCAAGAAAATTTAAGGCGATGATGGAGTACATCAGATGAACCCTAAAGTGCCAAGTGATTTATTCCTGAAAGTCATGCAGCTGTCCGAAACCAACAGTCATCGGCCCGCAGCTATTGGATGGATGTGTTATAAGATGTGAAGCGAAGCAGTCCAGCCATAGTACTAAGTTAGTATGTATTTGATCAGTTTTGGTCTGCCATGACACCGAGGAGGAATCAAGGAAGGAAAAAAGGACTACTCCATCGTTGGGGAGGACACCGCCGCCGCGGCCTGGTATTGCGCGAGCCACGCTTTTTGAGCCCTCGACGCGACTGCACCCGCCGGGCCTGCACTCCGAGTCGGCCTTTGCCTCACGAGTGCGCGTCGAAGCCGGCCCCATCTCTACGTCACATCGGCCCCTGTGGCTGGCTCCGCTTCGTATTCACTCGCTCGCCTCAGCTGCGAGGCACGCGAACTGCCGCCCGCCGCAAGTCGCCTCAACTATCTCGTGTTCGACCCGTCGTCGCCTTGCCTTGATCCATGCTGTCGAAACCGCTTTTAGCCATCTCACGTCCGAGTCGCAGTTGCCTCACCTCGCTGCTGACGCGCCTCCACCTCGCTCCGAGTTCTCCTCGATCTGGGGCGGTGTCGCCCCATCTTGAGCTGGTCCTCAGAAGCGGCCTCGCCTCAGTCGCCGCTCCGACAGCTGACTTCTTCTGCTGCACCGTGCGCCGCCGCGCGCCGGCGCCCGCTGTGCTGCGCTCCACCTGCTGCGCGCCGCCTTCGTCATTCATCGGCTCCTGCTGCGTTGAGCTCCACTAGCTGCCCCTCACCTCCATCGTGGCCGGCTCCTACTGCGCTAGCTCCGCGGCGCCCCCGGCCCGTGCACGCCTAGTCGCGCCTACTGTCGCCGTCATCAACTTTGTTGCGCCACGCGTGCACCTCCTGCGCGCAGATACATCTTCGCGCACCAGCGCCACCCGCGCTCACCTCGCTCCCGCCTTGCACCGCTTGTATCACCCGTGTTGGCTTCCTCCAACGCGGCCTCACCTCTGCCGTCATGGCTCTGCCCCGCCTCGATCCGGCCCACTGCGTCATGCCACCCGCGCACCGGCTCCTCCCCGCTTCACAGCTCCGCGCCTGACTGGTACCACCTCGCCCCATCACAGTGAACACACCTCGAGCTGGCCTTATCTCCACTCTGGCCGGCCGGCTCGTCCTCAAGGCAACGCGCCGGTTTTTTGCTTTTCCACACACACTTTGAGGTAGATTTGATGAATCTGCTCGCGCGCGTCAGAGCCGCCCTCTCGCACCTTGGTTGTTGCGCATGCCCTCGCTGCCGTTGCGTCTCCGTCCAGCTCACACTCCATGCCAGTACCATCTATGGCCGGTCCGCGTGCCCACGCCCCCGTGTGCGCCCGCTCGCACGCCCGCCACCAACAATCGCCTCGCCCGTGTGTGTCTTGACCGGCTCTCGCACAGCTCGGGCTACGTTGGCCAGTGGCCACCCACAAAGATACAGATAGGCTAATAAAAAAAAGGGATGAGAGTTTTTATCCCGTCCGAGCAGCGATACCCAGGCAAAGCAGCAGCCAACCCGAAGTGCACTTATCCCTCCTAACACGCATATGCTAATGATAAAAAGGGAAGTGTTAATCCCGATGCGCAGATTATTTGCTGGACATGCAGTATTACATGGAAGGCTAATACGGAGAATCAAATCACTTTGTGGACTCCAGATAGCTACGAATATCATATGTTGATTAAATGCATCAGGTGATATCCGTCCAATCTATTTATTTAACATGTATTAATTTTTTTGAGAACAATTTATGTAGGGCAATTGTTCATTACCAAAGCGGCACGATAACACTGAGAGCCAACATCAGTCTGAACCGGCATTCGTCCGTGGGACCAAGATGGCTCACAACGACGCGACTAATTCTCACGTCTGCGCGACCAACACGGCTTACAATGATGCGGCCAAATTTCACGTTCTCTTGACCAAAACGACTTACAATGCCGCGGCCGATTCTCAAGTTCGTGCCAAATCGCGAGACAACTCTCGCATTCAACTCAACCCGCCGGTGCAGTGTTCTCCAGTGCGAGCCGCCCAACAGACGCACATGAGCCGCCGTCCCCACGGTCCAACCTACATCAACACATCAGGATAATTCTTCTTTACAAAAAGTGGCATTATGTCTCGGAGATGGAGCGGGTACCATTATTTTTCTCCGTCGACTTATGCCGTAGTCAAGTATGGAGATTCTCAAGCCGCCTCCTTGAGTCGACTTAAGACTCGGGGGCTACATGGACATGGCTCGACAGACTCAACTGAGACGAATAATTCAAGAACCCCGGGTCGTTGCTGAAAAGGATCGAGATGGACCTAGAGGGGGGGGGGTGAATAGGTACAAATCCAAATTTTAATAATTACTTGGCAATTTTAGGCTAAAGTGCGGAATATAAGTGTAAGCCTAATAATTGCAATGACAAAGAGTAAGCTATTAGGAGTGAAGCAAGGCAAGCGGTAAATAATAAGCGAATACAAGTATGTAATAAGGATTAACACAAGTAGAGAGTTAGGGTTAGGAATAACCGAAACTCCGAGAGAGACAAGGATGTATCCCGATTTTCACTTCCTTGGAGGGAAGCTACGTCACCGTTAGAGGGGCGGATGTTACCACGAAGGCACACCAACGCCACGAAGGCTCACCCTATTCTCCCTTTGAGATAACTCCACGAAGGCGTTTCTCAACCACTAGTGGTAAGCCTTGAGGTGGATTCCAAACCTTCACAAACTTTCCAGGGGATATCACAATGGTTTGATTCCTCTCCGAAGACTCCTACCGCCCAGGAGTCTCCAACCTCCAAGAGTAACAAGATCACGGGGATTGCTCAAAACTTGCTCGAATCACAAATCACTTTGTTGGGAAGGAGGAGAGGGAGACGATCTATCTTTTGATTGGAACAACACTCAAAAGGACTCACAAATGCTCTTGGGATCTAGGATTTGGTGTAGACAAGAGTGAGTGAGAGGAAAGGTGTTCTTGGGTGTGTCTTAGCTGTGTTGAACACCCTTTCACGAGGTGGGAGAAGAGTATATATAGTGCGTAGTGAAATCCAGCCGTTGGAGGTGCAATAAGTCACACAGGGTCCGGACGTCCGACACTTTTCGGAAGTCCGGGCGTCCGTGAGGGGCCGGACGTCCGACAGGGGTCGGTCATCCGAGACCTGTAGGCATGACTGGAACTCTTCTGAATTCATCAGCGGCCGGACGTCCGACAGGGGTCGGTCGTCCGAGTCCTATAGATGTGCCTGAACATATTTGAATTCATCAGCATACGGACGTCCGGAGTGGCCCGGAAGTCCGTGTTATACAACACAAGTTCTACTGGTGGTGGCTTCCAGATTTCCGATGGGTGTCGGACATCCGGCGCTCGGACATCCGGAGGGAGCCGGATTTCCGAGATATAGTGCACACATTCTACTGGTGTTGGCCTCCGGATTTCCGAAGCTTGGCCGGACGTCCGGCCCTCGATCGTCCGGAGGGAGCCGGATTTCCAAGATATAAGCCTTACAAGCTACTGGTGTCTGGCTGCGGATTTCCGGAGGGAGCCGGATGTTCGGCGCTCGGACGTCCGGAGGGAGCCGGATGTCCGAGGTAATTGGACATATATTGAATTGTAGACAGTGGACAGTATGTGGTGTTTGCTATGTTTGTAGAGATGTGGTATGAGCAAGTTTATCGCAAAGCCTGTGATCCCCTCTTAATAGTGCGGGATCCCTATACTCAATATCTGTAAACTCAAAAGACTATTCTACAGCATCTCTTCTTAATCCCGAGTCTTCTCGAAATATACATCACCAATCTTTTCAGGCAACCTATGGCACATAAATCTTAATCTACTAAAGTACGTGCCGTCCTGAGATACACTCAACAAATAGGATTAGTTTCCTATGTATGTGTTGTCATTAACACCAAAAGACAATTAGGGGCATAGCATGCACTTTCAGTCTCCCCCTTTTTGGTAGTTGATGAAAACATATACATAGGTCTCAAAAATATTAAAACATACATTATAGTCTAGGAGATATTTAGTACGGAGCTCCCCCTTAAGATATGCATGATAAAGAAACCGAAGCTCCAAATGGATCAACATGGAAGGATAATAGATCATCATAGAAATAAAGGAGCAAGACATAATAGTCTATGATGATACCATAGCAAGTCACAACCATTCATAAGTAGCCATACATGAGTTTTATCCATTACATTAAATCTCCAAAGACTAACAAATGACGAGAATAAAAATTTAACTACGATACATTACTCCCCCTTTGGCACCAAGTACCAAAAAGGGAGCCATCAATAGCACCAACCAAACTCAAGGCGCATCATCATCATCATCATCAGCATCATCAGCCAAACCACTGCCCCCAGCCTTGTCAAAGAACTCAGACCACTCAGGACCAGAAGGGAAGCCAAAATCAATGGAAGGAGCAGCAGGAGGGGCCTCATCATCACTCACATCAAGATCGCCCGAGGCTCTGAGACGAGCCTTGAGGGCATCCTGAGAGGAAACTAAGCGGGAAACCACATCATGGGTTTGACCACACTGAAAGGAGACAACCTTCATCAAAGTAGAGTGAGCTTTGCCAAGGAATTTGGCAATGCGACTGAGAGAAGCGGAGCTAGATGAAGGGGTGGCGGCCCGTGCAGCAGTGCGGCGAGTGGTAGTAGAGGAAGAAGGGGCGCTCTTGGGAGCAAAGTCATCCGCCATGTGAGCGGGAATGGTCCACTTCCGATGGATGTGGGTGGTAGCCACAGAGAAATCAGCAACGTGGTTAATAAGTGCCTGGATGAAAGGAGCGTGAGGAAAGGCTCGCTTGTACTGAAAGCTAGCAAGCCTAATCTCATGCCATAGGAAATGGGGCACATTGATTTTGCTCTTGGGGTTCTCGAACAAGTGGTACATGATGTCGATACAATAGCCACTGCAAGAACCCTTATCACCCATCTTGGGATAGATGGTGCGGATGACACACTGAAAGGTAATGAAGTAAGGTGAGCGCCAGATGGATACCTGGTTAAGGTCCTACAGGCGCTCATCCGCATCAAGCTCGCGTAGTGGTTTGGTTAGGTGTCCACACACGTCAATAGTCTTAGGTGCATGGTTAGGATCATCCTTATGTATTTTATAACCGGAATGGGGAAAACCCAGTGCGGCAACAAAAGTAGCATAAGTGGCTTTGAAGCGAACGTCGGAGGTGATCCAGGTGATAGTGTTGTCGGAGCCAAAATGACATGTGGCATAGAACTGGTGAATGGCAGCAACATTATAGTCGCAATGAAAAGCAAACGGGGCGGCAAGCCCCGATGACTCAATAAGCTCAATGGCACCCGGATATTTCGCCGGGTGCATGCGAAGATGCTCAACATCAATGAAAAGATGATTAGATAACCCCTTAGGGACTATGACGGTGGTAAATATGTCTGCCTGGACATTTGTGCGGAAACGTGAATCCGTAGAATCACTGCCGACCTCGTATTGATTTACGTCGCGGCGGAAAGTAAGATAGGAAGCTGCCCCAAGTGTGGTGAAGTTTGTGATATTACGACCTAATGTGGCAGGAGGCTCTAAGGAGATGCGGCGAGCTTCACCTGCAGGCTGGGCAGGAGGCGGTTGTGGCATGTAGGACGCCCTGCGAGACCCGAGCTTGGACCTTCGAGCGACGGGTTGAGGAAGTTCCTCGGCGGCAAGCTCCTCCTCGAAGTTGGGGTCAGCATCATCAGACGACGAGGGAGACGGCAAACGCCGGGGCGGAGAACGCCGAGCAGTCCGTTTGAAGGGACGATGTGGCTCATCCAATTCCGACCCCGTGTTCATAGGGGTGCGAGAGGATGAGCCGGCCACGGTCTTCCAAGCGGTGTGCTTGGTCTTGCCCATGAAGCCCTACGCGGATGAAAACTCCCCAAATGAGGAACGAGCATGGAGATACATGAGAGAAATCAAATCCTACGCGAAAGGAGATGGAGGAGCGACCTGAGGATGGATCCCGTGAAGAATACGGAGGAAGAAGGAGGGGATCCGTGGAGGAGAGCGGCTCGGGAGAACCAGGGCTGGGCGCTGGGGAGGAGCTCCTCGAGCGGTTCCCTGGGCTGGCGGCGTCGGCTGAGAAAAAGGGGGCGCTCGGGATTAGGGCAAAAGCCCAGCCCCGCGCCCAGCTTTATATAGGGGCCCCGAGGTGTCGGACGTCCGAGAGGCGTCGGACGTCCGGAGGTCGTTCTTGCGCCGGACGACCGACACTGGTCGGACGTCCGGAGGAGGTATTGCCGCGTCGGATGTCCGAGAGGCGTCAGACGTCCGAGATGAGCCGGACGTCCGAGAGAGGGAGGAGAAGGGAGAGGCCAGTTCTGGTAATTTTTGTTTTGATGATGATGACTTGCATGGTATATATATATAAAAAACAAACTATGACCACTGTTTTCCTAGAAGCATTACATGCATGAAATGATCGGTGCATACGTTGTAAGCTTGAAAACACATAGAATTACGACGCACTCCCCCTAAATATATGCGCACATCAAGACACAACCATAATGTGAGTGTATGTATGTGTGCAAGGTTTCAAGATATGTTGTCAAGCTCCAAGATACCAAGTTCACGCCTAAGTTGACAGAACCTAGCTACGCTAAGTGGCTTGGTGAAAATGTCGGCTAACTGCATGTCGGTACCCACATGGGTAATATCAATGTCACCCTTTTGCACATGGTCTCTCAAGAAATGATACCTAATATCAATATGTTTTGTGCGAGGGTGATCAATGGGGTTCACGGAGATCTTTATGGCACTTCCATTATCACAGAGAAGAGGAACGTGTCGATACGTGATACCATAATCCTTCAGGGTTTGCCTCATCCATAGCAATTGAGTAGCACAGCTTGCGGCTGCAATATATTCGGCCTCGGCCGTGGAGAGAGAAACACAGTTCTGCTTCTTCGAGGACCAACTTACCAACGAGCGTCCAAGAAACTGACATGCACCGGAAGTGGATTTCCGACCCACTTTATCATCGGCCCAATCCGCATCAGAATACCCAATAAGATCAAACTTTGCATCCTTAGGGTACCATAAGCCTAACTTTGGGGTGTGAACAAGGTATCTAAGAATGTGCTTAACCGCCGTGTGATGGCTTTCCATAGGGGAAGCTTGAAATCTAGCACATATTCCTACACTTAACATGATGTCCGTTCTAGATGCGCAAAGATAAAGTAGCAAACCAATCATGGAGCGATAAGTAGATGGGTCAAAAGGAATACCGTTTGAGTCTTCATTTAGAACTACATCGGTGGCCATCGGTGTCTTCATTGGTTTAGCATGTGTCATATCAAATTTCTCAATAATGTCTTTGAGGTACTTAGTTTGAGACAAGAAAATCCCTTCTAGAAATTGTTGTATTTGAAAACCAAGAAAGAACTTCAAGTCCGTGTTGAGTGACATCTCAAAGGTCTTGGTCATGGAGGCCGCAAACTTCTTGCACAAATGGATGTTAGGAGAACCAAAAATGATGTCATCTACATAGATTTGGCATAAGATCAAATCACCATTTTCCCTCTTAGTAAAAAGTGTGGGATCGATCACCCCCACCACAAAGCCATCATCGAGTAGGAACTTCTTAAGATGATCGTACCAAGCGCGGGGTGCTTGTTTAAGACCATAAAGTGCCTTGTGAAGTTTATATACATGATCTTTGTTATGAGGGTCAACAAACCCAGGTGGTTGTGATACATATACCTCTTCTTGTAGAGGACCGTTAAGAAAAACACTTTTCACATCCATTTGATGCAAGGTAAAACCATTGAAAGCAGCATAGGCCAATAAAATGCGAATGGACTCAAGACGAGCAACAGGGGCGAAAGTTTCACCAAAGTCCAAACCTTCAACTTGGGAGTACCCCTGTGCTACTAACCTTGCCTTGTTGCATAGAACAGTCCCGTTCTCATCTTCCTTGTTGTTGAAAATCCATTTAGTTCCAATGACATTATGTTCTTCAGTTGGTCGTTCTACCAATGACCATACTTCGTTGCGTGTGAAACTGTTTAGCTCCTCTTGCATAGCAAGTAGCCAGTCATTGTCACATAATGCATCCTGAACCCTGTGTGGCACAGTACTAGAGACAAACGAAAAGTGAGCACAAAAGTTTGTTAATTGTTTACGAGTCACTCTACCTTCCGATACGCCTGTGAGGATTTGATCAATATCAACACGACCGGCCACACGTGGCATGATGGAGGTCAAGGTTTCACGAGGTTCAACTTCATTTCCATCATCAATGTCCTCAACATATGGATCATTTATGTGCGGAGGAAGATATTCCTCTTCGCGTTGCACCTGTTGAGGTTCATCATCAAGCATACCCATACTTTGGTCTACCTCTTGAAGTTCATCTTGTTCTTGAGCGTCATCAGGGTGAGAGACATGTTCTCCCACTTGATCCTCAACAACTGGCATGATGGGTGTGCTAGTATCTTGTGGAGGTACGGGCAGTGAACTGTCTTGAGGATGCGAGATGTTCTCATCATCTTCATCATCATCATGGGGTCTTTGTTCCATAGGCAGAAGTGCACCTACACCCATGTTTAAGATATCTTGTGGAGAGTCTTCTTCACCTGCATCATTTAGATCAACTTGCTTCCCATGGGAGCGGTTAAATTCATCAAACGTCACGTCACAGGTTTCTATAACACATCCAGTGGATTTCTTGTAGACTCTGTAGGCGTGAGAGTTTGACCCATAGCCAACAAAAATCCCCTGAGTTGTTTTGGATTGAAATTTCCCTAACCGTTCCCGTTTGTTGAGGATGAAACATTTGCATCCAAACACACGAAAGTACTTAACATTGGGCTTGTTCCCAGTTAGGAGCTCATATGGAGTTTTCTCCAATATTGATCTGAGGAAGAGTCGGTTTGATGCATGAGATGCTGTGTTGACGGCCTCAGCCCAAAAGCTATGTGGTGACTTGTATTCATCTAACATGGACCTTGCCATTTCCACAAGTGTCCGGTTCTTCCTCTCTGCCACACCATTTTGTTGGGGGGTGTAAGGTGCGGAGTACTGATGTTCAATCCCCTCATCACTAAGAAATTCTTCTAGGGTGTTGAACTCAGAGCCATTATCACTTCTTACTGCCTTGATGTCCTTGTCAAATTTCCGCTGGGCTTGTTTGGCAAAGTGAATGAGAGTGACCTTCGTCTCGTCCTTGGACTTGAGAAAGAACACCCATGTATATCTTGAGTAATCATCAACAATGACTAGGCCATAATTTTTCCCTCCAAGACTTGCCCATGAAGGAGGCCCAAATAGATCCACATGAAGGAGCTCTAGCGGCCTCGAAGTGGATACACCGTTCTTGGGTGGATGTCTTGATTGATGTTGCTTCCCAGCTATGCATGCACTGCACACACGATCTTTCTCAAAAGATACATTTGTTAGTCCAAGAATGTGATTACCGTTTAAGAGATTTTGAAGATTTTTCATGCCAACATGGGCGAGCCGGCGATGCCACAACCATCCCATGTCGGCCTTGGCCATTAGACAAGTTGTATGGAAAGTGCTCTCTTTCGAGAAATCAGCCGTGTAAAGGTTGCCATCCAACTCTCCAACAAAAGCCACTTCAAGAGTGTCTCTCTTAAAGACTTTCACATCCGTCAGTCCAAATAGTGTGTCATAACCGACGGAAGCCAATTGACGAACTGAAAGTAAATGATATTGAAGAGATTGGACAAGCATGACATTTGCAATAGACATGTCATTAGTGATTGCCACCTTTCCCAACCCAATTACCCGCCCTTTCGACCCTCCACCAAATACAATGCTCATGTATGGTCAAATGGCTTGCATGAAGTCATAGAGCAAGTTACTATCTCCGGTCATATGATTGGTGCATCCACTGTCGATCACCCATTTTGCTCCACCGGAGAAAACAACCTGTAAAGAATTAAGACTTGGTTTGAGGTACCCATTTTGTCATGGGGCCTTTCACATTAGTTACAAGAGTCTTAGGGACCCAAATAGCATAGAATCGAAATGCATTACGGGGACCAACGAATTTAGCATAGACTTCTCCTTCCTTTGATTTGCGTAGTACATAGGATGGCGGCATGAATGAATTCGGTTGTCTTGTTGTGAGTAGACGGACCCCTAGTGGCCGATCCACTCACAACCTTACCTTTCTCCGTGTGTCCCTCTGGTACAAATATTTCCTTAAGAGGAGTGGTACACTTCAGAGGAGATGCACTTTTCTTGGCAGTGCTTGGGTTGAACCCAAGCCCTTCCTTGGCGACACCTCCATTGTGTCGACTTAAGATCTCATTGAGAGTCTTTTGTCCTTGTGCACATGTCATGAGACCTCTGTCTAGCTGTGCCCTTAACGAACAGTTTTCCTCAAGGATAGATGTCAGTTCACTACTTGGGTTAGTAGTGCAGGTATCAACATTGATAATAGGTGAGGAGTAGGCCTTAGCTAGAGTGTCAAGATAAGTGACCTTAAGTGCCTCAAAGCTCTTTGTAAGAACAGTGAGTTTCTCTTCCTTGTCTTTGAGAGATAAGGATAGACGCTCACAGTCCTTAGAAAGAGAAGCATGAGAGTTCACAAGTCGGTCTTTATCATTTAGTAATTATCTGCACACATTTTCAGCCTTTTTCAAGGAGGCAAGATCATTAGCATGTTTATCAAGGTTTTCACCTACTTTTGAACATAATGCATCATTTTGTGCTTCCTCATAAAGGACTTTCTGCTCAAGGAGTTCATTTCTCTCCTTCTCCTAAGTGACGAGGGTTTCGAGTTCCTTGATGGTATTGGTGTGCTTACTCACCATTTCCATCAGTATGCGAAACATAGTGAGCTTCTTTCCTTTAAGAGAGCACATAAATTTGTTCATTTTAGCAAACATGGAATGATCTAAATCATCATCCTCATAATGATCTTCCGCATCAAGATACTCATCAGAAGGGGTAGAAACTAGGCTGAAAGAGTTTAACCGTGGGGTTACCTTAACCTTATCAAGGGAGCTTTGGTCTTCCCCATCTCCCATGGCAGTCTTTGCCATCAAACACTTGTGAGCGTTGCCCTTGTAGTCCTTCATATAGTTGTAGTAAACAACATCACCACTTTTGTTGACTAGCCTCAAGGTACTCTGTGTATCTTGAGCTACTCCGGCAACTCCACCAACATCTTCTGGATCTGATTCTTCTTGTGCAACCATTGCTCTTCCATCTGTCCTCTTGGACTTGGAGTTCATAGGGTTTGGTAACTTCTTCTTTACAAAGGTCTTTGGAAACCTTGGTTTGTCTTCTCTCTTCTCATAAGGGCAGTCGTTGGAGAAGTGGTTGGTTTCCTCACAGTTATGGCATTTCCTTACCTTCTTCTTTGGAAATCTTCCCTTGAACTTCCCTGCACTGAACTTATTCACAAAGAGAGCAATGTCCTCAAACGATGGGCTTTCATCAGAGTCAACATCATCGCCATCTTGACAGTCATCATCACCTTCTTCTTCTTCACTTTCTTCTTTGTCATACTCATGCTTGGCTTTCAAAGCAAGATTGATCTTTGATGTTGAAGTGCCATGCATGGCTAGGTTCTTTGTTGCATTTGCCTTTGACTCTTCAAATAATTGGAAAGTGGATATGATGTCATCCGGAGTCATTTCTTTGAAAGCATGATGCTGTTTCATGTCCCATACCATTTGATGGTGATATGGAGCAAGAGCGTGAAGTAACTTGTCCACAAGGAATCTCTTGGTCAGATTGAAACCATCTTGCGTCTTGTCACAGTCACATGACTCAATGTCTGCGGCGAGAGTCATGAGCCGTTCTAGTAGCTGCTTGGGAGATTCACCCTTTTCCATACAGAAATTCTGTAATTGCCCCTTGGCAATTTCATATTGAGCAAGCCGAAGAGTGGAGGTACCGCTCTTGGTCCTTATGATGCCGTCCCACAATTCCTTGGCACTTGTGATGTGAATGTAAGGTCTTCGTTGCTTGTCATTCATTCCTTTTCTTATGCACATGATCGTAGTGTCATTGAGATGCTTGTCATAAGTTTCTCTGGGCGTGATGCATCTTGGATCAACAGGATTGTATCCATGTTCGAGGATGTCCAGCATCTCATCACTGGCGTACCTAAGATGATCCTGCATACCAACTCTCCACAAAGCAAAATCGGAATTGTCATCAAGCAAGGGAGGTTTTCCTCCAGGATTGTACTTAGGTTTCTCAATTTGAGATCTAGCATAAAGCCATGGAACACTGGTTTGGTTCCTCTCTGGAGGAGGTTGGCCAAATGGAGTACCGTGCACGTGGGGCCCTGAGGCCCTCGGCGACGTGGTTGTCCCCGTGGTTAGTGATGCTAGTCTCATTTGGATCATGGTCTCAAGAGAAGCATCATGCTCCTCTTTTTGCTTGGCAAGGGCCCGTTCCAGGTCCTCAGAGGTGAAAGACTTGACTTCCGAGGAAGTCCCGTCCCTCTGCACTAGAGCTACCATAGCTGGATTCACGTCCATCTCGCTCTAGGGCGGTTAAGCCACACAAATAGAGCACGAGGCTCTGATACCAATTGAAAAGGATCAAGATGGACCTAGAGGGGGGGGGGGTGAATAGGTACAAATCCAAATTTTAATAATTACTTGGCAATTTTAGGCTAAAGTGCGGAATATAAGTGTAAGCCTAATAATTGCAATGACAAAGAGTAAGCTATTAGGAGTGAAGCAAGGCAAGCTGTAAACAATAAGCGAATACAAGTATGTAATAAGGATTAACACAAGTAGAGAGTTAGGGTTAGGAATAACCGAAACTCCGAGAGAGACAAGGATGTATCCCGATGTTCACTTCCTTGGAGGGAAGCTACGTCACCGTTAGAGGGGCGGATGTTACCACGAAGGCACACCAACGCCACGAAGGCTCACCCTATTCTCCCTTTGAGATAACTCCACGAAGGCGTTTCTCAACCACTAGTGGTAAGCCTTGAGGTGGCTTCCAAACCTTCACAAACTTTCCAGGGGATATCACAATGGTTTGATTCCTCTCCGAAGACTCCTACCGCCCAGGAGTCTCCAACCTCCAAGAGTAACAAGATCACGGGGATTGCTCAAAACTTGCTCGAATCACAAATCACTTTGGTGGGAAGGAGGAGAGGGAGACGATCTATCTTTTGATTGGAACAACACTCAAAAGGACTCACAAATGCTCTTGGGATCTAGGATTTGGTGTAGACAAGAGTGAGTGAGAGGAAAGGTGTTCTTGGGTGTGTCTTAGCTGTGTTGAACACCCTTTCACGAGGTGGGAGAAGAGTATTTATAGTGTGGAGTGAAATCCAGCCGTTGGAGGTGCAATAAGTCACACAGCGTCCGGACGTCCGACACTTGTCGGAAGTCCGGGCGTCCGTGAGGGGCCGGACGTCCGACAGGGGTCGGTCGTCCGAGACCTGTAGGCATGACTGGAACTCTTCTGAATTCATCAGCGGCCGGACGCCCGACAGGGGTCGGTCGTCCGAGGCCTGTAGATGTGCCTGAACATATTTGAATTCATCAGCATACGGACGTCCGGAGTGGCCCGGAAGTCCGTGTTATACAACACAAGTTCTACTGGTGGTGGCTTCCAGATTTCCGATGGGTGTCGGACATCCGGCGCTCGGACATCCGGAGGGAGCCGGATTTCCGAGATATAGTGCACACATTCTACTGGTGTTGGCTTCCGGATTTCCGAAGCTTGGCCGGACGTCCGACCCTCGGTCGTCCGGAGGGAGCCGGATTTCCGAGATATAAGCCTTACAAGCTACTGGTGTCTGGCTGCGGATTTCCGGAGGGAGCCGGATGTCCGAGGTAATTGGACATATATTGAATTGTAGACAGTGGACAGTATGTGGTGTTTGCTATGTTTGTAGAGATGTGGTATGAGCAAGTTTATCGCAAAGCCTGTGATCCCCTCTTAATAGTGCAGGATCCCTATACTCAATATCTGTAAACTCAAAAGACTATTCTACAGCATCTCTTCTTAATCCCGAGTCTTCTCGAAATATACATCACCAATCTTTTCAGGCAACCTATGGCACATAAATCTTAATCTACTAAAGTACCTGCCGTCCTGAGATACACTCAACAAATAGGATTAGTTTCCTATGTATGTGTTGTCATTAACACCAAAAGACAATTAGGGGCATAGCATGCACTTTCAGTTGCGGCAATAAAGCCGGCGCCCACGAAATTCAGGGTCTCTACCATTTCAATTTCTTGAGAGCATGAGTCTTTATTGTTTCACAAGTAGTCCAAGCATGGACACTATCAGTATCAAAGAGCATAAGTCGCCACGCTGCACTTATTCTAAAACTGGATACTGGTAAGCCAAAGAGGACCAAAGTTGCCACGTTGCAAGGTTCAAACATGGGCGTCTTATATGGTTTTGAGAATTAAGCCGGCTTACTTGGGGGCTACTAGTTCCCAAGTCGTTTCGCAGTAAGAGCTTAAACGCTTCTGGAATCCTATGTCCGACTTTTCCCTAATCATAGGTCACTTGGGGGCTTCTACTCATTGAGTTCAGCCTGAATACCCTCTTGGCTAGCAAAAAATTAACGCATTACAATGGTTATACTGGACTGTGTGTTTGGTGACTCGCCCTATGGTCCCATGTACTCTTGGCGAGTTAATCCAGTTTGGACCCTGAACTCGTCTTGGTTAAAACATGAAGGGTTCTTGCGGGAACCGACATATGGAAAATAGACAAACCATGGGTTCACTGAACCTGCTTCACTAAAGCTTGACTCGCGCCTGATCAACCGGTCTAAACAACTAAGGCTGTTGCAAAAGCCTCTTTAGGGTAGCACTAGAGCCTTGCAAGTTCGTCCTACCTTGTCGTGACTCACTGAGCCGGCTTAACCTTTTTGGGTACCACTAGAGCCTTGAGATCTCGTCCTACCCGCCGTGACTCACTGAGCCGTCTGCCATAACTCACTGAGTCGGATTATGTAAAATAGTTTCATGCCATACTTATCCTATCGTATACATGCATCATATTTCATTGCATCATGCATCATACATACATATCATGCCGGTCTTCAAACCGGGTCAAAGCATAAATTCTTGCAGGTGCAAATAAATCTTTGAATATCCAATTTGGTTGGATTTTCATCATGGTTTATCATAACTAGTGTTAAATGATTGGGGGAGTTTAAAGCCATCTCGTAAGAATCAACTATTGTCAAAAAGCCGCCCTATCACATATAATGTCGGGTCATCTAATTGATCAGCTCTTGAATTTCTTCAACTTGTGCGCTGTACTAAACTACAACACTTATGGATTTCTTCAACTTGTGCTCTATAGAAAATATCCAAGTCATCATGAACTGCTAAACTTGGAGCTTGGGGGCTACACGTAATATGGATATATCAAAAATTTAAAGAGCATTTTCAAAGATGACAATTGTTTGATGGGGCGTTGCCAACAATCATGACCCGTCATTATCAATCATAACCCGCCAAAGCAAGAGTTCAACATTATGTGGATTTCTTATTCCCCATCAAGCCAAAGCATTAGAGGCCGACTCAATGGCATATATTTATTTTATTGCAAAGGACACGTACCTACGAGATGATTGAAGGCGACTCGAAGAAACCCTGATTTTTTCAAGGAGCCACTTCAATAAATCAAGCCGGCCAGTGGAGCAAGCTGGTCCCTTAACATGTTTATTATTCTGATTTCACGAGCTTACCTTGAATAAATTCAAACTAACCTAGGGGCTAATGTTGGGGATATACCGCACGGTGTAACCCGGCTTGAAGTATGACCCGCCAAGGACTTGGCGACTCGCCAGCGACTCAGCAGTGACCTGGTGGGCGACTCATATTTGACCCCGTAGGCGACTCAAAGAAATGACGAAGGCCCAAGGCCCGGCGTACACCCTGGCATAAAGCGACTCATTGAGAGGCCAAGAGGGCCAGCTCACAAAGAATGCCCAAGAAGAGGAAAGACTCCCTCACAAAGGAAACAAGACCCGGATTATGATTCAAGAGAGACTAGTCCTATTCCTACTTCTAGTAGGACTCTACATGTAAACCTACCCCTTCCACTTATATAAGGAGGGGTAAGGCACCCAAAGCGGGACAAGATTCACAACTTAGGTCTAGACAAGACAAATCATGAGATAGACAGATTAGACACCCACGAGATTAGAGGTGGCGAGTCTGCGCCCTTGTAATCGAGATCATCATCTTCATCAATGAAACACAAGCATGATGTAGGCTTTTACCTCAATCGGAGGGGCTGAACCTGGGTAAACTCGCGTGTCTCGATTCCGACCAACCCCTCTCAAGCCACCACATAGCTGAGATTGCCTTACACCTAAGTCCTTTCACGAGGACATATGCCGTGACAAAGCACGATAGTGCATAAAACCCTACTCGTGCATGCGTTTAATTATTCGTTTTGGGTTACTATAGATTTGTCCCTATTACAGCCTTTCGATTAGCCAAAAATCCACTACTACTGAGCCTCGGGCCTCCTTTTGTAGGCAAAGGGGTCACCACAGTGGCTCAGTGGGTGAATAGTGGGTTCACGGGTGGAACAGTGCCTATCGATAGTTACAGTGTTACTGCCTTGTCAGAGGTGCAACAAATGCTTCGACATACTTCCCTGAACTCGTCAGGGGGGGGGGGGGGTTGGACATGTACCCACACGTGGCAACTCCGAGGCGTTGCGCTCGCGTGTGGGCAGACGCTGGCGCATGCATCGTCGATGGCGTGCTCGTCGGTGGAGGCGTTTGCAGGTCGCGAGGGTGCCCTAGGCCCGCGCCTCTCCTCGGGCCTTTCTCTTTCTTCCCGGCAGGGTTACCCTGTCGGGGCTCTTCCAGTTCCTCTTGGCAGGGAGGTGACGGCCTTCCGAGGCCTTGTCAGCCTTCCCGACAAGGGTGGCTTTCTGGTGCTCAGTCTTTCTTCTTCGACGTGAGGGTCTCGTGGTGGCATTGTCTATCTCCCTCGCAGGGAACTCCTGCTGGGGTCTCTTCTTCCTTCCGAGCAAGAGAGTGCTTGCCAGGGCTTGCAATCTGCACTTGGTGGTTTCTAAGTCTCGCTTCTGCCCGAAGCCCTAGAGACGCGCCTTGTCGCCGCGGAGGGGTTGCCGGTGTCCGCGCACAAGTCTGGGGCACTTGAGACCCTAGTCTTTAGTGCACCGACAGGAGCCCCCGGGCCTGGGCCACACACGCATGCGAGGCTTTGTTGGGCCAGGCCCAAAGCGGTGCGCGGACTCGCGGGCGCCGGGATTATCGGAATCGAGCAGTTACAAGCTTTTTGTCCCCACGTCGCGCATTGAACGCGCAGAGTGGGAGGGTGTGCGGCATGCGCACGGTGGCCTCTTTACCCCATGAAAATGCCTCTGCCATGTGTAGGACATGCACAACGGTGGTCGGGCAAGTGGCGATCGTGGCCTTAAAAGCCGAGGGCGTGGATGGGCCTCCCCCTGCATGCATTGGTGCAGCAGGGCGGTTCCCTGTTCCGCTCGTGAATTGAGGGCGATTGGGCAAGAGGGGCGGTGGCTTCTGGAGCGAGGATGGTGGGCCTTCGAGCTTTGCCCTATAAATTAGGGTGTTTGCGTGGAGGTTTTGCCCATCCATCTCACTCTCAAAGCCTTCAGCACTTGTCGCCTTGCCTTCTCTTGTTTCTTTCAGCTTTGCCGGTGGCGCCCGCCCCTAACCATGGTTAGGGGATGGGACCGACCTCCGTCGGCCGCCAGGGCGGCAAGGGGATTCCGTTCGTATCATGCAACAACTTCAAGGGCCGCAGTCAGTGGCAGCCCCGTCGACCGTGGCGGGAGAGGCTTGAGGGGCCGAGGACGTCGGGGTCTTGGCCGAGGGAGGCGGAGTGCAGCCTCGATCTCCCTCCTCGTGCCTTCTTCTTCGGGTGGCCACTCGGAGGCGACGCCTTTTGAGTTCATAGCAGGGTTTCGTGGCCCCTTCCGGGTCACCTGCATCTCCCTCACAACTTCTCCATGGTGATGGAGGTCAACCAACCTCCTGTCTTCTGGCTGCGAGCGCACGGATGCTCTCATGGCGCCACGCAGGTGCACGCCGAGTATACGAAGCCTCATTCCATGCTACTCGGGCGCGACTGGAAGGCCTTCGCCCGGGCTCATGGACTCAAGGACGGCTACGTCCTCTGCTTCATGCTGATGGAGGCCCGTGTGCTCGTTGTCAAGTTCTATGGGCGCTCCGGTGTGCGTCTCGGCTGCTGCGAAGAAAGCTCGAGCGGTGCCGAGTGTTCTTCCTCGAGGAAAGTGATAAGGAGGACAACAACGGCAGTGGTGCCCTTGGCAGGTCAGGATCCCGGGGAGTCAGGTCAGAGTATGATTCCCCATGTTCCGACTGACCGCCGACCCTGCCGCCGAGGCCCGCTCACGTGTCTCCCCTGCCTGACGGGGTTATCTTGCTGGAGCTGGCGCCGGTGCCTCGTGTTAGAGGAGGAGGCACCTCCGCAAGCTCTAAATTCCCCAACCCCCTGCTTGGGCCACCTCACCGAGGCGGGGGCTGGCTCTGTAGCCCGGGAGGAGACGTGCTCGCCGGCTCCAGGTCCTTCGCCCCTTCCTGTGGCTTGACGAGGCCGAACACGCTCTCGTCGGTACAGTGATGGTCCCGGAGGAGAGAGCATGGATGTACCGCGGGCCTTGCCACGTCTTGTCTTCATGAACTCCAATTCCTCCGCATAGGTTGCTCCTCGTTAAAAGACAAAGTCTTTAGTTAGAACAACAATGCTTTGTAAGTGGTATCAAATATATCGAGACGAATGAATGAATGGTTGCATCCTTTATTCGACTCTCATTTTGTATGATCATTTCTTTGCACTTTCCGAAAGCTTGCCGGCTTGACTTATCCTGCCGCGAGCCCTTAGAGGAGCGGATCCTTAGAAAACTCAATAGAGGAGGTCATCACCGGTAAGACTCCTTGCCGCACTCAGTGCAACCATTTAAATCATCGAGCAGGGCTCGAGGCGAAATAAGGTGCTACGTAGCCGTCCGAAACGTTGAGCGAGTTCGAAAGAAGATAAGGGCGCTCTATGGCCGCTCAAGTCATTGAACAGGCTCGAATCGGAGTCGGAGTGCACTGATCCTAGCAAGGTCCATCTACGCGCGGGGTTCTCATACAAAAGTCGATACTTCAAAAGGATACAACTAGTCTACCAAGAGTCTGGTAAGGAGTCTGATTCTGTACTTATTTCGTGCGTCGCGGCATTCCTAGCCGCAACGTGTGAAGGTGCTGCCGGGGGGGGGGGGAGTATCCATGCCCCCGGCAAGCTGACGTTGCCTCTAGCGGCCTTCTCGCCGACGAGGTTTTCGCCGGTGGCCTTTGGCCACTCTGGAGGAAAGAGGCACACTGGGGCGTAACAGTTTCTTATCTCTTTCGCAATACTTTTGCTGGCGGAGCCCCCGAGCACATCTTTCTCGCGTCACAGCGCTCCATGGAGAAATGCGAGCCGGAGGGCGCATGAAGGGGTGGTTCTGGGCCTCGGACACGTCCTCAATGACCATGCAGCGCTCCAGAGAGGTGCATCGGTCGGAGTAAGCGCCGGAGGCCTGGCCGAAGCCCCGTATCACACCCTCGACAGCAGCGCGACATTACAAGGAGGTGTGTCGGTCGGATGATGTGGAGCTCGGGGCTTCCGCTCCTTCCACCCGCGCTCGCATAGCACCTATCGAGGCGCTATGAGCTCTTGCATGGGCAGAGCAGCCACTGCTTCCTCCCACTCAGGGAAGATGCAACGACAAACTGGGATCCGTGGAGCCAACGAGCGGCTCGTCGGATCAGGGTGGCGCCGACGCCAGCCAGCTTCTGGCGATCCCCCTACCTGGAGCGCCAAAGATGTCGGTGAAGGATCGACACCTACGGGCCCCTCAACGGTCCCCTTTTTACTAGTTTGGCGCGGGGGGGGGGGGGGGGTGGGGTCGTGGCAAGAGCAGAACCAATAGTCAAGGCCCGACAAAATCTTTTTACCCAGGTTCGGGCCGCGTGGTGCGTAAAACCCTACTCCTGCATGCGTTTAGTTATTCGTTTTGGGTTACTGTAGATCTGTCCCTTTTTACAGCCTTTCGATTTTCCAAAGAGCTCCTACTACTGAGCCTCGGGCCTCCTTTTATAGGCAAAGGGGACACCACAGTGACTCAGTGGGTGAACGGTGGGTTCACGAGTGAAACAGTCCCGACCGACACTTACAGTGTTACTGCCTTGTCAAAGGTGCAATAAATGCTTCGACGGACTTCCCTGACCTCGTCAAGGGGGGGGGGGTGAACACATACCCACACGTGGCAACTCCGGGGCGTTGTGCTCGCGTGCGGGCTGACGCATGGTGCATGCATCGTCGATGGCGTGCTCGTCGGTGGAGGCGTTTGCAGGTCGCGAGGGCGCCCTGGGCCCGCACCTCTCCTCGGGCCTTTCTCTTTCTTCCCGGCAGGGTTACCCTATCGGGGCTCTTCCTGTTCCTCTCGGCAGGGAGGTGATGGCCTGCCAAGGCCTTGTCAGCCTTCCCGGCAAGGGTGGCTTGCCGGGACTCAGTCTTTCTTCCTCGGCGGGAGGGTCTCGCTGTGGCATTGTCTATCTCCCCGGCAGCGAATTCCTGCCGGGGTCTCTTCTTCCTTCCAACAAGCTAGTGCTTTCCGGGGCTTGCAATCTGCACTTGGTGGTTTCTGAGTCTCGCTTCTGCCCTAAGCCCCAGCGACGCGCCTTGGCGCCGCGGAGGGGCTGCCGGTGTCCGCGCACAAGTCTGGGGCACTGGAAACCCCAGTCTTTAGTGCACCGACACTACGAGTTTGCCATATATTTTCTTGCTAAGTTACTGCTGTTGCTACTTCTATTACAGCTGCTACAAAACTACTATCACTTTTACCGTTACTGTTGCTAATGTTACCACTGCTATCAAAACTAACATATTACTGTGCTACTCATCACTGTGCTATAGATACTAAATCTCCAAGTGCGGTTGAATTGATAACTCAGCTGCTAATACCCACAAATATTCTTCGGATCCCCTTGTGTCGAATCTATAAATCTGGGTAGAATACTCTACCCTTGAAAAAACTATTGTGATCCCATATACTTGTGGGTTATCACTGGTCAGCCGACATTTGCAACAAATTGCATGAACACTTTATGAAAACCCACCTCACTCATGAAAGGTGTATGGGGACATTCACACGCCCTAACCTCCGTGTTACGGGGGATGTTTACATCTTGGTCCGGGGTCCTTGTGACAACTCCTTTGGGACTCCTTCTCGAGGAACCTCTCCTGAAGGAATTCATTCTCCTACACACAAATTTCTGTAATTTTGGGACCACAAGATTATGTGAGTAAAACCTTGCAAGATTGATAGCAACTATTCATATGGATGCCTAGAGGCCATCACAAGCATTCACACTACTTAGAACTCAAAGAATTCAACATGCAAGCTCATTTTTAGTAGCACCAAGTGAAGCAATGTATAAGCCACTAAAGCACAAACTAATTGGATGAATGGAGGAGTCACATACAAAGAAGCAATTCCTTAAAACAATTTTGAAAACGGAGATCCGAGCAAAGAGATCGAAAACTCCAGTTTCTAGAGGAAGAACACGGGAGAGATAGAGCTAGAGAATTTTTTCTGGAGGTAGGTGATGAAGTGAGCTAAAGGGATAAGGTAGAGGGGCCTTGTGGGCCCCACAAACCATGAGGGTGCAACGAGGGGGTGGCCGCGTCCTGTTGGCTTGTGACCCACATATGCACCTCTGTGCTGCAATTTTATGCCAAAAATTCTTAAATACTCCAGAAAAAATCATGTTCAAATTTCGTGGCAATCTGAGACTTTTTATTTTTGAGTCATTTTTCTATTGCATGGATAACTCAGAAAACAGGATAATCATGGCATTTTATTTTTTTTTAACTAAGAACAATAGAGAATTAAGTTGTAATACACAGAGTTGTGAAGACTCAATTCATCAATTACATGTATTTGAAAAAGGATCCATTAATAAGGTTGATCAAGTCTTATTAATAACCATTTCCAATTGACATGAAATCGAGGAATTTTCATATAACACTAAGTTAACTCAATGGGGATTTCGATCTCCCCAACAACAAAATTGTAATATCTCTTCTTGGCAGTAGACAGAGGGATTTTGAAATTTCAAATCATAACCATGGCACTAGGGTCAATGCCATTAATATTGTTAACCTAAGTTTGCTTCTTTAGAAAAATGCATGTTATATGTTGCTTGCCATTGACATGAAAAGTAACCTTCCTTTTCTTGCAATCAATAATACCCCCTACAATGTTTAGAAAGGATCTACTAAGGATGATCGACATATTGTCGTCCTCAGGCATATCAAGAATAACAAAGTTTATTAATATAGTAACAGTTGCAACCAAATCATGAACATACTCGCAAATTCAAATAGGTGAACATTATAGGAATCATCTTCTTTGCCATCTGCCATAGTGGATGGAAAAGGACCATACCACGGACGGCAAAGACCTTTGTCGTCCGCCAGGGGACGGAAAAATTTCCACGGTAGCTAGCGTCGGTGAAGACCTTCTTTGCCATATGCCGGCTTGCAGCGGACGACAAAGATCTTTGCCATCTGTCTTCCATGACAAGTAGATGGCTAAAGGATCTATAGGGCAGCCGACACGGACCTACTCCATTAGATAGCTAATGGAGCCTTTCCCGTCTGCCAGGAGGTGGGCCTTTGCTGCCTGCTGAGAGGGGGCCTTTTCCATCTACCGAGAGGGGGCCTTTGCGGTCTACCAGAAGGGGACTTTGCCATCTACTTGTGAGGGGGGGTGCTTTGCCGTCTGCCTTGGGGGGGGGGGTTTGCCATCTGCCTCGGGGGGGGGGCTTTGCCATCTACCTTAGGGGGGCCTTTTCCATCTACCGATGGGGGGGGGGGCTTTGCCGTTTGCCAGGGTCACTAGCTGATGGCAACGTGGCCATATAGGTTAGCCATGTTGCCCCGAGGTTGCACACGTGTGTGCCATGTGGCAGCTTTGCCATCAGCTGGCAGACGGGAAAGGCCTTTCCCGTCCGCTCGCAGACGGCAAAATGCCTGTATTGTCACTTTTTTGTTTATTTTCAGTTATTTCCCTGCATTTTCACAATACTTCTATGATATATATAATTTCAAACATCACATGTAGATTCAGACATCATAGAAGAAGCATAGGCCATGTATGCAACATCACTGTGAAAATATTTAGCAAGACAACAAATATTTTCACATAGTTCATCCATATATACACATAGTTTGAAACATCACAGTGTTCATCCATACAAATCGAAACAAAAAGAAAACAATAGCATCCCATCAATTCCACCTTCCATGAAGTGAATCAAATATGCAAAATGATAATAAGAAAGTTAGAAGGAGAAGAAGACGAAGACTAGAAGAAGAAGAAGAAGAAGAAGAAGAAGAAGGAGAAGAAGAAGAAGAAGAAGAAGAAGAAGGAGAATAATAATAATAATAATAATAATAAGAAGGAGGAGAAGGAGAACAATAAGAAGAAGGAGAATAAGAAGAAAGAGAAGAAGGAGGAGGAGAAGAAGAAGGAGAATGATAATAAGAAGGAGAGGAAGAAGAAGGAGAAGAAGAAGGAGAAGGAGGAGAAGGAGAAGAAGAAGGAGGATGCGAAGAAGAAGAAGGAGAAGGAGAAGAAGAAGAAGAATAAGGAGAAGAATAATAAGAAGGAGGAGACGGAGAAGAAGGAGGAGAAGAATAAGAAGAAGGAGAAAGAGAAGAAGAATAAGAAGGAGGAGGAGGAGAAGATGATTACAATACTTATCTTCTTTTGAGATTATTATGTCATTTAGGAGGAAGATAAGCTAAGTATATGACATTTATGAGCTAACCAAGGTTATTATTCTATTTTTGACCTAATTAAGCTAATTATGTCATAAATGAACTAAATAAGCTAATTATGTCATTTTGGAGGATAATTAGCTAAGTATGTCTTTCTTGGGGAAAATAAGATAAGTATGTCGCATAATAGGGCTAACTAGCATGTACGAAGTTAATTATGCATTTGTTAAGCAGAACACTTGAGAACATTTACCGTCTTCGTCATCAAGGATGTGAATCACTGAGATTGCTCGGGGCGGGTTCACCTGGAGAAGGTTTCCCTAGAGAAGGGTTGTGCGATGTGGCTCGGGAGTGATTCTACACCAAAGATATTTTGCAATATCTTGTTAGCATAATGACACTCAAATGTTAATACTAGTAACTAATGGCCATTCAAATGAAACTCACTATTCCAACCACAGAAATGCCCCACATCGGCAGAGGTGTCTCACCGGTCTTCTCGCACATAGACTACATATTTGGTTTTGAAGAGTCAGTCATATTAGTTAGTAATGAAACGGACACTGTGTTGACACCTGATTTTGGCACGATGCAAAATGCAGTAAACATGGACTGAAGAGAGAATGTTTTTTTATACGAGAAATTTCATATTACCGAGTGAAACAACCTTGATGTTTAGGCCATCGCCATTCAACATCATTTCAAAGGCCAAATTACACTTGGATTGTCATGTTTCGATGTTCTCAGTGCTTTTTTGGTCGATTACGCCTCCAAGACAACCTAGGATGAAGGAATTCTATACATGGATTGTCTTCGTCTCGTCAAGCTGATCGATTTTTCTATAAAAATCATCTCAATCCGAGTTCGTATGCAAAAGTTAGAAGCAAGATACTACGAACAGACCCTGATCAAAACTATGGCGCGAGGGACCACACATGCATGGATGGTGTCTGGTGGGTCGTGCGAGCGATTAGGACCTCAAGGTGGCCTTGAATAGAAAAGTCTTCAATGCGGAAAAGTCTCGTCTCGTCGAATTGGTCAATTTTGATATATGAATTTTCCAAATCTGAGGTCGTGTGCAACCTGCAGAGGCAAAACGAGTTCAAGCTGTGTTTTCATTCGGGAAATCCGAGTGAAAAGCTTATCATACAAGCGAAAATATAGCTATCCGAGTGAAGGCTTGATGAACGAATGAAAGGTTCCAAATACAAGTGGAACTTCGGTCAAGGAGTCCAGATACATGAATTCTGAGTGGAAAAATTGGCCTCTATGGTTATCTAGATTGCCTCCGATGGAAAAGTGTTCAACGATAAAGTTGTTTGTAACATCAAAATGGTCAACTTTGCTTTTAAGGCCATTATCATCTGAGGTAGTACACGGCTTGCAGGGACGCTACAACACTCGGACGATCCAGTCCGTTACATGACCGAGGCTGATTCAAAGTTAAAGATGACCTCGTGGAGTATTCGAGATGACTTTATTTTGGAAAGTGATCAACATACAGATTGTTGGGTTCGTCAAGGCACACAAAATTGATGTTTGAACCTTCTCCATTGGAGGTCATAATAAGATTCCACGGCCCACGCAAGGAGCAAGACAGAAGATTGGGCCAGATTTGGGCTGAATCCGAATTAGACTAGAATTAGGACTCTAGGACATGATGTGCTGTAATTTTCTTGTAAGGGAAGCCTAAATGAATCCTTTACTTGTATGGGAAGTCCAGCCACCAACTATATATATAGGAGGTGACGACCGATTAGAACAACACACAATCGAAACATCAATATACTACGTTTTCATCTACATTTTATCTCTCCATCGCATTTGATCTCTCGTTCTTCGCTGTTCCTCAAGTTTGAGAGCTGTGAATCCCAAGGCTTTCGGGGTGAGCGAATCGACATAGGGCAGCCCATAGCCACCACATTCGCTGACGGGGTCCCTCCCGGGCGTGTGGGGCTTCGGGTCCTCAAAAGCATCCACCGACTGTCTTGCGTATCGTGTTGTCGGTCGGGTCTCCTTCGACGTGAGTTGCGGTGCATCACCCTCGGTGTCGAGGGTACACGTGACATGTTCGTGTGTCATCACACTTTTTGGCGACTTCGCTGGCGATGAAAGATCAACCATCATCATCAACCATCATGTCTGATCTGCCGAACCCATCTGAGGTAAACGTCGATAATATCATTAAGCCCAAGCTTGATGAACTATCGGCTGATCATCGTCAAGCCTATGAGGATAAAAAGAAGGCACGCAAGGAGAAGGAGCTGCAGGAGTTCCTTGCAAACTTCAAGAAGGATCACTAAGGCAATATCACTCCGATTCGAGAAATCAAGTTCCCTCCTCTTCAAGCCGAGCACATTAAACCCCATGTGAGTACTACCTTTTCTCCTGAGCAATGGGCTGAGATTGAGAGTCGTATTGCCGATGGTAACAATCTGGTCTATCAATCTTTCTTGGAAAATACTACTGCTCAGAAAAGTATGCCTCAATCATCTGCTTATAATGTTGGTATTTTAGTGGTGCAGAAAACCCTAATGTGCCTTTACCTATTGCATCAACACCTACCATGCCAATGAATTATTATCCTGCTCAAACAAACCAGATTGTGGCTGCACCAATTAGTCCTATCATGAGCATACCAAGTTCGGTGGCAACACCAAGCGAAGTGTTACCTATAGGTGCAAACGTTGCTAGACCATTACCGAATTATGGTTCAGCATATATACCACAGTTCTACCTGCCGCTAGTAATCCTACACCTCCTATGCCACTGCAACAAACTTCATCGTCCACTATGGACGATGCTCTAGCTAATTTCAGAAAGGAGATGGATAAAATGCTTCGAGAAAACTTTGGTGTTGAATTACCTAGGAATCAGATTTATCAAAAACCGTATCCCGAGTACTTCGATGCAATACAGTGCCCTCTAGGATATAAATCCCAGATTTTGTTAAATTTAATGGTGAGGGAACAAAAATCACATGGGAGCATGTTAGTCAATACTTAGCCCAGTTAGGTGAAGCAGGTTCACTGAATGAATTGAAAGTGCATTTGTTTGCTTTGTCCTTAACTGGTACTGCATTTTCATGGTTTTCTTCCTTACCACATGGCTCTATCCGTGTATGGTCGCAGCTAGAGTAGAAATTTCATGATCATTTTTATAGCGGCGATAATGAACTTAAGTTATCGCACCTTACATCAGTTAAACACAAGCATGATGAATCGGTCTCCGATTACTTCAAGAGATTTTAGAGATACAAAAGACCGGTGTTATAGTTTGGTGATAACCGATAGAGACTTAGCAGATCTTGTGCTTAATGGTTTGAAAACTTACATAAGAGAAAAGCTAGAAGGTTATGGATTTTTAAGTATCAACCAGGTTTTGCAAAGAGCTTTGGCTCAGGAAAGCCGAAGTAAAGATCTTAAAGAAGTGCATAGATATAAAACTGATCGTCCAAAGATGAATATGGTTGAATATGATAGCGATCACTCGGACAATGAGGGTGACATCTATGCTACTGAATTTGTTTGGCCATCGTAGACCAAACCATTTACTTGCAATGATCTGAAACCGATTCATAAGAATCATGATGAAGAGATGAAGTTCACCTTTAACATTGCTAAGTGTGAAAATATATTTGATGCTTTGCTGCAAGCTAAGATTATCAGAATATCTCATACTTCACCGCCGTTTGAAGAGCTGAAATGGCGTGCTTATTGCAAGTATCATAATTCTTTTTCCCATGCTAGTAACGATTGCAATATTTTTTGACAACGGATACAATCGGCCATTAACGACGGATGATTGAACTTTTCTGAGATGCAAGTTGATAAACAACCTTTTCCTATGAACACCATAGATTTGGAGGGGAAGAAACTGCTCATTCGGCCGGAGGTAGCCGAATCTACTAATAAGTCCAATGTTCTCATAGGTGAGCCCAGGGAAAGCAAGGAGGGTGACAAGGTCTTGGGGGACAAGTTATGCTTGACAAACAGCCCGGTGGCAACGAGATAATTAAGATCAGCGCCAGTAATCCTACACTTCGGGGGTAACCACAAGTACAAGGGAACACTCATGTCAAAATTTTTAAGACCAAGAGTCCAGAAGTTGGCAGGTGGAAGATGAATGAAGGCAAGGTACATCGTAAGTGGATCAAGCCAACTTTTGACATATTGCTATCCAAGTATGCCAATCAATCGGCCGGTTCTAGCTCTAATCGGTCATCGTACCTGAAGCGACCAAGGTCACCATCAGCTGATATGTTCAGTCGGTATGCAAAACCGACTGGATCGAGGGTACCATTACCACAAGAACAACAACAGTCTGTTTCAGATCGACTTGGATGCTCGTATGAAAACCGACTGAATATTGGTTTCCATCACTCGGTTGGTCAAAATATGCCGTCGAGTGGAAATTATCTGAGTGTAAGAATGCACCCGGGTGGAATTTATCTGAATGAAAGAATACGGCCGAGTGGATTCTACTTAGTCGAATGTCTGAGTGGATTTCATCTGAGTAAAAGGGTGCGCCCGAGTGAAACCTTCGTAGGCCAGAAAAGTCAACAAGAGTGGCATGTCAAGTTGCCAAGTGTTGCAGTAGTGGAGTGAGGAAAAGGTAAGGAAAAATTGAATGCCGACTCACTCATCTTTGGAGACAAAACATTCACCATATAGCAGCCGATTGTGCATAGCAATCCGACTGGGCCGATATTCGCTATCGCGCCAAAGCATTCGGCTAATGATCATGAGGCCAGTACTAGCCAAGCCAAGGCACGAGATCCTAGATATACTCAACCGAGGTGGTGTCCTCCAGGGCTAACGAAAACACAAAAGAAGAAACTACAGAGGTTAAGGAATCAAGAGATGGCAGAACGAGAGGCCGAGAAGCAAAGAGATAAATTGTTCAATGATACTCGGCCCATGGTGCCTACAAAATAAGTATGGAAGCCTAAACAAATGCAAGATACAATGACTTCTGCACCTATCACAACAATACTTACACCACCGACGGAGGACGATGTAGCTGCTACTACATCGTCACTTAACCTTTTACTACTTCTTCACTTGGAGATATTTCGAAGAAGGTGGACATGCTTGGGGATGGATATGATGTTTTGGACTATGAGACTACACCAGTGCATGAAGGTATGGATATCAATATGGTTTACTATCTACCCGCTGAGTTTCGTGCTGTGGATGAAGGAGGGGAGGTGGCTCAACTGGATTTTGGCCCTAAAAATGCAATATCCGAGAAGCCAGAAGAACCAGTGACGCACTTGACACCATTGTACCTCAGAGGTCATATCAATGGATCACCACTCACTCGGATGCTTCTTGATGGTGGTGCTGTGGTGAATCTCATTCCCTATTCGGTCTTCATGAAATTGGGTTTGCCCGATGATGAATTAATCAAGACCAATATGGTTCTCAATGGTTTTGAGGGCAAAGAGAAAACTGAAGCTAAAGGTGTGATGCATGTGGAACTTACAGTCAGAAGTAAAACTGTGGCTACGGCATTCTTTGTCGCCGAGGTGCAAGGTAATTACAACGTGATTTTAGGCCGCGATTGGGTTCATGCAAACCAGTGCATGCCATCTACGATGCACCAGTTCTTAATTCAGTGGGTTGACGATGAAGTGGAAGTCATTCATGCAGATAACTCGGCTTGTGTTGCTTTGGCCGATGCATCAGTGGATTGGCAACATCCCAATGCTACTTGCTTGACAGGGCGCGACCTATCAGAGTTTGATTTTCTCAGCGCTACAAAGAGTGGTTTTGTGCCAGTTTATTTAAAGCCGGTTGGAGGCAACCGGCTCCAAGGTATGATATGTTTAAATGGATTCTAATTCCGAGTGGTTGCAGAAACGTCTTGCAAAATATCGGTCTAGCGAGAACGATATGTATGAATCTATAGAAGAGTTAGATGACATGGATAAATTAGGACAAGGTTTTACGTCGGCCGATCCATTAGAAGAGATAGATATAGGAGATGGTTTAGTCATTCGGCTGACTTTTGTAAACAAGAATTTGAGAGCCGATCGTAAAGCTGAGTTGATCGGGCTATTGAAAGAATATATTTGTTGCTTTGCATGGAAATATCATGAGATGCCAGGTTTAAGCCGAGAGCTAGTGTAGCATCGGTTACCTATAAAGGCTGGTTTTAGACCTTACAAACAATCGGCCAAAAAGTTTAATCCAAGAACGTATGATCGAATCAAGGAGGAGATCGGTCATTTACTGAAAGCTAATTTTATTAGACCTTGCAGGTATGCCGAGTGGATTTCTAACATTGTACCAGTGGTGAAAAAGGGGCCGGGCAAGTTAAGAGTGCGCATTGATTTCAGAGATTTAAATAGGGCTACACCAAAAGATGAGTATCCCATGCCAATAGCCGTCATCCTTATTAATGATGCTTCTGGGCATAAGGTTATCAACTTTCTTGATGGTAATGCGGGTTAGAAACAAATTTTTATGGCCGAAGAGGTCATGTCCAAGACAACTTTTCATTGCCCTGGTTTCCTTGGTCTATTTGATTGGACAGTGATGACATTCGGGTTAAAAAATGTTGGTGCCACATATCAAAGGGCTATGAATTTAATTTTCCATGATTTACTCGGTATTATACTTGAAGTCTATATTGATGATATTGTTGTCCAATCGGATGCTTTTAAGTCTCATTTGGCCGATGTGCGTTTAGCATTTGAAAGAATGAAAAAATATGGACTCAAGATGAATCCTTTGAAGTGTGCATTCGGCATGTCGGCTGGAAATTTTTTGGGTTTCATTATTGATGAGAATGGCATAGAAATTGATCCCAAAAAGATAGAAGCTATACAGACAGTGGAGGCTCCAACATGCAAGAGAGATATGCAAAAATTTCTTGGCAAGGTGAACTATTTGAGAAGGTTCATAGTTAATTTGTCAGGGAAGGTTGATGCATTCACTCCTAAACCTCGGTTAAAAAAGGATGCTGATTTTACTTGGGGGGCAAAAAAAAGCAAGAGGCATTCGACATGATCAAGACTTATTTGAGCACTCCCCCGGTGATGAAAGCACCCAAACATAAAGATCCCTTTAGGTTTTACATTGCGGCGGAGGAAGGTGTTATTGGTGTTGTTTTGACTCAAGAGACCGAAGGAAAAGAGCATGCTATTACATATTTGAGTCGGCGTTTATTAGACGCCAAGACAAGGTACACATTCATTGAAAAATTATGCCTTTGTTTATATTACGCTTGAACAAAACTGAGACCTTACTTAGTGTCGAGTACTTGCATAATAACTTATCAAACTGATGTCATTAAGTATATGTTGCATAGGCCAATTCTTAGTGGTAGAATTGGCAAGTGGGTTTATGTTTTGATTGAATATGATTTGGCCTATGAATCTTTGAAATCCATGAAAGGCCAAATAGTTGCTCATTTCATTGTTGACCATCGGATTAATGACGAGCACGATGTTGATGTCAGCATTGTCTCGGTAGTGCCGTGGAGATTATATTTTGATGGTTCAGTTCTTAGCAATGGCCAAGGTGTTGGTATTTTTTTATATATCTCCCCATGGTGCTGTTTTTGAAGCCTCATGTCGATTAGAATATTTTTGCACAAATAATCAAGCCGAATATGAAGCACTCTTATTCGGCCTAGAGATGTTGATAGTTGTAGGTGCTACACATATTGAGGCTTTTGGTGATTCGTTATTAGTGGTACAAAAAATATCCAGAGTTTTTCAATGTATTGATGAATCACTTAAAATTTATCTTGACAAATGTCTAGATATAATTTCTGCTTCGGATTGTTTTAGCGTTGCTCATATATCTAGACATGACAATTGGAGAGCGAATGATTTGGCACAACAAGCATCCGGCTATCATGTTGAGCATGACATGTTTCATATTTCCAAAAATCCGATGTATAGCTTTGCCAGTATGAGATAGGTCAAACCAGAACATACAACTTCGGCCACTAAAAAAAATCTAGTACAAATGAAAATCTAGACTCGAGGAAGCTCATTATTGATTACTCATGTGATTCGAGTGAAAGGGTGAACATGGGTGTTCGGCACGTAGCTTTCAAATATGTGATGAGGGATAATGAACTTTATCGCCGAATAGTTGAGGATATTCTTTTGAAGTGCTTGGAAAAATACCAAGCTAGAATTGCTATGGGAGAGGTACATGAAGGTATTTGTGGAACTCATCAGTCGGCTCTCAAGATGAAGTGGTTGTTGCGACGTGCTGGGTTTTACTAGCTAACGATGATTAATGATTGCTTCAGGTATTATAAAGGATGTGAAGATTGTAATTTTTTTTGGTGATATTCAGTTGGCTCCTGCTGCTATGTTACGTCCTATTATCAAGTCGTGGCCTTTTAGAGGATGGGGTTTAGACTTCATTGGACAAATTCATCCATCTTCTTCAAAGGGGCATCAGTTCGTGTTGGTCGCAACCGATTATTTCACTAAATGGTCTGAAGAAGTACCTCTCAAGAACATGACGCATACGAAGGTAATTCAATTCATAACCGAACACATTATTCATAGATTCGGCATTCCTCAGACGTTGACTACAGATCAAGGTTCACTTTTATGTCATATCAAGTTAGAGAATTTGCCGAATCATACAACATAAAGTTTCTCAATTAATCTCCGTATTATGCGCAAGCTAATGGACAAGCTGAGTCTAGCAACAAAATGTTGATTAAACTCACCAAGAAGAAGACTGAGGATAATCCAAGGAAATGGAATGAGTTGTTGTCTGAGGCTTTATGGGCACATACAATCTCAAGGCATGGTGCTACAAAGGTAACTCCGTATGAGCTAGTATACGGTCAAGAGGTTGTTTTACCAGTAGAAGTAAATTTGAGTGCTTTGAGAATAGCCAAACAAAATGATTTATCCGTGGTGGACTTTTATGATTTGATGATGGACAATATTGATGAAGTTGCGGATAAACGTTGGCTACATTAAAGGCCATAGAGAAGGAAAAGTTGAGGGTAGCAAGAGCTTACAATAAAATGGTCAAGTTGAAGAATTTTCAAGTTGGCGATCTTTTGTGGAAAGTAATTCTGCTAATTGGTTCTAGAGATAGAAAATTTGGGAAGTGGTCTCCAAAATGGGAAGGTCCTTTTAGGATTGCAAGAATAGTTCGTGGAAATTCATATTTGGTGGAATTCATACAAGGAGTATTATTACCTCGAGCTCTCAATGGCAGATATCTGAAGAAGTACCACCCGAGTGTATGGCAAGAAGCCTAATTAGGAAATGGCCAATATATGATTATCACCCTTAGCATAAATATGGCCGATACATAATTATCGCCCTAATAAATACAGATGGCCGATAGAGTGTTGACATCGTCCTTAGAACAAATATAGTGCAAATTATTTTTCGGCATGCAAGCTTTGCCGAAAAACAGGGGGTCATGTGTTGACACCTGATTTTGGCACAATGCAAAATGCAGTAAAGATGGACTCAAACGAGAAGGTTTTTTATACGAGAAAGCTCATATTGCCGAGTGAAAAAACCTTCATGTTTAGGCCATCGCCATTCAGCTTCATTTCAAAGGCCAAATTACACTTGGATTGTCATGTTTGGATGTTGTGAGTGCTTTTTTGGTCGATTACGCCTCCAAGACAACCTCGGATGAAGGAGTGCTCTACATGGATTTCCTTCGTCTCATCGATCTGATTGATGTTTATATATAAATCATCTCAATGCGTGTTCGTATGCAAAAGTTAGAAGCAAGACACTGCGAACAGGCCCTAGGCAAAAGTATGGCGCGAGTGACGAGACACTCGCATCGATGTGTCTGGTGGGTCGCGCGAGCGATTAGGACCTCAAGGTGGCCTTAAATCAAAAAGTATTCAACGAGGAAAAGTTTTGTCTTGTCGAATCGGACGATTTTGATATATGAATTGTCCAAATCCGAGGTCGTGTGCAACCTGCAGAGGCAAAACGAGTTCAGGCTGTGTTTTCATTCGGGAAATCCGAGTGAAAAGCTTATCATCCGAGTGAAAATATAGCTATCCGAGTGAAGGCTTGATGACCGAGTGAAAATTTTCCAAATACAAGTGGAACTTCGGTCAAGGAGTCCAGATACATGAATTCCGAGTGAAAAAAATCCTATCCGACTGAGAAATTTCACTCGACCGACTAAAGGGCTCGAAAACCGAGTGATTCAACGAGAAGGTAAAGATTGGCCTGTATGGTCGTCTAGATGGCCTTGGATGGAAACGTGAAAGTTGTTCATAACATCGAAATGGTAAAACTTTCTTTTAAATCCATTATCATATGAGGTTGTACGTGGCCTACAGGGACGCTACAACACTCGAAGGGTCCAGTACGCTACATGACCGAAGCTGATTCAAAGTTAAAGATGACCTCATGGAGTATTCGAGATGGTTTATTTGGGAAAGTGATCAACATACGGATTGTGGGCTCGTCAAGGTACAAAAAATTGATGTTTCAACTGTCTCCATCGGAGGCCATATGAAGATTCCACATCCCACACAAGGAGCAAGACAGAAGATTGGGTTAGATTTCGGCTTAATCCGAATTAGACTAGAAATAGGACTCTAGGACGTGATTTGCTGTAATTTTCTTGTAAGGAAAGCCTAGATGAATCCTTCTCTTGTACAGGAAGTCCGTATGCCTCTTATATATATTGGAGGTGATGGCCGATTAAAACAACACAAAATCGAAACATCAATATACTACTTTTTCATCTACATTTTATCTCTCCATCGTACTTTATCTCTCGTTCTTCGCTGTTCCTCAAGTTTGAGAGCTGCGAATACCGAGGCTCTAGGGGCGAGCGAATTAACCTTTGGGTAGTGCATAGATGCCGCATTCCCTAATGGGGTCCCTCTCGGGCGTGTGGGGCTTCGGGTCCTCAAAAGCATCCGCCGACAGTCTTGCATATCGCGCTGTCGGTTGGGTCTCCTTCGACGTGAGTTGCGATGCATCACCCTCGGCGTCGAGGGTACACAGGACGTGTTCGTGTGTCAACACATTAGATGCACGATTTGGCTAATGTTAAAAAGAAACATACCACAAGGAGGTCGTACATGGCCCGGTGAGCCGCCTCATTCCGTGCCCTCTCCTCCTCCAACAACTGAGTCGTCTTCTCCTACGCGGCCCTAGCCATCTCCGTTGCCACCCGGTCCCTGTCCGCCGCCACCCGATCCCTCTCCACCGCCACTCGTCCCCTCTATTGCAGAAGCTCCTGAATAGCAGTCTCGGTTATCGCTCTCTGTCTCTCTCTCTGAAGAGCATCCTGCAACACCACTCCTCGTTAGTATTGTAATCATTGATCGCCACACAGACAATGTAATGGACGAAAGTTTTCTCAGTCCGTATAACTAACCTCGATGGAAAGATCGACTCGTCATGTAGGAGGCCTTGTCTGAGGACATGAGCTCGTTTGGCATGCCTTGATCTCTGGGAGAGTGAGAGGACAACGTATCAACCCATCTCCAATGGCTATCAAGCCATGGGGCCTCCGGCCACCAGATATCATCACCAGATCTGGATCCAATGGTTCCTGGTTCGGGCTAAAGTCCTCCCCTTTCCTCACCTTCCCATCCTCCTTATATCTCACGAGCTTGTTGTGGGAGCAGATGTTGGTGAACTTCTTTGGATGATCGAGGTCAGACTCAGAGAATGCCTTGACATTCTTGTAGGAGGCAGTATGGGCCATGCCATAGAGGTTGTACACCTCTCCACTTCCTATTATTGTGATGCGCCTAAAAGAGAGAACAAAAGTATTAGTAAAGGGCTCAAGCTAGCATGAAGCATGAATTGCATGAATCATGAAGCAAACCACATACCCAGTTCCGTCCAAACTGAAATAAGTTGGTGCTGCCTTGATGGTGTGCCACACCAACCATTTGGGCACGCCGGTCCTTCGTATTGTCGTGGACGGATCGCCATTGGACTGTGCACCACTCATCCACCAACGCCTCCCAACAATCCATCTTATCCGCACACCATCTCGGGGCACCTATAAGTTAGTAAAGAGAAATTTGAGCACTACGCCTATGAATAAGATCAAGAAAACTAAGTAAAAGGCCTTAAGAATAGGTAATTACCTTCATGTACTACTCCTGTTGGGGAACGTCGCATGGGAAACAGAAATTTTCCTACGCGCACGAAGACCTACCATGGTGATGTCCATCTACGAGAGGGGATGAGTGATCTACGTACCCTTGTAGACCGTACAACAGAAGTGTTAGTGAACGCGGTTGATGTAGTGGAACGTCCTCACGTCCCTCGATCCGCCCCGCGAACAATCCCGCGATCAGTCCCACGATCTAGTACCGAACAGACGGCACCTCCGTGTTCAGCACACGTACAGCTCGACGATGATCTCGGCCTTCTTGATCCAGCAAGAGAGACGGAGAGGTAGAAGAGTTCTCCGGCAGCGTGACGGTGCTCCAGAGGTTGGTGATGATCTCGTCTCAGCAGGGCTCCGCCCGAGCTCCGCAGAAACGCGATCTAGAGGAAAAACCGTGGAGGTATGTGGTCGGGCTGCCGTGGAAAAGTCGTCTCAAATCAGCCCTAAAACCTCCGTATATATAGGTGGGAGAGGGGGGGCCTTGCCTTGGGGCTCAAGGATCCCCAAGGGGGTCGGCCGAGCCATGGGGGGAAGGTCTCCCCCCCAAACCGAGTTGAACTTGGTTTGGTGGGTGGGAGTCCTTCCTTCCCTTCCCACCTCCTCCTTTTTTTTCTTTCTCTTTGATTTTTCTTCCAATGCGCATAGGGACCTTTTGGGCTGTCCCACCACCCCACTAAGGGCTGGTGCGCCACCCTCAAGGCCTATGGGCTTCCCCGGGGTGGGTTGCCCCCCGGTGAACTCCCGGAACCCATTCGTCATTCCCGGTAACTTCGAAAACCTCCTCGTAATCAAATGAGGTCATCCTATATATCAATCTTCGTTTCCGGACCATTCCGGAAACCCTCGTGACGTCCGTGATCTCATCCGGGACTCCGAACAACATTCGGTAACCAACCATATAATTCAAATACGCATAAAACAACGTCGAACCTTAAGTGTGCAGACCCTGCGGGTTCGAGAACTATGTAGACATGACCCGAGAGACTCCTCGGTCAATATCCAATAGCGGGACCTGGATGCCCATATTGGATCCTACATATTCTACGAAGATCTTATCGTTTGAACCTCAGTGCCAAGGATTCATATAATCCCGCATGTCATTCCCTTTGTCCTTCGGTATGTTACTTGCCCGAGATTCGATCGTTAGTATCCCCATACCTATTTCAATCTCGTTTACCGGCAAGTCTCTTTACTCGTTCCGTAATACAAGATCCCGCAACTTACACTAAGTCACATTGCTTGCAAGGCTTATGTGTGAAGTTGTATTACCGAGTGGGCCCCGAGATACCTCTCCGTCACACGGAGTGACAAATCCCAGTCTTGATCCATACTAACTCAACTAACACCTTCGGAGATACCTGTAGAGCATCTTTATAGTCACCCAGTTACGTTGCGACGTTTGATACACACAAAGTATTCCTCCGGTGTCAGTGAGTTATATGATCTCATGGTCATAGGAACAAATACTTGACACGCAGAAAACAGTAGCAACAAAATGACACGATCAACATGCTACGTCTATTAGTTTGGGTCTAGTCCATCACGTGATTCTCCTAATGACGTGATCCAGTTATCAAGCAACAACACCTTGTTCATAATCCGAAGACCCTGACTATCTTTGATCAACTGGCTAGCCAACTAGAGGCTTGGTAGGGACAGTGTTTTGTCTATGTATCCGCACATGTAAATGAGTCTTCATTCAATACAATTATAGCATGGATAATAAACGATTATCTTGATACAGGAATTGTAATAATAATTATATTTATTATTGCCTCTAGGGCATAATTCCAACATTCTCCCACTTGCACTAGAGTCAATAATCTAGCCCTCACATCATAATGTGAATTACATTGTAATAAATCTAACACCCATACAGTTCTGGTGTTGATCATGCTTTGGCCGTGGAAGAGGTTTAGTCAGCGGGTCTGCTACATTCAGATCCGTGTGCACTTTGCATATATTTTACGTCTTCCCTTCGACGTAGTCGCGGATGAGGTTGAAGCGTCGTTTGATGTGTCTGGACTTCTTGTGAAATCGTGGTTCCTTTGCTAAGGCAATGGCACCCGTGTTTTCACAGAACAAGGTTATTGGATTCAGTGCGCTTGGCACCACTCCAAGATCTGTCATGAACTGCTTCATCCAGACACCCTCCTTAGCCGCCTCCGAGGCAGCCATGTACTCCGCTTCACATGTAGAATCTGCTACGACGCTTTGCTTGGAACTGCACCAGCTTACCGCACCCCCATTAAGAATAAATACGTATCCGATTTGCGACTTAGAGTCGTCCGGATCTGTGTCAAAGCTTGCATCGACGTAACCTTTTACGGCGAGCTCTTCGTCACCTCCATACACGAGAAACATCTCCTTAGTCCTTTTCAGGTACTTCAGGATATTCTTGACCGCTGTCCAGTGATCCACTCCTGGATTACTCTGGAACCTACCTGCCATACTTATGGCCAGGCTAACGTCCGGTCTAGTGCACAACATTGCATACATGATAGAACCTATGGCTGAAGCATAGGGGACGGAGCGCATATGCTCTCTATCCTCATCAGTTGCTGGGCACTGAGTCTTACTCAATCTCGTACCTTGTAAAACTGGCAAGAACCCTTTGTTGGACTGTTCCATTTTGAACCTCTTCAAAACTTTATCAAGGTATGTGCTTTGTGAAAGTCCTATCAGGCGTTTTGATCTATCCCTATAGATCTTAATGCCTAGAATGTAAGCAGCTTCTCCTAGGTCCTTCATAGAGAAACTTTTATTCAAGTAATCCTTTATGCTCTCCAAAAACTCCACGTTGTTTCCAATCAGCAATATGTCATCCACATATAATATTAGAAACGCCACAGAGCTCCCACTCACTTTCTTGTAAATACAAGATTCTCCAACCACTTGTATAAATCCAAAAGCTTTGATCACCTCATCAAAGCGTTTGTTCCAACTCCAAGATGCTTGCACCAGTCCATAAATGGATCGCTGGAGCTTGCACACCTTGTTAGCATTCTTAGGATCGACAAAACCTTCGGGTTGCATCATATACAATTCTTCCTTAAGGAAACCGTTAAGGAACGCCGTTTTGACATCCATCTGCCAGATTTCATAATCGAAAAATGCAGCTATTGCTAACATGATTCTGACGGACTTAAGCATCGCCACGGGTGAGAATGTCTCATCGTAGTCAACTCCTTGAACTTGTGAAAAACCCTTTGCCACAAGTCGAGCTTTATAAACGGTCACATTGCCGTCAGCGTCCGTCTTCCTCTTAAAGATCCATTTGTTCTGAATAGCCTTGCAGCCCTCAGGCAGTACCTCCAAAGTCCACACTTTGTTCTCATACATGGATCCTATCTTGGATTTCATGGCTTCTAGCCATTTGTTGGAATCTGGGCCCACCATTGCTTCTTCATAATTTGCAGGTTCATTGTTGTCCAACAACATGATTGATAAGACGGGATTACCGTACCACTCTGGAGCAGCACGTGGTCTCGTCGACCTGCGTGGTTCGACAGAAGCTTCAACCGGAGTTTCATGATCATTATCATTAAATTCCTCCTCAACCGGCGTCGCAACGATAGAGGTTTCCCCTTGCCCTGCGCCACCATCCAGAGGGATGAGAGGTTCGACAACCTCGTCAAGTTCTATCTTCCTCCCACTCAATTCTCTCGAGAGAAACTCCTTCTCGAGAAAAGCTCCGTTTTTAGCAACAAACACTTTACCCTCGGATTTGAGATAGAAGGTGTACCCAACTGTCTCTTTTGGATAACCTATGAAGACGCACTTTTCCGCTTTGGGTTCCAGCTTTTCAGGCTCAAGCTTTTTGACATAAGCATCACATCCCCAAACTTTAAGAAACGACAACTTTGGTCTTTTGCCATACCACAGTTCGTATGGTGTCGTCTCAACGGATTTTGATGGTGCCCTATTTAAAGTGAATGCAGTTGTTTCTAATGCATAACCCCAAAACGATAACGGAAAATCGGTAAGAGACATCATAGATCGCACCATCTCTAATAAAGTACGATTACGACGTTCGGACACACCATTAGCTGTGGTGTTCCAGGCGGTGTCAACTGTGAAACAATTCCACATTGTCTTAAGTGAGCACCAAACTCGAAACTCAGATATTCACCCCCACGACCAGACCGTAGGAACTTGATCTTCTTGTTACGATGATTTTCAACTTCACTCTGAAATTGCTTGAACTTTTCAAATGTTTCAGACTTGTGCTTCATTAAGTAGACATAACCATATCTACTCAAATCGTCAGTGAAGGTGAGAAAATAACGATATCCGCCGCGTGCCTCTACGCTCATCGGACCACACACATCGGTATGTATGATTTCCAACAAGTCACTTGCACGCTCCATTGTTCCAGAGAACGGAGTTTTAGTCATCTTGCCCATGAGGCATGGTTCGCACGTGTCAAGTGAATCAAAGTCAAGTGACTCCAAAAGTCCATCGGCATGGAGTTTCTTCATGCGCTTTACACCAATATGACCTAAGCGACAGTGCCACAAAAATATGGCGCTATCATTGTTAACTCTAACTCTTTTGGTCTCAATGTTATGTATGTGTGTATCGCTATCAAGATTCAATATGAACAATCCTCTCACATTGGGTGCATGACCATAAAAGATGTTACTCATAGAAATAGAACAACCATTATTCTCTGACTTAAAAGAGTAACCGTCTCGCAATAAACAAGATCCAGATATAATGTTCATGGTCAACGCAGGCACCAAATAACAATGATTCAAGTTCATAACTAATCCTGATGGTAACTGAAGTGAAACTGTGCCGACGGCGATTGCATCAACCTTGGAACCATTTCCTATGCGCATCGTCACTTCATCTTTCGCCAGCCTTCGTCTATTCCGCAGTTCCTGTTTCGAGTTGCAAATATGAGCAACAGAACCGGTATCGAATACCCAGGCACTACTACGAGATCCGGTCAGGTACACATCAATAACATGTATATCAAATATACCTGATTTTTCTTTGGCCGCCTTCTTATCTGCCAGATACTTGGGGCAATTGCGCTTCCAGTGACCCATACCCTTGCAATAGTAACACTCTGTTTCAGGCTTAGGTCCAGCTTTGGGTTTCTTCGTCGGATTGGCAACATGCTTGCCACTCTTCTTTGAATTACCCTTCTTGCCTTTGCCGTTTCTCTTGAAACTAGTGGTCTTATTCACCATCAACACTTGATGCTCTTTACGGAGTTCAGACTCTGCGAATTTCAGCATCGCAAACAACTCGCCGGGTGACTTGTTCATCCCTTGCATGTTGTAGTTCAGCACAAAGCCTTTATAGCTTGGCGGCAGTGATTGAAGGATTCTGTCAGTGATAGCCTATTGCGGGAGTTCAATCCCCAGCTCAGCTAGACGGTTTGAGTACCCAGACATTTTGAGCACATGTTCACTGACAGACGAGTTCTCCTCCATCTTGCAAGCATATAATTTATCGGAGGTCTCATACCTCTCGATCCGGGTGTTCTTCTGAAAGATAAACTTCAACTCCTGGAACATCTCAAATGCTCCATGACGCTCAAAGCGACGTTGAAGTCCCGGTTCTAAGCCATACAAGACTGCACATTGAACTACTGAGTAGTCCTCCTTACGTGCTAACCAAGCGTTCTTAACATCCTGATCAGCCGTAGCGGGTGGTTCATCTCCTAGCGCAGCATTAAGGACATAATCCTTCTTCCCAGCTTGTAAGATTAGCTTAAGATTACGAGCCCAGTCTACAAAGTTGCTTCCATCATATTTCAACTTAGCTTTCTCTAGGAACGTATTAAAATTCAGGGTGACAGTTGCGTGAGCCATGATCTACAACACAAATATATTCAAAGTGGACTTAGATTATGTTCAAGATAATTAGAGTTTAACTTAATCAAATTATTCGCTAAACTCCCACTCAAAAAGTACATCTCTCTAGTCATTTGAGTGGTTCATGATCCACTTGCACTAGCTCAAGTCCGATCATCACGTGAGTTGAGTATAGTTTCAGTGGTAAGCATCCCTATGCTAATCATATCATCTATATGATTCATGATCGACCTTTCGGTCTCATGTGTTCCGAGGCCATGTCTGCACATGCTAGGCTCGTCAAGCTTAACCCGAGTGTTCCGCGTGCGCAACGGTTTTGCACCCGTTGTATGTGAACGTTGAGTCTATCACACCCGATCATCACGTGGTGTCTCGAAACGACGAACTGTAGCAACGGTGCACAGTCGGGGAGAACACAATTTCGTCTTGAAATTTTAGTGAGAGATCACCTCATAATGCTACCGTCGTTCTAAGCAAAATAAGGTGCATAAAAGGATTAACATCACATGCAATTCATAAGTGACATGATATGGCCATCATCATGTGCTTCTTGATCTCCATCACCAAAAGCACCGGCACGATCTTCTTGTCACCGGCGCCACACCATGATCTCCATCAACGTGTTGCCATCGAGGTTGTCGTGCTACTCATGCTATTACTACTAAAGCTACATCCTAGCAAAATAGTAAATGCATCTGCAAGCACAAACATTAGTATAAAGACAACCCTATGGCTCCTGCCGGTTGCCGTACCATCGACGTGCAAGTCGATATTATCTATTACAACATGATCATCTCATACATCCAATATATCACATCACATCATTGGCCATATCACATCACAAGCATACCCTGCAAAAACAAGTTAGACGTCCTCTAATTTTGTTGTTGCATGTTTTACGTGGTGACCACGGGTATCTAGTAGGATCGCATCTTACTTACGCAAACACCACAACGGAGATATATGAGTTGCTATTTAACCTCATCCAAAGACCTCCTCGGTCAAATCTGATTCAACTAAAGTTGGAGAAACCGACACTTGCCAGTCATCTTTGAGCAACGGAGTTACTCGTAGCGATGAAACCAGTCTCTCGTAAGCGTACGAGTAATGTTGGTCGAAGCCGCTTCAATCCAACAATACCGCGGAATCAAGAAAAGACTAATGAGGGCAGAAAAACGCACATCACCACCCACAAAAACTTTTGTGTTCTACTCGAGAAGACATCTATGCATGAACCTAGCTCATGATGCCACTGTTGGGGAACGTCGCATGGGAAACATAAATTTTCCTACGCGCACGAAGACCTATCATGGTGATGTCCATCTACGAGAGGGGATGAGTGATCTACGTACCCTTGTAGACCGTACAGCAGAAGCGTTAGTGAACGCGGTTGATGTAGTGGAACGTCCTCACGTCCCTCGATCCGCCCCGCGAACAATCCTGCGATCAGTCCCACGATCTAGTACCGAACGGACGGCACCTCCGCGTTCAGCACACGTACAGCTCGACGATGATCTCGACCTTCTTGATCCAGCAAGAGAGACGGAAAGGTAGAAGAGTTCTCCGGCAGCGTGACGGCGCTCCGGAGGTTGGTGATGATCTCGTCTCAGCAGGGCTCCGCCCGAGCTCCGCAGAAATGCGATCTAGAGGAAAAACCGTGGAGGTATGTGGTCGAGCTGCCGTGGAAAAGTCATCTCAAATCAGCCCTAAAACCTCCGTATATATAGGTGGGAGAGGGGGGGCCTTGCCTTGGGGCTCAAGGATCCCCAAGGGGGTCGGCCGAGCCAAGGGGGGAAGGTCTCCTCCCCAAACCGAGTTGGACTTGGTTTGGTGGGTGGGAGTCCTTCCTTCGCTTCCCACCTCCTCCTTTTTTTTTCTCTTTGATTTTTCTTCCAATGCGCATAGGGCCCTTTTGGGCTGTCCCACCAACCAACTAAGGGCTGGTGCGCCACCATCAAGGCCTATGGGCTTCCCCGGGGTGGGTTGCCCCCCTCGGTGAACTCCCGGAACCCATTCGTCATTCCCGGTAACTCCGAAAACCTTCCGGTAATCAAATGAGGTCATCCTATATATCAATCTTCGTTTTTGGACCATTCCGGAAACCCTCGTGACGTCCGTGATCTCATCCGGGACTCCGAACAACATTCGGTAACCAACCATATAACTCAAATATGCATAAAACAACGTCGAACCTTAAGTGTGCAGACCCTGCGGGTTCGAGAACTATGTAGACATGACCCGAGAGACTCCCCGGTCAATATCCAATAGCGGGACCTGGATGCCCATATTGGATCCTACATATTCTATGAAGATCTTATTGTTTGAACCTTAGTGCCAAGGATTCATATAATCCCGTATGTCATTCCCTTTGTCCTTCGGTATGTTACTTGCCCGAGATTCGATCGTTAGTATCGCCATACCTATTTCAATCTCGTTTACCGGCAAGTCTCTTTACTCGTTCCGTAATACAAGATCCCGCAACTTACACTAAGTCACATTGCTTGCAAGGCTTATGTGTGATGTTGTATTACCGAGTGGGCCCCGAGATACCTCTCCGTCACACGGAGTGACAAATCCCAGTCTTGATCCATACTAACTCAACTAACACCTTCGGAGATACCTGTAGAGCATCTTTATAGTCACCCAGTTACGTTGCGACGTTTGATACACACAAAGTATTCCTCCGGTGTCAATGAGTTATATGATCTCATGGTCATAGGAACAAATACTTGACACGCAGAAAACAGTAGCAACAAAATGACACGATCAACATGCTACGTCTATTAGTTTGGGTCTAGTCCATCACGTGATTCTCCTAATGACGTGATCCAGTTATCAAGCAACAACACCTTGTTCATAATCAGAAGACACTGACTATCTTTGATCAACTGGCTAGCCAACTAGAGGCTTGCTAGGGACAGTGTTTTGTCTATGTATCCACACATGTAAATGAGTCTTCATTCAATACAATTATAGCATGGATAATACACGATTATCTTGATACAGGAATTATAATAATAACTATATTTATTATTGCCTCTAGGGCATAATTCCAACAACTCCTTCTTCAGAAACTTTCCGCGGCACTCCAACTTGTCCTTCTTAATACTACGCGACGCGTAGTAGGCTCGAACAGCCTGCGGGCGAGCCTCGTCGCGTAAGTTCTGTAATAGCCGCTTGAACTCGGCCTCGATAACCTTGGCTGCCGCCTCCTGATATCCATCCTCACACCTCCAGAAGGACTGCAATCAAATGAGACATCACTGATTAGTAAAATAACTAGCTATATCGTTAATTTTAGATTGTATAAAAGGAGAAATTACCCAAAAGATATTGATCACTAGCTCAGCCCTCGTGTGGCACAAGACACCATTGATCATCTCCTCTGGCGGGATCTGGGCAGACTTGTAGTGCTCCCAGCTAAATCCTAGTGTAGGAACCTCACCCTCACCGGGCATTGTGACAAACCGCGGGGAATTTTTCCGGCAAAGCACATCAAGGATGGTGTTCGGCTTGCGGACTCCAAGGGGGTGATCCCAACCCCTCAGTATGACAAGGTCAACACATTTGATATTTGAAGAAACTTGAAGGCAAAAGGTACAAAAAGAGTAAATGCACTTACTTCTCCCCTTAAGGCCTAATCACCGGCCTGTGCTCGCGAGTCACCGGCACGACCGGGAGACATGTGCTACCACGTTGGTACATGGTGACCCCCTCAGCCACCACGAACTCACTATAAGTACACTCATCCCCGCCACCATCAACATGGACAACCCGCCTCTCGTTCCAATCTGTCCACGTACCCCATCCGGACGAAGCCTCTAGGGCGGGAGTCTCCTCGGACGTAGCCCCTGGTACAGTAGTCTCGTGGGCTGAAGCCTATGGAACCGGAGTCTCATGGGCCGAAGGCCCGTCGACCCGAGGCTCTTGGCCTAGAGTCCCTGTAGCGTCCACCTCAAATGAGTCCAGCCTAGTAGTCCCGTGCTAGGGTGAACAAGCTGGGGGTGGCGGCGAGGACGGCCTAGCAGTCTGCTTAACTCTCCCGCGACCATGTCATGTACCCTCCGCCTTGTTCCCTACCCGACCTCCTCTCCCGGTGGGCAACGACGCCAACCAAGAAGCACCCGTAGGTGTCCCCAGACTGTTTGCTAACACTCTACGGAGATACAGGGGTGGAATGGAAGGACCCCTCCCATGGGCCGCTGATGAAGAAGTATTCGCCAAGCGATCTGAACCCGCGCCCACCATCTTTCAACACCTACCAAGACAAAGAGTAAAAGAAATTAGTACAACATAAAAAAAATTGAATATGTGAGATGAATAATAATATGTACACATATAATTTAAGCTCGGATGCATACAAACTAATAATAGTCTCGGTCGTCTATATGTGCTCCGGGATCAATAAATGCATCATCATCATCATTATCACGTTTGTCGTCATGAATGACGTGCTCATTGGGTTCACCGACATCAATATTGTCACACCCTGTTTTCACTACCACTTTCTATGTAAAGCAAAAATCTGAGCTTGTTAAAACTTTTTCAAGACTAATGATGTGAGTGCCATGATTGTCATTGTATGCTTGTGTGTTTGATCATGTGGTGATAAGAACCCCATTTCACAATATTGAATTATTTCCAAAAACCTTTACTTGTTTCTGATCAAGGTAAAACCCTACTTTGAATTATACTACATGCCCTTGATGGCAAGGAGTGTTTCTACCCAAAGTTGGTGATCTGATTTTAACTTTATTTTAGTACTCCAAAACCACAAAATAATTATTTTGTGAATTATTTTCCAAATTTAATTGCATTTCCACTTCTGAGGCCAAAAATGGTATTCCTACATGGAAATATAGTTTTCTGCCTTAGAAAAATCTGATTAAATTTGGAGATGATCAGAAGGACATATAATTTCCATACATAAGACTTTAAACAACTATATTATAATTACTTGAGTAAAACCCTCAAAACCATTTCTGTCTGTTTTGAACTTTTGAAATATTTCCAAAGGAAATATTCTCAATAAAATCCTAGAAAATTCCAGTGGTATCCCTAAGCCATATTAGGTGTCCACATAAAGTTTCACTTTGATCCAAGGTGATTAAGGACCCCAAATAACTGTAAAACCCTTTATGTCCAGATTGAAGTTAGAGCAACTCTACATAGCAAAGTTTGTCCAATGATGATGAAACTTTGCAGGAGTTCCTAATACCTCAAATGAGGGTTCCACACCAAAAATGGGATTTGTGGGACTTAGTTTGCCCACACTCCCTTTGGAAGGGACAAATCTGGTCAAATGATGGTGTTTTCAAGTTTACAAAGCTAAACTTGTCCAATGGAGCTCAAACTTGGTGAAACCCCATGTTTTAGCACCAAACCAAAACCTGTTAAGTTGCAACACTAGTGGTGGGGTGGAACCCCCTCAAACCACCGTCGAGCACCTTCTGACAGATGGGTAAAAGCCATCTTAGCCACGGATAAACCCAACCCCTTTGCTCCAAACTCTCAGATTAGGTGGCCAGTGTCAATGCCCAGCCCCAGTCAACTGGCCCCTCTCTGGTTCAAAGTAGAAATGCCCAAAACTCCAATCTAAGCTTCAGTTCAAAGCTGACAGCACATCTATTCCTTGTATCGCTTGACCAGCCGAAGCTCCCACGGGACTTCAACGGCTAGCCTCATCCCCAGCTAGTGTCAGGACATGCTAGACACGTCCAAAGCACATCGGAGCGCACCAGCATGCCGTGTTATGCCAAAACTGCGCTCTGGGCGTGCTACGGGAAGCCACTAAGGTGGGGGCGACGACCTCGGCCAGTTCTAGCCTCCCCAGAGGTGTCCAACCTCTTCCCCGACAACCCCTCTGCATCAAGTGACCATCAGGGCCCTCCTATCCCGCGCTAGAGCTCGTGCCACGCGTGCCCACACGCACAAGTATCGACCAAAGTTGTGCGGCCACTGATGCTCGACTCCTCTCTCTCTCCCTCTGTTGCAGATGGTTCCGTGCCCCTAGCTACCACCTCGACAACCTCTCGAAACTCCTCCGCCGCGGCCTCCTTGTCGCCGGTGCACCCATGCCTCTCCGTCATTGTTCCGACCACCATCAGGTAGGCGGCGACGAGCCAAACCCATTTCTGTCCTCATTGGGGCTTGAGGAACGTCGGCAGCCTCGCCGGCGAGCTCGTCCTCCTCTCTAGCCAGAGGTAGGAGACGACCCCGACAGGTGTGCCCCACCTGTCGGTGGCCCAGCTCCCTCTCCCTTGCTGCCCACAGCCGCTGACCGCACGACCCCGCATGTTAGGCTCAAACCTGACGGCACGCACGCCTGGGCAGGCTGTCGGCTGGCCTTTGGGCTGGCCGAGTTCTAGGCCGAGCGAGGCCAGGAACTGTTGTCCATTTTCTTTTGTTTTAAAAATGATTTTTCAAAGATTTTTATAAAAATATTTAACAAGTGTAAAAATATAATTTTCCACTAATATTCTTCTAAAAATATGTAGTATTTAATAAGACCATTGGTTGAATTTTTCAGCAACTATTCTGTTTTACAATAATAAATAGGATTAAATTGGAATTGTTTTGCTTCTGTTTAGTTGATTTTAAAAATGTTCCTTCATTGGAATCAGAGGAAAATATTTGTAAAGATAAAAACTTAGATTTATCAATAATAAAGAACATTTTTAAAATGACTTTGTGATCTATTTTTGAGTGAGCTATTTCTTATTTATTCTTTTGACGACGGTAGAAAATCCGTGTGATGAGGGAATCGGAGCAGAAGACCTCGAAGACCCCGGGTACCTATCTAACCAAGGCAAGCAACCCTTTGACCATGACTGAGCATATGTTATATTGCATGATAGTATAGCTAATATTTCCGTTGCATATGATGATAAGTGCCGGTAAATCATCGATGTGATGTTACCGATGGCTCCTCCGGAGCACATGCATAGAGCTTGATCCTACCACCTATGAGGGTCATGCTAGTATCATGTTGACAAGTAAAGTTAGAGTATTATTAGCATGAGCATGTTGCTGGTATAAATCAAAGATTTATGAAAACCCCGTCGGGTGCCACTAATGCCCGAGGGTAATGATGAGTTAGGTGGCCATTTTTGGTGAAATTGTGCACCGGGTATTTTGAGTGAGTACGGTTTCGGAAATGGGATTAGATTTATGATGTGTCGACCATCCCAACCTTACATGTACGACCACGTTACCCCTTATGGGACGGGGTTGTGTTGATTACTCTGTTCGGAGCTAGCAAAGAGCCACATTACTAGTGGCGGGAGTGATTTGTGGTCACTCTCGTGATGGGGTCGTGCCAGGTAGGGCGACTATGCCATTTTTATGTGTTCCAGGCACACCATTGGTCCCCGCATGGTTGATTATTTCCAGAGTTGGTGTTCGTAAGACGTACAACATGTGGGCTAGGTACCAATCGAGTGTACCTCTTTGTCTAGTATCGTCAGGGGAAAGGCATTGATCGGGTACTTACCTCGGGTATGTTATATACCGCGAGTCCTGGATGACACGTAAGTTTCCCAGATCTTGTTGGTCCAGTGTACTACCTCTACAGAGTGTAAAAACTATTCGAATAGCCGTGTCCATGGTCAAGGACAGTTGGGTGGTGCTGCTTAAACTACGTCCAATTGTTTTCGCATAAACCAAGTGTGTGTGCGTATGTGTTATATGGAGTTATTATGGAAGAGGTGATATGACCAAGTTCGGTGACTTGGCATATAGGGTGAACCCCGATGGTTCAACCCCCGGCAGATATATTGATATCTGTAACCTGTTCATCAAAAGTAATTCTATAACTTGATGCATATTCATGATCATTCCACCAATACGTCCTCGGAGACGCCCCTGTGAACTAGGACGCTTCCGAGTTAGAATGCCTGTTGGTGTAGGCTTGATGGCATGTGCACCCGCTTAGCCCCTATGATTTCCTCTATTAATTGTATCAGTGTGATTTGTCCTTAGGCCCAACCTTGTGAATTTGACCATTCGGTCATGTGATGTAATAATTCGGTACTTGGATGTAAGACTCTTATTATTCAGTATATGTGTGTTCGATGAGCATTGATCTCTGGGATCTCTGAGCACGTTCATTCGGCGATCTCGACTCGTAAGTCGGGGTCCCGACAAATATATGGAAGGCCTTTGTGTAATTGGTCAAGCATTGACAGGTCATCTGCATCAGTAACCTCTTCTAGTTCCGGCTCTGCTGGTTCCAGCTCAGGAGAGAAGTCTGATTCACTATCGCTATCTACTTCCATGTTCTAGGGTGAAGTAGAGCGGTTCTTGAAACATTTCTTCAAAAGACATGTTTCTTGTAAGAATTCTCTATCATATGTGTCTGGGTTAATCTGAGGTTCATAATCCTCTTCATTTGTGGGAGGTGGTCTAGCATGTGGCCGCACTTCATAAACAACACCCCAACCTTTCAGATTCTTATTAGTTTGGCAGGCGCACGGTAGATAGAAAACTTGGGTCGCCTGTTAAGCCGTAATATAGACATCAGGAACATCTAAATGGGTTCTTTGATTGATTTCGACTAGCCCTATATGTTCATGAGTCCTTCTAGTCTCCTTCGACTAGAACCGATAACATTTGAAGACTATGACGTTCGGTGCGGTTTCACAAATAGATTATAAGTTCATAAATTGCTTCAACTCTTCCATAATACTTGGTACCTCCTTCACTGATAGCAGAGACACCACATATTGTGGATTTCCGGTCGGGCATAGATAGCTCTTTGCCAAAGGTACAAAAGCGATACCCGTTGATGTTGTATTTCTCAAATGAACATACCTTATAGTCAAAACCATTAGTGGCTTGTCTCAATTCGGCGTCCATAGACTCTGAATTAACCTACAAGTTTAATACGAAATGATTGTTGCATTAGGCTCAAATTAGACCAAGAAATGAAATGGTATATTATTGATAATTACCATTTGTTTGAACCAAGAGATGAAACTGGGATAGCCGCCTCCATGCTTTGACAGAAGATCATACTCTTCGACGGAATCATTTTGGATCACCGCTCCATCCGAGAATTTGGCAACGTACCGACTGTATCAAATATTTGGGAATAAGAGCAGTACAAAGGAATTAGAAGTTGCGAAAAAAATGTATCGAGAGCTTATTACATGTACGGCCACACTTATGTTAGGTTGTTGAGGATATATAACGAAATGGTTCGCCATTCTTTGACATCCAACATTATTGGTTTCGAACCACCGGCTGGTGTGAGCTTCCATTTGAATAGGCTGAGGTTGGGTCCACCTTTTTTAGGGTCGCCATCATTGCACTGAGGCTTCGGATCATGCAAATGACAGTTTTTAGCTTCGTAGTGTGCCGTCACGAAGTTTGCCACCTCCTCAGTAATGTATGACTCGGCCATCGATGCTTCGATTCTATGTTTATTTTTACATTTTGCTCGAAGCATCTTCTGCATCCTCTTAGTTGCAAAGCACCAACGATTTTGCATGGGCCCACCCAGTCTTGCCTCGACCAGGAGATGTAAAATAAAATGCTACATTGGATTTAAGAAGCTCGATGGAAAGATCTTCTCTAACTTCTAGAGCAACTCCGGCGTCAACTCCTCCATGTCATCTACTACGCAAGGCGATAGTTATTTAGCACTAAGAACACGGAAGAAATAGCTCAGATCTTCTAGTACTAGCCATTCATCCTCAGGAATAAAGGCACGTAAAATCACCGACATTACCCGCTCAAGCCATATGTGCCAATCATGACTCTAGAGACCAAATATTTACAATTTTTCAAGACTCGTCCCCCGCTTTAGATTAGCTACATACCC